>NC_084828.1:113233887-122386387 GCF_033115175.1 Lepus europaeus | reverse complement strand
ATTTAAGTACTGCTATGTTATGTGGCATTCTGATCAATGTAACTAATTAATAATATAATGGCCCTTATAAAGCCTTATGAAACTGTGAATCAGAAGTATAGAACTTATTACCAATCAGCAGTAAAAATTTGTTGCAGTAGTTATTAGCCTAATCCCATTAATTAAAGCCATAACTGGTTGATAAAATGGCACTGATAGTAACCACAGAGTTTGAAATTACTAGGTAATTTATGATTAGGAAAAAATATGATAGATGCTTACCCTCATAAGAAAATTTTTTTAGTCCTTTAGAAGTCATCATTTACATGTTGACAATTAATATTTCTAATAGTCTCTCTTTTCATTAAATTAGTTCTAAGCATTTTGAAAATAATACTCTGTTAACAATTTCTTTAGTAACTATAGATACTTGAACATTATATTGTAATCCCTTAAAAATACGTTTAATTGAATCAAACTTACATAGTACTTAGTATGTAATGTACAGTACCTTTTCCATTTCAATTCCTGTGGATACAATCATAGCTTTTTAAATTAGAATTTTTATCTATTATCCTACTTATTATTGATTCATATCTATATTGTTTATTTTATATTATCTATTACCTATTTATTATTTTTACCTAATAACCTAACTAGATTATAAACTGCAGGAATGTAAAGGTCCTGGTATCTTTGATGCCTTGAAACTAGAAACTCAGTTTCATAATTTTTATTGCAAGAATGAATGAATGACAGATTTCCTGTCATTCTTTTAAATCCATTCATAAGTAGCTTACCTTCAGTTTGCAGTGGAAGCACTGAACATGTAACCCAAAGTCTTTATGTCACTTTTCTAAAATAGGACCTTACCCAGCTATTGCTCTAATGCATTACAAGCATGTAAAATGAAATCAGTGGATATCAAAAGTCTATTGATATTTGCTAATATGGATTTATCTTCACCTGAGTTTGCTAAATTTTCTGTGCATCAAAAAATTATTGCCACAAATGTAGAAGAAAAATTCTTGGGAAAATAATCTATACAAGACTAATTTCAAAAGATAAAAGATGTTCTTTTCCTTCAATAGTTTTCTTTTGTTTACTTTTTATAGATTGACATGAATTGCTCCCTATATTCTTTGTTTTTGCTTCCAAAATTTTTTCTTGTGGGTTGTGTAGATACTTTAATGCTATCCAATTAGCTTTTTCTTGAAAATAATTAATTTGTAAGCTACATTTATTTATTTCAAATAATTAGCCTAGCTACAAATTGCAACTTGAGATACATCAAAATGTGCATGTGTAGGTACCTGTGTCTCAGAAAAAATAATAATCCTTTATTTCCAGTCTGTAAGTCACTGGTAATTCACTCTATCATATCATTTATAGCATTCATCTCTTAATTTCTCAGCATGCTGATACCCCATTGGCGGGTGAACCAACGGCAAAGGAAGACCTTTCTCTCTGTCTCTCTCTCTCTCACTGTCCACTCTGCCTGTCAAAAATAAAAAAAAAAAAAAATGCAGATAAATGCTGTCTGTCCATTGCTCTTTATCTACTCTATTATCTCACAAAAGCCATTGTATTAGCATAACAAAATATCTGCCATGCAAATTTGTTCTACTATGCAGTCCTTTCTTTGAGTGTACTTAAATCAATATCATAATTATGTTTCCAAGTAGTGTATAGAAGATAAAAGTCAGAGACCCACCAAAACTTGTCCAGGTGACTACTTTCCTTCCACTCTTTAAACAGTGGGACCCCATTTGTGATGCTTTTCGTGGTCATTATATAGTTCAGTTGATTTCTCACTTACTGAATGTCATCAGTGCATTGGTGATGTGTCCTCATTCTTGGACCATTTACTACTTCTTTTTACTGTAGTTAAGTTACATAAAGGTTACATCTTTTATTACACATCAAGTGAATATTGAAAGTTTAGGTTTACAGTGTCCTTTAAAAATTGCACCTTTTAAAATATGTAATCTTCCCTTGATTTCTTTCCTTTTATTGAATGCTTTGGCATAACTGCTTATTTTTTTTTTGTATTTTTTTCTATTTAATTTAGTTTTCATTTGAGGGTGGCAATTAAGTTTAAAATCCCTTAATAAGTCTTTTTTTGCCATTTGACTTTTCTCTAATATGAATTTCTTATTTTTGGTATACGTATAGTAGCTTTTGAATTTTTCCCTCTTGCTTTTATTCAAAATATCTCTACCTATCTGATGGTTTTTTTAAATAAATTTTTTTTCCAAAACTGTTATGCAACCCATTCTAATTTATTCATGAAAATGATGAACAGTGAGATTTTGAACACAATATGAGGCAGATCAATACTTAGAGCAGTCCTCAAGTCTGATTTGTTTAGGTTGAAATTCATCAAATCTTTAGCCATGGCTGATTGACAAGAAGCAAAATAGATTAGCCTTAGTTTCTTCTTTTTATATATAATCCTTTGGTGAAGGTAAAGAATTCTAGAAACTAAAAGGGAAGAATTGGGGTACCAGACATTGTTATAAGTATTTTATACATTTTAACTGTTAATCCTCATGAACTCTGAGTTTTGTGTTCTTGTTATCTTTCTACTATAGGAAGAATAGGAAACTAAGATACAATGCTTAATTGCATACTTTATAGCCAGTAAGTCAGAAGCCAGAATACAATCCCAGGCAATTCAAGTCTGATACACACTTCCCCTTTTTAAACAACCTGCATCAGAGCCAGCATTGTGGCACAGTAAGCTAAGGGGCCACTTGCAACATAAGCATCCCATATCAGAATGCTTGTTGAAATGCCAGTTGCTCCACTTCCAATCCAGCTTCCTGCTAAGGCACCTCAAGTACATGGGTTCCTGCTGCTCATGTGGGAGACCTGGGTGGATTCTGGACTCCCGGCTTTGGCCTGACCCAGTCCAGGTTTGTAGCTGTTTGGGGAGTGAACCAGCATATAGAAGATATCTCTCTTTCTATCTCTCTATCTCGCTTCCTCTCCCTCTCTCCAGTCTCCCTAGCACTTTCAAATCAATCAATCAATGTTTAAAGGAAGAAAAAACTAGCCTACATCAATCCTTAATCGTACATCAATAACCCTTAATAGTCAGTGTGCCTCCTGCCTCAGAATCAACCCTTGGGACATTCGGATCTGGCTAAAAGGTCCATGAGAGTTTCACAGGCATGGAAAGCCACGACACGGTGGCAAAAAAACAATCTAAATGAAAGACCCTGGTGAACAAGACCCCTGCAGAAGGAACAGGCCATCAAGGAGAGAGGCGCCTTTCTCTGAAGGGAGGAAGGAACCTCCACTGTGACACGGCCTTGACTAAACAAGTTCAGAGTCGGTGAACTCAAGGGACTTCCATAGCCTAGACAGCTCATAGCAAGAGCCTCGGGTGATTGCTGACGCCATAAATAAGAGTGCCAATTGTTAAATCAACAACGGGAGTCACTGGGTACATGCTCCCCACCTAGGATCTCTATCCTTAATGTGTTTTACTATGAAACTTAAAAACAACACTACTAGTCAAACAATACCCTATACCTTGTGCAGTTGTGTGAATGCAGCCTGTTGAAATCCTTGTTTAGTATTTATTAAGTTGATCTTCAGTATATGAAGGTAATTAAAAATGAAACTCGATAAAGGGCGGGATGGGGGAGGGAGAGGGGAGGGCCACGGGAGGGAGGGAGGTTGGGGGGGAAGCCACAACAATACAAAAGTTGCACTTTGTAAATTCACATTTATGAAATAAAAAAAAATACAGAAATATCAGAAGAAACATTGGAAAAAAAAGATTCTCTGTAAGAATAAGAAGTGAAATTCTCTAGTGTCCCTATAGGATATTTAACTGCCAATCATTGGAATAAAATTAAAAATTATATTCTGGGGCAGGCATTTGGCTTAATGTTTAATACACTGCTTGGGATGCCCACATCCCATATTAGAATGCCGACTTCAAGTCCCCACTCCTCCACTTCCAATCCCAGCTTCCTGCTAAGGCACACCCTGTGAGGCAGCAGGTCATAGCTCAAAGACTTGGGTCCCTAACACTCTCATGGGAGACCTGCATTGAGTTTTGGATCCTGGCTTCAGTCTGGCCCAGCCCTTGTTGTGGGCATTTGGGGAGTGAACCACCAAATGGAAGATCTCTCTCTGTCTGTGTCTTTCTCCGCCTTTCAAATAAAATGAAAATAAATAGAAGTTTTTAAAATGTTTAAATTCTGGAGCCTCAAGAAGATAAAAGTCTGTTGTTTTTATTTTTTTTTTATTTTTATTTTTTTTACAGGCAGAGTGGATAGTGAAAGAGAGAGAGAGACAGAAAGAAAGGTCTTCCTTTTTGCCGTTGGTTCACCCTCCAATGGCTGCTGCGGCCGGCGCATCGCACTGATCCAAAGCCAGGAACCAGGTGCTTCTCCTGGTCTCCCATGCGGGTGCAGGGCCCAAGCACTTAGGCCATCCTCCACTACCTTCCCGGGCCATAGCAGAGAGCTGGCCTGGAAGAGGGGCAACCGGGATAGAATCCGGCGCCCCAACCGGGACTAGAACCGGTGTGCCAGTGCCGCAAGGCGGAGGATTAGCCTGTTAAGCCACGGCGCCGGCCAAGTCTGATGTTTTTAATCTACTGGTTCTACTTAATTTCTAAATTTGGAATATTATTCCCATTTTATAAGAACTTAAAATCAAAAATCCTATCATAAATATTTAGCTTACACTAAAGAAGAGCATAGAAAACTCACCAGTTGATGAGTATCACTGTAATTCAACTATTCTTTACTCTATACCCACTTTTTACAAAGTGCCCATGATACAGCTGAACACCTGAATTAACTTTGATCAAGGCTGACACCAGGCTGATTAGCTCCCCCTGCTGTATACTTATTTCCACAGCACACATTTTCTGCTCGAATATAATTTTTTTCTATGACATCAGAGACTGTATTTGTCTTCTTCACCATAGTTAATCTTAGTTAATTCATTATATTTGAAATGAAAATTAAGTGAAGAAACCATTCTGTTGTTATCATTGTGGTTTGTGTGTAGTGGCAGGGGAGATGAACTCCAAATCTCTATATGTGTTTGAAGAAGTATAGCAAAAGTAGGCTACGAAATCAAACAGAACTGGAAATATGTTTGAATTCTTGGACCTTCTAGTTAACAGTTAATTAGAAAACCCTAAGAAAAAGTGTTCGTTTTTGTGTGTAAAGAGGTAGTAACAATGCCGACCTCATTGTACAATAAAGATTAAATGAGGAAAAAAAAAAGTCAGTGTACAAAAATAATATGATTTAATTTTCTTATTAATTTTTTCCTAACCGATTGTTTACTATTAAATCAACTAGATCTGGACTCATATTACAAGGCTAATGATAATATTATTTTCTACTTAAATTTAAACATTAAAAATCCCTTTTGACGTATTGAGTTGTTCTTTTTTTTTTTAAATCCAATACTACTGTATTTTATTGCCCAAATTGTTTGACCAAGCACAAACAATTAAATTCAATTTATTAGTATGCCGTGCCTCATATTTAGATAGTTTTGGTGACTGGAGGCCTTCAATTAGCTCCTCTCTCTGACACACCACCAATGGTGGTCATTGTTTAGCATTGCTTTTTTTTTTTTTGGGGGGGGGGGCACAAAATGTTCCAGACTCATCTGGTTTACTTCCTGCTCAAGTCCTAGAATCAGCTATCATTCCAAGGGGCCCTGATTCCTTTCTGAGAACCTGAGACCTAGACTAAGTGCATGTCCATTCTGGGTATTCTCTGGCTGTGTAACTTCCCACAAGGAAGTCTCTCTCTGGCTGCACCAATGGGAACTGGAGACTTCAGCAGGGAAGCTCAGCTCCAGAGAGCAGCAAGCCCTCCAAGTACTTTTTCTCACCAAAAAACTAAGAAGAGAAGGGGAAAAAAAAAAATGTAAAGGGTTTTCATTATAAACTAGCTAAGACAAACCAGAACATCTACTGTATTGCAAACCAACCCAACACAGTCACAACAGAACTGCAGAAGGATCCTTAGAATAACAAGGTCATTTGTCGGGGATCATCAGGGAGAATACTGATAGTGTCTTCAGCTTTGCCACATAACATGCACAGCATGATGTTGGAGTGGTTCTATTACAAGATTTAAAATAACCCTTCAGAAAATTTGTGTTTCCTTTGTTTCAGGTTTAATAGCTCTACATATTTCATAATGTAACATTTTAAAACATTTATATAACCTTTAATATGTTAACTATAATGTTAGAGTGCAATTTTCTTTAAGAAAAATTGATCTACTTAGCTTGATTTTTCCTCGTATTCATAGTTGGTGAAAAAATCATTCAAGAACACTACGTCCTTTATCCTAGCCATCTGTCTTACTTACCTCAGCAAGAATTTGTCCCTTATAGTCTCCTTAATTTCATATCTGTAAGAACATGATTGCTGGGGACTAGCTTTGTGACAGCACTTGCAACACAAGTATCACATATTAGAGTGCCGGTTGGAGTCCCAGCTGCTCTATTTCCAATCTAGCCTCCTGCTAATGTGCCTGGGAAGGCAGCAGAGGATGGCTCTAGTACTTTGATCCCTGTGTGAGACCAGAATGGAGTTCCTGGCCCCTGCACACATGTGGAGGACCCAGAAGAAGCTCCTAGCTCCTGGCTTCCATCTGGCCCGGCCCTGGCCATTGTGGCCATTTGGGAAGTGAACCAGTAGATGGAAGATCTCCCTTCTCTTTCACTGTCTCCCCCTCTCTCATTAATTCTGTCTATCAAATAATTAAACTAAATCTTTTGGGCCGGCGCTGTGGCGCAGTGGGTTAAAGCCCTGACCTGAAGCGCCGGCATCCCATGTGGGCACCAGTTCTAGTCCCGGCCACTCCTCTTCCGATCCAGCTCTCTGCTATGGCCTGGGAAAGAGTAGAAGATGGCCCAAGTCCTTGGGCCCCTGCACCCACGTGGGAGACCCGGAGGAGGCTCCTGACTCCTGGCTTCGGATCAGTGCAGCTCGAGCCATTGCAGCTATCTGGGGAGTGAACCAGCACATGAAAGACCTCTCTCTCTGTCTCTACCTCTCTCTGTGACTCTGTCTTTCAAATAAATAAATCTTCAAAAAAAAATCTTTTTTTAAATCGTTTCATAGATTTTATAAAATATTGATTGTTGGTGCGAACAGACAGCCTAGCAGTTAATGCCTATATCTGTCTACAGAGTTCCTGGGTTTAATATGCAGCTCTGGCTCCTGACTCCAAATTCTTCCTAATGCAGACCCTGGGAGTCAATGGGGATGGCTCAAGTAAATGGGCTACTGCCACCTACGTGGGAGACCTGTATTGTGTTCTCCTCTCCTGGCTCCAGTCCCTGCCATTGCAGGCAGTTCAGGAGTGAACCAATGGATGGAAACATTCTCTCTCTCTTCCTTCTCCCTGCTACTCAGGTGAATTAAATATATAGATTGTTTTCTTTTTTTGTTCATTTTTAGCATAATTTTGCATACCTATCATCCCTGTCACCTTGGCATACCTGTCAAGTTGAAGGATACAGAAATGAAAGATATGGTTATCTTGCTCACAAGGAACTTATTCTCCATTTAGAAAGGCATAACTAATGAATCTAAAATGTTATAATTATCAATAGTTATAGGCTAAATTGCTCAGAGATTACTAAATGAGATACAAATTTCTAAGAAAACAAGATACAATTTTCCCATTTTTATTATATTGATTGTTGAAACTCCAATATCAGGTTAAAATTTATGTTACTTTTACTCTTTTCTTTTTTCTTAATTTTAATTTTAAATTAGTTTTTAACAGATTCAATATGATTTGTAGATACAGTTCTAAGAATACATTGAATTCATGCCTCCTGGCTTTAGCCTGGCCCATTTCCCACTGTTATGGGCAATTGAGATGTAAACCAGAAGATGAAATATCTCTGTTTGTTTGTCTCTGTCTCTCTTTCAAATTAAAAAAAAAAAAAGGCTTGACAATAAAATTTAATCACATGGCTCTACAGTGATTAAAGTTTTCACTAAAATTCATTTTGATAACTTTTCTCTTGACACATACCCAAATGTCTGTAGTATTTTAAAAGTTTCTGTGAATCTGTTTTTTGTGCATCAGTTTCATTATATGAAAGAGTAATATCACATGCAAAAAAAAGTGATTTTGTTCACCTGTTTATTCTGATATGTATTATCTGCAAGGTCTAACTTCTTGCTAAAAACAGGTCTTGATCATGATAGTAATATGTCACATACATGAAGGAGGCTGTTTGTCTATTTGCTAATCCAGAAAGTCCTGAATCCAGTTGATCCTAAAACTATGTCATATTTTAACACTATTAGTTTTTTAAAAAACAAAACTTTCAATCTTATAATATTTGCCTTTAATTCAGTCATCCAAAAGTCAACTTCTACATCTAATTTTAGAAGTACAAGAATACTTTTCAAGGAAACTATGCTGCAAAATGATTACTATCTGTGGAAATAAGGGCTGAAGGCTGTAATGTACTTTACCATCTTCTCAGTGAAATGGAACAGTATAACAAAGTTCAATAGAATATTTACAGCTAAAGCTTGCCTACACTGTGCTTGAAAAATCTATACTTGTTTACTGAAAAGAAAATTGATGTTGAGTTAATTAAGATGGCAACACTATGTACATGTCAGGTTGTCTCAATTTTTAGCAAAAATGAGGAACTATGCCAGTTTGCTAAAGAGCAGACATTTCACATCAGGAACATAAGTAAGTGCATAAATCAGGTTCTTTTTATATAAGATGATGATGACTTAGCCTAGTAAGGATACTATCTTAATTACAGATTAGTATCTGGAAATGGTAATTACCTATTAAAGGAAAACAGGTAAAATTCAGATATTCTCTGAAATTCATTTTGTTAACATTACTAAAAGATGCAAGTTTTATTAATAACTTTAATTGTATCAGAATATGAACACAATAACAAAATATCAGCTCTATTAAAAGAAATATAACTAAAATTCAATTTGAGTTTAAATTTTTATATCCTATAGCAGACCTTTCAATCTGTCGTTTGTTATAAGATACACTGCTGTAACATATTCAGATGGAACCAAACAGAGGCTAAAGCAGAGCATTTGAGCAATGTCAGACTTGAACCCAGGCTTAAGTTGGTTGAGACTGTGGAGCAAAATAATTCCTCCAAGAAAGATGCATGAGATACTAACCCTAGCCCCAAGCAGTGAGCATGTAACTGAATCTTTAACCTTCTAAGTCAAGGGCTCTTTCTGTATTTTCTCTGTAAGGCAAAACTGGTGCCGAGGTATTGCCAATGAAGACAAATTAGAAGTACAATTTGTGGTTAAGAGCATACCTTGAAGTCAGAAACAGTGATTTGGGTATAAGCAACGTTACTAAACATTGTGACTTTGAGTGAATCACCCAACTTCTAAACCTTTTTTTTTTCCTCATTTGTGGAAGAGCTATGAACATTAAAGTAATATATGTAAGGTCCTTAACACAGATCCCACTATATATTGACAACTTAATAAAAGTTAGCTGTTGTTGCTATAGCAAAAACAATAGTGATGATGAGGGTGAGCATTGTGGCGCAGCAAGTTAACCCACTGCTTGGGATGCCCAAATCCCATATTTGAGTTCCAGTTCAAGTCCTGGCTACTCTGCTTTTGATCTAGCTTCCTCCTCATATATCCTTCATGACAGCACATAATGGCTCAAGTAGTTGGGCCCCTGCCACCCATGTGGGAGATTTGGATGGAGTTCCAGGCCTGGTTTTGGCCTGGCCCAGCCCTGGTTGTTGTGGACATTTAGAAGTGAACCAGCAAATGGAAGATCCTCTCTCTCTCTCTTTCTCTCTCTCTCTCTCTCTCCCTCTTTCAGGTAAATTTAAAAATATATAAACAAACACCTTAAAAACAGCAATGATGTGATATACCACTGGCTATACAGGGGAGAAAACAATGGGATTCAGATAGTTTCCCTCTCCTTCAAGATAACAGTCTCACATTGATTTCAGGAAAAAAAAAAGTTCTGCCTCTGACAAAGAGCATTAATTGGTCTAATAACATTGTAAGTTTAAGTAACACACAACTTTGATACCTGCCATATTTTTATTTGGATTGTCAGAATTTGCTAAGAATTTAGAAGTTGGAATAACTCATACTCTCCAAGGCTGCTGCAAAGAAATTGAGAATAGTATGGACTGACTGGGTTTTTCTTTTTTTAAAAAAAGATTTATTTATTTATTTGAAAGTCAGAGTTATACCGAGAGAGAGAAAAAGAGAGAGAGAGAGGTCTTCCATCCGCTGGTTCACTCCCCAATTGGCCGCAACGGCCGGAGCTGCACCGATCCAAAGCCAGTAGCAAGCAGCTTCTTCTGGGTCTCCCACATGGGAGCAAGGACCCAAGGACTTGGGCCATCTTCTACTGCTTTCCCAGGCTGTAGCAGAGAAATGGATCAGAAGTGGAGCAGCCAGGACTCAAACGAGCGCCCATGTGGGATGCTGGTACTGCAGGCGGTGGTTTTACCCACTAAGCAACAGTGCTGGCCGCTGCCTGGGTTTGATGCCCACCTCTGGCGACTGACTCCAGCTTTTTGCAAATGCAGTAACTTGATGGCTCAAGTAGTTGGGTTCCTGCCACCCACATGGGTGTCTTGAACTAGGTTCCTTGCCTTTGCACCATCCCCACCACCACCCACCCTGGTTTGTTGTGAGCATTGGGGAGTGGATGAGCTGACGGGAACACTTGCGTTTGCTCAGGCTGTCTCTCTCTCTCAAATAAATAAAAGAATATTTAAAAGAAAAAAAGCAATTTTGGAATAAAAGGAGAGAATGCAGCCATTGTGTTGAATTATATTCAACCTGAGATAGCCATTACTGCTTGTGATTTGGGTATGGCTGTGCTGTAGTGCGACTAACCCAGGCAGACTAAGCATCATACTAATAATATATATGCTCATTGGACTTCACAGCCAAAACACACTAAGAAAGAAAAATACTACATTAGGGCTTTTTCATTGAGATTACATAAATAAGAAACCAAAATATAGATTACTAAGAAAGTTTTATGAGACAGCAACATTCTAGGTATCCTTAGACATTTTTTGTTTGTATTTACCCAGTCTTTGTTCCTACCTGCCATATTCATAGATGATTTTTTTGAAATCAAGTTCCTTTTTCATTCCACATTTTTTTTATAATTCCAGGCTAAGACTGCTTTCTTTCAGTTATATTTTGGAGAATTATAAAGTCAGAAATGCCATAGAACAGCTTCTATCTTGTGGATTGAAAACAATAAATTTTTCTTTTGTAAAATAACTTGAAACCACCTCTTGTTGGGAAAGTCAAAACAAAACCTCCCTTTCCTATCCTTTCAACTTCTATTGAAAGCAGCATCTGTTTTGGTCTTTGTTTTGTTTTGTGTTTTTGGCAAAGATTTTATTTATTTATGAGAGAGGGAGAGACAGAGAAAAGGTCTTTCATCTGCTGGTTGACTCACCAAATCCAGTTCCTGGAGCCAGGAACTTCTAGGTCTCCCACTTTTTGAGTGCAGAGTCCCAAGCATTTGAGCCATCTTCACTGCTTTCCCAGGCCATAAGCAGAGAGCTAGATCGGAAGAGGGGCAGTTGTGACACCAATCAGCACCCATATGGGATGCCGACGCCACAGGCAGAGGCTTAGCCTACTGTGCCAAAGCACTGGCCCACATCTGTGTTCTTACAGACAACTTACAAGATGTGATATACTTTACAACCCAGTCCACATGTGCGAAAATATACATAACTGAAAAAAACTTACAAAACAAAACTTAAAACCTACTCTAGTATTATTTTTGGTGGAACCTATTGCATCTTTAACCAAAACAAAAATTACCCATGAATGGGTCATGATTCTTAGTTTGAAAAACAACTCTGAGTAGGTTTCTCATACATTTCCCCCTTAAAAAAAATCACTCTTACACATGAAATACAAAAGCCCAAGAAAATGCCCTGCTTTCTCCTACAATTATGATTAAACTAAAGATAGTAAATTCACATGGTGTTGGGATTTTCTTAAGATAGGTTGTTAAGATTAATCATAACGAATGTATTATGGCAATATAATATGAAGTTAAGCTGTTCAAAATTAGAAGCAACTAGATTTCTTGAAATTGGTATACTGTATGAACTCAATAATTCTCAACTGATTATAGATCATTTCCTTTGAATTACTTATGAATTCTAGAGATCATTAAATGTTCTTAATTAATTTTCTCATGTCATTAAGAGCTCTTTGAAACCATTTTAATGGTTACATAATATTTCATATTTATAAATATGCCATGACTGAAACACTTCTCTATTATTGGATATTTAGATTGGTAGCAGCATATTTTTTCAGAGATTTACAGTTCAGTCATAAGAAGCAGTTCAGTTGTTAGAACTCAATGCTAGAGTAATACAGACTACAATATGTATGTGGTGTGTAATACTGCTACTCCATATGTGGAATATCAAGAGGTTCCCTATGTAGTCTTGTAGAATTTGATCTTGCAGAGCTGTAATCTATAATGGAAAAAGGGGCATTTATGCCAGTTTGGTAATAATAGCTGCTGCTTTTATTTGCATGGTATTTTTATAATTCCCAATGAAATGTCACAGCATATGTTATTTAACTTACTCTTCCCAATTCTTCAAGGTAGTCTATATTAACTCCCTTTTATAAAAGGAGAGATTAATAATTCATATAAAACGTAAGTCTTTCTAATCGACAGTAGTTTCTTCTGTATAAGGTTCAATAAGTGACTGTCCTATAGCAGAGGATTCTGTTGTTTCCATGTTTTTTTTGAAATCTGTTTTCTTAGATAGTAGAGCAGGATAAAAATACCACCCTAGAGTAGAATCACTCAGAGCTGGAATTTATTGCTTTTCAGTATTTTAACAAACATTAAATTTCCCAATCTAACTTTTTCCTACTTTTAACAACTTTTAGAACTGTTCTTTTAGATATATCATGAAGAAAATGGGCCATTTTTCCAAATTAGTACTAAATTTATTAATCTGAACACAATTTTACTACAAATCACATTTATTCTATTATTGGCTCATACTTTGTCAAGAAAACATGAAGTCTGTGCTTTGAATGGCAATTTATTTTCCATATAGTGGTTTTATTTAGGAGTCTTTCTCTTGGTTATAATGTTGCTTGACTTCTTTTAGCATCCTTGTTATGAAATAAAGTGTAGAAGAACTTCCAGGTTTGCTTTTAATTGTTGAAAGTAAATTTTACAATTGATAGAATCAAAAAGGGAGAGAAGGATCCAACATGGGAAGGGGGATACACAGCAGACTCATAGAATGGCAGATGTCCTAAACAGCCCTCTGGCCTCAGAATCAGCCCTTAAGGCATTCGGATATGGCTGAAGAGCCCATGAGAGTATTGTAGGCATGGAAAGCCAAGACACTCTGGGGAAAAAAAAAAAAGAAGAAGAAGACCTAAATGAAAGATCTCTGTGAGTGAGATCTCAGTGGAAAGAACGGGGCCATCAAAGAAGGAGGTACCTTTCTCTGAAGGGAGGAGAGAACTTCCACTTTGACTATGACCCTGTCAGAATAAGATCGAAGTCGGCGAACTCAAAAGGCTTCCATAGCCTTGGCAACTCATGACTAGAGCCTAGGGAGATTACTGACACCATAAACAAGAGTGTCAAATTGTTAAGTCAACAACAGGAGTCACTGTGTACTTACTTCTCATGTGGGATCTGTCCTTAATGTGTTGTCCAATGTGAAGTAATGCTATAACTAGTACTGAAACAATATTTTACACTTTGTGTTTCTGTGTGGGTGCAAACTGATGAAATCTTTACTTAATATATACTAAATCAATCTTCTGTATATAAAGATAATTGAAAATGAATCTTGATGTGAATGGAATGGGAGAGGGAGAGGGAGTGGGAGATGGGAGAGGTGTGAGTGGGAGGGAAATTATGGGGGGGAGCCATTGTAATCCATAAACTGTACTTTGGAAATTTATATTTACTAAATAAAAATAAATAAATAAAAAAGAAAGTAAATTTTAATACCCTAGGAGTGCTAACACACTTAAGTCTTTGCATGTAATCAAATGTTCTGAACACATCAAAATTGATGTTGTTCTCTAATAATAGAACTGTCTGAAAAATTGTATTTTTTTTTTTTTGACAGGCAGAGTGGATAGTGAGAGAGAGAGACAGAGAGAAAGGTCTTCCTTTTTGCCGTTGGTTCACCCTCCAATGGCCGCTGCGGCCGGCGCGTCGCGCTGATCCAAAGCCAGGAGCCAGGTGCTTCTCCTGGTCTCCCATGCGGGTGCAGGGCCCAAGCACTTGGGCCATCCTCCACTGCCTTCCCGGGCCATAGCAGAGAGCTGGCCTGGAAGAGGGGCAACCAGGATAGAATCCGGCGCCCCAACCGGGACTAGAACCCGGTGTGCTGGCACCACAAGGCAGAGGATTAGCCTGTTAAGCCACGGCGCCAGCCTGAAAAATTGTATTTTAAAAAAGCAGACAAGTAAAAAAAAAACGTGCATTTGGTTATATCCTACAAACCACACATGTGGGAGTCAGCCAGCTACTTTTTATTAAAATAAAGCTTTTCTGAATGTATTTTTTTTTTCAGGAAAAGATAAATTACTTAATACTTTAGTTTGCAGCCTCAGTGCAAATTTAAATTACAACAAGCTTCTCCTTCAAACCTACTAAGATTCTCTAATTAAAAAGATAATAGCAAGTCTTGATAATGTGGGGAAACGGGAGAGAATATAAAACATTGCTTGTGAGAATGTAAAATGATCCAGATGAGAAGACGGCTTGACCATTTCTTTAAGAGTTAAATCTTAAATGTACTTTGTAACTCAGCAGTTCTATTCATGGGGATATTAAACCCAAGAGAAATGGAAATGTGTCTATACAAGACTTGTACACAAATATTCGTAGCAGTGTTATTCATGATAGCCAGAGTAGAAACAATCCAGATATCCAACTGATAAATGGCTGAACAATACCTGGTATATCCATCTAATGTCACTTTTCACTAATAAAAAGAATGAACTGCTAATACGTGTTACAACATGAAAGCCTGAAAATTTTTTTCCTGAATAAGGTAACTAGCTTAGGTAGCTTCATATCTTCATTTGGTATTCTTCCATTCAAAAAAAAATAAAGGAAAAGAAAGCCTTTCCTCTCTTTAGGTCGTTCACCTATTTATTTGTTCTATTCTCTAGCACTGGAAAGTTCTCCCTCTCCCTTGCCTGGCATATACACACCAGTTCTTTAGGTCTCAGCTTAAATGTTGGATCATCAGAGCAACTGTGTTTTTCTCTTTCACAGTTTAAGATAAGTGTCCCTGTGATGCTGTCTTCTAGTGCTCATGCCTTCCTTTCATAGTATTTATCATAATTGTTAATCGTTCACTTTATTCAACAAATATAAATTGAACCACCTCCTTTATTCCAATTACTGTTCTAGATTTGGCCACAGCAAAATACAAAACATCGAGTAGATATTCTAGTGGGGACAGATAAATAAATAAACACATAAATATGTAATAAATTAAATAAGGACAGGTTTTAGGGAGTGAAATAGAGCATGATAAAGGGATAGGTTGAGGAGGGATTTTTTTTATATAGGATCTTCAGGAAAGGTCTGTAATGAAATCACATTTGAGCTGATGTCTTGAAAGACAAATACAGTCAACTTTCAAAGTTAATACTTACGTGGTTTCCTTTTTTTCTTGTTAAGTCCTCTTTCTAAAAGTCTGCATTCTTAAAATTTGAGTTGTTGCATCTATTTGATTATTCTGTTTGATTCTTCTTCAAAGTAAGAGACATATAAAATGTAAACAGTATAGTTATAATCTCTTGCCCACTAACATTAGTGAATATGTATTACATATTATCTTATCACCCCAACCACTTTGGTAATTCTAATTAAAAAACTACCATTTTCCTCAGAATATGAGAATCATTTTACATTATTACTAGATTTTATCCCACATCTATGTACTTATTTTTTAAATAAACGACAATTTCTTTTGAATTGTGTCAGAGAGTAAGAAAATGGCTGAATGTACTAAAACTGAAGCTCTAAGACATAATGGTTACTATCTTAAATATCATTTAAGAGGCTGGCATTGTGGTATAGCAGGTAAAGCTGCTGCTTGTGATGCCGTATGGGTGCCAGTTGTAACCAGGCTGCTCCACTTCCAGTCCCGCTCCCTGCTAAAGGCCTGGAAAAAGCAGAGGAGGATGGCCCAAATGCTTAGGCCCCTGCTACCTTCATAGGACACCTGGAAGAAACTCCTGGCTCCTGTCTTCAGCCTAGTCCAGCAGTGGCTGTTGCGACCATCTGGGAAGTGAACCAGCAGATGGAAGATCCCCCCCCCCTTTCTCTTTCTCTTTTTCTTTCTCTTTCTCTCTTTCTCTCCTTCCCTTCCTCCCTCCCTTCCCTCCCTCTCCTCCTCATTCTCTCTGTCAAATAAATAAATTTAAAAAAAAATCACTGAGAGGCTGGTGCCGCGGCTCACTAGGCTAATCTTCCGCCTTGCGGCGCCGGCACACCGGGTTCTAGTCCCGGTCGGGGCACCGATCCTGTCCCGGTTGCCCCTCTTCCAGGCCAGCTCTCTGCTGTGGCCAGGGAGTGCAGTGGAGGATGGCCCAAGTGCTTGGGTCCTGCACCCCATGGGAGACCAGGAGAAGCACCTGGCTCCTGCCATCGGATCAGCGCGGTGCGCCGGCCACATCGTGCCTACCGCGGCGGCCATTGGAGGGTGAACCAACGGCAATAAGGAAGACCTTTCTCTCTGTTTCTCTCTCACTGTCCACTCTGCCTGTCAAAAATTTAAGAAAAAATTAAAAAATAAAATTAAATTTTAAAAAATCACTGAGAAATACGATTCTGGCTACCACTCTTCTCTACCTAAATTCTTGTTATAATCTACTTTTAATATTTATCTTTAACACGTACATAGGACCATATGTTACCTGTTGTGAGTTGTATTTTTCCTGGTAAAGCCAATCTTTACCTAGAGACAGTATGTCATTTTTATAACCTTCTTCCTTCCTTCTCACCAATTATTTCATTTTTAGCAGTACTTTAAATCAATAAGGTCAAAACTTGGATAAATTTCTGAAATAGACAAGAAATAGTAAAAATGATTCTAAATCTCAAACCTGGTCAGTTTTATCCCAGAAAGTATTTTGTTTTCAATTTCAGTTCCCAGTAATAGTTTATCAGTTAAGTATTTACTGAAAGAAATGTATCTAGGGAAAGGGCTTGATAATGGAGAGTGCTGTTGTGTTCATTAATATAAAGAAGGTTGTTGATTAAGGGTAAAAGTAGCACCTGCTTCCTCAGTGCAGTAGGCAGCACATCAGTCTCATAAAGGTAAAAGGGGGAAAAAGGGACATCAGAAGAAATTTATAGATGATATTAATATATTGTATTCCATCAGGTCTTTATGTATGGAATTTACCAATTATAATATATTTTTAAAATCCATTGGAATAATGAGATCATATTAAACAAATAAAACAAGCAGTTGTTTTATGAAATCTGGGCATTTACAACAAAATGGAGGAATCTGGAAAATATCATGCTGAGTGAAATAAGCCAGTCCAAAAGGGACAAATATCATATGTTCTCCCTGATCGATGGCAACTAAAGGAGCATCTAAAATGATGCCCATTGAAGTGAAATAGACACTATCAGAAACAATGAAATGATCAGCCCTTGTCTAGACTGTTGAGGAACAACTTACTATTTTATTCCTTTTAGTATTTTTGTTGTTGTTGTTGCTCAGTTTGTTCTACTTAATACCACTGGTTGAACTCTGTAATCAATACACAGTCATTCTTAGGCATTTAAAAATTAACAGAAAAGTGATCTCAGTTAAACATAGGAGTAGGAATAAGAGAGGGAGGAGATATATAGCTCGGTACAGGCTCACTCGGACTTACCTCCAATGGTGGAACTAGAAATGTGCCAGGGGATTTCAACTCAATCTTATCAAGGAGACATGTACCAATGTCAGCGCACTTGGTAAAGTGATAAGTATAAGTACACAACCGATCAAAAAAGATAGGGTAAGTGTCGAAGAGATTTTACAAACAAGACCAGTGTAAGCAAATAATGAAGGATAGAATTAAAAGGGAGAGAATGATCCTGCGGGGGAAGCAAGACACACAGCAGACTCATAAAATGGCAGATGCCCAAAACAGCACTCTGGCCTCAGAATCAACCCTTAGGGCATTCAGATCTGGCTAAAAGGCCCATGAGAGTCTCACAGGCATGGAAAGCCATGACATGGTGGCAGAAACAATCTAAATGAAAGACCCTGGTGAACAAGACCCCAGCAGAAGGAACAGGCCATCAAGGAGGGAGGCGCCTTTCTCCGAAGGGAAGAAGGAACCTCCACTGTGATACATCCTTGACTAAACAAGTTCAGAGTTGGTGAACTTAAGGGGCTTCCATAGCCTAGACAGCTCATGGCAAGAGCCTCGAGTGATTGCTGACGCCATAAATAAGAGTGCCAATTGTTAAATCTACAGCGGGAGTCACTGGGTACATGCTCCCCACCTAGGATCTCTATCCTTAATGTGTTTTACTATGAAACTTAAAAACAACACTACTAGTCAAACAATACCCTATACCTTGTGCAGTTGTGTGAATGCAGCCTATTGAAATCCTTGTTTAGTATTTATTAAGTTGATCTTCAGTATATGAAGGTAATTGAAAATAAAACCCGATGAAGGGCGGGATGGGAGAGGCAGTGGGAGAGGGGAGGGCCACGGGAGGGAGGGAGGTTGGGGGAGAAGCCACAACAATACAAAAGTTGCACTTTGTAAATTCACATTTATTAAATAATAAAAAGAATTTTAAAAAGCAGTTGTTTTATGGGCACAATCATCAGAATATCCTTGAGAACTTTTAAATAAAGTATATGAATCCCTAGGCCTCACTCCAGAACAAAAGAATCAGGATGATTGTTGTTTAGCCTATCCACACCAACCCATTGATTGCCATTTGGGATTCATTGTGCTGTACCATTTATTTTGTAGCTAATACTATGAAATGATCCGTTTTTGCTGATGAGATTGGCTTTAAAACATCCACATTATTGTTTCCTTGAATGGAGTCAGCTTTTAAGACACTCGACAAACTAAGCCTGTGACTTTATAGTATCATTAAATTTTTTCAATTATTTATTTATTTGAGAGAGAGAGAGATCTCCCCTGCACTTGTTCATTGCTAAAATGCCCATAAGGGCCAGAGGGCAAAGTCCAGAGCCAGGAACTCAATGCAAGTCATCCAGGTAGGCAACGGAAGTCCGATTTCTTGAGCCATTATCACTGCCTCCTAGGATCTGCATTAGTAGAAAGCTGGAGTCAGAAGCCAGTTGCAGGTTTTGAACCCAGGCACTGGCACTCTGATATGAGATATGAATGTCTTAACTGCTAGGTCAAGCACTTCATTGTTCTTCAGTTTTGTGCATGTTCTCTGTTTTTCCTTTACTAAAAAAAATCCAATCAAACTTAAAACCCCACTTTGTTTACCAAATATGATTCCAAATGTCCAACAATGCTGACAAATATTACCTACTCTACAAGAATTGAGTATTTGACCACATTTGGATTATTCAAAAGATTGTGTGGTAGGCTACGAAAGTCTAAATGTTAAAGCAGTGGCTACATCATTTGAATAAGTGATGTTTAAGGGAAAACATTCCATGTTTTACTTATGTGTATTGAAAATCAGTCATAGCATTAAGGTTTCATCTCCTCAACTGAATTATAGCATCTGAAATGCAGAAAACATGTCTTTATTTCATATTTCATTGTAATCTCTGTGCTGCCATAGTACAAAGTAAGAATAACTCCTCCTAATATTTGATGATAATATTTTTTCACTAATGATATCTCTACACTGAATCAACATTTTATGTGTTACAATTTGTGATAAACAGCATAGATTTGCTTGGGTAGTAATGTTTGTGATTTTGCCAGTAGTTATTAAATGACTAATTTAACTGATCCGTCATGCCTTTAACTCTGGCCTTAATACTAACAGATTTGGAGCCAGTAGATATCAAATACTATTTCAAAGATCTTGATTACTCCTCATTTTATCTTCATTTTTAAAATTACAGATCTTGCTTTCAAGCTTTCAATATTTTTATTCAGAATCTTTTCCTTAGCAAAAGTGAGGAATAATTAGTTTGCAGCTTCAAGTTCATCTTTCATTTATATTTTCTCAGGTATTCACCTTTGGAACTGAGCAAACTTCCCATAGAATACAAAACTGCATGGGGAAGTTAGGGTTAGAAATCATACGTATAGAAAATGAGATTGTTTTTCCCTCTAAAAGTTTAAGTTCTCTACAAGTTTGTGTATCTGAATATTATAAAATTCTAGTTATAGTTTAAATCTGTGCTGTTTTATAAGTTTTACAATCAGTTATTTTGGAAAGATATGTATCATAAATTATATATATGTCATAAATTAACACAGATTATTTTTAATTTCTTTCAAAATAATATAAAGCCCTAAAGTTCAGAAATGGAACCAAGTGTACATTTTAAAAGCATTTTTATGGAATTTTGTCTTCATCTGATCATTTAATTATGTAATTTAATATATTTAAAGTCTAAAACATATTTTTCCCAAAGAACCTTTATTTAAGGAATACAAACTTCATGCATTTCATAAGTACAACTTCAGGAATATAGTGATTCTTCCCACCATACCCACCCTCCCACCTCCTCCTCCCTCTCCCATTCCCAGTCCCATTTTCCACTAAGATCCATTTCAATTAACTTTATACACAGAAGACCAGCTCAATACTAAGTAAAGAGTTTAACAATTTGCACACACACACACAAAACTGTTCCTCAACAGTAAGACAAGGGCTATTCAAAGTCATTGCATCTTGAAGTTAATTTCACTTCTTTCTTTCTTTTTTTTTTTTTTTTTTGAAACTTAATTAACTTTAAAGAAGCACCCAAGAACAATACATCTTTTGCGAGCACTTAAACATAATTATAATACAGCTCTTTGAGGACAGAGGTCCTGCATGGGAAGTTAGTACACAGTGACTCCTGTTGTTAATTTAACAATTAACATTTTTAAAACACATTATCTTGAAAACCTTTCTTTCATATATTGAAAAGGCTGTGGAGATATTTGAAAGAAAATTTTTTATTTTCAGTTTGAAAAAAGATCTGAATGAATAAAAATTTTTCTAATTTTTGTAATATAGTCTCTTAAAAATATCATAGCCTGCTTATCAGTAGCTGATAAGTGTACTAAAACTATATTCAGTTATTTATTTTATACAAACGTGTATGACTTATCTTGAAAGTGATTATCATAGTAAGAAAACTCCCTAATTCTACTCCACTGCATATAAACACAAATTTTGTGCACTTTTCTGAACTCTCTTAAGTTGAATTTTGTTTGAGACTGATTCCAGAGAACCACAGTATACCTTTAAATGTGGCTTAATTTATTATTACTAAGTGACTATCCAGAAGTGTTGTGACCTGCACACTACAGTGCATAGCATCACATATGTATTTTCAACAGAGTAATGCAGTGAATCATGGAGAAAAGCAATAGAGATCCATAAAGCAGCTAATCTGAATCTCACTCAACAGAATTAAGATTTTCAAATAAAAATTTAGGAGGAGCTCTGAGCTTTCAAAAATGGCTTGCAGAAGCAGAAACCACCTTGCTGTTTGAGTAAGGAGAGCTTGAGCATAAAGGTTGATGAGCTGATTTTTGGGCTCCTGGGAAGTAATATCATTTATGTTTTCCTCTAAATGTGCCCCAAAGAAATTTTTTGTAGTTTCCAGATTCAGCATAGATTGTTCTTTGTTTAACATATATCTTCAGTTGTGTTAATTGTCAGGTAAATCTGCCTTATTGGATCCCACCACTCCCTAATTCTTGTCAGGATAATAGTCCTGCTCTGTGCATCCACATTACAGCAGTTCTGTAAGAATTGCTTTCTTCACATAGTTAAACACTAAAATATAAATTATAGGCTCTCATTAAAAACTTGTTTATTGAATAAACTCTAATGATTGTCTAGTACAGTTCTCTCATCTCACAAATTGAGAAAATGAATCACAAATTAGTTATTTACACAAATCACATGAGAGAACAGAAATTGTGTCAGGCATGGGAAAGGTCTATAAGTCTGGAATTCAGTTTGGTCAATAGAATTGAAGCTTCTGTTTTTAATCATATCAACTGCATTGAAGTTGTCAGTCCCCAAAAGAGAACAAAACAGCTCACAGAACTGTTGTCATAAATTAAAGATAGATAGGAATCAAGCAAAAGAAAGTAATTTTTAAAAATTGAAGTTATTTTAGGCCCGGCTCAATAGGCTAATCCTCCGCCTGTGGCGCCGGCACACTGGGTTCTAGTCCCGGTTGGGGGGCCGGATTCTGTCCCGGTTGCCCCTCTTCCAGTCCAGCTCTCTGCTATGGCCCGGGAAGGCAGTGGAGGATGGCCCAAGTGCTTGGGCCCTGCACCCGCATGGGAGACCAGGAGAAGCACCTGGCTCCTGGCTTCGGATCAGCGCAGCGCACCGGCCGTAGTGGCCATTGGAGGGTGAACCAACGGTAAAGGAAGACCTTTCTCTCTCTCTCTCTCTGTCTCTCTGTCTCTCTCTCGCTGTCCACTCTGCCTGTCAAAAAAATAAAATAAAAAATAAATTGAAGTTATTTTAAATGTAAATCTATATACAAACAGATGTTGAAAGTGTAAAGGCATAGGCAGTGTCCAAATCTTTTTTTTATATTTCTTTCCATTTTTATAATTGGGTCAGCTCTTCCACTGTTTACCACTTAAATAATAATAATGTGTGGGCCAATAGAATGTGAGCTGCAAGACAACAGAAACCATGCCATTATGCTGACTTTGGTATGCCTAGTGTCCAGCACAGAGTGATAAGTGTAATAATTAAAAAATGAAAGATCATGATTCCCTAAGGAATTCTAAAAACTCAGAGGATAAAGAAATCATTTTTAAAATGTGACATTGGATCTTATCAATGTAGAAAGGCAATTTAATAAAATCCTTATTTCCCATTTACTGTCTGAATGTACTTTTCTTTTGTTCTCACTTTTACTGAAATTGTTAAGTTCTTTTTCAAATGTGAATTAACAAATTAGTTTGACAAAATTCATATTTACAAAGAGCTATAAATCCACAGAGGAAAAAAACATAAATATAGTTGCTGAGGGCATATTCAAAAAATAAAAATAATATGAAATTTAAAATTATAGAATCAAACTGTATTTGCATTTCTGATTATTTTAATAATTAAATCCAATACTTTATTTTTATTTGTACAATATAGAAAATCCAGAAAATATTATTTTTCAGTTTTTATTACATAAAATTTATAATCAAATCCATGATGTTATAAAGAAGGTAAAATTTTTTACATGTAGTGTTTTGTTTAATTATTCTTTTTTTTACTTAATCTTAAGCAGTCAGTTCTCCTAAAATAGCCCTTGGATTTTCAACAGATGGAAGTTTATCTTAGATCAAAACAGAGCTTGTGTTTCATTGTAGTCTGCCTAAAGGCAGGGGAAAGGAATAGAAGACTTCTCAAAGTCCCCTCTACATCTCTATGTTTTGTTTGCAAATCTCACTGCTTTTTATGGAGCTAAAATAGATGAAACTTTCACTGCTACAAAAGAAGATAGAAATTACACAGAGCTATCATGCATTGTAAGTCATTTTCACCTTTTTTTTTTTCTTATTGAAAAGGTGGGCCCTACAAGTAAACAATGAAATATTTTAAATAAAGTTATTGTTTTCCAACCTATGAAAAAAGTTATTTTACCACTTTATAGTTACGGTGTCCCTGCATTATTTTTATTGTAATTGTATTGCCAGATCAGGTGTGAGATTAGTTGTTGGATGTTACATGTAATCTGCACAGAAATCAAATTATTTAACCTCTAAGCCCACAATACCCCCTCCTGCTGGTTTGCTGTTAAATATTCAGTATTTTCTTGTCATGAATACAAATGGAGGACAAATTAGAATCTACAGACAGCTGACCTGAGCTTCAGATTAGAGACTGGGGGGCTTGTGCTGTTTTAAATGTTTTAATTATCATAGTCCCAGTAGCCAGTTGAAGGACACACATAAAATCATTTTTAACAAAAGGAAAAGAGAAAGAAAAAACTCATCCTCCTTCCTCCTCTTACCATGAATGTTTGAGTATGATTACATTTGCACTTCCATTGGAACTATGCTAATTTGCTGCATTAAATTAGGTCTATTAGTAGTAGTAATTTTTTAAAATCACTAAACATTTTCAGTAATATTTTCAGTTGGTATGTGTTTGCTTTGTCAGAGAATGATGTATAATCCTCATTGAGTAGACAATAGCTCTTCTGTGTTTACATGTAAAGCCTAATTTAGATCTGGTAGTTCACATTGGATGTGGTGAAAATATTTGGGAATAATGGACTAATTTAGATATGATAGCATGTATTTGCATTAGTAAAGAATAGGGAACTCAGATTAAATGAGCTAGAAAGATCATTCAGGGAGTTAAAATTACTTAACGTATGATAGTTTCAGATTTATTTTTTTGACAGATTTATTTTTAAACATTGCTGCTTAATTGAAAACTCACAATTTAGAGTTGAAAGAAAGATTATGACATAATTAGAATGTTGTATTGGGTAATGAAATTTAAGTGTTTATGGGCATTTATATAACAAAGAAATAAATGCCAAAAATTAAGTTTTTTTTTATTTTAAAAGAAACTTCACATTGCTGTTTATCCTAAAAAATATGTTATTCTGATGCCTACAGCCTTGAATTTGCATTTTTTTGTTTCTTGTATATGTTGGTATAATGTTGATTTGATTAGTTATGCCTGACTAGTAAGCAGTGGAACATTTTTATATACTCTTGGGAAATAAATTTGGCAGAAAATCAGCATGAGTAGATTTAATTATCACTCTGAGACCTTTTCCTTTTCTAGTTTAGTGATCCTGAAACTCCATGTGTCTCACTGAAATCTGTGTGGACGCTAAGCTTCGCTTCCCAATTTGTTCCTTCACGCAATGATAAGCCAAGCAATTACTGGTTTATTGATTTTTCATCATGGCAAATTTAAAGTTGATTTTTTCCTGAAAAGGCAGGGGTGATTAAGTGTTTCCCCTCGGTTTAGTGCAAGAGAGCTATGTGGCAGAATCTAATATCCTGAGGTCAACCTCTGCAGGCAGATAATACGGTGTCTTGGCCACGTGCTAAAGAGAGAAATCAGGGCTACAAATGTGATAGGATATATGTGGAGACAGTTTAATTTGCTCCATTTATATGAACAAGTCATGTGGCACATGCTTGGAAAACATCATTTTGAATGGGCTTAGAAGTGAGGCCCACGTGGGCAAAAAGAATAAGTGGGTACAAACAAGAAAGATATTATTGGTTATTAAGAGAATTTCACTATCATTTTTAAATAAAAATAAGTAAACCAGTGGTATATAGGATGTTCAAAACATGGAATGAAACCCACATGAATCATTGTAAAGATTTGCTGGTATGTAAAATGCAAAAATAACCTGTTATTTAAGAAAATTATGATTCAGCTGTCCATGATTAATTTTAAGAATACATTCTAATCTCCTTGGGAAATTTTCTTTGAGACAAGTAGATTTTTGTGCTTTTTAAAAGTGGAAATTTTTCAAATATTCAATATTTGATTCCAAAATATCTTATGAAATACCTTGAACAATTTTTGGAAATAATATATTTTAGAAGTTGTTAATAACTAATTGTGAAAAGAAGTATATAATGAAAGAGACATAACTGTGGCGCTTTCAACCTAAGAATGATGAGAAAGCTCATCAATAAATCAACTTAATGTTTATTCATAAATCTTGTATAAAATGAAGAGTTTAAGTTTTTCCAGTTACAGCAAGCAAATACATTTGCTATAACATAAAATCAAATATATTAAGTTCTCTATGTGATGGCTTTTCTCACTCTCTCATGTGAAGGCTAAAAATTTTACCAAAATGTTGAGCAAATTTAATCTAATCCTAAATTTACAGAGTCCATTTTCCAACTAGATTTTTTTTATTTTTCATATGGTTGCTCAACGTTTACTCAATAGCAGTCTGCTTTATTCATGATGCAGAAAGATTCTAATTGTTTCCCCTCCTAACTTAAGAACGAAGGCTATTTCATGTATCTTAGTTACAAAAATGTCCACCTGGATGTGTCACCATTCATTACCTGAAATAAATTGTACATTGTACTTTTGTCAGATTTCTCTAATGATTCCATGTTTTGAATATTCAAACATTTGCATTTCTATAAAAAGAAAGATATACATTTAAGCCACTTTGAAACAATGGTGCTAAGAGCAAATTTATTAACATACCCAAGTTTTGTTCTGACTCTAATTAAATCTTACTAAAAATATACAATGACTGCATTAAGATCATTAATAGCATCTGTTCTCTCTCTGAGCACCAAGGCAATGTGTGTGTAACACCAGAGTTCTGCCTCTGATTAAGTCTTTTCCTGTGAATTAAAAATACATGTGGGTAGAATCAGTTTGCACTTTCTGTTCAGGAATCTCTCCTCTGCTTAGTTCATCAGTGTTTGAGCTCTGAAGTTTTTTGTTGTATTATTTTCTCATAATCTGTATGGCTACACTTTTGAAACTGATGAATTTATCACTTCATAGCTATGTTTAGGAAGATTTGTCAATTATTTTTAGTCATGTGATAAATGTATAGGAGCATATGTCATTTTCCAATCCAGGTTGACTTTCATAAATTAGATGCTCGCTATTTCTACTCTAAAGTTAAAAACTTTAGACATTTTCCTCTAAAATAATAGAAATTAATAAGTTCTAACTTTTATTGAAAAGAGTTTTCTACTGGGTTTGATGTGAAATCCACATGTATGTAAAATATACAGTATTTGAAAGAATTTAGACAGGACATGATTTTAAAGGTTTATTTATAATCATCAAAGGAAAAATTATTTTCATTAATTTTTATCAAGAAGTACTTATTTGACTATTTAGCAGCCACACTGATGACCATTTCTCTCAGTAGTATTTGGCAGGACTGTACCACATCCTCATCCCTTCCCCAGAACTGTTAAAGATATTTTCTGACTAAGAAAATGCAAATGCATTGCTCTTTGGAATGTATTCCCCCCACTAGCCTTCAAGTAAGTGTTAGTTGATATAACAACTAATTGATAAATCACATTCTAATGTTCCTTACCTGACTTTGGGTGTTGATTGAGCAGAGTGACCTCTTACAGTTGTGGTGGTTCAAAGGGAGAGGTCAATGTGGAAACTGGATCACTGCCTTGCTATTTCATTCACATCCTTCCACTAGGAAAAGCCCATATCAGTTCCAGGCACCGTGTTAAATGCTAGGGCTATGAAGATAAATTAGGCAAGCTTCTTGTTCTAAAAAAGTTTGCAGCTTATTAGAGGGAATGTGTCATGTGCATAAATAAGTATAAAACAAAGTGGAAATAAGCCGCAGTAAAGAAATGCAGGTTGACTGCTTTGAGAAGGGAGAGATTACTTGCAGCTGAGAGAATTGAGGAACGCCTTGAGGAAATTACTTACATTTTTCAAATCTGTCAGTATGAACAAGGCTGGGGTAAACATATAGGTAGGTGGTGGGGGAGGTTTTTTGAGTTTATACAAAGTGCCTTTACCAGTGCTAGTGCCTAAACATCGCTTACCTAATTTTAGTCCCCACAATAACCCTCAGAATCACATATTCTTATTTTATAAAATAAAGAAACTGAATAAATTAAGTGACTTACTGAAGGTCCTACCACTAGATAATAGTAGGGTTGGAACCTAAAAATTCCTGTCCTGACATTCTAAGCAGAGCTCTTTTCACATGTTACAATCAGCCCACCCAGCAGCTCGATCTGGACCTTAACTTCCACAGCAACATGCTCTAAAGTATAGCAATGCCTTCTAAACCTAGTAGACATCAGGATCACCTCAGGGTGTTTTTATTTAAAATTCTACTCCAAACACCTTATATTTTTCATAATTTGAGGGGAATCAGACCAAGAGCCTGTATGATCTTAAAGTTTCTCAGGTAATTCCAAAGCTCTGTCATTACTGCTAAACAGATCAGCACTTGAAAACAATGGTTCTAAGTGGTTGAACTAATTAGTTCCAAATATGTCTTATAACATAGCACAGGGATGAATACATTAGTCATGTATTCATATTTAATTGTATTTTTCCTGAACCATTATCAGTGATTATTTAAATTTTCAATTGTATAATTTTACAAGTGCTATTATTTCCAATAAAATATAAAGTGTCTCTTCAGTAAGTTCTTAAGTGGGGTAGACATTTGGCCAAGCAATTAAAAATGCCAGTTAAGATGTCCACATCCCATATTAGAGTGGCTGGGTTTGAGTCCTTGCTCCACTCCCAATTCCAACTTCCTGTTAATGCATACCTTGAGAAGTTGCTGGTTATGGCTTAAGTAATTGGGTGCCCACCACTCACATGGAGACCCAATTGAAGTTCCAGGCTCCTAGCTTCAGCCTGGCCCAGCCCTGCACCATTGTGGGCATTTGTGGAGTGAACCAGTAGATGAAAGCTCTCTCTCTTTCTCCATCTTCCTAGAACCATTGTGTTTTCTCTCTTTTTCTTTCTCTCTCTCTCTGCCTCCCTCTGAAATTAATTTTTAAATCGCCATAGAAAGTGGAAAAATGCATATTGTGGAAAAAAGTGCATGGACTTCATTTTTTCTCTTATCTTTTAATTTCATACTTTAGCTTTTTGTGGAACCTTCAGATCTGTGGATCCCTGATAAATGCTGACCATATTTCTTTGATACTGAGGTTTAAACATCTGTGAAATCAAATGCATCTTGAAGTTAATGCTATCTTAAAGATCCCTGTTAACCTGGTAGCATTTGTGACCCCTGATGTCTGTATTCATTGGTGAACTTGGTTGTTATTACTGACACGTGAACCTTCAACTAGCCCTCAACTGGCTATCATGAAAACTTTCCAGGACCACTAGGGGAAAGAAGTTGAGTTCCCCACTACTCTCCAGAAGCCTTCCACTGACACTTCTGCATAAAACTTGCTGAATGGTTGTGAGTAACTTGAAAGAAAACCCCAGAGACAGTGGTGGGGCACCCTTTTAACAAATGCAGCCTTGTGGCCAGAGTTGTGGCATGGTGGGTAAAGCCACCACCTGTGGCACCAGCATCCATATGGGCGCCAGTTTGGGTCTTGGCTGCTTCACTTCCATTTCCAGCTACCTGCTAATGGTCTTGAAAATGGCAGAGGATGACAGGATGGCCCAAGTGTTTGGGCCCCTTGCCACTCATGTAGGAGACCCAGATGAAGCTCCTGGCTTCCACCTGGCCCAATTCTGGGCTGTTGCATCCATTTGTGGAGTGAAACAGCAGATTGAAGATATCTGTGTGTGTGTGTGTGTGTGTCTCCTTCTTTCTCTGTAACTCTGACTTCCAAATAAATAAATAAATCTTTATTAAGGAAAAAAAAAAAAAAAAGAAAGAAGGCAGGCAGGCAAAAAGGCATCTGGCATCATGCACAGTGGGTCAAGCCTGCAATACCCGGCATCCCATATGGGCACCAGTTCCAGTCCCAGCTGCTCCACTTTCAGTCCAATTCCCTGCTAATGAGCCTGGAAAAGTACTTGGGCCCCTATCACTTATGTGGGAAACCCAGAGGCTCCTGCCTGAAGCCTGTCCCAGCCCCAGCTGTTGTGGCCATTTGAGGTGTGAACTAGCAGATGGAATGTCTCTCTCTATCTCTGCCTTTTAAAAAAAAAGGTAGCCTCACAAGTACTCTTTCTCAATGCTTTATTTTTGTTTGCTATATAGTTACTGTACATATGTACAACTTATTCCATGATGTTTTGATTACATGTATACATTGGATAATGAAATTTTGAATGTCTCACAAATAATTCTTATTGGTAAAGAGAAAACTGACTTTGAGAGCAAGATGTTGAAAAGTTAGTAGAGTCATATTCTGAATGTGAAGTTTTGGAAATACTCTAGCCAATCTATTTCTGTCGTTTATATATGTACAAGAGTGATATGCAATAAAAAATGTTTTGAATCTGAAAGAATTATTTCAAAGAGCATAAAGTATCTTCAGTGATAAGGAAGCAATAGACCACAGTTTGAAAGCTGCTGCTTTCTTACTAATATTTAAAGAATTCTACATAATCAGTGGCATCTTAGATTTATTGATGTCATATTATTACCTACATCATATTATTTCATTGTGCTTTTTATCATATACTTTCTCTGTTATGACCTGCCATATTTAGCTTAGATACATGATTCCTTGTGATTATGACTGGCAAGAGGATGTTTTTCAACCAACAGCAAGCATTTTGGAAATTTTAGACATTAAACAGGAACTGCTTAGATATTAGAGCATATCAAGATATTATTAGAAACTTTAGAAACTCTAGTAAAGTGTTTGTTATAGAAATAAAATGCTCTGGTAATTTTTTAAATAAAGTCAGTTTTCTTTTTGACAGGTGAAAGAGGCCATTCCCACATTACCCACCACTGTTAAAAGAGTAGCTTATTTCTAACTGAGTTAAGCCAGGAGATGAGTCCCTTTGTTTAACACTTCTTAAAGTAAAAGTTAACATCCTGCCTTTATCTAATTGCTATCAAAGGCATTAGCCTATTTGGCTGTAGCATGATTCAATTGCATGAGGTCATGCAGCCTAGCTGTAATAACTTAAAGTGCTTCACTTGGTGATAAGAAAATATATTAAAATGCTCTCAGGTTCATTAGTTACTGCCTAAGGTCATGCTTTATGGTCAGTCCATTTACTAAAGTTTATTGTAATTGCACTAAACCAAACTCAACATTTTTAAGTCTTTTGATATAGGAAACGTAGTGAGTTTTAAGAAAGCATGCTTGCATTTTAACCCACTTTTTAAATGGTGATTATTTTCATTTTTCCCACTTAGTAGAGGAGTTGGAGATAAATTTAATGTTATCTTGTCACTAAAGCATACATAAAAGATTTTTTCAGCCTTAATTTTGAAGACAGATTTTTAAAAATCTCCAATGTAAATGGGAAGGTTCTGATTTAATTTCATTTTTTGCTTTGATTTCAAATCCTTCTCTATACTTGCATAATAACCAAATGAGAGCAGGTCCCTCCAAGTCCACCCTTTGTATCCCTCATGAGCATGTGTTGCTTCATTAGGCTGACTCAACCACCTGGTGTGGAATCTTTGGTCTCAAGAGACTCTCTCAACATCTGGCATTAGCTATGATCTTTGTATATGTATGCTTAATCTTTTTATTGACATTTTGTAAGGAAAAATAATGTGAGACAAGTTAGGAAGGTATATATATATATATATATATGGAATAATATAAAATAAAACTACAGGAGACTGACATGCAATAATATTCTGTAGTGTATAGAAGAAATAAACAATAAATAGAAGATCAGTAAGTATTTCAAATTAATTTATTTTGGAACTTAATGTGATATGTATGATATTAAAGGTTTATTTATTTTATGTGAAGTATTGTTGCTTGGGGAATTATCCTAAGGCAAAAACTCCATCATCCATACAAAAAAACTATAGATTTCACTTGACTATTAAAAATTATTATAGCTTTTTAAAATCATTTTAATAGATTAAATTTTTGAATGATTTATTAGGAAAACAGGAAAAAGGATTGGTATCTTAACCTTCTAAATGATAATGGAGTTGAGTTTCTGAAGTAGGGAATATTGAGATAATGTATGAAAGTGAGTGATTTCTTATCACAGAAAAACTAAGAACATTATCCATTATGTCCTGAAAAAAAGGAAAGAGTTATTGAGTAACTGTAATTGAATTAGTTACAGTAAAAACAAAAGTATGATGGCTTCCTTTTATATGAAAAATTTTTACTGTATTAAAAATTTTAAATACATTTTAAAGAGCAAAATTATATGTAATTCTTTAAATTATCATATGTATTTAAAATGAAGCAAATCTGGCTCCCTATGCAGAAAATAAAATTAGTGTGTAGTAATGTGAAGTGTCACCTTTTTTATGTCTATTTATAGATGTAGTCATTCCATGTAGTAGTATTTAATACTTTTATTAGAAGCAAATAAAAATGAATTACTGAATAAGATATAGCTGTCATTTTTATGTATTTAATTTAGATAAAATAGACATTTGACTTTGTAACATATATATTTACTTGGGGTATGGAACATTGTTGAGACTCTACATAGCAGATCTGTAGGTGAATGAAGATAATTTGTGCGTGGAGCCCCAGAGATGGAGACTGACCCTGATCTTAATCTACTGACCTGCTGAATGATCTTGATTGGTGTTCAAATTATACACATACAGCTAAGATTGGGAAGATTGTGCAGCTATTAAACACATTGCTGTTATAACTTAATGGGACAAAGATTAACAGCATCATTGAACACTAATTTAATATAACAGATTCACTAAGCACAGTTTTAGCAGTTGAAGACAAACCTCTCTAATAATTTGTGGGGGGAGTGGAGACATCATTTATTATTCTGATACTTAAGTGAGGTCAGTACACTAAATTATATAAAGCTTTTGCTCTTCAATTATTGTCTTTTGCTGCCCCATTTTGAGGTTGACTGAAACTGGTAATTATATCATGATTATGTGGTTTATAGGATAGATATCTCATTTCCTGTTGTCTACTAGGAAATAGCCCAGGAAAAAGTGCCGTAAAATAAAAAAGTACTAGCTGTAGCAGCACTTTCACTGAAAACTTCTTTGCCTGTTTAATATTATTTTTAATTTAGTCATTCTAAAAATGAGAGGTGTTCTTAATGTAGGTTCCTACTGATCAGAAATTGTGTATTGTCCCCCCTTCACTACTGCATATTTCTGGCAAAGGGTGTCTAGGAGGTTCAGGTGGGAGGGAGATACGGAAAAATTTTTTTAAAAAATGTTTTTAGTAGAGCAAGACAACAACCAGACAAGTAAACTAGATATGATCTTTAAGATTCCTCACAGTTCTAACATTACGTGACTTTATTTAGCAGGAAATAAAGTGGCACTAGAAGTGAAATAAAATGTTAACTTGAAAACAGATGGACTGCAGTAGTGAAGGAGGGACAAACTAAACCTGATAAAAGGGAGAAAAGTGCTTCCAAAGGCTACAGTGCAGAAAAAGGAATTCTAAGAGTCATATTGCTTGGGAAAGTGGCCATTTCTGTCATGGAAACTTGTTCTGGAAAGACACATAAAAGTGTAACTCAGCAATAGCAAAAAAAAAAGCTAGTATTCATATTTGCTGTTAACTGACTCTACTCAGTGGTTCCTGACCTGACTCTAGGGGTTTTACAGTACTGAACATCTTCTTTGATCTTCAGTGGAGTTGGAGAATTCAGGGAAGCATATTGAAGTAAAGTGAGACTTGTTAAATCCCCTTTAGCAAATGCTGCAAGAAGCCCTGGGCTGGAGCAGTAGGTCATTGTTCAAAACTAAGCAATTGTTGAGGATCTTGGATTGGTGGTGCCTGTAAACTTTCATTCCGCAACCCAGCAGAAGCTTTCAAAGCAGTTTTAGTCAAGTCCCATTTCATATTTTGAATTTTGGACTGTTAGTTTGTTTTCTGGTGTGGGTAAAAAGGGCAAGCGGATACTGAGCCTAGAATATAGGAAAAATTTTTTGTTCCTTTTAGTTGTTGCTTTAAGAGCCAGCTCTTTCTTTTTATGAGATTCTCCACACATGGACCAAACTAGAGAAAATAAAGACTATTTGACGTATCCAAAGAAGTCAAAATTTTTAAAATGGATTCAAGACTAGAATGCAAAAAATAAGGATGGATGGAGTAGTTTATCAGAGTTTTAAAATAATATTAACCATGTTATCTTAAATGCAATTAGGGAATAATTGAGATGTTTTATGTTCTTAGGGCATGTTAACAAACAGAAAGCCAAAATTATTCAATCAGGGCAAGCAAACCTATTATGTGCCAAACTCTACACCTTATCTGTATTCTCTTGGCATCTACTGAGGTAGATAAGGAAACTGAGATTTGGGAAGGTAATTTTCCTGTAATTGCATTACTAATATGCACTAGAACCAAGATTCAAACTCAGTTTGTATATCTGAATCCCTTGTTTTTAAGATTTATTTGAGAGGCTAGCATTGTGGCAAAGTGGGTAAAGCCACCACCTGTAACATTGGCATCCCTTATGGGTGCCAGTTCATGTCCCAGCTGCTCCACTTCCAATCCAGTGTCCTGCTAATAGCCTGGGAAAAGCAGCAGAAGATGACCCAAGTGTTTGGGCCTCTGCCACCCATGGGGGAGACCTGGCTGAACTCTTGGCTCCTGGCTTTGGCCCTTCCCAGCACTGGCCATTTGCAATCATCTGGGAAGTAAACCAGTAGATGGAAGATCTCTCTCTGTCTCTCTTTGTCTCTCTGTCACTCTGACTTCCAAATAAATAAATAAATCTTACTTATAAAAATAAATAGATGTATTGAAAGGCAGAGTGATAGAGGTTGGGGGTGGGCATTTTAGATGCCTGCCACAGCCACGGCTAGGTTAGGCCAAAGCCAGGAGCCAGGAACTCCATCTGGGTCTCCTACGTGACTGGTAGGGACTCAAACACTTGAACCATCATCTACTGCCTCCCAGTTGTTAAGAGCAGGAAGCTGAATGGGAAACGGAGTAGCCAGGAATTGAAGCAGACACTCCAAAATGGAATACAATATCCTAAGTGGCAGCTTAACTCTGTGTCACAATTCCCACCCACCCTTATTTTTTAATATAGTGTCTCAGTGCCCATAAAAAATAAATTTGACTTTTAATAATAATAGTTGACAAAGTAGAATATTTCTGTTGTCACAAAGCCCCAACTAGACATTAAATCAGCATGTAATACATATCACTACCTAATTAGGTATAAACACACTTTTATGATCTTTTTCTTCAAAAAGCTTCTGTCTTTAAATTTTAATTCTGTTGATGCCTCTAAAAGTATGTATACAATCTTAATTTGTATATTGTACATATTTGCTTCATAAAAAGCAGTGTCTCCAGTGTGAATTATTCATGCAGCATTTGGTTCCTGATTATGCACATACTGCCTTCAGGTCACTCAGGAAACTCAGGCAATGAAAATGTGTTTTAAAGACAGCTTAAGACAGGGTCAGCAGACTACCACCAACTGACTAAATCTAGCCTATCACCTTGTTATATAAATGAAGAACAGTTGGGGACAAAAGCCACACTCGTTTGCTTATGTATCTTTTGTGACTTCTTCTACAGTAGCAGAATCACATAGTTGTGACAAAGACTATATGACTCACAAAACCTCAAGTATGTACTGTCTAGGCCTTTACAGAAAAGTTTTCAAACCTTTGTCTTAAATCAGCAACCAAAAAAGTACTTCTAATACCAAACTATAATAGAAAACAGTCAGATACATGCTGTTTGAGAAAACCTGGTAAAGAAGAACTGGCTGCCAAAGTTGGAAGGTGCCTTGAAACTGAAGAAGATGGACAGAGATGGGTATGTGGCTTAGCTGGTAAGGCGCCATAAGGGATGCCCACATTCTTGGGTTTGAGTCCTGGCTCCATTCCCAGTTCCAGCTTCCTGCTAATGCCCACCCTAGGAGGCAATAGGTGATGGCTCAGGTACTTGGATTCCTGCTGTCCATGTGAGAGACTTGGATTGAGTTCATGGCTCCCAACTTTGACCTGGCCTAATCCTAACTGTTGTACCCATTTCGGGAATGAACCAGCAGACAGGAGCACGTTTAATATCTCTATATATATATACCTCCGTCCCTCCCCCTCTCTCCCTCCCTCCCACCCCAGTCTCTCTGACTCTCAAATAATTTTTTGAAACAGGTAAACAAATCCAGGATTACACAATGTATAATTTATTAGGGTCTTAAGGACAGACGCATAGTCTTGGGCAGCCACAAGACAGATGAGTTCCTACAAAGCCGAAGAAAAAGGTGGACCATGGCTAATCAGAATGTACCTGGACTTCCTCAAGAAATGTTAACATCCCTGGCATCAGATAAGAGATATTCCAGGGTCTGTGCTTGGCATATAGTGCTCAGAAGATTATTTTAATAGCTTTGTTTATCCCACAGGGTTAGGTCATGGTCACCTAAAAGTTAAAATCACAGTTACAACAAACATGGCTGTAATGTCAAGCTAGAGCCTTGTACACACACACCTACATGCATACATATGTACTTACATACACATACACATATGTTGTGTAGATATAAGTACACATAAAGTAAGTTATTTAGAAATTATCTGTTCTTCCATGGCATCTGTGCCCCTGTACACGTCTTACCTAGATTACTGCTATATTCTGATAAAATTTATCTAAAGGGACAGTTGCGACTTAAAATATATTTATGGCTAATTTCTCTGAAAAGTGAGAAATGTGTCTTCCACATGTTTACATATTTGAAATATTAGATTTCTATTTAAATAGAACAGGCCAGTGGTTTCTCAAACTTTAATGTGCCTCCAGATCACCTGGAGAGTGATTTTAATACACCCAAAGTTTCAGATTCAGTGATTCTGAGATGGGGACTGATAATTGGATTTCTAACAAGTACACGGATGATAATGATAACTTTGGTCTAGGAACCGCACCTTGAGAAGTGTTGAAATAGACCTTGAAGATAGTAAAAGGGTAGCAGGAGACCAATTATTCACCTAGCTGGCCTGAATCTTCTGAAAATTTACCACCCTTCCCTAGAATGAGCTGTGTGGCATTATGAACATTAAAACTGCTTTAGAAGAGGTGCTCAAGATTCCTATCTTCCACAATGGTGGAGCATGAGGAATTTACAAAGCTGCCAAAGCCTCAGAAAAGTATCAAGTCCACCTCTATAAGCTTACCTCTGTAATGAGCCTATGCCTGTCAAGTTTGTGGAGACCGCTTGTGCTGCAAATCAGTCTGATTAAGGTCAATGACAATAAGAAACCAGGGGAATGAGTAAAAGACTTCTGCAGATTTAACAGGAGGAACCTCATAAAGCAGTTGGTTATAGTTGTGTAGTAGTTAAGCACCAGGGCAAAGAATCTCGGGCCAAGAATGACATCAAAGAGTATTTTTTTAAAGATTTTATTTATTTATTTATTTGAGAGGTAGAGTTACAGACAGTGAGAGGGAGAGCAGAGAGAAAGGTCTTTTTTCCGCTGGTTCACTCCCCAAAAGGCCGCAACAGCCACAGCTGGGCCAATCTGAAGCCAGGAACTTCCTCCAGGTCTCCCACATGAGTGCAGGGGCCCAAGGACTTGGGCCATCTTCTACTGCTTTCCCAGGCCATAGCAGAGAGCTGGAATGGAAGAGGAGCAGCCAGGACTTGAACTGGCCCCCATATGGAATGCCGGCGCTGCAGGCGGAGGATTAACTTACTGCGCCACGGTGCCAGCCCCATCAAAGAGTATTTTAAACACAAGAAATGAACAAAGAAAACTGGCATACAGGGGGAAAATAGAGAGGCTTTGTTAAGTATGTGTGAAAAAGCAGAATACAAAATAGAATATATACTACAAAAATTTGCGACAGTATAGCCAATAAACATAAGGTAATATAACAGTGAAACGTATGAAGAGTGGAAGGATGAGGGCTGATGCAGTGGGTTGGGCCCCCGCCTGCAGCGATGGCATCCCATGTTGGCACTGGTTCTAGTCCCGGCTGCTTCACCTCCAGTCCAGCTCCATGCTAGTGTGCCTGCGGGTGCAATGGAGGATGGCCCAAGTGTTTCAGCCCTTACACTCACATGGGAGACCTGGAAGAAGCTCCTGGCTCCTGGCTTTGGCCTGGCACAACCCCAGTTATTGTGGCCATTTGGGAAGTGAGCCAGTAGATGGAAGAGCACTCGCTCGCTCTCGCTTGCTCTCTCTCCTCTCTGTAGCTCTGCCTTTCAAATAAATAAATAAAATCTTTTTTTTTTTTTTGAAAGAGAGTAGAAGGGTGAAATGGTTATTTACTATTTTATATTCTTTTTTATATTGCTTTTTCATTTGAGACACAGAGATTCACAAACTGGCCTTTTTATTTACTGGTTGAGTAACCTTGGCCATATCACTTAACCTCACTAAACTTCAGCTCTTCAAGTAAAATAAATATTAAAGCAATGTTTATCTCTCAGGGATTTTATAAGGGCTAACTACATGAAAGCACTTTGCAGCATTTATACAAGTGTTAGCTAAAGGCTATATAAATACAAAATGTTGATTGTGGAAGAGTTTTTTGAAATGGAGAACATACCTATTATGAAAATATCTCACTATAATAAAGAAACTCCCCTAAAGTGTGTTAGTGGAAAGAGATGATCACCACTTTCCTCAGCTGTCAAGTGTCCTAGATTCATTTGTTAGGTATTTCATTAGTTGTGAGATTTAGCCTTCAAATTTCCATTAATTCAGATTGTTCAAACTATTGAGTTCTCATTTGTCATAATTGTTAGCTCTTGGGTATTACTAACAGAAATATTGATGTGTAGCTTGGCCTGTTAATTATCAATGGAAATCATAAAATCAATATCCTTAATAGCTGTTCATTATATAGTTGCTGCATTTGTAGGACTACATTGAGTACCATCAGTGAATGGTCAGTTCAGTCAAAATCTGTTACCAGATTAGCCACAGAACTTTTTTAATATAATATTTTATTTATTTATGACTTTATACATAACTACTGCAGCATTTTTTAAAATATTTATTTATTTGAAAGGCAGAGTTACAGAGAAAGACAAGGAGAGACAGAGATCCTCCATCCACTGGTTCACTCCCCAAATTGCTGAAACCGGGCCAATCCAAAGCCAGGAGACAAGAGCTTCTTCCTGGTTTCCCATGTGGGGACAGAGCCTGAAGCACTTGGGCCGCCTTCTACTGCTTTCCCAGGCACATTAGCAGGAAGCTGGACTGGAAGTGGAGCAGCCAGGACTCTAACTGGCACCCGCCCATATGGGATGCTGGCACTGCAGGTCGCAGCTTTACTCACTACGTCACAGTGCTCGCCCCCCATAGCATTTTTAAAATAAGCTATCCTCTTGCTGTCTGAGATTTGTACTGGTTATAATTTTGGTCCTTCCATACAGCTGGAAGCCCCTATTACCCTAGAGGAATTCCTGCATTTCTGTGTAATAGTCATCTTGGTATAAACAGGGCTCTAACTCAGTCCAGCTTCCCATCGTAGAATTAATTTCATCTAGTCCATTCACTCAACCAGCTTACCCTTACTGAATCCCTACTATCTGCTAAATGCTGTGGGAATACATATAAGTATGCTTCAAAAAGCTCATGAAAAATGGAATGAAAAGATAAATTTTGATGCAAAAAACTTTGAAAGCTGTGCATACTTTTTTCATAAAAGTCATTTTTCATGAACATTTTGAAGACCCCTCAAATTCATAAGCCTCAGTTTTGTTTGGTCCCCAAATAAAGCCTTCTTTTAAATTCTATTTTCCACAAATATTCAGAGGTAGTAGATCTGGGCTCTTTTGTATTGTATCATCTACTGGGTGAGAAAATGTATGAAACTATAATATAAAAATATTGAATAAATGCCATGTTGGTGGTTCAGTCAACTCCAGAGATTTGGAAAGGCCTCAGAGAGAGTGGCATTTGTGCTGAATTTTGCAAAAATAAAATTCATTTGGGGTAATCTAGGTGGTAGGCATTCCAGCCTGAAGTAAGAACTTAAAAAGGATATTTTGTGTTCTATAGAAGTTCATAGGAAGATTGCTAATCAGACTTACAGGTTCAAGGGAAGATTTCTGGTGAAGGTAAATTCTGCACTGAGGGTTAGAGAACAAGTGTCGAGCAGATGAAAGGGAGAAAGGATAGCAATATTCCAGGTAGAGGAAACAGCTTTTGTGAAACCTAGAGACGTGGCCCAAAGATCCCAGCCTGTTTGTTTTCCTTTTCCTCTCTTTCTCAGATTTTTATTTTATCTCAGCTTCCTATCATTTCATGCATTTTTTGCATGTCTCTTTGTTACATTTACCTCTTCATTCTTTCTGTACTTGCTTCTTCCATAGCCCCCATTTCTCCCCTTAACTGTCCACACTATAGAAAGTCTATGTTGTATTTGTTATGCTTAATAGCCTGTCACTATATTTCTTTCTTCCTCTTTTAAAATACCTATTAAAGTGGTATGCATGTTTCTCCCCAAGTACATTCTATTATTCACATATGTGAACATAGGTGATTTGCTTTTTCATATATTCACCTTTTTGTCCTCTTGTGTCAATGACATTTAACTGGAAAAGATTCACTAATCTTACGTTATTGACTATACACAGAAGCTAAAGAGGAAGCTTTTAGGGATCACCTTTACTGTCAGCGTTTGCATTGCTGTTAGCAGAGATTGCATTGGAATATTCTTCCTGGGATCCCTGTGGCATAGATGTTATTAAAATAATCTTGGAAGGCTCCATAGAGGAAGTAAGTACAATGACTGTCTATTACTTTATTTTCAACACAGTACCTTTCTCTAGGCAGAGGCATCATCTATGAGCTAACCTGCACCTCAGTGATGTTTGCTTGGCCTCCCTTTTCTTACCACAGACATTAGTACTTCATTGCTGTATGCCACACCCACTTCCTTTTTATAATGCATTAAGAAGACTATTCATTCTGCAAAATTAGAGCTAGAAAATAATAGTCTGATACCAGTGCAGTATATGGAAAACAAAAGAACTACTTATATTCAATTATTTTCATTTTGGATGATGTCTTTTTTAATTTTAATTTTTTTATTTATTTGAAAGGCAGAGAGAGAGAGATTCATCTCCCAAATGCATCCAACAGCCAGGGCTGATCCAGGCTGATGCCAGAAGTTGGGAATTCGATCCAGGTCTCTCACATAGGAGCAGGAATTCAAGCACTTGAGCTATCACCTCCTGCCTCCCATGGTGCATGTTAGTATGAAGCTGGAATCAGAAGTGGAGCTGGACTCAAACTCTGGCACTCCAGTATGGGGTATAGGCATCCAAAGTGGCATCTTAACTGCTGTACCAAGTACTTGCCCCTAGATGACATATTTGATTCACCAAATAATTGACATACTTGTCATATTCCTTACTGAGTACTCCTGAAAAATGATTCTGATTATGCCACAATATCAGATCCAGGATTGATTCTTTAATGTAACATTGGGACTCTGTCCTAGCAGTGTGTTGTAGCAGATGAAACATGGCCTTAGAATCAGAGGTTTGTCTTCAAATGCTAGCTCTAACAACTACTAGCTGACTGGTTTCTCTTTTGTTTCAGGAATGGGGAATGTCCAACCCATAGGCCATATAATGCCCACCAAATTATTTGGTCTGGCCCTGCCAAGGCAACCACAGGCAGGACTCGAAATTCAATAAATCTATAGCAGGCTAATTAAGTTGACAGTGTTGTGTACCCCATGAATGATGTTATAAATATCCAAATGTCTCTTGGCGGAAAAAAGTTTCCCCACCCTTGGTATATCATAACAGACCTCAGGGAGGTATATTCAACTACACATCCATACCATTGTTTTTCTCCAGGAGACTCACTTTCCTAAGCCAACTGTGTCATAGCATCTTTCTCCTCAATCTTTTTACACCTTTTCCTTTTTCCTTATGCTCAACTGATGACCTATCTCACCCTCATTGACCAAACGTCCTCACCTTTAACACCTGCACTTCAGTTAGCCAACTGGAATTTGCTCCTGCCTCCTATCCTCTTCTTCCAGCTCTTGTATTAGTGCTAGTGTCACATCCTCCAGTGCTGTTCCCAGATACTTCTTGCTTTATCAAGCACTTTTCCCCTTTCTCCTTTCTCTTCTGAATTACTGATCTTTCTCTTTTCTGTATCAGGAAACAATCATTGTCTACAATTTCATCTTAATATAACACCATTGAATCACAGTGACCATCATTTTTCTCTGTTATCCTCAAAGCCAGATTTTTTTTTCTTAAGATTATTTATTTTTTTGAAAGAGTTAGGGAGAGAAAAGGAGAAAGGAAGGGAGGGACGGAGAGAGAGAGAATCTTCCATTCACTGGTTTCCTCCCCAGGCATCCAACAGCCAGCTCTGGTCCAGGCCAGATTCTTCCAGGTCTCCCATGTAGGTGGCAAGGGCAAATATTTGGGCTGTCTTCCTATGCTTTACCCAGGTCATTAGCAAGGAGCTGGATCAGAAGTGGAGCAGCCAAGATACAAGCCAGCAGCTATATGGGATGCTGGCATTGCAGGCAGTGGCTTTACCCACTATGATACAATGCAAGCCCCTGCCAGATTCTTTCTAAGCATATGGCTTTCACTACTTTACCTCTAATTCACTGTTTTTAAAATGCAGATTTATTGAGATATGATTCACATGCCATGCAGTCACCCATTTACATATATAGTTTAGTGGTTTTGATACATTTAACGAGTACTATAACCATCACCACAATGAATGTTAGTGTATTTTCATTACTTGCAGGAGAAACTCTACTCATTAACAGTCACTTCTCATCTTAAACGCTAATCATAGGTAAGCACCAGGCTTTTTTCTATCTTTATAGATTTACCTATTCTGAATATACCACGTAGATGAAATTGATCCACATGTGGAATTTTTTGGTTGTTTTTTTCACTTAACAAAATGTTTTCCAGGTTCATCCATGTTACAGCATGTATCAGTTATTTCTTTTATAACTAACATTCCATTGAGAGGATATAATATATTTTAAGTATCCATTCATCATTTGAAGGACATTTGAATTATTTACACTTTTTGGCTATTATAAGTAAAGATTCTGAACATTGATCTGTGAGGAACATTTCAATTAAATGGAATATTCAGAATAGGCAAATCTATAAAGGCAGAAAGATAGTGGTGATGACTATGACTAGGTGATGGAATAGAAAGTAGCTATTAATGGGTGTAGAATTTCTCCTGCAGGTGATGAAAATGTGCTAAAATTCATTGTGGTGATGGTTGTACAACTCAATCAGAAATCACTGCACAAATGTTTATGCAAATATGCTTCATTTCTCCTGAATTGCTGGATCATGTTGTAAATCTGTGCTGATAATAAGAGTGTCAATTGTTAGATCAACAACAGGAGTCACTGTGCACTTACTCCCCATGTAGGATCTCTGTCCTTAATGTGTTGAACTATGAGAATTAACGGTAAAACTAGTCTTCAAACAGTATTTTATATTTTGTGTGTCTGTGTGGGTGCAGTCTGTTGAAATCTTTACTTAGTATATACTAAATTGATCTTCTGTATATATAGATAATTAAAAATGAATCTTGCCGGCGCCGTGGCTTAACAGGCTAATCCTCTGCCTTGTGGTGCCAGCACACCGGGTTCTAGTCCCGGTTGGGGTGCCGGATTCTATCCCGGTTGCCCCTCTTCCAGGCCAGCTCTCTGCTATGGCCCGGGAAGGCAGTGGAGGATGGCCCAAGTCCTTGGGCCCTGCACCCGCATGGGAGACCAGGAGAAGCACCTGGCTCCTGGCTTCAGATCAGCACAATGCGCCGGCCGCAGCGGCCATTGGAGGGTGAACCAACGGCAAAAAGGAAGACCTTTCTTTCTGTCTCTCTCTCTCTTTCACTATCCACTCTGCCTATCAAAAAAAAAAATCTATAAAAAAAATGAATCTTAATGAAGAATGGGATGGGAGAGGGAGTAGGAGATGGGATGGTTTGCTGGTGGGAGGGTGGTTATGGAGGGAAAAACCACTATAATCCAAAAGTTGTACTTTCAAAATTTATATTTATTAAATAAAAGTCTTCTAAAAAAATCTGTGTTCACCATGGTAAAAACTGCCACACAGTTTTCCAAAACCACTGTACCATTTTATATTCTACCATGTAATGTACAGTTTCCAGTTTTCCACATCTTCTTTAACATTTATTATTCCTTATTTTAAATCATAGCCATTCTAGTAGGTATGCAGTAGTATCCCATTGTAGTTTCAATTTTCACTACCCTGATGGATAGTGATGTTGAGTATATTTCATAGAATTGGCCATTTGTGGCCGGCACCGTGGCTCACTTGGCTAATCCTCCGCCTACGGTGCCAGCACCCCGGGTTCAGTTCCCAGTTTGGGCACCGGATTCTGTCCTGGTTGCTCCTCTTCCAGTCCAGCTCTCTGCTGTGGCCCAGAAGGGCAGCGGAGGATGGCCCAAGTGCTTGGGTCCCTGCACCCGCATGGGAGACCAGGAGGAAGCACCTGGCTCCTGGCTTCAGATCGGCATAGCTCCAGCTGTAGCGGTCATTAGGGGAGTGAACCGACGGAAAGAAGACCTTTCTCTCTCTCTCTCTCTGTCTCTCTCTCTCTCTGTCTATAACTCTACCTGTCAAAAAAAAAAAAAAAAGAATTGGCCATTTGTGTATATTTTCTTAGGAAAGATGTCTGTATAAACCAGAGTCCAAGATTTACTGGAAATTTTAGAGTTCAGATTGTTTGAAACTTTGATTTTTTGAATGCCTGTCAAGAATGCCAAGAAGGCTCAAAATCCAAAATATCTGGTTGAAATAAGATTCCTTAAAATCATGACATAATATAAACCAAATTTGGTCATTGTTACAAGGTGATTATTCAAATCTTTGAAAATAAGCACATATTTAAATAACCTATAAATCTTAATAAAAATTCAGCTGTTTTTGAACAATTAGAATTTAACAGACATCAAGAGAACATAGTAGATTACTTTAACACATTGCTTTCACAGAGAATCAGATTTTAATTCTATGTCAAAGAGAAATTGAGCTTCCTGTGATCTTTTACTGTGAGGTTTCCTTCCTTTACCTTCTTTCATATTGATGACCAGGTTTCTGTGTTTCTGTGTGTAACACAGCTTTAAGCATCTTTTGCAGGGCTGGACGAGTGGCGACAAATTCTTTCAATTTCTGTTTGCTGTAAAAGGTCTTTATTTCACCTTCATTCACAAATGAGAGCTTTGCAGGATATAATATTCTGGGCTGGCAGTTTTTCTCTCTTAGTACCTGGGCTATGTCTTGCCATTCCCTTCTAGCCTATAGAGCTGCTGATGAGAAGTCTGCTGTGAGTCTAATTGGAGATCCTCTGAGAGTAATCTGACGTTTCTCTCTTGCACATTTTAGAATCTTTTCTTTATGTTTCACTGTGGTGAGTTTAATTACAACGTGTCTTGGTGAGGATCTCTTTTGGTCATGTTTACTAGGGGTTCTATGAATTTCCTGTACTTGGATGTCTCTGTCCTTCTCCAGACCCGGGAAATTCTCTGCAAGTATCTCACTAAAAAGGCCTTCTAATCCTTTCTCCCTCTCCATGCCTTCAGGAACTCCTAGAACCCGAATGTTGGGTTTTTTAATAGTATCCTGTAGATTCCCAACAATATTTTTTAGATTTCTAATATCCTCTTCTTTTCTTTGGTTTGACCGTATACGTTCCTGTTCTCTGTCTTCTAAGTCCGATATTCTCTCTTCTGCTTCGCCCATTCTGTTTTTAAGGCTCTCTAATGTGTTTGTCATTTGATCTATTGAATTCTTCATTTCATTATAATTTCTCATCACTATCACAGTTTCTTGTTCTACTAGTTGTTTCATTTTGATTCCTCCTTAACATTTCATTTTCATGAGAGAGATTTTCTATCTTGTCCATTAAGGATTTATGTAGTTCAAGAATTTGTTTTTGAGAACTTCTTAATGTTCTTATGAATTTTTTGAGTTCTGCTTCTTGCATTTCTTCGATCTCATCATCTTCATAATCTTGAATTGGGGTGTCTTTTTCATTTGGGGGCATCATAGTGTCTTCCTTGTTCTTGTTACCTCGGTTTTTGCGTTTGTTGCTTGGCATATTGGAGATATTCTTTGGTTTCCTCACTGTGGTGTTTTTTCTTGTTACTATAACTCTAGATTAAGTGGACTGTCTGCTTTCGATGGAGCCTTAGAGGCTTGATATGGGTGTGGCCTGAGAGCTCTGTTTGGTTCCTCAGGGTTAAGGGTGTGCCAAAGGTGACACTCCCAGGTTAGGAGTGGTAAATCTCTCTCTTTCTTTTTTCTTTCTTTTTTTTTTTTTTTTGATTCAAAAAGGAAGTAATTCCACAGAGCCAAACGGAATTGGAGGTAGTTAGCAGGTGAATGATACACCCACAGGAGCCAGAGATCGGAAGCTCTTTCCCAAGGACCACACAGGGAATCTGTGCTGCCCTCAGTGTGGGCTCCAATTCTCCTGCAGTCTCCCACTGGGTTGCCAAGGTTACTGAACTGCAGCGTCTCTGGAGAGTACCCACGTGAATTCCATGAGTTCTCTTCCCACCATCTCCTTTTTCACAGTCTCAATTCATCAGCACCACACATTCATTAGATCCTAATCTCCTGTTATTTCACCCTCCCAGAGTCAGGTTTTTCTGCTAGGCTCAGGGCCGGTGCAGACCTGAGGTCACCCTGCTTATGACGTATGTCCAAAATGGCGCCTGCTGTTTGTCTTGCTCGCCTTTGAGAGGTGAGCGGAGAGAGAGAAACTCGTGTCCATATTGGTCACTTTTTTTTTTTCTCTCTCTCTCTCTCTTCTAGTTAGCCTGGTGAACTTTTCCCCATGAGGTTTCAAGCCTCGTTCCCTCTAGTCTCCTCTTTCTGCTACCCTGCTGGTGTTTGGGCTATTGAGGTTCGGCTCACCTCGCGTTCCAGCGCTGGTGTGTTGAGTCTGCCGCTGGTGTCCCGAACTTGGGCTCCCACACTCTCCACGCAGGTCCACTGTGAATCACTAGTTCCGGAAGAGTTTCCTCTGCTGTTTCTTCCCCTACTCTTCCTTGAACCTGCAGTATCTCCACTTTTATTAAACTGTCTCTCCCCAGACTATCAGTGTGCTCCCTTCCTATTCCTCCATCTTGCCACTCTGGATACTGATTTTATACACAAATTTTCTCTTTAGCTACTTTCAGATTTTCCTTACAATCATCTTATCATTTTATTTCTTCCAATTATTATTCATTTGTTCATTTTTCTTACCCTACTCACCTGACTGGGGGAGTACCTCTCAGTACCTAATATTAAATGGTGATAGCTAATATCATTATCTTCTTTGTGATCATAAAGGTCGTTGTTAAAATATTCACCATTAGGTATATTTGCTTCGTCTTTTATTTATTTGGGTTGGGTGTTTTGTTTGTTTTGGATAGGTTCCTCTTGTTTCAGATCAGGGATGTTTCCATCTTTTTCTAGTTTGTTTTCAACCTCAAAGAAATGTTGAGTTTTGTTAAATAACTTTAGTTTTTTTAGTTTAGACTTTCTACTTTAATCAGAGAATGTTATGAATTACCTGAACAAACTCTCTAAGTATTTGGAATTCTAGAATAAATCCCATATGTTTATGATATATTATTCTTTTTACATTCCTGATTTCCTTTGTTTATATATAAATTTCACATTTGTATGTGTATGTATGTGTCTTTAAATCTGTATGTCAATCTGTGAGTGTGTTTGTAGGTTTTACTCTTTTAACATCTGCATTCGTGATTTGCTCTTCTATAGCATCAATCTATTGAGTTTAGAGGCAAGATTGTGCTAACCTAATAAAATGAGTTAGGAAGGAAGTCAGTTTGTATAACATCAAAATTATCTTTTCCTTGAATTCATGTTATGTTTCTAAGAGATTTTTTCACGAATGATTCAGTTGATATAGGGAATAGAGTACTAGTAGACTGTTGACTTTATTTTTGTCCTTAGTGGATTCCTTACTTCCTGTGATCTCAAAAATACATTTAATTTTATTTTTAGAAATGTGTTATCTGGTGTTACTTGCTGTGTTCAGCTTAAGTATCAGTGAATTTTACTCTCCATAAGCCAGAAAACAGAAGTCTCTGTTTCCCATTATCATCTTCCAATGTGGTTTACTATACCACTGCATTAAAACTGTTTTTGTCAGAAACACCAATGCTTTTCATTTTGGCAAATCTAATGGAATATTCCTCATATTCAGTCTCAGCAGCATTCAACTCAGCTACCAGCCCTGGCCAGTTCTCTCTCTTCTTCTTTCTTTTTTTTTTTTTTAACTTTTATTTAATGAATATAAATTTCCAAAGTACAGCTCATGGGTTACAATGGCTTCCCCCTCCCAAAACTTCCCTCCCACCCACAACCCTCCCCTTTCCCGCTCCCTCTCCCCTTCCAATCACATCATGATTCATTTTCAATTCTCTTTATATACAAAAGATCAGTTTAGTATAAATTAGGTAACGATTTCAATAGTTTGCCCCCATATAGCAACACAAAGTGAAAAAAAAATACTGTTGGAGTACTAGTTATAGCATTAAATAAGAGTGTACAGCACATTAAAGGCAGAGATCCTACATAATATTTTTTTAAAAATTAATTAATTTTCTATGCCATTTCCAATTTAACACCAGGTTTTTTTTTTTCATTTCCAATTATCTTTATATACAGGAGATCGATTCAGTATATAATCAGTAAAGATCTCATCAGTTTGTACCCACGCAGAAACACAAAGTATAAAAATACTGTTTCAGTACTAGTTATAGCATCACTTCACATTAGACAACACATTAAGGACAGATCCCACATGGGGTGTAAGTACACAGTGACTTCTGTTGCTGACTTAACAATTTGACACTCCTGTTCATGGCGTCAGTAATCTCCCTAGGCTCTAGTCATGAGTTGCCAGGGCTATGGAAGCCTTTAGGGTTCGCTGACTTTGATCTTATTCCGATACAGTTCTCTCTCTTCTTCTATCCAAACTCCAAGTGTTGTTTATTAGAACTCAGTTCTCTTCTTGCCTAACTCCATTTTTCTTCTCAGGTGATTTTACAATTTTCCATTGGTGTAAATGTCTTATATATGCTTATTACTTCCAAAATTTTATCTTCAGCACACATTCTGTTGTTCTCCTGTTCTGGAGACACTTTTTAAAAAAACTAGGCTTATTTAATAACCTCACAATAAACTGGTTTCATTGTCAATGTGAGAGTGACAGTAGATAGTTTAGATTGAGTGTTCTGGGCAGATCTTTCTGAAAAGCTGTTACTTAAGCTAAACCTGAGAAACTAAAAGGAACTTGCCATCCAAAGAGCATTCTAGGTAAAGGGAACAGCTTCTGTGAAGATCCTAGTGTAAATATAAGCTGAGAATGCTTAAGAACCACAAAGAGGGGCCAGCGCCGTGGTTCACTTGGTTAATCCTCCACCTGCGGCACCAGCATCCCATATGGGCGCAGGTTCTAGTCCCAGCTGCTCCTCTTCCAGTCCAGCTCTCTGCTGTGGCCCGGGAAGGCAGTGGAGGATGGCCCAGGTGCTTGGGCGCCTGCACCGTGTGAGAGACCAGGAGAAGCACCTGGCTCCTAGTGTAGCTCCGGCCGTAGCAGCCATTTGGGGAAGTAAACCAGCGGAAGGAAGACCTTTCTCTCTCTTTCTCTCACTGTCTAACTCATCTGTCAAATAAAGAAAGAAAGAACCACAAAGAAGGCCAGTGGGGCTAAGGCCTGAGTTTCAGGTTTGGTTGAACAATTCAGTAGGAATCAGAGTCTGTATAGTTTTTTAAGTAAAAGTGTAGAATTTGAATTTTATTCTACACTTGATTTTAGCAAAAAGGCTGAGAAGCAATTGAATTTTATTCTAAATGTAGGATATGGTATTTGAGCCTGAAATTTGGAAAAATATAATATTTGAGGCTCATTTGCCTATTTATATGTGTGTGCGTATTTATTTATTTATAAATAAAGGTCACAGAAAGAGACTATAAAGAAGAAAAAGGGGCCCAGGATTGAAACTTAGGAGTACCCTAACATACAGAGGAGCTTTTATATAAGAATGAGGAATTATGGCCAGTGAGGAGGGAGAAAAGCAGAAATACATGATGTCATGGAAACAGAAAGAAAAAAGTGTTTCAAGAATAAGGAAGTTGGAGCCAGCGCTGTGGCTCACTTGGTTAATCCTCCGCCTGCAGCACCAGCATTCCAGCCGGGTTCTAGTCCCGCTTGCTCCTCTTCCAGTCCAGCTCTCTGCTGTGGCCCGGGAGTGCAGTGGAGGATGGCCCAAGTCCTTGGGCCCTGTACCTGCATAGGAGACCAGGAGGAAGCACCTGGCTCCTGGCTTCTGATCCTTGCAGCGCCGGCCATAGCAGCCATTTGGGGAGTGAACTAATGAAAGGAAGACCTTTCTCTCTGTCTTTTTCTCTCACTATCTATAACTCTACCTGTCAAATAAGGAAAAAAAAAAAAAGAATAAGGAAGTGGTCACTTCTATTGAATGATGAGTAAGATGAGTTGGAGAAGAAATAGAAACAAAATACTGCTACAGAAGTCCTAATTGAGCAGCTTTGAGGACAATGAAAGTTAGCTTTTAAGTACTCCAAAAAAAAAAAAAATTGTGTGAGTTGAACAAATATCTTCCATATTCTCAAAATTTAGACACAGAATTAGGGAGAGAGAGAACCTTCAAACCTCCAAGTAACTTTCTTCCCCCTAAAAAAGAAATGCTACATTCTTCAATCACAGTGACCAATTGATGTTCATCTCCCCGTTTAGTAAATACTTATTGGATTCATTGTGAATGTTTAGTATATTCCAAACAGTGTTCCTTTTAAACTTTCAAATATATCATTTATTTATCTGATTTATTCCAGTTTGGCCCATTTCTATTTGTAGGGATAGTTGGTAATATTTTGGAATAAATCAGGTTCCCATAAAGCTTACAGCTTTGCAGTATCTCTGACTAGAGAAACACAAAGAAATAGGTATGTTTACCTAGCAGTCAGCACACAGAGAAATAAGTAAACCTGTCTGTTTGAAAGAAGAATCCTTCCTGTAACCTCTCTTTTGAACAAAGATTTTTTGCAGTCAGTAATTATTGTTTGAGGTAGTTACTGGCTCTATGAATTTGTTTACTATACAAGATTTTAAGAAAGGTGCAGCAGGGACACCCTGAAACTTATCTTCCAAATCCGTTTTCTAAGCATTTTGGTGAAATGGCTTTCTGATGTGTTGGACAGTAATTGTTTCCAGAGACTTGCTTTACTGTCTGACTAATCACTGTCTCGTTGCTTTTGGATTATTGACCTCCTATGTCCATCTGGCTGCCAGGATCAAGCCCTGAGTCAGCCTGTAAAACCTTTTCTTGAAATGCTAAAATTAATTGTGGATTTGCAATGATTTCATTTTCAATGGTTTATTTTTAGTTCTAACAATATTTTTAATAGTTTTGTGACCTTTAAGTGAGTTTAAGTAGGCCTGGAAATATGTTATGCATATATATGTATGTGTATGTATGTAAAATTTATTTTATATAAATTTTGCATATGTAAAATTTTATCTAGCTTAATGTTCATGAGCTGAGATTTTTGTTCCTACTTTGTTTACATTTTTAACTTGAATTAAAGTGGCATTCTTATCCAACTTAACAAATATTCTCTGGTTATTCAGTTATAGATGCTACAAAGTGGCAAATATACCTTAAGAGGTTTATACAGTTCTACTTGTGTGGACTCATTATCTTCTCTGACTTTGAGAAACTACAGAATGATTGTTATAAGCACTATATCTCCCCATTCCCAAAGATCACATGTCTTTAGAATACCAGTTACCTATCTGTGATTGATATGAACCTGTAAGAATTAAAATGTGTGATATATTAATAGAATGCTCAGAAATTAAGTTGTTATGGTTAGAGATTATGCCCTAGAGTCACACTTACCTTCCACATTGCTCCCTAGCAAATGTGCATGTGAAGTGCAGAGCTGTTAAAAAGTTCTGTTCACCATCTCTTCTTTCATTTTTATGCTTCCTACCTTGCTCACATGTTCAGAAACCCTTGTCATACCTTGTCCTTGGGGCCGAGCACTCACACAGTCCTACTGTTCCCATCAGTTCCTCGCCTCCTGAGGGTTTCCTTCCTCCAGATTTATCAGTCTTGCAGAACTCTGTTGTCTTCTATGAAATAAACTCATCTCTGCTAAAGTACTTTCTTTGTCCTGAGATATTATTAGCTGTTTCATTACACCATATCTAAACCAGAAGGAAATGGATGATCATATAATGAGTTGTGAAACTGGAACTTAGAATACTTAGTCACTTATTTTACCTGTAAATAGATCTGGATCTGCCTTTTATTTTTATAATATTATGACTTGAAACATTGTTTATCATGAAAAAAACACTTCTACTAAATACCATTAGTCGGAGCAAATTAATGGTTATATTATTTCTATAGCTAGTTTCCCTCAAAGTTTCTGATGAATAGACTAAAATATGTATCCTGTTTGCCATTTGTTAAATCCTTTATTTATTTATTTTTTAACAGGCAGAGTGGACAGTGAGAGAGAGAGAGAAAGAGAGAAAAGTCTTCCTTTAGCCGTTGGTTCACCCTCCAATGGCTGCCGCGGCCGGCGCACCGCGCTGATCCAAAGCCAGGAGCCAGGTGCTTCTCCTGGTCTCCCATGCAGGTGCAGGGCCCAAGCACTTGGGCTATCCTCCACTGCACTCCCGGGCCACAGCAGAGAGCTGGCCTGGAAGAGGAGCAACCGGGACAGAATCCAGTGCCCCTACCAGGACTAGAACCCCGGTGCCAGCGCTGCAGGTGGAAGATTAGCCTATTGAGCCACGGCGCTGGCCCAATCCTTTATTTCTTTATATTCTACTTCGATCCTTATCATGTCTGAATGACCCTGTCAGTTTAATCTAGCAAATGTGGGTATTAGATATGGTTTGCTTTATTAAGATCATAATGTATTAGAAGTATGTTGAAGTATAGAAACATTTCCCCATTTGTAGAGTATAATCATTTATACACATAGTTCATGGCTCTGATTATCATTTAGTCTGTATAACATTATCAAGCAGATTTCAGGCCTATCCACAGCTAGAAGCAGTAAGTTAAAATCAAATAAGAATTATGGATATAGTCCTTGATACAACTTAACCAACTGGATTTCAATGTACAGGAAAACCCAGGGCCCACATGACTTTAATAATAGAGGTAATGTGTCATTTATAGCTTTTTTGATTAAAAAGCCAAGAATCTTATTTGCATTTCTTTGAAGGAAAAAGCTGAAATGAAAGTAGAATATTGGCAAAATGATTCACCAGATAGATAAGAAATTATAATTACGGATTTCAGAGTACAGTTTAGGATGCTTTTGTATATTGCTTCTTAAATGATAGTTTAAAGAGTAGACATTATTTATTTATTTGATTTGAGATCAGTATGTTGTAGTTCTATTCCCTGGACAGTTAAAATTTCCCTAACCAGTCAGAATCTTTTTTTTTTTTTTTTTTTTGACAGGCAGAGTGGACAGTGAGAGAGAGAGACAGAGAGAAAGATCTTCCTTTGGCTGTTGGTTCACCCTCCAATGGCCACCGTGGCTGGCGTGCTGCAGCCTGCGCACTGTGCTGATCCAAAGGCAGGAGCCAGGTGCTCTCCTGGTCTCCCACGCAGATGGAGGGCCCAAGCACTTGGGCCATCCTCCACTGCACTCCCGGGCCACAGCAGAGAGCTGGCCTGGAAGAGGGGCAGCCAGGACAGAATCCGGCACCCCGACTGGGACTAGAACCCCAGGTGCCAGTGCTGCAGGTGGAAGATTAGCCTATTGAGCCACGGCGCCGGCCAAAGTCAGAATCTTAAATATATGCACTTACCCTTGATTATTTAAAATCCCTGAAAAGTTGCCTTTTCTAATAGTCTACCATCTGAATACATTTTCAAGAATATATTCATTGACCAAAAATACAAAGAAAAATTTTGCATCAACTATTTTTGTCATTTTAACCATCATCTACTTGTGTGGCAACTTTTTTATAGAATAATGTAAATGTGGCCCAGGTTTTGGTTCTTAAATCAGAATAAGTATTTGCAAGAATAGTATCTACTTGTGATAAATAACCTTTTCACAAGTTTATCAGGTTCCAAAGGCCATTATTTCTTAAAAGTTTTTGATTTATTATTTATCTGAGAGCCAAACAGACGTAGGGTGGATTCCCATCCACTGCTTCACCCACCAAATGCCTGCAAAGAGACCAAAGCTGAGAACTGAGAACTCAATTCAGGTCTCCCGTGTGGTTGTGGGAACCCAATTGCTTGAGCCATCACTGTTGCCTCCTAGGATCTGCATTTGACAGGGAACTAGAGTCAGGAACTGGACCTAGGAATTGAACCCAGGCACTCTGATTTAGGATACAGGAATCTTAAACATTAGAGTAAATGCCCTCTGTCCCCAAAAATTGTTTTTAAATTGACCTAAGTAATAATAAATGGTTTTCTACTTTAAGTATTGTATCTAATAGACTCACATTTGGAGGGCCTTTAATTTTATTAATCATGTGTCTTTCTACTTATTCTTGAAATTTAATTACGTTATACCTTGCATCTATTATAATGCTGAAATTCAACATGCAGTGTTAGAAGCAAAGTTTCTACTAAGAATCAATTTAATGTGAAATGAAAATAGTCTTGCATAATTTAAGCATAAAAATAGATGACTTAGACTCCCTGTTTTCAAGACTTACTACAGAATAAATAGCTCTTTAAAAAGTTTGTGGGAGGCCGGCGCTGCGGCTCACTAGGCTAATCCTCCGCCTTGCGGCGCCGGCACACCAGGTTCTAGTCCCGGTCAGGGCACCGATCCTGTCCCGGTTGCCCCTCTTCCAGGCCAGCTCTCTGCTGTGGCCCGGGAGTGCAGTGGAGGATGGCCCAAGTTCTTGGGCCCTGCACCCCATGGGAGACCAGGAGAAGCACCTGGCTCCTGCCATCGGATCAGCGCGGTGCGCCGGCCGCAGCGCGCTACCGCGGCGGCCATTGGAGGGTGAACCAACGGCAAAAGGAAGACCTTTCTCTCTGTCTCTCTCTCACTATCCACTCTGCCTGTCAAAAAAAAAAAAAAAAAAAAAAAACACCCAAAAAAAAAAAAAAAGTTTGTGGGAAGTGCATGTTATGAAAAATTGTACATGGATTTCAAAATGTTTTTATATAAAAACTTACTTGTAGCAGTATTTTCCATGAGCCTTTAAAAAATTATTTATTCTTTTATTTATTTGGAGGGTACAGTGACAGAAAGAGAAGGAGAGACAGAGAGAAAAAGAAATTTTCCTGGAGCTGGAGCTGAGGTGTAGCCTGCAGTGCCGGCATCCCATATGGGTGCCAGTTTGAACCTCGGCTGCTCCACTTCTGATCCAGCTCTCTGCCATGGCCTGGGAAAGCAGTGAAAAATGACTAAGTCCTTAGGCCCCAGCACCCACATGGGAGACCCAGAAGAAGCTCCTGGCTCCTATCTTTGGATTGGCCCAACTCCAGCCATTATAGCCATTTTGAGGAGTGAACCAACGGATGGATGGCCCCCCCCCTCTGTAATTCTGCCTTTCAAATAAATAAATAAATATTAAAAAAAAAAAAAAGAAAAGAAAGAAATTTTTCATCTACTGTTCACTCCCCAAATAACCATAACAGCTAGGCTAGGCCAAACCAGGTCTCCTTGTGGGTGTCAGGGACCTAGTACTTGGGTCATCATCTGCCACCTACCAAGCACATTCACAGGAAACTGAATCAGAAGCGGAGATATGACTTGATCTAGGCGCTCTGATATGGGATATGGATATCCTAAGAGGCAGCTTAACCCACTGCACTACAAAGCCCCACCCCCTAAACTTTTGAAGTACCGTCATATAAAACTATAGCGATCAGGAGATGTAGATTACTCTAAGTATAGGCACATAATGAAAAAAGACTAATATGACCAGATATCAACCATCAAATATATGATAAATTTTTAACAAAACTTCTAAAGCTATTTTTAGAGAACAAAACATCTTTTCAATAAATGGTGCTGAAAAAAAATGAATATCCTTATGGAGAAAAATAAACATTGACCATTCCCTCACATCATATGTAAAACTTAGTTTGTTTGTTTTGTTTTGTTTTTTTTGACAGGCAGAGTGGACGGTGAGAGAGAGAGACAGAGAGAAAGGTCTTCCTTTTGCCGTTGGTTCACCCTCCAATGGCTGCTGCGGTAGGCGCGCTGCGGCCGGCGCACCGCGCTGATCCGATGGCAGGAGCCAGGCTCTTATCCTGGTCTCCCATGGGGTGCAGGGCCCAAGCACTTGGGCCATCCTCCACTGCACTCCCTGGCCACAGCAGAGAGCTGGCCTGGAAGAGGGGCAACCGGGACAGGATCGGTGCCCCGACCGGGACTAGAACCTGGTGTCCCGGCGCCGCTAGGCGGAGGATTAGCCTAGTGAGCCGCGGCGCCGGCTGTAATACTTAGTTTGAAATGTGTTATATGTGTACATATAAAGGCTAAAATTGTAAAACTTCCAAAAGAAAATATAGGAGAAAAATCTTTCTGGCCTAAATTAGGCGAAGATTTCTTTGATAACATACAAAAAGCAGAGGCTAGTGTTGCTGCATAGCAGTTAAGCCACCTGCTGTGATGTTCCCATCCCATATCAGAGTGCCATTTTGAGTCCTGGCTTCTCTGCTTCCAGTCTAGTTTCCTGCTAATGCACCTGGGAAGGCAGCAGATGATGGCACAAGTACTTGGGCCCCTGTCACCCATGTGAGAGAACCAGATGGAGTTCTAGGCTCCTGACCTTGGCCTGACCCAACCCTGGCCATTTCAAACATTTGGGGAGTGATCCAGCAGATGGAAGCTCTCTCCCTTTCTGTGTTTCTCTCTCTCTCTCTCTCTCTCTCTCTCTCTCTCTCTCTCTCTTACTCTGTCTTTCAATAAAATGTGTATGTATGTGTGTGTAATATACAAACTAATTTTTAAAAAATGAAAAATTGGACTTTTTAAATTAAAAACTTTTGCTCTTTGAAAGACACCATTGAGAAACACAAAAGCAGGTTACAGAATAGGAGAAAATATTGTAATACACATCAACAAAGAATTCATATTCAGTATATATTAATAGCTCTTATAACTAAATAATAACATGAAACAACCCAATTGAAAAATCAAGAAAGATTTGAATACATACTTCACCAGAGAATTAATAACTAATAATTGCATGAAAAAAAGTGCTCAGTATCATTAATCAGGGAGATGCAAATTAAATCAGCAGCGAGGTACTGCAGTGTATCAATTAGAATGGCTACAATTGAAAATCTGTTCATGGCAAATATTAGTGAAGATGTGTAACAATCTCTGGATCACTCTTATGCACTGGTAGTAGAAATGTAAAGCAGTAAAGCCACCTTGGAAAATGGTTTGGGATTTTCTTAGAAATGGAAACATATTAGGCCAGCGCCATGGCTTAACAGGCTAATCCTCCGCCTTGCGGCGCCGGCACACTGGGTTCCAGTCCCGGTTGGGGCGCCAGATTCTGTCCCGGATGCCCCTCTTCCAGGCCAGCTCTCTGCTATGGCCCAGGAGTGCAGTGGGGGATGGCCCAAGTGCTTGGGCCCTGCACCCGCATGGGAGACCAGGAGAAGCACCTGGCTCCTGCCTTCGGATCAGCACGATGCGCCGGCCACAGCGGCCATTGGAGGGTGAACCAACGGCAAAAAGGAAGACCTTTCTCTCTGTCTCTCTCTCTCTCTCTCTCTCTCTCTCACTATCCACTCTGCCTGTCAATAAATAAATAAATAAATAAATAAATAAAAAGAAATGGAAACATATTCTGCCATACAACCCAAGTATTCCAATATTATGGTAGTATTCACTACCCAAGAGAATGAAAACATATGTTTGTACAAAGACTTACTTGATAGAATAACTTTTCTCAAAAGCTAAAAACTGGCGACAATCCAAATGCTCAACAGGTGAATAGATTTTTTAAAATTGCAGGTATTTGTATAATAGAATTTTGCCAGCATTAAAAGGAACAAACTACAGATGTACTTAACAACATGGACTTATCTCAGAAACATGTTGAGTGAAAGACATCAGCTATCAAAGACTATACAATTTATATGAAATCTGATTTTCTGAGGTCAGGGTATAGATAGATTGACAAGGAAATTATTGATAACTATGGCAGTGTTCTGTATCTCAATTAGAGTAGTGGTTAAACAGGTTTAATATTGCCATAATGAGTGCAATTATCATAGATGAAGTAAATCTATCTTTTATAGATAAGGGAAGCTAATTTTTGAAAATGCAATTTGAAATATTTAATTATTTCCTTTATCCTTAGTATTTTATATGCTGCACTTCAGTAATATTACAGTAAAATATTCTGCTTTTAAGAAAGAAGTTAATCTTCTCCCATCTACTACCACTCTCCCTACCCTGTCTAGGTTTAAAAGATCAAAATAGTATATGAAATTGATAAGTAATTAAAATAAGCACACGTAATTCTAACTGTCACCATGTAAGGTTTTCAGAGATTCAAAAACTAACAGCCACTAGTGTAATGGAAATGATACAGAATTTGAAGTGCAAAGACAGTGTCATACTCCAACTCTGACTCTATTGCAAATCTTAAACTTTTAAAAATGAGACTATTCATTACTAAATATTATGACTTTTCAGAATCAAATGAAGTAACAGATGCAAAAACAAAGTATAAACCCAACAAATCCCTGTACCTCCCCTCAGTACATTCAGCTTATAACTGTGTGCACATAAAAATTACAAGCAAGAGTTCATTTTGTCTATGCACTCTAAGAGGCCAAAAACTACATTATTTTCTGTTTTCTTTTTAAGATTTATTTATTTGTTTGTTTGAAAGTCAGAGTTACACAGAGAGAGAAAGAGAAGCAGAGAGAGAGAGAGGTCTTCCATCTGCTGGTTCACTCCCCAACTGGCCGCAAGGGTCAGAGCTGTGCCAATCCGAAGCCAGAGCCAGAGGCTTCTTCTGGGTTTCCCACGTCGGTGCAGGGGCCCAAGGACTTGGGCCATCTTGTACTGCTTTCTCAGGCCATAGTACAGAGCTGGATCAGAAGTGGAGTAGCTGGGACCTGAACTAGCGCCCATATGGGACGCCAGCACTGCAGGCCACAGCCTCACCCGATATGCCGTAGCGCCAGCCCCAAACTATGTTATTTTCAACCAGAAATGTTCAGCACCTGGCATAGAAACATGTTGACTACTGTTTCTTTTTTCTTTTTTAAAATATTTTATTTATTTTATTTGAGAGTTAAGAGTTACAGACAGTGAGAGGGAGAGACAGAGAGAAAGGTCTTCCTTCCATTGGTTCACTCTCCAAATGGCCTCAACAGCTGGAGCTGTGCTGACCGGAAGCCGGGAGCCAGGTGCTTCTTCCTGGTCTCCCATGCTGGTGCAGGGGCCCAAGCACTTGGGCCATCTTCTGCTGTTTTCCCAGGCCATAGCAGAGAGCTGGATTGGAAGTGGAGCAGCCGGGACTAGACCAGCACCCATATGGGATGCCTGCGCCGCAGGAGGAGGATTAACCTGTGCCACGGCACCGACCCAGACCATTGTTTCTAATCTCCAATATTTTTATTAGTATGTTCAGAGAAATCAGGGTCCATGGGACCATTAACTATTTTATCTAAGCTTCTGAACACAAATAGAATGTGCTTATAAGAAGATATTAGAATGAATAACTTTTTATACTGACTACTTTAATGTTTAAATAGTAGCTCTTTGCTCCTGAGGCCATAAAGGAATAGATCACAGAAGACTTGGCTTAGGTTTTCTGCTTATCCTGGCCTAGCAAATACCCTGGTTGAGAGAATCAAGTCCATGTAGAATTTGGCATCACTAATTTCTAGTCTATACAAGACTTTCTATTAAAAATGAAAACTAATAAAGAACTAGCCATGAGAGGAAATACAAGTATGAGATGAAGTCAAGCCAATCATCATATTCTGTATGTTTTAAGTAGTTAGCAATTCAAAACCTGGGGTTTTTTTTTTCCTCTCTTTTTTTTAATCAGACACTGAGTATACTCCCCACTACCTACCTCATCCCATGGTGTTAGAGATAGGCTACAGCTGTGTAACTCAAAACGACTGGGCTGTTACTAATACCGGCACTGCTGACATTTTCCTAGTAAGTTTTATGTCATTAACATTAATGTTATTCATACACCTTTTTCTCTAGCTAATGGGCAGCCAGAACATAAAAACTTGAAAACAAAGCCAAAGGCATTACTGGAAGAGAGTTGGAGATTTATTTTTTTTAATATCCATTGCGCCTAGGAGTTCAGTAACCAGTGCTTTTGAGGGACTCTAAGGAGAGTGTTTCTTGTCACATTCTCTGGGATAGAGAACTAAATGGATATGTTGCCTCTGGATTCGATATGTATTTGTGGAGAATTTTTCTTTTCATTTTACTATGAACCTCTAATAAACTGGTGTATCTACTTTGCAAAATACAAGCTGAGTTATGCACTTCCAAACACACTTTTGTATAAATGATTCAGTATTTTAATAGTCTTCATTTCTGTCTCACTGATTTTCAAGTTTCAACACAGTTTTAAAAAATAAGGATTTAGACATGAGATAATATTCCTAGGAAAATAACCAAGAAATTTCAAGTTATTATTTCTACAAGTATTTTTTAGTATTTCCACCCTTGAGGATGTTTATAATAGTCAACCAGTATCATTATTCCTTTTTTCTCTAATGTTTAATAAATCTGTAACTTTGATATTATATTTTATCATGAGATTCATATTGATATCTCTATATTTGAACCCAAATGGCAATATGAATTTGTGAGAGCTTGGTTTTGTATTAATACCTATATTCTGTAATGTGTATTGTGTGTATATGTATGTTTATTGTAAATACATTTGCCTTTATATATTCACAGATTATTTATATAGAGGCATAAGAAAAAAACAGGCCTAGTCAGTCATGGGTGTTCATTATATATAAATGTTATTGGGGATGCAAAGATATAAAAGATAGAAGAACCTAGTAATTGCCTTTAAGATCAGAGCACAAAGCATTAGTTTGGATTTTACAAGGCCAGCCAGCAACAAAAGAGCAGTAATTTATGAGCTCAGCGTAAAAGAATAGCATAATTGCATTAAAAATTAATGCTAATGAACACTAAAATGGGGAAGGTGGTTATGATGAAAGTTTGTATTCATCTTCCCTGGTTTGAATGATGGCTAGTGGCTTGATTAATGGCTTAATTTCTATCAATTAGCGGGGAAAAAATCTCCTGCGAGACAAGGGTAAATTGAGCATTGAATTACATATCTTGCTTTTGTGTGCTAAGAAAAAAGAGCTGCGTATCTCTGATATTAGCCACAGTGACAAATGTGGTGTGCCCCACGATGTCTGCATTAGCTCTCCTGACAGGCGAGTGGTGTGTGGTTATGGGGTGTTTGGAGATGGCTGGCAGACAGCATTCACTGCAAGTTCCTTAGAAACGTACAACTCTTCCATCTACAGAATTTTAATTAGAGTCAATAAGAATTCAAGAATTAAAATGGACAGCAAACAGCAACTGCAGAGTCTGTGTTCTAGCCTATTAATCTGGTATACCTCAAATTATATTCCTTTCTTTCATGTGTTAAAATAAGATTTCCAGTAGCTTTAGTTTTGTTGGAACTATTATTTCTTACCACTCTATTTAAGTGGATTGGACTGCATAATTCAATAGTTTATGTAGTTGGACTACACAGTGGTTACTGGTTTAGCCAAATTCATGAAAACCGTTCTAGGTTTTTGTCAAAATAATTGCTGTACAGTAAATAAAGAACAACTCTAAATTACCTTCTTTGGTTGTATGCAGGCTTAGGGTGGCAGGGAAGGCAAGGGTTTCTAGGAATGTTATGTTTTTTGTTCAATTATAAAGGCTTTTGGAAAGTGACATGCAGCTGTTTAAAAACTTTTTTCATACATAAAAATTATGTTTATACATCTGTGATCTCTCAAGATAATACCTGAAAAACAGTCTATATCTCTTCTACAAAAAAGCTACATTTTGTTTTCCTAAATGAATAAGCATTAAAATGCTTTCAGAACAAGACCAAGAATATTTATTATTTTCTAGGAAGTGGATGGGATAGCAGAAAACATAATTTGTTGCTTTGCAAGAGTGCATCCATTTGACTGGGAAATAATGACTGAATCACAATTCAAGGATTGATTCTCTCACCAGCAAGCCATGTGACTGTGGCCGAGTTACTTATCACCTTCAGTTTCTCATCTTTACAGTGAGAGTATTAGTATTATCTCTCATAGTTATGATAGTTAAATTCATGTGATGGCTTAGCACAGAGTCCCTGAAATGGTCAATTTGTGCCACCACTGCTTTTCCATGTTCTGTTCTCAGAGCAGCTCATGTGGTCTTCTTAACAACTGCTTCATGGGAAAATTTGTCTCTGTGGCCTCCCTCCCAGAAAGGCATTGCAAATGCACATCAACAGGAAGAGTTCTGTGAGTCCACGCACACTAGACTGAAACGCAGTTGCTTTAAAACGTTGTTTCTCTCATGTACAAGTGCCTTCGGGTAGCTGGTGTTGTGACACTTCCCTAGGACCAGGAGAACCTCCCGTCTGTCTGGTGAGTCGCTGCAACCCGGGTAACCACAGGTCAGCCAAACACTACATCCCCACTCACCTAGCAAGCCATGATTCAGTGGCGGCACTGGGGTCTTGGTTAACCACCAAGTTAACCACCTTCTGTGCCTTCTTGGACATACAGACAGGCCTGCCCTCCACTGCATCCATTCCCAGTCCCCTCCTCCAGTCATTCCCACAATACTGCCACCCCACAGGGATACCTCCGGGTGTGTGAGCCACAGTATGTATGGCTTTAAACCATCCTAACAGAAATTTGTAAACACAAACATCATAGCCAACTTCCATGTCTAGTACTGTTACTGAATTAGCACTTTAGAGCTATCACTAGTGATAAACCATTGTTTATTAAGTCCTTTTAATGCTTCATTAGTCATGCACTGAACACAAGCATCATCTCAGATTTGCGTGGCTTACTCCTTCACATAGTGCTTTATTTTTTTTAAAGGTTTATTTTCGTTCCTCTTTCTATCTCCCTTTCTTTTTGTATTTTCATTTATTTATTGAGAGACAGAGAGAGCTCCCTCCCAATTGCTGGTTTACTCCCCAGATGCCTGCCAATGCCAGCACGCTAGGCCAAGGCCAAAGCTGGGAGCCAGGAACTCAATCCAGGTCTCCCACATGGAAGACTCAGTTGTTTAAGTTGGAGTCAGAAGCTACAGGCTGGTAATAAGCCTAGACCCTCTGTGTGATGTAACCACTGAGACAAACGCCCCCCCCTCCCTCCCCTTGTTCTTTCTGCTGAAATATTACCACATCAAGGAGTGCTTCCCTGGTTACTGTGTCTGGAGCAGTTCCCCTTCCTCCTGTGTAGTCCTCTTCTCTGTTCTCTTTGATATTTTATTTCCTTGTTCATTATTTTCCTGGTAAAATTTAAACTCCATAAAGAAAGAAACTCTTACTCATTTCTAAATCCTTAGGATATGAAACGATGTCTTGTACATTGACTGTGCTCAAATATTTGAATGGAGGAAGAGGAGAGAAGAGTGAAGGGTAGGAAATCTCTCAAGCATCTTGTGATGTTTAGATTATTATTATCCCAATGCCACGGATGAGAAAACCGAGACTAACACTGCCTGAACCACTTGTACAAGGCCACAAAGCTAGTACAGAGCAGTGTCAGGGTTTAACCCTGACAGTCCAAACCCAAGGCCCTTAAAACTAACCAAATACATTTAATTTCTTAAGTTGCTAAAACTTCCTATGATTTGACAATTTTCCCCCATGAAGTTTTTTTGTTTTGATGGTTTCTTTAATGCTGTTTAATTTACAGTTATTCAACAAATATTTCTTGACTGCTTACTAAATAATTGAGCACACTCCACTAAGTTCTGGAGGTAACACAAAGAGGTATGTCCCCTGTAATTGGGGAGATGAAACTTCTACTCACAAAAAAGATTAATCTCACTGAAAGACGGCACATGCTAATGCTCAATGAATTATAGAAAAGGTCCCTTTTCTCACAGGTGGCAAGAGAGAAGATATAATCAAAAGGTAGACATTAAGCATAGTCCTAAATTTCAGGGAGGATTCACAAAAGAGCATTCCAAGTGAGTCACTCAGTGTGATTTTTTCTTTTTTCTGAAAATAAAGCATAGCCTGATGCCCAGTTCACTTACGCTTACTTAAATGTTTAACAGAAATTCTTCTTCACTGGTACAACCACATAGAAGTTATTCCTGTTACTTAGTCTGATATGGTAAGCAGTTGAATATAAGGTGAGCTTTTCTTGGACTCCATCCAACAGGGGTATTATTAGAGACACTTCACAAGGTTCACTGACGTACAACTCAACATAGATTTCCCAAAGACTAATAAACAAGCCCAATTCCACTTAAGTTTTTTCATCTTGCAAGTTATTTGTGTTTATCAGTTCCAGAAATTCATCCCCAGGGACATTGGCCTTATGAGCAACCTTAAAATGTTTCAGGTAGATGGATTTCTAATGTTTTGTATGCTTTTTAAGAGAAACATTTTTAATGTACTATTAGGAAAGGAAAAGCAATGACTGTGTTAAGATTTATACTCATGAGAGATTATTTTAATAACTGTAAAATTCCAAGTAAGCTTTATGAGATGCTTTGTGTGTTTTATAACAGCCATCTTTGGCATACAAGTTTGTTGCTGTTTGCTTTTTTCTCATTCTTGTCAAGCACTTGAAAATGGTTTACATTTCCAAGGCTTTTTTTTTTTTAAATCTATTGTGTGCCATAAAAAAGGAAATTCATGGATGTTTCCCTTCTTGACTAATATTTGAGTCAATTTAATCTGAAAATAAGACAATCTTTTGTATTATTCATGTATTTGTAGCAATACTGTTAGTATATACATATTTTTTTTCCTCTGGAAAAATATTGTAAGTAACTCAGTAACTGTGGGGCCCACTGACCCAAATTCTTTATAACATAAAATGCTTTTTAACTTTAGGGAAATTCATAAAATATTAATATTCAAAAGGAGTCCGTTGAACATGAGATCTTGGTATGTCTGAGATAGCTTTCATGACTCCTTGCCTTTCATCCAATTACATCTTGGGCAATAGTGCCATCTGCTGTTCACAACTTAGAGTTACTAGGTCTATGTTTATATTCTACAAATGCAGTAGACTAAAAATTTGCCTTTACAAATGAAAGGTTTATATTGGATAGTCTCATCTTACCGTTTTTAAATTTGCATATAACTTGATAATGGTTTTAAATAAAACTTTGTAAACTTTGTGAAATTCATTACAAACATAACTTGAACTCATAGGAGAGGCTAATTTTTATAATGCAATGTCAGTAATAACTAATAAGATATTTGGTTTTAATTTTTCATAACAAAAGGAACAAATATAGTCTGTGCAGTTAGTATTGATTCTTTTCATCTGTAGTAACTTGGCTTTCTGATTCCCTTATTTCTTATTTTACTGTGAATTATATATTCCTTCTGATAACTGACAAACAACATATGCAAGTTCTATATTTCCCAATTGTGTGCTTATTTAAGAAAATCACCAAGTGCTAATGGATGTCTTTTCATGATTATCATTTTCATTCTCTCAGTAACTTTATTACTTGTCTATTTTTGCCATATGGCTGATAAATATAGGATACTGTAACATAAATGATAACTAGTTTTAAGACACATTTTTCACAATATTACAATTGACACATGATTTTTAAATACCAGATTGGCATGTATAATTAAAATTATCAATTTTTTTCCTATGTCTGTTGTTTTCAGACACCACAGAACTAAACTATTAAAAGGCTGAAAATGTAAGTCTTCCATGAATCTCTCAAATTTTAATTTAAACATCGCTTTCTTACAACCAGTAAAATGAATCCCACATTGAAAGATAAAAGCTATGCCGGTTTATTTTCATATTAGAAGTCAGGCAAACTGGCTTTTTCCTATCTGCCCTGTCACTTTGTTATTCCTGTGGTGATCTTTAAAGAAGCACAGTGAAAATGTTCTGTTTTTCTCTAATCTTTCTTCTTCTTTCCTTTATAATTCCTCCAGTGCTGTTTGTTAAGCATACTAGCCCTTGCCCAGCTTCAGCAATAACACTTTTATTTGTATCAGGAGCTGGTTGTATGTTCAAATTTAAAGCTACAAACACCACAAGCTTTAGACATCAAGTCTTGTTTGCGAGTTCACCTCTGACATTTAATACTAATGATGTGCTTTGCAAATCCAAATTGGAGGATATGTTAGAGAATACATTCCAAGGGATCCAATACTTGATATGTATGAGACATCATCCTGAAGTCAGAAATAATGTCTCTTGGTTGGGAATTAGTGATTATGAAATAATCGTAGTGAAACTAATTAAGACCAAGAGGAACAAATGTTTTCATATTGGCATTAAAACTGGATCTCATGGAATGGTACCCACTGTGACTTTACCCTGCTGTATTAACATTACTACATATGTGTAATTGTGTTAATATTAAGAAATTAGCTGGACAAAGAATCTCGTTTCACATACTGAGTACATTGCATAATTAGAATTCAAAGTAGCTTTTGTTCTAAAGGCCTGTAGAACTATTTGCTCTTCAGTGGCACTCTGTGTTTATGCTTGCATGTAAGCAAGACAGTGTATTCCACCCAAGATATGAGTGTTGCCTGTGGTGGCTGCTACTTCCAAACATTCCACTCACAGTTTCTCACTTGAGAAAAGACTGGCTATATCTTCCAGAGACACATCTTCGAAAGAGCTCTTTTCCACAAATAAACCAAAGCTTGCATAAGACTAGGTAATTGTAATTGTGATTAGCCAGAAGTTCAGACAAAGATCTTTCAGAAAACATTTCTATCTTAATTTATAAAGCCTACTTTCTTTTCATACTCTTTATATTTATCTCCATAGCAACTTTTAACCTTTTCAGTTGGAGCTTCTGGGATGTAACAATTTCTTTAATGTAAATAATTCTACTTGTCAAAAGAGTTATTACTGTGTGTGAGTGTGTGTTTTGTTTTGTTTTGAAATATATAGCTTTCTTGTTTTCTTTTAAAGACTTATTTATTTATTTGAAAGGCAGAGTTACAGAGAGAGAGAGAGAGAGAGAGAGAGAAGGAGAGACAGAGAGGGACCTTCCATCCACTGATTCACTGTTCAAATGGCTGCAATGGCCAGGCCGGAACCAGGAGCCAGGAGCTTCCTCCAGTTCTACCACGTGGGTGTGGGGACCCATCAGCACTGCAGATGGTGGCTTCACCTGCTGTGCCATAGCACCATTCCCCCAGCCCCGCTTTTTTTTTTTTTTTTTTTTTTTTTTTTTTTTTTTTTTTAAGCCGAGACAGAGGTCCTATCCGCTGGTTTGCTCCCCCAGATGCCTGAACCATCTATGGCTAGACCCAGGACAAAGCTGGGAGTCAAGAACTTAATCCAGGTCTCCCACATGAGTGGCAAGAACCCAATCACTTGAGCCATCATTGGCTCCCTCCCAGGGTGTACATCAATAGGAAGCTAGAATCAGATATGCGGCCTAGACTCAAACTCAGTCACTAACTATGGGATGCAGGTATTCCGGATGGAATCATAACTGCTGCACCAAATGCTTGCCTCTGCAGTTGTTTCTTAGAAAGAAAATCCAGTTTTTATCTGTGAAATCTAGATCCCAAAATTTTTAGTTGCCTTAACTGTGTAATGGCTCCTAATTCAGCTATAGATTCATACCTGCTTAGAGCAGAAGTTTAAACAGCAAGGCTGTGAACCATAATGTTATTTTTTTCCACCCAGCTGGCATGTAAAAAAGAAATGCAAGGGGCCAGCACTGTGGTATAGCAGGTAAAGCCACCACCTGCTGTGCTGGCATCCCATTTGGGCACCAGTTTGAGTCCCGGCTGCTCCACCTCCAATCCAGCTCTCTGCTATGGCCTGGGAAAGCAGTGGAGGATGGCCCAAGTGCTTGGGCCCCTGTACCCGCATGGGAGATCTGGAAGAACTCCTGGCACCTGGCACCTGGCTCCTGGCTCCTGGCTCCTGGCTCCTGGCTTCTGGCTTCGGATCGGCACAGCTCCAGCCATTGCGGCCATTTGGGGAGTGAACCCACGGATGGAAGACCTCTCTCTCTCTCTCTCTCTCTCTCTCTCTCTGCCTCTCCTTTTCTCTCTGTGTAACCCTGACTTTCAAATAGATAAATCTTTTTTAAAAAACTTAAAAGCCCTCCTACTATATTAGCATAGATTACCTGATCAAGAGTTCCTACTCAGCAATGTTTTATATTTTAGATGAGAGTCTTCCTAGGAATGTTATATTTGTGGATCTGGGGAGGGGCGAAGAATTTCTTTTTTTAAAAAATATTTATTTGAAAGAGTTACATGGAGAAGGAGAGGCAGAGAGAGAAAGAGAGAGAGAGAGAGAGGTCTTCCATCTGATGGTTCACTCCCCAATTGGCTGCAACGGCCAGAGCTGCACCAATCTGAAGCCAGGATCCTCTTCCAGGTCTCCCACGCGGGTGCAGGGGCCCAAGGACTTGGGCCATCTTCCACTGCTTTCCCAGGCCATAGCAGAGAACTGGATGAGAAGTAGAGCAGCCGGGTCTCGAACCGGCACCCATATGGGATGCAAGCACTGCAGGCAGTGGCCTTACCTGCTGCACCACAGGAATTTCTTGTTATAGTACAACTGTAATATCTTCATCATATTTCATAAGTAGTAAAATTTCCTCATAGAAAGAAAGAACATTGCTTAGATCGAGTGTTAACAAGCTTATACCAAGATACACTTACATTATACTCTTCTTTTTTTAGACCAAGCCACCCTGGTAGAACAAGTGAAAAGAGTAAAAGAAATTGAAGCTATTGAAAGTGATTCTTTTATTCAGCAGACATTCAGGTCAAGTAAAGAAGTCAAAAAGGTAAGTTTTCATCCAGGCATTATGAACCACACTTTGGGTGCCAACTGAAGAGATGCTTTAATAATGCATTTTTCTAAAATGTGAGTGCTTCCTCTAGTAGATGAAGAAGGCTTAGAGACTGTCAGGTTTGTTATTGAAAGAGAGAGAGAGAGAGAATGAATCAGAATCAGCTCAAGCTTAACTTGCATAAAAATATACTGTAAAAATGTGTCTGATGCCATTTTTATTTTATAATTCATGGAGAAGACAAAAAGTAAGATGTCAACTTTATGGTTCTTCTTTTTTTTTTTTTTTTTTTTTAATTAGAGTTAGACAGTGAGAGAGAGAGAGAAAGGTCTTCCTTCCATTGGTTCACCCCCCAAATGGCTGCTACGGCCGGTGTGCTGCACCGATCCAAAGCCAGGAGCCAGATGCTTTTCCTGGTCTTCCAAGTGGGTGCAGGCGCCCAAGCACTTAGGCCATCCTCCACTGTCTTCCCAGGTCACAGCAGAGAGCTGGACTGGAAGAGCAACTGGGGCTAGAACCCGGCGCCCATATAGGATGCCAGCACTGCAGGCGGAGGATTAACCAAGTGAGCCACAGCGCCGGCCCAACTTTATGGTTCTATAACAAGTAATAAGCATTTCATGAACATATATAGTTTTCTTTTCAAATATATACATCTATTTTTTGAATTGACTGCTAGAGAAAAATTAGAAACTTATACAAGTAGTAATATATATCTTCAGTCTTTGCCAGTTGGGTGTCACTCAACTCTACTAAGGAGGCTTTGATTGACATTTTATTTCTGTTGACTTTTCCTTAGTAAGACTGGTTTTAGGAATTTTCTTATGTTCTCCAATAGGAAAAGGCATTTTAAGGTAGAAACTTATTCTATAATAACATTCATGTAATAAAGATATGGTTATAATTACCACTTGTTCTCAAATATTCTATATCTATAAGTATATTTATGGCTGTATTACTGATGAATGTAACATTTATTAATTTTTCCTCTGATGTCAGATATTTAAGTAGTTTTAAGTTTAGAAGTATAACATAAATGCTTGCAAATAATCATTACTATCTTCTTAAAATAAAACTTTCAAGTTGGAGTTCTTTGTTAAAAGTTGACATTGTTTATTTTAGCACATATCCAAAGTCATCCACCAAAAGCGCTGTACCAGTTCAAATCTCACCCAAAAGTGCAAAATGTCTGCCTCTCACACCATGGTTAACACAAGGTCCTATCAGCCAGTTTCATTTCTACTAATCTGATAGGTGAAAACAGACATATTGTTTTCATTAGCACTCTCGTTGTTACTAGTTATCTTTCAATGACTAGACACTTTTTAAGTAATTAATTCATGAGATAGAAATTGAGCATGTGTTATGTGCTAGGCACAGAACCCAGTAGCCTTGGATAATCTATAGTACCTGCGTTGTCAGTATGTTGATTGCATTTGAACTTTTGATAGTTTGACATCACAATGCCTGAAAAATGGAGCTGTGAAATTCATAATCATAAAAATACTTGCCCATTAGTTAATCTTGCTTGCATATTTTTTTTCATTTATTAAACTTTTATTTAATGAATACAAATTTCCAAAGTACAGCTTATGGGTTACAGTGGCTTCCCCCCTCCCATAACTTCCCTCCCACCCTCAACCCTCCCCTTTCCCGCTCCCTCTCCCCTTCCATTCGCATCAAGATTCATTTTCAATTCTCTTTATATACAGAAGATCAGTTTAGTATATATTAGGTAAAGATTTAAACAGTTTGCCCCCATATAGCAACACGAAATGAAAAAAATACTGTTAGAGTACTAGTTATAGCATTAAATAACAGTGCACAGCACATTAAAGACAGAGATCCTACATAATATTTTTTTTTAAAAATTAATTAATTTTCTATGCCATTTCCAATTTAACACCAGGTTTTTTTTTTTTTCATTTCCAATTCTCTTTATATACAGAAGATCGATTCAGTATATAATTAGTAAAGATCTCATCAGTTTGTACCCACACAGAGACACAAAGTGTAAAAATACTGTTTCAGTACTAGTTATAGCATCACTGCACATTAGACAACACATTAAGGACAGATCCCACATGGGATGTAAGTACATAGTGACTTCTGTTGCTGACTTAACAATTTGACACTCCTGTTCATGGCGTCAGTAATCTCCCTAGGCTCTAGTCATGAGTTGCCATGGCTATGGAAGCCTTTAGAGTTCGCTGACTTTGATCTTATTCCGATAGGGTCATAGTCAAAGTGGAAGTTCTCTCCTCCCTTCAGAGAAAGGTACCTCCTTCTTTGATGGCCCCGTTCTTTCCACTGGGATCTCACTCACAGAGATCTTTCATTTAGGTCTTCTTTTTTTTCTTTTCCATGGTATCTTGGCTTTCCATTAATCTTGCTTGCATATTATAAGGCCATTTATACTTACAGAATTACTGGGACTACTTTTTTTTTTTTAAGATTTATTTATTTAATTGAAAGTCAGAGTGAGAAGGAGAGGCAGAGAGAGAGAGAGAGAGAGAGAGAGATCTTCCATCCCTGGTTCACTCCCCAAAGTGGAGTCACCGGCTTCAGCCATGAATGGCTTCACCGGCTGCAGCTGTACCGATCCGGACCCAGGATCCAGGAGCTTCTTCCGGGTCTCCCACATGGGTTCAGGGGCCCAAGGTCGTGGGCCATCTTCTACTGCTTTCCCAGACCATAGCAGAGTGCTAGATCTGAAGTAGAGCAGCCGGGACTCGAACTGGCACCCATATGGAATGCCAGCACTGCAGGTGGCAGCTTCAGCCGCTACACCACAGCACCGGCCCCTGGGATTATTTTTGAAGGTTTATTTATTTATTTGAAAGGCAGAGTGACAGAGACAGAAAGAGAGACATGGCGGGGGTCAGGGGTGGGGGAGTGAGGAGTGGGGATGGGATCATTCATACACTGGTTCATTCTCAAAATGTCCCCAAGAACTGGGGCTATTCCAGGCCGAACTCCATCCAGTTTTCTTCATGGGTGGCAGAGACTCAAGTACTTCAGCCACCACCTGCTGCCTCCCATGAAAATTAGTAAAAAGCTAGAGCGGAAGGAGAATAGCCCAGACTCAAACCAACCAAACACTCCAATCTGGGTGCACACATCCCAAACAGCAACTTAATCTGTACACCCACCTCTAAAATTTATTTTTTTAATTTATTTTCCTACTATTTATTTTCTGAAATTCACCCTGATTTGTCAGTTCTCATTTGACTCTTTTATAATAAATTAGAATTTTCTTTCTGTAGAAATACTTATTCTTCCATGGTCATTATACTGAGTTTTCTTCTAAACAGTTTTTTCCTGTTTGATACAATTGCTATTGTTTCTCTTTAGATTTCTTTTTAATTCAGTCCCTCTCTTTCAAGAAAGTGTGCATTGAAAGGTAGGAAGTGGTGCCAACAGGAGAATGTGCTGAAAAAAAAAGCCTTAGGAAATAGCATTTACATTGGTGAATGCACAGTAGTCTAAAGTCTTAGTCATCCAACATTAGACTTTTTTTTATTAGTCATAATACTTTGAAATGATCAGAACAGCAGTGATAGGCTAACAATGAGTAATTTCTCAGTCTATTGAAATATAAAATAGAAGGAAAATATATTAGTTCAGAAAGTGATATCCCTTGCTAGTTTCTAAAATATCTGTGTCTGTAATATAACACAGAGATTCAGGATGCCCAAGAAGCTGAATTATTTATGAGGAGATTACTTAGCAAAGGGAGGTAAATTATCTTGAGGACTATTTCATCTAGATCATGGGGAGATATGATAGGCTATCCCTGATGCATAGCAACAATTAACTGTCTTGATGACTGAATTACCCATGATGCTAGTTTTAACATCTTTCCTCTGGACAGTTCTATATGCTTTGGTATGAAGTTTGTACCTTTGAAAAAGCTCTTCTATGCCAGTCATCCCTTCAGTTGATACAGTCTTTCTTTACCTGCGTTAATTCCACTAATTAAGCTATGGAGCTGTTACCAGAAAAGTGGCTATTATCAGTGACATGCTAGACACTATGTTTCCTGCAGCCTGTATTGATTGAACTAGTTTAACTCTCTAAAACCATTTTTCTGTCTGAGTATAGAATCTGATAGCTCCTGTTATATCATTAACTTTAAGATCCAAGATACAACTTGTTTTCAAACTGTTGTTACAGAGTGGTTTCTTAGCAGTTATTCGATCCTGTTATTGTTACATCTGGCAGATGACTGCCTGCCTATGTTGGAAAGGAGAGTAAATAACCTTATGCCTGGGGGCCTTTAGTTCTTTTACTTGGAAGTACATTGTAAAACTAATTTTTCCTAACAGAACCACCAGGTGGCAGTGATACTCAAAACCACGTTTGATTATGGCCATGTTGAGGCTTTGTTTTATCGTCAAAATAAACTTTTCTTTGACAGTTTTAATCACTTAAATAAAGAAGAAATCAATATTTCTCCCCTCATATTATTAGCATCCATTTTTAAGTAATAATTTCCATCTGTGATCCTAACCATTGAGAGCTTCACTTTCTACAAGTATGTGCTTATGTACTTCTCAAAGAAAATGTTAAGGTATTGTGTAGACATTGTGTCTTTGGCAACTGGAATAGTAACTCAGCATCATTTCAAGGCAACTCAACATGGACTGCCAGCCTCCTGTCCAGGTCTTATCACAGCATGGCTGAGATATGCAAAATTATACACACATCAATTGGCATACTTCCCACTTTCCTCTATGCAGAATGTTGAGCTTTACTAGTAGATGTTCTCAGCTTTATGAAGAATCAGTGTAACCTATCACATAGGACCATGAGCCTTCTCAAACCAGTGTGTTGTAAACTTACACATGCTTGAGACCTTGGCTTCAAAATATGAGAAAGCTGTCAGATCAATCTAATACATATTTCTTTACATGCATATAAAAATTAATATTTTAATTTCCATGTGTTTCTAAATTTTGTGTTGTTCTTACTGTTGATTTCTAGTTTTATGCCTTTGTGGTCTGAGAAGATATAGAGTATGATTTCAACCTTTTTAAATTTACTGAGACTTGGCCGGCGCCGCGGCTCACTAGGCTAATCCTCCGCCTTGCGGCGCCGGCACACTGGGTTCTAGTCCCGGTCGGGGCACCGGATTCTGTCCCGGTTGCCCCTCTTCCAGGCCAGCTCTCTGCTGTGGCCAGGGAGTGCAGTGGAGGATGGCCCAAGTCCTTGGGCCCTGCACCCCATGGGAGACCAGGGGAAGCACCTGGCTCCTGCCATCGGATCAGCGCGGTGCGCCGGCCGCAGCGGCCATTGGAGGGTAAACCAACGGCAAAAGGAAGACCTTTCTCTCTGTCTCTCTCTCTCACTATCCACTCTGCCTGTCAAAAAAAAAAAAATGCTTTAAAAATTTACTGAGACTTTATTTGTGGCCTAATGTATGGCCTATGCTAGAGAATGTTCCATGTGCCAATGAGAAGAATATATATGCTGTTGGGTGAAATGTTCTGAAGATGTGTGTAAGGGTCATTTCCTTAAAGTATGGTTCAACCCTGATTTATCTTGTTGATTTTCTGTCTGGGTGATATGGCAATTGATGACAGTAAAGTGTTAAAGTCCCCACTATTATTGTACTTGAGTCTGTCTCTCCCTTTAGGTCTAATAATATTTGTTGTATATATCTGAGTGATCTTATGGTAGGGGCAGATATATTTGTGATTGTTAGATCAAAGGTCTTTCTAAATTTATCCATTTATCAACATATAATATCCTCCTTAATTTCATTTTACCGTTTTTGATTTGAAGTCTGATATATCTGATATGAGTATAGCTACTGCTACCTGTTTCTGGCTTCCATTTACATGGTATATCTTTTTCCAGCCCTTTATTTTAAGTCTATGTGTGTCTTTATCTGTGAAGTAAATTTATTGTAGACAGCATATAGTTGGGTCTTATTTTTTACCCATTCAGCAAACTGTATCTTTTGACTGGGGTTAAATCTATTTATATGCAAGGTTAATATTGATAGATAAGAAATAACTCCTGTCATTTGGTTGATTGTTCCTGTTCTGTTAGTGAATGTGGTACTGTCACGTGTTTTCATAATGTTTGCTTATAACACAAGACTCCTGTCAGGATTTCTTACAAGGCTAGTCTAGTGGTAATGAATTCTCCCAGGGGTTTTTGTTTTTTGTTTTTTAAATATCTTACTTATTTCTCCTTCACTTATAAAGAATAGCTTTGCCAGATAAAATATTATTGATTGCAAGTTGTTTTTTTTTTTCTTCTAACATCTGGAAATATATATTGTCTTCAGGCCTGTATGGTTTCTGTTGAGAAGTCTGTTAGTCTAATTTACTTTCCTTGCTATGTAGCTTGACTTTTTTCTTTCACTGTATTTTGGATTCTCTCCTTTTTCTTATCTTTTGACAATTTGACTGTATTATACCTAGGAGAAAACTTTTTTTTATTGACTTTGTTTGGGGTTCCTTAAGCTTCCTGCATCTGGATGAACATATCTGTTTCAAGAATTGGGAAATTGAAGATTATTATTTGGTTCAGCTTGTTCTCAGTGATTTTTTTTTCTTCTCTCTCCTTGAGGTATCCTTATCATATAAAATTTGTTCTCTTAATGGTATCCCATATGTCACATAGGCTTTTTTTTTTTAATTCTTTTTCATTTTCTCTCTTTCTCTCTCTTTTTCTTTTATCTGACTGTACTACTTCAAAAGTCTTGTCCTACAGATCACAAATTCTTTCCTACACTTGGTATATTGTGCTTTTGAAGCTCTCATTGATATTTTTTATTTCACTGATTGAAGTTATCAGCTCCAACATTCCTATTTGGTTCTTTTAAATTATTTCTTTTAATTGACCTTCTCATCCTGTTATCTATTGTTTTCCTCACTTCTTTAAGCTATCGATCTCTATTTGAAGAAACTAAAAAGGAAATAAAAAACTTCCTTGAAAAAAAGTGAAAATGAAAACACAAATATCAAAACCTGTGAGGTACAACAAAAGCAGATTTAGAAAGAAAGTTTATAGCGGTATATTGCTTACTCTGAAAAAATAGATCTCAAATGAACAATCTAATGATGCATTTCAAATATTTAGAAAAATAAAACTCAAAATTAGCAGGAGGTGGAAAATAATAAGAATCAGAGAAATAATCACAGAAATAAATGAAATTGGGGAAAAATACAGAAAATAAACAAAATGAAAAGTTGGTTTTTTGAGATTGAAAAAAATAGACAAATCTTTAAGCAGACCAACAAGAAAAAAAAGAGAGAAAAGTCAAATAAATATAATTACAGATGAAAAAGGAGACATTACAACCAATACTACTGAAATACAAAGGATTATAAGAAACTACTATGTGAAATTGACATCTTTTCATTTTATTGTTTATAGCCCTTGGTGATATTCCTGTGGAACTATGGTCTTTTTACTTTTTACATGTTGAATTCTTTGTTTAGTGGAACATTAAGCATTTGGTTATAATGTAAATTAAAAATACATTATCTCAAAATAAAAAAGCTAGTAGAATACTTATATGCTAACAGACTGGAATATGCCAAGGAAATGGATAAATTCCTGGATACATATAACCTACCATGATTAACTCAAGAAGATATAGAAAGTCTAAACAAAAACAGACCTATAACCAGTAACGAGATTGAAGCAATAATTAAAAGTCTCTCATCAAAGAAAAGTCCAGGACCTGATGGATTCATTGCTGAATTCTACAAAATACTTAAAGAGGAACTAACCACAATACTTTTTAAATTATTTCAAAGTATTCAAAAGTTTGGAACTCTGCCAAGTCTTTTTTACAAGGCCAGCATCACTCTGATACTAAAACCAGACAAAGACACACAACACAAACAGAAAACCATAGACCATTATAGTTACAAAAATGTTCCACAAATTATTAGCAAACCAAATCCAACACTACATCAAAAAGATTATGCATTACTATCAAGTGCATTTATTCCAGAGATGCAAATGTGGTTCAATATTCACAAATCAATAAATGTCGTAAATCACATCAAAAGACTGAAGAACAAAATCTGTATGATCATCTCAATAAATGCAGAGAAAGCACTTGATAAAATTTGACATCCCTTCTTGATAAAACCCCTCTACAAATTAGGTATAGAAGGAACATACCTCAAAATTGTATAAGGCTATTATATATGACAAACCAATAGCCAGTGTCATGCTGAAAGGGAAAAGCTGAAAGCATTTCCCCTCAGATCTTGAACAAGACAAGGATGTTCAGTTTCACCACTCTTACTCAGATTAGTACAGGAAGTATTAACGAGCAATTAAGGAGGAGAAAGAAAGAAAGGGCATCAAAATGTCAAGGGAGGCGAACAAAGTCTCCATCTTTGCAGGTGATGTGATGTTGTACATGGAAAATCCTAAACAGTCCACCAAAAAGCTGTTAGAACTGCTAAGTCAATTCACTAATCTTGAGATACAAACTCAACATACTAAAAACAGTAGCATTTTTATGTACTAACAATGATCTTGCTGAAAAAGAAATCAGAAAAGCAATCTTGGGGCCAGCACTGTAGCGCAGTGGATTAAAGCCCTGGCCTGCAGTGCCACCATCCAATAAGGACGCCAGTTTGATTCCTGGCTTCTCCACTTCTGATCTAGCTTCCTGCTGATGCACCTGGAAAATCAACAGAGAATGGCCCAGGTCCTTGGGCTTCTGCACCCACCCGGGAGACCTGGAATAAGCTCCTGCTCCTGGCTTCAGATCAGCTCAGCTACAGCCATTGCAGCCATTTGGGAAGTGAACCAGCAGATGGAAGCCCTCTCCCTCTCTACCTCTACCTCTCTCTATATCTCTGTCTTTCAAATAAATAAAGTAAATCTGAAAAAAAAGAAAATCAGTATCATTCACAATAACCACAAAAAGTCAAATATTTAGGAATAAATTTAGCCAAAAAAGTGAAAGATCTCTACAATGTAAATTAAAAAACATTGATGAAAGTAAACATCAAGGGCACAGAAAAGTAGTAAGATATTCTTTGCTGTTGGATCAGAAAAATTAGTATCACTAAAATGCTTGTATTATCTAAAGTAATCTACAGATTCAATGTAATCCCTATCAAAATAACAATGACATTGTTAACAGAGTAAGAAAAAACATTCTGAAAATTCATATGAAATCACACACACACAAAAAAAATATGAGAATAACCAGATCAAACATGAGCAAAACAGAATCGAGCTTGGAAGCATCACGAATACTGGCAGTGACGTGGACAAAGGGGAACTGTTATACACCATTCATGGGAATATAAATTAGTGCAGCCACTATGAAAAACAGTATGGAGATTCCATTAAAAACTAGAAATGGGGAATAGCATTGTGGTATAGCAGGTAAAACCACTGCCTGCAATGCCAGCTTCCCACATGGGCACCAGTTTGTGTCCCAGGTGCTCCACTTCCTATCCAGCTCCCAGGAAAAGCAGGGAAATGTGGCCCACATGTTTGGGTTCCTGCCACCCACATTGGAGACCCAGATGAAGCTCCTGGCTCCTGCCTTAGGCATGACCAAAGGCTGGCTGTTGTAGCTGTCTCAGGAGTGAACCACTGGGTAGAAGATATATATATATATATATATATATATATATATATATATATATATATATATATCCCTCTCCCTCTTTACTTCCCTCTCTCTGTAACTCTGACTTTCAAAATAAATAAATCTTTTAAGAAACAAAAACTGGAAATGGAGCAGCCATGTTGATCCAACAATTCCACTACTGGGTATGTACCCAAAAGACACAGACTCATCAAAGAGTTAACTCCTTCACCATGTTTATAGCAACACTGTTCACAGTAGCCAATATATGGAATCAACTAAGGTGTCCATCATCAGATGAATGGATAAAGAAAACGTGGCATGTGTACACACTGAAATACTATTCAACTAAAAAAAGAATGATTCCTGTCCTTTGTTTGCAGCAAAATAGGTGGAACTGGTGGACATCATGTTGAGTAAAACAAGCCAGACAAGAAAGACAGATACCATATTTTCTCCTTTATATTTGGGAGCTAAATTTTTTTTTAAAATATGAACACAGAATGTTGATTACTAGAGGCTAGGAATCCAAAAATATTTTTGGATTAAAACAATAGAGGAACTTGGGTGTGGTTCATTATTGGTGGCAAACATATTAATATGAGATGTTAATAGGGGCCATGGGGTGAGGTATATTTGGGAACTCTTTGTAAAGATTAAGTTTATGGAAAAAAAACTTACACCAAAATAAATAAAAAGATTTTGAAAAAAGTATTTTGATTAGCATTATTAGTAGTTAGCTTTATTATTCATAAATACCTCCATATTTAAAAACAGCTTATAGAATAGATTTTTCTTATTTTGCTTGACTTCTTAAACATAACTACCCAAACTATCTAGCCTTCAGGGCCTTGTTTCATGATATAAATCTTTCCTATAGCTGTAGACCAGCTCTCATCACCATAAAAACAAATTATTTGATTGAATAAAATACTTCAGATGATATTTTGAAGGTGGATCTTGACTTCATCACCTGCAAAATAGCTCAGAATTTGTTTCCTTTCAACTGTCTGCAGCCACAACCCTAATCCAAGTCATCTCCTCACTTGGTACCTAGGTCGCAGCCCTTCATAAATCATCCTGTTCTTCTTGCATTTCTCAGTACAGAACCTACCTAGCAACCAGAACAATCTTTTTGAGCTTCTGGTACTGACCAACACAGAATAACTGGTTTCAAATTCATCCTCTCATCATAAACAACTATAGAACTTAACAAGAAACATGAGGCTTTATTTTCAGACATCAAATAATAGCCCACACAGGACTGGTGATCTTTGAGAGAAGGGAAACAAGATGAGTCCCAAAATGTCCAAAGTTTTGCCTGGGAGCAGTTTCCTGCTGTGTTTCTAGGAGGTGATACCCAAGCAGAGTGATGATGTGGCTGAGTTAAAGAAGCAGTGACCCTAGTTCTGGACTGAAGTGTCCCATTGCTTACTGTGCACCTCTGGCCTGTCTGATATTCGGACACACCCAGGTGTTCCCCACCTGAGATCTTTGTAGTCAGCCCTCAGTCCAGAGCAATAATCCTGTTCCTCCTCACAGACCTGGCTCCTTCTCATTCTCCAGGTCTTAAATTTCACCTGAGAGACAGTGCTTCTATATACTCCGCCAAAAGTAGACCCTCCTCCCGGGTCCCCGTCATTCTCTGTGTCAGCACCTTTTTTACTGCTTGAGAGCATGTGCTACAATTGGTGATTGTGTATTTATTTTGGTATTTATCTGTTTTTCATCATCTACTGCATTAGCAACATGTAACCTCCACTTGGCACAGAGACCCTATCTGTTTTTTCTTCCTGTGCACCCAGTGCTTAACAATTAGGAGTGCTCAGTAAGTACTGGGTAAGTAGATGAGTTTCCAACTCTAAGATAAATGACTAAGAAAGGAGTAACTAATTCACGCCTGTGTCATTCCGCACAGATTTTCCCCAGTGATGTCTGTTTTGTTCTTCCTTCAGTGAATAGATATTCCAAGTAGGTATTTCTTTTCAAAAGAAAATAGAAATTGAGGAAGAATAAGTTCAGAACCAGTAGATCTAGAAAAACACTACATAGTGGAATTAACCTCCCTTTCATCTTGGGTGGGTTTTTTATTTTAATTTCTACTTTCAGATTCTAATCCATATCATTTTATCCCTGCAACATTATGCTAATGAGTCACTTTCCTGGCTTTCTGTCTCAGCAAAGAAGATGTTGAAGTTTGCCTGAGTGAGCACTATACTGTTGGCTATGTCAAGGCAGGAACAATGCTTTATCAGTCTTCGTGTCCCTAGCACTTAGTGCACTGCACAGTATGTAGTGAACTCTCAGTAAATGGGGAATGAATTGAGTGTCTACAGTTTGCCAGATGTTGGAAGAAATCCTACAGTATTTTTTTCAAAGATATGACATTATTTTTTCTGAACACTTCTATATATTTTTAATATTTTAATTAGCCTTAAGAGATAAACTTTGAGTCCATCAGCTGATGAGTGGATACATAAAATGAGGTAGAGCAATACAATGAAATATTATTTGGCACTAAAAAGGAATGCATTATTGATGCATGCTGCAACAAGGATGAACCTTAAAATCATTATTCAGAATGAAAGAACCAGTCACATTAGGCCACCTATTTTATGAAATAAAATATCTTTTAAAATTCATATCTAGGGGCTGGCGCTGTGGTGCAGTGGGTTAATGCCCTGGCCTGAAGCGCCGGCATCCCCTATGAGCGCTAGTTCTAGTTCCGGCTGCTCCACTTCCGATCCAGCTCTCTGCTATGACCTGGGAAAGCAGTAGAAGAAGGCCCATGTCCTTGGGCCCTGAACCCCCTGGGAGACCTGGAAGAAGCTCCTGACTCCTGGCTTCAGATCAGCGCAGCTCCAGCCGTTGCAGCCAGTTGGGGAGTGAACCATCAGATGGAAGACCTCTCTCTCTCTCTCTCTCTCTCTCTCTCTCTCTGCCTCTCTTCTCTCTGTGTAACTCTGACTTTCAAATAAATAAATCTTTTTAAAAAATATGAAATATCTAGAATAGGAAAACTCACAGAGAGTAGATTAGTGGTTGCCTGGGAGTGAAAAGGTTAGGGGGAATGGAGAACAGTTGCTCATAGGTATGGGGTATAGGGGAAGGATGATGAAAATGTTCTAAAGTTGGCTGAAATAGTTGGCGCTCAATTCTGTGAGTATGCGTATTGCCTCTGATTGGAGTATATACTTTGGATGGGTGAGCTGTGTGGTACACACAGCCAAAATTGTGCCAGAGTAAAACTGTATTGAAAAAATAATAATAAATGAAAAACCCTTGAATTTTCTTTTAATACCTAAAGAGGCTAACTAAATGCTGAATATTTGTTGCAATCTTGGTTTGATTAATATTATTTATTTATTTGAGAAACAAAGAAAAAAAAAACAGAGTTTCTACCCACTGTTTCATTCCCCAAATACACACAAAGAGCTGGGCTGGGCCAGGGCCTGGGCTGGAGCCAGGAATGGGGAACACAATCTATGTCTCCCACAAAGTTGGCAGGAACGCAGTTATTGAGCCATCACCCCTGCCTCATGGGTTCTGCATTGGCAGAAGGCTGGAGTCAGAACTCAAACCCAGGTACTCTGATGTGGGACACAGGTATCTCAACCACTAGGCTAAATGCTTGCCCTGATGAATAGGATTTAGATATAAATAAATATGCATATGTTTCAATAGTATAGACTCACAAGCACCAATTTCTTAAGAAAAATTGCACATTATAAGAAATGATAAACATTTCCCCAGCATTTTTTTTTGTTTTTTGTTTTATGAATTATTTCTCATTCAGTAATATGGAACTTTTTGAGATGGATGTCACCTCAAAGGAGACTAATCATACAATTATCATTAAAAATCAGAAATATTATTAAAGAAAAATTCTAATTGTGTATTGCTTAAATTATTGTATGTTGTGCCTCTCAGTCAGTGGAACCTACTGAAGTGAAACATGCGACTTCAACATCAGGACCAGCATCAGTACTTGCTGATCCACCCAGTACTGAAAAAGAAATAGACACTACCAGCATCCCTACTGCAATCAAGTACCAAGATGACAATTCTCTGGCCCATCCAAATGTAAGATCTGAAACCTTAAGAATGTCAATCAAACCATAGTTAACTGAAATCAAACTGTCCTTTTGTGATAGCACTCAGACAATTATAGGAAATGGTTTGTATGTTCCTATTTGCTAAAAGTAGGCTGCTGGCCCTCAACCCTTCAGCTATTACATATATTTGAATCCAGTATAGTCCCACTCATGTTGTGTAGCTTCTAGAAATATTCTTTGTGTGGCTAAGACAAGTAGGCAGAGATTAGTTAAAAAAAAATCGCACTAAAAATTCTAATCCTAGTTTAACTCTTGTTAATTGACTGTGAACATGTTGCTAATGTCATATTTGGTGTCTTCCATCAAATGTTGTAATTTCACTGTATCTCTCAGAAAGGTTATCAGAAATGAACCTCACAAATGAAAGTTGTAAAATCATTAACCAATGATGTTGATGTCGATCATTTTACTACAAGACTTTCTGTGCAATATTAATGCCAAATAGATGGTCTTCATTTCAAAAGTCATCAAGAGTTAAACAGTATCCAAATCTTGTGCTGAGAGATACATTATAAAAAAGCGATTTGTATCATATTAGGTCAAATGCAAGTCAATAGCAGACAATAACATGCTTTCTTTTCCTTTTCTTTCAGTTATTTGTTGACAAAGCTGATGCTGAGGAAAAGTGGTTCAAGAGATTAATTGCACTCCGACAGGAAAGGCTAATGGGCAGTCCAGTGGCTTAAGTAAATACACATGTTGTTGAATTGACAGTACCATTGAAAAGTCAGGTTTTTAAATCCCAATATTAACTTTTTACTCTTAGAAACAATTTAGCAGGTGTATTCTCATTTCATTCTTCTCTCTTATAGGCTCAAATATTTGTTGATTTGATTTAAATAAAACATTGCATATAATTAATGTAAAATGTTAAGAAGCATGAAAATGTAATGGTATTAATAAAGTCAAAAAATGTCAACACTAAAATAAGTGGTACATGGTGTTTCTTATTACAATTTGAAAACTGTCAAGTTCACATTTAAAGATGTATTTTTATTAATTATGCACATTTAAAAATCAAATTTTATGCTATGAGATTCCATCTTCCATGTATTACAAGACCGTTGTTGTTTTTTTTTTTTTGTAACGTTTTCTGTTTTTATTTTTTTTTTTTATTTTTTATTTTGACAGGCAGTGTTAGAGAGACAGAGAGAAAGGTCTTCCTTCTGCTGGTTCACTCCCCAAATGGCCGCTACAGCCAGCGCACTGCGCCAATCCAAAGCCAGGAGCCAGGTGCTTCCTCTTGGTCTCCCATGAGGGTGCAAGGCCCAAGCACTTGGGCCATCCTCCACTGCCTTCCCAGGCCACTGCAGAGAGCTGGACTGGAAGAGGAGCAACCGGGACAGAATCCGGCGCCCCGACCGGGACTAGAACCCGGGGTGCTGGCACCGCAGCTGGAGGATTAGCCTAGTGAGCCATGGCGCCGGCCATAAGACCATTTTTGATTCCTGTATTTCACCTTATTAGAAATTTTTATCACAATAAAAAGCATCCTAAATTATCTACCAGAGTATACATGTTAAACTGTAAAGGAATAGCGTGTTTACTGAAAATTAAATAGATGGATGATTTTTGCTTAAAGATCCATTTGTGCTAGGTGCTCCTTTTTGAAACAGGTCAGCAGATTCCAGCTCATGCTTTAGAAATCACATGTTCATGCTAGACCTAACCAGTTGACCAGACACCATAATGGGGAAGTCATTTTTGAGAAAATTGGTGAGCGTTCTCACTTGAGTCTTAACCAACTGCTGTTCCCTGCAGAGGAAGCAGCTAAGTGTTCTTATGATAAGGCTCTCAGTGTAGAATACCTTTCTCTGGTAGCAGAATGACAATCAACTCTGCATTCTGTACTGAACACCCAGAGATAAGGACTTCAGACTTTGCTTTGCAAAACTGATCATCAACAGCTGACGTGACTGTTTCTCTTTACTATTTTGTTCTGTTTCCCGTTCTCGCTCTTGTTGAGTCTATAAGAATACAGGATAAACATGAAAAGTCTTTGGAATAGGATTACCAACACAGAGGACATTTTAATGCTGACTTTTTTGTATTTTTAGACCTACTAAAATTCTAATCTCTGTCAAAAATGAAAAAATAAAGAGCTTAAACTCAGATACCAATGGTATGGAAAATATACCAATGTCAAATACTTGTTTTCATAAACAGATATTTTTTCATTTTAAATAGAAGTTTGTGTACTTTTTGCTTAGCTGTATCCAGTATGAATTCAGTTTTGTGTAGGTTTTAAATAGATATGCAAATTTTAATGGCTTCAAAAAGGTATTACAATTTCTAAAATATTTTATATTTTATTCTTTACATAAGGTATAAACTGTAGAAGTACTATTACTGTCTTAGAATATGTATTTTAGAACTCAAGGCAAGAATATGGGTTGTTATTTAAGCCACTAGTGATTCTTCACAGAGAGAACCTAGACTAGGCAGTTTTCTTTTAATTAATTTATTTTATTTTGTTTGAAAGGCCGAAAAACAGAGAAATAGATTGAGAGATCTTCTATCCACTGGTTCACTCCCTCTGCTACACTCAACAGCCAGGGTGGGGCCAGACCAAAGTCAAGAACCTGACACTCTTTCCAGGTCTCCTGCATGGATGCCAGGGACCCTTCCCAGGTGCACATTAGCAGGAAGCTGTATCAGAAGCAGAGTAGCTAGCACTGGAACCAGGAACAATATGAGTCCCCGGTGTTCCACACAGTGATGCTGTAGCACATTCTTGACCCACTGTTTTTCTCAGTGTGCCTAATGGTCCTCATTTCTAAAATAGTAAAAATATTATTCTCAGCTAGCTACTTTTTAAAAAATTATTTATTCTTATTGTTTATTTCAAGGGCAGACAGAGAGAGACAGATGAAGAGAAATCTATCTATTGGTTTACTCCCCAGTTGCCTGCAACAGCCAAAGCTGTGCCAGGCCCAAGCCAGAAGCCAGGAACTCAATCCAGGACTCCCATGGGGGTGGCAGAGACCCAAGTACTTGAGCCATCACTTGCTGTTTTACCAAGTGTGAAGCAAGTAGCAAGACTCCAAACAGGCAGGAAGCCAAGTAGCGGGACTCCAGACAGACAGTCGGATATGGGAGGCTGCTTTCTCAAGCAGTGACTTAACCAGCATGACAAACATCCTCCCTGTCGCCTACTTTAATTACTCTCAACACCAATATTTCTCTGTGTCCACTATCCTGAATACAGACGCTCTAATTGCAATAGATTCGTATTTAAAGCTAAATTTTTCATAGATAATAGAAAAGTTGAAGTTTTTTTTACTAATGAGATAATCCTTAGTTCCTGCAGAAATTCAGTTACTACATCCCTCTCTTCTGCTTCCCAACATGATCCATTGTGATATAGTATTAACTTTGTTTACCTGTACTCCCATTTAAGACCACACTATTACCACACAAGCCAAATCAAATTTAATAAGAAAGGCTTCAAAAAAATACTATCGAACATATCACAAAACTCAAGCTAGGTGACGCATCCTGGCCTTCTTTAATATCCTAATGTAATGAGTCTATAAAACAGAGCAATCTCTTTCATGTCACTTGATTAATGATAACAATTTAAGCTTACACGAAGCCATAGTGTTTGTTGAAACAAAATGATAGATACTCATAATACAAGTTGAGTTTTTATTTCTGACTGCTGAGTGCATTCTCAGGGAAAATGGAGTAAGACATTATTGTGGCACTCTGTAGTCAGGAGGAAGCAGACAGGTAAAGATATGAGGTCAGAACACTTTGAGTCACTCACCTGCTTTGCTTCAGCATCCTAGCCTGTGGAATGAGGATGCTAGTAACTGACTTGCCTGCTTTGAGTTTTCAATGAGATGACACAAAAGAAAGCCTGTCAAAGAAAAATACCCTGTTGGGGCCAGTGCAGTGGCATAGTGGATAAAGCCGCTGCCTGCAGCACTGGCATCCCATTTGGCGCTAGTTCAAGTCCTGGCTGCTCCATTTCCAATGCAGCTCCCTGCTAATGAGCCTGCATCCATGTGGGAGACCTGGAAGAAGCTGCTGGCTCCTAGCTTTGGATTGGCCCACCTCCAGCCATTGCAGCTATTTAGGGAGTGAACCAACAGATGGAAGATATTGCTCTCCCCCCACCCCCCCACCGCCTCTCTGTGTAACTCTGCCTTTCAAATAAATAAATAAATCTTCAAAGAAAAGAAGAATGCCCTGTTTATGCCAAAGGAACATTTTAACACAGTAGACATCTTAATGAAATATGGAACAAATAGTTGCATTGTTTGAAAAGCTACACTCCAGCTTCAGCATACTTAGTGTGTTCTTGCACCACCATGGTGTAACAGTCCCCATGCCAACTTTGTCTTCAGCCTTTCCTGATGTGTCTCCATGTCAAGGCTGTAGAAACCCTACCAACTCAACAGTTAGGGATGCGATATCTACTAACTTGAAGAAAGAGGTGAGGTGTACTTATCCATTTATTCATTAACATTATTTTGAGTGCCTGGATTATGCTGACCACAGAAAGGGGGACTTGGATACACTGGTAAATCCAGTGGGAATCCTGCCCTCAAGATGCTTAGTTACAAAGCCCAGACCTGTAGATGATGTAAGAGGTATAGCATCTAGCAGCAGAGGAGAGGACTTCATTGTGAAGAATAGAGAAATAACTCGGAAAGCTTCATGAAAGAAATCAAAGACTAAGAAGGCTTGCCTACGGCCATGCCACCATGAACACACCGATCTCATCTGATCTCAGAAGCTAAGCAGGGTTGGGTCTGGTTAGTACTTGGATGGGAGAAAGCTTAAGCTTCAGGCATTCACAGTCACCCACTTGTATCTTCTACAGTAAAAGACTGGCAACTGCTATAGTTCCAACCTAAGGACAGAGTCCCTGCATAGAAGACCCAAATAACCCTGTTCTCCCAATCTTATAAAAGGTGGGGGCAAAATTTTAGGTTCCTGGTCCCCCTCCTGACCCCTCCATTTCTTTCAGTAGAGAATCAGGTGGATGAGACAAGTCTTCATTTAGCTATGAGAGTCAATAGTCTTGCATTACTGCCACTTCTCAGCCAAGACAGCATGATGTTCTGCAGTGGTAGCTAAAGGGACTGTCATTGCCCCTAAAAAAAATTCTGCCAGTAAAGGCCCACATAGCCATGTGTACCGGTGTGTGCTCCTTGATTTTCTGTGTTTTTCTATTCCATACTGTTATAGAAAATATCATTTTGGACCTAAGAGAGCTGATTCATCTGCCTGTGGTTAGGTTCTTCCCCAAAAATTCCTTAGATTTGAGCATCAAGTGAAAATCTCAGCAAGTAAGATAATGACAAAAGCTAGAAATGAAACATGGACATTTTTAGTCCCTAAAGTATGGATGATTTGATTCTGGAGTGCTTACACCCATGTTTCTTTCCTTTATCTACCCCAAAATTCCTTTTGAGTGTTGAAAAAAAGACTTTAAACCAGCTCTTGGCCATTGCCCAATTGATAGTGCTTGGAATATTTAAACATTGTTTAAATGCCGTCCTGCAAGCTTTACTTCTTGGAATTCCTTTATGGAATAATGGAAAAGTAAGAAAGCTAACAGAGTTGTTTGGATATCATGGAGAAGTACAGAGTATGTGCTGCCTCCTCTATTGCATTAGGGACTCACACAGAAGGGCTAGAGTTTCAGTTCGGATCTTATTAGTCCTACACCTGCCTGGGCTTTCTTTTGGTCTAATTTTCTTCTTGTGTAAGTATTCCAAATGATGAGGATATAGCCATGAAGAGTCCACCTGCTGACACCTATGATTGCTCTCCTTCCAAAGCAATAGGTGAATTTTCAAGAAATAAAGGCTGACAATCTAATAAGACAACACTTTAAACTCAACAAGGTACTGTTTTATTTTTAGGTCTCAGGAGGAATGGCAAAATGATCTCGCTGTGATTCTCTAAGAGTGATGAACTGAATTGACCCTCTCTTAGCATCTTGTAACTCAGTACTCGGGCTTCAATCCCGTAGTATAAGAGAAAAACACACTGTCATGCAGGCTCCTTCATAATATTTTTTAAATGAGCTGCTAAACTATTATGTCTTGAGTCTATGTATGTTCTGAGAAAAATGTTATAAACTTAAAATGGAATTGAACAACGTAAATAATTTAAAAATATTTTCTGCCTATCAGCACAATATTGAAAGCAGTGAAGAATGGATAGCTGTTTAAAACAAATTCTGAAACTAGGTGGTAGCTCCTCTCCTTCCTTTTTCTGCTATAGTAAGCCTAGCTGAGCTGGAGAAAACAAGGTATATAATAAGTAATATATTAACAGTTTTAAAAAAGAAATCTTCCCCAAAATTCTGTATATTTGAATCAGCTGCAACCTAATTATGTAAAATGAAATTGAATTATCTTCCAGACTAATCTCTGATAAATATACATCTCTCCATGTTTGCATTGTTTCATAAGAAAAATTTGTATTTCCCCACCAAGGGCCATAAGCAACAGTCCAAGCCCTGTTGAACTTTCAAGTTGAAACTCTTTTTCACATTAATACTGGTTGTCCTACACCCTTGTGTTTCAAAAGTCATGACTCTTTTTCACAAAAATGGAACTTCCCTTTATAATTCACAATAAGAGAAGATGACAGGTAAATGGAAATCAAATAAGCTTTTCTTGCTCTAATAACTGTGTGATATAATTTCAATTAATTTCTAACTCTTGCACAGATTTTTACACAGACCTTGGAGATCTTTGAAAGTAAGAGTTATATGAGTTTTGTAGTTTTTCTCTTACTTTTTGAACAATCTGTTTTGGGGACTGGCTTATTGGTGGAGCGGGTTGAACTGGCCTACAAAGCCAGCATCCTATATGAGCCCTGGTTCAAGTTCTGGCTGCTCTACTTCTTATCCAGCTCCCTGCTAATGTGTCTGAGAAAGCAGCAGAAGACAGCCCAAGTGCCTGGGCCCCTGCTACCCACATGGGAGGCCCAGGTCGAGTTCCAGGCTCCTGGCTTTGGCCTGACCCAGTATGGCTGTTGGAGCCATTTGAGGAGTAAACCTGCAGATGAACAAGCTCTCTTTCCCTCTCTTTGTAACTCTGTTTTTCAAATAAGTAAATAAAAATCTTTTCAAAAATCTATTTTGGAATTACCACTGTCTGTGACAGAAATCTGAAAGACGGCTTTGAAATACATTTGAAACTTTGATAGAATAAAAGTTTTAAAAACTCAACATTTAAATGTCAGTGGGGATTTAAATACTGGATTCCAGTTCAGATATGGAATTTGTGAATTAAATATTCTTTCTGCTAGGTACCTCAGATTTCTCTCAAGATTCATTTATGCATTTTTTCTATACCTTGATAGTTTAAGTATTCTAACTGGCCCCTGTAGTTTATTAAATCTACTCATTTGCTAGTCCTGTGTAGATAGAGGACACGGCCTGATAAAAGGAATAAAGTAGAAGTTATATCCCAGATTAAGCTTTCTCTTGTATCTTCCACATTTTTATGTTTCTTTTTTCCATTGAAAAATACAAAAAATCACAGAAGGAAAAGCAAAGTGACCCGTGAGCAGCCAGATTTTAAATGTGAAGAGTCCATCTGCCTCATCTACCCAGAGGTGACGTTTGGAGCATGGGTGCCTCAATGAGTGTGTCTGTGCAGAGATGTTTACACGCAGGCGTGCTTCTCTGATCACAGAGACATCAGGGTCTGAGGAAAATGGACTGGTCTACGGGTCACTTTTCCCTGGGTAACTCCCCCAAGCAGTACCTCTCTATGCCTCATGGCTTTTAGTGGCTACATGAATTCCTAAAGGGGACTATGCTGACCCATAGGGTATGCATCTTTCGCATTTAAATGAGTAAACAGTAAATGAACAGCAACAAACAATAAGCTTTCAGTAGTTGATTTCATACAAATTAAGATTTCATCAGTATCATCAAATCACATAAAAACTAAAAAAAGTCATTTTGTAACTAGGATAACTAAGAAGCAAATGCCCTCCACTGTTGTTTCAGAATCTTTCTTCCCTCCTGTTTCCCTGCAGCTTCCCAGGAGGCTGACCTTTATAGACTGCATCCCCCAGTTTCCCTTGCTGCCTGGCTCTGATCACATTCAGCCATCAGGAGGCCCTGGCAGGAAATCACAGGGAAGGAGGGACAACTTCCTAGGCCAAGTTTCAAGTATGCCTGGTTTCCTAAGGCACAGGTCTTTTTTTTTTTTTTTTTTTTTTTTAAAGATTATTTGTTTGAGGCAAAGTTACAGAGAGAGAGAGAGAGAGAGAGAGGTCTTCCAATGGCCAGAGCTGGGCCAATCCTAAGCCAGAAGCTGCTTTCTGGTATCCTGGGCAACTTGGGCCATCCTCTGCTGCTTTCCCAGGCCGTTAGCAGAGAGCTGGATCGGAAGTGGAGCAGCCAGGATTCAAATCGGTGCCCATGTGAATGCTGGCACCACAGGTAGAGCCTCAACCCACTATACCATACTGCCGGCTACAAAGCCACAGCTCTTGGAGGGTAGCCCTCTCCCTCCCCGTGTTACCTCAACAGCACCCTCTTGACCTTCAGACCTAGGGACTCAACAGTTTCCTGTAGCTACTACTCCCTGATGCAGCTCCTAGCTAATGTACCTGGAAGGCAACAGATGATGGCCTATGTGCCTGGGTTGCCTGGTGCCATTTGGGAGACCAGCTAGATTTACTGGCTTTTGGCTTCAGCCTGGCCCAGCCCTAGATGTTGTAGACATTTGGAGAGTGAACCAGTAAAAAAGATTCTCTCTCTCTGTCTCTCTCTCTCTGTCTCTCTCTCTCTGTCTCTCTCTTTCAAATAAATAAGTGAATCTTTTTAAAAATAAATTAATCTGTTTTTTGAAAACCCTGTCTGAAAATTCTTTGTGGCTTCCAACAATAGGGGTGGACGTCTGTGTCCTCTCAGTCGAATGTGGGTCAGTCTCTGACTTGCTTATAAACAACAGAAATGCAGTGGAACGGGTGCAGTGGAACTTCTAAAGCTAGTTCCAGAAAGGCTGATGCCTCAATCTCTTGGCATACTCGCCCACTGCACCTCTGCATGACCACGTACTTTGGAGTTGCCATGTTGTGAGAAAACTTGGGCACTACGTAGAGTCCACACGCTGGTGTTCTTGTTAAAAGCCCAACCACCAGCATCAACCACAGACATGTGAGTGAAGCTTCCTCCAGCGGTAGAGTCTTCTAGGGGTAAATCACTCAGCAAATATGTCGTCTTGATTGTCCTGCACAGATCCCTACCCACAGAATCCATGAAGATATTAGAATGGCTCTTTCACATCACATTTTGGTGTGGTTTAAAGAAGGCAATAATAATCAAAACACCAACTCTACTGAGTCACAGAAAACCTGGCTGAACCACATACTGCTAAATCCTGATATGTAGATGAAGACCTGCTTGGAGCTGGGTGATTGCTCAGAGAGGCTGCCTAGCATGGCACTGTGGTCATGACCATGGAGTAGAGATTCTGTTCTGGCAAGCTGCCTCCTGAGCCTGTTTCATTTTCTAATAAACAGGAAGTGTCAGGTTTTCTCATCCGGAATTCCAATGTGGATTAACATTGACGTGTAAAACTACACAATTTGGGCCAGCATCATGGCACAGTGGGCTAAGCCACCACCTGCTATGCCAACATCCCATATGGGTTCTGGTTCGAGTCCTGGCTGTTCCATTTCCAATCCAGCTCCTTGCTAATGCAAATGGGAAAGCAGTAGAAAATGGCCCAAGTGCATGGGCCCCTGCACCTTCGTGGGAAACCCAGATGGAGTCTCTCCTGCAGCCATTTAGGGAGTGAACCAGCAGATGGAAGATCTTCCTCTCTGTTTCTCCCTCTCTCTGCCCTTCAGATAAGTAAAGCCTTATTCAAAATTGCAGTACTATAATTTTGTGAATCTATGTTCCTTGTCGTTTCACTTTCCAAGTGAAGCTTTATTGTCTTGTGAGTGACTTCCTTCCACAAAGTGGACTCACCGTATACAGCTATGGACAGACACACCTGTATGAGTAGGTTAAATTATTAAATATAATTATAAAATAGAATGCCATGTAAAAACAAATAAAGGATTATTTAGTGCCTTTTGCTGGAAAGTGGCATGGCCTACACAGCTAACTGGCATGAATAAGATTGAATGAGCCATAATCATCAAAATGACTGAGAATTAAGAAAGAAAATTAATTCCCAGAGGAAATCACTGTAGGTCTCATTATTTCAGGAATGCAATACCTTAGGACTTTAATTAAAACTAATATTTATTCAAAATAAATGAGTGCTGGCAGGTTTCTGCCGAATCCATAATCTTGGTTATGCTAAATCTTCTTATATTAAGGCAGACATCATTAATCTCATTTGAGATGCCCTCCAGTCTGACAGCCCGCACAGCACTGGGGCAGTTTCTTGCAGAATCCTTTTTATCTTCACAAAAGAGTTATAACTCATGCAGATACCTAATGTATAAAGGTCTGGGCAATTAGAGACATCACTGTGAGATCGACACTGGCACTTTATCATGTTAGCAAGCCTCTCATAATGAGCTTGTTCTCAAAAGGAGGCCAAGATCTCAACATTACCATCCAATTAACGGTGGGTTATTTTATTATTTTATTTACTTATTTCTAGCAGTCTTTGTTCCAGAAAAGCATCAAGTGTTTTATCAAAATTCATAGGCTATGGCCAGATAAAGCAAATTTCAGTAAGTCAATGAGAAAATGGAACAAAGGCAAGAAAGAGGGTAGAAGAGGTAAGAAGTTAGATGAAATAAGGTTAATATTCAAAATGCGTACTACAAAGTTCGGTAAAGATACACACATGTCAAGTTTGCTGACTGATTGTTGGGTCCCACTGCAAGCTCTAAATAGTGACTAACCCTGAGAGCTTTGTTCTGTGCCTGTTCGGATCATTTTTGTGTTAGTTATTAATAGATACATATACTAAGTTAAATAGTAGTCCCCCCCAAAAAATGCATGTCTACCTGTAACTCATAAATGTGACTTCATTTGGAAATAGGTCACAGATGCCCTCAAATTAAGAGGAAGTCATACTGGGTCAGGGTGGGCACCAAATCCAGTGACCGAGGCTCTTATCAGGAGAGGGAGCTCTGGCTTGTGAGTGAGGCCGGGAGGAGGCCATGTGATGACAGAGGCGGAGACTGGCATGACAGAGGGGCGCGCCCAGGAACACCGAGATTATCAGCAACCTCAGGAAGCGGCAAGCTGCAGGGACAGATTCTTCCCGGAGGCCAGAGCCCTGCCACATCTTGACTGCAGACCTAGCTCAGGCCTGTGCAGACGAGGTTTCTTGTTGTCCTAAGCTAGCCAGGCTGTGGCACTCTGTTGTGGCACTCCTAAGAAACTAATAAAGTGCTTACACATGTTTTTTTTCTGAAGAACTAGGGTACAATCTCCATGTAAATATAAAAGTATAAAGGGAAAAAAAAATCCTAGAAATATTATCTAGTAAGCTTTATGGCTAATACCTGTGACCGTGCAGCACTTTCTAACTGGTGACAAGTATCAAGAAAACAAATGACTGATCTTACCAATTGTTTAGTGGAACAGATTCTTTTATGTGGACATACGGGTCTTCGCTGTGTTATGTCAGGCATTACTATTATTAGAGGCTAATTTTGCCCACACTGGACAGGGAGGTCAGCGCCAGTAAACAACTTGAAAGGCAAGCTCTTAGAGCAGAAGCCACGATGATTGCAATCCACCTTGAGGCTGCCTACCGAGAATGAACCATCATACCCGGAACCTGAAAGACTTGTGCCAGCTTCCCGCAACCCAGACACAAAATTCACTTGTAATGAAAATATTCTGCAGAAATCAAAGTACAACCTCACAGCCCTGACATTTTCAAATATGCACCCCCCTCCCCGCCCCCGTGATGTGGTCCGTGGCTGGCGTCCACTCACAAAGCCTCACTGCCCTTTTCTCGGGTCTCACGAGGCAGGGCTTGCTGTTACCAGAGTTCGGAGTTACATTTGGAAACCAATGTGTGGCTGCCACGGTGCTCCTGCGTCCCTTTCATGCCATGAGAACTCACACTCCCAGGAACCAGATCACAGGCTGGCAGCCTGCGGGCCACATTCAGCCCACAGGCTTGTTTTGTTTGGCCTGCTCAGGTATTTTGTTGTTAATTAATTGTTAATTTTTAAAAATTAGGAGATTTCATGTAAAATTGTGCATTACCAGTGGGCATGAATTTCTGCAGGGCAATTATCTGGAGCCCAGGGGTGACACTCCCTTTGCTGGAGGCAAGCCCCCCCATGGGGCCCCATGGCTGTGAGACACACTGCTGCCAGTGAGGGCGCTCTGGCTGGCTGTGTGACCTTGACTGTGGGCTTTCTCCTCTCCTCTTCCTTCTGGGCAAAACGGGCATAATAATAGTGCTTTCCTCATTAGGTTGTTTGGAGGATTAGGGGATTAACACTTGTAAGGCACTTAGAGCAGTGCACAGTAGAAACTCAATGTTATTTTGATCGTTATTCATTCTTTTTCTAATCATGTTACCTGGCCTCCTTCCCTCACTTTTGTATCTGCTGGATCCTACAGGTGTCTGTGTCAGCCCCACCTCCACTTAAAGCCCCACCCTCAAGTGGAGCTAAAGGAAACAACTGGGCTCCCGTGTGTAAGGCCGTGGGGCCAGCAGGTATTACACCCACGGTGTTGAACAGCCTGGATTCTGGGCCAGACAGCCTAGGCTCCAACCTTGACTCTGCAAATTCCCAGAAATGCAGCATTAAGCAAATCACTTCACTCTAACACCTGTACTTAATCCTATGAAATGACAGTGGAGCCGTTGTAAATGTGTGCCTACAGCACGGTAGGTTTTGGCTTTTGTTGAAGAACACATAGTAGGCCACACATTCTCCCGCCCACCAGCAACGTCAGACCTTGGTCTCCCATCAGGTGTCTAGCACCATCCAAGTGTGTCTTGGTGTCCCAAGGTGGGGGGTTAGGTCTGAGAGAGATGAATATGAGAAAATCAGGTACAGCTTTTTTTCTTATTTTTATTTTCATTTTCTATTTTTTAAGATTTTAATTATTTTATTTTAAAGGTGAAGTTACAGAAAGGGAGAAACAGAGACTGAGAGACCATCCATCTACTGGTTCACTCCCCAAATGGTTGCAATGGCTGAAGCTAGGCCGATCTGAAGCCAGGAGCCAGAAGCTTCTTCTGGGTCTCCCATGCAGGTGCAGGGACCCAAGCACTTTAGCCATCCTCCATTGCTCTCCCAGGCCATTAGCAGGGAACTCGGTGGGAAGTGGATGCCGGCACCATAGGCAGAAGCCTAACTTACTACACCATAGCGCCAGCTCCCATTTTCATTTTCTTTGAAAAGCAGGGAGGTAGAGAGACAGAACACAAAGAGATATGTTGGTTCATTCCCCAAATGCCTGCAATATCCAAGGCTGAGTCAGGCCTAAGACAGAAACCAGAACTCAGTCAAGGTCTCCCAGGTGATGACAGAAACTCGGGTACTTAGCCATCACTGCTGCCTCCCAGGGTGGGCCTTACAAGGAAGCAGAGACCCAGGGACTCGGGTCAGCCACCCCATCTGGGACGTCGGCATTGAAAGTGGTGACTTAACTACTGCACCACATGGCCGCCACCCCTCTTTGTCTTGTTAACCCTAAAATATATGGCACGAATGGCTGTAAAACTTGCATGGCCTTCCACTGACTGTTACAGTCTTTCTGGCTTCTTGGAGCTAAAAACAATTATTGGTGGTGGGAGCAGATGTTCCTACCACTTCAAATGGGACTGGCGTCTGAGCATGTGACCAAGGGGTGGAGGCATTCCCGCTCCCTAATGCTCTCCAGATACTCCCTTGTGCCTACACAGACAGCTTGAACTCTTTCCAAATCTTATCAAGGACTAAAAATAACTTGCAGCAGCACTTTAGACAGCCACAGTGAGCCGCTTCTAAGAACAGGGGACCTCAACAGCATTCCCTAACAATGCTTTCTACAATTCAGCCTCTTTTCTGTTCTACAATTTCAAAACTTTCGTTTTTTGAAAAGAACACATAGTGGAACCAGGCGTTTCTTCCATACCATATATCAAAGACACTGGCAATCAAAGGGTTGACTCAATATGAAATCCTCCTCGTGAAACCATTGTCTGCTCAAAAAAGATGCCCCTGTCCCAGTGTGCCTGGGTTCAATACCTGGCTGCAGCTCCCGACTCCAGGTTCCTGCCAATGCAGACTGGGAGGCAGTGGCAATGACTCAGATAATCAAGGTGTCTGTCACCCACATTTGGATCATATTCTTGCCTCCCTGATCTGACCCCAGCTCAGCCTGGCTCTTGTAGGCATTTGGAACCATTTCTCTCTCTCTTTCTCTCTCTCTTCTCTCTGTATTTATATTTATTAACAATCTTTAGCTCAATCTGGTGTCTACAGCAAGTCCTGACTTCCTCTACTGTTTCCTAGCAGCCTCACCCTCTTCCACCACTGGAACAGAACATTCCTCTACTTCTCTCCTATAAACTTCAACTGCCACATGAATGCTAGGACGCTCACTCCAAGTCCTGCAGCCTGTACTTCTGGCTCCAAGAGCCTGCCTACAACATCTTCCCACAAAGGTCTCTTGGCAACTCCCCCAGCAAGGGGTACTTACTTGACATTTTCCTAAATAAAATGAGTCCATTATAATTTGTACAAAATTAACTCCCAGCTGTGAGTCCACGTGTCCACAGGAAAACAAGGCTTAAAGCAACTATGACTGCAGCAAGTCTGCTGCTTGGTCATAGTTTTGTCCTCTCCTGGCCCTCACCTGCAATAATAGGCACCATAAAAGAGAATTCAACATAGGAAAAGTTTCTTTATGAACCTAAATTTCCTTTGCATTTTACACCACTGGAGAAAAAAAAATTGCTCTAGAGACTGTGTTGCTCAAAGTGGGAGGGGTGCTATTGACATTGAAGGCCAAGACAAGTCTTCATTGTGCCACACACAGTGAGATGTTCAATAACCTTGGCTTGACCCAGTAGGGGAATAAAGATGCCTTGAGAGAGGCAGTGTGGGTGGCAACCATCTACACCTAGGCATTGTCTCCGTGAGAGAGGAAACAGGGGGTCACTCCCAATGGAACTGGTGTCCAGAAGGTACATTAAATTCAGGTACAGGATAATAAAATTATATTTCTTGCACATGAGTTCGTGGGTGGAGCTTGGCACTCAGTAACTCATGTCTAGTGGAAAGAATCTAGGCTTAGGCATGGGAATGCCATGGACAGGTATGTGCACACCTGCTAAGGTGGTACCCATCATGTCATACACATTGTAAACTTGTGGTTTTTTTTTTTTTTAAAGATTGATTTATTTGAAAACAGAGTTACAGAGAAAGAGAGAGAGGGGGAGAGAGAGAAAGAGAGAGAGAGAATTTCCATCTGCTGGTTCACTCCCCAAGTGGCTAACCTGGGGATTCTTCCAAGTCTCCCATGTGGGTGGCCGGGGCCCAAGTACTCAGGCCATCTTCCACTACTTTTCCAGGAATACTAGCAGGGAGCTGGATCAGAAGTAGAACAGCCAGGACATGAACCAGAGTCCTTATGGGATGTCACCGTCACAGGTGGTGGCTTAACCCACTCCGCCACGACACTGGCACCAACTTTGCGTGTATGTGTTTAAGATTTATTTACATATTTGAAAGTCAGAGTTACAGAGAGAGAGAGAGACAGAGAGAGAGATATCTTCCATCTGTTGGCTCACTCTCCAAATGGCCTCAGTGGCCAGGCTGAGCCAGGCTAAAGCCAGGAGCCAAGAGCTTCCTCGGGGTCTCCTACATGGGTGACAGGGCCCCAAGTACTTGGGCCATCTTCCGCTGCTTTTCTCAGGCGCATTAGCAGGGAGCTGGATGGTAAGTGGAGTAGCCAAGACATGAACCGGTACCCATATGGGGTGCCAGCATGCAGGCAGTGGCTTAATGCACTATGCCACAGCACCGGCCCCATCTCATGTGGTTTGTGAGACCACTTTTCCCACTACTGGAAGTATCCTGAAGAGACATGTTTTTCTGATTTGGGAAAAGAAGCCATGGGGACTATTACTTAGGGAGGTTGTTTGAAGACCTTTGAACCCCTGTTGTCCTGAGGTAAGCCCTGTCACTCTGCAGCTTCTCCCATCTTCCACAGCGGCGTGGAGCAAAGCTGGAGGACTGAGAATACGTCTGACAGCAAGGACGATTAGGCCTAAAAAGAAAATGAATTGCATGTGTTAGAGAAAATGGATGCATTGTGCAAACGTTTTTCTTCTTTTACTTTGAAAAAAGGAAGAAAGGCTGGCTGTGGGGTCCCGTCAGAGTGCCCAGCCTGCCTTACTTCAGGAGCCCCCCTTGTCTCAGTGACTTTTCTGCTGTGTCCCCTGGGTCTAAAGAAATACTGACTCGGTCTCTTGTTTCACACAGTAAGGTCCAAACAACTTAAGGTTGTCTGTCCTAGAAACTCAGTAAAACAAAAACAACGACAACAACAACAACAAAAAACTAAAAAAAAATTGAAAGAAAAAATATTTAGGGCCCATAGTGTGGCCTCACAGGTTAAGCCGCGGCCTGGAGTGCCAGCATGCCCTCTCAGGTGCCAGTTGGAGTCCCAGCTGTGCTGCTTCCCTTCCTGCTTCCTGTCGATGCACTTGGGAATCAGCAGAGGATAGCCCGAGGAGTTAGACTGGGCAGTGGACCAGCAGATGGAAGATCTGTCTCTGTCCACCTCTCCACCTGTCTCTGTAATTCTGACTTTCAAATAAATAAATACATACATCTGGGGCCGGCGCTGTGGTAGAGTGGGTTAACACCCTGGCCTGAAGCGCCAGCATCCCATATGGGTGCTGGTTTGAGTCCCGGCTGCTCCATTTCTGATCCAGCTCTCTGCTATGGCCTGGGAAAGCAGTAGAAGATGGCCCAAGTCCTTGGGCCCTTGAACCCATGTGGGAGACCTGAAACTCCTGGCTTCTGGCTTCAGATCGGTGCAGCTCCAGCTGTTGTGGCCAATTTGGGAATGAACCAGCAGATGGAAGACCTCTCTCTCTATGCCTCTCCTGCTTTCTCTGTGTAACTCTGACTTTCAAATAAATAATCTTAAAAAAAAAAACATAAGCTGTAGTATGGTGAGAGGCAGCCCACCACACAGGGGATTTCACAAGTGGTTCATTCAGTATTTTGTATGGGGCAGGAAAGTAATAAAGTGGTGAGAACATAGGCTTTGGAGTAAAAGAGATTGGGGTTTGAATTGAGAAGACAACCATCACATTTGGGTGTGTCCATGAGGGTGTCTCTAAATGAGATTAACATGGGAGTCTGAGCAGATTAAGAGAGAAGACCCAGCCTCAGTGTGGGGAGGAACCACCAGTTGGCCAGGGGTATGGAAAGAACTGCTACAGAAGGAAAACTCGTCTCTTGCTTTGAGAGCTGGGCCTCTGGCTGTGGATGTCAACTGCTGATCCTTGAACTCTAGGACTTACACTGTGGCCCCCTTGCTGGAACTCAGGCTTTCAGCCTTGAACAGAGTTCTACCCTCAGTTTCCCTGGTTCTGAGTCCCTTGGATTTGGACTGAGCCAAGCTACTGGCATCACAGGGTGTCTAGCCTGCAAGATGACCTGTTGTTGTGGGATTTCTCAGCTGCTGTAATGGTTCGGTCAATTTCCCTAATAATTCCCCCTTTGTGTGTCCCTGCACATATCCTAGAACCACAACACTCCTATCTAATCTGAAACTCACATCAAAGTCTCTCTGGCCTCAAATCTTTTTCCTCCATCAACATTAAAACAAACAAACAAACAAACAAAAACACTTGCTATTAGATCCATTCTGCTTTCAGAACCTCCAGGTAGCTCTCTGGCTAACCTGTGTTTGGACCAAAGCTTTTGTGTTTTAACAACATGAGTCCAGGAAGAATTCCCATAGAAACAAGAGAGGGACATTTCTCACAAGGTTATTTGCCCTTAGTTCAACTCTATTTTATTACTATCATTTATGATATAACATCTTAATTTAAGCCTTTTTAAGAAGTGTGCCTTGAAATTTATAAATTTTTTAGCCTTGAAATTTAAAAATTCTCTAGTATGTATATTCTGAGTTTTATTCTGAGGCCAGAAAGAAAGAAAATATCCTACTCCCTGGAAGAGCTGTGCCATCTTATCTGAGGCTGTGAAGTCTGCCCTAACTCCTGCCACCAGTTTCAGGGAAAGGAGCCTGCCAGAGAACTTGGCTAGAGGTGGAGGGTAAAAGGTCCAAGGATTAAATTTCCAGCTCCCAAAATAACCCGCGAGTACTCCTGCCACCTCCAAATCAGGCCTTGCACGCTTCTGCACTCTGGCAGACAGCCACCTCTGTGGCCTGATCCCAGGGGCCCTGATGAGCCATGGGTATGGGTTGCACTCCATCTCCACAGGACAGCCGTCTAGAGAGGCCAGAGGGCCGATGAATTCAGAGAGGATGTGCAGACTACGCCTTCTCTTGCTTATGCCCTCATCACTGTTCTTCAGGCTCCTTTCTTCGGCCTCCTTCTCCACCCGACTCCTGGAAGGCCCCAAGACAGTGTTTTCCAAAAGTCAGCAATTTGAGTGGCACGGTAGTGATATTCCATGCACACCGCTGTATTGAAACCTCACCTGTACTGTTAGCTCACTTTTCCACTGAAATCATTGCAGACTAGTTGGTAATGTATAGCACTGCTTGAAGTTTAAAACTAGTTTCCTTGCCATAAATTTAGATTACTTTTTAAATATAATGATGGATGTGGCTCCTCCTGCAGACCTTTGCCTGAATCTTGCTGTTAGATTAGGGAACGCTGGAAAGATGTGGAAGACATTTCAGCTTCAAAGTCAGACTTGATCCTTCAATCAGAGAGATAAAAGAGGGCCAAAAAGAGGGCGACATTCTCGTTTATTTCTCATGCCATGCCTGCCTATTACACGCTGAGAAGCACCGCTTGAATTTCAAACTCACACAAGGCAAATTAATGTGCTGAAATCCTATAGGCTTCATCCTAATATTTCAAGAATGGAGTACACTATTTGTGAACTGTTCTCAAAAAGTTTTTGCACATCTTGGTCATTATTCGTGCACAGCTTTTGAGCAACTACTGGAGAATGTTTCAGATACAGAACTAGTTCCTGCGTATCACAGAATATGGCAGGCCCAGGGGACTTTGGCTGTCCTCTAGGTGACCCTTCTGCATTTTTGTAGACCTGGGGGTCGGGACCGAAGGCCATCAGCCCAAGGTCACAAAGAGGGTGGTCATATGTTTTGCTTCCTGCAGCCCAGACAAGCTATCCCGTCCCTCTATAGGCTTGATGAAAAGTTGCCTTGCCGGCCCAAAGCCAAACTCACCTCCACTGTGTTGATTGCGGTTGCCATGACAGCGGCGCATTGTTTCCCCCGCCTCGCTTTAGTGACGTCAGGAGACCGCCGTCCAATAGGAAAGCAGCTCGGTGTCCACGCCCCGCCTTTCCCAGCAGGCACCGCCTTCGCGGCCGGGAGAGGAGCGTCGACGGTTCCTAGGAGGCAGGCTCCGGCCGCGGCCGCGGCGAGTTACACCGTTTTCCAACCAGTCCGCGCCCGCCGCAGCCGAGACAGCCAGAATGTTCAGGATGCTGAGCAGCGGCTTCGAGGATGATCCTTTCTTCTCGTGAGTGTCGGGGGTCAGGAGTCTGCGGCCGCACGGGCGTTCAGGGCTCCTGAGGGGAGGTATTTTGAAGGAATAGAGCGAGGTGTTGAGGGCCAGAGGGGCTTCGGGTGACGGGGAGGCAGTTAGAGGGGCAGGAGGATTTGGGGGCGAGGAGCGCGGAGGTCCGGGCTCCTACACACACCCGCGGTGCGCAGCCCTCGCCTGACTGGAGCGCCACTGGCTTCCCGCGTTCCGAGGCCGCCGTCGCAGCCGCCGGGCGCCGCCACAGGTGGCTGGAGCTGCCGGGGAGGACCCTGTCCACTGCCGACTTAATCCCAAGTCGGGCCGGGGGATATCGTATCGGCTGACAGTCCCATGGAATGGAAAACGTGTTTCAGACCGCCTTTTTAATGTGAAGAGGAATGTGTCCATGACAGCACAGCGAAGTCGGGGCGTTGGGCTGGGAGCTGTCCCGTGCGCTGTTAACTTACTGGGCTTGCTTGGTTAACAAAGCTAGCCTTGTTTGCAACGCCACTCCTTTCTGTCAGCAGCACAAGGCCGGGAAGCAGAGACGGGGTGCCTGTAGCACCCCAGGGAGACAAGTGCCACTGCCCCATGAACAGGTCCCAGTGAAGTCTTGCGATGCCCTAGTAAGACGGCGAACAGACACCGGTTTCAGCGATCTAGTTTCTTGTTGTTTTTTTCCTTATTAAAAAAGTATTTCTCTAAAGGTAATAGAATAAACTAGTTGGATTCCCCAAGACAGGACTCTTTGGAATACTTTTTTTCCCTAAGAGTTTTGCCAGTTTGAATTTTGACTTGGGTATCCCAATTTATTTTGAGCCCTTAGAATTCTCTGTGAAATTTGGGGACCTTTTCTTTTTTAAAATTTATTTTTTATTTACATAAAGGGAAGAAATTTCATGTGTTTCAAATATACCGTTTTAAGAGCTTCATACTTCCTACCCTACCCGCACTGCCATCCACTCTCTTCCTTCATTTTTCTTTTAATTTTTACAATGACATACTCTCAATTTACTATATAATCACAAGCTTACCCCGCCACTGAATAATTAAACAAGTAGTAAGTAGAAAAACCACTGTTCCTCAAGAGTATAGACCAGCACCATAAGCAATATCAGATCTCAAAATGTCAATTTCGCTTATATACATTACGTTTTTTGTACCCTGAATATTAGTTACTACAAGTCAGGGAAAACGTATTTATCTTCTTGAGACTGGTTTATTTCACTAAGCATAATGAGGAATAAATGTTTATTCTGCAGTTTACGGCACAGATTTTTTTGTTTTTAAAGAAAAATGTTACCTTGGTTTAACTATATAAGTATGAATTCAAAACCAAAATTCGGTGTTATGACTTTCCTCTCTTAAAAGCCTTTGAGAGTGGGGACTAAATATATCCGTAGATAAGTTGAGCTCTTGAAGTTGTTCTTATGTAGATGTGACATGAGTACCGTGGGTAACAATTAAGACCATTATGACATACAATTTTTGAGTTGTGTTATATCCTTGTTACATCAAAAGGAGCAGTGGCCTGAAGTAAACTATGAATATGCAATTAGTATCTTCTTTAAAATGTCTAGCAGAAGTGTAATTTAAACTCTTGGGTGACTCTTTCTGAGTAAAGGTAATGAACCTAAGAGTCAGGGTCAGAAATAGTAACAGACCACAAATAGTAGTCATACATCAAAGAGCGCTCTGCTTAGGAGGGAAAAGCTCAGCAGTTTCATCAGTCTCTCAGTCATCACTGCTTGTAACCTTCTGCAGACATGAGCAGCCATGCCATAGACATTTAAGATCATTTTATCTTAATTAACTTTAATAAACTGATTCATGTTTACTGATTTCTTTCTTCGCAATTAATTGTAAACAAACACTTGGCGGTAAGGGACGAAGAATGTGAATTTGTAGTTATTTCAGGTTTCTGTCATCTGACCCACACCTTTCACCCCAACTCCAACCAAAATGTCCATATTTAATAGAAGTGAAATGTAAGGAATTCATAAAGATGACAACAAACTGATTAAATTATCCACACACTTTAGGGGCCTAGAAGGGGAGTGGGACACTTAGGCCATGCCTGCCATCTTTTATATAAACATTGTCCCTGTTGCTAATACTGTATCTGATCATTGGGTTCTACAATAAATATTGTTTAATGATGATCTGGTGTCCTTTACTTTCTCTCTTATAGTTAGTTTGCCATTTGGTTGCTAGCTGAAAGTATCATCTGCATTCACAAAATGCCATTGTTGACATTGACATTTTCCAATTAGAACATTACCATTTTCTTTTTCTTTTTAAGGTTTATTTATGTATTTGAAAGGCAGAGTTATACAGAGAGGCAGAGGCGCAGAGAGAGTTATTCCACCCACTGGTTCACTTCGCAAATGATGGCAATGGCTGGAGCTGAGCCAATCTGAAGCTGGAAGCCATAGGCTTCTTCTGGGTCTCCCACGTGGGTTCAGGAGCCGAAGCACTTGGGCTGTCTTGTACTGCTTTCCCACGCCATAGCAGAGAGCTGGATCAGAACTGGAGGAGCCGGAACATGAACTGGCACTCATATGGGATGCTGGCACTGCAGGCAGCAACTTTACCCACTACGCCACAGCGCCAGCCCTTGAACATTACCATTTTCTAAATAACCCATGAGATCACGATCAAGCATAATCAATATAAACACACTGTACTAATTTACCAGTTATTCAAAAGTGGACAGACAAAAGGTATATACTTGATATGGATATAAAATTAGAATTATTAATTTGACACTGATAAACCATAGTCAAATTGTTAAATGCTTAAAAATTTCAACTTAAGGCTGGCACTGTGGCTCACTAGGCTAATCCTTTGCCTGCGGTGCTGGCACCCTGGGTTCTAGTCCCGGTTGGGGCACCAGATTCTGTCCTGGTTGCTCCTCTTCCAGCCCAGCTCTCTGCTGTGGCCCAGGAGTGCAGTGGAGGATGGCCCAAGTGCTTGGGCCCTGTACCCACATGGGAGACCAGGAGGAAGCACCTGGCTCCTGGCTTCAGATCGGCACAGCGTGCCAGCTGCAACGCGCCGGCGGCCACAGCGGCCACTTGGGGGGAGAACCAACGGAAAAAGGAAGACCTTTCTGTCTGTCTCTCTCTCACTAACTCTGCCTGTCCAAAAATTTAAAAAAAAAAGTCAACTTAAAAAATGATTAAAATTTGTAGAATTCAGATATTCTCTTGTTTCAGAGTTTATCTTCTAAGTGCATTTTAAATATTTCATTGGAAAACTAAAGATAGAAACTTTTAAAAGTTGTATTTTAAAATTTCATTTGATAAAAATGTGTTTGATATTTAAAAAAAATTTTGGTATCTTATGTCTCTGAGCTGAAGTTATTTCAGTGAAAATTTGTAATGCAGTATGTTTAGGCATACCTTCCTAAGTAATACTTGCAACTTGATTAAAAACAAAGCTTAAAATTGACACTTTGTGGCATGAGTTTTCTCAAGAAAACTACTTCCTCACATTTGTATTTGCTGAAGAATATATAAATGGGATGGGCATTTGGCACAGCAGTTAAGATGACACCTGGGACACCCAACTACTATATCACAGTGACTGAGTTCCATTCCTGACTCTGATCCCAATTCCCACTTCCTGCTACTCTGTACCGTGGGAGGCAGTGGGTGATGGCTTATGTAGTTGAGTCTCTGCCAGCCTACATGATTGAGTTCCTGGCTACTGCCTTGGTCCAATTGCAGCTGTTTCTGGTATTTGGGGAGTAAACCAGCAGATGGAAGATCTGCGTCTGTATGTTTGTGTCTGCATGTGTGTGTGTGTACACATGCTCCTCTCTGCCTTAAATACATAAAATAAAAATTGAAAAGTATATTTATAGTTAAGTAGGTGTGTTTAGACAGGACAATTAACTTGAGGTTAAAATGATTTGGGTAACTATACCCTAAAGAACATTGAATTTTTAGTATAAAAGATATATCTAATAAGATCCAGAATTTTCTACTTGGCACAAAAACTCTGAGTCTTCTGACCTCTAGGAAAGAAATTCTGATCAGGCAAATCTACAAAGATACCTATGTTACTACTTATCAGCTGTGAGTAACTAAAGGCAGAACTGGCTGGAAAATCTTTGCCTTATTTTTAATCACCAATTATGTTTTCCTTAAACCACTTACCACCTCATGTGTATGTCATATGTGTGATGATTAGTCGTCGGTCAAAGTAACTGCATATAAAGGCACTTCAAAGTTTGGAAAATGGAATTGAGAGATACGTTTATGTGCAAAAAATTTTGAAATTCATGCATAGTTTTTTCATAATCTGTATTTTCCATGACCTTTTGACAACTGCTTGTATATTCACAGTATGTTACCACTTCCATCTCCTTGCTGTCAGTTGGAGCTAAAACTTATTACATTTCTATAGTCGCTATTTTAACAATTTTTAACAAATATTTATTCTGTACTTAGGAATTAGTTGACTATTAAAGGATATTGCCTTGACCTAGTCCATGTACAAGGCATGCTTCAATTGTTTTCTTGATTGAGAACATTCTGACAGCAGGAAATAAGAGAATGGAATATTAATCAAGGTATCATAGTTTGTTTCTAATTAGTGTTCCACATATACCTCTCATCCTAAGCACTTAATAAAGGTAAGTTGAGAATATTCAGCTAAAATTTAAGGTAATTGATTTTTCAAGGTCCTACTCTATGTTAAGTCCGCCCCATAGCTATTTTTAGCTCCTATTGTACTTTTCTCAGAAATATTTTACTATACAAATTTCTTGTCAATGAATTTTGTAAATTTTAAGATATCTGATAGAATGAAGCTCTAAATCCTTGAATTGAAAATTTTTCTGAGGTAGACTATTCATTTGGGGTATTCTTCAGTTTGTTGGGTAAAAACTGCTAAGTTAGGCGCCAAGAAGCACAACTTGAGTATGGCAACTATAGTTAGTTACTGGCTAAAAGAATACTATTTGGTGGTCTCCACTTGCATAATAATGCCTAATTCTATCAATGCACAGTATAGATATACACGGAAAAGGAGAGAAATAATTATAGGATGGCAAGAGGGCATAGCCATTCCTACAACCCTCTTCAAGGGCTTCTGAAACACCAACATTTTAAACTTTGCTTCTAGACCTCAGAAAAACAGAATTGCCTTATGGAAATTTGGTTCATTCCTCAAGTACTTCATAGATTTCTATTATATATATATATATATATATATATATATATATATAGGCCCAACTATGCGGAGTCTGTTATAAATTTGTAGAAGTCATGGTCCCAGACCTCAAGAGTCTTTTTTGAATGTTACATACTTTATTTATAATATCAAAATATAGGTCACCTAATTTTCTCTTCTGTATGGACTGGTCAACTTCATTGAAACTAGGAGTCATTTCTTTCCAATTTTAGTATATGTGCTGCCGAAGCGAGCACGAGGAGTCATTTCTTTATGATCAAGAGAGCCATAACAATCTGCTGGCTAAGCTTTTGCCGCCATCATGTATAATGGCATGTAAATGATATAAGAACCTTATATAACAAAGCAATGCTTGTTACTTAGAAGCACATCTATATTTTCATTTAGACCAAAGAAAATTATAAGGGGTCAAAAGTGTGTGTGTATTTCAGAGAGTTTTTTAAGATATATTTAATTGCAAGTCACAACTATAAGAGAGAGAGAGAGAGATCTTCTGTCTGCTAGTTCACTCCCCAAATGGCCGCAGCTGTCCAAAGCCAGGGGCCATCAGCTTCATATAGGTCTCTCACAAGTGTTCAGGGGCCCAAGCACTTGGACCATCTCCCGCTGCTTTTCCCAGGTCATTATCAGGCAGCTGGATTAGAAGTGGAACAATCAAGAGTAAACTGGCACCCAAATGGGATGTTGGCCTCGTAGGCATTGACTTTATCCACTATGCCACATGCCACTCAGAGAGTCTGAAAAACAAGAATTTACTCTGAAAGGAAAAATTACCAGCTCTTTAAAAAAAAAAAAAACAGTTTGTGTTAAAATAATTCCCAGGAGCCTCAGCATCCATTTAAGGGATAACATAAACACTTTTGTGAAAGGAGGGGGGAGCAGTGTATTTTCTCCTAACTTATGATAAACTCTGAAGGTAAAGAAAATGGAGTAGAAAGTACATTAGGACTAATTTCATTGAGTTTGGTTGTGGCTTGTGTCAGCAATCCTGAAACGGGTAGTATTGCCATCATAACAGTAAATATAAGGAAATTTACCTGACTTAAATGAAAATGCATGATCATAAAAAACCTAAAAACTATGGAAAATTTGGTAAAAGAATAATGTAACTCATTATTTTTGTGTATTTTATTACATTTTCCATATCTTTTTTTTTAATTTTACAAAATTGGTACCAAGCTTTATGGTTAAATAATCTTTTTTCCTCTAATGTACGCCGTGAGCAGTTTTCTGATCTATATATGTTCTTCAAAGTATGACTTTAAAGTCTACAAAATATTGTAGATGTACAAAGAAATTTTTTCACATATTTACATTTTAAATTATCACATTAGTTCATGTACATGAAATGACTAGTTTGTAGCCTGTGAATTTTTAAAACCCTCATGATACCTCTATAGTTTTAATTCCTATGAATGAAACATTTGTTTTCCAATGAGAACAATATATTTTTAGGATACATTCATATACAAGTGTAAACTTTTCTCAGTTGAGAAAACAAACTCTAAATAAGATTAATTTTAAAAATATAAAAACTCCTTGCTACCCCAAGAGGTTGTTGGCTTTGATGGAAGTGAATTCAAGCATGAGTTTAAAATCCAAGCATTTTGGCCGGCGCCGTGGCTCAACAGGCTAATCCTCCGCCTAGCGGCGCCGGCACACTGGGTTCTAGTCCCGGTCAGGGCACCGATCCTGTCCCGGTTGCCCCTCTTCCAGGCCAGCTCTCTGCTGTGGCCCGGGAGTGCAGTGGAGGATGGCCCAAGTCCTTGGGCCCTGCACCCCATGGGAGACCAGGAGAAGCACCTGGCTCCTGCCATCAGATCAGCGCGGTGCGCCGGCCGCAGCGCGCTACCGCGGCGGCCATTGGAGGGTGAACCAACGGCAAAAGGAAGACCTTTCTCTCTGTCTCTGTCTCTCACTGTCCACTCTGCCTGTCAAAAAAAAAAAAAAAAATCCAAGCATTTGCCATTCTGGGTACACAGGAATTGAACTCAGCAGAAGGCCCAACCATATTTCTCCCTGAGTTTTGCAGACAGGTGCGAAAATCAAGTTGTGAGCCCACTTTTGTATCAATGCTTTTTTTTTTTTTTTTTTTTTTTGGACAGGCAGAGTGGACCGTGAGAGAGAGAGACAGAAAGGTCTTCCTTTTGCCGTTCACCCTCCAATGGCCGCTGCGGCTGGCGCACTGCAGCCGGCGCACCGCGCGGATCCGAAGGCAGGAGCCAGGTGCTTCTCCTGGTCTCCCATGGGGTGCAGGGCCCAAGCACTTGGACCATCCTCCACTGCACTCCCGGGCCACAGCAGAGAGCTGGCCTGGAAGAGGGGCAACCGGGACAGAACCCAGTGTGCCGGCGCCGCAGGCGGGGGATTAGCCTATTGAGCCACGGCGCCGGCCCTCAATGCTTTTTTACAAAAGGCAACCTTTGTTCACGTCACTCAAGAAATGAAAATTTTTATAGCATTTGCTGTACATATGTATTTAACTATGCCTTTTTAAACTGGAAACCCTGAGCAACACTTTAAGTGAACCACATTAGTTGATGAATTTTAAGCCCAATTACAATGCAGTAAGAATAAACCCCATCAATTTTATATTTCTATAGAAAAATGATAGTGTAATGCTCATTTATTCACAGAACAAAATTTAATACTGAAATATTTTTCTTCATTGTAGTTAAATCTCATCCATTTATCTAAAGGAAAGTTGACTGACTTTCTTAAGTAAATGCAAGAACCAACACTGTGTTCTCTGTGCTTGTAACCACATGCTAAGCTCTAAATGTCCAGTGACTATGGAGCACTAACCCAAAGGACCCCCTTTGGCATCACCCATTTTATTTATTTTTAAAGATTATTTATTTGAAAGGCAGAGAGAGATACCCTTCACCCCCTGGTTTACTCCCCAAATGGCCTTAATGGCTGGAGGTGGGCCGATCTGGAGCCAGGATCTGCCTCCAGGTCTCCCATATGAGCGCTTGGGCCATCTTTCACTGCTGTCCCAAGCCATAAGCAGAGAGCTGGTCTGGAAGAGGAGCAGCCAGGTCTTGAACCACTGCCCATATGTGATAGTGGGACCACAGGTGGAGGCCCATCCTACTATGCCGCAACACTGGCCCTGCATCGCCCATTTTAAAACATCGGGTACTAAATCTTTTAACTCCACATAGTACTATTTCTTTATTTTCATTATGAAACTCTTCAAACATACTAAAAAGATATAACAAATACTTTGGAGTAATCTAGTTTTTGAGGTGAGAATTAGAAATTATTACTTTGGCAGCACCTTTATGCATCTTAGGATTCCTTAGAGCAGTCTTCAAACTATTCTTTCAAATAAAAAGTAGGGAGCTTTGGGGCCAGCGCTGTGGTGCAGTGGGTTGGTTAATGCCCTGGCCTGAAATGCCGGCATCGCATATGGGCGCCGGTTCTAGTCCTGGCTGCTCCACTTCCAATCCAGCTCTCTGCTATGGCTGGGAGAGCAGTAGAAGAGGGCCCAAGGGCTTGAGCCCCTGCCACCCCCGTGGGAGACCCGAAGAAGTTCCTGGCTCCTGGCTTCGGATTGGCACAGCTCCAGCAGTTTCAGCCCATTGGGAAGTGAACCATCGGATGGAAGACTCTCTCTCTCTCTCTCTCTCTCTCTCTCTCTCTCTCTCTCTCTCTGTCACTCTGCCTCTCCTCTCTCTGTGTAACTCTTTCAAATGACTAAATAAATAAATCTCAAAAAAAAGTAGAGAGCTACAAATGCCAAATTTTGATTCCTTAATTTTAAAGTAACTTGATCTTCGGGTCATGATTTGGGAAGCATTAAAAAAAAAACACTTTTCTATCCTCTAGAATATCAAAACATGAGGCACTCATTGTGTGCTCTTTCTTTTTAATTTGTAAATTAAAACAATTATCTCATAGTGCTAGCTGCCTATATTTTTCCTAGAACATGGATTCTCAGACCTTCAGCAGATGAAAAATAAAGGAATGATTGTCTTAAACTTTCTGTACCCTCCTTATTCATAAGACAAAACTTAAGGCTAAAATCCTGCAAGAGACCGCAAGTAAGGAGCTTAAAGGTCACCACTCTGTGCTAACATCGTATTAAAAACTAAACAAACTTGAAAACCAATGACTTCACTTCTGCCAGAGAAGTGAGGTTGCAGGGCAAACCAGTGCCCCAACAGTATGACACAGATCATCACAACTTAGCTGAGCGACAACGCATAGACCCTCCTCAGAGCCAAACCAGGGAAAGAAAATGCAAACTGTAACTGATGAATTGCTGGAGGCTATCATAGACAAGTGTGAGAGTTAAACTCCCGCAGGACTCAGTCATAGTCTTCCCCAGCCCACTTGTGCGAGTTTTACCTACAAGAACTCTAGCGGGGCCTCACAGTAAGTATCTGAGAAAATCTCTTGGGGCCTGGCGCTGTGGCGTATCAGGTGAGGCCGCCACCGCAGTGCCAACCTCCCATATGGGTACTGTTTAAGAGTCCTGGCTGCTCCACTTCCTATCCAGCTCTCTGCTATGGCCTGGGAAAGCAGTGGAGGATGGCCCAAGTCCTTGGGCTCCTGTACCCACATGGGCCACCCAGAAGAAGCTCTGGATTCCTGGCTTCGGATCGGCACAGCTCTGGCTATTGTGGTCATTTGGGGAGTGAACCAGTGGATGGAAGGCCTCCTTCTCTCTGCCTCTCTGGAACTTTGCCTTTCAAATAAATAAATAAATAAATCTTTAAAAAAAAAAAAAATCTCCTCTTGCTTTCTGCAGAGTGAAGAGAAAAGTAACCATTTTAGAATATGCTGAGCACTGTTTTTCTTAACTAGGGCTGTGGTCAGGAAAAACTTTAAAAAAGTTTTTTTATTATATTTACCCAAGCCTAACCTGCTGAGGTTTTATCAGAACCTAACCTACCTGGGGAAAGGGAGATACTCAACTCCAGCTTCCAGTCGCCCTGTCCCACTGTGGGAGTATTAGGAAGCAGTAATGAAACTCTTAATCCCAGATCACAGGCTGACAAAAAGACTGTGAATTTTATGGCCATAGAACACTATCCTCTCTCCCCACACCTTTCCACTGTATTACTAACAGCCTATTTAGTGGCAGGTGTTTGGGCAGTTGAGATGTTCACATTCCTCATCAGAATGCCTGGGTGTCTTTCCTGCCTTCAACTCCTGACTCCAACTTCCTGTTAATGCAAACCCTGGGAAGCAGCAGTGATCGCTAATGTGATTGGGCTCTTGCCACCCACATGGGAGACCTGGCTTGAATTGCTGGCCCCAGTTGTGGGCATTTGGGGAGTGAATCTGCAGATGGAATTGCATATTCATTTTCCCTCCCTCTCTCATAATTAAAAGGCCTATTTTAACACAACTCCTTTTTCCCTATATATCATGTATGCCTTTCAACAACAAAACATTACATGACATACTGAAAAGCAAAACACAATTTGAAGAAACTCAACAAGTTGGGGCCGTCGCTGTGGCTCAGTAGGACAATCCTCCGCCTGCAGCAATGGCAGCATATGGGCACCGGTTCTAGTCCTGGCTGCTCCTCTTCTGATCCAGCTCTCTGCTATGGCCTGGGAAAGCAGTAGAAGATGACCCAGGTGCTTGGGCTCCTGCACCCATGTGGGAGACCTGGAAGAAGCTCCTGGATCCTTCAGATCTGCTCAGCTCTGGCTATTGTAACCATTGGAAGAGTGAACCAGTGGAAGGAAGACCTTTCTCTCTGTCTTTCTCTCTAACTGTCTTTAACTCTAACTCAAACAAATGAATAAAATCTTAAAAAAAAAAAAAAAACTGAACAAGTATCCAAGCCAGAGTTAAATAGGGCATGAATGTTGGAATCACAAGTATCAGACTAGGAGTTTCTTAAAACTATGGGTAATATGCTAAAGGCTATATTGGAAAAAGTAGTCAGTATTCAGGAACAGATGTAAGCCAAGACATAGAAATTTTAAGGAAGAAAAAAATGCTAATGATCAAAAACAGGAAGAATGCCTTTGACAGACTACTTAGTAGACGACATGGTTGAGGAAAGAGATTCTGAGGATATAACCATAGAAATTTCCAAAACTGAAAAGCAGACAAAAGACTAAAAAAAAAAAAAGTCCAGAATACACACCACCTGGGGGGCGAAAACTATTGAAGGTATAATGTATGTGTAATAAGAACAGCAGAAACCAAAGGGAAAAAAATGGAACAAAGCAATATTTGAAGCAATAATGACCAAATTGTCCCCTAATTTTTTTTCTAAGATTTATTTAATTGAAAGGTGGAGTTACAGAGAGGCAGAGGCAGAGAGAGAGAGAGATCTTCCATCCACTGGTTCACTCCCCAAATGGACACAACGGCTGGAGCTGGGCTGATCCACAGGCAGCAGCCTCCTCCTAAATAATCTTAGAAAACAAACTACAAATACAGGAACCTCAGAGCAACAAGCAGGATAAATATAAAAAATAAACCTTAGCATATCCTATTACAATTTGAAAAAAATAAAATATTTTTTAAAAGATGACATTTATTTATTTGGTAGGTAGAGTTACAGACAGAGAGAGAGGGAGAGTCAGAGAGAAGGATCTTCCATCCACTTGTTCACTCCCCCAAATTGCTGCAGTGGCCCAGGGGCTAGGCCAGGCTGAAACCAGGAGCTAGGAGCTTCTTCCTGTCTCCGACATGGGTGCAGGGGCCCAAGCTCCTGCCCCATCTTCTGTGTTTCCAGGCTATAGCAGAGAGCTAGTTCTGAAGAGGAGCAAGCCAGGACATGAACTGGCGCCCATAAGGGATACTGGCATCATAGGCAGAGGCTTAGCCTATTACACCACAGTGCTGGCCCAAAATAAAGTCTGGAAGAAGGCCAGAGGTGAAAAAATATATAGAGAAGCAAATGTAAGAATTACATGTAGGGTCAGCGTTCTGGCACAGTGGGTTAAGCTGCCACTTATGACACTGGCATCCCATATAGGAGTGCCAGTTCAAGTCCCAGCTGCTCTACTCCTGATCCATCTCCCTGCTATCTAAGAGGAGGCAGCAATAGACCAGGTGGCTGGGGTCCTGATACCCATGTTGGATACCTAGATTGAGTTTCCAACTTCCTACTTGGACCTGGCCCAGCTCTAGGTGTTGCTGGCCTTTGGGAAGTGAACCAGCAGATGGGAGTGCAATCTCTCCCTCTCACATGCTCACACACAATCTCTCAGTCTCTCTGACTCCCAAACACAAAACAGTGTTAAGAGAAAAAGAATTAATGTAGAATTCTGCACACTGTGATATTATCCTTCAAAACTGAAGGAGAAATACTTCTCAGACAACAACTCAGGGAGTTTGTTGCCAGAAAACTTCCCTTGCAAGAAATCTTAAATTCCTCAAGAAGAAGGAAAATGATCTTCTCTACTGAAAGAAATGAAGAGCATCAGAGAATGAATGAAAGTAAAATAAAGGCATTTTTCTCTTAATTGATCTCACAGATAACAGTTTGTTCAAAACAGAGCATTGTATTTGATGATGTACAGGTAAGCACCTACAGTCATACCCATGTGGGAGAAAGGAATTAGGACTATTTTGTTGATGTAAGGTGTTTGTACTACCTGTGATGCAGTATAATGTTATTTGGAAGTGGGGTTGAGTTAATTATAAATGTGTATTACAGAATCTAGTGCAATCATCAAAAAATAAAATCCTAACAGTAATTAATTGAAAATACCTTATGATTCTTTACTGCATTCTATATATAAAGATATGTCTTTACTTCTTTGCTCCTTAATATATTAAAGTCTGATATTATAAATAAATTTATTTTCTAAATTTATTTAGGAAATTTTATTAACTTTATTTTCTAAATAAATCTAATAGCCTATGTTTCTGAACTCTTTGGTTCTGCACTTTTTTATACTTGGACAGTATCAATTGTTTTTATTTTTAAGATTTATTTATTTATTTGAGAGGCAGAGAGAGAGAGGGAGAGACAGGGAAAGAGGTCTTCCAACCACTGGTTTACTCCCCAAATGGCCGCAACAGCCAGGGCTGGGCCAGGCCAAAACTAGGAGCCTGAAACTCTATCTGGGTCCCCCACATAGGTATTGAGAACCCAAGTACTTGGGCCATCTTCCTCATTAGCAGGGAGCTGGATCATTAAGTGGAGCAGCTGAGACTCAAACCAACACTCATATGAGATGCTGTCTTCACAGGTGGCAACTTAACCCACTGAGCTATAGTGCTGGCCCCCAAAACTAATGCCTGATTACCAACTGGAAGATATAATTTATTAAACAGAAAACATATTAGCTTCTTGTCATGAAGATCAAAGTTTGACATGCTAAAAATATACTTTAACGATCTAATAATACACTTTTACGATTTTCAAAGTAAGATAAATTGGAATCTTTCATTTTATGTTTTAATGGGAATTGCCAAGAGATTGTTTTGTTATAAAAGGAAAATAGATTAATACAATCTAGACTGAAAATATGCATTTGATTTAGAACTGCAAAAGTTTTTTCAGGAAAAAAAAAAAAAACAAAAAACAACTCCCTGGAGAAGGTACTGGAGAATTGCCTAAAGCAGACATAACACCTGAGAATACTCTACAGTTTAAAAAGGAAAAAAAATGGCAGGGGCAGGCATTTTTTGCTACTGCTACTTTGGGAGCCCACATTCCATTTCAGAGTGCTGGCTCAAATCCTGGCTGTGGGCCAGTGCCGCAGCTCACTAGGCTAATCCTCCGCCTTGCGGCGCCGGCACACTGGGTTCTAGTCCTGGTTGGGCGCCGGATTCTGTCCCATTTGCCCCTCTTTCAGACCAGCTCTCTGCTGTGGCCCGGGAGTGCAGTGGAGGATGGCCCAAGTGCTTGGGCCCTGTACCCGCATGGGAGACCAGGAGAAGCACCTGGCTCCTGCCTTCGGATCTGCGCGGTGCACTGGCTGCGGCGGCCATTGGAGGGTGAACCAACGGTAAAGAAGACCTTTCTCTCTGTCTCTCTCACTGACTAACTCTGCCTGTCAAAAAAAAAAAAATACTGGCTGTTCCATTTCCCATTCAGCTTCCTGCTAATGTTCCTGGGAAGGCAGTGGAAGATGTCCCAAGTTCTTGGACCTCTGCTACACAACCCACATGGTCAGGATGGACTTCCAGGCCCAGAGTTGTCTTTTGTAGCCATTTGGGGAGTGAACCAGAGGATGAAAAATCTCTTGCTCACTTGCTCGCTCGTTCTCCCTCCTACCCTTCCTTTTTGTCACTCTGCCTTTCAAATAAATAAATCTTTAAAAAAAGAAAAAAGACAATTATAGCTTGGCAAGACTTCTTTTCTGTGTAGCATGGCTGAGACTCCACTACAAGATGCAAGTCTTTCTTACCTAAGAACCAAGGATAGAGTTCAATACAACCAGCCACTGGAAGGTAAGGAAGTCTCAAAAACAGAATCAGAGAGGGTAAGCACCAAAACATAAAAATAAATTCTATACAAATTTCCATCTGAGGCTTAACCACACATAAATGATACCAGAATCAAAGCAGCTCACCTAAGGATAACAGAACTAAACAGATTCTAACTACAACTCAAGACAGAATTAGAATTTTAATGCCATCTAGATTAATTGAATGCTTAAAAAAAATCAGGGGCAGGCATGTAGTCTAGTGGTTAAAACACCTGCATCCCCTTGGAGTACCCAGTTTTGATTCATAGCTGCAGCTCCTCACTCCAGCTTCCTGATGATGCAGACTCTGGGAGGAAGTGATGATAGTTCTATTAATGGGGTAGCTGCCACCCAAATAGGAGACCTGGATTGTTCCCAGCTTCAGCCCTGGCCATTGCAGGCATTTGGGGGAGTGAACAAATAGATGGGAGTACGCATGTGCGTGCTCTGTCTCCTCGACCCCTCTCAATTTTTTTTTTTTTTTAAATCTGGTACGTCTGAGGCTGGCACTGTGGCACAGCAGATTAAAGCCCCAGCCTGCAGTTCTGACATCCCATGTGGGCACCAGTTAGAATTCCAGCTGCTCCACTTCCAATCCAGCTTCCTGTTAATGTGCCTGGGAAAGCTGCAGAGGATGACCCAAGTCCTTGGGCTCCTGCACCTGTGTGGGAGTCCTGGAAGAAGCTCCTGGCTTCAGATTGGCTCAGCTCCAACCCTTGCGCCCATTTGCGGAATAAACCAGCAGATGGAAGACCTGTCTCTCTCTGTCTCTACTTCTCTCTATATCTCTGTCTTTCAAATAAATAAAATCTTTAAAAAAAAATCCGGTGCTAACTTCAGCAGCACAAATACTAAAATTGGAATGATACAGAAAACATTAGCATGGCCCCTGTGCAAGGATGACATGCAAATTCATGAAGCATTTCATATTTTAAAAAATAATAATCCAAATCTCCTAAAGAACATAACAAAATCCTGGGCCTCAGCATAACAACCACAATGTCATACAGCTACAACCTAAATGAACAGGAAAATGTAATCCACTCTACAGATAATCAAGAGACTTATCTAAAAATGAAAAATACATGAGATTAATGAATCATCATTTTAAACAGTTATAGCCTGTATTTTTGCTCAGTAATATAAATGAAAATATACTTGTAATGGATGAAAAAATATATATGTATAATTATATAATTCTAGAACTGAAAGATCAATATTTTAAAGAAGAAACTACATGGGCTTAACAGCACAAATGAGAAGCTAGACGTCAGTAAACTCAAAGATAGATGATTGAAAGTCAATCAGTTTGAAAACCAGAAAAAAAAGAACTGCATTTATTTGAAGGGATCAAAATGTCTAACATTGAGTGTAACTGAGAAGAAGAGAGAGTGAGCCATAAGAACTGGTTGAAATAATAATAGAAATTACTGGACTACAGAATAAAGAAGTTATAAGTGAGGCCGGCGCTGCAGCGCCGGCACACTGGGTTCTAGTCCCAGTTGGGGCTCCGGTTCTGTCCCGGTTGCTCCTCTTCCAGTCCAGCTCTCTGGACTGGCCCGGGAAGGCAGTGGAGGATGGCCCAAGTGCTTGGGCCCTGCACCCACATAGGAGACCAGGAGGAAGCACCTGGCTCCTGGCTTCGGATTGGTGCAGCGCCAGCAGTAGTGGCCATTTGGGGAGTGAACCAATGTAAGGAAGACCTTTCTCTCTGTCTCTCTCTCTCACTGTCTAACTCTGCCTGTCCAAAAAAAAAAAAATTGTAAGTGAATTCTAAGCAGGAGAAATAGGAAATCATGCATCAGTCCATTTTAGTCAAACTTCTACAAGAAGTGATACAGAGAAAATTCTTGAAAACAGAGGAAATGATGCATTTATTGGATATAGGAGAAAAACAGTTGGCATTGCGTTTGACTTCTCATCAGAAATAGTAGTAAAAGGTGAGATAACACATTCAGTGTGGAGAAAGAAAGAAACCCTGTCAAACTAGATTTATCTTGTGAAAATATCTTTTAAGAGTAAAGAATAAAAATATTTTCAGATAAAAGAATTTATTAAAAGCATACCTATGGAACATATATGTTAAATGTACTTTGGTAAAGGGAAATGATACCAGATAATACTTGCATATTAAGGAAAGAACATCAAAAATGTTTAATATATGAATAAATGTGAAATATCTTCAGAAATTTCAAATAATGCTGTAGCCATTTTAAAATATGTCAGAAATAAAAAATTTGATCATAAAATTTTTAAAAAACTAATAAAATTGTGTTAAGAATTGAGAATGGGGGTATATATTTAACACAGTGGTTAAGATGCCACTTGGAATGCCTACATCCCATTTCAGAGAACCTGGGTTTGAGTTCTGGCCTTACTTTCAATTCCAACTTCCTGCTAATATACACCCTAGGAGGCAGCAAGTGATGGCTGAAGTGCTTGGATTCTTGCCACCCATGTGGGAGACCCTGACTGGGCTCCTGGCTTTGGCCTGGTCTAGCCTTGGCTATTGCAGCCATGTGGGGAGTAGAGGATCTCTTTTTATCTCTGCCTTTCAAATAAATATAAAAATAATTACAATTTTTAGAAAATGTTCACAACTGGGGTTGGTGTTGTGGTGCAGTAGGTTAAACTGCTGTCTGTAATGCCCACATCCCATATGGGCACCAGCTGCTCCATTTGATCCGGCTCCCTGCTAATGTGCCTGGGAAAGCAGCAGAGGATGGCTCAAGTATTTGGCCTCTGCACCCATGTGGGAGACCTGGATGGAATTTCTGCCATTTGGAGAGCTAACCAGTAGATGGAAGATATCTCCTTGTCTCTCCCTCTCTCTGTAACTCTGCCTTTCAAATAAAATAAATAAATCTTTATTTAAAAGAGACAAAAAAAAAAAAAAAAGGAAATGCTTACAACCGAAAAGTGAGTTAGTAAGCTAGGAAAATGAGCAAAGGAATTTGTTCTTGACATGCTCCACAAAATTATAGAGTGAGAAAGATAAGCTTTTAATCAATTAATTTTTAATTCATTTGAAAGGCAGAGAGAGACAGACAGAGGTTCACCATCCACTAGTGCAACTCCACAAATGCCCACAACAGTAGGTCTGGGCCAGGCCAAAGTCAGAAACCTGGAATTCAATTTGAGTTTCTTATGTGAGTTGCAGGGATCTGAGTATTTGAGTCATCGCCTGCTGCCTGCCAGGGTGCACTTTACCAGGAAGGTGGAATAAACAGAGAGCCAGGTCTGAAAACCAGGCACTCCAACATAGGATACAGGTATCCCAAGGGACAGCCTAACTACCTGCCCCAAGAAATGCTTTTTCAGAGTTTGATAAGAAAACAGAAGAAAGAAAGAAATAGGAAATACTCAACAAAGTAATAACAATTTCTAGAACTGATGAAAGGCTGAAATCCGTAGGACCCAGCCTGAAAAAAGGCAATTTGTCAGGGTAATTTGTTTTTTAAAAGCTAAAACTGGACCCATGGTAATATACCTTCTAAAAGTTAAATTATATCTATATCTATATCTATATCTATATCTATAAAGAATAGGCACCGAGCCACCACCTGTGACACTAGCATACCATGAGTGTCGATTGGAGTCCTGGCTACTCCACTCCCATCCAGCTTCCTGCTATTGTTCCTGGGAAAACAACAGATGATGGGCAAGTATGTGAGTCCCTGACACCCATGTGGTAGACCCAGATGAAGTTCCAGCCCTGGCCATTGTGGCCATTTGGGGGGGTGAATCAGCAGATGGAAGATCTTTTTCTCTCTGTATTAACGCTACCTTTCAAGTAAATAAATAAATCATATATAATATATAAAGAATCAAAACTTCCACAGAATATAGATTATTTATTTGACAGATAGAATTAGACAGTGAGAGAGAGAGAGAGAGAGAAAGGTCTTCCTTCCGTTGGTTCACCCCCCAAATGGCCGCTACGGACGCAGCTACGCCGATCCGAAGCCAGTAGCCAGGTGCTTCTTCCTGGTCCCCCTTGCGGGTGCAGGGCCCAAGGACTTGGGCCATCCTCCACTGCCTTCCCGGGCCATAGCAGAGAGCTGGAGTGGAAGAGGAACAACCGGGACTAGAACCCGGCACCCATATGGGATGCCAGCGCTGCAAGGCGGAGGATTAACCAAGTGAGCCACAGCACCGGCCCCAGAATATAGAATTTTTTAAAGACTGAGAGCCAAATTGTTCCCTGAAAAGATTTCTCTTCAGCAACACGAGGTACAGAAAATAATAGAGCAATAGCCTCAAAATACTAAGGGGAGAGGATGCAGATTTCTGTGCCTAGGTAAAGCCAGTATTTTAGGTCCCAGTGAAAAATAAATTTAGACATAGGATTCTCAGAATTTACTGTGTTCAAATTAGTAGATGTTGGGGTAGACGTTGTGGCATGGTGGGTTAAGCATCCACCTGCAATGCTGGCATCCCCCATGGGCACCAGCTTGAAGCTCCACTTCTGATCCAGCCCCCTGCTAATGTACCTGGGAAAGCAGCAGAAGATAGCCTAACTGCTCGGGCCCCTGCACCTATGTGGAAGACTCAGAAGTCCTGGGCTCCTGGCTTTGGCCTGGCCCTGCATGGGGCATTATGGCCATTTGGGGAGTGAACCAGAGGATGGAAGATTCTCTCTCTCGGAGGTTGGGGGGGGGGGAGCCACAACAATACAAAAGTTGCACTTTGTAAATTCACATTTATGAAATAAAAAAATCTAAAAAAAGAGAAAAAAAAATTCTCTCTCTCCCTGCTCCTCCCCTTCCCCTCCCCTTCCCTCTTCCCCTCCCTCTCCCCCACCCCTCCCCTCCCTCTCCCCCTCCCCCTTTCCCTCCATCTCCGTCTCTATCTCTCGCACTGCTTTTCCTTTCAAATAAGTAAATAATTCTTTAAAAAACAATTACTAGATGTTAGAATCCTGAGAAGAAATAAGATACAAGAGCAGAAGTAACTCAGAAGTAAATCAAACTCAACTTTTCTTGGAGAGAGATTAAACTAGAGCACCATCTCCCCTCTCCCTTTCGATGGAATACGTTTTCCCTTTTCTTCCCAATGGCACCAGCACAGGGCAGATAAAAACCCAAGCAGCATCTGACCTAAGCTTGAAGTTTTGAAGCTAGAAGCCTTGGAAAATAATGGCTATCTGTGCTTTTAATAAAATTAGGTGCATGAAGAGGAGAAGCTGGCTAAGGAAACAGTGTTGGAAATGTGAGGCTTAAAGAGTGATTAGGATATAAAATAGGCTAATGTGTAACCTTTGCTTTCTTATTATTTATAATTTATATTCTTGAGTATTTTAGAAAGTATCCCAACTTCATAGCCAATAGGAAATTAAAAATTGGCTCTAGACCCTGCCAGGGATCAGGGCTCTTTTCCCACCACCTAGCACAGTGTATTTTACATAGGTATTCAGTACTTGATAAAAATATGGAGACTGTCCAACAAAGCAGGCAGAAGGTGAGCTGGGGCTACCTTATAATGTAGTCTAATACATTGATGGTTATCCATGTGAAGTGCTTGGAACACCTACATTAGGGTTACTTCATTTTTTTTATTTTTATTTTTTGCCGCATCTGAAGCATTTTATTTGTTCACATTTATCCTATTTGAGGTTAACACTACTTCATTTGACAGTTTAAAAAGTCATTCTGTAAACAAAATAGGAAACAAAGCAGCAACAGCTAAAATAAGGATGCGGTGTATAATAAAATAAAGGAATGTGTTAAAAGGAATATTCTGAATAGGCAAAGGAAATGTGAACATGATTATGAATTCAACGACATGGAGAAAAACCTCCCAACATCTGTAAAAAACAAAAACGTAACAGTAAGAAAAAGGAAGCTAGAATTCAAAGTGCAGGTGTGCAAGCTTAGGGTTATTTTAAAGGCTTGCTAATGCAGATTATGGGCAGGGCTTTAGCCTAGCAATTGAGACGCCTGCATCCTATGTGTGAATAACAGATTAGTTACCTAGCTGCAGCTCCTGCAGTCCCTAGGAGGCAGTGGTGATGGCTCAAATACTTAGGTCTCTGCCACCCACATATAAGTCCTGGATTGAGTTCAGGACTTTGACCAGGCCCAGTCCTGGCTTTTGTGGGCTCTTGGAGTGTAAACCAGAGATATTTCTCTTTCTTTCTTTCCCTCCCTTCCTCCCTTTCTCCCCTTCCTAAATAACTTTTAAACATTATTTTAAAGATTTTCTTTTTAAAATGCAGATCCCCAGGCTTCACCCCTGATATATTGTATCAAAATCCTGGAGATATGTCTCAGCAATAGTTACTTTAAGGAAGTACTTCTGTTGCTTTTTAAGTATGATCAAGTTAAAACAAAATAGTCCTTAGAGGGCAGGAAACAGAAGACTGGATAAAGGATCAAGCATGGAGAAGGCATGACTTTAGCAAGGCAGTACTCCTCAACATTTTATTTTATTTTTTGACAGGCAGAGCGGGCAGTGAGATAGAGAGAAAGGTCTTCCTTTTGCCGTTCACCCTCCAATGGCCACCGTGGCCGGTGCGCTGCGGCTGGCGCATCACGCTGATCCGAAGGCAGGAGCCAGGTGCTTCTCCTGGTCTCCCATGTGGGTGCAGGGCCCAAGGACTTGGGCCATAGCAGAGAGCTGGCCTGGAAGGGGGGCAACCGGGACAGAATCCGGCACCCTGACCGGGACTAGAACCCGGTGTGCCGGCGCCGCAGGTGGAGGATTAGCCTATTGAGCCATGGTGCCGACCCACTCCTCAACATTTTAATGTCAGCCACATGTTGAAGTAAAGGGAGTAGAGACTAATGGAAGCTGGAAGTAAGCAGCTCCAGAGGCTTTGGCAGGCTTAGGTCTCACTGGTTGCCAAGGCTACAAGTTATCAGTATTTTGATAACACTAACCTATGTGTCACACTCAAAAAGGAACAATTAGAGGATAATTAGGAAGTATATCAAGTCAAGCTGAAAACTGTGCATTTCTCCAAAATTAGAATTGTTACATATTGCTGAAATTCAAGGAGAAAGTGGATTGACCTTTGGGTTTCAATAGTTGGAGGGTCAAGGAAGTTTTTGCAGTTTTAATACGCAGGTGGAGGGTAAGAAAGAAGTATTTGTGAACAAATAAAGTAAATGAGTTGCAAGGACGTTAAGGACATAAAGATGATTACATGAAGAGTCCCAAGTGCTATAGGAAAGGAAACAATATACATGAGTACAGAGAAAATGATGTCATAGGGGAGAATATTTCTCTGGAGCTGATGCTTTCAGGATCTTTTCTTGGTTTGTCCTCATTCAGGCTCTTTTTCTTCATTACTCTCTTAATCTTCATTCATAAGCATGTCATTCAGCATTCTGGTGTCACATTGGTCACATACATTACTTTAAAGCATTTTGATATTCTGTAACTGTTTTATACAGGCTGGACAGGAACTGTTGGGTGGTTTTTCTAACAATTGCTCAAAATAATGTTACTTCAGGAGCACATCTGTGGTAGACAAAATAATGATTCCTCTAAGGATGTGTATGTCCTAATTCCTGGTTCCTGTGACTGTGTTATATGGCATGGCAAGGGGAATTATGGTTACCAGTGGAACTGAGGTTGTTAATCAGCTCACTTTCAAGTAGCATTAGTTTGGATTATCCAGGCTCAGTCATGCATGAGAGAACATATAGGACCGAGAACCATGGTCCTTTTAAAATGTAATCTCAGAAGTGACATCATCTCATCATTTCTGTTGTATTCTGTTTATTAAAAACAAGTCAGTCACACACACACACAAAACACACACACACAAATAAAAACAAGTCAGTTAGTACAGCCTGTATTCAAGGGAAAAAGATCACTCAGTTGCCTAAATACTTGGGAGCGGTGCTCTTTAGAGTCCTCCTGATCTCCCATGCGGGTGCAGGGGCCCAAACACTTGGGCCATCTTCCACTGCCTTCCTGGGCCACAGCAGAGAGCTGGACTGGAAGAGGAGCAACTGGGACTAGAACCTTGTGCCCATATGGGATTCTGGCGCTGCAGGTGGAGGATTAATCTGTGCCACCATGCCAGCCCCTAGTTCTTTTCATTTTAAAATTTGTATTTATTCTTCATCTTCTAAAAAAGAATCTAAAGCACTTTATAAAGATGTAAAATGTTAGAATTAAGGTTATCTTTAAAAAGAAAGGCAAAGATAAAAAATTAAGTCATAAAACAGGGTTTTTCAAAAGTTAATGGAAAATGGAATTTAATGTGAGTTATTTTTGGTACAAAAATGTTTGAAATTTATATAAAAGTGGTCTTCAATAAGTTCATGGAAAATTTCCATTGTGAAAAAAACTGCATGATTTCAAAATCTCTTTATAGAAACATAAACTTATTTACTCTATTTCTCCACAAAGTTTTTGAAGGTCTCTCTTATGCAAGGCCACAGTCTGTGGTGAAAACTGAAGACCTAACAAAGATTTTTTGCTGTGTGGCTGAATAAGTAGATGTTAAGAAAATAAAGAGGCAATTCCCACACTGGGGAAAAAAACTATAAGATCTATATCTAATAAAAGGCTTGTGTCTAGAATATTTAAATGACTGTTATAACTCAATAAAAACAGGACAACAGCTTGATTTGTTTTAAAATGGGGGAAAATGTTTGAACATACACTTTATCAAAGAAGATATATCAGTGACAAATGATACAAAATAAAACCACAGTGAGATATTATTATACCACCACTGGAATGGCTAAAATTAGACTCATGGTACCAAATTTTAGCAAGATTGTAGTGCATTTGGAGCTCTCAGTTCACAGTTTTTGTAAAGTTAGTAAACTCTTATCACACAACCCAGAAGTTTGACTCCTACTACCATATTTACATGTTTATTCAAAAGAAACTATGTGCAGACTTTCACATGAATCTTCATAGCAGCTTTATTCATAATAGCCAAAACTAGAAAGTTTATGATTATGTTGTAATGTAACCATATGCATGTAATTGGCTTAGTAATAAAACTGAGTAAACTACTGATAAATGGAGCAACATGGATGAACTAGAAAAATAATGCTCAGTGAAAGAGGCTAGAAATAAAAGGCTATGTATTATATGATTCTATTATATGAAGTTCTGGAAAGGACAAAACTGTAGTGACGGAAAGCCTATTTATTGGTAATTAGGATTAGGGAAGGCAATTGTCTGCAAAAAGGCAGGAAAAATTTGGGAGCCAAGGAAATGTCTAATGTTTTCATTGTAGTGGTTCTTATGACACTACATTTTTCAAAGCATCAAACTGTACAGTTAAAATGCATAAATTTCAGCAGCTGTAAATCATTATCTAAGCAAAGCTGAATTAAAACAAGAAGCTTCTCTACAAACCTGAATACAAATCCAGTTGAACAGTTAGTAATCTTAAAACAATTTGCACTTACAGCTATTATGTATTCTTTTTTTATCTGTATACCTACAAGGTAATACATGAATACATCTGAGCTCTCTTGAAGTAGGTTTATATATACAAGTACTACATAATTCAAAAGAAAAACTGTCTTCCTGGGATTTCTGGCAGATGACAATTTTTGAGCTTTCTAATGGTGATATCATAGGGTTAGAATTGTATTCAAAGGGAGAAGGTGACCTAACCAGGATCCAACTAAGGGGGAAGTCTGAAAGGAGGCCAGACTATTGGGGGCTCAATAGAACAGCAGAAAAGTCTAAGATTACTTTGGTAAAGGGAACTCCAATAATGTGTCTTACAGTTCTAGAATGCAGAATAAGGAATTGACTAGTGATTCAGTGGCTTTTCAACTGTAACAAAATTGGGAATCATTGTTATATAAAGCATTAAAAGTTTCAGTTTCTTGAATGAGATTCTCCGTGGAAGGGTTAACATCCATTTATGAGCATTGATATTTATAGAGCATGTATGAGGATACTTCAAAAGGGTGGTAGAAAGTGGAATTAAAGATGTTTACTGGTGGGTCCAGTGCTGTGGCATGACAGGTTGGGCCATGGCTTTGGCCCTGGCATCTTATATGGGTACTTGTTCTAGTCCTGGGTACTCCACTTCCAATTCAGCTCCCTGCTGATACAGCTGGGAAAGCAGTGGTAGATGGCCCAAGTCCTTGGGCTCCTACACCCATGTGGGAGACCCAGAAGAGGCTTCTTGCTCCTGGCTCCATTTGAGGGTGAACCAGTAGATGGAAGATCTGTATCTCTCTGTCTCTCCTTTTCTCTATTTGTAACTTTGCCTTTCAAATAAATAAGTAAATCTTTTAAAAAATGTTTTTGGTACAACAATTTTAGGAATCCATTCATACAAGGGTTCTTCAGAAAGTTCATGGAAAATGTGGATATGATAAAACTGCATGTATATAAAAAATTTTTTGCACAAAGGTGAGCTGAGCTTGTCATTCCATTTTTCCATGAACTTTTTGAAGTACTCACAAAGAATAGGGCCTAACTGCTTATTGTTGTATATGTTTTCTGAATAAAATATATTTTTTTCATGAGAGGGACTTAATGATAGAATAATGGGATGTGGTATCCACAAGTGAGTTAGGAAGAGAAAGTAGTGGCAATTAACATTTATTCAGTACATTGTATAGATCAGATACTGTATGCTTTCAGGTTACCTATTTAATCTTGACAATAGGGACATGTGATACTCTGATTTTTGCAACTATGAAAACAAGCTCAAGAAGAGAGGCTTGGGTTCTAATCAATTCAGTTACTACAAATGCAGAAGAGGTAATATTCCTCAAAGGTTAGTGAGGGCCTGCTTGAACTGAAATCACCAGGGATGCATGTCCACAAATCATACCTAAGGGGGAAATGGAGAATGAGATCTCCATTAGTACCCAGCCCACTAATTACTTGGTAATCCCGAAAATGTTTGAGAAACACTATCTTAAGACTTAGCAGATATTTTTTGCTGTATAGTGATTTCTAGTGTTTAGAGTTCTTAGAAGCAAAGGTTAGCCTCATAGAGGTTATCCTTAATTTTGTCTATTAAAATATGTTTGTGTTAATCAGCTTTTTGTCCTATAATGAAATACTGGAAGCAAGTAAGACTTAAAAAGTTTATTTTGGCTCATGGTTTAGAGATTCCCTCAAAGATCAGGTGACCCCACTCGTTCAGCCTTTGGTGATGATGGTCTTGCCAGGGAGTCTCAAGGTGGCACCAGGTACCACATAGCCAGAGACAGGGAGTAATCATGTCTGTCTATCAGTCAGTGGTCTCTGCCTCCATCAGAGCCACCAGGAGCCAAGATTAGCTCTCTGCACTAGTGACCTAATCTAATCTTTCGCTTCCCAAAGGCCCTCCCCACAAACACCGTAATTGGATTAAATTTCTACCCTAGGGGTAGCATTAATTTATAACTTTGGGGTTTAAACTCCTGCATGAAATTGGTTACCAAATTATAATCAAAACACAGCAATGTTTTATCATAATATAGCTGCAGTTCTCAGTATTTACATTTCAGAAGTAAGACTTTAAAAAACATAAGCACATATTATTTATTAGCTCTCACTAGAATTTATATTATTGACTGCCCAAAATGGCATCTATCTAGTAGCAGTATTTGTCAGATTACTTAATTTTTTTTTTGCCATTTTCCTTACTTTAAGCTATCTGACATGTGTTACCTTGTGTTTACCATGTTTGTAACAGTAAGGAATAAGTAAAGATTGATTTTGTTTTTATATATAAGTGAACCGTGGTGAATAACAAAGAGAGCAAGTTTTCCTAAATTGTTTTCACAAGTAGTAGATTTTTCTTAATGAAATTATTCTAATCTCTGAAACTCTTTTCTCTAACAGATTTAGCTACCTACTTTTTAAATTTTAACACTTAATCTTACATGATAATATGTATTTTTCAACAGCGATTCTTTCCTTGCACACCGAGAAAGTATGCGTCAGATGATGAGAAGCTTTTCTGAACCCTTTGGCAGAGACTTGCTCAGTATTTCTGATGGTAGAGGACGAGCTCATCAGCATACAGGACATGATGATGGAGAAGACTCCGTGACTGTAAGGTTTTTTATTTTAAAGACAGTGACAAGGTCTTTCAGGAACTAGAAGAAAAGTGTTACAGAAGTGTAGATCTATGATAATAAATAGTTATGTTACAGAAATAACTATTATAGAAAAAGGAAAGTCTGTTGGAAAGCTGAATTCTCGAACAGTGAAAATCTGTTGGAAAGCTGAATTCTGGAACAATGAATTCTAGAGAATTCCACTGTGCTATCAAAACTTTTAGGATCATAGTGATATATATTATAAACCAAACTTAAACCATTACTTTTTAAATACATATATGCTTATTTTATAACTTTCTCTTATAACTTAAATTAGAGTAGGCAAAGAAATGCCTTCTTGACATATGCACTTTTTATGATACTTCACAATAATAGTATGATGCTTTATCTTTATTAGATCAGGAAACACTAATCTACATGGCTGCCGCCAAAGCAGTGATTAACCTTGAACTGTATTTCAAAAGTCTTGCACAACTTCATTATATGTGTCTTGTCTGAGATCAAAGCCAGGAGACTACAAACATACTTAACTCAAGAAAAGATGAAATCTGGATATTTATGTTTTTTAACTATTTTATTTTTTACATCTGTTGTTTCTGTTTTGTACACTCGGGAATGATAGTTGAATAACAAATTGACAGGGTTTCTGTAAAAATGAATCTTGGTTTTTCAAGATGGTGGCACAGGGAGGGAGCTTACTGCTCTAGTCTAGGGGAGGATTGTTACCAAAAAAAAAGTGAATAGAGTGCAGTCAGGAAAGGGTTAGGGAGAAAACAGGACAGGAAACTCCATGCAAATTGGGGAGACACTGTGGACCTATGTGAGGATGTGGTTATATCCAGCCCAGGACCCCAACAGCTGAGAGCATAAGCACCAGCTTTGGAGTTAGGTGAGACCAGCCTGCAGCAGCCCAAGCCACTGGAAATAAAGCTGTGGGAAGAGCCTGGCATGGGCCCAGCTTGGAGTCCTGTGGGGTCAGTGTACCTGCCAACCTAGAGGGGGAAAAAAGGAGCCTGTTTCTTTCTCCCTGACCACCTGGCACCAGCATCCTCTAGCCAAGAAATGTCAGGTGCCATTTTGTTCAAATGTAACAGCTATACCAGCTCATGTCCATGTGCCCAGCAACCAGCTGACAGGAGATGCCTGAGTCTGGCTGGGAGAATTGACAGGGATCTGGGGGCTCAAGACTTTGGGAGCCTTGTGTGCTGGTACTGTGAAAACACTGTGCCTGCATGGGAGGGCACAGGATGTAGCTGGGACTTTGAGCAGTCACTGTCAAACTCTCCACCTGCTCGTGGCTTCCCGATTCCCTGGTGAGGGTCATTGCTGTAGAATCCATGTTCACACCAAGGACTGCATAGATCTTTTGTGTGTTTCTTGTGACAGTGTGGATGAAATTGCACCTACTGGGGCTAGCACCCAGGCATTGGTCTCCTTTGAGGAAAGTAGGTGAGTGTATGCGAACAGAGCAGAACAAACCTATCCTCTGGGAAAAAAAAAAGAGAGAGAGAGAGAGAGAGATTTACTGCACCCAACTTGGGTGGTCACTTTAGAAAAACTCCCTTCACCCTGCAGCAGTGAGCAGAGCTCCCTGACCACACCCAGCACATGCCTCTGAGTATTCACTGAAAGACAGGACACTCCATTAAGACACAGATGTGTAGTCCAAAGATAAAAGCCATCACAGAGGAAAAATAAAAAACAAAAACCAGCAAGTATCACCACAAATGCCTAATAATAAACACAGCAATTCAAGAAACAAGAATAAGCAAGACAACATGATGGCCCCAAAAGAACACTTCAATACTAAAATGTGAAGATGAAGAGATTAATGAAATGCCAGAAACAGAATTCAAAAAATTGATTGTAGGATTACTTAGAAGTAATCAGAAGCAAATTCTTGAACTAAAGAAATTCATACATGACATGAATAAAATTTTTTCCCAAGAAATTGAGATTTTAAGGAGAAATCAAAGTGAAATATTGGAAATGAAGAATTAAACAGAACAAATAAAAAGTACATGGAAAGCCTTATGTTCAGACTCAGTGAGGCAGAAGAAAAAATCCAAGTTAGAAGACAAATCTCTGGAAATTTTATAGTCAGACCAAGGTGGAGGGTGAACCAACGGCAAAAAGGAAGACCTTTCTCTCTGTCTCTCTCTCTCTCACTATCCACTATGCCTGTCAAAAAAAAAAAAGAAAAGAAAAGAAAACTAATAAGCAGTGTCATATTTATGGAATACTATCAAGCAACCCAACGTATGGGTCTTAGGAATTCTTGAAGGCATGGAAAGAGAGAATGGACTAGAAGGCCTTTTTAGTGAAATAATTACAGAAAACTTAACCTAATTTGGAGAGAGAAAGGGATCTCCAAGTACAGGAAGCAAATAGAACTCCTAATAGAAATGACCAGAAAAGATATTCATCATGATGCATTGTAGTCAAATTCTCCACAGTAAAATGTAAAGAAAATGTTCTACAATGTGCACAAGAGAAATGCCGTATTACTTTCAGAGGATCTCCAATAAGACTCACAGCTGAACTCTCATCAGAAACCCTACAGGCTAGGAGAGAATGGTGAGAAATATTTCAAGTCTTAAGGGGAAAAAACTGTCAACCCAGAATACTGTACTCTGAAAAGCTCTCATTTGTGAATCAAGGTGAAATAAACACCTTGCATATCAGACAAAAATTGAAAGAATTTGTCAGCACTCATCCATCCTTACAAAAGATGGATGTGCTGCACACAGAAACATAATCATCACTATGAAAGAAGGTGAAGGCAGAAAATTGCCCATTAAAAGTACAATGAAATCCAAAGTAAACAATAGGAATATTTATGGAAAAATGGCAGGGCCAAGTTGTTACTTATCAATACTTACCTTGAATGTAAATGGCCTCAACTCTCCAGTTAAAAGATATAGACTGCCTGGGTGGATTAAAAAACAAAACCCATCTATTTGCTGCCTACAAGAAACACATCTCACCTACAAAGATACTTGCAGACTGAAAGTGAAAGGATAGAAAAAGATATTCCATGCTAACAGGAATCAAAAAAGAGCAGGGGTAGCCATCCTTATATCAGACAAAATAGACTTTCACGTAAAAACAAGAGACAAAGGAAGACACTATAAAAAATACAAAAGATCAGCAAAATGAAACGATGTTTTTTAGAAAAAATAAATAAAATTGACACAACATTGGCTCAACTTACAAAAAAAGAGGGAGAAGACCCAAATCAAGAAAATTAGAGATGAAAAAGGAAAAACATAAAAGCAGATACAACAGAAATAAAAAGAATCATCAGAAATTGCTAGAGAGAGCTGTATGCCAATAAATTGGGAAAACTGGAAGAAAATGGATAGATTCCTGGACACATATAACCTGCCTGAATTGAGCCATGAAGACATAGAATGTCTTCTATGAAGACATAGAAAACCTAAACAGACCAATGACCAAGACAGAAATTGAATTAGTAGTCAAGACCATTCCAACAAAGGAAAGCTCAAGACTGGATGGCTTCATTGCTGAATGCTACTAAACATTTAAAGAAGAACTAACTCCAATTGGTCTAAAGCTATTCAGAACAATTTAAAGAGAGAGCATCCTCCCAAACTCATCTATGAAGCAAGCATCACCTTAATTTCTAAGCCTGAAAAAGATAACAACAGAGGAAGAGAACTGCAGACCAATTTTCCTGATGAACGTAGATGCAAAAATCCTCAACAAAATACTAGCCAATTGAAATACAATAACACATAAGAAAGATCACTCACCTGGACCAATTGGGATTTATCCCTGGTATGCAGGGATGTTTCAACATTAGCAAATCAATGTAATATATCACATTAACAAATTGAAGAACAAAACCATATGATTATCTCAATAGATGCAGAGAAAACATTTGATGATCAAAACTTTAAGCAAATTGTGTTTAGAAGGAACATTCCTCCACAAAAATCAAGGCAATTTATGACAAACCCACTTCCAGCATCCTATTGAATGGGGAAAGTTAGAAGCATTTCCACTGAGATCCAGAACCAGACAAAGATGCCCATTGTCACCATGGCTATTCAATACAGTCTTGGAAGTGTTAGCCAGAGCCATTAGGCAAGTAAAAGAAAACAAAGGGGATATGAATTGGGAAGGAGGAAGTCAGACCATCCTTGTTTGCATATGACTTGATTCCATATATAGAGGATCCAAAAGATTCCACTAAGAGACTGTTGGAAATCATGGAAGAGTTTCGTAAATTGGCAGGATGTAAAATCAACACAGAAAGATCAACAGCCTTTGTATGCCACAGCTGAAAAAGAACTTCTATCAATCCCATTCACAATAGTTACAAAAAAATCAAATACCTTGGAATGAATTTAGCCAAAGATGTCAAAGATCTCTATGATGTATATTACAAAACATTAAATAAAGAAATAGAAAAAGACACAAAAAATGGAAAAAATTCCATGTTCATAGATTGGAAGAATCAATATCATCAAAATGTCCATTCTACCAAAAGGAATTTATAGATCAATGCAATACCAATCAAAATACAAAGGACATTCTTCTCAGATATAGAAAAAATGATGCTGAAATTCATATGGAAACACAGGAGACCCCTAATAGCTTAAGCAATCTTATATGGTGAAACCAAAGTCAGAGATATCATCATTACCAGATTTCAAGACATACCATGGGGCAGTTATAATCAAAACAGCCTAGTACTGGCACAAAAACAGATGGATAGACCAATGGAACAGAAACAGAAATGCCAGGAATAAATCCATGCATCTATAGCCAACTTATCTTGGATTGAAGAGCTAAAATCAATTCCTATAGTCAGGACAGTCTCTTCAACAAATGGTGCTGGGAAAACTGGATCTCTGCATGCAGAAGTATGAAGGAAGTCCCCTACCTTACACCTTACACAAAAATCCACTCAAAATGCATTAAAGACTTAATCTATGACCTGATACCATCAAATTATTAGAGAACATTGGGGAAACCCTGCAAGACATTGGCATAGGCAAAGAGTTATTAGAAAAGATCCCAGAGGCACAGACAATCAAAACAAAAACTGACAAATATGATTACAGCAAATTGAGAAGCTTCTGAATTGCAAAAGAAACACTCAGCAAAGTGAAGAGGCAACTGACAGAATGGGAGAAATTATTTGCAAACTATGCAACTGATAAGGGATTTATAACCAGAATATATAGAGACCGAAAAACTCAACAACAACAAAACAAAAACCCAGTTGAAAAATGGACAAGGGACTTAAACAGGCATTTTTTTTTTTTGACAGGCAGAGTGGATAGTGAGAGTGAGAGAGACAGAGAGAAAGGTCTTCCTTTTTGCCGTTGGTTCACCCTCCAATGGCCACTGCGGCCAGCGCATCTCACTGATCTGAAGCCAGGAGCCAGGTGCTTCTCCTGGTCTCCCATGTGGGTGCAGGGCCCAAGCACTTGGGCCATCCTCCACTGCCTTCCCGGGCCATAGCAGAGAGCTGGCCTGGAAGAGGGGCAACCAGGATAGAATCCGGCACATCAAAACCACAACGAGGTTTCACCTCACCCTGGTTAGAATGGCTTTCAAATCAACAAATGACAAATGGCTGGCTAGGATGTGGGGAAAAGAGTACCCTAATCCACTGTTGATGGGAATGTAAACTGGTAAAGCCACTATGGAAGACAGTATAGCGATTCCTCAGAAATCTCAATATAGACCTACCATATGACCCAGCTACCCCACTCCTCGGAATTTACCCAAGGGAAATGAAATCAACAAATAAAAGAGTTATCTGTACCCCCATGTTTATTGCAGTTTGATTCAAAATAGCTAAGATATGTAATCAACACAAATGCCCATCAACTGAAGATTGCATAAAGAAATTATGGGATAATACACAGCAGTTAACAAAATGAATTCCTGGCTGGCGCCATGGCTCACTAGGCTAACCCTCCACCTGCAGCACTGGCACCCCGGGTTTTAGTCACAGTTGGGGCGCCGGATTCTGTCCCGGTTGCTCCTCTTCTAGTCAAGCTCTCTGCTGTGGCCCGGGAAGGCAGTGGAGGATGGCCCAAGTGCTTGGGCCCTGCACCCACATGGGAGACCAGGAGGAAGCACCTGGCTCCCGGCTTCAGATCAGCGCAGCACGCCGGCCTTAGCGGCCATTTTGGGGGTGAACCAACAGAAGGAAGACCTTTCTCTCTGTCTCTCTCACTGGCTAACTCTGCCTGTTAAAAAAAAAATGAATTCCTGTCATTTGCAGCAAAATGGATGAAACTGGACAACATCATACTTATTGAAATAAGCCCAGTCCCAAAAGGACAAATACCAAATGTTCTCCTTGATCTGTGATAACTAATAGAACACCTAAAAGGTTATTTATAGAGGTGAAATTAACGCTTTGAGATGCAATGGCTTTGAACAGCCCTTGTCTTGACAGTTGAAGAACAGGTTTTTGTTTTGTTTTTTTTTTTTTTTCATAAAATTTGTTGAACTCTTTACTTAGTATAGAGTTAGTTGTATGTATATAATCATATGTGTTAATCATATGGGAAAATAGATCTTTCTAAAAAATAAGATTGGGACTAGGAGAGGGAAGAGGAAGAAGGATGGAAGTGTGGATGGGAGGGCAAGTATAGTGGGAAGAATCACTATATTCCTGAAGTTGTATTTATGAAACAATAAATAAATAGTTATACATTCAAATACACATATTTGAATGTATATTTATATACATATATAACTATATTCATTATTTTTATATTATATATATTTATATATATAAATTGGAAGGCCAGCGCCGTGGCTTAACAGGCCAATCCTCTGCCTTGCGGCACCTGCACACCGGGTTCTAGTCCTGGTTGGGGCACCGGATTCTATCCCAGTTACCCCTCTTCCAGGCCAGCTCTCTGCTATGGCCCGGGAAGGCAGTGGAGGATGGCCCAAGTGCTTGGGCCCTGCACCCACATGGGAGACCAGGAGAAGCACCTGGCTCCTGGCTTCAGATCAGTGAGATGCGCCGGCCGCAGTGGCCATTGGAGGGTGAACCAATGGCAAAAAGGAAGATCTTTCTCTCTGTCTCTCTCTCTCTCACTATCCACTCTGCCTGTCAAAAATAAATAAATAAATAAATATAAATTGGGGGCAGGCACTTGGCATGCCTGTATCACATATGTAGTGCCTGAGATACAACCATGCCTCTTCCAATACAGCTTCCTACTACTGTGCCTGGGAGGCAGCAAATAATGTTTCAAGTTCTTGGGTTTCTGCCATCCATGTGAGAGACATGGATGGAGCTCTTGGCTCCTGGCTTCAGAGTGGTCCTGCCCTGGCTATTGTGAGCACTGAGGAGTGAACCATCAGGCAGAAAGTCTCTGTCTTTCCCTCTTTCTCTGTCATTCTGACTTTCAAATAAATAAATAAAACTTAAAGGAAAATGTAACCTCAAGTAACCGATGTTGATTAATCAGGTTTTTTTGGTTGTTTTGTTTCCTTGTTCCCACATCACAAAACCCACTGTTTTGTTACCTCCCAGTGGGAACTCTCATTCTATTTTATAGAATGGAAACTGCCTTGATTCATGACTTAGAAATAAAAGTCAATCTGATCTATAACTAAAAAAAATGTACAATTAAAATGTAGATATTTGGAACTCAGTACACACTGAATTGTTCAATTATGAAACTTCTAGAATCTTGAAAAAAAAACTTCAGATTTTCTGTTTGCAATAATTTAAACAGAGCAAAATATTTAGATCTGCCTTGAATAAAATTACATTTACTATTTACAATGAAAATAATCTTCATGTTCTTTTTTAAAAATATTTATTTTATTTATTTGAAAGATAGAATTCCAGAGAGAGGTAGAGACAGAGAGTGAGGTCTTCCATCCACTGGTTCACTCCCCAGATGGCTGCAATGGCCAGAGCTGCTCCGATCTGAAGCCAGGAGCCAGGAGCTTCGTCTGGGTCTCCCACGCGGGTGCAGAGGCCCAAGGACTTGGGCTGTCTTCTGCTGCTTTCCCAGGCCATAGTAGAGAGCTGGATCAGAAGAGGAGCAGCTGGGACTAGAACCGGCGCCCATATGTGATGCCAGTGCTTCAGGCCAGGGCTTTAACCCACTGCGCCACAGCGCCGGCCTTTCATGTTCTTTTTATACATGTGTGTATTTGAACAAGTTAGTGGAAAACTGAAATTAAAAGTAGCACCAAAAATTTTAAATATATGCATTTTTTGGAATATGCATTTTCCATGAACTCTTTGAAGTACCCTCATATATTTACAAGCACCATGTTCAAATTCCAATTTGTTTTATTTGAAGTAGTGAATAGTTGGTATCATATACATTATTTCTATTTTCATGGCTTATCAGTTTACATTAAAGATTAAAATTAGTATTAAGGAACAATTATCAAAGAGGGCAAGAAAATAAGTTTGATGTTCTGAAATTTTATTTCATGTGAATATTAAAAATTTTGTGTATCTGCTGTAACTACAGCAAGGAAAGAATAGGCCTAAGTATAGCTCTTTGTACTTATACACATAAATGAGGTGTTCTTACCTTTTATGAAAGAAGCAAAAAGTGGAAGTTTTGTTCCTTTACTGGTAAGCATAGAAAAGAGATATTACAATTCAACTGAAAATTTCTTACTAAGGTGCCAGTATGCACATCACCTATAACTATACTGGTCAACCTTTGGAAGTAGAAGTAAATGTTTCTTTCCTAAGCACTTGTGTTTAAAGCATTGAATGTTTTAACAAGAGCTGGAATAAATATTAATCAAAGAAATAGATAAATTTCTATGAAACTGTACTTTGTAAGATTAACAATTTGTAACTGTTTGCATTTTAGTATACTTTGCATTATATTTGTCTTGCCAAAGTGACTTTAAATCAAGTGTTGGGGGTGGGGAAGAAGACACACAGTTGAAATAATATTGTTGCATAAATACAATGATTAAATAAGAAAAGTCAAGGAGGGAAACAATTATAAATATAAAGGAATGTCCATAGCAACATTTGAACGAAAAACTAAAATAATTCTTGTTGTAGATGAATTGCTATGAAAAATTACCTTAGATTGAGTAGCTGCTGGGGACTGGGAAGTCCAAGGTTGTCATGCTGGCAAATTCACTCTGTGGTGAGGGTTTGCTCTCTCATATGTAGATGGTGCCATTTTGCTGTGTCCTCACACAGAAAGACAGAAAAAGCAAACAGGCTCCCTTAGGCATCTTTTGTAAATCACTAATCCCATTTATGAGGGCTCTGTCTCATGATTAAGCACCTTTAAAGCTCCAATCTTTCATTACTATTGGGCTGAGAAGTAGGTTTCAACTTATGAGAACAAAAATGTTCCAGATGTGTGCTGTTCAGCATGGTGGCCACTGGCCACATAGTTTATGGAAGACTTGTAATATGCCTCATACTCATCAAAAACAAAATTAAATGGAAAAGCTTCTGCATGCAAAGCCAAGGAAACAGTTAAAAAAAGTAGAGAAACAATCCACAGAATAGGAAAAAAAATGTTTGCAAACCATTATCAAGTAAGGGGTTAATGTCCAAAATATATAAGGAACTCAATTCAATGACAAGATATCATGTAACCCAATTAAAAACCAGACCAATCACCTGAACAGTCATTTCTCTAAAGAAGATATACAAATGGCCAACAGGTACATGAAAAAGTACTCAGCATCACTAATCATTAGGGAAATGCAAATTAAAACTACAACGAGATATCACCTCACATCTGTTAGAATATTTTTTAAAAGATGCTATTTATTTATTTGACAGGTAGAATTACAGAGGGAGGGAAAGACAGAAAAAAAGGTGTTCAGTCTGCAAGTTCACTCTCCAAATGGCCACAATAGCCAGAGATGGGCTAATCTGAAGCCAGGAGTCAGGAGCTTCTTCCAGATCTCCCACACGGGTACAGGGTCCCAAGCACTTGGGCCATATTCTACTGCTTTCCCAGGCCATAACAGAGAGCCATATTGGAAGTGGAGCAACTGGGACATGAACCGGCACCTTTATGAGATACCAACGCTGCTGGCAGAGGCTTGGCCTACTGCACCACAGGGCCGGCCCCAGAATTTTTTTTTTTTTAAGATTTTTTATTCATTTGAAAGGAAGAGTTACAGAGAGAGGGAAAGATAGAGATATGTTCTATCCACTGGGTCACTCCCCAGATGGCTGCAACATCCAAAACTGGGCCAGGCTGAAGTCAGGAGCCTGGAACTCCATCTGGGTCTTTCACATGGGTGGCAGATACCCAAGCACTTGAGCCATCTTCTGCTGTTTTCCTAGATTTATTAGCAGGAGCTGTATGGGTGGAGCAACTGGCTCTCATATGGGATGGCAGCATCTCAGGTGGCAGCTTAACCTGCTGTACCACAACTCCTGGCCTCTAGATTGGTGTTTTTTAATATAAAATGTTACAGACCCACACACTTATGCATACACCACAGAGGAAAGGCCATGCCAGGCAAAAGCTGAGTGCTTGGAACTCAATCCAGGTTTGCCAAATGGGTGGCAGCAGCCAAATCACTTGAGCCATCACTGCGACCTTCTGGGGTTTGTATTAGAAGGAAAATGGAAATAGGAGCCAGAGCCAGGTACTCCAATGTAAAATGCTGATGGTCTAACTGATGTCAACCTTTAGGCCAAATGCCAACCCATAAAATTAATTTTAAAAACTTCCATATGGCTAGTGGCTACCTTAATGGACAGTGTTATGATAGGCATTTAAATAGACTCCCAAGCATTTAGCTTTTTTTAAGCAATATGAAGTAAAGAGCATTTATCACCTGTATATGCACCTGTCATCTTATTTCTTATTTAATAATCATCTCTTTAAACATTTCCCCAAGAAGCACTCCAGTATGCATACATCTATTACATGGAAATAAATGGTAGGGCAGGCGTTTGGTCTAGCAGTTGAGGTGATCATGTTCTGTATCAGAGTGCCTGGTTCAGTTGGCTCTGCTCCTAACAACAGCTTCCTGCTAATGCAGACCCTGGGATGCAGTGGTCATGGCTGAAGTGACTGGATTCCTGATACCCAAGAGGGAGACCTGGATTGAGTTCCTGGCTCCAGGCTTTGGCCCCTGTGGGAGGTTATTGAGGGCATTTTGGGAGTGAACCAGCAAATGGGAGCTCTCTGTCTGTCTCTCAAATAAATAAAAATAAATTCTAAAAAAGTAAATGGTAACTTTTACTATATCAGATCTAGACTAATTCTCTTCATGAAACCTTAAACATAAGTCTCATAGTTTTTAAAATAGTAATATGGGGGCCGGCGCCGTGGCTCACTTGGTTAATCCTCCGCCTGCAGCACCGGCATCCCATATGGGCCCCGGGTTCCAGTACTGGTTGCTCCTCTTCCAGTCCAGCTCTCTACTGTGGCCCGGGAGGACAGTGGAAGATGGCCCAAGTGCTTGAGCCCTGCACCCGCATGGGAGACCATGAGGAAGCACCAGGTTCCTGGCTTCATATCGGCGCAGTGCCAGCTGTGGTGGCCATTTGGGGGGTGAACCAACGGAAGGAAGACCTGTCTGTCTCACTGTCTAACTCTACCTGTCAAATAAATAAATAAAGTAGTAATATGGCCTCTCATATTTAAAATCAAGTTTTAGTATACATTTCTTTATTACATTGTTATCAACTGTCCTAGAATGCTAACACCAATGAGTTTTTTTCTCTTGTTGAAACTATTTTTTATAGAAAACTTTTATTTAATAAATATAAATTTAATAAGTACAACTTTTAGATTATAGCGGTTCTTCCCCCCAAACCTGCCCTCCCACCCCCAAATCATCCCACCTCCTACTCCCTCTCCCATCCCATTCTTTTTTTTTATAAATTTTTTTTAAATTTTTTTTTAAACTTTTATTTAATGAATATAAATTTCCAAAGTATAGCTTATGGGTTACAATGGCTTCTCCCCTCCTACAACCTCCCTCCCGCCCGCAACCCTCCCCCCTCCCGCTCCCTTTCCCCTTCCATTCATGTAAAGATTCATTTTCAATTCTCTTTGTATACAGAAGATCAATTTAGTATATATTAGGTAAAGATTTCAACATTTTGCCCATATAGCAATATCAAGTGAAAAAACTACCATTGGATTACTAATTATAGCATTAAATAGCAATGTACAGCACATTAAAGACAGAGATCCTACATAATTTTTTTTTTCAAAATAATTAATTTTCTATGCCATTTCCATTTTAACACCCGGTTGTTTTTTTTTTTTTTTTTCATTTCCAATTCTCTTTATATACAGAAGATCACTTCAGTATATAATTAGCAAAGACCTCATCAGTCTGCGCCCACACAGAAACGCAAAGTATAAAAATACTGTTTCAGTACCAGTCATAGCATCACTTGGCTTTAGACGACACATTAGGGACAGATCCCGCATGGGGTGTAAGTACACAGTGACTCCTGTTGCTGACTTAACAATTTGACACTCCTGTTCATGGCGTCAGTAATCTCCCTAGGCTCTAGTCATGAGTTGCCAGGGCTATGGAAGCCTTTAGAGTTCGCTGACTTTGGTCTTATTCCGATAGGGTCATAGTCAAAGTGGAGGTTCTCTCCTCCCTTCGGAGAAGGGTACCTCCTTCTTTGATGGCCCCGTTCTTTCCACTGGGATCTCACTCACAGAGATCCTTCATTTAGGTCTTTTTTTTTTTTTCCATGATATCTTGGCTTTCCATGCCTGCTATACTCTCATGGGCTCTTCAGCCAGATCTGAATGCCTTGAGGGCTGATTCTGAGGCCGGAGTGTTGTTTAGGACATCTGCCATCCTATGAGTCTGCTGTGTATCCCACTTCCCATGTTGGATCTTTCTCTCCCTTTTTGATTCTATCAGTTAGTATTAGCAGATACTTGTCTTGTTTGTGTGATCTCTTTGACTCTTAGACCTATCAGAGCTATCAATTGTGAGCTGAAATTGATCACTTGGACTAGTGCGATGGCATTGGTACATGCCATCTTGATGGAATTGTGTTGGAATCCCCTGCACATTTCTAACTCCACCATTTGCGGCCAGTCCGATTGAGCATGTTCCAAATTGTTCATCTCCTCCCTCTCTTTTTCCACTCTTAGATTTAACAGGGATCACTTTTCAGTTAAAATTTAAACACCTGAGAATAATTGTGTGTTAATTACTGAGTTCAACCAATAGTACTAGAACAACAACAACAACAACAAATACTAAAAAGGATAAAGTATTACATTGTACATATAAAGTCAGGACAGGAGCTGATCAGTTCATTGTTGCTTATAGTGTCCATTTCACCTAACAGGTTTCCTCTTTGGCGCTCAGTTGTCATCGATCAGGGAAAACAAATGATATTTTTCTCTTTGGGACTGGCTTAATTCACTCAGCATGATGTTTTCCAGATTGCTCCATCTTGTTGCAAATGACTGGGTTTCATTGTTTCTTACTGCTGTATAGTATTCTATGGAGTACATGTCCCATAATTTCTTTATCCAGTCTACTGTTGATGGGCATTTGGGTTGGTTCCAGGTCTTAGCTATTGTGAATTGAGCTGCAATAAACATTAATGTGCAGATGGCTTTTTTATTTGTCAAATTAAATTCCTTTGGGTAAATTCCAAGGAGTGGGATGGCTGGGTTGTATGGTAGGGTTATGTTCAGGTTTCTGAGGAATCTCCAGACAGACTTCCATAGTGGCTTAACCAGTTTGCATTCCCACCAACAGTGGGTTAGTGTCCCTTTTTCCCCACATCCTCTCCAGCATCTGTTGTTGGTAGATTTCTGAATGTGAGCTGTTCTCACCGGGGTGAGATGGAACCTCATTGTGGTTTTGATTTGCATTTCTCTGATTGCTAGTGATCTTGAACATTTTTTCATGTGTCTGTTGGCCATTTGGATTTCCTCTTTCGAAAAATGTCTATTGAGGTCCTTGGCCCATCTCTTCAGTGGGTTGTTTGTTCTGTTGTTGTGGATTTTCTTGATTTCTTTGTAGATTCTGGTTATCAACCCTTTATCTGTAGTATAGTTTGCAAATATTTTTTCCCATTCTGTTGGTTGCCTCTTCACTTTCCTGACTGTTTCTTTTGAAGTACAGAAACTTCTCAATTTGATGCAATCCCAAATGTTAATTTTGGTTTTGACTGCCTGTGCTGTTGGAGTATTTTCCAGGAAGTCTTTGCCTGTGCCTATATCTTGCAGGGTTTCTCCAATGCTCTCTAATAATTTGATGGTTTCGGGTCGTAGATTTAAGTCTTTAATCCATGTTGAGTGAATTTTTGTGTAAGGTGATAGGTATGGGTCTTGCTTCAAGCTTCTGCACGTGGAAATCCAATTTTCCCAGCACCATTTATTGAATAGACTGTCCTTATTCCAGGGATTAGATTTGGATCTTTGGTCAAATATAAGTTGGCTGTAGATGTTTGGATTGATTTCTGGTGTTTCTATTCTGTTCCATTGGTCTATCCATCTGTTTCTGTACCAGTACCATGCTGTTTTGATAACAACTGCCCTGTAGTATGTCCTAAAATCAGGTATTGTGATTCCTCCGGCTTTGTTTTTGTTGTACAGGATTGCTTTGGCTATTCGAGGTCTTCTGTGTCTCCATATGAATTTCAGCATCATTTTTTCTAGATCTGAGAAGAAGGTCTTCGGGATCTTGATGGGTATTGCATTGAATGTATAAATTGCTTTTGGGAGAATAGACATTTTGATGATATTGATTCTTCCAATCCATGAGCATGGAAGATTTCTCCATTTTTTGGTATCCTCTTCTATTTCTTTCTGTAAGGTTTTGTAGTTTTCATCGTAGAGATCTTTAACGTCTTTGGTTAAGTTTATTCCAAGGTATTTGATTGTTTTTGTAGCTATTGTGAATGGGATTGATTTTAGAAGTTCTTCCTCAGCCGTGGCATTGCCTGTGTATACAAAGGCTGTTGATTTTTGTGGATTGATTTTATATCCTGCTACTTTGCCAAACTCTTCGATGAGTTCCAGCAGTCTCTTAGTAGAGTTCTTTGGGTCCCCTAAATAAAGAATCATATCATCTGCAAAGAGGGATAGTTTGAGTTCGTCCTTCCCGATTTGTATCCCTTTAATTTCTTTTTCTTGCCTAATAGCTCTGGCCAAAACTTCCAGAACTATATTGAATAGCAGTGGTGAGAGAGGGCATCCCTGTCTGGTACCAGATTTCAGTGGAAATGCTTCCAACTTTTCCCCATTCAATAGGATGTTGGCCGTGGGTTTTTCATATATTGCTTTGATTGTATTAAGGAATGTTCCTTCCATACCCAGTTTGCTTAGAGTTTTCATCATGAAAGAGTGTTGTATTTTATCAAATGCTTTCTCTGCGTCTATTGAGAGAATCATATGGTTTTTCTTCTGCAGTCTGTTAATGTAGTGTATTACGTTGATTGTTTTGCGAATGTTGAACCATCCCTGCATACCGGGGATGAATCCCACTTGGTCTGGGTGGATGATCTTTCTGATGTGTTGTTGCATTCTATTGGCCAGAATTTTATTGAGTATTTTTGCATCTATGTTCATCAGGGATATTGGTCTGTAATTCTCTTTCAATGTTGCGTCTCTTTCTGGCTTAGGAATTAAGGTGATGGTGGCTTCATAGAAAGAATTTGGGAGGATTCCCTCTTTTTCGATTGCTCTGAATAGTTTGAGAAGAATTGGAGTTAGTTCTTCTCTAAGTGTCTGGTAGAACTCAGCAGTGAATCCATCTGGCCCTGGGCTTTTCTTTGTTGGGAGGGCCTTTATTACTGTTTCAATTTCTGTGTCAGTTATTGGTCTGTTTAGGTTTTCTATGTCTTCCTGGCTCAATTTAGGGAGGTTGTATGTGTCCAAGAATCTGTCCATTTCTGATAGATTTCCCTGTTTGCTGGCATACAAGTCCTTGTAGTAATTTCTGATGATTCTTTTTATTTCTGTGGCGTCTGTTGTTACGTTTCCCATTTCATCTCTGATCCTATTGATTTGGGTCTTTTCTCTTCTTTTTTTAGTTAGTTGGGCCAATGGGGTGTCAATTTTGTTTATTTTTTCAAAAAACCAGCTCCTCGTTTGGCTGATTTTTTGTAATGTTTTTTTGGATTCAATCCTGTTGATTTCTTCTCTGATTTTAATTATTTCTCTTCTCCTACTGGGTTTGGGTTTGGTTTGCTGCAGATTTTCTAGATCCTTGAGATGACTTGAAAGCTCATCTATTTGGTGCCTTTCCAATTTCTTGATGTAGGCACCTATTGATATAAACTTTCCTCTTAACACTGCTTTTGTTGTATCCCATAGGTTTTGGTATGTTGTGCTGTTATCCTCATTTACTTCCAGAAAATTTTTGATTTCTCTTTTAATTTCTTCTATGACCCGTTGTTCATTCAGGAGCATGTTGTTCAATCTCCATGTGTTTACACGTGCTCTAGGGATTCCTGAGTTGCCAATTTCCAATTTCATTCCTTTGTGGTCTGAGAAGCTGCATGGTATGATTCTAATTCTTTTGAATTTGCTGAGACTTGCTTTATGGCCTAGTATGTGGTCAATCCTAGAGAGGGTTCCATGTACTGCTGAGAAGAATGTGAAGTCCTTAGATGTAGGATGAAATGTTCTGTAGATGTCTGTTAGATCCATTTGGGCTATAGTGTCATTTAAATCTACTGTCTCCTTGTTTATCTTCTGTCCTGTTGATCTGTCTATCTCTGAGAGTGGAGTATTGAAGTCCCCCAGTACTATTGTATTGGGGTCTAAGTCTCCCTTTAAGTCCCTTAACAAGTCTTTTAAATAAGCTGGTGCCCTGTAATTAGGTGCATATACGTTGATAATCGTTATATCTTCCTGTTGAATGGATCCCTTAATCATTATATAGTGCCCCTCTTTGTCTCTCCTAACAGTTTTTGTGGTAAAGTTTATGTTGTCCGATATTAAGATGGCTACGCCCGCTCTCTTTTCATTTCTGTTGGCGTGGTATATCTTTTTCCAGCCTTTCACTCTCAGCTTGTATGGATCATTGTTGGATAGATGGGTTTCTTGTAAGCAGCAAAAGGATGGGTTTTGTTCCTTAACCCAATCAGCCAATCGGTGTCTTTTAACTGGACAGTTCAAGCCATTAACATTCAATGTGACTATTGAGAAGGAGTAACTTTGCCCTGCCATTTGCCAAAGGTATTTTCTAATATCTGGTTTGAGATTCCTGTGATCTTTTGCTCTGAGGTTTCCTTCCTTTACCTTCTTTCATATTGGTGACCGTGTTTCTGTGTTTCTGTATGTAACACATCTTTAAGCATCTTTTGCAGGGCTGGACGAGTGGCGACAAATTCTTTCAATTTCTGTTTGCTGTGAAAGGTCTTAATTTCACCTTCATTCACAAATGAGAGCTTTGCAGGATATAATATTCTGGGCTGGCAGTTTTTCTCTCTTAGTACCTGGGCTATATCTCGCCATTCTCTCCTGGCTTGTAGGGTTTCTGATGAGAAATCAGCTGTAAGTCTAATTGGAGATCCTCTGAGAGTAATCTGTCGTTTCTCTCTTGCACATTTTAGGATCTTTTCTTTGTGTTTCACTGTGGTGAGTTTGATTACGACGTGTCGTGGTGAGGATCTCTTTTGATCATGTTTATTAGGGGTTCTCTGAGCTTCCTGTACTAGGATGTCTCTGTCCTTCTCCAAACTTGGGAAATTTTCTGCTAGTATCTCACTAAAAAGGCCTTCTAATCCTTTCTCCCTTTCCATGCCTTCAGGAACTCCTAGAACCCGAATGTTGGGTTTTTAATAGTATCCTGTAGATTCCTGACAGTATATTTTAGATTTCTGATTTCTTCTTCTTTTCTTTGATTTGACTGTTTCCTTTCCTGTTCTCTATCTTCTAGTTCCGATATTCTCTCTTCTGCTTCATCCATTCTGTTTTTAAGGCTCTCTAATGTGTTTGCCATTTGATCTATTGAGTTCTTCATTTCATTGAGGTTTTTTTTCATTATCGCAGTTTCCTGTTCCACTAGTTGTTTCATTTCATTTTGATTCCTCCTTAATATTTCATTTTCACGGGAGATATTTTCTATCTTGTCCATTAAGGATTTCTGTAGTTCAAGAATTTGTTTTTGAGAACTTCTTAATGTTCTTATGAATTTTTTGAAATCTGCTTCTTGCATTTGCTCTATCTCTTCATCTTCATAATCTTGCATTGGCGTGTCTTGTTCACTTGGGGGCGTCATAGTGCCTTCCTTGTTCTTGGTACCTCCGCTTCTATGTTTCTTGCTTGGCATGTTAGAGATAATTTGTGGTGTTTTTGTTTTTGTTTTTTTTTTTTCTCTCGTTATACTATGCCTCTAAGTGAGCTGTCTGTTTTGTTGGAGCCTTAGGGGCTGTGATGGGTGTGGCCAGAGAGCTATGCTTGTTTCTTGAGGTTTAAGGCTGTGTAAAGAGCGACTCTCCCAGATTATTTGCTCCTTGCTGGGACGCTCTCTCTCTCTCTCTTTTTTTTTTTTTTTTTTTTGACTCAGTTGGGAGTGGAGTTGAGGGTAGTTGAAATCTAGCCTCTGTGAGTATTCGTTTGATCTACCCCTGGGACCATACACAGAGTTTATGCAGCCCTCAATGTGTTCTCCAGTTTCGCTAAAGATACTGAGTTTGGCTGAGCTTTACATATGTAAAATCGCGGTGCTCTTTGTTTTGCTTGGTGAGTGAAGGGAGAGGCCTCTGTTCCCCCTCCCCCCAATGTCTCGGACTTCTCAGGTCTTTGTCTTTCTTACCCTCCTCCGTTCCCGCTTGGCAAGTTAGAGATAATTTGTGGTGTTTTTGTTTTTGTTTTTTTTCTCTCGTTATACTATGCCTCTAAGTGAGCTGTCTGTTTTGTTGGAGCCTTAGGGGCTGTGATGGGTGTGGCCAGAGAGCTATGCTTGTTTCTTGAGGTTTAAGGCTGTGTAAAGAGCGACTCTCCCAGATTATTTGCTCCTTGCTGGGACGCTCTCTCTCTCTCTCTCTCTTTTTTTTTTTTTTTTTTTGACTCAGTTGGGAGTGGAGTTGAGGGTAGTTGAAATCTAGCCTCTGTGAGTATTCGTTTGATCTACCCCTGGGACCATACACAGAGTTTATGCAGCCCTCAATGTGTTCTCCAGTTTCGCTAAAGATACTGAGTTTGGCTGAGCTTTACATATGTAAAATCGCTGTAAAATCGCGGTGCTCTTTGTTTTGCTTGGTGAGTGAAGGGAGAGGCCTCTGTTCCCCCTCCCCCCAATGTCTCGGACTTCTCAGGTCTTTGTCTTTCTTACCCTCCTCCGTTCCCGCGCTGGCGAGATTCTGTGGCTCTGGCTCGCCGCTCGGCTCGTCTCGGTTGGTTTTCCACGCGGTGGGTTCCCTGTAAGTCCTCTGTGTCTCCTCCACAAGGTCCGGAAGCGATTCCTCTGCAGTTTTTTTCTTGAGTCTTTTCCTGAGGCTACAGTAATTCCACTTTTATGAAAGTTTATTTTCCCAAACTAAGGCACACGTCCTCACTATCCGCCATCTTGGCTCCGCCCTTTAATTTTTTTTTTTAATTTTTGACAGGCAGAGTGGACAGTGAGAGAGAGAGACAGAGAGAAAGGTCTTCCTTTGCCGTTGGTTCACCCTCTAATGGCCGCCGCGGTAGTGCGCTGCGGCCGGCGCACCGCGCTGATCCGATGGCAGGAGCCAGGTGCTTCTCCTGGTCTCCCATGGGGTGCAGAGCCCAAACACTTGGGCTATCCTCCACTGCACTCCCTGGCCACAGCAGAGAGCTGGCCTGGAAGAGGGGCAACCGGGACAGGATCGGTGCCCCGACCGGGACTAGAACCCGGTGTGCCGGCGCCGCAAGGCAGAGGATTAGCCTGTTGAGCCACGGCGCCGGCCCATCCCATTCTTAAGATTCATTTTTGGCCGGGGCTGCGGCTCAATAGGTTAATCCTCTGCCTTGCGGCACCGGCACACCGGGTTCTAGTCCTGGTCGGGGCGCCGGATTCTGTCCCGGCTGCCCCTCTTCCAGGCCAGCTCTCTGCTATGGCCCAGGAGTGCAGTGGAGGATGGCCCAAGTCCTTGGGCCCTGCACCCCATGGGAGACCAGGAGAAGCACCTGGCTCCTGCAATCGGATCAGCGCAGTGCGCTAGCCACAGCGCACCGGCCGCGGCGGCCATTGGAGGGTGAACCAACGGCAAAGGAAGACCTTTCTCTCTGTCTCTCTCTCTCACTGTCCACTCTGCCTGTCAAAAAAAAAAAAAGATTCATTTTTAATTACCTTTATATACAGAAGATCAACTCTATACTAAGTAAAGGTTTCAACAGTTTGCACCCCCACAGACACGCAAAGAATAAAGTACTGTTTGAAGACTAGTTTTACCGTTAATTCTCATAGTACAGCACATTAAGGACAGAGGTCCTACATGAAGAGCAAGTGCACAGTGACTCCTGTTGTTGATTTACTCTTGTTGAAACTTTTAAAGCCTTTTGCCAACCAAGAGCAGAGCGTTGTTCTAGGGCAATACTAATTTTTAAAATGCAGAATTTCATCTTACAGCAGATTTTAAAGCAAAAATTAAGTAAAATTAATGAAAATTCATTTTTCTCTACATTTATAATTTATACTGGGAAATATGGCTTTCCTTTTTTTCCTAGGATATGATATGTTTGAACAGCTTATATCTAAATATGAAAAACATAAATCATACCAAACCTAGTTAATTGAAAGGAAGCAAAACAAGCAACAACAGAAAACCATGTCCCAACCTGAATTTTCTAACAGTGTTTTTTGACTAGATGTGAAGGTGGGACAAAAAGAAACTGACTGCAGAAAATGGAAAAGGCTGTTGCTGCTAAGTTTGAAACTAGAGTCAAGAACACAGTAGTCTTTTTGAGCATAACTCTTCAAGTCTACTTGAACTTCTAATAAAAATTTAAAATGAGGTTTCTTCTGTTCTTGTAATTTTTTTTGTTTTTTTTATTTTTTATTTCATAAATGTGAATTTACAAAGTGCAACTTTTGTATTGTTGTAGCTTCCCCCACAACCTCCCTCCCTCCTGTGACCCTCCCCTCTCCCTCTCTCTCTCCCTCTCCCATCCCGCCCTTTATGGAGTTTCATTTTCAATTACCTTCATATACTGAAGATCAACTTAGTATATACTAAGCAAGGATTTCAACAGGCTGCATTCACACAACCGCACAAGGTATAGGGTATTGTTCAACTAGTAGTGTTTTTAAGTTTCATAGTAAAACACATTAAGGACAGAGATCCTACGTGGGGAGCATGTACCCAGTGACTCCCGTTGTTGATTTAACAATTGGCACTCTTATTTATGACGTCAGCAATCACCCATTTAAAATGAGTGTTTTGCTTAGGGAGTGAGCCAGTGTGCTGAGGCTTTTAGGCATAGTGGATGAAAAATCCTAATTTCATATTAGATGCCTTGATACTTTTTTCTTTATTTTTGGCCAATTTTTGTACACTTGTCATCTTTATCAGCCATATTATGAAGGAAAACAGAGACTTGTGTTAGAAGTAGAAGCATTAACTGTGCCATTTCTGTGTGTGTATTAATTAATTAGCGTTTTCTTCTGTACATGATTTCTTATATTGCTAAGTCAGTTCATTTTGTAAGGCTTAGTTTTGTTTGGCGCTGGATAGTTTAATCTGTTTCAGGAAACACCTTACAACTCAAGATATGGTATTTAGACTGAGTTGTGGTGCCAGAGTCAACCTCAAATCTGTTCTAAATGAGAATTCTGTTGGTCCATCCAACACACTTTGTAGACTACTGTTCTAGATACACAGTATAAGTATGTATCATCTGATATAAAATTTAATATAAACAATGTTTTCTCAATTTACTTACACAGGAAGAAAATTATTGCTGAATGAGAAGACTATATTGATTAATAATTAATACTTAATCTATAATATTTATAATTATAGTTGATAATATCATCTATAGTAAATAAGACTATTTTGAGTGGTATACTTTATTTAAAAATCTCATGGAAGGACCAGCATGTGGCATGGTTGGTTAAGCCACTGCCTGCAACAGTGACATCTCATGAGTGCCACCGGTTCAAACCCCAGCTGCTCAACTTCAGATCCAGCTCCCTGCTAATGCCACCTGGGAAAGTAGATGGCCCAAGTACCTAGGCCCCTGCCACCCCTGTGGGAGACTTGGATGGAGTTCCAGGCTCCTAGCTTCAACTTGGCCCAGCCCTGGTCGTTACAGCCATTTGAGGTGTAGACCAACAGATGGAAGTTTGATGTCTCTGCCTCTCCTTCTCTCTCTCCCTGCAACTCTGCTTTTCAAATAAATAAATTAAATCTTGAGCAAAAAATTTGTGAAAAATAAATGTAAAAAATAAGTTTTTTTGGTGTTCAAAACTTATGAGGTTCTATAAATAGGTTTTTGCTTTTACATGAGCTTTCAAAAGATCCTACATCTTCACGGATTACAAAATTTTTTGCACCAAGATAAACTTACCTTTTAATAATTTTTTCTTCATTTTTTAAAGTCTACACTTCATTAAGGTTTCCCTAATTTCTACCAAATACCCTTTTTTTCTGGTACAGAATCCCATCCAGAATACCACATTATCTTTGGTTGTCACATCTCCTTAATGTTCCTCTTCAGACTTTCCTTCTTCTTTGTGATGTTTATAGTTTGGAAGAGTACTGGGCAGGTATTTTGTAGAATTTTCCTCCATTGGAATGTGTGTGATACTTTTCCATGAGTACACTGGGGTTATGGGTTTGGGGGTGGGGTGCCTCACAGAGGTAAAATGCCATTTTCATCACACCAGGGGACATGCTATCAGTATGGCCTGTCACTGATGATATCCTCCATCAGCAGGTTGAACTGACAGTTGTCAAGTTGCTTCCTGCCCCCTTCTATATATTCTTTGGAAGGAAGTCCCTGTGGACAATAAGATGAGGTATCTTCATAAATGTTTGGAGTTCTTCTGCATGGGAGATTTGCCTATTCTCTCCCATTTGTTTATTTGATAATTTATTTCTATCACTAGAGGCGCATGGATCTTTATTATCTACTTTGGGTTGTAATCCAATACTACTTTATTTTGTTGCTCAAATTTTTCAAGCACCGATAAACAATTAATTTTTTTTTTTGACAGGCAGAGTGGACAGTGAGAGAGGGATAGAGAGAAAGGTCTTCCTTTGCTGTTGGTTCACCCTCCAATGGCCACCGCGGCTGGCGCGCTGCAGCCGGCGCACCGCGCTGATCTGAAGGCAGGAGCCAGATGCTTCTCCTGGTCTTCCATGGGGTGCAGGGCCCAAGCACTTGGGCCATCCTCCACTGCACATCCGGGCCATAGCAGAGAGCTGGCCTGGAAGAGGGGCAACCGGGACAGAATCCAGCGCCCTGACCGGGACTAGAACCCGGTGTGCCAGCACCACTAGGTGGAGGATTAGCCTGTTGAGCCACGGCGCCGGCCAACAATTAATTTTAATTCATGATTATACCACGTCTCATAGATAGCTTTGGAGACTAGCGGCTTCTTCAATGGCTCCTCTCTCTAACATACCACCCATTGCTGTCATTTTTTTTAGCACTTTTTTTTTTTTTTTTTGTGGCACAAAATACTCCAGGCCAAACTTTTGTATTTCCTGCTCAAGTCCTAGAATCAGTCTATCATTGTCAGGAGTTCTGATTCCTTTTATTGGAAACTAAGATCTAGGCACTGAGTATGTTCCCATTCTAATTATTCTTTGGCCACATAACTGATGACAAGGATGTTTCACGTTGACTGCCCTGATGAGAATGGGCACTTCAGCAGAAGGGCTCAGCTATAGAAAATAGCAATCCCTTAAATTACTTTGTCTTGCAAAAACAAGTGAGTCTAAGCATTAAAAAAATCCCACAAATTATTTTCATTATAAACTAAGACAAACCAGTGTGTTTGCAGTATTATATACCAATCCCACATAGTTACAGAACTGCAGAAGGATCCTTGGAATAACAAAGTCATTTGTTGGGGATTGTCAGAATACTGATAGTTTCTTCACCTTTGCCACATAACAGGTACTGCATGGTATGCTCCTGAAATTCATCCATGGTACTGAAGATATCCTCATGCCTGGCTATTACATGATGACAATTTTTACACAGATGATCATAGATATTCTCCATCTTCTACTTTCAAGCATGACATCCCGCTTCCTACACACTATTCAGCAAGAAAGATCCATTCTCCAGACAAGTGTTACCCCAAATGCAATATTTCTCCTGTACACATCAGGACACCAGTAACAGGGAATGTCCTCCACTGCTTCCTACCTTTAGTAATTGTCTACAAATGTATTCTTCTTCTTAGTCTTTGTCTTGTTATTATTATAATTATCATTTATATGAGGGGCAAGGCAATAAGGAGACAAACACACACACAGAAAGAGAGGGGTGGGGGAGGGAGAGAGAAAGAACCATTATCTCCTGGTTCACTCCCCAGATGCACTCAAGGGACAGGGTAGAGCTGAAGCTAGGAGCTGGGAATTCAATCCAGGTCTCCCATGTGAGTGACAGAAACCCAGTTACTTGGATCATTACTACTGCCTCCCAGGACCTGCATTGTCAGGAAGCTGTAGTTGTGAGGTGTAGCTAAGAATTGAACCCACGTATTCTGATGTGAGACATAGGCATTCAAACTAGCATCTTTTTTTTTTTTTTTTAAGATTGTTTAGTTATTTGAAAGGCAGTGTTTTAGAAAGTGAGAGAGAGAGTCCTCCATCTTCTGGTTCACTCTCCAAATGGTTATCCGAACAGCCAGAGAGGGGCTGATCCAAAGCCAGAAGCCAGGAGCTTCTTCCGGATGCAGGGGCCCAAGCACTTGGGCCATCCTCCATTACTTTCCCAGGCACATTAGCAGGGAACCAGATTGGAAGTGGAGCAGCTGAGACTCAAACTGGCACCCATATGGGATGGCAGTGACAAAGGTAGTGGCTTTACCCGCTATGCCTAGTGCCAGACCCCCAAATTAGCATCTTAACTTCTAAACTGAAAACCCACTTCTCTGTGAACTTTTTGAAGTACCCTTGTGTGTGTGTGTATATATATACTCAGAAATTCAAATTGTATTTTTAATGTTTCAAACTTCGAAGTAGTGAAAGCTTTAAATTTGTATACATCTAAATATTTATTTTTATTCATCTGTACTTGTTGAGTAATGTAATACATTACACATTAATTTTGGTTATTTCATCTATTATACTTAACATTATTTTTTCTTAGGAAGACTCTATATATGACCCTTTCTGAAGCCTGTATTAATTTCTTATTCCATGAACTGGTCTTTAGGAGCTATTAAAATTTTGTCTGGTATCTCTACTAATCTTTGGGAATTTTATTAATGTAGATTAAAAGTGTTTAATTGTTTACAGGCAAGAGTAACCGATCTTTTAAAAATATGGATAGTTGAGCAAAGGAAAGATGATTTATTCATTGTGCCTTATGTTTTAATTGATTTGGGGATGAATTTGCATTTCTTTTGATAAATGTTTATCTTAATCCATGGCAAAGACTTTTCCTTTCAACTGCTTTTAATAAATATTAGAGTAGTCATATTTTCAAGTGATATAAGGCCTCCCTATTTGCCTGCCAGGCTCCTGTCAGGCTCTACATTGAATAATAAGCAGATAATTTTAAAAATATATATTGAGTCAGTTTTGACTAAAAGATTCTTTAATTTTGGTTGCTCTGAGCTGTGTGGTTATGCAGTGCCTTCCTTTGTTTCTTTTTCTGTGGAGTGTTTCTTTTTCAGGATTATTATATAATAAATATATTACAGAATTAATTGGATATTATTTTTCTAGGCAATGAGTTGTTCTCTTCTGCCATTCAGCAGTTTTTGTGGTATGGTTCGTATCATGAGACAAAACCATTTTCTGAAAAATATTTATTTGTCATTAACTCAAGCAGACTGAATTGGCATGCAGCTCACTAACTTTCATAATGGCTTTTTGGTATTTGCACTGAACACATTTTTCATGTATTAAATTTATCTTAGAATTTTTAAATGTGTTTTCTGAAGTAAATCACATCAACATAAATAAATCTGTCTTCAAAAATAGAAAATATATTTTAATAAATTAATATTTGCTTGGTTTACAAAAGGGATCCCCATAGTTGTATTTGAAAGTTTGGGACTTCCTCATGCTTATGATGACTTTCCAAAAGTAGAAAGAGCTCCAAACTATAGATGGACAGGCTCAACAGCTGGTGATCAGATTGACTGCCTTCTCTGGTTTTTGCCAGTGTGCCTGCACTTCATTTCCATAGCCATATACAAATATGGCTACTGCAATCCGCATTTCTCCCACTCCTAGTTTTTTGGACTTTGATCTGGTGTCTGTGATACCAATTTTCAAAACACCAACAGCATCCTGGGTAATAGCAGAGAATAATATGAACTATTTGTTATCTACACTATAACTTTGTTGAGCTACACTATAGCACAACATTTGTTATCTACGCTGTCATGAATTTTTTTGTGTGATAGATTTGAATCATTTGTCCCTCTGAAGTTTGACATATTAAGATACTTCAAAATTTTCATGGAAGGAAGGAATTAAAAGAATGCACATTTTCCATGAACTTGCTGAAGATCCTCTTGTGTAACATTTATTCTTCCTGACCACTTTTTAGTGGAACAAATCATGAAAACAGTTATATCAATCATTTATCAATAAAATGGTCAGGAAGTTCAGTATGCTGTCAAAGCACAGTTAGGAAAAAAGCATTTAATCTAGACCTTGGAGGTGGGGTTGGATGGGGGTCAATCAGAGAAGACTTCCTGAACCTTAAGGATTAGTAGGACTCAGCCAAGAAAAACAGGCGAAACTAAGTGTGAACAACACAGAGGAAACAGCTTGTAGAAAGCTCTGCAGGCTAGGTGCTAAAAGATGTTTAGGATCACTTGGCCCTGGAGTATGAGTTGAACAATGTAAGTAAGGATAAGAGGTAACCAGATTTCCTCTGGCCTTCCCAAGGAGTGTGGACATTGTCTTAAGAGCAGGAAAGGCTCTTTGGACTTTAATCAAAGGATTCTGAGTCAGATTCTCATTTTAAAAAGATCATTGTGGCTGCAGGGAAGAGAAAGATTATGGAGGCTCAGTGGAGGTAGGGAGGCCAGGAGGCTGTTGAAACATTCTGCATAAATTATTAGTAATGACTTTTGCTTGGTAAGGCCATGGTAATAAGGAAAATTATCTCATTTGAGAGTTAAAGAGATGAGTGGACAGAACTTGGAGGCTGGTCAGGTTGAAGGAGCAGTAATTAGGGGGATGAAAAGTACATTGCCTGCTTTCCTAGCACGAGGAAACAGGTAGAAGGGAATGCCCCTAAACTAAGGAACAGAGCATTGATTCCCTGCAGATTGAGAGTAGAGGTGGTCAGAAGGATCATTTCAGTTTTGGATGTTTTATTTTGCGAGTGTCTGTGGATTGTCCAGGTAGAATTATCTGGTAAACAGTTGAATATATAGACTTAATCAGAGTAAGAAATAATTTGTTCATTCTTTTAGCAAATATTTCCTGAGCTCTCCTGTGTGCTGGAATTATTTTTAAGTATTAAAGATACAGCAGTAAACAAACAAACAAACAAACAAACAAAAAAACCACAACAACCCAAGAAGATAGCCCTGTCCTCACAGATGAACTTTATAAAGTGGACAGACAATAGACATGAAAATAATATCAGATAGCCATAGTACATGGAATGTGATGAAACAGGATGATAATCCAGAGGCAGGTAGGAGGTAAGATCAGATAGGGGTGGCTAGTGGTGCTTTCTAAGGAAGTGATCGATGATAAAAAGGAATTAACTGCTAAAAGTCAAGAGAAAACATTCAAGGAGAGAGGAGCATGTGTTCTGAAGTCCCAGTGGCCTTAAGGACCCACTGAAATCTTAGCTCCAGTTTGTACCCCATGTTTTTGTCACCCAAGGCTGTTGGGCCACCCTAGAGTGAGTACAACACAACATCTTTTGTTGATTGTTTTGAGAGTGAATGGAAAAAACAAAATACACTCAAACTCGTCTCTTCCTCCTTTTCTCCTTTGGGCTGTTTCATCTGTTGTGAATTATATATCTTATGCAGTCTGTGGTTCTCAACCTAGTACTGAAACAAAGTATTCAGAATATTTCCTCAGTTGTGTTGAATTCATGCAGATTAACTGTATTTCAGCCCTTGTGTTTCCAAATGTGTATTAGTATCTCCTTAAATGGGCCTCTTGTTTCCCACCATGTTAAGTTCAGGTCCTAAAGTGTTCTGATCTATTTCCCAGTACTATTAGCAGTAAAAACCCAATGGAAGACAGAGATACAAACAGACCTTTGATAATTCTTTATTAAGGCCCAGCTCAGCACCTGGCGAGAATCTCCAGGAGGACTGAAGCACTAGCGTTGAACTTCACAACACTTTATAGTAGATTCACAAGATTCCTCCTGCTTGAGGAGCTCCTTGAACAAAGCAATTCCTGTTCCATAAGAGTAAACCCTGCATTAGGCAGCACACTAGAGTGTGTGCTCCACTTTGGCTTTCTGGTGAATGTTCCAGTGATAAAACCTAAAATCAATAACTGGTAGATTTTTATAAAATGGTTTCTTAGCCTCAGCACTACTAACATTTAGGGTCAGATAATTCTTTGCTCTGGGAGGTGTCTGATGCAATTAGCCATGTTTAGCAGCCTCCCTGGACTCCCTGCGCAGTGGTCCTAGTGCTCCTCAACTGGGACAGCTGAAAATGAGTGTAATTATTACCCAGTGTCTCATGGGGCCAGAGTCGATCTTGATAGAGAAAACACTGTTCTCGAGGAAATCTTAGGTGTCCTTGTGAAGGAACAGACCTCATGTTTCAAAGGTATGGCATTCTGCTCCTTCTGTAGGCAGCAGATTGGGGGCCTGTCAGTAGAATGAGTTGCCTTTGTCATAACCTGGACCCTGAAATGATGACAGGAGAACCAGTCACTAGAACAAAGGTGAGGAACCTGTTTTCTCTCAAGGACCATTTGGATATTTAAAACATCATTCACAGGCCATACAAAATTTTCAGCTTAAAAAATTAGCCTGCTAAAATTATTGGATTTCCAGTCCTGCCTGTGGTTGCCTTGGCAGGGCCAGACCAAATGGTTTCATAGGCCAGATGTTTCCCACCTCTCTATAGAAAGACAGCTACCAATAGCCATGTGATACTGGTGGAGGTAACACTAGCATCTTACACTCAAATTTTATTTGTTTGCGTGATGGGGAATTGAGAGAGAAGAAGGAAATATTTGAAGACTATCCTATTCTAGAACTGGTCCAGCCAAGAATACCACTCAGTATTTAATATCAGCCAAAGTATGTTTTAAGAAAACTGACAAATGATATACAAATGTATATTTATATGTACATGCATGTGTATATATGTATATATTTAAATAGGGCTATAAGTGTATGTATTTATAGTGTTACAACCCTAATACTTTTTATGTTTACTGTTGTGAGATTTTGCATTTGCTTCAAATTTTTTCTTTAGCAGATTGCTCTCATTATATAGTCCTTAATTTATTTTTGCCTGGTTGATTATTGCATGAAATGCCAGTGAATGAATTGGGGCAAAATTTTCAGCTGTTTTGGGAAAACTGATTTGCTTCTTTTGTGTTGTACTTGTAGTTAATAATATACTTCCTAATATCCTGTAGCATACAGATGTCAACCCTTTTCAGGCAATGGACCGAATGATGTTAAATATGAGAAACAGTATGCAGGAATTACAAAGAAACTTTGTAAGTACTAAAAATAAAGTGGTGAGAACTTTGATTTCAGTTACTGGTACCCAATGTTATAGTGGCTTTCAAACATTTTTTAACCATAGTTGATAATGCTAAAAAAATACATCATACATAATTGACTCATGCACAATACTTGTATACTTAACACATATACCTGAAACGAAAGTTTCATGAGAAAATTATCATACTATTCATAGTGCATGTTAGTTTTTAAATTTTATTTCATGTTATAAAAATCCTCGTCATTGGGCAGGCATTGTGGTGCAGCAGGTTAAGCTGCTGCATTTGGGATGCCAACATCCCATATCAGAGTGCCAGTTGGAGTCCTGGCTAGTCTGCTTCTGATCCAGCTTCCTGCTAATGTGCCTAGGAAGACAACAGCTGACGGCCCAAGTACTTGAATCCCTTCCACCCACATGGGAGACCCAGGTGGAGTTCCTGGCTTCTGACTTCAGCCCAGCCCAAACCCAGCTGTTACAGGAATTTGAGGAGTGAACCAACAGCTGGAAGATTCTCTCTCTCTCTTTCTCTCTCTGTCTCTCTTTCTGTGTGTGTGTGTGTCTTTGTTTCTCCTTCTCTCTCTGTCATTCAAATAAATTGATAAGTATTTAAAAAAATATCCTGGTCATATTCCACTAAATGGATTTCACAACCTAAAAGTTTAAAAAAATGACAGTAGTTAATTTTCAAAATAAAATTTTAAAAAATTCAACATTAAAACCTTTGTTCTGCTGGAAGTCACTCTTGCAAATTAAGATTTTATATAAATAAATCTGCATATTTCCATGTTTATAACCATAAAAGGGTTTATAGCATATAATAAATTAAGTTTTAGTATTAAGAAAAACTGAGGGCCAGCGCCGTGGCTCAATAGGCTAATCCTCCGCCTGCGGTGCCAGCATACCAGGTTCTAGTCCCGGTCGGGGCACCGGATTCTGTCCCAGTTGCTCCTCTTCCAGTCCAGCTCTCTGCTGTGGCCCAGGAGTGCAGTGGAGGATGGCCCAAGTCCTTGGGCCCTGCACCCGCATGGGAGACTGGGAGGAAGCACCCGGCTCCTGGCTTTGGATTGGTGCAGCGCCAGCCATATCGGCCATTAGGGGAGTGAACCAACAGAAGGAAGACCTCTCTCTCTGTTGCTCTCTCACTGTCTATAATTCTACCTGTCAAATAAAAAGAAAGAAAGAAAGAAAGAAAAACTGAAGATAAAAATCTCAGTACTGATGTTTAGATACCAGATTAGAGCTATATAGTCAAACTGCTATAAACTAATACTAATATTTTTACTTTTCTACTTACAATAGTTACATCAAAAACAATAACTTGATTTGACCTGAAGAAGAGCAATATAATTCTAATCACCCAGTTTATATTTCCTGGGTCACCTAAGAATGCCCAAATCTAGGACTTTATTATTAATAATTTTAATAATAGAGCAATCCAGTATTCACTGGAGATACGAAACTTGTTGGTGTATAGCCAGATGACTTACACTCAGGAGTCAACCACTGATTATAGAAGTATCACAGGTTCAGGGCATAGCATGCTTATTTAAATCTAAGCCACAAAGACTTATGGATCTCTGAGTGAAGCACTTATTATTCCTTACAAAGAGAATGGGAATTGGTACCTAAAATGGAAGAAGGTTAGAGCTATGTGCCATTTGGATACACCATATTGGTAGTGTGGTATCCATAGTAGAATTTATAGCTAGCTTTGTTACTTATTTGAACCATCTGCTATAACCCTTTATATTTGACTAGATTCCAAATTTACAATTTCTGTTTACCTCTAGGGTAATCTTTCAATGGATCCACATGGACATTCATTCTGTTCTTCTTCGGTGATGACTTATTCCAAAGTAGGGGATGAACCACCAAAAGTTTTCCAGGCCTCAACCCAAACCCGCAGGGCTCCAGGAGGAGTAAGTATTTTCTAAGTATTCTTTAAGGTTCATAAAGTTGTGTGATGATAAATTGTCTATGTGAAATTTTAATCATTAAAATTTGATCTGGTTCAAGCTGAGGGGGGAGGGAGGAAGAGGCAACTGTAAGGCAGTCATCACTGTGAAAGCCATTAAAACTTAATTTTTGTCCCCTCCACCATGAGGGTGCTGTTTTTCATGTAAACACCTCTTGATGTTAATTGCCTTTCTACGTTTACAGGGTAAATAGACAAGAAGACTTTGTTTTTGAAATGTCTTTAGTTTATACTTGAAGGTTTTTTTAAATTCATGAAATACATACCTCAAGTGTATAAAAAGAATAGAGAAAATAATGAAATATAATGAATACCCACATTCCTACTACCCCATTTAATCAAATTATAATATCCTCTGTTTGCCTCAAGTTATCTCCTGTTGTTTTCTTTTAATCAAAAATATTCCAGATACTGTTAAAAGTTTCTAGTGCACTCCTCCAAGTCCTTTTCCCTTTCTCCTTCCCTATTTTCTGTGTCTGTAGTTCATCATTCTCACGTCATGTCTGCTTTACAATTTTATTTCTTTATATATACATCATAAAAATACAATGGGTTATTTTTGTAGGTTTTTTAGGATATATTTATTTATTTGAAAGGCAGAGAGTTATTTACAGAAAAGAGGAGACACAGGGAGGGAGGGAGGAAGGAGGAGAAAGAAAGAGAGAGAGAGAGAATCAATCTTCCACTATTGATTCACTCCCCAAATGGCTGCAATGGCCAGAGCCAGGCCAGTCTAAAGCCAGGAGCCAGAAGCTTCTTCTGGGTCTCCCACATGGGTGGCAGGGCCCCACATACTTGGGCCATCTTCCACTGCTTTCCCAAGTGCATTAGCAGGGAGCTGGATTGGAAGTGGAGCAGCCTGGACTCAAGCCAGGACTTGAACTAGCACCTATATGGGATGCTGGCATCACTGGCAGCAGCTTTTCTCACTTCACCACAATGCCAACCCCAGGTTTTTAAATATTATAAAATGGTATCATATGGCATGTGTCTTCTGAAACTTGCCTTTGCTCCATAACATGCTTCAGAGATTATTCAAGTTGATACTTGAAACCCTGGTTTCTTTGTTTTAACTTCTGTACTGGTATCCAAAATATGAATATTCCACAAATTTTTTTGCCCATTTTTCTATTGATAGATATTTATGTGAGTCTGATTCCTCACCAATTCATCCTTATGCAAATTAGTCTACAAAAGAGTCTAGGAATGATACTGCTGGTTAAAGGGTATGTGTACCTTCATCTTTACCTAGAAATTGCCCAATTATTATCCCACAGTGATCAAAACTGTTGGCTTCCATAGATCCTGTTGTATGAGAGTTCCCATTTCTCTACTTTGTTGTTAGTACTTATAGTAAAATTTTAGGTTTATCAGATTGAGTGTGAAGTAGTTCATTTTTTAGTTCTTATATATAAACATGGACTTTTTAATGATGCTTTTACTGTAGATCAGCTAATTCAGCATAGATATTTTAAGTTGCTAAAAGTAACAAAGTCTTAAATATAAACAACATAACTGTAGCTATCCTATAGCAAATAGTGTTAATAGTATTTGGCTGTTATACATACTTTAATAACACTTTCATAGAGTTGATAGAAGTTAATGATGAGATTCGATCCTGTCAATATGACTTTTGGAATTAGCTGCTCTTACTCTTAGGGATGCCAGCGCAAACTTGCACCTATTACATTGTCAAAGACAGTGTTGAAGGCAGTGAGTTTACATAGTAAGTTCTTTGTCTTAATTATTTGATTTACAATTTAGAGAAAAGTTAAAATTGTATTGTTTCTATTTGCCCTGGACATTCTCATTTTAAACAGTTCAGGAAACAGCAGACCTATTATCACAATTTCACTGCAAGTTGATAGTGGAACTATGCCCATTATCTTTATAGCAGTAGATTTATGGTCTTCTTCAAGAGGTGAACAGGTCCTGTGGAATTTAGAATTATATTTCTTCCATATATATTTAAACAATAACTAAATCATTTTTATTTTCTTTTTACAGATAAAGGAAACCAGAAAAGCAATGAGAGATTCTGACAGTGGACTAGAAAAAATGGCTGTTGGTCACCATATCCATGACCGAGCTCATGTCATTAAAAAGTCAAAGAACAACAAGACTGGAGATGAAGAGGTCAACCAAGAATTCATAAATATGAACGAAAGTAAGTTAATAGCATTCTTCCTTGTAAAGGTAAAAAAGCAACTACTTGTAAAGTTGATTCATATTTTGCAGAAACATTTCATAAGATGTAGTTTATAAATAAATAAGAATTTGTTGGGAATACCTGTTAGAGTAATAAAATTGAGATTTCATCAATTCATTGCAAATCTGTTTTTTACAGTGATTTTTTATAATGTAATGTATTGTTTATTTTTCTTGTTTTATAATTGGGAAACAATCTTGAATTATTATTTAGTAATACTATGAATAGACAAAATGAGTTTGTAAATATTTTTTCTGATTTTCAAGGAAGTACCTTTCAAAAGTATAAAGAAGAAAATAAAAAATCATCCATAATCCCAACCCAAAGTGACAGCACTATTGTGTTAACGTTTTCTTTCTAATAGTTTCATGTATAGATAAACACACATACCTTTATCAAATTAACATGTTACTATCTATGTGGTTTGTATTGTGCTTATTTTAACTTATCTTTTTAATTATAAACAGCTGCCTATTATGATGTTATTTTTCAAAAACATTCTAGATGGCTATGTGAAAGTTTTATCATGAGGGGCAGGCATTTGAAACAGTAGTTAAAATGTCATTTGTGATGCCCTTAATTCTATATCAGAGTGCCTGGGCTCCAGTCCTGGCTCCACTTTGGATTCCACTTTTCTGTTAATACATACCCTGGGAGGTAGGTAGTAAGTGATAGCCCAAGTACTTGATTACCTGCTCCCCATGTGGGAGACCCAGATTGAGTTCTCAACTCCTAGCTTCTGCCTGGCCCAGCCCTTGCTGTTATGGGCATTTGGGGAGTGAACCAGAGGATGGAAGATCGATCTTCCCAAAAAATTAAAATTAATTTTTAAAAATAAAAATAAAAGTTTTACCATGTTTATGCCATAATTTATTTAAGCCATTCTGTATTTGGGGGCACTTAGGTTTCTATATAGATAAGATTTTAATTTCTAGTATGTTATTTAGAGTATATAGATTTAATATTAATTTTTCAATACATTTAAGTCTTTCTGATATTGTAATCTCTTAGATTATACTGAAATATATTAACAGATTTAATCAACAAATTAAATCAATTTGTATTAATTTATGTTAATAAATATTAAGAATTAAGTTTTTGTGTTTAAAATAAATTTATTTATTTATTAGTGGAATTCTATTAAAATATTGTTATCAATTTCCTGTTTTCAGAAAGCATTTTCAATAATGTTTTATCATAGTAAAGGATTCATTATTTTAGAAAAATTCTATTAAGATTGAACTTTGATAAAATTATTCTTTAACAATAAGGTGGAAGTCACAATATCATGATATTAATTATATAATCTTTGTAATTTTATCATATTTAAATCTATACTTGAGTACTTCACAATAATTAACATGGAAAAAATTTTAATGAAGAACTATATTATTATAAAGGCAATCTAAAAAACAAGCACCATTATCTATCTATTATTGCTGATCTGGAAGTTAGATTGCCTACTTTGTGACAATGTAAATTGACAGTTGAGTAACCGTTATTAGGAAGGCTTGTGAGGTAAAGTTATAAAGGGAGATGGTGAGGTGAGTATGAGTACTAGCCATAGGAGTGTCCAAGTATACAAGCACGGCTTGGTCTCTATCAGGTGACCTGAGGAAAGATTATCTGTCAGCGTAATTAGGTCATCTGGTCCATTGGGTAGAATAATGTGATATCCAGGCAAGTGAATGGAAAAAAAGCAGACCATTAATAGAAATAGGAGTGGAATAAACAGGAAAACAGTTAGTACCCCAATCAAAGATTTTTGTATTTGAACAACTTTCTGCATCTATGTTGAACCTAGGCTGATGAAAACACAGGTTAGCATGAAGTGTATGGGAAGCAAGGCTCACTGAAGTCGATACCTTAATACTCATTCTTTGTATTTTAATATTTATTGTAGGTGATGCTCATGCTTTTGATGATGAGTGGCAAACTGAGATTTTGAAGTATAAACCCGGGGGACGATGGCGCAATGTTGAAAATGCTAAAATGCGCAGTGTTGGTCATGAGAAGAATCCAGGATCCCGAGAACTTAAAAGAAGGTATATATTATTTCTATACTAGTTTTTCTAAGAATTAGAGTAAAATGTACATAATATCTCTTATCAGGAATTTTTGATGAGCACACAAGTTGTAATGGTAATACATTTTTCTGAGATGTAAAGGTTTTACTTAAATTTGAGTATTCCACACATATTTAAATTTTCATCTAAAAAGCTTTAGGTTTGTATGGTGAGTAATACACACTTGAAAATTATGCTTCAAATGATAGTGACCAAAATCCTCCTAAGGAAAACTGATAGACTATAACCCAGTTATTGTTGTGAACCAGATTCTAATGTGGATATAGGTAGTCATACATTTCACACCAGGTAAAGTTACTTATGTCTAGAGATAGGATAAAGGGACAGGGGCTGTATTTAGAATACTTAACTGCCATACCAAGTCAAAATTCAGCATTTAGTGGTAAATGAATTTTTAGACACTTGTATAATATGAATATGTAACAGTCCATACAATACTGCATTTCATGTATATTAGATATTTTGTAACAGTTTTGCAAAAGCTTTAGCATCCTTTTGGACTAGCTGTGAAAATTAAATGTGCTGAAACCACATAGTAGAGATTGCAGGAATTTTTATACATACAGAACATAGTCTAGAGCTATAATTTAATTTGGTTCTCTAGTGAAAAATTGACAAAAAAAAAAAGTTAATTCCTACTGAAATTACATTTGAGAGAGAGAAAGAGAAGAAAGAGAGGCCTTCCCCCAGGCCTTAAAACAGAAATCTGTTCTAGGCGGTAAGGAAGTGGAGGATTGCTGCAGGAAGTGGAGGCTTCACAGACCCAGCGGTGGACAAGTGGGTATCCGTTACATCAGAAGCCTCATCTAGAATTTCATGTGCTAGCATCTTTTCTTTTTAAAATACTTGTTTAGGAACTTAGAAATCTAGTATTTCTTATTGAATGGCTGGAAAAGTTGTTCCCATATTAGTTTTAGTTAATATTTGGCTCACTTGGAAAAATATGTTGGTTAAAAACCAGAAAGTGCTAAATTTGAATAAGAAATCCACTCTTAGTTAGAGAAAGCATACTCTTTAGGGATGACTTCCAAATTGATGACCCTTAACAGTGGTGTTTTTCCTCTTAACCAAGCTGTGCAACAGCATTTTCTGAAATGATTTTCTGCTGTGATATATTATTCTGCCCAATACAGTAACCATCAGCCACAGGTGGCTGTGGAATCATACTTCAGATGTGGCTGTTACAGCTGAGTACTGAATTAAATAATTTTGAACAAAATAAATAAAAATATGGCTCATGGCTACCATATATAACAGCATGGTTTAAACTCTACTTAAAACTGTCTCAGATAGTTATTGCTATCTTAAATGTTCAGCGATAGTCTGCCTTCTGTTTTTAAAACTCTTCATCAATTACAGTGCTTTTTCATGTGTTTGTATTGACTTATAAATCATTAACCATTTTTAAAATGATATTATTGTTCCTATATATTTCTTAGGGAGAAATCTAATCAAAGTCCAGCCATTGAAAGTGGAAGAAGATCAAACGTTTTTGTGGACAAACTCAACATCAAAGGGTCACCTCTGAAAACCCACAAAAAATAAATTACCATGCATTTGATTCACTTAGTTTTCATTGTTTTAACTGAGAAAGTAATGGTGCTGGGTAATATATGTAAGACCAATCTCTGTTGTTAGATCAGTTCTATACTTTGCAACTTTCTTCTGGTATCTGAATCTTCTTGGAAATTCTAGATTTATGTTGTTCCTACTCTAGGAATAAAAGTTGATTTTGAATAAAGTGAATAAATTGTGAAACATTCTGTAAAACTCTACTTTAAAACACTAATTTTTAAAGCTAAAATGTTGGTTTTGCTTCCCCAGTTTTTATATTTGCTATGTATTCTTTTATATTTATCAAGATCAATTGTAGAGCTACTTGTATAATTTACAATTAGTTATAATAAAGCAAAATGTTAAAACAGTATCAGTTTTCACCCACCCTAGAGGTTTTGAATAATTTATCTCAAATTTTATGATGTAATATATAGAACAGCTAGCTTAAAGCTCTAAAAATAATAAAGCAAAAACTATCCTACTATATTTGGTGAGAAATTTTATTTTAAATAATTTATTTATGTATTTGAAAGGCAGAGTTAGAGAGAGGCAGAGGCAGAGGCAGAGGCAGAGAGAGAGAGAGAGAGAGAGAGAGAGAGAGAGATCCTCCATGCACTGGTTCACTCCCCAAATGGCTGCAACGGTTGGAACTGGGGCATTCTGAAACCAGGAGCCTGCAGCTTCTTCTGGGTCTGTAGATATAGGGGCCCAAAAACCTGGGCCCTCTGCTGCTGCTTTCCCAGGCTCATTAGCAGGGAGCTGGATCATCAGTGGAGCATCCAGGACTTGAACTGGGATGCTGGCACCGTACGCAGTGGCTTTACCAGCAACACCACATCACTGGACCTGAGAAATTATTTTGATAAAGGACAAGAATAATCAAATAGTTCATTTTTCAAAGAAAAATATTGTTAATGTATATCTATAATTTCTTTGTATAGCATATTATTTTTCTTTTGTATTAAATTCTTAATATTCATCAGACATTATATTGACCTCTTTAACATCTTTTTTTTTCTTTAAAGATTTATTTATGTATTTGAAAAGTGGAGTTAGAGTGAGAGAGAGAGAAAGAGAGAGCTTTCATTTGCTGGTTCACTCTCCAAATGGTCGCAAACAGCCAGGTCTGGGCCAGGCTGAAGCCAGGAGCCAGGAGCCAGGAGTTTCTTCGGGGGTCTTCCATGTGGTGGCAGGGTCCCAAGCAATCAGGCCATTTTCTGCTGCTTTTCCAGGCACTTAGCAGGGAGCTGGATTGGAAGTGGAGCAGCTGGGACACAAACTGGTACCCATATGGGATGCCAGTGAGGCAGGCGCCAGCTTAACCTACTATACCCCAACACCGGCCCCATATTGGTCTCTGATTTCTTAAGGTGTGATGTATTTCTGCTCTCCTTAGCCACAAACAGCTTAACCCACTTCCAAAGTTCTAAAGCTGGAGAATCCTTGGGAAAATGCTGGTTAGCATTTTTTGGGTATGTCATTTAGAAAAATATGCATTTGGTATTCTGAAAACCAGAATGATTCAGTCTCAGAATTTGTTAGATATATTTGAGCAAGGTGCTTAATAACTCTTTCGCTTGTGTCTTAATTATACCATTTAAAATTCATTTCTAGCTTCCCCCCTAGAATTCAAGGGTTAATCTTTTATGAAAGTTAGATATTAAGTTTATAAGACATAAAATCTGACCTCTTAAGTCTGTTACTTAAGACAATATTTCTATCAAGGAAAAAAAAATCCACTATTGATAATCCGAAGTATTTTCCTTTTTAAGGTTAAAAGTAAAATTATGGGGCCAGTGTTGTTGCACAGTGGGTAAAGCAATCACCTGCAATGATGGCATCCCTTATGGGTGGCAGTTCAAGGCCCAGCTGCTCCACTTCTGATCCAACTCTAATGGCCTGGGAAAGCAGCAGAAGAGGGTCTAAGTTCTTGGGCCCCTGTACCCATGTCAAGAGACCCATAAAAAGCTCCTGGCTCCTGGCTTAGCCCTGGCTGTTGTGCCCATTTGGGGAGTGAAACAGCAGATAAGAGATCTCTCTCTCTCTCTCTCTCTCAATCTCTGTGTCTCTGTCTCTGTGTAATTCTGCCTTTCAAATAAATGAAACGTTAAAAAAAAATTATGTGACTATGTTATACTCCTCTAGTTTTCTATATTATATTCCTATTAATTTTACTAATCTGCTTATGCCATTTATCACTAAAATAAGATGCAAATAATTTTTATTTGTGCATGTATTAGTTAAAAATTTTTTTTTCATATTCTTATTTTATTGGTATACTATTAAAATACTATAACATCTTGGGAAGTTGTCATAGGCATATATTTTATATATACATAAATTAACTTGATACAAGAGTAAAATCTTAATAGATACTGTCATTTTTCTCCTTTTGCCTAAGTCATTATAATAACAACTTGCATATTATATCCAGATCTAAAAACACAATTTAATAAATAATTGTGTCTACCAGTGAAACTCCTTTATATCACGTAGTAGTTAGAGAATTTATAGATAACTTTTTTCTCACAATTTTTCCCATTGAAATTGAATAAAAATTGAATTGGATACTTATTTCTTCTTATGCCACAAGGCTTTCTTAGGAGACACTTGTGAGATACAAGATATGTGACATATAGAGATTCAGTGTCAGATGATGGAACCAGCTCTGTGGCACTGTAGGTTAATCCTCTGCCTGCTGCACCGGCATCCTATATGGGTGCTGGTTCTAGTCTCAGCAGCTCCTCTTTCAATCCAGCTCTCTGTTATGGCTTGGGAATGCAGTAGAAGATAGCCCAAGTGCTGGGGCCCCAAACCCCTGTGGGAGACCTGGAGTAAGCTCCTGGCTCCTGGCTTCAGATTGGCCCAGCTCTGGCCATTCCTGCCATTTGGGAAGTGAACCAATGGATAGAAGACCTTTCTCTCTGTCTTTCCCTCTCACTGTCTGTAACTATACCTCTCAAATAAGTATATCTATTTTTAATTAAAAAAAAAGGAATTTTATAAGAAAAAAGTGTCACATGGTTCCCTGCCTGTGGCATGAGTTACATATAATTTTTTCAGTGGTCCTACTTGGGCCTTGAGAAAGGCACAACTAAGGGCAGTTGCTCATAGAAAGAGGTAGAGACAACAAGTTATGGGTTGTCTAACACATTCACATGCTTTCAACTAAGTGACATAAAGCTTGCTAATAACAATACTTATGCTACAGGAGCATAATTATTTTGTTTTTTTTTTTCAGAAATGGTTTTTGACTTTGACAATTGAAATTACATAAACTGATCTTTTTCCTTGCTAACATGTTCCCTTTTTAGTGTTGATTCATTTTTGTGAAGTATAAATCATATATTAAATATAAAATGTTTCATAAAATTACTAAATTTTATTCAGATTAACTTTTGTTTAGAATTTACTTAAATTATAAGCATCGAAAACCAGCTTAAGTTGCTGAAAATAACTGAGGAAGAAGTTTAAAAATAAAGCTATTGCCTCAGTTCTCAGAAATAAGTGTTAGCTAATGCCATTGTTTCCTTAATTTGTGGTACGTGATGATTTCCCCTTAAGTTGTATAAATGGAAATATTTGCAGTAGCAAGAGGGAATTACCCTTCACTCTGCTTTAGTGGAATGAAATGAAATTTTCTTATTCCTGTCGTGATAGATACTGCCTTGAGGCATTAACAGAGGGATATTAACCACCAAACTCTGCTTATTCTGCACATTCTATTTTATACTCTGTGGAAGTTGAATTCTTTAAAATGTAGGTAGGGAGCATACTGCAAAATAATTGACTAGTGCTCCTCAAAACTGTCAAGGCCATGAAACAAAAGACTTAGAAGCTGACACAGACCAGAGAAGACCAAGAACACCTCACAGGCGGAGAAAAGAAGGGGCTCTCCCTGCCAGCCAGGGAGTGAAGCAGACATGTTTCTCCCAGTAAGTATGCCTGTTCTGTTTGCTTGTTTCACCTTTGCATGTTAGCATTTTCACATGAAAGCCTTCTTTAGTTCCCAGTTTGGAATATATAGAATGCAAAATGTCTAGAACCAGAAGTCTCTTCTCTCAGAGTCTTACCTATTTTAACACTATGTTATTAGACATACAAGTATGGAAGTTTAGAATTGATGTATCTTCTTGCTAAATCCTTTAAGTGGGAACTCTTTTTGCATCACTTTTTGCCTCAGATATTTTATTATAATATAGACTTCCAGTTTTCTTTCAGCTGATACTTGGACTGTTACATCTTTCCCATCCTCTCAGTGTCAATATTTTAATGTTCTTTTGAGAATGACTTTGGTAAACAGCATATAATTGGATTCTTTTAAAAAAAAAATCTGAATTGATGGGGCAGGCATTGTGGTGCATTGGGTTAAGCTTCTACTTAATACCATGCTAGTTATGAGATGTGTTGGATATGGGATAGTGTCTGGGATAGAGTCAGACTTCTGCTTCCAATCTAGCTTCATGCTAAGGCACGTGGGAGGCATCAGATGATGGCCCAAGTGCTTGAGTTCCTGCTACCCATGTGGGAAATCTAGATGGAGTTTCTGGCTCCTGATTTCAGCCTGGCCTAACCCTGCCTGTTGTGGATATCTGCAGAAGTGAACCACTAGATGGAAGATTCTCTTTTTCTCTTTCTCCCCTTGCCTCCCTCTCTACCTCCCTCCCCCTCTCTCTCTGTCACTCTGCCAAATAAAACTCTAACAGTCTGAACTGATAATTTTTGACTTTAACTGGAAAGTTAAAGTTTTCCATGTAAAGTTAACTTTACATGGAAAGTTTCATGTATTTATCACTTTTGTAAAAATATACATATTCACATTTATTTCTTATCAATTTACCTTTTTTCTCTCTTTTTGCCTTATTTTAGATTGAATGTCTCCCTTTTTAGTTTATCTGCTTTCAGGTTGTATGGTCTTTACCATATTTTGACATGCATTTCTAATTTACCACAGTTGTTAATAATTTATCTTTACCTTGAGAATACAAGGTAAGATTCCAAGGACCTGGGACAGGCATTGTGGTACATCCCACAGTATGGGATGTCCATATTGGAGTGACTAGTTCAAGTCGTGGTTCTGCTGCAGAACCAGCTTCCTGCTGTTGTGCCTGGGAAGCAGCAGATGATGGCTCAAGTACTTGGGCTCTGATTTTGCCCTGGCCCAACCCTGGCTGTTGTGGGCCAGATGAACCAGAGACTTGGAAGATCTATCTTTGGCTCTGTGCTCTCTCTCGTCTCTCACACACTCTTGCTCTCTGTCACTCTGCTTTTCAAATAAATAAAAAGAAACAGACATTAAAAAATAGGACCACGGGTAATTTTAATTCTAATTACCCTTTTGAATTTACATTTAATGTCACATTGTAATTCTAGCTTGTTTTCCAAAACATTAGCCATTAATATTTTTATAAAGCTGGATGATTTTTATGATTAGCAAAACATATGAAAAACTTCCACTTTATTGTTTAAAAATTAATTCATATAAAATAATTCATTAGCTCATAAGAAGAGTAGAAAGAATTTCATAGACACGTTACCCTGAGATGAACACTCTCCCTGTTCTAGAAGACTTTCAAGAACAAAAGAAAAAGGCATTCTTGTGCAATTAACAATAAGGAATATATATATATATATACATATATGAAAAACAATCTTCTACTTTCAGTTTTTTAAAAATTCACATAAAAGAATTCATTAGCTCATAAAAAGGAGTGGAAATAAAATACAAATCTTAAAAATACCCAACATGCTATATAGTATGTGCATACAAGTAGTTTAAATCTATAGACTAGCAGTGTTTAGCCCTTATCTAAAAAAGCTGTTGCAAATCTTCTTGAGCATAGATGTTATTTAATAATCTTTTTTTTTTTTTGACGGCAAAGTGGACAGTGAGAGAGAGAGAGAGAGAGAGAGAGAGAGAGAGAGAGAGAGAGAGAAAGGTCTTCCTTTTGCCGTTGGTTCACCCTCCAATGGCCGCCACGCCCGGCGCGCTGTGGCCGGCGCACCGCACTGATCCAAAGGCAGGAGCCAGGTGCTTATCCTGGTCTCCCTTGCGGGTGCAGGGCCCAAACACCTGGGCCATGCTCCACTGCACTCCCTGGCCACAGCAGAGAGCTGGCCTGGATGAGGGGCAACCAGGACAGAATCCAGCGCCCCGACCGGGACTAGAACCCGGTGTGCCGGCACCGCAGGTGGAGGATTAGCCTATTGAGCCGCGGTGCCAGCTAATAATCTTTTTTATGGTGCAAAGGTAGAGCTGACTTTTAAGAAAACTTTGTAATACTTGAGTCTTAGCTTTTTACCTCATTTACTAGAGTCAGTGTGTTTCCAAGAACTGGAACTTGTAAGGATGTTTTTATTTATTTAAGTGATTAGTTTTACTATTTGATTATGTCCATTGTAGATATAGAAGAACACTAAAAATTACATTTTATCCTGCCACCCCAAATAGGAAAATACATGTGTATTCCTTTCTAGTACTCTTGGATGTACACATGGAAAATTTAAAACACTTCACAATTTGGAGTAAGCATTTCTTGAGGACAATGTTCCATCATTTGCATCAAAGTCATTAGCTGTACCACAATTTGCCACCAAATATTTGTTATTCTGATTGTTTTAAAATTGTATTATAAACACTGTTGTGAAGAATATTGTCGTTACATAAGTCCATATGTTTTGCTGATCATTTGTTTAAGGTAAATTCCTGATGGCAAGATTGCCAGTTCATTTCTTGGTATATTTTATTATGCTGCTTTACAGAAAGATCATACCAGCTTACAGTCATACAAACCATGGCCTTGCACAGATTTCAGGGACTGAGTGCAGTGTAGGATACTTCCATCCAGCTTTCTCTCTCTCACTCAGTATCCCGCCTGCGTGGCCATCTAGTGGTCCCCTCCAGCCACCTGATTACCTCTGTTTTCTCTCACAGGTGTTTGTTCCAATAAAATCCTTGAGCTTTTAGTCCTCTCATACCATCTGCTTCGCAGAGGACTCAGCCTGGTCCAAGCTGATTGTTGCTTTCTGAAAACAAGATGGTATTCTCCCTCTCAAATCTTGCAAGGACACAATCAACATTCCCCCGCGAAAGACCAAGTGGCCACATGTTTTTCTGTTGTTTTTTCTAATATTTGAGTCACCCAACTATTTCAACCCAGGGGCATGGTGGTAACATGGTACATGTGTACAGGGGGTGGCAGGGTGAGGGTCTTTGTCTTTACCATGTTCAGGGAGGCTGATGCTGGGGAGGAGACTGTGGAGCCAGCACTGGAGAAAGTGAGAGACAAGCAGAAATGCAGCGTGGAAGTGAGCATTGTGAAGACTAATGGAGCAACCTCCATAAGCCTGGGAACGCTTGGATTGGTTGATTGTATTCAACTTCATTATTTTAAGCCTTCTGTTATTTGATCAATTTATAAAAGATTAACCCATAATATTTCTGCTCCCCATCTTTTCTTGTACTGCTGACACCCCTTTGGGCTCCCCCACCCCCACCCGCACTGTCTGTTCAGCAATTCATTCAGAGAGGCTGTCTACATAAACTGAACCAAGTTTGAGGTGGGGATTATTATCTGAAATTGTTTTTATTTATCCCATCAATTGAACAATAGTGCTGGCTATGGAACTGTAATTTGACAATTTTCTCCTAATAAGATCAGCATTTTCCTGGCTTCTCGATTTTACTGTTGCTGATTTTTAAAATGTGCAGCCAGCATGATGGTGTTCCAATCTGGATGATTTGTCTTTTCTGAACTCTGGTTGCTTTGCAGATTTTTCTTAAATTGCCTTTGATGTTCTTTAGTTTTCCTGGGATGTATTTAAGGTGTGGGTTTCTCTTATTGGTGAGGCTTGGGATTCATTAGGATTCCAAGGTTTAAGCATTGATATCATACATCAGTTCTGAAAAATCGTCAGCCCATGTTGCTCTGATTAGTGCTTATATCTCACACTCATCTATTTCAGGGACTCTCAGAAGTTCTCTGCTACATCTGCCCCCGTTGTCCTCTTTCTCCGGGTGGCTTAAATGGCCAACAGTTGCTGTTCACAGTTCTGCCTGGGGAAAGGCTGAGATCAGCAGCCAGGCTGGGTGAGATGAGGGTCCTCTTTGAGCTTGCACATTGTCAGCGTCTAGTAGCCTCACATCAGGGGAAGACTTCCAGGAGCTGAGGGGATCCCTCTGTAAGGTCACGGAGCCCAGTTGAGAGGGCTCCACCTTCACAACCCTGTCACTGCCCAGAGGCCCCACCTCCACAAACTGTAAAACCAGGCTCAGGGCTCAGCATAGAGATTTGGGGGGACAGAAGTCTTCAGGCTGCAGCACTCTCCATGCCTTTTAATTGTTTCATATTTTCCACTTCTTTGCTCTTTTGGATTACTTCCTGGCTAGTTTATTTTATGTCTACCTTACAGTTTATTTCTCTCTTCAACACTGCTTATTTGGATTTTCAAACCTTCTGCTAAATTGTTACTATTATTTCATTTTCCATTTCTAAAAGTTCTGTTTGATTCTTCTTCAATTTTTTTTTTTTGCTATTTCCTTAGTCTCTTGTTTCCTGCTCAAATTTTCATATTGATTTTTAAATTTATTTTAATATATGGATCCAACTCCCTGTGTCAGATAGTTCCAATATCTAAGACTATTTCTCTGTTGTTTTTATTTTTTTCTACTGACTTTTGGTCATGTTTCTTGTTGCTCCGTATTGTGACTTTTTCTATGAGTTGATAATTTTCCTTGGAATTTTAGTTGCAGGAATTCTTTGAGGCCCATATTAGTTTTTGTTACATCAATGAAATAATTAGACAAGCTACTTGGAAGTAGCATCCCACTTGTGCCTGGAGACTGAGAGTCGCCAGGACACGGAGAAGACCGCAGATAAACAGCTCACACGCGGCTCTTTGTGGGAGGGCTTTTGGGACTCAACCGCGATGGCTGTCAAGGATACATGGACTTGGCTCTACTTCACTGTTCAGACCTTGGCTGACTCAGCTCCACACACCCCTGCATTGCTTTGGGTCAAAAACTCCATCTACACTTTATGTGCACTCCTGCAGTAATGCTCTTTTCCTTCATTTAGACTCCCATGCTTCCCCTAGTGGTGGATCTCCCTCATTGCAATGAGCCAATAAATGACTTTGTAAAACTACAGGTTTATCCTGGTCTTGGGTTGATTGGACCAAGACGATGTGAAGATTCTACTGAGGTTTGGCCAAGACCCTCGCTCTGTAGTCTGGTGATAATGCATAATCTGAGACCGTTCATTGCCCCTTTATTCCCAGTTACTTGGGTTTTGCAGCAAATCTGGACTCTGGACTTGGCCCCAGGGTCCCTTAGGTTGGGGTTCTGGTCAGCCTTGATGGCCTTTGCTGAATTTGGCTTTATTTTTTTTTATTTTTGACAGGCAGAGTGGACAGTAAGAGAAAGAGAGACAGAGAGAAAGGTCTTCCTTTTTGCCGTTGGTTCACCCTCTAATGACCGCTGCGGCCGGCGCACTGCGCTGTTCCAAAGGCAGGAGCCAGGTGCTTCTCCCAGTCTCCCATGGGGTGCAGGGCCCAAGCACTTGGGCCACCCTCCACTGCACTCCCTGGCCACAGCAGAGAGCTGGCCTGGAAGAGGGGCAACCGGGACAGAATCCGGCGCCCCGACTGGGACTAGAACCCCGTGTGCCAGCGCTGCAGATGGAGGATTAGCCTATTGAGCTGTGGCGCCGGCCGAATTTGGTTTTCAACACCACTTGCTCTCTTGCATCTGCTTGCCTTCCATCTTGTATTTGTATCTTGTACTTGTCAGTCTTGCTGGTGAATGAGAAGTTTGCCTTGGGTTGGGGAACCTGCCTCTCTCATGTGACACTGCCTCTCCATGTTTCTTAGGTCAGCATGCAGGTGCTTTAATGTTACAGCCAATGTCTGACTCACGACGTTTCACATCTGACAGACCATCAGCCGAGTTATCACGGGGTTGTCAGGCAATAAACTTGTATTAAATCTCCTGGCGGCATTTTAATAGGGTATTGGTAACTTTTGGGGAGCTGCCACATGAAAAAGATTGTTCATCTGAGAGGTCAGCACCCCACATCAGAGCACAGGTTCAAGTCCTGGATGCTCCCTTTTCAATCCAGCTCCCTGGTAAAGCATCTGGGAAGGCAGCAGATGGCCCAAGACTTTGGGTCCCTGCCACCCATGTAGGAGACTGGGATGGAGTTTATGGCTTTTGGCTTTGGCATGGCCTTGCTTGGGTTGTTGTGGGCATTTGTGGAGTAAATGAGCTGATGGAAGCTCCCCCCTGCCTCTGCCTTTCAAATATATAAATCTAATAGAGATCACTTTGTTTAATGTAAGACACTGCTCATTTATTTATTTTTTCTTTAACTTTTATTTAATGAATATAAATTTCCAGTGTACAGCTTATGGATTACAGTGGCTTCCCCCTCCCATAACTTCCCTCCCACCTGCAACCCTCCCCTCTCCCACTCCATCTCCCCTTCCATTCACATCAAGATTCATTTTCAATTATCTTTAAATACAGAAGATCAATTTAGTATAAAGATTTCAACAGTTTGCACCCACATAGAAACACAAAGTGAAACATACTGTTTGAGTACTAGTTATAGCATTAAATCAAAATGTACAGCACATTAAGGACAGAGATCCCACATGAGGAGCAAGTGCACAGTGGCTCCTGTTGTTGACCCAACAAATTGACACTCTAGTTTATGGCGCCAGTAACCACCCTAGGCTGTCGTCATGAGTTGCCAAAGCTATGGAAGCCTTCCAAGTTTGCCGACTCTGATCATATTTAGACAAGGTCATAAAAGACAGAGTGAGGATAGTAACCAATGATCCTAAGAGTGGCATTTACCAGGTTTGAACAATTATACAGCATTAAGTGGGGAAGAGGACCATCAGTACACACAGGTTGGGAGTAGAGCCATTGGTGGTAGAGTAGAGGTTGTGATTACAAAGGAATGAGGCCCAAGTGCGCTAGACAGGGTCTAGAACAAAGGACAGAGTCATTAATAGAGGAGCTAAGAAAGGTGCTGTCTAAGCTACAATTAAGTTTTCTGATTGAGAGGCAAATAGAACCTGACAGAAGGGGCTTGATAATAATCTGGTGGGCTTTAGGCCTTGTAAGTTAAGAGGCCCAGACCTATCTATCTCTTCACATGGGGTATATCCTAAGGGAGGTGTGAACCTCCTAGGGGAAGGCACTCTGTTGACTTTCATTACTTGGCTGGCCTGGGAGGAGAGCTGGCCAGGTAAAGGCAGGTGGCATCTCTAACAAGAAATTTACAGTTCTGCCTGCAATGTTGCTGACCCTACTTGACCATACATACCCTCAGCTGCAGTGGTCACTTTGGAAGTTGGGCTGAGTGAAGGGCTTTTCAGCTTAGAGCCAATAAGATCTGTGGCTCTGACCTGGGCATCCTTCGACTCCAGGGCAGGTCCATTTCCAGTGTTCCAACTCTTCTGCTCATTTATTTTTATAGTTCAGGGCTTTTTAACTGCATGGCATAGATTTAAACTTTCTTCTCTCTTTGAAGAAGATTTTTAGCATTTTACTGTGATAATTTCATATTTGTTGAATAAATCACCTATCTTCCAATCCTCCTTTTCCTCCACTTGACACTTGACAAATTTTAAAGATGAATTCATTAGAAAAAATTCAATCAGTTATTATGTGTGCAGTTCAGGATTATGCAGGCTAAATAAACAATCAAAAATGTGAGAAAAAGGTAATGATTTGTGTTTCTTTTGCTTTGAAAATTGTGGGTGGGACTGGCATTGTTACAGCAGGTTCAGCCGCTGCTTGCCTTGCTGGCATCCTACACCCATCCGATATCAGAGCTCTGTTTCAAGTCCCAGCTGCTCTGCTTCTGATCGAGCTCCGTGTTAACAGCCCTGGGAAGGTAGCCCAAAAAAGCCCAAGTACTTGGGCCCTGCCACCCATGTGGGAGGTTCAGATGCAGTTCCCACTTCTGGCTTCAAACTGGTGGAGCCCTGGGTGTTGCAGCCATTTGGAGAGAGAACCAGTAGTTGCAAATCAATCTATCTCTCTTGTTCTCTCTCTGTCATTCTGCCTTTCAAATAAATAAATCTTTTTAAAAATAAAATGAGAAAAATGTGGGCAAGTTATTTAAGTAATTGACTTTGATATTAGCGTTTTGTTGAAGCAAGTTTTGGGGGCTGGCACTGTGATGTAGCAGGTAAAGATGCCACCTGCAGTGCCAACATCTCATATGAGCACTGGTTTGACTCCTGGCTTCTCCACTTCTGATCCAGCTCCCTACTAATGTGCCTGGGAAAGCAGTGGGAGATGGTCCATGTGCTTGGGCCCCTGCATTCATGTGGGAGACCTGGAGGAAGCGCCTGACTCCTGGCTCTTGGCTTCAGATTGGCCCAGCTCCAGCCACTGCAGCAATTTGGGGAGTGAACCAGTTGATGGAAGATCTTCTCTCTTTTTTTCTCTCTCTCTTTGCCTCTCTGTAACTTGACTTTTCAAATAAGTAAATGAAATTTTTTTTTTTTGACAGGCAGAGTGGACAGTGAGAGAGAGACAGAGAGAAAGGTCTTCCTTTGCTGTTGGTTCACCCTCCAATGGCCGCCGCGGTTGGCGCGCTGCGGCCGGCGCACCGTGCTGATCCGATGGCAGGAGCCAGGTGCTTCTCCCAGTCTCCCATGGGGTGCAGGGCCCAAGGACTTGGGCCATCCTCCCCTGCACTCCCTGGCCACAGCAGAGAGCTGGCCTGGAAGAAGGGCAACCGGGACAGAATCCGGTGCCCCGACCGGGACTAGAACCCGGTGTGCCGGCAACGCAAAGCGGAGGATTAGCCTAGTGAGCCGCGGCGCCGGCCAGTAAATGAATTTTTTAAAAAAGCAAGTTTTCAAGATAAAAGAGACTTTGAAATATTATTTAATTAATGCTTATGAATATAAATTTTATAATTGCACTTTAAAAAGATTTATTAATCTGATAAATAGATGAATTTGGGCAAACTAATTGATATTCAAAGTTAGTTATATGTATTCTAGGTTTTATTATATAAAATTAATGCTATGAAAATATTCTACATGTTATAAAATGGAGGGTGAACTTTTCATAATGTAGACATTCTAAATTTTCTGTATTGGTCTTATAAGTCAAATGAGTTTATCATTGATGCCACCAACTATGTAATATTACAAAATATAAAATTATGGGGCCAGTGCTGTGGCATAGCGGGTAAAGCTGCCGCCCACAGTGCTGGCATCCCATATAGCCCCGGTTCTGATCCTAGCTGCTCCGCTTCTGATCCGGCTCTGATGTGGCCTGGGAAAGTGGTGGAAGATGGCTCAAGTCCTTGGGCCCCTGCACATGCCCTGAAAAAGCTCCTGGCTCCTGGCTTCAGACCGGTGCAGATCCAGATGTTGCAGCCAGTTGGGGAGTGAACCAGTGGAATGGAAGCTCTCTCTCTCTCTCTCTTTCTGCCTCTGCTTCTTTGTGTAACTCTGACATCCAAATAAAGAAATAAATATTAAAAACATATATATATAAAATGTATTTAAGCAAAACTGTACTTCAGATGTGTTTTATTTATTTTTAATTAATTAATTTGAAAGGCAGAGTGTCAGATACCATGCCGTGTGTGTGTGTGTGTGTGTGTGAGAGAGAGAGAGAGAGAGAGAGAGAGAGCTGCCATTTCCTGGTTCATTCCCCAAATTGCCTCAACAGTCAAATCTGGGCCAAAGCCAGGAGCCAGGAACTCCATCCAGGTCTCCCACAAAGAGTTCAAGCACTTGGGTCATCTGCTGCCTCCCAGGCACATTAGCAAGAAGCTAGATTAGAAGCGCAAAAGCTGGGATTTGAACCAGTTCCCAGTTGTAGGAAGCCAGCATTGCAAGACACTACATTGTAATAGGTGTCATTTAAAGAGCTTTTGATCTTACAGAATTACTGTCCTATGACTAATGCTAAGAATAAATGCATTAACTAAAAGTGTAATTGTTCAGATCCTCACCGGGAGAGTCAGACATTTGTAAAATGATTCATGTACTCGCACCTAGGAAGCGCTAGGAAGCAGGAAGCAGGGTGAGAAAGCAGAAAGAGAGGGAGGGACCTACTGTTGACAAGCATTGGTCCCAGAACACCTTACAACAAGGACTATTTGGAGAGAGAGCAGAAGGCGAGGGAAGGAGCCCGGCAGATGTCTGGGCCAGGGCAACGTGGGAGGTCGATGTGGCCAGTGCAAAGGGCTCAGGGAAGGAGGAAGACCCTAGTGGGGGTGCTTGGGCAGGGCTCCTGCCTGCTCTCACTCTGCGTGGGAGAGGAGGGCATTTCAGGGTCAAACATTGATTCTTATAAAAAACTTCAAACCTACACCAAAATGGAGGTAACAGCAACGATGAACTCAGGGGATGGAGTTTTCAGCCGAGAAACCACATGGTCTGCCTTAAAAGGATTCCTCCAGCTGCCCTGTTCAGACTGAACAGCAGCAGTGAGCCGAGTTAGAGGCCGTTACAACAACTCCATGGAGAAGAGGTGGCCCTGAGACCTGGGGGAGGAGTGGAGGTTCTGGACCTGGTTTTGAAGGCAGCGACTACAGGATATACTGAAAGAGTAGAACCGGGGTGTTGGACAGTGGGGTCAAAGTGACGTTTTTGGCTTGAGTAACACAAGTTCCCACTTACTACGTGGAGAAGACTTGAGGTTCTCGGGAGGAAGAGCAAAAGCTCAGACATGCAGATGTGAAGTTCCAGATGTCTGGGAGACTGCCAGGTCAAACCATCACCGTGCAGTCTTCCTTGAGCACCGGAGTGCAACGTGTGACACCTACCAAGAGCAAAGGACACTTCGACATGAGAAAAATTGCTTGCAATAGATGGTTCACTCACTATTGCTTTTCCATGCTCCCTTTCAGGCACGACCTATATTTAATTTTTTTCATGTCTGTAATACACAACAATTTAGAATTCTTTAAACAGATTTGTTACAAACACTTCTCCACATTGTTACGTAGACAAAATAACCATGGTTAAAGGCTGCATTTATGTATAGCAGTGATTTTTATTTTATTTAATAATTTGTATGTATTTATTTGAAAGTGGGAGGGGGAGAAAGAAGGATCTGGGATCTTCCATCTGCTGGTTCACTTCCCAAGTGCTGGCAACAGTCAGCAATAGCCAGGCTAAAGCCAGTAGAGGGGGACTTAATCCAGGTCTCCCACGTGGGTGGCAGGGACGCAAGTCCTTGGACAATTATCTGCTGCCGCCCAGATGGCTGCCTCCCAAGGTGGGCGTTAACAGGAAGCAGGACTGGAAGTTGAGTGGGAACTGGAACCTAGGGACTCCAGACTCCGATATGGGATGAAGCGTCCCAAGCAGCGACTTAACCGCTGCGCCAAAAACCTCAGTAATATTATTAGTACTACTATTTTTAAAGAAAATGCTAAGATCAAAGGACCTCCTCTGTTCCATCCTGGTTACCAGGAACAAACGCACGCACTTGACCAGCTCCGCAGAGCGGCTGTAGTTTATCTTCCCAGTCAGCAGAGGGCGCACGGCAGCGGAGGCGCCGCTCTGCTGGACGCTCCTCTCCCTCTCCCTCCCTCTCCCCTCCCTCGCATCCGTCGCCCCGGAAGTGCTCTGCCGGCCCTGGCTGCCGGCGTGACTTTGAGCACTTACAGCTGCGGTGCCGGCGGCTGCGCGGACGCGGGGCAGTAGGACTCTCACTCTCGTCCTGCGCCTGACATGAAGCTGCTGGGAGCCGCCGCCGCCGTGGCCCTGGGGCGCGGGCCGCTCTCGCGCGTCCCTGCCGTCCTAGGCTGGCGGAAGCAGCAGGTACTCGGGTCCGGCGAGTCTGACCGTTCCCGGGACCTTGGGGTCTCTCTCTTCGCTGGGACCTCCTGACTGGCAGCTCGGACTAGGAGCGGTGGTGCCCCGGCGCTGAGAACGCATGCTTAGCTCACTCCCGAGCAGCCCGTCGGGGCCTTGGGGCGGGACCCCGACTTGTGGTTGGTTGGCTAAGCCTCCTAGTTGCGGCGTGCGGGAAGAGAAGTGTCTCGAGCGAAGATCAGACCGCTGAGGAATGTGTAGGTCTGGTCCTCGAACGCAGGACTTCTGGCTCGTTGGCTAGTGCTCCTTTTGCAGGATGTGCTGGGGCTGCCTGCCCCCCTTTTCCAGCCGGTCCTGGGGTATTTGATCAATTTGGCGATCCTTTTGTCATTTTTTTTTATCAGGCGTGTAGAAGATTGAAGTTTGTAAATAAAAGCCTTAGGAGAAGGGGTAGTAGAGTTGGGTCGGGTGGATATTGAGCCTTTCCTGTCATGCAAATCTCGTTTGTTTTGCTCGCTGGTATCCTTGGGTTTTACTCAACTAAGCGCTACCCAGCCATTTCCCGGGTAATTTTTATCCACGTGTTTTTTTTGTTGTTGTTGTTGTTTTTTGTTTTGGCAAGTTCATTTGTTTCCCTCCTCCGAGATGTGCCAACAGTGCATGTTGGATATGTGCAGTTCTGTGTCGAGAGGTTGCGTGTTGATTTCATAAAATGAAGACCCCCTTGCGCATGAATAAAGTTAAAAAAGAAAATCCACCATCAGTGATTGTCTAAAGGGAATTGGAAGCCTTTTGGGCGCCACTTGGGAGCCGTTGGCCCTGCTATGTAGAGCGTAGATGTCCTTAATTTCTGTCAGCTGTGAGTGCGGAGGAATGCAAAACTTGTATTTCCTATTAAAGTCATCAAGGAAACTTCGTGATTTTGTCAACCTCTGTGTATTTTCAAACCTGTAATATTTGACGAAGGTTTCTTCCCCAGTTTTTGTTAATTAATATTGAAGACTATATCTATCTTCTTGTAGTCTCTTTCGTTTCCAGAAGTTAGAGATTTAAACATTTCCCTTCTGCTTCTCCAAGCTATCTCATGTCTGTTGAGATTTCTTGGAGGAAAGGCTTCAGCCAGATCCATTTTCGTTCCTGTTGTTAGCTCTTAGAAAAAGTGCATCAAATTGAGCTCTCTTATCTCTTCAGGCTAACTGGAGGACCTGCCGGTGGTGTTCATCAGGGATAATTCCTAATGAAAAAATACGAAATATCGGAATCTCAGCTCACATTGATTCTGGGAAAACTACATTAACAGAACGAGTGCTTTACTACACTGGGAGAATTGCAAAGATGCATGAGGTAAATGGTTCATGGTTTATTCCAGATTAATTAGAGCTTGATTTTAATTGTTTTGTAGTTATGATTTTATAAACTTAACAAAACCAGACTGATATACACATTGGTAACTGGCTCTTTAAAAAAAAAAAAGATTTTATGTGAAAGAGTTACAGAGAAAGGTAGAGACAGAGAGGTCTTCCATCCGCTGGTTCACTCCCCAAATGGCTGTAACGGCTGGAGCTGAACCAGTCCAAAGGCAGGAGTTTCTTTCCGGTCTCCCACGTGGGTGCGGGGGCCCAAGAACTTGGACCATCCTCCACTGCTTTCCCAGGCACGTTAGCAGGGAACTGGATCAGAAGTGGAGCAACTGAGACTTGAACTGGCGCCCATATAGGATGCCAGTGGCTTTAACGCGCTGTGCTGCAGCGCCAGCCCCAGTAGAGGAGGTAGCTCAAGTGGGCTCAGAAGGTATTTTTCAGACGTCTTTCTGATGTCATCCCAAGTAGACTATCTTTTAAGACTGTCATGTCAATGTGACATATCTCTCAGTAGCCATTAAGATGCTTTTTACATAATTTTTAATGATGTGGAAAATGTCTACAGTGTTAAATGTAAGTGGAAAAATGACTTTAAAATAGCTTAGTTTGAATTTGTTTAAAAAATACGTACATCAGAAGATACTTAAGAGATCTTGAGAACTCTCCTGAAGGTATTACCATATCATCAAGTAACTTAACACTCCAGTTCTTCAGATGAAGGTCACCTGGTTAGTCATGTGCTTTAAAAGCTGAATCTTTCTTACCCAGGCCTCAGAACACACATGGAGAGAACTGAGAAAGATCTGTTCTCTGACCATCTGCTTGTGGACTAATTCAGGGGCAAGGGTGATTCTAAACCAGGATGATTGCTCTGCCTTAGCAGTTTTTGAGGACAGCATTGAACAACTGGTTTGGCAGTTAATACTGGCAAATCCTGTAACCAGTTATCTGTTCAGTGAGATGGCAGGTTAAGTTGTTTGAGTTAACTCTGTGTTCTGGTTGCATATCAGTAAAGATTTCTTCTTGGAATGCAGGGCCAGAGCAATCTGATGTGCTGTGCTTTTGTCTAGGTGAAAGGTAAAGATGGAGTTGGTGCTGTCATGGATTCCATGGAACTGGAGAGACAAAGGGGCATCACCATCCAGTCAGCAGCCACCTATACCCTGTGGAAAGATGTCAATATCAACATCATAGATACTCCAGGTGAAGTGGTTTTTGGTTTTATGGCAACCTCTTGGCCAAAGCACATTTGGGTTCTTCTATGACCCAGTTAAATTTTGAGTATCAAATAATTTAATACTCAAAAGTGTAACACTGAATTCCTACTAGAGAAACCTGGAATTATGTGGTTTCCTTAAAAAAAAAAAGTGTAGATAAATCCTAAGTAGGTGGATTCTTGCCTTTTACGTATTCCAGAGGTGCTAGGTTCTCATAGATTTTTGAAGTGCTCTCATTGGGCTGTGGGTGAACAGTATTGGTGAATACAAGAATCTATATTCTAATTAGAAGACTTACATAATGAGCAAAGATACAAAAACCTTAAATAATGCATATATCAAAATTCACATTGTTCTTTACACCCCTCACCTGTTTTTCCTTTTGCCTCATTTAGGGCATGTGGACTTCACAATAGAAGTTGAAAGGGCCCTGAGAGTGCTGGATGGTGCGGTGCTTGTTCTGTGTGCTGTTGGAGGGGTGCAGTGCCAGACCATGACAGTTAATCGCCAGATGAAGCGCTACAACGTTCCCTTTCTGACTTTCATTAACAAACTGGACCGAGCGGGCTCCAACCCGTCCAGGGCCCTGCAGCAGATGAGGTACGGAGCAGTGGGAAGGAGAGAGAGGGTGTGGTGAGCCGCATGGCAAACCTTGTATCCACTGTCAGGAAACTTTATCCTTCAGTTTTTCTTTTTATTCACCTGAGTGACTTACCCCCATCAACCTAGACCTGAGTGTGGGAGTTTGCTCTGTGGTACGATCTCATCAGTTACCTTCTCTGTAGATGGGGGCAGCTGTGACCTAAATTCTGTGAGGTTGGAGATGGATTCAGAAACAACCTGGTAATTTATACTTTTCTGCCGTAATTAGAGAAGTTCCGATCTAGATTAGATTCTAAAAATACTTAGCATTTTATTTAGACAAACTGAGGGGATTTTCTTTGATCTTCACATTTACTTTGAAGGATGTTAATGAATGCCCGTAGGTCCTGTACTGTGGAGATGAACTTGCCATGCTTTCCGCTGATAACGTGTTTGCTAGGACAGCGGATAAAACTCTGGTGTTGATAGCATTTTATATTTTGATGATGCTGCGTATTCCCCATGCCTTTAAGAAGAGGGGAGGTTGGCTTTTCAGCTGTTGTGGATGTGCAGGTGTCGCTGCGGAGTTCTCGGCAGAGCTGGTGGAAATGAGTATGGGTGGTAAAGTTTGTGGTGGTGGGCAGGCTGAGAGTGATGGATCTGATGACAGAAGTTCTGATGGGGTGACGTGTTTGAGGGTGCAGAAGGCAAATACTTGTTTTTTGCATGTGTGTAACATTGATGAAACTGAACATTGTCACTTTTTGTTCTTTCGTTACTCATGCTTGTCAATAGGTGAACTCTCAACTAAGTCTTTTTCCTAATCCAAGAAAATTCTTTTAGCATTTATTTTGTTACTTTCGTTCTTTCTTTGCTCTACTTCCGTGTATCTGTTTTTTCATTTTGTAACTCCCATTAAACAGATTTGGGGACTTCTTGGCCTGACCTCTTTTTCTTCATATTGTCTCCTCATTTTGCATTAGGTTATGAGAGAATGATTGTGATTAATCTTCTAACTCACTAATTTGATAGCCTTCTGTGTCCTGTCATTTTAGCCTGTCTTTTAGAAAATAATTTCAGCTATTATGTGATTTCTATGAACTTTCTTTTTTGTTACAACATCTTTATTTTTTAAAGATTTTATTGGGGCCAGTGCTGTGGTGCACTGGGTTAACGCCCTAGCCTGAAGCGCCAGCATCCCATATGGATGCCGGTTTGAGACCTGGCTGCTCCACTTCGATCCAGCTCTCTGCTATGGCCTGGGACAGCAGTAGAAGATGGCCCAAGTCCTTGGGCCCCTGCACCCACATGGGAGACCTGGAAGAAGCTCCTGGCTTCGGATCGGCACAACTCCACCCGTTGCGGCCAATTGGGGAGTGAACCATCGGATGGAAGACCTCTCTCTCTGTCTCTCCTCTCTCTGTGTAACTCTTTCAAATAAATAAATAAATCTTTTTAAAAAGAAAGATTTTATTTGAGTGACAGAATTAGGGAGAGACAGAGAGAAAGGTTTTCCATCTGCTAGTTCACTCCCCAGATGGCTGGGCTGATCCAGAGCCAGGAGCTTCTTCCAGGTCTCCCACATGGGTGCAGGGGCCCAAGCACTTGGGCCATCCTCTGCTGCTTTCCCAGGCCACCAGCAGGAAGCTGTATCGAAAGAGGAGCAGCTGGACACAAATGAGCACCCATATAAGATGCCAGTGCTGCAGGTGGAGACTTAACCTACCATGCCAAAATGCTGGTCCCTCAACATCTTTATTAATAGAAGTTATTTTCAGATATTTTCCTGCTTTTAGTAGCCTTCTTCTTGGAGGTTAGTACTATTTATAGGGCTCACACTTCTCTACTTCTCTTTGAAGCTTATTGATTTTCTTCAAATAGTTGGTGATTCTTAGCTGTCTGTCCATTCTTAGCTTCTTGGAGGGCTGCAGGGCAGATGAAACAGTAGCATGGCATGTTTTTTCTGCAGTGTGAATCCTTGCTGAGGAGCGTGGTTTGTTTTTGGTGGTTCGGCTTGGTTAGCACACAGGTGATGAGGAGTATCTGACTTTAGCACCTACCCTGCATGAGGCTCCTCCTCAGACAGCTGTTCTCAGCTTTGCTGGAAGCAGCTTGGGCCTGGCCATTCTACCATCCTTCAGTTTCTAGACCAGCTACTTATTGACATGTTCTGCTTCTGTCCTGCATATTCTGAGGATATGATGAGAAATCCCTTGTTTAGTGATCCTTTTTGTTGCCCTGTGGGCATGTAGTCTCCTGGACTCCTTAAGTAGTTGGTTGTCAGTCTGTTCCAACTGCTTTATTTTTTTAAAAAGATTATTTATTTGAAAGGCTGAGTGACAGGGAGATGGAGTGGGAGAGAGGGAGGGAGAGACAGAGAGAGATACTGATTGATTTTCCATCCACTGGTTTATTCTCCAAATGGCTGCAACAGCCAGCACTGGGTCAGGCTGAAACCGGGAGCCAGGAACTCCATGTGAGTCTCTGACATGGGTAGCAAGGACCCAAGCACTTAGGCCATCTTTGGCTTTCTTCTCAGGCCATTGGCAGAGAGCTGGATCAGAAGCAGGGTAACAAGACCTCTTGACCTCCTGCAGCCCACACAGCCCTCCCTGCCACCGACTGCTTTGTGTTTTCTCAGCTCTACAGTGTCTGCCAGTGATTTGTTTTTATCCTTATTTTCTCACTTCAGAGGGATTTGGGCGAGAAGAAGAGAGATAAACAAGTGTATTTTTATTTTTCAGGTCTAAATTGAATCATAATGCTGCATTTGTGCAGATACCCATTGGTTTGGAGGGCAATTTTAAAGGTGTTATAGATCTTATAGAGCAACGAGCCATTTATTTTGATGGAGACTTTGGGTGAGTATTAGAAATACACTATTAAGCCTTTATATTTTAAAAACCATCCAAGAAAAGGAAAGGATCACTTCTTTAGGCATAAATATAAGTATCTTTTGAAATGTGGCTGGAAGAGTATTCTCTAAGATGATTTTCTTTTCTTTTTTTTTGACAGAGTGGACAGTGAGAGAGAGAGACAGAGAGAAAGGTCTTCCTTTTTGCCGTTGGTTCACCCTCCAATGGCTGCCGCGCACCGTGGCCGGCGCACCGCGCTGATCCGATGGCAGGAGCCAGGTGCTTCTCCTGGTCTCCCATGGGGTGCAGGGCCCAAGCACTTGGGCCATCCTCCACTGCACTCCCTGGCCACAGCAGAGAGCTGGCCTGGAAGAGGGGCAGCCGGCACAGAATCCGGTGCCCCGACTGGGAGTAGAACCTGGTGTGCTGGTGCGGCAAGGCGGAGGATTAGCCTATTGAGCCACGGCGCCGGCCTAAGATGATTTTCTTTAATGCCTTTAATTCTAGTTGTCATTCTTTCTAAGAGTATGTTACTTTTTGAGTGATACATCACATTGTGGCCTGCATGGTGTGCTGGGTAGGAGGAGGCCTTCGAGTTGGGCTAGTAATACAGTGTCTGTTTCCACTTGTTCATTCATCTGGTCTTCATTCTGCAGACTTATAGAGCAGCTGCTGTGTCCTAGGTATGATAAAAACTGGGAAGAAAACAGATCATAAATGTGTTCTACTTCATAAGATCACAAAGGTAAAAAGATCAGTGTATAAAAACAGTTAAAATCATACAACGGCAGTTTGGGAGATGTGAGAAGCAAATTGGTCAGTCAACCTTTGAGTGACTTTTGCATACAAGGTGCTGTAATTGCCAAGGGATTCTCCAGCCTTGGCGCTCGCAAAACTCAGCCAGAGCTTGTTGAGCTTGTTGATTGCATGTGCTGGGGCCTCCTCCAGAGAGGTGATTGAGTAGATCTAGAGTGGGGCCTATGATTTACATTTCTGGAAAGCTCCCAACTGTAAGTCTGCCGACCACACCTTACAAGACACTGATCTAGACAGTGTGAGGAGTCATAGTGGCCCTTTGTTCTGAGGAGTGACCCTGTTAGCCTGAATGTTTCTCCAAAGGCGCTTTCTGAGGGGTTTCCTCAGGAATTTGGGACTGCCGGTCTGGCAGGTGGGTGGATGGGATCAGTGAATGGTGGAGTTTATCCTCAGCTGTCCTGTAGGCAGGAAGGTGGTGGAGGTGTCCCCTGGAGAAGCTGTTTCTCTTGCTCTGTGTGACACCTGAGTTTATCCACCACTCCGTAGGATGTATGACCCGAGAAGGCAGGGGTTTTTGGTTGGTTTGTTTTGTTGTTCCCTGCTTTATTCACTGGTAGGTCTCCAGCCTCTAGAACTGGCCTGGTGCATAATAGGGAATCAAAAAAATTTGTAAATGATTGAATAAATACTCTTTTCTTGAATTGCCAGGGCACATGCTTCTGAAATAGAGGCTCTTTTATTTTATTATTTTTGAGAGACAAATCTCCCATCTGCTGGCTTGCTCCCCAGATACCCACAAAGAGTGGAGCTATGCCAGGTGGAAGCTAGGAACCTGAAATGCAATCCAAATCTCCCACATGGGTGGCAAAGACCAAAGTACTTGAGCCGTTACCTGGTGCCTCTCAGGGTATACATTAGCAGGATGCTGGAATGGGGACTGGAGGTGAGACTCAAATTTGAACGCTCAATTATGGGATGTTGGTGTCTCAACTGGCAGCTTAACTGCTGGACCAAGCTCCTAAAGGAAAGGCTGTTAAGTTTTGTCATACATTAAAGTTTCTTAATGTACATACTCCCTTGCCCGCCCTAGATCACTGGATTTGTGTACTCCCTTGCCCGCCCTAGATCACTGGATTTGTGTACTCCCTTGCCCGCCCTAGATCACTGGATTTGTGTACTCCCTTGCCCGCCCTAGATCACTGGATTTGTGTACTTGGAAAGTACTCCACATATTATTCTGGCACATGAGAGTCTAAACCAGGTGCTTTCCAGGAAAGATACAAGACCTGAAGGCTGTAAAGAGTATCTCTAGGATATTAGGAGTTATTTTTTAACCATTTGGAATCAGCACATTTTATCTTTTTGTATTTAGAATTTGTATTCTGGAATGCATTTTTTTGCATTAATTTCCGTTTTTAAAGTAATAACTTGTAAAACTTTCAGACTTTTTTTTTTTTTTGACAGGCAGAGTGGACAGAGAGAGACAGAGAGAAAGATCTTCCTTTTGCCGTTGGTTTACCCTCGGTTTACCCTCCAATGGCTGCTGTGGCCAACGCACTGTGGCCAGCGCATCGCGCTGATCCGAAGCAAGGAGCCAGGTGGTTCTCCTGGTCTCCCTTGCGGGTGCAGGGCCCAAGCACTTGGGCCATCCTCCACTACACTCGCAGGCCATAGCAGAGAGCTGGCCTGGAAGAGGGGCAACCGGGACAGAATCCGGTGCCCCGACTGGGACTAGAACCCGGTGTGCCGGCGCTGCAAGGTGGAGGATTAGCCTATTGAGCCACGGCGCCGGCCCAAGACTGGTATTTTCTAAATATCAAGTGTATCTTTTTGTCAGTTGTATGTATTTTATTGGTCAGTCTTACCTGTTCGTGCTCTGGAGGTATAGAGAACTGGTGGACTGCTGGCAAGGCTGTAGAGACTGTTATGTTTTCTTTTTTTTTTTTTTTTTTTTTTTTTTTGACAGGCAGAGTGGATAGTGAGAGAGAGAGAGAAAGATCTTCCTTTTTGCCGTTGGTTCACCCTCCAATGGGTGCTGCAGCCGGCGCATCACGCTGATCCGAAGCCAGGAGCCAGGTGCTTCTCCTAGTCTCCCATGTGGGTGCAGGGCCCAAGGACTTGGGCCATCCTCCACTGCCTTCCCGGGCCATAGCAAAGAGCTGGTCTGAAAGAGGGGCAACCGGGATAGAACCTGGCGCCCTGACCGGGACTAGAACCCGGTGTGCCGGCGCCGCAAGGCAGAGGATTAGCCTGTTAAGCCATGGCGCCGGCCTCTTTTTTTTTTTTTTTTTTTTTTAATTACAGATTGGGATAGTCTATGTTAAAAATTTTGTAGTAGTTAGGTTTGTTATTAATGGCAAAGAATAGAGGAAGGTCTTTAATTCTGCTTGTTAGAGATCTTGATGTTCTAATTAATGAGATGATGGGTAATAGAATTTTCAGATGCTCAGATGGGCTTCAGACATGTTGGCTTTGAATTTTAGCTTTTCCACTTACTAGTAGTACAGTTGTGGTCAAGTTACCTTGCTTGTTTAGGTTAGTTTCCTCATCTGAAGATGCAGGTAATAGAAGCTATTTATGTGATGTGAAGACTAAGTAAGCAACTCATCAGATACCTAGTTTAAGGCTTGCTGCATTGTAGGTGTCTGATAAATGAATGCTCTTAATATTTTCCATGCTTGCCAATTGTCAAATAATTAGAATACAGTAAAAATAATCTATAACTACACTGAAAAGAACTTTGGTCTTTGATTTAGTTGACACTTTGTGAAGTCATTGCTTTGAACCTTTAAAGTGTTTTGCACTATATACATTCATTTTGGTTATCTAGAATACAGATAGGAAACAAGTTTGAATTAAATTGGGAAGGACTTTGTTATATCTTTCATCATTAACTGCTGTAAAACATGAAGTAGAGAAAAATAAATGTATCTTATAAAATTGTGTTTTCTTTTCCTTGTAGGGGATTGTCTTGAATTTTGGCTCCTCTCTTTACTAGAAGTATAACCCTGAACAAATTACTTTGCCAGCTTAAGCATTTTTGCCCACTATTCTGTATGAATTTGAAAGATACCTGTTAGTCTTATTTATTATTTGAAGGCAAATACATCAGAACTCTTTCTTCCTAAAAAGATTTTAACCATTAATCATCTTTTCCATTGTGCTTTGTATGTATGATTGGATGTCCCTAAAGTAACCCGAATGAACCATTTCTTTTCCTAGTCAGATTGTTCGATATGATGAAATTCCTGCGGAATTGAGGGCAGCAGCAGCTGACCACCGGCAGGAGCTGATTGAGTGTGTTGCCAATTCAGATGAGCAGCTTGGTGAACTGTTTCTGGAAGAAAAAATCCCCTCAGCTTCTGATATAAAGGCAAGTGGTCTCAAAAAAGTCCTGTATTAACAAAAATGATATTTTTTATATATTTTTTTGTGTGGGTAGGGGACATGATGCTTTTATGCATTGACTTTATTAGTGAAAGCTGAGGAAATTTATTTAGCATAATTGATTTTCTCAAAAAATACTGAACATAGTATATTACTTTTTCTTTACATGGTGAGTTATGTAATATCTTAAAAAGGAGTCATAGTTTATACTAGAAAAATATACAGTCAACCTCTTGGTATATCCTTATAATAAAGAAAAACATATGGAAAGTTTCAGGTAGACTAAGAGATGAGGCTGCTAAATGTTTGTGGAGTAAACATTGGTGTCTACACTGTTGTCATATACAGAAAGCCTTATAGATCCCCTCATGTAATCATTCAGCTCTTTAAAAAGAAGAGCCCTAAGGCTGATTTTTTTTTTTAAGATTTTACTACTTATTTGAGAGGTAGAGTTAGAGAGACAGAGAGAAAGGTCTTCCATATGCTAGTTGACTCCCCAAATGGCCACAATGGTTGGAGCTGAGCTGATCTGAAGCCAAGAGCTTCTTTCCAGCTGGTGGGTGGGTGTAGGGGCCCAAGTTCTTGGGCCATCTTCCACTACTTTCCCATGCCATGCACAGAGAGCTGGATTGGAAGGGGAGCAGCCAGGACACGAATTGGTGCCCAAATAGGGTGCCGGTGCTGCAGGCGGAGTCTTACTCTGCCGGCCCAATACTCATTTTTTAATTGATGTTTCTCCAAAGATGTACAAAAGGATTATACATGAAAAGATGTTCAGCCTCACTGTTCATTAGGAAAATGCAAATCAAACCACAGTGAGATACTTCATACCCATTAGGATGGCTGTTACTAAATGTCCATCAGTGACTGAATACATAAACAAAATGTGATCTACACATACAGAGGAATATTATTCAGCCACAAATTCTATATATTCCAACTTGGATGAATCTTGAAGACATTCTAAGTGAAATAAGCTGATGCAGAAGGATAAGTTTTGTCTGCTTCCACTTATATTAAGTACCTAGAATAGTCAAATTCATAGACAGTAGAATAGTGGTTAGGGGAGGGCTTAATTAGGGATTATTGTTTTATGGGTGTAGAGTTTTAGTTTAGGATGATGAAAAACTCCCAAATATGGATAGTGTGTTAATAGCACAACATTATGAATGTACTTAATGCTATTGAACTTAAACATGGTTAAAATGATACATTTTATCATGTGTATTTTACCATAATAATACTTTTTTAAAACTTGCTATTCATTTTCCTAAACCATTTGGTATACTTGGATATCAGCTAAATAATCATTATGTGTAAATATTGCACTCATGGAGTTTATAATATATCAGACACATAGGGAAAGAACTGTATTGAAACTATGATGCTTACTAAATTTTTTTCTGCTATCCAAGCTGGGTCCAAAACTTGTTACTTGAGTCTTTTAGCATTCACAATGGTTTTAGCACCTTTTTTTTTTTTTTTTTTTTTTTATGAACAGGGGAACTCTAGGTAGGAAGATAAAGGTCTAACCCTATGTTTTTCTTTTTTAGATTTTGCTTATTTATTTATTTGAGAAGTAGAGATACAGAGAGAGTAGGAGACAGAGAGAAATGTCTTCCATCCACTGGTTCATTCCCCAAATGGCCACAATGGCCAGAGCTGAGCCAATCTGAAGCCAGGAGCCAGGAACTTCTTCCAGGTCTTCCATGTGGATGCAGGGACCCAAGCCCTTGGGCCATCTTCTTCTGCTTTCTTAGGCCATTAGAAGGGAGCTGAATTGGAAGAGGAGCAGCTGGGGCACGAATCGGTACCCATAGGGGATGCTGGCACTGCATGTGGAGGCTTAGCCTACTACACAGCACTGACCCCAGGTCTAGCCCTAAATAAAGTCAAGCACTGAATCCTGGGAACCACATTAGACTTTATTTATCTGTTAAAGGCAGTGTTCTGGGGCACTCCCAAGACCACTCACAGGTTCATTGACTCACTGGGGGGACTCCTGGGACTCGCTGCACAGTCAGAATCATGATTATGACTTCATTATGGTGAAAGGTTACACAGCAGAACCAGCGTTAGAAAATGGCACATGAGGTGAAGTCTGGAGGAGACCACAGCTTCCAGAGACCTCCCAGTGGGGCCACACAGGCCTGCTTATCTCCTGTAGCAGGTAGTTGTGACAGCACCTGTGATGGTTGTCTACCAAGAAACTCAGTTTCCAAGGTTTTTACTGGGGTGTGGTCACATGGATACCCTTTGCATACAGTGTACTAAAATTCCAGAAGGGAAGCAAGTGACCACATTGTTTGTTCAAACAATGTAAAGACCAAACCATTCTTAGCAGTTTTTTGAGTGATGGGGATCCTGTTGAAGTCCAAAGGCAAGTTTCAGTCCTGCTGTATTTGCTTTTTTCTGCATAGAATGCTTTGATATATTTCAGTTTCTGTTTGTAGTTGGATATATTATTAGAGGGAGCAGAAAAGCAAGAGCCTTTTTTTTTTTTTTAAAGGTTTATTCACTTATTTGAAAGGTAGTTAGGGAGGGAGGGAGAGAGAGATATCTTTCATCTGCTGGTTCACTCCTCTAATGGCCAAAATGGTCAGGGATGGGCCAGGCCGAAGCCAGAGCCAGTAACTCCATCCAGGTTTCCCACATGGTGGCAGGGGCCAGATACTTGGGCCATCTTTCACTGCTTTCCCAGGCACATTAGCAGGTGGAATAGCCTGGACTTGAACTAGCGCTCAGATGGGATGTTGATGTCCCAGGCTGTGATTCAACCCACTGCACCAAGCACAAGCCCCTTTATGATAGTTTCGCAGTAATTGCTCACTTCTGCATGTTTTTCCTTATTTCATGCTACCTGTTAAATGTTCATCTGTTATCACACTTTTCACTGGTTAGAAGTTGTGGCTGTGAAATTTGGCTTTAAGGTTTTTGTGATGACTAGTGTTCTGTTTTTTCATGCAGACTACAAAAATAATTGTATACAGCCTCCACATTTCTGCAGTGACAGCTTGCCGCCATTGCACTGTTGTTGGCCACTCCCAGCTGCTGGAGTTGCGGTTCCACTGTGGACTTTCAGGCCTGCGCATCCCACAGAACCCATGGATGCTGCATACACTAAGGGCTGGGCCAGGACCTCTAGGTCCTTATTTTAGCGAATGATACTATCACAACCTGAAATTTATTTCCTTTAAAGACTTATTTATTTGTTTGAAAGGCAGAGTTACAGAGAAGGAGAGAGATCTTCCATCTGGTGGTTTATTCCCCAAATGGCCAGCATGGCTGGAGCTGGGCTGTTCCAGAGCCAGGAGCTTCTTCCAGGTCTCCCACATGGGTGCCAGGGAGCCAAGCTCTTGGGCCATCTTCAGGTGCTTTCCCAGGCCGTTAGCAGGGAGCTGAATCAGAAGTAGAGCAACTGGGATGCAAACTGGTGGCCGGCAGCTTTACCTGCTGTGCCACAGGCCCCATGACCTTAAATTATGAGTGATTTGTACTATTTGGTTTCCTGTGTTCATGTTCTTAAAAAAATTTCAAATACTTCTAGTAGAATATACTTCAGTATGGCTTAAAAGTATATAATAAAGTTGTACAGTAAGAAAACTGTTTCATTTTTGTCTTATGCATAGTTCTCTTCCTCCCTCCACCCTAAAATTGGTTGCCCAGTTAATAGTTTCTGGTGTATCCTTCTAGAGATTTTTATTTTACATAGTTGTTTTCATATTGTTTTTTCTATGTGTCTTTTTTTTCCAAATTGAGAATTAGTGATTCCAAGAATATTTAAAGCAAATTATACAGTGAATCACTTGGAGAAAAGGAGATTATATTTTTTGTCTATTTGTATTTTGACCTGAGGTTATTAGGAAACTGATTTTAGTCTCCACTAGAGTCAGCACTGCACAGTTTTATTTATATGTGTATGATAATTGACCTGAATCACAAAATGTAATTTTTACATTGACTAAGCATCACATATTTTATTTTCTTTTGTAGCTTGCAATCCGAAGAGCTACCCTAAGCAGGTCATTTACTCCTGTGTTTTTGGGAAGTGCCTTGAAGAACAAAGGAGTTCAGCCTCTTCTAGATGCTGTTTTAGAATATCTTCCAAATCCATCAGAGGTCCAGAATTATGCTATTTTCAATAAAGAGGAGTAAGTCTTAGAAACTGAATCTTAGTTTCTGCAAACTTAAATAGATATGCTCTGTGAAGGAATTTAAAGGTGGTTCTTCTACTTGGTTTGTAATTTTCATAACTTATAAAAATCAATAGCTATTTTTATTTGGGTAATAATTTTGGCATATCAAAAAAATATTTATTATCAGTGCCTTTATCATCCTGTATTTGTTAGATATATGATTTGTTGGGGCTGGTGCTGTGGCACAGCAGGTGAAGTCCCACCTGCAATGCCAGCACCTCTGTGGGCGCCAGTCAAGTACCAGCTGCTCCACTTCCAGTCCAGCTCCCTGCTGATGGCCTTGGAAAAGCAGTCAAAGACGGCCCAAGTGCTTGGGACCCTGCACCCACATGAGAGACCCAGATCAAGTCCTGGCTGTGGGAGTGAACCAGCAGATGGGAGTCTGTCTCTGTCTCTCTCTCTCTTTCTCCCTCTCTCCCTCACTCCCTCTCTCCCTACCCCCCCACCTCCCCCCTTACCTCCAACTCTTTCAAACAAATCAGTCTTTTTTTTTTTTTAAAGAAGTATGATTGAAGTTTTAAGAAGGTTTTTAAAACTTTCATTGATTATTTTTCCTTTCTTTCTCTACTAGATCAGTTCTGTATTTTCTTGTCTATTCTGGTCCTGTCTCTTCTTAGTAACCAAGCCCTAATGATCTATCCATATTGATCGTCAGTGAAATTTCGCATGTCTGTGAGGTCCAAATTGTTTAATGTGTGACTTTTCTCAGATAATACTCTTTGATGAAACAAATCGCTATAAAAGAAATATATCAGATTTATATTTCTTTTATTTTTAGTGACTCAAAAGAGAAAACCAAAATTTTAATGAACTCAGAAAGAGACAGTTCCCACCCATTTGTAGGACTGGCTTTCAAACTGGAGGTAAGTTGTTTTCTGATGTATTCAACTGCTACCTGCAGGTGTTTTCTTTTTGAATTTTATTTCTATTACAAAATAACTTTGTGCCCTTTTTGAAAGTAGAAAGAACAGATATTTTCAATGTGTTAACCCTACTAGAACTTTGTTACTAGATACATTTCCTTCTAGTCCCTTCTCTTTGCAGTTTTAACGTATAAATTTTGGGGTGAGTGTCACAGAAGTTAAGATGCTGTTTGGGATGCCTGCATCTTATATAGGTGTGTATGGGTTTGAGTCCCAGCTCCACTTCAGACTCCAGCTGTTTGCTAATGTACACCTTAAGAAGCAGCAGGTGATGGCTCTATACGTTGTGTCCCCATGGGGATGGATTTCTGGGTTCCTGGCTCCTGGCTTGTCCAGCCCCAGCTCTCTCTGTTAGTGGCATTTTAGGAAGTGAACTAGCAGATGGAAGATCTCTCTTCGTCTGTCTCTTGTCTGATTGGCCTTCTCTCTGCCCTTCAAATGAAATGAAAATAAATTTTAAAAATTAAAAAAGTATAATTTTTTACATAAATCAAGCTGTTTGTCTTCATTTTTTCATTTAACATCGTAATAAATATGGCTTGTATTTATGTAACTAGTTTTGAATGACAGCATTTTTGAATGACATAATATTTCATCAAGTAGATAATATGATTTGCTGAAATCTTCTAGTTGTACATTTATACTGTTTCTAGTTTTTTCCTGTTATAGTTGACATTGGATCCAGTTTTACGTGGGTGCAGGGGCCCAAGGACTTGAGCCATCTTCTACTGTCTTCCCAGGCCATAGCAGAGAGCTAGATTGGAACTAGAGCAGTTGGCATTTGAACCAGTGCCCATAAGGGATGCTGGCACTGTATGTGGAGGATTTACCTGCTACACCACAGCACTGGCCCCTAGAAAGGCCTTTGTATAAGTTTATTTTAAGTAACTTGGAGAGTTGTACAGATATAATTTGTCTATGACTGACTTGTGTGTGAGAGTTTAAGAAAATCAGTTTCAATATTTGAAGAAATAACTGGAATGCTAATTGAAAAAGATGAATCTTTGTAAGCATTGAGTATTATTTAAAAATCTTTTTTTGAAAAATATTTATTTATTTGAAAGTCAGAGCTACACAGAGAGAGGAGAGGCAGAGAGGTCAGTCTTCCATCTGCTGGTTCACTCTCCAATTGGCTGCAATGGCCAGAGCTGGGCTGATCTGAAGCTAGGAGCCAGGAGCTTCCTTCAGGTCTCCCATGTGGGTACAGGGGCCCAAGGACTTGGGCCATCTTCCACTGCTGTCCCAGGCCATAGCAGAGAGATGGATCAGAAGTGGAGCAGCTGGTCTTGAACCGGCACCCATATGTGATGCCAGCACTTCAGGCCAGGGCGTTAAACTGCTGTGCCACAGTACTGGCCCCTTAACAATCATTTATTTCAGAGGAAGCATACGTATGTTGGATTGTGTGAGACCAAAAAAAAAAATCAAGTCATTAAGTTTATCTAATTGATGTTCAAAGCTACTCTTAAGTTAGTTATGTCAACAAGCTGAAACACTCATAAGATGGACTGCTATAATTTGAAGGGAATATTTGGAGGTAGTTGTCAAGTTTTCCTTTTAATTTTGATTCTTAATGCTTCTTTTTATTCTTTATTCCCTTACGCAATCTTGATTTCTAGGCAGGTCGATTTGGACAGTTGACTTATGTCCGCAATTACCAGGGGGAGCTGAAGAAGGGTGACACCATCTATAACACACGGACTGGAAAGAAAGTGCGAGTACAACGGCTGGTTCGCATGCATGCTGACATGATGGAGGCAAGTGCGGCTCCTTGTAAGAGCAGCCATTTCTCCACTGCCGGTGAAGCAGATCTGCTTTCTTGGTATCCTGAGCTCCACCAGAAAGTTATTTCTGGTTGAACAAATGTGTTTTCTTAGCTTTTTCCTTTTTTACTAAGACTAAGATGTCTTACAGTTCTGATCTGGTTCTTGGTTACAGGCTGAATTAGCAGATGTTAACTCATTTAATAACACTGATTATGAGATGATTTTTTTTTTGTTTTTTTTTTAAAGATCTCATTTATTTATTTGAGAGGTAGAGCTGCAGACAGAGGGAGAGACAGAAAGGTCTTCCATCTGTTGCTTCACTCCCCAAATGGCTGCAAAAGCCAGAGCTGGGCCGATCTGAAGCCAGGAGGCAGGAGCTTCTTCCAGGTCTCACACATAGGTGCAGGGGGCCCAACCACTTAAGCCATCCTTTGCTACTTTCCAAGGCCATAGCAGAGAGTTGATTAGAAGAAGAGCAGCCAGGACACGAACTGTCAACCATATGGGGTGCTGGCACCGCAGGTGGAGGCTTAACCTACTATGCCACAGCACCAGCCCCTTTGAAATAGTTTTATTTTTTCAATGGCTGAGGTTCAGGAAGAGAGAGTTCCTTAAGATGCAGAACACTGGTTTCAATGCTTTTCTTTTTCTTTGAGATTTAAAAGCAAGGTTTATTAGAGTCAGAGACCTCCAGCCAGAGTGGCATGGAGGGGGGCTACCACGAGGGAAAAAAACCCCCAAAGAGCCCTGGGTTTTTAAGAAAAATTAAAAAGATAAAAAACTTGACAATCAGAGTGACATTCAGTTACAAGAGGGGACAAAAAACTATTAAAAGACCTGATTTACAGTCCTTCATCCTGTTTGGCTTGCTCATGATAAAACAAAAGAGCCATAACAAGGGTGGGATACCTAATTTGTTTTATAGTAAACTGGGAGCTCAGAGGGTGGAGTCACCACTCCCTAGCTGTTCTCATGATAGGATTGAGGTTTTAAACCTTCAGGTAAATTCTGGTACTGGTATGGTATTGAGGGGGTTCTACAATAAGAATAAAACTTGGGGGTTAAACAGGGCTTTATGACTGCCATATTTCAGAAAGTCAAGTCACCAAATAATGTGAAAAATTATGTGTGCCTGCCCAAGGAATGGGGACCTTCTGACCTTGCTGTCCTTGCTAAGAATAGCTTTTGGGGGGAACATTTTCCACCCTCAATTTCCACTGACTTCCTATTAACCCATCTGACTCTCACATCCCCACCCCCCCAGAAGAATGGACCCTAACTTCTGTTAGGGGAACTGGGTGATGATCGCTGTGGCTGCTTCATGCTGAAAAGGGGCATCGTTGGGAATGAGAGAGTCAAGACAGGGTTCCAGCAGGAGGTGGCTTCTGGAGGGGAACAGCTTAGAGTGACAGCTTGCAGAAACTGCTTCCATCTGAGGTTTCATATGCATAGCCATCTAGAATTTCACTGTCTCAAGTCTGGAAAAATGAATCCATCAAGCAGTTTAAACTCAGTCTAAAACAAAGGAATCAATAGGGGAACTGAGAACGGTGCTGTCTAAACCATCAGCAAGTTTTCCTCTTGAGAGGCAAATGGAAACTGACAGAAGGAGGCTTAATAATAATCAGGTGGGCTCTAAGGCCTGGCTAGGTATGCAGCCCAGGCCTGCCTATCTCTTTCATGGGATACTGGAAGAGCCTTCATAAGGGAGGTGTGAACCTCTGTAGGGAAGGCACTCTGTTAGCTTCCATTACCTAGCTCGCCTGGAAGGAAAGCTGGCTTGAAGAGAAGGTAGGTAGCATCTCTAAAAGGAAAACATTTTTAGTTAATTTACGGTTCTGCCTGCAGTGTTGCTGACACTGCTTAGCCATCCCCTCAACAGCAGTGGTCACTTTGGAAGCTGGGCTGAGTGAAGGGCTTTTCAGCTTAGAGCCAACAAGGTCTGTGGCTCTGACCTGGAAGTCCTTTGACTCCAGGGCAGTTCCTTTTCCAGTGACTCAACTCTCTGCTGACAGTTCAGCGCTTTTCTCGAGCTACCAAGAATATTATAGGCATTCAGGGTGATGTTGGAACTGTGGTTCTTAAAGGTGACAGTCATAAATTCACACATAGTTTTTCACATTAATCGGTGACTTGACTTTCTGAAATATGGCAGTCATAAAGCCCTGTTTAACCCCCAGGGATTTTATACTTATTGTAGAACCCCCTCCATACCATATCAGTACCAGAATTTACCTGTAGGTTTAAAACCTCAAGCTGCAGTCTGTCCTTGACTTAAGGCTTGAATTGATTCTGAATATGTCCTGGCCTTCTGTAGTCCTTATGGTTAGGCCTTCACAGGAAAAACCAAGTTCATGAGGTTATCCCTATTCCTATGCTTTCCGAATCCAGCTCTGTATTCCTGCAGAAATTTATCAATCTAAGTATAAATGGTAGCTATAACTTTCTTTTCTGGAAGATGAATAGGCACACTCAAAATTGGACGGCCTTGCAGCTTTCAGAGATAGGCAGCAGAGGGCAGGCTGGAGGGATTAGTATTTGTCACAGCTGTTTCATGGGCCAGGTGCAGGGAGGCCTATACAGCTGTGCAGCCATTGAAAAGCACACTTCCAGCCGCAGCTGTTGTGAATAAACTATGAGGAGGAAAACCAGGAGGCGTGGAAGCAGCAGTGCTTTGTTCCTAGCTTTCCTGTGTTTCCTTGACCGCTTACATCTGTGAGAAATTAAAATTATTTTTGGTACAATGGACTCCATTCTTCTTCCTTTGTTTTCAAAACTTCCTTTGCAGATTTTTCTTGTATGTCTGTGACAAACAATTTCCTTGTCTGACTGTGGCAGCATATATAGTACATTCTTCGTAATTCCATAGAAATAACTTTAAAACCGTGAGGCACTGTGTTTTGTCAGTACTGCAGATCCTTCAAGTAATTATGCCGTGGCTCGGAATTTTCCATATAAAGTAGGTGTGATTTAAGTAAAAGCTTTGTTCGAGATATTAGAGGCTACTTCAGACCATTTGTGGGAAGATGGAATTAAGATAATCACACGTAACTTTTTCAAGTTCCTTGATACATCTTGGCCAGATTGTTGGCGTGGCCTTGGTTTTCTATATACTTCATGCTGAGAGATACTGCCTTGTTTATGTACAATGTTTTTATTGTGCTATTGCTTTTTAGTACAGTGTCTTCATTTGGGTTGCAAGTATTGTTTTGTGTTCTTTGTTTAGGATGTTGAGGAAGTCTATGCTGGGGACATCTGTGCATTGTTTGGCATTGACTGTGCTAGTGGAGATACATTCACAAACAAAGACAACAGTGGGCTTTCTATGGTAAGCCATTTAATTTTAAAGCTATTTAACACTTGATTTTGGAAGTCTGTGTTTATATGTAGTACATTGAGTATTTCAAAAAAACCAACTACAGATGTTTTCACCCAGTGCCACAAGCATCGACTTCATTTGAATACCAATTACACAAGTGCTCTGCAAGCTAGCTTACCTGGCTTTTTTTAGCAAAATCATTCCACAGTCTTCCAAAGTTTAATGTGGAAGAAAAACCTCCACTAGTTAACACCTAAATTGTATAGTTTGCACTCCTCCCTCCTAAAATCTACCTCCTCACTCTGAGTGCCTCTTGAAGTGTTGCCACTACTGTCAGACTCATCCCAGTGGAGTGCTGTTTCCTTATGAAGTCAACATCCAGAGAGTGGACCAGTTCCTCTGTCCACTGGGGATCTAGACTGGACTTGGGGATAATGGACCATAAGCAAGCTCAGGAGGCAAGATGCAATGAGACAGTCTGATTTAGAGGCAGACAGCTTGACCTTTGAAACTCAGAGATCCCTTCCATCACTGGGGATTCTGAGGGAAGAACATGCTCAGGCACTACCTGCCTTTGAATGCAGCCCGTTGGCCCTGTAGCAGAGCAGGCTCTCCAACACCATGACCATTTGCTTATTCATGAGGGTGGCATTCAGGGAAGAGTATGAGTACAAAGGGTGTGACAGGTGATGTACAGTAGGTCATTTATATAAGATATGATTAACTCTAATAGATGAGTGTGTGATAGTTCCCCATACCATTATGGTATATTCATAGTTTTATAATTTAACTTTTTATATGAACTCTAATGGTGTATGATTTTACATGTTGATTTAAAACACTCTAAAAAGTCAGATCTATATAAGTTTTGTTTGGGATGTAGATAGCAGAAATGTTTCATTACAAGTATTTTTTTTTAAGATTTATTTTTTTATTTATTTGGAAGACAGTTACAGAGAGAGGTAGAGCCAGAGAGAGAGAGAGAGAAACTTCCATCTGCTGGCTTACTCCCCAGATGACCGCAGAGAGAGAGAGAGAGAGAGTGAGAGTGAGAGAGAGAGTTAGTTCCTTCTGCTGGTTTACTCCCCAGATGACCGCAGAGAGAGTGAGAGAGAGAGTTAGTTCCATCTGCAGGCTTACTCCCCAGATGACTGCAACAGCCAGAGCTGAGTTGATATGAAACCAGGAGCCAGGAGCTTCTTCCAAGTCTCCCATGTGGGTGCAGGGGCTCAAGAAATTGGGCCATCTTCCACTGCTTTTCCAGGCCAGAGCAGAGAGCTGAATCGGAAGTGGAGCAGCTGGGACTTGAACCGGCACCCATAAGGGATACTGGCACTGCACACTGGGGCTTTAACTGGCTGTGCCATAGCGCTGGCCCCATTACAAGTATTTGTGATGAGGCCATCTCTTGTAATTAGCAGTATGAAATGATAGATGTTTGTAGTAAGTGCACATTGAGGCTTTGAAGCAAATAGGTCTTGCATACAGTGTCACTTCTGCTCTGTACTGCTACTGGCCCTTAGCCAAGTGACTTCATTTTCTTTCCAAGCTTTTAAGGACTTTATTTGTAAAATCAGATAATACCTGTTCCTCAGAGTTGTGACTGACTAAATAAGGTATCATGTTTACAACCTCGTGCCCTTTTACTGTTTTCCTAATCAGAGATCATAGTATGTTTTCATTAAATAAAGTAAATTGTCAGAAGATTGGAAAACCAAATGTGGGTGGCTTTAGGCAAGAATTACATGTATCAGCTTTTGGAATTATTGTAGTGATTATGTTAACTAGTTAAGTAAATTTATTTTGGGAGGGAGAAGATCACACAGTAGACAGCTTTATTTACGTGTATTGTCTAGCCTAAAGATAATGGCTAATATTTGTCTTTTGATTTATTTTAAAGTAGCATATTAAAATTAATCTATTCATGATTCATACAGTACTGCTTTTGAATTATTCTCTCTTCTTTTAAAAAAATATTTTAGGAGTCAATTCATGTTCCTGATCCTGTCATTTCAATAGCAATGAGACCTTCTAACAAGGTAAGAATTCAATTTAAAACTCAATATCACTAAAAACTGGAGCTCTTTGACTCTATAATGTACATGGGATCTTATAGTAGCCAACAGTTTTAAAGTCTCTGTTTCATCTTTTGCTGTTGAGATCGTTGCTATTGAAATCATGTTTAAAAATTTACCAATTTGTAATTTCTAATCTTAACTCCTCAGTATATTTGAAGAAATTATGGTATAAAAATATTTCCCAAACTTAACTTTATAACTCTTTAATCATTGGCTCTAGAGAGGTAAGTGTAACTTCCTGTATTCATAAAGTATCAGGAAAGGGGTATTTTGCCTTAACTTATCATGAAATTCTATTGTAAAGTACCCTGGAATTTCAAACAGATAATCACCGAAAGGGTTATGTGCATCTCTAAATTTTGTGGTAGTTACAGAGTAAATGTCCCAGGATACCATGGGGAGCCTATATGCAAGACTGTTTTTCTTAATATCAATTACAACTTTATATATGGGGTTTTCTTATTTTTTTTATGTTTTTATATTGTGTTTGATGTCATTTAGTTTTTCATAAAGCCAAACCTGCTAGAATAGGTTTTTCAGTTTCCACTGCTTGCATTGGAACTAATCTGGTCTTTTTAGTACCTAAGTATTTGGCATTCTCAGCAATCTTATTAATGTGGTTTCTTGAAATTTGCTTAATTTCTTCTGTGAACTATTATGTACAGAGCATATTCTCATGTGGGAGACATTGTTAACAGCTCCTCCATTTTGAGGAACTTTGAGATTTTCCAAACCTTTTCTTAACATAGAAAAGAGTGTTGAGGTGGCAAGACACATTAAATCATTCCATCTTCTCAAACTTGCTGAAGAGTGAGCCTTACATTTTGCCTCAGTAAGATGCCATAGTTTGTTCCTGATGCTTTGCTCAGACTGCTAGCTTTTTCCTTCAGAATTATGTTGGGTTAGAGATGGAAGGTATTATATTTCCATATCCCCAAACAGTTTATGTAAGATATTTAATTGTTGACAATTCACAGTAATGGAGGGGAATCAAGTGCATCAATAATCCAAAAGGGTTTTTGGTATACATTAAAACGTTTAGAAGCATCTGTTCCTGGAATAAATTAATTTAAATCAATAATGAAGTTACTGAATAAAGCTGTGCATCTCAGTGGGGGCTGCTAAGTGAATAATATCTGGCTAGTGAGAGAAAGATAAATTCTGACCTAGGGAGCCTAATCTAGGATTCAGTCCCAGCTTTGCTATGCACCAGCTGTGTGGCCTTGAACAAGTCACTTAATCTCTCTGTACAGCCATTTCCTTACCTGTAAAATGTGGATAATTCTATCTTGCAACATTGTGATTAGAATTTGAGATACCATGGAAAACACCACAGCTCCAGGCTTATGGTAAATGATAGCTATTAATACTGGTGATACAGAGTGTATGTTTCCCACTGCTGCCCTAAGACATTGCCACAAATGTAGTGGCTTAAAACAACACCAGTGTTTTACTTTACAGTCAGCTGGAGTCTGACACAGTTCACGGTGGGCTAAATTAATCAAAGCATCAGAGTCGTGTTCCTTCTGGAGGCTCGTGACTTTGCTTACTCAAGGTGTTAGCAGAATTCAGTTCCTTGTGGCTGTAGGTTTCCCATTTCCTTGCCAGCTGTCACCTGATGGCTCACCTGTTTTCACTGGAGGCTCCCTTCCTCATGTCTTCAGTGCCAGCAACAGCACGTTGAGTGCCTCTGCTGCTTCAGATATCCCCTGCTGCTTCTGTCCTTGCGTTTCTCTGACCTCCCCTCCTGCCTTCCTCTTCCACTGGTAAAGGCCTATGTGATTACTTTGGGTCCATTCAACTAATTCATCAGTTTCCCCGTCTCAAGAACTGTAACCTTGATCATTGCTCTTAAAAAGTTGCCTTTACTCTGTAAGATGATGTACAGGTTTCAGGGGGATTAAGCATCTTAGGGCTGTTATTGTGCTTATTTCAGAAGAATAAAAGTGTACTCTACTGTATCCAAGCAGATTGTTTTGAAAAGAAGTCTCAGTGTGGTTATTTCCTTTACTATTGCTTTTAATTGTTCTGTCTGAATCTACAGTAGAAATCGTGGTAAACGTGCTGATCCTTTTGATTTAGAATTTCTAAAATGTAACATAGATACCACTTTTTACTTTATGGACAGTTTTCCGCAAATGGACAGTGTTTTCAAAGTAATAGGAAAGGGTGCAGAGTTAGTTAAGTCTTAGACTCTTGTTTGCTATCTTGATATGCAAAGAAAATCCTTTTCAGCTAGCTATTCCCTGTTCTCTTGCCTTAAGAGTTCCAAATTCATATTTTTTAAGAAAAAGTATGGAATAGAACTAGATGTGGATCATCTTTATTAATTGCTTATGTATTTAAATTCATTCAGTAAAGTTCATTCAAAAATCTCATTGCTTATCATGCTTAGTAAATTAATGTATAATGACTTTCTTCTTTTAAAGAATGATTTGGAAAAATTTTCAAAAGGTATTGCAAGGTTCACAAGAGAAGATCCCACATTTAAAGTCCACTTTGACACTGAGAGCAAAGAAACAATTGTATCTGGAATGGGAGAGTTACACTTGGAAATCTATGCTCAGGTAATGAAAGATGACTGAATTGATTACTGTCTGTTTTGGGTGCAAAAATTTTTTGAAATCATGTATACACGTGGTCTTCAAAACATTCATGGAAAATATGAAAAAACTACATAATTCCAAAAATGTTTTGCACCCAAATTATCTTTTAATTCCATAGAATTCCAGTAAATGTTAGTAATTCTGAAAAACAAGAAACTAATGGTGATTCTTCAAGCTTCACTATGGTTTATATCTAGATATATTTCTTCCTCTATATGTGTTACAAATTGTTTTTGGTTTCTAAATCTGTTTGATAAACATGAACTCCTAGAATCAAGACCTCAGAGATTTGCAGTAAGATTGTCCAACCATCCCTGAGTCTTGGTTAGTTTAATTGGGTCAGTTAAATCCTGGATTCAGCCTTAGCTAGACAAACTAGTTGTATACACTCTTGAGGCTATTTCAAGTCAATAATTGGTCTTTATATGGTAGACAAAAGAAAGGGTGAATGGGGCCTATACTTTGCTAGGAAAGGTCTCCTTCATACGTGGATGAAAGCAAAAGACATATGATTTGGAATTGTGGCATGATCATAAAAAATCCTGACAATAGATTTATAAATTATTCTAGTAACATGTAATAATACAGAACAATGGTGAAATTTTAGTGAATAGATTGGGGGTAAGTACAAATTAATCATCTTAAATTAGAATTTATATAAAATCTGTAAAAGTAGTCTAGCTTAAATATCATATATCCAATTCTTTTAAAATTACTTAAGATATCATTTGTCTACTGTGTTTAAATAAAGCTGTTAAGATATTTAAGGTACTTAGGATTTTTTCCTCAGATTATTTTGTTAATCATAATAAAAAGTTATTTCCTACACTCTATTTTTAGAGGATGGAAAGGGAATATGGCTGTCCTTGTATCACAGGAAAGCCCAAAGTTGCCTTCCGAGAGACCATTACTGCTCCTGTCCCGTAAGTATGCAACATAATTAAACATTATAAGGTTGAAATTGAAGTTTTTATTATGGCATGTCCACAGCACTGTTACTGTTATATAGACATTCTTATGTAGTAACACTAATTTTGTTCAGGGATCTATATAGAGTTTTATACTGGACAGGATATTATATGTAGAGAACCTTTGAGATTTGTTTGGCCACATAGCACCAACAGGCGTCTTTACGTTGCATCCCAGTGCTAGGGGCCTCCTTTATTCCAGATGTGCTTCCTTTGGCAGACGGCTATTATGTTTGACTTTAGTACCATATTGTGGATGCCAGAGAACTTGCATTTGCCAAGGAATGATCTCCTGAAAGAAAAGGAAATTAATGTTGTGATAAAATTCATAAAACAATTAAGAAAACACAATTGGGTTTGTATTTTGATAGAGACAAACTAGTCCTCATAAAGAATTGCATGAAACACATTAAATTGCTGCAGGTGTAATAGGCTTCAGGCTGGTGCCTGTCAGAATTTACATGAATTTTGATTGTCGGAATTAACACAGTACATTGTAGCTGTAAAAGGAACATCAGTTTTTTCACAGTGGCATCAACTAAAGTTAAGTGCTACTTTACCTGAGATGCAATGTCATGAAGTAGAATGGTATAGTCTAATTCAATAAAGTCATCATTTCTTTGCTGTGACAAAAAATAGAAACCTGATGTTTAAATCTTAATAACATTGGCAAAAATGACATTTCAATTTTTAAAACCAGCTTAGTTTAATAAATGATTATAGTATACTCATTTAGGTAAGAATGAAAATTGACTGTGATAATTTAGCCTGACAGAAAAACTATTCTCATAACTTAACAAGTGAGTATTCTTCCACTACATTTTAAATTCATTATATATTTGTTACTCTAAAAAACATTTATCCAGTTTTAGTTTTCAAGTTGTGGTAGCTTAAGATTGTTGTGTAGCTTGTTATATAAGGATCCTTAATATTTCCATTGTTGAGAAAAACATTTAAGGAATAAACTGTGGCAATGAATGCTAACATTAAAAGAAACACTGAAAACAGTAAAAGGTAATGAATGTAGTTATCTGATTTTGTAATTAAAGCTTTTATCTGTACTGTTTATTGCTTTGGCAAAAAAAATACTTAAAGCTACACAGCAATACTTTATGTATGTAGTTTAAAATCATCATCAGGCTCCTGTAGGCGTGTAATTGATGTACTATTTCAAGGGGCAGAACAAGTTCCTTTGGTTAACAGTGATTATAAATGTGACCCCAGGGTCAAATAAATAAGAGCATAATATCCTCTTTACAGTAAATTGGAGTAATCTCTTCTTTGTATCCACAAAGGATGCCCCTTAAAAAGAATGTAAACATCAGTAAGGAATCTTACATGTTGGATCTTGATAAGTAAAGTCATCTTACTTGTATTACCAAAGGATTGGTAAACTATTCTGTTGAGATTTGCATTATTGCTTTAAAAATCACAGTTTGGTGAAGGGCCACAGGAGTTTCTTTACATAAATATTTACTAATATTGTCTTGTACATGATTAAAAGGTTTTATGGCTTGTTTTCAGGAACTCAATTACTCAAGACCTCAGTCCCCCTATAGGAACTGATGTGTGTGGAAATACATTAGAAAAAAGGCTTGCTGTGTGTCTCAAAATATTGTTATCATACCCATGTTAGATTTTGGTATCATACGCTGAATATTATAATTGGGTTTCCTGTCCTCCAGTGCTCATAGGTGTCTAATAAGTGGTTACAAAGCCTGTGATGGAAAGGCGCTCTGTCTTGCAGTTGGGTGCCAGTCAGCTCACATAAATCAGCTGGAAAATCGTTTTCTCCAGGGAACTGAATAAAGCTCTTATGCTTTCTTTAAGTTCTACTTTATTTATTTTTTTAATTTCCATTAGATACTGGTTGATTTTTTTTTTTCCTTTCAACTTCTTAATAAAACTAAGATTGGAGAACTTATTTTTATCTCTTTATTGTCTAGAAAGATACACTTCTAAACAGCAATAAATAATATTGGACTTAAGAAAACATACAGCTAGCAACAGATCATATAAGATGTTGTAAATTGTAACTAAATAGGTTATAAAAGTAAACTGTATATAGCAAGCTAAGGAACGAGTAGTGGAACTATTTTAGAGAAATACAGCAGGCTTCTCAGAGACTGTGATACTATGACTTTGTTCAGGGAGACTCCTGGGGAAAAGTACCACCTATGTCTTTTAAGTAGCTGTGGCACTACTATTGTTGTAGAGAAAAAAAAGCAGAGACAGTTTAATTAGCGCATGACTAGTAATTTATAAATCAAACTTAAGTTGCTATAGGAAATCATAAATGGCTGAGCACAAAAATGAATGCCAGGTTACAACTCGATTTCATTCTAGAAAGTGTAGCTTCACCTGTGACTGCCACAAACAGTGACCCTTAGGACTTCCATATAGCAAATAAACGTATAGTCATTCATACAAGTAAATTCACACAATGTGTCCGGGATTCTCTTTCACTTCTACTAATAAAACTCTTCAAACCGTTTTACTATAAAAGAGATTTGAGTTCAGAACCACAGTCGAATCTGACTCGCCTAATAAGAAAGGTAAAGAACTGTCATTACCAGTCGTTACCATGGTGCCTTTTCTTTTTTTAAAATTAATTTTTTTTACTTAGAAACCTTTTATTTTTAAGGTATACATACTTCGTGCATTTCATATATGCAAATTTAGGAACATAGTGATTCTTCCCATCCTGCCCTTCCTCCTAACCTTCTTCCTCCTCCCTCCTATTCCATGGTGCCTTTTCAAAGTGCCACCTAGAACCTACTTATTAATAGAAAATGCTTTAAGGAAAATGCATGGCTTTGCTTTGCTATTATCATGGGTCCAGGGAATGTACACTAATGCAGCACTGTTACTAAGAAGGCAAATTAGGCAAAGGACTATGGTTTGTAGCTCTCTGCCAAACTGAGAGATGTTTTAGACCACTGCTGTTACTTGGACTCTTCCTGCCACTTTTACCTTCACAAGACTTGATTATGACTGACCCCTCCTTCAAAATAGCAGCTCATACTTTTAATTCAAAATTACTTAGGGGCACTGTTTTTCCAAGTATGAATTACAATACTTTCAATAAATATGAACCCAGGTAATAGTGTCTTTAAAGAAATTACTTACCACTTGCTTGACAGTTTGAATTTTTACCATTTTATACCATGTGTTTTCTGTAGAATTCTGCCATATTATATAACCACAGCCAACCCAAGCTAAATGTCGAACTGGTTTCATTTCTGGAGGTACATTTCCAAAACTGTCTATTGGTGGAAACATATAATAAGTGTAATTATTTTAAATATATAGTATTAACCTTAAAAAATTAAAATTCTAATTCATGTCTTAATTTCCTTGAAATGAGTACAGAAAAAAAATTAAGCCCTGGATCCATTTAGTCCTAAAGTCTCTTTTTTTGGTCTAGAAAGAGCTGTAAGATGAAACTTAAGAAAACATAAGGCTAGCAACTAGTAAGATACTAGGTTTAAAATTATGACTAAATGGGGTATTTAAATTATATGCAGCAAGCTAAGGAAAGAGTAGTGGAATGATTTCCAAGGCAATATAGTAGGCTTCTCAGAGATTGCAATGCTATGACTTCTCTTTAGATTGATACCTGGGGGAGAACTGCCATTACCATAGTGAAAATAAATATTTTTTACAGGAGCAAGTATATTTCCAACATAGTTAATATTTAACAATTTTGAACATAGATAATTGAGATTGATTTTAAAGTTGGAAAGAACTTTTTTCTATGCCATATTCATGTACCTGGAATATCTTTTGCTTCTAGTGGTTCCTTCATGGATCTGAGTCTTTGATAAAATGTGTTGTCTTCTTCATCTGGATTCTTTCCAATTTCTCCTTCAAATGTGAAGCTGACTTCTGGTGCAGTATTTTGTCCCACAGTAGGATAAAGCACTTCAGCCGTACAGTTTACTGTAACTTCCTGTTTGGGACATTTTTGCAAAAGATATTTATATGTAAATGCCCATCATTACTAATTATTGTTTCTTGAGATAGGATTTAGAGCACTGGCCCCTAATGGTGGTGGTTCAGACTTCACTTCAGAGTGCCTATTTTCAAAGGTAGCCTATTTTCCAGAGGTAGCATGTAAACATTCAAAACTAGATAACTTACTGTGTGATTTGTAAGGTCTCATAATCTTATAAATTCTAATCTTAAAACTTTGAATACATTTGAAGATTAATTTGCAAGGCTGTCTTTAGTCTGATTTTATATACCAACTCCAGACTGGTTATTTTTTAAGTTTTTCCATTACTCAAGTTTTTTTCAAACACAGGTATAGCGATCTGTTTGTACATGTAAAGTTAGAGATTGCAGCACTATGTTATGCTTTGTAAGGCTGGCTGTCTAGCAGCCCAGATGCCTTTTAATGAACCTCCTTTAAATACTCTGTGTCTCATCTGAATACAGTGCAAAGGGCAAGCTTTTAGATGGTTATGATACAAATTGGAGTTCCTTTTCATTTGTCTCATAGAAATTTGACAGAATTTCTAAAAATGTCTCTGGCTCAACACTGAAAGACCCTAATCTGAAAGGTGGTATCAGTTGGCCAGTTCATGAATCTCTAAGAGCACTTGAATTCTTTAAATGCCCAATTAATAACAGAACAAAAAAGGCAAGAGAAAGTTAGCATTACCAGAGAGCAAGTTACTTCATATTAGGGCTAAGTTCAGGCTTCCCGATGAGACAGTTGGCTTGAACTGAAGTGTGTATTCTTCTCTAAATAGTGCAACAGAAATAATTCATGTATCTCACAATACACGAAGATAGTAAAACTTGACCTTGGTAAGCTTTGCCCATATAGTATTGTTTTATTAGAGGCAGGGGTTTCACAACCTAAAAAAGGGAGTGGGTGAAGGGAAGCAACACTAATCCCATGGATTTGATCAACAAAGGTGACTTAGAATATTTAGAATCAAATTTATTTAGTAAAAACATTTTGCTTACTTTATGGATTATTTCTTCCACAGAAAATTTAAGGTGGTACTTATGTCCTCTTCCTGGAATATCCTAAAATTAAAACGTGGTGGAGAAAAGAGATTATAACAACATATCGAGTATTTGTGGTGTTAGAAGAATGCATTCTTATTTAGTTAGGAGGGCTGGCTGGTGGGAGAAATGATTCAAGTCTTAAATCCTGAAAAGGCCTTGTCATCACGTTTGGAATGTCTAATTCAGCAGCCCATCTACCCCTTGTTTTGAGTGAGAACAGTGTGGGATAAAAGCATACCAACAGAGTAGAGTGGGCACAACTCCTTTTCCATTATGAGAAAACTTCAGGCTCTGAGTCTTTTACACAAGAAATTCTGCAATAGCTTTTGATCCCAGAGACAAAAGAAAGGATACACCTTTGAAAAGATTTTTCAAAAACCCCACTGTTCCCTCCAAATAATGTTCAGTGAATGTGAACCCCGTTTTGAGGCAGGTTACTGCAGGGTAGTTGGAGATTTCTTGTACTCAGGCACTGTTTTTAGCCATGTAGTGGTGGACCAGACAAATGAGAGCTTAAATTTTATAAGACATTTAAGTATTTCATGTTTTTAATCAAGATCCTGATTAAAAGTTTATACCTAATTATGGTATCTGGTGCAGTTTTAAACTAAAATCTATTCTTTGTCATCTCTTAAAGACCATTAGCAGTTAAAACTATGTCAGATGAGCAAGTTCAGCCTTAAATCCTGTACACTTAAGTAAGCTGAGGCCTTGAATATTTAATTCAACCCTTTAGCCAGAGAGCATGTAGTCGCAGTGGTGGCCTGAGTGGTGGTGGGATGCTTAAAGCAGAGTGCCAGCTCACAATGCGTTTATTCTCTGTCTTTGGTTGCAAGTTTCTCTTGCTTCGCTTTGGTCAAAGTTCTAATGAGGATTGCTCTTACAATTTCGGCAAAGGAGAGGCAGGAGCTTTTGTTGGTGACGCGTGGTGCAGTAGATGAGAAAGGGAGTAGCAGTGGTAATACTCCTTTGCCTGGTTCCTATGGGTTTCGCTGAGGGAATGGCGAAAATGCTGCCGTTTATGTAGAGTGCTTTGCCATTTCCTTGGAAGAGTGCCCAAGAAACTATCGATGTCTCTGCCTTATGGTGGAAACGACTAACAGTTCCGGGCTGTCTCCAGAGAGAGCAGCATAGGCTGTTCAGGACTCTAGAGCACAGGCCCTTGGCCAGAGGCAGACCTCTGGCGAGCAGGGTGCCCTAGCCTGGAGCCCCCGCACCTCGCGCCTGCAGGACTCACCTCCATGCTGGCTTGTTTGACCGTCTGCACCAGAAACACCTTGTGGGGGGTTCCCTGCTGGTAGTTGATGCAGTTCTCAGCCACCGAGGCCGCCCTGGAGGCTGGGTAGTGAGTCGGTGGGATTTCCATTCTTGGCAAGCGCTGGCCGCAGGACTGCTCACTCTTAACGGGACCCGGACTAGCGCCGCGGTTCTGCCTGCTGCTAGGTGGGCACGCCTGGTCTGGCTGGGCTGGGCCGGGCCGGATCGCAAGCTCCTTTCCTCCCTCTTCCTTCAACTCTGGAAGCTGCTGCTCGGCTCTGGCTCCCAGAGTGCAGGCACTCAGAGCCTGCTGCTCCTGGCGCCCCGCCCTGCTCCCGCCTTTCTTACCCGGCGGGTTCTTACTGGAGGAGAGGTGAAGCGCCGCAGGGAGGAGGGGAGGGAGGGAGTAGGGAAGCTGGGTGGGCAGGGCCTTCCTCTTCCCTTTTACTAATCTTTACAGAAGTGCTGGGAGGGGCTTTCAGGCCCTAGAGTTTGTAGTCCCTCCTCTCCTAGGCTTCTGGTTTCCACTCCAGGGAAAGTCAGTCTGGTTGCTTCCCTTACAGGCTAGAGCACAACTTCCATACACACCAGTGTCCTGCGCAACTAAGGGCCAGGGGTTCTCCCGTGATTCCACTCTCTTTGCTCTTCCCATTGTGAGAGGCCGGGACGGACTTGTTCATTCACAGTTATACAATACTCCTAAACTATACTATTAAGTGGGGACATTATGGAATTTGGGTCAGGAGAAGTAAAAAATTTACCAGCACCTCTCCCCTCCTTTACTGATCTTACAGGCGATTTTGATAGGACACCGTGCTGCAAATTTGAATCACTTTGAATATTTTACTTGAAGGATGAAAATATACTTAAAAACTGAACTTACACAAAGCACTGTGATCAGATTCTAACAAAAGCAGCTCTTTTAAAGCTATTGGGCACAAACTTAGTAGGCAGTACATTTCCACTCTCCAATTTTCTCATTTTTCCCCCCACCATTTAAGGAACTATAATTTTGACTGGCTTTGCTGTACATCAGGGAACTAAGATTTCCTTTGACCTCTTGCTAGAACTTCACTTAGCTGATTGGGAAGTGGAGATTCTTTTCCTTGAAAATGGAGTTTTGAGGTTCCTTCGGTATACTTATCTGTATGTTATCAATGATTTTTGAAAGGAAGTGAACAAAAGTATACTTGTAATGTGCCTTCCTCAGATATCATTTAACATGTGTAAATAAAATGTCTTTAGAATAAGTAGATTTTTAAGTAGTAAACAGTAAGGCATTTTTCCTCCTTTTTGGCTAAATTAACTGACAACTGTGAAGTCATTAGAGGATGAGGGAGTTAGTTTCTCCTCTTAAAGCTTTTACTCAGATATTAAAGCTCCCCCTTGCCACGTGGATGGGTCATTTAACTGGGAGCCAGTCTCTCTAGTTGTCCTTGTGTATTCTCTTCTGTGTGGAAAGTGTTCCTTTGATGGTGTCTAGGAAGGAAGGAGTGCCTAAGTACATTCTGTTGACTTGGAAAGAGCTGTCTGCTGATAATGAAATTTTCTTTCACAGATGGTTCCCTCACACCTCCTATGTCACTATCTATTGGAGTAGTGAGAAGTAAATGTGAGCTTCCTAAACTCACCATTTTGAAGCTTTATCAATATAATCCCTATCTGTGATTAAAGATAATAACTGATATAAGATAATAACCTGTTATAGCATAACAGGTACTTAAAAGTACACATAGCAACTTAAGTTCTACTAATAATATACTTTTTACATTATAAAAGAAATTTAACTGCCTGTTTTGATATTAAATAAATGGTAGTAAGAAAACCTCATTCCTAAATTTAAGTCCTTAAAATCTTACTAAATCTTCATGAAAAGGGGTGATCATCAGTCCATTGTCCTCAAAATTGAATTAAGTGTGGATTACTTTCAAAACAAAATTTATTACAGGTCTTTGAGATCAAGTGAATTACAACTTTATGTAACTGTAAGAGTATAAACGTAAAACTAAGTAAAGATGCCTATAACTTGTGAGTATGGTATGATTATTAAGTCAAAACAAATCCTCAAATTAGAGGTAAACAATGAAACCAACCCAATTCCAGTTAACAATTTTAATGTGATAGATGATGTTTTGTCAGATAAATTGCCTTTACAACATGCCAGCTGTCTGACCCACAGGGCAGGGTTTCTGTCACTCTCAGCAAGCATGTCTTCTTAGCTGCTGCCAAAGTGGTCTCACTTCTTTGCCCTCTTCTTGTAGGTGAACTACTGTACAAGTTATCCTTGCACTGTACCTCCTAATGGCTCTTGAAGTGAAGGAATCATTTGTAGCTTAAGTCAGTTTATTTTATTAGCTTTCTGGAAAAATGGTTAAGGGCATTGGCTTTGGTGCAAATCCTGGCTCTGCCACTTAATAGCTGTATTTCACTGGGCAAATTACTTAGGTTACTCAACTATAAAATGGTGATAAAAATAGGACCTACTTTATGGGTTTGTGGTAAAGAACAAGTAAGACAAGCCATATAAAAGTGCTTAACACAAGCCTGGCATGTAAATGTTTTGTTATGTGGTACCTTCTCAGTTATAAATTCAGACATGGTCCCCGAAGTCATACGGAGTTGTTAGTGTATTCGTCGTGCAGAGCAGTGCTTCCCAGTAGAACTTTTTGCAGTGATGGAGCTGGTCTGTATCTGTTCACTAAGTATTCTCCACAGGTGGCCTTTGAAATGGGACAAGTAGAACTTGGGACAAATAGAACTAGAGACTAGGTTTTAAACTTTATTTTTTGATTTCAATTTATAACAATGATTTGTAGGTGCCATATAGATAGTAGAGGTGTAGGGTATGTTTGTATAGATGTTATTGTCAAATTGAAAGCAAGATTTAAGATGCCTCAGAGAGAACTTGGTATATACCTGAGAATATGTCAGTACATTGTAGTTTTGGAAATCCCTTCAGTCATTCTTTGTTGATTTTTTTTTTTTTTTTTTTTTGACAGAGTGGACAGTGAGAGAGACAGAGAGAAAGGTCTTCCTTTTGCCGTTGGTTCACCCTCCAATGGCCGCTGCAGCTGGCGCATTGAGCTGATCTGAAGCCAGGAGCCAGGTGCTTCTCCTGGTCTCCCATGGGGTGCAGGGCCCAAGCACTTGGGCCATCCTCCACTGCCTTCCCGGGCCATAGCAGAGAGCTGGCCTGGAAGAGAGGCAACCGGGACAGAATCCGGCGCCCCGACCGGGACTAGAACCCGGTGTGCCGGCTCCGCAAGGCAGAGGATTAGCCTGTTAAGCCACGGCGCCGGCTTCTTTGTTGATTAACAGTTGTATCTAGTCGCCAGGAAAATGAACCTTTTGTCATTTTGTTTTTTTCTAGCCTGCCCTAAAGCTCTTGACTTCTGGAAGAATATTTAAAGGTGCATTCATACTTAGGCTTTTCAGGAAATGTGCCTGTTCCAAGCTGGCATCTCCTGTCAATATTGAAACTTATCTTCAAACCATTCACAAATATACATGCAGGAACACGTACTCATTAATGTCCATTTGCCTGCAGTTACCTGCAGGTAGTTTTGAAAATGGCTTACGTCTTTCATCTTAGAGTCTTTTTTTTAAAAATATTTATTTGAGAGGTAGAGTTATGGACAGTGAGGGAGAGAGACGGAGAGATGTCTTCCATCCGCTGGTTCACTCCCCAAATGGCTGCCCAAGCACTTGGGCCATCCTCTGCTGCTTTCCCAGGCCACAGCAGAAAGCTGGATTGGAAGAGGAGCAGCCAGGACTAGAACTGGTGCCATGTGGGATGCCAGGACTGCAGGCGGAGGATTAACCTACTGTGCCACAGCGCTGGCTGTGAGAGTCTTGAAGATTTCAGTTTAAAGGAACAGTGGCTTGCAAATGGTAAATGAAATGTTTCTCCAGTGAAATAGTAGCCTTTGTTTACATATGCATAATATGTATGTAGAATGCATATTCTGTATTTATGTTGTCATTAGTGGTTTGAAGTAAACAGTGGCCTATGTCTATATATCTTTTTGAATGACCTATTTATATAAGTCACTCTCATTTCATGATTTTCAAGTGTTTATATTCCACCCAGAACTCATTTTCTCTTGTATTGCTGGAGTCTGTAATGCCCAAGTAATAAAGTCAAATAGGAGCTCTCAGAACACGTTAACATAGGGCAGCACTCAGAGCTCTTACTTTGAAGGAGCTGGCCTCAGCCAGATATTTAAGTCGAGAGAACACTGTAGTCCAAAGGGGGACATTCCAAGAGATGTGGGTAAGCTTTTTGGAATGTAGGTAATTAGAACAATGAACCTTAAACTAGTCTGCTTATTTTAATTACTTTAACTTTTGTATTTTGAAATTTGGAATTGGCAAAATTAAAAACTGTGAATTACCTTGGTGGTATACTCCACCCTCACCCCTCCAGTAAGATTAGGAAAATGAAGATTGTTTTTAGGTAAATGTACAGGAAGCTTTCATAAGCAAAAGAAAAACTAAGTGATTACATAAGGTTATTTTTTTTTTCCATTTAAGTTATTTTATTTTGGCAATTAAATAATGTTTTGTTGGTCTTTTTCTTCCTAAATCACTTTCAGGTTTGATTTTACACATAAAAAGCAATCAGGTGGTGCAGGCCAGTATGGGAAAGTGATAGGTGTGCTGGAGCCCCTGGACCCAGAGAACTACACTAAGTTGGAGTTTTCTGATGAAACATTTGGAGCAAATGTTCCAAAGCAGTTTGTACCTGCTGTAGAAAAGGTAAAATTTTTAAATCTTCTTTTGCATTTTTATTTACTAAAAACAGTTTATTAGGTATCAAATGATACTCTTTTGTCACGTTATCCATTGAGTTCGTTTTAGCTATAATCCTGCCTCTGTATCTGATTGTTAAGCTTTGCGTCTGATTTAGAAGTCCCAGGTCTTTGCATTCATGAGCTATAAATGTCTGCTATGAGAGTGGTGAGAAATCATTCTGTTTCTTAATTGAAGTTATATTTCTCTTGACAAGTTGTAGCTTCTGTAATTGATTGCAGTCAGCAATTAAGATTTGCAGTAGCCCTTAGAATTTATGAAAGGTTTGTTTTGCTGTAGTAAAGTGATCATTTACTAAGATTCTGAACACCTTGTTGCCACTGTCATCTTTGTTACTACTTAATGTGCTTCCTTGTCCAATGTGCAGAGCCGGTTTCTTCATTTGTAAGATGAAAGTAAAATATTTAAACCTGTACTCCTGATAAAATAGAGATCAGACAAGTCTATGTGACATTTCTTTGGGAATTGTGAATCACTTTTTAGATATAAAGGGTTAGCGTTTTGTTTGCTTCCCAAGTCACTTATTTAAAACTGTGTTAAACATTTGACAATTGTTTATTCTTGTGCATTGAGGTTTTTCTGAGTTTTTTTTTTTTTTTAAAGATTTATTTATTTATTTGAAAGCCAGAGTTACACAGAAAGAGAAGGAGAGGCAGAGAGAGAGAGGTCTTCTATCAGCTGGTTCAATCCCCAGTTGGCTGCAATAGCTGGAGCTGTGCTGATCCAAAGCCAGGAGCCAGGAGCTTCTTCCAGGTGTCTCACGTGGGTGCAGGGGCCCAAAGTCTTGGGCCATCTTCTACTGCTTTCCAGGCTGTAGCAGAGAGCTGGATCAGAAGAGGAGTAGCCAGAAGTCAAAGTGGTGCCCATATGGGATGATGGCACTGCAAGCAGAAGCTTAACCTACATGTCGCAGCGCTGGCTCCTTTTTTAAGTATTTTGTCTTAGAAATCCTTGGTAACAGATTAAAATTTTGGTTTCAGGGATGGTAGTATTTTTGTGATTAATATATTCTATTTACTACACTCTTATAAGATAATGTTATATTATTAACACACTTATAAATATATTTCGCCAGGATTAGGAGAGCTTAGTTTTTTTTCAGCATACATAACTTAGTTTTGAAATGTCTGAAAGACATTGTATACAGGTTCAGTCATATGATTGTATGGCCAGGAAAAACCAAAAATATGTACAATTTGTTGTAAATCAGTTATACCTTAATGAAGCTATTTTTAAACAAAAATAATTGCATTTAGAAAAGTAAAATTACCTTTTAATTATAATTACCTTTTAATTTTAGTTCTTACTGCCATTGTGTAACTTTGCAAATTATAGCTTTATCATATGACCTGGCAGTGAGGCAAAGCAATGATAAGTATATAGTAAGGGCTTCTACTACATGTGGGAGTTTTCTTTTAAGGAGTTCATAGTTTTGCCTTTCGTGTTTCCTCTAAAATTAAGATCATGCTGTCTCTACAATGGATTATGAGAGTTAAGTCACTTGAATATGAGAGTGACTATTAGCCCTCCTAAGTTCAGTTTAAGGAGTGTTTTTGCAAGGGATTCTTCATCTAGGTGGTATAATAATGAACTTAAAGGGTAAAGATATTAAGTTCTTCAAATAATTCTTTTTTGAGGGATGAAATGTAGCATGTATAAAAACAATACACTTCAGAACCCTAAAATGTTTGGGAGTTTTTGGTAATGCACCTGTAAGTGAAATCCACTCACTCTGAAGTTGTTTTCATTCATTAACAGGGATTTTTAGATGCCTGTGAGAAGGGCCCTCTCTCCGGTTATAAGCTCTCTGGGCTCCGGTTTGTTTTGCAAGATGGAGCACACCACATGGTTGATTCCAATGAAATCTCTTTCATCCGAGCAGGAGAAGGTGCTCTCAAACAAGGTATGCTGTATCCTAACACCTACCGCCTTAGACCAGCAGAGCTAGGCACCACACCAGGGAATTTGATCAGTACTTGGGCAAGTGGATCAAAAGTGAGGGTAGATTGCTAGTTCCCCTTCTTGCAAAATTAAGAGCCTTACCTGTTCCAAAAATTATCTAAATTTTTTCTTTGTGTTTAAATTCATAGGTAATTTGTAAGTTCTATTTTTCATAGACAAGATAGAACTACATAGAATTCTAAGAAATATTCTAAAGTGCCGATGCCACGACTCAATAGGTAATCCTCAGCCTGCGGCGCTGGCACACTGGGTTCTAGTCCCCGTCGGGGCGCCAGATTCTGTCCCAGTTGCCTCTCTTCCAGGCCAGCTCTCTGCTAAGGCCCGGGAGTGCAGTGGAGGATGGCCCAAGTGCTTGGGTCCTGCACCCCATGGGAGACCAGGAGAAATACCTGGTTCCTACCTTCGGATCAGCATGGTGCGCCAGCCGCAGCTCCCCGGCCGTGGCGGTCATTGGAGGGTGAACCAACGACAAAAGGAAGACCTTTCTCTCTCTCTCTCTCTCTCTCTCACTGTCCACTCTGCCTGTCAAAAAAAAAAATATATATATTCTAAAGTTAGCTAACTATAGTCATGTTGTTTTAGTGATTTGCTCAAATTATATTTGTAAGTAACATTTTCATGTTTGACATTTTAGGCTATTAGATTTTATTTTTTTAAGATTTATTTATTTGTTTGAAAGAGAGAGAGAGAGTGAGCAAGAGTGAGCCAGGAGCTTCACTGAAGTTTCCCACGTGGGTGCAGGGGCCCAAAACATGGGCGACTTTCCGCTGCTTTTTCCAGGCCATTAGCAAGGAGCTGGAAGGGAAGTGGAGCAGCCAGGACATGCACCTGTTGCCCAAATGAGATGCCAGCAACTCAGGCGTTGGCTTTAACCTACTACGCCACAGTGCCGGCCCCCAGGCTTTTAGATATTTTGAGGATGACAAAAGTATTTTGAAAGAATTCTGTAAACCTTGTCCACAATGTAGATTTCTTGCTAAACTGATACATTTGTCAGCCTGGTGAACTAGAGCCCTAAGAAACTGGGAACATGTTTGATTCTTTGCTTTTAAGAGAAAAAGGCAAATGTTATCATGGCAGTTTGACATCAGGATTTTTCCACAAAGAAACTTGAAAGTTGTGGGCAGAATCTAGAAAATTTACTCTCTCTGCCATTTCTTCTGTTATTTGTTATTTGTTAATCTCTGTGTCTTTACACAGGAGAATTATATTATGCACAAAACATTTCACAAGGGTGTTTTTTTTTTTTTTTTTTTTTTTTTTAGATTTATTTGAGAAGCAGAGTTATAGAGGGAGAGACAGAAAGGTCTTCCAGCCACTGGTTCACTCCCTAAATAGCTGCAACAGCCGGAGCTGGGCTGATCTGAAGCCAGGAGCCAGGAGCCAGGAGTGTCTTTTGGGTCTCCCACGTGGGTACAGGGGCCCAAGCACTTTGGCCATCTTCCACTGCTTTCTGAGGCCCTTAGCAGGGAGCTGGATAGGAAGTGGAGCAGCCAGGATTTCAGTCAGTGCCCATATGGGATGCTGGCATCGCAGGCGGAGGCTTAACCTACTACACCATGGCACCAGCCTCTTCACAAATATTTTTGTCAGAGGGTCAAAGTGGTCAGTAGATAATTGATCATAGTATTCTGTACATCAGGGTTTTATTGATTCTGAATGATTTTGACTTTTCTTTTGCTTTCAGTCTCAGTTGCATCTGCAATCAGCTGTGGAGCATTGGTTGAAGAAGGATGCTAATTCCTTGACCTGGTTGCTAATTCCTTATTTTACTTAAACTAATTGGAATCTTTAGTAATTTATGCTCCAGTTTCTTAGTTATGAAAAGGAAAAGGAACCCTCCATTTGTTTTATATCCATTCTTTATTAAAAATTCACTTGAAATCTGTGATGTGGAAGACTTTTCACAATCTGAAGATTGTGTTAAAAGGAAGCATAAACATAAGACCACATGGAGAATCAGACTTTATTGGGCATGACAGATGCTAAAATACCTGCTTCTTGAACTCTTAGTGTTTACACTGGAAGAACTCTTAAATTGACAAATTAGTTATAATCACTTTCTATCCTTTCTGAGGTAGTTAAAATAAATTAGAAAGCACCAGTTGCTGTATACTGGTATTTTTTATTGGTTTTAAAGATTTATTTATGTATCTGAAAGGCAGAGTTACAGAGAGGGAGAGGCGGAGGCAGAGAGGGAGAGAGATCTTTCATCCACTGGTTCACTCCCTAATGGTAAAGTCAGAAGCTTCATCTGAATTTCCCATGTGGGTGCAAGGGCCCACGTACTTGGACCATCTTCTGCTACTTTTGCAGGTGCATTAGCCAGGAGGTAGATCAGAAATGGAGCAGCTGGGACTCATATGGGAAGTCAGCACTGCAGGCAGCAGATTGCCCTGTAGCCACAGTGCTGGCCTGTGTGTTGGTTCTTTACTGAATATTGGTAGTGTTCCTGGAGACAGAGTTTCCATAAAGCCAGATAATGTGAGGTGGTTATCAGTTAACAAAGAGCCCCATCCTTTTTAACTGTTCCTATATTTAAATATAGCTATTATATTTATTTTTGTATGTGCCCGTAATACCTGTATGTGTCCTTGAAGAATGTACTGAATAGTAACTAAACAGAAGTGTACTATTTAGTTTATTATTTAAGTATGTAAGTATTATTATCATTAATCACCTGTAGATATTCAGAGCGATGGTACTAGATTATAATTGAATCAAGAAGTTTTATTCTTTTGCCAGATATACATACACAGACAAGCAGGATGCTAGCATGAAAAATTAATTATTGTTTCTTCATTTGATTCTCATTTCTCCATGATTAAAATCCTGAAATGTTCAAAATATTGCCTTGTACCCCATAAGTATAACAATTATTGTCAATTAAAAACAAAACTTAAAAAAATAGATCTGATGTAAAATAATGTTTTTCTTATATAGAAAGAAAAAATAGGGGCAGGCATGGTGGTGCAGGGTTAACTGCTGGTTGGGACACCTGCTTCTTTTGGAGTGCCTGAGATCAAGTCTCACCTCCTTTCTTATCCAGCTTCCTTGTAATGTTCACCCTGGGAAGCAGCAGGTGATGACTCAAGTACCTGGGTCCCTGCCACCCACATGCAAGCCCTGGATGGAGTTCCAGGTGTCCAAGCCCTGGCTGTTGCAGGCATTTGGGGAATGAACTAGTGGATAGAAGCTCTCACTTCCTCTCTTCCTCTCCCCTATCACCACCTTTCAAATAAAAATATGAATTTTAAAACAATGAAGACATAAAGGAAGAAAGTTCTTGCCAAACTCAGTAAGAAAATCATGTTTTATATAAATACCTGAATGCCGAATGAGAGTTTCAGGGTGGAAAGGTTGGAGAATGAGCTTAGTCCAAGAAGAGCTTATACTACGAACTATTAGAATACTTTATTACTGTATGTTACATACTATCAAAAGTGGAAGAAAAATAGTTCAGATTCTCATGAACTCTAATTTGAAAGGGCACGTTCAGGGTGGTATGGCTATAGACATGAACTCTTAATTTGAACCGAATTTTAAATTTTACCCCCGATATTTATCAGTGAAGTCATCTAAAAGTGAAATGCAAAGTGGAATGCCCTATTTGGGTATGTTTCACCCTGTGGATGTGACCATTGCCATCATTTTTGTTGCCACCTTTTTTTTTTTTTTTTTTTTTAATGTGAGTCAGAGACTGAGCTCCCATCCAGTGGTTCGCTCCCCAGATGCTCACAGGGAGGAGGATAGAGGCAAAGTTTGGAGCCAGGAACTCAATTCAGGTGTCCCACGTGGGCAGTAGGAATCTAATACTGGAGCCATTGTCCACTGCTTCCCAGGATATGCATAAGCAGGAAGCTTGAATCAGGAGCCAGAGTCCAGCATTGAACCCATGCACTCCAATATGGGATGTACTGGTGACCCAACCACCAGGCCAAAGCCCACTCTCTGACCAGTTCTCAGAGACTACCATGCTTGGTCTCCCTAGAAACACCAAACTTGGAGTCACTCTGCAAGAAAAATAAAGGTTATTAGTTTATTTAATTCAGCAATGCTCTTTTTGTAATCTCCTGTCTTGTTAGGCACTGGGCTTTGAGTTTGAATCTCAGCCCTGCTCCTGACTTGGATGGAAGTGGGCAAATCATCTGAATTTAACCCGGGTTTCTTGGTGATAATAATGGGCATACATATTTGGACATAGTGAATGCTCAGCCCTCTTCCCGTTGTACAGTCTTCGACCTAGCACTGTGTCACACCACCCATTCCCCAGCCAGTTTGTCTCAGAGTGGTCATAATGTTGATGGATTACTCAAATGCCATGTTTTATGCCAAGAACATGAATTATCATATCTTCACAGTGACATTACAGTTGAGGAAGTTAAAATTCAGAGTAGTTAACTGAGAGACCCAGGGTTGCAAGCTAGGTAATAATGAAACTGAAAGTTAAATCCCACCAGAGTCAGCATCCTTGATTACTCCTCACACGGCCTCTTTAGCACTTAACCTGGTAATGTCAGTGTTATTCCCAGTGAGCAGAAACATAAACATTACCATCTCTACCCACAACTTTGACTTAAAGGTCCTACGATGATGTCAGTATCTTCACTTCTCCCTTTGGGGAGCTACAGACCATTCATCTGCTAGGGGGAAAATTGCCTGTAGGACTTGGCTGCCTTGCGGCTGATGGCTGTTGGAAGATGTTAGGGTGAGTTAGCTCTGGAGTCTTGTCACATAGAGGTTAGAGGATATGTTTAAGGACAAGGTTTATCTGGAAGTGAGTCAAGGTAGATTTAGGAAGAGAGGAAATTTAAAGGAGGAAATTAGGGTGAGGGAATATGAAAACTGAATTAGGCCATTCCCAACACTGAATGATGAACTCTGGATGTTTCACCCTTTCCTTTCCTTTAAATAAGGCCTTTCACAATCTAGCTAGCTCTTTTACAGCGCTAACTATGGAAAACACTAGATGCAGCAGTCTCTAGGTGCCCTTTTTCCACAGTTGAGGATTGTTTGTCTGTTTTAGATGTCTGTGCAAACTTCGGCAGTATTTCTTTTCAGAACAAAATTCACTAATTAAGACTAATCTGTCAAAGGCAGATGTGAGCTAGGATATGATTTGAATTTTAAAAATGAAATGCATTTTTATTACATTGCTATTACAATTACTGCTCTTAAGCTAATGGTGTCTTTAGAAATGCTTTAATGAACAAACAGGCAAAATTGCTAATTAGTTTATAGACAAATTGATGCTTCTAGGAAGCTCTTATTTTTATTTTTATTTGACAAATAGAGTTAGACAGAGAGAGAGACAGAGAGAAAGATCTTCCTTCCATTGGTTCACCCCCCAAATGGCTGTTATGGCCGGAGCTATGCCAATCTGAAGCCAGGAGCCAGGTGCTTCCTCCTGGTCTCGTATGCGGGTGCAGGGGCCCAAGCACTTGGGCCATCCTCCACTGCCTTCCCGGGCCACAGCAGAGAGCTGAACTGGAAGAGGAGCAACCGGGACTAGAACCGGCGCCCATATGGGATGCTGGCGCCGCAGGCGGAGGATTAACTAAGTGAGCCATGGCACCAGCCCCAGCTATGATTATTTTTAAACAAGTATTTTTTTTGTCATGTTATCTGTGTTTTGCTTAAAGCCTTTATTTGGAGATAATTCAACTATCACAACTTCCCAGTGAAGTATGATTATTTGGAGTCTTATTACACCCTCTCCATACTGTTTTTTTTTTAAGATTTATTTTATTTATTTAAAAGTCAGAGTTACATAGAGAGGTAGAGACAGAGAGAGAGGTCTTCCATCCACTGGTTCACTCCCCAGATGGCTGCAACAGCTGGAGCTGTGCCAGTCCGAAGCCAGGAGCTTCCTCTTGGTCTCCCATGTGGGGGCAGGGGCCCAAGACTTGGGCCATCTCCCACTGCTATCCCAGGCCATACCAGAGAGCTGGATCGGAAGAGGAGCAGCCAGGACTAGAACCGGCGCCCTTATGGGATGCCGGTGCTTCAGACCAGGGCTTTAACCCACTGCACCACAGGACCAGACCAACCCTCTCTATACTGTTAAATGAAACATCACTTAGCACATTTGTAGCAGTGGAAGTGTTCTGATTATGTAAGACATACATATTGTGTTTTAGTTCTTAAATGACCCCTAGCATTTAGTCCAATATCTGTATTTCGTAGGTGAAAGAAATTGACACCTGGACAGACTGTTTTTCAAAAGGCATAACTTGTTAAAGGTAGAGCAGGGGTTGGTGTTTGGCCTATTGGTTAGGACACTGGTCTGATTAAGAGGCTCATAGCCTATATATGAGTTCTTGGGTTCATTACCAGCTCCAGGTCTTGACTTCAGCTTCTTGAGGACCCCAGGAGGCAGTGGTGACAGCTTAAGTAAATTGGATTCCAGCTATCCATATGAGAAACCTGGCATTAGTTACTAGTTCTTGGCTCCTGGCTTCAGCCTGGCCCAGTCCCAGCCCCAGTGTAGGCTTTTGGGGAGTAAACCAGTGGATGGGAACTCACATTCTCTTTGTCTCTCAAATAAAAGTTTAAAATAATAGCAATAATAGTTAAATATTGAGCAGAATCTAGAAACTTGATCTTCTTGTTCTTAGATTATTCAGCCTAGAAAAGCCTAAAAAAGGAAAAACAGATCTCTGGTATGTCTTGATTCTTGTCCCCAAGTATATTGCAGGGTAACATCGGTAACCTTCTCCCCTCTACCCACAATAAAAGTTGTTTTCTTATAGTTAAAAAGAACTTGTCCACGAGAGACCAACAGAAAAGAGTGGGGAGATGGGCTTTGTGGCTCAGCAGGTTAAGCTGTGTCTTGGGATGCCCACATCGCTTGGCCACGTCCCTGGGAATGAGGCTGTCTCTGTTTCCAGTCAGCTTTCTGGTAATGTACCTGGGAAAGAGCAACTGATGACTCAAGCACCTGTGTCCCTGCCACCCACGTGGGAGGCTAAGATGGGGATTTCAGGCTCCTGGCTTTGGGCTGGACCAGCCCCAGCTATTATGGGCATTTGGGGAATGAACAAGCCAGTCACCTCTGCCTTTCAATAAATAAATAAATCTTTTAAAACAAAAGAATGAGTTTCAACAGTTAATGTTTCTACCCATAAGATTTTCAGAAAAAAATAACTCAACTGGGTGATTTAGATGGTAAAGTACTTCATACAGTGCTGTTTAAAGACACTTGTAATTATGCAGTTATTTATTTATTTATTTATTTCAAAGTCAGAGTTACACAGAGAGAGGAAAAGGAGAGAGAGAGAGAGGTCTTCCATCTGAACGTTCACTCTCCAGGTGGCCGCAACGGCCGGAGCTGTGCCGATCCGAAGCCAGGAGCTAGGAGCTTCTTCCATGCAGGTGCAGGGGCCCAAGGACTTGGGCCAACTTCTTCTGCTTTCCGAGGCTACAGCAGAGAGCTGGATTGGAAGTGCAGCAGCCGGGTTTTGAACCGGCATCCATGTAGGATGCGCTACAGGCCAGGGCGTTAACCCTCTGCGCCACAGCGCTGGCCCCTGCAGTTAGTTTTAAGTATAAAATTATGTTAATGGAATACTAATGCTAGAACTAAATGTTGTCTTAATTGGACTTGCCATTAAGAAGATAATGCTACTAGAAAATTAGTTCAGATCAATATTTTAACCTCATGTGTATGCCTTTGGGAGAGCACCGTCTATCTCCCTTTTTATAGCTGGATAGAAAAGAACTCAAGACTAATAAACTTCCTTTTTTATTTTCTTTTTTTTAAACCCAGCCTTGGCAGATGCGACATTATGTATTCTTGAACCTATTATGTCCGTGGAAGTTGTAGCTCCAAATGAATTTCAGGGACCAGTAATTGCAGGAATTAACCGGCGCCATGGGGTAATCACGGGACAAGACGGGGTTGAGGACTATTTTACATTGTATGCAGATGTAAGTACTATGCTTATTGACAATTTTGCTTTTATTAACCATAGAAGGAAATCAGAATTAGCTTTTGATTTCAGAGATTGTAAAGCAAGCTGACACAATTCCCTCTTGAATTTGTGGCTTATATATATGTGGCATTTGCTGTTAGAGCAACTCTTCAGTGCATAAACTAAAAATAAAATGCATTTCATCTTGCCCTTTTGTGAATGTCATTTGCTTAGATGTAATCTTTCTCATTTTTGCTTTGTTTGCATAGTTGGTTTATGTTATCTCTATTGGGATAATATTTAATTCCCTTGCTTGTATCTTTCTTAACTGAAGTCTCACGGTAGAAAGGCCTCCTGGAAGACACCACTGTCAGGTACTTGGTGTCAAAGGCAAGTTGACACTTTGAGAGAAGAGACCCTTCTGAGTGCTTGAGCTGGTAATGGCCAGCAGTGCCCATGAGGAGGGCAGGCTCGCTTTCAGTGGGCTCCACTCTCTGACTCAGTAATTTGGTCTTGAGTTGTGATCAACAACTTTCAAATGGACTTTCCACCTGGAATAAAACAAGAATGTTTCTCTTCAGTTTTTAATTCTTTCAAACCAAGAGCAGTGAATAGAAACCCAAATCCAAAACATCTCTGTATTTTTCTCAAATATTTTTCAGTAAGCTCAGATATCTATTATGTTTGTTTCCAGGTTCCTCTAAATGATATGTTTGGTTATTCTACTGAACTTAGGTCATGCACAGAGGTAAGCTCTTCAAAAGACCATCCTACAAAATGATCAGATTTGTGAAATCCTGACTTTGCATGCCTTTGATAGTCATACCAAATATACACACATACACACATATAAATATATGTATATATACATACACAGTTTTTTTGTTTTTAACTTGTAGGGAAAGGGAGAGTACACAATGGAGTACTGCCGATATCAACCATGCTCACCATCCACACAAGAAGATCTCATTAATAAGTATTTGGAAGCCACAGGTCAACTTCCTATAAAAAAAGGAAAAGCTAAGAACTGACTTTCCTCACCTTGAGTTTACTGACTTTAACTGAATGTGCAATGTTTAGATACTTTGATGGATTCCAGTGGAATGAACTCAGGATGCTGAAAAATTTAGAAGCCCTTATTTCACATTCAGGAACTTCTGCTGTATTCAAAGAAATTATATGTATATTTCTATTGATTGGTTTTATAGTTTGTGGCAAACCCCCCAATAAAATGTTACTGAAAAATTTTAATGTTTATTTAAGGAGTAAAGAAACTAATTTCAGTTATACGTCTTAGTTTAGAATGTGTGTAAACTTCTTTTTCAATTTTTTATCATAAAAATTTCCAGTATACAGGAAAGCTGGAAAAAGTGTGCACAAGTCCTATACCTTTCATCTGGTTCCAACAGTAAACAATTTTGGTAACAGTTTGCTTATCGTATTTGCTTTATATGTATGTTGTCGGTGACTCTCTAGTTTTGATTTTTAAAAATTATGATTATGCTCAAGACTTGAAGGTGAATTGCATACATCACATTTAGAGTTTCATTAATGGATAGGCGTTTCTCTTTTAAGATCCATATGGTCTTAATAGAGACCAGATTCTTCATTGTGATATTAAAATATTAGCTACATTTCTAGTTGGTTAAGTATGTCTGGTTACTTTAGTTTGTGGCTTCCACAAATTTATGACTGCCTGTTTTAGGAGTGTAAATGTTACTACTTCCTGTGGTCCTATAGGAAGTAAAAAATGGACACTTGCATGTGTTATTCATATTTGTGTTCATATTAATGTTTCTGCAGCCCTAGATAATAAAGTATAATTAATAGAATTACTGCCCAGTCAGTTCCATTCACTTAGTAAATGCTGGTTGAATTTGAGTCTTTTGGAATTGATCATAAGTGTATATTATGTTCGCTGAATTTGTGAAAGAATAAGTGTTAAGCTTTTGTTTGCAGTGTAAGTTGGACTTTTCCAGGCAGTTCAGCCATACTTTCCAGAATCGTTTCTTCCAAAAATCAGCTGCTATCGCAGACATGTTCTACTCCTTTATCTTACTGGATAATAAAATAACTGAGGCAGGCGTCTTCCCTAGCAGGTAAGAAGTGAAACAGTTGATTTAAAATTTCTGTGAGTTTCTTGATTTATGAATTTGGCTTCATAATTTTAAGATTTCTATAAAAAAGATTTTTTAAAGTACTGCTTCCATGTTTTCAATATATTTGCTAAATACTTTAAATGCATTCCTTAGTTTTTCAGTGCTGTGAAAATAAGTACTGTTATCCATTTTGTAAGAATAAGCAAATGCACAGAGAAGGTAAATAGCTCTTTCAAGATCACACGGCTCACCGTTTGCAAATTAATATTTTAGTTGTAATTATTCTGTGTACATTTCCCCCATGAATATATCTGTTGCTGTCATGATATTAAGACCAAAAGTATGGTTGCTTTGGCATTTCATCAGTATTTTGAACACTTCCTAATGAGGAAATGCCTCCATAGTACTTAGCACAGTTCTTCTGAACATTCAGAATAATCAGAAACATGGGAACTGAGACAAGTAATTTTGAATGTGTTTTTAATTTTTTAAATATTCTGGTTATAAAGTTACTGTGCCAGAAGAGATCTTAGATATTTAATCAACACCAGCATTTCATATGCAGTGACACAGGCCTAGCTGGTGGGAGTAACTAGAATTATATCTCAGAACCCACATATCTTGCTAACTCGTTAGTTACAGTTGGTAAACACCATATACCAACATCTGTAGCATGGAAAAAACTCATGAGACTATTCATAAATGAGGATTTTTTAAAAATAGTTTTGTGAAGGATAATTGCTAAATTAAAGGCAAATAGCATTACTTGTATTGGAGAGCAATAACAGCACTAGGCAGGTTTGCACTGCTTTCCAATCCTGCTTGCATTTTAAAAATCACCCTAGGAGCTGTAAAAAGAGCTGGCCGGCGCCGTGGCTCAACAGGCTAATCCTCCGCCTAGTGGCGCCGGCACACCAGGTTCTAGTCCTGGTCGGGGCGCCAGATTCTGTCCCGGTTGCCCCCCTTCCAGGCCCGGGAGTGCAGTGGAGGATGGCCCAAGTGCTTGGGCCCTGTACCCCTGGGAGACCAGGAGAAGCACCTGGCTCCTGCCTTTGGATCAGCGCGGTGTGCCAGCCGTGGCGGCCATTGGAGGGTGAACCAACAGCAAAAGGAAGACCTTTCTCTTTGTCTCTCTCCCTCTCACTGTCCACTCTGCCTGTCAAAAATAAAAATTAAAAAAATCACCCTAGGAGCTGTAAAAAGAAATACACAGGCCCACTCCAGATATTTCTAATTCTCTAGGTGGATCCAGGGGCTTTTGCTTAGCAGTTTAAAAGGTGCTTGGGAAGCCTCATCCCATATTGGAGTTCCTGGGTTCTAGTTCTACCTCTGCCTTCAATTCCAGTTTCCTACTAATGCATACTTTGGAAGGCATCAGGTGATGGCCCAAGTATTTGGGTCCTTTCCACCCATGTAGGAAACTGAGTTCCTGGCTCCAGGCTTTGACCTTGCTCATCCCTGGCTGTTGTGGACATCTGGGGAGTGAACTAGGAGATGGGAGCATATTCTCTCTGCCATTCAAATAAAATAAATAAAAGTTTTCCAGGTGATTCTAATATGCAGTCAGTTAGACTGCTGACATGAAAGATCTTGTAAAACTCAAATAGGTCATATTAATATTCTTTTGTGAATATCATAGTTTGGGTTATTGATTCTATGATGAACTTACCTTTAGAGACAGTTTTTCTGTTATTTTCACTCTTAGAACGTAGTTTATAAAGTCACTAAGAATTATTTCTGAAGTTCAGGATTTTTCATATAGATGATCCTTAAATTTGACAGCTACCAAAGAGGAGTAAATTTTGTGACATGTTGGATTGTATTTCTTTGGAGATAGCTGTTTGCATTTCTTTCTTTCTTTCTTTTTTTTTTTTTAATTTGACAGAGTTAGCAGTGAGAGAGTGAGAGAGAAAGGTCTTCCTTCCGTTGGTTCACCCCCTAAATGGCCTCTACGGCTGGCACTGCGCCGATCCAAAGCCAGGAGCCAGGTGCTTCCTCCTGGTCTCCCATGCAGGTGCAGGGGCCCAAGCACTTGGGCCATCCTCCACTGCCTTCCCGGGCCACAGCAGAGAGCTGAACTGGAAGAGGAGCAACAGGGACTAGAAGCCGGCACCCATATGGGATATCGGTGCCACAGGTGGAGAATTAACCAAGTGAGCCATGGCACCGGCCCCAAGCTGTTTGCATTTCTGAAACTCAGCTGTTGAACTGGAACTTTAATTGCTATATCTGTCACTGAAATAAGTTAAAAAATATATGGAAGAATTCATTTATCCATTTTCATAAGTGCAAGTCAGCATATTAAGTAATTATAATACTTTGAAAGCTAAGAAAGGTCACAGAATAGGTCAGAATTTTCTAAGCTGAAACTAAGATGTCATGAAGGAATAATATTTAAGTGCAGATATAGAAGCTTGAATATGAATTTCAAAAGAACTTTTTTTTTTTTTTTTTGACAGGCAGAGTTAGAGAAAAAGGTCTTTCTTCCATTGGTTCACCCCCAAAATGGCCGCCACGGCCGGTGCACTGCACCGATCAGGAGCCAGGTGCTTCCTCCTGGTCTCCCATGCGGGTGCAGGGGCCAAGCACTTGGGCCATCCTCCACTGCCTTCCCGGGCCACAGCAGAGAGCTGGACTGGAAGAGGAGCAACCGGGACAGAATCCAGCGCCCCAACCAGGACTAGAACCTGGGGTACCGGCGCCACAGGTGGAGGATTAGCTTAGTAAGCCGCGGCGCTGGTCGGACTTGTTTAACTTCTAACAACTCATCATTAAGGTAGGAAAAAAAGCTATGAATAAAATAAAATGGAATGTAGACAGAATCCTAGTATTTTGTATGTTTTAGCATTCTGAAAGTTCTAGAGATTAGGAAAGTGATTGTCATGCTCTATGTAACTGTTATTAGCCCAGAATAATGCAGGTGAATTTATGACTCTTAATAAAAAGAGACTTAAGGAATTAAGAGTTTTTCATTTTATGCCATAGCAGATGATATAATTTTTTTCTGTTAGGTAGTAAAATCAATCTTGGTTTTTGCTAGAAAAGATGTTCTGATGGAGATACTAAGAAAATCTGATGGTTGAATATTTATAAATTAGGTAATTGTGTATATAGAATTCCCCTTCATAATCTATTATACTGAGATAAGTCTGTTAAAGGATAGCCTTAGGCTCCTTACTGGGACAGGCGTTAGGGCTCAGTGCTGCTGAGGATGCCTGTATCCTGTATTGAAACACTAGTTTAAGTCCTGGCTCCTCTGTTTTATATCCGGCTTCTACTAATGTGTGTGGCAAGGCAGCAGGTGATGACCCATATCTTGTGTGTTCCTGCGGCCCATGTAGGAGATGGCAGGTAGAATTTTGGGCTTCTGGCTTTGGCATGGCCCAGCCCCAGCTGTTACAGGCATGTGGGGAGTGAACCAGTGGATGAAACATCTGTTTCTTCTGATCACTCTACTTTTAAAAAGAATAAATCTTCAAAAATAATATCCTCACTTGAATTATGGTCACATTTGTCTGTCTCGATTCACTAATGAAAAATGCCTTTATGAGGTTGAGGACTTTGAGAAAACTGAACTGCCAAGGCAAGGCCTTTTTGTGGTCTTTAATGTGATGCTAAAAGGTCGATAAAAGATTACAGAACATTGAGCATGACATCACAATGCTCCTGTCATCTTTTCTGCAGATCATTTAGGGGACATCAGTTGGAAGAGTTCATCCTTTGATTGTGGCACTATTTAATCACTGTAAGATTGTTTCTTTGATGTTTTGGAAAAGCATTCTCTTATCACATAGGTGGGAGAGCTGATGCTTCCTTTAATAACTGTTTGAAGCAAGTGTTGGGAAAATAAATGCAAAGTTTTGGTGTTTTAAATAGGAAAAAGTACAAACTAGATATGCATGCTTATTTTTATTTTCTAAGAGCCCATATGTAAAAATGTTTCTCTTTAGTATAAATTTGGCCTATTATCAAATAGTAATAGGCTTTAAAATAATACATATTTTGATATATTTTAAAGCTGATGCTTGCTAATCACTGGGTAAAGGATTTTAGACACTGATACAAGCATTCCATTAAATAATAATTTTGAGAGGCAAGTGGTGGCCCTGAATCAGTTCTTCATGTCTTGAGGAGTTACTCGCTTGAACTCAACTGTAGTCCATTCTGTGTTTGCTTTTATGAATCACTTAGGCCCACTCTGGGTCCAGATTGTCCTCACAAATAAAAACTAAGTATTTCATAGTCTTTCAGTTACATCAGTGTTCCTTTTAATGCATGTTTGCGGATAGCTTTATCTGTTGAGATACTCTGTGTATCTGTAAAATTTGAGTTAAGCAGTATTAAGATTTAATTTAATCCCAATTTTGCCTATGTATGCAAATCTCTGCACACACATTCTATTTAAACATTTATTGAAAAGTAGATATCAATTTAAAAATACTTGTATGAAATACAGTAAAATTTATTTCAAATAGTATTTTTCCTATAATTTGCCCTCACTGAAAATATTTTTTAACAAGAGAAAATATATTATCTTTGTTTACATACTACATAGAAGCATTTTAGCAGCATACAATAGTTAGCTATACCGTGTCCAAAATAATGTGAATTATAGGTTCAGAGATCTGACCCTGTTTTTTGCCTTTACTTGTTGATCCATCTGCAGCAAACCAGGCCACTGGCTGTGCACTTGAGGGCTGAAATGTGGTGGAAGCTGCTGGCAGCGGTTTAGCACTGAGCAGAGGTCAGTATGCATGTGCTCCCAGAGCTAAAGCTAAAGCAGCCCAACTGAAGAATTTTGAGCATTCACTTGTAATCACGGGCTTTCTGAAGTTACTGCAATGCCTTTACTTTAGCTATTTTACTAGAATGATAATAGAGGCTGGTACAAGAGATTTTTCTTCTTGTTAGAAATTACTGAGCTGTGCTGGTGCCACAGCGGATCCTTCTTCAGTTCCAGAGCCTTCCGGTGTCTGTAGCTCTTGACAGTTGTACTTCACTTTGAGTGGTTTCCCAGGGTACCAGACCAAGTGAATACGACAGGGAATGATTTCCTAGGAAATGGTAATAGTAAAGTGTTATAATCTGCAAAATTTGTGGTGAAAACAGTTCTACATACAATTTTGTATTTTACCTGTGTTGAAAATTCATGAAGTAGAACAGTGTAATCAAAATCAATTGCACCTTCATGTGTTTTCTAGAGGAAGAAAAAAAAAAAAAAGTATAGTAAGTATGGTGGATTTCTATTAGCTCAGAATTTGGAAGGCATATGTCATAAGCATTCTTATTTTGTATGGGTGCTTTGCATCTCCGGCTACCTTTTAGATTTGTTTCACTTCCTTTGGTAGTAAATATCCTGCAACAAGATGTGGAAGTCACAGACTCTCTTTTGTCATTGAGTTACCTGAAAATCTGGTTGAATGTCTTTGCTGCTTTTTCTCCTGAGTATTTATGACTTTTGATGGAAGCTGATGTCTGTGAGGATTGAGAGAATCTTTTAATGATCTTAGGGATTCAGAAGCTGTCTGGGTGCCTCATGCTGCTGTGTTAGCCTGGATATACCAGGCAGTAAGACATGGGGAGGGGCAATCAGCCAGGTTCTATGTGAGGTACTTTATACATGTTCTTATGTAACTGAGTATTGTGAGCCTGGTTTTACAGGAGTGGTGACTTGAGCTTATACTTAGTGACAAACGGGCATTCGAGCAGATCTGCTGACTCCAGCACTCTCGTTCTTCACGTATTCTGTATGAAGCTGCACCACACTGTTTCCACACTGCAGACAGCAGTCATCCTCACCTCTTTCACTTCCTGAGTTTGACGGGTGTTTACTGGTGATTAACCCCATTTCCTACTTTGATTTTTATGGCTGGGGTGAGGCAGGTGGCAAGGGTACTGACCTCTCTACTAAAGAAAATGAAAGGGAGGAATTTTTAGAAAAACATTAATTTGAACTATAATTTTTGTCTTCTACCAGTTTTAAGATTTTGAAAGGTAGAGTTACAGAGAGAGGGAGAGAAAGGTCTTCCACTGGTTCACTCACTAAATGGCCGCAATGGCTGGAGCTGGGCTGATCCAAAGCCAGGAGCTTCTGCCCAGTCTCCCACATGGGTGGCAGGGACCCAAGCATTTGGGCCATCTTCTGCTGCTTTCCCAAACCATAGAAGAGAGCTGTATTGGAAGAGGAGCAGCAAGGACACGAACTGGTGCCCATGTGGGAGGTCAGTGCTGCAGGTAGAGTCTCAGCCCACTACACTACAGTCCACAGTGCAGTTCCCCCTCTTTTTTTTTCTTAAGCTTTATTTACTTGAAAGTCAGTTACACAGAGAGGGACAAACAGATCCTCCATCCACTGGTTCACACCCTAGATGGCCACCAGGGACTGGGCCAGGTGGAAGCCTGGAGCTACATCCTGGTCTCTGATGTCAGGGGCCCAAACACTAAGGCCATCTTCTGCTTTTCCCAGACCATTAATAGGGAGCTGGATCGGAAGTGGAGCAGCCAGGACATGAACCGTCATGTACATGGGATGCCAGCATCGTGGGCAGCAGCCTTACCCACTCTGCCACAGTGCCAGCTCCATACCAGGTTTCTATTAAGACCAGTAAAGAATGTGACAAAGCCAAAACAAAGGATTTGATGGTAAGTTTTGATTTCCCTTTGTCTGTGGGGAATTTTACAAGCCATGAAATTTCCAGTAGGTGAGAAGTGGATGGGGGAGGGAAGATTACAGGAGAGAGTCTGGATAAATCAGAAATTGATAGCTTTGTGTGTGGCAGCTTCTTTGCTTATTGCATAGGTTTCTCACCTGCCTGGCAGGATACCCATGAATATTCAAAGCCAGTGCCTAAGGCACAAGCAACAAAGTCGGGATACTTCATGGGAGAAAACTCTGTGTCTTTTTTGTAAAATGACAGTTTCAAAAATTCCAATTACAATTGGCCTTCTGGATCCGTGGGCTCTGCATCCATAGATTCAACCAACCTTGGAGCAACTATATTTGGAAACAACCCTGCCTCTGTACTGAACATGTACAGACTTCTTATGCTCTAAATGATAGAACTACTCCCAGAGTATTTACATTATATTAGGTATTTTAAATAACCTAGAAGAGGTGATTTAAAGTATACCAGAGGACATGCATAAATAGTATGCAAATACTATGCCATTTTATATTAGGGACTTGAGCATCCTTGGATTTTGGTATTTGCAGGGCTCCTAGAACCAGTCCTCCTTGGATACCAGGGAACAACTGCATTAGTGGTTGCGGGGGGTGAGGAGGTGGTGGTGGTTAGTTTTTTTTTTACCTCATTGGTGATCATCTTAACCCCAAGTGATGGTTATTGATCCCAATGTGTTCCACACTAGCTGGCTGTTGTGTCATGTGATTGTCTCAGGCTCCTGAGCTGCCCATGTTATTTATTTCTCAGGCATGACTACCATGTATTTTTATAATTAAAATTTTGATTTTACTTATAAGCAAAGTGTTCACAGGAAAATACCTTCTTATTCTTTGTGTTTTTAAAAGTTTATTTATTTGAAAGGCATAATGGCATAGGGAGGTCTTCACCTGCTGGTTCACTTCCCAAGTGCCCACAACAGCCAGGGCTGGCCCAGACTCAAATCATGAGCCAGGAACTCCAACATGGGTGGCAGAGACCCAAGCACTTGGGCCATGATCTGGGTGCATTAGCAGGAAGTTGGACCAGAAGTGTGTTGTTCTCATCTGCCTGAACCAGGCATAATATACGATGCAAATGTCCAAAGCAGGGGCTTAATCCACTGTGCCACAATGCCCACCCCCTCACTGTGTTTTTGAAAGCAGCATTTCATAACTCCCTAGATTTTGGGCAAAAATGAGGGCTTGAAACAGAAGGTAGGACTCCAGTTCCATTTGACAAACTGTCAAGTATTACCTGTTTAATATAAAAATTTGAATTATGATTGGAAAAGCTAGTACCATTTTATTAAGACCTTCCTCAATAAAGTTACTGAAACACACCCTTGCATTTCTGTTTTGACAGTTTTTCCTCCTCCAAAGAGGAAGCAGCCTCCAGCCAAACCAAAAAGCACGCATGTTGCAGAACTGAGGAACAGGATGCTGCACATCCCAGCCTGGTGAAGGATTCCAAGGCAGGCTCTGCCAAGAAGTCATTATTTTTAGTATTATTCATAAATAAGCTCTTTGGCTTGTATTCAAACCATCACAAATGGCAATGAATCATCATCAGTTTGGACTGCAAGGATCTAATTCTCTGGTAACTCAGCACCTCAGTCTTCCTGGAGACAGACTGCGAGTGTTTTGTTTGTTCCCCTCTACTTACTTGGATCCTACTGTACCCTATTTTCCCCAGAGCCCCCAAAAAAGATTATACTTAGCAGGACCAATGTGGTTTTAGTAGAGAGTAAGTATGCTTAAATTATTAATATTAGCTGTATCGAAGGTAGATTTCTTATCAGAATAGATAGCATAAATGGTTTCTGTAATGTTTCTCTGGCTAATGGAAACCTCTAGTTTGGGTAAAGGCTTGAGCTAATGGATAATAATGTAGTGCTGGTTAGACGGTTTGGGTGCTTAAAAATCTGGTTTGGACTGAAGTGCTGGAACAGTTCTCTTTCTACATCATATTCAGGGCCAGATGTGGAGAGGAAGTCCTTATCTATTTTCCCCCACCTGGCATCTCTTGTCACTGGCATAGTCATGGTGTCAGGAATGGCATCTGTTCTGCAGCCCTAGAGATCAATGTGCAGGCGAGATGGGTCGCATTCTGTAATTGCACTTCAGTACCTTCTTTGCCCACCCTTTTCTAAGGCCTTGTGTTCATTTGGGGCTGTGAGTATACAGGCCTGCACTTCTTTACACAGTGCGTCAAAGGGGGTGTAACCCTGAGTGTAAAGACAATGCCTACCCAGAAAGTTTTTGGAAAAACTTGCCAATCCTTGTACTTCTTGGTGCTCCTTGGGCCACGGAGCACCTCCAGTCACTTCCTGCCTCTGTCCCTGGGCCTTATCAGCACTACTGCCCTGCTGCACTAGACCTACAGTTCTTAGTGACTAAAAACTCACTGCTCAGTAGACTGTGTTGCTTCTTTTTCTAAAATATCTTATGAATGGTTAGGAGCTATATGAGTAGCAGAATTTGAAAATCTATGTGGATATAGATATATTACACGTCTCATTAAGAGAACCCTCATTTGAAATGCACATCAAGTTTTAAGGGCTTCAGCCAGTTTGTTGGTCCCCATTTAATAAGGGATGAAGTAGTTCGTGTGGGTGACCCAGCAAGTCAGTTGAATAATTGTTATTTATCTGAATCCACCCTCCACAGGGTTTTCTTTTTAACTTTTATTTAACAAGTATAAATTTCCAAAGTACAGCTTATGGATCAGAGTGGCTTCCTCCGACCCACAGCCCTTCTCCATTCCATTCACATCAAGATTCATTTTCAGTTCTCTTAATATATACTAAATTGATCTGTATATAAAGTAAAGATTTCAATACTTTGCACCCACACAGAAACACAAAGTGTAAAATACTGTTTGAGTACTAGTTGTACTGTTAATTCACATTGAACAACACATTAAGGACAGAGATCCTACATGGTGAGTGAGTGCACAGTGACTCCTGTTGTTGACTTTTGTTTATGGCGTCAGTAATCTCCATAGGCTCTAGTCATGAGTTGCCAGGGCTATGGAAGCCTTTTGAGTTCACCAACTCTGATCTTATTCTGACAGGGTCATAGTCAAAGTGGAAGTTCTCTCCTCCCTTCAGAGAAAGGTACCTCCTTCTTTGATGGCCTGTTCTTTCTACTGGGATCTCACTTGCAGAGATCTTTCATTTAGTTTTTTTTTTTTTTTTTTTTCCCCCAAGAGTGTCTTGGCTTTCCATGCCTGGAATACTCTCATGGGCTCTTCAGCCAGATCCGAATGCCTTAAGGGCTGATTCTGAGGCCAGAGTGCAGTTTAGGACATCTGCCCTTCTATGAGTCTGCTGTGTGTCCCGCTTCCCATGTTGGATCGTTCTCTCCTTTTTTATTCTATCAGTTAGTATTAGCAGACACTAGTCTTGTTTGTGTGATCCCTTTGACTCTTAGACCTATCAGAGTGATCAATTGTGAACTGAAATTGATCACTTGGACTAGTGAGATGGCATTGGTACATGCCACCTTGATCCTCCACAGGGTTTTAAAAAAAAAAATCTAAAACTGTTAGTCTTGACTGTGTCACAGGTAGGCTCCCACTTTCCCACTTGCAGGTTGGTTGAGGGACATGATGGCCATCAGTGACTGGCCCTCTGTTTATGTCCTGCTGTGCCTGGAGGGGAGTTTGGGAACGTGCCATGGAACACATCAGTGCAATCCTAATGCTTTTTCTCTGGTATCTCAGTGTATTGCTCCATTCCCATTGAGTTTCCTTCTCACATTCTCAATTATTTTGACCCCCTTCTCTACACTTTAAACAAACTTCCCCCTCTGAGTTGTCAGTTATGGTTAAAAGTCTGTTGTTGACATGTTCATGTTGGTAGGAAAGAGTTAAAAGTGTCTGTCTAGCAGAAGTGGTGCTGTATCCTGCATGTGACAATCAACTAGATGGTAATTTCTATTAAAGAATACTCTGTAAGCAGAAAGATAGATGTTCATTTTGATAAGAAAAACATGAGTTTCTAGTTGATATCTGTTTTACAAGTGGCTTTGGGAAGGTACACCAAACTATTAGTGGCATTAAAATGCTGACAAATCCCTGTCCTCAGATTCATTGATGATCCATCTGTGTATGGGTGAATCCATGAAGGAAGTGAATTTTAAAGATTGGTCCTTGCAGTTGGTTGTGCTTGCCTCTGATTGAATGCCCCCTCTTTGCCTACATCACGCTGCCCAACAAAACCTCAACCCTGGCTAAATCCAACTCTTCACCTACTGGGCTTCCACACCCACACAGCAGGGAGAGCCGTCCTCCGAATTCATGCCCATAAACCTTCATTGGCCCTTCAGGGCTGCAGAGTGCTTCCTGCCATGCTGCCAGCACTACTTCTCGCCTCCTTTATGGAGAAGACGGGAACAGTCAGAACTTCAGCAAGTCTTTGACATCTGCCCTCCTACCAGCAGATAGGGCTGCTGTTTCCTGCTTTCCCCCAAAGTGAACCCTCCATGTACCTAAGAGCATCACAATTGATCAGTTCTCTTGCCTACTCAAAAATACAAACAATTTTTCTTTTCTGCAATTCCTACCTTGCTCCTCTCTACTGGATGTTCCTCATCAACATAAAAATACAACATAAAAAGCCCTTCTTTCAACTTCTGCCCACCCATCCTCCAATCATAGTCCCTTCCCTTTCTTTTGCTCTCCAATATAGCTAAGCTTCCTGAAAGAAGTGAACATCCCCTTCCTCTCCTCCCATCATCTCCTTAAACCTACACCAGGCAGGCTTTTGTTTCTATTGACTTCCAGTTGCTCAACCAAATAAGTCAGCTCTCTGGCTCCATCTTGCTTGTCTTTCTAGCATTATTTGTTACTGGCAGCCAATCTTCCATCCTTGAAACACTTTGTTACCCTTACCTCCAACATCTATAGTTAGAAGTATTCTAGGAGTCAGTCCTTATAAAGCCCTTGTCTTTGTCTACACTCACTCATTGCTTGTGGGCTCACCCAATCCTAATCTTGTAACTTTAATGACCAGGCCAAATCTCTCCCTGAACATCAGATTCTCTACTTGGTCAGAGAATTTAGCATGTCTCAAATGAAGGTAACTTTATGTCAAATCTCTTCCTCCTATAGTCTTCCCCAGTCAGCAGTTAACTCTCTAATATCCATATCTAATCCCTGAGTAACACTGTCTACCCGAATCCAAGCACGTCTCATCACCCCCCTTGCTGCCATCCCCAGGCCTCACCTAGATTACTAGTAATATTTCACTGGTTTCCTGCCAGCTCCCTCGTTTTGCTTTGGTGTGGTCTTTATACATAGCAGCCAGGATGATACTGTTCTAAGTCAGATCATGTCACTCCTTTGCTAAAACCCTTCTACTGGGTAAAAGACAAAGCCTCACATGAACGGGTCCCCTCTGTTTGTATTCCATTTGATCTTACCTCTCGGCACCACCCCTTGCCCACCAGCCAGCCTGCTCGCAGTTCCCTCTGCCTGAACTTCTCTTCCCTCATGGGAACATGGCCTGCTGCCACTTCCCTTCAGCCTCCATGCATTGTTACTTCTTTCAGATTGGCCTTACTGTAGCAGTAGTAATCCTGTTAACACCTTGCATTCCCTTTTCCCTGTTTTTCTCCAAAGCACTTACCACCATTTGATGCATATTCATTTGTGCATTAGTTCACTGTCTTACCTCTCACTAGAGTTAATCTCAACGAAGGCAGCAACATTGTGTTTTTCATTCATTGTTGCATCCTAAGTTCCTAAAACAATACCTGGGTCCTGGCAGACACCCAAATTTTTGTTGAATTAATGAAATGTAATTAAAACTCTTGCTGTAACATTAGAAATCCACATTAATTCAGCCGAAGAACACTACATTGCTTCTAACACTTGTGGCCCTAGCTAATTTTCAGTTTTCTTACCCACTGCTTCACACTGCTGAGCTGTGCCAGGTTGTAGCGCAAGAACCGAGTTGTCTTTTCCCACATTACATATGAGCTGCCAAGAAAAGCCAGGTCCCACATGGGTCTCAGTGAAGGATCAATATGTCCATGACTGTCTGAGAGGGAGAGAAAAAAAGTTCATTTGTATTAAGGCATTTTCAAGGGACAAAATGTCAGAAGTTTCAGTAATGAAATACAGTTTAAACTTAGTCAAATCAGTCATCTCTCTCAAAATAAGACCTTGAACCCGACATTTTGTTCGTGACTGTTTCTATATTAGTGTGGGGATTGATAAGCTACAAGTCGGCCACTGAGTACATCTGTTATAGAACCATGTAATAGCTAATTGCTGTGTGTGTGCACACAAAGGAAGAACTCTAATGATAACTCACAGTTAAGTGTCATTAGTTGGGAAGCATGTCTAAGTAGGTTGAAAAGTCTGTAACCTTTTCCATGGTACCTTCTGATTTTGGCCTATAGTCACTGCCATGATCTTTGTTTCTTCATCTGCCAAATGCCTCTGTCTTTCTCATCACTGGCTTTGAAGCTCATCAGTGTGTTAGCATCCTTGCCACATGCTTTTTGAACACATAAAGAAATCAGGTGAGTTCTTATGACATTGTTTTTGGACCTGAAATCTTTAATCTGGCAAATGTTTTTAAAAACCTAGTTAATTTCAGACATTACTAAAGGTAGAAGACAATGATTAATAAATTACATTTTGTGGCTTTTAGGAACTCCGATTTTAGAAGTAATTTATAAGATGCCTATTCTTGGGCCATCATTTAATACAGTTTGGTGAAGAGGTGCGCAGTCTGTATTAAGGCCCAATAACAGCACAGCATAAGGAATACTAACAAGCTTATTAGGAAACAAATCATTCCTGGTGAAACCCTTTTTAGCATAGATTCTGTTCTGTGGAACCTAACTCGGTAGATAATGGTGAGCAGTTCAGGCAGCCTTTGCTGATTGCTTGGATGCTATGAAGGACACAAAGGTGGGTCCCTGTGTCTCCCACCTCTGCCCAACATGGCAGTGTAGGAGAGGGGCTCTCAGAGCTCAGGAACAACAGCCAAGGGAGAGGTCTCAGGGACGTGCCACAGAAGTGAGATTTTTGCTGGGTGTTGGATTCCTGTGATGTAGGGAAGGGGAGTGAGGGAGCAAGCACACAAAGGTAGGAAGGCACCTGGCAGGTTCAGGCTCAGTGTCTGGTCTCTACAGAATAGCAGCTATATGGACACCAGACTAAGAATGGCCTTGCGTGCAGTACCAGCGTGAGTACAGATTTTGATCAGCAAGCAGTGTGGGAAGATGACTTGAGCTGCCATGAGGTACGCACAGGAGGAGGAAGAGATGGAAATTCGACAGCCTAGATAGCAGGCTACTTGCTGTAGTCTTAGGGAGAAATACCACAAGCACAAAGGATGATGATGGTGGGTTTGGAGAAGACAGGATGGGTTCAAGATACTTTGTGGAGACAGGCGTAACAGGAAATAACACATTATTAACTGTTAGGAAATAAGTTGATAATGGCCAAAGTTTCCAGCCAGATTCTAGAACAGTAATACTATTAGACCTAAATGTAGCCAGAATGTGGAAATCTTTTGAGTAAAAACAACTTTGGGTTTGTGTATTAAATACAGTGTCGAGAAAGCAGGGGAGTAGATGATGCCAGATACAACAGAAAAATCGAGAACAGTAGGAGCAAAAAGACCATCAGGTGGGTCCCTGATGACCCAAGATACATCACTCTCAGTTCTGTGCACAGCATAGAAGCCAGCTAGGAGGTCGCTGAAGAGGAAGCAGAGTACAGAGAGTCTACTTTTGAAGAATGGACAGAATAAGGAAAGATATAGGGTGCCGATTCCATGAAGCATTTAATCCACAGAGCTTGACTGTCTTTGTGGAGCAAGACAAGGAACTGGCTGGCAGTTAGTTTCAGAGTAAGAAGGCTGCTGAAGAAGCCAAAGAAACTGGGAGTCTGAGGATAGAGGAGAGTTGAGGGAGATAGAGGTGGGAAGGAGTTGCAGAAGCTGGGGCAGTGAAGCAGAAAGCCAGACTGACCTGAAGTGCATGAGGTCAGGACAGGTGCTCTGGGCTTTGACGAAATGGAAAGCTTCAGTACAGCTGGGAAAGCAGAAAGGAGCAGTGAGTGCCATCAAGAGCCTGGCACTTGGAGGTAGTGTTGTATAAGGAAAAACCTGCTGAGAGTAAAGCCAAGAGATTGCTTTTCCTGTGTTGCCACCATTCACTGTTACATGGTTCATCTAAGTGTTTTTGATCCCAAAATGCTTTCCCTCCAAACTTACAATTGAACATTTGAATATTCTTCATTGTCTTTTCCTTGTAATTTCTTGGACCAGGTAATGTCATTTTTCTGCCAGCCTATGTTAAATAATCAACAGGGATGTGATTGCAGAAAGCATTTCAGACTTCTACCTTCTGTCCAAAAGATGAACATTTTATGAATGAATGGGTTGTTCTCGTTTATATGAGCAGCTGAACGTAGGAGTTTCTGAAAATTAACATGGGACTCTGACTTCAACATATTGATATGAACATTTCCCCCTTGTTTTACTGTTAAGGAGTTTCCTACCCTCTTTGTCTCCGTTGTCATGTATGTTGTTTCACAGTGCCACAGTGAGTTTAGATGTATGAGATCAAGACCCTTTACCCTATAAGGTAGATGCATTCGACTGAATCCTGGTGAAAGGGTGAATGCTGGCAGCACTGCAATAGGACCACTTGAGATTTCAGCTGATCACATACAGCTCCTTGGTCTTTTCCTGTGAGTGTAGTATGCTTGGGGTCATCTATAAGTAGTTTAATCAAGTCATTAGAAGCAAAATTTTATGTGTAAAAAGACAACTACTTTTCTAGGGGAAAAACAAGGTGGAGGAAATTCTTAAGTGGATTAGATATTCTCACCAGTTACACAGCAATCTAATGCCTTGGATTGATTAGGTACTGCATAGAATCTGCTGGGATTTGAACTGGCTATTCCAGGAATATTTCCATTATTTTGATTCACTTTATCTAAAACTAAACCTTTTGGGTTTTAAATAATTTCACATAAATAGCACTATTAAATGTCTGCTAAACTTAGTGATAGGTAATCTTTGATAACAATTTACAAATTCTGCTCTTAAAAATATTTTAAATTTCATAATAGCCATATTTAGACTGGTACAGAATGATCCTTATGGCAAGTATATAGGGCTTAATAATGGAACATAATCCAATTAAGCTGTGCTATTCAAAAGTGTCCAAAGTTTAGTGATCCTGTGTATTCAAAGAAAATGCCCTACACAATTTCTAAAATGTATGTTTTGAGGAAAATAAACCCTATTTACCCAACTTAAAACTATAGGCATCTGAGTATTACATCAGCTCATTTATCTCTCAGAGGTTAAGCCTGTGATGCCAGCATTTCAAGACCTGGCTACACCACTTCCGATCCAGCTCCCTGCTAATGTGCCTGGGAAAGCAGTGGAAGATGGGCCCTTGCCTCACGTGGGAGAATAGGAGGAAGCTCCTGGCTTGGACCATTAGGGGAGTGAACAAGTAGAAGGAAGATCTCTGCCTCTTCTCTCTGAAACTCTGCCTTTCAAATAAATAAAAAATCTGTAGCAAAACAAACAAAAGGCCCAAAATCTTTGGAGTTGCTCCTCACGATTCGTGGGCACAGAATTTGCTATGAGCTATCAGACTGATTAGGTGAGACCCGGGGAGAAACATGCTGAGCAGTATCCCCTCCCGGTTTGCCAAGTCTCGGTAAACTGATGCAAGCTGGAGGGCTCGGGAAGGGAGGCCACGGGTTCTCGCGTGACACAGGTTAGGCACCTGGGCGCATCTGAGTGCGCTGTGAGCAAGTGGGCTGGAAAGCTGTAGCGGTCAGATGTCAAGCTTAGTACCCAAGTGCAAGTCCCAGGATAGCTTCTGTGGTTTGGGAAATCGGATTTGCCAGTAAGTGCTGCCTCTCAGCTGCTGGCCCCCTCTGCCGCCGAGTGCCAGAGCAAATGAGCTCTGCTTCACTTCAGCTGAGTCACTTCAGAGGGCACAGCTCACTCAGCAGAGACTGAACCACTGCCCATTAGCCACTGGCTTGAAATGAGGTAAACAGGACTCCATGGCAGCCGCCCAGCAGGGGCCTGGGCCATGAGGCTGGGAGGGCTCCTTAGCTGGACTTTCCAAAGCCACCACCCAAAATTTCTGGAAATATCACTTCGGGTTAGACTCAGAGCTCAGAAACTGCCCCCCGTGTGTGTGTCCTGCTGCGAACACCTCTTCCCCTCTTAGGTACAGGCTCAGTGCTTGCCATGCCTGTCATTCAGGGATGGGAAAGGGGGAGGTTTAAAGAGACGCAGGCAGTGTCAGGTGGAGTGACTATTCTCAAAGTGAAGAACAGGAAATGATCTCGCTGGGTTCTGTTCACAGCATGAGGCAAGCATGCCACAATCTGCAGTTGACTTAGAGTTCCACTTTGGAGAGAAAAATTCAGATGACCATTCTCTTTAAGACTGAACATTCACACACATTTCTGAGTATAGAAATGCTGGATACTGATCCGTACCAGGTATGCTGACCACGTCCAAGGGATTTTTAAGTTGCTTCATTTGCTTGTAAAGCAGGTAGTCCTCTTGTTGTCTTTTCTTTTTCTCAATGAGCCGAGTGCAGGTTACATTAATGGCCGGTCTGGGTTTCTGATTCTTGAAAAACACTTGAGCGGAACATTTCCCCAAATGTTCCTCCCCCTCCTGAAATAAAATTTTGAATTAAACAGGATGCTTCCTTTCCACCCTGACCCACCCCAGTCCATGTGCACACACACACGCACAAAGATTGAGAAGAGTCATGATCACGGCAGGTATGCTCTGGCTTCCACGGATATTTTTGCTTTACAGAAAGGGATTCTTGGGGCTGGCACTGTGGCATAGATTAAGCATCTAGGGCATCCTGTATGGGTGCTGGTTTGAGTCCCAGCTGCTCCACTTCTGATCCAGCTCCCTGCTGATGGCCTGGGAAAGCAGTAGATGGCCCAAGTGCTTGGGCCCCTGCACCCACGTGGGAGACAAAAAAGTTCCTGGCTTTGGATTGCTCCAGCTCCAGCCATTTGGGGAGTGAACTACTGAATGGAAGACCTCTCTTTCTCTGTAACTCTGCCTTTCAAGTAAATAAATCTTTAATTCTTGGGCTCAGAGCTGAATACAATAGTGCCTTACCCTTTGCTATCATTTCAACTCTTGCCTTCTGTTTGTGCCCTTACAAAATAATGCTGGGCCCATTCCAAGTTTAATATCACTGACGTCTGCTTGTCTCGAACCTCTAGCACAGTGGGTATTTTACTCTATTGTGAGCCAGCGTAATGCTCAGGTGATCCTCAAGGCTACTTCCTGGAACTAGAAGATGAAGCTGGCTCTTATTAACAAAAATAACACCATCTTCACGCTGCCTTATGAAACAGTTCTCATTCAGATTTTCAAAGATTAAGATACTGAAGTTTACAAAGGAATCTACTGTCTCACAGCTTCTCAGTGGTAGGCTGAGACTAGAGCTCACCAAGCCCTGCCTCTCCGAATCAACTCCTCTACTGAAATCTAACCTGGAAGGAATGGAGGCACAGATCATCCAAATGAGGTGTTCTACACCTGAGGGCCGTTTGTATTCATATTTCAAGGGAGAAAGCTCATGGGCCACTAGTCAAGGCCTACCCTAACCCATCTAGGGGCCTCTCAGGAACTCTTGTTATAATGTGGTTGGTTGAGCAGTTGAGGCAATAACCTTTTCATTTTAGCCAACTGTTACAACTGGGTGGAGTCCCAGATAAAACCACGAAAAATAAGAAGATGAAGCAGCAGAGGATGACCTAAGGGGAAGAGATTCCTGGTTCCTGACTTTGGATCGGCTCAGTTCCAGCTGTTGCAGACATTTAGGAAGTGAACCAATGGATGAAAGACCTTTCTGTCTCACCTCTGTAACTCTACCTCTCAAATCTTTATTAAAAAAAAGATAAACCCTGTTAGGAAACAAATTGTAATCAAAATTGAATCTGCTTAATAAACCAATTTCTAAAGGGAAAAAACTGCGAAGACAAATAGGCTGCCCAGGGGACATCTTTTCCTGCCGTGAGTGCAGGGTTTTGGTGGCACAATCCAGTGCTAGTTGTCAGTTCATCCTGGAAGGAAGGGGCATATCAAAGGCAGAGGGCACGCTCCTACATGGTCTCCTTAGATGTGGAAGCCCTTTCTAGGGATGAGAACAAGAACCAAGTAGTGGCCCCTTTTCTTTTCCTTTCTCTTCCCCTCAGACACCCCCACAGAATCACAGCAGTTGCCTGCAGATCAAAGTGCCCTCCTTCTCAAAGGGCCCCTGCCAATTAGCCAGCCGTGCCCCGTGTGCCTGCGGGATCAAGGCCAGAGAAACATCGAGGTTCACAAGAATCCAGCGGTTTCCCCATTAGCTTTCATCTGACACTTGTGGTTTGCTACACTAGAAATCAAAGCATCTTCCTCATGCTTTAAGAAAATTTTAATTCTTAGGTTAATAATAATAAAGCCAGGGGCTGGCGCTGTGGCACAGCAGGCTCAGCCTGTGCTTGCTGCACAGGAATCCTACATGGGTGCCCCTCTTCCAATCCAGCTCTATGCTTATGGCCCGGGAAAGCAGTGCAAGATGGCCCTAGTGCTTGGGCCCCTGCACCCACGTGGGAGGCCCAGAAGAGATTCCTGATTCCTGGTTTCGGATCAGCTGAGTTCCAGCTATTGCGGCCATTGGGGAGTGAACCAGCAGATGGAAGACCTCTCTGTAACTCTACCTCTCAAGTAAATAAAATTAATAAAATTAATAGTAACATAGCCAGAGTATCTTGTTGTCTGTTAGGATTTGTTTCTGAGCGGTCACAAGCATTCTCCGGAAGCACTGGGGTGGGGACTTTTGCCTTCTCCTTGGAAGAGCAGCCACACAGGTGCTGCTGCTCATCCCAGGCTGCTGTGCTGCTCTCCGCGCCCATGCCAACAGGGAAGAGGAAATTTGGCAAAACATGGCCTCCTTGGAGAGAGCTGCAGAGAGGCTGGTAGTACCCGCAGCTCACACAGGTACCACGCAGTGTTGCCCGGCACCTCCTCTGTGCCTGCCTGCTAACCCCACCTGTCACTGGCTGGCTGGGGGGAAAACACCAGGTCCTTAGCATTGAGAGTAACGCGTGCTCAGGACTGTGAGGTGCCAGGAACTGGGAATTTCTTTCCCAGGGGTCTGGCTGTGTGGACTGTTTTAAATGCAACCCTGCCTACAGGGTAAGTCACTAAATCTCAAGAACAGAAAACAAAGTAGGAACAAAACCCAACACAAACTTTCCAGTCACTATGAAGTCTCACCTTTGCTCGAGTTGCTGATGGGTGCTTACCTGCGGGTTGTAGCGCTCCGTGCTGAACACCAGCTCCACCTTACAGCCCTTCTCTGGGTTCACCTGAAACACAAAGGCGGGATCTTAGGGTAGTGCATGCTCCACAAACACCTTCACATCCAAGCATCACACTGTTGGGACAGCAGGGCTTGCAAGCAGTCGCTGTTGCATTTATCGCTGAGTAAAGTCAGTGCCGTTTCAGGAGAACGGGCTTCCAATCTGGGTCTCGAGTGTGCGGTTCTGTTCGAGTTCCACACCCGTTCACAAAGTGGGAGGCTGAGAAAGGAAGTGGTTGGATTTAAGCTGGAACATGAGAGAGCTATATGAGAGAGAGATCCGGTGTGGGCAGGGACCTGGAGTGAAGCCTCATCCCCCAATGGCTCAGCACTTCTGCCTGCACTGAGCTCCGGAGGGCTTAAGGAAGCGGCCACACCCACCTCTGAGGTCAGGACCAGCCCTCCAGGCCCAGGGCACAGGAAGCAGCAGGCAGGAGGTGGGAGTCAGCACCCCTCATCCCCCCCAGCCACAGGTCAGGATGATTTAGCACCCGGGAGGAAGAGGCCCTCCCACGTTATGCTGTCTCCCGTGCTGTGTTCCCAGGCAGGCGGGCATTCAGACCTTTCTTTGAAGTGTGTGGTTTGCTGTTCACAACTTTGGATCTGATTTCAGATGCCCATTGTTGTATGTACATGCTTGTCCTTGGAGCAGTTGCAACTGTTTAGAGGAACTGTTAATCTGCCATCAGTTTTTTCCTGAGAGCAGAATGATCACTTAATACAAAGTATTTAAGAAGAAAGGGGCTTTCCTACTGTTTATGGAGATGAGGTTATTTCATGTAGTTTTGATTAAAGTAGACTCTGAAAACATCCATTTCCTTTGCATTTTAGCCCAGGAACACAGTAACCAAACAGGGTTATCTAAGTAGGCCAGATATCACCCATCCCTATTCTAGATTCTGTCAAAGTGCCAGGAAGCTGAAACAGCGCATAGGAGTCTGTGGCAGTTACTCGTGTGCGGAGTTTGTCAGCATGGGGAGAGGTCTATAATTGTACCGGGCGCACACCAGTGTGCTCACTTTCAGTCCCCAAGCACAATCTGCCGCAAGTTGAAGCATTAATTCCTGTGAACACACACATGTCTATCCACTCATCGCCTACCACCTACTGTATCAAGTACAGGCCAAGATGGTGATTAGAGCTCACAGCAGGGCCGTCCAGAAGCCTGGCATGGTGGAAACAGGAAAGTAGACGTGCTTGTGATTTAGCTCTTGGTGTAGCTGACCACTGCCTGTTCACTAGGTACTAAGTTTAGGAAGGCTTCAAGAGTTGGTTTTTAAAAATGTTTAAATTTAATTTTATTTGAAAGGCAGACACAGGGACAGAGATTTTCCATCTGTTGGTTTGGAAACCGAACCCCTATAATATAAAAGCAGGACTCAGCCTCTTGTCTGTCTCCCTTAGCCTGAAGTGTTTTTGCCTGTCCTTTATCAAAAGGAATTCACTGACTTGAGGGAGTGATCCAGCTGGCTCTACAAGGGGCCAATCACCAGACTCAAAAAGTCATTTGCTTCTCCAATAGGTAAGAACCTTGATGACCAGTGTTGTCCTGGGGTGGTTTGTGTAGGGGATTCCAGTTCTGGGCAGAATGTAACTGCCACCTTCATGTAACCCCAGATCACCTGGAGCCCACCTGGCCACCGTAAATTCCCTAAAGAGCTCGGCATCACTGACCAATCAGAAGCTTGGACATGAGCTGATCACGAACCTCTCTGCCCCAGTTCCAATCTATAAGAACCTTCACACCTCACTCCTTGGAGAGTCCAGGAATAAGCAGGTGTCCCTTACTCTACGCTTTGCAATAAATGCTACTTCTTTCACCATCCTGATGCCAGTGACCGGCTTTCTGAGCATCGGGCAGGTGGACCCAGTTTGGGAGTTCTACAGCAATACCTCCAACTAGTTTGGCATGTTGCTCAGCAACAATTCACTCCACAATGCCTGCAATAGCCAGGGCTGCACCAGGCACCTACAACTCAATCCATTCACTTGATCCACGTGGGTGGCAGGTACCCAAGTACTTAAGCCATCACCTGCTGCCTCCCATGATATGCATTAGCAGGAAGCTGGATCGGAAGCCAAGCTGGGACTTGAACAGGCATACCAATTTGAGATGTGGGCATTCCAAGGACCATCTTAACTATAGAGCAGATGAGGCCTGAACTAAGTGAGCAGCCAGTGTTAACCAGGCAAGGGGGTGGGAATGGAGTGTAGGGACTGGCATTGCAGGATGGCGAAGCTGCAAGAAAGGTGGCCTGGGCCGGCGCCGTGGCTCACTAGGCTAATCCTCCACCTGTGGCGCGGGTACCCTGGGTTCTAGTCCCAATTGGGGCGCCGGATTCTGTCCTGGTTGCTCCTCTTCCAGTCCAGCTCTCTGCTGTGGCCCGGGAAGGCAGTGGAGGATGGCCTAAGTGCTTGGGCCCTGCACCCGCATGGGAGACCAGGAGAAGCACCTGGCTCCTGGCTTCGAATCAGCGCGGTGTGCCAGCCGCAGCACACCAGCTGCAACTGCCATTGGAGGGTGAACCAACAGAAAAGGGAAGACCTTTCTCTCTCTCTCTCACTGTCCACTCTGCCTGTCAAAAAAAGAAAAAAAAGAAAAAAAAAAAAAAAAGAAAGGTGGCCTGGGCAGGCAGCCATGAACTTGGAATTTCATCCCAAAGTCCATGGGAGCTCCTTAAACCTAACACTGTAAAATGAGGTGTTGTGAAGAGTAGGATAAGGCAGTTGAGAGGCTTAGGACAGTGCCTGGGTCAAGGTGAAAGTTCAATGCATGCTTTTTATCATTGAGAGTCTACAGACATGAGGGAGAGAAGAATTGCGCTAGAAGTAAGAGTCTGGCCCAAGCTCAAGGACAGCGAACAATGACATCATGGACCCCTATCAAGGTTGCTTTTAGTTCGGTTTGCTTCTGAAACACCCAGTGAGTGAAATAACAGTGGCTGGACAGGGTCCCGCAGCCTCCGTGCTGTCCTTGCCTGCCCGTGGTGGGTGAACACAGAACTGTTGCTGCCTCTGCCACCCCCAGCCACACTGGCACCACCAACAATGAGTACTCACAGAAGGCAGTGCCTCCGCTTGCCAGCAGGCGCTGAGTGCTGAAAGGCTCGGGCACCAGCCTCAGGGCCCTCTCCCCTCTGGCTTGTGCGCTGGAGGACCTGGTCTGTCCCTCACTGTCACTCCTACTCAGGACCCAGCGGTACACTAAGGTTTTTAGTTGGAGGCTGAGGCGGGGGAGAAGTATTGGGGGGAAGGGTGTTCATGAGAAGAGGAGGAGGAAGCCAAGCTGGACAGGTTCAAAGTCTGGTGCACGGGAACATTCGAGATGTCCAGGCATGTCAGTGTTGTGGCCTCAGCAAAGGTGGTGGTTGAAGGCACAGATTGGTTGCAGTCCCCCAAGGAAGAGGTGGAGAATGAGAATCCCAAGAAGCATCAGTCTTTGCATGCACAGTTATGGGCCATGTTTAGTTGCTCTACCAGAGGATTCACATCAGCCTGCCTTCATCTTACATAATTGTGCAGCTTTTAAATTGTGCAGGTACTATTTGGTGCAACAGTACTTTGGAAACACAGAGGCACAGCAAGGTACCCACAACAGTTCTTTGCAGGGGAAGAAACTGGAAGAACGAGGCTCCAGGCCGAGTCAGCACGGAGCCTGTCTTTGCAGCGTTATTTTCCTTGCCCATTGGATGTCCTAATTTTGTTGTAACAAAGCACTCTTAAAAGCATTCAGATTTCATCCAAAGTAATTTTGTGTTTTGGTTGCACTTTCTCACGTATCAGGATGAAGTCTTTATCTCCTGCCGCATTCCCCCCCCCCCCCCCTTCTCCCTTCCTGTGAGTCACAAGGTCCTCGGCTGAGGCCCCGCCGGGCTTCTGGGAGATAAGCAGCTCTGCCTGCAGTACTGTCCACATGGGCAGCGCCACGTCCACGTGCACGGGCACGTGCCGCGCCCTGGCGGCCAGTGTGTGGAACAGAGGTCTCTGCCGGCCAACAGCATTCACTCTGGGATTTATGGAGCGACTTCCAGATGCCAAGTGCCGTGCCAGGTGCTGGAAATACAGCACCGAACACTGGCAGCACCTGCTGCCCCCAGGACGATCTGGTGGGGAGAGGACTTGAAAGAGTTCTTCACTTATTTAATGACTCACTGTGCAAGGGTAACTGGAAGACTTACTCTAGGGACCAAGGCAGTGCACACAAAGCTGAGCTCTGAAGATTAAAAAGCAGTTGACTCCAGGGTCGGGGAGGGGGCTGGCCAGCCATTCCACACAGAAGGACCAGGGAGCTGGGGCAGAGGGCGGGGTGCAGCCCGAGTGGCCAGAGGCAGCAAGACTGGAGCCAGGATGCAGGGAGAGGCTGGCTGCGTGGGCAAGGGCCGCTCTGCAGGCTCCAGTGAGGATTTTACTGAGAGAAGTGGGAAGCCGTGGACAGAGGAGGGGTTTTGAGGAGTTCCCTCTAGCACGGGGCTGGGGAACCTTCTTTTCTACCAAGGCCCATTTGGAGATTTAGAACATCATTCGCTAAGCTGTACAAAATTACCAACAACACAGCCTGCTGTAGATGTATTGAATTTCGAGGACTGGCTGCAGTTACCTTGGCAGGGCCAGATCAAGCGATTTTGCAGCTTTACATGGCCTGTGGGCCACACAGTCCCCACCCCTGCCCAGGTGTGTCGAGATGCTGCTGCTGTGAGGAGGCATCTGGAGAGAACAGGGGTAGTTGAAGGGGGCAAATTATACAAGAGGGCATGCTGTGAGCCAAGGTGGAGACAGGTGACATGGACAGAAGTATACGGTGGGCAGACAGAAATACTATTAGAGGGGCCGGCATTGGGGCGTAGTGGGTAAAGCTGCAGCCTGCATCACTGGCATCCCATATGGGCATAGGTTCAAGTCCCAGCTTCTCCACTTCTGATCCAGCTCCCTGCTAATGCACCTGGGAAGGCAGTGGAGGATGGCTCAAATCCTTGGGCCCCTGAATCCAAGTGGGAGACCCAGAATAAGTTCTTGGGTCCTGGCTGTGGTCTGGCCCAGCCTGGCCATTGCCACCATTCGGGGAGTAAACCAGTGGATGGAAGATCTGAACATCTATCTATTCCCCCACCCCTCCACTGCCCCAGTTAACTCTGCCTTTCAAACTATCAGAAGGTAAAAAATGAACAGCTATGTCATTCAAGACCAGAAATAATCACCGGAGCACAACATTTTATATTAAGACAACATTATAGGGGCTGGTGCTGTGGCATAGCAGGTAAAGCTGCCGCCTGCAGTGCTGGCAATCCCCTACGGGCGCTGGCTCAAGTCCTGGCTGCTCCAGCTCTCTGCTATGGCCTGGGAAAGCAGTGGAAGATGACACAAGTGCTTGGGTCCCCGCACCTGCTTGGGAGACCCGGAAGAAGCTCCTGGCTTTGGATCGGCCCAGCTCTGCCCATTGTGTCCAAATGGGGAGTGAACTAGCAGACGGAAGACCTTTCTCTCTACACCTCTGCCTTTCAAATAAACAATTAAAAAAAAAAAAAACACGTTATAAACCTTGATGTTATTTAAAAAGTTGCATTCACAACAGCCATCCTGTCCCACTGCTGGTACGGAGCCAAGTATTTTCTGCATACTGAGTGTGCAATGACAGAGCTTTGTGGGCCTGCTCGGACTCACTGGTGATGAGCAAACAGTAGCAGTGGTACAGCGCGGGGAAACTATCAGACTGGAGACCAGTTAGGAAGTGGCTAGGGGTCGTTGCTGGCTGGGGCCACTCTAGTGTACTTGGTAAATCAAGCTCACAGAACATTCTATGGCTATGATCCCGCTCTGGGAATTTTCCCAAAGAAACCATGGTGATGCAGGTCCAGAAGGGTGTGGATGCACACGAGGAGGTTCACGGAGGCGCAGTGAGGAGACCATTTGAGGAGTGGCCTGGTAAGATGCAGGTGTACAGCACAGAGTCCTATTGGGCAGCAGTGAGGACAAGCCACAGCGCAAATGCTACACACACAGCAACTGAAGCCTGCACACAATGTGGATGATAGTGGGAACAAGAGCGACGCACAATACCATTTGCAAGCAAATTTAAATACAAAGATGGGCACCTGGCACCGTGGTCAAGTTGCCGCTCGGGACAGCCCCATCCCACACTGGAGTGCTTGGGTTCAAGTCCTGGCTCTGCTCCTCATTCCAGCTTCCTAATAGGTACCCTTGGAGGCAGTAGGTGATGACTTAAGTCCTTGGGTCTCTGCCACCACGTGGGAGACCCAGATTGAGGTCCTAGCTTCAGCTCTGACTGTTGCAGGCATTTGGGGAGTGAACCAGTAGATGGAAGATCTGTGTCTGCCTGCCTTTCAAATAAAAACAAAATTAGGTTTGCGTACAGACCAGCGATATCATTCACAGAAGAATGTGGGGGTGGGGTGGGAATGTGCATGCAAGGACAGGCATAGGGAGCAGCCCTCAGCACCTGGGGACAGGAAGCTCCCAGGCAGGCCTTTTCAAAAGGTGTAAAGTAGGGGCTGGAGCTGTGGCATAGTGGGCGAAGCCTCCACCTGCTGTGCTGGCATCCTATATGGGGACGCCCTCCAATACTTATCAAGCCAGTGCTTGCACATAAGCCATCCTTCTAGGCACCCAGAGGGGATCATGACAAAGAAACACACACACACACACCCCTGCATGCGCTGCACTCTCATTATGTGCCTCACCTGACTTCTTGGCACACTATCTACATATTACCTTATTCTATCACAAAATCCCTTTGAGCTAAGCTATTGTGACCACCCCCCCCCCGCCCATTGTAAGGATGAAGAGATGGAGGCACTTGCTGAAAGAAACTGCTCACTGTCACAGAGCCAGTACAGGAATGAAGCCCATTCCAGAGTCACTGCTTGTCCCCTGGACTGCAGAGGCTGCCACACACAGCCCAGCAAGCCCTAAGGCAGAAAGCAACCTGTGTGTGCGTATGTCTCTCTCTCTCACACACACACACACGCATGCACGCACGCAGCAACGTTAGCCTGGGACAGGTGCTGCTCTGTGCGTGTACCCAGGGTGCTGCAGACAAGCCCCGCCCCACCCTCGTCTGGCCAAGTGGAGGTGGAGCAGCTTGGTTTTGGTAAAAAGATGAGCAGGGCGGGCACTGTGGCATAGTAGGCTAAGCCTCCACTGCGGTGCCCGCATCCCAAGTGGGCGCCGGTTCACGTCCCAGTTGTGCCTCTTCCGAGTCAGCTCTCTGCTATGGCCTGAGACAGCAGCCAAGGATGGCCCAAATGCTGGTCCCCTGGACTGCAGAGGCTGCCACACACAGCCCCTGCAACCGTGTGGGATAACCGGAAGAAGCTCCTGGCTCCTGGCTTCAGACTGCTCCGCTCTGCCCATTGTGGCCATCTGGGGAGTGAACCAGCGAATGGAAGACCTCTCCGTCTTTCTCTCTAACTCTGCCTCTCAAATAAGTCTTAAAAAAGATGAGCAGGTTAAGGTTAGAGGATACTTGAGGCTACAGTGACAGAGGAGGGGGCCAGATGATCAGAGGTGGTCTCTCCGGGGGAGCTGACTCTAGAGCAGTGGGCGTAGCTCATAGCCCACGAGAGCTTTCTAAAACACAGTGGTGCAGACTCAGCCCCAGAGCTCTCACTCAGCAAGTCTAGGGTTGGGCCTGGGAACCTGCACTTTGACAAGTCCCAGGAGATGCTGATGTTGCTGGTCTCGGGACCACCACACGTGATTGTGATCTCATGGGTTATTTAGAAAATGGTAATATTCAAGGGCTGGTGCTGTGGTGTAGGGGGTAAAGCCGCCACCTGCAGTGCTGGCATCCCATATGAGTGCCAGTTCAAGTCCTGGCTGCTCTACTTCTGACCCAGCTCTCTGCTATGGCCTGAGAAAGCAGTAGAAGATGGCCCAAGTCCTCAGGCCCCTGAACCCGTGTGGGAGACCCGGAAGAAGCTCCTGGCTTTGGATTGGCGCAGCTCTGGCCGTTGCAGCCATCTGGGGAGTGAACCAGCGGATGAAGACCTCTATCTGCCCATCCTCCTCTGTGTAACTCTGAATTTCAAGTAAATAAATAAGTCTTTAAAAACAAACAAAAAACTGGTAATAAAATAGAACAATTGTAAGAATATATTGTCATAAAAGCTTGCATTTTGAGGCCACTGCTAAGTACAACATGGGTTATTTGAACATGAGCACTGTGATGCTGTGACAGATCTGATACTTAGGACAGCAATTGAGCGACTAACAGGTGGGTAGCACACACCATGTGGATACACCAAACAAAAAAATCACTCCCGTCCCAGGTGGGAGGGGGCAAGATTCCCTGAGGGTTCATTGCATTACTCAGAACAGCATGCAATTTAAAAACCATGAACTATTTCTGGAATTTTCCATGTAATACTTTCAGACCACAGTAGACTACGAGTAACCTCAGAAATCACAACAGCGAATGGGGGTGGGAGAGGGTGTGCCTACAGAACAATGTTTATTTATGCGCCAAGAAGCTAAAACTGCGTATTCCAGTAGCAGCTCTCCAGGGCTGTGACTAGGAGCAGGCCTTGGGGGCTGAGAGAAACCCTGCCATGGCTACCACAGGAGGCCACGAGAGAGAATGCCTTCAACTCCAAAGGCCCGACTCTGTCAAAAGCGCATCCAGAAAGGAAACCCAGCCCTCTGGGGAAACGCTTCCTGGTTTTTCCCTCTGCCGTTGGCTGCTGCGTGCTGGTGCCTTCCTGTAGCCCTGGCGTCTGCTGAGGCGACTTCACACTTGGCATTTCCGGGATGAGGCGTGGGCGGGTGAGGACCGAGTGTGCTGCCGCCAGCTCGCTGGCCACCCTGCACACCCCCTCCCCGCACGCCGGCCCTCGGCCCTCCTCGCTGGTCCTCCCCCCCCCCCCCGCCCCCTGCGTTGTTTGTTAAGAGCACACAAATGCCACGCTATTCCAGTAAAAGCAAAATTGCTCCATTTATAAGGTTACTTTTGTGAGTCAGGCTTAGTTGGAGACAAGTAAACAACTCATTTGTGAATAAAAATTGTTCTCGTGCTCTGGACAGAGAGATATGGGTATATTACATTAGACCCTGGAAGGATCTTATTGCATTTTCCTCATCTCGGGCAAGGCTACACAGAGCAGGGCAATTTGTGGAAGCAAAGGCACCAGCTGCCTTCAGAGCAGGCCCACCCAGCGGGGCAGAGGACACTTTGCTATCTCAGGCTGAGTAGCCGTGGAAACAGAGAGACTGTGTGGGCAGCCCCTCTGCGTCTGAGCTCTTGACCTTGAGCAGGCTGGGAAGGGACAGAGACAGTGGCTGGGGTGGGTGTGGGGGCGGGGCTAGGTACACAAGGCTGATCTAGGAGGGAGGGGCTGGGGCTCCTGTTCTGGAAGCCTCAGCAGCACCCATACCCCTCCAGCTACTTTCATTTCACAGAAACCTTTAATGCTGGTCTCCAGCAGGCCCTGTGCCAGGGAAGGGGGAGAGGCGGGGTGTGGTGCCCCTCCACCTGGGAGAGGCAGACTCCCACGCCGAGTGGAGCAGGCACGATGCTGGCTGGGCCAGAGCTAGGACAGAGCACACGACGGTCCACCAGCAAGAGGGGGCGTGTAGAGGGCAGCGAGATTCAGACGCGCTGCTCCCCACACTGCAGACATGAGTGAGACAAGAGGTGGGAGCCGCAGCTGCCACTTCCCAGGCACCCACGTGTGTCACCCAGTGTGGGAAGGCTCCCTGGAGCTCACAGCTCCCTGCAGACTGCACGGGGGAGGCCCAGTCCCAGCCCCCAAAGATGCTCACGCCCTAACAGCCCCCACCCTCGAACCTGCAGATATGCTATTTCACTAGGCAAAAGGGATTTTGTCAATGTGATTAAGGATCTGGAAATTGGGAGAGGACCCTGGATGACCATGGCAGGCCCAATGTCACCACGGGAGCCCTTGCAGCGAGACGTCACGAGGTGTCCCGCTGCTGGCTGTGACGCTGGAGCTCAGAGCCCCGCAGGTAGCCTCCAGATCAAAGCCGGAAAAGCAAGGAAGCAGACCCTCCCCAAGGCCTCCAGGAGGCACAGCACCCCAGACACTCAGTGTCAGCCCAGTGAGACCCAGCCACCCTCCCCGCCGGAGAACCCACACAGGTGTATTCACTTAAGTGCGTGGTTGGAGCAGCCACAGGAGCAAGGCTGCAAGGCTTTACAGAGTCCCTGGTGCTCCTTCCTGCTGGGTCCTGTGTGGGCATGTGCCCTGGGAGACCGCAGAGTCACACACATCTTCTGTGCAGCCATGGTACGAGACTCCTTTCATATGTGACTTCGCTGGCAGATGGAGACTTGCTACGGCGGGCTGGCTCTGCCAGGGCTGCCTGGGTGTGACTGTATCTCCAGGGTGCTCTGTTGCTGGACAGCAATTAAGATCAAGGGTCAGGCTGGACACGCAAGGGTGAGTGTGGCTGTGTGCATCCCACATCCTGTGCCTCATGAATGCCAGTCACAGCAGAACCACTCAGCTCCTGCACGTGGGGGGCTGCAGCCAAGGCAGGATCCTGGGGGTCAACACGCATGACCACCACTGTCTTTATCTGGGGCTCTACCGAACATGCATCCTTGCTTGTGACTCCACGTGTGGGAAGCCAGATGGAAAATGTTGTGAGCCGATAAAAAAAGTTTGTGGTTTCAGAACAATTTATTACATGATGGTCAGAAAACATTCCTACTTGCTAGCTCATCTGTGTGACTGGGGCAGGGTGCCAAGGAGGCCAAAGTCAGTCTTACTCCCAGGGCCTGGTGGCCTTTCCCATCATGCTGCAGTCTCAGAGCCTGCAGACCAGGATGGTGCCGTGGGAACGAGATCGTGGGTGCACCTGTGTCACTGCAGCAGGAGCAGCGCCTGGGCCTGGGAAGGAGGGGGCGTGTCTCCCTGTTCTGTTTCCTGCATCATTTTCATGACCTAGGGCAACACTGCACAGCCTGGCTAAGCTCTAAGCCCACCCAAACACTGTTTCTCTTTCAAAGAACAGGAGAGCTTCAGGCCAAAGCTTCTCCCTGGGCTAGCCGGTCTGTATGGGTAAGATCCAAGATGGCTGCCAACAAGCCTGGTTGTAATCTTATTTCCAAGCTTAAAATCACTGCCACTGCTGCCAAAGCCTGTGATGGGGCTCAGAACAAGCAGAAGAGCCCAGAAAAGGACAAAAAGACGACAGTGTCCCGACTCTGAGAATTATAACTACCCTTTCCCAGAAAACCCATGAACAGTCCTCCCCGGCTTCCTGTTGCCCTGTGCCCGTGACCCCTCAAGCCCCCAGCAGATGGAGACGTCGAGTTGCCATCTCAGCTTCCGCTTCTCCCTTCTTTGTCCACTGAATAAAGCGTGTGCTGCTGATGTCTCAGTGTTGGTTTTGCTATCGGCTTCATGACATCAAACAAAGGACTCAATGCTGGGGTCCTTTGAATAAAGAGGGGACAGCACATTTCACGCTCAGGGCGGTAGGAGAGCCAGGTGCACCTTGCAGACACCCCTGCTATTTTCTCGTGCTGGCAACAAGAGCACTTAGAGCTCTCCTGTTCCTTCACCTCAGGCTTATCGTCTATCCCGTCCCCCCTCCCCCCGCCATATGCATTTCAGCCTTTCTCATTCTCCAACTTCTGTTCCTGCGGACGACGTAATTTATTACTTTCCTATTTTTGGAATGATCATCTCTGAATTATTGACATTAATGGAGCAGAGATTTCAAAAAGCGCAGTAATTAGCTGAACTTTATTGTTTAAAGTGCTTTAAAGATCGGAAAGTGATAAAGAATCGAGCTTTTCTTGGGGAGCAGGTGCTCACCTCACTGCCTTGTGGCCCAGGAGGCGGCCCTGCTCCTCTGTCAGGCCCTCGGCAGCTGAACACTGGGAGTGCATGAGCCCCTGCACCGAATGCACCGGGGCTGGCCAGATGCTGACCAAAAGTCAGCTGATGTGTTCCAGACTTGCTTCTGCCTGGTGTACTTATTACCTTTTATATAATTAATGTTATATAAACCAGGAAGAAGGGGCATTACAATGACATCATGTCCATGAAATCCAAGTTACATGCTTTCGAAACAATTGATAAAATCACTTTTTTAAAACAACATTTATTTACTTATTTGACTAAATGGACCTAACTGATATTTACAGAACATTTCATCCCATAACTATAGAATACACAATATTTTCCTCAGTGCATGGAACTTTCTTTAGAATAGACCATATGCAAGGCCCTAAAACAAGTCTCAACAAATTAGAAAAAACTGAAATCATACCATAGATCTTTTGTGACCAAAATGGAATAAAGCCACAAATTAACAGCCTAAGAAACTCTAAAAAAATACGCCAACACATGGAGACTGAACAACATGCTCCTCAATGAACAGTGAGTTGAAGAAATCGGAAGGGAAATTAAAAAATTCCTGGAAATGAATTAAGACAACAATATAACATATCAAAGCTTAAGAGATACACGAACTGGCGTTGTGGCGTAGCAGGTGAAGCTGCCGCCTGCAATGCTGGCATCCCATGTGGGTGCTGGTGCATGTCCCAGCTGCTCCACTTCCCATTCAGCTCCTTGCTAATGGTCTGGGAAAAGCGGCAAAAGATGGTCCAAGTGCTTGGGCCCCTGCTACCCATGTGATATACCTGGAAGAAGCTCCTGGCTCCCAAGTTCAGCCTGGCCCAGTCCTGGCTATTGCAGCCATCTGGGGAGTGAGCCAGCGGATGGAAGATGTTTCTCTCCCTCTCAACCTCCCTCTCCCTCCCTCCCTCTCCCTCTCCCCCTCTCCCTCCCTCCCCGTCTCTCCCTCCCCCTCCCTCCCTCTCTCTCTCTCTCCCTCTCTCCCCCTCACTCCCTCCCTCTCTCCCCCTTTCCCTCCCCACCCCCCCAACGGTGTAACTCTTTCAAATAAAGAAATCTTAAAAAAATCTTATGGGATTCAGCAAAAGCAGTGTTAAGAGGAGAGTTTATAGCAATTAGTGCCTACATCAAGAGATTGGAAAGAGAGATCCAAGATAGCTGAATAGGGCATGGCCACACTAACTTGAGCTGCTCTGGAACATGGAAACAAAAGGGCTATGTTTCCAGGGGTCTGATTGTTGGAAATTTTCTGAGAAAGGGGGGAAAAGCACAAAGCATCTGTGGGACAAGAGGAGAGAAGACAAACACCACTGCAGCCAGCCTCGCGGTGCAGCCAGCAGCCGGCTGTGAGCTGCCATCTTACCACCTGAAGGTAGGAAGACATTGCTGTGCACCCTGCTGCTCACCGTTTTAGCTGAGGAGGAGTTCCACAGTCACCCACCAACGTTCACTCCAGCCTGGAGAGCTGACTGGGGTCTGAGCAACTGCTGGGCTTGGAGCAGGGAAGCCATGTTGCTTCCTTCTCCTCCCATCCCCTACTTGCACAAAGCACCATATTCACAGCAGAAATTGCGCAGGGTGCAGGGTGCCTCTGTTCTCCTACTAGCATCACAGTCAGAGGCAGAGCAATTTGTGAGGCAAAGGACAGGTTCCCCTGCATCGTGCAGCTGTGAAAGTTTTGGGCATTCGGTCCCGAGCTGTGCTCTCACACACTACACGAGTTGGGGGCTAACACCAAAAGCAGCTCATGAAAACTCAACTCCAGGGGCCGGTGCAAAGCAATAAGCAAAATGATACCCTGTATTCCAGCTAGATGATAAGCTCTTTTCTAATAAAACCTACTCCATAAAGAAGGGATAAGAACACCACTTGAGCAGATGTCAACAAAAAGACACAGGAGACATGAAGAAGCAAGGTGTCATGACACCTCCAAAAGAACACAATGATCCTCCAGAATTAGCCCCTGAACTGAAGGACATCTATGAAAGGACAGATAGAGTTCAAAATAATGATTGTAAGGAAACTCAACAAGATGCAAGGTACAGGTAAAGAAATGAGGAAATCAATGAGTGACATGACAAGATTACTAAAGAGACAGAGCTCATTAAGAAGAGCCAAATACAAATTTTGGAGATGAAAATCTTCAATCAGCAAAATAAAAAGTATGATTGAAAGCTTTAACAGCAGAATAGACCAAATGAAAGAAAGAATCGGACCTTGAGGACAAGATTTTTTAAATAACCCAATCAGACAAAAACAAAGAAAGTAATTAGAATGAAGAAAGTCTACAAGAAATATGGGATACCATTAAACAACCAAATATTTGTATTATAGGTATTCTTGAAGGAGAAAAAAAAAAGGTGTTGAAAGCCTACTAAATAGTTGAAAATTTCCCAGGTCTTGAAAGAGACGTGGACATCCAGATACAAGAAGCTCAAAGAACCCCAAGCAGACTCAACCAAAAAATGTCTTCTCCAGGGCATGCTGTCATCAAATTGTCAAAAGCTAAAGAAAAGGAAAGCATCCTGAAGATGGTAGGAGAAAAGCATCAAGTTATTTATAAAGGAAAACAAATCAGATTAACATCAGACTTCTGAGTGGAAACCCTACAGGCCAAAAGAGAGTAGGATGACATATTCAAGATCTTAAAACAAAAACAAAACACAACAAAACTTCCTGCCAAGTATATTCTACCCAGCAAAGTTACCCTTTAAAAGTGAAGGAGACGGCCGGCGCCGCGGCTCACCAGGCTAATCCTCCACCTTGCGGCGCCAGCACACCGGGTTCTAGTCCTGGTCGGGGCCCCGGATTCTATCCTGGTTGCCCCTCTTCCAGGCCAGCAAGTCCTGGGAGTGCAGTGGAGGATGGCCCAAGTGCTTGGGCCCTGCACCCCATGGGAGACCAGGAGAAGCACCTGGCTCCTGCCATCGGAACAGCGCGGTGCGCTGGCCGCAGCGCACCTACCGCGGCGGCCATTGGAGGGTGAACCAACGGCAAAAGGAAGACCTTTCTCTCTGTCTCTCTCACTGTCCACTCTGCCTGTCAAAAAATTAAAAAAGTGAAGGAGACATATCTTCCAGATAAGCAAAAACAGAATTCACCACAACCACATCAGCCTTACAAGAAATTATGGAGAATGTCCTTAATTAACAGGAGATATAGGAAAGTGGCAGATTAGGGAATGGTATGCTTTGCAGGGCTAGAGAGAAACAGTGAAGAGAAGCACAGGAGGTATACACTTGATGGAGATTACAAGAGAGAACCGCCTGGGAAGCCCCACGGGAGGAGGGGAACCAGCTTGAACTGGCATGATGAGTGTTGGCACAGACGCAGAGAGCTTGGAAAATCGGAGCCTTGGACAGCCAGAGCCGGCGGCATTTTTGAGATGGAGGGAGGGGGTATGGGTAGATGGCAGCAATCCGTGGGTATAGAACCAGCGAGAGCATAGCGTGGGCCCGGTTGAGAACCCAGGGAGACAGCAGTTTCTGGCAGTCACCTGAGGTCCAAGTGAAGTGGAAAGAGGCAGCCGATTCAAACCAATCTCTCCAAAACAAAACCCAGCAGAGAGAGGGTAGACACCGTTTTAAATCAAGATTCAACCAGGGAAGCTTGCAGGCGTGCTATAACAGCCCACGGAGTCAGGGTGCCTGAACGCAGCTCTGGCCGCAGTGGTGGACGGGTGTTAAGCCAGTGACTGTAGCATGTGATCCAGAGCTAGGAGTGGAGGGAATGGCCTGCAGCCCTCACTGTCTCAGAAATTGACCAGGAAGTGACCGGGCAACTACCAGAAACAGCAGCACCTGTGCCAACAGCTTCTGGGGGAACCTTAGGTGCTGAGACTTTGGGGCCTAGGTAGCTACGTGAAAAACTATGGGGCATAGCTGGGAACCATTTCCCTGGAAGCTCGTCCTGCTCTAGAGCATTGACCAGAGCCCCCAGGCCACACCCACTGAAAGGGCAGATATTTGAGGAAGCCACAGAAGCACAGCCCCAAAAATAAAAGTCAACAGAAGAAAAAAATTAAAAATCAACTCGAAAAATGCTGAGGGGCTGGCTCTGTGGCACAATAGGTTAATCCTCTGCTTGCGGCGCTGGCATCCCATATGAGTGCTGGTTCTAGTCCCAGCTGCTCCTCTTCCGATCCAGCTTTCTGCTATGGCCTGGGAAAGCATAGAAGATGGCCCAGGTACTTGGGCCCCCACACCTGTGTGGGAGACCTGAAAGAAGCTTCTTGTTCCTGGCTTTGGATTGGCACAGCTCAGGCCACTGCAGCCATTTGGGGAGTGAACCATCAGATGGAAGACCTTTCACTCTACCTAGCTGTAGCTATAGCTCTAACTCTCAAATAAAATTTTTTAAAAAGTGAGAAATAAGAACCAAAATTCAAACAAGAATAAGGAAGTCTATGTGAACCTCCCAGAGGAATACATTTCAATTTTAGAATGCGAAGAAGAGGATTGGCGGCAAGATGGCGGAATAGGCAGGGAGCACACTTAGTCCGGGGGCAGAGAAAGTTCAATATAAGTGGAGATACTGCAGGGTCAAGGAAGAGTAGGGGATGAAACAGCAGAGGAAACTCTTCCGGAACTAGTGATTCACAGTGGACCTGCGTGGAGAGTGTGGGAGCCCAAGTTCGGGACACCAGCGGCAGACTCAACGCACCAGCGCTGGAACGCGAGGTGAGCCGAACCTCCATAGCCCGAGATACCAGCAGGCAAGCGGAAAGAGGAGGCTAGAGGGAACGAGGCTTGAAACTCCGTGGGGAAAAGTTCACCAGGCTAACTAGAAGAGAGAGAAAAAATAAAAAAAGTGACTGATACGGACACAAGTTTCTCTCTCTCCGCTCACCTCTCAAAGGCGAGCAAGACAGAGCAGGCGCCATTTTGGACATACGTCATAAGCAGGGCGACCTCAGGTCTGCACCAGCCCTGAGCCTAGCAGAAAAACCTGACTCTGTGGGGAGGGGTGAAATAACAGGAGATTAGCATCTAACTTGGCAACCCAGTGGGAGACTGCAGGAGAATTGGAGCCCACACTGAGGGCAGCAGAGATTCCCTGTGTGGTCCTTGGGAAAGAGCTTCCGATCTCTGGCTCCTGTGGGTATATCATTTGCCTGCTAACTACCTCCAATTACGTTCAGCTGTGCGGAATTACTTCCCTTTTAAATCAAAAAAAGAAAGAGAGATTTACCACACCTAACCTGGGAGTGTCATCCTTGACACACCCTCAACCCTGAGGAACCAAACACAGCTCTCAGTCCACACTCATCTCAAGCCTCTAAGGCTCCACTGAAAGCAGACAGTCCACTTAATATAGAGCCATAGTGTAACAAGAAAAAACACCACAGTGAAGAAACCAAATATCTCCAACATGCCAAACAACAAACGCAAAAACCAAGCTAACAAGAACAAGGAAGAAACTATGACGCCCCCAAATGAAAAAGACACCCCAATTCAAGATTATGAAGATGATGAGATCAAAGAAATGCAAGAAGCGGATCTCAAAAAATTGATAAGAACATTAAGAAGTTCTCAAAAACAAATTCTTGAACTACAGAAATCCTTCATGGACAAGATAGAAAATCTCTCTCGTGAAAGTGAAATATTAAGGAGGAATCAAAATGAAATGAAACAACTAGTGGAACAAAAAACTCTGATAGTGACGAGAAATCATAATGAAATGAAGAGTTCAATAGATCAAATGACAAACACATTAGAGAGCCTTAAAAACAGAATGGGCGAAGCAGAAGAGAGAATATCAGACTTAGAAGACAGAGAACAGGAAAGGAAACAGGCAAACCAAAGAAAAGAAGAAGAAATTAGAAATCTAAAAAATATTGTCGGGAATCTACAGGATACTATTAAAAAACCCAACATTCGGGTTCTAGGAGTTCCTGAAGGCATGGAGGAGAAAGGATTAGAAGGCATTTTCAGTGAGATACTAGCAGAAAATTTCCCAGGTTTGGAGAAGGACAGAGGCATCTTAGTACAGGAAGCTTATAGAACCCCTAATAAACATGACCAAAAGAGATCCTCACCACGACATGTTGTAATCAAACTCACCACAGTGAAACATAAAGAAAAGATCCTAAAAGGTGCAAGAGAGAAACGTCAGATCACTCTTAGAGGATCTCCAATTAGACTCACAGCAGACTTCTCATCAGAAACCCTACAAGCTAGAAGGGAATGGCGAGACATAGCCCAGGTACTAAGAGAGAAAAACTGCCAGCCCAGAATACTATATCCTGCAAAGCTCTCATTTGTGAATGAAGGTGAAATTAAGACTTTTCATAGCAAACAAACTGAAAGAATTTGTTGCCACTCATCCTGCCCTGCAAAAGATGCTTAAAGATGTCTTACACACAGAAACACAGAAACATGGTCACCAATATGAAAGAAGGTAAAGGAAGGAAACCTCACAGCAAAAGATCACAGGAAGCTCAATTTCTCTTTGACATAGAATTAAACTCTGATGCTCTGTTAAAGCAATGTGTTAAAGTAATCTATTATGTTCTCTTGATGTCTGTTAAATTCTAATTGTTCAAAAACAGCTGAATTTTTATTAAGAGCTATGGGTTATTTAAATATGTGCTTTTTTCAAAAATTTGAATAATCACCTTGTAACAATGATCAAATTTGGTCTATGTTATGTCATGATTTTAAGGAATCTTATTTCAACCAGATATTTTGGATTTTGAGCCTTAGTGGCATTCTTGACAGGCATTCAAAAAATCAAAGTTTCAAACAATCTGGTCTCTAAAATTTCCAGTAAATCCTGGACTTTGGTTTTTCCAGTTTGGGCCCAACTGAAAAAAATCGAAGGACCTATGTCTCTCATCTTATAGAGACACCAACTAATCAGTCTATTTGGAGTATATTAGAAGTACTGTCAAGATGTGATGTGGTACCAGACTTTAAGTTTCTATAATGGAAAATGCTATTAATACAAATGTTTGAGAATTAAAAAGTCTAATGATCTTGTGTTACTAGACATGATAGTTATCTTAATGAGAAAGCCCCAGAGACTTAAAGGGTTAAATACTTGTAAAATCCTACAGGTGCTTTCAAAAATACTGTGAAGCAAGCAAGTGCCTCTTGTTGGTTGATGAGTTTATAATTTTAAACATGGCGACTTAAAGTCTTTTGTCATCCACAGTTATATATGATCTGCTGCTCATAAAACTAAAGCGTTGTTGGTTCTGTGTTTAGCTGTCCTCCTATAGGTTCCTATGGACTTTTTCCAGCCACTTTTATTGTATTCAGTACTTTGGGATGGCTCTGTAAACAGATGAAGTTACATAGAGAGAGGAGAGGCAGAGAGAGAGAGAGGGCTTCCATCCGATGGTTCACTCCCCAGATGGCCACAACGGCCAGAGCTGAGCCAAAGCAGGAACCAGGAGCCTCTTCCAGGTCTCCCATGCGGTACAGAGCCCAAGCACCTGGGCCATCCTCCACTGCACTCCCCGGCCACAGCAGAGAGCTGGCCTGGAAGAGGAGTGACCGGGACAGAATCCGGTGCCCCGACCGGGATTAGAACCTGGTGTGCCGGCGCCACAAAGGGAGGATTAGCCTATTGAGCTGTGGCGCTGGCCTGGATGAATAGATTTTAACATAACAATTGTTAAAAGAGATTTTGGACATATGTATCAGCTGCACCAGTTCATGTCTGTCCAGCAACCAGCTGAGTGGAGACTCATGAATCTGGTGGGAAGAACTAACAGGGGGCTAGGAGCTTGTGACTGTGTGAAGCTTCTGAACCAGGCCTGTGAAAAAAACTGAGTGTGGGAGAGGTGTGGCAGGGACTTTGAGCAGTCTTGGTGGTAGGCTCCACAAGCTTGGGGGTTCCCAGTTACCCTGGTAAGAGACATTGCTGGGGTATCTGAACTTATACTGAGGACTGCACAGATCCTTTGTGTGGTCCTTGACAGAGCAGATGAGTATTATAACCCACTGGGGCTAGTGCTCAGGCACTGGTCTCCACTGAGAAGAGCAGCTCAGCTGAGCAAAATATACCTCCCTTCTGATAAAAAAAGAGAGAGAGAGAGAGAGAGAGAGAGAGAAGATTTACCACACCAAACCTGGGTGTGTCACCTGAGGCATGCCCTTAGCCCTGGAGAACTGAACAGAGGTCTCTGGCCCCACCCACTACAAGCCTCATGAGAGTTAATGAAAGCAGACATTCCACTTATCTACACAGTCATAGTACAATGATAAAAGCCTGTACATCAAAAAAAAAAAAAAAAAACACACACACAAAAAACAAACAACAAAAAAAAACCACACACACACAAAAAACAAATACAAAAACAATAAAAAACACACAAAAAAAACAACGGTATCTCCACAAATGCTGAACAAATACACAAATCCAAGAAACAAGAATAAAGAAGACAACATGACGCCCCCAAAAGAACACAACACTTCAATACTAGATTGTGAAGACGATGAAACAGAAGAAACGCAAGAAATGGAACTCAAAAACATTGATCAGCAGATTACATAGAAGTAATCAAAAACAAATGCATGAACTACTGAAATCCATGCAGGAGATGAAAGAAAATTTATCCGTTGAAATTGAGATCCTAAAGAGTAATCAGAATGAAATGAAAAATTCAATAGAACAAGTAAAAAATACAGTAGAGAGCCTTAAAAACAGAATTGGTGGAGCAAAAGAGAGTATCAGACTTAGAAGACAAAGCACAGGAAAGTATACAGTCAAACCAAAGACAAGGAGAGCAAATTAGAAAACTAAAACACTGAAACATTGTTGGGAATCTACAAGATTCTATTAAAAAAAACACATATGGGTTCTAGGAGTTCCTGAAGGCATGGAGAGAGAGAAAGGAATACAAGGTCTTTAGTGAAATAATAGCAGAAAACTTCCCAGGTTTGCAGAAAGAAAGGGACATCCAAGTACAGGAAGCACACAGAACTCCCAATAGACATGACCAGAAAAGATCCTCACCATGACACATTGTAATCAAACTCACTACAGTGAAACATAAAGATTCTAAAATGTGTAAGAGAAAAAGGCCAGATTAACTTCAGAGGATCTCCAATTAGACTCACAGCAGACTTCTCATCAGAAACCCTACAGGCTAGGAGAGAATGGAGAGATACAGTCCAAGTCTTGAGAAAAAAAAAACCTGTCATCCCAGAATATTATACCCTGCAAAGCTCTCATTTGTGAATGAAGGTGAAATAAAGACCTTCCATAACAAATAAAAATTGAAAAAAATTTGTCACCACCCATCCAGCCCTGCAAAAGATGCTTAATGCTGTGTTGTACAGAGAAACACAGCAACATGGTCATCATTATAAAAGGTAAAGGAAGAAAATCTCTCAAAAAAAAAAAATCAGTGGAAGTTCAAAGTATAAATTAGGAATATTTTTGGAAAAATGGCACAGCAAAGTCATTACTTATCAATAATCACCTTGAATACAAAAGGCCTCAACTCCCCAGGTAAAAGACACAGGCTGGCTAAATGGATTAAAAAAAACAAAACCCATCTATTTGCTGCCTACAGGACACATCTCACCAACAAAGACAAAGACACACACAGACTAAAAGTGAAAGGATCAAAAAAGATATTCTATGCCAGCAGAAACCAAAAAAGAGCTGGCATAGCCATCTTAATATCAGACAAAATAGACTTTAACACAAAAACTGTTGAGAGAGACAAAGAGGGGCACTATATAATGATTAAGGGATCAATTCAACAGGAAGATGTAACTATTACAAACTATTATAAACATATATGCACCTAATTACAGGGCACCTGGATATTTAAAAGAAATGTTAAGGTATTTAAAGGGAGACTTAGACTCCAATACAATAGTACTGGGGGACTTCAATACTCCACTTTTAGCAATGGACAGATCAACCAGACAAAAAAATCAACAAGGAAACAGATTTAATCGACACTATACACCAAATGGACCTAAAAGATATCTACAAAATTTTTATCCTACAGTTGCAGAATATACATTCTTCTCTCCAGTGCACAGAATTTCCTCTAGGATTGATCACACACTAGGCCATAAAGCAAGTCTTAGAAAATTTTCAAAAAGTTGAAATCCTACCATGCATCTTCTCTGATCACAATGGAATGAAGCTGGAAATCAGAAACTAAGGAATCTCTAGAGCATGTGTAAACACATGGAGACTGAACACCACGCTCCTGAATGAACAGTGGGTCACAGAAGAAATCAAAAGAAAAATCAAAGGGCCGGCGCTGTGGCTCAGCCGGTTAAAGCCCTGGCCTGAAGCACTGGGATCCCATATGGGTGTTGGTTCTAGTCTCAGCTGCTCCTCTTCCAATCCAGCTCTCTGTTATGGCCTGGGGTAGCAGTGGAAGATGGCCCAAGTCTTTGGGCCCATGCACCCATGTGGGAAACCCAGAAGAAGCTCCTGGCTTTGGGTCAGCACAGCTCCAGCTGTTGTGGCCATCTGGGAAGTGAAGCAGCAGACAAAAGACCTCTTTCTCTCACTCTGGCTTCAGAATCAGCCCTTAAGGCATTCGGATCTGGCGAAAAAGCCCATGAGAGCATTTCAGGCATCGGAAGCCAAGACACTGTGGCAAAAAAATGGCCTACATGAAAGATCTCTGTGAGCGAGATCCCAGTGGGAAGAAGGGACCATCAAAGAAGGAGGTACCTTTCTCTGAAGGGAGGAGAGAACTTCCACTTTGATTATAGCCATATTTAAATAATGTCAGAGCTTGTGGACTCAAAAGGCTTCCATAGCCTTGGCAGCTCAAAACAAGTGCCTCAGGTGATCATTGACGCCATAAACAAGAGTGTCAATTGTTAAATCAACAACAGGAGTCACTGTGCACTTGCTCCCCATGTAGGACTCTGTCCTTAATGAGTTGCACTGTGAGAATTAAAGCTAAAACTAGTATTCAAACAGTACTTTATACTTTGTGTGTATGTGTGGTGCAAACTGTTGAAATCTTAGTATAAAGTTGACCTTCTATATATAATTAAAATGAATCTTAATGAAGAATAGGATGGGAAAGGGGGTAGGAGTTGGGACAGGAGTGGTGGCAAGAACCACTATTTTACAAAACTGTACCTATGAAATTTATATTTATTAAAGCTTTCTAAAAAAACAAAACAAAAAACAAAACTGTTAAGAGATGAAGAAGGACACTATGTAATGATTAAGGGCAATCTAACAGGAATATATGACTATAATAAATGTATGCACTCAATTACAGGGTTCCTGGCTACATAAAAAATGTTTATAGACCTAAAGGGAGACATAGACTCTAATACAAGAGTAATGGGGGACTTCAATACCCCACTTTCAGCAATGGCAGATCAGCCAGACAGAAAATTAGCAAGGAAACAGTTAATGGACACTATAGACAAATGGAGCTAATGGATAGCTACAGAACCTTTCACACCACTGTGGCAGAATATACACTCTTCTTATCAGTGCATGGAATTTTTTCTAGGATAGATCATATGTTAGGCCACAAAGCAAGTCTTAAGAAAATTCAGAAAATCAAAATCATTCCATGCACCTTATCTGACCACAATGGTATAAAACTAGAAATCAACAACTCAAAAATCTCTAGAACATACATAAACACATGGAAACTGAACAACATGCTCCCAGATGAACAATGGGTCATAGAAGAAATAAAAAAAATTTCTAGAAACAAATGAAGATGACAATACATCATGTCAAACCCTATGGGATACAGAAAAAGCAGTGTTAAGAGGGAAGGTCATAGCAATCAGTGCCTACATGAGGAAACTGGAAAGCTACCAAATAAATGAGCTATCAATGGCATTCTAGGTCCTTGAGATGCAACAAACCAAAACCAGAACTAGGAGGAAAGAAATAACAAAAATTAAAGAATAAACAAAATTAAAACCAAAAATACAAAAAAAAATCAGCGTTTATTTTTTCAAAAAAACAGCTTTTTATTTCAAAGTTGATGCATCAGTGTTGCAACTAACCAAAAAGAGGGAGAAGACCCAAATCAACAAAATCAGTGATGAAAAAGAAAATGTAATGACAGACACCACAGAAACAAAAAGAATTATCAGAAATTACTACAAAAAGCTATACGACAACAAACAAGGTTACCCAGAGGACATAGATTCCCAGACACCTACAACCTACCCAAACTGATCCATGAAGACACTGAAAACCTAAACAGACCTATAGCCAAGATGGAAATTCAATCAGCAATAAAGGCCCTCCCAACAAAGAGAAGCCCAGGACCAGAAGACTTCACTGCTGAATTCTACCAGACATTTAAAGAAGTAACTCCAATTCTCTTCAAGTTATTCAAAGCAATAAAGGGAGGAAATCCTCCCAAATTATTTCTATAAAGCCAGCATCACCTGAATTCCTAAACCTCAAAAAGATGCAACAGAGGCAGAGAACGACAGACCAGTTTAAGATAAACATAGATACAATCCTCAATAAAACACATACTAGCCAATCAAATCCAGTAACACTTAAGAAAATCATCCATCCAGACCAAGTGAGATTTACCCCTGTTATGCAGGGATGGTTCAACAATCGCAAGTCAATCAACGTGATGCATCACATTAACAAAAAGAACAAAAGTCATATGATTATCTCAATAGATACAGATAAAGCACTTGATAAAATACAACACCATTTAGGGCCCGGCACTGTGGCAGAGTGGGTAAAGCCACCGCCTGCAGTGCCAGCATCCCATATGGCTGCCGGTTCGAGTCCTGGCTGCTCCACTTCCAATCCAGCTCTCTGTTATGGCCTGGGATAGCAGTAGAAGATGGCCCAAGTACTTGGGCACCTGCACTCTTGTCGGAGACCTAGAAGAAGCTCCCAGCTTCGACTGGTGCAGCTCCAGCTAGTGTGGCCAACTGGGGAGTAAACCAGGGATAAATAAATAAATCTTTAAAAAGAAATACAACACCCTTTCATGATGAAACTTCTAAGCAAATTGGGTATAGAAGGAAGATTTCTCAACACAATGAGGCAATTGGTGACAAACCCACAGGTAGCATCCTATTGAATGTGGAAAAGTTGGAAGCATTCTCACTGAGATACAGAACCAGACAAGGATGCCCTCTCTCACCACTGCTATTCAATATAGTCCTGGAAGTTTCAGTCGGAGCCATTAGGAAATAAAAAGAAATCAAATGAATACAAATTGGGAAGGAAGAATACAAACTATCCCCATTTGCAGATGACATAATTCTATATAGAGAGCATTCCAAAGATTCCATTAAGAGACAATTGGGACTCATAGAAGAGTTTGGTAAGGTAGCAGGATATAAAAATCAAAACAGAAAAATCAACAATCTTTGTATACACAGACAATACCATGGCTGAAAGAACTTAGAACTTCTAAGATCAATCTCATTCAAAATAGATATAAAATAGTACCTTGGAATAAATTTAACCAAGGATGTTCAATGAGAATTACAAAACATTAAATAGAAGATACAAAAGAATGGAAAAATTGTCCATGTTCGTGGATTGGAAGGATCCATGTCATCAAAATGCCCATACTACCACAAGCAATGTACAGATTTAATGCAATACCAATCAAAATACCAAGGACAGTCTTCTCAGATATTGAAAAAATGATGCTGGAATTCATATGGAAACACAGGAGACCCTAAATAGCTAAAGCAGTCTTAAACAAAAACAAAGCCGGAGGCATCACAATACCAGATTTCAAGACATAGGGCAGTATAATTAAAACAACCTGGTACTGGTACAAAAATAGATGGATAGACCAATGGAACAGAATGCAAATGCCAGAAATCAACCCAAGCATCTACAACCAACTTATCTTTGACAAAGGAGCTAAAACCAATCCCAGTAGCAAAGACAGTCTCTTAAACAAATGGTGCTGGGAAAACTGGATTTCCACATGCAGAAGTATGAAGACCCCTACCTTACACCAAGATTCACTCAACATGGATTAAAGACCTCAATCTATAAACCAATACCATCAAATTATTAGAGAACATTAGGGAAACCTTGAAAGGCATTGCACAGGAAAAGAGTTCTTGGAAAAGCCTCAAGAGGCACAGGAAATCAAAGCTAAAATTGGCAAATGGGATCACATCAAACTGAGAAAATTCTGTACTGCAAAAGAAACACCCAGCAAAGTGAAGAGGCAATCGACACAACGGGAGAAATTATTTACAATCTATACAACTGATAAAGAACTTTTAAAAGATTTATTTGAAAGGCAGAGTTAGAGAGGAAGGGTCACAGCAAGGGAGAGAGGTCTTCCGTCTGATGGTTGACTCCTCAAATGGCTGCTATGGCCAGAGCTGCACCAGAGCCAGGAGCTTCTTCTGGGTCTCCCAGTGCAGGGGCCCAAGGACTTGGGACATTTTCTACTGCTTTCCCGGGACATAACAGAGAGCTGGACTGGAAGAGGAGGAGCAGCCAGGGCTCCAGCTGGCACCCATATGGGATGCTGGCACTGCAGACAGGGGCTTTACCCACTACGCCACAGTGCTGGCCCCTGATAAAGGATTAATAACCAGAATATATAACAAGATCAAGAAATTCAATAACAACAAAAACAACCCAGTTAAGAAATAGGCAAAGAACAAACAAGCATTTTTCAAGTGAGGAAATCCAAATGTCCAACAGACACATGAAAAAATTCCCAGGATCACTAGCTGTTAGGAACTGCGAATCAAAACCATAATGAGGTTCACCTCACCCCAGTTAGAATGGCTTTCATACAGAAATCAACCAACAAATGCTGGCAAGGATGTGAGGAAAAAGGTAGCCTAATCCACTGTTGATGGGAATGCAAATTGGTAAAGCCACTATGGAAGACAGTTTAGAGATTGCTCAGAAATCTCAATATAGACCTACCATTTGACCCATCCATCCCACTCCTGAGAATTTACTCAAGGGAAATGAAATCAGCAAATAAGAGTTATCTGCACTCCCATATTTATTGCAGCTCAATTCACAATAGCTAAGACACGGACTCAATCCAAATGCCCATCAACTGAAGACTGGATGAAGAAATTATGGGATATATACACTATGGAATACTACACAGCAGTAAAAAAAAAAATGAAATCCAGACATTTGCAGCAAAATGGATGAATCTGGAAAACATCATATTTAGTGAAATAAGTCAGTCCCAAAGGGACAAATACCATATGTTCTCCCTGATCTGTGCGAACTAATAGAGCACCTAAAATGAAATCTGTAGAAGTGAAATTGACACTTCCAGAAGCAATGACTTTGAATAGCCCTTGTCTTCACTGTTGAGAAACAGCTTTTCCCCCATACTATTTGTTAAACTCTACTTAACATAGAGTTAATCATATGTATAAAATCAATTGAAAATAGATCTTAGTAAAAAAAAAAAATAAGAGTGGGAATAAGAGAGGGAAGGAGGGAGGGAGGTGGTAGGGTAGGCACAGTGGGAAGAATCAACATGTCCCTAAAGTTGTAGCTACCCAATGTATGAAACTTGCAACTGCAAAGCTGTAACGTTCTGCATACATTCCTATAGACTTACTTCTAAGGGTACAGTTTGTTTATTTTTTAATTTTTTAATTTTTATTTTTTGACAGGCAGAGTGGACAGTGAGAGAGAGAGAGACAGAGAGAAAGGTCTTCCTTTGTCGTGGGTTCACCCTCCAATGGCCGCTGCGGCAGGCACATTGCGCTGATCCAAAGCCAGGAGCCAGGTGCTTCTCCTGGTCTCCCATGCAGGTGCAGGGCCCAAGCACTTGGGCCATCCTCCACTGCCCTCCCGGGCCACAGCAGAGAGCTGGCCTGGAAGAGGGGCAACCGGGACAGAATCCAGCGCCCCGACCGGGACTAGAACCCGGTGTGCCGGTGCCGCAAGGCGGAGGATTAGCCTAGTGAGCTGCGGTGCCGGCTGAGTACAGTTTAAAAATTTGCCATGGGACACCAAATCCACATAGCCAGGTGGTAAAAAAAGCATTTCAAGTGTTAAAGCGATCATAGGGATAGGATTAAGTGTTAAGGTGATCATACAAACAGGTTTAAGTGCTTGGTAATAATAGAATTAAAAAGGCGTGAATGATCCAACATGGGAAGCAGTCCATACAGCAGACTCATAGAATGACAACTGCTTAAAGTAGCGGATGGAAGATCTCTCCCTCTCTGCCTCTGCCTCTCTGTAACTCTGCCTTTCAAACAAATAAGTAAATATTTTTCAAAAAGGGCCCACAAAATATACATAAAACAAATGGGACTATGTCAAACTCAGAAGCTTTTGCACAGCAAAGAAACAATAAAGCGAGCAGACATCCAACAGAATGGGAAAAATATTTGCAAACTGCCTATTTGACAAAGGATTAATATCCCAAATATAACAACTTAAACAAAAGTTACCAATCCAGTTGATAAATGGACAAATGACTTTAATTCTCAAAAGAAATACAAATGGCCAAATATATGAAAAAATCTCAATATGAAAAAATCATTAGTCAGAAGGGAAATGGAAATCAAAACCACAATGAGATAGCACCTCACTCCTGTCAGAATAGTTAAAATCCAAAGCAGAGAGTAACAACTGCTAGCATGAATGTGGACAAAGGGAAACACTTATACACTGTTGATGGGAATGTAAATTAGTGCAGCCACTGTGGAAACCAGTGTGAGATTTCTTAAAAAATTAGAAACAGACTTGTCATATGGTCCAGTAATCCCACTACTGGGTATATACCCAAAAGACTTGAACACACTGTATCAAACAGATACCTGTAACACCATGTTTACAGCAGCACTGTTCACAATAGCCAAAATTTGTAATCAATGAAGGTGTTCATCAGATGGAAGAAAATGTGGTATATATACACAATGAAATATTATTCAGTTATAAACATGAAATTCTACCATTTGCAGCAAAATGCACACAACTGGAGGACATTATGTTGAGTGAAATAAGCCTAACTCAAAAAGACAAACACCATATATGTGGGAGCTGAAATTCAAAAAACCAAAGAAAAAAAAGAAATGTCTGTGTCTATCAGGATTGCTGCAAGAATAGCTTTGTAAAGCTTGGTTTTATACCTTTGTGAAACCAATGGTTAAGAATGTTATACTACTATAGTTTTAATGATCTGTGATTACTTTAAAATTTATTGTAGATAGGTGAAATGCTCATTTTCCCACTCAATTATTGTTTATAGCCCTTGTCTATATACCCACTGGTCTAGAATATTTTTGCTTTTTACTTGTTAAACTTCTTATTTGGTGAAGTATTAAGCCTTTTTACTGCAATATAAATTTTTTTTTTTGACAGGCAGAGTTAGTGAGAGAGAGACAGAGAGAAAGGTCTTCCTTCCACTGGTTCACCCCCCAAATGGCTGCTACAGCCAGCACGCTGCACTGATCTGGAGCCAGGAGTCAGGTGCCTCCTCCTGGTCTCCCACGCAGGTGTAGGGCCCAGGGACTTGGGCCATCCTTCACTGCCCTCCTGGGTCACAGCAGAGAGCTGGACTGGAAGAGGAGCAACCGGGACAGAATCTGGTGCCCCAATCAGGACTAGAACCCGGGGTGCCAGTGCCGCAAGTGGAGAATTAGCCTATTGAGCCATGGTGCCGGCCACTGCAATATAAATTTAAAATGTTATATCAAAAACTAAAAAAAAGGGGAGAAGCAAGGTAGGTAGCAGGGAAGGGAGAAGAAAATAATCATTATGTTCTTAGAATTGTACTTACAGAGTGCATTGAATCTGTTAAAAACTAATTAAAAATTTAAAAAAGTTTGGAAAGGTGATCAAGTATTTGATCTAACAGTACATTTCAATAATCTAGAAGAACAAGAACAAATCAAATCCAAAATTAGGAGGGAAGAAATAAAAACCAGAGAAAAAACAATTGAAACAAAAGATCAATGAAATTATGTTTTTTAAAAAAATAAACAAAATTGATACACCATTGGCCAAAGTAACAAAAAACAGGTGGAGGAGAAGACCCAAATTAATAAAATCAAAGAAAAGGGAGATGTTACAATGGATACCACAGAAATAAAAACAATTATCAGGAATTACTACAAATAGCTAGTGCCAAAAAACTGAAAATCTAAAAGAAATGGATTTCTAGACACATACAATCTACTAAAACTGAGCCATGAAGACATAGAAAACCTAAATAGACAAACCAAGATGGAGATTGGTTCAGTAATAAAGACCTTCCCAAGAAAAACAGCCCAGGGCCACATGGCTTTACTGCTGAATTCTACCAAACTTTTAAAGAATTACTTCAATTCTTCAAAAGTCTAATTGAACTAATTCAATTCTGCAAAAGTCTTCAACAAAATGAGCTAACTGAATCCAACAACACATCAGAAAGATCATTTATCCAGACCAAGTGGGATTTACCTGCAGTATGCAGGGATAGGTCAACATTCGTAAATCAATAAATGTGATACATCACAATAACAAATTGAAGAATAAAAACCATATGATTATCTCAATAGATACAGAGAAAGCATCTGTGAAAAAACAACATCCTTTCATTGTGCTAGGGGATTCCAATACAATCCCATCAAGGTGGCATGTACCATTGCCATCTCACTAGTCCAAGTGATCAATTTCAGCTCACAATTGATCATACTGATAGTCAAAGGGATCACACAAACAAGACTAGTGTCTGCTAATACTAACTGACAGAATTAAAAAGGGAGCGAATGATCCAACATGGGAAGCAGGATACACAGCAGACTCATAGAAGGGCAGATGTCCTAAACAGCACTCTGGCCTCAGAATCAGCCCTTAAGGCATTCGGATCTGGCTGAAGAGCCCATGAGAGTATTCCAGGCATGGAAAACCAAGACACTCTGGCAAAAACAAAACAAAACAAAACAAAACTAATGAAAGATCTCTGCAAGTGAGATCCCAGTAGAAAGAACCATCAAAGGTTCTTTCAAAGTAGAAAGGCCATCAAAGAAGGAGGTACCTTTCTCTGAAGGGAGGAGTGAACCTCCACTTTGACTACGACCTTGTCTAAATAAGATCAGAGTTGGCGAACTCAAAAGGCTTCCATAGCCTTGGCAACTCATGACAAGAGCCTAGGGTGATTATTGACGCCATAAACAAGAGTGTCAACTTGTTAAGTCAACAACAGGAGTCACTGTGTACTTACTCCTCATGTGGGATCTCTGTCCTTAATGTGTTGTGCAATATGAATTAATGCTATAACTAGTACTGAAGCAGTATTTTACACTTTATGTTCTGTGTGGGTGCAAACTGATGAAATCTTTACTTAATATATACTAAATCGATCTTCTGTATACAAAGATAATTGAAAATGAATCTTGATGTGAATGGAATGGGAGAGGGAGCGGGAGATGGGAGGGGTGCATGTGGGAGGAAAGTTATGGGGGGGAAAAGCCATTGTAATCCATAAACTGTACTTTGGAAATTTATATTTACTAAATAAAAGTTTAAAAAAATTGCCCATAATACCTTTTAAAAAAAATCCTTTCATGATAGAAACTTAAAGCAAATTGGGTATAGAAGGGACATTTCTCAACAGGGAATATATGATAATCCCACAGACAGCACCATCTTGAATAGAAGAAAAGCTAGAAGCATTTGCACCAAGATCTGGAATAAGATAAGGATGTCTACTTTCACCATTGATATTCAATAAAATTTAATGTAGAGCCATTAGTCAAGAAAAAGAAATCAAAGAGACAGATGGGGAAGAAGGAAGTCAAACTATCCCCATTTGTGGATGATATGATCCTATTCACATGGGAACCAGACTCCACTAAGCGACTATTAGAACTGATAGAGTTTGTAAAGTTGCAGGATATAAAGTCAACACAAAAAAATCAACAGCCTTTGTATACAGACAATGCCACTGCTGAGAAAGAACTTGTAAGATCAATTGCATTCATAATTGCTACAAAAAATTTTAAATAGCTTGGGATAAATTTATCAAAGGATGTAAAAGATTTCTACAATGAAAATTACAAAACATTAAAGAAAGAAATAAAGACATAAAAAGGAAGAATCTTCGATTTTTGTAGATTGGAAGAATTAACATCATTAAAATGTCCATACTACCTAAAGAAATTTACAGATTCAATTTGATCCCAAAATACCCAGGATATTCTTCACAGATCTAGAAAAAAACGATGCTAAAATTCATATGGTAACACAAGGTTTCCCAAATATCTAAAGCAGCTTTGTAAAGCAAAAATAAAGCCAGACACATTACAATACCAGATTTCAAGATATACAAGACAGGGCAGTTATCATCAAAATAGCCTGGTACTGGCACAAAAATAGCCATATAGACCAGTGGAACATAATAGAAATCACAGAAATTAATCCATGCATCTTCAACTACTCTTTGACAAACAAGCTAAAAATGAATCCCTAAAGAAAGGACAGTCTCTTCAACAAATTGTGCTGGGAAAATTAATTTATGCATGCAGAAATATGAAGCAAGACCCCTACCTTACACCTTTACACAAAAAATTCACTCAAAATGGATCCAAGATCTAAATCTATGACCAATACCAACAAATTACTAGAGGGAAACATAGGGGAAATACTGTAAGACGTTGGCATAGGCAAAGACTTATTGGAAAAGACCCCAGGAGCAAAGGCAATCAAAGCAAAAATAGACAAATGGGATTGCATCAAGCTAAGAGGTTTCTGCACTGCAAAGGAAATAACGTGAAGGGAAAACTGACAGAATGGGAGAAAATATTTGCAAACTATGCAACTGAAAAAGGATCAATATCAAGGATCTATGAAGAGCTCAAGAAACTAAAAAACAATGTTGTTAAGAAATGAGCAAAGGCCACATACAAAAATCAACAAACGACAAATGCTTGTGAGGGTGGGGGAAAGAGGTACCCTGGTACACTGTTAGTGGGAATGTAAACTGGTGCAGCCACCAAGGAACACATTATGGAGATACCTCAGAAATCTGTATGTAGACCTACCATACGATCCAGCCATTCCACTCCTTGGAATTTACCCAAACCAAAGAAATCAGTATGTGAGAGAGTTAATAGTACCCCCATGTTCATCACAGCACAATTCACAATAGCCAAGATATGGAATCAACCCAGATGTCCATCAGCTGATGACTGGGTAAAGAAATTATGGTCACTTTTTTCCATTTTTCTCCCCTTCTTCACCCTTATTTTCCCTCACTGTCCTGGATCCCCTTGTTGCCCCACGCCTTTGGGGCACGTGCCTTCGCTTCGCTGCCTGTGATAAGCTGCCAGTAGTTTCTCATAACCAAATGCTTGCTGCACGTGGCACCTGGCCTACTCCCTGCTTGGTCCTACAAAGAGACTGTAAAGCTGTATAGCTCTGCTTGCATTCCTGTGGACTTACTTCTAAGGGCACAGTTTAAAAACTCCCCATGGGATCCCAAATCCCCTTGGACTACATGGTAAAAGTAACATCTTAAGAGTTAAAGTGATTATATCAATAGGATTAAGTGTATGGTAATAATAATAAATAGAATTAAAGAGGAGAAACGCTCCACCATGGGAAGCAGTCCACACAACAGGCTCATAAAATGCCAATTGCTTTAAGTAGCACTCAGTGACCTCAGAGTCAGCCCATAAGGCATACAGGTCTGGCTGAAAAGCCCACAAGAGCATTTCAGGTGTGGAAAGCCAGGACACTAGTGCAAAAAGTGTTGCTACATGGAGAACATCCCTGGGTGAAACCCCAGTGGAAAGAAGTGGTCATCAAAGAAGGAGGTATTTTTCTCCTAAGGGAGGTAAGAACTTCCACTCTGCTTTTGGTCTTGTCTCAATACTGACGGAGATCATGGATTCAAAAGTCTTCCATAGCCTTGGCAGCTCATGTCAAGAGCCTCGTGTGATCACTGACATCATACATAAGAGTGCTAATTGTTAAATAAACAGGAGTCACTGTGCACTAACTTCCCATGCAGAACCTCTGTCCTCAAAGAGTTACAGTATTAGTTAATGGTAAAACTTGATCCCAAAGATTTACCTTGTTCTAGCATGTTATATTCTTAAGTTCTAGTTATGCTTCAATGTCAAACTCCATTGCCTGTATTCTCAGGTGTTTCTTTAAAGTTAACTATGTGTCTCATACATGGATTCTTAGATCCAAGTCTCTCTGTGATATTCCTATCTCATATATATATATATTTTTTTTTGACAAGCAGAGTGGACAGTGAGAGAGAGAGACAGAGAGAAAGGTCTTCCTTTTTCTGTTGGTTCACTCCCTAATGGCTGCTGCAGCAAGCACACTGCGTCGATCCAAAGCCAGGAGAGCCAGGTGCTTCTTCTGGTCTCCCATGCGGGTGCAGGGCCCAAGCACTTGGGCCATCCTCCACTGCACTCCTGGGCCATAGCAGAGAGCTGGCCTGGAAGAGGGGCAACCGGGACAGAATCCGGCGCCCCAATCGGGACTAGAACCCAGGGTACCGGCACCGCAGGCGGAGGATTAGCCTATTGAGCCGAGGTGCCGGCCCATCTCATATGTTTTAACATTAGGTCAAGTACAGAATGGTTAGAGGCCTCAGGGCTACTAATGAGACAGTTGTTTCAATGCATCCTACTGTGTGCTAAACCTTTGCCTAAGGCATAATTTCTTCTGCATCCCACTAAACCCAAAATCTGGGAAAGTGAGGATACAGAATTTCCCAAACAAAAGCTCAGGTTTCTAAAAGAGAGGTGGATTACCTGGGATATGTTCTAACCCCAAGAGGAAGCTATTCTATATAAACAAGCAGCTCAGGCTATTTCTGGGAATGGCACAATTCTGTGGAACATGGATTCCAGGATTTGGAGTCCAAGCTTTTGCATAAAGCTTTAAAAGGCTCCGATACAGACACTGTGCTGGACAGGGGAGCTACACAAGGTGTTCCAAAGAATGAAGGGGCTTCTAACAGAAGCTCCAACATTGGGAACTGCTGATAGCAGGATTCTATGGAATGTGGATTCCAGGATTTGGATCCCAAGCCTTTGTATGAGGCTTTAAAAGGCCCCAACACAGACACTGTGCTGGACAGGGAGCTACACAAGGTGTTCCAGAGAATGAAGGAGCTTCTAACAGAAGCTCCAGCATTAGGAATTCCTGAGCAAGGCATTCATAGAAAGATCGTCTTCAGACCAGTTACAGGTTAAATGGAAGGGACCTTACCAGGTGCTACTGAGCACGGCTACCATAGTGAAATTAGGATTAAACTTCTACCTCTTAAGTCTTCATGGCTGAACTCAAAAGACATGCCTGATTATTTCTGTAAACCAATCAGATCTTAGTAAGATAAAGCTTCTACAGTACTCACATCAAGACTGCTGCACCTTCAGACAGACATGCTGTACCTGCCTCCTATTTGGTTTCTCTAAGACTGTTACTGACAACAAAACTAATAGGTTCTTTTCTTATAGCCCTCTATGTTCAGCTAAGTGGGCCTATAATCCACATAAGGGTAACCCTTCCCTCTTAAGAGGCACACTACTCAAAATTGGTTTTGTTCTGATTTTGCTTGTGCTAATTAACAAATTAATTCTTTAGAACTCAGCAACTTCTGGGAATAACTGACCATACAGGGGACACAGCCATTGGCAGTAACTAAAAATGTGCTGGCTCATAAAGCGAATTTGTTAGATGAGATAGGCAGAGACTTCCAGACCCAGCACAGGCAGGGCCTGCACTACACCCCTCACAAGCAGGAAGCAGCCACAGAAGATATGATTCCCTGCCCTTCAACAGCTCTTAGGATCAAGGGCTGGAATGTCTCTGAGGGGGAATGATGTAGGCAGGCAGATAGGATGAAGTTGATTAGATTTGTGAGCTGGAAGACCATGCCTTCCCCATGCCCCTGTGTGATCCTATGCCCTTAACTGACCCCACCTGAATGGCCACCTGCCGATCAGGCAACATAACCACCCCCCTTTGGAAGTGGATAAAAGGCCTGGAACACGTGGGCCCTGCCCTTATTTTTCCTCGCTGCCCTGGATCCCCTTGTTGCCCCATGCCTTCGGGGCGCATGGCCTTTGGGGCACCTGCACTCTGTCTTCGCTTCACGGCTAGTAGCTGCTCATAACTAAAGACTTGCTGCACATGTCTCAGCCTGCCCTCTGCTTGCTGTGGCCCCAACTTATTTCCCAGACTTCCCTTTCTCCTTTAGATAGAGCCCTCACTCTCCTATGCATTTCTCATTGAATACAAAGTTTAAAAACTAAAAAGAAATTATGGTATATTTACACTATGGAGTACTACTCAGCTGTAAGAAAAAAATGAAATCCTCTTTTGCAAAAAGATGGTTGCAACTGGAAACTATTATGCTGAGTGAATAAGCCAGTTCCAAAAAGACAGATATCACATTTTCAATGATCAGAGGTAATGACTAGAGTACCTGAAATATAATGTATTGAAGTGAAATAGACATTTTGGCAGTCAATGATGGTTTATAGCCCTTGTCTCTTTTGTTGAGGAACAGTGTTTTGTTTTGCTTTCTCTACATACTATTCGTTGAACTCTTACCTAGGGTAGCATTAACTATACAGGCATTAAGTGTACTAAAAAAAAGAGCACTGTGGAAATTAAGAGTAGGGAATAAGAGGAGAAGGGAAGGAGGGTTTGGAGCATGGATCAGAGAGTGCTGGGGGAAGTGCCACTACGTTCCTGTAATGGTGTGAAGAAAATACATAAAACTCGTATTATAATTATATATATAAAAGAAATAGGTAAAGGACATGAATATGCATTTTTTGAAGAATGAAGTACAAATGGCCAACAGACATGTGAAAAGATGCTTAGTATCACTAGCCATCAGGGAAATGCAAATAAAAACACAAAGTTTCATCTCACCTCACCTCACCTAGAATGTCTATCACCCAAAACTCAAAAAACAATAAATGCTGGCAAGGGTGTGGGGAAAAAAGGTACCCTAAAACACTGTTGGTGGGAATGTGAACTAGTACAACCATATGGAAGACAGTATGGAGATTCCTCAGAAATTTGAATAGATCTACCATATGACCCAGCCATCTCCCAGAAATTTACCCAAATGAAATGAGATCAACATACAGAAGAGTTTTATGTTCTCCCATGTTTATTGCAGCTCAATTCATAATATCTAAGATATGGAATCAACCGAGATGTCCATCTACTAATGACTAGATAAACAAAGTATGGTTTATATACACCACGGAATACTCAGCCACAAAAAAGAATGGAATCCTTTCTTTTGCAACAAAATGGATGCAACTGGAAACCATTATGTTTAGTGAAATAATCCAGTCTCAAATAGACAAATACCATCCATTTTCTCTGACAGGTAGTAGTTTATATGGAATACAAAGTATAGGAATGAAACAAATTCTGATGGTTGTTTTCAGCCCTGTTTATACACCCGTGGAACTGTTCTTTCTACTTTTCACTTGTTGAATATTATAGTTAGTGGTACATGAATCCTGTGATTATAGAGTGGTCTGAAACTGTTTTTGCAAAAATTAAAAAAAGAAAGGAGGAAGATTGAGGGGGAGAAAGAAGGGAGGGACCTACGGTTATCTTAGAACTGCACCTATGAAATACATGAAATCTGTTCTCTTTATATAAATAGAAATTAAGGAAGTAATATAAATTGTGACATACATGATGAAATACTATCAGCCATAAAAAAGAATGTAATCTTCTCTTTTGCAACAAAATGGATGCAACCATAAAACATTATGCTTGGTGAAATTAGCTAGTCCCCAAAAGACAAATATGTTTTCCAACTTGTGGTAGCTAATATAGAGTACAAAAAATGTAATGTTTATGAGCAAAATGGACATTCTGAGATTTGATTGTTTGCAGCCCTTGTCCATGCTCAAGAAACAGTGGTGTTTCTATTTACTACTTGTTGAATTCTTTATTTAGTGGAGGTTTAAGCTTGTGATTATAAAGAACATTGAAAGTATGTCACTGTAAAAATTAAAAATAGGAAGGAGGAGGATGGGTAGGGTGGGAAGTATTACGCTCTTAAAACTGCATATGAAATACATGAAGTGTGTTCACTTTATATGAATTTTAAAAAATAAAAAATTTACACATACAAATTTTATATAAAACCAATTAAAGTATGTGCATAACCCTCACCCACTTTAGTCAATTGTTTCAGTGACGTTTCCAACTGCTAGTCCTAGCCTGGCCTGTCCCCAAGCCAGCCCACGGCGGGGTGGGCTGAAGGTTCCCCTCAAAGTCCTCTCAGGCCCCTGGTCAGCCGTCCCAGAGCTCGCCCGAGTGGCCTCAGTGGAAGGGGCTGCCCCCTGTAGACAGCAGTGCAGGCAGGGTACCTCGTGCGACTGACCCAGGACACTCCCCGCCACTCCGACTGTGGGACCTGACCCGCTGCCGTGTGATGCCAGAAAAGGAGAAGCCTCGCCGGCAATGGCAGGCTGGTGTAGGGTCACGAAAGAGATGGCATCAGGCAGGGGCAGGTGGAGAACACAGGGGTACTCTGGGATCCCGGATCAGGAAACCAAACACTTCCCAGCATTTACTTAACTGCTGTTACCGTATTTCACCGCTAGAGGGCAACAGTGCTTCTAAAATGAGGGATTCTCTCGGCGGCAAGAAATCACAGAAATTGAGTTCAGAGCTGGAAGAGGTTGTGAATCATTTGGTCCACAGGCTTCCAAAACAGTCTTAGCTGCAGCCCACAGCAAGGACAGCACCAAGTCCATTCATACATATTTGGAACATATTCTGAGATACAATTTACCCAGGCTTCTGCAATGTATTCTCATTGTTCAATATTCCAAATATGCTGAAAAATATACCAATTGGACCCTACTGAGCCGATTTGTTAACCTCCTATGTTCCTTGGTGTGAAAAATCCCAACTCGGGCCACCTTATTTTACAAAGGCATGTGCTGCCCACTAGAATGGAGGGGTCCCCGTGGCTTGCACAGTGCCCAAGAAACAGCTAATGGGTGAATGGCCAGCCTGTCGGATGGTGTAACAATAACTCACACTTTTAGACCTGACCACTGGTACACGGCTCAGCTTATAGGATTGAGAACCACCTGGCATTGCTGGCAGGACATGAGTTAAGTCCCTTCCCAACCGGAAGCTGCCAGAGAAGACTCGGCGACCACATACAGGCAAAGCAGGCAGGTATCCAGGCTCCACGCAACCTCCCCCGAGCTGTGCCCCGGCACTGTGGAAAGGCAGCCCAGGGCAGCTGCCTAGCTGGAAGCAGCACCAGCCCTGGCCACCAAGCCCTGCATCTGCTACCCCTAAGGGCGGCGAAGTGTCACTGTCCCAACTTGAAGGCACGCCCAGGCTGGGAGGAGGTGGTTTCTTGGGTGCTGGTGTTTGGAGGAGGCAGAGCAAGGGAGGCAAACAACTTTAGGAACTCCTGAGAGAAACTGGACTGGCTGTGGTCCCCAGAGGTCGCCGGCCCTGCAGAGGGCCCTGAGCTGGCTGCTTTGGCTCCTCAGCTTTAAAACAGAAAAGTTTCACAATCCGGGAGGAAGCATGAAGATAACCAGAAACCACCATCAAGTTCTTCTCAGGGTCAGTGCCCTGGATTCTGCGCCCCCCCCCCCCCCCCATGCACATCTGCCTCCAGAGACTTATTTATTTTCTCTTTTTTTTTTTGCTAAACGAGAATCTCTTCCACACACTATACTATTGACAGATAAGAAACACTAATATTGCTCTTTGTGGAAAAGAAAGGACATTTTAACTTAATCCACTTGGGTCTTGAGAGTTTATTATTTTTTGAGATAGTATTAATCTTTTCCCCAGGGAGTGGCTAAAAGCATGAAAATGTAAGGTATTATCATTATTAAGTATCCTTCTGGAAGGACTTAAAAAAAAAAGAATCCCTGGAATGTGGGCCCTGTGTCTTTTAGGATTCTGGCGGGCATTTCTTTAGGGAATCCTCCCCACTGAGAGCCAGACTGCGAATCTTCAGGGGCCCCTCCAGGCTCTGGGAAGTGGCTCCTCTCCTACGGTGATCAAGGTTTATTTGTTTGAAAGGCAAATGAGAGAGAGAGGGAGAGGTAAATGACAGGAGAGAGATGGTCCATCTGCTGGGTCAGGCCCCCAAATACCCGCAGCAACTAAAGATAGGGGCCAGAACTCCATCTGAATCTCCCACGTGGGTGGCAGGGGCACAAGCACTCGGACCACCCTCTGCTGCCTTCCCAGGCGCATTAGCAGGGAGCTGGATTGGAAGCAGAACAGCTGGGACTTAACAGGCAATTGACCTGGGATGCCAGCCTCACAGATGGCAGTTTAACCCATGGTGCCCCAACACCAGCCCCCACCGTAAAGTTCTTAAGCTGGGTTTCCTCCCTGTCTCCTGTCACTGTAGTCCCTAAAACAGCAAGGATTGTTAAAACAGGTACCAAGAAAGCTTGCTTTATTCTAGAATGATTTGATTTCATCTTTCAATAACCTAGCCACCCTAGGAGCAGGAATGTCTCTGAAGAACTAAGAGTTCTCAAAAGGCATTTGCCCCCAGTGTCTGATACCAGGCCCAGGACAATCCTAAATGCAAATCCTACGGCCACCCTTGCAAGCCTAATCCATTCTGTGGGCAATACTAGAGCCTTTTCAGGCTTCCTGTCTGCAGGCTGTAAGGGAACATTTGCAGGTTGCCAGAGGCTGCAACTTTGCTTCTAGCATAGATACGGGGTCTTTAGAAAGTTCATGGAAAACGTGCTGTGAAAAAGCTACGCATGGATTTCAAACGCGTTGCACCAAAATCATCTTTCACATTCCACGTCCACGAACTTTTGGAAGTTCTCGGATGGCTGCGTAGCTTTTGCAAATTTCTATTTGACGACGCCAATAATGCGGCTTGGCACACACACGCACGCACGCACACACACACACGACACCCAGGTGGTGAAGTTCTCGTTCCTGCGGTTCCCACGGAAGACGGAGCCCGCCTTACTCCCCGCCCCCACTGGAGTAAAGTGGACGGCAGCGTTTGAAGGCTCCTGCCCAGGCAAACGTGGACATTCCAACCACGTCGTCCTGGGAAGCAGCTTAGGTGTCAGAAGCTCAGCCTCAGCCTTCAACTTCAGCCACCGGAGCGTGGCGCCTGCCGTGAGCACTCCTGCGGCAGAAGGGCCGCCCCGACGCAAGATGAGGTGGTGCCCTTTGAGCCCCTTCCTCAGTTTCCCCGACGCGACCCTCTCCCAGGCACCGGAGCGGGCGAGCCCCGCGATGGGCCCCTAGCCCGGCTGGCACCTGCCCGCCCCGCGCCGCCCGCACTCACCCACGCGCGGCCCTCCTGCACCGAGGCCAGCACTCGCAGGGCGCTGGGCGAGCCCGCGCGGAAGTTGAAGAAGTGCAGCGCCGCCTGGGCCGCCTGCTGCAGGAGCCCGCGCCCGAGCCCCGCGTCTTCGGGACCCCCGGCCCCTGCGGGCACCGCCACCGCCACCGCCTCCAGGTCGAGCAGCAGCAGCAGCGCGAACAGCTGCGCAGCGGGGCGCCGGCCCCCGGGCCGGGACGCGGGCTGCGGTTGCCGGCGGGGCTGCATTGGCGCGGCGCTCGACGGGCCCGGGCTCAGGGCGGGCGGCGCCGGGCGCGCGGAAATAAGGCGGCCGCGGCCCCGCCTCCCCGCCCCCGGGCCCACGGAGCCCGGGCCCGTTCGGCCGCGCCCTCGCCGGGACCCTCCCCTCGGCGCTCCCCGGCTCGGTGCCGGGACGCGGCGGCGCCTCCGTGGCGCGGGGCCCGGAGCGCCTGGCGGGGCCGCCTGCCCCGAAGGGCGCCCCCCCGGGTCCCCCGGCCCGGCTCTGGGGCCGGCTTCTCGCCTGCGGGGAGGTGCGAGTGAGCAACCGTCGGCTTTTGGCGCGAACCCGCTGGGCTTCCGCGAGGGCCGAGGCGGCGATGCCTAGCAGGTGCTGGGACGCAGGTGCAGGAGGGGGCGGGGCCGCGGCGGGTGTTGCCGGAGGGGAGCCCGCCAGGGAGGCCGGATTGCGGCTGGGCTGGGCGGCGGTGTTGACCAGGGATGCGGCTTTTAACCTACAGGCAGGAGGGGCGAGCCCCGCACAACCCCGGACTCAAGAGGCCAGAACCCGTCCTACCGGGCGCCGCCAGCATCCGTGTCCCCATGCTGGGTGGTCAGGGCTGCCCCCTCCCCAACTCCCGCAGACCCCAGCCCCACGGTGGGGACAAGGAAATCCCTTCTCCCGACAGTGCATGGTTGAGGCAGAGCCTGCGCCGGCGGGGCCCAAGATTGGGGCTAGCCAGTGTGGCTGGGCGGCACGTGTTCATTACTGCGTTAGGTGAGTCAGGGAAAGACAAGACCGGGAGAGCTGGCGCTGCTGTGTGAGCGCAGGGGACACTCGGAGGGTAGCCAGGTACAGGGTGACGTAAAACCCAGGACGTGGTTCTTGCCGCCGTGGAATTCCCATGCCCGTGGTGCGCGGTTTTACTCTCAGAACTCCAGCCCCGTGACGTCCTGCCGGCCCCGTTTGCAGAGCACCGTGTTAGGTTGTGCTTCACGGCCATCTCGCTGGCTTCCCCTTCCTCATCACCTGGGCGCGCTTGCCCCTGTCATCTTTAACCCAGCTTCTCCCACAGGCGGCCGGAGCAGCCCAGTTGCGGGAGGGTTATTCTCTGCACCTGCAGGCCATTTCAGAAACAGCGGCACTCTGTGGGCAGACTCAGCACCTGGCTGGCCAGCTTGGGCCCTTATCACAGCTGCCCCACAATGTGCTGCCCTCCGCCCCCCCCCCCCCCCGCAGCCCCCTGCTTCCCATTGCTGATCTGCTGTTGTCCTCATGTCCACAGATTAATCTTTCTCTGTGCTTTACCCTCACACCTTGTCCTTGTCACTTTGATTTAGCACTGAGGGCGGAACCCAGCTTTGGCTGACAATATCAGCTCTGATTGGGGCCAACTGATGCCAATCAGAAAAACATACTTACACATTTTTCAATGGTGGCATTCATCTTAAAACAGGGATTTTTCTGGAAGGCAAGGTGTTTCCTTCTGTGAGACTGTTTGCTCACATTCTCCACCACTCATCCATCTGTGGGGTTCTTGATTTCTGATTGATGGGTAGAAGTTCTTTCTGTACTAGGGAAACCCAGCCCCAGTCTTTCATGTGTACCCTAATATTTTTGTCTCAGTTCATAGACAGCTTTTTTTTATGCACTCGGATTGTTCTTACTCCCCAGATACCATGATGTTTCCAATTGCACACAATATTGTCCTGAAGGCCGATCGTCCTGGGTCACATGTACCACTTCCCACCTCCTCTCATCCATGGGGGTTATCTGAAGACTGCCCCTATGGGATAGGAGGAAGTCTCTTGGCCAGCAGGTTCTGGCTGGCTCCCAGATGATCCCCCCCTCAAGAGTTTCCTGACCTGCTACATTTCCTAGTTCCTTAGTCACCACTCAGGCGATGGAAGGCATTTTTTGTAAAGAGAACTTGGTTTGCGTTTAAGAAAGGTAGCAGTACAGGAGTGACGTAATCCTGTGAAAAGATGCTCAGTACAGAGGTGGGGAGAGGAAACTGAGGCCCCCTGGGTGGTGGGCTATCGCGGTCTCAAAGTCAAAACGCACAGGCCCTTTCCCTCGTGGTTCGCCTTCAGAGTTCTCAGCGACAGTAAACTCACCCAGGAAGACAAAGGACATCTCGCATGAGGACTGTCACCTCCCCGAGGACAGACACGCTGCGTCCCCAAGAACAGTGCCTGGCACACAGTAGGCACCTGTACACACGTTCTGAAAGGTGAAGAGTAAAGGGCCGGGGGTGGGGGGGATCCCGAGTTCCGTGCTTGAGCAACCATGGAGGAAGCAGCGTGGTGAGCCTTGAGGGGCAGAGTCAGGTGTGTGGATACAGAGCCATGGCGGGGGTTTGTTGTGTGCACGGCCGGCAGGCGTGGCCCAGGGCAAGTACTATGCTGGTGCACAAGGGTACACTCGGCCGTGTGGAAATGGGCAGTGGCCATCTCTGGGGGAGGTTCGTCAGGAATTAGCGAGATGGTAGTGGGAAGGAGTGGGAGAGAGACCGCACTGTGCACTGCTCTGTGGTGGGTGTGTTGTTTGTTTTTGTAATGTGTGTTACCTATTCGGAAGAAATCAGCACACGAAACGCTATTTTTAACTTCCTTGTGGTATGTGCTGCCTCTTCTAGGTCAGTGAGTGGGTGAGATACTGTTTCTCTGTGCGCTTCCTGTCCATTTCTCCTGTGCTCAGAAGGCTGGTCACTTCTGCGGGAGCCCCGGAATTCTGTCAGTCAGCCCAGCCCCGCAAGCCTGCCCCCGAGTGCTTGCCATCCACTTGTCTTCCTCCCTCTGGGCCTCACCTCTCCACACTCTTCTTTCACCCCAGGTCCAGTCATGTTCCCCCATGTTAAAACTCCCAGAATAGGGCCGGTGCCGTGGCTCAATAGGCTAATCCTCCGCCTTACAGCGCCGGCACACCGGGTTCGAGTCCCGGTCGGGGCGCCGGATTCTATCCCGATTGCCCCTCTTCCAGGCCAGCTCTCTGCTGTGGCCCGGAGTACAGTGGAGGATGGCCCAAGTGCTTGGGTCCTGCACCCCATGGGAGACCAGGAGAAGCACCTGGCTCCTGCCATCGGATCAGCGCGGTGCACTGGCCACGGCGGTCATTGGAGGGTGAACCAACGGCAAAAGGAAGACCTTTCTCTCTCTCTCTCTCTCTCTCTCTCTCTCTCTCTCTCTCTCTCTCTCTCTCCACTCTGCCTGTCAAAAATTAAAAAAAATAAAAAAATAAAAAAAAAATAAACCTCCCAGAACGGGGCTGGCACTGTGGCACAGCAGTGTCAGCATCCCATATGGGAGCCAGTTCGAGTCCTGGCGGCTCCTCACTTCCAATCCAGCTCCCTGCTAATGTGCCTGGGAAAGCAGCAGAGGATGGCCCAAGTGCTTGGGCCCCTGCATCTGGGTGGGAGACCCGGATAAAGCTCCTGGCTCCTGGTTGTGGCCATCGGGGGAGTGAACCAGTGAATGAAAGGTTCTCTCTGTCTCTCTGCCTCTGACTCTGTAATTCTGCCTTTCAAATAAATAAATATTTTAAGAAAACAAAAAACCTCCAGGAAAGGAGTTGGGCTAATTTATACTGTGATGTAAATGACTGCCAGGGCTCAGGGTGTTGCGCCTCCCCAAAATATCTTTTCCAAGTCCTGGGGACCTCAGCAGCTGCCCCCTCCTCTTCCCCATGCTGCTACAGTAATTCTCACTTTGCTCCCTCCTCTCCAACCCTGCAGGGTGCATCTTGAGCCAGGGACCTCGCCTGGCCTCTCGCCCCAGCCCCCACAGCCCTCCTCTCATGTCGATGTGGCATGTTCCAGGATAGGCTGAGGACTCCACCTGGAGAATCGCGTCCTGGGGGATGGGGGCTCCAGAGGGAGGCTCCCCTGCTCCCCTGCTCCCCTGTCCTGCTGTACCTGTGAGAGGGAGCACATGCCCCAAGCTGCTGGCACCATCTCGCCTCCCGCAGGAAGCAGGGCTCAGGATGAAGCAGACGCTGCAGAAGGCAGAGTTGAGGCATTGACAGTACCGGCCAGCCGGGCCGTTACCGACCCCCTGCCTCATACCCCAGCTGAAGCCTGCCTGGTCTAAAAGCCTTAACAACCAGTCAGCCAATTCCAGGGCTTACACCAGCTTGAGAGTGTTCCTGAGATGCTGGCTGCAACCTCCCAGCGGATTGCTGAGACAGGCAGTCCTGGTGGGAATCGGCGGGGAAGAATCCTGGTTGGGGAACACCACAGCCAGCTCCTGCCTTGGGAAACCACAGGAACTTCCTACTGCGTGACGTTGGGCTGACTCAGCTGGAGAGGGGACATTCATCTTCTCCATCCACTCGGGGCTGGCCAAGAGTGTCACCAGCCGCAGGGGACAGGCCAGGCTTTGTCCCCGGGGGGTGGTGGTGGCTACTCCCAGGCTGGTCAACTGCCCTTTCCCACGAGAGCTCCCTCGCTCAGCTCCACAGACCTGCTGCGCCCTCTAAGTCTGGGAGCAAGAGCAGAACTGGGGGGCGGGTCTCAAAGAGGCAAAGGAACTTGAGGAAAAAGGGCTCCCCAAGTAGAGACTATGACCCAGACTGTGGCAACAGAATCACAGGCAAACGGGGTGAGAGTCAAGACGTCCATGCTTAGTTGAAGCCTTTCAGTTTTCGCCTCTCTCCTGGTCCCTGCACTCACATGGGCACTTGGAGAGCAAAGTCGGTATCCACTTAGAAAAGAAGAAACAACCTCTTTGTGGGTGAGTGAGACTGCGCTGTCATAGCCCCGGCTGCTCTCCAGGTGCTGATGTGTGCGCAGAATACCTCTGGAAAGACACGTCGGAGACGGCTAAGGACACCTGCCTCTGCAGGGGAAGACAGAGGGAGCTCGGGGCAGGAGGGGCTTCCTGTCCCTGTCAATCCTTTGGTTCTTCTATGTTGCTGTTTGCCAGGAGCACGGTGGCTCAGGGTGTGGGCTCAGAGCCGGGCTGTGTGAGCTGAGGTGAGTGACTTCACCTTTCTGTGCCTCTCAGAGTTGCTTGTGAGACTCAAAAGGTGCTGACAGCGGTGGGTATGTAAAGCGCTAGGCCAGCGCCTGGCCCCAAGTCGCGGCTGTCCATGTGCTGGCTGTGATTCCTGCTGTTAACTAAACAAGATTCGTTACGGCCTGGAAAAGAATGCAGTTGGCCGTGGATTTCTTGTAGATGACTGGGAAGGGAAGGCAAGGCTGGGCCATTCAATTAGATCTTAGCATTGCTTAAGCCTCCTTCATCTTCTAGTGGAGCCATTAGCTCGAGGAGGAGCTAAGGACGGTGGGAATTTATGTTTCTTTTTGGCCTCTTCTCCATGGCAGAGGTGAGGGTGGGGCTGGGAGAAGAACATGGATGGTGCAGCCTTGTCAACTGAAGGCTGATCACCCTGAGCTCATCACTGTTTCAGAGCCTCGGAACCAGGAACACGTGTGGGGAAATGCAGCTCTCCTGGTTCCTTGGGCCTACACTGAGCTGCGCTCGGCTGTTGCTTAGGCTAAGCCCTGTAGACCTACGTGTTTTCCATGCTCTGTTCTGGAACCCATAATGTTTGTCCTGAAACCCTGTAGGAAGGCACTTGGCTGTTCACAGAAAGAACAGACACCCCACTCAATGGAGTGAGCTACTTTCCTACAGCTCCTTGATCTGTGGAAGTGCTAGGGCCTAAAGGGGTTAGGGGTTCACAGTGCCCTCAACACTGTTCCCATAACCTGTCATAGTGACAGGTTATAGTGCAGTGAGACCCCAGAGATGGTATTTCATTCCGGGGAGAAGCCTCAGGGCTCCCATCTTCCAGCAACCTGCTCACTCCTCACTTGACTCTCAGTGGGAAGGCAAAGGGTGCTGTGCAAAGGCCCTGTGGTTGGATAGTCAGCTGAAGTTTTCTACATCTGTGGGGTTAAGGAGGGAGCTTTTCCCACTACAGTCTGGTGAGATTGAATTCTTTGAGGATAAGAACCAGAGATGAGGTTCTTAAAAGAAATGCTACAGGTAACAAGGCAGTCATATTTATTCCTATTACCAGGGAAATATTTCACGTGCCATGGCTTCGGTCGTGACTGACTAGAAGTCTAGAAGAAGTCTCAAAATCCTGACAAGTGGCTACTGAAGTTCAAGAACTGAATGTTAATGTAATTTCAGTTGATGTAAATATCCCTAGCCGTTTGTGGCTGGGGGTGACTGCTTCAGATAGCACAGCGACGACTGACTGCCCTGCAGAGTTTCATTTAGGGAAAGGGAAAGTAATATTTGGGGGGCTGTGCTGCAGATACAGTGTCAGATGCTTTCTCTTACTGGATCCCCTTGTTTAATCTCCACAATTTGGAGGAGTAAACTGGAGGCCAGAGGGAGCTTAAGTTACTTGTCCAAAGTTCCATCACCAGCAAAGGAAGAGTTTCCAACTCAGGTCTGCATTCCACAACAGTGAAACCCAAGGTGGAGTTGAGCTGTTTAAATCTCAGCACCTGTGCCAGTTAAGGGCCAGAAACTATGGCTTATGCTCGGGGCAACTGGAATTATTTCAAGAACACTGAAGGAGCCACTCAATTTTTAGTACTATATTAAAAGATCATTTCTAATTTTTTTTAAGAATTATTTATTTACTTAAGAGGCAGAGTCACCAACAGAAAGAAGGAAAGACAGAGAGAAAGGTCTTTCAACTGCTGGTTCACTCCCCAAATGACCGCAACAGCCAGAGCTAGGGCTACCCGAAGCCAGGAGCCAGAAACTTCTTCCAGGTCTTCCACGTGGATGCAGGGACCTGAATACTTGGGCCATCTTCTACTGCTTTTCCAGGTCACAACAGAGAGCTGGATTGGAAGTGGAGCATCCAGGACTTGAACCGGCAGCCATATGGGATGCTGGCACTGCAGGCAGCAACCTTAACCTGCTGCGCCACAGCACCGGCCCCAGTCATTTTCTACTTTTAAAATATTTATTTATTTATTTGACAGGCAGAGAGACAGAGCTCCTATCTTCTGGTCCACTCCCCAAATGCCTGCAACGGGGAGTGAGGAACAACTCGGTCTCCCACATGGGTGGCAAGAACCCAACAGCTTGAACTCTCAGGAAGCTGGAGTCAGGAGCCAGAGCTGGGAACCTAGTCCAGGCGCTCTGATGTGGGACACGGGTGTCTTAGCCACTAGAGCAAATGCCTGCCCCTAAAAAATCCTCGTTAGAGGAGACGGGATGACTGTGTCTGTCACTAGTTATTCTCTTGGATAGTGGGGATGTGGAAGAATATAGCAGACCTCAGTTCTGACACTGGGGGGCCTCTCTCTTTCTCTTCACATCCCCAAGAGCCTGGCTGGATGTTGGGTCCCAGTGACACCTCAGGACACTGTGTGAGTAGCATTTGGGCCAACCACAAACTGGTGACTTCTAAAGAAGATGAAACATATCGAATCTCTTATTTTTGGATTATTTGGTGAGCTCAATACTGGTTGTTAGTGAAAATACACAATTGAGACAGCCTTTTTGCTTGACTTCTCTTGGCACAGAGCGATGCTGTTCCTGAGCTTGAATGGCTTAACACAAGTACTGTGCAATTCTCTGCTCTGCTTGCATATAAACAGGAAACAATTCTTTTAAAACCACCCATATGTTCACATTTAAAACTAAAAGTAATTTACATTATATGGATTTGAGAAAAATATCTTCCCTTGGAAAGATCTGACAAGCCCATTTTGACACATAATTGTCAACAGATGGTTTTTAAAATGTAGTGAAATGAAGATGATCAGTGTTGGATTTTTGTAATTTTCCGAGGTGGGCTCTCGTTTTGGGCCCGTCATGCTGGTTAAGAATACAGTGTCTTTATAGCTCAATTGCATATTTTCTGGTGAATTTGCCATTTCAAAAATGAATTGGCTTTCCCCTTGGTAATCCTATCTATAAACTGGGATGCAAAATAAATTTCAGATTGGGACTGTTTCAATTTTTCAAGAAAAGGATGTTTAAACAAAGCTTGAAATAAAAAACTTTATTCTTTCCTGGTTGAGCCAATGTGAAATAAAGATTTTAAAGTTCATTTTTTCTTTTGGGAATAATGTTTAGAGTTTTATGTTCTTTAAGGAAAACGTCACAGAAAAATCCCTAACACCTGTTAATATTTGTACAACATGAAATTCCTGGAGCGATTAATTTATGACACAGCTTTATGACACAAGTGATCTTCAGTCAGACTTGCTTAGAGTGTTATCAGGCCAAATCGACACCAGTTCCTCATACCACAGAGTAAGCACCTGCCCAAGCGTAGCAGCCTGAATCCGAAGACAATGGATTAGGAAGCCCACGCTCTCTCCTTTCTGACATGTGTGTAAATAGTGAGAACAAACAAAAGTCCCGATGAGCAAATCAGCTAAGAATCCGATGACGCAACTGCTAAACGACTCGGAACACAGAGGCGGGCTGCGTTCCCTGCCGGTAGTGGCACCATGGCTGGGTCTTCAAGCCTGAGTCTCCTGAGAGTAGCTGGATTTGTGGGCCTTCAGAAGAGTAAGCAAGCTCTTAGAACAGCCAAGGGAAGATGCTCTAGGCGGACAGAGGCATCCGAGTGAGCAAACTGTAGACCAAATGCGACAGCAGTGAGGCCGGCTGGGCTGGGCCAGTGGCTACTCACCTGGGATGGAGGCCAAAGTAGAAGACCTCAAAGTCCAGCAGTAGACATTTGTTCTTTGTTTGTTTGTTTGATTTAAGATTTATTTATGTATTTGAAAGGCAGGGTTACAGAGAGAGAGAAAGGGGAGAGAAGGGGAGAGAAAGAGAGAGAGAGATCTTCATCTGCTTGTTCATTTCCTACAGGGCCACAGTGGCTGGAGCTGGGCTGGTCTGAAGCCAGAAGTCAGCAAATTCTTCCAGGTCTCCCACTGGGGTGTAGGGGCCCAAGCACTTGGACAATCTTCCTCTGCTTTTCCAGGCACATTAGCAGGGAGCTGGATCAGAAGTAGAGCAGCTGGGACTCAAACCAGTCCCCATATGGGATGCCAATGTTGCTGGCAGTGGCTTTACCCACTATGCCACAATGCCAGCCCCTGGGGTGTTTGTTCTTAGAAGTTTCTCAGAGTTCCTGCACCCTGGGCTGAAAAGAATGTAGAATGCACTAATGACTTGGGTTGGCTGAACACTAATTTTTTTGAAATCCATGCTAGTGCAAAAACATTTGGCTGGCGAATAACAGCATTGATCAGGCTTTAGGATAAGGAGTTTCTATGCTTGGCTAAAATGAAACTGTGTTTTGATTCTTCAAGGACTAATAAGTATGGTACAATGCATATGGCCTTGCTCTGAGGGTCAGGAGGAATGAGATCTATCTAGCCCCAGCTCAACCACTCAAACCGGCTCAGTCTCTTCTGTGCACAAGGCTGGGCGTGGGTTGAATTCCACCATTACCTTTGAGAGCTGCCAGTTGGAAGCCCTGTGGTTTTATTCTCCTTCAGCTGCATCTCCCCAGTGCACAGAGTCTTGCACAGGTGTTCCCTACCCCCACCTGATTCTGAACTCATCTCTGTGACATCTTCCCACCTGCAGGAAGCCCTGTGGCCTCTTCCCAGCATGCAGGTATCAAGACATGGCCTTAGTATCGGATTTTTTTTTTTTTTTGACAGGCAGAGTGGACAGTGAGAGAGAGAGAGAGAGAGAGAGAAAGGTCTTCCTTTGCCGTGGGTTCACCCTCCAATGGCTGCCACAGCTGGCGTGCTGCGGCCGGCGCACCACGCTGACCCGAAGGCAGGAGCCAGGTGCTTCTCCTGGTCTCCCATGGGGTGCAGGACCCAAGCACTTGGGCCATCCTCCACTGCACTCCCTGGCCATAGCAGAGAGCTGGCCTGGAAGAGGGGCAACTGGGACAGAATCCAGCACCCCGACCGGGACTAGAACCCGGTGTGCCGGCACCGCAAGGTGGAGGATTAGCCTACTGAGCCACAGCGCCGGCCAGTATTGGATGTTTTAAGCTTTGAAAAATTCAAACCTCTGAAAGATCAGTGGTCTAATTGGTGTGCCTATTATCTGAACTAAATGAAGCAATCAATGTGATTAAATCAATGAGATTATAAATGATTCCTATTTTGCTTTGTGGGTAAACAGGTGTAGCAGTCAGGATAGGGCAGGGCATGTTGCAATAACAAACAGTGCCCTCTTCTCAGGACTGAATGGCAAAGTTGTGTGTGTGGCTCTCCTGATAAAGTCCGTTATGGGTTGCTGGGGGCTCCGTGATGTGCTCACCATTACCCTTACCCCGCAGGCAGGCTGACGGAGCACCAGCTCCCGGAACTCTGCTCACAGCTATGACTGGGGGAACAGAGAACAGCATACATTATGCTTGGACACTTGAAGTCCCCATCCGGGAGGGATACATGTCACTTAGCTCCCCTTTTATGGACCAAAGCTTGTCTTATGGCCAGACCCAGGTTCTTCAGGGGATGGGAAAGCCCAGTGTGTTTACCTTCTCCCGCAGGCTGAGCGCAGGCAATTTGGGAATAACAAATGCCTATCACAACAGTCATTGCCAGGCAAGGCCCAACCTCACCACAAGCAGAGTCTTTGTGTGCTGTGTTCGTTTGCTGGGCTGCCAGCACAAAATGCCACAGACTAGGTGGATCAAACAACAGAGATTTGTTTTCTCACAATTCTGCAGGCTACAAGTCCCATGTGGAGGCGCTGGCAGGGCCGCCTCTCTGGAGGTGTCTCCCGCTGGCTTGTGCATGGTGGCCTCCTCCCTGGTCTTCCCTGCTCCTCCCTCAGTGTGTGTCTGTATCCTGACCCCCCTCTTTTTACATGGAGACCAGTTGTATTGGATTAGGGCCTACCCTGGTGACCTTGTTTTAACTTCATAACCTCTTTAAGGTAATTCTGGGATGTGATGTTGGGGAAGGGTAGGATTTCAACAGATGAATTTGGGGGGAGGGGTTGCAAGTCAGCACACAACAGAGATGATGTTGAAATTAGAGCCTGTTCCTGTCAACTAGTAATGAGCAAAACATTTGATACATCTGATCCCTACACTTGGTGCCAAAAGCTCTAACAAGATCTCTTTTGCAAGTAATTCCTTCCTTTCTATAACCTTCAGGATCAATGAAAAGAAATGCTACCAATAGACTTTTAAAAAAGTAAAAACTTCATTGCAGGCTTGCACAGGGCTTCCTAACTCATTTCATATCCTAAACTCTCTCTAGAGAAACACATTAACAGCTAGAGAATCCAGAGGACTAATTTAATTTTAAAATTTTTTTCAAGTTTTTTTTTTTATTATTATTTGAAAGAGTTACAGAGAGAGGTTGAGACAGAGAGAGAGAGAGAGAGAAGTCTTCCATCTGCTGGTTCACTCCTCATATGGCCACAATGGCTGGAGCTGAGCTGATCTGAAGCCAGAAGCCATGAACTCCATCCTGGTCTCTTACTTGGGTGGCAGAGAACCAACTACTTGGGCCATCTTGTGTTGCTTTCCCAGGTACATTAGCAGGGAGCTGGATCAGAAGTGGGACATTTGGGACTCAAACTAGTGCCCATATAGGATGCTGGCGCTGCAGGCCGGGGATTTAATGCACTGTGCCACAACGCTGGCCACTGATTTAATTTTTTAAAGATTTATTCATGTATTTGAAAGAGCAACAGAAGGCAAGGGAGAGACAGAAAGGTCTTCTGTCGGCAGGTTTACTCTCCAAATGGTCACAATGGTCAGGGCTGGGCCAGGCCAGAGCCAGGAGCCAAGAACTCCATCCTGGTCTCTTACTTGGGTGGCAGAGAACCAAGTACTTGGGCCATCTTGTGCTGCTTTCCCAGGCATGTTAGCAGGGAGCTGCTAGGAAGCAGAGCAGCTGGGACTTGACTTAACCCGCTGTGCCACAACCGGGCCCCTGATTTCATGTTTTAATGGCTTTAGTGTCACCTCCGCTACATGTTACACAACCATGGGCTTGTTGCCTTGTTGACCAGGTTCCCGCTATTAGACACTGCTCCAGGCTGGTGGTTCTCACACTTGAGCCTTCCTCAGAGTCCCTGGGGGCTCGTTAGACCACAGATTCTGAGCCCCACGCCCGGCGGTGCTGAAGGAGTAGGTCTGGGACAGTCCCAAGGCTCTGCACGTCTAACAGGTTCCCAGGTCATGACGATGCTGCTGGCTCCTGTTTGTGGACCAGGCTTCTGCAGCTGCTGGATTACGACACTGCTGCTGAGCCATTGAGGAAACTGGGTGCCTGCGAGGAGGTGCTGGGAGGCAGCCAGGGTCACATGGGCACCTCACTGTGGGCACCTTGCAGCCATAGGGAGGGAGCAAGCGGGGGATTAGAGCTGTGGCTGAGACGTTGTCCAACCAGGATTAGTGCTTTTGTATCCCTTAATCCTGAACAAACCTCATCATTTTACCCACCCACTACAAAGCCTGCTTCTGTTTGGTCCATTCTTCAGTCGTTTTGTTCTTTGTTTTTAAAACAGTGCATTCTGGTAGAACCTTCTTTTGAACAGTGATGCCAATTCCACTAGAGTTTTGAGGAAGAAAAAAAGACTTACCCAATCCTTTTTCTATTTACAACGATGCTGTTCTTAATAAACAAAACAGTCCAGGGCCCAGTGCTAACTGTGGCCAGCTCCTTGCCAAGGCACAGCATGTGGCCTGTGCTCACCTCTCTTCTTGGTGGCCGTGGCCTCCTATTTGACTTTGCATCCTCAGTCCATTCATTTGTGCTGGTTTTAGTCCCCTGAGGGACAGTGACAGCTGCTAAGTGACAAGTGGTGGTGGCTACGGCATGCGCTGCGCTTTGCTTGTCCAACACCCCTTACTTTTTCCTCCTTACTGCGATGGTCTGAGTTCCTGTGTTGATGCCTTGAGATTCTAACCCCCAAGGCAATGGTGTAGGGAGGTGACACAGAGGCTGAGCTCTCATGCATGGAACTAATGCCCTATAAAAGAGGCTTGAGGCTTGAGAGTGGCTCCTGGCCCCTCCCCAATGTGAGCAGCAAGCAGGGGCTCAGCAGATGTCGGTGCGCCAGCGCCCTGAGCACACATCTCCAGGCTGCAGACTGCCAGGAGCACATTTCTGTCTTTTCTAAGCTTCCCAACCCATGGCGTCTTGTTAGAGCCATCACAGGGGACTAGGACACTCCCTGGCTGGACCCCAGTGTTGCTCAGGGCCCAGAGGAGTCCAGCCTAGGCTGTGCCAGCTCCCCTTGCATCTGGGGGCAGCAATGTAATCTGATGCTGGCCAGTGGCACTCAAGAGTTTCTGTGTGGGCCTTCTGGGAAAAGATGAAAAGGGTCTGGCCCGGCTGGGGGCCTCTCATTGCCTTTCACTTTTTTCCGTCTTCCTGGAATGCAGATGCTGTGCCTGGAGGTGCAGCAGCAATTCTGTTACACTGAAAGCTACCCACTGAAGGTGTGGGAACAGGAAGAAAGGAATCTTCCTCTTTGGGGATGGCCCCAGCCCTGCTGAGCTCCCAGCTCCCTCTTATGTGAGCAGAACAACTCCTCTACCAGACTTGGCCAGATTTTCTGCGGCTTGCAAGGGCTTCTCCTCAGACAACAAGGGGTCCCAGAAAGACGGAGAAGTTGAGGGTGTGATGTGTGAGTGTTCCTGTGACTGGTACCGATGGAGGGAGTGGGCCGTGGGGCAGCAGCGTGAGCTGCAGTTCCTGAGCGCTGCCTGTTCCAAGCTGGGTCCAGCACAAGGGCGGACACATAGAGGGTTTTAGTGACATGCAAATGTCACACCTCCAGGAAGGGGCGAGCTGGGATTCACATGGGGTCTGTACCAGCTCCCCGCACCATCAGGGTTGCTGACCTCTCTGACCCAGGCCTCCAGACTTCTGCTTCTGGCATCTGGAGTCCGGCTTCAAGTCTCCTGGCCAGGCTGCAGACCCTGGCTCCACGGTGAAGATCCCCATCGTGAGGCAGGGTCCTCTCCCCACTCCCTCCCTGACAGGTGCAGCTGCTGCTGCAGGGCTGGACTCCTGGGTCCACGGTCTCTCTGGCTCCACCTGCAGGATGCACTGGAGATACTCTTCCCAACTCTCCTCCAGTGCCTCCCTTGCGGGAATGGCGATAGGCACTGGGCCCCTTCTTAGACTTCTGACTTTTCAGAGCTGCAAACCCATTGCTCTTCACACTGTGTCTCCCTCATTTCATTTGCTTTCAGTTTCTAAAACACCCAATGCCCTCTTCTGGAAACGTGTGTACCAGAGGGAAGCACGTACACTATAAGGAGAAGTGTGTGCCGCATCTGTACGCGGTGCACCCTCGGAGTTGCCGGGAGCTTTGGGCACCATCCAGCCTCCCCATGTGCCCTGAGGACTGCAGGCTCAGATGGGCAGGGGTGGCCAGGCTGAAGCCAGGAGCCAGAAACTCCATCCTGGTCTCCACATGTGGGCAGAGGCCCCAGCCCCTGACCATCTGCTGCTTCGTTCCTAGGCATGTTAGCCAGGATGGAAAGTGGAGCAGCCAGGATCCCAAAAGGTGCCTATATGGAATGCCGGTGTCCCAAGGGATGGCTTAACCTGCCGCACCACAGTGCTGGCCCCAGACTTGGAGGTTTCAACCAAGATGGATTTTCTGTTGTGCGTGAATGTGCATGTACGTGGGTGCTTGTGTGTTGTCACACCCAAGGAGTCAGGAGCTCCTCCTGACGCAGCCCTGCCATGTGCTGCCTGTCCCCCTGAGAAAGCTCCTGAGGACCTCACAGCCATCCTTACCTCGAGACCAGCTCTGCCCTGGGGCCCTGTACAGTTGTCCAGGCCCACTGTAGAGCACCTCCAGCCTTTGGAAATCAGAGTGTGTGTCCTGACCCAAATGTGTCCCAGCATCTCTTGCCCATTCTCACCCTGTGCCCAGCTCGTCCTGGTTGGGCAGAAGCTATCTTCATTTTAGGAGGCCCTCTCAGTCCCAGGCGAGCCAGGATGCTTTGTCCCCTGACCTGTTACTGTCCACTCCTTTTCAGGCTGAACAACACTGTTTCCTAAAGTGTTGGTGGTAGGACAAAGTGTCTCTGGCTCATGCTGCAGTTTGTCAGTGTCCCTGTTAACATACAGCATCTGGAACTGAAGGGACACTCAGTGTGGAGTCAAGTGGACCTGTCAGTCTGGACCTGTATGTCATACATACATAAATGACCTATCATACACTCCATTTTAACCAGCTTCACCCTGCCATTGACTCACACTTGCATGGGCTACCAATTACAACCACAGGACTAGGGGCAGGCATTGGCCTAGTGCTTGAAACACCCATGTTTCACATCAGAGAGTCTGGGTTTGATTCCTGGCTCTGCTTCTGATTCCAGCTTCCTACTAATGTAGGTCCTGGGATGCAGCATGTGATGGTTCAAGAACTTGGGTCCCTGACATCCACAAGGGAGATCTAGATTGAGTTCCCAGCTCCCAGCTTTGACAGGGCCCAGCCCTGGCTGTTGTTGGCATTGGGGAAATGACCAAGAAGCTGGGAGCTCTTCAATCTCTTACATTGTCTCTGTCTCTTTACCTCTTGAGTGAAAAAATAAAATAAAATAAAATAAAATGACTTTTTTCCAGAAACTTCTGCAAGTAGGGTCCCTTGCAATCCTTACCTCCTGCTGTATTTACCAATTGGCCTTTTCAACCTAATGGTGATTTTTTAAAAAGATTTTATTTTATTTATTTGAAAGACAGAGTTTCAGAGAGAGGTAGAGACAGAGACAGAGAGAGAGAGAGAGAGAGAGATCTTCCATCTGCTGGTTCACTTCCCAGATGGCCGCAACAGCCGGAGCTGTGCCAATCTGAAGCCAGGAGCTTCTTCCAGGTCTCCCACGTGGGTGCAGAGGCCAAAGGCCTTGGGCCATCTTCTATGCTTTCCCAGGCTATAGCAGGGAGCTGGATTGGAAGAGGAGCAGCCAGGACTAGAACCTGCGCCCAAATGGGATGCCAGCACTGCAGGCTATGGCTTTAACCTGCTGCACCACATTGCTGCCCCCCCACCCCCCAGCCTTGGCAATTTAATTTTAATTTATCCTTGTTGAGCTTTATTGGCTTGGGCCTCATCATCATCCCTGTTCAGGTGATATGAATTGTGAGCCTTTGGCCCATCTTATTGGTAGACTCATCCAGGTATGTGGTATTTGAACATTTGGTAGACAGATCCTCTGTGCCTCAACCAAGCTGTTAAGCCCTGGGGCACATCACCATGGACACCCATTCACATTAATATCAAACTGTCAGTTGATAACCTAAAGTTTTCTTTTTAAAGATTTATTTATTTATTTGAAAGAGTTACAGAAAGAGAGAAAGAGATTGAGAGATCTTCCATCTGCTGGTTCACTCCCCAGATGGCTACAACAACCAGGGCTGGGCCAGGCTGAAGCCAGTATCCAGGAGCTTCTTCTAGGTCTCCCACAGTGGTGGCAGGGGCCCAAGAACCTGGGCCATCTTCTGCTGCTTTTCCCAGGCCATAGCAGGGAGCTGGATGAGAAATGGAGCAGCCGGAACATGAACTACCACCTGGAAGGAATGCCAGCGTTGCAGGCGGCAGCTTAACTCACTACGCCACAACGCCAGCTGAAGTTTTCTTGCTTGGCCACCTGGGAACAGATCTAATTGTGTTCTGGCCCTCAGAGGAACTGGCAAAGGCTTTGGTCACATGTCCGTGAAAAATCAAAATCTCTTGGGGGCTGAAGATTGTGCTAGAAAGGGTAGGGTGTCATCAGATCACACCTCTCTGGAGGAGTCCGAATAGTTGGGGTGTTGCCTCTGTAATTATGTGGGTGGTTTACTCCCAGCAAAGCAAATCCTCAGCTGGCTCCTTTCTACCTCTCACAGGTCTCTGAGTCACCTCTCAGCAGCAATTTTTAGTAAACTCTTGGGGATTCAGACTGATTTACTTGAAATTTCAAGACTTTATTCTACCACATATTAGTGCAGTGGCATGCACGTCCAAGTGTGGCCTCTTAGAGCTTGTGCTGTAACTTTTTATTCCCATACCTTTGATCCTTTGTAAAAAAGGAGTTAGGAGCAGAAGTTTATCCTAGCAATTAAGGCACCTGCATCTCACAGTCAGGGCACCTCAGCGTGATTGCCGGCTCCAGCTCCTGACTCCAGCTTCCTGCTAACACAGACCCCAGGCAGCTGCAGTGGTGACTCAAGTAACTGGGTTTCTGTCATGCATGTGGGAGACTTGGGTTGCATTCGCAGCTACTGGGTTTGGCCCTGACTTGGGCCCTGGCCACTGCAGGCATCTGGGGAATAAACCAGTAAAGGGGAGCTGTGTATTTTTCTCTCAGTCTCTCTACCTCTGTTTCTCTGCCTCTCAAATAAATACATTTTTAAAACATAGGGGTGAGCTTTTGGTCTATTGGTTGAGATGTTGATTGAGATGCCTGGGCCTTGTGCCAGAGTGCATGGGCTCAACACCCACCTCTGGGTCCTGACTCCAGCTTCCTGCTAATACAGACACTGGGAGACAACAGTGATGGCTCAAGTAATTGGGTTCCTGCCACTCCTGTAGCAGATCCTGGTTGAGTTCTCAGTTCTCAGCTTTGGCCCTAGCCAGGGACCACTGTGGCCATTTAGGGGTGGGAACTCTCTTTCTCACACTCACTCTCTCGGCCTCTCAAAAACAAATTTAATAAAAAAATTAATAGATTGAGTTAATACGTATAGAGCAATTCTAAGATCTTAGATTTTTCGGTTCTATGGGTTTTAACATTTAATATATAATCCATGTAGCCAGCGCCCCAGGCAAGATACAGATCATGCCGTCACCGTCACCCCAGAAAGTTGCCTGGTGCCTCGTTCCAGTCAGTCCCCTCCCTTGCCTTTCTTTCTGTCAAAGACTCTAACAGGTCTTGGACATCATGCAGATATAACAGGAAATAAATAGCTCATAAAAATAAAATCAGCCAGCTACACATGATTTGGCAATACCTAGAGTGTGAACTGTCCTGTCTCCCTGGCACAGGGAACTGTTTTTACTGCGTCGTTTGCTCACATTTCTACAGCATTACTTTCTTTAATAGTTCAGTGGCACACTGATGAAAACACATATTCTGTGTTAAGACATGCACCTATAGGTTTTTTTTTTTTTAATGTTTAGGAACATTTGAAGCTACAAGAGGGCAGTCTGTCTGAACATGAATGTCGTCATGTGTGTGAGGATTCACATTGTAGTCCCTGGATGGCAGAAGTGTCCTATGAGGCCTGTGGCCAGCGGAGATTCACACAGGTACAAGAATGGGCATCAGCTTGGCTCCTCCTAGTGGTTTTGTGTTGACTGCTGTTATGGAGACCTGCGTTTGCAAGAGCGTCCCGCCTGCTGTGGCTGACTCCCCTGTGGGTATCCGTGGCATGTGTGAATAATCAGTACAGCCTGGCCTTGCCAATAATAAAGGCTTCTCTTGTTGCACAAGGTAAACTAGACAGGTGCATTCACATGGACAGGAGACAGCTCTACGTAGTTTCATTTTGTAAAGTGTCAATATTTATTAGGATGATGGCAGTCTTAAGAAGGCTTTGGAAAGTTCTTCAAGTCTTGCAGCAAATTATTTTTTATCTGTCCTGCCTTAAGTTCAGCCTTAGTGTTTGTGATAGCTAATTGAATATGTCAGCTTGACTGGGCTGAAGGATGCCCAGGTGGATGACAACACATTACTCCTGGGTGTGTCTGTGAGGGTGTTTCTGGAAGAGCGTGGCATTTAGATCGCCAAGCCTTGTAAAGGAGAGTGGCCTCACCAACTGCCAACACACTGAGGGCTCAAGAAGAACAGAAAGGCAAGGAAGGACAAATTTGCTCTCTCTGAGCCAGGACATCCATCTTCTCATGTCCTTGGACATCCATGGTCTTGGTTCCCAGGCCCATGGACTTGGACTAGAACTATGCCACCAACTTTTCTGGGCTTCCTGCTGTCATGTGGCAGGCTTGGGGACTTAGCTTTTGTAGCCCATAAGCCAAGTCCTCATAATAAGTCTCTCTCTCTCTCTCTCTCTTTTTCACACACACACACACACACACATACACCTTACTGGTTCTGTTTCTCTGAGCTACCCTGGCTGGTACAGCATCCTGCCCAGCTATGGCTATGTACTACTCGCACCAGTGGGTAGCAAAGAAGAAATATTAGTTGCAACAGTAATGACCACCACCATGGTCATAATAGCAACTGCGTACTGGCTGTGCATCAAGCTGGATGCTGTGCTAAGGAGCCTGTACAGATGATCACAATTAAGTCCCACAGACCAGCAGCACTTACGGATGGAGTAATTGAAGTCAGACAGGCTAAGTAACTTGCCTAATGGAGCTAAACTGTGTTAAAGGCAGAATTTGTTGCAGGAGAGAAACCTGGGGACTGTACAGCTATGGGCGAGCAATGTGCTTGGTTGAGAGTCACAGACAGCCCTGGGGACGTCTGTGGAAACTCCTGGAGAATGGCGGCCCTTCTCGCATGTTTGCCCCCTTCCACTGGTGCTGTCCGTCCGTAAATCCAACAGAGCAGGAGGCTCTGAACAAGTAGGCTGTGCCAGTGTGGTCCACATGGCAGGGAGCTGTGGGCAGCTTCCAGGGACTGAGAGGGACCCCCAGGCAACAATCATCAAGAAAATGGAAATCTGGAGCCACCATTTGGTGCGGCTGGTTAGGCCGAAGTCTGTGATGGCAGCATCCCATCTGGTCACCACATCAAATCCTGACCGCTTCACTTCTCCAGCTCCCTGCTAAAGTTCCTGGCAAACAACAGAAGATGGCCGAAGTACTTGGGCCCCCGCCGCCCCCGTGGGAGATCCAAATGGAGTTCCAGTCTCCTGGCTTTGGTCTGGCCCAGCCCTGGCTGTGTGGTCATCTGGGAAGTGAACTGGTGGGTGGAAGCTATCTCTCCCTCTCTCTTCTCTCTTCCTTGCTCTCTGTCACTCTGCCTTTCAAATAAATAAATATTTTTTAAAAAGAAAAGAAAATGGAAACCTGAGCCATCCAACTACAAGCAGCTACATTCTGCCAGAACCATGTGGACTTAGAGGAGAACTCTGAGCTCCAGCTGAGGCTAGAAGCAAGGCCCCTGGCCTTTGGCCTCCTGAGACTGTGTGGAGCGACAACATGCTTCCGACCTACTGAACTGAGAGATAGTGAATGTCTGTGGTTTGGAACTGTTAAATTTATGGTAATCTGTTACTCAGCAACAGAAAGCAAATACACATGTAAACATTATGAAACTAATGGCCAAGATTCTTCCCTCCATTCCAACCTTTGCACATTCACATTTAATTCTCACCCTATTGTGTGGGCTAAAACCCTGGATTATAGAGAATAGATGATCTTTTTGAAAATACTTCAATTTTCCTTCATTGAGAGCTAAAGCTTCTAATGCTTAATTGTTAAGTACAACACTTTTCTCATGTTTTGGATTCATATATTTTCTAAAGCTAAATCATCATTTCATTCTAAGAATAAATCTTTATTTAAAGAAAGTTTAATGCATCACTGGATTTAGTTCACTGTTTAATGTTTTTGTCTTTCTTAGATGTTTTATAAAAATCATCAAGTGTTACTTTTTTTTTCTTTTTCTAAAGAAGGCTTTTAATTAATGAATAAATTTTCATGAGCACAACTTTCATAAGTTTCGTAAGTACAACTTTAGGAATATAGTGATTCTTCCCACCTTACCCACCCCCCCACCCCACTGCCTCCTCTCTCTCCCATTCCCAGTCCCATTCTCCATTAAGATCCATTTTCAATTAACTTTATACACAGAAAACCATGTGTCTGTTGGCCATTTGGATTTCCTCTTTTAAAAATGTCTGTTAAAAAAAAGAAAAATGTCTGTGTAAGTCCTTTGCCCATTTTGTAACTGGGTTGTATGTTTTGTTGTTGTAGAGCTTCTTGATCTCTTTATATATTCTGGTTATTCATCTTTTATCAGTTGCATGGTTTGCAAATAATTTCCCCCATGCTGTTGGTTGCCTCTTCACCTTCCTGAGTGTTTCTTTTGCAGTATAGAAGCTTCTCAATTTGATGTAATCCCACTTGTTAATTTTGGCTTTGATTGCCTGTGCCCGTTGGGTCTTTTCCAGGTACTCTTTGTGCCAATATCTTGCAGGGTTTCCCCAATGTTCTCTAATAATTTGATGGTATAGGGTCATAGAATTAGGTCTTTAATCAATTTTGATTGGATTATATGTAAGGTGTAAGGTAGGGTTCTGCTTCATGCTTCTGCATGTGGAAATCCAGTTTTCCCAGCACCATTCGTTGAAGAGACTGTCCTTGCTTCAGGGACTGGTTTTAGCTCCTTGGTCAAATATAAGTTGCTTGAAGATGCTTGGATTGATTGCTGGTGTTTCTGTTCTGTTCCATTGATCTGTCCATCTGTTTTTGTACCAGAACCAGACTGTTTTGATAACTTCCTCGTAGTATGTCTTGAAACTGATATCATGATGTCTCCAGCTATGTTTTTGTTATATAAAGTTGCTTTAGCTATTTAGGGTTTCCTGTGTTTCCATATGAATTTCAACATCATTTTTTTCTATATCTGAGAAGAATGTAGTTGGTATTTGATTGGTATTCCATCAAATTTCTAAATTGCTTTTGGAAGAATGGACATTTTGATGATATTGATTCTTTAAATCCATGAACTTGGAAGATTTTTCCATTTTTGTATCTTCTTTTTATATCGATAATTACACACATAATAGAGAGATTTATGTAAACATATGACAGAAAATTTCACATTACAATATGTGTTCTAACTTTATGTGATGAACACTGATGTTTTCTATTTCTTTACAAATTTCTTTTGGAGATCTGCTAATCTGATTTTATAACCCCTTAATGAGTTGCATTTTACTGTTTGGGAAAGGGTCAGCCCTTGCCTTCTGGTATAAGTTTATGAAATTGGCCAAGCAGCAAGTTCAGTCATGGTGAAGAGTCCTTGGCCAACACTCTGATGCTCAGAGTAATAGTTATTTAAGATCCCTTCCTCACTTGGAATTTAGGGACATAAACCTAATATAGTTTCCTTTGTACTGCTGGCAGTATAGACAGATGACATAGGGTGGACAAGAAGCACCGGGCTGGGCTCATGAGATTGAATCTACGTGGACATGTCCTTTTGTGACAGTGAGTCTCACTGTTAATGATGGAATTTAATTAAGAAATGGCATAAATTTGTTCTGGCTGTAACATCTTAGGATTTATAGAAAGAGGTGCCCCAGAATTTGTCCAGTGCATCCTTTTTATTCCAAGATCCAATCTAGAAGCACACCAATAGACTCCTGGTTTCTTTAAAGTTTGATGTTAGGAACAAGTGTACATCGAAGATTGACTCCTAGTTTCTAACTTCATCTATCTCAGTTTGGTATAGGACTGAACCATAGTTGTGTAGAACAGTAATTTCCAGAAAAGACATAGTTTATTAAACACTACAGTTAGGGTAGGATGAAAATTTTTAAAAATCAAAAAGAGAAGAATTTAATCTCACTGGGACGATAAGAGCTGAAGGCTCCATTGGTGCTGGGTGAGGAAGCATTTGTGCTGGCCTTTGAGAGAAGGCAGGATTCCATCTGGTCTCCCATGTGGCTTTCAGGGTTCCAAGTACTCAGGCCATCTTCCTCTGCTTCCCCAGGTGCATTAGCAGGTAGCTGGATCAGAAATGGAGTATTGGGAACTTGAACCTGTGCTCATGTGGGATGCCAGTATCCCAGGCTGTGGCTTAACCTGTGGCACCGCAATGCTGGCCCCAAGACAAGTGATCTTATATACTAAGAAATTTGACTTATAAAGGAGATCCATTTAATTTATTTTATTTCACCATAGTTCTGAGCTAAATTACAATTTTTCTAAAAATTTTATTTTTTCTTTTAAATTTACTTGAAAGGTGGGGGAGAAAAATAAATTTCTCATCTGCTGGTTCACTTTCCAAAAGCCCACAAAAACTAGGGCTGGGCCAGACCAAAGCTGGGACCCAGGTACTCAGTTTGAGTTTCTTTTGTGGGTGGCAGGGACCCAAGTACTTGAGCCAACACCTGCTGCTTCCCAGGATCCCCATTAGCAGGAAGCTGGAATCAGTGGTAAAGTCAGGGCTCAAATCCACACACTCTGATATGGGATGCATACATCTCAAACAAAGTCCCAACCACTGCACCAATTGCTTTATGATTCATTTATTTTTCTGAGGACCTGAAAGAGGATGGGTGGAAGCAGGTGGCAGCTCTCCACAGAGCAGGAAAAAGGGGTCCTGCTTCTTGGAGCTGGCTCAGTCCCATCTTCTTCCAGCGCATCATCTTCTAAACAACACTTCATGAGTTTCATTTATTTCCTTTTTAGCTTATAAACAATACAAGCAGGGCTGGCACCGTGGCTTGCTTGCTCTATCCAGACGATTTCTTTGTTATTCACTTGTATTCTGCTCTCTCTTCTCTTTATCCTGATCTTCTTTTGTCTGTTTTATTGATTTATTTGAAAAACAGAGTAACAGAGACAGAAGGAAAGAGAGGGGAGAGAGAGGGAGAGGGAGAAGAAAAGGGAGAGAGAGAGAGAGAGAGAGAGAGAGACTTCCATCTGTTAGCTCACTCCCTAGATGGCTGCAATGGCCAGAGCTGGCCCAGGAGCCAGGAGCCAGGAGCCAGGAGCCAGGAACCAGGAGCCAGGAGCCAGGAGCCAGGAGCCAGGAGCCAGGAGCCAGGAACCAGGCACTTCATCCAAGTCTACCGTGTAGGTGCAGGGGCCCGAATACTTGAGTCATTTTCTGCTGCTTTCTCAGGTGCATTAGCAGGGAGCTGGATTGGAAATGGAGCAGCCAGGGCACAGACTGGTGCCCACATGGGATGCCAGTATCTCAGGCAGTGGCTTAACCACTGGCTCCACAATGCCAGCCTCAAAAAAATAGTTCTTGAAGGTATAAAAATAATTTTTAGGGGCCAGCGCTGTGGCGCATTGGATTTAAGCCCCAGCCCATAGCGCCAGCATCCCATATGAACACCAGTTCGAGTCCTGGCTGCTCCATTTCCAATCCAGCTCTCTGCTATGGCCTGGGAAAGCAGTAGAGGATGGCTCAACTCCTTGGGCCTCAGCACCTGCGTGGGAGACCAGCAAGAGGCTCCTGGCTCCTGGCTTTGGATCAGCTCAGCTCTGGCCATTGCGGCCATCTGGGGAGTGAACCATCTATGGAAGACCTCTCTCTCTGTCTCTACCTCTCTCTGTAACTGTCTTTCAAATGAATAAAATAATTCTTAAAAAAATAACAAATAACTTTTAAAAGCATTTTTGGGTGCAATCACAGGAATAGTTTCTTCATATTGGAAGCATGTCCAGAAAGGATGAGGCACACTCAGATCACCTTACATTCAGTGCCAGAGAAAGGGAAGGTGAGAAGATGGGTCCTGGCTATGAAGGAGGGTGACTGGCTCTGGGGTAGATGAACAACTGGTCAGAACTTCAACTCTGCTCCACAAAATGCTGGGCAGTTGGGATTAGAGCAGATTTGGAATAGCTCCTGCTCCTTACTGATAATGCCACCCAGGACCCACTACCTAAGCCTTTCCAGCCTCAGTTTCCCTGTAGAAAGAAAGTAGAAAGAGAAAAATTTAGTGATCAATGAAATCTCATGTTACTAGAAAAGTTAGGATCATACGGTATGCTAATTAGAACATTTTGAAGAATGCAAGTCCTTACGATGGAGAAGAGTAGGTCGCACTTTGGCCTCACTCGCTCTCTCATGCACATCCATTGCCTGGCATTTGTTCTTATAAGGAACCAGGGCCTTTCTGAAGACGACGCGGTAGCTGTAGGTGCGGAGCGTGTTTGCGCCCGCTCCTGCTCCTGACTCACCGCTGTTCGCTCTCGCCGAGGAACAAGTTGGTCAGGAAGCCGCGCCGCAGCCATGGCTTTTAAAGACACCGGAAAGACGCCCGTGGAACCAGAGGTGGCCATTCACTGAATTAGGACCACCCTGACCAGCCGCAACGTCAAGTCCCTGGAGAAGGTGTGTGCTGACTTGATCAGAGGAGCAAAGGAGAAGAATCTGAAAGTGAAAGGACCTGTTTGGATGCTACCAAGACACTGCGAATCACTACAAGAAAAACCCCTTGTGGTGAAGGTTCCGAGACATGGGACCGGTTCCAGATGAGAATCCATAAACGGCTCATTGACCTGCACAGCCCTTCTGAGATTGTGAACAGATCACTTCCATCAGCATTGAGCCGGGAGTAGAAGTTGAAGTCACCATTGCAGATGCCTAAGCCAACTGACTGTCTTAATAAATTGACTACCACTTGTTAAAAAAAAAAAAAAAAAAAAAAAAGAACCAGGGCCCATTGGAGAGAACCCGATTCCTTGTCTCTGACAGAGGAAGCCTCAGGCTTGGTCTGAAGCAAAAGAAGCATGATTTCAGGGACTTCTGGTACTACTGAGCCGCAAGTACAGAGGGGTTAACCCCTGGGGGTTCCCGCCTGCGTTGGGCAGCAGGATCATAATAAGGAAAGTGAAAATGATAGCTTGTGGAATAATTGAAGCTGTGCACAGTTCATAATCATATGTAAAAGAGGAAGAGGGAAAGCCATCTGACAAGAAGGAAGTTACAGTTGAGGAGTGAATGCAGTGACGTGCGCTTCAGCTTGCATGAGCTGTATCAAGAACAGTAACGCATATGCTGGGTTCTGTACACTTCCATGCGTTGGCTGTGGGTGCACACTTACTTCTGGCTGTGCGAAGGGGGTGAGCATGCCAGGGTTTGGCTCTGGCCCTGACAGAGCTGGGCTCTGTGTCAGTGGGAGGGTGGCCACTGGATTACAGTGGTGGCACTGGTGGGTGCTCCAGGAGCCTTATATGGATTTACACCCCCCACCCCCAAAGTTCATGTGTGGAACTCAGCCCCCCAGTGCAACAGTATGGAGAGGCAGGGCCCAGCTGGAGGTGGTTAGGTCATGTGGGCTCCACTCTCAGGAACAGATGAGTGTTGTTCTCCTGGGAGTGGCTTGATGCAGCAGTTTGAGCCCCTCTTACCCTCTCCTGCTCAACTGGGCCCATGTGATGCTTTCAGTCATGCTATGATGTAGCAAGAAGGCCCTTACCAGATGCTGGTCCCTGTATCTTGGACTGCCCAGCCTCCAGAACTGAGAGCCCAATGAATCTGTATCTGTAGTATAATCTGGTAATTATAAATTACCCAGTCTACGGCATTTTATGACAGCTGCAGAGGGATAGGTGTCGTGTACAGCAGGTTAGGCTGCTACTTATGATGCCTGCGTCCCACATCGGTGGAGTACGGGTGCGAGTCTCACTTCTGCCTCTGATCCAGATCCCTGATAGCGTGCTTGGGAAGACAGCAGGTCAGGGCTCAAGTACTTGGGAGCCTGCTATCCCTGTGGGAATCCTGGGTGGAGTTCCTGACTCTTGGCTTTAGCCTGACCCACTCCCAGATGAGAGATCTCTGTCTTCCCCTCTCTTTCTGCCACTCTGTCTTTCAAACAAACAAACAAACAAATAAGTAAATCTTGAAAAAATAAAACAAACTAAGGCAGCCACCTTCCCTGCAGCTGCAGGAGGCTTTTGGCTTCTTCCTGTTGCTGTCACTCTCTGGATAAACCCACCTGCTACCTTTTGTTCCTCCAGCATTTTGGCAACTGAATTCCTGTGTTAAATTCTCTGTGTCTGAAATAACACAAGTGGGTTTGGTTTACCTGATGGACACCCATTGCTACTACCTGCTTCTTCTGGCCTGGGATATATAGAGAATCCTAGAAAAGTACTGAATAAGTAGCACTGTGCTGCATTTGCTTATAATCTTAGGAAGGCACAACAAGTAAAGAAATAATTAGGAGATGAATTGGGTTATATTTTACAATAGTTTTAAGGGTTTCATAATAATTGTGCTTGAACTTTTCAAAATTAAATTTATTGTTTTTATTTGTTATTACTAAAAATTAAAATTTTGTTAAAGATTTATTTTATTTATTTGAAAGACAGAGTTACAGAGAGAGGTAGAGACAGAGAGGTCTTTATCGGCTGGTTCACTCCCCAGATAGCTACAATGGCTGGAATTCAGCCCATCTGCAGCCAGGAGCCAGAAGATTCTTCCAGGTCTCTCACATGGGTGCAGGGACTTAAGAACTTGGGCCATCTTTTGTAGCTTTCCCAGGTGAATAAGTAGTGAGCTGAGTCGGAAGTGGAGCAGTCAGAACTCCAACTGGCGTCCATATGGAATGCTAGATGCTGCAGGCCAGGGCTTGAACCTGCTTTGCTACAGTGCCAGGCCCCTAAAAATTAAAGTTTTAATTTTAGGTTAAATTATGGCAGGTTGGGGGCTGGTGTTGTGGTGTAGCAAGTAAGGCCGCCACCTATGACACCAGCATCCCATATGGGCACCGATTTGTGTCCTGGCTGCTCCATTTCCAATCTAGCTCTCTGCTAATGCTCCTGGGAAAGTGGCAGAGGACGGCCCACATTGGAGACTTGGAAGAAGTTCCCGGCTTTAGACCAGCCCAGCTCTGGCCATTGCAGCCATTTGGGGAGTGAACAAGCAGATGGAAGCCCTCTCTCCCTTTCTGTCTCTCTGTAAACTCTGCCTTTCAAATAAATAAATAAATAAGTCTTTTAAAAAATTATGGTAATTTAAGTTTGTGATCATAACTTCAATGTATAAGAAAATTTGATATTCATTTTTTCATAACATTAATATTTATTGCTTTATATGAATACTGTATTGAAAGCCCAAGCCAAGTTTATAAACAGATATTATACAATTATATACCACTTCACAAAGGCAGTGAACACATTACATTCTACAAAATTTACTTTACAGAATTTAAAAAGTCTAATATCAAAAAGTACAGCTGAGAAAACAGGTATAAGTTTGGCAGCCAGTAATTTTGACAGGGAAGTTTCAGCTCACATGACTTTAAATATATGAATTTGAAAATATTGAGTTTAGAGTAATCATTGTGCTTCGTGTTGATTTGAAAACTATAACCCTGGCTGTCGAAGAAGCATGTTCAAAAACATTTAATTCACTTCAAAATGTCATACAGATTATGGTAGTTTCTATGTACCCCTAATGCCTCAATTAGCTCAGGCACATTACTAAAGCAACATATTAATTCTTCCAGTACAACGCTGTTTCATACCATTGACATTTGCATATTCTAGACTAATTTAGAAAGAAATGTGTAATATTCACAGTGTTCAGGAAGGCAAGCAAAAAGTCAAGGAACCTGCCTGGTTCTTCTGGGATGGTCTCATGTCAGCTTCATAAGCATTCATTCTGTAACACAGTAAGCTACTGTTGGAACACAATTACCAAGATAGGTACATCTTCTCATCAATAACCATGTCTTTTTCTCGGGTGCCTCAGAAGTACACAGAAGAACTTCAGATCTCTTGAAATGTGTTTAACCTGGCATTTCAACAGACAAGATTTCCAGGTTTTCACAAGGGCCAGATTTTATCCAAATTACTCAGAAGAGGAAGAAAATATCTTGTGAAAGAGGTTAACTCAATCATTACCAATAGAAAAAGTATCCTCTGTATTCATTTCTTATAGAAACAGAAAAATATAACATTTTACCCCTTAGAATAAGGGTGACTTTAAGTCATATCTATACATCTATATCTATATCTATATCTATATCTATATCTATATCTATCTGTATATGACTTAAAGTTCCATTGTACACTAACAATAAAATCTGGAAACCAGCATGAAACCCTACAATTCTCATTAAAATATTGACATTATGGCCAAAACAGGAAAACTGCTAGAGCTGTCAGAGACAAGACAAAAGCTTTCTTGCATATGTATAAACTAAATGTGATAATCTCAGAAAAGTTTTCAAAATTATAATTACCTTCCAGTTTAAAAACTTTAATACTAAATTAAAAAAAAAAAAAAACTACACATAAACCACTGATTTGACCAGACCAAAAAAAAAAAAAAAAAAAAAAAAAACCAAAAAAAACAAAACAGTGAGCAGTAAGCAGGACCCAGAGGAGCTATTCACAGTTCTTACGTGTACAACTCTTCCAGGATTCAAAGTACTTTACAACCTGTTTCTCTTGTAAAACTACAGGTCCACTGTATCACATAAAAGTTGTATACAGTGTAAAACCAGAACTGTATGTAAAATACTGCACGTGTGTGTTTCTAAACTGTCAGTCCTGCTCCATTGGCTCCTCTGGGACTTCTGAGGCGTCATCATCATTTTCCATGGGTGACTGACAGAATCGCTCCAGTTTCACTGGAGCTGGATCCTTCTAATTCTTCTGTTTCATGCCAGTTAGAACCACTACTTACAGGCGCTGCATTTTCACCTTCAGAGTGTAAATCTTTCTCAGCTTGAGACACATTGGAATCCTCCATTTGAGTATATTCCTCAGAATTCTCTTCATTCACAGTTAAGGCATGATTGGATTCTTTTTCTTGATTTTCTCTTTCTGGGAGAATTTCATAAAAGACTCTCTCTCCTTCCTCTTCTTCCTCCTCTTCCGCACAGTGCTGCCTGGCCGTGCGGCTTTTGTCTTTTTTTTTTTTTTTTTTTTTTTGACAGGTAGAGTTATAGAGAGAGAGAGACAGAGAGAAAGGTCTTCCTTCCGTTGGTTCACTCCCCAAATGGCCAGGAGCCAGGTGCTTCTTCCTGGCCTCCCATGCAGGTGCAGAGCCCAAGCACTTGGGCCATCTTCCACTGCCCTTCCGGGCCACAGCAGAGAGCTGGACTGGAAGAGGAGCAACCGGGACTAGAACCCGGCACCCATATGGGATGCTGACGCCGCAGGCGGAGGATTAACCAAGCGAGCCATGGCACTGGCCTGGCTTTCTTTGTCTTTACCCTGTGGTGAAGACCAGGCTTCTGTCTGCCAGAACTGGAGAACTCTCTCTGGAAGCTGTCTCACTGCCGCCTCTCTCACTTCCTCTTCTTTGTCAAAGCTCAGTCTTTTCACTCCATGGCCCTTGGCTCCTACAGCGTCTTCATCTGGGTGTTTGTTATGGGGCTACAGCGGAGACTTCTGCTTCAGATGCCAGCGAGTCACTGTGCTTTTTCTCTTCATTTTGCTGTTAAGTTTGACTCTTCACCGTCTGGGCTCTCAGGCAAACCATTTGTTGTCATTGGAACTGAGAAAGAAACCTTTGGTCGATTAAGTGGTCTGGGGGTCCCAGGCCCACTTATATTAGACCTCTCAGGATAGCTTGGTGAATTTCCAGGAAACATAACACCACTCATTCTATTTAAACTATTAGAATTGTTTTTCTCTGGAGAAGGATAAACACAGCTAACAACCATCACATTCTTTTTCACTCCTCTGAGAAATGTGTTCTGTATAGCTTCTTCTTGGATCTGTCAGCAATTCACATAGTCTCTGAATAGTAAAAGGGATACTAAGAAACTGTAAGTTCAGTTCTGGAGAGTAGCTATAATCCATCTTCTCCCATTAAATGCAGCGACAATTTTCAGCATTCTTTCCTTCATTTCATCAAAGGGAATATACTCGACATCAGGGTTGGGAGGACCTCTTGGTTCAGGAGCTGAAGTTCTGAAGTCATCCATCACTATCTTCAGTTTGAAAATAAAATAGCCTTTAAATTGGGACCAGTGAATCCTTCCTAAATAGTCCAAACCCCAGGAGATCCAAGAGTCAGAATGTCAGCCGACTCCCCAGGCAGGCAGTACACCATCTGTGACAATAGGTGGTATACATAGAGATTGAATTGTTTCCCCAGTCTTGGCTACACGACAAAGAAACTGATGCAGGACAGGACAAACTTCCTTTTTACCCCCCTTCTCAAAATCTTTCAGCGCCTCCTGCCTCCTCTCCACGTTCCTGGCTTTCCTGAGTCCCTCGCAGCCTCCACCTCCCTCCGTGAGCCTCCCTGGGCCTGGAGAGCCTTCCCCCTACCCCCGACGCCCTCCCCATCCCTCGCACACACTCTGGCTTGCCGCGACCCGGGGAGAGGAGGTCGCCACCAAAAGGGAGCTGGGGAAGCCAGCGAGAGAGCAGCACCTTTCTGAGCCGCTACCAGGAGCCCTCCAACATCCGAAAACTTTTAAAATTTAGGCTTGATACATTGAGTACTAAATAAAATACAAATAACCATGAATGTTCTTTTCTCTGGGGAACCTCTTAGAAATAAAAAAAAGTAATTGTGTCTCTGTGTGTGTGCTGGAGATATGTGGAAGTACTGAGTGAATTACGGTCTCAAAAGCGGGAATATAAGCTTTTCAGATCTCAACCTTCACATTTCCTGCTTTCTGGAGGGTCAGGGCTTTGGCCCAGGATGGTTGTGTGGGCATCGTCTCCAAGGCAATGTCTCTGTCTGCAGTCCATGGAGAGTAGGCTGTTTGGTTTGATGAAGAAGGAGCAGTACTCATTTTTGAGGACTTTCACGTTGATGTCAGTTGCTGACAACTGGGGCTCCCGGTTGAAAGGGCAATTGGAAGTTTTCAATAAAAAAGTCTAGTTATCTAGTGAGGGAAGGGAAGAGTGATAAAGCAGTGGCAGGAAGAAGCCAAGAGAGGATAGGAGAAGCCAGGCACCTTCAACCTGGGACAGTGACCGTGAATGGCAACCTTGGCCTAGAGGCAACCTCAAATGGGTCACTTCCTAGGAGGCAAGATGGATTGCAGTGCTGGCCAGGATGATCCAGGATTTACATTATGGGGATTTTACATTTTGCACTACTCGGGAGTCCAGAGGACCACTGCTACTGAAAGGGAAATTGGACACTGGCTGTGTCAGCTACTGTGCTTTAGACAGTGTTTCCTCTGGCAGAGCAAGTTTATCTGTACTGATTTTTTTTCTTCTTTTTTTTTTCTTAAAGATTTATTCATTTATTTATTTGAAAATCAGTGTTACACAGAGAGAGAAGGAGAGACAGAGAGAAAGAGAAGTCTTCCATCCACTAGTTCACTTCCCGATGGCTGCAATGGCAAAGGTGCGTTGAAACGAAGCCAGGAGCCAGGAGCTTCCTCTGGGTCTCCCACATGGATGCAGGGGCCCAAGCACTTGGGCCATCTTCTACTGCTCTCCCAGGCCATAGCAGGGAGCTGGATTGGAAGTGGAGCAGCTGAAACTCGAACCGGCGCCCACATGGGATGCCGGCAAAACAGGTGGCGGCTTAACCTGCCACACCACAGCGCCGGCTCCTGTACTGCTTTTTTTCAAAGTTATCTTTTCCATGACAACCCTGTGGAAAGCTGAGAAGGAAAAAAGACTTTAAGTGAAGTAATGAAAGCAGAAGGGACATCGTACAAGTCAGCCACAGAGGCAGCCTTGTGAAGAGTGAGGAGTATGTGACAATGGCAGCCCGGGGGCCTTCATTTCCCAGTTGGGGGGAGGGATGTCACATGACAAGTGAGGAGGGGACTTTTCTTTGCCTACTAGAAGCAATAAGTATTGAGCTGGAATCTGACTCAATTTCTGAAGCAGGGAGAGAATCTCCGGCAGCAGAACACTTTAGGAAGCCCAGTTATCTTGACGTTCCGCTGCTCTTTAAACTGTCTGGTTGTGGTAGCTGAGTTCCCTTTAGGACTTTAAGTCTATGGTTATTTGTTTCCTTTTTGGAGAGCAGAGATGCATGGATTGAAGTAATCCAAATACTGATGAGTGCTAGGGAGTATGATACAAGAGTAAACATTTACAGTCCTTGGGATAGAATTTTGCAGGCTAATTATATCTTATCCCAGAGTGGTAGGAGTGAGCTCAAATCTTACTTTCCTAAAGGATGGTCGATGTTATACTACTTGTTCGTGTGTCAAGTATTTATGGGGAGACTGTGATGCACCTGTGTTGGGCATTTCTGTTAGGCGAGCCAAACAGACATGGGCCTTGGAGACATGGAGATCCCAGCATGGTGGGGGAGGAAGACATGACTCAGGTCATTAGTGCATTATTATATATTGTAGATTCTTGAGGGAGAGGCATTCGGTTCTAGGAGAGGTAACCTATGGGGCAGGAAGTCAATGAGGAGCAGACCTTGAAGCTGAGATGGGCTGTGTCATCTGAGGGGTGAGACAGGGCAAAGGGGAGGGGAGGAAAGAGACCTCTGCATAGTGGGAACCACCAGGGCAGAGCCCATGGTGGGAAAGTGTCCATTTCAAATGCTTGAGAAGCTCCTAGAAGGCCAATGTGGCAGGGGCAGGAAGTGGAAGATGAAGGTGGGGGAACAGGATGATCTGAATGTTAGTGTCATCCCAATTCAAATGTTGGAACCCAATCCCCAATGCACATAGTATTGGGAGGGGGTCTTTATGGAGCCTTCATGGGTGGAATTAGCTTCTTTTTAAAATTTTTTTAAAGATTTATTTATTTATTTCAAAGGCAGAGAGTTACAGAGAGGCAGAGACAGAGAGAGAGAGAGAGAAGTCCTCCATCTGCTGGTTTATTCCCCAAATGGTCACAACAACTGGAGCTAGGCTGATACGAAGCCTGGAGCCAGGAGCTTCTTCCAGGTCTCCACATGGGTGCAGGGGCCCCAAGGACTTGAGACATCTTCTATGGTTTCCTAGGCCATAGCAGAGAGCTGGATCAGAAGTTGAACAGCGCGGGCTCAAACTGGTGCCCATATGGGATGGGCAGGCAGAGGCTTTACCTGTTACGCCACAGCCTGCCCTAGGTATTAGCTTCTGTATAGAAGACACCTGCAGGAGCTTGTTTGGCCCCTCTGCCACATGAGGTTATAGTGGAAAGACTTTGTCTGTAAGAAGGGAGGCCCTTCCCGCTCAATCCGCTGGCGCCTTCGTCCAGGAATTCCTAGTCTACAGAACTGAAAGCAAAAATTTCTGCTTGTTTGTAAGTCACCCAGTCTCAGGTGTTTTCTCATAGCAGCCCACAGGGACCAACACAGATACCAAGTCCTGAACACCCTCTGAGGATTAGGCCTTTGTTCTAAGAGTAATGCGAGGTCATTTAAACACTCAGGCAGAGGCATGGTGTGGTCACACTGCGCTCTAAGACTTGCAGTGAGCATTTGGGAACTGGCAGAGTGGATGCTGGAAGCTCAGTGAGGAGAGAGGACGGAGGACTGTTGTCCTTGGTGCTGTCAGGATGGCTTTCCCTTGTCCCATGCAGTCCACAGCACAGAGGGCACTGGAATACGTGATGTTTGTGAAAATGACCTTGTTCATCATCTCAGTGGGCTGGGGCCTTGGCAGGGCTTTGAGGGGAGTCTAAGGTTTCAAAAGCTCCCAGAAGTGTTAGATATTGTTCTTATTTATTGATTCAGGAGGGTATGGCCTAAATAACAACCACCATGTGCTGCTACACCCTGCAGGCTTTTGGGCAGTGTCCTGTTTGAGTGCTCTCCAACCCTAACTCCACTTTGCCTGAGAACTTGATCCTACAGAACCCAAGGGGATATGGCTTTGGGCCATGTATTGAGCAATTTTAATACTTTGGGAAATTCACTCTATTTCCTCTTTACTGACATGAAGAACTGTTACTTACATCATTTAGGGATTAGCAATGTATTTTTTGGAGATGTCCAGGTAAACTGACAGGCTGTCTTTAAACCTTAGTGGTGAGAAGTAAAATTATTTTTCTTGGGTAGGATCATTAGTGGAACTATTTATTACAAGTAACATGGGACCAAACTCTGGAAAATACAGCTAGTTTTATGAAATCTAAGTAAGATTTAGGATTACGTTTATTCTCACATCTTGGGTTCACCCACTGAAGCAGTTTATTGTGGGATAAAAGGCAGTTTGTTTTCGCACTAGAGAGGGATTCTTATCCTATCAAAAGATATCAAATTCACACTTTCTGCTATCTTGGAACCTGTGGAGGCCTGCTGGGAACTAAATGGCAAATATGTTTGCAAGGCCATGGTCCAAGGCCACTTTTACTTGCTTTAAGTGTGATCTCTGAAACCAGAGGGAGCATACGGTTACTGAAATTGAAAGTCTTTATGCCTTAGGTAAAAAGGAATTCTGTTTGAGCAAGAGACATGTTTATGTATGCAAAGAACAGCGCAGAAGTTCCTGGCAGCAAACAGAACAAAGTCAGAATAATCTGGAAAGGTAACTTGTGCCTTGCACAGAGTGGCATGGCTCATGCCAAATTCTGAAGCTATCTTCTCACTAAGGTCATTGGGCATCGAATCTGTGTGATGCTGCATCCCTCAACTGTTTAAATTCACTGAGAAGTAAATAAATAAAATTATAGATTTGTTTCCTTGGTGGAGGTGATATACCAAATCCCTATGTGTTGGAAGGCCAAGCGGCGGATGTGCAGCTTTGAGGTAAGGACAACACAAGAGGGTGCTTCCTCCTCCTCCTCCTCCTTCTTTTTGAAAGGCAGAGTTAGACAGTGAGAGAGAGAGAGAGACAGAGACAGAGAGAAAGGTCTTCCTTCCGTTGGTTCACTCCCCAGATGGCCGCTATGGCTGGCGCTGTGCTGATCCGAAGCCAGGAGCCAGGTGCTTCCTCCTGGTCTCCCATGCAGGTGCAGGGGCCCAAGCACTTGGGCCATCCTCTACTGCCTTCCTGGGCCACAACAGAGAGCTGGACAGGAAGAGGAGCAACCAGGATAGAACTGGCACCCCAACCAGGACTAGAATCTGGAGTACTGGCGCCGGAGGCAGAGGATAAGCCTAGTGAGCTGCGGCGCCAGCAGGTCCTTCCTTCTGACCTGCCCTTTGCATCATGTAGGGCAGCCTCCCTGCAAGGCCCTTCCACCTACCAACTTCTCCACTTCCCCTGTGGGTCTCTGATGGGCTGCTCTGCCTTCTCCAGGCGAGCCCTCCCTGAGGGATCTTTTATGGGGGGTCCCATAGGTATCCATTGTGAGGTGATGTTCCTGGTAGAAGTAAGAGTCATCCTTGGAAAGAGAACAAACCAGTATGCTGAGCAGCTTGAAATTAAAACAGTGAGAGAAGTAGGTCCTGAATTTTATGAAGCAGTGTTAAAAGAGATAGGAGTATTTAATCCCCTGAAAGGAAGGTTAGGATAGGCTTGCTCTATTCTAGATATAGGAAGGATTAGTTTGAGATGAGATAAGGAGTAACAGGGTTGAACTAAGAGATCATAGCACCTTCAGCTAGGAACGAAGACTCCACTGAACATCCTCTGGATACCTCAGCGAGAACCAAGGGCCCAGTGTCAGCTCTCTGAGGTGGATTTTCAAGACTGATAGGAAGATGTTTGGAGAACATTCTGAGATCGCATCATTGTTGCCTCTGTAATCAACTGGAGGGTGACTGATGAAAGCTGGGGAACCTGGATGACTCTGGCACACGAGGAACCCTGAGAATGGAGGATTAACTTGCATCCTTGGGAAAGGCCCCACCTTCTTCCTCATTCTTGAGGTGTGGCCTCTGTTAGAAGAAAGGAGGCTGACTGGAAGGATTGTTGAAATGTGTGTATTGGGCTAAAAAGCAAATCTTTGGGCCCAAATGCTTGGAAATCCTTTATTTCCCTATTCAACTTTCCCTCTTTTTCTTCCTGGTGTCCACCTTAATATGCATCCTCCATATGCTTCGCAACTAACGTCTCCATTTTCACTTTGAGCAAACCACTATCTCTTGTCTAAATGTCAGAGAAACAACCAAGACCTTTTCCTGCCATCAAAATCACAAACTGACTTGCCCCTCCACGCTTTTCTCCTTTTGTTGTGATGGAAGGGGTGTCTCTCCTCCTCTCCAGGCTCAATCCCTGTGCGGGCACTCTGGCTCCTCTCTCATCTGGCTTTTCCAGTCTTCCCCCTTTCTAGAATTTTCTCTCTCACATATCTTTCCTGACCCTTTCTTCTGGCATAATTTGAAGCATATGTAAATGTTGCACACATCCAACCAACCAACCACCTCTGATGTGCAGAAACTGACGTGTTTATATCCTTTTAGCTTATATTGGTGCAAATTTTTCGAAAGCAATTTGGCAACATCTAACAAAATTTAAATGTGCATGTCCTTTGAGCCAATTCCATGTCTATGAGTAAATCTTAGAGGTGCACTTGCACATGGAGACATAGCCAAGAATGTTCACTGTAGCACTGTAACAAGCAGAGCAAAAACTGGAAGCCATCCATCAGCATGTGATTGGATTGCCATGCAGCTGTCAGATCAGAATGTACTGGAGCTGGATATTGCTGGTGTGTATCAGTCAGAGTTCTTCAGAGAAACACAACCAACAGGGGATTCATCTACCTCTCAATCAATAAATCATCTACTCATCAATCTGTCTATTATTTATCCTTACTGGAGCGTTCTAAGCAGAAGGGGGTCATCTTTCCCACCTTTGTCAGGAGGATCCCTGAAAAGGTTCTCTACACCTGAAGCTTTCTAATGCCACGTGAGTCCAACTACTTATACTGTTAATATAACATACTCAATAAAGGCGTAAAGCTTAGAAAACAACTGGAACATGTGCCTTACTGCTGAAGAGATCAGGTAGTATCGTCCTCTGGATGATCTGAACCTCAATGGGTTCCTGGAACCCGCCCAGCCTGAGGGGCTTCCATGGCTCTGCTTTCCTCCAGGACCCCAGGAGAGGGAATTCTTGTCATCCTGCAGGAGGTTCATCTCCACTCTAAGGCTTCCTTTCCACAAAAGCCCTCAGCCATGCCCTTGGCCTATCTTGCCTGCACTGGAATCTTGAAGTCCTTAGTAACAGAGAGTGCAGGGGGCTACCTCCTGAGCACGTCAGCCTGCATCCAGTGGGACCTGGCCGCAGTATAGCTTTTCCAGCTGGCAAGTGCCTTAGAAGCACACATACCATCTTGCTTTCCTCCCCGACTAAGTGAAACTGCACCATGAGATGCCTGTGATATTTGCACCAGCCTTTCATTTGACAACACCATAAATAACCCTAGGGCAGCATTGTCCAATCCATTTTTCTACAAGGATGCAAATGCTCTATGCTATCTGTGCTGCCTAGTGTGGTAGCCAACAGCCCTATGTGGCTATTAAGCGTTTGAGAAGTAGCAAATATGACTAAGGAACTGAGATTTAAATTTTATTTTACTTAAATTGATTAAAATGTGAATAACCACATGCAACTAGTAGCTGCTGAATTTACAGGGTTCCTCTGGGCCTTGACCAGACTGACTTGGTATTGGTTGAGCACCAGTCTTAGAATGTCAAAATGAAATGTGCTTAATATTTAAGTGGAGAGCTAGAATTTATCAGCTGTATTGCTTTTTTAAAAAAAAAATGTCTACTTATTTTGCTCAGTGTGTTTGAAACAGCAATAGAGAGAGGAGCAGTGGTGGTGGTGGTGAATCTTTTTTTTTTAAGATTTATTTATTTATTTTAAAGTCAGAGTTACACAGAGAGGAGAGGCAGAGAGAGAGAGAGAGAGAGAGAGAGAATCTTTCATTCTCTGGTTCACTCCTCAATTGGCCACAACAGCCAGAGCTGCACTGATCTGAAGCCAGGAGCCAGGAACTTCTTCCGGGTCTCTCATGTGGGCTCAGGGGCCCAAGGACTAGGACCATCTTCTACTGCTTCCCCAGGCCATAGCAGGAGCTGGATTGGAAGTGGAGCAGCCGGGACTTGAACCAGCGCCCATATGGGATGCCAGCACTGCAGGTGGCAGCTTTTACCCACTATGCCACAGCGCCAGTGCCACAGCGCCAGCCCCAGTGAATCTTCTAACTGCTGATTTACTATCCAGATGCCTGCAACCACTAGGGTGGGGCCAGTTTGGAGCCAGGAGCTTGGAACTCAATCTGAGTCTCTTGCATATATGACAGAGGTCCAAACACTTGAGCCATCATTTGTTGCCTCCCAGGCTGCATTTTTATTTTTATTTTTATTTTTGACAAGCAGAGTGGATAGTGAGAGAGAGACAGAGAGGAAGGTCTTCCTTTTTGCCGTTGGTTCACCCTCCAATGGCTGCTGTGGCCGGCACATCGCACTGATCCGAAGCCAGGAGCCAGGTGCTTCTCCTGGTCTCCCATGCGGGTGCAGGGCCCAAGCACTTGGGTCATCCTCCACTGCCTTCCTGGGCCATAGCAGAGAGCTGGCCTGGAAGAGGGGCAACCGGGATAGAATCCGGCACCCCAACCGGGACTAGAACCCGGTGTGCTGGCGCCGCAAGGCGGAGGATTAGCCTGTTAAGCCACAGCGCCGGCCCCAGGCTGCATTTTTAGGAAGCTGGATTGGAAACAGAGGTTCTTGGTCTTGAACTGGCACTCCAGTGGGGTGTCTGCAAGTGCCCCAAGCAGATTCACCCACTGAATCACAATGCCCACCTGGTGTATTATTTTTAAATGAAGCAATTAATCTACCAAACAATGTTCAACACCCCACCCCCGCATTGACTTTCTTAGCTTTCACACCATTTCTGTGCTGACGCCTTCTGAATCCCTGTCTACAGCCCAGATTGTGTTCTGAGCTCCAGACTCAAATACTCAGCCATCTGACAGACATCCGTCTATAGTTGTATGTCTTGCAAGTTCAGCTGAATAAATCGTCTTCCTGCCTTCCCCAACCTGCTCTTCTTCTGTGGGATCCGCTCAGAAAATGGCACCTCCCTTCTCCCACTCGCTTGTTCTAGAAGGCTGTGACTTGATTCTCACTGCCCCCTCCTCTCTCATTCACCACATCCACTCCTTCACAATCATCTGAATTCAGCCTGCTAACACATTCTGGAATTCTGCTTTATAATCTCCATGGACACTGTATTGGTTCAGATTACTCTCTGGTGTTCTTTAAATGCAAACCTGATCATGTCCCTCCCCTGCTTAAAATACCTCTGTGACCTCACCTAACATGATTCCATTGCTTCGCCCTCTTCTTCCCTTCCCCCTCCTCATCAGCAGCTGCTGTGTCCCCTCCAGGTTTACCCAAGCACATCGCAGCATCTCTCGCCATCTGGAGACCTGCTGCTCCACATGTGGGAATACTCTCCTTTACCACCGCTAGGTTTGATGATTCCTCATCATCTCTCAGGTGTCAGCTGGCAAAGGCTATTTTCTCTAGGGTTATCTGGGCCATGTCCTCCTGCTCATGCTCCCAGATGATCTTGAGACTTCCAGCTGTCAGCTCCTTGAAAGCAGAGATTTTGTCTGTGTTGGGTTCTACAGCCCTAGTAGGTACTCAGTGCTCTTAGAATCCTTCAGTGGAGCAGAGCTGGGTCAGGGTTTTGGGGGATTTTTTTTTGCCCTGTGAGATCTTCAGTTGCTTTCTGCTGGCCAAGAGATGTTCCAACACACCAGGGCATGCTAGAGAGCTATGTGGCTCATGGGAAATGGAGGCGGGAGCCCTGACCCCTTGGGCTTGGCCTCACAAAAGAGATTTGGAAAGAACAAAGAGAGAGGCCTTCTTCACCCCTACCTGAGACCCAGAGCCTCTAGGTTGAGCAGCAGAAGTTCCCAGGGCAAAAAAAGGAAGTGGAATCTATGGAATGGACTAGTGAATTTGAACAGAACACAAAACAGACCTCCCCAACATTTTCTCACATGGTGGTATGGTGGTATGGCTTATGGCCACTAGTTATAAAGTTTTTATATTTTCTTCACTTAGAAATATGTATCAAGGACTTCTGTGGGTCAGGCTCTCTGCTCTGGATGCAGGTGTTAAAACAGAGCACTCAACATACACACAAGCAACCAGGTCCTCAGAAGTAACTATCCCACAGGATGCAAGAGTCTTTGAAGATCCCGCTCCTCTTGTAGTTATCTTGTTTTCCACAGTCAGGGAGCTTTAAATGCCAAGGGCATGTGTTCTGATAAAAGGGAAATATTTACCAAACTGAAAGAGCATCACACCTCCTGGTGTCTGTACAACAGTAAATAAAATCAAAGTACTCAGGGCTAAAGATACCCATTTGGTCAAGAGTTACACTTTGAAGTCTGAACACATTCAGACAGAGGCTGGGGATTCTCCTGTCAGGTTATTCCTCCTAGAACAAGGACAGGCTGTTGTCACATGAATTGGGGGGGCAGCACAGGACCTGGTGGATCCCTGAGGCTATGGGAGTGAAGGTACAGAATTTCAGAACCAGAAAACACCCAGAAGGCACCCAGAGCTGTGAAGAGTTCCTCAGCTACTCCCGGGTAGTGGGCTAATCCTTATTGCAGAGGGTGGAAGAGCCCAAACAGGGAGAATCAATTGTCAGATTGACACCTGCAGTCCCCAGTAGGTGAGTTGCCCAGGCAGCTGGCAAGTGCCCCCCCCCCCACACACACACACACTGGGTAGGAGGGAAACAGAACTGGTATTTCTCTGCTTTAGAGCTAAAGTAGCAAGATAAACATAAGAATGCTTGTGGGAAGCCAACAAAATTTGTGCTTTGTTGACTTTGGTCAACAAAATGTCATTTGGTGTGACACTTCCTGTCTGCAAACCTCAGGGTAAATACAAGGCATGGGAAAGACTCTGAGGATTTGCAGCCAGTGATGGGAGACTCTCGCTCCTCCTGGCTGCCCCCATGCAGGGCTTGGGTTCAAGGCCTATGATTGCTCCTTCCTTTGCCCCACAGCTTGGCTGTTGGTGGTCACAAGTTTAAATTTCCTTTTATTCACAGATTGCTTCCCCAAATGGATTGTAGTATCTCTGAAGGCAGGGAGTGCCCTTGCATATTAGAGGTGCTCACTTCAGGCAAAGCAAAATACGCAATCGTCATTCAATTTCAGAATGAACCAGAAAGAAGTGTGAGAGTTGAACAGTGTGGCTCCCTACGCATTAAGCATTCAGTCAGGAGCTGTGAGAAATAACGGGCTTGTTTGTTGTTCTTTCATTCACTCACACATGTGGTGAGTGCCCGGCACTTTGGGTCAGGAGAGGTCACTCACAGTTCTTCACACTGGTAGGAAAAGCAGACGCAACGAGCCCAGGGAAGAGACCCTCGGCACCTACACCCCTGTATCCGCATCTGCTCGCTCTCCTTCCTATTTGTTATGCCACTTCTGGCTTAGGATAAAAAAGGAGGAACCAGTTCAAACGAAGTTCAGAAGTTCATCGTGTGTGTTTGTGTTTCCTTAGAGCGCACACTTGGCAATCCTCAAGGGAGGCCTTTGGCTGACCCTGATAAGCTGGAGGAAAGAATCACAAATGTCTGGTGCTTGTTGACCAGACAGCTCTCTGCGGTCTGGCAGATTTTACCATTTGCCACCCTGCTGGCCCCACTGGGAAAGTCAAGTCTCCCTTTCAACTGGCCCTGCTGCTGCTTCTGGGTGTGTCCTCCACATGTCTGAATGATACACATTGGGACTGACTCTGCAGATGTAGATGGACGCTCCTGATTTTGTCCTGTGAAGAACTTAGTTCCTCCCCTTTTTCAATGGAATTATATTAATGAAATTATGATGCTTTTATTAAATCAACACTCAAATTAACATTGTTGTGATTGTTGGAGATATTTTTTTCCCAGCTAAGGCATGCAGTGTACCCTGCCAATGTTTCCTTTGTTATTCAACTTTGCTTTCTCATCTTGGAGTTCAAAAACATCTTGTGTTTTGATGTACAGCTCTCCCTGATTCTCCTGTCACTCTTTGCCACAACTGCTGCTCTCCTCTTCGAAGAGTTCAAACACATCAGGTAACCTATTGATTTTTACATTTTATTTAATTAAAAATATTTTCAATTTATTTATTTGATAAGTGGAGGAGAGAAAGGGAGAGATCTCCCATCCTGTGCAAAGGAGCCAAAGCCAGGAGCCAAGAACTCGACAGAGGTTCTTCCACATAAGTGGCAGGAATCCAAACACTTGAGGCGTCACCACCACCTCCCAGGGGCTGCATTAACAGGAAGCTTGTAATCAGGAGCCAAAGGTGGGCATCAGACCCAGGTATGCTGATGTGGGTCACAGAAGTCTTACCTGGCATTTAACCACCAGGCCAAATGCCTGCTCTGATTTTCTGTTTCTGACACACGTTCTCTGGAGCCCACTGGCTTCAGCCCTGATGTGTCATCCACCGATCTTTAGTGGGATCCCTGTTTCTTGACTCATATCTTTTTCCTGGTTTGCTCATTTATTTTCATAAAGTTTTTCTTCACTATCTTTTCAATAAAACATGCTTGGAATCTACTGGATTCCTTTTCCTGTTTTTTAAAATTTTTGTATCTGAGAGCTCAATTTTGCTCTATGAACAGTTTGATCCTTTTCATGGGCGTGGTTATAGTCAATTACCTTGCTGAAGATGTTTATTATGGCTTTCCCAAAAGTGTATGGTGTTCCTGAGCCATCCTGGTTGCCTCAAACGTCTATGTGTGACTATGATCTCTAGTGGTCTTTAGCCATGAGTTTTTTTCTCTGAGGAGCTCAGTTTCCTTGACAGGAAAGGCCCAGCCTGGTGACCCTAGGTCTCAGCTGGGCCTCCAGGACCTCAGATGCTACAGTGCCAGGTTGCAGGTGCTTCCTGCCACTGCACAGGCTGACCTGCCCTTCATCCCTTCTCCAGGACATCTGTTGAATGAGAGAGATGCCTGGCTCGGGGGATGGAGATGTGCTCTAGGGTCCTGCCTCCTTTTAGAACAGCCTTTTAACCAACTCCCCAGCTGCTGAGCAGTTCCTGGAGCCTCCAGTGCTGTGGGGCCAACCTGTTAGCTTCCTGCAGCAAGCCAGGCCTCTGTGTCGCTCATCACTTGCCATTTTGTTCACAGTGCTCCCTCTCTCCATTCTTGTTGCTCTTTCAGCTGTGTCCTCGAGGGATTTTTCTTTGTTTTTGGCTTTTGCCTGCAACAATTTTCCTGCACTGTAGTGAATTTTGGGTAGGGAATGGAGTCACAAAAGGGCATTCAGTCCACCATATTTACTTGGCAGATTATGCCGTTGTACAATGGAGAAAAGAAAAGAGAAGCACTTGACATGGATTCACCCAGTTTGAAAGTGTTGCTGTCTCGAGGGCTGGCTCACAAGCCTCACTGCACTGGAGTCGCCCTGTGAAGGTGAGCCGTTGCTGCTGTGGATCCCCTGATTGAATACAGAAACCAAGCGCTCACTGCCGTGCTGTCCATGACCTGGCAGCTAAAGGGCAGTGGGAGAGCACCATGGGCTTAGTGAGCTCCAGGGCAGTGGTTCTTGTTCTGGCTGCAAGTGAGGATCATCTGAGGATCTTCCAGAATTCCAGGTACCTGTAAGTTGTCCCAAAACTAACTGAATCCTAATCGCAGGTACTAGGTCCTGGAGTGTCTGAATTTTTCTGAAGCAATGGCCCACCTTCTCACATGAGAGAAAGAATCCTGTAAGGCTTGTCACTGTTGATTGTATTTTTTGTTGCTTGCAGCTCAAAGCATTCCTGACTGATCTGCGTGGGGCTCATCACAGCCCAAGCAAGACATCGAGGCAGGAAAGGTAGGCATGGGGCAGGGGATGGGCTAGACAAATAGCCACAAGAACATGCAGCCAGCTGAGGCCTCTTGGGGCAGCAATGGGGGTCCAGGCGCTTTCCCGGCTTCTGGAGCCACCTGCTCCGCTCCACAGGCCCCTCCTAACTCCTCCCCGATCCAGCCCAACAAACCCTCCCAGGTCTCAAGGCAGGCATTGGGGTGGGGCTCTCTGGCAACTCCTAGAGGCTCTGTCCTTGCTTCATGTTAACTCTGTACATTATGCTCCAAAGCTCACTTTTGGATTCACAAAGTTTTTTTTTGGAGTCACCGAGATCAACACTGATGATCTTAGATCCTTTTTCAGTTCCTTCTTGGGCCACTGCATAGGGAAGTGGACAGAAAAGTCCCACAGATTAGACTCTCAAGATAATAGCTTGTTACAGCGATTCACACACCCACATTCAGCCCCAGCCAGTGCAGAACACAGATTCACTCCTGGAATCTACTGGAGGCAGCTGATGTGAACCTGGGGGAGAATGCAGGGCTGCGGAACTTCCTGGTGAGGGAGCCCAGGAGTAGAGGCAGGCCAGACTGGCTCCACCTTGCAGCCCCTCTCCAGCACATGCTGCAGCTCCTTCCTAGTAGATACACATTTAACAAAATGGGATGGAAGCCCAGCTCAACAAATATTTGCCAACAGACAACAGGATTTAGGTTCAGCAGAAACAAGTTAGAAAAGGCTCCATTAGCACTGCCCCTGCCTTCACAGCAGCTGGGGTATAACCACTGCATTTGTTCTTTGGAGATAACATGCTAAAGACATGCAAATACCCCCAGACTTCGAGAGCTCAGCGGCTTGGTCTCGCTCTTCCTACCAACCTCTCTGATCGTACTGTTCGGAGCTTCTCTTTTCCTTAAATAAAACGTCACTACTTCTACTCTTGCCATTGTGTCCATTCTCATAAGTCTTCAACACCACCAGGACAGGAACTCATTGCACCAATTTTCCTTTAACCCTGGGGATAAGGAATAGCATAGCCGGGAATGTTTCTCTTGTCTTGGGGGAGGAAGCGCCAAAGCCCCGTGGAAGAGAAGCAGCGAGAGGGAGAGCAGCCAGGAGACCATGTGGATGGGGGCACAGAAAGGAGTGCACAGGTGATCCCTGAGCAGCTCTTTGTACTGAAGAAGTCACAAAGGCCAGCCCTCTCTCAGAGAGAAGGCTGATGGACCACACACACCCCCAATCTGAGGCGGGGGGAAGGGAGACAGTCCTCTTATCTGCTGGTTCACTTCTCAAATGCCCACAACAGCCAGGAATGGATTGAGTGGGAGCCAAGAGCCAGGAACTCAATCCAGTCTCCCTTTGAAGGGCAGGAACCCAATCACTTGAGACATCACAGCTGTCCCCCAGGGTCTGCACTAGCAGGAAACTTGAGCCAGTGGCCAAAGGTGAGTATCCAACCCAAATGCTCCTATGTGAGATGCAGGAGTCTTAACCGCTAGGCTAAATCCCTACCCTAGACTCCACCTCTAAATGAGGAAGCAGCAAGGTTTGGGATGGGTGTGTGGAATCAGAAATACTGTGTGGCCGTTTTTGGAAAAATATATCACACCACAGCAGATGCCCTCCTTTAAACGCCCAAGAGTGGGTTATCAGACTCTCCCGGGGCAATGTGAGATTCCCATCTAGGGACCAGCTGAAGGGAAGGGCTGGATCTGACTAGGGTTAAAAGATGTACGTGGGGGGTAGGAGAGATCAGGGTGGCGACACCTGGGGTGCAGGAGGGTTGAAGCGGAAGTGATGTTGTGCCTTGACATGGAGGCTGCTTACCCTCGTGGTCACTGGTTTCTTTGTGGTGAGCCCTGCTCCACCTCACACAAGCTCCTTTCTCAGACCCACACTTCTCTCTGCTTGCACATTCCTGTCATCTGCTACCTCTCACTCATTTCCACCCTGCTTCCAAGTGACAAGGTGCTCCCTTTGGGGCCCCACAGTGCCCTGAGCACCGCTCGTTGGGTCTATTTGCCTGCACTGTAATAGTTTGGCTCCTTTTCCTTCTCTAGCATCAGGGCTGTGAGCTCCTTGAGAGTAGGACCTGCAGTTTTGATCTCTATATCCTACGTGTCTAACCAAGTGAGAGGCCTACAATGATGTTTGTTGAATGAATGCGTGAGTGAGTTTTCCAGCACTCATTAAGTGCTGGGTCTATCTAACACAGTTCCTTCCATCAAAGGCCAGCAGTGGCCATGCTGGCTCCTCGCTGCTCTGCTGCCCAGGAAGAAACTCTCAGTGTTCTTGAAGCTGAGGATATTCTCTTCTCTCTTCTAAAGCACCTGCTCACTTGGCTTCACGCTGAATAGCTTGAACATCTGAACTTATTCTGCTACTGAGAGACACGATCTGTGTGATAAGCTGTCTTTTCACAACCATCCAGTTCTTGTCTTCCTGTTTTTCATTTCGCCGATGACAAGGTGCTAGCAAGAGAGAAGACTAAGAGTTGGAAGCAGGTGAACCAGCCCTGAGTCCCTGCTTATCCACTAGCAGTGCGACCCCAAGAGCAGACCCTCCCAGCCTGCGCTCTAGGCGTGTACCCCACTCTGTCAGTTCTTCCCTCTTGACATGCTCAGTTGTGCTCTCCTTGTTGGCTCCTTTCTCTTATAGCATAATTAACTGTGAACAGCTCTTATTTTAACTGACTTCTGTCCATTGACTGAAAGTTCCTTTCTAAACATTGCTCTGCTTTCCTTTCATACCCAGGTCTCTTAGGAAGCACCAGTCTCTTTCTCATGGACACTGTGCCTGGTTGTCTTCCTTCTACTCTCTCCCGTGTACCTGTGAGTGGCCGTCTGCTCCCCTGGGTGACACATTTCTTTCTAGGGATGCATGCATTCAAGTCTACTTGGCTTGAGAACCATTCATTTTTTTTTAAAGGATTTATTTAGTTATTTGAAAGAGTTGCAGAGAGAGAGGGTGAGGGAGAGGGAGAGAGATCTTCCATCTGCTGGCTCACTCCCCAGATGGCTGAAATACCCAGGGCTGAGCCAGACCAAAGCCAGGAGCCAGGCGCTTCATCTGGGTCTCTCACATTGGTATCAGGGGCCCAAATACTTGGGGCATCCTCTGCTGCTTTTCGCAGCTCATTAAGTAGGGAGATAGATTGGAAGTGGAGCAGCCAGGACATGAAATGGTGCCCTTACGGGATGCAGGCGTCCCAGGTTGGGGCTTAACCCACTATGTCACAATGCTGGCTCCACCATTCTGTTCCAATGTGGCAGGTGTTATTTTTCCAGATTGGCAGTGGGATAGGGATCATTTGGTTTACACAGATGCAGATTTTTGGCTCCTCTATGGTATGCTCATACACTCGTGCACTAGCTGAATGGAGTCGAGCCACAAGAGGTGAGGGTGGAAGACTGAGTAACCTGGCAGCTGGAGAATGGGGAACACTTGATTACCACTTCGCCAACACCTTTGCTCTCCCCCACTTTCTGGAGCAGCGATATTACTTGAATATTAAGTCGCAGGCTTGAGTACTGCATCATTCCCTTTTCACCAACGCTGGGTGAAATCAACCAAACCTCCAATAAGCAGTAGGATTACTGGAAGCTAGAATGATTTCGTTTCCCCTAGTTAAGGAGTGGCTGAAGGCCAGCTTTAATATAAATGCTGCTTTGTCACTCAGCAATGGTATAGGCAAGTATTAGGGGTGCTATTGCATCTTTCCACTGTTCGTAGCCTGTTGTCCATTGATTCTTCCCATGTCCTTCCTCAGATGAAGGTGTGGTATCTGCCTGTTGGACTTGGGCACAGTGTGGCTTTTAACACACAGGTTCTTGCTCTGAAACCACCAGAGTGGTAAATCTCAAGCAAACAGTGCTAAGTATTATTGTCCTTTAGGCACTGAACATTTGGAACGTACTGCCAACCCAGACACTTTGAAGAGAAGATTCATAAGTGGCATTTCCTGTATTTACAAATTACTTTTTTCCACTTCACAGGAAAATGTTTTCCTTTATTCAGCCTGAGAAAATTACATGGCGTTTGTTACATGATAGTTGTTTTGGCTGAAACTTCTAATTAACTGGGAAGCAAGAATGTGACACCTCACTGTTCCTTTCAAATGTGTATTTGCTTCTCCTTTTCATTTTCTAGGTCATGCATGAAATATTTGAATTAATCATGCCATATTGTTTTTCCAAAATGCTCAATATCCTTGGGTGTTTTTATTGTCTGAAGTGAGACAGTGAAAGAAATATTCTTGTTTTTAACAAAATCCCCCCTGCGATCACCAAGGAAACAAATAAGATTCCAACACCCAACATTAGTATGTCTGTGTCCCCAAAATACTTCCTGTTCATAAGCAAATCACCATTCTGCCCAGCCAAGGGCATCTCATATGTGGCTCTGCAGTGGTTCAAGCAAGGAGTAATCAGGTCCGAAAACCCGAGCTGGTAATTAGAGGGAGGTGAGTTAAGGAGCACAGCGTGAGACCACAGCCAGAAACTATACTTTTCCAGAAGTCTTTGCTCTCCCTGGTGCCCTCACTGAAGGATAAAAGTGCTATTTTATTTTTTTTTCTTTGGACAGGCAGAGTTAGACAGTGAGAGAGACAGAGAGAAAGATCTTCCTTTTTCTGTTGTTTCACCCCAAAAGTGGCCGCCACGGCTGGCGCGTTGAGCTGATCCAAAGCCAGGAACCAGGTGCTTCTTCCTGATCTCCCATGTGGGTGCAGGGCCCAAGGACCTGGGCCATCCTCCACTGCCTTCCCAGGCCACAGCAGAGAGCTGGACTGGAAGAGGAGCAACCGGGACAGAATCTGGTGCGCCGACCGGGACTAGAACCCAGTGTGCCGGCGCCGCAAGCAGAGGATTAGCCTATTGAGCTGCAGTGCCAGCCAAAAGTGCTATTTAAAATCAGAATGACTGCTTTTGTCTCTTAGGAGATGGCTATAATTTATTTGGCGGTATGTAATATAGCACTTAAACTTTTTCTGAAGTTTTGGGAATGGCTGGATATCAGCTTTTTAAGTCCCCTTTGGCCAAAGAGGAGGAAAAGTGGGGGACAGTTCCACCCAGATTGTTGAATTGGAAATTTCAGGGGGAAGTGCCCAGGAAAGGAGAAGAAATGCAGAGATGAACAGAGAGATGAAGGGGGCGGGGCAAGGGAGGTCAGTGGGAGTCCCCCCCAGGGCAGGGGTGGCCAAGGGCTTCTTAAGAACAAGGATTCCCAGTTTTCAGTTTTAGATCGTTTCCCTTTTGTTGTTGTCCTGGAAACTTCATGGAGATTCTTGTGTCTGGCAAATTTGTAGAGGTGGATTTGGGGTTTGGATAGAAGGAATGTGAAATGAAAACACAAGGCAGGGATACCACTGGGGCCATCGTACACAGCTGCCCCCACCAGCCTGGGGCTCTTGATGGGATCTTGGCTCTTCCCACACAGCCTCATCACCCTTCTGTGTCTCCTCAGAATGGATCCTTTCCCCTCTTACCCCTTCTAGCTGCATTCAGTCTTTCGCATCCCTTTCCCAAGACATTTGCACCTGCCATTTCCATTTTCTCTTCACTCATCTTTTTAAGTTATCTTCCAATTTAATTTCATCGGATCATTTCCAGTGTTGTTACATAGAAGCACAAAAAGCTGCGTTTTTCTTTTAAAAGAGTTGTATTTTATGGGGTTGGCATTTGGAGCAGTGATTAAGATGCTGCTTGGGACACTGCCGCCCACATTGAAGGGCCTGGGTCTAAGCTCTGCCTCTACCTCCAATCCAGCATTCTGCTAACCTGCACATTGGGAGCCAACAGGTGATGGCTCAAGTACTTGGGTCCCTGACACCCATATGGGAGACCCAAATTGAGTTCTGGGACCCTGGCTTTAGCCTGGTCCATCTCTCATTGTGGCAGGCACTTGGGCAAAAGAACCAGTGGATGGAAGATGTCTATATACCTGTATTTGTCTCGTAAGAACTCAGAGACAGGGTGATTTGAAGACTGGTGAAGGGTTTAATGTTCATCTTTAAGGCCCAAGCTCACCTTCTTTTAACTACCATTCTTGGTATACTGGCTTTCATCCACAGCTTTGTCTCCTCATAGTTGTAAGCTGACTACCATAACTCCAGACATCAGGCGTTATAAAACTATGTCAAAAGGTGGAGCCAATGGTAGCTTTTTCTCATGTAGTCTTTTTAATCAAGTAGGAAAGCATTTCTTTTTTTTTGTTTTTTAAGCTTTATTTGGTTGAAAGTCAGAGTTACACAGAGAGAGAAGGAGAGGCAGAGGCAGAGAGAATGAGAGGTCTTCCATCCGCTGGTTCACTTCCCAGTTGGCTGCAACGGCCGGAGCAGTGCTGATCTGAAGCCAGGAGCCAGGAGCTTCTCCTGGGTCTCCCACAAAGGTGCAGGGGCCCAAGGACTTGGACCATCTTCTACTGCTTTCTCAGGGTATAGCAGAGAGCAGGATCGGAAGTGGAGCAGCTGGGTCTCAAACCAGCTTCCATATGGGAGGTGGCACTTCAGGTGGTGGCCTAACCTGCTATGCCACAGCACTGGCCCCGGAAAGCATTTCAAAAAAGCTTCTTATCAACCTTCCATGAGACCATTATCAAGATTAGTTTAGATGTCCTGGCTGCAGAGGAGGCTGGGAAAATGAGTGTGTATTATTTTAATTCTTTTTAGTAAAATATGTCAGCAAGGAGCTGGGCATTACCTTTGACTCCTCCCCTTTTCTTACCCTCGGTTATCACACTGATTGTCTATCTTCTAAAGCCACCTCCTCCATCCTCACGTCCTCCCTGCCTCTTGCCCACGGCTGAGCCACTAACAGTGCTTTACACAAAGCAGTAACTCAATTTGCCCAACGAATGAATGAGCACTACTCACAGAAAACACACATCTTAAGGTAAACAAAGACTACCCTCTTGCCATACAAACTAGTGCTTTTCTGATGCTCAGGGACCCACCTGGCTTTGATCTGGGAGGCTGCGGGAGGGGTATGCAGTGAAGCCTGTTATAAAGGATATAAAGTGTTTCTACTCTGTGGGTCCTACAATAGCCAGTGTGTCTCTCCTTGTGCTCGGCTAGAGGAAGACACAGAGGATGCTGCCCTGGAGGTCTGAATAACTGCAGGGAGAGAAGCTCTGAGAGCCAATTTTTGATTCCCAGGTGGATTGGCCATCTAGAGTTTCCAGTGGACTTGATGAATCAGAGCAATGCAAAAAAGCAGGACTTCCAGTCCCTGGTTTTATAGTGCCTATAAAAAATGCTTTACAGTTTCTGCTCAATTTTATGCTGTTAAACTAAACATTTGACATCATATGGCACTTTAAGCACATTGATTTATGGTAAGTCAGCAATTGCATCTGTAATAAAAAGTCCAAAGTATGGGTTTTAAAAGTAATCTACTGTATTTATTATTGACATAAACAGTTACCTGCAGTCCATTTGAACATCATCTTAGATTTAACTCATGTATTAAAGATATTATGTTTCCCACTCAGCAAGGTCATCACCAAGGTGAAAACTGTATGTGGTTGAAAATGAAAAAGATCAAACATATAATGATAAATATTTTAAAAATAAATGATATATAGGAGTTCATCTTTGTACATTCTGGATTAATAACCACATTCTGTATATTTGAGTTTTTTATGCCCACCCCTCCCCCAGCCTCCAACCGAGGTAACCACTAATCTCTTTCCCATCTCTGTGACTTTGCTATTTCAAGGGTTTTATGTAAATAGACTCATGTGCCTGCAACCTTTTGAGATTGGCTCTTTTTTCCTTCCCCCCTCAGCATAATTCCTCTGAGATCTGTTTAGTTTTACATGGATTGTCTTGTGCTTGTTTGAACAGGGTAGTTAATAGCAAGAGTGGTGTAATTCACCTAATTTGAGAACTACTTCAAGAGAAACTAAAAAGGTAGTCTTTAGACCATATTACAGCAAGTTTGTACAAAAAATGAATTTAGCTAATACATGTGGTGGTCGGCAGCATTTAAATTATTTTTAAAATAAAAAAACAATATTTCCCTAATACTAACTTAAGAGATGATTTAGTTGACTACTAGGAAAAAATGGTGAAAACAAGTGGAAAAGGATTCAGGTTTATTTATTTTGCATGAGCAGTATTTTTGCATGTTTAGATCAGCCTATGTGTATCCAGTCAGCTTGAAAGTCACAGGAATATGAAATCTGCATTGCCCTAAGACACAATTTGGATCGTCTTCTTTGCCTTGTCACTGTATTCTTTCTACTTTTTTTTTTTTAAGATTTATTTATTTATTTGAAAGAGATACACACAGAGAGAAGGAGTGGCAGAGAGAGAGGTCTTCCATTCATTGGTTCACTCCTCAAATAGCTGCAACAGCTGATGCTGCACCAATCCGAAGCCAGGAGCCAGGAGCCAGGAGATTCTTCCAGGTCTCCCATGTGGGTGCAAGGACCCAAGGACTTGGGCCATCTTCTATTGCTTTCCCAGGCCATAGCAGAGAGCTGGATCAGAAGTGGAGCAGCCAGGATTTGAACTGGCACCCATATGGGATGCCAGCACTGCAAGTGGCAGCTTTGCCCACTAAGCCACAGTGCAGGCCCCTCTACTGTTCTCAGTTGAAATCTGGAGGGGGCCACATTCAAGCTTCTAAGAGCTTGTGGAGTCTCAGAGGACATCCTTAACTCTCCCGGCACTAAGTGTGATATCAGGTGTGAATTGTTGCCGGCCAGACAAGCTCATCAGTGATGGGGCCTGGGTTTGGACTGGGGCTCATCACAGGTGGTACTTGTTGTCAAGAACCTACCCCAAAAGCAGGTGTTCAGCATAAACACTATTGTTTTTAATCAACAGTTTTGGTGCAGGGAGCCCCTCATAAGGCTGAGAGCACTCCTGAAATCTAAGTTCCCAGATGCCAGCCAAGGGCCAGCCTTGCAAGGCTTTTGCAGGCCTTTTCCAGGATAGTGCCCCGGCTGCTGTAAAGTCTTTTCTGTACATAGCCTACTCGGTGTAAAGCCTCAGCCTATCAGTTTGAGCTTCGCCTCCCTGACACCTGTGTTTTAGAGCCAGGTGATTATTAGTAGCTAACTAACATGGCAGAGACAAATGACAAGTTAACTGACTACACAGACTTGCCTCTTTCTCTCAGCATGACAATGACAACAAACACAACTATAAAACCCAATGAATAAAATCCAATACTTAGTGTTTTCCAGGGGCTGGCATTGTGGCATAGCACGTTACTGCTCCTCTGCTTATGATCCAGCTTCCTGCGAATGTCCCCGGGGAGTGAACAGTAGATGATAGCCCAAGTACCTGGGCCTCTGTCACCCATGTGGGAGACCCGTGTGGAATTCCTGGGTCTTGGCTTAGGCCTGGCCCAGACCTGACTGCTGTAGCCATTTAGGGAGTGAATCAGTAGATAGAAGATTTATGTCTCTCAGTCGCCCTCTCTCTAGCTCTGCCTATTGAATAAAGAAATAAAATAAAATATATTTTTTTCATTTTCATTATTTTTTAAAAGCTTTATTTGGAAGTCAGAGTTATAGAGAGAGGGAGAGCCAGAGAGATCTTCCAGCTGCTGGTTCATTCCCCGAATGACCACAACAGCCAGAGTTTGGCCAGGCTGAAACCAGGAGCCAGGAACTTCATCCAGGTCTCCTATGTGGGTGCAGTGGCCCAAACACTTGAGTCAACTGGACCCCACATGAGATGCTAGTGTTGCAGATGGTAGTCTTATCTGCTATGCTACAGTACTGGCTCCAAAAGAAATCTTTATTTTTTTAAGAATACTGTCTGAAAGATGAATTTGCATTTACTATTCTTTTTTTTTTCCTGAGATTTATTTTATTTATTTTAAAGACAGAGTTACAGAGAGAGGTAGAGGAAGAGAGAGAGGTCTTCCATCCCCTGGTTCACTCCCCAGATGGCCGCAACACTGGTGCACCGATCCGAAGCCAGGAGCCAGGCGACTCCTCCGGGTCTCCCACGCTGGTGCAGGGGCCCAAGCACTTGGGCCATCCTCCATGCTATCCCAGGCCATAGCAGAGAGCTGGATCGGAAGAGGAGCAGCCGGGACTAGAACCAGCACCCATATGGGATGCTGGCGCTTCAGGCCAGGGTGTTAATCTGCTGCGCCACAGCGCCGACCCCTGCATTTACTATTCTTAGTGAAGTCTGCATTGTGGCTTAAGATGATAATGATGTATGGAACATCCCAATTGGCAAAGACATTTAAAATATTGCTGATTTCCCTTTAAACTTTCACCTTTGAAAATTCTCTTTTGCAGGTGTGTGTGTGTGTGTGTGTTTGGTCATTACCATAAAGCACCAGTTCTTTGTTACATGTATATACTTGGAAACCAAATAAATATACCTATAGTAGGGCTGTGTGCTCAAAATAGTTTTACAAACAGGAAATTACTACTGTGGGTTATACAATTATTACTACGTGGGTTATACAATTTTAAAACTGGAAGGAATCACAGAGACCTCAGTAAACTCTTAAAATATTTAAATAAGGAAATTGAAGTCAGGGAGGTAAAACTGAGCTGTGCAAGGTGACACAGAAATGAGCCGTCGGGTCAGGCTGGCACTTGGGCCCCCTTGACCCAGGCAGGAGTGTTGGGCAGATCTGGGGGTGAGAGCCACAGTTCTTTCGGGGAAGACATGACTGGGCTACCTTCCTCGTGGCTTTCGTTTCTGCAGAACCCGTTTCCCCGACACCCTCTCTCTTCTCCCCGCCACAGCTTCCTCGACTGGAGAGGGCAGAGAGAGATTTATGCCCTGTTCTCTCTCTGGTGGGATTTTCACCTTGGTGGGTACCTGAGACATTGCTGGTCGGACACTGGCAGGCAGTGCCATCACTCAGAGCTGAGGCATCCATGCAGAGTTATTCGGTGTCTTACTCCTTTCCAAGTTGGGAGGTTGGAGTTGGAGAGAAATGAGCTTGGGGCATCAGCACTCTAATAATCATGTGTGTATTCACAAGGCTTCCCTGGTTTTAAGCATTTCCATGGTCTCCATATTTATTATTTGAAAACCATTAGATTTTGGGGTCATTTTGTAACCAGAAAATAATGGATGACGTTACTTATTCCGTTTACAGCTGGAGAAATCAAGGTTTGGGGATGATAAGTGGCAGAAGTGAGTCCCTAACAAAGGGCTTCCGAGTGTTTTTCCCACTGGAACAGGACACGCCTATGACTCCGCAGTGTTATTCAGTCCTCGCAAAAGGGATGGCGGCTTGATTTCAGGTTAGTGATTTTATATTAATCCCATCTCTATTTCAGTTTTCTTATTTAAAAATTTTAAAACTTCATTGACATTTCTATGATTCCTTCCAGTTTTAAAACTTTACAACCCGCAGGTAGTAAGTGCCTATTGGTGAACCAGTTTGAGCACACAGTCCTAATCTAGGTGTATCCATTTAGTTTCCCAGTATATACATTGTACACACATTGTAGAACTGGTGCTATATAGCATAGATATGCACGCTCACAAAAGAAAATTTTCAAAGGTGAAATTTTAAAATGAAATAAGGAATATTTTAAGTGTATATTAAATATGCAATGTTTACTATTTTAATTGGGATCTTATATATATCATTATCAATAGCTTAAGCTACAATGTAGACTTCGATAAGGAGAGTGAATGCAAATCCATTTTTCGGATAGCATTCTATGTGTGCATGTGTGTATATATGTGTGTTTTAAAGATTTATTTATTTATTTGAAAGGCAGAGTTATAGACAGGCAGTCAGAGAGAGAGAGAGAGAGAGAGAGAGAGAGAGAGAGAGAGAATCTTCCATCCATTGGTTCACTCCCCAAATGACCACAACAGTGAGGTTTGTTCTGGGCCAGGTGGATGCTGGGAGCCAGTAGCTCCAGCCGATGAGGACCACTGGCCTGGCATTTTGCGCACTGCCCACGGCCTTCACCAACATGGGAGGATGATGGCCTGGGTTTTATTCCCACCGGGGAGCCCTTGCCCCCCAGGAGTTCTTCTGAAGCTACCGCCTGGCCCGGTGCAGGACACGCACCAGTTCTATTCCTTGAACATGAAGTCTTTCTTCTCTCTGCTCCCGAGTCCTGGTCACCAAAGGCCAAGCTTCTTTTACAGTTCTTTTGTTTTATCCACTTGAGAAGGTACTTCAAAAAGTTTGTGAAAAAATGAAATGAAAAGATACGCTTATTTTGAAAACAGTGGATAGTATTTTCATTACATACATTTTCCTTTCCTTTCCTTTATTTTTTTTTAAAGATTTATTTATTTGTCTGAAAGGCAGAGTTATAAAGAGGCAGAGGCAGAAGCAGAGGCAGAAAGAGAGACAGATCTTCAGGGACCGGTGCTATGGCATAGAGGGTAAAGCTGCCGCATGCAATGCTGGCATCCCATATGGGCGCCGGTTTGAGTCTTGGCTGCTCCACTTCAGATCCAGCTCCCCACTAATGCGTCTGGGAAGCAGTGGAAGATGGCCCAAGTCCTTGGGCACCTGCACCCATGTGGGAGACCCAGAAGAAGCTCCGGACTCCTGCCTTCGGATCGGCTCAGCTCTGGCCACTGTGGCCATCTGGGGAGCTTTTGATTTTCTATAAACCAGTGCAGCTTATTGTTTATACTGTATAACATAAGGCAAAATTATTTAAAGTTAATAATAAATTTTATTTAAGGAAGTTCCCATGTTGCAGTTCCTTCCACTGTCCAAAGTCACCTAGTTAGCTCTTTTAAATCTTCAAGCCCTTTTGAACAAACTGATGCTTAATTCACGGTGTCGTATCAACCCTGATTCTTGACACACACACGTGTGAATGGCTGTACTTTTTTCCTAAGCCATCACTCAAAAATAAAACTTATTTAAAAATGTGTCGGGGTATCCCGATACATTAAGATGCACCTTCAACTCCAGACTTGTTCAAGACAAAAGCCTTCGTTGAGTTTCTTGTTGCTGTCTCCTTTTCTGTGCAGTGTTTTTGATCTTTGAGGCTCTCTTTTTACATGAAACAGCTTCTTTCACATTCTTTTGTTCTGAATTCACATTCATCAGTTTTGGGAATTCAGAATATATGATGAAACAACTACTGTCTACCAATTTGATATCACATTCCTCCTGTTCAGGGTGTGCTGCTTCCTCATCCTTTGCTACTGGTTCTTCAATAGGAGATACAGATCCATCATCATCCAAATACTTGTATCTACAACTATCAAGATCTTCTTTTTCTAAATCATCACCAACATCCATTTGTTTCAGAGATTCTTTCAGGTGATATTCATACTTCAATTTTTCAATGTAATTAAAAAATCCTCTTGCAACAGCTTGCTCAAAGGTTAAAATTTTCCTGCAAGTTGATGGTTGAGTTCCATTCTCTGATTCTAAAAATGAGAACCTAGGTCCTTTGTCTTTAAATTGGTTTTTAACTACATGTAATATTTTATTGTTTTTCTGTCCTTTAGGTCTGCCTACTGGCCTTCCTGTTGCCTTCTATTTCTGTTTTCTTCTTTTACGTTTTTTTTTTTCTTAAATTTTTCAATAACTGCTTCATGGAAATCTTCATGGAAGATTTCTCTCTCTTTTTCTCTGCCTCTCTGTAACTGTGCTTTTGAAATGGATAAACAAATCTTTAAAGAGAGAGAGAGAGAGAGAGAGAGAGAGAGGTCTTCCATTTGCTGGTTCACTCCCCAAATGGTCTCAGTGGCTAGAACTGGGCTGGTTGGAAGCCAGGAGCCAGAAACTTCTTCCAGGTGGATTGGAAGTGGAGCAGCTGGAATTCAAACTGGTGCCCATATGGGATGCCGGCGCCACAGGTAGTGGCTTTACCTACTACGCCACAGGCCAGCCCCTCTAATATGCATTTTCCATGAACTTTTTGAAGTGCTTTAATCCTAAGTCAGTATAAATGGCAGGGTCAGTAGGAGGCGTCCTTTCCCAGAGTGGGCTATTAGGACAGATTGCTCCTCCCTCTGGCCACACACCGAAGGGCACCTGGGCATTATGTGGGTCCCTCTGGGCTACTCTACCCAGCCTGCTCTTGATAGAGTTCCTACATTTCCCAGATCTCTAGCTCATAGTTGTTTTTCCTTTTTTCACTTTCATAGCTAGAAAATCATTATCTGTAACATGATGGTTTCTATGAGGATTATATTATGTAATATTAGGAAAGTGATTGAAGCAATGTCTGGCACAGAGTTAAGACTCAATAGTGTTAATTATTATTTCTGCCTATAAGGGTACTACTAAAAGTTCATGGAAAAGTGGAATTAAAAGTCTAGGGGCCAGGCCGGCGCCGTGGCTTAACAGGCTAATCCTCCGCCTTGTGGCGCCGGCACACTGGGTTCTAGTCCCGGTTGGGGCGCCGGATTCTATCCCGGTTGCCCCTCTTCCAGGCCAGCTCTCTGCTATGGCCCGGGAAGGCAGTGGAGGATGGCCCAAGTGCTTGGGCCCTGCACCCGCATGGGAGACCAGGAGAAGCACCTGGCTCCTGGCTTCGGATTAGCGCGGTGCGCCGGCCGCAGTGGCCATTGGAGGGTGAACCAACGGCAAAAAGGAAGACCTTCCTCTCTGTCTCTATCTCACTATCCACTCTGCCTGTCAAAAAAAAAAAAAAAAAAAAAAAAAAAGGTCTAGGGGCCAGCACTGTAGTGTAATGGGTTAAGCCTCTTCTTGCAATGCTGGCATACCATATAGGTGCTGGTTCAAGTCCTAGCTGCTCCACTTCTGATCTAGCTCCCAGCTAATGGGCCAAAGAATGCAACAAATGATGGCTTTAAGTGCTTGGGCCCCTGTACCCGCATGGGAGACCCAGACAAAGCTACTGGCTCTTGGTTTCAATCTGGCTCAGCCCTTGTTGTGCCATTTGGGGAGTGACTCAGTGGATGAAACATCACTCTCTTCTCTCTCTCTCTCTCTCATTTTGCTTTTCAATAAATAAATCTTAAAAAAAAGATAAGTTTAGAGGTGAACACTTGGCCTGGTGGTTAAGATTATTATATCCCACATCAAAGTACCAACGTGGCTCAGGGTCCTGACTCCGGCTTCCTGCTTTAGCCTCAGGAAGCGGTGGTGATGCCTCAAGTAATTATTTCCTGCCATCCATGGGGGAGACAGGATTGAGCTCCTGGTTCCCAGTGTTGGCCTTGGCCTGGCCTTACCCACCGGATGCAATTGGGAAGTGAACCAGCAGATGGGAGCTCTGTCTCTCTCTTTCTCTGTTTCTCAAATAAATAAACTTAACAAATTTATTTTGGTACAAAAGAGTTTGACATACATGTGTAGCGGTTTCATAATACACATTTTCCACAAACTTTTAAAGCACCTCATTGTGGATAATCCGTATAATGGCAATAGATCCTTCGGAACCCTTAGCTGATTTTTAGTTTTAGTTTTTGAAAAATTATTTAATATTCTAGGCAAAACCACTATTCCTTGGGATGAGTTATGAGTGATTCGCCTATATGGTCAACTCAGACATTCAAGGTAGGTAGACAGACTTAGGGGAATGAAAGGCAAAGATGCAATAATTCAATGTCTTCTTCTACTCTCCATACAGTTTATTCTTTCCTTTAAAAACTCTGTAAATCCAAGATTTACAGAGACTTCAATTACAGAGAGGCAAAGGCTGGAAAGTTAAAAAAGCTCAAATGAAACATACATTAACCACAGGGCCTCGCCAACACGGTGAGGCAGGAGAGCCCTGTGGCCATGGGCCATTTAGTAGTGGAAGGAAGAGGCCACTTCTAGGAACTCCGTCAGGAAGTCCACTCTTCTGGCGACCTTGGATCAAGGGGATAAGCAGCAACTCAAAGCTCTTTAGCAACTGGAGCGAGGGCCGTAAGCCGCAGCAGTCTGTGACAGCAGATGATGACGTGTGGTAGAACTTCCGCAGTGAGAGAGGATGCTTCAGAATGGAGATGGTTTCGTAGCCACACATGGCTAAGGGTTGCCGTAAGGAGAAAGCTAACTGTGCTATCAGAACTCACTGTCTACCATTTGTCATCGACGTTATTAGGCCTGCTTGTGTTTACTGGATATTGAGCTTATTCCAATGGGAAATTTGGTTATTCTCAGCTAATCTGTTTTGGACTTTATCAAGGCTCTTATAGCTTTTTTTGACAAATCCTAATAACATTTTTCTTCTGTGGCTCTACTGATAAATTATCTACTTAAAAGTCTCATCTAGGGGCCGGCACTGTGCCGTAGTGGGTAAAGCCACCGCCTGCAGTGCCAGCATCCCATATGGGTGCTGGTTCGAGTCCTGGCTGCTCTGCTTCTGAAACAGCTCTCTGCTATGGCCTGGGAAAGCAGTAGAAGATGGCCCAAGTCCTTGGGCCCCTGCACCTGTGTGGGAGACCTGGAAGAAGCTCCTGGCACCGGATCAGCACAGCTCCGGCCGTTGCGGCCAATTAGAGAGTGAACCTGTGGATGGAAGACCTCTCTCTCTCTCTCTCTCTACCTCTACCTTTCCTTCTCTCTCTGTGTAACTCTGACTTTAAAATAAATAAATAAATAACTCTTAAAAAAAAAAAAGACTATCATCTAGTGGGGCTGGCGCTGCGGCATAGTGTATTAAGCTGTGGCCTGCAGTGCCAACATCCCATGTGGGCACCAGTTCGAGTCCCAGCTGTTCCACTTCCAATTCAGCTCCCTGTTAATGGCCTAGGAAAGCTGTGGAAGATGACCCAAGTGCTTGGGCCCCTTCACCCGTGGGGGAAACCTGGAAGAAGCTCCTGGCTCCTGGCTCCTGGCTTTGGCCTGGCCTAGCTCTGGCAGTTGTGGTCATTTGGAGGGTGAACCAGTGGTTGGAAGATCTCTTTCTTTCTCTCTCTCTCTCTGTCTTCCCTTGTCTCTCTGTAACTCTGTAAAAAAAAAGTATCATTTAAATAATATTTTATTAATTTTAATAACAAACATCATGCCTGATATCAATGACAACACAGTTGTAATCTGTAAATTTAACATTTTCTTTCTTTTTGATTTGATAATTACCTGCTTTTTGAAATAATGAAAATTAAATATATATGGGTTAATACCCTAGTTACTAAGGTTTCTGGTTCCCTTTAATCCGCAAGATAATTGTCTGGCCCTTAAGGTCATCTTCACCTCTTTTTCTCTTAAAGCATCAGTGCTCTATACATTCATTTAAAGATTAGTGAGAGCGAGAGAGCGAGTGAGAGAGAATGAGAATATCTACTATTTGCTGGTTCATTCTCCAAATTCCTGCCAGAGCCAGGGCTGAGGCAGGCTGAAGCAGTGGCCACAAAGTTTTCCATTTGTATGTCAGGACCCAGCTACCTGAGCGTCATCACCAGCTGCGTCCCTGGGTGTACATTAGCAGTAAGACTGAGTGGGAGCAAAGCCAGAACTTAAACCTAGACGTACTGCAGGAGTCCTAGCCCCTACACCAAATAGTCACCACTGGAGTGGACTTCTGGGGAGAGTTATTGTCCTAAAATAAATAAACTGAGGGAGAAATGCTAGAATCTATCTCTTCAAGTAACACTAGAGTGACATCCACTGGTCAAACAGCTGTAGTGGCTGCATGACAGAGAGGTCTCTGATCAGAGTGCCACTAGAAAATTTGGGACAGGTGCTCTATTAGAGCATAGCTAAACACAGCCATCCAAAAAGCAAATGACTTCTACCTTTAAACATTTATATCCATTATTGTAGACAGTTCTCTATGCTATTTCTGGAGATCTACACCACATATGCCAGTTTCGATTGGCAGACATTCAAAAACTTGGCAATACATGCTCTTGGTGAGGCTGCGGGAAAACAAGTATTTTCATAATGCAAAATGTGACAGCCCCTCCATAGGGAAATTTGGCTATACTTAAGAAAACTGCATGAGAGTACTTCTTTTTTTTTATTAAACTTTTATTTAATGAATATAAATTTCCAAAGTACAGCTCATGGGTTACAATGGCTTCCCCCTCCCAAAACTTCCCTCCCACCCACAACCCTCCCCTTTCCCGCTCCCTCTCCCCTTCCAATCACATCATGATTCATTTTCAATTCTCTTTATATACAAAAGATCAGTTTAGTATAAATTAGGTAACGATTTCAACAGTTTGCCCCCATATAGCAACACAAAGTGAAAAAAAAAATACTGTTGGAGTACTAGTTATAGCATTAAATAAGAGTGTACAGCACATTAAAGGCAGAGATCCTACATAATATTTTTTAAAAAATTAATTAATTTTCTATGCCATTTCCAATTTAACACCAGGTTTTTTTTTTTCATTTCCAATTCTCTTTATATACAGAAGATCGATTCAGTATATAATTAGTAAAGATCTCATCAGTTTGTACCCACGCAGAAACACAAAGTGTAAAAATACTGTTTCAGTACTAGTTATAGCATCACTGCACATTAGACAACACATTAAGGACAGATCCCACATGGGATGTAAGTACACAGTGACTCCTGTTGCTGACTTAACAATTTGACACTCCTGTTCATGGCTTCAGTAATCTCCCTAGGCTCTAGTCATGAGTTGCCAGGGCTATGGAAGCCTTTAGGGTTCGCTGACTTTGATCTTATTCTGATAGGGTCACAGTCAAAGTGGAAGTTCTCTCCTCCCTTCAGAGAAAGGTACCTCCTTCTTTGATGGCCCCGTTCTTTCCACTGGGATCTCACTCACAGAGATCTTTCATTTAGGTCTTCTTCTTTTTTTCTTTTCCATGGTATCTTGGCTTTCCATGCCTACAATACTCTCATGGGCTCTTCAGCCAGATCTGAATGCCTTAAGGGCTGATTCTGAGGCCAGAGTGTTGTTTAGGACATCTGCCATTCTATGAGTCTGCTGTGTATCCCACTTCCCATGCTGGATCTTTCTCTCCCTTTTTGATTCTAGCAGTTAGTATTAGCAGACACTTGTCTTGTTTGTGTGATCCCTTTGTTCCTTAGACCTCTCCAAGCCATCGAATGTGAACTGAAATTGATCACTTGGACTAGTGAGATGGCATTGGTACATGCCACCTTGATGGGATTGTATTGGAATCCCCTGGCACATTTCTAACTCCATCATTTGGGGCAAGACTGATTGTGCATGTCCCAAACTGTGCATCTCCTCCCTCTCTTTTTCCACTCTGAAATTTAACAGGGATCACTTTTACATGAGAGTACTTCTAAAAAGTTCATGGAAAATTACAAAAAAGTGCGTGGATTTAAAAAATATTTTGCAGCAAAATAAATATGTTTTAATTCCATTTGAAACCCCCTGTATATGCATTTATCATTTGACCCACTAATCCCCCCTTCTCACTCTCTTTCTGTCACACACACACACACACATAAGATTTATTTATTTATTTGAAGTCAGAGTTACACACACACACACACATACACACACATGGCGGGGGGATATCTTTCATCCATCCACTGCTTCACTCCCCCAATGGCTACAGTGGCCAGGGTTGGGCCAGGCTTGAAACCAGGAGCCAGGAGTTTCTTCCGGGTCTCCCACATGGGTGGCAGGGACCTAAGTACTTGGTACATCTGTTTATTCCAAAATGGGAAATTTGGTTATTCTCAACTAATCTGTTTTGGTCTGCTGCTTTCTCAGGCCATTAGCAGGGAGCTGGAAGGGAAGCAGAGCAGCCAGGACTCGGACCAGTGCCCATATTGGATGCCAGTATCATAGGTGGTGGCTTTACCTGCTATCCCACAATGCCAGCACCCAGTACTCCCACTTAAGCTTGAAGACACACTTCCAACAACATAAAAATACATAAATAACATTGTTTCTTGCAACATGACATGTAGTCATAAAATATTATACTACCCAAATATAAAAGAGTGGCTGGAGAGACTGTAGTGCATACACAATGAAGTCCTGTGCAGGTTCAAAAAACTAAGAAAGAGCTATACGGATGGGTATGAAATGTTTCTCAGGACATATTGTTAGGCAGAAAGAAACAACTTTAAAAACTGACATCCATATCAATGCTGTCTTTTGACGTAACCCAAGACACGACCTGAATTTTTGGTAGTTGATGTTTGAGATGGCAGATATGGGTGGGAGGCATTTCCAAGACCTGAGGCCCAGTCCTCCCGAGGCCCAGTCCTCCCGACAAGTCACCGAAGCAATCTATTTGGGGCAGGTCACTTCTCGTAATGGGTAGATTTAGATAAACACATGTCCCGAGCAGGTAACAAACACGTGTAGATGGGTGTACATGTGTGGACTGAACTAGACATTGACTGGGGCACCTTGCAATCTTCTTAGACAAATCAGGCAGGGTGGATGGCAGCAGCCAACCGAGGTCTGGGAGATCACTCACATCAAGATTTTATGCTGTTTGTTGACGTATGTGTTCCTTTAAATTTCTGCCTCATTTCTAGTAGTGCCTCTTTTTAAATTATTTGTTTGTTATGTATTTATTTCAATTTATGAGGCAGAGCATTCCCATCTGCTGGTTCACTCCCCCAAATGCTGCAGAGGCAAGGTTGGGTGAGGCCAGGTGCTAGGAACTCAACCCAGGTCTCCCTGGCTGGTGGCAGGAACCTAATTGCTTGAGCCATCAGTGCTGTTTTCCGTGGTCTGCATTAGCAGGAAGCTGGAATCAGGAGCGGGGATAGAACTTTTATGGGATACAGGTGTGTTAACCATTAGGCTAACCACCTGCTCCTAGGAGCCCTCTTTTCTGTGAAAAGATGAGTTGGCATGAGGTGCACGTGGTGTGCGTGTTGGGGGGATCTTACTACTTCCCAATTATAAAACGTTTCCGTAGAGGCGTGAGCACATTTCCGTTCTCATCGCTAAGATAACATCGGGTTCTTTGTTTTTATGTTAGTTTCTCAACTCGTCCTCTTTCCTCTTTAGACTTTGAATTTCGGAGGGACGTTTTGTCTTAGCGTTGTATGATAGTACTCATTTTATGTACTCATTTCTCCTACTAAGTTGCAGCCCTTTTAAAATTTTAGAAACATTCAGCGGCCGGTGTGGCAGAAGCCGCGTGCGCTGCTGAGACCCCCTCGGAGGGTTGACGAACTCTCCCGTCTGGAGACGTCTCTCCTGCGCCATCTACCGACAAAGCTGGACATCGCGCTACCTGGCCAGGAAGTCGCTGATAAGGGATCAACCAGGAGCTGAGACGGTTGTAAACCAATATCCGCTTGAGGATGTCCATTTGTGGGGTCTCATGGCTGTTCCTCCAACACGTCAGTTAACATTTTAAAAAGTTTTTTGCTCATCCTTTGGATTTTTGATGCTCGACATGTAATTATTACATTTGTACACTTTTTTTTAATTGCCTAGTTTATACTTTTTCTTCTACCAAGCTGGAGGAGCCCTTTAAAATTTTCCAATTCGGAAAATGTAACATTACCTGTTCTTTCCTGACTCCCTGCAGCTCAGTCTATTTTTGAGATTGGTGTGTAAGACAGGTAAATGTATGTATAGGTAGACTTACGGGTAACTGCATAGTTGGAGTCATTCAAAAAGAGAAAGAAAAGAATTGGACATAGATTGAAGGAAGAATGCATACACAGGTAAAAGCCATTCATAAAAGCGAGACATACTTTTATCAAAATTCAAGTCTTTAGGGAACAAATTTAATCACCAGTGTTAGGAATTGGGGCAATTTAGGATGGCATTTCAGGCTAGGCATAGTACCTGTCTCTGCTCACATCACGCCGGCCATTCTTCTCCTTGCTCACCAATTTATCTTTGGGAGTAGACCACTTCTCTTTATTTAGCTACTTTTCTCTTTTTAATATTAAGGTTAAGATATATTGACATATAAGAATTGTGCAAGGCTGTAGTTAAGTCCTTACATACTTAACATTGCTTCTAATTTATCATAGGAATTACTTCCCCAAAATGTTAATCACAGATGGATTGAAAGTATTTGGGCAATGCGTTTATGTAAGGATACTACCTTATCTGTGTACTGGAGACCCAAAAGGGTTTATTTTTGTGGAATTTGAAACCCAAGAACAAGCAGCAAAAGCTATTGAGGTAGGTCCAGATCCTAAAATGAAAGAGAGTAAAAAATTTAGCAAATGTTATAAATAGTAAAATTTACTTGGAATCATTTCAGTTTCTTTTTCTAAAGATTGATTTATTTGAGAGGCTGAGTTACATAGAGAGAGAGGGAGAGAGAGAGAGGTCTTCCATCCACTGGTTCACTTCCCAAATGGCTACAACAGCTGGAGCTGGGCCAATCTGAAGCCAGGAGCCAGGAGCTTCTTCTGGGTTTCCCACATGGGAAACCAAAGCACTTGGTACATCTGCTGCTGCTTTTCCCAGAGCATAGCAGAGAGCTGGATTGAAGAGGAGCAGCCGGGACATGAACTGGCTGCTCATATGGGATGCGGCGCTGCAGGTGGAGGCTTAGCGCACTGCGCCAGAGCACCAGCCCCTCATTTCAGTTTCTTAACAACCCACCGGAAGAAACACCAAGAAAACCTGGCGTATTGGCAAGAACAGCAAAAGAGAAGCCCATTCTGGCCCTAAGAGTATCTGGTAAGTGTTTCCTTGATATTTAAAAGGAGGCGTGAAAAAAAAAATACAACTAATGATAGCATTGTTGCAGCAGAAGAGAAAAAGGAAAAGACGAAGAAAGGACGCATGAAGGAGGATAATGTCCAGACCAAAGTGTCAGCACAGGCCCAAGCATGGAGAACACAGTGAAAGGCTTGAGGGCTACATCCAAGGGATCTGAAGTAGAAACTGCTGAACCCCAGAAGCAACCCTCATTGAAAAAGGAAAAAAAACAAAACAAAACAAAACAAAAACAAACAGGATAGAGTTGAAACGTGCAGCCTGCCTGAAGTTAGAACAGAGAGGAGAAAGAGAAGTAGCTCTGAAGGTGTGAAGCCTAGTTCCCAAGTCAGAAGTAAAGAAAATGGCCCAGAAGTTTCAAGGAAAGCAGAGGTGTCACTTTGGTATAAGCCTAAGGTTGCATTTCACTACTTTCACAATGAATGCCTTGACGGAGTTTCTGATTTCTCTAGATTTAGGATTCTTCGCAGAAGAGGAAAAGGATACCAGAGACATTAAAGATGGTTCTCCCTTAAAAATGAAAAGGAAACGCAAGGAAAAGCACTAACAGAGACACAAAATGGGAGAAGAGGTAATGCCCTTGAGAGTACCATCGAAATAACTATGTGGTATAAATTCTATCGTTAGACACTGAAATCAGTCCCTATGTAGCCACTTTTCAAAACAGAGAAAAAAAAAAAAAAAGAGAGAGATTTACCACGCCTAACCTGGGAGTGTCACCTTTGGCTCAGACCACACCCATCTCAAGCCTCTAAGGCTCCATCAAAAGCAGACAGCCCACTTAATCTAGACTCATAGTATAACAAGAAAAAACACCACAGTGAAGAAACCAAATATCTCCAACATGCTAAGCAACAAACACAAAAACTGAGGTAACAAGAACAAGGACGACACTATGACGCCCCCAAATGAAAAAGACACCCCAATTCAAGATTATGAAGATGATGAGATCGAAGAAATGCAAGAAGCAGAACTCAAAAAATTCATAAGAACATTAAGAAGTTCTCAAAAACAAATTCTTGAACTACAGAAATCCTTAATGTACAAGCTAGAAAATCTCTCTCGTGAAAATGAAATATTAAGGAGGAATCAAAATGAAATGAAACAACTAGTAGAACAAAAAACTGTGATAGTGACGAGAAATCATAATGAAATGAAGAATTCAATAGATCAAATGACAAACACATTAGAGAGCCTTAAAAACAGAATGGGCGAAGCAGAAGAGAGAATATCGGAATTAGAAGACAGAGAACAGGAAAGGAAACAATCAAATCAAAGAAAAGAAGAAGAAATCAGAAATCTAAAAAATACTGTCAGTAATCTACAGGATACTATTAAAAAACCCAACATCCGGGTTCTAGGAGTTCCTGAAGGCATGGAGAGGGAGAAAGGATTAGAAGGCCTTTTTAGAGAGATACTTGCAGAGAATTTCCTGGGTCTGGAGAAGGACAGAGACATGCTAGTACAGGAAACTCATAGAACCCCTAGTAAACTTGACCAAAAGAGATCCTCACCACGACATCTTGTAATCAAACTCACCAGAGTGAAACATAAAGAAAAGATTCTAAAATGTGTAAGAGAGAAACGTCAGATTACTCTCAGAGGATCTCCAATTAGACTCACAGCAGACTTCTCATCAGAAACCTTACAAGCTAGAAGGGAATGGCAAGACATAGCCCAGGTACTAAGAGAGAAAAACTGCCAGCCCAGAATATTATATCCTGCAAAGCTCTCATTTGTGAATGAAGGTGAAATAAAGACTTTTCATAGCAAACAGAAATTGAAAGAATTTGTCGCCACTCATCCTGCCCTGCAAAAGATGCTTAAAGATGTGTTACACACAGAAACACAGAAACCTGATCATCAATATGAAAGAAGGTAAAGGAAGGAAACCTCACAAAAGATCACAGGAAGCTCAATTTCTCTTTGACATAGAATTAAACTCTGATGCTCTGTTAAAGCAATGTGTTAATCTATTATGTTCTCTTGATGTCTGTTAAATTCTAATTGTTCAAAAACAATTTTTATTAAGAGCTATGGGTTCTTTAAATATGTGCTCATTTTCAAAGATTTGAAATAATCACCTTGTAACAATGATCAAATTTGGGTCTATATTATGTCATGATTTTAAGGAATCTTATTTCAACCAGATATTTTGGATTTTGAGCCTTCTTGGCATTCTTGACAGGCATTCAAAAAATCAAAGTCTCAATCAATCTGGACTCTAAAATTTCCAGTAAATCTTGGACTTTGGTTGTTCCAGTTTGGGCCCAACTGAAAAAATCGAAGGACCTATGTCTCTCATCTTATAGAGACACCAACTAATCAGGCTATTTGGATTATATTAGAAGTACTGTCAAGATGTGACGTGGTACTCAATTTTAAGTTTCTATCATGGAAAATGCTATTAATACAAATGTTTGAGAATTAAAAAGTCTAATGATCTTGTGTTACTAGACATGATAGTTATCTTAATGAGAAATCCCCAGAGGCCTAAAGGGTTAAATACTTGTAAAATCCTACAGGTGCTTTCAAAAATACTGTGAAGTAAGCAAGTGCCTCTTGTTGGTTGATGAGTTTATAATTTTAAACATGGCGACTAAAAGTCTTTTGTCATCCACAGTTATATATGATTTGCTGCTCATAAAACTAAAGCGTTGTTGGTTCTGTGTTTAGCTGTCCTCCTATAGGTTCCTATGGACTTTTTCCAGCCACTTCTATTGTATTCAGTCCTTTGGGATGGCTCTGTAAACAGATGAAGCCAATAATGTATTAACAGTACCAACTGAGAGAAAGTATGGTTAACTGAGGTTACTAAAAACAAAAAGCAATTCAAATCAATTGGCAATTTACAGAAAGAGTTAAAGATTTTAAAAGCTATTATTAAAATTGCTATATTGGTCTATTATGTTATGTTATATGTGTGTACATATTGTATGTCCACATGGGGAAATTTTATTAAGAGTTTTATTTTAATTGGCTTATAGATAAGATTGTCCATAAATTTAAGCTGCTAAAATCAATCAAAGATACATTTTAATTCGTGTGACCTGCATCTCTGCATCATATGTTTTATACTTGTTGGTAGAAAGAAACTAAAAACATTTTATATGGTTGTGCTTAAGTTTACTGGTTAAACAAACTACACCATGTTAGATATTTAAGAGGTGTTTCCAAATACATGATTCTTAAAATTTATAGAAGGCATTGGACCTTCTAGTAAATGTTTTCTTAAGTTATTATCTAATGGTTGAAACTGTTTGCTAAGTATTCATGTGACGTTGCTATTGTCAGCAAGCGATCTAGGACTTGCTCCCTCATTTCTCTATTCTTAGCCCAACTTGTTCTTTCATTTCTCTATTCTCTTCAAGGTAGGAAACTAATTCTATTATGAAGGAAACTGTAGGACACACAATTTAATCTTTAAACCTTATAAAAGAGATGGCTAACATTTTTCTGCAATAGCATAGCCAAAATAAGAACGTAAATAATAATCTCACAGCTAGATTCACTTCACCATCAGCGAAGTATACAGTAAGTAGAAAAAACCTCCCTTTCAGACCAAAGGGAAAGAAAGTTTTAAAGTGAGAATATAATTTTCCTCATGGGCATTGTCTACCTTAGAAAAACTACTACAGAACATGCCTGTGACTATAGACTTGTAGTTCAGGCCACCGAAGATTAGAGATGGGACACGGGCACTCCCTTGACTTGCATCCTCTGGTCTGCTTTAACACAAACCAGGAGGAAAAGAAATCTAGGCATCAGAAGCAATGGGTGGCAGGCCTATTAATGGCTGATCTGTACAGTGATCTGCCCTCAAGGAGACCCAACAGGCCAGTCCACTGCAGTGGCTTTCAATGTGGTAAGCCTGGGCTTCAGCAGAAGTCAGCTTGTGAAGAGCCCTGGCAGCTCTGCCAAGAGTTGGATCACTGGAAATGGACCTGCCCTGGAGTCGAAGGATGCCCAGGTCAGAGCCACAGATCTTATTGGCTCTAAGCTGAAAAGCTCTTCACTCAGCCCAGCTTCCAAAGTGACCACTGAAGCTGAGGGGACGGCCAAGTAGGGTCAGCAACATTGAAGGCAGAACTGTAAATTTCTTGTTAGAGATGCCACCTGCCTTTACCTGGCCAGCTCTCCTCCCAGGCCAGCTAAGTAATGAAAGTCAACAGAGTGCCTTCCCCTAGGAGGTTCACACCTCCCTTAGGATGTAGCCCATGTGAAGAGATAGATAGGTCTGGGCCTCTTAACTTACAAGGCCTAAAGCCCACCAGATTATTATCAAGCCCCTTCTGTCAGGTTCTATTTGCCTCTCAATCAGAAAACTTAATTGTAGCTCAGACAGCACCTTTCTTAGCTCCTCTAATAATGACTCTGTTCTTTGTTCTAGACCCTGTCTAGCGCACTTGGGCCTCATTCCTTTGTAATCATAACCTCTACTCTACCACCAATGGCTTTACTCCCAACCTGTGTGTTCTGATGGTCCTTTTCCCCATTTAATGCTGTATAATTGTTCAGACCTGGTTAATGCCACTCTTAGGAACATTGGTTACTATCCTCACCCTGTCTTTTATGACCTTGTCTAAATATGATCAGAGTCGGCGAACTTGGAAGGCTTCCATAGCCTTGGCAACTCATGACGACAGCCTAGGATGGTTACTGGCACCATAAACTAGAGTGTCAATTTGTTGGGTCAACAACAAGAGTCACTGTGCACTTGCTCCTCATGTGGGATCTCTGTCCTTGATGTGCTGTACATTTTGATTTAATGCTATAACTAGTACTCAAACAGTATGTTTCACTTTGTGTTTCCATGTGGGTGCAAACTGTTGAAATCTTTACTTAATATATACTAAATTGATCTTCTGTATATAAAGAGAATTGAAAATGAATCTTGATGTGAATGGAAGGGGAGACGGAGCGGGAGAGGGGAGGGTTGCAGGTGGGAGGGAAGTTATGGGAGGGGGAAGCCATTGTAATCCATAAGCTGTACTTTGGAAATTTATATTCATGAAATAAAAGTTAAAAAAATAGAAGGACAATACTATATTCCTTAAGTAAGTGTTTTTCCTCTAAAACTGGCCTCATTAAGATAGAATACATAGAATTTGCATTCCTGTGATTATACAAGCTTGACCAGAGAGTATAAAATATTTTCATGAGTGTATACATGGAAGTGAAAACTAGACTTAAAACCAGCCCTATAATTCAAAATCAATCTAATCGTTTTCCCCAGACTTTCATTGCATATCTATGTAGAGCTGAAAGACGTGAAAATGGCAAGTTGGTAGGATTCTGTACCATTTTTGTAAACATTTCTATACAATGTTGCTTTTACCTAAAATGCCCTTACTTCCCCTTAACCCCAGCTCACTTCCCACTCTTTGAGTTCATTTATCATCACTTCTGGGCTCCCAACCAGAACCAAAGGCTCCTTCTCATCCCCTGTGAGAAACTTGCACTGCGGGTGGGGAGAGTGGGGTGGAGCTGGACTAGGGAGAGAAAGGCAGGCATTGAAGATGGCTGTGAGCTCTTCAGCTTGCCTTTGGAAAAGGATGGAGATAAAGGGAATGTTCTGATCCATGCAGTACTTAGGAGGCGTGGGAGGAATTAAAGACAACTGAAGCCCGAACCCAGAACTTACATATTGAGAGTAACCCTACCCTTTTTTCTGTCTGTGCAGATAATTTTGCTCTGAAGGCTACAGTCACCCCCATGTCATTGAAACCAGGTTGGTTATTCAGATGACAAGCAGGTTGTGCCCCACATGCAACATCTATACCTGTACCCTGATTTGTCCTTGTTTTTCTTTCCATCACTCAGTATTTATAGACTAAGGGCAATTTTCTCAGATAATAGATCACTGAAAAAGTGGCGTTTGGTGCATTGGTTAAGTAGCTGCTTGGGACACCCACATCCCATATACCAGAGCATATTCACATGCTGGGGAGAGCCGTGCTGTGCGGAGAGGGGGCGGCCCGAGCTTTGGGGTCCCGAGAGCAGGTGGGTTCTCTCAGGAAGAGTCTAGGGTCCGCCTGAGCGGGAGGCCCAAGAACTTTGTCCCGAAATGAAAGGGGAGGAAAACAAAGGCACAAGGCCATCAACGGTGGCAGGCTGGGTGCAGACGCCTAGGGGACTGACCCCGAGGAGACCATTTCCTTAGACCGCAGACCTTAGTTCACTTTCTCCCCGGCTCCGCCCCACGTGACCACGGCCGCTCACGTGAGCGTAGCCCTGCGTGACCTGCCTGGGAGTCACGTGAGCGCCCGTGGGCACGTGATCGCGGTCCGCGCCGGCCTCTGGCGGCTGCGCTTGCTGCGGGTTTCGGAGTCTCCACCGCCATTGCCTCTCGGTCTGCCGCGAGGCCCATGGACGAGGAGGATGAGGAAGCGAGGGCGCTGCTGGCGGGCGGCGCCGACGAGGCCGCCCCAGGGGCCCCCGCCGCCTCGCGGGCGCTGCCGGCCCTCTGCGACCCCAGTCGCCTGGCGCACCGGCTGTTGGTGCTGCTGCTGATGTGCTTCCTGGGCTTTGGTGAGCCGGCTGGGGTGGGGCTGCTAATGCAGGAGTTCCCGACTTTCTGTCGGAGGCAGATCCGCAGCGAGCTCGCCCGTGCCACGGGGCCTCAGCACAGCTCTGGCTTCAGCTCCTGCCTGTCCTCTGTTTTCCCTGGGTGGCCGCATCCCGGCCAGTGGGACGTCGCTAGTTATTCCGCGTCCCGAACGTGGGGCTGAGTTGCAAGAGCGTTGACCCGCGCCCTTCCCCTCCAAGGCCCCGAGGCCAGCGCCTCGCCCCTGGGGCCATCGATGTGATGGCAACCGCCGATCTTCCAGTCTCCTCTCCTGGCGCAGTGTGCTCAGCGGAGTTCAAAAAACACGACCTGCTCCCCCTCATCGCCCCCCAACCCGAAATGACCTTCCTTAGCTTTTCTTACTGAAATGAACCATTGAGTTGGCAGTCTTTGATGTCTCTGGGAAACGCCTGCCTGGTGTCTTGCTGAAAGCCCTCGTGGGTGGGTAGATGCGTTCTTTTCATCTTCCGCTCTGCCACTGTGAAGCAATCGTACTGGACCAGGCTTGCGGTGGTTTTGGGGCTGCTCGGTTTCCCTTACGAAATCCGATGACTCCGAAAAAAAGAACTTTCCTTCCTTTCTACAGTTTTTTAATTTACTCAAGTATTCCAGTGTTAGTAGTAATTAGCTGTGAAAGGCTGGCTAGAACGTGGGTAAGCTGCGGGCTTAGGACCCTTGTGGTGGTTCACTTTAAGCTGTTGCTGAATACATAAATAGGCGTGAAGGATGCTTTGGAGTTTGGTTTCTTTGTGACTTTTTGTCCCTCCCCCCGACCCTGTTTTTCAAGACATGATGCCCATCGTTAGCTTGAATACGGGGACAGTGGATTCCTTTCTTGCAAACTGTTAAAGCAGAAACCAGAAATTAAACAAAAAAATAAAACAAAAAAACCGCAAGAAAATCCTTTAGAAAATCGTTCCTAGGGAAGCAGATTGTTTTTGGTAAACTGTGGCTATCAGCTTGAGTTTCAGGAGCCAGCTTCATACTTAAGGACAACTTTCCATCCTTTGAAGCTGCAGCTTCGAGTGTTTGCAAAGTCAGTGGGGAAATGGAGGCAATGTTGTGGCCTACCGAGACTCTCAGTTGTTTTACCTTGTAAGTGAATCGGAGTGTGTGAATCTCATCTCTCCACACCTTCCTTTTTCTAAACCCCCAATAGACAATATGACGTTTTATTATTTTTTTACTCCTGTCAGTGCATTTGCTGAATTATTTGAGGTCGAGTATCCTGTTGGTAGAGCTAGAACTTGTTTCAAATATTGGTTTAGTTAGACTAGTTAAACTCCATTGCTCTGCCCTCAGCATAAAAGGTGAGCTCAGCTGACATTATTAGCAAACTGCTGGAGTTGTTTGTAAAATTTTTAGAGTATGTTGGTAGCTTTAAGTAAAGAAAATATAACTGTTTGATGATGATGCTAATAAAATACTAATGCGTGAAGCGTGATCAAAGTAAAATGGGAAGACAGCTGATTGCTGCTTCTTGACTCCTTAATTTGGGTTGCCAGTATTTTCTGCATTCGCACACTGCTAATTTGAGAAAGTTATTTGGCTACATTTCAGAAAATACTGGTGGCTAAGAAGGTGATCCCCCTCAATTTCTATAGTGTCAGTCCTTGAGCCCATAGTGCATATACACTTGAAACTTTTATATGGACAATATTATTAAATATAAAATTCTTTTTCCTAGGCAGTTATTTTTGCTATGATAATCCTGCTGCCCTTCAGACTCAGGTTAAACAGGTAAGTTGGTTTTTCACTTGTTTCTTTTGTTTGCTTTGAGGCAAGTGTAGCTGCTGAGACATCAACTCTCAGGTTGCCTAAAGTGTGCACCAAATTCATTTTAACATCTGTGGTCACTACAGCAGCAAGCAGTACTCTTAAGTTGAAGTGAGTTGACACAGGGGATTCATTTATAGCATCTCTGTGACTTGAAATTGTTTCATACCTTAAATAGTTGTATGCTCTTTCCTCAGGATTGCCAGAATACTAGTAAATTTTTGTTTTGTTTCATTTGCTCATTGCTTAATCATCTGAATGACCAATGATTTTGTTGAATACTTTTTTGCCTTTGTCAGTATTTTGTTGTTGATGGTGTTATTTTGTATTTAAGGTGTGGATACTGATTCCAGAGGATTGTCTGTGTTAATATTTTTTGTCTGGTTTTGTATTGAAGAAATGTATTTGATGTTTATGGTTTCTTGGGGATCTACATAGTCATTTTTCTTTTATGTTTTTTACCTTTGGGTAGGAAAAATGCATAGATTGACCCTTTACCTGCTAGAATGAGAGGGAAGGAGGTGGGAGTTGGGAGGGGTGGAAAGAGTGGACTAGACAGGGGTAGGCTGGGAGTGTCCTTTGCTATGTGTGAGGAGTCCTCACCGCAGGAAGCACTGAGGGGACAGGAATATGTAAGATAGACAGGGGCAGTGTCAGTGGCATGGGCCCTGGAATCCATTAAGTCCCTGAACTATGTGTGGACTCAGTAAGTTCCCCGGCTTCCTAGGTGTGACCATTTTTGTGGGGCAGAGTGCCATGGCTTCCATGAGATTTCCAGGGAAGTTAGTGACTTGTTGATAACAGGAGGAATAATGTACTCATGTTCTATTTAGACCGTTAAATTTTAATTTGTTGTTAAGCATCAACTGTTTGGGAAAATAATTTTATTTTCTTTCCATGTAGGATATGCAGGTGAATACCACGAAATTCATGCTGCTGTATGCCTGGTATTCTTGGCCCAATGTAGTTTTGTGTTTCTTTGGTGGCTTTTTGATAGACCGAGTATTTGGAATACGGTAAGCCTGAAAAAACCCTCACTTATTGTTAGGAAAATACAGAGCTGGATTAAGATGTTTCTAGGAAGAACTGAATAAAACTTTTGTATTGAAGATGATAATCTGAATGAGGGATTTTTAAAAAAAAATTTGTCTCAGTTTTTTTTTTAAAGATTTGTTTGTTTATTTGAAAGGCAGAGGTACAGAGAGCCAGAGGCAGAGGCAGAAAGAGAAATCTTCCATCCGCTGTTTCACTCCCCAAATGGCTGCAACGGCCAGAGCTGGGCCGATCTGAAGCCAGGAGCAAGGAGCTTCTTCCAAGTCTCCCACGTGGGTGCAGGGGCCCAAGGACTTGGGCCATCTTCTACTGCTTTCGCAGGCCACAGCACAGAGCTGGATCGGAAGTGGAGCGGCCAAGTCAGCACCAATATAGGATGCCGGCACTACAGGCAGCAGCTTTACCTGCCATGTCATAGCAGTGGCCTTCAGATGGGGTTTTGAAATTTGATTGCTATCTCAGTTAAGGTTGAACTAGTAAATCCTGCTGATAGAATAAGGTAACTCAGCTATCTAAGGTAAACTTTGCTCACACTTTGGGTCAGACGAACCAGAGTCTGAATCTGATTGCTGTCATTTGCTTAGCTTCCTGAGCTTCCGTTTCTTCACTGGTAAAATAAGGATTCTGATTCCTGTCTTGCAAAGTGGTCATGAGGCCAGTAAAGGTTACGTGTACGTGGTGAGTGTACAGAATTTGGCACAAAAGTGGTATGTGCTTCCCGAGCCCAGTGAGATTTTCTGTTTCTTCTTTATGTGAACCTCAAGCTTTTTGTGACCACTTCTTTTTGGTGCTGAGGAAGCTGTAACACTATCAGCTTTGTCACTTTTCATCCTCATGATTATGTGTGTGTTGTGAGTAGAGATGTGAGAGACAGACAGACATTGGGAATACTTTGAGAAAACAGGCACCAAGGTGATGAAGGGTCTGCAGACCCTGTCTGGTGGTGGGTGGGGGTAGAAGAAGCTGTAGGTGTTTAGACTTGGGGATTAACTTTAAAAAAAACTTATTTCTTTATTTGAGAGAGGGAGGTGGGGAGGTGGGGGGGAGGGGAAGTTGGGGGAGAGAGAATGAATATGAGAGAGAGAGTGAGAACTCCCATCTGCTGGTTCATTGCTCATGCACCTGTAAAATGGCCAGAAGTAGGCCGAGTTGAAGTTGGAAACTGGAAACTCAAATCAGGTCTGCCGTGTGGGTGCTACAAATCCAGTTATTTGAGCTGTTGCTGCTGCCTGCCAGCATCTTTATTAGCAGGAAGCTGGAATCAGGACCCAGAGCCAGAAATGAAATTAAGGTACGCCCGTGTGGGCATCTTAACCACCAGGCTAAATACCTGCCATTTAGGGATTAACTTCTAAAAATTTGGGAGAATTAGAATATGAAAGAAGAATTCTATGAATTTTTCTTGGTCTCAAGGGATAGAATTAGCTTAACTTCAGAGGAACAGATTCTGCATGGTTTGCTTGTTGGGTTGACTGGGGGGTGAGGTAAGTTGTCTTGGGACCCTGTGAGATTCCAGTGTTGGAGAACATTTACAGAATGTGTATGGCCATTTCACAAGGCTCTCGAGAGGAAGTAAGCTTCAGGTGTGCGGTTTACTCATGACTTCTCTTCTGATCCTGGCATTGTATTACTCAGGGGCGACATTAATCAGATATTCAGTCTGTACAATATTAGATTTGTAATCGTATTAATAGGGTTGGTATGATATATTTGACTTCAAATGTAGTTTTGGTTATCATGAATTATAGCCACTTAAAATTACTTAGCATAGAATTCCTTGGAATTAATCCTAAACTCATAAGTTTTAAAATTCCATTTGTGAAGAGTTTTGGCACTGGAATCTTCTTGTAGATTATTTAATAAGTTTTAGCAATTTTTGAAATTAACAAATCCTCTCAAATGCTCTGAAAAGTCTAGGCTTCTGTAGATTAGCTCTGAGCCTAGGAAAGCTGCTGACTTGAGGGGCAGATGAGCTCTTTATTTGTCTTTCCTTGGAGGCAGTGCAGAGGGGGCAAAGAAAACCAAAGTGAATTGTTACTAAAGGACTTGGTACTTACTAATGATGATGAAAAAAGAAATTAAGAACTTTTTATCCTTCTCTCCCTCTCGAACAGGTGGGGCACAATAATTTTTAGCTGCTTTGTTTGCATTGGACAGGTAAGGGAGACCAAAGCCGTCATTGATTATTTGATAGTGACTATTGAAGTCTTGTCTAATTAATTCTGTTGGCAGAGATGTGGTTAATGACTGCATAGCTTACATAAGCAGAGTCTATAAATGCTTATTTTATTTAACATGTAGTCTATTTTAAGCCTTGAATTAGATGAACAGTATTGTTTTAATTCCATGGACTTACTAAGTAGGAATATTAAAACCCTGGTAGGAGTTATCATTTATCATAGGTTACTAATTGTTTGTCTTGAATACCTTGAATTTACTTTCTTACTGAATCATCAATAAATTCTACTTTGTAGGTTATCTTTGCTCTGGGGGGAATATTTAATGCTTTTTGGCTGATGGAATTTGGAAGGTTTGTGTTTGGGTAAGTTGTACATAATTTCATTTAACCTGTTATTATTTTAGTTAAAGATTTGAAGAATAATTTATTGTATCTTCTGAAGAATTTTTTCAAAGCCTTTAAATGTAGCTATAGTATATGGAGCTATTTCTTAGTTATCTTAATTTTCTTGTAAAATAAGCAACAATTTTGAATAATCATAGTTAGCTAAAATAGTTTTCTAGAAGTGTTCTTCAAAATTTATTGTGTGTGTGTGTTTGTGAGAGAGAGAGAGAGAGAGAGAGAGAGAAAGAGAAAGTGCTCTCATCATTGGTTCACGCCCCAAAAGCCTGCAATGGCCAGGGCTGGACTGGGGCCGAAGCTGGGAGCTGGGAATACAATTAAGGTCTCCCATGTAGGTGGCAGGAGCCCAATTACATAAGCCGTTACCTCTGCCTCCCATGGTCTGCATTAGCAGCAAAATGGAATCTGGAGCCAGAACCAGGAATTAACCCTGATATTCCTATACGAGATGTGGGCATCTTAACCAGTATCTTAACCACTAGGCCAAAGCCCATCCCCTTGTTCAAAAGTCCTTAAAGCATGATTGATACCTCTAGACTGACTGCCCTGTGTCTCATCTGTAAGGTGTTTCTGAGTCCACCCTTGGGCTTCTTATTCTAAGGGACATAGATGAGATAACTTTTTTTTTTTTTTAAGATTTATTTATTTACTTTTGAAAGGCAGAGTTACAGAATGGAGAGAGAGAGAGAGAGACAGAGAGATTTTCCATCTGCTGATTCACTCCCCTAATGGCCACAGTGGCTGAAGCTGAGCCAGGAGCTTCTTCTGGGTCTCCCACATGGGTGCAGGGGCCCAAGCAGTTGGGCCATCTTCTGCTGCTTTCCCAGGTGCATTAGCAGGGAGCTGGATTGCAAGTGGAGCAGCCGGGACTTGAACCCATGCCCATATGGGATGTTGGTGCTGCAGGAGGTGGCTTAACCTGCTATGCCATAGTGCTGGCCTCCAGAACTTAGTCTTAAAAACATCACTTCATTCATGTTCTTTTCATAGACACCAGGGACATGTAAACCTATGACATCCCCCAAAAGCGCTCTAAGTAAAAGAGAAGAACACAAATGTACATGAAGGTATAAAAGGGATCAGAGACCGAAATGTGGTCAGAAATGGCCTCGTGCACAAAGTGGCCCTTGCCAGCAGGGTTAGATCTGCAGCAGTGGAAGAGCAAGAACATCTTTGGATGAGGACAGAGCGGTGAGGAGGGCTGTACTAGGATAGGGAGGAGAGAAAGTGCCTAGCCGAAGGCCTTGAGTGGGAATGGTAAGTATGTAGAACTTGCTGACAGAAAAGTAAAGCCCAGGGAGTAGGAGAATGTTAAACATGGAAAATGCACTGGGGCATTGATTGGCAGAAGAGTGTGAGTCTTTGTGATTTCACAGATCTGGACCCTGCAACACTGTAGGCAGCATGGATGGTGATGTGCTAATGCAGACTCCCCCTGTTGCCTGTCACGGTTGAGTGTAGCCTCTCAAATGACTCCAAGATGTAGAAGTGTGGAACAACTGCTTCATGATGCAGCTGGACTTTCTGGGTCAGGAATATGGGCTGGAGCTTCATTTGGAAACATTCATGGAAGGCTGGGGCAGGAAGCATCCAGAAGCTCCTTGACTCACATGTCTGATGCCTGGGTTTAGACATCTCAGAAGGGCAGCTGTCTGGAACACTGTGTGACTTGCTTTCTCCCTCTTTTTTTTTTTTTTTTTTTAAAGATTTATTTATTTATTTATTTGAAAGACAGAGTTACACAGAGAGAGAAGGAGAGGCAGAGAGATAAAGAGGGAGAGAGATCTTTCATCTGCTGGTTCATTCCCCAATTGGCCACAACAGCTGGAGCTGCGCTGATCCGAAACCAGGAGCCAGGAGCTTCTTCCGGATCTCCCGCATGGGTGCAGGGGCCCAAGTACTTGGGTCATCTTCCACTGCCTTCCCAGGCTATAGCAGAGAACTGGATCGGAAGTGGAGCAGCCAGGTCTTGAACTGGCACCCATATGTGGGATGCTTGCACTATAGGCAGCGGCTTTATCCCCTACACCAGCCCTGCAACTTGCCTTCTCATGTCCACAGTTGGTCTTCTTGCAAAGTGGCTCACATGAACATTAGCGGGACAAGCAGATGCCACCTGTTATGACCCAGAAGCAGTCACAAGCCCACCTAGATTCAAGGGGAGGGAGCAGATAAGAGGAATGTCTAAGTTGATAAATATGGTATTTAAAAACTAACTTTTCTTCCTTTTCCTATTTTCAGGATTGGTGGGGAGTCTTTAGCTGTTGCCCAGAATACATATGCTGTGAGTTGGTTTAAAGGCAAAGAACTAAACCTGGTGTTTGGGCTTCAACTTAGCATGGCTAGAATTGTAAGTATGATGACAGCCTGAAACCAAAAAAGAAGCAGAGGATTGGATTGTGTAGTCTTAAGAATCACAGGATGTTTGTGTGTGGTGAATTAGATGTTGATTTTGATTTCACTAGAACATAGTACAGCATTTATTTTAAGTAATGCATTTCCAATGTTAGTAAAAAGTAGCTAAATGAACATTCAGTAATTCAAAGAGTGCAACTTAGGGAAGGACCTTGTGAGTTGCGGTGCCTGGTTTGTTATCCATTGCTGGCATCCCTGCTCTGCAAGTCTGCACACAGGCTCTGCCTGCACACTCCTGGTGCTGCACAGCTCACTGTGTGACGGGGCAGCCCACCTACTCCTTTAACTTTATGAAAGCTGGCCTCATGTGGTGATGACACATACCTCCCTTCACAAGTTTCTTTAACTGATTGCTCTGACTTTTGCCCTCTGTGGTTAATGTTTACCTCTGCTGTGTGACAGCATTTGCTCGTTTGAGGTCAGCTCTTAAGTTCTTGGTCAGGTATGCTCATTTCCTGTGTTGTCTCAGCCACACGAGCTGGGCCCCAGCTCCTTCACTGTGGGGTTCATGCCTCTCTGGACTTGTCTCAGTGAGCTAGTGCTCTTCCTGGTATTTTGTATCTCAGAATGATCATGGTGTTTCAGGTCTGATGGCAGCCATGCAATGGAACAGCATTATGTTTTTATTATGGCATCCTAATAATTTTTCTAATTCTAATAGAGAATTTAAAAAAATCCTTGCTATTAAAAATTAGGTTTTCAAAGACTAATGCATGTGATGAAGATGTAACATATCTTTAGGAAGAAGAAATCCAGTGTGAAGAGTTTTTGATGTAATAGTCCCTCCTGGGTATTTCTAGGTTTCTATACATGAAGGTTCTTTTCAGTTTTCACTATTACCCATACTGCTGTAAGTCTAACACACACTATAAATCTTGTCTGCATCTCTGATTGTTTCTTTAGGCGAGGTGGCTAGGGATGGAATTAGTGAGGCAGAGGGTTTGTTAGGGTCTCTGAGGACTGTTGAGATATATTTTCACTTTGTCCTCTTGGGGTGTTTGCATCCCTGTCCATGGGATAAGAGAGGATCCATTTTATCATAGCTTTGATAATTATAGGCTATTAATTAAAGAAGTTCACTTTATCAATTTGATTCAAAATAGCTAAATATTTCAATTAGTAATTCGTTGGTAATTTCAGAAAACTAGTGTGTTTCTTTGTGTTTTCTAAATCTTACCTGCAAGGATTATTCCAAGAGGTTTTGTTATGTGTCTGTCCTAAGTCAGGATGTGTCTGTGGCAGTTAGTGGGTCAGTGTCTAATAACTTGTGGTACAAAGCTGTTGGGGATGGTGTGGACGGAGTCCTTCTGCACTTTTGCTCCCTGTGCATCCTCCAGGATGGTCACAGAAGTTCTGGGTTTAGCTCCCCATGAGTTTTTCGGTTTCCTGGGCTATGAGCTTGTCTGAGTTTACACATGTGGACTGCGATCACATACCTCCTTCTAGTGAAGAGACCAACAGACCTCTCATTTTTCTTAAAATCCCTGTGTTAGCCAGGGATTGGAAGCCCAGCACCCTTTTGGCTTTCCTTAGCAATTTGTTACTTTTAAGCGAATTCTTTCAAGTATCACTGTGATGTTTGCCAAGCCAGGTCATCAGGCATTTAGAGGGAAAGGAGTGTTAAGGCAACATTCCTATCTTTGAAAAGCTCGCTTTCAGTGCTACTGGAGGAAGTTTCCAGTAGGTCTGTTTAATCTTACTGCTGATTTGAGTAATGTCGTTGGTAAGCATTTTGTAAGGAAGAGCCGTGTGAGATGCGCTGCTGTCTTTGCTGTGAGAATATTGTGGAGGACATGTTCATTTCTCTGTCTTCACTAGAGTCTGAGCCATCAACAGCATTTAACACAATGGATTCTCCCTTGTCCCTGACTTCTTGTCTTGGGTTCCAGCCTACTACAGTCTCAGGGTTTTCCTCTTGCCTTTCTGTCTGCCCTTTCTCTACCTCTTTAGTTGGTTCTCTCTCGCTGTTCTCAGCCTATAAATATGGAAGAGCCCCAGGGCTTAGTCATTGGCCACCTTCCCTTTTCTGATTGATCACAGCTTCTGTGATCCTGTCTGGTTTTGCAATTTTAAATAGCATTTCCTCGCTTCTGAATTTATATCATGTGTCCAGCCCTTTCTGCTGAACTCCACACCCACATATGCAGCTGCCTACTTGACATTTCCACTCGGCTGTCTAGTAGGCGTATCATGCCCCTCTCGCGCTCCAGATTCAGCATTTGACATTCTAACCACCATCTCCCAAACCGCCTCCTGCTGTGGTTTTCTCATCCTCCATAAGGGCAACTTCTTTCTTCCACTGGCTCAGGAAAAAAACTTTGGTGTTATCCTGAGCTCCTCTTTCTCCCCTCACATATTTTCTGCTAGCAGATCCTATCAGATCCCCCATAAAAATGTGTCTGTATTCTGATCACATCTCACTGGCCCACCTTGTCTGAGACCTGGTACTTCTGTGTGGGTAATTGCTGAAGCCCCCTAACCAGAGCCCTTGGGGAAGCCTTTGTTCCCTCCTCGAGTCGTTTTGAATACAGGGATACTTCAAAAGTTCACAGAAGATGGAATGTAAAGATAAGTTTGTTTGGGGGCAAAATTTTATTGAGATCCACACATATTTTTCATAGTACACATTTTACATGAACTTTTTTAAGACTACACACACATGGATTTCAAAATTTTTTTGTGACGAAATAAACTTACTTTTTAGTTCCATTGTCCACAAACCTTTTGAAGTACTCTTGTCATCCAGAGTGAGTGTGTCAGAGGCAAAGTGGACCGGGTGCCTTCTCTCCTCACAACGCCACTGGCTTCCCATCTCACATGGCATAAAAGCTGAAAGTCCTCAGTATCGCCTGTAGCCCCCTTCCCCAACACTGCCTCTTTGGGGACCTTGCCTTCAGCTTTCTCTTCTTCCTTTATGCTGTCTGGCCTCTGCGCTCCTTACTGTTCCCTGAGTGTGTCAGGCAGCCTGCCTCTCCGGGTCTCCGTGTTGGTTGTTGTTCTTCCTGGAGTTCTTCCCCAAGATACCCTCACAGCTCCATTCCGAGTCATGTTTGCAGCAAGGGTTCCACTCCTGGTTTTATATTCTTCTTCTGTCCTCTCTTGTTTTCCCGACTTTTGAAAGCACTTAGCATTATTTAATATATTAATTAATATATATTATTAAATGCATTTGATGTGTAAGCTTTTTGAAAGTTGGATATTTTTCAGTTTTGTTCTTCATTATATTCTCAACAGCTGAAACAGTGGTCGAAACATCATAGGGGCTAATTGCTAGTAAATGAATAAGTGTCATGTCATGTTCATTGTCCTCTTTATGGATATTTAAAGGAAGGATTTTTTCCTTCAGATTTTAGTACCAGGAGAAACTTTATTTTTTTCTGAGCTACTGTATATTTTTGTCTTAGGTACTCTGTGAATGTTCTAATTCATACTTCCTTAGTGCTTTTGCTGCTTGGAAGTTCTAAATGTTCTATGCTATTTTGAATAGTAGCATTTTCTAATAAATAGGTATTTTTTTTGGTGTAGTAACCTTATCCATGACTTTAGCTTTGTGTTTTAGTTGTTTCCTTCTAGTTTTTTTTTTTTTTTTTAATTATGTCTTGCTTACTCTGGATTCTAACCATACTTATTTCTTGAAGCCATGCAATCCTTTTTTCCTGAACAAGAGCTATAAATCATTGAAAATTCTGTTGATTCCCTCCCCCCCTTCTCTTTTAGGGCAGTACAGTAAACATGAACCTCATGGGCTGGCTGTATTCTAAGGTTGAAGCTTCATTGGGTTCTGCTGGTCATACAACCCTTGGGGTGACACTTATAATTGGTGAGTGAATCCTGATTCCTGCTTCTTGTCTCTGAGTGCTTGTCACAGGACATCTGGTGGCAGAGTGCTTTGATTATAGTTTTACCTCCACAGTTTGCTTGCTTTTTGACCTAACTGTAAATAGCCAATCATTTAGCTGCAGTTTGCGTTTTAATTTCTACTTTCCTGAACTGGAGGCTCTTACTCCTCTTTGTCTGCTTCCCTGTTGTCATTTGTATCATGTCTACAAAGAGCTAGTGTCTATGGAGATGTCTTGAGAACAGTCTGGGAAACTGCATATGAGGCTTTGGTAGTCTGTAGCAGCAGGAAGAGTTGTTTCCCTTTGATCAGATTCAGCCAGTGCACCCAGAGAGCCCAGATTTTGTAGTAGTCATACATGTAAAATGGTTGAAATCCTCCAAGCTGGGAGTCAGGAGCCTGCATTCTAGTGCTGGCTCCAATTAGTTCTGTCATCTTAGACAAGAAAGCTAACCTCTTGAGTCTCAGTTTTCTTTTGTGTAAAATTGCTGGTGTTTAACCAAAACTTCATTCCCTCCTGTGGTGCTAATTGGTCTGTGGGTCCCTGAGAAGTGGGTGTGGCCCTATGGGTTCCCTCTGAGCAGTGGCTTGTCTAACTAAGGTCTGATGTGCATGTAGCTGCTTGCAGGGCTCTGGAGATACCTGTGCTATGGTGGGGTCAAAACTCTGTGCCCAAGATTTGCATACCTTATTCTATATAGTTCCTTGGTAGTAAAAAAAAGAGGACAGTGGGGAGGGAACCATAAACAGGCAACTGTATCTAAAAACTTCTTCCAAATCTTCCCTCTCAAATCCTTTGCCTTATTTAAAACCTCTTTCTGGAGTTGTTTGGTCTAGCAGTCAAAATGCCTATTAGGAAGCCCACATCCCACCGCAGAGTGCCCGAATTCAAGTCCTGTCTCTTCTTCCTCGCTCCAGCTTCCTGCTAATTGGAGCAGGTAAAGGCTCTAGTACTTGGGTCCCTGCTACCCATATGGAAACTGGAATGGGAGCTCTGTCTGTCTGTTTCTTTGTTTCCGTCTCTTTGTATCTCTCTGCCTCTCAAATAAAACAGCAGCAAAAACAAATCCTTCTTACTCTCCAGTGTTTCTCGTATCTGGCTGGCTTCCTCCACAGTAGAGATTTTAGAGCCAGAGAAGGCCTGTGCCATCACCAGGTCAAAACCTCCTGTTTTACAGATGGGGACATTGAAGCCCAGAGGTTTAGCTTTGTGCCCAAGATCATTCAGCTTGTTAGAATGAGCACTAGAACCCTGTCTAGTGACTCTCATTTCAACACATTTTTTTTTTTTTCAGTTGGATCATACCATGTCAGCCAATGAAAGATTCATGGAGACAAAGAGACAGAGAGCTTTTCTTCTACTGGTTTCCTCCCCAGGTGCCCACAACAGCCAGGCTAGAAGCTGGGAGCTTGAAAATCAATCTGGTCTCTTGTGGGTGATAGGGATATAACCACTTGAGACATCATCACTACCTACCAGGGTACATTAGAAGGAAGCTGTAATTGGAAGCAGAGCTGGGACTTGAACCCAGGCTTTCTGATATGGGATGCAGGTATCCCAAGCAGGGGCTTAAATACTATGTCAAATGCCCACTCCCAGATCCATTCATTTTTACTAAGCTTCTTTAGAAAATTATTCTTGAGTTGTGGGAAGTGTAAACTGTAGTTACTCTTTATTCTTATTTGTTTTGATGGTAGAGAATCAGCAGTAGTGAGAAATGCTGAGCCCATAGGAAAGAGCTTCTGGGAGCTGTGCTTTGAGAAGGTGGAGCCCTTTGGGCTGCTGAAGGGCAGGGACATAGATTGCAGAATTCAGGAAGGCATTAAAAGGACCATGAAGCAACTGCAGAATCAAACTACTTTTCTTATTTTCCCCCTTGCATCTAACAGCAGTTGGTGCCTAGACTGAATTAAATGAGGACTGATTTACTAATTTATCATCCCTTTTCTTAACCTGTATTCTGCACTCCAAGACTGCACTAGTTTGTTCTAGTCTTTTTCTTCTCTGCACCCTTCTACCAAGAAATAATATGGTAAAGGTGACTGTTTGTTGAGTGTTGATCTTCTTCTGTCTTGAGTTTTCTTATTCATGGCAGTAAGTGTCTTCCCTGTCAGCAGTTGCTTTATTTTCTGCTCTTTATATGATGTGTTACCTTTTCTTTCTTTTTATCTTTTCTCTCTCTCTCTCTCCTCTTTCTTTCTAATTATTTGTTTATTTGAAAGTCAGATTACACAGAGAGGGAGAGACAGACAGAGGGAGATGTTCCAGCCACTGGTTCACTCCCAGGTGGTTGCAAGGGCCAGCTCTGGCCCAGGCCGAAGTCGGGAGCTTCTCCAGCTCTCCCATGAGGGTAGCAGGGGCCCAAGCACTTGGGCCATCTTCTGCTGCTCTTCTCAGGCCATTAGCAGGGAGCTGGATTGGAAGTGGAGCAGCTGGGACAAGAACCAGCACCCATATGGGATGCTGGCATTGCAAGCCGCAGCTAAACCCACTGTGCCATCCCGAGTGTGCTGCCTTTTTGAGTCTTTTGTCTGATTTTCTTTTTAAAAAATTTTTTCTCTTTTACATAGGGGGCTTAACGTGTGTTCTTTCCCTAATCTGTGCCTTGGCTCTTGCCTATTTGGATCAGAGAGCAGAGAGAATCCTTCATAAAGAGCAAGGGAAAACAGGTGAGTCTAAGTGAAAATACAGTGGCACTATGGGGAATTTTGACCTTTTGGAGATAATTTATAATGAGATAAGTTCCTAATACAGTATTGTAAACTCAGTGGCTTAACACATATTTTTTTATCTTTTACTTCCATATCTGTTTCTGCTTGTCGAAATTTTTGGATACATTATTTTCCCCTTAAACAGTTTGGTAAAGTTTACCTTCTCAGTTGTGCTTTGTATATTTGCAAAATTATCGTGATTTCTGGAAGGAAGCAGAAAGGTGGATAACAGACTTAGGTTCTGCTTTTTCTTCTGTTTTTGTAAGTCATCCCAGAAATGTCACTTGCTTATTATACTAGCAAAATATCCTTTAAAACTGAATTGCAAAGGTTAATCACTTGATTAAAAAAATAACACTGGCCATGGTGGGAAGCTTGTTGGGGTGGGAAGCTTGTTGGGGTGCGCGCCATGCTGATGATGGCCTCCCTTTCTGCTCTCAGGGGAGGTTATCAAATTAACAGATGTGAAGGACTTCTCCTTGCCGCTGTGGCTCATCTTTGTCATCTGTGTCTGCTATTATGTCGTGGTCTTCCCTTTCATTGGACTTGGAAAGTGAGTATTTCTTAACATTCCATTTTTCCTGGGTAAATTATTATTATTTTTAATTTTTATTTATTTTTATTTTTGACAGGCAGAGTGGACAGTGAGAGAGACAGACAGAGAGGAAGGTCTTCCTTTGCCGTTGGTTCACCCTCCAATGGCCGCTGAGGCTGGTGCACCGCGCTGATCCGAAGGCAGGAGCCAGGTGCTTCTCCTGGTCTCCCGTGGGGTACAGGGCCCAATCACTTGGGCCATCCTCCACTGCCCTCCCGGGCCACAGCAGAGAGCTGGCCTGGAAGAGGGGCAACTGGGACAGAATCTGGAGCCCCGACCGGGACTAGAACCCGGTGTGCTGGTGCCGCAAGGCGGAGGATTAGCCTATTGAGCTGCAGCGCCAGCCGCTGGCTAAATTATAATGACAGCTCAATTATATAAATGTAGCAGTATATTTTACTTCTCTGGTTATGGTTCATATTTATATAAGAATTATTTTATGGGATACAACTGCTTTTCTTAGTCTTTTAAGGGAATACCTAATAACAGTTTTTGAATCATAATATTGATTTGTTTTAATACTTCATTTTTGGACTAGTATTCTTTTATTAATTTTTATTTGAGAGGCAGAGAGAGAGAGCGAGAGTGAGAGCAAGAGCGAGCTGGAGCTCCTATCCACTGCTTCACTTCCCAAATGCCTCCAACAGCCAGAACTGGGTCAGGCTGAAGCCAGGAGCCAGGAGTTCAGTACGGGTCTAGCACATGGGAGGCAGGGATCTAACTGCCTGAGCCATCACAGCTGCTTCCCTGGGTCTGCATTAGCGGGAAACTGGAGTCAGGATCCCAGCTGGGAACAGAACTTAGGCATTCTGACATGGAATGTGGGCGTCTTAACCGCCAGACCTAACACCTGCCTCTGCTATTCTTATTTATTTCCCCATTGATTCCTTGATTAAGTGGTTTCTTACTGAGCATGCATCTCCACTTACCAGGGCTCTAATTTTGCCAGACTTAAATACAGGATTCAAAACAAATTCATTTTTGTTTTATCTTCTGCTTCTCATAGAGCCATGCATGAATGTGTTTTTATAACCTGTAAATTCAGGCTGTTGTTTTAAGTAATTTGAAACAAGAGCCCTATTTATTATTTAGCAGAGAATCTGTTAGTACTGCTTTTAAGGAAGGGAAGCAGCCTTATTCCCTGTAGCAGTATTTGGCTTTCTGAAGATTCATGTGTGCTGCTTGCTGTGTATGGACAAGGGGAAAAATAGGCATTATATCTTATTCAGTTACTGAATTATTTATATGAACACTTAAGCTTTAGCAGATTGCTTGAAGATAAATATTAAATAAAGTGGTAGGACAGGTGTTGCAATGCAGCAGGTTAAGCCACTGACTGCTTGGGGTGCCCTCATCCCAGGTCCAGAGTGCCTGGATTGAGTCTGGCTACCCGGGGCTTCCTATCCTGGCTTTGGCCAGGCCCAGCACTGGATGTTACAGGCATCTGGAGGTGAACCAACAGATAGAAGACCTCTCTCTCTCTCTCTCTGTCTCTCTCTGTCTCTCTCTGTCTCTCTCTGTCTCATCTCTTTTCTCTATTGCTCTTGCAAATAAATAAATCTACAAAATACATGAGATAAGGTGAAGAAAGGCAAGTTTATGAAGTTATCCTTACTCGTGTTTATTTTGCCTTTAGTTTTTGAAAGCAGAGTTCTCCCCAGTGTGCTCATTTCTCTATCTTTTTTAATTTTAGAGTTTTCTTTACAGAGAAATTTGGATTTTCTTCCCAGGCAGCAAGTGCAATTAACAGGTATTTAATTAATTCTGTAAATGCTTAATGCATGTGAAGTGTGGGTCTTAAATTATAACCTGATGTTGTAGGAGGCAAAAAAGATGTATGTAACCTAATATCCATAGTGTGAAACGAAGACTGTAGTGGGACTTGAATCCCAAGTGGCCATCTTTGCGTGAATGGAAAAGCAAAGAAGTCTTGGGCTACTCTTTATATTTCTATTTTCTGATGACTATTTTAGAAGAATGTTAAATAAGTTAGGCATTGTTAGGGACATCTTTAATGTTTACTTTTAGCTCTGATGCATTTCATTAAATTTCTTGTGTGTCCCTGGGCAGTATCGTGTATGTCATATCAGCGCCCATGTCTCCAGTGTTCGGGCTCCTAGTGGATAAAACAGGCAAGAACATCATCTGGGTCCTGTGTGCGGTAGCGGCTACTCTTGTGTCCCACATGATGCTGGCCTTTACGATGTGGAACCCGTGGATTGCCATGGTAATGTCTGTGTAACCCCTGGGCTGGGGTCAGGGACTCAGCGAGGACTCCGTCCGGTCTGTGTCCGCTGTCGCTCAGCAGACACATGGTTGTGCCTGTGACAGCAGAGAAACAGTGTCTTGGCTTCAATTTCCTCAGGATAATTTTTTAAAAGGATAATTTAAATTATTCATAAGGTGTTTTTATGTCATTTGGCTTATTTAGCAGGGAAGGCTCACAGTGGAAGTAGAATTTGAAATAGAATAGCCTTGTGAAAACCAGAATGTCTATTTGTTTCACTGATGGAAGACCTCTCTCTCTGTCTCTACCTCTCTGCAAATTTGTCTTTCAAATAAATAAATAAATCTTTAAAAAAAAATAAGACCACAGGCTGAAGTGCTGCGTTTCTTACTGTACACTTGGTAGGAATTTCCTTCCTTAGAAATCTTCCTGCAGGTTTAGTTCAGATTCTGAGAAGTGAGAACCCTGCGGCAGAAGCTTTGCACGATTACCATCTTGATAGAGATGATGGAGCTTTTCTAGTAACTTTGTACCTGTTTATAACTGCACCGATAGTATACTGACGTGTCTATCGCTTAGTATTCTTTCCAGTAGTGAGCATTGGCAGTATTGTAAATTCGGCCAATCTGGTAGGTGTGGGTGGTTCTTACATTTAATCATTAGGTTTCTTTTGTAATGGAAGGAAGAGTCGGCATTGGGTGATGCTTCACAGACAGTGGTGGCAGGTGCTGGGTTTGGTGCTGTGCTCTCCAGCAGGGTGTTGAGGACCCAGAGGCAGGATCGTGGTCTGTTGGCATGATGTTGCCTTGGTTGCCTACTTTGCAGTTCCTAATAAAAACTGGAAAAGTAGCTTATCTGAAACCTTGGTTAAGAACTTTTTGCATATTAGCCTTATATTATCTTTCTTGGTCTTGAATACACTCTGGGCCACTTATGCATGTATATAATGTGATGACAAGTGAAAATGATTAAGTCAGAGTGTATTTTTTTTCTTTTTTTGACAGGCAGAGTTAGAGAGAGAGTCAGAGAGAAAGGTCTTCCTTTTCTGTTGGTTCACCCCCCAAATGGTTGCTACGGCTGGCGCACTGTGGCCGGTGCACTGCACCGATCCGAAGCCAGGAGCCACGTGCTTCCTCCTGGTCTCCCATGTGGGTGCAGGGCCCAAGGACCTGAGACATCCTCCACTGCACTCCTGGGCCACAGCAGAGAGCTGGCCTGGAAGAGGTGCAACCGGGACAGAATCCGGCGCCCCGACCGGGACTAGAACCCGGGGTGCCAGCACCACAGGTGGAGGATTAGCCAAGTGAGCCACAGCGTGGGCCAAGTCAGTGTGTATCTTGACCGTGGAGGGATACTGTGAGAGAGGGCCAGGATAGATTTTTATATTCTGAAGATGAGTTTTAGTGTAATCACAATAAAAGTTGCTCAAATATTCATATATGAGCTACTACGTAGAAGGAAACGTCCCTCTTTGTTAATGTCGGACTTTTTACCTCTCTGCATATTGCTTTGTGTAGTGCCTGCTGGGACTGTCGTATTCGCTGCTGGCCTGTGCGCTGTGGCCCATGGTGGCATTTGTAGTTCCTGAGCATCAGCTGGGAACTGCATATGGCTTGTAAGTATGCATGCTGTCCCTCATGTATGAGAGCACTTCAGAAGTTCATGGAAAAATGGAATTAAACGATGTTTTGATGATTTTTTTCCATGAACTTTTTGAGGAGCTCTTATATGCATGAATTTTAAGGCATTTTGCAGCAAAATGAATCTACCTTTTACTTCTGTACCCCTGAAGTTTTTGAATAGCTCTCTCCTCTGCCTCCCTCTGCTCTATCAATTTTTTGGTCACACAAAACTCCAGGCCTCTGAGTCTGATTGTCTTCAGGCTCTGGGAGAGCTCTGACCCTGGAAATACTGGAAAAATCAGTCTAAGATATTGTTGTAGCGAAAAATGAGCTCCATGCCTGCAGCAAGGGAGTGCGGGTAGGCTAACTCCTAAGGGGCGATTGCTGACATCACTGTTGATCTGAGGGCAGCTCAGTGAGAAGCTGAGTCCCAGAAAGGTAAAAGAGGGAAGCGGCATCATGGTGGGTGTTCACGGAGCCCATGCTTCCTTTCAGCAGCAAGGTGGGAGTGTGCACTGCACGTAATGAGGCTGCTCTCTCACCTTTGACCTGACAGTCCCAACACTGATAGTATGTTGTTTGTAGATACTGACATTTATGCCGAAGTGTTAGTCGAGGTATGAATGAAATGTGTTTGTGTATTCTTCAATGGCAGCATGCAGTCCATTCAGAATCTCGGGCTGGCGGTCATCTCCATCATTGCTGGCATGATACTGGATACTCGGGGATACTTGTTTTTAGAAGTTTTCTTCATAGCCTGTGTTTCTTGTGAGTACCCCATGTGGCAGCGTTTCATTTCTTTGAACACGCTGCAGAATGCTCTCATTTTTACTTTGAGGTTTGTTGTTATTGTTCTTTCCCCACCCCCTTCTGAAACCAAATCCCTAGAATTTCCCCAATTCCTGCTTAGCCTGTGTTCCAGTTTTACAGCTGGAGACTTTCTAGCTCTCTGACAATTTACAAGCATTTTCCAGGAGGTCCTGTCCTTCCTGCAGAAGTGGAATCTGTTCATACTCTGTGTTAAATGTTTATGATTCTGGGGACTGGCATTCTAGTGTGGTGGTTAAGCTGCTGCTTGTGAAGCCAGCATTCCATATCGGAGCCCTGGTTAGTCTTGGCTAATCTGCTGCTGATCCAGCTTCCTGCTAATGTGCCTGGGAAAGCGATAGAAGATGGCCCAAGTGCTTGGGTCCTTGCCACACACGGGAGACCCAGAAGGAATTCCAGGTCCCTGGCTTCGGCTTAGACCAGCCCTTTCTGTGTGGCCATTTGGGGAGTGAACCAGCGGATGGATGATAGTCTGTCTCTCTCCCTCTCCTTCTCCCTTTCTCTATTGCTCTCTACTTTTCAAAAAAATTATAGTTTTTGAAAAACATTTAACATGTTCCACCTTAAAAGATCGTGAATGTGTTCCTAGAGTGGATTTGTGGACACTGGTGTGATTTAGATGTGAATGCTTGTAAATTATTCATCAATTTTTAATTTTTTTAAATTTTCAGTCTGTCATTTAATTTTTACCTGTAATCATTTATTAGTTAAAATTAGGAAGCATTAGGAAACAGTTGAAAAACTCAGTCAACATTTTTTATAATCTTTACCAAATACATAAATTGTGTTTATCAAAAAATATTCTGCTATACCATATTGATGTCTTTTATGCTTCAGTTCATTTTTTTTAAAAATACTTATTTGAAAGTCAGAGTTACACACACACACACACACACCCACACACACCCACACACCCAGAGGAGAGGCAGAGAGGTTTTTCATCCGCTGGTTCATTCCTCAGATGGCCGCAACAGCCTGAGCTGGGCTGATCCGAAGCCAGGAGCCAGAAGCTTTTTTCTGGTCTCCCATGTGGTTGCAGGGGCCCAAGCACGTGGGCCATCTTCCACTGCTTTCCCAGGAACATTAGTAAGAAACTGGATTGGAAGTGGAGCAGCTGGGACTCAAACTGGTACTCGTATGGGATGCAGGCTCCACTACACCATAGTGCCGGTGCCAATTCAGTTCAATTTTTATCATCTCAGTTTAAGAAACAAGTGCATCTTGGGAAGATTCCAATGGATAAATTATTTTTTTATCATGTTTCATAGCTTTTCTGTTATTTAAAAGGAAGTTATAGCTATGCAAATATTTGTGTAGGCGTGTGTATGGTTGAAGTTTACCTGTAATACTTATATTGAAAAGATTCTATGTTTATGTTTGTTTTAGGAGGGAACCTAAATTTAAAAAATACTTAGTTATTTAACTATAAAATAGACATATGTTTTTCAGACTTAAGCCCCCCAAAGACTGCTTCTCTTTGGCTTTCTGTAAGATGAGAAACAGCCCAGGGACTGGCAAGGGTGGTTGGGAAGTGCTGGGCAGAACCAGCCCTTAGGAAGGGAGACGCAAGGCTGGTGGGCTGGCTCCCTCTCCTCCTGCAGCAGTCTCAGCATCTTCTTTCCTTTTTAAAATTGCTTTCTTTTCATTTTATTTGAAAGGCACAGAGACAGGGAGCTTTTCCATCATGTGGTTCACTCCCCAAATACCTGCAACAGTTGGGATTGGGCCAGGCTGCAGTCAGGAATCCAGAACTCACTCCGAGTCTCCCATGGCGGTGGCCAGTACCCCACTACCCAGGCCATCACTGGCTGCCTCCCAGGGTGCATATCAGCAGGAAGCCAGAATCGGAAGCAGCCGGGATTTGAACCCAGGCACTCCTATAGGAGATATGGGTGTCCCAAGGGGCCTGTTACCTGCTGCAACAAATACCTGCTCATTTTTCCCTTTGTGGCCTGGCAGTTCCAGGGCTGAGTAGCCTGTGGAGAAAATGCTCTGTAACTTATTTTCAGTACTTTTAGAAAAAAAAAAACTGAATAGTGTTTTAAATGCCAGTTGATTAAGGGTTGATTGTATCTAAGATTTACTTTGTAATTATGATTACATAGGAATCATGAAGAAGAAATATGTATTTTTAAGAGCCCTGTGTTTCTTCACTCCTAGTGTCACTTTTATCTGTGGTCTTACTCTATTTGGTGGATCGTGCCCGAGGTGAGTACAAGGGCTGATATTTTCTTGTCAAACTCTGTTGAATTCTCTGGTAGGGTCTCTGGATTGACTGCATATCTTTTAAGGGTTAGTATATGTAATAAAGACCCTGCCCATAGTGATAGAAACACATATTGATTATATAATATTGAATTACATATTCTTGACGTTCACATTTATTAAAATTGCTGTCATTCTGTTATCCTCTAGGGAGATTAGTTTGTCTTGTAATATAAACGTTGAGATGTTATCTTCAATATTAGCAGAAACAATTATGGCATTAAAAAGAGGAAACCTTACTCCATATCCTATGTTGTTATCCTATATATTTTTTAAAAATAAGCAAATGTATAGCTGCAGTTTATATTTTAAAATTAAAAGTGTTAAAGTCTTTGGTTTAGAATTAGAAATTATAGATTCTTTTTGCTGATATTTACAAGTGTATGCATTCGTGCTTTTTTGTTTTTTATAAAATTTTGATGTTGCCTTTATAATTTTTTTTACTGCTTACTGCCAAAGTCTGTTAGATATTTAGCAAAATGTAATACTGTTTAATTTTTGGTTATTTCCTTTATTTTTTCTGTATTGCTGTTGTTACTGAATATTAATATGGTGTCCCAGTTAACAAAACTTGAAGTGATACATAAGTCCAAATTGAAAAAACAAAAAGCTGAAATTAAGAAGTGATTATTTGTATCTTTTGAGAATTCCATTTATTTCTCTTGGGAAGATTCCAATGGATAAACTATTTTATCATCTTTCATATAAACTATATATTTAAAAGGGAGTTATATCTGTGCAAATGCTTGTGTAGGTGTGTGTATGGTTGAAGTTTACCTGTAATACTTACATTGAAAAGATTCTATGTTTATTTTTTGCTTTAGGAGGGAATCTAAATTATTCTGCAAGACAAAGGGAAGAAATGAAAATGTCCCATACTGAGTAAGTGTTAAAAGGGAGAAAAGTTACCTTTATTTTGGAAATCTTAAATATTAGCATTTTTCTTAAAGATTTATGTATTTATTTGAAAGTCAGAGTTACACAGAGAGAGGAGAGGCAGAGAGAGAGAGAGAGAGAGAGAGAGGTCTTCCATCCTCTGGTTCACTCCCCAGTTAGCTGCAACGGCTGGAGCTGAGCTGATCCGAAGCCAGGAGCCAGGAGCTTCTTCTGGGTCTCCCATGAAGGTGCAGGGGCCCAAGCACTTGGGCCATCCTCTATTGCTTTCCCTGGCCATAGCAGAGAGCTGGATCGGAAATGCAGCAGCCAGGTCCTGAACCAGCACCCTTATGGGATGCTGGCGCTTCAGGCCAGGGCATTAACCCACTGCGCCACAGCACGGCTCCAAATATTAGCATTTTGTTTCAAGGTATTAGATTTAGACCAATTTTTAAAAGATTTATTTTATTTATTTGGAAGAGTGATAGAGAGGGAGAAATAGAGGGAGAAATAGGTGGCTTATCCTATGGTTCACTCCCCAGATGCCTGCAGTGGCCTTGGCTGAACCTGAAGCCAGGAGCCTGGAACTCAATCCGGGTCTCCCACATGAGTGGGAGGAACCTAACCACTTGAGGCATCACCACTGCTTCAAAGGGTCTATGTTAGCAGGAAGCTGAAATTGGGAATGGGTACTGGGTATTGAATCTAGGTACTCCAGGAGGGACGCAGGCATCTGTACAGGCTGTGTCTTAATTGCAAGGCGAAGTGCCTGCCCCATAGAAGGATTTTTAATTCCCAGATATTTAACATACTATGTTAAAGAAAAAAATATAAAAATGCAAATATAATATCCTAACTTTACTCAAGGTAAAGTATGCAGCATAGATATGTCTTAAACTCAGTTACTTGCGTATAATATGAAAAACATACTGAAAGAAATAACTCCAAAGTATTGATAACTATCTGAATGGAAAGGTTATAAGGATTTTTTTCTTGCTTTTCATATTGCCTAAGTGTTCTACATTGATTCCCTATTACTTGTATGATCTTGAAGAGTTATACAGGTGCCAGCATCATGGCACAGTGGATTAAGCCACCACCTGAATGCTGGCATCCTATATGAGCACCAGTTTGAGTCCTAGCTGCTCTGCTTCCAATCCAGCTCCCTGCTAATGTGTGTGGAAAGCAGTCCTAGAACGTGGGCCCCTGCCAGCTGTGTGGGAGATCTGTATAGAGTTCCTGGCTCCTGGCTTAGGCCTGTCCCCCAGCCCTGGAGTGAACCATTTGGGGAGTGAACCGGTGGGTGGAAGATCTTTCTCTCTCTCTTTCTGTAACTCTGCCTTTCAAATAAATAAATGCACCTGTTTTTTTTAAAAGATGTATTTATTTATTTGAAAAGCAGAATTACAGAGAGGGAAAGACAGACCTCCCATCTGTTGATTCACTCCCTAAATGGCTGCAATGGCCAGATCTGGGCTGATCTGAAGCCAGGAGCTTCTTCTGGGTCTCCTTTGTAGCTTCAGGGGCTCAAACACTTGGGCCATCTTCTGCGGCTTTCCCAGGTGCATTAGGAAGCTGGATTGAAAATGGAGCAGCCAAGACTCTACTGGTGCCCATATGGGATACTGGCACTGCAGATGGTGGTTTTACCTGCTGTGCCACAGTGCCGGGCCCAAATAAATCCTTAAAACAAAAGATGATATACAATTATCCAGAATAATGTGTAACTTTTAACGTTTGACCCTACATGTCTTGTAATACTTACAGTTTTTTTCATTCTCTAAGCCAGGTAGTACTTAATGTTTTTGTCTTCCACTTTTTGATAATTTACTGCATTTTGTTTTGCAGATGAGAAATTTAAAGGACTGTGTTGTCAGAATGGATTGCACACATCTTTGGTTTTAAAACCTCCTTTTTTTTTTTTTTTTTTTTAAAGTTAGAGCTTAGTCATTAGGAAAAATGATGGATTGGCAAGATATATTTCCGATGTACCTATTGCAAAGTGAATCTGCTGGCTGTGTGCTTTGTGCTGTCTGCTGCTGAAGAATTCGCCTTTAGAGCAGGCTGACGACAGGGAACACTTTGGAAAACTGCTTTGCAACATCCCAGGGAACTTCAGGAAGTAAATGATGGAAAATACCGGGATTTTCATTAGATACCTTTGGGATGCGATCTTTCCTCTATCTTACAGCAGGAAAGAAAACTTCTGAGGGGGACAGCAAGGCCGGTTTGCACGGTCTTGTAACAAGCGTTCCCTTTTGCGATGGGGAATGTGAGCAAGTCATTTTTCTGAAGCCTCTCCCCCACCATCACTTGCAGATGGCGCCCTGCTCTCCGTTGGGTTTGAAGGCTGCTGAGCTCTGACCCTTTTGGGTTTCTTACCTGTTACTGAGATCCTGCTCACTAAGGGACATAATTTTATAGTACAAACTTTCTGTAGCTCTTCCTCATGCTCTAACAACTCAAAAGTGTTCATTTATGGTGATGATTTCTTATCTAGATGGATAAATAAAACTACTGCAAAAAAGGAATACCTGATATCTTTTAACTTTTGGTTTTTAAAATATACTGAAACACCGATTGTAATTATTCATGTGAAAGATTATCTGTAAGAAAACCCAAGTTGGCATAAAGAAAACTTGCCTGTTACTGTCCCTGAAAAGTCACAAGTAGCTTTTTCTCCAGTGTAGGACTTTTAAGTTACCATTTTGTTGATTTTATTAAATAAAACGGGACTATGACGCTTCTCTGAGAGACCTTAAGACTTTGCACATTATTAATGAAAGTCAAGGACTTTTCCATGTGTTTTGCTCTCTGTGGGCTTCTTTTAGGCGGCATATACGAAATCACTGTGTTTAGCTGAGTGTCTTATGTAAGATGTGTGGCATGACATTGTTATGCTTGGAAATGCATTCCTTATGCAGGGTGACTTCATGGACATCACGTTTTCCTGACTTAGAGTTTCTGGTGTCATTATTCATGCGTATGTTCTATGGGCTCTGTGCTAACATGGCAGCTACACCAGCGAGCCAGAGTGCAGGCAGTGGGCGCTGCTGTTGCATGGCTCGTGTGGCCTAGCCCCTGCCTCACTCCACTGCCTCTGTGCTGCAGCCACAGGGAGCTGCTTCCATGTTTTCAAGTAGCCTCTCAGGGGCTTTGTCCAAGCTGTTCCCTTTGTTTAGAAGGTTTTTCTCTAGGGTTCTCTACAACCTGATGGCATCTGATTTACAACAGAAAACCTTAGCCCCAGCCCAGAACCATTGTTCTTTGTGGAAACTCTTCCAGACCCTTCAGGTTAAGTGAGGTTCTTATAAATGTCCCGCGGTCTTTGAAAAACCCTGTACTTCTCCTTTTTGGCTTACCTCAGTTTATAATAAAGAATTTATGATGGTGCGAGTATCTCTGTCTTCCTTAGATTGTAAGCTCCATGAGGGCAGGGGCTGTGTCTGTTTTATTAATAATGGTTGTATCCATTGTGCCTAGCATAAAAAGGCGCAAAATAAATATTTTTGAATAATGCATAAATGAAAAAGAGTGAATTTTTGAGAGATAAGTTGGCAATATGAATAAAAAGACTTGGAATGGTGGTGGGCTGCATGCCTTTTGGCTTAGCAATTCCATTTCTAAGAATTTGTCCTAAGAAAACTATCAGACAAATATACCTATAAGTATGTTTTAAGAAAGTGTCTTCATTGCAAGATTTTATCATAGCCTAGAATAGGAAACCACTCACATTTGTAAGAATAGATTTGTTAATTACATTGTATCACGTGCTTTAGGTGAGATGTTTTGCTCAAGCACATACAAATGTAGAATAATTAATACGGATGCCATTTTTGTCTAGAGGATTCTAGTGCTGCCAATTTTGTACAAGCACAAACTGTACCTGAAGGATGTGTACCCCTTTGTCTCTGGGTGATGACTGATGACTTTCTTTTGACTTATTTATATTTTCTAATTTTCCCACAATAAACATCTATCATGGATGCATGTTTTAAAAACTCACAACAGAATTCGATGCAAGTCTGCAGGCTGCTCTTAGAAGAATGTGGTAGTTCGGAGGAGAGGAAGGTAGTAAGTAGTGTTTTCCAAAGACTGCGAATAACTGCATTGGCAGGAAGAAAGTTGTGTCTGAGGAGAGTCATAGGAGACAAACAGGATGGAGCTTAGGGTAATGAATATGGGAAATTATGAGAGTGCGCACTGATTTTTGGTCATCGTGCCTAATGGTAGCAAAAAATAGCTCCACCTTGCCCGCGACCTCTGTATTTCTAGACTGCCTCAGCCTCAGCCGCAAACCCTTGGCCTCTTTCATTTGCATGTTCTTTTTTTTTTATTTTATTTTTATTTTTTTAATTTTTTTTTCTTTGACAGGCAGAGTGGACAGTGAGAGAGAGACAGAGAGAAAGGTCTTCCTTTAGCCGTTGGTTCACCCTCCAATGGCCGCCGCGGTAGGGCGCTGCGGCCGGCGCACCGCGCTGTTCCGATGGCAGGAGCCAGGTGCTTCTCCTGGTCTCCCATGGGGTGCAGGGCCCAAGCACTTGGGCCATCCTCCACTGTACTCCCTGGCCACAGCAGAGAGCTGGCCTGGAAGAGGGGCACCCGGGACAGGATCGGTGCCCCGACCGGGACTAGAACCCGGTGTGCCGGCGCCGCAAGGCGGAGGATTAGCCTGTTGAGCCACAGCGCCGGCCCCATTTGCATGTTCTTGAGCATTAGAGTGGGGGTTTGGGTGTAGGCCCTGAGCAGTAGCTTGGCGCTGGAAGATGGTTGGGAAAACTTTGAGGTTTTGTAAGAAATACTAACAAGCCCTGATATGATGCGGGCCAGGCAGCCAAGCGTTTTACAAACTTTTAGCATTTATCCTGCTCGGGTGTGTTGTATATACGGTCATGTCCTCCTGTGCACATGTCTTTCCTTTTTATTTTTTGACAGGCAGAGTGGACAGAGAGAGGTCTTCCTTTTCAGTTGGTTCACCCCTCAATGGCCGCTGCGGCCTGCGCGCTGCAGCCGGCGCACTGCGCTGATCTGAAGCCAGAAGCCAGGTGCTTCTCCTGGTCTCCCATGCGGGGGCAGGGCCCAAGCACTTGGGTCATCCTCCACTGCCTTCCCGGGCCATAGCAGAGAGCTGGCCTGGAAGAGGGGCAACCGGGACAGAATGCATGTCTTTCTTAATGCATCTTTGTCAGTCCCAATTCTTGGCAGCTACCCTGCCTGAAATTTTTTGCCTTCACACATTTGACTGCAAATCATCGATGTAATCAAGTCAGTGGGGCTTCAGAGTATTTTCATTTGGGGTTACCATGTACTTATGAGTGGGTTATTTTGTCTTCTTGAAGCGGATCACCTTTTTTTTTTTTTTTTTTTTTTTTTTGACAGGCAGAGTGGACAGTGAGAGAGAGACAGAGAGAAAGGTCTTCCTTTTGCCGTTGGTTCACCCTCCAATGGCCGCCGCGGTAGCGCGCTGCGGCCGGCGCACCGCGCTGTTCCGATGGCAGGAGCCAGGTGCTTCTCCTGGTCTCCCATGGGGTGCAGAGCCCAAACACTTGGGCCATCCTCCACTGCACTCCCTGGCCACAGCAGAGAGCTGGCCTGGAAGAGGGGCAACCGGGACAGGATCGGTGCCCCGACCGGGACTAGAACCCGGTGTGCCGGCGCCGCAAGGCGGAGGATTAGCCTGTTGAGCCATGGCGCCGGCCGCGGATCACCTTTGGTGCATGTCTTCCACGATTTGCTGAGTGTAGGCAGCTTTCCATGCTTCCATTTCCTGATCATCAGTTCCTTCTACCACTCTTAGTCACATATTTATGAGGCCTAAGATATGGCTAATGGTCACATGTCAGATGTGTGTTCATTGGTGCATGACCTCAAGCATTGTGTACAAACATCTCTGTGTACAGTGTGTTTAGTTACCAGGTGGGGCGAGCCAGGCCTTCCAGCATTGCATTCACATCTCTGAGCACCCTGGCAAGTGAACGAAGCACCCTGGCGAGGCAACAAGGGTGCTCTCCAGAATTTCTAGGACCTAGTAGGTAGTTTCCAAACAGCAGAAATTGTGAGCTAATGATACTCCCCCTCCAGTAATGAGACTTTTTCAGTTTTCCAGGGAACTCTGCTGATTATTTCAGAGTTAAGTATCTTACAATGTGCAGGCACTTTTTAACCCTTTGAAACAGGCTTTACCCTGGGGAAGAGGTAAATAAGAAATCTGGGGAACTCCTCTATCCCTGCTCCAGAAGAGCTCAGATTTCACACTGTAAAGTGGACAAGAGATGGCCAGGCAGTCATGGAGTGAGGTGAGGTGGGAGGAAGATGGATGGCTGCACTTGAGTTGACAACCATAGGCCTCAAGAACTGAGATGTGGAGAATTGGGCTGGAGGGAGAGCAAGGCTCCGTGTTAGCAGGAAGGGTGTGCCGGGCATGTGGAAGTGTGAGAAGGTAGGCCTGGAGACAGGGCATCCCAGGGTTTTAGAGTTCTCCCTCATGAAATGGAGTGAGTGTGAAAGGTCACAGTCCACTCTGGGTTTTATGGGGTCCCTAGAGGTGGAGTCCAGGCTTGAGAGATGGGAGAGTTCAGAGAAGTAAGGGCACAGGCAGTGTTCAGTGGATATTTAAAGATGTCTTCCATGACTTCAGGTTTTTTTCACAATTGTATAAATTTGAATAGATGTAGTTTTATGTTACAGCCACCACAATCAGGATGCAAAACATAGTTCTTAGTGAACAATCAAAGGAAAGACATAGTTTGTCTTTTAATCACATACTCTTCTAATAGTCTACATTCCCTTCTTAGGTTATCTTAGGAGGTTTTATTTCCAGCACATGCTTTCCTATTCTAGTTACTGAGTACATGGAGGTTTTAATGATCATAATATTAAATGTCATGTTTTTAAAAAGATTTATGTATTTGAAAGATTGACAGGAAGGGACCACTGCACCCCCCCACTCCCCAACACACACGCACAGTGTTGTCTTCTATCCACTGATTCACTCCCCAAGTGCCTGAAATAGCCAGGGCTGGGCCAGGTGGAGGGGGAGCCCAAAACTCGACCTGGTCTCCCACGTGGGTGGCAAGGCTCAAGCACTAGAGACCATCCGCTATATGTATTAGCAAGAAGCTGGATTGGAATTGCAACAGCTGGGATTTGAACAGTAGCTTAACTTGCTGCACCACAATGTTTGCCGTTGTCATTTTATAGACTCCAATTTTTTACTTTTTTAAAAAGATGTATTTATTAATATGAGTTACAGAGAAGGAGAGGCAGAGGCAGAGAGAACCTTTCATCCACTGGTTCCCTCTGCAAATGACCACAGTGGCTAGGGCTGGGCCAGGCCAAAGCCAGGGGCTAGGAACTTCCTCCGGGTTTCCCACGTGGGTGTAGGGGCCCAAGAATTTGGGCCGTCTTCCACTGCTTTCCCAGGTGCATTTGTAGGAAGCTGGATAAGAAGTGGAGCAGCTGGGACTCAAACAAGCACCCACGTAGGATGTCGGATAGCAGATGGTGGCTTAACCCACTGTGCCACAATGCCAGTCCCTGATTGTTCACTTTTAATTCTATGAAATTGGGCTGCATCTTACTTTGATATCATGATTCAAGGAAATGTGGAGGATAAAGAACAATGATGATGCTTGTAATGATGCAATGTTTGCTTACTGGTGTAAGATGTGTGTGGACTTCTGTGTCATCATTTGCTCTGGCCTCACGGAACCTAAGGCTCTTTATCAGAGCTAGTGATTTAGAGATAAGGAAAATGGGCCCTACCTTCCTTGTGGGTCACATTGACGGGAGGGGAGACAGGCACAGAATCAGTGATTAAGTAACTGGTACAGTGTACTGAGGACTATTGTACAACAGTGACTGGGGATTAAGCAAGGTATAAGGATTAAGCAAGAACCCAGCATGTGTCCATGACTCAGTGGAGATGGTCTTTGGGCTGCGTGGTAAAACATGGGTAGGATGGTTCCTTAATCAGAGAAGGAGGGGGTGAGAATGAGGAGGCAAGGTTTCAGGGCTAGTTGTGGGAGAGCCTGTTAATGAAAATGGAGTGGTTGAAAACGTCAAGGCACATTGTCAAAGGTCTTTTATTCTATATTTGGGATTATGGTCATAAAATTTTGTGCTTTGAGAAGATTTTTATTTTCAGGATTATCAAAATTTTTTTTGATAATTTGCATTTTAGAAAGATGATCCTGGAAGTAGTAGAAAGGGAATGAGTTGGGGACTGAGGGGAGCAAATCTAGGGGCAGGAGAAGTGTTTAATGGTCAGAGCAGTGAAGCTGGGAATGATGGCTCCTGAACCAAGGCAGTGGTAGTGAGGATGGAAAGAGGGCACAGGTTCTAGAGTTACAAGTAACAGGAGGTGGTCATTTCCTGGAAATAAAATAGGGGAGAAACCAGAATTAAGGGTAACTTCCCATATTTCTGGCTTGTATGAATGATGGTAACATCTCACTGGTGAGAACTCAGGTGAGAAGCTGTAGGTTTGGGAAGAAAAGCTTGCAATGACCAACAGACTTGTATGGACAGAAACATGGCTTTGAAATGTTAGAGAAGACTGCCCTAGAGAGAAGTCTGGGAGCCATCAGGGAGCCAACGAGCTGGCCAAGAAGTATTTGGGGTGAACAGAGGAGTGCAAAGGACCTAGTGGTGGGACATGCCCAACTATAGTAGTGAGCAGGAAGAGGTGCAGTAGAAGGTCAGGCAGGGTAGTAGGTGACAGTGGCAAATGCAGTGGAAGGTCAGGCAGGAGTGGGGCTGACAGTGCACCTTTGGCTTGTAACTGGTGAGTCATTGGTGCATTGTTGAGGACAATTTCCAAGGGATGTGATGGCAGGGCAGACGGCAGCCAGGTTTAATGACTTGGAGTATGAACTGAAGGTAGAAGCTGCAATAAAAAGTGTAGCCTACCCTGGCAAGAAACGAGGCTATAAAAAAGAGAGCAGAAGCAGTCCTCAGTGGCTGCTCCTTTGCTTGCCGGGTTAATGCTTTAGAAAGGGCTCTCTGTTAATGTGCTCTTCTGCTTGCAGAGTGGAACATTCTCAGACTCTGTGATACTTTAATTTCCTTGAAGTAGCACTTTTTGGGTTTTGTTCATGATTTAACCACTGTAAAAATGCACAGCTAAGGCTTGCTGAAAGAATGTAAGTTTTGCTTCTTATCATGGAATTTTTCTTGAAGCCATTACCTTTGTAGTTGATATATTAAGAAAAACCCCAATGAAACAAAAAGTTGGGAAATTGAAATACTAAAGAGATGTATTTCGTCTATAAGAGAAAAGATAATGAGAATATATAACTTTGTAAGATCAGGTTACATTTAATTGCAAGTGATGTTGTGAAAAAATTTCTGCCTTTTTATTGTCTTTGAAATATGGGCTGAAAAGAAAAAGTGAGAATGCATGCAGGTAATGTGTGTTCTGGAATTGCTTTGAATTGGAGTTGGTGGGTGGTAAAACAAATGAACAACTGCTGATGTCGTTTTATGAGCACACATTCATAAATTGGGTTTAGCAGTCATTCCAGAAAAGCATACACAAGAGAATCGTTTGCTGTGTATTCATCTACTTCACAAAGATTTAGTGAGTACGTGTCGTTCAAGCCTCTGCTGGATCCTGGAGGTGGGGAGCCAAGAGGGTTTAAATGACTGTGTTGGTAGAAGGGGAGATGTTCCTTAACAGAGACATGCGTGATGGTTCAGAAGAGGGAGAGGGTCTTCTGATGGCTGATCAGGGGTAGCTTCTTGGAAGAGGTGACATTTGAGCTGTTGGCTGAGAGACAATTATTCATTCTGTTTCACTAATCTATTTCCATGTAACACCCTTGACTACTCTTTTTTCCCTTTCTTAATGAAAAACTATTTATTAGGCATATGGAGAGAAAGAGGGGTTGACCTCATATCTGCTGGTTCACTCAAATGCTCAGAACAGCTGAAACTGGGCCAGGCCAAAGTCAGGAGTTGGGAACTCAGTCCAGGTCCTCCATGTGGGTTGCAGAGATTCAACTACTTGAGCCAACCAATAGTTACACCAGCAGGAAGGTGGAATTGAGTGGGAGCTGGGTATTGAACTCAGGTACCCTGGGGACATGGGTGTCTTAACTTCTGTGCTAGACGCCCACTCCCTGCTCTCCAGAACCTGTTCACTAATTTGATGTCAAGTGCTTTGTACCCCACAGCTGTTCCTATCCCTAACTCTTGGTCAAAAATCTGTATGGTTCCTGTGTATCCTAGGTCTTCCGTTCTGTTCTTTTCCTTCACTTCTCCCTTAGAGAAACCATTTGCCAATGCAGCTCTGACTATCTACACAGGCAACTCTGAACCCAGAGCTCGGGCCCAAGGTGACCCTGAACTCATATATTTCCAATTTGAAGTCTCTCCAGCAGCTCATGTGTAACTTGTCTGGAGCTGAACTTACCACAGTGCACAGTCCCTCTTCCCTTCCTCCCTCCGTTTGTCCTCACCCACTGAGGGTCTACCTTGGGCTAGTTTATCGTTCTTTTGATTCCTCTGGGTCAGAATCTCAGAGTCATTTTTGTTACATCTCCCTACCAATAGTGTCTAAGTAGTCATTTATTTCTCTCCTTTCCTTTCAGTTATATTAAGCTGCGGTTCCATGTATGCCACCTAATTTCCATCCACTATCTCTGTGTGCGTACCACTGCAGTGCTTTTCTGAGCTCTGATCCTCCTCCTCTTCACTGCCTAGGTCTACTGTGGTGGGAATGTTGCTAGGATGCTGAATTCAATAGTTGGAACACAGATAACGAGGGAGTGAAGCAGATCTCAGCAGGAAAGGAGCCCACTGGACAACTCCGGGGGCGGCCAGCCTGTGAGTCGGCAGTGCAGGCTGGGATCAGAGGCAGCAGGAGAAAGCAGATCCCGGAAAGATGCCGGGTTCTACAGGTCCCATGCCGAGTTTCCATTTACGTGACATTTGGAAAAGGCAGAACTACAGGGACAGAGAACAGAACACTGGTGGCCCGGGGCTACAGCTAAGCAGTTAGGGTCGCAAGGCATTTTTAGGGTAATTGGGAATGTCTTATATCTTGACTGTGGTGACATTTGCCTGAATGCCATTTGTTAACACAGAGCTGTACAGGAAAAAGATGAATTTCAGTGGATATAAAGCATTTCTCAATAAAGTATAAATCTGAAAAAACAAAGTAGACCCTGAGGGCTGGAGATGAGAACCTAGGCAGGTGGAGGCTTTGTCTGGGGGACATGCAGAGTGCCAGAAGGTGGGTCCAGGTAACTGTGAATCCTACATGCTGTGGAGGGAGAGCTGTAGGTGACCGTGCTTACCTGGGACTGTGCTGTAATGGGCCTGGCAGCACTTATGGGCCCTTTCCCCAAAGGGAATAGTGAAATAATTATCTCTGGTACCTTGAGGTAACTGTCCCCAAATATCTAAGACACAATGTCAACTAAGTTAAACTTCTTTGAGCCAAACTTCCCAGAAATAAGTAAAATATGGTTGCTTTTACTTTGCTGCTAAGCAGGTCAAAACAACAGGAGAAGCAAAATTAGCTTTATGTGGTAGAGCAGAGAAATAATTGCAAGCACATAGTTAGCCAAGACTTAAAGGCAGGAAGGCATTGGCTGGAAGCTTTTAGATTAAGGGGGTGCATCCTGAGGACCCTAGATAGTTTTCTTCCCATGTCTAGGGTAGGCATTAGAAGTAGTGGCCTGGTGGGCTGTAGGATGGCTCAGGACTTTGGGGGAGCCTGGCTCAGCGGTTGTCCAGTACTGTGAAACCTTATTTTTTTTTTTTATTTGACAGATAGAGTTAGACAGTGAGAGAGAGAGACAGAGAGAAAAGTCTTCCTTCTGTTGGTTCACCCCCAAAATGGCCGCTACGGCTGGAACTATGCCAATCCGAAGCCAGGAGCCAGATGCTTCCTCCTGGTCTCGCTTGCGGGTGCAGGGCCCAAGCATTTGGGCCATCCTCCACTGCCTTCCCGGGCCACAGCAGAGAGCTAGACTGGAAGAGGAACAGCTGGGACTAGAACCCAGCGCCCAAATGGGATGCTGGCGCCACAGGCGGAGGATTAACTAAGTCAGCCATGGTGCCAGCCCCAACCTTATTGATTTGTAAAGCTGAAACTTCCCTGTATGTTATGCAAAGAAAGCGACAGGAATTCATGTCATAAGCAAGAGAGGTGAGACAATGTTCAGAAGAGCAAACCATTTTATGCTCTCTCAGCTTTTGTAGAAACACTTATTTATGTGGAAACAGCTGACCTGCTAATTAGAAAACATCATTGCCTAGTCATTAAGCCAATTATCCTGAGGAATTCTGCCAAGCAACACTTCATCTAGTTCTAATTATTGTGTGGCCCTGAAAGCAATAAACTGTACTTTTGGAATAAAATTTTGTAATTTAGACATATACATTTCCTATAGATAGAGTGGGACAGTAATGAGGTGTTTTACAAAACGATTTATCTACCTTATCTTCATAGGGAGATTATAGTGAACTAGATAATATATGCTTAGATCTGAGAAGTCCTTGGAAAATATAGTAACTTTCTTTGTTTTATAGCAATATTGATGGGCTCTTCACTTCCAGTTCTGGTCTGTTTAAGTTGGTAAAAAATAAAACACTGTAGATTGCTTGAATAACAGCAGATTCCAACTCTGTCAACAGCAACATTTCTAAAACAATTATATTCATAATGCCTCTCTATATAACATGAACAACTGTAATTTTTTTTTTTTTGACAGGCAGAGTGGACAGTGAGAGAGAGAGAGACAGAGAGAAAAGTCTTCCTTTACCGTTGCTTCACCCTCCAATGGCCGCTGCGGCCAGTGTGCTGCGGCTGGCGCACGGTGCTGATCCGAAGCCAGGAGCCAGGTGCTTCTCCTGGTCTCCCATGCGGGTGCAGGGCCCAAGCACTTGGGCCATCCTCCACTGCCTTCCTGGGCCATAGCAGAGAGCTGGCCTGGAAGAGGGGCAGCCGGGATAGAATCCGGCGCCCCAACCGAGACTAGAACCCGGTGTGCTGGCACCGCAAGGTGGAGGATTAGCCTGTTAAGCCATGGCGCCAGCCTAGATAATTCTTTTTCTAAAGATATATTTATTTACTTATTCAAAAGGCAAAGAGAGGGAGGGGGAGGGGGAGGGGATGGGGGAGGGGAGAGGGAAAGGGGGAGAGAGGGGGAGCGGGTGGGGGAAGAGGTGAGGAGAGGGAGAGGGGGAGGGGGAGAGGGAGAGGGGGAGGGGAGAGGGAGAGGGAGAGGGGGAGAGGGAGAGGGAGAGGGAGGGGGAGAGGGAGGGGGAGGGGGAGAGAGAAGGAGAGGGATCGGGAGAGGTCTTCCAGGGATGGTCCAGGCTGCAGCTTGGAGGCAGAAACTCCATCCTGATCTCCCATGTGGGTGGCAGGGGTCCAAGCATTTGGGCCATTACCTGCTACTTCCCATCCTATGTGGGAAGCTTGACTGGAAGTGGAGCAGTCAGGACTTGAATTCCGATAAGGGATGTAGGCTTCACAAGCACAAGCAGCAGCTTAATGCACTGTGCCACAAAGCTGGCCCATAAATAGTTCTTTTTTTAAAATATTTATTTATTTATTTGAAAGAGTTATACATAGAGAGAAAGAGAGGCAGAGAGATGTCTTCCATCTGCTGGTTCACTCCCCAAATGGCCACAATGGCTGGAGCTGTGCCAATCCAAAGCCAGGAGCCAGGAGCTTCTTCTGGGTCTCCAACATGGGTACAGGGGTCCAAGGACTTGGGCCATCTTCTACTGCTTTCCCAGGCTAAGCAGAGTGCTGGATTGGAAGTGGAGCAGCCAGGACTTGAACTGGCACCCATATGGAAAGCTGGTACTGCAGGCAGCGGCTTTACCCGCTACGCCACAGAGCCGGCCCCCATAAATAGTTCTTTAAAATTTTCTTTTAGGGAGTAGACATCATTATGACTTAGGAAAGCTTTTCCAGGTCACAAAGGGAGACAGCGGACCTAAATAAAAATAAGGGGCCTCCTTTCTCATGCATCTTTCACCTTATCCTGCAGCACTTTTCCCTGATTACGAAATGTAGTCAAGGAGCCCCCAGGGTGTGTCAGTGGGTCTGCAGATAGGCACCTGTGTGGCTAAGCGAGCCACGGAGGTAAAGTGACAAGGGAGGACTTGGCTGGTGCTTGGCCGCTGTGTGGATGAGACCCACTTGCTTCAAGCTCAGGAGCATGTGCCTCAGAGGCACTGCTTGGCTTCAAAGCTTCCACTCAGCGCTATGTTCTGGGCATCCTCAGGTGGCTGAGCTTCAGTGAGGTGTTTAGAGGTGTGTGCTTCAGTCTCCTTCACTATAAATGGGGCTAACAATTGCACTCACCTCTAAGGGCTATTGTGAAGATTAAACGTTACTCCGCACGAAGTGCTCCCACCACGGGGCTTCGCTAACTCATCCGTCCATTCACGGGTTCGTTATTCATGACTAGAGCCTACATTTCTTTTGCACTTGCCATGTGCCAGGCCCTGCTGGGGAGACCCTGCTGTGAAGGATGGTGTTAGGGGTTCAGTGATAGGATGGCGTCCCTGTCATAGTCAGCCTGTATTCCGGTGGGAAGATGTAGATCACAAATGAATAAGTGCATTAACTAGTCCAGGTAGTAATACATGATAACATGGTAGTTAGGGAAATAAGAATGATTGCGTTATGGGGAGAGAGGTCAGCCTTAGCTAGGGCAGGCAGAAGTGGTTCTGAGAGGGTGATATTTGAGCTGAGAGGCGAGTGACAAGAGATCCATGTCACCTTTGATAAATGAAGTTTTCCTTTGTGTTGGTAGCTCCCTTCATATTCTCACTTTAAGCTCTCTTAGCATCAATATTAAATCCTTTCCAGTTGACACTTGCAGGAAGCCCTGAGAATCTGTTGCTAGCACTCCGTTTGTACAAGCCAATCATCATCAACATGGTTGGGCCTGTTTTCCCCAAACTTCACTTTGGCAGCACCCAGATCTGCCCACCCCGGGACATCTCTCCCTTGCCTGCGGCTGGCTGCTCAGCCACTTTGTTCTGCCTCAGTTTCTGGAGAAGCCTGACTCTGTTACTGCTCCCCAACAGGAAGTACAGGATGGGGTTGAGGCAGGTGCTCATGCTCAGCAGAGGCCTCCACATCTTGTAGGCCATGCTGGCTGCCTTTATGAGCTGGCAGTCCTGGGCAGTCAGGAAGCTGACAATGAGGTAGAAGGTGCGGGCAACATGGAAGGGCACAAAACAGAGGGCAAAGAGGCCGCATATGAGCAGGATGGTCCTGATGGACTTGGCCTGGGCTGCCTGGCCTGCCCTTGTGAGGCTCTCCTCTGACCTGGTCAGGCTCCTGACCATCAGCGAGTAGCATAGCAAAATGACCAAGGAGGGGAAGACAAAGCCAGACAAGGTCAGAGCCATGGCATAGGCAAAAAACTGATCAAAGTTCTCTGGGCTGGTCGTATCATAGCAGATCACCTGGCCTTCGATATAGGCCGTTTGGGAGAAGACCAGTGTGGGCAGCACTTGGAGGAACACCAGGGCCCATGTGGTGACAGCACCCAACCAGGCATGCCGGTGGGTCCGGTAGGGCATTGAACGCAGCGGGTGGCACACACCTAGGAAGCGGTGAACAGAGATGCAGGTCAGCAGCAGGATGCTTCCATAGAGGTTGGCATAGAACAGGAATCTCACCAGCCTGCAGAGCAGCTCCCCAAAGATCCAGCTGTCATGCAGGAAGTAGGTGATGATTAAGAAGGGCAGGGTTAGCACAAAGAGCAGGTCGGCCACCATCAGGTTCACCAAGTAGATGGTGGCACAGCTCCAGCGCTTGGTTTGCCGCCAGGAGGACCACAAGACAGTGCCATTCAAGGGCAACCCTAGGACAAATACCACACTGTAGGTCAGGGAGAGGTAGAGTTTGTTCTCTGAGAAATGGCAGACACTTTCTTCCTTGGAGGCATTCATGTCCAATTTCTCCGTCTCTCGGAAGGCTCTGCGGAGGAGCGGAGCTCTGCCACAGCTCTCACTTCTTCCCCTGGGAGGGAACAAAATAGACAGCCTAGTGTCATGACTCCAGCCGGGTGTTAGCCTCTGCCTTGACCTGGCATGCAACTCTGGGCTCTCAAAGTCTAGTTAGCATCATTGTTTAAGAGAGACAACTCCCAGGAAAAACGTTAAACCCAAGGATAGGGCGGCTTGTAGACTTACCGGGTCCGAAGGGCCGCCTTGCCTTGACGTGTGTGCTCTTGCTTTCAGCTGGGTTGTGATAGGAAGGTCAAGTACACAGGATAGTGGGAAAATGCTGCTGTCATTTGAAGAGAACACAGCTCTGTAAATAACTGCTGTTGTTGGAATCCTTTGCATAGGGCCAGGAAGTCTCTCAGGAGAGAGATTCCAGCTGCAGAAGCTGGTGTGTTCCCAAGGGTGGTGCTGCTCACAGCCTGTGCCTAACCACACAGACCATGATGGAATAGAAAATCATCCTCTGGAGGGCCTTGGGAGGATTAGGGAAAGCAGAGACTTTGCCTACAGGCTCCACTGGAAGGCTGGGATTTGTGTCTCTGCAGATTTATGAGTTGCATATTTGAATACCGGGGCTGATTTGCTTATTAATCATCTCAGCATCCTGACCACACAAGAAAACAAAGCTGAGCCATGAAGCCAGGTGCAGCTTCTTTATTTCCATCCCTGCTGAGAAAGCAGTTCCACCAGGTGGGCCTCAGTTGCAGCGGAAGGTGTGCGTAGAGCTTGAAGATTCCTGTGGCATTAGGAAAGCCAGCATGCCCACCCGCATGGGGTCCATGGGAATTGAAAGACGTTGAATTCTAGGGTTTGATTTTAGGGACCAAGTGTTTAGAAAGACAAGGTAAAACAAGGGAAGAGAGAAAAGTGGAAGGTGGGTAGTTTTAGGAGAAATTGTTGGCTGTAAAATACCATATTGAAATTTACTTGCAATAAAAGGAACACAGATTTCATTCATTCTGCCAATTAACAAACGTGTGTCGAGTGAGGCCCTGGGGATACGGAGGGAGTAAGACACAACCCTAGCCCGCCAGGATCTCATGGTCTGGCAGGGCAGACTGGGGTGGATGCTGCTGATTGCAATGATGTGAGGGGTAGTCAACAACATTCTCTGAAATTAGCACCATATTCCCAGCTCTCGCCTGGGCGGAGTGAATGAAGGCGTCTTAGAAGGGGTGACTTTGGAACAGCTTGGAAGAACAATCGGGAGCTTACTAAGCAGAAAACGGTCTGGGGTGTGGGGTAGGGGCAATGACCCCTGCAAGGGGGCAGAAGGGCAGAGCACACTACGGGGATGGCAGGAGACTCAGCGTTATTGATGTCACCACGAGCAGGACAGAGCTGTGCTGGTTCCTCTGAGGTGTTGACTTGGCCTGGGTTGGGGATACACAGACAGATGGCAGAGCATTCCTGAGGTGTATCCAGGAGAGATGGGCACTGGGGGCAGTGGCTCAGTGAAGGAGATCCGCCCCCTCACCTAGAGTGGGTGGGCACCATCCAAACCGCCCAGGCAAGGACAGACTGAGAAGGAATAGAAAGGCGAATTGGCCCTCCAGTGGAGCCGAGACATAGCCTCTCCTGTGCTGGGACAGCAGAACTCCAGACTCCGGGACTGGCACCTGCAGCCCCCAGGATTCTCAGGATTTCAGATTCAGCCTGAGGGAACCAACCTGCTCCCCTGGCTCTCCAGAGACACCGCAGATGCCAATTCCCATAATAACACCCCACCTGCCTCCTTAGTGGTTTGCTCTCTGCGGAGGCCTGGCTAACACAGCTGTGCTGAGGAAGATAGTAGCAGCGTGGCCTCTGCGCCCGAGGCAGGGAGAGGCCAAGTTAGGGTGAAGCCCTTGTCCTAACTCGGAGCAAGGAAATATTGAGGTTGATGACATCATGCGGATTTCATTAATCCTTATTATTGATGTCAGCACATCCTCTTGGCCATGGGAGGACATTGATATAAATCTGACAGTTGATTTTAATAGTTAATATGTATCTGGAAAAAATTTTTAAAATATATTTTAATTTTTTATTTGAAAGACATCTTCCATCTGCTGGTTCACTCCCCAAATAGCACACAGCCAGGGCTGGGTCAGGGTGAAGCCAGGAGCCAAGAACCCAGTCTGGGTCTACCATATGGGTATCAAGGGCCTAAGTACTGTCATCGTCTCCTGCCTCCCAGGGTGTGCCTTAGTGGGAAGCTGGATTGGCAATGGAGTAGAGTGGTCTTGAACCAGATGCCCCACAGGGGATGTGGGTGTCCCAAGCAGGGACTTAGCTGCTGAGCCAAATGCTTGCCCCTGGAGAACTTTTGTGAATGAATGAAACCATTTAGTGGGGTCTCATAAACACCCTCTCACAGTAAAAGTTATTTTTTGTGTATGTGAAAGACTTGATTATACAATTCTTAGAAAGATGAACTGTTAGGTAGGAAGTCAGATATGAGCTTATGTGTGTGTAACAATGGCCAGCATATGCATCTGCATCTCAAAGCCATCCTGATGTTTCATGGGCAGCCTGGTATTTGCATCCTGCCCTGCCCCCTTCTACCTGATAACCTGCCAGGTGGGGGTCCACCCCTTCTGCCTGACAAATCTTCCACAATCTCCCAGAATTACCCTGCTCTGGATCCCCACTCTCCAGGGGATCTTGCTCACCCTTCCTCTAAACTCAGGATGGTGCCAGCTAGCCTTCCTCCTGTCTGATACCTTCAGGGGAAAACTCAGATAGAAGTTTTTCTATTTACACCCAAAAAGCCCTTTGTTCCAAGAGGAGCAGAGATGGGAAAGCAAGACCCATCTCCTTAACCCCCCCCCCCCCCCCCAGCCTCAACCGGACAGCATGCTCAGCCCTCTGCCTCTATGCTGAGCCGCCCACCTGCCTGGCCAGGTGTAATCTCTCTCCACTCAACCATGTAACCTCGCCACCCCCCCCCCCCCCCCCCCCCAGTCAGAGCGACTGCACTCTCTCTCCGAGGTCCTGCCTGGAGAGGTGCCCATCCGTTCTTACGGATGTCCCTTCCCTAATAAACTTTGCTACTTTTACTTTCCACTACTCTGTCTCACGCCTGAATTCTTTCTTGCGTGAAGAACCTTGCATTTCTCTGGTAACAGAACTAAGGGCTTATACATGTCACAGCACAATTATTTGATTTTTAATGGGTTTCTTTAAATGGGGTCCCCAGGTACATTTAATTAGGTGGTGGATTAAAGTAGCAGGTGGTTTACTTTGAATTTCCTAAAATGTTTCAAATCAAAGAATAATTTGGTGTTATTTGAATGACTGACCACCGGGTGGCAATGAAGACCAACAGACAGGTTACAACCCCCTCTATGCCATCCCCATAGAAGCTGGAATTGGAGTTGCGCTTTCATCCTGGCATAGCAGCTGTGGGTGAAGTAGCATTCACTAAGGACGTAGAGAAAAAAAAAATCCTAATCCCTGAGCCTTCTCCTATTGGTGTGCCCCCTACAGTTACCTTGTTAGGTTTCCGCGATGAAGTGGAGTTTGCCAGCCGAACCTGCCTGAGGATTCTACATAAAGACCACGTGATGTAGGCAGCTGACGAAGCAAGTGCAGAGCGTAAGTGGGGGTCATGTCTGTGGTTTGGGGACACCCGTGTTGCTTTTACAAAGCAGACTCAGGAAATTCTCAGATTTCCTGGGCATCTTTTTTTTTTTTTTTAATCTCCCTGTCCCTTCACCACTACTCCTCATCTTCATCACCACCCCGCCCCCCAAAGAAAGATACGGAAATGAAATAGTAACTCACCCCTCAAATCACAGATGTAGTATCCTTGTTATAGATGACCTAACCTGGCTTCGAAGCCACATTGCGAGGCAATGGCAAAGAGATAACAGAATACAGTAGTCCTCTCTTGTCTTCAGTTTCACTTACTGTGGTCTAAATTACCCATAGTTAACTATGGTCTGAAAATATTAAATTAAAATTTTCAGAAACAACTCAAGTTTTAAATTATACACTGGTCTGTGTAGCATGATGAAGTCAGTGTCCCTCTCTGTCCTTCCTGGGTTGTGAATCCTAGCCTTGTCCAGGGAATACACAGAGTATGCTACCTACCTGTCAGCTGGCAGCCATCTTGGTTTTCAGACTGACTGTCACAATAACTCAGTGCTTGTGTCCAAGTTGTCCTTTTCTAATTTTGTTTTTACATTTTATTTTATTTTTTATTTTTATTTTTTTGAGACAGGCAGAGTGGATAGTGAGAGAGAGAGACAGAGAGAAAGGTCTTCCTTTTTGCCGTTGGTTCACCCTCCAATGGCCACTGCAGCCTGCGCATCGTGCTGATCCGAAGGCAGGAGCCAGGTGCTTCTCCCGGTCTCCCATGCGGGTGCAGGGCCCAAGCACTTGGGCCATCCTCCACTGCCTTCCTGGGCCATAGCAGAGAGCTGGCCTGGAAGAGGGGCAACCGGGATAGAATCTGGCACCCCAACCGGGACTAGAACCTGGTGTGCTGGCGCCGCAAGGCAGAGGATTAGCCTGTTAAGCCATGGCGCCAGCCACATTTTGTTTTTTTAATAAAATCTTAATGAATGCAAATTTCATAGGTACAACTTTAGGAAGATAGTTGTCAAGTTATCCTTATTTTACTTAAACTCCAGGTGTAAGCTTTTATTAGGGTATATTGTAACTGTTAATTTCATTATTGGTTATTATTGCATTGTGCCTAGTTTATAAACTTTATCAGAGGCATGTACATATAGGAAAAAACATGGTATATAGGGTTTGGTACTATCTGGTTTCAGTGGAGGCCTTGGGACATATTCCCCAAGGATAAGGAGGGTATACTGTATTGAGAACTGAAAAAAAATTTGCCAAAATTGAGTTCCACATGATAGCCCTCTACCCAGTTTTAAAATACACATTGAGTCTCCAGATAAGAGAGGCTGATGTTAGGTAGGAAGTTAAAAATGAGCCAATGCGTGTGTGACAAGGGTCTGAAGAAACCAGCATCCGCTTTGGAAGCCCCAGAAGCCGGACATTTTGCACTTTAAAGTCCTGCTCAGACCCTGGTGACTTCCAGGTGGTGCCTGCAGGGAAAGCTCCCAGGAGAATTCTCTCCTCTGCACTAACTGGGTTACCCGACCTGATAACAAGGGGCAATAAAACCTTCACAGCCGCCCTAAGGGAAGCCCCTCCACTCTACCCAGCTGCCAGCAAATGTGGGAAGGAATTTGCTAGTTTTCACCCAACAAACCCTTTCACCAGAGCTCCTCATCCTTTGTCCTGGAGGAGAAGGGGGAGGGGGAAAAGAGACTGCCTTAAAAAAGGGGAGTCCAAACAAGACCAAGACCTAGGCTCTGCTCTCTGCTGAGCCGCCCGCCTTGCCTGCCCAGGTGTGTTCTCTCCATTCAACCCTGTAACCTCGCTCTCCCCCTGGCTGAGTGACTGGGCGCTCTCTATCCGTCCCTTCCATTCTGACGGATGCCCCATCCCCAACAAAACCTTAGTACTTTACTCTGTGTCTCATGCCTGGATTCTTTCTTGTGTGAAGACAAGAACCCCACGGTTTCCACGGCTCCTTTCTCTGGTGACAGTGTTAGTGTTCTACTGGTTCTGTGTTAGATTTTCACAGTGTAGGCCTGCTCTGTTCCTGGACCCCTCTTCTGTGCTTGGATTGTCCTGAAATATGGGAGCCCGAGGGCTTTTATTTTTCTTCCACAATGCAAGCAAATTGGATTCCTTAAATAATGTAGAAGACTGTCCAAATACAGCAAATACTTAATTTCAATAATTAATTTCTATAGCAGCTTGCACATTTCTGTTTTCTGTTGACAAGGATCTGACATAATTGGCAGCTTCAACACTGTCTAAACACGGCAGTGATTGGGAAACTTTGCGTTGTCACAACAAAGTAGGTTCTGAAACTGATGTTAGTCTGTCTGGAAAAATAATTACTCTCCTACTCGTGTTAGTCCATCTGTCCAAATGTGTGATCCTCCCAAACAGACTCTGAAATCAGATTTTTAAACTTCAGTTAATGATGCACTGAAAGTAAGCACAAGGATACTGTCCTGTGGCTGCTGAAGCCCATCACGGCCTCTGGACTTCCAAGCCTGAAAGCAGATTGTGAAGAAACCTTTTACCTTTTCCTTTCACTTGGCATCAAAGATCTTAAAAGCATTGAGACTGAGTCTTTCCTTGTGCATTGCCTGTGAAGAAGCGTAGAGGCTGGTTGACTTGGGGCAGGGGAGGAGATCAATGGCAGAGCCTGGGGCACTCATAGTCACAACAAAGTTGCCCAATGCATGAACAAAAGACTGCTATCTCAGGACCTCTCTTCCCATCCCATCTCACCCTCAGGCAGCCAGTGCCCCTCACAGTTCCCTGGCAATGGTGATTACCCCATAACAAGCTTGTCCCTGTCCATACTTGGAAGGTGCCAGTTGCTAGGGAGTTGCTGGGGTGAGGGTGGGTGGTGTTGGGAAGGATCCACAGTGGCTCTGGACACCCAAAGCATTGGAAAGGAGAGAGGATGGGGCCGTCTTACCAGGTTTTCTTTTATGGTTCATGATTTTTGTATCTGGCTTAAAATCTTTCCTACCTGAATATAGATTAGAAATCGATAAACAATATAGATATCTTCTGTATTAGCATATAAAAGCCTTTCCCCCTTTGATCCGGTTGATTTTGTTCCACTATAGGGTTTGACGTTTCTGTGTGTGTCTCACTAGCTGTGAGTGTGTACTCATGTGGCTGTATAAGAAACTTAGACAAATGTGATCTGATTTGCATTTTGAGAAGATCACTCTGCTATTTGGAGAGTAGAGAGTGGGGTGCCTTGGGAAATAAGTCAGGAGGCTGTTACTTTGGGAGAGAGATGAGGAATGGGCAGATTCAATGGATCTGTAGGAGGTAAATGAACATGACTTGGTGATGAATTACATGCAAGGCTGAGAGGGGCTTAGGACTACCTCAAGTGACTTCCTTCTGCTGCTACCGACAGATGTCTTTACCCCTCTTTGGTTGCTGTATTTCTCTCCTCCATTGCTTCCCTCTATTCACTTTCCACATCCTACTTCCTTCTGCAAACTCCCTTCTTCCCTCTGGGCATCTTCTGGCTGCTGCCCCTGTTGTACATGGTTAATTCTGAACATAGAGCCAAGAAGTTTTACCAAGGCATTTTGATTGGTCCACCCTTATTCCTATTTGGGTAGGACAGTGACACGCCCGTCACATGCTATGGGTTACACACATTGGTTGGCTGTGTGGCCTCTTTTATTATGGCTAGCATATATGGTGTGATGGGGCCCATGGAGTTATGAGCCGGCCTACACTTGGTGGGTAGACATTTAGCATTGCTGCATCTGCAGGGTCTTTAATAAACAGAAGGGGGCTGTGAGCAGCTGGCGCCTGGCATGTCCTATGTGTGCAGAGGAGCACATGCATGAGAAGACACAGTTAAGGGAACAGATTTTCTTTCTCACCCCATTTCTCTTTAATAGTGTCTAAGTTATGCACTTGTTTTCTAAAACACACTTATGAGAGAAATTTCTCATAAAACAAATCTGGACCACAATATAATTTTTGAAGCTGGCCTCCCATCCAGAGTTCCGTTTTTTAATAATACATCAGTCAGAACTTTGACTTTGAGATATTTTGTTCATGCTTAGCCCATAAATTTGAATTGACAGTCCTGTTAATGATGGAATGCAGTTATGTGTGTTTATGGTAAAAGGACAAAGTGGATATTTTTGAACTTGGTTATATATAAGATGGATTACAAACAGTAGTCCTAGAGAATGAAAATAGGCCTTGATTTCACATTCAGTAGAAGATGTCAGAGGTGGGTTCCTTGAAAATCCTACAGTGAAATATGAGGGGAAGGTGTGGAGTTGCAAGGGGTTTCATTTAAACACATGGCTCATGTATTAATATTTTCATTGATTTATTTCCATGCCAATATGTTCTGACATAAATATGGTGATCTATAATGTATTGACCATAAAAGTCAACATTATTTTAAAAGCTGACTCAGGGAAATAAAAACCTCATTGTTAGTGCTGATATATACGGTATGTTACCCTGTTGAAAAATTAACCTCTCTTATTCTGCTCCCAACTGAGCTAAATAAGATAGATGCATTTTAATGGCTGCGACCTTTTGTGTATGTTTCACTTCATAGCCAGAGCAAAAATTGCACAGGCCTGGGTCAGGGTGTGAACACAAAGAACAACCCTCCTCAGAAGGGGCTCTGCTAAGGATGAGCGTGAAACCTTTGACCTTTGCCTTTTAGGATCAAAAGATCTGGGATACTCTCCTGGAAGCCCATAACTTGGGTCTTTGGTCAACAGTGAGAATAATGCCAAGAGCCAAAGTGGCTCTGGTTCTCTGTGCAAGGCTCCTTCTCTTCCACAGTGTCGATGAGTGATCATGACTGATGATCCCCATGTATGGAGAGTGTTCCCCACAACATGCATGTCAGATTTCGCAGCCCCAGTCATGCTGCCACTGATCTTGTGCAGGCTCCATGAGGACCCCACGTTGCTGAATTTTGCAGAAACTTTGGTGACTCAGCGTGGGCCTCTGATCAGCATATGCACAGTTGCGCACTCCTTGAGACAATCTCGTCTTTTGCCTGCTTCATTTGTTAGAACTTCCTTGCTGTTGAGACAGACCCCTGTCAAAGGTTCCTGGTTCATGTGATTAAATGGTCCTGGTGAGGCTGGCTTTGGGTGTGGTCTGGCGAAGGAACACTTATGGTAGTTCAGGAGTGACATTTGTTTCTTCCTTGGCTCCACTTTCCCATTCTCACAGAACTCTATTCTTCCCTGCCTGTGACAAGATGGTTGCCGTAGAATCTACTCTTTGATTTACTGATGTGCAAACCAGCAAGAAACATTTTACCCCAGCCACAAAGTCTTTGGATTGGTACTGACTTGTTCTATTATCTTTTCCTAGGCTTTGTGTCCATCCTTAAAGCAAACAATGTGCAAAGGGGGATGGAAAGGATTGATTGTCCAAGACCTTAGATGAATCTTCCACCCCTAGGATGTAAGGGGTGGGGTTGAGGGAGGGAAGGGTGGTTCTGCTAATACTCATTTAGAATTTTGTTATCACAAGGAGGGCTCTAAATTCAGGGCAGCAAAAGCAGCAAGTGCCCTTGATGGCTTTGATGACGTTGCGTTTTCCTGCTATGCCTCCTACTCACTCCTCTCAGTCTTGCTCATGGTATCATCCCCACCCCATGTGGCCTGTGCCGTTGGAGTTCCTCAGTGCTCAACTGCAGGCTTTCTTCTCTTCCAGGACTATGCTTGTCCTCAAGGTGATTTCTGCGAAGGCGTTGTGAACAGAGAAGACCATTGGAACCCAAAGCACTTTGGGTCAACCTAACACTGTAGTTGAAATTATAGACTATGGCATTTATTTTTAATTATTTATTAGAGAGAGCACATGAGTGTGCATGTACAAGTGCTCCCAACTGCTGGTTTACTCCGTAAATGCCTGCAGTGTCTGGAGCTGGACTTGGCTGAAACTGGGAGCTGGGAGCTCAATCCAGGTCCTCCGTGTAGATGTCAGGGATCCAACTACTAGAACCTTCACCTGGTACCTCCCAGGATCTGCACTGGCAGGAAGCTGACATCAGGAACTGGAGCAAGGCACTGAACATTGGCACTCTAACATGGGACATAGACATCTTAAGTGGCATCTTGACTGCTAGGCCAAATGCCTGCCCTGTAGGACATGGGATTTAATGAGGAATGGTATTTAATGAGATATCTTGAGAGGAAGTAAGACTGATGATACAGGTGTCTTTGAGAATGCAAAGCACCAAGATATTCTTTATTCTTTACTCCAAAGATAGGGGACAGGTTGAAGACTGTTAACAGTTACCACAAAGGGCAGGGTGTCAGTGGAAAGTCCTGATAAGGTTAGATCCCTATATACTTGCTGTCTCATTGTGAAATTGAATTTCTGGCTGGTTTGTTTGCTAAGAAGGTAAAGAAATCGCCTGGAATATTTCCCTTCTTTACTATAGAGGTTTATTTTAATCAGGTAAGAAATATAATCTTTAACCCCAAGGCTATGATTCTTGCAAAGATTGTTTTACATACTTGTTGTGGGGAATTGCCTTTATTCACTTTATATGTATAATAAGAAACTGTATAATATGTCTGGTAGGGGTTGGCGCTGTGGCGCAGCGGGTTAACGCCCTGGCCTGAAGCGCTGGCATCCCATATAGGCACCACCGGTTTGAGACCTGGCTGCTCCACTTCCAATCCAGCTCTCTGCTATGGCCTGGGAAAGCAGTAGAAGATGGCCCAAGACTTTGGGCCCCCGCACCTGCGTGGGAGACCCAGAAGAAACTCCTGGCTCCTGGCTTTGGATCGGCACAGCTCCAGCCATTGCGGCCAACCAGGGAGTGAACCAGTGGATGGAAGACCTCTCTCTCTGCCTCTCCTCTCTCTGTGTAACTCTGACTTTCGAATAAATAATCTTTTTTTTTTTGACAGTGTATTGCTTTATTTGGGGGGTTTAGGGCAGACACCATGGTGAGGGAAGAAATCAATTAAAATACAAATGCAAGGAGCAATAATGTTAAAATAGAAATACACAAAATGAGTAACTGCAATCATTTTCTTAAGAGGAATCAACTCATGAAGAAAAACTTTAATTGCTGTTGCAAAAAAACATCTGTATGAAGTAGAAATTGGTTTCCATAACATTAGTAGAGAATATGTTCTAGAAAGTGGAGGTAACTGGACATAAAATCCTGGCAGCCATAGAACAGTCCCAGATGGTTAGGCTGAGGCCAACACCTAATGAGGACGAAAGCCTTGTCTGTGGGGAATTTTGGACGATACCTGCAGAAATATTATACTGCGCATAAACCAAATTGAATTGTTTTCACAAGTGTTGTAAAGTTTCATATAGTAAAAGTTTTTTTCTACATGCACTTCAATTTCACAGCAAGAGTGGCATAGAATACCTAAACACAGAAGAGAGCATTCATGCAAGATATCTAACTCCTTGATATAATAATGCATACAATTCAAAATGATTCCACTATTATTACATCTAGGGCTCTGTGCAACTACAGAGTGGTGGTTACGGAAAACACGGCCCCCAGTGTCAACATCTAGAAAGCGGCCACCACCTTCTATGTGTGTTCTCTTTTTGCGTTTTTTCTTCATGTTTCTTAATCAACTCTGCTGTTGTTGCTGCTTCTTAGCAAAACTGGCAAAAACAAAATTGTAATCGTTGAACATAGCACTCTGGCAATCAAGACGTTTAAAGCCTTCAATCTTCTGGGGCGAAGAAAGCACTGTGCGACATTTAGAACTCTGATTAACAAACAAGGTGGTCACAAATTTTCCTGGCTTGAAGACTTCCACAACTTTCCTGATCAGGTCATCATAGGAGGTCTGACTTAAGTTTGTTTCAAAGCTAACATAAGAAAATTCTGGTTCCGGAGTGATGTGAATAGTCCAATAAGTTCCATCTGATTTCATTCCATTCATTGAATACCCACAAGGATTGAATAGTGTGGCATCAATGACAGAACCTGGTATCAGGTCACGAATTCCACTCTCACGAGTGACGTCCTTTGCAGTAACACCATCTTTCATGTAGAACTGGTCCATGACTGCTGGGTCAAGCTCACTCATCAGAATCTCCAGGGTTTGATCTGGCTGGCTGATTACCCGACTCTCTGGAAAATCCAGAGTATACAGGTACCAACAGTCAGAATTCATACGTCCCATACAATATGCTGCTCCATTTGGGAAAATCGCATTAAGAAACTCTATTTCTTCCTGGAAATTCCGGTGTGGGTACCCTTGGTGAGAAGGCTTCATGAAATTCTTACGAGAATAAAAGAAGCTTTGAATTGAGTCAAACCCACTGTAGTCCCTAGCAAGCTTCAGCAGGGGAACCAGCGCTTTCAGCAAGAGGGTGGTACCACATGTCTTCAAAATGAAACATCTCTTGGAGACAAACATGCTACTCTCACTGAGTACATAAGCTTCCTGCTTGTCAGTTTTTGTCACACTTATGATTGAACATTGCACATCCTTCAAAAGTATGTTCCACTCAGATCTCGGGATAGTACGAAGATCCCCAGATCCTTGGTTGGCGTCGGGTTGCTGCCGGGAGAGCCAAACCTCCAGCAACTTCTCGGTCCCTTCGAAAAAATGTGCAGCTTCCATCACCGTGAGACTAGCGAACAACCAACAACCACAGAAAATCAACTAAATTAAATCTCTTCTCCCGCCGCCGCCGCCGCCGCTGCGGATTGTTCCAGCTGTGTTAGTAAAGTTCAGGTTCCTTTTTTTTTTTTTTTTTTGCTATATTTTATATTAACTTTTTTTAAAAAAAGGATTAATAAAATTTTTCGCGGCTTTTTTTTTTTTTTTATGAGCGCAAGTTGAACGTGAGTCTGTTGGAAAAAAGAGGCAGATACAGTTCAGTCTCTTGTAGTCCGCTGCTTCCCCGTTAGAGAGAGTTGAGCGAGCGCTAGCTAATGTCGCCGGCCATACTGTGTAAGCCATCAATAATCTTTTTTAAAAAAGAAGAATGTCTCGTAGGAGACTGGATTTCTGCACCTAATCTGTCATGTGCCCACCAACACAGCTAATGATCTCACTAATTTCATTCTCTTCTATGTAAATTCATAAAGCCAAGTTCTGGTCAGAAGCCGTTAAGGACCTCTATCTTGGTTTTTTTTTTTATTATAGGTTTGTTTGAGAAAAATACATTTATTTCCAGTAGGATAATTTTGAAATCTATTATTTTAACAATTTTTATTTGAAAGATAGATTGAGTGAGAGCAAGAGTGAGAGAGCGAGAGTGCACACACACACACACACCTGAGAAAGAGAGAGCTCTTCTACCTCTGGTTTACTTCCTTAATGCCTAAAACAGCTAGAGCTGGGCCAGGCCAAAGCCAGAAGCCTGGAACTCAATCCAGATATCTCATGTGGATTACAGGGACCCAAGTACTGTGCATTATCAGGAAGCTGGATCAGGAAGTAGATCAGGGATCCAGACAATCTGAAATGGGATGTGGGCATCCCAAGTGACACCTTAGCTGCTACACCAAATACCTGCTGTGAAGCATCTTTCCTTCATACCATCTATTTCTTGAGAACCCTATGGTTCATGTCCTTATCTCTATCTGTCTTATGAGCTCTAGATTCTTACAGCAAACTGTGTGGCACAAACTGGACATTTTACAGATTCACCAACCTAATATGGCTTAAAGTGAAAATTTTGTCTCACCAACTTTGCCTCTATTCAACATCCTTCATCATTTCAGTAAATGGCACTGTTACTTATTCAGACATTCAAGCAAAAGCCCTAGAACTTGTTCTCCATTCCCCTCTTCCATATCAGTTGTTCACTGATTGTGTCAAATATGAGTCAAAGTACCCACTTCTGTGCACTCATTGCCTCCACCCTGGTCTTTGCCACTGGTCTCTTGCCTGGCCCACTTCACCTGTGTCCCTCACTGATCTCCATGCCTCTCTCTACCCCACTTTAGGCATAGCAGAACGGCTGTCTGAATAAAGCAAAAGTCAGATCATGTGCCCTTCTAAAAAGTTTCCACTGTTTTCCTATTCTTCAGAATAGAATTCAAATGTCTTGTTATGGACTCCACGGCGTGGTCTTGTGCTTATCCCTCACTCCGGTGTCATTTAACTCACTCTAATTCTCCGCTTTGGGACCAGAGCCGTACTGACTGTCTGCTGCATGTCAGGGAGTTTGTGGTTTGGAAACAAGAGAACGCACACATACTGCATACCCTCCTTGTTGTAGTCAAGGCCCAGAAACCTTTGATAAAAAGGGTAGCCACAGAGGTTAGGAGAAGATGCTGCATATTTTAATAGGGCTTTTTCAATATTGCTGGTTCCACACTGAGTTGTCCACATGGCAGAATTGAGTCTTGCTTCTTCCAAGAAAACAGCCAGGCTTTAGCTATAGCATGTCTTCTAGTCATAGAACTCACACCAAGACCTAACATTCTGTGCGCTGTGGCTGGTTTGTACCTCGTGCTGTTTCAGCAAAGCCACATCCTCATTGGATGAGAGTCTTTACTCAATTATGCCTAGAAAATATGGCTAAATTTCTGACATTTCTGGAGAGACTGCTTCTCTGTGGTCTACTGTGTTGTTCTGATTCAGCCCAGGCTATTGTGGTGCTGAGCTTGGCCCTAGAACTGAAATCACAAGTCCATTTCCCTGAGAAACAACCTGTTCCCTGAATATGTCATGACCTTCATGCCCCATAGTCTTTGCAATTCCTGCTCCCACTACTTGGAACATTTCCCCCAGCTCTTTCTCTGTATGGCTGGATTAGTCTTATCCTTCAATGCTAATTAAAACATCATGTTTTATTATGTCATGTTTTATTATCTTAACAGCAATTTTGCTATACATTTTTTGTTATAGTTCTTGTGTACCTAGCATATTTTTTCACAAAGTCTACTACTATTTTGCTTGACTTTTTTTCTGTCTTCCCCACTGAAATATAAATTGAGATCAGGGACCTTGTCTGTGTCATTCTTTATGTTCTTGGGCCTAGTGGGACCTGCACACTTAGGCATTCAGTGGATATTAGCTGAATGAGGTGTAATCCTGCTGACTGGGGAGGAAGATGAGTGGCTTCCTCTGCTGAGGGCCATCCTGCCTGCCTTCCCACCCCAGCAGTGTGGACCGGGTGTTAGGCTTCATACAGGTGATGACTGGATGGCCTCTGAGACAGTGGTTGTTGGTGATTGCCATCATGGATGGGCATAAAGAAAAGTAGCTTGGGCCTTCAGCCCTTAACGTCTTGGATTTTGGTTTCTTGGGCTTCTTTGTTACTCCGATTCAGCTTCCTTTCCAGGATCCAAGTGTACTTATGAGGTGGTGTTAAGATAGAATATGTCAATTTCATGCTCATTGACTTCTTTATATGAGATGTATTTTCTTGAGAAGGATAAGTGAAAAGCATCTGCTAATGATCCCACAACCAACTTTTCACACGCTGCTCTTGGGAAGAACAGTCTGTACAAAGTGGGAATGAAAACATCAAAGAAAAAATGATTCGATTATGGCTTATCTTCTTCAAAACTAGTGTATTAGGTTGGTCTCTTATAGTTTTATACAAATTGGTTTTGATGACCAATCAAGAATTTTTGTTGTTATTGGGAATTTTCTCTGTGTGCTTTTAACAAAGAACCTGGGGCTGGCATTGTTGTGTAGTGGTTAAAGCTGTTGCCTGCGATGTGTCCTGGTTGCTCCACTTCTGATACAGCTCCCTGCTAATGGCCTGGGAAAAGCAGTGAATGATGGTGCAGGTGATTGGGCCTCTGCCACCCACATGGGAGACCTGTAGGAATCTCTTGGCTTCTGGCTTTGGCCTGTCCCAGTCCTTGCCATTGCAAGCATTGGAAAGTGAACCAGTGGATGGAAGATCTCTCTCTCTTTCTCTGTGACTCTGTAACTCTTTCAAATAAGTAAAAACCTAAAAAAAGAAAAATCAAGAAAAAGGGCAAAGAACCCTAAATACCAAATATTTTATTTATTTATAAGGCAGAGTTAGAGAGAGGGAGCGATCTTCCATTCCCTGTTCGTTTACCAAATAGCTACAATGGCCAGGTCTGGGTCAGGCTGAAGCCAGGAGCCTGGAATCCATCCAGGTCTTCTATGTGGGTGACCAGGGCCTATGTACTTGGACCATCTTTTGCTGCTTTCCCAGGCTCATTAGCAGGGAGCTGGATCAAAAGTGAAGCAGCCAGGATTCCAACTGGGATATTGGTGGGATATTGGTGTCGCATTAACTCACTGTGCCACAACACCAGCCCCTTGAACCCTAAAATCTTAGTGACTCACAAAAGCAAATGTTTCTTTCCCATTCACAATATTGTCAGTTATGAGTTAGTTTCAGTTTTTCTCCGTGTTTCTTGTTCATTCCAGCACTCATGTTGCAGGATTAGTTCCTGTTTTATGGCAAAAGAGGGAAGAGAAAGAGAGTGAGGAAACACACAATGCCCTTTTTCTTAGAAGAGCCATGGTTTACTTCCAATCTTACGTCATTGGCTAATCCAAGTCACCTGGTCAAGCATGATGTCCATGGCACAGTGTAGCCCTCTTACAGGGAGGCAGGGCAGACAACTGAGGATCTGAATCTAGTCTTCTACAGGAGCTTTCCAATGAAGATCTAAAGTCCTGGTGCTGAAAAGCTTTAGCAACTTCTAATATGTGAAAGTTAGGAAAAATGATGAATATTTTATATTCCCATGTGTTGACTTCAAGGACAAGCTACACAATACAGGATCCATTGCAGGGGATGGAGGATTTGGAGTATCTGTATGCCAGTAGCTGACTGTGTGAGCGTGGACATTTATTATTGCTGGGTTCTTGTTTTTGCAAAAGAAAGTTTAAATTTGATGATCTCCAAGTTCCTTATAAATCAAAGATGTCTGTGTTCTCTGCTCCCAGGTACATGCTGGATGGTGTGTCTGAGTGACAGCAGAGACAGTACTGTGGGTCCCATTTGCAGGGCCTCTTAGGGTTGTTAGAAAGCATTGCTGTGTGCTTTGTAGGCTGGTGGGGAGATCTAAGGCCTTTTGCCATAGTTGACATTGGAAGGGATGGATCCTGTACTTAATTTCTTTCCACTGAAGCCTTGCCACTCACCCACATGGGACTGCTGTTCAGTTTTGAAGGATTTTTCATTTTCAGTTCACTTAGCCAAAGGGCAAGTTCTGACAAGGGGGCTTTTGGAGTGTTGTCAATGAGTGAGAATGAAAACAGCAGCAGTAAGATGTTAATGAAAAAAAACCTGACCCAGCCTGGCCCTAAACAGTTAGTCTTTGGAAATTTTTTTTTAAAAAGCAGACATTGCAAATCTCATCCATCTGTAGCTAATTCTGTGTGAATTTTGATGTTGGATGAGCTTCAGGGGTTTGGGAAACTTGTGCAGTGAGGTGCTAACCTGAACCTGTCAAGATTTGTTTCTTCCTCTTTGTCTGTTCTCGTTTCCCCTTGCTGTTGAGGTCTACTTGGCATATATCTTAAATTAGAAACACTCAGCTTTTTCAACTAGATTTTCAGCTTAGATCAGACCCTGCCACACTTCAGTCAATGAATCAAAAACTTGACCAAGTTCTTGTTGGCTTCTACATGTTCATTCTTTTCAATTTAAATGATTTCATATCTTCTCAAATATGAATTTGGAAAATTGTGGTTTATAATTGTTTGCTGTGACCTGATCAGATAATTGTCATTATCATCACTCTGAGCAATTAAAACATTAACTCAATTTAGTAGACTGCTTTCCTTCAATGTGTTAGAACATCTTATGTAGATATTATTCCTCAGGGAAGCTCCACAAGGATGCTCACTGCAGTATTCAGAATTAAAAAGGGGGGAGTGCCTAATATCCACCAGAAGGAGCGTTGATATATTATGGTGTAATCATACAGTATTCACACAGTGGTTAAAATGAATAGACCAATATGACTGTATCTCAAGAACATGCTACCTTAAAAAACACGTTGTGAAATTACACATACAGTGTGAAATCTCTTAAAGTATAAATTCATAAAAACTATATATTATATAGATACAAGTATGCATGGGTTTCAAATATTTTACACCAAGATAAACTTACTTTTTAATTCTATTTTTCATAACCTTTTTGAAGTACCCTTGTATACCAATTCATAGTAAAAATAATAAAATAAGAAGGAATTCCAAGGGTTTTCTAGCAATGGTTACATCTAGGGATGGAGGGGGAAATGCACAGGGCACCACTTCACGTCTCTAATGTTTTATTTCTCGGAAAAGAAAAATTATAAAATGACCTTGGCTAAATAGGCGGTAGGCGTAGAGTATTTGTTATTGTTTCTTCCACCTTTGTGGCGTGTGGGAAATACTTAACAATAGAGCAGCCCATCCTTTCCCATGATCCCACGTTTTCTCATAAGCTCTGAGAGAGGTAGGATCCTTGCCTGTGAAAAACAACCTCTGGAAGGCCGGGTTTATTTCATGTGCCTCTGAGAAGGTGACCTCTTCTTTCTTTCTAATTTAAAAACATTGCCTCAAACTCAGATGCGAAATAGGTTTCAAAAAAGAGCTGGACTCTTAGGACATTTTCATTTATAAGCATTTCTGTCTCACATTCCTGAGGACCTTCCAAGCTGCAGGCACCCTCAAGCTTGAAGCCCTCCTGTGGCCTCGTGCGGTCTTCAGAATAAAAACCTTGGGCCCCTGGTGGCTGGCAGCCCTGTAGCTCCAGCCCCGGGCTCCTTACTTTCCTTGTTGTCTCCGTGGGAGCGAGTGTAGGATATCTTCACAGGTCAGGGCCTCTGCCTGGCTTACTCTCACCCTACCTGCCCTTCACCTCTAAGCTGTGGATGCCCCCAAGGATGTTTTCTTTGAACCCCTTACCATGGTCTGTGTTGGTCTCATTCTCTGCAGTATCCTGAGAGCCAGCACAGACCCTAGGATGTGGGGTCAACATTTATTAACCTACACTACCTAATCTCCAGTTAGAGTTACAGAGATGAAATGAAGCCAGATCATCCTCCAGCAGCCTCTTACCTCTCTTGGTGAATGGCAGTCTGTCTATGTATTCTTGCTTCATTTTTTCTGTACATTAAACAATTATTGGGATTTATCTTGCCACATGAATAGAAATTCCTCCCATATATTTAATTTTTCATGTGAGTCAGAGCCACCTAATATAGAGGGCATATTGCCTCCAAAGTTCACTATTATTAGTTATTTTAAGTTGGTTGCCTGGAAAATAGATTCTCCCTCACCCCATTCAGGAGTGTGCATTGTTGAAAAACATTTCTAGGAATTATCACTGAGTTCAATGTCAGTATCAGCAAGCACTGCATGGGAAGGAAATCGTTGTAACACATTCTGATAAAGCAGAAACCTATCTAAAGCAGGCCTGTTTTGAACCAAAGAGTTTAAAATGAGAGACAGTTTTTTGATAATTTCATTGTATTCGGCAGTTTCTTGGAACAGACTTATGGGGTAGTGTTAGAATCCTCTGCACTTAATAGCACAGGCGAAAATCTATGTAGTGTCTCTCTCGCTTTTGTGTAAGAGGCTGAAAGTCTGCAAATCTTACTAGGGTATATCTAATAACATGTTAATAACTCACACGTTGCTGGCTTTGGACTACAGACCTTGAATGAAAGGGCATTCATAAATTATACATGTCTGACAAATAGGTGAGACATTTTTCAAATCACATAAGCTCTTCAGAATCAAGTCTGCTCCATGGAGATAATTAAAGAAAATCAATGTGTGTTGACTGATAGATATTTGATTCAAAAACGCTCTCTCCACCCTGCCTCAGACAATAGGGCGCCCAAGCTTCAAGACCACTGTTCCCCAAAGACAGAATGAGGGCCTAGGGTGGAGGGCTGAGTGTGCTGGGGGTGCTCCTCCTCTTAGTTCTGACCCAGAGCCTCACTCATAGAGATGAGGGCAGCTGCGGTGACCTCCCCATCTCTGTCTCCTTCCCTGGGTCAAGGGATACCATTCTGCTGCAGTCTCCCTGGGACTGTGGGAGGCTTCATCCATCCATGGTGGTAAAGTGCTAGGATATGAGAAGTGCTGTGCCCATTCTAAGCAACATTATTGATTCAGTTTTTTTCCTTGTGGTTAATATAAAATTCTCCACATATCAGATAATGGCTCAGCATTGCATAAATAGCCAAGAATCGCTGGCAGGAGAGATTTGGCCTGTGTTTTTCCCTGGGAAAATTGGTGTCTGCAAAATACTTTCAGTTTCTATGAAAAAAATTATTGCGTGATTTAAATTGATTATGTTGTTATTGTATTTTTATTTTATATGTTATCGAAGTATTTTATTTGTTTTCCAGTAGCTATCTGAAATGATGTTGAGTCCAATAAATCCTTCCTGTTAAGGAAATCCCAGGTTGATAAACATCTTGCTAATCCATTCTGGGCAATGCTGTCCACTAAATAATAGTGGGATCCAAAGATGTGTGTATATGTATGTGTGTGGTATGTGGGTGCATCTCTATGTGTGTATAATATTGGTGAATATTATTCATAATGCAGAAACCTGCATTATAACCTGCAAATAACAGGGGTGTTGGCATATACATACATAGACACATTTATCATATTAATATGCATATATACGTGTCTATATACACACTCCAGGGATACTTCTAAAAGTTAATGGAAAAGATGGAATAAAAAATGTTTTGGTACAAATGTATTTTATTGAAATAATGTAGCATAATAGCCACTAGTTATGACATTTAGTTAATTTACCACTCCTAAATTATTTTAGAAATTGCATTCTTCAAATTGCTTTCAATAGGTTTTTTTGTTTTTTAAGATTTATTTATTAATTTGAAAGTCAGAGCTACACAGAGAAGGAGAGGCAGAGAGAGAGCGAGGTCTTCCATCTGCTGGTTCACTCCCCAATTGGCTGCAATGGCTGGAGCTGTGCCGATCCAAAGCCAGGAGCTTCTTCCGGGACTGCCACGTGGGTGCAGGGGCCCAAGGATGTGGGCCATCTTCTAATGCTTTCCCAGGCCACAGCAGAGAGCTGGATTGCAAGTGGAGCAGCTGGGTTTTGAACCGGTACCCATATGGGATGCCACCACTGCAGGCGGCGGCTTTACCCAATGTGCCACAGTGCTGGCCCCCAATAGGCTTTTTTTTAAGCATCTGAACTTTAAACCAATTATTTTATCATTATTGCTTTTAAAAAATCTGACTTGGCATAATACACTGACCATCTATCTTAGTGCTCATCAAACTGGGTTCTGGGTCACATTTTCATGTTTCCAAATTCTAACACACCTGTAAGAGATGGACATTTCAACACCATTGATTATTATTATTATTATTGACAGGCAGAGTTCAACAGTGAGAGAAAGAGAGACAGAGAGAAAGGTCTTCCTTTTCCTTTGGTTCACCCCTCAAATGGCTACTACGGCCGGCGCACTGTGGCCAGCGCACTGCTCCGATCTGAAGCCAGGAGCCAGGTGCTTCCTCTTGGTCTCCCATGAGGGTGCAGGGCCCAATGACCTGGGCCATCCTCCACTGCACTCCCGGGCCACAACAGAGAGCTGGACTGGAAGAGGGGCAACCAGGACAGAATCCAGCACCCCAACTGGGACTAGAACCCAGGGTGCTGGCGCCACAGGTGGAGGATTAGCCAGGTGAGCCATGGCGCTGGCTCAACACCATTGATTACTGTCAGAAAGGGCAGTTTGTCAAAATAAGGTCTGTTTGTTAAGACAGCTGGACAGACAAGCAAACAAGTCTGTCTCTAGTAGATTTTACGATGTCATTTAAACAGTCCTTCTCCCCAAAGAAATCAGTTTCATTATCTCACAGTCACACTATTTTTGTGTAGTTCAGCCATGAAGATAAATCCACATATTTGTAAAGATTTTAAGAATTTGCCTATATTGTTATTCATCAGTTCTTTTCCTACATCATTACTGGCTGCTTGGTGTGTAAGAGATGCCATGAAGCACATCACTCGGCAGGAAGCTGTGCTCTAGCTGAGTCAAAGGAAGTGTTCTAGGAACGAGAGGTTGAGATGGCTGTGATGGACAGAGGCTCAGGACAGCTGTCCTTCAACATCTGCTCCCCCTTCATCCTCAGTAACAGAATTCTCCATTTTTAGCTTGGCACATGGCAGACTTGAATAAAGACACATTTCCCAGCCTTCTGTGCGTCTTGGGGTGGCCAGTGCTCAAGTCTGGGGGATGCTGTGGAGGGAATGTTCTGGGGGAGCAGTTGCAAGTCTCCCTTAAGTGCCAGCTGTGCCTCTACTGACCCTCCTTTTTTGTGTCTTCTTCCAGCTCGCTGGATGCCGGTGGAGCTGCAGCTCCCGTGGCCATGTTGGATCATGAGGGTGAGGCCATTACTTAGGAATGGAAGGGTGGAGCCGGGCAGGACCTGGGACCGTGAATTCATGGACCTGCCATGCTACCCTGCGCAGCCTACCCCTGGACTGCAGGAGTGATAAACTGATCAGTCAGCTACTTTGGGTGCTGCTACTTTCAGCCAAGTATAATCCTGATAGGCACTATAGTCCTACAAGGTGTGTACTTTAAGCATGGAGGGGGCAATAGGTGGAGAGATGATCCGAATGAACAAGTGCAGTAAGGGAGGGCCTTCTGCAAGAATGAGCTCGCTGGTTGTGGCTCTTCTCTTCTCTCTGGCCCATCCTTTCCTTCTCACCATTTCCCAAATGTGGAAATTTTCTCTCCTCCTTGCCTTTGCTCCTGCAATTCCTTCTGCAGTTTGCTCTCTGGTTGGAATTCCTGTCTGGTTAATTTTGTAATTGTGTTAAATTATACCATCCACATAGGCATTCAACACAGGTAATTAGACTGTGCAAACATGGGTACACTTAGCTGTTACCCACATCATGAGTATTAGGCGGCCCCAGTTTTGCTTCTTTTCTGAAAATTTCCTTTTAATACTTTCCTCCTGTGGTACTGCCTGGTCCTTCCACCAAGTACTCCAGACCAGACACTTTTAAAATATCTCACTCACAGCAGCCCTAGAAGTGCTCAGGAAATTTTGGCTGAACTGAGCCATATTGGACCAAGGGACCTGTCATCTGTTGGCGGGGAGTGACTCTAGCTATCTGTGTAGCTGCTACTGGAGGAGTGGAGGCGCAGGAAGAATGGGGCCCTGCAACTTCTGTCCTATCCCCAGCTGCTTCTCTTCCTTCAGCTTGCTGTTCGCGTAGTTGCGCCTAAGAAGGAAGGTCGGAGCAACATATCTTCCGCCTTTATTTAGCCTGGCTCCTGAACCCACGGCTTTGTGGACATAAATTTTAACTCCTGCTTTTTGGGGGTTAGAGGAGTGGAGTTAGACAAAGATGAGAGGGTAGAGCTGGGAGCTGTCAAAGCCATGTTTGCAAGGTGACAGCACCTCCTTTTTTGATAGCCATAGGACTGGCCTTTAGAAAACAACCTTTTCTTTTACAAATTTTTAATTTATTTGAAAGACACACATACACATACCTCCAGTGTGCTGGTTCACTCCCCAAATGCTGCCAAGAATCAAAGAGTTGGAGGCTGGTGCTGTGGCATAGGGTGTAAAGCCGCTACCTGCAGTGCCGGCATCCCATGTGGGCGCCAGTTCAAGTCCTGGCTGCTCCACTTCCGATCCAGCTCTCTGCTATGGCCTGGGAAAGGAGTGGAGGATGGCCCAAGTCCTTGGGCCCCTGCGCCCTCATGGGAGATCTGGAAGAAGCTGCTGGCTCCAGATCAGCACAGCTCTGGCCATTGTGGCCAGCTAGGGAGTGAAGCAGTGGATGGAAGACTCTCTCTCTTTCTCTCTCTCTTAGCTGTTACCCACATCATGAGTATTGGGCAGAAGACTCTCTCTCTCTCTCTCTCTCTCTCTCTCTCTCTCTGTCTCTCTGCCTCTCCTTCTCTCTGTGTATCTCTGACTTTCAAATAAAAAAATAAATAATTTTTTTTTAAAAGCTAAGATCCAGGAACTCAATCAAAGTCTCCCATGTGAGTAGCAGGGATTCAACTAATTGAACCATCACCTACTGCCTCCCAGGTACATTAGCAAGAAGCTGGAATCAGAAGCAGAGCAATGACTTGAACCAGACACTCTGATATGAGATGTAGACATCTGTGGTGTTGTCTTTTTTTGCTTGGCCAAATGCCCACCCCTAGAGCTGCTTTTCTAATAGCACTGTACTGCTGGTAGGTTTCCGCTGGATGGGTTGCTGTGCCAAGATGGCCAGTGTGTGGGCCTGTATCTCAGATGTTCTCCTTTACTGTCCTCCCTCCAGTCTGTCCTGTTGCTGTCCCATGTGCTCATGGCATTGTCACGAAGGTGTCCAGGCCACCGACCATGGGAGGTATGAGCAGGCATTATTCTGATATCTCAGTTGGATTTATACAGATACTTCTTGATCTTTCAGACACTACAAAAATCACCTGTCAAGAATAATGGAGGACTTGACATGGAAGTGTGGAGGCAGATTTCACTCCAGATAGTGATCTTTGGAAAAGAAGCTGGCACTGTTAGATTTAGGATGTTAGTGATTGAGAAAGGACTGATTTTGGCAATCATTTCCATAGTCCTGGCTCCATTTTCTGGCCTTAGCTCTGGAGAACTGAGTGAAGATGTTTGGGGTCAGTATTGTGGCACGGGGAGGTTAAGACAAGCATTTTACATTGGAGCACTGGTTCAAGTCGCAGATACTCTGCTTCTGATCCAGCAGCAGCAGATGGCCCAAGTATGTGGTTACTTGCCACCCACGTGGGTGACCAAGATGGAGTTTCAGGCTCCTGATTTTGATCTAGCCCAGTCCTGACCATTGCAGTTGTTTGGAGGGTGAAGCAGCAGATAGAGGTTCTCCCTCCCTCCCTCCCTTCATCCCTCCCTCCCTCCCTCCCTCTCCTTCTCTCTCTCTTTCTCTCTCTCTCTCTCCCCTTCCCCATTTTCCCTGATTTCCCTCTCTGTGTCACTACGCCTTTCAAATAAATAAAATGAATCTTAAAAAAATGTCCATCCAACTTTCTCCCATTGGTGCTAACACTGCATTGGTTGGATTTTAGTGTGACATTCCTACAATGACACGTCTTAGGCCAGGGTACACAGAGATCATATTTCATTGTAGCTGCCTATTTTATTCTGGCCCTTTCAATCATGCCTACTTTACCTGATAGGGCAAATTCTTTACCAGCTTTTTCCTGATAATAGGTAACTCCAATATGGCCCCTCATCCAAACCTGTGCACCCCATTATTCTCACAGAGCAAAATTCCCTAGTTGAATATTGGTCATCTTTTTTGAAAATGACATTAAAAATGGTTGTTACCTTCTCACTGTGATTTGCTTTTTCCCCATCTGCTTCCTGCCTAGAGACAGCAGAGCTTGCAAAATGGCAGCTGTAGAATGGCCCGTGACCCAGAGTCTTGTTTCATTAGGCATTCAGGGGCCTCCTGGGTAAGAGGTGGGAGGTTTCACAAAGCAGCCCAGATTGTATACTTCTCCTGAAAAGTCAGTTTTCACTTCATGACAGCTAGTGCTGGGCAGTGGCTGTCTCTCGTGGCCAGGACATTTGCTCACCAGCTCACCACACTCACATTTGTCCGGTTCCTTTCATTATCTGCTTAGTCCTGGAAGGTGTTTCAGCTTGAGGCCATCAGCAGAGCCCTCTCCTCCAGCCCCCACACTGTTCAGTGTCCCTTTGCTGCTCCTTCTGTCTCAGAATTTTCTTCCAGTGAGCCTTCTCCTCCCAGGGCCACTGTGACAGACCCTGTGCAGTGGACCTCCGCTGTTTTCCCGAGGACAAGCTCTGTGCTTCATTTCCCCGAAGACTTAGTTACAGGTTAAGGATCGGGAAGCTGAGTGCTGACCTCCAGGTAGTTAGCAGAGAATGCTGCTGGCCAAGTGTTGTTTTGAGTGCCCTGGACACGTGGCTCTGGTACTGTACCCTCTTGCCCTTTCCTGAGCTTCCTGGAGGTGAGCTTGGTTGCAGCCTAAAATTAGGGGCAGAACAGCCTGGGGCATCATTTTTATTCTCTTGGAGAAATGTGGGCCTTCCTTAAAATGAAAGCTATAATAATAACAACATAGTTGCTTTAACCTGCCTTCTTGTAAATTATTCCTTTTAACTCCACCATGAAGTGAGTGTGATGTCTGCCTCTATTTTGCTGATGAGCCATAGAAGAGGTCCAGAGCATCTGTCCAAGATCTCATAGTCATTCAGTCCACAAGGGCCTCAGATGTCCATGTTTTTTATTTTCAAATTAAATTTTTAAAAAATGTCCTTGAAAGACACTGTTACAAACTGAGATATTCTGAGATGGGATGCAGGGGTCCCATGAGGTGTCTTAACCACTCTGCCAAGTGTTTGTTTCTATGATTTTTTTAGGCCATCACATTGCACACCGCATAGCCACAACTTTAGACGTGTATGCTTTTCTGTGTCTGTACCTGCCCATAGACAGATTGACACTCAGGAACATCAGGGATACTGGTTACATTTACCCTGACACTATAACTGAATAGGCCATTGACAGAACCCAAAGAGGAAAAATCTCCAGTACTACATATGACAGCAGATTTCTCAGTTTAAACTTTCTGCATTCTGAACTATAAATATTAACAATAAATATACTTTTAGAAACAAAAAGGCATTAGCATTTCTAAATATTCAGAAACTTATAAACCATTACTCTGTTGACTTTATCTATATACTATTGTGTCCTTAAATTTGAACTCAAATTTAAACTGACACATGTTCAAAAATGTAGTCACACTTACAAAACCATAAAATGTAGAAAAAGCATTCAGTCAAATTCTGTGTCCCTTCATGATAAAAACCCTCAACAATTAGTTCCAGAAGGAAAATCATTCAACACAATAAAGTCTGCATATGGCAAAAACCACAGCCAGCAGAATATAAATAGGGGAAAAGCTGAAAGCATTTTCTCTAAGAGCTAGCACAGGATAAGGATGTCTACCTTAATACATTTATTCAATGCAATACTGAAACTCTTAGCTAGAGAAATTAGGCAAGAGAAAGAAATAAAGGGCATCCAAATGGGAAAAGAGGAGGCCAAATTATCCTTGTTTGCAGAAGTTTTTATGTATAGAAAAACACCTAAAATCTTCATCAAAAACTGTTAGAATTGGTAAACCAATTCAGTGCAGTTTTAAGATACAAAGTCAACATTCAAAAATAAGTAGTATTTTTAAACGCCATTAACAAATTTCAGAGAAAGAAATCCAGAAAGCAATCCTATTTCACAATAGTCTTACACACGCACAAAACCAATCAATACATTGGGCAAAGGAAGTAGATGATTTCTACAATGAAAATCATGAAACTCTGAAGAAAGCAAAGAGAACAGACATAAAAATGGAAAGACATCCCACGTTAATTGGTCAGAAGAATTAATATTTTTAAAGCATCCCTTCTATCCAAGGTGATTTATAGATTCAGTGCAATCCCCATTATATTAGCAATGGCATTCTTTGCATCAGTGGCATTCTTCGTAGGAAAAATAATCCTAAAATTCATATGGAACAATAAAAAGCCCCAGGCGGTGCCGTGGCACACTATATTAATCCTCTGCCTGCAGCACCGGCATCCCATGTGGGCACCGGTTTCTAGTCCCGATTGCTCCTCTTCCAGTCCAGTTCTCTGCTGTGGCCCGGGAGGGCAGTAGAGGATAGCCCAAGTGCTTGGGCGCCTGCACCTGCGTGGGAGACCAGGAGGAGGCAGCTGGCTCCTGGCTTCAAATCGGCGTAGCTCTGGCCCTTGTGGCCATTTGGGGAGTGAACCAACAGAAGGAAGACCTTTCTCTCTGTCTCTCTCTCACTGTCTGTAACTCTTCCTGTCAAATACATAAATAAAATCTTTAAAAAGAAAAAAAAAAGAAGGCCCAAACAGCCAAAGCAATTTTGAGCAAAAGGACATAAGTATGGAAATATGTGATCTAAAAACATATTCAAACTACAAAACAATAGCAACCAAAGCAGCATGGTACTGGTATAAAATTGGACATAGAGACCAATGGTACAGAATAAGAACCTAGAAATAAACCATCATGCATCTACAGCCAATTGAACTTCAAAAAAAGGCGCAAGAAATGTTTATTGGAGAAATGATGGTATCTTCAATAAATAGCTCTTGGAAAGCTGTACATCCATAAACAGAACAATGAAATGAAATCCTTATCTGTCATTATATATAAAAATCGAAATGAATCAAAGACCTAAATGTAAGATCTGAAACTATGAAACTGTTATAAGAAAATCTAAAACCTTCAAAGCATAGATAATAAAAGCAAAAATATATGGATTATATCAAACTGAAACTATGCATAGCAAAGGAAATAATCAACAGAGTGATGAAATAACTTGAGGACCAAGACAAGGTATTTACAAACTGTTTACCTGAAAAGGGACTAATATCCAGAACATAGAAGGAACTGAGAAAATTTCAATGGTAAGAAATAAAAGATCTGATTTAAAAATGGGCAAATGATCTGAACAGATATTTCTCATGAGAGATATAAAGATGGCCAACAAGTATATAAAAGAATTCTCAACATCATTCATCGTCAGCTAAATGCAAACCAGTGTGCTGCAATGAAATACCACTTCATCCTAGTTAAAATGACTGTTACTAAAAAGACAAAAAGATGACACACACTGGTTAAGATATTGAGAAAGGGGAACTCTTTTTTTTTTTTTTTTTTTTTATTAAACTTTTATTTAATGAATATAAATTTCCAAAGTATAGCTTATGGGTTACAATGGCTTCCCCCCTCCCATAACTTCCCTCCCGCCCGCTACCCTCCCCTTTCCCGCTCCCTTTCCCCTTCCATTCATGTAAAGATTCATTTTCAATTCTCTTTGTATACAGAAGATCAGTTTAGTATATATTAGGTAAAGATTTCAACTTTTTGCCCATATAGCAACATCAAGTGAAAAAACTACCATTGGATTACTAATTATAGCATTAAATAGCAATGTACAGCACATTAAAGACAGAGATCCTACATAAATTTTTTTTTTCAAATTAATTAATTTTCTATGCCATTTCCATTTTAACACCAGGTTGTTTTTTTTTTTTTCATTTCCAATTCTCTTTATATACAGAAGATCACTTCAGTATATAATTAGCAAAGACCTCATCAGTCTGCGCCCACACAGAAACGCAAAGTATAAAAATACCGTTTCAGTACCAGTCATAGCATCACTTGGCTTTAGACGACACATTAGGGACAGATCCCACATGGGGTGTAAGTACACAGTGACTCCTGTTGCTGATTTAACAATTTGACACTCCTGTTCATGGCGTCAGTAATCTCCCTAGGCTCTAGTCATGAGTTGCCAGGGCTATGGAAGCCTTTAGAGTTCGCTGACTTTGATCTTATTCCGATAGGGTCATAGTCAAAGTGGAGGTTCTCTCCTCCCTTCGGAGAAGGGTACCTCCTTCTTTGATGGCCGAGAAAGGGGAACTCTTATACATTGTCAGTGGGATCATGAATTAATACAGGCATTATGGAAAATAGTAGGAAGGTTCTTCAAAAAACAAAAAATAGAGCTACCGTATAGTCTGGCTTTCCTACTACTGGGTGTATAGCCAAAGGGAATGAAATCATTTTATTAAAGAGATGTTTCTATTCCTGTGTTTGTTGTAGCACAATTCAAAATAGCCAAGAGGTTGCATCAGTCAAGGTGTCCATCAGTAGATAAATATATAAAAATGTGGGTAATATACACAATGGAATATTATTTAGCCATAAAAATGAAATTCTGTCATTTGCAGCAAAATAGACTAGAGGACATTATATTAAGTGAAATAAGTCAGGCACAGAAAGACAAATAACACATGTTCTCTTACATATGTAAAAGTTAACAATTTGATTTCATAGAAATAAAGAACAGGACAAGGGTTACCAGAGGTTAGGAAGGGTAGGGGGTGAGGGAATAGAAAGACATTGGTTATCAGATACAAAGATATAGTTAGGGAAGAAGAATAAGTTCTGGTGTTCCATAACATGATAGGGTGAGGATAATCAACAGTAATTTACTGTATATTTCAAAATAACTAGAAGAAAGGATTTTGAATGTTCCCCAGGCAAAGAAATGACAAATATTTGATATGATAGAAGTGATAATTGCCCTGACTTGATTCCTACACATTGTACATATATATTGAAATACCAAATTATACCTCATAAATATTACAATTATGTGCCATTAAAATTAGGTCACATTTTAAATAATAAGCATAAAAGTTTTATATGCTAATTATTCATGTTATATATAAATAAATGTATATATTTGATTTTTTTTGAGAGGCTAAGAGAGACTCATAGAAAGCTTCTATCTGATGGTTCGCGCCCCATTTACCTAGAGTGACTGACTCTGGGCCAGGCTGAAGCCTGGAACTCTACCCAGGATTCCCACATGTATGGCAGAAACCAAACTACTTGAACCATTAACGTTTCCCACAGTCTGCATTAGCCTGAAGCTCGAGTCAGGAGCTAGAGTGAGGTATCAAACCAGTGTACTAGATTCTGGGATGTGGGCATTGCGTCTGGTGTCTTAACTGCTAGGCTAAATACGCACCTCAACTAGCTATATGTTTTAAACGTCTATGAGAATAAATATGTAGCTCTTTTGTTTTAAAATTTGTCTGTTATCATATTTAGACAAGGTCATAAAAGACAGGGTGAGGATAGTAACCAATGATCCTAAGAGTGGCATTAACCAGGTCTAGGTTTTTATCTAGGATTTTGACACACATGCCAGCCTTTGGGAAACTGTTCTGATAAAAAAAGCCATGCAAATTGCACCTCTGTATTTTTGTGTCACAAGTGAGCGTCCCTGGCTCAGTATTGTAAATGTGTGATGTATAGTACAGCAGACATGGAATAAAGTCTTCTATGGGCACTGGGCCACATCTTTGCAGTTGTAATGATTGGTTAGGTCTTCCTAGGTGTTTGAGTGATGGTGAGTGGGGCTGGTGAGTTGGTAGATGCAGGCTGTGCTAAGCGTACTTGAAGGCTCTTGGCCTTCAAGAGCCATTTCTTTATAGTGATCTTTCTGCAGGGCTGGGGAGCAGAACATTTCACTAGGCTGTGTGGAGAACTGAACTTGATCCCTGGCTGAAAATCTCCATTCCCAAGAGCTCACAGTAAAAATTATCACATGGATGTACATTTTCTCTAATCCAGGTCTAGAATGTTAACTGGATTGGTCCAAATATGGTAGGGATACAAGGTATTACATTTACATGTAGATTTATAGCACTATTTTATTTTATATACTTAGACTTTGAGCCTTTTGAACTCAAGCAAATTTATTCACTTCATAAGATTGTTTTTAATGTGAAAAGATCCCTATCCAATCCTTTTTAAAAATATTGACTTCAAGTACTAAAAAAATAAGAAAAATTATCTAGATTTATTTATTTACTTGCAATGTAGAGTTAGATGGAGGGAGGGAGGAGGAGAGAGGGAGAGAGAATGAATATCTTCTATTTGCTGGTTCACTCCCCAAATGGCGTCAACGGCTGGGCTGGGCCAGGCTGAAGCCAGGAGCCAGGAATCTCCTTTGGGTCTCCTATGTGGGTGTAGGGGTCCAAGCACTTGGGGCATCCTCTGCTGCCTTTCCAGGCACGTTAGCAGACAACTGGAGTGGAAGTGGAGCAGCCGGGACTTGAACTGGCACCTATATGGGATTCTGGCTCTGCAGGTGGTGGCTCTACCCATTATGCCATAGCTCCAGCCCCTGGGAATAATTTTTATGTATTTTAAAAAATTTGTGCAGTGAAAGCAACACTAAGAGCTAAAGGAATTCTTGCAGTTTATGTGTTAGAAATCCTTGTTGCCTGGATCCCGGTTTTTTTCAGGCACTGAACTATGCAGATGGTTCATATTGATTGGGGAGGATGGGGCCTCCTTATAAGAATCAGATCTGGGGAAATAAGAGTTGCATATTAAACTAGTTGGAGACAAAAAGAATCATTCAACCTGTTGTATGGATTAGCTTGGCCCTTTGAGGAGCAGCAGAATGATCACTGAATGATGGTGCTTGACACGCTTTTAGAAAGCTTGTAGTATTGATTAGATAGATTTACTTATTCAAATGGCCATAATGATCTTACGAAAAATAATTTGTAATATGGAAGTGATTATAGTTTTAAAATGTGTGCATTTGAGAATAGTTCTCAGAGGATGTGCTGCGTATACAAATACCAAGCTGCAGACAAGGCTGGAGTAATTGACCACAGAGGGCTATTTTTATGGAGAGTTTAAGTGTATATGATTGTTTTTCCTGAATTGTATTAGTAGTAATAACTTACCCATGTCCGCCACCATGCATATGACATTTTACTGTTCTACAGAGTGCTGTAGCATATATCATCCTATTTGTCTCTCTCACCAACCCTGGGAGTAAGTTAGGATATTTGTAAGTATCAACACTGAAGTCTTTTGCTTGAAATAAAGTCTCATGCATGACAAGAAAAAGATGCAGTGGACACACACGTATTCTTTTTCCAATATTTTTGATCAGTGTCATAGCAAGTGTTCAAATTGGGTTAGGACATATCCTTCCCTGCAGAGGGACCATATCTCATTTCTTCCACCTACCAGGAAGAAGAAAGAGCAAATTATGTGAGTACAGTCTCAGAGGAGAACATACAAGATTAAAAGTTAAAACCACCTCTCATTTCACAGCAATTAATAGCCAACTCTTGGGTTTCTTATTGAACATATTTCTCTATACCTTTTCTGCAAAAACACACCATTCGTGCATGTAGAGATAGTTGCAGTAAACAGACTATTTTGTTAATAGTGATTAACCTGGATTATACTTTATGGAATATTTTGGACTTTCCTGTTTTACCAACAGCAGTGTTGGAAAGCACAGACAAAAAGCTACACAGTATAGTACATAGCTAAACTGGAAAAGTGAAACTAGGACTCCAGAATCCTGGATCCTGTGCAGAGAAATAATCAAATAATTTATTGTAATGATTATTTCTACAGGATGCAACTCTAGGACTAAATGCTAATTTTATTTGACTTACATAAAGGGAAATTATTACTGCAGTTACTTTTAAAGATCTCCCTGGGTTTCCTGGGAGTATCTGAATTAACAGTAAATTGCGTCCCATTACATATTAATGGGTCCAGCTGATTTATTGGTGGTATATCTGGCAATTAGCCATTCTGCATAGGATCTTCTGTTTGGCCATTACTTTTTCACTATTGAGTGCAAGCTCAGGAATGAATGCTTGAACCAATGGGGAGGTTTGCCTGTAAACCTAATAGCACCTTGCATCATCTTAATGGTGAGTTATGATCTGTCTTGAAGGATATTTGGACACAATATCTTTTGGATGACAACCATTGGAGGCATAAATGAAAGTACATGTTGTCATTGAACCACTAAAAATCTTTACCCAGTCACCAGGTAGCCATTATGTTACATGAATCTCTTTGGATATTTCTTTTATTTTTTTAAATTATACAATTGCTTTTAGCTTCTGTGGCACTTATAGAATGAATTGCTGTGAATGGGCTGTAGTACAGCGAGTTATGGCCAACAGTGACTCTTCAAAGACTCTTTGGGGTGCCTAATTTGTCCTCAAGAGAAATATTTTTTTGCTCAGCCTGCAAAATGTTGTAATAAAAACTGATGATTGATGTTGATTATAAGATTAAGTGGTGGGGCTATAGTGGTCAATTTCATCAATCAAAGGAGCCTGAAGTTGTAATTGGCCACTAGAGAAAGTTTTTAGGTTTTTTTTTTTTTTCTAAATGAGTCAATGTATTTCAAGTCTTTGTAATATTGACTTATAAAATTTATTGAAACTGCATTTAAAACATCATTCTACAGTGTTTTTAATATGTTTCTAACACAATTTGTTTTTGCTTACCTAAGCATTCTATTTCAGAAGAAAATACATGAACATTCCCTTCTTAGAGACAAAGCAGTTTAAGAGTTGGTGAGAGCATGGGAGTTGCTAAATCCAAGGTGATTGCCTGATAATTGCTCAGAGTTCATTTCTCCTCCCTAACAACTTTTTCGTGGGAGGGAAGCCTTCCCCATTATCTGTAGTCTGGCACCATTCTTCCCAGTCCAAGGGGCTAGCCCTTGAGACAACATAGCCAAATGGATGTCCCTCTCTGGAATTTGACTCTTGAGTAGATAAACACTAGAAGTTTGGAGTTCCTCATTTCCAGATTTATAAAATTGTTTTTACCACTCCCATTTCCTGGCCATCTGAGTAACAGTTGTTTTCTAAGCCTGTTTCTCCTGCTTTTGGGAATTTTGCTAACCCCCGATAGGATCCCAAAAAATGCCCCTTTGATAACCAAGCTAGCTGTGCCTTCTCTTTCCTGAAATAAAAGACCATACTGTGTAAATTCAGAATTTGTGAACCCACAAACAGGATTGGGACTATGAACATTCATTTATTCATCAAGTGTTTATTGAGCACCTACTATGTGGTAAGTACTGTTCTTTAAGATTTATTTATTTTATTTAAAAGGGAGAGTTAGAAAAAGGAAGAGAAAGAATATCTCCTATCTGTCGGTTCACTCCCCAAATGGCTGTGATGTCTGGGGCTGGGCCAGGCTGAAGCTGGGAGCCAGGAACTTCTTCCAGCTCTTCCACGTGGATGGCAGCAGTCCAGAAACTTGACCATCTTCCGCTGCTTTTCCAGGAACATTAGCAGGAAGCTGGATTGGAAATGGAATAGATAGAAGTTGGACAAGCACCCATATGGGATGTTTGCATCACAGACTATGCTGCAATGCTGGCCCCTTGGTGCTCTTCATAACACTTGAGAGTTAAATAGTGAATGGTGAATAAAATAGTGAATAAAACAGAAATCTGTGGTTTTATGAAATTTGTATTCTAATGAAGTGAAATTGACAAGCAATATGTTATATAAATATGATTTAAATGCATCATATACATGTTTGTTAGGTGATAATATGTACTGCACATTTTTGAAATATTTCTCTTATTGATTCTTTCCTTTTTGATGTTCCTTGGATCAGATAAGCCCGTCTTTGGGAGTGAGAAAGGTGATGGAATGATGGAGACAGGGCTCTGAGACATTTCTGCACAGATCTCAAAGGGATTTCAGTTGAGGCCTGAGTCAGAAGCAAAGTATCCCATTGAAAGAGGATGAGTAGCTGCTCAAAGTGGAGATCTGGAGAATGGGAGCTTGAGTTATGGGAGCTTGGAAATAGCAGGAGGTAAACCAGACTGTCATCTTGCTGGGGAGAGATTGCCCCACTGGGGGTCTGCCTAGCCCAAATGGTTAGGTAGAGCAGCAGTAAAACTGAGATTTGGATAGATTACTTGGAGCAAGGATAGAAAATTACCTGTGCTAGGGGTCTCCCTATTGAGGTCAGAAGAGAAGGAAGCCTCGTGGGATGTGTGATAAAACTGGGTAGCAGTTCTTAGAACTAGTCAGGGACAGTGCAGGTGATGAGAGATTTCTACTGTTAACCATGGGGATCTCGGAAGGGATGAAAACCTAGAAAAGAAATCAGACTCCATTGAGAAGAACAGGGGTTTGGGAGGTCAAATGGAGTATTTGTATTTTTGCCTGGAATGAGATCTAGTATTGAGGACACTCTACACTGATGTACATACTTGAGGACAAACTGAAGGAGTCTAGTGAGCAATGCTAGCAAGTAGTTAAGCTAAGCAGCTAAATTAAGTATGGAAAGCAGAGGATATGACAGAGGAGAAAGATAAGGCAGGGAACTTCATGCCACTCCTAAAGACCCCGATGGTTGTTCTAGTCACCTACAGAAGGGGCTGGGTGGTATCCACAAGAGCAGATGCCCACAAGTACAGACCTCAAGCATCTGTTAATCATCTGCCATCTGCTTGGGATGAAGAGAAAAGGCATGGTGTTTGGTGACTTCCTGTTAATGGGAGAGTAGGAACACAGCAGGTAGAACTTGACAGATTTGGTTGGGAAATTTGTGCATCAAATTATTTTCTGAAATATACTCACTCATTCTTGGTGATTTTCTATGAGAACAAATAACACCCTTTGAAGAGTACATGGAGACGTTTTTAAGGATTATGGAAACGTGGCTTCATGTACATGGCTTAGGTACGTGGAGCATTGTTTTGACTATATTGGTATACAAAACTAAATTGTTTAAAACTATTATTTAATCCAGTCTGACTTCAACATGTGGTTCTTTATTTCGTTTTGACTATATTGGTATACAAAACTAAATTGTTTAAAACTATTATTTAATCCACTCTGACTTCAACATGTGGTTCTTTATTTAAAAATCACTTATTTGGTGGGGTGGAGAGATATCTCCCATCCTCTTGTTCATTCCCCAAGCGGCTGTAATAGCCAGGCCTAGACCAGGCTGAAGCCAGGAGCTGAACCTGGGTCTCCCATGTGGATGACAGGAACCCAACTTCTTGAGCTATCACTTGCTGCTTCCCAAGGAGTGCATTAGAAATCTGGAATCTGGAGTTGAATCAGGACTCAAACCTGCATACTCCAGTGTGGGATGTGGTTGTCCCAAGAGGTATTTTAACCATGATTTTTTTTTTAGTAAGGGTGCCCAGCATTGTGCTACAGCAGGTTAAGCCATAGCCTGCGAAGTTGGTATTCCAAATGAGCACCTGTTAAAGTCCTGGCTGCTCCTCCCCTTCCTTCCTCCTTCCTCCTTCCTTCTTCTTTCTTCTTCTTCTTCTTCTTCTTCTTCTTCTTCTTCTTCTTCTTCTTCATTTATTTATTTGAGGTCAAGAGTCCAGGTGATGGTGCTCTACCAGCTAAGGATGGGAGGTGGAGAGGGGGCATTCAAGGGCTTGTCAACCCTTCTGTGATTTGATCCTATTAATAAGCAGCAGAAATGACAACATGGCACAAGTAGCACAAGGCTCAAAGACTCTAAACACAGAGAGCTAATTTCTTCACTTTTGATTCATGATTATCAATCTTTGTTTAGTAGAACTCTGGTTTTGAAAATACTAACCTCTTATAGCTACTTCTCCAATCCACTCTTGATGTACATTGTTTAAAAAAAGTTTTATGTATTTGAAAGGCAGAGTTAGAGAGAGGGAGAGAGAGGTCTTGCATCTGTTGGTTCATTCCCCAAATGGCTACAACAGCCAGGGCTTGGCCAGACCAAAACCAGGAGCCCAGAATTTCATCCAGATGTCCCATGTGGGTAGCAGGGGATCAAGCAGCTGGACCATCTTCCACTTCCTTTCCAGGTGCATCAGTTGGCAGCTGGATTGGAAGTGGAGTAGTTGGGACTTGACCCAGTACTTACATGGGATGCTGTCTTTGCAGGTGGCTGCTTAACACACTGCACCACACGCTGGCCCTTTGGTGTAGATTTGGATATGCTTATTGGCCATATTTTTATTTATTTTAAGTCATTTATTTACTTGAGAGGGAGAGACATACAGAGATCTTCCATCCACTGGTTTATTCCTTAATGCCTGCAATAATCAGGGCTGGGCCAGGCTGAAGCCAGGAGCTAAGAACTCAATCTGGGTCTCCCATGTGGGTGCAGGGATCCAACTATTTGAGCCATCACCTGCTGCTTCCCAGGTGCACTTTAGCAGGAAGCTGGAATCAAGTGTTCCACAGAGACTCAAACCCAGGCACTTGGATTTGGAATGCAGGTGTCCCTAGTGATGTCTTAACCACTGCCCCAAATGCCAGCCCCTTGGCCGTGAATTTTAGGTAAGCATGGTTCTAAAAGTTCTTGAAATTACATGTTGCAGCACTTTTGACTGCTTCAACTTAGTGAATTATTTCATTAACTGTTTTTGTTTTTATTTTTAAAGATGTATTTATTTTATTTGAAAGGCAGAGTTAGAGAGGGAGAGGCAGAGAGCTTCCATCTGCTGATTCACTTTCCAAATTGCTGCAGTGGGCATGGCTGGACCATGAAGCAAGAAGCCTGGAACTCCACTTGTGTCTCCCATGTGAGCATAGGGCCCAAGGATTTGGGCCATATTCCACTGCTTTCCTAAGCGCATTATCGGGGAGCCGGATCAGAAGTGGAGCAGCCAGAACTGGAAGCAGCACTCACATGTGATGCTAGTGTTATAATAGGTGGCAGCTTAACCTGCTGTGCCACAATGCCAGCCACCATAACTGTTTGAGTATATCCTGAGCTGAAGCCATTCTTTCATAATTCTAATTTAACTCTCTTTATAGTTTTCTTTCTGTTTCTTACTGAAGCCAAATGGACAGGTAACACAGCAGTGCTGGCTCCCTGGTCTCTGTCTTTCCTAGTTACCATATATCCCAATTAGTGGGAGAATTTTCTAATCTGTTTTTTTTTCTCAGACAAAAGAGGATTTCTCCTCCTCTCTGTCTTTCCTGGTGCTGCTGGAAGTTTGCAGATAATTTGAGTACAATTTTCAGTGCATTCATTAACAACTTCACTGAAGCTCAAACCTGTGAGCATGGTTGAGAGCACAAACAACTTTCTATTATAGGGGCCATATCTCTATTATAGGGGCTGGTAACAAATCCACCCTTAACCAGCATGTATATTTCCAAAACATGTCCAGTGGAATTTAAAAGGTTGTAAGAACCAAACTATAAAAGAGGCTTCACCTCAAGATGTTATTTTCCCAGATTACATTCTTGTCTTGTACCAGGAGCCCTTGAGGATTGAGTGCAAAGCAATAAACAATGGGGTGATTTTCTGGAATTTGGAAGGAATATAAAAGAAAATGTCAATGGTGAGAGTTCTGTTGCCCTTCAAATGCCACTTTGGGCTTGTTTACCGACATCTAGGTCTTACTTAGAACCAAAATATTAACAAAATAAAAATAATGCTCCTCATTTTCTTGAATCAAGCAAGATAAAGCCACCAAAAATGGTCCTGTGATTCTAGGAAGATAATTGGATGAGTATGAGTAACAAAGCCATTCTTTGCTTAGATTTTGTCAATAGGACATTGCATTTAAATTTAAGTACATTTATCTTTCTGTGGTTGAGAACAAGTAAGACTACAAGCTGCTGAGAAGAGCTTTTATGCTTAATTAGGTGAGAATGCCATGCAGGTGAATTTGTTCAGCACTGACAAGTTCTGGTTTTGTGCAATGGGTGTTAGGTGCATGTGAAGGTGAGGCAACCAGGCTGATCTTAAGCAGCTTTATTCCTCCTGAACCTGGTGACAGTGAGAGGAAGATCTTGGTGGTCAGAGCAGTAGCCCCTCTCTGCATTAGAATAAGTCAATGTAATTTGAGGCTTTGGTCTTAATGGAATGCACTATCAGGATTGTGACATCTTTGGCCTGACCAGCAAACTGAACTAGGCTTTCACTTAGCTTTGCACATGGTTTGTTCCAATGCAGTAATTGTTCACTGTGATTCATGTATCGTTTTGACAAGTTGGCAAATGGAAAATGTGGAAAGTAATTAAAATAAGTGTGTGGTTTCAATTATTGTAATCTATTGCCCTAGTCTGAATGCCATTATCAGAAAGAACCCAGAGAAAGGCTTCATTAAGGCATGGAGGACAAGTGGTTTCTTGGCATGTCTTCTATATAAAAAACTTAACTTGGGGAAATGGACTGAAGAAAGAGATGATCAAGGCTTAAGTTGGCAGTTCATTTTTAGAACTTAAAGATTCTATGTCACTGGGTTTGATCAGATTTTTAGGGCACTTGGATATATATGTGTGTATATATACACACATATATATATGTATGTATATAAACTGATCAGAAAGGGTCTATTTGATTTTTTTAAAATTCATTTGACAGGTAGAGTTATAGATAGTGAGAGAGATAGAGAGAGAAAGGTCTTCTTTCCGTTGGTATACCCCCCAAATGGCCACTACGGCCGGCACTGCACCGATCCGAAGCCAGGAGCCAGGTGCCTCCTCCTGGTCTCCCATGTGGGTGCAGGTGCCCAAGCACTTGGGCCATCTTTTCCTGCCTTCCTGGGCCACAGCAGAGAGCTGGCCTGGAAGAGGAGCAACCGGGACAGAATCCGGCGCCCATATGGGATGCCAGTGCTGCAGGCGGAGGATTAACCAAGTGAGCCATGGCGCTGGCCCTTTGTCTCTTTTAAGTTTTTGTCATAAAGTCTATTTTGTCGGATGTGAATATTGCTACTCCTGCTTGTTTCTGACCTTCATTTGCATGGAATATCTTTATATCACTTCACTTTCAGTTTGTGTGTATGCTATTGGTGAAGTGCATTTCTTGAAGGCAGCACATAGATGGGTCTTATTTCTTTATCCACTCAGCCAGTCAATATCTTTTAATTGGAAAATTTAGTCTACTTACAATCAAAGTTATTATTCATAAGTAATGACTTGGTTCTGCCACTTTCCCATGGATATTCCTATTGTCTATGTTTGATCTCCTTTGTTCTGTTACTAGGAGGTTTGCTGCCTTCACAATCTTTCATGATGCAGACTATATTTCTCTGTTTCTGTGTATAGCACATTCTTAAATATTGTTTGTAAGACTGGCCAGGCAGTGACAATTTTTTTTCCAATTTTTGCTTGTCTTCACAGGTCTTTATTTCATCTTGGTCTATAAATGAGAACTTCACTGGTTAAAGTATTGTAAGCTGATGGATTTTCCATTCAGGACTTGGACTATATCCCTCCATTCTGTCCAAGCCTGTAGGACTTCTATGGAGAAATCTGTTAATCCGATAGAGATTCTATATAGGTGGTCTGGCATTTTTCTCTCACATTTTTTAGTATATTCTCTTTACGTTTTATTTTTGAAAGCTTGAATATGATTTTTCAAGGTGAGGATCTTTTCTGATAATGCCTATTTGGGCATCTATGTGCTTTCTGTTTTGGATGTCTGTAACTTTCTCTAAATTTGGGGAAATTATCTGGTATTATTTCACTGAATACGTTTTCTAAGCCATCTTTTTTTTTTTCTATTCCTTCAGGAACTCTCAAAATGCATATATTTGTTCATTTGATGGTATCCCATAAATCCCATAAACCCTTAACATTGTTTTTGGTTTTTTTTTTTTTTTTTGCCTAAGAAACTTCAAAAAAGAACCTGTCTTCTAGATTCTAGAGCGGATATTCTTTCTTCTGCTTTGCCAAGTCTATTGTTAAGGCTTTACACTGTATTTTTAGTTTGACTTATTGAATACTTCATTTCTAATATTTGTTTTTTTAACTTTTATTTAGTAAATATAAATTTCCAAAGTACAGTTTATGGATTACAATGGCTTTTTCCCGCCCCCAAAACTTCCCTCCCACCCGCAATCTTCCCATCTCCCGCTCCCTCTCCCATTCCATTCACATAAAGATTCATTTTCAATTATCTTTATATACAGAAGATCGATTTAGTATATATTAAGTAAAGATTTCATCAGTTTGCACCCACACATAACATTAAGTGTAAAATACTGTTTGAGTACTAGTTATAGCATTAATTCACATTGGACAACTCATTAAGGACAGAGATCCTACATGAGGAGTAAGTACACGGTGACTCCTGTTGTTGACTTAACAATTTGACACTCTTGTTTATGGCGTCAGTAATCACCCTAGGCTCTAGTCATGAGTTGCCAAGGCTATGGAAGCCTTTTGAGTTCACTGACTTTGATCTTATTTAGACAAGGTCATAGTCAAGTCAAAGTGGAAGTTCTCTCCTCCCTTCAGAGAAAGGTACCTCCTTTGATGGCCCATTCATTCTACTGGGATCTCACTCGCAGAGATCTTTCATTTGGTGTTTTTTTTTTTTTTTTTTTTTCTGCCAGAGTGTCTTGGCTTTCCATACCTAAAATACTCTCAATCTCTTCAATTTTATTTAGCTCTGTAGAATTTGTCATCCATTTCATGTACAGATTTTCCTGTTTCATGTAGCTGTTTCTCTGTGTTCTTGAGTAACCTTACAGTCATTCTGTGGAATTCTTTTTCAGGCATTTTGCCAATCTCCCCTACTTCACAGTCCAATATAAATGCATTGTTGTGTTCCTTTTGGGAGTCATATTGCCTTCCTTGTTCATGCTTCTTGAGCTTCTATGTTGGTTTTTACTCATCTGGGGAATCACTTGCTATCTCCTCTGGAGGATGTTCCCCCCCCCCCCCCCCCGATTTAAGGCTTTATTCTGGTTAATGTGCTTTTCTGAGTTGGAGGAATACCTAAAACTTGTGCTGACATTCCAGGAGTGTGTGCTAGATGGGCCACCATTTGTTGGGGGTGGGGAGGGGTTAAGAGTTCAGAATGACACCCAAGTTGGACATGGTGGACCACCTACGGCTACAGTCAGTAGAGGGGTTGATGTGGAGCTAGCTAGTGTATTCCGTCTCAGCCCTTGTCTGTGCTGAGGTGAACTGGTGTGCTGATTCATGGCCTACAGTGAGCTCACGGCGCCCGCACACTGTACGCACCCAGGCACTGGCAGCATAGAGAACACTGACCCAGTTTGTGGTGTTCCCTGAGGCCTCTGCAAGATCTGTCCTCAGCATGCCAGGAACCCTGAGTTTCTGCCATCTGACTGCACGGTACACAGGAAATCACCCACAACCTGTGTCCCTCCTGGCTCTGCAGCCTGTGCCCAGAACCCTCACAGTCACAGGGTGCAGGGCGTCCTGTCTCTTCCCTTCCCCGTGAGCTGCCCTGTCCCTGGTACAAGATGCCTACCATTCCCGGAGTCAGGTCAGGGAGAGAAGCAATGTGGTCTCCCTTCACAGAATATAGTAGTTGCTCAGCCCCTGCCAGTTCCCCAGGCCAGACACAATGCCAGTGAGGACCATGGAATTTTCCCTTAGTCAGAGCCACCAGTGGTGTAGGCTGTGGCAGCCTCCTCACTTTGCCTGGGAAGATGGCACTGCCCAGCTAGATGCTGACCGTGAGTATGAAGGAGTCATTGATGTGCACAGCCAGCATCTGTGTGTTGTCCTCTCTCCTCATTGCTCCACGGAGTCTCACATAGTTGGTCTTATAACTATACACCTCTGAAATCATTTTCTTTTTTTTTTCATTTATTAAACTTTTATTTAATGAATATAAATTTCCAAAGTACAGCTTATGGGTTACAATGGCTTCCCCCTCCCAAAACTTCCCTCCCACCCACAACCCTCCCCTTTCCCGCTCCCTCTCCCCTTCCAATCACATCATGATTCATTTTCAATTCTCTTTATATACAGAAGATCAGTTTAGTATATATTAGGTAATGGTTTCAACAGTTTGCCCCCATATAGCAACACAAAGTGAAAAAAAAATACTGTTGGAGTACTAGTTATAGCATTAAATAAGAGTGTACAGCACATTAAAGACAGAGATCCTACATAATATTTTTTTAAAAATTAATTAATTTTCTATGCCATCTCCAATTTAACACCAGGTTTTTTTTTTTTTCATTTCCAATTCTCTTTATATACAGAAGATCGATTCAGTATATAATTAGTAAAGATCTCATCAGTTTGCACCCACACAGAAACACAAAGTGTGAAAATACTGTTTCAGTACTAGTTATAGCATCACTGCGCATTAGACAACACATTAGGGACAGATCCCACATGGGATGTAAGTACACAGTGACTCCTGTTGCTGACTTAACAATTTGACACTCCTGTTCATGGCGTCAGTAATCTCCCTAGGCTCTAGTCATGAGTTGCCATGGCTATGGAAGCCTTTAGAGTTCGCTGACTTTGATCTTATTCCAATAGGGTCATAGTCAAAGTGGAAGTTCTCTCCTCCCTTCAGAGAAAGGTACCTCCTTCTTTGATGGCCCCGTTCTTTCCACTGGGATCTCACTCACAGAGATCTCTGAAATCATTTTCCACAGATGAAATATTTGGGAAGCCAAATTGTTTGCCCATTATGAAGGTCTTAAAAGTAATTCATAATAAATAAAATATTTGTTATAAATTTAGTACTGTTCATCACATTTATCACAGAGAACAGATAAAGCTTTTTTTAAAAGATGTATTTGTTTGAAAGACAGAGTTACAGAGAGAGGTAGAGATGCAGAGAGAGGTCCTCCATCCACTGGTTTACTCCCCAGATGGCCGCAATGGCTGGAGCTGTGCCTATCTGAAGCCAAAGCCTCCTCCAGGTCTCCTACATGGGTGCAGGGGCCCAAGGACTTGGGCCCTCTTCCACTACTAGCCTGGGCCATAGCAGAGAGCCAGATCAGAAGAGGAGCAGCCATGACCAGAACCAGCGCCAGTGCCCACATGGGATGCTGGCACTTCAGGCCAGGGTTTTAACCCGCTGGGCCACAGTGCCAGCCCCAAGAACAGATAAAACTTTAAAGATGCGAGAAAACTTTTCATTCCCACTAGTCTGAGTTAATCTTTGTAAACCCTTTTTTAAAGAAGCATATATTTGTGTCTCTGTGTCCACATAATTAATTTTAGTCTTCAGTATTTTGTATCATGATTTTTCTCATTTTCTATTTCATTGGAATTTCCAATAATGTTTATTTTTAATGATTGAATAATATTTGATTTTGTTCTGGGCCATGACATTCAACCTATATGTATTGTTAGGGCATGGCTTACTTTAGTGAACTGTTATATAAAAAATGGTAGTATAGCAAAAAATGGTAACTGATTTCTGATTGATGTCATATTTTCATAATAGACACTTTGTTTTGAAGTTACAAGTGGCATGCTTCTTAACTAACTCGAAGATTAACTGGTAAAGTTTTCCAAATCTACTTAAATGCATAAAGAATAAGTAAAATGCACAATATTACAAATATTCTTTTTAGGTAATTCCTGTAATAAACTCACTTTATGGGCAAGGAGCAAAGCCATTTAAAGAAAAAGAGATGTCGGTATATAGAGGTTAAAATGTGGCATTTTTACCCTTAGGAAAGAGGAATGACGGCATGAGAAAAGAAATACTAAAAATGGACCTCTAGTTCTCAGTCTATAGATTTCCTAATCACTTGACAGAGCTTGTTCTTTAAACTATACTTGAAGTCAAATGCTATAAATACTGAGTTCCTAAGTGCAGAATGAAATGACTTAGAATCATGTCTCAGTCACTCTGGATTATTATAACCCAAGTCCCATAGCCTGGGAAACTTGAAGAAAAGAAGTATATTTCTCACTGTTCTGGAGCCTGGGATGTCCAAAATCAGAGAGCTGGCCAACTCAGTTCCTGATGAGGGTCTTCTTTCTGGTCATATAATGACGACTTATTGGAAGTATTCTCACATGGCAGGGAGAAGGGGAGCCCTGCTCCCTTCATCTAATTAAAATGCATGAGTCTTCTCACGGGGCTCCATGCTCATGACCTCATCTAATTACCTTCCAAAGGCCCCATCTCTACAAACTGTCATCTTGTGGACAGAGCTTCAACCTATGATACTCTGGAGATACAGAAACTGTCTACAGAAATTTAGTATTTTTTAATTTGAAAATAGACCTTATTTTTTAGTATACTTAAATGTGATGAACACTCCTTCAGAAATATGGTGTGTATTTTTCCCTGGCCAGACCAGTCAGAATTTGTGATTTCACAGGGCAGGTTGAATGTAAAGAATTACTGTTTATAACAGAAGATTGGGGTAATGAGGAGCTGGTTAGCAAGAACTTCAAAAGGTTTGTGGGCAACAGAGTTAAAAGGTATATTCACACAGTCTTCACATGTTTGGATGAAACAACCTTATATTTCTCTCTAACAAGATGCAACTGTCCATACAAGTGAAGGAGTGTTCAGCTTCTTCCCTAAATAAAGAGAAACACAGTCCCAAGAGTCATTGTATCTGTCACTGGCTATACTCATTACTCAAAAAATCCTGTCAAAGACTTAAAGAATATTTTGTTAGCTCCAAGATAAATTGTGAAGTTAACCTCCAAAAACTTGAATATAAAATACAAATCTGAAGGAGATACAAGGAAAAAATTGCTGGTACATTAAGGGAAACACATCCAAGAGAGCTTTTAATAGTTCATGGAAAAACAGAATTAAGATAATGCAGGAGTAGGCATTTAGCATCATGATTAAGATGCCCGTGTCCCACATTGGAATACCTGGGTTCAATTCCCAACTCCAGCTTCTGATTCCAGTGTCTTGCTGAAGCAGATGCTGGGAGGCAGTGTTGATGGCTCAGCGGGTTTCTGTAGACACTTAGGTTGTGGACCAGTAGGTGGGTGCTCTTTTGTTGTCTGCCTCTTTCTCTGATTCTCAAATAGAATGTTTTTAAAAAGTTAACACATACTTACACAAGCTTTTTCAAGCTCCCTCACATAAAGCAAGCAAGGAGAAAATATGCAAAGCTGCTTATGACATTCTCTAATTGTTCACAGTTGACATCTGATGTCCATGGCTTCCTTCTTTCACTGCCCTTATCATATTTCCTCTGCCTTCCAGCCAGAACCTCATACAGTTGGTGTTCTTTACCTGCTGGAGTAACCCAAGCCTTCCTGCAGGATCTGAGTCCTCAGTGGCCCTGCCCCGCCCCCTTTTTTTGGTTGCTGTGGTTTTCCATTAGCCTTTGTTGTATTATTATTTGGAGGACCAAGAGGTGCCCTAAAGAATCCCCTGTGTCGCATAAGTGGTTCTCCTTGTCCTCATTTTTGCAATCTAGTTTCCCATTGGTAATAGCCATCATTTTTTCTAGCCCAAACAGTAACCTTTCCCCCCTTGTCTGTTGGTTCAGTGGCATGGGCCCCAAATGGCCAACTTACAGTCTCTTCTTGCAGTTCAGCGGAACTACTGCTGTGCCCTGTGATTTATTCTCTCCTTGGGAACCAAGATCCCCCAACTGGCTGAGCTCTTAAGCACTTGCTGGGACAGGAAGCATAAATTCTGAGGGTGAGTTATTAGGTATCATAATGAGAGCAGCCACTCTCATTTCCAGTTTGTGTTTCCTAAAACTGTGTTTTCTGGCTACGGGAGAGACAGCAGTGTATCACAGCTTGTGATACATAGCATATACTGCATTGTGTAAGACAGAATCCCATTTTGGGATGCAAGGTCCCAACTGGTAATCATAATGGAGACTTCAATAAGCCATTCTACCTTTCAATTAGCCAGTTTATTTCAAGGGTATGAGGCCATTGCTGCACTTCATTCTCTGTGAAATGAGTTCACTGATCAGAAGCAATACTATCAAGAATACCATAATAATAAAGCATTCTATGTGTCTACCGATGGTACTGCTCGACTCTTACCTTCTCTTTTAGCAGCAAAGGCAAATCAGTATCTACAAAATATGCCCGTTGCGGAGAAGAAAACTTATTCATGTTGGAAAGAGTATAATGTATTAAAAGGAAAAATCCCCTAGACCAATTAAATTTGGTATAGTTTATTTGTGCAAATAAAAGCAAAACAAAATAGAGCAAACATGATTGGCAAATTAGATGGTTTCCAGACCCAGAAAAGTTTCTGAGAACTCCCATCAACAACAGGATCTGAAAGGATTTACAGAAAATAGAAGTGCGAATACAGACAACTTAATTGGGTACAGTTTAATTGGTTACAGAGCCTCTGGCAATTAACTAAAGCTCAGCTACTGTGATTAAGCTATATTGCTTTGGTCTAATAGCCTAGTCTAAGTCAATGGCCTCTTATCAAATTTATTTAACAAATGTAATGAATGCATTACCAGGTGATGGTACGTGCTCCCAGGAAATAGTGCCATATCTGGGGATCAGCATTCGTATTAACTGCGATTAACTGTTAATCACTGTTAAACTACTTCTTGAAGTATGTGTTGTTAAGCCCATGTGTAGCCTCCACTCCTGCTCTGTGGCCACTTTGTTCATGGCCCATTAAGAAAGCACTGGGGTGACTGAGAAAGATAATGACACCTACAGAGTGCATTTTTTGACCATCTGGTTATCAACAGGCTTCTGTGCAGTGGAAAATTATGGGAGTTCACGAGGGTTATAAGGAAGCCATTGGCATGGACCGGAAGAGAGGAGAAGATGCAACAGGAGTTCTGTTAAAGAAATTGGAGTGACCTGCTCATGCGTTTCTCAGACCTTCCAGACTATTTGATCATAGCCTTTCACCTCTGCTTTCTGACAGGCTGCCTCTGCACATACCTAGCCTGTGTCTTGATAACACCCATTTTGTGATGGGACACTCAGGCCTAGTCACCTGGTATCTCATAGGCATTCGGACTCTTTCAAGTCCCAAAGGCAAACCAGAGAGGTTTATCAAAAGGAAAACAGTTGTCTGCAGGAGAGAGTGTACGTTATCTTAGCGGTCTCAGAGGTCTGCCTTGTGAGTCTCCTTTGATTCTTGCCTGAGGTTCCAGACACCATTCCTGTTTGCCATGGAGATTTCATATCTCATTGATCTGCAGGAAAATAAGGATCAAATGGTAGACAGGCTTGTACTGCCACCTGAACCTCTTTTTAAATTTTTTAAATTTAAATTTTAATTTATTTTTAACATATTCGATCTGATATGTAGATACAAGTTTAAAAACACAATGACACACCCCTCTTCCTTCCTTATATCTTTCTTTCATTTTAGTTTTTGAAATAACAAATTTATGGGGCTGGCGTGGTGGTGCACTAGGTTAACCTTCCACCTGCAGTGCCTGCATCCCATATGAGTGCCGGATTCTGTCCCGGTTGCCCCTCTTCCAGTCCAGCTCTCTGCTGTGGCCCGGGAAGGCAGTGGAGGATGGCCCAAGTGCTTGGGCCCTGTACCCACATGGGAGACCAGGAGGAGGCACCTGGCTCCTGGCTTCCCATCGGCGCAGCTCTGGCTACTGTGACCATTTGGGGAGTGAACCAACGGAAGGAAAACCTTTCTCTCTGTCTCTTTCTCTGTTACTCTACCTGTCAAATAAATAAATAAAAATCTTTAAAAAAAGAAATAACAAATTTACATTATAGTAAAAAGTCTTAATGCTTAATAAGGGTCGGCGCCGTGGCTCACTAGGCTAATCCTCTGCCTGCGGTGCCGGCACACCGGGTTCTAGTCCCGGTCAGGGTGCCGGATTCTGTCCCGATTGCCCCTCGTCCAGGCCGTCTCTCTGCTGTGGCCCGGGAGTGCAGTGGAGGATGGCCCAAGTGCTTGGGGCCTGCACCCGCATGGGAGACCAGGAGAAGCACCTGGCTCCTGGCTTCGGATCAGCGTGATGCGCCGGCCGCAGAACTCCAGCTGCGGCGGCCATTGGTGGGTGAACCAATGGCAAAAAGGAAGACCTTTCTCTCTGTCTCTCTCACTGTCCACTCTGCCTGTCAAAAAAAAAAAAAAAAAAAAAAGAAAGAAAGAAAGAAAGAAAAAAATACTTAATAAGAACTTTAACAAGTAAAAATCAAAAAGACCCTTGTTTAGTGGGGACATAGACAATGGTTATAAACAATAATTGATTGTATAAATGACCATTTCACACATATACAGTTTTTTGTCAACTACTTATTCATAATTTCTTTCATTGATATGTAGCCAATGGCAATATAACATATAAATAATTCCAGTGTGGTTATAAGATATTAATTAAGTTCAATTTAACTCATTTCATTCTAACAGTTTATGCACAGGGATAATTTTATGCAGATTGCAATGCAAATAATTTACCTTTTTGGTACTCTGTTAGTTACTGCAGATCAAGGAAAACATGAATTTGTCCTTGTGGGACTGGCTTATTTCATGAAGTATAATGATTTCCAATAGCATACATTTTGTTGCAAAAGATGAGATTTCGTTCTTTTTTATGGCTGAGTAATATTCCATAGTACATCTGTGCTACATTTTCTTACTCTAGTCATTAGTTGATGAGCATCTAGGTTGATTGCATATCTTAGCTATTGTGAATTGAGCTGTAATAAACATGGGGGTATAGATAACTCTTCACATGCTGATTTCATTTCCCTTGGGTAAACTCTCAGCAGTGGGATGGGTGGCTCATATGTTAGATCTATTTTCAGCTTTCTGAGGAATCTCCATACTGTCTTCTACAATGGCTGTCCTATCTAACATTCCCACCAATAGTAGATTAGGGATCCTTATTTCCTACATCCTGGCCAACATTTATTCTTTGTTGATTTCTGTATGAGAGCCCTTCTAACTGGGTGAGGTGAAACCTCATTGTGGTTTTTAGTTGCATTTCCCTTATGGCTAGTGGTCCTGAGCATTTTTCATGTGTCTGTTTCCATTTGAATTTTCTCTCATGGAAAATGCCTGTTCAAGTCCTTTGCCCATTTCTTAACTGGGTTGTTTATTTTGTTGCTGTTGAGTTTCTTGATCTCTTTATAGATTCTGCATATTAATCCTTTATCAGTTGCACAGTTTGCAAATATTTTCTCTCATTTTGTTGGTTAACTCTTAACATTGCTAAGTGTTTACTTTGCAGTACAGAAACTTCTCAGCTTAATTTAATTCTACTTGTCTATTTTTGCTTTGATTACCTGTTCTTCTTGGGTCTTTTCCAAGAAGTCTTTCCCTATTCCAATGTCTTATAGTTTCCCTAATGTTCTCCTCTCGTAGTTTGATGGTATCAGGTTGTAGATTTAGATCTTTGATACATTTTGAGTTGACTTTTGTATAAGGTGTAATACAGGGAGTCTTGTATCATACTTCTGCATGCAGAGATTCAGTTTTCCCAGTACCAGTTGTTGAAGATACTATCCTTTTTTCCAGGGATTGATTTTACCTTGTTTGTCAAATATTAGTTGATTTTAGATGTGTGGATTGATTTCTTGGGATTCTATTTTGTTCTATTAGTCTATATGTCTATTTCTGTGCCAGTATTAGACTGCTTTGATTATAATTGCCCTGTTGTTTGTCTTGAAATCTGGGATCGTGATGCCTCTGGCATTGTGTTTGTTGTTTAAAGTTTTTTTAAAAAGCTATTTGTGGTTTCTGTGTTTTCATATGAATTTTGGCAACATTCTTTCTAGAGCTGGGAAGAATTTCATTGGTATTTTGGATAATGTTGAATTTGTAAATTGCTTTTGGTAGTATGGGCATTTTTGATGATATTAATTCTTCCAATCCACAAAATTAGAAGATTTTTCTTTTCATGTGTTCTATTTCTTTATTTAACATTTTCTAATTTTCATTGTAGAGATCTTTCATATCAATGACTAAATTTGTCTAATGGTATTTAAATTTCTTTTGTAGCTATTATGAATGGAACTGACCATATGAGTTCTTTCTCAGCCATGACATTGTCTGTGTATACAAAGGCTATTGATCTTGTGTGTTGATTTTTATATCCTGCAACTTTATCAAACTCTTATGAGTTCTAGTAGTCTCTTAATGGAGTCTTTTGGTTCCCTTATATATAGGATCATGTCATCTACAAACAGGGATGACTTGACTTCCTCCTCTCCAATTTGTAACTCTTTGTTTTCTTTTTCTTGCCTGATGGCTCTGGCTAAAACTTCGGGGACCATATTGAATAGCAGTGATGAAAGCGGGAATCCTTGTTTGGTTCCTGATCTTAGTGGACATGCTTCTAACTTTGCCCCATTCTGTAAGATGCTGGATGTGGGTTTGTTATATATTGCCTTGCTTGTGTTGAGGCATGTTCCTTCTAATCCCAGCAAGGTTTTAATCATAAAAGGATATTTTATTATATCAAATACTATCTCTACATCTATTGAGATAATCATATTTTTTTCTTCAGTTTTTTTTTGTGTTTATGGATTAGAACACTTAATGTTGTTAAGATATTAACACTACCAAAAGTGTTCCACAGAGTTAATGCAATTCTTTTTTTTTTGCATTCTTTTTTTAAACTTTTGTTTAATGAATATAAATTTCCAAAGTACAGCTTATGGATTACAATGACTTCCCCCCGCCATAACTTCCCTCACACACACAACCCTCCCCTTTCCTGCTCCCTCTCCCCTTCCATTCACATCAAGATTCATTTTCATTCTCTTTATATACAGAAGGTCAGTTTAGTATATATTAAGTAAAGATTTCAACAGTTTGCACCCACACAGAAACGCAAAGTGAAAAATACTGTTTGAGTACTAGTTATAGCATTAAATCACAATGTACAGCACATTAAGGACAGAGATCCTACATGAGGAATAAATGCACAGTGACTCCTGTTGTTGACTTAACAAATTGACACTCTTGTTTATGGCATCAGTAATCCTAACCCTAGGCTGTTGTCATGAGTTGCCAAGGCTATGGAAGCCTTTTGAGTTCATCGACTCTTATCATATTTAGACAAGGTCATAGTCAAAGTGGAAGTTCTCTCCTCCCTTCAGAGAAAAGTACCTCCTTCTTTGATGGCCCCGTTCTTTCCACTGAGATCTCACTCACAGAGATCTTTCATTTAGGTCATTTTTTTTTTTTTGACACAGTGTCTTGGCTTTTCATGCCTGAAATACTCTCATGGGCCTTTCAGCCAGATCCAAATGCCTTAAGGGCTGATTCTGAGGCCAGAGTGCTATTTAGGACATCTGCCATTCTATGAGTTTGCTGTGTATCCCGCTTCCCATGTTGGATCATTTTCTCCCTTTTTTGTTTTGTTGGTTAGTATTTTCAGACACTAGTCTTGTTAATGTGATTCCTTTGATTCTTAGTCCTATCATTATGATTAATTGTGAACAGAAATTGATCAAATGGATTAGTGAGATGGCATTGGTACATGCAACCTTGATGGGATTGAATTAGAATCCCCTGGTATGTTTCTTTCTTTCTTTCTTTCTTTCTTTCTTTCTTTCTTTCTTTCTTTCTTTCTTTCTTTCTTTCTTTCTTTCTTTCTTTCTTTCTTTTTTTGACAGGCAGAGTGGATAGTGAGAGAGAGAGACAGAGAAAGGTCTTCCTTTTTGCCGTTGGTTCACCCTCCAATGGCCGCTGTGGCCGGCGCATCTCGCTGATCCGAAGCCAGGAGCCAGGTGCTTCTCCTGGTCTCCCATGCGGGTGCAGGGCCCAAGGACTTGGGCCATCCTCCACTGCCTTCCTGGGCCACAGCAGAGAGCTGGCCTGGAAGAGGGGCAACTGGGATAGAATCCGGCGCCCCAACCGGGACTAGAACCTGGTGTGCTGGTGCCGCAAGGTGGAGGATTAGTCTGTTAAGCCACAGTGCCGGCCTTCCCCTGGTATGTTTCTAACTCTATCGTTTGGGTCAAGTCAGATTGAGCATGTCCCAAATTGTACATTTCTTCCCTCTCATTCCCATTCTTATATTTAACAGGGATCGTTTTTCAGTTAAGTTTCAACACTTAAGAATAACTGTGTATTAATTACAGAATTCAACCAATAGTATTAAGTAGAACAGACAAAAAATACTAAAAGGGATAAAGTATTAAGTTGTTCATAAACAGTCAGGGCAAGGGCTGATCAAGTCACCGTTTCTCATAGTGTCCATTTCACTTAACAGGTTTCCTTTTTGGTGCTCGGTTAGTTGTCACTGATCAGGGAAAACATATGATATTTGTCCCATTGGGACTGGCTTATTTCACTCAGCATATTGTTTTCAAGATTCCTCCATTTTGTTGCAAATGACTGGATTTCACTGTTTTTTTTACTGCTGTATAATGTACTATAGAGTACATATCCCATAATTTCTTTATCCAGTCTTCTGTTGATGGGCATTTAGATTGATTCTAGGTCTTAGCTATTGTGAATTGAGCAGCAATAAACATTAAGGTGCAGACCACTTTTTTGTTTGCCAATTTAATTTCCTTTGGGTAAATTCCAAGGAGTGGGATGGCTGGGTTGAATGGTAGGGTTATATTCAGGTTTCTGAGGAATCTCTAGAGTTCTTCAGTTTGTTAATGTGATGTATCACATTGATTGATTTGTGTATATCGAACCATCCCTGTATATCTGGGATAAATCCCACTTGGTCCTAGTGAATGGTCTTTCTTATGTATTGTTGCATTTGATTAAAGAGTATTTTGTTGAGGATTTTGGCCTATGGTTTTCTTTTTCTGGTTTTGGAATTAAGATGATGCTGGCCTAATAGAAGGAGTTTGGGAAAATTCCTTCCATTTCAGTTGTTTTGAATAGCTTGAGAAGAATTGGAATTAGTTTTTTAAATGTCTAGTAGAATTCAGCAGTGAAGCCATCTGGTCTTGGGGATTTTCTTTGTTTGTAGAGTCTCTATTACTGATTCCGTCTCCTCCTTGGTTATTGTCCTTTTAGGTTTTCAGTGTCTTCATGCCTCAATTTTGGCAGATGGTATGTGTCTTGGAATCTATTCATTTCTTCTAGTTTTTCCAGTTTGTTGGCATATATGGTTTGTGGTAATTCTGGTGATTCTTTTTTATTTCTGTGGTATCTGCTATTACATATCCATTTTCATCTCTGATTTTATTGATTTGGCTTTTTGCTCTCTTTTTTCAGTTTAGCCATGGTGTATTAATTTCATTCATTTTTTTCAAAAAACAGGTCTTCATTTCACTGATTTTTTTTTGTTCAATTTTGTTTATTCTATAATTCTTTCTTTCCTCTTATTAATTGTGGGTTTAGTTGTTTTTTTTTTAATGTCCTTGATATGCAGTTAACTCATTTATTTGATCCCTTTTCATTTTCATGAAGTAGGCACTAACTGCTATAAAATTTTCTCTCTGCTTTTGCTGTGTCATAACTTTTGATTTGTTGATCTGTCTTCTTTATTCATTTCCAGGAATTTTTTGATTTACCTTTGATTTATTCTATGGCTCATTGTTCATTTAGGAACATTTTGTTCAATCTCCATGTGTTTGCATATTTTCTAGAGATTATTAGGTTGGCAATCTACACAAAGAGTTAAAGATTTTAAAAGCTATTATTAAAATTGCTATATTGGTCTATTATGCTATGTTATATGTGTGTACATATTGTATGTCCACATGGGGAAATTTTATTAAGAGTTTTATTTTAAATGACTTATAAATAAGATTGTCCATAAATTTAAGCTGCTAAAATCAATCAAAGATACATTTTAATTTGTGTGACCTGAATCTGTGTACCATATGTTTTCAACTTGTTGGTAGAAAGAAACTAAAAACATTTTAGATGGTTGTGCTTAAGTTTACTGGTTAAACAAAGTACACCATGTTAGATATTTAAGAGGTGTTTTCAAATACATGATTCTTAAAATTTATAGAAGGCATTGGACCTGCTGGTAAATGTTTTCTTAAGTTGTTATCTAATGGTTGAAACTGTTTGCTAAGTATTCATGTGACATTGCTATTGTCAGCAAGCGATCTAGGACTTGCTCCCTCATTTCTCTATTCTAAGCCCAACTTGTTCTTTCATTTCTCTATTCTCTTCAAGGTAGGAAACTAATTCTATTATGAAGGAATCTGTAGGATGCACAATTTAATCTTTAGACCTTATAAAAGAGATGGCTAACGTTTTTCTATAATAGCACAGCCAAAATAAGAACTTAAATAATAATCTCATAGCTAGATTCACATCGCCATCAGCTAAGTATACAGTAAGTAGAAAAAAACCTCCCTTTCAGACAAAAGGGAAAGAAAGTTTTAAAGTGAGAATATAATTTTCCTCATGGGCATTGTCTACCTTAGAAAAACTACTACAGAACATGCCTGTGACTATAGACTTGTAGTTCAGGCCACCGAAGATTAGAGATGGGACTTGGGCGCTCCCTTGACTTGCATCCTCTGGTCTGCTTTAACACAAACCAGGAGGAAAAGAAAGCTCGGCATCAGAAGCAATGGGTGGCAGGCCTATTAATGGCTGATCTGTACAGTGATCTGCCCTCAAGCAGACCCAACAGGCCAGTCCACTGCAGTGGCTTTCAATGTGGTAAGCCTGGGCTTCAGCAGAAGTCAGCTTATGAAGAGCCCTGGCAGCTCTGCCAAGAGTTGGATCACTGGAAATGGACCTGCCCTGGAGTCGAAGGATGCCCAGGTCAGAGCCACAGATCTTATTGGCTCTAAGCTGAAAAGCCCTTCACTCAGCCCAACTTCCAAAGTGACCACTGCAGCTGAGGGTATGGTCAGTAGGGTCAACAACATTGCAGGCAGAACTGTAAATTTCTTGTTAGAGATGCCCCCTGCCTTGACTTGGCCAGCTCTCCTCCCAGGCCAGCCAAGTAATGAAAGTCAACAGAGTGCCTTCCCCTAGGAGGTTCACACCACCCTTAGGATATACCCCATGTGAAGAGATAGATAGGTCTGGGCCTCTTAATTTACAAGGCCTAAAGCCCACCAGATTATTATCAAGCCCCTTCTATCAGGTTCTATTTGCCTCTCAATCAGAAAAATTACTTGTAGCTTAGACAGCACCTTTCTTAGCTCCTCTAATAATGACTCTGTCCTTTGTTCTAGGCCCTGTCTAGTGCACTTGGGCCTCATTCCTTTGTAATCATAACCTCTACTCTACCACCAATGGCTCTACTCCCAACCTGTGTGTACTGATGGTCCTCTTCCCCACTTCATGCTGTATAATTGTTCACACCTGGTCAATGCCACTCTTAGGATCATTGGTTACTATCCTCACTCTGTCTTTTATGACCTTGTCTAAATATGATCAGAGTCGGCAAACTTGGAAGGCTTCCATAGCCTTGGCAACTCATGACGACAGCCTAGGATGGTTACTGGAGCCATAAACTAGAGTGTCAATTTGTTGGGTCAACAACAGGAGCCACTGTGCAGTTGCTCTTCATGTGGGATCTCTGTCCTTAATGTGCTGTACATTGTGATTTAATGCTATAACTAGTACTCAAACAGTATGTTTCACTTTGTGTTGCTATGTGGGTGCAAACTGTTGAAATCTTTATACTTAATTGATCTTCTGTATATAAAGAGAATTGAAAATGAATCTTGATGCAAATGGAAGGGGAGAGGGAGCGGGAGAGGGGAGGGTTGCGGGTGGGAGGGAAGTTATGGGAGGGGGAAGCCATTGTAATCCATAAGCTGTACACTGGAAATTTATATTCATTAAATAAAAGTTAAAAAAAATAAAAAAATTATAAACTCATCAACCAATAAGAGGCACTTGCTTACTTCACAGTATTTTTGAAAGCACCTGTAGGATTTTACAAGTTTTTAACCCTTTAGGCCTCTGGGGCTTTCTCATTAAGATAACTATCATGTCTAGTAACACAAAATCATTAGACTTTTTAATTCTCAAACATTTGTATTAATGGCATTTTCCATTATAGAAACTTAAAGTTTGGTACCACATCATATCTTGACAGTACTTCTAATATAATCCAAATAGCCTGATTAGTTGGTGTCTCTATAAGATGAGAGACATAGGTCCTTCGATTTTTTCAGTTGGGCCCAAACTGGAAAAACCAAAGTCCAGGATTTACTGGAAATTTTAGAGTCCAGATTGTTTGAGACTTTGATTTTTTGAATGCCTGTCAAGAATGCCAAGGAGGCTCAAAATCCGAAATATCTGGTTGAAATAAGATTCCTTAAAATCATGACATAACATAGACCAAATTTGATCATTGTTACAAGGTGATTATTCAAATCTTTGAAAATAAGCACATATTTAAATAACCCACAGCTCTTAATAAAAATTCAGCTGTTTTTGAACAATTAGAATTTAACAGACATCAAGAGAACATAATAGATTACTTTAACACATTGCTTTAACAGAGCATCAGAGTTTAATTCTATGTCAAAGAGAAATTGAGCTTCCTGTGATCTTTTGCTGTGAGGTTTCCTTCCTTTACTTTCTTTCATATGATGACCATGTTTCTGTGTTTCTGTGTGTAACACATCTTTAAGCATCTTTTGCAGGGCAGGATGAGTGGCAACAAATTCTTTCAGTTTCTGTTTGCTATGAAAAGTCTTAATTTCACCTTTATTCACAAATGAGAGCTTTGCAGGATATAATATTCTGGGCTGGCAGTTTTTCTCTCTTAGTACCTGGGCTATGTCTCGCCATTCCCTTCTAGCTTGTAGGGTTTCTGATGAGAAGTCTTCTGTGAGTCTAATTGGAGATCTTCTAAGAGTAATCTGACGTTTCTCTCTTGCACCTTTTAGAATCTTTTCTTTATGTTTCACTGTGGTGAGTTTGATTACAACATGTCGTGGTGAGGATCTCTTTTGGTCATGTTTATTAGGGGTTCTATGAGCTTCCTGTACTAAGATGCCTCTGTCCTCTCCAAACCTGGGAAATTTTCTGCTAGTATCTCAATGAAAATGCCTTCTAATCCTTTCTCCCTCTCCATGCCTTCAGGAACTCCTAGAACCCGAATGTTGGTTTTTTTAATAGTATCCTGTAGATTCCCGACAATATTTTTTAGATTTCTAATTTATTCTTCTTTTCTTTGGTGTGCCTGTTTCCTTTCCTGTTCTCTGTCTTCTAAGTCTGATATTCTCTCTTCTGCTTTGCCCATTCTGTTTTTAATGCTCTCTAATGTGTTTGTCACTTGATCTATTGAATTCTTCATTTCATTATGATTTCTTGTCACTATCACAGTTTCTTGTTCCACTAGTTGTTTCATTTCATTTTGATTCCTCCTTAATATTTCACTTTCACGAGAGAGATTTTCTATCTTGTCCATTAAGGATTTCTGTAGTTCAAGAATTTGTTTTTGAGAACTTCTTAATGTTCTTATCAATTTTTTGAGATCCGCTTCTTGCATTTCTTCGATCTCATCATCTTCATAATCTTGATTTGGGGTGTCTTTTTCATTTGGGGGTGTTATAGTGTCTTCCTTGTTCTTGTTAGCTTGGTTTTTGCGTTTGTTGTTTGGCATGTTGGAGATATTTGGTTTCTTCACTGTGGTGTTTTTTCTTGTTACACTATGGCTCTATATTAAGTGGACTGTCTGCTTTCAGTGGAGCCTTAGAGGCTTGACATGAGTGTGGCCTGAGAGCTGTGTTTTGTTCCTCAGAGTTGAGGGTGTGTTAAAGATGACACTCCCAGGTTAGGCGTGGTAAATCTCTCTCTCTTTTCTTTCTTTCTTTCTTTCTTTCTTTCTTTCTTTCTTTCTTTCTTTCTTTCTTTCTTTCTTTCCTTCCTTCCTTCCTTCCTTCCTTCCTTCCTTCCTTCCTTCCTTCCTTCCTCCCTCCCTCCCTCCCTCCCTTTCTTTCTTTCTTTCTTTCTTTCTTTCTTTCTTTCTTTCTTTCTTTCTTTCTTTCTTTCTTTCTTTCTTTCTTTCTTTCTTTCTTTCGATTCAAAAGGGAAGTAATTCCGCACAGCTGAACGTAATTGGAGGTAGTTAGCAGGCAAATGATATACCCACAGGACCCAGAGCTCGGAAGCTCTTTCCCAAGGACCACACAGGGAATCTGTGCTGCCTTCAGTGTGGGCTCCAATTCTCCTTGCAGTCTCCCACTGGGTTGCCAAGTTAGATGCTAATCTCCTGTTATTTCACCCCTCCCCCCAGAGTCAGGATTTTCTACTAGGCTCAAGGCCGGTGCAGACCTGAGGTCGCCCTGCTTATGATGTATGTCCAAAATGGCGCCTGCTCTTTGTCTTGCTAGCCTTTGAGGGGTGAGCGGAGAGAGAGAAACTCGTGTCCATATCGGTCACTTTTTTTTTTCCTCTCTCTCTCTTCTAGTTAGCCTGGTGAATTTTTCCCCATGGAGTTTCAAGCCTCGTTCCCTCTAGTCTCCTCTTTCTGCTTGCCCGCTGGTGTCTCAGGCTATTGAGGTTCGGCTCACCTCGCGTTCCAGCGCTGGTGTGTTGAGTCTGCCGCTGGTGTCCCGAACTTGGGCTCCCACGCTCTCCACGCAGGTCCACTGTGAATCACTAGTTCCGGAAGAGTTTCCTCTGCTGTTTCTTCCCCTACTCTTCCTTGACCCTGCAGTATTTCCACTTTTATTAACCTGTGTTTTGCCGAACTATCAATGTGCGCCCTTCCTATTCTACCATCTTGCCGCTCTCTCCCAAGATACCTATTGATAAGTAACAACTTGGCCCTGCCATTTTTCTGTAAATATTCTTGTTGATTGCTTTGGATTTCCTATATAATTTTACTAGGAGATTTTCAGCTTTCACATTCTTTCATAATGATGACTAGCTTTCTTTGTTTCTGTGACATATCCTTAAGTATAATCTATAAGACTGGGCATGTGGTGACAGATTCTTTCAATTTATGTTTGTTGAAATGTCTTTATTTTACCTTCATTCATAAATTAGAACTTTGCAGGGTACAATATTCTGAGTTGCCAGTTTTTTTCTCTTAAGACTTGGACTGTGTCTTGCCATTGTTTCCTAGCCCATAGGGTTTCTGATAAGTCAGCTGTGAGTCTGATTGAAGGTCCTCTGAAAGTGATTTGGCTTTTCTCTCATGCACATTGTAGAATCTTTTTTTTTTTGTTGAAACTTTGACTACCATGTGTTATGATGAAGATCTTTTTATGGTCATGTCTATTAGGAGTTCTATACGCTTTCTGTAGTTGGACATCTCTTTCTTTCACCAAATTGGGCAAGTTTTCTGTAATTATTTCACTAAATAGCCCTTCTAGTCCATTCTGTATTTCCCCACCTTCAGGAACTCCTAAGACCCGTATGTTGGGTTGTTTGGTAATATCCCCTAAATCTCCAATACTATTTTGAATTTCTTTTTTTTTTTTTTTGGTTTGACTGAAATATTTCCAAAGATTTGTCTTCTAGCTCAGATATTCTTTCTGCTGCCTCTCCAAGTCTGTTGTTAAGGTTTTACTCTGTATTTTTGGTTTGACATTTTGAATTGTTCACTTCTAATATTTCAGTTCAATTTCTCTTCAATATCTTTATCTCATGGGAAAATTTTTCTTTATGGATTTCATACTTGTATGAATGTATGAATCTATGGATTTCTTTAAGTCATGAAATTGCTTCTGAGGAATCCTGTGATCACTTTTGAATTCCTTTTTCAGGTATTTCATCAGTCTCTTAATTTTCACATTCTAATATGAAGTGGATTGTTGTATTCTTTTGGGGGAGTCATGGCATCTTTTTTGTTCTTGTTTCTTGTATAGCTGCATTTATTTTTCAGGTGTTTGTGGAAACACTTGTTGGTTTTCTCCACTGTCATGTTTTATTTTGAACTATGCCTCTGTGGCTTAGTGGAATGTCTGCTTCTTCAGTGAGTACCCAGAGGCATATGGTGGGTGTAGCCAAGGAGCTGTGGTTGGTGCTCAAGTTTGGGGCAAGAATCCAGGGCAACACTCAATTTGGTCATGGTAGATCTTCTCTATTGCCAGCAGGGGGGGATACAATCATACCTATTGATGTAATCACAACCTCATCTCCTCTCTTCCAAGGTGATCAATATCTGGGGTTAGCCCACAGTGGGTCCAACCCTCACGCATGCTGCCACATGAACCACACAAAGGATCCATGCAGTCCTCCCTCTCTGCAGTGACTCACCCTAGGTGGTCAGTGAACTCTGAGCCTCTGATGCCAGACAAAGTGATTGTCCAGAGATCCAGCTACATCCCATGCCCTATTGTGCAGTCACAGAGTTGCCACAGTTACAGTGCACAGACTTCCACAGTCACAAGGGGCAGAGGATCCCTTCTCTGCCTCATGAACCTGCCCTGCACATGGAGAGAGCAGAGTAGTTCCCAGAGCCAACTGCTGGTGGTTGCTCTGCCTCAGCTGTTTGAGCCCTGGAGCCTGCCATTATTTGACAGGATGGGGGCAGTTCACAATCCTAAGTTGACTGCCCCCTGCCAACTCTCCCAGCCAGACTCCAAGGCAGTGGGAAATGTGGATTTTCCCTCTGCTAAAATCCCTTGGTTGGGCAGAGCCGATGCTGCCTCTACTTCTGTTAAGATGGTGCCTTCTCTCTGATGGTTGCTGAGTGCTCTTATAGGGGAATGAGGGGAAAAAACATGCTTTTCTTTACTGGATTGGGGGTACTCTGCCCTCTGCTGGGGTGCTAGGCTGGACTCAAAGACAGTGCAATGTGCAAGGCTTTCCCTCAGGCAGTATCACCAGTGGTGCTACCTGTCTCAGTCTGCCCTGATCTTGTTCTCAGAACATGGTGTCTCTTCCAGTCTCCCGCTGTGATAGTCATGAATGGTGTCCCCACTCACTGCTGTGTGTCTGCACTTTCTGCACTGATCCACAGCTTTCCTCCTCTTTAGAATTTCCACTGCAAACTTCTCTCCAACTTTCCCCTGGGAATACGCTTCCTCCACTTTTTTCCTGCTACCTTCCCCTAGTCAGAATCAGCACTTCTTTACCCTATTCTGCCATCTTGGAATCCTCAGCCTGAATTTCTGAAAACCCTTCTCTTCCTCTAGTCCCCACTAAAAACTGATAGATTTAGGAATGGCTCTTTAGAGATGTTGGAGTAGCATGCTAAAATGTGGTATTTGTTGCCTCCAAATTCAAAAAGGCTTCCTGATCTTTGTGACTGTTAATTGGTGGTAAATGGCAGAAAATGAAGGAACTTCTCTTTAACCATGGAGGGAATATCTTGACTCACTCCAGGCATTTAAACTCCGGTAAACGTCACCAAGGTGGTTATTGTTGATGGGTTTGAAATTTGCATTGTTTTGTATATATCCCACCAAGACATTAAATACTTACCCCTTCCTGCTCCTTAGAGCTCATAAGCATAATGTTGTCGATGTTGTAGATCCAGGTGAAGTTAGTGGAGCATTAACATCTCCGTGTTTTTTTCTTTTTTTTTTAATAGCAGAGAGAGGTGGAACTCTGCTGCTGTGGGGGTGTACTGTTTTCCCTGCAAAGTGAGAGCACATTACTTCTGGTTTGCAAATTACCATTAAGCGAAAGGCATTACTTACATATCATGTTTATTTCCTCTAGCAATCGTAGTATACTGGAGTCATCAGCTGCTATTGTGGTTATCATTTGATTAAGACTATATAATCCATAGTCAGTCTCTAAAACATACCTGCTCTCTTCACGGGCCAATCGGTGAATTAAATGGTCCAATTGGTAATTAAATGGTGGATTAAATGGTACTTCTTTCTTTCATATTTTTTAAAGAAACATTTATTATTTGAAAGGCAGAATTACAAGGAGGGTAGGGAAAGGAATACTTCATCTACTATTTCATTCTGCAAGTGGCCACAATGGCCAGGGTTAGGCCAGGCTGAATCCAGAAGCCAGAAATTTTACCCAGGTCTCTCATGTGGGAGGCAGGGGCTCAAGCACTTAGACTATCTTTTGCTGATTTCCCAGGTGCATGAACAGGGAGTTGGATTGGAAGCAGAGCAGCAGGTTACGAACTGGTGCCCATGCAGGATGCTAGCATTGGAGGCGGTGACTTAATCTGCTATGCCACAATGTCAGCCCCCTTTTAAGGTGGCAGTGATCTCTGAAATTCCCATGTTTACTATCTTGGTAGGGAATGGAAGTTTCAGTGACCCTAATCCCACAAGGGTTCTTCTATTTACCCAGTGTGTTTATATCTATTAGACACTGAGAACCTGATGAATAACTGCCAGGTGTGTCCATGGACCAGCTGTGTCCACTATAGTTTGGAATTATGTAAGGCTTCATCTATACCCTGAAAACTGTGAGCCCTGCATACCTTCCCCCCAACCATGATTAGTTTTAATTATAAAATATCCCATGAATCAAGAGAATGCATCACAACGTTTTTTTCCCCGCATACCTTGCAGTGGCACATTCAATTTCTAGAAATTGTCAGTTTAGAACCATTGTTTAGTAATCTCTCAGATGTTTTGATAATTCTTTTTTCCATTGTGTAGACACTCTAGTAAATGGCTGCAGGTCCTCTGGGGAAGAGTTGGAGGAATATTTACAATGTGAACTTTTGTCTCTTTTGAGGCAAATTCCATCACAAATTAAATAGCTGGGAAATATACAAGGCTTAATGAATCTTTATCTGAAAATACACTTTATTGGCTAACATAAAATAGCATGGTAAATATTTCCTTCAAAAGATTAGAAAACATCTTGTTGCCTGATTTTCCAGCTGAAATTAAGGTCTGGGGCATTTCAAGGACATCATCACTCAAAGTTTTGCTCTCTGCAGACTTGTGGAATAGTATTTATAATGACCCAGAGCTGATATTAGAAACAATAAATGAAAGCAGAGAGAATCATTCTCTTGCAGGCCAGAAGGCAGCTGATTATTATGACAAAGGTCTCTGCAGTCAGGAAAGGTCAACTTGTCACCTTTGCTCTAGCTGCAAATTCTTTTCAACCAGTTGCCTTTGAGCAGTGACTTAGGGCAATAGACCAAGCATGTGCTTCCTGACTCTGAAAATATAAAGTGATGGTGAGCCTAGAAATTTTAAACACAAAAGTTAACCAACGTAAAGTGAGCAAGATGTTCCAAAATGTTGCCAGATTAAGAAACAATTCAAATGCATCCATAGTCCTCAAGCCCAGTGAAGAACTGTAGGTTCAATTATTTATCCCTTTGTATGTTTTACTGGTCCTACAATTAACAACTGGATAGCTTGGCATGAGGGTCAGCCTTTCCTGTCTGAATGCACAGCTGTTAGTGCTAATGAGCACAGGCAAGGTACAAAGTGGGTGAGAAGCAAAATGTTTCGCAGAAACCACAAACTGGAAAATCTAATGAAAAATACAATCCACCCAAACACAATCTAGAAGCCTAGTGGAGCAGATTCAAACAGCAAAGTGTCACTTTCCTGAGAGGAAAAGTGACCTGTGAATTAAGTAGTAGCAGCTTTCACAGTTCAAGTGAGCTGCCCATTAGAGAGAATAACTTATTTAAAACAGCTTATTTGAAATCTTGTTGCAGTGGTTCCCTTGCTTAAGGCTACTTTGAGGAATATTCTCATTTTTAATTTTAAAACCATAAGTTTGCCTCCTCCTACAATTTTATAATAGATATTAATCATTATTAGATATTTACCCAATTAGAGCTTACGTCTGGTTTGCTTTTTAAGATTTCTTGCATATAATTTAAAAATCGTAAACACATTAGTGATGTTACAGTGCTGGAATTTTTTTAGAGATTTATTTATTTATTTTGAAAGGCAGAGTTAAATGCAGAGTTAAAGAGATTTTCCATATGCTTGTTCACTTCCCAAAAGATTGCAATTGCCTGGGCTGGGCCAGGCTGAAGCCAGAATCCAGGGATTTAATCTGAGTCTCCCATGTGAGTGATAGGAACCTAAACACTTGGACCACCTGACAGTACTTTTTCACAGGTCATTAGCAGGGAGCTGGATCAGAAGTGGAGCAACTGGGACACTGGGATGCTGGTATCATAGGCGGCAGCTTTACCTACTATGGTACAGTGTTGGCCCCTGGAATTTTGTTTTTCTCTCTCTCTACCTCTGACCACTGTCACTAATTACAAAATAATAAACCAAAAAAAAAACAAACTAGGAAAATTTGATCTGTTAGCTGTCATGCACATGATGGTACACTTTTGAAGCCCATTTATATTTTTATGAATAAGGATTATAATATTATGTGTAGTATAGCTTTTCTTACAGCTTTATTGTTAAATGTTTTTCTTTTAATTTGTAATTGGTTTTTAACAGATTCAGTGTGACTTGTAGGTATAGTTTTAAGAACATAGTGATATTTTCTTCCTTCTTCCTTCCTCTCCCTCTTTCCTCTCACCCTCCTAATTTTCTTTTGTTTAGTGTTTGGGATAACATTTAAAAAATTTAATTAAATTTACATAAAGTGAACAAATTCATGTATTTCATGTAACAGACTTGAGAGCATAATACTTCCCACCCATCCTCCCTCCTGGTCATGCTCCTACACTCCCTCTTCCTTCTTTCTTTTTTTTTTTCTCTTAATTTTTACAGAGACATAATTTATTTTATAATTACAAGATTAACCTCCACCAAATAAAGAATTTAACCAAGAGTAAGTAGAAAACAAGGCTGTAAACAATAATCAAATCTCAAAATGTCAATTTCATTTGTATACATTACATTTTTGTGTTCTTTATATTAATTATTACAAACTAGAGAAAACATGATATTTGTCTTTTTGGTACTGGCTAATTTTGCTAAGTGTAATGATTTCCAATAGCATGCATTTTGTTTCAAAAGACAAGATTTCATTCTTTGTTTACAGCTGAGTACTATTCTGTAGTATATATATAACACAATTTCTTTATCCAGTCATCAGTTGATGGACATCTGGGTTGATTCCACATCTTCACTATTGTTAATTGCTCTCCAATAAACGTGGGGGTACAGACAACTCCTTCTTTTGTTGATTTTGTTTCCTTGGGTAAATTCCCAGGAGTGGGATGGCTGGTCATATCATAGATCTATTTTTAGTTTCCTGAGTAATCTCCATACTGTCTTCCACAATGGCTGTTCTACCTTTTATTTTTGCCAGTAGTGTTGTAGGGTAACTTTTCCCTAACATTCTCGCCAACATTTATTGTTTTTTGATTTTTGGATGATAGCTATTCTAACTGGGGTGAGATGAAAGTTCATTGAGGTTTTCATTTTCATTTCCTTTATGGCTGAGCATTTTTTCATGTGTCTGTTGGCAATTTGAATTGCATTCTATGAAAAATGCCTGTCCATGACCTCTGTCCATTTCTTAACTAGATATTTGTTTTGTTGTTAATGAGTTTGAGCTCTTTATAGATTTCAGATCTTAATCCTATATCATTTGCATAGTTTGGGAATATTTTCTTGCATTCTGTTGGTTGCCTCTTCAATTTGTTAAGTGTTTTCTTGCAATGCAGAAGCTTCTTAGCTTTATGTAATCCCTTTTGTACATTTTTGTTTTGATTGCCTGTGCTTCATGCTTCCGGGGTCTTTTCCAAGAAGTATTTACCTATTCCAATGTCTTACAGAATTTCACCAATGTTTTCTTCTAGTAATTTGATCATATCAGGTCATAGATTTAGATCAATTCACTTAGGGTTGAGTTTTTCTTAAAGATTTATTTATTTGAAAGGCAGAGTTACACAGAGAAAGATGGAGAGACAGAGGGAGAGATTGTGCCCTCACTGGTTCACTATCCAAATGGCTCTGATACAGCCAGGGCCAGGCCAGATCAAAGCCAAGAGCTTCTGGGTCTACCATGTGGGTACAGGGGCCCAAGGAATTCAACCATCTTCCACTACTTTTCCAGGAAAATGAGCAGGGAGCTGGATTTGTATTTGAGCAGCTGGGACCAAATTGGTGCTAATATGGAATGCTGGTGCTCAAATGGTGGCTTTTACCTGCTATGCAAAAACACTGGCCCCTAAATTGATTTTTGTATAAGGTTTAAGGTAGAGGTCTTGTTTCATACTTCTGCACATGAAGTATCATCCAATTTTCCCAGCACCATTTATTGAAGATACTATCCTTTCTATAGGGATTGATTTTTTGCTCATATTTCAAAGATTAATTGGTTTTGGATGCATGGATTAATTTCTGAGGCTTCTGTTTTGTTTAACTGGTCTAAATGTCTATTTTTGTGCTAGTACTAAGCTGTTTGATTATATATGCCTATAGTATGTCTTTAAAAAAATGAGAAACATAGACATCTTACTTCTGCTGGTGCACACTCCAAATGGTCACAACAGCCTGTAGCATGTCTTTTTTAAAAAATTTTATTTATGGAATACAAACTTCATGCATTCATATATGCAATTTTAGGAATATTGTAATTCTTCCCAACCTTCCCTCCTTTTGAGCCGCACACCCATCCTTTTGCCACCTCCCTCTCCTATTCCCATTTTTTCTTTTTTTACAAAGATCTATTTTCAATTAACTTTATACTCATAAGATTAACCATGCATTAAGTAAATAGTTCAAAAAATAGTATGAAGAAAAAAAAAACTCAACCAAACAAAAAACAATGTTCCTCAACAGAAGAGACAAGGGCTCTTTGCATCACAAAGTATCCATTTAACTCCTGTAGATGACCTTTTAGGTGCAATATTAGTTACCACAGACCAGAGAGTACATATTATTTGTCTTTTTGGGACTGGCTTATTTCAATAAGTATAATGGTTTCCAATTGATACAGTTTGTTGCAAATGACAGGATTTTTTTTTACTGCTGTATAGTATTCAATAGTGTATATATACCATAATTTCTTTTATTTATTTGACAGATAGCGTTAGACAGTGAGAGAGACAGCGAAATGTCTTCCTTCCGTTGGTTCACCCCAAAATAGCCGCCATGGCTGGAGCTACGTGGACCCAAAGCCAGGAGCCAGGTGCTTCCTCCTGCTCTCCCATGCAGGTGCAGGAACCCAAGCACCTGAGCCATCCTCCACTGCCTTCCCGGGCCACAGCAGAAAGCTGGACTGGACGAGGAGCAACCAGGACTAGAACCCGGTGCCCATATGGGATGCCGGTGCTGCAGGTGGAGGATTAACCAAGTGAGCCACAGCGCTGGCCTCACCATAATTTCTTTATCCAGTATTCAGTTGACAGATATTTGGGTTGATTCCATATCTTAGCTATTGTGAATTGTGTTGCAAAAAACATGGGGGTACAGATTACTCTTTATATGCTGATTTCATTTCCTTTGAATAAATTCCCAGGAGTGGGATGGCTGTGTAATATAGTAGGTGTATTTTTGGATTTCTCCATACTATCTTCCACAGTGGCTGCATCAGTTTATAGTCTCATCAATAATATTCCCCTTTTCCCATATCTTTGCCAGCATTTGTTGTTTATTGATTTCTGTATGAGAGCCATTCTAACCAGGGTGAGGTGAAGCCTCATTGTGGGTTTTAATTTCATTTCCCTAATGGTTAGTGATCCTGAGAATTTTATAAAGTGTCTGTTGTCCAATTGAATTTCCTATTTTGAAAAAAGCCTAAATGCCTGTTCAGGTCCTTTGCCCATTTCTTTTTAAAGATTTTATTTATTTGAGAGGTAGAATTCCACATAGAGAAGAGGGGAAAGGCAGAGGAAAGGGTCGTCTGTCCTCCCATTCACTCCCCAAATGATAGCAATGATCAGAACTGGGACCATCCGAGGCTGGGAGCCCAGAGCTTCTTCTGGTTCTCTCATGCGGGTGCATGATTGATTTTTGGAGTTTTTATTCTGTTCCATTGGTCTACACATTTGTTTTTGTGCCAGTACCAGGCTGTTTGGATTATAACTGCCTGTAGTATGTCTTGAGATCAGGTATTGTGATGCCTCTTGCTTTGTGTTTGTTGTTTAAGATTGTATTATCTATCCGGGGTCTCTTGTGTTACCATTTTAATTTTAGCATAATTTTTCCTAGATCTCAGAAGAATGTTGTTGATATTTTTATTGAGGTTTCATTGAATCTATAATTTGCTTTTTTCAGTTTTTTAAACTTTGATTTAATAAACATTAATTTCCAAAGTACAACTTTTGAATTATAGTGGCTTTTCCCCCCATTACCTCCCTCCCACCTGCAACAATCCCATCTCCAACTTCCTTTCCCATCCCATTCTTCATAAAGATTCATTTTCAATTATCTTTATATACAGAAGATCAACTTAGTATATACTAAAAAGATTTCAACAGGATACACCACAAAGACAAACAAAGTACAGAGTCCTGTTTGAGTACTAGTTTTACTGTTAATTCGCATAGTACAACACATTAAGGAAAGAGGTCCTACTTGGGGAGCAGGTGCACAGTGACTCTTGTTGTTGATTTAATAATTGACACTCTTATTTATGACATCAGTAATCACCTGAAGCACTTTCATGAGATGCCAAGGCTATGGAAGCCTCTTGAGTTCACCAACTCTGATCTTATTTAAACAAGGCCATATTCAAAGTGCAAGATCTCTCCTCCCTTCAGAGAAAAGTACACTACAGAGAAAGGTACATACTTCTTTGATGGCCTATTATTTCCTCTTGGATCTCACTCACACAGATCTTTCATTTAGGTCATTTTTTCCCCCACAATATCTTGGTTTTCCATGCCTGTGAAACTCTCATGGGCTTTTTAGCCAGATCCGAATGCTTCAAGGGCTGATTCTGAGGCTGGAGTGCTGTTTAGGGCATTTGACATTCTATGATACTGCTATGTATCCTTCTTCCCATGTAGGATCATTCTCTCCTTTTTAATTCTATCAATTATTATTTGCAGAAACTGGTCTTATTTATGTAATCCCTTTGATACTCAATCCTGTCTTTTTGATCAATTACAAACTTAAACTGATCACTTTAACAAGTAAGATGGCACTGGAATATGCCACCTTGATGGGATTGAATTGGAATCACCTGGCACATTTCTAGCACTACCATTAGGGGTAAATCCGAGTGTGCATGTGCAGAACTGTACATCTCCTCCCTCTCTTATTTCCACTCTTATATTTAACAGGGATCACTTTTCAGTTAAATTTAAACACCTAAGAATAATTGTGTGTTAATTAAAGAGTTCAACCAATGGTATTAAGTAGAACAAAAAAATACTAAAAGGAATAAAGTAGTAAGTTGTTCCTTGACAGTCAGGACAAGGGCTGAACAAGTCATTGTTTCTCATAGCATCCATTTCACTTCAACAGGCTTCCTTTTTGGTGTTCAGTTAGTTGTCACTGATCAGGGAGAACATATGATATTTGTCCCTTTGGGACTGGCTTATTTCACTCAGCATGATGTTTTCCAGATTCCTCCATTTTGTTGCAAATTACCCGATTTCATTTTTTTACTGCTGTATAGCATTCTATAGAGTACATATCCCATAATTTCTTTATCCAGTCTTCTGTTGATGGGCATTTAGGTTGATTCGATGTCTTAACTATTGTGAATTGAAGTTTGTTCTTCTTTAAATGTTTGGTAAAATTCAGCATTGAATCAATCCTGTCATGGGATTTTCTTTGTTGGGAGTGCTTTTATTATTGATTCAATTTCTTACTTGGTTATGGTCTGTTTAGGTTTTCTATGTCTTCCTGGTTCAATTTAGGTAGGTTTCTATCCATTTCTGATAGATTTCACTGTTTGCTGGCATACAATTCTCTGTAGCAATTTCGATGTCTCTTTTTATTTCTGTGGTGTCTGTTGTTACATTCCATTTTTAATCTCTGATTTTATTGATTTGGGTCTTTTCTTTTTTTAGTTAGTTGGGCCAATGTTGTGTCAATTTTGTTTATTTTTCAAGAAACCAGCTCTCCGTTTGGTTGATCTTTTGTAATTTTTTTATTCAATTCTGTTGATTTCTTCTCTTATTTAATTATTTCTCTTCTCCTACTAGATTTGGGTCTGGTTTGCTGCATTTTTTCTAAATCCTTGAGATGCATTGATAGTTCATTTGTTTGGTGCCTTTCCAATGTCTTGATGTAGGCACCTTTTGCTATAAACTTTCCTCTTAACACTGCTTTTGCTGTATCCCATGTTTTGATATGTTGTGTTGTTATCCTCATTTACTTCCAGAAAGTTTTTGTTTCTCTTTTGATTTCTTCTATGACCCAGTGTTCATTCGGGAGCATGTTTTTCAGTCTCCGTGTGTTTGCATGTGGTCTTGTGATTCCTGAGTTGCTAATTTCCAGCTTCATTCCACTGTGGTTTGAGAAGAAGCATGGTATGATTTTGATTCTTTTGAATTTGCTGAGACTTGCTTTATGGCCTAGTATGTGGTCAATCCTAGAGTAGGTTCCATGTACTGCTGAGAAGAATGTGCATTTTTTAAGTGTAGGATTGAAAGTTCTGTAGATATCTGTTAGATCCAGTTGGTCTATAGTGTTGATTAAATCAGCTGTTTCCTTGTTGATCTTCTGTCTGGTTGATCTGTCTATTGCTGAAAGTGGAGTATTGAAGTCCCCCAATACTATTGTTATTGTATTGGAGTCTAAGTCTCCCTTTAAGTTCCTTAACAGATCTTATAAATAACCTGGTGCTCTGTAATTAGGTACATATATGTTTATAATAGTTACATCTTCCTGTTTTATTGATCCCTTGATCATTATTTAGTGCCACTCTTTGTCTCTCTTAACAGTTTTGTGTTAAAGTTTATTTTGTTTGATATTAAGATGGCTACATCAGCTCTTTATTGGTTTCTGTTGGTATGGAATATCTTTTTCCAACCTTTCACTTTCAGTCTGCATACATCTTTGTTGGAAAGATGTGTTTCTTGCAAGCAACAAGTAGATGGGCTCTGCTTTTTAATCCATTCAGCCAGTCTGTGTCTTTTAACTAAAGAGTTGAGGCCATTTATATTCAATGTGACTATTGATAAGTAGTGTCTTTGCCCTGCCATTTTTCCAAAGATATTTTTAATATATGCTTTGAACTTCCTGTGATCTTTTACTGGGAGATTTTCTTCCTTTACCTTCTTTCGTGTTGATGGCCGTGTTTCTGTGTTTCTGTGTGTAACACATCTTTAAGTATCTTTTGCAGGGCTGGACGAGTGGCGACAAATTCTTTCAATTTCTGTTTGCTGTGAAAGGTCTTTATTTCACCTTCATTCACAAATGAGAGCTTTGCAGGATATAATATTCTGGGCTGGCAGTTTTTCTCTCTTAGTACCTGGGTTATATCTTTTTTTTTTTTACATTTTTTTAAACTTTTATTTAATGAATATAAATTTCCAGTATACAGCTTATGGATTACAATGGCTTCCCCTTCCCATAATTTCCCTCCCACCCGCAACCCTCCCCTCTCCCGCTCCCTCTCCCCTTCCATTCACATTAAGATTCATTTTCAATTCTATTTATATACAGAAGATCAATTTAGTGTAAATATTTCAACAGTTTGCACCCACATAGAAACACAAAGTGAAACATACTGTTTGAGTACTAGTTATAGCATTAAATCACAATGTACAGTACATTAAGGACAGAGATCCCACATCAGGAGCAAGCGTACAGTGGCTCCTGTTGTTGACCCAACAAATTGACACTCTAGTTTATGGCACCAGTAACCACCCTAGGCTGTCGTCATGAGTTGCCAAGGCTATGGAAGCCTTCCAAGTTCCCGACTCTGATCATATTTAGACAAGGTCATAAAAGACAGGGTGAGGATAGTAACCAATGATCCTAAGAGTGGCATTTACCAGGTCTGAACAATTATACAGCATTAAGTGGGGAAGAGGACCATCAGTACACACAGGTTGGGAGTAGAGCCATTGGTGGTAGAGTAGAGGTTATGATTACAAAGGAATGAGGCCCAAGTGCACTAGACAGGGCCTAGAACAAAGGACAGAGTCATTATTAGAGGAGCTAAGAAAGGTGCTGGCTAAGCTACAATTAAGTTTTCTGATTGAGAGGCAAATAGAACCTGATAGAAGGGGCTTGATAATAATCTGGTGGGCTTTAGGCCTTGTAAATTCAGAGGCCCAGACCTATCTATCTCTTCACATGGGGTATATCCTAAGGGAGGTGTGAACCTCCTAGGGGAAGGCACTCTGTTGACTTTCATTACTTGGCTGGCCTGGGAGGAGAGCTGGCCAGGTAAAGGCAGGGGGCATCTCTAACAAGAAATTTACAGTTCTGCCTGCAATGTTGCTGACCCTGCTTGGCCATCCCCTCAGTGGCAGTGGTCACTTTGGAAGTTGGGCTGAGTGAAGGGCTTTTCAGCTTGGAGCCAATAAGATCTGTGGCTCTGACCTGGGCATCCTTCGACTCCAGGGCAGGTCCATTTCCAGTGATCCAACTCTTGGCAGAGCTGCCAGGGCTCTTCACAAGCTGACTTCTGCTGAAGCCCAGGCTTACCACATTGAAAGCCACTGCAGTGGACTGGCCTGTTGGGTCTCCTTGAGGGCAGGTCACTGTACAGATCAGCCATTAATAGGCCTGCCACCCATTGCTTCTGATGCCGAGCTTTCTTTTCCTCCTGGTTTGTGTTAAAGCAGACCAGAGGATGCAAGTCAAGGGAGTGCCCGTGTCTGGGTTATATCTTGCCATTCCCTCCTAGCCTGTAGGGTTTCTGATGAGAAGTCTGCTGTGAGTCTAATTGGAGACCACACAAAGGATCTGTGCAGTCCTCAGTGTAAGCTCAGATTCCCCTGCAGTGTCTCTCCAGGTAGCCAAGGCTGCTTGAGTTTGTGGTGTCTCCCACCAAGACTATTCACATCTCAGCCACACTGTGAGTTCTCCTACACACGCTCATTTTTTTTCAAAGTCCCTGTTCATAAGCTCCACACATTCACTAGGCCTTAGTCTCCTGTTATTACTCCCCACCAGAGTCAGGTTTTTCTGTTTGGTTGAAGGCAGGTGCAACCCTTAGCTGGCATAGCTGTTATGTATGTCCAAAATGGTGCCTGCTCTATTGTCTTGCATGCCTTTGTAAGGTGAGTGGATAGAGAGAATCGTGTCTGTACTGTCTCTTTTATTTTTTTTCTCTCCTCTAGTTAGGCTGGTGTACTTTCTCACATGGGGCTTCAAGCCTCGTTTCCTCTAGGCTCTTCCTGCCGCTTTTTCGCCAGTGTCCCAGGATACTGTGGTTTTGCCTCACCTCTCTTTCCAGTGCTGGTGTGAAGGCTCTCGGCAGCTGGGCTCCCGAGCCATGGTTGCCCGTGTCCTCCATGTTGATCCACCATGTTCCTCTAATTCCCGAAGAATTTCCTCTGCGGTTTTTCCCCCTAACTCTTCCCTGAGACTTCACTATCTCCACTTTTATGAAACTATCTTTTCCTGGACTATCAGTGAGCTCCCTCCCTATTCCACCATCTTGGAGCCACCCTATACTTTGCTTTTGGTAGTATGGACATTTTTTTTTTTTTGACAGGCAGAGTGGACTGTGAGAGAGAGAGACAGAGAGAAAGATCTTCCTTTTTCTGTTGGTTCACCCATCAATGGCCACTGCGGCTGGTGCACTGCTCTGATCCGTAGCCAGGAGCCAAGTGTTTCTCCTGGTCTCCCTTGTGCTTGCAGGGCCCAAGCACTTGGGCTATCCTCCACTGCCTTCCTGGGCCACAGCAGAGAGCTGGATGGAAGAGGAGCAACTGGGACAGAATCCAGCGCCCCGACTTGGACTAGAACCTGGGGTGCTGGCGCCACAGGCAGAGGATTGAGCCATGGCGCCAGCCATATAGTATGGACATTTTGATGATATTGATTCCTCCAATCCATGAACATCGAAGATTTTTCCACTTATTATTTTCTTCTTCTATTTCTTTTTATAATGTTTGTATAATGTATGTTTATTTAATGTTTCCTTCAAATATTTTGTAATTTTCATCATTTTCTTTTTTTTTATTTAGTGAATATAAATTTCCAAAGTACAGTTTATGGATTACAAAGGCTCCCCCCCACCCACAACTTCCCCCCGACCCGCAACCCTCCCCTTTCCCACTCTCTCTCCCCTTCCATTCCCATCAAGATTCATTTTCAATTCTCTTTATATATAGAAAATCAGTTTAGTATATATATATAGATTTCAATAGTTTGTCCTCCCATAGTAACACAAAGTGAAAAAATACTGTTGGAGTACTAGTTATAGCATTAAATAACAGTGTACATCACATTAATGACCGAGATTCTGCAAGATATTTTTTTTTAAAAAGATTGATTATTTTTCTATGTAATTTCCAATTTAAAACCAAGGGTTTTTTTTTTTCATTTTCAATTATCTTTATATACAGAAGATCGCTTCAGTATATACTAAGTAAAGATTTCATCAGTTTGCACCCACACATAACCACAAAGTGTAAAAATACTGTTTCAGTACTAGCTATATCATTACTTCACCTTTGACAACCTATTAAGGATAGATCCCACATGGGACGTAAGTACACAGTGACTCCTGATGTTGATTTAACAATTTGACACTCTTGTTTATGGCATCAGTAATCTCCCTAGGCTCTAGCCATGAGTTGCCGAGGCTATGGAAGCCTTTAGGGTTCGCCGACTTCGATCCTATTCCGACCAGGCCATAGTCAAAGTGAAAGTTCTCTCCTCCCTTCAGAGAAAGTTACCTCCTACTTTGATAATTTTCATCATTTTTCTAAGAAATCTACATTTCTTTCACATCCTTGGTTAAATTTATTCTAAGATATTTAATTTTTTTAGCTATTATGAGTAGAATTAATCTTAGAAGTTCTTTCTTTCTCAGCCATGACATTATCTGTGTATACAAATGCTACTGATAATTTTGTGTTGACTTTATATCCTGCTACTTAACCAAACTCTTTCATGAATTCCAATAGTCTCTTAGTGGAGTTTTTTGATTTCCCTCTATATATGATCATGTCATTGTAAATAGGGATAATTTTGTTTTCCCCCTTCCCAATTTGTATTCTTTTGATTTATTTTTCTTGCCTTATGGATCTTGCTAAAACTTCTAGGACTGGATTGAATAGAAGTGGCAAGAGTAGGCATCCTTGTCTGGTTCCTGATCTTAGTGGGAATGCCTCCAATTTTTCCTCATTCAATAACATGGTCATAGATTACCTTGAATGTGTTGAAGAATGTTCCTTCTATACCCAATTTGCTTAAGGTTTTCATTATGAAGGATGTTGTATTTTATCAAATGTTTTCTCTGCATCTGTTAAGATAATCATGTGGTTGTTTTCCCAGAGACCTAGCTATAGTTGTGCTGTCTCAAGCAGTCACAATGTTTTCAGAGTGTCAGCATTCATATCTCCCATGGTCAAGGAGTACAAGATGATCCACTCTCCCCTGCTAGCTTGTCCCTCTATAGAGAGGCTGAGGGGTTCACAGACCTGCTGCCTGTGTGTGTTCTGGCTAGTCTAATTGACCCTTGGAGCCTATGATTTGTTGAGATTTTGGGGGCACCTCACAGTCGTATGTGGGTACCCAGCCCCCTGTTAATCCTCCCAGTTGACTCTAAGTCAGTGGGAATGTGGAATTTTCCTTCTGGCAAAAACTCCTGGATTACATGTATTGTCAATACTCACTGGTTGCAGCCCTGTTCATTTCACAATCATGCTGGGCACATACAAGAATCTCTGCAGGTGGTACTTCTGTCAGAATGGAGCCCCCTCCTGACCTACTGCCAGGTGGGTGCAGCAAATCTGCTGTTGTTGCCCTGCTGGCAAGGTAGAGCCCATCCCGACCAATTGCATCCAAACTGCTGAGGTTGCCCCTGCTTACAGGATGAAGACTGTCACTGCTGGTTGCTGGGTGTGCATGCAAGAGCTGCAGCAGCTGCTACCTGCTTATGTCCAAAATGGTACCAGCCCTCTAACAGCTGGTTTCAGGTGCTGTTGTTGGGGGAGGGGGAAAATTGGGGCAGAGAGAGATGTATTGCTTTTTTCCCCTCTAGGTGAGCATTTGTCCTGTTCCCTTCAGGGTTTGGGGCTGGACTCAAAGACGGTGTAGTCTGCTAGGCTCTCCCTCCAGCTGTATCAACAGCGGCATGGGCCTGTGTGGTCTGCCCTCATCTTGATCAGCAGAGCTGGTATGTTCTCTGGATGAGGGCTTCTGGGGTTAGTTGTTATGTCCATGATCATTGCTGCACATCTGCACATTCTACACAGATCCACGGCATGTCTACTGCTTCTACAGAACCTCCACTGCAGTTTTCCTGCAGCGTTCCCTTGAGAATGTACTTTATTCACTTTTTCCTCCACTATATTCACCTAGCTTAGAGCAGACTGCCCTGTCGCTATTCCACCATCTTGGAACCCCTGAGAAAGTCCTATTAGAACTCAGAAACTTGTTGAATTATCTGAGGTCAGTGGAGGTTGAGTTTGCTGTGAATTTGTTCAAAGCCATTGAAAACAAAAAAACAAATCTAGAAAATAACCCTATGGTTTGGTTGTGTATTTAAAGGAACTAATTCGCGAGTACTGATTTCTTCTTGTACAAATCACAATGACTTATTTTTGACAGGCAGAGTGGACAGTGACAGAGAGAGACAGAGAGAGAGGTCTTCCTTTGCCATTGGTTCACCCTCCAATGGCTGCTGCAGCCGGCACGCTGCAGCCGGCGTATTGCGCTGATCTGAAGCCAGGAACCAGGTGCTTCTCCTGGTTTCCCATGTGGGTGCAGAGCCCAAGGACTTTGGCCACCCTCCACTGCACTCTTGGGCCATAGCAGAGAGTTGGCCTGGAAGAGGGGCAACCAGGACAGAATCCGGTGCCCTGACTGGGACTAGAACCCAGTGTGCCGGTGCCGCAGGTGGAGGATTAGCCTATTGAGCTGCAGCGCTGGCCACAATGACTTTTCAAGTGCTGCTTTTTTTCCTGTAATATGTCTTAAAATATGGTATTGTAATGTTTCCAGTTTTGTTTTTGTTGCTTAAGATCTATTTTTAGCTATTCTGGATCTCTCATGTTCCTGAATTTTAGCATCTTTTTTTTTTTTTTTTTTTTGAGATCTGAGAAGAATTGAAGAAGATTTGATTTGATTCAGATCGCATTGACTCTGAAATTGCTTTGGGTAGTATGAACATTTTGACGATATTAATTCTTCCAATACACGAACATGGAAGATCCTTCCATGTTTTTGTATCTTCTTTTTCTCTTGTTTTGTTTTGTTATGTTCATCATAGAGATTTTTTTTACCCCATTGGTTAAATTTATTCCAAGTCATTTAAAATTTTTGTATCTATTGTGAATGGTACTGATCTTACAAGTTCTTTCTCATCCTTAGCACTGTCTGTGTATACAAAGCCTACTGATTTTTAATGTGTTAATTTTATAATCTGCAACTTTGCCATTCTCATTCTCTTATGAGTTCCAGTAGTTTCTTAATGGAGTCTTTTGGTTTCCCTATATGCATCTGCAAACAGGGATAATTTGACTTCCTCCTCTTCAATTTGTATCCCTTTGATTTCATTTCTTTCTCTTACCTAAAGGCTATGGCTAAAACTTCTAGAAGTTTATTGAATAGCAATGGTGAGAGTGGGCAACCTTGTCTGATTTCTACATCTTAGTGGAAATGCTCTCAATTTTTAACATTCAATATGATGGTAGCTGTTTGTCATATATTGCCTTGATTGTGCTACGAATGTTGCTTCTATACCCAATTTGCTTAAGGCTTTTTTCATGAAAAGCTGTTGTATTTTACCAATGCTTCTCTGCATGTATTGAGATAATCAGATGGGTTTTATTCCTTAATTTTTTTATGTGATGTATTACATTGATTTGTGTATGTTGAACCATCCCTGCCTACTAGGGATAAATTCCACTTTGGGTGAATGGTCTTTCTAATGTATTGTTGGATTCAATTAGCTAGTATTTTGTTGAGGAGTTTTGCATCTATGTTCATCATGGATATTGGTCCATACAGCATAGCCACATGAACTTCAGCTGCTCCGGGATATGAAAATAACAAAAGAAGGACCATGTTTATATGGGTCTGACTGAAGGAAATTTTGGTGAAGAAGTGAAAATATAGCAAGGACCCCATAGGATAAGAGGAGAGAAGACAGAGACAGTGCTGCAGCTAGCTGAGTGGAACAACCAGCTGCCAGGCTGTGAACAGCCATCATACCACATCAAGGTAGTAAGAAATTGCTGCGCACCCCACCACTCAGTTTTAGATAAGAGGGACTTCCACAGCTCACCCACTGACTTTCACTTCAGCCTGTGGAGCTGACTGGGCTGTATGCCACTGCCAGGCTTGGAACAGGGCAGCCACTTTGCTTCCTTTTCCTCCCCTAATCCCACAGAGAGTCATAGTCATCAGTGAAACATTGGGCAGTCAGGTAGAAATTCCAGCTTCTTAACATATTAAAAAAAATGATAACCATTCAGGGGCTGGTGCTGTGGCGCAGCAGGTTAATGCCCCAGCCTGAATTGCTGGCATCCCATATGGGCGCTGGTTTGAGACCCGGCTGCTCCACTTCCTATCCAGCTCTCTGCTATGGCCTGGGAAAGCAGTAGAAGATGGCCCAAGTCCTTGGTCCCCTGCACCCATGTAGGAGACTCAGAAGAAGCTCCTGGCTCCTGGCTTCATATTGGTGCAGCTCCAGCCATTGTGGCCAGTTGGGAGTGAACCAGTGGATGGAAGACACCCCCTCCCCCCACCTCTCCTCTCTCTGTGTAACTTTCAAATAAATAAATAAATCTTTAAAGAAAAACCATCCAGAGATAATCTTCAACACTGCATTTTTCTCCTGATATTCTCCAGGTAAATGTCTCTATGAATCTTTCCTATAATACATAGTATAACTTCTAAAATATTCCTTGTTAGTGCATTTATTTCAAATTCACATATTCACAGTTTTTAACTTACCTCAGTAATATTTTCCACTGTCCCTTTAAGATTAATTGAAAGTCACATATCAATCTGCCTTATACAATCTCATCTTTTTTGGTTTATTCATATTATTATTTGTGTGGTCACTTGACTGTTGTGATAAAGGAAGGTATTGCATATTAATATAAATTATCACCTTACTATTTACTTTTAGACATGCCTTACTGTTCACATATAAGGAGACACTCTGCATGGCATTTACCAACATTCAGGAGGAATAGGGCTTTATCTTAAGAAGTCATGTGTGGATGAGTCTTTGGAATGGGGGAGGGTGTCTGGTGCAGCTGTTAAACTGCTAGTTGTGATGTCCCCATCCCATATCAGTGTCTGGATTTAAGTTGTGGTTCTGGCCGGCGCCACGGCTCACTAGGCTAATCCTCCGCCTAGCAGCGCGGCACACCAAGTTCTAGTCCCAGTTGGGGCGCCAGATTCTGTGCCGGTTGCCCCTCTTACAGGCCAGCTCTCTGCTGTGGCCCGGGAGTGCACTGGAGGATGGCCCAAGTGCTTGGGCCCTGCACCCCATGGGAGACCAGGAGAAGCACCTGGCTCCTGCCTTCGGATCAGCACGGTGCGCCGGCCGCAGCGCGCCAGCCGCGGCGGCCATTGGAGGGTGAACCAACGGCAAAAAGGAAGACCTTTCTCTCTCTCTCTCTCTCTCTCTCACTGTCCACTCTGCCTGTCAAAAATAAAAAAGTTGTGGTTCTGTTCCTGATTCCAGCTTCCTGCTAATGTACAGATGATGCAGCAGATGATGACTCATGGGTCCCTGCTACCCATGTAGTAGAATCATACTGAATTTCTGGCTTTGGCTTGGCTTAGCCCCAGCTGCTGCAGGCATTTGAGGAGTGAACCAGTGAATGGGAGATTCTCTCCCTCTCTCCCTCTTTCCCTCTCCTTCTCCCCCTCCCTCCCTCCCTCTCTCTCCCTCTCTCTTCTTCTCCTTACCTCTCCACCTCCTTTCCTCCCCCTCCCCTTTCTTTGGTACAAATAAGATAAATCAATTTAAAAATTAAAAAGAATACTCTGTGAGGAAACTGGTCTTCAGGCTATGAATGATAAGACACAGTGTAGTGTAGGACAAGACACACATAAGCACTGCTAGCAGACTACGTCTCAGGTTAAATGGAAGGAGCCTTGGTCTTTAGGTTTAAGCAAATTGCAACTTATGTGAAGAAGGAATCTACATAGGCGAGTTCTATTAGTTGGAGACAACGTGGGCATACCTTGATTTTCAGAGGTGGGGAGATCATACGTCCTGGACACGGCAGAAGAGAACTAGTGTAGATCTCTAAAGATAGTCCCAGTGAATTAACAAAAGTTTGGCTTGCTCTTAGGGAGTGTTTTTAATTAGTTTGGGTCACATGAAATTGCTGATAATGAACCATTTTTCACTTAGAACAAGTCAATTTCTTAAGCCTTGAGCCACTAAGTACTGTTCTAAATTCAACACAGCAATTTAAAAGCCTCCCAAGAGTGTGATGATGAAATCCAAGTGGGCTTTCCACTTCAGCTCCAGAGGTTGGAGAATGACTTGGTGCCTTCTTGATTGGGTGTCTGTCGTTCAATATTAAACTGAAGGGCTCTAACCTTGGCTCCAGCCTGTCTAGTGTTTTCATCAGTGTCTTAGGTAAAGCTGAAAAAGGCAGACTTATTAAATTTAGAGGGAACATGAATTAAGAAGTATAATACTGAGTTTAGACTGCAAATGACCTCAACTAACTAAATCTCAAGGCTAGAATTTAAAAACTAAGTAAAAGTAATGGGTGGATGTTCCTGCATTTATGTTAATTTAGTTCATCAGCCCTAATTGACCCTAGCATGTGCAGGAGACTGTTTCAGGTACTGATAATGAACAATCAGCTAGGGTCTTATACTGGCACTGGGGTTAAAAAATAGATGCAAGGTACCCATAAACCAAGATAGGAATGTTAAAGCAAGGTCATCAATTTTCTTAAAAAACAATTCTGAAGGTTTCTGGTCATGAACATGTTGAATGTCACAATCATTCTGGAATTTTCTCATGTGTCAAGAATAGTACAAAAATTGTCCATCAAAGCATGTCATGTTTTTTCAACTTAACGTTTTATTTATTTATTTTTCCAAATAAACTTTTTATTTGATGAATACAATTTTATAAGTACGACTTTAGGAATATAATTATTCTTCTCACAATAGCTGCCTTCCCCCCAGACTCCTACCCCTCCTCCTCCTCCCTCTCCCCTTCCCAGTCCTATTCTCCATTAAGATTCATTTTCAATTAACTGTACACAGAATAACAACTCTATACTAAGTAAAGATTTCAACAGTTTGCACGTGCTCACACACAGAGAACTGAGAACAAGTTTTACAGTTAACTCTCATAATACAACTCAATAAGGACAGAAGTCTTGCACGGGAAGTTAGTTCACAGTGACTCCTGTTGTTAATTTAACAATTAACACTCTTATGTATGACACCAGTGACCAACCAAGGCTCTTGACATGAGTTGCTAGGCTGTGGAAGCCTTTTAAATCCACAAACTCCATCAGTATTTAGACAAGGACACAAGCACATAAGCAAAGTGAAAGTTCTCTTCTCCATTCAGAGAAAAGTACATCCTTTTTTTATGGCCACTTCTTTTTTTTTATGATTTAATTTTTTAAACTTTTATTTAATGAATATAAATTTCCAAACTACAGCTTATGGATTATAATGGCTTTCCCCCCGCATAACTTCCCTCCCATCCGCAACCTTCCCCTCTCCCGCTCCCTCTCCCCTTCCTTTCACATCAAGATTCATTTTCAATTATCTTTATATACAGAAGATCAATTTAGCATATATTAAGTAAAGATTTCAACAGTTTGCACCCACACAGAAACACGAAGTGAAAAATACTGTTTGAGTACTAGTTATATTGTTAAATCACGATGTACAGCACATTAAGGACAGAGATCCTACATGAGGAATAAGTGCACAGTGACTCCTGTTGTTGACTTAACAAATTGACACTCTTGTTTATGGCTTCAGTAATCACCCTAGGCTCTTGTCATGAGTTGCCAAAGTTATGGAAGCCTTTTGAGTTCACCAACTCTTATCATATTTAGACAAGGTCATAGTCAAAGTGGAAGTTCTCTCCTCCCTTCAGAGAAAGGTACCTCCTTCTTTGATGACCTGTTCTTTCCACTGGGATCTCACTCGCAGAGATCTTTCATTTAGGTCATTTCATATTTTGTTTTCCAGAGTTTCTTGGCTTTCCATGCCTGAAATACTCTCATGGGCTTTTCAGCCAGATCCGAATGCCTTAAGGGCTGATTCTGAGGCCAGAGTGCTGCTTAGGACATCTGCCATTCTATGAGTCTGCTGTGTATCCCGCTTCACATGTTGGATCATTCTCTCCCTTTTTTATTCTATCAGTTAGTATTTTCAGACACTAGTCTTGTTTATGTGATCCCTTTGACTCTTAGTCCTATCATTATTATAAATTGTGAACAGAAATTGAGCAAATGGACTAGTGGGATGACAGTGGCCCCTGTATGGCCACTTCTTTCTGCTGGGGTCTCACTCACAGAGATCTTTCATGTAGAATTTTTTTAAATTTATTTTTTTATTTTATTTTATTTTTTGCCACAATATCTCAGCTTTCTGTACCTGAACTGCTCTCATGGGTTTTTCAGCCAGACCATAATGCCTTAAGGGCATTCTGAAGTCAGAGTGCTATTTAAAGCGATTGTCATTCTATGAGTCTGCTATGTGGACTCTTTCCATGTTGAAACATTTTCTCCCTTATTATTATTACCAGATATTTGACCTTATTTATATGATTCCTTTAACAATTAATCCTATCTAAATGTTCACTTTAACACTTAATATGGTCACTTTAACACTTAAGATCACATTTTTACAACCCAGCTTAATGGGATTTGGGGCCCCATGGCAAGTTTTTAAACTGTACCCTTAGACGTAAGCCTGTGGGAATGCACACAGAACTATACAGCTTTACAGATACAAACTTCCTCTTCGCTCTCTTATTCCCATTCTTATTTTTTTTAACTAAGATCTATTTTCAATTGAATTTATATACATATGATTAACTCTATGTTAAGTAAAGAGTTCAACAAATATTATGAAGAAAAAAAGTTCCCCGACAGTCAAGACAAGGACTGTTCAAGTCATCCCTTCTCAAAGTGCCAGTTTTACTTCTTTAGATTTCTTTTTAGGTGCTCTATTAGTTATCACAGATCAGGGATAACATGGTATTTGTTTCTTTGGGACTGGCTTATTTCACTAAGTATGATGTTTTCCAGATCCATCCATTTTATTGCAAATGGCTGAATTTCTTTTTTTCTTCACTGCATAGTATCCCATAATGTATATATCCCATTATTTCTTTATCCAGTCTTCAGTTGAGTGGCATTTAAGTGGATTCCATGTCTTAGCTATTGTGAATTTAGCTGCAATAAATATAGAGGTGCAGATAACTCTTTTGTTTACTGATTTCGTTTTCCTTGGGTAGATTACCAGAAGTGGGATGACTGGGTCATATGGTAGGTCTATATTGAGAGTTCTGAGGAATCTCTATACTGTCTTCCATAGTGGTTTTACCAGTTTACATTCCAACCAACAGTGGGTTAGTGTCCCTTTCCCCCCACATCCTTGCCAGAATTTGTTGCTTGTTTATTTCTGTATGAAAGTCATTCTAACAGGGGTGAGGTGAAATCTCATTGTGGTTTTTATTTGCATTTCTTTGACAGCTAGTTATCCTGAACATTTTTTCATGTATCTGTTGGCCATTTAGATTTCCCCTTTTGAAAAACATCTGTTTAAGTCCTATTCCCATTTCTTAACTGGGTTGTTTGTTTTGTTGTTGTGGAGTTTCTTCATCTTTTTGTAGTTTCTAGTTATTAATCCTTTATCAGTTGCACAGTTTGCAAATAATTTCTCCCATTCTGTCGATTACTTCTTCCATTTTCTGAGTGTTTCTTTTGAAGTACAGAAGCTTCTCAATTTGATGTAATCCCACTTGTTATTTTGGCTTTGACTGCCTGTGCCTCTAGGTTTTTTTCCAAGAACTCTTTGCCTGTGCCTTTATCTTACACGGTTTCCCACATGTTCTCTAATAATTTGATGGCATCAGGTCATAAATTTAGGTCTTTAATCCATTTTGAATGGATTTTTGTGTAAGGTGTAGGGATCCTACTTCATACTTATGTGTGTGGAAATCAGTTTCTTCAGCACCAATAGTTTTTTTTAACCAGAGGAAGGCATGTTTGCCTTTTTAAATTTTTTTAACTTTTATTTAATAAATATAAATTTCCAAAGTACAACTTTTGGATTATAGTGGCTTCCCCCCTATAACCTCCCTCCCACCCACAACAATCCCATCTCCCACACTCTCCCCCATCCCATTCTTCATCAAGACTCAATTCCAATTATCTTTATATACAGAAGATCAATTTAGTATATACTAAGTAAAGATTTCAAAGTTTGCACCCACACAGACACACAAAGTATAAATTACTGTTTGAGTACTAGTTATACCTTTAATTCACATAGTACAACACATTAAGGAAAGAGGTCCTACATGGGGAGTAAGTGCAGAGTGACACCTGTTGTTGATTTAACAATTGACACTCTTATTTATGATGTCAGTAATCATCCGAGGCTCTAGTCATGAATTGCCAACTCTGATCTTGTTTAGACAAGGTTATAGTCAAAGTGGAAGTTCTCTCCTCCCTTCAGAAAAAGGTACTTCCTTCTTTCAGCACCAATTGTTGAAGAGATTGTCCTTGCTGCAGGGATTGGTTTTAGATTCTTGGTCAAATATAAGTTGGTTGTAGAGTCTTGGATTGACTTCTGGTGTTTCTATTCTGTTCCTTGATCTGTTCAGCCTTTTCTGTACCAGAACCAGGCTGTTTTGATAACATCCTTGTAGTATGTCTTGGAACTGGTATTGTTATGCCTCTGGCTATGTTTTTATTGTATAAGATTGTTTTAGCTATTTAGGGTCTCCTGTATTTCCATATGGAATTTCAGCATCATTTTTTCCAGATCTGAGAAGGATGTCCTTGGTATTTTGATTGGTATTGCATTGAATTTCTAAATTGCTATTAGGAGAATGGATATTTTAATGTTATTGATCCTTCCAATCCATGAACATGGAAGGTTTTTCCATTTTTTGTATCTTCTTCTATTTCTTTCTTTAATGTTTTGTAATTTTCATCATAGTGATCTTTGACATCCTTGGTTAAAGTTATTACAAGGTATTTGATTTTTTTGTAGATATTGTGAATGAGGTTGATCTTAGAAGTTCTTTCTCAGCTGTGGCATTGTCTGTATATATGTCGGCTGTTGATTTTTGTGTATTGACTTTATAACCTGCGACTTTACCAAACTCTTCTATGAATTCCAGTAGTGTCTAGATGGAGTCTTCTAGATCCCCTATATATAGAATCATGTCATTTGCAAAGAGGGTTAATTTGACTTCCTCCTTCCAAATTTCTATTCCTTTAATTTCTTTTTCTTGCCTAATGGCTCTGGCTAAAAATTCCAGTACTATATTGAACAGCAGTGGTGAGGGTGAGCTCCCTTTTTTAGTTCCAGATCTCAGTGGGAATGATTCCAACTTTTTCCCATTCAATAGGACACTGACTGTGGGTTTGTCATAAATTGTCTTGATTGTGGTGAGGAATGTTCCTTCTATACCCTATTTTCTTAGAATTTTTATCATGAAAGCATGTTATATTTTATCAAATGCTTTTCTGCATCTATTGAGATAATCATATAATTTTTTTTCTTCAGTATGTTAATGTGATATATCACAATGATTGAATGGCAAATGTTGAACCATCCTTGCATACCAAGGATAAATCCCACTTGGTCCAGGTGAATGATCTTTCTGATATGTTGTTGGATTCAATTGGTTAGAATTTTATTGAGGATTTTTGCATCTGCGTTCTTCAGGAAAATTGGTCTGTAGTTCTCTTTCCCTGTTGTATCTTTTTCAGGTTTAGGAATTAAGGTGATGTTGGCTTCATAGAAAGAATTTGGGAAGATTCCCTCCCTCTCAATTGTTTTGAATAGCTTGAGAAGAATTACAGTTAGTTCTTCAAATGTGTGGTAGAATTCAGCAGTGAATCCATCAAGTCCTGGGATTTTCTTTGTTGGGAGGGTCTTTATTACTGGTTCAATTCCATGTTGGCCACCAGTCTTTTTAGGTTTTCTATGTCATTATGGCTCAATTAGGTAGGTTGTATGTGTTCAGGATCTATTCATTTCTTCTAGGTTTCCCAGTTTGTTTGCATGCATCTCTTTGTAGTAATTTCTGATGATTCTTTTTATTTCTGTGGTGTCTGTTGTTACACTTCCTTTTTTATGTCTAATTTTATTGACTTTGGCCTTCTCTCTCCTTTTTTTGGTTAGTTGGGCCAATGGTGTGTCAATTTTGTTTATTTTTTTTCCCAAAAACCAGCTCTTTGTTTTGCTGATCTTTTGTAATATTTTTTTTGGATTCAATTCTGTTGATTTCTTCTCTAATTTTAAAAATTTCTCTTCTTTTACCTGTTTTGGGGTTTTTTGGCTGTAGTTTTTTTAGATCCTTGATATGCATTGATAGCTCATTTATTTGGTGCCTTTCCAATTTCTTGATGTAGGCACCAATTGCTATAAACTTTCCTCTTAACACTGCTTTTGCTGTATCCCATAAGTTTTGATATGTTGTATTGTCATCTTCATTTGTTTCCAGAAATTTTTTGATTTCTCTGTTGATTTCTTCTAAGACCTGCTGTTCATTCAGGAGCATGTTGTTCAGTCTCCATGTGTTTGAATATGTTCCAGAGATTCCTAAATTGCTTATTTCTAGCTTCATTCCATTGTGGTCTAAAAAGAAGCATGGTATGATTTTGATTTTTATGAATTTGCTGATACTTGCTTTATGGCCTGGCATGTGGTCAAAATCCTAGAGAAAGTTCTATGCACTGGAGAGAAGAATGTATATTCTACATTCTATGTAGGATGAAAAGTTCTGTAGAAATCTGTTAGATCTATTTGGTCATAGTGTTGATTAAATCCATTGTTTCCTTGATGATTTCCTCCTGGTTGATCTGTCCATTGCTGAAAGTAGGGTATTGAAGTTCCCCATTATTATTTTCTTTGAGTCTATATGTCCTTTTATGTCCTTTAGATCCTGTTGTACTGATCACTTAATCACTACTTAGTGTCCTTCTTTGTCTCTTAACAATTTTTGTGTTAAAGTCTATTTCTCTGATATTAGGATGGATATACCATCTATTTTCTGTCTTCTGTTAGCATGGAATATCTTTTTCTATCCTTTCACTTTGAATCTGCATGCATCTTTGTTGTATCATGTATTTCTTATAGGTAGCAAATAAATGAGTTTTATTTTTTAATGCATTCAGCCAGTTTGTCTTTTAATTAAAGATATCAGACCATTTACATTAAGGTGACTATTGATATGCAATGACTTTTCCCCGCAATTTTCCCAAAAATATTCCTATTGTTTACTTTGGGTTTCCTTTGTACTTTTACTGGGAATTTTCTTCCTTTAGTTTCTTTTGTAGTGATGACCATGTTTCTGTGTCTCTGTACACACATCCTTAATCATGTTTCTCAGGGCTAGACGGGGGGTGATAAATTATTTCAATTTCTGTTTGTTATGGAAAGTCTTTAGTTCACCTTCATTCATTAATGAGAGTTTTGCAGGGAATAATATTCTGGGTTGACAGTTATTTTCTTAAGGCTTGGAATATATCTTGCCATTCTCCACTATCCTAGGGTTCCTGATGAGAAGTCCACTGAGTCTAATTGGATGTCCTCTGGAAGTAATCTGGCATTTCTTTCATGCACATTTTAGAATCTTTTCTTCATGTTTTACTATAGTGAGTTTGGTTACAATGTGTCCTGGTAAAGCTCTTTTCTGATCATGTCTATTAAGAGTTCTATGTGCTTCCTATACTTGGATATCCCTTTCTTTCTCCAAATTAGGGAAATTTATTTCACTATAAAGGCTTTCTTATCCTTTCTCTCTTTCCATGCCTCCAGGAACTCCTAGAACCCGTATGATGGGTGGTTTAATAGTATCCTGCAGATTATCAGCAGTTTTTTTATTCCCCTAATTTCCACTTCTTATTTTTTGGTCTGACTGTATAATTTCCTGTGCTTTGTCTTCTAATTGGGTTTTCTTTCTTCTGATTAACTGATTCTGTTTTTAAGGCTTTCTACTGAATTTTTTATTTGTTCCATTGAATTCTTCATTTCATTTTGATTTCTCTTTAAGATCTCAATTTTGTGGTAGAAATTTTCTTTCATGTCCTGTATGCATTTCAGTGTTTTGTGCATTTGGTTCTGATTACTTCTATGTAATCATATGATCAATTTTTTGAATTCTATTTCTGGCACTTCCTCAATCTCATCTTCACAATCTAGTATTGAAGTGTTGTGTTCTTTTGAGAGCATCATGTTGTCTTCCTTATTATTATTTTTTTAAAGATTTTATTTATTTGAGAGGTAGAGTTACAGACAGTGAGGGGGGAGAGACAGAGGGAAAGATCGCCCATCTACTGGTTCACTCCTCCAATGGCTGCAATGGCTGGTGCTGGGCTGTTCCATAACCAGGAGCCCAGGAGCTTCTTCCAGGTATCCGACATGTGTGCAGGTGCCCAAGCACCTGGGCCATCTTCTACTGCTTTCCCAGGCCATAGCAGAGAGCTGGATCAGAAGAGGAGTAGCTGGGCCTAGAACTGGTACCCATTTGGGATGCCAGCATTTAATGCAGAGGATTAACCTACTACACCACAGTGCTGACCCCTGTCTTTATTTTTGTTTCTTGAATTGGTGCATTTTTTTCTTATTTGTGAAGATACTTGTTGGTTTCTTCTTCTTCTTCTTTTGTCACTGTGGTGGCTTTTATCTTTGTACTATGCCTCTGTAGGTCAGTGGAGTGTCTGCTTTCAGTGAATAACTAGATGCATTTGGTGGATGTGGCCAGGGAGCTCTGTGTAGTTCTCCAGGGTGAAGTGTGTCTCTAAGGTGACACACCCAGTTTTGGCTTGGTAAATCCACTCATTTTTTTTTAAAAATCAGATGGGAGGTTTATTCTATTCTGTTGAGCTCCTCTCTTCAAAGGAGACCAGTGCCTGAGCACTAGCCCCAGTGGGTGTAATATTCATCTGCTCTGCCACAAGGACCACACAAAGGATCTGTGCAGTCCTCAGTGAAGGCTCAGATTCCCCAGAAATGTCCCTCACCAGGTAACCACGGAGCCCTGAGCATGGTGAATCTCCCACAGTGACTGCCCAAAGTCCCAACCACACCATGAGCCCTCCCATAGTAACGAGCTCCCAGCCCCCTGTTAGTTCTCCCCACCAGAGTCAGGAGTCTCTACTCAGCTGGTTGCTGGGTGCACACACTAGTGGCTCAGCTGTAATGTATTTCCAAAATGGTGCCTGCTCTATTGGCTTGCTACAGAATGCCATTGTGGGGTGATCTGGGAGAGAGAAACATACCCCTATTTTCTTTTTCTCCTCTAGTTTGGCAGATATACTATCCCTGGCAGGGCTCCAAGCTGGGTTTCCTCTAGGCTCTTCCTGCAGCTTTATCAGCAGTGGCTTGGACTGCTGTAGTCTGGTCTCACCTCACTTTCCAACGCTGCTGCAGATGCTCTCAGCTGCTGGGGTCCTGAATTCTGGGTGTCCATGCCCTCCATGTAGGTCCAGTGAGTCCTTCTAATTTGCATAGAATTTCGTCTACCATTTTCTCCCTAACTCTTCCCTAAGCTGCACTCTCTCCACTTTTTAAAAACTATCTTAGCGAAGGAAGAGTAGGGGAAGAAACAGCAGAGGAAACTCTTCCGGAACCAGTGATTCACAGTGGACCTGCGTGGAGAGCGTGGGAGCCCAAGTTCGGGACACCAGCAGCGGAATCAAAACACCAGCGCTGGAACACGAGGTGAGCTGAACCTCAATAGCCCGAGACACCAGTGGGCAAGCGGAAAGAGGAGGCTAGAGGTAATGAGGCTTGAAACTCCGTGGGGAAAAGTTCACCAGGCTAACTAGAAGAGAGAGAGAGGAAAAAAAAAAAGTGACCGATACGGACACGAGTTTCTCTCTCTCCGCTCACCCCTCAAACACGAACAAGACAAAGAGCAGGCGCCATTTTGGACATACATCATAAGCAGGGCGACCTCAGGTATGCACCGGCCCTGAGCCTAGCAGAAAAACCTGACTCTGGGTGGGGTGGGGGTGAAATAACAGGAGATTAGGATCTAACTTGGCAACCCAGTGGGAGACTGCAGGAGAATTTGAGCCCACACTGAGGGCAGCAGAGATTCTCTGTGTGGTCCTTGAGAAAGAGCTTCTGATCTCTGGCTCCTGTGGGTATATCATTCACCTGCTAACTACCTCCAATTACGTTCAGCTGTGCGGAATTACTTCCCTTTTGAATCAAAAAAAAAAAAAAAAGAAAGAAAGAAAAAAAGAGAGATTTACCATGCCTAACCTGGGAGTGTCACCTTTGGCTCAGGCCACACCCATCTCAAGCCTCTAAGGCTCCACCGAAAGCAGACAGTCCACTTAATATAGAGCCATAGTGTAACAAGAAAAAACACCACAGTGAAGAAACCAAATATCTCCAACATGCCAAACAACAAATGCAAAAACCGAGGTAACAAGAACAAGGAAGACACTATGACACCCCCAAATGAAAAAGACACCCCAATTCAAGATTATGAAGATGATGAGATAGAAGAAATGCAAGAAGCAGATCTCAAAAAATTGATAAGAACATTAAGAAGTTCTCAAAAACAAATTCTTGAACTACAGAAATCCTTAATGGACAAGATAGAAAATCTCTCTCGTAAAAATGAAATATTAAGGAGGAATCAAAATGAAATGAAACAACTAGTAGAACAAGAAACTGTGATAGTGACAAGAAATCATAATGAAATGAAGAATTCAGTAGATTAAATGACAAACACATTAGAGAGCCTTAAAAACAGAATGGGCGAAGCAGAAGAGAGAATATCAGACTTAGAAGACAGAGAACAGGAAAGGAAACAGGCAAACCAAAGAAAAGAAGAGGAAATTAGAAATCTAAAAAATATTGTCGGGAATCTACAGGATACTATTAAAAAACCCAACATTCGGGTTCTAGGAGTTCCTGAAGGCATGGAGAGGGAGAAAGGATTAAAGGCCTTTTTAGTGAGATACTTGCAGAGAACTTCCCAGGTCTGGAGAAGGACAGAGACATCCTAGTACAGGAAGCTCATAGAACCCCTAATAAACATGACCAAAAGAGATCCTCACCATGACATGTTGTAATCAAACTCACCACAGTGAAACATAAAGAAAAGATTCTAAAATGTGTAAGAGAGAAACGTCAGATTACTCTCAGAGGATCTCCAATTAGACTCACAGCAGACTTCTCATCAGAAACCCTACAAGCTAGAAGGGAATGGCAAGATATAGCCCAGGTACTAAGAGAGAAAAACTGCCAGCCCAGAATATTATATCCTGCAAAGCTCTCATTTGTGAATGAAGGTGAAATAAAGACCTTTCATAGCAAACAGAAATTGAAAGAATTTGTTGCCACTCATCCTGCCCTGCAAAAGATGCTCAAATATGTGTTACACACAGAAACACAGAAACATGGTCATCAATATGAAAGAAGGTAAAGGAAGGAAACCTCACAGCAAAAGATCACAGGAAGCTCAATTTCTGTTTGACATAGAATTAAACTCTGATGCTCTGTTAAAGCAATGTGTTAAAGTAATCTATTATGTCCTCTTGATGTCTGTTAAATTCTAATTGTTCAAAAACAGCTGAATTTTTATTAAGAGCTGTGGGTTATTTAAATATGTGCTTATTTTCAAAGATTTGAATAATCACCATGTGACAATGATCAAATTTGGTCTATGTTATGTCATGATTTTAAGGAATCTTATTTCAACCAGATATTTTGGATTTTGAGCCTTCTTGGTATTCTTGACAGGCATTCAAAAAATCAAAGTCTCAAACAATCTGGACTCTAAAATTTCCAGTAAATCCTGGACTTTGGTTTTTCCAGTTTGGGCCCAACTGAAAAAATCGAAGGACCTATGTCTCTCATCTTATAGAGACACCAACTAATCAGGCTATTTGGATTATATTAGAAGTACTGTCAAGATGTGACGTGGTACTAAATTTTAAGTTTCTATAATGGAAAATGCTATTAATACAAATGTTTGAGAATTAAAAAGTCTAATGATCTTGTGCTACTAGACATGATAGTTATCTTAATGAGAAAGCCCCAGAGGCCTAAAGGGTTAAATACTTGTAAAATCCTACAGGTGCTTTCAAAAATACTGTAAAGTATGCAAGTACCTCTTGTTGATTGATGAGTTTCAAACATGGCGACTTAAAGTCTTTTGTCATCCACAGTTATATATGATTTGCTGCTCATAAAACTAAAGCGTTGTTGGTTCTGTGTTTAGCTGTCCTCCTATAGGTTCCTGTGGACTTTTTCCAGCCACTTCTATTGTATTTAGTACTTTAGGATGGCTCTGTAAACAGATGAAGCCAATAATGTATTAACAGTACCAACTGAGAGAAAGTATGGTTAACTGAGGTTACTAAAAACAAAAAGCAATTCAAATCAATTGGCAATCTACACAAAGAGTTAAAGATTTTAAAGTTAAAGTTATTATTAAAATTGCTATATTGGTCTATTATGTTATGTTATATGTGTGTACATGTTGTATGTCCACATGGGAAAATTTTATTGAGAATTTAATTTTAATTGGCTTATAGATAAGATTGTCCATAAATTTAAGCCGCTAAAATTAATCAAAGATACATTTTAATTTGTGTGAACTGAATCTCTGCATCATATATTTTATACTTGTTGGTAGGAAGAAACTAAAAACATTTTATATGGTTGTACTTAAGTTTACTGGTTAAACAAACTACACCATGTTAGATATTTAAGAGGTGTTTCCAAATACATGATTCTTAAAATTTATAGAAGGCATTGGACTTTCTGTTAAATGTTTTCTTAAGTTGTTATCTAATGGTTGAAACTGTTTGCTAAGTATTCGTGTAATATTGCTGTTGTCAGCAAGCGATCTAGGACTTGCTCCCTCATTTCTCTATTCTAAGCCCAACTAGTTCTTTCATTTCTCTATTCTCTTCAAGGTAGGAAACTAATTCTATTATGAAGGAATCTGTAGGACACACAATTTAATCTTTAGACCTTATAAAACAGATGGCTAACATTTTTCTGTAATAGCATAGCCAAAATAAGAGCTTAAATTATCATCTCATAGCTAGATTTACTTCGCCATCAGCAAAGTAAACAGTAAGTAGAAAAAACCTCCCTTTCAGACCAAAGGGAAAGAAAGTTTTAAAGTGAGAATATAATTTTCCTCATGGGCATTGTCTACCTTAGAAAAACTACTACAGAACATGCCTGTGACTATAGACTTGTAGTTCAGGCCACTGAAGATTAGAGATGGGACTTGGGCACTCCCTTGACTTGCATCCTCTGGTCTGCTTTAACAAAACCCAGGAGGAAAAGAAAGCTCGGCATCAGAAGCAATGGGTGGCAGGCCTATTAATGGCTGATCTGTACAGTGATCTGCCCTCAAGGAGACCCAACAGGCCAGTCCACTGCAGTGGCTTTCAATGTGGTAAGCCTGGGCTTCAGTAGAAGTCAGCTTGTGAAGAGCCCTGGCAGCTCTGCCAAGAGTTGGATCACTGGAAATGGATCTGCCCTGGAGTCGAAGGATGCCCAGGTCAGAGCCACAGATCTTATTGGCTCTAAGCTGAAAAGCCCTTCACTCAGCCCAACTTCCAAAGTGACCACTGCAGCTGAGGGGATGGTCAAGTAGGGTCAGCAACATTGCAGGCAGAACTGTAAATTTCTTGTTAGAGATGCCACCTGCCTTTACCTGGCCAGCTCTCCTCCCAGGCCAGCTAAATAATGAAAGTCAACAGAGTGCCTTCCCCTAGGAGGTTCACACCTCCCTTAGGATGTACCCCATGTGAAGAGATAGATAGGTCTGGGCCTCTTAACTCACAAGGCCTAAAGCCCACCAGATTATTATCAAGCCCCTTCTGTCAGGTTCTATTTGCCTCTCAATCAGAAAACTTAATTGTAGCTTAGCCAGCACCTTTCTTAGCTCCTCTAATAATGACTCTGTCCTTTGTTCTAGACACTGTCTAGCACACTTGGGCCTCATTCCTTTGTAATCATAACCTCTACCACCAATGGCTCTACTCCCAACCTGTGTGTACTGATGGTCCTCTTCCCCACTTAATGCTGTATAATTTTTCACACCTGGTCAATGCCACTCTTAGGCTCATTGGTTACTATGCTCACCCTGTCTTTTATGACCTTGTCTAAATATGATCAGAGTCGGCAAACTTAGAAGGCTTCCATAGCCTTGGCAACTCATGACGAGAGCCTAGGGTGGTTACTGGTGGCATAAACTAGAGTGTCAATTTGTTGGGTCAAGAACAGGAGCCACTGTGCACTTGTTCCTCATGGGGGAATCTCTGTCCTTAATGTGCTGTTCATTGTGACTTAATGCTATAACTAGTACTCAAACAGTATGTTTCACTTTGTGTTTCTATGTGGGTAGAAACTGTTGAAATCTTTACTTAATATATACTAAATTGATCTTCTGTATATAAAGAGAATTGAAAATGAATCTTGATGTGAATGGAAGGGGAGAAGGAGCGGCTGATGGGAGGGTTGCGGGTGGGAGGGAAGTCATGGGAGGGGGAAGCCATTGTAATCCATAAGCTGTACATTGGAAATTTATATTCATTAAATAGAAGTTAAAAAAAAAACTATCTTTCCTAGATTAGAGCAGTAAGCTCCCTCCCTACTCTGCCATCTTTGAAGCTACCTTATTCATTATTTTTTCATGTATTTGTTAAAAGATAAAGTTCCAATGAAATCATAGGATTTGTCATATTAAATTCAATGTACATTGTACTGTGGAAGCAACTTTCCCAATGTTTTCTGAGCTTTTCAGACCACTGCAATTATGAGTTAAGTGTGGGTGAATGGGAGGGGTAACATATTTTAAAATATTGACAAAGCAGAGAACACCTAAATAAGGAGAATCAGATGTTAAAGAATCTGGAAGTTGTACATTTTAAGAAATATCCCAAGAACTGAAGAAAATGATACACTAAATGTCACCATTAAAATTGTTTCCAAACAATTGAAGTTTGACAAATAGTTAAGTGTGGGGAACCACAGGCTGGCCACCTGTGAGAACCTCCTCATCTACATGGTTTGCAGCAATCGGTCGACTACAAGGCCTACGAAACAACCAGGTGAAACAGATGAACACAGAATGGACTCTGCATAAACTAGGAAGAACCAGGTGAAACAGATGAACTTTCGATCTGAGGCTATACACGCCCTTTCATCTGATTGGACGATATCAGCATAAAGGGACATTGGGATCTGGGCGGGCCGGCGCGGCTTCTCTTCTTTTCTCCTTTCCCCGCTTTCCTTCTGCCCCCACAAGTAAAAGTAAAAGTTCCTTGATAACCGATGAACAGTGACCATGTCGTGACTGCGTTGGACCCTTGCTGGCGAGGGTCCGACAGGTAAGGAAGTACTCTTTCTCTTGTTACTCTATTTAGCAGAGATAACATAAAATAATGAAAAGTTCAGAGTGAGAAATATTTATTGGGTATAATAATGGCACATCTCATATGTAGAACTATCTATCAATGGAATGGTGTTTGAGGTAGTAAGCTTCCTGTCTCTGTTAATATTTAATTAGATGCTAATTGACTCTTCATCAGGACAGCATTCCTGCTGTGGAAATGAAGTAAGAAGAGGTATGCTGGCCATATTTCTCCAACTCCATGCCTGTGATTCTAGTGATGTGTTTAGCAGGTGTTCATTTGAGGAAATTAGTATTGACTAGGTTTCCTTTTCTTCTCAAAGGAAAAAAAGATCAGTCTGTTTTAGTTGGAAGGTGGCTTACTCCAAAACGCTGGGATCAGTCTAAGTCACACCAGATTGAGTAGAAAGGGTAGGAAGGAATTTGGGTGGGCCTAAAGACAGCTGGAGCTGACTTTGAATTCTGACCATGGCTGGAGGAGGGGTGGGTGGGCATTAGTTCAGATTCTGGGTTGCAAGTTGTAGAAATCTGAACTCAAACTATCTTAAACCGAAGAAAGATATAACTACAAAGTCTAGATGTTGATCCAACTGTAGTTATGGTTGAATCCAGATGCTCCAACAACCTGTTTCTTTCCCTCCTTCTCATTTGTTTTCCTATGTGTGGCTTATGTCTGTCGCCCAGAGGGGTGCCTAATGGTAGCTGTGCAAGAACAATTTGTTGAAAATGCAAATTCTTTCAGCTTGGCAACCCCAGCCAAGGTTCCTGTACCGAAAGTCTTATATGGACTCCAATTTGGCCCAACTTGGTAATGTGCTCAAATTTATTTTTTTAAAACAAAATATGAAATGACCTAAATGAAAGATCTCTGTGAGTGAGATCCCAGTGAAAAGAACGGGCCATCAAAGAATGAGGTACCTTTCTCTGAAGGGAGGATGGAACTTCCACTTTGATTATGACCTTGTCTAAGTAAGATCAAAGTCGGTGAACTCAAAAGGCTTCCATAGCCTTGGCAACTCATGACAAGAGCCTAGGGTGATTACTGACGCCATAAACAAGAGTGTAGATTTGTTAAGTCAACAACAGGAGTCACTGTGCACTTACTCCTCATGTAGAATCTCTGTGCTTAACACGTTATTCAATGTGAATTAAGCTATAACTAGTACTCAAACAGTATTTTACACTTTAGGTTCTGTGTGGGTGAAAACTGTTAATCCTTACTTAATATATACTAAATTATTCTTCTATATAGAAAGATAATTGAAAATGAATCTTGATGTGAATGGAATGGGAGAGGGAGCAGGAGCTGGGTATGGTTGCAGGTGGGATTGAAGTTAATGGGAGGGGGAAGCTACTGTAATCCAAAAGCTGTACTTTAAAATTTATATTTGCTAAATAAAAGCTAAGAAAAAAGAAAGAATTTTGGAGGATTCCCTCTTTTTCTATTGTTCTGAGTAGATTGAGAATATTTGGAGTTTGTTCTTCTTTAAATGTGTGGTAGAAGCAGTGAATCCATTCGGACCTGGGCTCTTCTTTGTTGGGAGGGCCTTTATTACTGATTCAATTTATGTCTCAGTTATTTGCTTTAGGTTTTCTTTGTATTCATGGTTCAGTTTAGGTAGGTTGTATGTGTCCAGGAATCTATCCATTTCTGATAGATTCCCTGTTTGCTGGCATACAACTCTTTGTAGTAATTTCTGTTGACTCTTTTTATTTCTGTTTTATCTGTTGTTACATTCCGTTTTTAATCTCTGATTTTATTGATTTGGGTCTTTTCTTTTTTTAGTTAGTTGGGCCAATGGGGTGTCAATTTTCTTTCTTCTTTCAAAAAACCAGCTCTTCATTTGGCTGATCTTTCGTAATGTTTTTTTTTTTTTGGATTCAATCCTGTTGATTTCTTCTCTAATTATAATTATTTCTCTTCTCCTACTAGATTTGGGTCTGGTTTGTGCAATTTTTCTGGATCCTTCAGATGCATTGATAGCTCATTTGTTTTCTTTCCAATGTCTTGATGTAGGCACTTATTGCTATAAACTTTCCTCTTAACACCACTTTTGCTGTATCCCATAAGTTTTGATATGTTGTGTTGTTATCCTCATTTACTTCCAGAAAGTTTTTGATTTCTCTTTTGATTACTTATAAGACCCAGTGTTCATTCAGGAGCAGTCTCCATGTATTTGCATATGCTCTCGGGATTCCCGAGTTCCTAATTTCCAGCTTCATTCCACTGTGGTCTGAGAATATGCATGGTATGATTTTGATTCTTTTGAAATTGCTGAGACTTGCTTCATGGCTTGTATGTGGTCAATCCTAGAGTAGGTTCCATGTACTGCTGAGAAGAATGTGCATTTTTTAAGTGTAGGATGAAAAATTCTGTAGATATCTGTTAGATCCATTCGGTCTATAGTATCAATGAAATCAGCTGTTTCCTTGTTGATCTTCTATCTGGTTGATCTGTCTATTGCTGAAAGTGGAGTATTGAAGTCCCCCAATACTATTGTTATTGTATTGGAGTATAAGTCTCCTTTAAGTCCCTTAACATATCTTTTAAATAACCCGGTGCCCTATAATTAGGTGCATATATGTTTGTAATAGTTACATCTTCCTGTTTTATTGATCCCTTAATCATTATATAGTGCCACTCTTTGTGTCTCTTAACAATTTTTGTGTGAAAGTTTATTTTGTTTGATATTAAGATGGCTACATCAGCTCTTTATTGGTTTCTGTTGGCATGGAATATCTTTTTCCAACCTTTCACTTTCAGTTTGCATACATCTTTGTTGGAAAGATGTGTTTCTTTCAAGCAACAAGTAGATGGGCTTTGCTTTTTAATCCATTCAGCCAGTTTGTGTCTTTTAACTAAAGAGTTGAGGCCATTTATATTCAATGTGACTATTGATAAGTAGTGTCTTTACCCTGCCATTTTTCCAAAGATATTTCTAATATGCTTTGAACTTCCTGTGATCTTTTACTGGGAGTTTTCTTCCTTTACATTCTTTTGTGTTGATTGCCGTGTTTCTGTGTTTCTGTGTGTAACACATCTTTAAGCATCTTTCGCAGGGCTGGACGAGTGGCGACAAATTCTTTCAATTTCTGTTTGCTGTGAAAGGTCTTTATTTCACCTTCATTCACAAATGAGAGCTTTGCAAGATATAATATTCTGGGCTGGCAGTTTTTCTCTCTTAGTACCTGGGCTATATCTCACCATTCCCTTCTAGCTTGTAGGGTTTCTGATGAGAAGTCAGCTCTGAGTCTAATTGGAGATCCTCTGAGAGTAATCTGACATTTCTCTCTTGCACCTTTTAGAATCTTTTCTTTATGTTTCTCTGTGGTGAATTTGATTACAATGTGTCATGGTGAGGATCTCTTTTGGTCAAGTTTATTAGGGGTTCTATAAGCTTCCTGTACTTGGATGCCTCTGTCCTTCTCCAAACCCGGGAAGTTTTCTGCTAGTATCTCACTAAAAAAGCCTTCTAATCCTTTCTCTCTCTCCATGCCTTCAGGAACTCCTAGAACCTGAATGTTGGGTTTTTTAATAGTATCCTGTAGATTCCCGACAATATTTTTTAGATTTCTAATTTCCTCTTCTTGTCTTTGGTTTGACTATATACTTTCCTGTCTTCTAAGTCCGATGTTCTCTCTTCTGCCTCACTGATTCTGTTTTTAAGGCTCTCAAATGTGTTTTTCATTTGTTCTATTGCATCCTTCATTTCATTTTGATTTCTCTTCAATATCTCAATTTCATGTTCTACTAAATTCCTCATTTCATTTTGATTCCTCCTTAAGATTTCATTTTCACGAGAGAGATTTTCTGTCCTGTGCTGCATGGGTTTTTGTAGTTCATGCATTTGTGTTTTGATAACTTCTAAATGTTCTTATAAATTTTTTGAATTCCATTTCTTGCATTTCTTCTATCTCATCTTCTTCATAATCTTGCATTGGAGTGCCAAGTTCATTTGGGAGCTTCATGATGTCTTCCTTGTTCTTGCTTCCTTGGTTTTTGTATTTGTTGTCTGGCATTGTGGAGATATTCTTTGACTTCTTCTTTTGTTTTCTTTCTCCCTGTGGTGTCTTTTCTCATTATGCTATGACTCTAGATTAAGCAGACTGATTTTGGTGAATCTCTAGAGGCTTGTGGTGGGTGTGGCCAATGAGCTCTATTCAATTCTTCAGGTTTAAGGGTGTGCCAAAGGTGACACAATGAGGTTTGGTGTTGTAAATCTCTCCCCTCACCCCCTTTTTTTTATTCAGAAGGGAAGTAATTCCACTCAGCTGAGCTCTTCTCCTGGATGGCAATCAGTTCCTGAGCACTAGCCCCACTGGGTATGATATTCATCTGCTGTGTCCCAAGGACCACACAAAGGATCTGTGCAGTCCTGAATGTAAGCTCAGATTCCCCTGCAATGTCTCTCACCGGGTCCAAGGTTACCTAATTTGTGCTGTCTTACATGAGACTACTCACATCTCAGCCACACTGTGAGTTCTCCCACACACACCCTGAATTTTTTTTTTCACAGTCCCAGTTCAGAGGCTCCACACATTCACTAGGTCTTAGTCTCCTGTTATTACTCCCAACCATAGTCAAGTTTTTGTTTGGTTGAGGGCGAGTGCATCCCCAAGGTGGTGAAGCTGTTATGTATGTCCAAAATGGCGCCTGCTCTATTGTCTTGCACCCCTTTGTAAGGTGTGTGGAGAGAGGGAATCGTTTCTGTACTGTCTCTTTCATTTTTTTTCTCTCCTCTAGTTAGGCAGGTGTACTTTCTTCCACAGGGCTTCAAGCATCTTTCCCTCTAGGCTCTTCCTGCTGCTTTTCTGGTACTGTCGCAGGATACTGCGATTTCACCTCACCTCTCTTTCCAGCACTGGTGAGGCAGAGAAGATTCTCAGCAGCTGGGCTCCCGAGCCATGGGCACCTGTATCCTCCACATAGGCCCACCATGTCCCTCTAATTCCAGAAGAGTTTCCTCTGCAGTTTTTTCCTCTAACTCTTCCCTGAGACTTCACTATCTCCACTTTTATTAAACTATTTTTCCTGGACGACCAGGGAGCTCCCTCCCTATTCCACCATGTTGGATCCACCTCCCTCAAATTTAAACCAATCACTGGGGATGGGGAGGATGAAACATATTGATTGATTAGGATGGATTGGCAGAGCCTGGGAATCAGCAACACCTTATTCAATTATCTCTATATATCCTTTCCAAAATTTCCTTTAGTGAATCTCCTCATGCCTGTCTTTTGTATCCCTCATAGAGGCTGGTATGGTACTAAGTGCATGATTTTTAGTCATCAAGCAATTGTCCTTTTCCTCTAACCAGAATAGCTTTCAATAAACACAGGTGCTAAAATAATTGAATTGTTGCATTTCTTTTGAAAATTGGGGAACAAAAGGTCTGAATAAATTTGGAACTTGATATATGTCCTTTAAATAACTTCATGTGTATAAATGTAGTTGTTAAATAAGAATTCTGAATTCATCCTAGTCACCACAGAGAGTTAGCCTCTCAACTTTTTAAATGAAATTTAAAAAGAAGGAAACAGTAATTCAATTTTACAACAAATAATATTCATCAAAAAAGCTTATCTTTCCATTGTGGTAATTGTAGTGGGGAAAAACATTTAACTTCTATGCCTGGAGCAGAATGAAGGGATGATTAACTTTTAAATGTTCTGTCACCCAATTCTGACCTTAATACTCAGAATCTGACTGTGAAGGTGGCACTGCCCTCTTCATCAGCAGTAGGGCTGTGTTGTCTGGGTGCTGGAGAGAGGGACTGCAAATGTCTTCAGGCAAGCAAAGGGAGCTCTCCAAGTGGGCTCTTCTGTTTAAGTCCATGGGGATCTGACATTTCTCAAGTGTTGGAATGTGTCAGTGATTTGGGGGCTGCCAAGGATATGATGGGAAAAATCCTGATATGAGCGCACAGGACGATGTTCTAACAGCAAAGAGAAATGATTCTTCCCCCTTAGAGAGTCCTTCCATTGTATATCCAAAATAGCCTGGTAGTTGTATGACAGAGCCTCAGACTGTGTGGATCCTCTTTTCTTTGCAAGTTTAATTTAACAAATCGAAACATACCCATGTTTGATTTAAACTTAAATGTATTTTCAGTGTATTTATCCTATTTGATCACTAGTTTGTTCCCCCACCATGTTCTTTCCACATCATTATTACAGGATTATCTACTGAGTGATACTGTAAGATGTATAATGATTAAAACACCCAAGAGCCTGACACCTCAAATAAGAACAGGCCTGTCATTATTTTATAGGCAGACCTGATATTAAAATGTCTGAGATTCAATAGAGTCTACATTAATATAATTCCAGCATTCAGAATGAATAAGACATTCAATATCATTTAACTTGTATATATATTTATCTTTTGTTAAATCTTGTCTTTCTTTGACAGTTTCTCAGAATTGAGATCAGATAACTGTTGGAGGGAATGGAATGATAATAATGTAACCAGAACCTGTTGGGAGAGTTTTGTGAGAGGTATTTTATTTGTATTCTGCATTTATACAATGGTCACAAGTGTTACCGTTATTCTTACCTATTATGGTAGATGACATTTGTGGTAGGGAACAATGTACATAATTAATGACTTGCAGATACTATATTTTCCAGATCCATGAAAAAAAATCTATTTAACAGATCTAGACATCTTATAATTTTCTATTCAATGAGTTTAATTATATAAAGAATATCCAAACCACTATTACCAAATGAAATGAGCAGATTTGAAGGCATGATAGTGCCATCCTAATTGTTTGACAAACAGTCTTACCTTAAGGAGGAGAGAGAGGCCAGGAGATGTACTGAGAGGTTTGTTTGTTCAAACCTTTCACTTTGCTGCTTGTAGCATTTTCTAAGTGCTGTCAAGTAACACTTTGCACTTGCGAAAATCGTAGCTTTGGTACCTTCCGTATCTCTAAAAAATCCACTTGGGTATTCAAATACTTTCTCTAACTTGGAATTTAAGCTATAAATGCAATAGGTAAAAAAGGGCAAATGGAACATTTTTTTCTAAACTGGGCTTTCTCTAAGAGTTTTTATTGTAATTCTGAATATTAGATGCATCATGAAGATTTTTAGTAAATACAAAATGCTCTTTTGAAACGTAGTTTAATTTTGGAGTCATTCAGATACCTAACTTTCTCACACAAGCTATAACCAATGCATTACCATTTGAAGCTTAAGTGATCTCCTATTAAATTTTACTAAACAATGCAAAATTGAGTCAATATTCTTTAGTGTTCCTCTTACTAAGTAACTTGTACTCATTTGTGGCTTTGTGATGTCAGCCTGATAGATCTTGCAATAATTTGGGTGCTTGTGAATCTTTTAGAAGGAAACCTTGAAGTGTTGGATGTACTAATATTGATTATCACTATATTGTAGCCAATGGGATGCCAATGCACATTTAGAACTTCACTTAGGTTAGTTAGGATACTGATAGACAAAATCTGATTTATATATAGACATGATACATAGTATCTTACAGATACTGAAATATCTCTTACAGATATTTCAGCTTTTTTTCACTGAAATAAACTTTTATTTTCCATGGATTCTGACATATTTGCATATACAGGGGCATTCGGAAAGCTGTGCTTAGAATCTCTCCCATTTCTTGGGTGCCTGATTTTCTCTTACGATGTTTACTTCTTGTCATTAAACATCATCTTCTTTGGTTAATATTTTTTAAACTATAAACCTTAGGATGTAGTAGTTTCTTCTAATTATATTTATTCTATGCAATGGGAATGCCTGTATTCGTAGTAGAAGGATAGCCATAAATGAAAAAATATATATACAATATACAATTTGCTGAAGGCAAATTCAAGTTTTTTGAAATTTTTTGCTGATGGTCAGTCTTAGTGAGTGAAAAAATTTTTTTCAGAAACACTTTCTCTTATTTATCTTTCTATTTACTTATATTTCTAGCTAGCCAATGTGGTAGGTTACAAAACAGGAAAAAAAATCAGAATGTTCTCGGTTTTGCAAACACATGCAAAAAGAACAGGTTTACAATACCAGACATTAAAATAGATCTCATTTTTTTTTTCAAATAAAGCAACTTCTTAATCATCTGTGGTAGATCAACTGGACTTTGGGTTGAGAGTGCTAGAAATAACAGTAAACAGTACATTTTAGTCAGAAAGTAACATTTAACATTTATGAGATAACTGAATGAACATTTTAGAAGATTTCTGTGCTTTGGAGCTACATGGTAACTAAGTCACTTTATGATAATAAATAAGTCTTCTGGTAGAAAACAGCTGATGAAAATCCCATTAATTAGTGTCTTGATTGGGATGCCTGTGAATTGAGTTTTGAGGCATTGAAGGATGCTGGCACTATTATCCCTGTTACTGGGTTGCTAGCCTGAGGTGCATGGAGGAGAAATAAACACAGTGGATTATGGAGAAAGTTTGGGGATAAGGCAGAGTTCACAAGGATGGTGATGCTTGGAGGACAATGAGTAGAGACAGAGCCTTACTTAGTGCTGGACTGTCTTGCTGTATCTTTTATAAAGGCAGGAGGGGAATTTGTTCATCAATAAACCAATTGTGTACAAGTTTCATTTGAAATAAGGAGAGATTGGTTATGAAACAAAATGACATTACAAAGATGTCTAACAGTAACTATAGAATTTCAAATATAAAAAATTCTATTAAATAAATCCATGCATTCTGTCATCTGCTTCTGTGAGAGATCTTCCAAAATTTTATAGAAAATACATATTATGAAAAAATACATGGATTTCAAAAAAGTTTGTGCTCTATAATGTCTTTAATATTAGATTTTTAAAATTTTAGCTTCTTGAAAAATAACATACTGATATCACAAAGCAAGGTTTCATGACAATGATCACAACATGTGGAAAGAACAGTGTATTGTATTTTACATGATATGGTTGAATGAAGCTGTATACCAAATTTATGGCATCCAAATTTTTATACTCTATGCTAGCTTCCACAAATAAGGAAAAACATGTGATGTTTTTCTTCCTGATACTGGCTTATTTCACTTTCATTAATGATCTCTAGTTGCATATATTTTGTTGCAAATGTCAGAATTTAATTTTTTTTTCATTTTCAATTCTCTTTATATACAGAAGATCAATTTAGTATAAAGATTTCAACAGTTTGCACCCACATAGAAACACAAAGTGAAACATACTGTTTGAGTACTATAGTATTAAATCAAAATGTACAGCACATTAAGGACAGAGATCCCACATGAGGAGCAAGTGCACAGTGGCTCCTGTTGTTGACCCAACAAATTGACACTCTAGTTTATGGCGCCAGTAACCACCCTAGGCTCTCTTCATGAGTTGCCAAGGCTATGGAAGCCTTCCAAGTTCGCCGACTCTGATAATATTTAGACAAGGTCATAAAAGACAGGGTGAGCATAGTAACCAATGAGCCTAAGAGTGGCCTTTACCAGATTTGAACAATTATACAGCATTAAGTGGGGAAGAGGACCATCAGTACACACAGGTTGGGAGTAGAGCCATTGGTGGTAGAGTAGAGGTTATGATTACAAAGGAATGAGGCCCAAGTGCGCTAGACAGGGTCTAGAAATAAGGACAGAGTCATTATTAGAGGAGCTAAGAAAGGTGATGTCTAAGCTACAATTAAGTTTTCTGATTGAGAGGCAAATAGAACCTGACAGAAGGGGCTTGATAATAATCTGGTGGGCTTTAGGCCTTGTAAGTTAAGAGGCCCAGACCTATCTATCTCTTCACATGGGGTACATCCTAAGGGAGGTGTGAACCTCCTAGGGGAAGGCACTCTGTTGACTTTCATTACTTAGCTGGCCTGGGAGGAAAGCTGGCCAGGTAAAGTCAGGGGGCATCTCTAACAAGAAATTTACAGTTCTGCCTGCAATGTTGCTGACCCTACTTGACCATCCCCTCAGCTGCAGTGGTCACTTTGGAAGTTGGGCTGAGTGAAGGGCTTTTCAGCTTAGAGCCAATAAGATCTGTGGCTCTGACTTGGGCATCCTTCGACTCCAGGGCAGGTCCATTTCCAGGGATCCAACTCTTGGCAGAGCTGCCAGGGCTCTTCACAAGCTGACTTCTGCTGAAGCCCAGGCTTACTACATTGAAAACCACTGCAGTGGACTGGCCTGTTGGGTCTGCTTGAGGGCAGATCACTGTACAGATCAGCCATTACTAGGCCTGCCACCCATTGCTTCTGATGCCGAGCTTTCTTTTCCTCCTGGTTTGTGTTAAAGCAGACCAGAGGATGCAAGTCAAGGGAGTGCCCGTGTCCCATCTCTAATCTTCGGTGGCCTGAACTACAAGTCTATAGTCACAGGCATGTTCTGTAGTAGTTTTTCTAAGGTAGACAATGCCCATGAGGAAAATTATATTCTCACTTTAAAACTTTCTTTCCCTTTGGTCTGAAAGGGAGGTTTTTTCTACTTACTGTATACTTCGCTGATGGTGAAGTGAATCTAGCTGTGAGATTATTATTTACGTTCTTATTTTGGCTATGCTATTGCAGAAAAATGTTAGCCATCTGTTTTATAAGGTTTAAAGATTAAATTGTGTGTCCTACAGTTTCCTTCATAATAGAATTAGTTTCCTACCTTGAAGAGAATAGAGAAATGAAAGAACTAGTTGGGCGTAGAATAGAGAAATGAGGGAGCAGGTCTTAGATCGCTTGCTGACAATAGCAATATTACATGAATACTTAGCAAACAGTTTCAACCTTAGATCGCTTGCTGACAATAGCAATATTACATGAATACTTAGCAAACAGTTTCAACCTTAGATCGCTTGCTGACAATAGCAATATTACATGAATACTTAGCAAACAGTTTCAACCATTAGATAACAACTTAAGAAAACATTTACCAGAAGGTCCAATGCCTTCTATAAATTTTAAGAATCATGTATTTGAAAACACCTCTTAAATATCTAACATGGTGTAGTTTGTTTAACCACTAAACTTAAGCACAACCATATAAAATGTTTTTAGTTTCTTTCTACCAGCAAGTTTAAAACATATGATACACAGATTCAGGTCACACACTGGAAATTTTAGAGTCCAGATTGTTTGAAACTTTGATTTTTTGAATGCCTGTCAAGAATGCCAAGAAGGCTCAAAATCCAAAATATCTGCTTGAAATAAGATTACTTAATATCATGACAAACATAGACCAAATTTGATCATTGTCACATGGTGATTATTCAAATCTTTGAAAATAAGCACATATTTAAGTAACCCATAGCTCGTAATAAAAATTCAGCTATTTTTGAACAATTAGAATTTAACAGACATCAAGAGAACATAATAGACTACCTTAGCACAATGCTTTAACAGAGCTTCAGAGTTTAATTCTATGTCAAAGAGAAATTGAGCTTCCTGTGATCTTTTGCTGTGAGGTTTCCTTCCTTTACCTTCTTTCATATTGGTGACCATGTTTCTGTGTTTCTGTGTGTAACACATCTTTAAGCATCTTTTGCAGGGCAGGATGAGTGGCAACAAATTCTTTCAATTTCTGTTTGCTATGAAAAGTCTTAATTTCACCTTCATTCACAAATGAGAGCTTTGCAGGATATAATATTCTGGGCTGGCAGTTTTTCTCTTAGTACCTGGGCTATGTCTCGCCATTCCCTTCTAGCTTGTAGGGTTTCTGATGAGAAGTCTGCTGTGAGTCTAATTGGAGATCCTCTAAGAGTAATCTGACGTTTCTCTCTTGCACCTTTTAGAATCTTTTCTTTCTGTTTCACTGTGGTGAGTTTGATTACAACATGTCGTGGTGAGGATCTCTTTTGGTCATGTTTATTAGGGGTTCTATAAGCTTCCTGTACTAAGATGCCTCTGTCCTTCTTCAAACCTGGGAAATTTTCTGCTAGTATCTCACTGAAAATGCCTTCTAATCCTTTCTCCCTCTCCATGCCTTCAGGAACTCCTAGAACCCGAATGTTGGGTTTTTTAATAGTATCCTGTAGATTCCCGACAATATTTTTTAGATTTCTAATTTCTTCTTCTTTGGTTTGACTGTATACTTCGCTGTGCTCTGTCTTCTAAGTCTGTCTATTTTTATGCAAGAATCAGGCTTTTTTTGATTATAACAACCCAGTAATATGTCTTAAAATCTGGTATTGTGAGGCCTCCAGTTTTTTTCTTTTGTTTAACGTTGCATTGGCTACTTGGGTCTTTTATGTTTCCATATGCATTTTTAAAAAGATTTTTATTTATATACTTGAGAGGTAGAGCTATAGACAGACAGGGAGAGACAGAGAAAAAGGTCATCCACCTACTGTTTAATTCCCTAAATGGCCTCAATGGTTGGAGCTCGGCTATCTGAGGCCAGAAGTTTCCTCTGGGTTTCCCATACAGTTGCATTGTCCATGTTGGGCACTATGGACATTTTGATGATATTAATTCTTCCTTTCTATGAACATGGAAGGTTGTTCCATTTTTCTGTGTGTAAGGTTGTCCCATTTTTTGGTCTCTTCTATTTCTTTCATTAATGTTTTATAATTTTCATTGTAGAGATCTTTCATATCCTTGGTTAAATTTATCCAACGATATTTAATTTTTTGTAGCTATTGTGAATGGGACTGATCTTATAAGTTCTTTCTCAGCGAGAGCATTGTTGGTATAGAGGGGTGCTATTGATTTGTGTGTTGATTTTATATCCTGCAACTTTGCTGAATTCTCTTACAATCATGTCATCTGCAAGCAGAGATAATTTGACTTTCTCCTTTGCAATTTGTATTGCTTTGATTTCTTTTTCTTGCCTAAAAGCTCTGGCTAAAACTTCCAGAACTATATTGACTAAATCGTGATGAAAATTTACACCCTTATCTGGTTCCAAATGTCAGTGGAAATGCTTCCAGTTTTTTCCTATTCAATATGATGCTGGCTGTGGGCTTGTCATATATTTTCTTAACTGTGTTGAGGTATATTCTTTGTATACCCAATTTTTTACAGTTTTTTTAATCATGAAAGGATGTTTTAAATTTTTAAAACATTTTTTTGACAGGCAGAGTGGACAGTGAGAGAGAGAGACAGAAAGTTCTTCCTTTTGCCATTGGTTCACCCTCTAATGGCCGCTGCGGCCGGCGTGCTGCTGCCAGCACACCGCACGATCCGAAGGCAGGAGCCCGGTGCTTATCCTGGTCTCCCATGGGGTGCAGGACCCAAGGACTTGGGCCATCCTCCACTGCACTCCTGGGCCACAGCAGAGAAGAGGGGCAACCAGGACAGAATCTGGCGCCCCGACCGGGACTAGAACCCGGTGTGCTGGCACCGCAGGCGGAGGATTAGCCTATTGAGCCACGGCACCAGCCAGGATGTTTTAATTTTAAAAAGATTTATTTATTTGAAACACAGAGGGAGATACAGAGAGATCTTCCCATCTACTGGTTCACTCCCTAAGTGGCCGTGATGGTTGGGGCTGTGCCAGACCAAAGCCAGAAGCCAGGATCCATGGGTGGCAGGGGTCCACATACCTGTGCCATCTTGTGCTGCCTTCCTAGGTGCATTATCATGGAGCTGGATCCAAATTAGGGCAGCTGGGACTCGAACCAGTGCTCTAATATGGCATGCTGGCATCATAGGCAGAGGCTTAATATGCTGTGCTACAGTGTTGGTTCTTGAAAAGATGATGTATTTTATCAAATGCTGTCTCTCCATCTATTTTAATAATCATGTGAATTTTATGCTTTATTTTGTTGATGTGATATTTATTGATATGCGTATGTCGAATTATCCCTATATCCCTGGAAAAAATCCCACTTGATCAGGGTGGATGAACTTTTTGATGTGTTAGAGCATTTGAATCTTTTAAATCCATATCCCATGAACTTTTTAATATACCTTCATATTTTCTCTGTGATTTGAGATTGTGACTTCTCAAACTTCCATTTTTATTTGTTACATGCCTAGAATATATACCAGATAGCAATGTACCAGAAAGTCTGCAGTAATTATATCAGGATATAGGCATTAGGAGTGATTGTATGGACTTTTTACCCTCTATTTTCTGAATTTCCAGTTTTGGACATTACTTATTTAGAATAAAAAATAAAAACTATAACAATAATAGAGTATTTTGGACATAATGGACACATCAAGCAGAGTCCTGCCACTGGGGGAAGCTGCTCACTTTGCAGAAACTGGCTCAATTGGAAGACAGTTACCCTCTTCATTAAGAGTAAAGGGTAGAAACTTAAATTATCAAATGCTGTTTACTGCAGAGAATAATTTATTTAATTAGCATGTATGATTATGTGAAACAAACATGTCCGACCAATCTAAGTTAGAAACCTGGCTCTTCCGTGAAAGGCCATCCCACTGATAACTTTAGTTTAGGACTTTAAAATAGACAAATGGAAAATTTGAAAAAGGGGAAAGAAATATGACTTTCAAAACATGTCAGTAGAGACCAACAATGTGGTATAGCAAGTTAAGAGGTCATTTACAACACTGGCTTCCCATATTGGAGTGCAGGTTCAACTTCCGGCAGCTCTGCTCCCAGTACAGCTCCCTGATAATGTGCCTGTGAAGAGGAAGGTGGTCCAAGTATTTGGGCTCTTGGCACCCATGTAGCACAAGGTTTTTAACATTTTTTATAGCTGTTGTGACTGCTACTGATCTTGCAAGTTCTTTCTCAGGCATGGAATTGTTAATGTATACTAATGCTATTGAATTTTTTGTGTTGATTTTATATCCTGCAACTTTTCCAAATTCTAGTATGAGTTCCAAAAGTGTCATAGTTAAGTCTTGTTTCCACTACATGAAGGATCATATTGTTTTCTTTTTTTATGATTTATTTATTTATTTGAAAATCAGGGTTACACATAGAGAAGAAAAGGCAGAGAGAGAGGTCTTCTATCCGCTGGTTCACTCCCGAATTGGCCGCTGTGGTTGGAGCTATGCTGATCCGAAGCCAGGAGCCAGGAGCTTCCTCTGTGTCTTCTATGTGGGGCCCAAGGACTTGGGCCATCTTCCACTGCTTTCCCAGGCCATAACAGAGAGCTTGATCAGAAGTGGAACAGCCAGGACTTGAACTGGTGCCCGTATGGGATGCCGGCACTGCAGGCAGTGGCTTTACCAGCTATGCCATGGTGCCAGTTCCCATGTCATTTGAAAATGGTGTAATTTGACATCCTCCTTTTCAATTTGTATCTATTTGATTTCTTTTTCTTGCCTAAGATCTGAATAATAAAATTGGTGAGAGTGGGCATCCTTGTTTGGTTTCACATCTTAGGGGAAATGCTTCTAGCTTTTCCCCATTCAATATGATGCTGGCTACGGGTTTGTCATATATTACCTTCATTGTGTTGAGGCTTCTTTTATTCTTCCTGATGCATAAACAATCATGTGACCAACATTTATAAACAAGCAACTTTTCCCATGTAAATTTATTAAAATAATTTTTTTCTATTTGAAGAAATTTATTTTGAGAAAGAGAGGGAGAGTGGGAGGGAATACTAGTGTGAGTGAACATGTGCATGAGCTCCCATTTCCTGGTTGGCTTCTCAAATGCCTGCAACAGCTGGGGCCAAGCCAAACTGAGACATGGAGTCAGAAATCAGTCCAGGTCTCCCGTGTGGTTACCAGGGACCCAAGCACTTCAGCCATCACCTACTGCTTCCCAGGATGTGCCTGTGCATGAAGCTGGAATTGTGAGTGGACTGGGGACTCAAACCCAGGCACTCTGTGGGACAATGGAATTACAGCCTATAGCTTAACTGCTGGGCCAAACACTGGCACCCACGTAAATTTAAATACAATCTTTATTCTGCTTTAGATGCTCATGAAATACTGGAAGAGATAATTGAAACACAAGCCTTGCAATATATATGTTATTAGTTCAGATGACTAATGCAATTTAATTGTAAACAAACTCTGCTTTTTAAACCATGTACATATCTGCATGTAGACAGAGCCTCCCTCTATGACCTGCCACCTCCTTTTGCTAATTGCCCTTAAAATTTACAGAATGCGTGTTGTTCATTAATGAATCTTGCTCATTGCTTTTCATTCTTGTACATGCTGAATTATAGCTGTTCCAGAAAAGATATTTTTTACTACTGGTAGTAGCCCATATAGTATTTTAATCATAAATTTTTGTTGACTTTATGAATTGTAAACCACAAAATTTATCACATAAACACCTTACGGAAGAAACTTAATGTATATTTATTATTTATGTATTTCTTCAATTTAGCCTATCCAAGTTCATCAGATGTATTGTACACAATCAATTTACTTTTGATTTAATGCCATTTCATGGTATATATTTACAGTGGTTCAAATAAATGAAGTATTGGCAATCTTTCTAGATATAAATAGAACCAAAAGTTATGAGGTTTTATATACTGATAAAGGTTTCTAAATGGCAGAACTCATATTCTTGATATTCTCATTTATGAAGGTAAATTGATTTGAGGTTTTATTTATACCACTGTGGTAATTGATTCAATGGACTGCTGGCCCATGGATTTATATGTTACCCACATGACTGGGTCAGAACTAACCAATAAAGAAATAGTTCTAGACATTAAGTAGGCATAGGAGTATAAAGAATCTTTTAACTGTAACTTAAAAAATTCTTGTTTTCTCTATTTTTTTTTTAAATTTTGACGATAACCAGTACCAACAAACATATAATTAAAGAATTTTTTGGTTACTTATTTTATTTCCCAGTAAATCAGGAATAAGTGATATGGAAACAAAGAGGACTGAAAGTGCTTGAAAAGGGTGTCTATGCTCCAGGCCTTCCTTGCAGGAAGACACTAGTGATGTTTCTGCATGGAGAAGGTGTTTTCTCACTCTGGCATCGTTGTCATGAGGCCTTGTGGTAATTATCACTGTTGCCCACTGACTGTTCAGTTTGCCTGCTGCTGGCCACATCCAGGATCATTCTTCCCTGTACTCATGAATTAGATGCTGCCACATGACTTGATTTAGCCAATGAAATTTGAACGGGAGTGCCAAGTTTACTTCCGGGCACAGCATGTAAGAGCTGCTAGTTCTTGGTGTTGTCCCATTTAATCAGAGATGTTTCAGTGTTGGAGGAGCTGCCAGACTGGTTCCCAGAGCAAGGGTGCATGGAGAAGAGCTTCCTGCTGATCTGCGGTGGACTTGGACACGAATGGGAAATACTTTTGTGATTTAGAGACTGTTGTTACAAGCAGAGCTTAACTTCCCTTTTTAGATCCAGGCCTATTATTAGTGTTGGGAAGTGCTGTGAAAGCACTTCTGTAAGACAATTGATGTGTATTTAAGTTTCTTTCTTGCTCCTTGTAATTCTCCCCCCATCCCTATAGGTATGAGCATGTAACAACCAGATTTGTAGTACTATCTTGATCTCATACTTGGTTGATTCCCTTACCTAAAGCTAGGTCAGATGAGTTCCCTTTCATAGGAATTTGGAGCAAGCACTGACAGAAGTTGTGATCCTAGGTTGGCTGGGTGGAGTGACAAGTGACAGCATTCTGGAAGATGTGGAGCCCCTGTGGGTAGCAGCTACACAGGAAGCCAAGGTGGAAATGAAGGGATAGAGGCTGCTGCTTCGATTCTTGATTACTCTGTGGTTTCTGTCCTCATCCTTCCAAAGGATGCCATATTGTAGGAAATCCCTCTGCCCTGCTCCCTTTCCCCTTAGGATGGTTTGGCATGGGTTTCTGATAGTCTAAACCCTGAGTCCTTGGTTAAGGCAGTACTTATCAAAGATGCTGCAACCCAGTCCTTCTGTCAACACCTCTGGGAAGATTAAAGACAACAGTTTCCATTTTTTATTGTAAGTCTACCTTTGCCATGGAAGTGGGGTGGAGTTAGATTTAATATTTAGAATTCTGTTTTAAAAATAGAGACATGGACATGTGTTTGGCCAGGTGGTTAAGATGCCAGTTGGGATGCCACATTGGAATGCCTAGGTTGGATTCCTGGTTCCATTCCTGACTCTAGCTTCCTGCTAATTCAGACCCTGGGAGACACAGGTGATGAATCAAGTGATCGGGGCCTGGATTGAGTTCTCTGATCCTAGCATCTGCATGGCTCTGGCTAGCTGTTGTGGGCATTTGGGAAGCAAACCAGGAGTAGGATCTCTATCTGTGTCTTTCTCTTTGTCTCTCCCTTTTTCTCTTTCTCAAAAAAAAGAAAAAGAAAAGAATTCATTAAATTCAGAAGGACTCCTCCGAAGCTCTTGAGTGTTCTAATTGAAATAACATTTTTATAGTTTACCTAATTACATTTTTCACTTAGACATTCACTCAAGCTTTTATTCAGTGCAAACTGGCAATATGTAGATCTAGAAATACAGCAGTTATGTCTTTGTCAGTCTTTTGATTTGAATATGACAGGTATAAAATTATAATTTGCTAATAAAGAATTTACTTTATTCATTCAAACCCTACACTGTTCCAGAAGTGATTTAAGGAGGCTCAGACTTGTTTTGATTCACTTCAGATTGTTGCTGTGTTTGACTTGTTTCAGCACCATTCATCAGAAGCAGGGCAGATCGCCTGCTAAACTTCCAGGCACATATGCCTGTCATCTAGCAGTGATGAAGAGTGGGAATAGACACGGGATCTTTAAAATTCACAGAAGAAAATAAGGTCTGCATCTTGACAATCTATCTCCCAGTAACAGATGATATTATGTGACTGTATATAGTGTCTACACGATGGTGAGATATATTTTTAAAATTTAGCTTTGAATAAGCAATGTAAGCACATGTCATACAATATTAAATATATGAAATGGTGCACAATAAAGTGAGTTTCCCACCTTCCTAGTTCCCCAGTGGTTTAGTTCAAAAGCGACCACTTTTTTTATTCTTCTTGAGATAATGTGTGCATAATTTACAAATATAAGGGTGTGTGTGTTAATCTTCATAAATATGACAGCATAATATACATTATTTTGTAACTTGCTCTTTGTTTATTTGATAGAACTTGGGGACTATTTTCTTTTCTGGTCAGTTAATGCTATATCATTTTTAAAAAAAATGAGTTCTTACAATTTCATTTTATGAATAAACTAGAAATTGTTTATAAGTTACCTATTTGCAGACATTTAGATGTTTGTATCATTTGCTGTTTCAGTAAAGATTCCTGTACAAATGTCTTACATATAAATACCTGGAAGTGGAACTACAGAATCAGAGGATATGTACACTCCAAATCTGGGAAGATATTGGTGGCTGTCCTTCCTATATGTTGTGTCAATTTGAGCCCAAATGTTAATGTATGAAATTCCCTTTCCTAGAGTCTTTAATACTCTGTATATAAATATTTCCTATACAATACATTAAATAGAATCTTACAGTTTTAATATTTCACTTCTCTTATTACACATGAAATGTGTTTAGGGCAATTCATATTGCTTTTTTAGTGAGGAGTTCATTGCTTTGCTTCTCTTCCTATAGTTTTGTTGGTAGTTTCCTTATTGTTTATAGCAACTTCTTGTTTATTAAAGAAATAAATTCTTTGTAGTATGAGTTATAAATATTTTCCACTTTTTTACTAACTACTCAGAAGTTTCAAATATTGGTCAGATTCTTTGGTCTTTTTATTGCTTCTGAATTTTTGTGTCATAATTTGGCCATTCCAACTCAGATTTTAAAAAGTTGTTCTAATTTTTTCCCTATACTTTTATAATTTTATATGGCAGATTTATATTTTTAATCCATTTAGAATTAGTTTTACTAGAAGATATGAGGTGATGACCTCCTTCTTGACTTTTCCTACTGGCTAGCTAGCTGGTAGTCTCACAAGGCAGTACTTTCAAAAATGGCTTTAGTGAAGTGTGAGAAGTTTTCTTAGCAGTGAAAGCTGGCCTCAAGGTACTCTGGAGGGTCCAAGTGATGAATTCAACAGTTGGCTAGGCCTGAGTCAGTTTTTATTTCATCTGGTTCCTATCTGGGTTGCTGTTGATTTTGGCTGCTTCATCTCCTTCCTGGATGTGCCTATGTGGGTCTGCTACCCTCAGAGAATTTTGGATTACCTCTCTACTTCCTGTTGGAAGAAAGAGAGGAGCAGATGCAAAGCTGTCCATACCTGTGGTGAGGCCTTGACAAGCCTGGGCCAGACCTGGTGTGCACATGATGCTGGATATGTGTGCTATTTAACATTTAAGCTTTTTGGGCCTTTGAGTTGTGGCTGACCTGGGGAGGCTATAGGGATGCTCACTGAGACTGAAAACTCCATGTATTTTTCTGATCATTTTGCTGTTGGCCTAAACAGATATTTATTGTAGGATATTATTTAGAAGTCTTTGTAACATAAGGTTATTATGCTTATGTATAAGCATATTGTATATCAATACAAATGTGTTTTGTGATTTCATGTTTTTTTTCAAAGTCTTTACTCAGTAGAGACTCTGAAGACTGATTTCATTTTTCTGTGGTAGCTGCTTTTCTAGAAAGGCACAGATTACTTTTATTATTATTTGGAAGAAAGCTTAGCAGGAGGCCTGATGTTTAGAAAGGTGAACCTGGCACCAGGCTTAGTTTCCCTCCCCCTCCTGCTCGTCCTCTCCCTCTTCCTCCCCTCCGCCTCTCCCCATCTCCCTCTAAGTATGCTTCCTCCTCCCTCCTTTATGATCCCCATGCTTAGTCCGTCATCTCTCTGAACCTGGGATTTCAACCCTCTTCACCTTCATAACTTCTTCCCAACCCCACTCCCAGTTTATAAACACATTCAAGCCTCACACCCCTAACTTTACAAACGAACCAATCACTCCCAGTTTTTCTGTTTACTCTAGGAAGTAGTGCCTAACCTCTTATCTTACTTCTTATTTAGGTCCTCAAAAGGATAGACTATACTTGCTACTTTCTTTTCTTTTTTTTTTTAACTTTTATTTAATGAATATAAATTTCCAAAGTACAGCTTATGGATTACAATGGCTTCCCCACCCCATAACTTCCCTCCCACCCATAGCCCTCCCCTTTCCCGCTCCTTCTCCCCTTCCATTCTCATCAAGATTCATTTTCAATTATCTTTATATACAGAAGATCAATTTAGTATATATTAAGTAAATATTTCAACAGTTTGCACCCACACAGAAACACAAAGTGAAAAATACTGTTTGAGTACTAGTTATAGCATTAAATCACAATGTACAGAGATCCTACATGAGGAGTAAGTGCACAGTGACTCCTGTTGTTGACCTAACAAATTGACACTCTTGTTTATGGCATCAGTAATCACCCTAGGTTCCTGTCATGAGTTGCCAAAACTATGGAAGCCTTTTGAGTTCACAGACTCTTATCATATTTAGACAAGGTCATAGTCAAAGTGGAAGTTCTCTCCTCCCTTCAGAGAAAGGTGCCTGCTTCTTTGATGATCTGTTCTTTCCACTGGGATCTTACTCACAGAGATCTTTCATTTAGGTCATTTTTTTTTTTTGCCAGAGTGTCTTGGCTTTTCATGCCTGAAATACTCTCATGGGCTTTTCAGCCAGATCTGCATGCCTTAAGGACTGATTCTGAGGCCAGAGTGCAGTTTAGGACATCTGCCATTCTATGAGTCTGCTATGTATCCTGCTTCCCATGTTGGATCGTTCTCTCCCTTTTTTGTTCTATTGGTTAGTATTTTCAGACACTAGTCTTGTTTATGTGATCCCTTTGATTCCTAGTCCTATCATTATGATCAATTGTGAACAGAAATTGATAAAATGGACTAGTGAGATGGCATTGGTACATGCAGCCTTGATGGGATTGAATTAGAATCCCCTGGCTAGTTTCTAACTCTACCATTTGGGGCAAGTCCGATTGAGCATGTCCCAAATTGTACACCTCTTCCCTCTCTTATTCCCACTCTTATATTTAACAGGGATCACTTTTCAGTTAAGTTTCAACACTTAAGAATAACTCTGTATTAATTACAGAATTCAACCAATAGTGTTAAGTAGAACAGACAAAAATATACTAAGAAGGATAATGTATTAAGTTGTTCATCAACAGTCAGGGCAAGGGCTGATCAAGTCACCGTTTCTCATAGTGTCGATTTCACTTTTTTAAAAAACTTTTATTTAATGAATATAAATTTCCAAAGTACAGCTTATGGATTACAATGGCTCCCCCCCCCATAACTTCCCTCCCACCCGCAACCCTCCCCTTTCCTGCTCCCTCTCCCCTTCTATTCACATCAAGATTAATTTTCAATTATCTTTATATACAGAAGATCAGTTTAGTATATATTAAGTAAATATTTCAACAGTTTGCCCCCACATAGCAACACAAAGATAAAAATACTGTTGGAGTACTAATTATAGCATGAACAGGTTTCCTTTTTGGTGCTCGGTTAGTCTTCATCGATCAGGGAGAACCTATGATATTTGTCCCTTTGGGACTGGCTTATTTCACTCAGCATGATGTTTTCCAGATTCCTCCATTTTGTTGCAAATTACCCAATTTCACTGTTTTTGACTGCTGTATAGTATCTTAGAGTACATATCCCATAGTCTGTTTATCCAGTCTTCTGTTGATGGGCATTTAGGTTGATTCCAGGTCTTAGCTATTGTGAATTGAGCTGCAATAAACATTGAGGTGCAGATAGCTCTTTGACTTGCCAATTTAATTTCCTTTGGGTAAATTCCAAGGAGTGGGATGGCTGGGTTGTATGGTAGGTTTATATTCAGGTTTCTGAGGAATCTCCAGACTGACTTCATAGTGGCTTAACCAGTTTGCATTCCCACCAACAGTGGTTTAGCTACTTTCACTAACTTATTCCTTGGCCTACTATAGTCTGTGCTCATCTGTATCATTGCATTAAGGTTACTCTTGTTTGGATCAGAAATGACATCTTCTAGCTGCCAGAGAGAGTAGATATTTTCCAGTCTCCATGTGTATAACAGAGACTCTGTTGGGCACTGTGCATTACCTTCTTCCTTCTGATCATGATGCGCTGGGATCTTCTCTGCCCAGTTTTTTTCTCTTAAAAGTGGGCCCCCTTCCTCTTTCCATTTCTTTTTTATAAAAAATTTATTTATGCTATACAAGTTCCATGTATTTCATAAATGCAACTTTAGGAACATGGTGATTTTTCTCATCGTACCCTCCCTCCCACCCACACTCCAACCCTTCTTCCTCCTCCCTCTCCCATTCTTGCTCTTAATTGTTACAGAGGTCTCTTTTCAGTTTATTTACTGATCGTAAGGTTAACTTTACACTAAATAAAAGAGTTCAACAAATAGTCTGAAGAAAAAAGAACACTGTTCCTCAACAAAAGAGAACAGGGCCATAAGCATTCATCAAATCTAAAAATGCCCGTTTCACTCCAATATGTTACATTTTAGGTACTCTATTAGTTACTCTTGATCAAGGAAAACCTATGATATCTATCTTTTTAAACTGGGTTATTCCACAAAGTATATTGGTTTCCAATTGCATCTACATTGTTGCAAATGACAGGATTTAATTTTTAATTTTTTACATCTGGATAGTGCTCATGGTATATGTATAATGTAATTTCTTTATCCAGTCTTCAGTTGATGGACATTTGGCTTTATTCCATATCTTAGCTATTGTGAATTGAGCTGGAATGAACATGGGGGTACAGATAACTCTTTCATATGCTGATTTCTTTTGGTTTGGGTAAATTCCCAGGAGTGTGGTGGCTGGATCATATGGTAGGTCTATATTCAGATTTCTGAGGTATCTCCGTACATTCTTCAACATGGCCGCACCAGTTTACATTCCCACCAACAGTGGACTAATGTAACATCCCACCACATTCTCGACAGCATTTTTTGTTTGTTGATTTCTGTATGAGAGTCATTCTGACTGGGATGAAATAAAACTTCATTGTAGTTTTGATTTGCATTTCCCTGATGGTTAGTGGTCCTGAGCATTTTCTCAAGTGTCTGTTGGTCATTTGAATTTCCTCTTTTTAAACATGCTTGTTCATGTACTTTGCCCATTTCTTCACTGGATTTTTTGTTTTGTTGTTGAATTTCTTGAGCTCTTTATGGATTTTGCATATTAACCCTTTATCAGTAGTATAGTTTGAAATGTTTTCTCCCATTCTGTGGGTTGCCTCTTTGCTGAGTGTTTATTTTCAGTGTGGAAGCTTCTCTGCTTGATGTATTCTCATTTGTCAATTTGGCTTTGATTACCTGTGTTTCTGGGATATTTTCTAAGAAGTCTTTGCTGATGCCAATGTCTTGCAGAGTTTCCCCAATGTTCTCTAGTAATTTGGTGATATCAGGTCATTTTGAGTTGATTTTTGTGTAAGGTAGGGGTTTCATACTTCTACATGTTGAGATCCAGTTTTCCCAGCACCATTTGTTGAAGAAGCTATTCTTGCTCCAAGGATTTTTAGCTCTGTTGTAAGAAATAAGGTGGTTGTAGATGCATGGATTGATTTCTGGAGTTTCCACTCTGTTTCATCGGTCTACATGTCTACTTTTATGCCAATGCCAGGCTGTTTTGATTATAACTGCCCTATAGTATGTCTTGAAATCTGGCATTATGATGACTTTATTTTTGTTGTATAAGATTGCTTCAGCTATTCAGGGTCTCCTGTGTTTTCATATGAATTTCCGCATGATTTTTTCTATATCTGAGACAAATGTTAATTACTTTTGTAATTAATTACTTTTTAGACATTCTGGTGATGTTCTTCCAATAAATTAACATGGAGAACTTCACCATTTTTTAATGTCATCTTCTGTTTCTTTCTTTAATGTTTTATAATTGTCAACATAGAGGTCTTTGATATTCTTAAGTTTATTCCAAGGTATTTTTGTAGCTATTGTGAATGGGATTGATATTAAAAGTTCTTTCTCATCCATGGGATTGTCTGTGTATTCAAAGACTATTGATTTTGTGTGTTATTTTATATCCTGCCACTTGACTAAACTCTTTTATGAGTTCCAACAGTCTCTAAGTGGAGTTTTTTTGATCCCCTATATATAGTCATGTCATATGCAAATGCAGATAGTTTGAGTTTCTCCTTTCCAATTTGTATACCTTTGATTTCTTTTTCTTACCTAATGGCTCTGGCTAAAACTTCCAGGACAATATTTTATAGCAATGATGAGAGTGGGCATCCTTGTCTGGTTTTGGATCTTAATGGGAATGCTTCTAGCTTTTCCCCATACAATAAGATGTTGGCCATGAATTTGTCAAAATTGCCTTGATTGTGTTGAGGAGAGTCCTTCTACACCCATTTTGCTTAAGGTTTTCATCATGAAAGGATGTTGCATTTTACAAAATGCTTTCTATACATCTATTGAGATAATCATATGGTTTTTGTTCTTCAGTTTGTTAATGTGATGTATTACATTTATTGACTTGCAAATGTTGAGCCATCCCTGCATATCAGGGATAAATCCCTCCTTGGTCCAGGTGAATGGTATTTCTGTTGTGTTATTGGATTCAATCACCTAATATTTTATTTAGAATTTTTGCATCTATGTTCATTAGGGATATTGTTCTGTAGTTTTCTTTCTCTGTTGCATCTTTTTCTGTTTTAGGAATTAGTTCTTTTAAATGTCTGGTAGAATTCTTCAGTGAAGCCATTGAGACCTGGGCTTTTCTGTTGAGAGAGGCTTTATCACTAATACGGCCTCCATCTTGGTTATTAGTTGATTTAAGCTTTCTATGTCATCATAACTCAATTTTGGTAGATTGTATGTGTCTAGGAATGTATCCATTTATTCTAGGTTTCCTAGTTTGTTGGCATAGAGCTCTTTTTAGTAATTCCTGGTGATTCTTTTTATTTCTGTGATATCTGTTACATTTCCTTTTTCAAATCTGATTTTACTGATTTGGAGCTTAGCCCTCTCTTTTTTGGTTAGTTGGGTCAATGGTGTATCAATTTTGTTTATTTTTTCAGAAAACCAGTTCTTCATTTCACTGATCTTTTGTATTGTGTTTTTGTTTTTGATTTTGTATATTTCTTCTCTAATTTTAATTATTTATTCCTCCTACTAATTTGTACTTTGTTGTTTTTCTAGTTTGTTGCGATGCACTGATAGCTCATTTATTTGGTACTTTTCCAATTTCTTGATGTAGGCACCAATTGCTAATAGCCTTCCTTCTTAACACTGCCTTTTTGTATCCTGTAAGTTTTGATACAATGTATTGTCATTTTCATTTATTCACAGAAAAATTTCATTTCTCTTCTGACTTTTTCTATGACCCACTTTTCATTTATGAACATTTTGGTCAGTCTCTATGTGTTTTCATATGATATAAAGAATCTTGAGTTGTTGATTTCCAGCTTCATTCCATTGTAGTCAGAGAAGATGCATAGTATGATTTTGAATTTTTTGAATTTGCTGAGTCTTACTTTTGGCCTAGCATATGGTGTATCCTAGAGAAAGTTCCATACACTGGTGAAAAGAATGTGTGTTCTGCAGCTGTGGGGTGAAAAGTTCTGTAAATATCAGTCAGGTCCATTTGTTCCATAGTGTAGATTAGCCCTCTTGTTTCTTTGTTGATTTTTTTCTCTAGTCAATAGTGCAGGTGCTGAAGTCCCCTGTTACTGTTGTTTGAGTCTATGTCTCTCTTTAGATCCATTAACATTTCTCTTAAATAAGCAGTTGCCCTGTAATTGGGTGCATATACATTTATTTAGTCACATCTTGTTGAATTGATCCCTTAATCATTATAGTGCCCTTCTTTGTTTCCTTTAGCAATTTTAGTGTTAAAGTCTATTTTGTTTGATTTTAGGTTGTCTACTCCAGCTCATTTTTATTTTCCATTAGTGTGGAATATCTTTTTCCATCATTCAGTTTTAGTCAGTGTGTATCTTTGTTGGTGAGATGTATTTTTTATAGGCAGCAAATAGATGGATCTTGTTTTTCAATCCATTCTGGCAGTTTATGTCTTTTAAGTGGAGAGTTGAGGCCATTTACATTCAAGGTTACTTTTAGAAGTAACAACTTGGTCTGCCCTGGCATTTTTCCAAAATATTCCTTTTGTTTACTTTGGATTTCCTTTGTAATTTTACTGGGATTTTTTTTTTTTTGCCTTCACATTCTTTCATAATGATTACCATGTTTTTTGGTTCCTGTGTATAACATATCCTTAGGCATCTTTTGTAAGGCTGGATGAGTGGTGACAATTTCTTTCAATTTCTGTTTGTGATGGAAAATCTTTATTTCCACTTCATTCATAAATGAGACTTTGCAGGGTACAGTATTCTGGATTGACAGAATTTTTTTTTTCTCTTAAGACTTGAACTCTCTGTTCTCTGTTCTTTCCTGGCCTCGAGCATTTCTGATGGGAAGTTTGCCGTGAGTCTATTTTGAGATCCTCTGAAAGTGATCTGGGGTTTCTGTCAGGCACATTTTAGCATCTTTTCTTTATGTTTTTTTCTGTGGAGAGTTTGACTAAAATGTGTCATGGTGAAGATCTTTTCTTGTCATGTCTATTAGGAGTTCTATGTGCTTCCTGTACATGGATGTCCCTTTCGTTCTCCAAATTGGGAAAGTTTTCTGTAATTATTTCACTAAATAGGCCTTCTAGTCTATTCTGTATTTCTACACCTTCAGATAATGCTAAGACCCATATGTTGGGTTGTTTGATATTTATTATCCCATAATTCTCCAACACTGTTTTAAGTTTTCTATTTTTTTGTGGGGAATTAACTGAAAAATTCCCAGAAATTTGTCTTCTATCTTGGATATTCTTTCTTCTGCCTCACCAAGTCTATTGTTAAGCCTTTCCATTGTGTTTTTTATTTGACATATTGCATTATTCATTTCTAATATTTCATTTTGATTCATCTTCAGAATCTCAATTTCATGGGAAATATTTTCATTCGTGTCATTTATGGATTTTTTAATTCGTGGATTTGCTTCTGATTACATTTGAGTAATCCTCTAATTAACATTTTGATTTCTTTTTCAGGCATTTCCTCAATCTCTTCATCATCACATTCTAATATTGAAATGTTGTTGTGTTCCTTTGTGGGGTTTATGATATTTTCATTATTCTTGTTTATTGAATATCTACATTTATCTTTAGGCATCTGTGGAGACACTTGTTGGATTTTTCTCTGATGGCTTTTATCTTTGCTATGCCTCTGTGGCTTAGTGGAATGTCTGCACTTTCAGTGATTAGCAAGAATATCGTGCTCGGTGGTGGTGGGGTGAGTATCCAGGGTAACACCCAAGTTGGGTGAGGTAGATCTCCTCTTGTTAACAAAAGGGGGGAAATGGTCACCTCTTTGGGTGTGATAACACCCTCATCTCCTCTTCTCCAAAATGATCAATGTCCAGGTTTTAGCCCCCCAGTGGTGTAACACTCATCTGTGCCACAATATGAACCGCACAAATGATCTGTGCAGTTCTCACTCTAAGCACAGATCCTGATGCAATGACCTGCCTGGTGATTACTCAGAGACCCTGCCACACCCTGCACCCTCTTATGCTGCCACTGAGTTCCCACAGTTTCTGCATACAAGGCTCCCACAGTGGCTGTGTGCAGAGGTTCCATTCTGCCCTGCCAGCCTGTCTGGTCCACAGAGAGGCAGATGTTCCCCAAGCCAGCTGTCTGTAGGTGCTCCACCTAGGTGGCTTAAACCTCAAAGCCTGTGGTATGTTGGGGCGCTGGGGGTGCCTCATGTTTATACATGGGTAACAAGCCCCCTGTCTATCCTCCCAGGCAGGCTCAAAAGTCAATGGTGACCATGGATTTTTCCACCCACAAGAATCTCTGGATCACAAAGTACAGTACCTGAGCTACTGGCTGAATGTTGCTCACTCCCAACCCCTCCTGCAGGTACTGCTGAAAAGGTGTCCTACCTCAGTCAGTAGCTGTGTCTGTACACAGTGGCTTCCACAGCTGCTGCCCAAGCCCAAAATGGCACTTGCCCTCAGCCAGGTGCCAGGTGATGTGGGGAGGATGGGGTGAGAGATACATTCCCCTTTTACTTCCACTGGTCTGCAGGTATCCACTATCCCCTGGGGCTCTGGGCTGGACTTACGCCATGCTCCTCCTCAGGCTATGTCACCATGGGCTGCTGCAGTTTAGTCTCACCTGCTGCCCACTCTGACTTTCAACTGCTTAGTATGTTGTGTCCATATTTGTGCTGCATGTCCACACCTTCCATACATATCCATGGCATTCCTCTTCCTTCCGTAGAATTTCTACTATGGTTTTCTCTCTAATTCTCCTTTAAGAGTGCACTTCCTACACTTTTTTTAGCTTATTTATCCCTGGCCAAGTGCAATATGTCATTCTCTATTCCACCATCTTGAAATCCCCTCCTCCTGCTTCTCAAACATCAAGCAGCCCTCAAGTTTCTGGCCTCAGTAATTGTCAATAGTGCTTTTTATATATTGTTTGTGGATATTAGGCACATTTTTCTTGGTTGTACCAAATGTTGTATAATTGAGACAATCTCTCTGTCTTTACATCCATCAGAATTCTACCATGAATCCAAGATTAAAAATTCTGGCCAACTGTTGGTGACACCAAAGGGCCTCAAACATAGATGATGCTTGAACTCATCATCTGTATTCTACCTCATCTCCTCTTCTACCTGCTCCGTTTTCCATCTGATTCAATGATAATTACCCTTCACTTAGTTGCTGAAGAAAGACCCCCAAACCAGGGGCTCTTATTGCCTTGTTTATTTCCCATAAATTTAAACCCCATGAAGCATGAGCTTCTTGCAATTTTACCTTCCATGTCTTTAGTTTGTTCTCTCCTCTTCCCTAGTCCATGTTTTCATCCACTCTCAACTACTTTTAACTGGGCACTTTAATTCTAGTATAGGTGTGAACATTGAAATGGTTTCTTTAGAATCTGCTTTCAAGGTTGTTCTAAACCATTTTGGGTTGTTCTAAACCATTTTGATAACAAATTTAGCCAGTTTAAAAAATATGCAGAAAGCCTAGATATATCAGACATTGTTAATGGAAAGAAAGGACCTTGTAATTGTGGAACCTTGCCACGAATTTCTCCATGGAGCAGTTATGCTACAGACCAATCTACCTCTTGAATTAGTGTGTTACCAGTACAGTCTCTTAAAAAGACTGTGTTTACTTATTGATACCACAATAACAGCACCACATGCCCAGTGGCTGCTATATAGGTTTTGGTCATTGTACCACACTGCAGAGCCTTCACCCACACTCAGTCACCAAAGTACAGTCTACTGCATTAGGGAATGAGGCCAAGCTTTTGTTCAGTAATGTGTTTGATAAGTTCAATCTTCTAAACCCAGAAGGAGGTGATGATAGTCCATGTTCAGATGGACAATAATTTGTTGGCATGCAATTTCGCTCCTGCTGGTCCAGAAACTCACTATAAGATGGAAGTGATTGCTAATCAAGATTTCTGCACTCTATTCCTTCCTTGATAAGTCTTCCAACTCCTCCCACTCCTAGCATTTTACCTCAATTTTTATTTGATGTCAGCATGTAGCAGGCCTTTACACAAGCAGTAAAACATTATAGAAAGTTATGTGGTATTTTAAAATATTAATAAATGGTGATAGGTCATGTGAAACAGTTTTCTTTTTGTTTGGATATCATAATCGTGACATCTCTATAATAAGGAAAGTCTGAATCCAAAACATTAGAGTGTTAATATGGTCTATTATCTGCAATCCTGTCTCCTCATTGGTCTCCAAAAGCTTGAAAGGTGCTTTAACTCCATTGGTTTCTAAAAGCTTAAAGCTTGAAACTCATTGGTCTCTAAAAGCTTGAAAGGTGCCTTAACATACCTACTCCATATAGCCATCCACTCCCAGAACTCCACCAAACAGTAGCAAGGTTAGGGCTAGTTGGTATGAAACTGTGTTTGGGGCTGACAGACTTTATACAGGTAAGGGTATTTCTACAGCTTTGAGAAATATGAGGGAAAGAGACTGGCTGAAATGGGATTTAGAGTACAACCAGATGGGAAAAATTTCACATATCTTTTCAGTGTTAATTATTTCATGACAATAATGTTATTAAAAATAAAAATTGAAATATGCTATTTGGTCTTCATACGTAAATCCATTAAAGTGAAATAAGTAGTAGTTAATCATTATTTACAGACTATAATAACATTTACACTTTTGAATAGTTTTTAGAGTATTAATCCTTTATCATCTTTTTTTTTTTTTTTGACAGGCAGAGTTAGACAGTGAGAGAGAGAGACAGAGAGAAAGGTCTTCCTTTTTCTGTTGGTTCACCCAAGTGGCAGCTATGGCCGGCATGTTGTGGCCAGCGCACTATGCCAATTGGAAGCCAGGAGCCAGGTGCCTCTTCCTGGTCTCCCATGCGGGTGCAGGGCCCAAGCACTTGGGCCATCCTCCACTGCCTTCCCGGGCCACAGCAGATAGCTGGACTAGAAGAGGAGCAACCGGGACAGAACCGGTGCCCCAATCAGGACTAAAACCCAGAGTGTTAGCGCTGCAGGCAGAGGATTAGCCTAGTGAGCCGTGGCACTGGCCTAATCCTTTATTATCTTAAGCAGCTATTTACTTTTTTTTTTTAACTTCTATTTAATGAATATAAATTTCCAAAGTACAGCTTATGGATTACAATGGCTTCCCCCCCCCATAAACTCCCTCCCACCCGCAACCCTCCCCTCTCCCGTTCCCTCTCTCCTTCCATTCTCATCAAGATTCATTTTCAATTATCTTTATATACAGAAGATCACTTTAGCATATATTAAGTAAAGCTTTCAACAGTTTGCACCCACACAGAAACACAAAGTGAAAAATACTGTTTGAGTACTAGTTATAGCATTAAATCACAATGTACAGCACATTAAGGACGGAGAACCTACATGAGGAATAAGTGCACAGTGACTCCTGTTGTTGACTTAACAAATTGACACTCTTGTTTATGGCATCAGTAATCACCCTAGGCATGCCTTAAGGGCTAATTCTGAGGCCAGAGTGCTGTTTAGGACATCTGCCATTCTATGAGTCTGCTGTGTATCCTACTCCCCATGTTGGATCGTTCTCTCCCTTTTTTTTAGTCTATCAGTTAGTATTTTCAGACACTAGTCTTGTTTATGTGATCCTTTTGACTCTTAGTCCTATCATTATGATCACTTGGACTAGTGGGATGGCATTTGTCCATGCGACCTTGATGGGATTGAATTGGAATCCCCTGGCTTGTTTCTAACTCTACCATTTGGGTCAAGTCAGAGTGAGCATGTCCCAAATTGTACATCTCTTCCTTCTCTTATTCCCACTCTTATATTTAATAGGGATCACTTTCCAGTTAAGTTTCAACACTTAAGAATAATTGTGTATTAATTAGAGTTCAACCAATAGTATTAAGTGGAACAAAAAATACTAAAAGGGATAAAGTATTAAGTTGTTCATCAACAGTCAGGGTAAGGGCTGATCAAGTTACCGTTTCTCATAGTGTCTATTTTACTTCAACAGTTTTCTTTTCTGGTGCTTGGTTAGTTGTCTCTGATCAGGGAGGACATATGATATTTGTCCCTTTGGGACTGGCTTATTTCACTCAGCCTGATGTTTTCCAGATTCCTCCATTTTGTTGCAAACGACCGGATTTCATTGTTTTTGACTGCTATATAGTATTCTATAGAGTACATATGCCATAGTCTGTTTATCCAGTCTTCTGTTGATGGGCATTTAGGTTGATTCCAGGTCTTAGCTATTGTGAATTGAGCAAGCAACTATTTACTTTAAAGAAAATAGAGTATGACTATTTTTTATATTTGTAGGTTTTTTGTTTTATTTGTTATTAGCAAAGTCTAAAGGACCAATATTGTAACTAAATAAATGGGTAAATGGTGAACTTTGATAATATGATAGCTATGTATCAAATGTGTATCAGTTATATATTTTTTATAAAGATTTTTTATTTATTTGAGAGGTAGAGCTACAGACAGTGAGAGGGACAGACAGAGAGAAAGGTCTTCCTTCTGCTGGTTTATCCCCCAGATGGCCGCAACGGCTGGAGCTGTGCCGATCCGAAGCCAGGAGCTTCTTCCAGGTCTCCCATGTAAGCGCAGGGGCCCAAGGACTTGGACCATCTTCTACTCTTTTCCCAGGCCACAGCAGAGAGTTGGATTGGAAGAGGAGTGGCTGGGACTAGAACCGGTGCCCATGTGGGATGCTGGCACTGCAGGTGGAGGATTCACCTACTATGCCATGGCTCCGGCCCTGTGTATAAGTTATATTTCACAATTATTTTTAAAATGCTGTCAGAGAAGGTTGCTATTTAGAGGAATTCTTAGGTGACGGTTTTTGTCAAGCAAATTCTCACCCCCTAATTAGGATGTTTCTGTGTTGGGTTTGCTTAAAGCAATGCATGAAGTTACATGTATAATTCAAATGGAGTTCTGGAATCCAAAAGAAAGCATTTCCAGATTGTGGATACATTTAAAAATTATTTTTCTTTAATTCTCAGTGAGACTTTATAGCACATTCAGAGTGTTTTTTTTTTCTTTAAAACAATGAGAAAATAAATGTGAATTTTTTGAGAGTCTATTTAGATGAAAACATGGGAGATTTCCCTGCTGAGAACACTTTTCCTCCTGTAGCTTTCCGGGCATGGGCAGTGGGTCCCTCAAGGCTGTTAATTCTATGATTTGCAGAGACCCTAGTTTGACTCACAGGGCTGCTGCTTTTGTTATCCAGAAGCAGAACTAAATGTTAGCTACTCAAATTTAAAGTTAAAGGTGAAGTCATAAAATGTTCAGGGTATTTTTTTTCCAAATTAAAATGACATTTGTCCTATGTCTTACCTGTGTCCACAGAGAGATCCAGTTTAAAAAGTAAAAATCACAAGCAGTTCTGCTCAAAACCTCTGGTGCCAGGTACTTCCGACCAGCACTTTCATTGGTGTCACTTGCTTAAAGTACTTTGACTTTGATTTTCCAGCTCCACATTACAACTGAAACTAAACAAATTACTTTAACAATTAAATAAGACATCTTAAACCACAATGTGACCAAAAATGTCTTTCAAAGACAGCCAGTTGACAATTCTGTTACTATTAAGAAAAATTATTTACTTATTTTTGTTTATTTGGAAGGCAGAAACAGAGTGAGATCTTCGATCTGCTGGTTCACTTTCCAAATATCCACAACAACCGGGGCTGGCCCAGGACAAAACCAAGAGCCAGAACTATTCAGATCTTCCATATGGATGATAGGGACCCAAATACTTGAACTATCACCTGCTGCCTCCCAAGGTACACATTGGCAGGGAGTTAGAGATGGAAGAGGAGTTGGGATTCAAATCCAGTATGGGATTGTGGGGGAGGCTGAATCCAGAGAGGCCTAGAGGAAACTTCCTGAGCTTGCCTTGAATTTGAAAACCTGTTTTTAAGTTTCAAATCCCTGGTGGCAAATTTTGCCTAAGGATCATTAAGGTGGTATAATAGGAGTGGCTAAGACCCTTTTGTATCACATCACCCCACCCCTTGCCCGCATGCTCTCATCCACTCTGTACCATCCGCTCTGTACCTCAGCTATATATACACCTCCCTTTTACAATAAAGTGAGATCCTGCTTCCACTGGGCTCCCCACCTCGTCTGATTGTCCCCCGGGTTTGGGGAAGGCTGAATGGCAGGTGGTGCACTTCCCCTCCTCCACCAAGGCAAGCTGCGGGCAGCCTGCCTAATTCTCCAGTGGTGTCGAGGAAGAGACACTGCATGGGATGTGGGTGTCGAAGTGGTATCTTAATGGCTGCACTGAACACCTGTCCCACAAGTTTTTATTACAGTGTCTACAACTCATTTCATCTGACATTTGGCAAAATGTTGTTGCATCTATGGCAGGCCATATTACTACAGATGCTTCCAACATAGGATGATGGATGGCCTTTCTCCACCTCACAGAGCTCTCATCTGATCTGCTTGACCACCTTGAGAACTCTGCTAGGGTTTAGGAAAAAAAGATGATTAGTGTGTGATCTTTAATCTCATGGAGATATGCAGGTATTTCTGTGTGGATAAACCCCCAAATGTTTGGTTGCCTTAGATTAAACTATATTTAATATTACTTTGTAATAATATTCCATATTACTGAGTTTTAGTATTATTTTATTTAGTATATATATAATATGATATGTAATAATGCATATATTTTATAAAGCTGTAAAAAGCAAAAGGTACTATGACAAAATAGCATAAGATTTAAACAGGAAAAAAATTCATCTTTAAGGCAACGTGATCCCCTTTCAAAGGACTTTGTCACTTGTGGAAGGACTGACCCAGGGCCTAAGCCCCTCAGGATTAGAGTAGCCCACAGTATGCAGAGCGCTTAGAAATCCTTCATGAACCATGTCTTTCTATTTTCGGGTAGAGTGAGGGAACTGGCCTCATGTTGAGAAACATCAGTTAGTTTGATGATATATGGGAAAATTTTATTCGTACATTAAGAGTTAAGAGTTTGGGGTTCATGGATAGCACTCAGAGGTATCTGACTTATGAAATTACATGCAAGCCTTTGTAGGTATTTGAATGTGTGTGTTTTCTGGGGATAGGTTTGTACAAAATGTGTACACTTTTCCCCAGAAAAGGTCTGTAATTTATATCAGGTTCCCAAAGGGGTGTGTGACACTCCCATTCCAAACAACCACATCCTAAATCATTTAGAATTTTAGATCATGGGGTGGTGGATTGTATTATTGATGAAAACGATTCACCATGCCTCCCCGATGGCCTCTTCCTGCAGGAGGACTACAGTCCCATCCCACTGGTTCTGGGCTGGACCGTGTGACTTGCTTTGATCAAAGACATGTGAGTGGAAGTGCTGCATATCCATTGTGAGGCAAAGGTTCAAAATTGTTATTGTAAGGTCGCTGAGATTTGGGGGTTCTTTAGCTGCTGGCAGTGTAACTCAGCTTGACCTGACTGATTCAATAGGTAGCAGCCTGAATTACAACCCAAATCCAATAAGGCACCACCAGAGAGTCCTAGTGTAATGAGCTTCCTGTGGTTTGGCCCATTTATAAATGATGCATTTTTTTTTGTGGGTTCTGTGTGGCCCTTCAGGTTTCACATGGAGACAGAAATAAGAGATTTGTCCTGTGGGATTTGCCTGTTAAGTGAGAGCCTGTTTCATCAGATTGAGATTGCTCTCTAGCAAAAGGAAGCTACTCCATACCTTTGTCCTCCCTCAGCACTGAAGCTGTGTGTGTAAGGAAAGAATTACTGATATGAGGAGGTGTAAGAGGTCAGAAGTAACTCTTTGAAGCATAACTTAAAACCTCTGAACACAGTGGGTATGGACAATTGAAAAATTACGGGGTTCATATCATTTGTGGTGCAAAGTACACTACAGATTCATTTTCTAAAATGCTCCCTTACTCCAGGCATGACAAGGATGAAGAATAGATGTTACCACAATAGAGCACAATGAAAGGCCACCCAAGAAAGAAAACAGATTTCAGAGGTGACTCATAAACAAAGCACTACCTTCAGGAAAATAAAGAAGCCATCCATTACCCACACAAAGTGCATAATAATAAGGACAAGCGCTTCATCACCTCCTGTTTGACGGCTAGAGGTCAGAACTCTTACAAAGGAACCACTGCAAAATCACATCCTTAGAATGGCTGCACCTGCGTCAAACAACTGCTCTGTCTTTGGAGAGATTTATTTCATACTCTTGGATTCTTAACTCAGTACCATTAGCAGTTTTAGTCTTTAATAATTTTATTTTATAAAATCTGCATGAAGTTAATTATCCCTATTGACTAAAAATGGGAGAGGTTGATGACCATCTCATAAAAGATTTGCCCTGAAGCTTTTTACTCAATGGGAAGTGATTACTGGAAACTACATTGCTACTGTTTTTCATACCTCAAATGGAATAATTTACTCCTAATTTAGTACCTCTAAGAAAATGTTTAACTTCTTTTCATTACAGCTTGTGAGACTTTATCTCATATTACTTCATGGTATTTATTCATATATTTAACAGATATTTATTGATTGCCAATGACTATTCTTGGTGTTGGAACTCAGCCAATATTGTCTTTAAAGAAGTTGCATTTTAATGAGGGAAGCCAGAAAATAACTGCCAATAACAAAAACATAAAATGGGTAATAAATCAGATGATGACAAATACCCTGAAAATGACAAAGCAGAGGGAGGAGAGGTGGGGAATTATGGGTAGGGATGCTGTTTTATCCAGGATGATTGGGGTGCTTCTCACTGATTGAGGGCATCTGAAAGTCTTGAGTGAATTGAGCAGATGGTGGTGTAAATATCTTCTGGAAGAGAGGGCAGGGTTGGATTTATGTCACAATTTACTAGGATAAAGTTTTGGCAAGTTATTTGTAAATTGAATTTTAGTCATATCATGAAAGTTTATTATAACCTTTTGGTAGTAAATCTAGCTCCAAAATGAAGAGCTCACTGGTTAAATGACCAGTCATGTCTTAAAAGTAATCTGCCTTATAAGTGCAGATTTCCATATATTGAATTCACTTTAAACACGTGACATGTTTAGGGTAAGGTTTTATAGATAGATGATGAACAAGAAATGTAGTTTTGAATTAGTGAAAAGTCTATTATACCTTAGCCTAATATCGCTTAGATATTTTTTATTAAATGTTATTTTAAACTACGCATAATTATAGTCAAATCAGCAATATTGCATAGTTTGTGGGCTTTACAATACCCCTTTGAATTAATCATCAGAATGCTTTATGGTTAGTATATGCAAATCACATAAATAAATGCTCTCAAAATGTCGGAGAGCTCTTAAAAACGACTCCTGTCATTGGGTTAGCATTCTCCTGTACTCTTATTTACCCAGAGGATGTGCTGGAAACATACATTTTTCAAAAACTAATGCACACATAACTCAGGTCGTGGACAGGTTATCATAATTTCCAAGTGAGGGATGTTTAAATCTACAAGATTGTGTTCTGTTCTTCTTTAAGTTCATCTTCCTAGATTCACTAATTATTTTGGGAAACAAATCATTGACAGAAAACAGTGAGCAACCAATACTTGTCATTCCTGTATCTTAAATAGCCCTTATGCATGGAGGTCTGACTTCTGGACAAGAATGGCATGACCTGGTGATTGCTGTTTAAACTTTAGGGAGTATGATGTTTGATTGCCATTGTTATGTTACAGCCTTGTGAAATAACATGCTGTTGCTGATTTGTGGAAAAGCTTAACTGCTGTGAAAGGCGAGCCGTCAGTAGAAGAAACATGATTCCTCAGTTCCTCATTCTTTCACCCCTCTGCACCCTTCCACACAGGCCCTTTCCGCAGGCATAGCAAATGCCGGATGCTGATGAGGTCCAATCAGATTCATCTTTTTGGTGTTGTGACAAGTTTTGGATTCAGACATTTCTGGGTGAGTGCTAGTGTGACAAAGCCACTTCCCTTCCTCCCCTACCCTGGATTATTATATAATCTGCCTTCCCCTGCTCACTGTTTATAGCCATCTTTTTAGGGTTACCTGAATTGGTGATTTCACATATATTTTTTCTGGTGAGTTAAATAATACAGCTTTTACTCTTAATATGTAAAAACATTTGTCTTTTATGGCAGAATGATATTTTATAAGCAAAACACTTTCATCTGTAATTTACAGATATACTTGCTGAGCACTTTGTCCTAAAAATGACCAAACTTGGTTCTTTTTCTTTTCTAAGAAGTCTGTTTTCTATTTTCTCTATGTGTTGTCCCTTAAACAGTCTATTAGTTCATATCTGGGTCTTGAAATTGAACTTGACACTGTTATAAAATCAATGGGTCCTCCTTAGAGCACCAAACACAATCCAAAGAGTTGAAGTCAAGAGGTCAGAGTTGCTACTGGTCTGAGACAAACTCTGCCTGTTGTCTGTCCGTGCAGCCATCTATCCATCCTTCCTCTTTTCAAACTTCTTAATGATTGTTTTAAAACTGGATTTTCTTCTTGCTCTCCTGACTTCTGTATCTACTGTATTAGTTCCGAGGGCTGCTGTGACAATTTAGCACAAACTGGGTGGTTTAAAACAGTTGAAATGTGTTATCTCATTAGTTCTGGAGACTAAACGTCAGAAGTAAAGGGCCATTCTCTCTTGAAGAGTTCTACAGAAGAGTCTTTGTCTTTCTAGCTTCTGGTATTCTGCAGTCATCCGTGGCTGGCTTGGGTTATGATGCCTCATTCTAGTCTCTGCCTCTGTCATCACATGGCATTGTCTCCAAGTCTCAGTTTTCACGTAGATTCTTTTCTTAGTATCTGTCCAAATTTCTCTCTCCTTATAAGGACAATGGCATTGGATTAGGACCCACCTGAGTCCAGCACAAATTCTTCTTAGTTTCACTGTATCTGCAAAGGCCCTTTCCTAAATAACATCTGATTCTAAGGTCCCAGGTGTACATACCTTTTTGGCAACATTATTCAACCCAGTATACCTGTCGAGAGCTATTCTTACCAGAGCTTATACATGGGCTCAGGATCAACAATTCTATTCCAAAATGTTTGTTTTGGGAAATGTTTTAAATACATAGCATAATTTTTCCTTTCTTTAAAACTTTTAATTGAAATTTAGCATAGTCAGAGATATGGCCACAAATGACAAGTGAGTTTTTTTGTTTTACAGAATGATTATAGCTATGTAGCCATTACTCAAGAAATAGAACATTGAGGCCAGCATTGTGGCATAGAAGGTAAAGCTGCTGCTTGAGGTGCTGGCAATTGCTGTGGGCAGTGGTTTGGTCCCAGCTGCTCCACTGCTGATCCAGCTCTCTGCTAACACCCTGGGAAAGCAACAGAGGATGGCCTGAATGCTTGGTCCCCTACACCCATGTGGGAGGTCTAGAAGAATCTCTGGACTCCTGGTCTAGCCCTGGCTGCTGCAGCCATCAAGGGCGTGAACCAGAGGATGGAAGATTGCTGTCTCTCTCCCTCTCTCTCTTTCACTCTGCCTTTCAAATAAATAAGTAAGTCTTAAAAAATAGAACATCACCTGCAGCCCAGAAGTCTCCACCTTCCCTGCCATTATCTTCCTAGTAATCTCTATCTTAGGATTTCTAACACTGATTTCTATCAACATAGATTGGATTTGCTGCCTTGTATTCCATCCTATGAATATGATGCAACTATATTTCCATGTACTAGTGGAGGGACATTTTAATTGAATCAAGTTTTTTGCAATTGTGAGTAGTATTTTGTGAATATTTTTGTACATATCTTTGGATGTACCTATATATATATTTATATTTATATTTGTATTAGGGACATGCTTAAGCATAGAAATTTTACATCAAAGAGACTGCTTAATTAGTACTGGCAGATACTCTGTCTTCCAAGGTGGTCATACCAGTTTATACTCATACCAGCCATGTATATGGGTTTCAGTTGTTCCACATCTTTCCCAAAAAATTTTTTGGCCTTTTTGGTGAATATGTAATGAGATCACATAGAGGTTTTCATTTGCAATCATGACTAATGATATTGAATCCCTTTTACTATGATAATTTGCCATTCAGATGACCTCTTGAATAATGTCTCTTTAGGCTGTACCTTTAATTTTATAAGATTTATATATCTTTTTATTATTATAGCAGTATTCTACATATTCTGAATATGAATTCTTATCAGATATGTATAGTTTAGAAATCTTTTTCTCAGGTTGTGGTTTGTGTTTTCTCTCTTACTGATGTCTTTTGCTATATATGTAAGGGAAATTCAAATAGCTTGTGGAAAAGTGGAAAAGAAAAATTTATTTTGCTGCAAAAATACTTTGATATCCATGTACGGTATTTTCATAATACTCATTTTCCATGAACTTTTAGAAGTATCCTTGTATATATGTCTGTAATTTAAATAAAGTTAATTTATCTACCTTTATGGTGAGATCTTTTTATATCTTGCTTAAGAATATTTGCTTTCCCTGAGGTCATGTAGATAGTCCCATACATTATCTTCTACATGATTTATTTTTACCTTTCACATTTAGGCCTATAATATATTGGAATTGATTTGTATGCCTGTGTGAAATAGAAGTCAAGGTTGTTTTTTTCCATATGGATGTCTAATTGATCCAGGACTCTTTATTGAAAAGATCACGCTTTCCCACTTTTATTGAAAGTAAGAGGATTGTATATGTGTAGGTCACTTCTTTGACTTTTTTAGTTTGTGCTAGTTGTTTGATTTGTATCAGCACTACTTTGTTTTTTATTACTAAATCTTTCTAATTAGTCTTGATATCTAGCAGTGCGGACCTCTTAGTTTGCAATCCTTTTAAAATATTATCTTAGTGATTGTTGGCTTCTTACATTTTTAGTTAAAATTTTTGAATCATTTTGTGAGTTCCCAAAGAAAATATATATTACGAATTTGATTTGGAGTTACTGAGCATGGAGATTAATTTGAAGATAATCTTTATAACAATAGTTTATTAATGTCTGAATATAATGTGTTCCTCTATTTCAAGATTGTTAATTTTTTTTCTGTAAAGAGTTATAAGTAAATATTTTCATAATTTGACTACCAAATAGAATCTTTATCATATACTGTTATTTTCTTTTTTTGTTTTACAGCCCTTTAAGACTGTAAAAACCCTTCATAGGCAGTATAAAAACAGTCTGTAGGCTATAGTATGCTAATCTATTCTCTACAAGTGTTCATTTAATTTTTATTTAGTATGTCTTAACAGTGCTTTAGGTTTTCTGTGTAAGGTCTTGATCGTTCATTATATTTACTGTTAGATATTTGATGATTGCAACTATTATGTGGAGTAGCATTTTAAAAATTAATTTTTCAATTTTTGCTTGTATATAGACATAAAATTGATTTTTACATGTTTACTTTCTGTCCAGTGATCTTATTTTTTATTAATTGTAATAGTTTATCTGAGTACCTTTTTGGGATTTTACATTTAAGTAATGTCATGTTATAAGTATAGAGTCCTTTACCTTGGTTTCCAAATTGTATAGTATTGATTCATTCTCTTATCTTGCTGTTCTAACTAGAACTTCTAGTATGGGTTGAATATAAGTGATGACTGTAACATCTTTGTCCTCTCAAGAAAGCATTTAATATGTTATATAAGATGCTAGCCATAGGATTTTTGTATATTTTTTGATCTTTTACAAAATTAAACAAAAGTTTCTTTGATCTTTTCCCTATTTTGCTAGGAGTTGTATTTAAATCAAGCAAATGCTTTTTTTGCATCTAACATGACCATAAGATTTTTCTCCCCTTTTAGTTACTGTAGTAAATGATAATGTTCAAAGGTTAAACCTTGCATTTCTAGAAGTCTCTTTGATAATTGTATTTCTCCTTTAACAGTTCTATTTGTATCTCTATATCTCTATCTGTCTATCATAGCTATCTTGTGTGTATTTTCGCAAGAGAGACTAACCTATAGTTTTCTATTCTTTGAAATGTCCTTGGGTTTTATTTTAAAAATTTCTAATTTATTTTTACTTGTTTGAAAGGCAGAGAGAATGGGAGAGAGACAGAAACAGACAAATAGAGATCTTCCATCTGTTTGTTCTCTCTCAAAATGACTCTGACAGTTGGGGCTGGGCCAGGCCAAAGCTAGAGGCCTAGAACTCCATCCAGATCTCCGACATAGGTGGCAAGTACTTAACCATAACCTGCTGTTTCCCAAAGCATGGATTAGCAGGAAATTGGGAGTGGAACTAGGACTCAAACCTGGGCACTCTGATATGGAATGTAAGAATTCCAAGTAGGGTCTTAACTGGTAAGTCAAATGTCCACCTCTTGTCATATTTTAATATAGAGATTAGGCTGAATTGTATCCTCTCTCTGTTCTCTGAAATTATCTTTGTAGTGTGTAATATTATTTTGGCCCATCAAGACCAGCCCACAGCCCATTTGGCAGATAAATACCACTGCATAAGTCCAGTCATCTTGCATAGAGCACAACTGCTTATTTGAATGTCTTGAATTTGTGACACAGAAAATTATACAATAATATGCAATAATTGTATTGTTTTGATCTGGCAAGTTTTAAGATGCTAGCTATATTAATGTCTCATTGTAGTTATAATTTACATTTTCAAAAGGGCAGTCTCTTCAACAAATGGTGCTAGGAAAATTGGTTCTATATGTGCAGAATTATGAAGCAAGACCCCTGCCTCGCACCTTATACAAAAATCAGCACAAAATGGATCAAGGATCTAAATCTATAACCTGATACCATCAAATTACTAGAGGAAAACATCGGAGAAGCTGTAAGACACGAGCATAGACAAAAACTTCTGGAAAAGACCTCAGAAGCACAAACAATCAAAGCAAAAATAAACAAATGGGGTTGCATTAAAATAAGAAGCTCTGTACTGCAAAGGAATCATTCAACAAAGTCAAGAGGCAGCTGACAGAATGAGAGAAAATATTTTGAAACTACGCAATGATAAAAGATTAATATCTAGGATCTATTAAGAGCTCAAGAAACTCAACAACAACAGAACAAACAAGCAAGTTAAGAAATGGGCAAGGGACTTGAACAGGCGTTTTTCAAGGATGAAATTCAAATGGCCAACAAACACTTGGAAAACATGCTCGGGTCCACTTGCCATCAGATAAATGCAAGTCAAAACCACAATGTTTCCCCTCATCGCAGTTAGAATGGTTCTGATACAGAAATCAACGAACAAATGCTGATGAGGATATAGGGAAAAAGCTTCCCTAATCCACTGTTGGTGGGAGTATAAACTAGTACAGCTATTATGAAAGATAATATGGAGATAGCATGGAAATCTTTTTCCATTTTTTTACTTCTTTCAGTCTGTATCTTTTTTGATGAGGTGTGTGTTTTGTAGGCATCAAATAGATTTTTTTAAAAAAAGATTTATTTATTTGAAAGTCACTGTTACACAGAGAGAGGAGAGGCAGAGAGAGAGAGGGAGAGAGAGAGGTAGAGGTAGAGGTCTTCCATTCTCTGGTTCACTCCCTAGTTGGCCATAATGGAAGAAACTGCATCAGTCCAAAGCCAGGAACCAGGAGCTTCTTCCAGGTCTCCCACATAGGTGCAGGGGCCCAAGCACTTAGGCCATCTTCCACTGCTTTCCCAGGCCATAGCAGAGAGCTGGATCAGAAGAGGGTCTTGAACCTGCACCCATATGGGATGCTGGTGCTTCTGACTAGGGCGTTAACCCACTGTGCCACAGCAATCGCCCCGATGGTTTTGTTTTTTTATCCATTCAGCCAATCTGTATCTTTTAATTGGAGAATTTAGGTCATTTACATTCAAGTGATATTGATAACTGATGACTTAGCCCTGCCATTTTCTGTCAATATTCCTAATGTTTGTTTTGGAATCCTTTTGTCGTTTCACTGGATATTTTCTGCCTTTACATTCTTTCATAATGGTGGGCATCTTTCTGTGTTTCTGTGTGTAGCACATCCTTAAACATCTTTTGTAAGATTGGATGAATGGTATCAAATTCATTCAATTTCTATTTGTTACGGAAAGTCTTTATTTCACCTTCGTTTTTCTTATTCATAAATGAGAGCTTTGCAGGGTACATGTTCTTGATTGAGTTTTTTAAAAGATTTATTTATTTGAAAGTCAGAGTTAACACCGAGAGAGAGGAGAGGCAGAGAGAGGAAAAGAGAGGTCTTTCATCCTCTGGTTCTCTTCCCAGTTGGCTGCGCCAATCTGAAGCCAGGAGCCTGGAGCTTCTTCCTGGTCTCCCACGTGGGTGCAGGGGGCCCACTTGGGCCATCCTCTACTGCTTTCCCAGGCCATAGCAGAGAGATGGATTGGAAATTGAGCAGCTGGGTCTTGTACTGGCACCCATATGGGATGCCAGTGCTTTAGGCCGGGGCGTTAACCCACTGCACCACAGTGCTGGCCCCTAGTGTTTTTTCTTTTAAGACTTGGGCTATGTCTCTCCATTCTCTCCTAGCTTGTGAGTTTCTGATGAGAAGTCAGCTGTGAGTCTAATTGGAGATCCTCTGAGAGTAACCTGGGGTTTCTATCATGCACATTTTTAGAATCTTTTATTTATGTTTTACTATTGAAAGTTTGACTAAAATGTTCCTTGGTGGAGGTTTTTTGTGGTCATGTCTATTAGGAGATCTGTGTACCTTGTGTACTTTCATGTTCCTTTCTTTCTGCAAATCTGAGTAGTTTTCTGTCATTATCTCACTGAATAGGCCTTCTAATCCTGCGGGGATTGAGGGTTGTGTCTGTACTCTTTGCTGTACGTCTGCAGCTTCCAGGCTGATCCACGGTGTCCCTCTTCCTTCTGTAAATTTCTACTTCAGATGTCTCTCCAACACTCCCATGGGAATGTACTTCCTCTACTTTTTTCTGTTAATATCTTTTCCTAGCCTAAAGCAGTATATCCTTTCTCTATTTCACCATCTTGGAATCACTGACCCATAATTTAATTTTGATATTTTGAAAAAGTGGTGTTTTCAGTAGTTCTTTACATGTTGTAGATACAAATCCTTTATCAGATATGTTCTTTTCAAGTGTTTTTCTCAGACTGTCACTTGTCAATTTCTTTGCATTAAAAGGAGCAATTTCTTTTAATTTTGATGAAATCCATTTTGTATTTTTTTCTTTTATAGTCTATCAGTTTAGTGACTTATCTTGGGCATCTTTGCTTAATCCAGAGCCCCAGTTGTGTTTTTTTTTTATATTTTTAGCTTAATTATTTAAAAAATGTATATATCCCCTTATTATCTCCTATACCCTTTAGGAGTTAATTTACACATTGGATGGTTTGGAGCAGCAGCACTTAGCCCAATACTGCTCCTTGTTAATTTCCAAAGTCTGCCTTTGCTGATATTACTGAATCATGGGGTCAGTGTTGTAGTGTAATGGGTTAAGCCACCACCTGCATCCCATGTGGTCACCAGTTTGAGTCCCAACTGCTACACTTCTTATCCAGCTCCCTGCTAATGAACCTAAAGAAGCAGCAGAAGATGGCCCAAGCACTTGGTTCCCTACACCTATGTGGGAGACGTGGATAAAGCATGCACAATAGCAGGAAGCTGGAATGGAGCATAGAGCCAGTACTTGAACCCAGGGACTCTGACATGGGATATGGGCATCCCAAGGCACAGCTTAACTGTCATGCTGAAGCCTGCCCCTGTGGTTTGATTTTTAATATTATGGTTATAATCCATTTTGAGTTGATTTTTTTTTGTTGTTGTGAGATAATGTTTTGGGTTTAGATATTTCCACGTGGGTATCCAATTGTTTTAGTTTCATTTGTTGAAGACTATACCTTGGGGCTGTGGTGTGGTTGGTTAAGCAGCCACCTGCAGTGCTTGCATCCCATATGGGCAGAGGTGCACCAATTTGAAGTCAGGAGTCAGGAGCTTCCTCCAGGTTTCCAATGCAGGTGCAGGGGGCCCAAGGACTTGCACAATTTTCTACTGCTTTCCCAGGCCATAGAAAAGCTCTGGATCAGAGTGGAGCAGCCAGGAGTAAAACTGGCACCCATATGGGATGCCGGCACTGCAGGCAGTGGCTTTACCCACTATACCACAGCACTGTCCCCAAAAGTGGTCTTTTATATGAGGGATATTCAGAATTCATGGAAAATGTGTACTATGAGAAAACTATTTTCATTTTTTTGGATGAAAATAATCTTTTAATTAAATTTTCCAAAAGTTTTTTTTTTTAATACTTATCACATTCTGCAGATGACTATCATTTCTGCGGCTCTTCTTTCATTCATGAAGTTCCAGCTTTTCCTCTGGTATTATTTTTCTTCATCCTGAAGAACTTACTTAAGAATTACTTATTCTTAGTAGATGTGCTGGCAAACTCTTTAAATTTTTATTTGTTTTGTAATTTCATTTTGCCTATATTCCTGAAATGTATTTCTGATAGAATTTTGAGTTAACAATTATTTTCTTTGGCTCCTTGAAGATATTATTCTATTGTCTTCTGGCTTTCATGGTTTCTGATAAGAAATCTAGTCAGTTTTTCCTGTCATTTTTTTTTCTGGTATGGTTTTATCATGAAGTCTCTGGGCATGATTCTTTAAGATTATCATGATTGAGGCCAGTGCCGTGGCTCAATAGGCTAATCCTCTGCCTGCGGCGCCAGCACACCAGGTTCTAGTCCCGGTCGGGGTGCCGGATTCTGTCCCGGTTGCCATTCTTCCAGTGCAGCTCTCAACTGTGGCCTGGGAGTGCAGTGGAGAATGGCCCAAGTGCTTGGGCCCTGCACCTGCATGGGAGACCAGAAAAAGCACCTGGCTCCTGGCTTCGGATCAGCACGGTGTGCCGGCTGCAGCAGCTATTTGAGGGTGAATCAACGGTAAAGGAACACCTTTCTCTCTGTCTCTCTCTTACTATCCACACTGCCTGTCAAAAAAAAAAAAAAAGATTATCATGTTTGAGAGGATTTCAGAGTTTCCTGAATCTGTAAATGTGTATTTCCCCCTCAAACTTGAAATTTGGTAATTTTTATTTTTCAGTCTTTTTTATCTCTCTGTGCACTTTATGTTGGGTAGTTTCTATGGCTGTTTTTCTGAAATATCACTCATATTTTTTCCTGCAGTGTTACTTTGGTTGTTACTCTTAACGTAATGCATTTGGCATTTCTTATATTTTTATCTAAATTTATATTTTTGTCTTCTATTTCTCTGCTTTTTATGTTCATGGTTTGTTTCACATCATTGAGCATGTTTATAAGATCAATAACAGTTGTTTTCATGTACTGTTTTGCAATTATCATCTTTTCTATCATTTCTATTTCTTTTTTTTAAACTTTTATTTAATAAATATAAATTTCCAAAGTACAGTTTATGGATTACATTAACTACCCTGCCACCTGCAACCCTCCAATTTCCTGCTTCACTCCCACTCCATTCACATGAAGATTCATTTTCAATTATCTTTATATACAGAAGATCACTTTAGCATATTTTAAGTAAAGCTTTCAACAGTTTGCACCCACATCGAAACACAAAGTGTAAAATACTGTTTGAATACTAGTTATGGCATTAATTCACATTGTACAACACATTCAGGATAGAGATCCTACATGAGGAGTAAGTACACAATGAATCCTGTTGTTGACTTAACAAATTGACACTCTTGTTTATGGCGTCAGTAATCACCTTAGGCTCTTGTCATGAATTTCCAAGGCTATGGAAGACTTTTAAGTTCGCAGACTTGGGTCTTATTTAGACAAGGTGATAGTCAAAGTGGAAGTTCTCCTTTCAAAGAAAGGTACCTCCTTCTTTTTTTTTTAACTTTTATTTAATGAATATAAATTTCCAGTGTACAGCTTATGGATTACAATGGTTTCCCCCTCCCATAACTTCCCTCCCACCCGCAACCCTCCCCTCTCCCGCTACTAGTTATAGCATTAAATCAAAATGTACAGCACATTAAGGACAGAGATCCCACATGAGGAGCAAGTGCACAGTGATTCCTGTTGTTGACCCAACAAATTGACACTCTAGTTTATGGTGCCAGTAACCACCCTAGGCTGTCGTCATGAGTTGCCAAGGCTATGGAAGCCTTCCAAGTTTGCCGACTCTGATCATATTTAGACAAGGTCATAAAAGACAGGGTGAGGATAGTAACCAATGATCCTAAGAGTGGCATTTACCAGGTTTGAACAATTATACAGCATTAAGTGGGAAAGAGGACCATCAGTACACACATGTTGGGAGTAGAGCCATTGGTGGTAGAGTAGAGGTTATGATTACAAAGGAATGAGGCCCAAGTGTGCTAGACAGGGTCTAGAAATAAGGACAGAGTCATTATTAGAGGAGCTAAGAAAGGTGCTGTCTAAGCTACAAGTAATTTTTCTGATTGAGAGGCAAATAGAACCTGACAGAAGGGGCTTGATAATAATCTGGTGGGCTTTAGGCCTTGTGAGTTAAGAGGCCCAGACCTATCTATCTCTTCACATGGGGTACATCCTAAGGGAGGTGTGAACCTCCTAGGGGAAGGCACTCTGTTGACTTTCATTACTTGGCTGGGCTGGGAGGAGAGCTGGCCAGGTAAAGGCAGGTGGCATCTCTAACAAGAAATTTACAGTTCTGCCTGCAATGTTGCTGACCCTACTTGACCATCCCCTCAGCTGCAGTGGTCACTTTGGAAGTTGGGCTGAGTGAAGGGCTTTTCAGCTTAGAGCCAATAAGATCTGTGGCTCTGACCTGGGCATCCTTCGACTCCAGGGCAGGTCCATTTCCAGTGATCCAACTCTTGGCAGAGCTGCAGGGCTCTTCACAAGCTGACTTCTGCTGAAGCCCAGGCTTACCACATTGAAAGCCACTGCAGTGGACTGGCCTGTTGGGTCTCCTTGAGGGCAGATCACTGTACAGATCAGCCATTAATAGGCCTGCCACCCATTGCTTCTGATGCCTAGCTTTCTTTTCCTCCTGGTTTGTGTTAAAGCAGACCAGAGGATGCAAGTCAAGGGAGTGCCCAAGTCCCATCTCTAATCTTCGGTGGAAGAACCTATAGGAGGACAGCTAAACACAGAACCAACAACGCTTTAGTTTTATGAGCAGCAAATCATATATAAGTGTGGATGACAAAAGACTTTAAGTCGCCATGTTTAAATTATAAACTCATCGATCAACAAGAGGCACTTGCTTACTTCACAGTATTTTTGTAAGCACCTGTAGGATTTTTACAATTATTTACCCCATTTGGCCTCTGGGACTTTCTCATTAATATAACTATCATGTCTAGTAACACAAGATCATTAGACTTTTTAATTCTCAAACATTTGTATTAATAGCATTTTCCATTATAGAAACTTAAAGTTTGGTACCAAATCACATCTTGACAGTACTTCTAATATAATCCAAATAGCCTGATTAGTTGGTGTCTCTATAAGATGAGAGACATAGGTCCTTCGATTTTTTCAGTTGGGCCCAAACTGGAAAAACCAAAGTCCAGGATTTACTGGAAATTTTAGAGACCAGATTGTTTGAAACTTTGATTTTTTGAATGCCGGTCAAGAATGCCAAGAAGGCTCAAAATCCAAAATATCTGGTTGAAATAAGATTCCTTAAAATCATGACATAATATAGACCAAATTTGATCATTGTTACAGGTGATTATTCAAATCTTTGAAAATAAGCACATATTTAAATAACCCATAGCTCTTAATAAAAATTCAGCTGTTTTTGAACAATTAGAATTTAACAGACATCAAGAGAACATAATAGATTACTTTAACACATTGCTTTAACAGAGCATCAGAGTTTAAGTCTATGTCAAAGAGAAATTGAGCTTCCTGTGATCTTTTGCTGTGAGGTTTCCTTCCTTTACCTTCTTTCATATTGGTGACCATGTTTCTGTGTTTCTGTGTGTAACACATCTTTAAGCATCTTTTGCAGGGCAGGATGAGTGGCAACAAATTCTTTCAGTTTCTGTTTGCTATGAAAAGTCTTAGTTTCACCTTCATTCACAAATGAGAGCTTTGCAGGATATAATATTCTGGGCTGGCAGTTTTTCTCTCTTAGTACCTGGGCTATTTCTCGCCATTCCCTTCTAGCTTGTAGGGTTTCTGATGAGAAGTCTGCTGTGAGTCTAATTGGAGATCCTCTGAGAGTAATCTGGTGTTTCTCTCTTGCACCTTTTAGAATCTTTTCTTTATGTTTCACTGTGGTGAGTTTGATTACAATGTGTCGTGGTGAGGATCTCTCTTGGTCATGTTTATTAGGGGTTCTATAAGCTTCCTGTACTAAGATGCCTCTGTCCTTCTCCAGACCTGGGAAATTTTCTGCTAGTATGTCACTGAAAATGCCTTCTAATCCTTTCTCCCTCTCCATGCCTTCAGGAACTCCTAGAACCCGAATGTTGGGTTTTTTAATAGTATCCTGTAGATTCCCGACAATATTTTTTAGATTTCTAATTTCTTCTTCTTTTCTTTGATTTGACTGTATACTTCCCTGTGCTCTGTCTTCTAAGTCTGATATTCTCTCTTCTGCTTTGCCCATTCTGTTTTTAAGGCTCTCTAATGTGTTTGTCATTTGATCTACTGAATTCTTCATTTCATTATGATTTCTTGTCACTATCACAGTTTCATGTTCTACTAGTTGTTTCATTTCATTTTGATTCCTCCTTAATATTTCATTTTCACGAGAGAGATTTTCTATCTTGTCCATTAAGGATTTCTGTAGTTCAAGAATTTGGTTTTGAGAACTTCTTAATGTTCTTATCAATTTTTTGAGATCCGCTTCTTGCATTTCTTCTATCTCCTCATCTTCATAATCTTGAATTGGGGTGTCTTTTTCATTTGGGGTTGTCATAGTGTCTTCCTTGTTCTTGTTACCTCGGTTTTTGCATTTGTTTGGCATGTTGGAGATATTTGGTTTCTTCACTCTGGTGTTTTTTCTTGTTACACTATGGCTCTATATTAAGTGGACTGTCTGCTTTCAGTGGAGCCTTAGAGGCTTGAGATGAGTGTGGCCTGAGAGCTCTGTTTGGTTCCTCAGGGTTGAGGGTGTGTCCAAGATGACACTCCCAGGTTAGGCATGGTAAATCTTTCTTTCTTTCTTTTTTTGATTCAAAAGGGAAGTAATTCCGCACAGCTGAATGTACTTGGAGGTAGTTAGGCAATTGATATACCCACAGGAGCCAGAGATTGGAAGCTCTTTCCCAAGGAGCACACAGGGAATCTCTGCTGCCCTCAGTGTGGGCTCCAATTCTCCTGCAGTCTCCCACTGGGTTGTCAAGTTAGATGCTAATCTCCTGTTATTTCACCCCTCCCCCCAGAGTCAGGTTTTTCTGCTAGGCTCAGGGCCGGTGCAGACCTGAGGTCGTCTTGCTTATGACGTATGACCAAAATGGCGCCTGCTCTTTGTCTTGCTCGCCTTTGAGGGGTGAGCAGAGAGAGAGAAACTCGTGTCCGTATCGGTCACTTTTTTTTTTTTTCCTCTCTCTCTTCTAGTTAGCCTGGTGAACTTTTCCCCACGGAGTTTCAAGCCTCGTTCCCTCTAGTCTCCTCTTTCCGCTTGCCCGCTGGTGTTTCGGGCTGTTGAGGTTCGGCTCACCTCGCGTTCCAGCGCTGGTGTGTTGAGTCTGCCACTGGTGTACCGAATTTGGGCTTCCACACTCTCCACGCAGGTCCACAGTGAATCACTAGTTCCAGAAGAGTTTCCTCTGCGGTTTCTTCCCCTTCTCTTCCTTGACCCTGCAGTATCTCCACTTTTATTAACCTGACTCTCGCCTGGACTAATATTGTGCTCCCTTCCTATTCCGCCATCTTGCCCGATACCTCCTTCTTTGATGGCCCATTCTTTCTACTGGGATCTCACTCGCAGAGTTCTTTCAATTAGGGTTTTTTTTTTTTTTTGCCAGAGTGTCTTGCTTTCCATGCCTATAATACTCTCATGGGCTCTTCAGCCAGATCCGAATGCCTTAAGGGCCTATTCTGAGGCCAGAGTGCTGTTTAGGACATCTGCATTTCTAGGAGTCTGCTGTGTATCCCACTTCCCATGTTGGATCACTCTCTCCCTTTTTTATTCTATCAGTTAGTATTAGTAGACACTAGTGTTGTTTGTGTGATCCCTTTGACTCTTAGACCTATCAGTGTGATCAATTGTGAACTGAAATTGATCACTTGGACTAGTGAGATGGCGTTGGTACATGCCACCTTGATGGGATTGTATTGGAATCCCCTGGCACATTTCTAATTCCACCATTTGGGGCAAGTCTGATTGAGCATGTCCCAAATTGTACATCTCTTCCCTCTCTTATTCCCACTCTCATATTTAACAGATCGCTTTTCAGTTAAATTTAAACACCTAAGAATAATTGTGTGTTAATTACAGAGTTCAACCAATGGTATTAAGTAGGACAAAAAAATACTAAAAGGGATAAAGTACTAAGTTGTTAATCAACAGTCAAGACAAGGGCTGATCAACTCACTGTTTCTCATAGTGTCCATTTCACTTCAACAGGTTTCCTTTTAGGTGCTCGGTTCATTGTCACCAATCAGGGAGAACATATGATATTTGTCCCTTTGGGACTGGCTTATTTCACTCAGCATGTTTTCCAGATTCCTCCATTTTGTTGCAAATGACCAGATTTCATTGTTTTTGACTACTGTATAGTATTTTAGAGTACATATCCCATAATCTGTTTATCCAGTCTTCTGTTGATGGGCATTTAGATTGATTCCAGGTCTTAGCTATTGTGAATTGAGCTGCCATAAACATTGAGGTGCAGACAGCTCTTTGATTTGCCAGTTTAATTTCCTTTGGGTAAATTCCAAGGAGTGGGATGGCTGGGTTGTATGGTAGGGTTATATTCAGGTTTCTGAGGAATTTCTAGACTGACTTCATAGTGGCTTTACCAATTTGTATTCCCACCAGCAGTGGGTTAGTGTCTCTTTTCCCCCACATCCTTGCCAGCATCTGTTTTTGGTAGATAGACCCTTCAGGATAATATTTTTCTTCTTTGCTACATGTCTGGTATTTGTTTTTATTAATGTTGGGCACTGGGTTTTGCATTTCTTAATGCTGAGTTCTGTTGTATTCCTTTAAAGTGTGTTGGACCTTATTCTTGTGTTTATGTATTCATGGATTACATATATGCATAATTATTGTTGAACACATACATATATGAATCTTTGATGTTTTCTCATGGTAGGTCTAGGTAAGCATTTACTCTTGGGCTAATTTATCCCTGTAGTAAGGCATGACTTTCTTAAAAATTCTACCCAATGTCTTGTATATTTTAATGTTTCTCCACTCAGAGTGACAGAAACGTAAATTATCCCAATTGTTGCATGATTTCTGGGAAATTTCAGCCTATTGCTTTTTAGTAGTTTTTCCCTAGCCTCTTTCCTTTAGCTTTAGATTTACCCCAAATCAACAGAATTACCAGAAAAAATTACATTTAATCAAATATTTAGGAGTGTCCAGATTTAAGATGTCGCAACTGTCTAGAATGATAAAAAGGAACTGATCTATATGCAGTTTTCATTTAAAATAATCAACTCCAGGCGTGTGTATGCAAATTATCACTTAGCTTCAGACTTGAGGCAAATATTTAAAAATATCTAGAGCTCTCTTTTTGTTTAGCTCCTTCCTCTAGAATATTCTGACCTACAAATTGTATTCACTTGGATGTTTTAAAATCTGATCATTACCTCTTAATTTAATGAGGCTGATGGGTTGTTTGAATTCCAGTCTTCTGAGTTGTAGCCTAGAAAGTGTTTCTAGGCAGTAATCTTGGTTGGAAAATCACAGAATTTATCTCATCATTTCCCTTTCATAGATTATTTTTCTGAGTTGCCTGTTGACTAAAATATCAAAAATTATTTTATATCTATTTCCCAGGTTCTAATTGTTTTTGTGAGGGCAATGTCTATGGCAATTAATCCTTCATGCATAGGTGCAAGTCCAAAAGTAGACTTAACATTATGTTTTAATTGATATATAATATTTGTACTTATAGGATACAGTATTGTAATTTGATACATGTATACAATGTATATTGATGAAATCACAGTACCTATGATTTCTATCTCCTCATATGTTATAATTTCTATGTGTTAGGAGCCTTCAAGCTCTTCTGTATTTATTTTGAAATGTATTATTAATTATCATAGACTGTAGTTACTCTAAGGTAGTATAGGACATGGGAACCCAAAGTAGACTTTTGGGTATTTTTATACACAGGAGACTGTTAAATTCATGGATTACATATATGTATAATTATTGTTGAATACATGAAAGTTTGAGGCATACCCTCGGATGGGTTGACTTTTAGTTTCCTTCTTAGACCTCAATTTGTTAATTCTTTCTCAAATATTGATTGTATTTTAGTGTAAATGACATAAATGCAGGTCAGTACTATTGAACGTCTAAATCATATCATCGGTAAATTATTGCAGTAGATGCCTAAATAATCCCGATCTTAGCCTCAGTCTCTCCCACTCTGTCTCTCTCCTCTCCAGAGTGAATCTTAAGATGTAAACTCACCTCTCTCTCTACTTCTACTTTGTCCTCTTCTCCCAGTGTCACAGTCCATTCTCAACCAGGCAACCAGAGTGATCCTTATATAACATAGTTTCAGACCAAGCTATCTCCCAACACATGTAAATACTTCAGCATCTCCACATCTCATTCAGAATAAAAGTGAGGATCTCTCAAGGGCCCATGAGATCCTACCTAAGGCCCCTCTTGACCTAGGTCCTGCGACTTGCCTTCTTTCATTCTATTGTTGCACAGGCTTCATCATTATTTACACTTCATGTCATACTCTGATTTCCTTCTGTACCTTAAATACTCTTCCTTCAGATTTCTTCACAGTTAATTTCCTTACCTCCTTCAAGTCATTAGTGAAATATCACCTTCTCAATATTGTCTCCCTGACTCCTCAATTCAATGATGAAATATAACCCCATCACCTTCTGTGATTCAGCAATTCCAATACCTCTTACTGTGCTCTGTTTTCCACATCACTGATCAACTTCTGACATCCTAAATATTAAACACTAATTTATTATTTTCTGTCACTCTCATCAACTAAAAAGGAAGTTCCTCGAGGGTAGGACTTGCTGTCTGTTTTGTCCACTAATACATCTTTGAAGACTAAAAAAAAAAAAAGAACTTGGAATCTACTAGGCACATAGTAAATATTGTGTATAAATTGGGTGCCATACCTTTAAGTAAGATTCTTGGAGCTTCTTAATTATCAGGAGGGTAGGCTACAAATTCTTCTCCAGTGGAATCCATTCTTCATGAGCTCCTTCACCTTCCAACATCTACCTTTATAGCTTCTCCATCCACCCAGTGACTGGATTCCACCCGAGGTGAAGTAGGAATTCCTGTTGTTTCACATTTCTCAGTAACATCTCAGGGAGCACCCATTTCTTTCTAGTCACTTTTAAGTATTAGAACAATTTCACTTTTAGGTGTGAACAGATCCAGGCCAACAGAATCTCAAACTTCAGTGTCTCATGAGTGGTCAACTTTATTTCCCTTTCTTACTAAGGTCACAAGCTCAAGGACCCACAATAGAAAGGGGTGGGTTTGCTTTTTCATCTCTATCTTCTCTTCCTTCTGCTTCCCCTATTCCCCACAGAGCTCAATGAAGAATGGGAGAGGGGAGAGTATGTCATCTGTTGATCTTGTAATCTGGCTATTGGCTTTCTGAGGCCAATGCTCATCTGTATCTCAGCAGGTTCTTTGGTGACCCTTTCTCCCAGCCAGAAATCTCTGAGATGCTTAGCACCCTGATGCAGGTGGCAGCCTCTTAACTCATTTTTGTCCACATTTCTCTCCTAGAACTTCTCTGCTGCAAAACTCTCAGACTGGCAAAATCCCTCTTGATCAGAATCCTTTCAAAATGTCCTTGAAACAACTGCTGGACATATAGCTCAATTGTGCAAAAAGAGATCTGCCATCCAGGACATAATTGTCGATGCAGTTTATTCCACAGCTGCCTTTCCTGTCTTGAATAATGATGTAATTTGGTAAATCCTAAGGAGCAATTTGAATTTATGAACTCAACAGAGTGGTAGAAATTGTCCTAGAGGTGAGCGGTGGGCAGAGTGGGTTAAGCAGCTGCTCAGAACTTCCACGTCTCATACAGGAGTGCCCAGGTTTGAGTCCCAGGGACTCCATGCTTCCTGTTAATGCTGCCTGGGAGGCAGCAGGTGAAGTTTCAAGCACTTGGGCTCACGCCTCCCATACGAGAAATCCAGAAGTTCCAGGCTCCTGGCTTTGGCCTGGCCCAGCCCAGCTGTTGCAGACATTTGGGGGAGTAAAACAGTGAACGGAGGAGCTCTCTGTCCCACTTCCTTTTTCTTCCCTCCCCCTTCGCCCTTCTTCCACCTCTCTTACACTGCCTTTCAAATAAATACATCTTTAAAAAATAAACAATCATAGGTGGAACTCTGTCAGCTGCCTCTGTTTGGCTGGTAGTAAGTTACCAAACCTTTATCTTCGTCACATTCAAATGAACAAGGAAATATGGTCATGTGCTATATAACAGTGTTTCAGAAAAAGATGGACCACATGTGTAACAGTGATCCCATAAGATTATAACTGGACTTTAACAATGCCCAACCCTCAGTGATATGGTAGCTGACATAATGTCATAGCACAATGCATTAGTTATGTTTGTAGTGATGCTAGCATGTACAGTTATGCACCTCCCATACATAATACTTTACTGTTATAGTGGACAACTGTGTCCCAGGCTTCTCTATTTACCATACTATAATTTTAATTATTATTTTGGAGTACACTCCTTCTAACTTACACAGAATATTCCCTTAAAACAGTGTACCATGCTATGCCTGCAGCCACCTCATACATCTCATGCTGACCATATCTCCAGTTTGCATCAAGTGATGGACCTAGATCACCTAGGTTTGTCATCATTCCGTGATGCTTATGCAATGAAGAGTTGGCTAACAACCCATTTCTCAGAACATACCGCCATGTTAAACAGCATATGACTGTGCATATGTAGTCACACGATCATTTGTTAAGAGTGTGATCATAAAAATCCCTTCATCTCTCCGTGACTCAGCTCCACATGTGTGACATGAAGCGGCAGAGTTTTTAGGTTAAGGTCTAGCGCAGCTACCCTGTGATTGCCTTTGGGTCTCTGTTTCTGGGGATGTGCTGTGGAGACTGTGCTTTGCAGAGTGCATTGAGCTGCCTCTCCCGCTCCCACAGGATGGCAGTTCTGGTGCTCTGAAGCGTTTGTTTTGAAATTTAAATTGAATTATTAATCAAATGCCATATGTGGAGAATAAGTCTACATCAAATGGGGGAGGTCAAAAAGTATGAATGTTTTAACTAGGGAATGTCTATCCTTTCACTTGGTGGCCAAACCACCAGGACAGAGCAGCCACCATAGATAGAGACGGGCCTAGTTGCTGCTGCCAACCGTGTCTTCTGAGGCTCTTAGAAAACAGAGGCTGTTTGGTCGAGGGGTGTGATATTTCTTCCTGACAAAGCTCCTGCCAGGAGAGACTGTGCATAACTCAGCCCTGAGCCTTTCTATGAGCTCTGCCAAATCTGTCAGGCAAGTAACAAAACACTGAAAAGGAAGTAATGTCAGCCTAGCCTGGTGATGACCAACGCTGCTCCCGTAATTACTCTACCTGGTGACAAACGCTATTTATCAAGTTTGAAATAAAGTGGTTTTAAAGTCAGAAATTTATGTGCCAGCCAGGCAGAGGCTGTAATTTGGGTGAATACTGGTTTAAAGTAACATAAACTAAGATTAAAACAAATTGGAGAGCCAGGCAACTTTAAATATGCACCATAAGTTTTATCTTCAGTTCTTTCTGATTTTATCATGACGTCTTTGCCCCCATGTTTCACACCAGTTATGACATTCATCTAAGCCAAGATCCCACCCTGAAGTCAAAAGGAGGATGAATTCAGTCTTAACGTGATTATCCAACAAGTATCTGTTGTACTCAATGCATATAGAAAAAAGAAGCCTGAAGAGACCTGGAGGAATTCATTGATTTGTTCAACAAGCATTTATCGAGTGCTTACTATGTACCAGTTATTGATGAAGGACTAGGAATGGTGGGGGTGAACAAGATACCAAAGGTTTCTGCTCTTATGGAACTCACTTATATATAACTGAGAAGATGTACAAATAAATGAGAAAATACAGGTAGAGAAAAATGAGAGTTACTGAGGAAGTGACAGGAAAAGTAGTTATGGTCACAAGAAGAGGAAGATGAAATTGTAAGCTTAGAACAGGAGTAAACTTAGCACAGGAGTGGAAGCAGACAAGATCACAGAGTGGCACTGTTGCTTCAAGGAGGACCTTATGGTGGATTTTATTCCAATTACAACATGGGCCATTGGTGCATTTTAAGAAGAGAGTGATGGTCTGACTCACTCCTAGTTGAATGTAAAACAAAAAATGTTTGGGAATGAAGGCCGGCGCCGTGGCTCACTAGGCTAATCCTCCACCTTGCAGCGCCAGCACACCGGGTTCTAGTCCCGGTCGGGGCTCCGAATTCTGTCCCGGTTGCCCCTCTTCTAGGCCAGCTCTCTGCTGTGGCCCAGGAGTGCAGTGGAGGATGGCCCAAGTGCTTGGGCCCTGCACCTTATGAGAGAGCAGGAGAAGCACCTGGCTCCTGCCTTCAGATCAGCGCGGTGCGCCGGCTGCAGTGTGCTGGCCGCGGCAGCATTGGAGGGTGAACCAATGGCAAAGGAAGACCTTTCTCTCTGTCTCTCTCTCTCACTGTCCACTCTGCCTGTCAAAAAAACAAAAAAACAAAGAAAACAAAAACAAAAACAAAAAATGTATGGGAATGAAACAGACATCCTATGATTATATTATTGTTTTTAGCCCTTGTTTATACTCCTGTAGAACTGAGGTCTTTCTGCTTTTTACCTGTTGAATATTATGGTTAGAGGTGCATTAAGCCTGTGATTATAGAGGGGATTGAAATTATGTTTTTGCAAAAATTAAAAAGAAGGAAGGAGCGGGTTCAGGGAGGGGGAGGCAAAAGGAAGGAAGTATGGTTATCTTAGAATTGTACATATGATTTTAAGTCTTTTTTTTTTTTTTTTTTTTGGACAGGCAGAGTGGATAGTGAGAGAGACAGAGAGAAAGTATGGTTATCTTAGAATTGTACATATGACTCCTGATAAGTGAGGTTTTTTGTGGCATGAGTTGCTAGATACCAACGGACTTTTAAAGTGACCTCAGGTACTGACAGCTGGTGATGATGCACAGATAGTCTCAATTTACTGTTTTGGCGGTAGTTGTTTGCTAGACCTTCCGGTGTTTCTGACCCCTCCTGAATGCTGCAGTATGAAAGCAAAGAGCGAGCTCTGGGAAGTGCCTAGGAAGCACATTAGGATAAAGGTGGTGCAACTTTTACATAGTCCTGATTTTAAAACTATGAACCTTTGAACCTCTCTCAGTATTAGAGCATGAGATACAAGTTATTTGAATATGGAGGGGAGTGGGAGGTGTAGGGTTTAGAGGACTGATCTCATTTGCATAAATACAGGTATATTGTACTGTTCATTGTGGTGACTCAGCAAAAAAGACCTTTCTGAGAAACAGTGGTTATTCTCATTCCAGTGTTACTCATGCAGTGGACTGGATTTTGGTTAGGCTTTCCAACTTGGCCCAGTACTTGGAAGGCCAGACAGCTATCTGGAGACTGAAAGCCAACCTGCCTGTATACAGGGCTTGGCCTGCATTACTGTTAGTGGGAAAGAGTAACTCTTCCAGGTCTGTGAAAGAAAAAATAGGTTGGCAGTGAAAACTGGAAATGAACAAAGTCATAAAATAGCAGTCAGTGCTGTAGTGAGGTTTTTTGTGGCAGGAACACTTGCTTTCAGTTTTGTGTAGTATATACATACAAAATAAGTATATTTTGTGGTTCAAAACCAGAGTATCTAGCATAGTTTTGCTGTTTGGCCAGCTAATATTTAAAGTCACATTAAGTCCACTGAGACCAGGAGCTGCAGAGGAAACGGTTTGATAAGTAGCATTCCAGGATGAAAGGACAACCCAGTGTTCCACCTCTGCACTGGACTACTGTCTCCCTGGCTGGACCTGACCAGGATGTTACACCTTGGCTGCAGGGCTCCTGGTTTCTTCACTCCTGACGCTTAATAACTATTTCAACAGGACCTTGTTTTTCTTGCTTCGTAAATAATTGTGTTTCAAAAAATACACAAAAACAAAGGGAAGATTTAATCACTAAACAAGAGTGAGCATAAGCACTCTTGAGATTTTGGTGTGTGACCTTCCAGACTTATGTATGTGTGTTCATAGTTTTTTAATTTTTTTGTCAAAATGAATTCATACTTCCCTATTGTGACCATCTTATTTCAAAGCATATTATTTTCCTATGTCATTAAATAATCCTGTCAAAAAAAAGAATTGTACATATGAAACACATGAACCTTGTTCTCTCCTATTAATAAAAATTAAAAAAAAAAGATGCTGAGTGAGTTAAGCCAGTCCCAAAGGGACAAATGTCATATGTTCTCCCTGATCACTGACAACTAACCAAGCACTAAAAAGGAAACCTGTTGAAGTGAAAGGGACACTATGAGAAGTAGTGACTTGTGACTTGATCAGCCCTTGTCCTGACTGTTGATATACAATTTAATACTTTATCCCTTTTAGTATTTTTTTTGTTCTCGTTAATACTATTGGTTGAACTCTGTAATTAACACACAATTATTGTTAGGTGTTTAAATTTAACTGAAAGTGATCCCTGTTAAATATAAGAGTGGAATAAGAGAGGGAGGAGGTGTACAATTTGGGACATGCTCAATCGGACTTGTCCCAAATGGTGAAGTTAGAAATGTGCCAGGGGATTCCAATTCAATCCAATCAAAGTGGCATGTACCAATGCCATCTCACTAGTCCAAGTGATCAATTTAAGTTCACAATTGATCATACTGATAGGTCTAAGAGTCAAAGGGATCACAGAAATAAGACTAGTGTCTGCAATACTAACTGGTAGAATAAAAAAGGGAGAGAGTGATCCAACATTGGAAGCGAGGTACACAGCAGACTTATAGAATGGCACATGTCCTAAACAGCACTCTGGCCTCAGAATTAGCCCTTAAGGCATTTGGATCTGGCTGAAAAGCCCATGAGAGTAGAGAGTATTGTAGGCATGGAAAGCAAGATACTCTGGCAAAAAAAAAAAAAAAAAAAAAAAAAAAGGATCTAAATGATCTAAATGAAAGATCTCTGCGAGTGAGATCCCAGTGGAAAGAACGGGCCATCAAAGAAGGAGGTACCTTTCTCTGAAGGGAGGAGGGAACTTCCATTTTGACTATGACCCTGTCAGAATAACATCGAAGTTGGCGAACCCAAAAGGCTTCCATAGCCTTGGCAACTCATGACTAGAGCCTAGGGAGATTACTGACGCCATAAACAAGAGATTCAAATTGTTAAGTCAACAACAGAGATCCTCATGTAGGATCTCTGTCCTTAATGTGTTGTCCAGTGTGAAGTAATGCTATAACTAGTACTGAGACAGTATTTTACACTTTATGTTTCTGTGTGGGTGCAAACTGATGTAATCTTTACTTAATATATACTAAATCAATCTTCTGTATGTAAAGATAATTGAAAATGAATCTTGATGTGAATGGAATGGGAGAGGGAGCGGGAGATGGGAGGGGTATGGGTGGGAGGGAAGTTATGGGGGGGGGAAGCCATTGTAATCCATAAACTGTACTTTGGAAATTTATATTTACTAAATACAAGTTTTAAAAAATTAAAAAAGTAATCTAAGTAAAGCACTCTACATAAATAAATACATAAAAGAAGAAGAAGAAGAAGCAGGGGGGCCGGCACTGTGGCGCAGCAGGTTAAAGCCCTGGCCTGAAGTGCATGCATCCCATATGGGTGCTGGTTCTAGTCTTGGCTGCTCCTCTTCTGATCCAGCTCTCTGCTATGGCCTGGGATAGCAGTAGAAGATGGCCCAAGTCCTTGGGCCCCTGCATCTGCATGGGAGACCTGGACGAAGCTCCTGGCTTTGGGTTAGTACAGCTCCGGCCTTTGCAGCCATCTGGGGAGTGAACCAAGAAATGGAACACCTCTCTCTCTGTCTCTACCTCTCTAACTTTTTTTTTTTAAATAAATCTTTTTTTTAAAAAAAGAGAAGTAGGAAGGATTTTTCCAAGGAAATAATGATTAACCACTCTCTGATTTATTGAACTTATACATTTATTTAGTTATTTTTGAAGATTTATTTTATTTATTTGAAATACAGAGTTATAGAGAGAGGTAGAGACAGAGAAAAGTCTTCCATCAGCTGGTTCACTCCCCAGATGGCTGCAATGGCCGGAGCTGTGCCGATCCAAAGCCAGGAGCCAGGAGCTTCTTCCTGGTCTCCCACGCGGTGCAGGGACCCAAGCACTTGCACCGTCTTCAATTGCTTTCCCAGGCCATAGCAGAGAGCTGGATCGGAAGAGGAGCAGCCGGGAGTAGAAGCAGCGTCCATATGGGATGCTGGTGCATCAGGCGAATGCTTTAACCCGCTGCGCTACAGCACCAACCCCTAAGTTACACATTTATTAAACTTTTTTTTTCTGTGCCAGATGCTGATGATAGGAAAATGAATACTTCTTTTCTCATCAAGATGCTTACCATGCATTGTGGAAGTTTTGTGCATGAACAAGAACACTACAGCAACAATGAGAAACAATGCCATGGGCATTGCTGAGGGGAAAGTCATTTGGAGCAACTGCATCTCTTTTATTAACAGACAGAACATGGTCTCTCAAAAAAGACTCTTCTGGGGAGGTCCATGCCTGCAGCCCAAATAGGAGATTACGGGGTTAGAGTCCCTGCTCTGGTTGTGATTTGAACTTCCTGTCAGTGCACACCTGGGGGATGGTGATTATTTTTTTTTTCATTTATTAAACTTTTATTTAATGAATATAAATTTCCAAAGTACAGCTTATGGGTTACAATGGCTTCCCCCCTCCCATAACTTCCCTCCCACCAGCAACCCTCCCCTTTCCCACTTCCTCTCTCCTTCCATTCACATCAAGATTCATTTTCAATTCTCTTTATATACAGAAGATCAGTTTAGTATATATTAGGTAAAGATTTCAACAGAATGCCCCATATAGCAACACAAAGTGAAAAAAACTACCGTTGGAGTACTAGTTATAGCATTAAATAAGAGTGTACAGCACATTAAAGACAGAGATTCTACATAATATTTTTTTAAAATTAATTAATTTTCTATGCCATTTCCAATTTAACACCAGGTTATTTTTTTTCATTTCCAATTATCTTTATATACAGGAGATCGATTCAGTATATAATTAGTAAAGACCTCATCAGTTTGTACCCACACAGAAACACAAAGTATAAAAATACTGTTTCAGTACTAGTTATAGCATCACTGCACATTAGACAACACATTAAGGACAGATTCCCCCATGGGATGTAAGTACACAGTGACTCCTGTTGCTGACTTAACAATTTGACACTCCTATTCATGGCGTCAGTAATCTCCCTAGGCTCTATTCATGAGCTGTCAGGGCTATGGAAGCCTTTAGAGTTCGCTGACTTTGATCTTATTCCGATAGGGTCATAGTCAAAGTGGAAGTTCTCTCCTCCCTTCAGAGAAAGGTACCTCCTTCTTTGATGGCCCTGTTCTTTCCACTGGGATCTCACTCACAGAGATCTTTCATTTAGGTCTTTTTTTTCCCATGGCTTTCCATGCCTACAATACTCTCATGGGCTCTTCAGCCAGATCTGAATGCCTTAAGGGCTGATTCTGAGGCCAGAGTGCTGCTTAGGACATCTGCCATTCTATGAGTCTGCTGTGTATCCCGCTTCCCATGTTGGATCCTTTTCTCCCTTTTTGATTCTATCAGTTAGTATTAGCAGACACTTGTCTTGTTTGTGTGATCCCTTTGACTCTTAGACCCATCAGAGCCATCAATTGTGAGCTGAAATTAATCACTTGGACTAGTGAGATGGCGTTGGTACATGCCACCTTGATGGGATTGCATTGGAATCCCCCGGCACATTTCTAACTCCACCACTTGCGGCAAGTCTGATTGAGCATGTCCCAAATTGTACATATCCTCCCTTTCTTTTTCCACTCCTAAATCCAACAGGGAGCACTTTTCAGTTAAAATTCAAACACCTAAGAATAATAGTGTGTGAATTACAGAGTTCAACCACTAGTACTAGAACAACAACAATAACAAATACTAAAAAGGATAAAGTATTACACTGTACATCTAGAGTCAGGACAAGAGCTGATCAGGTCATTGTTTCTCATAGTTTCCATTTCACTTAACAGGTTTCCCCCTTGGTGCTCAATTGTCACCGATCAGGGAAAACAAATGATATTTGTCCCCCCGGGACTGGCTTAATTCACTCAGCATGATGTTTTCCAGATTGCTCCATCTTGTTGCAAATGACCGGGTTTCGTTGTTTCTTACTGCTGTATAGTATTCCATGGAGTACATGTCCCATAATTTCTCTATCCAGTTTACTGTTGATGGGCATTTGGGTTGGTTCCAGGTCTTAGCTATTGTGAATTGAGCTGCAATAAACATTAATGTGCAGATGGCTTTTTTATTTGCCAAATTAATTTCCTTTGGGTAAATTCCAAGGAGTGGGATGGCTGGGTTGTATGGTAGGGTTATGTTCAGGTTTCTGAGGAATCTCCAGACTGACTTCCATAGTGGCTTAACCAGTTTGCATTCCCACCAAAAGTGGGTCAGTGTCCCTTTTTCCCCACATCCTCTCCAGCATCTGCTGTTGGTAGATTTCTGAATGTGAGCCATTCTCACCGGGGTGAGGTGAAACTTCATTGTGGTTTTGATTTGCATTTCCCTGATTGCTAGTGATCTTGAACATTTTTTCATGTGTCTGTTGGCCATTTGGATTTCCTCTTTTGAAAAATGTCTATTGAGGTCCTTGGCCCATCTCTTAAGTGGGTTGTTTGTTTTGTTGTTGTGGATTTTCTTGATTTCTTTGTAGATTCTGGTTATCAACCCTTTATCTGTAGTATAGTTTGCAAATATTTTTTCCCATTCTGTCGGTTGCCTCTTCACTTTCCTGACTGTTTCTTTTGAAGTACAGAAACTTCTCAATTTGATGCAATCCCAAATGTTAATTTTGTTTTTGACTGCCTGTGCTGCTGGAGTATTTTCCAAGAAGTCTTTGCCTGTGCCTATATCTTGCAGGGTTTCTCCAATGCTCTCTAATAATTTGATGGTTTCGGGTCGTAGATTTAAGTCTTTAATCCATGTTGAGTGAATTTTTGTGTAAGGTGATAGGTATGGGTCTTGCTTCAGGCTTCTGCACATGGAAATCCAATTTTCCAAGCACCATTTATTGAATAGACTGTCCTTATTCCAGGGATTAGATTTGGATCTTTGGTCAAATATAAGTTGGCTGTAGATGTTTGGATTGATTTCTGGTGTTTCTATTCTGTTCCATTGGTCTATCCATCTGTTTCTGTACCAGTACCATGCTGTTTTGATAACAACCGCCCTGTAGTATGTCCTGAAATCTGGTATTATGATGCCTCCAGCTTTGTTTTTGTTGTACAAGATTGCTTTGGCTATTCGAGGTCTTCTGTGTCTCCATATGAATTTCAGCATCATTTTTTCCAGATCTGAGAAGAATGTCTTTGGTATCTTGATTGGTATTGCATTGAATGTATAAATTGCTTTTGGGAGAATAGACATTTCGATGATATTGATTCTTCCAATCCATGAGCATGGAAGATTTCTCCATTTTTTGGTATCCTCTTCTATTTCTTTCTTTAAGGTTTTGTAGTTTTCATCGTAGAGATCTTTAACGTCTTTGGTTAAGTTTATTCCAAGGTATTTGACTGTTTTTGTAACTATTGTGAATGGGATTGATTTTAGAAGTTCTTCCTCAGCTGTGGCATTGCCTGTGTATACAAAGGCTGTTGATTTTTGTGCATTGATTTTATATCCTGCTACTTTGCCAAACTCTTCGATGAGTTCCAGCAGTCTCTTAGTAGAGTTCTTTGGGTCCCCTAAATAAAAATCATGTTGTCTGCAAAGAGGGATAGTTTGAGTTCTTCCTTCCCGCATTGTATTCCTTTAATTAATTTTTATTGCCTAATACCTCTGGCCAAAACTTCCAGAACTATATTAAATAGCAGTGGTGAGAGTGGGCATCCCTGTCTGGTATCAGATCTCAGTGGAAATGCTTCCCACTTTTCCCCATTTAATAGGATGTTGGCCGTGGGTTTTTCATATATTGCTTTGATTGTATTGAGGAATGTTCCTTCCATACCCAGTTTGCTTAGAGTTTTCATCATGAAAGATGCTTTCTCTGCATCTATTGAGATAATCATATGGTTTTTCTTCTGCAGTCTGTTAATGTAGTGTATTACGTTGATTGTTTTTCGAACGTTGAACCATCCCTGCATACCAGGGATAATTCCCACTTGGTCTGGGTAGATGATCTTTCTGATGTGTTGGTGCATTCTATTGGCCAGAATTTTATTGAGGATTTTTGCATCTATGTTCATCAGGGATATTGGTCTGTAATTCTCTTTCAATGTTGCACCTTTTTTGGCTTAGGAATTAAGATGATGCTGGCTTCATAGAAAGAATTTGGGAGGATTCCCTCTTTTTCGATTGTTTTGAATAGTTTGAGAAGAATTGGAGTTAGTTCTTCTCTAAATGTCTGGTAGAACTCAGCAGTGAATCCATCTGGCCCTGGGCTTTTCTTTGTTGGGAGGGCCTTTATTACTGTTTCAATTTCTGTGTCAGTTATGGGTCTGTTTAGGTTTTCTATGTCTTCCTGGCTCAATTTAGGTAGGTTGTATGTGTCCAAGAATCTGTCCATTACGGGTAGATTTCCTTGTTTGCTGGCATACAAGTCCTTGTAGTAATTTCTGATGATTCTTTTTATTTCTGTGCTGTCTGTTGTTACGTTTCCCTTTTCATCTCTGATCCTATTGATTTGGGTCTTTTCTCTTCTTTTTTTAGTTAGTTGGGCCAATGGGGTGTCAATTTTGTTTATTTTTTCAAAAAACCAGCTCCTCGTTTGGCTGATTTTTTGTAATGTTTTTTTGGATTCAATCCTGTTGATTTCTTCTTTGATTTTAATTATTTCTCTTCTCCTACTGGGTTTGGGTTTGGTTTGCTGCAGATTTTCTAGATCCTTGAGATGACTTGAAAGCTCATCTATTTGGTGCCTCTCCAATTTCTTGATGTAGGCACCTATTGATATAAACTTTCCTCTTAACACTGCTTTTGTTGTATCCCATAGGTTTTGGTATGTTGTGCTGTTATCCTCATTTACTTCCAGAAAATTTTTGATTTCTCTTTTAATTTCTTCTATGACACATTGTTCATTCAGGAGCATGTTGTTCAATCTCCATGTGTTTGCACATGCTCTAGGGATTCCTGAGTTGCTAATTTCCAATTTCATTCCTTTGTGGTCTGAGAAGCTGCATGGTATGATTCTAATTCTTTTGAATTTGCTGAGACTTGCTTTATGGCCTAGTATGTGGTCAATCCTAGAGAATGTTCCATGTACTGCTGAGAAGAATGTAAAGTCTTTAGATGTAGGATGAAATATTCTGTAGATATCTGTTAGATCCATTTGGGCTATAGTGTCATTTAAATCTACTGTCTCCTTGTTGATCTTCTGTCCTGTTGATCTGTCTATCTCTGAGAGTGGAGTATTGAAGTCCCCCAGTACTATTGTATTGGGGTCTAAGTCTCCCTTTAAGTCCCTTAACAAGTCTTTTAAATAAGCTGGTGCCCTGTAATTAGGTGCATATACATTGATAATCGTTATATCTTCCTGTTGAATGGATCCCTTAATCATTAAATAGTGCCCCTCTTTGTCTCTCCTAACAGTTTTTGTGGTAAAGTTTATGTTGTCCGATATTAAGATGGCTACGCCCGCTCTTTTTTCATTTCTGTTGGCATGGTATATCTTTTTCCAGCCTTTCACTTTCAGCCTGTATGGATCATTGTTGGAAAGATGAGTTTCTTGTAAGCAGCAAAAAGATGGGTTTTGTTCCTTAACCCAATCAGCCAATTGGTGTCTTTTAACTGGACAGTTCAAGCCATTAACATTCAATGTGACTATTGAGAAGGAGTAACTTTGCCCTGCCATTTGCCAAGGATATTTTCTAATATATGGTTTGAGATTCCTGTGATCTTTTGCTGTGATGTTTCCTTCCTTTACCTTCTTTCATATTGGTGACCGTGTTTCTGTGTTTCTGTATGTAACACATCTTTAAGCATCTTTTGCAGGGCTGGACGAGTGGTGACAAATTCTTTCAGTTTCTGTTTGCTGTGAAAGGTCTTTATTTCACCTTCATTCACAAATGAGAGCTTTGCAGGATATAATATTCTCTGCTGGCAGTTTTTCTCTCTTAGTACCTGGGCTATATCTCGCCATTCTCTCCTAGCTTGTAGGGTTTCTGATGAGAAGTCACCTGTGAGTCTAATTGGAGATCCTCTGAGAGTTAGCTGGCGTTTCTCTCTTGCACATTTTAGGATCTTTTCTTTGTGTTTCACTGTGGTGAGTTTGATTACGACGTGTCGTGGTGAGGATCTCTTTTGGTCATGTTTATTAGGGGTTCTATGAGCTTCCTGTACTAGGATGTCTCTGTCTTTCTCCAAACCTGGGAAATTTTCTGCTAGTATCTCACTAAAAAGGCCTTCTAATCCTTTCTCCCTCTCCATGCCTTCAGGAACTCCTAGAACCGAAATGTTGGGTTTTTTAATAGTATCCTGTAGATTCCCGACAATATTTTTTAGATTTCTAATTTCTTCTGCTTTTCTTTGATTTGATTGTTTCCTTTCCTGTTCTCTGTCTTCTAATTCCGATATTCTCTCTTCTGCTTCACCCATTCTGTTTTTAAGGCTTTCTAATGTGTTTGTCATTTGATCTATTGAGTTCTTCATTTCATTATGGTTTCTTGTCACTATCACAGTTTCATGTTCTACTAGTTGTTTCATTTCATTTTGATTCCTCCTTAATATTTCATTTTCACGAGAGAGATTTTCTATCTTGTCCATTAAGGATTTCTGTAGTTCAAGAATTTGTTTTTGAGAACTTCTTAGTGTTCTTATTAGTTTTTTGCGATCCGCTTCTTGCATTTCCTCTATCTCTTCATCTTCATAATCTTGGATTGGGGTGTCTTTTTCATTTGGGGGCATCATAGTGTCTTCCTTGCTCTTGTTACCTCGGCTTCTATGTTTGTTGTTTGGCATGTTGGAGATAATTTATGTTTTTTTTTTTTTTTTTTTGCTGTGGTGATTTTTTCTCGTTATACTATGCCTCTAAGTGGGCTGTCTGCTTTGATGGATCCTTAGAGGCTGTGATGGGTGTGGCCAGAGAGCTCTGCTTGATTCTTCAGGTTTAAGGCTGTGCAAAAAGTGACTCACCTTGCTCCTTGCTGGATCTCTCTCTCTCTCTCTCTTTTTTTTTTTTTGACTCAGTTGGGAAGTAAATCCGAATGGCTGAGTGGAATTGACGGTAGTTGAAATCTGGCCTCTGTGAGTATTCGTTTGATCTACCCCTGGGACCACACAAAGAGTTTATGCAGCCCTAATGTGTTCTCAAGTTTCACCTTAGACCCAAAGTTACTGAGTTTGTGTACTCATTGCTGCTTTACATATGTAAAATGGTGCCTGCTCTTTGTTTTGCTCAAGTGGAGGGAGGGGCCTCTGCCTTTCCCCACTAATGTCTCGAGTTTCTGAGGCTTTTGTCTTACCTCCCGTTCATTCTCATGCTGGGGAGATTCTGTGGCTCGGCTCCCGCGGTTGGGTTTCTACGCGGTGGGCTCCTTGTAGGTCCTCTGTGTCACATCCACTAGATCAGGAAGTGTTTCCTCTGCAGTTTTTTTCTTGACTCTTTTCCTGAGGCTACAGTAATTCCACTTTTATGAAACTTTATTTTCCAGACTATCGGCGCACGTCCTCACTATCCGCCATCTTGGCTCCGCCCCTCGATGGTGATTCTTAAGTGGTTATGTCCCTGCCATCTACACGGGAGACTCAGATGGAGTCCGGGTGTCACTCTCTTGGTCTGTAAAAAAAGGGATGACAAAACTGCTCTATAAAGTCCCCTCCAGGTCTGTTATCCTGTAACTTAAGGATGCTTTGTGCAGATCATTCACTCATTGGCTACATTTTTGTTACAATAACAGAGAAGACTTACTTTGAATTCTAAGTAAGCAAAATGTTTTACTCCCAAAGGTTTTCAATCTTGTCATTAGTAGGCTTGTATTGACAAAAAATGAGGGAGGGGAGACAGCGTTTGGAGCTAAAGCTGCTGCCTGCTGGCATCCCATATGGGTACCAGTTCAAGTCCAGGCTGCTCCACTTCTGCTCCAGCTCTCTAATGTGGCCTGGGAAAACCATGGAAAATAGCCCAAGTCCTTGGGCCCCTGCAACTGCATGGGAGACCTGGAGGAGGCTTCTGGCTCCTGGCTTCAGATTGGCCCAGCTCCAGCCATTGTGGCCATTTGGGGAGTAAACCAGTGGATGGAAGACTTCTCTCTCTCTCTCTGCCTCTGCCTCTCTGTAACTCTGCCTTTCAAATGCATCTTAAAAAAAGAAGTACTTAATAGTTATCATATTTTGTTGTACAAAATTGCTTTAGTTATTCAAGGTCTCCTGCATCTCCATATGAATTTCAGCATCATTTTTTCTAGATCTGAGAAGAATGTCTTTGGTATCTTGATTGGTATCGCATTGAATCTATAAATTGTTTTTGGGAGAATGGACATTTTGATGATATTGATTCTTCCAATCCATGAGTATGGAAGATTTCTCCATTTTTTGGTATCCTCTTATATTTCTTTCTTTAAGGTTTTGTAGTTTTCATCGTAGAGATCTTTAACGTCCTTGGTTAAGTTTATTCCAAGGTCTTTGATTGTTTTTGAAGCTATTGTGAATGGGATTGATCTTAGCAGTTCTTTCTCAGCCGTGGAATTGCCTGTGTATACAAAGGCTGTTGATTTTTGTGCATTGATTTTATATCCTGCTACTTTGCCAAACTCTTCTATGAGTCCATTTCACTTTGGTTAGCCTAATGTTTCTGAGAATCTGGTTCTGAGAATACATTGGGAGCCCTGGTCCTGCGGCACACTCCCACGTTCTCCAGGCTTGTGCTGTGATTTGCAAGCCTCCTGGTTGCAGTGGCAGAGTTGTGTATCTTTGTTTCAAGTGATGCAGTCTTTCCCCTCGGCTGGACCATTGTGCCTGCAAAATGGGAGCCACATGCACTGAAATGATACTTCCAAAAACCCTGGGAAATGTTCCTCTCTGAAGTTCCACACCTGGATGCTGGTTGGAGCAGCGTGGCCTCAGAATGAGGACATGAAGATCCATGGACTGTGTAGCACATGTGAGATTGCTTTGCTCAGTAGAGGTGAGGGGTTTGAGCCTACTCATATGGTTCTCTTGGATGCTTTCCCTTGTGGTCCTGAAACAACGCTGTGCAGTTCACGATTTGCCTCTTACTTTCTCTCTAGGACAGCTACAAGCAAAGAAATCTTTGCAGAGCTTGGATTATGTCAAGCGGGACAGGCCTATGACATGACTTTTGCCTACTTAGCCCAACAACAGCCATTTCAATAATAACCACTGTCTCTCTTCAGCACCATGCAAGGGGTAATGATGTTAGACTCTGACAGTGGTTAAAGTGACTCTCATGGCACTTGCAGGATCAAACTCATCAAAGGGACGTTATTAGTAGGTAGTGTCCAATAATGGAGGCAAAAACATTAGCTGAATGGGTGAGTGGATAAATTTCCATTCTCGAGAGAATTGTCTCCTGGATGGCAGGGACTTGTGCAGTGTGGGGTTGTAGACTTCTTTCTGGGAAAGGCATCCTGTGTAGGTAGCAGGAGGACAGCAAATTGGAACAAGCACAGGTTTGACTCCCAGATCTGCCAGCCAGCCAAAACATCACCTTGTTCAAGTTTTACCTGCTCTTGAGTGTTAGTTTTCTCCCTGGTAATTCCTACTTCACTGAATTACTGAGATGATAGAAGCTTTCTAATGTAACTTAAGTGACAGCTGTCAAGGATGTAGCACATGGTAAGAACTCAGTGCATGGCAGTGATGATTAGAAGGTTGTAAAGAGTGCAAAGCATCAACTGTCTTCATTATGTCTGGTGTCTTTTTGTTCTACAGATGAGGCGGCCTAGCCAGTCCTCACTGTTAGTGGGAGAACATGTGTTTCCTTGAGTCCCAGGCCAATGCTCGGCATAACACGTTTATTTTTTTCTCAGGCAGCCATTGACTGCTAAAAGAAAATTCCTGGTTCTACTCCTGGATATTCCTTGTAAATCTTGACTTTGTATTCAGGGTACTGAGTGTTCTGCTAACAGATACTTATGTACTTTCCAGATGTTTTCTGTGTACACATAATTGTGGTAGGTGTAAAGTCCACAGGTATCACCAAGAAGGTGACACTTCACGTGTCCTTGGAGAATAGCAAGTGAACCATGCAGCAAGCTGAAAGCCAGGGTGGGGTTGCAGGCAGAGGGAGCAGCTTGTGCATCTCCCTGGGATGGGACTGTGCCAAGTGGCTTTGAGGACCAGTAAAGAGCTGAAAGGGCTGGAGTGGAGAGGGGGGAGGAGCTGTGGGGTAGAGTAGAGAATGTGTAAGATTTTGTAGGTCATGGAAGGGACTTCCCTTTTACTCTGTGTGAAGTGAGCATCCATGAACAGACACATGTCATGATTTGATTTCACAGCAGGGAGAATCATTTGGAAGCTTTGTGTAATAATCCAGGTGAGCGATGATGGTAGCATTAACCTTGATGGTAGTGAAATAGAATAGTGGTTGGCTTCGCTTCTGTATTACAGAGCATAGCTAACCAATGTGGTTGTCTTGATTGTGGGGCGTAAGGCATGAGAATAATTGGAGGTTCCACTCCTGGAAAGATGTGGCTGCAAATCCACAGTGGGGCTAGCATTGAAAACCACGCTTGCTGGCTGAGGGTCTGCGCTCCCTGTTCTACCCCAGGCACCATGCCACCACCTGTAGCACTGTGGTAAGGCCTGTGCTCCAAGGGAAGGAACAAAATGTCAAAATATAGCCTCTCATTAAGTTGGGGATTTACTAGCCCAAGTCAGTTCCAGCGTCCCCAGAATGTTGCATCAATCATTTCTGGTATTTAAAAGATTCTGACCAGAACCCAAGCGAGCCATTCCTGGAATGACTCTGGACTCACTTGTTGGGAATAACTATAGTAGGTCGTTACTCTGGAAAGCCTTGTGCTTCTGTGTTTGGTGCGCAGTCCCTGTGCGACGTTTCTCTGTGTTTCTCACCCATCGATCACTTTTAGTGTCTTGTGATGAAAACACAATGAAGACAGATGTGCTGCTTATAATTTTCTTCCCGGAGCCATTTCAATTAAAAGTTAATTAAGCGTCTTCACATAACAATTCTTTCAGTAAGAGCGAGACAATATGAGAGCTGTAAGAATCCCCAATTCTAAAATAAACGTATGCAAAATACTTTCTCAAAATGCCACAGTGTGGGTAGACAGCATTACTTAAGCATGTTCGTGTTTTTATGTCTTTATTAATTTTATTAATTAAAGTGTGGAAAGACTGAGCTTGTGATTAAAGGGTGTTTAGTTGGGGCTTTCCTGAAGAGCTGGATTCTGGTGGGGGGTGCACTATTGATCCCTCTTTGCCTTAGCGCCAGGGATTCTCATGTTTTGGAGGCTACTGGGAAGCACTTACAGCACTGGTGAAAAGCACTAAAGGCCCCAGCTCTTGAAGCCCTAATGAAAAGCACCAAAGCCTAGGCCCTTTGCATTGTTTATGAAGTGCTTCATTTTGAATACTCAACAAAGAAAAGAGAACCACTGCTCAGAGCATCCGACTTCTGCATTTTGGGTCAGTGACTCTGGATTCCAGACATGAGGGTGAGTGTGTTGTGCCCAAGGCCACTGGGCACTTGAGGTGTGATATTCACTCCCACATTCTTGGAATATGTTGTTTAAAAGTGGCTAAAATCAGCAGGGGTCCCAAATACTGCATGCACTCTTTCCTTTGAAATTGAGCCATGGAATAGGACTGCAGAAGCGTGGGTTTGCAGGTGATGTGTTGGCTTGTGCCAAAGCTATTCTCATTTTCTCACCAAATGCACCTCCTGCTATGGGATCTCTGAACTCCTAAGTCTATTTTTCTGTCCCCCAGTTCCCACTTCCTGTGTGGACCAACTCTAACATTAGGGGTAGAGACTCACCTAAAGAAAGGTGGCCAAGAGTGCATCTACAGTCAGAGGAAGCAGGTCTTATGCGGGGTTTGGGCCTTTTAGTTTCATAGTTTATTTCTACTGTGGGAGACAAGGATACTTTTGGCATTTTTGAGACCATTAACAAGTGCGAACATAGTTCCAGCAGCATTCTAGGCAGTAACTTAATTAATCCTCATAAATCCAATGTAGGATTTAGTATTATGCCCATTTCACAGAAAGGGAGAGGAAATATACAGAACTTGACCAAGGTTTCCCCAGGCTGTCTGGCTCCAGAGTTTCTGTTTTTAACTATTAAGCTTTTTTTTGGCCCCAACCCAGCAGGATTTATGGCCCGACCCCTTCCATTATGCCGACCTAGGAATCGTGAATGGTAGTAATACAGGTGGATACTCTAATGGCAGCCCTGTGCATTACTGAGGAGTGCGGTGGCAGGCAGGGGAACTTCACGTCTAAGAAGGCATCCCTTGCCTTAGAAGGACCAGGTGGCATAGGGAGGTAACTGGGTCATGCAGGGTGACACTGAGCAGGAACAGAGTGGTCCAGCTCAACTGGCTCCTCCCAGGCAACATGCACCCAAATGGGACCGTGCTCACCTTATGCCCTATTGAATACCAACCCATGGCTGGCTTCATGGTAGGCTCTTGAGTTATTCCAGGTTTCTTCGAGGCCAGAAGAGAGAGAGAAAGAGAGCCAGTGTTCCCTGGGCAGCCAGTTGCTTCTGGTAAGTAGAAAATGGACAGAGAGTGGGTAGGTGTGGGAATGGGCTGGGTGCTGCAGGGATGCCGCTTTGTGTAACCAGCACTAGGATGGGCATAGCCACCATTTGTGTTAGCCCCTCGCACTTCTGCATGTGTGCAGGAATGCTCTCATAAACAAACCTACCCAGCGGAGCTGTGATGTGAAGCATGCTGTCACGTTTATCTTGAAGTGCAGCTGCATCTTTCCTATTTATTGCCTTTGAAGAGAAATAGGTCCCCTGTGGTTGGCGTGATGCCACTGTTGTCTAGCTAGCATAGTCTCTTTCCCTTTAACCATGGCTGTGGGTTGGACTGGTTGCACATGTGCAGCTGACCATGCTTCTGCATCTAAGTTTCCCTCAGTCAACTGTGCACTTTGTAGTCCTAGATTTATTTATCTGCTGCTCTCTTAGGTCTTCCCATTCCTTTTGCCTTAGGCAGTAGATTCTCTTAGTCTGAACAGGCACCATGATCCAGGGCTTCTGAAACTTGAGCAATAAAAGGAGAATAAAGGCAATATATAAGGGAAAATATTACAGCACATCTCCGATACAAAATAAAATCATTCTTATAATATTAAATAATATTCAAATAGAAAACTAATTATAAATCCCTCAAAGCTTTGTGAATTATAAAACTAAAACAAGGAACAGAAATAGAAGCAAAATGATGGGATAAATAAAATGCAGCTTAGCAGCACTGATGTAGTGTGATGGATGCTGGTGTTTTCCTGAGACAGCCACGACTGACAACACAGCTGTCTGGCAGAACCACCACAAGACCTCTGTCTGTGTCTGAAGTTCTTTGGTCTCTGCCGGGTGCACAGATGTAATTGATGTGTTGAATTGCCTCTGTTTGTCTCTCTCTCAGTCTACCTTTCAAATAAAATAAATTGAAACTTTTTCAGGGCCACATTTTTTAAAAAAGTAAAAGGGAAAGGTAGAATTAGTTTTAGTAACATATTTGACCCAATATATTCAAAGTATTATTTAAACATATCATCAACATAAAATTATTGATTTAAAATTTTTCTTTTTGTTCTGAATCTTCAAAATTTGGTATATATTTGATACTTACAGTGCATCTCAGTTAAGACTGTACCATTTCATGCGCGCAACAGTCACATGCAAATAGTGCTTACTAAATGAGACAATGCAGAGCATAAAGATAGCAGGCTCTCTATTTTTAAAGAATGACAAGAAGAATTCTCAGACCCCAAAGCCCTCAAAGATTCTGGTTTCCAAGATTCTGGTGCTTGGTCTTGTGTTACAGCCGGGGAGGAAGGGAAAGCAGAAGGGGCTCCAAGCCGCTCACCTGTCCCTTGAATGAATGCAATGTCCTCCTGTCTGGCAGCCCTGTATCCAGCCTGTTCCTTTGCAGCATGTTTCTTTAAAAACCCTGCAGGAGCTTCTCCTCAGCATTAAAATGAAGTTGCAATTCCTTAACACAGACTCCAGGGCTTGGTGGTCTTCTCCAGCCTTTCTCTCCAGTGCACTCCCTTCCCGCTCTCCTTAACTTTCTGCCCCAGCCACACTGGACTTGCTTCTGTTCTTCCACAAGCCAGGGAACCTTCACCTTTGTGTTTTTCCACACACTCTGTCTATGCCTGCAACATCCATTCTTCCTTTCTCTTGTCCCTCCTCAAGTCCCTGGCTGACTCCTACAAACCCAGTAAGTATGGGTTAAAATGTCCCTTCCTCTAGGAAGCCCTCTGTTTGGCTCTCTCATATTTCTGGAGCTCATTGAATATCTCTCACTGCCCTCATTTAATCTTCCCTACTCCTACCTCCTGCTGGAGCTTCCCTTTCAGGAGCTGGACCTCCTAGCTTGTGGAACCTGGGATAACATAGGGACGAAGTCTAATTGGGAGCATAGAGGCCTGGGAGATTTTATTGTTTCCCTCAAGTATGGTGAGAAGTCTTGGGAGACAAGAAATAGCCATTTTCTACATTATATAAAAATGTGCTATGATAGGCTTAACTAAATATCAGAAATCCCATTCCTCATGGCAGCCTGTGACCACCCTCCAAGCATCACTGTGAGGATCAGGTGACTGTTCCAGTTGGGGTCAGCTGACCACTGGGTCCTGCCCTCTCCTGGGGCATGGTGGTTATGGGAAAACCTGTGACTCCTCTGCCCTTGAATGTTGGGAGTTTCTCCCAGATTCTCCCCTCTTCAATTAAAATGACTCTCCTAGAAATAAGAGTTAGCACCCGTATCACCTAGACCAGTGGCTCTGAGCAGGAGAGCGTCTCAGAAACCAGGGAGTTTTCCTGGAGTATAGCTGTTCCACCTGCACCCTCCTCTACTCCCCTACCACATCCATGAGTCAGCATCACTCGGGGCGGGGCACAGGAATGAGTGCTGTGATCGCTTCTTTCCACTTCCTGTTAAGCATCAGAGTGAAATCTGCAGATGGTGACAGGTCACACAGGCAGCTAACGGCAGTGACATTTCCGGCTGCAGGAGCACGGTCTGGGAGAGCCATTAGCCAGGGCAGGAAGGGACAGCTGGCATGAAAGAAGAGAGTTTTGAATCCCAGTGATCAGGCTGTATGTGCTTCTTGTGCAGCTCATAATCTTTTTATTATTGTTCAGCTGCCAATTCGATTTTGCAGTGCAAGTAAAAGTCTAATGTATTTTGACACTGGTGTTTATTGTTCCCTGTATCTGTTAAGAGATGGAATAGTTTACTAAAAATTGTTCTCAAACTATATTCAAGTCCCCCTTCATCAGGACAAAGTTAACATAGTACATACCATATTGTTTCTTCCATGGCCATGGGGCTTTATGGCTGAGGCTAAAAAGTGGTGCCTGTGTGTCTGGGGGTGAGGGCTGAGCGAGAACACCCAGTGTGGCCATCACAGTATTTTGTATTCACTCAACAGGTACTTACTGAGGGCCTCCCATGCACTGGATCCCATTTCTAACAGAAAAGAAAAAGACCCAAACCATTTTCCTCATGGATCTTACATTTTAGTGGGAGAGACACAAAGAAAATAAATAATTAAGTAAGTTAACAGTATAGTGGATAGGCGTGATGATGACTGTGGGGTCCAGTGGAACCTGAAAAGGGGGTAGGCATTATTGTGTGTGGGGATGCTCAGGGTGGTGATGTAACATTTGAGCACAGAGCTTAAAGAAAAAAAGAGGATGGGCCACGCAGGTATCAGCAAATCAAATGTTCTAGCTAGAACAGCACGTGCAAAGGCCCTGCGGCAGGAAATATTTGTAGTGTTTGAGGAATTGCCAACCAGTGTGGCTGCAATGGAGAGAACAGGTAGAGCACAGTAGGAGATAATGTGAAGCAGCAAGGGACAAGGGAGGGTCTGGCAGGCTACAGCATGAAGTGTGGCTTTTACTCTGAGAAAGGTAAGTCCCTAGTGACTGGATCTGAGGTGTGAGACACATGATTTGTGGGTTTTTTTTTAGAGATATATTTATTCATGTATTTGAGAGGCAGAGTTACAAAGAGAGGGATAGACAGAGAGAGAAGTCTTCCACCTGCTGATTCACTCCCCAGATGACCACAATGGCTGGAGCTGAGCTGATCTGAAGCCAGGAGCCAGGAGCTTTTTCTGGGTATCTCACATGAGTGCAGGGGCCCAAGCACTTGGGCCATCTCCTACTGCTTTCCCAGGCCACAAGCAGAGAGCTGGATCAGAAGAGGAGCAGCGGGACACAAACTGGCACCCACATGGGATGCCAGTGTCACAAGCGGAGGCTTAGCCCACTACACCACAGCACTGGCCCCCAGTGGATTGGTTTTAAAAGGATAATTTTGGTGGTGGATGGGAAGTATATACTCTAGGAACAAGAGTGAAGCAGGAGACTTTAGGAAGCTTTTGGGATATCCTAGAAGTGGCCTGGCCCAGGGTGGCAGAGGTAGAGGTGGTAAGAAGAGGTCAGGCTTCCCATAAACTTTATAGGTGGATCCATCAGGATTTGCTGAATATAGGGTACCTGAGAGAAAGAAAAGTCAAGGATGGGACAGGTTCTATCCTGAGCAACTGGAGGCATGGGGTGGTGATTCACTGAGGTGGGGAAGGCCAGAGAGAGTCAGGGTAGGCACAAACCCAGTTTATAAAAGCAAGCCATGGTTCCATTGGTTGTGATACTGAAATTACTGCAGAGTTGCTAATTCTAAATCCTAATGCTTTGAGCCACCTCACTGGCTCAGGGCAAATGTCAGCCTTTGTTGGTCATCTTCTTGTGGGGAAAAAGATTCTTCACAATTTTCTTTCTTTTGCTAGTTTCATTTCTTAAAAATATTTTTCTTGTATTTAATTCTCTAAACATATTATTACTTTCTTTAAAAAAAACTTTTTTTTAAACTTTTATTTAATGAATATAAATTTCCAAAGTACAGCTTATGGGTTACAATGGCTTCCCCCCTCCCATAACTTCCCTCCCACCCGCAACCCTCCCCTTTCCCACTCCCTCTCCCCTTCCATTCACATAAAGATTCATTTTCAATTCTCTTTATATATAGAAGATCAGTTTAGTATATATTAGGTAAAGATTTCAACAGTTTGCCCATATAGCAACATAAAGTGAAAAAACTACCATTGGAGTACTAATTATAGCATTAAATAAGAGTGTACAGCACATTAAAGACAGAGATCCTACATAATAGTTTTTTAAAAAAATTAATTAATTTTCTATGCCATTTCCAATTTAACACCAGGTTGTTTTTTTTTTCATTTCCAATTCTCTTTATATACTGAAGATCGATTCAGTATATAATTAGTGAAGACCTCATCAGTTTGTACCCACACAGAAACACAAAGTATAAAAAATACTGTTTCAGTACTAGTTATAGCATCACTGCACATTAGACAACACATTAAGAACAGATCCCACATGGGGTGTAAGTACACAGTGACTCCTGTTGCTGACTTAACAATTTGACACTCCTGTTCATGGCGTCAGTAATCTTCCTAGGCTCTAGTCATGAGTTGCCATGGCTATGGGAGCCTTTAGAGTTCACTGACTTTGATCTTATTCCAATAGGGTCATAGTCAAAGTGGAAGTTCTCTCCTCCCTTCGGAGAAAGGTACCTCCTTCTTTGATGGCCCTGTTCTTTCCACTGGGATCTCACTCACAGAGATCATTTATTTAGGTCTTTTTTTTTTTTTTCCATGATATCTTGGCTTTCCATGCCTACTATACTCTCATGGGCTCTTCAGCCAGATCCGAATGCCTTGAGGGCTGATTCTGAGGCCAGAGTGTTGTTTAGGACATCTGCCATTCTATGAGTCTGCTGTGTATCCCGCTTCCCATGTTGGATCGTTTTTTCCCTTTTTGATTCTATCAGTTAGTATTAGCAGACACTAGTCTTGTTTGTGTGATCCCTTTGACTCTTAGACCTATCAGAGTGATCAATTGTGAGCTGAAATTGATCACTTGGACTAGTGTGATGGCATTGGTAGATGCCACCTTGGGGGATTGTGTTGGAATCCCCCGGCACATTTCTAACTCCACCATTTGCGGCAAGTCCGATTGAACATGTTCTAAAAAAAACTTTTACCCTAACGAAAGTGAAGATTTTCTTTTTAAAAAAATTTATTTATTTGAAAGTTAGAGTTACACAGAGTGAGAAGAGGCAGAGAGAGAGAGAGAGAGAGAGAGAGAGAGAGAGGTCTTCTATCTGGTGGTTCACTCCCCAATTGGCTGCAATGGCCAGAGCTGTGCTGATTTGAAGCCAGGAGCCAGGAGCTTCTTCTGGATCTCCCACCTGGGTGCAGGGGCACAAGGACTTGGGTCATCTTCTACTGCTATCGCAAGCCATAGCAGAGAGCTGGATGGGAAGTGGAGTGGCTGGTCTTAACCCTTAATGTGGCTATCTTCTTTGTGTGTAATTAAATAATCCATCTTCCTTTTCAAAGTTACTGCTTCCCAGGAATTGAAGTAATTTCTCTCTTACACTGTTTTCTTTTTTAAGGAAAGTGATTCTTTCCACCATTCTTGACTACAAAAAACACACTCATTTTACTATTTTTAAAGAAATTATTTATGTATTAAAGTTACAGAGGGAGAGGGAGAGACTGAGAGAGATGGCTAGACTCCCCAGATGGCTGCAATGGCCAGAGCTGACCAGGCTGAAGCTAGAAGCCGGGAGCTTCATCAGGGCCTCCCACATAGGTGGCAGGGGCCCAAGCACTTGAGCCATCGTCTGCTTTCTCAGGCCATTCACAGGGAGCTGGACTGGAAGTGGAGCATCTGGGGCTTGAACCAGCACCCACGTGGGTGCCAGCTTTGGCTGGTGGCTTTACCTGCTACCCCACAATGTAGGTCCTTCATTTTACTCTTAATGAGGAGAACTTCACTGTCAGTATTCTACAGGATCAACTTTGGGAAGAAGCATTGGGATGGCATATTTTAAAACTTGACTCATGCCTATAATTTTTATAAATATATGAAATATAGAATGAATGTGAGATTATAGTTGAACAAGTACATAAAATATAAACAAACCCATGAGCTCATAATGACATTAAAAAGATAAAAAATAAACCTAAAAAATAAACCTCACTGGTCACCGTTGAAGATTGCCAAAGCGCTAACTCATTATTTTGAAAAGAAGATGATAAAAGGGCCAGCATTGCTAGCATCCCATGTGAGCTCCAGTTCAGTCCTGGCTGTTCCACTTCCTGTCCAAATGCTCTGATAATGTACATGGGAAAGCAGCAGAAGGTGGTCCAAGTTCTTGAGCCCCTGCTATCCACATGAGAAACCTGGATAGAGTTCCAGACTCCTAGCTTCAACCTGGCTCAGCCCATCGGTGGTGGCCATTTGGGGAATGAACCAGTGGATGGAAGATCTCTCTCTATAACTCTGCCTTTCAAATAAATAAATAAATAAATCTTTTAAAACAACTGTAATAAAATGATAAAGAAGAATCCCACATTTATTCTTCCTTCCCAATATGTACTGTCTTTGAAGTTGATGAAATGTTAATGAGGGAGATTTCCTTATGGGAGAATTTCAGCTGCAATAAAAAAGAATGATTAAATCATAGATAGATGGATCTAGGGTGTGTTCATCAGTGGGTGCTAAAACTGCTGAGTGAAAGGGAGCTGTAGAACTTGGCAGTGGGTGGATCAGGCTGACAACAGCTGAACCACTGGTCCATCAATCTCTGTGTCCCTCAAAGCTGGCCCGTAGATGACTGGTGGGAGGAGTTCACTGTATTCTATTTTCATGAGGTTTGGAAATCTCCATAATGTTTTTCAAAGGTAAAAATACACATAAACCACTTCTTTTTCATTTTAAACTATAAATAGAATTATACTCTGCATTTTCCTTTGGTCTGCCAAATTGATTTTTGTGGGTTCAATGTAGCTCAACTTACTGGCTTCTGGGATTTCCCATCGGGCAGCTTTGCTAAGGATTTTTACTCATTGAGACTGGTACTAAGTATAGGTGGGTCAGAAGATCAGGGATGGATAACATAATTTTTACCAGACAAGCTTGCAAAGGATTTTCACAAGGATCTCTTTGAGCCCTAAGACGTTAAAGGAACCTTTGTGTGAGCAGTGTCAGGCAGAGGCTCTGAAGCTATTCCCGACAGGCGGAAGGGACTTGATTGTTCATAGTGTGGTTTGGTGCAAGTAACCTTGCACCAGTGGGAGAGAGGTGTGGCGGCTGCCTCCTGACCATGAGTCTGAAGCCCTCCCCTCAGTACCTTCTGCTGCCCTGGGAGCCAAGCAGTTCAATCCTTTGTTAGAGTTTCCATCCCTCACCTCAGAGATTCTTCCCAGAGTACTTGGATCTTTAGGTGCAGGGTTTACTTTTCATAAGGTATAAATGTGGCAAGCAGAAAGGGTGGAGCAGTGCTATGGGAATATAAAGGGGTGGCTGTATTGGGAGCAGCTCAGGGAGGCAAACGGGGAGGGCAGTCTAGCAGGTGTGGGCAAGGGCACGAACTTTGGGGTTGGACCTGGGTTGGAACACTGGTTCTCATATTAGTTGTGTATCTGTAGGCAACCATTTAGTCAATTCGTCCTTCTATTTCCCTGTGTGTAAAAGGCTGATGGTGTTCCTTAATGCTGTGTGAACAGTGCCTGTGCCAGGGCCTGGCATTTGATACATACTTTACAGATGCAGTCTCCATTTCTCTCTCCTCCAGAGAGCAGGGTGGGTGGCTGGCTTCAGAAACCACAGTACAGAAATTGGAGCCTGAGAGATGAAAGGTAAGGACCTAGATTTGGTCACTGAAACAGGGTCTGGACTGAAAGAGACTGGGTCCAGAGTAAGTCCAGTCTGAGCATAGGATGATGCATCAGGGATTCTCAGTGCTTGCCGCTCTCTTAGTAATAACTGGATTGGTTGTGTCCCTCTGTCTTAACCAGGAAGCTCCAAGAAGATAGAGCCTGTGTGTCTCTAGCTCACTATGATATCCCACTGGGCCTCACATGCCATAATGAAAAACTAAATATTACATGAGTGAATTAATGTTCATGGAAGGGATTCTAGCAACACAAATTAGAAAAATAAAGCCCATCCTTAACCTAATTTCCCATTACCAACATTATTGATTTTTAGCCATTTGGACCTTTCTGTATGAAAATCTACTTATTACAAAACAGGGATCATGCTGTTTTATAATTTACTCCTGTAAAAACACATTATAAACATTTTTACGTAGAATATATTTTTCTGTAATATTTTAATGAGTACATGGTGTTTTTTTTTTTGTTACAGGGACTTCAAAAACTTGTGGGAATGAAATTAAAAGTTAAAGATAAAACTATAAATTTTATTTCTCAACATAAGATCCATTAAGTTCAAGACACTTTTGTAAGTGACCCTATCAGCCATTTGTTATATCCCTAAAAGCTAAAGGTCTTGGAATTTAGCTATGTCAAGGAAGTTTTTTTTTTTAACATTGTTAAAAGAAGAAAAATGGGTGTCTTTAAAGGTTTTTAAGTTAAGAAACAAAAAGAGGCCAGAAAGAGCCAAACTGGGACTATCAGGTGCTTGTCTATTGATATCCCGCTGAAACTCTGACAAAGTCGCCCTTATTTGATGAGAGGAACGAGCAGGGACATAGTCACAGTGGAGAAGGACTTCCTGGTGAGGACTTCCTGGGGATTTTCCTGCTAAAGCTTTGAATGACTACAAGTGTTATTTAACTCCTCAAAAAGTTAACAAGCAAAATGCCATGAGCATCCCAAAAAACTGATGCTCTTGACTGGTACGTTTTGCGTTAGTAGAACCACTTCCTCCTCTTGGTAGCCAGTGCTTTCTTTTTTTTTTTTTCACTTTTTTTTTCACTTTTATTTAATGAATATAAATTTCCAGTGTATAGCTTATGGATTACAATGGCTTCCCCCTCCCATAAATTCCCTCCCATCTCCCGCTCCCTCTCCCCTTCCATTCACATCAAGATTCATTTTCAATTTCTTTATATACAGAAGATCAATTTAGTATAAAGATTTCAACAGTTTGCACCCACATAGCAACACAAAGTGAAACATACTGTTTGAATACTAGTTATAGCATTAAATCACAATGTACAGCACATTAAGGACAGAGATCCCACATAAGGAGCAAGTGCACAGTGGCTCCTGTTGTTGACCCAACAAATTGACACTCTAGTTTATGGTGCCAGTAATCACCCTAGGCTGTCGTCATGAGTTGCCAAGGCTATGGAAGCCTTCCAAGTTTGCCAACTCTGATCATATTTAGACAAGGTCATAAAAGACAGAGTGAGGATAGTAACCAATGATCCTAAGAGTGGCATTTACCAGGTTTGAACAATTATACAGCATTAAGTGGGGAAGAGGACCATCAATACACACAGGTTGGGAGTAGAGCCATTGGTGGTAGAGTAGAGGTTATGATTACAAAGGAATGAGGCCCAAGTACACTAGACAGGGTCTAGAACAAAAGACAGAGTCATTATTAGAGGAGCTAAGAAAGGTGCTGTCTAAGCTACAATTAAGTTTTCTGATTGAGAGGCAAATAGAACCTGATAGAAGGGGCTTGATAATAATCTGGTGGGCTTTAGGCCTTGTAAGTTAAGAGGCCCAGGCCTATCTATCTCTTCACATGGGGTATATCCTAAGGGAGGTGTGACTCTGTTGACTTTCATTACTTGGCTGGGCTGGGAGGAGAGCTGGCCAGGTAAAGGCAGGTGGCATCTCTAACAAGAAATTTACAGTTCTGCCTGCAATGTTGCTGACCCTACTTGGCCATACCCTCAGCTGCAGTGGTCACTTTGGAAGTTGGGCTGAGTGAAGGGCTTTTCAGCTTAGAGCCAATAAGATCTGTGGCTCTGACCAGGGCATCCTTCGACTCCAGGGCAGGTCCATTTCCAGTGATCCAACTCTTGGCAGAGCTGCCAGGGCTCTTCACACGCTGAATTCTGCTGAAGCCCAGGCTTACCACGTTGAAAGCCACTGCAGTGGACTGGCCTGTTGGGTCTCCTTGAGGGCAGATCACTGTACAGATCAGCCATTAATAGGCCTGCCACCCATTGCTTCTGATGCCGAGCTTTCTTTTCCTCCTGGTTTGTGTTAAAGCAGACCAGAGGATGCAAGTCAAGGGAGTGCCCAAGTCCCATCTCTAATCTTCGGTGGCCTGAACTACAAGTCTATAGTCACAGGCATGTTCTGTAGTAGTTTTTCTAAGGTAGACAATGCCCATGAGGAAAATTATATTCTCACTTTAAAACTTTCTTTCCCTTTGGTCTGAAAGGGAGGTTTTTTCTACTTACTGTATACTTCGCTGATGGCGAAGTGAATCTAGCTATGAGATTATTATTTAAGTTCTTATTTTGGCTATGCTATTACAGAAAAATGTTAGCCATCTCTTTTATAAGGTCTAAAGATTAAATTGTATGTCCTACAGATTCCTTCATAATAGAATTAGTTTCCTACCTTGAAGAGAATAGAGAAATGAAAGAAGAAGTTGGGCTTAGAATAGAGAAATGAGGGAGCAAGTCCTAGATCGCTTGCTGACAATAGCAATATCACATGAATACTTAGCGAACAGTTTCAACCATTAGATAATAACTTAAGAAAACATTTACCAGAAGGTCCAATGCCTTCTAGAAATTTTAAGAATCATGTACTTGAAAACACCTCTTAAATATCTAACATGGTGTAGTTTGTTTAACCAGTAAACTTAAGCACAACCATATAAAATGTTTTTAGTTTCTTTCTACCAACAAGTTGAAAACATATGATACACAGATTCAGGTCACACAAATTAAAATGTATCTTTGATTGATTTTAGCAGCTTAAATTTATGGACGATCTTATCTATAAGCCATTTAAAATAAAACTCTTAATAAAATTTCCCCATGTGGACACACAATATGTACACACATATAACATAGGATAGTAGACCAATATAGCAATTTTAATAAAAGCTTTTAAAATCTTTAACTCTTTGTGTAGATTGCCAATTGATTTGAATTGCTTTTTCTTTTTGGTAACCTCAGTTAACCATACTTTCTCTCAGTTGGTACTGTTAATACATTATTGGCTTCATCTGTTTACAGAGCCATCCCAAAGGACTGAATACAATATAAGTGGCTGGAAAAAGTCCATAGGAACCTATAGGAGGACAGCTAAACACAGAACCAACAACACTTTAGTTTTATGAGCAGCAAATCATATATAACTATGGATGACAAAAGACTTTAGGTCGCCATGTTTAAAATTATAAGCTCATCAACCAACAAGAGGCACTTGCTTACTTCACAGTATTTTTGAAAGCACCTGTAGGATTTTACAAGTATTTAACCCTTTAGGCTTCTGGGACTTTCTCATTAAGATAACTATCATGTATAGTAACTCAAGATCATTAGACTTTTTAATTCTCAAACATTTGTATTAATAGCATTTTCCATTATAGAAACTTAAAGTTTGGTACCACATCACATCTTGACAGTCCTTCTAATATTATCCAAATAGCCTGATTAGTTGGTGTCTCTATAAGATGAGAGACATAGGTCCTTCGATTTTTTCAGTTGGGCCCAAACTGGAAAAACCAAAGTCCAGGATTTACTGGAAATTTTAGAGACCAGATTGTTTGAAACTTTGATTTTTTGAATGCCTGTCAAGAATGCCAAGAAGGCTCAAAATCCAAAATATCTGGTTGAAATAATATTCCTTAAAATCATGACATAACATAGACCAAATTTGATCATTGTTACAACGTAATTATTCAAATCTTTGAAAATAAGCACATATTTAAATAACCCATAGCTCTTAATAAAAATTCAGCTGTTTTTGAACAATTAGAATTTAACAGACATCAAGAGAACATAATAGATTACTTTAACACATTGCTTTAACAGAGCATCAGAGTTTAAGTCTATGTCAAAGAGAAATTGAGCTTCCTGTGATCTTTTGCTGTGAGGTTTCCTTCCTTTACCTTCTTTCATATTGATGATCAGGTTTCTGTGTTTCTGTGTGTAACACATCTTTAAGCATCTTTTGCAGGGCAGGATGAGTGGCAACAAATTCTTTCAGTTTCTGTTTGCTATGAAAAGTCTTAGTTTCACCTTCATTCACAAATGAGAGCTTTGCAGGATATAATATTCTGGGCTGGCGGTTTTTCTTTCTTAGTACCTGGGCTATGTCTTGCCAATTCCTTCTAGCTTGTAGGGTTTCTGATGAGAAGTCTGCTGTGAGTCTAATTGGAGATCCTCTAAGATTAATCTGACGTTTCTCTCTTGCACATTTTAGGATCTTTTCTTTATGTTTCACTGTGGTGAGTTTGATTACGATGTGTCGTGGTGAGGATCTCTCTTGGTCATGTTTATTAGGGGTTCTATGAGCTTCCTGTATTAGGATGTCTCTGTCCTTCTCCAAACCTGGGAAATTTTCTGCTAGCATCTCACTGAAAATGCCTTCTAGTCGTTTCTCCCTCTCCATGCCTTCAGGAACTCATAGAACCTGAATGTTGGGTTTTTTAATAGTATCCTGTAGATTCCTGACAATATTTTTTAGATTTCTAATTTCTTCTTCTTTTCTTTGGTTTGCCTGTTTCCTTTCCTGTTTCTGTCTTCTAAGTCCGATATTCTTTCTTCTGCTTCACCCATTCTGCTCTTAAGGCTCTCTAATGTGTTTGTCATTTGATCTATTGAATTCTTCATTTCATTATGATTTCTCGTCACTATCACAGTTTCTTGTTCCACTAGTTGTTTCATTTCATTTTGATTCCTCCTTAATATTTCATTTTCACGAGAGAGATTTTCTATCTTGTCCATTAAGGATTTCTGTAGTTCAAGAATTTGTTTTTGAGAACTTCTTAGTGTTCTTATCAGTTTTTTGAGATCCGCTTCTTGCATTTCTTCGATCTCATCATCTTCATAATCTTGAATTGGGGTGTCTTTTTCATTTGGGGGTGTCATAGTGTCTTCCTTGTTCTTGTTACCTCAGTTTTTGCATTTGTTGTTTGGCATGTTGGAGATATTTGGCTTCTTCACTGTGGTGTTTTTTCTTGTTACACTATGGCTCTATATTAAGTGGACTGTCTGCTTTCAGTGGAGCCTTAGAGGCTTGAGATGAGTGTGGACTGAGAACTCTGGTTCCTCAGGGTTGAGGGTGTGTCAAAGATGACACTCCCAGGTTAGGTGTGGAAAATCTCTTTCTTTTTTTGATTCAAAAGGGAAGTAATTCCGCACAGCTGAACGTAATTGGAGGTAGTTAGCAGGCAAATGATATACCCACAGGAGCCAGAGATCAGAAGCTCTTTCCCAAGGACCACACAGGGTATCTGTGCTGCCCTCCCTCAGTGTGGGCTCCAATTCTCCTGCAGTCTCCCACTGGGTTGCCAAGTTAGATGCTAATCTCCTGTTATTTCACCCCTCCCCCCAGAGTCAGGTTTTTCTGCTAGGCTCAGGGCCAGTGCAGACCTGAGGTCGCCCTGCTTATGACGTATGTCAAAATGGCGCCTGCTCTTTGTTTTGCTTGCCTTTGAGAGGTGAGCGGAGAGAGAGAAACTTGTGTCTGTATCGGTCACTTTTTTTTTTTCCTCTCTCTCTTCTAGTTAGCTGGTGAACTTTTCCCCACGGAGTTTCAAGCCTCGTTCCCTCTAGTCTCCTCTTTCCGCTTTCCCGCTGGTGTCTTGGGCTTTTGAGGTTTGGCTCGCCTCGCGTTCCAGCGCTGGTGTCCCGAACTTGGGCTCCCACACTCTCCACGCAGGTCCACTGTGAATCACTAGTTCCAGAAGAGTTTCCTCTGCTGTTTCTTCCCCTACTCTTCCTTGACCCTGCAGTATCTCCACTTTTATTAACCTGTCTGTCCCCCAGACTAATCGTGTGCTCCCTTCCTATTCTGCCATCTTGCCGCTCTCCCCAAACCTGCTTTGTCTTCAGGATCATACTGATAAAATTTCATCTCCTGTTAAAATTCTTGGTTGAGATGCTTTGATATCTTGATGACACTCATTTAAAATTTCCATTTAAAGCTCTACTTGAGTCTGCAGTTGATCTGGGTGCAACAGCTTTGGTACCCATTGACCGGAAAGTTTGTTCCACTTTAATTTTTCAGTGAGAATTGGGTAAGCTGAACCAATTAATATTTCTATGGTGCTGGCTATTGTTTCTGTGGTTAGTCATCAGTTCTATTCAATTAAGATGTGGTCAAGATTAATCTTTTCCTTGCAAATTGAGGTGAATTGTTGACCACTGAAGGCTTCATTTTCAGTGCTGTCTTGTCCCTTCTAACAGTGTTACCCATTTGTAAAGAGCTGATTTTGGCGGGGAGGCATTGAGCTCAGCAACTTTTCTGAAAGCATCAGTGATTTTGCCATTCCTCTACCCAAACTTCATCATAAATTGGGTATTTGCCCTTGATTCAGTTTTAGGAGAATTCACATTATTCTGATGGGGTCTTTTTCCAAACTGATAGCTTATCTTTCTTAGTGCCACAAACTTGATCTTATTCAGTCATGTTATAGCAAGTTAGTATGAGTTTTTTTGGTGCAAACTTTTTTTGAAATCCATTTTGAAATACACATTTCCTGGGAACTTTTCAAAAACCACTTGTATATAAACAAGGTTTCTGATGAACTAACTTCTTTTTGTTATTGTTATCACCATTGAGATAAAAGTGTATTGTTACTCACAGGTCCCTTAGAAACAAGAGATGCAGACTATCATGTGGATTCCCAGGGGTCCAGAAGGCACAGTAGGGCAAAGGGTGCAGCCTAGCATTGTCTAAAGGGGGAGGGGCTCTGGGCTAAGCAGTGGTTTCTTGTTTGGAACTTGGCCTGAGATGATTCAGGGCAGGAGAAATATTGATTTGGTTATGTAAGAATTAGGTAAAGGAGGTGCTTAGGGGTATCGACTTGGGATTGATTGATTTACAAAGTGATTGGGTACGTGTGTGTGTGTGTGTGTATGTGTGTTCTTGTGAAAGCTGGATCTCAGGCATGATGTAAACAAGTCTGGCTGTTAGTTTGGCCCTGTGATTAATGGATGTTACACAGACAAATATAGAATCTAAGAACCGACAGGGCACATCTAAACACATGGACTCTGAGTTCACCATAGCCCTAAGGAATGGGGGTTGGAAATCCCCAGGGGATTTTTGAAGTGTCAAATCTCCGAGTCCATTGTCCAGTTCTTTTGGACCAAGCTCAACTAAGGTAAGCTAAGAAACGCAATCTTTCTGTTGTCTAGGAGGATGAAACTCAGATGGTATTTGGTAAACGTGTATATTGTCTCTGTTGAACTATAATTAGTTGCAATTTATAAAAGAATGATTCGTGGTTCTGGTCAATTGTGGTTTACCCAAAGTGTTCCTTTTGTGAACAGCAACGCTGAAGCATGGATCCAGGCATTCCAAAGCCATGCATTTTCCCCTGTATCACAGGACTTCTGGATTGACTATACTAATTCTGGCCATGGTGGATGAGATAGGTTGACGTATAATGTTTTACAGGTTTATAATTGAGAAGGAACTCTTTTTTTAAAAAAATGTTGAATGTGTTCATTTATGTAACTACTCAGTGAGATTTTTGTCTTCTATTTGCAGTTCTCATTTTTTTTTCTCATTTTGTCTTTGCCTATCAATTCTAGACCCTCTGTTTACACACTATGTGGTTCAGGTGGTCTGAACCACCACACCTCAAAACTTCATTGTTGGAGTTAACAATGATGTCTATTTCAAATAATGTGCTCTTTTAAAAATTTTAACAGTTTTTTAGCATTTTCCATATTCAATTCATATGTAAGAATTATATACCTACACATGCATATTATTTTTCTTAAAAGTGGGGGATATGATAGTACATAGCATGGGATTCTTGACAAGATCATAGCATGAGGAAAGAAAGGTACATTATTATATAAAGGGTATAATTCAGTTCATTTATAAATATATACTGAGGAAGATGGCATCTGTACTTTTTAAATTCTCTCTCTCTCTCTCTCTAGCTTCCACATATGAAAGAAAACATGTGGAATGTATCTTTCTGTGTCTGACTTATTTAATATAGCATAATGATCTCCCATTCCATCAATTTTGTTGCAAATATCAGGATTTCATTTCTTTTTATGGTTGAATAATATTCTACTGTGTTTATATACCTCACTTTCTTTCTATTTTTTTAAAGATTTATTTTATTCATTTGAAATACAGAGTTATAGAGAGAGGTAGAGACAGAGAGAGAGGTCTTCCATCTGCTGGTTCACTCCCCAGATGGCCGCAACGTCCGGAGCTGCGCTGATCCAAAGCCAGAAGCCAGGAGCTTCTTTCCGGGTCTCCCACATGGGTGCAGGGGCCCAAGGACTTGGGCCATCTTCTACTGCTTTCCCAGGTCATAGCACAGAGCTGGATTGGAAGAGGAGCAACCGGGAATAGAACCAGAGCCCATATAGGATGCTGGTGCTTCAGGTCAGGGCCTTAACCCGCTGTGCCACAGTGCCAGCCCCACTTCACTTTTTTTATACAGTCATCAGTTAATGGACATTAGATAGTACACTTGATCTTAACCAAGAGGCTGAGAAGTGATTGGACATCTAGCTTGATTCCATATCTTTTCTATTGTGATTTGGGCTGCAATAAACGTGGGAATACAGATATCTCTCTTTTTTTTTATTTTTGACAGGCAGAGTGGACAGTGAGAGAGAGACAGAAAGAAAGGTCTTCCTTTGCCGTTGGTTCACCCTCCAATGGCCGCCGCAGCTGGCACGCTGCGGCCGGCGCACTGCGCTGATCCGAAGGCAGGAGCCAGGTGCTTCTCCTGGTCTCCCATGTGGGTGCAGGGCCCAAGCACTTGGGCCATCCTCCACTGCACTCCTGGGCCACAGCAGAGAGCTGGCCTGGAAGAGGGGCAACCGAGACAGAATCTAGCGCCCCAACCGGGACTAGAACCCGGTGTGCCAGCGCCGCAAGGTGGAGGATTAGCCTATTGAGCCGCGGCATCAGCCCAGATATCTCTTTCATATGCTGACTTTATCTCCTCTGGATATATTCCTAGAAGTGGAATAGCTGGGTCATTATGGTACACCTGTTTTTAGTTTTATAAGGCATCTCCATACTTTTTTCCATAATGATTATACTAATTTGCATTCCCACCAACAGTATATGTGGTTTCTATTTGTCTCTTCTGTGTCAGTGTTTTTTTTTTTTTTTTTGACTTTTGAATACTAGCTATTCTAATTGGAGTGAGATGATTTCTTTATCAATAGGTATTTAGGTAGTTTATATAGTATTTTTGCTGATATTAAATATTCTGATTAACATCCCTTGTAGCTACATTATTGACCAAATAGTGGATTGGATTTTCCATCTTAATACCTAATTTTTACACTCTTTGTTGTTGATAGAATTTTAGATTCACATACAGCTTAAGAAACAGTACAAAATCTCATTCTCCCAGTGTTAAGGTAATATCTTGCATACCTGTAAGACTTTACAACCAGAAAATTAACATTGATACAATCCTTCTATACCAATGTGAGGTGCTTTAGTTCACCTTGGCCAGAAAGATGCTTTAAACATTCTATTGATAAGCTCTGGTTTTTCATTTTCAAGCATGTTTTTTCTTCTATGAACTACCACCCCCTGCTTTTTCCCTAGCTCAGATGGACTCTGTCCTGTAGTTAGCTGCCCTGACAGCTTGAGTACAGCTGTCTTTACACAGGTGCATCAGTTGCAGTGTCTCAGAATTCCAAGCCAAAATGTTCTCCAGAGCTGTTATGACATGAAGTCAGAGACTATTTCTTCTACCATGAAATTGTAGCCATTTATTAGTTTCTAGTCTTTGATACCAAAACAAATAGTGCCCAGGGTATCAGAGACAGAAGGCATAACAGCAGACCTACTAATTAGAGTTGTGAAGCAGTCTGTAAGGTCACATTTCCTTTGCTCTTATTATAGTCTTGGTCACCATATTTTGCATGTTTACAAAAGAATGTCTATGAGACAGCAATAAAATTTTACCTATGTAAATGAAATAAAGCAAAAATTTCAAATAAAATACCAAGAATTACATAATTGTATTCATTTATTAAGGCAGAGTAATGGAGAAACAGAACAAGAATGATAGAGAGAGTGAGCACTCTTCTATCTCCCTAAGTGCCCTCATGAGTTAGGACTGTGCCAAGCTGAAGCCAGGAGCCAGGAACTTGACTGAGATCACCCAAATAGATGGCAAGGACCCAAGTATTTGAGCCATGATCTGCTACTTCCATCAGCAGAAAGGTAGATTGAAAGTAGAACTCCATTCCAGGTACTCCAATAGGGAATGTGGGTGTTCCAAATGACAGCCTAACCCTCTATATCAATGCATGCCACTAATTTTGTTACAAGATGTGTGTGTGTGTGTGTATGTGTGAGTGTACTGAAATATCACATGGGACTCTATAAATATCTACAACTTTTTAAAAAGGTTTATTAGGCTGCACTGTGGCATAACAGGTAAAGCTGCTGCCTGCAGGGCTGGCCTCCCATATGGGTGCCGGTTTGAGTCCTGGCTGCACAACTTCCAATCCAGCTCTCTGCTATGGCCTGGGAAAGCAGCAGAAGATGGTTCAAGTGCTTGGGCCTGTGCACCCATGTGGGAGACCTGGAAGAAGCTTCTGACTCCTAGCTTCGGATCGGCCCAGCTCTGGCTGTTGCTGGTCACTTGAGGAGTGAACCAGCAGATGTCTGACCTCTCTCTGCCTCTGCCTTTCTGTGGCTCTGTCATTTAAATAAATAAATGGATCTTTTAAAAAAGAATTACTTAATTTATTTGAAAGGCATAGCTACAGAAAGAGGGAGAGTCAGAGATAGAGTTAGATCTTCCATTCACTGGTTCACTTCCTAAATGGCTGCAATGGTCGGGGCTGGTCCAGGCTGAATCCAGGAGCTTCATTCAGGTCTCCCAAATGGGTACAGGGGCCCAGGAACTTGAGGCTTCTCTTATTTTCCCAGGCACATATTAGCAGAAAGCTGGATGGGAAGTGGAACAGCTGGGACTGGAACCCATGCTCATATGTGATGATGGTGTTACAAGCAGCGACTTAAGCCGCTACACCACAGCGCCAGCCCCAATATGTACAATTTTTATGTGCCATTGACAAATAAAATAAATTATTTTAAAAATAAAATGATAACTTGAGTAAAATGGTAGCTGATTTCTCCTTTAGCTTCATGGGGGACCATTTCAGTCTGTGAAAAGGGCAAACCCACCCTACCTTATCAGAAAAGAAACTTCCACAAGTGGTGTTGGTTACTGTTGCGTCTTTATCTGGATATTCACTGCTGGTATGAAGGTACTCCTAAAAGTTTGTGGAAAATGGAATTAAAAGATAAACTTCTTTGGGCACATTAAAAAATTGAAATCTATGCATAGATTTTTCATAATACACATTTTTTAGGAACTCTTTGGAAACTTCTTCTATGCATATGTTTCAAGAATTTTGCAGGGGCCGGCATTGTGGCGTAGCGAGTAAAGCTGCCGCCTGCAGTACCAGCATCCCATATGGGCGCCAGTTTGAATCCTGGCTGCTTCACTTCCTATCCAGCTCTCTGCTATGGCCTGCGAAAGCAGCAGAAGATGGCCCAAGCCCTTTGGCCCCTGCACCCACGTGGGAGACCTGGAAGAAGCTCCTGGCTTTGGATTGGCGAAGCTCTGGCCATTGCAGCCAATTGGAGAAAGTACTAGTAGATGCAAGACTCTCTCTGCCTCTGCCTCTCCTTCTCTCTCTGTGTAACTCTGACTTTCAAGTAAAATAAATATATATATTTTTAATTTGATGGGTAGTTATAGACAGTGAGAGAGAGAGACAGAGAGAAAAGTCTTCCTTCTGTTGGTTCACTCCCTTAATGGCTGCTACGGCTGGCACTGTGCCTATCTGAAGCCAGGAGCCAGGTGCTTCCTCTTGGTCTCCCATGAGGGAGCAGGGATCCAAGCACTTGGGCCATCCTCCATTGCCTTCCCGGGCCACAGCAGAGGGCTGGACTGGAAGAGGAGCAACCAGGATTAGAACCCAAGGTGCCGGTGACGCTGGCGGAGGATTAGCCAAGTGAGCCATGGCGCCGGCCCTAAATAATTTTTTTTTTTAAAAAGAATATTGCACCAACATAAACTTATATTTTAGTTTTATTTTCTGTTAATCTTTGGAAGTATCCTCATTTCATTAAGGTATTTTTTTTTCCTTTTTTGGCAATCAGAAAATAACCCCAGACATTAATTGGTTGTAGTGGTGCTGCTGCTAGTTCTAAAAATATGCCTGAACACCAGTAACAGAAAAGAAAGGTAGATGTGATAAAACACAATTGAGAATAAGCACAAGCTATGCCATGCTGTGGTGTTAATTTCAGAGAGAACACGTCGTGAAATATTATAAGTAATGCTGAGGGAAGAAAAGACTGCATTAAAGCAAAATATGCTACAATGGTTGTAGATTTATGTGCCAGCATCTTTAGACTATATATTTATTCCAGAGGGAAAATTAGTCATGAATTATGCAAGTTTTGATTTATGCAAGGTCTTCAGTAATTTATCCTCTACATGAAATCATCTCCATGATTCAAGTGGTATGCACATTGAAGATAGGAGTTTGAAACTTCTTAAACCTAGTGACACTAGATTTTTTATTTTTATAGTTTATAGAAATATTTTTAAGTTAGTTGCCATAATTTTTAAAATATTGGTTTTTTTATTTGACAGGGAAGTGACATATTTTCCATCTGCTGGTCCATTCCCAGCTCCACGCCCTAGCCAGGAGCCCAGAGTTCCAAATAGGTCTCTCATGGGGTTGGCAAGGGACCAAGCATTTGGGCTGTCTTCTGCTGCCTTCCCAGGTACATTAGCAGGGAGCTGGATTGAAAGTGGATCAGCCAGGACTTGAACTGGTACCCGAATGGAATGTTATCTTTGCATCCAGCAGTTGTGCCAATAATGCTGGCCCTTAGTATACTTTTCGCAAAGAAATAGTCATTATTTAGGAACTTGCATTTATTGATTACTTCCTTTATATGTGTGAGTGCTATACATAGTAGTTCTGTTTTTATTTGGTTCTGCAGCAACTCTGGAGCTCTCATGACCATGAATTTGTAAAAGAGACTTCCCAAGAAAGAGAAAGGTTAAGTTCAGGTCCCTTCCTGGAAGGTGGCAGATCCAGGATTCAGATACCTGTCTAATCCAAATCCAGTGTTTGGTATGGGATCCGAGGACTTCTGGGAAGTCAAGAGATGGGACACAGAGGTTTGATATCCCCCAAATTATAAGCATTTTTTTGGCCAGTGTTCTTTTCACAGCACACAGCAACTCTAGAGATAGGGTTCTTTCTGCCTCATACTTCCTCTTGACACGTTGGATGGTAAAGAAAGTCTGTCAACCACAAGAAGAAAACCATGAAGACCCTCATGAGACTGGGTGGGTGTCTAAGAGGTCCTAGAAGGGTCTGCAATGTAGCCTGGGGCACCGTTCAAACACATGGGACTGCTCAAAGGAAGCCTGTCACGTTTCCTGCTGCCCTTCGTGTCTTCCTCTCCTGGCACTTCTCACACACCATGTGTGTGAGAGACACACTGTGTCTCATCACTGCGGAGTGGAGCCTTGAAAACGCATGGCCCCCAGAATGCCCAGGATCTGGGTGACAGAGACAAAAACACTTGAGAGTCAGATTCCGGGAGCCTTTCTCTGGTGGGCCTGCTTTACCTGCTGCTGTGGGGTGGCTGGCTTCCGTGGTGTGGATGAGGTGATGGGTGGGAGGAGCAGAATTCAAGCAATAGGATTAGAAGGTCAATCTCAGGGCCGGTGCCGTGGCTCACTTGGTTAATCCTCCACCTGCAGCACCAGCATCTGATATGGACGCTGGATTCTAGTCCCGGTTATTCCTCTTCCAGTCCAGCTCTCTGCTGTGGCCTGGGAGTGCAGTGGAGGATGGCCCAAGTGCTTGGGCTCCTGCACCCGCATAGGAGACCAGGAAGAAGCACCTGGCTGCTGGCTTCGGATCGGTGCAGTGCTGGCCATAGTGGTCATTTTGGGAGTGAACCAATGGAAGGAAGACCTTTCTCTCTCTCTCTCTCTCTCTCTCTCTCTCTCTCTCTCTCTCTCTCTCTCACTGTAACTCTGTCTGTCAAATTTAAAAAAAAAAAAGAAGGTAAACCTCATTGGCAAAAGGAAACAGCTAAGGTGTCTGGGAAAAAAAGGTTGGACAGAGGAAATCGGGCATCGTGTCAGCGCAGATTGGAGTGTGGACAGTGAAGCAAGGAGCTGGGAGCTTCTCTGATCCGGGCTTTGGGAAGACTTGGCAAAGAAGTCCCACAGATTAGTTCTATGAGTCTTGGGACCCTCCCACCCCCACCTGCTTGCTCCTATCTGGCTCACAATGTTATTATTAGTGTTACATTTCATGTAAATGTGTAGCCAGGCTTGTTGTGAGAGGGAGCGTGCAATTGTGCATATCTTTTAAGAGCAGAAGAAATGTTTAGTAGTAGAACCATTGGACAAATTGCTTAGGCTGGATTTTAGTAATCATGTTTGCAATTTTCCAAATTTAAAACTTTCATTATGGAATGTCATACTTTTTCAGAAATTTTTTTTTTTAAGATTTATTTATTTATTTGAAACAGAGAGGTCTTTCACCCACTAGTTTACTACCTAAGTGGTCTCAATGGGAGTCAGGCGAAAGCCAGGAGCTTCTTCTCGGTCTTCCATGTGAGTGGCAGGGGTACTTGGGTCACCTTCTGCTGCTTTCCCAGGCACATTAGTAGGGAGCTGAATGGGAAGTGGAACAGCTGAGAGGTGAACCAGCACCCATATGGGATGCCAGAATTGTGCTGCTATTGTAGCTTCACCTGCTACACCACAATGCTGACCCCTTTAAAATTTAAACAATAATGTAATAACGTACTTTGTAAAATAAAAAAAAGCCCCCCCCCTTCCTGTTCTCCTTTTCTCTTCCTGGTCCAGGTAACCCCTGCTAATGATCTGAATTTTCTCATCAAACCACTTAGTACAACACAGTGTTTATCTTTCCACAAAAAATATTTCCCCAGAGTTTGCAGAAGGAAAAAGTCCCCTCTTGAGGAATACAACATCTGAATAGTGATGGCTGTGGAATTTCTTCACCCAGTTTGACCAGAAAAAGCAATTGCTCTCCTGTCACACTCTTGAGACCTTGCGCATCTGCCTTGCAAGAAACCATCTCAGAGCATGGATCCAAGGTTTGAGGATTTGAACTTGAAGTGGCGCATGAAGAAATACCTTCAGGCTTTGTTGCCCTCTCCTGACCACACAGAAATTGCCTTCTCCCACTGCCATTCATTTGGTTAAGCTAGGGCTGCTCTGGTGGCTGCTTTTCCTTTCTTCCTTTTTCTGTTTGAGCATGCTCTCAGTCAAAACGTCTCAGCAGTGCTTTTCTTTGCTAAGCTCCCAAGGCCGTGTCAAATAGGGCACCAGGAACATCAGAAATAAAAACAACATCCGTCACGGAGTGGAGGCGAGCCATGAGTCAGTGCACTGGTGAGGCTTACAAACCGTGGCCCGTCCATGAGAGTCTCACAGGCATAGAAAGCCAAGACACGGTGGCAAAAACAACCTAAAGGAAAGATCCTGGTGAACAAGACCCCAGCAGAAGGAACAGGCCATCAAGGAGGGAGGCGCCTTTCTCTGAAGGGAGGAAGGAACCTCCACTGTGATATAGCCTTGACTAAACAAGTTCAGAGTTGGTGAACTTGAGGGGCTTCCATAGCCTAGACAGCTCATGGCAAGAGCTTCGGGTGATTACTGACGTCATAAATAAGAGTGCCAATTGTTAAATCAACAACGGGAGTCACTGGGCACATGCTCCGCATGGAGGATCTCTGTCCTTAATGTGTTTTACTATGAGAGTTAAAGATAACACTACTAGTCTAACAATACCCTATTCCTTGTGCAGTTGTGTGAGTGCAGTCTGTTGAAATCTTTGCTTAGTATATATTAAGCTGATCTTCTGTATATAAAGATAATTGAAAATGAAACTCGATGAAGGGTGGGATGGGAGAGGGAGGGGGAGGGGAGGGCTGCAGGAGGGAGGGAGGTTGTGGGGGAGAAAGCCACAATAATATAAAAGTTGCACTTTGTAAATTTGCATTTATTAAATAAAAAGAAATCTTTAAAAAAAAAAAAACAAACAAGAAAAAACCAAACCATGGCCCGTGCTCTCTGGGGGCTGCCACACATGGGCCAGACTCCTTACCAAGTGGCACTCCATACATCACCAGCACTCTCCCTCTACCCTTTCTAGAAGCCCACATTTGCTTGGCTGGACTCTTGTTTCAGCTCATGGCCTATGTCCAGGTGTGGTCTCACACTGTGTTCTTGCCATAGGTTCTTGAACTTGCCGTGTCCGCCTGAAAAGCCCCTATCCTGCTCTCTCTCCATGTCCCATACTCTCATCCTCTTGTTACCCAGGAAACTCTTAATCCTCAGGTCGCAACTCAGTGACATTGCCTCACCATATATCCTCCCTCCCCACCGTGTTAGGCTGCCTTTGCTGCCCTTCCTCATGCCCATTTTTGTGCTTTATCCAACACATGTTCCACTTACAATTTCTTGGTCAGTGTCACTTTTCACTGCTAAATAGTGACCTTCATGAGAATCAGGACTGTGTCTCCATCACCGTTATCTTACCTGGAATCTGGTACAGCAGAAATGTCCAGTAGGTACATTGTCAAATAATGGAACAAAGTGAGAACAAGAATTCAAATTTGTTTCATCAGAATCTCTTGGAAAAACCTTGTTGTGATGTATGTTTTTGGTTTCCTCTATCCTGGAAATTCTGGTATAACAAGTCTAGAATAATGTCTGGGAATATGTGTTTTTAACAAGAGCCTCTTGTAATTATTATACTCCAGGAACTTGGAAGGAGAAGAGAGGGGTCAGAGACTGGGTATCTGAGTATTTGCCACTAGCTAATTTTGTGTGCTCTGGACCACAGAACTTCAGTGTGTAAAGACAACCCATCTAAGTCATGTATGAATTTCTGACCCACAGAAATTCACTGTGGGCCACTAAAAGCATGTTGTTTTAAGAATTAAGTTTAAAAAAAAAAAAAAAGAATTAAGTTTATGATAATGTGTTATACAGCATAGAAAGCTAATAGCCAACTATTGATACACCATTTTGCATAATGAATGACCCCAATTCAGTGGCATACATTGATAAGCATTTTTTCTCATGTTCATGCATCACATCTTTAGGTGTCCTGCAGCTTAGCTATCTTAGGCTGGCCTCAAGTGTGTTTCTCTCTTGGCTGTGGCTTCTGCTCAGATCTCTCCCATGTGTCGTGGTCCTAGTGCCTAGGCCAAAGGGAAGCATGTTCTTAGAGACTCACTCTGGCTTAAGAACCAAGCCCAGAAGTGCAAACACATGCAATGCCTTTGCTGATGTCACATCTACTAATATTTACTGGCCTAGGACAGTCACATGGCTAAGCCCCAGCTGAACCCTGGCTATTGTAGGCATTTGGGGCATGAACTAGCAGATGGGAGATCTTTCTCCCTGGTCTGTTTCTCTGTCTCTGCCTCTCAAATAAAAATTAAAATGCCCCAATGTTTACCAGCATGTTCTGTTTCCCCTGAAATCTGATGAGAAAGATTGGAAAGATTAGCTGAGTTTTTCAGTGTCAGACTCACACTCACTCATCTGTTGCTTGAGCTCATGGGTTTGTTCAGAACTATGACTGCAACAAATGTTCTGCCACGTCCAGTGCCCTTGCCATGGCATGAAGATTTCTTTCTTCCTCTCTCTCTTTCTTTCTTTCTTTCTTTCTCTTTCTTTCTTTCTTTCTCTTTCTTTCTCTTTCTTTCTTTCTCTTTCTTTCTTTCTCTCTTTCTCTCTTTCTTTCTTTCTTTCTTTCTTTCTTTCTTTCTTTCTTTCTTTCTTTCTTTCTTTCTTTCTTTCTTTCTTTCTTTTTCTTGACAGGCAGAGTGGACAGAGAGAGAGAGACAGAGAAAGGTCTTCCTTTGCTGTTGGTTCACCCTCCAATGGCCGCTGCGGCCGGCACATCTCGCTGATCCGAAGCCAGGAGCCAGGTGCTTCTCCTGGTCTCCCATGGGGTGCAGGGCCCAAGCACTTGGGCCATCCTCCACTGCCTTCCCGGGCCATAGCAGAGAGCTGGACAGGAAGAGGAGTGACCGGGACAGAATCTGGCGCCCCAACCGGTCCTAGAACCTGGATTAGCCAAGTGAGCTGTGGTGCCGGCCATGAAGATTACTCTGATGAAGCTGATTTATGTTAACAGTACATAACAACACTCTATTGTAAGTGTTTTAAAATCCATTTAAACATTTTAAGCCATTTTGAGGTGCTTCATTTCCCTGAGTACCCCATGGCCTCATCCGTGGCCCATGTGTGGCCACTGCCTCTGTCGGTAAAAGATTTCTCTGATCCCTTCTAAACCACCATGTGCTGCCTCCACCAACATCTACTTAGCAACTTGCAGATTTTGCTTAGGTCTTCATTCTTTCTAGAAGCCTTCCTTGACATGTGTTATTTCACCCTCTCTCCCTGTGCCCTGCATTACTCTTCATTGTGTCAGTTAATCCATGGACTCCCTGGAGGCAAGAGCTAACCTGTGCCTCCCCGTACCCACTGTGCCACTCAGCATCTAGACATAGTGGGAACAATACTCAGCATTTGTCTACCAACTAACTAATTGATACCTTCTGTTGGAGGCCTCATGAGCCACAACGCCACTCTTTATCTATGAGTGATACGCTGCTCTGATGCTTTGGTCCCACTTGCAGAATCTGGCTTTGTTCCTCCAGTTATTACATGAAACCTGGGTAATTCTTAAGAACTAATGGTGCCAACTAATGATTTCAAATAATTTGTGAAGTCTTTTAGACAAAGAATAATAGAATGATCAGAGGTGGGTGTGGCATGAAGCGTAGCTAACCGAATTCCATTATATTTTGACTGGAACCAAGACCTTAGGATGGACCCTGAGAATCCTTGAAGGTCCTACCCAGAAGTTTAGACTCTAATCTGAGGGCAGTGAGGAGTCATGATGGATAGTCTTGATAGAATAAAAGGCTGGGGAAGGTGAATGAGGAGTTGTTGCCCTGCTAAAAAATCCTGGTGGTTTAAGCAAGGTTATGGTGGCAGTAAAGGAAAGATGATAGATTCTGGAGACAGTGAAACTCTAGAGCTTGGCAACATTTTGTCTAGGGCTGTGAAGCCCCTGCCTGCCTGGTGCATATTGGATTCTATAGAGAAATAGAGAAGCTGGTCCAGAAATCTGTGACCTATGAACGACCCTAAGGTGAAATGCAAAAAGAATGGCCTTTGGAGTCAGAGACTAAGCTGTGTGTCCATGAACAAGTTATTTAACCTCTCTGAATTTCAGAATGCACCATGAGAGCTCTGAAACGTCTCTTGAAATAAAACAAAATATATATGTAAATATGATCAATGGATGGTAACCACATTAAACATTTTGCAGTATCCCTCACTTTGCTTTACACACACATATACCCCTTGTTTGGATCTATTACTCAAAAAAGTCTGCTTATCCTTCATGGATTAGCTAAACTTGCCACCCCTTCCCTTACCACTAGCCACCCTGAAGTGGATCCTGCTTCCGTGCCTGTGGTGTTGCTGCATGTGCCTTGCACGTGGTGTCACTGTGTGCCACTTTGTTTTCAAGAGCATACAGAGTTTATTGTACTCCTCACATCCAGTATTATTGGTCCGAGGGAGACAACTCTCCAGCTATACTCAGTTTTATTTCCCTGCTTCCCGATGTCCTTGTCCCCACCCATCTAGGCAACCTTCCAATGTGTTTAACTTTATACCCTTTTGTTCCTGTTTACTATTGCAGGGTGCCTATTGCTGTTCTGGAAACATGCATACTGTTAATTTGTATAAAGGAAACTGTCTCATTCTGTTTCCTTCCTTCTCTTCAGGACTGTGTGTGCAAGCTCTATTCATGTTTCTATGGTGCGCATCTCATCTATTGCATCCGACAGCTGCTTACTCTTCCATGCTGGGCACCCTCACACTTTTCCTATTTATTTTACTAAGAGCAGTCACCAGGGTGGCTCCAACTCCGCCTTTCACAGATGACACCACAATGAACATTGTCACACATATCCCCTTATGGCAGTGGTTCTCAGCTGGGTATGATTCTGCAACCCCAGGAACAGTGGGCGATGTCTGGAGACAAGCTTGGTTGTCACAACAGAGGGATGGATACTCCTGGCACCTGGTGAGTAGGAGGCAGGGGAGCTCTGAGCATCCTGCCAGGCCAGGACAGCCTTCATACATCAGAGAGTGATTTGGTCCCACAGATAAATAGTGCTGGGGTTGAGAAACTCTGCCTCAAGGACATCATGAGGATTTCTTGGGACAGAGTCCCAGGAGTGGGGTTTCTAGTCTCTGTTTTGTCTTCCTGATTAGAGTGCGGAGTTGCAGGCTGCTGCCCAGCGTGGCTGCCTCAGCCTCTGCTCCACTGCAGGTCTCAGCCGTCAATACCCACTTCCCTGCCAGTGCCTGGATTACTCAGCTTTGACATTTTTTTGTCATATAGTATGTTTTAAATGATATTTTTTGTTGTTTTATTTTACATTTCTCTGATTATTAATGATCTTTTGCCTTTTCATAATGGTATTATCACTTCTTAGGAGACCAAAATAACACATCAAAATGCTTGGAGCATGCTGTTTCCCTTTTATAAAAACTTGGATCAATTACTTGCTGTCTTTGAGTACCAATTATCTATAAAATCTGGAACAAAAATAGTGATTTCCTTAGTTTTCTTTTTTTTTTATTTTTGACAGGCAGAGTGGATAGTGAGAGAGAGAGACAGAAAGGTCTTCCTTTGCCATTGGTTCACCCTCCAATGGCTGCTGCGGCCAGCGCGCTGAGGCCTGCACATCACGCTGATCCGAAGCCAGGAGCCAGGTGCTTCTCCTGGTCTCCCATGGGGTGCAGGGCCCAAGCACTTGGGCCATCCTCCACTGCACTCCCAGGCCACAGCAGAGAGCTGGCCTGGAAGGGGGGCAACTGGGACAGAATCTGGTGCCCCGACCGGGACTAGAACCTGGTGTGCTGGTGCCGCAGGGTGGAGGATTAGCCTAATGAGCCATGGTGCCGGCCGACTTCCTTAGTTTTCATTATCCCATTTTATCCTCTCATCATAATAGAAAAGATAATAAACATAAAGCATTGGTACATAGTAAACACTAAACAAAAGTGCTGTTGTGATGTTAAGATGATACTTTTTATATATTATATATATATATATACACACCTCTAGTATTTACTATATAAAAGTACTTAAGGTAGGGCTACTGAGCAAAAGGCCAATGGCTGAAAGGTGAAGGGAGACTGGAGGAAAACAAGTATGATTATAACAAGGCCCTCCTTTGAGCTGGTGGTTTATTACTTCCACAGATGCTATAAATTTCAGGCAGTCAAATTCAAGGCTGTAAGAGATGGCTTCATTCCTCTCATTTTTGGATGAGAAACAGCATAAAGACAAAAGATCTTGCATGTCAAGGACACTTTCTATTTGCTATGCCTAGCAAGTTTTAGGCATTTCACATAAAATGTCATTTCATTCTTATGACTGCCGTAGGGTAAATACTGGCATCTTCATTTCACTGGGAGCTTAGATAACCTGTCCCAGCCACCTGGCCTCCTAAGCAGTGAGAGATTTGAACTTGGGATTTTCTGACTCAGCCACATTCCCTTTGGCCCTACACTCAAGCCTGCTCTTTCGGATCATGGAATTGTAGAGATGCCAGGGGTTATAACACAGAGAACATGACTGGAAGTGCCTAATATCTCAAGTTATTTAGTTTGCAAACTGATCAGATGTGTCTGAGTGTGTGTAGGGGCAGATCTTCTAGGAAATTTGTTCCCTAAAGCCAGTGTGGGAGAATCTATGCTTGTTATGATGGGAACTTCTCTAGAAGCTTCACAGAAACAAAGCACTGAACAGCAGCATGGTGCATATCTGCTGTGTTTTTGTGCAGCTGTGCAAAAGATCTTGAACTTGTTCTTGGATCATCCCAGATTCAAAGCAAATGCAATATATTCAGAAATATATACAAGTATTGCACATGGTTTGTGTTTCTCAGCTTCGAATTCCTTTCTTTACAACTGGGTTAAAAAACACCTTTATAATTCTGGTGGTCTATTGGAAATGCTGTTTTTCTGATCTTGATAAAAATTGACTTCCATAAAGGTTAATTCTGGGTTATGAAATAACTAAATCAGTTCCTTAAGCTTATTTCCTGCCTAACAAATATAATGAGATAATTAATAAACATGAGTTCAATTTGGCCACCCTTCCTGGAGCCAGACGGTCAGACTTTCACCTGGAGAGTTACAAAAGGACAAAGAGAGCCTCATTATTTAGTGCTAAGTGGAGTCACCTTCCTTTGTATGTGGCTTTTTGTAACATTCCTCTTATTAAGGGCCAGAAGCTCAGATGTGACATCTAGCAGGTTGAGAACTTGGTGACAATAGCCAACAGAAAAAGGCTACTTAACTACTTTCTCTCACCCGCCAGTCCCACAAGGAAAGCAGGCCCCAGGATAGTGACACCAGCACCCTGAAAATGGAGTCTTTGTGCATCTTTTTGATAGCTATAAAATGCACTGACATGTTTCACTGCAAATTACTTCTTAAACCACCATTAACCATAATCTAATAAAGAGACATTTTGACAGAATAAAATGGAAGAGGTTATTTTTGTGTAATGAAAAACATTTATGAGTTGGTATAAAAATATAGTTTAAGTGATATAACAGTCTGCTTCAGATTACAGCATCAATAAGACAGGCATTAGAATGGATTCAGAATTTTAAAAATTTTTCTGACATTACCCAAGATAAATCATACATTTGGCTTTGGCACAAGATATTTTTTTTGAAAGACTCTAGTAGCAAGGATAGTTCAAGGAATGGTAATGAGGTGATAATGGAAACTTTTCCCACTTCAGAATTGCCAAGAACAGTAGGATTTGGAGCTTGGACTGAACATTTTAGGGCTTCTCAGCAAGGTCCTTAGTGGGTAGACATCTGTGAATGCCAGGCCTCCCAAATCCAACACTTTAACAACTGTCCATAGGGGACAGAGCTCCACACAGATGTATTTTGTAGGGCCCCTGGTTTTTATAAATAATTAGACAGTCATGCGTTGCTAAACAACAGGGATGCATTCTGAGAAATACATAGTTGGGTGCTGTGCTGTTGTGTGAACATCACAGGGTGCACTCACACAAATCTTGATGGTGTAGGTCAATCACTTGGCATGGTGTCATGAGACAAGGAGACATGGGATGCCCGAGGCTGCAGCTGGTGTAACTCAGCAGACTGTTTTATAGTAAGGTTTTATTTGTAAGTAGGAGGAGTTTATCTTAAAATAATAATAAAAAGTATAGTGCTGTATCATTGATTATTATTTTCAAGTGCTGTCTCCTGTAAGTAACTGTGTGTGCTTTGTTTTTCCATGACTGGCACGGTTGTAGGTTTGTTTATGCCAGCATCACCACAAAAACCCAAGTAATGTGTTGCATACGGTGTTAGGATGGCCGCATCATCAGAAGGTGATAGTTTATCAGCTCCCTTTTAATCTTACGGGGCCATTGTCAAATGCGTGTGGTCTGTGAGTGACTGCAGCACTGTTATGCAGCACGTGACTGGGGGTGTGTGAAATAAAATGGTCTGGCAACGGAGATTTAGATACTGGACAGAGAGGCACTGACTTCTGTGTTGGTTTATCATTGTCTTGGTGAAGACCCTGTGTCTGGGTACCGTCTCTTCTTCACATCCAAGAAACCTTTGTTCTTTACTGTGCAATGTGCTGTTCCCCTCACAACCAGGAAAAGGTAAATATGTTGTTTTTGTGTACTGTGCTGTGGCTCTCACCATCTGTGCGTATTGAAGTTGCCACTGGGGGAGAGGATTAGGTCAGGCATGCTGTGGGCAGATGAGAAGAGTGACCCCAGCTGAGTAAGACCTCGCTGTTCCTCACCTGGTGCAGCAAATTGTATGTGGCTGTGTCTCTGTAGATAGGCCCAGTGAAGACGTGGATCAGAAGGGCCCTCTGGCCTTGAAGAACAATTGCATTTAAAACCCTTGGAGGAGATGGACGCAGCCATCCCTAAAGCACTGCCTGGCACATGCAGTGTGAGAGCCTATAAGGATGGGGGTGGCTGGTGTGGAGAGTAGGGAGGTTATTCTGTGTGCTGGCAGTGGGGGTTGTGCAGGGTAGAAGGTCCCTGCTGCCAACTGCTCAATGCTCATGTGTTTAGATGGAGGTGAATTGTACTTGGTCTGAACACAGGCTGCCAAGAGCTGAAGCACAAACTTTGTTCACAACTCCAACTCCCAGAACTGCCGGGGCCCATAATTTTGTCCAGCATAAGGACTAGGCACCCTGCATCTGCATGTGAGCACTGTTAATGGGCCAGGAGTCCACTGGCCAGGGCACACTGTTGGTACCAGAGCTTCCTTAAGATACCTCAAGTGACAGAGCTCTTTGAGGCATCTGAGGACTCTCTTTGTAGGGGCAGGGAATAAATGGTTTGGGAGGGCTCTTCAGGGAAGATATGGGAACTGAGGCCCATGCCATCCTGGTTCAAATGCAGAGGGTGGCGCTGCTGGCTCTGCCATGTACCAGACAGGAGAGGAAGGCACTTCCATTGAGTGGTACCTATGCAGGGCCTGTTCAAACCTGGGTGCTTCTCCTGAGCAGCATTCCTCAAAGCATTGTAGAACCCCAGGTATCAAGTGTCATGGAAGAAGGAAGAGTTGAAGAAATTCAAGGAGACTGAGAACCATAGCCCTGAGCCTATTGTAGAAGCCTGGGAAGGACTGGGGCAGGAATGGTGACCATTCAGGCTGGATCCTCTCTTCCACAGGCTGCCCTGCCAAGTCCCAGGCATCCTTGATACTTGACTGTTTCATGGGATGTCTTTGATCCAGGATCTAGTTCTGGCTGTCTACTTTTGGCTTTCTGTTCTGATGGGAGTAATTAAGAAAATTTGCTCCTGCTTTTGCACATGCATGTATCACTGTTCTCATAATACCACCTCCATTGGCCTTAATGACAGGCTGACTCCCCCTACTTTCAGTCCACATTGTTAGAACAGGGGTCAATAAATACATTCTATAAAGTAGCAGATAATAGTTTCAGCTTTTGGAGTTGCATGTTTCCATTATAACTGTTCAACTCTGCTGTTGTAGGGCAGAATCAGCATAGACAGTACATGAATAAACGTGCATGCCGGTGTCCCAATAAAACTACATTTACAAAAGAAGACCAGGTTTGGTCCTTGGGCCATAGTTTGCTGAGCTCTGTCTAATGGTTTTGGAATCATTCTCTATGTGAACAATAGAATATACATATTTTATCTCAAAACCACATGCATATATGTAATTGAAATACATTTCATGAATCTTTACTTTTCAACTTTAAATATATGCTAATCCATTCAGCTCTTATTTCTATTCTACCTATCCTATTTTATTCTATTCTGTTTCATTTTTTATTCATTCATTTATTCATTTATTTTAGAGGCAGGAGAAGGAGGAAAGTGAGAGAGTGTGCTCCCTTGTGCTGGCTCACTCCCTAAATGCCCGCAAGAACTGGAGACAGGCCCATGTCGAATATAGGCATTAGGATGCAATCCAGGTCTCCCATGTGGGTAGCAGGGACCCAGCTACTTGGGTCATCACCACTGTCTTCAGGGGTCTGCATTGACAGGAAGTTGGAATGGCAAGGAGAGTTGGGTATTGAACCCTGGCACTCCAATACAGAATGTGGCCTTTTTTTAAAAGAAAAAAAAAGATTTATTTGTTTATTTGAAAGGCAGAATTAGAGAAGAGACACAGAATCTTCCATCTGCTTGTTCACTCCCCAAATGGCCACATTGGCCTGGGCTGGCCAAGGCCAGTGCTAGGAGCCAGGAGCTTCATCTGGCTCTCCCACATGAGTAGAGGGACCTAAGTACTTGGATCATCTGCTGCTGCTTTCCCAAGCACATTAGCAGGGAGCTGGGTCAGGCTGGGATTCAAACCAGCACCAATATGAGATGCCAGCACTATAAACTGTGGCTTAGCCCACTGAGCCAAGCACCAGCACCAAGGATGTGAACAGCTTAATTGACATTGTTATTAACTGTGTCAGATGCCTGCCCCTGCATCATTTTAAAAATTGCTGGTTTATTGAGTTGATTTCATGACTCACTAAATGTACTACATACAATTTGAAAGACAGTGCCATTGGAGCAGGCTCCACTGTATGGAACCAAGAATGGCACATGGCAGTCAGCATATTCTATTTCCTTTTCCCTAGGCACTCTCTCATTCAGGCAGCTGGTGTTCTGAGTTCATTTCCTTAGGGAAAGAGCCAATTTTTGGCTTTTGCCATACATTCTAATTTGATACAGATTTTGGAAACCACATGACGAGGTATATGGTTTGTAAGGCCTGGTACAGAATAAAATTGTGAGGTCCCTTCTGAAAAAAGTGAGACATTTCAAGAAGGCAGCAGCAAAGCTTTAAGCCAAGTGCAGAGTCCTTCCATGCTTGACATTCTCTTGACTGCACAGGCAGCACACCCTAGCATCAGATTTGTGTGTAGTGAGACGAGGGCGTAACAGCTCTTTGCCAGGCAAAGAGAAAGGAGTGAAAGGAGAGGATGAGAGAAGAGAGGAGGAAGGAACTGGGTATGGAGTGAGGTATGGTTCAGATAGATTAAAGTCTTTTGATCCCTCCCAGGCTCCCCATGGGGCTGTCCACTGAATGGAGCTGAGCCACTGGTCTGATATGGAGTCTTCTCTTGGGTGAACAGCCTGCTTGGCTTACGTGGCTGAGTAGTGAGAGTTGTTTTTTGTGTCAGTCTCAGATGAAAGCTCCCTTCAGCAGCCACTGTAGTCACTGGCTACAAGGAGGGATGCCCACGTGTGCTGGGGCATTGGTGTGGTCCTTATCTCATTCACTGTTCATTAGCCACAGCTGCTTTGCTGTTCCAGGAGGCTTGTGTGTGCTAAGACACAGGAGGAGCTGTGGCCACCTGGAGGAGGGGTGCCTGTGTTTGTGAAAGTGGGGCTTGTGTTAGTCTAGGGCTGCCATAACAAGGTACCACTGTCTGTGTGGCTGAACAGCAGCAAAGTGTTGTCTCACAGTTCTGGAGCCAGGAAGTCCTGTTGTTGGCAGGACTTTTTCATTCTGAGGACTGGAAGGAAGGATCTGTCCCAGACTTGGTTCCCCGTTCTGATATTTTGCTGCCAACCTTGGGTGTTACTAAGCTTCTGGGGCATCTCTCTGATCCCTGCCTTCCTCTTCCTATAGTATTCTCTGTATGTGTGCCTGTGTCCAAATTTCCCTGTTTTTAAGGGCAGCAGTTGTAACAGAATAGGGACCCACCCTAATCTAACCAGTGTGACCTCATCTTAACCAATTATATCATCAAATGGCTTTATTCCCAAATAAGGTAACATTCTGAGATCTTAGGGGTTAAGACTTCAACATTTGGATTTTGGGGGAAACCATTCAACTTATATAAGGCTGAAAAACCCAACCCTTGCGATAATAACCCCAAGGGGACATTGGCTCCTGCTTGCCTACCCAGAAGTTATTTGTGACCGCCTTCCTTCTTGCCTATTTCCCATTCCAGTGGCTGGGAAACCTGATCTTCCCCAGTTTCTCAGCCACTCTAGCACTTAAGGGTGGCCATGTGCCCTACTTATGGCTAATGAGATTTAATGGAAAAGTAGCTGGTGGTTTCTGGGAAAGACTTTCTTCCCAGGTAGAAAGAGGCCAGTCGGGAGGAGTTTTTTCCTTCTTAAAATGTTGCTGTGTGAAGAGTGGTGCTTGATGCTGCTCCAGTTTTCTGCCACCATGTGAGTGGCCATCAGAATCATGGAGTCTTACACCCAGCACTGTGACCCCAATCCCTGGGCCAAATAAGAAAAACCTCCTCTGCATGGCCTAAGAGGTATTTAGATGTCTTTGTTGTTTAAGAGATTATTGGCTTGGTATTGCCTCTTGCACCCTACAGCATGACAACTGATACAGATGTTCTTCAAAAAGTAGTTAAATCAATTAGGGGAATATTGAATAGTGTAATGGCTCTTACAGTATCGTGGCGTATAAAGGAAAGTCAATGGCTTTGGCAAGTTCAGTTAACCTCAGTGTTTCCCCCAGTATTTTAAATTGTGAAGATCCCACCACCTTTCTATTGATAAAGTTGGTGGTTCTTTGTTGGCATATAAGACCCTTTCTAGAACTCATTCTGGAAATGCCAACAGTATTACCCAAGCTTTGTGCAGAGTGAAGAGCTGCTGACTTGTTTACAGAGGTCTACCCAATCTTTGTAAATTACCACCTCCAGCACACTGCTCTCCTGTTAAGCCTGAGGCTGGCCCCTGACCAGCGGGGAACAGTACAAGCACTCCCCAACAAAGCGAACGGGAAAGGTAAGGTCGACGGGTCAAGAACACAACAAGCACCCGTGAGTTCTGTCGAAGCAGGAACTACTTTATTGAGGATTGTACAGGCTTATACTGCTTACAAAAAGACATGCGCAGCAGGGGAGCCAATCAGCGAAAAGGTCACGCGGGCGTGGGTGGACCACGCACAGGGGCATCTTTAGCAAAGTATAGGGATCATGCACTGTCCACGTGTCGGGAACTAAAGCGGTCCTATCCCTGCCGATGGTGCGATCTTACGTGGCTTAACCGCAGCAGCCGCAGACATACCCCTCGAACATCCGCCAGGCTCCATATTGTAATGGAGGTTTTAGGCAATGCCCAATACTCTCCTGAGAACTGGCACCTCATTACTTCCTGATTCCTTAGGAGGAACAGGACCCCTAATCTTGGCTCCTAACTTTGAGAAGACCCCGACTTCCCTGAGGGGCTCCTTTTGCCCTGGGTGGTCTTCCACAGACAGAACATCGTCCTCTCAGCATCTCTCAGCCACCTCTCTGTAATAGACAAGCAGAAAAACAGACAAGAGTTAGACGTTGTGCTCAAACTGTCAGGTCCAGAAGAGCCATGGCCTCCCAGGAGCAAGCACATGCTGAGTTTGGGAGAACAAGAGATGAATGTGTCCCGCTCAGGGAGCTGGCTGCAGCAGATGGCCTATTAGCCAGAACAAAGCTTCATTAGCATCAGCTGAACTGGCTACAAGGCAGCAGCTTCCGTTAAAGCCACTGGCAGCTTCCAGGGAGACTTACTTGCTTGGGCATGAAGAAAACAATTTCCTGACTTACATTTGGTTATGCCTGGGCTGCTAAGGTGGAAGGCAAAGCCAGTGTATTCTGCTTTCTATTTGTCTCCTGGTCTGTGTTCTGAAACTTGTTTTCCTCTGCTCCCTGTGGAGAATGAGTTCTTTGACCCCTTCCTACCACTTCTGCTAGAGAGGGTAACTCAACTGAAGCCCACCAAGATTAGAATGGGCATCCTGTGATTTGCTGAGGGCATCGGGGGGGGGGTGGTATCTTTATAGGGCCACATGTTTGAATAACTGAAAAATCCATTACAGTGAGCCTGCTCAGTAATGGGCAGTGACTCTAGAGCTGGGAACAAACCAACCAAGGCACTGATGCTGAGCATCTTCAGTAAGACTTTTAGAAAGTGACTGAACTGTTCTGAACCTCCGTGTCCTTGTTTGTCCTTATCTTTACTGGCTGTTCCATTATTATGAAGATTCTATGGGGAAGGTTGAAAGTCTTGTTTGTTCTTGTATCTTCAGCCTGAGCTTGTTACTGGGCATAAAAGAAAAATGAATGAATGCTGAATGAGTGGATAATGTTACTCTCAGTCACTGTAGTCATTTATTTAATTAAAGATTTATTTAATTGTTTGAAAGGCAGAGTGACACACAGAGTGGGAGAGATGGAGAGAGGTCAATCTTTCATCTGCTGGTTCAGTCCCCAAATGGCTGCAATGTCTGAGATAGGCTAGGCTGACCAGGAGCCTGGAACTCCATCCAGGTCTCCCATGTGGGTGGCAGGGGGCCCAGCACTTGGGACATCTTTCCCTGTTTTCCCAGGTGCATCAGTAGGGAGGTGGGTCTGATGTGAAGTGGATAAGGCTTGCATAAATTCTTTGATATGAGATTTGATTGTTGCAAGTGATGGCTTAATGCCCTGTGCCACAATGCCTGCTTTCTCACCATACTTTTTAATCTTTTTTCTAGCATATTTAGAAGTTTGTAATTATAGATTTAACTGTCTGGTTTGGAAACTTGTTTAGTATTTTGATTTGATAATTGCTTAGCTATAAATAGTTTACCATAGTAATAAAGATATTTTTTTCTTTTAACACAAAATATTTTTAAAAACTGGATAATTTAGATCTTAAAAGATATTAGATCCACTTCTTAATTCATGATTCAATCAGATAATTGTCGTAATCTCATAGACCCAGATAAATTCATACTTTATTTCCTGTCCTCTTATGCTCTGTTTTGTGTTTACTATCAAGATGTGAAAGTTATGGTATGTATAGAAGCATCCCTGAGGTTCAGAAGACAAAATAACAGAGTAACTTTAAGCATGCATAGCTTCATACCTTTTTTTAAAACTAATACAAAGAACAGATTTAATATAGTTCACAGATACAATTTGAAGAATATAACACTACTTCCCTCCCTCACCCTTTCTTTCTTTTTTAATTTTTGCAAAGGATTTTTAATTTACTTTATAGTCACAGGCTTAATGAGCCACAAAATAAAGAGTTCAACAAATAAAAAGTAGAAAGACCACAGTTTAGCAGGAATACAAACAAAAACTATGAACAATAATCAAATGCCAAGATACATTAAGTTTTTTGTACTTTAAATATTAGATACACCAAATCAGAGAAAACATGATATTTGTCTTTTTGGGTCAAGCTTATTTCACTAAGTGTAATGATCTCCATTGCATCCATTTTGTTGTAAAAGACAGGATTTCATGCTTTTTTACAGCTGAGTAGCATTCCATCCTCTATATATGTCACATTTTATTTATCCAGTCATCAGTTGATGGACATCTAGGTTGATTCCATATAATAGCAGTTGTGAATTGAGCTGCTATAAACATGGGTATACAGGTAACTCTTTCATATCTTGATGTCATTTTTGGGGGGTATATTCCCAAAGTAGGATTGCTGGGTCATATGTTAGATCTATTTTTAGTTTCTGAACAATCTCCATAGTATCTTTCATAATGGTTGTACCAGTTTACGTGCCCATCAACAGTGTACTAGGGTACCTTTTTCTTTATGTCTTTGCCACTATTTGTTATTTTCTGATTTTTGAATGATTCTAACTGGGGTGAGGTGACACCTCATTGCTGTTTTATTTGCATTCCCTGATTGCTAGTGATCCTCAGTATTTTTTTTTAACCATATGTCTATTGTCCATTTGTATTTCCTCCTTTGAAAAATTCCTAGCTTTTGCCCATTTCAAAGATTAGTTGGTTGCAGATGCATGGGTTATTTTCTGGGCTTTCTATTGGTCCACATGTCTATTTGTATGTCAGTACCAAGCTCTTATGATTATAATAACCCTGTAGTATGCCTTGAAATATGGTATTTTTGTGTCTCCAGCTTTGTTTTTATTGTTTGATATTGCTTTGGCTATTGATGGTGTCTTGTGTTTCCATATGAATTTTAGGATTATTTTTTCTAGATCTGAGAATAATATCCTTGTTATTTTGACTGGGGTTGAATTGAATGTGTAAGTTACCTTGGGGAATTGGACATTTTAATGATATTAATTCTTCCAATCTGTGAACATAGTATTTTCCATTTTTCTTTGTCTTTCCCATTTCTTTCCATAATGTTTTATAATTTTCATTGTAGAGATCTTTCACATAATTGGTTAATTTTATGCCAAGGTATTTAAACTTTTTTGTAGCTGTTGGATGGGACTGATCTTGCAAGTTCTTTCTCAGCAGAGCATTTTAATGTAAGTGAATCTGTTGGTTTTTATGTGTTGATTTTATATCCTGCAACTTTGTCAAGTTCTCTTATGAGTTCCCAGTGATCTCATAGTGGAATCTTACGGTTCTCCTGTGTAAAGGATCATGTCATTTACAAACAGGGATAATTTGACTTCTCTCTTTCCAACTTGTATCCCCTTGTTTTCTTTTTTAAAATATATTTTATTTATTTATTTTCAGGTCACAACTACAGAGAGAGAGGGAGAGGGAGGAGGGGAAGAGAAAGGTGAGGGGATCTTCCATCCACTGGTTCACTCCCCACTTGGCTGCAATGGCCAGGGCTGAGCCAGGCCAAAGCCCAGTAGCCAGGAGCCAGGAGCTTCTGCCACATCTCTCACATAGGTGGCAAGGGCCCAAGCCCTTGGGCTATCTTTACTGCTTTTCCAAGTGCATTAGCGGGGAGCTAGATCAGAAGTAGAGCAGCCAGGACATGAACCAGTGCCCAAATGGGATGCTGTTATTGCAGACGTTGGCTTTATCTGCTATGCCTTATAGCTTGACCCCTGATTTCTTTTTCTTGTCTAATAGCTCTGGCTAAAACTATTAGGAGTATATTGGGTGATAATGGTGAAATTGGGCATCCTTGTCTGGTTCTAGGTGTTAGTGGAAATGCTTGTAGCTTTTCCCATTGCATGTGATGATGGCTGTGGGTTTGTCATATATTGCCTTAGTTGTATTGAGGTATATTCCTTCTATATCCAATTATCTTAAAGTTTTTTAATCATTAAAGGATGTTGTATTTTATCAAATGCTTTATCTGCATCTATTGAGATAATCTTCTGGTTTTTATTCCTTTTGTTAATGTGATATATCGTGATTATTGATTTGTGTATGCTGTACCATCCCTGTATCCCTGGAATGAATCCCGCTTGGTCCAGGTGGGTGATTTTGGGATGTATTGCTGGATTCCATTAGCTAGTATTTTCTTGAGGGTTTTTGCATCTTTATCATTATGGATGGTGGCCTATAGTTCTCTGTTGTATCTTTAATGCTGGATTTACAGAGTTTCAGAGGATTACCTTTCTTTCAATTGTTTTGAATAGGTTAAGAAGAATGGGATTAATTATTCCTTAAAAGTTTGGTAGATCACATAGTTCTCACTGAAACACTATGTAATCAATATAAATTCTTTGCTTAAAATGATTAAATATTCAAAACAACTTTTAGAAAAAGCAAAATGCTTTCTATTCCTTTAATAAATATAATAAAATAAAAAAAAGTTTGATAGAATTCATCAGGGAAGTCATCCAGTCCTGGGCTTTTCTTTGTTGGGAGATTCTTTATCACAGATTCTACCTGAGCTTTGATTATTGGTCTACTTAGGTTTTCCATGTCTTAGTGCCTCCATTTTGGTAAATTGTGTTTGTCCAGAAATCTATCCGTTTTTTCCAGACTTTCCAATTGTTGGCATATAGCTGTTAATAATTCCTGATGACTCTTTTTTATTTTTGAGATATACACTGTAACATCTCCTTTTTCATCTCTGATTTTATTCATTTGGGTCTTCTACCTTTTTTTGGTTAGTTGGTCCAATGATCAATTTTATTTTTTCAAAAGACCTTCTTCATTTCACTGATTTTTTTTTTATAGCTTTTGATGTGAATGGGATGGGAGAGGGAGCAGGAGATGGGATGGTTGTGGGTGGGAGGGAAGTTATGGGGGGGAAAAGCCACTGTAATCCAAAAGCTGTACTTTGGAAATTTATGTATATTAAATAAAAGTTAAAAAAGAAAAAAAATTGTTTTGTTTATTCAATTTTTTAAAAAAATCTTTATTTGAAAGTCAGAATTATAGAGAGGGAGAGACAGAGAAGGAGAACTTCCATCTGCTAGCTCACTACCCAGGTGGCCACAATGGTCAGGACTGATTCAGGCCAAATTTTGGAGCCAGGAGCTTAGTCTGAGTCTCCCACATGGGAGGCAGTGGCCCCGCCACTTGGGCCATCCTCTGCTGCTTTTCACAGGCCATTAGCATGGAGCTGGATTGGAGCAAAACAGCCGGGATACCAACTGGAGCCTATATGGAATGCTGACATTGCAGGTGGTGGTTTTACCCACTGTGCCACAACATTGGTCCCATTCTCTAATTTTTATTATTATGTTTCTCCTATTATTTTTGGGATTTGCTTTTTCTTATTTTTCTAGGTTGTTGAGAAGCATTGTTAGCTCATTTATTTGATACTTTTCCAATTTCTTGTTGTAGGCAGCTTCATCGGGGTCTCCCACATGGGTGCAGGGGCACAAGGACTTGGGCTATCTTCCACTGCTTTCCCAAGGGCATCAGCAGGGAGCTGGATTGGGACTGGAACATCTGGGACTGGAACTGGTGCCATATATGATGCTCGTGCTGTAGGAACTCCTAAGATACATATGTTTGGTCATTTGATGGTGTCCCTTAGATCCTAAACATTGTTTTTGGTTTGTTCACTTTTTTCTATTTTTTTTTTTTGTCTGAGATATTTCAAAAGACTTATCTTCTAGGTCAAATCTTTCTTCTGCTTAAATGTGTTTTTAAGGATTTCCACTGTATTTTTTACTTGACATATTTTATTCTTTATGTCTATTACTTCATTTTTATTTTTATTTATTATCACTGTGTGCAGAATTTCTCGTCCATGTCATACCCAGATTTCCGTAATTCATCTGCTTCTGTGGTTTTTTTTTTTTTTTTTTTTTGAGTAATCTTAGATCATTCTTTTGAATTCTTTTGCAAGCATGTGGTCAATCTCCCCAACTTCACAGTCCAATGCTGATGTATCATTGTGTTCCTTTTGGAGAATCATACTGCCCTCCTTGTTCAATTTTCTTATATTTTTGTGTTGGCTTTTACTTATCTGCGGAATCACTTGTTAGTATGTCCTCTGAAGAATTTGTTCTTGTGAATGTGCTTCTGTGGCTTGGGGAGTGCCTAAAGCTTACAGCAGATATCCAGTGGTGTGTGCTGAGTAGGCCCAGGGAGCTCTGGCCACCATTTTTGGGTGGGGCAGGAGTCCAGACTGACACCCAAATTGGGCACGGTAGATTTCTAACTACAGTTAGGAGGGGAGGGGAGGTTGATGCTAGCTGGCACATTCACAGCCTCAGCCCTTCTTTGCCCCAAGGTGAACCAGCTAATTCACTGCCTAGAGTGAGCTGTTAGTGCCTGGATACCCCATCCACTAATGCAACAAACCACGTAGAACTCTGTAGTGCCAGGTCCTCTGCAAGGTCTCTTCCCAGCACGCAGGAAGTTCTGAGCTTCTGGAGTTATACCTGGTTGAGTGCCCAGAAGCCCAACCATACCCCGATCTTAGCAGTTTCATGGCTGATGCAGAACTCGCAGTCACAGTATTCCCGCAGTTGCAGGGTGCAGGAGATCCATCTCTGCCCTGCACACTGCCTTGTTCCTGGAGTGAGCCCCCCACAGAGGTCAGTGTGAGCCCCGACTCAGCAGACTGCATCTGGCGCTTTGGTCCGGGGAGGGGCAGGAAGCAAGCCAGGTGGCCAGACTTCATGGAGTCAACTGGGCACCACGCTGCCCCACCAGTTTCTCAGGCCAGACTCAAGATCAGTAGGGACCACTGAATTCTCCCTCTGACAAAATCACCTTTGGTGTTTGGGCTGCCGTAGCCGCCTCCTGCTTTGCTCCAGGGAGATGGTGTTTCTCTGTTGGCCAGTAGCCATGGTAGTCACTGGTCATGTGCTGCTGGCTGCTGCATATGTTTACACTGTCCTTGCTGCTACATAGAATTTTCATTCTATTCGGCAAGTCCACCACTGAAAATTTCTCTCCAACTCTCACCTGGGAACATGGTCCTTTGTTTTTCTTCTGTCTTCCTGTGGCTAAAATAAATGTGTTTTCTCCCTGTTCAGCCATCTTGGTTCCTTGCATAACTTCCTGCTTGGGGTGATTATGGGAAAAAGGGATTATAGTATTTATTTTTGACATGAAATGAAACATTCTTATTATTTATTAGAATATTTACTGAGAGTTTACTGTGCCAGGTACTGTGCTAGATGCTGGGGGGAGAGCAATGAACTGAAAGTATGGAGTCTATTGGGGAGAATAAATCATAAACACATATTGGCACAAAGAAGTATATACACATAAATTATGATAAGACCTAGGAAGGAAATTTAAGTAGCCACAATGAGTAACAATTGTTGAGTGAGAGACATGGATTTGGGACAGAGAGGAATCCTAGGAGAGAGTGGTAAAATTTGAGACCTAAGGAGTGAATAGATGCAGCTGGCTGAGGAGGAGAGACAAGAGAATTGCTGGCTGGGGCAACTGCAAAGGCCCTGTGGACTATAGCACTAGAGAGCAATGACAGCACCAGGCGATACAGAGCTTTGGAGGCAAAATGCATATTAAAGGCTTTATCTTAAGTCCAATGAGAAACTGTTATATGGTTTACAATAGGGAGAAGACTTAAAGTTTTCAAAGATCATGTTTTCTAAGATGTGGAGAATGAATTGAGGTCAATTAATAGTGGCCAGTTAGAAGACTACTGCTGTAAATTAGACAAAGGGCAATGTTGTTTGGGATGAGAGAGAGAGATGAAGGTGGAGAAAACCAAGGAGTTTAAAAGATATTTTGGGGTAAGTATTGCTGAGACTGGATGAAGTATTGGGCATTTGGAGACTGGGGGAGGTGAATGGGTCATTAGGAACTCTACAATTTGGTCTGAGCAATGGGCTGGGTGAGGGAGTTATTAATTGAAATGAGGACCACTGGAGAAGATTTTATGAGAAGATTTACAAATGTGAGTTCAAGATATCTTTACTTTGATATTTAAAAATACATGGGAGTTATTTTTTCTAATTCAACTTTCTGTATTTTCTAAGCAGCTGCAGAATATATTTATTGAGAAGAGAAATTTACATTTCTAATCCTCATGTTTTGATTTTTAAAGACAAACTTGTCATTGATTATGTTATGCTTCTTAGTAGCTGTGATACAGATTCTGAGACAGAAATATATTCAACACCATATACTCCTCTGTCGCTCTGTGTCAAGACAGGCATGGGGAATCAGCTGCACTTCATAATGAAGGCAAGTCTACTTGGCATCATCTGATGGAGATGTTGGCTAGAATTCTCATTCTGTGGGACATAAAGAGCAATGAAAGTGGAAATCTCTCTGTACCTCCCCAGAGTATAAGGAAGATCATTAAGAGTCATTTATGTTGAACTTTTTCCCACAGGGGGAGGAAAGGTTGAAGGTAGATTAAGTGTTCAAATCTGTCAGTTTTTTTTTTTCAGGTCTTTGTTGAGATTTTATCAGAATCTTTCCATATTTGGCATCATTAGGAAAATGCCAGTAGGCCATATTTTTGTAAGGAATGTGACACTTATTCCTTTGCCTTAAATGGGGCTAAGATTCAATGTGAATTCTCAGTGAAGAGTTTATTTTGAGGCAGAATGGTTTATTTTAATTTGTAGGCCAATAACCCAGTGCTTATTTACTTGAAAGAGAGAAAAATGTGTGTTGTATTTTCATAGATATTTTGAAAATATTTTACTTGAATAAAAACTAATTATATTTGTAGATGGGGACAAAATGATGGATTCAAAGGATATTTTAAAGAGAATCATTTAACATGATTTATTTTCTCTAACTGATCATCTATATCAATGACATTGAAACACAATGCTAATCATACATTTAAATGTCAAAATTAGAAGCCAATCACCAACAATTTCAGTGTCAACAAATTTTGGATCACTTAGGAAGTATATTCCAATTTGCCTGTTTATGGATTATATGTCAAAATACATAGATCAAAATATCAAGCTTACAGTCTATTCTTTGGTTATTATTTATGAAATGAAAATGTTAAGACATTTGAAAAATATTTCATTAATAATATCCACTAAGAATATGTTTAGAATGTCATGCACATTTAAGATATCTTAAGTTATTTAGCATATGAATATCCATCTGTGTTACTGTTTATGAAAAAAGCTTTTCCTCATTCCTTGGCAGTATTAATTAAGCTTCATTTTCCATGTCAAAGCTCAACAATCATAAAATATAGTGCATATACATAATAAATGTCCTTATGAAGACTACCAGTCCTCATTGGTCAATTAATTATCTTGGAGATACTTTTCCATGGAATTTAGAAAATGTCAGATTTCTAAAAGTTAGGCCAAAGTGGATAAGAGTGTAGTTGTTGGGCATAGACCATGGTAAAAACTAGTTTTGCAATTAACCAATCCTTTATTAGGAGTGAACACAGGGGGTTAATTACATTCAGAATGAGAGACAAATTCATTTATTTTCGTTACCTGAATAATTCATTTCCTAGGGCTTTAGTAACAAAGTACCGCAAGCTGAGCTTGAAGCAACAGGTGTGTGTTCTCACAGTTCTGGAGTGCAGAAGTCCCAAAATAAGGTCAGCACCTCCTAAGGATTCCAAGGGAAGATTGAGTCTTCCTTGGCTCTTCAAGCTTCTGTGGTGGCTCTGGGTATTACTTGACTTGTGGAAACATCAGTCCAACCACTGCTTCTGTCTGCTCATGGCCTTTCCCCTGTGCTTCTCCTCCTCTTTTGTGTTCTCTTTTCTTATAGAATACTTATTATTGAATTTAGGGTCCACGTAGCTAATTCAATATGATCTCATCTTTAACTCCTGTACTTAATTACATCTAGAAAGACTTTTTGCAAATAGACCATATTAACATGTTTAAAGAGTTCAGACTTAGGGATATCTCCTTGGGGGCTACAATTCAACATACCACAATTAATTAGCATTGCATGAAAATTAATGTTTTTGATCATTTTACTGTGGGTATCAAAGATGCTATTGTATGAAACGTGGGGGTATTCTTTTTACAACTTTTTAGAAGGTTTAATATTATTTCAAAATAAAAAACTATAGAAAGAAAGAGGGGGCAGCTTTGTGGCATAGCAGATAAAGCCACTGCCAGTGACACCAGCATCCCATGTGGGTACCAGTTTGTGAACCCGCTGCTCCACTTCCAATCCAGCTCTCTGCTAATGTGCCTTGGAAAGCAGCAGAGGATGGCCCAAATGCTTGGGCCCCTGCCACCCATGTGGAAGACCTAGATAAAGCTCCCAGCTTCTGCCTGGCTCAGCCCTGGCCAGTGTGGCCATTTGGGAAGTAAACCAGTGGTGGAAGATTCATTCATTCATATTCTCTTCCCCTCCCTCCCTCCCTCCCTCCCTCTCTATTCCTCCCTCCCTCCTTCCCTCTCTGTAACTTTCAAAGAAATAAATAAATCTAAAAAAAGAGAAGGAAAGAAAGGTCCTTGAGTAAAGCTCATCAACTTTGTTCAATCCAAATCTCTAGGTGAGGAGACAGGTAAATTTATTAACAATATAGAGGCTCCAGATATTCCTTACATTGATTCAGAAATTACAGTTCTCCCTTGAGAGAAAAGAAATGCAGCATCAAGTTAATGTCTTATCTTGTCCTGCATGGTTAAAGGAGAATTATAGATCCTAATGGAGAATATGGCTTTTACAAATGAAAGCCTGAGGGATGCTCACACCAAAGTTTGTGTAGTGGCCCTGGATTCTGAGAGGTTTTCTATAATTAGCACTTACATTCCACAACATATTTGAGTTTAATCCCTTTCTGAATTATCAATGATGGAATCTGTACTACAATCCTTTGTTTATTTTGTTTTATGTTGTGACTATTGATGACTTTTTGGATGGGTTTCCTTTTTTAACTTTTATTTAATAAATATAAATTTCCAAAGTACAACTTTTGGATTTAGCGGCTTTTTCTCCCCATAACCATCCTCCCACCTGGACCCCCCCCCCCATCTCCCACTCCTTCTCCCATCCCATTCTTCATCAAGATTCATTTTCAATTATCTTTATATATAGAAGATCAGTTTAGTATATACTAAGTAAAGATTTCAACAGTTTGCACCCACACAGAAACACAAAGTATAAAGTACTGTTTGAGTACTAGTTATACCATTAATCCACATAGTACAACACATTAAGGATAGAGATCCTACATGGGGAGTAAGTGCACAGTAACTCCTGTTGTTGATTTAATAATTGACACCCTTATGTATGACATCAAAATCACCCTAGGCTCTTGTCATGAGTTGCCAAGGCTATGGAAGCCTTTTGAGTTCACCAACTCTGATCTTTAATTTAGACAAGGCCATAGTCAAAGTAGAAGTTCTTCTCCAAAGAAGGTACCTCGTTCTTTCCGTTGGGGTAACAATTACAGAGATCTTTAATTTAGCTTTTTTTTTTTTTTGCCAGTGTCTTGGCTTTCCATGCCTGAAATACTCTCATGGGCTCTTCTGCCAGATCCTAATGCCTTAAGAGCTGATTATGAGGCCAGAGTGCTGTTTAGCGCATCTGCCATTCTATGAGTCTGCTGTGTATCCCGCTTCCCATGTTGGATTGTTCTCTCCTTTTTAATTCTATCAGTTAGTATTAGCAGACACTAGTCTTCTTTATGTGATCCCTTTGACCCTAAATCCTATCATTATGATCAATCATGAACTGAAACTGATCACTTGGACTAGTGAGATGGCATTGGTACATGCCACCTTGATGGAATTGAATTGGAATCCCTTGGCACATTTCTAATTCTACCATTAGGGATAAGTCCGAGTGAGCACGTGCCAAACTGTACCTCTCCCTCTCTTATTCCCACTCTTATATTTAACAGGGATCACTTTTCAGTTAAATTTAAATACCTAAGAATAATTGTGTGTTAATTACAGAGTTCAACCAATGGTATTAAGTAGAACAATAAAATACTAAAAAGAATAAAGTATTAAGTTGTTTCTCAACAGTCAGGACAAGGGCTGATCAAGTCACTGTTTCTCACAGTGTCCATTTCACTTCAACAGGTTTCCTTTTAGGTGCTCAGTTAGTTGTCACTGATCAGGGAGAACATATGATATTTGTCCCTTTGGGACTGGCTTATTTCACTCAGCATGATGTTTTCCAGATTCCTCCATTTTGTTACAAATGACCAGATTTCGTTTTTTTTTTTTTTTTCTGCTGTATAGTGTTCTATAGAGAACATATTCCATAATTTCTTTATCCAGTCTTCTGTTGATGGGCATTTAGATTGATTCCAGGTCTTAGCTATGTGAGCTGCCATAAACATTGAGGTGCAGACAGCTCTTTCATTTGCCAATTTAATTTCCTTTGGGTAAATTCCAAGGAGTGGGATGGCTGGGTTGTATGTTAGGGTTATATTCAGGTTTCTGAGGAATCTCCAGACTGACTTCCATAGTGGCTTTACCAGTTTGCATTCCCACCAAAAGTGGGTTAGTGTCCCTTTTCCCCAACATTCTCGCCAGCATCTGCTGTTGGTAGATTTCTGAATGTGAGCCATTCTCACCGGGGTAAGATGGAACCTCATTGTGGTTTTGATTTGCTCTTCCATGATGGATAGTGATCCTGAACATTTTTTCATGTGTCTGTTGGCCATTTGGATTTCCTCTTTTGAAAAATGTCTATTGAGGTCCTTGGTCCATCTCTTTAGTGGGTTGTTTGTTTTGTTGTTGTGGAGTTTCTTGATCTCTTTGTAGATTCTGGTGTCCCTGTCTCTTGTCTCCTCACTTGCTCCTGTCCCTCCCAATCTTCTCCAGAGTCTCACCCTCCTTTCTATTCTGTGACATACACTCTCCTCTCTTCTCTTACAATTGAAATCGTTGACAAGATATTCCTTATCCCCCAAAAATTTCCCCCACATTTTCTAGAAGTCCAGAAGAAATCTTTTAACCTTCCCAGATAATGAAACGATGTAGATTTTTTTTGACTGCAGCAAAAGAGGAGAATAAGAACACTTCCACTTCCACATTAAAACAGCTAGCATGTGGATATTTATGCATATGCTCTCCTCCCCACCCCAGACACACACAGAAAACATGGTAAGGAGCCATGTGAGTTTTGAAAGAAAAGTTCATAAGCACAGAGAGAATGGAGCCAGGGTTAAACAAACTTTCCAGAAAAAAGAAGTCTGGCATATCTGAGGGAGAATTCCAGGTAGACAATGAGAGTCTTGAATGCCCAGGGATGAGCTCTGGGCAGGCTGTGGTGGATTTCATGGAGTAACTGGGAAAGGGTTGAACGGTGATTAGCAGTGTCTGTACGGAGTTCCTGGCTCCAAGTTTTGATCTGCCTAGCTTTGGCTATTGTGGTAATTCGAGGAGTGGACCAGCAAATGGAAAATCTCACTTCCTGTTGTCCAAATTTAAGAAAAAAAAAGATATGCTAAGGAGTTGTAACTTGACCTTCTAGCAAAGGAGAAACTATTCCCCAAAACTCACAGGAGCACCTCTTCCTGCCCTGGCTCTAAATCAGTCTAGATGTTAATAGCATTCTTCAGCCTCACAATAAATAAGGGATCATCCTGTCAACTTGTGCCCAACCTGAGAAACTAGTGAGAGGCTGTCATGTAGTAAGTGAGCCACAAGTCCAACAGGAAAGGCCCTTCCCCTGTTATTCCTCCCAGCTTGTCTAGTGAATCAATACTTGTATATCAACAGAGAGCTAAGAAACAGAAAGGAAGATAAGTTACGGCTGTTGAATAAGATGGAGCCTCTGGGTTTGTGGAGGCCTACAGGGAGAAGCAAGGCCTAATCAGCAGTTCTTATCTTCTGGGCTGCAGCTCCGGTGATGGATGGACAGGGACTGATGGACACCGGTGACAGGCCTGCCGCTCCCACAGTGATGAACTCTCCATCATTGGCACCCAGTCGCTTTTCTGGAAAATGAGGACTTGACTTCATGTTTTCCTTGGTTTTCCTCTTGCTGTCAGATGATACAAACCTCATTTTACAAAAGGATTAAGAGTCATCACTTGTCATGTTGATCACAAGATTAAGTTTTTAAGATTTTGCTTTAAAGATTTAAGTAATCTATATAAAACAAAAAGGTTAAATTTTTCCAGGAGAGACATATAAGCATTTAAGTTTTACCCTTTTCAGATATTGCCTGGGGGGATATTTATCCTTTTGGGTCTTACTTTATCTACACAATTTTCATCTCTAAACTGTCCTGCAGGCTCGCAGAGCTGACCGGGTGTATTACTGTGGTGAGGCTGCTGTAAATCTCTCCCTATGATGGGCACAGCCAGCGACAGCCCGGGTGAATTATTTTGTATGTGAGCACAAGAATGAACTATGTACTTGAAGGGCACAGATGTTGGGAGTTACCTGAGGGCATTTTGCAAATGGCAAGTGTCTGTAACTGTGATTTCATAAAGGACATCTCGTATAATTAAAGGCAATGGGCATCACATTAAAGTTGCAAACCAAGTTCTTGGAATTTTGTTTAGAATTCTGATAGAAATTTCTTCTAGAAAGCTTACTAGATGTTTGAATCTGGGTGAGATGCCAAATGCCTGTGGATAGGCCTGATATATATATATATTTTAAAGATTTATTCCATTTACTTGAAAGGCAGAATTACAGAGAGGACACACACACACACACACACATACACACAGGCATACACCATACATGGAGGGTGGGGAGGGGGATGAGGTGGTGCTGTGGAGAGTAAACCAGTACATGGAAGACCTCTCTGTCTCTTCCTCTCTCTGTTTGTAACTCTGCCTCTCAAATAAATAAATAAGTCTTTAAAAAAAAAGAGAGAGAGAGCACATGAAAGAGAGAGAGCTTCCATCTGCCAGTTTACTCCCCAGATGGCTGCAATGGCTGGGGCTGGGCCTAGCCAGAGCCAGGAGCTTCATCCAGACCTCCCATGTGGGGCACTAGTTGTTCCCAGAGCTAGAGAGATGGGCAGGCTAACTGTTGGGACCGAATGTGATGATGTAGGAAGTCTAGAGATAAAGAAAGAAATGTTGCCAGTTCCTTTTCTTTTTGTTCTTTTTTTGTCTATTTGTACTTCAGGAATCCCACTGGGTAATAGATACCTATCTTGTAATTCATGTAAATTTAATACTGGCCTCATGGGCCTGGGAAGCGAGCTTCATATTGCCTCCAGTTCTTCCCATGCAGGATAGGAAAGTACCCAAGGGACATCATTTCCCCACTGTTCTCATTTAGAATTCCCCGGCCTAGAATCTTATTGCCTGGGCCCACACTTGAGGCTTGGACTCCATACTTTTAAGTAGAGGAGGTCTAGAAATCTGATTTTTAACCAGACGTTCCAGGTGATTGTTTTCTGATAAAATATACATTGTCATCATTATTTACTATTTATTTATTTTAGCTATTTCTAATATATTTTCATGTAATAACAAAATCAGTAATGAAACTCCATGCACCTGTCATTCATTGACATCAACAATTATCAATATTTTTCATTTCATCTGTTTCCATTTTTTCTTTTGTATTTTAAAGTGAATTCAAACATGAAGTTATTTCATGAATAAGCATTTAAATATATGTCTCCAATAGCTTTTTTGTTTTTACAGAGCCACTATGGCATGTAATTCTTTACTGTCAATTTTCTTAATAGTCACATTTCATTGATTATTTCAAAAATCTCTCTTTTTACAGTTGATTTTTTAAAATTATTATTATTTTTTTTGACAGGCAGAGTGGACAGTGAGAGAGAGAGAAAGAGAGAAAGGTCTTCCTTTTGCCGTTGGTTCACCCTTCAATGGCTGCTGCGGCTGGCGCGTTGTAGCTGGCGCACCGCGCTGATCCGATGGCAGGAGCCAGGTTCTTCTCCTGGTCTCCCGTGGGGTGTAGGACCCAAGCACTTGGGCCATCCTCCACTGCCCTCCCTGGCCACAGCAGAGAGCTGGCCTGGAAGAGGGGCAACCGGGACAGAATCCGGTGCCCCGACCGGGACTAGAACCCGGTGTGCCGGTGCCGCAAGGTCTGGAGGATTAGCCTAGTGAGCCACGGCGCCGGCTACAGTTGATTTTTAAAAATCTATCCATACAAAGGTCATTCCCTGCATTTGGATGTTGCACCCTTTAAATCTCTTGATCCTGTCACAGTCCCCATTTTCTTTATGACATCGATTTATAGACAGAGCAGCTCTTTCCTAATTTAATGCGCATGACAGTTGCCTGCAGATCTTACTTAATGTAGATTCTGACTGTCTGGGGTGGAGCTTGAGTGTCTGTTTTTCTTTTTCTTTTCTTTTTGACAGGCAGAGTTAGAGAGAGAGAGAGATACAGAGAGAAAGGTCTTCCTTCCTTTGGTTCATCCCCCAAATGGCCGCTAAGGCCGGTGCACCGAGCCGATCCGAAGCCAGGGGCCAGGTGCTTCCTCCTGGTCTATCATGCGGGTGCAGGGCCCAAGCACCTGGGCCATCCTCCACTGCCTTCCTGGACCACAGCAGAGAGCTGGACTGGAAGAGGAGCAACAAGGACAGAATCCGGCACCCCAACCGGGACTAGAACCCGGGGTGCTGGCACTTCAGGCAGACGATTAGCCTAGTGAGCCGTGGCGCCAGCCAAGTGTCTGTTTTTTTTTGTTTTTTGTTTTTTTTTTTTTCTTTTTTATTTTTGACAGGCAGAGTGGACAGTGAGAGAGAGACAGAAAGGTCTTCCTTTTGCCGTTGGTTCACCCTCCAATGGCTGCCGCGGTAGCGCGCTGCGGCCGGCGCACCGCGCTGTTCCGATGGCAGGAACCAGGTGCTTCTCCTGGTCTCCCATGGGGTGCAGAGCCCAAGCACTTGGGCCATCCTCCACTGCACTCCCGGGCCACAGCAGACAGCTGGCCTGGAAGAGGGGCAACCGGGACAGGATTGGTACCCCGACCTGGACTAGAACCCGGTTTGCCGGCGCCGCAAGGCGGGGGATTAGCCTGTTGAGCCACGGCGCCGGCTAAGTGTCTGTTTTTCTAACAAGCTTTTGAGTAATGCTGAAGCTTCTGGGCATAGGGGGGACAGGGCTGCAAGAAGACCCCACATTCTGGATTTTGCTGATTCTGTTCCTAGTGGTTACAGACCTTTTTCTTCAAATTCCTGTATTGCCTGTAAATTGGAGTTAGGTATAGAGGCTGATGTAGGTTCAGTTTCAATTTTTTAAATTTTGGCAAGAATTTTCTTTAATGAATGGAGTTATCAACTTGCTGTATTAGATAATGAGACACATAATGTTTGGTATTCAAATTATTAGGGATGCTAAGATCAATAGATTTCCATTCTGGGTGATTCTGATTCAGGAGTTCCATGAAACATAGTATGAGAATCTGGTTTAAGAGCAATGTTACGGTTCAAAATGACTGTGATATAATGTTTATGAAGTTCTTATTTTGTGTCAGGTACTGTGTTTAAGTATTTAAAGACTTTAAATTACTTAATTCTGATAATAATCCTAGGAGGTAGGTGCTACTATTAATTTCTCATTTAAAAATGGGGAAGCTGAATCTTGGAGATATTAAGTAACTTGCCCAGTATCACACAGATAGTAACTGACAACATAAAAAACCTAGGAGTTTTGATGCTATTTACTCCCTAACAAACTGTGGAAGTCTTGGGAATAAGGGTAACCATTGTTCATACCACCAGCCTGACCACTTGGCCCATTCATGTTCTTCAAGTTGGGATTGATTCATACAACTTTCCTATAAATGGATTCTCCTGCATTTTCCAGAGTAGGTTTTGATACATAGGGAGGAGAATGATGACAATGAAATTGGAAGTCGAGTGATAAATAGGGAACAATTAGACAGAGGAGAGAAGAGGGGGACTCTCAGTGCTGGGGAAGGTAGAACTTGCAGTACAATCCACAGAACTGAAATCAGTTGCTGGTTTTCTGCCCATGCCCTAACTGTTGCATGAGTTAGTTGACTTCAAAGTTAAGAGGAACATAGTTCACGTCAAACTACCCTCACTTATGGCACCAACTTTTTTTTTTTTTTGACAGGCAGAGTGGACAGTGAGAGAGAGAGAGACAGAGAGAAAGATCTTCCTTTTCAGTTAGTTCATCCCCCAATGGCCACTGCAGCCAGGGCGCTGTGGCCGGCACACCACACTGATCCGAAGCCAGGAGTCAGGTGCTTCTTCCTGGTCTCTCATGCGGGTGCAGGGCCCAAGCACTTGGGCCATCCTCCACTGCACTCCTGGGCCACAGCAGAAAGCTGGACTGGAAGAGGAGCAACTGAGACAGAATCCTGCACCCTGACTGGGACTAGAACCTGGGGTGCTGGTGCCACAGGCAGAGGATTAGCCTATTGAGCCGCAGGGCCAGCCCTGGCACCAACTTTTTGAGTTTGAAGGAAGTTTTGAAACTACTCTCATGCTTGATAATTTCCTAGAGGATTAGTAGAACTCATTGAAATTATTTATGGTGATAGTTTATCACAGGGAAAGGCCACAGATTTAAAATAACCAAGTGAAGAGATGCATTGGACAGAGTCTGGAAAGATGACCAAACATTAAGATTCCAATCATCCTTTCCTCACAGATCCAGGAATGTGTTACTCCTTGGACATTAACGTATGATGTCCCACATGGAATAGGTAAGCTCATTTGAGCCTTGCTTTTCAGAGTTTTATTGGGGCTACATCAAATAGGCATGATGAATTTCTGCACAAGGCTGATCTCATTCTCCCATGCTGGCCCTTCTGGGTATTGACTGATATCATAGATAATAAAAACCCACCATAAATCATAAGATGCCACCTCATGTTGCCATTTGTTATTCTGTCCCACTGTTACCCCCAATCGAATCACGTCGTTGGGCTATTCAGTGAGCCCTAAGGTCAAAGAGACCAAAGATGTTCCCAAGAGACATGCTGTCTTCGTGGCTTAGAGATGATGTCCCACAAGCAGAGGGTGAAGATCAGGCTACTTTTGGGGTATGGTTAAATTGTTTACCACATACTTTATTTTTATCTTTTTTAAAAAATTATTTATTTGAAAGGCTGAATTATAGAGAGAAAGAGAAAGAGAAAGAGAAAGAGAGAGAGAGAGAGAAAGAAAGAGAGAGAGAGAGAGAGAGAGAGAGAGAGAGATCTTCCATCTGCTGGTTCACTCCCCAAATGGTCACAATGGCCAGTGCAGGGCCAGGCCAAAACCAGGAGCCAGGAACTTCATCCAGGTCTCCCAAGTGGGTGTAGGGGCCCAAGCACTTGGGCCATCTTCCACTGCTTTCTTGCTGAATTAGCAGGGAGCTGGGTTGGAAGTGGAGCAGCTGGGACAGACCTGTGCCCCTATGGGACGGGGTAGCAGGTGGTGGCCTTACCCACTTTGCCACAATGCTGGACCCCACCACAAACTTTCTATTAGGGCAGGGAAAGAACCCATAACTTGCTCACTTGGTTTCACTTGGGATACCTTAAAGAGAAAGTTCATCTATTCTCGGGGGTGAGAAATCATCCTTGGGTCCATTCTAGATTCAGTCCAATGTGTGGAGAGAAGATGAGTCCTTTCAAAGTAGGAATTTATCTTGCTCTGTGCCTCAGTTCTATCAGCACTTTAGGCATGGGTGTGGGGTGAGCGCTGGGTGAGCTTTCCAAAATCTATTTGATAAATTTGTGTTTCTCAGGAGCCCATGAGATTTTAAATATGCTTGATTTTTGCAAAAGTGATGAAAAGTTGTATATTTATAAGAAATGATAATACTGAAGTTGAGGGATTATAAAATTAATGGATATTGTAGTGTTAGGTAGGAAGTCAGATATGAGCTTATGTGTGTGTTACAAAGGCCTCAGGAGACATTTAGGTCCAGCATATGCATCTCAAAGTCATCCCGACAACAACGTTTCAGGGGCAGCCCAGTGTTTGCATCCTGCTCTGCTCTTTCTACCTGATAACGTGCCAGGTGGGGGTCCCCTCCCCTTCTGCCTGATAATCTTCCAGATGCAGCCCAGTATCTGCATTTCAAATATCCTGCTCCCATGCTGATCCTCCAGGTGGTCTTGCTCATTCTTCCTCTAACCGGGGTGCCACCAGCCAGGCTTCCTCTTGTCTGATAACTTCAGGGGGAAAACTTAGGTAGGAGTTTTTCTATTTACATCCAAGAAGTCTTTCATTTCAAGAGGAGCAGAGGTGGGGAGGCAAGACCCATCCCCTTAAAAACCCCCGGCCTCAACCAGACTGTGCGCTCAGCCCTCTGCCTTTGTGCTGAGCCGCCTGCCTGGCCTGCCCAGGTGTATTCTCTCCACTCAACCATGTAACCTTGCTCTTCCCCCAGTCCGAGCGACTGGGCACTCTCTCTCAGGTTCTGTCTGGAGAGGTGCCCATCCGTTCCTATGGATGTCCCTTCCCTAGTAAACCGTGCTATTTTACTTTCCACTACTCTGTCTCATACCTGAATTCATTCTTGCGTGAAGACAAGAACCCTGCCATTCACCGGTAACAGTAGTATCTTAGTTTCTTTTTCAAACCTTCAGAAAAACTGTGGTGATTTCACCATTAGAATTTTAAAATAATTTAAGGACTCTTCCCGCCTGCTAGAACTTCACTAACTACCTCAGGCAGACAGAAACTCTCCTAATACAAAAACTCTCAGGAAAGGCTGTAGAGAGGGTTCTTTGTCACATTATCAGAACCAACTGCAAAAATGTGGGCTAACCACAGGCCGTTAAGCATCTACTCTCCTGCCCACTGGGGTAGTAGTGCTCCTGTTCCCAGATGGGAAGGTTGATCCCAAACATCTGCCTTCGACTAGAGCAGGGAACGTGGATGACAGATCCTTACCAGCAGAAACCTTGTCGTACTCATCGGCATTCCCTGCAGCCACCCAGAGCTTGGCAGGCAGCAGGCACTGTCTGCGAGCCTTCCAAAGGAACCCAGAAAACAATGGCTTCTGTGTAAACACCTGCTGTCTACCGCTCAGAATCTGTCGGGAAGACTATTTTTAAAAGGCTCATTATAATAGTTTCTGGAACAATCCAGGATTATGCAGAGAAAATCAAATGGACAAAATTAAAACATGGAAACTTTCAAGGCATACAATGTTGGGAAACAAAGGTTCTAATTTGTTCTCAAAGTGCCAAAGTATCATGGAAATAACAGTTCAACAGCTATGTGAAGACTGTAAGAATAATAAAATTTATTTAGTGTTTAAGCAAAATAAAGCAAAATCAAACAATTTTCAAGTGATGAGGCATTGTAGCCTTCTTGGCCTTATATTTAAACATATATATATATATATATATATATATATATATATATATATATAAGCTTTCTTGAGATTTAACTCACATACTCTACAACCTACCCATTTAAAATAGGCAATTCACTGGTTTTTGGTATATTTACAGATGTGCAACCTTCAGCACAATCAATTTTAGAAGATTTTCATCATTGTGTGTATAGTATATATATGTGTGTGTGTGTGTGTGTGTACTGTGTATATATATATATATATATATATATATATAAATGCTCATTTAATGTTCACATAAAATGTGGAATAAATGAATGACCAAATGCATTCAGAGTCCCTATCATGCACTGGTCCCTGTGCCGGATGCTATTGACTTAATGGTGAGCCAAAAGGACAAGGTCTTTCCCTTCAGAACCTACAATGTAGAGGGAAGGTGACCTTATTCAGATAATTCCACCAATAAGTGTAAATTACACTGAGGTAGAAGCCATGGGCATGATGTCACACATGTGTACATTAGAGGGTTGCTCTTCTAGGGATGAAATAACTGAGCTGAGAGTTGATAGGAGAGCTTTGTTAGGGGCAGAGGGGTGAGGTGCCAGAGGCAAGAGCAGGAGCCAGTGCCCTGCAGCTAGAGGAAGTAAAGTGAGGTTGAGAAACTGAAAGGTCAGGGGCCAGGAGAATGGATAGCCAGGGGGGAGTGCACGGGGTGCCAGCCTCACCAAGGAGCCCACTCAGTCGTTTCTTTATTCTGAGAACAATAGGAAGTGGTGGAAAGATTTCAGTTTGTGGGATAACAGCCAATTTCTATTCCTCTGGCTGCAGTGCAGGGAACAGAGGTGAAGGTACCTGTGGGAACTGCGAAGAGACTCAGCGAGGAAGTGAAGAGGCTCCAGTTAAGGACAAGGTGGATGGCTGTGTTGGCGTGATTCTCTTTGGAAGGCCTGGGCATTTGTCTTGCTAGTCATGCTGTGGGCTGCCTTCCAGGTGCCAGCCTGCATCTGACAGGAAAAATCAATTTCCCAGACACACACGCATCCGACCCAGAGGCACTAACACGGAAAGACTGCGCCCGTCCTGGGTGCTCCTCCACAGTGAGCCCCAGGATGACTGACATGCAGCTCTCCTTCTTGCCGTTTATCCCTCACCACCTGGTGGTGCCTAACTGCCGAGTTCCCTTGATTTCTTTTCCCTTCCATCTATCCCCTGGATGTTTCCTTTCTGAACTCTGGCTGCATCTTGTAATCTCTTTCAAGTTTGGGCTTTGCAAGATCAGTGCTTAGAGGCTTGACTGCAATCAGGCCCCCTGCTGTCCCCAGGAAAATGTACTTTCTTAGGGCTCCATGTTTCCCACAGCTGGGCTCTCCTTTGGGAAGCTGGGAGCAAGGGAGAGCAGTCTCCATTGCCTCTAGATGATACCCAAGCACAGTAGACATGAGAACTACCTAACCCATACATCAGCTTACTCGAAAAATCATTGAATTTAAATACATAGTTACCATGGCCATTGAGAGAGAGCTTTTGTGTTTTGGTTTGGTGTTTGTTTGTTCTCAGGGCTATAATCCAAGCACCTAGAAGAGTGCCTGGCACATAGTAGTTGCTCAATGAATGTGGATGAATGGATGCAGGAAGGAAAGAAGAAAAGGAGAAAGAAATGACAGAATTGAGCACTTTGTAGATGTCAAGCTCTTTTCTAGGTGCTGAAGTTGAATAACTTATTTCCTTAGAAAATCTTTATTTGAGAAGGGAGGGAGGGAGGGGAGAGAGAGAGAGAGGAGGGGAGAGAGAGAGAGAGAGGGAGAGAGAGAGAACGAACAAGATCACTAGCCATCTCTCATTTGCTGGTTCGTGCCCCAAATGCCCACATGGCTGTGGTTGAGCTAAAGCCAGGCCCAGGCTAGGCCGAATCTGAGAGCCAGTTCTGTCTTTCATGTGGGTGATAGAACATCAGTCACTTGAGCCGTCACCACTACCTCCTAGGGACTACATTAGCAGGAAACTGGAATCAGACGCAGAGCTGGGTATAGAACCCAGGCAGTCTGATATGGGATGTAGATATCCTAACTGGTATCTTAACCACTAGGCCAAACACCTGTCCATTACTTAATTCTTATCATAACCCTAAGAGCTGAGTTTATTTCTATCCCTCAAAGGAAGCAGTAGCCTATAGAAATTGAATGTGAAACAAGTGTAGGATTTCAAATTCTATGATACCCATATCATTAGAAGTTTTAAAAAGGTAAAACTTAATTTTATAATATATTTTAACTTATAGCTAAAGTATTTAACATCTAAGTGATATAAGAATATTAATAACATTTTACATTTTTTGTATTGTCTTTGAAACCTGTGTGTATTTCATAATTATAGGGCTTCTTAGTTCAAAGTAGCTGCCACCTCTGTTTACTGGATGCCATGTTGGTCAGCAGAGATCTAGATGGCTAGTGTGTCCAAAGTCCCAAGTTCACGAGCAGCAAGCCTGAGATTTATTTATTTATTTATTTTTTAAGTATTTGATTATTTATTTATTTGAAAGGCAGAGTTACAGAGAGGCAGAGAGAAAGAGAAGGTTTTTCCATCTGCTGCCTCACGCCCTAATGGCTGCAATGGCTGGAGCAGCGCCAATCCAAAGCCAGGAGCCAGGAGCTTCTTCCGGGTCTCCCACGTAGGTGCAGGGGCCCAAGGACTGGGCCACTTTCTGCTTTCTCAAGGCCTGGGATTTAAACGTAGGCCACTGGGCTCTGGAACTGTGATCTGAATCTCCATACATGCTGCCTCCTAGTGAGCTGCAATTGAGAGCAGGTTTAAGAAACACCTAGATATCATTAGACAACTTCTTCATCTTTAATTGCTATCAAGTTTCAGACATTGTAACCCCGTGGTTCCCTGAGGCTAGAATAGAAGAGATTTTTCTAGTTTCTGCAGAACGTCTCCTTGGCATCAGCCTCCTCTGGGACTTGTTGCTTGTTCCAGGACTTCAGGCCAGCTTGCTGTCAAAGCCTTTCCCAGGGGATGCCTCTGGCAAGATTTCTCTCTGTGATAGGTACACATATTGCAAGTGGCCTGCTCCCTTTGTTCACGCTGATAGAAGAAAGAGAAAGCATGGCTCTTCATCCTGTACGTTCCTGACCATGAGATCTCTTTGGCTCCCTGATTGTTTCCAATAAATTGTGATCAAACTAACAGGGAAGCAACCCACACAGTTCCTTTGTGAGTGCCTTTTCCATCAGAATGAAGTCTTTTCCTATTACTTTGAACTTAGAGCTGTGCCATTTCAGCATTTAAACTGAATAATTGCCAACCACTGCAACCTTGGATATGATACATCATTTTGGATGAAAACTGCTTTTTAAAAGGAAGAATCTGTGGAGGAAGAATAATGCAGTGCTTAACACATTACTTGGGATGCCTGTATCTCAGATTGGTATGCCTGGGTTTAAGTGCTATTCCTGAATCCAGCCTTCGGATAATGCGTACCCCTGGAGGCAGCAAGTGATGGCTATAGTAATTGGGTCCCTGTCACTCATATAGGAGACCTGGATTGACTCCCAGTTTCCTGGCTTTAGCCTGACCTACCCCTGGCTGTTGCAAGCATTTGGAAAGTGAACTAGTACATGGAAGCCCACTCTCTGTCTCTCTTTCTCTGGGTCTCTGTCTTTTTTTTTTCTTGGTAAAAAAAAAAGATTTATTTATTTATTTATTTTAAAGTCAGAATTACAGAGAGAGAGGAGAGTCAGAGAGAGAGAGAGAGAGAGAGAGAGAGAGAGAGAGGTCTTCCATCCGATGGTTCACTCCCTAATTGGCTGCAATGGCCAGAGCTGCACAGGGCAGAAGGATTGATTGCTCACAGAGGTGGAGGTGATTTTCTCCTGAACCATCATCAAGTGTTGAGTTGACAGTGGATGGTACCCAGTTACCAAATGTCTACTTCAAGGTTGTGAGTTAGGAAGAGACATTTTAGGCCAGCTAAACCCATTTAGACCGATATGTGAAAACACTGGGTTCCTTGAAGCAAATTTTCCCTCCAGTTGAGGCCATTCTGGTTGGTGCACTCCTAGATTCCATGTTTGATTTGTCCGGGTTAGTTTTGGAAGCAGCTTGTGTTGAATCACTTATCTGTTGTTATGAACCATGGATTTCCTTAAATAAATTATTTGAGTCTGGACTACTGAAGTGGATATGAGTTGATTTTTGCTTTGATTTTTGTGACAATAGTTTAGGAAAAAAAATCTCTACTGTTGTATTTGAAAGTCTTATTTCAGGGCAACATCTATAATTGTTTATGCTTCAGAATTTTATGGCAAAATGGGATTACTCTGCTAGGTGTCTTAACTCCTGTGTTTTCCCCCAAGCAACTGTAATCTTCCATTTTGTCAACTTAATTTCTCCATGATATTGCTTTCCTGTGTTGAATAATTTCCAAAGCCTGGCCTTTTCAGTTTCTCCCAAACTTTCACTTATTTAAAGGAGGGCTGTTTCAAGGCTGGCACTGTAGGTTAATCCCCAGACTACAGTGCTGGCATCTCTTATTGGCGCCAGTTCTAATCCCAGCATCGCCACTTCTGATCCAGCTCTCTGCAATGGACTGAGAAAGCAGCAGAAGATACCCCAAGTACTTGGGCCTCTGTATCCGTGTGGGAGACCCAGAAGAAGCTCTTCACTCCTGGCTTCAAATCGGCCTACTTTCAGCCATTGTTTACATTTGAGGAGTGAACCAGGGAATGGAAGACCTTTCTCTCTGTCTCTCCCTCTCACTGCCTGTAACTCTACCTCTCAAATAAACAAATAAAATCCTTTAAAAAAATAAAGGAGGGCTAGTTCTCCTGAACAGGTAAATTCTTCTGATCTTGCTTTGCCACCAGATTATGAATTTATATAAAATAATGTCTGTAACCAGTGACGATGTTCGGATAATGGGGATTTCCATGGTATCCTTTACTTTCTTTTTGGTTAAGCAAATGCGTTGTCTAATATATTTGGATTGTCATAAGATGGAAGCCATCAGAATAAAACTTTTTTATTTATTTCTTAGTCATGAATCATGCCAAGCCATACATGCCCTTTAAAGAAGGGTTAAAGACTATAGTAGCATCAATGATAATTGCAAGACCAGTCATCTGAAGGGATTGTGCTATGCTGAGTATCAGAATATGCAGACAAAATTAAAAACTCTAAGCCACATAGCTAAGTATTCCTTGGTATTAAAAGGTACAAATTTAATTATCCATTGGTTAAAGTTGGCAATATTATGGATTGCATTTTGTTTGTTTTCATTTCATTTTAATTACATTTTAACTTGAGAAACTGTGTCCATGAAATGAAACTCATTACCAATCGTCATTATCCAATTTTATACAGCTGACTACACAACTGTCCCAGTACCTCTTATTTTTTTCCTGGAAAGCTGATTCATTTGTGTGAGTGTGTGTGTGTATGTGTGTGTGTGTGTGTTTGCAAATAACTCGAGTGCTTTAGTAATGTTTGATGCTTTCTGATTCTAGGATGTGGTTTAAAATAAATCTAATTTATTAAAAATTTAGAGTACTTGCACAAGTGTTTGTAGATCAAGAATTAATAGAGTATCTTGGGAAGATAAATCATGGAACTGAGGCATAGTCTGTGGCTATTTTAAAGTTAAGAAGAGATGCCTTTATAGCTTTAAAAAGTGTTTGAAAATTAAATGTTTGATTTATTAGGGCAGTGTACACAGAGGGCTCAAATTATTCATGTATCATTTGGAAAATGCAAAATGCTTAATGTTCTTACATTATGTGATAATTGCTATTCTAATATATAGTGTCTACTAAATCTTTCTAGAAGTAGGCAAGGGTGGCATTGATATACAGGGGCACATGCTTCATGTGCAAGTAAATCATTCTTCCATTGAATTAAGGCCAAGGAGGGAGCACTGAGTGGAACTTAAAGTGATATTACAGTATCTGGTGCTGTTCTAATCAAGAAATATGTAGCAGTCCTCGTGAAGAATGGGCAGAAATACACAAAAATCCACTAAGGAGAAAGTGCAATCAGAGATTTATCAGGGATGCTTTTTGCAAAGTTTCCAGGAATTATGGTCATCACTCAGCAGATAGCTTTTCAAGGTTGGTACCATCTGACTTTTCCCTGTGATGCTGGTCTCCTTCTGATGACATGCATTAGAATCAGTACCTTTTGTGGGTGCTTATTTATAAGTGTGTTAGAATTCTCCTGGCTGTTACTAGCCAGCTGAGTGAAAATGGGCAAATTGCTTCAGTTTCCCATGTGTAAGACTGGAATACCGGTTTTAGCAACCTTGTAGGATTAGTAGGAATAAATGAAACAATGAGATAACACACTTAGCATAGGGTTTGGCACACAGGAATCTCTTACTACTGCTGCTATTGTTATTCACCTCCTGCAGGTATCTGCCCTTATTTTTGATAAAGAGTACATTGTAAAAAGTACTAGAGAAATAGAAGAGACTACAATATTGGTGATTTTATCCCCCAAATATGGACATATGCAATGGATTATTCAGCAGGCATAGGACTGTAGAAGCCAAACCTAGTGAAAGTGGAAACCAATTGACTAATTGACAACTTTTTGAGTTGTAGAATCACCAGCTGCACCTTTCAGAATATAGTTTGGCTTGCCTCAAGGAACTCAATTCCTGCCTTTGACAATGTAGAGCTAAATACCAGAGGAGGGACTATATTTGTGAGCTATAATCACCTCAGTCCTTTCTTCAGGGAGGCAGGCAGGACATTTCAGTTAAGGAAGATGATAAGTGAATGTATATTGGGGGTGTAGAGTGAGGGATGGGAGAGAATAAATTAGGTTAGTTGCCCTACTAAAAAGTGAGTTTGTTAACCATCTTCAAGAACCAGATCCATTAGTATTTTACTTTATGAATTATCAATAGTAGAGAAAACCCAAAGACTCATAAAAAATGCATCTCTCTCTCTTTTTAAAATGAGAGGCAGAGAGAGAGAGAGAGAGAGAGAGAGAGAGAGAGAGAACAACCGCATGCAAAAGAATGACAGTGCTCTCATACGCTGGTTCATTCCCCAAATATACACAATGGCCCCTGATTGGGGCTGAATCTGGGAGCTGGGAACTCAATCCAGTCTCTCATGTGAGTGGCAGGAACCCAATTCCTTGAGCCATCACCACTGCCTACCAGGGAAGCAGGAAGCTGGAATCAGGAGCCTGAGCCAGGGAGAAAAGTTGACGAAACTGGTGCAACTGCTGTGGAAGACAGTATGGAGATACCTCAGAAATCTGAATATAGACCTACCATTTGATTAGCCATCCCACTCCTGGGATTGATCCAAACCAAAAGAAATCAACATATAAAAGAGTTATCTGTACCCCCATGTTTTTTTGCAGCACAAGTCACAAAAGCAAGGATATGGAATGAACCCAGATGTTCATCAGCTGTTAACTGGAAAAAGAAATAATGGTATATATACACTATGGAGAATTACACAATCATTAAAAAAATGGAACCCTGTCTTTCACAACAAGATAGTCACAACTGGAATCCAGTATACTTAGTGAAATAAGCCAATCCCAAATAGACAGATATCTTATGTTTCTCCTGATCCAACATAGCTAATAGAATGCCTGAAATGTAATATTGGACTGAAAGAGACACCTTAAGATTTGATGATTATTTATAGCCCTTGTCTCTTCCGTGGAGGAACAATGTTTTGTTTAGTTTTGGACTGTTTTGTTTTCTTTTCCCTCATACTACTTGTTGAGCTCCATTACTTAAAGTAGAGTTAACTATATGATCATTTAGTATATTGAAAATAGATCATGGTGGCCAGTGCCGTGGCTCAATAGGCTAATCCTCTGCCTGTGGCGCCGGCACATGGGTTCTAGTCCTGTTCGGGCGCCCGATTCTGTCCCAGTTGCTCCTCTTCCAGTCCAGTTCTCTGCTGTGGCCCGGGAGTGCAGTGGAGGATAGCCCAAGTTCTTGGGCCCTGCACCCCATGGGAGACCAGGAGAAGCACCTGGCTCCTGCCTTCGGATCAGCGCGGTGTGCTGGCCACAGTGTGCCAGCCGCGGTGGCAATTGGAGGGTGAACCAACAGCAAAGGAAGACCTTTCTCTCTCTCTCTCTCTCTCTCTCTCTCTCTCTCTCTCTCACTATCCACTCTGCCTGTCAAAAAAAAAAAAAAATAGATCATGGTAAAGGTTAAAGAAAAAAAAAAGAATGTTTTACTGCTATAGTTTTAATGACCTGTGATTATTTTAAAATTTACTGTATACAAGCAAAATAGTCACTTTTCAATTCAATTATTGTTTATAGCTTTTGTCTATATTCCCACTAACCTAGGGTCTTTATGGTTTTTCTTTGTTAAACTTCTTAATTGGTGAAGTATTAACTCTTTTTACTGTAATGTAATTTGAAAATTTATCTCAAAAACTAAAAAAAAAGGAAGAATAAAAAGGGGTGAGGGGAAGAGAGGGAGAGGGAAGGACGGAGAGAGGAAGGGAATATCATTATGTCCCAGGTATATTATCTACAAATGACATTGTGTCTGTTAAAAACAAATAAAAGTTTTAAAAAAGGTAGATACTCTGATGATGTAGAACACAGACATCTTAATTGCTAGGCTAAATGTCGACCTCACATTTGTTGCTTTTGACAGTCTCTCAATGTAAAGGAAATTTTTAGGACTTCCAGAAGCGAGAAAACACACTCAAACATATAATGACCTACCAGTGGATGCATATAAGGAAGATAGTGTCACTTCTCACTTACTGATTTCTTTGTCCTTCCTCCTCTTTGGTACCAGAATTGTTGAAGCTCTGGTATCTTATCACTTTAGGCTGGTGCTGGAAGGAGAGAAACCCCAGATTCCTGTAGAGATAAGGTTAGTAGCAGATTAAATGGTAGTTTTCAACTTTTTATTCTAATGACCCATTTGTACTCTGATGAATTATTGAGGAGTCCAAAGAGCTAATGTTTAAAATTGCTGTGTCTACTGATATTAACCATGTTGGAGATTAAAATATTATTAATTCATTTATGAATAATGCTGAAAAACTAATGAATGTAAATCACACATTTTTAATGATTTGAATGTTTGTGGTCCTTTCAGAATTCATGTTGAAGCTTAAATTTCCAGTGCGACAGTATTAAGAAGTAGTTAGACAGTGAAAGGTCTGCCCTAATGGATGGGATTAGTGCTTTATGAAAGGGCTAGTGGGCACTAATTAGGCCCCTTTTGCCCTTTTGTCTTCTACCATGTGAGGACAAAGGATCAGGTACTGTCTTGGAGGCAGAGAGAGTAGCCCTCACTAGATACACAATCTACTAGCACCTTGATCTTGGACTTCTCAACTTCTATATCTTTGAGAAATAAATTTCTATTATTTATAAATGACTCAGCTGAGTATTATAGCAGTCTGATAGTACTAAGATAGTTACATTTTTCACAACAAGAGAATTCGAAATATTACTACTTTATTCTTAAAAATCGATCTCTGTTAGTGAGATCCCAGTGGAAAGAACAGGGCCATCAAAGAAGGAGGTACCTTTCTCTGAAGGGAGGAGAGAACTTCCACTTTGACTATGACCCTATTGGAATAAGATCAAAGTCAGCGAACTCTAAAGGCTTCCATAGCCCTGGCAACTCACGACTAGAGCCTAGGGAGATTACTGACGCCATGAACAGGAGTGTCAAATTGTTAAGTCAGCAACAGGAGTCACTGTGTACTTACATCCCATGTGGGATCTGTCCTTAATGTGTTGTCTAATGTGCAGTGATGCTATAACTAGTACTGAAACAGTATTTTTACTCTTTGTGTTTCTGCGTGGGTACAAACTGATGAGATCTTTACTAATTATATACTGAATCGATCTTCTGTATATAAAGATAATTGGAAATGAAAAAAAAAAAAAAACCCTGGTGTTAAATTGGAAATGGCATAGAAAATTAATTAATTTTTAAAAAAATATTATGTAGGATCTCTGTCTTTAATGTGCTGTACACTGTTATTTAATGCTATAATTAGTACTCCAACAGTATTTTTTTCACTTTGTGTTGCTATGTGAGGGCAAACTGTTGAAATCTTTACCTAATATATACTAAACTGATCTTCTGTATATAAAGAGAATTGAAAATGAATCTTGATGTGAATGGAAGGGGAGAGGGAGCAGGAAAGGGGAGGGTTGTAGGTGGGAGGGAAGTTATGGGAGGGGGGAAGCCATTGTAACCCATAAGCTGTACTTTGGAAATTTATATTCATTATATAAAAGTTTAATAAATGAAAAAAAATCTCAATGTCTTTTTTTAATTGATAAGCCAGTTTATTTTATAAATACACTCATTTCTCAAAAATTAAGAGAAGATTTTTCATCAGCCAACTAAATATTATAAAGACAATTGTTCACTACAAAATAACATGAATTTTCACATGACCAAAATAGGATAATATGAGTGATGTCTTTGAAACTCTAGAGTGAGTTTTATACAGCAGGGTAATATCTACATGGAAATACTGATACCTATGGGGAGCAGTGGGGGTGACTGTAGAGGGGAGATGTAGATTCAGATGTGGTTACAGTTCTGACCTTGCAAGTAATCAAATTGCACACAATTAGCTGGAAAGAATATGGTGCTTTTTGCAGTGAGAACACAGAAAATCTCAATGTCTTAATAACACAGCTGAATTCTCAGATTGGCTAGGGCACTCTGTTGGTGATCTCACATCACAAGTAAGGCTCTGAAGAAAATTCTGTAGATTCTTTGGAGATTGTGGGTGCCAAAAGCAAATACCATCTTAGTACTAATGTGAAGATAGCTTTCACCTAGCAGACCTCCTGTGCTGAACTCTGGAGAATAATACTCCTTTAGTTAATTTTCAAGGAAAAAAGCAAGCAGGTGGGGACTATCAGAAAGTTGGCAGATGGTGTCAGAAATTGCAAGTAGGAATGTAGCTCTGGAATCCAAGCCCTGGTTTTGCCATTTACTTTCTAGTTGTGTGACCTGGCAAGTTAACTCACCTCTTTATGACTCAGTTTTTCCATTTTGAACATGAAATTGATTATAATACCCACATCTGAAGGATGTTGTGAGGCTTAGTGAGATAATGGAGGCAAAACATTTAGCTGATAATGAAGACTCAATATTACTTTTGTTTCCTTGGAAAAGTGTTTACAGTTCTAGTGGTAACAGCAGTATTTATATTTTGTTTGGATTTGGTAATCCCCACCTCAAAAAAAAAAAAAACCAAAAACAAACAAAAAAAAAAACCTAAAGCTTTCAAGGGCTTTAAAACTTGGTAAAAAATGTTGTTTCCTTTGGAAAAAATTAAATTTAGTTCTTTCACTTGGAACCAGTATAGATATCAGAGTAAACAGAAATTTAAAATTTTGTTTCAAGGTCCCAGGTGGTTTCAGGTCAAAGTCATAATAGGGTTTATCTCATGTCTAAATTTAATTGAAGGGTAAATGAAACTATGTTGAGAGATTTTGCTGACTCCTCAGTTCACAGAAATACACAGAGTAGGTAATAGCCTTTTAATGGAAGAAGAAAGCGAGGAGCCTGGATTTGTGGAACAGGGCTGGAGGAGAGAAAAACAGAGGCTAAAGAACCTATTGAAAAGGCAAGTGTTGGACCACAGTGTGATTGAGCACCCAGATCAGAAGAAATCAATACAAATGCTTTGGTTTGTTTTTTTTTTCCTCCATTTTCACTTAAGTACTAGTCTCTAATACAATGAAAAACAGGCACAAAGCATATTAGAAAGGAAATAAGACAAATGGTTTCAGAAGTAATAGGAAGGGCAGAATGTGTTGCTTGCTGCTTGGCTTAAATTTATTGGAGCTTTGCTACACATCTGTGTGGGAAATCATGAGGATTTGCATATAAGGACTTCACTGGAGAAATTTGCTTATAGGTAATAGTGGGCACTATTCTTTGTCATGGGTTCAAGGACATTATAATAACAAGGCTTGACTTTGGTATGAAAATGTACTAAAATCCAAATCCCATAAATTTGTATTAATCGCAAGAAGTAATGTGCTGATGGCAAATATAATGGGACAAAGCTAAAATTTTATATTTAGAGATAACTGTCAGGATATGAATAATAGAGTTTAAGAGTAAAATTATTCACCTGATATGATATTTTGTTGGTAATTTTGATAAGACTGACACCTCTAGAGTGATGCTTGGTGTTGACTTTTGCATCAAAAGCCATTAAGATGAAGTAATGGAAAGCATGGGGCCTTGCAGCCTGAGAAATGAGCTCAGATTGAGCCAGACAACTCCTTCTGACAAAGAGGGATGTGTTTGTGCTCAAAGGAAAAGGATTATAGCTATAATCAAGTCACTGGAAAATGAATAATATTTTTCAAAAATGTGCAGATCTGAAGAGCAGAGACTGGTTTGTTGCCATTTACAACCTGCAGCGATTGTCTTGTGCCCTCATGCCATATGGAATTAGAATCCATCCACATGCAGTTTGTTTCATCATCAAAGCTGTGATCTGCCATCTATTTTAGAAAGCAGATGGAGCTCTAACTGGGCACAAGGTCACACATGTACCCTATGGGTCCTTCCTCTTTTTGTGCTGAGCACAATGTGCCTGGTTATGGACTTAAAGAGCGCTCCCAAGTGGGGGGTGCTACAGGTCTGATGGATGCTTTCAGAGCATTGGGAAGTGGGAGGATGGTTATGTGGTGCTATAACAGGTATGGGTCCTGAGAACTGTGGGTGTCTAGAATCCAGCCAGGAGCCCATCCAAATGACAAAGAGAGATAAATAGCAAGATAGCAGGAAAAGCTTTTATCTCTGAAGGACAGGGTGAGTTAACCTGTGGAGCAGACAGAATTCTGTTGATGCCAGGGGAAAGTGCCCAGCATCCCTCAGGACATATAACAGGTGCTCAAGTAACGGACAGTACAACTGGGCAGGACACATCCATATAATGTATTCTTCTGATGATTAATTTAACTGGAAACTGGTTTCATTTTTTCTGTTAATCCATTAGGCAATCTGCTTTAGCAAGAAAATGATGACATTTAAATTCTAACACTGTCTGTCCTTTGTGAAAATTGGTACTTTAGCAAAAATTCTGCTAAAATAGAACAGATTTTAAGGGTGTCCACCTCCCTTATACTCATGGAGAGAAAGAAAGGAGATGGTTTCCCCATACTGACTTCATTGTAGACTTGTGAGTAGAGCTTAACTTTTCTGTTCCTCAATCTTAGTCTTTGAAAGGGGCAGATGCTTCCCTATGGGAGATATCTCTAATGTTTATTTTTCTATAACCTTGTTGTTTACACCTTTTGGGTTAGTGGAAAGTTTACACTTTTCACTCCATTTTGCAAGTTGTTGGGAACATGAGACCAGTAATGATGAATGAGCCATGGGCAAAAATAATGTGTGACACTGCCCACCCAGAGCATTCCATTGCTAGTGGGAGACCTCAGGCATTCTCTACCTGTGCTACTGCAACCAGGGCTATTCTGAAAGGTAGAGCCCCCATCAGCCTGGGCACCAGTGGGAAGATGAGGAACAGGGCTCCTCCCCATCTTCACCACCACCATCACCAATGCATACTGGGTAGGTAGGCATGTGAGTGAAGATTAAAGTTTTGTTTCAGATCCCCAGGGTGTGAAGGCCAGATGTCACTATAAAATAACCAAGTTTATTCTGACCAGTGGATTCCCACTGGTTGATTCTTTGGCCATGGTGTTGCACTGGGTTTTACCCCTTTGCAATGCACGAGCCTCTGGTTCTCAGGCTTTTGAATGTATCAGCATCAATTCCTGTTGATTCATTTTGCAGATTCCCCTGTTTGATTCCCAAAGAATTGGACCTCAGTAGGTTTAGTGTGAGCTCTAGGAAGCTGACTTAAACATTCTTTCTTCCTTTCTCTCTTTAACATGATTTTTATGTGATTCGATTCAAGAGGGAAAACCGTACTTCAAGAGATGTTGTAAATTTGTCGTGTGATAAAGACTCTGGCTATTATTTCTCAAGTTCTTCTGGTCAGACATGCTCAGATATTAGTAAAGGTTAAAGGCATTTAGGGCAAGAGTAAGTGTAATGAATATAAAGTTCAAAAGCTCTGTTTCAAGGCTACATGAAGCAGAGATACAGGGAAGACACAGAATAGGTGATGAATAGATTCAGCCACTTTCTAAATGAAATTTCTAAAGATTGTAAATCATTTGGAAATTGCAGTGATGACCTGGAAGACATCAAAATGAAGAAATATCAGTTAAGGAAAGGACTTGAAGGAAAGAGAGTAGAAAATATGAGACCATTCCTTCCCAGTTGATTTGGGAGGGACCTGAGAGAGTAGGAGCCATAGTGATGTTGGTGGACTCCGTGAAGGAACTGGGGAAAGACTATTTAATTGTACTTGTAGGTTTGTGACATGCATTTAGAATTCTAGACTCAACAGCTTGATCCATTTCCATCATTTGTAATGATTTTGGGCCTCTGTGGATTCAAAAGAAGTGTCATTTCAAACTCCAGATTCTCTAAGTTCACAGAAATTGTGCTCCTCTGAATTCTGAAACAATTTTTTTTGGGGGGTAAAGATAATGACTTCTGTTCCTTCCTTTTGCTGCCAGTTACCTATTGTTTTTCATAATTGCTAGAGAAACTGTAGATTTCTAAAGTTAGTAGAAGGGCACTAATTCCAGAAATTCTGCTTTTGTGGTGGTATAGGCTCATTTAGGAATCATTCCTTTTGCAGTTTTGTGTTGGTGGTGGGTGACTATTTTGGACTGCTAAAAGCAGTTGTAGAGGTGGGACATTGTTTCTGGGCAGTACAGTTTATTATAACCCATGGAGTCTATTTGCTTCAGAATGTGTCCAGAGATGAACCAACACCCATAGTAAGGCCATCCATGAAAAACAGAGGCTTATCAGTGTTGGAGTAGAGCAATGCAGGGGGTAATGCCAAACTGGGGCATTAAGGCAAGGAAAAAGTCTAGCAAGGTGGACGTGATTCTGCCAGATCTAATTTGAAGTGTGCTGGAATCATGATCTCACACAGTCAGCCAGCTGTTCTTCCTGTACCTTGCTATCTTCATGGCAGTTCATATGCTCTTAACCATTACTGATACATTGCTCAGTCTGTCTTTGAGTGATTCCTTTTCCCCTGCAAAGCCACCTTTGATGTTGCTTGTAAACAAATTTTATTTGTGTAAGCATGCAAAAGATAAATAGTAAAAATTATGGGCAGCATGATTTCTTGGATTCCATGCTGAATTTTGGTGTGGGTCTTTCACTCTACAGCACAGCTCTACCATGACAAGGTTCAGAGGATGCCCTCCCAAATTATGCCACTGTGGCATGAGGATTATTTTGAACTGAAAACAACTGCGAGCAAGGAGACAGAGGATGAGCTCTCTGCTCTTCTCCTAAGTATCTAAAGACAGAACATAAATTCTCTTTGAGAAGGTGTTCCTTACCTGTCCTCCACTTCCCATACCAGACGACAGTTACAACCTTATCTCTGGAGACTAGAACTCACCGGGAAAGACTGTAAACAAACGAACCTTGTTAACTAGGCCTTATCTTCCATTATTTTCCCCATTATTTGCCTTCCTACAATGTGCTGACTCTAGAAGCTAGAAGTCTTTTTCCTTTGTCTTGTTGCTTCTCTTCAAAATTATTTTTCTTTGCTAAGATGCTATCTAAGCCCAAGTTCTAACCACCCTCTTTGAGTTATTCATAACTGAGTACTCCTGTGTGAATGCCCAATGAATGGGTTAATAAAATTTCTGCTGTTTTTCTCTTTTTAGCCTGTCTTTTGTCAGTCTGGTTTACTAAAGTCTAATATGGATAGAGGAAAGCTTTTTATCTCTCTCTTACAATCTGAAATTCTATTTTTCATATCACAATTTTAATAATTTTTTTAACAGGTAATTTAGAAGGAAGATATTTGTTGCAAGAGAGTGAAAGCTTATGTAGAAAAAAAAGCGTGTGAGTGTGTGCATATGTGTGGTGTGTGCATTCATGTGCAGGTGTCACATACCTGAAGAGTCCAGGAGTACTTGAGTCAGGTGTGGCTGGAGCCAAGTACCCAAGCGATGTTGTTCTTGAATCCTGCTTTTCTCTGAGTTGTTTTTATTCTCAAGCAGATTTCCCTTAAGAGATGGCAAATGTTTTCTTGACTTGAATATTTTTCTCTTCTAGACTAATGAAATTAGAGGAGAGTTAAGTACCTATTCCTCTGGAGTTCCAGGAGAAATTACAGAGCTGATGTTTGTAGACTCTGGCCTGTCTTTGGTCATATCCCATCCTTGAACCAGTTCCTTAGAATGTTGAGGTGGACTAATCTCATTGACCAGGCTGTGATTATATTTATTGACCTAACCCTAGATATGGCTGATAAACCCTGTCTGAACTATATGAAAGGAGATGAGGGCATGGAGTGGTGCCCCAACAGAAAATCAGAACATTCTTACCAGAAAGGGGAGAGATGGTTGTTGGAAGCCAAACCCCAAAACTGCCCACTGCTGAAGTATATGGATGTCTCCTGGTTTTCAGTGAAGTTTGAAGTTTGTAGGTTCTAACAAACAGTTAACCAAGAGAGGATGAGAATTTCATTAAGTTCTCTCTCATCCACTTCATCAACTAGTTAGCACATGAAATGAAGATATCCAAGTCTCAGGAGTAACAGCCTGTATTTGCTCTGTTTTAGGAAACATAAGATAATTAGTGTAAATGTGATTATGTTGCTTCTTATTAGTGCCACACAGTCTAAAGCCCCTCAGGATTTCTATTATAAACCTCCATTTCACTGTAGTGTCCTAACTTGTCATTTTTGTCAATGAGAGGTACATTGACATGTGCACAGTTCATCACATATTTCATTATTCATATTTGGTTCTACACTATTTATTGATGTCTAAAATCACTGGTTGCCATTCCTGTGGATGTGAAGGAGAGTTCACCTTGACACTGAAGCATTTTCACTGGAAATAAGAACTCCTGGCTTCTGAGGCAGAATCCTTTGTGTTCTGAGTGCTCGAAGTTCAGTGGTTAGGAAGGTGACTCTGGTCAAATCCCAGCCCCACTACAGAATGAGCAGAGTGATCCTGAGGTTTCATACTTTGAATGGGATAATAAGAGAACCTCTGAGTGTTTTGTGAGTACTAAACAAGTGAATGCATCTGAAGACCTTAGAACACTGCCTGATACATGGTTAGAGTTCAGTAAATACGAACTGTTGTTATGTGCTGGAAGTAGAAGTTCTGAATTGTGAAGCCCTTCACTCAAGTGTCTTATTGGAGAAGTTTATGTTCACGATAAAAGGGGCAGCTATTGACAGACTAAATGTTTCTGACCTCATTCTTCGTAAGCAACAACTCCAAGATCCACACTGGAATGAAGATTTATTGCTTTTAAAATTCTTATTTATTTTATTTGAAAGGGGAGGGAGGAAGGTAGGGAGATAGAGTGAGAGTGAACTTGTACCTGTTGGCTTACTCCACAGATAGCCTCAATGACCAGGACTGGGCCCAGTGGAAGCCAAGAGCCTGAAATTCAACCTAGGTCTCCCACAGGGAGCCAAGCACTTTAGCCATCACCTGCTACCTCCCAGGATGTGCAGTAGCATGAAGTTTTAACTGGAAGCAGAGAGGGGACTCAAATCAGACACTCTGGATATGGAGTGCAGGCATCTCAAGTGGTGTTTTAACTGCTGTTCTAAATGCCTGCCCCCAGAATCAAGTTTTATGTGAAAAAAATTGTATCTTCTAAATGGTTGTAGTTATCATAAAAATATAAAGAAAGGTAAAGTAGCTGTAAAATTGTGGAAAAACAAAATTCACTCATTTACTACAAGAAAAAGATACCTAGGCATTTAAACACATGAGCAATTGGATAAACCTATTAATAAAATTTTAAAATACAAAACATCCAAAAACTCACACAGTGTAAACTTCTCATATAAACAGTTATATATGACCACAGAGGTGGTATGCAGAGGAAGAAAGGGAGTTTGAGGCACAGGGGTTAAAATGCAACTTGGAATTCCTGTATCCCATGTCAGAGGGCTTGGATTCAACTTCTGGCTCCACTCCTGACTCCAGCTTCATGCTAATGTGCACCCTGGGATACAGCAGGTTATGGCTCAAGTAGTTGGGTCCTGCCACCCAGGTGGGGACTTCAATCGAATTCCAAGCTCCAGGCTTAGACTTGGCCCAGCCCTGTCTGTTGTCAGCATTGGGAGAGTGAACCAGCAGATATGAGGCCTCTGTATGTCTGTCTCTCTCTCTTTTTTGCCTCGTACATAGCTAGGTATGTAGGTAGGTAGATAAATAGATATCCTGGGATACTAGTGTGAGGTCTGGTTAGATCTACTCTGCTGCCTTTTCTTTATTCCAGATTCTACTATCTGGTGTCATGAGGTGGTTGGGTCCAGGTTCTTGTCTCCAAGGCAAGAAAAGAATTCATAGATGAGGCATACATAAAGATCATCAGAGAAGCAAGATTATTTACATGCAAAGTGAAAGTACACACTCAGGAAGGAGCATGGAAATGCTCAAGGGAGCTGCATTCTGCATTCAGATCCATCACTTTGTATAAATTGGAGGCATAAGGGGCAGTGTTGGGGGAAGGGCTCAGTTGGATATTCAAAGGGGTCAGAATTTTGGGTAAGGTAGACAAGGATATAGTACTGGTGAGGCTGCAGGGAGATGCTGGCAACCTCAGCTGCTCCTTGCTCCCTAATTCCCTGCCTGCATCACTCCCCTCTAGTCTCCACTGCCTTTGGGGATTTTTATTCCTTAGTCTTTATGGGAGGTTGAGAGATGAAGATGCATCTTCTATAACTTCCTGCTGTGTCAGGCTGTCATCCCTGCCTAGTTACTGAATGAAAGTCTCTGCTAACTGGATCTCGAGGTTCCATTGGAGGATCTAGAGGTTCACCAAAAGTCATTGATAATGGCTGGAATTCCTTCATGACCAGTATTCACACATGAAACTGTTGAATTATGGAAGGGACAACCTTGACAGTTAGGATGAGTATATATGAACCAAAAAAGGAACAAGAGCAAGAACTGTGTTGGAGAAGGGAGGGTACTTTTTGCTGCTTTCCAGTTGGTGGAAGCTAATGGGCTTCTCTGAACAGAATCACAGAACCACTTGGCTTACTCATAAGTCCTTTTGATATCTTCTTCCATGAGCCAACTATTGTAACTGTAAGTGCAATGGTTTTATTAATCACTGCACGAACTCCACCCTGTTCTGCCAGCAGGTAATGGTGAGCTAGTCAGCTGTTCATGACCAGTTTAGCTAGGGAATCTCAAGAATCTTGTAATTGCTCTAGGACCTGGCCAGTGGTCTGGGCTAAGTCATCCAAGACAACAGACAGGTTTCTTACAGTGACTTTTTGATATGCAGTAACATTTTATCCTTCTGCCATTTTGGTATAAAAGTTTACCCAGGGGGTTTCCTGCCAATGGCAGTTTCCCAAGAAAGACAGGAGAAGAAGTAGGAACGGCATATCAGCTGGGAAGTGCCTGAATGTCACTCCTCTCTCTACTCTAGGGAGAAGTTTACAGCAAAAGCAAAAATTTTACCTATCTCTTAGTTTTTGCAGATAAATTTGAGATCCTCACCTGGCTCACAGGAGTAGAATTGTCCTCTTAGTGTTCCTGTGAAGACTTAAGGCACAGAGGTTTACTTCTTGACAGATGTTCTCAGCTAGAAGTTCCTATTGCTTACCTGCGTGGGAGTGCTCAGTAGCAACAAATAGAGTCCTTTCCAATTATGCTGCAATTGGCCAGAGGGAGGATCTCCTGGGGAGATAGTTCTTTATGATTTTTGGAATCTGGCAGTGGGAGAATCTTTTTCCCATATTTTGCAAGAACCTTCTGTACCTGACCTAAATGAACAATGTTTCATTTGATCTTGGGTAATCTCAATCAAAGAGGATGTCCAAGGTGAAGAAGGAACTCCCATATCAATTAAAAAATCGATATTCTTACTTTCGGCATTCAGGGTCACACCGGGCTCCATGGTGGGGCCCGTTTGACTTCCCAGGCCCAGCTGGGCTAATAAGGAAACTGTGAGTCATCCTCTCCCCTTGGAGCTGAGAGTAATCCTAGTTCCTTTGTCCCTCTTGCTTATATCAGGTGCAGAGGCTGGGTGGGCTTTCCAGGTGAGAACATTCCTGTGCAGTCAAAGGTGCAGGGTGTGTTGGGCAACCTCAGTTCTTCCTTCCCAGCTATGTCTCTGCCTATATCAATGTCTCTGATCCCAGATTCTATTCCCTAGTTTTGTGGTCTGACTTGACTCCCTAGTGTTTCTTTTTCTTAGTGTCATATGCTGAATTGCTTTTGAGTCTGATTATTTATTCTTAACACCGTGGACCTATGCCCCAAGTGGATGCATTAATGCAGGATACAGCCCAGCTGAAAAACGCTGTGTGTACAGTCAATTCATTGAGGACAAAGAAAGTCTTTTGTAGTTCTTGAACTTGACTTTTCAATCTAAGAGAATAGTACAGACTTGGATTTCCAAAAGGAAATAGTCTTATTTGACCAATAGAACCCTAAAAAACAGTGTGCATTAAAAACTCATCTGATAATCAACATAACATCACAAATAAGATGATTATCTTTCTATTGGTTAGGTAATTAAAACAGCGCATGTTTAACCAAATTGGCCCAGGCAATGTTTGCTCTTACTTTTTTTCCAACAAGGTTCTGTGTTTAACATTTGTGGAATTGCCACTGGAAGAACATTTGCTATCCTGGCATCAATGACCAGATTTCTATAAGATCTATACAAAAGCAGAGCACAACTCCCAAGTTTGTTAAAATAAAACAATGATCAGTGAGTCTGTAATTCCTTATATGTAAAAGTGATTCATAATGTAGAACAATATTTCAAAAACTGTCTAATATAATATAGTGGACTTTATGATTGATTATTCTTGCTTGTTTTAACGTGGATCAGCTTTGCAAAGAAAGCTTTTCAAAGAGTGTGTGTTTTTGTGTATATTTATTTAGAAAAGTGATAAATGTGGAACACTGTGAAGCTGCTGAAAGCAATGTACACATTTTGCATATAACATTATAGCTGGATTTAAAAAAGCATTATTTACCTGGATGGAATGCCTGGTGCCTAAATCCTGTTATCATTTCATGAGTGAACCAGCAGATGAAAAATAAATAAGTAAATCTTTACATGTATCTGTCTGCCTGTCTCTCTCTCTCTCTTCCTTCTCCTTCTCTCTTTCTCCCTCTTTCCTTCCTCTTCTTGAGAGACACAGACAGATTCCATCTGTTGGTTCACTTCCCAAATGCAAACAATAGCTGCGACTGGACCAGGCCAAAGCTAGAAGCCAGGAACTCAGTCTGGTCTCTCACATGAGTGGAAGGAACACAAGTACTTGAGCCATCGCCTGCTGCCTCCCCATTGCTCTAGCAGGAAGCTGGGTCAGAAGTAGAGAAGCTGGGTCTCAAAACCGTCCTCTGATGTGGGATAAGGGTGTCCCAGGTGGCAGCCTAACTTGCTGCACTGCAGCTTGTGCCCCATAGATCTTAATAGAATTCGGAAGAAAAAAAGTAAAAATTAAATGAACTATTTGTGGAATAGAATACATATACCAAAGTAACAATACATATTTTATAGCATCACAGAATGGTTTCCTGTGGGAAAGAAATAGAAGTAAGAGGGGAATAAATCGAGCAAACAAGAAGGTGATCGGCGCTGGGATCGTGGATGTGGGCACTGGTTTGAGTCCTGACTACTCCAATTCTGATCCAGCTCCTTGCTAATGCACCTAGGAAAGCAGAAGATGACAGCTCAAGTGCTTAGGCCCCTGGACTCAAGTGGGGAACTTGCAGAAGCATCGGGTTCCCGGCTTCGGCCTGGCTCAGCCCTGGCTATTGTGGCCATTTGGGGAGTGAACCAGTGGATGCAATATTTCTCTCTCTCTCTCTCTCTCTGACTTTCAAATAAATTTTTTATTTTTTATTTTTTTTTCATTTATTAAACTTTTATTTAATGAATATAAATTTCCAAAGTACAGCTTTTGGGTTACAATGGCTTCCCCCCTCCCATAACTTCCCGCCCACCCGCAACCCTCCCCTTTCCCGCTCCCTCTCCCCTTCCATTCACATAAAGATTCATTTTCAATTCTCTTTATATACAGAAGATCAGTTTAATATATTAGGTAAAGATTTCAACAGTTTGCCCCATATAGCAACATAAAGTGAAAAAACTACCATTGGAGTACTAATTATAGCATTAAATAACAATGTACAGCACATTAAAGACAGAGATCCTACATAATATTTTTTTTAAATTAATTAATTTTCTATGCCATTTCCAATTTAACACCAGGTTGTTTTTTTTCATTTCCAATTCTCTTTATATACAGAAGATCAATTCAGTATATAATTAGTAAAGATCTCATCAGTTTGTACCCACACAGAAACAGAAAGTATAAAAATACTGTTTCAGTACTAGTTATAGCATCACTTCACATTAGACAACACATTAAGGACAGATCCCACATGGGGTGTAAGTACACAGTGACTCCTGTTGCTGACTTAACAATTTGACACTCCTGTTCATGGCGTCAGTAATCTCCCTAGGCTCTAGTCATGAGAACATCTACAGCCAACTTATATTTGACCAAAGATCCAAATCTAATCCCTGGAATAAGGACAGTCTATTCAATAAATGGTGCTGGGAAAATTGGATTTCCACGTGCAGAAGCCTGAAGCAAGACCCATACCTATCACCTTACACAAAAATTCACTCAACATGGATTAAAGACTTAAATCTACGACCCGAAACCATCAAATTATTAGAGAGCATTGGAGAAACCCTGCAAGATATAGGCACAGGCAAAGACTTCTTGGAAAATACTCCAGCTGCACAGGCAGTCAAAAACAAAATTAACATTTGGGATTGCATCAAATTGAGAAGTTTCTGTACTTGAAAAGAAACAGTCAGGAAAGTGAAGAGGCAACTGACAGAATGGGAAAAAATATTTGCAAACTATACTACAGATAAAGGGTTGATAACCAGAATCTACAAAGAAATCAAGAAAATCCACAACAACAAAACAAACAACCCACTTAAGAGATGGGCCAAGGACCTCAAATAAATTTTTTAAAAAGTCTTAAAAAAACAAAAAACAAAAAGAAATGGTGGTCATATTATGCTCCTGAGGACTCATACAAATGAAAATAATTTAAATCAAAGAATATTTACTATAAAAAGATAAATAAAAACACAGTCAATTCACTATTCTATGAATCATCATTCTCTGCATTTTTTATCATTCATTTAGTCTTCACTTTTTTTAAAAAAGATTTATTTATTTATTTTGAAAGTCAGAGTTACACAGAGAGAGGAGAGGCAGAGGCAGAAAGAGAGAGGTCTTCTTTCTGTTGGTTCATTCCCCAAATGGCTGCAATGGCTGGAGCTGCGCCAATCCAAAGCCAAGAGCCAGGTGCTTCTTCCTGGTTTTCCCATGTGGGTGCAGGGGCCCAAGCACTTGGGCCATCTGCTGTTTCCCAGGCCACAGAGGAGAGCTGGAGTGGAAGTGGAGCAGCCAGGACTTGAACCAGCACCCATATGGGATACCGGCACTGCAGAAGGCGGCTTTACCTGCTACATCACAGTGCCAGCTGTGTTTTCTTCACTTTTAAGAGAAAAATCTTGAATGCTGTCTGTATTATTTTCAGAGGCAAACCAAGTATTGACTTGTTCATAGCAGCTTGAAATTTGTGAGCCTATGGAGTGAAGCATCCTTATTATAGTCCCTGCTTCCACCCCTTCTGATTTACTGAACCCCCTCCCTTCTGCCTGCAGAGCATCTGGGTTGATATGTCCAGGGTGTAGTTGGAAATATGGTCCAGATGTCAGAGAAGGGCCAGGGTGAAAATAATGATGTGGGAGGTGTCAGCTTTTAAAGGCCATTAATTTAGCAAACAGTTATTAAGCACTGGATTGATTAATACAATTAATTAGTTCTACAGTTATTTATTGAGAATTAACAATGTGCCCAGCATTACATTAGTAGAGGGGACTAGGAGACAATTAACACTTCTCTAATTGCTTGATTCTTCGTATTTATTGTGTTCATGCCATGTGCAGCATAGCCCACTAACTTGTAATTTTGTATTTCAAGGTAAAATATTTGCAAGTAGAGTAAATATAAAGTGAGTCTTCTTGCGAGGAGGGAGGCTTTCCTGATGCAGCAGTTTTCTTCTGAGCTTGAAACAGGTCAGGCTCACACAGGTGGGTGATCGAATCTCCTCAAAGGCTTGTGTATACTTGCTTCTTTGCTTAAACTATAAAGAAAGGGTGAGTTAAAAAATTTACCCATGTGCAAAATGATGAGGAAACATTTAAAGCTACCGATGGAATTTCCAAGCATATTTGTGGATCTTTCAATTCTCTTCTCTACCATGCAGGAGAATGTGTTGTATGGAAATACCTGACATTTATTATGGAAGAGACGTAGGAGAGAGGGCCATTTCCCCACAGATCATCATCATTAGCTTGGGAGGAAGAAGAAACAGATAACCGGATAATTAGAAAACAATGCAATAGGGAACATCGAAATCTGGAAGAGCACAGAGAAAAGAACTTTATTACATTCAGTGCAAAATATTCCTGTCTACCCATTAAAGAATTTCCCCCAAAGACCTTCAGTCTGTGGATTTCTCATCCATCCCAAGGTATGACAGATACCTGCATGCTGATGACTCAAGTTCTTGTCCTAAGGCTGAGAACCCAATTTCCACTTCTAGATTGAACATCACATCCTTGATGTCTTGCAGGTACACTGTCGTCTTATTCTGGTCATCTTACACATTTAACAATAAAATGTATGAATTTTATTCCCTCAAAAGGTTGAGTGATTTACCTCTCCATCAAATCCTGATTGAATTTCCTGCCTTAAAAAAATCACTGCTCTTTTACTTCCAAAAGTCATTCTTGTAACTTTATGATGCTTATATAATATAGAATAAAAATAAAGAGAAATAATTTTGAGCTCATTTTGTGATTGCCATATTTTAAAGTTTGATCAGATGTGAACTATTATTCATATATGATATGTAGAATTTCTGCAAGACGATTAGTATAAATTTCCTGTGACTTCCAGGTAATCGCTTTTACTATCCTAGAAAGATTTTGCTAGAGTAAATGTTTCACTATTCTAAAAGCTGGCAAGAGTTGTTGATCATAAAACAGTATATGTAACTCTATAATTCTAAAGTTAGGCTTCGATTTTGAATCTTATCCTTAATTTATTTTAGGTATTGAACATTCATCTTGCACATCCATTTAATAATTGATTTTGGATTGCATTATTCTTCCAGGGAGACCAAAACAGAGCAGATAAGTTGGATTGTTCCAGTGCATAAGTGCTTTCCTGTGAATATATTAGATGTTCAGAATCTATACAAATACTTACTATAAGGCTGCTTATTATTCATAGATGATGATAAAAATGATGATGGCTAACAGTTATGTGTTTTTTATAGTTTAGAAAGCGCTTTTGCATACATTATCTTATTTTATCCCCGTAGAAACCCTGTGAACTAGGCATTTTTACCAGCATCATTTCCACTTCATAAATGAGGGCATAGAAGCAGGGAGTTTAAATGACTTGCCCAAGGTCACTGAATACATGTTGGGATTTAACCCAAGCCTGCCAACTGCAGTCTGTGTGCCCTTCTCAACAACTGGTACATTACCTCTCATCACATTCAGTCCATGAGTTAGCTTTCCTTTAGTTGTTAGCAACTGCAAGTCACACACACAAAAAATCACATGTGATAGCCTGCAAAGGCTTCTCGCATGGAGAAGTTGACTCTTGTCATTCATGGGATAATTTGGGTTATTAATATGGAAGAAATGGATCCTGAATATATCAGTGGAGTTGCTTAGTTTCTGGTACATGGTCCTGTGTTATCTGACGGGAAAAGCTCAATCAATCTAGGATACACTTATTCCTTTGTTTCTTAGTTCAACACTTTCTTCCACTGTCCTTCTAAATTTCCAGAGGTGTCTAAACTTTGACAAATGGTAGATCTGTATTCAGATTTCTGAGGTATCTCCATACTGTCTTCCATAGTGGCTTTACCAGTTTACATTCCCACCGGCAATAGATAAGGGTACCTTTTTCTCCATATCCTTGCTGGCATTTGTTGTTCGTTAATTTCTGTATGAAAGCCATTCTAACGGAGATGAGCTGAAGCCCCAATATGTTTTGATGGCATTTCCCTGATGGCTGGTGATCCTGAGCATTCTTTCATGTGTCTTTTGGCCATTTGGATTTCCTCTTTTGAAAAATGTCTGTTTGAATCCTTTTCTGGTTTAATAATGGGTAGTTTGTTTTATTGTTGTTAAGTTTCTTGATCTTTTTATATATTCTGGTTATTAAACCTTTATTGTATTGATTGCAAATAATTTCTCCCATTCCATCGGTTGCCTCTTAACTTTGCTGAGTTTTTCTTTTGCAGTGCAGAGACTTCTCAATTTGATGTAATCCCATTTGTCAATTTTGGCTTTGATTGCCTGTGCTCCTGAGGTATTTTCCAAGAACTCTGCCTATGCCAATGTCTTGCAGGGTTTCCCCAATATTCTCTAATAATTTGGTGGTATTGGGTCCTAGATTTAGGTCTTTAGCCCATTTTGAGTGGATTTTTATGTAAGATGTAAGATGCATGTGGAAATCCAGTTTTTCCCAGCACCATTTGTTGAAGAGACAGTCCTTGCTCCAGGGATTGATTTTAGCTCCTTTGTCAAAGATAAGTTGGTTGTAGATGCTTAGATTGATTTCTGGCATTTCCTTTTTTTTTTCACATTTCATTTATTTTATTTGAGATTTAGAATTACAGACAGTGAGAGTGAGACAGAGAGAAAGGTCTTCCTTCCGTTGCTTCACTCCCCAAATGGCCACATTGGCCAGAGCTATGCCGATCTGAAGCCAGGAGCCAGATGCCTCCTCCTGGTCTCCCATGCAGGTGCAGGTGCCCAAAGACTTGGGCCATCTTCTACTGCTTTCTCAGGCACTAGCAGAGAGCTGGACTAGAAGTGGAATAGCCGGGACTAGAACCAGCATCCCATATGGGATTCTCCGCCACAGGTGGAGGATTAACCTACTGTGCCAGGGTGTCGGCCCCGATTTCTGGTATTTTTACTCAGTTCCCTTAGTCTATTCATCTGTTTTTGTACCAGTACTAAGCTGTTTTGATTATAATTGTCCTGTAGTGTGTCTTGAAATCTGGTGTTGTGATACCTCCAGCTTTGTTTTTGTTGTATGAGATTGTTTTACCTATTTTGGGTCACCTGTGTTTCCATATTAATTCAGCATCATTTTTTTTTGATACCTGAGAAGAATATCCTTGGCATTTTGATTCGTATTGCACTGAATCTATAAATTACTTTTGGAAGAATGGACATTTTGATGGTATTGATTCTTCTAATCCGTGAATGTGGAAGATTGTTTCACTTTTTTGTATCTTCTTCTGTTTTGTTCTTTAATGTTTTGCAATTTTCATCATGGACATCTTTCACATCCTTGGTTAAATTTATTCCAACATATTTGTTTATTTTGTAGCTTTTGAGGATGGGATTGATCTTAGAAGTTCTCTCTCAGCCATTGCATCAGCTATGTATATGAAGGCTGTTGACTTTGTTGATTTTATATCCTACTACTTTACCAAACTCTTCTAGGAGTTCCAATAGTCTCTTTTTAAAAATTTATTATTAATTTGTATGTATCTCATAAATACACATATGTACATAGTAATTCTTCCCACCACACCCGCCTTCCTGCCAATTCTCCCTTCCTTTTCCTGCTCCCTCTCCTGTTTTATCCCAGAAAGAAAAATGAAAAGAAAAAGCAAGAATGAATAAAGAAAGCTAAGAGAAGTGTTTCTCAACAGTGTATACAAGAGCTGATCTATGTTGTTGCTTCTTGAGGGTGATGTCCCTTTTGTTGTTTTTCTAGGTCCTTGAGATGCATTGATTGTTCATTTATTTGGTATCTTTCGAATTTCTTGATGTAGGCACCAATTGTTCTTTTTTCTTTAAAGATTTATTTATTTATTTGAAAGTCAGAGTTACACACACAGAGAGAGAGAGAGAGAGAGGTCTTCGATCCACTGGCTCACTCCCCAGTTGACCACAATGGCTGGAGCTGTGCCAATTTGAAGCCAGGAGCTTTTTCTGAGTCTCCCACACAGGTACAGGGGCCCAAGGACTTGGGCCATCCTTTACTGCTTTCCTAGGCCATAGCAGAGAGCTGGATCAGAAGTGGAACATTGGGGCTGGCACCGTGGCTCATTGGTTAATCCTCTGCCTGCTGCGCTGGCATCCCATATGGGTGCCGGGTTCTAGTTCCAGTTGCTCCTCTTCCAGTCCAGCTTTCTGCTGTAGCCCGGGAAGGCAGTGGAGGATGTTCCAAGTGCTTGGGCACCTGCACCCATGTGGGAGACCAGGAGGAAGCACCTGGCTCCTGGCTTTGGATCGGTGCAGCACCTGCCGTAGCGGCCATTTGGGGGGTGAACCAACGGAAGGAAGACCTTTCTCTCTGTATCTCTCTCTCACTGTCTAACTCTGCCTGTCAAAAAAAAAAAAAAAAGAACAAAAACAAAAACAAAACAAACAAACAAAAAAGAAGTAGAGTAGTGGGGGCTTGAACCAGTGTCCATATGGAATGCCGCCACTGCAGGTGGCACCACCAATTGTTCTAAACTTTCCTTTTAACACTGCTTTTGCTGTGTCCCATTAATTTTGATAGGTTGTATTGTTGTCTTTGCTTGTTTCCAGAAATTTTTTAATTTCTATTTTGATTTCTTCAACAACCTACTGTTCATACAGGAGCATGTTGTTCAGTCTCCATGTCTTTACATGTGTTCTAGAGATTGCTGGTTTGTTGATTTCCAACTTAATTCCATTGTGGTCAGCTAAGATTCATGGTATGATTTTGATTTTTTGCTGAAACTTGTCTTATGGCCTACCATGTGGTCAATCCTAGAGAAACTTCCATGCACTGGTAAAAAGTATGTGTATTCTGCAACTGTAGGATGGAAAGTTCTATAGATATCTGTTATGTCTATTTAGTCTTTAGTGTCAATTAACTCTGTTGTTTTCTTGCTGATTTTCTGTCTGGTTGATCTAGCCATTGCTGAAAGTGGGGTATTGAAGACCCTTACTATTGTATTTGAGTCTATGTCTTCCTTTAGATCTATTAACATTTCTTTTACATAGTCAAGTGCCCTTAATTAGATGTATATAGCTTACATTAGTGACATCTTCCTATTGAATTATCCCTTAATCATATTGCATTTCTTAACTCTTTTAGTAGTTTTTGTGTTACTTTGTGTTGCTATGTGGGGGCAAACTGTTGAAATCTTTACTTTATATATACTAAACTGATTTTCTGTATATAAAGAGAATTGAAAATGAATCTTGATGTGAATGGAAGGGGAGAGAGAGCGGGAAAGGGGAGGGTTGTGGGTGGGAGGGAAGTTATGGGGGGGGGGGGAAAGCCATTGTAATCCATAAGCTGTACTTTGGAAATTTATATTCATTAAATAAAAGATAAAAAAATAGTTTTTGTGTTAAAATCAGTTTTGTAGTTTTGTCTGATATTAGGATTGACAAGTCAGCTCTTTTTTGGTTTCTGTTAGCATGGAATATCTTTTTCCATCCTTTCTCTTTCATTCTGTGAGTACCTTTCTTGATGAGATGGGTTTCTTGTAGGCAGCAAATAGATGGGTTTTTGTTTTTTAATCCATTCAGCCAGTCTGTGTCTTTTAACTGAAGAGTTGAAGTCTTTATTATTCAAGGTGACTATTGATAAGTACCAACTTTGCCCTGCATTTTTTAACTTTTATTTAATAAATATAAATTTCCAAAGTACAACTTTTAAATTACAGCGGCTTTTCCCCCCATAACCATGCTCCCACCTGCAACCATCCCATCTCCCATTCCCTCTCCCATCCCATTCACATCAAGATTCGTTTTGAATTATCTTTACATACAGAAGATCAACTTAGTATATACTAAGTAAAGATTTCAACAGTTTGCACCCACACAGAAACACAAAGTATAAAGTATTGTTTGAATACTAGTTATACCATTAATTCACGTAGAGATCCTACATGGGGAGTTAGTGCACAGTGACTCCTGTTGTTGATTTAACAATTGACACTCTTATTTATGACATCAGTAATTGCCCTAGGCTCTTGTCAGGAACTACCAAGGATATGGAAACCTCTTGAGTTCTCCAACTCCGATCTTATTTCGACATGCCATAGTCAAAGTGGAAGTTCTCTCCTGCCTTCAGAGAAAGGTACCACCTTCTTTGATGGCCTGTTCTTTCCGTTGGGATAACAATTACAGAGATCTTTCATTTAGCTCTTTTTTTGCCACAGTGTCTTGGCTTTCCATGCCTGAAATACTCTCGTGAGCTTTTTAGCCAGATCCAAATGCCATAAGGGCTGATTCTGAGGCCAGAGTGCTGTTTAGCACATCTGCCATTCTATGAGTCTGCTGTGTATCCCACTTCCCATGTTGGATTGTCCTCTCCTTTTAATTCTATCAGTATTAGCAGACACTAGTATTGTTTATGTGATCCCTTTGACACTTAATCCTAGCATTATGATCAATTATGAACTGAAACTGGTCACTTTGACTAGTGAGATGGCATTGGTACATGCCACCTTGATGGGATTGTATTGGAATCCCCTGGCACATTTCTAACTCTACCATTAGAGGTAAGTCTGAGTGAGCATGTGCTGAACTGTACATCTACTCCCTCTCTTATTCCCACTCATATTTAACAGGGATCACTTTTCAATTAAATTTAAACACCTAAGAATAAGTGTGTGTTAATTAAAGAGTTCAACCAATGGTATTAAGTAGAACAATAAAATACTAAAAAGAATAAAGTAATAAGTTGTTTCTCGACAGTCAGGAAAAGGGCTGATCAGGACATTGTTTCTCATAGTGTCTATTTTACTTCAACAGGTTCAATATAAGTTGGCTGTAAATGTTTGGATTGATTTCTGGTGTTTATATTCTGCTTCATTGGTCTATCCATCTGTTTCTGTACCAGTACCATGCTGTTTTGATCATAACTGCTCTATAGTATGTCCTGAAATCTGATATTGTGATGCTTCCAGCTTTGTTTTTGTTGTACAAGATTGCTTTAGCTATTCGAGGTCTCCTGTGCCTCCATATGAATTTCAGCATCATTTTTCCAGATCTGAGAAAAATGTCTGTTATTTTGACTTGTATCACATTGAATTTATAAACTGCTTTTGGGAGAATGGACGTTTTGATGATATTGATTCTTCCAATCTATGAGCATGGAAGATTTTTTCAGTTTTTGGTATCCTTTCTATTTTTTTTTCTTTAAGATTTTTTAATTCTCATTGTAGAGATCTTTAACGACCTTGGTTAAGTTTATTCCAAGGTATTTGATTGTTTTTGTGGCTATTGTGAATGGGATTGATCTTAGAAGTTCTTTCTCAGCCATGGTATTGTCTGTGTATACAAAGGCTGTTGATTTTTGTGCATTGATTTTATATCCTGCTACTTTGCCACACTCTTCTATGAGTTCCAATAGTCTCTTAGTAGAGTTCTTTGGATCCCCTAAATACAGAATCATATTGTCTGCAAAGAGGGATAGTTTGACTTCTTCCTTCTCAATTTGTACCCCCTTAATTTCTTTTTCTTGCCTAATGGTTCTGGCTAAAACTTTCAGTACTATATTGAATAGCAGTGGTAAGAGTGGGCATCCCTGTCTGGTACCAGATCTCAGTGGAAATGCTTCCAACTTTTCCCCATTCAATAGGATGCTGGCCGTGGGTTTTTCATAAATTGCTTTGATTGTATTGAGGAATGTTCCTTCTATACCCAATTTGCTTAGAGTTTTCATCATGAAAGGGTGTTGTATTTTATCAAATGCTTTCTCTGCATCTATTGAGATAATCATATGATTTTTCTTCTGCAGTTTGTTAATGTGGTGTATCACATTGATTGATTTGCGAACGTTGAACCATTCCTGCATACCAGGGATAAATCCCACTTGGTCTGGGTGGATGATCTTTCTGATGTGTTGTTGCATTCTGTTAGCCAGAATTTTATTGAGGATCTTTGCATCTGTGTTTATCAGGGAAATTGGTCTGTAATTCTCTTTCAATGCTGCATCTTTTTCCGGCTTAGGGATTAAGGTGATGCTGTATCATAGAAAGAATTTGGGAGGATTCCCTCTTTTTGGATTGTTCTGAATAGTTTGAGAAGAATTGGAGTTAGTTCTTCTTTAAATGTCTGGTAGAATTCAGAAGTGAATCCATCTGGTCCTGGGCTTTTCTTTGTTGGGAGGGCCTTTATTACTGATTCAATTTCTGTCTCAGTTATGGGTATTTTTTTGATAAATATTCCTATGTTTACTTGGGATTTCCTTTGTACTTTTACTGGGAAATTTTCTGCTTTCACCTTTCATGGTGATTACCGTGTTTCTCTGTTTCTGTGTGTAGTGCATCCTTAAACATCGTTTGTAATGCTGGATGGGTAGTGAAAATTCTTTAAATTTCTGTTTGTTTTGGATAGTCTTTATTTCACCTTTATTCCTAAATGAGAGCTTCAGGGTACAATATTCTGGGTTGACAGTTTTTTTTTTTCTTTTAAGACTTGGAATATATCTCACCATTCTCTCCTAGCTTGTAGGGTTTCTGATGAGAAGTCCACTGTGAGTCTAATTTGAGATCATCTGAAAGTAATCTGGCATTTCTCTCATGCACATTTTGGAATCTTTTCTTTATTTTTTATGGTAGAGAGTTTGACTACAGTGTTTCATGATGAAGATCTTTCCTGGTCAGGCCTATTAGGAGTTCTATGTGCTCTCTCTACCTGGATGTCCTTTTCGTTCTCCAAATTAGGGAAGTTTTCTGTTATTGTTTCATTTGATAGTATCTTGTAGGTCTCCAGCAGTGTTTTTTAGTTTTCAGATTTCTTCTTCTTGTTTTTGGTCTGACTGTAAAATTTCTTGCGATTTGTCTTCTAACTTGGATATTCTCTCTTCTGCTTCACTGGTTCTGTTGTTAAGGTTTGCCACTGTATTTTTTATTTATTCTATTGAATTCTTCATTTCCAAGATTCATTTTGATTTCTTTTTAAGATCTCAATTTCATAGGCTAAGTTTTCTTTTATGGATATCATTAGTTCGTGGGTTCACTTCTGATTACTTCTAAGTAATTCTATGATCAATTTTTTGAATTCTGTTTCTGGAATTTCTTCAGTCTTTTTCATGTTCACCTTCTAGTATTGAAGTGTTGTGTACTTTTCAAGTGTCACATGGTCTTCTTTATTGTTTCTTGAACTACCATGTTTATTATTTGGCAATTGTGTAGATATTCTTTGTTGTCTCTTTGTTTTTTCCCTGTGATGGCTTTAATCTTTGGACTATGCCTCTGTGGATTAGTGGAATGTCTGCTTTTTCAGTGAATACCTATAGGCATGTTGTTGCCATGGTGTTGCCATGGAGCTCTGTTTAGTGCTCCAGGGTGAAGAGAGTGTCCAAGATGATACTCAGGTTGGGTGTGATAAATCTCCTCTTTTTTTTTTTTTTTTTTTAAATAGAGGGAATGTTTGTTCTGCTTCATTGGGGTAGTCTCAGCTCATCTCCTCTCCTCAAAGGAGACCAGTGCCTGGTTGCTAACCCTAGTGAGTATAGTATTTGTCTACATTGCCACAAGAACCACACAAAGGATCATTGCAGTCCTTGGTGTAATTACAGAATCCATAGCAATGACTCTCAGCAGGGAATCAAGGAGCCCTCCAGGTGTGGAGCCTCCCATAGTGACTGCCCAAAATCCCAGCCACACCTTGAACCCTCCCGTGCAGCCACAGTCCCACCATACAAACCTCCCACAGTCATGAGCACCCAGCCCCCTGTCAGTTCTCCCCACCAGACTGAGGCATCTCTGCTTGTCTGGTTGCTGGGCATGTAGACATGAGCTGCTGCAGCTGTTATGTATGTCCACAATTGTGCTCTCCCTCTATTGGTTTGTTACAGGATGCCAATTGTGGGGTGATAAGGGAGAGAGAAATGAGCCCCCTCTGTTTTTCTCCTCCAGTTTGCGGGTACACTGTGCTCCCACAGGGCACCTAGCTGAATTCCCACCAGGCTTTTCCCACAGCTTTATTGCCAGTGGCTTATGCTGCTGCAGACTGGTCTCACCTCACCCCAGAGCTGGTACTGAGGTTCTCAGCTGCTGGGGTCTTGAACTGTGCATGTCCACACCCTCCACATAAGTCCACAGTGTCCCTCTAATTTGTTTGGAGTTTCTCTGCCATTTTCTTCCTAACTCTTCCTGGGACTGCACTCTCTCCACTTTTTTTTCTCTTTATTTGACAGGCAGAGTTAGACAGAGAGAGAGAGAGAGAGAAAGGTCTTCTTTCCGTTGGTTCACTCCCCAAATGGCCGCCAAGGCCAGTGCACTGCACCAATCCGAAGCCAGGAGCCAGCTGCTTCCTCCTGGTCTCCCATGTGGGTGCAGGGGCCCAAGCATCTGGGACATCCTCCACTGCCCTCCTGGGCCACAGCAGAGAACTGGACTGAAAGAGGAGCAACCGGGACTAGAACCCGGCGCCCATATATGATGGCGGCACCACAAATGGAGGATTAACCAAGTAAGCCACGGTGCCGGCCCTCTCTCCACTTTTTAAAAACTATCTTCACATAGGCGAGAGCAATAAGCTCCTTCCCTATTCCACCATCCTAATCCCCCCATTGGTTTATTCATTTTAAATAGCTATCAAGGACTTCATATTAGACAAGCGCTAGTGAAAAACTCAGCCCCAAGTAGCGTCTAGTCTTGAGGGTTTCACTGTTGTTGGGTGTCACATTGACTGTGAGAAGAACTAGTAGCCTGTCCCAAATCCCAATCCAGTAGGTAAAAGTGTTTTTAGGATGGCATTGCCCAGCTTCAGTGTAGATGAGATGCTATTGCTGCAGATACGTAAATCCTTGCTCTGCAGAATCTCTGTAGGTCAATTCCTCTGGAGCTCCCACTCCTGACAGGGAAGGAAGCCAGCTAGTCCTAGAGTGATTCAGTCCTGGCTTACAAGAAGGTAAAACATTCCAAGAATCAGCAAGAAATCTAAAGAGGTGTGGTGTGTGTATATACATATTCTTTTTTTTTTCTTTTTTTTTTAAACTTTTATTTAATGAATATAAATTTCCAAAGTACAGCTTATGGATTACAATGGCTTCCCCCCCATAACTTTACTCCCACCCGCAACCCTCCCCTTTCCCGCTCCCTCTCCCCTTCCATTCACATCAAGATTCATTTTCAATTCTCTTTATATACAGAAAATCAGTTTAGTATATATTAAGTAAAGATTTCAACAGTTTGCCCTCACATAGCAACACCAAGTGAAAAATACTGTTGGAGTACTAGTTATAGCATTAAATCACAATGTACAGCACATTAAGGACAGAGATCCTACATGATATTTTTTTATGAACTGATTAATTTTCTATGCAATTTCCAATTTAACACCAGGTTTTTTTTTTTTTCATTTTCAATTATCTTTATAGACAGAAGATCAATTCAGTATATACTAAGTAAAGGTTTCATCAGTTTGCACCCACACAGAAACACAAGGTGTAAAAATACTGTTTCAGTACTAGTTATAGCATTACTTCACATTGGACAACACATTAAGGACAGATCCCACATGAGACATAAGTACACAGTGACTCCTGTTGTTGATTTAACAATTTGACACTCTTGTTTATGGCGTCAGTAATCTCCCTAGGCTCTAGTCATGAGTTGTCAGGGCTATGGAAGCCTTTAAGGTTCGCTGACTTTGATCTTATTCCAATAGGGTCATAGTCAAATTGGAAGTTCTCTCCTCCCTTCAGAGAAAGGTACCTCCTTCTTTGACGGCCCTGTTCTTTCCACTGGGATCTCACTCGCGGAGATCTTTCATTTAGGTCTTCTTTTTTTTCCTTTTTCATGGTGTCTTGGCTTTCCATGCCCACAATACTCTCATGGGCTCTTCAGCCAGATCCGAATGCCTTAAGGGCTGATTCTGAGGCCAGAGTGTTATTTAGGACATCTGCCATTCTATGAGTCTGCTGTGTCTCCCACTTCCCATCTTGGATCGTTCTCTCCTTTTTTGGTTCTATCAGTTAGTATTAGAGACACTAGTCTTGTTTGTGTGATCCCTTTGACTCTTAGACCTATCAGTGTGATCAATTGTTAACTGAAGATGATCACTTGGACTAGTGAGATGGCATTGGTACATGCAACCTTGATGGGATTGAATTGGAATCCCCTGGCACGTTTCTAACTCTACCATTTGGGGCAAGTCCGATTGAGCATGCCCCAAATTGTACATCTCCTCCCTCTCTTTTTCCCACTCTTATATTTCCTACCTAATTTCTAAGAGTACAGACTGGCCACATCTTCACCCATCATGGGACTGCTATCAGTGGAAAGTATCTCCATTAGTCAGGGAAGGTTTCAGAATGATATTTTCAGAAAAGTTTGCTAACAGCCCTAAATCTATAGCAGCATAAGTCTGCTAACAGCCTCCTAAAATTCACAGCTGATGAAAAACCCAAAACTCTTTAGGTTTAGGTACTATAGTGAAGGTAGCTTCTCATATATTCACCCTCAACTGGCATTCAACCCATTGACACATCAAGACACTGTCAACTTCAAATCAATTGCTTGTCTAACAGCATCTGTATATACATATTCTTCATCAAACCAAGTTGTATCAATGCTAAGCCCAAACCTTGAAAGCTGTGAACTTTTGGAGTTGAGCATATTATCACTGTGCTGCTGTGAATAACATTGCAAGGAGAAATGTGAGTGGGATTTTTCAATTCCTTCAATGGTCAATCATTTTGGCCTTAGTTTCCGGCTGTCAGTATCTGGGCAGCTGTGTGTGTATGGTCAGTATTTGGTTCTTCTGTCTCCTTTAATGTTAACCTGCAGTAAATGAATGGCCAGAAAGTCAGAAAGGAAAAATTCCTACAAAAACACAGTATGTGCATACCCATAACCTCATAATACTGAGAGATGGAATTTGAATGGGGGTCCTGATGAGAGGAAAATGATGCTAACATATGGTGAAAATAGGCCTAGGCTGGTTTAAAAAAATTGTTTGCTTGTTTGTTTAAAGAGTTACAGAGAGACAGAGAGAGACAGAATCTTCTAGTCACTGATTTTCTCCCCAAATGGCTTCAAAGGACAGAATTGGCCAGGCAGAAATCAGGAGCCCAGAACTCCATCTGTCTCTCCCAGGTGGGTACAGGGGTTGTCTTCCACTACTTCCCCAGGGGCATTAGCAGGGAGCAGAATCAGAAGTGGAGCAACCAGGGCTCAAAGTGGAGCCCATACGGAATGCCAGCATCACAGATGGTATCTTTACCTGCTGCACCACAGTGTAGGCACCAGAACTGTTTCATCTGTAGCCCGTCTAGCTTCACTCCCCTTGTCTTGAAAGGATTCTTTCCTCACTGTTCTCCCTGCCTCTGGGGTCCTTCTGACCCCCTCCTAACATTCTATGTGCTTGCACTCAGGCACTGCTTAGACACTTGGTAGACCACACCTTCAAAAACCAAGCTGCTTTATCCTTCTGTTCTCGAAGGTTAATTTATATTGTTATCTTAGGAAATAGAATGCGGAAGGCTTAGTGTCTGTAATTTGATTTGCATAAAACTCAATCACTTAGGCATTTCTGAGATATTATATTCTAGTAAAAAAAAGTATAGTTTCTATCTGGGAGTGCAGGGTGGTTCCTGTAATAAGTTTTGGAATTTCTTGAGAAATTCAATTGTAAGGCCATCTGGTCCAGGGGGTTTATGTCCTTGTCATGAGGTAATTTTATTACCCATACATCAGCAGTGATGTCCTCCTTAGCTAAATGAGTGATCTCACAAGTTCAGAAAATATCTTGATTTGACCTTTTTTTTTTTTTAATAAAGGAGTGACAATATTAACCTTGGGACCCTATGCAAGAGCACAGGCCATATACCCATGAAACCAGCCCCATTCTTTTTTTTTTTTTTTTTTTTGACAGACAGAGATAGTGAGAGAGACAGAGAGAAAGGTCTTCCTTCCAGTGGTTCACCCCCCAGATGGCCTCTTCTGGCCAGCGCTGTGCCGATCCGAAGCCAGGAGCCAGGTGCTTCCTCCTGGTCTCCCATGCGGGTGCAGGGGCTCAAGCACTTGGGCCATCCTCCACTGCCTTCCTGGGCCACAGCAGAGAGCTGGACTGGAAGAGGAGCAACCGGGACTAGAACCCGGTACCCATATGGGATGCTGGCACCGCAGGTGGAGGATTAGCCAAGTGAGCTACAGCGCCGGCCCCCAACCTTTATTTTTAATTAAGGGAGTAGAGTGATGTAAATGTATTAAGAAAAGCTTTAATATACACTCTGTCCTGGTGTTGTTGTTTTAAATAGAGAGCTAAGAGGAGGGTCTCTCTGGATTTTTATTGTTGTTCTCCTTCCTCAATTTCTCATGGAAATTTTGGTAGGGAAATAGACACAGCAGACATGCAAATTGGTGAATAGTGACCGTGGTGAAATGGATTATTTCTTTGTAAATTTATAGATGGGATTAATGACGGTAAAACCCAGGAGAATGTTAGGGTGGGCTGCCTTTCAGGTATTTGCGGTACTACGAGGACAGTAAAAGGGCAAATTGACACAGAGGTGGTGACTGAGAGAATCACAGCCCATAATAGACAAAGGCAAGGAAGTAAGGCAAGAGGGAAGCAAAGGAGACAGGGAGAGGGAAAATTAGGAGAGGGTAACATGTGAGGCTCAAGCCTAACACACACGGAGAAAAAGCCCTATAATAATTATAATATTGTGGAGATTTTTAATTCCATGCTTGTAGTTTGCTATGGGTGAATGCAGAAACAGCAAGTGTAAACTTGAGAAGGAAATGACCTAGAGGAGACCTAGAGCAATGCTCTTGCAGCTTTTAGGAAAGAAATGCTGCTATGGCCTCGTTCACATGAAAACCAGTGACCTGGAGTCTGGAGCCATTGCATCTTTTTAGCATTTTTTTTTTTCATCTTAAAAAAGGAAATGAAGGCAAGTGAACATGATTCAGAATAACCTGAGACAATGAAGTGAATGGGAAAGCGACTGAGAAACCTGATCTCTTGAAACAGCGAACACTGCATGTGTTTTCCTCCAAGAGGTGCAGCTTTGGCAAGAAGGGCCTGTGGAGCCTGGACGGCTTGTTTTGGTAGAGTTTCTGAGTTCTATTCTCCTAAACAATTTCAAAGAGTTTCACTTGTTCTCTCTCTCCCTTCTCCAACCTTCTATGTTGGGTTTTACGATTTGCAAACGCTCTCCATAAGTACGAAATTCGGAACAATTCTGTTTCTATAATTTTATTAACAAACTCACATTCAGGCAAATATACGATATGTCCATCTTTGTAGCTTTACCTGTAATAGCAAAACGGAAAAAAATTGTCTATCACCCAGGTACACGTCAAAGGGGGAAGTATTTAGAAAATCATTACTGTGCTTTCCTCTCTTTTCTTCCTGCATCCATGAGTGTCTCCAGTTAGTCCAAGAAGCCTGTCTGCCTGGGAGCCAAGCAGAATAATTTTCAGAATGAAAAGTAGCAAGGTGACATCCTCCAAAGCTGGGATCTTGTCTGGAGGGAGGATTTTGCCATTATCACTCCTTCCCTCCCTGCACATAGGAAGGGTAAAGAAATGACAGTCCTATCTGTGACAGCAGAACTTGTGTCTACACCCTTCAGAGTAGAAGAAAGCTCTAAAGGAAGGGAAATAAGAGAAAAACCATACCTTTTTCTTCCTTGAGAGATTTGAGGGAAAAGAAGGAACAGAAGGATGTTAGTAGGATAAAATCTGTGAGATCATGTGATCTCATCTGTGTGCCAGCTTCCCCCTTTCCTGATTTTTGTAAGTGAGAATCAGAACCTTTGGAAAGGGAGGCCATCCCTAAGAATGCTGTGCTTGCCCTCATCATGTAGGGTATGGAGAGATCGCCTGCAGGTCCAGGCCCTCATATACCTGGCCAAGACTACAGCACCTTGATAGCACATTTCCAGCTTTTACATGGTTTTGGGAAACAGGACAAAAAGAATTGGAGGAGTTCCCTGCCCCCTTGTTTATTATTGTTTCTTCTGTATTTGAGAGAGAGGAAGAGAGAAAGAGAGAGAGAGAGATAGCAAGAGATAGCTCCTATCATCTGGTTCACTCCCCAAATGCCTGCAATGGCTACAGGTGGGCCAGGCTGAAGCCAGAAACTCAATCTGGATCTTTTACACAGGTGTCAGGAACCCAATTACTTTAGCCAACACCTGGTGTCTCCCAGAGTGCACTTTAGCATGAAGGTGGAGTTAGGAGCAGGAGCTGGGAACAGAACCCAGGCACAATAAAATGCCTGCTCCCCACCCTCACCCCCTTTTTCTTTTCAGAACCCCTTGGTGAAAGCAGAGTTCAGTGCTGTCGTTTCTATCTAAACGCATCCTTCTCTATGATCAATGCAGCTCCGCTTAACTACTGATGTGAAATTCTCAAAGATACAGCACAGCATCCAACCCTTATTAGTGAAGATCAAGGTTGTTTACCTACAGTTAACAGGATTAGCAAACAGATATGGGCTAACTACCTCCTTTATCATTCAATATGTGTGGGAGGAAGGGGGGAGAAACAGTGGTTTCTAACGTTTCATTTTGTTAGTCCTGCTCAGCCTCAGTTTGTCCCGGGGTACCCTTCCCCTGGCTGGGACTCCTGCCCACTCAAAACAGACTGCACTGCTGTACTGACAGCGCTGTGTCAGGAGAATGAAGATAAGTCACCACTTAGAACATCCCAGCTACTTAAAGCACCACAATTCCAACTAACTAAAAGGTTTACACTTAGAAATAAGCAGTGGTTTATCTTCATTTTTTTCGGCTGTGGGATGGCACCAGCACACAGCCTGACAGCAGCTGCACTCCACACGCCTGGACCCAGGAGTCTCTGAGAACTGGGCTCAGTGCCCAGAAAAGTACAGGCAAGAAAAATGAAAACACACCGAAGAAAGTTGAGCAGAAAACGGCCCTGCTCAGAATTAATGAGCCCCGGCAATCCCCTCTCCTAACAGGGGGATTCATGTCTGCTGTGTCTGGAGGTTGATTTTGTTTTTATACAAAATCCAGACCTGTTTTAAAGAAGGCGTGCAGACATTTCTGATAGTTCTGAATCCGGTAGCAAATTCTAGCTCCCAATTCCTTCTTTTTTCCTCTCCTTATTTTTAATTATATTTTAGAAATGCACATAACCCCTCCCCCTCTTGTTGAATACGTTTATCATAAACATTTCACTGACAAGTAGACTGAAGTTCTATTTGTGAATTTCGTATTACCTCATCCTGTGACCTTGAGCAAGCCTCATAGCCTCTCTGGTATTCAGTTGCCTCATGTAAGAATGGGCGTGGGTCTTGATGACCTTAATTAAGACTCCTTCCAGGTCTATGAGCCAGTGTACACACACACACATACACATGTGTGCACGCACACACACACACACACACCCCTTCTCTGTCCATGATGCTCTCAAGCCTTGGGGACATTTTCTTTTCTTCACAGACTTTCCAAAGCCTTAGGCTTACAACCTGTCCAGACCCCTGCTCTTTCCATTGCCAGTTTTTTCTATTCCCACTTTGCCCTTTCCCACTTGGCCTCAGCTGGTTGAGGAAGCCAGAAAGCACCTGAATATTGATGACTCTGGATAGCTGGAGTACTTATGTATTTTGATTCAGGAAAGTGCAGTTTCTTTCCATGAATTTTCAGCAACTGTCACCGGTTGGGGCCTTCTCTTTCTTGGATGGTTTACTTGATGAATGCCTGCCTCTCTCACAAATATAAGCCTCAGTGGGCAGATAGCAGGTTTCTGTTGCTTACCATGCATCTGCAGTGCCCAGCACAGCGTCTGGCACATGGTAGTTGTGTCCAGAGTTCTTGGTGTGGATGAATATGTGAGTGTGTCCTTCATAGGAACATACTCTACATCACATTTAGCAGGCAGATCAAGGTCGACCTTGCTGGAATCCTGGTTATTTAATGTACGTTCAGCCTGATGCCCCTGAAACAGCCACCTCCCTCCCTCCCTCCCACCCCTGCCTACCCACCCTTGAACTTTCTCCATTCTTTTATCTTGCCTTCCTTTATTCTCCTGCCCTTAAACCACCTGCGTATTTGTATTCCTAGGTTTTGTCTCTCTCTCCTTCTCTCCAGTAAGCTTTGTGAGGGTAGGGACCTTGTTTACCTTATTCAACACTGTATCCTCAGCAGCTGGAATAGTACCCCAGTAGAGTAAGCTGTTAGGAAATGTTGGTTAGCTGAATGGATGAGAAATGATTTAGTGCTGATAGCCGATGCACATGGCATGGACTCTCTTCTTTTTAGTATCGCAGGCTGTTACCAGGTTATTCTCCCTGCTCCTGAAAGCACATTAAGCAGTCATGTTTTCATGGTTTTTCTCCACAAATCCAGAACATAAGGCAAGTTCTTGAAGGACAATCAGTTTAGAATAGGCAGCCCTCCGCTTCCTTTGCTTGCTTTGCTCTCTGTCTTTGTTTTTAATTTTCCAGAGCTGTGAGGAGAAAGAACAGAGACCTGAACAGAGTGTATCAACCTTCTATGCAGGACCATTTCACTCACTGGTAGGCAGGCATGCATGGCACCCAGACCCCCTGGTGGCCCAGAAACATCTGCTGTAACTAAGCTTGATGGCTTGCAAAACTCTGAAGGCTGCTCACTGCCTCCAGCACAGTACCTCGGGTACCTTCCCTACCTGCTGTTGCTACTGCCTATTGAGTGCTTGCTTTTCTCATCCTTTTGTGCCTTTGGGTGTGTGATTTTTGTTATCTACAGAGCCTTTGAGCTTTCTTACTGTAAAAGCCAAAAAGAGGAGCTGGATTAACAGATGTTTTTGTTTTGCTGTACAGAGGAGAATTACGTGTTCTCTAGTCAATAAAGAACATTTCCATACTGTTAAATATGCTCCTGTTAATTATGTTTTAAGGTGAAAAGTGTGTGTGTGTGTGTGTGCGTGCCCGTACATATCAAGGGAAAAGGGGAGTAAAGGGTGCGTTGAAGCAGGCACAGTGGAATATTTGAAGCCATTTGTGAGGGAAAGGCTTCCTGGCTTCTTAAGGATATTATAAGCATGTTTCTCCATGCTTTTAACAGAATGTCATGTCTTTGTAGCAGGCACCAATAACCTGAATTTAACCCAAACTGGCTGCAAGACTGACACATCTTGCTCCCCCAAACATTGGAAAATAAGAATGGACAAGAATAGAGAATGCTCATGTTGTAAAGTGTGTATCTGAGAACTTAAAAAATGAGAGGTCCCTTCCTGACTGCTATTCATATCAAGGTTATCTTTGGTACCATCTTTCTAGGGATAAAGTCACATTTAGTTTTGAAAAACATTCCATTTATTAAGTACACTTTATTTTCATGAAGGTTTTTCTTTGGTAAAATGGATTATTCTTAATAATAAAGTGGGTATTGAAGATAATTTCTCACTAATATGATGTAAATTTGATAAAAAATGAATGATGTTTGTATACAGTAACACCTTTAAAAACTATTGTTTAACCTATTTCCTTTCCTGCTTTGTATTGGAGTCAGACCATATAAATTATTCCCACTGAGGGTGTGCTGTTTCATATGGCTTTATTGTTAGCCTTCTCCTTCAGATTTCTTCTATAGCTAATTTAGCAAAACTGCATTTAAATCAGTCCCTGATGAGAGGACCTGGAGTTCACATTTTTGCTTTTAATAGACACATTAGTCTTCCTACATGGTTAAGATTTCATAAATGGCTTCTTACTCTTTTCTTGGGAGATAGCTATTATATATCACTCAGTGCATTTCTTGTCTTACCTTAGGGAATTTACAGGCAATGTCATTGCTTTGGCTTCAACTGAAACACAGGATGTTTTAAATTGGATTCTGTGTCTATGTTCAGGATGGGTAAAACCCTTTGTATACATCTCAGTGAGAGTCTTTTAAAGGTTGTATTAGCTAAAATAATTTGAATCACCATACATTATTTCAGTGCTTGGTTACTTGTTGGTTGCTTTTTCACTCTCAGTGAGGAGAGGAGGTAAAGAAATGAGACCATTGGCAGGATGTTTTGCATGTTGGCATGGGGGCATTGATTAGGGCAGCTCTGAGCCAGGTGTTATCCTGCCCAGAGAGAAGATTGTTTTTGTATTTTCATTTGAGAGGCAAAAAGGTAGAGACACAGATAGATGAACAGACAGAGCACCCCTCCGTTGGTTCATTCCCCAATGGTCAGGGCTGAGTGAAGGTGGGAGCTAGGATCTAGGCTCCAGGAACCCAATCTAGGTCTCCCATGTGGGTTGCAGGAACTCAGCTATTTCAGCTTCACTACCTCCTCCCAGGGTCTGCACTGGTGGGAAGCTGGTGTTGGGAAATGAACCTGTGTATTCTGACGGGGACCGCAGGGGTCTTCACGCTACATGGCACTCACTTGAAGCCACGTGTCTTAGTAAACATTTTATTTTAAAATACTACGCAATTCAGTTCATGTTACATTAGGCAGACAGACAATGCAAATGAACAAAACAAGAAAAAAAGATCATCCATATTTCTACCATCCAGAGGAAACTACTGCTAAAATTTGGGGAATATCTCTTTACGGTTTTCTTTTGTGTTTATGCTCATCTTTTAAACAAAAATGAGAGCTTCTAGTTAGTAAATAGTGCTAATGGGAACATATTCTTTATCAATGTATAACCTTTGCCTATGCCTCATTAAAAAGACTGTTTTCAGTTGGAACAAAGAAATAAATTCCAGTGTTCTATGGTTCAGTGGGATGCCTCTAGTTCCCAGTGACCCAAGATATAGTTTATGAACAAACAGAAGAAAGGAACCCAAAGTTTCCAAATGTGAAGTAACAACAAGGAGAGGGGAACAGTCATCTCCTGATTTAATCAGTACATTTTATACATTTGTTGAAATATCTCAGTGTATCCCATAAATAGATTAAATTTTTGTTAATCAAAAGAATTTTTGAATGGCTAAGGAGATGGAAATGCTAACATGCTTGATTTGATCACCACAGAAAAGACCCATAAATATGTAGAATTAAAACTATTTTTCTAAAAAGATAGTATTTGCTAAAAGAATACCGTAGCTAGCACCCCACGTGACCCATTCCGTCACTGATGGTCTAAGATGAATTGGATGAGCACATGTAGACTCCGAAGAGCTTTCAGAAGACAGAGTAAAATCATGCAAACGCTGCTGTACTGTGCTGTACTGAAGTCTTTAGTTATAACAAAACCAGAACATCGTGGTTGTACGTGTTCAGGAGTCACACAGCAGGAATGGGACATTTCCATCAAGACTCAGACAAAGTGTTTTGATGGGAGGAGGGGTGGCGTGTTGCAGGATGTGTGACTCTTCCCCACGTACTTGCCATTTGTGGAGAACTAGAGACATCCCGAGGTCTTTATCCTGCGTGCAAGCTGACAACTGAGTCTGCTGTTGTTGTATGTGTCAGCAAAACCTCTACCAGAAAATAAGTTCGGATAAACAGGCGGGCTTTATTTCAGCAAGTAGTTTGCAAACCAGGGAGAAGCAGCCTTTGGTACAGAACAAAAGTACACTGAGGAGCAAAGGAGCAAAGAAAGAGGCTGTTTTAGATGAAGTTCCCCCAGCTTCCTACTCCTGGTCTACTCTACAAATGAGGGCTGCAGGCTTCCAGGACAGCACTCCGTCCTGACTGGTTGGTTGAAAACTGCAGGAACTAGAAGCTCAGCCTAGCAGTTCAGTTTCCTGTATCCCACATCAGAGTGCCTGGGTTTGACACTGGTGGTTGCTCTTGATTCCAACTTCCTGCCAAGGCAGATTCTGGGAGGCAGCAGTGAGGGATCAGGTAACTGGGTCCCTGCCACCCACATCGCAGACCTGGATCGAGTTCTGGGCTCTGGACTTCAGCCCTGTTGTGGATACTTGGAGAGTAAACTAGTGGATAGGAGCTAGCTCACATGTGCTCTCTCTCAAATATAATATAAATCAATGAATCTGTCTATGTATTTATTTGACTGCAGGTCACAGTGCTGCTCTGGTGGCAGGAAGCACATTTTCCCCTGTTGCTGCCCTTGAACAGCAGGTTCTATGTTTTTCAGCTCTAGACTCTAGGACTTGTACCAGTGTCCTCGCATGATCGCAATCCTTAGGCCTCAGACTCGAGGCTGTTCTACAGATCTCCTCGGTTCTGGGGTTTCTGGCTTCTTTGAGTCATTGCTAACCTTGTATGTGGTGTTCAGTTTGCTGATGGCACTGTGATCATGTGAGCCTATTTTCAAAAGAATGTTCTATTATGTTTTATATTCTCTTATGCTCTTTTTCTGGAAAACCCTAACAAAATATGTAATTATTTAATTGCTATAAAAGTGAACATATTTTATGTATTTAGTAACTATTTATATTTTTTAGCAATTATTAGCTCACTCCTTAGCCTACTTTTTTTTTAATACTGTGATTCACTTTTTGAACTGCAGGTACATTGAGTTGAGCTCATTGTACTTACCATCATTATGGCCAAATGAGACTTTCAGAGGTTGTTTATTTCACCAGCTGAAATGGGTATCTGTCTGAGCAAGGGCCATGAAGTTCAGCTTATAGTTTTTTCTAGGGGCACAGTGGAGAGCAGAGCTGCGGTGTAGCCTCTGGTCCACAAATGGCTGCTCAGCTCCATTTTGAGCATTATGTCCAATTGGCCATGAACCATCCAACTTGAAGGTTCAGCTTGCCTGAGGTTCACACATGGATGCTGGTAGAAGACACAAAGTGCCTGGATCAGAGACAAGGACTTTTGAACTCATGACACAGTAAAATGCATGATCTTAATATTTGAATGAATTTCCTTTGTCTCTCAAGTCCTTTGAGGAGCCCAGTTAGATATCACCTTTGGAAACTAAGGCAACTCTTTTGGTTTCCACACCATGGATGTCTCCTGACACTCAAGCCTTCATTCCCTTCTCTGTGTCTTTTCACACATGTTCCCACACAGCGTGATTCCTGTCTGTGTCCTTGAATCAATGCAGTTAGTGCAAGCCCGATTCTGGTGACTGGGTGGTACCCCTACATGATGGGTAGAGTACTACAGAAAAGTTTGATGTAAAAAATTAATCTTCAGGGTGTTAGGTGTTTTATTTCATGGAGTCTAAACACTTTTCTCTAGATCAAGAACATTAGTAGGACAATAACATTGAACCGGTGCCCACATGGGATGCACTGCAGGCGGCAGTTCTACCTGCTATGCCACAGTGCTGGCCCCGGTCTCCTACTATTTTAAACTATTCTTTCCCAATCTTCTTTCTAGAAGGGTAAGGAATTCTAGCCTTGGCAGCTGAGTTTACTCAGTAATGTTACTGACATTTAACAAGTAACCTTCCCAATTTTCATGTTGTATTTCTTCTGTGGGATATTAAAATTTGAGGAAAGACAACAGTAAAGAATTAATAACAGCAGCGCCGTGGCTTAACAGGCTAATCCTCCGCCTAGCGGCGCCGGCACACCGGGTTCTAGTCCCAGTTGGGGCGCTGGAGTCTATCCCGGTTGCCCCTCTTCCAGGCCAGCTCTCTGCTATGGCCCAGGAGGGCAGTGGAGGATGGCCCAAGTGCTTGAGCCCTGTACCCGCATGGGAGACCAGGAGAAGCACCTGGCTTCTGGCTTCGGATCAGCACAATGCGCCGGCTGCAGCGGCCATTGGAGGGTGAACTAATGGCAAAAAGGAAGACCTTTCTCTCTGTCTCTCTCTCACTATCCACTCTGCCTGTCAAAAAAAAAAAAAAAAAAAGAATTAATAACAGAACATTTTGTACCGAACTGGGCCTTTGTTCGCTAAATGAAGCATGGGTTGAGTGTTAACCATTCCATTCTTACTCCTCACCCCTTTCAGAATTCCTAAGACTTGCTACAAAGAAACAAATAAAAAGGAAGAATTTCATTTGTATTAACTTACTAAATTATATACTAATATCATTTCTTCATATTGAAGACTATCAATACTTAGTTCTCCTGTTCTTTTTTTTTTAATATTTTATTTATTTATTTGAGAGGTAGAGTTACAGACAGTGAGAGGAAGAGACAGAGAGAGAATTCTCCCATCTGTTGGTTCACTCCCAAATGGCTGCAAAGACTGGAGCTGCGCCAATCTGAAGCCAGGAGCCAGGTGCTTCTTCCTGGTCTTCCCATGCAGGTGCAGGGGCCCAAGCACTTGGACCATCTTCTACTGCTTGCCCGGGCCACAGCAGAGAGCTGGATTGGAAGAGGAGCAGTCGGGACTAGAACCAGGGCCCATATGGGATGCCAGTGCTGCCGGCAGAGGATTAACCTGTGCCGTGATGCTGGCCCCCAGTTCTCCTGTTCTTTTTTTTTTTTTTTTTTTTGACAGGCAGAGTGGATAGTGAGAGAGAGAGACAGAGAGAAAGGTCTTCCTTTTCTTCCTTTTTGCCGTTGGTTCACCCTCCAATGGCCGCTGCGGCCGGCGCATCTCGCTGATCCGAAGCCAGGAGCCAGGTACTTCTCTTGGTCTCCCATGCAGGTGCAGGGCCCAAGGACTTGGGCCATCCTCCACTGCCTTCCCAGGCCATAGCAGAGAGCTGGCCTGGAAGAGGGGCAACTGGGATAGAATCTGGCGCCCCAACCAGGATTAAAACCCGGTGTGCCAGCGCCACAAGGCGGAGGATTAGCCTGTTAAGCCATGGCGCCGGCCCAGTTCTCCTGTTCTAAGAGTCACTATTCCCCCTTCCTCTGCAACACTTAAGTATTTTAAGAAATACCTTATGATGATTCTCATATACTTCTGCCAGCAACTGGGTAGAGATGTGGGCTGGAACAGATCTGCCAAGGCCTGGGGCCTATGTGGACCGAGCTTAGGCAATATCTACTCTAGCAATTATTACCAAAGCTGAACTGTAGGATCTGATAGCATCACCCTCTATTGAATTGTTACTTGAATTCCAATCTTTAGTTGTGTATTCAAATCCCCTCTAAAAGGATGATACTGGGGCTGGAGCCGTGGCTCACTTGGTTAATCCTCCACCTACAGCGCCGGCATCCCATATGGGTGCCAGGATCTAGTTCTGGTTGCTCCTCTTCCAGTCCAGCTCTCTGCTGTGGCCCAGGAAGGCAGTGGTGGATGGTCCAAGTGCTTGGGACCCTGCACCCGCATGGGAGACCTGGAAGAAGCACCTGGCTCCTGGCTTCGGATTGGTATAGTGCTGGCCGTAGTGGCCATTTGGGGGTGAACCAATGGAAGGAAGATCTTTCTCTCTCTCTCTCTCTCTCTCTCTCTCTCTCTCTCTCTCTCTCTCTCTCTCTCTCTCCTCTCTCACTCTACCTGTCAAATAAAAAAAAGGATGATACCATGATGCAGTATTGTAGGCAAGCATTAACAGACACCAGAATTTGCTTATGCAGAACCAGGCCAGTAATATTGAAGGCTATGAAATCAGCCAAATGCCCAATTCCAGGCAGCAGGATTTTCAAAGGATGGGATTGTTTGTCTTCCTGCACACCTATTTCTGAAACATATGTAGTTGACTTTCAAAGGAAGTGCTTAGCCCTACATCAAACACACTATTTGAAGTTAGATGAACACATTCGTTATTCATATTGTGTCACTTATTTTGAGCCTGTATCCTTATATCTGAGATTCTGAATCACTTTTAGCCATTTTTCTCTTTGTTATGCTTAGTTTCAGGAGGACATGCTAATTTTTGTAAGCTAGCCCAAGATTTTGAGTTCTTTATCTCATTTAAGCTTTAGCATGTAATTTTTCCTGGTCTTTTGCATACAATCATGGACTTTGTTGGGTAATATTTGTTAAGACTTTTAAAACATTTAAGCTTATTTATAACTGGCATACATCAAGGGATACATTTTTTTTTAAGAAAGGCAGAGTTACACAGAGAGAGAGAGCAAACACTTCCATCTGCCAGTTTACTCTCCCAAAATGGCCACAATGGCCAGAGCTGGGCTAATCCAAAGCCAGGAGCTTCTTTTGGGTCTTCCACATGGGTGCAGGGGTCAAGTACTTAGGTGAGCTGCTGCTTTCCCAGGTACATTTAGCAGGGAGCTGGATCAGAAGTGGAGAAGCCAGGACAAAAACCAGGACCCATATGGGATGCCAGTGCCACAGGCAGTGGCTTTACCCACTACACTATAATTCCAGCTCCAAGGACACAAATATTAAGTGCATAGTCAGTGGCTTATACATGTGAATATTCCTGTACAAAAACCACCCAGATTAAGGAATAGAATCCCTGAAGGATTCTTCAAGTTCCCTCTTACTCTTGTACCCACCTACTCTTCCTCCATAAGATAATTTCTATTCTGATCTTTACCATCACAGATTCTTGTGGTTACTTAAATTTAAGGAACTCAACAACACTGAGAAGTAGAGTGGCATGCGGTATTGGTAGTTCTGTGTTCTTGTTTTATTAGTTTCATAGCTTCTAGTTCCTTCCTCTGCCTAGTCACCTTCATATTAGATAGGAAGAAAAAAAATGGAGGATTCTTGTTTAAGGAGGTTTCAGAGACTGCTTCAGCAGTGGAATTTATGCTCTTATTTAGTTCATGATGCCTGAAAACAAGTCAGTGAAATTTCCAGTTGAACAGCTTGTCCCCACATGGCAATCTTATTGGGGCATCCTTGTAAAACAACCACTGCAGGTTCCTTTTCATATCACAGCTGGGCACAAGGACTGGACAAGGGAAAGATGAGGGAAAATTCATTAGTTTTTAAGGGAGGGCTGGAAGCATTTAGAGAACAGGAGCTGGACAACAACTAACTCTTAGCTACTCTTCCTCCCAGTCATACCTCCTTGCCTCCCATCCATACTATCTTGGCTTCGTGTCCCTCTCGGGCAGTGAACACCTTCTGTTCTTTGATTTTACAATGGTTTCAGTCCTTGTGAGCTCTTTAATATCTAATGCTTCTGTGTTCAGCTACACAGGGCTTGGAATGGCTCACCAGGACTACCAAAGAGGACTGTGGCTGGTGACTTGTGATCATTTTTATTCACAACATTTATCAGAATCGTTGGGGTACAGAGATGGTTGGGATGTTACTACTGGCAGTGGGACATGATTTGAGACGACATTCTTGCTCTTCAGCCAAAAGGATCCATTCTGTTTAGGGAGGATGCTTTAGCACTATTTCTGACCTGTATTCTGCCTTATAGAGCCTAGGAAGAATGTAACTCCTTTCTCACTTGTGTCACTGGGCATTTCAAGGGCAGTTCATCTGTGGTTATGGCTGCTGTTGGCTGGGTGAAGGGCTAAGAAAAATTTAAAATGCATTCCTGCTTCTTAATATACTATTTCCCATCACGTTATTTTTCTTTGTGAAATCTCATTAAAATTAAAATTAAAAGTAACCTGAAGGAAAAAAGGAAGGTACCTCAAAAAGGTTTCAGGCAGCCTGGGACTTTGCATGTGAGAGGAAAAGGAAGGGAATATTCAGGCTCCCCAGCACCCTACTGGTATCGATTATGTGAACATGAACACCTCAGGCCTTACTCTTTATGGTCAAGTCCTTACTATTTTCTTTTGTCTTGCTCCTGAAGACTCATGAAATTTGCATATGCCAGTTTGAATAGTCACAGTAGCCTCATTCTGAACTTGAGAAGAATAAGAGTGGGGTAAGAAGATCAATTCAAAGCCTACCCTAACAGACTCAGATGAGAATGGATGGTGTCTTGTACAGGGTAGTTGTAATGAGGATGGAGTCAAAGAGATAACTCTGCGTGTATTTTGGAGGTAAGAGTCCACAGGTTTGCTCATGGCTTGGAGAATGTTGGAAAGGATGGAAAGGGATAAGTAAATGATAACCCCAACACTTTGGCTTGAACAACAACTAGGTGGGTGTTAGTTATTTAGAAAGAAAAGATAAGCCTTTTTGTGTGCAGGGGACTATAGGTACAGTGTACAGAAAGCAAGAGTTTTATTTTAGTTGTAAGTATGAGATGTCTATTAGACATTAAGTGTCTATTTTGAAATAGCAAGTTGGCATTGGATCCAAGATTTGGAGCTTAGTGGAGACACTGATTTGGATGGTAGACATTTGTGAATCATTGCCATGTAGATGATATGTTCAGCCACTGGAATGGATGTGGTCATGTGATGTAGAGGGAGGGGAAAAGACAGCTGGTGTCTGAGCTCCAGCACTGAGAGGTCAGGCAGAGGAGAAGGAGCTGAGAGGGCTCAGCCAGAAGGGCAAAAACAATACTCACCCTCACACGTGGCATGCAGTCATGGTAGATACTATTACAACCACTGCTCATAAAAGCTAGAATATCATTTGAGAAAAGCTAAAATATATAGAAAATCTCTGTTTTCATTTTATCTTGTAGACATTATTATACAGTGTAGACTTTCATTATACAGTGCCAGAATTTCAAGCATGTTCTTTAATTTCCTTATTTGCCTTCACAGTTGAAGACACAGGCAACTGGCTTCAGTCCATTGAGCTTCCAATTGAGCCCAAAGATTCACTGTTTTCAGCACACATAGTGATTTCCAAGCTTGTACTGATTACATTAAGTTTGTAAGGACTGTGCTGCTTATCACTGGTGTCTGAACTTTCATTTTTATATTTTCCACTCATCTTATAAACCATTAAAAGTTGAAATATTCATACAATTGCATAAATTGCTATATAAAGATGATGACTGTCAAAGTGGTATAAATGTTTAAAACTCAGGTGAGGTAAGAAAATATGCACATGAAACCAGTTTTTAGGAGGCCTATGTGTCATTTACAAATACATTTTCCCTGCAGAAGTCAAATATGTGAAAGACAAGATCCAGTTTTGTTTGTTCACCATCAGGTAGACCATTTTCTCTTTTATACACCTCTCTGGTCCCTGTCTTCACAGCAGCTAAGGATCAAGAAATATGACTCCCATTTGTAGCACTGGTGCTTGATTCAGTAATCAATAGTTCAACTATCATTTAGTGGAATAGTCATATTCCTTAATAAGGAGTTAGAGATTGGCTAACAGAAGATATCACAGATGGTAAGAAGCAGACTTGAAGGGAGCTTTGCCAGCCTCTAATTACTAAGACACATTTGGAGAGCATTGGTACTTGTTTTAATTTACAAGTGAGAGCTTCCATTGCTTCAGGCTTCCTTCCATTTCCACAACATTTGAGGCCTGGTTTAAAACCGAATGTTTTAGCAATTGGCTTGACTTTCCAAGTAGCAGGCCAATTTTAATTTTAAAAAATAATCTTTCTTCTTCCACAAGAGATTAAATATTAAAATAATCTTTCTTATTCCACGAGAGAGAAATTAAACTAAATTTCATTAGTTACTCTAAGAACTCAGTTCCCTCAACTTTGATTTATTTGCTTGTATATGAATATGTATATATAGAAGTGGCATGTATACACACACGTAACTCCCCAAGCAGTGGTTATTTACTGATGTGTTGTCTATAATTAGTGCAGACTTTTAGATTCCTCTAGTATTTACATTGGTGAAAGAAGTCCTCAAATTTACATTAGTGATCCATTTGTGAAAGCTGATCATTTACCCAGAACCAGGTTATTCCATTTTATATATTTTGCCAGATTTGATAGTATTTATTTACAAGGAGGCAGTATGTGGAGATGATACATTAGTGATTCAAAAATATAAATTAAAAATGTACATTATAAAACACAGTAACTAACTTAACATTCATGGGTCCGTTCCCTGTCTAAGAATGAGAAGTTCACCCATGCTATTGAAGTTTTCTGTATGCTCTTTTTCATCCCAGTCTCTGCTGCCCTGCAGATGGTAGCCACTTTTTTGAATGCTGCATTTTTCATTTCTTTGCTTTTTCATTTTAAAGTGAAAAACATATGTATTTCTCAACAATATGTTGTTCAGTGTTGCTCTATTGTGCATTATAAGAAATGGCATCATATTGAATGTATCTTTGCATATCTCTTCTATTCAATGTTACATTTTTAAGATTTACTCATGTTGTATCCAGCTAATGTGCATTTCTGTTTATTGCTATATGATAGACCATTGTGGAAATATACCATGACTTGCTATATATTTTCTCACCTATAGATATTTAGATGACCCCAGTTGCTTGCTTTGATGAACAGGGCTGTTCTGGAGAAATCTGTACAGAGTCCTTATGGAGCACATATGTAAGAATTGCCCTGGGTAATGTTCCTAGCACTGCTGTGCCATAGAATATATATTTATGTTCACCTTAATAAGATGATACCAATTTGTTTTTACTAAGTGATTGCACAATGTATACTCTTAGCAGAAGGGTATATGAATTCCTGTGACTCTTCATCTCAGCAGATACTTCATTTGTTAAAGTATAAAATGAGAATGCACCATGGTTCTCAATTTTGATTTTATCATTCATATACATTAGGGCATATTAAACAATCTACTTGTGAGCCATTTATGTTTACTCTTCTGGGAATTGCCTGTTTATTTTGTTCTATTTTTTCATCTATTAGTTTTTTAAAAATTTGTAATTCTTTAAAAATAGTAATTATTTGTCCTTTCATTATTGTAAATGTATTTTCCCACTTGTGGCTTCTTTTTTGAACATTTTTGTGATGTTTGTGTGAACAGAAGTTCTTAATCTTATGTCACTGAATTTACAGCTGTTTGTATCTTTCAAAGAAACCCTCTGTCTACTGCAATCATAAAGCTATTCCAGGGACTGATGTTGTGGGGTAGTGGGTTAAACCACTACGCTTGCTATGCCCACATCTCAAATCAGAGTACTGGTTTGAGTCTCAGCTGTTCCACTTCCAATCTAGCTCCTTTCTCATGTGCCTGGGAAAGCAGCATATTATGACCCAAGTTCATGGGCCACTGCCATTCATGTGTGAGACTAGTATAATTATTAACCCATGGATTTTTATGTGTTTAATAGCTTTCAACCAGTTGCAATCAAAATTATTTCTAATGCTCACATTGTCGGACAATAGGAGTCCCTTTATGGCAACTCCTGTGACCTGTGGTTAATACAGCATTATTAGTCTTGGGCAGCTTGTACATTTCCTACCCCAGGCCTCTAATAAGCCAGTCCTCTAAGAAGTCTTCATTCCTACTAATGGGAATAATATTTAATTATGATAATCTAGACATTAGGAATTATCATTTACTTAGTCCATTTCTATGGCCAGAGCTAGGACACAGGTATTTTTTAAAGAGAAAGATATTTCCAATTCAAATTTAACTGTAAATTTTTGCTTATTTTATATTCTTATTCCTATTCTAAGACATTAAATCTTTGCTCCTGAAACCATTAACAAAAATTATTTTGTCCAGGAAAATAATTGAAATAATTTGCAAATATTAATGTCAGTATTACTAATAAGATGCCTACTCTATGAAATTTCTTTGCAGCTCTATTTTTTATTGCAGTATATTTCACTATGGAGGTACATTTATTTATTTAGGTGGATTTATTTATTTTGAAAGACGATTACAGAAAGAGATGGCAGTACCTGTAAATGCTGAAGTCACTAAAATAATTGTGTCCTCTGTTTCAGTATGCCACCATCTTGATATTCTGCTAGGTTTAGCTTACTCATTTTTTTCAGTTTTGGAGGGTTTTTTTAAAAAAAGATTTATTTATTTGAAAGAGTTAAAGAGAGAAAGAAGAGAGGCAGAGAGAAAGAGAGAGAGAGTTCTTCCATCTGCTGGCTCACTCCCCAATTTGCCGCAATGGCCAGAGCTGCCGATCTGAAGCCAGGAGCCAGGAGCTTCCTCTGAGTCTTCCCATGTGGGTGCAGGGACACAAACTTGGGCCATCTTCTACTGCTTTCCCAGGCCATAGCAGAACGCTGGATCAGAAGTGTAGTAGCCGGGTCTCGAACCAGTGCCCATTTGGATGCCAGCACTACAGGCGGTGGCTTTACTTGCTATGCCACAATGCCAGCCCTGTTTTGAAGGGTTTTAAGATTGTATCTCACTTTTCTATAATTCATATGATTCCAGCGTTGACAGTACACATTGAAGTATTTATACCAGTCTTATTTACATCTCTATCCCCTCAATTGTGTCCCTTCTTCATTTGTTTAATCATTAAAAAATGGTTTTGGTTTCTTTTCCGATGTTCATTTTTTAAAAAATATAAATATATGTATAAATTTATATCCTCTTCTTTCTTATATGAAAAAATAACTATATAATATATAAAATAACTATACGTATATAACTACCATATACATATATATATATATGTATATGGTAGTTAGCATAGTACACAGTGGCTATATACACTTGAAACAACAAAATTACATAAACATCTTTTACCAGGTTGTCTGTTTTCTTTTTTACTTTTTTTCTCTTCCTCTCTTCTCTCCTCTCTCCACTGCTCCCTCTACTCTCATCATCTCTCTCCCTCTCTCTGTATTTGTTTGGGAAGATACATGTGTGTGTGTTTGTAGGTAATGAGATTTACTTATTTGTTTGAAAGGCAGAGTTACAGAAGGAGAGAGGGAGAGAGAGATTTTTCCATCCACTGGTTCACTCCCCAAATGGCTGCCATAGCTGAGGCTGTGCCAGACCAAAGCCAGGAGCCAGGAGCTTCTTCTGGGCCTCCCATGTGGGTACAGGGGCCTAAGCACTTGGGCCATCTCCTCTTGCTTTCCCAGGCTGTTAGCAGGGAGCTGGATTGAAAGTGGAACAGCTGGGTCTTGAACTGGTGTTCATAAGGGATGCTGGCATCTTAGATGGTGGCTTTACCCACTATGCCACAATGCTGGCCCCAAAAGGTTCATATTTTTGTGTTAAGAGTAATCTTTATAGAAATACATTTAAATAACACATTTTGTACCATTGTCCTTCATCTATTAAAAGTTGTTACCCAGCATGAGCTATGTTGACATTATATGCTGATGGATTTTTCCTTTCTCTTTTTTTTCCACTCTCAGTTTTACTCACTGACGAGTTTTTTTAATGTTAATATTTGTAATTTTAATTATACATAAGTTTTTTTTAAGATTTATTTATTTATTTGAAAGTCAGAGTTACACAGAGAGAGAGGGGTCTTCCATCCGATGGTTCACTTTCCAGATGGCCGCAATGGCCGGAGCTGTGCCTATCCAAAGCCAGGAACCAGGAGCTTCTTCTGGGTCTCCCACATGAGTGCAGGGGCCCAAGGACTTGGGCCATCTTCTACTGCTCTCCCGGGCCATAGCAGAGAGCTGGATCGGAAGAGGAGCAGCCATATGGGATGCCGGCGCCCATATGGGATGCTGGCGCTTCAGGCCAGGGCGTTAACCCACTGTGCCACAGCGCTGGCCCCAATTATGCATAAGTTTTTAGTATACGACTTGCCAGCTCTAAGACCTGTGAAGCCATCAGTAATCTTATTCTACTTTCTGTTTGCTTTCCCCCCTTTCCAGTGTTTTCAGCTGTATTATTTTTACAGTATTAGAGCATATAACATTTTCATACTCTTTTTTTTGCTCTATCTTCATGTTTACTCTTAGTTCTACAGTTAAATACATACAGTGTATGTTCAGTGTAACCAAATACAGTTGGTTATGCTAAATTTTTCCAATAATTTCTTACTTGATCAAACTCATGAAATCAATACCCATGTTTTGCACACTCACAATTGTGTAACTAAGGTATTTATTATGGAAGGCAGTAAAATTCTGCCTTATATTTTCTTCTCAAGGGTATCTCTTGGGTATCACTGTTTCAATATTTTCTATCATTATTTCAATCTAAATTTAAAAAATATGTTTGAGAGGCAGACAGACCAAGAGCTTCCATCTGCTGGTTCACTCACCCAAATGCCTCTGATGGCCAGGGCTGAGCAGAGCTAAAGCTGGGAGCTGGGAACTCAATTCGATCCTCCTATATGGGTCACAGGGACCGAACCGCTTGAGCTATCACTGCTGCCTTATACCCAGAGTCAATCTGTCAATTTGATTTTATGTCCCCTATATTTTTGTTTAATGCCCAAATAACTTGATTTTCTTTTTCTACAAAGTCTAGTTGTTTTCCTAGAGAGTACTTGGTGTTAAATACTTTGAAATATTTTTTCTATATATACTATTACCTATTTTGTATCAATATGTCTTATTTCAAGCATTTTTTGAATAAGTTTCATTTATTTTTATTTGAAAGTCAGAGTGGGAGAGAGAGAGGACATGTGCTTTCATCACTGGTTTACTCCTTAAATGACTACTACTGCCAGGACTGGGCCAGGCTGAAACCAGGAGCCTGGAATTCTGTCTAGGTCTCCCACGTGGGTGGCAGGGAACAATTACTTGAAACATCATCTGCTGCCTCCTAGGCTCTGTATTAGCAGGAAGCTGGATCAGAAGCAGAGACTTGAGTCCATGCACTATGATATGGGATGTCTGAGTCCCATGTGAAGTCATAACTACTGCACCCAGTGCCTGCCCCATCAAGCATGTTTCCATGAATTTTTACTTTAAAAAAATACTTTTCTTCTGTCCCATTGATTCACTTTTCTTTTTTGAGAATTAAAAATTACAGTACATCTCCTTTTTCCTCTCTGATTATTGATTTGGGTCCTCTTGCTTTTTGTTTATTTATTTTTTGCTTAGTTGGGCTAATGGTATATCAATTTTGTTTGAAAAACCAGCTCTTTATTTCATTGATCTTTTGTATCATTTTTTGTTTTAATTTTGTTTATTCTCTCATTCTTATTTCGTTCCTCCTACTAACTTTGGGTTTGGTTATTGTTTTTCTAGGCCCTAGAGATGCATTGTTAGGTCATTTATTTGATACCTTTCCAAATTCTTGATGTAGGCAGTAATTACTATAAAGTTTCTTCTTAACACTGCTTTTGCTGTATCCTATAAGTTTTGATATATTGTGTTGTCATCTTCATTCATTTCTATGAATTTTTCATTGTCTTTTTGTTTTTGTTTTTTTCTTTTTTGACAGGCAGAGTGGACAGTGAGAGAGAGAGACAGAGAGGAAGGTCTTCCTTTTTCTGTTGGTTCACCCCCCAATGGCCGCTGCGGCCAGCATGCTACGGCCGGCACATTGTGCTGATCCGAAGCCTGGAACCAGGTGCTTCTCCTGGTCTCCCATGCAGGTGCAGAGCCCAAGGACTTGGGCCATCCTCCACTGCACTCCCGGGCCACAGCAGAGAGCTAGACAGGAAGAGGAGCGACCCGGACAGAATCCAGCGCCCCGACTGGGCTGCAGGCAGAGGATTAGCCTATTGAGCCATGGCACTGGCCTCTCTTTTTGATTTCTTTTATGACACACTGTTCATTCAGGACCATGTTGTTCAGTCTCCATGTGTTTGCATATTTCTAGAGTTTCTTAAGTCGTTAATTTCCAGCCTCATTCCATTGTCAAAAAAGATACATGGTATGATTTCAGATTTTTTTTATTTGTTGAAACTCATTTATGGCCTAGCTTAGAGAAAGTTCCATGCACTGATGAAAAGAATGTGTATTTTGTAGCTGTGGAATGAAATATCATATAAATATCAATTAGGTCCATTGGCTCATAGTTAGATTAGTTCTGTTTCTTCTTTGTTGATTTTTTGTCTGTTTGATCTGTCCATTGATGAAAGTGGGTTTTTGAAGTCCCCCATTACTATTATATTGGAGCCTATGTACCCCTTTAGATTCATTAGCATTTGTTTTAAATAGCCAGGTGCCTTAGCATTATAGGCATATACATTTACTATAGTCACATTTTCCTACTGAATTGATCCCTTAATCATTACATGATGCCATTCTTTGTCTCTTTTAACAGTTTTTGTCTTAAAGTCTGTTTTGTCTGTTATTAGGTTGGCTCTCCCTTCTCATTTTTGCTTTCTGTTACCATGGAATATCTTTTCCCATCCTTTCACTTTCAGTCTGTGTGTGTCTTTGTTGGTGATTTGTGTCTCTTGTACACAGCAATTAGATGAATGTTGTTTTTTAATCCATTTAGCCAATCTGTGTCTGTTAAGTAGAGAATTTGGGCCAGTTATATTCAGGGTTATTATTGATAAGTAAATACTTATTCTTGTCATTTTCCCATAAAAATTCCTAAGAGTGAGCCCTCCCCCTCTCCCTACCCTCCAGGCCAGACTCAAGTCACTGGTGGCCCTGGACTTATCCCTCTGATAAAACCCCCAAGTCATGTGTGAACCACAGCAGCCTTACTCATTAAGGTGGCACTTCCTCCCTGCTGGTCACTGGGCACCTTTGTGAGGGGAACGGAGGAAAGCAATGTGCTCTCCCTTTATGTGGTTAGATGGGCACCTTGCCCTCCACTAGCACTTTGAGCTGGTCTTAAGGTCAGTGGGGACAACAAGGTTCTCCCTCAGGCAGTATCACCAGTGATGGGCTGCCAGAGGTTTCTTTCACCTCTCTGCAGCCACTGGCTGTGTGAGCTGCTGGGGTGTCTCTTGCTGCTGCATGGTTGTACTGTCCCTGCTGCTCCGCAGTACCTCTTTACTTTCTGTAGAATTCCCACTGCAAACTTCTCTGTAACTGTCCCCTGTTACAGAGTTTCTCCACTTTTCTGTTATATTCCAGTGGTCAAAATCAGCATGTCTTTCCCCTATTCAGCCATCTTGGATCTCCCCAAAATATCCCATTTCCACCTTACTGTAGACTTCTCTTTTAGCTATGTATGATATCAATGGGTTATAGTTTAATTTTTCTGTTGCAGTTAGACAACTGGCAAGGTAATTTGCTTTCATTATTTTATTACTGGTAATACCTAGTACTGTTTTAACTATTTTACTATTTTCTATAAAGTTTCTTGTACACAGCTTCTGTTTTGTCTATGCTATTTTCCCCTTGATACTTCTTTTAATGAATGTTTTCCTGTTACATTTTTTTCCTCCATATGTGTTTGTGCTTATACACTATAATCTACTTTTTCTCCTCTTTTAATTATTTATTTTTACTTCTTTGAAAGGCAGTAAGGCACACTGAGAGAAAGAGAGAAACAGACAGAGATGGATTTTCTATCTGTTGGTTCACTCCCCAAATGCCTGCCATTGCTGATGCTGAGCTGGGTGTGAAACTCAATCCAGGTCTCTCATGTGCTGGCAGAGACCCAGGTACTTAAGTCACCGCGTGCTACTGCCAAGATTGTGATCCAGCAAAAAGCTAAATTGGCAATGGAGCTGAGACTTTACCCAGGCACTCTGATTTGGAATGTGGACATCCCAAGCAGCATCTTAACTACTGGGCAAAACATCCTCTCCTGTAGTCTACTCTTTTCATTTTTTTTTTATTAAAATCTTGCTCTGGATGTTTTACAATTCAGCAAAGTTCATTAGTATGTCAATCCCCAAACAATAGTCAAACTTGGGGGGCCAGTGCTATGGCACAGCGGGCTAAAGCCCTGGCCTGAAGCGCCAGCATCCCATATGGGTGCCAGTTGTAGTCTTGGCTGCTCCTCTTCCAATCCAGCTCTATGCTATGGCCTAGGAAAGCAGTAGAGGATGGCCCAAGTGCTTGGGGCCCTGCACCCATGTGGGAGACCCAGAGGAAGCTCCTAGCTCCTGGCTCCTGGCTTCGGATTGGCACAGCTCCGGCCGTTGTGGCCATATGGGGGAGTGAACCAGAGGATGGAAGACCTCTCTCTCTGCCTCTACCTCTATCTGTAACTCTGTCTTTCTAATAAATAAAATAAATCTTAAAAAAAAATCAAACATGATGCATGCATCTAAGAACTCTCATAACCTGATCACTGTTTTCCTGATGGATTCACATGCTAATGTCATCTGTTTTATTATTATGTTATTGTGTGTTACTGCTGGAATTTATGTGAGTATATTTTTGTTACTGCTATATATGTTTAGATTTACCTTTCTTTTTCTGCTTTCTTTCTTCATCATTATTTCTTGCAGCTTAGAAATTCCTTGTCATGTCATTTTGTTACACAGCAATAGGTGACTTTCACAGTGTTTTAAATTGGTTTTGGAAAATTCCCAAACATTATTCTTTAAATCTTCTACATTTTCTCTAAGCTTTTCTAGCAACTCCAACTAAACTTTTTATATTATTTTCATCTTTCCATTATGTGTTTTATCTTTTTTGATCCTTATGACTACAAACTTGTTTTTTGTATTTACTGACCAATTTTAAATCTATCCAGCTGTAGCTAATCTCCTATAAAACTCCTCTATTCAGATTTTAATTTCAAAAACATTATTACTCAAAACTGTTCATTTCTTTCTTTTCAGATTTCCTTGGTAATTTTGATTGTCTTTTATTCCTTGCTTATTTTTTGAACTAAACCTTTATGCATTTTATCTTCAGATATTTTACATTTGGTATCTAATATTTCCAACATTGTTAGTTCTTAGGGATCTATTTTGTTGATATTGTTCTGTTGACTCTTACGGAGGCTTTTTGCCCTGTGCTTGATGGGTTTTGAATGTGAGCTTATATATGAATGAACTCATTCTTTGTGATTTCTGAAGCCTTAGTTTTGTTGTTTTTCTGCGGAGAATATTTGAGTTTGGTGTAAACCAGGAGGTATTGTCTATCTTACAGTCTTTTACCTCCTTTTAAGGGTCTTTGCTTCTAGTGGGTGTAGTAGGTTCACTTTACGTTGCTATGGCCCAGACATCCACCAGAATTTCCTCCAGGATTTTCTTCTGACTTTGCTTCTCCATCTATGTATGCCTATTGTCACCACACAAGGGTTCAGTTCATCATTTTTCCCCCTATCTTGGTTCTTGATGATATCTCTTGAGACTTAACATGCTTTGGAAAATGTGTTCATTTAAATGTATCTAAGACTTTGTTATATTTAAAAGGAGAATAGTTGAGAATATCTAGTTCTAGTCCATCATGCTGCTGGAAGCAGATGTCAGGATCACTAATTCTTTACCCAAGAAAATCCCTTCTTCTGAATTTAATATTGAAATTTGTGAAAACTCAGAAGGCAAAGATATGATCTTCTCAATTAATAAAAAATGTTATGTCTTCAAGAAAAAAAAACACAACAATGTAGGGCTAGAAAGGTAAGATAACTGCACCCATTATAAGGACCTTGGCCAATACCCCCAGCAAAAACCAAATTAGCAAAACACAAGTATAACTCACTTATTTAATCAAAGTTTTGCATGATGTGGGAGACTTCAGAAACAAAGACCCAGGGAAAAATGTCAATTTTTGTGTTTGGGTTTGAAGAGGAGTGAGCCCCCATGCAGAAATATAACTGGGACAAGATAGATGTGATCTAAGATAATAGATTGAGTACAGAACCCAGCAAGGTTTGTCTGTGCAGATTCCTCCTGGCCTCTCTCTGCAGCATTCCTTCCTCCTTCATATGGGAAATATCATTATGTTCCTAAATATATATACGTGAAATGCATGAAATTTGTATACTTTAAATAAAATGAAGTATATAAATAAAAGAAAATGAGGGTCCTGTGATCTACTCATTAGAGAGGTCAGGGAATTTCTTTATGGTTAGCTGTTACAGAGAAAGGTGGTGGAAGGTTAATGTTTCTAGGCTTTATGGCTGGTTGTGGAGGAGAGGACCTCTGGTTTCTATGGCTTTCCTTGGGAAAAGGGCTCTATGGCTTGCTTTGGAGAAGAGAGAGGAGCAGGAAAAAGAGGCGGAGGAAAAGCTCAGAAAGACATCTTGCTTTTGAGGCCTTTCCAATGTCCTGTTCAACGTCCTCAGCATGCCAATGTGCCATATGTCAAGGTGTCATTTACTGAGTCCCAGTACCAACACACCACATTCTTCTCTTTGCACCTCTCTTCTAGCATTCCAGGGAGTTAATTTATATTTCCAGAGCAGTTCATTTGCCAATTTCATTCTATTAAAGCATCTGTTTTCTAAATCTTTTTTGAAAATATATTTTTATATCCATTAAAGCAAAAAAAAAAAAGAAAGAAAGAAAGAAAGAAAGAAAGAAAGGAAGAAAGAAAAGGAAAAACTACCTGTTACTCTGCCTCTTTGAGCTGAGCCATTCATAGAACAATGATGGCAATGAGGTAAAAACCCTTACCCCAACTACAGGTCAGTTTGCAGGAGCAAGCAAGAAGAGCACACATTCCAGGAGGCCTGGAAGAAGAAAAATCAGGAACGATGCAGAGAAGAAAACTTGATTTTCTTGACTTTTGGGGACCAGGAAATTCTGTTTTGAATGTCTGTTCCTGAACTCTGTCCCAGACCTGATAATCAAGATCTGAGTTTTTGACAAAGTTCCTGAGTGACAGATGCTCACAATGAAGTTATACAACCACTGACTTAAAGATTCTCACCAATTTCTTCAAAGAAACTAGATTTTAACATTAGATTCCCACAAAGTGTGATTTTGATTATTATTAATTCTAATTAACTATGCCCAAGATAGTATAGGCTCAGTATTATGCAGTTCTCATTCCAGATTCTGGGTTCTGTCATGCTTAGAAACACTGTTTTACACATTGCTAAGTTTCGTTAAGTCTCAAAGAATCTTTATGTAAGTTTAGTTTTTAATTATGATTTAACATTATAATGAGTAAAATAAGTCATGGTTTTCTTACCCATTTCTGCATTGTTGTACACTTGAGGCATTTCTAACTTTTTGCTATAATATATTATACTGCAATAAATTTGTATGTGCACAGACTATATTTTTGTTTTATGATTTTTTTTCTTTACACTTACTTATATTTGGAATTACTGGAAAGAAAGGCATGAATACACTTAAGACTTTTGATGAAGATTGCCAAATTACTTTCCAAAAATTTATACTATTTCAAACTGCTGCCAACAGTGTGAGATATTTCAGAGCAGCCCAACCAGCTTTGGGCATTATCATTTATCTATTAGACAATTAGAGTTCTTATTGATTTTTAATTTTCTACTGTTGGAGTCCACTGAATCTACTTAATGAGTCATCAGAAAGGGCCAGGCTGAGTGAAGAGTGAGGAGATATAGGGCAAAAGACATCTCGTTTGTTTGAACATCTGTTATAGAATCTAACTGACATCTGTCCCCTCTTGATACATCAAAGTGCTGGTCACTTAAGTTTCAACCTCTGTTTTTGCATTCATGCAATGAAGATGTGGAGTTAGTGGCCTCCCAAAATTCTATTTGGCTTTCCAGTTCTGATGCATTCCTTGTTGTGAATCTGACATTTAAGATCTGCAGATTTCTCTAGGTATTTTGCCAATAGATGTAGGAATTTGTCTACCATGCAAATTACTTCCTTTTCTTTGGTGTCCTCAGTAGGGTGTAATTCTGAAGTTATTCCTCCTATGCTCTTCCCTCTCCCTTTTGAAAATTCTGATTTCAAAAAATGCAAATATGGTATATGAATATTTAAAATGTGATTTGCATTTAACAAATTACACATGATCACATAATTCCCAGTGCGACTTTGCATCAGGGAAGAAGTGAGAATATGTATTTTATATTAAATGCATAGCATTTAAATACTTTAATACAAACAAACTGTATCTGAATAATATTAATCTTGCCCTAAAAGACTTTGCAAGGGACATTAAATATTTAGAACTTTTCCTTGCCACAAAGTTCTTGAATCCCTTGAACATTTCCACTTTGCTGTGTTTATTTATAAATTTGAAGAATCTTCTTATTTTTTAAGCATAATTTGAATGTTGAATCTCTACTTGTGAAGCTTTTTTTTCCTCCCCAGGGAGGAGGGGTGAATGGACAGGCCACGTCCCTCAGGGCAGGGAATATTAACCCATAGTGCTAAATGTGACAGCAAGGAGAGCTGAGCATGTGGTAAGCAGAACGAATTTGTACAGTATGAGAGTGCTTCAAAATGTCCATAGAGAGATAGAATTTAAAAACATTTATTTTGTTTTTTGAAAAGCATTTTTGAAATCCATGCAGTTTTTTTAACAATGGGCACTTTACATACACTTTTTTGAGACCTCTTGTATCTATGGATTTCAAATTTTTTGTACCATATAAATATTTTTAATTTCATTTTCATGAACTTTTTGAATTATCTTCATATATGATGTTCCACCTAGTAGAAGCATAAGTCCTTTTATTGGTCATGACCTAGGAAGCTATTAGTCAGATCACCTATCTAACACAAATTCCGGAAACCAGATCCATGGGTGGTTCATCAGCCAATTAGTTCTTAGCATCTCAAAAGCCGGCCCTACCTAGGCAGAATTCATTTTGATGAAGTTCTTACTTACCTTGAGTCCAGTTCTACCACTCTGTGAATCAGTAATCTTAGTTTATTCTTCTGGAGCAATTACATGGGATTAAGTAACTCCCAAAATGATATTGCATGCAATAATTGTTTATAGGCATGTTTGCTGTTCTTAATGATGATTAGATGTAAGTTTCATGAAAAGGAATGATTTTTCAAAGTATGTACTGAGGGAATTGTTTTTTAAAAACAAGAATGATCAATGGTAATAGCAGCAAAACCTCTAGCATGGAGTATTTCTTCTGTAGCAGGCACTTCTCTGCACTTCTCTGTTTTCCACTCTTGGTCTCATTTCATCCTCATGACCTCCTATGAGGTATGCACGATTCTCTTCATTACATTTGAGGAAACTGAGGCCCAAAGAAGTTGTATTTTTAGTCAGGGTTCTCCAGATAAACAGAGTAAATTATCTATTTATCATCTCTATTTATCTATCATTTATGTACTATTTTATATATAATAGAAAGTGCCATTAGGTATTAGATATTAGAAAGGGCCATGGGATATTGGCCCATGGGATTGTGGAGGCTGTCAGCAAGCTGGGGACTCAAGAAGGTGTATGGTAAAGGTTGAATGCATGGGAACCAGAGAATTGATGTGGGTCACAGCCTGGGTCTGAAGGCTTCAGAACCAGGAGCACCCAAGGGCAGGTGAAGATCCATGTCTCAGCCCAACCTCCGTCTTTTTAAATGCAGCCTTCATTATTTTTTATTTATTATTTTTTTGTTCTATTCACAAGATTGAATGATTCCTAGCTTCACAGGAGAGTGCCATCTGCTTTACTCACTTGACTAAGTCCAGTGCTCTTCTGAAAACACTGACAGACACACCCAGGAGTAATGTTTAACCTGTTATCTGGGCATCCTAAGGTCCAGTCAGGTTGACATAAAGTTAATTATCACAGAAGTTAAATAACTTTCCCAAATTATTCCCAGATAGCTAGCAAAGAGTGATCGGTTTTAAACTCAACACTTGGCTCCAGAGTTTGTGTCCTAACATTGTACACTAGACTTAGAGTCACCATTTATCATCAAACCCAGACACTTTTAAAAAAAGATTTATTAGATTTATTTGAAAGGCAGAGTTACAAATAGAAAAAATGAGAGATCCCCCATCTGCTGGTTCATTTCCCAAATGGCCACAGCTGCCAAGGCAGGGTCAGAGCAAAGCCAGGAGGCAGTAACTTCCTCTGGGTCTCCCGTGGGTGCTGGGGTTCAAGCACTTGGGCCATCCTCTGTTGACTTCTCAGGCTTATTAGCAGGATCTGAATTGGAAATGGAGCAGCTGGGACTAGAACTGACATCCATAAGGGATGCTGGCATCTCAAGTGGCTTTACTCACTATGTCATGATGCCAGCCTACCCAGACATTTTTGAGATTGAAAAGGGGTACTGTTAATAACTATTTCCAAATGCCAAAACAGCTATATATGTGTGTCAAATGACAGGCTGATAAAAACACATTCAATAGCAATGGGGAGAGCGGGCATCCTTATCTGGTTCCTGATCTCAGTGGTAATGCTTCCAACTTTTCCATATTTAGTATGATGCTGGCTGTGGATTTGTCATAAATTGCCTTGATTGTTTTGAGGAATGTTCCTTCTATACATAGTTTGCTTAAGGTTTCATCATGAAAGGATGTTTTATTTTTTCAAATGATTTCTCTGTATCTATTGAGATAACCATACAGTTTTTGTTCTTCAGTTTGTTAATGTGATGTATCACATTGATTGATTTGAGGATGTTGAACCATCCCTGTATACCAGAGATCAACTCCACTTGGTCTGGATAATTAATCTTTCTGATGTGTTAACAGTCGAATTTGATTAGCTAATATTTTGCTGAGGAACTTTGCATCTATGTTCATCAGGGATATTAGTCTGTAGTTCTCTTTCTGTATTGTATATTTTTCTGACCTAGGAATTAAAGTAATGCAGGCTTCATAGAAGGAGTTTGGGAGGATTCCCTCCCTTTCAGTTGTCTTGAATAGCTTGAGAAGAATTGGAGTTAGTTCTTCTTTGAATGTCTGGTAGAATTTAGCAGTGAAGCCATCTGGCCCTGGGCTTTTCTTTATTGGGAGGGTCTTTATTACTGATTCAATTTCCGTTTTGGCATTGGTCTGTTTGGGTTTTCTATGTCTTCATGACTCAATTTAGGTAGGTTGTATGTGTCTAGGAATCTATCCATTTCTTCTAGGCTTCCCAATTTGTTGGAATATAGCTCTTTGTAGTAATTTCTGGTGATTCTTTTTATTTCTGTGGTATCTGTTGTTACATTTCCTTTTTCATTTCTGATTTTATTGATTTTTTTTTGGTTAGTTGCACCATTGGTATATCATTTTTTTTCCTTCAAAAAAAACAGCTCTTCATTTCATTGATCTTTTTCTCTTTTGTGGTTTTTTTTGTTTGTTTCAATTTTGTTGATTTATTCTCTAATTTTAATTATTTCTTTCCTCCTACTAAATTTGGGTTTGGTTTGTTGTTGTCTAGGTTTTTGAGATGCATTGGTAGCTAATTTTTTGGTACCTTCCAATTTCTTCATGTAGGCAATAATTGCTATAAAATTCACTCTTAACACTGCTTTTCTTGTCTCCATAAGTTTTGGTATGTTGTATTATCATCTTTGTTTGTAGAATTTTTTGGTTTCTCTTTTGATTTCTTCAATGATCCACTCCTTATACAGGAGCATGTTGTTCAGTTTCCTTATGTTTGTATATGATCTAGAGATTCTTGAGTTGTTTATCTCCAGCTTCATTCCATTGTGATCAGAGAACATACATGGTGTAGTTTCAGTTTTGTTTTTTTTTTTAATTTGCTGAGACTTGTTTTATGGCCTAGCATATGGTATATCATGAAGAAAGTTCTATGCACTGATGAGAAGAATATGTATTTTGCAACTGGGGTGTGAAAAGTTCTGTAGATATCAGTTTGATCCATTTGGCCCATAGTATTGATTAGCACTGTTGATTTTCTTTCTAGTTGATCTGTCAGTTGATGAAAGTCAGGTGTTGAAGTCCTCTGTTACTATTGTATTGGAGTCTATGTCTCTCTTTAGATCCATTAACATTTCCTTTAAATAGCCAGGCACTCTGTAATCGGGTGCATGTATGTTTATTATAGTCACATCTTCCTGTTGAATTGATCCTTTAATCATTACCTAGTGCCTTTCTTTGTCTCTTTTAACAGTTTTCATGTTAAAGTCTATTTTGTCTGATATTATGATAGCAACACTTGCCATTTTTAGTTTTCCATTAGCATGGAATATCTTTTTACATCCTTTCACTTTCAGTCTGCATGTATCTTTGTTGGTGAGATGTGTTTCTTATAAGCAGCAAAAATATGGGTCTTCCTGTGTACTTACATCCCATGTGGGATCTGTCCTTAATGTGTTGTCTAATGTGCAGTGATGCTATAACTAGTACTGAAACAGTATTTTTACACTTTGTGTTTCTGCGTGGGTACAAACTGATGAGATCTTTACTAATTATATACTGAATCGATCTCCTGTATATAAAGATAATTGGAAATGAAAAAAAAAAAACCTGGTGTTAAATTGGAAATGGCATAGAAAATTAATTAATTTTTAAAAAAATATTATGTAGGATCTCTGCCTTTAATGTGCTGTACACTCTTATTTAATGCTATAACTAGTACTCCAACAGTATTTTTTTTTTCACTTTGTGTTGCTATATGGGGGCAAACTGTTGAAATCGTTACCTAATTTATACTAAACTGATCTTTTGTATATAAAGAGAATTGAAAATGAATCATGATGTGATTGGAAGGGGAGAAGGAGCGGGAAAGGGGAGGGTTGTGGGTGGGAGGGAAGTTTTGGGAGGGGGAAGCCATTGTAACCCATGAGCTGTACTTTGGAAATTTATATTCATTAAATAAAAGTTTAAAAAAAAATTCTTTTAACTGGAGAACTGAGGCCATTTACATTAATGGTGACTATTGATAAGTAGTGACTTGGCCTTGCCATTTTCCCATAAATATTCTTATTGTTTACTTTGGATTTCTTTTGCGCTTTTACTATGGGACTTTCTATCTTCACATTCTTTCAAATGATGGCTATCTTTCTGTGTTTCTGTGTGTAGCATGTCCTTAAGCATCTTTTGTAAGGCTAGATGAATGGCAACAAATTCTTTCAATTTCTGTTGGTTGTGAAAGGTCTTTATTTCACCTTCATTCATAAGAAATCAACAAATGACAAATGCTGTCAAGGATGTGGGAAAAAGGGCACCCTGGTCCACTGTTGGTGGAAATGTAAACTGGTAAAGCCACTGTGCAAGACTGTATGGAGATACCTCAGAAATCTGAATAGAGGCCTACCATATGATTCAGCCATCCCACTCCTGGGAATTTACTCAAATCAAAATAAATCAGTTTTAGAAAGAGTTATCTGTATCTCCGTGTTCATTGCAGCACAATTCACAGTAGCTAAGATATGGAATAAGCCCAGATGGCCATCAACTGTTTACTGAATAAAAAAAAATTATGATACATATGCTCTATGGAGTACTTCTCTGCTGTAAAAATGAAATCCTATCTTTTGCAACAAGATGGACACAACTGGAAACTATTATATTTAGTGAAATAAGCCAATCCCAAAAAGATGGCTATTACATGCTTTCCCTCATTCGAGGTAACTAATTAAAGTACCTGAAATGTAAAATATTGGAGTGAAATAGACATTTTGAGGTTTGATGATTGTTTATAGCCTTTGTCTCATCTGTTGAGGAACAGTGTTTTTTTTTTTTTTCTCTTCAATCTATTTGTTGAACTCTTAGAGTGGGGTTAGCTATACAATCTTTAAGTAAACTGAAAATAGATCTTTGTAAGATTAATAGTGGGAATGCAAGAGGGAGAGGGCAGAAGTGTTGGAGTGTGGGTGGGTGGGGAGAGTGTCACTATGTTCACAAATCTGTATATATGAAATATATGAAACTTGTATAACTTAAATAAAAAATTTTTTTAAAAAGAAACTTTAAAAAAAGAACAAAAGGGCTCAATATCACCATGAAGGGCAGATCCAAGTTTTCTGTAGCCTGGATGTTATACAATTTTGAGGATCCTCTTATAAAAAAAAAGAATATGAGGCTATGAATGTATTAAATACCACAGCGATTTTTTTTGAGAATGAGAAATAAATCATGACAAAGTAGTGCAAACTTGAGGATTAAAGTTCCTTTCTTCTGAGATCTATTAGAGAAATTTGTCAAAAAGTCTTGATTCTAACTTAGTTTCCCTCCTCACATAGAACATTTTATAGCTCCCGTCTTTCACAGGGATGGTGAAAAATTAAGGGCCTTGAAGCTTCAGTTTCATTAGCTTCCTAGTAGATCTGCCTCTGCTAACTATTTTCAGGACAATTACGGAGTAAGTTGAGCAGCTAGCGTGTTTGAGGTGCTCACTACTTGATAAGATGAAATAGCATCTGAAATACCTGTCAAAAGATTACAGCAGGTATATATAAATGACCACATTACATTTCTAGTTTCCTGGTCCTAGTAAGGCATCTTTAGATCCTTTGGAGCTTACAAGGATAGTGCTTGCTCCCAGAAGATGGTCTGGTGACTTATTATGAGCTGGTTGAACTACTTAGTCCAAGTTTTTGGTATGGATTCAGCACTGGCAAGTGTATTATTTTTGTCATAACCCTTTCTTTTCATGCTATTAATATTTGACCTTCTTTCTCAGGTCAAAGATAACTCCATAATCTCAGATTCCAAGCCAAAGAAAAACCTATTCCTGTATAGAAGTATTTGTGATTCTTTTGCAAGATATTGTGCCCTTGATATCCCAGAATCTCATGGTACCCTGTGCAATAGTAACATTGGATTATAACTAGTCAGTGATGATATAGGAAAGGGCTTACTGCAAAATGATCATCTGTTAGTAGTTATGTATGGATTTGAATGCTGTCAGAGACTTAAATTATTTTCACTGTTCCCCTATGCAATGCCAACTCCATTCTTCCTTTCTTCTCTTCTGTTTCAGTCCTCCCTCACCTGTACTTTCCCATTGTCTCTTCCCTCTGCCTGAATCGTCCAGGACAGCAGTACAGGACCTTGGATTCGAGAAGATCAAAATACATTTTGCCTTCTTTTTCTTTCTTTTGATGATGAAAGGAGACACAATGGCATTGATATCCCTGCAGAAAAGAGTATTAAAATAGGAATTGAAGATATCCCACCTTACTATCCTAATAAAAATTTCCCAGGAAGTATGAAATCTGAGGCTAGCTATTGCCTGTCAACCCAAGTTGTTCATTATATTCTTGTTTGTCTTGTTTAGATTATACATCCCCTGGGCAAGAGGCCAGGTGGTTTTTATTACAGTACCCATTGCTCTGTCAACACCATCTAAATTAAAGCAAACACTCCTCTTGAATGGCACGTTTTGATCATGCTTCCCTGTGCCCAGACTGCTTAGGACTGAGAGGGTTGAGTTAGCTCTGACACCGTTAAAAGGGACTGAACTCAAAATGACTGGGATGTTCTTGAGAAAATTCATTTTCTCATCCTGACATGGGATGCAGAAGACACATTGAAGCTGTAAAACACAGCTTGGAAACGACTAGCCTAATTTTAGAACCCGTTTACACAGCTGCTCCACTGAAAAGCCGACTTTCATTGTAATTCTTGCTCTGGGAGGGCTTGCCTTTTTATTTAATTAAAAATGATCGACAAGACAGGCTTTTGATATAGCAAAGTCCACAGTAGAACAGCAAGGCAAGTGTCATTGCAGGAGCTGTCTGACATCCTGCTTTATTAGATGTCAGTTTATAATTAAAAGTTTGAGTGACAGAAATCTGAGTACCCATAAAAATGGTTTTGAGGATCTTAATTATTTCCAGCCATCTTCCTGGAAAATATATGAGACTGTGAGATCTGACATGGAGAGAGACACGTGGCATCACCCAAACATTCCCTATAAAACACACACACACACACACACAGAGAGAGAGAGAGAGAGAGAGAGAGAGAGAGAGAGAGAGATAGAGAGAGAGAGAGAAATAGGAAATACTCTAGGGTTAGAACCTGGAGAGGGAAACTCATTCTAAAATGCCATCTCAACTGTTGGCTGCTAGGTGAAGGAGTTACATATTTAAAGCAATAGATAGTAGAAGCAAAACAAAGGGAGCCCGGTATCCTAGGGAAAGGCCTAAGTCTTGATTATGAAGTTGATTAGAAAAGTGAAAGTGCTTTTCCTTTCCAGTTATGCTTGTTTTTACTAGTGCCATAATATTCATTTTATAGGAATGTTTTATAGGAATATCTAGATTTTGTGACAAAATGTTTTGAGATACTTTTCTATTTGTGCAAACTAATCCAACAATTCACTGAAATTTGGGAGTCATCAAATACTCTTTTGTTCTTTTGACAACAGGAGCCCAGAATTGAATTAATCCCAGTCATCAGATGTTTTTCTCATAAAAGCTATTTATATTTCTGAAACCTTAACACTTGAAAAGTGAGCTAGTTAGGAATTTCTGGGGAACCAACCAGCTGAATAGTTAATTTGCAAATTACATAAGATAATTATCACATGAACTTTATATTAATAGACTCAAGGCTACTTGCAATTTACTACGAGATTGCTACCTTCAGTATTACTGCATTTTAAAGATCGAGTCATGTTTGATAATATGAATATCAACAAAGTGCCATTGAATTTATGTCAAGGCTATTTTAATGGGTCAAATATGAGGTTCAGGGGCTTTATTACTCCTTTGTTATCTAGTATTATTTAATATAAGAGGCTGATTGATTAGTTCATAATGTGGAAACAATGTAAAGATAGATTATACATACCAAATGACAGTAGACTTGTCCCATGGTTTGCAGTCTTTGAATCTTGTTTCCAGAAGGAAATAGTAGTAAGCAAAGGAAAAGCAGCCATTGTCAATTACCATCATATTACAAATGGCTGAAATTTTTGCAAACTGAATTTAAAAGCTCAGTTCAGAAAATATTAAACCATGCTAATTTCGAACAACCACAAATTGGCACATTTTTAGAACTGTCTGATAAATTCAAAAGTGAGAGGTAATTTATGGTTTTAAATGAATACATGTGGTGCTTGGAGATGACTTTTTTTTTTATGCATGTCCCTCACTAATTAGCTCCCAGGAGGTGAGTGAGAGTTTTTGTTGTTCTTTTACATTGAGTTGTAAACAAAGTGAACTAGGAAAGTTAACTATGGACTAGTGTTGAGATATTGTTTAAAGTTCTCCCCCATTCCTCTCCCAACTAAATTAAAAAAAAAAATATGTCTCATAGAAGATGACCTAGCTCTGGACACAGAATATATATTAAAAATACTGTTTTTATTTCATTTTCTCCATTTTAAGGCTTTTAGAATCATAAAGTTAAATAAAGTGTGTTTTCTTTGAAAAAAAAAATCTGGCATGAACTTTCAGAATTCTTCAGACTGAGAGTAAGTCCCAGCGGCACTGTGTTTAGGGAAATGAGCTCTGGGAGTCAGAAGAGGTTTTATAAGGGAGTGTTCAACACATGATGCAGAGCCTCTCAGCCGCTGTTAGAGAACAATGTCCCTCATCAAGCCCTTATCCAAATTCAGCACTGTCCTCCCCAGTTTGGTTAAGTCCCTCTCATCAGGTTAATCAGCAACATTGGGAAAAAATAAAGGGCTACTGAAGAAATTATCTTCTACAGTGTGTGCATGAAAACCAGATCTGGCTTCAGAATTCTTGGCAGACAGTAATAATATTCTGTTCAATCTCCTGTTCTTATTTCTCCTCTTTTTTTGTTGGATGCACATTATGTGTTTTTAACTTTACTTTCTTTCAATTCCATAAATATAATTCTCAAGCCCTATTGGGGAGGAATAAATCCTCCTTTTCCTTTTAATTTTAATGAGTGTGCATTTTAGTGCATCCACTTAAAGGAGTTACACTGTGTGTTAATCAGTATAAAGTACAGTTCCTGCCTTTTAAGGGTACAATGGGTCAGGAAAAGACCTGGAAATAGATTGACACTGCAATGTAAGTAGTGTTAAAATAACAAGACAATGTAGGACACTTAGTAGACTGAAGTGACTACAGTTGGCACTGACATGTAGAATGTTAATCTAATCCCCAGACAAAACCAGTATAGTATGTACCATTATTAACCCCGTTTACGAGGGAAGAAGCTGAAGCAAAAGTGGTGAGGCAACTTGTCTGATGTGATACAGCCAGCAAGCTGCTGACCTAGACAGCCGTGTCTCCATTTTGAGCCTCTTGATTTAGTGTGCCTCAAATCTTTCCCTAACTCCCACATCAACACCCCCAGTAGGACTTCACTCCACAAGACCTGTAGGGGCAAGTTCTGGACTTCACAGCTCTTCTTGCCTGGACTGGTTTTGGCTAGACCCATGCCTTTTTCCTTCTGATTTTGTACTGCAAGAACTGGTCCAATAGATTAAAATCTTATAAGATGGAAACAAAATAAGCTTGGAACATCAGCCTTACAGTTTCTCTCTTGGATAAAGAAAGCTAATGTGCATGGCAGCAGTAAAATACCAATTTTGGACTTTCAAATAGTACTGCAGTGTGGTTTTGGTGGAACTTGAGATGTGAGCCAAGGACTGAAGAAGTTTATCTTTCTACCATACCTAAGGACTATGAACTGTTTCTAATGTAAATTGGAAAATGTGGGGCCAGTGCCGTGGCTCACTTGGTTAATCCTCTGCCTGCGGCACTGGCATCCTATATGGGCACCGGGTTCTAGTCCCAGTTGCTCCTCTTCTAGTCCAGCTCTCTGCTGTGGCCTGGGAAGGCGGTGGAGGATGGCCCAAGTGCTTGGGCCCCTGTACCCACATGGGAGACCAGGAGGAAGCACTTGGCTCCTGGCTTAGAATTGGCGTAGCTCTGGCCATAGCAGCCATTTGGGGGGTGAATCAACAGAAGGAAGATCTTTCTGTCTCTCTCTCTCACTGTCTAACTCTATCAAATAAATAAATAAATAAGTACAAATTTTTGAATTTGTAATTTGTATACTATTTGTTCTATATACACTTTCAGTATTGTATAAAATCTGCTTTGATTATTGAACATATACCTCAACATAGTTAAAAGTCTGATGGAGAAAGAAATCATGTTTCTGATCAACTTGGGAATATCACTTTGAGAATTACCTTTAAAAAATGGGAATGTAGTTGGCTTCATATGTATTCTTTGTTTCCTTTCTTATCTTTTATGGGCCTTTTAAAAAATTTAAAAGGAGATGCAGTTGTTTCTGGAAATTTAAACAGTGCTCAATAATTATCCCTAAATTCTGTAGTTGTGCTAGCTTCATCCCTTGACTGAAACTGTTTCTAAGTTTTGGCTTTAAGTTCAAGATTCTTTTTAGGTTAGAAACATCTATATGTTAAAGAAACAAGGGTCCATTTATTCAGTCATGATACATTAAAGACACACACACACACACACACACTGCTTTCTGTCTTCAGGCAATTGACTGTTTATTATGGGAAAACATGTTTACATTAATTCAACAATAGAACAAATTCCAGGAGTTATCTTAGCAACTAAGTGGAATTGACAGTGTGCAAAAATGTTGTTCTGATAATGCAAGTAAAATTTCTGATCACTGGTTTATAGAATGGGCAAGGATTATAGAAATAATTTGATTCACAATTTTTCAAACTTGAAGCCAGTGGGTATTGCCTTATCAAGATTTTTTTCTAATATTTGTGTAATCAGTTAATAGCTTTCTTTACATGAACTTCCTGTTTTTATTTAAATAGCCATGTTGTTCCATAAAAGAAAAGAAACCCATCTTGTATGCTATGAATAAAGTCAAACACAATAAGCATACAACAATATTTAAATTCTAGTTAGAGACTTTGCCTGTGGAAGGTCCTGAACTTTAAAGCCTACCCTCTCTTTGTTAAGAAGGAGATTTGCTGTTGGTAAGGAGGTGTGAAAGCTACACTAGCACCAAGCTGAGAATTTCTCCTTGATCTTCATAGAAAAGTTAAAAAGATCATTGAAAAGGTAATAATTTTCTTCCTTTGAGACTCAAATGTTATTTAACACTTTTTACCAACTGGACTTCTACCCCCACAAATATAGATCCCAAACTTTGGGACAAGTTAACTTAATCTCCTTTGTTTCAACACTAGAAAACCTAGTTTCACAAAGCTCAATATTGGGTAAGACAACACCAGAACTTGGGTCTCCTGATCCCACATCTCATCCCTGCACCCTCTCCCTATAATAAAAACACAGAAGTTGGATGCTTTTCACACACTAGCTGTCCACGTTAGGCATTGCCAAACTGACCTCTTTCTTGCAAACAGTAATTTGATAGTGGATCCCTCGATGCTTTCCTGCCTTCTTCTAGTGGATTTATTATTCCCTTTCCATACCTGCTTGCTTGGTTGTAGTTAAACATAGTATATGTTTAATTAGAAGTGTGGAATTCCTTGAAATTAAGATAGTTGATTCAACTTCAGCAAATCAATGACAAGGCAAAGTACAACCACTTTCCTCCCAGATACTCTCTCTACACTGCATGGGAAGTGATGAACAGGTGGACTTCCCTTGTTAGTCTGGGAACTGTTTATTTCAACCTTGTCACAGTCCACCTGCTTGCTATTCCTAGTATGGTACCTCTCCTCATCAGAGAACTTCAAGGAAATATTCACATTATGCTCTTTAATTTTAAAGCTCAAGTAGGAATTAAGCCTACACCAAAGTAATACACCAGGGAAAGGGGTGGGCCAAGGCTCCTTACCGTTTTCTCTGAGACAATTCTCATCATACATTTCCTAAGGTGCTTCACATTTCTCTTGCTGTGAAAGACAAAGAGCCAGGCAGCAGCCCAAGAGGGTACAATTTAGTCACAGAAAAGCTTTGAGTTTAAAGTCTTTTTTTTTTCTCCAGGAAATAAATACTATCCTCATTGGATCCTCTCTGTGTTATTGTAGCTTTTATTATTCTTTTTCACTTGTTTTCTTGATGTACAGTTTTATTTCCTTTTCTTACAAAGCAAATTTGCTTTTTTTTGAAAAAGCGATTAATATCAAGTAAATAGTGGTCTTAAGGCTTTGAAATGTTTGGCCTTTGAATTAGTTTTCTATTGCTGCTATAAAACGTTACCTCACACTCAGTGTCTTAAAGCTATATAAATTTACTTTCTTACATTTCTGGAGGTCAGATGTTGTGCACAGTCTCACTGGCTAAAATCAAGGTGTCAGCGAGACTACATTTCTTTCTTGAGACTTGGGGCAAGAATCCACTCTCCTGATCATTCCTGCTTCTTGGATGAAGCTATCTACATTCCTTGGCTTGGGGCCCTCTACCTCCAAGTTCATAAGCCCTCAGCAGCTGGTGGAGCCTCCCTCACATTGCATCATTCTGACATGAATTCTTCCTCCTTCCACTTTTAAGAGCCCTCATGATTTCACTAAGCCTACTTGAGTTATCCTGGAAACTCTCCCTATCTGAAAGTCAGTTGATTAACAAACATAATTCCACCTGCAACATTAGCTCTTTGCTGTTTTATGTAACACATCACAGTTTCTATGGACTAGGATGTCCACATTTTTGAGGTGCCTTTGTTCTGCCTAGTATAATATTTTCTTTAAAGCTATCTCTTTATATTTTTACTAATATATATCTTGAACAAAATATGAATTATATCTGATTATAGGTCAGTTTTTAAATCAAATATACCTCATACAGATTAATATTTTCTGAATATAATATATTTGTATTACAAATGTTTGAATCTTTATGAAAAATTGCATTTTTTATAGCTAGGAGGCTAGCATTAAAATATTTTTCAGCTGATTATTCTGTCTTAATCTTTTATATGTGTTTGATATTTATTTGGATGTGAGGTTCACAGAGATATTAGCCGACCCTTTAGTATTTGAAGTTTATGAAGTTTGGTTGTGATGTTCAATCCACTGGTGTTTCCTTCTGATCTCCATCCATTGTTTCTATGTTGTCTCTGCATTTCTTTCTACCAAAAACTTTTCAGCATGTAATTACTGACCTCAACCCCTCCAATAGAGGGGCCCCAGATCCCCATTGTAGGGAAACAATTGTATTCTAACTGGTCTGGCTTAATTTTATTATTATTATTATTATTATTTTTTTGACAGGCAGAGTGGACAGTGAGAGAGAGAGAGACAGAGAGAAAGGTCTTCCTTTGCCGTTGGTTCACCCTCCAATGGCCGCCGCGGCTGGCGCGCTACGGCTGGCGCACCGCGCTGATCCGATGGCAGGAGCCAGGTGCCTATCCTGGTCTCCCATGGGGTGCAGGACCCAAGCACTTGGGCCATCCTCCACTGCACTCCCTGGCCACAGCAGAGAGCTGGCCTGGAAGAGGGGCAGCCGGGACAGAACCGGCACCCCGACCGGGACTAGAACCCGGTGTGCCGGCGCCGCAAGGCGGAGGATTAGCCTAGTGAGCCACGGCGCTGGCCGGTCTGGCTTAATTTTAATTTTGTCTGACCTAATCTAAAAGAATTCAGATTCTGAATTAATTCACTGCACCAACAGATATTACAATTTGTTGTCTACTGTTCATAAATAATTTTCAAAGAAGTTAAAACATGTTCTCTATGGATTTTCTTAATATTAAGGAAGCGAGATGAAAAATTAAACCAGCATAAGAATAATGTATTAATACAGATAGACAAGACTAGAAATGTCATAGACAGCGCATGTATAATGATTAATTTGGAAATCATTGGAACAGAAAATAAATACCAGGAGTTCTGAGAAAGGATCACTGCCTTTGTGTTTGATATACCTCGTGTCCACATATGACCCATTATCACCTAATTAACTCCATGAAATATGCCCCCAAAAGCTCTGAGAATTCCTTGTATCTTATTAACCTGTCCTTTTAAAAGGAAAAATTTGGTACCAAATTTAATAAGATTATCAAGTTCAAGCCCAGATTTGGAGGAATGATGACTGTTTTCAGTTATCAGGGTCACTGGAAGGAGGTGTTCAGTGTAAAATATTCACAGTGAGTACACAGCAAATACTTACTGAAATGAAATGATATGGACTCAGCTCTTATTATTTTTTTCAAGTTGATACTTGCCTAAGTTTTGATATTTACTGTTTAAATATCTTAATGACTTTATACATTTATTTTATTTGTACAACATTTTCTGACTGTTAATGACTATTAAACAAAAATCAGCCTAGCAGTATATTAAGTAATATTTTCTGTAAAACAAATATTTGGACTACTTTTATTCATGCCAGACATAATTTTATATTTATCCAGGATATTGTTATTATTGTAGATGTCTGCAAGGGTTCATTTGGCCTCTAGATAATTTTAGCCCATCTTAGAAAATTTAAAACTAGAGAAGACCACTTTTGAAAGGCTGTTTTGGTTGTTAGTTCAGGATGAAATGTTAAAGTTTTTAAACCACAGGCATTGTTCATTAGTGATTATTTACATCCTGAACTATTCTCTACTAATTATGTTCTTGTTAGATGTATATTGCTTTGGGAAGTTTTAATTGCACTGTCTTTGACATCTAAAGACTTTTTATAGGGCAATCAAATTTCATTGTCTGACTCCTATTTCTTACTTTCCTTAGACTGGTGTTTTCTTTCCATTATCTATAATGGAATTTTATATCAATGATACCTCTGTTTTTTATGTGTAGTCTCTATATGGTCATTAAACTAATCTTGCTGATGTGAAATGATGGAGTGAGATGATCAGAGAACAACTGATTATTGGCTTACAGACAGGTCTTGTGACCCAGTGGAGAAGTGGGCTTTGACTTGATTTTCTGCCTGTGCTCTCTTTCTTTCCCATTATACCTTTTCTCTGTTCACCTTTTATTTTCATTTTATTTGAAAGAGAGGTGAGGGGATATCTTCTATGTTCTGGCTCACTCTCCAGATGCCCACAGAAGCCAAGGCTGAACCAGGCCAAAGCCAGGAGTCTGAACTTAGGGTCTTCCATGAGAGTGACAGGGACCCAAGTACTTGAGCCATCACCTGCTACCTCTTGGAATGTAGATTAGCAGGAAGCTGGAATTTGAAGCAGAGCCAAGATTCAAACTCACATGCTCTGATATGGGATGTGGGTGTTGTTCCAAGAGGAGTCCCAACCACTGTACCAGATATCTGCTCCCTAGATACTGTTTTAAATTAGGATTTTCTATATATAAAGTCATGTTGTTTGCAACAGAGATAATTTTATTTCTTCCTTTTTGATCTATTGACTCTTTCTTTTCTTTTCTTTTCTTTTTTTTTTTTTTTTTGACAGGCAGAGTGTACAGTGAGAGAGAGAGACAGAGAGAAAGGCCTTCCTTTGCCGTTGGTTCACCCCCCAATGGCCGCTGCAGCCGGTGCGCTGTGGCCAGCGCACTGCACTGATCCGAAGCCAGGAGACAGGTGCTTCCTCCTGGTCTCCCATGTGGGTGCAGTGCCCAAGGACTTGGGCCATCTTCTACTGCACTCCTGGGCCACAGCAGAGCGCTGGCCTGTAAGAGGGGCAACAGGGACAGAATCCAGTGCCCCAACCAGGACTAGAACCTGGAGTGCCGGCGCCACAGGTGGAGGATTAGCCGATTGAGCCATGGTGCCAGCTGGATCTATTAACTCTTGTAACAACAACAAAATAACACAATCATCAAGCAACCTACCTATTTATTTGGCATCCAGTAAAGTATCTATTGAACAACTGTCTGAATCAGGCGTCCTTGAATGGCCCAATATCTATAAAAGATTATATTTCCTAATTCAAGAATTCATAATCAATGGTGAAAAATTAAATATAAAAAAATCAATTTTAAATATACAAAATCCATATAAACTTTGTCCAGATTGTATTGTCAAATATTTAAGAGAAGAATTCTAAAGAGTATATAAGTGTTATATATATATACATATATATATAAGTATATAAGTGTTATATATATATATATATAAGAATTCTGAAAATGTAATTTCATTTGATTACTCTGCAAAGTCTATTGTCTTTACCTATTCTATAGGAATGGGAATAGGTGTATGGGTCTGGAATGGAAGCTTCCCAAGGTCAGAATCATATATCTCTGATTTACTTATATCTTTTGTCTCTGGTACCTGGCAAACCTTCTGACACAGTAGTGAGGCATTTTTTTTTAAAAAAAAACAAGAATGAGTGGAATAAAATGTCTCTGTTGGGGCAGTTGATGTTGGAACACACATTTGCTTGAATCTAAGGTCTGTGCTTTCTTCACTTTCTGAGGATGGCAGACATCCTCATTGTGGCACTGTGACCCCCCACCCCCCGATCCTGAGAGCAGACTGTTGCTTTTTTCTGTCCTCTCTGGTATTTGTGTCTAGGGTGTTTTCATTTCTCAGGCTTCGCCGAGCCATGACCTCAGTACAGAGGCCATTCCTGAAGTCTTGGTTTGGAGGGCAGCAACAGCCCTCTTCAGTTATTCTGTATGCATCATCTGCTCACTGCCTTCATTACTCCCATAGTACAGACCACTATGTGAAATTAGCTTATTTGTTTTCTTTTTAGTTGTTTCCCTAGCCTACTGTGTATAAGCTCCATGAGGAGAGTGACTTACCCTACCTTTATTCTGTCTATAGTGCCTGGTACATAGCTGATGCTCAATACATATTTGTTGAATAAATCAATGAATCACAGAATAATTTGATCATCATTAATATTCCCTCTTCCTGTGTTCATGGCAGACATCACTAATCTATCATGTCTTTCTCTCCTGCTAAATCCAACCTCATATTCAGAAAAATTTGCAATACAGCCCAATAGATACTTTGTAGTCAAAATATGACCCATTAACCAAGCACCAAAAAACTCATTATATATGCAAATTCCAGGGTGTAATCAAGACCGATTGGAACAGAACACACATTTTGACAAGATCCCTTCTGATTCTTATGCACATCAAAGTATGAGACATATGACTGTAGGCATTTAAAACTTGTCCTGTGGGCTGGGTGAATTACAAGGAGCTCCTTTTACCACCTCTGTGTTCTCCTTCATTTCATTCATGCAGAGATAGAGCCCCAGCTTGGCATTCTGATGTATTAGTTGGATTGACCAGATATTAGTGGAGCTATGTGGAAAAGCTTTTAGAAAAGAAGGGCTGCACGGGTTTAAAAATAAGAAATTTGGCTTGCTGTAAAGCTGGCAGAAGCTATCTCATGTCAAAATGAGCAGGTGAAATTGAGATAATCTAACTATGGAAAACAGGTCAATGTGTGTGCATCGAGTTGGAAGGATCCCTGGTCCAGAGCAGTACTTACCTCAAAAGAATGGATAGGAAAGGAAAGAAAGGCAGAGGAACCAGAATCAGGCTTAAAGGCTCATATGGGCAGAATAAGGCTACACTGGATCTAGGTGAAGATTTACATTAGCAGTTAAATTCAGAAAAAAACAAAGAAAATCTGCCTTAAAATTGAACAGAGCAATTGAATTTCATAAGAAGGAAGTTATCAGTGTTTTCCGTGAAAAAATAATTTTACTAGGTAGTAAGGAAACATAAAAATTTCAGAAATAAGGGCTTTTACAAAGAGGTTTGATAAATAGCCCATGAGGTAGTTAACTTGTTCAAATTTTATCATCAGGAAATCACAAAGAGAAGAGCACTTAGCTGAAAGGGTGATGGGCTCAAGAAGTACCTCCTTAGACCCTGGCAACCAGGGTCCCTATCATGCTTTGAGCCCCAGGGACTGGTTTGTGTGTATCTCTTGTTACACCCTTCCTTTTGGGGTGAGTGATCCAAAAGAACCAGGGAGACATGCCCACTGGGAATGTGCAAAGTGACATAAAGTTGTTTCCAAAGCCTATGATGATCTCTCCCTAGTCTACAATCTTGGGGGCAGAACGTAGCCAGGTTGAAGGATGTGCAAAGGGGATGTCTGGCCGTGGAGTCATGATCTGAGTGGAGACTTAAGTCTTGTCTTCTGTCTTAGCCCACACACAAGCATTGGATGCCGCAGATAGTACTGGATGGAGGTTTGGGAACAGGGAATGAGCCTAAGAGGAGGCTCGGAAGCTCCAATTACATGATTGCTCTGGGGCTGGTTCTGGACTCATTGATGTTGTTGTCAGTCAATTCTGTATTCCACAAATCTTTTTCCCCCTTAGGAGAAAAGATGTCTCCATAACTTATGAATTTAATTAATTTTACTTTAATCTTCAATTAAGGAAGTTGAATGATACACAGCTGAATGCAATATATTTACTGATTCTTCAAACGTGCAGGAGGCACCAATAAATATTTGCACTCCCATGGCAGATGTGAGACTAATCAGAGGGCTATATGTGAAAATATAGATTAGACTCAGCCCCTGTTCTTAATGTACTTTCATTTTTAGAAAAGATCTTTTATCACGAGAGGCTTCCTAGGATACTAAAATTAACCACCGTGTGACTGTAGCGTTTACAGTAACATCATGCTTGCATCTGGCATCTGTGTTTGTCTCCTTGTTAATTCCTCAGCCTTTCCATTTATTTTTCATGTTCACAAAGGTTAATTGACATCGACTACTGTTTATGTGAGGAATTCCTTGGTGAGTCTTAGTGGCGGCCACTCTGCAAGGTTTCAGTTCACTTGAGCAAGAACTTTGATAGTCAATCTACAAGGCTCTCTGGAAGCCTAGCACTTAATTGGAGTACTACCGCTGACTGGGCTGTACTGTCAGGCTTGGGGGGAAGTTTGATTTTCTTGTATCACTTTTTCCTATAGCTTAATCCTGTATGCACTGACTGCCTCTTAGGGTTCTCTAGGCTCAGTCCCCTTTTGCTAAGACATTATGCTGATAAACCAATAGTGATGTATTAGTGATAACTCTAATACATTGGGCTGCAGCCAAAACATATGGCCACAATACATTTGTGTGCTGTTGTTCATTTCACATAGCAATTGGTGTGAATAGGTGGTTTTTCACACAACAATGCTGTGAAGTAGGTAGAGAATTACTTCCTCCTATGCTGGTCCCCTCTACATGGTGAGAGACTTGAGGCTAAGATCCTGTGCTAGGTGATGGAGCAGCAGCTGAGACCCTTCCATCCAGTGCTTCTCACTGCACCAGATGGCACACGGACCATGCTGTGGAAGCCTCCCTTGCTCTGTTTGAGTGTCAGCAACCTCATGGATGTCACTCTTTGGGTTGGTAATTGACTCCTAGTCACTCACTTTCCATGCCTAAGATTTCTGTGAATGGTGCTTGTACATTGTTCTCATGCAAGTCCACTGATTGACATTTCAAAGCTTGCTAGGACTGTCACCTGCTGCTGTCACTCAAAGCAAAAATACATTTGCCTTATAACAAATATATAACAATAAATATAGAATGATAAATGTGTACGTGTATGTATTTATCTCGTGATTTTATATCAACAGTCACTGGCTAGAACTGACGTAAAATGATAGATTGGGAGAATTTAGCCTAATGTTGATGGTTTGCCTGGCAGGAGATGTGAGGGAATCAGATCAGATTTCCCTTAGATGAATAAGTGCTCAGGGTCAAAATGTCTGTTACTCTCTTATAACCTTTGCCCTTTGAATCCAGAGGAGTGACATGTAGATGTTAGGGAAGTAGGACTCAATCCCAGCACCGCAGCTTCCTGTTCCGGGCCAGGGTGGTGGCCGAGGCTTCACTGCAGCCCTGTGGCAATCTGCCTCTCATCTGTCTCTCAGCTCTCTGGGCCAGGGAGACACCTGTCACTGCTGGCCTGATGGCCGTGCCGTAGTCTCTGGGGATGGGTGGACTTAGCGGCCTCTGAGCTTCCAGGCCTTCTGTCCGAGATGGCCTGCCAGCTCCAAACATGTCTGCCCCTCAAGCTTCCCTTTCATGGGTTCAAAATAGGCACGAGCATGGGTGCACACTGACAAGGGTGTGGACTTTTGTGGCTCTGGAGGAACCTGGGCGGCTGAGGTACCCACTTCCTACTGCCTCTGACTGGCTTGATGAGTGGGGAATATGAGGGAGGAGCCAAGCAGTGAGCATGAATTTACAAAAAAACAAAACCCGCAGGTGTGATCATCTTGCCAAACTGCCATCTATGCTGCTTGGGCTTTGAGAATAAATGCAGTTAGCACTGAAGGTGCTGGCAGGGAGTTGCAGCAGCCTACCTGGCCCCTCTGGATTTAGGTGCGTGCTAGGCAGCTGCCCACCAGCATGTATGGAAGTTCAATTTATGTCTAACGCTGTTTTCTGGGAGTCTTGAAGCCAAAACCTATTAAATCAAAGAGAATCATCAGGGAGAACAAAAGGTAATCTCCTACCCTTAAGAGACAAGCCCTAATGTTGTTCCATTAACTGTCTGCCTTAAACATCTGAATGGTTTAAGTAACTGGAGTGCATTTGTCTCCCTGTCTCTGTTCTCATTAGGCAGGATGAACATCAGACACACACAAGAGTGCACGCACACACCCACACACACACACCCATGAGGGTATAGACCATGTCACTATTTATCATTCATCATAGTATATGAGATCTCTGTTATGAAATGTTCAGTCTCCAAAAACAGATATTGCTTTTCTTTTAGAAAAATATCCTTGGCTAGATCTGCAGATCTTTAATTAAAATTCCAGTTGCTCTTTAAAAAAAGGTTACTGCATTTTAGACTGTTTGGGTGTAAAACAGTGAGACCAGGAAACAGAATGTTTTGTAGTGGTTTGGAAGAAACTGTAAGGACAGATCAAAGGGCTTCCTGGGCTAGCCTGATGGGTCTCAGGGGGTGGCTCGAGGGGTGAGACCTGTCATATAATGAGGGCCAGCCCATCAGCCCCAAATCCCCAGGTTTGAAGGTAATTATCCGAAGCACTCACAGATTTTCTTGCTTTTGTGCCTTTGACATTGTCTGAGTTCTTATGAACAACAAAAAAGAGAAGGTTGCTATTAACTAGTTAATTAATTCATGTATGTTTTTGGTTATTCATGGCACTATAATTGTCATGTTCCTCACTAGACTGAGCCACATGAAGGCAAGGGGCCACATCTGTCTTGTTTACTTCTGTGCCCTTGGCGCCTATCCCAGATGTTCAGTGCAAGCTCATGGAATGAATGTGGAGGCCCGTGGCATACTGGACACAAGGGATAGAAAAGTGACAGAGACAGTTCCTGTCCTTAAGGGGCTCACAGGCTAAAGGAGGTACCAAAGGCCATTGGAACTTTTGATCATTTTAACACAAAGTCCTCTTTCTTGGGTGACTTATTAAATGCCAGGCACTTTTCAGACTTTTACCTTTCAGAATAACTTGATAAGGTAGATAATTTTTTTCCAGGGCAGGAAACACTATAAAGGGATTTAGGTGGCTCACTCAAAGATATATGGCTACTAGCCGAAGAATCCTGCCAATTCAGATCTGTCTCTACATATTCTGCAGTATTACCATTGCTAAACATGTCCACCTCCTTTTTTCCCTTTTATCTCTTTGTGCTTCCAGGTCAAAATTTTCTGATGTCATTGATGGAAAACTAGGAGAGATAGACAAAATCATTTTTTTCCAAGAATATTCCACAAAGCAGTTTATATTTCAGTGGGTCATCTGAGTTCTGTCTTCAAACTGCATGCCAAGGTCCCATTCTTTCTGAATTAATTGACTGCAGAACAATGGGGAGAGATGGAAGGGCTCTTCTGGTCTTCTGTGCTGACAGTTGGTAGAGGGAGCAGCACACCAGCATCTGAGGATGTCTTCTCTCTCACATCTCTGAGGAGTGGCACAATATCCTCCACCATGAGAGCTTTGGACACAGAGACAGGGGAGCTGCCTGTGGTCTCTGAACTTACCTCCTTAGGTTTCCACCTGTTCTTGGCGAATCTGCTGTGGCAGGACCGAGTGGCTCCTAGTTGTGTTCCCACTGGCTTGATAGATCCAGGAGCTGTCACAGAGGGCTTCTGGGGTGGCAGCAGAGGCAGTTGCTGAGGAAAGAATGGAAGGAGTTGACAGAGTGAACTTTTCTCATACTGTGGCTTCCTTGGTAGTCTTTCCATGGAAAAGTGTAGAAGGACAAGCCTGTGAAAGCTGGACACAACTCCTCAGCCTGAAGATTCCCCCACCAGGCTTCATTTGCTGGATAGGTACTTTAAGCACTGAGAAAACAGAAATCAGGAAGACTGAGCCTACATCTCAGGCTCTCCCCTGCTCACATGCCTGTGGGGTATAGAACTGGAAGTATTTTGGCAGACTAATCAGAGACTAAAAGCCTCCCCTGCCCTCCAATTCTAGAGATAAGAAAACAGAGGCCCAGAGAGGTCATGGGAATAAACTAAAATATTTGGGCTTTCTTCTACCTTCAGGTTTGGCTTCCAAATCCATCTAGAAGCTATGGTCTCAGGCTTTGTGTCAAACTAGTTTAAGTATAGGCATCTCCTACAGTGGGTCAGCCCACAGATATCCAAAATTGGGTGTCAGTTGGAGGTGCTATGTTGCTGGAGTCTGAAGGCAGTGACCGATGGGCTGCCCTCCTCCTTCAGTGACTTGAAGACATCGTGACAATGGTCTTGAATTTCAGGTGATCCTAGGGAGAGAGGGAGAGGACTTGGCCAGAGTCACCTGGGGAGATTGCTCAACCCATACATGCATGCTCTGCTTGCCTCAAGCCATTGAGAATTAATGCAAAATGAAAGAAGTGATGGTGGTGAGCAAGGGTATACAAAGTAATTGTGATGTGCCGATCCCCTACTGAACCTGTTGGGCAATCATATGCACCTTGAAAAGCAGTCTTAAGTGTCATTATGTTCCGTGCAGCATCACGTGCCTAATTCAGTAGATACTGAAATTGAATGGGTGAAGCAAATGGCACTGGAGAGAGAGAGAGACAAACCTAGACTGATAGGCCCAATGACCGCAATGTGAGGAAGACTAGAGTCTTCTCAGTACAGGTTTACTGAGCCTGCTAGAAGGTGAGCCTGGCCTTCTTTAGCATTCTTCCCATCGACTCTCTCTCAATAAAAATAAATACTGTTCTGCCCTTGACCTTAAGAGTTAAAATAACGAATAGCTTAATTGGACATCATTAATTCCACTTTGAATTTATTATAGGTAAGTGTGGCCTTGGAAAGAATTACGCCTACGCTCAGCCCAGGGATTTTATCCCTGAGCCTCCCAAAAGTATGCCTAGAGTAAAACAAATTCGGTGGGCCTCCCACCTCCTCCCTGCCATGGAGATCACATTTGCTGTTGAGTCCAGGCAAATAGCTATTTGCAGGGTTGGATGGGGAGTTAAGTCACATAGGCACAATGCAATATGACAACATCCTTCATGGTGATATTGTCCTTCTCCTCATTGCATTTGAATATAGATTGCCAGTGTGCAATGCCTGCCAACCTCGTGCTCTGTTTGTAAGGTTTCAGAGTTCTCAGACAAGGTGAAGTTCACATGTGCTCCCCAGAAATTATTAGCCTATTTGTAAACCTAAACAACAAAAAAACAGCGATTGTCTCTAAGAACTTAATTTGCCAAAGCCTTTTTCCTCCTCCTACTCTTAATTATGTATATATTTATAGACTTGAGCCACCTGCCTGCTCAATGCTTGCTTGTAGCTATATCTCTTCCATGCCTGCCTCTTAATGGCTCAGGGCTCTTCCTTTATACTCACTTGGCTTCAAACTCTACATTTAAACATCAGGACTCAACTCAGCTTCTGAGTATTAAAACATTTTTTTTTTAACTTCACTTTCTTGAAAAGCTGTGAACAAGCCTTTTAGCATTTTATCTGGACCAAACAGTAGTGGTTTTACATGAAAAACGGAAACTCTGTAAGTAAATCTGTGTATTTATATGTCTAAAGTGTGTTATAAAAAGAAGCAATAAATCCAGTTTTCTACATAAAAAGAATTAGATTTTCCAGTTTACCTCTGCACTGGGATTAATAAAATGTGCAACAAATAGCTGGTGGAATGATCCATTTGAAGTTTGTAAAGCATCTGGGGAAGCTAGCTGGAGTAGCCTTTTTATTTTTTCAGAAAAAGATGCCTGCTAATTTTTTGATTCAGTCTCGTTCCTGAATGACTGTTTAAAACGAGCTGTGAGAGACTGTTACCTGCCCATTTCTGCATGGCTGAGCAAATTCAGCCGCAAATCCAAGTTTCTCTTCATTTCCATCACTGTACGTCTCCAAATGACAGAGAATTCATTCCTGAGCTGGAGAGGAGCCAGAAGTTTCTCATCTAGCTGTCTGTGGGCTGCCTTTTTCTTTCCCCTCTTTGAGGCTTTCTGATGCCTAGAGTGAGCTCAACTCAAAGGTTTCCAGCCTCACACTCCCTCACATTCCCCCACCGTCACATCGAGCTCTGTGATTCGGAGGAATATCGCGTGCCAGCATCCGGCTTGCAGGCTCCTTTTACCTGCAGGTGTTCCAGAAACTTCAAAATGCGTCTGGTAATGTATTTGCTCCTCTAAACATGCCACTTTGGTGTGCATTGTATGCAGCTGCTTATTATGTTTTAAACATGTGTCTTCTGAATGACATGCATGCAAAAGCAAATGGCAAAGGGGCTTTGCAGAACGGTGTGGCTTAATTACTGGCTGAGGTGCGTGTGTGAATATGTCCTTGTTCATGTAGGCATGTGTGTATAAATATTTATTATTTATGTGCACATAGGTCCATGCCGACAGATTTCACTAAAGGAATTTCATTGAAAGCTCGACTTTTTATGTACATCCAGGTTTCCTAATCAGATCCGTAAACATCTTACACATCAGCAGCAAGTAGAGGAAAAATTCATTTTTCAAATCCATGCAAACAGCATGTTGTAGACACCCACTTAAAAAACCCTCCTTTATGAAAAAGAAATGTATATATGTATGTGGGGTGTGTGTGTGTGTGTGTGGTGTAGGAGGTGTGGGTTTTGAAAATTTGGAGAGAAGAGTTATCTTGCTGCTGCATGAGCATTTCTACCCCGCGTTACCTTCCTTCTTAAAAGTCAGTAATCACTGAGGGAAGAGATGTGGTTCTGCTTTGGAGGAACCCCAGGGGATGTTGAGCTGCAGTGTTCAGCAGGCATCTTAGGTATTCTAAATATTAGTGCTTGAATGATAAGTAGGTGGGGTAGGTTTCCCATTGCTGAGCCCTGCTGCGTTTTCTCACTTGGAGGAACTGCGTTCCCACTGCACATTTAGCATGTGCCTGTGTTGATTGAACTCTGGTAAAGCAACACCAGAGTGCAGGTTCATAAATCACACTATTTATTTGCTAGGGCTGGGTGCTAGATTCCAAAATTAAGAAATTACTTAGCAATTAATAATAAACCCAGCATCCCTTGTCTCATTGGGTGAGATTTACATCCCCGGGACTGGCTCTTCTAGTTACAAAGACGAATGATTTAGGGTTCAGACTTAATTGCTATTTCCAATCCTTAAGCTACAAAGATGCTTGCAATACTTTATTTAAAAGGCTTATTTTGAAAAATGTGTACGTGTATTTCTCACTTTGGTGGTGAGCTAATTATGGCTATAATGTGCTGTGTTCTTAAGAAGAGCAACTTGTCTTGATTATTGCTCATTTGTTATAGAAACTTGCTTCTTCATAATAATTCTTTCACTGCGTTATGCCTTTGCTTTTGAGATCAATAATTATTAATTGTTGTAAAGATGATAAAATAATGTAGCAAGTCAGAATTCACAAAGAAAAGTAGATTGAAATAGTGATTTGCTAAGAAATTAAATAAAATTGATTTTCACTAGTGGGTTTTCTAAATGTACAGTAGATATTGATATTTGAAAACAGAAGCATCTTAAATATTCACTTACTCTGGGGATCAGAGTAGGATAGTATTAACGCTCTAAGAGTTTCTTGCTACATTTAAAAAGATGTAGTAAGTAGACTAATTATTTTAAATTGGCCAATAATTTTTTCTTCATTATATTGATTATGAAGCACACAATTGGTGTTGATTTTATTTGAATTAGAGATGACTGTGAACTTTGGTAAGATACTTTACTGAGTGTAACAATAAAAGTGAATATTCTTAAAAGTCAATGTGAAAAATACTTTTCCTTTTTTTTGTTCAAGATTTAATACTTTATTGCTTATAGAACCTTATACTTAGAGGATTATGTATATGTCAAAAATTATTTAACTATCAATATTTATTTTATCAATCATTTTCAATTCATAATTACTCAAAGTAGTGCAATAAAAACACATCTCAGTGTGTAGAGATGATTCCTTGAAAGGGCATATTATATTAGGAGCCATTAAAAACATGTGTAGGCTATTAATGTTATCTATTGCTGTATGGAACTGATTTTTATTTTAAGTGTGTTTCATTTCCAGTGTTACAAGTGTATCTAAGATCCTGTCCTATTAAGTATGAGAGTCTGGTCTTTGAATGTATACATACTGGTGAAGGTTTCAAATTGAATGTTGAATGATGTAGGATGACTAGAGACTTAGTAACACTTTTTGTATGTATTACAATATGTATTAATCCATATAAAATATTAAGCTATGTAAAAGCATTCCTGGCATTCAATCACATTAGAAAACATTTTCGCCTCACTTTTGAAGTTGTTGGTGATTGTATTTGCAGTCAGTTTCATAGCTGTAAAAACAGGCTTTATTTTTCTGAACTTACATGGAAAACATTTGGTGCCATTTTGTAGCATATATTGTATGTACTAAACAGTAGGAATGTCACAATTGCCATCTGTCCCTAATTAGTATTCCTTACCAGGTTGTAGATATATTATAGACCAGTCCTTTATTTTATAAAACAGATTATATGACCCTAAATACCTAAATTGGTTGTAAAACACTTCCTCTACCTAATAGTTTCCCCATTATATGACTGAGATTGTCTTAGCAAACATTTCATTTTTTTATGACTTACATACAATATGAGGACTTTAAAAGTATGATTTGTAGAGTGACCATGCACCCACTGTTGAAAACATCATCCTTTAAGCAAGAATTTATTAAGCATCATGTTGTCAAGCTGTCTCCCTTCCTTAAGGTGAAGGGTAGTTAAGGAAGGATAGATTCTGTCTAAGGAAACTGGAGATACTGTTCCTGCTGTTTTGTCATTGACAATTGTGTATGGAAGTGTAAATATCATCAACATGGTTTAAAAATTGTGTGATTCTTTTGTTTTTCAAGATGTCACAATCCTTTGCATTTGTTGGTGGAGATGAACAATTACATTTTTGATAGGGGAGCAGACTGGAAAGAAATATTGTCCAGAGAAAGCATATTCTTAACCAAGTTATGAATGAATTGACAGGGAGGACAAAATGCATTTGGGTGAATGGGAAGAAACGGATCATGCAAGATCCAAGAAAGGAGAAGAGGAAGTAATGGGAAATCAAATTGAAAGAAAAAAATTATAGCACAGAGTTTTAAATTTTTAGTTATTTATTTTTTTCAGACTCTTTCTCACTCTCCCACTGCCCAGTTAACAAAGCAATAAAGAGAATTTATTCAACAAGAACAGAAAAAAGACAAAATATGTTTGCAAATAAAGATCCATATACTACAGGATTGTGACATATACTTGAAAACCCAATTTTCAATGAAAGGAAAATAATATTTAAAAGTTGATGCTAAATAAGTTTAGGCACAAAAAGGAATAGAAAGTTTTATATTTGCAATGCTTTGTGAGGAGCTCAAGGCAAATATTTAATTGCCCTTAAAACTGAACAAGATATAATCATGTAATTTGCATATTGTTCCAGGCTGATTTGTTTTACTATAGAGTACAGGAAAACATTTGTAGTAATATCACGTTAGCATCCATGGTGTCAAAAAAAGCAAACTTTCAAGAGCTAATGAATTAACCTACAAAGCCTGCTAAATAAAACCATATAAACAGACGTATGCTTAAAACTCTGTAGCAATCAAAAGATAAGCTCTGGTAACGTGTTGTTTGTTTTGTGACAGTGATAACATAAATTTGATGCCCCATTCATAACTAGGGATGCCAGACACAGAAATACAGGATTTGCTCTCTGGCCTCCAGAGAATGGAGGATTCATAAGCCAGTGAATAGAAATCCCCTTCTTGGTTCCAGACTTAGGTACTGCACAGTTTTCCTGATTGAATCAAAACACAAAAGGAATGAGATGCTGAGCCATGAAAGGGCGAGCACCTGGCTCTGTGGGCTTTGGTGACTTTGTGCTTTGCCTTCAAACTTCAAGGCAGTGATCTAAAGCGGACATAACCCCTCATGACAGACTGAGGAAATAGGTACCACTGATTATTACCCATTTTACACATGAGGATACCGTGGTACACATCCTAGGGACCAAGCCCATGGTTACTACCCTGGTCTTGGTGGTGTGAGCAGAAGGAGTGATTAATGGGGACTTCCCACCTAGAAGCCTTTCTCTGAAACTCTTCTTCTTCATACAACTCTTTTACACCCCTTATGTCCTTGACTCTTTCTGTATTCAATAAGGAAATACAGTGGTAAATTCAGGAACCAGCACCAAACTTTTTTTTTTTTTGATCAACTGATAATGAATTGCTCACTGGGATTAGAATTATGATGCTACCATATTCTAATGGCATATATCTCTACAGGGTGGAAATCTACCTGCGCATTCTCACCTATGTCATTCTTTCCATACTGGCTTTGTTGATATGTGGAAAAAAAAATCTGCATTCAGTTTTGGTCCACATTGAATACTTTGAGGTGACACTTTATGGGAGGCAGCAAATTGCCACATGCATTTGATTAAGGGAACAAGAACATTCGCATTGTACATAACTGTGATGAAGTGAAAATGGGGTGTGCTCTGTTTGGTGACAGCAACAATCTCCATTTTGCCACCTCATAAATCTCCTGACGTCTCAATTTCCTCATCTGTAAATGACATGTGGCTCCTATAAGAAAGCACACTGTAGTAGAATAATTCAACGGCTGATGCTTTGGAATCAGATGTCCCTGGATACAACTCCTCGGCCTCTCACTTTGGAAGCCACATTAACATCTCTGTGGAATGGGAGTAATAGTCCTTGCTGTGAGGGTGAAATTGTGCGTGTGTCATTCCTGGCACAGAGTAGCAACACAGGCTAAATGCATGAGTGTCTAAACACCTGACTCTGGATCCAGATTCCCTAGGTCCAAATAGGAACTCTATCACTAATCTTCTAGGGGATCATGGGGAATTTACTCAACTTCTTTGTGGCTTAACTTCATATCTAAAATGCAAGCTATAAACGTACCTTCCCTATAGTCATTGGAATAGGCACCTTAATGCCTGTGAAGCACTCCAAACAGTGCCTAGCACACAGAAAGCACTTCATGACTGTTGATTCCTTCTTTATGGGATTCAGTTTACCTTGACAGTGTTTCTTCTCAGAGTGCGGAGCCTCACATCCGCCTGAGGGCAGACATGTCCAGGTTCCTGTTATCTAAGACTTAAAATATCTGCTGTAATCCAGTGTCCACTGAATCATCGAGAGCATGCACTTCTGTTTCATAGTTTCTTCTAAAGTCTGTGCTCATCATTGGCGGAGGTGTGGCTCTCCTCAACCAGTGGTTGGGGGAGAGCAAATGAGCCTAATCACCCCGGGGGGCCATTTTCAGTATCTGTCCACATTTTCAATGCATAGCTCTTTTGGTTTATCAATTTTACTTCTAAGAATTTTCCTAAAGATATGCTCACATAATTGAACATGTGGTTAAGTTGGCTGCAGCATCATTTGTGATGCATGAAAAAAAAACTATGAACAACTAAATATCCACTGAGAGAAAACTGTCTAAATAATTTATGGTATATTCATGCAATGCAATGCAGCAGAGGAGTTTAAAACTGCTAGAGCCACACATGTGGATTTGAAAAACCACACAAACATTGTTTTATGAGAAAAAAAGCATTTTTTTCAGAGTAGACTATAGTATGAATGATACTATTAAAATAGATATATATATATTTATATCCATTTTTTGAAATGGAAAATTTATCAAAATATGTATGTGAGATTATTGGGAATGTTTGTAAATTGCAAGTGGATATGTCTGTAGAGTGGGTGCTTTTGTCTTTGACTTTGTGTATACTGTTCGAATTTTTAAACATGGTTATGTATTTTTACAATTTTTAAGAGTGATTTTTTAAAATGGCTAAGAAAAATTTTTTTCTCCCTACCCATAGAAACTAGCTTTTTTTTGAGCAATTACTCCTTCATGCAAATATAATCCTAAAGCTGGGTGTAGTATTTTTGGATAATTGAGCCAACTATCATTTTAAGTTAAAACAGAATGTGTATCAACTCTCTGCCAAAGCTCCAATTTGCTCCTAGGGAACAGAAACCAAGAAGACTAAGGAGATTTCTTTAACATTAAGTCACAGGAGAGTCTTAATTCCTGTGGCAAAATTCCTCCTGTTCAAAAGTTCATGCACCTTGAGAAGAAATACTAAATCAAAAGCATGGGATGGGAGAAAGGAACACTGTGTCCATGCCTTTTCCTCAGGACTTATTAATGTGAAATGTGGGGAAACATTACACATGGGACTTCTTACATTAAGGTTTCTCTGTATTTCTAAAACTCCTGGCTCAGTCTTTTGCAAAATGCTATATAAAAGTTACATTGCTTTTGGGTTTTGAGGGCAGGAGTAATTTGTATGCATGGGGTAATCAAGATTTCTTGGCCCTTTGTGCTTTTAAAAATGCTTACATATACACTGGCTCTTCTGATACTCACAAATGAGGTATTTGGGTGACGTATTATCAAGCTCATTTTCTGCACAGGGATCTGAGGTTTGGAAAGGTTAAGTGACAAGCAAATCAGAGTGAAGCTAAACACCCAAGGCTCCTTGGTTATGTTTTGGCTGTCCTTACCACCAGCAGCCAAGGACACAACTGTAGAGCAGAAATACTCCTAGGGTTGAAAAGTGGCTTAGTATGCTCTTGGAATCATTTTCACCCTGATCTGGGAATACCCAGAAATGGCCAGTTGAACTTTCTCCCCAGGTAAATTATAAACACCCTCATTTAACTGATTAAGTGATCCCCAGTAAAATCCAGGTATATTTAGGTTCCCATTTAGAGTCTGTCCCTTACTAGCTATGCAATTTGAGCACATTGTTCCTCCATCTTTAAAATGGGAATGTGATAGCTTTAATCATCCAGGGCTGCTGTGCAGAGTTTAAGTGAAATAATGTAGAGTGTGCTTATGTGGCAGGTGCACGGCACATAGCAGAGGATCAGGGACAATGGTCATTATTCATAGCTATAAATGAATCAGTCCTGGCTGGTGCAGCAGGCAAGACTGACAGAGGCCAGAGCTCTGGTTCACCTGGAGGCGACTGCCAGGAGGCATAGCACACAGAAAACACTGATCAGCTTCTTCCCTTTTGAAGAAAACTTACCTAGAATCAACTAATTAGAGGCAGAAGGGTTATCTGAAACTTTTCTGCACCTCAGTGCAGAAGCTTGGGTACCCCCGACTGAAGAGGCCATCATTAGTTTGAGACAGAGCCCCCTAGTTTGCTAGTTAATAGTGGCGCAAGCTGGGCAGGAAGGGCCAAGTCACCCAGGGATTTCTGACTAGGGAGAAATCACCACCCGTGAGAGCAACTCTGAAATTTCCTTGTCCTCAAAGTTTCTCTTCACCTTTCACAATCTCAACTCCCTAAATCAAAGTTTGGGTGAAGTCTGACAAGCCAGAGCTCAAAATCTATGTGATAACAATAAAGGGGTCTATTTGCTATTTAGCTTAAAATACTAATTCCTTCTTTGCATTTTTAAAGTGAATTTTCTGTCTTATACAATTAATTCATGCTTATCACAAAAAATGGGCAGAATCAAAACAGATAAAACTAAAATTCTTAGGAAAAAGCATTGTTCATATCATTCCATGTCGATAAATATTTTTCTAAAACTCCATTTTCAATAGCTGGACATTCCATAATTCAATTTTTTTTACAGTCTTAGTGCTTATGTTTCTTTTTCTTGCCTGCAAGAAAAATCCTCTTAAAATCATTGTACAAATGCTTCATTCTTTTTTTTTATTTAGTGAATATAAATTTCCAAAATACAGTTTATGGATTACAATGGTTTCCCCCCTTATAATTTCCCTCCCACTCACACCCCTCCCATCTCCCGCTCCCTCTCCCATTCCATTCACATCAAGATTCATTTTCAATTATCTTTATATACAGAAGATCGATTTACAAATACTTCATTCTTTACTTAAATAATTCCTAGATGTATAATTTCAAGATCAGAGTATAAATGTATTACTAAGGCTCTTGGTGTCAAATTGTCTTCTAGTTAAATTTTATTATTAAAATAAGCATTCAATTAGATGAATAATTATTTAAGAAAATATGAATTCTACTTACTTATGGTAAATAATAAGCAATTGTCTTTCTTACTATACCAACAATGCATAGTACTTTCTATTAATACAATACATAGTACTTCTTGTTAATTCCAGCTCCTGTTTTTTTATACTTCAAGCATAGTATTATCCTTAAGATAGTGTGTAAATTATATTTGGGAGGTTGGTAATGATTATCAGTAGAATACGATTAGCTTTGGTGGGGTGTGACAGAAAATGTGAACATAATTTGGAGGAGAAGTTACTACAATCACACTTCCCTGGAGTCCACTAATTTCACCCACATCCCCTTTTTAAGATGTGAGAATAAAACAATCAAGGGCACATAAACCCTTCCACCGTGGTTACCATCACATCAATTTTCTCCAGGGCTGGAAATAACCCTGCCTGATCCCTTCTGCACCATGTGAGCCTTCACAGTAGAAACATTCAGACTGGAAGCTTTTCAGCAGAAATTACTCTTGATGACACCAGCCCCGCTGTCAGAGTCATTCCTGCTGGAAAGAAAGCATTGGAATTAATGGTCTAATAAACCCAGTTAGTGTTTCATCTTGGCAAAGGATTAATTAGGGGAAGAGAAACTAACATTTATTTGGCTTCCTGCTTGACAGACCCTTTATTATTACATTATTATACTTAATCCTTCCCATCCACCTATGAAGGAGGTATAACTATGGGCATTTTCAAGGAACTGAAGTTCAGTGAAATAAAGTACTTCGCCCAAGGCCACACAGCTGGGGCGCTGCAAAGGTGAGATCTGAACCTAGGTTCTCTGCTTCTGTCGTCTGTACTCTTTATACTGCTCCTTTGTTAGTCAACTAAACTTCAGGTTTTCTCGTAAAAATCAGTCTGTCAGACTTAGAGTCTCAATCTAAATGCTGTGTCATTTAAGGTAGGTTTGTAGGCCAGAAACTGAAAATCCACTACATTGACCAGACGAGAATGGGTTTATGATCTTCACTAGCAAGAGACCATGAGACAGTGTGATTCCTAATGCTTTTCCAGAGGCTGAGGGATTTCATCAGGCACCTGGAGCCTGCCTGCCGTTCTCAGTGCAGGCTGTAGGTGACTTTTATGGTTGTGTGATCATTTCAAGAGTTCTGGGCACATCTTCATAAAACAGGATCTAGAGAGAGGACAATGCACTGACTCCCTTTCTCCACTCCTTTCTTTACAGAGCAACACAAACTTCCCAGGGGATCCTCTTTCATGCCTTGTTTCCTAGAACTGTGGCCTAGAGGCCCCTTCCTAACTCAAACATTGGCATTGGGAATGGCTTAGGCCAAGATTCACTCCCTGAGACTGGAGAGCATTGAACACCCAAACCAAAGCCAGACTTTGTGGCAGGCAGGGGCATTCAAAATGCTGCCTGCCAACACAGCTTTTGAGAGAGTTTTGAGGTTTCTTTTTATTCTTAATTGTGCATATTTATAAGGTTTTTTACTGATATAAAAGTGCACTGTTGTTTTTCTAACAGTTTTATTTTTATATAACCACATCTACGATTGAATATACTGTTTTTTTTTCTTTGTGATGCAGCAAATCTTGCCCATTTCCATCAATTCTAATAGATTTTTGATTTTTATTCTTTACCCAAATGGCCAACTCTCCCAATTCTTCTTTATTAGTTCTTCTCGAAATAACTTACTCCAAAAGTGTGGTGATGTAAGCCTTTATAGGAAAGTGAAGAGGGTCCCAATAGTACCTGTCTACAGAGTCAGCACATTTTTTTGCTGTTTCAAAAAGTAAGGTCTTGTCTTATTGAAGATTTCTGAATAGAAGAAACTCACTTTTTCATCTTGAATAAACATTCTAATTATCCTTTATTTCAGCAAGTGAGTTAATCTTCATCCTTACAGTAACACATCATTTATTTGATATACCAATTTGTTTATAGGGGGAACATTGAATTGGCTTATTAATGAAATCAGAACAATCAATCTAGTCCAATAAATATTTGTCAAAACCTAGGCTTTGCTCACAAGATGTGCCTTAAAAAATTTTAGACAACCTGGTGAATAAGAGATATAAATATTCAATAAAGAAGAGGCATCTATAATGAACTATTACATGATACACAGTAAGGATATAGGTTAATAATGACAACAACGATGTGTTGAACACTGATTATGGCCTAGATTTTGCTTTCATTGTACTTATTTAGTTCTCAACTTCATGAGGTTTCTTAAGCTCCATTTTACAGATGAAGAAACAGGCACTATAGAGAGAGATAAAGGTAATGCATATGGGGATTCAATTCTTCCTGAGAAGGTAGGGGGAAAGTATTTAGTAGGAATATATGGGCCGGCGCCATGGCTCAATAGGCTAATCCTCCGCCTATGGCGTCGGCACCCCGGGGTTCTAGTCCCGGTCAGGGCGCCAGATTCTGTCCCGGTTGCCCCTCTTCCAGTCCAGCTCTCTGCTGTGGCCTGGGAGTGCAGTGGAGGATGGCCCAAGTCCTTGGGCCCTGCACCCACATGGGAGACCAGGAGGAAGCACCTGTCTCCTGGCTTCGGATCAGTGTAGTGTGCTGGCTGCAATGCGCAGGCCGCAGTGGCCACTGGGGGGTGAACCAATGGAAGAAAGGAAGACCTTTCTCTCTGTCTCTCTCTCTCTCTCTCACTGTCCACTCTGCATGTCAAAAAAAAAAAAAAAGGAAAGAAAAGAAAAGAAATATATGAAAATGGGGCTGGCACTGTGGCACAGTGGTTTAATGCCCTGGCCTGAAGTGCCGGTATCCCATATGGGTGCCGGTTTGAGACCCAGCTGTTCCACTTCCCATCTAGCTCTCTGCTACCCACGTGGGAGACCCAGAGGAAGCTCCTGGCTTCAGATAGGCACAGCTCCGGCCATTGTGAACCATCGGAAGGAAGACCTCTCTCTCCTCTCTCTCTCTCTGCCTCTCTTCTCTCTGTGTAACTCTGACTTTCAAATAAATAGATAAATCTTTAAAAAATAAATATATGAAGATAAGGTGACCTTCTAACTGCAGTTAAGGGGAGAAGCCCAGTGGAAAACTGGTTTGGCAGTGAGAAAGGACAGCATGTGTAAACCACATCTGAAAGAGCAAACCATCTCTGGAAAGGCCCTTGCTTGTTTCATGGGGCTGAAGCACTGTAGGGTGAGGAATAGGGGGAGATGAGAACAAGGAGAACTTGCTGTGTTGTATGGGCCATGTGTACCCAGCTAAGGAGCCAGGGGTCCATCAGTAACTAGTCTGGAAAGTGGCATAGTGTGGCACACTGGTTAGATTGCCCAAGGAGTGAGAATAAGGTCATAATAAGAATAAAACATTACATAATTAGTGTATCTCTAAGTGCCAAGCATTATGGAATCACTTTAGACAAGTTCCATACTCAATCTGCACAACAATCCTAATATGTTGCTCCTATTTCTACACTCACGTTGCATGTGAGAAGACTGAAACCTAGAAGGGTTAAGTAACTTTGCCAGACACACAAATGGTAATCAGAGGAGTAGATCTATGTAATTCTAGAGGTTGCCTTGCCTCTGGGCACCAGAGCAGAATCTGGGGAAAGAGCACAGGAATAAAATCGTTTCAAGTCCTGGCAGGAAAAGAGAAGCTCATGAAAATGATGGAGGAGGTAGACCCAGTTTCTGTATCTGGAGCTCTAATGAGCTTTTACTCTAGTCCTATCTCACAGGTTTGAGATGTTCATGGCAGCTTGTTACTATGGAGAAATGTACCAATTCTGTATGTACCAGGTAGGTGAGTAGATGAGTTGCTTTTTATAAACATGTGGTCCGTAGAGTTGGTGGGTGTGGTTGAGCCTGGGCCTGTTCATGGGAGTCAGTGGACAAGAGAGGAAAGAAGACTTGTCTAGGGCTGAGAAGTGGGGCGCACATATGAGTATGCCATATGGGGGGAACTAGGAGGAAGGGAACAGAGTGAAGTGAAGGTCAACTGGGAAGAAGCCAAGGTGCTAGTGGGTTAAATGAGACAATTCTGAAGCTGAGTCCAGGGCTGTGGAGAGATTGCCATGACCTCCCTTTCCACGCGGCCTGGGACAGCCATAGAACCCCTTTAAGGGCTGAGCAGGACCAAGATTGCCCATTTATCTAGTGTAGTGTTGGGCTTCCTACCTTTTCTTTTCATTAAAGTGGTCATCTGGAAGGAATTGATCAATTGATCAGTAGTCTGAGTCACATGGACATAACATAAAAGCATCACCAACTTTCAGAAGGAGTTAATTATATAAATTATATATTTTTCTTTCTAAAGTGCTCTGATGTCCTCAGTTGATGTGTATCATAGTTCCTGTAGCTGTAGCTACAAATTGAATTCCTAAAGTAGAGTGCTTATCGCTTCTCGGCTTTTTGGCTAAGATCAAGTGTAGTATCTAAAGTAGAGTGCAAAGCATCAATTAAGGATATTTCAACAATATATTAATAATTGTTGTTGACACACAGAAACCAATTTGAATTTCTCATGATGTGTTTCTGAGTGTTTCAAGCATTGTCTTTATAATTAATCAATTAATTATTTTGCTATAATGACATTAAATTAGAAAACTCCTGGGATAAATTGATGATTACAGGTGCAGGGCAAGGAAAATACAAGGTGAGTATATAGGTGTTTCAGGGCTGCTATAACAAAATATCATGAACTGGAAGACTTATAAACAAGAAAAATTATCTCTCACAGTTTCTAAGACTGAGAAGTCCAAGTTCAGGGTACCAGTGTAGTTAGACTGTGGGCAGGGCCCCCTTCTGGGTTGCAGACTGCTGACTTTTCCCGTATCCTCACATGGCAGAAACTGTGAGCTAACTTTCTGGGGTCGCTTTTGTAAGGGCACTAATCCCATTCATGAGGGCTCCATCCTTGTGACCTAATCAGCTTTGAAACATCCCTCCTTCTAATACCATCACAGTAGGTGTTAGGATGTCAAAATATGAATTTGGGGGTGGGAGACACAATCATCCAAACCAACACACACACACACACACACACACACCAGACATCTTGAAGAAGCTTCTTTGGCTAAAGTTTGAGAAAATTTGAACAAATAATAAATAGTAATGGCACTAAAAGATCATAGCTCATTAAATAAAATTTTTAAGTTTCTAGGTTAAAAATTATTTTTTTTAAAAAAAGGAAGAGAATGGAGCAAAGAGGGATGCAGAAAACTATTTACAGAATGTCACTTGATATGTGAAGAAATAGTGATGGAATTGTATTCATTATTTTGAGATTTCTAATAGATTAGGCAAAGATTATCAATGGATACTAGAATAAATTTGGAGATTCAGGACATTCACATACTTCTTTTATATATATATATATATATATATATATATTATTTATTTATTTATTTATTTGAAAAGCAGAGTTACAGAGAGGCAGAGGCAGAGAGAGAGAGAGAGCGAGGCATCCTGCATCTGCTGGCCTGCTCCCCAGATGGCCGCAATGGCTGAAGCTGGGCCCTTCTGAAACCAGGAGTCAAGAGCCTCCTGTGAGTCTCCCATGAAGGATTCAGGGACCAAGCGCTTGGGCCATCTTCCACTGCTGTCCCAGTCCATAACAGAGAGCTGGGTAGGAAGTAGAACATCTGAGTCTTGAACTCTGAACCCTCACCCATATGTGATGCTGGCACTGCGGGCCCCCATTCTCATACTTTCAAAGTATTACCTCTCAGATGACTCAGATTATTACAAAGGGGAAAAATGTGCCTCTAAAGTAAAAATATCTGGAGGACATCACTAATAATGGAGTGATGTTATGTTATCTGCTTCCTGATGTCTTACAATAAGAATACAATTCTGTATACCCAATACTTTTAACATAAAAAATGTTAAAACAGAATATAATCATAAGGAAACAATCAGACAAATTCAGAATGTAGGGCATTTATAAGACCAGTGGCTGCTACCTTTATAAAAGTCAATACCATGAAAAACAAGTAGATGAGCACAAGACAGTGGAGCTCTTCCTGCTGTAGAAAGATTAAAGAGAGACACAGCAGCCAAATCAGGGTGGATCTATGTTGGATCCTGGACCATCCCATCCACCTGCAACATGTGTGAAGACTGCAAGTAGGGAACATTTACATAAACTCTTGTCTATAAGACAATATTTTTGAATTGATTTTTCTTAGCTGGGATAATGCTTTGTGGTCATGTAAAAGAATACCTAGATCATATAAAAGAATATTCTGGGAGGTGCATGCTGAAGTACTTGCGGGGCGAAGTGAAATGATCTCTGCGATATACTTTCAAATAGCTAGATTTTCAATGTACCTAGTCTCTGATGTAACTGGTTTAATTTATTTATTACTTACTTGATACTTATTTCTTGAAGCTCATGACAGTTTGTTTAAAATCCCTCTGTAATAGCCTGAACTTCGTCTCCCACTTTTTTCCCTGGTTTTTGGTTCGTTTTCACCTTCATTCCTTCTTAGCTAGTGCATGAATTTATATGATGCTGTGTCCTTCCAAATCCTCTACCCACCTCTCAGCCAGCAGATGTAGGTTAGCACGTATGCCTTTATGCTCCTTACCAGTTTGTTAGACTCCCAGGTCAATTTATGTTTTCCCTTGTTTCTAGCTAGCCTTTGTCTGAAAATGAGTCTAGCTCATTGGTTTTCTAAAGGTGAGTCATTTAAAGTAGAGGAAAAATCAGTGGCTTTTATACTGCCACTTACAACTGCCTTTGCTAATTAATGCTTTGGCAATAGATGATATACATGAAGACTTTACACTGTCTTGTCAAGATCTGGTTCCCTCACTTTCCATAAAATACCTCACCCATGAGTTGTAACAGTCTTAGATGAATTGTGGCCTTCGCACCCAATTGCCCATCAGCACAACCTGGGGAAGCTGACAGGAGCGGGGCTGCCCTGCTTATTGTAGTGGGAAAAAGGGGGACAGGGAGGAGCCTGTGTCACACAGGCAATTAGTGGACGAGTGACAGGAGCAGGATCTGGACCTCCTGATTCTTTCATGGGCAATATTTCTCCTTTACATGTTTCTCTTCTGCAATAACCCATGCACGTTTCTGGTCCTTCTCGTAGTGGTGCCGCCGTCATTCATGGTTGTTGACTGAACAGCTGCTCTAGGTTCAGTGCAGGTTAGACACTGGCGACAAAGATTAAAATTGGCCTCAGAATGTTGCATGACAAAAGAACTAGACTTTAGGTGCTACAGACATGCAGATGCTAGATGGTATGTAGGATATCAGAGATTAGATATAGGAAAGGAGAATGGACAGCTTGCTTAGAGATACCTTTGTGGTCTTCAGGATTTTTTATTTTTAGTTCTTTGGAATTGGAGTTTTCTGGAAAGAATCTGCTATTTGTTTGAACAAGAGTGTATTTCTTTTTTTTAAGATTTATTTATTTGAAAGTCAGAGTTACACAGAGAGAGGAGAAGCAGAGAGAGAGAGAGCGAGGTTTCCCATCCTATGGCTCACTCCCCAGTTGGCTGCAACAGCCCGAGCTGTGCCGATCCAAATCCAGGAGCCAGGAGCTTCTTCTGGGTCTCCACGCGGGTGCAGGGGCCTAAGGACTTGGGCCATCTTGTACTGCCTTTCCAGGCCATAGCAGAGAGCTGGATCGGAAATGGAGCATCCAGGCCTCGAACTGGCACCCATATGGGATGCCGGCGCTTCAGGCCAGCCCCCAAGAGTGTATTTCTGCTTACTGTTGGAAATTTTGATAAACATGCATTCCTGGTGACTTTTTGTTTCTACAACAAGGATAGACCCAGCAGAGCATGAAGAGAGCAAATATCAGACCTCAATGCTATCCCTTCTGTCATTGTTGTGTGCACACCTACAAAACGGAGGGAGCCAAATGCATCACCCTAGGATGGGTTCACTGAGGAGCAGACTGACAGGGAATCCTTGTGAATTCCTTAGAATCCTTAGGACAGGAAATTGAGATTGAAGCTATCAAAAGATATCTGATCTCCGTCAGGGCTTAACTTCATGAAGACAAGTTTTGATAAATAGGCTTTGATCTAGGATGGGTCCAATCATGAATGATGTTTTAAAGCCATCTTCTTTATTATCCATTGGTTGATGTAATTCATTTTCACAGAACCAAGTTGATATTCATCTAGAATGTGCCTGTATCAATAGTTATACTATTGAAATTATTCCATGTCACTTGGTAATAACCATTGCCCCCAGGGAACCCTCACCTCCACTCTCCCAGTATCTTTTCCAGGACTGGTTTCTCCACACCTAGTACCCACATCCAGCTGAACTGAAGGATTCATCCTTGGCACAGCAAGGAAATCGATTGTTCCATATTATGATTATCCCCAACCCATTTTAAAAGATTTTTTTTAATTTAGTTGAGGTAGAGTTTCAGAAAGAGAGAGACAGAGAGAGAGAGAGATCTTCCATCTGCTGGATCACTCCTCAAATAGCTGCAATGGCCATAGCTGAGCCAATCACAAGCCAGGAGCCAAGAGCTTCTTTCAAGTCTCCCATGTGGTTGCAGGGGCACAAGCACTTAGACCATCTTCCACTGGTTTCCCAGGCCACAAGCAGAGAGCTGGATCAGAAGAGTAGTTGGGACTTGAACTGTGGCACATATGGGGTGCTGGCGCCACAGGCGGAGGCTTAGCCTACTATGCCACAGCACTAGGCTCATGATTATCCCCCTTTGCCCAGTAATTATTATAGTTCCCCATTTTTTTTACAATTATTATACAGTTCTAATTTTAAGTACTCTCATTTCTAACCAGTGGGGAACATCTGGTCTGTGGGCCATGGAAGGCCTGGAAAATTATTTAGTCTGGCATTGCCAAGACAACTGCAGGTGGAACTCAAAATTCAATAAATCTATAGCAGGCTCATTTTTGAGTTAGCAATTTTGTATGGCCCACAAATTATAAGTCTTCAAGTGGCCCTTGGCAGAATAAAAAGGTTCCCCACCTCTACCTTAGAACCTGGGAAACTAAATACTAAAGCTACATTTCAAATTCATGACATCAAGTGAAAACTCCCAGTTTCATGGTTTATACTTAAAGTAGTAAAGGTAAGTGCATTGAGAATGTCCTTATCCATGAATGTTTGCTCTAGAAGCTGCTGCTTTTTGGAGTACAGCAGACACTAAAGAATCGAGAGAAGTTTAAATGAAGTCAAGCACAGTATGGGCTGGCATACTGGAGGTACTTTCTGTATGTTGAGGGTTTGTCCTATTGGAAGCAAGATTGCTTTGTGGGGAGGAGAGAGCTGTTCAGTAAGCCCTGGCAATTATTCTGATGTGTTTTGTTAAAATGGCAACATTCCAGGGCAGGCATTATGGCATGATGGGTTGGGCCACCACCTGTAATGCCAGCATCCCATGTGGGCACTGGTCTGAGTCCCGGCTGCTCTGCTTCCTATTCAGCTAAAGCACTCGGGAAAGCAGTGGAACATGGGCCAGATCCTGGGGTCTTTGCACGCATGTGAGAGACCCAGATGAAGCTCCTGGCTCCTGGCCTTAGTCTGGCCCAGCCCCAGCCATTGTGACCTTTTGGAGAGTGAACCAGGGGATGGAAGATATTTCTCTCTCTCTCTCTCTCTCTCTCTCTCTCTCTTTCAAGTAAATAAAATGTTAAAAAAATAATAATGGCAACATTCATGGTCATTAGCTTCTTCTACTGATTGTCCCAGGAGATGGCCTTAGTTGTCTCCCATAAACTATCTCTTGAATCAGACTCAAGTTCATTTTCTGACTTGCAGACTTTGCTTTGACTTGTGTTGTCTTCAGCTTTCACCAGAATCACCAGCTACAGCCCCAAGTCCTCCTGGGTTCAACACTTTCTTAGTGTCAAGAGTCCTCGGCCTTGGTTCACATTCAGTTAAAGATCATTTTTCCGAAGTGTAGGAAAGGCTAAACTCCTTGAATTGTTTCACGGTTGAAATGAAAATATTTCCATATGAGTCTCTATGAGAGTATTCTTCTGCCTACAATTTCATTTGTTTTCTATTTACACAGAGCAGCTGCCCATTTTTAGCTGCTATGGGGTTTGACTACCTTACAGATTCAGGAAAAAAAATAATCCCAGCTGATATTGGATGTGCAGAATGACTGTCTTGAACTGGATTTTCTCTTGTTCTTTGGCTATAATATCATACTGATAGCTGGTCAAAAGCATGTTCACGTTTAGTGATTCTTTTTGCAAACAAGAAACCTCACTTGAGTGCTATACCTCTGTTGCCAAGCTAATAAGATAATCCACTTTTCATTTCAATGTCTATAATCTTAAAACAGAAGTCTCCTCTCTTTTCATTGCAGCAGTCATTGGAAAAACATTCTGTTGCCATAATCCTATTAAAATGCATTCACTTTTGCAGTACACATTGATGATAGTATTTATCCTTCTGAGTTCCTAGGGAGGAGAGTGAAAAAAACAAATCTATTCAAAATTTCAGGAAGAAAATAGGTACAGAGATTTAACAGTTATAGTAAAAGCTTAGAAGTGAATAGCAACTAATAGCCACAGCAGGAAAGAATAAACATTAGTTCATCAATTAGGTTTTTATTTAAGCTCTGATTGGGAAAGAGTAATTTTCTCCCAGAAATGTCCCATACTGATCACATATGTCCACACAGGTGAATGTTAGCTAAACTGAATTTCCTGAGCACCGAAATAATTACCAATACTCACCTGTGGCATTTCTAATCCTCTACCCTTTATTGGCACTAATGGCTTTGAAGTTGTAATACCATTAAAAAATAAATAATTAGCAAAATGATTAACATTGATGAGATGTGCAAACAGAGCTTTAATTAATTAATTGACTCTCCTGAGAAAATTAGATTGTACTTATTCTTTTAGTTGGTATAGATATTAAGTTCTCATTTTGTATAGGAGCCATTAAAATTCATGGTGATTTCTGGCATTTTTACTTTAAGTGAGGGGATCTCTGTCTCTCCTTCTCCCTCTTCCTCTCCCTCTCTCTCTTCCTCCCTCTCTCCCCCTCCCTTTCCCCCTCTACTTTTCCCTCCCCCTCTCCGTCTCTAAGGAAAACCAAAGTTTAGTTTTGTATTCCTGATACAATTATTCTATATTTCTATATTGATCTAACTTCATTTATGTAAAAACTGAATAATAAAACCAGTTTCCATAGACTTTCCTAAACTTTTTTTGCTTTAATTCGAAGTGCATTTTTAAGCATCTCAGTATCTTAACTGGCCTCTGGAACAAAGCTTTTCATTTGTTTTTATACCAGAGGTCAGGGTGTTGTGCATTAATGGTATACAAGATTTCAGATATGTTCATAGTTCCTATCATGGAGAAAATATCCCCTTCTGTTCATAATGATTTCTCCTGAAACTTACTTACCAATAGTATAAGTTTAATGTTGAATATTATTAAATGTCTTCTCAGTTGCAAAATAAGTGTATAATGGTTGAGCATTTTTTTAGATTCATCTGTTATTTACTTGAAAGTCAGAGTTACACGAGAGAGAAGGAAAGGCAGAGAGAGAGAGAGAGAGAGAGAGAGAGAGAGATCGGTCTTCCATCCATTGGTTCACTCCCCAATTGGTTGCAATGGCTAGAACTGTGCTGATCCGAAGACAGGAGACAGGAGCCTCCTCCTTGCAGGGACCCAAGGACTTGGGTCATCCTCCACCACCCTCCCAGGCCACATCAGAGAGTTGGATTGGAAGTGGAACAGCTGGGTCTCAAACCAGCACCTGTATGGGATGCCAATGCTTCAGGCCAGGGCGTTAACCAGCTGCACCACAGCACCAGCCCCAGTTGAGCATTTTTTTAAGATTTATTTATTTATGTGAAAGGCAAAGTTACAAAGGGGTGGGAGAGAGAGAGAGAGAGAGAGAGAGAGAGAGATCTTCCATCTTCTGGTTCACTCCCCAGATGGCTGCAATGGCCAGGGCTGGACCAGACCAAAGTCAAACTGGTGCCCATATGGGATGCTGGTATCACAGACAGCAGCTTAACACACTTTGCCACAATGCTGGCCCCCAGTAGCTGAGTATTTGAAAAAAACCTATGCAATGTCCATTTTGGGTTTTTGGAAACCTGAATTACTTGTTTTGTAGTTTACTTTCCTTTTTTAGGCACCCCCATACAATATGAGACATATATGAGGCTTTCTAGAATGGGTCATATCCATGCAATCTGGTGCTGTAATAGCTCATGGCTTCATGTAACGTATTAAAACTCACATTCTCCTCAACTAAAGAGCAATCTTGTTTTATAGGGCAATTTAGGACAAAAAGTCTAAACTACAGCTCACTATTTTGTAATAAAATATTTATAAAACAAATTTTGTATTTTTGTGGTCTAAGTCTAGAATTCCATAATGCAGGAGGAATTTTTACACAGAAATTTATGGGGACTCTTCCCAGGGCCCACATTCAAGTACCCTCTTGTCTGTGGTGAATGACAACAAAGTTGCTAGTGTGCTGAGAAGGAAGCAGCATTCACTTCCCTTGACATCAGTAAGCAATAGCATCCCCATCTTACTGAAGTAGAAGGTGAAGCTTAGAAATATGAAATTAGGCCGGCGCCGTGGCTCAACAGGCTAATCCTCCGCCTTGCGGCGCCGGCACACCGGGTTCTAGTCCCGGTCGGGGCACCGATCCTGTCCCGGTTGCCCCTCTTCCAGGCCAGCTCTCTGCTGTGGCTAGGGAGTGCAGTGGAGGGTGGCCCAAGTCCTTGGGTCCTGCACCCCATGGGAGACCAGGATAAGCACCTGGCTCCTGCCATCGGAACAGCGCGGTGCGCCGGCCGCAGCGCGCTACCGCGGCGGCCATTGGAGGGTGAACCAACGGCAAAAGGAAGACCTTTCTCTCTGTCTCTCTCTCTCACTGTCCACTCTGCCTGTCAAAAAAAATTAAAAAAAAAAAAAAGAAATATGAAATTAATTATAAAAGTCAAGCAGATAAATTTTGGAGTTGAGATTTGAACATATGTTTATCTAACTCTGTATGGTAGTATTTAGATTCAGAAACATTTTGAACTGATGCATGACTTTATCATGGATGACTGTGCTATAATCACCTCTCTCCTAACTTCTGCTATATTATGCCACCCATCTCCTCTGCAGCAGTAGGCTAAAAGGCAAGATAACAGATTAAGACATTTGAGCAACTACTACATTCTTGGTATTGTCTTAGGGGTTGAAAACATTGTGAAATAAATAATACATAAAATTTCTTTTCTAGCAGAGCTTGAATTCTCGTGGGGCACACCATGAACAAGTAAAGATGTAGTTTCAGGTGGTGTTAAAAGACATGAGAGTGATCCTGTGGTGGTCTTGGAGAACCTAAATTGGATGATCAAAACATTTATAACGGTGTAAATGAGAAAGAGCCATTCATGGAAAAATCCAAGACGAGTTATCCAGGCAAAACACTGGGGATGGGGAAAGAATATTGGTAGTTTCAGGAGCAACAAAAAGAACACTGATGTTGCATCTTGGTAAACAAGCAGGACAGTAGAGAAAATGAGGTAGATGGGTAGGTAGGTGACATATCAAATAGAGTCGTGGAGGGCATGATGACAACTTTGAAAAGCATTGTGACGAGAGAGAAACCACTGGAAGGTTTTAAGCCAGAAGGTATGTTATGATTTATGCTTTTGAAAAGACCAGGTTATCTTAGTAGAGGGGCAAAAGAATAGAGGAATCTCTGATCTGCCCTCAAGGAGACCCAACAGGCCAGTCCACTGCAGTGGCTTTCAATGTGGTAAGCCTGGGCTTCAGCAGAAGTCAGCTTGGGAAGAGCCCTGGCAGCTCTGCCAAGAGTTGGACCACTGGAAATGGACCTGCCCTGGAGTGGAAGGATGCCCAGGTCAGAGCCACAGATCTTATTGGCTCCAAGCTGAAAAGCCCTTCACTCAGCCCAACTTCCAAAGTGACCACTGCAGCTGAGGGTATGGTCAAGTAGGGTCAGCAACATTGCAGGCAGAACTATAAATTTCTTGTTAGAGATGCCCCCTGCCTTGACCTGGCCAGCTCTCCTCCCAGGCCAGCCAAGTAATGAAAGTCAACAGAGTGCCTTCCCCTAGGAGGTTCACACCTCCCTTAGGATATACCCCATGTGAAGAGATAGATAGGTCTGGGCCTCTTAACTTACAAGGCCTAAAGCCCACCAGATTATTATCAAGCCCCTTCTATCAGGTTCCATTTGCCTCTCAATCAGAAAACTTAATTGTAGCTTAGACAGCACCTTTCTTAGCTCCTCTAATAATGACTCTGTCCTTTGTTCTAGACCCTGTCTAGTGCACTTGGGCCTCATTCCTTTGTAATCATAACCTCTACTCTACCACCAATGGCTCTACTCCCAACCTGTGTGTACTGATGGTCCTCTTCCCCACTTAATGCTGTATAATTGTTCAGACCTGGTAAATGCCACTCTTAGGATCATTGGTTACTATCCTCACCCTGTCTTTTATGACCTTGTCTAAATATGATCAGAGTCGGCGAACTTGGAAGGCTTCCATAGCCTTGGCAACTCATGACGACAGCCTAGGGTGGTTACTGGTGCCATAAACTAGAGTGTCAATGTGTTGGGTCAACAACAGGAGCCACTGTGTACTTGCTCCTGATGTGGGATCTCTGTCCTTAGTGTACTGTACATTTTGATTTAATGCTATAACTAGTCCCCAAACAGTATGTTTCACTTTGTGTTTCTATGTGGGTGCAAACTGTTGAAATCTTTATACTAAATTGATCTCCTGTATATAAAGAGAATTGAAAATGAATCTTGATGTGAATGGAAGGGGAGACGGAGCGGGAGAGGGGAGGGTTGCGGGTGAGAGGGAAGTTATGGGAGAGGGAAGCCATTGTAATCCATAAGCTGTACACTGGAAATTTATATTCATTAAATAAAAGTTTAAAAAAAAGAATAGAGGAATCAGTTAGGAGACTATTGCAATAGCCCAAGTTTGTAGCCATGAGAATTCTGAGAAAAGGTCACATCTAGATATATGTCAAAAGTACAGCAAATAGGATATGCTTATTCATTGAATGGGTATAAAGAGGAAGAAGGGAGAATGGAGCTGGGGAGGTGAGAGAAAGAAATTAAGGAACCATTAACTTAGATGGGAAAGACTGAGGTGGAGAGATTTCAAGCCAGGAGCTCTGTAAGTAGGAAGTTGGATTAACAACCCCAGATTCAGAGGAAAGGTTAGATATTGCGATATAAATGTCAGAGTCATCTGTGTGTACGGCCCCTGGAGGAGGTCATCTAAGAGTGGGAGGAGGAGGACAAGAGAGCCAAGAGCCTACCCCTAGAATATCTCAGCTCTTAGAAGTCAGGAATATGAGGAGCAACCAGCAAAAGACTGAAAAGGAGCAGTCAGTGAAGTGAGAGGAAAATGTGCGTATGTATGTGTGTGAATGGAGAGGTGGAGTTTACTACAGTTTATATCAGCTTTTACCTGTTGAACCCTTCTATGCCAAATATTTTGGTTCTTTCCTTATGCCAACAACCAATTATCCAATGCTGAAACATGAACTAGATTTACTATGGTTTAATTCAATTCTTTTTTTTTCAACTTTTATTTAATGAATATAAATTTCCAGTATACAGCTTATGGATTACAATGGCTTCCCCTTCCCATAATTTCCCTCCCACCCGCAACCCTCCCCTCTCCCGCTCCCTCTCCCCTTCCATTCACATTAAGATTCATTTTCAATTCTCTTTATATACAGAAGATCAATTTAGTATACATTAAGTAAAGATTTCAACAGTTTGCACCCACATAGAAACACAAAGTGAAACATACTGTTTGAGTACTAGTTATAGCATTAAATCAAAATGTACAGTACATTAAGGACAGAGATCCCACATCAGGAGCAAGTACACAGTGGCTCCTGTTGTTGACCCAACAAATTGACACTCTAGTTTATGGCACCAGTAACCGCCCTAGGCTGTCGTCATGAGTTGCCAAGGCTATGGAAGCCTTCCAAGTTCGCCGACTCTGATCATATTTAGACAAGGTCATAAAAGACAGGGTGAGGATAGTAACCAATGATCCTAAGAGTGGCATTTACCAGGTCTGAACAATTATACAGCATTAAGTGGGGAAGAGGACCATCAGTACACACAGGTTGGGAGTAGAGCCATTGGTGGTAGAGTAGAGGTTATGATTACAAAGGAATGAGGCCCAAGTGCACTAGACAGGGTCTAGAACAAAGGACAGAGTCATTATTAGAGGAGCTAAGAAAGGTGCTGTCTAAGCTACAATTAAGTTTTCTGATTGAGAGGCAAATGGAACCTGATAGAAGGGGCTTGATAATAATCTGGTGGGCTTTAGGCCTTGTAAGTTAAGAGGCCCAGACCTATCTATCTCTTCACATGGGGTATATCCTAAGGGAGGTGTGAACCTCCTAGGGGAAGGCACTCTGTTGACTTTCATTACTTGGCTGGCCTGGGAGGAGAGCTGGCCAGGTCAAGGCAGGGGGCATCTCTAACAAGAAATTTATAGTTCTGCCTGCAATGTTGCTGACCCTACTTGACCATACCCTCAGCTGCAGTGGTCACTTTGGAAGTTGGGCTGAGTGAAGGGCTTTTCAGCTTGGAGCCAATAAGATCTGTGGCTCTGACCTGGGCATCCTTCCGCTCCAGGGCAGGTCCATTTCCAGTGACCCAACTCTTGGCAGAGCTGCCAGGGCTCTTCCCAAGCTGACTTCTGCTGAAGCCCAGGCTTACCACATTGAAAGCCACTGCAGTGGACTGGCCTGTTGGGTCTCCTTGAGGGCAGATCACCGTACAGATCAGCCATTAATAGGCCTGCCACCCATTGCTTCTGATGCCGAGCTTTCTTTTCCTCCTGGTTTGTGTTAAAGCAGACCAGAGGATGCAAGTCAAGGGAGTGCCCATGTCCCATCTCTAATCTTCGGTGGCCTGAACTACAAGTCTATAGTCACAGGCATGTTCTGTAGTAGTTTTTCTAAGGTAGACAATGCCCATGAGGAAAATTATATTCTCACTTTAAAACTTTCTTTCCCTTTGGTCTAAAAGGGAGGTTTTTTTTTTTCTACTTACTGTATACTTCGCTGATGGCGATGTGAATCTAGCTATGAGATTATTATTTAAGCTCTTATTTTGGCTATGCTATTACAGAAAAATGTTAGCCATCTCTTATAAGGTCTAAAGATTAAATTGTGCATCCTACAGATTCCTTCATAATAGAATTAGTTCCCTACCTTGAAGAGAATAGAGAAATGAAAGAACAAGTTGGGCTTAGAATAGAGAAATGAGGGAGCAAGTCCTAGATCACTTGCTGACAATAGCAATATTACATGAATTCTTAGCAAACCTAACACTGTATCTGCAGTTGGCATTGAATTCACAAGGGTTCAGTTGCACAAGACTGCCCCCAATTCAGATGCCAATAGATATTTGGGATACCTGTCTTCTGACTGTTTAACTATAAATAAAGGTTTCCATGATCACTTCCTTGGGTTTGCTGATTTTCTAGAATGGCTCATAATACTTCAAAAAATAGTTTATGATTACAAATTTATTTTAAAGGCTGTAACTCAAGAACAGCCAAGTGGAAGAGATTCATAGAGCAAAGTGTAGAGGTGATGGTAGGCGGAGCTTCTATGCTTTCTCTTGTGGCTCCACCCTCACAAAACTTCCATGTGTCCACCAAACACGAACCTTTAGGGTTTTTATGGAAGTTGCATTATACCGGCACACTTGATCAAGTCATCAACAATTGGTGATTAGTTCAGTCACTAGCCCCTCTCCTCAGATGGGTTGGGCTGAAAGTTCTAAACTTCTAATCATGTCTTGGATTTCTGGCAACCACTGCCTACCCTGAAGCTTTCTATCATTAACTCTGGTTTGGTGGAAAGGGACTTATAAATGACAGAAGATAGTTTTCTTACCTCTAGCACTCAGGAATTGCCAAGAATTTTAGGAACTCTATGCCAGTAAACCATAGATGAAGACCAAACATGTGTTTTCTTATTGTATCACAGTGTTAAGTGTTCAAGAAGGTGAGTAGTCAGCTGTGCCATATATTACTAAGAGATTAAGTAAGAAGAAAATAGTTACTGGATTTGGCAAAAGCTGAGCTCATCAGTGACCTTCTTAAGACCAAAGACCCATACTGTGCTGAAAATCTACGGTGTTGGTTCGTTGTTGTTTGTATTTTTATAAATCAAGTTCTGCTTTATAGGCATCCGTAAATACTATTGTTAGAATAACTTTTCAGAGGAGATTAGGAGATTCCTTTTGTGAAGTTGAATGTTTTGTTGTTCTGTAATTTATCACCTGTATCTTTTCTAAGAGTTGTGATTCATATATCAGGTGTTCTTCCTTTCTCAAGTGAAAGTTTCACCCCTTTACCAGATCTACCTGCAATGATCTCAATGTTGGTGTCCTAGCCAAATTCACAGATTGAAGTCTTAACCCCAAAGGCTATGGTATTGAGAGGTGGGGCCTTTGGGAAGCTGATTATGTTACAAGAGCAGATCCCTCGTGAATTATTGCCCATATGAAAGAGACCCCAGGGAGCTACCCCTTCATCTACTCATGGACACAGCGAGAAGATGCTGTCTGTGACCCAAGAAGTTGCTTTTACCAGTCACCAAATCTACCACCCCCTTGGCCTCGGACTTCCCAGGCTCCAGAACTGTGAGAAATATATTTCTTTTGATTACAGCTAGCCAGTACATGGTATTTTATAACAGCCTGAATGGACTAAGATATTATCTGTTTAATGTGCTTAAAATCTTCATATTTCTTTTCAGAAATGTGATTATTCAGTTTGTTTTAGGGCAGTATTACCAAGTCTGAGAGTAATATTATTAAGAATTCAATCATGATTTAGCCAGTGCTAGGCATTGTACTAACTCTGTACATCAGTTAACTAATGTACTCCTCACAACAGTCTATGAGCTGAGTCCTGTTTTTGCTCCATTTTATAGATGAGGGAACTGGAGAATTGAGAGGGTTAGTAAATTAGACATCCAGTAAGTGAAGGGGCTGAGCACCCAGAGCCTGAACTTTCTCACCACCCAGATTGTCTTCATTTGCTTATTTATTGTGCTAGAGGTGTCGGGCGCTGACAATGGAGAGGGGTAGAAGCAGGCAGCTTCTATACCTAAGAACTCAACTGCTTTCCCAACTTCCTGCTTGGGGTTTCCCCAACATACCTGTGTGATCTGAGACTGCATGTTACACCTGCAGACTCCCAGGCAATTTTCTAGAAAATAATCAGTGAGCATAAAAGGAACTTTAATATATGGGTGGCAAACAGGCATTACTGTCTAGCTTAATTGCATGAGGAGAGAACTTTCATAATGTAAGTGGCCATCCAGGAGCCTTGGGAAGCTGTCATTGTGCTTGCTGTTTTCTTTAGAGACTGGAAATATTGATAAATTGAGATTAAATGTCCCAGCTCCCCTTTTCTGTCAGCAGTAAGGGCGTTGAAATCTGGATAAAATTAATTACTTGATTTGCATTTATTTTGTTTATCACTCATTTCTCACAAACCTGAATGTTTTCTCATCTTGCATAATACAATAAAACATAAAGATTACAGCAACACTAGAAGAAATAAAAGCTTAAATCTTTAAGTGTTTTTGCTTGCTTAGAAGTAGAGTTAATCTTTGGTTCTTAGGTATTAATTTTTTGGATTGAAGGAGAGTGTCCCCTATCTTACATATAATAGGTAATGAGGAAAGAAAAGAAGAAAAAGGGTTTGTCAGTAAAAATACCTTGCACCCTATTGTTAAATCTCTCCTTAAAAAAGACTCAAGGAGTGTTTTACATAGCTGTATTAGCTGTGAAACGGTGGCAGTAATTTATTGGTGAATTTCATCACCCAAGATGGGGCTCAGCAGTAAATCCCCATCATCTTGATACTTCTATCCACCTACCACTTAGTCACAGGAGTGCCTGTTTGAAGTTTCCAAAACATCAAACGATTATGCTATAAATGCCTTGTGTTTTATTGTTTTTATTTTTGTCTTCAGGTGTCTAGGAAACGACTATAATGAAAAACGGCACACTCAACCAGATGGTAGAGGAGGGAGTGGGGTTTATGTGGGGAAGGACCAACCCACACTGAATAACTCATGGGCCCGGGACTGTGCTCTGCACTTTAATCACCTTATCTGATTTAATCTTCCAAACACCCCTGTAAGGAAGATATAATTGCTCTTAATTTCCAAAGACAAGCACTGAGCTCAAAAGGGTTAGTAATGTCCTCACCCAGGAAGCTTAAGCCATGGGGTCCCCAGTCCTACAGCAGCCTTGAGGGGAGTGGAACCAGGTTGAAGGAATCTTGTACCCAGCACTGACAGGGCTGGTTGATGGAAAGTTGTTTCCACGCCTGCTGATTTTGTTATGATTTTTCCCTTTTTCAGGGCAGAAGGGATTAGCTCCCCTACAAGGCCTTTCTCCAGCTGTGGTGGTTTGAATAGTAACCCCCGCCCCTTCTGTGGAGCTGTCTTGAGCAGTGTAGAGCATTTATAACACAGAAGGAAATGCTCACACAGCCTGCAGGAGTTAACTCCTCGTTTACTAAAGGGCCTGAGTTAATGATACCCACATTCTCTCAACTTGGGAGGCACTCCACTTGAACTCTCATGTAGCCAAATTTTAAAAACATGAATACAATTTCTCTAAGGCTAAGAAGACAGATTTTTGCACTGTGTTAACCAAAAGAACACACCAGTTGGTGTCATTTTGTTTTACTCTGTCAACTAAATGCTCCACTTGTCCAGGAATAAATGATCATATCCTCGATTATTTTACTGATTTCTGCAGAGAGCCTTGGGGTGATTCTATGAATGATGTAGCTGATGTGTGTATGCGTGCATATCTTGTATGCATGAGTGGGAATGTGTGTTTGTGCTGTTTTCTGAACCTGTGGTTGGAACCCGAAGACTAATAAAGGTTTTGTCTGATTTGTGAATTCATTTATAGGCAAACAGCTTATAAAGTTATACATATCCACTTCAGTATTTAAAACGGTAAATAAGCAAAGTCCCACCTTCCCTGAGAAGAATGAAAAAAAAAGAACTGGTATCATAAGAGTCTCTATTATGTATAAACATTAATAACATGGTTTATGGATGAAGCATTGCCCTAACTGTTGAAGCATTTGAATGGATTTTGCTGTGTTTAATCGTCACATATGTAAGTGTTGATAGCAATGTAGTATGCTAGCGATCAGCTGAGGTTTTACTCTGCCTTTGACTTCACGCTTTAGCAATATCAGACTATTTATAGCTTTGCGAATGGTAGAGCAGAGAGGTGGAAAATGTAGACTACAGAGACCTTGTTCCTGGTGTGACCTGGGCATTGCTGCTTATTAACTGCAGGTTCTGTCTAAGGCTTACATTTTTCATCAGTAGAAATGGGGATAATCAGTGGGGAAGATTAAATGGCCTAGCATCCACAGAGTTTAGCACAGAGCCTGGCACACAGACTCTCTCAATAGAGGTTGTCACCAGTACCATCATCTTTTTTTTTAAATTTATTTTAAAGATTTTATCTATTTGTTTGAGAGGTAGAGTTATAGACAATGAGAGGGAGAGACAGAGAGAAAGGTCTTCCTTCCGTTGGTTCACTCCCCAAATGGCCACAACAGCTGGAGCTGCACTGATTCGAAGCCAGGAGCCAGGGGCCAGGAGCTTCCTCCTGGTCTCCCATGCAGGTGCAGGGGCCTAAGCACTTGAGCCATCTTCTACTGCTTTCCCAGGCCACAGTAGAGAGCTGGATTGGAAGAGGAGCAGCTGGGACTAGAACCAGCGCCCATATGGGATGCTGGCGCTGCAGGCAGAGGATTAACCTACTGCGCCACGGTGCCGGCCCAGAAGCACCATCATCTTATAGTGTTTTAGACTCATCTATTGCCTCTACATCTTCTCCCATGCGATCAACAAAGTCACTTCTTCAAGAAAGCCTTCCCTCATGTCCAACCCAGATATGCTTTGTTGTCCTACGTCAGTGCCCCTTCCCCATCTTTCCCTTGATTCTTCTGTGGCATCACACACCCTGCCGTGTTGTTTCCTGGGCTGCCCTCCCCGTGTGGCCTGTGATCCTCCTGAGGATGCCAGTACTGCAGGTGGCGGCCTTACCCACAACGCCACAGTGCTGGCCCTAACACAGTTGGGTTTCTAACAGATGCAGGCTGTGCTACCTGTGACATGAAAGGGTCATGGACTGTAAACCTGGGAGTCAGAGATGTTTCACAATAGCCATGCCCTTCTCTCCACCTCCTGCATCAGGTTGAGGTCTGTTGCCATACTGCAAAAGTCAGTCTCAGATTGTGGTTCACGGAATTTCAGCATAGCATTGCACACAATAGAGAGCAAAAGAAAATGAGCTGCATGGGAAGATGATTAAGGCCTTTGTAGTAACAGGAGAGGTGTGCAGCAAAACTTGCTGCTGTGGCTTTGTAGGTAACAGTGTCAAGTATTTGCCTGGGCCTCACGGCTCCTGCTGCAGGTCTCCACTGCTGATGTTCCCACCTTGCATGGTAGGCCCTCAATATGGAATTCACTTCACTACCACACTGCTTTGATTTACATTTCTGATTTTTAAATTCTCAAAGGGTTTTAGAAGCCAGCCTGTATGAATATACAGGATATCCCCTGATCTCTTCACAGGAAATGGGTGGAGCTCATTTTCTTTTCTTTTCTTTTTTTTTTTTTTTTTTTTGACAGAGTGGACAGTGAGAGAGAGAGAGACAGAGAGAAAGGTCTTCCTTTGCCATTGGTTCACCATCCAATGGCTGCCGCGGCCAGCGTGCTGCGGCCGGCTCACCACGTTGATCCGAAGGTAGGAGCCAGGTGCTTCTCCTGGTCTCCCATGGGGTGCAGGGCCCAAGCACTTGGGCCATCCTCCACTGCACTCCCAGGCTACAGCAGAGAGCTGGCCTGGAAGAGGGGCAACTGGGACAGAATCCGGTGCCCCGACCAGGACTAGAACCCCGTGTGCTGGAACCGCAGGCAGAGGATTAGCCTAATGAGCCATGGCGCCGGCCGGAGCTCATTTTCTGATAGAGGATAGAGTTCAGATATTAAAATATGCTCTCATTGAAATGATAGAAAACTACCAATGAAACCCTTTTGCCTTAATCATATTATGTTGAATATATTTACATTTGTACTATCTTTCTGCTCTTTCATTATATGATATTAAATGGAAAATGATGAAATAGTAAATAGATTAGTAGCTCTCAAACTGGTCTGGTGCTATATTCTTAGGGCTTTAAAGTAAAATATTTTGGTTTTAGAATGGCTCACATACAGAAAGCTACCAACTACGGATGCTGGAGAGGATGTGGGGCAAAAGGGACACTAACCCACTGTTGGTGGGAATGCAAACTGGTAAAGCCACTATGGAAGTCAGTCTGGAGATTCCTCAGAAACCTGAATATAACCCTACCATACAACCCAGCTTTACCACTCCTTGGAATTTACCCAAAGGAAATTAAATTGGCAAACAAAAAAGCCATCTGCACATTAATGTTTATTGCAGCTCAATTCACAATAGCTAAGACCTGGAATCAACCCAAATGCCCATCAACAGTAGACTGGATAAAGAAATTATGGGACATGTACACTATAGAATACTATACAGCAGTCAAAAACAATGAAATCTGGTCATTTGCAACAAAATGGAGCAATCTGGAACACATCATGCTGAGTGAATTAAGCCAGTCCCAAAAGGACAAATATCATATGTTCTCCCTGATCAGTGGCAACTAACCGAGCACCAAAAAGGAAACCTGTTGAAGTGAAATGGACACTATGAGAAACAGTGACTTGATCAGCCCTTGCCCTGACTGTTGAGGAACAACTTACTATTTTATTCCTTTTAGTATTTTTTTGTTCTACTTAATACTATTGGTTGAACTCTAATTAATACACAATTATTTTAAGTGTTGAAACTTAACTGAAAAGTGATTCCTGTTAAATATAAGAGTGGGAATAAGAGAGGGAAGATATGTACAATTTGGGACATGCTCAATCGGACTTGCCCCAAATGGTAGAGTTAGAAATGTGCCAGGGGATTCCAATATAATTCCATCAAGGTGGCATGTACCAATGCCATCTCACTAGTCCACATGATCAATTTCTGTTCACAATTGATCATAATGATAGGACTAAGAGTCAAAGGGATCACATAAACAAGACTAGTGTCTGCAAATACTAACTGATAGAATAAAAAAAGGTGAGAACGATCCAACATGGGAAGCGGGATACATAGCAGACTCAGAATGGCAGATGACCCAAAGAGCACTGTGGCCTCAGAATCAGCCCTTAAGGCATTCGGATTTGGCTGAAAAGCCCATGAGAGTATTTCACGATGGCCAAGACACTGTGGCAAAAAAAAAAAAAAAAAAAAAAAAAGAAATGACCTAAATGAAAGATCCCTGTGAGTGAGATCCCAGTGGAAAGAGCAGATCATCAAAGAAGGAGGTATCTTTCTCTGAATGGAGGAGAGAACTTCCACTTTGACTATGACCTTGTCTAAATATGATCAGAGTCAGCGAACTCAAAAGGCTTCCATAGCTTTGGCAACTCATGACAAGAGCCGAGGGTGATTACTGATGCCATAAACAAGAGTGTCAATTTGTTAAGTCAACAACAGGAGTCACTGTGCGCTTATTCCTCATGTAGGATCTCTGTCCTTAATGTGCTGTACATTGTGATTTAATGCTATAACTAGTATTCAAACAATATTTTTCACTTTGTGTTTCGATGTGGGTGCAAACTGTTGAAAGCTTTACTTAATATATGCTAAACTGATCTTCTGTATATAAAAATAATTGAAAATGAATCTTGATGTGAATGGAAGGGGAGAGGGAGCGGGAGAGGGGAGGATTACGGGTGGGAGGGAAGTTATGAGGGGGGAAAGCCATTGTAATCCATAAGCTGTACTTTGGAAATTTATATTCATTAAATAAAAGTTAAAAAAAATGTAAAAAAAAATTTGGTTTTATAAAGATATATATATACATGCATGTATATATGTATGTACACACATGTATCCACATACATGTATGTAAGTATATATGTGTATGCACTCATGTATGTATATACATGTATATACATGTATGTATATATGTATATATACATATATAAAGGTTTATTTTATTTGAAAGTCAGAGTCACAGAAAATGAGAGATACATAAAGAGATCTTCCATCTGTTGGTTCACTCCCCAAATAGCTGCAACAGCCAGGACTGGACTGAGTCAAATCCAGGAGGCCACAACTCTATCTAGGTCTGCCACATGGATGGCAGGGGCCCAAATACTTGGAGCATTCTCTACTGCCCTCCAGATGTACCAGCAAGGAGATGGACCAGAAGAGGAACAGCCAGGACTTGAACCAGTACTCTGACATGGGAAGCTGGCATCACAGGTGGCAGTTCAACTCACTGTGCCATAACGCTGGCTCCAGTTTTTTGTTTCAGTGAGAGTCTGAAAATTAATTTAAATATTTCCTGAAATATCCTGTAACTGAACATAGGGCTTGCATTATGCTCATATTGGTGCCAATTGATTCCAACTTTCCAATGTAGAGGGAAGACTAGAAGTTGGTCACGTGACCACCCTCACAGAGTGGAATGGGTCTGCTCAGTGTCCAAGACCTGCACCTTAGCACTGAGCACCATGTTCCCATTAACAAAGGTGATTCAGTTGCAGGAAAACCACAGAAATCTGTCATGTTAAAATAATGCTATTAATTGGATGGTATTGGTTTTATAATTGTATTTGCATTTGATCTGGAAATTTGTTCCATGTTGATAGTTGCTTATAAGAACAATAAGCACAAAGGATTTTTTTACATTTACACATGTGTTTAAAAAGCATTATGTTTTTTTAATGTAAAGGAACATGGTGTGTCTTGGATTCTGGACACCCCAATCCTATGAAAGCAAACCATATTATTAGCCCATTTTAGGAAATGCTACATGTAGTCCCACTTACGGTGTTGATTTTTCTAGAAGATTCTGTCAGTGACTTAAGTGCTCTTTGGGTGGCACACTGCAAGCCACAGGCACATACTCAATGTTTGGCAACATGAGGAGAACCATCAGTTACTTATTGTACAGCTCTGCGCAAGTGCTAATCTATCTGACCAAGCTGGTACTTATAATTAATGCTCTTTTCAGCTCCTTCCAGCTCTACAGTTTGAGTCTATAAATGCCACAGATTTCTGCCATTGGTTTACTTTTCTGCCACATTGTGTTACCCAGCCTGACCCATAAAATTGGATTATTTTATTTTCACCTTCTTGGGTATCAGTGAAAACTATGCCATGTTTGAGTTCAATCAGTTTTCTTGAAACATGAGCTCACCTGTCTTGTTGGAAGTTTAAAGTCTTTTCCCCCCTTTGAAAGCAAAGAAATAAAAAGAAAGCACTTAACCCAAACCTTTGGACATATAGAACTAATGCATCCCATTGGAGAGAACCATAGTGTCTCAGACCAAAGCTGCTGGACAGAAGACTGAAGAATGTGATGACGCCTCCCTGAGGCCATCGGTTTTCTCAGCTGGTGTGAAATCTCCCCAGCAGTGTGACAGACCTGGGAGCTGATCCCTTGTGTTGGGACTGTGGGAGAACTGAAGCAGCCAGCTATGATTGGCACAAGGCTTTGCGTTCGATGAGTGGGAAAGCTTGTTATTACAACCTTAATGTAGAACTTACCTACAGAACTGGAGGGAAAATAAGAAAGAGAAAGAGGAGTACTTCACCAGAGAGTGCCTGCCTCTGAAATGGTCAACCAGCCCCAACTAGAAGTTCCAAAAGATATGGCCCATTTAAGAAAATTCGCCTCTAATGGGTGATTAATTCAGGCCACTGTGTTCTGGGTGGTAGGGTGGAAAAGGGGAATGTAATCTTATAATAACTTTTTGGTTTATAGGCTGTAGGTAATCTCAAGTTTGATTTGAAGCAAAATCCATGGCATGAAGAAAAATGTTTTTGGTTGCCATTTGGTTTAAAGAGGCCTGGGGCACCCATCTTTGTTATGAAATATAGTCTTAGAGCAAAAATATTTAGCTGTGTTTCTGTAAATTAAAATCTAGTTTCTCCATAGGCTTATGATTTGAAGTCAAGTTTCTGACCGAAATGAGATAATTAAAAGGAAAACAGAAGCAAGAGGATGACAGATGTGACCCACAGCCTGGGCATACAGAGAGGCCCCATCCGTTTTCCTTCTGCTCAGTGCAGACTGAAGATTTATCATCAGGATGACAAACATATTCAAGGGAAGGAAAAGAAAGAAGTTACACACAAGCCTCATGACAGCATCTGTCACGGAGAAGCAAATGAATATTCTTATACAGACATTCCATCCAAAGAACTGTTTTTTAATTTTCCTTTGAGTCACTTTATGTTCATTTAATAAGCAACGCCAAATTCAAAGAAAGCTCTGCCCTTACAACATTCACAGTAGGAAGTGATATTCTTGGAACCTCAGTACAATAGGCTGAGAGAGTAATTACATCATTGGTACCTGTCACAAGCCAGGTCAAGTGAGTAGAGGGACTGGGTGGAGGAAGTGTTTAGTGATGGAAGACTCCAGACTCTAATTAACTGCTGCTTACTCAATGATCTCTGACGATATAAATTGTACTGACTCCATGGAGCCTGAAGTCATGAACAAGATGAATGGTACTATAATGGGAAGAAAGGCCCCCAAACATTTCTTTTTCTACATTGAAAAATTAAAATGCAGTGATAGTTTAAGAACAGATGCAAATATTTGACAGCATAAGCTTGCTAGAAACAATAGAAAGTCAAATAACAGTTCTGGTTGATTATTCCTTTCAGCTTCAATCTAGGCTGCCAAAAGTAATTTTGTTATTATTTCCTTCTCCTTCTCTCTACCATGAAGAAAAAGAAGAATTGGTTGGAGGCTTATGTAAGATTAACACTGGTTAATTTTCTGACCTCATTTTTTGGAGTTGAAGAGTAGGAGAAGCAGAGCCCACATTCTCTGTATGCATTGGGTATCCAGACAGTCTTTCCATAGAAACAGTAGCTATATTTTCTGGGGTTCTTTGGTGTGTGAATAATTCTTTTGTATTTCACACTTATCAGTAACATAGGTTTAATTTCACGCAAGACTTCTTGTTTCTAAATGGTTTTAAGGAGTTCTTTGGGCTGACTTTTGAGCTCCTTTGCACCCTCAGTCTAATGAAAGAGCAAACAGGGAGCTGGGGAGAAAGCCACATCTGCTCTGGAGCTCTGGGTGCCTCTACCAGTAGACGCCAGAGATGGCAAAGTTACTCCTGGTTTCCAAACTGCCACAAAACAACATCACTTTTCTTAGTGTCACCATTTCCTCTCTTCTTTCCCTTCCTCCTGATCTGTTCCTGGAGCCCCAAGATGAAGAGATTTGGCAGTAAAATCAAGCAGAGTTCAGTGGTCAGATCTCACTGCCCCTCTCCTCCTGAAGGAATGGCCAATGTGTAGTCCATGCCTTTGAAACACAAACTCAATTTGGAACCAAGAGCTCCATGCAGTTCCTGCAAGATCTTCCGCTTCCCAGTGCTAGAAAGCCCAGCCTGTGGGTTTTATTTCATGGCTGGCCAGAAAATGCTTTCAGCCACCTTCCTGGGACAGTGTATTAGAGTAGGACAGGTGCTGGTTGACAGTGGTTACAGTCCATTATTGGTTTTTTAACCATCATGGATCTGCTTCCTCTTGTGGAACTCTATCATCTTCCAGACCTCTCCCTCCATTAGCACTTAGATGGTAAAAAGTCAAAGCACAGAGGATTTTGTGGTGAGTTTAGAAGCAAGTCCTAGAAGAGGGATATATAATTTCTGCTCAATTATCATGGACCAAACTTGGTGATGGGGTCCCCAAACTGCAGGGGCAGCTGGGGAGCTAGCTGTGTGCCCAAGAAAGGCATAAGCTGCAGTGAACTTCTGCCATAGATGGCAATATTTTACATCGGTATTATGTTCCTAATGAGGAGGATCTGGAGTGATTGGAAGTCATGGTAACAAAGATCTGCTCTACCTTCTTGTCTGACAAGCAACATGTTCTTTGTCCTATTTCATTCTTCTAGTACCCAGTTTTCTGCAATTCACAGTGGTTTCTTGTGTTTAGGGGCACTATAATAAACAAACCTTTAAAACACACACAGGGCTCCGGTGGCAAAATATACAGGCTTTGCTTGTCTAGCACTGTCCACTTTGGAAAGGTCAGTGGGAGAAATGCAAGAAATGGGAGCTTTTTCTCAGCAGACGTTGTATTTTCAGCTCAGAAAGATTGTGGATCTCCTGAGTGAGTCTGTTTCCCTTTCTGCTATTGCCACTTTAAGGCTCAGAGTCAAAATTCCAAGTCAGACCACCTGTGGAACCTGGGAACATGTATTGCCACATTCCTCTGTTCTATCTTAGCATCCCACTGGTATATACACCCTTCATGCATATTTGCTCATCTGTTCATTTTTATCTTGAACATCTTGAACATTTTAAATGTGTAAACATTTCTGTAAATCTTTACAGATCTTTTGTGGAGTTGGAAAGGGGTAAAAATACTTAAAACCAGGCTGCACAAACACACCACATGGAGATATCTGAGTCTTAGAAGTCTCTTTCTGGGCTCTCTGTGTTATGTAGAGATGCTCCAAGAAAGGACTGCTGTTCACAACTAGGCCCTGAAACAGAATTAGCAAAAATACAGGACCCAATGTGATAGAAGGAAGAAGTATCAGAGTCTCCAAAACACTGGAGTTAATATATTAAGGAATTGTTTCTTGTTAATTAAACTTTTTTACAGATGTCTGGTAGGGAGTAGAAACTTCAGAATCCTCAAAACTCTTGAATCAATATATTAAGGAATTGTTTCCTGTTAATTAATTAATTTTTTTTCTATTCTGCAAAATATATTGGAAGCCTATTATCTCCTTACTAACTTCACTTGCCTTGCATTCTCTAATTGCTTAACTCTTGGCACATCCTTCGACTAAAACCTCATGAATGTTGTTGTCATTTCTTTAGTCACTGCATTTCATGGTTTTTGTTTACAAATCCACACATTTTTGAAGCTCTCTTCTTCCTCCTTTCTCTCTATTGCTGCAGATGTTTTGAGAGGAAGGGAGGCAACTGTTGGTTATGATCTTTCAGGTAGAATTCTTGTGTCAGGGAAGGATTGTGCCTCCTAACCCAGGATCTCTTAGATTCCTTCTGATACTAGGCTCTTCTATGGTTTTTCCATCCAGCACTTTTTGTCTTATTTTCATTTACTTCATTCACTTATTTATTCATTTAATAAAACACTGAGTCCTTTGTATGTGCAAAGTATATACTAACAACTCTGGAGCACATAAGTAAGTACAGTTTTGTAAAGAAGAATCCTGGCAATAGTGAAAAAGGCTCTTAACTTGGGTTCTGGCCCTGGATCTTCCAATGAGGAATTTTGCTGTATTAGAAAGTTAATTATCAGTTCACTCACTCAACAAACATGAGACGTCTTCAAAAAGTTCACAGAGGATGCATATTATGAAAAAACTGTGCATGGATTTCAAAACAGTTTTTCACCAAAATGAACTAACTTATTACTAACTTGTTACAACAATCTGAACAGGATCTAGTTGGGAGCACAAAGACATCAGTAAGACATCCGTGGAAGGACACCTATCAGAGAAACATGAATTCTGCTGAAACTGAAGCAAGAATGAACATCCAATTTATGATGAAGAGTGGGTAGGAAAATGCTAAAATCATTGATGCTTTAAATAAAAGTTTATGGAAACAATGCTTCAAAGAAATTAGCGGTTTACAAATGGAAGGAAGGATGAGATGATATTGATATGAATCCCACAGCAGCAAACCATGCACATCAGTTTGCCAGCAAAAAATGAAATTTGTTCACCCCTTAATTGAAGAGGACCAGCAGTTAACTACAGAAACAATAATCAATATCATAGGCATTCTCAATTGGTTCTGCCTACACAATTCTGATTGAAAAATCAATGTTGAGAAGCCTTTCTACCTTATGAGCATCAACATTGTCTGCATCAGCTTCAGACAAGAGCAGAGGTTTCAATGGAAATGTTCAACAAGTGGGATTGAGATGCGGAGCATTTTTCCAAGAATTGTAACAGAAATGAAACACGAGTTTGTTAGTATGATCTTGAAGATAAATCACAGTCAAAACAATAGTTACCAAGAGGTGGAAGCGGTTCAGTCAGAGCAAAAGCAGGCTGGTGAAGTGCAAAAGTCATGGCAACAGCTTTTGGAATGCTCAAGGCGTTTTGCTTGCTGGCTTTCGAGATGGCCAAACAACAAGAACATCTGCTGATTATGAGAGTGTTTTGAGCAAGTTAGCCAAGGGTTTAGCAGAAAAAACACCCAGGAAAGCTTCACCAGAGCGTTGTTCTCTACCATAACAATGCTCCTGCTCATGCTTTCATCAAATAAGGGCAATTTTGCAAGTTTTGATGCAAAATCAGTCATCCACCTTACATTGCTGATTTGATTCTTGACTTCTTGTTTCCTAATCTTAAAAATTCTTTAAAGGGCACCCATTTTTCTCCAGTTAGTAACGTAGAAAAGACTACATTGATGTAGTTAAATTTCCAGGATCCAGTGCTCTGGGGACTGACTAAATAGCTGGAATCATCACTTAGAATCATGTCTTGAATTTGATGAAACTTATGTTGAGAAGTAAAGTTCATAATTTATTTTTTTCATTCCATTTCCCATGAACCTATTGAAGTCCTCTTGTGCTTATGAGGTATCTAGTATGTGCCTGGTATCAGGCTAGGGCTGGAGATAACGTGCTGAACAAAAGGGAATGAGTCCCTGACTTCAAGGAGCTACAGTCCATCAGAGAAGGCAGGTATTAAATATGAGAGTATGGACTGCTAATTAAAAAACAAAATGAAACAGATTTTGCAATGTTCACGAATTACCCTGTATCAAATGTACTAACCACTTTTCTAAAGGCCTCCACACATATGATCACTTGACTTTCCCAGTTACTATGTGACGTGCTGTATCTCCCAGCCCTGCCTTGAGATGACCAAAGAGAGGAGCAAAGCAAGTTCAAATAATTCTTCTGTTAAAAAGGTACAGAGTGATGTTATTCATTTACTTGAAAGCATTGCTTAAATGTATTAATTTTCCTAAAGAAAAACAGCAAGTCATCTAATGTCTTTTGTCTTGCAAGATATAATAGCAGCAATCATAAGATGGAATTTTTAGGCATCCAAATCAATTGAAATGACTGGGGACAGGAAAGAGGGTAAAAGAAGGAAGCAGTGAGGGGTTAGAGGGAAGGAGAAGATGACTTTCAAAGATTCCTGCAAGAAATGAGAAGACATCCTGGAAGAGAACCAAGGCAGAACCAGCAGTGAGTGCCCCTAAAGTACTTGCATTTGATCCAGAAAGAATCGGGGGTCTGTTGAAGGCTTTCTGAGCTTTTCCAAGACCTTCCATTTCCACAAAACTCCCATGATGACCATGACTTTAATTTGTATTTATGATTGACTACTACCTTCTGGAGATTGTTCTGAGTATCTTACAAGTATTAGCTTATATAATCACCAAAAACAGAAGAGTATAAAAGTTATTATCATCAATCCTATTTCTTAATTTTGAAAGCAAGTTTCAGAGATGTAAAGTGACTTGCCCAAGGTCACACAGCTGGTGAGTGGAAGATTGAAGATTTGAATCTATGTCTTGTCTCCCAAGCCTGGGTTTTAAATGACTAATCATGTTGTCTTACCCCAACCCCAGCTTCTGTATTAGTCTATGAATATAAACCATACATATACAGTGCACTGCTTCTGCTGTCTTGACCGTAGGTAATTATAGCATATCAACGTGTCAGTAACATCTCTGGCATCTTATATTGTAAATGTCTTGAATAAGAGAATGAAAAGTAGGGGCCGGCGCCATGGCTCAATAGGCTATTCCTTCGCCTGCGGCGCCAGCACACCGGGTTCTAGTGCTGGTCGGGGCGCTGGATTCTGTCCCGGTTGCTCCTCTTCCAGTCCAGCTCTCTGCTGTGGCCCAGGAGTGCAGTGGAGGATGGCCCAAGTGCTTGGGCCCTGCACCTGCATGGGAGACCAGGAGAAGCACCTGGCTCCTGGCTTCGGATCAGTGCGGTGCGCCGGCCGCAGTGGCCATTTGAGGGTGAACCAATGGTAAAGGAAGACCTTTCTCTCTGTCTCTTTCTCTCACTATCCACTCTGCCTGTCAAAAAAAAAAAAAAAAAAAGTAGGGCCAGCATTGTAGCATAAGGGGTTAAGCTGCTTCCTGCAATGCCAGCATCCCAAATGGGCTCTGGTTTGAGACCCAGCTGCTCCACTTCCCATCCAGCTCCCTGCTAATGCACCTGGGAAAGCAGTGGGAGATGGGCCAAGTCCTAGGGGCCCTGCAGCCATGTGGGAGACCTAAATGAAGCTCCTGGCTTTAGCCTGATCCAGCTCTGGCTGTTGCAGCCATTTGGGGAGTAAACTAGCAGATGGAAAGTCTCTCTCTCTCTTTCCCCCAACCCCGTAACTCTGCTTTTGAAATAAATTAATTTTTTTAAAAAAAAGAATGATAAGCAGAGCCTGCCTAATCTATAACACCAAAGGAACATTCATAGCCCTTAATAAGGACCATGATCAAGAGAAACCAATCAGACAACAGCCTTTCTTCCCAGTGAACACTCTGGAACATGTCCTTGAAGCAGAGGAGGAGAGACAATCTACAGAGAATTCCCAAGATGTCAGAGACTAGATGGCTGCATTTGTTCCATGTTTTACACAAAAGCAGAACACTCAGCTCTTGTTTGCTATTGTGGCAGAGGGTTGGTCACCTTGCTAGAATGTTCCCTAATTTCAAAATCACGACCTTAGAATAATCAGCCTGGAGTGGGAGGCTGCTCAAGGTGGACTTGATTCCTCACAAATGGCAGAGGCCCGTGGAGCCGGGTGCTGAGGAGTCCTCTGTGCACCATGGGCCTTGCCCTCCCAGTCCTGTAAAGCCACTACCTTTACTGTGTTGCCTGACAAAGGACAGAGCAACGAAGCTTGAAATCAAAGATGCAGGATAAGTCCTGGTTTAAATACTCTTAGATGGTGAACATGATGTTCTGTCCATATCTTCTTTATGATCATTTAAAAATTACATCAATGACTCACCTTTATCACACATGATTTGAAGGAGCTTAGCACAGAAGATATACTCCATGAAGAAGTAAAATTGCACGGTAGGAGAGATTTGGAAAACCAAAGCCAAGAAAAAGGAGCTAGAGATATGCTACATTTGAGGGTTGTTAGAATGGCATCAACACTGCTTTGCTCCATAGGTTCTATAAAGCCTGCTTCTAAAACATTAAGCAATATAATTCTCCTTTTAAACAAAATTTTATGCAAAACATTGGTACTGAGTCTGCCCTCTTTTCTCTGGGGAGCCTCATTCATTGGGGGATAGGGAAGAGATGGATGGGGCTTTGGGCTCCCCGACCCACACCAAACAGAGAAGCGCTGCCCCACCCCCACCTGCTTTCTGTGTAGGCCTCACTTGGAAATTCTCCTTTGAAGAATGAGTGTTGTGGCCTAAAATGTTTAAAACTTACTGTCTTGAACATGGGTGCTTTTAGGATATTTACAAAATTCTTTCGAGCATACCTTCCATATTTTCATTTTTTATGTACACCTATCAGTTTGCTAACATATTATGTGCATTATTAAATGGTCAAAAATGCATTCAATTCATTTTAAAATGAGACTAAATAGCAGTTGTAGGATTTTCTCCCTGAATACCCTCTGCAGTGCTTGGTCTCCACTTTAGTGACCTTGCAATACTTCTGTGTGTAGTAAGCTGACTTCAAAATCTTAGTGACGTAACTTGTGTGTCTTCTTGTGTGTCCGTGTCCAGTTTCTGCTGGTGCTAGGCTCTGCTCCATAATTCAGGGACCCGGGCTTGTTCCTTTCTGTGGCTCTGTTATTTGTGTGACTTGTCTTCCACATTCAGTTGGAGAATCAGAAACAAGCTACTTTGGGGAATCTAGGAGGAGCGTTTTATGCATCAAACCTGCAAAAAGCATAGGTCACTTCATTCTCTATTTCCTTGGCTAGAACATGGCCATATCTGGGAAACGCTATGGCACGTACTGACCTGTGGGCCCTGGAGTTGAGGAAACAAAGCAGGGTGAGCAAGGAGCATCACTTCTGCCACAAGCATAAATGTTATGTTGATGGAGAGGTTCTCTTCTCCCAGTCTCCTTGGATACACAGTCTTACTTGTTGTTAAATGTGGAATTTGGAGAGGTATGCCACTTTCTCTGATAGAGACTGTGTTATGTTGATTATAACAAAAATCCATCCAGACTGGCTATTTCATTTTATTCAAAAAAAGTCACAAGAAGTGCTGGGGTGGGTGGTCTAAAAAATTTGAAATTGTATACATGAAGCGACTTCAAGAGTTCATGAAAAATTCACATTGCAATAAAACATGCATGGCTTTCAAATTCTTTGCATCAAAATCAATATGTTTTAATTATATTTCCCACAAACATTTTGAAGTGACCTTGTATGACCTTTTTATTTTTTTTCTTTGCACTGGCTGCTAGGAAACCCAGAGCCAATTTAGTGCACACACAAATAGTTTCAGACTCCTGATAAAATTGTTTCCTTTTTTTCCTTTAAAAAGTTTCTGACATCTTTTTCTTAACTTCACTTTTAACTATATTCCATGGTATATGGATTTTAATTATAAGATGCATTTTAAAATACAGGTGAGGAGAATTTATAAATAAATAAGCGAAAATACAGGAGAAAAGTGCAGATTGTTTATCAATGTCCTGTTCGACCACAGTTGTTTCCTTTGGTGGGAGTCATTCAGGCTGCCGCCAGATTTGTCTTCAAGTCTTTAGGTGGCAGAACAGCTTTTTGACTTTGGAAGTAAATAAATAAGCTACATTCTTTCATCTGTTCATCTTTCTGCATGTTAACTAGAGTTTAAATCTTGAGAGGGTTTGGCATGAATGGGTAATTACTACCAAGATGAATGGTGATGATGTTTATTATGATGGTGCTTTTTCTTTTATTTGAGCTTTCAGAGGAAAGCAACATTTATCACAGTCAGTCATTGAATTCGGCAAGGTAGAGGCACTAGATTCTCCCCTTCCTTCAAAGTAGCAAATTTAAATGTGACAGGCAGTAACTATGTTATGCTCAAGGTAACACAACAGAGGCGCTAATGGGGAACGTAATTGAAATTAAAAAAGCACCAGGTGGGATAACATTGTGTTTCAGCAAAATATTTCTTCTGCTCAAAGACTGCAAATTTGGCTTAATATCCAAAATACCAGATGACTTACATCACAATTTAAAACAGCCACCTAGGAGCAGGTATTTGTTACAGGGGTTATGTTGCCGTTGGAATAACCACATCCCATATTGGAGTGCCTGGGTTCAAGTCCCGTCTCCTTTCCTGATTGCAGCTTCCAGCTAATGCACAACCTGAGAGGTAGTGATTGAGTCCCTGCCACCCATATGTGAGACCCAGACTGAGTTCCCACCTTCTGGCCTCAGCCTAGCCCAGCTTCAACTGTTGAGGCTTTGAGGAGTGAACCAGCAAGTAGAGATCTGTCTCTCTCCCCTTGTCTCTCTGTCTCTCACTTAAACAAAACAAAAAGGAGAACAAGTAAAATAGCCATCTAAAGTGAGTTCTGTCCTCAAACCTGAGAGGTAGGGTCTCTCCTGGGCCACCTGTTTGATGCTTGCTCTGCCTCTGTTGTGGCTGTGGCCCTCCCCTTGGGAGAATAGTTTACAGTGCCCACCTGGAATGCATACCCCACTTACAGATTTTACAGCAGAGGCTCAGGACCCTGAACACGACAGCCAAATCAGCTTCTAGGATCTATGTAGAGTGGCCACAGAATGGCTGCTTTTCCTGGGGATGGTTTGGAGCTTGACTGGGTGTGGACCTGCACTTAAGGCACCTCTTGGCACAGGAGGGGTCTGAGGGTGGAACTGACAGGGCAGAGGTTGGGGACCAGTCACTAGGGCTAGATCTCCCCAGACCTCCACATTCACACTCCACGGAGTCTTAGAACCTATGTACAATATACCTTTACAGCTTCAGCTTCTTCAAAGAACCCGACAGGACAATGCTGACGGGGTGAGGACCTGCAGCATCTCTGAAGATAGAGGCTGCCTGTTTTTGACTTGATGGAGTGAGGAAAAGCTGCAAAATGTGTGGAATTGGAAACTCTCTCTAGATTCTTGCCCTTGACCATGAGAATATTAGGTACAGGGCTGCTTAAAATGTCCCTTTACTCCGGATCATACTGTATAAACTCCAGACTCCTTCAGGTGGCCTTCAAGGTCTGACCTCTCTTTCTTCTCTTGCACTGTCCATTGTATGCAACCTGTGTCCTACTCCTGTTGTATTTCCCCTAAGGAGCCCTACCTGCCGTCTAATTCCCGAAAACAGACAAGATGCACCATCCTTCAGTTCTGGCTCCCTCATCTCTCACTCCCAGTCTGCCACTGAGTGCTCTAGAGCCCTTCCATTTCTCATTTCTTCCTGGCCGTGTATCTGGTGCAGTTACTTTGATCTCTACATGGACCACTGCAGTTGCTTTCGTCCTCACCACATATGCTTTGACTCCATCCAGTGCTGATCCATTTCATGGCCAGAGTAATCTTTCTGAGACCAATCATATGACTCCTTGCCTCAGTGTACATATTAGAAACTGTGGATACTGAGGCCAGAGTGTTGTTTAGGACATCTGCCATCCTATGAGTCTGCTGTGTATCCCACTTCCCATGTTGGATCTTTCTCTCCCTTTTTGATTCTATCAGTTAGTATTAGCAGATACTTGTCTTGTTTGTGTGATCTCTTTGACTCTTAGACCTATCAGAGCTATCAATTGTGAGCTGAAATTGATCACTTGGACTAGTGCGATGGCATTGGTACATGCCATCTTGATGGAATTGTGTTGGAATCCCCTGGCACATTTCTAACTCCACCATTTGCGGCCAGTCCGATTGAGCATGTTCCAAATTGTTCATCTCCTCCCTCTCTTTTTCCACTCTTAGATTTAACAGGGATCACTTTTCAGTTAAAATTTAAACACCTAAGATAAATACCCAGAGTGTGGTCTATAGCCTCTCCCTGGCCTGGCGTCTGACTACCTTTCCAACTTCCCCTTGCTCTACTCTCCACCTCACTCTCTGCTCCTTGTGCACTGCCCTTGTTACAGATGCTCTCCGAGTCTAGTGTTCCCAAGGGCTCATCCCTTGCCTGCCAGCTCATGTCACATCTTCAAGGAAGAAATAAGCAGTTTTCCCTGGGAGCACCCCACAGAGCACCATGGGACTTTTCATCACAGCATAGCTCACTGTTGGGAAGCATATGCTTATTTGTGTGATGACCTCATTAATATCATTCTCTCTCCTGCTAGACTGACTGTTCTATAAGGTCAGGGACTGAATTTATTTTTGCTCACCATTGTAACACCAGAATTTAGCACTGTGCCCAGCCAGACTAGATGCTCAGAACACATTCATTGAATGGGTGAATAAATGGATGGGTGACTATCTCAATATTTTTTTTCACAAAGAAAATGCATAAAAGGAACATAACAGGGGCTGGCATTGTTGTGCAAGTTCAGCTGCTGTTTGCAAGGCCAGCATCCTATATTGGAGTGTTGGTTTGAGTCCCAAGCACTCTGTTTCTGATTCTGCTTCCTGCTAACACACAAGGAAAAACAGCAGAAGGTGGCCCAAGTACTTGGGTCCCTGCCACCCATGTGGGATACCAGGGTGGAGTTTTTGGCCTCATCCCCAATCTGGCTGTTGTGGCCATTCATCGAATGAACCAACAATTGGAAGATCTCTGTCTCTCACTCTGACTCTTCCTCTCTCTTGCTCACTCTGCCTTTCAAATATATAAATAAATAAATCTCTTTTAAAAAAATAAAGGAAGATGGGCCGGCGCCATGGTGCACTTGGTTAATCCTCCGTCTGCAGCACTGGAATCCCATATGGGCACCAGGTTCTAGTCCCGGTTGCTCCTCTTCCAGTCCAGCTCTCTGCTGTGGCCCAGGAGGTCAGTGGAGGATGGCCCAAGTCCTTGGGCCCTGCACCTGCATGGCAGACCAGGAGGAAGCACCTGGCTCCTGGCTTCAGATCGGCGTAGCTCTGGCTGTAGCGGCCATTTTGGGGGGTGAACCAACAGAAGGAAGACCTTTCTTTCGGTCTCTCTCTCTCATTGTCTGTAACTCTACCTGTCAAATAAAAAGATAAAATAAAATAAAGGAAGATAACAATAAGAGGTACTGACAGTGATTATTCTGTGCTTCTCATTTATTAACTCAATAAACAAAACATGCCCCAAGGTCCATGCCCTTCTTATCATCCCGTTGGCTGCAAATGAGGAAACTAAGGCACAAAAAGGCAAGGTACCCATTCCTTAAATGTGAGCTGAGTATAGTGACTTTGTTAAAAAAAATTCTAGTATAGAGAGAAGAGAAAGGAAATACTTTACAGTGGGTGGAAGCTGACAAATACCACCCCAGCCAAGTGTTTGGGGCTGACACCAAGGCGGGTAAGGCACATGGTAGTCTGAAGGTGCTTCAAAACTTCCATTGAGAAACAGAATTGAAAAGCGAATTGGGGGCAGGTATTTATTCTAGAAGTTAAACTGTTGGTTGGGTTCCAGTTTTGGCTCTGCACTTGATTCCAGTTTCCTGCTAATGTATACCCTGAGAGGCAACAGGTGACAGCTCATGTAGTTGGGTCCCTGCCTCCCACATGGGATGCCCAAGATTGAGTTCCCAGTTCCTGGCATAAGAGAAGTAAACCAGCAGATGGGAGCACACACAAACACACACACTCTCTCTCTGCCTATTAAATAGATGAGATAGAGGTAAGTTAGAAGTATTTTGGTACAAAAATATTTGAAATCCTTGCATCATTTTTTCTTTTCTTTTCTTTGTTTTCTTTTTTTTTAATGTGTCCTTGTCAGGGAAGCCTGGTTAGATGGAACAGAACTGTTTTTTTTTTTTTTTTGAGTTTGTACCAGCCGAAACCAGCCAATGAAAAGTTGCTCTAGCATTCCTATTTTTTTTTTTTTTGGACAGGCAGAGTGGACAGTGGGAGAGAGAGACAGAGAGAAAGGTCTCCCTTTTTGCCGTTGGTTCACCCTCCAATGGCCGCCGCGGTAGGTGCGCTGCAGCCGGTGCACCGCGCTGATCCGATGGCAGGAGCCAGGTGCTTATCCTGGTCTCCCATGGGGTGCAGGGCCCAAGGGCTTGGGCCATCCTCCACTGCACTCCCTGGCCACAGCAGAGAGCTGGCCTGGAAGAGGGGCAACCGGGACAGAATTGGTGCCCCGACCGGGACTAGAACCCGGTGTGTCAGCGCCGCAAGGCGGAGGATTAGCCTGTTGAGCCGCGGCTCCGGCAACATTTCTATTTTTTTAAAGATTTATTTTATTTATTTGACAGAGTTACAGAGACAGACAGAGAGAGAGAGAGAAGGAGAGAGAGAGAGAGAGAGAGAGAGAGAGAGAGAAAGGTCTTCCATCTGCTGGTTCACTTTCCAAATGGCTACAATGGCTAGAGTTGAGCCAATCCAAAGCCAGGAGCCAGGAGCCTCTTCCAGGTCTCCCACGTGGTTGCAGGGGCCCAAGGACTTGGACGATCTTCCACTGCTTCCCCAGGCCCTAGCAGAGAGCTAGATTGGAAGTGGAGCAGCAGGGACTCGAACTAGCACCCATATGGGGTACTGGCATTGCAGGCCCGGGGTTTAACCTGCTGCACCACAGTGCTGGCTCCCATTTTTTCATAGTACACATTTTCCATGAACTTTATGAAGTCCCCTTGTATGTGCCCTTGATATGCTGTGATGAAAATGGCACTTAACTCATAGAGACGCCAGGTAGAGTAGAGATTACCAGGGATTGGCAGAGTGTGAAGAAATAGGCAGTTATTTGCTGATTGGGATGGAGGTTTTAAGGAATGATAAAAGTGTTCTGAAAATGGATAATGGTGATAGTTGCAACAGCACTATGAATGTACTCAATGCCACTGGATGGCACACTTTAAACTGGTTAAAATGATAAAGCTTTTTAAAAGATTTGTTTTTTTTATATGAAAGAGTGACTCAGAGAAAGAGACCTTCCATCTGCTGGTTCACTCCCCAAATGGCCACAACAGTTAGGAATGGGCCATGCCCGGGTAGGCTGAAGCAGGTGGCAGGGGCCCCAGCTTGGGCCATTCATCTTCCACTGCCTTACCAGATGCATTAGCAGGAAGCTGGATCGGAAATGGAGCAATCAGGACTCAAAACTGGTGCAGTGGCTTAATCCCCTGCACCACAGTGCCAGCCCCCAAATGGTAAATTGTAGGTGATGTTTATTTTACCATAATAAGACAGAACAAACAACAATGGCAATGATATCAAATGTGATATCAAAAATAAAAGAAAATGGCACTTTACTTCCCTGATCTTTCTCTTCAAAACATTTATCTAGTCATGAGAAAACACAAAATCACAACTGGGGAACATCTTACAAACCACCTGACCAGCACTCCTCAAAACTGGCAAGGTCATCCAAGGCAAGGAAAGTTTGAGAAACAATTGCAGCCACAAGCAGCCTCAGGAGATGTAATGATTAAATGTACTGTGGTTTTCTGGATGGGATTCTGGAACAGAAAAAGAAAATTAGGCAAAACTAAGGGAATCCAAATGAAGTATAGACTTTGGATAGGTGAATGTACAATAGTAGTTTTATGAATTGCAACAAATGAAGCAAACTAGTGTAAGTTGCAAATGAGAGGGGAAAGTGGGTGTGGGCAATATAAGAACTCTGTATACTATTTTTGCATTCTTTTGTCCTATAGACCACACTGAAGTTTATTTCAAAACAACGAAGAGACCCATAGCTGGTATTAGACATAGCCAAGATTTAGTGCCCTGTCATCTGCCATTCACTTGCCCCTAACCTCTGTACCACATGAGGTTTTCCTTAGGGCTACCTTTGGAAGATATAGCAGTATTCCATATTCCAGTGTTCAAATATGGTCCAGTCCAAATGTGAACCCAAATCATGGCAGGACTGATGCCTGCAGGGGACCATGTGGGATACTTCCAGGGACAGCCTCTAACCAGGTTAGAGCAATATTGTAGGCAGTGGCTAATGGAGAAAGCAAGGTACAGCAACTTCCACAGCAAGTTATGGTGAGAACAGGGAGGGTCACCCTTGAGTATCTAGATGACCTTTTTCTCAAACTCCTCTGTTGAATCCCATGCTGAGCTCTAATACACGTATTGTCCATGAAGTCTTCTCTGATCCTCCTTGGAAAGTTAACCCTGGCAATATGACGTCAGCTGTGGAAGCATGTAGCTTTAGAGTGTGTGTGAGAGGTTGGGGGTGGAAGTGGGAATTGTCTGTGTCAGTCATGAGCGTGTGATGTCAAGCCTAGTGTCCTACCACTGAGAGCCTCAATCTGGTCACTAAAAATGGGTACAGAAATTTTTACCTCTTAGAGTTGTTGTGAAGGAAGGACAGGGAAAGGTGAATATGAAAGGACCCAGGTCAGCCCATAATAGATGCTAACTAAGAATTAGTTCTGTTGTTTCCTTACTGTTTCCCTCTCTGGAGTCACACATTTCTCACGCCATTATTAATCACTGGCATCAGTCTCTCCTATTAGTTATAAACATGACTGTGTCCCCACAAGACCAAAGACTCATTGAAGGGGAGGACCTTGTTTAATTCATCTCTTTATTTCCAGCACTTGAAACAAAACAGGGTAGATTTTGAATGAATCGTCAATCGAACTGAATTGAATTGAATTGAATTAAACTGAATTGAAAGGATGGGTGTTTTTCAAAAGATGCTGCTTCTTATGGAATCAGAGGTGGATAAGCGCACCTGATGACCCCTAAGAGTGCCTGAGGCTTTCTGTCATCCCAGATAGGGGTGATGGGTCTAGTAGCACAATGACATTTGCTTATATTTGTTGCTAGGGGACTTTGATCAACATCATCTGGTGATACAGTGCTTCCAACTGAAGGGAAATCAGCTCACTGTCACTTCACTGCACCCATCTTCACTCGGCCTGATCATGCTTGAAGGGCAGACAACTGGGGCAAGCCCAACAGCAGTGATTAACACAGGTGGGTCGGCCAGCAGTTGATGTCCCCTGGCCCAAAGCTTTGGGCAGAGTCAGTTGGTTACTAGCCATACCGGGCACCAACGCTGTGCTTCTTTTTTTTTAAACTCGTGCGTGGCATGTATTAGAGGGCTCAGAGGTGAGACAAATGGATGTAATGTTAACATGCCTCTGTGAATTTAGTAACAAGGAATTTTTTGCAGTTAGAAGCATGTTTTGAATGCCTGCTGTTGGCAGAGCATCATCATAGCCAAGTGGATGCCATATCACTTGAGCCATGGTTCGGCTGGAGCCTAATTGCCTTTTTCATTCATCTAGTAAGTGCATAAAATTTCTACCAGATAAGAGGGAGTTGGTGGGTTATGAAAAGGAAACAGGCTTTGGGATTCAGACTTCGCTGACCAGGTGTGGGAACTTGGGCCAGCACCTGATTTCTCCTCCTCCCAGCTTTATAGCTCTGTACAGTGGGCTGATTGCTATTTGCAGCAATCACTCACGACAGTGCTCACAAAGGCTCCTAGCATGGTGCTTGCTACAAAAGGAAGAGCTCAGGGAGCTGTGACTGCTTTTAATCTTGGCTGGCCTTTTTCTCTTAGCCATAAAACAAAGTGTTTGTGTTTCAAGACTCAACTTCCTAGTTGTATGTTATTCTCAGGGTGAACATCAACTTCACAAGACTGGTGTTTATTAAACCCCACAAATGGCAAGACTGATTGTTCTTGGGCAGAGAAGTATACTTTGAGTGTGTCAGTTGAGAAGAGTAGGACAATTAGAGAATTTTATCAAATGTATTATCAGTAATTACAAACTATACCTTGCACTGTTATGATCAAATCTTTAAAGGAAAGTCATGTTATTGATAGTATGCTTATTATCTCAGCAGGAATGACACTTAATTAAAAACCAGTGGGGGGCTGCCTTTGGGTTTCTGCACAACGTGTACAAAAGATTTTGCTGCAGTGTGGAAATGTAATAAATGATTCTCATTTAATCTGGAGTTCTATAAGTCCATAGTGCTTATTTATGTGATAAACGATTATCATTGATCTCTTATAAGTTATTTCTGCTGTCTATTTAAAAAGAGACCTCAATCACTTTTATTATAGTGTATTTGAAAGGCTGTGGAGAGAAATATCTGAAATCACTGCTTCCTGACTACCGTCTTCATAAACCTATAAACCAATGCAGAATTTTTTTCCATTTCATTTTGGCTTAATAAACTACAGTCTACAGAGATGGTTCTGTTTTATTATCAGGCAGAAATAAGTGTTAAAATTCATGGGACATGAGCTGAAATTATCAGAGAATATATTCATAAAAGAAATTTGGGAGGCTGTGAATGTGAAGTACATTCTAGGACTGAAAATTAGTAATAATAGATATTAGAATTGGTTTTGGATGTATCTACATATGAGCCAGAGGAATGGATAAAATCCAGACATCAGGAATTAACTTTAGGTGGCTGTGCCATTTCACCTAGTGCAGACAAGACTCTTTATCTGATAATGAAACAGACGTCTAAAATACATTTCCCTCTCTTGTTATCTAGGAATGTACAGGCAGAGTTCACAAATACTTTTCTAGTCATGTCTTTTGGATTCACCCTCAAGTCTCATCTGTAACTGCCACATTCTTTGTGGTGTTGTCACATGTGACTCCCATGTCTAGACTCACCTGCCGTCCTTGTCATGTTTTGCTTGGACCCTGGCAGGAGTGGGCTCTTACTGCCAGCCACACTCATCTTCTATTTCACAAACAGACCAACCTGTCCTGTCAGTGTGCCCAGAGCAGGGTCCCCAGGATTTGCTCTTAAAGTAGCACCTCCATTCCATCTCTCAAAATGCAAACCATCCTTTCTCACCACAGTGCTTTAGAGAAACTTTCTCTCCTTGAAAAGGGCCTGATTCATGTTTGTCTGCCCACCTGTCGTACAATCCTTGTTCTAGCCAAAGCGAGGTGCACTGGATAGGGAGCACCTTGTTTCCTGAACACACTTCACCTTCGCTTCATTGTCTCAGTGCCTTTGCTTTTCCTGTTTTTTTTTTTTTTTTCCCAGCTTAGAATACTCTCCTTCTGATCTCTATGTCTGTCTGCTAAAATCCTATCCATGGTTAAAAACAACCACAGATATCGGCTCATCACATGATCAACAAGCACTGCAACATATTTTTGCTCTGATTAAAAAGTAGTTATAACAGTGTTACCTATAATTTGGGAAATAGAGGAGACATAAGCCCCAAGTCTCTGATGTTAATTATTATTTTCCCTTTACACGTGAGGAAACAGAAGCCCTAAGATATTAAATAACTTGCCTGAGGTCACACGTCTTATAACTTGTAGAAGGTTGGGGTTATAACCAGTCTACACCCAAACTGCACTGGTTGATGAGATTAGACACACTTCTGAAGTCTGTCTTTTTGCTTTTACTTTACACCCTTTGGAGGGTTAGTCCTGCAGACCCAGCCATTTCCTCATAAGTATCATTATGATTTGCAAATCTGATTGCACCTGAAAATATGTCATGTCATTTGTAGCTCTGCCACCTCCTGAGGACCCCTGAAGATTGACAGGAGACAGGGTTCTTTGTTTGCTCAGCATCATCCTAAACCAGCTGAGCATCTCTGGTGTAGAAGCTGGAAAAGGTCAGATTTCTCTGCATAATAGAAGGGAGAAGGATATAAAATTTCCAGAAGAAAATCTCAGAGGAGGACAGGGTGGGCCAAAAGATAAAGCATTGGATGGAGGAATATGGCATGAGAGAAAAGGCTCATGATGAAGAAGGTGTTATCATACAGAGACAGTGAAAAAGTTTCATTTTGAGATAATTACAGATTCATGAGTAATTGTTAGAAATAATAGAACAATCCCATATACCTTTCATTCCGTTTTCTTCTATGGTAATGTCTTGCCATAATAATGTAAGTGTAATTCAGTATCATAACCAAGAAATAGATACTGATACAATCCAATGACCTTATTCAGATGGCACCAGTTTTATGTGCCCTCATGTGCGTGTGTTGTGCATGTGTATCCATGACCATGTGTCTTTAGCCCCATACAGTTTTATCACGTGTGTAGATTAGGGGGACCACCACCACAGTCAAGGAGCAGACAGTTCTGTCACAGGATCTCTAGTGTTGTATTTCTGTAGTCAATACCCCTCCTCCCCTTCCTTTGCTTCTGAGAACCACTAGTTTGTTCTCCAGCTTGATAATTTTGTCATCTCAAGAATGTTATGTGAATGGAATCATACAATAAACATAAACTTGTAATAGGAATGACTTTATCTACTTGCTGGGAAGTTTTGTAATATAAACATCCCATCAGTCTTCCTAACAGTATCTTCAAGATCGTATTTGTCATGCAGACAGGTGGGATGGAATGAAAGTCCTGGGTGAGGACAGGAGGTTTAGGGAGAGCTTTGACTTTCAAAGACAATAGACTCGGTATAACTGTGAGCTGGTAATATCTGAATCTCTGAGGGGCCAAAGGGGCATGATTCACATTGCATTTGAAAATAGTTGACACAGAGTGACTGGAGATGTGAGTGCATCCTGGGTAAGTTCAGCTTCCTCATATATAAAATGGGGATGACATCATGGGGTCAATCTGAGGATGCAGTAACACATGTTGTGTGTCTTGCGTAGCATGCAGAATTTGATACAGATTTTGAATAGATACAGAATTTGAATAGATTTATTTTACAAGTACTTATAGAATCTGCTATATACCTACAAAGTGCCAGGTTGGATAAAAAGGTGAGAAAGAGTAGCTGGGTCTCTAAGAAGCATCTACTTGTAGTTAAGTGGGGTATGGTTAAGATAATATGCAGACCATAATCTAGTTTGATCATATTGGGAGTTTTATTTTTTAACAGTAGATTCATACTTCTGGTTAATGACTTTTTTTGTAAATTAAAGTTATTCCTTCTTTGTCTCATTTTAGCAATCGCTTCCATTTTGTTAAGTAACAAAGATTGCAAGCCCATTCTCCTAAGGAGCTAGAGAAATGGGAATGATTTTGCATCCTGCTTTTTGGGTCAAATCTCCAGCTTTACTGGGTGATCTTTTCTTGGAGGTATGCCATTCAAATAGCAACACTCAATCAGCTAGATATTAATCCTTGTCTTTGTTTATAAATTCATACAGAAAAAGAGAATTAGACTAATGATGACAGACGTAAACAAGCATAATAAGGATTATCATATTAAATACCTGTTAGTGCCTTTCTCATTTTAAATTTTGAATTTCATCAAATCTGTGCTTCATTTTTCTGTCTTGAGAATTTAGGCAACCGGCAGGTCCCTACCCACTATTGCCTGATACTTTCTACTATTTGATCAAAGCCATTAATTATCACGTACCTTTTAGAAGAAAAGTGTTAATTACTTCTTTGATCCTTAATTCCTTTATCTGTAAGATAGAACTAAAATCTTTCTTACCCCTCAAGGTATTCCAGGGAACAGAATTGGTAAATAGTAAAGGGCTTGCAAACTAATGTCCAGTAAATGAGAGTGGCAGAGAGGAAGGGACACAGGCTTGGAGGTAGAAGACTGGCTTCCAACCCCAGCTCAGCCACATTGTGCTGGAGGTGGGACCTGGAGAAACTAATTTAACTTCTCTGAGCCTCAGTGTCGTGCCCTGTCAACCAGGGATGACATTGCCCATAATGTCATGGGAAAGGTTAGTGCCTCTCACAAGGATGTGTTCCGTGAATGCTGCCTCACCCCTTCCTCCCACCACAGCCCCTTCTCTGTTTTTCTCTGTGCTGATCCTTATGAATGGTTGTTGATGTCTCTCAAAGAATCATCGAGGCTCCCTGACCAGGTGGCTACAAGTTGAGTTTGTTCAGTGGAACATGAGAGGTGATCTTGGCTCCCTCCCTGCTTCAGGGCCTCGTGTCTGGCAGGATTGTGCCCACCCTTGGCCTTGGCCCCATGGTGGCCTGGCCTCCTGCAGTGCAAGTCTCTGTAGGCTCCACTGTATTTTCCCCTTAACAGCTCCATGCTGTTGCTAGTCTCTGGGTGACTGGCCATCCAGGCCTTAACCCTCCATGCGCCTCTGCACTTCATTAAGGTCTGTTCCTTTGAACTGGCTATGCTGAGATCCCAGCTGGTACAGATGGAAATGGATTAAATTTAAATATAACTGAACATTATTTAACATTGGCTCTGGCACAAAATAATAAATAGAGATTCTCAGGCTTTTATTTGTCTACATGACTTTGCTTAATTTTTGTTGCAGAGTAGCTTCTTATTCCTTGAAGCTTCCACCAAATATCCTCTTATTATTCTAAGCACAGACAGAGTGAGCCTGCTCCCCCACAGAGAGATTACTGTCTGCCAGCCCCTCCAGCCAACCTGTGGCTGCTGAACGCTGTGTTTGTAAACTATACACTTTTTGTGCTAAATTCTGAAGAGCATGAGCTAGTTTTCAGAGCTTCTCCTGGAATTTTTACAACCTATTTTGTTTCTTTTTTTTTTTTTTATTTTTGGATGAGAATATTTTGTTGCTGTATTTAAGATTTAGGCTCAAAACTGAAAGTTACCATGATACCATCTCCTTCAGCTTCCCTACTATACATAAATCAACCCCTTTCAATTTCTAGTTAATAAGGAAATATACTTTGGAAAAGAAAATATAAAAAGAAATTAACCTCCTTTCCTATGATATGAAGTCATGGATTAAGATGCTGTCATTTGAAGATCAATCTGGTTAGATTTTTCTTCTTCCTCTAAGTCATTAAGCGAAAATAGTTAATTTTACAATATTTCCTTTGGTAATCACAATTTTTATTAATCATATAATTACAGAGGGAGTTAGATTGGCAAATAATGCCCAGAGATAAATGCATGCCCAGAGATAAATGATGTGATTGCCGGTATTTAGGATCTAATTCAAATATATTTCCTGCTGTTGGCTGCTCAGATGCCTGGAATTTTAGAGACAGAAGGAGGCTTCCTGAGCCCCAGTCAATTCCTCCTGCTTCCAGATAAAGCAGTTGAGTGATGCTCAAAGTTGTGGTCTGACTTGATCAATTGGAAAGTTGTTGTTTCTAGTTTTTAGGGATAATGAAATCAAAAGCATAATCTAGGTGTTGCTATTGACCTCAGGAAAATGTTATCCTCTTCACTGACTCTTTTGGAGGGAAAAAAATAACTTGAGAAATCTAATCATATGATCCTCAGTTTAAAATTAAGAAAATCCTGGTGTGTTTGTCTATGTGCGTGTATGTAAATGTGTTTATGGGAGGTGCTTGCATGTGCATGTGTGTGTGAACACAAGTTTGGAAGGGTATGCATTTGCATACATGCGTGTTTTCTTTCTTTGTTTTTGTGTTTTGCTAATGGGTTCTGAGAAATATAATCTTTGCGTTTAGTTTTTCCTGCATTTTTGTGTGTTCATTCTTTCATTTTTTTTGTCTTTTCTCCAATAGTGCTGTCTTTGACCTATGCATGACATTTGCTTGTGTGAAAAATTATAAATTTAGTAAGAAAATAAGTATGCAGAAAAGTAGGTTCCTTTGATTCGTCAGGTATTATTGGCACAAAGCCCAGGACATACGAGGTTCTTTGGCAGAAACAGAACAGACTGAGATCTGAATAAGAAATCGTTGAACCCAAAATTCTTAAACCCTTCAAAAATGAAATTAATAAATATTTAATTAAGCATCCCCTAAAATAACATTATGTTAGCTTCATTAATTGTTCCATTTAGTATTTATGAAAATTTTATTACCTTGGACAACATCTGAAGGTGAGATGTTCTCCTTGTGCAAATTCCCAAGTATGCATGATAATTGCTTAGAAATCATTGACATTCTAAGTTAAATGAGCTTTTGAGCCAACTCAAATTTTTCAATAATTTTCAAGGCAAAATTGTAAATAAAAAATTCTCATTTAAATTTTCCAGCAGAGAGAATTATATTTAATATGCAGCATGGGTGAAAATGATGGTATTTATGCAATGTGGGCTGAGGCTTCCAAGAGAAAGGTACATGGGGCCTTTGTGCCCCTTGAAGACCTGTCCAGAGGATGAGGGGAAGTGGGAGAAACATTTTATAGTCTGCTAAAATGGGACTGTGCATCAGTGTGCTACTAATGAAATAAGAGCAACATTGCAAGAGCAACACTGGTAAGGGATAAGCCCTGGTGGTCTATGTTTCTGTTAGCAGACTGTGTTAGTTATCTACAGATGGGTAATAAAGTACAGAATACTTAGCAGCTTGGAACTACATGTGTATTGTCTTACAGTTTTTGTGAATCTAGAGTAAATGTACGGCTTAAATACGCCTTCTGCTTAGAGTCTCCCAAGCTGCAGTCATGGTTCTACAGGGCTGGGTTCTCATCTGGAGGCTTGACCTGGGAAAAAAAAATCACTTCTGAAATTATTTGTGTTATTGGTAGCAGTGATTTACCTGTGGTTTTGGGAGAGAACTGAGGGTCCAGTCCTTTTGCTGGCTTTTAGATAGAGGTTTCCTGCTCTCTCAGAGGCTGCCTGAAGCTCCTGGCTGTGCTGGCTGTCCCCTTGTGACTTCTTACTTCATCAAGCTAGCAAGGATTGTTGCTAAAATAAATCCAATAGCAAGATGCAGCCTTATTGGCCAAAACATACTCCTGGTAAGGGTATCCTACCACCTTTGCCATATTTCATAGGCTAGAAGCAAGTTTAAGTCCCTTCCATTCAAGGGGAGATGATTACACAAAGATGTTAACACCAGATGATGATCATGTGGAAGCTACTTGTAAATTTCTCCAAAGATCAGATAAATCTAAGGCCTATTCATTGACATGGGTTGGTTCAGCTTTTTTGAATCAGCATTTGGAATGTTCTACTTGAGGACAAATTGTCATGGGGTAAATCCAAGGGTGGCCAGACCACACTAGTGTAAAACAACTGTTCATCTTCCTTTAGGTGGCCTTTCCTGTCTTCTAGGAACTCTAAGCAGATCACTTGCTAACGCCCAGCTGGCTAGTGTTTCTCCAAAAACTGACCTATCCAAACCTACCTTTCTCAGTGGCTGTCCATATAGAACACAAGCCCCTTCCCATTATCAAAAATTACCACACTATGTTCCATTCCTTTGGATCCCTAACACTTAAGAAGATGTTTGAACATATAATACTGGATGACAGTCCTAGAAAATTACTCACTGTGACAGTCTGTTTATGTTGCTGAACACAGGAACTCTGGCCACAAGAGGAGGCTAGCTTCTAGTGATGGTTTGAAGCCAGTGTATCTGGTGCTTGTCCTATGCTCCAGACTGCTGGGCCAATGGCAGCCATCTTTTAACTTTCTCCCTCTCCTAGAGTGTTGTGCTTACCCTTTGAGTTTGATGTTCCTTGCAAGGCTAACTTGGTATCTGCCTCTGGCCTGCTCGTTGCTCTGATTTCCTTCCTGGATAAGGCTTTTCTGTGCACCCATGCTCTTCCGACATCTAGGCCCAACCCAGCCTCGACTGTGACTCAGCCAGCCATCTCCCCTTGGTGACTTCACCTCCCTAAGCAGCTCTGTGCAAGATATAGGGAATAGTGCGGTTGAGACAGTATTGGTAACTGCTGTAATAAAATCTCAGGAGCTTAGCACAAGAAGAGTTTATTTCTCACTGGTGTGAAAAAATAATGCAGGTTTTCTTGGCCAAGCAGCTCCCCTGTAGATTCAGTGTTGCTGGGAGCCAGACTCCTTTCATCTTGTGTCTCTGCCGTCTCTAATACTTGACTTCCCCCATCACGGTGTTTATCTGAATTGGGCAATAGGGAGCAGAAGATTGCGGAAGATTGTGCATGGAAGGTTTTCTGGTTCAGCTTGTAGTAATACCATCTCTCCTCACTTTCATTGGCTACACCCAAATACAAGAGAGTCTGCAGAATATATGTGATAATGAGGAAAGGGAAATTTAACTGGTTCTACTGCTTGGAAATTTTTGTCAGCCATGAGGCTGTACCCACATGCACGTTGGGCATCTTTGGTGAGAAACACCTTCGAGGAAAAGAATAGTAACTCATGATTTATTTACTGAACATTTATTCAGAACTTATTCCAAATATTCTCTAAAAGTTATTTATTTGAGAGGCACAGACATACACACACACATACTCACAAGGGAGTGGGGGGCATGGTACTACTCACTGATTCTCCCCCAGATGCCTATGGCCAGGGCTGATTCAGGAGTCAGGAACTCAATCCAGGTCTTCCAGGTGGGTAGCAGTGGCCCAGCTATTTGGGATATCACCAGAGACTCTCAGGGTCAGCATTAGCAGAAAGCAAGAATTAGGAGCAGAGGTGGGCATTGAATCCAGGTACTCTGATATGAGACACAGGCCTTTTAACTGCTAGGCCAAAGGTTTCACCCCCTCCAAATACTTTTGAAATTTAATATTTACAAAACTAACAGAGTGGCTACTGTTATTCTCCTCATTTACAGATGGGGAACTCAGGCAGAGAGTGATTAAATAGATTGCTCAACACAACAGTACAGGAAGTGAAAATTTAAACCCAGGCCCCCTGGCTTTGGAATTTGCATTTCATAGTTGTGCTGTATGGACACTCCCAACTTCATCAGCAGCATCACTCTCTGATAAGAATAAGGTCTTTTTGTTGGTGAGGAAATCAGGTATCTTAGTACACATTCCTGAGACACCATGAAATTATGCCTATTTGTATACACAGTGTAGTCCACAGAAGTTGATAAATCTCTCTGAAAACACAAAACCAGAAGCAACAAGTTGCTCCCTCCCTCTGGGAGGAATCCCACTTGGCCACTGAGCAACTTGATGAAGCTTTGAGTGTGCTCCCCTTTAAACACCACTTTGAGAATATTTTTTTTGGAGGCAGAAGATGCGTATCTTAAACTGTTTGTCATGCTGTAGGAAAATACCAGAAATGGGGTAGCTTTATAAACAACAAAACTTTATCTCTCAGAGTTCTGGAGGCTTGGAAGTCTAAGATCAAGGTACCAAGAGTTTCAGTTTCTGGAGGGCACCAGGTTCCTAGATAGCTGTCTTCTCTGTGTGTCCTTAAGTGACGGAAGGGAAGAGGGAACTCTCCAAGGTCCCATTCTTGAGGGCGGTCTGTGTCACTTACTCACCTCTGAAGACTCTACCTCCTGCCACCATCATCGTGGAGGTTAGTATTTTAACGTATACATTTTGTGGGGACATAAACATTCAGATTATAGCAACTCATTTAGTCCATGGAGCACAGTGCAAGACTATGAATTAATTTCAGATGTCATTACCTCCAAGCTGTTACAGGGGTCTTAAGCCTAGTGTGAATTGGCAGAGCAATGCAAAGTGTGTTGCTCTGTCAGGTGATGCCAGCCACCATGGGCATTAAGCTTTAGAAAATCCCTCACATGATTCAAGTTTACTTATTGTTGAAAATAAATCATAAAGCTATTGATTTGACCTTTATGCTTCTTTATGAGTGAAGATTACAAAGAATATTAAAGAATATTTCACAGCCAGTGATCTGACCTTTATACTTTGTGTATCCATCTATAAAAATACTTTAAGTCTGTCTTTCAAACTTTTACCTTGAATTTTCAGATTCATCATTGAACAATGGTGTCTTTAAAAACATAGAATGGAAATATTGGGGCAATATCTCTGCTATGACATTTTACTTCCTTTTATTAAATAATTCTTTAATTTTAGTTCTTTAATTTTGACTTATTGACCTTTTTATTTAAGTTCCATGACCACATATACCAGATTCCTTTAGGTTAAGTCACATGGATGTATAGTGCCTGTTTTATGAGTAACATGTTTCTAGCCTCAATAACGAATGACTCTGCTTCAGAAAATCTTGTTTTTTAAAAGATTTTTATTTATTTATTTGACAGGTAGAGTTATAAACAGTAAGAGAGAGAGAGAGAAAGGTCTTCCTTCCGTTGGTTCACCCCCCAAATGGCCACAATGGCCAGAGCTACGCTGATCCGAAGCTAGGAGCCAGCTGCTTCCTCCTGGTCTCCCATGCTGGTGCAGGCGCCCAAGCACTTGGGCCATCCTCCATTGACTTCCCTGGCCACAGCAGAGAGCTGGACTGGAAGAGGAGCAATTGGGACTAGAGCTTGGTGCCTATATGGGATGCCGGCGCCACAGGCGGAGGATTAACCAAGTGAGCCACGGTGCCGGCCCAGAAAATCTTATTTTTTAAAAAAGGATTTTATTTATTTGAGAGGTAGAGTTACAGAGAGAGAGAGAGAGAGAGAGAGAGGTCTTCCATCTGCTAGTTCATTCCCCAAATGGTCACAGAAGCTAGAGCTGAGCCAATCTTAACCCAGGAGCCAGGAGCTTCTTCCGGATCTCCCATACACGTGCAGGGACCCAAGCACTGAAACACTTTCCGCCAGAATCAGCAAATGAGGGTAGGGCCTGTTGCATGTTCTCAGAAATCTGCTGGACACCTAGTCCTCTTCATAAAAAAGTTCATAGTAATCATTTGGAGTTCATATCCTTCTTCTTATACAACACACAAAAAAAGACTATAAGACTTATCCAAGAGTCCATAGTTAATACCTGTAAAATCAAAATTTAGGTCTCTTCTATATCAAGTGTGTGGTTTTCTGTTTTTCTTCCAAAATAAATCTTTTGCTGTGAATACTCTGTGTGTGTGAAACACCTGTATTCAGTGAAACAGCGAGCCTCTGCTCCTGGCTTAGGGCCTGACCAGTTGCTGAGTGGGGTCATCGGTCGTGTTACCCACATGTGTGGCATTGTGTTACCTGCAAGCATCATTTGATGGAGTAGATATGAGTGCTTGGATTATGCCTCTTTAGTCCTGGTATCTAAGCTTGCCTGATGTTGGTGCCAGTGCTTTCTGAAGAGATGATTTCCTTTCAAAATTGAGATGGACATCTGGAATTTCATGCCATTTTTGTATGCATATTTATTTGTTGTGCTCTTTAATGAGAAGCAATTTGAAGATTGTGTCATAAAGTAGTGATTGATTTTTATATGAAAGGCAGTTAATTGTTTCCAACAGTGAGATTCTGAAGACGAGACCTAGGATCTATTTGTCACATGGCTGAGAGCCAATCATCTTTTCTCTGGTGCTTTGACACAAATGCCTTTATTTCCCTAAGAAACAAACTCTCTTTTAAGTAAATCTATACATTCATATTCATATCTTTATAAAATGGATTTTCCAGAGCAAGGAAGTGATATGAAAGCAAGGAATGTTTTGTCTTCCTTGGATTCTGTGTGGTAAGGTTGCTAGATTTTTATTTACACTTGTACACTGACATATTGATGAAAAAAATGAATCCTGTGTTAGTTCTGTCAACACATTGTTCCTGAAGTAACAATTTTTAAATAGAAATGAATTAGTTATTTTTGTGTTTGTTTCCTTTTTCATAGAACTGTATTTGAAAACAGCTTTATTTAGAAAAGTATGTTTGGTGTGATGACATATTGTTAGCCCTTTTACTGTGAGACTGCATGGCGTGGATGTGTCCCAACTTCTCTCGCCTGTGTTATGGACATCACCCCTCCCACCCTCACAACAAATCCCAGCATTATTTACAAGTTTCTTTACTGCAGAGGCCAAATGGTCCTCTTTCATGAGGCCTGGCTCACTGCACTTTCTCCCAGGCTGAAGTCTCTTGCCAAGGACCTGCTTGACTGGGATGGCCAAACTCAGGAGTCAGGGGCGATAAGTTGGGGCCATAGGCATGAAGACTGGCTGGAGAAAGGTGTCATGGCTTGCTAAGGAGCTTCTGGAACCAGTGCGGTAGGGCTGGGACCTTTACTGGTGATGCTGCTTAACACACAAAGATCCCCCTAACCCTCCATGCCCTATGTGAAGCACCTAGCCGTGAGGTGGGTTTAGGAAAAATATTTATTGAGAAATTAATGTCTGTAGCAGACCCTGTGTGCTATGACATGATTAGATCTAGGATTCAATGTCATGCCCATTTACCTACTGCAGATATCACAGCAAAGATGTGCTGCTTGAAGTTTCAGCTCCAGTGATGAATGGGGCCAGAACCCAAATACAGCTCTTCTGACTGAGCCTACTAAAGCCACTGAATACAGTAGCCTACACGTTTTTTCTTAAAAAAAATAGACTGTTATTTTAAAATAATTTTTAGGTAAACAACAAAATTGAGCAGAAACTACATAGTTCCCATATAGTCACCCCCCCACACACACACACAGACCATCTCCCACTGTCAGCATCCCACACCACAGTGGTATATTTGCTAGAATTAATGAACCTATAAAGAGACATCATTAGTACCCATGCCCATGGTTTACAATAAGGTTCACAATTGGGGTTAAACAGCCGATGTGTTTTGACAAATGTATGGTGATGTAAACCCACCATGATAGTTTCATGTAGAATAGTTCCACTGCATATGTTTAAGGCTGCAGTGAGAAAGGCCTTCTGGCTCCAGGTCTCCTGACATTTCAATATGCCTATGACTACTCTAGCAACTTCAGGAGAAGGAGAGGAAGGTCCAGAGATGAGCAACTTTGGATGGAGCACAATAGAGAAGCCATGTGTACAGGACAGTGGAACACACTGGGCTGGTGACAAGCCTTTTGGGCATTCCTGCTTCTATATAGTACTGTTTGTAAGACACTGTACTTTTAAAAATTATTTATTTCATTTTTTAAATTGGCATATAAAGTTGCACATATTTATGGAATACCATTAATAATCTCTTTATGCTAAGGAAATAAAAATAAAGGCTTAGTGTTCTCCTTTAGCCTCCTGTGTTTTGGATGGTTGGAGTAATTGAGGCATGGAGTAATCACTTACCTTGTGTTTTGTGAAGGGTCCTGTTCAGTTCTGCCCCTGTAAACTAATTACATTAGTGTTCTGTTTCCTCCGCTCGGACAGCACAGTTCTCTGGACTGGAGGAGGGAGAAGCATCTGTCTCAATTTTGTTTTTAGTTTGTAGTCATAGTCAAAAACTATGACAGACTCCTGAACTGACTCCAGTTCAGTCTACTTCCTGAAGGCTCCCAAGGATTGTTCTGAGATGAAAAATGTGTGTTGTTTATACCCCGAGAAAACATGGGTTCCTGTGTTCTTCACAGCAGGTTTCAAGGGCACAAGAGCAATCAATGAGCGAGTGCTGTTGTGTAGATATGGATGATGGTCAATGCTGGAACAACAGGTTGTCAACTGGAGGCCATGCACTGAAGGGAGTAGAGAATTTAGTTCATTTTTGGAAGGTGTTACTGAATAATGGCCAAAACATTGTAATTTTGGCTTTGTCACCTCCCACTGAGTCTTTATAGCCCTAACAATTTGACCATTACAGTTGTTTTTTTTAAGTTATGGGAGGTATAGCCTGAGAGAGCTGTATAATTGGTGTATCTGAGGGCACTCTGAAAATGGATTTAAAAGATAGGTTTATTTTGGTGCAAAGATATCTGTAAATCCAGGCATAATATTTTCTTTTACAGAATTTCCATAAGCCATTTGAAGTTCCCTCATATAGGCTTTTGATATATATATATTCCTATAATAAATAGTACATCTTACTAGTTTTAATGGACAGTTTGTCATCATCATGTCCAAAATGATTTTTGTGGAAACACGATTCAATCACATTTGGACAAACTGCATTAGCTACTTTGTTACATTTGCTAATCAAGAGATTTACATAGTTATACCCATACATCAACTCTTGAGAAGGATAAATTAAGTTTTGGGAACAAAACACTGAAGTCACCATTTCATTGTCACATAGGCAATGTTGAGTTGTGAAGAAGTCACTCATAACACCTCTGGTATGCAATGCTTAGGAAGTTCTGACTCATGTGGCCCAGATTAGTACCAAAATGTAAAGGGTCAGGGCCCAAGTAAGTAAAATCTTTATCTGGATTTCTCCCATTGAAGGAGATCTAAGCACTGGTCCACACAAATTCTTAGCATTCTTTCTTCTCAAGGAGCCTAGGCCTTTCAGCAGCTTTTTACCCTGTTACACCAAAAGAGTCTCCTTTCTTGTCTACGCTGACCTTTCCACTTTATCATTCAGTTCTTCCTCCTTTCATGGCTGTTTCCTGGGTGATGCCTCAGGTTGTTATGTTCCTGCCTCATTGCAATATGCCATGGACTCAGCACTTATTCTCTGGTTGCTTTAATCTTGAAGCATTTATCCTGACTCTTCCAGAGGAGCAGATGAGAGTTGGGGAGGGCAGGTAAACAATGTTGCCTACGTAGTCTTTATCGTTTGGAAGAGAGAGAAGAGATCATGGAAGTTAACATGTGAAAACTTATCTCTAAAATAAATAGGAAAAAGTGTTTACATTAAAATTCTAGCCAGTCAATTCTTGCTGTGCTCTGCAGGAATATTGGAACCAAGAGGTGTACTTTAGTCTGTTTATGCTGCTGTGTGAGAACACCTGAGACTGAGTAATTTACAGAGGACAGAATTTTTATTTCTCAAAGTTTTGGAGGATGGAAGTTCAAGAGCAAGGCATAGGCAGGTTTGATCTCTGGTGAGGGCTGAGCTCTACCTCAGGATGGCGTCTTGAATACTGCATCTTCATGTGGTGAATGGGACAAAAAGACAAAAGGAAAAAAATGCCGTGTCCTTGAGTCCTTTTATAAGGTCTGGTCCATTCATGATTAGAACAGGCAGTTGGTCTTGTAGTTTATACACCAATTAATATGCCCACAATCCACATCAGAGTACTGGAGTTTATTACCTGTCTTTGTCTCCTGACTCCTGGTTCCTGATAACGCAGACCCTGGAGACATCAGTGATGGCTCAGGTAATTGGATCTCTGCCACCCCTGTGGGAGACCTGGATTGAATTCCTGGATCCCAGCTTCTGGCATCATTTGGGTCCGGTCCAGCCCTGGGTATTGCAGGCACGTGGGGAGTGAAACAGTAGATGAGGGGTGCTCTCTCTCTCTGTTTGTATCTGTCCTTTTTTTTCTGCTCCCTGTTGTTCTGTCTCTTTGTCTCTCAAAAAAAATCTACTCATGAGGTTCCTAGAGGTCTCACCTCTCAATACTGTTACATTGAAAATTAATTTTAAATAAATCTTGGAGGGAACAGGAACCACTACAAGGCATAATATAAACCAGAGAGGAAATTGATGCTGATAGGTCAGGTGACCCTCACAAGCTTGCACACTTACTCACCTGCAGGTCCAGGACTGAATCCAAACCTGTTGGTCCTTTGCTTTAACCAGCTGAGTGCATTATAGGTGTGGAAAGAAATATTCAGGTTTTTACAAGTCTGCTAGGCTTGAAGGTTTTATGTGTGCAAGCACAGCACAGCTGGAAAACTTTAGAACCCCAAGGACCTCTGATACTGAACTCAAATGGCACAAAGTTATAATTGACAAATTCTTTCTCACTGGACCTCACAGTAACCCTGTAAGGTAAGTGGACAGCTATTATTAGTCTTTTTTCACTAATGCAAAAATTGAGGACCAGAGATGTAAAGTGACCCATTCACATAGGTGGGTAAATGAACTATGACTAATCCCAGATCTTCTGACTTCTGATCTAATTTTTATTCCTTGTTTCTATATTTTGTCTATAGACAGGCACACACACACACACACAATTTCTGTTGCATTTAAAATCATAGCTTAAAATGGGACGTTGCAGGCCGGCACCGCGGCTCAGTTGGCTAATCCTCGTCCTGCGGCACCAGCACCCCCAGGTTCTAGTCCCGGTTGGGGCGCTGGATTCTGTCCTGGTTGCTCCTCTTCCAGTCCAGCTCTCTGCTGTGGCCCGGGAAGGCAGTGGAGGATGGCCCAAGTGCTAGGGCCCTGCACCCGCATGAGAGACCAGGAGGAAGCACCTGGCTCCTGGCTTCAGACAGGCGCAGCACCGGCTGTAGCAGCCATTTGGGGGGTGAACCAACAGAAGGAAGACCTTTCTCTCTGTCTCTCTCTCTCTCTCACTGTGTAACTCTGCCTGTCAAAAAAAAAAGGGGGGGGGGACGTTGCAAGTTCTTGGTTTTTAACTAGAAATGACAATCTCAGTACTTACGATAGGAATTAAATCAATGTCTCATCATTAAAAAGAAATTTCTTATTCTTGAGAATCTGTTGTGAAGGGCTTCATTTTAAGCAGATAAAATATTCACCCCTTTGAGTTTGCTTCAATTGTTTCCACCTTTTCTTCCAGCCCTGATCACAGATGGTTAAAATCTCTGAGGAATCAGTCTCCGTGCACCCCCACCCTACCCCCACGTTTTTTGCCGCTGTCTCACTCTGAGCTTGAAGCGATGAGATCACCTTCTGCTTCCTTTCATTGGTGTTATTCAGGTTAGCAGAAAATTCTGCCTCCTTCATCTGTCAGGAGCTTCAGTATTTTGCTTTCTTTGAAATCTGACCTCTGAACAAGGCTGTAACATCCAGAAAATAGTAGCTGAATTGATTTATTTCAGATTGTTGCTATGGTGATTTCCTACCAATATGGACAGAAAATGAAGAGGGGAAAAGAGCCTGTTGAAGAGAGTGATGGAGTAGGGGGTCAGCCCCAGGAAAAAGCATGGGAGGCTGTGAGGTGTTTATGGTGCAAATACCCATAGGCAGAGTTTACTATTAATTCACTCACAGAGATCACAAACAATCCATTTGCATTTTGAGAAGTAGTGAAGTGTTTTTATCACATGAGCAGCAAAATGTATCATAAATAGCCTTAACAGTCCCAAATTTTTTTCAAAAGAATAATAACTAAGAATTGTGAAATAAATTTTTGTGACCAGAAACATTTTGATGCTTTAAATAGCTACCCTATATTATACTTTATTGAAGAGATTATTTGAAAGCATAGGAGAAAGTCTTATCTGGAGGAAAAGTGAATGGCTCAATCCATTTTTATGCATTTGATCATTTATTCATTTCTCCAAATTTCCATCCATTCTTTCATTCAACTGATACCAAGTTACTGATTACCAAGATAGTTACTGATACCAAGGTCCAAATATCCATTGATCAATTCAATACATAGTAATGAATTTAACAAATGTTTCTTGGGTATTGACTAACACAACATACAGGTAAAGCAACATACAGGTCAACGTGGGATGCAGAGCTGAGAAGGGTCTCTGTCCTCAGAGTTGACTCTGATCTGAAACAGGACAGGGAGTTTAGATCTACAGTCATCACAGAACAAATGCCATGCCAATAGTGTCAGAGTCAATTGTGCCCAAAGGAATATGCTATATGAAGAAGAGTTAGGAGAAAACAGAAGGGCAAATAGGATTTTGATAGGCACAGCAAGGTGGGATGGAGGGGAGAGAATCTGAGAAAAAACAGAGTTGTGATGGGAGCAGAACAAATACGCTGACCTCCTTTACGCTTTGGAGACTGACGACACCTGGAAAGCCTCAGTGCTCTGCCTTCACATCATTGGTTTTTGGGAGGCAGGAGCTCACCTTGATAGTCAGCAGTTCCCACCTGAAGATATGGCGAACTGATGCCTGGGTTTGGGAGGAGGTGAGGTTGGAAAGGCTTTGGAGCTTCTCTAAATCAAAGTGCAACCGAAAGAGGAGGCAGCGGACACACAACAGAATGGAGTATCAAGTGGGGTATGGTCATGGGCTTTTCTGGGCCTTCATCCCCTCCTGTGGCCCTCAAAACTTGCTTTAGGTTTTAGCCCCAGGAAAGAATTAGGAAAAAGAATCCTTCACTTCACAGTTCAGCCTTCCTTTGTCTCTGCCCTCGTAAAGGATTAGTGCCGTAGATGAAGGATTAGTGCCATAGATGGTGAGGGGCAGGAATCAAGGGGACACTAATGTCTCCATCCTGACGTTGGTATGACTCTGTGTTCAACCTCAGCTATATCCTTTAACTTCTATGGACCTTGGATTTTTCATCTGTCAAGGCCAAACAACCTCTAAGCCCAAATATTTACAACAATATGATATCAGAATTGGAGAGGACTGTAATGGTTTCATATGTGTGTGTGTGTGTGTTAATATTTATTTATTTATTTGAAATTCAGACTTCAAGATACAGAGGGATAGACCAATCTTCTATCCTCTGGTTAACTCCTCACATGGCCACAACAGCCAGGACTGGGCCAGGCTAAGGCAGGAGCCAAGAACTCCATCTGAGTCTTCCACATGAGTGACAGGAAACCAAGCACTTAGGCCATCTTCCACTGCTTTTCCAGGCCATTAGCAGGGAACTGGATCAGAAATGGAATAGCCATGACATGAACCAGCACACATATGGGATGCTGGCTTTTCAGGCAGTGGCTTTACCCACTATGCCACAGTGCTGGCCCTGGCTTAAAATAAATTTGAAGTGTGTAAAAAAAATGCCAAAGAAATGCTCACGATAAAAACATTGTATCAGAATTTATGATTCTATCACATTTTTTTTAGCCAAGATTAAATAATTGAGGGCTGTCAGGTGGGCCCAACTTCCTAACACTTTATTACCATTAAATATATACTTTGAAGAATTATTGTAAATAATTAAAATCAATATCAGCCATTAAAATAGCTGAACAAAGATTGTATCCTTGGTTTTTATATGGAGTCTTTTTTTTTAACATCTATGAATTAAGTCACACTCTCCATTCAATGCCAGGGTTTAGCCTTGAGCATTTTATATTCATTTTTCACATTTGTGTAATTTCTCTCTAATATGTCAAAGTAAAATTTATGATAATTTTCACTAGAGTCAAGCATTCATATCAAAATGAGGCCTCATTTGAGCTTTTAATTTAAGAATGGGGAAACATTCGAAGTGCTTATTTATTGAAAAGGGAAATTATTTATTTATTTGTCCCTGGAATTTGGACTGAGTTTAAATATTCTTTCTGGCATAAAAGCTACCATTTTTGGCAGGTTCAGTGAAATGTGATCAGCTAACACCTAACCCTTTTCAATCTTAGGCTTTGCTTGTCCTCTTCCTCATGGTTCTACCTTGAGGCAGAATCATAAGCAATGTTCTCACACTAAGGCAGGACACCAGACCTCTGGAGATCAAATGCCAGTCTCTTTGAGGTATCTTTCTTCTTTCTCGGAACATTATATTCTTAAAGTGTTGATCTTGACCTCGTTACTGAAACATCCTGCAAACTGATTGTGACCTTAGACAAATCTCAGGGAAACTTCAACAACTGTCTTTTCTGGGGAAGGTTAGGTTGCTGTAGGGAGGCTTAAGAAGAGGGAAGTAAATAACAGCAAATGTTGCGAAGTAATTACTATTACTGAGGTTTTTTATCAGTAGTTTTGGTGTACTGAGAGATAAGTAATATATGAGTTTTGTGTGGTTATCTTGCCTACATAATTTTTTTTATCCAGATCTCTCTCTGAAACTGACTTAAAATACATGACAAAGTTTCCAGGGTTGCTTATTACAGTAGGAGAACCGTAGAATCATGAACCTCATTCTGGTCAATCTGCTAAGAAATCCATTTACACCGATGATTCTCCAAGTGTGGTCCTTGAACCAGCAGCATCAACAGCACTTGGGAAAATGTTCAAAATGCAAAATTGAGGGGCTGCACCCCAGAACTTCGAAATCAGAATCTCTGGGGCTAGGACCCATCAATCTATCCTTTGCCAAGAACTTTAGTTGACTCAGATAAATATGAACTACAGCTTGAGAACCACTAACTTCCAGCCTGGTGTATGTTTTGGTAGGTTCATCTGTTGAATTAAGATTGGACACTAACAAAATAGATTACCTGGGTTTATATATTTTTAAAGATGTATTTATTTGAAAGGCAGAGAGAGAGAGAGAGAGAGAGAGAGAGATCAATGTTCCATCCTCTGGTTCACTCCCCGAGTGTCTACAACAGCCAGGTGTGGGCTGGACTAAAGCGAGGAGCCAGGAACTCTGAGCTGGTCTCCAACACAAGTAGCAGGGGCCCAATTACTTGTGCCATCATCCAGTGCCTCTCCAGGTGCATTATCAGGTAGCTGGGTTGGAAGCAAAGCTGCTGGGACGTGAACTGGTGTTCAGGTAGGGGATGTCAGCTTCACAAGCAGTTGCTTAATCATTCGCTGCTCTGCAATACCGGCCCCACCTGGCTATGCTGTTATATTTACTTTCACTTCTTATTTTGTTTCCTGTATATTCTGTGCATCTTATAATCATGTTTTCTTCTTTATTGGAAGAAATTTGAGGCTTTGTACAAGATTTTATTGTTTCCTTCCTGGCTATCATTTTATTTTCCACTCTATTTTCCCTTTGTCCCAATTTCCCCCCTTGCAATTATGTTATCTTGTATATATTTTGAAAGATGTTGCATTAAGTAAGCAACCTTATTCATTCATGCAAGTAATAAATGAATACCCCTGATACTATTTCATGGTGTCTGTTCTCAATTTGTTTATTTTATACTCAAAATGAAAATTTCACTTGGGATATTCTTGAGAGCATCTGTAAGATATATACTTAAATATCCAAGCTCATTTCTTCTGATAGCTCCCACATACTGACATCTTTCTAGAACAAAGTGATCTGTTCACTTTAGCACATTGACTGGAAAAGTCCTACTTACCTCTCATAGGTAGCGTCTTTTCCCAATGGCTGCAGGATTTTTTGATCAAGGATTCCCTTGCTGTCAAAGTCACTGCTTTTGATGCTGCAAAATCAACACTACCTAATGGCTTTAACACATGGTGAGCCAAATGGGATTGGAAAAGATTTCTCTTCCTAGTGCTTCTATTTAAGATGAATAATGACAAAGGATATGTACAATTTCAGCTCTCAAGGAAACTCAAACGTCTAGCACCTACCTCTCCTGGTGGCTCTGCCATTTTGGCAGTGATACCCTGATTAACAAAGCCAGGGTGGAGCCAGCTGTGTGCTGCATCGTCTGGGTGACCAAAGCCCTGTTTGGTTTAACTTATGGAAAGTGTCCATAGCAGTTCTTAATTACGTCATGTCTGTACAGCATGCTCAGATATTTAGGGTAAGATTCACCCTTCTGTGTGCTTTGTAATGAAGCTTGTGAGCCCACTGAATAATTAAAATAAACAAATGAAGACTAATTTGCTTACTTTTAATTTTTACCCAATCCACATTAGTTAATAATTTACAAGGTAAAAATGAATAGAAGATCAAAATGATTTCTCCTGCAGCTCTCACATGGGCATGATCGCGGGCAGATTCTGCCTTATTGACTGCTCATTTGTACTAGAAATAACCCCAGAGAAAACAGTGCTCGATGTGAACCTGGCTTTAATAAAAGGAGCAGCAGACTCTGGAGGTTTTTTTTTCTATTTCCATATAATCCCAGGATCATTTGTCTGGAGCTGTTTTTGAATTATTCATTCCGACGGTGGCTCTTTCGGATATTGGATGAGAACAGCTTCTATCGTACAGTTTCACAGGCAGCATCTTTTTTGCTGGCGTTTTAAAAATAGAACTTTTTTTTCTATTCCAGGTTGCTCTCAGATTGTTCTGGGTGGGGTTATATTAACAAAGCAGTAAGAGGCTGTTTGGGGATAACATGAAGACGTTCTCCAAGTAAAAAAAAAAAAAGGGAACAGAGAGCTGTAATAGGAATATTATATTCTTGGGAAAGCATTCATTTTGACTCAGCTTTTGAAAATCTCAGCACAGACTCCAGGCATAAGCATTGTTTAGAAGATGAGAGCTAACATTTGTTCTCATTCATTGCGATCTTAACACAAGTAAATTGGATTGAAGGGATTTACTCTGCTGATCCGGTTGTTCTTATGCCCCATTTGACACCAAGCGTTGCGTCTGTTTTCAACCTCCAGGAGGAAAATCAGGCTCTTGAGGGAGGGCTCCAAGGGCAGGGATATGTGGCCTCTCCATATCGCCCGACTCATCTCTCTCTGCCCCACCACACTCTTCACACCCCACTATGCCAATGTCCTTCATGTTCTCCCATCCTTCTGGAAGGTTCTTGTCACTTTTCCTTGCACTGTCTTTGTTTAAAATGCCCAGCAAGCCCCACCCACCGGCACTCCATTCTTCCTGCTTTTACCTCCTCCTTCTTCCTTTCAACTCAGAGTAGTGCTCATGCCCCCTGCTCCCAAGTGGTTGTTGATTGCCTGGGTTAAAAGTGCTTCCCTGAGACAGGATGTGAATGCACATAATTTCTTCGGAAATGCTTCTGAAAAGTGCTGCTTGGGAAGTGGGGAAGAAAGAGAGAAAAGTGATGGATGCAACGCAAGGTGGATTCTGTTGTAGGCTTGAACCTGCTGGGGAGGTCTGGAGTCTGTGTTAGGTCACCCAAGGAGGGGCAAACTGAAGTAGGAAAGGTCTTCAAAATCTTCAAGGAAAATGTGCATTGTCTTTCAATTCTATTTTCCATGACCTTTTGAAATACTGCTGCATATGTTCCAGTTCGCATCTATTGATGGCTGGGAACTGAGTTCTGCTCCTGGAGGTGGTGAATGAATCCTGAGAGTCTGCCTTGTGCATAGACTGGTGGAGAATTGCAGATGGATTCAGTAGGACCCAGAGCCAGGCCCCAAGGCCATTAGAGCCAACAGGCTACGTCTGGAATGCAGATAGTGTCTGTTGTTTCATTCCAACACACACACACACACAGGTACCCCTCCCAGGTGCTGTGCTGATGTATGTCAAAGGTATGAGACTTCTTGTCCATCTCTGCCAGCTGCATCCCAACATGGTACCTGCACGCAGTCACTGTCCAGTGAACATTTGCTGAAGCAGCAAGTGTGGCATGACTGAGTGACCCACCCTGAGTTTTGGTTTCTGATGACTCCTCTGAAGCACAACTGCCAATCATTAGTGCACCCTCCTCCTCCTCCTCCCTTCCTATTCAGCTCTCATGGTTCAGAGTCACATCATGTTTCCAAATGACTACCCTGGCACTTTTGTATCTCCACTCACAGAGGAGTTCTGCAGACTGTACCATCTCCAACTCTCTGAACACCTATTCTTCCAGGACTTTTCAAGTCCAGTTAAGCAGTAGCAAGGGCTGGGTGGAACATGCAAGCAGGAAGGAGGTGGGAGTGAGTGGCTTTGGTGCCTGGGTTTTAGTCCCCATGTCACCTTCATTGGTAACACATTGTGCTGGATGGCAGACACCACCACCATCCAGATCCTGCTTTTTGGAAGGAACAAAACCTCTCTTTAATCAGGAAGTTTGCTCAATCTAAGGCAACAAGTAGAGAGCCCCTTTCTAGAAACTATAACCTAGGCCACCAGTAGAGGGGGCTGCTGAGCTCAGCCCAGTCAGCCCCACCTTCCGTGAGGGCCATCCTAGATGCCAGCCAGCTTCTGTGGCAGGAGGCCAGGGTGCCCTGCTTGGGCCTGGGGGACCCAGCCCACTTGGCATTCACGATTCAGCTCTGTCCTCAGAATTTCTGAAGCCACTCCCTCATGTTCTCTCTGACCAAGTTCTCCCACCACCATTGCCACCATGGCCGCCAGTCTTTGTCTCCTTGGCCTGCCTCCCACCCGCCTCCTCTCTGCCCTGGCTATGTTCTGTGGAACTGCCCCACCTGTGACTGGGGCACAGGGAGAGCTCAGTCACTTTCCTGCTCTGATCTGTTTCCTTACCAAACCACACCTAACAATCAGGGCAAGTCACACTAGATAAGTTTACCTCCTTCCAGGTCTCAGGTTCAAATTCTGTGAAGTGAGTCTGGTCTGGTCCCCCTAAGCCTCCCAGCCACAGATACCTCATTTCTAGGTCAGGGACCCATGCTCAGTTGGGTGAACTCTGAATAGAACAAAGGCCTCCACTGGGTAGAGGGGTGGGCCGGGTGGGCACAATGGTGATTCCTGCCTCCAGGATCCACCATCTGATTGGAGACATGGTCTGGGAAGAGCTGTTCATCAGACCATTCGGTAGCAATACCTGTGAGGTCACGTGGTCTCAGCCTTAGCCGACGCTTCTGCAGATCTGGGAGCAACTTGGAGCTGACAGGCACTGTACACTCTGGCTACTCGAGGCCATGATTTCCCTGCTCCGAGATCCCAGCCTCCACTGTCACATGGTGTGAAGGCCTTGTCCATGGCTCTGCAGGGCATTCTGACATGGGTTACAGTGTGTCCAGACTAGGAGAGACCCTGGTTATGAACGTCAGACGAAAGCCTGGAGTGAAACACCAATTCAGCCAATCACAGAATGTATAACTTGGACCTCTCTGAATGGCTCTTTCCTCACTTGGAACTCTGCTTTGCGGAGTTGTATGAGCATTAATTCCATAAGCAATGATTGAGTTCTTGCTGTGGTTGGGTTACTGTGTTAAGCTTAGGGGGTGGGATACAGAGAAACATTATACTTAGTCTTTACCCCACCCCAATTTATACTCCAGGAAGAGAGACAGAAATGAAAACAATTGCAACATAATCTGATAAATGTAACCATAGATTGAGTGAATTAATAAATCACTAGGAAATACCATGTCTCAGGAAAATTTATTTTCCTTCTCCTGCCTTAAGGAAGAATCTATTGCAAAAGAAGGGATGAGGTGGGACTCACAGGTTGCCAGGCTCTGCACACCTAGAAGGGCTATTTCACATAAATACAAATGGTAATGGCGCCGCGGCTCAATAGGCTAATCCTCCACCTGCGGCGCCAGCACCCAGGGTTCTAGTCCCAGTCGGGATGCCGGATTCTGTCCCAGTTGCTCCTCTTCCAGTCCAGCTCTCTGCTGTGGCCCAGGAGTGCAGTGGAGGATGGCCCAAGTGCTTGGGCCCTGCACCCGAATGGGAGACCAGGAGAAGCACCTGGCTCCTGGCTTCGGATTAGCGCTGTGCACTGGCCGCAGCGCGCCGGCTGCGGCGGCCATTGGAGGGTGAACCAACTGTAAAGGAAGATCTATCTCTGTCTCTGTCTCTCTCTCTCTCACTGTCCACTCTGCCTGTCAATAAATAAATAAATAAATAAATAAATGGCAAATGGTACTCACACTTCATACCAGAAGGAATTATTTCGAGTCCCATATTTCGAGTCCCATATTAGTATGTCATATTAACAACCTTGAATCATTAAGAAAAGGATAATTAGTGTCAAATAAGTATAGAACAGAGTTTAGAGGAATTTCTATCTCAGCATTAAAAACATATTTTGAAAATTTTAATATTAATTTTAATTTTTAAAAAGTTTATTTTAATTTAAAGGCAGAGACATAGAGAGGAGAGACAGAGAAAGAGATTTTTCATTAGCTGATTTACTCCCCAAATGATCACAGTGGTTCAAGCAGGGCCAGGCTGAAGCCAAGAGCCTAGAGTGGCAGGGGCCCAAGCACTTGGGCCATCTTTTGCTGCTTTCTCAGGTGCATTAGCCAGGAGCTGTATTGGAAGTGGAGCAGCTGGGACTCGAACCAGTGCTCATATGGGATGCTGATATTTCTGACTGTGGCTTTTATCCACTATATCACAGTGGCAGCCCCTAATTTTTAATTTTTAATAACAGTGTTTGGCTCATCTGATGAAGCTATGAAAATTATGTGAAAATATATATAAATGTAAGGAAAAATAAGATCATAATTTGAGCAGGCATTTCTATGGCAGATTAAGAAAATTGTCTGTAGAAGATCTCCTTGGGTCTCCTGTGTGGTGTAGTAGGCTAAACCTCTACCTGTGGCACTGGAATCCCATATGAGGGCCAGTTCCTGGCTGCTCCTCTTCCCATTCAGCTCTCTGCTTATGGCCTAGGAAAGCAGTGGAAGATGACCAAATGCTTGAGCTCCTGTACCTACGTGGGAGACCCAGAAGAGGTTCCTGGCTCCTGGCTTCAGATCAGCTCAGCTCTGTCTGTTTCAGCTATTTAGGAAGTGAACCAGCAGATGGAAGATCTTTGTCTCTCCCTCTCTTTATCTGTAACTCTACATCTCAAAAAGAAAAAAAAAAATCTCCTGGGCAACTTTCCCTTAATCAACTCCCCCAAGTAATCGGTACTCCCCATTCCGTCTACAAAATATCCTGGCAGGGCACCCACGACACAGTGAAGGCTCAGGATTACTGTACCTATGAATGTCTGCTACCACTAGTTGGGTAGTGTGCTTGTCTACAGGACTAGATCTCATATCTACTTATTCCGGTTCATTCCTTTATTCAACAAGCATTTCTTTGACCACATATTTTATATTCAACCTTGCTTTAGGTACTGGAGATATGACAGTAACCAATGCCTATTGTATTCTAGCTATATTTAATTTTGTAATTATGTAAGTTAGTTAAATATTCTATCAACAAGTTAATGGGAAATAAGTGTGAAAGGACAGTCGCAGTCATCTATGAACATTTAAAGTTGCAGGGAGATTTCCCAGGACCTTTTAAATTTCTTCTCCAAGTCTAAAGCTTCCATTTCCCTTGCAACCTAGGGGCATGAGTCAGATGCCCCTGTGACCATACATGGGGCTGGGAGAGGGAACACCTATTTTGGTAACTCCAAGAGTACAGGCTTTGGGGGGTCCAGGAACAAGGGCAGAGACTCTAAAACAGGTTACTGGCTTGCGCTTGCTTTCCAGAAGATTTTTCCAGGAAAGTTCATCTTGCACCATTGTACTCAGAAGGACCAGACCCATCCACGCCAGAATTTTGAACACACAGTGAATGTGGACATGTGTGGCTTGAGTAGGAAGGGCTGGCCCACTCCCCTTTCTACATCCAGCACAGTCCCCTAATACTTGTGACCAAAAGCCCCGGCAAACTGCATCTCAGGGAGGCACTTGCTTTGGGAAACTACACCTTCCCACTGTGCCCTTTGCTTCTCAGTAGAAAATGAAGCTTGTCTGTGAGTAGCTGCTACTTGAGGCTGATTATCTAGTGAGATACTAGCAACACAGCCCTTGTGTCCACCAACAGTAGCAGGAAGGGTCCAGGGCTGGCGGTCCCAGAGTTGGCTGTAGTGGCAGTTTCTTAGTTTCTCGGTGTGATTCTTGAAAGTTTCATTCTGCCTACTTCCACATCCCTATCCCCAAACCCTGTCAATCTCAAGTATTTCTTTTTTTTTTAAGATTTATTTACTTATTTGAAAGTCAGAGTTACACAGAGAGAGGAGAGGCAGAGAGAGAGAGAGAGAGAGAGAGAGAGAGAGAGAGAGAGATCTTCCATCCGCTGGTTAACTCCCTAGTTGGCCGCAACAGCCGGAGCTGTGCTGATCTGAAGCCAGGAGCCAGGAGCCTCTTCTGGGTCTCCCATATGGATGCAGGGGCCCAAGGATATTGTCCATCCTCCACTGCTTTCCCAGGCCATAACAGAGAACTGGATCAGAAGAGAGCTGGGACTAGAACTGGCACCCATATGGGATGCCAGTGCTTTTCTCTCTCAATGAATCAACCATAACAAATCTTATCATTTGCTGTTAACTCAACCATTAAAAATCCCTTGGAAAGACTTTTAAAAGGAACTTGTTTTGTTTTTAAAAATAAACATCTTTTAATTTAATTTTCCAAAGACTCATTCTATTTTATTTTATTCTATTTTACTTTACTTGAAATGCAGAGATGCACAGAGATCTCCCATGCACTGGTTCACTCCCCAGTGCCTGTAACAAAGCTGGGAGCTGGGAACTCCATGTAGGTCTCCCACATGGATGGCAGGGACCCAGCCACTTAAGCTATCACCTGCTGCCCCCAAGGGTGCACACTAGCAGGAATCAGGAACAGAGCTGGGGCCTGAACCCTGGCACTCTGATATGGTTGTCCCAAGTGGCATATTAACCACAATGCCAAACTCCTGCCCCAAAAAGCAGGTTCTAACAAAACAAACTCCCCGTTGTCAAGTTGTTTTTCAACAGAATAGTTGAACTGATAGAAGGGACGATAAAAATTGTTAGAAAGAGTCACACTTCCATTGCCTTGTAATCTTTTCATGGTAGATTAGCTCTACTTTATAGCTATCTAAGCAAGAAAGCAGTTTGGTGTCACTGTGGCAGCAGGCCCAGATGAGGGGACCCCAGTCAGCGGACACACATACAGAAAAGCCTTGGTTCATGACTGAGAGGCAGGAAGGTGAATGAGTAGTGATGTTTTTATTTAGAAGAAAATATTGAAATCATCAATGGATCACTTTTTTAATTTAATTTTAATCACTTACTTAACCTAGCTTTGGTCAGACCTTTTGTCTAGTGAAGAGACTTCTATCCTACTTGAGACATCTGAGCTTGGAAGCCCCCTCCAAGAGGGAGCCCCCTCCAGGAGGGAGCCTCCTCCTCCCCCACCCCTTCTTCCATTGGCTTCTCTGGGCCTCTTATACCTCAGGCAGCTTTTCAAGTAAAGCTTCTCAAAAATTAAAGATTTTTCCCCCTAACTTGAAAGACAAAGGGACAGAAAGAGACAGACACAGAGAAAGCTCCCATCTACTGGTTCACTACCAACAGGCCCTCAACAGCCTGGGACTGGGGTGGGCTGAAGCTGGAGCCAGGAACTCAATCGAGGTCGCCATGGGTGGCAGGGACCCAACTGCTTGAGCCATCACTGCTGCCTCCTAGGGTCTGCATGAGCAGGAAGCTGGCATCAGGAGCCAGAGGCGAGCATCGGAGCCAGGCACTCTGACATGAGATGCTTGCATTTCAGCCTGCGACTTAACAGCTGCGACAACCACCCGCCCCTCAAGAAAGCCCTTTTAAACTCACATGTGCTTTTTCAGCCCTGATTTCTTTGGTGGATTCCAAGCCAAGCCTCTTTGGCTGGAAACCTCTCTGAAATCGTTGTGAATTTGAGTCAGGGTGTCCTTGTGCATTGTAGTCACACTGTCTGTTTGTCTTCCTTGTAACCAGTGACTGTGCTGAACAGTTTTCTAACTTACACAAACATTTAGCTTCTTGTTTCCTCCACAGTTTTTCTTTCTGTTGTTCATCCCTTTCCTGTCTCTCCCTTCTCTCTTCTGTATCCCCGCCTCCTTTTCAGTCTCTCCATCCTTCTTCTCCAACCCCACTTCCACACTTACCACTTCTGGCCCATTGAGCCTGAATCCTGGTAAGAAATGAAGCAGAAATTGCCTTCATTGACCACACGGGTGCAGTTTCTCTGGTGAGCTTTGCTAAGTGATGTGTCTGGGGATCTTCAATGAAGGTCAGTGACAAGTCAGCCGTTTATTCTTGTCACACCCTTAGATGGCACAGATCCCACTTGTCACGCAACCCTAAGAACTTTACAGATGATCACACTCATTGCCTCTAAATTATTAATACTGTCATCATCTAGTCTTTTAGAGGGTCAGACAAGAAAAAAGTTGATTATTGGAAAATTTTAAACAAGATGATTTTTACCTCCTTTGACATGAGAAAGCAATTCTGATGGTGGATTTCTAATCATTAATTTTAATATGCAAACTTTAATTTGTGGAAACAAGCTGGAATTAAGAACCAGAAGTCATAAGACTTAAAAAAATATACAAGGAAAATAGCCAATAATTTAGGCAGAAAATACCACTCTTGGGCTGGTATTTTTCAAAAATATTTATTACTTGGGTAACCAAATCAACAACATTGCAAACATCAGATGGGAACTCAGTGAGCTTTTATTAAGTAATTCTGGATATTTCCAAGGTAGTGAAATTTGACTTTTCTGGCTAGTGTTAAAATTAAGCAACCCAGCTGGAAAACTGAACTGTAATCAGAACACCGATACCTGAAAGCAATGTCAGAGACACTGAACGCATGCCATCTCATTTCTAATACACACGCACACTTAGCACTCTGTATATTTTAATAGCATCCTGTTAAATCTAATTCCTACTTGTTTTCATTTAATATGCCTTAAGCCTTGCTTTGTGACAGATCTTGGAAATGAGAGAAACTTAAAACAAATTGAACCTGTTCTGGAGGAGGTCCTAAGTTTATTGGGAAGACAGAATTGTGTTTATAAAGTGAGGAATACAATGAGGTACAAAGAAGAAAGAGCTAACCAGGAAGATTTCCTGGAGGAGATAGTGATTGACTGGGGTCCTGGTCTGGGTTAGAAGGTGGAGAAGGACTCATGAGGACTGGAGGGAAGGTAGATGGCCCTCCTGGTGAAGGAGCAGAACAGAAAGGAGAGGCTGTCTGATCAGATGGAAGAGGCTGAGCAGTTTGTGTTTGGAGCATCGAACAGAGAAGCTACCTGGAATGAAGAATCAGTGCAGAGAATAGGTCAAAAGTTTGATGAAATAAGAACCTGATTCTGGAGAGCCTTTAATGCCAGGCTGAGCAGTTTGATCCAGATCAGAGTTTTTAAACAAACAAACAAACAAACAAACAAACAAACTTGTTACAGCATTAGATTTCTTCTGGAGGCTGCTTTGGGCACTTGGTAAGGAGAAAAGGTAGGTAGACAGAGCAGTGGTTGTCCTACATTTTGCTTTGGATACTTTTGAGTTCATGCATAAAATTTTCTTTAGAAGAAGGTTTCTGGTGCTAAGGTAAAAGTCCAAAAGCCAGAGTCATAAGTCAATGAAAAGACATTAAAGATGTCTTAGTACATCTGGGGCTTAATAACTTGTGGAAACTCACGTCTCAACTCAGATACCAGAAAGAGGCCAGCCTGGGCCTATTAGAGCCTTTCCAGTCTCTTAAGTCTTTACACTCTGCACCTGGTTATTTTAACCGATGGGCTTGGCATTTCAAAGTATCAGATCATCAAAAGCCAGTTATATTTGGCTTTGCACTATGCTGGATAATCTTTTGACTAGCAGATTTACTTTCTTAATTGTGTTTTAGTTAAATACTGAAATTTGCATTCCATGAGCACAAAAGGGCTGGAATTAGAGGGAGTAGGAGGAGATTGAGGAGCAAAAAAGTAAAAGTACAAAAGGGTTGTTGTCCAGGGAAGCTGACTCAGGTTTGAGAATTTGCCACATATACTTGCTCTATGGACAATCCCCTCACAGGTTAATTATATAATCAATCACGTGTGGTCAACTGACCAGGGTTGCTTGACATGTGGTGGTCAGTCTGCTCAACACCGATGTGTTTGTAAGTGACTCCCTTTAAAATTCATGAGTGTAAGCTTCACAGTTCATGCCTCTGCCTACAAATGCTTGTTTCTGGTGATTGCCTTTATCTTCTTCAGGAAAAAAAAAAAAAAAAAACCTTCAATAATGCTTCTGGTCAGAGGAAGCTGTGGGCAATATTGTCTTTATCTTTATACAGTGTACATTTATCTTTATATAGTGTAAGTAATGAACTCTTTCTGACCTACAAAGAGTAGGCATGAGAGAAAACCAAGAAGGCATTCTCCTAACAACATTTTTAATAGGTGTTCCAGCTGTATGGTCTTAGTTTAAATATATAGATGGAGGTCTAGATATGTATGAAGGTTAAGGTCAACAACTTCCCTCTTGCCCATGTGACTCCCCTGGCTCCACATACAAATAACCAGCTAGTTCCTTGTACTTTTTCTACCTTCTCTATGCATATACAAGTGTATCTTTCAGTTCCTCTTATTCACACAGCAGGGAATACACTGTGAATATGTTTTTATGCTTGTTTTTTCACATACCATGTCTTGAAAATGTTTCCACTTCAGTGCATAGCAAACCTCCTTCATTTTGAAAAATCCAAACAGTATTCCCACATGGAAACACAAGAGTTTATTTAACCAGTCTTGGCTGATCAACTTTTTGGCTGTTTCCAGTCCTTTTCTATGACAAGTAATGCAACAATAAATATTTTTGTGCAGCAGTCCAAGTAGGTATGCAAATACATTCTCAGAAATAGAATTGCTGAGTCAAAGTATATGTTTACTTATAATTTTAATGTAAATTGCCTTGTATTTGCACATATCATTTTCTCTTAAATGAGTTTTCTGTTTAAAAAATGTTTAAAAGTTAAAAGCTACAAGGTTTTATAAAAAGATTTATTTATTTGAAAGGCAGAGTTACAGAGAAAGAAAGAGAACGAGAATGAGAGCGCACGCTTGCATCTGCTATTTCACTCCCCAAATGGCTTCAATGGCTGGAGCTGGGCCAGATGGAAGCCAGGATCCAGGAGTTTCTTCCAGATCTAACACATGGGTGCAGGAGCCCAAGCACGTGGACCATCCTCCACTGCTTTCTCAAGTGCATTAGCAGGGAGCTGGATGGAAAGTGGAGCAGCCGGGACTCAAACTAGCACCCAAATGAGATGCCAGCATGGCTGATGGTGGCTTAGCCCATTGCACACACAGCACAGGCCTCTGTAAGTCTTTTCAGAACTAATTTTGAGACTCTGCCTTCCAAGCACCAGTTCTGGAAGATGCAGAGCTGATGATCTTAGAAAGCTTTTTTGTCAGAGTCCAGTGAAAGCTGCAGGGATAATACTGGAAACCCTGTAGGAGGAAGAGCAGAGCAGTTTGAGAAAGAGGGAAAGTGTCTCCCTTCTGATTCTGAACAATTTCTGAGCAGTCTTGTGAGTTTGGGTGGTAAATCTCCATAGTGAAGTCATTTGCCTTCGTTCCTTGGTGGATGACAGGAAGGGAAGTTTCAGGAGTTCTCCAAACCCACATCAGACCTGGGTTTGGGAAAGCCACCAGCTTTGTGATCAGTACAAAATCAGTTTAAGGAGTTTTTAACCTGGGATTCATTGACTCTGAAATTCAGAATTGGGGAACTTGAATGGGAAAACATATTTTTTCCTTAAAAGATTTATTTACTTACATGAGAGGCAGAGTTATAACACAGAGAGGGATAGATAGGAAGGTCTTCCATCTGCTGGTTCACTCCCCAAATGGCCACAATGGAGCTGAGCCAATATGAAGCCAGCAGCTTCTTCCAGTTCTCCCATGTGGGTGCAGGGGCCCAAGCACTTGGGCCACTCCACTGCTTTCCCATGCCATAGCAGTGCTGGATCAGAAGAGGAGCAGCTGGGACTTGAACCAGCATCCATATGGGATATTAACACCATAGGTAGAGGCTTAGCCCACTAAGCTAAAACAGCAGCCCCAAAAATATGTTTTTTCTAAATTTTGTCTGGAGTGAAACATTTTATTCAATTGCAGATGAAGTAAACTGTAGTAGAATTAGGGCTGGCGCTGTGGCATAGTGGGTAAAGCCTCCACCTGCAGTGCCAGCATCCCATATGAGCACTGGGTAGAGTCATGGCTGCACCACTTCCCATCCAACTCCCTGCTAATGCACCTGGGAAAGCAGCAGAGGGTGGCCCAAGTGCTTGAGCTCCTGCACCCATGTGGGAGACTTAGAGGAAGCTCCTGACTCCTGGGTTTGGATCGGCCCAATTCTGTGTGGCTATTTGGGGAGTGAACCAGCAGATGGAAGATCTCTCTATCACTCTCTCTCTCTTTTTGTAACTCTGCCTTTCAAATAAATAAATACATATTTTAAAAAAGTAATAAAATTGTCAGTACATGGGACTTTGTCACTAAAGATATCACAGATACAGCTATGTAGCATTATAGTTATTGCAAATATTCCCCCAAAACCATTTACACTCATCATTATGTCAAAATGGTGAAATTGTTATACTGACTGCTAGTATGCTAAGGTTTGTATTTGAGATTTGTTTCAATCAGGCATGGTAAAACATACATCCATGGAAATTATTCTTAAGAGGGAAGTTTGTACTCCCAGATCTCTCAAAACAGGAGCCATGCACGACCATGGCGGGAAGCACCAGAGGATCAGCAGGCAGAAGAGAAGGGCAAAGCATGGCTCTCAGCCTTTATTTCATGGGAAGGAAAGCGTAAGGTCAGGTAGATGCTGAGTTCTGGATTGGAAGTTTGGATAATTATGGCGAACTCTGGACTGTAATGGTGGTTTATAATTGACTGGTACCTGGCTGTAGAATGACTTAAAGGGCAAGTAGGATGTTGGCTTGATAAGTCAGTTTGATAACATGGGTATTGGGGATATGAGCTCTGGATTAGTCTCTGGTTTATATTTCAAAGTCATGTTTGTAGGGAAATCATTTGATTTTTCTAGGATTAAGATAAAACTTTTGAAATCCATGCATCACTTTTCATAATATGCATTTTCATTAACTTTTGGGATGTTCCCTTAATGCATGGATTTCTATTTTTTTGCACTAAAATAACTTATTTTTATTCCATTTCCCATTAACTTTTGAAGTACCCTCAAGCAATCAATAGATGGACATTTATTATTTAATGTGTTCACAAATAAATTGTATGTTTAAGAATATTTTATAACTAGTTTCCAATATAGTTAGTTTGTTTTGTAATTGATGTACTTATTTATCATTATCCTGAGAGAGATACTATGATGTTCACCGGACTGCCAGTTGGTTGATGGCTCAAATGACGCTGAGTTCTGAAGAGTGACCCAGTTTCTTGCTTGAGTAACTCTTCTATATTTTCTGTTTTCCTCTCTTTGGACTAAAATTCAGCAAAACTTAGAACAGGATCAAGAGACTACAAGGAAAGCTGCCCTAGTCCTATCATAGCACTCACATTCACCTGCTCTTCACCTTTTGTAACTGACCTATGCAGGGTGGAAGAAATAATCATTATGGTCAGGATTTATTGAGCACTTACCACACACCCAACACAATTCTGTATGAATTTTGTGTGTTGCCTCATTTGGTTGTTGTAACAATTCTGTTTACAGGTAAATTAATTGATACATTAAATTCACCCAAATGATAACCTCTTCAAGTTTACTTTATGCAACTTACAAGCTACCATAAAACCCAGAAGTAACAGAGTTATATAAAAAACTTGTCCCTGGGTGTTCTGCCAAGTCATGGTCATTACTTGCTGTTCTGTTACATACAATAAGGAAACCTCGGTCTTAGGCTAAACCTCTTGCTCTTTTAGTGATCAGCCTTATACAGCATTGAATATGTATCAATCAGATGTTCATAAAGTAAGGGAAGGGCTTTTCTTCTTTGTTACTAAAGTTCAGATATGTCACTTTGTTGTTTTTAAAGTATAAGGAGGAAATGTGTTTACTAACCTCAGTGAAGCTTTGCCTTATTGTAAATCCTACTATAATCACTATTAGGTTCATCTGCATATGACAGAAAACTCAGATACTATACAGGCTTGTTTTTCTCTAGTGACTTCAGAGCTGTTTTGGAAGGTGTGTCATGATTAGGTATCTTTTGGAATCTTAGTTCTGCTATCCTAAGATTTGGCCCTTGACTTCATGGTCCAATATAGCTGCTAGAGCTCCAGCAATCACAGCCTCATTTCAAAATACTGAATGGAGAAAGAGAAAACAAAAACTAAAACAAGAAATGTAACCTAACAGTGTTTTCAAAGAAGTTTTATTGCTACAAAATACCTGTACTTACATTTTGTTGTCTAAAATTAGGCACATGGCCATATCTAGTTAAGAAAGACAGAAATGTACCAAACCAAGAAGTGGGGGTTTTATTGATATGAAAAAAGGGTAAAATGGATGTGGACCTGCAATTAACAGCCTTCACCACAGGAACTTTGTGACATCTTAATTGTGAGTGAAATACCTCCATGACAGCATACCCTACACTCAAATTGCCTTGTGTGGTGAACATGATACCTGCAAGCCCGAATCTAGTGTATTAGCAAGCACACAGAACCAGGTGTTAGTGGTAGCCCTCCCAGGGGGCACAGCTGAGTCTTCCGAATGAAAACCCTCAGCTCAGAGGCTGCCTCTCAGGGTGCCAACTTCAGGTTCTATGTGTCAGTGGCTCGGGAAGGGCAGGACCCTGGTTTATCCCTCTGATTACATCACACAGGCAACTACATATTCATTTTTTTAAATTTCTTTAATTTTTATTCTTTTTTTTTAACTTTTATTTAATGAATATAAATTTCCAAAGTACAGCTCATGGGTTACAATGGCTTCCCCCCCTCCCATAAAATCCCTCCCACCCGCAACCCTCCCCTTTCCCGCTCCCTCTCCCCTTCCAATCACATCATGATTCATTTTCAATTCTCTTTATATACAAAAGATCAGTTTAGTATAAATTAGGTAACGATTTCAACAGTTTGCCCCCATATAGCAACACAAAGTGAAAAAAAAAAATACTGTTGGAGTACTAGTTATAGCATTAAATAAGAGTGTACAGCACATTAAAGGCAGAGATCCTACATATTGTTTTTTTAAAAATTAATTAATTTTCTATGCCATTTCCAATTTAACACCAGGGTTTTTTTTTTTTTCATTTCCAATTATCTTTATATACAGGAGATCGATTCAGTATATAATTAGTAAAGATCTCATCAGTTTGTACCCACGCAGAAACACAAAGTGAAAAATACTGTTTCAGTACTAGTTATAGCATCACTGCACATTAGACAACACATTAAGGACAGATCCCACATGGGATGTAAGTACACAGTGACTCCTGTTGCTGACTTAACAATTTGACACTCTTGTTCATGGCGTCAGTAATCTCCCTAGGCTCTAGTCATGAGTTGCCAGGGCTATGGAAGCCTTTAGGGTTCGCTGACTTTGATCTTATTCCGATAGGGTCACAGTCAAAGTGGAAGTTCTCTCCTCCCTTCAGAGAAAGGTACCTCCTTCTTTGATGGCCCCGTTCTTTCCACTGGGATCTCACTCACAGAGATCTTTCATTTAGGTCTTCTTCTTTTTTTTTTTTTTCTTTTCCATGGTATCTTGGCTTTCCATGCCTACAATGCTCTCATGGGCTCTTCAGCCAGATCCGAAAGCCTTAAGGGCTGATTCTGAGGCCAGAGTGTTGTTTAGGACATCTGCCATTCTATGAGTCTGCTGTGTATCCCACTTCCCATGCTGGATCTTTCTCTCCCTTTTTGATTCTAGCAGTTAGTATTAGCAGACACTTGTCTTGTTTGTGTGATCCCTTTGTTTCTTAGACCTATCCAAGCCATCGAATGTGAACTGAAATTGATCACTTGGACTAGTGAGATGGCATTGGTACATGCCACCTTGATGGGCTTGTATTGGAATCCCCTGGCACATTACTAACTCCATCATTTGGGGCAAGACTGATTGTGCATGTCCCAAACTGTGCATATCCTCCCTCTCTTTTCCCACTCTTATATTTAACAGGGATCACTTTTCAGTTAAAATTTAAACACCTAAGAATAATTGTGTGTTATTTACAGAGTTCAACCACTAGTACTAGAACAACAACAACAACAACAAATACTAAAAAGGATAAAGTATTACATTGTACATCTAGAGTCAGGACAAAAGCTGATCAGGTCATTGTTTCTTATAGTGTCAGTCTGGAGATTCCTCAGAAACCTGAACATAACCCTACCATACAACCCAGCCATCCCACTCCTTGGAATTTACCCAAAGGAAATTAATTTGGCTAATAAAAAAGCCATCTGCACATTAATGTTTATTGCAGCCCAATTCACAATAGCTAAGACCTGGAACCAACCCAAATGCCCATCAACAGTAGACTGGATAAAGAAATTATGGGACATGTACTCCATAGAATACTATACAGCAGTAAGGAACAATGAAACCCAGTCATTTGCAACAAGATGGAGGGATCTGGAAAGCATCATGCTGAGTGAATTAAGCCAGTCCCAAAGAGACAAATATCATTTGTTTTCCCTGATCGGTGACAACTGAGCGCCAAAGGGGAAACCTGTTGAAGTGACATGGACACTATAATTTTTATTCTCTTTTTTAAAACTTTTATTTAATAAATATAAAATTTCCAAAGTATAGCTTATGGATTACAGTGTCTTTCTCCCCCATAACCTCCCTCCCACCTGCAACCATCCCATCTCCCACTCCCTCTCCCATCCCATTCACATCAAGATTCATTTTCAATTATCTTTATATACAGAAGATCAATTTAGTATATATTAAGTAACGATTTCAACAGTTTGCACCCACACAGAAACACAAAGTGTAAAGTACTGTTTGATTACTAGTTATACCATTAATTCACATAGTACAACATATTAAGGACAGAAATCCTACATGGGGAGTAAGTGCACAGTGACTCCTGTTGTTGATTTAACAATTGACACTCTTATTTATGACGTCAGTAATCACCTGAGGCTCTTTGTCATGAGCTGCCAAGGCTATGGAAGCCTCTTGTGTTCGCCAACACTGATCTTATTTAGACAAGGCCATAGTCAAAGTGGAAGTTCTCTCCCTTCAGAGAAAGGTACCTCCTTCTTTGATGACCTGTTCTTTCCACTGGGATCTCACTCACAGAGATCTTTCATTTCATTTAGGGTGTCTTTTTTTTTTTTTTTTTTTTGCCACAGTGTCTTGGCTTTCCATACCTGAAATACTCTTAACATATTCTTTTTGAACATGAAATTGTGTATTTTCAGTTACAAAAGAAACAATACTGAAACTTGAAATTTCATTTTGTGGAGCCTGGGGTATTTTTATATTTTGTTGAAGTATCCTTTGGAAAATATTAACATTGTTATTATAAAAAAGTAAATGCATACATGCCTTTGGAAACGTTTGTAATCTTGCAAGTATATTGTACACCCATTCAAGTTACTGGCTCATTTTCCTATTTTTTGCTGATGTTCAAAGAAATAATTTCATTGATTTTTTTTCTCCAACAGGTGGAAATCATAACAGAATCATGCAATGCAGAAAGGAGTTGCTTAGCAACCATTTTTAATGTTGAATAAAAAAAATCCAAACAAATCTTCCTTTTAAATATCATCAACAAGTGAGAAAATAGATAACTACCCATCCAACTTTAAATGAGCTTTTATAATTAAAAAAATTTGCATCATTCTTTCCTGCTTCCTACTCTGTTCTAACTATCATCAACAGTGTCACACTCTTCAATCATGCAGTTTTAGACCTGGGTCAAGCTAACCGTGAAACATGGTAAAGGCACTTAGAATTCCCGCACCACTCTCAATTATGGCTTTGCCAATCTGACATCCGCTGACACGAGCATTCTTGTAATCTGGCTTTGATGCTGTTGGATTTAAAGTTATGTCAGGACAATCTTGGTTGCTTCAGAAGGCCAATGGACCCTGGGGAGAGGGATTATGCTGGACTTGAGTCTCTTAGTGGCTGAAGAAGCTTCTTTTAAAAAGTCCATTAGAAAAGGAAACCTTAATAAACACAGATACCATGTAAATCTTGTTACTTGCAAAATTATAAGCAATCAACAGTCCTTAAATCTTTTGTTGGTTGTATGTGTGAATTCGGTTATTAAATGGTCAACAAAATCCTCTGCCTGCGGCGCCGGCACAACGGGTTCTAGTCCCGGTCAGGGCGCCGGATTCTATCCCGGTTGCCCCTCTTCCAGGCCAGCTCTCTTCTATGGCCGGGGAGTGCAGTGGAGGATGGCCCAAGTGCTTGGGCCCTGCACCCCATGGGAGACCAGGATGAGCACCTGACTCCTGGCTTTGGATCAGCACAATGCGCCGGCCGCAGCATGCCGGCTGTGGCGGCCATTGGAGGGTGAACCAACGGCAAAGGAAGACCTTTCTCTCTGTCTCTCTCTCTCTCACTATCCACTCTGCCTGTCAAAAAAAAAAAAAAAAAAAAAAGAAAAGAAATACAATTGTGGCTCTCACTCTACCACAACTGCCACAATGAAATGATAGTCGTCATAGTGATTAGACCGAAGTTTTCCAAAATTCCACACCGAATGTCAGCAGGCAGGGAAGTGACTGATGTCTTCACTGACTCCCATGAGAACTTGTTATCACATCCGCAGTTCTAATAGTAGAAGGTTCTGCCTTTCTACGTCTCATTGCTTCATGAAACAGTTTATTCCTAACGCTGACGATGTGTACTTGTGTAACTAATGGTTTGATTTGTCTTCATGGAATATCCCACAACATTTATTCCCATTAGTGACTTTTGTTGAACAGAATACCTTGAAGCCATATCTGCAGGGTCCCTGGCTCCAGCTTAGATCACTTGATGGCAGTGCTACTCCTGGAACTTGCAGGTTAAATGGGGGATGTCACATTCTGAGGTTGTGCCAAGGCAGGACTATTAGGTGGAGAGGGAGCCCCAAAGAGTTTATCCATCTTCTTTAAGATTTTATTTATTTATTTGAGAGGTAGAGTTATAGACAGTGAGAGGGAGACACAGAGAGAAAGGTCTTCCCTCCGTTGGTTCACTCTCCAAATGGCAGCAACGATGGGGCTGCACTGATCCCGAAGCAAAGAGCCAGGAGCTTCTTCCCAGTATCCCACGTGGGCACAGGGGCCCAGGAACTTGGGCCATCCTCCACTGCCCTTCCAGGCCACAGCAGAGGGCTGGATTGGAAGAGGAGCAGCTGGGACTAGAACCAGTGCCCATATGAGATGCTGGCACTGCAGGCAGAGGATTAACCCACTGCACCATGGTGCCAACCCCTATCCATTTTCTACTGTGCTTCCCAGATGGTTTAGAGAAGGTGAGGTGTGAAAATCCAGACCAGATTTGTGTCCATCCAACCTCAGACCTCCACATTGTGCCACTCAACACTGCAGGTCATACTTACAAGCAGACTGTCTCCTACCCATGTCTGGAAATGACCTGAATGTACTCTGGTGACTTGGTGTCAGGAAGGTTACCATCTCTAGGTCAGCAGTTAGTAGCCTTTCTTGGTGCACAGATATCTTTGCTCATCTGATAGAAGCTATAATGTTGCTCAGAAATAATAATATTCAACACATCAACAAACAACTTAGTATTCACAATTTTAAAGGCTTATTACTTCTAAAGTCTGTCCCCATATGCACTGAGGGATCAAGGAACCCAAGTTAGAAAGCAATCTCCAGGTACACTGAGTGTTAGATAACTTTTTCCAGTATTTCTTCAAGATTATAAAGTATATTGGAAAGAGAGGGAGAGAGAAGGAAGGAAGAAAAGAAGTCACAAGGAATCAAACAACCTGAACTCCCTCTCCCTTTTTCCAGCTAGAATTCTCTTCCCTGCCACACACACCCCTCCAGATTTGTCCAATTGGGATGATTAAAAAAAACTAGAAAGGACACTAATGTCCAGTTCTGGCCAATTTTCTGCCTTGAAATGAGAATTCAGCCAATGAGCTTTTCCTTTGTACTGTTCAGTGAAGCACCCAAAACTCTAGTAAGTAACAAGATCTTGGAAGATGAAAAGCCACACCCCCTCCTGCTCTCAGACTATGTTCTTTGGCTGCCTCTAGCTCTTCCCTCCTCCCTTTCTTCAGTTTTGCTTGTATTTGTGCTGGTTAGTGTCAGAGATCGTCTCAGCTGAGATCATGAGCTGTGGCTAGTCCTTGCCACCATAGGTGAGGGAAGAAGTGACTTCAGCCTTCACATATAATGGGTGTATTGGAAACTCAGTCCTAAAGCTTTTCACTGTGGATTTTTCTCTCCAAACCCAGGTTAAAAAAAGGGCAGTGAAGTCATCTGTCATTTGAGTATCATCTAATATTAGCTTCTCACTCCCAGCTAATTAAGGTGCAGTGTTTTCTTTAGTCATTCTCTTAGGCATGATTATATTTAAATAAATTTTCCAGTCTCACGTCATGCTTGTGGAAAGTTTGCTCTCACTTTTTATAAGCTAATAAATTAGAAATCAACCAGTTCTTTAAAGCAAAATCCTATAGCTCAAAACCACCAAACTTCATTTACCTTTGAAGTCATTATTCTTACAAATCAGTAGGTGAACATATATGACAACATTTAGTTACACAAATAATTCAAGAAACATAATAAAACCAGCAATGAGCTACCTTTAAACACTATCCCCCATGACATCAGCCACCCTCTCTACATGGATCTAAATTCACTTGTATCTGTCCGTTGTCCCAAATTTCCATTTGTTAACATACAGAAATGTATGTGTGCATATATGTAGCACATCACAGTACTTAAAATTATATAAAATATATATTTTGAAAAAATAAGTGGTCTGGTGCTGTGGCACAGCAAGTTAAAGCCCCAGCCTGCAGCACCGGCATCCCATATGGGTGCCGGTTCAAGTCCTGGTTGCTCCACTTCCCATCCAGCTCTCTGCTATGGCCTGGGAGAGCAGTAGAAGCTTTGCCTCTGCCTCTGCCTCTCTGTAACTCTGGCTTTCAAATAAAATAAACAGATTTTTTTTTTAAAAAAGAAGGCATGGATTTCAAAAAATGTTAGCACCAAAATAAACTTATCCTTCAAGTTTGTTTTCCATGACCTTTCTGAAGTACTCCACACTGAATATTATTCCTATGTGCAGCTGAAGTGGAGAGCAAGAGGCAGAGTTTGGCATAGTGATTCAGATGCAGGTTAAGATGCCTGAATCCCACTTTACAGTGCCTGGGCTTGCTCTCTGCGCCAGTTCCCGAGTCCAGCTTCCTGCTGATGGAGACTTTAGGAGGCAGCAGTGCTGGTCAAGATAGTTGGGTCCCTGCAACCCATATGAACACTTGGATTGAGCTCCCAACTCTGGCTTCCACCTGGCCCACTCCCAGCTGTTGTGGGCATTTAGGGAGTTAACCAGTAATAGTTGTTCTCAATCTATGTGTGTGTGTGGGGGGGGGTGGAGAAAGAGAAACAAAGAGAGAGAGATCAGTCTTCCATCCACTGGTTCACTCCCCAAATGGCCACAACAGCCAGGGCTGACCCAAGCAAAGCCTGGAAGCTAGAACTCTATCCAGATCTCCCACATGGGTACAGGGGCCCAAGGACTTGAACCATTCTCAGCTGCTTTCCCAGGCCCATTAGCAGGGAGCTGGATTGGAAATGGAGCAACTAGGACTCGAACTGGCACCCAAGTGAGATGCCAGCACCTCAGTTGGTGACTTAACCTGCTACATCACAGAGCTGGCCCTTATCAAACACATTTTTAAAATAAAAAATAAAAGTGAGAGCCAGTGCCTTTATACCAGTGATTCTAAGACTTGGGTATACGTCAGCATCTCCTGGAGGCCTTGCTCAACACAAATTTCTGGGCCCTGTCCCCAGAGTCTGATTCAGGGCATTTGGAGCTGACCTTGCACTTCTGACACTTCCCAGGTGATGCCAGTGCTTTTCGTGTAGCAACACACTTTGAGAGACACTGCTTTCAAGTTTAGGTCCTCATGAGTGTGTTGGCAGACTGGATCTGATACATTGGTGATGTTGCATCATTTTTTGAAAATATTATTACATTATATACTAAGAATAATCAGCACCTTCATGCCTGTTGATCTGGTAATTCCACTTAGGGGAACCTATCTGAAGAAAATAAACTAGATATGGGAAACGGCTTAAGATTGAAGTTCATGGAACCGATTTTATAGCTTAAAATGTCCATGAGTAGCTGATTGGTTTAATAATTCATGGCACATCCTCATAATGATGTAGTCATTAAAAATGATAGCTGTGGGCCGGCACCGCGGCTCAACAGGCTAATCCTCCGCCTTGCGGCGCCGGCACACCGGGTTCTAGTCCCAGTCGGGGCACCGATTCTGTTCCGGTTGCCCCTCTTCCAGGCCAGCTCTCTGCTGTAGCCTGGGAGTGCAGTGGAGGATGGCCCAAGTGCTTTGGCCCTGCACCCCATGGGAGACCAGGAGAAGCACCTGGCTCCTGCCATCGGATCAGCGCGGTGCGCCAGCCGCGGCGCGCCAGCCGCGGCTGCCATTGGAGGGTGAACCAATGGCAAAAAGGAAGACCTTTCTCTCTGTCTCTCTCACTGTCCACTCTGCCCGTCAAAAAAAAAAAAAATGATAGCTGTGAAAGTTAGCAACATGTTAAAGTGTTTATGATTTGAACCTGAATAAAAATGTATAAATGCTATATGATTACAACCCTGAAAGAGAAAAATACTAGAAGGAAATAAAACACAACAAGAAACGTCATGTTAACATTATGAGATTAGGTTTGTTTCTTTGTTTTTAATTACTAAACTTTCTATGATTATGTTTATCACATTTGTAATTAGATATCTATGCCATGTATGCATATACTTGGCCCCAAATTATTCATTACCATTTCTTGTCTCTTAGTTTAAAGTAGAATTTCTAAAGCTTCATATTTCCTACAGATCCTAATTGTGACTATTCCTGAGTGGCAGCTCATGCTCTCTCCACCACAGTTCCTGCTCAGATATTTTCTGAGTGATGCTAATTACCTCAGAGATGACATGGAAAGAACTTAAAGGTTCCTGTTAGGGAGGGAACAGCCAAAGGAAGAGGGTCCAGGGAGGGGCATGTTGGCATATGTGCATGATAGGGCACACAAATGAGACTCATCTCTCTTCAAGATGCCTGCTGTGTCTAAAGGATTTATAAGGAAGTCCAATTATATTCTAGTTCTGCGTTGGTTCACCAGAGGCACTGAGAGGTATTTTTCCAAGTCACTGTGTAAAACAATATATAACAGATCACATTCCATGACCAGAAATATCATCTCAGGAGATTGCTCACTATAATTAAAATAGATCCGAGACCTACATGGCCTGGGGTGATATTGCTTTGCAGACCTTGTTAAGACTAGATTTCCTGCCCTGAGTACCCTCTCCAGCTTTCACCCTGCCATCCACAGGACCTGAATGCCACACAGAGCTTATACTGGCCAAAATGTGTATATTCCCACATTTAGTTTTTAAACATTCCTTAATGCTAAGTTTCTTTTAAAAAGTGTACCCGTCATTTTAATAGTTTATTTTCTGAGCTGTTGACATTATTGTTTGGAAATGAGCTGTCCTCAGAATTCAGAATATTTTTCTCTTTTTGGGTACAGTGATCTCTGCATCTATGGGGGTGTGTTTTCTCTTATGATTCATAATAGAAACATCTTTATATTTATAAACAAGTTTTACCCATTTGTTTGCTAACTGTTTTTTCCTTTACCCCACTCTTACCTTCCAGGATCATTTCCTTTCTTGTTGAAATATATCCCTTCACGGTATTCTTTCACAGATTTATGGGTGATAATTCTCTTGTGCACCTGGGAACATCATTATTTCCACTCACAGTAATTAGTTAGAGAGTTCTAGGTTTTCCTTCCACATTTTGGAGATACTTTCTACTTTTTTCTTTGTTTTTGCTTCTCATTGCTATAGAAGGCTTGGGTGCCAACTGATCATCATTCCTTGCGTTATTTTCTCCTTCCTTCTCTAGCTCTTTTCCTTGAAAATTGTACTACTAAAGAAGCATTTTAAATTTTACCTGTCCTATCTATTGTATCATGTGCTGGTTGTTTTTTTTTTTTTTTTTTTTTTGAGAACTTAGAATTTTCTCTAATTCTGGAAAATTTTTAGTCATTATTCTTTCTGAAACTTCTATCAGACATCCATACCTTGGGATGTCTCAGTATCTCCTACAAGTATTTTAATTCCCTTTTACGATTTCCATACCTTTATTGTTTTCTCATGTATTATCTGAGACTTCCTCAATTCTAGCTTTTACTTCATCAATTCTCTCATTACATGTGTTTTCAGTCAACTCATCTACTGAGGTACTTAAATAATTTCAATTACCATATTTTTTATTTTTAAAATTTATATATTTATTTGAGAGACAGATGTATGTATAGAGAGAGCTGTTATCTGCTGTTTCACTCTTTGAATGCCCACCATGGCTAGGGTGGGTCAGGGCTGAAGTCAGGAGACAGGAATTTAATCTAGGTCGCCCGCGTGTGTGCCAGGAACCCAATCTCTGAGCCATCACCCCTGCCTCCCAGGGTCTGCACTAGCAGGAAGGTGCAGTTAGGATTAAAGCCAGACCTTGGGCACAGGGACTGTGACGTGGGCCACAGGCATCTTCACTGACATCTGAGCTGCAAGGCCAAATGCCTACCCCTCTGAAGCTTTTTAAAACATCTGCTGGGTCTAGTTTTATGTTCTCTTATTTGTATTTCATAAGTTCCTATTCTTGAGATCTTTTAAAGATTTTGAACAATAAAATACTTTTCTGATTGCTCAAATATGAGAGGTCTTTGAAAATTTCATGGAAATGCATATTATGCATATTATAAAAGAACTATGAAACCTTTTCACAAATTTAGGACACCAAAATAAACTTACCTTTCAATTGCATTTTCCATGAATTTTATGGCATATCCTTGTATTTCTCTATCCTTCAGTGTAAAGTCTTCTTTTGGTCATTATTTTTAAACTATATTTTTGTGGTTAAAAATAACATTTGAAATTATTCTTTATTTAATAAATGAAATATATCCAATGACTACAATCATTTTCCATTACCAAAAATAATGTGTTAAATTTTGTCATAAATATTTTTTGTATTCCTTGCAATTAGCTTTTTTTCCCACAGGACAAAAAGGTATACAAACTTCATGCATTTCATAAATACAACTTAGGAACATAGTGATTTTTCCCACCATACCTGCCCTCAAACCCACACTCCCACCCTTCTCCCTCCTCCCTCTCCTATTCCTATTCTTTTTTTTTTTTACTAAGATCTATTTTCATTTAACTTCATATGCATACAATTAACTCTATATAAGTAAAGTATGAAAAAAAAAACAGTTCCTCAACAGTCGAGACAAAGGTGGTTCAAAGTCATTGCATCTCAAAGTGTCAATTTCACTTCTATAGATTACTGTTTAGGTGCTCTATTAGTTACCATAGATCAGGAAGAACATATAGTATTTGTCCTTTTAGGACTGGCTTATTTTACTAAGTATGATGTTTTCCAGTTTCATACATTTTGTTGCAAATGACAGGATTTCATTTTTTAATACTGTGTAGTATTCCAGGATGTACATACTCCATAATTTCTTTATCCAGTCTTCAGTTGACAGATATTTGGATTTATTCCATATCTTAGCTTTTGTGAATTGAACTGCAATAAACATGGGGGTATAGATAACTCATAAAATCATTTTTAGAGTAGTAAATCATTATAAATAAGCCTAAAATATACTTATTTATTTATCCTTGACTTCATTCTCCTTCCTCATAAGGATGACCTCTACTCTAAAGTTATAGATTATATTATTTATCCACATTTATCCATATTTGTGCATATATATTTCACATGTATGTACTCATTATGTTTAATATTTAATATTTATCAAAATTTATAAAATGGTATGTTATATTCACTATTTGCAATATCTGTTTTTTGTCTTAGCTGTCTTTGAATATATGTTGATGCATATAGTTTACACGTACTTGTACTTGTCTCACCATGACTATATCTGAGACTCTCTCAAAAGAATATATTTAAAGCAGGATTGCTAGATCATAAGCTGTGAATGTTGTCAACTTTGCCAGTCCAAGTATTAGCAAGTTGCTATACGAATGATTGTTCCAATTTATATCCATTTGCCAGCAATGTAGATTTTTCATGCTGTCATTGATACCTGCATTGCTGATTTTTCTTTTTTTACCTTTTATATTTCTTTAATTTTTAAAATAAATTTTATTGTATATATTCAAAGTATATAATGTAATGTTATGGGACACATATAGACAGTAGTTACTATGGTTCACTTATAGTTACTACTATAGTGGAGCAAATTAGCATATTCCTCATCTCATTTAACCATTTGTTTTGGTTTTATTGAGATATAGTTTACATATGATTGATGTACAGTATCTTACAATTTTTTTTTAAAGATTTATTTGTTTGAAAGAGCTACAGAGAGAAAGAGAGGGAGAGACAGCGAGAGTGATCTTCCAACCATTGGTTCACTCCCTAGATGGCTGCAGCAGTCAAGACTGGGCCAAGCTGAAGCAGGAGCCTCTTCTGGGTCTCCCACGGTGTGGGCAGGGCCCCAAGGACCCAGCCCATCCTCTGCTGCCCCTCCCAGGCTATTATCAGGGAGCTGGATCCCAAGCAGAGCAGCTGGAACACGGACCAGCGCCCGTATAAGATGTTGCTGTTGCAGGTGGGAGTTTCAATCTCTACACCACAATACCAGTCCCTAGATCACATTAACTTTAATGTATGATTCTTTAACAAGTGTTTATAGTTCTATAACTGCTGCCACTGCTAGGTTAAAGACATTACCATCACCTCAAAAGGATCTCTCATGTCCCTTTTCAGTCAATTCTTGCCCCCACTCCTGGGCTCTAGTAATCATTGGTCTGCTTTCAGTCACTGGAGTTTGCACTCTACTAGAATTTTGCTTAGCATAACACTTTTGAGATTCATCCAGAGTGTGCAGGAATCAGAGTTTGTGTTTTTTTTTTTATTTCTAAGGAGTATTCTATAAAGATATTCTACAGTATGATTTCATATAAGCATTGATGTACATTTGGTTTGGTTCTGGTTTCAGGTTGTTACGAATAGAGCAACTATTCAGCTGCCAGTCTTTATACAGATTAGGTGAATAAATTATTAGAACTAAAATTACTTAGTTGCATAGTAAGTATTTGCTTAATATATAAGAAACTGTGAGCTTTTTCTAAAGTATCTCTACCATTAGTTATCCAGATTCAAGCTGCTCCACATCTTTGCCAACACTGGAAGAAGTGCAGTCTTCTCAACAGCAGCAATTTTAGTTGGTGCGTGCATTTCTCTAGTGAGTGATGATGCCAAACATCTTCTCATGTCCTTATTTACCACTCATGTAAGCTTTTGGGTGAAATTTTTGTTCAAATCTTTTGCCCATTTTTAACCAAATTGCTTGTTTTTTTTAATACTCAATTATAAGAGTTCTTTACAGGTTCTGAATAAAAACCTCCAATAAGATACATACTTTGTAAATATTTTCTCCCAGTATCTGCTTATCTTTTGATTTCTTCACAGTACCTTTAAAGTGCTAAAGCTGTGTTTTGATTTTTCTGTTTTTAACATTTTATCATTTTTATTTTTACTGTTTTGATTTTATTATATATTTTATTTTAAGCATCTTTTTCTGTAAAAGTGATATATTCTTTTAGAATGCTGATACAGAATGAATGTGTTTTTTTAAAAAGCCAGTGCTTTTTAAAGCACCTAATAATGGTGTATATTTATGTAAAAGTAACGTTTGATTTTGGAACACTCACGTATCTTGTAAGTATGGTTAAAATTTAACTATTTAGTAGCAGTTCCATTTTTCAGAGTCATGTTTTTCAGTAGAAATATATGAAAAAATACAGATATAAATTTCTAGTATGCTACATTGAAAATTTTTAATAGGTAAAAATAGTAACATTTAATTTAGCCCAATGTGTCAACAATATTATCATTTCAATGTGTACTCAATATAAAAAATCAATAAAATATTTCTCATTCATACATTTTCAGTTGAAAATTTTAAAATGTAGCACCAGCCACATCTCAATTGCTTAACAGCCATATGTGACTAGGGTGTGCTACCTTGGCCAGTGCAGTTCTAGAGGAAAGGAAACTTAATTTGAATTGAGTAAGTTCCTCCTGTGTACAGAATACTGTACAAAGTGGTGATAAAATATGTTAGATTCAACTGTGTAGCCCAGAGAATATCAAAAAGCAATTTCAGCTTTGAAAATTTCCTGGCAACACTATTGGGTAGTTCATTAAAGCTCTCTTTGTTTATTACATGCTGGAAAATGGATGTTGGTTTCCAAAGATCTTGCTAGTGACAACAACACTTTCTACATTCAACAGAGAGCAAGGTAGGGGACTTTGGATCAGAAACCCCACACCCAAGTTTCTTACTCCAGGCAAGAGAATTAATAGTTTAGCAATGTTATTGTTCAATGATCCATTTCAATGGGGCTGTTCTGAATTGTCTTCATTGCTTTAATTATCACAAAATCCTGTATACTATAAGAATCTGCATGTGTTCTCTTTTTTGTTCTTCCCCTGCTCAACAACCCACATATAAAAAGTTCCTAGGTCACTGAATACCTAATAGAATGATGAAAAAGAATAACTGACCAACAGACAAGTCCAAGTACTGGCAAGGTTGTGGAGCAATTGGAACTCCCATACATTGCTGGTGGAAAGAGAAAATGGCACCGCCACTCTGAAAAACAGTTTTGCAGTGTGTTGTAAGGGATGTTAGTGAAGCCAACACATTAAGTGTGTATTTACCACACAAACCTGCGATCCCACACCTGTGTATTTACAGAGGTGAAATGAACACTTAAGTTTAAGTAGATCAGGACTCATGGTGAGAATTGACCAAGACCAAGCACAGAGGAGTTTCAGGTGAAAGAATTCTTCTTTATCTTGACTACATTGCCAGGCACATGTTTGTAGGTATTTGCCAAAACTCATTGATCTGTACATTAAAAGGGGCAATTTCCACTGCAAATGTTACTTTTTTTTTAAAAGCTGAAAAATTGTATTAGGGCCTATTAAATGGTAGAATCAAAAGACTGGAGGGAGGATAAGACAGTCTAAATGTGAATACAATACCACATTATACAAATAATGGGATTTTACTTGGAAATCAGTATTGCTGAAACTTAATTCAGCTCAAGGAATGCATTTTGGATGCCTATCTTGCATTAGGCTCTTGCTTGGTTCAGGGCTGGATGGCAAGAAAAACACCACTTCTGACTTCCAGGAGCAGTGTTCCTTTCTGTGAGACAAATGTGGGCATGAGGAACATTTTTGTAACTTTCCCTTCTCGAAAGCAAAGCAAATGCAGCTCTAACCATGTTTGATGCTTTAAAGCAAACTCAAGAAAGTCCTTCTGAGGGGACACCAGGTAGTGACAGTGTTTGATGATTTATTTCTGTCCTTACTCGCATTGGGATGCCATCACCTGCAGAGGGGCTTCACTGGAAGGTGGGTGACATGAAGCAATAGTCAAGGCTTGCTCCTGGCAGCAATAGTCAGAAGGGGTCCATCGTGGGGTAAGGGCGTGCTAGGAAATAACACACCTCTGGTGCTGATAGTTCCTGGCATACTTGGACTTGACTGACAACCCCTTAATCTTGGGTGAAGGACTCCTTACCTGGTAATGAAACCACTCACTCTGATGACTGAAGCTGCTGCTCTCCTGCAATCAGCTCAGAAAAGTCATTCCAGGTGGGAATACCTGGGGAGTCCTGCGCGTGAATATTCAGAGAATTAAAAAAATAAGAACTGTTATCATATTCAGAGAGCTTAGAAAAATAAGAACTGTTATCTCAGAAGGAAGCATGCTTTGTGGGGCTGGAGGTCATCTGCAAATGACCCTAGCATCAATACCCTTTTTTTCTTCCTAGCCCCACAATGTTGCACCTCTGTGTTATATGCTATCACCCCTTCTCACTGTATTCTTCTTAGGAAGCATATGCTCTGTTGGCATAGTACTTGATAGAGTACTGTATCCTCAAACAGCACTGCACAGTGGACAGGGGAAGTCTGATTGTCTCAGAGAAGGAAAAGAGGTCCACGGGGGAATTTTAGTTTTCCAAGTTTCCCAAAAAGAAAGAGATGCATGCAATAGGTTCTTTTTTCTTTAAAATATTTACTTATTTATTTGAAAAGCCGAGTTACAGAGAGAGAGAGGGAGAGGGAGAGAAGGGCAGAGAGAGAGAGAGAGAGAGAGAGAGAGAGAGCGAACGAGCAAACTTCCATCTGCTGATTCATTCCCCAGATGGCTGCAACAACCACAAGGCTGGTCCAGGCTGAGGCCAGGAGCCTGGAACACCATCCTGGTCTCCTGCATGGGTGGCTGAAGCACAAGTACTTGGGCCATCTTCAACTGCCTTCCCAGGCGCATGAGCAGGGAACTGGATTGGAAACTGAGCAGCCAGGACTCAAACTGGCACTCCAACATGGGATTCTGGTGTTGCAGGTGGCAGCTTAGCTCACTGCACCACAGTGCCAGCCTCCTTCCATGATTTTCAACCCTCTGCCCCACTTCTGTCAGCTCCAGAGCCATACCAGGCTCAATGGAAATCACAACAGAAAGATGGCTGCTCTGAATCCTGACTCCTGATAACCAGAAAATGATTTAGGATACTGGGACTTGTGTCTGAGTTGACACAAAAATCCAAAGCCCTCCACAGCTGTGGAACTGTGCTAGTGGAAGCTCGAGAAGCAGGCTTTTCCTTGCCTGACGCTTCCTCATCTCACAGCACCGCAATCTGATGGGTGGAATCCAAATCACATTGGGAACGCAAGCTGCCAGGAGTTCCAGAAATGTGGTTGGCAGTACAGGAGGTCTCCCTAGAAGATGCTTTAAAAGGATCCTGAGTCCCAACCCACTATTTTCATAAAACCTGTGGTTGTCAGGCAGTCATCATATTAGTCATCTATTGCTGTGTAACAAAATCTCCCAAAAATTTTACTTAGAACAATAAACTGTTGTCTCTTAGTTTCTCTGGGCCAGAGATTCAAAAACAGGTTGGCCAGTGGCTCTGGCTCAACATCTCTCAAGAGGCAGCAGCCAAGATATTAGTGGGACTATAGTCACTGGGGCTGGAGAATCCACTTCCAAATTGGTATCCACATGACTATTTGCAGGATTCAGTTCTTTGCTGGCTTTTAGCAGGAGGTTTCAGGTGCTTGTGGCCCTCACTCCATGGTAGCTGGTTTCCCCTAGAGCAGGGGTTCCCAGGAAGGGGGCAGCTGGAGGTGGTCACAAGGTTTGTGAAACCTCTTCTTGGAAGTCACACACTGTCACTTCTGCCCAATTTTATTGGTTTGAAGCAAGTCACTAACTCCAGACTATTCTCAAGATGAGGAGAATTAGACTATATTTAAAAGGGAGAAATTCACAGAGCTTGTAGATATTTTAAAGCCGCCAGAGTGAACTTTACCCACCACGTGTTGATAGGGCCGGGGCTAGTCAGAACAGAAATAATGCTACCAGGATGGTTGACTCAGTGAGGGCTGAACTTCTTGGCTACGGTATAGATCTGATGGATCCAGTTCATCCTGAGTCGTTGGATATCCCCAGCACCCAGCTCACTGTAAATGCTATGAAGCATGGCGGACACTAGGGATACAGAATGAATAAAGCAAGGAAAGAAGGCTGATAGAATAGGCAGATGTTGGCTGCATGAAAAAAAAATCCCAATTTTTATGATTCCCAACCATAATTAAAATAATCTTTAAAATACGGTGATGCACCTGGTAAGCCTGGTTGCATTTGGATCTGTGAGTTCCTTCTTCAAAAATTAGACAACACATTTCGAAGAAGTACACAAAACCCAAACCTTGTGGAAGGCTAGCCTGAACCCCTCATGCATCTGTGGTTTGGGATTTGTAACAGCAATAGGAGCTATAGTCAAGAGCAGGTTAATAACCCCACATGCTCTGGATATTAAGACAGCCATAGCTTTTGAGCAGAAAAAAAAATGTGCTCACCCTCTTGGCTCAGCAAATTCAGATGGGAGGAAAGGTGACTGTTACTGTTCTATCTTACTTTCTTTTTTCAACAGCCTGAATTGCTTGCAATATTTGAAAAGTTGCTTCCTGTCTAGGAAGATGCAGTTAATGACAGAGTAGCAAGTTTCTCACTCATCAGTCTGAGACAGCAAGTCTACACTAGCACAGCACTTTTGAGTGTGTTGCTGGTGAAAGAAAATGGACTGTCACATTGGTCATCTCAAAAATGCTTTCTTGAATCATTTAGCTAGGTTTCTGAAGAGGGAAGAGCAAGCCTTAGGGTGAGACCACTCTATCCAGGCAAAAGTCCTGAAAAATCCACTGAGTTCTAAATGTTGATATTGGGTATCCAGTCTGGCGATTTGAAGTCTGGTTTGAAGACATTGGGTTAGATGTGCTGTTATAACAGTTTTTTAATCTAGAGAATTTATTCTACAACTAAACAAAGATATTATGGCATTTATTTTATTCAACATGTATTTATTGAACTCTTGGACACTTACTGGTGTGCTAAGTTATGAGGATGAAGGTGAACATGGAAGAAATGATTCCTGCCTCAATGGCTATTAAAAGCCCACCGTTTTATTCCTAACTGAAAGCTCAAAGTGGAACCCAAATATGGTGTTAACCTTTTGACCTCTACTTGGTCTGCTTCAGAATTGGAAGATAACTTGCTTTTGGTACACTTTTTGGAATGGAAACAGAGGGGCCCACTACCTAACATTCCCTATATCTTGTGGTTCTGAAAGTTGTGACCATGGGTGTCCTTTCAGTGAACTGGGCTCTGCCACAGGGACCTGTGACCTCAGCAAAGCCTGGCTTCTCTTCAGCCATGTCCTGCTCTGCTCAGTCAGGTGGCCACAGGTAACACGTAAGTCCCTAAGCTGAGTTAGAAGTCTTCATGCTGTAAGTGACTGAAGCCTAGATGTCCCACTGTCCTCAGGAATAGTCATTGTCAGGGAAGCTCAAATAGTACCACAATGACCCTTTTCTCAGCTTTGTTGCCTTTGGGTGTGTCTCCTACATCCTTCTCATTCTCTTCATGGTAATGTGATCAAAAGACAGCTGTCTTCCTTGTTTGCAGCCTCAAATACTCACACTCTAGTCCAGAGGAAGAAGGAAAGCTTTTCTGTCCTAAGTCCTGGAGCAGCTCCTGGACTCCCACTGTTTTGATTGGTCACACACCCAGTTTTGGGCCAATCACCAGTCTGTGGGAAGTGGAATACACTACTTAGCTTAAACCAATGAGAGTTCTTCACCAGAGCTGGGTATGGCTAGGGGAGAGGCAATGTCCAACATTGACAGGAAAAGGTAGAATTGTAGATGTCTCTGCCACTGTCTTTGGTGTACTCAGGCTTTCTTTTCTCTTCTTCCCTCCCCTTCCTTCCCCTCCCCTCCACCCCCCTCTCCTCTCCCTTCCTTCCCCTCCCCTCCTCTTCTCCTTCTCTCCCTTTCCCCTCCCCTGTCCTTCCCCTCCCTTTCCTCTCCCCTTCTCTTCTTTTTTCTTTTCTTTTAAACACAGACTTTATATTTTAGAATAGTTTTAGATTTACAGAAAAGCTGGTTAAGATAGCACAAAGAGTTCTCATATGCTTCATTCCCAGTTTCCCCTATGATTGCACCTTACATTATATGTTATTTTTGCTACAACTCATGAGATGATATTGCAACATTAAGTTAGGCCCTACTTTATTCATATTTTCTTATTTTTGTCTAATGCGCTTTTTCTGTTCCTGGATCCCATTCAGAGTATTCTTTTACTACATGACTGGCATAGCTCTGAACTGTTTCTCTGAGCTGTGGCAGAGATAAGTTTCTTATATTTTTGGTATCTTTCTCTTCCTTGTGACTTAAAATCAAAAATTACTTTTACTAAACTAATGTATCTAGCTCATAGAATAAGTTAATGAAATTATTTATATAGATAGTTGAATTAAAAAAAAAAAACTTTAGGTTCTGAGTTCATTTTGAGGTTTTAGAATTTTCTGCCCAAGGGGATTTATATCTTAAACCAGTATCTTTTTTATTTAGTAAATATAAATTTCCAAAGTACAGCTTATGGATTACAATGGCTTCCCCCCCCCCCATAATTTCCCTCCCACTCGCACCCCTCCCATCTTCCGCTCCCTCTCCCATTCCATTCACATCAAGAATCATTTTCAATTATCTTTATATACAGAAGATCAATTTAGTATATATTAAGTAAAGATTGTGTCAGTTTGCACCCACACAGAAACACAAAGTGTAAAATACTGTTTCAGTACTAGTTATAGCATTACTTCACATTGGACAACACATTAAGGATGGATCCCACATGAGAAGTAAGTACACAGTGACTCCTGTTGTTGACTTAACAATGTGACACTCTTGTTTATGGCATCAGTAATCTCCCTAGGCTCCAGTCATGAGTTGCCAAGGCTATGGAAGCCTTTAGGGTTCGCCAATTTCGATCTTATTCTGACAGGGTCATAGTCAAAGTGGAAGTTCTCTCCTCCCTTCAGAGAAAGGTACCTCCTTCTTTGATGGCCCCATTCATTCTACTGGGATCTCACTCACAGAGATCTTTCATTTAGGTCTTTTTTTTTTTCCAGAGTGTCTTGGCTTTCCATGCCTAAAATATTCTCATGGGCTTTTTAGCTGGATCCTAATGCCTTGAGGGCTGATTCTGAGGCCAGAGTGCTATTTAGGACATTTGCCATTCTATGAGTCTGCTGTGTATCCCGCTTCCCATGATGGATCTTAAACCAGTATCTGATTGGAACCACAGGGGATGAAGCTCACAGCATGAAATTACAGGTTCAGTTTGGGGTGACTGTCGGGAGTGGGGTTGAGAAAATGGCGCATCTGGATTCATACTACAGAGGCAAGCCTAGGGAAAGACTCATGTCATAATTAGAACTTTGACATAATGTAGCATAGGGTGCAGAAGATAGTAGCTATGGTGGGATGTTTGGGAAGGAAAATTATACTCAGAGAAATAACAAAAGCTCCAGGTAACTTGTTCTATCCCATAAAGGAAAGGTGCATTTGAAAGGGAAGCTTTCTCTCTCATATTCTTTCTCTCTCTCTCTTCAATATTCATAGTCCCTGAAACTAAGGACAAAGATAGGTGATATTTTTTAGCCTGGTTTACCTCTCTGTAATTAAGAAAACAATTTTTAGTCCTTCATGGATTTGGTCAGCTAGATCCTTTAGCCCTGTAACATCCAAGACCAGGATTATTCTACCAAATTATGGCTTTTGTGACATTTTTGATGCACAAATGTCATCCTCCAGCACTAGAGGAAGATGGTGACAAGCAATTCCTGAGAGTGTTGGAAATGGGAAATGAAGCTCTAGAAACCAATTGCATGGATATTGCTGCCCCAGAACACTTTCAGTAACTAACGCACTCCCACCTACCACAGCATCCTTGCCAAAGCACATTAGTCTTCAGTCTTGGCCAAGAGTAGGGGTTTTTGAGTCCTCTTTCAAGAAAACTCAGGTTCAGGTGAGGCAGGAAGGCTGTCACTGTCTGTGCCCCTTCCTCAAACAACACTGAATCTTCTGTGGGTCCAGTCTCAGGCTCAGACCAATCCTGAGAACAGTATGTAGGAAACAAGCCTGGTTCCATGTCCTAGTTGTTCTTTTGCAATATGTTATCAGTGCTTAATTTTGATTTCTTCCTCTGTAAGCACAGGGTTTTATGGTGAGGGTCTCATAATCTGTCATACCCCTTTAAAAACCCATTCTTTAGAAAGGGGTTCTAAAACAAACCCATTTGCACTGAGATATGAGCAACTAGAAATGGTCAACTTTTGTCAGGAGGTGAGCTCTTAATTCTAGAATTTCAGGAATCAGTGGTGGCTAGGGCATGGAGGATAGATGCAGTTTTAGGTAAGATCTCTTCCATCTCAATGCTCCTGAAAGATGGCCAGTCCTGACTCCGGTTTTCATGCTGCGTGTGGCTGGAGATGGGCACTGGAGTTGGGATTAGCACCCTGCTCAGCCGCAGTAGATGGAGAAGGCCTCTCCTTTCCCTTAGCTGGACTCTTCTTGGAATGTGCCACCTCTTCCCGATCCTGGAGTCTTGCGGCGCTCTCCACACACTGTCAAGGAAAGCAGCCACTTGTCTCAGTGCTGTGCATTTCATGTGTAAGTGGTCAATAAGCATCTCCTGGGCACCTACTTTAGTCAGATCATCTGTGAAGCTCTGGGCTATGTAAGGTACAGCTGACTCTCCAGACTTGCAGGGCCTTCAAGTCATCTGTTCAGAGCTCCAGTAAGACCATTAGTGAGTGCGTTCTGCTCAGGGATGTACAAGTGGAGGGTAGAACGAGGCCAGGAGTGGAGCGGTGGGTCTAGGCTGCTTCAGATGCAGCTGGAAGTTCAGCAGTGCCTTGCTGGATGTAGCAAGAAGGTACAGAAGACAGGAAAGTCATTCCTGAAAGTAAGACTGCCATGTGGTGGATGATATGCTGAAGCAAGGCGGAGGAATGGAAAGGGAAATGTTTGGAAACAGCATCCTGAAGCTGGTAAGAATGGAACACACACACCTGGGTACCAATTTTCTTTGCATGCTTACCTGTGGCTTGTGGCATTTTGCTGGGCTTTTCTGTGCCTTATTTTCTCATCTGCAAAATGGGGAATTAAGAGTAGCTCTCTGGTAGGCCTGATGTCAGGATTAATGGAGATATCTAAGATAAATGCTTAGAAAAGTTCCTGGCTCATAGCAATAGCTCCAAGAATGTTGCTGTCTCATTAAGGTAACACCAGCTGTTGCAGCAAATGAACCTCAGTGCTTAATGTAATGCACATCTATTTGTCACTCCCATAGCTGTCCTATGCAGATGTTCCTATTCCCAGGGGTCCTTCCATTCAGTGACTTCCCCAGCCCCTGTAACCCCAGAGCTCTTGGCATTTATTCAGTAGATGGAGGTTGAAAAAATCCAACTTTTAACCTTCACCCAGGCCTGAAAGCATCACAGATTTGGTAAGAATAGATCCCATAGGCCCACTGGATGCACTAGGAGTGAGGAACACAGTTTCCTGACTGACAGCTGTTTTGTAGGCCAAGTAAAGGCAGGAGGAGCCTGGGTTTTGGGTTACAGCTAGCTATCCTTCCTCTGTTAAGAAGATGGCAAAGACGAGGAGGAAGCAGAAGAGGAGGAGGATGGGAGCATCTTTGGTTCCCAGATTGATGATTTCAGATGATTTTACCCCAAAACATTGAGGGTTTTGGGGTCAGCAATAGTACAGCTCATTAGACACCACCTGAAATTCACTGCTCAGTTCCTCTTTCTCCTTAGGGTGGGACCACGTAGCAAGTGGTCATCTTGTTTTCCCTGTCATTGCTGAAATGAAGTGTGTGATGGGATTTATAGCTTATCTAAGACTTGAGTCAGTTTATTAGAGTGAGTTCATGCAGAGGGTTAGCCAAATACCCCTCAGAGTTGAAAAATAATAACACTGTAGCTTTATCTCTACTTTTATCTGAGGAACTACAAAGCACTTTGCAGAGGCTGACAGCATCCCCCTGAGGTAACTAATATTATGGCTATTTTAACAGGGAGATTTTATCTCTGTTATGAGTTAGTATAAAACCATTCTGAAAACATCCTGACCAAGGTTAAAAATTCTATTCAGGAAACAGAGGCAGCTGGATACAGCTCTGTTTCCCACTCTCCCCAACAGGGAGTACAGAGAGATATATACTTTGCCATTATAATGATTTTCTTGTTGTTTTTCCATGCAGAAGACCAGTGGGGCCATTGAAATTCCCTTATACATTTCAGAAGAAAATGATGTCCCTCAGGAAACTGGCCATTCCTCCCCAGAAGAATAACACTGTGCCCTGTATGTCCAGGAAGACAACAGCAAAATCTATCCCTTTTAGCAAAGCTCACATGTGAGTTTACACTGGAAGCTTCAGTGAGAGTTTGTTAGCCAAAGTTTCTTTGAAGATGAGCTCATTTGGAAAATGGGAATGTGACTCCTTTAGACATACCCTTTCTGGTCTCCCTGTATGTATTTCTAGTGATCATAGTTTCACACTTTAGAGACAAACACTCCCAGGCATTGCCACTCCCATCAAGGGCAAAATTAGGATAGAGGAAGATTATTTATCCACTAAGTACAAAATCCTTTTTTCTGGTCCCATAGGCCTACTCCTACAGACTCTGAAATGTATTTTTACATGCAGAGAATTTATGGACTGTGGTCATCTGCATAAGAGAATGAGAAGGGAGGACTGAGTGAAGGTCCGAGTTGAACTGTGAAGCTTTTGTGACAAAGGCCTCAATCAATCCCACTAGGAACTACAGAGCTAGAAAGGGCCTTGAGAGTCACCCAGGGTTGCAGGAAGAGATGCCTGGCTTTTGTACCTTTGCACTGATCATCCATTGGAAGTTGACTACCTACAGGGAGTAGTATGTAGAACAAGAAAGCCCTCTTCAGCCGCATGTGATGGCAGGTGGGGGGCTGCAGGAGGAAAGGGTTGTTGTGCATCATCAGGGCCCAACACCCAGTATCTGGAGGAAAGGGTGCATCTGTTCTGAAGTGCATCCTGGAAAATACATTGCAGGATCTACTACAGTTCACTCCTTGCACACCCAGATCTTCTGTCTTCAAATATTAAGTTCACTTATTTGGGGAGAGGTTGTCAAGTATTCTGATTAGCCTCTTTCCTGGAAAAGTGTTTAAGAAGCAGATCAGAAAATGAATCCCAGCCCTGGGCCACAGCTGATACTTGTCCCCTCCTCTACTCTCTACTCAAGTTTCCCCTCACCATCAGCTAGCACTTTTGTATGCCAAAGTGGCTTGTCTTATATGGAAACCTAGTCCCCAACCCCTGAGAATTCTGAATCCCTGACCACCGTCCTTGGTCAAGGACGGCTGCATTTCACCTTCAAAATGGGTAGAAGAGAACTATGAGATACCCCAGTGAGAAAAAAATCGTTCCTCTCTGTGAGCCAGGACCAACAGGCCTAAAGAGCCTAGAGTTGTGAAAATGAGACACAATTTCCCCCAAGTAGGTCACTAGATATGATGAGAGTTGGACCAGTCCTCCTCCCACCCATCCGTTCCAGATCCATGTGTTCTAACGATAGTACCACACTGTCCTATAAGTGTGTCGTCTCCAAGCAGATGCCTCACTGAACCTTCCAATGATCAGCTGGGTTATGCAGCTTCTTGGTTGTTCACTATGTGATAGGACCAGGGGATCCCATGCTCAGGTATCGTTTGCTGTACCTTATTTGCTCAAAGTATATTCCTTGGTTCATTTCAAAGTTATGTGAGCAGTCTTTAAACCCTCCTGTGGTGATGTTGGCTAAGACCCTATGACTGGGTGGGGAACGTTTAACTGGTGACTGTGAAATCACTGATCTTGCCCTGCCGAGGCAGTTGCAGGAGAGACTCAAAATTCTATAAATGTATAGCAGGTAAATTGTAAGTTGATAATTTTATATGACCCATGAATTATGCAGGAAATATCAAAATGACCCCTGGCAGAAAAAAAGGCTCCCCACCCTTGGCCAATGAGCAGAGAAAGCAAATCTGTACCCAGAATGTGTGTCAACTCTGGTCAAGATGGATCACTGTCCATTTCAATTAGGAGGGGTACAATGGAATCAATTTGTCACCAGGTAGATGTTTGTTCTTCTCAAGGGAGGGTGCCGTATGTGGGATCATCGGTCTTTCTTATTAATATGTAGGAAATTTTTCAGTGGCAAAAATCTCAGTAAGACATATTACAAGGTATCCCATGCAGTTGGATCCAGGTGTACTCTCCATCCCTGCCACTATGGATACTTCTTCATGTGGCTGTTGTGCTAAAAAGGTTATGGCCAGTGACAGAGGCTGGCTGACATTGAGTGCCTGTCTATTTGGTTGTCAGGAGATATCCATGTGGGGCTGGCACCATGGCACAGTAGGTTAATCCTCCACCTGCAGCACCAGCATCCCATACAGATGCTGTTTCTAGTCCCAGCTGCTCCACTTCCAATCCACTATCTGCTATGGCCTAGGAAAGCAATAGAAGATGGCCCAAGTCCTTGGGCCGCTGCACACACATGGGAGACCAGGAAGTAGCGCCTGGCTCCTGGCTTCAGATTGGCGCAGCTTCAGCTGTTGCAGCCATTTGGGGAGTGAACTAACAGAAGGAAACCTCTTCTCTCTGTCTCTCCCTCTTACTGTCTATAACTCTACCTCTCAAATAAAATAAATAAAATTCTAGAGAGAGATATCGATGTTCAAAATCTTTTGATATTCCTTATTCCTCTGTGTATGGTTACTTGACTAAATGGTCATAAGGAAAAGTCCTTTGTTGGAGGACTAAGGAAATCACTTTTACTGTGATGTTTCAGGATCCTTTCTCTTAGTAGCTCAGCTTCTCCTTCAGTTGATGGGGTCTAGGTCTGGATTTGCTCAGATATCAAAATTTTTCAAAGGATTTTTATTTTATTTTTTATCGGTGAGTTATTCTGGACCTCTTGATGATCCATCCAGAATTCATTTTGGTTTTATGGATTATGCTATACCCTGGTTGCCTGCACATCTGTCTTGCCCCTGGGGATTCTGGGTTCTACTAATCATTTCTATAGCTCCTTGTGTGTTAAGTGCCCCTCATAACTACTATGACTTTTCAATTTACTAATGATAATTGTACTCACCTAGTTTCTGATAGTTAAGTTCCCCTACATGGCCGTTATAATGTTGGAATACTGTCACTTCCATTGCTATAAGGAAACCCAGTTCTATAACAATGTCTACCATTAGCCCTAGACTGCAGAAAATGGCCAACATTGAGTTTATTTTTATTTCTTTTTCTTTTAATTTTTATTTTAAAAGTCAGAGTTACACAAGAGAGGAGAGGCACAGAGAGAGAGAGAGAGAGAGAGAGAGAGGTGTTCCATCTGCTGGTTCACTCTCCAGATGGCCACAGCAGCTGGAGGTGTGCCAATCCAAAGCCAGGAGCCAGGAGCTTCTTCCAGGTTTCCCACGTGTGTACAGTGGTCCAAAGACTTGGACCATCTTCCACTGCTTTCCCAGGCCATAGCAGAGAGCTGGATTGGAAGTGGAACAGCCAGGTCTCAAACTGGCACCCATATGGGATGCTGGTGCTTCAGGCCAGGGTGTTAACCCACTCAGTGCACTGCAGTGCAGGCCCCGAGTTTCTTTTTATTTCTAAGACTTATTTATTTATCTGAAAGAGTTGCAGAGAAGGGAGAGACAGATATAGAGATCTTCCATCTGCTGGTTCACTCCCCAGATGGCTGCAAAACCCAGGGCTGGGCCAGGCCAAAGTCAGTATCCAGAAGTTTCAACTGGGTCTCCCACATATGTGGCAGGGACCCAAATACTTGGGCCATCCTCCACTGCTTTTCCCAAGCCATTAGCAGGGAGCTGGATTGGAAGTGGAGCACCTGGGACATGAACCAGCACCCTTTGGGATGCTGGTGTCACAGACAGCAGCTTTACCACTATGCCACAATGCTGGCTCCACTATCGAGCTTCTTGATAATGCTTGCACACCTATCAGGAGCATATTTCTTATCACTTTGGATACTCAAAGTGTTCTCTGAGCCTTTGGAGTTCACTGAATGTAGTTGACTGATGAAGTTTCCAGTCCTATATAGTACTCTTGTTTTATGATCCTACTTCTCTCAGCCTTTTGAACTTTTCTTCTGTCTTCTACTATGGCTGGCAATTATGGTATGACTTAGTGTGAGTTTCAGGCTTCCAAGAGCCATACTACCAGTGTATCAACATTAACTCCTAGGATCCTTGCCAGGGTTTTAAATTCTATTTCACTGAAGCATGTTCCAATAGCTATAAACTCTGCCCTATACAACCTTATTTTCCGTTCCTTAATGCACCTGCTAGATCCAGTCCTGCATATTCTCCTGACCCTGCTGATACACACTGCCAGCTCCTTCAGACCTCTCCTCCTTTAGGCAGCCCAACACTTTGGTGGCCAGTATAGGGGTAGACTCTGAGGATGCACAAGTCAAAGTTCTCTATTGTATTATTATCACTCCCTGGGGGTTGTGGTACCTTTAACAGGGAGAAATGGGTCTCTTCTGTGAGTCCGGATGGTTTAGGAGGGCCTGAGGTTTTCAAGATCTTCAGGGATGTGTGCCAGATGCCTCTCTCCCAAGTCTCAGAGTCCCATTCTTTCTGAAATAGGACCTGAATCTTTCATTCTGAACTTGATAGGGTACTGAATTAAGCCTTTTTTGGACTTTACCACCCTTATGATTAAGCTCCCAGCCTGATCTTTGGATTTTTATGACTTCTCTCTTCCTTTCCCCTCCCCACCTCCAGTTTTTTTAAATCCTGCCAAGAAGAACCTCTGAATTATACACTTTTCTTTAAATTAATAGCCTGTCACCCTCAGCCATTCTCCAAGTATTGATCATACCCAGCAATATATTGATCCAATGTGCTGATCACACCCATCCAATTTAATTGTTCTTGTAAATGATTCCCTTCCTAGAATATCTCAAATGCATGATATATGAGACTGCCAGTACATTAATTTCCACTGATATCCCTTCCTGGTTTTCTACTGGTTTTAACAGTTGGGCTGGAGGCTGGCACCATAGCGTCCCATAAGGGTGCTGGTTCTAGTCCCAGCTGTGCCTCTTCCAATCCAGCTCTCTGCTGTGGCCTGGGAAAGCAGTAGAAGATGACCCAAGTATGTGGGCCCCTGAACCCACGTTGGAGACCAGAAAGAAGCACCTGGCTCCTGGCTAAAGATCAGCACAGATCCAACAATTGTGGCCATATGGGGAGTGAACCAATGGAAGGAAGACATTTCTCTTTGTCCCTCCCTCTCACTGTAACTCTACCTCACAAATAAATAAATAAAAAGTCTTTAAAAATCTTTAAAAAAAATAATTGGACTGATGGAACTTGTCAGGGACTATTCATTCTTCCTCCCACAAGTGATGGAAATTTTCATTGCAGGTGGCCAGTGATGACCCCTCGCCAAAATCTTTTAAGAGCCTCCAAGGTTGGGGCTCTCCTACATCAATGTTTAGGTCAGATTTACAGGTAAAAAACACACAAAAATGGAGATTCCATTGTACATAAAAATGTATTTTGTTGTGCTTTTTATAAATGATTCCTATGGTGACCAGCGTTGTGATGCTGTAAATTAAGCTGCTTCCTGGAATGCTGGCATCCCATATGGGCATTGGTTTGAGTCCTGGCTGCTCATTTCCAATAAAGCTCCTTGCTGATGTGCCTGGGAAAGTGGAAGATGGTCCAAATGCTTGGACTGCTGCCTCACATGTAGGGGAGGTGGATGAAATTCCAGGTTTCTGGATTCAGCCTGTCTCAACTGTGGTTGTTACAGCCATTTAGTAAGTGAACCAGTGGATGGAAAATCCTTCTCTCTGTGTCTCTTCCCTCTTTCTAACTCTGCATTTCAAGCAAATGAATGAATCTTAAAGAAAAGAAATGATGCCCTTGAAGGAATCACGAGAACAGGTCTGGACAGAAGAGACAGGTAGAACACTGAAAACACTGAGAGGCATCCAGTGATCCCTCTGGGAACCCTGGAGTGCTGATGTTCCATCAGAGATGTCTTGAATTTGAGCGATGGAATCATGGCTGTGGATCTCCACATTGACCAGTCATCAGATGGTCCCAGGGAAGAGGTGTGATTTGGGGGTGAAAACCATTCCTTTTAGCCAATGGCAAGTCACGTGGAGGACTACAGCTGTGAGTCATCAAAAGCTAACCACTCCTGGATACAGGGAAATGAGTGCTTAGTCCAGAAAGGGCACGCTGGGAACATACTACAACATTCACTTCACCTGTTTGGACCTGGCACAGACAAGTTGTCATCCTCAGAGTGTAAATGAGCACAAGACTCATAAATCAAAGGTCTATCAAACCAACTCTTGAGAGGAAAAGGGAAAATTAATCTTCATTTTTTTGGTTGAGTCTTCAGTAGGAGGGTGATAAGATAGTAGTTTAATGTCTCAGTAAGTCATCCTGTCACTTATAAAGTACACTGTGCACTGTCTGACAAGGGATAAACCTCAATAACATCAGTAAGTACAACTTTATTGTGTGTTTATGCTCAGCACACTTCTAAGTTCTTTTCACATTCTAATGCATGTTTCCCTTACAGATAGTCCTGTGAAGGTAGCATTATAATCCCCATTTTACAGATGTGAGAAATAAAGCATGGAGAGACAAGTAAAGACAAGTAACTTTCTCAAATGGTGACACTGTGGTTTGAATCCCAGCCTAATTCAAGAGCCCACGTTCATAATCACTACATTATTTCACTCTGATTACTAGTAAATGGTAGCTATTATTTTTATTGTAACTTCTAACAAGTCCTTGACATATGGTAATGTTATAAGAAAAAAAAACTTTGTGGGATTTACATTTTGATGTTTCAAGCCCAATTTAAACTAAGAAACCCTGGATCTTTGTGTCTTCTAAGGATGTGGTTCTCAAAGCTGACTGTATGTTGGAGTCACCTGGATAACTTTTAAATTGTCCAACACGCTGGCCACATGCCAGAACAATTCAATCAGAATCTCCGGGGCGGAGACCTAGACATCAATAGTTTTTGGACGCTCTCCAGGTGATTACAATATGCAGTCACATTTGAGAACTGCTGTTCCAAGGTCCCATCTGCTGCTCTGCCTCACTGCAGGGCTCTGCACTTGGCTTTCTTCCCTCTCCGTAGGGTCTCCCCAAAAGAGCACATTCATTATCTATGTCTGAGTTGACTCATGTATCTTGCTCTAGTCCCAAACTCTTTCTTGCACTACCTTATGACATAGGAACAATTATTATTTGCTATTTTTCAGAGGAAATAAAGGCACTGAGAATTTCAGTAACTTACAGAGTAGTAGAGCTAGAATTCAAATCAAACCCAGACTTTCTGATTCTAGGGTCTGTGTAACTGACCATGAAATTATATCACTACTTACTTACCATTGATTGAATCTTATCTGCTCCCAAATCTTGATTTCTACCACTTTGTGTCTTATGCACCCCCCCCCTCAAAAAAAGACAAATATTGCCTGTCCTCCTGCATTCCTTTTCTTCATTGAAGGCACCCATGTGGTTTTCCCTCCTACAATTTTAGATTTGTCTCTGATTCTTCCACTTCTTTTGTCGATACATAGGCAAATTATTAGGATGTTAGCCAGAGAGAAAAAAATGTTAGCAGTACAATCTGACTAAAGTAGGCATGTGGATGTAGAAATTTCCATAAGACCTTTATGGGAGAATTGAAGGGTAAGAAAAGAGTAAAATCCAATCAGCTGTTACTTCCAATTGATTCTGCTACCTCAGTATCTATATCTATCATTTTTCCATTGCTGCTACTATTGCCCTAGCTCAAAGAATCATTCCCTCTCTTCTAAACTATTGATACTGTCTTTCACCTGTTCTCTCCTTTGCCTAATCTATCTTTGCTTTAGATAAAGCTGGCAGAGTCACAGGTCCAATCATGGAATCTGTGCCCATCCTGGGTCAGCTGGAAAATGTATAAATGGCTTACATAGAATATTAGAAAACTTAGAATATAATGAGAATTCAATGGATTTTTCTTCTGAAGGAATAGGAACTCAGCAAGTAAGAAACCTAGCTATATCTTACAGGACACTGGATCCAGGACAAGTGTCATAAACAGGAGATAGGCTATGTCTAGTGAAAACCGAGACAAACTGAGAGTCTGCCCTGTGCTAAGGCCGTGTAGTTGTTCTCAAGTGGGCGCATCACTGCCTTATGGCCCTGTGAACCCAGGTTTTTCATCCCCATTAGAAGACAGAAATTCAAATTTAATGTGACATCTTTTGTATTTTAAACCAAATCAAATGTTCCCCTGTTATAGCACAGACACAGCATGCCTGTGTCTTTCTAATGTGTTGCGTGGCCTCTCTTTTGCATCCTCTGGTTTGCAACCAGTGGTCCAGGCAACGCTGTTTTCTCCTCGCTGTACTCCCACTCTCTTGTTGCCTTGTAGCTGCCCCAAGGCCATGGATTTTAAAAGCGGGTTCTGTAAGTCCTAATGCAAAGTGCTCTCCAGCAATTTCTAAAATGAGCTTGAGCCTGTTAAACAGAGACCATGCACCAGAAATGGAGAGGTTTCCTCACTGGTCACAGGGTGACTAGATGGAGAGTGAAATTTTAATGGAGTAGAGAAACGTGTGTACCGCGGTTTTTTCTGCATCGCCATTTCCTCGCAGAAGTGTTTTTTTTTTTTTCTGATTCTAAACAGCTGGTAAAGAGAAAGAGGAAAGAGTGGTAACTAACATTACTGGACATCTAGTATATGTTAAACATGCTGATAGGTAGGCTACAGATGGCATTTAATTCTCTTTATAGTCTTAAAAATGGTAGCTGAGGGAGCTTTTGCTTCCTCTGAGTGTATACTCCGCATAAGTAATAGATGGACATTATGATGTAAAAAACAAGTGATGAAAAGCCATCAGTTAGCACTTCCATTGAAATATTCATGGCTCAGTTGTGAAATAAATGGAAAATGATCATTTTCTTCCTTGAAAAAAAGATAAGAATTCAAAATCATAGTATAACTCCCCAGAAATTATAACTAGAAGGGGAAGAGTTCAGGATTCAAATCCAACTCTCTGGAATGCCAAAAGACTGTCCTTTCCATGGCATCCCCACCTTTAATGAGAGGAGTTTGGGAGTTGTGCAATACTATTGTGAATTAATTGATATGAAGAATATCAAAGGCAGGTATGGGTTCTTCAAACCTATTAGGAATCATAACTCTAGTTATCTTGTGCTACCTTCTAGTACAGAGTGGAGCAAATGGCACAATCACCCTTGCCTCTCTCTTAGTGATCAGACAAGGCCACCAAAGTCCACATTTCTCCTTTTCAGAAACAAAACAGTAGACCTGTGTGGTGACAGGACTGAGTTTTAACCATAGAATGTGAGTTACACTGAGAAAAGTATACCATTTCTGGACCCCCAAAAAGTTGAAATGTAGCTATGGTCTATATGTGCTCCTTGTCCCCTTCTTGGCTGGATATCAATGATGGCAATTAGGAGTGGTGATCACAGAGCCACAAGATGGAATAGAAGAGCCCAGGTCACTGAATCACCTCATGAGAGAAAGCCACCTTCCACTGGGAAAAACCCACATTGGCAGGAATTAAACTTAGTTGTGTAGAAGACCTCATATCCATGGAGATCTATTTGCTATTCTAATATAGAAATTGATACCATGAAGTCAACTACTACCATAGTAAAATTCTAAGGTATGCAGTTCTACACTTGGAATCAGTAAGGAAATAGATAAAATGAGCCTTCAAAAACTTGATGGAAAATACCCATTATGATAAAACCCATGAGTGGATTTCAACTTTTTGGCATTAAAACAAGCCATCTTTTAGCTCCATTTTCCATATGAGTTCCCTTATATTTCAGGCTGAAAAGTTGGAGATCCAGTGGCAGAACATTTGGATGGTTTCACCTCTAACTTAGAAGGCAGACTGCGTGCCGCCTTAGACTGTTGTGCTAAAGGCAGTGGCTGGAAAAAAGCCCATTAGTGTGCCTTGGCTTCTTCTAGCTGCTTTAATACAAGATACTCAAGAAAAAGTTGGCTAGCTTGCAATTTAACATGGAAAGGAATCCAGAAATTTGGGACTTCACTGGGCTTGAAGGGCCAACTTCTTGTGGATTTAAATAATAAAAAGACTGATTAGAGATCCTCTGAGAGTAATCTGACGTTTCTCTCTTGCACCTTTTAGAATCTTTTCTTTATGTTTCACTGTGGTGAGTCTGATTACAACATGTCGTGGTGAGGATCTCTTTTGGTCATGTTTATTAGGGGTTCTATAAGCTTCCTGTACTAAGATGCCTCTTTCCTTCTCCAAACCTGGGAAATTTTCTGCTAGTATCTCACTGAAAATGCCTTCTAATCCTTTCTCCCTCTCCATGCTTTCAGGAACTCCTAGAACCCGAATGTTGGGTTTTTTAATAGTATCCTGTAGATTCCCGACAATATTTTTTAGATTTCTAATTTCTTCTTCTTTTCTTTGGTTTGCCTGTTTCCTTTGCTGTTCTCTGTCTTCTAAGTCTGATATTCTCTCTTCTGCTTCACCCATTCTGTTTTTAAGGCTCTCTAATGTGTTTGTCATTTGATCTATTGAGTTCTTCATTTCATTATGATTTCTCGTCACTATCACAGTTTCTTGTTCCATTAGTTGTTTCATTTCATTTTGATTCCTCCTTAAGATTTCATTTTCACGAGAGAGATTTTCTATCTTGTCCATTAAGGATTTATGTAGTTCAAGAATTTGTTTTTGAGAACTTCTTAATGTTCTTATCAATTTTTTGAGATCCGCTTCTTGCATTTCTTCTATCTCATCATCTTCATAATCTTGAATTGGGGTGTCTTTTTCATTTGGGGGCGTCATAGTGTCTTCCTTGTTCTTGTTAGCTTGGTTTTTGTGTTTGTTGTTTGGCATGTTGGAGATATTTGGTTTCTTCACTGTGGTGTTTTTCTTGTTACACTATAGCTCTATATTAAGTGGACTGTCTGCTTTCGGTGGAGCTTGGAGGCTTGAGATGAGTGTGGCCTGAGAGCTGTGTTTGGTTCCTCAGGGTTGAGGGTGTGTCAAAGATGACACTCCCAGGTTAGGCATGGTAAATATCTCTTTCTTTTTTTTTTTTTTTTGATTCAAAAAGGAAGTAATTCCGCACAGCTGAACGTAATTGGAGGTAGTTAGCAGGTGAATGATATACCCACAGGAGCCAGAGATCAGAAGCTCTTTCCCAAGGACCACACAGGGAATCTGTGCTGCCCTCAGTGTGGGCTCCAATTCTCCTGCAGTCTTCCACTGGGTTGCCAAGTTAGATCCTAATCTCCTGTTATTTCACCCCTCTCCCCAGAGTCAGGTTTTTCTGCTAGGCTCAGGGCCGGTGCAGACCTGAGGTCGCCCTGCTTATGACGTATGTCCAAAATGGCGCCGGCTCTTTGTCTTGCTCGCCTTTGAGGGGTGAGCAGAGAGAGAGAAACTTGTGTCTGTATCGGTCACTTTTTTTTTTTCCTCTCTCTCTTCTAGTTAGCCTGGTGAACTTTTCCCCACAGAGTTTCAAGCCTCGTTCCCTCTAGTCTCCTCTTTCCGCTTGCCCGCTGGTGTCTTGGGCTATGGAGGTTCGGCTCACCTTGCGTTCCAGCGCTGGTGTGTTGAGTCTGCCGCTGGTGTCCCGAACTTGGGCTCCCACGCTCTCCACGCAGGTCCACTGTGAATCACTAGTTCCGGAAGAGTTTCCTCTGCTGTTTCTTCCCCTTCTCTTCCTTGACCCTGCAGTATCTCCACTTTTATTAACCTGTGTCTTTCCAAACTATCAATGTGCTCCCTTCCTATTCCGCCATCTTGCCGCTCTCTCGCTGAAGACTGAAGAGTACATTGAACAATAAAAGCATGTAAAATCTTTGCAGTTTAACCAGATGTCTAACTTGTAATGTTCCCTTCTTCTAGACATCTGCCTCCATTTATCTGGTAGTCATTGGGAGGATTAGATCCTTTAAGTAATAATCACTAGAGTGTTCCATTAAATATGGAGTTCCTCTCGCTATTTCTGAACTTATTTTCCACTGTTGTGGTAGGCTTAACTGTTGTACATTCAGATAATGTAGATGAAAGAATAATGGTATCCCAAATGTTTCTATATCTTGATCTTTGCAATCCATGAATATGTTATTTTACAAGGCCAGAGGGACTTTGCGGATGTGATTATTTTTTATTTTTATTTTTATTTTATTTTATTTTATTTTTAATTTTTGACAGCAGAGTGGACAGTAGAGGGAGACAGAGAGAAAGGTCTTCCTTTGGTTCACCCTCCAATGGCCGCCGCGGTAGGCGCGCTGCGACCAGCACACCACGCTGTTCCGATGGCAGGAGCCAGGTGCTTCTCCTAGTCTCCCATGGGGTGCAGGGCCCAAGCACTTGGGCCATCCTCCACTGCACTCCCTGGCCACAGGCAGAGAGCTGGCCTGGAAGAGGGGCAACCGGGACAGGATCAGTGCCCCGACCAGGACTAGAACCCGGTGTGCAGGCACCGCAAGGCGGAGGATTAGCCTACTGAGCCACGGCGCCGGCCGCAGATGTGATTAAGGACCTCAAAATGGGGAGATTATTCTGGATCATCCAGTCGAGCCCTAAATAGAATGATGAGGTTTCTTAAAAGTATTATAGATCGGTACTGGCATTGTGGCATACCAAGTAAAGCCACCTGTGACACTGGCATCCCATATGGGTGCTGGTTCATGTCCTAGCTACTACACTTCCAATCCAGTTCCCTGCTAATGGCTTGGGGAAAGCAGCAAAAAATGACCTAAGTGTTTGAGCCTCTGCCACCTACGTGGGAGACCCAAATGAAGCTCCCGGCTCCCGGTTCCTGGCTCCTGGCTCCTGGCTCCTGGCTTCAGCCTTGCCCCACTCTGGTCTTTGCAGCCATCTGGAGTTTAAATCAGAGGACGGAAGATACTCATTCATATTCTCTCTCTCTCTCACTCTCTCTCTCTCTCCCCATGTCTCTCTGTAACTCTGATTTTCAAATAAATCTTTAAAAAAAAAGTATGAGGGATGGTGTGAAGACAAAAGCATAATGTCAGAATCAGACAAAGACTTGAAGATGCCACAGTATTGACTTTGAAGTTGGAGGAAGGGGCCCTGGGCTGAGGAATACAGGCTGCCTCTTCAAACCAGAAAAGACGAGGAAACAGATTCCTCCATGTTGCCTCCAGAAGAAGCACCTTTATTTTAGCTCAGTGAGACCTATTCAGGCTTCAGAACTCCAGAACTATAAGAGCATAAATCTGCTGTTTCAAGCCATTAAGTTTGGGACAATTTGTCCTAACAGTCATAGGAATAAATACAGTTAAGATGACGTTCACTAATGTGGAAAGAAAGCTTTTCTTTCTTGATTAGATGGGTTCTGTTGGCATCACTTGAAAGAAACATATTTGTGGAGCTGAGGATCAAGGCCTCACAAATGGCATTAAAGCTTCAGGCAATCCCATGTGGAGAGCAGTCCTGAACCTATGATAGGGCGTCATATGGTTCTACAGTTACAGTGTAAGTCTCTTCCAAACACAGACTTAGTATCCTTAAAGGAGTATAAGCATGACTTAGAATGATACTGAGACCCATAGGGGCAGAATGGTATAGTGGCCATGAAATATCCTTGAGCCAGATTCCTGAGTTCAGTCTACTTTCTGGCTGTGTGATTTTGAACAAGATACATAAAATCTCTGTACCTCAATTTTCCATCTAAAAAATGAGACTAACTGTAATTTATTCATGAGAGTTCTGTTAGGAGTAAATAATTATATATTTGAAGCACTTGGCACAATACCTGGCATGTAGGCTGACATTACCACTTATCACATATAAATGAGTGGCATTGAGCACAGCCAGGGTCAATACCCTGAGGTCTTGCTTCTTGGTTCAGGGATTTTTTTTTCCTCTGTGGACAGAGTGACCTGCTGGGATAGCTTGGCAGAAAAGAATCAGGAAATGACTGTGAATGTGCCATCAGAAAAGGAATGGAATGGCCTCGCGTGCTCTCTGAATTTCTTCAAGAACCCATTGGAAATCTTTGGTTACAATCACAGATGCTACTTAAGTGTGAGAGAACTGATTAGCAGGATTTGGGGGAAAGGCTCTCAGGGTTGATGCAGAAGGCTGGAGACCTGGGAAGCAGGAGCCCCAGCCACCGATCTCTTGAACAGGAAGGGTCAGGTTAGGGCACAATCACTGTATGAATCTGAATCTTCTTCTCTTATGCCCTTTGGTCAAGATTCAAAGTCTTGGAAGAGAACTTCTAATTCATCAAGCTCTGGCTCTACTGGGGCAGAGAAGAAAATGATCTGACTGGCCTCTGGCCTCCCTGTAACATCAATACTATAGTCAGAACTTCACCCTATCTTTGCTGATTTCTAAAAATGCTCATGAATAGGTGAGAAGAAAAAAATAAAGGTGTGTGTATGGTGGTGGTAGTAGGGTGTTCCTACATATGACTGAGTTACATGAGTTGGAAGTGTGCTGGGTGTGTAGAGGGTTGGTTAAAGAAGGAAGTGGAGAGAGTTCTGCATTCTGGTAAGAAGCTACCATGGTTCAATGACATTTGTGGAATCTGAGAGTGGAAAGAAGGACAACAATAAGGAACAAATGAAGAAGGAATGAAATCAAAGCTAAAGGAAATTCAACAATCACAAGGAGGCTTTGAAATTGACCTGGTTGAGGCATGAAATGAAAAGGTAGAAAACATTGCTTTTCCAAGAAGAAAAGACACTAATAGAAACTGAAGAGTAATAAGGTGATTGCATTTAGTAATTATATGAGGACCTGTGTTTTATGAATAAATACCCACATAAGTTAAAATAATTGTAACATGGTTTAGTAATTCTACTTACAACAGAGGCTATTCCTGTAATTCTTCTGAAAGTGAAAATTTGGGATTTATATAGTAGTGTTATTTTGAGAAACTCAAAGGTATTCTGTAAATAATTAAGTGTATTTGTGGGAACAAAATGGGATTTAGAAAAAAATAACCTTATCATTAAAATACAATTGTATGATATTTTAAGGTCTATGTATCTATGTAAGTATCCCTGAGTAAATCTTTTTTGATATGTGTATGTACATGTGGTTATAAATCATTTGTTTTGCTACAAGTTGAATAGACATTCAAATCCTCCAAGAATTGAAAGTAGAAAATACTATTATAAAAATAAAACGTTTGATGATGATTTTTAATCTGTTTTTACTTGTCATCTTCTGTTTTGTTTTGTCTTTTCTCCATTCGGTAGTTAATGAGTCATGTATTTTTTGGGCTCTTGGGTGCAAGGGTGATGAATAGACCATGCCTTTATAGAGCTTGGTTGATTCACTTGGAAAGCCTGTTTTCTTTCAATGGATACAATATGGAAGCATGAAATTCCCTACATTAGAAGAAAGGAGACCCGGTCCTGTCTACATAGTATGTGGCCCTCACTTTACTCTTAAGATCCTATGGACTCATAGGTTAACTGAAACTGCACTCAAAATTCATGTGCTTCTACATCTACATGTTGCCCTCGGGGACAGTGTCCATATTCCATTAGTCTCTCAAACATAAACTTTAAAGTCTTTTTAAATCTAAGATTCTGGTGGCTCAAATGTACTCATTCATAAACCCATGTTCCTTTTAGAATGTTCCAAAACAAGAGTAATTGCTAGTCTGAAAGCTGGAAGGAAGAGAAAAATCATTTGGTGGATCAGCATCATTTTCTGAACATGAAAACTAGGGGCCAGATGGTTCATCACACAGAAGCAAATAGAAATATGAAGACGTGACTGCACAGCAGGTTCCTCACATTTATTTCCCACGAGTCTTCCCTGTTTCCCAGAGCCTCCTGTGTATCCCTTCACAATCTTTCTGACAGGGCCCACGTTGATTCTCTCTTGAGGCAGGTGAGGGTGAAATGGTGGCCACTCTCTCATGATCTGCTTGATCCTGTTGTCTCTCCCCAGTATACACCTCTAGTACCAGCACATAGGGAGGCATTGGGGCAGCAAGCTAAGCAAATTCTAAATGCCCAATCACTCTGCTTGTTCTGGGGCTACGTAGCAGGAGAGCATAATTGTGCAGATTGCTGCCTGTGCCTTTGGAGGAAAGGAGGGAACCAACTCAGTCAGCTTTCTTTCCAGCTCGGTGATCATAGCTGAGCCCATACACAAGTAACAAGATTCTTTTTGATAAGGTACAGTGGGTTTTTAATCGACTCTAACATTTCTAACTGCTTTTTGACCCATATCTGATAACTTATTGGTTCTAGCATTCCTGGAAATGTGTCATTAACTAAATGTCTTTGTGCTGACTATTTATTTTTACCAGAAATAAAATAACTACTGATATCTTTTGAAGTCTTCTTCCTCCTTTATTCAAGAGGTAAGCTTGCAGTGTCACTGAATGAGCTGACAGTGGGTTCTACACTCTTCTCACAGATCATGTTGGAAGGGACACAGGGAATGGGTCCAAGCACGTCAACCACTGCTTTGGAATGTGTGTGGTCTGTCAGGGAGATTGTGCCCACTTTCAAGATGAGGAAATTGTGGGTTTGTGAATTGAGTGGTGTTCAGAACTCAAGTACATAGCAGTCATGTGGGATGGATAGTCTGGGTCTTTGTTCTTCTGGTTCAATCTATATCCCTTCTGTCATAATACAACCCCAAATATTCTCAGCTCCTCTCCTTTGCCTGGCAGTCTTCCCTCTCCTCACTTAAGAGGTCTGAAATATCTGTTACTAGAAGAAGTGACTTATGCATAAGACTCCAAAGGTAGACTGACTCGTGATCTCTTTAAGACCAGTGTCAAGTTAAAGTTGTAGTTGAGAATATAAAGTGCAAACAGGGGCGACTGGACGTGTGTGTGTGTGTGTGTGTGAGAGAGAGAGAGAGACAGAGAGAGACCAACAGACAAGAGACTTCTTAGGACAGATTACCAAAATGAACACCACTGTCCAAGTGTGTGAAAGGGGTATCTGGGTATGTGAGAATGCTGAAGCCTTGGGTAAGAAAGGATTCTGTCCTTGTGCGTAAGTCCAGGGGAGTTTCTTGTGGGTATAAGAAGGCCATACCCCTGTGTGAGGGCAGGGTCTTAAGGTGAGAGGACTGAATTCTTGTGTATATAGTGGGCTTTTGAAGGTCCCACAGGTCATGGATCTGTGTGATGAGAGAGACCCAGTCCCTCCCCCACACATCTAAACATGAGAAATTAGACATCCAGGGGTATAAAAGAGCTAGGTCTCCACGTCTGGAAGGCCAGACCCCCGCTTATAAGGGAGTATTACAATGATCTGCTGTATAACAAACTTCCTGAAACTCAGCAGCATAAAGAAATGGTGGTTTCATTATATTGCAGTTTTTTCAGTTAGAACTCTGAGCAGCGCACAGGAAAAATAGCTTCTCTCTGCTTGTCTTTGACGGCAGCCTCAGCTGGGATGGCTCAGATGACAGTAGATAGTTTCAATGGCTCACCTAGCACCGTATGTCTACCCCTCAGTTCTGGCAGCTCCTTGGTTCTTCTCTAGATTGCATCTACTGAGGCTGGAATGATTAGCAGGGCTGCTTCTCATGGTTGGTGCCTGGGCTCATATGATAGAAACAGTTGAGGTTGACCTGTCATATTTTTAAATGGCTACCTTGAACTTCTTATTTGATAGCTGATATCCCTCAGAGGTAGTACTGTAAGAAAGGAGAAATAGAAACTATTTTTTCAAAGATTTATTTATTTATTTGAAAATCAGAGTTACACAGACAGACGAGAGACAGAGAGAGAGAGAGAGAAGTCTTCCATCCGATGGTTCATTCCCCAGTTGGCTGCAACAGCTGGAGCTGCGCTGATCTCAAGCCAGGAGCCAGGAGCTTTTTCCGGGTCTCCCATGTGGGTGCAGGGGCCCAAGCACTTGGGCCATTTTCTACTGCTATCCCAGGCCACAGCAGAGAGCTGGATTGGAAGTGGAGCAGCCAGGCCTTGAACTGGTGCCCATATGGGATGCCAGCGCTTCAGGCCTGGGCATTAACCCACTGCGCCACAGCGCCAGCCCCAAGAAATAGAAACTTAGTTTGTGAAGGTCTGAGCCCAAAAAAATTTCACAACATCATTTTAGGTGCATTATCTTTAACCAAAGCAGTCACAGTAGCTGCCAACTCGAAGGAACATAGGTCCTATCCATGTGGGGAATGTCAAAGAATTTGTGGCCATCTTTAATGGTCTGTCACAATGGATGCATCTCTTTGTAAACTACAGGGCTGAGTCTTTAGGTAACCGAGAGGACAGTACCTGTGGTGTGAGAGAAGACCCCTCTTCTCTCTATCCTATTGAGCAGCCTGTGATAAAGATAGGAGAGCAGACAGAACACAGAAGCCCCTGAACTGGACTAAATTAATGCTGCACCTCTGCACTGTACATGTTACTTTTTGCACTTTTCACTTCCTGTCTCCTTGCATGGCCCACTGTTATTCTGAAGGGCTGGCAAAATGGTGTTGTTCTACTGGGGGATTTCAGAGTGAACCTCATCAGATGGCAGATCCTCCTCCGTTTGCACTCTGTACCTGTTCCTGCTGGTCTCACAGATTTGTTTCTAGGTTGACAAGCAGCAACCAGTCCTGCACTGTGTAGTATTTCTTTGCAAGGAGTCTGGCCAACTACAAAGATAGAAGGACCCATGAATTCCCCTCACATCTCATACTTCCTATAAGTTTGGGGAATTTCCTACAACTATGTTCAGTTTCAATAATTTACTAGAAAGAGTCACAAAAATCACTGAAAGCTCTTACACCCATGATTGTGGGAAGGATCCACATAGAGGGCAAGTCAGGAGCTCCCTATCCTAGGAGCCTAGGATCCATGTGTGGCAATATACAGTGACTTTTCAACCTGGAAAGCTCATCCAAGCCTCAATGTGTAGCATTTTTACTGGGATTCTGTTATGTTGGTAGAAATGATTAAGGGTGCATATGATTGCTGTCACTCTCTTGGTATGGTATGACCCAAAGCTATCATCTTCAGTAACAATGCTAGTCTTTTGGGAGTGGCCATCCCCCACCCTTAATAATGTTGTTACTTGTTAAGTGAGCTCAGGGACCTCAGCCAAACAAAGATTGCCTCATGGGAGCCAAGGACAAAGGCCAGATCTCTTTTTCAGTAAGGTTAAAATATTGATCATATAATCTTGTAAAGAGGCAGCCAGATGGGTTTTTCTCATGTGAATACTCTTGGTGACATCTGAGAATTAAGATGACATATTTCTCTGTAGCATGAGCATTCTAGCAATTTGAATACTTCTACTTCCAGACTGTAAGATATTTCAGTTCTCCTTCTGCTCCTCCCCTTTCCCATTCCATCTCCCTTCCTCCTCCCCTCTCCCTCCTCATCCTCATCCCTCATCCTCTCCCACCCCCTTTCTCCTTCTCCATTCTTCTCCTTCTTAGTGCCCTTTGTCATCCCCTCCATAACTCTGAGCATCCATTTCACTGGTTAGAAATATAAAAAAACAAACTGAGTAGATGGTGCCATGGCTTCTCTCTGCCACAAGATTTTCCTTCTCTCCTTTGCCTCTCTTTTCTTCGATCCTTGACTCACAGATGGAGGTATTGGCCTGGGCCAGACCTTCCACTCCTGGAATTCTGTCTTCCACCCATTCCTAGAATTCTTCATCCCCAGTTTTTCCCTGTTCTCAATGTCAGTTTCTCCCTCTTCAGTTGAATGTGCTCAGACTCACTAATTCTTCTAGCCCCCATTTTCTATATTTCTCTACCTTCTATTTGTGAACTAAGCCATTCTACTTTTTCCTTTCTTCTCAACTTTTTCCACCCATGGGAGAAAAAGAATTGAAACTAGTACTTATATCGTGCTGTGTACTTAGCCAACACTATTGTGTCTCTCCCTTTCTTTGGGTAATCACATCCTATTTTTACAAAACAACATCTTTCCATTTGGGACTTAAAATCTTGCTGGAACTGTCAATGAAAATGCCTTACCAAGGGCTTGTTGTGTGACCCTGGCCATCGGTCAGGTCTCTTTCCCAGGAACAGGCAGCTTAACTAAGGAATATGAGGGACTTAAACAGATTTGTGAAAAAAATGATATCGAAAGATGTTTATTTTAGTGCAAAAAATTAGAAATATGTGCATAGTTTTTTTCATAATACTCATTTTCCTTGGACTTTTTGGAGATGCCCCATATGCATGAATTTAAATCTCTTTTGCTCCAAATAGGAATCTCTTATTTCATTTTTCCATGGACTTTTGGAAGTCTCCTCATACAGGATGGCAAGTAGTTAGTGTGCGTTCACCCTTGTGACTCTGATAGAATGGGCACCTATTAGATTCTGCTATTTACATCCTCTTAACTTTGGATCATGTGTGTTCCCAAGACTTGAGTCATGTCCTTTTCTAAGACTCAATTATTCTACTTTTAATTTCATATCCTGATACAGTCTCCCTTTTCCTCTAAGTTGGCCAGCCAGCTTCTTTGCTAAAAATTAAAGCACTTTGATGGCACCCTTTATTTGATTCTCCATTAATCTTATAATGTACACGAAAGGAGGAAAACTGGTTTTTGCTGAGTATATTTTATAGTTTAACCAGTTGAAGTAAATTCAAATTCAAAAAGGTTATGTGCATTTTCTAATGTCCTGTATGGTTTTGTCACTCCCAAATTTCTTGAGATGTCTGTTATTTACTGACTCCATTGTCTACTTCCCTCCTGATTGGTTTCTGTATCTTACTCTCCTCTGAAATCCCAGGAGATTATTATTCAGTACCCAATGTCATAATAGGTTTCTACTAAGTTTTAGAATTACTGTACAAAGCCACTAAGTACAGCAGCCTGGAGGCCACATGTAGTACTACAGGAAGGCATATACTTTATAACTCCTTTTTATTTTCATTTCATAGAACTAAACAGCTAGCTTCCCAGTTAATATTCTATGATTTTATTCTTGCTTCAGAATCTAGCTCCAAAACCCTAGTGATTTCAGCATTCAACTGTGTATAGACATGAAAAACTGTAGACAAGAGCTTTATTGTTTTATTTTCCATCAAATTTTTTCTTATTAATAAAATATGAAAGTTAAAAGCTATGGCATTTCAAAACGAAGAACTATGGGGAAATTCAAGATACCATAAAGTGATCAAAGAGAAAAATAAATGTCTAGTATACTATTTTGAAAAAAAGAAAGACATGACTTTCAAAATCACTTGACTGTTGCATTGATGGGTTTCAGAACTATTGCTGCTTGGTGTCTTGGGGGTAAGCAGGCCTAAAGGAATCACATTCTCACTCACAGAAGTTGTAAATAAGATTTCTGATCATTCATCAAAAGCTGATAAGGGAAGTTCAGTGTTTGAGGAATATAGCAGAATAAGGCTAGGATGTGGTTTTTGAAAAGATCTTGTCTTTTGGGGAAAATCTGTTAACAGTTATTAGAAATTTTGCTCCATCTGGTTGGTATTGGGAGGAGTAATAACTAACTTCATCCCAAACCTTTAGGGCACTTGAAAATTGCACTGATTTTTCCAGTAAGCTTCCTTAGCTGAACAAGCGGAAAAACAAATGCAACTAGATATCCTAATTTCCTGTGTATACATACTAAGAAAGCAAGTATGCAGTAGTTTGGAGGCAATTAGAGTTGTGGTGCAGAGCACCATTATTTAGAAATTTACCCCTTAGCACAGTTGTGACAAGATAATGAATGTGCATTTGCTAGTGTGGGAGTGGAGCAACCTAGAAGGGAGGAAAAATGAGCTCACTGAGTCTTCATGGCCCATCAAGCCCAGAGACCTTTCAGAGTGAAACAGCCCTTTGTTAGGGAGCCCCTGACTGATGATAGAAAAGAGTTCAGACTATTGCTCAAGGAAAAGCCATTCCCAGAATAACTGCTGTGCTCAGCCTGTGCTCCTAACCTCACCCCAGCCCAGCCAGTCCAACAGAGCACTCTATCCTCTTCCCTCTGTCATGAAAGGGACCAGGTCAGCAAACCTCTGCCCCAGTTTGTGTGCCTGCAAGTTCCACAAATTGTCCTGTCCACACTCTGCCTTCCATCAGTATTCTTTGTGGCCCACAGTCTCCCATAGCTCTGCCCTGAAGAGAGGCCAGGCACAAACCTGGCCTCTTGGTTCTTGGCATCTTGGGATTCTGATATTTTCCAACCTCCTTTCAGAGCACTTGCCCCCATGCAGAAATCTTGAACAATGAACTGGAGATCTACTTAATTACTTAATTTTCATTTTGTAAAGAGGGCTTTCCTATTCTCTAAATTCTCATTTGTGAGAGGTTCTTTAAATGACTTAATACTATTTTAGAATGCAGCAGGTTAAATAATGACTCCCAAAAAGAAATGTCCATATCCCAATTCCAGGAACCTGTGTACATGACCATTTTTGGAAATAAAATCTCTACAGATGTAATTTGGCATCTCGAGATCTCTTGAGATGTGACCACCCTGGATTAGAGAGTGTCTTAAATTCAGTGACAGGTATCTTTATAAAAGAAACCACAGAGCCAATGTTGAGGTGCAGTGGGTTAAGCCACTGATGGCAACACCTGCATTCGTCCAAGTCCCACTGAGACTGTTTCCAATCCAAATTCCTGCTAATGCTCCTGGGAAGGCAGTGGAAGATGACCCTCTCCCTGTCACTCTGCCTTTAAATCATTCTATAGCTCTCTGTCTATCTTCTAAAAAAGGAAAAGAAAAGACATACACGGGGATGAAAAACACAGAGAGAAGGCCAGGTGAAGACAGAGGTAGAAATTGGATTTGTGCAGACACAAACCGAGAGACGCTTACAGCTGAAGAGTAAGAAAGGATTCTCAATTGGAGGGATGGGATCCTACCGAGACCACCCTGGGGTTGAGAAAGATGCATCTGTCCCCACCCTTCAGGAGTTTACATTCTAGATGACAGGGCCTAAATTCAGTTTTAAATGTCATGTTGTTATCTAAGTTAACTACAAGGACGGACGCGAGGACACCCATTAGCTGTGAGGACACACAACATAGTAAACTGAGAATGCTGAGGAAAACGGAAGCTGTGAAGCCAGAGTGAGGAGAAGCTGTGTGAGCTGAAGGCATTGCCATGAGCTTGTGGGATTAGAGTTCAGCCAAGTGTGGACCAGTGCAAGCACCGTGCCCGGTGCAGACAATGAGGGATGATAGATCATTGGCAGGGAATTTTAAAAAATGAATACAGCCAACCAAAATTTAATCTGCTTTTATTTATTTTTTTATCCCCAAGGGTCATCAACTCAAAACAATGTCAAGAATAAAATACTTCTCCCCACAAATCTTTCACTGATATGTTTAAGTGATTGCTGCAATAGTACTGAGTTTTAATGCTATATTTAAGTCTCAAGTTAAAACCGTTTTGCTATTTTGCCTTTAATAAGCATTGTATTCTAAATATAGAAGTTCATTTGATTTATATGAGTGGTCCCTGATATGTACAGACCAGTTATAGGTTCTTGTCTTAGGAGAAAGTGAATAAGGGACAGTAAGTGTTTGCTAATCCTGTGTCTGACCCCTTTGGTGCTCGTATTCCTGTATGTCATCAATACTTGATGCATAGCCTAAGAAGCAATTATCACCAATGGCTTCTTTTTTTTTTTTTGGTGATGCAAAATTAGTTTATTATGATATAGTTTATAGCAATGGATTCTGAAAACAAAGAAGCAATTTAAGGGGCTTGTATTGTGATACAGAGGGTTGAACTGCTGCGTAAGACACCCATATCCTATATCAGAATGCTGGTTCAAGTCTTGACTGCTCTGCTTCTGATCTAGCTCCCTGCTAATGTGCCTGGGAAAGCAGTGGAAGATGGTTCAAGTGCTTGAGTCCCTGCCACCCATGTGGGAGACCCCATGGAGGTCCTGGCTCCTGGTTTCAGTCTGCCCAACCCTGACCATTATGGCCATTTGAGGAGTGAACCACAGTTTGCAAGATCTCTTCCTCTATCTCTGCTTCTCTTACTCTGTCACTCTGCCTTTCAAATTTTAAAAATCTTAAAAAAAAAACAATAATTTGAGTGACTTCAATTCTACCACTCTATGTAATCTCTTTAAATTTTTATTTGTGACTCAGTTTGGAAACTGTACTATTTCTTATTTTATTTTTGATAGATGAAACAAGTTACTGAATTTTAATATCTGAAAAATTTAAGTGAGTTATTTTTAAAATATTGCTTGAAAACAAAGAATGCATCATGACACTATGAGTATGGCTGAATATCAAATGGTTATTTCTGAAAATAATTTCGTTTCACAGGAGGATTAAAAGATGATCCATTCTGGGTGTCAAATATGCGAGACTTGCTATTGTGTGGATAAGACATCAGAATGTGAGGAATGAATGAGGGGTCTTAGATGCATTCCTCCAAATTTAAAACTGTTCTTAAAATAAATCAATCTGAACACTATTTTAACAAAAAAAATTTGTTAAAATATTTTGATAGCTGGGGAGACCACACAACCTGGTTTTCCTGGGACAACTCCTTTTTAAGCGAGTTTCCTAGTTACATCCTTACTAGAACTCCCACTCTCTAAATTGTCCCATTGGTCACCCTTTTAGAAGAGGGGCAAGTTGTACCCATACAGAATAAAGCTCAGAATCTGAAATACTATTTTTGGTTCTAAATACATGAACATTAAAGAGCATTTATTAATAAGAATGGCAACTGAGCACTTTACTGTCAATTGTGACTTATAAATATTGAATAACCAGTGAACAGTGAAGGGAGATTATGAGTCTATTCAAATGGCAATAAATTGCAACTCTTTTCATTGGTTGGACTTGCAGATGAGTAGTTTTGAAGGAAAGCACTCGTGTGGATCATCAGGTTTCTATTTCTTCGCCTGACAGTTTTAGAAAAATGACAGAGTGATAATACATGATCAAGACAGAAGAGAGCTTTGGGAGTGAAATTTGAAAATTATCAAAGCTGAGGTCGAATCAGGGAGATGGAAAGGGAGACCAGGTAAGGTACTGAGGGAGGTAAAGAAGTTCATGTGTTAGTGTGTGTAAAGGCAGCTGAAGTCCAGCAGAGGAGTGTCATTGAAAAACCAAATCTATAACCTGAATTTAAAATAAAAACACAAAATGCATTTGATAGCAGATGAAACTAGGGTGATGTAAGCATTTTCCCCCCAAGAAGTTGAGAATGAAATGCACCAAAAACAAGACTTGTTCTTCCATGCTTTCTTGTCTTAGTGCCTGCCCTTTATTGATTAGGAAACCCCGTCTCATTTCATCCACTGAGTGAATTCTGAGATGTCTTTTAAAAGGCAGTGTTTTATGAGGGTCTGAAATATGAACTTAGGAAACAGAATTCCTGGGTTCAAATCCTAGCATTATCCTATCACTGTCCTAGGCAAGTCAATCTCTGTGCCTCCGTTTGGATCATGATATTGATTACCTGTTGAGTGAAGGTAATTTGTTTGTGAAGACAAAATGAGCTAAATGTTTAGTACTTAGAATGAAACTTTAGAATGAAATAATGTTGGCAATTATTGAAGACTTTGTCAACAAATCAGTTCCTCTTGGGAGTATTTCCTGACTCAATTTCCAGGCTATTAGAATCAATCATTCCATAGGACCCTATGGACAGCTTGCCTTACATCATTATTATTTATTTCATATTTTATTTTTCCTCTTAGTTTAAACTCCTTCTATTAAGGAGTAGGTCTCATAGATTCCCACATTTCACTGCCAAATAGAGTTCTTTGCAGTAATGATTGATTGAATGGGTTAATGAATAAATGCTAGGAATTTATCTCTCCAGAACTTTGTCTTGAAAGGGATAATATTCTTTAAGAAAATACTAAGCCAATTTTTATGGTAGACGGCTCGGAAAGAAATTGTTCTCTAACCACTGCAATCTGACTTTTTCCGTTAATATATGACCAGATCAGAAGTGTGACCCTTGTTGTCCCCACAAACAGCTTCCTACTTGCAAAGCCCAAAGCCCAGTTTCCAATTCTCAGTATCTTTATCATTTGTGATTTCTCCTTAGAGGTAAAAATAACTTCCTTCATAGAGGGAGAGAGAAGTCAACTGAACCTGTACTAGATAGTAACAAGTTTGGATGTCTGTGGGCAAAGATTATTTTTGATTGCTGCCAGTTTTCTATTTGCAGATGTAGAAAATAACTCAAAGGCAATGGATAACTAGATCCAGATAACCCAGAAAGATATGCTGAATGTAGACAAGGCATAGTTTTTTAGTGAAGCACAGTTTCCTCCTACACTACACTGTCATTTGTTTCATGTCTGTTTCCTCTGGAAGACCAAGTTGCTCTCAAGAATAGGGGCAGGTCCAAGTCACATTGTACACCCCTAGTGTTAGTTGGAAGCATCTCACTAACTGCACATTACATGAATGAGTATGTGAATGTAAAGGTCTTACAAAGAAGCTGCAGGATTTTCTCCTCTACCTTGCTAAGGAAAAAGTTTGAGGGCAAAAAAGTGTGTGTGCATGTGTGTGTATGTGTGTGTGTGTGTGTGTGTAGGTACTTCAAAAAGTTCATGGAAAATCAGAAATAAAAGATAAATTTATTTCTGGTGCAAACAAATTTTAAAATGCATACCATTTTTTTGAGCATACACGTATTCCATGAACTTTCTGTATATGACACAAAAGGAACTGAGAAACTTTTCCGTTCCTGTTCTTCCTCCTGCTGCCACCAGGAATCCCATTAGTTTGCTACTGAACCCTTTGTGTTACCATGCCATCCATGTATCATACTGTTGTAGGTGAACAGCAAATAACGACTCTTCTTCTTAAATTGTCTCTCAACCAGGTCTAACTTCTTAAGGCATATTTGCTGGACTATCTTTCTTTTGATAAATAATGCTATTGCTCCTCTTGGAATGCACATAAAGAAAATTCTTAATTACTTTCTTTTCAGATGTGTCCACATCTAAATTGCTTAATGGCTGCTGCCCCTTAGGTCCTGCCTTATCAGGGGGATCTTAGAGGCCTTGCCAGCAACACCATCAGTCAGGTAATTTGCATGACTAGTTCTTTAATAAACATCCAGCCCCCTTATCACCGTTCCCTGCAGGATCCTCATTAGTCAGTAACCTAATTCAAGCTTGAAAGATTTCCATTATGGTGCCCTTTGTTTCCTGCCCTTGCCTAATTTTCTGTTCAGCAGGGTATTTTTCTGCAGCCTGTGACTTGTTTCTTGACTGACACACATGCACTTTTATTTTAGAATAAATGAGTACATAGCAGGACACAGTCCATTTCCCAATAATGGTATGTTCGCATTGCCAATAAAATAAAGTGTCAGAGGGCTATTATCAAAACAACCCCTAAAGTTATCTTTAAAAAACAAAATAGAAGTGACTTAAAAAACAGAAGTCAATAACTTGACTTATTTGTATACATGAAAGTGAAAAGATAATTCAAACCACAAAATCAATTTAATCATTGAAACAGTAGCTCCCATTTTACTAATTTAGGAGCTTATTTATTTCTCCATTTTAGCCCAATAAATTTGAGTTGAAACAGTAATCTGAATTGGGAAAGAACATTTAATAGAACAATTTAGAATATTTGAAAACCCTTAAAGTCTTACGATAATGTGAAGCCAGTAATTTTCACCCCTGGCTGCACATTACCATTACCTAGGAAACTCTTAAAACATGCTGAACTGGTCCCATCCATGGATTTTTTTTTTTAATTTAATTGGTTTGGGATGAAACTTGGGCAGAGGTAATTTTGATAGCTTTCTAGGTAATTCTTTTTTGAAAGGCAGAATTAGAAAGAGAGAGAGAGAGAGGAAAGAGAGAGAGAGAGAAAGAAAGAGAAAGAAAGAGAAAGAGAAAGAAAGAGAAACAGAAGGAGAAAGAGAAGGAGAAGGAGAAAGAGAAGGAGAAAGAAGAAGATATCTTCCATCCTCTGGTTCACTCCCCCAAATGCCCGCCTCAGCTGGAGATGGGCTGTTCTGAAGCCAGAGCCAGGAGCTTCTTCCAGGTCTCCCACGTGGGTGCAGGGACCCATGCACTTGATCCATGCTCCAGTGGTTTCTCAGGAGCATTAGCAGGGAGCTGGATAGGAAGTTGAGCAGTCAGGACTTGAACCAGCAGTGCAGGCTGTGGCTTTACCTGTTATACCACAGCGCAGGCCCCTCTAGGTAATTCTTTTTTTGTTTTTGTTTTTGTTTTTGTTTTTGTTTTTTTTTGACAGGCAGAGTGGACAGTGAGAGAGAGAGAGACAGAGAGAGAAAGGTCTTCCTTTTGCTGTTGGTTCACCCTCCAATGGCCGCTGCGGCCGGCACATCTCGCTGATCCGAAGCCAGGAGCCAGGTGCTTCTCCTGGTCTCCCATGCGGTGCAGGACCCAAGCACTTGGGCCATCCTCCACTGCACTCCTGGGCCACAGCAGAGAGCTGAACTGGAAGAGGGGCAACCAGGACAGAATCTGGTGCCCCAACCGGGACTAGAACCCGGTGTGCCAGGCTGAGGATTAGCCTATTGAGCCGCGGCTCTGGCACTTCTAGATAATTCTAAGTCAAACGTCCAACCAAGGTTGTAAACCTCTAGGAATTTTGCTCTGTAGCACTCTTATAAATAACATTAAATTGTTATTTTCTTATTATTGGATGATTAAGTTATCATCTAGATTTCAAGATGGGCCTTCAAGACATGTTTCTATAGAAAAATGGAATCATATCTTCTGTGTCCACTGAGCATTATCCTGAGCTTGGCTGGACTCAGTCACTATGGCCTTAGAGTTTGTGAGCTGAATAATTTCTGTGATGTAAGAATCAAGAGCATGGATTCCTATCTAACCTATATTACTTTGGGATAATGATCCTGAATTTTCATGTGCTGAAAACAAAATCGAATTTGCAGGGTTCTGGCAAATTAAGAGGGAGTTATTTCTTACACTGGATCCTCAATCTTCATGTTCACCTCATGTCTCTCCTCCAGAAAATATCCTACTTCATTCCCACTGCACACAACATTCTTGTTCTTCTTCATTTCTGCTCCATGTCACTCTTCCTCCACCCCCTCCATCTACCTGGCCAACTCCTTTCGTTTCCCGGGTCCTAGCTGTGAAATTACCTCCCTTAAGTAGTCTTACCTGACTGTCCTCCTCCTCCATCCCCACGGTGTTCTGCATCTACCTGTGAGCTCCCGGGCCCTGTTCCTCTTGAGTGGAGACATTTACCCCCAGTTACTCTGGCCTCTTTGGTTGCCTGAATTTCCTGCTAGAAAGAAAGCTCTTTGAAGATGGGGGCTGTGTTCTCTTCCTTATTGTGGTTTCAATGGTTGCCACACAGTAGTTACACATAATAACTGATGAAATCTTTACTTAATATATACTAAATCAATCTTCTGTACATAAAGATAATTGAAAATGAATCTTGATGTGAATGGAATGGGAGAGGGAGCGGGAGATGGGAGGGGTGTGAGGGGGAGGGAAATTGTGGTGGGGGGAAGCCATTGTAATCCATAAACTGTACGTTGGAAATTTATTTTTACTAAATAAAAAAATTTAAAAAAACATAATAACAAACAAAAAATAATAATAGCTAACATTTATGCGGTACTTACTACATGATAGTCATAGTTCTAAGTACTTTATATTATCTGATAATACAAGTCTCAGAAACAACCCTACATAGCAGTCATTGCTATTCTTTCCATTTTAAACTTGATGAAATGAGGAAAAATTAATTAAATTGAATATTCAAAGTCCTACAGCTAGCAAGGAGAGTGTCTTGGATTTAAACCCATTCAATCTTGCTGCAGAGTCCATAGGTTCTTAATAAATATTGTCAACTAAACAAGTATCTGTATGTGAGGGAGTGAGGGTTGCAGGGGCTCAGTGGCTCCCACGTGGGAATGCCTCAGCAACTGTGCTGAAATTGAAGGACAATGATATTCACAGTTTTCCAAAAGAGAAAGATGTGTATGTTGGGAGGGAAGGGGCGGGTAAGAGAAAAAGACATCATCAGAAGCTCAAACACAGAGACAGACCAAGATCCGGACAAGTCAATCAGTATGTTTGAGATGGGCCTCGAGGTTACATCAGAAAGGTAAAATTGCAATACTGTATCTCAAGTATTTTGAACCAGCAAGAAGAGAGGAAAAGAAGTAGTGTTAGAATTTACCTGGGGCTTACTTAGAGCATTTGAAACCGCCAAGGTGACCTGGCCCCTGGAAAAGGAGTTGCCAGTTGCAAAATCTCAGAATCATTTGCATCCTCAGTGGAGAAAAACAGAAAGCTGGCAGAATCCTCTATCGCTCACCCTGTCGGGGGACTGTCTGGAGTAAAGCTGTCTTCCTTTCCCTATTGCTGCTGTAACAGATCACCACACATTTAGCTGCTTTAACCAGCTCATGTATCATCTCATAATTCTGAAAGAAGTCGGAAATGGGATTCACTGGGCTAATATCCAGGTGTGTTTGGGCTGTGTTCCTTCGGGAAGCACTAGGAGGAAATCTGGACCCTTGTCTTTCCACCCTTGCTTGGCTTGTGGCCCCCCTCTCCCACCTTCAAAGCCAGCAGAAAGCATCCTCAGGTCTCCCCCTCACTTGGATCTCTCTGCTTCCCTCTTGTGATGACCCTTGGGATTATATTAGGCCAAGAGAATCCTCCTAGCTCAAGATCCTTAGCTTAATCTTATTCTCAAAGTCTGTTTTGCCATGGAAAGTAACACATTCACAGTTCCAGAGAAATCTTTAGGGACTGTTTTTCTTCCTATTAGACCTTCCTTCAAAAGCATGTAAGAAAAGCATATTGCCAGCGCTGTGGCTCACTAGGCTAATCCTCCGCCTTGCGGCACCGGCACACCGGGTTCTAGTCCCGGTCGGGGCACCGATCCTGTCCCGGTTGCCCCTCTTCCAGGCCAGCTCTCTGCTGTGGCCAGGGAGTGCAGTGGAGGATGGCCCAAGTGTTTGGGCTCTGCACCCCATGGGAGACCAGGATAAGCACCTGGCTCCTGCCATTGGAACAGCGCGGTGCGCGGGCCGCAGCGCGCTACCGCGGTGGCCATTAGAGGGTGAACCAACGGCAAAAGGAAGACCTTTCTCTCTGTCTCTCTCTCTCTCACTGTCCACTCTGCCTGTCAAAAATTAAAAAAAAAAAAAAAAAGAAAAGCATATTGATCAAAGTACATTCTGATACATTGTGTCTATTTGGGGGTGGGTACTGTGAAAAATCAAATCATTGACTCAGAAACTTTTTCACTCTTCGAATTTAAAAGGAAAATGCTGAGGGTGGGTGTTGTGGTGCAGTGGGTTAATCTGCCACTTGGGTTGCCCACATTCTATATCAGAGTGCCTGGAATTGAGTCTTACCTCCACTTCCTATCCAGCTTCCTGCTAACGTGCCTAGGAAGGCAGCAGAAAATGGCCCAAGTGCCACCCAATGAGAGACATGGATGGAGTTCCAGGCTCCTGACTTTGGCCTGGCCCAGCCCCAGCTATTGCTGGCATTTGGGGAGTAAACCAGTAGTTAGAAACACATACTCTCTCTGTCATTCACTTTTCAAAGAAAGAAAGAAAGAAAGAAAGAAGTCTTTTTTTAAAAAATCACAAAGGAAACTGCTCTTTATAAGAATGCTTTTACAAGACAGATAGAGAGGAGTCTTCCTTAGCCAGAGACTGGGAAATACAACACTTCAATACTTCACTTCCATAATATAACAAAGTGACAGCCAGCTTCTACATATGAGAATAGTGAGGGTCCATTCTGAGCATTGATCTGTGGCCAGCAGAGAGGACAACCTAATGACCCTTAGGAGAGACAAGACCATTTTACGCTCAGCAGAGGAAGACAAGGTAAATTTTTTCATAAATTATCAAGGTTCAAAAAGGATACTTGAAGAGAGAGCCAATTCCAGATCTTTAAAAAGGGCCACAACGCTTTGATAGTAAAACATCAATGATCTCTCCTTTGCTGTTTTTTTTTAATATTTGTTTATTTTATTTGAAATTCAGAGTTATAAAGAGGGAGAGGCAAACGTGGAAAGAGAGAGAGAAAGCAAGCTTCTATCCACTGGTTCACTCCCCAATGGCCACAATGGCCACAATGGGCCAGGACAAAGCCAGGAGCCAGGAGTTTCATCCAGGTCTCCCACATGGGTGCAGGGGCTCAAGGATGTGGGCCATCTTCTGCTGCTTTCCCAGGCACGTTAGTAAGGAGCTGGTTTGGAAGCAGAGCAGCTAGGACTTGAATTTGCGCCCACATGGGATGGCAGCAATGCAAGCAGCAACTTTACCTGCTTTGCCACAGTGTCAGCCCCTCCTTTGCTGGGCTTAATGTTTGGCTTCTGTCTGTATTGCAGCTTTGCCTTAATAATACAAAGGGGCTGGTCTCCTGTCAGGAACCACATGTTAGCTCACTCCTGATTCTATACTGAGCAGTGGATTCTGGTCCAGGCTAAAAAAGACTCTTCATGACTCCCCTCACAGCCCAGGTGCGATGCTCTCTCAATGCCCCTCCATCTGCATGGGGCCCTGGGTGAGGGATGGAGGGAGCCTACTTAAACACGATGCTTTCCTGTGCACTCAAAGTTTTCTCTGGAGAAGTTCCACAGGCTTCTCTTTGCTCTTGATGTTTTTTAAAATTTTTCTCACTTGAGGCATGGAAACAAACAAAAAACCCTAATGGAGGAAGGATGGGTCTGCCAGCGCTGTGCTTCCATTCTCCCTGTGAGTGTATCTCAGATTTCTATGACATGTATTCCCTTAAGAGTCTTTGATAATTCCTTTTTCATTCTCACTTTGCCAGACTTTAAAAGGCAGCTTCTCCAGCAGGTTAAAAATAGGAGGGGCTGGGGAGCTATGAGTGCAGAGCTGATGCGTGCTTCTGTGGCCTCTGAGATGGACAGAAAGGGGTCCCACATTCATATGTTGAGGCACAAACCCTCAGTACCTTAGACTGTGACTGTATTTGGAGGTGGGACTTTAAAAGAAGTAATGGAAGTTAAGTGAGGTCGGTGGGCTTCAATCCAATAAAACTGGCATCCCAATAGAAAGATGAAGAGGAGTTCTTGCTAAGAGGAAAGGCTCTATGAAGACACAGCAATTGGGCAGGCATTTGCAAGTCAAGGAAAAAGGACTCAAAAGAAATCAGCCTTGATCTTGGTCTATCCATTCTTCAAAGCTATGAGTAAATAAATGTCTATTATTGGTATTTTGCTATGGTAGCCAGAAGCAAACTAATGCAGTCCCTTTTTTCTTTTGCTACGGGGACTGGAAACACTGCAGATGGGAGCCGCACCACTGGGCTTGGTTCCAGCATCAGCACAACCAAGACAGTGCCCAGTGATGACTCCAATCAGCACAACCAAGACAGTGCCCAGTGATGACTCCAGGATGAACATGGAACTTGAGCAGACACTAACCTTGCGGGGGGAGGCGGGAGGTGTGCTAAAGATTTATTTTTATTTAAAAGGCAGAATTACAGAGAGGAAGAGCTAGATAGAGAGATCTTCCATCCAGTAGTTCACTCCCCAAATGGCCACAACAGCTAAGACTGAGCCAGGCTGAAGCCAGGAGCCAGGAACTCCATCTGGATCTTGCATATGGTGGCATGGACTCAAGTACTTGTGTTATGGGCTAGGTGGGGTCTAAATTCCTATTCTAGGCTCTTGCCTCTTACTTACATAAGCATTCTAAATATAGGCACAAACACAACATACAAAGTGATAAAGTTTATTAAAAGGTAAGGGAGTCACATACATATATGGGCCATGCTCAGGAATAGAGTGGGCTGGAAAGGAAAAGATGAGAGAGATTTCAGTGCCCTGCATCCTCTGAGTCCATGGGAAGAGAGCGAGTCATCCAGTTGCCAGGCTTCTTATGAGCTTGGAAAGGGGAGTGGTCACATAGTACCACCCCCAGGTCAAGGGAGGTACATCCTGGGGAAGGGATCATTTGATCAACAGGTGGTTGGACAGTATCACATGGAGCAGGGGAGATGTGACATCTCGCTCATGGCCCTAATCTAGCTACCTGCCTTATCCCATATCACGTGGGCCATTTGCTGCTGCTTTCCCAAGCACAACAGCAGTAAATTGGGTAAGAAGTTGAACAGCTGGGAGTTGAACTGCCACCAGGCCCAACCTTGTGGTTTTCTAACAGTAAGACTTGAAGACTGCTTAGGTTAGCTGCCTGTGAGGGTTTTGTTGTTATTTTTGTCTTACAAATTAGAAAACAAGCTGCCAGTTCAGCTTACCTGCCCAAGGTCTTCTGCATTCTGGACTCTGGCTTCCTTACAGCTCTGAGCTTCTTCCACACCAGTTGTCATTTACATGTTTGAATTTCAGAAGTTGAATCAGAGAAAATATGAAACAGAGAAAGTGTATGTGTTCTGGAGAGAATAGCAGGCTGTCAGCACTTGAAAAATAACACTATAAAACAGCAGAGAGCAGGTAATTTAGGAAGTCAGAATAACAACAACACCTTTTTTGTTTTTAAATTCAAGCAGACATTTGTGGTCGTGAAATTTAAATAGAGTAGAATTGTATGATCCAGTTATACTGTTGTATAAACCTAGGCAAGTACTAAGCCTCTTGGAGTTTTAATCTCTTCTCCTTTAAAATAATGATGATTAAAACTCATTTTTCCATGGACTTTAGTAACATAATAAACCTAAGGTGCCTGCCCCCCAGGAGACCCACCATCATTCCCAGACCCCCATCCCTAACACTGCAGATGTTGAATAGGGACCTTCAAAGGTTAAGGAAAGCTTTTCTGAGAAGTTGTTCTTAAACTGATCACTGCTGTAGTCCTAGAATTCTGAAGGGAAGGGCCTGAGGGCGATTGTCCCTGAGTGTTTTCCTGCAGAGAATAAAGTCATTATAAATTACAACAATTTTCTTTAAGTAGAGGCAAACCTCAGTGCTTCAAGGGGCATGTAATGACCTGCTCAGCATCTCAAAGGTGGCCTGGTGATTTGACTGTGGGCCACCTGTCAGCCTTCTGCTTCATTCCCCAGGGTCCAAATTCTTCAAAGTTACAACACAAGCCCCTGCTGTCTGAGCCCTTAAGCTGGACCAAAAAGTTTTAAAGAAGTAATTTTTAAAAGCAGTTTCAATGCCATCCCCTCTCTTCCAATGTAATGGGTTTATCCTGGATTCAGCCTCTCTGCCAGGGAGGTAATAGAACCAAGAAAGATTTTAAAATGAAAGAAAGAAAACCATTTTAGAATTGAACACTAAACTCGAATACACACAAAAGTGAGTAGGCACACAAAGCGTACCTTAAAAGAAATAAAAAGCATGAAGATGGAAGATGCTTAAGATCACAAGAAAATAAAGCAAATATTGGAAACAAGGAAGTGAGGAAAATCTTTTTTTAATTAAACTTTTATTTAATAAATATAAATTTCCAAAGTACAGCTTATGGGTTACAATGGCTTCCCCCCTCCTATAACATCCCTCCCACCCGCAACCCTCCCCTTTCCCGCTCCCTCTCCCCTTCCAATCACATCAAGATTCATTTTCAATTCTCTTTATATACAGTAGATCAGTTTAGTATATATTAGGTAAAGATTTCAACAGTTTGCCCCCATATAGCAACACAAAGTGAAAAAAAATACTGTTGGAGTACTAGTTGTAGCATTAAATAGCAGTGTACAGCACATTGAAGACAGAGATCCTACATAATATTTTTTTAAAAAAATTAATTAATTTTCTATGCCGTTTCCATTTAACACCAGGGGTTTTTTTTTTTCATTTTCAATTATCTTTATATACAGAAGATCGATTCAGTATATAATTAGTAAAGATCTCATCAGTTTGTACCCACGCAGAAACACAAAGTGTAAAAATACTGTTTCAGTACTTGTTATAGCATCACTGCACATTAGACAACACATTAAGGACAGATCCCACATGGGATGTAAGTACACAGTGACTTCTGTTGCTGACTTAACAATTTGACACTCCTGTTCATGGCATCAGTAATCTCCCTAGGCTCTAGTCATGAGTTGCCAGGGCTATGGAAGCCTTTAGAGTTCGCTGACTTTGATCTTATTCTGATAGGGTCATAGTCAAAGTGGAAGTTCTCTCCTCCCTTCAGAGAAAGGTACCTCCTTCTTTGATGGCCCCGTTCTTTCCACTGGGATCTCACTCACAGAGATCTTTCATTTAGGTCTTCTTCTTTTTTTTTTTTTCTTTTCCATGGTATCTTGGCTTTCCATGCCCACAATACTCTCATGGGCTCTTCAGCCAGATCCGAATGCCTTAAGGGCTGATTCTGAGGCCAGAGTGTTGTTTAGGACATCTGCCATTCTATGAGTCTGCTGTGTATCCCGCTTCCCATGTTGGATATTTTTCTCCCTTTTTGATTCTATCAGTTAGTATTAGCAGACACTAGTCTTGTTTGTGTGATCCCTTTGACTCTTAGACCTATCAGAGCCATCAATTGTGAACTGAAATTGATCACTTGGACTAGTGAGATGGCATTGGTACATGCCACCTTGATGGGATTGTGTTGGAATCCTCTGGCACATTTCTAACTCCACCATTTGGGGCTAGTCCGATTGAACATGTCCCAAATTGTACATCTCCTCCCTCTCTTTTTCCACTCTTAAATTTAACAGGGATCACTTTTCAGTTAAAATTTAAACACCTAAGAATAATTGTGTGTTAATTACAGAGTTCAACCACTAGTACTAGAACAACAATAACAACAACAACAACAAATACTAAAAAGGATAAAGTATTACATTGTACATCTAGAGCCAGGACAAAAGCTGATCAGGTCATTGTTTCTTATAGTGTCCATTTCACTTCAACAGGTTTCCCCTTTGGTGCTCAGTTGTCACCGATCAGGGAAAACAAATGATATTTGTCTCTTTGAGACTGGCTTAATTCACTCAGCATGATGTTTTCCAGATTGCTCCATCTTGTTGCAAATGACCGGGTTTCATTGTTTCTTACTGCTGTATAGTATTCTATGGAGTACATGTCCCATAATTTCTTTATCCAGTCTACTGTTGATGGGCATTTGGGTTGGTTCCAGGTCTTAGCTATTGTGAATTGGGCTGCAATAAATATTAATGTGCAGATGGCTTTTTTATTAGCCAAATTAATTTCCTTTGGGTAAATTCCAAGGAGTGGGATGGCTGGGTTATATGGTAGGGTTATGTTCAGGTTTCTGAGGAATCTCCAGACTGACTTCCATAGTGGCTTAACCAGTTTGTATTCCCACCAACAGTGGGTTAGTGTCCCTTTTTCCCCACATCCTCTCCAGCGCAGTGTTTCTCTCTTAGTACCTGGGCTATATCTCGCCATTCTCTCCTAGCTTGTAGGGTTTCTGATGAGAAGTCAGCTGTGAGTCTAATTGGCGATCCTCTGAGAGTAATCTGGCGTTTCTCTCTTGCACATTTTAGGATCTTTTCTTTATGTTTCACTGTGGTGAGTTTGATTACGACGTGTCGTGGTGAGCATCTCTTTTGGTCATGTTTATTAGGGGTTCTACAAGCTTCCTGTACTAGGATGTCTCTGTCCTTCTCCAAACCTGGGAAATTTTCTGCTAGTATCTCACTAAAAAGGCCTTCTAATCCTTTCTCCCTCTCCATGCTTTCAGGAACTCCTAGAACCTGAATGTTGGGTTTTTTGATAGTATCCTGTAGATTCCTGACAGTATTTTTTAGATTTCTGATTTCTTCTTCTTTTCTTTGGTTTGCCTGTTTCCTTTCCTGTTCTCTGTCTTCTAATTCTGATATTCTCTCTTTCTCTTCTGCTTCACCCATTCTGTTTTTAAGGCTCTCTAATGTGTTTGTCATTTGATCTATTGAGTTCTTCATTGTATTGTGGTTTCTTGTCACTATCACAGTTTCATGTTCTACTAGTTGTTTCATTTCATTTTGATTCTGACTTATATTTCATTTTCATGAGAGAGATTTTCTATCTTGTCCATTAAGGATTTCTGTAGTTCAAGAATTTGTTTTTGAGAACTTCTTAATGTTCTTATCAATTTTTTGATATCTGCTTCTTGCATTTCCTCTATCTCTTCATCTTCATAATCTTGGATTGGGGTGTCTTGTTCATTTGGGGGCATCATAGTGTCTTCCTTGCTCTTGTTACCTCGGTTTCTATGTTTGTTGTTTGGCATGTTGGAGATAATTTATGGTTTTTTTTTTTTTTTTTTTTTTTGGCCGTGGTGTTTTTTTCTCGTTATACTATGCCTCTAAGTGGGCTGTCTGCTTTGATGGATCCTTAGAGGCTGTGATGGGTGTGGCCAGAGAGCTCTGCTTGATTCTTCAGGTTTAAGGCTGTGCAAAAAGTGACTCACCCAGATTGTTCTCTCCCTTGCTTCTTGCTGGAGCTCTCTCTCTCTCTCTCTCTCTCTCTCTTTTTTTTTTTTTTTTACTCAGTTGGGAATTAATTCCGAATGGCTGAGTGGAATTGAGGGTAGTTGAACTCTGGCCTCTGTGAGTATTCGTTTGATCTACCCCTGGGACCACACAAAGAGTTTATGCAGCCCTCAATGTGTTCTCAAGTTTCACCATAGTTCCAAAGTTACTGAGTTTGTGTACTCGTTGGTGGCGCTTTACATATGTAAAATGGCGCCTGCCTCTGCCTATCCCCACCAATGTCTCGGGTTTCTGACGTTTTTGTCTTACCTCCCGTTTGTTCCCGAGCTGGCGAGATTCTGTGGCTCGGCTCCCGCGGTTGGGTTTCCATGCGGTGGGCTCCTTGTAGGTCCTCTGTGTCGCATCCACTAGATCCGGAAGCGTTTCCTCTGCAGTTTTTTTCTTGAGTCTTTTCCAGAGGCTACAGTAATTCCACTTTTATGAAACTTTATTTTCCCAAACTATGGGCACACGTCCTCACTATCTGCCATCTTGGATCCGCCCCTAAGTGAGGAAAATCTAACATATTCAATGCCTAAAAAAGACAATGAAAGCGGAAACAAATACTAAAATCATTTCCCACTGAAAGAAGCCAGGGCTTCATGCAGCAACGGCTACTTTGGGGTTTGTGGCAGGGAATGTGTAGGTCTGGACCATTTTGTCAGGGTGCAGCCAGGAAGTTATCAGAGATAAGGGTTGTGTCAGAAGTACTCAGGACTAAATTGAAAGGGCTCTCACTGCCTCCCAAAACAATAATAATTAGAAATACCCAATATTTCAATAATCTAATAATAAGGAAAGAAGCATCAAATTTGTTTGCATTCATGAATTCCTAGTGGTGCAGGATGACAAAATGTCACAGGGGAGGCCAGTTTGCCTCAATTCCTTTTTGCTGACCATGCAATAAATTATAGCTTCGAGATATGGACATAGGGTTAGCAAAGCAAAAATTTATGGAGGTGCAGTATGTTCCTAGTGAGGGACCGACCCAGTAGAGAACACATACCCTCCTCCGTAGGAGCAGTAAAGTGAAGTGTGTTAGAGTACAGAAAGTCCCAAGGCAGGAAGGGGCCAGCTGAGAGAGCACATGAGGAACACAGGGCAGCCTTTCTTCCTGGTTTGGGGTTTTAATTTGCAAAGTGTGGGGTGCCTTCACTAGAGATATGACCTTCAAGCTCATCATTAGCATTTGCTGGATTCCTTTGGTCTGTCTTTGCCTGTGTCAACAAACTAGACTTTTCTTGTTTGGCTGAACTTCTGTTTTAGCAGGATACTTTAACCACAAGTTAAAGCACAAAAAGGGTGGGCAGACTTAGGTGGGTCCTGGCAAAGAGCAGGGTTCCTGGTCCCTCCCCTGAGTGAAGGACCTATCCACCTGATTAAAGAACCACTTCATTTTGGAAATTGGTAAAGAAAACAATCAAGATTTATCCTTTATCTTCTGTATGAATTATTCTGTATGAATATGAAGTATTACTAGGTTAGCAAATAGTAGATAAAGGAAAGTTTCTTGATAAAGTTATTTCACATGGCCGGCGCCAAGGCTCAATAGGCTAATCCTCCACCTGCGGTGCTGGTACACCAGGTTCTAGTCCCGGTTGGGGCGCTGGATTCTGTCCCGGTTGCTCCTCTTCCAGTCCAGCTCTCTGAGGTGGCCCAGGACTGCAGTGGAGGATGGCCCAAGTGCTTGGGCCCTGAACCTGCATAGCAGACCAGGAGAAGCACCTGGCTCCTGGCTTCGGACCTGCGCGGTGCGCCGGCCGCAGCGGCCATTGCGGGGTGAACCAACAGAAAAGGAAGACCTTTCCCTCTGTCTCTCTCTCTCACTGTCCACTTTGCCTGTCAAAAAAAATAAAAGTTATTTCACATAACAATTAAAATAAGCATATACCACTGAGAACAACTGCTCCTGAAAAGTTTGCAAAGCGTTCAAAAGATACACTTACTGAGACTTTTCTCACAAGTGTCTGGGCAGCACTACTAATCTTATCTACCAGGTGAATTTGTCTTGGGTGATATGCATACAAGTTCTGTTTCATCTTAACCATCATGAGCAAACTTGTACAATCCTTTGTCCTTTACTTATCTATCTTATCTATGGACAAAAGTGTCCTCCTTATAATTAATCAGTAGTCTCGTTTTCAGTAACCGAATTTCAGAGACAATATCCTGTCTCTAAAGATGTTTAAAAGCAATCATGTTCTAAAGAAAGTGATCTCCAACCTGTGAGAAATTCAGCCCCACTTACCTAGGCCTGCATTTTGGGCCAAATCAATATATGTTCACTGGGTGATGATAAATGGAAATTTACTGTCATGGAATATATAACTTCTGACTAGACTTTGACTAATTTTGGAACATTTCCCAAGACTCATCAAAAGTCACTGGACTTGGATCTCTTGGGCCTAGGTCATTTATTTTCTGCCCTGAACAAACCTTATACTAATCTTTTATAGAAACCCGATGATCTCTGTTGGCATAATTAACACATAACTATTTTTGCGATCCCCCTAAATTATTGTATTTAGGGCCTGAGCTTAAATGACTTTTACAGATATAGAGACCCCCAGGCCACCACGGGCTTCCTGATGAAAGAACACACAACCACCTAAAGTCTTACCGAAGAAACAAAGCTGATCAAGCCCCTGGACCCAGCTGTTTGTTGAATTTCACCACGGATACTCAATAAATTTCAAATTGGGAGACTGTACACTTCAGCTGGTTCTTCAGCAAACACAGGAAAAGAAAAAGATAGAGGGAGAGTCTGTAAATTAAAGGGAATTTAACATTTATTAAACTATTTCAAATGGGAAACACAAAATACTGGCAAGGATGTGTGACTGAACCAGCATGCATCTGTTTGTTCCTGTGCGTTGGAAGGCCAGAAACAGCGGCCGAGATCTTTTGCAGAGAGAACGTTTATCACAAGGATCCAATTAAGGAGTCAGAAGAAATACCCAAATCTGACTCTTATCAGGGATCCTGGGTAGGTTTTTACGGATTGGGTAGGAGGGCGCTAGTATGCAGAAATGCTGATGAGGCAAGTTCTGATTGGAGTGCTTAAGAAAGTAGTGTTACTGGAGTAGCAAAGGGTCCTTGTCTTTGCACAATAAAGAATTCAGGTGTGAAACAGAGCAGTGGAAAGCAACATAGCAAGGTTTATTAGGGTAGGGTCATCCGTAAGAACGCATGGGCACCTCTCCAGACAGAACCTTTGAGAGAGTAGGCAGTTTACATTTAGGCTGGGGTTTTTAAGGGAATGGGTCTTGCCTTCCTGTTTTTTTCTCTCCCCCTCTCCTTCTTCTCCCGAAAAAAGGACTTGTTGGGTGTAAATATGAAAAATTCCTTTCTGAGTTTTTCCCCCAAATTTATCAGACAGGGGAAGCCTGGCTGGCGTGGCCCCACCTTAGAGGAAGGATGTTTATCAGGCCAGATAGAAGGGGCAGGACCCTCTGGAAGGTCATCAGGATCCGGACAGGACCTTGAAGTGTAAGATGCTGGGCTTCTGGAGATTCCGCAGAGGGTGCTAGTCTTCAGGCCTTTCTCATACACACATAGGCTCAATTTCTGACTTCCTACCTGACACTAGGAACTTTAAAATTACATATGATTAGACCCACTTATTAAGGCATAAATAGGGGAAATTGCAAGAAAAGAATGGTGAAATATAATGAGAGATTTTCGAGTTTGGAGCATCAAGGGGAAGCCTGGTAAGGGGAGGAGAGTATCCCAACTCGATGTCAGATGCAGAGAAACAGTGTCACTCATGATTGCTGGTGGGACTGTAAAATAGAACATTCACTCTGGAAAATATTTTGATGATTTCATATAAAATTAAAAATGCACTAGCCGTTGCAACACTGAAATGCCACTCTTTGCAAACCTCAGAGAAATAAAAAGCTATGTTGATACAGAAATCTTTACTGAATGTTCACAGAAGTTTTATTATAATAGCCAACGTTGCAAACACCTAAGTTTTCTTCAATGAGTAATGGTTAAATAAACTATGATACTTCTGTATCATGGACTACTACTCAATAATAAAAGTAAACCATACTGTTGATACATACAATGTGAATGAACCTCCGGGAAACTACATTAAGGGAAAAAGACACTCTCAAAAGGTTCTATGGCATATAAATTTACACTTGAATATTTTTCAATGATGAAATAATAGAGATGAAAGATTAATGATTAGTAGGGGTTAGGGTTTGGGAGAAGTGGGGTGGCTGTGATTCTAAACAGGAAATAGAGTGATCCTGGGGGTAAAGGGGTAGTTCTGTTTCTTTATTGTGGTATTTACCCAAGGCTAGCCATAATAGATAAAAATTGCCTAGCACTATAAGCCCACGCTGACTTATACCCACACACACCTACACACATGATTGATGATATTCAATAAGCTTTCTGAATTGCATCAATGTCAACTTAATGGTTTTAACAGTGTACTATTAAAGAGAAAATTAAACTTTTTTCTCTATACTTACATTTGTAACACCATATGTGTGCATTTTTTCCCACAGAAAGTGCAGAGTATACCATGATTCAATTCGATTCTGACCTCTCTATCTGGAATTGGCATCAGATCCTACCAGTTAAAAGGTTCAGTTCCACAAGGCTGCCCTCACTTAGGTTGTCATTCATAAGTCCTTAGCTGCCACCTATACTTATGATTGGCTACAAATTGAGGGTTCCCATGACATCCTCCTCATGTCTGAATATTTGCTATAATGGCTCACAGAACTGAGGGAAACACTCTACTTAAAATTTTTTTTTAACTTTTATTTAATGAATATAAATTTCCAGTATACAGCTTATGGATTACAATGGCTTCCCCTTCCCATAATTTCCCTCCCACCCGCAACCCTCCCCTCTCCCGCTCCCTCTCCCCTTCCATTCACATTAAGATTCATTTTCAATTCTCTTTATATACAGAAGATCAATTTAGTGTACATTAAGTAAAGATTTCAACAGTTTGCACCCACATAGAAACACAAAGTGAAACATACTGTTTGAGTACTAGTTATAGCATTAAATCAAAATGTACACTACATTAAGGACAGAGATCCCACATCAGGAGCAAGTGCGCAGTGGCTCCTGTTGTTGACCCAACAAATTGACACTCTAGTTTATGGCACCAGTAACCACCCTAGGCTGTCATCATGAGTTGCCAAGGCTATGGAAGCCTTCCAAGTTCCCCGACTCTGATCATATTTAGACAAGGTCATAAAAGACAGGGTGAGGATAGTAACCAATGAGCCTAAGAGTGGCATTTACCAGCTCTGAACAATTATACAGCATTAAGTGGGGAAGAGGACCATCAGTACACACAGGTTGGGAGTAGAGCCATTGGTGGTAGAGTAGAGGTTATGATTACAAAGGAATGAGGCCCAAGTGTGCTAGACAGGGTCTAGAACAAAGGACAGAGTCATTATTAGAGGAGCTAAGAAACGTGCTGTCTAAGCTACAATTAAGTTTTCTGATTGAGAGGCAAATAGAACCTGATAGAAGGGGCTTGATAATAATCTGGTGGGCTTTAGGCCTTGTAAGTTAAGAGGCCCAGACCTATCTATCTCTTCACATGGGGTATATCCTAAGGGAGGTGTGAACCTCCTAGGGGAAGGCACTCTGTTGACTTTCATTACTTGGCTGGCCTGGGAGGAGAGCTGGCCAGGTAAAGGCAGGTGGCATCTCTAACAAGAAATTTACAGTTCTGCCTGCAATGTTGCTGACCCTACTTGACCATACCTTCAGCTGCAGTGGTCACTTTGGAAGTTGGGCTGAGTGAAGGGCTTTTCAGCTTGGAGCCAATAAGATCTGTGGCTCTGACCTGGGCATCCTTCGACTCCAGGGCAGGTCCATTTCCAGTGATCCAACTCTTGGCAGAGCTGCCAGGGCTCTTCACAAGCTGACTTCTGCTGAAGCCCAGGCTTACCACATTGAAAGCCACTGCAGTGGACTGGCCTGTTGGGTCTCCTTGAGGGCAGATCACCGTACAGATCAGCCATTAATAGGCCTGCCACCCATTGCTTCTGATGCCTAGCTTTCTTTTCCTCCTGGTTTGTGTTAAAGCAGACCAGAGGATGCAAGTCAAGGGAGTGCCCATGTCCCATCTCTAATCTTCGGTGGCCTGAACTGCAAGTCTATAGTCACAGGCATGTTCTGTAGTAGTTTTTCTAAGGTAGACAATGCCCATGAGGAAAATTATATTCTCACTTTAAAACTTTCTTTCCCTTTGGTCTGAAAGGGAGGTTTTTTTATTTTTCTACTTACTGTATACTTCGCTGATGGCGATGTGAATCTAGCTATGAGATTATTATTTAAGCTCTTATTTTGGCTATGCTATTACAGAAAAATGTTAGCCATCTCTTATAAGGTCTAAAGATTAAATTGTGCGTCCTACAGATTCCTTCATAATAGAATTAGTTCCCTACCTTGAAGAGAATAGAGAAATGAAAGAACAAGTTGGCCTTAGAATAGAGAAATGAGGGAGCAAGTCCTAGATCACTTGCTGACAATAGCAATATTACATGAATACTTAGCAAACCGTTTCAACCCTTAGATAAGAACTTAATAAAACATTTACCAGAAGGTCCAATGCCTTCTATAAATTTTAAGAATCATGTATTTGAAAACACCTCTTAAATATCTAAGATGGTGTAGTTTGTTTAGCCAGTAAACTTAAGCACAACCAACTAAAATGTTTTTAGTTTCTTTCTACCAACAAGTTTAAAACATATGATACACAGATTCAGGTCACACAAATTAAAATGTATCTTTGATTGATTTTAGCAGCTTAAATTTATGGACAATCTTATCTAAAAGCCATTTAAAATAAAACTCTTAATAAAATTTCCCCATGTGGACATACAATATGTACGCCCATATAACATAGCATAATAGACCAATATCAAAATCCAAAATATCTGGTTGAACTAAGATTCCTTAAAATCATGACGTAACATAGACCAAATTTGATCATTGTTACAAGGTGATTATTCAAGTCTTTGAAAATAAGCACATAGTTAAATAACCCATAGCTCTTAATAAAAATGCAGCTGTTTTTGAACAATTAGAATTTAACAGACATCAAGAGAACATAATAGATTACTTTAACACATTGCTCTAACAGTGCATCAGAGTTTAATTCTATGTCAAAGAGAAATTGAGCTTCCTGTGATCTTTTGCTGTGAGGTTTCCTTCCTTTACCTTCTTTCATATTGGTGACCATGTTTCTGTGTTTCTGTGTGTAACACATCTTTAAGCAACTTTTGCAGGGCAGGATGAGTGGCAACAAATTCTTTCAGTTTCTGTTTGCTATGAAAAGTCTTAATTTCACCTTCATTCACAAATGAGAGCTTTGCAGGATATAATATTCTGGGCTGGCAGTTTTTCTCTCTTAGTACCTGGGCTATGTCTCGCCATTCCCTTCTAGCTTGTAGGGTTTCTGATGAGAAGTCTGCTGTGAGTCTAATTGGAGATCCTCTGAGAGTAATCTGACGATTCTCTCTTGCACCTTTTAGAATCTTTTCTTTATGTTTCACTGTGGTGAGTTTGATTATGACGTGTCGTGGTGAGCATCTCTTTTGGTCATGTTTATTAGGGGTTCTATAAGCTTCCTGTACTAAGATGCCTCTTTCCTTCTCCAAACCTGGGAAATTTTCTGCTAGTATCTCACTGAAAATGCCTTCTAATCCTTTCTCCCTCTCCATGCCTTCAGGAACTCCTAGAACCCGAATGTTGCGTTTTTTCATAGTATCCTGTAGATTCCCGACAATATTTTTTAGATTTCTAATTTCTTCTTCTTTTCTTTGGTTTGCCTGTTTCCTTTCCTGTTCTCTGTCTTCTAAGTCTGATATTCTCTCTTCTGCTTCGCCCATTCTGTTTTTAAGGCTCTCTAATGTGTTTGTCATTTGATCTATTGAATTCTTCATTTCATTATGATTTCTCGTCACAATCACCATTTCTTGTTCCACTAGTTGTTTCATTTCATTTTGATTCCTCCTTAATATTTCACTTTCACGAGAGAGATTTTCTATCTTGTCCTTTAAGGATTTCTGTAGTTCAAGAATTTGTTTTTGAGAACTTCTTAATGTTCTTATCAATTTTTTGAGATCCGCTTCTTGCATTTCTTCTATCTCATCATCTTCATAATCTTGAGTTGGGGTGTCTTTTTCATTTGGGGGCGTCATAGTGTCTTCCTTGTTCTTGTTACCTTGGTTTTTGCGTTTGTTGTATGGCATGTTGGAGATATTTGGTTTCTTCACTGTGGTGTTTTTTTTTTTTCTTGTTATACTATGACTCTAGATTAAGTGGACTGTCTGCTTTTGGTGGAGGCTTAGAGGCTTGAGATGGGTGTGGACTGAGAGCTGTGTTTGGTTCCTCAGGGTTGAGGGTGTGTCAAGATGACACTCCCAGGTTAGGTGTGGTAAATGTCTCTTTCTTTTGTTGATTCGAAAGGGAAGTAATTCCGCACAGCTGAATGTAATTGGAGGTAGTTAGCAGGCAAATGATATACCCACAGGAGCCAGAGATTGGAAGCTCTTTCCCAAGGACCACACAGGGAATCTCTGCTGCCCTCAGTGTGGGCTCCAATTCTCCTGCAGTCTCCCACTGGGTTGCCAAGTTAGATCCTAATCTCCAGTTATTTCACCCCTCCCCCCAGAGTCAGGTTTTTCTGCTAGGCTCAGGGCCGGTGCAGACCTGGGGTCGCCCTGCTTATGATGTATGTCCAAAATGGCGCCTGCTCTTTGTCTTGCTCGCCCTTGAGGGGTGAGCGGAGAGAGAGAAACTCGTGTCCGTTTCGGTCACTTTTTTTTTTCCCTCTCTCTTCTAGTTAGCCTGGTGAACTTTTCCCCACGGAGTTTCAAGCCTCGTTCCCTCTAGCCTCCTCTTTCCGCTTGCCCGCTGGTGTCTCGGGCTATGGAGGTTCGGCTCACCTCGCGTTCCAGCGCTGGTGTGTTGAGTCTGCCGCTGGTGTCCCAAACTTGGGCTCCCACACTTTCCACGCAGGTCCACTGTGAATCACTAGTTCCGGAAGAGTTTCCTCTGCTGTTTCTTCCCCTACTCTTCCTTGACCCTGCAGTATCTCCACTTTTATTAACCTGTGTCTTGCCAAAGAATATCAATGTGCTCCTCTACTTAAAATTAATAGATTATTGTAAAGGATACAACTCAGGAACAGCCAAATAGTAGAGATACATAGGGCAGGGTATGTGAGAAAGTATGTGGAGCTTTCAAAGCCTCTCCAGGTGTGCCACCCTCCCAACATCTCCACGTGCTCACCTGTTCTTTCAATCCCATTGTTTAGGGGTTTATAGAGGCTCATCACATAGACATGATTGATTATATCAACGACCAGTGGGGTTGGGCTCAATCTCCATTTATTTTCCCCTCTTGGGATGTTAAAGTGTGGGATTGAAAGATTCAACCCTAGGGGCCAGTGGTGTGGTAGGCTAAGCCTCCACCTGCAGTGCCAGTATCCCATAGGGGTGCCGGTTCATGTCCCAGCCTCTCCTTTTTTGAGCCAACTCTCTGCCCATGGCCTGGGAAGGCAATGGAAGATGGCCCAAGTGCTTGGGTCCCTGCACCCATGTGGGAGACCTGGCTTTGGATCTTCCCAGCTCCAGCTGTTTGTGGCATTTTGGGAAGTGGATCAGAGGATGGAAGACCTTTGTCTCTGTCTTTCACTCTCTCTGTCTGTAGGTCTACTTCTCAAATAAAAATAAAAATAAGATTCAACACTCTAATCACATGACTGTTTCTTCTGGAAACCAACACCCTCTTGAAGCCATAGAGGGGCTTCATTAACATTAGAAATACACTCTTTTCATTGGAGATGTAAAAGTTCTTAGAAGCTTTGTGCCAGGAGTCAAAGACTAAGACCAAATATAAGAAAAGTTGCTCCTATCACCCCTATCACTCAGGGAAATTACAAGGATTTAGGGTACTTTGTCTAAAAGTCTAAAAGTCAGGAACCAAGGTGTGGAGACCAAGTTTTACATACACATTATTCACTATGTCACAACTATAGTTTCACAAGATGCTAACATTAGAGGAGGAGGAATGACAAATACATGGGGCCACGCTGTATGTTTTTTTGAGCTTTCTGTGAATCTCTAATTATTTCAAGATAAAGAGTTTTAGAGGTGGGCAAGGCTAAACAATAGTAGTTAAGAGCATGGAAATGAATGAGGAAGCCACAGAGAAATGAAGGAGTTATTATATACATTGTGATGGCGGTTAGTCCTGGAGGGAAGGAGGAAGGGAGTTGTAATCAGGATGGGATGTAAGGAGGGGATTCTGGTGTGTTTGGCCAAGTTCTGTTTCTTGACTTGAGTGATGGTTACAGGAGTTGCTTTATAATTCACCAAGCTACACGTGTTGTATATTGAGTGTGCGTGTGCATGTATGTGTACATTCTCTGGGTTTACTTTTGTTTGTAGAGCAGAGGTAAAGAGGGTATTCAGATTGCTTTCAGCTGATACCAGACAGCTGCTAAAATCAGGGGGCTTAATGAGATGGTGCAGTTCTCTTAGGTTTATGTCTTTGCATTAACAAGGAAAACCTCCAAATGATCCAAGCTTAAGTAATGAAATGCATTCTGAATTGTTAAAATTAGATGATTTGGATAGCAATGAACATAGAAAAATGCCATGCTTCACCTTGAGAATGCATGTTTTTAAAGATAACAGGAAATCCATAGAGTTGACATTGGTGAAATATAATCTAATGAATTTGCAATTACTATAAATTATTTAGCCACCACAAAATTGCAGCTAATTGGATCCCAAGGTCTACTAAAGCTTATAACCACTTATATTGATATTTTTGAGACCTATTTACCCAGAGTGAGCATCTTTATTATTTTGTGTGTGAAATATCAAGATTGTTTCCCTTTATGGAATGTTCCAGAATGTGTTTAACCTCACTCAATTTGCATCAGAGTAAAGGCTGGAAGATGTTAGGATAGCCTCTAAATGTGACATTATGGATTCCATAGCTATCTCCCCACCTCAACACTTCAAAGCTGCTTATGGAAGCAGATGGCTAGATCTGGAATAATCTCAACCAAGGCTACCTGGTTGCTGTGTATTATGTTTGCATCATATTTCTCTTGCTGATTCAGGCTGGAACATTCCTCAAAGAGAAACCATTATCCAGAGCCTGTACTATAGGTGTTTTATGGAAGAAGGAAAGCAGTTTTAGAAGAGCTGTCCAACATAGGTGAGAATGTGGATTTTACAGAACAGGCAGTGAAAAGTCGAAGAACCGAGTCACCAGAGAATTCAGGGTGCAGTCCTCATTTACAGACATTGAGAGGGATGATTTCATGTTGAGTAGTGAGGGGGAAGAGATAGTGAATAATGTAATTTAATGTGAACAGTGTGGGAGAGAAGAGTGGTCCCCAGGGTGGTGATAGAGCTATAGTGAGCTATGCACTTACCACTCATGGACTTAGGCAATCCTGAATGGTAGACATACCGTTCCATGTTTGGTTCCTATGATGTCTGATTCCATATTCTCTCTCTCCTTCTTTATCCTCTACCTTTGAAAATCACCCCTTTACCCCGCCCCATGTATATTTCCACTTGCTTTTTAGGTAACTATTGTGCCATTATCTTGAGCACATAGAGATTATGTGTCCAAAAGCTATAACAGTAGTTTCAATAGCAGAGAATCCCACTGAGATTTAATTTCCTCTTTTGGGACTCAGGCATTCTTTCTGAACATACTGCAATAGCAGGCTGAAGGAAAAATTCTACAGATACTGGTTTAGCATAATATAGTTCTTAACAAGATTGTTTATCTACTTGTTATGAAGCAACTTGGAAGCAATCACTAAGATCAAGAAATATAGTGGTGTATTTATGCACAATTTTACATTTGAACTGAATGAAGTCATCTCACTGAAAGTTTCGACTTGGTTTTAAAAAGTGGTGATCTATTTATATAAACCCAATATGATTGATTTTTTTCCTTCTGCATGTGTTTCTCTATTTTTAAAAGCTGATAACTGTTTTAAGATGAATGAATACATGGAGGAAAGACCTTGACTTCTGCACTAGGCACAGTTTGTATTCAACTGCTGTTAATAGGTAAAACTATGAAGGGTGTACATGGACAGTCTCATTTCCAATGGTGTTACAACTTAACCTATGACAAAGCATGTTTGGACATGCTATTTTCCTATCTGCTTTGTCTCTGTGTCTGTCAACAAATGTAATTCTTACTGAATAAGCCCCTTATCTATACCTTGGAATTTTGCATTTTAACTTTAGTGGACTTTCAATCATCCTTTGCATATCCTACACATGGTCACACTGAGGAGAACTGTCCTACCGTGAGCACATGGGGCCACCCACCTTGGTGTGACTCTCTAGATCTCAATTTTCAAGTTCTTGTCTCTCTTAGAAGAGTCAGCATTATTTGACTTATCTGGATTCTGTACTGAATGTCAGTTTTTAAAATTGGAGATGCAGACAGACACTAAGCTTCCATTCCTTGGATTCCCCACCTTGTCTCCAAATGCCTGCAATGGCCAGGGATGAGAGCCAGGGACACTATTTAAGTCTCCCACATGGGTGATGGCAGCCGAATACTTGAGCCATCACCACTGCCTCCCAGAGTCTTCACTGACAGAAAGCGGGAGTCAGGAGCTGGAGCTAGGAAAGGAAGCAAGGCACTCCAGGGTGAGACACAGGCATCTTAACTGCTAGACTAAATGTCTTCTTCTAATGGCAAAACCTTAAAACCAGTTATTGAATAAAAATGATCTTCAACAGTAACTGCTGGACTACCTGAACCTCATCTTTCACAGCTGCGGAAGTTCAAGGACTGCCTGCTTATCTTCTCCCCTCCCCAGATTGGATCTTCTTGCCTAGCACAGTGCCTAACATTTGATGATATTTTTGTTAAATAGTGAATGGAACAGTGATTAAAAGAGTAAGAGAAAGCTTTCTGGCTTGCAACACTTTTTGAAGTTCTTTCTTAAGTTCATTTTCAAGCTCCTGCATTCTGTGTTGTGGCCTCCATTCAATCTCTAAGTGTCTCTTTCTTCTTTTGATGCACTTTTATTGAACATTGTTAACACTCAAGGTATTGCTTGGTATTGTGTGCAGAGAATTATGCTGAATGCTAAAATGTATGATGCTTGATGTGCCCATGAGGTCATAGTCCAAGCTCAAAAAGTATAACATCCATTGGGGCTGGTGAGCAAACAGGTATAGAAGTGAGTTTTCCATTTCCTAAATAAAGTGATGTCTGCATCATGTACTTTCATCCTGGAGGAAGGCAATAGATGTGGACAAATCTCACCTTCTCCCCTTGAAACCCCCAAGTGCCTTAAGAGAAAGATAAATAAAAGACTGGCATGTAAAAGAAGAATGTTAACCTTATTAGTAATTTTTTTACTTTGTCCATTATTGATAGGAGTTATACTATCAGGTCCTTCCAACCCATCATATTTAAAAAGTACATGCTATTCAAGTTCTATCTTAACTAGAGCAGTGATTATCTAATTTTCCAACAAGAAACCTCACAGACAGACAGTAATGACTGTGGATGTTATTGTTGGGGGTAGGGGTGGGGGAATAGCTGTGTACAAATCTAAACTTTATTGGCAGCCTCCTAATTTAGCTCTGAAATAAAGTCAATCCTTGTATTCCACTTTAAAATCATGTTTTTGCCATCCAGGCAGTAACAACAGTAGTTCAAAGAAATGACATGGAATTTGCTGCAGAAGGAAATGCTAAAATATGTAAAATCATATTTGAAATTAACTTTGAAGGATTTTAGAAGGTATTTGTAAGAGGAGCAATACTTGGGATAGAGAGTTAAGTGTACTTTAAAAAAATGAGTTTATTTAGAGACAGAGGGAGAGAGAGAGAGAGATAAATATCTTCCATCCTCTGGTTCATTCACCAAATACCTGCAATAGCCAGGCTGAAGCCAGTAGTCTGGAACTCAGTCCAGGTCCCCCGCATGGGGAACAGGTACCCAAGGACTTGAATCATCACCCTCTGCCTCCTAGGGAGCACAGTAGCAGGAAGCTGGAATAGAAGAGAACCCAGGACTCAGCTGGAGGCACTCCAATGCGGGGTACAGTGTGTCGTAAGCAATGTCTTAACTGCTAGGCCAAATGCCCACTGTTACTGCCTTTTAAAATTTTTCAAATGTTTATTTTATGTACTTGAGAAGCAGAAAGATGGGGGAAAAGTAGAGAGAGAGAGGGAGGGAGGAAGAGAGAGAGAGAGAGAGAACAGACAGTAGTAGTTAGAAGTATTTTTAATCCTGAAGATTATTTTAGCTTAGGCTGGCAGCAGGGTTTGCGTAGGAGAGTTCAATTATTGGAAATTTACTTACAGCAAAGCAATTAGGCAGGCCAATGCAGAAGTCCTGGAGAGAGCTAACAAGGTCCTGAACTAGGGGGTGGGGAGAGGGGCTAGAGGGGAGGAGACAGATCTGAGGGGCTGGCAGGGCATGCAGGAAGACTCTTCCAAGCATGCATTTGAGTTGCTCCTTACAGCCTCACTCAATGAGTACATAAGAAATATGGGGCTGGTGCTGTGGCATAGCGGGTAAAGCCGTCACCTGCAGTGCCAGCACTTCATATGGGTGCCAGTTCAAGTCTTGGTTGCTCCACTTCTGATCCAGCTCTCCGCTATGGCCTGGGAAAGCAGTAAAAGATGGCCCAGGTCCTTGGGCCCCTGCACCCATGTGAGAGACCTGGAAGAAGCTCCTGGCTTCAGATCAGCACAGCTCTGGCTGTTGTGGCCATGTATGGAGCGAACCAGTGGATGGAATACTCTCTCTCTCTCTCTCTCTCTCTCTCTCTTTCTCTCTGTTTCTCTGTAATTCTGCCTTTCGAATAAATAAATAAATCTTTAAAAAAAAGAAATATAGACTCATTTTCCAAGTGGAATAAGCAAAAATTCTAATCTGGGGCTTGTTTTCTACTCTACAAAGCACTGCATTTTGGAATCTGTTATGAATGATTTGGGAGCTGCACGTTTTTCCGATTCCCTCCACTTTGTTTATTGTCCTTTGGCACAGGGCAATTGAAGTTGGTGCACGGGTTCACTTATCCACATTTGCTGTTCTGCATACATTTTCAGAAGTGTTTATTCACTCAGCTGTGTGCTTATTTGGATTTGACTTCTCAGCTTGAAGCCTGGTCTCTAAGATTTTCTTTTGTTCAGAATGCAGAAATATATAATACGCGAAAATATACCCTCCCTGGTGTCTCTACCTAGTATTTCAACCTCAGTTGCCTTTTTATAGTTGTCCTGCTGTTGAGCTAAATTAACTTTGAGCAGAGTGAACACTTTAAAAATTGTTACTAATAGTGTTCCCGTGTCCTGTATCCTAGATTTCATGAAAGCAATTAGACTTTGGAATGAACTGGATCTACATTCCATAATGCTGACTTTAGAATATCAGTGATCTAGAACTAGTAAAAGTCCCTGAGACCATGTTCTATCTTAGGGAAAAGATGGGGGTGGGGGTCGGAGGGGGCATGCAAGTTGAAGAGTTTTGTTCAAAATGACCTTGGGCTGGCTCAGCCTGTCTGACAAGCCTGGATTGGCTGCAGCTGGGGGCAAGGTTGGCCTGGGTGATCTGGCTGTTGGTGTATTGCTCCCAGAAGAACCGCTTAATTCTAGGAGAATTTGACGGACTGAAACCATCCACTTGGCCTCTGTCCAAAGGAGTTCAGGGGTCTGACACTCCAGCATTTGGCAATCAGAGGCTTCTGTGTCCTGATGTCTACAAACATGGCTTCACTGGTCAAACAAAAATAAAGAATGACCCATCACAAGTCTCACCATCATCTCTTATGTCTGTAAGTGTCTATGTATAAGGCAGCAATTAATGCCATTGTGAAGAAGCATAGTGAGGCCCAAGACTACCTGACTCAGTGGTTACTGCCATAAAAGCCCTGCCCCTCTGCATTTCATGGGACGTTCAAAATCTCCTTAAGAGGCTAGAAACAGGCAAATCTTTCTTTAAGTCTGTTGCATCCTATATGCCTCATTCTTTACCCAAATGAATCCTTTAAATGAGCTGTTGATGTCCTAATAGCCATTTTTTCCCTCCCAAAGAAATTCATGTTCAGCTGCAAGGTAACTTCCCTGTGTGAAATTTACAGGTCTGCCAGCCATAAAAAATATTAATGCATAATACATAAACAAAATGTATGTTCTCTTTGGAAAAATTGTAGAGAGAGAAAGAAAGAACTTTAGTCTTTGCTTTCCAAAGGGAGCAGACCTGCGTCTTGCATTTTATTTTTAATGCCTTTTTGCCTTTAAATATATGAGATGACTATTAATGTCCACATTCACAGCAGGGGTGGAAAGGAAATGGCAGTAAATTGTAAAGCACATTTACATTATAACAAGGCCCATGGAAGCATTGTAATTCACATAGTTATTTCAACAGGGGTTTGGACTCCCTCCAATTTAATTTTCTGAAGTTGGGCTATGCAGCTGGGTCATTCCTGGTCTAATCTGGGAAATGTATCTCTTAAGGCTGCGGATCAGACTGCCAGCCTCCCAGCTGTCACCAAGTAGCATCATTTACAGCCACCAAGGTCTGAGGGCAAAGCATCAGAATCACTTTATGTGGACACAGCAGCCTAGCTAGCTTCATAAATCTGTTGCAAAGAGCAATAATCAATATTTCATGTTTAATGATGCAGACCTAAAATTAGTATAGATTTTATGTCTTCTACTTTGCCAAATTATGCAAACATTAGTAACCCCTTTTTTAGTGCCTTTATTACACTTTCATTCAAAAAAGGGGGTTTCTATGTGAGGGGGATGTGAGATGAGGAAGCCTGGTAATAATTGAATGATTGACTACTCAGATACTTCAAAAGTAATTTTGGTTTGTAAGTTCTGTTAAATAGTTACCCTTAGATTAATGCAAGGTTACTCTCAACGCTAAAAAGTGATTTATGTAGGTGGCACAGGTTTTGTCACCCCTAGCTACACAGTGATGTAAATTGCAGATTGTTTTCAAATTTTAAGTTCCCCTAAATGCTCTGGGATATGCTGGAAGTAAAACGGTTTGGGTAAGAAAAGTTAAAGGGTTGGCATTTAGCCATAAGTACACTTTAGAGAAAAAGCAATTTTGAGTGGATTTCTGATTTCAAACCTTTCCAGAGTACATATCCTATTTGTTCAGAAAGTAGAAGTGGCAGGGGCAGAAAAAAACAAGACCAGCGTTCTCTTCCTGGGTTAGTCAAGGGGCCACAGGCATGTGCTCATCTGACTGCTTCACCATATTGCACCATTGGTGCCAGGAAAGCCATCTGAATATTTAGAGTGGAGAGCAAAGCCAGCCACCCAGGAACTAACTCCAGGGTCCACCATTCCTAATGATCCACACCTATGTTGCTTTAGAGCAACCCATGGCAATGAGATGTACTCAATTAGTCACCGGAACAGCCCAGCTCAAATTTCCTTGCCACTCATTACACAGATTTCATGTGGAGAAATGGGATTAAGGAACTTGGAATGCTGTGAAAATGGGTTCTACCTGAATAATTCAACTTGCACATGCTTTGCAGGGGAGCTTAGCCCTACAATTAAAAAAAGAAGCAAAATAAAGCATATAGAAATTGTCCCATTATCTACTGAGAGTCAAACTTAGCCAGAAAGTTGAGTTTAGGCCCTTGGGTGGGGACAACATCAGAGAGACAGGTTCTTCTGTTAATTAATACAATTACCATTATTAATCAAATTTGTTGGATTATAGAAAAGGAATGCTAAGAATCTGACAAACCAACAACATAGGATTCCCAAGGCCCAGCAGTCAGGATCCAGAGGGAAACAGATGAGTCACTGGGAAAGGGTGATGGAAAGAGGTGAGTGAAGTGGATGTGGAGAGGGTGCAGAGGAAGACACAGGGATGGGGAAGGCTCTGGAGCTATTAGCAGTTGGGTGGGGCAAAGCAGGGGCAAAGAAGTAGATGTGGGGGGAGGTAAATAGGAGGGAGAATTTGTGGGAATATGACAGGGACTACCACACAGGAGAAGCCACTTTAAGGGAGCTGTGGCCTTCAGTTATGGCCAGTCCAAGCTCCAGTCAGAGAGGGAAGTGGACAAATTCTGCAACTTCTCTCTTCTACCACCCTCTGATCTGCAAGTACCTCCCACTGCTCACACCCTCTCACGAACCACAGAATAAAGGGACCTGATGGATAAAGTCCAAAGTTAGGATCCTCTCAGGGCACAGAGAAGAGAATGTTGGGGGCAAAAGGCAGAGAATCATCAGCTGAGGGCATAAAACTTTTAGGGATTGTTTGGGCCATTAAGTTCTTAAAGTTTCTGTCCATCTTAGAACAATATGATCATTTCATTTATTCAACAGGTATTATTTTAGCATCTTTTAAATTCTTCATTTTGGGAATGAGCACATGCAGATGAGTAAGTCTTCACCCCTGACCTGGTGGGTCTTGGTTAGGGAGCCAGGTAAGGAGGAAATGCTAAAACAGGAACCAGTGCAGGTTGCTCAGGAAGTAGGAGCATGTACCTGGACTTCCTGCAGGGTTGGGACAGTCGATGGAGGAGGGAGGAGTTGTCATTTGGCCAGATCTGGAGAAAGAGGTGTGCAGCAGCACATGAACAGAAGCAGAGAAGACAAATGAGACTGTGCCGCACAAGACCTTGGCTAGGAAGTGTGGAATCCATCCTGGAAGCAACAGGGGGCCGTGGATGGTTTCTAGTAGTAAGATGGCATTGCCAGGTACAAAATCAGAGACAAATAGGACTAGTGGGAAAAACCAATTATGAGAGAGTCCAATTTGTGTGTGTTTTTAATGATAAAGCACAGCTTTCCCCCAGATGAAATTCTGAATGAAGACAAGTTGAGCAAAGGGACTTCCATATCCATCTCTGAGAAAATGAGGAAATAGTTTGGAACTTCCAGGCCAATTGAGTTGAAGTGTCTTTGTATAGTTAGCTTAAATAACCAAATGATGAAATCAATCCTCCAAATTGTCAGCAGAGCAGCTGTTCAGAAAGCTCTTGTTAGTCATTGACCTTATGTTTAATATGATTTCCTAGAACGTGCATAGTCAAATTGAATAAAGTACTGCATCAAAGCTCCTCCCAGCCTACAAGCTCCCTGCAATGAAAGAACCACGGAAGAGAGGGTGGCTGGCACGGAGACAAAACCCCTCTTCTCCCTGCCCCCCAGTCCCTTAGGGAAAAAGGAAAGAAGAAAGGGGCCTTTAAGACATCTCTCAGAAGAGAAAATGCCAAGACTACAATCAGTTCAATCTCCTTTCTAATCCGAATGCAGGGGGTAACAAGGAAAAGGTTCATACCATCAAAATTCACTTCTGCTTTTTGAGAATAATTCAGATGTCTCATTCAAGCCAGTTCCTTTCTATATCAAAAGTCTGACCCTCTATATGACCTAGATTTATTGTATATGCCAGTGAGGGTGGGATGGTATATGGCAAAGGATTAGGTGGGAGGGCTTTGTTTTAGATTAAGAAACCAGGGTCTAGCATGCTGAAGAGGAAGTGTAAGGTTGAAAAGGATGTTCTGTCTGTCTATCTACCTAACTACCTATCAATCATCTATCATCTTTGGCTTCCTACCTATTCATCATTTATACTCTGCCTATTTGCTTCCACTTACTGTGAAAAGCCCACATGTATTAAGAGAGTTATATAAAAACAAAGATGTTCACATCATGGAGTGAAAGAAAGGGAAAATAATTGCACTAACAGCCTGGAAAGAATACTTATGGCAATTGAATATTTAATTTAGCTTAAGCTCTCACAGCCAAGACAAAATAAATGCCTTCTGTGAGATTTATGAGTTGTTATTGTTGATGAAAAAAAATGTACGATTATATCAAAAGGAGTAAATATCACCTAATACTGAATTCTAAAATGAATTTCCCTTTTACTCTTTTATACACAAGAGACCCAGCAGCAACATGAATAGTGTATAAGAATACAACAATTTTTCAGAAGATGCCGAAATGTTCTTCACATGAAATTTGTTACCAATGTTTGATATAAAATCAGCAGCCTTTAATAAAAAGGGATTGGAGACCATGACCTGCTTCATCCATTAGTCTTCTGATAAGATATTTTTTAGACATTGCCAAAATAAGACAAGCAAACAGCAGCAATCATCATTCAGTTCTGAACTGTTCATTTCCATGGCTCATCTTAGCATTGTGCATTCAGCAGTCCTGGGTTATGGCTCACACTATCACTTCCCAAGTAGGATTCTAACAATGGTTGAAAAACAGCAGAAATTGCAACTGAAAGTGTTTTGGGCAAATGAGAGTATCTTTGACACACAAAGCTAACATCCATCAAGATCTAATTATTTAATTTTATTTATTTGAAAAGCAGAGAGACAAACAGATTTTCATCCACTGGTTTACTCCCCAAATGCCCAAAAGATCTGTGGCTTGGCCAGACCAAAGATGGGAAGAGGAAACTCAAATCCAAGTCTCACAAGTGGGTGTCAGATACATGACTACTTGATCCATCACGTGCTATCTACCTCCAAGCTATGCATTAGCAGAAAGCTGGAATGGAGCATAGAGCTGGGACTCAAGACCAGGCACTCCTATAAAGGCTGTGGGCTTCCCAATGGCAGCTCAATCTTGCGCTAAATGAACCTCCCTACCCCTGCCTCCCACTACTAAGAGCTGGTTCCAGTTTGATCCAGAAGTTCTCGGCATCACCAGGACTTTGACCCCTTTGTCCTGATTTCTTTCATTTTATTTTCTTTGCAGTGTTACCTGTTTCTTTCAGTTAGGACCTGTCGCAGCAACAAATACTTCAGTTCAACAAACACTACAATTCAAGAGTTACTCATATCTCAAAATCCAGAAACAGAAGTTCTCCAAATCTTAAAGTTTAAATGATTAACCTTGACTGAGTATTATATGCTCGGCACTATTCTACACACTGAGAGTCTAGCGGAGCATGTGACAGAAACCTTGCAGCTTACAAGTTAGAGAAGGGAGACAAATAACATGCATATAGTGTATAAATAAGTGATAACGAGCATAAAGAAAGGAACAAAAACAGAAAGCATGGTATGTGTACAGCCAGTGATGGGTGCCACCTTAGGAAGTTCAATCAAGGAAGGCTTCTCTGAGAAGGCAGTGTCTGAGCAGACACCTGGATAACATGAGGGAGTGAGAGCCCTGTAGGGGTGTGGGGATCAATATTCTGTGCAAGGCTGAATGATCTGAGGAGGGAGCAGGCACTGCTGTTTCTGAAATGCCACAAGACCAAGGTTGCTGGAGAGCAGTGAACTGTGTGTATGGAGGGTGGCAGGAAATGAGGTCAGAGAGATAGGATGGAGCTCATATTCTGCAGGGCTCTGTAGGCCCCCGTGATGAGGTTGGATTTTATTTCCTAAGTGGTGGAGAACCACTGGGGAGTTATGAACAGAGAATTGCATATTGCTTGTCTCTATTCACCCATCATGGATGAATAAATTAGCAGATTAATCATCTTTCATGACAAAGTGTTCAAATGGTGGAAGATCAGAGTTGAGGCAGCAGCACCAGCACCATATTTCCTTTCTTTCTTTCTTTCTTTCTTTCTTTCTTTCTTTCTTTCTTTCTTTCTTTCTTTCTTTCTTTCTTTCTTTTTTGACAGGCAGAGTTAGTGAGAGAGACACAGAGAAAGGTCTTCCTTTCCATTGATTTACCCCCCAAATGGCCGCTACGGCCAGCGCGCTGTGCCTATCTGAAGCCAGGAGCCAGGTGCTTCCTCCTGGTCTCCCATGCAGGTACAGGACCCAAGCACTTGGGCCACTCTCCACTGCTTTCCCAGGCCACAGCAAAGAGCTGGATTGGAAGAGGAGCAACTGGGACAGAATCCGGCGCCCCAACTGGGACTAGAACCCAGGGAGCTGGCACCAGAACCCAGGGTGCTGGCACCACAGGTGGAGGATTAGCCTAGTGAGCCACGGCACCAGCCACTTCCAGCACCTTAATTTCATCAGGGCCTCAGGTGCCTTCTATCTTTCTATTTATTGTCTTTAGTGTGTGTTTTTCCTCCTCATGGGTACAATGGATTTTGCCCAAAGGATCTCATTACTATAATTCTGGCAGGATAAAGAGATAGAAACTGTGCACCAGGTGAATCTGTTCACTTTTGCCAAAAAAGGGTTCAGTAGGTCCATTCATATCCAGATGAGAAAGAATGAATCCCAGTCCTTACTTGACAACCTGTTAGGACCAACCAACTGCAGATGGAGGACATTTAGAAAAAAGTTGCATCTTGGGCTGAACATGTACAGACTTTTCTGGGGGGAATCACTATTCCCTAAACAATATAGTATGATGAGTATTTACATTGTATTTACATTGTATTAGGTATTATAAGTGATCTAGAGTCAATTTAATGTATACAGGAAGATGTATGTAGGTTGTATACACATACTACACCATTTCATATAAGTAACTTGAGCATCCTTGGATTTTTGTATCCATGGGGATTCTAGAATCAATCGCTCCCATACACCAAGGGACACCTGCAATTCGAACTGTGGCTTCCTCTTGAGAATGAGTGCTTTGGCAGGTTCTGGTGGTGAGGGAAGTGGTGTGGCCTTGGATCCTGGTGGTCATCCCAGGAACAGGGTTTGTGCGCTCTCTTGAAATCCTCTGTGATTGACAAGACCAGGGACAAGTAGTGTCAGCAGGAACCTGAGCCAACTTCCCTCACATACTTGTGGCCAGGGAACTGGAATTACAGACACTACTGATACCTGAAATTCAGGTGTGTGTGTGTTTGAGAGAGAGAGAGAAAATATGACTGCACACTTGACCTACAGGAAAGAGGTTACCAAGAGATAAGAGGGGATGTTGGCTGAATGGCTGAACCCAACCCAGCATTGTCATTCAAGCCTCTTATCCAGCACCCAGCAAACTATCTACAGAGTTAATTTAGACAGAGTATGGGTGGATTCATATAAACATATCTCTGCTTGGGAAAGTAAGAGGAAGCATTCTCTTTGATGATTAAAAAAATCACAAATTTAAGTTATAGTATAGATTCTAATTTTATAAGGACTAAACTGTATTGTGTGTTTAGACATTTAACCATCACAAGATCTATAACTCTTAATGGTGGGTTATTTGAATTTCCCTAACAATTGCCCTCAAATAATATTGCCCAGGAGTTATGCTATGGATTTCTAAGAAACTTTTTTTTTCCTTTTTTATAGGAAGAACTGAAAAGATTACAGAATCCATTAGAGCAAGTTAATGATGAGAAATATTTGCTTGAAAAGTAAGTAAAAATATCTTAAAAAGTTAAATCATTGGCTATTTTTAAGAAAAAGAAGTTTATTTTCTATTTATTTGAAAGGCAGACACACACACACACACACAGAGGTAGGACAATCTCCCATTTGTTTGTTCATTCCTCAAATGTCACAATAGCCAGGGGCTGGGCCAGGCCAAAGCCAGGAGCCAGAAACTCCATCTAGGTCTCCTTTGTGGATGACAGATACCAAACCACTTGAGCCATTACCTTCTGCCTCCCAGGGTGCACATTAGCAGGTAACTGAGTAGGGAGTGAAGGCAGCACTCAGCCCATTCTAGACAATTCAATTTGTGATGTGGATGCCCCAGGTGGCAACACTGTACCACAGTGTCCTCCCCTATTTGCTAAGTGTTTAATAAAGCTTGCATGGAAGAGAAACTTCTTGGAAAGGCAAAAATGAATAAGGAAATATCACGGTTTCTTATGTATTCACTGTGATCAGCACGCAGCAATGTGGCTGATTTGAGATACAGTTCAATTTAAGGGTAATTGAGTGACAACGCACAAGCTCTACTGATGAAGGGTAATATGATGCCTGGAGGTGTCTCTGGTGGTGTGCTGAGGGCTTGCAACTTAAACCTGCCCCATCTTTGGCTTTTCATCAGGGACTTTATTAGAAGGCAGGCATTCATTCTGCAGAAAGTAACAAGGCTAACACAGAGACCAACAGAGCAGATGTACAAAAATACCACAGAATGGAACAAAATTGAACTTCAAAAATAAAAAAGAAATGAAATTAAATGAAGTCTTCCACTTGGAGTTCTAAAAAGTCATACAATTAGAACATGTGATGGATACATCCTAATTTCAAATTGTGAATAAATGTTTGAAGACTCTGACATTAATACAGCTCATGATCTTATGTGCCTCCTAAAAATGTTAGCATAATGTTAGACTGATAGGCACACATTGTCAGGATACAAGAAGAAAGAACTACCATTTATTGAGCATTGACAGTGAACTCTGTGCTACTGAATGCTTATAGACATTTCCTCATCAAATTCTGGCTAGAGCCTTTTGGGGTAGGCATTGCTATTTCTATGTTATACATGAGGAAAGAGACTCAGGGGAAGAGTTCATTATCTGTCCAAGTGCACTCAGCTGGTGAGTGGTAAATATGGGAATCAAACCCAGGTTTGGATTCTTACTGAGCCTTTGCTCTCAGCTTCCACTAAAGTCCCAATATATTCTGGACCAGTCAATGAAATCTATGTGGCTGCCATGCTGAGCTCTGGGTACCACTTTTAAAAAGCAAACCAGCATCCCCCAGAGGACCAGAGGAGGGAAATTGAAACTAAAACTATGAGAATTCTAGAAACATGTGAAATGACTCCAGAGAGCTGAAGACGTGTGGATCGGAGAGAAGTCTGAGAAGTATCCAAACAGCCATCCTTAAATATTTGAAGGAATATTCCTTTAAAAGAGGACCTATATTGCTCTCCTTGATCTAGAGAACAGAGCAAGGATCAATGAGTGGGATGCATGTAGAGTTATGTGACTCAGAGAAATGATGACTCATTGTCTAGAAATGAGCTGATAGACACCAGAAGTGCCCAAGAAGATGCAAATGAGCATCTGAGGTGTTGTTAAAATATTCCTGAAACTGGAAGACCTTCAGGCGGATTCTTCTTTCTGCCTTTCTCTAATTCTGGGAGCCTGGACAGACTATGTAGCCACCCTGAGGCCCAGATTCCCGATCTTTAAAATGAAGATGATAGTATTGACTTGACAGTCTTCCTGGGGGCATTCAGTGAGACAACCCAGGACAGCAGGTCCCTTCACTGCCGCCTCCCTTCCTTCTCCTGAGTGGCAGCCTGGACAGCTTCTCAGGTTCATTCTTTCGACATGATCCCAAGACCCTGCCGTGTGACCACACTGAAGGGCACCTTCACTCAAAGCTCACGTGTAGTCCTGGGATAGCTCTGGATTTAATTAGTCCCCATTATACCTGTTCTCTGTAATACAAATGAGTAGAGATCAGATAGTTCAACCACCCCCTCCCCCATCACTAGCCATATGTAGCTAATAACAACGAAAAGAGTTTTTTAGCTGACATTAGAAAGATTTTTCTTCTGTGGAGGCTGGTGTTTTAATGACATTAGGTCTAGATCAGGGATTCGTCACCCTAACTGCACTTAAAATCACCCAGGAAGCTTAGTAAAAATGCCCTGGCTTACGTCTCACCCCAGACAAATGGAACCTGCATCCCTAGGGAAGAGGCCAGAGAACAAGGGCTTCCTAACAGCTTCTTGCAGGTGATTCTTTAGAGGAGCTGGGGTTGAGCCCCAGTGCTATGCATGCAACTTGGATTGCTTTCAGGTACTCAGCAATCTCCCACAGCTTAATTCTCTGAGGACGCTCTTCCTCTGTGAAGTTCAGCCCATTTAGTTCTTATACTTGCCTATGCTGGTTTTTTGTTATTGATTTTCATGTAGGAAATGAACTGCAAAAGTTTTTCTTTTCCTGCTAATTGACCACGACTCTATATTAAACCTCTCCCTACTACCAGCAGGCATCTCTCCCAGCTCCCTGCTCCTGGGAAGATGTGTGAAAATGAATGCGGTATATGTGGGCCTCTGCCTCCCCACCCCCCACACTGCCTGCCTTTTGCCAGCCACAGGTCTGGTAGGCAACACACTTCTAGCAGTGACCGGTCTGTTTTTCAAGTCATGGTTGAGGGATTGGAGGGATGGGGACTAAAGTCTGTCCTTAGTACACAAGGGCAGTGGGGCTGGGGTAACCTTTCCTGTCCTGCTGTCCAGGCAAGATGGTCACAAAAAGCCTTGGCCACTGGCCCATTTGCCTGAATTCTGAAAGTTTTCCTGGCCTGCTTCAGGACAGGGCTATGTCCTTGAAAGCTGCCAAATTTGATTGAAAAATGGATGTACTTGGAGTGAACAGATTAGGCATTTCATTAGCGCCGCGGCTGACTTAGGCGCTGATGTAAATCATCTCAGCTACTCGAAATGACCGTCCGTTAAGTGATAGTGGTGTCACGGCAGTTGATGGGTTACTCCCCCTTGGAACATTACATTTATTCTGAATGCTTAACAGCAGTTTGTGGTAGGCTGCGTGAGGGGAGGAAAAGCTGTGACTCCATATTATCTGAGCTCATATGTAGAGCCAGCCTGTACATTGGCTCACACATGCACACACACACAGAAACCTGCAGGAACAAGCCAGTACCTTTGTATATGCCCCCACACACAGAGACATGCAGTTCCAGTCTAGTGTGTTTGTATACACACACACACACACACACATGCAGAGTCAATCCACTGCATTTGAGTGCACATACACACATGCAGGGCCAATCCAGTGTTTTTGGGGACATACGCACACATATGTATTCAAGGAAACTTGGCAAGTGCCCCAACACAGAGAAGAACAATTTGTAAGGCTATTAATTAGGCAGCATACAATGCTATTGTTTATGATAACCACTTATTAACTTAAGTAAGTCTTTAGGCTGACTGCCATTTTTTTAAAAATAGCTATTGCATCTGACTGGGTCTCTGGTAAGAGCTGTGCAAGTCACATATTCTGATATAGAATCACTTTATCATTTGCAGGCAATTATTGATGGAATGCACTAAACGTATCCAATTTAAACCAACAGGTGTCTGGTTTTATGGGTTGTTGATATATAAGTTATGCTCACAAAATAGAAAGTTTTCTTCTCTTTATGGAAATGTTAGTGATAAGGAGGGAGTTTATTTGTTCATTTCTAAAGATGAGAAAATGCATTTGTGATCCTAGAGATACCTCCAGCACAATTTCTTATCAATGCCTTTCTTTGCAATTCCCTTCACACTGTCTGCCACAAAATGCTGTTAAGCATTTGGAATAAATGTAATGTTCCAAGAAGGAGTAACCGATCAACCCCATATCTATAGCCTCTACAACACAATCACTGTATCTCTATTGTCCAGTTTACAAATTTGCGGGATTAATGGGTGGTTTAATTACTAGGATCTTAGTCATCCAGTCATGAGGCTGCTGTCCCTCCAAACCACAGAACTACAAACATGGGATTTTTCATGCCCATCTGCACTGAATTCTGTTTCTCTGTATTTCCCCCTTGGTGACACCTATCACTTTGGCAATTACTTGTTTAATGTGCATTTTCTCCAAGAACCCAAGGTCACAATAGCATGTCTAATATTTTCACCATTTTTCCATGTTTTGCATCATCCTTGGCATGTAAAAAAGGTAATCATTATATTTATAGAACAAGAAAATAATGGACCCTTAATGAACCATAATGGACCCTTAATATGAGTGGCACAGATTCAACCAGAGTGTTTCTTAGCCCCTCAACCACCAGGCTGAACAGCCACAAAGCTATCTTGAGCTGATGGCACCACCTAGTGACAAGGAGAGAATTTATTTGCTATACTGTGTTTTTCCCACCTCTTGATTTTTGTTCATTTCTAAAGGTGAGAAAATGCATTTGTGATCCTAGAGATACCTCCAGCACAATTTATTATCAATGCCTTTCTTTACATCTCCACAGTCCTGGTCGGTCCTCGCTGTCTGACTGATTTGAAGGAACTTCTAATTAATTTTCCTTTACTCTACTTGCTCACTCCCATGGTAGACCATCCTGGAACATCCCATTCATCCTATATCCTGGTTTCAGATGCTTTTTGTTTTCCTGTAGCATTGTTTGTCACACTTTAGGTCACAACCCATTGATAGTTTGTTAAATCAACTTTGTGGATCACCATTAAAAATATGAAATATAAAAAAGTATATCATGGGGCTGGCACCATGGTTCACTTGGTTAATCTTCCGCCTGCGGCGCAGGCATCCCATATGGGTGCCAGGTTCTGGTCCTGGTTGTTCTTCTTCCAGTCCAGCTCTCTACTGTGGCCTGGGAGGTCAGTGGAGGATGGCCCAAGTGCTTGGGCCCCTGCACCCGCATGGGAAACCAGGAAGAAGCACCTGGCTCCTGGCTTCGGATCAGCGCAGCACCGGCCGTGGTGGCCATTTGGGGAGTGAACCAACGCAAGGAAGACCTTTCTATCTGTCTCTCTCTCTCTCACTGTCTGTAACTCTACCTGTCAAATAAAAAAAAAAGAGAGAGAGAGAGGAAAAAAAAGTATATCATATGTAATTACAGAAATAATGTTTCTTAAAACTTTTGTTTCAAACACACACGCATACACACACACACAACCTTACCACATGGCTGTCTTCTGGATTGGGATGTAATGGTATATTACCTATGAAACTGCAGTAAATAGGATCAAGTCTAATAAGGCTGCTACTAAAACCCTTCGACTAGTACCTCGTGGTGGAGAGAGTGGTAAGACCTGAGTTTTAGTGTGATTCCACCTGTATAGTATGTTGAACAAAATCTCTCTGGACTTTGGATTTCTCAGCTGTACAATGGGAAAAGTGATACCTAACTGATGGAGGCTACTGTAATAACTAATTCAGATAAGACATGCCAAATTCTTATAATAGTGTTTTGTACATAATCTGCCACCAATAACTATTAGTTTTTTGTTTGTCCAAACTTATTTCCTCTTAACCTCTTACTTAGCACCCTTCAGTTTTTTCACCTCCACTTTTGTTTTACTGTCTCTCTTATACAGGTTCCATTTTATTCTCCACTTTTCTACCTCCTGTCCATTCTGCCAAGCCCAGCCAAATGCTGTCACCTCCATAACCATTGCAGTGTCCGATGCGAGGTTCCCAGTGGGAGCTCTGAAAAAGCTTAAGATAAAGGGGAAGGGTGGCCTGGCAGCAGCACCATCACTTCACTGGTTGGCTGGTATCAGAGGATCTGTAACCTACATGTTTTCCTCCCTCTGAGATGGTCCAATGTTTTGTTTTCTTTCTTTTTTTTAAGGAAGGGATATTAATGCCTTAGCCATCAATTTTAGGTTGAGCTGTAGAGATAAAAAGGACAGCCAAGATCAAAAGCAAAGCAACTGTTCCTCTGGTGTATGATTGTTCATCTACCACTCATGAATAGGACCTTCCAGGACTCTGTTAATACATTAAAATGGATAAAATTAAATCTATTTCTGCTTTTTTTAAAAAAAATAAACTTAAATTACCTGCATTGTTGCTATCAGTGTTAACTGTCTGGATTGAGCTATATTGAGACATTGTTTCTGCTTCTAGTCACCAGCTGGCCATGGCTATGGATGTGGAGAATAACATCGAAAAATATCCCCTCAATCTGCAGCCCTTGGAGTCAAAGGTGAAAATGTAAGTTATTTCAAAGTTTATACTACATAGTTATCACTATAATTCTTGTGCTATGAACTTTTGAATGGACTCTGGAATTTTGAGTACTAGACACATGCATTTCTTTATTTACGTTTATATGCTGCACACACCCCTAGTCTAAGCAGCAACAAAGCTGCTTTGGGTACACAGCACCATCTACTGGATAGTGTGGGAAATTATTTGATTGCCCTCCACTGAATTTTTTCCTTTCAGGTTGAGTATGGTTCTTAAACTTCCAGTAGCATTTCCACTGTCTTTCATCTTACCAACTTGGCTAGTTCTACTTCAGAGCAACTTGGTTATTTCTACTTCAATCCATCTCTTTCTTTCACATAGATGCAAACATATGCACTCACACATGCACACATAGCCTGCTTTTTACCTTCTTCAATTTTCCATTCCAACTGTTACCCAATTATTTTAGAAAAATATCTTCTCAACTCTTCTCTTTTTTCTCATTTCCTATCCTTCTCTTTCTGTATTTTTTCAAAATTTCATTTGTTTGTTTGAAAGGCAGAATGAGAGGAAAAGGAAGAGAGAGAGAGAGAGAGAGAGATTCCATCTACTGATTCATTCCCCAAATGGCCCTAATAGCCAGGGCCGGTCCAGGCTAAAGTCAGGAGCTCAGAATGCCATCTAGATCTCCCACATGGGTGGCAGGGGCTCAAACACTTGGGCCACCTTCTGCTGCTTTCCCATGTGCATCCGCAGGGAGCTAGTCTGGAAGCAGAGCGGCTGGTGAATGAACCAGTTCTTGTGGGATGCCACATCTCAGGCAACAGCCTAGCTCAGTGTGCCACAGTGCTGACCTCTCTTAGTGTGTTTTGATAAAGCCAAATGTGAGCTCCCTTACCCTGGTACAAATGATAGAGTAGTAAGATCTAAAGTGAGATAGGTTCTATCATAGAACAACATATCCATCTTCAGAAACAAACCCCTTTGTACATAGCAAAGGGGTCTGTCAGAATCTCTGTGGAGGTACTTTCAAGCTGTTCATGAATACTTGTGGAAGCCTGTCCTGTTTCCTTCAGCAGGGCACTCAAGAAGTACCAGCAGGCAGGTTTTATGGTGTAGTGGGTTAAGCCACCACCTGCAATGCCAGCAGCCCATATGGGCACTGGTTCATGTTTCGGCTGCTCCACTTCTGATTCAGCTCCCTACTGAAGGCCTGGAAGAAGCAGAAGAAGATGGCTCAAGTGTTTGGGCCCCTGCCAACCAGGTGGAAGACCTGGATGAAGCTCTTGGCTCCTGGTTTGGGCCTGGCCCAGCCCCGGCCATTGCAGCCATCTGGGGAGTGAACCAGCAGACAGAAGATCTCTGTCACTCTCCCTCTCTCTCTGTAACTCTGTATTTTAAATAAATAAATATTAGATAGATAGATAGATAGATAGAGAGAGAGAGAGAGAAAGAGAGTTAGTTAGTTAGTTAGTTACAGAGAGAGGGAGAGACAGAGACAAAGGTCTTCCATGCACTAGTTCACTCTCCAGATGGCTGCAACAGCTGGAGCTGGGCCGATTGGAAGCCAGGAACCAGGAGTTTGCTCCAAGTCTCCCACATGGATGCAGGGGCCCAAGCACTTGAGCCATCTTCAACTGCTTTCCCAGGCCATAGTAGAGAGCTGGATTGGAAGAAGAGCAGCCAGGACATGAACTGGCACCCACATAGGATGCCAGTGCTGCAGACAGAGGCTTTGCCTATTATACCACAGCGCTGGCCCCAGTAAATAAATCTTTAGGGGGAAAAAAAGAGTTGCCGGCAAGGTGCATATAATTATCTCACATACACACATGTGCACATCTGCACACACATGTGCTCACACAAAGACACCTTAATGCCCCAAGAGATATTCATCCACGAATATAAACATGTCTGAGTAAGCATGGCCAGACTCACTGATCATTGCAAAGCAAACTCAAGGAGGACTCTTGGAAATAAAAAGAAGTCACCTGGAAAAGGTGCCTTGAGATGTCTAACTTTGAAGAATAATTAAAGTCGAAACAAAAATGACGTAGATATATAACATCCTGCTGGATAAAATCCAGATATTACCACCCTTCCCACTCCCCCAGTCCGCCACAGTTCCAATCTGTTACTTGTGATCCTGAGGAACAAGCTCACCTCCACCTGAGTACACAGGCTGCCTCTCCAGATAAAGTCTAAACTTGGCTTCTGAGCCAATGGGGTCCCTTGCTGGCAAGCTCTGGAGCCCACTCGCTAATGTATAATGAGTCCAGCTATCAAATGGCTTTATGTAAGCAGTGTGTCAGCTTCACTACACAAGACATTTGCTTGCAAACATAGGTTGCCTTATCGCTAGGAATTTCTCATTAAGATAAGGTCCTGGTAAATGAAAAAGTACTGGAAAGGAAAGCGGGTGTGTGAAAAATTGGATGGTTTAATTTGTATGCTGAAATTACACTAGGAAATCTCCCTGGTCTGTTTTAGTCTCCACCATCCTCAGTATGTAGAAGCAGATGAGCAGGTGCCAGGAAGAGAGGCAAAGCCAACGACCCTGTGCCCAAGATTCCTGGCAGCGTGGGGGCAAGTGCTTTGTGTCTGCTGGTTTGCTAGAGGAGTCTCAGCTCAGTGAGGTGCAAAGGAGTGTTTTCTGTCTCTCCAAATAATTCTGAACCCCTTTCCACTCGCTGGAGGGCATGAAGGAGAGAAAACTTAATCTTCCCCAATAATGGAATTTGAGTCTCATCAGAGAATTTAGTCCAGTTCAGTGACTTTTGTCTAATCTGGTTATTAAATTCTTAACTCTCACAGTAGCTTGAACATCTCCCTTTCACCCACATGTGGCCTTTCTACAGCTGTGTTGTGGGCCTTTCTGTTCCTTCTCTTTATCCTCTCCCCTTCCCCACTGCCTCCCCTCCCCTCCTCCATTGGTAGGCCCTCTCCCACCTCCCACGGGCAAAACACCTAGGTTGCAGGGGATTCTTAGCAATGGCAAACACTTGAAATTTGAGGTAGTCATTCCCTTTAAAACATCCCTAGGGCTCCTGACCTGGGGCAGTGGGTTCACTGGGTCTCCCGTCAGCCACCCACCACTGGTATTGGCTGTACCTTCTCACTGGCCTGTGCCCTTGGTGTGCTGATGATGTCTCCTGTGATACCCCAGCAATCCCTTCCTCAGCTGACCTTGGCACCTGGGAAGACCCCCCCACCTCTGCTCCCCATGGCATCACAAAGTATCAACACAAGGAAGCAGAGGCCTGAGGGAAAGCCTGACTCAGTGGAAGAACACACATGTGTGTGCATGTGTGCATGCAAGTGCATGTGTGTAGAGGTAGTGTCAGGAAGGGTACAACACCCAGCTCACAAATACAACTGTTCAGAGGTTTAATTTTGAGTATTAGACATGGGGGATCCAAGGACTGTGTCTAAAGGGAAAAAGCCAAAAGGATCGCATGGCTATTAATAGAAATGCATGTGGGGAAGGTGAGATACTAACCATGAATTACAGGACTGTTGTGAGCTTCCAATGAGAAAATCCAAGGAAAACATCTAGCCCTATAGGGTACCTTTTCCATGTAAACATATCTCTTTCCAACATCAACTTAGACTATCAAAATATTACCAGTAAAGACACCCAGGAAACTAGCTTGTCATATCAATGGATATGATCTATGCATGTTACTTAAAATATTTGAAGGCATTTGAATATGTTTTAAGTAGTTACAGTGACTTATCTAGGAGCTTTATTGGTTGACTTTGGGGCCAAATGACGACATACATTAGTCTTGACTTCTTGCATGAGTTACAGAGAAGTTATTGTTATTCCTATTTTGTCCATAAGCAACATGTAAGTCAGCATGATTAATGTTTTGCCTGAAACCACAGCTAATGAGAGGTAAAACCACGCAAGAATTCTGTCACTCTACACAAAATTCCTCATGAGGTAAAACTTTTTCTTCTCAGAGCTATTTCTGGCACATAGTGTTAGAAGAATGCATTTGCTACTCATCCCCTCACCACTGTCTGTGGGACTGAAGAGACGATGATGCGCAGATGTGATCACTGCCCACAAGGGCTTGGCAATCTGGTAGAGAAAGCGGACTTATAGGAATAGAGGTGTTCAGACAGGCCTGATCGGGTTCTCTTCTGCTTGGGGGCCACTATGCTCTTTCTTAGACTCACTGGCCACCCTCTTCCCATGGACATTATTTCTGAGGTGCCTCCTCAGTCCTCCTGACAGGGGATGTTATGATTCCGGGTCCCTCCCTGCCTGAATTCTCATTTGTGAGGAGCTAGGGTTATTAAACGTAAAGGTGGTCATAGACATGGGTTAAGCTGCCTGCATAAAGATCTAGAAATGTTAAGTCTGTGATGTACAGGACTTACACATCTATCGAAGTAGAAAGTCAAGAGTGACAGAGCGGTGGTGGGAGGGCAGGCCTTTGACATAGTGCTTAAGTCTACAGTTAGGACCTCTCCATCTCGTTCAAGACGCATGGGTCTGGGTCCCAGCTCCACTCTTCTTTGCAGCTTCCCACTAATGTGCATCCTGGGAGTCAGCAGTTGATGGCCTGAGTAATTTGGTACCTGCCATCCAACTCAGAAACCCAGATTGAATTCCTGGCTCCTGGCTTTGTCCTGGCCCAGTTCCAGCTATTGTGGGCATTTAGGGAGTGAACCAGAAGATGAGAGCATTCTCTCTTTCTCTGTCTCTCTGCTTTTCAAATTTAAATGAACAAATCATATTTTTACAAAAAATTACCAACTGGGCAGATGCTGGAGTGGAGGGAAGCAGACTGCAGAGGTGGGGCAAAGCAGTGAGAAACCTACCTATTGCATAGAGTAGCCTTACTGGAGCAGGTTTGCATCAGGACACAAGTTTGGGGCAGACACCAAGTAATGAAAACGTGTAGTTTACCTTACATAAAATTTAAAAATTAAAGAAAAACCTACAGTGTCTGTTAGGATAGCTTTTAGTGCATGTATAGAATTCGATGAACAAGCTTAAGAAAAGGGATTCTACTTACCCACTCAGAATCAGCATGTGACAGGCCCAAGAGATCTCTCTTCTACTCTTGTGTGTGAGGACATCCACTGGTATCCAAGGCTTCACCGGCTGTGAGGGTGCCTCCTGCACTGAAAAACAAGCAGGCATGTATAGAGGCCAACAATGCCCTCTCGTGTGAGAGAAGGTAACTAGGAATTCACCTAACCAACCAACCAACCAACCAACCAAAGATTACAGATTGTATCATCCCCTGGTTTAGAAGGAATCCCCTGTACTTTATTTATAATTCAAAATATAGCAGCACATATAGTGAGCAGCATATGCCCTCACTTCAACTGGCCTTTAAAGAATTATAGTGATAGTATCATTCAATTTAAAATATGAGTATCAGGGTAATCTGTTGTTCACTCTGCACAAAGAAGACCTGTGAGTTGGAATTATGGTGATTCCAGGATGAGAAGGCTGAAAAGTGATTGCTCGTGTCTGCAGGGCAAGGTGCTTCTAGGTTTTGTTTTAATTCCTTTTTAGAGTCAAATATCAGTGGGAGATGGTTTTATGAGATTTTGATGTTACAACAGTCTAATCTCTGAAGGCTGTGCTGTCAGTGTGATGGAGAGGGAATAATGTGCAATGTAAACACTTTTCTATGATACAGGCAGCAGTAGTAACACGGTCCTGCCATTTACAAAAAAAGCAATGGAGCCATTTGATATGATGTCACTGGCCTGAAATTTTTGTCCCCTGATGCTAGTTTAACTACCTTGTCCAGTCTATCACGCAGTCCTTAAACCTGGGGAAAGCAGTGTAATATGGTTCAAGTGTTTGGGCCCCTGACATCTATGTGGGAGAACCAGATGAAGCTCCTGGCCTAGCGCTGCCCATTGCAGCCATCTGGGGAATGAACAAGTGGATGGAAGATATCTCTCTCTCTTTCTCTCTCTCTTTCGCTCCCTCTCCCCCACCCTGTCCCCTCTCTCCATAACTCTTTCAAAATCAATAAATCTCTTTTAAAAAAACTGTCATTATGAAGGACAAGTAGAACATAAAAAATTGAGATCTCTATGTATTTTTACTAAGTTTGAAAAAGGGCAAGATACTGCAACATGTTTTCAAATAAATTGTTTCTGTGTATGTGGACATTGACCACAAAATGCTGCAGTTCACTTGGCTAATCCTCCGCCTGCAGTGCCAGCATCCGGTTGGGGCTCTGGATTCTGTCCTGGTTGCTCCTTTTCCAGTCCAGCTCTCTGCTGTGGCCCAGGAAGGCAGTGGAGGATGGTGCAAATCCTTGGGCCCTGCACCCGCATGGGAGACCAGAAGGAAGCACCTGGCTCCTGGCTTCGGATCGGCACAGCGTGCTGGCCGTAGCGGCCATTTGGGGGAGTGAACCAACAGAAAAGGAAGATCATTCTCTCTGTCTCTCTCGCTCACTGTCTAACTCTTCCTATCAAAAAAAAATTCAAAAATAAAAGTTCTTTTATTAAGGTAGCCAGTGTACATAAAAATGTTCAAATACATATTTTTCTAGTTTTTACTATTCACACATTATCTTTTTTTAAACTTTTTTTTTTAGTAAATATAAATTTCCAAAGTACAGCTTTTGGATTACAGTGGCTTTTTCTCCCCCATAACTTCCCTCCCACCCGCAACCCTCCCCTCTCCTGCTCCCTCTCCCATTCCATTCACATCAAGATTCATTTTCAATTATCTTTATATACAGAAGATCAATTTGGTAATTACTAAGTAGAGATTTCAACAGTTTGCACCCACAAGAAACACAAAGTGTAAAGTACTGTTTGAGTACGGGTTATAGCATTAATTCACATTGTACAACACATTAAGGACAGAGATCCTACATGAGGAGTAAGTGCACAGTGTCTCCTGTTTTTGACTTAACAATTGACACTCTTGTTTATGGAGTCAGTATCACCCTAAGCTCTTGCCATGGGTTGCCAAGGCTATGGAAGCCTTTTGAGTTTGCCGGCTTTGATCTTATTCTGATAGGGTCATAGTCAAAGTGGAAGTTCTCTCCTCCCTTCAGAGAAAGGTACCTCCTTCTTTGATGGCCCATTCTTTCCACTGAGATCTCACTCTCAGAGATCTTTCATTTAGGTTTTTTTTTTTTCCCAGAGTGTCTTGGCTTTCCATGCCTGAAATACTCTCATGGGCTCTTAAGCCAGATCCAAATGCCTTAATGGCTGATTCTGAGGCCAGAGTGCTGTATAGAACATCTGCCATTCTATGAGTCTGCTGTGTATCCCACTGCCCATGTTGGATTGTTCTCTCCTTTTTAATTCTATCAGTTAGTATTAGCAGACATTATTCTTGTTTTGTGATCCCTGTGACACTTAATCCTTTCATTATGATAAATTGTGAACCCAAACTGATCACCTCGACTAGTGAGATGGCATTGGTACATGCCACCTTGATGGGATTGTGTTGGAATCCCCTGGCACGTTTCTAACTCTACCATTTGGGGCAAGTCTGATTGAGCATGTCCCAAACTGTGCATCTCCTCCCTCTCTTATTCCCACTCTTATATTTAACAGGGATCACTTTTCAGTTAAATTTAAACACCTAAGAATAATTGACACATTATCTTAAGAGTTAAAAAAGATGTCTTTCCATTTGAGAAAAAAATTCTTTTCTTATTCTCCAACTTCAGGAAAACTGTATTATGTCATTTTCCAAATTCCATAGAACTAGGAGGGAAGGAGAAGGGACCACTTAAACAAGTTCACCTGTGTAAACCTCGCATCGGTTTTGGCCAATGTGGTTTGGTTCTTTAAAGGTGTCACACTGCCCTCTGCTGTTCAGCAAGCTAAAAAGTAGCACTACCTCAAATGGCCACTACATTTTCTGAATAATCAAGGCAATTAAAAGGAAGGGGGGAAAAGATGGCTACAATACCGAAAAGTTTTACTTATTTGTAGATATTCTATAGGTTGTTAATATTTTATAATTTTTAACTGTTATTTAGTAAATATAAATTTCCAAAGTACAGTTTATGGATTACAATGGCTTCCCCGCCCCCCATAACTTCCCTCCCACCCACAACCCTCCATTTGTTTATTTATTTGAAAGTCAGAGTTACACAGAGAGAGGAGAGGCAGAGAGAGAGGTCTTCCATCTACTGTTTTACTCTCTAATTAGACACAACAGCCAGAGTTGTGCTGATCTGAAGCCAGGAGCCAGGAGCTTCTTCTGGGTCTCCCACGTGCATGCAGGGACCCAAGGACTTGGGCCATGTTGTACTGCTTTCCCAGGCCATAGCAGAGAGCTGGATCTGAAGTGGAGCAGCTGGGACTTGAACCCATGCCCATATGGGAGGCCGACGCTGCAGATAGCAGCTTTACCCACTAGGCCACAGCTCTGGTTCCCATATTCTCTATTGTTTAGTCTGCCTTAAAATGTTACACATTTTTGAGTCCTTGATGGGCAAATTTACTGATGTGGTACTGTCAAGAGGCAAAACTTGTTAGCTGGGTCCTGGGAGACCCTGAAAACTTCAGGTGGTATGGAACTCACTCACAGCCTCCACAAGTTCATGACTCCCTAGTAAAACAGATCCTCAACACACAAGTCTCCCAAGCTCAGATAGGTACTCTTACAGGACTTGCTTTGAAAGTCAGATGGAAATTGGAAAAGTAAATAAGGATGCACTTTTAGCAAGCATTGCATAATAAAATGGTGACCAAATACAATTCAAAGTAGGGTCAAATCTCACTTTCATAGAGTTTAAAGTTTTAAAGTATATAGAATTTGGAGAGCCTTTTAAAAAGCTGTTAGAAAAATCTTTTACAATTTCATGCAGGCCAGGATATCTGAAGAGACTCCTGGCCTCTAACTAAGAGCTCCTGAAACTGAAGGTTTCTTAGGTTCAGAGAATTGGCCTTTGACTCAAATCAAACAGATTGTTTTCCTGCTATTTGTTTATGTGTCCCTGACCTCTGTTGTTCACAGACTTTAATAAATTAGGGAAATTTACAGATAGCAATAATGTGGTAGTGTTTCTATATTCTTTTTTTATTTATTTTTATTTTTTTGACAGGCAGAGTGGATAGTGAGAGAGTGAGACAGAGAGAAAGGTCTTCCTTTTGCTGTTGGTTCACCCTCCAATGGCCGCCGCGGCTGACGCACTGCGGCCGGCGCATCGCGCTGATCCGAAGGCAGGAGCCAGGTGCTTCTCCTGGTCTCCCATGTGGGTGCAGGGCCCAAGCACTTGGGCCATCCTCCACTGCACTCCCGGGCCAGAGCAGAGAGCTGGCCTGGAAGAGGGGCAATTGGGACAGAATCCGGCACCCCAACCGGGACTAGAACCGGGTGTGTCCGCGCCGCAAGGTGAAGGATTAGCCTATTGAGCCGTGGTGCCAGCCGTGTTTCTATATTCTTTATATCCAGTGATTACTGAGAATTGATGGTCTTTGAACCATTCTAGCCAAATGAAGACAAATCAGTTTGTTTACACAGAAATAACTTTAATGGTGTGGGATATGTGTAAGTTACAGACCAAACACATTCAGGAGTCTAGAAGAAACAGTGATGGAATTGATGCAACTATTTTAGAAGGCAAAAGATGTATATGATCTGAAGAGAAGTCAGAGTTCAATGCAACTATTTTAGACCATTCTGAAAGGCTGAATCCTGACAACTGGTCTGCATGTCGGGTTTACCCTAAAGGAGAGGTGAGATTTTGCTCACTGACTACCTGTGCATACCTACATGTTGTTGTCAAAGACTAGAAGGCAGTCTGTGGGAGACAAGTCACTTAGCTCTCACACACAAGAGGATTATCTTGTTCAAAGCAGAAGATGACTGTTCTGATACTAATCACAGTACCCAGAGGAATTCTTTGGGTGAAATCTTATGTAGCCACCTAATCACAATCTGTCTTTGTTGACCATGACTTGTTTCCTCCAAAGCATGTAAAAACAGTGAGCACATGCTGTCCCCAGAGTAGAGCCTTTGCAGTTGGCCATCCAGACTGCACTGTGCTTTGTCACCTTGAGGTCTTTGCACGTGCTATGCACTGTACAATCTGTGTTCAGAGCTTGTGGCTAACCTTGACACAGAGGGTCCCTCAGCAATGATCCTTTGAATGGGTGCATGAATAATAGTCGACCTATTCATTATTCTTCATTCAAAACATAAGATGAGAGAGTGAAATATTTTGGTTCCTGTGAATGAAAGAACATTTGCATGTGCATATTCATTTGACTTTGATTGATGACTCTTTCTGACTAAATTGATTCTTTTGAGCAGATTCAGCCAAGTCAAGTCTGTGAAAGTCACATCAGGAAAAGACCGTGTCAGTAGCTGAAACAGGCTCAGAGTCCAGGTCTTGGGACTTGTGGAGACACCTTGTATGCATCGCACTGTCCGTGTCTCCAAAGCAGCTCCTCAGGTTGCCCATGCTTGTCTGTGTCTGGGGGCTATGACCCGGGACTAACAGTGTGTGCTGGGCTTCCTCACAGCATCCAGCGTGCATGGCGTGAGCACCTGCAGCGGCAGGACCCCCTGGAGAAGAGGAGCCCGTCCCCGCCCTCGGTCTCCTCAGACAAGCTGAGCAGCTCTGTCAGCATGAACACCTTCTCTGACAGCAGCACACCCGTGAGTGTCCCTTTCCATTTGCATGGCCTGACTTGCCGCTCAACCGAAAACCTGGGCTTTGGCTCTGAGAGAGAGAAATCGTAATGCGAGCGCATCATTTGTGACAAGTGAGGGTCTATGTTGCTTGTGTGCTGCTTGGGAACACATGGGGAGGTTTTGTCATCCCCAAATCAAGGGATTTCTTAAACACAAAGTGAAGTTTCTTAAGCCTGGAGAGCACTGAAACCAACCTAAACTACTCATTTGTGAGTCTCATTGCTCTGTTCCTGGGGTTCTCTTCGTGATAACAGCACGCTGCTTTCAGTATTTTCTCTGGTAGTGCTATGTGGTGCTAATAATAAGCTTAGCTCGGTTAAAAGGATTAGAAAGAACTTTTCTAGGGAGAATTTCAAATGGTCACAAACTCAGGGATTGTGACTTCAGTGCATACAGGGGCCAGGTAAGTAACCCATGTGACAGAGGTGGGCTGAGTTGTACTTGCGGCTGATGAGACAGGATTCAACCCGGGTGGGGGACACCCACTCAGCTCCTGGAAATGTGTGGCCACGTGTGGCTGTGGGAGAGGCTGCCTAATGTAACTTTACTCAGGAGATGCCAGAAATCCAGACCTTTAAATGTGGCAACCACTGAGAAAGTATAAAAGGAAAGCAGGCCATGCCTATAGACCACATGGCCCCTAGGCCACCAGTTTAATAAACTTGGGGTACAGGATTAAGAAATCAGTTGAAAGTCTGTCTTTTCAAATATACCAAATGTGCTGGAAAATCACTGGGCACTTATACATGAGAGTTCTGTGGATTTAACCATTGTGATCATTTATCACCAATATCATTGAAATGCTGAAAAGTTCAGGAAGAGAAATTAAGCAATTGTACAAGTTTATTGGTTTCGAAATAGCTTCCTTTGTGACTTTTTCAGGTTTATTCAGTTGTGGAAAGGTTTCCCAACACTTAAAACAATATATTTAGATTGGGTTCAACACAAGTTATTTTTTGAAATGTTGTCATATGGCTCTGTTTAGTTGTTGACAAATGATTTTTAGCTAGATATGGATTTTAAAGAGAGGGGATAAGTTGACTTCATAGAAGTGGCAGAAGAACTGTTTTTAACTGATGGTAGCAATGGAATAGTGAATCCTGCGGACAGTTTCTGGTGGGAAAGGATGTGACCTCAGTGTCGCTAGAGGGCGCCCATGAACCACATTGGAAAATGCTGGGACCAACAGTTAGCATACAACTCAGAATTTGTGAGCAAATAATACAATGAAGATCTACTGTTTAGGGTCCCTTCGTTGAAAGCTGATAGAAAGTGTAAATTAAAGGACTTTTAAAGATTTGATTTGAGTGGTGGAAACTGAATATCAGAAATAACTTTTGAATTAAAGATTGGGATTTACTTCCATTGTACTTCTCTCAGAGTCCTAATTCTAGAAAATTATCAACTGCTGCTGAGCCCAGCAATATGTGATGATTTTAGTGTTGTTTCTGGTAACTTTTGGCTTTTATTGAAATCCTAGAAGAATATATCTTGACTTTATATGTATGGATCTTGATGTGAGCACTTCAAATGCTTTCTGTGTAAATGCATATTCTCATTCACCGGCCATCACATATATTTTTATCTTTGCATAGCTTTGCTAACTTTTCTACCTTATGTTACTCAGCCTAGCGTCCACGTCCCCTGATGATGCCTAGCAGAGGGGATTTCCTCGCCAACAGGGTCCCTAACAGTCAGGTTTCCGATGGGTATGTCAGATGGAATTGGGCACTGCCTGCTGCTGCTGAGCTGGTGGGATAAGCATGCCTCTATGCAGATGATGAAGTCAGACCCACTACTGAATGCCTACAAAAAGCAAGAATCAAGATGGAGTTTTCAAAAGGCATTATTTGTATTAGCTGTCAGAAAACAAGCAGACCCTTCCCAGAATTCTAGTAGAGGTAATTGATTGGTAATAATGACTTTGTGATTGGTGATAGTAGTGGTATGACAGTATATGTTTGAAATAAAGCAGGAAAATATAAGGTTCTGGGGATTTTCCTAGTCTTAGTTTGTCAGGTGGGTTTAAAATATCTGCTAAATTTTGGAAAGTTTATACGCATTTGTTTGCAGTTGGTATCGTTCACTTTATCTGCCATGATCAATCATTACTTTGTCAGGGTCCCTTTCAGGAAAATTCATCCTTGCATCTGCTGGCACTTGCAGAGAGACAGGTGATTCTGCTCCACCCTGACCAGCCCGCCAGGCCCATGGGGCTCCTACATCTCAGGGAGCCTGGACAGGAAGATTTAGTTTTCTTGCCCTCCAGTGAGTGGTCCTTGAGTTTACAGAGGGAACAGGATGGGCCCCAACCCACACTGACTGAACCTGCAGTGACGTGAGCCTCCTCTAACAACTGGAAGTCCATTGGGAACTTCAGTGTTAGAAGCCTTCAGTCTTCTAAACAGCCTGGCACGTGATCTGTTAATTGCACACACAATAAATCCTTCAGTCAAAGGTAAATGCTGTCCATGAGGTGTTTCCTAAGGAGCCCAGAGGTCCTGGACACCAGCTTGTTCTCTTGTAGCTGGGTGAACCTCAGCCCTCTTTCTCTGGGTTTGCTCTATTACTGTTGCTGCTGGACCTGTCTGTCTTCTAGAATATCATAAACTGCCTGCCTTGTCTCAAGTTCCTGCCTTATAGCCTGGCCACTACTGGACCCCTTCCTCCCCCCAGCTCTTGAGCCTTTCCAGCTGCTCCCCAGCTCTTAAACTTCTCTAACTTCGATTGCCACCTACCCTAGCTTTCTGTTCTAGGCATGTACCACATGGCAGACCAGTTTGCTGATCTGATTGAGTCCCTCTCCTGATCTGAGAGTGGCATTGCTGCAATTCTTCCTCTCCAATTGTTTTGGCTTAGAATATTTCTGCTTTAAAAATATGTGACAACAATAAGGTTTAAGTGTGAGCTCTCAGATTCATCATCTTCATAAGAGCCGAGCACTTTACAATGCTTTCCGTGGATTATCTGGTTTCATTCTCTCAATGACTATATGAAGGAGGAACTGTAATTGTCCCCATTTTGCAGGTGATGAAAATGAGGCTTAAAGAGGTGACTAACTTGCCTCAAGTGACACAAGGGTATGGTGCTGCATGTTTCAGTCTTCCATTTAAATGGACCCCTGGAAAAGGAGCCTGCCCTTCAAGACGGTCAGGTTAGAGGGCTAGCAATCTGCTAGTGCATTTTTAAGATTAACCTACACTTGGGAAGGGATAAACAGTGGATGAAACAATTGGAAAAAAAAAACCATTTGACTTTATAAATTGCTTCATTCCATGCTCTTTGATTAAAACCTCAAACCTCAGCTGCTCAACACCAAATTAAAGAGCAACAGGAGGGAAGATAATATTAAGTTATGTTGGCAATTTGCATATTAAGTGCCCTTATACCACAGTGTATCATGTGGTAACAGAAGAAAAAATTGCTTTAGAGGAATTAGGATAGCAGCTGTTTTTGGTGAAGGGAACTTGTGGATATCAAAGGGGGGAAAAGTAACTTTTTACCTTAAAAATATGTTATTGCGCAGAGGACAACAGTGGAAAATGCTTTGTGTATTTTTGATTAATTTCATAAGGATAAAGTACTTAAGCTTTTAGTTACCAGCTCCCAGAGATCTATAATTTGTCTAATAAGATATCATAGAGACAAACTATGGAATGGTGTACTCAAAACCATAAGGTTAATAACCTTTCCAGAAAGAATTACCATATCCTTGCCGGTAAATGCAGAAAAATGTTTCGGTTTGATTGCTGACTTTCTCAGTCTCATTTGGCTTGAATTTGTTCCACCTGCCTGGGCTTGCCTCCATGGTCACGCCGGCAGTTTCCATATTGTTATGGTCTGGCCTGCAGAGGGCAGTGCAGCTCCTGGAATGAGGCTCCGGCATGGTAAATGGGCACAATTTAAAATGGCAGCTCTTATCTGAGTACCTGGTTTGATACCTGCCTCTGCTCCAATACCACCTTCCTGCTGATGTGAACCATGGGTAGCAGCAGGTGATGGCTCAAGTTCTTGGGTTACTGCCACCTATGGGCTTGAGTTCCCAACTCTTGTCTTTAGGGCCATTGAGGGCATCTGGGGACTGGCAATGGATGGGATCTCTCTCACAGCTCTCAAAAAAAAATTACAAAATAATGACAGCTCTGTCCCTATTCCTGAGCGTCTAAGACATCACGCAAGAGATCATTCCTTTTTGGAAACTGGAAGAAGAGCCACCTGAGACAGACTGTTACTGCTGGGAAGCCTGAATGACATTGCAGACGCAAAACTCAGTCCCTGGCCTGGTCCCCTGAAGACTCTCAGATAATGTTCAGTCTATTCTGAACCTGCTCTTGAAAACACTCCAAGGGCTTCATCAATGCTGTGCAAGACTTGTGGAGAGCAGAGGTAGATTTTTTTTTTTTATCTTGATCCCAATTAGTGGCCTGTTTGTGATTCCTGAGTGAATCCAGGAGAGTCAACTTGTGTCCCAGCTGAATTTGTATATTTAGACTTTGAGATTAGAGCTGTGCATTTCAAAATGAATAAACCAAGTATTTATTTTAGCTGTGCCCTTTAAAGACTAATTTTCAGTTCCAAAGATGAAACCAGGTTTGATTACTTTTGACTCTTCTGAGACCACACCCACTCATGTAGTATCCCAAGAGCAAGTCTGGATCATTCTCCTTTTAAGACCTGGAACAATGGGGCAGATAAGATTAAGCCACCATTACAGCAACTTCACAAGCCCAATGGGCAGGTCTTGGGTCACTCCTGGTCAAGAAGCACCAAGTTCTGAGCAAGTTCAACAGCAATGGTCTGGGCTAGCTGAAGAATGAATTACCTCAATTGTCCTGGAAAGAATGCCATGGGACCCCAAGATTAATGGTACCACTTGAGTGATCCCAATTTTTAGCAAGAATGGCTGAGTAATCAGCTAGATGACTCACCAAATCTATCCAAATAAACTACTAAAAGCCAGTTCTGGCCTGGCTGCCCAATATGACATTGGTATAAGGCTCTTTTGTACTTTCCTTTTATAAATAAGAAATCTCCAGTGTTGGTGAGGGGAGGTAGTTATTCAGATCTTTAGATTAGATCTATATCCTTCATTCCTTCATTCAACAAACATCTGAGTGACTGCCTACTTTATGCCAGGCTTTCCTTAGCTAGGCACGGGGGAACAGTGATCACCCAAATGTATACAACCTCTGCTCTTGCAGTTTGCATAGTTTCCTGCACCTACATTCAGATTGCTTCATCACCTTCAAGTTCAAGTTTCATTGCCCTTTTTAGATATACAGTCTCCAAGCTTTAAATACCTCAGGAGAAAGCTAATGACCACAGGAAGAAAGTCTTGTTACAAAATCACATTGTTCTAGGAGGTATCTCAGCTCTAAAAAGAGGATTTCCAGAACCCCCTTCCAATGCAATGTGGAGAGCTGTGAAATTATACAGAACTGAAACCTTGTGCTTCTTAATAATTTAATAACCTAGATTTTCCAGGTCAGGGGCAAGGTATAACATTATGTCCAGCTATTATAAATTCAGATTCTCTGTGTTCTACTGCTTTAGCACCCAGACTGTGTCTTCCATTCCACCAAAGAACACAAACTTCATTAGTCTAATTGTCTTAGATTTGGGTTCAGAGAATATAGTAATAATATACCAGAAAAAGAAGAGATCTTGTTCTTGATATTAACATGGAAGCATTTATGTTTTTGTTTTCAAACCAGAGTCTTAGAATATTCGTGTTTTCTTTTTCAAAAGTTTAGGAATTATGTAATCATTTATGAAAGTGTGTATAAATATATTTTTGTATAAAAATAGTGTCTGTACCACAATCTCTTTTTCCTTTACATCCTTGAATATTGGCTGATAACAGAGATTCCAGTTCCTGAATTATCCTTTTCACTTCATGGTTGGAGGTTATTTTTTCTGTACAAGTTTAAAAATGAGCATGTTGTTTTGGTTTTGGGATTTCAAAGATCTTTTTAGAAGACTGCTAACATTCAATACTGCCTGGATTCAATTTTGTGCAAAATTGACCACTCATTGATCACTGGCTCATTCCTCTCTGGTAACCTAATAAATCCTCCTTAGCAGTTGCTGGGCTTATTGACCTGTGAGTGTAGATGCAAAATCCTTGGATGGCATGCACCTTTCTTTGGGTAAAGTCTGCTGGGCATGAGCTTGTTTTCTTTGCCATTTATTTCAAGTCCAGTCTTGACATTTGTGCTCACGTAGATTTCTTCCTTGTGCTATAGTTTACAAGAGACAAGCATTGGATCTCTAATTTAGATCCTGGTGCACCCCTCTCAGAGTCCAGTATCATCCAGTATCATTTCCTCAAATGATAAGCATGAAAGATGCATTAGGTGTAAGGAGAAATTGGGTGTTTTGGAACAGGAGATGAGCTATTATTGTAACACCCCCTACTGCCCCCTCCCCATTTTCTGGGAAGCTACCTTGTGTAAGGCTCTGTTGGGCTTTCCTTTTACAAATAAGAAATCTCTGTGGGAGGCAGTTATTCATATCCCTGGATGAAGTTTGCATCATTCATTCATTTGTTCAACAATTATCTGAATGCTTAGTGTGTGCCAAGCCTTTGCCAGGTACTGGGTGTACAATGATTATCCAAATGCACACAACCTCTGCTCTTAACAGTTAACATAGTTTCCCACCATGGCTGCAATTGTTGTAAGAGAAGCACTGATAACTTATAGGAGATACTCATTAACTGCTTGTTGATTATTTATACAGAAGTCTTGGGTATTATTAACAAACATATGACTGGTGAAACATATTAGAGCTGAATTTCCCAGAGTATGGTACCCAGCTGATTAGTTTTTAGATGGTCAATAAATGTTAATTGGAAAAGAGATGAAACAAACCAATTCATTTATTCCAGAATGCCTTAGAGCAAATTTAAATTAATACACATTTTGAGCCTGCAGGAAGAGATACTGTTTTCATATTTCCCAAACTCCCTTGACCAGGCAGTCCAATATGACACACCTTATTGTATTATTAATCCATGGAACATATGTTGAGAAAAACCATTCTAGAGTTAGTAGTTACTGAAGAAAAATTCTAAGAGCTGCAATTTCTTTGACTCCATAATAAAATTAATATGAATTGAACAGTGCATTTTATAAAACTTCCAGGTAAAATTTTACACATGACATCCCCTTTTTTTAGTGTAGAAATGTATTATGCAGATGGAAATGTTATTAAGTCAGCTCACATACAAACCTTATTACATTAGCTACCTTGCAGGATGTGTGTGTATGTGTGTATATACATATACATACATATATATATATATATATATATTACACTCAGCAAAACAACAGTATTTGGAATATGGAATTTTATGAAGTCAGTAAGTAACTCCTTTTTTCTTCTTGGCCTAGGAACTAATTTTTATAGACAAGAGATTTAAGCAGAAGGAGATAAAAAATCTCAGCTTTATTTCCTATCCAGGTTGGATTTATGAGTGCAATTCTGACTGTGGCCACACTGGGCCTCCTGCTTCCTAAGTGTGGAATCAGATAAGCTTAGCAGCCACAGGAGGCACTGAACTCCGTTGGCCTCAACCCAGGGCAAGGCTGCACTGGATTCTGTAGAGGGAGGCCGATTCTGCAGAAAAACAGATGGAGGGTGAACCTGGGCTGCAGATACTTGATTGTTTTGCTTAATTCTTCAGTCAGTGAGTGAGGATAGGAAATCAGAGGCTGGAGGCCTTTAGGAAAAGAATTCCTCATGGAAACCCAAGGAGGTGAAAGAAGGAAGTTCCCAATATCGGCCACTACATGTGGCACCAACTTGGCTTTTTATCATGATTACCATCACACTATTTTCTATTTACTTTGGTCTTTAGGTGATTATGTATATTACAGTATATTAATTGTTAGTGATTTCAAGTAAGAATTACTTTGGGAACTTTAAAAAAAATGGTTGTCAAAACTGTAGCAGATTTATATCTGAGAAGGGACTTCGTCATTGTTAAACTGTAGAAAACACAAAGTTGTAGAAACACCAAGTAAAAAACACCAAGTTGTAGAAACTGTGAAAAAAATAATCAGTTTTGCTTAGAAAATTAACATGACTAGGACATCCAGGTAATCACTTTTTTTTCCTTTGGTTTTTTTTTATTTTTTTATTTTTTTTTTTTATTTTTGACAGGCAGAGTGGACAGTGAGAGAGAGACAGAGAGAAAGGTCTTCCTTTTGCCGTTGGTTCACCCTCCAATGGCCGCCGCGGTAGCGCGCTGCGGCCGGCGCACTGAGCTGATCCGATGGCAGGAGCCAGGTGCTTCTCCTGGTCTCCCATGGGGTGCAGGGCCCAAGCACTTGGGCCATCCTCCACTGCACTCCCTGGCCACGGCAGAGAGCTGGCCTGGAAGAGGGGCAACCGGGACAGGATCGGTGCCCCGACCGGGACTAGAACCCGGTGTGCCGGCGCCGCAAGGCGGAGGATTAGCCTAGTGAGCCGCGGCGCCGGCCTCCTTTAGTTTTGTTTGGATGCTTTAGCATTGCATACATACGGCTTTGAGGAGGTACTGAAGTAAATTTTTCCTGGTCTGAAGTCAAAATCACTATTGCTTTATAGAATTTGCCCAGTAACCCTGATTGTGTGAAAAACTCTGTTTTCTCTTCCTCATACTTATAATTCTCTATGAAAACCTAACAGACTGGCCGGCACCGCGGCTCAATAGGCTAATCCTCCGCCTGCGGCGCTGGCACACCAGGTTCTAGTCCCGGTCGGGGCACTGGATTCTGTCCCGGTTGCCCCTCTTCCAGGCCAGCTCTCTGCTGTGGCCCGGGAGTGCAGTGGAGGATGGCCCAAGTGCTTGGGCCCTGCACCTGCATGGGAGACCAGGAAAGCACCTGGCTCCTGCCTTTGGATCAGCGCGGTGCGCTGGCCATGGCGGCCATTGGGGGGTGAACCAACGGAAAAGGAAGACCTTTCTCTCTTTCTCTCTCTCTCTCTCTCTCTCTCACTGTCCACTCTGCCTGTCAAAAAAAATAAAATAACAGACTACTATGCTTTTTAGAGAAGGTTTCTGTTGCTTGGACTATTTTGGTTTTAATTAAAAGAGAGAATACATTAATAGCAATGATTAGACTCATTCCAAGTCAGCCTTCATTTTGGGCATAAAGATTATTTATTTGTCTTGTAAAGGAATGAGATGATTTAACTATTAGTGTAAAAGAATGTCAATGACAGCTGAAAATTCTTTTTTAAAAAAAATCCTACATTACAACATGTGACTAAATATAAAACACTAAATACATCACATGGTAGTGCTCATTACATAGTCTAAGGTAATACTCATATGTCATATCTATCAGGTAGTTGTATAGAATAATTATAATACAGCTTTGGGGTGGGTGTTTTGTTCAGAGGTTATAATGTGGCTTGGTTTGCCCAAATCCAGAATGAAAGTTCCTGAATTTTGGTCTTGGCTCTACCTCTGATTATAGCTACCTGCAAATGCATACTCTGGGAAGAAACAGGTGATGGCTCAAGGGCTTGAGTCCCTGCCACTCACCTGGGGAACCTGGATTGAGTTCTGGGCTTTTGGTTCCAGCCTGGTTGTTGTGGGCATTTGAGGAGTGAACCAGTGAATCAGAGGTCTCTGACTTTCTCTACCTCTTAAATGAATGTAATAAATCTAGTATAGCTAAAATTTTGTTACTTTATTCAGAGCTGAAAACCTCTAAAAATAATGTTGTAGACAATTTCCCACCAATGTTTGAAAACATTCTAAAATTCTTTCGGAGATAGACTCATTTGTTTAAATTTTTTTATTCATTAAATAAAGTGTTGTTAGGAACTGAAGATAGTTTGTCAACTTCATGGATTGACTTCAAAAAGAATAATTTTTAAACATACCAAAAATTCTGAGAGGCAAATAAGGAGATCATATATCTTTTGAGGTCTTCTAATTCCACTGTATCTCCTCAAGAGGAAAGTTCTGCTTTGCTATATTTCCCACAAGTTCATTACAAGTATTCATTTCTGAAAACAGTACCACAAGCTGATCCTAGCTCAGAGACTCTGCTTTGCATCTGAGCAGAAAATTGATTTTCTCTTTGTGGTACTGTATTGATAGGGTTAAGTATATTGGTAGAAGACCAAGCAATTTAATGCAAGTAGATATTTAAGAAAATCACCATGCTAAATACTTAATAGAAGGACTTCATCTACATACAGCAGCAACTGTGACCTGCTTTAGAGATGACATCATTGGGTGTCATGTGGCTCTTTATACGATTCAGCCTCAGAAAGAGATAATCTGTGAAAGGCACGAGAGCCTGATTTCTGCTGTGATAATCTTCAGCAGACAGAGGCTACAAGGAGCAGACCTGCTTTTGCAGTGTGCGTAGTGCCTCGTGGAATTCTGAGTGTTATTTCAACTGTTTTTATTTTTTTTTTAATCAAAAAGTAGATGTAATGATAGGATGGAATGAATTGGCTGCTTTGAACTAACAGGAGATTGTTTTCTGCATTAAGATCAAGAACTTTTCTGGAATCCTCTGTTTTTTGAGTAGCTTTGTCTTTGTGTGTTTGTTTTTTCAATTTGAAGAGCATAAACTTCATCTCCCAAAGAACTCTCACTCCGTTTTGTCAATATGTGAAGATTTCTGCTCTGAAATCTATTTTGAGCTGCGTGAGTGTGGTTTTAATCACTGAAGGGCAAACGCATCGTCTTTGTAGTATGTGTTACAGAGATTCTTCAGAGCACTTTACTTGCTAACATAGGTGGCCCTTGATGGATTTCTTTCAAAACAACACCTCTTCCCTCTCAAATGGGCAAGAGTAACTCTTCAGCACCATGGAGAGGTCTGGGCAGCACGCGGCATCGTGGGACTGCAACCAGGGCAAGCGAACTGACAGTGTAAGTTTTCCAAATGCCTGTCATCTATTTTAAATGTCTTGGAGTTTTACACAAGGAGAGAAGAGACTTCAAAGTCTAACCGAGTCAAGTTAAATTTAAGCAATAGAAAGTGATGGGCTTTACTGCCCCTAAACTCAGGATTAACTGCTTAAAATATTATATCCTGGAGTGTTAGCATATTAATTTGAAAACATTACTTTCTCTTTGTCCTTTTTGGTGCCTTGAAATTTTGAGCATTTGAAAACGTTTTTATTCACCATAAGTTAAGTACACTATACCTGGGCAAACCAATTGCTCTGGAAATCACATTTCTATATAGAAGGGTACTTCAAAAAGTTCATGGAAAAGTGGAATTTAAGATATAATTTTATGTTGGTGCAAAAAATTTGAAATCCATGCATAGATTTTTCACACTATGCATATTCTGTGAACTTTCTGAGGACCCCTCACACACAGGTGAATAATCCCAGATGTGAAATTTATTGCCCTTTATAAGCACAACACTCTCTTTAGAAAATTGTTTCTGATTTGAACTCGTTTTGAAGAACAATTGAACTTTTGATTGCATATTATGCTTTCAATTCCCGAAAAGCAAATGTCTAGGTGTTTTAATTTGAGACATATTGAGGATAGTTGGTGATTTATAAAATTTTAAATGTATCGATATTGAATGTATGCAATAAAAGTCCATGGTGAGTAGAAAGTACAGATTTTTTCATAAAATGATTACATATGAGCCACTAACATGGTACTATGAATATAGTAGTCCAATTTAACTGTTCAGACAAGAATTTAAAAATATGGTTTCTTCAAAAATAGTTTTTAACATCCTTCCTGAAAACATCACAGATGTGTCTGTGATATTATGATATCAAACAGCCAATGAAAAAATGATATTTGAATTCCTACCTAGAATGATCCAACATATATTTTTATTAACTACTTAAATTTGTTTAGGAGAACATAATGTCATAAAAAAGTATTTTAACAACTAATTATCTTTTCTCTGGCCAGCTAAGTATAGTTTAGAAGGCTTAGTCATGCTGAAGCATTTATTTCAAAGTCTAATAAAGTTATCTTTTTATGTTATTGAAATATAAAATGTATTTCCTTCAGTAGTTCTCCTTATATTTAGAAAATTGGTACTAAATGCAATTTACTTAGCTAAATTTCTAATTCATATATAACTAATTCTTTCTGTTATGGATAGTTTCCAAGTGAATTGCTGTTGCTTCTTCACTGTTCGGCAATTTGGCATTTGATTTTTGGATAAATGGTACTTACATTTTAACAGTATATGAAGTGCATAATTTTAAGGTATGTAACTTAATTATATATGAAGGAGATCTTGTACATTTTTTGTTAGCTTTGCCAATTGGGTCCCAGATGATTTCCTGATTGATATTAATACTTAAAAGCAATATTTTGAAGTAAAAAGTAGATGTATGATTCCAGTTCCTTTAGTTTCATTTATCCAAATTTTATAATTCAGCTTTGATTTTATAGGTGAGAAAACAGTGCCTTTTACCTGCTGTTTAATGTATCTCTGTGGTTTTAAACTCTGATTATTTTCCTGTGAAAAAACTGCATCCATTCTCTACTGGTAGTGGATTTGGAGGAATCAGGCTGTAACACTCTAATTCAAGAGGACGTGAGGCCCATGTTATAACACACATGTGCTTTAAGCTCTTAAATGGGTCATGAGGGGAGTTGGTACCTGATTCAGAAATTAATTCTGTGTCTCTTTTTAAGGATGTATTCCCTTATGATGTTGTCAGAAGTGTATTTTATACTTGCTGCTTTTTTGCAAACATTTTAGTGATATATTTCTAACTACTATTCACATACACATTTGTGGTTAAGATACAGTTGCCTTTGTATTTATTTAACCAGAAATTGTTACCACATGACAAACACAAACATGGACTGGCTTCTGTTTTGATAGCCTTTCAATCATTGTTGATGTAGCACAAATCACCTAAGCAGTAGAAAAATGTCCAGGGCTGTTTAGATTGTGAGCTCTCCACATCTAATTTTTCTTCTTCTATTTTTTTTTTTATAACATTCTGGTGGTAGCAGATGTGTGTGAACAATCTTAACTTTAGTTGAGTAACATTTTGTTTTTCTCCCAATGTAAAAATATGTTCACAGATCTTTTTTTTTTCCATGGCCCATCCACCCTGCAAGGGATTTATAACCTTTGGCTACAAAAGATTTAGGGGCATATTTACTTAGTGAAAACCACCCTAGTTGGAGTGCACTGCAAGATGGTTGAACGTAGAGAAGCTGATTAATCGACTCATGTGTTTCTTAATGATGATTTCAACCCTACTGACAAGAGAAGAGAAATTGATTTTGGAACTAGTTCTCAGACCCCAGGTACGTGTAGACTTGTCTCTATTGCTTCGGTCTTCTCCACCACAGCTCCCTCCAGAAGTAGGTCCTCTAGCTATAGCCCTGTGCAGACTTGTTCTAGCAGGGGAGATCCTGTGAATGCATTGTGTTACAAGAAGGTGCCAGAAGGTTGCTTCTTAGGGGAACTTGGGAATCCTTTGAGTTCTTTCGGGGAGCAAGGTGCTGATTCTTTCCAGTGGGTTCCAACGTTGTTTGGAGTTTTCCCAGTGTTGTGTGTAGCACTCAGTGGACATCAGGGGTCTAAGTAAAGAACTCCAGCTTCCCAATCACCTGTGTTAATGCTTCTGTGTCAAGCTTCCTAACAAGTGAAAGTTTGTCATCGGTTACTCTGTTTTAGTGTTGATTGGTCCTTCCCTGTTCCAAATATATTCATGAGACATTCCTATTTTATATTTCATCATGGGCCAAAGTAGATATGCCCTGACTGATTTGAGATTTCTATTAAATACTACTAGGAACTGTGGAGTACTTTAAACTGCTTTATATGACTGAATTCTTTGACTTTACACAGAATACATCCACATAGATAAAGGACTAGAAATGCCCTTCATAGTGAAATAAGTGTAGATACCAAGTTTCTCAGTTTAATTTGTCTTTCAAATCCCATACCCCTTGGGGGAACCTTGCTCCCTTATGTAAATCAACTTAAGCCTGAACACAAGCATATTTCCAGGCAGCCAGTCATTGGGAGCAACTCAGGCCATTTCTGTCTTGCCTTACTCAACCTATGCTCTTAATTCCCACCTTACTTGCTTTTTGTCATTATCTCATCTCCACTTCTTGACTTGACATACTACGTCACACAGTGCCTGACTCTCCATTACTAAGACTCATCTTGATGCAATACTCATTCTGAATCCAATATTCTGCAGTGACCTCAGCATCAAGCTTCTTCAGAATGCTGGTTGATGTTTGTCTCTGACCCCTGCGTCTGATCATGGCAAGAAAGAAACAGCTCTCCACTGGGTTTCATTCTGAGTGTGAGGAAGTGACAGAACTGTACTGGACAGAATAGGGTGTGCACATAGAAAGTATGTGTTTTGGTAACCCATAACAAATTAAATACCTATATAGTTCTAAAAATGTTCAAAGACTCAGGCTAATGATTTGATAGTTAGAAAAGAAAATCAGGCCTTAACATTTTAGAGCCAGTCATGTATTTACATGTTTAATCTTTGTTGGGATTACTACTAGATTATAAATATAGTCATTGTACATAGACTTTAGTATATTTTTGAAGATTTTTTTTCTGATGTCTTTGTGGAGAAGGTAAAGACCTATAAATGAAAAAACAATGCAAACAGATACATTCTTTGCTGGTTAAATAACTGCACCAAAGTAGTGTTAACAGTGAACCAGTTAGTTTCAATAAAGTCTCTAGTGCTGTGGAATATGTTCCTGTTACACACATCACATCATTTTTATTGGTGATCTTCTATTCAGGAGAGGAAAACAACACATTGCCTCAGATTTGATAGCTGGTCAGCTTCAAGGTTAGAAACCTGCTTGCTGACACCTGGGCCAGGCAATTTCTTGTGGGATGTGTGACCACCAGAGGAACCCAAAGTTGAACTTTTAAAATTTTAAAATTTTTAAAATTTTTTAAAGAATTTTTTAAAAAATTTAAGTATAATTTCTTAACCTTCAGAACTATCTTTCAGTGGTACAAGACAGTGAGCTTCTCATCACCAGAAGTAAACATGCACAGGCCAGAAAACACACAGCAGAGATGCTATAGAGGGGAATTCTCTAACTGGGGTGTGTGGCCGTTGGGCAGAATGGTCTGTGAGGTCTTTTCCAAGTCAAATATGGAGAGGAGACATTGGTGCAATGTTGTCGCATTAAATAGAGGATGTAAGGGTAATTTCCTTATTCAGCAAACATTTACTGGGTACATCCTCAGGGCATTGTGTGAGCCTAAGAACTGATGTGATTAGGAAAACCTCTCCTAGCACCCTGAGATGCCATGTACTTAAGGAATAAGAAAGGGTGGGGGGGGAGTGTAGATTGGAAAATGAGTTAAAATTAAAAAAAAAAACAAAAAAACCTCAGGGATGTTTTATTATAAACCTTAGGAGTTGAGGAAAGCCCCAAGAAGGGAGAGTAAGATGTGCCACTTGGATCTATTTGGGATGGGAAAACGTTGTTAAAGGGGGGAAAACAGAGTTACCATTTCTCCCTTCATTATCCTTAGCATAGAGATCCTACAATACACAGAAAAGAAACTAAATTTAGAATTTATTGACACTCAATTAATTCTTTGATTCTATCCAGGATTGTTAAATATCTATTGCTGTTTGGCTTTTGTGCCTAGATCCTTTCAACCTATGCAGCTATAGTCGCCTAATACACTCAGATTCTGTACCAGTTCTGATCTGTTCTTCTTTAATTGGGAAAAATTATAAGGCCATAGACCATTGATTCAAAGGCTCAACATCAAATCTGCCTTGCTACTATCCCTGCTCTGATTTTGATCTTTTATTGATCAACTAGGTTTTTACTATACATGGTATATTTAGACTATGCTATAACAAATATGCTTCCAAACATATAATAGCTCAATAGAGTGTAAGTTATTTCTTTTAAAAATAATTTTTACTCTTAAATTTTATTCTATTTGAAATAGAGCAAAAGTGAGAAAGAGAGAGAGAGAGCTGTCACCTGTTGGTTTACTCCCCAGATGCTTCCAACAGCCGGGACTGTGCCAGGAGCAGAAACTCAACCAAGATCACCCATGTTGGTGGCAGAGACACAAATGTTGGAGCCATCGTCTGTTTTCTCCTAGGGTGCACCTTAGCAGGAAGCTTGATCCGAAGTGAAGGAGTTGAAACTCAAACCAGGCACTCTGAAGGGGCATGCAAGTATCCCAAGTATCTCAAGCAGCATCCTAACAGCTGTGCCAAACTCCCAACCCCATTTTAATTTAATTTAATTGTTGAACAGGTGTCAGTACTAGACAGGTGAGCAATTCAGCAGGGTAACTCATCTTCATGTAGTCATTCAAAGGACTCAGAATCATGGGATTCTGCCATCTTCAACACACCATTTTCAAGGCCACCTTACAAGCATCTCCATTCCAGCAAACCAGAAAGGGAAAAGAGGGTGGACAGCACACCTTGGACATTTTAATGGGCCAGGTCTGAAAGAGGCAGATATCACTGAACTCATCTTCTTCTGACTGCACCCAAACTATGTGCCATATTTAATTGCAAGGGCAGACTGGGACATATAGTTTTACAGTATACATGGAAATAGAAATTAAAATGGAGTTTAGAACACTAAGTAGTTTCTGCTATCCCTAGACTTCTGTGATGTGAAGAGTTCTTTCTCCAAATCTAGTTGTTATTACTACAAACATGGCATCAAGCTCCTGGTTCTGCCTGATACTAGCATCTATAGTCTTGGCCACTGCCTTCAGGTATTTTCTAGGTTGGAAACTGCAGAACCTGAGACTAGTTAATTTCAGCTAAAAAAAAAAAAAACCAATTTATTAGAAGTATGCTGACTAGCTCACTGAATCAACAGGAAGGTTAGACAACAAGGGTGGGAAAGTAAGGAACTAAGGGAAATGAGTGGAACAGAGCCCTACACAAAAGCATACCTATAGGACAACACTGTTGCAATGCTACTTACCTCACTGGATATGGGATGAGATGGCTACACAATTTTAAAATGCTCCTTGCTCCTGGAAGATACTTCCTCTGGATGATTTTAGATCATATGTTTAAAGCTAGGCCAATTATTTCTGTAGTGTTTAGGAGTAAAAGACTTACTGTTTATCATAATTTCCAAACCATGGGTTCTGTAATTATGAGAAGGAGACTCAGATGTATGAAAGGAGAGAGAGAGAGAGAGAGAGAGAGAGAGAGAGAAAAGAAAGGAAGAGAGACAGCAGTCCACTGTGTCTGCTGTTGTGAACCTCCCCTAAAGCCACATTAGATCTCCTGATGGCCCATGCTGGTTCTCATTGATTCCAGCAGGCTACATGCCTAGACTACTTTCTTGTTACGCTTTGTTACCTCTCCTGGGATGTATTTTGATCTCTTTTGCCAGTTTATTACCCTAATTCGTCTAGTGTCCTATGTGTCCTGCTCTGGCCATTTTTGATACTAGCTGAATTTTTCAGGTCCTTTCCTGTGACACGTGACCTTGTTTTGAGAACTTAATTCAGACCTGGACCCTATGTGTTAAGTACATATGGTCATTGTCCAGACATTTGACCCAGCTCCTGTGGGGCCTTCTCATCTGCAAAATGAGTATCGGCTCATTTCCCACTACACTCAAAGGAACGCCCAGGCTGAACAAGCTGGTGTGGAAGATATTTGGAACACAGGGTGGCATTATCACATTATTATTTTCACAAGCTGTTAACCTGAAGGGGGAAAATAAAGAGTGGAAATTTAATGCCAGAGAGGTTTTTGGCACTTTGTCAATTTGACATTAGCTTTGAGGGCTTTTGGAATTTTGCCTGAAATTTTCAGCACCAAGCAGCTAAAAGCTGTGTTTTTCTGGGCTCGTGATCTTCCTGTCCCCAGGGATGGCATTAAGCATTTGTGAGAGATGAACTGTGCCAGCCCCATCTTCCAACGTCCCACCAACAGACACAAAAAGGCAACACACATTCTGTGAATTGCTGCTCGTACCCACATTTCACACTTGGAACAGCACCTCTGATTTGTGCCAGTAGGAAAGGGATCGGGAACAAGTAATCCACATGCTCTTGTTAAGTAAGTTCCCCCGCATGAAGCGCAGGCCATTTGTGGCCGGGCAGCTTCTGTGCAGTGATCAGATGCACCTGCTGAAGGTCACAGACCCTTTTAAGATCTTGCAGAAAATTCCACATCACTGTATTTCTTGAAAGCGAGCAATTGGTTATGCAAATATTACCTTTGCCAATAAAACCAGAGTGGCTAATTGGAAGATAGGGAGAAGAAGCACATCCTGTGGAATTTCATTTTAATGAGTCTGGAAGGAAGAGAATGGCCAGGAAAATGCTGGAAACCAGGAAAGCAGTTATTCTTAGAATGGTTCTAAATGACTTCTTTTATTTGGACAAGAATCCTTTTCAAATATATAGGCTTCCACATATAAGCCTAAGAGACATATTTACATGTTTTTAAAATAGAAGAATGCTGTTCACATATAAGAATAAAAGATGTTAATTGTTCACTGTCATGACAGAGGCAAAAAGTACAGTTTTGAACCTGCTTACTCTTATGTACATGCATTTGGTATCTTCATAAAGGCCAACACATCTGTGGAGGAAGGGAACAATTTACATTTTACAACAGAGACTAGTGACCACTTACTTATCTGAAACTGTTAGGAAATGAAGCTTCTACATAGATGAAATCTATCCAAAATGGCAGGTTACTTTTTTTCCCCCAGTGAATGCATTTTTTAAAAAGATTTATTTATGTATTAGAAAGAGTTACAGCCAGTGCCGCGGTTCACTAGGCTAATCCTCCACCTGCGGCGCCGGCACCCTGAGTTCTAGTCCCGGTCAGGGCGCCGGATTCTGTCCTGGTTGCTCCTCTTCCAGTCCAGCTCTCTGCTGTGGCCCAGGAGTTCAGTGGAGGATGGCCCAGGTCCTTGGGCCCTGCACCCACATGGGAGACCAGGAGGAAGCACCTGGCTCCTGGCTTCAGAGTGAACCAATGGAAGGACGACCTTTCTGTCTCTCTCTCACTGTCTAACTCTGTCTGTCCAAAAAAAAAAAAAAGAAAGAAAGAAAGAAAGAAAGAAAGAAAGAAAGAAAGAAAGAAAAAAGAGTTACAGAGAAGGAGGGAGACACACACACACACAGATCTATCATCTGCTGGTTCACTCCCCAAATGACCGCATCAGCCAGGATTGGGCCAGGCCAAAGCCATGAGTGGCAAGAGCACAAACACTTTGGCCATGTTTGCTGCTTTTTCTCAGTCCATCAGTAGGGAGCCGGATCAGAAGTGGAACAGCTGGAATTTGAACCAGTGCCCATATGGGATGTTAGTGTTGCAGGCAGTGACTTTACCTGCTATGCCACAATGCTGCCCCCCACTCCCCAGTCAATACATTTTAAATGGTTTTTCTAAATTGTATTATATAAAACTCCCAATCTCAATTTATAGCCACGCTTGCTCATTTTTAATTATAATATGTGTCTATGTCATTTGAGAAAATATGACAAAGTTTAAAAATATATTTCACCCTTCACCGAACAGAGACCACTCTTGTTAATATTTGAATGAGTTTCTTTGGAATTATGCCATTCACTAGAAATGAATACATATACACATACCTCTTAAAATATTTATAATATTTTCAACTTTGCTTTTTAAAATCAATGTTTTAATTCCAATGTCATTAAATTTTTTCAGTCTTTGGTATATATGTATTTATATAAATATTAAGTCATATAGATATATGTGATATAACTCATTGAACCATGCTATGGCTGTTATCAGTGTTTATGTTGGAGGTATTTATGTATTCGCACATTTGTTTCCTTACAAGACAGCACCATAAGTAGAATAAACTTTAATAAAGTTTTGTAAGGGCATTGATACATATTTTTACATTTCTGGAACTGTTCTGCCAGTACCATTAGTTTGATAGACTGAATGTAGTCTGGTTTAAAATCTGAATTTCTTTTTAGTTATTGAGCTTTAACATTTTTACTAGTTTTGTGGCCATTCTAATTTACTCTGGTAAGTGTCTGAGCTTTATTTTTATCTATTGCCTTACTTATTTTTTTCTGAATTATTTGTAGAGGCTCTTTAAGTATTATGTGTATTAAGCTTTTGCTTTATTTGTGGGAAATATTTTCTTAGATTGTATTTTTATGCTGTTTCAATCTATATAACTTTAAAAGAGTTAATTTTATAAAACAAAATCAACTCAGATCCACTTTGAAATTGTGCAGATAGGGGCCAGTGTTGTGACATTCCATATGGGTACTGGCTGGAGTCCCTGCTGCTCTAATTCCTATCCAGTTCCCTGCTAGTGCACCTGAGAAAGTAGTACTTGGACCTCTGCCATCCGTGTGGGGGACCTGGATGAAATGTTAGGCCCCTGGTTTAGACCTGACCCAGCCCTAGTCCTTATGGCCATTTGGGGAGTGAAGCTCCATTTGGATGGAAGATATCTCTGTGCCTTTCCCCAACTCCACTCTGTAACTCTGCCTTTCAAATAAACAATCAAATAAGTCTTTTAAAAAATTGTGCAGTTAACTTCCAGAAGAAATCATTTGGAAACTAATTGAAATTCTTCCAGATCTGTAAACTGATATAAGAATTGATATCTTTATAATATTTTTTCCCATCTAGGAACATGGTATAGATAGATGCAGGCATGTAGATGGATATGAATATAGGTAAATATATCAGGAAATATTTGAAATTTAATTATATAAACTTTAACTTTTTTATTAAGATTGTTCCCATGCAAATTGATTCTTTTCTTCCTGTTTGCAGCTCCAACTGGTTATCATGAGAATAAAGTAGAAATGTGTTTTTTGTTATGTTGATTTGTATCTTTTTACCCTGTTAAATCTTTTATTTGTACTTAACAGTTTCTTTTTACAGATTTATTTTATTTATTTGAAAGGAAGGCAGAATAGCAGAGAGAGAGAGAGAGGGAGAGACATAGGGATCTTCTATCTGCTGGTTCACTACCCAGATGGTTGCAACAGCTAGGGCTGAGCCAGAACAAAGCCAGGAGCAAAGAGCTTCTGGCAGCTTTCCCTTATGCATGCAGGGGCCCAAGCACTTGGACAATCTTCCACTGCTTTCCCTGGCACATTAGCAGGGAGCTGGAACAGCTGGGACTTGTACTGGTACACACATGGGATGCTGGTATTGCAGGCGGTGGCTTTACCTGATATACCACAATATTGGCTCCTGTACTTAACAGTTTTTTAATTTGGAGGTTTATAAATATGTAATATCTTCAACAACAAATAATAATATATGTGCCTCGTCCTTTCTAATCATCTTAGTGCACTGACTTGAAAATCCAACCTGAATGATATAGATTGTCTTGTTATCCCTACTTCATGTATTGAGTTATATTCAGACTACAAAACATTCCTGCATTATGATATAATTGCAGTTTAGTTTTAATGGGTAATTTCTTTATAAGCTTTTTATTTCTATTGCATTTTTATGGTATGCTATTTAAGTGTTAACATCACTATGTCTAAGATGAAATTCATTTGTAGTTTGAGATATTTTTGTCAAGTTTTGAATCAGAGTTTTGCCAGCTTCATAAAATGAGAAGCTTTCCAGATTTTCCTTTGGTCTCTAGTTTTACATAGAATGGTAATTACACACTGCTTGAAACTTTGAAAAAGACTTCTTAATAAAGCTCTTCCTCTACAAAGTCTTTTCAACAGGTATTTTAAAATTACATGCTCATTTCTTTAGTGGTTATTTGATATTCAGTTATACTAATAAGATACATATTTATTCTGGAGCTTATTTTCTGAGATGTATCAGTGCATAGTTTCAGATTAATTCACATATTTTATTTAAAAATTTTATTTATATATGTTCTTTGACTACTTTTAATATTTTGAATTTTGTCATTTTCTTTTCATAACAATTAGCTATCAATCAGTGCTGTTATATTTTCTATGAATACATTTCAATGTTTACATTTAATATTTATTTTGCCTCTTAACCTTAGGCATATTTTATTGGTCAATTTATTAGGCATATTTTATTGGTCAATTTATTATTACTTTAATATGTAGTTTGTCTATTTAAATAAATTAATAATCTAAATAAAAAATTAAGGTTTCAAGTTTTCTTTTCATTAAGTTTTGTCCTAAGTCTAATAAGGAGTATCCTCATTTTCTTTATCTTCTTTATTTTTTTTTTAACTTTTATTTAATGAATATGAATTTCCAAAGTACAGCTTATGGATTACAATGGCTTCTCCCCCCCCATAACTTCCCTCCCACCTGCAACCCTCCCCTTTCCCGATCCCTCTCCCCTTCCATTCACATCAAGATTCATTTTCAATTCTCTTCATATACAGAAGATCAGTTTAGTATATATTAAGTAAAGATTTCAACAGTTTGCCCCCACATAGCAACACAAAGTGAAAAAATACTGTTGGAGTACTAGTTATAGCATTAAATAACAGTGTACAGCACATTAAGGACAGAGATCCTACATGATATTTTTCAAAAACTGATTACTTTTGTATGCAATTTCCAATTTAACACCAGGTTTTTTTTTTTTCATTTCCAATTATCTTTATATACAGAAGATCGATTCAGTATATGCTAAGTAAAGATCTCATCAGTTTGTACCCACACAGAAACACAAAGTGTAAAAATACTGTTTCAGTACTAGTTATAGCATCACTTCACATTGGACAACACATTAAGGACAGATCCCACATGGGATGTAAGTACACAGTGACTCCTGTTGTTGATTTAACAATTTGACACTCCTGTTCATGGCGTCAGTAATCTCCCTAGGCTCCAGTCATAAGTTGCCAAGGCTATGGAAGCCTTTTGAGTTCACCGACTTTGATCTTATTCTGATAGGGTCATAGTCAAAGTGGAAGTTCTCTCCTCCCTTCAGAGAAAGGTACCTCCTTCTTTGATGGCCCCGTTCTTTCCACTGGGATCTCACACGCAGAGATCTTTCATTTAGGTCTTTTTTTTTTTTTTTTTTTCCAGAGTGTCTTGGCTTTCCATGCCTACAACACTCTCATGGACTCTTCAGCCAGATCCGAATGCCTTAAGGGCTAATTCTGAGGCCAGAGTGTTGTTTAGGACATCTGACATTCTATGAGTCTGCTGTGTCTCCCGCTTCCCATGTTGGATCGTTTTTTCCCTTTTTGATTCTATCAGTTAGTATTAGCAGACACTTGTCTTGTTTGTGTGATCCCTTTGACTCTTAGACCTATCAGAGCCATCAATTGTGAACTGAAATTGATCATTTGGACTAATGAGATGGCATTGGTACATGCCACCTTGATGGGATTGTATTGGAATCCCCTGGCACATTTCTAACTCCACCATTTGGGGCAAGTCCGATTGAGCATGTCTTTATCTTCTTAAGATTATATATTTTTATTTATGTTGACTGCTTAGAATAGCATTTCACAATTTTATATAATGAGAATTTAAAAATATTAAATATGAAAACAGTAATTACTTATTTTATTAAATCAAGGCCATAAAGAATATCCTTTATAGTTTTTGCTTTGGGGATGGAGTTTTGGTTTCAAAAGCTAATATGGTTTGCTTTTGTCAACATTCCCTGAGTGCTTGGAAAGAAGTCTTCATCTTCATTTTTATGAAACAAAGTTTCTATAGTAATTAATCACATATTTCATATTTTATTTTTGTGTTTCATGTTTATTTTTGTGTTTTCCAGATAACTAACAATCAAAATTTGTCTCAACATTTCTTAATCTTTTTAAGTAGTCACTTTAAAAGTTGTATGTAATTGAGTTTTATTTTAGACAGAAACACAAGAATTTTTATTTAAGCAAGGGATCATTATAATAACAAACTATTATTAACTTTAATTTTCTCTTGCCTTTTTTTGCTTTGTATTTCTCATATTTCATTACTGTTTCCCTAGCTTTCTCTAGTTTTACAATAGAATTCTGTTTTATTTTATATTCTATTAAATATATATACACACATATATATCTGATTTTAAAAATAGAAACTGAAATAGAATTTTTGATTTATTATTCTGAAATATTTGAATAAATGTTCATTCATTCAGTAATTATTTATTGAGAATCTACTCCATACTTGATATTGTTGATCTAAGATTGGCAATACAATAGAAACTAGGATGTATATGATTTCTATTCTCTTTAGCTTATTCCCTCATTAACCTCTCCCCTACTTCTCAGTCTTTATTTATTTATCTATTTGTTATTTATAGGCTAGCTCTCTCTTTTAATTTTTGTTCTTCAAATAATGCTAAGGAATTTTATGGCAACAGTTCCAGCAACTTATGTAAACATATTTCTTCAAAAATAGAAATTCAGAATAACTGAACATGGAAAAAAAATTTCAAATAGCCCCATTTGCATGGTGATATTTTTTACCCAATAAGAATTTTAATAAATAAAAAGCAAAAAGATCTTAGCTTAGTGGGAATATAGCCAATGGCTATAAACAATAATTGAATGAAAAAAAGACAATTTCACTCACATACAGTACATTTTAAATATCATTAAAACTGTAGTAGTATAGCATTCTTAACAATTGGGTTGACAAAGGAATAAAGGAAAGTTTAACAAAACTATATTTGCAGAAATATCATTACACAGATATTTCTTTTTTTTCTTTTAAATTTTTAGCTCTCACATGTAAAGGAGAACATGTGGTATTTGTCTTTCTGGGTTTGGCTTATTCACTCAACCTGATATCCTCTAGTTGTGTCCATTTTGATTCATTTAAAGAAATAAGGGCACAATAGTGTATTTTTTCAGAAAATAGAAAATGATAAAAAAAATACTTTCCAACGCATTTTAAGAGACTGATATAAACTCTGCCATCAAATCCAATGAATATAAGAAAGAAAAATTGTGGAATTGTTGTCCTTATCAATAAAGTTGAAAGAAACACAAGATAAAACCTCCCCAAAATCACAGAAAGGAATAACCTAACAATCAAAACTAACAAAGATGTTTAAGCCTATATGTAGATATAGGAGACATGGTAGAGTGGACAGTTTTCAAAATGAATCCTCTTTGAATACACCTTTTTTTCGGGTTTGCACATGGAATAAAACATATTCAGAGAATAAACCTGAATAAGACAGAAAAGGCAATCCCTGAAAAATGTAGAATTAGCAGAAATGAAATTTAATTGGAAGTGCCATAAGTAGAGAAAGTAATCATTTCAAGTGACTCTAGAACATAATGTTTTGACCATTCATCTATACAGAGATGTTATCTAAGGACATATAATGATTCAAGGAAATCTTGAGCTCTACTCATTTACAATATAGGCAGTAAGCATAAGAATTACTTTATGGTGTTTTAACATAGTTATTTATACAAGGCAATTAATCATTTTTCCTATTGTAAGAAATCAAGATTTTTAGATATAGGAAAAGAAAGTCTACATAAAGCCAAATATCTTAAACTTTTCTACATGTAAAATCATGCATTATTACATTTAAAATGTAGCAGTACAAACCTAAAATTTTATGTTTCTTTTAAAAATGTATATTTTCTAGTTCTATTCAGTGAAGTGAAAAGTCACAGAAGCAATAATAACCTAACAGAAATGAGTATGGCTACATTGTGGTCTCCAAATACCGTTAACTCTGGAAGGAACCAGGGTTACTTTGAGAAAAGACTGATTCTATGTCTGAGGCAGAAAATGCACAAGATGCTCCGGAAGAGTCCCAAAACCAACAGAACTGTGTTGCAGACACAGAGGCTCCCACTGGCCAAAGATAAAGTAGAGGGGCATGAAAAAGATAATAAATTACAATTATTGGAGACAGAATAAATACTTAAAAGCCTATGAAAGCCCATAAGTTCATAATAAGACCAAGAAGAGAAATTATTGAGCATTGCTGCAATAAGTAGAGCAGCAACACTACTCTTAAAATAGGTAATTAATTTGAAAAAAATAAGCAGATATTTGGTTTTTCTAGTCTGTGTTATACTTTTGGGCAACCAAATAAGCCTAACTAATAAGGAAAATGTCTTTTTTACAAAATTCTCAACAATAAATATGTTAAAAATGATATAAATAGAAAACCACATTCTGCAGTTCCAGTAAAGTAACAGATCATGGTCTAATATGACCATGAATGGATGAAACCACAACAAATACTGATGGAAATTACACCAAGGAGGCATCTGAACCCAAAGACTATCACACAGAGTGTGTCCTTTTGATATAATTTGCCCTAACATACCCAGCACCACCTGTGACATTTCCCCATGAAAACAGCAGGGGGAATTTACTCTATATTAAATGAGATATAAGGGATATAACAATCAAATACAATGGGTGGCCCTTTTTGACTCTTAGCTCAAATAACCAGTAAAAGTAAAAGTCTGATAAGTATTCGATGACACCAAAAATATTATTTTTACTTTTCTCAGTTCTAGTATGACATTGTATCTATGCCAAAATTATTTTTAAAAAGATTCCATGTTATTTTCTAGATAAGTTGAAATTCCAGGTATAAGACGACCTAATATCTGGGATTTACTTTAAAATAATTGAAGGCTAAGGCAGGTGTTTGGCATAATGATTAAGACCTTAAGATGCTCTCATCTCATATTGGAGTGCCTGGGGTCAATTCTTACCTCCACTTATGATTCCAGCTTCTTGCTAATGCACACCCTGGGAGGCTGCAAGTGATGGCTAAGTACATGGGTTCCTGCTACCCAGGTAGAAGACCTGGGTTGAGTTCTTTTTTTTTTTTTTATCAGCACTCATACTTATTAGAGGTAATACATATATCTTGCAAAAATTTATTATGTGTAATGCAATATACACAGAAAAGAAATCATCATAATCCTACTACCCCAAGGCAAATAACTTTTCAAAATCCTCCTGTTGGTTATATAGAAATGATAAGTACAGACATTCAGAATGAGATCCCAGCTATATTTTTTTTTAAATTAAGAAAGAAAAAAAATTATCCGTTGAAATTTTGCCAAAGCAGTCAGTCCCTTACATAATAACAGAGTGCTGGAGAAAGGGGAGTTTGAGGAGCCTGGTAGGCAGCTCCCAGCATCGGTTCTGATAATCTTCTTGATGCCAATTAGGTGGAGGTTCCTTTGACATAAAGCCTGGTTGTTTGCAGCTGGTAGTTTCAGATTCTTGACCAGGTAGTGATGTCAAATAAAAGTAGGCGTGGTGTGGCAAATTTCCTCATCAGGTAAGATCTACCATCCTAGCCATTTCCATGCTGTCAACCCCTGGAATTCTTAAGTAGGCCTTATTTTATCTGTAGAGCAAACATTCTGATTAGTCACAAGATCACCAGTTAGAGAAAGAAAGATGTTCATTAGAGTTACAGAAGGTGCCTGAAAAATGTGTGCTCCACCCAGAGGGATGATTACTCCATAGGTTTGGCCCGACTCTGGCTATTGTGAGCATTTGGGGAGTGAATGAGTAGATAGGAGATAGATTCTCATATTCATTCTCTCTTTCTCTCAAATAAATTTAAATTAAAAAATAAAATTTAAGAATAACTTACAAAATAAGCAATTTAGAAGGAGGAAAGTGAATGAGAGAGAGGAATAGGGAAGAGAAAGATATAGAGAAGTGGTTAGAGAGATATGATACATAGGGAAATCTTGAGAATAATAGTCTCATATTTTTGTATATTTAAAATTTTTCAGAAAAATAAGGATATTGAATTTATAAACTGATGAACAAAATAGTGTCTTGGTTATTGTCTAGTCAACTGAGACAAATATTTTCTATTAGTTTGAATGATATATGTCATTGTTGTCTTGGCCAGCCATTCAATATAAAGTTGTTAGGCCCATAGTTCTTTTAAAAGAACAGTGACTAACTACCAAGAAAGGGAAGAATTGCTTTGCTTAAACTTAGGAGATAAGGGGAACCTGGAGTATAGACCTCAGCATTTAAGACAGTACATTCTTAATAGGACATCATGAAGACTAATAGGTATCACATGGTTGTGGCAATGCCTGGGACATGTGTGAGTGCTAAATACTAAAATAAATGTTTAACATGTTTCTGACTACCATGTTAGGTGTATGTTTTTAGTTTTGCCTTACTTTCAATTTCATTGTTATATTATAATACAACATACAAACATTCTTCAGTACTGGTGTAATATTTCAGTTTGGCTTAACTTTGGAGAATCATGCAAAGAATATAGGATTTCTTTTTGTAAGAGCACTAGTCTTTTTTTTTTTTTTTCTGGACAGGCAGAGTGGACAGTGAGAGACAGAGAGAAAGGTCTTCCTTTACCATTGGTTCACCCTCCAATGGCCGCCGGCCAGTGCGCTGCAACCGGCACACTGCGCTGATCCAAAAGCAGGAGCCAGGTGCTTCTCCTGGTCTCTGATGGGGTGCAGGGCCCAAGCACTTGGGCCGTCCTCCACTGCACTCCCGGGCCACAGCAGAGAGCTGGCCTGGAAGAGGGGCAACCGGGACAGAATCTGGCACCCCGATCGGGACTAGAACCCCGTGTGCTGGCGCCACAGGTGGAGGATTAGCCTATTGAGCTGCAGCGCCGGCCTTAGAGCACTAGTCTTCTTTAGGCTGTGCAGATTTTCTCATCCTGCCTGTAGCTTCCTCTTTGGATTCTTTCCATAGTTGGTTGTCAATAACGGGCCATTTCTGAATGACTATTTCATCTGATGATTTTTTTCTACACCATATAATGATGGCCATAATCAAAATCCCTTTGTATGTAATGGAAATAATAACTACTAAGGCCACTTTTCATCAGGGTCAATTGATAGCCAAAACTAAGAAATTTTTCTTGTTTGGTTGGCTGTTTTCTAGATATCATTTATGTTAAATGTATGCACTTTCCAGGTATGCTAGAATAAGTTCTAGAATTACTTTGAATTCATTGTGAGAATATTTGCTATGTCCTCTTTAATAGAGAGAATGACCTCACATACTCTGGTCATTCTGCACGTGAGTATGGTACCAAATCAGAAGGAAAGCATGTCTTCTAAAAAGACTGATCAAGCATGGAAGAGTGTCCTTGAGGCCTCTATGAACTCATTTAGGCAAGCAGACTTGCTCCACTCATTCATCTTGATGAGCATCAATGCTCATAGAGATCAGATGGTGGGTTGAGGGAAGTAGGTGCTGTAGATGTCATAATTTTGTTTCTTGCTTTGGCTTTTACCTGTTCCAATTGGTGGTTAAAAACTAACTGCAACTCTGATGAGAATTGCTGACTGTACCAAGTAACAGACTTTCTGGAAGAATTATAAATGAGGCAAAGAGTAGGTGGTTAATGAAAAAAGAATCTCAGACAAATAGGAGGCATAAGTCTTTCCTCTATACTTCCTTTACTCTATTTATTGCTCTAGTATCAAATTAGCTCCTGGAGCTTGAAAGCCTATTATTCTTGGGTTGTCTTTCAGACTATTAACTCAATAGTTATCATGGAAAATATTTGTTTCTTTCTCTGACCCCTCCCATCCTCTTTGAGGTAAGGAGGTGCGAGGGAGAGTGGGGATGAGAAAGAAACCCCCCTGAGATAATTATTTTCTTTAGAGGAAAAATTTAGTAATATAGGAGAAATTCAAGAACCGAGGGGCCTAGTTATTGGTGTGAGATTCATGCTTAGAAATTCAGGTCAGGAACTCCAGGGCAAGATGATTATGGGCCCATTTTACCTGCAAAGACAGAACTCTGTAGGTATCAGGCCTTTGGAGCCATGTGATTACCCATTTTGAATGGATCAGCTGGTGCTAGGCAGTGTGGAGAAGTTACTTGACCAGTTTAGGACTCTATTCCACATTTACATGTTAAGGAGCTTGGTAAAATATTCATTAGAATCTTTGGGAAGTGCTACTCTGATGGCTCCACATGCTAGAGTTAGTGGCATGCTCACAAAACCCACACACATTTGCTTTAGCAGCATAAGAAAAATATGGATCCCACCATCTTCCCAGCGGCAGAATGTGCATGTATTTCCATTTCTGCATCAACAATGAATGATAAATACCAATATTGTGTAGTTGATTTGGAGTTTTCCATGAGTGCTCTACTAGGAACTGCTAACGAGATATTTTAAAAATATCTCACTTTGTGTGGCAAAACAACTTTGGGAGTAACTTGAGAATATGTAGGTATTTATTTATGGCCCACCTTTTGGCTAAGATTTGAGATGACATTTTTCTTTACACAAAACTCTCAAGTGGCACACCATGATTTATAATTTTATTTGGCTATTCCCTGCATATGCTGTGAAGGTTCAAAAATTATTCAAATCCTGACAACTCTGCTTATAGTTATTTTTCTATTCAGATGTCTTCCTTCAAAACATTTTAAAACATTCATATAGAATCTAGATTGGAGTTTTCAGAGAAGGAAAACGTTAATGAGAGAGACAAAGTTTTTGTCTTTATTCAGAGAAGCCTGAAATAGGCCTAGGTCCCTTAAACATCCATCAAAGAGCTGGGCTGACAATAGCTGTATTTGCAACTTGAACTGCCCAGTCTCTCCCTGTAGGTATTTCACACCTATGTCTGGCTGGTCCTTACTAATTAGAAGTATTTCTTCTAAGCATCTTAGAATAGATCAGACCAGATCATTACCAGGGAGATAAAGGGAACTTTCTCCTGTGTCCTTACCTTATCAGATTGACCTTTTGTCACCTGTTTGGAATTCAGGCTATGGAAACAGAACTGGTATGTCTCTATAGCATTTTATCCTACATGATTCAAGGTTAAAGTCCAAACTCCACATTAAAAGAGAAGAAAGTTTACAACTGTCCCCAGAATCCTTGTTCTATTTCATTTAGGTCCTGATTTCAAAATAACTGTTATTTTCTCATTCTAAAATATCATCCTTAGCAGCCTCTACTCTCCTGCCTCCCTCAGGTTCTTCCTCAGGATCCTCCTTGTTTGGTTTCTGCCTCCAGCAGGGGTCTGTGTTCATCCCTGTTGAATTAACTACCTATGGAATCCTTCTCCCAGCAACACTGTCCAGCTTCCTGTTCCTACCATCAGCCTCTGAGCCACAGCACATTAACTTTTGCTGGTATTGTGGCATTTACTTTACAAGTCTCTGTTCTCATTGCCACCGCCCTGTGTCAGAACTACACATGCTGAACTGTTCCTTATGGACTACAGTCTCAAAGGGAACTCTCTTTCTCCCTCCCCCTCTCCCTCCCATTATTCTTACATGCTGCCTTTCAAATAATAAATAAATAAATAACTAAATAAATCTTAAAAGAAACAATTACCTACATATGCCAATGATAAGAAGAAAAGAGAAAATGAGGTTTAAATATGAAGAGGAAAATGTGAAGGGTAGAAATTTCAGAGATTATCAGTTTGCTTTTGCACCAGATTGCACAGTTAAGTTTCATTGCCCCAAACTTCAGTTTTTTTTTTTTTTTTTTTTTTTTTACATCAGAGTTAGACAGTGAGAGAGAGAGAGTGAGTGAAAGGTCTTCCTTCCGTTGGTTCACTCTCCAAATGGCCACTACAGCCAGCGCTATGCTGATCGGAAGCCAGGAGCCAGGTGCTTCCTTCTGGTCTCTCATGCAGGTGCAGGGCCCAAGCACTTAGGCCATCTTCCACTGCCTTTCCGGGCCACAGTAGAGAGCTGGACTGGAAGAGGAGCAACCGGGACAGAATCTGGCACCCCAATCAGGACTAGAACCTGGGGTACTGGTGCCGCAGGTGGAGGATTAGCTTAGTGAGCTGTGGCGCCAGCCCCCAAACTTCACTTTCTAAAACAACCAAGATTTGAGTAAGTAGGGACTATACTTGATGCCTTTCCTCTTAAAAAAAATGAAAATACCTTTACTTGTGAAAACACTTGAGGCAAAATTACTTTGCATATTAACACAAAAAATAGAATTGAGACTATCCTTCATTTGGCAGACTTTGTTTTGAACTTTCCAGGTACCGCGGAACATGTAAACAGACTATTTTCTTTTAAAATATGTATCAGACAAATAAAAATGACATGTATTCAAAATGTTCAACATAATGATTTGTTACACGTGAACACATATATTGTGTGCTGATCACCACAGTGAAATTACTGAACACATCCATCACCAGCCACAGCTACCAGTTTGTGTTTTTGTGTGTTGAGGACACTTAAAATCTGCTCTTAACAAATTTCACGAAAACAGTGTAGTGTTATTAACTATAGTCACTGCACCATCTATTAGATCCTCAGAACTTATTCATCTTATAACTAAAATCTGTATCCATTGGCCAACATCTCACAGTATCCCCTACTTACTGACCTTTGGAAACCACCATCCTACTCTGTTTCTATACTTTTTGATTTTTTTAGATTGAATATATAAATGAAATCATATAGTATTTGTCTTCATGTGTCTGGCTTATTTCACTTAGCATAATATCTTCTTCTGTTTTAAAGATTTATTTATTTGAAAGGTAGGGTTATGGAGAGAGAGAGGAGGAGAGACAGAAAAATCTTCCATCCGCTGGTTCATTTCCCAAATGATAACAATGGCTGGGAATAGACTAGGAGCCAGGAGCTTCTTCTAGGACTTCCATGTGGGTGCAGGGGCCCACGTACTCATGTCATCCTCTGCTGCTTTCCCAGGTGCATTACCAGGGAGCTGAATTGGAAGTAGAGCAGCTGGGACTCGAACCTGTGCCCATATGGAACAGCAACACTGCAGGCAGATGCTTAACCTTTAATGCCACAGTGCTGGTTCCAGCATAATATTCTTTAAACTCATTCAGGTTGTTGTAAATGGCAAGAGGTCCTTCTTTTTTAGGGCTGAATTATATTCCATTGTATGTATATTTATCACAAGTTGGTTATCCATTTATCCATTGACAGACACTTATATTACTCCCATATCTTGACTATTGTGAATAATACTGCATTGAACATGGGAGGGAGATATCTCTTCAACAAACAGATTTCATTTGCTTTGGATAAAAACCTGGGTTGCTGAATTATACAGTAGTTCTATTTTTAATTGCTTTAAGAAAACTCCACAATGTTTTCCATGATGGCTATGTTATTTACATATCCATCAGCAACTGTACTTGGTGCTTTAAGACTGGCATTGCCATCCTGCTTTTAGGGGAGGTTAACTTACTTGCTCCGCTGAAAGTCAGTGAGGGCTGGAACCAGAATCTTGGCTCAGGGCCAAGGAGGATAAAGGCCTGGCTCTTCCATCACACTGTTCTGCTTTCCTAAACAATGACTCTAAGATGCTTTAAAACAATTGTGCAGCCACACCATCATCAGTCTCGCTTTCTGTAATAGGTCTGCTTCCATATTGCAGAGGGCACTAATTCACTGTGAATTCTGATAGGGTAGGATTTGTCATTTCCAATCAACTCACCCTGAGGTTTTTCACCTTTTCTGTACCCAGAATTATTTTTCCATAAGTAACAGTACCCTCACCCTATCATCCCCTCAAGGACTTTGCTTAAATGTCCCCTATTGGAAAGACATTACCTGAACACCTCTTGTAAATCAGTGATGGCATCCCCATGTGCCAAGCTCTCTCTCTCTCCAGGCTGTAGTTTTTCTTGGAGCATTCGTCCTCTCTGACACAAGATACGCTTGTTTACTTGTGTGGCACGTGTCTTTTCATTGGAATGTTTGTAAGCTCAGGAAGTTGGTGACTTTTCTCTGGTGTGTTCAAAATGTATCTCTAGCCTCCAGAAGAGTGGCTAGCACACAGAGACTCCCAAGTTTTTGTTGAATAGATGAACAAACCAAGAATAGTTCACTTAGCTGATTCAAAACTAGTATTGCACACAATTATTCTTAGGCATTTAAAATTAACAAAAAAGTGATCTCTGTTAAATATGAGAATGGGAATAAGAGAAGGAGGAGATATACAGATCGGCACATGCTCACTCAGACTTACCTCCAATGGTAGAGCTAGAAATGTGCCAGGGGATTTCAACTCAATCTTATCAAGGAGGCATATACCAATGCCAGCTCACTTGGTAAAGTGATAAATGTAAGTACATAATTGATCAAAAAGATAAGGTAAGTGTCGAAGAGATTTCACAAATAAGACCAGTGTATGCAAATAATGAAGGATAGAATTAAAAGGGAGAGAATGATCCTGCGGGGGAAGCAGGGCACACAGCAGACTCATAGAATGGCAAACGCCCCAAACATCACTCTGACCTCAGAATCAACCCTTGGGGCATTTGGATCTGGCTAAAAGGCCCATGAGAGTCTCATAGGCATGGAAAGCCAAGACATGGTGGCAAAAAACAACGTAAATAAAAGAGCCTGGTGAACAAGACCCCAGCAGAAGGAACGGGCCATCAAGGAGGGAGGCGCCTCTCTCTGAAGGGAGGAAGGAACTTCCACTGTGATATGGCCTTGACTAAACAAGTTCAGAGTTGGTGAACTCAAGGGACTTCCATAGCCTAGACAGCTCATGGCAAGAGCCTTGGGTGATTGTTGACTTCATAAATAAGAGTGCCAATTGTTTTGTTGTTGTTGTTGTTGTTTTCATTTATTAAACTTTTATTTAATGAATATAAATTTCCAAAGTACAGCTTATGGATTACAATGGCTTCCCCCCTCCCATAACTTCCCTCCCACCAGCAACCCTCCCCTTTCCCGCTCCCTCTCTCCTTCCATTCACATCAAGATTCATTTTCAATTCTCTTTATATACAGAAGATCAGTTTAGTATATATTAGGTAAAGATTTCAACAGTTTGCCCCCATATACCAACACAAAGTGAAAAAAATACTGTTGGAGTACTAGTTATAGCATTAAATAACAGTGTACAGCACATTAAAGACAGAGATCCTACATCTGGAAAACATCATGCTGAGTGAATTAAGCCAGTCCCAAAAAGACAAATATCATTTGTTTTCCCTGATTGGTGACAACTGAGCACCAAAGGGGAAACCTGTTGAAGTGAAATGGACACTATAAGAAACAATGACCTGATCAGCTCTTGTCCTGACTCTAGATGTACAATGTAATACTTTATCCTTTTTAGTATTTGTTGTTGTTGTTGTTGTAGTTGTTGTTGTTCTAGTACTAGTGGTTGAACTCTGTAATTAACACACAATTATTCTTAGGTGTTTAAATTTTGACTGAAAAGTGATCCCTGTTAAATATAAGAGTGGAAAAAGAGAGGGAGGAGATGTACAATTTGGGACATGCTCAATCGGACTAGCCCCAAATGGTGGAGTTAGAAATGTGCCAGGGGATTCCAATATAATCCCATCAAGGTGGCATGTACCAATGCCATCTCACTAGTCCAAGTGATCAATTTCAGTTCACAATTGATGGCTCTGATAGGTCTAAGAGTCAAATGGATCACACAAACAAGACTAGTGTCTGCTAATACTAACTGATAGAATCAAAAAGGGAGAGAAGGATCCAACATGGGAAGCGGGATACACAGCAGACTCATAGAATGTCAGATGTCCTAAACAACACTCTGGCCTCAGAATTAGCCCTTAAGGCATTCGGATCTGGCTGAAGAGCCCATGAGAGTATTGTGGGCATGGAAAGCCAAGATACCATGGAAAAGAAAAAAAAGAAGAAGACCTAAATGAAAGATCTCTGTGAGTGAGATCCCAGTGGAAAGAACCGGGCCATCAAAGAAGGAGGTACCTTTCTCTGAAGGGAGGAGAGAACTTCCACTTTGACTATGACCCTATCGGAATAAGATCAAAGTCAGCGAACCCTAAAGGCTTCCATAGCCCTGGCAACTCATGACTAGAGCCTAGGGAGATTACTGATGCCATGAACAGGAGTGTCAAATTGTTAAGTCAGCAACAGGAGTCACTGTGTACTTACATCCCATGTGGGATCTGTCCTTAATGTGTTGTCTAATGTGCAGTGATGCTATAACTAGTACTGAAACAGTATTTTTTTAATTAAACTTTTATTTAATGAATATAAATTTCCAAAAGTACAGCTTATGGGTTACAATGGCTTCCCCCTCCCAAAACTTCCCTTCCACCAGCAACCCTCCCCTTTCCCGCTCCCTCTCCCCTTCCATTCACATCATGATTCATTTTCAATTCTCTTTATATACAGAAGATCAGTTTAGTATATATTAGGTAACGATTTCAACAGTTTGCCGCCATATAGCAACACATAGTGAAAAAAAAAATACTGTTGGAGTACTAGTTATAGCATTAAATAAGAGTGTACAGCACATTAAAGACAGAGATCCTACATAATATTTTTTTTAAAAAATTAATTTTCTATGCCATTTCCAATTTAACACCAGGGTTGTTTTTTTTTTTTTTCATTTCCAATTATCTTTATATACAGAAGATCGATTCAGTATATAATTAGTAAAGATCTCATCAGTTTGTACCCACACAGAACACAAAGTGTAAAAATACTAGTACTGAAACAGTATTTTTACACTTTGTGTTTCTGCGTGGGTACAAACTGATGTGATCTTTACTAATTATATACTGAATCGATCTTCTGTATATAAAGATAATTGGAAATTAAAAAAAAACACCTGGTGTTAAATTGGAAATGGCATAGAAAATTAATTAATTTTTTAAAGAGTGCCAATTGTTAAATCAACAACGGGAGTCACTGGGCACATGCTCCCCATGTAGGATCTCTGTCTTTAATGTGTTTTACTATGAGAGTTAAAGATAACACTACTAGTCGAACAATATCCTATACCTTGTGTGGTTGAGTGCATTCTGTTGATATCTTTGCTTAGTATATACTAAGTTGATCTTCTGTATATAAAGATAATTGAAAATGAAACTCGATGAAGGGTGGGCTGGGAGAGGGAGTGGGAGAGGGGAAGGACCACGGGAGGGAGGGAGGTTGGGGGGGGAGCCACAATAATATAAAAGTTGCACTTTGTAAATTCACATTTATTAAATAAAAAAAAAACTAGTATTGCTGACAATTCCCCAATGAGTAGAAGATCTGGAGTGTTTTTTCCTCTGCAACTTATATTCCTGTAGTCAAGAGTTTCCTGCCCCTGATAATTCTACTACTTCCCAAAGAACTTCCTACAACTTCTTTCTTGTTTTTGCCACAGGCAATTTTTATCACAAGTCACTCACATCGACCTAGAGGTGTTAATACTTGCAAAATTTTTTGCAGCAAAACATACATGTCACCCGTGGGCTTCTCATGTCTTGATATTACTGTGTAGAACTCAGTAGGCAATTTAGAGATTTTAAAAAGAGTGTTTTATTGCAGATTCCCTCCCATTGCTACTTCACTACTCTGATCAAGCTTATGCTGGAAGCATTTACTAAAAGCCCTTTAAGTTAAGGCCAGTAGAGTAATTAAAGAAGCAGATGCTTTCTCATTCCTTGTAGAACTCTCAGTCCTAGTTCTGTGGACCAAATCTGTAACTGCAGCCACCAGAGAACTTCACACCCAAAGCCAAGAGCTGCAGAAGCTGCTGCGGAGAACAATGTAGCAGTGCTTGTAAAGGACTGTTGAAAGGCAAGCAGCAGAAACTGAAGGAGGGGCAGGCATTTGGCTCAGCTGTTAAGACCTTGCTCAGGATGCCCATGTGCCGAATTGGAATGCTTGGATTCAAGCCCAGCTCTGTTCCCAATCCCAGCTGCCTGCTAATACACACCCTAGGAGGTAGCAGGCTATGGCTCAAGTAGTTAGGTCCATGCTACCCAGGACTGAGTTCTTGGCTTTGGCTGGCCCAGCCTTAGCTATTGTGGCCTTTGGAGGAGTGAACCCTTGGATGGGCGACATCTCTCTTTGAGTGTCCATCTCTTTCTGTCTCTATCTCTATTGTCTGTGCCTTTCAAACAAATGAAATAAATATTGAAGGAGATTAAAAATATAAAACCTAAAAAATATACATGGTTCTTTTAGGATAAGCCTGATTAACCCATGTCATGTTTCTTTTGGACTTAATCTAGATAAACATTTAGTAACAGTTTTTTTATGTATATTTTATAATGATCCCTTCTTCATCTACCCCAGCCCTCATTACATCTCAGTCCATGCCACCACCAGCATCTACCAGATACTTCAACCGGAAACCTAGGTGTCTCTGCCTCTCTCTCCTGCATCCAATCACCAAATCTCATTATATTTCTTTTTTGTTTGCTTAACCTATACCCTTGGCAAACCCTGAACTACTGTGATAACCTACAATTTGGTGTTCTCTGGCATAATACAAGCTTACGAGCTGTCTTGTGGCCCCCTTAAAGTTTTGGAGTCCTAACTCCCATGCTTAGGAATGTGGACTTACTAGGAAATAGTGTCTTTGCAGATGATCCAGTTAAGATGAACTCATTAGGGTGGCCAGTACCATTGGTTTACTTATAAGAAGGGGAAATTTGGAGGCAGAGACAGAAGCATACATAGGGAGAAGGCTATGTGAACGTGAAGGTAGAGATTGGGATGGTGCCTCTGCTAGCCAGGGAACACCAGCAGTTGCCAGAAAGCTACTAGAAGGGTAAGAGGCACAGAAAGATGATCCTCACAACCTCTGGAGGAGCTAACCTTGCTCGAACCTTGACTTCACTTCTAGCCTCTGGCACTGGGAGACAGAACATTTCTGCTGTTTAAGCCACACAGTTTGTAAGACTTTGTTATGGCAGTTTCAAATAATTCATCTTCTGCTATCTTAATCCCTTCATCAATTTTAAAACATTACACAAGTAACACATATACATTTTTATAAAAATCCTAACAGTCAATTATAGTACCTAGCATTATAGAAAGCTGGTTCTGTGAGCCAGAAACTAAAAGTTTCATATGTTATTAGTTCATTTAGTCTTTATAGTGCTATATTAGCACCATCATCCTACAGATGAGAAAATGGGAAGGGCAAGAAATGGAAGGGCTTACCTGTGGTGGCATAGCTATTAAGATACAGGGCAGGGGTGCCGGCACTTTGGTGTAGTGGGTAAAGCTGCCGCCTGCAGTGCTGGCATCCCATGTGGGTGCCAGTTTGAGTCCTGGATACTCCAGTTCCTATCCAGCTCTCTGCTATGGCTTGGGAAAGCAGTAGAAGATGGCCCAAGTTCTTGAGCCCCTAAACCCACATGGGAGACCCAGATGAAGCTCCTGGCTCCTGGCTTCGGATCAGCCCAGTTCTGGCCATTGCAGCCATTTAGGGAGTGAACTAGCAGATGGAAGACCTCTCTTTCTGTCTGCTCCTGCATCTCTGTAACTCTGCCTTTCAAATAAATAAATAAATAAATAAATAAATCTTTAAAAAAATACAGGGCAGGATTACAAATTATAGTCTGGGGCTGGGTCCTGAATTCTCAAATGCCATAGCTTATCCTGCTTTAAATACCACTCACAAGCATGGTGCCCTCCTCAGTCTGCTCAGAGCAAACACCATCAGTCTTAGTATGTGATGTGGAGATTTGCATCTCTATAAAAAGTATGCAACCTTCAAAATTCCTAAAAGGATCATACATATCTTTCTGTAATTTGCTTTTTTTCATGTAATTTATCTTTAATGTTACCCACCCTAATAATCTTACATATACTTTCTGTTTAGTAGTCTATTAAGACTTTTATATCATAATGCTTAGTTAGCTTTGTCTTTTTTTTTTTTTTTTGACAGTGAGAGAGAGACAGAAGCTTTGTCTTCTAAGCTGGGGGCAACAGCTTCCCACCTCTATGCAATGCCCTCTATACAGTATCTGGGACAGGAACATACATCTCAATGTGTATGTGGTGGGGGCGGGGTCTGAGGAATGTAAGTGGCACCCCACACCCAGCTTATGTGGCTATAGGTTCCTTCAGGGTCAGCTTCTGTTCAAACGAGACTTCAGGAATAAACAGAATATGGCTCTGGAAATCTCAGTGTTTGGGGTCCATGTTCAACTTCTCTGAATTTTATTTATTACTTTTGGGAAAAATAGATATAATAGTTCCTGTCCTTCCTTGTCAAAGGATTTATGGGAAGAAAAATAAAATTAACTACAAATATGACTTGTGAATACAATTGTTCTCATGGTTATTATTACTTTCACACTGTTTCTAGATACTAGCTATTAAAAATGTCTCTTTGCGTCATTGGAATGGAAGCCTAACTATTTGGGATGGTTTTTAGTGCCTTTCTGGGGTTGTTGTGAGGATTCAATGAGGTGATGCCTGTGAAAAGGCCTCAGCTCTGTGTCTGCTGTGTGAGAGGCCCTAGTGAGACCTAAGCTCCCTCTCTCTGTCCCCTTTGCTTTATATCCTCACTGCATGAGTGTCGTTACCACCTAACCTTTTGCTGAAAGTTCTTGGGTCTTCGTTCTCATATTTCTAGAAGTTTATATGGAGTCAAAATCTCCCAAGTCTTTAACATAGAGAACATCAAATCATTATTTAATTTTAAAACACAGAGTTATCTGAATTTGTCATTGATTTTTACAAACAAGATTTTTTTAACTTTTATTTAATGAATATAAATTTCCAAAGCACAGCTTTTGGATTACAATGGCTTCCCCCCCATAACTTCCCTCCCACCCGCACCCCTCCCATCTCCCGCTCCCTCTCCCCTTCCATTCACATCAAGATTCATTTTCAATTATCTTTATATACAGAAGATCAATTTAGCATATATTAAGTAAAGATTTCAACAGTTTGCACTGATACACAAAGTATAAAATATTGTTTGAGTACTAGTTATAGCATTAAATCACAATGTACAGCACATTTAGGACAGAGATCCTACATGAGGAGTAAGTGCACAGTGACTCCTGTTGTTGACTTAACAAATTGACACTCCAAACAAGATTATTTGCATGTATTCGTGTGTGTGTGTGAGAGTGTGTGTGTACTTTACTTTCCCAAATGGCCAAGCTGTCTGCACAGGGAGATACTCCCATTTTGTTCCAGTTATTCAAGTGTCTTTATTTCTGATAGTCTGAGCTTCAGCACAACCTGTTTTATACTTTTACCAACATGAACATATGGAGCCTGCACAGGTGCTGCTTTGAGTAATAGTATTTACAACAGATCTGACCTCTGTTCTACCACATTGAAAGAAGGATGCAGATGGCTCTTTGAACACAAAAGAAATGAAGGCAAGAGAATAGAATTTGGCGGCTATCACCGTGGCCTAGTGGGTAAAAGCTGCCACCTGCAGGGCCGGCGTCCTATATGGGCATGGCTTCGAATCAGGCTGCCCCAATTCTGATCCATCTCCCTGCTAATGTGCCTGGGAAAGCAGCAGAAGATGGTCCAAGTGCTTGGGTCCTTGCACCCATGTGGGAGACCTGTAAGAAGCTCCTGGCTCCTTGGAGTGGCCCAGCTTTGTTGTTGCAGCCATTTGGGGAGTGAACCAGCAAATGGAAGATCTCTCTTTCTACCTCTCCCCCTCTCTGTAATTCTGCCTTTCAAATAAATAAATCTTTTAAAAAATTAATAGAATTTGGATAACTTGAAGAAATGCCCTTTACATCATGGCAATGGCTCCATGGAGGTATTTACTGTACCAAATAGTTCCTTTAGGTTTATTGCCATTGCTTAAGAGAAATGTGTACCTCTCCTTTCCCTAGCTCTTCAGCTTACCTCCCTGAGATATGTTAGGGTTCCCATTGCATTATTTTCCATGTGACAATGTGTGACCTGGATGGTAAGGTCCCTCTCTGGCTCTCTGGGTAGGTCATTCCCGTGGGTGAGGGTCCTCACAGTGATCTTATGTCATCTGCAGGCCACTCCTGCCTCTACAATGTGTTTCTGGTGCCCACAAATGGCCATAGAATTAGTTCTTCCCTGATGTGGCCTTGGCTACCATGTCGGGGAGTGATGTCCTCCATATTGGACTCAAAGGAAGGTCCAGATTTACACTTATGGGTCCTGATGATAATTGCAAACCCATAAGGTATGCAGGAGAACAATAATTTGCTGGATCTATTGCCACTGTTTCTTTGTACTTTACAGTGAAGGAAGACCTTGGGGAGGTGGAGGGGATGCAGGGACTTTAGAATGTGACTCTAGAGTCTTTTTGCTTTCCTTGAGGGCACTGCCCTTGGCTTTCTTTTCCTGCAACCTTCCCATTTTCATTTCAAGATCTTGTCTCTCTCTTAAGAAATCTGTGTTAAATTCATTTTACTTGAAAGGCAGAGGGACAACGACAGAGATATTATATCTCCTGGTTCACTCACTAAATACCAGGGCTGAGTCAGGCCAAAGCCAGACTCCTGGAACTCCATCGAGGTCTCCCATATGGATAGCAGGGACCAACTACCTGAGCCATCATCTACTACCTTCAAGGGTGTGCATTAGCAGAAAAGTTAATCAGAATTGGAACTGAGACTCAAACCTGGGCACCCCAGGATGGAATGTGGAAATTCTAACTATATATGCCAAAGGTCCACACAGAGATCTGATTTTAAACAAAAAAATTAAAGGTTCTAAGACCAAGACTCTGAGGATACCATGTAACACACTTGGAGAAATGCTGGACTATATAATAATACCATTTTACTTATCTTGTTTTCCATGGACTTTGCAGCCACTTCCTGTCCTCTCGCCACCTTCCTCTGCCCTTCCTCTGCACACCTTCCATCCATCCACAACTCATTGCAGTTATCCTTTGGCCCAAACTGAACTCTAACCATTTCACAAACATAAAGAGATACATCCAGATTCCAAGCTTTCACACCAACCAGCATGGCCTCTTCTCAGCATCGGGCCTTGCAAAGCCCTGCTTATCATTCTGAGGGAGTCTGCGAAGAGCCATTCTGTGCCATGATGCTTCATTGGTACCCTCTCTGCTCCTATATGTCCCAGCTGCCTGCCTTCTCGCACCAAAATTCCTCACCCTTTCCTCCGCTGGACAGCTTGTGTGCTTTGCTCCTGCTTCTCATATTGTCCTGATGATACCCTACAGACAACCCAATTCACCTCTTCCTTGAAATTTTCCCAATATCATGTTATCTGCTCTCCTTCTTAATTGTCCATTGCATGTCTTCTTTTTTAAAAAAAATTATTTATTTATTTGAAAAGTGGCGTTACAGAGAGGGAGAGACAGTGGCAGAGACAGTGGTCTTCCATCCACTGATTCACTCCTCTGATGGCTGCAAGGCTAGAGCTGGGCCAATCCAAAGCCAGGAGCCAGGAGCTTCTTCTGGGTCTCCCATGTGGGTGCAGGGACACAAGTACTTGAGCCATTTTTTCTGCTGCTTTTCCAGGCACATTAGCAGGGAGCTTTTTGCGAAGTGGAGCAGCTGGGACTTGAACTGGTGCCCATATTAGATGCCAAAGCTACAGGCCATGGCTTAACTCACTATACAACAGTGCCAGCCTCTGCGTGTCTTCTTAACTTGCCTGATGTTACCTGTTAGATCCAATCTTTAATTTTAATACATCCACATGAATAGCACTTGCTATATGCTGACCTCATTCTAAGCACTTTATGAAAGGTAGCTCACTTAAACCTGTGCCATTGGAAGTGGGTGCTGTTGTAATCCCATTTCACAGATGAGGAAATGAAAACCACAGACTGACTTCTCCAGTGGTACCATTACTAAGTGGCTAAATCATAGTTCAAACTTAGTTTTTCTGGATCCAGATACCATGCTCCTGACAGTTACACTACTAAGCTTCTCTTTATGCATTATATTTTTGTGATTATTTGTGTGCTTTTCTTATGATTTTTTTTTTTTTTTACCATCTTGGCATCCCAGTGGTTCCTAACATATGGTAGGCACTCTCAAACACTCAGAGAATGAGACTGTATAAAATGACTTTCTTTGTAGGACATCATAGAATTCTAGATTTTAAGAAACTTCAGAAAAAAAAAACCCTTCCAATATAGCTCAGAGTGCAATTTCTGGTGGTGGTTAAAGACAAAAAGTAAATTGCTTTTGAAAGTTAGCATTTTCTCGTGATTATTCTTCTCCTGCATGCTTCCCCAAGTAGTTTTCTCTTTCACTTGTTTGGCGTTTTCCTAAGATATATTCACACTTATATTTTAAATGATGGAAAGAAAAAGATCACTTGCAAATGCCAACTAGGAAGAGTATTAATTTTAAACAATGCTGTTCCGGTGTACCAGCTGCTGTTACTATGCTTACATATTGGTTGCTAGGGGTAGTGAGAACAGTTATGCTTGTGACGTCAAGATGATAAGCTGCTTCCACCCCAGGTTCTATTGGTTAGGATTCTTCTGGGATGAGGAATCTTCAACCCCAAGCAATAGAAAGCTGCTTGCTTTCAACTTGCAAAAATTATTCAAACTACAGAGATAAATACATTACGATCTAGTAATTTTCTGAGGGTAGGAGGAAATTTGACAGTTAATATGGCATCAGTGATTTTAGGTTTCAGAATCTGGATAAGAGTTTTTAAGTTTACATCCCCCCAGAGGATGATGTGACCATTATGGAAGGCTAATAAGTATTGCATGTCTATCAAGGATCTACTGCACAATTCCCTTATCTACTGTGCTCTGTTGATATTTCCATTATGCTTTCCTTTCACAAATGAAACTGAGGTGACATTTTCATGCTTACATTTTGTTACACAGTCTAAGTAGTTCTTAAATGGGCTTTAGATCTTGTGTTTTCTTAGCTACCATGTGACTATGAAGCAACAAATTTCGTTTTTCACATAAACATATCATGCTAACATAGCTAAATGTGTATTGTCTCCTTTAAAGAAACAAAAAGTGTTCCCTTGGAAAAGTACATACTAATGTCACCAACATTTCTAATAGCTTTGATCTTTTGTATCTGTTTCCTTCTTCATAAATATTCCAGATACCTCTCCAGCCACCTGGGAAAAATCAGCCTTGTATCTTGTCCATATACTAGACTCCTATTATTCAGCCATTTGACTGCCTGCTTTAGGGGACTAGTATGGTTGGAATGATATGACCCCCAAACTCATGCAAGGATTTAAACCCCAAAGTCCTAAATTGATGGTAATAAGAGGGTGAAAACTTAATCTGAGGTGTTTAGAATTGGGAACTTTGGCAAGAGAATAGTATTAGATTAGGTCATGAGGATGGAGCCTCTATGGTTGGATTCTGATGTCTTTGTAAGACAGAGAAAAAACCCATTGCAGACTGATAGAGATATTAACAGATGTGTGTATTGAAATCTTTACTTAGTATATACTAAATTGATCTTCTGTATATAAAGATAATTGAAAATGAATCTTGATATGAATGGGATCAGAGAGGGAGCGGGAGATGGGATGGTTGCAGGTGGGAGGGAGGTTATGGGGGGAAAAAGCCACTGTAACCCAAAAGCTGTACTTTGGAAATTTGTATTTAGTAAATAAAAGTTAAAAAAAAACAGATGTGTGAGCACATTTCCTGTCTCTTGTCATGTGATGACCTATGTTTGCCTCCTCTTAGGCCTGCCAGTAAGAATGACAGAGATGGATCTGGGGGGCCCATCTGATTGTAGACTTTGGACTTCCAGAACCATAAACTTAATGATCTTATTTCCTTGATAAATTAGGCTGCCTCCTGTGCTTTGCTGTAGAACTGAAAAACTGGTAGATACAAGGACTCAGCTGTACCTAACACTGTGACACAAATACCTGTTATTATCCAAAATACTTTCACCTCAGAAATTCCTGCCTCTGCTCCCAGCTTCTGACAACAACCCACACCTTTGTGTCTCTCATACTCTTATCCTTCCATGGCCACTGCTTTTTGAGATCATTGAGATCAATGGTTTCTGAACTCCTCTTATTTCTTTACATCTTTACAGTAGCTCTTGACTTCCATCTTTTTCTCTCTTGTACTCATCACTTCATCTCTTCTTACAGCACCCCATTTCCTGCCACCTCTCTCCACTACCCGTATCCTGCTGTTTCTGGTTCCTGGATCTGTCCAACTGTGTGCCTTTTTGCTTCTATACCTGAGCCACAGCTTTACTGGGTTGTGTACTTGAGGGGCACCTTACAGATGTGATCTCCTACCCAAGCTCTGTCCTCAGGGCTGCTCAGCAGTCCTTTCCTCTTAAGGAAGGAGGTGAATGCTTAATCACTGCTCTTTGAGTAAAAATCCTTGCCAGTTATGTTTGCAAATTTACTTCCCTGCTTTATAAGTTATTTTTAAATTTTTGATTAATATGCAATATTTGTAAATATGCAACATTCCAACAGATCTAAACAGTGTAAACCAGTCGACCAGGCAACTACCCCTTCTATTCCTTATCTTTTCCTTGTGTTTGAAGCCTACCAGCTCCTCTATTCCAGTCTTTATACAGACTATAATATGTTATTGTGAACTATAGCCACCCCAGTATGCTATGGAATACTAGAACTTGCTAATTTTATCTGATGTATTTTAGTACCTGTTATCCAACTTCATGTTCTCTCCTACTTTCCTTTCTAATCTCACTTTTTTTTTATTTTTGACAGGCAGAGTGGACAGTAGGGAGAGAGACAGAGAGAAAGGTCTTCCTTTTGCCATTGGTTCACCCTCCAATGGCCGCCGTGGCTGACACACTGCGGCCGGTGCACCGCGCTGATCCGATGGCAGGAGCCAGGTGCTTATCCTGGTCTCCCATGGGGTGCAGGGCCCTAGGACTTGGGCTATCCTCCAGTGCACTCCCTGGCCACAGCAGAGAGCTGGCCTGGAAGAGGGACAACCGGGACAGGATCGGTGCCCCGACCTGGACTAGAACCCGGTGTGCCGGCGCCGCTAGGTGGAGGATTAGCCTATTGAGCTGCGGCGCCGGCCTAATCTCACTATTTTAAAGCTTCCAAATTTCCACTTATGAGAGTGAATAAGCAGAATTTGTTTTTCTGTGTCTGGCTTACTTCACTTAATGTGATGTCCTCCATTCATTTCCATCCATTTTGCTATAAATGACAAGATTTCATTCCTTTTAATGGTTGAATACTATTCCCAAAACATTACATTTTATTTTGCTAATTTCTCTAGTGTGAATACTCTCACCATGTATTTAATAATGAGTGTGTTTAACAACCTTCTTGCAAAAATTTCTCAGGATTTAGTAATGACAAGACTTTCCTAGTTGCCTCCAGCCCACCATTAAATTAGCTAACAATTTTTGAATGTACAATAAGTGCTTGCACTTTTATAAGAAGTATTATCTCATTTAATCCTATGATACATTTTTATCCATTTTATGGATGAGGAAACAAAGATTAAGTAAATTTCCCAATGGCATTCTGCTTAGTGTGGGAGCTGGAAGTGTACAGCTATTTAAAAATACTACTTTCCTTTACCAGAAGCTACTAAAACACCTCTCTAGCCTTCCTTATTTCTAATAATTCAAAAGGATCTGGTTTGATTTTGTCATAAAATAAGAAGATACATATTTAAAATGAGTAATTTTCTGCCTTAGTAGAATAAAGTACAAGGAAGTCAGGAGTCCTCTGATGGTTTCATTTTTAAACAATTTTTTAAAAAACAATTCCAAAGGCAGAGTGAAAGAGAGAGAGGGAGAAGAGAAGAGGGAAAGAAGTCTTCCATCCACTGATTCACTCCCCAAATGGCTGTGACAGCCAGAGCTGCACCAAGCTGAAGTCAGGAACCAAGGACTCTGTTCAGGTCTCCCACATGGGTGACTGGGGTACAAACACTTGGGCTATCAACCACTGCCTTTTCAGGCCCATTAGCAGAGAGCTGGATCAGAAACAGAGTATCTGGGACTTGAACTGGCATTCCATATGGGATGCTGGAATTGCAAGAAGCATCTTAACCCATTGTGCCACCTGATGTTTTTCTATATGTAACATTTATTTCACTTCCCAGCATGTAACAACAGCTCATAAGGATGTTGAAAGAATGTAATATAATAATTCTTATTCCTTTACTCAAAGTCCTCTAAAATCTTTATGTGATATATTAATGTATTTAAAATAATTGAATATTTTTTATTTATATCACTTGAAAAAATACTATTACTCTTGGCATTTTATTCTTAGGAACTAATTTGATAGAAAGAAGAAGAAAACAGCATTATGCAAAAAATGTTAATTGTAATTGTAGCTATGTCAGTAGAGAAATGAGACATACAAGAATATCCAAGAATAGTGAATTAACAACGTATGCCTTCAAGAGAATTGGGGCAGCCAATAATAAAGACAAGAAACTCATTTAGCGAGATGGAAGAATAAAGTTGGATATTCATGACTTGATCATGTCACACAGGTGACTATATTGTAGAGGCAGAGTACAAATTTTAAATTTGGGACAAGAAGAATGGGTTCCGGGATCTTTAGACTTGTCATGCAACCTATGGCTTGGGGCTTAACTTTCTTTCCCTTTAAAATGGGAACAGCACCCCCAGAGTCACTGTGGGGATTAAATGAGCAAATATGGGCAGGTGCTCAGAGTAGCACCTGGCACATGGACCTGTTGTATATGCCTGAGGCAAAGACTGACAGGAACGTGCAAAAGGAAAAACAACTGATGCTTTGGGCTTAGCAGGAGTGAATGTTGAAAAAGTTTTTATAAATTCTACAACATATCTGAAATAAATAATAACTAGTGGAAAACCAAAATAGCTCTTAAAATAGCCTACAAATTAGGTTTACCTCCAATTTAAACTCCCATCAGTCAAACAAGTATAGGCACCCTATTAGAGCATTGCGGCCACTCTCAAGGCAGTCACAGGCAAGACTGACTCTTCTGTGTGTCCTACTATTCAGCAATTGTTGAGGATCTGCCACCATTCTCTGGTCACCCAGTGTCTGCCAAACAGATGTGGGATTAGACTCATTTTCATGCTAAAAGAGTACATGTAGAGTCATAGTCATGCTCGTATGATACAAAAGTGTTGCCTGGTGCTTTAACCTCCTGCTCAGGTGTGGACAGTGTCACACACCACTGCCTCTCTTCTTCCTCCTTGTTCATCTTCCTCTTCTGAGATGAAAATGGATAAAGATGAATTAAAGGTGGCTCCATTATTATCCCTTGACCTGGAAACAACTAATAACTTCTTGTAATGTTCTAAGACCAAAACTTTCATTCTAATAAACTTTATTTAGGTGAATACCTTGTGAAGATCAAAGTGTAATATATGGATCACAATTTAATGAAACTTAAGTCATTGAGGGCTTAATATATCTGAATTCAGTACAATAGAGTTGCATACACCAAGAACCACTAGTAATTATCTCAGTGCAAATCATTTTCATTCTTTAGGGCCTCAAGACTTGAAGCAATTTTTAGAGAGAATAGTTTTCTGAGTCTTCAGCTCAAGCAAACAGAAAATCCGGAGTGCACTGTAAGCTCAAGGCTGTCACCACCTGCTCAGATGTGCGAGTTGGTGCTTGAGGCATGCTCAAATATGCTTATCTGCTGCTTATTAGTGGGGGCATTTAATTAAACCAAGATAGTCTTTCTGCCTGACCAGGGCAACTACTGATGAGAATAAAATTGATGGGAGATGAACAGTTAACAGCAGGAGATACATGGGAACAAGAAATAAAAGAGCCATAGTCAAACTGAAGAATATTGCTGTAGTATATTATATTTGACATTTACTGCTGTGTCTCATAATGCATCCTTTACTTCTCTCCAGCAGCCATGTTACTTCATTATTTTAAATTTTGGAAGCTTTTGTTTTTGAAAAATGACAAAAATCTCAGTTCTCCATTCCTCATTAGGGTGCATATTTAATTGTATTCTGTTCAATGTATTTGAATGTTGCAATTCAGCCAGAGGAACATGGCAACAACCATGTAAGTGGCTATGCCTGGCTTTTTCCAAGGTATTTAAAATTCTATCATTGTTTCCATAAGCCACAGAGAGGGGTTATTTTTCATGGACAGACAGTGCATTCTTCTCTTGGAGTTTTTATGGACAGACTGTATAAAATGATAACACAATGAATGGGGGACCAGCTCCACTATATCAAGGGCTTAAATCAGCTATTTCAGACAGAAACTCAATGTGGGAGAGCACGTTTCAAATAGGTTTGCAGGTAAAGGCTATAACACAAAATTTCAGTGTCTTTTGTGATTAATTCTCATGAAAGGTTAATGACTGTTTTATAATAAATTAGTGCTTAGGTGAGAATGATTTCGGTAATGTAGGTTCAGGTAGCAACCTGAGCAAAATCAATAACATTTGCATGTCAGAATTAAAATAGAGATATGATCCACCTACAGAATGGCAGGAGATGTGTTACTGTGAAAGGCACAGAAAAGGTGAATCTTCTACTGACCTATTCATGGCTTTTATGATTTTAAAATGCCATATTCACTCAAGTTCATCCCCTGACTTCCATATTCTTCTGAAAGAGAAGTTTCTTTACTGTCATTGTTTAACAAGAAGTTATCTTAAGGTTAATTTATAATTAACCCTGACTGAATCATAGTCATTTGGAGCTCCCTTTTTATTTTCTCTTTTTTAACCTGTGGTGAAAAAATGGTCTAAACTAAAGTGATTTTTTAAAACTGCCTCTAAGGGATATGAATTTATGTCTATTTGCAATTATTGAAGTAGAAAATCAAGAATTACACCCTATTTTTGAATGAAGCTTTTTTAATCAGTTTGAAAATCATTTTAATGGAAAAAATTTTATATTGAATCAATTTTTATTCATAGACTTTAATGCAAACTTAAATTCTCAGCCACTCAGGTGTGATATGTGACCCAGATCTCTTTTCTAGTTGTACTTATTATAGATTAAGTTTGTATATAGATTTTCTTTATTCAAAACTATAATGGCCACAGTTTTATAATTATATATATTTAATAACCAGACTCATTACTTAATATCCTGTAAAGAAATGATATTATTATACAATACACTGGAGAGAAAGTGCCATATTTTTGGCTATCTAAAAAATAATAGGGAAAATGCAACTTCAAATACTCATAAAAATGTACTCTTCGTGATAAATGTATTTTATTCATTCTTTCACTTATGCCTCATCCACTTCCAAGAAGGAGATAAGGTTGCTTATCATTAGAGTGAGCATGTGATTTTAACCCAAACCCAGAAAAATCAAAAGGTTAATCCTAATAATCATATTAGGGTAACAGAAAAACTAGCCCTGTCGCAAAAAGACTGAAACACAGTCGTACCATTTACTAACAACTTAAATGCAATAAAGTCATAGCTTAAATAACATAAGACAAAAGGACAAGGGAGGAATGAGAAAGAAGAGATACTGGAAAAACACTCCATCATGTCTTTCTGACTTCAATCTATCTAGATTCAGCATATATCAGTTATCAGGTTGACAAATGGGAATCTCTTGTATCACTGTGTCTTAAATCATCAGGAATACTATATTAGTTGAGGTAAGCTAATGGCTATAAAAAAGAACTCCAAAATCTCAGTGACATAAAATAATAAATGTTTACTTCTCACTCATATCACAGTCCATCACAGAGGGGTAAGGAAGTAGTGATGTGAGCCATGGCTCAGAAGCCTAGGCGTACAGAGGCTCCCTTTTCTGGAACTTGAGACAAACAAGGTAGCCTTAGGTGTAAATATCCAGCCAAAAGATAGAAGAAAGAGCACGTGGAGGATTGGAAGGAACTTTTGTCATGTGCTAATTCTGCAAAGATCACACATTGCTTTCCGTGCCCAAAACTCAATTTTATGAGCCACCTAATTCTAAGAGAGCCTGTGGACTGAGGTCTGGTTGTCAACCCGTGCAGAAGTGGAAATGAGGTTTGGGAAACAGAAACATATCTATTACTCTGCACCTCTCCACCGTTGTGGTAACTGAGACCTCATCACTCCGCCTCCCACACATAGAATGAGGAAGTCTGAGTCTGCATGGAGCACAACCCCCCAAATCTCTGCAAGGTGCCCCTCCTCTTTAATCCCTTCATGTGTGGCTTCTTATGGTCTGATTACCTATGAGTTAGGAAGGCTAATGATCATCCCTCCACCGTCCTCCAGACATTTCAGTACACCTTGATGGAACAAGGATAAATGCCGCAGTTGACAATTTCTGTAGGGAAAAGCAGATAATCAGTAGTCGGCTAGAAAGTCTTTTTCTTCCCTTTAGTTTTGCTGAATCTCACATTATTCTTTGGCTTCAATCACAAATGTCATCTCCTTTTCTCCTTGCTTTTATTCCTCTTGAGAAATCACCAAAGTATTTGTACCATATTAAGAACCTATTAAATCTGTTTGCTCTCGTAGTTCAGATTATCTACTGTGAAGCTACTTAGTAAAATCCTCTACAATTCTTATTATTTGAAGCATATAATGGAGTTAACAAAAAAACTTCTTTATCAGTGATTATAAGGATTATAGAAGAAGATTTATGAGCTTTAAGAGTTGAGAAAATTACTTCTGAGACAAGATATACAGCAATAGAGAAAATAGTATAACAGCAAAGTGATTTGGCTTCATGACATTCAAATTACTGTTAGCTGCCTCCCTAATCTTGTGTGCTTTCTGTCTGCCTGTGTCTATGTGTAGTGCCAGAGAACCATAATGATACTTACCTCATTTTGTTGGCAAAAATACCAGAGATCTGGGAAAAATTGGTAACATTTTGATATTTATGAAATATTTTAAGTCCTGAAATGCAAATAAAATAAGAAGTAAATAGCTTTATTCTTAATTTTATTATTTTCAAAATAATTTCAGAGTTACAAATGAGAGGCAACTGTAGAAGAGAAGAGTCCTATACACCCCAGCGCCACTCACTTTCTTCTCATGTTAACATCCAACATTACCATGGTACCGTTTTCAAAGTATGTAATTAAATTGGCACAATGCTATAAACCAAACCACAGGCTCTGTTTTGATCTCACCTTTTTCCCCACTGATATACCTTTTCTGTTCCAGAAGCTGACCCCATGTTCCATTTGCTGTCATCTCTGCTTATTCTCCTACAATTTGTGACTTCTCGCTTTTATTTTCTTGTCTTCCATCACTTAATCCTTCGAATAATACTATCCAGAACATTTTTAGGATGTCCCATAATTTTAGGAGAATACTACAGAGGTCTAATAAATTGTGTCATAGAGGAACGATAGCAACATAATAGCAACCTGACTTATAACTAGTGATGTTATCTTTGATCATTTGAGAAAGTGGTACCCATCAGTTTTCCCCATTGAAAGGATACTATTTTTTATTTGCCTTTCATAGATATTGGGGGGTAGATAATTTTGGTCAGAGCTTACATCTTGTCTCTCTTATGGATACCTGCTTCTCTAGATTCTGGATAGTCGTGGTCCTGCAACCTTAGCACTTTGTGAACTTGCTTTTTTGTTCAGAAATTTTCTTATATATTTGAAAACAGCACTGTTTCCTCATCTCAGAAGAGATTAGAAGTCCAATATTTGAGGGTTTAAATAAATACTCTTACTATTAATAGTTACTGTTAGTTTTCATGGTGGTCAATACTCCAGTCCATTCTGAAAGATCAATCTGAGTCAGATCTCATCATCCCATTTCTCCTGCTAGCGACTTGTTTTGGAGTGGCATATGCTGATGTTTGGCTATTGAGATATAAAGAAAATGTGTTGTTGTCTTCTTAAGGAAAACTTCTTTTCTCCGAATTGGGGGAAGTAAGGAAAAGATTGTTCACCTTCTTCTACCTCTTGACATAGCTATGTCTGAATATAGTACCTGAAACTATGGCAATCATAGTTTCTAAAATGAAAATGAAAACAACACTAAGACATCAGGGTGAAAACATGAAAGAACCCAGTCCTGATGCATGTCTAAGCTGTTGTTCCAATCAGCCATGGAACTGAGCTTAAAAGTGGATTTGTAGTAATTGGCAATAGAATACTTCTTTATTAAGTTAATTTGAGCCTTGTTACTTCAGTAACTTAGATCCAGTGACTTATGGTAGATAGTACCACTTTAAGTAAAGTATGAGTTTTGTGCAAATACAATGCAATGTATTTACCCATCCTACTCTTGTTGGGCATTCGGATTGTGTCTAGTTTTAGGAATAGTGCTTCTATGATATTCTAGTAAATGTCTTTAAGGGAATATATCCACATCTCTTTTATATGTATACCCAGTAATAAAATTGCTCAATTATAAATCATGTTTATGTTACACTTTAACAAATATTACTTAATTTTTTCTAAATGGGTTATTTCAATATATACTCCTACCAGAAATGAGTTAGTTATTCTATGTCCTTGTTAATACTTGATGTTATCAGTATTTTCATTTAAACATTCTGAAGCATGTGCATTTGTAGTAGTATCACACTATGATTAATGATACCTATATATGTATATTCAGATTTATATTTCTATCCATTCTAAATAAATTTCTATGTATTTAATAGCTTTAAAATCATAGGCTAGATATATATTGTTGGGAAACCACCAAACTAAAGCCATGTAAACTAAAGACCTTCATGCTATATGCTTTAAAAAGTATAACACAAGATAAAACAAAATTCAGAAGCCATGACAACTTATTCCAAGTGAGAAATGAAATATACTGAATAGTAGGAGAGACATAAAAAGGTACAGTAGAAAGAAGGGACTTCATCAAGTTACTCTTTTTGAACTCATCTGTATAGAATGGAGTTAGATGATGTCCTCATTTTCTTTACATTCTTTTAAGCCAAATATTGGCTGTCATCCACACCAGATCCTGAGACCACTTTTGAGGTTAGGACAATGGTCAGGGTAGCTCCCTGAACTTAAGTGTTCTCCCATGAACCCTAGAGAACAGGTGCCTTCATGGTAGGATCATGTTGGTTCACATCTGATTGTGGGAGGTGGTGATACGAGATGCAAATGCTTTTCTGGAATAAAAGTTTCATTTTCTCCTTATACTGAAACTCAAACCAGTGACTAGTAATAAAGGTCAGTGTTGCAAATTTGGAACATAAGAAGCTGTAGTTGTTGGTTTTTAGCCAAGAAAGCTCACCAAAGGACGAGAAACTATTTGAGCCTAAAAACTGGCAAATACCTATCTGCACATAGGTATTAAATACCTGCTATAAGTGTCTATGCAAGTCTGCATATTTATGGATGGTGTTACTTTACTGAGAACTGAACCATGACATTTATCTAGTTCAAATGCTAATGTTCTATTAAAATATCAATGGAAGCCACATTTTTCTGGGTAGTGATTTTTTTTTTTGATTCAATCCTGTTGATTTCTTCTTTGATTTTAATTATTTCTCTTCTCCTACTGGGTTTGGGTTTGGTTTGCTGCAGATTTTCTAGATCCTTGAGATGACTTGAAAGCTCATCTATTTGGTGCCTTTCCAATTTCTTGATGTAGGCACCTAAACACTGCTTTTGTTGTATCCCATAGGTTTTGGTATGTTGTGCTGTTATCCTCATTTACTTCCAGAAAATTTTTGATTTCTCTTTTAATTTCTTCTATGACCCATTGTTCATTCAGGAGCATGTTGTTCAATCTCCATGTGTTTGCACATGCTCTAGGGATTCCTGAGTTTCTAATTTCCAATTTCATTCCTTTGTGGTCTGAGAAGCTGCATGGTATGATTCTAATTCTTTTGTATTTGCTGAGACTTGCTTTATGGCCTAGTATGTGGTCAATCCTAGAGAAGGTTCCATGTACTGCTGAGAAGAATGTAAAGTCTTTAGATGTAGGATGAAATGTTCTGTAGATATCTGTTAGATCCATTTGGGCTATAGTGTCATTTAAATCTGCTGTCTCCTTGTTGATCTTCTGTCCTGTTGATCTGTCTATCTCTGAGAGTGGAGTATTGAAGTCCCCCAGTACTATTGTATTGGGGTCTAAGTCTCCCTTTAAGTCCCTTAACAAGTCTTTTAAATAAGCTGGTGCCCTGTAATTAGGTGCATATACTTTGATAATCGTTATATCTTCCTGTTGAATGGATCCCTTAATCATTATATAGTGCCCCTCTTTGTCTCTCCTAACAGTTTTTGTGGTAAAGTTTATGTTGTCCGATATTAAGATGGCTACGCCCGCTCTTTTTTCATTTCTGTTGGCATGGTATATCTTTTTCCAGCCTTTCACTTTCAGCCTGTATGGATCATTGTTGGAAAGATGGGTTTCTTGTAAGCAGCAAAAAGATGGGTTTTGTTCCTTAACCCAATCAGCCAATCAGTGTCTTTTAACTGGACAGGTCAAGCCATTAACATTCAATGTGACTATTGAGAAAGAGTAACTTTGCCCTGCCATTTGCCAAAGATATTTTCTAATATATGGTTTGATATTCCTGTGATCTTTTGGTGTGAGGTTTCCTTCCTTTACCTTCTTTCATATTGGTGACCGTGTTTCTGTGTTTCTGTATGTAACACATCTTTAAGCATCTTTTGCAGGGCTGGACGAGTGGCGACAAATTCTTTCAATTTCTGATTGCTGTGAAAGGTCTTTATTTCACCTTCATTCATAAATGAGAGCTTTGCAGGATATAATATTCTGGGTTGGCAGTTTTTCTCTCTTAGTACCTGGGCTATGTCTCGCCATTCTCTCCTAGCTTGTAGGGTTTCTGAAGAGAAGTCAGCTGTGAGTCTAATTGGAGATCCTCTGAGAGTAATCTGGCGTTTCTCTCTTGCACATTTTAGGATCTTTTCTTTGTGTTTCACTGTGGTGAGTTTGATTACGACGTGTCGTGGTGAGGATCTCTTTTGGTCATGTTTATTAGGGGTTCTATGAGCTTCCTGTACTAGGATGTCTCTGTCCTTCTCCAAACCTGGGAAATTTTCTGCTAGTATCTCACTAAAAAGGCCTTCTAATCCTTTCTCCCTCTCCATGCCTTCAGGAACTCCTAGAACCCGAATGTTCAGTTTTTTAATAGTATCCTGTAGATTCCTGACAGTATTTTTTAGATTTCTGATTTCTTCTTCTTTTCTTTGATTTGACTCTTTCCTTTCCTGTTCTCTGTCTTCTAATTCCGATATTCTCTCTTCTGCTTCACCCATTCTGTTTTTAAGGCTTTCTAATGTGTTTGTCATTTGATCTATTGAATTCTTCATTTCATTATGGTTTTTTGTCACTATCACAGTTTCATGTTCTACTAGTTGTTTCATTTCATTTTGATTCCTCCTTAATATTTCATTTTCACGAGAGAGATTTTCTATCTTGTCCATTAAGGATTTCTGTAGTTCAAGAATTTGTTTTTGAGAACTTCTTAATGTTCTTATCAGTTTTTTGAGATCCGCTTCTTGCATTTCCTCTATCTCTTCATCTTCATAATCTTGGATTGGGGTGTCTTGTTCATTTGGGGGCATCATAGTGTCTTCGTTGCTATTGTTACCTCGGTTTCTACATTTGTTGTTTGGCATGTTGGAGATAATTTATTTATTTATTTATTTTTTTTGCTGTGGTGATTTTTTTCTCATTATACTATGCCTCTAAGTGGGCTGTCTGCTTTGATGGATCCTTAGAGGCTGTGATGGGTGTGGCCAGAGAGCTCTGCTTAATTCTTCAGGTTTAAGGCTTTGCAAAAAGTGACTCACCTTGCTCCTTGCTGGATCTCTCTCTCTCTCTCTCTTTTTTTTTTTTTTTTTTTTTTGTTTTGACTCAGTTGGGAAGTAATTCCGAATGGCTAAGTGGAATTGAGGGTAGTTGAAATCTGGCCTCTGTGAGTATTCATTTGATCTACCCCTGGGACCACACAAAGAGTTTATGCAGCCCTCAATGTGTTCTCAAGTTTCACCTTAGACCCAAAGTTACTGAGTTTGTGTACTCATTGCCGCTTTACATATGTAAAATGGTGCCTGCTCTTTGTTTTGCTCAAGTGGAGGGAGGGGCCTCTGCTTTTCCCCAATAATGTCTCGAGTTTCTGAGGCTTTTGTCTTACCTCCAGTTCGTTCCCGCGCTGGCGAGATTGTGCGGCTCGGCTCCCGTGGTTGGGTTTCCACGCAGTGGGCTCCTTGTAGGTCCTCGGTGTCACATCCACTAGATCCGGAAGCGTTTCCTCTGCATTTTTTTTTTTGAATATTTTCCTGAGGCTACATTAATTCCACTTTTATGAAACTTTATTTTCCAGACTATCAGCGCACGTCCTCACTATCCGCCATCTTGGCTCCGCCCCTCCTGGGTAGTGATGTTAACATTAATAAAGTCTTGTTGAATAAGCAGGTAATTTCTCTGATATTAAGGCTTCATTTCCTGTTTGAAATTTGTTTTTTTTTTTTTTTTGAAACACCAATTCACTTCTAGTGAATTGTTGGTTCTAGTGTCCAACTATAATTAGAGATAAAAGCATTCCCTTCTCTTTCATAATCATGATTGCTTCTTCATTTGAATCTGTCAAACCCATGGAAGCATGGGTTTGCCTGGTGCTCAGGCTGAATGCTTGCACCTCCCAATTCTTATGTTGAAATCTAATCACCAATGTGATGGTATTAGGAGGTGGGACCTTTGGGATATGATTGGGTCATGAGGCTAGAACCTTCATGAATGAGGTTAGTGTTCTTATAAATAAGGCCCCAGGGAGATGCCTTGACCTTTACACCAGAGAAAGACATAGCAAGAAGTCAACAGTCTGCACCCAAAACAGGGCCCTCAACAGAACTCAACTTTCCTGGCTCCCCAGTTCTGGGCTTCCATATTCCAGAACTGTGAGAAATAAATTTTTATTGTTTATAAGACAGTTGGTCTATAATGTTTTGTTATAGTGGCCTGAAATGATTAAGATGCTCTGCTACCTATTTCTGGTGGTGGTTCACCTCTGACAGTCACTCAAATGCTGGTTCAGAGCTTCTTGGCATTTTGTCCTTAAGGGGCATTTGTCTCAGACATGTGGTAGTGAGTTCTCCTTTTGCTGTTAGGAATAGTGGAGTCTTAGCTGGTTGAATCATGGCTATCTGTATGCATAAAGCACATTGTTGTTTATAGAATACTTCCTTAATTTCTAGAGTTTCCAAAAATATGCAAAGGATGGTGTAGAATGAGTGTGAATTGTGGAGTTGTACAGCTGTGCTTCTGATGCTAGCTCCCTTACTTACCAATCAAGTGGCTTTTGGAAATTCATTTCATCTTCCACTGCCAGCTGAAAAAAGTAAAAATGGTGGCATCTACCCAGGAAAAATTTGAAGATTTAGATATAATAAACTGAAAGTACTTGGTAAAAAAAATGAACTCTTCATATTGGGTGATTCTTTTTAATTACAAGAAGCACCCTTCTTCCCCATGCAGACACTGTGTCCTTAGTGACAAGACCCTCCATCTTCCTGTAATCTTACATAATCTCTGTATTTCAATTGGATCAATAACTGGAAATCTGAAAAATAAAGACTTCTGATATTCCCAGGTGGCTGAATATGAAGATATGTTTTCCTTGTTTTATAAAACAGATTCTGTTAAAATACATACTTAAATGTGAAGAAATTATGCCAATGGTTTATTCTTTCAGGCAAGAATTGCAATTGAAATGGAATACAGTGTATTTTAATTTTATTTAGTTAAAGATTTTATTTATTTTCATTTTATTTGAAACACTGAGACACACGCACACACACACATACACACACACAGATCTTCTATCCACAGGTTCACTCCCCAAATGCCTGCAACAGCCAAGGCTGGGCCAGGCAGAATCCAGAATCCAGGAGCCAGAAACTCAATCTGGGTTTCTCACATGGGTGTTAGGGACCCAAGTATATGAGCTATTACCCACTGCCTCCAAGATTGAGCATTAGAACGAAGCTGAATCAGAAGCAGATGAGCCAAGACTGTAGCCAGGCTCTCTGATGTGGTATGCAGACATCCTAAGCAGCAACTTAACCTCTGTGCCAAACACTTACCCCTGGGTTTCTATTTACAAGTGAAACTGCTCTTCTAATTGGTTTTTGATTTTCTTTCTCAAGAAGTTTGTATTATTTATAAAGCCATTATCTATTCAGATAAAATAAAAAAGGACACATTTAAAGTTTTCTAGACAGTGGTGTGCATCCTAAACATTCTTATCTAATGATAATAATTTTGAATCTTGACCTACAGTAGAGTGATTTCAACATTACATTTACTGATTCCTTTTAGCAGCAGTGAATTTCTCTTTTGAAGCAGTATTTGAGTTATGAATACATCAGGGACATTTGCTTTCAGTCCATTTTATCTGTGTTAAAAGAGTTATTTTTGGCTACCCCTTTGCCAATAGCTCACATCATTTGGCCCAAGCAGAAGCCACTAAAGTTGTGCAGCATTTGAGGCACAATTAGAGGATTAGATTTTAGTAATTAGTTGGTAGAACCTAAGTCCAACTTCCTAAACTTGTGTGTGAGACCCTAGAGCTCCTGAATTGTCTAATTTATATCACATACCCATTATGTGGTAAGCCACACATAGAATTTTCAGTAGTATTGGTCAGCAAAAAGGACCAAAACCCCTCTCCTGCAGAGCTGGATTCTGGTGTGGGGACTGTCCTTCATACTTATCTGTAGTGAGAACGGTATACGCTCACCATGTCTGGAGGGAAGCAAGCACCAACATCTTAATATGGCCTCTGTTTCTAACCTCATGAACCTTCCTTGAAGCCCTGGGATCTCCTGTCTGTTTTGCTGCCTTGTCTTATAACCCCCTTCTGGTTGTTAGAGTCCAAAGAGCCAATGCTGCACCCCAGCACCCACCTGGAGTGCTGAACATCACTGGGGGCATGACTGAACCTGTGTCCAAGTGAACATGCCTTCCGCTAGGGTCTTGCTGCTTCCCAGGTAATCTCCTTCCCCACTGGAGGAGGGTGGAGGAGGCGAGGTGCCTCCACTGAGCAGAATTTAGGAGTGCTAGTGCTTGGTAAATGCTGACTGGGGCAGAGATCTGTCCCTTCAACAACACTCTCTGTAGTGCCCCGCCTTTACCAAGATGTAGTGCATCTTTATGAGTCCTTGAGAAATACCATGAGCTCTGCTGTTCCCTGGAGTAAGGGGGAAAGCCTGGTAAAGTGACAAAGTCAGTCTGTCTGTCTGTCTGTCTGTCTCTCTATTTTAAATTTTGGGTTTTTATGAAATACCTGTACCTTTTTTTTTTTGCAGGATGTAGTACACTATTTCCACAGAGACACACAGCATGAACGAATCATAACTGGCAATTAGCCCTTCCATTTCTTTTGTTGGGAACTGTAGTTAAGCTACTATGCTGTGGAATACCAGAATCCACAAAGTTATGCATAATAATGTGCTTGTTACTGAACAGATATGAGACTATGGAGCTCTATTGGGAATTAAAAAATTAGGAACACCAGGGATTTCTGTGTGGGACTCCTGGCACCTCAGTGATTGCCAGAGTTAACCTGGGCAGTGTCCCCTTTGTCACCCACTGCTCCAGCTGTAATCACCCTGATGAAGGGGCAGCGTTCCTGACCCTGAAGCAGTGGGAAATGTGCTGCCCTTAATTAGCACAGTTTCCTTACTCAAAGGATTAGCATTGATACTACTTTTGTAATCCACTTCCATATTTTAAAAATGTTTATATTAATTTGAAAGGTGGAGAACCACAGAGAGATCTTCTATCCCCCTGGTTTACTCTCCAAATACCAGCAACAGCCAGGGCCAGGCCAGGAGCCTTGACCTCCATCCAAGCCTCCCACATGAGTGATAGGGCTCCAAGTACTTGAATTATGAACTGTGGCCTCCCAAGGTGTGCATTAGTTGGAAACTGTATGGTAGACAGTAGGAGGGACTGGACCCCAGGCAGTCCAGTATGGAATACAGGTGTCCCAAGAAGCAGTTTAATCCACTGTCACAATGCCCAGCCGTTGCCATATTTTTAATGTCAAAAATTATGTATTGATTCAAGTGTCTTAAAGGGTAAATGGCCACTCTCCTTTTACTCTGGATATCATAGAAGTTAACTTTTTAAGAAAATTACCTAATTTAATATTTTGTTTTCCTTTTTTATTAAAATTAAAATGTTTTATGAGTACAAAGAGAACAGATTTCATGCATTCAATAGATACAGTTCCAAGAAGACAACCATATTTCCCCCACTCCCCTATTCTCAATCTCTCCCCATCCCTCCCCTCTCTTCATCAGTTTTTGCAAAGCCATAGTTTTAATCCACTCTATATTCACAGGCTTAATTCACCACTAATCATAATACTCAACAAGTAAAAATTAGGAAGACCACAGTTCCACAGGCATATGAACAAGGGCTAAAAGTGACAATCAGATCCCAAAATGTCCATTTCATTCCTATATATTTTTTGCATTATATATTAACTGCCAAATATCAGAGAAAATATTTTAAGCAACAAAAATCCTCTCCCCCAAAATTTCAAAATTCAAAGGGAAGAAAAGTTACAGGTACATGGTTATTTTGCATATAATCTTTATATCTTCATCATCCAATTAATATACTCTAAATACATATCTTTACCACTTTGTTATGAATTGATTTGGTAATATATAGTTGTATACTATATACATTGTTTTGCACCATTTTATTTTTGGAGTTTTATGTGTGTGTATGTGATGTAGTATGGTGATTAGCTCATATTTATACATATTCATCTACTTGTTAATAGTTGGATAGGATTCTGTCTATGGATGAACCAGTCTGAAACTGATAGCCATTTGAGTTGTCTTCTGTCTTTTGATATATTAAGCAATCATTGAATAAATATCATGGTACATGAAGCTTTCTACCCTTGGAAATAAATGAAGACTAACCGAATGAGAAAAGTAAAAGTTTTTACTCAACGCTTGCTATAGAACAGGAGTCAGCTACTGTCACTCATGCTTGTCAGAGAATCAGAGGCTTGCAGAGGGGAGGGGAACGTTGGGCAGACTTCAGGAATAAAGGCTGATTGGAAGCAGGTGGCATGAGGATGCTGTGGGTGGACTAACTAGAAGTAGGACATCCTTTGTGATTGGTTAAAAGTACATATTTAGCTTTCTCGGTCCCAACTTGGAAACGGGGACAAAAACTAGAGAGTGTCAGTTATTAATTTATAACTGGACATTTTGGGCCAATTGTTACATAAGTCATTGTTTACCTTGCTAGGTTATTACTAAAGATAGCAATCTGGTTTCCTGAAAGTCTGATTTATAACAGGTGGCTTCCTGCGTTGTTTGTTGTGGTGTGGATAAGAGGTTTGTTTTCCTGGGTAGATTGTAGTCAGAGCCCTTTTATTCACATATTGTGTAGTCATTGTCCATTTGTATTTTCAATCTCACAGAAATGTAAGTATATCTATCAGATAAACTCCTAGAAGTGGAATTGTTGAGACAGTCTTTGATAGTTGCTTCTCTCTCTCTCTTTCCCCCTCTCCCTCCCTCCCATCTCTTCTCCTCCAGTCCTATCCCCTCCCCTCCAGATGTCTTTCCCAGGCAACTTTTAAAATAGATTATTTGTTTTACCAGTCTGAGAAAGTAAGCCTTATGAGCAAATTGAAAGGTAGAATTACTATAATCCTGTGTCTTGATGCTCTTCTAATTTAAATATCTGTATCAGCCATGTATGTATGATTATAATAAATACACTGTCTACTTGATTCGAGAACAACATTAATAATTATATGATTTTTCTTTGTACTCATCATTTTTCATTTTTCCTTGTCATTACCTCAAAAATTTCTGTTCTTCTTTAATCATTAATTCACTCTCAGTGCATCTGCAACTGGTTATAGGAAGGTTAAATTGTTTTCTGAGCCACTGTTTGCATTTGTTCCTTCATTGTTTCCAGTTTTGCTCCTAAAATGTTAATAAAAACAATAGGTTTATGTCTTGAAAAGTTTGGATAACTACAGTTCTGGACTTTCACAGCTGAAAACCCATACTGGTCAATCTTTGATATTTATGATAGAGAACACAATTGTACTTATTGTTTCAAGAGACTTACATGCATGAGTTCATTTGCTCATCACAGTAATCCTATTTGTTATGTAATATTATTCCCATTTTGTAGATCACAAGGTTGAGACAGAAAGAGATTAAGTAGCCTGCCCAAGCTAAATGGTGAGACTAGGATAAAAATTAATGAAGAATACTTTTTGACCACTGTTCTGATTCGCTTCTTTAATCACCATTCTTTCTTGTGAAAAGCAGTTTAATTTGATAACCATATCTTATCTAATACTCAGAGACATGGTCAATTAAATACTATCTATTGATGATCAATATTGGGCTCAATATTATTCTAAGTACTTGTATTCTATAGGCTAAAATAGCTATTCTAAAAGCACATGAACTACAGTAGACCTATGTGGAAGGTGAGGATGCACACAACTTAGGAATCCAGCAGCTGAGAGCCTCTGTACCAGAATTGGAGAGTGAAGTGAGACCAGACAGCAGCAGCCCAAGCTACTGGTGAAAAAGCTGCAGGAAGAGCGTAGAGGGAATCCAGCTTGGAGCTCCATGGAGGATAGTGTACCTGCCAAAGTAGAGGAGAAAAAACAAAGTGGGGACATGTTTTCTCTCTCCCCAATCATCGTGCAAAGATGTCCTGTAACAAGTTGACAGAGAGCAGGCACCATTTTAGACATACGGAACAGGTTTACCAGCTTATGTCTGTGGCCAGCAATGAGCCAAGCAGAGACTCCTGAGTCCAGTGGGGAGAACAGGCAGAGGGCTGGGTGCTCAGAACTGTTGGGAGATCATGTGCCAGGACTATGAAAATACTGAGGCTGCATGAAAGGACTCAGGGTGTGGTTGGGATATGGGGCAGTCACTGTGGGAGCCTCCACACGATCAGGGATTCCTGGTGACCTGGAAGGGGACATTGCTGGGAAATCTGAGCTTACACTGAGGACTGCATAGAACCTTTGTGTGATCCTTGCAGAGAAGACAAATAATATACTCACTGGGACTAGCACCCTGGCATTGGTCTCCTTCAAGGAGAGGAGTGCAGCCGTATCTACACCAACAGACAAGAAGATACCTCCCCTCTGATTAAAAAAAGGAGATTTGCCATGACAAAGCTGAGTGTGTCATCTCAGAGGCACCCTCCACTTTGGAGCACTGAACTGAGCTCCCTGGCCACACCCACCAATGGCTCTAGTATTCCCTGAAAGCAGACACTCCAATAATCCACTCAGACATAGTCCAAAGATACAAGACACCACAGCAGAAAAAAAAAAAAAAAGAAGAAGAAACCAACGAGTTTCTCCACAAATGCTGATTAGCAAATGCAACAATTCCAGAAACAAGAATAAGGAAGACAACATGACACCCCCAAAAGAACACAACACCTCAAAACTAGATTGTGAAGATGATGAGATTAAGAAATGCCAGAACTGGAATTCAAAAATTGACCATAGGAGTACTTAGAAGTAATCAGAAGCAGGCCGGCACCTCGACTCACTAGGCTAATCCTCTGCCTGCGGCACCAGTACTCCGGGTTCTAGTCCCGGTTGGGGTGCCAGATTCTGTCCTGGTTGCCCCTCTTCCAGGCCAGCTCTCTGCTGCAGCCCGGGAGTGCAGTGGAGGATGGCCCAAGCACTTGGGTCCTGCACCCCATGGGAGACCAGGAGGAAGCACCTGGCTCCTGGCTTCGGATTGGCGCAGCACACCGTTCGTGGTGGTCATTTAGGGGGTGAACCAACTGTAGGAAGACCTTTCTCTCTGTGTCTCATCTCTCTCTCACTGTCTAACTCTGCCTGTCAAAAAAAAAAAAAAGAAGAAGAAGAAGAAGAAGAAGAAGAAGTAATCAGAAGCAAATACACAAACTAATGAAATCTACACATGACGTGAAAGAAAACTTCTCCCATGGCATTGAGATCTTAAAGAGAAATCAAAATGAAATCTTGTAAATGAAGAATTCAGTATAACAAATGAAAAATACAGTGGAAAGCCTTAACAACAGAATTGGTGAAGCAGAAGAAAGAATATCTAACTTAGAAGACAAAGCATAGGAAATTATGCAGTCAGAACAAAAACAAGAAGAAATCAGAAAACTAAAAATACTGTTGGGAATCTACAGGATACTATCAAATGACCCAATATATGGGTCCTAGGAGTTCCTGAAGGTGTAGAAAGAGAGAAAGGATTAGAAGGCCTTTTTAGCAGAATAATAACAGAAAATTTTCCCAATTTGGAGAAAGAAAGGGATAGCAAAGTATAGGAAGCACATAGAACTCCTAATAGACATGAACCAGAAAAGATCTTCACCATGACACCATGATTGTAATCAAACTCTCCACAGTAAAACATAAAGATTATAAAATGTGCATTGAGAGAACTGCCATCTTACTTTCAAAATATCTCCAATTAGACTTACATCAGACTTCTCATTAGAAACCCTACAGGTTAGGAGAGAATGGTGAGATATATTCCAAGACTTAAGAGAAAAAACTGTCAACTCAGAATACTATCACTGGCAAAGCTCTCATTTATGAATGAAGGTGAAATAAAGACTTCCATGACAAACAGAAACTGAAAGAATTTGTTACCACCCTTCCAGCACTGCAGAAAACATTGTTATTTCTGCACAAAAACATTGTTATCACTATGGAAGAAGGTAAAGGAAGGAAATATCCTAGTAAAAGTACAAAGGAAATCCAAAGTACAGAATAGGAATAATTATGGAAAAATGGCAGGGCAAAGTTGTTACTGATTGATAGTCACCTTGAATGTAAAAGCCTCAGCTCTCCAGTTAAAAGTTACAGACTAGCTGAATGTATTAGAAAATAAAACTCATCTATTTGCTGCCTTCAAGAAAAACATCACTAACAAAGATGCAGGGATACCGAAAGTGAAAGAATAGAAAAAGATACTCCTTGCTAACAGAAACCAAAAAAGAGCTTGTGTAGCCATTCTAATATCAGACAAAATAGACTTTAACACAAAAACTGTTCAAAGAGACAAAGAAGGACACTAAGGATTAAAGTATCAATTCAACAAGAAGAAGTGACTATTATAAACATATATCCACCTAACTATAGGGAACCTGGCTATTTAAAAGAAATATTAAAAGATCTAAAAGGAGACATTGACTCAAATACAATATTAATGGGGGTTTCAATACCCCAATTTCAGCAATGTACAGATCAACCAGACACAAAATCAGCAAGGAAACAGCAGAATTAATCAATACTATAGGCCAAATGGACCTAACAGATATCTATAGAACTTTCCATCCCACAGTTGCAGAACACACATTCTCACCAGTGCATGGAACCTTCGAAAGAATTGACCACAAACTAGGCCATAAAGCAAGACTCAGTGAATTCAAAAAACTTGAAATCATATCATGGATCTTCTCAGATTACAATGCAATAAAGCTCAAAATCAGCAACTCAGGAATCTCTAGAACATATGCAAACACCTGGAGACTGAACATGTTCCTGATTGAACAGTGGGTTATAGAAAAAAATCAAAAGAGAAATTAAAAGATTTCTGAAAACAAATGAAGATGACAACACAACATATCAAAACATTTGAGATGCAACAAAAGTAGTGTTAAGAGGAAAGTTTATAGCAATTTGTGCCTACATAAAGAAACTGGAAAGGCACCAAATAAAGGAGCTATCAATACATCTCAAGGATCTAAAAAAACAACAGCAAACCAAACCCAAAACTAGTAGGAGAAAACAAATAATTAAAATTAATGAAGAAATCAACAAAACTGAAACCAAAAAAATGCAAAAGATAAGCAAAAATGAAGAGGTATATTTTTGAAAAAATGAACAAAATTGACACACCATTGGCCCAACTAACCAGAAAATGGAAAGAGAAGACCCAAATCAAGAAAATTAGAGATGAAAAAAGGAAATGTAACAACAGACACCACAGAAATAAAAAGAATCATCAGAAATTATTACCAAGAGCTGTATGCCAACAAACTCGGAATCCTAGAAGAAATGGATAGATTCCTGGCCACATACAACCTACGTAAACAGAGCCATGAAGACACAGATAACCTAAAGAGACCCATTACCAAGATGGAAATTGAATTAGTAATAAAGACTCTTCCAACAAAGAAAAGCCCAGGACCAGATGGCTTCATTGATGCATTCTACCAGAACAGAATAGAAACACCAGAAATTAATACAAACATCTACAACCAACTTTTATTTGACCAAGGAGCTAAAACCAATCCCTGGAGCAAGCACAATCTCTTCAACAAATGGTTCTGGGAAAACTGGATTTCCGCATGGAGAAGTACTAAGCAAGACCCCTACCTTACACCTTATGCAGAAATCCATTCAAAATGGATTAAAGACCTAAATCTATGACCTAATGCCATCAAATTATTAGAGAGCATTGGGGAAGCCCTGCAAGACATTGGCACAGGCAAAGAGTTCTTGGAAAAGATCCCAGAGGCACAGAGAGTGAAAGCCAAAATTAAAAAATGGGATTCCATCAAATTGAGAAGCTTCTGTATTAAAAAGAAACATTCAGGAAAGTGAAGAGGCAACTGACAGAATGGGAGAAATTATTTGCAAACAATGTAACTGATAAAGGATTAATAACCAGAATATACAACGAGAGCAAGAAACTCCACAACAACAAAACAACCCAGTTACAAAATGGGCAAAAGGACTTGAACAGACATTTTTCAAAAGAGGAAATCCAAATGGCCAATAGGCACATTAAAAAATGTTCAGGATCACTAGCCATAAGGGAAATGCAAATCAAAGCCACAATGAGATTTAACCTCACCCTAGTTAGAATGACTTTCATACAGAAATCAACAAACAACAAATGCTGGCGAAAATGTAGGTACACTAACCCACTGTTGGTTGGAATGTAAACTTGTAAAGCCACTATGGAAGTCAGTTTGGAGATACTTCCAAAATCTGAATATAGACCTACCATATGACCCAACCATCCCATTCCTCGGAATTTACCCAAGGGAAATGAAATCAGCAAATAAAAGAGTTATCTGGACTCCCATGTTTATTGCAGCTCAATTCACAATAGCTAATATATGGAATCCACCTAAATGCCTGTCAACTGAAGACTGGATAAAGAAATTATGAGATATGTACTCAATGGAATACTATACAGTGGTTAAAAAAACAATCTGGTCATTTGCAACAAAATAGATGAATCTGGAAACCACCATGCTTAGTGAAATAAATCAGTCCCAAAGGAATAAATACCATATGTTCCCCCTTATCTGTGATAACTAATAGAGTACCTAAAAGGAAATCTGTAGAAGTGAAATTGACACTTTGAGAAGCGATGACTTGAACAGCCCTTGTCTTGACTGTTGAGGAACAGTTGTTTTTGTTTTGTTTTGTTTTGTTTTGTTTTTTCATAATGGAGCATGGGACTGGGAATGGGAGAGGGAGGAGGTGGTGTGGGAGTAGGGGTGGGAAGAATCACTATATTCCTAAAGTTGTACTTATGATATTTGTACTCATTAAATAAAAGTTTTCTTTGGGGAAAAAACATTAACTAGGCAACTATGAAACTCATTCTTCTCCTCCCTAATTTATTTCTTCCTGATTTTAACCATTACAATTTCATTCAAATTTTACATGCTGGCATAAGTTCTTCCTTTTCCCTATCTTTCTATCCCACCCTAGCTAAGGGTCATCTATGTTTTGAGTCTAATATTTTAGTGTAATAAGAACACATCTTACTTTTATGATTTATATATATTGATATCAGAAATTATGAAGAAATAATAATAGATTTAGTTCTTTTTTCCTGTGTGTATTATATTCATTTGATTTTCATTCAACCCCCCCCACAATGGTGAGGAAGAGGAACGTGAGGTATCCCAAACTAATATTTGATTAAGTCTATGTTTGTACTGGTTATTTTTATAGTTAGTTCTGGATCATTTCTACAAAAGCATTGGCTGACTGCAGTAAAACTCTAAGTCCAATTGCATTAAGGCACAGGCAGGTCCAGATAATATTCTCAAGTTCAAAAGTTTTATCCTTAATATGATTATAGAGATCTTGGAGAAGTTTACAAATCAAACCTCTTAGAGAAATGTAGAGGCAGTTAGGATCATTTAATCTGAGGATAATTAACCTAAAAGATAGCTTCAAAAGCATGAATTATGGTGATGATGGTTTTATATGGAAGAAAAACGTGATCCCATGTAAAATTTCCCTACTAAAGAAGAACTAACACCTGGACTCTTGGCTGAAATCTTTGAGAGCCAGAGAGGTAAAGGGGAAAAGACATACTCCGGGGGCTGGGCAACAATGGCTGTGTGACCAGCTCATCTGCTGTAGCATCTTGGGGATAGTAGTAACCTTTCTCATCCTCCTCTTCACCATAGTAAAATGGAACTATCAGCACCTACTTAAAGGTTCTTTTTTTCTTTCTTTCTTTCTTTTTTTTTTTTTTTGACAGGCAGAGTGGACAGTGAGAGAGAGAGAGACAGAGAGAAAGGTCTTCCTTTGCCGTTGGTTCACCCTCCAATGGCCGCCGCGGCCGGCGTGCTGCGGCTGGCGCACCACGCTGAACCGAAGACAGGAGCCAGGTGCTTCTCCTGGTCTCCCATGGGGTGCAGAGCCCAAGCACTTGGGCCATCCTCCATTGCACTCCCGGGCCACAGCAGAGAGCTGGCCTGGAAGAGGGACAACCGGGACAGAATCCGGCGCCCCGACTGAGACTAGAACCCGGTGTGCCGGCGCCGCATGGCGGAGGATTAGCCTAGTGAGCCGCGGTGCCGGCCTCAAAAGTTCTTAATGCTGGGGGGTTAATTTTAGTACAGTGCCTAGATTGTAGTGAGAGCCTAGTAATTGTAGGCATGGGTTCTTGAATTGGGTATCTTTAGGACTTTCTATCCACCGGAAACCTAGGCAATACTGAGATTATTGGCAAATAGTTCAAGTCAAACCCTCATGAACATGAGTCACAGACCCCAAAGGTTTGCATCTTGGCAGGATTTCTTTAATTAAAGAGTCCCAGTGTTATGGTGGCTGGGGGGATGGGAGCTGTGGCGGATGTGTGTGGCATAATTTTGTTGTGAATGCAAATTAGTTTTCCTGTCATTTGCTAGCAAGCCCAATGTTTATAATAACTGTTCATAATGAATCAGGCTGATATTTTGTTCATATATTTTCCCTTGAGGCTTTAATAATTCTGCTTCCATGTTTTATGGTTACATGTTGCGAAATGAGACTCTGTTGGAAATACAATCCTGTTTTATCGCCTCTGTAGTAATGAGAGGCACAAAAAAAATAGGAAAGGAAGCAAATTAGTGATCAGAAAGCTTCCAAGACAGAGAGGGGTCTCCTTCAGCAGACTTAGTGAGTATGTAAGAAAAATGAAGGATGGTCTAGAAGGGCTCCGTCAGTGAAGTGGGTCAACAGAATTAAAACGAAAGCAGATTCTTGGGCTTAGTTGGGAGAAAACCTTATGTGACCTGAACTGAATGAGTCTTGTCAATTTCAGTAAAGTACCTACCATGTTCCAATTCTTTTATAAACCTATAAGTGCATCATTCAATATTGCAACCATCAGCTACATGTACCTATTTGAACTTAAGTTACTTAAAATTAAATAAAAAATTCAGTTCCTCTTTCATAGTAGCCACATCTCAAGTTTCTAATGCACAAAACTCATGGGTAGTTACTACTGCATTTGCCAACCTAGAAGAGCATTTGCTTCATTCTAGAAAGTTCTCTCAGGAAGTAGTGCCCAGAGGTAAATAAAAACATGGCCAAGACCTGTCTAGGAAGGCATAAGAAGTTAGCCGCTGGGATTGTGAGAGAAAACTGTTGTGTGGGTGCCGAAAGAGTGAAGGGGCATCCAGGAGACAGTGGTCAAATATTGTAGGATGCAGTAAGGAGAGGGTCTCACAAAAGGCTTCCTAGAGAGAGAAAACTTGATCTGAGCCGTAACAGGTAAGTTGCTTTTCCCCAAGTGCAAAAGGTGGAGGAGAACATTGTAAGCTTAAGTAGAGGAGCAAATTAAGGAGGGTGAAATGCATGCTGTATCCATGGAAGGCCTGGAAGAGTGAGGCTGGAATATGCAGCCAGAGCTAAGCCCAGGTAGGTGGGCGGGGCTGGAGCAGGGGTGGGGGAGGGAGGGCACCACACCAGGCAGGATGCAGGACTTTGCCTTCTGTACAGTGAGGAGTGGTTTTAAACAGAAGAGTGAATTGTGATCATATTTATATAAATTGGAATGGAGAAAGAGGTTTTTTGTCAGTGGGATTATGTTTTGAATGCTATCCATTTCACTGAGTCTTCAGGCTAGGATTTTAACCCTTCTGATTTCAGTTTTTCATCTGTAAAAGGAGGCTTATATTACCTCATAGGGCTAATATGGGGATGGAATAATATTGGTAAAGCAGCCAGCACAGTCCTTAGCACACAGTAGGTATCCAGCAAATCTTTGAGCCTTTCCTTTTGTCCTTACTGTTACAGGGAGACAAATGAATAAGGCCCCTATGTCCTCACATCAGTGGGACTGCTGGTGTGAATGGGTACGTCAAGGACAAAAGTAACAGCGCGCGCACACACACACACACACACCCTACCACAGATGCACACATGAACCCACACATGCCCCCACACAGTCTCTCCTGTCCTGCAATGGAATATTGTAAGCTATGAAGGAGGCTATGGCATCAGGTAACCCATGCAAGGATTAGGTTTCAATGAGGCAATGAGTGCTTAAAATCAGACAACGGAGGAACTAAGGAGGAAGTAATGTTGCTGTGAGCAAGAGAGGAGATGTGGTCATGAGATAGGGAGAGTTGGAATCTTACAGGGAACCACCTCCCAACCTCCCTCCTCGACAAGAGGCTGCTGGGGCACCGTGGCTTCGAGGGAATGTGTAGGAAGGGCTCAATGGGGTGGACCACTGTGGAAGGGGTGAGTCTCACATAAGGAGCACTGGCTGTATAGTTAGATAGATTTCCTGCATATTTATATAAAAGCCTCTGCATCCTGATTTTAAATAAAATCCTGATTGTTTTTCTATGGCTATCATCCATTTTTGTTTCCAATATGTCTTGTTTGCTCTTAACAACAGAAAATTGTATTTACATCATGCACTGGAACTCTAGTTCTGGTTGTAAATCTCCTGCAGTGTTTCCCAAATGGAAAATTCTCAACACCCACAGGATAGGGGAGTAAAAGTGAGGACAGGGACACATGTATACCCAGTATTTAAAAATTAAAACAAACTTTAGATAGTGTTCAATCAAGCTAGGGTGGTGACAATGGTTATGTTGTATTCACTTAAAGCTCTGAAGAGCATTTATTTATCTCCTATAATAAAACATTGGAAACCTAATTGTGAGTGTGCACAGTTTAATGATCTTTCGAAATATCTGGTCCACAGATGGGGAATAAAAGGAGCATTAGAAAATGAATGGACTCTGACTTTCTGGCAGATAAGATTATTGAGATGCGCAGAAGCAGCCACATCATCTTTTATTTTGGATAATTAAAAATCAACCCCAATGATATATATTCCTCCTGATATTTAGGATAAGTTGTTTTTAGAGTGTGCATAGATCAAGAATTCCTTTGTCCATTTCTATGTGTTACTTGGGGAGATGGTATTCTGTACAATTGCACACTAGGCTAGAAGTTATTTGTCAAGAGAAATAGAGTGAAAATGGCAGGTAACTTTTTAACATTTTGAATATGTATAAAGATATATATATATATATATATATACATATATATAAAGACTATATATATATATGACCTGTGTAGCCCTAGAATTCTAGAATTAAACTTTCTTCAAGTTAAATTAATATTTTGTTTCTTCTTGTGCAGCAGTTGAGCTATTTCAATAAATATTCTACGTAGAACATTTCACTTAAAATTTTTAATCTTTGTAGATTTATAGTATTGCAATTCCACTGTCAAAATGACAGATACTGACATGTATTTTAAGGTAATCTTATATGATTATTTTTCAGTGCACTGTATCAATCAATGCCCTGACAAGCCATAAAATGTTACAGCTCGTAAAGAACTAGTAAGTACTCAATATTCCAGGTACAGCAGCAGAACTATAAATTAAATTGATTATATAACTATAAAATAATTAGTCCAGTGTTGCCAGACAACTTTGTTTGAGAACTTCTCTGTTACAGGTTTTTGCTTCCAAAAAGAAACATGTGCCTATTGAGTATCAAGTCTTCACAGTGTGCTTGAAATTTTTCCTCTTGTGCTTTATGGTCCATTGGCTCCCTTGTACAGCCTTCCTCAAGGTGAGCTCATTCCCTCTTCTGGCTTTGGCTGTTCCCATATGTGGGAATTTCTAAATTTGTATCTCATCCCCAGACATCTTTTCCAAATACAGATCCATATGCTCCAATGCTCACTGGGTGTGTCTTGGATGGGATTTCCCCCTAGGCTGCAAAACAAGGGCTTGAGTTCCAGTGGTTAGTTTGCGGAGGTATCCCAGATAGCTCCAGTAAGGGAGTAACGAATCACAGGTGCATCCTGAAGTAGAATTCCATGGTGCACAACTGGGGCTTGGTCCCCATGGAGAACTCTGGGAGACAGCACTACAGACACCTTCTATTTTTCCTCCCACAGAGGGATGGGGAACCTGGCATATTTATGCTCCATCTGTGATTGCACAAAGATTGCTTCCGATGGTGTTCATTCACCATCACTTTTATTGGGTGTCCCTCCCACACAGGGGAATGAAAACCCTCATGTGGAAAGTTTCAGGTATGTACACTGACAAGGTGAGGGCCAAAGCCACATGAAAAGTGCATCAGTGTCTTAGACGAAATATCAGACAGATTCTCTAAGCTCTGCATATCCAAACCTGACTCTACCACTTCCTGGGGAATGTGCTTCTTTGTATTCCTTGATCTGGGCTGAAATGGCTCGCCACCTCCACTCCCTCTACTTCCTCACAGGGACTGAATCTTATCAATTTAATGTCCACAGGAGCTCCTGAGTCTGTCTCACTGCTGTCACTTAGTACATCATTTTTGACCCATGTTATTTTCCCCACTTCCCTGCATTAGTCCCCTATTGTTTCTGTGTCTCCAGGATGCCAATGTATAAGCCTTTCTTCCTCCACCCAATTATTGTTTTCAATTGCAGATTTGATCTTGTCCCTTCCCTGCTGAAAAATCATTAGTAACAGTGCAGTGTACAGGGTATGAAGCCCTTCATGGTACCACCTTTCCCGTTCCATGTCACATTCACTACTTCATCGTGTACCATAAGAGTAGACCTGGGCTCTGCACAGGTTCCACCTGGTCTCAGCTCATCTGTGAGAGTTTAGTTTGGTATCACCCCCAAGAATGTCTTCACTCTTCAATTCTCCCCTCCTAAGGTTGGCAGTACGTGATCCAGTCACTTAGTATGCCTGGATGTTATTGTCTGCTTATTTGTGCAACTTCTCAAGGGTGCTCTAAATTTTCTAAAGGCAGTGAGTGACTATTAACCTCAAATCTCTAGCATCTAGCACAGTACCTGTTCACAATAGGTGCTCATTAAATACTTGTTGGGTTAGTTGACCTACATTTTCTTCTCTAATCCTTAAGCAGTCCTATAAGATAGATACCATGTTTACTTGACAAAATTTTAGATGTCAGATTGGCTAAGATTACAACCAATAAATGTTCAAATCAGGATTTGAGCTCAAATCTATCTCCAAAGTCCATGTTCTTTCCATTAATTTTTATATTGTGAAGCACTTAATACTTCTGTTATTTCACCCTTTAAGAAATAAATGAACATATTTCTAGAAATGAACGTGTTCACAGGTGGCTTCTTCTAGAAATGAAGTACTCAGCCACCAGGAATCTGACACCTTCAAGGTTTGGTGTACAGCTTGCTGAGAGGAACCTGTAACTTGTTGTGGAACCTTCACTTGTGGGTGTTTGATTATCAGAATGAATATCCAGGTTTAGATTGTGATATGTCTGAGCTTGTGGAATTTAAATAAGCACTGATCACTTTGACAAGAAGATATATATGAGGACCTGGGGGGTTGGGCAGAGGAAAGAGACTTGGAAGTACAAGCAGTAAATTTTCATACATCACTGGTTATGGAAGCGAAGTGATTATCCATCAATTACAAAGCACTTACATGGATGTGTTTCTGGGTTTTTACTGTATTGTTTATGCACCCAAATCTCCTGGAAGAGCTACGCACTCACCATAGCCCTTGCTCGAGCATCAGCATCAGTTTCAGGGGGTTGCTGGAGAAATAGAATAGTGTTTGGATTTAGAAGCAAATAAATGACAAGAGAGAGGCATGATATTGAAATAAAGTTATTTTTTAAATAAACTATGAGCCTGGGAAATTATAAGGAAACAATTTCCAAGATAAAGTTATGTCATTCTCACAGGAATTTATTTTTTTAATGTATGGAGCTCAAAAGAAAATAAGAATTTACTTATTTACCAAAGTCATTAAATTGTCTATAAATCCAGAGTTACAAAATATATATTTTTTGGCATCCATCCATTTAAACTCTCATGATAGTTAGATCCTTGGTACAAAAAATAAGACATGAAAGATTCAATTATTGGGCAATAATTTAGAGGCAGAATAAAGGAGAAAATAAATGTAAGACATTTAATATAATTTCTAGAATAATCAGCCAATAAATGTTTGAGATCATTACCATTATAAGAAAATTCCATCACTGAATGAATTGTTCTTCTGTTGTGTTAAAATTAATGAATGTCCATTTATTAACAAGCTTTCTCTCCCCTCCATCTCTCTGTCTCTCTCTGTCTCTCTCTCGACAACTTTTTTCTATGAGATTGAAATTAAAACACACAATTTATTAGGTGCTCACAGGTTCACCTTCAAATATCAAAGCATACACAAATGACAAATAGATAATACTAAAGACTATTACTACATATATGAGCCTTCTTATGATCTATTTCAAAGGCATTTGCTTGAAGCTAACCTTTAGGTTGATTTTTGATATCATCAAAATATAATAAGATCCCTTTTCCATCAACTCTGTGAAAAAGTGTTTCATTTTAAACTGCAGCCAGAAAATGCTACTATTTGTGAAATTGCTTCAAGTAAACATTGAAATTTAGAAAGTGATTTAGTCCTGAAGAGCTGAACCCATGGTCCAAATAACTAATTTTGAATTCTAAAAGTGAATAATATAATCCCTGTTGAGTAAAATAAAAGATAATTAATAGAAAAGACAGCAAGTATGAAATACATATCTACTTTTAAAAAATACATGTATCTCAATAACTTCAATAACTTAGTCAAATATATTGTTAAAAATCATGATCTGTGAAGAAAATAACAGAACAATAATACATACCCTTAGACTTGATAAGCCACAAGAGAATGTACTGTGAAAAAATTAAGTGGATGAAAAGCCACTAGTGTTTTAAGCAGGGAAGTGACAGGATAGGACTTGCTCTGTCTTCTATGCAGAGTATAATGTTGGGGCCAGGAATGGGTGAAGAAAGACCAGGATGGAGGCTACTGTAGTAATCCTGGCAAGAGACAATGGGGACTTATATCAGGGTGGTAGCCAATGGTCATATGAATCCAGTCAAGCTGAAAGAAGGATATTCTGACAATGTATTAAATGTGATGGTTGATTTTAAAACTCATTTTCAACATACTGGAATATTACCAATAATTGGATTTTATCAAATATAAAAGGTTGTGCTTGTAGACTGCACCTGTGCATATTGCAATTCCAAGTAAAAGAAGCTACACCACTACAGAAGCTTGAATCCACATACTCCAGAAAATGCTACAGCTGTAACTTTTAACTGAGGAAGAAACCTTGAAATATGGTTTTTCAATCTGGTAACATACTCCATTCCTGGAATTGAGGACATTGCTCCTTTCATTTCACAGTCAATCGTATGAATTCATATTCTCCATGGTCATTCACAGGCAGCCTGATGAACAATCCAATAAAGCTAACTCCAGGTTTTCATTTCAAGATCTGTGCATGCCTGTAACATCAAATAATTATTATATTATGAGCCCCTTTCAGAAACTACAAAGGCCTCTGACATATTCAAAATGATGAAAAACCATTTTTGCCAAGCATAACAAAATTAGAAAAAAAAATACAAAAAAAAAAAAAACCTCTTGGTGTTCTTCACTTAGATGGCAATACCGTGATTTTTCATCCTCTATGTGTTTTTTGTTCTTTTATTATGGTAAAGGAAAAATCTCCTTGTTTCCATATCTGAAAGCACTGATGCTAGTCTCTGCCAAAAGGCTTGAAAGAAATCTTGCTCAAGGTCACAGCATTACTTTCTTCTTCATAGCCACTTTTTCCAAGAAGTTTCAAGAAGTGGGAGCAGAATATGGAGTTTTCTCCCTGCATAGAAGTTCTCTTTCTCCCAGAATATTAAATACTGAAACATGGAGACTATTTCAGGCAGCCATTTCAGTTAATCATGAAGAATGCCCCCTTTTTGGTCACAGTTGGACAGAGAAGCCTGCATGCATTACTCAGTCAGTAACTGTTGTGAGCCCATGACATTCACATTGGAGGAAAACAAAGACTTCTTTTTTTTTGGGGGGGGGGGGGGAGGAGCACTGGTAGAATTCAATGATCAAAAACTACAAGAATTTTCTTATTTCTCTAGAAGTAATCTGCTTGAGAATATACACGTTCAGATTATTTCTCCTTTTCCATTTCCACTTGTATAACTTCCCTTCTTTCACTTGCACCTCAAGTTTAATATACTGCACTTGCCTAAGTATAAAAAGCCTCTAAGACATAAAATATTGATGCTGATTTTGAGAAAGGGACTGGTTTAGTGACTAGACAACAAATTGTTTTGCAAGTCAGATAGTTTCCAATTCTTTGCTTTTTAGTGAAATTGATAGGACCTAATTCTCCTGTCAGCTGACAGATCATTAACTATAATGTTTGATAACAGACACTAATTTTGAGTTTAAGTATTAAGAACTTTAGAGACTTGAACAACATTACCACAACTAAATTCCTATCCATTCTCATCTACATATTTGTATAAATAAGATTTCTCAAATTTACTTAAATAATAAGTAGGAATAGATTGATGGAAAAATCCTTTCATCCTGTTAAAAGGTAGGACTAATTTATAGACAGATGAACTAATAGAAAAATGACTTGATTCATCTTATTAAATGACACAATTCCAATAAAAATAGTTATCTTTAGTAATCGTCTATCAAAATTTGTAGTCATTTTAACTACATACTACCAAAAATTGTAAGAATAAAAGTTATTTTAGAGCTAGTAGAAATGCTAACTACTGGAAGTCTTACAGTCATGAGAAGTAAGTTTTTAAAAGTATATTCAAATTTTATAATAGTCAAAGACTCAGGCATAAAATTTGCATTAAATTCAGATAAAGTTGTATTGGTGGAGTAAAATGTCAGATTCCTCGTTTGTTCTCTCACCTTTATTCTAGATCTTTTAGCATTTTTTTGTCCGTGATTTTCACCTGTCTTAAAAAATTCCGACCTCTGAGCCATCCTAGAATATGTTCCTATTTTTCCTGTCTTGATCATGGGTCACACTTTCTTGTTTTTTGTATGCATTGTAGCTCTTTAAATTTTTTTAAGATATATTTTTATTTACTTGAAGGGTTACAGAGAGAAGTAGAGACAAAGAGGGAGAGAGATCTTCCATCTGCTAGTTCACTCCCCAATTGGCCGCAATGGCTGAAGCTGAGCCAATCCAAAGTCAGGAGCCAGGAGATTCTTCTGGGTCTCCCATGCGGGTGCAGGGGCCCAAGGACATGGGCCATCTTCTACTGCTTTCCCAGGCCATAGCAACGAGTTGGATCGGAAGAGGAGCAGCTGGGACTTGAACCTGTGCCCATATGGGATCCCAGTGCTTCAGGCCGGGGCTTTAACCTGCTGCTCCACAGCGCAGGTCCCTATAACTCTTTTTAGGATGAATATTTTGTGTAAGGGTCAAGTCGAGACTGAAGAGAATGATATTTACCTCTGAGCAGGAGAACACCTCTATCAAGCGTCCAGGGCAGAGCTCTGTTACTCTGGACTGTATTGAACAGATATTGGGACTCTTTTGCACTGGTTGTTGTCTTTGGTTCATTGTTGGCTTCAGATATTTCAAGGAAATGATCCAAACTTCCCTTTAACCAGGGCATAGTAGCAAGCACTGGAAAGATTCCAGAAACCTTCCTGCACTTTCGAGTTCAGCTGCCACATTTGGGCACTGGGATTGAGATCTCTCTCTACAGCCCAGCTGGCATAATTTCAGGTCACTGGGGAGTTTTCTCTCCTATCTAGTCCTGCCACCTTGCTTTCTGCAACTCGGGAGATATCTTCCAGCCTGGTTAGTTTTTTTCCATGGCTTTTAGAATGTTGCTGCCCTGTGCTCTGTGGAGACCTGGAATGCTCTGGAAGGAGTTCTCTAGGATCTCCTGCCCAGTTGTGAGTGTTTGGTGGTTGAGTTTGGAGGGCCTGTGATGTATTCTTCTCATCTCTGTGGCAGCAGCCTCCAACACTCCCTACTTTTGAAGGGGAATTTCCCTTGAGAAAATCTCTGTGAACCTCAAAGGGAACTCTTTCTTATCTTTCCTTCTCTGATCCCCTTGCTTTGGGGAAATCTCTCCATACTCAGTAAAGACCTGTGACTAACAGTGGGTAGGCGGATGCATATTCACTGGGGATGCAATCCACTGTGCCAGCTCCCCGGCAGCTGTTCAGTATGTGTTTCAAGTTTGCTGCCAGCTTCTTACCCCACTGTGGGAGAGGCCGTGACTCTCTTCCCCTTTGTGAAGGACTTGCCACTTTCTGGAACTTAGTGTCTTTTGATATCTTTGTATCTCTATCAAGCTTTTTGTGTGAGTCTTTTTGTTGTTGTTGGTAGCTTATTTTTAAAATTTCTATATTTAAAATTTTTGCTTTTTAGGTTAAGGAACATCAGTTTAGTATATATTAAGTAAAGATTTCAACAGTTTGTCCTCACATAGCAACACAAAGTGAAAAATACTGTTGGAGTACTAGTTATAGCATTAAATCACAATGTACAGCACATTAAGGACAGAGATCCTACATGATTTTTTTTTAAAAATTGATTAAATTTCTATGTAATTTCCAATTTAACACCAAGATTTTTTTTCATTTTGAATTATCTTTATATACAGAAGATCGATTCAGTATATACTAAGTAAAGATTTCCTCAGTTTGCACCTACACAGAAACACAAGGTGTAAAAATACTGTAAGTCCGATTGAGCATGTGCCAAACTGTACATCTCCTCCCTTTCTTATCCCCACTCTTATATTTAACAGGAATCACTTTTCAGTTAAATTTAAACACCTAAGAATAATTGTGTGTTAATTAAAGAGTTCAATCAATAGTACTAACTAGACCAAAAAAATACTAAAAGGAATACAATAGTAAGTTGTACCTCAACAGTCAGGACAAGGGCTGATCAAGACGTTGTTTCTCATAGTGTCCATTTCACTTCACGAGGTTTCCTTTTAGGTGCTCAGTTAGTTGTCACCAATCAGGGAGAACATATGATATTTGTCAGCTTGGGACTGGCTTATTTCACTCAGCATGATGTTTTCCAGATTCCTCCATTTTGTTGCAAATGACCAGATTTCATTGCTTTTTACTGCTGTATAGTATTCTTTTTTTTTCATTTATTATACTTTTATTTAATGAATATAAATTTCCAAAGTACAGCTTATGGATTACAATGGCTTCCCCCCTCCCATAACTTCCCTCCCACCAGCAACCCTCCCCTTTCCCGCACCCTCTCCTCCTCCAATCACATCAAGATTCATTTTCAATTCTCTTTATATACAGAAGATCAGTTTAGTATATATTAGGTAACGATTTCAACAGTTTGCCCTCATATAGCAACACAAAGTGAAAAAAATACTGTTGGAGTACTAGTTATAGCATTAAATAAGAGTGTACAGCACATTAAAGACAGAGATCCTACATAATATTTTTTTAAAAAATTAATTAATTTTCTATGCCATTTCCAATTTAACACCAGGTTTTTCCTTTTTTCCTTTCCAATTATCTTTATATACAGGAGATCGATTCAGTATATAATTAGTAAAGATCTCATCAGTTTGTACCCACGCAGAAACACAAAGTGTAAAAATACTGTTTCAGTACTAGTTATAGCATCACTGCACATTAGACAACACATTAGGGACAGATCCCACATGGGGTGTAAGTACACAGTGACTCCTGTTGCTGACTTAACAATTTGACACTCCTGTTCATGGTGTCAGTAATCTCCCTAGGCTCTAGTCATGAGTTGCCAGGGCTATGGAAGCCTTTAGAGTTCTCTGACTTTGATCTTATTCTGATAGGGTCATAGTCAAAGTGGAAGTTCTCTCCTCCCTTCAGAGAAAGGTACCTCCTTCTTTGATGGCCTCGTTCTTTCCACTGGGATCTCACTCACAGAGATATTTCATTTAGGTCTTCTTCTTTTTATTCTTTTCCATGGTATCTTGGCTTTCCATGCCTACAATACTCTCATGGGCTCTTCAGCCAGATCCAAATGCCTTAAGGGCTGATTCTGAGGCCAGAGTGTTGTTTAGGACATCTGCCATTCTATGAGTCTGCTGTGTATCCCGCTTCCCATGTTGGATCCTTCTCTCCCATTTTGATTCTATCAGTTAGTATTAGCAGACACTTGTCTTGTTTGTGTGATCCCTTTGACTCTTAGACCGATCAGAGCCATCAATTGTGAGCTGAAATTGATCACTTGGACTAGTGAGATGGCATTGGTACATGCCACCTTGATGGGATTGTATTGGAATCCCCTGGCACATTTCTAACGCCACCATTTGGGGCAAGTCCAATTGAGCATGTCCAAAATTGTACATCTCCTCCCTCTCTTTTTCCACCCTTAAATTTAACAGGGTTCACTTTTCAGTTAAAATTTAAACACCTAAGAATAATTGTGTGTTAATTACAGAGTTCAACCACTAGTACTAGAACAACAACAACAACAACAAATACTAAAAAGGATAAAGTATTACATTGTACATCTAGAGTAAGGACAAGAGCTGATTAGGTCATTGTTTCTTATAGTGTCCATTTCACTTCAACAGGTTTCCCCTTTGGTGCTCAGTTGTCACTGATCAGCAGTAAGAAACAATGAAACCCGGTCATTTGCAACAAGATAGAGGAATCTGGAAAACATCATGCTGAGTGAATTAAGTCAGTCCCAAAGAGACAAATATCATTTGCTGTATAGTATTCTATAGAGTACATATCCCATAATTTCTTTATCCAGTCTACTGTTGATGGACATTTGGGTTGATTCCAGGTCTTAGCTATTGTGAATTGAGTTGCAATAAACACTGAGGTGCATACAGCTCTTTTATTTGCTAATTTAATTTCCTTTGGGTAAATTCTAAGGAGTGGTATGGCTGGGTTGTATGACAGGGTTATATTCAGGTTTCTGAGGAATCTTCAGACTGACTTCCATAGTGGCTTTACCAGTTTGCATTCCCACTAACAGTGGGTTAGTGTCCCTTTTTCCCCACATCCTCGCCAGCATCTGTTGTTGGTTGATTTCTGTATGTAAGCCATTCTAACTGGGGTGAGGTGAAACCTCTTTGTGGTTTTGATTTTCATTTCCATGATTGCTAGTGATCCTGAACATTTTTTCATGTGTCTGTTGGCCTTTTGGATTTCCTCTTGAAAAATGTCTATTGAGGTCCTTTGCCCATCTCTTAATTTGGTGTTTTGTTGTGTTGTTTTCAGAGTTTAATGATCTCTTTGTAGATTCTGGTTATTAATTCTTTATCTGTTGCATAGTTTGCAAATATTTTTTCCTCGCCCAGCCGTAGCTGTCACTGCCATTTTGGGGGAATAAAGTTGTGAATGGGAGATTTTCTCTCTTTCCCTATCCCTTTCTCTCTGCAATTCTGCCTTTCACATAATAACTAAATCTTTAAAAAATGTTTTACTGTAATATATAATATATAAAGTTTTGGATATAGTTAAGTTCATTATTTTACGACTTACACTTGACAACTAAAAATAGAAACTAGCATTTAAAAAATGGCTATTCTATGTCATCCTCTGTTTCAGCCACTTTATAACAACGATCTTAATTGGCCCTGCCAATACCCTTTGAAATAGGTATTTTTATCTGCATTCTGGAAATAAGGAGGCTGAGCTTAGAGGAGTCAGGTAAGTTGTTTAGGACATGGACACTAGGTGATTTAGCTGGGGTTTGAACTCAGATACATCTAATTTCAATACATTTAACCATTTACTTCCCCTATATTTCTTATGTACTGAGTATTCACAGTCCAAGACAAATAGTATTGACTATCATTATTCACACATATATGCTAAGTTTTCATTAGCTATTTCTTGAACAATTTCATTCAACAAAATGCACCAAAACTCTGTGCTTCCTATTATAAGCCTTTATTTTTATTGATAACAGGAGTGTGGGATAAGCATAATCTTTCAAGCTATTGGCCAGCTGTGCTTGGCTTCAGGGTTACAATTGGGCCTAGTTCACCTCCTTCTGACATCTTCCTTTAGTGTGGTATGTTTCCATTACTAAGAAGCCAAAATGAATACATTTTTATCAGCTAAAGTCTTATACTTTATTAAAATTTTTTCTTTTTTTTGACAGGCAGAGTGGACAGTGAGAGAGAGAGACAGAGAGAAAGGTCTTCCTTTTGCCATTGGTTCACCCTACCTAACTTACTTTCCTTCTATTCCAGGATTTCACATTACATTGAGTTATCATGTCTCCTTAGGCTCCTCTGGGCTGTGACAGATTCTTGGGCTTTCCTCATTTTTGATGAGCTTGACAGTTTTGAGAATTGCTGGTCAGATTTTGTGTCAAATGCCCTTCAGTTGAGTTGTGTCTAATATTAGATATGTGATTAGATTTTGGGAGGAAGATTGCAGCCATAAGTGTTACTTCATCACATCTCAACACATCAATAGTGCAGACTACAAAATGACATCACTTTTCATTTTGAATCTCTTTAAAATTTTACTTCTTTTAAATTTTATTTCTGAGAGAGAGAGAATGAGCAAGCACTCCCATCTGCTGTTACACTCCCCAAATGCTTACAGTGATTGGGGATGGGCCAGGGCTGGAGTCATATTGGGATGTATCAAAATTCTGTATGTATTCAATTTTCAGCAAATATACAACTGTTCAAAAATTTTTTAAAAAATCTTTAATAAAATATTAAACAATATTGATATAAAGAAACATAATGTAAAATAAACTAAAAATAAAACCAAATATCAGTGAAAATTTTAAAGAAAATTGCAGTGATACTAAATATTTATGGCAGTTGGGAAAACCAATAAAAGCTAAAAACTATGTGATTATTGCTAAATTTGTCTCATATGATCATTACTTTTTTACCTTTAAACATTTAGATTTAAGTGTCCTGAAGGAATTGCCCAGAGACTCCCTACGGTCAAGCCAGGAAGGTTCAAATGCCAATCTTAATGGGATGGAAAGCTCAATTTATTTGACAGCAATTCTCTCTCTCTCTCTCTCTGTGTGTGTGTGTGTGTGTGCATTTACACTGTAGTTTCTGGTTTTCTCCTTCTTCTTCTGGTGCCCATCTCTCACCCTTGCTCTGCTGTATCCTCCTGTTGACACTCCTGGCTATATAACATAAATCAGGTGTCATGGTATCTTCCAGTTAAGAGTGTAGGCAGGAAAGGGCCAAAAGGAGAGCCTCAGCAATGAGGATATGTCTTGGAACATCCCAGGATCACCACAATGAGGCTGAATAGCTGAAAACTTTTCCATAACCATTGGTAGTACAGAATGAATGGAGACCTCCATTAGTTGCATCAGGAAATGAGGAGTAAACATTCTTTCATTTCTTTTTGAAAACAGTGAAACATTTGAGAAATGATTTGGTTGGATTTTAACATAGCTGAAATGGCTCTTAACAGCTATTCTTGCATTCTCTGTTCTATATTTTACTGTTTTTCTTGAAAGAAATCATGACATCCCATTTCAGGTTCATATGTTTTAGAAAAAAATGAAAGCATATTGTCAGTCATGTAATTGATATACTGTGCTTCTTGACATGTCTATTTTTAATTAAAACACATTTTAATTAAAAAAGGAGAGAGCAATTTTAAGGAGAGACGCTCTCTGCCAGATGGTGATTCCTAATTTACCTCAAATGTGTTGGGAGCCACATGATTCATTTTGGATTAGCTTGAGTCTATGCACTGTAGAGAATAGTAATTTTGTTATAAAAAAATAATCAACCACAGTACTCCTTCTAAGTAAGGTAAGTAGGTGTATGGAGGTGTGGCCATTGAAATTAGTAGGTGTGCTTTACAAATATTCACCCAGGAATTCTAATGGCATGATCAAGATTTTTGTGTAAAACTTTGATACATGCACTCTCAGAAAAAGAAATAGACTTATGCTTCCTTGTTAATAAGTAAGATCCCTGGGATATCCGTATCAGGTTGACAAATGCAAGACAACATCTGAGTGCTAGGCCTCTGAGCCAGGAGCTGCTGTTGGGCAGGGGTCCGCTCACAGTGGTGGCCAGGGCCTCCAAGGAGTCAGGGGAGAGGACATGCACAGTTCCAGCTTTGTTTCTTCCACAGCTTCACACCTCACTGCTACAAGGCCAAATCTGAATTCCTCAAAAATGCTGGGCTCTACAGTTCTCTAGCGTGGCACTACATACCATACTCTAGCAAGTGTGGTTCTACATTTGTGGACCACAAAGAGTAAACAATGCAGACCAGAGGATAGTAGTTGGTACTACTGGATAAAGGGAGAAGAGTAAAACTAACATGAAAACATTCCAAATCACAATTTCAGCATATGGTTCAGCCAAACATTAATTATCAAAATTTAAGTATTATAAAAGAAATTGAACACTAGTATTCCTTGGATGTGTGATGTGGGTGAACCATTTAACTTCAAAGATCCTATTTTCCCAGCTGTGAAAAGGAATAGTAACACCTGCCTGCTATAGTAGTTGCAAAGAGAGAGTGGAGTGACAGCTATGAAAGAATTTTACCTTGGTCAAAATGTAATATGCTTTATTCATAGTGAATACAGAAATACTGTCTGTCAGGTGTATAGGATTTGAATATTTTACTGGCTGCAAAAAATAATTCAGTAGTGTTGATATTTTTTATCGGCTTTGTTGTTTGGTGTTTGTTTTTAAGTATGTATTTGATGGGGATGGCAGTCGGGGGGAGGGCAGTGTGGGCAAGCATACTATCGTGACTCGTTCACTCGCCCAGTGCCTGCGATAGCCAGGCACCTGACTGAGCTGGGGACTCAATCTAGGTTTCTCATGTGAGTGGCTGGAATCCATCCCTAAACCATCACTGCTGCTCCATAAGAAAGCCAGAATCAGAAGCCAGAAGTGGGTACCAAACTGTTACTCTAATGTGGGACATGGGCATCCTACCAGCAGCTTGATCACAAGGCCAAATGCTTGCTATTGTTGTTGCCTCTTCTTTAAGACTAAGGAGGAATGAGACAAAAGAAGAAAAGCTCATGGTGTTTTAGAAACTTAAATAAGCCAAAGCTGCTACTGCTAATCAAGCTTTGGGATTATAATTTTAATCATTCTGAAGAAGCTTGCAGTTTCCTTTTATTTTTTTTTTTAATCTTGATCCAATCCCCGAGTCACAATTAGTGTTAACATAGTTTTTAAAAGGAGAATACAAATTGACAATATTGTCAAGAACAATCATGTCTTTCAAAACAAGATGCCATTGTATTCAAAATCCCAGGATGAAATAAATCCCAATTTTAAGACAAGAAATTGTTCACTGAGCTCAGTGAACAGACTGTGCTTTTTAATGCCGTTTAAAGAACGCTTTGCAGAGGGCTGGCGCTGTGGATAGTAGGTTAAGCATCTGCAGCACTGACATCCCATATGGGCACTGGTTCAAGTCCTGGCTGCTCTACTTACAATCCAGCTCCCTGCTGATGATATGGGAAAGCAATAGAAGATGGCCCATGTGCTTGGACCCCTGCACCCACATGGAAGACCTGGAAGAAGCTCCTCGCTCCTGGTTTCGGATCAGTGCAGCTCTGACCATTGTGGCCATTTCGGGAGTTAACCAGAGGATGGAAGACTCTCTGTCTCTCCCTCTCCCTCTCTCTGTAACTATGCCTCTCAAGTAAATAAATGAATATTAAAAAAAAAAGAATGTTTTACTGCTTAAGCAATGAGTTTCTGACCACAAGTTTAAGAAATGACAGGATTAGAATACAGTATTGATTCCTACAAGGTACTATAATGTAGAGAAATAAAACTGATTCCACAAGTTTTAAAAACTTAAGAAATTCCAAGCCTGATGATATTTAATAATAATAAAACTTCAGTTTTCTTGAAACTCAAATTTGCTTGTGATACACATCTCAAATTTTTCACTTAGTTTAGGATGCAGTAAAGATGTCACAAACCCTACATCAGAGAATATATCAATGAGAAAAATTAGGGAGAGAAAACAGCATAAGAAAGCATCCATCTTTAGAAGTCAGATATTTGACAGATGTCATATATATCTTGAAGTTAGTTAATGTTACTCTTACCAAAGCACGGTTTTACCTCTGAATATTAAAGTGTATTTACACAAAGGGGATGAAGACATGGCTCATTACTTTTACCAAAATACAGTTGATATGGAACTGCTGTAATTTATCTAACTCCTATTTTTTATATTAGTTTACTTTGCATTGGCATGATTTCTAGAGTGTTCAGATCTTTTAAATTTGCATTTCAAAGTAGCTATAAAATATGTATTCCATTGCAAAACATTAGCATAAAACGATTCGATATTATATATTCTGTCGGAAATGCCAGGAAGAATTCCACAACTATTGCATTTCCATCTGGCGGCATCTTCCTGCACTGAATATTTGCATAAATATTTCAGCAATAAAGTAAAATTATGAAACATAAACTCTTTAGGTTATATTCCAAATTGATAACCTCTTCAAAATTTAATAAGCAAAGGAACTATGCAATTGCAAGGAAATTGCTATAGTGCCTTCCACCTATTTTGAACTGTCCTGGGGAACTAGTTCCTTCTTCAATGCATATTTCATTCATATCTTACCTTTTCTGTCCATAAGGAATGAGAGAGTTCAGTAGTTGAAAAGATGAATTCCTGCTCAATATAGGTATGAATGTTTAAGTAGGCTAGTTGCCTTTTCTAGAACATTATTCAGCCTGAATGAGAGTTATATGCTGAGTTAATGACAGGTGACTATCCTGGAATTGGGATATTATAGAGTGAGAATCTTCCATCTTATTTAAATGAATGCCATGAAGCTTTTTGTTTTTTGTTTTTTTTTTTGTTTTTTTGTTTTTTGTTTTTTGTTTTTGTTTTTTCGTTTGGTTGGTTTTTTTTTGCAAAGATAACATTCAGCCTCAGAGATACAGTTTTCAAGATTGGTGATGATTGGTGTGCTAACCAAATTTTTAGAAACTTATTTTATTTTTCACCAGTGCTAACAGACAGCACCTATGCGTTTGCCTGTGTTGTACAGGGCATGTTCATAGTTCTAGGTGTAAGTGAGGATAGATACAGCTGAGGTACTTTGATGTGACTTTATTTCTTACTATGTGAGTATCATCATGCATTAGGAGGTACCTAAGAGTCCTACACTGGAGTCAGGTAGAACTGGATTTGAATTTGGCCCTGCCTCTTATTAATTCCACAACTTTGGACTAATGCCTTAAAACACTTCTAATACTTTTGCTCTTCTCAAAAGAATGGTAGCAATAATGCCAACCACTGGGGTGATGCTGTGAATTAAGGGAGATAATGTATATCAAGTGAGCACCCCCATGCCTGGCATGGTAAATATGTTATTACTACCTCAAACTGTTCTCATTGTTATTGTCTTTCTTGTTCTTATCTTCCCAAATGTTGCTAACTCAAATTCTAACTCAGACAGCTACCTTATGGGGATGGGGGTGATAGCTTCAGAGCAGGGCACCTGTGCTCCATCCCAGCTCCATCACCAACTGGATTCTTCAGGTCAGGATTTACATATTTAAGCCTCATTTTCCTTATATTTAAATAGAGGGTTAGGCATGAATGATGATAGGCAAGATTCTGTCCAGTTCTAACTCTTTACAAGACAAATTCTTCCAGAATCAAGTAGTGAAAATTTACAGTTTTTAAACTCTATCAAAATATTCCAGTCTGTTTTCCTCTCTGACTGTGAAGTGAGTCAGAATGTGATGAGGCCAAACTCTACCCCTATCAGAGTTGTCCTGTGGACAACACTCAGCACTCTGAGCCTATGGAGGATTTCAGATTGCCAGGAAAACTTAGGATTGTTGCTTCAGGCTTCCCTTAAAGACTACCTGTTTTTCCAAACTGTTTTTGTTTATTAAGTAAATAAACCCAGCCAGATAATATAATCTTTAGGTAGAGTGTGGACCAGCCAGTTTGCTTGAATAGTTTTGCTTCTGTGTGAGTGAGTTTGGCATCTCACCATTACCAAGAAAGAGCCAATTTCCTGAAGGGTGCTTTAGTGACACAAGTTTATATAGCAAAAAAACGTGAATAATATGGGGACTGTGTCATGCTGCACAGGTTAAGCCATGGCTTAGGACACCCATATCTCTGATCAGAATGCCTCTTTTGAGTCCTATTGCCATGTCAGCCTCTGCTTCTGATGCAGCTTCCTGCAAATGTGCCTGGGAGACAGCAGATAATGGCTCAAGTATTGAGTTCCTGGCACCCATATGTGAGACCCAGATGGATTTCCTGCCTCTTGGCTTAGCCCTGGCCCAGCCCTGGCTATTGAAGGCTTTTGCAGGAGTGAACTAATAAATGGAAGACTGTCCTATCCCTCTCTGTCACTCTGCCTTTTAGATAAGTTAAAATGAATAAAAGCATTTTTAAAAGGTAAATAACTTAAAATATCTTTGCCAGCGCTTAATTGTTGAAGATGTTCACAAAGTAGACTGGGTCAGGGAGCTGATTGTCAGGCAGGCCTTGAGTTGATAGTGGCATTGTTTGGGAAGGAACCCCTGTAGTCTAAACGTGATGTCCTCCAAAAGGACACTTGCTGTGTGTCAGAAGGGGAGTTGGGTCTGGTGGACTGGAGCAGATAATTTCTATTTATCATCATTATCACTATTTTAGATTGCCTGATCATAGAATATACTTTAGGACTATAATGTTATATACACATACATATGACATTGTCACCCCTTTCTTCCACTATGTGTAGTTATTTTTTGTCAAGTATTTTTGCCATTTTGTCAACCAGGCAACCAGGTCTGAACATCATTATTGCATTATTTGCTAACATTTATTTGTCAACTATTGTGTTCCCATCACTGTATGTAACACAGGATATATGCTTTATGTGTTATTATTATTTAATAATATTCCAAAATTCTGAAAATGACATTATCCCATTTTACAATAAAATAAGTGGAAATTCTGAAGGCTAAACCAACTTGTTTAAAAATGTTCACCACTCGAATAAAGGTCTGCTGAATTCTAGAGTTCTTGCTTATGTTGCATGGCTGTTCAAGCCCTGGCATTTTTAAAGCACTTTGTGCTTGACTTCTACATGTTTTACATATATTATTTAATATCATCCCATTTGAATTTCACAGCACCTCTACAATTAGGAAACTGAAACTCAGAGAAACAAAGTGAGAAACTTGAGATTAAAACCCAAGTCCTTTTGACACAAGAGCTCCAATTTCTTCTGTCAGTGTTGTGCCCTCTGGGGTAAGCTTTATTCCTTTTTTTAAAAATGAATTTATACAACACTTGATGGAAATTTTGTGTGCAAAAACATTAGAGACTGTTAGTAAGAAGGACTTGTTTCATAAATATTTATCCTAAAATGTGAAAATGGGATTATTAAACTTGATAGTCTGAAAATCATTAGAAAATGGCTTTTTTTCTCACATTTAATTAGTAATGATGATGGTTAAATAGGAACTGGAAAAAACTGACAGTTTCCTTTCAATGAACTTGTGGTATCTATTTTTTGTAGTATTTATTTGTAGTATTTATTCTCAAAAGTGCTGGTAAGACTGCCTGATGTTTTTGTCTGGGATTTGCTGTGAAAAACTGATGAATACTTTTAAGTTCTTTTCATTTTTTAAAGCACAAAATCATAAATTATACTACTCTTAGTAGAGATCAATATAAAGATAAAAGCAATTAAAAATGTATAGAAGTTCAGAATTAGTTGTCTATGTAAAGCAGCATCTTGGCAGTTCTTCAGACTCCCTACAGGGATTCTCAGACCACTGCAGGGCTTGCCACATCCACTTTTCCCTTGTAGAGTACCTGAGACCTTCCTGACCTAACAGCTCTTTAGATCTGAGATTATACAGATTTTTGAGGATTTTGCCCCTGATTTAAATATGATTTCCGGCACTGTTATAGTTTACCAGTGATTCAGCTGTGTGAATATGCCCGTTTTACAGATGAGTAGAGGTCAGCTTTTGGAATGGTAAAGTGACTTACCAAAATTCTTAGGACTGGTGAGTAACAGAGCCAGGGATCAGACCTAGATCTCTTAAATCCAATTCCAGTCTTTTTTTTTCCACATGTGCTAGGTATTCCTGCAATAATCCAATACATAGTTATGTTTTCAAATATGTATATAGTTGGAGGAAGTGATCAGCATTCATTCTGTGTCCTTGATGGTGCAATCGCCAGAGCGTAGCCATAGGACTTAAAGTTATAGTGCTACTGCTATAGGAGTTGATGCATTTCGTGACATACATTAGCAAGTAGGAGAGAATTGCAAGACAGTTTCTTGCATCAATTGTGTTCTAATTTTTCCCATTGTTTTATGTTACAATGAGTGTACAACACAATGGGTGGAGAAACCAGACCACAGGAGTTGGAAAGAACCTTAGAATTTGCAAAACCCTTCCTTATATACAAAGGGAAAATTGAATCCTCAGACTTGAAGGGAGGGGCCCCAGGATACACTGCTTGCCTAGGGCAGGGTGAGTTGAGAACTCACCTAGTGTCTCCAACAGTATGCTGTGCAGACCATCACCAGAACACTGAATAATTTGGGATGCTACTAAGATGAGAATTTTTAAAAATTTACTAATATATTTATTTGTTTTTCTCACTGTTGAAAAAGCGATAGAAGAATAGAAGTTGTTTTCCTAGTAGTTAGCCAAGTCCTGCTTCATCTGGCTCTGGGCAGCTTCAGGAAATCATTAGGGGATTTTGTATTGTAGTGTTGGGACCCAGGGTTCCAGTGGATATGACAGTGATTGTACCCCTCACCTGTTTTGGGACATACCTTAAGAATCCCAGATTCTTACAACTCCTTATCTGCTCTGTTTTCCAAAGTCCCTGCAAGACTCCTTCGGTTCCTTAAGTATAGCAAGTTCTCTCTGGCCCCAGGCTTTTTGCTAATGTGATTTTCCTCTGCCTGTAATGATTTTACATAGCTAGACTTTTTAGATCTTAGGTTAAATGCAGGGTTGTCAGACAAAATACAGGACCCACAACTGGCTTAAATCTCAGAAAACAACCATCTCTTTAGTTTAGATATGTCCAAAATATTGCATGGGACATACTTATATTAAAAACTGCCTGGTGCTTATCTACAACTCAAATTTAACTGGGGACCCTGCATATTTTTAACTTCTTATGCTGGCATACTTGTAGGTTCACATTCAGTGAAATAATATTACAGAGCAACCTTGCATGTCCTTTACCTAGCTTTCCCCAGTGGTAACATCTGACATCTCTATAATACAACATCACAATCAGGAAACTGACAGTGATATGATCCAACAACTGTAATCAGTTTCACTAATTTAGCAAGGAGTGTGTGTGTGTGTTCAGTTGATGCAATTTTGTCATTTGGATTTGTAGAACTCTCATAAGCATAGCACAGAGCAGCCCTTTCATAAGGCCCCTCATTCTATCCTTTTCAGCATTTACCTTTCTCTCATTTTCCTTCCCAAAACCCTGACAACCATCTCTATCATATTCATTAAGAGATGAGCATTTTTAATAGCTATGTTTTTATTTTACTGTTTTAGGAAAAAAATAGCACTTCAAAATCATGATTTCGAAATACTACTTAAGATCAAGGTAGTTTTTAGAAAAGAGTGTCAATTTGTTAAGTCAACAACAGGAGTCACTGTCCACTTACTCCTCATGTAGGAGCTCTGTCCTTAATGTGTTGTTCAATGTGAATTAATGCTATAACTAGTACTCAAACAGTACTTTACACTTTATGTTCTGTGTGGGTGCAAACTGTTGAAATCTTAATATATACTAAATTGATGTTCTGTATAATCTTGATGTGAATGGAATGGGAGAGAGAGCGGGAGTTGGGAGGGTTGTGGGTGGGAGGGAAGTTAAAATGAATTAAGGCTGGCACTGTGGCTCAATAGGCTAATCCTCCACCTGAAGTGCTGGTACACCAGGTTCTAGTCCTGGTCGGGGCGCCGGATTCTGTCCCGGTTGCCCCTCTTCCAGTCCAGCTCTCTATGGCCCGGGAGTGCAGTGGAGGATGGCCCAAGTCCTTGGGCCCTGCACCTGCATGGGAGACCAGGAGAAGCACCTGGCTCCTGGTTTCAGATCAGTGCGGTGCGCCAGCCACAGCGCGCCGGCCACAGCGACCATTGGAGGGTGAACCAACGGTAAAAGGAAGACCTTTGTCTCTGTCTCTCTCTCTCTCACTGTCCACTCTGCCTGTCAAAAAACAATGAATTAAATAAAAAAAAGAAAAGGACATCTGCCATTCTATGAGTCTGCTGTGTATCCCACTTCCCATGTTGGATCCTTCTCTCCCATTTTGATTCTATCAGTTAGTATTAGCAGACACTAGTCTTGTTTGTGTGATCCTTTTGACTCTTAGACCTATCAGTGTGATCAATTGTGAACTGAAGTTGATCACTTGGACTAGTGAGATGGCATTGGTACATGCCACCTTGATGGGATTGTATTGGAATCCCCTGGCACATTTCTAACTCCACCATTTGGGGCAAGTCCGATTGAGCATGTCCCAAATTGTACATCTCCTCCCTCTCTTTTTCCTACTCTTAAATTTAACAGGGATCACTTTTCAATTAAAATGTAAACACCTAAGAATAATTGTGTGTTAATTACAGAGTTCAACCACTAGTACTAGCACAACAACAACAAATACTAAAAAGGATAAAGTATTACATTGTACATCTAGAGTCAGGACAAGAGCTGATCAGTTCATTGTTTCTTATAGTGTCCATTTCACTTCAACAGGTTTCCCCTTTGGTGCTCAGTTGTCACCGATCAGGGAAAACAAATGATATTTGTCTCTTTGGGACTGGCTTAATTCACTCAGCATGATGTTTTCCAGATTCCTCCATCTTGTTGCAAATGACCGGGTTTCATTGTTTCTTACTGCTGTATAGTATTCTATGGAGTACATGTCCCATAATTTCTTTAAAAAACATAGTAAGAAAACAGTAATTCATGTGGTGCATAACTTTGATAAACAATGGTGAAAGTGATAGATAATGTGGGAGATAGCAAGTTGAACAGGATAGAAGAATTCTAAACAGAACCCTTAAATGTGGCTGAATATTCCAGGCCAACACTTCTAGAACAGTGTTCAGGATTCAGTTATAAATTCAGCTAGTTGTTCCCAAACATTTGGGCAACCATGGTAGTAGATTCAGTACAAGAGGGCTTAAGGATACCTTGGCTGATTTGCTAGTGGAAAAGTACCAGGTAACAGCTATAATTTGTATTTTTATTAAGTTCAGAATTTATTTGGAAATTGAGAGAAATACACAGGAACGTGAGGGCTTTATTAAGTGAAAGTGGGTTCAGAAAGAGCAAATGGGGAGTTCCATACCAGCCTTTTCCAGGGAGCAACCCAGAGACTGCAAGTGAGAGAGCACACAGGTGGGAGAGTGCAGGCAGCATAGGACCGCAGGCACGAGAATTGGCAAAACCAGGGGTGGCTCAGTGTGCTCTGGCCACTTATCCACTTCTGAAAGGGGAGTGGTTACAGAGTCTGATTGGCAGGTGGGTGGATACAGGTGAGATCACTTAGGTGGCAGAGGGTGTGGCCTCCATCCAGTTCATGAGCCTAATTCCATGTCCCTGATTGGTCCCATATCATTCCCCACTCAGAGATTCCAGACTCTTAACCTTAACTGGATACTGAAGGATGTAGACTCATCATATCTTCTATATCTACTTCCTGCCAATCAGGAACCTAGGCCCTGCCTGTCCTGGGTCCAGAAATCTCTTCTCATCTCATCTAATGAATTCATTTAATGAGCTGGAGAACTTTCAGTCACTGCCAATGGCTGTGTCCCCTGCATGGTCATCATTAATCTCAGAAGACGATTGATACAATTTTATCAATCAGCATGAGCAAAACTGGAACAAAAAGATTACAGGTGAATGCCCTTTAAAATGGGAAGAATATATTTTATAGTCTCCCATATAGTGGGTGGTGATAGGTTATCCTTATGTGGATTATAAAACCATTTCGCTTGAGCATAGACATTTTTAATGTCTCTTTCAGTGAACATACTACTGTTAGAGTAAAGGTGGCAGATACCATCAATCGCTTCATATGTTCCTCCTTGTTCTATTAGTATATATTCCAAGGCCTGTCTATGGTCTATAACTACCTTGGACAGAGTGTCCACAGGCATAACTACTTGCTGTAAAAGCTGGCCTGAAGTGTAAACCAGATTGCTTAAAGCAGTGGTCAGGTTTTTTAAATCAGCTTCACGTGTCTCACCAGGATCTTCTATCTTTATAAAAGAAGAACCCACTAAAGAGTTTTCCTGCCAGTAACAGATCCCAGAGAGAATCCAAAGAAGAGGTAGGTATAACATGCCTGCCTTAAAGTGCAGCAGTTCTGATATGACAAAAACAAAAGCTTTACTTATAGTTTTGCTTTCTGAAGTGGTACTTAAGATCTTCGATTAGCTCACAGGAGTAAGCAAACGTGTCTTTCGAGTTCACCTGTGAAATCTCAAGAGGTAGAAGTTTAATCTTTGACAGATAGACCCAGCTTAGGATACCCTGTAATTTCACTGAGGTAGGCGTGCTCAGTAGCAGCTGGTAAGGTCCCTTCCATTTCGTCTGCAGCTGGTCTGAAGGAGTTCCTTCCTTCCAAGTTTTTAATAAAACAAAATCTCCTGGGGAAAATAGGCAATGGTTTAAGCCGTGTTTCTGAGGTCACTTGGCGAAGTGTAGCTAGAATTTTCTTAATACTTTGATTATTCATCCAAATCCTGGAATCCATATTCTACAGAATCCTGCCATTCCTAGAAATGTTCTTAGCTACGTTTTTCATCTGTAATGGCCCTATACATGGGATAGCTTCATTTCTCTAGGCTTAAAGAGCACGCTTTCCTGGGGTGAGAATATATCCCAGGTAGTCTACCTCTTTTTTAAAAACCTGAGCCATTGTTGGGGAAACTCTGTGTCCTTGCTTTCCCAGATTCTGGGTGTAATGGGATGCAGAATAAAACATCCTTTAGGTAAGGGTTTAACACAATAGGATGCATTGAAACAACTGCCCCATTAGCCCTGGGGCCTTGAAGCATTCTGTACTTTCCATTTGACTTTAAAACAGGTAAGTATTATAGGGAGACATGGATCCAAGAGTCTATGTTTGAGAAACTTAATTAACTTTAAAATGGATAATAACAAATAAATATCCTATGGATAATAACAAATGTCTTTACAAGCAGTGGAACTGGACACTTAGATGAAACCAAATCTTATGAGATATAAGAATACCCTATACTTAACACACTAAAACAAAGTAAATCTTTCAGGGAACAAGTTTTATCATTAATAATACAACTCTTTCAGGACAGAGATTCTGCATGCGAAGGTAGTACACAGTGATTCCTGTTGTTAATTTAACAATTAATACTCTTATGTATGACATCAGTGATCACCTGAGGCTCTTGACATGAGCTACCCTGGCTGTAGGAGCCTTTTGAATCTGAAAATTCCATCAGTATTTAGACAAGGCCATGAGTGAAATAGAAGTCCTCTCCTCCCTTCAAAGAAGAGCACATCCTTCTGTCATGACCACTTCTTTCCACTAAGGTCTTACCCACAGAGGTTCTTCATGTAGGGACAATTTTTGCAGCAGTGTCCTGGTTTTCCATAGCTCAAATGCTCTCATGGGCTTTTCAACCAAACCAAAATGCCTTTTATGGGCTGACTCTGAGGCCATTGAGTGTTACTTACAGCAACTTCCGTTCTATGAATCTGATGTATGGACTGCTTCTCTTGTTGGAGAGTTCCCTCCTTTTTAATCCTATATTATTAAAACACTTAATTGTAGCTCTACAATCACTAAACAGTTAAAATTCTATTTTACTATCTAGCGTAAGGGGATTTGGGATCCCATGGCAAGTTTTCAAACTGTACCCTTAGAAGTAAGTCCATAGGAATGTATTCAGAACTATTCAACTGAACAATCTCTTTGTAGGACCTGAGAAGATAAAAACAGATACAGCTCTCCATGAGCCTTAATTAGTTTTAAGCATGTAACTTGGATACATTGCATTTTTTGACACATTAAAGTCTCCATTCGTATACAAAACTGGGTCCATTATTTTACCCAGCCCACTGAGAGGGGCTCCAGATTTTTTTTTCCTATGTTTTTAAGCCAGCATAAAGATTAAAACACCATACCAGAATAAAAATAAAATGCCGTCTGGTCTGGGAAACACCATCCCAGAAGGCCAAAGAGAAAACTACCTGGTCCGAGACGAAACCTCATAAGGCCTGCTGTGCCTGGGATACCAAACTCCAGGAGACCACTGCCATGCCTGGAGAACAGAACCCCAGGACACCAAAGAGAACCAATGTAAGGCTAAAATAAAAATCTAAAAAAATAACAGTAATCCAAGACGGAACCAACACATAGCCAAAAAGGATAAAAGAGCCAGTGCAGAGCCAAAATGATTAACAAAACGAAACCTCCAAAAACCGGGGAATCCAAGAGGTCCAGCATAAAGCCAAAATAAAAAGCTAAAATAATAAAAAGTCACCCGACTAATCAGGCATGCAGCATGTGGCTGGCAATAGGGGCCACCATCTTGGGAGTGGAGTCTCTTGCCCACCTTCCAGTAAGGGTAGAAGTCCCAATGAGGGCCACCATCTTGGCAACCACATGTTTTTAGTGGATGCTGCCATCTTGGCAAACGTGTTTCTAATGGAGGCTGCCATCTTGGTGCTATCAGCTACTAGGCAACAGAAACTGGTTCCCCCACAAGAAATAAAAGCATGCCTGATTTGAAAATCAAAGAACCTGAGGCCAACCGTGAAGCGTTTACACTTTCAAGTTTTCCCCATAGAAAATACATAAATTGTCCTCAAAAACATGCCACAAATAACAAATGCTCATGAACTAACTCCTTTCTCCTACCTTTTCTCCTTAATTCCATTACTGCCAACATTTTTTTTTTTTTATCAGCTTTTGCTCTCCTGAAGCTACCAAAATTAGGAATGCAAAAAAGATCAAAATCTGCATCTTTACAGTCGCTTCCCAAATCATAAGCACTGAGAGAAAACCAAAAACCATCTGGGGCAAAAACCCCATGAGTTTGCTCAGGCCCCTTTCCTGAGAGAGAGAGAAAACTGTGTGTTTGCTAATAAAGCACGTTTAGCTGCAAGAGCTGAGAGAAGAGATTGGGAGAAAGAAAGATTTTCAGGACTTAAAAGCCGGGTGAAACTGTTACCATGTTGCTGGTTTTTAAACAGATTTCTAGTCCCATCTGGGTTGCCATTATGTTATGGTTTACCTTAAGCCAAAATTTAATACTTCGAGTTCTTGCCATTTACTTAAATAAGAATTCTAAGCACTAGCCCATACAAAACAGACAACATGGTAAAGTTCAGGATTTATTTGGAAAGTGAGAGAAATACACAGAACGTGAGGGCTTTATTAAGGGAAAGCAGGTCAGAAAGAGGAAACATGGAGTTCCACACCAGCCTTTTCCAGAGAGCAGCCCAGAGACTGTAAGTGAGAGAGAGCACACATGGGGAGAGTGCAGGCGGTGTGGGAGAGCAGGCATGAGAAAGCAAAACAGGCTAGTTTTTTTTTTTTTTTTAAGTTTGCATTGAAAATAGTTTTGCTTTCCCACATGTAATCCATCCTTACTGATTATTAAATCAAAGGGGAAAATAAGGTAGGTATTGGAATACCTGAGCAAACTTTAACTTACTCCACCTAGAAATCAAAGAGAACAATATGTTTGCTCCTGAGGAGTTATGAGTTTATAAAACTTGATTACACCATCATACTCAAAAGGGAAGGAGAATTAGGCTGAAACATGTGATTCTATAGCGCTAAGATATTACTATTGTTGCATTATCTTGTAAATGTGATAATAATGAAAATCCATTTTTTTTTTTTAAAAAAGGAGCTATGTACAGATGTTTAAAAATTTTCTTCCTGAAGGTAGCCCTTGTAGGAATGAGAATAGATTCTTTATCCCAAGGTGTATGCATTTGTTTTCTGTTTTGGAAACTGGAGTGGGGAAGCTGAAGGAACTTTTGGTGTAGACAAAATGCAACATCATTCCCGTTAAGCACTACCTTCTCCTCTGCTGTATACACAGTAGGCATTCAATAACTCTCTGTTGCCTACTTCAATGGTTTAATTTAGGATGAGTGTTACTAGTTTAAGAGTGAATCTGAAAGTTATATAGTTTCATTTCCTAGTGAAATGCAAACTACACTTCTTGAAAACTGTTATCATGAGTTATTTTTTTATTTGTGTTTTCATTTTCTATGAAGTTCTAGACAATAACAACAAAATTGAGTGAAAATTTCTGTTACTTACTGACTTACAACACTAAAAACAAATCTGTTATTTCAATGAGATTCACTCCATGATTTTATTACATTCTAAAAAAACATAAATGTAGTCAGCTTTAACTGAAAATACACGATGGTAATGGGTTGGTGCTAGAGTTAGTGTAATCTTTAACACAAATTATTCTAATTCTGGCTTTTAATATAAAAGAACCATTCTGTGTTTGGGAACCTTGGTGCATCTTAATTAGAAACATTATGTTACTATATATCTAGAGGCTATATCTGTAATATTTATCACTGCATTAATTCATAGGAATTTCCCCCTGAATGTTATGAAGAGTGGTAATGTGTATTCACTTTCAGAAAGATGGCATGTGGAGAATTTCAATGATTATTTTTGGGATACAAAAAAGCTTTATTTTATACTCTAAGTTTTATAAGTCAGGCCTATATAACCTTCTTATTAGAACCCTGAAGAATATAAAGTGATTATTCTCCTGAGGAAAGAATATCAGTGATATTAGCTTACTGGTAATTTAAAATTGTATCAATCAAGAACTGATGATGTCAGAGTAACTGTTACTTCCAATTCTGATGGAGGGAAAAGGCAAAACTATACAAAGAAAACTAGTAATATAAGTATTTTTAAAAACTGTATGCATGGTGAGCCCAGTAGCTATTTATAACAAACAAACCTATAGCATTCATCTCACATCCAGATTGATACTATGTGAGGTAGGGAAATGCAAATATGACCATGTTTTGATACCTTCTGGTGAAATTAAAAGAATAGCACAGAAAGAAACGAATTCCATTGGAAGGATGTCATTCCTTTTCTGTCCTATGAAGTTTCTAAATGCAGACAGATTGACAAGACTGAATATGCACCCTCCAAGGCTGGTTTATTTTTTTTTTAAGATTTATTTATTTATTTTAAAGAGTTACACAGAAAGAGAAGAGGCAGAGAGAGAGAGGAGTCTTCCATCTGATGGTTTACTCCCCAATAGACTGCAACGGCCGGAGATGAGCCGATTTGAATCCAGGAGCCAGGAGCTTTTTCTGGGTCTCCACACAGGCACAGAGGTCCAAGGACCTGGGCCATCCTCTACAGCTTTCCCAGGCCACAGCAGAGAGCTGGATTAGAAGTGGAGCAGCCGGGTCTCAAACTGGCGCCCATCTGGGATGCCAGCACTTCAGGCCAGGGTGTTAACCCACTGTGCCGTACCGCTGACCCCAAGACTGGTTTGAGTTGTTGGCTTTGTGTATTGGCAAAGTGTTAGCTAAGGCTGTGAGAAAGTCTGCCACAGCCATGCCCAGCTTATAGGTAAAAGGAGATTTTGAGTGACATCTACAGCTCTCTGGCATTGCCATTCCTTGCAGACATTTCCACAATCCGGTCTGGGCAGTCCATCTAGATGCTCTTTCACAAACACACTTACACATGCTCACACACATACCCCAACCCACGTGCTGGGGAAGAGTTGGAAGAAACTGAAGAAATACTCAGAAAGGATGAAAGGGACTTAAAATTTACTCTCTGGAAGTCTGTCAGAGGGCATCCATCAATGACACTCGTCTAAATACCATGTCCCTCTTACATTGAGCGCCCAACAGTATTACCATGCTAAAGCAAAAGCCAGGAAATGACTAGATCAAAACAGCCAGGCCTGAGGACATTTGTCTGTCATTAGTGCAGGAGAAGGTGACGGTATATGAGATCAGATAGCTGTGTACTCAAAAATCTAAAAATCAATTTCCTCAGATGCATGAAATAGAAACTTGATAAGCATCTCTTGCATTTCTGGTGCTCAGTAGCTATCCAGGAATCAAAATTATGTTCCGTTTCTTGGAGAAAGACTTTCTTCCTCTTAAATCCTGATTCCTCCCAGTCCAAACTTTCTCCTGAACCCTCCAACCCAACCCACCCACAGCCTCATCCAAAGGATCCCAAATCTTTGCCATTTCACACCTTATTATATTTTTCCTGGTGAGGGTAACTTTTTTTTTTTGACAGATAGAGCTAGACAGTGAGAGAAAGAGACAGAGAGAAAGGTCTTCCTTCCATTGGTTCACCCCCACAAATGGCCACTATAGCAGGCGCTGTACTGATCCGAAGCCAGAAGCCAGGTGCTTCCGCCTGGTCTCCCATGTGGGTGCAGGGCCCAAGTAGTTGGGCCATCCTCCACTGCCCTCCTGGGCCACAGCAGAGAGCTGGACTGTAAGAGGAGCAACCGGGACTAGAACTGGTGCCCATATGGGATGCCGCTGCTGCAGACGGAGGATTAGCCAAATGAACCAAGGTGCTGGCCCCCGGTAAATTTGACCTGAACAGTTTAAATTAGAATTTATTTAGGGGGATTGTAAAGTACAGTGAGTGTGGGTTACTGCTCTTTTTATGACTGTTTAAGAAGTCATTTTCCCCCATTGCTTTGTTTTTTAAATTAGGAGTAGTTGTTTAATTCAAAATTCTTGAGTGGAGACTAGTTCTTTTCATAAGAAAAATTCCTCTGACCCTTGAGTTGTACTGTTGTTTAGTCCTATGTGATACCTTGAATATAATCTTGTTAGCAATGAAAATGCTCAACATATCTAGTATACTGCATGTCCATTTTGATAATGCCAATCTTCCTTCTTTCTGCCCTGAAACCATAGTTTATTCCTCCAGCATAATAGCTCTTATGTAGACTTGGGTGGAAAAGGTTTTTGCTTTGTCTTGGTGGATGCAGATCTGCTATTTGGCAGGTCCCTGTTTCTACTTCTATCTTGAGAGCAGTAGACAGAGAAGCTTTAAACATTGTTTTGATTTTGTTTCTAGAGTCTGAATTAGCCATTTGAATATGGAAAAAATTCATCTGAGGAGATGTGAACTTAACTCCTCCTCATTAACTAATTAGACAATTTTGACAGTAGAATCAAGTTTCCTGAACCATTAGCAACTTCCAAAATAATAATAATAAAAAAGAAGTCTTAGGGCCTGAAAGAGTTAAGCATCAAAAGATGCCTAATTTACTCCCTAGGACTAGCTTGTGCCCTGGGAGAATTTTCACTCATTATAGTTTTTAACTTTCTGTCTGAAGGAACAATTCTCATGGAGGCAGACAGACAGAGCAGAGTGTTCATTAAAACAGAAGTATGCATTGTGAGCCCCTTTATGTCTCACAGAGACGATGCAGACGAGAGGGTGCTCGAAATTATACTCCTCACAATGCTTCCCAAAGAGAACATGGCAAATGAATTCAATTCTTTTCAACTAAATTGAACATCTGAAGAAAAATATACCTGAACAACCAACCTACTTTTATGCGTTCCTCTCCCATAATTTCCCTGCATTCCCATTATTTGAATTGGATTAGATCAAATTTAAGATAAAATACCTTAACACAAATTTGTGGAATGAGTTTCTGAAAGATAGAGCGCACGTTTTGTTTCAGGATGGAGAGATAGCTTTCCTGTAATTGAATGTCACTTGTATTCATAATGTTTCACTGTCCGGTGATGCTGGGCTTTGCTATTAAAATAAAGCTAAGAAAATCTAAGTTTAAGAGAGAGGCCTTACAGAACCTAAGGTTATTACAGGCATCCAAATATAAAGACACAGAGGAGACTAAGGAGAAAGCTCTTTCAGATTGCTGATAATAATTGAAATTCTAGGGTGATATGCATTTTTCAAATAACAGACTTGGCACAAAAACAGCATGCACACACACAGAATAAACATATGTACATACACACATACATACACAAACTGGACAACCAGTCAAGACAGAACTCAAGTGAGTTTTACCAGTGAGAGGACAATAACTACTTTCCTTTTAAATAGATTGTTTGAGGGGGAACGTTATTGTAGAATAGATGACTCAAATATCTAACCAAACAACATAAATGATTTCTGATAGGGGATTTTCTGATATAAAAAGTTGCATTCATTCTGTTTCTGGAATCAGCATATTTACTCCATTGACATTTTATTCCTCCTCTACTATATCAATATATGTGTAAAATCATCATAAGAAGAAGAATTGAGTATTTATTTACTTATTAAAGCAAGAAACACTTATTGAGGGTTTAGTAAGCAGTAGGTAGCAAGCACCTGAGGAAAATGTGCATAAATATAACACAGACACAATCTTTGGAATCTTACCAGCCAGCAGGCTGCGAGATATAGTGAAATGTGGGGTAAATGTAGGCAGCACTGTGAGGGATGCTGTGTAGAAGTTCACAGAAACTCAGATTAAAGCACAACTGATTCTTCCCTCATGGGGTAGGCAAAGGGAAAAGCTGCCATGGAGGTGAGAGGGTGGGGATGGAAGCATTTGAACCACATTTGAAGGATGAGGTTTAACATCTGGGAAATGTTGATACACGAAGAGCATCCAACAGACATGTTTGAAGAGTTTGATTTAGAGCCCCTCACAGCAGTGGTGTAATGGAAGCAAACACAGAGCCTAAAGGCAGGGAGGTAAAGTGGATGACAGAGGGGTAAGTGGTAGGATTGGATTCGAAATTTCTACTGGGGGCTGGTGTTGAGGTACAGCAGGTTAAACTGCCACTTTTGACACCAGTATTCCATATCAGAGTGCCAGTTGGAGTCCTGGTTGCTCTGCTTCTGGTCCAGCTCTCTGCTAATGTGCCTGGTAAATCAGTGGAAGGTGGCCCAAATACCTGGACCCTTGCTGCCTACATAGGAGACCTGGGTGGAGTTCCAGGCTCCTGGCTTCAGCCTGGCCTAGCCTAGCCCCAGCTGTTGCAACCATTTGAGGGAATGAACCAGTGGATGAAAGATTCTCATTCATTCATTCTCTCTCTCTTTCTATCTCTCTGTCACACACACACACACACACACACACCTTTCATATCAATCCATCAATATCTATCTTTAAACAACAGCAAGAAAAAAGCAATTTCTGTTGGACGTGCCTGGCTACTCCAATGTCTTTTGTTATTCCCACAATGTAGCAGAGTTATTCCCAACCCCAAAGACCCTCATAAAGGGCTGACAACAGGTACCCAAGATGAGGGCATGAAAGGCAATCTAGGCAGAGGGAACAGCCTAAGTAAGGTTATACTGTTCATTGTCATTGGCAAATGGCAAGTTGGTAGCTCTGGCTTGAATGTGGAGTGCAGACCTGAAGTGTAATGACATGTTACTACCTGTTGGAAGATCACACCTCTGACAGGAACTTTCTTTCTCTGCACAATGGAAGATCAAGGCCATGACAGTCTCTGCTGTTGTTGGGGAAAGCCACCCTGCTATTGATGAAACTGCTTTAATGGGAATTTGGTTGACTTTTAAGTTTCCTAAGCAATAATTTCACAGACTTTCAAATGTGGGGTGAATATGTGGCACAGCACTTGAGTTGCTGCTTGAGATCCCTGCATTCCATGTCAGAGTGATCGGTTCAAGTCTTGGCTACTAAGCTTCCAATCCAGCTCCCTGCTAATATGCTCCTTGGGAAACAGCAATGTGATGGTTCAAGTACCTAAGTCCCTACCACCCACCTGGGAGACCTGGATAGCTCCAGGCTCCTGGCTTCAGGTTGGCCCAGCCCTGGCTTTTCTGGGCACTTGAAGAGTGAAATCAGCAGATGGAGGATCTCTTTCCATCTATCCCTCTCTGTCTCTCAAATAAAATGAAACCAAGTTTTTATATGTGTAAGACATATGCCAAAAACAGGTACCTTAAACCTGGGCTAATTTGCAGATGGTATGACAGCTAGGTTTAACATATCATTATGAAAAAACCCACAAGGCACCCTAGAATAGGTGAGATATGAATGACCAGGACATGCTAAGGCTGCATTTGCAAGAGGGTCCCTTGGTAGTAGAAATAAAAATGCAAGCTGGATATTGTAAGTTTAAGTGCACATGGAATTTCAGATGGTATTTGAGTCAAATGTCTATATAACTCAGAATGTTTCAGTCTTTTAAAGGATAGGGCAAAGAAGAACATGATTACATACTGATAGATTTCAGAGTCACATCAAATGTTAACAGAAGTGAGGATTACTGATCTCTTGCTGTTAATGGTAATCTAGTCCTCATTCTGCTTCTCTGGTGGGTCATGTGACCTTAAGAAAGTTACTTCACCACTTTTGATCTCTAAATGTTTATTTTTAACACAGAAATAAAACCACCTGCATGTCAACTTAATTGATTATTTTGGGGATGAAAAGATGCATCAATGCATCACAGGTAAAAGTGTTTGGTAGACTGTAAGATCCATGTTAAAGACATGGTGTTATCAAAATAGTTAATATTTTAACTTTCCAAGGTAGAGTTTATTTGAAAATGAGTAATACATCATGTAAACTTGGAATTTGAGTAAAACAAAAAATGCAAGTAGCTTATACAATAATCACAGAAAGTTGGATGCTATCATAAGAAAATATCCTCCTGTAAAAGAGCAACTCCTATAAATCATGAGCAGACAACTCTTCCAAAGTTAAGTAGATCCAGCCACATGCAGTTACTAAGAACAGCAGGCCTGTTGTGAAAACAGAGACCCACAGGCATGACTTTTGTGTACCTCCCTTGTTTGTTAGCTGACTACAGAAATGCAAAGGTGACAGGCCAGGGTAGGTTTAATAAATGACACCTTAGAGAAAACATACCCAGAACTTTTCACTGCCAAACAGTGCATGACTGGACAAATGTAAATGTCTGGACCCAGAGGAACCCTCCATGGTTGTCTAAAGATGCTCAGTGCAAACATCATAAAGAGCCCAGGGACCATTAAGCTTCCTCTTTTTTCCCCCAAATTTATAAGCATGTCACTTTGCAGTGTGCATTCTAACAGAGCATCAGCAGTATCTTGCAAGTGGAGAATGTCATTTTAAAAAATTTGCATATTGTAGTACTAACTTTCTGGTGCACAGTTCTATGACTTTTAACACATGCATAGGTTCTTGTAGCCATTACTGCAAACAGGAATAGACCAGCCCTAACACTCTCAGAGAATTAGCTCATGCTGATCCTTTGTTATTGGGTTCTTCCATTTCCCCTAAGCCTGGCAATCACTGATTTGCCCTCCCTCCCTCTCCCCTTCCCTCTCTTCATTCCTCCCTTCCTCCCTTCAGTGCAGCCTGAGATTCTTCTTTTTTTTTTACATGTATTTACTTGAGCAGCAGAAAGACACACAGACAGGTATCTCCTGCCACTAATTAACTCTATAAATACCAGTGATGGTTGCAGCCAGGCCTTTTCCAGAAAATCATATAAATGGAATTATTTAGTATACATTTTTTTGCTAGTTTAGGTTTGGGGTCATGACAAGGTATTATAAAAGCCACCTAGACTAAACTATCAAAAGAAAGTTAAACTAGATTCAGTTGGAGACAGAATTACTTGTGAACCAAATGTTATTCCTTCATTCTTTCTTGCATGAGGTTGACAGGATTATGTTCTTGTAAATATTTTTTTGCATTATTATTTTCTTCTTAAGTGCATCAGTAGCTGTTTATAAAAAAGATTTCTATTTATTTATTTGAAAGAGTCTTGAGATGGAGAGGGAGGGAGTGAGGGAAGAAGAGAGAGAAAGAGAAGGAGGGAGGGAGGGAGAGGGAGAGGGAGAGGGAGAGGGAGAGGGAGAGAGAGAGAGAGAGAGAGAGAGAGAGATTTTCTATCTGCTGGTTCACTTCCCAGATGGCTGCCAGAGCCAGGACTGGGCCAGGCAAAAATCCAGCAATCTGAAGCTTTATCTAGGTCTCCCACATGGGTGACATGGGCCCAAATACTTGGTCCTCCTTCTACTACTTTTCCTAGGCCATTATCAGGGAGCTGGATCAGAAGTGGAGCAACTGGAACATGAACTAGCACCTGTATGAGATGCTGGATTCACACGTGGTGGCCACCACATCATAACGTGGGCTCCAGAGTTTTTTTGTGTTTGGTTAAAAAAGACTTATTTATTTATTTTGAACTTCAGAGTTATACAGTGAAGGAAAAACAGAAAAAAAGAGCTCTTCCATCCACTGGTTCACTCACCAGATGACTGCAGTGAGGTAGGCTAAAACCAGGAGCCAGGAGCTTCTTCCAGGACTCCTATGTGGATGTCAGGGCCCCAAACACTCGAACCTTCTGCTGCTGCTTTTCCTAGGCCAGTAGCATGGAGCTGGGTAGGAAGTAGATTCTGGATAAATTTCTGAGGTAGATCTAGCATGAATCTCTAACTAGTTGGATTGTAGGTTGTGATTTTTTTATGAACATATACAACAACGAATTCATTTATTTTTGGGCCAAGGAGCTAGACACCCAAATTGCCCATCAGATGAAATAAGGAAGACTTGCATGTTATAGATTTCAAGAGACAGGATCAGGGCATCTGGAATGGGTATTAGATATCCTGGAGACTGGAGTTATATTTGGATTTGGGGATTGAAGTAGAAGCTAGAGACCCAGGTGTAAATTTGAGAGTGCTTGGTGTGTAAATGCTATGCATATAAGTCACAAGCCTGGGCCAGATCATATAAGACATGAGGCCAACAGAAAGGAGTAGAGGACCAAGAACTTCCCCCTTAGTGCTCTCCAACATTCAGAGTTTGAGAAAAGGGAGGACCTAGCTGAACATAACCAGAAGGATGGTGATAGAGGTAGGGAAAAACCAATCCAAGAGAAAGTGTTTCCTGGACCCCCGTATGGGATGCCTATCAAGGCACAGAGAATGACCACTCCTTTCCAATGCTGAGCTTAAGTAAGAGGAGGACTGAGCATAACCCAGTAGTCTTGATGTGGAGGTTTTCAAGTCTTTGACAAAGGCAGTTTGTGTGGAGGGAGGGAGGCAAAAGCCTGATTGTAGTGTGTTCAAGAGAGAATAGGAGAGGAATTAGAGACAGTGAGCATAGACAAATCTTTGAAGGAGTTTTGTTGCCAAGGAAAGCACTTGGGCCATTGGCCTTGCTTGTCTCTTCCCCCATTCAGCTTCCAGATCATCCCTGTCATCCTCCGTCAGCCCTTCCTTGACAACCCAGCCCCTCAAAGAAGCTTTACCTGGCTAACCTGAGCCAACATGGGTCACTTTTGACTTTTTTAGCTTTACTAGGGAAGCCACAGAAATTGACCAAAAACAAACAAACAAAAAGAAAAACTTCTTACTAAAAAGACCTCACAAGGCTGGTGTTGTGGCATAGCAGGTTAAACCTCCACCTGCAATGTAGGCCTTCCATATGGGTGCCTGTTCATGTCCCACCTGTTCTGCTTCCTATCTGGCTCCCTGTTCATGTGTCTGGGAAGCAGAAGAAGATGCTCCAAGTACTTGGGCCCCTAAACCCACATGAAAGACCTGGACGAAGCTTCTGGCCCAGTCCCTGGCATTAAGGCCATCTGGGGAGTGAATCAGCAGATAGAAGATCTCTTTGTGTCTGTCTCTCCCTCTCTGTTTCTGTAAGTCTGCCTTTCAAACAGAAGAAAAGACTTACCTTCCACTAAGCATAACTAGACTAAAAATGCCCCCAAAGTGACTATTAGGGCAAATGCAATTACTATGAAAGAGAAAGCATTTATGCTGCAGATCTACTCCTGAGGAAACATTCTTGTCAAGAATGGGATCCTTGAAAATACTGAACCAAGAAAGAGAACTTGACCAGCAAAAATCCTGAAAAGTAGTGAGAGGGAATAAGGAGCATGTTGCTAATTTCTTTGTGTCCAGTGTACCATGAGACACATTTGTCATATAGATCACTGGATCTGGCTGGATGATAAATGGGTGGATAGGCAGTTGCTGAAGAGCAGGCAAGCCATTTGCCTGATGTTACACCTAGAATTTGGGCCCCTCTACCCTCTGCTCATCAATACAGGGGATGCAGTTGCTTTACATTTTCTGTTGCCCTCACAAGGGCTTATCTGCTCATTTGTGTTTTAGCACAAACTTATCAGCTTGTCTGACAATTAGTACCATTCTCTCACTGCATCCCATCTTTTTTCTCCTTCTCTCCCGGGAGACTCCTTGGCTTTCCCTAGCCTGATATGATTTTCCAGATGCAAAGGTCTGCCCCATTGTAATTCTTCCTGGATGACAGGAGTATTTAGTACCAGCAGACCAGTGGTTGAGGTCCACAGTGAGCTCATGACCTCGCTGGTTAAACTAGGCCAGTTGTAGACTTTATTTGTACATTTGGAATTCTTGTGGGTTCTTATTTTCTATAGAATGGGTTGAGCCTTCTGAGCAAATCTGGCAACCCAGTCACCTTTTATAGGATTGTTTATATGGAAAATACTTTTTGAGTTACAAACATCCAGCAGATGTTTGAGCCAGGATTCTGATAAGCCAAAGTTTCCTTGTATGTTGTTTCAGCATTGTCATTTTAAAATTAGTTATATTTTCCAAATATTTTTAGTTGCTTATCTCTCAATCCAGGGACCACATTTTCTTTTGGTTCTGTAATTTTTTTTTAACAGCTAAAAGGTGATACACTCAGAGAAGGTACCAGATTATCTGCCTGTCTTGGATATCATAGCTGAACAAAATTAAAAACCTGTGACAAGATGGGGAGTTTCATTCTCTTATATATTCTGTGTCTCCTGTAGTTATGTTTCTATATCTCTGATTGGTGATGCTACCTCCCTTTCCCTTATCCCCTCTCCTCCTTCCTCCCTATTTTCTTCTTCTCTCTCTCTCCAACAATTCCTTTACATCCATCCCCACTACCAACAACCTCCATTCAAAGGAAAGGAAGAAGAATAGAAAAAGGGAAGGGGAAGGAGTGAAGTAGAAGAGAGATTTTTTGGTACTGCTGATAACTGATCATAAAATTACATTTCTCCTGTTTCCACAATGAAATACTTGTCAGTCCATAAATATATATGAGTATCATTTAATCTGGAAGATGATTTTAAATTATGCAATTGTCTAAAGAGCCGATGAAAAAAAAAATGGACAGTTTTTCTTTCATTCCTTAAATGTGTTTCCAAAAACCATTTTCCAAAAAAAAATTATTTGAGAGGAACACACACATACACACACACACAGATTGAGGGAGGGGGGCAGAGAGAGCGAGAGAGCGCGCGCGCACGCGAGAGAGAGAGAGAGAGAGAGAGAGAGAAAACAAGAGCGCTCTCATCCTCTGGTTCCCTTCCCAAATGCCTACATTGGTACCTGAAGGGGCTTGAAGCCAGACATGAGCTCAATATAGATCTTCCAAGTGGCTGGCAGGAACTCAATCACTGATCCATTACCACCCAAACCCCGAGTCTCCATTAATAGAAAGCTAACATGAGAAGTAAAGCTGGATATTAACCCTAGGTACCCCAATAATGGGCACGGGCATACCACCCTGTTTCTTAGTCACCAGCAAAATGCCTACCCCAACTTCCAAAGTTTATTGAAGATGGTGTAGAATTTTCTAGTCTTGGTTGTGAGGGTGAAGACAGTCAGTGATATTAAGACTTTTGTATAGCTGCTTATTTTCATAGCACTTTCTAATTCTCAAGGGTTTGATCTATTATAATTGCCCAATAGGGCCAAGATTCAGAAATAAGGCAGTCTTTCCATAATGTGACATATTATTAGTTATTTCTCCAAGAACAAGTTTTTCTTCCCCTGAAACCAAATCAGCATTGCAATGGAGTTGGAAATTATGTGAACGCCCCTACATTCACCATTCTCATGTATCTAACCTCTCTCAGCTCTACCTCACCTGCCCACAGGAAAACTAGGCAGGCTCAGGAGCAGCCCACTCCCCCCACTCCCCGTCCCAGAGCAAAGCCCAGGGTCTCCACCTCTGACCATGAGCTTCCCATACCTAACACTGAGTGTGGGCCTCAGTCAGGGGTCAATCTTAACTTTTCTTCTTTCTCCTTGTTTCACTGCCTGTTTTGGAACTGCTCTCTGCATACAGCTGCATGCTGCTCTTGGCATACATTCCAAGAGATTGCCTGTCAGTACATCCACTTCTGCATTCCCTGCCAGGCAGCCACTATTCTTGGATGATTGCTGCCATGACCTTCTCCTGCACCAGGGTAACTGGACTCTTATGGAAAAATCTACACAAACGCAGAGTTAAAAGAGCCTCAGTCACACTTATTTCCCACTTCCTTTCTCTATTTCCCACATCCAAATATTCCCAATGAAAACCCTTTGAAAATAAATTTGTATTTGCTCTTCTTCCTATTCCAGTGCGTGTAGTTAGTAATGACAAAGGTCTGGTTTAGGGAAGGTTAACAAGGAAAATAAATAGCCACAGTTGAATTATGTTCACCGAAAAAAGTGAAGAAAGTAGCATGCAAGGATTTTTTTTAAACAAAGAAAATCTGCTTAATAAGTAAATCACTTTAATAAGTAAGTTATTTTATGTGGTATATAATAAAATATAAAATAATAAATGACCTTGAGTTTAGATAGTAATCAAACTTTCTGCTTTCATAAAGAGCCAAGTGAACCGAACTCTGCATAAGGATGACAAATGAGTACAGAGCTGCCACATTGTGCTGGAAGCCAGCAATGTAATGGTAATGAGACCAAAGGATGATGGGCCCTCACCGTTTTGCCCAATAGAGAAATATGGAAAAAATACAACAGCAATTGCTCCTCCTCACCAGACAGATACACATCTGTGCACGCAGCCATCTGGCCAGCTTGGGTAGATAAAACTGTCATGCTTCATTATCTGGGTTTCTGTGAGACCCCTATCAAAACACCCACCAGCCCCTGTCGTCCTCCAAACAACTATTTTTATGTGAAAACAGGATGATTACCTGGCTTCTTTGCACTACAGACTGTAATGCTTGGTCACGCATTCCCAACTCATTCCAAGCCTAGTGTTTGGAATGACAATTGACATTGTCTTGTTGAAGGTCATTTGTTTGATGTGGTTTAGCCCTGTTCTGCCAGAAAAATACATTATGGTTTCTACACTGATAATGAGTTCTGGTTTTACAAGGTACCTGATAGGGAAGAAAAAAAAAAAGAAACTCAGAATATGCCTGAAGCCAACAGGAAAAAAAATCTATAGAAACTCTTCCATATTTTTCAGTGAAAACTATTCATTTCTTCAGACAAGCTAATTATAAGATAGCCAACTTTGTCTCTTCATGTTTCTCACAATGTTGTATGCCTGTTTTGCACATTGCTGGTTCCAATAATGTAATAATGGTATAATACAGAATTTGAAACCTTTGCAAAGGAAGATATTTCCCAATTTCTTTTAATAGCACATCACGCTATCAACACCCTGACTTCTTTTTATTGATCTCAAGATAAGAATTGCTTATTAGTAAATCTGGGAAACATGAACTTGAAGTTTAATGCAGTCTTCAAAATGGTCAATAAAACATAAATTGTGAAAATGTTACTTTCACTGGCGCCTCGGCTCACTAGGCTAATCCTCTGCCTGCGGCGCTGTTACCTGGGGTTCGAGTCCCAGTCAGGGCGCCGGATTCTGTCCCAGTTGCTCCTCTTCCAGTCCAGCTCTCTGCTGTGGCCCAGGAGTGCAGTGGAGGATAGCCCAGGTGCTTGGGCCCTGCACCCGCATGGGAGACCAGGTGAAGCACCTGGCACCTGGCTCCTGGCTTCGGATCAGCACAGTGCGCCGGCGGTAGCACGCCAGCTGCAGCGGCCACTGAGGGGTGAACCAGTGGAAAAGGAAGATCTTTCTCTCTGTCTCTCTCTGTCTCACTGTCCACTCTGCCTGTAAAAAAGAAAGAAAGAAAGAAAGAAAGAAAGAAAGAAAGAAAGAAAGAAAGAAAGAAAGAAAGAAAGAAAGAAAGAAAGAAAGAAAATGTTACTTTATCAAGTTGTGCATGTAGTAGACACTCCTTAAAAATACTTCTTGACTAAACAGGAAAGACCCTACTGCCTTAAAGATGTGAATTTCCTAGCACAGCACAGTATAGAAATTAAAAGAGCATATAATTAATCAATAGTGATAAAATCAAGAATCACGGCCGGCGCCGTGGCTCAACAGGCTAATCCTCCGCCTTGCGGCGCCGGCACACCGGGTTCTAGTCCTGGTCGGGGCGCCGGATTCTGTCCCGATTGCCCCTCTTCCAGGCCAGCTCTCTGCTCTGGCCAGGGAGTGCAGTGGAGGATGGCCCAAGTCCTTGGGCCCTGCACCCCATGGGAGACCAGGAGAAGCACCTGGCTCCTGCCTTCGAATCAGCGCGGTGCACCGGCTGCAGCGCGCCAGCCGCAGCGGCCATTGGAGGGTGAACCAACGGCAAAGGAAGACCTTTCTCTCTGTCTCTCTCTCTCTCACTGTCCACTCTGCCTGTAAAAAAAAAAAAAATCAAGAATCACAGAGAAAGGAATCTTTGCTTGTGTTCTTTACACTGCAGAAAAGTTTGCCACTTTAGGACTTTGTTTCTCGGATGCAGTAGGTGTGCCATGAACATTTGTTGGATGGACCTGTGGCAGAAAATGTTTATAGTATTCTCCCTCCAACTTCTTCAGAGGCAGTAAGCCCTCAACCCTACTGTCAGAGATGTAAAAGTGCTGTTGGGGGTTTAGAATTGAAAGAAATTGAAAGCTATCTCCTCTGCAAGTCTGGGCAGAACTAGAGAGCACCACAAGTACCGGGAATTGGGAAGAGCAATGTGATGAGACTCAAGGCTTCCAAGTTCAGATAAGTCCTCTTGTTGACTAAGTAATCTCTAAATCATCTACTGAGTGTGTGTGTATGTGTGTGTGTGTGCGCACACGCTCCTTTTCCATCACAGTGAAGCAGAACTGAGGTGACGCTTGTCCAATTCATGGTCTGTCATCACATACTGTTCTAGCTAATATTTGTGTCTATATGCAGGATTGAAGGAGGACGTATCCATTAATTGCCTTAGATGTTCTCAGTTTCTTGATAATGTTTCAGAACTATTTTAGTGCAAAACAAAGTTCCTAGTAGGCTTACAGTTAAGGCACCCTCTGCGTACTGGCTCTTTTTTAAAAGATTTATTTATTTAGTGTAAATTCAGAGTTACAGAGAGAGAGGAGAGACGGAGAAAGAGATCTTCATCCACTGGTTCACGCCCCAAATGGCTGCAATGGTCAAGGAACTTCATCTGGGTCTCCCACATGGGTGGTAGGTGCCCAAGCACTTGGGCCTTCTTCCACTGCTTTTCCAGACCATAAGCAGGAATCTGCATTGTAAATGGAGCAGCCAGCTCATGAACTGGTGCCCATATGGAATGCTGATGTCGCAGGCAGCAGCTTATCCTGCTAGACCACAGTGCTGGCTCTCTCAACACTGGTTCTTAAATCTGACATTTAGAATTGTGGCAAAAATTATGGCAAAAATTGAGCCTGACAGTGATGTCATGGAGTGGTGTCTGTATCATGTTGAATTCATGACCATCTCCACACCCCAAAGAGAGAAGTAGAGGGGCAGGGACTTGAGACATGGCAGTTCTGACAGCACTGCCTTCTGATATGAAATATAATCATGTTGGCCTGCCTCTATTGATATTTCTCTGCAGACAGATATTCCACTTTGAGAATATTCTATAACAGAAACTGAATGTCACAAGCTATCACATGCTATTGCTCTGTGATGAGCTGGTACATTGTTATATGCTACATTTCTCCTTGAAAGAAAGAGGTGAGTGGCAGAGGTGTATGATGCACATCACCACTAAGTGTCAGAGATGGCACCCATTCTGTTCTCTCTCCCTTTGTCTTGACCACTTCCCCATGTTATATGTACTTATTGTTTTTGTCCCTACTTCACACTAGAGTATAAGTTCCACAGGAGGTTTTTAGTTTTCTGCTTGTCCACCACTCTACCTTGGTGTCTTGAACAGCAGTTGACATACGATAAATACTCAAAATAGTTGACACATGCATAAATAACATACTCTGATAGTCCTAGGTCTGAGCTTGGCTCTTCTGTTTGCTTTAATTTCTTTCTCTGTGCAGTGCTTCCAGTAGGTTGCTCTGATCTCACCTCATGCATTGCAATCCAGTGGTGGAGTTTGGTTGGATCATTCATCCTCTCTTTCTCTCATGCCATAGCAGATCCATAAAGTGCCTACTGCCCTTGCCTCTAGTGACCCCAGTGTGGCCAAAGGCAATTTCTCCTGTGCTTTGGCTTCCTCTGACCATGAGCAGAGTGAATTATTATTGTGTCCTAATTGTCGCCCTATTTTTCTATATTAGTCTTCCTGGCAGGCCATTTTGTACTCAAGCATTTTTTAAAAAAGATTTATTTGTCTATTTGAAAGTCAAAGTTACAGTGAGAGAGGGGGAGATGAGGAGATTTTCCATCTGCTGGTTCACTCCCCAGATGGCAGCATGACCAAGGCTGGGCCAGGTCTAAGCCAAGAGCCAGGAGATTTATTTGGGTCTCACACATGGTTTCAGGGGTCCAAGCACTTGGGCCATCTTCTACTGCTTTTCCAAGCACATTAGCAGGGAGCTGGATTGGAAGTGGAACATGCAGGACTTGAACCAGTGCCCATAGGGATGCCAGTGCTGCAGATGGCAGCTTAACCTGCTCTGCCACTGTGCCAGCCTGCATGCACTCAAGCTTTTCAACAACCACCTAAACACTAACAAAAGTCAATAAGCACCGTGAATGAATAAGAACAGTGAATTTGAGTAAATCATTTTTAAAGGATTTATTTATTTATTTGGTAGTCAGAGTTATACAGAGAGAGGAGAGGCAGAGAGAGAGAGGTATTCCATCTGATGGTTCACTCCCCAATTGGCCACAACGGCTGGAGCTGCGCTGATCCAACGCCAGGAGCCAGGAGCTTATTCCAGGTCTCCCACGTGGGTGCAGGGGCCCAAGCACATGGGTCATTCTCTACTGCTTTCCCAGGCCTAGCAGAGAGCTGGATTGGAAGTGGAGCGGCAGGGTCTCGAACCTGCACCCATATGGGATGCTGGTGCTTCAAGCCAGGGTGTTAACCCGCTGCACCACAGAGCTGGCCCTGAGTAAATCTACATTCAAATCCTTATGTTAGCATTTACCAGTTTGTGCCCTTGAAGAAGTGCCTCATTCTCCCTAACATTTGCCTTATCTGTAAAAATGAGTTCATGGTGATATCCACCTCATATAGTGGCACAGAGTAGGCATTCACTAAACATGGCCTGTTCATGTAGGAATAATCTGTGTCTAGACATATCTCTCCAGGTTCCATCACTTGTGGACTCCCCAGACCCATCTCTCACAGTCCCCACTGGATTTAAAGTTAAGAATCATGTAGGAAAAGCTGAGCTACATCCTCTGTCTGTGCACACCCACAATGATGTCTGTGAACTGAGGGGAGTCCTCTCTGAACACTGACTGGGACAAAAACATTTCCAAAGACACTTTTTATTTTATTTTATTTATTTTTATTTTTTATTTTTTTTTGACAGGCAGAGTGGACAGTGAGAGAGAGAGACAGAGAGAAAGGTCTTCCTTTTCCCGTTGGTTCACCCTCCAATGGCTGCCCCAGCCGGCGCACCGCGATGATCTGAAGCCAGGAGCCAGGTGCCAGGTGCTTCTCCTGGTCTCTCATGTGGGTGCAGGGCCCAAGCACTTGGGCCATCCTTCACTGCCTTCCCGGGCCACAGCAGAGAGCTGGCCTGGAAGAGGGGCAACCAGGATAGAATCCGGCGCCCTGACCAGGACTAGAACCCGGTGTGCCGGTGCTGCAGGCAGAGGATTAGCCAAGTGAGCCATGGCGACGGCCCCAAAGACACTTTTTAATAGGGAAAAGTGTTTACATCTTAGGAATGCTAGCTTTTGTTTGACAAATAATGACATTTTAAAAATATCAATTTCTACTATCACCATGATTTAATTAAAAGATGTCAATATTCCCCAAACCTAGAAAGGATTTCTCATTGGAATACAGAACAACAAGCCCTTCTCAAAAAGAATATCTAGCAACTATACTATCTATCTATAATATGCTATCTGTGAATCCATATATTTGTCTTTTTTTTTTTTTTTGACAGGCAGAGTGGACAGTGAGAGAGAGAGAGAGAAAGGTCTTCCTTTTGCCATTGGTTCACCCTCCAATGGCCACCGCGGTAGCGTGCTGCGGCCGGCGCACCGCGCTGATCCGATGGCAAGAGCCAGGTGCTTATCCTGGTCTCCCATGGGGTGCAGGGCCCAAGGACTTGGGCCATCCTCCACTGCACTCCCTGGCCAGAGCAGAGAGCTGGCCTAGAGGAAGGGCAACCGGGACAGGATCCGTGCCCCGACCGGGACTAGAACCCGGTGTGCCGGCGCCGCAAGGCAGAGGATTAGCCTAGTGAGCCGCGGCGCCGGCCATATATTTGTCTATTAAATTGCCTTTGTTTTTCTCATTTCACTGGAAATCTCTGAAAACATGATACAGACAAGCATTGGTCCACAGACTGCCATTTGAAAACCCTTGCCTATACTGTTTCAAATTTTCTCTGAAATCCTCCAAGGGAGATTCTGGAGCCTCCTTTGAGTGCTACTACTAATGTCCAATCTTTCTCCCTGTCAGGAATCTCAGTCAACATTACATGTGCGTGCTATGGATTGTGACTTGCTTTATCACCTTTATATTTCCTCACTGCTAACAAATAATGGATCCATGCCAACATATCAGGCACTATGCTTGTATAACCTGTATAGAGTTGGGCCATATAAGCTATGCTGGATATTCCAAAGTCCACCCTTGAATCATTTTTTCCTCTCAGAACTGTGATACTTTGCTTCTACTAGTTGGCTTCACCCATAGTGCCCTTAGCTCAGAACTTCTGGAAGAGAAAAGACATAATTAAATAAAAAATTAAATAATGCAAGAGGAAATAACCATTCCAACAACCACATGAAGAACATCACAAGACAGCTTGTGATGGGACAACGTTATGATGCAGTGGGTTAAGTGGCCACTTGCAACCACTTGCATCCTATACCAGAGTGCCAAGTCTTTGTTGCTTCACTTTCCAATCCAGCTCCTGCTAAAGTACCCGGGAAGGCAGCAGGAGATGACGCATGTGCTTGGGCTCCTACTGTCCATGTAGAAGACCTGGGTAGAATTCCTGCTGGCTCCTGACTTTGACCTGGCTCAGACCTGACTATTATGATCATTTGGAGCGTGAACCAGTGGATGAAAGATCTCTCTCTCTCCCTCTTACCCTTCCCTTTCCTTCCCTCTCCTCTCCCTGTGGCCCCCTCTCCCAACCAGCACTCTGCCTATAAATAAATAAAAACATACATAAATCTTTTTAAAGATTTATTTATTTATTTAAATAGCAGAATTACAGAGAGGCAGAGAGAGAGAGAGAGAGAGAGAGAGAGAGAGAGCTTCCATCCACTGGCTCATTCCCCAAATAGCTGCAACAGCAGGAGGTGGGCCCATCCAAAGCCAGGAGCCAGGACCTTCTTCCGGGTTTCCCACATGGGTGCAGGGATCTAAGGACTTGGGCCATCTTTCATTGCCTTACCAGGCGATAGCAGAGAGCTATATCCGAAGAGGAGCAGCCGGATCTCGACCCTGTGCCCTTATGGGATGCTGGCACTGCAGGTGGCGGCTTTATCTGCTACTCCACAGCGCTGGCCCCCGTAATTCTTTTTAAAAGACAGCGTGATTGATTGCCAAACAAATGGCGTTGAAAATCTATTCTTTAGCAACCCAGAATTAAGCACTGTTGATTGTTGTGTGGAACATTTCTGTTAACTTTTTTGTTCATAAGATGGCATGATCCACTCCATTTTTGAAACCACCTATTTGTTCTGGTTTCAAAAAAAAAAAAATAGCCTCCATTTTTCAGACATATCTGTTTGTTTTTATTCCTATTTTCTGATTTTTATCTAACTTCTGGTCTTAGCATGAATCTTTATATTCACTGCCTCCAGCATCAACTCTTTTTTTTTTTTTCCTGTCTTAAGTCCTTTCAACTCCTCTGATCAAACCTCTCTGATTCTTAAGTGTACCCAAAACAATGACTTCTATCAACTACTACGTTATTATGTCTACCATATCCTCTGTAATTTTTCATAGACTTCCCATTATTGGCTCCCCTATTGGCCCTTGCATAGCTGGTTTGGTGCTACCATTGGATGTTGCCTCTTTCTCCTTAACTAAATGTGTCTCAGCAAGTCGAACCCCATCTCCAAGCTTCCCCCAGCCTCTACCGTGTTTATTTTTTCATTTCACATGTCTCATCAGGTTAACTTTCAGTTACCAGCCTATTGTGTTTATATATGTATATATACACACATGTGTATACCTATGAATAGAACTAAACTGAACAAACTGTAATTCTTAGCACTGGCTTGGGATTCTGAAGACAAGTCTTAGATCCTGAAAAGTTCCATGCTGGCTACCTTTGAACAAGTCTCTAAACCAGGTGTGGCCAAGAGTGAAATGACAATATCAGAAATTGGTACTTTTGGCCGGCGCCGTGGCTTAACAGGCTAATCCTCCGCCTTGCGGCGCCGGCACACCAGGTTCTAGTCCCGGTTGGGGCGCCAGATTCTATCCCGGTTGCCCCTCTTCCAGGCCAGCTCTCTGCTATGGCCCGGGAAGGCAGTGGAGGATGGCCCAAGTCCTTGGGCCCTGCACCTGCATGGGAGACCAGGAGAAGCACCTGGCTCCTGGTTTCGGATCAGCGAGATGCACCGGCCGCAGCGGCCATTGGAGGGTGAACCAACGGCAAAGGAAGACCTTTCTGTCTGTCTCTCTCTCTCACTATCCACGCTGCCTGTCAAAAAAAAATAAAATAAAAAAAATAAAAAAAGAAATTGGTACTTTAAAAAAATTCCTTCATTTGATTAAATAAAAAATTGGCAATCCCATAAAGTAAGCTTTGACCCTAGCAGTAGAAAAAAAACACAAAACAAAACAAGCCTGGTTTTTGGACATGTGACAAGGTCATTTACACCAATCTGACAAACCACAGGTTAGCAGACAGTAGAAGATGTGGGTTGGAGGGGTGTGGCTCTGATCACGTGATGTTTAACTTTAAATCCAGGGGCCTGTGGGAGATGGGCTGGAGAGCCAGTGAGTAGCTAAGCTTGGAAAAGCATATCTAGCTACAAAATACTCATTACAGTATCAGGTAAGTTATTCAAAGTAGCCAAATTGATAAATCAACAAAGGAGAAAATGTATGTGACTACATTTTATAAAGTCTGAGCTGTACACAAATAAGTCAGTACAATGCTCTGCAGCTGATGAAATCCTACTTATATTTCATCCATGTACTTGGTGCTTTGGGATATGAAATGGAGATGAATATGGGCATCTGAGCCTAGGTCATGGGCCTATCCCTGACCCAGGAGGACTTCTCCTCTCTCAAAGTTTATGTTCTCACCTTAAAAAAGGAGGAGCCCTTTGTTCTGGTTTCAAAAACTTTATGATATTCATGACAATTAACATTCAATGTTTAAGTCCATTGTCTTCAACAAAAGCATATCAAATAGTTGCACCTTTTCTGCTGTATGGTACTACTTAATATTTCTCTCAATAATTCATTTAACCATTATCCATAATATCCTTTTTCCAATGAAGTGATGGGTTACATGAATATGCTTCTCAGGAATTTTATTTCAATAAAGTTAATTTAGAAGTATAATACTGCTAATACTTCACTGTGTTGTGTATTCTGTCAGCTGAACAAGTGGATATTCTGTCTCAATTTAAGATATAGATGGAATTTCAGAGATAAGTGAACAGCATTACGTCTATCTATGTTTAACATTAGGCTGACCATCTGTAGCTAAAGGATCCTAATTTGGGGAGAAAAAATAAACCAAATTTTTAAATATTACTTATGTGCAAAGATGTTGATTTTTTTGAAAGAAATGAATGGTATGTATCTTTCAAATTCATGGATAACTGCCCTCAAGTGATAGTTGTCATGAATATAAATAAAATTGAAGAGGCCAATTTGTTACATAAATAACCCAAGGGCAACCAAATGAAAAGTGAACAATTCAGCTTCACACCCAAATGTTTTGTTTGGAAAATGACAAACTCGTGCACATTTTAAATGTTCGACATGTGTTGAATGTTAGGGTTATCCAGCTAAAATATCAGGATTGATTGATTTCTTTTGATTTTCCTTGGGGGTAATCAACTGGCCCTAGATGTAATCAATGAGCAATTTACAAGGAAACTACATCATTCCTTTCAACCATATTCACATCCCTGAGAACTATTTCTGGGGGAACAATTTATATAAAAGACTATGTAGGCCAGGAAGCCTGAGTTCTGGTGCATTATTTTCTAAGTAGCAAGTGTGTGACCTTGGACAAAATGCTTTCTTCTTTATGCATTGGTTTCTGCACGTGTACATTCCTTTGATGAATGTAATCTTACTGAAATCTAAATCAAGTATGTCACCACACAGAACCCTCTAACGTTTTCAATTGGGGAACGCACCAGTATTTGCAAAACACTTTGAACCTGTATCTCTGGCTCCCCATTTTTCCTCCTCCCTCCAGTGTATAGATTCTTGCTTGCTGTCTCTATCCCAGCTAATCTGGCCCCCAAGAGACCATGCACACTGCCTCCCTCTTTCCTCTGCTTTTCCATGAGGGTGATTCACTTCCTGTCTTTCATAATTCTTTACTTAAATTTCACATTCTCAATGATGCAATGCCATCCCAACACTGCATAAGCCCTTCCCTTCTCAGTTTTTCTCCGTGGCATTTACAATCATCAACCATAGGTCAAAATTTACTGGCTTTAATGGTAGTTTTATGTCAAGTTAACATCCTTGGTCTAATGGTTAATTTTATATGTCAACTTGACATTCTGTGTGAAGTATTGCCCACATCACTGATAAAACATTATTTCTAAGTGTGTCTGTGAGGGTGTTTCTGGAAGAAGCATTTAAATTAGTAGACTGAATAAAAAAGATCTGACCTTATGAATGCATCATCCAATCCATTATAGGTGCAGATAGAACCAACAAGCAGAGTAATGGTGAATTCTCTCTCTCCCTCTTCTTGAGCTGGCATATTCATCTTCTGTCCTTTGATCCTGAAGCACCTGGTTCCTGGGCCTTCATACTTCAGATGTAAATCAGTGCCTTTTCCTCCAGCCACTTTCTCCATTATCTGGCCTTCAATTTGGGACTGGGAGTTCTACCACTGGCTTCTGTGTTTCTCCTGCCTTTAGGTGGTTTTTATTTTTTAAAATTATTTTTAAAAAGATTTATTTATTTTATTTGAAAGAGTTACACAGAGAGAAGAAGAGAAGATAGAAATTTTCCATACATTGGTTCAATCCTCAAATGGCCACAACTGCTAGGGCTGTGCCAAGCTGATGCCAGGAGTCAAGAACTTCTTCTGAATTGCCCAGTGGGTACAGCGGTACAAGCACTTGGGACATCTTCTCTGTCTTGCCAGGTGCATTAGCAGGGACCTGGATCAGAAGTGAAGCAGTTGGGACATGAACCGGCTCCCATCTGGGATGCTGGCATCGCAGGTGGTGGCTTTACCTGCTACACCACAGCACCAGCCCCTTAGATTGTTTTTAGACCAGTTTTCATAGTTCATCTGCTTACAGATTGCATGTGTTAGATTATCATAGCCTCCATAATCATATAAGCCAATTTTTCTTATGTAGCTATGTATCTATATAGCCTATTCTGTTTTTATGGAGAAGCCTGTCAAACATACTGGCATTTATTGTTTAGTGTCTGTGGGAGCATCTAACTTTTCTAGAAGAGACTGGGGAAAGCTTCAAGTTGGGCTTTGTAGCATTTCATCAATTGGACAAGGCCAGAAGTACCAAAAGGAGAGAGAGATTGTGGGTAAAAGTATTCCTTACATCACAGAGTTCTAAAACGTAAAAGAAGCACTGTACATGCAGGTGTTCTGAAAATAATGCAAGGGCTGGTGCTGTGGTGTAGCGCCAGCATCCAATATGGGCTCCGGTTCGTGTCCCAGCTGCTCCACTTCCAATCCAACTCCCTGCTAATGTGCCTGGGAAAGCAGCAGAGGATGGCTCAAGTACTTGGGCCACTGCACCCATGTGGGAGACCTGGAAGAAACTCCTGGCTACTGGGTTTGATCTGACCCAGCATTAGTGGTTGCAGCCATTTGAGGAGTGACCAGTGGATGGAAGGTTCTCTCTCTCTCTCTCTCTGTTTCTTCTCTCTCTTTGTAACTCTTTCAAATGAATAAAATTAGTCTTAAAAAAAGAAAAAAAGTTAGTAATATTTACCTGTGTTAAATCTTCTTTTCCCATTGGAGTCATCTTCACAAAACATTCCATGATTTAACGTTATGACAAAGAATCATATACATTCAATTCTAATGGAATGGATTATCAAAACTGAGATATTAATATTGGTCAAAGAATATGTATTAAGGTATATATGAACGATTTAGCATGCCTAAGCATTTTTAGACCTGTTTTTCAGTAATTAAAATCTGTTATCTCTAATTTCTCAGGCTGAGTACAAATTAAGTAGGACACTGTGAAAAAAATTAGTCTTAAAATAAGCCATGCTATATTTCTCAAGTGTACAAATTGTTAATTAGGAATGGGAAGTGAACAGAAGGGGCTTAAAATAAAGACCTTCAATTTCAAATTAAAACTGAAAGTGAACTATGTTTGGCACAGGCATTTATAAAAAGCTAAGAATTACATGGCCCAATACAAAACTTGAGAATTTCTGAAAAGCTTAAATAATTTTGATTTATCTTTATATCTATTGACTGAAATGTACATTTTGTCTTTTATTTTGTATATAATTTTGAATATTTTGGAACTGATAGCAAAGATGAGAAATTATTTTTATATCATTACATTTACTTCAATTTCCACTTTTTGTAACATAGTCAAACCTTGTACGCATTGAAATCCATTTCCTTTTTTTTAGTCGTTGAGATCAGTCATCAGCAATTTTTGTTTTGCAGCACAAATTTTAAAACATGCAAAAACTTGGATTCCTTTGTACTAAACCCAAAATGACTATAATTCTCTCAATATCCTCTACATGACTTTTGTTAATTTTATTTTTAATTATAAATTAACAAGTTATAATTGGATCTACTTCTGATGGACAAAACAATGTTATGATTTATGAATACAGTGTGAAATAATTAAATCAAACTAATTAATATATCCACCACTTCAAATATTTATCAGTTGTGAGGATGAAACATTTTAAATTTTCTCTCTTAGGCTGGCGCCATGGCTCACTTGGCTAATCCTCTGCCTGTGGCTCCGGTACTCCGGGTTCTAGTCCCGGTTGGGGCACTGGATTCTGTCCTGGTTGCTCCTCTTCCAGTCCAGCTCTCTGCTGTAGCCCCGGAAGGCAGTGGAGAATGGCCCAAGTGCTTGGTCCCTGCACCCCATGGAAGACCAGGAGGAAGCACCTGGCTCCTGGCTTCAAATCGGCGCAGCACGCCAGCTGCAACGCGCCTGCCTTAGTGGCCACTTGGGGGTTGAACCAATGGAAAAAGGAAGACCTTTCTCTCTGTCTCTCTCTCTCTTACTGTCTAACTCTGCCTGTCAAAATTTTTTTCTCAGATATGCAGAATACATTATTATTGACTGTATCTGCTATGCTGCATAATAGATCTGAAATAACAGCAATCACAACAACAACAACTTCTTCCTCTTGTCTGAGGCTTTGTACCTGTTTACTCTCATCTTCCTATTCCTTCCTACCCTCCCCTCATTCAGGGGAAATGTGGACAGAAAATACAGCATATGCAATGGGATTGCAGTTTGCAATGGGATGTCATGTTTGGGAAACTATTACTAGTTTGATATATTTAAAGCTAAGATATGTTTGTGGAATGGGAGAAGTCAATTCAGATATAGAAAGCGACCACCAAGGAAGGGCTCTGAAAGTCAGACATTAAGAGCAGCTTAGAAAAAATTTAGATCTGGCCTTATATCTAACAATATGCTATCTTCCAAATGTGTTGAAGAAGCACTTAAAATTTTGGGGTAAACCTCCAAAACAGCATATTGTGAATTTTAGAAGTGATATTGATTAGTTCTACACATTTGTTCCATGAATTAACTGATTTACAGGTAGGTGACCAGATAAGGAATGCCTATGATATTTTTGTATGGCATTTAAGATGTAAATAATACAAGGCTAGTATTGTGATGAGGTGCCTGTGTCCTATATGGATGCCAGTTCAAGTCCTGGCTGCTCCACTTCCTATCCAGCTCCCTGCCAATGTGCCTGGGAAAGCAGTGAAAGATGGCCTAAGTGCTTGGGCCCCTGCACCCACATGGGAGACTCGGAGGAAGCTCCTTGCTTTGGTCTGGCCCAGCTCCAGCCTTTGTGGCCATGTGAGGGACAAACCAGCTGATTGAAGACCTCTCTCTCTCTCTCTCTCTCTCTCTCTCTCTTTCTCTCTATATATAACTCTGAGTTTCAAATAAATATATGAATCTTTAAAAAAATGTAATAATGCTTAGAAAGTTCCAAAGGCCCTGTTAGCTCACAATGACAACAACAAAGTGGTTTTCCAGAGGATATAAAAATTACTTGGACAAAGGCTTAAAACTTGCTAATTATTTATGCAAAAAGGCGATAATATTCCACCAATAGTTTTCCATACTTAATGTAATCCTCACGAGAAAGATTCAAATGAACATAACCATCAGAGACTTTGTAGACAAAATCGGGATTCTGGGGCAGTTCTGTGCTGGAAGGGGGTCGGCCTGGCACAACCGCTGCTTGGCTGCTGACTGCGGTGTCGTCTTCCGCCAACAGCAAGGAGCACCCAACTCCCAAACAATCTTTACCTCCATCCTGCAATCAGTTCATTCCTAAGTAAGGAACACTGTAAGGAACTGTATTTTAGCATATTACTTGATTCAGTGTCACTTCATATTTGTTCTTACAGTTCTGGTGAAAGTGCTTTGATAAAGCACTTTTGGAAGGTAATCATGAAGTGAACAACTGGGTCCCAGCCATTCTCTCTCATCTTTTCCAAGAGCTGCATCTCATGGACATGACTGGACTGTCTCCCCTTTCTGCTTCCCTATGCCTGTCCTCCTCCACTAAGTATGTCGTGATGCTGGGATATGCACCACCTCTGAGCCAGAGTAACAATTTATGGACCTGGATACCTGCTATGTGCATATCAGTGGCCCTAATTTTAAATTCCTCACTGAAAATGCTTGCTGACAAGAGCACACTCTAAGAAGCCAGGGAAGCACTTGGCTTTCATTAAAAAGGGTATTCTTGACCCTCACTTGTTACAATTTTTAGATGTGGTAGCTGATTAATTTTATGAGTTTGGACTTTCTCTTCAAAGGCTTAACTACTCCATTGTAATACCAAGATTAAGGCTTTAAAGGAAGCTGAACTCTTCAATTCTCGCTCTATTCTTTTGTGATTCCTTAATTCTCTTGAACCAAAAAGTACTCTTGATTGCTAGAGGTTGGAGGTAAGCTAGCAAATTGTTTAACTGGATAGTGGAAAATGGAATAAATAGTTTTGAAAACCAAGCACCCTTGCTAACACAAATAGCCCATTTTTTTTTAACTTTTAATTAATGAATATAAATTTCCAGTATACAGCTTATGGATTACAATGGCTTCCCCTTCCCATAATTTCCCTCCCACCCGCAACCCTCCCCTCTCCCGCTCCCTCTCCCCTTCCATTCACATTAAGATTCATTTTCAATTCTCTTTATATACAGAAGATCAATTTAGTATACATTAAGTAAAGATTTCAACAGTTTGCACCCACATAGACACACAAAGTGAAACATACTGTTTGAGTACTAGTTATAGCATTAAATCACAATGTACAGCACATTAAGGACAGAGATCCCACATCAGGAGCAAGCGCACAGTGGCTCCTGTTGTTGACCCAACAAATTGACACTCTAGTTTATGGCGCCAGTAACCACCCTAGGCTGTCGTCATGAGTTGCCAAGGCTATGGAAGCCTTCCAAGTTTGCCGACTCTGATCATATTTAGACAAGGTCATAAAAGACAGGGTGAGGATAGTAACCAATGATCCTAAGAGTGGCATTTACCAGGTCTGAACAATTATACAGCATTAAGTGGGGAAGAGGACCATTAGTACACACAGGTTGGGAGTAGAGCCATTGGTGGTAGAGTAGAGGTTATGATTACAAAGGAATGAGGCCCAAGTGCACTAGACAGGGTCTAGAACAAAGGACAGAGTCATTATTAGAGGAGCTAAGAAAGGTGCTGGCTAAGTTACAATTAAGTTTTCTGATTTAGAGGCAAATAGAACCTGATAGAAGGGGCTTGATAATAATCTGGTGGGCTTTAGGCCTTGTAAGTTAAGAGGCCCAGACCTATCTATCTCTTCACATGGGCTACATCCTAAGGGAGGTGTGAACCTCCTAGGGGAAGGCACTCTGTTGACTTTCATTACTTGGCTGGGCTGGGAGGAGAGCTGGCCAGGTAAAGGCAGGTGGCATCTCTAACAAGAAATTTACAGTTCTGCCTGCAATGTTGCTGACCCTACTTGACCATACCCTCAGCTGCAGTGGTCACTTTGGAAGTTGGGCTGAGTGAAGGGCTTTTCAGCTTGGAGCCAATAAGATCTGTGGCTCTGACCTGGGCATCCTTCGACTCCAGGGCAGGTCCATTTCCAGTGACCCAACTCTTGGCAGAGCTGCCAGGGCTCTTCACAAGCTGACTTCTGCTGAAGCCCAGATTTACCACATTGAAAGCCACTGCAGTGGACTGGCCTGTTGGGTCTCCTTGAGGGCAGATCACCGTACAGATCAGCCATTAATAGGCCTGCCACCCATTGCTTCTGATGCCTAGCTTTCTTTTCCTCCTAGTTTGTGTTAAAGCAGACCAGAGGATGCAAGTCAAGGGAGTGCCCATGTCCCATCTCTAATCTTCGGTGGCCTGAACTACAAGTCTATAGTCACAGGCATGTTCTGTAGTAGTTTATCTAAGGTAGACAATGCCCATGAGGAAAATTATATTCTCACTTTAAAACTTTCTTTCCCTTTGGTCTGAAAGGGAGGTTTTTTTTTTTTTTTCTACTTACTGTATACTTTGCTGATGGCGATGTGAATCTAGCTATGAGATTATTATTTAAGCTCTTATTTTGGCTATGCTATTACAGAAAAATGTTAGCCATCTCTTACAAGGTCTAAAGATTAAATTGTGCATCCTACAGATTCCTTCATAATAGAATTAGTTCCCTACCTTGAAGAGAATAGAGAAATGAAAGAACAAGTTGGGCTTAGAATAGAGAAATGAGGGAGCAAGTCCTAGATCACTTGCTGACAATAGCACTATTACATGAATACTTAGCAAACCGTTTAAACCCTTAGATAAGAACTTAATAAAATATTTACCAGAAGGTCCAATGCCTTCTATAAATTTTAAGAATCATGTATTTGAAAACACCTCTTAAATATCTAATATGGTGTAGTTTGTTTAACCAGTAAACTTAAGCTCAACCATATAAAATGTTTTTAGTTTCTTTCTACCAACAAGTTTAAAACATATGATACACAGATTCAGGTCACACAAATTAAAATGTATCTTTGATTGATTTTAGCAGCTTAAATTTATGGACAATCTTATCTAAAAGCCATTTAAAATAAAACTCTAAATAAAATTTCCCCATGTGGACATACAATATGTACGCACATATAACATAGCATAATAGACCAATATCAAAATCCAAAATATCTGGTTGAACTAAGATTCCTTAAAATCATGACATAACATAGACCAAATTTGATCATTGTTACAAGGTGATTATTCAAGTCTTTGAAAATAAGCACATAGTTAAATAACCCATAGCTCTTAATAAAAATTCAGCTGTTTTTGAACAATTAGAATTTAACAGACATCAAGAGAACATAATAGATTACTTTAACACATTGCTCTAACAGTGCATCAGAGTTTAATTCTATGTCAAAGAGAAATTGAGCTTCCTGTGTTCTTTTGCTGTGAGGTTTCCTTCCTTTACCTTCTTTCATATTGGTGACCATGTTTCTGTGTTTCTGTGTATAACACATCTTTAAGCATTTTTTGCAGGGCAGGATGAGTGGCAACAAATTCTTTCAGTTTCTGTTTGCTATGAAAAGTCTTAATTTCACCTTCATTCACAAATGAGAGCTTTGCAGGATATAATATTCTGGGCTGGCAGTTTTTCTCTCTTAGTACCTGGGCTATGTCTCGCCATTCCCTTCTAGCTTGTAGGGTTTCTGATGAGAAGTCTGCTGTGAGTCTAATTGGAGATCCTCTGAGAGTAATCTGACGATTCTCTCTTGCACCTTTTAGAATCTTTTCTTTATGTTTCACTGTGGTGAGTTTGATTATGACGTGTCGTGGTGAGGATCTCTTTTGGTCATGTTTATTAGGGGTTCTATAAGCTTCCTGTACTAAGATGCCTCTATCCTTCTCCAAACCTGGGAAATTTTCTGCTAGTATCTCACTGAAAATGCCTTCTAATCCTTTCTCCCTCTCCATGCCTTCAGGAACTCCTAGAACCCGAATGTTGGGTTTTTTAATAGTATCCTGTAGATTCCCGACAATATTTTTTAGATTTCTAATTTCTTCTTCTTTTCTTTGGTTTGCCTGTTTCCTTTCCTGTTCTCTGTCTTCTAAGTCTGATATTCTCTCTTCTGCTTCGCCCATTCTGTTTTTAAGGCTCTCTAATGTGTTTGTCATTTGATCTATTGAATTCTTCATTTCATTATGATTTCTCACCACTATCACCATTTCTTGTTCCACTAGTTGTTTCATTTCATTTTGATTCCTCCTTAATATTTCACTTTCACGAGAGAGGTTTTCTATCTTGTCCATGAAGGATTTCTGTAGTTCAAGTATTTGTTTTTGAGAACTTCTTAATGTTCTTATCAATTGTTTGAGATCCGCTTCTTGCATTTCTTCTATCTCATCAACTTCATAATCTTGAGTTGGGGTGTCTTTTTCATTTGGGGGCGTCATAGTGTCTTCCTTGTTCTTGTTACCTTGGTTTTTGCGTTTGTTGTATGGCATTTTGGAGATATTTGGTTTCTTCACTATGGTGTTTTTTTTTTCTTGTTATACTATGACTCTAGATTAAGTGGACTGTCTGCTTTTGGTGGAGCCTTAGAGGCTTGAGATGGGTGTGGACTGAGAGCTGTGTTTGGTTCCTCAGGGTTGAGGGTGTGTCAAGATGACACTCCCAGGTTAGGTGTGGTAAATGTCTCTTTCTTTTGTTGATTCAAAAGGGAAGTAATTCCGCACAGCTGAATGTAATTGGAGGTAGTTAGCAGGCAAATGATATACCCACAGGAGCCAGAGATTGGAAGCTCTTTCCCAAGGACCACACAGGGAATCTCTGCTGCCCTCAGAGTGGGCTCCAATTCTCCTGCAGTCTCCCACTGGGTTGCCAAGTTAGATGCTAATCTCCAGTTATTTCACCCCTCCCCCCAAAGTCAGGTTTTTCTGCTAGGCTCAGGGCCGGTGCAGACCTGAGGTCGCCCTGCTTATGACGTATGTCCAAAATGGCGCCTGCTCTTTGTCTTGCTCGCCCTTGAGGGGTGAGCGGAGAGAGAGAAACTCGTGTCCGTATCGGTCACTTTTTTTTTTTCCCTCTCTCTCTTCTAGTTAGCCTGGTGAACTTTTCCCCACGGAGTTTCAAGCCTCGTTCCCTCTAGCCTCCTCTTTCCGCTTGCCCGCTGGTGTCTCGGGCTATGGAGGTTCGGCTCACCTCGCGTTCCAGCGCTGGTGCGTTGAGTCTGCTGCTGGTGTCCCGAACTTGGGCTCCCACGCTCTCCACGCAGGTCCACTGTGAATCACTAGTTCCGGAAGAGTTTCCTCTGCTGTTTCTTCCCCTACTCTTCCTTGACCCTGCAGTATCTCCACTTTTATTAACCTGTGTCTTGCTGAAGAATATAAATGTGCTCCCTTCCTATTCCGCCATCTTGGATTTCCCAAATAGCCCATTTTTTACACATGCTTCTTAACTTGGTTTCCAACCAAGACTAGCTGGAGAACTTTAGCTCATCATAAAAGAGCCCAGTGTCTGGTCCTGGCCCTCATTCATCAAAAAACAGCATGGCAAGGACAGGCATTTGGCCTAGTAGTTAAGATGCCCATATCCCATGTTGAAGCATCTGCGTTCAATGCCTGGCTCTACTCCTGTCTCCACCTTCCTGCTAATATGGACTCTGAAAGGCACAGGTGATGGCTCTAGTGACTGAGTTTCCAGCTTCCAGCTTCAGCCCCAGTGAGAGACCATTGTGGCCAGTGAAAGGAATCTCCCTTCTTGTCCACCACACCCCCCAGCTTCTCAAGAAAAAAAAAAAAAGAGTAAATAAAGTTAGAAAGCCAGCATAGCTGAATCACTTAATTCCAAGTGCTTTATTTGTCATTATACCCTGAGTTTCATGGGTTTACCCCAGGCAAAAACTAGACCTGCTTTCCTTTCTCTTTTGCAGATGATTTGTTGTTGCCTCAGACCTTTGTCCTGTAATCATAGAGAAAATAAATAAGAAGGAGAGGACATTGGGAATATATAGCTTTGTTCAGACCTGGGCTGTCAGTGGCTGGCTCAATCACCTTTTTAGTAGTCATTTGACATACTGAGTATCTCAACGAAGTAACGGTTTTTAGATAAGAAAGGAAGAATATCTCTTTTACGGATAATGAGTCATTTACATTGGAGCAATTTTTATTTTTTAATTTAGAACTAAATAACGCAAAGTCAGTTTTGTATTTTTAGCCCGTCATCATCTCGTGATATTTAAACACTTTTCAAAAGCATGTTATTACCGTTCTGCTTCTTAAGAGAAATCTTACTGATTTAGAATTTGTGATCCAAAGGAGGGCTGTGGGAATCACAAAGCCATGTAGAGGAAAGATAGGAGCAACCATGCCCATCCCAACTCAAGGAAGATGGACCCATGATGTGTCTTCTGCTCCTCTTCCTCAGGCATTGTCTTTGGTCAGCTTGTTGCAAGCACCTGCCAAGTGGGTGCAGCATAGAGCCAGGAAGTAATGTAGGCTTTGGCACAATTCCAAACACATGAAAGCAGAGTCAATGACTCTCCTTTGAAAATAGGATTCAGCCCTAACAATAATGAAGCGGTATTTTTTTTTTTTAGACAACTTCAGACTGGAAAAGAAAACTGTCTTCAGCAGCCCTGTACTTCTGCATTCTTATTGTCTGACTAGGGAAGCAGCCCAGGCAGTACTGAAGGTTAACCTCAGGCTTTCTGTGGCATCAGTGATTCACTCTATAGAGCTGGACCTGTGCTCAGGTTCACAGCACACACAATCAGTTGCATCCACAAGAAAACAGTATGCCGAAATGTCCGAACAAAAAGAATAATTTCTTCTTGGGGCTGAGGTCTTATTTTTCAAGGATCTTGTCTTTGAGGTATGACACCAGACAGATCATTGACTCTTGGGGTGTTTTAGTTTGTATTTTTAAGTTTAGAAGCATTTGGGAACAGATTCATCCCCTCCTTGACCCAGTTGCAGAGACAAATGGTCTGCAAGGAAGGAGAGGTGGCGAATCTGCTTCTTGCTGTTGTGTGTGATTGCCTCAGCTGGGGTCAGGCCATGAGCTGTGGCCTCCCTGATTTCATGTCGCCCTGACACTGCACGCTTTGAACTTCCATGCACACTCTCGGGAAACCGCTGAGCTCTGTCAGGCAGTAAAACAGGTCATCAGAAGCAGCTCTGCAAGCTGGATCTGTTTACCATCATCAGTTATTATCACCTAGACACAGCCTCCTGTGAAGGTTTTGTATCTGAGATGGCTGCCTCTAAAGTCGTGGTGGCAATGAATAACATCCACACCTAAATCAGAATTCCTACCACGGCTCTTGCTGGTCATATAAAATTCTTCCTGTTTCTTTCATAAATTAGTTGATAACTCTGCTTCTGTTTTGAGTGAAAGGATTTTAATTACACGATGCTTGGGAGCACAAAGCTTCATCTCTCTGGCACCAGACAATGGAGGCTGCGGATGGAAGACCATTAAACCTTCATTGAGGCTGTTGACGCATTTGTAATGGTGCCTGTGGTCCTCTCTGATAGCACAGACAATAAATCAAAACCTTAGGATGTTCTTTTCATTAGCCAATGATTTTATAGCCTGTGGTGGCTTCTTAACCATCCATGTGTAAAATGGAGTGGTATAATTTGTAATTACGGGAAATAACTAGTTTTAATTCCCCCCAATCGATACGAAGGGCTTTCATATGATTCTGAAGATTCAAGTTGTGCATTGCTAGTCTCCCATTAGTGGGCACAATCCACTATGCTCCCTGGGAATTAGCCCAGGTTTTTCCCTCTGCCCTTTAGTTTAGTAGTTCCACTACTCCTGGAACTCATAGTTGCAGTATGGATCCCAACCTGATGACCAACAGGAAATCTAGCTGGTCTCCTGAACAAAAGAGGGGGTGGGAAGAATTGATAGGTCAGTGCCTTCCCCTTTGAGGAGAAGTACGGAGAGTTAAATTTCTGGAGAAGTAGGAGAGCTCTGCGTTCTCCCCCCTGCTCTACCCTGGACCAAGTGTGTGGACTGGGCTTTTTATCTAATTGCTCCTAGTCTCAGTTGCACTATCTGTAAAATGAAAGTCCTAGCACCTGCCTGTTCAGAGGACTAATGAGATGATGTCTGTCACAGTGTCATTCCACATTCCTGGTTCAGGAAAAGATGCTCAGTAAGTCTAGACACCTTGATTTGCTCATGCACCTGTGGCCCATGCCAGAGTGGTCTGACTTTCTTATCTCTTCCCAGAGAACTGCATGAAAAGCCAGGAATGCTATGGCTCACTTGATGTTCTCAGATACTTTCTGTTTTCTGATAGGGAGTCACAAATAAAAATTTAATCTCAGAGTCCTAGTTTGCTACGTGGAATATGAATTTAATTTGAACTCAGCTCCCAGTGTTAGAGAAAATATGGCAGCAAGGACAAGTGTTAAAGCTATGTTTACTTTGAAGTGCTGAGTGAGTAGCCTTGATTGTCAGAAGGTTTCTGGAAATATCTGTGAAATTCTTTCATTGGAAGACACTGACTCATGAAGACAGGAAGTCCTATAATCCCACTGGGGTGAATGATGGCATAAATCTCATTTCCAGGAGGACTTCTGGCAGTGCAATCTGTCCTGTCTTCTTGTTCTTACAGTCTTACTACTGCATCAGGAAAACAGCTGTTGGTGGCCTTATTTTCCATCAACTGTTTGACATGTTCAAGGCTGACACATTTTCAATTTGTGTATCTCCTTTACATCAGTGCCACTAGCAATATATGAGCTACCAAAACTATAGACATGACATGGCCTATTAAAGCTTATTTCTTCAGATAAGAAGAGTAGGATTAATTCCACTTTGAGTCTGCCTTATGTCATTGCTACATTATTAGTTATTATCATATTAATACAAAGGGCTTATTAACACCAATATTAAAATATAGCATTTTTGTATAATATGCAAAGTTTTAATTGCATGTTATAATAATATCAATTTGCTCAGCACCCACCAAGTGCCAAGCTTTAGGTATCTTCCCAACATCTAAGCAAGATGGAAATTGTTGTCTCAAAGTTAGCGATAAGGAAAATGAGCAAAGCTCAGAGAAGTTTAGCAACTCTTTCACTGTCACATAGCTAACAATGAGCAAAGGTAAGACACAAATCCAGTAGGGTTTGACTCTAAAGCCAAGAGGTTTTCACCATATCCTGCTGCACCTCTTGAGCAGTGGATCAGGTGCCAGTGAAAGATGTGCTGTATATGGAATAAAAGAGCCTACAGCAGTTCATAGCAGAGCTTAAAGAGCAGTAGCTATTTCAGTCTCTATTAATGCTGTAAATGTGCCAAATAAGTGTCACTTTCATGTGGGAAAATTCTAACTACTTCATGAACTACATTTACAAGGAGTTGCTTAATTTACTACAGTTTGTTTATGAGTGCTCTTGTGTGAGATGAATCGTTTAGGGCAGTTTATTTCCAGAGTTATACCAGAAGAAGATTCATAAAATACAAACAAGAAATTCAAAGCAACTCAGCTGCACTAGGTGGACAGAAGATCACGAGTGCTGGCTGCCCTTAAAACTGAAAAGGCGCTGATTCCTGTTTGAACCAGATACGCAGGTTGTTACCAACTCAACACTTGCAATACAGGCCAGTGTTCAACCCAGGCAAGGTTAACTGGGAGCCTCTGCTTGAACATAAAAAAAAACAACATGGCAGAAAGAGGTTCCACCAACTGGCTCTCAGGAGTTGAACAGGAGTTTTTATCGGGTAGAGGAGGACTACCTGCTCCTTCTGGGTCTCCGGCTTGTCTCTGCAGCGCACAGCACTAGGCTCAATGTTCTGTTCAGGCGCTGCTGCTCATTGCTGCCTCCCCAGGAAGATAATATATTGGCTGGGCTACTAGCTACTGTGATAATAGCTACTGGGCTATTCTGTGTAATCTCCTGGGTTAGGGATGTCGCTAATAGGGCAGAAGGGGATCTTGTGCTGTTAAGCTCTGGATGCTCATTGCTTCTGATTGGTTTGGGACTGGGTAGAGCAGCCTGTGGTCAGAGAACATGTGCTTGGGTCAGAAGGAGCTTGCTTTTGTGAGTCCTGTTTCTATACTGTCTCAAGATACCTAACGTGTTTCACAAGGCTAAGTGACCTTGAAGCTTTTTCTTTAGAAACTCTGAGTTGAATCTTCATGCTACAGCTTTGCTTTCTTCTAAAAAGATTTTGTCACCATATTTAATTTAGGTCGAAATACTATGAGCCATTCTTGACACCTTTGTCTCATATCGGTGCCTAACCCATGCTCACCTTAAATATATGAGAATATGAGCGCCTGTTCCCACCTAGGCACCTGGTCTCAGCCACTGTCATTTCTTGCTGAATTTCTGCAGTAGCCTCTGAGCTGGTCACCTTGCTTCACCCTTGTCCCCTTGGTCTGTTCTCTACACGACAGAGTGATCACCTAAAACCTTAGTTAGCAAGTTACTCCTCTGCTTGTACCCTTCATTGTGCTCCATGTCTCTCAAGGCAAAGTCCTACACAACCTATGGACTCTTTTCTCTCCTTTGCCTCTCTGACCTGTTTTCCCCCTATATTTCTTACTCCCTGGTGTCTTCTTTGGGTACCCTGGGCATACCTTTGCATTCCCCCAGTTATCTGCTTATCCAGTGATCACACGTCACTCAAGTTTTGACTCCAATGTCACCTGTTCTTATTTAATATTACAACCTGCTCCCTCACTCTGTTCCAATGCTTCCTTTTTACCGTGTATGTTAACTTACTTATTGTGTTCATTGGCAGACTCCCCCTGTAGGAATACTACAGGAAAGCAGCTACCTTTGTTTCATTTACTGATCTATCCCAAGGCCTATAAAAATCCATGGTATAAAGTAAATGATCAATAGATGTTGCAAAATATTGAATAGATTGAGGTGAGTGCCAGCATAGGGAAAGAAAAAGTGTGGTTTTGCCTTATGTTTTATTTATTTGACAGGCAGAGTGGACAGTGAGAGAGAGAGACAGAGAGAAAGGTCTTCCTTTGCCTTTGGTTCACCCTCCAATGGCTGCTGTGGTAGGCGCGCTGCGGCCGGCGCACCGCGCTGATCCGAAGGCAGGAGCCGGGTGCTTCTCCTGGTCTCCCATGGGGTGCAGGGTGCAAGGACTTGGGCCATCCTCCACTGCACTCCCTGGCCATAGCAGAGAGCTGGCCTGGAAGAGGGGCAACCGGGACAGAATCCGGCGCCCCAGGACTAGAACCCGGTGTGCTGGGTGGAGGATTAGCCAATTGAGCCGCGGCGCCGGCCTTGCCTTATGTTTTAATATTTGGCAGAGATTTTATAAACATTGTGTATGATTATGCAAGTGGATAATTTCATATTAGACAATGGTTGCACTTGGCTGACATTTTGGACTAAAATGGCATTAGAATCGTTGCCTAGTCTCTGACACAAAGGGCCATTCAAAGCATATAATGGGTTTTGGCTCTTTCCAGGTGAGAGAGGACTGGCTTTCTAGCTGAACACATGGACAGCTTCGTACTTTCCAAGAATTAAATGATGTTCAAAGGAAACAGTTGCCATTCTGTTTGCTCCCTTTTCTACTCTTCTCTGCCTGTAGTAACAGGAGCTCCTCAAAGCAACAGTACTATGAAATCACCATGACCCTATCAGCAGACATCATAGTTACTCCTTAACCAAGATATAGTCAAATAAAAGTTGTGGAGATTAGCAGCAAACAACTTAGTCATAGATCTATACTAGAAAGGCAATGGTGATGGGGTCGGCACTGGTATAGCAGGTCAAGCTGCAGCCTTGTGGGCACTGGTTCTTGTCGCAGCTGTTTCACTTCTGATCCAACTCCATGCTACCGCACCTGGGAGAAGCAGTGGAAGATGGCCCAAGTGCTTGGAACCCTGCACACATATGGGAGTCCCAGATGAAGCTCCTGGCTCCTGGTTTCAGCATGGCCCAGCCCTAGCCATTGTGGCCATTTAGAGAGTGAACCAGTGGATAGAAGTGATCTGAGTCTCTCTATCTTTCTCTCTAGAAACTCTGCTTTTCAAATAAATAAAATAAACATTTTTAAAATGGTAACAGAGATCATTGTCTATAGCTAATCAGTTCTAAAAGACAAAAAAAAGCAAACTAAAACAAAAAACCCAAGCAATGGACCATAGTCTGGGCCTTGTATACTTAGTATATAATGTATAGTCAGTTGTGTTTTCCTCTCTTCATTTTGTTAAACTGAGTCAATCAGTTTAGCCAATTTGACTCAATATTCAGAAATTTATGCCTATATTATTGCACCCCACCCATTTCTTTCTTTTTAAAGATTTATTTAACATATTATTTTAAAACATCTACCCCCAAATTTACCCTCTATTATTTTATCATTTTTCACATTTTCTAAAGTTGTTACTCATTTTTTTTTAAATTAAAAAATACCTCAGCTTCCATAGGTTTGTGTTTTGTTTTGGTTTCCTTTTTTCTTGTTGTTGTTGTTACTTTTTTTTTTTTTGCCTTCTGCTTTTTTTATTTGTGTTGTGTTGTTTTATATTTTACTGAGTCAGTACTTTTGAAATCAATCTGTTCCTTTTTGTTTGTTTTTAATATCTTTAGAAATAGGTGTAGTAGGGGCCAGCTCTGTGGCACTGCAGGTTAAAGTGCTGGCCTGCAGCACCGGCATCCCATATGTGCACCAGTTTGAGTCCCGGCTGCTCCACTTCTGATCTGGTTCTCTGCTATGGCCTGGGAAAGCAGTAGAAGATGGAGCAAGTCTTTGGGCCCCTGCACCTGCATAGGAGACTCAGAAGAAGCTCCTGGCTCCCAGCTTCAGATCAGCTCAGCTCTGGCCATTATGGTCATTTGGGTACTGAACCAGTGGATAGAAGAACTCTCTCTGTCTCTGGCTCTACCTTTCTCTGTATCTCTGTCTTTCAAATAAATAAAATAAATCTTTAAAAAAAAGGAAATAGTTGTAGTAGTTCTTCTTTAGCAGCATATAATCTCAAAACCTCAGTGTCATAATATGAGGCAACTTCAAGATATTCATAGAGAAATGGAATTAAAAGGTAAGATTTTGATAAAAAATGAAACCAATGCATCATTTTTCATAAAAACATTTCCAAGAACTTTTTGAAGACCCCTCATATAGCATGTTTATTTCTTGCTCATGTTATACATCCAGTATGGTTTGTGAGTTGCCTCTGCCTCAAACTTATCTAGCTTCAGCCCAGGCAGACTGGTTTCACCATCTCTTTTCCATAGACTGTTTTTTATCCTATCAGCAAGGGAAATCTATTCATAAGCAGCAGAAAACTGAAGGCAAAATATGAAAGTACAAAACCAGTTCTCACACATCAACATCTCAGTGAAGCCAATACTCAGAAGTCCAGCACTATGGAGCATTGGAGAAGTGAACTTGATACTAAAGACTTTTGAGCATAACAATTATCATGTACCTCTACCATAAAATTACTTAAATAATGAATTTTGAATGAGACTGGTTTCACCAGGCTGACTTGTTAAAAATGAAACTTTGCATGATAAAAAAAAAAAAGTAGAAACGAAATGTTCAACATTGGCTATCTGGCAAGCAAGAGTTACCAAAATGAAAAATACAAAATTAGCTTTCTTAATGAAGGTTACCTTTAGAGCATTCTTGAACAAGGAAGTCAGATGCTCCTTAATGACACTGCCAAATGATCTGATACATGAAAGGCTGGCAAACTTTCTCGGTGAGAGGCCAGATGGTAAATATATTAGAGTTTGGAACCTATGTGCTCCTTGTTGTGACTATTTAATTCTGCCATTGTAGTGAAAGACAATCAAACACAATATGTAAATAAGTAGGCATGTGTTCCAATGAACCTATATTCAGAAGACAGGTGGTGAACTGGTATTGGCTTATGGCTGACTATAGTTTGCCAACACCTTCATTACATGATCAACATAGCCGTGCTTTCTCTAACACCAAGTGATTATGGTGTAGATTTTAAAGGAAATGAACAGGAGAGACAACAATGGTGGCCATGTTTTTTCCCCTTTGTAATCCAGTTCTGAAGGAAGAAGAACTATTAGAAACATATAAAAATAATTCAATTAATGGAAAAAATATTAGAATTGTTTCTATAGCATCAAAGCAATAAATTTGAAATGAATGCAATATCCTCCATTATTCAGTGATGTTTTGAGAATTTCAGCCCAAGGAAATAGGAGAGAAAAGAATGCAGTAAAGATATTGGAAAGGAAACTCATCATTATTTATAAGTAATATGGATCTCTACCTGGAATAGCTAAGGAGAATCAACTGAAAAGCTCATAGAATTAGATAAATAACCTATAAAGTAAATATAAAAAGATTAATTGCTATGCCAAATACCAGAAATTGCAATTAGAAAATGTAAGAGAAAAAACTTTCACACACAATATGTCAGAAGTTAAAATTGCCAAGGTGTAAACCTACAAAGAAATATGCAAATCCTAAATAAAGGGACTAAAAACTTTTCTAAATGGCATATAATATCAGTTTCTCCCTAAGTATATTTATAAATTCAATATAAACTCTCTGAAAGTCTCTACAGGCCATTTGTAAATCTGTACACAATAATAAAGTTCAGTGCGGAGATCAAATGTGAAAGCAGGATTAATTAAAACATGAAAAAAAGAAGAACACATAAGGATACTGGCCTTTTCAAATATTAAAACTTCTTAATCCTACAGTAATTGTGTTTTATAATTTTGAAAAATAGACAATAGATCAATGGTACAGAATTTTCACTTCAAAGGTAAACTCATATAAAGAAATGTATAATAAAAGTAGTATTGCAAATTGGTTAGGAACAGATAAACTATTTGATAAGTTATCTTAAAATAAGAAGCTTACCCATATGAGTTCTTAAACATTAAATATCATCCTCTCCTCACACCATACATGAAAGAAATCTAAGTATGTAAAATTTATAAAAGCATTAGAACATAGTTTATAAGCTTGGACAGAATACCACAAAATCTTGTATGCAAGGAAAAACACTGAGATATTTGATCTAAATGTATGTGTGTGTGTTATATTTTATGTGTTTGTATATTTATAAATATGTGTGTATATATATAAATACACACATAAATGCACAGTGTATCTTGTATGAAAGCTTAATATTTCTAATGTAGAAAGAGCTCCCCAAATTAATTAAAAATCAAAATCATTTTTTAAAAGAAAATAAAGCCTAAACAGATTGAATTTTATGTAACAAGGGCTGTTTTAAGGGGTTTACTTACGTAATCCTCACAACAATATGTTCTATAATATGTTTTCCCCTAATGTTACTAATTTTCATAAAAGACATGTTAAAACAAAAATTTTCCTCTTTATGACAGAATTTTTCAAGATTCTAATATTAAGTGTTAGCAAGGTCTGGGTATACAGTGCCTTCCATATACCTTTTAGTGAGAGTAAAACTAGCAAAGTGTTTTTGAAGGACAATCTGGCTGTTTGGCCACTCTTTAAGTGGTCATGCAATTCCACTTAGGTATTGTGTTCCTGGAAATTTCACTGATAGAAGCACTCCTACATAAATGCTAGCATATTTGCATTGAAATATATGCAAAATAATAACCAATGATGTATGATTTCTAATAGGAAAAAGTATTGGGACAATCTAAACATTGCTATGTATTATTGTTCCCAACCAAGAATAAGTGCAATTATGCATAAATTATTGGGAAAAATTGCACAAGAGTTGGGAATAGGCCAGTGGGATTACTGTGTATTCTTTCAATGAAGGGTAGACATTGCTGAATAGAGTCTATGGATTATCTAATTCTGTAACGCATCAGCACCTTTTTATTTCTGTTTGCTAGGATATTTTGTAATTCTGAAAGGGTGGAAGTTGTAGAAAATGAATATTAATGCAAATTATCCTTGTCCATAGGAATGCAAATGAATTATATTCCATAGAAATAAAACTGACTTCTGCCCAATAGAAAAGGATACCACCAAATACAATATTTAATTTTCTTATGGAATATTAACCACTTTTGCACCCATTAACAAATTTACTTTGCCATTCCCAATTATCCACACTCATGTGTATGTGTATAAAATGTCATTTCTTCAAGAGGGTTGATGTTTGGTGCAGCAGTTGAGCTGATGCTTGGACTTCCATGTCCCAAACTGAAGTGCCTGGGTTAACGTCCTGACTCCATTTCTGATACCAGCTGCTGCTAATGCAACCCCGGGAATGGCTCGAATACTTTGGTCCCGGCCACCTACGTGGGAAACCTGGATTGAATTTCTGGCTCCTGGCTTCAGCCTGGCCCAGCCCCTACTACTGGGGGCATTTGGGGTGTGAACTAATAGATAGAAGATCTCTGTATCTCAAATAATAAATAAAAATAGATTTTAAAAGCCTTTTTTTTTAAAAAAAAATTGTGTTTCAGGTTCCTCATTGCACTAGTCTCTTTTTTTAAAGATTTATTTTATTTATTTGAAAGACAGAGTTACAAAGCGAGGTAGACACTCACACACACACACACACACACACACAGATCTTCCATCCACTGGTTTACTCCCCAAATGAGCTGAGCTGATCCGAAGCCAGGAGCCAGGAGCTTCTTCCAGGTCTCCCACATGGGTACAGGAGCCCAAGGACTTGGGCCATCTTATACTGCTTTCCCAGGCCATAGCAGAGAGCAGGATCAGAAGTGGAGCAGCCGGGACACGAACCAGCACCCATAAGGGATGCCGGTGCTGCAGGCCATGGCTTTAACCTGCTGCGCCACAACACCATCCCCTGCACTAGTCCTAAGATGTTACTGATTTCCTAATTTATGAATCGAAAATAATCTTTGACATGGACATTTAATACTTGCATAAGAGCCAGGATTGCAATTTTTTTGAAAATTATATCTCAGCATAATATTCAAGCATTTGCTTTTTTATGAGACAAGAAGTTCTTTAATGCATAGTCTTCTCAGTAGTTTAACCATCTGTTCTTATTCAAAATCAAATGGACTTTACTATGCGCTGGACAAGAACAAGATTTTATTTAGTGATTCAGTTGCACTCTTTGTTGGGACAATGATGTAGCACATCTATTGTATTTGAAAACAAGATGAGCCAGAAAAGGAACAGGTAGTTTTGATTGTCTTACCCCTAGGTCCTTCAACACAGACCGAAGATAAAATTTATACTAAAGGAGAAGGAGACTATAGAAACCAAGAGTGTGAGGCATTGTATTAAACCCATTAAAAAAAAAAAAAACTCTTAAGCTCTTTTGAAAATTAATATGTTAAGGCAAGACCTTGAAAGGAAAAGAATGTCATCCTTGCTGTTTTTCCCCTTTCCAAGATAAAGCACATTTGGGTATTACACTTCAACAAAATAGAGCTGTGCACTTTCTAACCCATTTGGCCAGCCATGGGATGCTGACACTGGTGTTTGTCCAGGTAGTAGTAGGGTCATCACAGCAAAGAGTTTGTTCCACAACCATCTCCTTTTTGACACATAAGCAATGCTTCGGGGAGGAAAAAAAAATTCAGGGTGCTTCTGGAGCAAAAAAATAAATGAATAAAACAGGAGCGAGAACTCAGTCTATAGAGCTCAGTGGAGTGCCACTTGCTTCCTTTCTTCACACAATCAGTTAATCACCTTATGCCGAAATTGTCGGGGGCCTGAGCTGAAACAGCGAATTCAATTTTTTTCTCTCCTTTAAATGTCTCCTTCTCAGTTATACAGTATTTTATGAAAAATTGATGTCTTGCTAGTCAACATGATGAATGTTGGGACATGCGGGGAATAGTCTGAAGAGTTTGTTTTAACAGTTATGCATTTAAATTGTCCCATTATAGTGGACATGTTTCCGCTGCCAACAAAAAGTCAGTTCTTAAAGGTCCGGTTCTCCTAGAATTTTTTTTGCTGCTTTCAATCATTTTGATGGCAATCCTGATGAATTCATGAATTAAAATTATTTCATCCAAATGTTAGATTTCAAGGTGGTAGTCTGGGGCCTCTTTTATTTTAGGGCTTTCATACATAATACTGAAGATATTGAGAGTATAAAAATATGATACATTCTCTAAGGAAAACCTTTAGATACCTAGGCTCAATGGGGCATTTGCCTGAAAGCAATTAAGCTGTGCAATGTGCATCTGTATAAAAACCATTTCTGCAACTCACTGGACTTTTGTTTAAATCCTGTTCTTAGGTCAAGGTCCTATCTATAGATCTTTGCTCATAGACGATACTTGATAAATATTTATTGAATGAAAGAGCACAGAAAAAAATATCATCCATTACTCTATTGCATCGGTGGGAAAATAAAAGAAAATTTTCTTTCCCCTTTCTCCTCTTTACTTACTTATCCCTAAATCATGGATTTATAGGGTAACATATCTACACCTTAGGAGCCATTAAAACCAATTTCTACATCTTACACAGGAAGTGACTGAAGTCTGGAGTTTTGGAATAGCTTGCCCATAGCTACACTGCAAGGTAATGGCATGACAGACACATGGCAAACGCAAGCCTGCCAGCTGTAAATCCAATGACGCTCATGCCAGATTCAGCAAAGGATAAAGTGAAACAGGCAACCTGGCCAGGCCTTTTGTCTTTTTTCCCTTCTGCAAGAAGAGAGAGATCTCAAAAGACCCTTTGGGCTTTTTTCTGTAAGTGCCAATACCTTTGGAAGCCCTACAGAGCTGGCAAACATCTCTTTCGTTACTTGTCATGAGCTCTTACTTATTTCATTTTACAGCAAGCAGAGTCATTTCTGAACCCTCTCAACAAATCAGCATTAGTGGCAGCACAGTCAGACCAGAGGTACTGTTCTGATGAACACATGTAAACACGATTGAGACTTAAGAAAATGTCCTTGGCAGAACAAAGGTCTTTAGAGCAATGATGATGGTTCTTGTAGGTCAAGGTTGAATGAGGAGACTATTAATTTAGAGAATGAGACATCGGAGTGGCTCTTTCAAGGGAGTAACTTTGGAAAAGCAGCTATGACTGTAGTGTGGTGGCATGGCAACAAGATAGGATGCAGAAAAAGAAACTAGAGGACAAACATTTTGATCCTGGTGATTTCTATAGGTGACTTGACTCTGAGTTCATGGAAATGCATAAAAATGAAAGGACTTGAGAGGTATTCATGGGTAGGATAGTCAGGACTTGGTAATTACTTGAATGTGGTTAAGGGGAGAATGAGAGATCCAGGAGACTCAAAGATGACTCCATTTCTGCTTTGGTTGATAGGTAGATACGCCATTTGGCGGCATGAAGAAGTTAGGAGAAGGGGCAGGAGGTGACATGTTAAATTTTGGTTCTTTTTGAGTTTGAGTACATTATGATACTCAGGTGGAAATGTCCCATAGGCAGTCAGAAATAGGGGATCCTTTAAAAAGTTCATGGAAAATGGAATTAAAATATATGTTTATTTTTGTGAAAGATGTTTGAAACTTATGCACATGAAAAATTTTCAAAAAGTTTATGATAAAAATGAATATTTAAAAAACCATGAATCGGTTTAAAAATTTTTTTGCAATGAAATAAACTTATGTTTAATTCTATTTTCCTATTTTTGACATATCTGCATACTACTTGGAACTTACATATGAAGATTCTTCAAACAAGGTGAGCAGTAGGCTCAGGTTACAGCACAACTCATAGCACCTGTTCCCCCCTAACCTCACATCCTGTGCTCACTCCACCCCACCCCACCCAACTCCAACTACCTTGGCTTCATTGACGTGGCTCTAACACACTAGGCACACTGTGGCCTGAAGGCCTTTTCAGCAGCTTTTCTCTCTGCTTGTAACGTTCTCCCCAAATCAGCTTGCTTAACTGTATTACCTCCTTCAAGGCTTTGTTCAGTCTCCTCCCCTTTTAACCTTACCAAAACCATACTACTTAAAATTGTAATTCCAGGGGTCCAGTGCTATGGCATAGCAGGTATAGCCACCACCTGTGGTGCCGGCATCCCATATGGGCGCCAGTTCAAGTCCCGGCTGCTCTACTTCCAATCCAGCTCTCTGCTGTGGCCTGGGAAAATGGCAGAAGATGGCTCAAGTCCTTGGGCCCCTGTACCCACATGGGAGACCTGGAGGAAGCTCCTGGCTCCTGGCTTCAAACGAGCCCAGCTCCAGCTGTTGCGGCCATCTGGGGAGTGAACCAGTGGATGAAAGACCTCTCTCTCTCTCTCTCTCTCTCTCTATCTCTGCCTCTCCATAACTCTGCCTTACAAATAAATAGGTAAATCTTTTTAAAAATTGTAATTCCAATCATTCCTTACTCCTTTTTCTCTTTCCTCTTATCATATTGTATTAGATCATGTATTTACTCATTATCTCTACTATTTATTATCTCACCCCCCTGCAGGAATGGAATCTACACAGGAGAGAGGGTCTTTATCTGTGCACTGTATACCAAGTGTCAGAATAGTGCCTGACACACAGGAGACCCTCAATAAATGTTTGTTAACTGAAAGAATGTTTGCTTAGCCCTGAGGCACTCTATTATCTTAGTGAAGCACCATAATCTCCATATAAGAGCCTCCATTTTTCACTACTCTTTCCACATTAATCCAATGTAACAGATCCTTGAATAGTGATTCTCAAACTTCAACACAATCAAGAATTACCTGTAGATCTTGTTAAAATGCAGATTATGATTCAACCAGTGAATATGACTATTTAGATTCTGCATTTTGATCAAGCTTCTAGTAATGCCTATGCTGGTGGTCTGTGGACCAAACTTTGATAGCAAATAGCTTAAGGAACATTTAACTAGTGGTTAACACCTGCTAAAAGTCTCAGATACTTTCCTGCACATTAGGAGCCTGGGATTTCTACGGAGGAAAAATACCCAAGCATGATAGAAATCCATGGTCCAGGAAATTTTATGCTCTGACAAGTAAGTTCTTGAAGCAATAATGGACCCAGTATTTACATATAGGAGTTAAAGAAACAGAGAGATCTGTGTGGCCCCTAAGAGTTGGAGATGAGAAGATTAGGATGGGCTTGAAGAGAGAAACTAGTTGGTAGATATAAATGGGGGCACATTTGGGAGGGGAGAATACTATTATGTTTGTGATAATTCATTGAGAAACAACTGGTTAAGAAGTATTTTGTTAGTTCCCATCAGAGAACAGAATGGTGTATTGAGTAGTTAAAATGTTTGTTAAATAATATCTAAAATAAACTCAACGCTATTATATGCCAGGTACTTTGTATGTATTATCCTGATGGCCCAATTATCTGTAAGATAGTATTATTGTCTATTTTTGACGAAGGATATAATTGTCACTCAAAAGGCTTAAATAACTGGATTCTGAGTATACAGCTAGTAAATGATTTCCAATGCGGGTCTGTCCAGCCTCAAAGCTCCCTCTCTTTCCACTTCATTGTCATGCATTCAGAATTAAATTACTAGAAATGCCTGGTTCCCTGTAGCCTCTGAGTAATTTGAAGTGAGCCTAACATGGGCTCTGGAAAGAGTATTTGGTGACTGATCACTTAATCCCTTCACTTCTCATCTCTCCTTTGTTCTGCCCTAAACTACTCTATTATTCAGTGTCCTAGCAAGTATTTTAAATTGATTGATTGATTTGAAAGGCAAAGCAACAGGGATAAGAGAACAGAAAGGGTGAGAGATTTCAATCTGCTGGATCACTTTCCGCATGGCCACCACACCCAGGTCTGAGGTAGGCTGAACCATGAGCCAGGAGCCCCATCCAGTCTCTCAGATGGGTGGCAGGAGACCGTGTACCTGGAGCATTTTTCACCATCTTCTGAAGCTCATTAGCTGGAAGCTGGAATGGGAGTGACGCAGCCAGGACTCGGATCTATGCTCTGAAATAGAATGTGGACATTGCAAGCAGTGGCTTAGTCCTCTACACTACAATGCCAATCCTGAGATTCCCATGTTTGAGACAGAAGCACATGGAACTCATCTCCAGGGTATCGGTGATAAGAACAGGCCCTAGATATCCAGGTCTGCCCAACCTCTGTGTCTTTAGGCCAGTTGTTTGACCTCTCTAAAACTGGATAGCCTCATTTATTAAGTGAACATAATACTATTTACTAATATGGCTGTTAGTATCCCAAGTGATTATGTACACAAATCTTCTGTACTTGTACTTGATATATAGTTTTAAAAAATGAATTCCAGCCAGTCCTATAGTATCTAGTCTGCCACTAGTCATGAACAATTTGAAAGCATGAAGTGTAAGATCTTAATTTTTATATCTTCAAACAATATTACACAAATAAGTTCATGCTTGATGGGAAGTAAACTGACTGTAATTTCACTGAGTCTAGTAAGTATCCAGGTTTTTAGTATATATTTAGCCTGCATTTCATGGGAAAGGATGTACAAAGTTGAAAATCTAAACCAGATGAATATCTAAACCAGTAGGGTATACTTCTAACATAAACCAATATTGAATGACATACATTTGTTGAGTTAAATAATTTTAAGTAACAATGACTACCATTTTTTATACTCTTGCTATATGCCTGGCACATGTATAATTTCATTTAATCCTAACACCAACCCAAATTGCAGGTAATAAAATCAGTACTCAAATCCACATTCTTTTTATCTTCCTTTTTGCATTGTGAATTACTTTTGGAAACATCACCTCAAATTTTAAACACTTATGAGCTGTGAGGCCCCACATGGATCCTATTGTACCCAAACTGAGGAATCAACGAAGAACACGGAGGGCTGGCCTTGTGGTGTGGTGGGTTATGCTGCCACCTCAATGCTGGTGTTCTATATGGCCACTAGTTTAAATCTTAGCTGCTCCACTTCCAATCCAGCTCCCTGTTAATGGCTTGAGAAAAGCAGCAGAAGATGGCCCAAATATTTGGGCCCCTGCACCCATGTGGAAAACCAGATGAAGCTCTTGTTTTTGGTCTGGCCCAGCTGTGACCATTGTAGCCATTTGGTGAGTGAATCAGTGGATGAAAGATCTTTCTTTCTCTCTGTAACTCTGCCTTTCAATATTAAAAAAAAAAAATCTTAAAAAAAGGAAGAACACAAACCAGGGGTTTTCAAACTGACAGAAGCTCATTTACAAAGGTCAAGATCCCACACCTGCTTACTCTTATTTATTCCTTACTGGACAAACAGAATGTAGGAATAATCTATAAATGTCTCCATTTAAGCAAACATAAGGGCAATTAGACATAAGGCTATCATATCAATAAGAGTATGGATAAATTCTACTTGAACTGCAGCACATCATTTTAAAGAATATCAATTAGAAAATAACAGGTCAAAAATTAGGTTGACGCACCAATGTACAGTGAAGGATTAACTAAATTATCCAATAAATAAATAAGTCATAGCCCTTAAAAAAAACAATCATAAGAAACCCTCAAATCTTCATTGAACTGAACCTTATGGAACTATTCACAATAATAAAATAAACATCTTCATGTTTAAACCAGTTCTTAGGCCATTATCAAGACCCTCATGATGACACCAGGTCACAGATCAGACATTGAAAACTATGCTCATGTAACCTTGTAAAAGCAATTAGACTTGGAATTTGTGTTCACCCCACCTGAAAGTTGCTTTGCAAAGCTCACAATCTTTTTTTTATTTATTTTATTTTTTATTTATTTTTATTTTTTTAATTTTTATTTTTTTGACAGGCAGAGTGGACAGTGAGACAGAGACAGAGAGAAAGGTCTTCCTTTTGCCATTGGTTCACCCTCCAATGGCCGCCGCGGTAGGCGCGCTGTGGCCGGCGCACTGCGCTGATCTGAAGGCAGGAGCCAGGTGCTAATCCTGGTCTCCCATGTGGGTGCAGGGCCCAAGCACTTGGACCATCCTCCACTGCACTCCCTGGCCACAGCAGAGAGCTGGCCTGGAAGAGGGGCAACTGGGACAGGATCGGTGCCCCACCGGGACTAGAACCAGGTGTGCCGGCGCCGCAAGGCGGAGGATTAGCCTAGTGAGCCGCAGCGCCGGCAAAGCTCACAATCTTGACTCAGGCATTCACTAAGCATGAAGACCAAGAATGATACATTCTATTATAAGGAAACCATAACATAAGCATAGGGAAAAGCTCTGAGTTGAAATGGAAGATCAAAATCAAGCCAAGAATGAGTCCATTTATCACTTAATGCTGCTATCAACATATTGTTATTATTAAAGGTAATGATTACCAACTGATTATTACACAGCAGGGAATGTGCTAACCATATATTATCTTGTTTAAGCCACCAAACAAACAAAGGAGATGTTAATGTTGTCCATCCCAGGACTACAGCTGAAGAACTGAGGTTTAGTAAAGTTAAGCAACTTCTCTCAAAATCACTTAGTTAATAAGTGGCAAAGCCAGAATCTGAACTTAAAGCACATGCTTTTTAAATATTTATTTATTTATTTATTTATTTGAAAGACAGGGGTAGAGAGAGAGAGAGAGAGTGAGAGAGAGAGAGAGAAAGACTATCTTCCGTCTGTTGATTCACTCCCCAAATGGCTGCAATGGCAAGGTATGGGCCAGGCCGAAGCCAGGAGCCAGGAGCCTCCTTCAGGTCTCCCACGTTAATGGCAAGAGCCAAAGCACTTGGGCCATCTTCTGTTGCTTTCCCAGGTGCATTAACAGGGAGCTGGATAGGAAGTGGAGCAGCTGGGACTTGAATGGGCACCCATTTGTGATGTCGGCTTCGCAGGCAATGGCTTAACCCACTATGCCACAACACCAGTCCCTCCATGTTCTTAGTTACTAACCAATTGCAGAACTTTAGTGCAAATTTATTGTCCTATCAAAGATCAGACTGTATCTTATAAGGATTATCATTCAAACTGAGATTATTTTGATAGTAAAATGGGACACTATTAGCAATTTTATTGGGCATTCACCAGGACTTTTCCAGGCAAGTAATAAGTACTTAGCGTATTTAACATCTTTCCAATCCACATCCTGACATGATACATAGATAGCACAGTTCAAACAATGGTTTGTAATTGTAATTGGGTGCACAAACTGAGGTGGTATACCACAAACACCCACAGGGTAGCCATTATGATATATAGTGATGTGTTAAGAGCTCTTAGTGCACTTGGAGAAAATATATTTTCTTGACTTGAAAAGGACCAGTCAATTTTATGGGTCCAAAATGGTGCTTTGGGGCTATGTGGATCCAGGTTACACTATGAAATCTCAGAGACAAGAACCCTTATATTATGATGAAACACTGGTGCCTCCTTACAAAGCTAGTTCCCAACGGCCCTGGCCCAGCAGGAGAGCAGTTCTGCTAAACAGGTGGCAGGCACAGCTGCAGCATCTGGATCTACAGCCTGGGTTCAGCTGCATCAGGCTGTTGGAGCTGGTCTAGAGGCCAGAGAAAACAACAAAGTCGAGGAGGAGAGGCTGGGTAGGGGAACGCTGAGTGAAAGAGGCTATGGAACTGGACAGAGGCATCCTCAATGGTAATTAGCAGCTAGATATTGACCTTTTTATGGGAATTCATTATTTTTATGAACTAAAAAATAAAAAAAGCACTTTCAAAATCCTTCTAATCAGGTAATCTTTCAAAACATAAGGCCTGGAACATTTGTCTCAGCTGAGGATTCCTACATTCATTCAACAAGCATTTATTAAGAGCCGGTAGGAGGGAAGTTATTGGGGGAAAAAGCCATTGTAATCCATAAGCTGTACTTTGGAAATGTATAATTGCTAAATAAAAGTTTTAAAAAAAAGAGTCTGTTAAGTGTTGCAGGAAGTCTTCCAGGTACTAGAGATGTAAAGGTGAACATGATAAACTCTCAGATCTCATTCTTGAGTATTTCTAAATGCTCTGTGAAAAATGACACTTTAAAAACTATTTGTATAGGCCGGCACCGTGGCTCAACTGGCTAATCCTCCACCTAGCAGCGCCAGCACCCCGGGTTCTAGTCCCGGTCGGGGCACCGATCCTGTCCCGGTTGCCCCTCTTCCAGGCCAGCTCTCTGCTATGGCCCGGGAGTGCAGTGGAGGATGGGCCAAGTGCTTGGGCCCTGCACCCCATGGGAGACCAGGAGAAGCACCTGGCTCCTGCCTTCAGATCAGCGCGGTGCGCCGGCTGCAGTGTGCCGGCGGCCATTGGAGGGTGAACCAATGGCAAAAGGAAGACCTTTCTCTCTGTCTCTGTCTCACTGTCCACTCTGCCTGTCAAAAAATAAAAATTAAAAAAAGACTATTTGTATAAACACTCTGTTTCCAAGTCATGAAAACTATTCTATCCTGTAGTTGTCAGTTCCTCCAAGCTCAAAATAAGTACACTGACCTGGATACCTCCCCAGGCATGTCCCAGCCCTAACATCCTGTGACCCTTTTATCACTTGCATCAGGTTGGGGGAAGGACAGTGCCCTTCATTATTCAACTTTCCTATTCCTAATGCTAAAAATGAAATCTTAAAGCAGTATCTGACAATTTTCCATGCACAGAACTCATCAATCAACTGAGGAGCAAACCAAGAAGTATGGTTATGGGACCCAAGTGTAATCTAATCATTCCTTCTAGCAGCCCCCTGCAGAAGCTGTAACAGAAAACACCCTCCCCTGTGGGCCTTGTGTGAACCCCTGTTCCAGACAAACCATGCAGTGGCATGGCACCACGGGTAAAGAAGGAGTTTTGTGTCCCTTCCTGTTATTCTTGGGTCACCAGTAGAGAAATAGACTCCAAACATTTTTGTTTCTTTCCAGAAGAAAAATTTTCACCATTTCACTGTCAGGACTGGTAATATTTGGCAATCTAAAGTAGGGAGGGGAGAAAAAAGCACGTTTTAATGCTCTCGTTCTCTGTGTCAACACTATGCAGTGGCTTAGGGGCATGACCTTGAAGCCCTACAAGAAATCTATCTGGTAAACATTGTTATCTTCCATAGGAATAGGGGAGGAAAAGTACTTTACAAATGATTAAGTAGATAGGAAATGGCCAAGTTGAGATGTTCTTTGAATCCAGGGCCATGGGAAGCCAGATGCTCCTCTTTTGGGACTATTCCAACGTGTTTGGTCCAGTTTAAAGACTCCAAATTTAATTATATACTCACAGTTTTAACTGCTGCTTCTTCATATTTAGCCTGCTGATGTTATTATATTAGAGACAGCATGTACTGTGGCAGGACTTCTGACTGAAGAAAATGCCTTCAAAGTCTTTGTCAGATAATTCTGACATCAGTGCTACATTGTTACTGGCATCCAGTGATTGTCTTTTTCCACATGAAAAGATGATTTTTTCAAGTAATTTTGGATTATATCCTGGGTATTTGAGCATTGCGTTTTGAGGTTCTGTGTCCTTTTTGAGTTTTGCAGGGAGCGTTTTTAAAATTTTATTAATTTTAATTTTTTATTAGTTTTTAACAGATTCAATGTGATTTGTAGATACAACTCTAATAACATATTGATATTCCCTTCCTTCCTCCCTCCCTGACCCTCTCTGCCTCCCAATCTTTACTTCTCCCTTTCTTTTTTTAGTTTTTAATATAACATATTTTAAAAACTACATTTGCAACAATACTGATACACACAGATCTTCCTTTTTTTTCTTTCTTCTCTCTTTTTCATTTGATTTTTACCTGAGTAAAGTTTAAATTTGGATTGATTCCACATTTAAAATCTTGATTTAGTGTTTTTTCATGTAGAAGAATCTAATGAAAGTAGGAAGGTATTAATTGTACAACTTCTAGGCATCTGACACATGCATGTGGTATAGCTACATGGGGCTCTTAGACAAGGCATTAAATTCTATGACAGTAACAGAACACCAAAAACACACCTGAGTCTGCCTCCAACAGGATGCAGTTTTTCCAGGACCATTTGTTGAAAAGATTACCCTTACTCTACTGTATGGTCTGAGCACTTTTGTCAAAAATCAGTTGGTTGTGTTCACATGGATTAATATCTGAGCTCTCTATTCTGTTCCATTGATCTATCTGTTTTCACACTGGTATTAAGCTGTTTTAATTACTATTGCTTTTGTAATATTCTTTGAAATCAGATATTGTGATGCCTTCAGCTTGGTTTTTCTTTCTCTTGATCACTTTGACTATTCAGGGTCTTTTGTGTTTCCATATGAATTTTAGGATTTTTTTCTAACTCTGTAAAGAATGCCATTGATATTTTGATAGGGATTCTGTTAATCTGTAAATTGCTTTAGGTAGTATAGACATTTTGATGACACTGATTTTTGTGATCCATGAGCAAGGAATATTTTTTCATTTCTTTGTGTACTTGATGATTTCTTTCATCAATGTTTGATAATTTTTATTGTAGAAATTTTTTACTTCTTTGTTTAAATATATTCCTAAGTATTTGATTTTTGTGGCTATTGTGAATGGGATTTCTTTCTTGACTTCTTTTTCTGTGAGGCCATCATTAGCATACAAAAAGCTATTATTTTTGTATGTTTATTTTGTAACCTGCTCTTTACTGAATTGGTTTATCAATTCTAACAGCTTTTTGGTGGAGTGTTTAGGTTTTTCCATGTACAGCATCATGTCATGTGCAAACATGGATAATTTGATTTCCTCTTTTCCAATTTTGATGCCCTTTAAGTCTTTCTCTTCCCTAATTGCTCTTGCTAACACTTCCAGTACTACATTAAATAAGAGTGGTAAAAGCAGGCGTCTTTTGGTTTTTCCCCATTCAGTATGGCATTGGCTGTTGGTTTGTGATATACAGCCTATATAATTTGGGAGGATGTTCCTTCTATATCTAATTTGTTGAGGGCTTTTTATCATGAAGTGGTGTTAAATCTTAGCAAATGCTTTCTCTGCCTCTATTGAGATGACCATATGGTTTTTGTTCTTCATTCTGTTGGTGTGATTAATGACATTTATTGACTTGTGAATGTTGAAACACCCTTCCATTTCTGGGACAAATACCACTTGCTCATGATGTATGATCTTTTTGATGTGGTTTTGAATTTGATTTGCTAGTAGTTTGTTGAGAATCTTTGCATCCATGTTCATTAAGAATATAGGTCTGTAGTTTTCTTTCCATGTTGTCTTTGGTTTTGGTATCAAAGTAATGCTGGTCTCATAAAAAGAGTTTGGTAGAGTTACATCCTGTTCAATATTTTGAAATAGTTTGATGAATAGTGGAGTTACTTCCTCTTTGAATGTTTTATAAAATTGTGTAGTAAAGCCATCAGGTCCTGGACTTGTCCTTGATGGAAGACTTTTGATTACTGCTTCAATATCATTGTTTGTTATGGATCTGTTTATGTTGTCTATATCTTCTTGGTTTAATATTGATAGGTTATATGAATCCAGGAATTTATACATTTATTCGAAGTTTTCCAGTTTATTAGCATATGGTTCTTCACAGTAGTATCTTATCCTTTGTATTTCAGTGGTGTCTGTTGTAATGTCTTCTTTTTCATCTCTAATTTTACTTAGTTGAGTTTTTCTCTTTTTTTTTTCTTTGTTAGTCTGGCTAGAAGTTAATCTATTTTATTTATCTACTCAGAAAACCAACTTTTTGTTTTGTTGATCTTTTGTGTGTTTTTTTTTTTTTAGTTTCAATTTCATTTATTTCTACTCTCATTATTTCTCATCTTCTACTGATTTGGGTTTTGGTTTGTTCTTGTTTTTCTAAGTCTTCAAGATGCACGAATAGATCTGTAATTTGAGACATTTCTCTTTTTTATTGTAAGCACATAATGCTAAAACAAAAACATAGTTGAATTGGCACAAGCATGTTCATGAAAAAGGAATAGTCTGTGGATTCAAAGGCTAATGGTATGTTTATTGAATGCCCGCGTGGGCATTTAATAGCAAGGTGTTTTGGGGAGAAGGACTCCTTTCCTCCGAGTCTCTATTTAATCCTCTTTAAATCAAAAATAAAGAATATACTCCTGAATATGTCTGACTACTAGGTAAAAATTAAAATATACAAAACTAGTACAGTGCTTGGTACATAGTAAGTACTCAATAAATGTTTTTATTAACTTAAGAAAACACAGAGTTCTGCAATGGAGAAGTTAGTAAAATGAAATAACAGTGACATTTTTATTACACATGCCAAAAATTGACTTTTGAGTTGTTTTGCTTTGATTTACAGCTCTGTTGACATTAGTGAAACAAGCTGATGGGATTGCAATATAAAGGGCTAACTCCTGGTCGAGGGCAAACATCAAACTAATGATATCCAAGATTTCACATGATCTAGTACCTCCCACCTGCCTCCCTGACCTTATTTGATACCACTGCCCTTTCATTTACTATTCTTTGGCCTTTCTTTCTCTTTTTAAGACAGAGCAATATGGAGAGAGACAGAGATATCTTCCACCGCTGATTTACTCCATATATGCCTATAATAGCTGAGATTGGGCAAGGGTGAAGCCAGGAGCCAAGAACTCTTCCTAGGTGTCCCATATGGGTGGCATATACTTTAACCATCATCTTCTAACCCTCAAGAGTGCACATCAGCTGGAAGATGGATTAGAACTGAAGGGGGCTTGAGCTCAGGCACTCTGATATGGGATTCAGGTATCCCAAGTGGCAGCTTAACCAGCTGTACCACAATGCCTGATTTTCTTTGACATTCTTGATCTCTTTAAATTCTCCAAAACCAAGACCTTTGCATCAGCTATACTGTCCCCAAATCTTCCTGTGGCTGGTGCATTCTCATTGTTTGGGTCTTATATTACATATGATCTCTATAGAGATCCATCTTGGGTCATGGCATCACCTCTACCCATAATAACCATCCATCCTATTATCTCAGTTTTACTCACAGCATTTATCACCATATAAAATTATTTATGCATTTATTTGGTTTCTTGTTTATTGTCAGTTTTCACCTAATAAAACATCAGCTCTGTGTAGTAGATGTCATTTAATTCTTATTGTGATATCTCTAGAGTCTAGAACAGTATCTGGGGTAGAACAGGCTTTTAACTATCTTTTGAGTGAATGGATAAGCAAGCTTCCATTTTGCTACACTTTCTTGAATTGTTTTATTCTACTCGAAGAAAATCCATAAATATTTTGTGTTTATTTAATTGGCTTTTTTCATTTTCTGGTCCCCCAAAATTCAATAATTCATCAAAATACCTGAGTATTTGGATTGATTCCACATTTAAAATCTTGATTTAGTGTTTTTCATGTAGAAGAATCTAATGAAAGTAGGAAGGTATTAATTGTACAACTTCTTGGCATCTGACACATGCATGTGGTATAGCTACATGGGGCTCCTAGACAAGGCATTAAATTATATGACAGTAACAGAACACCAAAAACACACCTGAGTCTGCCTCCAACAGGATGATATGTGTGTATGCGGTTGGGGCTGCTGCTCCCTTTGTCAGGGCCAATGTGGGTCCCTGATAGGAAAGGGTAGCCAGACATAATCACTTTTTTAAAAAAAAATTTTATTTATTTATTTATTTTGACAAGCAGAGTGGACAGTGAGAGAGAGAGAGAGAGAGAGAGAAAGGTCTTCCTTTTGCCATTGGTTCACCCTCCAATGGCTGCCACCACCGGCACACTGCAGCCAGCGCATAGTGCTGATCTGAAGGCAGGAGCCAGGTGCTTATCCTGGTCTCCCATGTGGGTGCAGGGCCCAAGGACTTGGGCCATCCTCCACTGCACTCCTGGGCCACAGCAGAGAGCTGGCCTGGAAGAGGGGCAACCGGGACAGAATCCAGCACCCCAACCAGCACTAGAACCCGGGGTGCCGGCGCTGTAAGGCGGAGGATTAGCCTATTTTCGCGAGAGAGGTTTTCTATCTTGTCCATTAAGGATTTCTGTAGTTCAAGAATTTGTTTTTGAGAGCTTTTTAATGATCTTACCAATTTTTTGAGATCCGCTTCTTGCATTTCTTCTATCTCATCATCTTCATAATCTTGGCTTGGGGTGCCTTTTTCATTTGGGGGCATGAGAGTGTCTTCCTTGCTCTTGTTACCTTGGTTTCTACGTTTGTTTGGCATCTTGGAGGTGTGGCCAAAGAGCTCTGTTTGGTTCTTCAGTGTTGCCTAGGCTAAAGAGTTTGTTTTTCTTATGTAAAGTGGTCCCTGCTCTTTGTCTTTCTGGGGTTTGTAAGGAGAGTGCAGAGAGGCTAGTGTCCCAGCTGGTCCCCCCCCCCTTTTTTTTTTCTTCCAGTCAGCCTGGTGTAGTTCCCCCTCCCCCCAGCGTGAGCTCGGACCACGGTCTAACCTTCGCGGCCAATGTCTCGGGTTACCTGTGCTTCCAGCACCGGGGCTCAAATTCTGTGGGTGGGCTTCTGTAGCTGGGTTCGCTGTTTTCCCAACTCTAGTGGCCCCCGTGTCTGTGGCGCGGCTCAGTGCGGGTCGGGTCGGGTCGGCGCGGCGCAGCTGGGCGCTGTTAGGTGCGGCTCAGGGCGGCTCCGTGCGGCTCGGCAGGGCACGGCGCGGCGGGGCACGGCGCGGCGGGGCAGTGGGCCACTTTACTCTCCTTGGAGGTCCTCCGTGTCACTTCCACTAGATCCGAAAGAGTTTCCTCTGCAGTTTTTTCCTCTGAGTCTCTTCTTAAGGGTACAGTAACTCCACCCTTGTTAAAATTTCTTTTCCCAAACTGTTGTGTGCGCCCTCACTCTACCGCCATCTTGGCTCCGCCGGATTAGCCTATTGAGCCACAATGCCAGCCTGTAGCTGATTTTAAGGATGGTCCTGAGTTTTCATTCTTTCCTATAACTTTATATTACCCTCCGACCAAGGGTAGTTGCCCTACCCCATCACTTGACACTGGGCTCAGCTAAGGCACTTGCTTTGGTTAATTGATAAATGAGCAGATTTGAAAGAGTAGATTTTCAAATAGGGTTGTGCTCACTTGAACCTCTGCAATCATCTTAAGATTTTTGTCTGGGCTGGCTTACCAGGACATGTAAGAGACATGGAACAGTTGAATTGTCCTAGTCAATCCAGCACAACACAGCTTGGGTCAGCCAACTACCCAGCAACCCTCAGATATATGGTTGAACCAACCAATATCCTTCTAGTTCCCTCTCATACACAACCCATTTGAAACAAGATGCTAGGTGAGTGAACATTTACCATTATAAGGCTACTAATGTTGGTAGTTATTTATTAAATAATGTTACTGTGACAATAGGTAACTGAAACACATGTCTTGGAGCTCTTTCCATAATGGCATATAAAGACCAACCTCTTTGGTTTGAACTAACTGCAGAATATGCCATTGTATTCAAGCACTCTGATTTATTTAATGCATCCTCTGCCTCTCTCTTTAAAGATTTATTTATTTATTTGAAAGTCAGAATTAGAGATTCCATCTGCTGGTTCACCCCCCAAATGGATGCAGTGGCCAGGGCTGTTCCAGGCAGAAGTCAAGAGCCTGGAGCTCCATCTGGATCTCCCATGTAGGTGCAGGGGCCCAAGTACTTTGGCCATCCTCTGCTGCTTTCCCAGGCTTATCAGCAAGGAACTGGATCAGAAGTGGAACAGCTGGGACTTGAACTGGCCCCATATGTGATGCAGCACTGTAGATGTCTGCTTAATCCATTGAGCCATGGTGCCAGCCCCAATGCATCTCCTTTCAACAGACATCTAGATTGTGTCCGCATTTTCACTAGCCAAACAACACTGCAAAGAATGCACACAGATTGATGCCTTTGTATACTTGCACATTGATACAATGGATAAATTCCTAGAGATAGAATTGCTAGGTCAAAGGATATGTGCATTTCAAAATCTGCTAGCTATTGCCATTAAAACTTGCTTCTAAATTGTCTGTGCTTGGATATAATCTTATTTTTAAGGATGAATATAATGCCTCTTTCTAAAAGGATTTTATAAGAATTTGATATTTATTAACTTTACTTATATTATTTTCCTTCAAATTATACAAAATACTGACTATTGCAATCATTATTTTATGTTTCTATATAGAGAGCATTTTATTTTTAAATCAAGAATTCATATCCTTAGGTGCAGACTTCATTTGTTTAGCCAGTGTGACCTGGCAAATTTCTGTAATGGACATGGAGCCCATGGCTTTGTTTCCGGGACTCAGTGATGGCTTAAAGCCTCAGAGGAAGTTGATGTCAGAGCTCTGTGGCTGCCAACATTGCATCTCCCCCTCTAAGATTCTCAGCTCTTAGTGTTAGCAATGGAAAGCATGAGAACTTGGGAGTTCACCAGGATTCAGTCTGAGTTGGGGTTTTGTCCTTCAAGTTCTTTGTGATTATGGACACAAATCCATGGGCCTCTTTATCCTCACCTCTGTAAGAAAATGATGTGTTGTTTGTTTTGTGGACCCTGGTTCACTTCTCATATCCATTTCACCTACTGAACAAACAAAAACATGAGGCAGCTACACCCCAGGGATAAGGAAGCACATTGAAGGGGAAAGGCACCAACAAGCCTGAATTTATATACTGAGCACACCTCTTCCTAGCTGAGCGACCTTGAACGTGGCCAGTTTATCTCTCTGCATTTTATTTCCACCATTATAAATGGAGATAGGGAACCTAGGTTGCAGTGCTGGCCTGAGGGGTGGAGGTACTGTGGGTGAAGCACCTAGTACCAGGACTGCCAAACAACAGGCTTGCAGTAGTGATACTTAATACTTGTGTTTGGGTGGCACTCGTGACCATAGTGAATGGCTATCATTTTACCTCTCTCTTTTCTCCTGCCTTGTTTTATCTGATTTAGGGAATGTATTCTTTCCTCACATTCTCATAACTCTAAAAATGGTCTGTGGTTTCAAAACAATAATTTTTTCTAGTTGCAGACAGCCAGGTTCAGTCATAGCGTCGCGGTCACTGCCTGGGCCTGTAGGTACTGGGTAGCTGATGTGACAAATGGAGGTCCCAGATCACAGACTACATAAGGACCACTGCAAAGAGAACTGGGATTCTTGCTTATTGTCTGAAGACCAGTTCTCTCTGCTACTGCTACTGCTACTGCTACTGCTACTGCTACTACTACTGCTACTACTACTACTACTTTCATTGCTGTTAGTTATAGATCTAAGAAGTTACGTGATCTGCACTAAAACCCAGTAGCACAAAAGCCCCATGAGGGTCTTATAGTATTACCAGGGAAAGAGGGCACAGAGAGAAAAGAAGTCAACTTATGTTGGGTGTCAAGAAATAGTGCAGATAGTACACAAGGATAAATGCTACAGGAGGTGAAGAAAAAAGAAATTACTAGAAGAGTGAGGGGTCAAAACTGGTCTCTCAAAGAAGGAAAAATATCTTGAGGCTTTGGAATGAGAGGATTTATAGTACAAAGGAGGTTTTGTGGGCTAGGGGATGGATGGAACAAAGGAGCAATGGAGAAAATGCACAAAGGGTATGAAAAAGTAGAAGTAGCCTCTTTAGATGGAAACATCAGGTTCACCAGGTGGATAGAATAAAGTGTTAAAGAAGCCCAGAGGGTTGGGGACAGCTGGATTGTGACCTTCCAAGTCGTGCATGTCTCTCCTTAGTTGTTATTCCTAAGTTAATGATGTGAATGCCTGTGGATGATTGCCATGTAGGCCGTGGAGAACAGGAGGGAAGTTTCTTCTTCATGGGTGATTTGATCTGATTGTTCAGAAGTAGAAGAGGTCTCAAAAGACAATTTGTCCTGCTATCTGACTATTACTGGAAACAATGGCATAATTATCAACTGCTCGAAAATGGAGAGCATTATTTTTGGCAGATGTCTTTTAAATGTAATTGGTCCAGTTTGATAGCCCCAGGAAGCAAGTTGATTCATTTAGTTACTGAGAAAACACTATTGTGCCATTTCTATGGCCGTGGTGGGCATTTGCTAAGACCTGCTTTGAAGATCACACAAACCACTGTTATCCTAGCCATATGGTATGCAACTTTTAAGATACAAGCAATTACTTGTTTGGGTAGTAGATCCAGGCCATTTTTCAAGACAAGCCTGCCAGATGCTGAAAAAGGGAATCCATTGACCCAAGTGAGAGCTCACCTCTTTAGAGTCGTCAGCGTCTATCAAAAATGAGATGGAAGATCTCCTTGTCTCTCCATCTCTATATATAACTCTGCCTTTCAGATAAATAAATAAATCTTAAGAAAAACATGAAACTCACCTTTTCAGTGAAGCCTGAGACCTTGAGCAATCTAATGAAAATTTCAGCTTGCTCTCTTTCTCACAGTGACTCTGCAATCTCTAGACCCCTTGCCTGCTGTATTTTTTGTTTCATTCCATAGAGTTTGTCACATTCTAACATATCAAGGTACTTCAAAAAGTTCATGGAAAATGGAATGAAATGATGTCTGTTTTATACAAATATTTTTGAGATCTATGCATAGGTTTTTCATAATATGCATTTTCTACAAAGTATTTGCAGATCCCTTACATGCAGGGATCTGTAGATGTTGCATATGGTGTGCTCTCAATCCAGCCTGTGTGTGTAGTAATATGTGAAGCAGAAATCTGAGGGCTCCTTCTTTCATTTCTCCACTGACTGTCAGCAAGGGAATAGGAAGGTTTGAAGCAGGTTACCTACATATCTTCTGATTTAGGGTTTTTAGAAAATTCTTGAATTTTATAAAAATATCAGCCAGGTTATATTATTTTCCAGATATACCTAGTAAATGCTTTGCTATACTTTAAGATATAAGCCAGAAATAATAGGTGCCTGGTACCTTAAAACTCAAGCTAATCTAATACTAGTGGGATAATCAGTACTTTTTTAAAATTAAATCTTTTATTGACATGTGTTACTTATAAACTACAGTGGGGCAGATGTCTGGCCCAGTGATTAAGGTAGCACATCCCACAACAGAATACCTAGGTTCAATTCCCAGCTCTAGTGCCTGATTCCAGCTTCCTACCAAGGTACTCAAGTAACTGAGTTCTTGGCACCCACCTGTGAAACCTGGATCATGTTCCTGGCTTCAGCTCCATCTCAGCCTAGAATGTTTAAGACATCTGGGGAGTGAATCAGCAGATGGGAATTCATTCTCTCTCTCTTTTTCTCTCTGTCTCTCCTTTCTGTCTCTCTCAACTTTTTTTTAAAAAAAGATGTATTTTATTTATTTGAAAGGTAGAGTTACAGGGAGAGAGGGAGATGGAGAAAGAGAAAGAGAGAGAGAGATTATCCACCTGCTGGTTTACTCCCTAAATGGCTACAGTGTCCAGGGCTGGGCCAGGCCAAAATTAGGAGCTGGGAACTCCATCTAAGTCTCCCACAGGGGTGCAAGAACCTAAGTACTTAGACAATCTTTCTCTGCCTTCTCAGGTGAGTTAGCAGAGAGCTGTTTTGGAAGTGGAGAAGCCAGACTAAAACAAGTGCTCTATTATGGGATGTCCGTGTCAGAGGTGGCAGCTTAATCCCCTGTACCACTTACTGGTCCCATGCCACTCAGATCTTTAAAGAGTACACAGCTCGGTGAACTGTTGCAACCTGAGCACACCTGTGTTGCAGCATCCAGATCAATAGACAGAACATTGTAAGCTGTTCCAAAGCCACCCCGGCCACTGTGAGGCCTTCCAATCACTAGACCACTCCAAGGGGAGCCACTGAGCTTGCTAATGGCAGTGGGGATTAGTTCTTCCTACGTCTTAGTTCTTTGTATAAATGGAATCATATGGTGTGTCCTCTTTGTGTGTGTTTGGCTTCTTTCATTTTTCATTATGTTTGTGAGTCAGACATTTTGCACTGGATTTACTTACAGATCAGCCAGTCTCATTGCTGTACAGTGTTCCCTTGTGTGAATATATCACAATTTATTCATCTTTTCAATTCTCAACGGGTGTTTGGCCAGGTTCCAGTGTAGGGCTATTATGAATAATGTTGCCATGAACACTGTACTACATGGAATAATGGTGGAAACATGGAAGCAATTCTGGGAGCTGTATAGGAGTGGCATTCCAGGTTCTAATGCCCTTCTGTGAGTAAACAGACGGTGCTACCAAAAGGAAAATATACACTGGCAGAGAGGAACAAAGCGTAAATGATGGCAGTAGAATCCAGTAATAGCCATGAGCTCTTGACAATTTCCTAAGAGAACTGCAATGTTTTTGTAGGGTCTCCCACTTTTGGTTCCATGAAGAAGACAAATCCTATGTCTCCCAAAGAGGAGTGGGGTGGGCAGTAAATGCTGCCATCCACAGAGCAACCCACAGAGAACATCACTGTAGAAGCTCAGAGCTGCAAAGTGATAAGTGAGACCATTGCTTCTCATTCCAAGAAATTATCCTATTTGTCTCTGCCTCTCTAGCAAGCGCCAGGGAGAGCAGGGAACCATCATGAAAATCCACAGTTGCATCTTGCTCTCCATCTGCAAAGCACTTCATAGATATTAACTAATTAATCCCCCCTTCTCTCCTGCTCTCCCACCATGAAGCAGGTGGCATCTCCATATAATATTGCTCATTTGCAAAAAGATAAACACAGGAGCAGGTTATGCCATAGCCTCAATGAGGTCCAGGAGTGTAAAATAAATACTTGCCTGCCTAGGGCTTTTGTGAAATAAAATTACCACACACTTTAGGTCTGGAGACCTAAATTGCATTAATTAAGCCTCTGAAGGACTTTTGTCACATGTGTCAGGAAAGATGAATTCAGTGTTGGGTTTGTTTACTAAACTGTCACGGTGGCTGCTTCTGAATACCAATGATGTACTAGCTCCTGGGAAGGCCATGGAGGAACCATAAGGAGACAAAAACAACAACAAACAACAACAACAACAACAACTAAATGCTTTTGAACATGGGGCAGAGCAAAAGCTATTAACGTGGTTAGTCTGGGCTTCCCACCACCCAGACCACAGAGAAAAGAAAATTTGATTTCTTAGAAAAGAAACCATTGAGTGAAATGACATTTATATTAGCCAATACAGAGGGGACACAAAAGTGGGGTCTGTTTCTTCAGGTGTTTTTGATTTGAATTGGGAATCTTCTATTTCTTCTGAATTTTTAAAAAATAACAAATCCCCTGTACATTCCAGTTGTCTCTATTCAAGTATTAACCACTCTTTAAGCTCGGTTTTAGTTGTTGCTTTCTAAAAGGAAGAGTCCTAGCCCTGTGGAAAATTCCCATCATTTTATATTTACAGTGTAAAAAAATGGAGTCATCCACTTTAATTTTAGGCACAACCTACATTTGTAAAATCAGGATCCAGAGAAGTAATCAAGCTTAGTGACTTCACTGGATGGAAAACAATTCTTCCTGAGGCTACATTCTTCTCTGGTTCTAGGCTCGCAGCTCAATCTGGTTTCCCAAGAATTGTTTGTGCATACAGGGGCCACTGAAGGCTCCTTAGGGCATTGAATGGAAGAAAATAAGGGGAGGGGTATCAAACAGTTATTAGGATGAATAATTTTATTCAATAAAGAAATTAAGATGGTGAATATTAGAATTTTTTCTATCATCTTGTAGAGATGGGGTGAAAGCTCCCATCAGAAACCACCAGTTTGGGCAAGTATTTGGCCTGTTGCTTAAGACACTGTTTAAGATGCCTACATCTCACATCTGAGTGCCTGGGTTTGATGCCTGACTCTGGCGCCCGACTCCAGCTTCCTACTAATGCAGACCTTGAGAGGCAGTAGTGATTGGATCCTTAACACACATGAGATACCTGGTTTGAGTGACTGCCTTCTGGCTTCGACCCATTGCAGGCATTTAGAGAGTGAACCAGCGAATGGAAGTTCTCTCTCTGTTTCTGCCTCTGTGCAACTCTAATAAATATTTTTTATAGAGCAAACTACTAGAGAATCATAAAATGAAATCACTGGCCTCAGGACTTACAGACAGTGGCAGGGATAAGTCTGATGGATGAGATGGACTGAGAGAACGTTCAGGAGGACCCGCAACTCTGTATCCTCTACTATATAAAAGTGCCCCCCAATAATAGCATATCCAGTAAAAAGACTAGGCAGTGCTCCCAGCAAACAAGGGATATCTTGAGATTCCAGAAATGAAGAGGAAAGCCAGAGCTACAACAGTAAGTGGAAGGTGAAGCCACAAGATCTGTGGAGGAAACTCTACCTTTGTGTCCGGGCTTTCAACACCAATTTGAGGTCTGTGGTGAGATTCTCCTAAGGAAAAGGGCTCTTACACTTTTAAAGAGAGTTTAAGGAGTAGCACATTTCATTCAAAGAGGAAAACTACAAGAAGTGAAAGCACAAGGAAGAAGAAGCACCCGTGGTGAGGTGGGCAAAGCAGACAGAGCCAGCAGGGAACGTGGCAAGAACAAGGGCAGAGTCGCCGCCAAAGGGCAGGGAGGTGAAGTCTGTGAGGCCATGGGAAGTCTCACTGGTGATGCTCAGCAGCGTGGTTTCTGAGTTGTGGGGTGAGGCACGAGTGGCTAGGTAGTCTCAAAAGTGAGTGGGCCATGAGGGAATAGCGGCAGCTGAGACAGAGGAGGAGTAGAAAGTGAGAGGGAAAAGACAGAAAGGTGAAGAAATAGCCAAACTGAATAAGAAGTTTCATTTGTTGGTAGTCATTTTATTGTTTGAAGATAAAGGAAATCATTATATAATTATGAGCAAAAGAGAGAAAGGGAGATAGATCCAGGGAGAGAAATATTGAAATGAGAATGATGGGACTCATGACAGGTGGAGCAAACATGAGGTAGAAGATTGTTGAACTCAAATGTTGGACTCTTAAAAAGGTAGGTAAAGGCCGGCGCTGTGGCTCACTAGGCTAATCCTCTGCCTGCAGCGCCGGCACCCCGGTTCTAGTCCCAGTTGGGGCACTGGATCTGTCCTGGTTGCTCCTCTTTCAGTCCAGCTCTCTGTTGTGGCCCGGGAAGGCAGTGGAGGATGGCCCAAGTGCTTGGGCACCTGTACCCACATGGGAGACCAGGCGGAAGCACCTGGCTCCTGGCTTCGGATCAGTGTAACTCCGACTGTAGCGGCCATTTGGGGGTTGAACCAACGGAAAAAGGAAGACCTTTCTTTCTGTCTCTCTCTTTCACAGCCTAACTGTGCCTGTCAAAAATAATAATAATAAAATAAAAAATGGTAGGTAAAAACAATAGCAAAAAGTTATCACTTCATAGTATTGAATTATCTTTGTTTTTAAAAAATTTATTTTTTTAACTCTTTACTATTTTAAAATTTTTAGACAACATATTTTAAATTTACATTATGGTCAAAGCCTTAATGCTCTACTAAATGAAGAGTCCAACAAATCAGAATTTTTTTTCTTTTTTTTTTTTGACAGGCAGAGTGGACAGTGAGAGAGAGAGACAGAGAGAAAGGTCTTCCTTTGTCGTTGGTTCACCCTCCAATGGCTGCCGTGGCCGGCGCATTGCGCTGATCTGAAGGCAGGAGCCAGGTGCTTTTCCTGGTCTCCCATGGGGTGCAGGGCCCAAGGACGTGGGCCATCCTCCACTGCGCTCCCGGGCCACAGCAGAGAGCTGGCCTGGAAGAGGGGTAACCGGGACAGAATCCGGTGCCCCAACCAGGACTAGAACCCGGTGTGCCGGCGCCACAAGGCAGAGGATTAGCCTAGTGAGCCACGGCGCCGGCCTACAAATAAGAATTAAGAGACCATAGTTCAATAGGACTATAGGCAAGGTCTATAAACAATAGTCAAATGAAAAATAGATGTCTATTTCATTCATATACTGTATATTTTAAAATAATCATAGCTCATTAAAACTACAGTAATTTTTTATTTTAGCAATTTGACTGGCTTAAAACAAAGTTTTACAAAATGCTATGTTTAAAATTTTAATAGACATAAAAGCTTACATATTTTTGGCGTACTATGTGATGTTTGGATATGTATATATATTATGTAACTCCAATCAGGATAAATATATCTATTTCCTCAAACATTCAACATTTCTCCATGGTGTAAGCATTCAAAGTCCTATCTTTTAGGTTTTTTTATATAGAAAAAATATAGAGTACATTAACATTATCTATAGTTACCCTACTGTACAGCAGAACCCCCAAATCTAAAAAAAGTTACCTCATTATTTTTGTAGTAGCATACAACCCTTACTGTTTATAATATCACATTGTTGCAGTGGACCAGGATCCTAGGAATAGCTTGGCTGGGTAGTTGTGGCTCAGGGTGTCACGCAAAGTTGCAGTCAACATGTTGGCTGAGACTGAAGGCTTGACTGGGGTTGGTAGATAAACCTGCAAGATGGATCACTCCGACACCTAGTAAGTTATTGATGGTTGTCTGCAGGAGATGTTAGGAACTCCACTTGAGCCTCTCCATACAACTGCTTGAGTGTCCTCACAATATATAATTGGCTTCCTTTAGAGTAGTGATGAAAGACACACACAGAATGAGGGAGTGGTGGAATTCTAAATCCTTTATGATCTGGACTTGGAACTGACATACCTTTACTTCTACCAAATTTGGTTCAGTTAGAAATAAGTTCCTGTAGAGTCCAAATCAAGGAGTATGGGTCCTACTTTTTAAGTGAGGAATATCAGAGAATGTGTAAACATCTTTTTAAACTATAGTGACAACTCATAGTTGGGGTGGACACAATTAAGAAGTTTGGAAAAAATCTCACATTGGAGATACCTAGTACACTCAGATGATCCTCGATTTCTTAGGTATGAAGTAATGATGTATATTCATACCATGTCACATATACCTGCCTCAAAAGGTTTGCGTAACTCTGAGCATATTATCACTCAGTTGCATCTGCTGAGGTTTCCAAGACAGCGCAGGAGATGCTTACATTGATGATGGAATGAGAAAGGGGAGGGAGTTGATGGCTCTATGGCTCCATGTGTTCCTTTATTACTTTGCAGGCTTCCTTCATGTATGCTCTTTTATGCAATATTTCATGAGAGAAACAATGATGTTAGCTACAGAGTTCCTGTAGGGTTTGACCTTGGTTGTCTAGCTGGTAGGGGCAGGGCAGCCCTGGTAAGAATGGAAAGAGTCAGATCTGAGGTGAAGCTTCCAACACAGACACACGAAAAAGAAGAATCTGCCCCCAGTTTTGTTACCATTTTCCTTCGGTATACTTGGAAGGAAGAAGGAATTAATGAGGCTCATTGTGTATGCAAGGGTAAGCACAGTTTGTGTTGAGCTAAGTCTAGCAGAAGCTGAAAAAAGCATATCTGGCACAGCTAAGTAATTAGACTTCACATTTCTCACATTTTGTAAGGAAAAAATGTCTTAGTGGAAAATGTCTTTAAACTCATTTTGCACAGATAGAAAAGAGACATTCTCAGACCGACTGCAGGGTTGGTCCTTTGCTGGCCACATTTATAATGAAGGTGGAAATCAATGTGGTAATGTTTTAGGTTATTTGTGTGCTCCACAAGAGATTGAAGAACAGAATTGTTGCCTGATTCTTGGCTAGAATTAAAATCCAGCAAAGTATATGTCCAGATCAAATGCAAGAAGCAGAGAAATGACAAAAGGATTTTTTTGCATTCTCCTCAAATGATTGGGAATGCCAATAGAACAGTGAATGTGACTTAGAAAGACTGATTAAAATAAGGACTTTGGAACCAGGTTGGCTGAGTCCAATTCTCGCTCTGTCACTTACTAGCTGTATGACATGGGATAAATTAACTTCACCTTCCTCTGTCTCAGTTTCCCCATAATAACTACTTCCTAGGGCTAGGTTGTTGTGAAGAAGAGACTTTTAAAAAGTACTAGTCACAAAAGGAGTGACTGGTGCATTCTAAGCACTGCAAAGCTTAGCTAATTTTATGATGAATATTAATTATTACTAAGAACAGTGCCATGCACACAATAGATGCTGAGTAAATATTTGCTGTCTGAACTGGACACCAGGACTGATAAATAGAGTGATGTCTGTTGGGAGGGTTTTTTCTTTCATCTTCACCTGTCTCCATTACAGCATTGGCTACTCCATACTCCCTACCCCATGAACCATTTATTAATGTTACAGTACTTTCTTGCTGCTGAAGTAGTTCTCACACTGCATCATAATTGAACATGTCTGCCTCCCCTACTTGAACTGTGAGCATATTAAGGGTAGAATGCAAGTCTTGTTTTTTTTTATCCCAGCATCCATCTCAGTGCCTGCCATATAGTAGATGTGTACAGTGAATGTTTGTGGTTGAGTGATTAAACTTATTAACAAATGTTTATTAAATATCTGCTTTGCTGGGTGAAGAATACAGCAATGGCCAAGACAGTAACCATCCTTGCCCTAATGGAATGTACAATTGAGTAGAGCTGTTTTCAAAATCCTGGATCCTTTGACCCTGAGACACACAGAGAGAGAGAAAGAGGGAGAGAGAGAGGGAGAGAGAGAGAGAGAGAGGGAGGGAGGGAGGGAGGGAGGAGGGCAGTGGGTGGTGCTTGCTGATTTCTACTCCATATCAGTTTGGGTGCCTTAGAGCAGATATCAGAAACTCCAACTAGCAGTGACTTAAACATCAAGGACACTTATTGTTCAAGGAACCAAAACCTGAATTAGATGGTTCTGAAGACAGTTCTTTAGTTCCCTGATGTCAGGGTGATAGGCTATTGTATCATCAGTTCCATTGGGCTTCTTTTCAGGATATCAAGAAAGTTACCAAAGCTCCAGGCATCACATCCTCACCCCGCTGTTTCCAAAGGCAGGGAGTACGAAAGGATTCCATGTGCTTCCCTCCTTTCAACAGGGAGGGATTTTTTTCTCCCCAAACCTCTCCAGTATATCTGTCATACATGTCCCAGATGGAACTACATGGCATTCCTACCTTCAAGGGGTAGCTGGGAAATTAAGTTTCTGATTTTCTCAGCCTGTAGTGTGGAGTAGGCAGAGCAAAAGGTGGTTGGGAATGGCTTTGGGGTAGTCAAACAACAGTGTGTGCCACTCTCTGGCTTCCTCTATTTTGCTCATTTCCTGTAACTGTTAGCACAAAAAAATATGAGCAGGCACTTTGTGATACACTGCACCTCAACCTTGTCCTATCCTCTGCCTGTAAAATGTGGAGACAGAGTAGATGTTCTTTAAAGGTACATTTGGCTTTACTCTCCTAGAATCACTTCATCCATGACCATAGACGATGGAAGGCAAAGTGCCATCAACCAGCATGCACTTCTGTGTGCAGTTAACTTTATACTCGTTAGAACACAATATTTGGAATCAATATGTCTAGATTCTAGTCAGAGCCTTGGATTTTGGCAAGATACATGTTTTCTCTAAGCCTCAGAGTTCTCATCGCTAAAATGGAGATAAACAAATACTCAACAGCAAGGTTACTATCTGATTAAATGAGATATTCTGTGCAATGTGCATTTTGTTTGTTTATACCCTGCTTGGTTTCACAGAGGATTTGAGGCAAATGTTCTTTGTACACTGTTGCTATTATTACATCTTTGCATAACTATGTCAACAGAGTCTCATCAAAGCAACAGAACACTCAAACCCTAAATGCCTCCCACTGCAGCTCCAGGGACAAGTGTTGCCCTGCATGTGCAGTCTTAGGGTCATGGCCAGCAGAGGTTTCAGTTCTCTGATGACAGGTGCTAGCATGTGAGTTCTTGTTTTAGTATGCCCCCTTGGACTTCTGGGATCTTCAAAATGATTCAGTGTGAACCCAGAAAGACAGGTGAAGAGTTTTGCCTTAGGCACTTCACAATTTCAAGGTTTGTTCACAACAGAAGCTACATTCTTTCAGACATTGTGCATGTAAATATAGTCTTGATCTAGCTTAGTATTCAAAACATGCTAATAAGAAGACTATGTTCTGTTAGGATAGGTTCGTGGAAATGCCACACTGCATGTGATGCTCTTCACCATCCCACTAAGCAGGTGTAAGTTTCTCCCAAATTCTTGGAAATAATTGAGGGTAAGTAAAGGTGTAAAAATTCCATAAAATCTAACTCAGTTTCATTGAGAACTCAGCTTATTGAATGATATCACCCAGCAGGAGATATAGACAGCTCCAGACTAAAGAAGGGCAGATTAGTTCTGTTTGCATGATAAGAACCTCCTAAGCCAACATTTTCACTGATGAGATCTGACAGCCCAGCCTGAAAGCTTCAGTGGAAAACAAAAAGCTGATAAAAATGTGCCACAGGTGTGGTCACCCAATGAATCTTCACAATATTACAAGTGATTTAATCAGCACCACTCTCCAAATTATCATGCTGAAATTTTCCACACATCCATGCTCACTCTTCAATACAAGTTCCTTAACTGTTTCCTACCTTTTAAGATAAACTATTCATGGGAAATAGTACTGAAAATTTTACAGTCGAAAGACTTGGGCTCCGATCCCATTAGCACCTAAGTATTGAAACATATTTATATCTTTGTTTTTTTGTTGTTGTTGTTGTTTTGTTTTTTGTTTTTTGTTTTTTTTGTTTGTTTGTTTGTTTGTTTTTGACAGGCAGAATGGATAGTGAGAGAGAGAGAGACAGAGAGAAAGGTCTTCCTTTTCACCCTCCAATGGCCGCTGTGGCCGGCGCATCTCGCTGATCTGAAGCCAGGAGCCAGGTGCTTCTCCTGGTCTCCCATGGGGTGCAGGGCCCAAGCACTTGGGCCATCCTCCACTGCACTTCTGGGCCATAGCAGGGAACTGGCCTGGAAGAGGGGCAACCGGGACAGAATCCGGTGCCCCGACTGGGACTAGAACCCGGTGTGCTGGCGCCGCAGGCAGAGGATTATCCTATTGAGCCACGGCGCCAGCCCATATTTATATATTTGTTTAAAAAAGGTTTATTTATTTGTTTGAGAAACAGAGTTAAGAGAGAGGGAGAGACAAAAAGAGAGGTCTCCCATCTGCTGGTTCACTCCCCAAATGGCTGCAACAGCCGGAGCTGGGCTGATCCAAAGCCAAGAACCAGGAGCTTCTTTAAGATCTCCCACATGGGTGCAGGGGCCTAGGCAATTGGGTTATCTTCCATTGCTTTCCTAGGTGTGTTAGCATTAAGGTGAATCAGAAATGGAGCATGGGGTCTTGAACTGGTGCCCATATGAGATGCTGGCACTGCAAGTGGAGGCTTAATCTTTTTTTTTTTTTTTTTTGACAGATAGAGTGTGAGAGAGAGAGACAGAGAGAAAGGTCTTCCTTCCATTGGTGCACCCCTCCAAATGGCCGCCATGGCTGGTGTGCTGCGTAGATCCAAAGCCAGGAGCCAGGTGCTTCCTCCTGGTCTCCCATGCAGGTGCAGGTGCCCAAGCACTTGGGACATCTTCCACTGCCCTCCTGGGCCACAGCAGAGAGCTGGACTGGAAGAGGAGCAACTGGGACTAGAACCCGGCGGCGCCCATATGGGATGCCAGCACCGCAGGTGGAGAATTAACCAAGTGAGCCACAGCACTGGCCCCAGAGGCTTAATCTTGTGCACCACAGTACCAGCCCCATATTTATATTTCTGTTTTCCATTTTCTAACCTGTGTAATGGAAGACTATGTATTTCATCAAGTTGTTTTGAACATTAACAGAAATGAACCCCAAGAGGGAATCTGGTAGAGAATCTTTCTATCGTAAAGTGATCAGTCCTGGGTCCTTTCTTTCCCTTTTCACTGGGACTAGAGGAGCTCCATGCCTTTTCTCGGCTGTGCTCACTTTCCTTTTCCAAATACTAATGGCTAAAATAATTGATTTTGACAAAGGTAGTGAACACCTCAGATATTTAATTGAGTCTTAAACTTGAAGTATAGAATCCTATTTTGATCACAGAATATAAAGCATGTTTGGGACCAAAGGTTACCTGAAAGTTATCTGCAAAAGGAATTAAACACTAAGAGTGCAAGCAGCACATTCAATATGTGAGCAGGAATGGTCTCAGCCAGGTACAACTGAGCTTTAGTGAGACTGAGGTTTCTCAGCTGAGATGTTGGTTTGCCTCCTATTCTGTGTGTGCCAGGATTCTAATTTTCAGGGGCCTCTGCATCTATCAGGTGCTTTATTAGTCCTCTATGCAGTTCTAAGGGACTATCATGTAGAATAAATCATGGTGAGCATGACCCACTCCTTCCAGTTCATAGCCTTGAGTACAGACATCCAACTACCATTGATTAATTGGCAATAGTAATACTGTTAATCCTTTCCACTTCTAATTTGTGTGGTATTTTGCTACGTGCACATGGTAATTCATTGGACTCTGTATTGTCTTAAGGAAACAAAACAATCTCCTTAGTGTGTGAGATCTTTCCTCACCAAGTCTTTGCTGTTCTCCACAACCATCTTCACTGATGTCCTTGGTGCCCCCACGCTTCCAGTCATGCCAACTACTTGAAGACGCCAGGAATACTGTGCTCTTATCTACATGCCTTTGAAAGTGCTCCACCACTGTTAGCCAAAAGTGGCCTCCTTGCTTCATCTGGCTATATCTTCCTGTACTCAGCCTGTAGTAATCTCCCTCAGCCTTGTCCACCTGACTGAATCCTTCCGTTCCATTCTGTAGCACGTAAAACATCCTCCTTTAGGATTCTTTCTTGCCTCTCAATCCCAAGGATCCCTGGGCTCTTCTTATTGACACACCATCCTGGCTTATGGCTGCCTCAGGTTGCATTCTGTGAATTATAGACATTCATTTTCTCTAGACTCTGAGGTCTTTTGCTTTAGGAAATGGAACTTCATTTCTGTTACCTCCACTGCTTAGTTTGGTTCCTGGCCTTTGACAGTCAGTAAGTAGGAAATAAAAGAAAGAAACAGTAGAGAAGAAAAGTTAATCCCAGTTTGTCTTTCAAAAGTCTACTTCTTGCTAAGGAAAACCAAAGGCGTTCTTTTGCCCACCCATAGCTAAAGGGCAAAAAACCTAAATTCTTGTTCAAAGTAAACCATGTAGTAGAAAGTGTGTGGACACCAAGATTAGTTTGATGAGACCAGGTTTGTGTTTAAAGATGAGACTGAGTTTCTGATACTGCTCGAGAAGTAATATGACATAGGTTTAAGAACATCAATCAGAGTACACTATTGTGGCATGGCAGGTTAAGCTACCCCTTGTGATGCTGCCATCCTATATCAAAGTACCAGTTCGAGTCTTGGCTGCTCTGCTTATTACTCAGCTTTCTGCTAATGCACCTGGGAAGGAGCAGAGGCTAGCCAAGTACTTGGGCCTCTGCTACCCATGTAGGAGATCAGGAAGGAATTACTGGCTTCTGGTTTCCACCTGGCTGTGGTGGCCGCTTAGGAACTGAATAGTGGATGTAAGATCCTCCATCTTCCTCTCTATGTTGATCTGCCTTTCAAATACACAAATAAATATTTTTTAAAAAGTTTATAAAACAAAAGGACATCAAGCATGGAGCCAGATTGCCTTGGTTGAATCCTAACTCTGCCTCTTGCAAACTTTATTAATTTGGGTCAATTGCTTAACAGCTCAGTTTCTTCAGCAATAAAATGGGAGGTAATAATATTACTTCTTTGAGGTTGTGAGAGTAAAGTGATTTGATAAATGCAAAGTGCTTAGCAAAGAGCCTGACACACGGAAAATACCACATGCAGGTTTGGTCCCATGGTTATCTAGACCATAATTGTCCTAAATATTCAGTGGCAATCTTACTCAGAAGTAATATATAAAACCTATACATTCACAGCTGACTTGTGGAGATGGAAGGACCGGGAGGAAGCCACTCCTGAGTGCTCCTTTGGAACCTAAGAGCAATGGGAGCCTGATTGAGAAGCTCTGATCCCATCACAAAGACCCTCATTTTCTAGGAGGATTGAAACTGTGTCTTGGCCTGAATTGTCCAAGGGCCTGTGAGAATGCCCCACTGAGGAGCAGGTCCGCTCCCAGGTCCTGGCCACCAGCTCCTCACTCCAGGGCAATTTCCCTCAAAGGCATCCTCCCACTCCCAGACACGGTATTCAGAACCAAAATGGGCCGAGAAGCAGCAGCTAGGTTCTATGCTTTTCCCCTACAACTCTACTTGATGATATGTTGCACAGCCTTATCTTCTGTAGACTCCAGGATTTTTATCTGGGCCCTTAGAAAGAGGAGGAAAACAGATAAATATGTGATTTTGTATAATTTTCTCTGCTCTTGTTCATAAATTTAGAACTAGAATTGAATCTTTTCTTCTACCAAGTGTCTTAGGATTTTCTATCTCTAACTTCATCCCCAAGCATATTTTTATGCCTGATTTGCTATCATTTGACACTCACACTGTCTCTCAACAGAGCATGACCATATTATTTATATCTATACTGTAATTAAATCAAGAATGTATCTTATTGCAGACATAGGCACACTCATAAACCAACCTAGTCTTTCTTGTAGTTCCCATGGCTCACTTGGTTGACTCAGTCTTAATGCTCAGAACAGGTTATCATCCTTACTCAACAGTTCATTTGCTAGTAACTAAAGCTCACATTTATGAGGAAGGCAATGCATCTTCATTTCCCAGAGCACAACCCTTCTGACTGGCTATGCACTGTGGAGTTATATAGGATATTTTCTCAGGAGACAAGAGAGTTGTTATCCAGTATGGCTGGGCCTGGAGAACTATAATCACCATGCTTGCAGGGTAGGCACTTCCAACTTCTGTGTTACATGTGAGATAATGTGAGTTGATCACGGAAGGGCAGTCTTTCCTGCTAGTTTGTTTTGCTAGACTGACCAGAGGAGAAGCCTTCAAATAGCACACATATGCGTGATTACATGGACACACACACATTTATATTCCTTGGAATGTGTGCTTCTTATTACCCTTAAATGACTCTCCATGTTTCATTTGTAGGTTACTTGTTTTCATCAGGTTCCTGGAGGAAGCATGAAGCTGTTTAGTTATTCTTTCAGTGAACTCTTATTGAGCCCTTGGTGGTGATGAGGACGGTCTCTAGACTCTCTTTTGGCCTTACAAACTCCTGTAAAGTAGTCACTATTATCTCCATTTTTAGGTGAAATGATGTAGAAACCCAAAGTAATTTGCACAAAACCAAACAGTTGGTCACTGGGGGAGGTGGGCCAGGGAGAGTTGGGTTTTGGACCCAGGCATATGAGACTTCAAATCAGTGCTCATACTCATTTTTAACTTTTTAAACAATAACTGTGCATATTTATGTGCTACAGTGTGGATATTACAAGACATGAACACAATGTGTATGATGAAAATGAGTTAATCAACATTTCCCCTTCTTTAACTTTACTTTATGAATGGAGGCTTGGAGTTTCTTCTATTTGTTCATACAATATATAACAGGCTATTGTGAGCTATAGTCTCCCCACTGTGCCATGTAACACATATTCCTTCCATATAGTTCTGATTTGGTACTCATTATCCAAACTCCTTCTGTCCCCTCCATCCCTCCCAGCATCTGGTAATCACCATTCTGTACTAAGATTGAATTTCTATTTTATTGTTAGCCCCCATATGTGAGAGACAATATGCAGTATTTGTCTTTCTATGTCTGGCTTATTTCATTTAACATGATATCCTCCAGTTCCATCTATTTTGTTGCAAATGACAGGATTTCATTTTTTATGGTACAATAGTATTCTATTATATATGTGCCACATTTTCCTAATCCATTAATCTGATGATGGACACTCTTGAATGATTTCATAGCTTGCGTATTGTAAACAGTATTGCAATAAACATGGTACAGCACGTATCTCTTTGATATAATTATTTCATTATTTGGAATATATATCAAGGAGTGGGATTGCAGAATCACATGCCAGGTATATTTCTAGATTTTTTAAACTTTTCTGTGCTGTTTTTCATAGGGGCTATACAAATTTACATTCCTTCCAACAGTTTATTAATCCTTTGTTGGATAAGTAGTTTGCAAATATTTTCCCCTCATCAGATGTCTGTTCACTCTATTGTTCCATTTACTGTTTAGAAGCTTCTAAGTTTGGTATAATCTCATTTCTGTAGTGTTGATTTTGTTGTCTGCACATTTAGGGTCTTATAAAAAATCATTGCTTGTAGCAATGTCTTGTAGTGTGTCCTTTATGTTTTCTTCTATCAGTGACCTAGTTCCAGGTCCCACATTTAGGTCTTGCTCTATCTTAAAACTATATTTCTACTTCATGAGAGAGAGGACTCCTAATTTCCTTATTCTAGATATGTATATCTGATTTTGCCATCACCTCTTATTGAAAAAATCATCTCAAATGCATATTTTAGGCACCTTTATTAAAAAAAGCAGTTGGCTACATGTATATACATCAATTTTTGGGTTCTTTTTCTGTTCCATTGATCTACGTGTTGGTTTTTAAGCTAGTACCATATTGTTTTAAATATTATAGCTTTGTGGTATGCTTTGTAGTAAGTTTTGAAATTAAGAATTGTGATGTCTTCTGTAGGATTGACATCTTCCACTATTATTGTATTAGAGATAACCCCTCTGTTTAAGTCTACTAATATTTGCTTTATATATTTTGGTGGCCTTGTGTAGGGTACATATATAGTTATGACTGCTTTGTTTTCCAGCTTCTTATCCATTTACATGCCATTTCTTTTTCCAACCCTTCATTTACAGTCTATATGGATTTTTACCTATAAAGTTTCTTAAGAGCAGTATGTAAAGTTTCTTAAGGGCAGAATGTAGTTGGGTATTTTCTATTTTTATTAAATATTTATTTAATTATTTGAGAGGCAAAATAATAGAGAGAGAGAGAGACATAGAGAGAGGTCTTCCATCTGCTTGTTCGCTCCCCAAATAACCACAATGGCTGAATCTGAGCCAATTTGAATCTATGAGCCAGAAGCTTCTTCCAGGTCTCCCAGGTGAAGGGGCCCAAGCACTTGGGCCACCTTTTACTGCTTTCCCAGGTCATCAGCAGGAACACTGGATTGGAAGAGGAACAGCCAAGACTCAAACTGGTGCCCATATGGGGTGCTGACACCACAGAGGAGGCTTAAGGAGGCTTAACCTACTACACTATAGCACTGGCCCCTTTGTGCATTTTTTAAATCCTCTTGGCCAGACCCAGTTTTGTGTAGTGGGTAAAGCCACATCACCAGCATCCCATATGGGCACCGTTCAAGTCCTGATTGCTCTACTTCCGATCCAGCTCCCTGCTGATGCACCTGGGAAAGCAGCAGAGAATAACTCAAGTTTGGACCCCTGCACTCACATTGGATACCTAGAGGAAGCTCCTGGCTCCTGGCTTTGGATCAGCCCAGCTCTGGCCATTGTGGCCATTTGGGGAGTGAAAGAGCAGTTGGAGGATTTCTCTCTCTATCTCTGCCTAACTCTCTGTAGCTCTGCCTTTCAAATAAATAAATAAATCTTTTAAAAAGTCTATTTGGCCAACATCAATCTTTTTACTGGGGAATTTAATCAATTTGCATTGAAATTTAATACTGATAAGGACTAATCTCTGGCATTATGTTGGTTGCTTATTGCTTATTTTATTTATTCTTTGTGTTTTTTTAAAGATTTATTTATTTATTTGAGAGGCAGAGTTACAGAGACAGGGAGGAAGAGACAAAGGTCTTCCATTTGCTGGTTCACTTCCCACGTGGCTGCAATGGCCAGAGCTGGGCCTATCCAAAGCCAGTTGCCAGTAGCTCCTTCTGGGTCTCTCACATGGGTTCAGGGTCCTAAGCAATGGGGTCATCTTTCACTGCTTTCCCAGGCCATTAACAGGGAGCTGGATTGGAAGTATAGCAGCTGGGATTCAAACCAGCACTTGTATGGGATGCTGGCTTCGCAGGCAAAGACTTAACCTAATACACTACAGCACTGGCCCCCCTCTTTCTGCCTCTCATTATTTTTTTGTTTTGTTTTTAAAATTTTCCCCACAATTTGGAGCAATTTATTTATTTCTCTCTCTCTCTTTTACCTAGAAACCTTTTATTTAAGGTATACAAACTTTATGCTTTTCATATACAAATTTAGAAATATAGTAATTTTCCCAAACTATTTTCCCTCTAACCTGCACTCCCACCCATCTTCCTCCTCCTTTAAATATTCCATTCTTATTTTATACAAAGATCTATTTTCAGTTAATTTTATTTTAGTTTTTTATTCAAGGTAAACAAATTTCATGTATTTCATATAAACAGATTAAGGAAAATAGTGACACTTCCCACCCTACCCTCCCTTCTGCCCATGATCCCACCCTTCCTCCTCCTTGCTCTCTTATTCACTCTCTTAATTTTTACAAGGATCAACTTTCAGTTTATTTTATACTCCTAATATTAAACCTACACTAAGTAAAAAATTCAACAAATGGTAAGAAGAAAAAAACACTGTTCATCAACAGTAGGGACAAGCGCTATAAACAATCATCAGATCACAAAATGTCAATTTCACTCCTATACATTACATTTTTGGTACCCTATTAGTTACCACAGATCAGGGAAAACATATGGGATATGTCTTTTGGGGACTGGCTTTTTTAACTAAGTATAATAGTTTCCAATTTCATCCATTCTGTTGCAAAAGACCATATTTCATTCTTTTTTGTGGCTGATTAGTATTCCATAGTGTATCTAAACCACATCTGGGTTGATTCCATATCTTAGCTATTGTAAATTATGAGAAATAAACATGGGGGTACAGATAAATCTATCATATGTGGATTTCCTTTCTTTTGGGTAAATTCCCAGGAGTTAGATTGTTGGGTCATATGGAATATCTATTTTCAGTTTTTCTGAGGTATCTCCATTTTGTCTTCCACAATGGCTGTACTACCTTGCATTCACACCAACAATAGATTAGGGTACTTTTTCTCCACATCCTCACCAGCATTTATTATTATTGATTTCTGTATTTGAGCCATTTTAACTGGGGTGAGGTGAAACCTCATTGTGGTTTTGATTTACATTTCCTGATGGTTAGTTATCCTGAACATTTTTTTCCTGTGTCTGTTGACCATTGGAATTTCCTCTTTTGAAAAATGCCTGTTCAAGTCCTTTGCCCATTTCTTAACTGAATTGATTGTTTTGTTGTTGTTGAGTTCCCTGAGCTCTTTATATACTCTGGTTATTAATCCTTTATCTGTTGCATAGTTTGCAAATGTTTTCTCCCATTCTGTAGGTTGCCTTTTCGTGTCACTGAGTGTTTTCTTTACAGTACAAAAACTTCTCAGTTTAATGTAATCCTGTTTGTCTATTTTTGCTTTGATTGTGCCTTTGGAGTCTTTTCCAAGAAGACTTTGCCTATGCCAATGTCTTCCAGAGTTTTTCTGGACACTAGCAATTTGATGGTATCAGGTCATAGATTAAGATCCTTGGTCATTTTGTTTTGATTTTTGTTTAAGATATAAAGCAGGAGTCTTGTTTCTTACTTCTGCGCATGGAATTCCAATTTTCCCAGCAACATTTGTTAATCAGACTGTCCTTGCTCCTTTTGATTTTAGCTCCTTTTTCAATCATTAGTTGTTTGTAGATGTGTGGATTGATTCCTGGGGTTTCTATTCTGTTCCATTGGTCTACTTCTGTACCACTACCAGGCTGTTTTGATTATAACTTCCCTATAGTATGTCTTGAAATGTGGTACTGTGATGTCTCTGACTTTGTTTTTATTGTATAAAATTGTTGTGGCTATTGACATCATTTTTTCTAGATCTGAGAAGAATGTCATTTGTATTTTGATTGGGATCACATTGAATTAAATTGCTCTCAAAAGTATAGACATTTTTGATGATATTGATTTTTCAATCCATTAACTTGGAAGATTTTCCCATCTTTGTCTTCTTCTATTTCTTTCTTTAATGTTTTATAACTTTCATTGTAGAGATCTTTGATGTCCTTGGTAAAATGTATTCCAAGATATTTAATACTTTTTTAGCTTTTGTGAATGGGATTGATCTTAAAAATTCTTTCTTGCCCTTGGCATTGTCTGTATATATGAAGACTATTGATTTTTCTGCATTGATTTTATATCCTGCTGCTTTACCAATCTCTTTTATGATTTCCATTAGTCTCTCATCAGAGACTTTTGGTTCCCCTTTATATAGAATCATGTTATCTGCAAATAGGGATAGTTTGACTTTGTCCTTATCAATTTGTATCCCTTTGATTTCTTTTTCTTGTCTAATGGCTCTGGCTAAAATTTGGAAGACTATATTGAATAGCAGTGGTGAGATGGGCATCTTTGGTTCCAGATCTTAGGGTGAATTCTTACAACTTTTCCCCATTCAATAAAATGCTGGCTGTGGGTTTGTCATAAACTGCCTTGATTGTGTTGAGGAAAGTTCCTTCTAGCCCCAGCTTGCTTAGAGTTTTCATCATGAAAGGTGCTGTATTTTATCAAATGCTTTCTCTGTATCTATTGAAATAACCATATGGATTTTGTTCTTCATTTAGTTAATGTGATCTATCACATTGATTGATTTGCGAATGTTGAACCTTCCCTGCATACCAGGGATAAATCCTACTTTGTCCAGGTGAATGATCTTTCTGATGTATTTTGGGGTTTAATTAGTTAGTATTTTGCTGGGGGTTTTTGAGTCTGTGTTCATAAGGGTTATTGGTCTGTAGTTCACATTCTCTGTTGTATCTTTTTCTGGTTTAGGAATTAAGGTGTAAAAGGCTTCATAGAAGGAGTTTGAGAGGATTCCCTCCATTTCAATTGTTTTGAATAGCTTGAAAGGAATTGGAATTATTTCTTCCTTAAATGACTGATAAAATTCAGCAGTGAACCCATCCAGTCCTGAGTCTTTCTTTGTCAAGAGGGTCTTTATTACTGATTCAATCTCTGTCTCGGTTATTGGTCTTTTAGGTTTTCCATGTCTTCATGACTCAATTTAGGTAGATTGTATGTGTCCAGAAATCTATCCATTCCTTCTAGGATTCCCAATTTGTTGGCATATAGCTCTTTGTAGTAATTTCTGGTGATTCTTTTTATTTTCATGGTATCTGTTGTTAAATTTCCTTTTTAATTTCTGATTTTACTGATTTGGTCTTCTCCCTCTTTTTTGGTTAGTTGGGCCAATGGTGTATCAACTTTGTTTATTTTTACAAGCAACCAGTTCTTTGTTTCACTGACCATTTGTATTTTTTGTTTGTTTCAATTTTGTTTATTTCTTCTCTAATTTTAATTATTTATTTTCTCCTACTAATTTTGGGTTTCATTTGTTGTTGTTTTTCTAGGTCCTTGAGATGCATTGATAGCTCATTTATTTGGTGCCTTTCTAATTTCTTGATGTAGGTACCAATTGCTATAAACTTCCCTCTGAACATTGTTTTTTCTGTATTACATATGTTTAATTGTTGTATTGCCATCTTTTTTTTGTTTCCAGAACTTTTTTGATCTCTCTTTTATTTCTTCTATAACCTACTGCTCCTTCAGGAGCATTTGTTCAGTGTCCATGCATTTTCATATGTTCTCAAGGTTCTTGAGTTGTTTATTTCCAGCTTTATTCCATTGTGGTCACAAAACATGCCTGCTATAATTTCAGTTTCTTTGAATTTTCTGAGACTTGCTTTTTGGCCTAGCATAAGATCTATCCTAGAGAAAGTTCCATGCACTGATGAGAAGAATGTGTTTCTGCAACTGTGGGATGAAAGGTTCCATAGATATCAGTTAGGTCTATGTTTTGATGTTGTTGTTGTTGATTTTCTGTGTAGTTGATCTGTACATTGAAGAAAGTAGGGTGTTGAAGTCCCCAGTACTATTTGACTGGAGTCTGTGTCTCCCTTTAGATCCATTAACACTGGTGTTAAATAGCCAGTAACACTGGCATTGGGTGCATATACATTTATTATAGTCACACCTTCCTGTTGAATTGATCCCTTAATCATTACATAGTACCCTTCTTTGTCTCTTTTGCTAAAGTCTATTTTGTCTTGGCTAGCACTGTGGCATAGTGGTAAAGCCACTACCTGCAGTGCCAGGATACCATATGGGTGCTGGTGTGAGTCCCAGCTGCTTCACTTCTGAACTAGCTCTCTGCTATGGTGGGAAAAGCAGTAGAAGTTGGCACAATTCCTTGGGCCCCTGCATCTGCATGGGAGACACAGAGGAAGCTCCAGGTTCCTGGCTTCAGATTGGCCCAGCTGCAACCACTGTGGCTATTTGAGGAGTGAACCAGTGGATAGAAGACCTCACTCTCTGCCCCTGCCTCTCTGTAACTCTGCCTTTCAAATAAATAAATAAATAAATAAATAAATAAATAGATTTTTAAAAGTCTATTTTGTCCGATATTACAATGACTATACCTGCTCATTTCTGCTTTCTGTTAGCATGGAATATCTTTTTCCATCCTTTCACTTCCAGTCTGCATATATCAATGATGGTGTTGTGTGTTTCTTGTTGGCAGCAAATAGATCAGTCTTATTTTTTTAATCCATTCGGCAAACCTGTATCTTTTTTTTTTTTTTTTTTTGACAGGAAGAGTGGACAGTGAGAGAGAGACAGAGAGAAAGGTCTTCCTTTTTGCCATTGGTTCACCCTCCAATGGCCGCCGTGGTAGACGCGCTGCGGCCGGCGCACCGCGCTGATCTGATGGCAGGAACCAGGGGCTTATCCTGGTCTCCCATGGGGTGCAGGGCCCAAGCACTTGGGCCATCCTCCACTGCACTCCCTGGCCACAGCAGAGAGCTGGCCTGGCAGAGGGGCAACAGGGACAGGATCGGTGCCCCGACCGGGACTAGAACCCGGTGTGCTGGTGCCACAAGGCGGAGGATTAGCCTAGTGAGCCACGGCGCCGGCTCAAACCTGTATCTTTTAATTGGAGAGTTGAGGCCATTTATATTCAACATTACTATTGATAAGTAATGACTTGCCACTACAATTTTTCAATAAATATTCTTATTGTTTGCTTTGGATTTCCATTATACTTTTACTGGGAGATTTTCTGCCTTCACATTCTTTCATAGTGATGACTATCTTTCTGTGTTTCTGTGTTTAGCACATCCTTAAGTGTCTTTGGTAAGGCTGTTGGTGACAAATTCTTTCAATTTCTATTTGTTATGGAAGGTCTTTATTTCACCTTCATCCATAAATAAGAGATTTGCAGGGTACAATATTCTGGGTTGACAGTTTTTTCTTTTAAAAGTTGCACTATGTCTCTCCATTATCTCCCAGCCTATAGAATTTCTGATGGGAAGTCAGCTCTGACTCTAATTGTGTATCATTGAATGCAATGTGTAATTTCTCTCATGCACATTTTAAAATTGTTTCTTTAGGTTTTACTGTTGAGGTTTAACTACAATGTGTTGTGGTTAAGATCTTTTCTGGTCATGTATATTACATGTTCTAATTGCTTCCTGTACTTGGGTGTTCCTTTCTTTGTTCAAATTGGGGAAGTTTTCTGTAATTATTTCACTAAATAGGCCTTCTAATCTATTCTCTCTTTCTACCCCTTCAGGAACTCATATGTTGGGTCATTTGATAGTATCCTATAAATCTCCAACAATGTGTTTAATTTTTCTAATTTCTTCTCCACTTTTTTTTTTCTTTTGGTCTGACTGAAAAATTTCCAAATATTTGCCTTCTATCTTGATGTTATTTCTTCTGCCTCACTGAGTATATTGTTAAGTCTCCCCACTGTGTATTTTATTTGGCTTGTTGAATTCTTCATGTCTATTATTTCATTTTGATTTTTCTTAAAAATCTCAACTTCATGGGAAAATTCTTCATTCATATCATATATAGATTCCTTTAATTTGTGAATTTGCTTCCCTTTGCTTCTGAGTAATCCTATGATTAATCTTTGGAATTCCATATCAGGCATTTCATCAATACCTTCACATTCTAATACTGATTTTTTTTTTTTTGCTCCCTTAGGGGGTCATGTTGTCATTCTTATTTCTTGTATTTCTGCATTTATTTTAAACCATTTATGGAAATATTGTTTCCTCTCATGGCTTTTATCTTTGAACTATTCCTCTGTGGCTTAGTGGAATGTCTGCTGTTTCAGTTCATACCCAGAAGCATGTGCTGAGTATGGCCAGGGAGCTCTGGTCAGTGCTTCAGGGTGGGGTGGATATCCAAGGTGCAACCAAGTTGGGCATGGTAGATCTCCTCTTTTTAGCAGAAAGGAGTGTATGATCACCTCTGTTGGCATAATCACACCCTCACCTCCTCTCTTCCAAGTTGACTAATTCCCAGGTGTTTCCCATATTGGGTGCAATACTCATCCATGCTGCCCTACCAACTGCACAAAGGATCTGTGCAGTCCTCAGTGTGAACATGAATCCTATTACAATTCCCACTCCAGGCAATCAGGAAGCTCTGAACATTTGGAGCCACTCACAGTGATTGCCGAGAGAACCAGCTATACCCTGTGCCTTTTCATGCAGTGATAGAGATCCCACAATCTCAGCACACAAGGCTCCCACAGACATGGAGTACAGAGGAGGCACTCTACTCCACTAGCCTGCCCTGTCCACAGAGTCAGACATCCCCAGTGCCAACTGCCCGTGGGTGCTCCACCTAGGTGGTTTGAGCCCCAGAGCTTGTGATAAGTTGAGAAGCTGGGCACACCTCACAATCCTATGTGGGTGCCCATCCCCATCAATCCTCCCAGCTAGAGTCAAAGTCAATGGGAACACAGATTTTTCCCTCTGGTAAAACCCCTGGGTCACATGCTTGCACAAGAGCCACTGGTTGCAGCCCCTACACATTTCACAATGCTTCCTTTTCCTCATTGTTTGCTGGGTACCATTACTTGAGCTGCTACCACCACTACTGCTGACAAAATGGTGTCTTGTCCCAATGCAGTTGCTACTTAAGTCCAAAATGGTGCCCACCCTCTCTCAGCCAGTTGTCAGGCACCATTGTGTGGGGGATAGAGAAAGAAACCTCTTTTTTTTGGGGGGGGGGGCTGTGTTAGTAGATACCCCATGGCCCTTAGGGCTTCAGGACAGACTCACAGCAAGCTCTTCCTCTGGCTAGATCACCAATGACACAGCTGCTGCAGTTTGACCTCAGCAAATTCTCCAAAGTTGCTGCTTTCTCCAACTCTCAGCTGCTGGGGTTCTGTGTTGTGTCCATGCTTGTGCTGCACTTCTACCCCTTCTCTTCTTCCTCACAAATATTTGTTTAATGCTATCTTAAATGTCCCATTGCTTTCTTTATTGTTTTAAGTCTTTTATTTTTCTTCTTATTATTTTTGTCTGGTTGGACTATTTCAAGTCTTGTCCTTAAGTTCAAAAATTCTGGCCGGCGCCGTGGCTCAACAGGCTAATCCTCTGCCTTGCAGTGCCGGCACACCAGGTTCTAGTCCCGGTCGGGGCGCTGGATTCTGTCCCGGTTGCCCCTCTTCCAGGCCAGCTCTCTGCTATGGCCCGGGAGTGCAGTGGAGGATGGCCCAAGTGCTTGGGCCCTGCACCCCATGGGAGACCAGGAGAAGCACCTGGTTCCTGCCTTTGGATCAGTGCAGTACGCTGGTCGCAGTGCACTGGCCGCGGTGGCCATTGGAGGGTGAACCAACGACAAAGGAAGACCTTTCTCTCTCTCTCTCTCTGTCTCTCACTGTCCACGCTGCCTGTCAAAAAAAAAAAAAAAAAAAGATTGGGCCGGCGCCGTGGCTCAACAGGCTAATCCTCCGCCTTGCGGCGCCGGCACACCGGGTTCTAGTCCCGGTCGGGGCACCGATCCTGTCCCGGTTGCCCCTCTTCCAAGCCAGCTCTCTGCTGTGGCCAGGGAGTGCAGTGGAGGATGGCCCAAGTGTTTGGGCTCTGCACCCCATGGGAGACCAGGAGAAGCACCTGGCTTCTGCCATCGGAACAGCGCGGTGCGCCGGCCGCAGCGCGCTACTGCGGCGGCCACTGGAGGGTGAACCAACGGCAAAAGGAAGACCTTTCTCTCTGTCTCTCTCTCACTGTCCACTCTGCCTGTCAAAAAGAAAAAAAAAAAAAAAGATCAAAAATTCTTTCATATGTTTGATCTATTCTGTTATTGAAGCTCTCAATTGTATTTTTTATTTCAGTAATAAAAGTTTGCACCTCCAAAATTGATCATTGATTTTTTTATCTTTAATATGTTTTTTAATTTGAAAAGTAAAAAGTAATACATGCATATCATTGAAAATTTGGCAAGTATAAAGAAAGATTGTTTTACATCACATAAACCTATCACGTAAACTTAATACTTTGATGTATTTCTTTCTAGTGTTTTTCCTATACATGTACATTTTTTTCTTTTTTTTATTTAGTAAATATAAATTTCCAAAGTACAGTTTATGGACTACAATGGCTCCCCCCCCAATAATTTCCCTCCCACTTGCACCCTCCCATCTCCCGCTCCCTATCCCATTCCATTCACATCAAGATTCATTTTCAATTATTTTTATGTACAGAAGATCAATTTAGTATATATTATGTAAAGATTTCATCAGTTTGTGCCCACACAGAAACACAAAGTGTAAAACACTGTTTCAGTACTAGTTATAGCATTACTTCACATTGGACAACATATTAAGGACAAATCCCACATGAGAAGTAAGTACACAGTGACTCCTGTTGTTGACCTAACAATTTCACACTCTTGTTTATGGCATCAGTAATCTCCCTAGGCTCTAGTCATGAGTTGCCAAGGCTATGGAAGCCTTTTGAGTTCGCTGACTTCGATCTTATTCCAACAGGGTCATAGTCAAAGTAGAAGTTCTCTCCTCCCTTCAGAGAAAGGTACCTCCTTCTTTGATGGCCCCATTCCTTCCACTGGGAATCTCACTCACAGAGATCTTTCATTTAGGTCTTCCTCTTCTTCTTCTTCTTCTTCTTCTTCTTCTCCTTCTCCTTCTCCTTCTCCTTCTCCTTCTCCTTCTCCTTCTCCTTCTCCTTCTTCTTCTTCTTCTTCTTCTTCTTCTTCTACTTTTGGCCAGAGTGTCTTGGCTTTCCATGCCTAAAATACTCTTATGGGCTCTTCAGCCAGATCCAAATGTCTTAAGGACTGATTCTGAGGCCAGAGTACTATTTAGGACATCTGCCATTCTATGAGTCAGCTGTGTATCCCGCTTCCCATGTTGGTTCGTTCTCTCCCTTTTTGATTCTATCAGTTAGTATTAGCAGACACTTGTCTTGTTTGTGTGATCCCTTTGACTCTTAGACCTATCAGAGTGATCAATTGTGAGCTGAAATTGATCCTTGGACTAGTGAGATGGCATTGGTACATGCCACCTTGATGGGATTGTATTGGAATCCCCTGGTACATTTCTAACTCCACCATTTGGGGCAAGTCCGATTGAGCATGTCCCAAACTGTACATCTCCTCCCTCTCTTATTCCCACTCTTATATTTAACAGGGATCACTTTTCAGTTAAAATTTAAACAACTAAGAATAATTGTGTGTTAATTACAGAGCTCAACCAATAATACTAGAACAAAACAAAAAAAATTTACTAAAATGGATAAAGTATTACATTGTACATCTAGAGTCAGGACAAGAGCTGATCAAGTCACTGTTTCTCATAGTGTCCAATTCACTTCAACAAGTTTCCCCTTTGGTGCTCCGTTAGTTGTCGCTGATCAGGCAGAACATATGATATTTGTCCCTTTGGGACTGGTTTAATTCACTCAGCATAATGTTTTCCAGATTCCTCCATCTTGTTGCAAATGACTGGATTTCATTGTTTTGACTGCTGTATAGTATTCTATAGAGTACATGTCCCATAATTTCTTTATCCAGTCTACTGATGATGGGCATTTGGGTTGGTTCCAGGTCTTAGCTATTGTGAATTGAGCTGCAATAAACATTAATGTGCAGATGGCTTTTTTATTAACCAAATTAATTTCCTTTGGATAAATTCCAAGGAATGGGATGGCTGGGTTGTATGGTAGGTTTATATTCAGGTTTCTGAGGAATCTCCAGACTGACTTCCATAGTGGCTTAACCAGTTTGCATTCCCACCAACAGTGGGTTAGCGTCCCTTTTTCCCCACATCCTCTCCAGCATCTGTTGTTGGTAGATTTCTGAATGTGAGCCATTCTAACCGGGGTGAGGTGAAACCTCATTGTGGTTTTGATTTGCATTTCCCTGATTGCTAGTGATCTTGAACATTTTTTAATGTGTCTGTTGGCCACTTGAATTTCCTCTTTTGAAAAATGTCTATTGAGGTCCTTGGCCCATCTCTTAAGTGGGTTATTTTTTTGATGATGTGGAGTTTCTTGATCTCTTTGTAGGTTCTGGTTATCAACCCTTTATATGTTGCATAGTTTGCAAATATTTTTTTCCCATTCTGTCGGTTGCCTCTTCACTTTCCTGTTTCTTTTGAAGTACAGAAACTTCCCAATTTGATGCAATCCCAATAGTTAATTTTGGCTTTGACTGCCTGTGCTTCTGGGGTCTTTTCCTAGAAGTCTTTGCTGGTACCTATACCTTGCAGGGTTTCTCCAATGCTCTCTAATAATTTGATGGTGTCGGGTTGTAGATTTAAGCCTTTAATCCATGTTGGGTGAATTTTTGTGTAAGGTGAAAGGTAGGGGTCTTGGCCGGCGCCGTGGCTCAACAGGCTAATCCTCCGCCTTGCGGCGCCGGCACACCGGGTTCTAGTCCCGGTCGGGGCACCGATCCTGTCCCGGTTGCCCCTCTTCCAGGCCAGCTCTCTGCTGTGGCCAGGGAGTGCAGTGGAGGATGGCCCAAGTGTTTGGGCTCTGCACCCCATGGGAGACCAGGAGAAGCACCTGGCTCCTGCCACCGGAACAGCGCGGTGCGCCGGCCGCAGCGCGCTACCGCGGCGGCCATTAGAGGGTGAACCAACGGCAAAGGAAGACCTTTCTCTCTGTCTCTCTCTCTCTCTCACTGTCCACTCTGCCTGTCAAAAATAAAAAAAAAAAGGTAGGGGTCTTGCTTCATGATTCTGCACGTGGAAATCCAATTTTCCCAGCATCATTTATTGAACAGACTGTCCTTACTCTAAGGATTTTTAGTGATTTCTATTTCTGCTAATTTTCTCATTCATATCATGTTTTGTTTTTCTGATTTCTTTGCATTATCTATCTTATTTTCTTGTATATTGAATTTTCTTAGGAACATTATTTTTTAACTCTTTTTCAGGCATTTCAGGGATTTTCTTCACATTAGGATCAATTTCTGGAGAACTTTATTTTTCTTTTGGAGATATCTTAGTTCATTACTTCTTCATGTTTCCTGTATCCCTACTTTGATATCTACACATCTGGTTATAATAATTCCTTCTTATTTATGCAGTAGCTTTTGTTGGAAAAGACTTTTTTTAGATGGATTCAGAATATCAGTTGTGTTATTGCTTTGACTGGATGATGCTGGAGTATATGACATCAGAATCACTAGTTTTACCACTGGGGATTTGAAGGGACCCCTGCCACAGTTCCACAAGGTTGTGCTGGAGATTGTGCACTTGTAGCTATCAGAACAGAGCAGTGAAGGGCAGGTAGGGTCCTCTGTAGATCCCACAGGGTGGTTTCCAATAACGTTGAGAAATTTACACTAATAACCACAGTCCCAGAGCTGCAGAACAGGAACAGTAGCTTGTCTACATCCCACAGGAGCTGAAGAGTAGGAAGAATACCTGGTCTACGTTATGCTGGATATTGTGCACTGGTAACCATGGACCTGAAGCAGTAGATGAAAGAGTGTGTTCCCCAGGTCTCAAAGGACAAGTGCAGCTGTTCCTGAGATTTATAGAGTTCACAGTCACAGTCCTAGAGCTGCAGGATGCACTGGAGACCTTACGCAGGTCTTATGTTTTACATGCAGGCCCAGAGCTACAGATTGCTGTGGGGTACCTACCCAGATCCCTTTGGGTGAACTCAGGTGACTCTGGGATATAGCTACAAAATTCACATCCCAGAGCTACAAGACTTGGAGAGTACTTTACCCAGGTCTCACCCAGTGGTCACAAGTTCCTTTGGGAACTGTTCACTAGCAGGTGCAGTCCTGCAGCAGAGGAGTGCAGACTGGGCCTTTCCCAGGGCCTGCAGGGGAGCACAGGTGCCCCTAGGATTTATGGAACCAACAGTCATAGTCTCAGAGCTGCAGGATGCAATGGAGTCTTTACCCATGTCTCACAAGATGAGCAACAGTTATTCTGCAGATCATGAACCGAGCCAGAAGCAGAGGAAAGCAGACAGGGCTTTCTACGTCCCACAGGTGTCTGTGAGTTATTCCAGGAATTGTAACATCAGTTGCCATAGTCCCAGAGCTTCAGGACAACAACAGGTACTGCCCCCAATTCCCACAGCATGCACAAAGTGATGCTAGGGTTTGTATTCTAGCCACTCAACACTCTGCGCTAAGAGATGCATAGAGGACTTCCCCTGGTCTTCTCCTCTGGGCTTGGGTATTAGCTGCTGCTGGTGCTGAACACCAAGAAGCAGAGGGGAACGTTTCCTGGTTGCACAGAGTAAGTGAGTTTGACTCTGGGGCTTGTGCCCACCAGTCCTGCAGCTGCGAGATGTAGAGGGGCCCTGCTCTGTCATATGAAGCACCTTAGCTCCAGTTCTGGGGGCTTCTGTATGGCTACATGTCCTCTCCAGGGGCTGGTGATTAGTCTGGAGTGGATAGGGTACAATATGAACATGGGACAAGGGGCAGGAACTGAGACTGTAAGTGAGGCTTTAGCCTGAAGGCAGTGGTGAGCTTCATCAGCCTAGTTCCTTACTACATGCAATGGATACTGACTGTTTAGCTATCGTGAGCTCAAGGGCATACAATGGGCTTTTAGGAAGCCCATAGGAAGGCTGGAGAATAGCTTTGGAGACTGACAGGCATTCTTGGAGAGCAGTACCTCCTGTTGGCGAAGCAAGAGGAATGCTAGGAGTGAGCCCCAGCAGGAAGGGTCAGGATAGGAGAGCACCAGTCTTCATTTCTGGCCTCTATCTCATGCTGAAAATCTCGAGTTCTGGAAACCTACAACCAACTGGCTGAGGTGGCATCCTCTGTGCTCCCTGGGCTTGAGAGGAGAGGGCTGCAGGGAAAATATGCAAATGCCCTCTCAGCTTTTTTTTTTTTTTTAAGTATTTATTTGAAAGGCAGAATTACAGAGAGACAAAGAGGGAGAAAGATATCTTCCATCTACTGGTTCACAGCCCCAGAAGGCCACAATTGCTGGGGCTGAGCCAACCCAAAGCCAGGAGCCTGGAACTCCACCCAGGTCTCCCACCTGAGTGTCAGGGGCCCAGATACATTTATTATCTTCCACTGCTTTCCCGCACTCATTAGCAAGGAGCTGGATCAGAAGTAGAGAATTAGGATTTGAGCCTATGCTTGTATGGGATGCTGGCATTGCAGACTGTGACCTAACTCTGCTATTTCACAACACTAGCCTCCCTTTCAGCTTTTCACACACACAAAAATTTGCTGGTGCTGGGGGGGGGGGGATCAATACAGGGTGAGTTAACAAAAAATAAATAACTTCCCCTATAAAAACTGAAAATTTTCCGAGCAGAGTAACGACACCATCAGTCCCTCTGGCTGGCTAGACCATGACATGTGGTTTGGAGAGGCTGGAAGAGGGCAGTGGTTTTGGTAGTAGGCCACTGTGTGGGTCTACTTGAGAACTACTGAGTGAGCCTGGGGACGAAGGTGGAGATAAACTCACAGGGTGGTAACAGTGGCTCTCCACTGCCGTGGTGAACTGCAACATCCCTCCCTTGGCCAGGGTTACATTTATTTGAGGAGAATATTATTGATCTAATGAGGGATTATCCCAAGGCTTATGATTTTATAAATGAGAAAATAACCCACACTCCAGGGAAACTTCGCTGTTACATTAACAATTAATAGGAAAATCTGACAAAGCCATGGCTTGCAAGTCATGCTCATCATGAATAATATAGAGCTAGGAGAGTTGGTCTGAACCCAAATACATTCAGAATCATTTTCCATAAACCTGCCACCTCTAGTTTGAAAATATTTCATGTGTGAGACTGCGATTTTCTCTGACAAGCTGGGATAGGAAGAAGAGGAAGCTGGGACAGCAAATTGCTCTTTTTGAATGGTAAAAATGTCATTACTGTGAAGATCATTAATCTTTCTGATCTGCTATTATATCTTCAGAGATTCTGGTTCTGTACTCCTCAGCATTATAAGCAGGCGTGTTTGAGAACTCCTCACGATATGATAACTGGTTTTATTTTATTATCCAAACAGTAATAGGTGTATTTTTTTTTCAAGTTGTTCAGTGCAGCCCATCACTTTTATTAACACTGAAAACAGCAGTATTTCAAAGTGAAGCCAGTGTGCTAGCACTCTGGCCACTGCCTCAGCTAACTCTGATGGGCCCATTGAGCTTGTGCCCTAGAGGTCCTGCTGCCTCTCTTGTACCCTCTGGAACACCCTACCTGGTAGGATCTGCTTGAGGGAATGAGGCCAGTGTCTGAGTCTGTCAGTTCATTCACTGGATTCCATGATCTAATCCCATGTACCGCTTAGCCAAGATTTGCTTCTTATTGCCGAAGAAGAGAAAGACGTAAATTTATCTTAGTTTGGGTCTTACAACTACAGGTGCTGAGCTAATGATTTGGGAGCAGGTAGTTTGTTTAGGGAGCACTGAGAAGGGGAGGCAAAGTGAGAATAGAAAGGGGGGAAGACTGTGAAGGGTGGGTTAGTGAGCACTAGAGCTGTGGGAGTTAGAAGCTCAGTTCTCCCAGGGCCCTCACCACCTGCAAGAAACCTCCAGGATAGGCCTGAGTGTGACAAGCCATGACTAGCAGCTGGTAGAATATGAACTAGAGGGGCCAGTGTTGTGGCATAGTGCATAAAATCACTACCTGCAATGTTGGCATCCAATGTGGGTACCAGTTTGTGTCCCAGCTGCTCCTCTTCTGATCCAGCTTTCTACTATTGGCCTGGGCAAAGCAACGGAACATGGCCCAAGTGTTTGGGTCTCTGCCATTCACATGGGAGAACTGGATGAAGCTCTTGGCTCCTGGCTCAGACCTGGCTGTTACAGCCATCTGGGCAGTGAAACAGTAGATGGAAGATCAATCTATCTCTGTCTCTCCATCTCTTTGGGTAACTGACTTTCAAGTAAATAAATAAATAATTTAAAACTGATCTGGAAAAAGTAAACTGTTGTACCTTAAAATAAAGTCAGTGTCCTTAGAGAGAGTTCCAGTGTGTTAGATGAGAGACTGAATTTCTCTGAGGGAAATAGTCAAAATAGATAGTCAGCCACCAATCATACTTTACGTATTATAACATGATGAGGGGGTTAAGATACATTTCCAACTAAGTCTAATATAAGAGGCCACTGGTGATGAGAATGTAACAAATCAAATGCAAAGTGAGACCTCTGGGTAGGAAGAGAAAGACTAAGAGAACTTCATGGCAAGGCGGTGTTTGGTTTTTACAGTCCGAGGTGAGCAGGGCAGACATATCATGCAGAGGAAACACATTCACCAAAGACGTGGAGAATGGAAAGCCAGGGCCAAGGTTTGGGTCAATTTAACCTGACCTTAGGGAACTGAAGGTAAGCAGTTGAGGAAGATTAGAAAGTTCTATTGGACCCAAATTGTGAAGACTTTTAAATACCAGGCTCTGGATGTTGGCCTTTGCCATTTGTGTACCACGCACACAGGGGTGACATCAATACTTACAGCTGTATTACTGCTTTTTTAAAAAACAGAAATTTTCTGTGGCAGATACACTGTGCATACTGATGTGATGATACATCTTAGGCAAAACAAGCAGGTCATATGTCATAGTGGGGACAGGATGTGAGGAATCTTTTTAAAAAATCACAAAAATGTATATTGCAAAAATTATGCATGGATTTCAAAAATGTGTTACACAAAAATAAACTTATCTTTAATTCCTTTGTTTTCACAAACTTTTTGAAGTGCCCTGGACAATCTGCAAAGATCACATAGAAAGTGGTGGAATAGAATAGCAAGACAATGTTCACTGCAAGCTGGAGAATACTGCCATGAGTGTATTTACATAAGCACAGGCAGGGCAATGGAATTATCTCAAATACATCTCAAATGCAAAAGGCACCCAAATCAATAGTTGAATTACTGTGGATCTAATCCACTCCATACATTCAACTGGGAACCTGCCCTCCCAATTTTCACATTTTTAAATGTGCCAAGAAATTTAAAAAAAAATTGTTAATAATTTTAAGGCAATGGAAAACCACTACAACAGAGTATACTCTGAACATATTTACCCCCCAAAATTATCATATGAATAAGGGGCTTAGAATTTGTTTTATAAATGTGAAGTTTTCTTGGGATCTCTTTCTTTAGCCACCAACTACCCACATTTTGACTTTTTCTTTTGCGCTCATTTTCAAGCATGTAAAAAGTCTGAATTACTAGGGCCTTGGGCTATGTGATTACCCTTTACAGGAGGGAATCGAGTTCTTGTGGTATCCAGTGAAAGAAAGAACATGGGAATCCAGGTAAGGCAGAGAGGGAAATAGAGTTTAAGGGATTGGAAAACTAAGCCTTGACTCCATTGCTGGTTGTCATGAATATCTCAACCTTTCTGTGTCAAAGCCCCAAGTGAGGTTATTCCTTCCCTTCTTGACTACCTGATGACAACATTACAAGGATCAAATGAGTTTACCAGTGTGTAGCGGCTTGACAAATGTTAGACATTGCCTTCTGTTGTCCTCTTAGAATCATATTCGAGAGAGTTGTGCAGGGTGGGCCATTGGAGTGGGAATACCTGTCTGATGGAGGTACTGTGAACTGATTGAGTTATATACATTTAAAATTTACCATTAGGGCTAGCATTGTGGTGCAGCAGATTAAGTCAACCCTACAATGCCAGCATCCCATATGGGTACTGGTTTGATTTCCAACACTCTACTTCTGATCTAGCTGCCTGCTAATGTGCCTGGGAAAGCAGCAGAAAATGGCCCAAGTGCTTGGATCCTTACAACCCATGTAGGAGACCTGGAGTTCCAGGCTCCTGATTTTGGCCTGTCACAGCTCTGGCAGTTACAGCTGTCTGGAGAGCAAACCAACGGATCCTCCTTGCCCCACTCCTCTCTCTCTCTCTCTCTCTCTCTCTCTCTCTCTCTCCACACCCACTCCTGTCCTTCCCTCTCCCTCTCCATCTCTCTCCCTCTCCTACTTGTGTACTCACAAGGTCCTCACAATAGCATCATAAATGGTCCAATAGTGGAGTTGCTTTCACAATCTTACTCACTCGTGCCTGGTCACCAGCAGAGTCAGGAATTGGATCTGGATCATTATGAATCCATATATAACCTTCTCAATTTCATTGTCTACCCCTATTTAAAAACATTAATTTAGGTTCTGAAACTATAATGGGAATGAGAAAGAAAGCAGAAATCAAAATACCAGGTCTTTCCCCCAAATCTTCAGCTGAGTGCCAGAGATGGCACACCCTGGCCTCAGCTGCCTTTGGCTTGCAAAATCATGCCCAGCTTTAATCATTGCGTAGGCACAGCCTTACCTGCAGCTAATGTGATGCCCTTCTGCTTTGGCCAAATGGTAGAAGGGACAGATTTACACTTAAATCAATATTTAATCTAATGTACCTCTCTTGACTCGATTTGTGAAATGGTGTGTAGATCTTGGATAAGAACACAAACTTGCAAGCTGAATCAAAGCTTTTTGCAGGCAGTAAACCGAAGAAGGGGATGTGGTAATAAATGCAGAAGGAGAAGGGAGTGTTCCTTGGCAACGTGCTATATTTTCTTACTTTCCCCTCTTTTTATTAAAGATATGGAAAACACGGTCAATAGTGACTTAATTGTGCCCTATTGCAAATAAGACTTGGGATTTCAATAGGCCCCAAGGTATTAACAATTATGAAGAAAAATACTCTAATAACATTAGTAGGAATTCTTCCCAGTCATATATCATAATAGTTCACAGGAGATTTTCATTATTTGGAGAAGAAAAGGCTCCATGTTGGTCATTTTTCCATATCATAAAATAAGAAACAAACACATGGATAGTAAATTTAACATAAACCTAAATAAGTCCTTAATTATCTAGAGCCTGAAATCTGTGGGTACCTGTAATGTGCCCCTGATCCGAAATGATTTGTCCAAGGCCATTTAGACTGTTACTTTCAAACTCAAAATGGAATTTTTCACCTGATCTTTCAGAAATAGGTTGAAATTCAATTTTCCAGTCTGGGGAATAAATTGTTGTGTGTGGAATGCAGATGGTGCAGCACGTGAACTTGAACTATGAAGGGAGAAAGAAAGGAGGAAAGAATGGGAGAGAAAAGAAGAGAATGAGAAAAAGGGAAGGAAGAGGGAAGAAGGAGAGGGAAGGAGGGAGAAAAGGAGCTTCAAATGATCTGAAAGAATCAAAGTTTCTTAAGAGTGATCTTTCATATTGGAAATATCAGACTCATTTTTAATGAACAGAGTTCAGGTTTTTTAAGTTCAAGGAATTGATCTAGTTAATATAGAGACATTTTCACTCTCTCTGTGCTTATACATTGTTCTCAAGACCCTGTTTTTGATTGACAGTAAAATCACAGTAAGAGATTCATGCCATTAAATTCACAATTAAGTGACTCTATGAGGCATATGAAATGAGCAACATTTCATCAATGAATTCTGTTGCTTGTATCTAAGCATCAACAAAGTGCCTCTAACTTCTGGATACCTTCAAAATCACGTGTTATATTGACAGAAAACTTTGGTTATATGCTTCTAAATGCATACTATGAATTAGCAGTGAAACCACTCATAGCTACTATTTTAATATTACTCATGGTAATTAGAGTTTTTGGAAGTCAAGTCAGGTTCAGGTCAAGGTGTGCATTTTGAAGCTATATCTGCAACAAAGCATGAAATTTGGATTTCTATCATAACCTTCTTTGGCCCCTGTACCTAAAGCCTCCTCAAGTAGACATAATCATTACAGGAGCATGGTGCTTTTTCCCCTTCAATATAATCACTTCCCCTAATCCCATATATATCAAGATTTTTGGAATCTCGAAAGAGGGCATTTGGATTAGTGGCTAAGACACTGGTTAAGATGCCTACATCCCATATCAAAGTGGCCAGGTTTGATATCCACCTGTGGTTCTTGACTCCAGCTTTCTGCTAATGCAGACCCTGGGAGCCAGTGGCAATGGCTCAAATAATTAGGCTCCTGCCACCTATGAGAGAGAATTGGATTATGTTTCTGGCTCCCAACCTTGGATTCAGCTCAGCCCTGGCCATTGGCCATTGTGAGCATATGGGAAGTGAATCAGTGGATGGGAGTGCTTTCTTTCTCCCCTCACCCTCTCTACCTCTCTCTTGCTCATGCTCTCTTGCTCTGTGTGTGTGTGTTTGCGTGTGTGTTTCTATGCCTCTAAGAAAATGGAGGCTTTACTAGAACAAAATCATTACATTTGAAAACGTACAAAATATCTAACTTTGAATGCATAGTACCCTTGTAATAGCTGAGATTTAACACTACTGTTAATTCACTGTAATGGCACTGCGATTTTATAGAGCAATGCAATTTGGAACACCATTCTGTGTTTGAAAGGCATATGTTAAAGTACACATGGGAATTATTTTTTTCTATGTGAGTGATTTTGCATCCCTCTTAACCCTGCTGACACCTGTCTGGTTACATGAATGGCAAGAGAGTGTTAGGCTAAGCCACTGTGGTCAATGTAAAGAGGGGGCAAATGGGTAGAATACAAAAGAACCACATTCACTCAGCTACTTCCTCTTTAAGAGCACACATTACCACTGTGAAAATCTGATAATAATATTTACTTTGTCATTTTAAGTTTAACTAAAAAGACAGTCAATTAGAAAAGCATAAACCAGCTTTAACTGACCTTCAGTGTAAATTAGATTATACACTTTCCGGCACCGTGGCTTAACAGGCTAATTCTCCGCCTTGCGGCACCGGCACACCGGGTTCTAGTCCCGGTTGGGGCGCCGGATTCTGTCTCAGTTGCCCCTCTCCAGGCCAGCTCTCTGCTATGGCCCGGGAAGGCAGTGGAGGATGGCCCAGGTGTTTGGGCCCTGCACCCCATGGGAGACCAGGAGAAGCACCTGGCCCTGGCTACGGATTGGCGAGATGTGCTGGCCACAGCAGCCATTGGAGAGTGAACCAACAGCAAAAAGGAAGACCTTTCTCTCTGTCTCTCTCTCTCACTATCCACTCTGCCTCTCAAAAAAAAAAAAAATTTAAAAAAAGATCATACATTTTCTGTTGCATTCAGCTGAACAGATTAAATCAATACCTTTTGAAATGAATGATTGAAATTTCATGTCCAAGAATTTTTAGTTGTTCTCTGAATTTTCATAATTATTCAGTCTTTTAGTCAACACATGTTCATTGAGTGCTGCTATGGAGGAAGCACAGAATGAGACTGTGTCTGTCCTTGCGGAGTTTATGCTCTAGAAAGGAAAATATAGCACAGAGAGATTCTGCTCTAATGTGGACTATGCTAGGAGGATGCTATCACCAGATGTTGTGAATCTGAGAGAGGTCTGCCTGGAGCCTGGGGAGATCAGGGAGGCACTGAGGAACAGATAGGATTAGGGCTGATTCTAAAAAGAAGGGTGGATTTTGACCTCCAAATAAATTTACTGTTTTCCTCTTCCAGACAGGGGAATTTAGTTTTCCAAATCTTTACTGTGAAGATTACATTAATTATATATTTAAGAAATTGAATCACATGAGCCAAGGGGTCTGTGTTGTATGTAATTATTTCACCTAACTTTATTAGCCATGACAACAAAGCCAAAATGTCTCAAAAACACTGCTTACAACAGATTTTCTTCAAGGCCAATATTAGAGCGATTTTTTAATACAAAAATAGAGTTAACAAACTATTGGGCAATGATAAATAAATTGCTGGAATTTGGCTTAGCTTAGAAAACTGAACTTCCCCCTGTAAGCCATACCACATGGAGCTGGCTTCTCAGTCAATCCAAGGACAAAAACGTCAAAAGACTGCTGAGTCCTGTCATTGTAGGGATGTCCCAGGAAGCGGCTGCTTTCCCTTCATTGCTGTTCACTCCAGAGGATACTCCCAGCCAATCCTAATTCAGATGCAAGAGAAGCCACATCTGGAGCCAGCCTGAGACCACGAAAGGGAGTGGCCTCCTGGACCTGGAGTGGAGGCTCTGCTTTTCAACCAGCTGGACAAGTCATGTCTTGGCTCTGGGTCTCAGTTCTCATCTGCAAAATGCCATGTCTACGTCATAGGGTTGTTGTGACTATCCAGTGAGGCAAGCTGCATAAGATTGCTATGTAAAATGCTGCCTAAATATCAGTGAGTGTCTGTTAACACCATCACAGGTGGCAGTTGATTTCTGTCCATGTTGATTTCTCCCTTCCTGAAGTAAAGTGTTTTAACTTTGTGGTTAAGACCTTCCTTATTGCTGCTTCCGCTTAACTTGTGTGACCTCAGACAAGCCGCTGAACCTTTCTGAGCCTCATTTTTCTCATCTACAAAATGGGCATTGTAGTTATTCCTATGCTGCATATTTTTGAGCTTTACTATAATAATTAAACAATGTGAAGGGATATAAAACCAAATTGTAAACAAAAACACACTATGAAAATTGTTATGGCCATACATTGGCTCCTCCCGGACCCTGATCCAGACTCTTTGATTACGGGCTTGGCCCTTGTTCAAACCACCTTCTTGGATGTAGCTTGTCAGCACTCTGACCTTCAAGCTTTAGGCTCACCCTTCAAGTCTTGTTCTAGCCCATTGAGCGCTGACACAGCGCTTGCCTCTCCCCTGATACAGCACATGCTGTGCTCGCTCTACCCTGATCAGCATTTCATGAATCCTGTTTCAGAACCAAGGTCCTTCTGCTTCACGGCCTTGGTGCTCCCTTTGCTGGAAAAGAAAAGAATCCTCATAAGTATGCAAGGTCAGATTTTAGCTTTTTCTGATTTGTGCACATCTACAAATTTGGATTCACTTTGAGCCCAGGAAGTCTTGTCTTCCCCATGTCCAAAGTCTTTACCAAATAATCAGAGTTGAAGGTAGGAGGAGCTGGAAAGGCTAAGCTTTTCATTTCAAACAAGAGGAAACTGGGGCCAGAGACAATGGCTTGTCCAAGTTCACACAGCAGTTTGGAGGCAGAGTTAACAATAGAGCACAGATCTCCTGCCACTGTCCAGTAAGGGTCATGGAACTGGCTTGGATATTTAAGCTGTGAAGTCCAGAACCATATGGAAAATGATCTTAAAAGAGATTTTATTCAGAAACATTTTGATAGTGCAGATTAAAAAAAAAAAAACTCTTTCTCCTTTTTGAGATTATAGAGCAAAATACTTGTTAAGAGTAGGATCTCTTCTGTATTTAAAGAGAACTGAAAATGAATCTTGATGTTATTGGAAGGGGAGAGGGAGCGGGAAAGGGGAGGGTTGTGGGTGAGAGGGAAGTTATGGGAGGGGGGAAGCCATTGTAACCCATAAGCTGTACTTTGGAAATTTATATTCATTAAATAAAAGTTTAATAAAAAAAAAAGAGTAGGATCTCAGCAGGTGAGAATAGGGAAAAAGAGAAAATGAATTTGAATATATCCTTAGATTTATTTTTTCAGATAGCTGGAAATTAACTAGTCAAATTTTCCTAATATACTTTCTCAGTGATTTCTGGGATAGGGGAATTCCCTGCTTGGGATGCCTTTTTCATCTAGAGCTGGGGGATTAGTTCCTCTAAGATCTCAATGACATCAGATACTGACTAAACAGGTGGAGAGTTAGTTAGGCCAAGGGTAAGTCACCAGGAGACCCATATCCCATGAAGTCTTTGGCTACAGAAGTCTGAGTTGAGAATTTACCTACAGACCCAGATGGCTGGGCAAGACAAAGGTACGAATAATCATATATGGCAGACACTGTGTTTCGATTGCAAAACACGTTATAGGTATAGTCACACGTTAGAAAATTATACAAGTTGGGAAGGGGTTATAAATAAGTAGAAACAGGCAGGCACCACAGCTCACTAGGCTAATCCTCCGCCTGCGGCGCCAGCACACCGGGTTCTAGTCCCGGTCGGGGCACCAGATTCTGTCCCGGTTGCCCCTCTTCCAGGCCAGCTCTCTGCCATGGCCCGGGAGTGCAGTGGAGGATGGCCCAAGTGCTTGGGCCCTGCACCCGCATGGGAGACCAGGAGAAGCACCTGGTTTCTGGCTTCAGATCAGCACCGTATGCCGGCCGCGGAGGCCATTGGAGGGGGAACCAACGGCAAAAGGAAGACCTTTCTCTCTGTCTCTCTCTCTCACTGTCCACTCTGCCTGTCAAAAAAAAAGTAGAAACAAATTAAATCATTTTAAGAGACAGGGACAATATAACCAAATGCTATGTGATTACCCTGTGATTTCACAAATCCCATTTCACAGGTGTCAAAACTAAGTTCAGCAAGATCATGTGATTGTCAAGGAGACTCAAGAATAATAAGTCAGATCCTAATGACCCAGTTTCTTATTTCACATCCAAAGTCTGCTTTACCTTTGCCTCATAACAAAGAATTTGTATCAGCCTGCTTTTGGTCACTTTAACTAAAATATCCAAGAAGAACTTTTTGGGAAGGAAAAGGTTTATTTCAGCTTACCCATTGGAGGTTCCAGTTCAAAATTGGGCAGTCCCATAGTCTATCATCTCAGACAGGCTGGTCATGATGGGTGTGGAGGAGCAATCACATGGTAAGCCAGGAAGCAGAGAGAGCACTAGACAGAAGTTGAACTGAAATCATCACTCATCTCTTGAGAGTTACCCTCCAAGGGCACGCCCCCAGTGCTAAGTACCTCCCATCTCCCACCAGACCCACCTCTCAGATGCCATAATTATATCAATTACCCTTTAATCCATCAAGCCTTAATGTTAAGACTTTAAACATCTGCATGAATTCTGGGGAGACAAGTCTTACCTAACATAACACAAATACAGCCAGAGTTGAGAAAGCAGGAAGCCAGAGTTGACGAGAATAGTACCAAGAAGTAGGTTTGGTGAGCCCAGTTGGAGGCCACCTGTGACCCACTGTGGCTAGGAGATAGTAAGTGGCTGCAGTTAGGGCATGGCCCAAGGATGCATTCAGTCTCAAGGGAAGCAGAGCTCCTGGTTGAGTGTTTCTGAACTGTCTGCATACCCAAGCTGTACTTGTACTGAAGGCATCAGAGCCAGCTGAGCAATATTAAGTCTCTCTCTGCAGTGACCACTCAGATATAGCCTCGACCTAACAAAATAACTTAATGGAATTTTTCACTCTGATCAAATGGTTTCAGGCCCAGTTTAGGATGACGGATCACATTCCTTCTGCTGCTCTCTCTTCCTCCCTTTGCTGGAACTGGCTGGATTGGCTGGTGACAGGATTTGACTGATGTTGCCTTAGGGTTTGTGTCTCTTTTTAACTTGAATGAATATTCTGGGACTTACATAAATTATTTAACATAAAAGAAATGAAAGTATTTCTATGCCTTATCTCTAGTATGGGAAAATAGTAAAGTAGAATAATAGACTTCATTTTAGAGAAAACCAGATAAATTGATCTTTTCATTTGTATGGATGCTGGGAGCTTTCATACTTTGATTTGGAAAGATGAGCAGAAGTAACAGCCAACTAAATGCCCTATGCACCAGAAGAATTTCTTCCATGAAAATGAGATCTTAAAAGAAATCTAGGGGCCGGCGCTGTTGTGTAGTGGGCTAAGCCTCTGCATGTGGTGCCAGCATCCCATATGGGCATTGGTTCGAGTCCCAGCTGCTCCACTTCCAGTCCAGCTCTCTGCTATGGCCTGGGACAAAAGTAGAAGATGGCCCAGGTCCTTGTGCCCCTGCACCCGTATGGGAGACCCAGAAGAAGCTCCTTGTTCCTGGCTTCAGATTGGCACAGCTCTGGCCGTTGTGGCCAACTGAGGAGTGAACCAGCAGATCAAAGATCTCTCCATCTCTCTGCCTCTCCTTCTCTCTCTGTGTAACTCTGACTTTCAAATAAATACATATATCTTTAAAAAAAGAAATTAACCACTCTTGCTCTCCTGCAAAGTTTGTTATCTTTCCTCACATCTTAAGTGATATGTTTGGGGCTCTAGATCACTTGGAGGTCAGGGAGAATAAGGCGAAATAGTTTCTACAAGTGTAAGGAAATTATCAGAAGTATTCAAAATGAGAAGATTTGACTGCAACACCATATGAAACTTCTACTTCAGAAAATAATTCAGTATAATCTTAATGGTCATTTTTCTATCCCAAAACCCTTGGACACTCTGACCAGAACTTCTGAATATCAAAGAGTGATAAAATCATACATAGTAATCCTGAATAGGTGCATATACTCATAAAACTGGCAGAAAAGTATAAATATAATGATTTTTCATGAAATATTCCTTTGTAGAAGCACACAACAATGCCAGGAGGAGTTGTTACAAACAAAATAATATTGTCTTCATACAGGATGCATTTATTGGCATGATTTTATATAATTAAAGTGGCAAAATAAAACCTTCAATATAATTATTATTTTGGATTTTTAGAAAACTTGTTTATTTGCAAGAGATGGAGAGGGAGGTAGAGATGGAGAGGTAGGGTGAGAGGGAGGAAGGAAGGAGTCCAGGAAAAAGAGAGAGAAACACTCCCACCCACTCATTCACTGCTCAAAATGGCCTCAGTTGCAGGCAGAGCTAGGAGCTGGGAACACAATCCAGTTCTCCCATGTAAATGGCAGGGACCCGATCATTTGATCTTTATGCTGGTGTTGGGAGCCAGAGATGGGAATCAAACTCAGGAGTTCTATTGTGGGATGTAGTGGTCTTAACTGCTAGGCCAAACACCTATTCCTGGAATTTTTAAAATAATAATTTCTGCCAAAAATTAAATAAGCTAGTAGGCACCACTATTTCTTTTGTTTCTACAAAATAATATATATTCACTTATGCATGATATTTTTATTATGAGAAATTCTAGATATGGGCATTGACAACCATGCCTGTCATTAGCTCAAATTTCTCATTAGGAAATGCTGCTTTTAAAAAGTAGGTTTCCAAGAATAACAGCTCATATAATTGAAGATCATTATCAACAGATTAGCATGTATTTGTGAGTTGTGCTAATGATGCATGTTAACTGAATGAAGTGATATTTGGATGTGAAAGTATGGTGACTATCTTTGCCCTCATTCTTAGTAGTGACTGTTTTGTACTATGTTTGTGTTGTTTCTGCATTTTTAGATGTATATGTCATTTAGGGAGTAAAGAAGTTGCAAAATTGGGGCTGTACTTTGGGGCATTTTTTGCAGTATGTAGCTATCAATTGGATTTGATAAACAAGAAACAATCGTAATGCAAGATCCCTTGATGAAGTGAGGGGAAGAGGCTATAAAGAGAATGCTGTTTATTAAACTCCGGTTTCAAATATCATATATTACATGTTGATTCAGCAAAATATACCATTAATAAAAATATGACACGTCAAAGGAAAGTGTATTTTTAAAGAATGTTGGCAAATATATATTAAACTTCAAAATAGGTACAGCAATTAATAAAATTTTTGAGGTTGTCTTCTATGCAGAAAATTTAAAGCACTGTGTTCTGTATATGTTTGCCAAGTGCTGCAGAGTTCTGAAGAAATAATCCAGAAGAAACTTAAAAGAATAATATGTGGGTAGGCATTTTGGCACAGTGGTTAAGTCACCCCCTCAGATGCCTGCATCCTGTATCAAAGTGTCTGATTGGAGTCCTAGCTGCTCCACCACCAATCCAGCTTCCTGTTGATGCATATCCTGGGAGGCAATAGTCCCTACCATCCATGTGGAGGACCCAGATGGAATTTTAGGCTCCTGGTTACAGCCTGGCCCAATGCTGCATGCATTTGGGGAGTGAACCAGTGGGTGGAAGATCCCCCCCCACTCTCTCTCTCTCTCTCTCTCTCTCTCTCTGTGTTTGTGCACATGTGCACTCACTCATGCATGTGTATGAGTCTCAATCTGTCTTTCAAATAGATGGATGGATGATAGATATATAGGAGAGAGTTCAGTTAAAAATAATTAAAATTATGTTTCAAAAAGAATATGACATCATCATGGGTGATGTCCATGATACAAAGGTGTCCATCTGTATGTCTGTATGGCACTGATCCAGTAACACACTCCTGTCTTGCCCAGTGCTTGTCCTTTCTCAGGAGCGAGTGCCCAAGCCTGCCCCACCATATACATCCCTCTCCTAAAAAAGCCCCGCCTCTCCCCAGGCCTCCCTCTAACTCCTGAGTCTTCTCCAGGAGGAGTTTCTTAGATATACCCTTTCCAAAACCAAATTAAAAGTCCAGGAGGGTGATTCTGGCAGGCAGCAGGTATCAAAGGGTGTTCAGGGCACAAACATTGCCTCTCAGCTTCTTTTCTTCCTTGACTCCTAGAAACAGTAAAAGAAAAAGTGGACTCAGTGTGGGTAATTGTCAGTAGTTATACATTTAGTTCAGCGTCATAACAGTGAACTCTCTTTTTAAAAATGCTAATGGTTTGGGCTGGTTATAATAGCTCATAGTAATAGGTGGTAAAGGAGTTTTCTGGATTGAAGCCAAACTCACCTTTGATGGAAAAGCCCAGGAAGGTAATTGCTTAGAGAACCTGAAGAAGAACAGTTCACGACATTGTAACATGATAAATGGTGGTGAAATGCCACTAGGGAATTAATGTTTAACCCATGTGAGCTAGAAAGTAGAGAAAGAGAGAGGGAGAAAGAGACAGTGAATGCTAAAACTATTCTTTTATCTGCTTCAGAATGAAAAACCAGAGTCTTGGGGGAGCTATATTATCCCCAGAAAGGGCAGACTTTTCTGAGCTTGTGCTCCAATGAAACAGGAGCTTTTAAAACATGCACTTTAACACATGCCTTCCCATGCACGTCTGAGTTTTTACTGAATAACTCTATGCTATTTCTGTAAGTATATTATTCATTGTTCTGAACTTTGTCATTTCAAGTTATGCATAGATTTGACAATTCGAGGAATATAGTTGTAAGTTTCTCTTTCTTTTGTGTTATACAAAATGTAAGGAAGGCACATTTCCTATTTCTGCAAACATGATACCCAATCATGTTGCTGTCATTCAAGTTCTTCACCATCTCAGGAGTTTCCATCTTCTGATGGAGGAACTTTGTCTCCTGGGACCTTTGATGGTTTTATCATCCTGGAATCAAAGTTCTGGGATTTAATTGCAGCCACTTGCAGGTTAAGGCTTAGAAAATACTAATCAAAAAATTAATAAAAGAAGATTGAGGGCAGCCTTGCTCTCCCAGGCTCCTTGCTCATAACAGTAATCAGTCTTCATTCATTGGACAGTTATCACTGAGTACCCATGTGTCAGGGCATGTCTAAAGAGACATGGTGATATGCACAAGTACTTTCCTGAAGAAGTCTACACACCATCTAATGCAGTAGGTTGACATCTAAGCAAGTTGTTATGGTACCATGTGAAAAATGCTATAGAACAAAAAAGTGATAGGCCTGTTTCAGACAGGAATATTCCAATGCAAATGACACAAAGGAAAACTCAGTGTGGCCCAAAGAGCAGAGCTAATTTATTAGCTTACATAACGACACAGAAATATTTCTCATCCTCGGCACCCTCCAGTCCCTGGAAGAAGACTCAAAGGACAATCCAAATAAAGGAAAACAGCAGATGTGAGGGCACAGAGTACAAAAGAGCATGCTGTACTTGGAGGGAGATTAACCCATACAAGACTGACTAGTACTTACTGGGTTTAGAACTCGAAGAGCCACATCGTGAAAATGCCTCAGGTCTGGACAAACTGGGGAGTTAAGGGCAAGGCTTATAGAAGAAAGTGGTAGAGATAAGATTGGAAATATTGGTTGAGATGAATTGCAAAGGACCTTCCACGCACAAAACACTAGCTTAGACTAGGAAGAAAATCTGTAGTGTTCCTCCACCATGTTGAAAGTTAGTTAGTAGGATTTTATTCTATAGTGGTAGAGGTACTCTGTGTTAATCATCTGAATTCCATGCACATGTTGAAACTTGACTCTTTGGGGAAGTTCAGGAACTTGAGGGTCATCTGGCATGTGAGGGCAGCAGAAAGTTTCAGACTCGGAGGCACTGACCTGTGCGGTGACATCAGGAAGCAGTGGAATACCAACTGATTCTTGCTTAACAGGCTTTCCTAAGGAATTTTTTTCTCACTTTTGAAAAAATTTATTTGAGAGGCAGAGAAATAGAGATAGAGAAAGACAGACAATGAGAGCTCCCATCCTTTGGTTTATTGTCCAACAGCCAGGACTGGGCTGGCTGAGGCTTGGAACCAGAACTGAATCCAGGTTCCCAAGTGGATGTCCAGAACTCAGTCACTTGAGCCATCCTCACTGCCTCCCAGGGTCTGTGTTAGCAGGAAGGTGATATCAGTCACCAGAGCTAGGTATCAAATCCATGCACTTTGGTAGGGAATTTGAGCATCTTAACCATCTTAAACAGCATCTTAATTAGTGCCTTAACTGCTAGTCTAACCATCCTACGCACTTCTTCACTATCAACTGTCCTAAATTCTTATCTTTTTTTAAAAAGATTTACTTATTTGAAATTCAGAGTTACACAGAGAGAGGAGAGGCAGAGAGAGAGAGAGAGAGATCTTCCATCTGATGGTTCACTCCCCAGATGGCAGCAATGGCCAGAGCTGCGCCGATCTGAAATCAAGAGCCAGAAGCCTCCTCTGGGTCTCCCACACAGGTGCAGGGGCCCAAGGACCTGGGCCATCCTCCACCGCTTTCCCAGGCCATAGCAGAGAGCTGGATTGGAAGTGGAGCAGCCAGCTCGAACCGGCACCCACATGGGATGCTGACACTTCAGGCCAGGGTGTTAACCCTCTGCACCACAGCACTGGCCCCCTAAATTCTTATCTTAATTGTATCTCTTTTTTTCTTTTTTCTTCAAGCCCCCATTTATGCTTAAATGCTTGCTGTCTCTCCTATCTGCCTATTGCCTTCCACTGTTGAGAATGCTGCCATTCTTCAGTTCTACCCAAACACAGCCAGGGACCACATCACAGCCATGGAAATGAAGGGGCCAAAGAAACAGAGTTGGTGTCTATTTGCTGTTGCTATAACCATTTCTGAGACTGGGTAATTTATATAAAGAAAAGTACTTTACTTCTTAATATTCTAGAGACCAGAAGTCCGAGGACAAGGGGCCATATCCAGGGCTATTCTTCTTACTGGTGGCAGTTCTCTGTAGACCTCAAGGCAGTGCAGGGCATCACACGGTGAGAGGGATCACAAGAGATGACCAAAATGAACTTTTATAAAAGACCCATTTTCCTGATAACCCATCTTCTCCCTTGATAACCCATCAATCCATTCATCCATGAATGAATGAACTCATTTCTGAGGGCAGAGCCACCATAATCCAATCACCTCTCAAGGATCCTACCTCCAAACACCAATAAGTTTCTAATACATCATTTCTGTGGGACCAATAGTCAAAATAGCAATTACAAACAAGAGATTTTTAGAATGGTCTTGTGTTTATAAATATGATATATACAGGTATTTTTATATATAGGAAAAGCCTTTGGAAGCACATGCACCAAACTCAAAAGTTATTGTCTTGGAGGTGTCTGATGGGAAAGAGAAGGGAATATTTTTACTTTGTATACACTTTGTTGTTTAAACTTTTTAAGAATAAGCATATAGAAAATTTTCAAGAAAAGATAATTCATGTTCATTATAGAAGATTAAATTTGTAGATAAACATAAAGAACATTGTAAAATAATCTGAAATGTCCCCAGGAGAGGTACCACTAGTGGTAGTCTGGGGAATGCCTGCCAGGCCTTCCTCTGGGCAACAGGGCTGCTGTAGATGCAGACTCCCTGAAGGACTGCCCCAGCCTGCCTCCCTGCCCATGCCCTGGACTGAGGCCCCCCATTGCTCCTGCAGATACAAGGGCTCTGGAATCTGTCACTCTCCATTTCCATTGCCCTCACTCTTGTTTACCTCTCCCCTGCTCTGCAGCAATAGCCTTGTAACTGGCTCATTTCTTTCTCCTCTCTCTCCTTACATCCAATCTCCCCTCAGCCTCCAAATTAATCATCCTAAAGCTGAGCTCTCTTCATGTTATTGCCTTGTTCAGACACCTTCAGTGACTCCCCTACCACCTATAAAAGAAGTGCCAAACTCCATGATCTGGACTGAAACCAAACTTTTCATTGCTCCCTTGGCAACTTTTCTTCCCCTCTGTTCTTGTTCATAGTGTTTTCTCTGAAAGGAACACCATCTCATTCTACCATTTCCATTCGCTGAAGTCCTTTCTCCAGATATTGCACTAGAGTAAGAAGATATTTGCACAAGGAGGTTCATTGCAGTAAAATCTATGGTGGGGGGAAAAGGAAAGGCAACTGAAATGTGCACCCATAAGGGATGATTAGTAAATTATAACCCACACATATAGCCAGTGGAATGCAACTATTAAAAGTGACATAGGTGTATCTTTCCATACCGACATGGGGAAAAGTCTATGGAATATTTTCAATCAACTTAGTAGGTTACTTGATTGCAAATATGTCTTCAAAGGACACGCAATAGAGCTTTATGGAGAGATATCACATAATTAGAGTGGTAAAGTTTATGTGGTCACATTTAGTTGATATTACTTCTTGTTGGTACATTTCTATTTAATTTAAAATTTTATAAGTAGTAAAGAGGTTACGTTCATTGAGAACTATTTGCCAATTGTTCTTGGTGTTTTAACTATAATTTAGTTCAGCTTTTATATCAAAACTTTAAAGGTAATATCCACACCCTCGTATTACAGAATAGTAAACTGAGGGTCAGAAGATTGAAGAATTGTTCTGAGGGTCACACCATCAGTGAGAGGCAGAGATGGGATTCAAACTTCCGTCTTTCTGTTTCCAAAGTTCATACTCATAAGCATTACCTTACGTAACAATGAGGTATTATTTTTACAAAAAAATAAAGTTAATAAAATGTTTTCTACATGCTTTTTTAAAATTTTAGATTTATTTATTTGAAAGGAAGGGAGAGAGAGAGAGAGAGAGAGAGAGAGAGAGAGGAAGAGATAGAGATCTTCCATCTACTGGTAAACTCCCCAAATGGCCATAAAAGCTGGTGTTAGGCTGGCCTGAAATCGGGAGCCAGGAGCTTCTTCCAGGTCTCTCACGTGGGTGCAGGGGCCCAAACACTTGGGTCGGATTCCTCTGCTTTCCCAGGTGCGTTAGCAGGAAGCTGGATTAGAAGTGGAGCAGCCAGGTCTCAAACAGGCACTCATGTGGGATGTCGGCACTGCAGGTGGTGGCTTAGCTGCTACTCCACAATGCTGGCCTCTCCAGGTTCTCCAAGGCTAAACTTAATTGCTCTGTTCCTTAAAACCATCCCCTGTTCTTGTATCCAGACATATGACTTCGTAGGAAGATGAGAGTAGAGTTAGAGACATGTAAGATAGCCACAAGGAAGCACATAGAAATGTCTTTTTAAAAATATATAAATAGCAGCATTTTATATATTTTCTATAAATTGGTTGTTAATATTTGTAAGTGTATCTTGGACATCTTTATGTCTGTATGTGTTGATATCCTCAATTCTCTTGTAAATGGTTTAATTGGGATCTGTTGAATAGATGTTCTATCCTCAATTATCTCATCCGCCATGGGTAGTCATTTACATTGTTTGTAAATTCTGCTATTCTAAGCAACACCAGAATGAACATCCTAATCTAACTTTATGTCTGTACAATTATGAAGCTGTTTATGCAAGATGGTTTCCCAGAAATGGAATTTATGGATTTAAAAAATGGGCCTTTTCCTGTACCAGAATTTCTGAAAGTGTGAGCATCAGTAAGAGACTCTGATCTAGGAACCAGCTGGTTGTACCCTTTTGTGTCCTCATTTTTCACTCAGCATCATCATGCAATGGCAACTGTCTGTACACTTGTTATTCTAGCATCTTCAAATGGTTTCACAGAGAAAAATTAACACAGGACTGTGAATTGCATGAGTTCTGGTGAATTCTTGGCTGACACGTTGCTGTGCAACCTTCAGCAATACTTGAAATCTCTGATGACTTCCTTTTTCTTCTTCTACAAAGAAGAAGAGTAACATTCAGTATTTCTTAACTCTAAAGACAAAAATAACATTTACTATTCTGATTTAGATTTCGAAAAATAATATGCATTTTGTAAAGAGTTATCTTGCCTCATCAAAGGTTCAAGATATGATGATAAGACCATATTAAAAGCATTTATAAAAGTACACGGTAAAGAGTTCATTATGTTTCATTAAATTCCCTCATGCTTTTACCCACTTTAGTTACTGTATTTCCTGTAAATAGGATTTATGCCAGGGCTCCGTTAACACCATTTCACATTCTGCTGTGCTATTACCCACACTGAGCTTGAATCAATTGAATGAAAGAGGCCTTTTCGAGTGTATTGATTTTCATTTATCCAAACTCATCTGTTTGCTTTGCTGCATGTTCATACATGAGAAGAGGGCACAGCTAGCCTCCACGGTGTTGCTTTCTTCCATTAAGCCTTCGCTACTGGAATAGGCATGATGGTGTACAGATTGTATAACATTCACTGGAAATACACTGTTTTATGGCTGATGGAAGGGCATGGATCTCTTTTTCATGTCAGAAACTGTGCTGCCTAAAGTAAGATACCACAGCCTCTCTCCCTGCATGGAAGACACCATTTTTCCACCCCCACAACCCCAGCCCTGTGGGGCCTCTGTCCAGTCATCCTGTTCCCTTTCCCCCAGAAACTAGAATAGGACTGTGATCTGGACTGTGATTCAAATGTTGACTCACTGTCAGGAAGCTCAGTGTTCTACTGCTCTCTTCCAAAGAAACAGCCCTGTTTCTTTGGCCACAGATGGAACTGAAAACCTGGACAAAAGGAAATGTGCAATAGAGAGACAAACACTTTATCAATGCACTTTTCCTATATTCCCACTGTGGGGTGTGTGTGTGTGTATGTGTGTGTGTGAGAGAGAGAGAGAAAGGGAAAATGACAACCATTCATTTTGACCCATGGATAGTATTTTGGAGGCGGAGAACATGTTAACTACATTGATTGAATTGTTATGTTATTCACTGGATAACATGTGGCCATGTAGTGTAGAATTAAGTGAGATGTCCTAGGCTTCTAGTAAATAGATCTTGACTTCTGCTCAGGGAAATGCGGAAATTTATTTGCCTGGGAAATAAATACTGGGTAAGACAAAGCCAAGGTCAGTGTTTCCTTCAAATTGCAATAAATATTTCTATACACTGAAATAAGATTTTATGTTACAGCTAATGATTAAACAGTATCCAATGCCATAGCAGAAAATAAGACTCTCAGGCTAGTTCTCAGCATCTTTCTTCAAGGCTTAAAGCTGTAAAGGATAATCACTGTTGGTTTAATTAAGATCTGATGGCAGCTGTTGGCATAAAGGTTGGCTGAACCTAAGTCCTTACTGTGAAATAGAAGATGAATAAAATTCATTTGTGAAAAGCTCAAGGAAGTTAAATATGCCGAAGAGTGGATCTTATTGACCTAAATAAAATGAATAATTAACAAACATTTGAATATGACCCTGAGTCATGATTAAGCTATTTTTCCCAAAATATTTCCACATCATTACAGTGTTGTATAATTTGTGAGACATGATTTATAGGAATAATTTTTGGGGAAAAAATTTCCTTTCAAAAATCATGTCACAGTAAATAAAAAATATTTGAATGTCACTTAGGAATGAGAGAAGGTGGAAAATGTGTCCTTAAGTTTATAATCTCATTAGGAGAGCAGCAGAAACATGCAAATATGAGGGTACTTCAATAAGTTCCTGGAAAATGGAGTGAAAAGGTAAATTTAATTTGATGCGAAAAATTAAAAATCCGTGCAGTTTTTCTCACAATACACATTTCCCATGAACTTTTTCTGAAAACCCCGGGTACAGGATTGTGCTGTTAGTTGAGAAATTGAGACTTGAAATCTTGATAAGTTTGAATCCCAGCTCAGCCATTTGACTTCTGAAAAATTTTTCTAAATCTTCATTTCCTAATGTTGTATACATGAAATATTAACATTTAGCTTAAAGTACTAAAATAAGTACTCAAGGTCTAGAAAGTTCTGAAAATGTGCCTCTCAAGAGGAGAAGCCTCTATAAGTATGTTAATGCTTATTAAATATGGTAGTTGTGTTAATGTATTGCCTAAGAAACAGATAAAAACACTCTTAGAGATGATGACTTGAAGAGATATACAACTCCTGGATTTGGAATGAAACAGATTATTTATGTCTTAATTTCAGAGCACTGGGCTCTCCCAAGTATACTGCATGGTCTGTCAACACTCGACAGAAGAGGTAGGATTTGAACTAGAGGTTGACAGAGGTATAGGGTTTCATGAGTTGTAATGCTTTTACAACTGCCAGTGAAATAGCAATCATCAATTCAGCGAAGGCCCTGAGCACACCCTCCTTCTTAATTCTCTCTCCTACATTAATGACCACACTGGCATTTGCTCCAGGTTTTCCCAATATTTCCCAACCATTTCTTCTGGTCTCCTTTGTTGGCACTTAGTTGCCTGTTTTCTGTACTCTCCTATATGAGCTTTTCTGTACCCAACCAGCCCCTTCATTTATCTCTGTCTCTACACACACACAAACACACACACATTTGTCTAGTCTCATTGTTTCACTCAAAAATATTTAACTGAGCCCCTCATATTGGACTGTAGAAATATTATCACAGTAAGAATAATTTGTATGGACATTTTACTTGTTTCCGGTTTTTCTATCACAGTACCACCATGACCATTCTTATACATCAATTTTGCTCTCCTCATTCTGATCAACTCCTTAACAAAAATTCATAGAATTGGGTTAGAGGGACTAAATGTACATTTGCAATCTTGGTAGTTAGAAGCGGAAATGACAAGTAAAATCACCATATTTTCATATTAGAACACTTTTTATTAAAAAGAACTGACCCCAGGCTTAAGTGCTATGAATACATAAAATAACCCTTTTAAAATTAATGTTTCGCCGGCGCTATGGCTTAACAGGCTAATCCTCCGCCTTGCGGCGCCAGCACACCGGGTTCTAGTCCCGGTCGGGGCACCAATCCTGTCCCGGTTGCCCCTCTTCCAGGCCAGCTCTCTGCTATGGCCAGGGAGTGCAGTGGAGGATGGCCCAAGTCCTTGGTCCCTGCACCCCATGGGAGACCAGGATAAGCACCTGGCTCCTGCCATCGGATCAGCGTGGTGCGCCGGACACAACGCACCTACCACGGTGGCCATTGGAGAGTGAACCAACGGCAAAGGAAGACCTTTCTCTCTGTCTCTCTCTCTCTCACTATCCACTCTGCCTGTCAAAAAAAAAAAAAATTAATGTTTCAAAGTTAAACTTGAGAAATAGGAATATATAATTAGAAATAGCCTAACAGTGTTAGTATATATGTAGCAAGGTCTTGACAACAGAAAGAATTATGAGGAGAAAACAAATGATCAAAAAAGGTTTTTGTCATAGGAAGTCTCGCCAATTAAACTAACCGAACTTTTTAATTTAAATGTCTGCTATGCAATTAAATTAATTGACTTTATAGCGCAGTGGTCTGACATTTTGATGAGTCATTGTGGAATGCTGAGCTAAACTGAATCCTTGTATAGAGGACCTGAGAACTACACTAATTTGACTAATTCTATGAGCTCTCCTCTCTTCTTATTTCTCCTAAGAATATATTGAATAATTTCTCTTACTCGGCAGTTATCTTGTCACATTCGCATGGGAAGCTTCCTGTCACTGTGACCATGGTTGTTTTAAGTGTGGCTTCTTGGAATCAAGTGCTTGGTTTTCTTGGTCTATTAGTATTAGCTGACTTTGATAAATTTGCTTGATTTTTCTGAATCTATAGTTTTTTGATGTAATACTTAGCTTTATAATACTAGACTGGATTTGATGATTCTGTCCTGTTAGAATGTGTGGCCCTATTGTATGAATCTTATTCTTAAATCCTTTAGTTTCCTTATATAGCACTGTACATGTTTTTAGGGAGAGACAAATTCTGATCCACCCTTTCCCACAGTCTGGTCTTCAATGTACATATGCCCCCATGTTATCCAGAGCAGATATGTAAGTGACTAGATATAAATAAATCTGGGAGACCTTGGATGAGCAGCAAGTCTTGTTACTGTTACATTCATAAATTCCACATGTGCTAAAAATCTTGTAATTCTTATTGTATGTTCATAGAATGATTTTACCTTAAAATTCATATTTATAAAGTATTTATTAAAACAGTATTTGTGTCATCCATTCTCCTCATTTTACATATAAGGAAACAGAGCCAGATTAACCTCAAAGTCAAAAAATCCATATATTTTTCATTTAAAATAAATAGTGCTATATTAAATTGACTGAAGTTATTGCACGTTGAATATAAACTGCCAGCCAATAGAGCAATCTTGATCATTTTCATTAGGAAAACACCAAATTACTAACAACTGTAGTCTAGGCACTCACAAACAATACCGACTATAGAAATTCACAACCCCTGAAAGTCCATATAATTGGAAAAGACATTTAACAGTAAACCAAAATGCAAAAATATAAAGAATTACATACATAAAACACAAACAAGCAGTTGGAAGAGGGGGATTTGCAACCCTACATGTTTAGGATGTTGATGACAAACTGTGTGATGGAGAAAGTAATCTGGATGGGAATTCCAGTGCCAACACTGGGGAGCTAAACCTGGGCCTGCATCCTAATCTTAAGTAGTGACCAGTTGAATTCAAAGCAACTTTGAGAAATTTCTTTATCTTTATGAGCTTTCTTTTTTAACATTTTATTTCAAAATAGTTTTAAATTGATAAAACAAAAATCGTGAGGTAGCCATACGAAGAGTCCCTACATATCCCTTACACCATTCCACCTACTAGTACCTCAGATTAGTGTCTTTTACACAGTTAGTGAACCACACTCAGTTTTCCTGTTTTTTTTTTTTTTTAAAGATTTGTTTCCTATTTTGTTTTATCCAAACTCTTTTAAGTCTCCCCACCCCTTCCAGCTTCTATTGTAACTAACATTCAGGTTTAGTTTTTGTGTTCTTCCTTTTCACAGGAGTACCAACAATAGTTTCCTAACAAAGTAGTTGTAAGAATATAATGAGGCCGGTGCCGTGGCTTAACAGGCTAATCCTCCACCTTGCGGTGCCAGCACGCCGGGTTCTAGTCCCGGTTGGGGCGCCGGATTCTATCCTGGTTGCCCCTCTCCCAGGCCAGCTCTCTGCTATGGCCCGGGAAGGCAGTGGAGGATGGCCCAAGTCCTTGGTCCCTGCATCCCATGGGAGACCAGGAGAAGCACCCGGCTCCTGGCTTCGGATCAGCGAGATGCGCCGGCCACAGCAGCCATTGGAGGGTGACCCAACGGCAAAAAGGAAGACCTTTCTCTCTGTCTCTCTCTCTCACTATCCACTCTGCCTCTCAAAAAAAAAAAAAAATATATATATATATATATATAATGAGATAGTTACTATCATAATTATTAATACTCACTAAATAACTTTGTTTCCTTTCTTGGAGACATAAATGTGTGGGGGCAGGCAGGCCTTAGTGCAAGCTCACCCTGAGCAAAGGGGAACAAGGATATTGGGGAAAACAGCACTGTGAAAAAGTCAGGGGTTGTATCTTAGGACTCTCTCTCCCTCAAATCAATCCTGAGAAAGCTCCTGAATAAACCCCTGATGAATTCTGTTATTTAGTCAAATACAGGTAATTGCTACATTATCATAAAATGTTCCACATCCTGAAACAGCTAATCCATACAAACCGTGAAGTAATATAACTGGATAACACAAAATGTGTCACAAAAATTTAAACCAATCCCCCTTATTACCATAAATGTTAAAGTGTTAAATACTAGACAAAAGAATTTAACATTTAGTCAAATAGTAACCCAACATGATCAAGTAGGTTTTATTCTAGCAAATTAAGGATAATTCAATATAATGAAATATTTACATATAATACTTCAGCAACTTGTTAAGCATAAAAAACACATGATCAGCAATAAATACAACAAATAAAGATAAAATTAGCACCATTGTCCCTAAGAACATTGAAAAGTAGCAATAAAAATTCTTAAATGAGGCTGGCGCCGTGGCTCACTAGGCTAATCCTCCACCTTGCGGCGCCGGCACACCGGGTTCTAGTCCCGGTCGGGGCACCGATCCTGTCCCGGTTGCCTCTCTTCCAGGCCAGCTCTCTGCTGTGGCCAGGGAGTGCAGTGGAGGATGGCCCAAGTGCTTGGGCCCTGCACCCCATGGGAGACCAGGAGAAGCACCTGGCTCCTGGGTTCGGATCAGCGCGGTGCGCCGGCCGCAGCGCGCCTACCGCGGCGGCCATTGGAGGGTGAACCAACGGCAAAAAGGAAGACCTTTCTCTCTGTCTCTCACTGTCCACTCTGCCTGTAAAAAAAAAAAAAAAAATTCTTAAATGATATTTTACAAACTACCGATCAGTACTATATTCTTTTAAAGATTTTACTTATTTATTTGAGAGATAGAAGTAGAATTACAGACAATGAGAAGAAGAGACAGAGAGAAAAGTCTTCCATCCACTGATTCATTCCTCAAATGGCCACAACAGCAGGAGATGGGCCAAAGCCAGGAGCCAGGAGCTTCTTCCAGGTCTCCCACGTGGATGCAGGGGCCCAAGCACTTGGGCCATGTTCTATTGCTTTCCCAGTCCATAGCAGAGAACTGGATTGGAAGAGGAGTGGCTGGGACTAGAACCAGGACCCATATGGGATACTATCGCTGCAGATGAAAGATTAACCCACTGTGTCACAGCGCTGGCCCTAGTATTTTATATATATATATATATATATATATATATATATATATATATGACAGGCAAAGTTAGACAGTGAGAGAGAGAGAGAGAGAGAGACAGAGAGAAAGGTCTTCCTTTACCGTTGGTTCACCCCTCAAGTGGCCGCTACTGCCGGTGCGCTGCAGCCAGCGCACTGCGCCGATCCAAAGCCAGGAGCCAGGTGCTTCCTCCTGGTCTCCCATGCGAGTGCAGGGCCCAAGGACGTGGGCCATCCTCTACTGCACTCCTGGGCCACAGCAGAGAACTGGACTGAAAGAGGAGCAACCGGGACAGAATCTGGCACCCCAACTGGGACTAGAACCCAGGGTGCCGGCGCCGCAGGCGGAGGATTAGCCTAGTGAGCTGCGGCGCCAGCCCCTAGTATTATATTTAATCATAATCTACCAGCGTCATTTTCACTAAAATCAGAAACAAAAATGATTACAGTCATCATTATTGCACTGAACAAATTCCCTAAGTAATATTAAATAAAAGACATGAAAGAGAAATAGCAGTTTTATAAAGTTAAGAAAAGTGGCATAACATATATACAGACAACTCAAAGAAATAAACAACTATTTGGCATGATCAATGGTTCAGACAAGTAGCTGCCTATAAGATGAATATCCAATAATTGTATTCTGTATTCTGACAATAATCATTTGAAAATGTCATTTTAAAATATCTTGTTCACATTATATCAGAATTATAACATATCTAATACTAATATTAGCTTTAAAATGTATATCCTATTTGAAGAAAACTGCATGCATGCACACACATATACATAAGATAAAATAAAAGTTGGAGAAATAGAACAGTCCAGATTATTTACTTTACTGGGTGAGAAGACTAGATGCCAAAAGATATCATTTTTCTGCCCCTCGTTTATATAGTGTAATCCCAATCAAATTCCTAATAGGATGCTTCTTTGAATTGGATAATATGTTTGAAAATTCATCTGCGAAAACAAAAGACAATACAAAAAAGTATAGTTTTCTATATAGAAATACAGATGTTTATGGCAACATTATTCTTAATTTCCCACAGCTGTAACAACCCAGATGTTCAATAGTTTGTGAATGTGAATAAACAAACTGTGGTACATCAGTAAAATGCAAATACTACTCATCAATAAAAAAGGTAGAAATTTGGTGCATAAGAGTATTACAGCATGAACATAATTCAAATGCATGATTTTTTGCTTTATTCATGTATTTATTTGTAAGGCAGAGCAACAGAGAGACTCTTCTGTACACTGGTTCACTCCCCCATATCCTGAAGAAACAGGCTTGGCCAGGCCCAAACCAGGAACTAAGAGCTCCATCCAGGTCTCCTACATGGGTGGCAGGAATCCAAGTACTTGGGTCATCGTGTACTACCTCCCAGAAATATTAGCAGGAAGGTGATTTGAAAGCAGAAATGAGCTCACCATCCCAGGCCCTCCAGTATGGGATGTGGCTACTCCAAGCAGTGACTTAATTTACTGCACATGCCCACCTTACTGTGCATGCCTTAGTTTTATGCTAAGATTGAGAAGCTAGACTGAAAAGGCTACCTAACATGATTTCATTTATATAGCATTCTGGAAAAGGTGAAACTGTGGGTTGGGGGATCAAATAAGTGGTTTCTTGGAGTAGGTTGGGGCCAGGGGAAGAAACTGATTACCAAAAAGTACAAGACAGTTATTTGAGATGATGGTTATATGACTTGAAGTTTGTCCACAGTGGCTCATTTACAGTGCAGAGATGTCACTAGGACAGAAGATGTGAGCATGAAGCCAGCCCCATCCTGCATGGCAGTTAAATACATAGTAAAAAGAGTTGTTGGGGCCAGCATTGTGGTGCAGCGGGTTAAGCCACTGCTTAACTACACTCAGATCCCATATCACTGCACAGGTTCAAGTCCCAGCTGCTCCACCTGCAATCCAAATGATGGCCCAAATGCTTGGCCCCTGCCACCCACATGAGAGACCTGGATGGAGTCAGGCACTCCTGGCTTAGGCCTGGCCCATCCCTAGTTGTTGCAGCCATTTAGGGAGTGAACCTATGGCTAGAAGGTCTCTCTCTGTCTCACCCTCTCTCTTTCTCTGTCACTCTGCCTTTTTAATAAATACAAATCTTTAGGAAAAAAAGAAGTCTCACCAAAATAATGGAAAAGAGAAAGATTCTTCAGTAATTTGTTGTAGAATACTAACTAGTGAACAGTTTTCCATTTAAATTTACATCTAACATCATACAGAAAAAATAATTTCATGTGATTTTAGATAACAAATATAAAATCTTTAAAATTATATACTTTTATAGGGCTCTAAGGAATTCAGGAATATTAAAAAATAAATGAGAAAAATAGGTTCAGCTGTCTAAAATATACATTCTGATATAAATAAAATTAAAAAAATAAAGAAGAACAATGAGAAGATTGAATTCTCAGCAAAGGCAACAAAAATAGCTGTGATTGCTGGTCCAAAATAAAATATAATTAATAAGAAAATATTAAGACTGCAATAGATAGTTGGGCAGAATACTTAACAACCACAACAGTGTAAACTAAGTAGGTAACTAAGCTTATGAGAATATTTTAACATGATAAATATAAAATAGCTCATTGTTTTAATCAGAACAGGTTATCTATGATATGTTCAGTGTCACTGATGGAATCTGTTCTTATTGCTAATAGTAAATATTTGTACATCTTATTCTGAAAGTCACATCCAAAATTTAAAAGTATTCCCTCCTCTGGTCATTTTTAAAGCTTTATTATTTTGAATAAAGGAAAACCATCTACATAAAGATCTTCATTGTAGCATTGTTTATAGCATAGGAAAGTGAAATCAACTTGAATGTTAACTCATACTAGATAGAATAGTATGCAGTCATTGCAATTTTAATTATGCAAACTATAAAACAGCATGGGAAACGATTGTTATGCTCTTGAATGAAATAAGCATAACACAAAATTGTATGCATATTATCTGCTCACCCATGTTTTTAAAAAGTCATGCTTAGAGAGAAAAGACAGAAAATACTGCCTAGGAACAAAAGCAAATGCTTGTGTGCGTACAATGTGCCAAGCTCTGTTTCAAATCTTCCTGTAGATGAGTTCACTGAAGCTTACAACACCTCCACTCCTATTTTGTCAGGAGTTAGAGCTGCAGAGAGGTTAAGAAGCCTGCTCAGGGTCACACAGTGTAACTGCTGATATAAGAATACAGCAGTCTCTTAAGTATGTTACAATATTGCCTCGGGATACCTTGCTCTCTGAAACAGAGAAGCAAATGGAGTTATGTCAGGCTGTACTTGTCTTCATACTATCTGTGACTTCTATTTTCCAGTCTTTCTTTAATATTCTACATTAAACATGCACTTTAGAAATGTTTGAGTGGGAGACATTTAAAGGCCTCAGGAATGCAAAGTGTGAAAGACAATGGAGAAATCACTACCCCTAGGCTATTGTAAGGAAATTGGCCTGTGTGTTGCCTGCAGAGTACAAGAATGAAGGATCCACTGGCCCTGACTTGACCAAATGGGAAGCTGATTGGTACCCTATGTTAGTGTATGGGGGTGTGATGGAACCAGATGGGCTACCTGCTTTGTGACAGGCTCTCTCTCAAGTTAAAATTGAGTAGAAGTATCAGGAGTATCCTGTGAAATCAGTGAGTTGGGATGCAGTTAAGTACAATGCTAGATCCTCGCTCATTTACCTGGTCTCATCGCTATCTAAACCCAATGGGTTCAAGAATCTTGAAGTACAAATTCCATTGTATAGTCATTATTTTGCATCATACAGAAAAAAAATCATCAAAACTACTGGATAAGGTTCAGTTTTCTCAATGAACTCAATAAAGTAACATGTTGCCCAGGGTTTATATGAAATAGTTATCCTAGTTGTACATACAGCCATATTGCTATAGGCTAAATTACTTATTAAGGTCCATTGGAACAGTATTGACTAGGATTGTGTAATTTATCTCCAGTTATTGAAAATGAGAAGACAATGCCAATGCTTCAGGCTGTCACTGGGGAAAGATAAGAATTGTAAAAAATTGTCCATATCTTTAAAAATACCACTAGGAGAAAAAGCACTGACTCTATTACTTTGTCATCTAAATATAAAGCATGTTTCTTTTCTGGCAGAAAAGCCAGCAATTCCTGTAATAAAAGTTACCCTGGAGGATATATAAGAATAAGCTTAGAAAAACATGAATAAAAGAAATCATAAAGAATTACTTGGAGCTAAAGTTGTTGATCATGAGGATTATGTTTGACAGGAAAATATATCCTTTGGGAAATCGTATTAATCCTTAAAAGCAAATTTTTGCTACACTCTGTACAATTGTTGCAGTGTGGCTGATGCTGAAACCTATTTTTTACTAAATTTGGAAAACAGGGGTTTCTAATGCCCTGAAATCTACTCTACAGGAAATGAGACTACAGGATTCTAAACATGCAGACAAAAGGAAAAACCAAAAGCAGAAAGCAAAACACAGGCAAGTGAAAAACCCATGAAAACATCCAACATCTAAAAATACATTAACGTTGGATAGATAAAGCTTCTAGATTCTCAGACATTTCACTTTTGATTGATCCACATACTGAGTTTAAGAAATGCTTAAAATCAAGAGGAAATTGCTGTAGTGTGTTTTAAATGTTGAGTAGTTTATATAACATATTTTGAATAGACTACCTTCTTTGTGAATAGTTGGTTCCCTCCTTCTTTTCCATCCCAATTGTCTTTCAATTTTCAGTGCAGATGGTTTCCCATTCTAAAATGTATGTCAAGATTGTCTAAATTAAAAGTGTCTGATTTCTGCTGGGTACTGAGTCACTCTAAGTATTAGCCATTTCTTGTCTTCTTATTAAGTAGATTGATCTCCTTTGAATCATGTTCTGTAGTCATTATTTCCTACTGTCTGTCTGAAATCCTAAAGTCCTGTTATTACAGATAGGAAATCAAAATAGTCCAGTTTGTAAAGGAACTCCAATACCTCAAGCAGTGTTTTGATTTGTTAAATGTGATTTCTATTTTGCCTTGTTTCTTACCATTTCATAGACTCCGTCAGACCGTGGAGTCTTTAGACAAACAGATTTCTTACAGCAATGCAATTAGGGAAGATAGAGTGTGTCTACCAGGTATGTTCCTGTTGGTCATTGGTCAGTGGGCTTTGACAATCCCAAAAAGATCTAATGCACCAAAGTCTCCCTTACAGGAAATGTGACTAGAGGCTTCTAAACACTGGAGAAGAAATTTTAAATTATTAATTCAATGCAACACCCTATAAATTTGTTATTAAGTAAAATTTTGCATTTTAGAAAACTTAGTACCTCAAAATTCTTATTTCAAAATTCATTCTAAACTGTATCCAGATTCATTGTTCTTGCTAACAATAGGCTAAAAAGACATCCAGATACAGAAATGGGAAGTATAAACATCTCAAACTTGCCTACAGGGGCCAGACCCCCACCCCGCCAAAAAAAAATCTGGTACCTGAGAAATACTATTCTGAGGCTTCCAGAGCAGATAATCATATTGAATATGCTCTGTACCTATTTGGGGATGCCTTTGGTAATTGCTTTAAAAACCAAGCCTTCACCACAATGAGAAACCACTTTGCATCCCATAGGATGCTGTAATAAAAATGATATATAAAAACAAATGCTGGTAAAGATGCAGAAAAATTGGAGCCCTTTTACATTTCAGATGCAAATGTAAAACAGTTTGACAGTTCCTCAGAAAGTTAAACATAGATTTTTCGTATCAGCCAGAAATTCCCAAGGGTATACCCAAGAGAATTAAAAATATGCATCCATTCAAAAACTTGTGTATGAATGTTCTTAGAAGCATTATTCCTGGACAAGACATGGAAATAGCCTAATGCCTGCCAACTGCCAAATGGAAAAACAAAATGTGGTTTATTGATATAAAGAAACACTATTCAGACATAAAAGAGAAATAAAATACTCTTTTCATTTGTAGACATATGCCACAACCTGGTGAGCTTTCAAAGTGTTATGCTATGTGAAAGAAGTGGGACACAGAAAACCACATGTTGTATGGCTCCACTGACATGAAATATCCAGAATTGGCAAATTGATAGAGACATAAGCTAGATTAGTTAACATCAGGAAATGGGTAAATAGAGGAATGGGAAATAATTGCCAATGGCTACGGAGAGAAAGAGAATGTCCTAATATTAGATAGCAATAATGGTTGCACAGCTTTGACCTTACTAAATGCCACTGAATTGTGCACTTTAAAAGAGAATTTTATAGTTTTTAAGTTGCATCTTTTAAAAAAGATCATTTATTTATTTACTTCTTTGTTTATCTGAAAGTCAGAGTTATAGACAAAGAGGGAGAGACAGCGAGAGAGAGAGAGAGAGAGAGAGAGAGAGAGAGAGAGAAGAGAGAGAGAGAGGATTTGAGCTATCTTCTACTGCTTTCCTAGGCCAGAGCAGATTGCTGGATCAGAGGTGGAGCAGCAGGGACTTGAACCAGTGCCCAAATGGGATGTGAGCACTGCAAAGCAGGGCTTTAACCCACTGCACCACAATGCTGGCCCCAACAGGACACATTGAACCCCAAATGCATTACCCACTTGAGAATTTCTTGTTCGTAATTTTTCATGTACACAGTCTCATTTCTGAATCTCTCTTTTAGAATGTTGTTGCATTATCTGAGAATCACTCCAGTTGAAAGTAATTAAGAAAAAAAAATCTGAAAACTGGAAATAGAAATAGAAAGTAAGGAAAAAGATATGGGGAGGGTTTAAGCTTTTCTTTTGAGGCTGTGAGGGAAATAGAGGAATTTGTCAGCAAGGAAACCATGCCTCCGGGATGTTAGATGATGAGCTGTATAAACCAGAGGGCGGGGAGCTGTGCCTTGAAGCTGCCCTGTGGGGCCTGGGCAAGATACTGAAGTCTCTCAAAGTCACCACTTACAGATGGGGAAACTGAACAGCATCTTGGATGGAGAGTCCCTCAGAACAGCTATGGGCAGTTCATCCGTGACAACTCAAACAGTCTTCCCAGGCATCTCAAGGAGACTGCCAGGGAGAATCTAAGATGTTTCAAAGTAGTTAAAGGCTCGTAAATGAAATTTGGTTGTATTTCACTCACTAGCACTACTTTATGATGTATAGCATGCCATTGACATGATCCTCAGGCAATAGGGAGTTGAATTTGTTGTTCTCAATACTTGTAATGCCTTTAAGCTTCACTCCAGCCCTATTTTTTATAATGTCTTAAATTCCTCAGCTTTAGTTTGTCATAGAAATTTTCATTTTTACAATTGGGGAAGAAGTTGCTGCATTTGGCTAAAAAGGTTCAAAGTAGTTGGATATATCAATGTTTTATAAGAGCAGATTCAATTATTATAATGTTTTTTAAACTATGAATTTGCATTATTATACATAGACTATACCACCAACATAAAAACAAAATAAAACTAGATGTTTTATGAAAAATATATGAATGATGGTAAATTTATTTAAAAGAATGTTATTTAGCAATTTTATTTTATTGACAAATCACAATTACATACATTAAGGGGTACAATATGAAATTTTGACATATTCAACAATTTGGAATGGTTAAATCAAGCAAATTGACATATCCATCACCTCACTTACCTATTATATTTATGGTGAGACATTTGAAATTTATTTTCTAGTTATTCTCAGTGTATGTCTCTTAAAATTATGCAGTGCATTTTCACTACTTTCGTTATCTTGCTATGCAATGGATCTCCAACTTATTTCTCTAGTCCCTGTGAAACCTCACGTCTTTTGCTCACAATTCCCCTCCTCTCCCTCCCTCACTTCAAGCCTCTGGTAATCATTCTACTTTCTGCTTTTAGGAGTTCAGTGTGTGTTAGATTCCACATATAAGTGAATGTAGTGTTTGTCTTTCTGTGCCTGGCTTATTTCATTTAGGATAATGTCCTCCAAAGGGGTCATCAACATTATTACAAATGACAGAATCTCTTCTCTTTTTATTCAGCTATTCATTCACTCTGTACTCTGTTTTAATAATCCTATGTAGTGTGTGTGTGTGTGTGTGTGTGGTTAGGTACTAGTGAAACAAAGATGATATCTCTGTGTCTCTGGGTCATTTAAGTTATAAGCAATATAAACTTGAATAATACCCCACTGTGTTTCTGAAGACATCCCTTTGACATTTGATTTCTCTTACTTTGGATATATACACAGAAGCAGGATTGCTATTTTTGTTTTTTTGAGAAACCACCATACTGTTTTAAAAAATGACTATACTAATTTACATTCCCATGAATAACATACAATAGTTCCCTTTTTTCAGCATCTTCAACAACACTTGCTATCTTTCACCTTTTCACTAAAAGTCATTCTATCAGGTATGAAGTGACGAAAGCATTGCGGTTTTGTTAGCATTTCCGTAATGATTAGTGAAGCTGGCCATTTTTCCGTGTATCTATTGCACATAAGTATGTCTTCTATCAGCAATGTCTATTGATATCCTTTGTCCGTTTTACAGTCAGGTAATTTGTTTTCTTGATGTTGAGCTGTTTGAGTTCCTTATGTATTTTGGCATTAACCCCTAATCAGGTGTATGGATTACAAATATTTTCTCCCAGTCTGCTGTTGTCTCTTCCCTTTAGTGTTTCCTTTGTTGTACAGAAGTATTTAGTTTCAAACCATCCCACTTGTCTGTTTTTAATATATTGCCTGTGCCTTCAAGATGGTTGCTTTAATCGAACCAATTTCATGAAGTTTTTCCCCTGTGTTCACTTCTAGTAGTTTTACAATTTCGGTCTTATAGTTTAGTCCTTAATCTATTTTATAGTTTAGTCTTTAGTTGACTTTTGTATTTTGTATGAGATAGCAATCTACTTTCATTCTTCTTCAGCACTGTTTTTAAATTTATTTGAAAGACAGAGAGAGAGAGTGAGAAACACACAAATCTCCCATCTGCTGGTTCACTCCTCAAATATCCTCAATATCCAGAGCTGGGCCAGGGAGAACCCAGGAACCTGGAGTTCAATCCAGGCCACAATGTGGATGGCAGGGATGCAAATATATGAGCCATTACTCACTGCTGTCCAGGGTCTTCATTAACAGGAAGCTGGAATCAGAAGTGGAGATGGGACTAGAAGCCAAACATTGCAATGTGAAATGTGGAATATTCCAAATGGCATCTCATCTTCCAAGGCGAATGTCTGTCTCCCTATACACTATTTGTTTAAGAGACAGTCCTTTCCCCACATTATGTGTTCTTGGTATCTTTATCAAAAATAAATCCCTGTAAATGCATGGATTTATTTCTGGGCTTCCTATCTTTTTCTATTGGTTAATAGGTCTGTTTTTATGCTCCTATCATGCTATTTGGATTATAATTACTCTATATTTTTAAATCAGGGAATGTAATGCCCCCAGCTTTGTCCTTTTTGCTCAAGATTGTTTTGGCTAATCAAGTTCAGTTCTTTTGTGATTCCAAACTAATTTAAGGGTTGTTTTTATATTTCTGTATGCAGTAAACTTGTAGGGGGCTGGTGTTGTGGTATAGTAGGCCAAGCCTCTGCCTCCAGTGATGCCAGCATCCCATATGGATGCTGGTTCATGTCTTGGCTGCCTCCACTTCAATCCAGCTCTCTGCTATGGCTTGGGAAGGCAGTGGAAGATGGCCCTGACCCATGTGGGAGATCCAGAAGAAGCTCCTGGCTCTTGGCTTTGGATCAGCCCAGTTCCAGCCATTGCAGACTTTTGGAGAGTGAACCAGCAGATAGAAGACCTTTCTGTCCATCTCTCCCTCTCTCTGTAACTCAGACCCTCAAATAAATAAATAAATCTTTTTAAAAAAGAAATAACATTGTAGTTTTGATATGAGGATTGTTGAATTTGGAGACTGCTTTGGGTGATAAGAACATGTTTATGATACTCATTCTTCCTATTTATCTTTCCATTTATCTGTATGTTCTTAAATTTCTTTCATTAGTGTTTCATAGTTTTCAGTAGAAAAGACTTCACATCCTTTTGTTTAAAGTAACGTTAAACATTTTAATTAATTTGTTGCTGTTGTCATTGGGATTATTTTCCTAAGTTCCTTTTCAGATTCATTATTGGTATTTAGAAGTATTACTGATTTGTTATGTTGATTTTGTATTCTTCAACCTTACTGAATTCACTTATAAATTCTAACAGAGTCCCTTGGGTTTTCTGTATAGATAAGATCATGTCATCTGCAAATAGAGACAATTTCATTTCTTCCTTTCCTGTCGGGATGCCTTTTCTTTCTCTCACCTAACGTGCACAAATTTTTAAAATGATACTCTCAAAGGTTTTAAAATGCACAAGGAAATCCATACAACATAATATTAAGCTAGAAAATAGAATGTCAAATTCCATATCTCATGTGAAATTAATAACAGAAAAACTTGAGAATAAAGACCTGAATTTCATGTTAAAGTCTTAACAATTATTATCTCTAGAGAGTAGAATTACTATGATTATTATGTTATATTTATCTGAGTTTTATAGATTTTTCTTATTTTCTTTTTAACTCAGGAAAATAAACTTATATATTTGATAAAATAGATTGGATACAATCTAAAAGCTGGGTCTTGGACTTTTGAATTTTCCAGCTGCCAATTTATGTGGCAGAGCGTGTACAAAAAGGATAAGATATTATGATTCTGTGTTCAGGATGTCACAAGTTTCACAATATTCCAGGAAGATTTCTCTTTTACATATATATGGGTCAGACTTGGCTGGTGCCGTGGCTCACTTGGCCAATCCTCCGCCTGCGGCGCCAGTACCCTGGGTTCTAGTCTCGGTTGGGGTTCTGTCCTGGTTGTTCCTCTTCCAGTCCAGCTCTCTGCTGTGGCCTGGAAGGCAGTGGATAATGGCCCAAGTGCTTGGGCCCTGCACCCATGTGGGAGACCAGGAGGAAGCACCTGGCTCCTGGCTTTGGATCGGCGCAGTGTGCCTGCCGTAGCGGCCATTAGGGGAATGAACCAACGGAAGGAAGACCTTTCTCTCTGTCTCTCTCTCACTGTCACTGTCTAACTCTGCCTGTAAAAATATATATATATATATATATATATATGGTCAGACTGAAACTTGATACAGTTAGATAAGTCTCTTAGTTTGTAAATAATCGTCATTTATTTTTCATAATTATAAGCAACTCACAACTAAGTCTTTTTAAAATTCACTTTGTGCTGAATATTTAAACATATGAGCCATATCTTAAGGATTTCCCTGAGTGAAAGGCCAAGTCTCTACCTCTTCCCACTCACATTTTATTGATGAGAAAAATTGAGACTCAAGGAAATTAAGCAATCGGTTTAAGGGCAAAAACTGATTACTATGAAAACAAAGGCTGGAACCCAGGAGCCCTAACTTGGCAACTGACAAAATTTACAGAGCAAAAGATGTTGACAGATAACAAATGATTAACATAATTTAAAAGTTAGTGTTCCTTTTCATTGGAGATTGTTTAAACTAACTTTCAGTTTTCTGGCAATTAAAACAAATGCCCACAGAAAAGGTAAATATTTTTACTCAGAGAACAATCAAAGAAAGAAGAGTCTCAGCCACCATGACAAGCATGTGGAAACCAAAAGTGAGCGCAAGCATCTACGAGGTCCAAGTCCTCCCAATGGATCTGTCTCCTCTTGTCCACATAAGCTTATATGCATTGAGCACCTATTCTATGAAGCGCTGTGCAAGGCTCTTTTTCTTAGTCTGCCTGGGCAATGTACCATCACAACCATGCTGTGAGGAAAATGTTATTACCATCCATGCTTTGGAGTTGAGTGAATTGATTAGGCTCAGACGTTATGAGAATTTCTTCTATTAATAGCCAAAGCAGAATGTTCATGTTGCCCACATAACTCCAAAGATGACACTACCTTAATAGAGAGGACGGCAGGTCCCATGGGTGGAGCTCATGGCTGTCTATCACCACCACCCTCAGCTTGGCACCTGTTTCCCACTTGGTAGCTACTTGAGTGGGTCAGGGACAGAATCCATTTTTTAAGACTTTTCAAAGAAATCAGAATGAAAGAGGGATACTTCCTGTCTGCATTGTATATGAGTCTATGTGTACAATTATCTCCTGCCCTACTTTACTCACAAACTTTTAGAGACTATGTCCATTGGAATATGCCAGCACTGCTTCATGCTATGTGTATTCCCTTAGTACCAAAACACTGTGTGATAAATCAAATTTTCTTCCTCTAGGTCCAGATAGAATCTAATTTGAATGATGGGCTGTTGAGAGGGGTAAAATGAATGATGGTTTGGGAGAAGTTGCCTTATTTCTGTGTGAAATACAATGTCTTTGGGAATTTTTTTTTCTTTTACTTATTGCTTATTCTCTGAGTATTTGTCTTCTAAATCCCTCCGTGCAGGTACAAAGAATATCGGTCTCTCATGGAGCAGGAAGTGCTTTAAATGTTACCCCCTTCCCCTTTCTCATTTTTTTCTTTGGCTAAGTCAAACTCATTAGTGGTGAAAACCCAACTCAGGGTGACCTGTGCTACAAGGCTCACCTTGCTGTCATGAGGACCTGCAGCATCCACACCTCCTGGGATTGTATTAAAACTCAGGGTCTCGCACCTCCCCCCAAACCTGCTGAATGAGAAATGCTGGAGTTGCAGTCTCATTCAACTGGGTGTTTAAATGGTCAACCAATGATTCTGATGTGCCTTGAAACTGTAAGAACCACATTTATAGAAATGATATCCCTTAAACAAATGTTGTAAGTGGTATAGACCAGAGCTCTAAACAGATCAGATAGACAGAGTGAATCTGGTAATGTAGTTCTTAAATGTTCACTTGCTAGGGCTGACAGACGAAAGTACAAAACACCCAGTGAAATTGGAATTGCAAACCAATCACAGATTCTTAGAATGAGTATGTCCCATACAATATTCGGGATGCACTGAAAGAAAATATGTTGTTTATTTGAAATTTCAGTTTAATTGAGTCTCCTGTATCTTTACTTGTTAAATCTGGCAACCCTATCACTAACCCATTCTTTCATAACAGATTCTGAGAGGCAGAAGTAGCTGTCCGTTGGTGGGATCAAGTGGCCTCTTTTGTTTTGATGCCACAGCAGAGCAAGTTGGAAGAAAGCACAATGTAATTTATGTTTGCGCCTTTTATAAGCACTTTGCTGCACGCTGTGATTTGGGAAAACAGTAATTACTATACTTAACATTACTTGTTTATTTTGTATCATGGAAAAATAGAATATCTCTTCTACCCTTTTTAACCTTAATAGGAAAGCACAAAATTCCTCTTTATTTGTCCTTCTAGAGAATGTCAGAAAATCATTTTCGAAATGGCAGAAGGTGGTCACCAAGCTAGGGCTAAGTTTTTGGCCAAGGGGGAGGGGGCATGTATATATAGGTGCGTGCTTGGAGGGAGGGAGCCATAAGAAATTAGGAGGCCAGCGCCGCTGCTCACTAGGCTAATCCTCCGCCTTTGGCGCCGACACCCCAGGTTCTGGTCCTGGTCGGGGCGCCAGATTCTGTCCCGGTTGCTCCTCTTCCAGTCCAGCTCTCTGCTGTGGCCTGGAAGGTAGTGGAGGATGGCCCAAGTGCTTGGGCCCTGCACCCACATGAAAGACCAAGAGAAGCACCTGGCTCCTGGCTTCGGATCAGCGCAGCGCATCGGCCATAGGGGCCATTGGAGGGTGAACCAACGGAAAAGGAAGACCTTTCTCCCTGTTTCTCTCTCTCTGTCCACTCTGCCTGTAAAAAAAAAAAAAGAAATTAGGAAACAAATACTGTATATCCAATGTGTCAGACATTGTGTATGATGTTTTGTATAATATATATTTAACCTTGAAGCTATAGCAAAGACATTCTTGGGAAAAGTGTGTTAGAGACAAGATAGTTTGGCGTAGATGGCATTACTTTTCCCAAAAGCACATGTCCTTCTTTGTGAATATATTGTCTCTGTTGACTTCAGGAAGAAAATATACCCACCTGTACTTAACTCTCATACCTTTCCTTCAAGGAGGACATATGCATATTTGTTTTTTGTTTATTTAAAAGGCAAAAAGAGAGCTTCATTTTCTGGGTAACTCCCTAAATGCCTGCCACAACCAGAGCTAAGCTGAGACATTTCAGATCTCCCACATGGGCAGCAGTCACCCAAATACTTGAGCCATCACCAGGGTACACATTAGCAAGAAGCTGGGTGGAAATGGAAGAGCCAAACACCTGTCTCACATGAACTTAAATATTTATTTAACTAAGTTATTTATTTGAAAGGCAAAGGGAAAGACAGAGATATAGAGAGGTCTTTCATCCATTGGTTCACTCCCTAAATAGTTGCAACAGCCAGGGCTAGGCCAGGCTGAAGCCTGGAGGCAGGAACTCCATCCTGGTCTCCCACATGGATGGAAAGAGGCCAGATACTTGAACCATCTTCTTCTGCCTTTCCTGGATCAAAAGTAGAGCCCCTGGGTCTTGAACTGATTCTGATACATGTGATTCCCGTGTCACAAGAGGTGGCGTAACAGGTTGCACCACAGTGCTTTTCCTGCATGAATGTTTCCAGAAAGGACAACCTGGCAAACTGCAAGGAGTTAAATTCTGAGCTTTCCCTGAAGATTCTCCTAACCACAGGCTACTGAAGCCTTCAATGATTCTCTGAGATAAAATGCAAGAAAAGAGAGACTCCCCTGAGAGTGGTTCATGAATTTAATAACCCTGTTGAATATGCTGACCTACAGGTACTAATTATAAAACACTGTGAAAATTACAGTGCATGTGTTTCTTATTAAATACTCTACATAAATATATATTTTAACCAGTAACAGAAATACTCATATTTTGAATTTGCTTTTCTTTTACACATACCCTTTATCTACTAGGAATTGAGAGGGTGCAGGCATTTGGTTCAGTGATTAAGTTGCCATCTAGAACATTTGCATCATGTATCAGAGTGCCTGATTCAAGTTCTGACTCCACTGTTCCTGTTCAGCTTCCTGTTATATGGACTCTGGGAGGCAGCCGATCATGTCTCAAGTACTTGAGTCCCTGCCACCCATGTAGAAGACTTGGACTGAGTTTCCCACTACTGACTTTGGCCTGGCTCAGTCCTGCTGGCTGTTGCAGGCATTTAGGGGAATAAACCAGAGGATGGAAAATCTGTCCCTGCCTACATCTATCTTTCTCTCTCTCTCTCTCTCTCTCTCTCAAATAAAATTAAAATAAATAATAAATTTTTAAGAATTAAGAAGAAACGAATTGTCAGCCAAATGTTCACCCCATCTTCTACCTCTAAAATGCAAGAGGAATGACCCGTGGGCTCACACAGAACCCAAATAGCCTCTTCTACCCTCCAACCACCATCTCAGGGCAGGGGTGACAGTGGAAAAGAACCTGCAGTCACGCTGACTGTCCTGACAATTTTTAGTCTATTTTTGTTGAGTGACAAGCGAACTAATGGCTAGGTGGTGGGATCATGAGTGATGGGAAAACAAAAAGTTGTAAGAAAGAGTGGGCAGGCTTCAGGCCTTGGGGAGTCTAGACTGCCTTGTTTTGATTTAAGAAAGGACTGGTCAGGGCTCCTAACACCATTTATAACTCTCCATAAAATTTAACCAATATATTTTGTCTGTCTTCAAAGCAACCTCCCAAGCAATTAGTTTAACTGCAATTTGGGGATGCTGACATAGCTCCCGCAGTTTTTCACTAGCCATTAACCAAGCAGCTGTTTGGGGGGAGCTTTTTTTTATTTTTATTTTTCTAAACCAATTCAAATTTAGGAATCTCTTTTATGGGCATTCAAATTGCTTTTGTTATTTCTCCTTCCCTACCAAAGATGCAGTTTTTGTGATTTCTAACCAAAAAACAGAGGATTGCTTGACAGAATAATTCCATTTGCTTTCCTAGCTCTGGATAGGGTTGTTTAATCTGCAGAAAGCAGTGGCAGAAGTGAGAACAATCAAGAGACAGGAAAGTGTGTCCTTGTGTCCACTCTGCAGTATAGACGCTAACTGGTAGTGTATCACATTGTGACTCTGCGGACATCCCCGATATTTGTTTAATAGATACTTGTAGAGTGTTTTATTAAGCCAGGTGTTGAAACTGGTGATGAGGAAAGGGTTCCTGATAAAACCAACAAGATATGCACATCAGCCATTGTGACACGAGAGGACTTTTCATTTGGGGATGCTCCATAAACTGGAAGCTTGTAAAATATAACTTAGTTTGTAATTTCCTGCATTTCACTAAATCAAGGCCCACTAATATTTAGAACTGGGAATGCACTTTGTGGTAAGATTGATAGTGTTTTTCACTTTTGTATATTTGTCCTCTGTATCAGCGACAACCTTGAAGAACTACTTATACATGGCCGTATATAGGCTTGTAAGTGCCTATTAATGCATGTAAATAGGCATGCATATTTATAGGGGAGTACTTTTAAAAGTTCATGGAAATGGAATTAAAAGATAAGCTGAGTTTGCAAAAATTTTGAAATCTGTTCTTAGTGTTTTCATCATATGAATTTTCCATTAATTCTTCAAAGACCTGTGTATGTTTGTAATTTTCTGGTACATTGAAGTTGCTTAATAAATAGCAACCATTGATACCAATTACAGCAAAACTCCATAATGATGTGGTATGTGGAAGACAACAACAAAAAAAAAAAACCACCAACAGTGGGGTGGGGTCACTTTGTTTTCACAGTGAATCAAAAGGAAATAAACAAACAAGCAAAAACCCTAGTATTTTCAGCCAGCCTATAATGTCTCTTAAAAGACCAGTAGATAAAATAAAAAGAATAAAACTTCTATTATGCCTAAAGACTATACTGTTAACTAACCCTGTCCTAAAAAAACATCCTTCCTGTGCATTTAAAAATGCAGAAGTGGGGCTTGAGGAGTAACTAGAGCCAATCGTCAATCGCATGGCCTGTGACTAGGCATCATCATTGGGCTTCAGTTGTATTCTGCAGTTGTGAATTTTTTCATGCATGTTGTATGTTGGCTGGTGAATCAGATCATTCAACTAACTGATCATCTCATTCTCAAACATCTAATTCAAATACAAAAATAATTTTTATGATTTTATTAAAATCATATTCTAATTTGTGCCCCTAAGGCTGTATCAACAGGACATCATTAAAGCTGACAAAATTAATGATAAATTTAGTTACAGAGAAAAACAATGTTTTCAGGCAATCAGTGTAGTTCAAGAACGATAGCCTGCATAGTTATAACCAGAAATGAATTTGTTACAATAGTTATCATCCTCCAAAAATCAAAAGTCTGTGGCATAAATAGCATTTATCAGTAGATACCAAGTTTTTCTAATCCAGAATCAGAATTGGGTAGGTATTGGGTAAGTGTTGGGACAGAATGGTTAAGCCCCTGCTTGGGTAACATGCATCCCATACTGGAGTGCCCACAGTCAAGTCCTGCCTCTGCTTGCAATCCAGCTTTCTGCTAGTGCATGGGAAAGGCAGCAGAGGGTGGCCCAAGTGTGCCATGTGGGAAACCAGAATTGCATTCCTGGCTCCTGGCTTCAGCCTGACTGTTGTGGGCATTTGGGGGAATGAAGCAGTGGAAGGAAAATCAATTGATCAATCTCTCTCTCCCCTCCTTTCTCTCACTGTATGCGAGTGAGAAAGAAAGACTCTGCCTTTCCAATAAATAAAATGAATTAAAAAGTAAAAGAATTAGGTAGGAATGTTATCAAGCAACAAGGATCTCCTCTATATTTTATTTATAAAGATAGCTTGAAGAAAAGTTTTTGTTTTAATAAACATGGGCATTTATAAAGAAGTCAGCTGAGAGACTCTGCTTAAATATCACTCATGTTGCAGCTTCTGTGAGGAAAAAAACCTGCATAAACAATTTCCTAGACTAGTTAAAATCACATAATATATACACATTGAAACTATTGACTATTTAAAGGAATTGACTACAAAGCTCCACAATGCATTAGCACAGAATCCATGTTTTCTGCCTAAGCTAAGGAAAAATGATTCTTTCTGTTCCTACAGTTCATTAATTTCCAAGCTGGGTTATTAAAGGTGGTAATGCTTAGTTCTTCAATATGTTGTCTTCTCTTCTCTCTTATTGATTTTTAAGGAGTAAAAATGGGCCATTTCATATCCAGGAAGTGAATAGTCATTTCGTGGCCCTGTGTTTCATACCTCATATTGGGGGGAATGGAAGTTCTTCAAAAAAAACTCTTGGAAATACATATCATGAAAAAAAAAGACATAGATTTCAAAATTTTGCACCAAAATTAGTTTAATTTTTAAATCCACTTCTTCATGAGCTTTTTAAAATATTTTCACATATTTGACCATGAGGAACAAGATTTTTGCCTTTCGTCTTAGCCAAATAGAAGCAGAGTTTTCAAAAATCATCCCTTGGTTCCAAGGAAATTTCAGGAAATGTTTTCTCCTTTGCTTCCTCAGACTTCCTGGGAAGCCAACCTTGCCCCATATTATCTTTGAATGGCTTCATAGTGTCTAAGGGTTGATGAGGATGAGACAGACTCAGGAGCCAGTCTGCTGGGTTCACATCCCCGCTACCCTTGTATATCTTCGATTGACTTTGAGTAATCACTTGCTCGCTGAGGTTCAGTTCTCTCATCTGTGAAGTAGCAATAACACAATAGAACCAGGAAACTAGTAAGAACTTAATAAATATTAGCAGGGAAAAGCATTCTGGAAATTGGAAGGACTGCCTCTTGGTAGAAAGGCCCTGTTTTTGGAATCTAAAGTGCTTGATTGTGTGATATTAGACCATTAACTAAACATCTCAGAGCACTTTCTCCTGGGCTTCTTATAAAGATGAAATAAAGTAATATCTCATTGGGAACCACTGTTGAAGTTGCACTGACTTTGGCATCCAATGGGAGATTTGAATCTCAACCCTTTTGTTCACTAGCTTTGTGATCTTGAACAAGGTTGTTCTTTCTACCACTTCATTTGTAAAAGAGGAAGCATAATATCTCCATTGCAGTATCATGAGAATCTGGAAGTAATTTCTCTACAGTCCTTTAATGCATTGTAGGGACTTCATAAATGGAAGATGCATTGTTTTGTGAAATATGTTGGCATCTTTATCACTCTACATGGATATTAGCTGCCTACCTCATCATCACTATTTTTGTTCTTCTGGAAGATGAACTGGCAAAGCTCTTTCTCCCAACCCCTACTTGCAGACTGGAAGAACCTTTAGCAGTTACTGCTTCCCAAAATGCCAGGGGTATATGCCATAACTTTGAAACATAAACATCTCATGACATCTAAAAAGTGGTTCAGTTTTTATTGAAATTGTATATAATTAAGGTATACAGTGTGATGTTTAGATATACATATACATTATGAATGTATTATTTCAGTTAAGTTACTTAGCACATCCATCTATTTACATAGTTACCATTTGTGTGTGTGTGTGTGTGTGTGTTAAAATTTACCCTTTTAGAAAGGTTAATGCCACAACCTGTAGCATCAGCATCCCCTATTGGCACCGGTTTGAGTCCCAGCTGTGCTACTTCCAATCCAATTCCCTGCTATTGTGCCTGGGAAAGCAGCATAAGATGCTCAAGTCCTTGAGCCACTACATCCACCTGGGAGATCTGGAAGACACTCCTGGCTCTTGGCTTTAGCCTGGCTCAATCCTGGTCATTGCAGCCATTTGGGTAGTGAACCAGTGGATGGAGGGTCTCTCTCTCTCTCTCTTTCTCTCTGTCTGTCTCTCCTTCTCTCTATCTCTTTAACTCTGCCTTTCAAGTAGATAAATAAATCTTCATTAAAAAATTTCAAGTACATAACATAGTACTATTAACTATAGATCCCATTAGAATGTGCATTAGAATTCTAGAACTTATTGTACATAACTGAAACTTTGTATCCTTTAACCAACATCTTTCCATTTCCCCCAAAATCTCTGCCCTGGTAGGCACCATTCTATTCTGCTTCTATGAATTCAACTTTTTTAGATTCCACATAGAACTGATATCATGTTTTATTTGTCTTTGTATGACTGCCTTATTCCAATTAGCATAATATCTTTCAGGTGCATCCAAGTTGTTGCAAATGGCAGGATTTCTTTATCTTTTAAAACTGAATAATATTACATTGTGTGTGTGTGTGTGTGCGCGCGTTAACTTCCTTAACCATTCCCCCATTGTTGGACACTTCGGCCATTTGCACAACTTGACTATTGTGAACACTGCTGCAATACACATAGGCAGTACACATCTCTTCAAGTTACTGACCTCTTTTCTTTAGGATAGAAACCCAGAAGAGGGCTAAGTGAATCACTGGAAGCTGTATTTTACTATTTTGAGGAACTTCCAAATTATTTTCCATAATGGTTACACCAATTTGCATTCCCCACAACAGTGTGCAAGGGTTCCCATCAGGGTTCCCCTTCAGACGTTTTGATAATAGTGATCCTAATAGATAAGAGATGATATGACATTGTTTTAATTTGCATTTCCCTAATGATCAGTGATATTGAGCACCTTTTCAAATCCATTGGCCATTTGTATGTCTTCTTTAGAAAAATGTCTATTCAAATCCCTTGCTCATTTTTAATCATGCTTTTTGTTTATTTATTATTGAGTTATATGAGTACTTGAACATTTTGGACATTAACCACTTATCAGACATACAACTTCAAATATTTTTCCCATTCTGTGGATTGTCTTTTCATTTTATTGAGTATTTCCTTTCCTGTACAGAACCATTTCAGTTTGATGTAATCCCATTAATTTATTTTTTGCTTTTGTTACCTGTGCTTTTGATGCCATATTCAAAAATTCAATGACAAGATCACTGTCAATAAACTTGTTCCATATGTTTTCTTCTAAGAGCTTTATGGTTTCAGGTCTCATGACTTCTGAGGTTTGAAACTGCATGATTTTTTTCTGGTGCCAGTAGAAGGCATTGCCTTAGAAAATGGCTCTGTCAGTGATCTGCTTTCTACAGCATGTATCAGAAATCCAGATTAAACACATAGAGACTTACCCACGGAGACAAAAGAAGCTGCAGGGAAAGCAATCCAGGACTGGTTCCATGGCTCAACAGTGCCCTCAGCATAGGCTCTTCCGCTCTATCCGCCATTTCTTTCTCAGTGTGTAACTTTTGTCTTCATGGACCTGGTGGAAACAGACTCCGAGAAGGAAGAAGGTAGATGGGGCAGCAACTTCTGCTTCTATCCCATTGGCCAGCTCTGGGTCACATGGCTACAAGGGAATCTGGAGGAAAGGTTTACTTGACATGTTGTTGCTTCAAATGAGATTGGGATTCCAATATCAGGGTGGAAGGGGAGGACAGATAGCATTTGGAAGCTGGCTGGCACTGTCTGCCACAGTATTCTAACACTTAAAGGGGAGGTAATAGACAATGAGCTGGTGCTCCCTGTAGTGGAGCCAAGGTCTGTCGAGGTTGCATCAGAATATCACTTCATACTGAGAAGTTCAATAATTCTAAAATTCAACCTGTCTTCCATTATACGGAATAAGGTACAGTTTGCTCTTCGTGCTTTGCTCACAGGAAATATGGATGTACAATTGAGAGAACTAGTTAATGTCTGTGGTAGCTGTTTGGTTGTGATGTAGTTGGTTTGGATTTGGTTTGATTTAATCATTTTGTTTTTGTGGGATGTGCGATGGCCTTGGACATCTAGGCAAAAACGCTTGTATATCCCATGGCCCAAGGCTGGAGCTACGTCTCCCCAAAGTAATATGTGACATTCTCCAAACTAATTTGGAACCTCTGTGAGGATATAACAGCTTGTTGCAACCCTGCTAGTCAGAGCACAGCATGGGCAGCACAATAAGCACCAGTCCTGCATTTCATGACTGGAGCTTTCCTGGAGGTGAAGAGGGGAGCACTTGACTGAAATGTAAATTCTACTCAAAATAAGCTTGACCTAACTACACATGGACATGAGATGTTGTGATGAATTCTCTGTCTTAGAAAGGAAGATAAATCAAATATATAAAGTCTAGATTGGAGATGTAAATACCAAAAATAAGTCAATGTCTGTAACAAGCCCATATAAGTCAACCCAAGAAAAATGTCTGTTATTATTTGTCAGAGGGGACCTTAAAGGGGCTAGAACAATTCATCCCATTGATATGAAATTGTCCCTCACCAGGAGGGAAAACTAAAATATTTCTCCAATGACTTGACCCAATAGCTAAAGTTTTTATGTTACTTGTCAAGTCTTAAATTTTGGATGCTATAGAAAAAAGGAAGATATTAATTTGACTTTACCTCCTATAATAGTTGATGTGAATTGAGTTATCAAACTAACTCTAAAAAATTCTATGAAGTTGAAAATTTTCTAGGAGTAGTCATTGTGCTTTCCTCCTCCACAAAAGTACCCATGTGATGCTAGGCACAAAGCAGGATGTTGTCTGAAGTTAACAGAGAGAATGACTCATGGGAAAGAAGGAGGGAAGATCTGAGGAGAGCAGAGCTGAAGAGGCCAGTAGACCTCTGGGCACAAGGATAAGCATTGGGAGCCAAGGGGAAACTGGACATCTGGGGAAAAAGGAACAGAAAGAAGGCCAGAGTGGCTCCATGGAAAATACAAATGCCATCTTGTGAATTTGGAAAGAATTATGCTGTCCCTTGGCATCATAATAGTGGATACCAGGAACCAACTGTGCAATGTCACAGAAAAAGGAAATGAAGAGGATAAATATTTGTCACCAGGTCCAGTTCTGGCATCTGCTTTGGATTTATTTTTAAATAAAGCAGGTCTTATTAAAGTAATTAGCCTAGCTGTGACAATTTTGCTCCTGATTCTGGAGTTCCCAAGATAATAGACCACATGTTGAATAAAAAGAGAATTCTAAGCCTCCATGTTTCTCCAGGGTCCTTTTTCAGGACATGGTTATTGCCCAAATTCATAAGTGTTGAGCTAATGGAATGTTTTAATTGCTCATGTTCCTCTGTAGGCAGTGCTAGAATGCAAGCCATAACACTGATTAATTTCACATTTTGATTAAATGATATAAAAATCCTTTCCATCTTGTATTTTAATCATTCAGTGCTTTTAGAATATGTCCTTTAAAATTAGGCTTAGAGTGAGGGGCTAATATGTTTTGATGAATAGTAAAATGTTTGCCCTCTTTTTCCTCCTCCTATGTCAACTCCTTCTATCTCTGTGATAGTATCCTCCTAAATGAGACCCTGAGTCAGAAACATTTATTTATTTAAGAAGATTTTTATTATCAGTGTGATACTTTTTTTTTTTTTGACAGGCAGAGTGGACAGTGAGAGAGAGAGACAGGTCTTCCTTCTCCATTGGTTCACCCCACAATGGCCTCCACGGCCGGCGCACCACGCTGATCCGAAGCCAGGAGCCAGGTGCTTCTCCTGGTCTCCCATGGGGTGCAGGGCCCAAGCACTTGGGCCATCCTCCACTGCACTCCCTGGCCACAGCAGAGAGCTGGCCTGGAAGAGGGGCAACCGGGACAGGATCGGTGCCCCGACCGGGACTAGAACCCAGAATGCCGGCACCGCAGGCAGAGGATTAGCCTATTGAGCCACGTCGCTGGCCCATTAGTGTGATACTTTTAAAAGGCTATACCCTGTGTTAACTCATTTCACTCCACAGACACACACACACACACACACACAAGCACTGAATTTATCTCGTCACACTTGGGATGAAGAAATTAAAATCCATCTTTGTCTTTAGAATTGAAATACTTCACTCTGGGATTCTAAACATTAATGGCAAGGTTATAAGTAGTTGACAAATCCTTTTGGGAAAACAATATGTATGAAAATTGTAAGTGGGCTTGTTGTTTGACTAGTATGTATGTCTCAGAATCTGTCCAACTGAAACACTTGCATATTTGAATAACAATGAGTATTTCATACTGCAGTATAGCTTATAAGGACCAAGAATTAGGAAGAAAATATAAATGTTTTCATGAGCAGAATGATTGAATAAACTACAGAATAGCCACCTTCGGGATTCTATACCCATTTAAAAAGATGATTAATGTGTAAAGAAATAGTAAAAAGGTGCTGTTCAAACAGTACATATTGGATGATAGTTGTATACATTTATGTATGTGTGCCATTCTGTAGAAAGTGGATTGGAAGTATGCACCTCCAATTGTCAACTCTGGCTATTCATGGAGAGCACAGGGATTGAGCATGAAGAGGACCCTCATAATTTTGCTGAGATTTTTTTATTATATAATTTGAATGTTTTACAATGGAAATGTGTTTATGTGCAAGGGAACTCAAAAAAAGTTTGTGGAAATATGGAGTTCAGTCAGTGGCCATCCCACCTTGAATGTGCCTTATCCCATCTGATCTTGGAAGCTAAACAGGGTCGAGCTTGGTTAGTACTTGGATGGGAAATGTGGAGTTCAAAGTTAAGCTTATTTTGATGCAATAAAATTTTAATATACATGCATATTTTTACATAGTATACATTTTCCTTGAAGTTCTTAAAGATTCCTCATATTTGTTGAGTAATTTTAAAAAATGTCTTAGATAGTAACACCAAGAAGAGAAAATGAGAGTAATTGAGTGAGTGTTTAAAATTTGATATTTTGTTACTAAGCAGCACAAATGTACAAGTACACAAACACTGATATGCACATTCAACTTCAGTCACCCAACAGATATTTATTGTGTACTTACAACTTGTACAGTGCTAAGATAAATGGACAAGACCATATGTACAATATAAAAGTGGAAAAATGATAAAACTAAGAATGAGTCAACGTACTATTAAAGTTCTACCAAAGTCATATGGGAGAAAATGAATTATAAGATTTGCACAGAAAACTCCACAGGAGGCCATTTGGGGTTATCCATGTGAAGTTACAGGAATTAATGTTTATGTTTCTACCTCTATGATAACCAAAAAAATGGCTGGTTATACAGAGAGATGTCAAGAAAGGAAGGGATATTGACTCAATAAGTGGGTATACGGAAGGGATATTGACTCAATAAGTGGGTATACCTCTGTACCAGGAAGATTAGAATCTGATTTCCTTTAAAGATTCATTTTATGTTTGAAAATCGGAGTGTCGAGAGGGAAAGAAGAAAAAAAGAGAGATATAAAGATATCTTCCATCTGCTCCCTCACTCCCCAAATGGCCACAATAGCCGGGGCTAGGTCAGGCCAAAGCCAGAAGTCTGGAACCCCATCCAGGTCTCCTATGTGGGTAGCAAGGACCCAAATACTTGGGCCATCTTCCTCTTTCCCAGGTTCATTACCAGAGAACTGGGTTGCAAGCAGAGCAGCCAGGACTCAAATCAGCACTTTGTTATGGGATGCTAGCATCACAAAGGTTGCTTAACCCACTGGGACATAGTGCTAACCCCTAGAATCTGATTTTTAAGTTGCTTGTCAGCTTTAACAAGTAAAATACTGGCTTGAGTTTCAATTTTAAAGAGTACACTCAATAATAATAAATCACATTTGATTTGCAAGCTTATGAACTTAATAAAATGACAAGTAGTTTGCAAGTGGACATTTTTGCAAGTCCTGAGCAAGCAAGAAGAGGGAGCACTGTCAGTGCAGAGCTACACACTGAAGATGTTAGATTTACCAAGATGTACACATTTCAAGCAGAAACTACAGATTGATAGAGGACTCATAAATGCTCTATCACAACTTCACAGTTATTCATTGAGGGCCTAATATGTGCCTAAGCCATACCAGCTATTTTACATAGACTGCGTTACTTAATTTTCCAAATCACCCTGAACATATGTATGAGGGGACTTCACAGCAAGAGCAGAATTACAAGATAAGTTTATTTTTGGTGAAAAATGTTGTAATCTCTGCATAGTTTTTTTCACTATAAGTGTTTTCCATGGTCTTTTTGAATACCCATCCTATTATTGCCACATTAATCTGGAGAAAATGGGGCCCCAAAGTGTTAGGCAAAGTGTAAGTATTGTCACTTGGCAGAGTTAGGATGCCAGCAACACTCATCTCATTTTGAAGCCAGTGTACTATCTCCTAAAAAGAAAACGAAGAGAAAGAGCAGGAGGAGGAAACAGTGGCAGTAGCAGCAGAGGGAGGAGCATACAAACAAGAATAGATTCTCACAGAACCCAGCAATCCCACTAGAAATGAAGGCAGCACATGAAGGAGGTACCGACATGATCATATTCACCTCTGCAGCATTCACAATAGCCAAGCTATGCAATCAATCTAGGTGCCCATCAATGGATGAATGCATAAAGCAAATGTGGTATCTATGCACAGTGGAATATTATCCCATCGTACAAAGAATGAAATCCTGACATTTGCAGCAAAATAGATAGAACTGGAGAACATTATTTTAAGCAAAATAAGACATAGACAAATTCCACATGTCTCTTTCATATTTGGAAGCTAAAATACATACGTATATATATATATATACATATCCACAAGTGTAGCCATGTATGCACATGTGCATGTTCTATCTGAATTTAAAATAGTCATTATAGAGGCTGGGAAGGGAGGAGGAAGTGGGATGGGGAGGTTAAATAACAGGGATCATAATGGATTCTGTTGTTTCAGCACAGTGGGTGACTGTGGCTCCTGATGATGCATTATATTCTGTATAAAGAACTGGAATGGAAGAGCTGGGAGGTTCTAAACACAAAGAAAAGATAAGGAAATAGAAAAACTTGTTGCCTGGGATGGTTAGTTTAAGCTGTGTATGTGTTAAAAGATTATATTGTACCCCTTAAAAATGTACAAGTAGGGGCTGGTGCTGTGGCATAGTAAAACCAGCACCTGCAGTGCCGGCATCCCATGTGGGCGCCGGTTCATGTCCCAGCTGCTTCACTTCCGATCTAGCGCTCTGCTATGGCCTGGGAAAGCAGTAGAAGATGGCTCAAATCCTCAGGCTCCTGCACCCATGTGGGAGACCTGAAGGAAGCTCCTGGCCTGTGGCTTTGGATAGGCACAGCTCCAATCATTGCAGCCAACTGGGGAGTGAACCAGCAGATGGAGGGCCTCTCTCTCTCTCTCTCCCTCTCTCTCTCTCTCTCTCCTTCTCTCTCTGTGTAACTCTGACTTTCAAATAAATAAATATTTTAAAAAGTACAATTATTACATGTTAATCCAAACTTTCAAGAATATTATTCAAAAAGATGTGTAAGGAAGGAAAAAAGAAAAGAGAAGAGAAAAAAGAAAATGGAAGAGGCACTATTATCAATGACATAATTTTTCATGTCTAAAATTGAGGACCGAGAGGTGGGTTGAGATTGTACAGATCTCAGCTGGGAAGTGGAAAAATCCAGAGCAAAGCTTATGTTGTCTAAATACCTTCCTACTGTGCAACTGCTGACTGTGCAATGTCAGAAAATTAAACCACAGTAAATCTAACAATTCATTATATACTCATTTTATATCTCTATACTTTCTCTAAACCTGTAAGGTTTCTCTACTGTAAAGGTAGAAAAATTATTCAAAAATATTTTTTTTATTTCTCCCTAATAGAAATAGTTTTTTTCTCAATCAAGCTGTAATAGAGAATTGAACAAACTATGTATTATACATTCAGATTACACAGAGCAATAAATAATTCTCAAAGGAAATAAGCAATGATTTCCAAAAATTCAATTGACATCCCAAATTAGATCTACATAAAAAGATCAGCCAATTAACTCAGCCAACAGCTCTTTCTATTTTGCTATTCTCACTTGCATTCTAAAATTTTGTTTATATAATTACTTCAGAACCATAGGGGAAGTAAACTCATTTCGATCTTTTAGGCAATAATTGTCTTATTCAAAGGACAGCAATTTATCCATGAATGTGAAAAATATACAAAAGAATAATAACCAAGAACTCCTTATACTATGAGAGGAGAAAATTGTGTCAAATCGCCAAAGAAAGAAAAGGTTAGGAAGATTTACTAAAATAACCTAATCATTTTATTGGGATAAATGGCAGAGGAAAAAGAAATAGAATTGGTCTCTGTTTTCTCCTTTCTAAAGCCATCACCCACAGAGCAGGGTGGACAAAGAGCTGGCCATGTTATGGATTCTTGATGTGGAAATTCAGGAGTATCCGTCCTTTTACTTTGTAAGAAAGAGACAGTTCTCTGCTCCCACCTACAGATCTTCAAAGTCTCCTTTCTTCAACACTGTTTTGCCAAATCAATAGTGTTATTGGAAATATGTGTATAGCAAAATGCTCATAACAGTTCTATTTGTATTATCCTCAACTGAAAGTTACTAATAAGGAGATTACCACAAATAAATCATGATTCAAGGATAGACCATAGTTCTTTGATCCTTAGATGCCATTAGATGCTACTGATTGCAAGATGCAAAATTATATGACAGGCTACTTTGAGGAAAAAGACACACTATATCAAATATTCATTGATTGTTTTTTGTGATTTTTGACTTTTTCTTATCTATTTTTATTATTTTAAATTTATAAAACAAAAATTGTGAGAAAACAATACGATACCCATATACACTTCACCCCTTTTCCCCTATTAACATCTCATATTAGTATATTTGTCACAATTATTTTTGATTAATTGATAATCTCATTTAGTTGTATAATTACAGGCCCCTACAGTTGAAGTTGGAATCTTCTTTATGTATTCTCTGGTATAAACTTTTATCTAAAACCTTTGGCTATTGTTCAGTTTGTGTAGCTCAGTTAGGATGGACTGCCTTCCTAACCTAGACCCTGATAGCAACTCCCACCCCATTCATGTCTGTGATTAAGCACTTAATTTCTAAGAATATGAAAGACCACCAGAGTTCTGTCAGCATTTCCTCTTGATTAAACTCATAGTACTTTCTTCCATTGAATCACTAGTGCAATACATTAAATAGTTTCTCTTCAGAGCAATCTGGAAGCTTTTGATGGAGATATTTAATGCCTGAGTGACAGGCCATCACAGTGCATGATCACTCAGATCTATTCTCCCAGCTTTGAAATACTACCGTGGCCTACTCTTGAAAGCTTGGCAATTTCTACTGTCTCTAATTTCATTGCTTAGGGTTGAGCAGGATTTCTTCAACATGCACCATAACCTTTTCTTGCAAAGCCTCATCATACTGTGATCTTACTGAAGGCATTTAAGAAATCATTAGAAATCCACATTTAAGTTAAAATTCAAATGTATTTGGAATTGTCAAGCCAACTGAGATAATCAAAAGGGAAGATATTCTATGCACTTAGTTCAGATCACATAGACTCAGCTATGAATATTTACAATGTTATCTGCATTTTCCTTTGGCATTTTTAAAATTTTTTTTTTTGACAGGCAGAGTGGATAGTGAGAGAGAGACAGAGAGAAAGGTCTTCCTTTTTGCCATTAGTTCACCCTCTAATGGCCGCTGCGGCCAGCGTATCGGGCTGATCTGAAGCCAGGAGCCAGGTGCTTCTCCTGGTCTCCCATGCGGGTGCAGGGCCCAAACACTTGGGCCATCCTCCACTGCCTTCCCGGGCCATAGCAGAGAGCTGGCCTGGAAGAAGGGCATTTTTTAATTTTTTTAAACTTTTATTTAATAAATATAAATTTCAAAAGTACAACTTTTGGATTATAGCAGCTTTTTTCCCCCCATAACCTCCCTCCCAACTTCAACCATCCCATCTCCCACTCCCTCTCTCGTCACATTCGCATCAAGATTCATTTTCAATTATCTTTATATACAGAAGATCAATTTGGTATTTACTAAGAAAAGATTTCAACAGTTTGCACCCACACAGAAACACAAAGTATAAAGTACTGTTTGAGTACTAGTTATAGCATTAATTCACATAGTACAACACATTAAGGACAGAGATCCCACATGAGGAGTAAGTGCACAGTGACTCCTGTTGTTGATTTAACAATTGACACTCTCATTTATGACGTCAGTAATCACCTGAGGCTCTTGTCATGAGCTGCCAAGGCTAGGAAGCCTCTTGAGTTCTCCAACTCTGATCTTATTTAGACAAGGCCATAGTCAAAGTGGAAGTTCTCTCCTCCCTTCAGAGAAAGGTCTCTCCTTCTTTGAAGGCCCGTTCTTTCCACTGGGATCTCACTCACAGAGATCTTTCATTTAGGTCATTATTTTTTTTGTCACAGTGTCTTGGCTTTCCATGCCTGAAATACACTCATGGGCTTTTTAGCCAGATCCAAATGCCTTTGGCATTTATTTTATACCCTGTAATTTCAAAAACATTAAAATGAATATTATAAATTCTCAGAAAATGAAAAATCTCAGCAACAAAACCGAAACAGTTTTAGACAGGTTTAAAGAATTTTCAGACACAAGTGAAAGTACTCACTTATTAGCTCTTGGATGTGGGATGAGTTCCTTAACCTCTGTTGAAACAACATCTACATCAAAGACCTTCATTGAAGATTAAGTGAAGTGATACAGGGGCTCTGCGCTCTGGTCCTGGGCCAGTATCATCAGCATTCCTTGGGAATTTATTAGAAATACACATTCTCTATCTCCACTCATAGGTGATTTTGATGTGTGCTAAAGTTTATGAGCCACTGGAATAAAGCATTCAAAACATCAGCACATAGTATTGATTATAGATGCTGTCTTTTAAATCTAGAGCATGTGAACTTTATGCTATTTGTTTTGTATACCTAATCTTCCTTAACTGTCACAGTGACCCCATCAGCCGGCACTGCATCTATTTTACAGCTGAGTGGCCCAAGACTCAGGGAAGCCAAAGAGCTGAGGCTTGTTCAGTAGTGTCGAGTGTCTCCTTTTGAAACATCAGTGTAATGAGCTGCAGATCCCATCCCTTGTCAATCACATGCTTCTTGGTTTCATTTAGTTCACCCTCTCGTTTTACAGACTTAAAAAAAGAGACGATTTGCAAAAGAAAGTGACTTGCCAAGAGTTAAATCATTATCAGGAGACCCTAAAGTAGAACTGAAATCTTAAAGCTTCCAGCCTGAGATATTTTCATTATCTCACATTGGCCCTAAGTCCATTTCAAAGACTCTGACTTTAAAGTAACAATTGATATACATAAAAAGTCCTTCTCAGTGTGTGTGTGTGTGTGTGTGTTTCTTTTGCAGAATACTTAAGAGCTTAAGTTTCGCCCCAGAGCATTTCAAACTATTTTTCCCAGCACCAACTTGTTTTTAGATTTATATTCTTGGTATTCCTGAAGCAGTTAACTTGGGGTTACTACATCAGAACTTCCTTGTTTCTTCCAAAACAAGCATTATTATTTCACACTTTCAAAAATGAAATACCTAAAGAGATATTAACCCCAGTATCTCCTGATAAGTTGAAAGCTGTTGGCTGGCACCTGTTTGGTAGTAGCATATCCACCTAAGAACCAAACTGTTATCTCGGGATTCCCTCAATCCTAGTTTTCATAGTTTTAGCATATTATCCTCATCTATTGAATTGTCTATTTGCCAGTTAAAAGCTAACTCCTTATGCTGGCTCTCCCAGTTCCCAACCACAAATTAAGTCCTTTGTTTTTGTAGTAAGTTTTAGTTGATAAGTTGTTAGTGATATTATTGAGACATACAAAAGAAGTTATTATCATAAAAAGTTGGAGACTTGACAGAAATTAATTGCTCATAATTAATGTTTTCCTGAACATTTTTTTAAAAACTGGATGGGGGTGGGGTTGGAGCTGGCATGGTGGCAGAGTTACAGAGGGAGGGAAATAGAGAGAGAGAGAGACAGGTCTTCCATCCTCTGGTTCACTCCCCAAGTGGCCACAATGGCCAGAGCTGGAATGATCTAAAGTCACAAGCCAGGAACTTCTTCCAGGTCTCCTATGTGAGTGAAAGGTCCCAAGCACTTAGGCCATCTTCTGCTACTCTCCCAGGCACATTAGCAGGGTACTGTATTCAAAGTGGAACAGCTAGATTTAAACCAGCACCCATATGGGATGCTGACACCACAGATGATGGCTTTACCTGCTACACCACAGCACCAGCCCATAAAATAATTCTTTAAAAAGAAAAAAAAAACTGAACCTGGGGGTAAAGTGTTATTTTGCACTTGAATTGGAAAGGAAGCTATGTTCTATGTTCAGTTTTCAAGCTAGAAACTCAAGGACTATGCAGTCTACTTTGGGCTGTGTTCTCACCTTTTGCTGTGACTTCTCACAGCCAACAGGCCCTCAACCCTTCCATATGACATTCAGATTATTTAGTTATGTGAGTAGATACAATGGAATGACTATCAAGTAAAAAAGGATAATTGACAATTTTAGTTAATGAACTTCTGTTTGACCAAATGACACCAATTATACCCTTTCAATATTCAATTAAGAACCATGACATTCTCAATTCTGTGTCACCAACATTGTTCAGAATTTAGAGTAGCCTCCCTAGGTGGCATGAAAGTAATTCCCTTGATATTCAATGACTCACCTCTGGGTTCCAGGATCATAGAGAAAAGGGGAATGACTCAGGCTTGTGACCTCTCATGAACTCATATTCTACAAAGAGAGAGAAGGCAAATAACTATAATGCAAAGTAAGATATGGTGAAGGAAAGAAAAGTTGGTACAAGAAATAAAGGACCTTCATTATTGCACTAAAAGTCTGAGCTTGGTCATTTAGCCACTAGCTGCTCCTCAGGGGCTACTGAGGAAGGAGGACAAAGGTAACTGTTCAGATCTGAATGATGGGACTCTAAGTCTAGGGTCATGGAGAACAAATGACAGAGGGTACTGGAAGGAGCAAAAAGCAATAATTGGAGGAAATGACAGGGGCCCAGAGTCAGGCAATGAAAAGATGAAACTACCACTCCCATCGTTTTAGAGTCCGGCTATAGAAAACACGAAGTTCTGCACTAGAGATGAGAAGTGATGTGAAGAAATAATGGAAGGGACTAACCAGAAATTGGTCAAAATTTGTCTTCTGAATATCTTACCTCAGAAGCCAGGAACAATTCCTACCTACAATGGAATTAGAGGTTTTTGTAATTTCAACAGATCATTTCAGAGATTACTGAAAACATCAATGGAATTATTTTAAGGTATACTTACATTTAAAATATCAAAAATGATAATAAAACAGCACACATTTAATAGAAAACTGACTCTAATTCTAAAAAACTAGTTTTACACATTAGCACTTTATATGCTTATGCTAAATACAATAATTCTTACATTCTGCTGTGTGCTATAATTTATAGAAGTAAGTTAGAGTCTAAGCTCTCTCTCTGAAGGGCTTGTTCAGGTTTTTGTATCCCTGACCTTCCAAACTGCCTGCCATAGAGGTTTGCTTCTAGCAGAGCATCAGCATTCCCATATATATCAATATTCTTTATTGAGAACCGACCAGATGCTAGGTGCTCATCAGTGTGAGAGAAACTTCTGTAAACATTATACAATAATCGCTGCCCTCACTGATCTGACAATCCTTAGGGAACATAGGACGTCCCATTCCATGGGGGAAAATCTTATGACGGGAGAGGTAAGGGATGCGAAGGATGACCAGAGTACAGTATCTAACTCAGGGAAGCACAAAAACCTTCTCAAGAAAGACTTGAGAGCACTAGGAATTAGAGTTGAAGAGGGAGGCAACAGTGCAGCAGACAAAGGGAGGAGCATCTGTGAAGACCAACAGGACAGAAGAGGACATGCTACTAGGAAAGAGTTCCAATGGCTCTGGTACAAAGAGAGCCAGATGAACATGCAGAGGATGGAGGCATGATCAGCCAGGCCAAGAACATGAAGATTCTTTGTGATTTCAGCGCAGGGCCTGGCACAAAGAAAGCAAAACTATTGGATATAAGAACATGCATCAGCTGTTTTAACATACTCTCCTTCTAACCAACCAGTCTAAATTCAACGCAATCCAATGGAAACCTGAACACGGTTTTCCAAATAGTTTGGCAAAATGATTTGAAATTTGACAGAAAAGAAGGAAAGTACAGTAGATAACACAATTATTAATGAAAGCAAGTTTAAAAGACATGTGAGATCTGAAATCAAATCCTATTTTTTTGCTATTTTTTAATTTTTTTTTTATTTTTGACAGGCAGAGTGGACAGTGAGAGAGAGAGAGACAGAGAGAAAGGTCTTCCTTTGCCGTTGGTTTACCCTCCAATGGCCGCCGTGGCCTGCACGCTGCAGCCGGCACACCGCACTGATCCAAAAGCAGGAGCCAGGTGCTTCTCCTGGTCTCCCATGGGGTGCAGGGCCCAAGGACCTGGGCCATCCTCCACTGCACTCCAGGGCCACAGCAGAGAGCTGGCCTGGAAGAGGGGCAACCGGGACAGAATCCGGCGCCCCAACCGGGACTAGAACCCGGCGCCACAATTCGGAGGATTAACCTGTTGAGCCACGGCGCTGGCCTGAAATCAAATCCTATTATTAAGCTGTGATAATTTTAACAGAGTGGTTTCAATATACTCATAGGGAAATAGATAAGCTGAACAAAATATAGAGGTTCAAATCAGACCTATGTCTACATATGGATGCGGCATTGGACAAAGCCTGCATTGCAAATCAGAAGAATGAGAGAACATATTTGTTGAGACTATTGGTTTTCTATAATGAAAATGAAACAGATCTTTTTACCTGATCATACACACAAAATCAATTATAGATGAGTTAAAAATCAAACATGAAATTCAAAACCAAATCTTTTATTAAAACATGTGCTTGATGGGGGTGGCATTGTGGTGCAGTGAGTTAAACCACCAGCTGTAACACCAGCATCCTATATCAGAGGGCTGATTTTGTACTAGCTACTCCACTTCCAATTCAGCTTCCTGCTGATGTACCTGGGAAAGCACCAGAAGATGGCCCAAATAGTTGGACCCCTACCACACACACAGGAGACCAAGATAAAGGTTCCATGCCCCTGACTTTGGCCTGGCCCAACTCAGGACAGACAGAACAGATTTATGTATTTATTTGAAAGGCATAGTTACAGAGAGAGAAGGAGACACAGCGAGATCTTCTACTCCACTGGTTCACTCTTGAAATGTGTACAATGGCTGAAGATGGGCCAAGCTGAAACCATGAACCAAGAATTCCATCCAGGTCTCCCATTTGGGTGGCAGGAGCCCAAGAACTTGGACTATCTTCCACTGATATTTCTAGGTACAGTATTAGGGAGCTGGATCAGAAGTCCAGCATCCAGGACTCAAACTAGCAATCAAATGGAATGGTGGTATAGCAGGTGGAGGCTTAACCTACTGCACCACAACACTGGCCCTTAAATAAATCTTTTTATAACATATGGTTGAATGTACTTTATGAAATATGGTTAGAAAAAAATTCTTAAATAAAATGAAGAAAAAATTGATAAATTTGTGTAAAAATATTGAATTCTGTGCATCAAAACCCACCTTTAAAAACGTGGAAATGCTTGAAGGGTGAGCATTTGGCTCAATGGATAAGTTGCCACTCAGGATGCCTATATCTGATGCCTAGTAACATATTGATGTCCAGAATACAGAAAGAACTCCTATAGATCAATATCAATTACAAGTACATTGAAAAATAATGAAGGGAAGAGAAAGGGAAGGAAGAAAAGAGGAGTGGGGATGACAGGGATAGAGAGAGGGGAAAGGACAGAAGAGGCAAAAAATGATAATTTTACTAATCAAGAAAGTAAAAGTTAAAACCATAATGAGGTAACACTTAACATCCATCAGACTAGCAACAGTTTACAATTCTGACAATACCAAGGGTTGGTGAAAGTTCGAGGCATCTAAACATCACTACAAGTGATATAAATTGTATCATCACTTTGCAAAACAATGTCAATTAAAAAATACTTTCAAATGTGCAGATCCCATAGACCAGCAACATGACCACCTCCTGGTCACCAGGAGGCATGGAGAAGATCGTTACTGAAGTAGTACTTGTAGTGGAAAGAAATAGCGTGGATAAATTGAGATTTAGTCATACAGTAGAATACTCATGTAGCAGTCTAATGGATGAATTACCTTTAAGTGTCAAACTGTATAACTCTCAACATATATTGTTGGACAAGATAGTAAGTTTCAAAGCCATTCAATGAGATATGATTTGTTTAAACATAAAGTATGTAAAGTAGTATATATTATTTGCATTATTTAGACGACACTTTTAGAAATACAAATTGAATGGGCGAACTAAATTCATAGTTACAGTTATCTTATGCTGAAGGTCTGTTGGGGATCTGATGGGAGCATAGACAGCTTCTACTGTATCTTTATTGCTTTATTGTCATGCTGTAGTACATGCTTGTGTGCAATATTATCCTTGATACCTTTTTATATGCTTCAAATATTTCATTATTTTTCTTTAAGAAAAATCTCATAAACTTGATTCAAGTATTCTATTTGAATCATAGGTTGCCTTAACCATAATTAACACACAAGAACACATATAATTTCACACAAGAAGAATTTTCACATTTTTTATTCCCTTTTGCCTTCCCAGTAACATTAGTCTAGATAGGGGACAGAGCTGAGACTTAGATTAGTGTCTCTCCCAAGCCAACTAATTGAATGACAGAAACAGGACTGGAACCAGATGCTTGGCCTCACCATGGCTTCCTCCAGCCAGGCTGCCACTCAGTGTCAGGGAAAGAGCTGGTGCCATGGAGACAGCCTGAAATGGCTTGATTTAAGGGAGAAAAGAGTTCCAAATTGCTCCAAACAGTACTCTCCAGACAGAGCAGAAGAGCTAGCCTGTTTCCATAGCAGATGCTGGCGGCCAGTAGGGCGGGACTGCGTGCTGCTGGCTCAAGCAGCTGCAGAAATGCAGCCACAGTTGCACGGCCAGGGGACGCCTGGTCACCCCTCCTCTTCACATATTCAGGCACTAATGGGACCGATCTTTGTCAACAAGCATTGCAATGTCCAAATCCCCACTCAGAGCATGATTAAAGATTGGCTTCTCTGGGTATAAAATATTATTTCCGTTTGAAAATAGCATCCCATAAAAACAAATTAGGTGATCTTAATTGTAATTCAGGTACAAAATGTGAAATGAATCTGGCATTAGGCAGAATGACACAATAATCATTTCAAAGTGGAGTTAACTTGTGGGCACCTGGAAAGCTTCCCTCTTGTCCAGCCCTAGTACCTTCCACAGGCAAACCAGCTCCCCTCACTGGCTGGCTCAATGTACAAGGGACCAGAAAACTGCTACCATCATGGAAAACTCCAAATGTGTTAGAGAAGCCCTTCTATTTTTGTTTAGCAAAGAAAATTGCCATACACAAAAAAAATCAATTGATGATACACTGAAATTCTTGTTTGCTGATACATTTTCATAACCATTAGGCTTCTGGAATTAGTCACTATAATGCATTTAGCTAGTTCAAATGAACTACTGAAAGGAATTAGTAGCTATTTATACAGTAATTTATAATGAACTATTAACAAGCTTCAGCTCAGTGCACACATGGTTTATTAACACACTGAGATGCTCCTTCATTGAACAGGGTTGGCATGGTACCATTCTGTACCATTTTGAATAAATGGACTCATCAATGTCATTGCCGACAAAGAAGTGCAGTGAAGCTGTGACTCATTCTTCTTACTTGATTTCTCTGAGTTGTCACCGTGAGTAAAGATGAGGAAAGTCAGAATGCTTTCATGTGTTCATTGCTTCTAAATACAGTTGTAGTTTCAACCTTCAGCTTAGCTTCAAATACAACTCAGGGAGACTGTTCCCTTGAACTCCAGGCTGGAGTATCCAGTGGCCCCTCAGCATTCCTATTAGGGTGTTATTTAACAACTCACTATGACTGTGTCCAACTTCTACTCAAAGACAACTTCCTTCAGGGTATTCTCTCTATATCAACTTTGCGAAAAGTACATCCTTCTCATTGTTCTAGCCAAAAACCTTGACACTGTCCTGATACATCTATCAAGAGCTTGACTATATCTCTGCACCTCCAACACTGTGACACTGTCTTAATCCACCGTCTTTTATTTAAAGGTTTTTTTTTTTTATTTGAAAGTCAGAGAGAGGCAGAGACACAGAGTTTCCACAGAGAGTTTCACTTCCCAGATGGCTGCAGAGGTGAGCTGAGCTGGGGCTGAGTCAGGCCAGAGTCAGGAGCCAGAAGCTTCATCAGGGTCTTCCATGTGTGTGGCTGAGGCCCAAGCACTTGGGCCGTATCTTCTGCTTTTCCAGGCACATTAACGGGGATCTGGATTGAAAATGGAGCAGCCAGAACATGAACTGGTGCCCATATGGAGTTCTGGCTTCACAGGCATCAGTTTTACCTGCTATGGCATAATACCAGCCCCAATCCACATCTTGCCTGGATTACTTTAGTAGCCTCAAACTTCTGCTGTCCTGTCTACCTTTGTTTTCCTTTAGTTTATTCTAAAAAATGTAGTCCAAGTGTTTCTTTAAAAAAAACAGATCATGGAACTCCACTGTGCAAAACCCATTAATGGTTTCCTGTTGCATTTAGCACTCAAGGCAGATTTGGGCCCCCACTAGACTCCATCTATTTGCATCTTAGCCTCTCACTGGCCTCCTTGAAAAATTCAATTCTGTTTCTGGGCCACAGGGTCAGCATGATCCTATGGGAAGAGCACAGGGCCAAATTTAAGATCCAGAACAACCAGCTAATAGTTTATGTTCCTGAACTACTTAATTTCTTGGTTTCCTTATTTGTAAAATGGTGATAATGCATACAGTGGTTATGAAATGAAACCAACTTTACAAACTGCCTATTATATATTTCACAATCAGTATAAGGGAGGTATTTTATTATGATTTCTTTTTATTTAATGGAGCTACTGGCTTGTCACAACACAGTTCTGAGACTTACATGGGGCAAAAAATCCTTGGAAATAGTAAAATAGCAGCAGTGAACACTGTTGAACAATTAACCCATCATGATGCCAGAACACTTTGTTAGTTCTCTTACTCATTTAGCAAGCATTTGTTGAGCACTTAGTATGTGCAGGGCACAATTCTGAACACAGAAAATGGGGGTAGTGAGCAAAATAGACAAAGATCAGTGCTCTCTTAAAGTTTGAATATTAGTACAGAACAATAGAAAGTAAAATAAATGAGGAAAACATACAGTATATGGGATAAATGCCAAATGAGAAATACAAAGCTGACAAGGGGGAAATAAGGTGGTGGGGCAAAATCCTGGAGTCAGACAGCCACACCTTCTACCTCTCAGACCATTCCTGGGTCCCTGTGGTGGCTCCTGTCCTTCCAGATCTTTAGACACCAGCAGCCCTCCTCTCCAGCTCCCTGAGCCCTCTGTGGGTGGTTTCAGGACACATTTGTCAGCTTAATTTATATCCTCCAAGAGATAAGCTTCCACATCCTCACCTGGCCGGGGCAGGCTCCTTCTCCCTTCTCTCTTGAACATCCCTGAATAGACTTGGAGATTTCATGAGTCTGGAAAGAGCTCATTCCCCCACTCCTTTTGCCCAGGTTTCCCCATGACCCTGCCCAGTTAGCATAGATGCCACAATCCAGCAGGCCTCCAAAGCTTGACCCCTCAGTGGACTTCAGTCCCTTCCCCTGCTTCACCTGTCTTGGAGAATCAGATATGCAGCTGACAGACCTGCATCCAAGCAAAGCTCACATCCTTCCCCACCTCCTCCTTCTGTTTTATCCATTTATACATTTACTTGCACAGGAAACTGTCTGATGAATCCCTTTGTCTCCATCCCTTATACATCCTCTTTTCCACTCAGCTACCAAAGGAATTTCTTAAAAGTAGAGTTTGTATCATACCCTTATCTGCCCCAATATCTTCTCTTGCCTTTAATGTAACCACTGGACATGGCAATAAGCACTCTCCATAGTCTGCCTCTAATCTTCCTTTCCATTTTATCTCACAAATCTACAATCCTCTCCTTGCTTTTAAGTCCTCTATTGTGGTCTTCCCTCCATTCCAGCTGAGCTGAGTCCTGCCCTGAATGCCTACAGCCCATAAAGCTCTTGCCTAGGCCTACAGTCTTTCTTTACATCATTTTAGCCAGTGGTCCCCACAGTGAGGGGTATGCGCTACAGGAGATGTCCAAGATAATCCATCAGGGAGCACAGCTCTAAGAGAAAAGTCCATTTCTGTTTACTTTTTTATACTGAGATATAAGTAACAAACTGATGCTAGTACTCAGGTAGTCTTGGACAGGAGGTGTTCTGAAGGTAAAAACATAGTCTGAAAACAATGAATGAGCACTCCATTATGGTTTCCATATACTGAGTACATTTTAGTCTAAAGTGCCAGTTAACTGGCTTTATAGATTATGGTATCAGAAAAAAGGAGGATTTTATTATTCTTACACTGAGATGGGTAATGATCATGAAGTCTTTTCATCACATAAAAGGTCGGCACAGAGTTGGCAAACATAAAGCTGAGTTGGCATTTTTTTCTTTCAGAAAAGTTTTCTGAAATCTCTGGCCTTTTCCATAAGGAAAAATAGCTATTGGCACCCTGTTGCTTAGCAGATATTTTCAAACACAGAAATAAATGCACACCTTCAAAATCAGGTGATATTTGGATCATGGATGAAAAACTAGCTATTTGTCTGAATCAATTTTTCTATGTAGAGACTATTTTGAGAATGTCAGTGTAGGAATCTTTGCATTGTTACAAGATGTTGTTACTGATATGATGTATATAACCTATTAAAATACCAAATCTGTGTTTTAAAAAATTGGAATTAAATTTTCTTTTTATTATTTTTTTTTGGTTTTAAAGTTTGACCATTTTTAAACATTTTGCCACATGCACCTTAAATGTAGACATAATATACATACACATTTATCTCCTTGACAACAGAGATATTAATATCATAAAGTGAGGGATTCATGAAAATGATCATAACATGGGGAAAGAAGGGAATGTTATTATTTACATGATATGATTCAATGAAGTAGTATTTACAGCTATATACTAAATGATATAACCTCTTTAAATATATTCTGTTATGTGTGTATATATAAATATTGTGCACAAAGGGACTTTAAAAAGTTCATGGAAAATGGAAATAAGATGGTTTTTTGGGTTGAAAAGATATTTTGAAATATATGCATAATTTTTGCATAAAGATTTTCTCTAAACATTTTAAAGACCCCTTGTATATAGACAAGTATCAATCTCCCTTTCTTTCTCTCCATATAAATGTATTTATTATATATTCACTTATATTTATACTTTATAGCAAAACCTTTTTAGCAGTATCCAAAAATAACTGATTGGCATCCAGTTAGGTACATATTTAGAGAAGATAGCCAATATTTAAAAAAAATAAAAAATAAAAAAAAATAAAAAACCTTAGCCTAACTAGTGCGAGAGATTAAAAGAAGACTAAGTAAGTTTAGGTATCAATGCATTTCTTCTCTCTGGAACTATGCAGCTTTGGGCAAATGCTCAGTGGGGCATTGTTGGTAATCATAGAAAAGCTGGATTTACCTAAACATCCATCACTATAGAAATGGATACATAAATTGTTGTCCATTCGTACAATGTAATTCCACACAAGTGCAAAAATTAGGAACTAGGAGCTAAATACAATTACTTGGATAATTTTCAAAAACATCTTTGTGCCAAAAATGTAGTCAGTTGCAGAAAGACATATTAAGGCTGAATCCATTTATGTGTCATTTAGGAACATTAAAAAAAATCTTGAGTTTCTTATTTTAGGTACATCCAGATGTAATGAAAATTAAAACAAGAATGGATATGAAACACTCTTAATGGTTCTTCCTGGAAGATGGAAGAAAGAATGAAATCCAAGAGAGCATCACAAGAGTTAGATGGCTATATTAATGTTTGATGACTCATGCCTGGTGGTGGATACATGGATTTTCCTTTTATTATTCTCTGTGCCCCTGAAATATTTCATAATAAAATATTTTCTGCTATTGAACTTTAAAAAATCACTCAGAGGAAATTACAGCAGTGACAAATGTGTAGAGTTGTATCTGTGGCAAAGACACCCTGAGGTGCTCTGTTAACTTTAGAGAGCAGTCATGGAACTGCTCTGGATTTGGAAAGTCTATGTTCTTCTGTTTCTCTAACCATGGCAGAAATTCCCTCAGGGTTGAATATAAAATACTGGATATCAGAGCAACCTGGAGAGTTACAATCTGTAGAGCATACAAGCAGGTAGAAACGTAGACGACAGGCGTGCAAGCAAGTCAGTATTCTCCACTTTGGACTATAAGCATCTTTCTGTATTTCTCCAACAATTCCCAGTACCACATGTCTTTCAGATGCATAACAAAATCAAATAAAACTATGTTAATGAAGACAGAACAAATGGGGCCATCACTGTGGCATAGTGGGTTAAGCCGCCATCTACAGTGCCAGCATCCCATATAGGTGCCGGTTCGAGTCCCAGCTGCTCCACTTCCAATCCAGCTCTCTGCTATGGCCTGGTAAAGCAGTAGAAGATGGTCCAAGTCCTTGGGCCCCTGCACCCATAGGAGAGACCTGGAGGAAGCTCCTTGCCTGTGGCTTTGGATTGGCATAGCTCCGGCCGTTGCGGTCAACTGGAGTGTCAACCAGCAGATAGAAGACCTCTCTCTCTCTCTCTCTCTCTCTCTCTGTCTCTGCCTCCCAGGGTGTATAAATCCGACATTCAAATAAATAAATAAATCTTAAAAAAAGAACAAGCTATAATCATCAAATTGTGGCAAGGTTGATCTCAGAGAAGACTTAAGGTTTTGGTAGAAAGCCCACATTCTAAGCCAAGATAATAAAAGATTTCTCTTTAACTTAGAGAAGTAAATAAAAGGAATCAAAATATTCCTTCTTAATTTATTTAATAAGTAACTTTCATTTAAAAACAAACTCTAATATATTCATAATGGATATCTTTGCACTCTAAAAGCAGTATTTAATAAAACACAACATTACCAACTTTACAGAGTTAGTCTAAGTTCAAAGGCTTGTAATGAAATTTCCCACCTAATGATGAGGTGAAAAAATGAGTAAATTCTGGACCCAAAGTTTAGGAAAGTTGTATTGGCCATTTTTAAATAAAAGAAGAGAAACAATTTAAGAAAGCTTTAGGTGAGGTTATTTGTGGAGATTTGTGGTTAAACTATCCAACAATATTCATGATTTGGATAAATCATTCTAACTTTGTGCAGTTTAGCTCTCCTTACTTGCAAAATAACAAAAAATATTATTTTGAGGATAATATAAAAGCCTCATATGTGACTTCATTATTATATGCCAGTACTTGATGTTTTCAATTGCCATGTTCCTTAAATGTCTAAGACATCCCAACATACGAAATTTAAAAGATCCCAGCAAGAACTTGTAGCCATTTTCCAAGTTGCTGCGCAAATCTCTAAAGTTCTAAGGATAAACATAACAGATAATTGTTTGAATAGATAAAATACAAACTTCTAATTCTAGCTTCCTGCTAATGTGTACACACCCTGGGAGGCACTAGTGATGGTTCCAGCGCTTGGGTCCCTGTCACCCATTTGAGAAACCTAAATTGAGTTTCCTGTCTCCTGGCTTCAACCTGGCCCACCCCAGCCATTGTGGGTATTTGAGGAAAAACCCAGCAGAAGGGAGATCCATTTCTTTCTCACTTTCTCTTTCCTCCCCTTTGTTTCAAATAAAAATGAGTAAATAAGTAAATAAATGCAAACACCATATGTATACAGTTCAGCTGGGACATAGCACACTTCTGGATGGCACAGTTCCCAGAATAGTAGGCAAGTATGCAGATAGTCACTTTTGTTGGGTACCAGATACTGTACTACTGCCAGGATACACGTGTGGAGGACACAATATCTCTCATCAAAAAAACTTCCATCTCAGTGGAGAAGGCAGAATCATAAGCAGACAATGGTAAAAGAAGTTGTGAGTGTGAGGACAGGAGTTGTGGTACAGAAGACAACCTGACACAGCTTAGGGAAAGGGATTCAGCTAAGGGTTTATGGAGAGACTTTGCCCAGGTTAAACCTAAAAAAATTAGTAACAGCTAATGTATAGAAGGTGGGACAGGGGCTTCCCAGGCAGGTAGGTGGAGCTACAGAGACAAAAAACAGCCTACTGTATCCAGGGAGCTGCTGTGACTACTTATAAAGCCAGATTAGACTTTTGTAATGTGGTCTGGCATTAAGCTCCAGACACAACCACCAGCTTTGGAAGAGCTGAAGTCCTACCTTCAATATGTGTCCTTTCTATTCTTTTACATGGAGTTTGATGTTCTGCTTATGACATTTTGTCCTTTAGCATGTTTTCCATTAGATGTGTTTTTTCTACTGATTACTTTCTGTTCCTAGGTTTACTTGCACAGTATCCGTGGATTCCACATTCTTAGATTCAACCAAGATGGGATGAAAAATATTGCATCCATTTTGGAGACTTGCAGACATTGTCCTTGTTTATTCCCTAAACAATACAATAAAAACCATCTACATAAGCACTCAGATTAGATTAGGTATCATATGTCATCTAGAGAGGGTTTAAAGTATGAGGAGGACATTTGTAGGCTATATGCAAATCCTACATCATTTCATACAGGGGACTTGAGGATCCACAGGCTTTGGACCTCAGAAAGATCTGGAACCAATCCCATGGATGCTGAGGAAGGGCTGCACTTCCTTGCATCACGTGCCACTGTCAGCTTTCAACCAAGTCTACCTGCTCATGATTTAGACCTAGGGCTCCCTTATGCTGTTGAACAACGTGCCTTCAGTTGAAGACATCTTTCATTTAAAATCTGGTTTTATAAATGATAAAATGATATGCTTAATTACAGAGATGAACACATCATACAGAAATGATTATTTCATAGTTTAACCAACTTCCTATTGTTAGACATTTTTGTCATTTCAATATTTACTGCCAAGGATAATACTGAGATAAACAATCTTATATAAATCTACGTGATTTTTGAACCTGCATATTTAATATCTGTGATTTCCTCATAAAAACATATTTATAGAAGTGTAATTGTTGAAATAAAGTATATTGAAATAAAATCTTTTGCATATATCAGTAAATTGCTCTCTATAAAAGTTGTTCTGATCTGTGAGGAAAGTGTCTGATTCCCAACCTTCCTAGCTATTTTTTTTTTAATAGGAGAGTCTTATAGAGAGAGACAGGGCTCCAATCTTCCAGTTCCTTCCCCCCAGAAGCCCTCAACAGCAAGGGGGCCAAAACTGGGAGCTGGGATCTCAGTCTGGGTGGCAGGAGCTCAACTACTTGAGTCATCACCTGTTGCCTCACAGAGTCCACCTTAATAGGAAACTGAATTCATGAGCAGAGCTGGGACTTGAACCTAGTTATTCTGATACAGGATGCAGACATCTTAACCGCTAGGCTGAACATTTACCCCTTCCTACCTATTTTCAATTAATAATCTAGACTGAGTCTATGAAGTGGCATCACGTCTTTCTTTGGCATATATAGTCATCATGTTGAGATCCTATGAGATGATTAGTGGACATATATTCCCATCCTGATTAAAAAAAAAAATAGACATGTGTATTGAATAGTGAAGGAAGTTGTAGAAATTCTAGAGTAGTGGTTGGAGGCAAAATCTTTCTAGTACTAAGTTAGTTTTCCTCCATGCAGATAGTTGGTCTGATTTCCTTGGCCCACATTTTAAAATAAGAAGATTTAGCAAAAACATCTTGATTCTTGACTTCTTCAGAAAGATTGAAACATCGAGAAGCATTATACACACCAGGTGCAAATGACCAGGGCTAACAAATGTTGCCTTGTCAGACAGCTGGTACCTCCAGGTGCTCACATGTTGCTTCTAGCTGCCTTTACTCTCTTATGTTACCTGCCTGACACTGTCAGCTTTAGGTTGCAAATTGGACTATCAAAATATGCTTCTTCACTGGAATATTGGTGAAACTTCCTGGAATAGAATTAAGACATGGATTTCAATATTTAGCAGATCAAACCAGGACCTCTGAAATATAGCAGCAATAACAGCAGGCTTGGATCTGAGTTGGTGGATTCTAATCCAGTTCTATATTATTAAAAGATTTTTACCATAATATATTTACATAAATCTATAAATAATTCATGTGTGAAATATGCATAGCTACAAATAATATAATTGCTAATCCATTATTAGAAATAAGTGTAACAATAGATTTCAAACATGGAATGCAAGAATTTTGTTCACACATACTTACTCAACCTCAAACGGCATCAAGCACATTTGGAAAAATAATAGCCAATTTAAAATTTTAAATATCTAGCTTGTGATCAGAGGACAGAATTATATTCATTTCATGAAGTTCAAAAGTGTAATTAAACATATATCTGTGCATGGTGTCAGAATTCTGCAGGCAGTTAGCTATGCAAGACTGCACTGGAATGAAAGCACATGAAGTAGGCACATGCTGTCTTCAATTGCAACATAAATACAGTCATGCAGAATAAATATGGAAAAGCCCTCAGGAGAAAACTGAACAAATGATAAGGGGATAAGCACATATCTTTGTTAGGAGAAATAGGCCTATGGTTTTATTTTACTAAATCTTAGTCAAACATATCAAGAAGATTTATGAAAAGGCTTGCAAGTAATACTGAATTCTTTTAATGCAAGAGGTATGGGTCTTAAGATGTCCTATATAAAATGATTTACATGACAAGCAAGAAAGGGAATGTTTTCAAGGCCCATTTTATGTAAATTACTTTTAACATAAAAATGAATGCTTTCTTCACCAAGGTATCAATGCCCTGAGAGTGTGCATGCACAGTAGTAATAGGTCAGATGAATGAACAATTTAGAAGGGTCCCCAATGTGATGAACTGAAAACACCACCATATCTGCTATTCCAGTTTCTAAATTTTCATGTTTAATTTAGCTTGTTTAGTATTTTAATGTTTATCAAAATTTCCAAATAAATACCAAACAGAGTAGCATCATTGCACATGCCTATTACTTGGCTTCAACAACCATTAAATTTTGACCCAAATTGTCACAACCACATCACCCAATCACCCTCACCCCTTTCGCATTAACTTGAATTATATTCTAGATATAATTATGTCATCTACAAACATTGCAGAATGCATGTCTAAAAGATAAGGACTCTCTTTTTTTCTTAAATGTAACCATACTACTATTATAACACTTGGGGAAAAAAACTTTCCTCAATATTGTCAAACATCCTATTAGCATTTAACTTCCAATTGTCTTACAAATGGTATAATTCTTTTAGCTAATTTTTTTTTTTAAATCAGGTTTCAAATAAGGTACTCAAATTATGATTGGTGGGTTTTTTTGTTTATGTTGCTTTAAAATAATACCTCAATCTTTTTTATGAAATTCATTTCTTAAAGTAAATTGGATTATTAATTTAAAGGCTATATGAAATAAAGTTCAGAGTTAGTTTCTGCTTTTCATTACATTAGTATCGGATTAAAATGGGAGAAAGTAATCAATGAAGGGTAGCATATGTATGTAAATGGGTATGTACATGTGTATGTATATGTATAGTAGAACACCCTTTTTAGAAACATTTTGGTAACAATGTGATAACTCATTTATTCATGGGTACATTATTTGTTTGTCCATCCATCTGCATCCATCAATCCACTAACACTCTCTGACCACTCTGCAGTATGCAGCATTCCTCCTACAAATAGGACCTATCAAGTAAAATAAGACCTTGTTTGCTCCCTGCCCTCTTGTTGTTGCTACCTAGGAGTCAGAACTTGAAAGAAATTCAATGCTCAGAATGTACAAATGTCCCTGCAGCCCAATTACACAGGAAAGAAACAACCGCCTCCATCTCCATTTCTGAAGCTGTGCTTCATTGCTGCATCCCCTAGTAATCTGTGTCCACACAGGTATTTTATGCCTTGATGACTATGTACAGCTCCTACTCAGCATATCCTGGTGTAGGAATATCAACATCTTCTTTTTTCTTTTTCTTTGTTAAGTTCAGCATAGGAACCTCCAGAGTTCTGTCATGAGCTTTTTTGTTTGTTTGTTTGTTTTTTATTTTATTTAAGGTATACAAATCTCATGTATTTCAAATATACAGATTCAGGAACATAATGATACTTTCTACCTTACCTTCCCTCATGCCCATGTTCTCACACTTCTTCCTCATGCTTCTCCTATTCCCATTCTTATTATTCACAAAGATACATTTTCAGTTAGCTTTACACTCATAAGATTAAGTAAGTAAATACACTAAGTAAAGAGTTCATTAAATAATATGAAGAGAAAAAAAAAAAAAACACTGCTCCTTAACAGTTGAGACAAGGACCATTCAAAATCATTGCATTTCAAAGTTTCAATTTCACTCCTATAGGTTACCTTTTAGGTCCTCTATTAGTTACCACAGATCAGGGGAAACATATGTTTCTCTTTTTGAGGCTGGCTTATTTCACTAAGTATAATGGTTTCAAGCTGCATCCATTTTGTTGCAAACGACAAGATTCCATGTTTTTACCACTGTGTAGTATGCCATATATATACACACACATACCATAATTTCTTTACCTAGTTTTCAGCTGATGGACATCTGGATTGATTCCATATCTGTGCTATTATGAACTGAGCTGCAATAAACATGGGGGTACAGATCACTCTTTCATATGTTGATTTCTTTTCATTTGGGTAAATTACCAGAAGTGGGATGGCTGGGTCATATAGCAGGTCTATATTCAGATTTTTGAGGTGTCTCCATACTGTTTTCCGCAGCGGCTATACCAGTTTACATTCTTACCAGAACTGGGTTAGAGTATCTTTTTCCCCACATCCTTGCCAGCATTTGTTGTTTGTTGATTTCCGTATGAGAGCCATTCTAACTGGGATGAAGAGAAACCTCACTGAGGTTTTGATTTGCATTTCCCTGATGGTTAGTGACCCTGAGCATTTTTTCATGTTTTATTGGCCATTTGAATTTCCTTCTTGAAAAATACCTGTTCAAGTCCTTTACTCATTTCTTAACTGGATTGTTTGTTTTGATGTTGTTGAGTTCCTTGAGTTTTTATAAATTTTGGATGTTAGTCCTGTATCAGTTGCATAGTTGCAAATATCTTCTTCCATTTTGTTGGTTGCTTCTTCACAATATTAAGTGTTTCCTTTGCAGTGCAGAAGCTTCTCAGTTTGATGTAATCCCATTTGTCAATTTTGTCTTTGATTTCCTGTGGTTCTGGGGTCTTTTCCAGGAAGACTTTGCCTATGCCAATGTCTTACAGAGTTTCTCCAATGTTCTGTAGTAATTTGATGGTATCAGCTCATAGATTTAGGTTCCTAATCCATTTTGCATGGGTTTTTGTATAAGATGTAAGGTAGAAGTCTAGTTTCATGCTTCTGCATTCCAAGATCCAGTTTTCACAGCACCATTTGTTGAAAAGACTGTCCTTGTTCCAGGGATTGATTTTAGCTCCTTTATCAAAGATAAGTTGGTTGTGGATGTGTGGATTGATTTCTGGAGCTTCTATTCTGTTCCGTTGGTCTACATGTCTGTTTTTGTGCCAGTACCAATTGTTCTGATTATAATTGCCCTGTAGTATGACTTGAAATCTGGTATTATGATGCCTCTAGCTTTATTTTTGCTGTAAAAGATTGCTTTAGTTATTCAAGGTCTCTTTTGTTTCAATTTGAATTTTAGCATCTTTTTTTTTCTAGATCTGAGAATGTCCTTGGTATTTTGATTGAGATCATCTTGAATCTGTAAATTTTTTCAGTAGTATGGACACTTTGATGATATTGATTCTTCCAACCCATGAACATGGAAGATTTTTACATTTTTTGTCTTCTTCTATGTCTCTATTTAATGTTTTATAATTTTCACTGTAGGGATTTTTTTACATCCTTGGTTAAATTTATTCCAATGTGTTTAATTCTTTATGTAACTATTGTGAATGGGATTGATCTTAGAGGTTCTTTCTCAGCCAAGACATTGTCTGTGTATACAAAAGCTATTGATTTTTGTGCTTCAATTTTGTATCCTGCCACTTTACCAAACTCTTTTATGAGTTCCAATAGTCTTTTAGTGGAGTCTTTTCGTTCTGTGATATATAGAATCATGTCGTCTGCAAATATGGATAATTTGACATCCTTCTTTCCAATTTGTATCCCTTTGATTTCTTTTTCTTGCCTAATGGTTCTCACTAAAACTTCCAGGACTGCATTGAATAGCAATGGTAACAGTGGGCATCCTTGTCTGGTTCCAGATCTTAGGGGGAATGCTTCCAACTTCTCCCCATTCAACAGGATGCTGGCTGTGGGTTTCTCATAAATAGCCTTGCTTCTTTTGAGGAATGTTCCTTTCAGACCCAATTCTGTTCAGATTTTCATCAAGAAAGGATATTGTATTCTATCAACTGCTTTCTCTGCATGTATTGAGAAAACCATATGGTTTTCATTCTTGAGCTTGTTAATGTGATGTATCACATTTATTGATTTGCAAATGTTGAACGATCCCTGCATACAGGGGTAAATCCCACTTGTTCCTAGTGAATGATCTCTCTGATGTGTTGTGGTATCAATTAGCTAGTATTTTGTTGAGAATTTTTGCATCTATGTTCATCAGGGATATTCGTCTATACTTTGATTTCTCAGATGTTTCTTTTCTAGATTAGGAATTAAGATGATGCAGGCTTCATAGGAGTTTGGGAGGATTCCTTCCCTTTCAGTTCTTTTGAATAAATTGAGAAGAATTGGAATTATTTCTTCTTTAAATGTCTGGTAGAATTCAGGAGTAAAGCCAATGGGTCCTGGACTTTTCTTTGTAGGGAGGGTCTTTATTACTGATTAATCTGTCTTAGTTACTATTCTATTTAGGTCTTCTATGTCTTCATGACTCAACTTTGTTAAATTTTTATATATCCAGGAATCTATTCATTTCTTCTAGGCTTCCTAATTTGTTGGCATATAGGAATTTATAATAATTCCTGATTATTTTTTATTTATGAGGCTACCTGTTGTTACATTTCCTTTTTCATTTCTGAGTTTATTGATTTGGGTCTTCTCCCTTTCTTTTTTGGTTAGTGGGGCCAATGGTATATCAATTTTGTTTTTATTTTGTAAAAATTAGCTCTTCATTTTACTGACATTTTGTATTTTTTGTTTCAAATTTGTCTACTTCTTCTCTAATTTTAATTAATTCTTTCATCCTACTAATTTTGAGCTTGGTTTGTTGCTATTTTCCTAAGTATTTGAGATGCACTGATAGCTCATTTATTTGGTACCTTTCCATTTTCTTGATGTTGTACCCAAATTGCTATGAACTTCTCTCTTAACACTGCTTTTTCTGTATCCCTTAAGTTTTGTTACACTGTATTGTCATCTTCATTCATTCCAGATTTTTTTTTATTTCTCTTTTGGTTTCTTCTATGACTCACTGTTCATTCAGGAGCAAGTTGTTCAGTTTCCATGCATTTGCATATGTTCTACAGATCCTTAAGCTTCATTTCTTTGTGATCAGAGAAGATGCATGGTATGATTTTGATTTTTTTTAATTTGCTGAGACTTGCTCTATAGTCTAGCATATGGTCTATCCAAGAGAAAGTTCCATGCACTGATGAGAAGAATGTGTATTCTGCAACTGTGAGATGACAAGTTCTGTAGATATCAGGTCTATTTTTTATGCAGTCAATTAATGCAGTTGTTTCTTTGTTGATTTTCTGTCTAGTTGATCTGTCCATTGATGAAAGTGGGGTGTTGAAGTCCCCCCATTACTATTGTATTGGAGTCCATATCTCCCTTTAGATCCATTATCATTTTTAATATCCAGGCACACTATAATTGGATATGTATACATCTATTATAGTCACATCTTCGTGTTGAATTTATCCCTTAATCATTGCATAGTGCCCTTCTTCATCTCTTTTAACAGTTTTTGTGTTAAAGTCTGTTTTGTCTGATATTAGAATGGCTAACTCCTTCACTTTTATGCTTTCTATTAGCATGGAAAATCTTTTTCCATCCTTTCACTTTCAGCCTGTGTATATCTTTGTTGGTGAGGTGTGTTTCTTGTTGGCAGCAAATAAATGGGTCTTGTTTCTTAATCCATTCAACTGGTCTGTATTGTTTTAACTGGAGAGTTCAGACCATTTATATTCTAGATTATAATTGATAAGTAATGAGTTGGCCCCATCATTTTTCCATAAATATTCCTGTTATTTACTTGGATTTGCTTTGTATTTTTACTGCGAGAATTTCTGCCTTCACATTCTTTGATAATGATAACTAACTTTCTGTGTTTTTGTGTGTAGCACATCCTTAAGCATCTTTCATAAGACTGGATGAGTGGTGACAAATTATTTCAATCTCTGTTTGTTATGAGAGGTTTTTATGTCACCTTCATTCATTAATGAGAGCTTTGCAGGGTGCAGTATTCTGAGGTAACAGGTTTTTTTTTTTTTTTCAGCTAAGACTTGGACTATTTCTCTCCATTCTCTCCTAGCATGTAGAATTTCTGATAAGAAGTCAACTGTGAGTCTAATTGGAGATCCTCTGAAAGTAATCTGGTGTTTCTCTCATGTGCATTTTAGAGTCTTTTCTCTATGGTTTACCTTGGAAAATTGGCTACCATGTGTTGTGGTGAAGATTTTTTTTCTAGTCATGTCTATTAGTAGTTCTGTGCACTTCCTGTACTTGGACATCCCTTTCTCCAAATCTGAAAAGTTTTATTAATTATTTCACTAAATAGGACTTCTAACTCATTCTCTGTTCTCACCCCTTTGGGAAATCCTAGGACCTATATGATGGATTGTTTGATAGTATCCCATAAATCTCCAACACTGCTTTTAATTTTTCTAATTATTTCTTCCCCCCTCCTTCTCCTTCTTCTCCTTCTCTTCTTCCTCTTCTTCTTCTTCTTCCTCCTCCTCCTCCTCCTCCTCCTCTTCTTCTTCTTCTTCTTCTCACTCTCCTCCTCCTCCTTCTCCTCATTCTCTTCATTCTCCTCCTCCTCCTCTTCCTTCTCCTCCTCCCTCTTTTCCTCCTCCTCTTCCTCATCCTCTTCCTCCTTCTCCTTCTTTTTGTCTGACTGAAATATTTCCATAAATTTGCCTTCTAGTTCAGATATCTATTCTTCTGCCTCACCAAGTCTATTGTTAAGGCTTTCCAGTGCACTTTATATTTGACATATTTAATTGTTTATTTCTAATATTTGATTTTGATTTTTCTTTAAAATTTTAGTATCATGGGAAAATTTTTCATTCATGTCATGCATGGGTTTCTTTAATTTGTGGATTTGGTTATCATTGCTTCTGAATAATCCTATTGTTAATATTTTGAATTCTATTTCACACATTTCATCAATTTCTTCATCTTCACATCTAATATTGAAGTGTTATGTTCCTTTGGAATGGAGCAGGGAGGGGTCACATTGTTTTCCTTATTCTTATTTCTTGACGTTCTGCATTTATTTTTAGGCACTTTTGGGGATAGTTGTTTTTTTTTTCTCTAATAGCTTTTATCTTTGAACTATTTCTCTGTGATTTAGTGGAATGTCTGCCCTTCCAGTGAATACCCAGAAATGTGTGCTTGGGGTGACTAGGGATCTCAGGTCAGTGCCCTAGTGTGGAGAGAGTATCCAGGGTGGCACCCAAGTCGGGCCGGTAGATCTCTTCTTGTTAACAGAAGAGAGGATGTATTTACTTCTGTTGGCGTAATCACCCCCTCACCTCCTCTCTTCCAAGGTGAGCAGTGCTCAATTGTTAGCCCATCCATGCTTCTGCATGAAGTGCACAAAGGGATCTTTGCAGTCTCAGCATCAGAAAAGGATCCCACTGCAATGACCCACCCTAGGCAATCATGGAGCTCTGATCATGTGGAGCCACACACATGACTCTTGCCCTTGAGGTACAGAAACACACATGGATATTTTAATAATGACTGCAAAGTCATAAATGTGAGAGTACTTCAAAAAGCCCACAGGAAAATGGAATTAACTGACAACATACCTCTTCCATGAATTTTTGGAAGTACCCTCACAATATTGTCATTGAACTGAATTTAGAGTGTTGGTGTGCAGGAAGGGGTTTGGTGAACAGAGAGTAGTTGGCTAATATTCTCAGTGTAGTAAAAATGCTCAAACACAGAGTAAGAGGAAGATGCTGGATGGGAGGCAGGCACAATTAAATGCCAATTGCAATTTTCTTTGCTTTGAAATACGTATGGACTGAAGAAGTGCTAGGACCTTGGGACAGTGTCAGGAGGTGGAGTAGTCCAGCTGTCCTTAAGAATATGCCCTGGGGGGGAAAAAAAAAGCCGGCACCATGGCTTAACAGGCTAATCCTCAGCCTAGCGGCGCCGGCACACCAGGTTCTAGTCCCGGTCGGGGCGCCGGATTCTGTCCCAGTTGCCCCTCTTCCAGGCCAGCTCTCTGCTATGGCCCGGGAAGGCAGTGGAGGATGGCCCAGGTCCTCGGGCCCTGCACCTGCATGGGAGACCAGGAGAAGCACCTGGCTCCTGCCTTCGGATCAGCGAGATGCGCCGGCCGCAGCGGCCATTGGAGGGTGAACCAACGGCAAAAAGGAAGACCTTTCTCTCTGTCTCTCTCTCTCACTATCCACTCTGCCTGTCAAAAAAAAAAAAAAAAAAAAAGAATATGCCCTGGGCAAGCTAGAACAAATGGGCTGCCTGGCTAGGCTGGTGAGGCAATGACCCCTGCATTAAATATGATTTTTTCCACATATGTTTGATCAACATCCATTTGATGAGCACTTGGGAAAATATTTTCTATTAATAAAAATTGCAAAGCCTTTTGTTCAAATTTAATGTGAGGTATTTATTTTGTTCCTTGTTATAAACACCATATTTTAACATATTTGAAAACGCTTCACTTCACAGCTTTTCTGTCACTCATAGTTACAGTTAGTCATCAAACTCCCTGAAAATAGGCCTCACTCACATGGGTGTGCTCAAAATATATTTAAATTGTCTTTTCTTCCAGTCTTCGTGTTGGCAAAATATTTCCAAGTATTCTCCATTTGACTTTTCCATATTCTTTCCAATGAGAAAACTTCTTGTAGATCACTGGATCTACAGGTAACTAAATAAACTAAATCGCTTAATACTAAGCCTTTGCTGGCTTCTGTTTGAACTGACTGCCAGTTCTTAACTATGCAACTGTCAAATGGTAGGTTATAGAATTATTGTTACAGATGTATATCTTCAACATGCACAGCAGACATAGGTTTGTAGGATGGGGAGGACTTTTTTCTGAGAACTTAGAATATTGTTCTCCAGCTGCAGTGGGGACCAGCTGAGGTCTTGCCAGTATTGAATAATGCAGCATATGGAAACAACCTCCTCGAGGAAAGCAAGCATTCTAAACAGCCCTGGTCTCTTTTGCTGTGGCCGGAACTGCAGCTGTGCAATGCAGACTGGCAGTCCAAGACAGTCTGATGTTGTCTTATAGCTTTCCAGGGTAGAAGAGGGAGCAAAAGGAGTTCTCCACTGGACATCACTCAGGCTTGATCACTTAAGCCACCATTCTCCTAGGTCCCACCCACTGCCACACACTCATTTTTTTCCCAACACTGGGTTTCTCCTTCTGCCTAGATTTGTAGGAATGGGGGACCTTTTTCCTTCCAAGGGCCACTTGGATACTTATAACACCATTTGTGGGCCATGCAAAATTATTAACTTAAAAATGAGCCTGCTGTTGGTTTCTTGAATTTTGAATGCCACCTGCATTTACCCTGGCAGGGAGTGATTCTGGGCCTCACACAGCCCTTGGGCCGGATATTCCACACCCCTGGATGTTGCTAGAACTGGCCCTTTTGTTCATATGCCCTCTTTTTAAGGTACATTTCCTTTAACAACTCTGAACTTTTTAAATAAATGACTCTCTGTCAGGGCCACCTCCTTGCAAGAAGAATGCTGAGCCTCACAACCGAAGGCATCAAAATCATAACCCTTCTCTTCCAGATCTCCCAGTCCTGGTGCGAATTTTCCTAGCCTTTCCTTGCCAGTGTGTGATCCTCACAACCAAAGTGGGGGAAACAGTGCCTCTGTGAGGCCAACAAATGCCTGCTTACACTAATACCTACAAAAGGAACTCCTGGCTTTCAAGACCAGATCTAAGTGTACTCCTGTGGTATCCTTCAACAGAGAACATCTCTGCCCAAGGTGACACTGACAGCCCAATCCTCTTGGCTATGAGCATTTCTGGATTTAGTGTTGCAAATTCCCCTTAAATTAAACAGCTTGTCACTGAATGTTCTTTGGTGTGCCTATTTTAGAAAACTATCAGATGTTCTATCTTTGACTTAGTGTCAACCAACTATTAATAAAGAATCTTTGACATGCAAGAACTGGAGTTCAGGGATGGCCAGCTTTTGCCCATTTTAGCTAGACCAGAAAATCTGTTTAACTACTTTATATTTGGGTTAGGAAGATCTTTTAATAAATGGGCTGTGAATTGAGTGGGTTTTAATTGGGAAGGTAAGTGATGTCCAGTGAGATCGATCTTATTAAAAGGATAAATCTTTCATGCATGAAGTTTTAATATTTCAGCCATGAGATTAGCACCATTATGTTGCAAATCTCATTTAAATTGTTTGCCAAGGACTTGAATTAAAAACAGTCTGTGATAATACAAAGTCACCACAGCCATAAAGCAATGACAGATAACTTTTAGTGGGTTTCAGAATAATTGTTCATTCAACAAAATGATTGCCAAGTCAAATTTGCTACATCTGTTAAAGAAAATGCTTAGTGATGTGCTAATTACCTTCGGTAGTGTACTACTTTTAAAAAAGTGTTAAAATTAGTTGTATCTAGAAAAGAACTCCAATTCCTTTGTTGCAATGAATAATGCAAAGGTTTGTTTAAATTCATGCAGTCCTATTTATGAAAGAACACCTGGGTAGCTTTATTTTGAGCTTAGAACAAAACATAAAATTGTTGAGAACATGATATTTAGATGTACTCATTTACATTCTTACGTAGATCAGTGGGGCCAGGAAGTGGTGTAGGGGGATGGGAGTGGAGTGGAATAGCTTAGCTGAGGACATGCAAATCAGGATCAGCAATGTTCTAACCACCCGTAGCCTTCCAAGTTGGGACAGAGGAAAAGAATACAATCACCAAGATTCCAGTATGGATACTTTCGCACCATGGAAGGAAAAGAAGCCCCATGCTGCTCCTGTTAGTGGGGAAAGGAAAAGAACAACTGGCAGCAGTGCCTTGTTTGTACTGGCTCCTACTCTGCTTTCTGTCTCTCTCCTTTCCTTTACTCCTGGCTTAAATGGACCCCTTCCCACAGCTCCTTCACCCCCTCTACACCTCACTCACACACTCTTATTATTTCCCTTAAAATCTTCTTCCAAAGTTCTTTTCCCACATTTAAAAATATTTTTTTTTTAGTTTAATTGAAAGGGAGACAGACAATGCAAAGAGAGGAAGAGAGAGAGAGAAAGAGAGAGTGTGTGAATTCTTCCATGTGCTGTTTCACTCCCCAAACGTCCACAACAGCTGAGTAAGTGAGGAGCTGGGACCTCAATCCAGGTCTCACATGGGAGGCAGGGACCCAACTGCTTGAGTTATCATTGCTGCCTCCCAGGGTGTGTGCTAGCAGGAAACTAAGCTCAGAAGTGGAGCCAGGACTCAAACCCAGATACTGTGAAATGAGATGTAGGCACCCCAAGTGGGGTCTTACCTGCTACACCAAACCTCAGCCCTGTCTTTCCACATTTTTGGAAACAGTTTCACGAACCACTCCAGCCTCAGAATGCCTTATTCCCTTAGCTGCATCAAAAGGTAGCAGAGCTAGCCAGCTGCCTGGATGGATTACCATGGAATTCGTGTGCATCTGATACATTTCCTAACCCATAAAGTCCAGTGTGGTCCTTTCCCCCAAAGAATAGAGACTTTAGAGAAATGTAGAAAATGAAATATAAATTCTCTTGCAAACACTCCAACTGCTGTTAAGTAATTTTTCTGTGTGCAAATAACAATTTCATATTCAGGGTAGATCATCAATGTGAGACTAACTACCTAACAGCCTCTGGTGTTAGTCATTGGAGTCAATTAAAATCCAGACACTGAATATTGCCTGTTGAAGAAATAAGTCTTAGCAATCACATTTGTGCACATTCCTGCCATTATTATAGAGTACTAGTACAAACCACTATACAGCTATGTGTGATAGAAAAACTATGAAAACAAAAAGAAATCCAAATGACAAAAAATGGTGGGCACTTCATAATCCTTCATTACAGAATATTATTTTATTAATAGAAAATCACTTTCTCCCCTCTTTAAATTTTGAACAAATATTGAATAATATGAAGTTGATGGCAGACTAAATCAATGGCTAGGGTGAATGGCTGAGGCACAAATTAGAAATTAGGTTGGAAGGAAGGATGTGATAACTGAGCTACTTAAAAAACAACACCATCAAAAAAACCAACCAAACAAAAAGCACCACAACACCCACATTTGCCTTCCTCTCGGCCTTCCAAATAAGATCCCACTCCCAAATCATCTGATGGCCTGGCATTCGTCTCCCCAAATTTTTCTCCATGATGCCTGGTCCTGAGCCTCAATTTCAGGCCTGAAAGAAAACTGCTGAAAAAGCCTCTGCATGTTTGACTGTCATCTTAGACTTGACACCAGCAGCCTTCTCCCCACCCAGCTGTCACTCAATATCGGGGTGTCTGTCCCTCTGCTCCCTCACCGGTACTCCAGCAAAGCCCAACCTTCTCCATTCTGCAGTCTCTTCCACCAGCACCCCTCCCACCGTGTCTTCCCATTCAGGGTCCCACTTCCTCAAGGTATGTGACAAGGAGATGCAGGGAGCCTTGAACTTCTCCCTACTATGCATCCTTGGAGTGTTCAGTGGAAGTCAGAGAACAGAATCAGCAGCAGGTGCTAACAGAAACCTGCTCCCTACTGCCTTAAATGTATCCACCTGCACAAAACCCACATTCTCACACTGCCTCTTGCTGTGTGCACCCTGACAGGGAGGCCCTTACTGCCTCTGTCCTGCACAGAATATTTTCAGGTTCCACTTACAAAAGGACAGGAGGTTAAAATCACATGCAAAGTGTCCTGAGTACATATCTGTGTTACCCAGGGAGCAACAGTTTTTAGTCTAATAGGAGCAGCCACATTTCTGCCTATAAAAATCCCCTGAAGTCAAATCCTCCTCTCACAGTCCACTGCCCTCATCCAGAACCTCGTCAAAATTAAAACTTTATACTGATTTGTGGCACATAGCACATGCATTTATCTAAGAGATTCTGAAAGAATTCTCACTTATAATGGAGGTTGGATATGCTTTTATGGAATGATTTTTAACTAACACTCATGAGAATCAACACTACTTATAATGATAAATTATCATTAAAATGCAAAGTGTGCAGACATACTAGAGAATAACTACATTAATTACTCACTGGAGCCTTTAAAGTGAATCCTAGACTACACGCAGTCTCCACCACCTGGGGATGCTGCTCTGTTCTCCCTCTCCAATAAGTCCATGATGCCCTGAGAAACCCAGCTCAAATCTCACCTTTTACAATAAGCCTTCTTTTTCCAGCCCTGCCATCACACACCTGCACATAGCTTGCTCTGTGACTAAGTTCTTTGGGGCTGACATTATCTCTTTGCTTGCTTTTCCTGTGGAGCTTAGTTAAATATGTACCTCGAACACAAAAGAGTAAACACCTCATGTAATCCAACCTGCCACACCTAGAAAACTGATATGCCAGTGGGCAAATGATCAAGGAAACTAATCCATCCGCTAATCAATCAATGCAAAAGTATCTAAAATTGGGAACCTGATCCCTAAAACTTAAGTTTACCAAATGATACCATTGTTGCCTTAAAGGAAAGAGTCAGATTTGGAGTGATAAGATATGAGTTCAACTCTGACTATTTTTTTTAACTTTTATTTAATGAATATAAATTTCCAGTGTACAGCTTATGGATTACAATGGCTTCCCCCTCCCATAACTTCCCTCCCACCCGCAACCCTCCCCTCTCCCGCTCCCTCTCCCCTTCCATTCACATCAAGATTCATTTTCAATTCTCTTTATATACAGAAGATCAATTTAGTATAAAGATTTCAACAGTTTGCACCCACATAGAAACACAAAGTGAAACATACTGTTTGAGTACTAGTTATAGCATTAAATCAAAATGTACAGCACATTAAGGACAGAGATCCCACATGAGGAGCAAGTGCACAGAGGCTCCTGTTGTTGACCCAACAAATTGACACTCTTGTTTATGGTGCCAGTAACCATCCTAGGCTGTCGTCATGAGTTGCCAAGGCTATGGAAGCCTTCCAAGTTTGCCGACTCTGATCATATTTAGACAAGGTCATAAAAGACAGAGTGAGGATAGTAACCAATGATCCTAAGAGTGGCATTTACCAGGTTTGAAAAATTATACAGCATTAAGTGAGGAAGAGGACCATCAGTACACACAGGTTGGGAGTAGAGCCATTGGTGGTAGAGTAGAGGTTATGATTACAAAGGATTACAAATGCACTAGACAGGGCCTAGAACAAAGGACCGAGTCATTATTAGAGGAGCTAAGAAAGGTGCTCTCTAAGCTACAATTTTTCTGATTGAGAGGCAAATAGAACCTGATAGAAGGGGCTTGATAATAATCTGGTGGGCTTTAGGCCTTGTAAATTCAGAGGCCCAGGCCGATCTATCTCTTCACATGGGCTACATCCTAAGGGAGGTGTGAACCTCCTAGGGGAAGGCACTCTGTTGACTTTCATTACTTGGCTGGCCTGGGAGGAGAGCTGGCCAGGTAAAGGCAGGGGGCTTCTCTAACAAGAAATTTACAGTTCTGCCTGCAATGTTGCTGACCCTACTTGACCATCCCCTCAGCTGCAGTGGTCACTTTGGAAGTTGGGCTGAGTGAAGGGCTTTTCAGCTTAGAGCCAATAAGATCTGTGGCTCTGAACTGGGCATCCTTCGACTCCAGGGCAGGTCCATTTCCAGTGATCCAACTCTTGGCAGAGCTGCCAGGGCTCTTCACAAGCTGACTTCTGCTGAAGCCCAGGCTTACCACATTGAAAGCCACTACAGTGGACTGGCCTGTTGGGTCTCCTTGAGGGCAGATCACTGTACAGATCAGCCATTAATAGGCCTGCCACCCATTGCCTCTGATGCCGAGCTTTCTTTTCCTCCTGGTTTGTGTTAAAGCAGACCAGAGGATGCAAGTCAAGGGAGTACCCAAGTCCCATCTCTAATCTTCGGTGGCCTGAACTACAAGTCTATAGTCACAGGCATGTTCTGTAGTAGTTTTTCTAAGGTAGACAATGCCCATGAGGAAAATTATATTCTCACTTTAAAACTTTCTTTCCCTTTGGTCTGAAAGGGAGGTTTTTTCTACTTACTGTATACTTCGCTGATGGCGAAGTGAATCTAGCTATGAGATTATTATTTAAGTTCTTATTTTGGCTATGCTATTACAGAAAAATGTTAGCCATCTCTTTTATAAGGTCTAAAGATTAAATTGTGTGTCCTACAGATTCCTTTATAATAGAATTAGTTTCCTACCTTGAAGAGAATAGAGAAATGAAAGAACAAGTTGGGCTTAGAATAGAGAAATGAGGGAGCAAGTCCTAGATCGCTTGCTGACAATAGCAATATTACATGAATACTTAGCAAACCGTTTCAACCATTAGATAACAACTTAAGAAAACATTTACCAGAAGGTCCAATGCCTTCTATAAATTTTAAGAATCATGTATTTGAAAACACCTCTTAAATATCTAACATGGTGTAGTTTGTTTAGCCAGTAAACTTAAGCACAACCATCTAAAATGTTTTTAGTTTCTTTCTACCAACAAGTTTAAAACATATGATACAGAGATTCAGGTCACACAAATTAAAATGTATCTTTGATTAATTTTAGCAGCTTAAATTTATGGACAATCTTATCTATAAGCCAATTAAAATAAAACTCTTAATAAAATTTCCCCATGTGGACATACAATATGTACACACGTATAACATAGCATAATAGACCAATATAGCAATTTTAATAATAGCTTTTAAAATCTTTAACTCTTTTTGTAGATTGCCATTTAATTTGAATTGCTTTTTGTTTTTAGTAACCTCAGTTAACCATACTTTCTCTCAGTTGGTACTGTTAATACATTATTGGCTTCATCTGTTTACAGAGCCATCCCAAAGTACTGAATACAATAAAAGTGGCTGGAAAAAGTCCAAAGGAACCTATAGGAGGACAGCTAAACACAGAACCAACAACGCTTTAGTTTTATGAGCAGCAAATCATATATAACTATGGATGACAAAAGACTTTAAGTCGCCATGTTTAAAATTATAAACTCATCAACCAACAAGAGGCACTTGCTTACTTCACAGTATTTTTGAAAGCACCTGTAGGATTTTACAAGTATTTAACCCTTTAGGACTCTGGGGCTTTCTCATTAAGATAACTATCATGTCTAGTAACACAAGCTCATTAGACTTTTTAATTCTCAAACATTTGTATTAATAGCATTTTCCATTATAGAAACTTAAAGTCTGGTACCACATCACATCTTGACAGTCCTTCTAATATAATCCAAATGGACTGATTAGTTGGTATCTCTATAAGATGAGAGACATAGGTCCTTCGATTTTTTCAGTTGGGCCCAAACTGGAAAAACCAAAGTCCAAGATTTACTGGAAATTTTAGAGACCAGATTGTTTGAAACTTTGATTTTTTGAATGCCTGTCAAGAATGCCAAGAAGGCTCAAAATCCAAAATATCTGGTTGAAATAAGATTCCTTAAAATCATGACATAACATAGACCAAATTTGATCATTGTTACAAGGTGATTATTCAAATCTTTGAAAATAAGCACATATTTAAATAACCCATAGCTCTTAATAAAAATGCAGCTGTTTTTGAACAATTAGAATTTAACAGACATCAAGAGAACATAATAGATTACTTTAACACATTGATTTAACAGAGCATCAGAGTTTAATTCTATGTCAAAGAGAGATTGAGCTTCCTGTGATCTTTTGCTGTGAGGTTTCCTTCCTTTACCTTCTTTCATATTGGTGACCATGTTTCTGTGTTTCTGTGTGTAACATATCTTTAAGCATCTTTTGCAGGGCAGGATGAGTGGCAACAAATTCTTTCAGTTTCTGTTTGCTATGAAAAGTCTTAATTTCACCTTCATTCACAAATGAGAGCTTTGCAGGATATAGTATTCTGGGCTGGCAGTTTTTCTCTCTTAGTACCTGGGCTATGTCTCGCCATTCCCTTCTAGCTTGTAGGGTTTCTGATGAGAAGTCAGCTGTGAGTCTAATTGGAGATCCTCTGAGAGTAATCTGACATTTCTCTCTTGCACATTTTAGAATCTTTTCTTTATGTTTCACTGTGGTGAGTTTGATTACAACATGTCGTGGTGAGGATCTCTTTTGGTCATGTTTATTAGGGGTTCTATAAGCTTCCTGTACTAAGATGCCTCTGTCCTTCTCCAAACCTGGGAAATTTTCTGCTGGTATCTCACTAAAAAGGCCTTCTAATCCTTTCTCCCTCTCCATGCCTTCAGGAACTCCTAGGACCCGAATGTTGAGTTTTTTAATAGTATCCTGTAGATTCTCGACAATATTTTTTAGATTTCTAATTTCCTCTTCTTTTCTTTGGTTTGCCTGTTTCCTTTCCTGTTCTCTGTCTTCTAATTCCGATATTCTCTCTTCTGCTTCACCCATTCTGTTTTTAAGGCTTTCTAATGTGTTTGTCATTTGATCTATTGAATTCTTCATTTCATTATGATTTCTCGTCACAATCACCATTTCTTGTTCCACTAGTTGTTTCATTTCATTTTGATTCCTCCTTAATATTTCACTTTCACGAGAGAGATTTTCTATCTTGTCCTTTAAGGATTTCTGTAGTTCAAGAATTTGTTTTTGAGAACTTCTTAATGTTCTTATCAATTTTTTGAGATCCTCTTCTTGCATTTCTTCAATCTCATCATCTTCATAATCTTGAATTGGGGTGTCTTTTTCATTTGGGGGCGTCATAGTGTCTTCCTTGTTCTTGTTAGCTTGGTTTTTGCGTTTGTTGTTTGGCATGTTGGAGATATTTGCTTTCTTCACTGTGGTGTTTTTTCTTGTTACACTATGGCTCTATATTAAGTGGACTGTCTGCTTTCCATGGAGCCTTAGAGGCTTGAGATGAGTGTGGACTGAGAGCTGTGTTTGGTTCCTCAGGGTTGAGGGTGTGTCAAAGATGACACTCCCAGGTTAGGCGTGGTAAATCTCTCTTTCTTTCTTTCTTTTTTGATTCAAAAGGGAAGTAATTCCGCACAGCTGAACGTAATTGGAGGTAGTTAGCAGGCAAATGATATACCCACAGGAGCCAGAGATTGGGAGCTCTTTCCCAAGGACCACACAGGGAATCTCTGCTGCCCTCAGTGTGGGCTCCAATTCTCCTGCAGTCTCCCACTGGGTTGCCAAGTTAGATGCTAATCTCCTGTTATTTCACCCCTCCCCCCAGAGTCAGGTTTTTCTGCTAGGCTCAGGGCCAGTGCAGACCTGAGGTCGCCCTGCTTATGACGTATGTCCAAAATGGCGCCTGCTCTGTCTTGCTCGCCTTTGAGAGGTGAGTGGAGAGAGAGAAACTTGTGTCCGTATCGGTCACTTTTTTAATTTTTTTCCTCTCTCTCTTCTAGTTAGCCTGGTGAATTTTTCCCCACGGAGTTTCAAGCCTCGTTCCCTCTAGTCTCCTCTTTCCGCTTGCCCGCTGGTGTCTCGGGCTATTGAGGTTCTGCTCACCTCACGTTCCAGCGCTGGTGTGTTGAGTCTGCCGCTGGTGTCCCGAACTTGGGCTCCCATGCTCTCCATGCAGGTCCACTGTGAATCACTAGTTCCGGAAGAGTTTCCTCTGCTGTTTCATCCCCTACTCTTCCTTGACCCTGCAGTATCTCCACTTATATTAACCTGTCTCTCCCCCGGACTAATAGTGTGCTCCCCGCCTATTCCGCCATCTTTCAAACTCTTACTATTTAACCAAACATTAGATAAGTTATTTTACATGTCTTAGAAATTGTTTTTCTCAGTTTCTTAAGAGTATAATACCAAATCAAGTGAGAGGATGAATGAGCAAAAGCTTCATAAATGATGTAAACATTTGTAATCACCAGTATTATTTCAATGAAGAGGTGGGAAATTAGGCATAGGAAAAATCTATGCAGTAGGCTAGGTCAACCTGGAGATTCTGAAATATGCACTTAGAAACAGAATATTTGAGCAAAACAAAAGTACTGTTTTTTCTAAATATTCAGCCTGCTTGTGTTCTTTAGCTTCTTGTTTTATAATTGATAGCAAAGCAGTAAATGACTTTGGGGATTGTTGCATATCTCACATATTGCTTTGCCATAGAGGAGCATAATCAAGTGGAAATGGATAAATTTTTTTGTCGAAGATTTCTTTCTGTAGGCAAGATGATGCTTTTTTCCTCCCAGTATCTTTTAGCTATTAACTTTTTACAATAATTGGCATAAATATAAAATGGTAAACAGTGTTTATTGTTTGCATACAAGTGAGTTTGAATTGGGGCCTTTTACTGCCAGTCATTCCCAGCACAATCTCAAGAATGTAATAGGCAATCAGATGGTGATTTATCTGACCCATTATTGAGAAAGAACCAAGAAAAATCTAAACATCATTTGGTTCACTCATGTGCACAATGCAAACACAAAACAGTGAATTATCCGAGTTTTGTCATTATATTCAATGCCATAAACATATTTAGAATTTGAAAATTTGCTCTTATTACTGTCCTTAATTTTTCTTTGTTCAATCATAGGAAGAAATATAGAAGTAAAGTAAATGTAATGGAGTTTCATAAAGGAAAGCTCTCTATAAAAACCAAAACAATGGATGTACCAGAAAAATAATTCTCTGGATTTTCTTTGAGCGTGGTGTATTATTCCAGTGTCATGACCGCATTCCCACTAATGTGATCATTTCATTCAGCTGCTTACAGGAAATGCCTCCTGTGATCTTAGCTAGCTACAGCCCATCATTTTTCCATCAGTGGAACTGATAGGTAAGGGTTCTGCTGAACAGATGCCATGTGGTTGTATGGCAAGGGAACATAAGAAGGGCTGAGCATTGAGTCCTAAGCCCAAAGCAACTCCAAATCAGAATGCATACTTTTAATTATTTCTGAGTATGACCAACAATTATGTTTTGAAGTTAACTTGAAAAAACAATTCAGAGTGTTACACCCCAAATTACACACTTTGTTTATTGACTTAGAAGTACTCTCATCTCTGCCTCGTGGAGTCATAGTTAGGTGAGTAAATGGATGTTTTCCAGGAAACGACACAAGTGCATGCTCAGACCACAAGCAGAGAGAAGTATGGGGAGACAGCACCCGGCAAAGGAAACTAACCAAGCTTAGGGGTTGAGACTGGAGGGAGAGAGGCAGTGGGGACAAGGCAGAGATTGAGGAAGCAGACAGGCTGCTGTAGTTGCACAGTCACCACAGTGAGAGAGAACACAGTGCACTGGGGGAGGCTGGGGTCACCGTGATGCACAGGTCAAGGGGAGTCATGTGCGAAGTAAAGTGGGGCTGTCAGCATGAGCAGACCATACCCTATAGGCTTGTCCGTATTTCTGGAAGTGCTTTAATATATGACATTGCTTTTCTTCTCTCAGCAACTGATAAGGCAGACAAGTTCCCCTTTGGGTATTAAGGGATCAGACTTTATAACCTGCCCAAGCTCACAACTAATATGTGGCAGGGGAATAATTCACACCTTAGTTGGCCTAGCTCCCAAGTTGTTGTCTATCTCTGTTCTTCATCTTTGAAAACTGCAGCAATGTGTGGAGTTGCTCTCACATAGTTCCAAGAAAACTTGGAAAACTACACTTTCAAATCATTGATAGTGTCTTAACATTGCATTTTAATCTCATGGTTTTCAGTAGACAGTTTTGAGGCCAATTGAAATATACCCATAATTCTGGCATTTTCTAACTGGGCAGAGGAGAAAGGCGGTGATCTTAAATTTTTTTAGCATCTTGAATAAGAATTGGCCATAGAAAAAACAGTGGATACATTTTTAAAAAACCATGTGTTTAGCAATAGTGCTAAACCTAGATTTGCAGAGTGCCACCAAAATTTCATGTACAGAAGCCAACATCTGTTCTTCCCTGTGAGTACAAATGGCTTGCCCATCTTCATTCTTTGATGATCCACAGTTAAATATAAATCCCACACTGTTAAAGTCAATTGGGGCCGGCGCCGTGGCTCAACAGGCTAATCTTATGCCTAGCGGCGCCAGCACACCGGGTTCTAGTCCCGGTCGGGGAGCCGGATTCTGTCCTGGTTGCCCCTCTTCCAGGCCAGCTCTCTGCTGTGGCCAGGGAGTGCAGTGGAGGATGGCCCAGGTGCTTGGGCCCTGCACCCGCATGGGAGACCAGGAGAAGCACCTGGCTCCTGCCATCAGATCAGCGCAGTGCGCCGGCCTCAGCGCGCCGGCAGCAGGGGCCAGTGGAGGGTGAACCAACGGCACAAGGAAGACCTTTCTCTCTGTCTCTCTCTCTCTCTCTCTCACTGTCCACTCTGCCTGTCAAAAATTAAAAAATAAATAAATAAAAATAAATTAATTTAAAAAATAAAGTCAATTGGATACCAGTATCAAAGAATTACTGTTTTTCAAAACAATGTGCATTGTTTACTTCATTCAAAAACTCTATTCTTTAAATACATTACCTTTTCTAGAGGTCTCCATTATTGTAGGATTCAGTCAATGGTCAGTATATTTCCAGGACAAAACTCTGGTCCTACCCCAGAAGTTTCTTCATGTGAAAGCACTGAATTTATTTATCCTAATTCCTGAACTGAATAAAGGTTTGTGGTAATGATATTGAAATGGAATGGGGGGAAGATTGGGGGAGAGAGGGATTTGTTAAGGTAATATTGGCTGCTGTTGGAAATAAAATCTGAAATATCAATCTTTGACTCAATAGAAGTTAATTCCTTGACCTCAAAATCCTCACAGTGGCAGGTGGAGAGTTCTGTTCCATGCATCAATCAGACACCCAAGGCCCTGGAGGCTCTGCCATCTCAAGGTTGCCCTGGGTATCAATATCCAACCAGCAGGTGGGGAGACAGGAATTGAAGAATTGCATGGGCAAGCCTGAAAGTGGGTTATGTGACTTCCTGCCACATTCTGTTGACCAGTACTCAGTCACAACCATACCCCGCTAGCAAGAGAAAATGTTATGTGGGTTTATATGGTCCCAGCTGTGTGCCATGGGAAATCAAGTTGTCAATCTCTGCATTAGAAGAATTTTCTTTTCTAAAACCTGTGTTCAGTCCCATAATTTGGGATCTGAAGAAAACATAATTCACACCTTGACACTAAAGTCAGCTTTGTATGTCTGTGAAGGCTTCCCTGTTCATCCATATGTAGTGGGGTTGTGATCAGGAGAAATGAAGCAGGGAGCTTACAAATTTGACTTTCATTTCAAGTTATTTATTTTGTGATGATCTGGGCTCTTGATAGAAATGAGCCTTTGACACCTCCCTACTAAATCAGAGTCTTGTACTTTTGGTGCTATCCAAGCTTTGTGCGATTTCTAACATTGGTTCAAAATGTAAACACCAAGATGCCTCCAACCACACATAGCAAATAGAAGGAAAGTGAGGAATAACATCCCCATCACAAAAGAAACTGTTAGGAGAGAGAAAGCAGGATATTAGGGAAGACACTGCCTCCAAAAGCAGCAGGAAAAGAACAAAGAGGGAGGACAAGGGCAGAGAAACAAGGGAGGGCAGTTCAAGGAACTTCTACTGGCTTGTGAGAGCTGACTGTGGAGTTCTCAGGAATTCTGTTAGCCTATTGGTAAACACATTACTTAAAAACAAATTATAGAAACCTATGATTAAGTAAATTATGTTCAAAGTAAAGGTAATAAGTACATAATACTCATCTCTTCACGCTTATTTTACTACACTTAACTATCACCTATTTCCAGAGGACATTTCCACCTACTATACATATGTGGTAGAAATACTATACTCATTATGGTTTGGTGCTTCACATCTCTTCCCAATTCTACATTCAAGGATGTCATGTTGGTGGTTTGAAATTGACCATAGTGGCTTATTTTATTTTTACCTGGAGAGTCATTTGTTAAACATTTACCAGAACACATTGCTCCTGTACAATCCAGAAAACAAGAAATGCAGAGTATTAGAGAGCTGCAAGACTTCAAGGAAGAGAAAGGGATTCAAAGGAAGGAAGTATGAATTTCTGTGCCTGCACACTTCTGCTTCTAAAGTTGAGTGCTGGCTGGAATACATCCCAGTTCCAAAGGAGCATCTCTCCAATCAGAATTGCTCCTGCACCTTGACCCATCCTGCATCAATGGCTTTCAGCCAGAACACCTATTGCTAGGTCTCCTGAGCACCAACTATCTTTTGAGGCCTCTGCCAATTCCTTGCATTGGACTTTCTTTGCACCATCATTGAATGTATAGCACATTATGTATCTTGCTTCAAAAATAGCTAATAATATTTGCCTGCCTCTAGTTTTTCTTCTCTGGATTAATCTCCCTTCAGAGCATCTTTCTGGTCATACATTCTCTCAATTCTTATACGAGGAGGCACTTTGTCTTGTCCTAAAGCCTGGTACTCTGATCCTACCCCTCCTGCAATGGACAGTCCTTCTGATGCTCTTTCCATGTCTCTTTCCAATGCCTGGGTACAGCTGTGAAACCATAAACATGGCTTCCATGGAAAGGAGGAGAGGGTCTGTCTACATACAAAGATCCTGAATGGTGTCTGAAAACACAATGATCTTTTATAGCTGCATTTTCACTTGTAAAAAGAATCTTTATGAAAATAGAATGGAATTTCAAGGGGCTTAGAAGAAATTAGCTGTTATAAGTTTTAAACAACCTAGTCTAAATACAGTTATAAATAGCACAAATGAATATATGTATTCTAATAAAGGTAATTCACAGAATATTAAATTAAAGTGATGAATAGTACAGTAGCCAACAGGCACAAACTCATTTAACTCTTGACACAAATTATTAAACATCATCGTTCTTTTGTGACCTGATCTGTGCACTGTCATGGATCAGGGGAGATTAACCACATTGCCCAAGTGCAGAGTCAGATGTCTCCATTCTGAAGGAAACCGCGAAAGCAGAGCACATCACTCACGTGTAATTAAGATTGCAATGACAGCTACTGGACTCATAGAGAAAAGCCATGTGATACCAGAAGTCTCCACTTTAAGCAAGATAATCCAAACACTAACCAAGATTGTTGAGAAAAGGGAGGAAACTTTTAGGTTACAGCCATAAGTGACTCAAATAGTGAAAAAGAACTATAATAGCAAGCGGGTGCTGAGGAGGCTGTATTTGACGGAATGTTTTACTATCTTTCTCCACTAGTGGTTTAAGAAATTGACTTCTATTCCCTTGTTATTTTCCTTCCTTATAAATTGCTTTTAAATAATAATTAGCTTAGTAAAAGCTATTTTATGTTCCCTTTCAATTCTTTTGTATTGAACTGAGACCTGAGAACTTTTTAAGGAACAGTTTTTGTTTCTAAGCACTTAACACCTTTTGTGTGACAGTGGCAATAATTTTCTGTAAATAGTACCTTGTATTAGCCAAGAAACTACAGAAATATTTCATAGCTTCAACCTTGACACAGTGAAAGCACAGCTGTGAGAAGATAAAAGGAGCATTCTAGTAGCCTTAGGTGTTAAGTTCTAGGATGCACTGGTTTCGCATGTCTGAAACTACTGTCTTTATAAAAACATTGTGTTTTGGCCACATCCTTGAATGCAACCATTTTGTATAACTGCTACAGCTTTATTCATTGACTAGATGATTAAATGAAAAGTCGAGATTTTGTTCTTGTTCGGTTCCTTTTGCCTAACTTGGAATGGCATCCAATGAGCAGATATTTGATCCTTCATTTTGTATTTCTTTCTTTTTTTAAAAAATAATCACTGGCATGTATGCTACCTGTGCCCCTATAAGATAATGCTACATCCAAACAAAGTAATTTCACAGATAAGACCTCTGTTTGTCTTCAATCTGGTATATTCAGTAACACTCTTTCCCCCCTCATGGATGCTAAGGATTAGATACATGCTCACTCTAGATGGTATGTATCGCTACAAAAGGCTGGTACTGAGAAGTACCTTAGGTTTAGGCATCAGGATAAAAAAAATCACTCACCTGTAATGCATTATTCAATGCCAGCATCCCATCTGGGCACCAGTTCGAACCCTGGCTGCTCTATTTCTAATCCAGCAGAAAATGGCCCATCTTCTTGGTCCTTTGCCATCCATATGAGAACCTAAATGAGGGCTGGTGCTGTGGCTCAGTGGGTTAAAGCCCCAGCCTACAGTGCCAGCATCCTATATGGGCACTGGTTCGAGTCCAGGCTGCTCCACTTCCAATCCAGCTCTCTGCTATGGCCTGGGAAAGCAGTGGAAAATGGCCCAACTTCTTGGGCTGCAGCACCCATGTGGGAGACTGGAAGAGACTCCTGGCTCCTTGCTTTGGATCAGCTCTGCTGTAGCCATTGCAGTCATTTTGGGAGCAAACCAGCAGAATGGAAGACCTCTCTCTCTGGCTCTGCCTTTCTCTGTAACTCTGTCTTATAAATAAATAAAATAATAATTCTAAAACAAAAAAGAACAACCCAGATGGAGGTCCAGGCTCTTGACTTTAACCTGGCCAGATCTGTCCATTGCAGCAATTTTGAGAGTGAACCAAAGGATAGAAAGTCTCTCTGTTTCTCCATCTCTTTGTAACTCTGCCTTTCAAAGAAATAAATACTATATATATATATATATATAATATACACATATATATACACATACTGCATCAACAAAATTTATATTTTCAGCTTGCACTTTTTGAAGTACCCACATATAATTCTATATTAGTATACACATGGGGTCTTTTAAAAAGTTCAGGGAAAATGTGAGTTATGAAAAAACTATGCATGGATTTCAAAATTTTTACCACCAAAACAATCTTATCTTTCAATCGCGTTCTCCATGATCTTTTTGAAGTTCCCCCTTGTGTGTGTGTGTGTGCATACATTATAAATATTACAGTGTACTCCAGAAAGTAAAGAAATGCTTACTTTTTGGGAAACACGATCATTTATGGTATTCTAAAATATAAGATTTTCTTTAAAGTTAGGACTGCATGTAAGTCTCTATTTTCCTCCCTTAAATTCAGTGCCTTAATTTAAATACAGATTTGTCTGTATCCATGTGCGTTCTCTCCTCTCCCTTTCCCTTTGGGATTTCTGGAGTAGAGAAATAAAACACTATTTCAAAGAAGAAACTCTTAGTAGCAGCATATTCACCACCTTTCCTAATGTCACCTCTGGCTTTCCATTCCTTGAATTTTAATGCTGTCTGTGCTATAAAATAAGGTATTTCTCAAAAGAGTACAGAATAACCCATTTCTCTCCATGAACTGTCAGTAGTTGGCTACATTTCCTTCTCATCATTTTAAGAATGTATGAGAAGTCTTCTTACCCACAGGAATTTCCTAACTGCTACCTGAAATAAGGTAATTAAAGGTTAGGCTCTCCTAGGAACACGTGAAGGGATCTTTAACCTCTTTGAAAATTGGATCCACATTCAGTTACCAACTTCAGTCCCCCTTCCATTTGGCCCCCTTCCTCAATGTAGCTTGAGTTCATTTCAATGAAGTCCCCAAAACACTGCACACTACTCTCAAAACTGCAGGGGAAGTGGCCTGTGATCTTATTTTCCAAATCTTTTAAAGAACAAAATACATATTACTTTGGCAAAGGAGAATTTTAAATTCAAATGAAAGAGATGAGCAAATTTTTCAGTTAAATGATGGGAGGAAGGCCAGGACCATCAAAGGGTCTTTGCTGGGGCTGGCACTGTGGCATAGAGGGGTAAAGCTGCTGCCTGTAGTCTGGCATCCTATATGGGTGCCAGGTCAAGTTCCAGCTGCTCCACTTCCAATCCAGCTCTCTGCGATGGCCTGGGAAAGCACTACAAGACGGCCCTGGACCTCGGGCCCCTGCACCCATATGGGAGACCCAGAAGACAGTCCTGGCTCCTAGCTTCAGATCGGCCCAGCTCTGGCATTGTGGCCATTTGGGAAGTGAACCAGCGGATGGAAGACTTTCTCTGTCACTCTCTCATTCTGTCTGTAACTCTACCTCTTAAATAAATAAATAAATCTTAAAAGGGGTGTGTGGGGGGAGTCTTCTTTGTTTTACCTGGATATAAATGGCCTAATGCTGCAGTTTTTGTTTTTCATTCAATGGGTGGCTAGAACAGGCTTGGGCATCTTACAGGGTTCATCACAAGCTGAAAGACAAAACTTTAAACTGCCTTAGCCACTGCCTGATGAAGAACCTGAACTTTGACTTAACTACTAGAATAGAATTGGTAAGCTCAAATTAGAAAACCCATTTGCTCCATCTGATTTCTTGAGAAAAGCTTTCCGTAGTTCTGCAAGTGACTCCAGCTACATCTGTAAACTGTAGATGAACACCTATCATTACATATCTTGCCTATTGTGAGTAGTGCTGCAAAACAACATGGGAATCCCAATATCTCGTTGATACACTGGTTTCATTTTCTTTGCACATATATTCAGTATTGGGATAACTGGACTGTATGATAGGTATATTTTTAGCTTTTTATGAACCTCCATACTGTTTTCCATAATGCAGTGCTAATTTACATTCCACAGTGTATGAGAGTTCCTCTTTCTCTGCATCCTTGTCAGCTTTTTCTGTTTTTTGTCTTTTGCTTACAGCCTTTCTACCTTGGGTGACGCGATAGCTCATTGTAGTTTTGCTTTGCATTTCCTTGATGATTAGTGATGTTCAACATTTTTTCATGAGCATGGTGGCCATTCTTTTGAGATGTCCATTAAGAAAATTTTGTGCCTCTGTTTTTTCCTTCTCTTCCTCACATCTCCTTTCTCCTTCTCACCCTGTGTCCTTTCCAATCTCCCCTCTTTCCTCCCTCACTTTTACTCCTGGTTGATCATTCTATTGCATTTGCATCCATTCTTCTTCACCTTTTGTCCAAAGCCGAGGCCTGATGTTTTAACAGAAAGAGTTATTTATTCCCAGGGTTTTGTTTTTTTTTTTTTTTTTTTTTTTTTGACAGACAGAGTTAGAGAGAGAGACAGAAAGGTCTTCCTTCCATTGGTTCACCCCCAAACGGCCGCTACGGCCGGTGCACTGCGCCGATCCGAAGCCAGGAGCCAAGTGCTTCCTCCTGGTCTCCCATGCGGGTGCAGGGCCCAAGCACTTGGGCCATCCTCCACTGCCTTCCTGGGCCACAGCAGAGAGCTGGACTGGAAGAAGAGCAACCGGGACAGAATCCAGTGCCCCAACCAGGACTAGAACCCAGGGTGCCAGTGCCGTAGGTGGAGGATTAGCCAAATGAGCCGCGGCGCTGGCTGAGTTATTTATTCCAAGCAAACCCAGTAGTTGGTGAGGCCCAGAAATGTACTTTCTTTCTTCAAATCTGGAAATTTTCACTGTAGGAAGGGCTATTTAATGCATTTCTCCACCAGTGTAACTAAAAGAGGCCAATGCATCTTTATTATTTATAATGAACAAAATTTGGTGCCAAAATGTGGTATTGTGATAAAAATATTTTCAACATATTTATAGTTTACTTAACCCCATATGTATCCTTTGTACCAAGGGAGGCAGATTTTCTAAATGGACTAGCTTATTTTCAGAAATTACAGACAGCACATAAATCACTCAGGAAGACCACACGGTGCCATTTGGGCTCAGCTGTATCTCCTGATTCTCTTAGTCTTTGACAACATGGCCCATAAAGCATTAGAATAGAATTGTTCACTAAGCTTTTCCTTTACTTACATATAAGGTGCAGGTGTAGATGACTGAATGAAAAAAAAAGGAAAATATACTTTGGGTAAACATTTACATTTTAATTTTCTCGAGGCCCATTATGTGTTTATCAAGGCGTGTAACAGCTTTAAGTTAACAATGCAACAATGCATCATTAAATGTACACCAGATGTTCCTGTTCTAGCACCTATTACTGAGAGCCCTCCACTTGCCTGTCGAGGAGGGAAAAAAATGTGTGTTCTCCTTTAATAACTAACACTAAGCCATCAAAACAAGAAGCAATAACAGAAAGACTCTGACACATTGCTTTGATAAAATACTGACTAGAAACTCATTAGTGTAACAGGCTGCAGAGGAGCCAGCATACCCACTCCTCAGCCCCATTCTTGAGAAGCGGAGTAATAAAGATGCTCAACAGAAGGTCAAGCCTAGGGATGGCACTGCTGGTGCGGTTCCAAATGATGGGCACATTGCTTGCCCTTGTGAATCACAAAGATGGAGGATTTGGGAATTGGAATCGACAGCACAGAGTATCAGCAAGTCCATTCAGAAAACGGGTAATATGTGTTTTGGAGGATCATAAACTAAAATGATACAAAAAAGTTGGAGCAGATGGCTACAGGGGCATAAACATCCTAAAAAAATTTTAAGGGAGCTTTTTATGGGAGATGTGTGCTTGGATCCTGCGATGGATTAAAAGTGGGGGAGATCTAACTAGTTCTTGGCTTTTTCTTCTGTCTGATTAATTTACCTCCCAGAGAGCAGTTACTTAAAAGGGCTTTCATAGATCCACTGTAGCAAATCCTGCAAAAAGATGATACATTTCCCCTGTGGCTGATAGATTTATGGATATCTCTCCACATCAAATCTCAGTCTGGGGGAAGGGAGGGAGGGAAAGTGGGTAGGAATAAATGTACACACAAAACTCGTGGCCTCCCTTAATGGAACACAATTAAAATAAACATACATTCCTGTTTTTCAGGCCATTTTAATCACTTTTGGACTGCCAATGTTTTCAAAGTAAAGAATCAAAACCTTCTCGAATGTTAAAATATTCTAAGCAGTTTGCCCTCTATGAGGAAAAATGTTCCTTTTTACCTAAACTGATAAACTCAAGGTTTATTCAGGGAGGAAAAAAAAAAGAAATAATAAAGTTTAAAGGAGCTGTAAAATTGCTCTGAAATATGGAGAGCACATATTTCCAAGGCTGAAGCTCTGCCCAGCTACAATTTATGGGTGAAGGTCAGATCTCTGTGATGCTTCAGCATGCAAATGGCATCCTGAGACCTTGGGGGGTGGAGTATTTGAGATTTAATTTCTCTTCAATTCTCCGTTCTTCCTGTATACCCTTATCAATGAACACATTCTCTTAATATTACATTAGTGAATTGAAGCTCTAAGCTCAGCAGTGAAATATGTTTGGACAATGTCCGAAAGTCATTTACACAGCTTTTCAGAGGATACTCCAAGTGACACTGGGCCTTCTTTTGAAAGGAGCCCAGGATCTGAGTTTGTATGTCAGGAATCACCCACCCACAGGTCTGCTCAGCATGAGATTGCTGGGATGCTTAATGGTAAATTCCGTAATCCCACAAAGGAATGTCTGAACCTACCAATTGACAGCTATGTCATTGAGCTATGAATCCTGTAATTGAGGGGATGGGGTTCTGCTTCCCACTGAGTGATCTCTTGATCTTTCACTACTGAGAGCAAAATAAAGAAATTAACATAAATAGTGCAGATGACAAGTGGAATTGTTTCTAAAACAGAATTAATAAAAGCAACCAGCCCAGTGTTCTGAGAGCTTTTCCAAATTCTGTTGGTTTGAGTATATTATTATTCTAAGCACTAGGAACTAGGATGCTAAAAGAATGGCTTTGACTAAAATGAGTTCAAAACATCATATATCTGTGTGTGTGCATGTGTATGTGTGTATGTATGTACTTCAATATATTTTTTTATTTGACAGGTACAGTTATAGACAGTGAGGGAGAGAGACAGAGAGAAAGGTCTTCCTTCCGTTGGTTCACTCCCCAAATGGCCACCACGGCTGGCACTGCACTGATCCAACTGGTCTCCCATGTGGGTGCAGGGCCCAAGGACTTGGGCCATCCTCCACTGCCCTCCTGGGCTACAGCAGAGAGCTGGCCTGGAAGAGGAGCAGCCGAGACTAGAACCCGGCGCCCACATGGGATGCTGGTGTTGCAGGCGGAGAATTAACCAAGTGAGCCACGGCGCCAGCCCTCAATATACTTTAAAAATCATAGATCACAAATAACAGTTTGATGAATACAATGAACACAATCATGCAACCACCAATTAGGTATAGAAATAGAACACTCTGGCATTCAAGCAGCTCTACTTGGTCACTTTCCAGTCACTACACTCATCCAGCAAATTGCATAATAATAGATTATTTTTTTCAGCTTTATACAACTACCATCATGCATCATATATTATTGTGTGCGTATGTGTGAACTAGTGTAGTCCACAATGTATCCATGAGACCCCTCCATACAATAGTTTTTCATTTTCATTGCTGTGTAAGTGCCATTGGATGAAATAGAGTTATATGTTCTTAAAACTGGGGATACATTCTAAGAAATAAGACATTAGGCAATTTTGTTATCGTGCAAACCTCACAGAGTGTGCTTGCACATACCTAGATGATATGGTTCAGGTCAATCAACTGACATGGCCTCTAATGTCATCCAGAACAGCAGTGAACATGGGATAGGTGGGACTGCTGCTGGACCAGCACAATGGACTGTTTGCAATAAACATCTCTTATAAGTAGAAGGACCACACCTTAAAATAACTGAGAAGTGAGAGTATAGTAAATAGATAAGCCAGTAACATGTTCATTTGTTATTATCAAATTTATCAATTGTACATGATTGTATGGGCTATTCATTTATACAACTACAGTATGGTTGGTTTGTTTACATCGGCATCAGAGCAAACACTGAGTAATATGTTATACTGTCACATTACAATATCAATAGGGAATTTGAATTTTTCAGCTCCATTATAATCTTACTGGACTACTGTCTGTCACATAGGTGGTCTGTCAGTGACTAAAATATTGTGATGTGGTGCATGACATACTACAGTTTATTTATCCATTCTAGTGGTTAAGGATATTTGGGTTGTTTCTAGAGTTAAGGTGTTATGAGCAGTGCTTCATATTGGATATATACCTAGGAGCAGAATTGCTGAGTGACAAGGTATGAAAATGTTCACCTGTAGTAGATAAGGCCAAACAATTTTACAATGTGGGTTATTCCAAATGACCATCAGTATAGGAATTCCTCTTGCTCAACATCATTGTATGATCAGATTGCCTAAGTGTTAACCCAACTGACAGGGACATAGTGATATTGCTTTATTTTCTCTATTGACTGCCCATGTTCTGCATCATTTATATTAACTGAAATTTTAATATTATGTTTTATGTAGTCTCTACTTAAATTCTTGTCAATTTTTTAAAATTCCATTTAAAAAAATTTTATTACTGATGAGTAGAAAGTCATTATGTATTTTCTAACTACGTGCCTGTTGTTACTTAAATACATTGTAGATACCTTTTCCCATCATGTAGATTGCCTTTTCCTTCCTAAATGTGTTTTTAGTGAATAGAAGGTCTTAATTTTAATGTAATCAATGCTTCTATTTTTTCATAAAGATTTATATTCCTTTGTCTCCTTTTAAAGAAATACTTGCTTACCCCAAAATTAGAACGATATTCTCCTGTTATATTATAAAAGCTTGATCATTGCAGTTTCCTGTTTAAATCAGTGATCCACCTGGAACTGAGGTTTGTGGATGAGCAGGAGGCCTGTTTCCTTATGCAGCTATCCAGCTGGCTTATGGACTGGAGATACTGTCTTTTAGATAACTTTCTCATAAGTGTTCACTTGCACATAGATAGGTTGGGATATTGAAATGGCTTTAATCTATAGATCAGTTTGGGAACAATTAACACTTTCATGATATTGAAAACCCCAATCCATTAACTGAAAATATTTTTTCTCAAAAATATTTTTAGTCCTTTTTATGTAGAGATCTTTTTTTTTTTTGCTTTTTAAAAATCTCTAGTTTACTTCTTTTTTAAAAACTTTTATTTAGTAAATATAAATTTCCAAAGTACAGTTTAGGGATTACAATGGCTTCCCCCCCCCCCCCATAACTTCCCTTCCACCTGCAACCCTTCCATCTCCCAATCCCTCTCCCATTCCATTCACATCAAGATTCACTTTTAATTCTCTAAATATACAGAAGATCAATTTAGTATATATTAAGTAAGGATTTCATCAGTTTGCACCCACACAGAAACATAAAGTGTAAAATACAGTTTCAGTACTAGTTATAGCATTACTTCACATTGGACAACATATTAAGGACAGAGATCCTACATGAGGAGTAAGTATACAGTGACTCCTGTTGTTGACTTAACAATTGGACACTCTTGTTTATGGCATCAGTAATCTCCCTAGGCTCTAGTCATGAGTTGCCAAGGCTATGGAAGCCTTTTGAGTTCGTCAACTTCGATCTTATTTAGACAAGGTCATAGTCAAAGTGGAAGTTCTCGCCTCCCTTCAGAGAAAGGTACCTCCTTCTTTGATGGCCCATTCTTTCTACTGGGATCTCACTCGCAGAGATCTTTCATTTAGGTTTTTTTTTTTTTTTTTTTTTTTTTTTTTTTTTTTTTTTTTTTTGCCAGAGTGTCTTGGCTTTCCATGCCTAAAAAACTCTCATGGGCTCTTCAGCCAGATCCAAATGCCTTAAGGGCTGATTCTGAGGCCAGAGTGCTGTTTAGGACATCTGCCATTCTATGAGTCTGCTGTGTATCCCGCTTCCCATGTTGGATCCTTCTCTCCTTTTTTTTTTTTTTTTTTTTTTTTATTTTTAACAGGCAGAGTGGACAGTGAGAGAGAGAGAGAGAGAGAGAGAGAGAGAAAGGTCTTCCTTTGCCGTTGGTTCACCCTCTAATGGCCGCCGCGGTAGCGCGCTGCGGCCGGCGCACCGCGCTGTTCCGATGGCAGGAGCCAGGTGCTTCTCCTGGTCTCCCATGGGGTGCAGGGCCCAAGGACTTGGGCCATCCTCCACTGCACTCCCTGGCCACAGCAGAGAGCTGGCCTGGAAGAGGGGCAACCGGGACAGGATCGGTGCCCCGACCGGGACTAGAACCCGGTGTGCCGGCGCCGCAAGGCGGAGGATTAGCCTGTTGAGCCACGGCGCCGGCCTCCTTTTTTTTTTTTTTTTTTTTTAATCTATCAGTTAGTATTAGCAGACACTAGTCTTGTTTGTGTGATCCCTTTGACTCTTAGACCTATCAGTATGATCAATTGTGAACTGAAATTGATCACTTGGACTAGTGAGATGGCATTGGTACATGCCACCTTGATGGGATTGTATTGGAATCCCCTGGCACATTTCTAACTCTACCATTTGGGGCAAGTCCGATTGAGCGTGTCCCAACTATTTACAAGATTTATTTCTGGGTATTTGATTTTTCTGCTCTTCTAAAATATTTTTTGGTTTTATCTCGTGTTTGTGGCGCATATAGAGAGCAACCTTGGTAAAATCACTTTTTTTAAAAGATTTATTTATTGATTTGAAAGGCAGAGCTACAGAGAGGCAGAGGCAGGGGCAGAGAGGGAGAAGCCTTCCATCTGCCGGTTCACTCCCCAAATGGCTGCAGTGGCTGGAGCTGAGCCAATCTGAAGCCAGGAGCCAGGAGCCTCTTCCAGGTCTCCCATGTAGATGTAGGAGCTCAAGGTCTTGGGCCATTTTCTACTGCTTTCTCAAGCCATAGCAGAGAGCTGCATTGGAACTGGAGCAGTCGGACTCAAACCAGCAACCATATGGAATGCCAGCACTACAGGCAGCAGCTTTACCTGCTATACCACAGCACTGACCCCAAAATCACTTTATAATTCTGATGGTTAATCTGAAAGCCATTTGTATTTTCTATATATGCAACCACATCATTAGTGAATAATAATAATAATTATTATAGATTTATCCATTGTTTCGGGAATCCACCACATTTTATTTTTATTACCTCATTCTACCTCTAGCAAAATTTTAAATGTTAGTGGTAATGGTGGCACACTTGTGTTGTTCCAATTCCTGAGGGATAAATGAAGAGGAAGGGGAGGATATTTATAAGATTATAATAGTAAGTATGAAGTGCTCTGTATGTTTCTATTTATCTCTAGAAATGATATGATTTTCTCAATTAATCTGTTATATTGATTGATTTTTAGTGTTAAACCAACCTTGTATTCCTTGAATAAGTTCATCTTTGCTGTGATTATCAATTATCCCTTTTATATATCACTCTGCGATTTCCTAATACTTTGTTGAGACTTTACATTTATGTTAATGAGCGAGATTGGCCAGAAATTACCCTTTCTATTGCAATTTTAATATTTTATAAGGTTTAAAGATTAATCTGGCCCCCAAAACAAAACATATTGGGGGGCCAGAGCTGTGGCATAGCTGGTGAAGCTGCCACCTGCAGTGCTGGCATCCCATATGAGCGCCAGTTCGAGACCCAGCTGTTGCACTTCCAATACAGCTCTCTGCTATGGCTTGGAAAGTTGTGGATGATGGCCCAAGTCCTTGGCCCCCTGCACTCATGTGGGAGACCCAGAAGAAGCTCCTGTCTCCTGGCTTCGGATCCGCACAGCTCCTGCTATTGTGGCCATCTGGGCAGTGAACCAGCGGATAGAAATCTTCTTTCTCTCTCTCTCTCCGTACTTCTACCTCTACCTCTCCCTCTGACTTTCCCTCTGCCTCTTCCTCTGCCTCTCTGTTACTCTACCTTTCAAAAAAATATAAATAAATCTTAAAAAAAAAAAAAAAAACATATTGGAGGGACCAGCATTGTTAAGCTGCTAACTTTGATGCTGGCATTGCATATGGATGCCAGTTCGTGTCCCGGCTAGTCTACTTCAAATCCATTTCCCTGCTAATGTGCCTAGTAAGGCAACAGAAGATAGCCCAAATGCTTGGGCCCCTGCCACCCACATGGAAGACTCAGATGGAGTTTCATGCTCCTGATTTTGGCCTGACCCAGGCCCAGCCATTGTGACCCTCAGGGCATGAACCAACAGATGGAAGACCTCTCTGGGTATCTCTCTCCCTTTCTTTGTGTAACTCTGCCTTACAAATGAAACAAATAAATCAAAAAAAAAATCCCACTTTTATCCTGTTTTATTATGCTTTGAAAGAGTTGTGGAAAACTGGTTTTGTTTATTCCTTACATGCTTGAAAAAATGTTAAAAAAAAAAAAATCCATGTTGTCCCTTAAGGCATTTGAATCCTGCTAAAAAGCCCATGAGAGTTTCTCAGGCATGGAAAGCCAAGACACTGTGGCAAAGAAAACAAAATGACCTAAATAAAAGATCTCTGTGCGTGAGATCCCAGCGGAAAGAACGGGCCATCAGATAATGCGGTACCTTTCTTTGAAGGGAGGAGAGAACTTCCACTTTGATTATGGCCTTTTCTAAACAAGGTCAGAATTTGTGAACTCAGGAGCCTTGGCAGCTCATGATGAGAGCTTCGGGTGATTACTGACATCATAAATAAGTGTGTCAATTGTTAAATCAACAATGGGAATCCCTGTGCACCTGCTCCCCATGTAGGACCTCTGTCCTTAATGTGTTGTGCTATGAGAATTAATGGTAAAACTAGTATTCAAACAGTACTTTATACTTTGTGTGTCCGTGTGGGTGCAATCTGTTGAAATCTTTACTTAATATATACTATGTTGATCTTCTGCATATAAAGATAATTGAAAATGAATCTTGATGAAGAATGGGATGGGAGAGGGAGTGGGAGATGGAATGGTTGAGGGTGGCAGGGAGGTTATGGGAGAAAAAGCCGCTATAATCCAAAAGTTGTACTTTGGAAATTTACATTAATTAAATAAAAGTTTAAAAAAATCCATGTTGGGGTCAGCGCTGTGGCACAGTAGGTTAAGCCTATGCCTGCAGCTCCTGCCAGTCCATATCCTAGCTGCTCCTCTTCCAATTCAGCTCTCTGCTATGGCCTGGGAAAGCTGTAGTCCCCTGCACCCACATGGGAGACCTGGAAGAAACTCCTGGCTCCTGGTTTCTGATTGGCCCAGCTCCAGCAATTGCAGCCATTTGGGGAGTGAACTAGTGGACAGAAGACCTTTCTCTCTGTCTCTCCCTCTCTCTGTCTGTAACTCTGCCTTTCAAACAAATAAATTAAAAAAGCCATCTTATCAAGAAGTTTTTAAAGATTTTTATTACATATTTGAAGCATTTTATTACTTTAGCACTTAGAGTACTATACATATATTTACTATTTCTTGTGTATTTTAATTTTTCGAAATCATTATTTTAAAATTGCTTATAACATCTATTCATCCTGTTTTTTAACAATTATAGAATCTATATTAATAATCAACTTTTATGCCTATACTGGCTCTTTCTTTTGCTCTCTCTCTCTCTCTCTCTCTCCTGCTTTCCCCTACCAAAGATCAATTGTTTTAACCCGTTCTCTATCTCCTTTTGGAATCCCATTGGTAGATATCTTAGATTTCAGATATTATCTAACAGGTCTTTGAAGCTCTATTTATATTTTTAAAACATTTTTTCTAGCTCTTTGTATGATACTATTTCTATTGAGCTCTCTCTAAGTTTATTTACACTTTCATATGTCATTTCTTTTCTAGTTTAAGTATATCCTTTTCAAAATTATTTCTTTTTATTTTAAAAAGAGAGATCTTCCATTGGCTGGTTCACACCTCAAGTTCTGGCAGGACCAGGGCTGAGCCAGGCTGAAGCCAGGAGCCAGGAACTCAATCCAGTAGGTAGTAGGGACCCAACTAGTTGAATCACCACCTGCTGCCTCCCAGCATGCACATTGCCAAGAAGCTGGAATCAGAAGTGGGGCTGGGACAAGAAGCAGGCATCTGTCTTGTACATGGTTGTCCTAAGCAGTTCGCCTGCCACACTCAACACTGCCCCATGCACCCATTTTTAAAATTTTAGCTGTAATTTTTTAATTCTAGAATTCTGTCTGTTTATTTATAATTTCTGTTTTATCACTGAGATTACTTTATTCATTGTGGATATAGTTCCTTTTCATCCTTGAGCAGAGACAACAACTGCTCTAAAATCAGATGTTGACCAGTTTCAACATCTGAGTTACCTTTAGTTTAGTCTTCTTTTTATTTCCTCTTGAGAATATTTAGTTTAGTCTTAATTTTTTTCCTCTCTTGAGCATGGGTCAGAATCCCTGTCTCTTGCTACACTGAGGCATTTTTGAATTACATTCTGGACACTGTGATTGTTACAGTGTGAGTCCTGGGATTCTGTTATGCTCCTTAGATTATTGATATTTTCATTCTAGCAGGCATTTAGCTTTTACTCGGCTGAAATTTCAAACTCAATCTCTTGGTTTGTAACTCAAAATTCAGTTCACATCTTTTTTTTTTTTTTTTTTTTTTTGACAGGCAGAATTAGACAGTGAGAGAGAAAGACAGAGAGAAAGGTCTTCCTTTTTCTGTTGGTTCACCCCCGAAGTGGACACTACGGCTGGTGCATTGCGGCCGGAGTACTTCGCCGATCCAAAGCCAGGAGCCAGGTGCTTCCTCCTGGTCTCCCATGCAAGTGCAGGGCCCAAGGACCTGGGCCATCCTCCACTGCACTCCCGGGCCACAGCAGAGAGCTGGACTGGAAGAGGAGCAACCAGGACAGAACTGGCGATCCAACTGGGCCTAGAACCCCGGGTGCTGGTGCCACAGGCGGAGGATTAGCTTAGTGAGCCGCGGCGCTGGCCAAGTTCACTTCTTTAATCCTTGGCTGAAGCCTGTCCCATGCATGCATGACCAAGTAATCAGCTAGAAATATAGCAAAGTTTATTCAGTCTTTCCCCCTCTGGCATTCTCCTTCCTGGGTTTCCCTCACTCAATCGCTAGTAACTGAAGCTGTATTTAATTCTGTCCTCTGGTAGTTCGGGCAAAAGCTGTGGGCTTTCCATTAGAATTATAGCTACCCTGATTGCTATGTGTGTCCCCACATAATTCATATCTTATAACAGTATTTGGAGACGGAGCCTTTAAGGAAGGTTAAATAAGATTATAGGGTAGCATCCTTATCCCATAGGTTTAGTGTCCATACAACAAGTGACACTAGAAAGTTAGCCTGCTCTCCCTTCCACGTGCACAAAGACACCCCAGCATTCAGTAAAATGACAGCCATTTGCAACCCAGAGGGAAGCTCTCACCCGACACCAATCCTGCTACCACCTTGATCTTGGACTTCCAGTCCCTAGAACTGTGAGAAAATACGTTTCTGTTGTTTAAGCCACCAGTCTGTGTGTTTTAATATGACAGGCTGAGCAGACTAATACACCCATAGAGCCCTGATTTGCTTGTTCTCAGGCTAACAGCCTTTTAAAACCAGGCAAATCATACTAATCAGCCTGTTTTTGCTCACCCCCCAATGACTTCAAGTTCATGGTTTTTGTATTTTTATCCCAAGTTTACACTTGTTATCTGGGAAAAGGTCAAAGCTGGCACAACTTTACTTGGCCGTAGGAGAAGCAAAACCCATGTTTATCAATTTTATTTGTATTTTCAAAGAGCTATCTCTGTCAGTTTCCTGCATGATACATTTGTTTTCAGTTTCATTAATTTCTGTTTTTATCTTAGGTAAAATATCTTAAGAAAATTAACTATCTAAATCGTGCTCCCTTTTATGTATATATGGGAGACTTAACTAACTAAGCTTTTTCCCACCATCCTGATAAAATGGACTTAGATCACTGATTTTTTTTCTTGGCCTTTAAAAAATAATACATAGGTTAAAAAAATACATTGATAATGTTAGTTGTATTATTCTAATCTTTTTATTGTTTATTAATTTTTGATAGTTTGCTCTATTACTTACTGAAGTTGTTAAAATCTCACACTATGCCAATAGAAATGCCTATTTCATCTTTTAATTCTGATTTTTTGTTTCACATATTTTTCAGTATGTTATTAGATTTAATTTTTCTGCATCCTAATTGTATCATATTTTAGAAAATAGTCTTTATAAATGTGTCGCTTTAAAAATCATAATGTGTGATAGTCTCATAGATAACTGGGTTTCCTTGTTTTACTATTTGAATGATCTTTTTCCATTCTATTTCCATACAGAAAGTCAAAGCTTAGTGTTTCCTTATATTTAAGTCTTTGTTGAAAATAAATAGGATAAAGCTAGGTTTTATATTTGTATTCATATTTATGTCCAGCCTGACCATCTTCATCTCACAATTGGAATACTAAGGTAAAATCATAGCAAAATCAATGGAACCCCATTCTTTACTTAACAAAACCATAAATAAGCACAGTTATAAAGGCAGACTTAACTATGGCAAGAAAATCTATGCTACAAGAAATGGCAGCCTGGCAGACCTCAGCATGTAGATGCACATCAGAGTGAAGCCAAATCTTAGTAATTAAAGGAGAGAAATATCGACTAGATCTATAAATCATCAGAAGTTAATATCATCTCTCCATATAATATTGCACCTTATAAATAATTACTAAATATTGGAAGTTAACTTTATCTTCCATAAACAATACTTATTTTTTCTCAGTTAGATCCTGCTGTGTTCATAAAGTCCCTTGTTAAAGAACCACCCCCACCTTATCTAACCATCAGAGTGCATTAACTTGAGGTCCAAAGACACCTTTATTAGTAGCTGCAAGCTACAAAGGAGTTGAAACTTTATACTAAATTTTATGTCAGTAGGTGGCTAAATATTTTTCTGACAAGAAAGTCTAGAGCTTTTAATATGTTTCTTGAAAAATTCCATGACCCTAAATGTTAAGGACCACCACCATCCCATAGAGTACAAACTCAGGTGCCCACAATGAATGTGAGGGAGCCTTGGCACAGCTTGCTTTTAAGAGTATGCCGAACTATATGAGGGGTTCTACAGCTCATCTGAACTACTATTTTAATCAAACCACCTTCAATGGCCTGCTGTGCAACAGGTTTTTTTTTTTGTTTGTTTTGTTTTTTTATGAATGTGGATTACTTTCCTCACTTAAATCATCAACTTTAGTGCCCTTGACAAAGAAAATCAAAACTCAAAGATGGTGATCATGAAGGATTATGAACAAATTTCTTCCAGGAGAATCAATATCTATAAAAATTATTCTTCCATTGCTGACTTAACTAAAAGAAGTCTTTGTTTTTAAAGCTTAGAGGATTTTCAGTAGAAATGTTTAAAGTTTGTATATATTTTTCAAATATGATGTTTGTTAAATTTTACCACCTTAGAGATTTTATCTTTATACTGCTACTAAAATGTTGTTTGTGATGTTCTATTCCATTAAAAAAATTTAACAAATTTGAATAACGTTGGCTAAAATTAGTCATGAGGTGAATTGAGTGGCACTGTTTGTACAAGAAACATTTTAGAGATGCCAGAATTCAGAATGGACACAAGTTATGCATAGCTGATGTTACTATTTTATGGCATTAAAATTATTTACAAAATTAACTATTAGCTAGATATTTTGTAATATTTATAAAAGGAGCAAAATGTCATTACCTAATTTGCACTTATTTTTGGTATAGTAATTTCACATGTCTCTTAAGATTGCCATTTGCATTTTTTTAAAAGATTTATTTTATTTATTTGAAAGACAGAGTTACAGAGTGGGGTAAAGACAGAGAGAGAGGTCTTCCATCCACTGGTTCACTCCCTAGATGGCCACAAAGGCCAGAGCTGCCCTGATCCGAAGCCAGAAGCCAGGAGCTTCTTCTGAGTCTCCCACGTGGGTGTAGGGGCCCAAAGTCTTGGGCCATCTTCTACTGATTTCTTAGGCCATAGCAGAGAGCTGGATTGGAAGAGGAGCAGCTGGGACTAGAACTGGCGCCCATATGGGAGGCAGGCATTTCAGGCCAGGGCTTTAACACATTGTGCCACAGCGCTGGCTCCAACCACATTGCACTTTAGTTGGAATCCTTCATTTTTGGTCAAGGACCTCAGAATAACTAGATTGACCTTGAGTTTCTTAATCATCACTTCCTAGTAATGAATGGATCAACAGAAGAGAATAGCTCAAGTTTCCAGCTCTATATCTAAATGTGCTATTGCTTCCATCTTTAATTGCAGTCCACTCAGTTCAGAAAAGGACTATTCTGCACAACAGCTGGGGATCTGAATAGACTAGACACATTCTTTGTGTGTAGTTAATGTGTCCCTGAAAACAAACACTGGGACATAGGTTTATATGATCAGCATATTTAAAAGCACTTAATCTATCCTTCTTACCTTTCAGTTATTTTTGAAGGAATATTACTTTCCTAAAACTAAACAGACACAGACATAGAAATATTTGAGATAAAATTATAACATTAAAATTAAACCTATAATCAAACTGCAGCCCCTTATATAACCTTACCATTGATTTGAAGAACTTCCTTTATTACCTGACAAGCTTGCTCATTCTGGACATTTATTTCGATTTTGTTGGGCTTTCAGCCATGCCTATAATGTTGCTGAGGAGTAAAATATCTTTTTATAACCAGAATCATAAATCTTTCTTATAACCATGAGACTTTATCTTTATGGCCATAGATCATTTTAGTTACTGTCAAAAAGTGCCATCATTTCACATTACAAATTAGAGAACTGAAAGACACTGTGGCTGACAATACCTATTAAGTGCGAGCAGGAAAGTAATTTTGCTTTCTGATAAACCAACACTTCCAATCACAAATATTTTAAACAAATAGAAATATTTAGACATGTGCTTTAGTCAAGTTTTGGAAGCACAGCCTAGTTAATGTAAGCAAAGTGGATATATGTATAAAAAAGTGCTCACCTGAATGGAGAAGGTGAAAACAGATGTTGAAAAGAAAAAAATTGATCTTTTTTTTTTGTGAGATACACAAAAAAGGGGTTTTTTTTAATCTCAATTGTACACACAAAGATTTTGTTCTGATTCAAAATGAGATAACTTTTGAGTTCTTCTTGGAAAAAACTGATTATTGCCTAGATGTTCAATATATGACCTTTGTTGATATTTTGAATGTGAGGCCATTATTGGTACTCTTTTTGGGAAGAGAAAATGGACATTTTGCAGCAGAACTTTTAAATTTTGATTAATAGATTATCCTTCCAACATGTGTTTTATTTAAAATTTTCTCTTATTCTCAGCTTTAGGTAACAGTAATTATAGTTTTAAATCAACTTGCTTCCTTAGAATCCATCCCATTGACTCGACACAAATAATGCTGTTTTCAATGAGAACAAGATGCCATAAAACCACAGAAGAGAGTTAGTAATAGCATTTCCTGTATTGAGCCAGTCTCCCCTAACATATCTCTTCATGGAATAACTTTGGTATAAACGGGGCCTTCAAATAAGAGCAGTGGATTCACCAAAGCTTTTGTGCTCTTTGTCTCTTTGTCTTTGCATACATCTATCACCATCCCCTGCTTTGCCCTGCATGATTGGGGTACCAAATCCAGAAAATCCTCCTAAGAAGGTTCTTTTGCCATCTGACTTTCAGGTAGGTTTAGCCAATGAGAGATACTGGAAAGAGATAGGGTGCAAAAGATAGGGAGAAGCTTGGGTATTTCTCCTTCTCTCATCATACTTCGGCAGCTCCCCTAGCAATAGTTGCTCCCCTTCCAAGGCTGCTGCTTCCCTTCATCAGATCCACTATGGTTCTGGCCTCACCTGAGTGCCCTCTGCCCCAGGCCTTCCTGCACAAGGCTTTCTTCCAGCCAGAGAAGTTGTGTTGGCTTTCTGAAGCTGCTCATGGCTGAGTTGCCTCACATTCACTGCTTCCTTTTTAGTTCCTCTACCACCTATATAGCTAGGACACCTCCAGTTATTTCCTAAATTTCTGTGAAAATATTGGGCAATTTCTGTCTGCACATTCCCACTTCTAAGTCTCCTTATTGCATCAAAAGGAGTTTACAATCCTAGGACACAGAGAAGAGGAAATGAGAGGATCCAAATTTATATGTTACATGAAAATTTTTTGAAAAGAGGAATCAAAGCAAAGCTGAGACTACCAGCAACACACGCATATACACACAACATTAATTGAATAAAACTGGCACTTAGTCTTCTCAACCTAACTGGTCTTTCCTGATCCTTACTCTATTTTAAATCAAAAGCTCAAATACATGGGTTCAGAACAGTACTGTATCACCATTTTCCATTGAGATCCATGACTATTGCAAATTCCCTTCTCTGGCTACCAAAAGATACAAGGTAGACCCAGTATTGATAGTGATTCTGGCTCTGGTTGCAGTAGAAGGATAAAGAAGCTGAGGACATGTGCTCAGAGAGTATGAAACTCCCACTGAGAATTAATTTTGTTTGCCCATTTCCTGATGATCTTTGTCATCATGAGGCTTCCTTCTGTTTGGCAGTGCAATGTTATTTTCTTTTTACTTTTGGCTTTGATAGAGCTGAAAGCATGACTTCGAATGGTCACAGTGTGCAGGAATTGGGCACTCTGTAAAGCAAATGTTATTTGGTGCATATTATACTGTGTAATTCAGAACCAAAATAACTTGTTTCTTTTTTAAAAAAAAATATTTTTATTTACTTGAAAGGCAGAGAAAGAGAGAAAAACATGGATGGAGGAAGGGAGGGTAGGAAGCAGAGAGAGAGAGAGAGCACATTCATCAACTGCCTCACTCCCCAAATACCTGCAACTGCTAGGACTGAGCCAGGCTGAACTCAGTCCAAGTCTCTTATATAAGTGGTAGGGACCCGAGTACTTGGGCCATTGGCAGCAGCCTCCCAGGGTGTATCAGCATGAAGCTGCATCAGAAACAAAGAAGCCAGGATTCAACCACGTGCTCAGATATGGGATGCAGGCATCCCAGTGGCTGCTTAACTCACTGTACCAGAATACCCACCCCTGTTATTTCTTGATGAGCATATTGGAGTGTGTGTGTACGGGGATGTGGGGAGTATACATCTATGTATGAAGGTATTTGAAAACATTTGTAAGAAAAAATAAATCAGAAGGTAAGCTTATTTGTTGCGAAAAAATTGAAATCTGTACATAGTTTATTCATAATATATATTTTTTCATGAACTTTTTGAAGTCTCCTCATATTTACTAGAAGTGAGAGTCAATACTGATTTTTCAAATTGGATTTTCATTCTCTATTGGAGGGAGTGAATCGACCTAAAATTCATAACCTTCCTTATAAGAGGAAAAAAGTATCCTACTCTTATATTTAACAGGGATCAATTTCAGTTAAATTTAAACAACTACTAATAATTGTGTGTTAATTAAAGAGTTTAACCAATGGTATTAAGTAGAACAAAAAAATACTAAAAGGAATAAAATAGTAAGTTGTTCCTTGACAGTCAGGACAAGGGCTGATCAAGTCATTGTTTCTCATAGTGTCCATTTCACTTCTATAGGTTTCCTTTTAGGTGCTCTGTTAATTGTCACAGATCAGGGAGAAAATATGATATTTGTGCCTTTGGGACGTCAGCATGATGTTTTCCAGATTCCCCCATTTTGTTGCAAATGACTGGATTTCATTTTTTTTTACTGCTGTATAGTATTCTATAGAGTACATATCCAATAATTTCTTTATTCAATCTTCTGTTGATGGGCATTTAGGTTGATTCCATGTCTTAGCTATTGTGAATTGAGCTGCAATAAACATTGAGGTGCAGACAGCTCTTATTTGCCAATTTAATTTCCTTTGGGTAAATTCCAAGGAGTGGGATGGCTGGGTCATGTGGTAGGGCTATATTCAGGTTTCTGAGGAATCTCCAAACTGTCTTCCATACTGGCTTTACCAATTTGTATTCCCACCAATGGTGGATTAATGTGCTTTTTCCCACACATCCTCACCAGCATCTGTTGTTAGTTGATTTCTGTATGTGAGCCATTCTAACCAGGGTGAGATGAAGCCTAATCGTGGTTTTGATTCGCATTTCCCTGATGGCTAGTGATGCTGAACATTCTTTCATGTGCCTGTTGGCCATTTGGATTTCTTCTTTTGAAAAATATCTATTTAGGTCCTTGGCCCATCTCTTAAGTGGGTTGCTTGTTTTTTTATTGTTGAGTTTCTTGATCTCTTTGTAGATTCTGGTTATTAATCCTTTATCGGTTGCATAATTTGCAAATATTTTTTCCCATTCTCTTTGTTGCATCTTCACTTTCCTGTTTCTTTTTTTGTTGTAATTCAAATGAGAAAACCAAGCACATGTTGTTGTAATCTGGGCTATGAATTTCTATCTCTATAGGGGTTGTATTTTCCAAACCGAGATCTGGGATATCTGTTATGGCAAAGAATTTCCCTTAAGATGTTCTTAAATCTTAGATAATCATTCTTAAAAGGTTATAAAGTATAATCATGTATTATGCACATTTCACAGTTATATTTTTGAAAAGAATAAAAATTTTTAAGAGTTAGTCTGCCGTGGCTTAACAGGCTAATCCTCCGCCTTGCGGCGCCGGCACACCGGGTTCTAGTCCCGGTCGGGGCACCGATCCTGTCCCGGTTGCCCCTCTTCCAGGCCAGCTCTCTGCTGTGGCCAGGGAGTGCAGTGGAGGATGGCCCAAGTGCTTGGGCCCTGCACCCCATGGGAGACCAGGAGAAGCACCTGGCTCCTGCCATCGGAACAGCGCAGTGCGCCGGCGGCAGCGCACCTACCGCGGCGGCCATTGGAGGGTGAACCAATGGCAAAAAGGAAGACCTTTCTCTCTGTCTCCCTCTACTGTCCACTCTGCCTGTCAAAAAAAAAAAAAAAAAAAAGAGTTAGTCTTTAGAAACACCATGACATTGATTCAAATGGTGCCTTCTTAGTCTTCTAAGGATTGATTCTTTCTGTTTGTTGGACTTGTTGAATAATCCACAATGGAATGGTCATTGGATTATCCACAAAAATGATAAAAAGTCTTTGATGACATCACTGGAATAGTGGGCATTTAAACTAGAAGCTGAGGATCAGATTCCTAAAACACTCCCCTTGTTCAGAACTGCAGTAATAGGCTCCCAAGAGTTAAGAAAAACAATCATAGCAGAAATAAAAGAGAGATAAACTAGTCTTTCCTCAAAACCAGTTTAAAATCAATGCAGAGAAAGAAGGCAAGTACAATCCATATTTTTTTTCACAAACATGTCTTCCAAGTTAAAAGTGTAAGGAGGCAGCTTTTCAATAAAATATGTAGGAAAGCTGTTGAGAAGGAATTCACTGGTCCGGAATCTTCGGATTGCAACCAGTTGTGTAAAAACAACATGAGGGGTAGACATGTGGCACAGAGGTTAAGTTGTCACTTGGGACACCCGCATCCCATGTGAGAGCACCTGGTTTGAGTCCCAGCTCCTCCACTTCCAACCCCAGCTTTAGACTACCAAGCACCCTTGGAGGCAGCAGATGATGGCTGAAGTACATGAGTCCCTGCCAGCTATGGAGGAGACCCGAATTGAGTTCAGGTTGACCAGTCCTAGCTGTTGTGGGCATCTGGGGACTGAATCGACAGATGGAAGTTCGCTTTCTGTCTTTCCTGTCTTTCTCTATCTCTCTGCCTTCAAATACAATTAATTATTTTAAAGATTTATTTATTTATTTGAAAGAGTTACACAGAGAGAGGAGAGGCAGAGAGAGAGAGAGAGAGGTCTTCCATCTGCTGGTTCACTCCCCAATTGGCTGCAATGGCCGGAGCTGCACTGATCCAAAGCCAGGAGCCAGGGGATTCCTAGTCTCCCACGCAGGTGCAGGGGCCCAAGGACTTGGGCCATCTTCTACTGCTTTCCCAGGCCAAAGCAGAGAGCTGGATTGGAAATGGAGCGGCCAGGTCTCGAACTGGCACCCATAAGAGATGCCGGCACTGCAGGCCAGGGTGTCAACCCGCTGCGCTACAGTGCCAGCCCCCAATTAATTATTTTTTTAGTGTGAGCCTTAATGAGTTGCTCCCTATAAGCTCTCTCTGCACCTTTTTTTGGGATGCCCTTGCAGAAAAGAGCTTCTGGAACAAAGTGTTAGGAGTCAGGAGAAGACAAGCATCAAAGCCACAAGGAGGTCTGAGGAACTCTGCTTTAGGAATAAGCCTAGAAGTTACTTCCCTGTGCTTCTGAACATAGCTAGAAAGAAAACAGAAAATATGCTTTAGAAACTTTGAGCATATTTTACTTAAACCTTTGTAGCTTCTCCATGCCTATTACTTTTATTTATCTGCTTTCCTGATACTAGATAACAGCAAACCCCTAAAAGGAAATCCTGCTTCTTCTTGTTTCTAGGACACTAGGAAAAATACTTTAAAGAAACTACATCTAACTTGGTATCCTAGCTTGGAGGAAAAAGAATTCTGAGTAATGTCAGAGTCAGATCCTGGTCCTTAAAAAACGGATCAGCTACATGACATGTCTTACCACAATGTCAAGCTTTATTAACGATTAACAAATTAATTTAACTATGAACTAAGCAGGCTTCAATGAGTAGGCCATGACCTCTGTACTCCCTGTTTCACTCAGAAGTCATTGGATGGAATTGGTGAGGCACAGGCAGTCATGGCAATAGAATAATATCCACAATGATATAGTAATATAATGTATCATTAATGCAGTGGTTAGCAATTGCAATCGCACTATTAAGTGAAGAGCAATAGGAAGAGAGGGAGAGAGAAAGAGAGAGAGAGAGAGAAGAGAGAGAGAGAGAGAGAGAGAGAGAGAGAGAGAACGTATGAATGTATTGGGGTTGATGAACCAATGTCAGAGTCCTAAGGTGTAGTCCAGACATATAAGCCCCCATCTTGCAAGGAAGTCTTTTAGTTGCAACTTGCAAGGAAGTTCAACCAGAGCCTGCCAGTAGTTGCCAAGGTGACACTGATTGACAAAGCAATTTGCAAAGCATGTCCAGCAGACAAAGAGAGCTGCAAGCTGGAAAGGTCCTCTCTTTGTGGTGTTTCGGTCTGGACATTTCCAGTTACACATGAATTCGAATGTGCATTGTTCTCTCCCTGGCTCCGTTCTAGGAAGTAGTCTGGATTCTGGTTGGCTGTAGCTAAGGTGATTCTCGCTGGTCTGGTAAACATGTTGTTTTGAAGACTTAGGGACCTTGTTTGCTTCAGAGATTTCTGTTCTCAAAATGCAGTCAGTTGGCCGGCACCATGGCTTAACAGGCTAATCTTCCGCCTTGTGGCGCCGGCACACCAGGTTCTAGTCCCGGTTGGGGTGCCAGATTCTATCCCGGTTGCCCCTCTTCCAGGCCAGCTCTCTGCTATGGCCCGGGAAGGCAGTGGAGGATGGCCCAAGTGCTTGGGCCCTGCACCCGCATGGGAGACCAGGAGAAACACCTGGCTCCTGGCTTCGGATCAGCACGATGTGCTGGCCGCAGCGGCCATTGGAGGGTGAACCAACGGCAAAGGAAGACCTTCCTCTCTGTCTCTCTCTCACTATCCACTCTGCCTGTCCAAAAAAAAAAAAAAAATGCAGTCAGTCTGCACAATTAGAGTACAATAGGATCATCAGTCCTTAGAGTTTGAGCAAAGGTGCTAGGACTGGGGAAAGAGAGGGAACCTTGAAGTTAAGCATCCGGAAATGGGCACCTTTCCTCTGTGGGGATCTTGTCAGGAACCACTTACACGATCGCTTTCAAACCTCCCTGACTCCACAAACACAGCAAAGCCAGCACAGTCCATGAGAGAAGCCAATCTCTATCAGTGCATTGGTTACCAAATCAATCTTGCTTTCTTATACACTCCCCCCACCCCTTCCTTTTTAATCTCATTATGAGCAAAAACTGCCCCATTTCATCATTCCATTCTCAGCAGTAACTGGCAAAGGAATGTCCCAAGGAACAGCAGAACAGTATGGGGTAAGATGGATTGGGATAGCAATGCTTGGTACAATTTTCAAAAAGGAATTTCTCTCTCAAAATCAAAGTAAGTTCTCCAGAGTTGGAGACCCAACTCTTCCCAGAGGGAGAACTGTCTCTAATTCACACTCAAGGCCCAGGTCTCAGATCAATTTTCTTTCATACTAAACTACAGTTATCTTCAGTACAAAGTCATTTTCAAGGTAAGAATATTTTAACTCTAACATTTTGTTATGAAAAATTTCTTTTTTTCTTGTTTATGTTATATGAAAGAGTTGAAGAGAGAGAGAGTTTTTTTCCACCCACTGGTTTACTCCCTAAATGGCTTCAACAGCCAGAGTTGGCCAGTCGGAAGCCAGGAGCCAGGAGCATCTTCTTGGTCTCTCACATGGTTGCAGGAGACCAAGCACTTGGGCCATCCTCTGTTGCTTTCCCAGGCACATTAGCAGGAAGCTGGATTGGGAGTGGAGCAGCCAGGAGTCAAACCAACATCCATATGGGATGCTGGCACTGCAGGCTGCAGCTTTACATGCCATACCATGGTGCTGGTCCCTGTGAAGAATTTTCAAATGTACCACAAAGTTAGGTCAGAGTGTGCACCCTTATGCCCACCATCTGAATTTTATCACGAGTCTATTACTGTGCTTACTTTGTCATAGATCTTTCCGTCTATGCATACTACAAGTCCTCAAGAAACCACTGTTGTGTGACTCAACCTCCAAACATCAAACCACTTCCCCCTCAATACAAAAGAATATATATAAATAAATAGAAAATAATTTTTTACAAATTTTAATTCAAAATTTACATATAATTAAATGTACAAATGAGAAATCTGTATCTGCTGAGTTTCTTTCATTTGCTGAATTTTCACAAATATCTACATCTACGTGATTAAGATGCAGAATTCTATATTATACAAAATTCTCTCTGCATTATCAGCCTCCCAGAGAGGATGCTCAGGCCCTTTCCTGTGAACCCCCACCCTCCCATCTCTATCAGCTTCATCAGCTCTTCTGAATCTTCCTCCAAGATGACGGTATTTTCATGCTTGGCAAAGTCACGCCAGTAATGGTTTTAGTGATGAACCTTTGCAGTCAGTCAAACTTCTGGGATATTTGGCCTCAACCCAAGAAAAATTCATCATTTCTAAATGATTGATTGATTATCTTAGATAAATGAGCAAAAGGAGAATCGTTCTATTGCCTCATCCTCACCTCCTGCCCATTCATATCTAATCACCTGAATAAGAAATAAAGTACACATTTTCCCTGCTTGATGAATCAGCAGTTTCTCTCATCACATAATGGAGGGTCAAGCAGAAGCTCTTTTTCTGCATATGGGCCCCGTGTGATTACTGTCCTCAGAATAGGGGAGAAAAGAGAACAAAGTTGAATACCACCAACAAGCTCATTTTGCCACAGTTATACTTCCTCACCACTAACATTGACAGCATAAAGAGAAGTATAAATATAAAAGCCACATCTTGCCAAAGTAATAACCACTCCTGGGTGCAAATTACAGATGATGAAAAGTGGATTTCTTCTCCCAAGCCAAGGGGGAAGGTGAGTCGGGAGCTGCTGTTGCCTTGTCGTTGCCTTATGCTCAGGAACTGTACCTCATGGTTTTTGTTCCAAAGATTTATCAATATATTTGAAAGCTGAGTTACAGAGAGAGAGAGAGAGAAAGAGAGAGAGAGAGAGAGAGAGAGAGAGAGAGGATATTCCATCTGTTGGTTCACTGTGCAAATGGCCGCAACAGCCAGGGCTGGGTCAAGCCCAAACTTGGGACTTCTTCCACCATAAGGGGAGCAACCTTGACTCAGCCAGTGCCACATGTGGTAGTTTAAACCACTGTGCCACAACTGCCGTGCCACAGCCGCTGGCCCCTGTGCCTGATTTTGAGAGCATGAATTCTACTCTTAAAATGGCAACTGCCTGTAGGAAGTAGCATTCTGATTCATTGCTCTGCAAAATTAAGGGGGAACTTTCTGACCCCTGTGACATGTGTACATCTAACATTGGTCTTTGCTGAGGTTTTGAATTGGGTTCATTGATGGCTAATATCATGCCTCCCCGTGGTCCTACTGAATCACCGTTGTTTCTGGTTCCTCTTCACTAATCCTTTCCCCCCACCCCTTTCAAATTTCCTTTCCCTTGCATCATTTCATGCCTTATTCCCATGATTGAACTTGCTGCTTCTTAATGTGAATTCCCACCCCTCCCATTCGCCACCATTGTGCTCTGGTCCCCAACCCCCTTTCATTTATGATCCTTTTATTTCTCTTTCCTGCTGCTTAATGATATTTCCTGCTGAGAAGCTGTGCTCAAAATGCTGAGAGGCCTGTAGCACCCGCAGGCTGGTTCACTGGGCTTCTCTCAGGGCAAGCGCTCCCCAGCAGATGGAAGTAGGACTTCAGACACGCTCATCCATCGCAGGACAGCTCTGTTGTGATGCGTCACTCTTTTCCACCCTTTCACCTTGTTGGTTAATGAGCCTAGACAAATATGCTTTTCTACTTATTTCCTTGTTTCAAATTCCATGTTTGATACTTCAGAAAATATATTTACGTTGAAAATTTATTTTGGGTGCCATATTTTGGAGACAGAAGCAGACATGATGTTCATTCACTTCATGCACTAGAATGAATGTGCATTTTTGTTTGGTTCTCAGAGGGAGGGTGCAATAGTAATAACTACTGATATTTGTATCACACTCTTCTTTGTAACGCGCTCTCTCACACAGTGTCCCATTTGAGTCTGATATCAACTCTAGTCATTATTTTTATGACTCTCATTTTAAGTCAAAAAGGTCCCCAAGCATTCATTAGAGTGAGGGAGTGCCTCAGAAGAAGGATACTTAATTGGTCAGCACAGAAGCTAAACGGGAATATCTGTTCACACAAGGCTAATGCAAAATTTGCCTTCCTCCTTCCCCGCTGAGCTTCCCCCCACTGGATCAGCCATTATGCAGTTTCCTAAGAGGCTGCTATTTTTCTTAAAACACCCAGCAGTGGTCAGAAAGCTACTGCTCCAATAATTTTTATGCTAGAACACTGAGCCACATCAACAACCGTCATGAATATACAGGCATTCCACTCTTGACCCTGAAGATGTACTCCTAGAGAAATTGTATGCAGATCAAATTGTACATGAAATTGTATTATAAAACACACCAGAGTAATTTTCTCTTTTAAAATAAACCCAATAGTATCTTTGCACAAAGAATTCTTTCATCGTGCAGATGGTCCGTACTTGTAAATTTAGGGCTGTAGGCATGAGTTTGCGGGAAATGAAGGACGCATCAATTTTCATGGACTTAAGTAGACAGTGGTCTGAGATTCACTTTTTTGCACTACTCAGGGGATCCCCAGCAACTGTTCAGTGAAACAAAGGGACAAATTAGTCCCTCTGGAACAACAGAACTCTGCCATTATTCTTAATATGAGTTGATATGAGAAAAGGTGGCCCTTCCCTCTCCACAGTGGCTTCACCTTTCCCAGTAATTGTTTCCTTGGAGTAAACTCGAGCTTTATATTTGTGAAAAGCACTAGGAATTGTTTTTTTAACAAACCACATGAGCATCCAATATCCTTGAACAAAGCATGCAAGGATACGGAAGCACTTTCCCTGCATTCCCTGAGATGCAGTTCAAAATGTTACCTGTATGTCTCCAGATACACCTTAAGCAGGCTTTGCAATTCCTAATTTATGTCCTTGGAATCAACTCTAAATTCCCGCAATCCTTTGTTTTCATTCTCAGTTCATGGACACACACGCACTATGCCCTTGGGTTATTGACTCCACCTCTGTTTACATCAGTGTGTGCCATATTCCACATTCATTAAAGAATTCTATATGTAAATAACAATCATCATCCTTGATAAGAAAGGTATTTCTGAAATGCTCATGGCGGAGAAAGTATAAGGTAGAGCCAAAACATATTCCAGAGGGTTGTCCAATGTCCATTTCTGGCAAATATCTCAAGAACTTGAGAACTATTGTTCTTGAGGAAGGAACTGATTACACATCAGTTGTATACAGAAGCAATTGAGGATGGTGTGAATTTGTCTCATTTACCAGGATCTTTGCATCTAAGTCCTCTGGTTTCTGTAGCAAAACAGAACAAGACAGACCATTGAGCGCCCAGGTATTTATTGGCTATATAGAGTTGTACCCCAAGCTATGAGAGGTCAGAAATGTCCTAGTTCATACCCAGAGAGGATTTTCATAAACATTTTTATGAATTCATAACCTTTAATGACTTCACAAATAGTTCCCAATTTTTCCATACCAAACACAACTATGTGGGAAAAGATATGAAAATTATATTGGGAAAGACAAAATTGATGAATTTGGTGGTACAATTTCTGTAATTTTTACCTTTTTTCCCCAGGAGGTCCCTTATCATTTAAAACATTTTTATTCTATATTAACTGCCACATATCAGAAAAACATATGATGATATGATTTTTGGTTTTAGCCTTTGTTTACACTCCTGTAGAACTGTGGTTTTCCTACTTTTTACTTCTTGGATATTATAATTAGTGGTGAATTGTGATTATGGAGTGTATTGAAACTATGTCTTTGCAAAAATTAAAGAGGAAAAAAGAAAAAACAGAAAGTGGGGAAATGAGGGAGGTAGAGAGAGAGGGAAGGAAGTCTGGTTATCTTCTTAGAACTGTACCTCTGAAATACATGAATTCTGTTCTCTTTATATTAATAAAAATAAAAAACATATAAAATAATTTTGGAAATTATTTTGTATTCATGTGAGACACAGAAAAACAGAAAGAAAGAGAGACAGGGGGCCAGCACTGTGGCTTATCAGGTAAAGCAACCACCTGCAATGCCAGCATCCCTTATGGGTGCCGGTTCTAGTTCTGGTTGCTCCTATTCCAATCCAGCTCTCTGCTATGGCCTGGTAAAATAGTGGAAGATGACCCAAGTGCTCAGGTCCCTGCACCTGCGTGGGAGATCAGAAGAAGCTCCAGGCTCCTAGCTTCAGATCAGCACAGCTCCAGCTGTTGCAGCCATTTGGAATGTGAACCAGCAGAATGGAAGACTTTTCTCTCTCTCTCTGCCTCTCTGTAGCTCTGCCTTTCAAATAAATAAATGAATCTTATAAAAGGAGAGAGAGAGAGAGAGAGAGAGAGAGAGAGGAAATCTATCTGCTACTTTACTTCTCAAACAACCACAACAGCTGGGGCTAGGTCAGCGCTGAAACTGCCAGCCAGAAACTCAATCCAGTTTTCCCATGCGGATGGCAGGAATCCAAGCATGTGGCTATTAGCATCATCAGGAAGCTGGAATTAGGAATCAGAGCCAGGAGTCAAACCCAAGCACTCCAGTGTGAGACACGGGCATCTTGCTATCTAGGCTAAGTGCCTACTCCCTCTCATCCTATCTGGTTCAGGAAGACGATATCCAAAACATTTTGCTCCCCATGCACAGGTTTCAATAGAGATGTTATAACTCACTTAGTTGATAGGGGGAAGAAAAACCTAATGGCATTATGCAGAAGACATTCTTTAAAAAAATCATCTATTTATTTGAAAGGTGGGGTGACAGAGAGAGAAGCCGAGACAGAGATCTTTCATTAGCTGGTTCACTGCCCAGTTGGCCACAGCAGCTAGGAATGGGCCAGGCCAAAGCCTGGAACTCTATCCGAGCCTCATGTTGAGGGCAGGAGCCCTGCACTTAAACCATCTTCCACTGCTTTCCCAGATACATTAGGAGGAAGCTGGATTGGAAGCACAGCAGCTGAGACTCGAACCAACGCTCATATGGGATGCCAGCATTGCAGATGGCAGCTTAACCTTCTGCACCACAATGTTCGCCAACAGAACACATTTTGAAGATACTGTCAGCTCCCTGAGAGCAGGTTGAAGCTGAAAATATGAAGATCTTCTAGATCTTTTGAGTTTTCTGCTTAAATTCCTTTGATATTAAAACTCCATGTGTTAGTACTAATCCTCAAATTATTTCTCCACAGTTTTCAATATAGAAGCTTGGAGCTTGCTGTGAGATTACATCTGGGGAATGGAATCATAAGTAATTTCTTCCTTGATTCTTTATTATTTTTTAAACTTTATACAAAATGTAGCACACACTGCCTATATAATTATAGATATGCAATGATATATATCTCAGAGAAAAATATAGAAAATACCTATATTTATATGTAAACACATATTATTATACCTATATATACATATTAATACAAGTAACATATACTACCTATGTAATTTTTTAACTAAAAATTGTGAAAGGAATAATAATGGTTCCCTGTTCCATATCAAAATCTCAATTTCTTGTTTGCTGTATCTCAGCAATAATTTTGGAAATTTTTTTGCATTCATGTGAGACAGAGAAAAACAGAAAGAAAGAGAGACAGAGGGCCAGCACTGTGGCTTATCAGGTAAAGCAACCACCTGCAATGCCAGCATCCCTTATGGGCGCTGGTTCTAGTTCCGGCTGCTCCTATTCCAATCCAGCTCTCTGCTATGGCCTGATAAAACAGTGGAAGATGACCCAAGTGCTTGGGTCCCTGCACCTGCATGGGAGACCAGAAGCAGCTCTGGGCTCCTGGCTTCAGATCAGCACAGCTCCAGCTGTTGCAGCCATTTGGAGCTGTTGCAGCTGGATGGGTCTTCTCTTCATGTATCATCACTGGATTTCTGCCTCCACAAGGCACTGGCTGTACTCTATCCACCCCATTTCCCCCATTCCTACTGGACAACACACATAATCCTGTCATCCTTAAGCTACCCTCATTTCTCAGCCAAATTCTATACTTTGCTAATCTTCATCCTCAACAAAAGTTCGCATTCTTCAGTAAGTCCTCCATTGGTCCTAACCCCATATTCACTTTGACAAGCCTCTGTGCTCTGCACTCACATTTAATTGCCTTTATGTTGCTTTTTCAAATAAGCATTTTATTGAAGTAAAATGTACACATAGGCAAGCACATGAGTCCAAAGTGTGCAGCTGGATGCATTTTTGCAAAGTGAAAGCCACATCAAGGATACCAGCAGCACCCAGGAGATCTCATGATGCCCCAGGACCATAGCTTACCTCCCAACCCACCAAGAACCACTGGTTGGAATTTTAACACCATAGATTGCTTTTGCCTCAACAATATATACTCTTGTATGTCTGGCTTCTTTCACTCACCATTATGATTGTAAGAATAATCTACATTGTTCTTTATGGCAGTACTTTGTTTTCATTGCTATATAGCATTCCATCAGATGATTACTCCTCCCCATTTTCATTTTGATGGACATTTGGTTTATTTTCAGTTAGGGACTATTTTAAGTAGTGCTGATGTGACTATTCTTACATATGTCTTTTGGTAAATATAAGAACATGGTTCTCTGAGGTAACCATAGAGGAGTGGAATTGCTGGATCATGTGTATGCATATGCTAAGCTGTAAAAAATAATCTCAAGTAGCTTTTCAAACATATGATGTTGTTTTTGAACGTTTTCTTAACCTGGAGTTCCCTGATGGTCAGTTGTGATGAGAAAGTCAACCTTGACACCAACCTGATGGACATCCACATTCATGCCTGACTCCAGTGCATCCCGAGAGCTACCTAGAAGAGCCTACTTCATCTTTTAACCCTTGTGAGTGAAAGACAAGTCATTTTTGTCTACTCAGAACCACCCATAAACACCTAGAGAGCAAGAACCATGCATTATTTAAGCTTTTAGAAGTTCTAAACCCATCCACACCTTAGTCCATCTGCTTCAAAGATCACGGTTTTCAGTACGTATAGTATGACATTGACACCTAACTGTGGACTTTCACCTGGGGCATTATTAGCACATTCTGTACCTTTCTAGCAGCACATATTCCTATCTACTGCCATGATATCAGTGTGTAAGTCCTTTTTCTCCTCCCTTCTCTACAAAAAGAAGCAACAGTTGTGAATACCAGTGGATAGTATGCACATTTTACACTAAGGGGACTCTTCAGCTTTGTATGGACTCACAAGTTCTATGGACATTAGTGGCCATTAGGTATTTTTCTTTTTTAAAGATTTTATTTATTTATTTGACAGGTTGAGTTACAGACAGTGAGAGAGAAACAGACAGAGAGAAAGGTCTTCCTTCCGTTGGTTCACTCCCCAAATGGCCACAACGGCCAGAGCTGCGCTGATCTGAAGCCAGGAGCCAGGTGCTTCTTCCTGGTCTCCCATGTGGGTGCAGGCACCCAAGCACTTGGGCCATCTTCCACTGCCCTCTCGGGCCACAGCAGAGAGCTGGACTGGAAGCGGAGCATTCGGGACTAGAACTGGTGTCCATATGGGATGCCGGCACCGCAGGCGGAGGATTAACCAAGTGAGCCATGGCACCGGCCCCCATTAGGTATTTTTCAAAGTCTGTTTGAATGGCAGAATGACAGAGAAAGAGGGAGAGACAGGAAGAGGGAGATCTTCCATCTGTTGGTTCATTTCCAAACAGCCATAACTCAAGCACTAGTATAGGTCAAATTTAGGAGCCAGGAACTCCTCTGAGTCTCCCACAGAGGTGGCAGGGGCCCAAGTACTTGGTTCATTATCCACTGCTTAGCAGGGAGCTGAATTATTAGCCTGTACTCAAACCAGTGCTCCCTTATAGGTTGCCGGTGTAACCCACTCTACCACAATGACAGTACTATTCATTACATATTTTTATGCAGTATGAAAGCCTCTACATTTTATAAGGAAAAGCTAAATTGAATCCTCCTTAAAATGCATATTTTTCTTTCCTTGATTTTAGGTTTAAGCATAACATGAAATGATACCAGAATAAGTGGTTACAGGAAATGCATGTGTATCACATTTGTATTCCCTGCATCTTTCACATGCCTCCCATAATGAGCATCTTACTATAAATGTACTCACTAGCAAAGCTCACAGTAGGGTAACTACTTCCCCATATGGGTGAGCACAAGTATGACTAAGGCTTTTCCATTTGATTTTGCTTGCAGCAATTCTTATTTATGAAATAAATAGAGGAATTCTTTCCAAAGTAAAGCATTTTCTAGGAGATTGCATAACATTTAGGTGAATAAACTGATTTTCCATTTTAACGTTTTTCTTCCTAGGACATTTGGAATGTAGAATTTATTCAAGTCAGAGATAAGGCAGCTTTATTATATACTTGAAACTGCTGGGTACATGTTCCAGGATTTCAGGCAAGCTCTTTAACCCCTCCATATCTCAGTTCCCTCTTAGTGTGCAAATGGGAATGATCCACGCCTTACCCTAATTTACAAAGCCCTGGAAAGATCACGAATATGCTATGAAAACATTTTTATGCATGTTTATTCATATAACAAAAGATTACTGAATATCTATGTGAATTGTTCTAGATTTTGTTCTATATACTTGTTATTGTTCTAGATACTAGAGAACAAAACAACCCAAAATTCTGCCTTAGTGAATTTATATTCCATTAAAATAAATAAAATGTTAATGATAGTGCCAATGTATGAACAATGTACTTCCTTGAAGAGGAGTAGATGAGGGAAATACCTTGAGGAGAAACAGAAGAGGCAGAAGAAACAGCAAGTGCAAAGGTCTGGAGGCAGAAGAGTTCTGGGCATGAGGAAGCCAGTGTGGTTGAGGCAGCCCAAGTAACAGGAAGAACAGTAGATAATAACATCACAGAGGTAACCAAGGTACAAACCACACGGGGCCCTGGCTTTGGGGCCCAGGAGCTTTGGCTCCTGGAATGCACTATCCATGTCTTCAGGGTCCATCCCCAGGAATGGTAGTGCTGCATTATAAATGGGAGCATCTACAGTTTGAGAGGATACTGCCAGCTGCTCCCAAGTATACATATTTACACTTTCACAAATTTTTGAGTTCATGTTGTTCCATACTTTCTAATTCATGTTTTTTCAGACTTGTAAGTCTTTGGCAGATAAGAAATGCTTGTATTATGGTTTTGGGATACTTTAGCTGGCCCTGAGATACTATTCACTGGGTATTAGTATTGTGGGTATTACTTCCTCCCGAAACATGCTACATTTCAATTACCTATCATACTTATTTTCCTATTGACATGGATATCTTTATAGTTTCCCACTATTAATCACTGTCAGTCAAATGCACTAGTAGTATACTTTCCAAGCCGGTGCCTTGTATTCTTTGTTCTTATGTGTTTATAGATGCACTGAAGTTTTAAAATTTTTTTTTTTTTTTGCCAGGCAGATAGAGAGAGAGTTATAGACAGTGAGAGAGAGACAGAGAGAAAGGCCTTCCTTCCATTGGAAGTTTTAAATGTTAATGTACTCAAATATTTTCTTTTGTGATCTTATTTAAGAAATCATTTATTATGCACAAGAAATTTACTATCTTTATTTTTTAAATTGTCTAAAAATTTTAGTTTTATATTTAGGAATTGTGTATCCCTGGAGTGATGTGAAGCAGGGATTTTTGTTCTAGATGGCGAATGAGCTGTCCTAGTACCACTCTCCTCTTTGGAGAAATATAAGCTTTATAGTTAAGTTTTCATATGTGTGTGGGTAATTTTCTGGGTTCTTTAACCTCTCCCATCCTACCAATTTTCTTTCTCTACAATAGTATCACTGTATCCTGACTGTTAATGCTTCCTAATAAATATTGAAATATGTACAACATTTTTTTAAAGTTATAATGGAAAAATGGAATCAAAAGTGAGTTTATGGGGGGATTTCAAATTGATGCAATTTTTTCATAATATACATTTTCTATGAACTTTTGGTTATAGAATTTTATTGTACTTTATTTGAAAGATATTCAGGAACAGACAGCTCCCATCTGCTGATTCACACCACAATTGCCTGCAATGAATGGGGTCAGCCTAAGGCCAGGGCAAGGAGCCAGAAACACAGTCTAGGTCTTCTGCGTAGGTAGCAGAAACCCAATCACTTGAGCCATCACCACCTAGCAGGAACGAGAGTGGGAATTGAACCCAGGTACTCCAATGCAAGATGTGGGTATCTTAACTACTAGACCAAATGGCCACCCTTCTATGAACTTTTTGAAGACATCTTGTAAACAAGTAGACACTTTCCTCTTATTCTTCCTCAAAATTGTCTTGGCTGTTTTTGACACTTTGAACTCTCATGTAAATTTCATATCCATTTTTTTTCAAGTTCCATGTGAAAATCTTTTGGGACTTTTACTGGAACTGCTTTGAATTTAGGGGTATTAATGTCTTTATGATGATGTTTTATTTATTCATCTTATTTACAAAGGCACCATAGCATTCATTTGTTTAGCTATTTTTAATGTTAGTCATTAAAGTTTTATGATTTCCACCATGTACTTCATACACATCTTTTGTTGGATTGTTTTCCTCAGAGACATTTTTGCTGTTGCCTTTATAGATGGTGCCTCTTTTTATGTTTTTGTATTTTGTCTCTATGTGTTCTTTGTGAATAACGAATGCAATTTTTTAATATTGATCTAATATCCAGTAAGTTTGCTGAACACTCTTATAAATCCTAATAACTTCACTATAGGTTCTCTTGGGTTTTACATGTAGAAGATCATATCATCTGAGAATAAGAACAATTTTATTTATTCCTCTTTGATTCATATGCAGTTTATTTCTTTATCTCATTTTAATTCATTGACTAGGCCCTCAGTATAATCTTAAAGCAGAGATGGAGCATTTTTGTCTTGTTCCTCATTTTAGAAGAAATGAGTCTAACATTTCTCTGTTATGTACTTACCATGAAGGTTTTTTTATTGATATCTTTCATAAACTTGATGAAATTCTTTTCTATTCCTAGTTCACTAAGAACTTTTTTCATAAATAGATACTGAGTTTTATCAAATAACTCTTCTTTTATTGAGATTAACGTGTAGTTTCAGTTCCTAAATTTGTTAAATTTCATTAATGAGTTTGTTAATTGTCATAATACATTTTCTAATAGATTGCTAGAATTGATTTATTGATACTTCGGGTGAAATTACTTTTTAACATTCTTTTTTGTTTGAGAAAATAATATGTGTTTTCTGTTTGGTGAGTGAAAGTATGTGTGTGTGTTTGTGCAATAGACCAAAGTGGTTAATTACATGGCTAAAATTATCTGCCTCATTACCAAATATTTGCCCTCATCTATCAATTACTTAGAGTGATACATTCAAATCTTCTTCAACAACTGTGGGTTTGTCAATTTCTCCTTACAAGTGTGTAAACTTTACCTCTAAATATCTTATTAGGCACGTAAAAGTTATAATTATTATAACTTTGCAGTGGAGTGAATGATTTATCATGTGAATATTATGCTTTTCTTTAGCTCTGACAAGGCTTTTTCTCCAAAAAACTATTTTATTTAATATTTATTTAGCAATGCAAGCTCCCTTTGATTAGATTCACCCAGTGTTTTCTTTTGTGTCTTTTTCTTTTCAGCATTACTGTACCCCTGTGTTATAGATGAGTTCCTCATAAGCAGAAGCAAAGTAAATTTCTTGTAATCCAATAAGAGCCTTTAGCTAGTCAGTTTAGACATGTAGTATCTTTTAATTTTCATTAAATTCTGTCATAGTTCCTCTGTTCTGTTTTCCCCTTTTTTCCCTATTTTCTCTACTTGATTGGAAGTTATACACTGTTAATTTTTTAAAAGCTATCTTTAAAATGTTGTGTTTTAAAGTCCAAGTTGAGCAATAGTTCTACACTTTCTGAATAATAATAAACTCTGATCTTCCTCTTATTTTTTCATATGTCACTGATTTTCACTATTCTCTGCAACCTTTCTCATCACAAATTGGTCATTGATATCATTTTGGTTACTGATTTATGCAATTATCATTTGCTTCACTTTACCTGGTGTGCAGTCATCATTAATTATGTGTTTGGGATTTGTTGTTCTTCTTGATTCTGAGTCCAATTGTCCATCAGTTGTGAATGCTATCCATCAATATCATCTTAAATGTTAACCCTCCTGCATTCTCTTCATTTTCTCCTTCTGGTACTCCATTTGGAGGCTTTGCTACCTCCTTTTGCCAACAGACAGAGGTTTTTAGTCTAGTCTTTCTTTATGGGATCCTAGCTTTATGAAGAGGCCTCAGTCTCAATTCCTAATATGGGACACTCCCAGGGTTCTCAATCTTTTCCCCTCGCTCTCTCACCCACTGCAGGTATCTCTGGAAGCACACATTCTCATTTGATAACATAAGCAAATACCCTGAGAGCATCCCTAGCTTCCTGCGTACTCACTTACCATTTTATTTCTTACTTTTGCTCCTGTGATCCTAGGTACCTTTTTAAGAAGATATTTTTTTTTTTTTGCACATTAATGTTTATTGCAGCTCAATTCACAATAGCTAAGACCTGGAACCAACCCAAATGCCCATCAACAGTAGACTGGATAAAGAAATTATGGGACCTGTACTCTATAGAATACTATACAGCAGTAAAACCAATGAGATCTGGTCATTTGCAACAAAATGGAGGAATCTGGAAAACATGCTGAGTGAAACAAGCCAGTCCCAAGGGACAAATATCATATGTTCTTCCTGATTGGTGATAACTAACCGAGTACCAAAAAGGAAACCTGTAGAAGTGAAATGGACACTATGAGAAACAGTGACTTTTTGAATTTTTTAATATTTAGCTTCCACATATAAGGGATAATATGAGGTATTTTTTTCTATGTCTAGCTTATGTCATTCAACATGATGTTCTCCAGTTTCATCCATTTTACTGCAAGTGTTAGAAATTCATTGTTTTTATAGCTAAATAATATTACTGTTGTGTATATATATATATATATATATATATATATACCACATTTTCTTTAGCCATTCGTCTGGTTTTTTTAGAAAACTTTTATTTAATAAATATAAATTTCAAAAGTACAACTTTTGGATTATAGCAGTTTTCCCCCCATACCCACCCTCCCACCCGCAAACCATCCCATCTCATAGTCCCTCTTGAAGTTACTTTTTTCATTCCTTTTTTTAGAAACTTAATATACTTTAAATAAGCACCCAATATTGATAGACCTTTTATGAGCACTTAGACATAATTATAATACAACTTTTTGAGGACAGAGGTCCTTCATGGGAAGTCAGTGCACACTGACTCCTGTTGTTAATTTAATAATTAACACTCTTATATATAATGTCAGTGATCACTCAAGGCACTTGATATGAGCTGCTTAGGCTATGCAAGTCTTTTCAATCCACAGACTTCATCAGTATTTATTTTTTTTAACTTTTATTTAATGAATATAAATTTCCAGTGTACAGCTTATGGATTACAATGGCTTCCCCCTCCCATAACTTCCCTCCCACCCACAACCCTCCCCTCTCCCACTCCCTCTCCCCTTCCATTCACATCAAGATTCATTTTCAATTCTCTTTATATACAGAAGATCAATTTAGTATAAAGATTTCAACAGTTTGCACCCACATAGAAACACAAAGTGAAACATACTGTTTGAGTACTAGTTATAGCATTAAATCAAAATGTACAGTACATTAAGGACAGAGATCCCACATGAGGAGCAAGTGCACTGTGGCTCTTGTTGTTGACCCAACAAATTGACATTCTAGTTTATGGAGCCAGTAACCACCCTAGGCTGTCGTCATGAGTTGCCAAGGCTATGGAAGCCTTCCAAGTTTGCCGACTCTGATCATATTTAGACAAGGTCATAAAAGACAGAGTGAGGATAGTAACCAATGATCCTAAGAGTGGCATTTACCAGGTTTGAACAATTATACAGCATTAAGTGGGGAAGAGGACCATCAGTACACACAGGTTGGGAGTAGAGCCATTGGTGGTAGAGCAGAGGTTATGATTACAAAGGAATGAGGCCCAAGTACGTTAGACAGGGTCTAGAACAAAGGACAGAGTCATTATTAGAGGAGCTAAGAAAGGTGCTGTCTAAGCTACAATTAAGTTTTCTGATTGAGAGGCAAATAGAACCTGATAGAAGGGGCTTGATAATAATCTGGTGGGCTTTAGGCCTTGTAAGTTAAGAGGCCCAGACCTATCTATCTCTTCACATGGGGTATATCCTAAGGGAGGTGTGAACCTCCTAGGGGAAGGCACTCTGTTGACTTTCATTACTTGGCTGGCCTGGGAGGAGAGCTGGCCAGGTAAAGGCAGGGGGCATCTCTAACAAGAAATTTACAGTTCTGCCTGCAATGTTGCTGACCCTACTTGACCATCCCCTCAGCTGCAGTGGTCACTTTGGAAGTTGGGCTGCGTGAAGGGCTTTTCAGCCTAGAGCCAATAAGATCTGTGGCTCTGACCTGGGCATCCTTCGACTCCAGGGCAGGTATTTTTTACACTGTATTCAGCATGACTACATGTTTTATAACTGAAAGGTACTCATGTAAAACCTAGGCTGCAATATGATAAAAACATAACTCTACATCACTAAATAACACAATTTTCTTTATTCTTGTACACTTTTCAGGTCTTAAAGATATTATAGGACTTGCTTGTCTTTGCTGACAGCAGAGAATTCATTTCCCAACTACTTAACAGAAGGAACAAAAAAATGAATTGATGAATCAATGAAACACAAAATTTCCATCCAAATAATGAAGAGTGATCCTTATAAGATTTATATTCTGAGGCCAGCATTGTGGCATGGCAGGTAAAGCCATTGCCTGCAGTGCTAGCATTCAATACAGGCTCCAGTTCGAGTCCTGGCTGCTCCACTTCTGATCCAGCTCCCTGCTCATGTGCCTGGAAAAGCAGTAGAGGATGGCCCAAGTGTTTGGGCCCCTGCCACCTTTGTGGGACACTTTCAAAAGAGGCCCCTGGCTCCTGGCTTCAGTTTTGCCCAGCCTTTGGCCTGGCCCAGCCACAGCCATCGCAGCTATCTAGAAAGTGAGCCAGCTGATGGAAGATTTATTTCTGTCTCTCTCTCTATGTTTCCTCATCCTACTCTGTAACTCTGACTTTCAATAAAAAAAGAGAATTTACATTCTACTTTATTTATCTTGCCCAGTTGCTGAAGTTCACCTGAGGTTTTAAATGGCATTAATTTAATCAGATAATTCTAACATTTTCTAACCATCTAGATTTATTGTACCCAGTTTGCTGGTGAGTGATCTGGTTCAAAGTGTGAATATCATAAAATTCCAGAGAAAAGATACCAAACTAAGGAAAAAGACATACTAGTATTCACCATTCCACCCTGCAGGTAGTCAGAAGGGAGATCAAATTTCGATCGTTTGTAGGTAATTACAGTCCTGTGTGAGTGATGTCTACACCAGTGGTGTTTCACTATGCAACCGGCTGAACAGCAGAATTCTCTACAGAAAAATTCTAAATTGTCCCATCAATGGTTAATGTTTTGCAAAGAAATCACCATAAAACGCTGATCATTTGAAAAAGAAATTATTGGAGGAAAATGTTCAAGCAACTTTTATGTGGAGAATGCCGTCAAACGAGTGAAAGAGAGATTTATCCAATATCTGGAGAAGTGTTTTTAAAATGTAATGTGTATAGGAATCACCCAAGGTTCTTGTTAAAGTGAAAATTCAACTTCCGTAACTTAGTGCTGAAGTTTCAATTAACAAACTCACAGGTGATACTGCCACTGCCAAAGAACCTCATTTTGAGTGGCAGGCCCCAAAAGACTCAGGTAAATGGGTATACTTGAAAAACTTTAAATCAGGGCTATCCAGCATAGTAGCCACCAGCCACTTGTGGCAACTGAGGACTTCTGATTTCTGCACAAATTCAGTGCAATACAGATAGGTTTGGTGGTTGTAAATACTAGGATTGCAAACATTCAAAAATCCAGATTCTTCTAATCGAGAGATTTTCATGGACTTCCATTAATTTGCTCTATTAATTAGCAAATAATGGTTAATGCATAAAGGATTAATGGATATAAAGTATAGGCAGATAAGATAAAATATGCTGTGTACTATGTTGAAAAGACAGTATCTTTTGGGGCCGATTCATCTTTTAAATTATAAATTTTTTCAACAAATATTTAGGGGGCGCTCTCATGTACAGGGCATTGTATGGAGACTCTAGGTTCTCATAATCTAGCAACGAAAGGAGACATGAATGTCAATGGCAGATGATAGAAAATGAAGAATATCACCTGTGTGGTGGTGATGATATGGAGTTGAAAAGACAGCATCTGTAATCTCGCATGGTCCCCTTGGATGAAAATGACCAAGGAGAATTTTTTGGAAGAAGGAGACTGTGATCTGGAGCTTTAAGATGGAAATTAATCAGGATACTTTAAGTGTGGAGACCAACAGTTTTCTTCTATTTTGTTTAAAGGGTACATTTTTGAGTGGTAGACTTGATACCACTGTGTTGGCCTTTTGTTTTTTGTTTTGTTTTGTTTTGTTTTTTTTACTTTCCATTTCTTAAACATTAACCTTGGAGTTTAGATCAATAGAGGAAATGAAGGACATGGACAATGAGGGCAGGGAGAAAAAAAGAAGAAATGGAAATTATTGCAGGTTTTTTCCCCACATGCTTCCTATCTTCAATACAAAATAACTTTTGTTTAGATTTAAGAAATGCAGTCATAAACCAGCTTTCAAAATAACAGAAACTACCCGATTTTCAAGACATTGAAAGTACATGCTCTAACTATACATTTCAAAACATTTAAGATTCAGAGATGGTCTAAATATACCATCCTTGCAGCAAAATTTCCATATTCATAAATTATACATAGACTCACATTATCCTAGTATCTATGTGTTCATCCATCCATCTATTAAATAGCAACTTTATCCTGAGGGCTCTACCAGGTTTCCAATTTGAGGAATCTGTGGGGGACAGCCTGAAAATCCAAGGTCCTATTTTGTCCTGGTTATTAATTAAGCATCTGTAAGTGCCAGGCATTTCCAGAGTGTGCACAGACATAGTGCCTTGCACTTTGGCTTGCACTGGAGCTCGTGTAGGGCAGGACAGAAACTTGTCCCAACTGGAAGGAGAGGCAGGTAAGGACTGTGTGTGTGCAGAGCCCAGAGGGTGAATGCTGACCCCGAGTGTTGGAGCTGCTTCAGACAATCCAGACTAGAATAAATACCATCTGTTTACAAGGCTATTGAAATACCTCATAAAATATTTATCGGATAAAGTACAGACTATTTCGAAAATGGCATCAAATATTTTTAAAACAAAAATGAAATAAGGATAAAGGAGAAAATGACTCATGCCCATGGAAATTCAGTTTTGTCAGGATATAGCCTCAGCAGAATCTGGACACCCTCTTGAGGTGCAGAGACAGAAGTTAGTTGTAAGTGCCCAACACGGCTTCTTCAATGGCTGAGCATAGGCTGGGCCTCCCTAAGAGATGATTGTCTTTTCTAGAATCAGCAAAGAGGGAGTTGAAGAGAGTCAAAGCCAGGCCTCCTTCCTAGACACCTTCCACGATCCATGGGACTTCTCAGCAAGGGATCATCAACTTCACGTGCATGCTGCATCCGGTGGCCAGGGTTGGCAGAGCATTCTGAAAACCTGTTTCTTTTCAGAACTTCAGCCTGTGTTCTGAAAAGCCTCTTAGGTGTATGCCTCACCTCCTCTTTTTCACCTCCACTTAACAAATTATAGTGAAAGCTAAGCTATGTTGATAGCACTTTCTTGGAGATATGTATGAAAGTTTGCGAGAGGCAGGATTGTGCTATTGAGAATACAGGAGACTTGTGGATTTCTCCCATTCCTCTCTATAAGTACAACTGGAATTCCAGGACGTTGTCCATCAGAGAAAAGAGGGCAGCATGACTGGGAACCTTAGGTCCCACAGAACGAGTGTTAGGTTTCCTGGGTTGTCTCTAGTTTCATATGTCCAAGCCTTGGAGCTGAAAATGGCAGCAATCCAGAAAAACCAGTATGTGTAAAATAAAAGAGCCTCAACAAGAGCTTGTTCTCTCTCATCAAAGGCACAGTGAGGGGGCATCTCTAATCAGGAAACATTTAGACCATTACTGTTGTACTCCACCCTAACACTGCTGAAAAACACTGTGACCCTATGCGCACCCACAGTAGCACAGACCAAGAGAGGAGCCTAGACTTCTACCTTCTCAAACCCAATACCTCACCCCCAATGGCAGGATGGTGTTTGAAAGAAAGCTGTGTAAGGTGCAGAAACTCCAGTTCCCTGAGTGCACAAATGGGGTCACTTTGCTTGCAGTGCCGCCAAATAATTAGCCTTAATCAGCTGTTGCTCAGAGAAAAGCTTTACTTACTTGTGACATAGGAAGAGGTAGAGTTCCCTAAGGAAACTGCCTCCCAGAGAAGCAGTTTGTCCAGGCTTCTATGGCCGTGGTTGGGAGCATGTCTAGGATATGGAAAAGAGGGAGCAGTATGCATCTTTATGCATTGTATGTCCAAAATCTGACTCACAACTGGACTCCTGCAGCATTCATGGTCCCTTGTTTATGATGGGCTGGCCCCCTCTGTGTACAGTGGTGCAAGATAAGCTTTCCTGGAGCATCCTCTGAAAAAACAAGCTCATGAGAGTAAACTTTCCTATTCTCTGCCCCTGCTCTGGTGCCTGTTTTTGCCTAAATCCTTCTCTAGCTTTACAATCCTTTCCAAGTGGTAACCAGAACCCCCTACCCCCATGATATCCGAGGACACCAGATGCGGAGGCGAGACTCCCACTCCCATCTGGAGATAATTCTAAAATTTATATGGAAAGAGAAAGGAACTCAAATATCTGAAACAGCGTTTAAAAGGAAAAATAAAATCTACCCAAATCCAAGACTTAATATATAACTACAATACTCAAGACTTTCTGATATTGGCATAACTTTAGACTTACAGATCAACAAATGTGAATCTACAATTATCTCAAAAGGTTTAACTTTTGGAAAGTATTTGTGCTACAACCAACTTTATAAAGTAGTAGTACAAAATCTTCACAAGTTGGAGAAATAATTATTTTGGTATAGACATTAAAACTGAATTGTAAGTCATGTTTAATTAAAATTTAGCCTTATGTTTTTAAAATACTTTGAGTATGATTTATCAAGTCAAAATCCAGATGCAAAGCCAGAATTCGATTGGTGATTTAAATACTTATAGTTGAAACTAGGCTAGATAACCTAGATAATCTTGTAATATGACCAAATATGAAGAATTTGTAAATTTAGAAATAAAGCTTATATTTATAACTGTAATTTGTTAATAACAAATTAAGTTAAATTGTTAGCTTAAGTAAAACTCTGACTCTAAACTACCTGTGTCAAGGAATAATAAGGGGGGCGGGCGCCATGGCTCACTTGGTTAATCCTCCGCCTGCGGCACCGGCATCCCATATGGGCGCTGGGTTCTAGTCCCAGTTGCTCCTCTTCCAGTCTAGCTCTCTGCTGTGGCTCGGGACGGCAATGGAGGATGGCACTAGTGCTTGCGCGCCTGCACCCTCAAGGGAGACCAGGAAGAGGCACCTGGCTCCTGGCTTCAGATAGGTGCAGCTCCAGCCATTGCAGCCATTTGAGGGGTGAACCAACGGAAGGAAGACCTTCCTATCTGTCTCTCTCTCTCTCTCTCACTGCCTAACTCTGTCAAATAAAAAAATAAATAAATAAAGAGCTAGCAATGTGGGATAGCAGATAAAGTTGCTGCCTGCAGTGCCAGTATCCCATATGGGCCTTGGTTCATGTCCCCGCTGCTCCATTTTCAATCTAGTTTCCTGCTAAAGGTCTGGGAAATGCAGGGGAAGATGGCCCAAGTTCTTGGGCCCCTGCCACCCACTGGGAAGACCTGGGAGACTTGGAGGAGGCTCTTGGCTCCTGGCTTCAACCTAGCCCACCTCTGGCCATTGCAGTCATCAATGGAGTGAGCCAACAGATGGAGGATCTCTCTTTTTGTGACATTGACTTTTAAATAAATAGATAAATTTTTAAAAAAACAAAAAAAGAAAACATAAGATTTGGATGGCCAGAACCATATTGTAAAATATACATACATGTAATGTATACAAATGTGGCAAACTCTTCTTAAAAAATTAAAAGAGTAGCTGGGACATGAATGAGTGCCTATTTGGGATGCTGGCATCATAGGAGACAGCTTTACCCATTACACCACAACACTGGCCTGGAAACTCACATTTTAATCAGCTCTTAACACTAGGCTACATGCCCACCCCCATAGCTTTTATTGTTAACTCATGAGAATTAATTTTAACTCATAAAAACTTACTAAATGCAAATTACTGTTAATTACTATAGCTGATAATTATTCTTTTCTGATACATGGACCTATATTCAATTTTAATCAGTAAGCACATCATCCATTTGGTAAACTCAGTTTTTACTCTACTGCAAGGTTTGGTTGATATGTAAACATGGTTTAAAAGTTTTGTATCTTTCAGCAACATTTCAGAAATCTATAAAAGTTTTGATCCTCAAATGTTGATAACACTAATATCAAATATTTGTATAGCACTGCAGGATTTAAAAACACATTTACATGAGTTAGTTGTGCTTGACCTTTCAGCAAACCCTTGACTGAAATCCAGGGTCTGTAAGTGACCTTCCCAAGGCTAGGCAGCAAAGGCTCACCTAGTTGTCAGGTCCAGCAGCTTTTCTCAACTGCCAACCTGGCTTCCTATTAGTAAATATTTCAGACCCAGAAAGTGCTCCAATCCATTGAATAATTCTTTAGTTAGAAATTGATACTCCCATGGCAATGCCTTCACAAAAGACAAATAATTCTATTTTAAAAGTAAAGCTCGACTATTTCTTTTGATGAGGACAATACCAGCCCAACATTATTGATGTCAGAGCTGTGAGCTTATCTGAAATGAATAGAGTTTAGTTGCCTGACTTCAGCTAGGAAAGGAGAACTATCTCCAAGTCCAGAGCAGAGCAGAGAAAAATGAAGAGAAACACATATTTGAGAAGGACTTGGTAATTGCTTCAAAATATGAGTCACTGCTTTATAATTTAACTCTCCGTAAGGCCTGGCATTCCTTAATCAGTCATGCTCGGAAATCAGTATCCAAGTCAATGAATGCTTTTGGCGGCTCCTGCTTCTCCAAGGTAGGAGCAGTAAGTGTCGTAAGGAAATGATTACATCAGTTCCGTGCATGTTTTAAATCATGGCCCAGTTGCCCTCTCTTGCCCACTGGAGCATGTCTGTGTCCTCATTATTTGCATGCTTAACATGCCAATTGCCTCTTTATCCTCTCGCTGAGTACCTCTTCTTGGAGGTGTCCCGGTAATGCATAATTACCCATGTCCAGCCTATAGATCAAACTCCAATCTAATTTGCAAAACCAAGGAAATACAAAGGAGGCTGCACATAATTCAGACCTCATGTGGTAATGATTAAGTTATCTGATTCTTGCTTTCACATTTTCCTGTTTGCCACTTAATATTCTCCCCACTATCTCTTCACAACAAACACTTGATAAGTCATTTTGTTTGTGCTACTTGGGCTTCTCTTTAAAAAAAAAAAAAAAAAAAGAGTCCCACAGAGCCTTGTTACATAGGAGTTTCAGGGATTGGATGCCTCCTTTCCCTTAACTCCCCAGCACAGTCCTGACCAGGGTGTGTTGTGGCACTGCAGGTCCTCCGTCTCCCCATCTTGAGACGTGAACAGGGCCATGTCTTATTTTTAGAAGGTAATAAGTCAGGCCAATTATGTACTCTGTGGAAAGGCTTTTAGTGATTCAGAACACTATCTTTCAAGAGGCCCAAATTTGCTTTGTGAATTCCTCTTCAGTGAGCAGAACCAAATACATTTATGGTAGGGCTAAAGAGCCACTGTTATGGCCAAGAAATGAAATTGAAAATGTTATCAGAAGTTTTTCTAGCCTAATCTGAGTTCAAATTATCATGCTCCCCATGTAGCTGGAAAGGTAAGACAGGACACAAGGCCATCAAAGTGGTCTATGGGGAAGGGTGCAGTCTAACGTGCCCTAGAACCAGGATACCTAAATGGGGCTCTAGGATGGACTTTTGGAGCCCAGGAACTTCATCTAAATAAGTAAAGAGAGCAGGGCTTCGGTGCAGTGGTTAAGACACTGCTTGGGACACTGGCATCCTGCATCGGAGCACCTGGGTTTCCATCCTGGCTTCACTCCCAATTCTAACTTCTTGCGAATGTGCGCCCTGGGAGGCAGCAGATAATGGCTCACGGACTTGGGTTCCTGCCACCTACGTGGGAGAACCAGATTGAGTTCCAAGCTCTTGGCTTCAACCTGGCTCTGCCCTGGCTGTTGTGAGCATCTGGGGAGTGATTCAGCAAATGAAATCCATCTCTCTCCTACTCTTCTCTGCCCCCTCCATCCTCCCTCGTCCTCTCCCTCTCCCTCTTGCTCTCCCCACCTTTCAAATAAATAAATAAATAATATCTTAAGAACAATATGGAGGCTGGCGCCGCTGCTCAATAGGCTAATCCTCCGCCTAGCGGCGCCAGCACACCGGGTTCTAGTCCTGGTCGGGGCACCGGATTCTATCCCGGTTGCCCCTCTCCCAGTCCAGCTCTCTGCTGTGGCCAGGGAGTGCAGTGGAGGATAGCCCAAGTGCTTGGGCCCTGCACCCTCATGGGAGACCAGGAGAAGCACCTGGCTCCTGCCATCGGATCAGCATGGTGCGCTGGCCACAGCACGCCAGCCACGGCAGCCATTGGAGGGTGAACCAATGGCAAAGGAAGATCTTTCTCTCTGTCTCTGTCTCTCTCTCACTGTGCACTCTGCCTGTCAAAAATTTTTTTAAAAAAAGAACAATATGGAAAATAGTGTGCCTTTGCAGCATCGATATCACCTGGGAATTTGCTAGAAATGCTGGAAGCTCTGGGAATGAGGCCAGCACCTCCTGTGCTGAAGTTGGGAATCACTGCTCCATAGAAAGGGTGGCCAGCTTTCCTCTCATGGCCCTCGCTTGTCTCCTCCCACTGCCCGCCTTGTTCAGCTCCAACAACACTGACCTGGCAGCACCCTGGGCATGCTCCATCTTGGTACACTAGCACTGCGAAGATCCGTCTAACTCATTATCCCTCAGATATACAAGGGTTCTTTGAAAATTTCACAGAAAAAAAAAAGATCTATTTATTTTGATACAAAACATTTTTAAAGTCATGCACAGCTTTTTTATAGCAGTCTTGTTCCATGAACTTTGTGGAGTACCCTCAAATGTGCAGCATACTACCTGGCCTTCATATCCTTGCCCAATGTTACCTTCTCATTAAGCTCTGCCCTATTGTAAAGGACGCACTGCCCCAGTCCACACCACCAGCATCCCTGACTCTGTTCTATGGCTCTCCTCCATTTCTCTAAGGCATGACACCTTACGTAATTAACTTGTGTGTGAAACTCTTTGCTTATTGTCTGCTTCTCTTGTCCCCTAGAATATAAGATCCACAAGGACAGCAGCCTTTGCTTTGTTCCCTGAGTGCCTAGAATAATGTTTAGCACATAGTAGGTTTTCACTAGGTAACTATAAAATCAATGAATGAATACTTAAATGAATCCAGGTCTGACAAGGGAGAAAAGTTCTCTTTAGAAGCAACTTTGTCATCTTCTATCCCAAGGGAATTCTTCTTGACAACCACATTGCTTCCACTATCTCCACTGTTATGTGGTTCGAGGTGTGCACATGTTGAGAAGGATGGGGTAGAAAGTGTGGGAGAGGCTCAGGAATGAGGCTGGGCAGAAGTGAGAAAGGATTGTGCAAAGTCCTGTTTGATTATATTTTTGCCTTTCATATTATGATTTCTGAGTTTTTATAATAAATATGTATTAACTCATTTAATCCTGGTATGAAATTTATCAAGGTAGAAATCACATTTATCCTTTTATAAATGAGAACTTTGGGTATAGAAAGGTTAATATTTTGACCCAGTTTACACAAAAGAGGTAGGACTTGAACATAGAAATCTTTGTAGTATAACTGTTAACAGCTATACTATATTTAACCATTCCAAAGTCAATGACTTATAACTTTATGTTAACATTCAGAAAATGTTATTGCAATTTTCGATTATTATCTTTTCCCTACTAGGCTGAAAAAATCTTAAAAGAAGTACCATATCTAATTTATCATCACTACCTACCCAAGGCCCTGCGTGATGTTGATGGATGGATGGATGGATGAATGCATGGGCAGATGAAATTATGGATGGATGGAGGGGTGGATGGATGGTGCATGGATGGATAGATGGACACACAGATGGACAAGGGTATAAATTTCAAGCTGGCTGATCCATTCAGCTCTAAGATAACTAAACAGCCCCTTGAACTCCAGAAATGAGTTAATAAGCTTTGGGTTTTTTCTCAGCTTAAATCTGTCAAATGAGCCTGAGGTTTTGTAATTGAAAAAGTATGTACGGGATCAGATAAGGGAAAGTGAATTATAAGGAAGTTTGTTTCTAGGTACTTTTGGCCACAGGAAGATCAATTTCCCCAGCTAACCTGCTTCCTTCCCCTGAAGATAAAGAGCAGTCACAGAAGGGGAAACAAAAGGTCTCTGGGCTGTGCCCTTTTCCTCTGTGCAGGGTTGGAAGGATGAACCTGCTTAGCCTTGATGACTGGACCTTAATTTCCAAGAGTAATCACTACCCAGTGATAAAAGTAAATTAAAAAGAAAAACTTTCTAGAAGGGAAGGAATGCTGAAAGAATGTAAATTGTACTATGGCTCCCTGACTATGCTCATGAGTCCTTTAACCCTATTCTTCCTTCCTGCTCTGGCTCTATTTACTAAATAAACAGTTTTCAGAAGACATTCGTTGATGCTTAAGCATAAGTTCTTACAAATGGATGACAGCTTAGTAGAGGCCCTGATGATGTTATCAGGCTCAGCCTCCCTCTTACCCAGGAAACTTCCAACTTCCCTCATCTCCTGCCTCTGCTCCTGGTATGGCTGGAACAAGGAATGATCCGATTTCCACTTGGGCCTGAGGATGGCCCAAGCCCTTCCTCTGCAGACCCCATGGCTGCTGCCCTCAGCTGGAATAATAAGGCTCGGAGCCCTTGTCAAAGACATCAGTGCCCCTTAAAATAAGCACAGAAGCCAAGCTTGACACTCTGCACACTTTGGAAATTTACCCTGCATCAGGTAGCTTTAGAAAGGAAGTTATTGATCTCATCAGGACATCACATGCATTATCAGCTGTGAGTGGGAGCTTTTCTCTACACCAAGGGAATCGAAACCTGCAGGCATTGTTTGTTTCTGTTTCCCCGTCCCAAATTCTAATCCAAGGGCAGTTATCACTTGGGCTCCATGAGAACCACCTTTTAAGTTTTCAAAAAATACTGATATTTGAACACAATCTAAAGATTCTGATGCACTAGGATGGAGGTGAAATTCAAGAAGGCATCTGTAATTTTTAGGAGCTCATCAGGTGAATTTGATGCACAACCAATTTCAGAAAATACTAGTAAGAGTTTTTAATCAGATGTCATCTTATATTATCATTGACTTTTTTAAATGAAGGTATATTTAAATTCTCCAGTTAGTATTTCATCAATCTAGAAAAATAAGTAAGAAACTATCATCCCATAGTCTCATTACTAAGAAGTAACTATTGTTAACATTTTGGGGAATATTTTTTCTGAACAATTCAACTTGCAAATATATATAATTTTAAGCATAAGTCAGCTTTCTAAATAAACTTTACACACACATAATAATCATTCTATTAATCAAACATATGTATCCTAATGACAGGCTTTGGCAAAAATTTTGTAGAAAATTGGAAATAATATAGGAGATTGCATAGGAACTCAGACACAAGGGGATATTTTGTGAAAAATTATTAGACAGTTCATGTTTACTAAGTGATATTCTTTTTTAAAAATATTTATTTATTTAGTTAGTTATTTATTTGAAAGAGTTACAGAAAGAGAGAGAGAGAGAGAGAGAGATCTTCCATCTGTTGATTCACTCCTCAGATGGCTGTAATGGCCAGGGCTGGGCCAGGCTGAAGCCAGAAGCTTCTTCCAAATCTCCCACATGGGTAGCAGGGGCTCAAGCACTTGACCATCTTCCACTGCTTTTCCCAGTACATTAGCAGGGAGCTGGATCAGAAGTGGGACAGCCAAGACATGAACCAGCACCCATATGGGATGCCAGCATTGCAGGCAGAGGCTTTACCTGCTACACCACAATGCCAGCCCTACTAAGTGATAGTCTATCTCATCCCATGTTAGAAGTTTTTGGGTTAGTGCCAGCCAAAATTCCAGCAAATGAAACAAAAACCTTCATAGAAGTGTATAGGAACTGTAGAAGGAAGTGAACACAAGTATTAGGTAAAATATAGGGAAGGTGAAAGAGTAGAGTTGGCAGATATAATGCAGGATTTCAAATGTCAATTTCAGATAAATAATTATTTAACATTAAATATATTTTAATTGGTTTACCTGAAATTCAGGTGTAAATACCAATCTATGTTTTTTGCTAAATATGACAACCCTTGGAGGAGGGAATCCATACCTTTGCTGGGACAGAACTAAACCATGGTAGGCAAATATGCAGCCAGACTCCAGGTCAAGAACAAATTCAGCACAAAGGTTCATTGCCCTGATCTGTCTCAGAATCTGACACAGCCCTGACACAACACAAAATCAATCCCAGTACATCCCATGCTGTCCAGTTCAGTGCATGAAATAGGCAAACCAATGGAACCTATCATGAATCTAATGCAGTCACCCTTTAACCTGCACTCCCTCCTTTGCTCATGTGGTGAGTCTCCCTCTTTCAGCTTCTTACCTAAATCCCTGTTTCACTCAGGAAAGTTTCCTTTAAAAATGACTCTGATTATTCATTTATTACTATTTCTTATGCTTCCTTTCTCAAAACGAAACTTAGAAATTTTAGGTGGGAGATCTGCTTACTATCCATTTTCTCTATCATGATTTTTATCTTTTTGCCTTCCCCTTACACCTTGAGTAAGTTTCTCAAGTTTGTCCAGGACTTGATTTTATTGTTTCAATTCTGATTTTACTGTACCCGAGATGGATTTTCATCTTGCTATGACATTCTTATTCTCCCTGCAGTCCTGACTTACCTTACTCATACCACTTCTCATCTCATCCTCTCTCTTTCTTAATGTAACCCTTTCTTATGGTTTTTATCTTGTTTCTTGGAGGCTATACCATTTGTACCCTAATAAAGACCACAAATGGCATTGTAAGACTTCTTGTTTCTAAAGCCTACTCTAATATTTGCCAATAGAAATTAAGTGTGGGTTGCACTTAGCTAAGTTCCTTTCTCATAGCTATAGCAAAAGCAGGTAGGTACCTATCTGCTGCCCCAATATTCTCAGCATCAGGCATCATAACCTCAGCATTAGTCCTCTTTTCATCACTATAATTTAAATGCCTAAGAGAAACTAACTCATAAAGGAGGAGGTTTGATTTTTCTTATGGTTTTGGAGGTTCCCAGCCCAAGATCATGTGGCCCCATTGGTCTGGCATCTGATGAGGGTGGTGGATAGCAAAACACAAGCAGAGGAAGTTTCCCATGGTGAACCAGGAATCAGAGAGACAGGGAGTGCACTCAGCCTGTCTGTGTGATATATCTTTATAAAGTCACCACGATTTGATTATTATGATTGTGCCCCTCTAAGTGGAAAAACATTCCCTACTGACCCCTTGATCTGGAATAGGCGAAAAAGTGAACAAAAAGTGAACAAAAGCAACTCGTAGTTATTGGGTGTTACTCTACAAGCACTCCCCTGGAATGGGGAAGAGAGAGGCCCAAGTTCCATCACGTTTTAACTGTGTGCCCTTGAGCAAGATTCTTCCCGGTATAAGTCCCAGTTTTCTCACCTGAAGGAGAATAATAATAGTAATGTCTTAAAGATTACCGTAAAAATTAAAGACAGTATTGTAGAGCACCTAGAAGTCTTGGCAAATAGCACATGTTCAATAAAAATTAACTGTTAATCAATTGGAGAAGAGAGACAAGTTCAATATTTGTGGGTGTCTAAGTGAAATTGCAGAACTTTGGAGCTGAGGGACAACATGCCAGAGGAGTCTCAGTGTTGCAGTGCTGCCCTCCTAGACAACCAGGCTGCTCTCCTTATGGGACACTTCCCTCTGGACCAGCCTGCCCAGAAGACTAATCTAATTTGGGCCCTCACTCCCTAGGGATCCATTGCCTCAGACTCAAACATCCCAGACCTGGAACAAGAGCTAGTGATTCTGGAGGAAGCTCCCTCCAACACTAATCTGGGGAAGCAGTTCAACCTCTCTCTTGGTTTCCAGGGCCTCTTCTGTGATGCTTCTGGTAGTAAGAAATAATGATACCATGAGAAGTTCCCATGAGGCCACCCTTAGATCAGGTGACCCAATTTAAAGAACAGATAAATGAGGACTGTTTTGGAGAGATGGTACCTGACAGTTTGCTATACTTCCTTATCTGGATGAAGAGAGTTGTAGGAGAAGGAGGCCATGTTTGGAAATGGAAAATGCTGTGCCCTTCTCAGCAAAAGTCAGAATAGAAAAGCAGGTGAGGTTGCATAGAATGGATTTGGGGTAGGTCACCCATTCTTTCCTTCTGGGATGTTTCTCTCTGAAGTAGCTATGGCAGCATCCTGAGCTGCTGGCTTGGCTGGGCTGATGTACTTCTCTCCTGACTGCCTCTGTAGCCATCTCTCCTACTGGCCCACCATCACCTGCATAGCAGAGAATGCTCCAGGATCACTCACAGACTCATTCTGGAGCTGCTCTAGACATTGCCCTCTGCTGACCTTTGGCTACCCTATACCCTGTGTGGAGTAAGGACCCTGAAACATGTCCAGAAGACAGAAGAAGCTCAGAATGCAGACGCTTCAATCTCTTTGTCAGAGTGGAGATTAGAATGATTCTCTGGCCTCCTGTATCTACAGGGCTGAAAAAGAATGGCAACTTGATAAAAATGAAAAGTGGCTACCCAAAGCTGTAGGCAGGCTTTGATGGCTGGGAAATTAATTAAGAAGGGAAAATCACCAAGTAATTTTTCCCGAGTGTGTTTGCTTTGTCTTTGAACATTTTTTTTCTTGTGTTATGTCATTGGGTTAATTGCCTTCTGACACTGAGTGACAATAAGACATGTTCACCTGCTAAGATAAAGCAAAGTTAATTGAAGGAAGTTAGTAATGAAAATATTGGACTCAATCCATTCCCAGTAGCATATGACACTTGAAGTTATAGCCAAAGTGATTCTTTCACTCTCACATAATATTTCTAAGAGGCTAGTTCCCAATAAAACAGCTATCAGTCATCCAGGGCTCTGTGTCCATCACAGATGACACAGAAATCTATAAACCATGAATCATGAACATCACTGGAATACAGAAAGCCATGGTGCTCATCTCTAGAAAATGCATTACCAACATCTTCGGCATAGATGGAAGCCAATTGTTTCTATGTTTATCCATAATTTTATTTCTGAACATAGACTCAGATGGCTGAGTGCATTCATTTCTGAAATATGTTTACCCCAAATTCACAAATTGTTTAGTTTGCTAAGTCCTTCAGTGATGGAAACAGTGCCTGATAAAGCATGAAGCCTAGTTGTTGGCTTAATTGGTTGTTTTGTTGTTAGATCTGTAAAGATGAAAAATGAGGAGGATGCCAGGCCTCCAACTTTGTGTAAACCCAGAGCCTCATTCTCTTAAAATACCAAAAATATCCCAACTTCTGAGGCACTCTTTGGCTAACATCTGTCACCAATTCAAAGGAAAATGTTACAACCACCTAGTCAATGACAAAGCACACGAGATTCAGTCGGATGACTGCAACAGTCTGCAAGTGGCGAAACTGCATGCATGCAGGAGCTTCTGTAAATGCTGGTCCAGGAAGGGCAGACCCTGCACAGCTGATCAGGTGTACTTCTGCCGCAGACACAGAGCAATTCTCCTGTCTCTGAGCTGCTGCCCTTCCAGCTGTCCTCAAGGAGCCACAGATGTCCGTGTTTCTCAAATCAGGAACAGGAGAGTGGCAATCTATATCAACTGTGTAAACTGTCATGGATGTTCTCTATTTATTCAGTAAGCATTATTCCTGCCTCAACAGCAAAGCCAACGACAGACCAAGCAGACAGTGTTCCACTTTATTTTCCTCAGGGCATTATTTAAGCTTCTTCAGTTTCAAAGGGATCCATAGATTTGTTCTAATACCTGAAATTTAGATTAGACTAAAACCTTTAGTTTATAATCAAAAGCAAAAAGTAAAAGGTTAAAGTTAAAAGGAGACTAGTATAAAAAATGACATCTATTTTATGTATGCAAGGCATTCTGTATATCTGTATCTATATCTATATATTCCATATATCTCATAAGTATCTTCTCATGCAAGTATCATAGCATGTAGGAAGTAGATGGTACATTTATGAAAAGAAGACTTTGATAAAAGTATTATTTCCAAATTTGTGAGCAAGATTTAGGAAAACTAAAAAGTTTAGTATCCTGGGTCTGGTAAAACCAAATGCACCCTCAGTCCTACGCCAGAAGGCCAAGAGTGGAAAGTAGTTTGTAGAACCCAAAGAGTATGGCCATAAAGACAAGGGATATGACCTGGTATAGAGGACAGATTTGTGGCCAACCAGGAGAGCTTAATGGACAACAAATACCCACACTTCTCTGCCCCCACCCCCCAGCACCTGCCAATGCTCTCCATTGGCCAAACCCAACCAGAGGCTGGAGGTCAGAGACGCCTATGGATGCACACCCCTCAGGCAGGGTGGAAAAGTGAAGAGAACATCTTGAGGAGAACGTGGACATGCCCAGTACCTGAGGTGTGAAATTATCCCATTTTACAGAGGAAGTCTCGGGCCTGGACACAAAAATGTCCATAGTCAAACCACCAGGATCCAAATTATAGCTACAGGAGTCCACGGGAGCCACTGGGCCACTGAGTAAAATAGACAAGTTCTGAGTGAGTTGAAGGACAGAAAAGATCACACCAAAGCCCTCTACACCTGATGGTGAGAGGGGAGGGGAAGACAAGCAGGTGCTAAAGAATAATAGGAAGGAGGGAGTGGGAGCCGTGGAGGGTAGGGCACATAAGAAAGGGAAGGCCAGGGGCCCTGGGAAGGCAAACCACCAAGGCCTGGCCCTGAAAAGGACCCTTTCCTCCAGGAGCCATGCAAACCTGGCTCCCAGGGCACAGGACAGCCATCATAATTCCACCATCAGACCCATAGACAACTGGATCCCTGAGATAAAATCTTTAGATGTCTAAGCCAACACATTATCCCCCCAAATTTGCCCCTGTTTGAGGACAGAATACAAGGTGTCAAATGTAAAAAAAGAAGCTTCTTTGGTCCCAGCCAAATTAGGAGTCTAAATGAGAGTCCTCTGTAGTGAGGTCAGTATGTGTCATGAAAATGCCTGACACTCATTGTCCTTGGTACAAACCAAACCTAGCACAAGCCAGAATCTAGGAACTTGGGCTCCATGGAAGAGTGAAAATGAGCCCTCAGCTTGAATGTAGGAACTTGAGTTGAGGTTTTGATAAGCCATTTTCCAGCCTACCTCAGTTCTTCATGCCACCATCAATTCAGTTTCCTTTATACAAAATGCTGTGATCATGGGCCAGCCCAGGAATGCCATATCAATTTATTATGAAAATCAAGCAGCATAAGGCACAATTATGAACTATAAAATATATGAAACACAAAATCTATTTATATTATTCAAACCTGATTTAAAAGTAAAATTTAAAAAAAAATTAGCCCAAAAACAAAACCCAGGGATTGAGGTGGAAAGTGTATCTATCTTGTTTTCAGAAGTCTCCTGATTATTGAATCATTTCCAGTCCTACCCACTATCTCTAACCCCATGACCTAGTAGAGGGTTGAAAGGGAAAAATTTACATAAAATGTAAATGTGACTGTGACTCATTTCTTGGCAATTTTCCTGAGTGAAATATAATAATAAACTAACATCTGTCTTTCTCTTTCCTCTGCAATGTGCCTTTCCCTAATCCCATGTTCCTAATGAAGATCTAGGCAGCTTGCGAATTCCAGGTACATTCTTTGGTAGGGATCATAGCATCTTTTTTTTTTTCCAACAGTTTGCACCCACACAGAAACACAAAGTGAAACATACTCTTTGAGTACTAGTTATAGCATTAAATCACAATACATAGCACATTAAGGACAGAGATCCCACATGAGGAGCAAGTGCACAGTGACTCCTGTTGTTGACCCAACAAATTGACACTCTAGTCTATGGCTCCAGTAACCACCTCAGGCTCCTGTCATGAGTTGCCAAGGCTATGGAAGCCTTCCAAGTTTGCCGACTCTGATCATATTTAGACAAGGTCATAGTCAAAGTGGAAGTTCTCTCCTCCCTTCAGAGAAAGGCACCTCCCTCTTTTTTTTTTTTTAATTTTTATTTTAAGGGAAAGTGTTTATTGGGGAACACCCAACTGACCGGAAAGCTGATTCCAGCAAAGACTGGGAGAAAAGTCATTCATCTTTTGTAGGTAGAGGGGTTTGTCTGTAGAGAAATTTTGAACAATTATACAGCATTAAGTGGGGAAGAGGACCATCAGTACACACATGTTGGGAGTAGAGCCATTGGTGGTAGAGTAGAGGTTATGATTACAAAGGAATGAGGCCCAAGTACGCTAGATAGGGTCTAGAACAAAGGACAGAGTCATTATTAGAGGAGCTAAGAAAGGTGCTGTCTAAGCTACAATTAAGTTTTCTGATTGAGAGGCAAATAGAACCTGACAGAAAGGGCCTGGTAATAATCTGTTGGGCTTTAGGCCTTGTAAGTTAAGAGGCCCAGACCTATCTATCTCTTCACATGGGGTACATCCTAAGGGAGGTGTGAACCTCCTAGGGGAAGGCACTCTGTTGACTTTCATTGCTTAGCTGGCCTGGGAGGAGAGCTGGCCAGGTAAAGGCAGGTGGCATCTCTAACAAGAAATTTACAGTTCTGCCTGCAAAGTTGCTGACCCTACTTGGCTGTCCCCTCAGCTGCGGTGGTCACTTTGGAAGCTGGGCTGAGTGAAGGGCTTTTCAGCTTAGAGCCAATAAGATCTGTGGTTCTGACCTGGGCATCCTTCGACTCCAGGGCAGGTCCATTTCCAGTGATCCAACTCTTGGCAGAGCTGCCAGGGCTCTTCACAAGCTGACTTCTGCTGAAGCCCAGGCTTACCACATTGAAAGCCACTGCAGTGGACTGGCCTGTTGGGTCTCCTTGAGGGCAGATCACTGTACAGATCAGCCATTAATAGGCCTGCCACCCATTGCTTCTGATGCCTAGCTTTCTTTTCCTCCTGGTTTTTGTTAACGCAGACCAGAGGACATAACATCTTCTTTTGAATGGTATGTTCTTGGGACCCAAGAAAACCAGTTTAAAAAATTGGGTCCATATTTTCCTTCTTCTGCTGTACCTTTGTGCCAATAAGATAGTCACAGATGGGCAATGGATGATTCAGGCACCGAGAGTGAGGTCACTCATTTAACCAGCTTTACTGAGTGGTTCCTCAGTGCCAGGCACTGTGCCCAAGGGCTGAGGAAAATGAGATAAGTGAAAGCAGATGACAGTGCCCTGCCAAAATTCATTCACAGGTTAGTGGGGAAGTTGTTCAAGTAAACCATCAATTGAGGTTCATTGTGATCTTTCCATGAAAAACTCAAAACAGGCGAATAAATCTACATTTGAAGGTTTTCACCATATAAATAGGACTATAGTGTAAAAATTCGATACCTTGTCAGCATATTTTGCCTATGTCAGATATTTCTCATCATCAGAATATTTGACTTGACATGAATTCAGGTTGAAATCCTCAGATCTGGATTTTTTACAGTACACTCTCTGTGAAGTTATTTGAAGACAATTTGGGCACAACTCAAAAAACTTAAGTCCCCATGGATAATCAACAGTAACTACAAACCATAAAAATGACCAAATTGTGAAACAAAAACAGGATTCTCCTTGGTCTAGGGAATTTCCAGTGACACTGGTGACAGAAGCACTGATTTAATTAAAATTTGTCTTTCTTATTAGAGAAAAACAATCGAAGGGCACAGGATAAACAGAACATGTGCCCATCAGGGCTGCTGCAGAATAACAACTAGAGAGTCCAGGGTGGAGGAGTCAATATTTAAATGAGGCCAAAACCTTGTGTTCTATAATCAAAGATGAGAATTCTATAATCAGAGGGAAAAAGTACTGGAAGGAGGATAGGAACAATGAATATAGGGCTTCAGGATACACCCTCCTTTAGAAAAGGATTTCAGTCTCATATGTTATTAATCTGCCAAATTGACTTTCACTGTGACACATGACATGCAGTAAAATGTTGTCAAAAATGAATTAAAATCTCACTAATTAATTTATGCATTCCAACTGGTTTTGAACTCCTGGATGAACTCAGAGATGGGCAGATTGATCACAGACTTTCAGAACTGGAAGGAAATGTAGACATCTTTTCTGGCTAACCTCATCAGCCTCTCAGGTGAGGAAACTGAGTTTCTAAGGAGTTAAGGGACTTGGACAAGGTCAACCAGATAGTTGATAGCAGGGCTACATCTAGAAAACAGGGTCTACATTTGAAGATGATCATAAAAGCCTGGCAAAGCAGGACAGGAAATGACAGCTGGCCCACTCACACAATCAAATGAGTCAGAAAAACTAGCTTTCACTATGCTAAAGTTTGAAGAAGTACAGTTACCCACGCAAATGAAAGTCCATTTTAATAATCGACCAGAATCCTTTAATTGAAGACAACCATTCTTGTCAATTCTGATCATATAAAGAAATTACATGATGAGTGGGTAGCTACAGAGTCCCAGAAGGGACAAAAAAAGCAGCCTACGTTGAAGTCCGTGGCAACTCATTCTCCAGGAAAAGTAGCAAGAGTAAATCTGCCCCATTTCCCTACCACAGGTTTTTTAGGAAATTCAGATATAAGTCCTACCCTACAGAGCTCTTCTCTGGGAATCTCCAGATTTCAGTCCTGGCCTTCATGTGAAAAACACTGAGCTACAATGCAGCTGCCTCATCTACCAGGGAAATGTTAGAGCTGTGACATTTGGGGCAGAGTGTTCTTACATGCATGTCCCTAGGCAATTTTGTTCATGAAATACTGCAGAACTGGCAGTCTTTGTAAATGTCTTTCTGGGAGCATTGATTCATAAACACTATTGGTGCCATAGAGTACAATGGTCCCTCAGCTTTTGGATTTTACAGACTAGTACATTTTCAAATAAATTCAGGCTTCTCACTAGTAACTTTCTAGTTTGCTAAGTAAAGGCATTTTTTAAAAACACATCTAGATCATAAAAGAAGACTCATTTTAAGTCTCAACAAGTAGCAAGGATATGTATACTCAAAAAATGTGGTACTGTAAGTTGAACCAGTTCAACTTTATGAAAATCTATATTGCCTTTATTTTTAAAATTTCACACTGGGGCAGTGAAAACTTTGACATGGTTATTTTCAGTTAGTCCACAGACAGCATTTGGAAACCATGATCTTACTCTATCAGAAAATACCTCTATTACCACAGATATTTTTTTGAACTAGCTACTAGCTGATTTAACAGGAAATAGATTCTAAATACAATGGTTTGAGAGATTTTACCCATGGGACTACTCAGAGGGCTGTGGGCAGAGTCAAGGGAACAATGAGGATGGTGAGACACCCAAGACACGCACCTCCAAGAAGCTGTTATCACCCAAGGCCTGAGGGCCATGAGCAGGAAGTAGTGCTGACAGATCTCAGGAGAGCTTAGACCACAGAAGAACCATCAGGAAGCCCTTGTAGTCATGCACTAATCCAGCTACTTCCAAAAAATACCATTCAGAGTAAGGAAGGAGCCAGCACAATATACCTTGACACCTCTCACCTCTTGTCCCCCACATTCTTGTTGGACCCTCCATTGGCTGTACCAAACTAGAATCCAGGAGGCAAGGGAACTCAGGTGATGTGACCTATAGGGGTCTACCTCCTGGGGCTAAAGCAGAGCAAAAGAGAGAGAAGAATGGGTCTGGTGATAGGCATAGGGAGGGGATGGAGAATAGCCAATACAAAACAACTAATTACGCAGTTATAATAAGTGGTCACTCTACATGGGGGCACAAAGTTGTTAGAAATATAAAATCCTTTCTTTAGGCTAGACAACAAAAGAACAGTCTGGACAATATTTTCATATGTTTACCCTTCTTATACCACTGTTTTCTTTCTGGTGCCATTTTCCTGTTGAAGATTTCAGTACCCAAATTAAAGTCAAAGTACACATAAACTTTATTCTCTAAAACTTTCCTACCCTAAATATGTTTGGGATTTATAACTATTAGTTATTCAGTTCTGATTATTGTTTATATACTTGTTTTCTTAATTTTGTTTAAAAATTATACAAGGGTTCTTCAAAAGTTCAAAGAAAATTGAATTAGAGCATTTTATTTTGACATAAAGAATTCTTAAATTCTGAGCATAGTTTTCTCATGTATTTTCCATGAACTTTTGAAGTACTTCATATGTATTAATCTAGAGGAAATTTTCATATAAATTAGACCTGATTTGATCCACTTCTAAGGAGGAAAGAGGTCAGTAGTATAATTTGTATCCATAGAAAACGAAGTCCCAAAATCACGACAGAGCCTGATGAGGGTGCAGTTAAGGAGACACTCAGCTGTCAAAGCCCCTATCAATTGTTCTTACTCATAAAAAGTGGAATATCTTTCTTTGCTAAGATCATTAATTAGGTTCTGTTTATACAGAAGGAGACAAATGGGCACAAAGAATAGATACAAAATTGCTTAGCATAAGAATGTGAAAAAAAAACTGATTGTCCAGAAGGTGTCAAGGGTCAGAAAAAAGAGGAAAGAGAGATAGGAACCCCCACTCATAGGGAACAAGCAATATAGTGTGAAGCTAGAGACCATGTGGGACAGCAGCCACCTGTGGTAGGAGGGCTCAAAGGCTTTGATGAACAGGTAAGTGGTATGTGGTGTTTAGTGGCTTTGTAATTCATGTTGTAATGTTTCTCCACAGACTTCAGTAAAGTCTGATATATACGTAATATACACACACACAAAAAAAAAGAGCTGAGTTCCGCTTATAGGCTGAGTACGAGCAGAAACACAGCAGTGGTAGGAGGAGAGACCCTAGCACAGTTGGGAATCCAGAAACAGAAGACACTAGGGCTGTAAAGAACTGAGACAAGAAGAGCTATCAAGAATTCACAGGACTCTTCAAGAAGCCATTGGGTTGCCTTTAGAATATCAGACAGTCACTCAAGTCAATGTTATATAGTACATGTGAATTAAATACTAAGTTGAGAGAGCCATTGGTCATTGAGACTTTGGGGACTCCAAGTGCTACTGTTATTCAAGTGAAGTAGAATCCAAATTCACTGATGGAATGTTTCATGCTGCCTCTACTTCTGATACTCCACATTTTATAAACACATCATGTAAAATGTATATTTGCCAGATATTAGCCCTCAAAATATATGCATGGAAATAGTCATAAGTAAAAAGAAAAAGTGACAGATATTTCAGTTTTTAGGCCACTACTACAATCTTTGGACAGAGAGCTACTGTTTTACTGCCCACAAGACACTAATTGTTCTCTTTTACTCTCTCTTTGAAACAATAGTGTGTCATGCTATGGTTTAGTCTTGGAGTCTTGTAAACTTCCTTAAGATTTTCAAAATGCTTTCAAATAAACCCATCCAATCTCAGTATCAGAATGTTAAATATTTTGTTATTTTCAGTTGTACATACCATTCTTTTTAGAGCAATGGAATATAATGGAAATAGTTTTATAAAGGAAGTCTGGAGACCTCAGCAAGAGTCTAGCTTTGCTTTGAAGTCTTGGATGACTACAGGTTTGCCTTTCAAGACTTTAACTTCTCTCTCCTAAAATGAACAGATTAAGTAGTTTGATGGCTAAAGACAATGAGTAAAAGTTAACTGGCATTCTAAATAAGCCCATAAATTCATTGGATTATCTTTCCCTTTTAATTCTTCTGTGCACCTGCTCTATCAATTTACCAGCAATGATTGGAGAACTCAGTGATTAGTCACCTTAGTGTTTATAGCAGTCAATGTGGAATTATTGACTTTATTACTCTACTTTTATTTAAACATCACTCATACATCAAATCTAGATCAAATATGAGATTGGCAAACATTGGTTTTTAGGAATTCAAAATAAGAATAAAATATAACTCCTACTCTTGAGGAGTTTCCATCCAAGTGAGAAGATGGATCTGTAAACAAAGCCATATGATCAAGTTATATAAAAAGCCCAAGGGAAGATAAGTGCACTGGCTGAATATTGCAAAAGAGTTGGGACATTGAAAAGGGCTTCACAAAGAAGGGGCTGTGTAAGTTGGAGCCCATAGCAGTGGGAGAGGAGCAGCACACACACAAAGGTATTTGGGAGAGCAAACAGGTGATGTGTTTGGAAACTAGTACCTAGTGCAGCATGAAAAACTGTGAGATAAGTAGATGGGAAGGAAAGTGAAATAAAGTTGCAATGGTAGGTAGAAGAATTATCCTCTGTGGTCGAGGCTGATAACTCTCAGAAACAACCAGAGTTTCTGTGGTAGCTGAGAATGTAGCCACTCAGCTAACGATTATATCTGCTGTTGGCCTTTCTGCAGAGTAGTGTAGTCTGTGACTAAGTTCTAGCCAATGAGATTGTAAGTGATAAATACCACTAAAAAGCCTGATGTGAATTCTTCTGACCCTGTCCCCTTCCCACTGGATAGAAAAGGGAAATAACAAAAGTAGCTTCTTAACCTAGAGATGATAGAATTGCCCTACTGTACAAGGAGCACTCATACTTCTGAATGTTACATGAGAGATGAGTACTACATGAGAGGTAGACAATCCTATGTAAGTCATGGTATTTTAAGTCTTTTTGTTGTAGCATTGATAACTAATTGAACAACCACAGCAGGCAAGGAGGTGAACGGCCTGACTAGGCACATGTGAGGCAAGGGAAAACATGAAGGAAAGAGCCTAAAAAACAGAAAGCAATGAAGCACCCATGAGGGAACATCACAAAGTTCACAGAAAATGGAATTAGAAGATAATGCACACTTCCATGAACTTGTTGAAGCTCTCTCCAACTGAGAGAGGCTCTGGAAAGAACAATGTCTCATGTAATCCTCGCAACTACTTTGGAGATAGTATTATTTGCATTTGAAAGATGAGGGATTTCCCACTTACCTAGTTTAGGTGCTCAGGGTCTTGCAGTCAGTAAGCAGCAAAGTTGGGATGCAAATCTAGTTTAATCTGTCTTTAAAGCTGGTGTTTTCCCGGGCCCGCCTTCCACCTAAATACTAGACCATCTGGAGTGGGGATGGAGTTGACCACACTGAGGTAGGGTGAAGTGGTAAACAGACTGCAAATGAGGCAGAACTGACGGGAACTGATGACTGACAGAGTGTCTCGGAAGACAAGAAGAATTACTTATTCACTTATTCATTATCCGGGCATGAATCCAAGATTTTGTGGAGGGTGATGGGCTGTCACTGACCTGTTTTTGTTTTTTCCTAAGTGGGATTCACTATTTTATTTTTTTTCCTTGTTCTTGTCAAAGCCCATTCAGTTTCTGTTCACACTTTGCATGCCAACTGTGGTTCAAAGACACTTGCAGAGAGTGTCTCCAAAGGCTTCTGCATCTCTGTTAGGGTGTCCTTGATTCCTTTTCCACATCAAACATTGGAGATCAACCAAATCTACTGGTAGATGCTGTGCAAAGCTGGAAGACTGTTTATCACTCCTGGCCATCATTGCCATGGCATTTCATCTTTTGCTTGAACCAGTGGTCTAATATGGAATGGCAGTTAAAAATTGCTGCTCATTGCTTGCAGAGAAAGTGCTTTAACTGAAATGTGTTATCTAAATAGTACAGTAACATTGAGACAGAAAATTGTGGCCATTGTTCAGCAAAGATCTCATGGAAACAGCCAAAAAGAGTTTGGAAATCAAATTGACCTTTCATGGAAGGTGTACACAGTGACATCTTACTTTTATCTTTGTGTTAGTTTCTTTACTACAGTGAAATACCTGAGACAAGCTGCCTATGAAGGAAAGAGGTTTATTAAGCGCTCAGGTTTGAAGGCTCAAGTCTAATATCTGATGGCCACATGGGTTGGGGGTGTGGTGAGGGCAGTGGAGGGCAGTGAAGGAGCACTTGAGAGGAAGGAATGCATGGCAAGCAAGAAACAGGTTGACCGCTGGCTCAGGCTTTTCTAATGAACCTTCCTGAGAGAACTAGCCAAACCCCTAATCATCTAAGAACCTCTCACTAGTTCTAGGCCCACCTAAAACTATAATTGGACTAAATTTCTGCCTGTGTAGTATCATTAACTTATTACTTTGGGGTTTAAATTCTTGCATGAATTTGGGAGCAAAGTCATTTTCAAACTATAGCAATCTAGCACAGATTTCAAAGCAATTCTCTATTTATTGCGAACTTTTCCCTCTGAAGTACTGTAGGTAGCAGGCCGGGTAATGGTAGGTAGGAAGATAGAAATCAGCCCATGTGTGTGAGAAGGGCCTAAGGAAAACAAAAACTGTAGAAATGTAGCAGTCTTGGAAGCATGACTTCAAACAAGTCTTACCCATACACCAGTAACTTTATAGACGATCGATTCCAGCCTTCCCCCAAGGAAAGCACCCCAGGAGAATCCTCTCTGCCTAGTGCCAAGAGGGCTAGCAACTCTGAGATAAGAATAATTTCACCTATTTCACACCCAGCAAACCCTTTGTCCAGGAGAAGAGAGTGCAGGGGAAGGAAAAACACAGGAAGGAAAAACAAAGGACCTCTTGCCCTTTGCAAGCCCCAGTCTAAATGCACACTGTGCTCTCTGCTTTCAGTTCTTGGCTGAGATGAGTGGCTGACCTGTCAGGTGTATCCTCTCTATTAAACTTTGTAATCTTGCTTGCTCCAGTCTGAACAGTGGGGCACTCTCTCAGATCCTTCTAGAGAGGTGCTTATCCATTCTGACAAATGCACCACCTCATTAAACATTGCTGCCTTGCTTACCACTTCTCTCTGTCTCACATCTAAAATTCTTTTCTTACTGGAAGAAAAGAACCTCTACTGCAGCTATGTCTGCTAACAGGAAGAAATATCATCTCCACTTACAGGATTAGGATCAAGCAGTTAGGTGTCTTGTCCAAGCTGTCTGAGCTACTGTGGCCTTAGAACTCACAGTAAGTACAACATGACTTTAAAACCTGTCACAACTATATAACAATATGTGATAATGTCAGCAAAACAGTAGAATCTTCTATTTCATGACAGTCTCTGCTTTCTAACATTTGTTCTCTTTCAAATATCCTCCATCATTTTGCAAAATAATAATTATAATACTGATGATGATGCTATTCTCAAAGAAATGAAAGCACTTACAATGTTAGAGAAATGCTCTCATGGAAACTCAAAGCGTTTTTCAGATCATGAAAAGGTTGTTTCCAGGGCTCGTGTTTCTCCTTACAGAAGCTGATGACTAGGGAAGAAACTTTAGCAACTGTCTAGGGCACATGTGGTATCAAGAATGTGTAGACAGATCGGAGATGAAATTCAAAAGTTAAATGCTCCCTCTCATTTCAACTACTGGGTAGTAATCTCATAAATTTCTGGAAGCCATACCAACTCCCTCAGCACTGTCCAGTCCTGGGAGCCAAACTCACAGTGCCAGTTCTTATGTATGTCAGACATCAGGCAATTGACAAACTGTAGGGCACACTCAGAGTACAAACCTTAGATCTGCTAGGTCTCTCCAGAGCACAGATGCTGTCTTATTCATCTTCGGATTTCTAATGCGTAGGACACCAGTACTCATTAAATGTTTGTGGGATTATAAGTAATCCAGATCAAAAATACAAAGTCTGCCAATATTTTGCCAAGGTAGTATAATAGGTGAATCCACTTCTATTTTTACATATGACTATTCCAACCCCAGCAGTGTGCACTGGAGAGGATGTTTATCAAAGTACCAGAAGGGCCCCTGCTCCTGCCTCCTCCTACCTCTCTGGGTCTCACTCTCCTATACTCTCTTTTTCTATGTTTTTTCTTTACCTCTTTGTATTTTTGAATATTTCTGTCCTTTTCCTCTCTCTCTTCCTATCCCCAGTAAAGTCCCTTACAATTCCATGGGTTATCTAGAAATAAACACAAATTGTAAGTCATGAATTACCTAAGAAAAAACACAACTTATAAATCATGGTAAAATTCTTTATGAATTATTCTGAGTAGGAATGATCAATATTACTATTAGAATCAAAATTTTATAAGTACTAAAACTGTACTCCATAAAGCTTACTAACAAGAATTAGTGAAAATAGGAAATACTCCAGAGAGTATGTGATTAGGAAAAAGCTAGCCCAAGAAAACTGCACTTTGTAGAAAAAGCATCCATAGGAGAAAAACTCATTATGGCCCAAGCTATAATCATTTTTTAAAATAACTTAGCAGTGCCAAAAATGAATACTGGCATAAATTAACTGAAAAAATTAATCTTAGTGAAAATAATTTCAGTAAAATAAAAATGAAAATGGAAAAAATATTGAAAACTATTAAATGAACTCTATAGAAAATTAATCAGGGAATTAAATTGGCTAAATGGCCTGTATTCCAGAAACTGGTTTCATGAACCAAATTATTCAATATTGGAATAATTCTGACTGCAGTTTTTTTTATTAAATACGTTCTTGGAGTCAAAATATTAAGTTAAAAACAGTGGACCCTAAAATTCTCTACCAATAATATCAGAAATTTGAAATCCACAAATTATTTCCTTAGCTAAGAAAATCTGTTTTTTGAAGTTTAGTTTTCATGTCTTTCAGGTAAAGGGATGGTAATAGATTATTTTCCCTTGTTTATTTAATTATTGATTACCCAGATATAGTTTCCATTGTTTCTATAATTGTAATTTTATAATTATTATTGTTTCTAACATTTTAAAAACTAAATTTCAAGTCAGTATAAATGAAATCAGATCCAGGCAAAAAAAAATATTCTTTTGGGTCACATAAGATAAAGTCTTAGGTAATTAAACCTATAAATGAAATAGTTAAAGCCATATAAAAAACATGTTCTCACTTTGAGAAATAAAAAAATTGTCTCTCTTTACAAACTGAAACAGAAATTTCCATCTTTTCATTTCTGAGATTCTGTAAGATACTGTCCGAGACATCATAGAATCTCTATGAATAGTGGAGTTTGAAGTAAAGTCCTCAAAAGCAAATTTTTAAATTTTATACATCCTGCTGGAGAGAGTATTTTTTGTTTGTTTTTTTAACTTTTATTTAATGCATATAAATTTCCAAATTACAGCTTATGGATTACAATGGCTTTCCCCCCCCCATAACTTCCCTCCCACCCACAACCCTCCCCTTTCCCTCTCCCTCTCCCCTACCATTCACATCAAGATTCATTTTCAATTCGGAGTATTTAAACTACACATCATTATGATACACTTCATTCAGTGCAATCATAAGAAAATAAAACACAGTAAGTCAATGAGCAAACAAGATTAATCAGATGATCAGTGTAAAATTGGATTAAGTAAATAATCAAAAGATTTATGAATTTGTGTCAAAAATTTTTTTCCTCTGACTTTAGCATGTATATTTGATTTTACTTAAAACATTAAACACTGTTAAAAATATTCCTATGTAAAAGCATTTTCATGAATTTCCATTTTCTGTTGTGTGATTGGCATGATCCATACGTTGACCTTAAGGTGCATCTTAACAGCCCTTAGCAAAATACGCTAGAAACTCATTCAAAAGTCACTGTTGTGCCACAAACCATCTGGCTAGAGCAGCCAACAAGGCTATAATTTGGTTCTCATTATTATTAGCCAATCTTCCCACTTCCATGTATAGGTCATCAAAAAGAAGTTAACAAAAATGACAATTTCTGCTCATTTTCCTGCATATATAATATCCTTAATCATATAAAACAAACCCTTCAAGCAAAAACTTGGATTTCATGCAGAACCATGTATAAAAGAAAAAAAAAAAAAAGATTCAGAGACCACTGAAGCATTGTTCCTTGGCAAACTTTAACTTATGACATTCAAATAATGATAAAAATGACAATAACAACATCACCATAATAAACAGGAAATGACAATATAATAATACCAGCTAACACTGAGGCACTCACTATTCTAAGCATGTGTGTATTAAAGTTTCACTAAAAGCGGTGGAATAGGTGCCATTATTGTCTCTGCTTTAAAGACGTTGTCTTTGGAGAGGTCATACAACCTGCCTACATTCACACAAGGAGGAAATGTCCGCCCAGGACCTGAGTACAGCTGGTGTAGCACCAAAGTCTTTGCAGTTCAGCCTCCCCAGATTAGTATGTGTTTGGAGGGAAGGATGATTGCATACAGAAACTAAAATTCCATTTCTATAGCAATTGCTTGTGAACTTCAGACATAAAAGTTTCCATTTAACAGGAAAGGCAACTCCCTTAGAACTGTAAACTGAAGACTGTGAACTCTTTGGCCAAATCCTAAGAGGAATGTCCTATCCTACATGGGAATTTATTGTCTCATCTCAAAATTTTCCTTCCCTATTTGGCTACAACCTGCTTGCCCTTCAGAGTTCAGTCCCTTAAGAATTCTGGGTGAATGTCTTTATCTTGTTTTCTCCATTGCATTTGTGGGTCACAGCTGCCTTATCTCTTTAAACCTAACACCCACCATGGTATTGGTTTCCATTTGCATTTTGAAAGGATCATGTGAGACAAGGAATGGAATAACACCAGCATTCTCAATTATGGTTCCCTCATCCTAACACCTCTTTTTTTTTTTATTTAATAAATGTGAATTTACAAAGTGCAACTTTTGTATTATTGTGACTTCTCCCCCCCCACAACCTCCCTCTCTCCCGCGGCCCTCCCCTCTCCCACTCTCTCTCCCATCCCGCCCTTCATTGAGTTTCATTTTCAATTACCTTCATATACTGAAGATCAACTTAGTATATACTAAGCAAGGATTTCAACAGACTGCACTCACACAACCGCACAAGGTATAGGGTATTGTTCAACTAGTAGTGTTGTTTTTAAGTTTCATAGTAAAACACATTAAGGACAGAGATCCTACGTGGGGAGCCTGTACCCAGTGACTCCCATTGTTGATTTAACAGTTGGCACTCTTATTTATGACGTCAGCAATCACCTGAGGCTCTTGCCATGAGCAGTCTAGGCTATGGAATCCCCTTGAGTTCACCAACTCTGAACTTGATTAGTCAAGGCCATATCACAATGGAGGCTCCTTCCTCCCTTCGGAGAAAGGCACCTCCCTCCTTGATGGCCTGTTCCTTCCACTGGGGTCTTGTTCACCAGGATCTTTCATTTAGATTGTTTTTGCCACCATGTCTTGGCTTTCCATGCCTGTGAGACTCTCATGGACCTTTTAGCCAGATCTGAATGCCCCAAGGGTTGATTCTGAGGCCGGAGTGCTGCATCCTAACACCTCTCAGCTCCACCCGTTACAACTCTGACAAGCTCAGCCAGGCAATTGTACAGTCGAAAGCACTGTATGTAAATGAAAAAGTGAGGAGGAAGCTGAAAATTAAAATATATCCAATTAATGTTAACTTTCACTGGAAAATTATGCATTTACTCCCTAAAAGTAACATGCAGCAGCCTTTACTCATTGACTGCACAGATTTTCAGGAGAGTCTGCTGTGCAGGGGACACAATGTGAAAAGGGCCTGGCAGACTCTGCCTTGAGGAGTTCACAGGCCAGGCAGGAGATTCCGACAGGAAGGCAAAGGAGAGAATTAAAAACCCAGAGGCGCTGAGATGCTGTGGCAGCGAGGTGTGAAAGAGGAAGAAATGTCAATTCTCCTTGTTGATGGGCAGGAAAAGCTTCATGGAAGCTAGGATGTTGTGGCTAAGTCTCCGAAGAAGCGATCCTAAGGCAGTGCAAGCAGGTGGTGGAGGCAGGGGCAGACCAGGTAGAAAGTGCAGGACAGAGCTCTACAGACTTAAAACACAGCACCTTTTGAGGGGTCTGCACGGAGTTCAGAGCTCCAGTGTCCCTCAGCCTGAGGAGCAGTGTGCAGGGAGGGGCGAGGCTGGCGAGGCCTTGCAGGCCCCATGTACACCTGTGTGCTTTCTCTCTGGGAGCAGCATGGACAGGAGGGGACAGGCACAGAGACTGCTGGCTGGTTAGAAGGTTGTTTCCTGAGTGAAAGATGCTGAAGTTAAACAAAGGCATTGAGAGAGACTCAGTTGGCCTCGCTGGCACCTCTATGGGATTTAGAAAAACCCCACTTTTGGTTCTGCGGCCCCACTGGCTGGGGTGCAGCTGACCCTCACCACCTTCTGCCAGGTGCCTTTGCACAGTGCACAAGACGCCTAGCCCACAAAGCGGCCTTGGCAGCCGGCGTGGGGCAAAGAGGAAAGCACTTCACGACTGAATGGAGTGTGTGAGGTGAGAAAAAGACAAGCCTAGGGTGACTCCCAGATGCCTAATTTGGAGGAATATGTGAGTGGTGGCACCATTTACTAAGAAAGACAATTGAGGGCCGGCGCCGCGGCTCATTAGGCTAATCCTCCGCCTAGCGGTGCCGGCACACCGGGTTCTCGTCCCGGTCGGGGCACCGATCCTGTCCCAGTTGCCCCTCTTCCAGGCCAGCTCTCTGCTGTGGCCAGGGAGTGCAGTGGAGGATGGCCCAAGTCCTTGGGCCCTGCACCCCATGGGAGACCAGGAGAAGTACCTGGCTCCTGCCATCGGATCAGCGCGGTGCGCCTGCCGCAGCGCGCCTACCGCGGCGGCCATTGGAGGGTGAACCAACGGCAAAGGAAGACCTTTCTCTCTCTCTCTCTCTCACTGTCCACTCTGCCTGTCAAAACAAACAAACAAACAAAAAAAAAAAAGAAAAGAAAAGAAAGACAATTGAGAAAAATAGATTTGTAAGAACAGAGAACCAGGTGACAATGAATGCTTTTAATGGACAATTGCTGGAGAACCAAAACCTAATTGTCTACCCAAGGGAAGCCTCTCTTTGATCAGCAGTGCCTAATTCTGCTAGGACGTCGCTTCCTCTGCACTGCTACAGCTGCCCTGTGGCTGCGAGTCTTCATTGGAGGCCTGCGGTGGCTTATCTGCTTCCAGTCTCAGTGGCGGGAACCTAAAGGATAGGTCCTCTCAGAGAGCCAACCTTGCACGATGAGAGCTGACCTGGGACACTGGGTGCTGAGTCTGGGCTTCCCCAGCCCTGGGACCAGGAAGAATTTCTGAGGCTTTCTCTGTGCCTATTTTTCTCCGACATGGTATAATAACCACACCAGCAGTTACCAAGCAGACCATCAATCCCATCATGGCTAGGGCCGTAGACAATTCCTTCCAGGAGTTCCAGGACTAGACACAAGTGCCATATAGAGGGGTGCCCAGGAATCATTATTGCTGGTTGATACTGGACTCTTGTGAATGTAACAATATCTTCCTCAGGACAGTGTATCCATCAGGATAGGCTAAGCAATGCAATGGGAACAAATAACCCCCAACCCTCAAAGGCTTGGAGAACAGAGGTTTGCTTCTCAAGGAGGCAGGTTAGCTGTAGCGCATTGTCTCCACTCCTGGATTCCAGCTGATAGGCAGCCACCATCTAAAACTATGCTGCCCATTAATGTAGTCCCTAATCACATGTGACTACTTGCATTCATTAAAATTCAGTAAAACTAGCAATTCAATTTCCTCAGTTGCCCTAGTCACACTGCAAGAGCTCAACATCACATGAGGCCAGTGGCTACTCTGTTGGGTGGTATAGATAGAGAACATTTCCATTATTACAGGATGTTGTTCTGATCATGCCATGTTACAGCACTGGGGCTTTAGAATTCTCCCACCAGCAATTAGATAACAAATGTTCCATCCAATGGCTAGGGAACAAAGAGTGAATTCTTTCTTGTGTCCAGCATATAGAGAGCCAGAAAGAAATACTTGGTGAACAGCTTTTTTGTTCATGATTTCCAAAGAGATCACCACCCTTCCTTTGTCATCATCCATGAGAGGAACAATGCAAGCAGGACTCGTAATTTGGACCTGTGAAAAGAATAGAAAAAATTCATCAATTGATTTGCTCTAGAATGTCACAAGTAGGTTGTGAGTTGAGCATTTAAAGAGTAACAATGACCGCAATGACATTTCTCTGAGCTCTTCTTCTACCTTGTGAGCCTTATCTTCAAAATGACCCTGTGTAGGCCTATTGTAATCCCCACTTCAAGTAGGAGGCAACTGGGGCTCAGAGAGGATGAGTGATTTAATCGGAAGTAGTCTACCTGACTTCCAAACAACTGCCATGTTCTAGACAGAGATGGGAGTTTTATATGTCAGTTCCATAATGATGACTTCAATCCTAACTTCTAATTCTACACAAAGACCTGCTGTGCTTTGAATATGGTTGGTCCTCTCTGAAATCCATAGTGAATTTTAATCACTATTATGCCACATTAAGAGGTGGGGCCATGCAGAACCTTTGAGAAGTAATTAGAGCTTTGCCCTCCTGGAAGGATTAATTCATTCATGGATTAATGAATTTGTGGATTAATGAGTTAACTGGAAAGTGAGTCTGCTATAAAAGCCAGTTCGACTAGGGTTCTCATGTGCTCTGTGATACCCTGAGCTACCTCTGGATTCTGATAGCCAGAAAGCCATCACTGGATGTGGCCTTTGACCCTGACAAACGCTGTGAGTCAAAGTAAACTTCTTTTCTTTATAATTTTACCTTGTCTGTGCAATTGTGTTATGAGCAGCAGAAAATAGCCTGAAACCAGTCTAAATGTGCTAGATAAATACTTTTGGCTTAGTTACAAAACTATGCCAATAAAAGTATCTGTAGCCGGTGGGTATTTGGCCTAGTGGTTAAGCTAGCTGTTAGAAAATAAATAAATAAATTAATTAATTTTTTAAAAAAGATAGCTGTTAGAACTACACTCACGTCCCACTTTGGAGTCCTAAGATTCCATTCCCAGTTCTGGCTCCTGACTTAGCTTCCTGCTAATGCAGATTCTGAGAGGCAACAATGATGGCTCAAGTAATTTTTTTTAAAGCCATGCACGTGGGATACATGGATTGATTTCCCAGATCCCAGCTTGCCCTCCCTCACCCCAACTGTTGCAGGATTTAGGTAGTGGATGTCTCTCCTCTCCTCTCCTCTCCTCTCCTCTCCTCTCCTCTCCTCTCCTCTCCTCTTCTTTCCTCTTCTCTTCTCTTCTTCTCTCTTCTCCTCTCTTCTCTTCTCCTCTCTTTTCTTTTCTTCTCTCTCCCTATATCAAATAAATACATAAGTAATATGTGGTAAGAACTGTCATAAACATATCAATATGAAATAGTAGTCTATTTTATACTTTGACTTGTAAAAAGCATATATGTACACATATATGTAATTGATTCATGTGTGATTAAGCCTCTTGGAAGTACTGTAAATCTAGGAAAAGAATTTTTAAATTTTGTTATTTGAAAGGCAGAATGACATAAGAAGAAACAGAGAGAGAGAGAGAGAGAGAAAATGAGAGAGAGAGTGCTATCCACTAGTTCGCTCACCAAATGGCTACGACATCCATATCTGAGCCAGGCTGAAGTCCAGAGCCAGGAACTCCACCTAATCTCTGACATGGGTGGCAGGAGACCAAGCACTTGGACCATCCTCTGCTCCTTCCCAGGTGCATTGATAGGAAGCTAGATCAGAAGTTGAACAGCCAGAACTCACACCTGCACTCTCATATGGGATGCCCACTTTACAAGCTGTGCCACTGTGGCCAGCCCCCAAGAAAGCAATTTTGTAACAAGTGTTCAACTATTAGGTATGCAACATCCTTCTATTCCTACTTATTTCTTAACATTGTCCTGTGCCAACTTCCCCTCGCTCAGAGGCAAAGTGGCAGTCCACACAGCTCCTAAATATGTGTTTAGCCTTGAGGTTGGAATGTAAGTATCTGCATAGAGCAGCCGTGCCCCACCCCACCCCACCCCCACCCCCACCCGCAGTGTTCTGCTTGCTAGCAATGTGCTCTCTGGCTGGCCACCCTTGTCTCAGGAGTCCTGCTGCTGCTGGTGGCCTGCAGATGGCATTTCCAAAGCAGCAAGACCTAGGCTGGCCATCCCACTGATTGGCCAAATAAATCACACCCTCCCCTGGTGCTCCTCTCCCCCTCCTCAGCATTCCTTAGCAGGGTAAACAGCGCCATTTCAGCAATTTTAAAGGTGACTTGCAATAAAATATGTATGTAGATTTACTTCAGCACTCATAGGCTGGGCAATAAATTTATACCAGGTCAACCATGGAAAGCCCTTCAATTAAAAAAGAAGAAAGAAAATACAGAAAGTAAAGTTTCCATCAGCATTTATCTTCAGATGAAAAGAAAAAGAAAAAAAGTGAATGTCTTTCTTCTCTCCTCTTTTGTAATGGAAAAGAGAAAAATACCCGCGGAGTATTTCAATAGTCTGCTTCATAAACCTCTCTCGGAATGCCTAGAAATAACAAACAATCCTCAGTGTCACCAACTGTTGCGACCCATCCTCCCCTGGGCTGTGGGCCTCAGAAGTGCATGCCTGACAGGTCTCACCACTTGGGTGCAAATCTGAAGCTTTGCTTTGGCTTTCTCCCCCTTCCTTATGAAAACTGAGGGATTAGTAGAGCCAGAGACGGAAACCCCGCTGATCCACCCCCATTGGCGGCTCACGGGCTTTCTCCTAACACCAGTGAGAGCCCTTCCAACTCTCAGTACCCCTGGCTTTCGAGAAAAACTGTCTTCAATCTCCATAAAAGGGTACCCTTCGACCTCTGCCAAACAAAGGCTGCGATTGCTTCATACTTTTGATTTGCCAAGAATTTATTGGAGCCCATCAAACAAATTTCTATAGCTGGAGAAACTGTACCCTTTTTGTTTGTCATTATTGTTGTTTTTAATCTAGGCTGCAGTCCAAAAGTTTGCAGCATGAGTGAACTGTTAAGCTCTGCTTTCTAGTTTTATTTGGCTTGGGAAAAACAAACACATGGCAGTGCTTTGTGTAACATTACATATTAGAGGTTTCTAGTGGTTGGTATTTGCCTTAACATCTTCAGAATAAAATCCTAAATTGAAGCTACTAAAACATTAAGTCCCTCATGGATAAAGTAGTTCTTTGCCAAGTGGGAAATATGTTAATAAAATCAAATTTATCATCATAAAAACAGTATCTAGGTACATGGAAGACTCTTTTTATGGACTCAGTCTAGGACCCATCTCATTCTAAGGTCACTCACCGTAAGATCACAAAAGCAGCTAGGGTGGAGCAGTGTCACCGCTCCAGAAAGCTCCCTCTTTGTGCTCATATACTGCTGGCAGTATATTGGAGACTAATTTAATTTTGAAACATAATATTGCATGTAAAAGCCACTGTAGAAAAACTTTGTGATGATGCCCCTGTTGATTTTACAACTATTAAAATATATCCTGAAGGACCCCAAGTTTGGGAATCCAATGCACTCGGGTGGTCGCCTAAAGACCCAAACTCCAAACCGGTAGATGCAAAAGCAAGAGGATTTTTATTAGGCATTTGCGCAAATGGGCTCCCTGTCACCAGAGGCGAAGAGAAGCCCCAAGCAGCAGTTACAAGCATCTTTTAAAGGCAAAAACCACAGGATTAACATATTTTGCGGGGTTTGGCTTGATTGGCTAGTTTAAAGGTTACCATGGGTACTCATTGGGTCCTTTTAGATGGGGAGTGGCTGCCCTGGGCAGGGGTAAGGGGACTATTTTCTCAGAATACCAGAGGAATGTTCTGCCCGTTAATCCTGGTGGAACATCTGGGAAGGGCGTCTGTGAAACCTGCCTGAGATCGGGCCCTGTTTCTTGTTCTCAGGCCCAGTTCCTTGTTTTTAGTTTGACAACATTCTTACCCCCAAGCGTTAGCAAGCAAAGCTGATGTGTACAGAAGCAGGAGATCTGCAATTAGCTCTTAGCCACACTCACCATAAAGCACACCAAACACCAGAGTAAGGGTCCCTCGGGTTTTCCAATCCCTGATGCCACTGAAATTTCCATCTTAATCGGAACTTTTGTTTTTAGTTCATAATAGGAAATGGGTAACAAAGAAGATGGGAGAAAATGACCCTGAGAGCTGCAATGATAGGCGGTGCCTACTTATTTCTACAGCATAGCCCGTTGCTTTGAAGATTAAATTCACCTGGTAATTATGGTATGCATAAAGCTCTGTTTGCGCTGGACAAGGAAACAGGCAATGACATTCATCCAAAGTTTATGTGGCTGGAAAGATATCTCTTCTATCCCTCCATGCCCCCAACACTTCAAGGGACTCTGCAATTCTTGAGAAATAATATACGTTGCAGGAGATTGTGAGGAGGGACAATTGGAAGTGGAACAGATGCTGTGGACTGTGTCCTTCTTAGCCCTGTCCCCACGTCTGGCACATGCTGCATGATCATATGTATGTGGTTCTGCTGTGTGGGTTGTTAGATGTAGAGACTGCCTACCCACATCAAGAAAGTAACAGAACCCGGAGGAGCATGAGTAAAACCTTTACCTTTCCCTAACTGTGATATCGGAATTGACCCCTTAAAATATATACAAAAGTGTGGCCCCTTAAAGTTCCCCAGAGGTCGAGTCTGGGGTGCCACACAATTTCACCATATGTTTATTAATAAATCCCCAATATTAATAAGCCCAAGTGGGTCCTTGCCTAATATTTAGAGAAGAATTCTAAATGCTGGCATAAATGAACAAGGAAGCATGGTACATTTTAAGCTTTTATTCAGTGAAAAAGATGCATAGCAGAGTGAGGGCTTTACTTCAGTCTAAGGAGAAGGGAAAATCTGAGTTCATACCGAGTACCAGGAACCAGCCATGTGGAGGAGCATCTAGGCCAGGAAGCCTCAGGCAGGGGGGCCCAAAGGCCACGCATCCTGGAGGCACAGGGCTACAGCCAGCCCCCTCCTGGCTAGAGGCCAGGGAAAAAAAGAGGCCAGACATACTATGTCCCAGGCTTTTAACCCACTTCCAAAGGGAAGTAGTTAATTAACCTGATTGGCCGGTGAGCACTCAGGTGTGGCCAGGTAGGGACATGAGGTCACACAGGAGCTTGGCGAAGGTATCAGGTAGGGCGTGAGGTCACACAGGGGCGTGGCAAAGGCGTGATCTTCCAGCTCACAAACCTAATCAATTTTAACCTGTATGCCTACCTACTTCAATTGTAGCATCAGGCTTTGTTTATTTTTTTTTTTTTTATCTTGTTAGGAAGGGCATTTGGTCTAGCCATTAATATGCCATGTAAGATGGTGGTGTACCATATTGGAGTGCCCGGGTTTGATTCCCATTTCCAGATACCAGCTCTAGCTGCTTGTGGTCTCTGAGAGGCAGCAGTGATGGCTTAAGTAATTGGGTTCCTGCCACCTATACTGGAGACCTGGATTGAGTTCCCAGCTCCTGATTATGACATCACCCCAACCATAGCCATTGCAGGTATTTGGGACTGTGAATAAATAAATAAATAAATAAATGTTTCTTTCAAAATTTCTTTTCATAGCATCCCTTAAGATACCTAACAGTGAAATTAGCCTGACAATCAGATTATACTTCAAAGCTTGTGTTTTCTATTTGCACAAATATGTTAGACTTATAAAATGTGTGACATTTTAGCATACTCTTTAAGTAAAGAAATGTGCAAGACCTTTCTGACATCCCAGCTGAGTCATTGATCACACATTATGCCTAGAAGAAAAGCTTAGGCATGCCAGGGGATGATGTGTCCCATCACATTCCTTGCTGCTATATGCATGTTGTCACCTGGAACTCGGCAATCCGAGGGATGGAGAAATATGGGCAGATTGGGAAGGCAATGAGAAGACAGAACTTACAAGAGTTATATGTGCTGCAAAGAAGCACAGCTGTGTCTACACCAAGTGCACCATTACTACTGTCATGGGAGGAAATTTGACAATTTTAAGTTTTCAACACTACTTTTTCTGAGTCCTTAGCTAAAAGAACTCTGTTTCTGAGGGGCATAAAAATTATTTCAAAGCACTGAAAGTTCCTAATCTTGTAATTCTACAATTCCAATATAATTCAACTTGCTGTTTCTCTCATGTTATTCCCAACTTGGAGTGAAAGCATTGTGTTGCCCAGAGGCTGCAAAATCTGTGATTTTCTACTAAGCCAATGACAATCTTTGCTTCTTTTTAGAAAAGCAGCTAAGAAGGGTTGTGTGCATGTCTCTTAATAAGGACATCAATCTCCCAGTAGCACAACCCGTAGTGTAGCCTCTGACCCTTTTCTTCATCATAGCACTGCCCCATTTTATCTCAGAAGAGAAGAAATAAAGTTTCAGAAATTCAAAGATGACACAAAGCAGCTCTGTTCTCAATCTTCCCAGACCACCACTAGCTTCAGGCTTGGGCCTAGTGAGCTGAAGCTGTGCCTCCTAAGCAGGCAGAGAGCCACCAGAACACATGGGCAGGGGCACAGCTGACCAGGAACTAATGGGCCACTTGAGGTGCGAGTCCAAGATAGCAATATCAATACATCTGCCAGCCTGGAACAGTCCCACTCCAGGTTAAAGGGTTCTGCCAATTTCAAACTAACATAATTATATAAACAAATAGCAACTGTAGGCATTGGTGAGGTGCATGATCTGAAAGAAAATCTATTTGTTTCTGATGAGTTTTCCTGGAAGCTGGACATAGTTTTTATTTCACAGAGTAATATGCTAGTCTGTAGAATAGCTAGAGTTCTCTTTATCCCAATATCTTAAAGACCTTTGCAATCTCATTAATTCTCACAAAGTGAGTGCTCAAAAATATTGGCTTCTATGTAAATGTTCCCAGCCTCTGACTCAATAAACCTAATTGTAAGAATGTTTTGACAAACATATCCCAAAATCATTTAATTCCTATACATTTTTGGTATTCTATATTAATTGCCATGCATCAAAGAAAATACATGATACTTGTCTTTTTGAGACTGAATTATTTCACTAAGCATAATGGCCTACAGTTGAATACCTTTTGTTGCAAAAGACAGGATTTCATTCTTTTTTATGACTGAGTAGTATCACATAGTGTATATATACCACATTTTCTTTTTTTTAAATTTTATCTCAGTTATACAGGTTTCATGTATTTCATATATACAGATTTAGGAACATAGTGATACTTCCCCCTCCTGCCCAAGCATTCATCTTTTCCCTTTCCTATTCCTACTCTTAATTTTTATAAACGTCCATTTAGGTTTATTTAATGATTATAAGGTAACCCTACACTAAGTAAGAGAGTACAACAAATAGTATGAAAGAAAAAAAAAAAACTTTTGCAATAAAAACAAGGGCTGTAAACAATCATTGAATCTCAAAATGTCCATTTCACTCCAATACATTACGTTTCAGGTACTCTATTAGTTCTCTCAGATTGGGGAAAACATATGATATCTGTCTAGAGGGGACAGGCTTATTTCATGAAGTATAATGGTTTCTAGTTGCATCCATCATGTTGCAAAGGACAGAATTTCACTTTTTTTTTACAGCTGAGTAGTACTCCATAGTGTGTGTGTGTGTGTGTGTACATCAGTACATCATAGTTTCTTTATCCAGTCAACAGCTGATGGACACCTGGGCTGATTCCATACCTTAGTTATTGTGAATTGTGCTACAATGAACATGGGATGTATGTAGAGATAACTCTTTCATATACTAATTTCTTTTGGTTTGAGTAAATTACCAGGAGCAGGGTGACTGGATCATATGGTAGTTCTATATTCAGATTTCTGAAGTATCTCCATATTGTCTTCCACAGTGGCTGCATCAGTTTACATTCACACCAACAGTGGGCCAAGGTACCTTTTTCCCCACATCATCAACAGGACAGCATTTTTCATTTGTTGATTTCTATATGAAAGCCATTCTAATGGGAGTGAGATGAAAACTCACTGCAGTTTTGATTTGCATTCCCTGATGACATTTTCTCAAGTATCTGTTGGCCCTCTGAATTTCCTCTCTTGAAAAATGCCTGTTCAAATAATTAAGTGAAACAATGTTGGAATGCCCAAGAAAAGAAGTGAGAAGATGGAAATTGAGGTGATCATGTTGAAAGAAAGATATATTTGCAACTAACCTGAGTATGTCTGAAATAATCTGGAACATCTTCCTGTGGAGTACCTTTGATTTGTAGATCTGCACTGAAAGTAATAGGTGATGACTGAAAAGAAACTATGCCACCAGTTTCAGCAGAAACATTTGGTCTTCAAAATGCAAAGTGACTGGTGCCTTAATGTGTGTTGCAGTGGAAACTCCCTGCAGATCAGAAAAAGTGGACTTTTTTGACAAGTGACCTAAAAGATTTCATTGAAGAGAATATTCACTTGACATAATTATTGTTCTCATTATTACTGTTGGACTGAATCAAAGGACCTGGAAAGTCAGAGAAGCTCAGAGAAGCTCTGGATGGTGGAATTACAAGGGTTTCATCTGAGTGCTTCCATAAGTATGAAGTGCATGTGTTTATTTTTTTTCTTTTTTCTTTCTTTTTTTTTTTTTTTTTTTTTGACAGGCAGAGTGGACAGTGAGAGAGAGAGACAGAGAGAAAGGTCTTCCTTTTTGCCATTGGTTCACCCTCCAATGGCTGCCGCGGTAGGCGCACTGCGGCAGGCGCACCGCGCTGATCCGAAGGCAGGAGCCAGGTGCTTCTCCTGGTCTCCCATGTGGGTGCAGGGCCCAAGCACTTGGGCCATCCTCCACTGCACTCCCTGGCCACAGCAGAGAGCTGGCCTGGAAGAGGGGCAACCGGGACAGGATCGGTGCCCCGACCCAGACTAGAACCTGGTGTGCCGGAGCCGCAAGGCAGAGGATTAGCCTATTGAGCCACGGCGCCAGCCATGCATGTGTTTATAATTATCAGTTACCACAGAGTGAACTAATTCTATCTCAAAGGAGATAGAATTTTATGGAATGTAGTATTTTTATACCTTATAAGTGTTTGCTTTCTTTCTAATTCTACTCCCCAGTGATATCTACTATTGATGAGTTTTGTGCATATCATTTGGGAGTTTAATTTTTTTGCATGAGCTATGTATTAGCTACAGAGTTTCTATGTAGTGAGCAGTCTCAATTTTTATGTGTTGCAATTTCCAGGGCTAAACATATACAACATCTATATTTAAGTGGTTTTCTACTAATTGGAGACAGTCCAATTGTGTGTGTGTATATATATATATATACATTTCCTAAAATTATGTATGTATATATAATTGATATAGATATCAATATTTTAATAATAATGCATCATAACTATTTCTTGTCATGTTAATGTTGAGTGAGGTCATCTTCATACAGCCTTAGTTTCTTTGCTGTGAATTGTAAGGGTTCATTTATGTTTAAGTATGTTAACGTTTTGGCATTCATTACAAATGAAATAACATGTTTTTCATTTTTATTTCAATGTAGTGTTACTTTTGTTTGATGGAATTTATGTATTGAAAATACAACCATGTTTCTGTTGTGGTTTTATGAGTTTTATTTTTCCTTGAAATCATGCTTATGTTTGTATCATTATTTTCTTTTCACTTTCTCATTTATTTTTGTCATTTTCTCAGTGATTACTGTAGTATTACTGAATTCAATATTATTATTCACCTTGAAAAGAAAAAAAGAAAAATGCCTGTTCAAGTCCTTTGCCCCTTTCCTACCTAGACTGTGTTTTGTTGCTGAATTTCTTGAGGTCTTTATAGATTCTGGATGTTAACCCTTTATCACTTGTGTTCTTTGCAAATATTTTCTACCATTCTGTCAGTTGTCTCTTCACTTTGCTGAGCATTTCTTTTGCAGTGCAGAAGCTTCTCAGCTTGCTGCAATTCCATTTGTTAATCTTGACTCTGATTGCCTGTACCTCTGGGTTCTTTTCCAAGAACTCTTACTTTATAAGGAATTTATTTATTTATTTGAGAGGTAGAGTTATAGACAGTGAGAGGGAGAGACAGATAGAAAGGCCTTCTGTCAGCTGGTTCACTCCCCAAATGGCCACAATGACTGGAGCTGAGCTGATCCGAAGCCAAGAGCCACTTCATAGCTCCCATGCAGGTGCAGAGGCTCAAGCACCTGGGGCATCTTCTACTGCTTCCCCAGGCCATCACAAAGAGCTAGATTAAAAGAGGAGCAGCTGGGACTACAACCAGCACCCATTTAGGATGCCGGTGCTGCAGGTGGAAGATTAACCCACTGCACCACAGGGCCCACCCCTTTTCCAAGAACTCTTTGCCTATGCCAATATCTTGCAGGGCTTCAATATTCTCTAATAATTTGATGGTATCAGGTCATAGATTTAAGTCTTTAATCCATTTTGAATGAATTTTTGCATAAGGTATAAGGAAGAGCTCCTGCTTCATACTTCTACATGTAGAAATCCAATTTTCTCAGCACCATTTGTTAAAGAGATTTTCATTGCTCCAGGGATTGATTTTAAATCCTTGGTCAAATTTAAGTTGGTTATAGATGCTTGGGTTGATCTCTGGCATTTCTGTTCTGTCCTATTGGTCCATCCATCTGTTTTTGTACCAGTACCAGGCTGTCTTGATTATAACTGTCCTGTAGTATATCTTGAAATCAGATTTGTGATGCCTCTGGCTTTGTTTTTGTTGTACAAGATTGCTTTAGTTATTCGAGGTGTCCTGTGTTCCATATGAATTTTAGTATCATTTTTTCTAGATATGCAAATAATGTCATTGGTATTTTGATTGGGCTCACACTGAATCTATAAACTGCTTTTGGTTGTATGGATATTTTGATGACGTTTATTCTACCAATCCATGAACATGGAAGATTTTTCTATTTTTTGATGTCATCTTCTATTTCTTTATTTATTTTTTGTAATTTTCATCATAAATATCATTGACATCCTTTGTTAAATTTATTCCAAGGTACTTGATTCTTTTTGGAACTATTGTGAATTGGACTGATCGGATAAGTTCTTTCTCAGCCATGATATTATCTGTATATATAAAGGCTACTGGTTTTTCCATGTTGATTTTATATCTTGCCACTTTACCAAACTTTGCATGAGTTCCAATAGTCTCTCAGTGGAGTCTTTTGGATCCCCTATATATAGAATCATATCATCTGCAAATAGGATTAATTTGAGTTCCTCCTTTCCGATTTGTATTCCTTAGATTTATTTTTATTGCATTGGCTCTGGCTTCCAGGACTATATTGATCAGCAATGGTGAGAGTGGGCATCCTTGTCTGATTCTGGATCTTGGTGGGAAGCTTCCAGCTTTTCCCCATTCAAAAGGATGCTGGCCGTGGGTTTTTCAAAAATTGCCTAGGGGCCAGTGCTGCAGCCCAGGGGGTTGAAGTCCCAGCCTGCAATGCTGGCATCCCATATGGGCACTAGTCCAAGTCCTTGTTGCTCTATTCAATTCAGCTCTCTGCTAATGTGATTGGGAAAACAGCAGAGAATAGCCCAAGTCTTTGGGCCCCTGCATCCATGTGAGAGATCCAGAAGAGTCTCCAGGTTCCATGCAGATCCACAGTGTTCATCATCCTCTTGTAGGATTTCCAATCTGGTTTTCTCTCCAATTCTCCCCTGAGAGTATACTTTTTTTAGCTATTCATCCCTACCTAGTGCAGTATGTCCTTCCCTGATCTGCCATCCTGGAATCTGACCACATTTTTTATCCAGTCACAATTGTTGGACATCTGAGTTGATTCCTTATCTAAGCTATAGTGAATTGAGCTGCAATAAACATGGAGGTACAAATAATTCATATACTGATTTCATTTCATTTGGATAAATTCTCAGAAGTGGAATGTCTGGGTCACATGGTAGACATCTGTTCAGATCTCTGAGGAGGCCCATATTGTCTTTCATAATGTTTGGACTAGTTTATATTCCCAGCAACTTTGGATTAGGCTACCTTTTTTCCCCACATCTTTGCTAGTATTTATGGTTTTGGTTTTTTTGTGTTTTTTTGTTTGTTTGTTTGTTTGTTTGTTTTTGTTTTGTTTTGTTTTGTATGATAGCCATTCTAACAGGTGAGATAACATCCCATTCTGGTTTTTATTTGCATTTCTCTGATGGCTAGTGATCCTGAACATTTTTCATGTGTCTGTTGGCCATTGATATTTCATACTTTGAAAATTGCCCAGGCCGGCGCCGTGGCTCAACAGGCTAATCCTCTGCCTTGCGGCGCCGGCACACCGGGCTCTAGTCCCGGTCGGGGCACCGATCCTGTCCCAGTTGCCCCTCTTCCAGGCCAGCTCTCTGCTGTGGCCAGGGAGTGCAGTGGAGGATGGCCCAAGTGTTTGGGCTCTGCACCCCATGGGAGACCAGGAGAAGCACCTGGCTCCTGCCATCGGATCAGCGCGGTGCGCCGGCCGCAGCGCGCTACTGCGGCGGCCATTGGAGGGTGAACCAACGGCAAAAGGAAGACCTTTCTCTCTGTCTCTCTCTTACTGTCCACTCTGCCTGTCAAAAATAAAAAAAAAAGAAAGAAAATTGCCTGTTTATATCCTTTTCCCATTTCTTAACTGGGTTGTTTGTTTTGTTATTGTTGAGTTTCTTCATCTCTTTATAGACCCTAGATATTAATCCTTGTCAGTTGCACAGTTTGTAAGTAGTTTCTCCCATTCTGTCAGTTTTCTCTTCGTTTTGTTGAATGTTTTCTTTGCAGTGCAGAACTTCTTGATGTAATCCCATTTGTCCATTTTTGCTTTGATTGCCTGTTCTTCTGGGATCTTTTCCAAAACATCTTTGCCTATGCTAATGTCTTGCAGAGTTTCCTCTATGTTTTCTTTTAATAATTGGATGGTGTCAGGTTGCAGATTTTGATCTTTGATCCACTTCAAGTTAATTTTTGTATAACGTGTAAGGTAGGGGTCTTGTTTCACACTTCCACATGCGTAGATCAAATTTTCTCTCCACCATTTGTTGAAGAGACTGTCCTTTTTCCAGGGATTGATTTCAGCTTGTTTGCCAAAAATGAGTTGATTATAGAAATCTGAATTAATTTCTGAGATTTTTATTCTGTTCCATTGGTCTACATGTCTACTTTTGTGCCATTACCAGGCTGTTTTGATTATAAGTCCCGGTAGTATGTCTTGAAATCTGGAATTGTGATGTCTGTCTTTTTGTTGTATAGATTGCTTTAGCTAATCAGGGTCTCTTGTGTTTCTGTATGGACTTTACCACAACTTTTTCTTTTTCTTTTTTTTAAAGATTTATTATATGTATTTGTTTTTTTTTTCTTTTTTTTTTTAACTTTTATTTAATGAATATAAATTTCCAGTATACAGCTTATGGATTACAATGGCTTCCCCTTCCCATAACTTCCCTCCCACCCGCAACCCTCCCCTCTCCCGCTCCCTCTCCCCTTCCATTCACATCAAGATTCATTTTCAATTCTATTTATATATAGAAGATCAATTTAGTATAAAGATTTCAACAGTTTGCACCCACATAGCAACACAAAGTGAAACATACTGTTTGAGTACTAGTTATAGCATTAAATCAAAATGTACAGTACATCAAGGACAGAGATCCCACATCAGGAGCAAGCGCACAGTGGCTCCTGTTGTTGACCCAACAAATTGACACTCTAGTTTATGGCGCCAGTAACCACCCTAGGCTGTCGTCATGAGTTGCCAAGGCTATGGAAGCCTTCCAAGTTTGCCGACTCTGATCATATTTAGACAAGGTCATAAAAGACAGGGTGAGGATAGTAACCAATGATCCTAAGAGTGGCCTTAACCAGGTCTGAACAATTATACAGCATTAAGTGGGGAAGAGGACCATCAGTACACACAGGTTGGGAGTAGAGCCATTGGTGGTAGAGTAGAGGTTATGATTGCAAAGGAATGAGGCTCAAGTGCACTAGACAGGGTCTAGAACAAAGGACAGAGTCATTATTAGAGGAGCTAAGAAAGGTGCTGTCTAAGCTACAAGTAATTTTTCTGATTGAGAGGCAAATAGAACCTGATAGAAGGGGCTTGATAATAATCTGTTGGGTTTTAGGCCTTGTAAGTTAAGAGGCTCAGAGCTATCTATCTCTTCACATGGGGTATATCCTAAGGGAGGTGTGAACCTCCTAGGGGAAGGCACTCTGTTGACTTTCATTACTTGGCTGGCCTGGGAGGAGAGCTGGCCAGGTAAAGGCAGGGGGCATCTCTAACAAGAAATTTACAGTTCTGCCTGCAATGTTGCTGACCCAACTTAGCCGTCCCCTCAGCTGCAGTGGTCACTTTGGAAGTTGGGCTGAGTGAAGGGCTTTTCAGCTTGGAGCCAATAAGATCTGTGGCTCTGACCTGGGCATCCTTCTATTCCAGGGCAGGTCCATTTCCAGTGATCCAACTCTTGGCAGAGCTGCCAGGGCTCTTCACAAGCTGACTTCTGCTGAAGCCCAGGCTTACCACATTGAAAGCCACTGCAGTGGACTGGCCTGTTGGGTCTCCTTGAGGGCAGATCACTGCACAGATCAGCCATTAATAGGCCTGCCACCCATATTATATGTATTTGAAAAGCAGAGTTACAGAGAGGCAGAGAGAGAAAGAAAGAAAGAGAGAGAGAGAGGTCTTCCATCCGCTGGTTCACTCTCCAGATGGCCGCAATGGCTGGAGCTGCACCGATCTGAAGCCAGGGGCCAGGAGCTTCCTCCATGTCTCCCACATGGGTGCAAGGGCCCAAGGTCTTGGGCCATCTTCTACTGCTTTCCCAGGCCACAGCAGAGAGCTGGATTAGAAGTGGAGCAGCCAGGACTCGAACCAGCACCCATATGGGATGCCGGCACTGCAGGCAGGGGCTTTACCTGCTACGCCACAGCACCATCCCACCATCACCATCACTTTTTCTAGATCTGAGAAGAATGTCATTGGTATTTTTATTGAGATTATGTTGAATCTGCAAATTTCTTTTGGTAGTATGGATGTTTTGATGATATTAATTCTTCCAATCCACAAACATGGAAGATTTTTGCCATGTTTTTGTGTCTTTGTCTATTTCTTTCTTTAATGTTTTGTAATTTTCATTATAGAGATCTTTCACCTCCTTTATTAAATTTATTCCAAGGTATTTAAGTTTTAAGTTTTTTGTAGCTATTTTGAATAGTACTGATCTTAGGAGTTCTTTTTCAGACACAGCAATTGTCTGTGTATACAAAGACTATTGATTATTTTTATGTGTGTGTTGATATTCTGCAACTTTACCAAGCTCTTTTATGATTTCTAATAGTATCTTAGTGGATTCTTCACGTTCTGCTATATATAAAATTGTATCATCTGCAAACAGGGATAATAGACTTTCTCCTTTCCAATTTGTATCCTTTTGGTTTCTTTTTCTTGCTTAATGTTTCTGGCTGAAATGTTCACAACTATATTTAATAGCAGTAGTGAGAATGGGAATCCTCATCTGGTTCCAGATCTTAGCAGAAATGTTCCCAACTTTTTCCAGTTTAATGCAATGCTGGCAATAGGTTCGTCATATATTGCCTTGATTGTGTTGAGTAATTTTAAGGTTCCAAGGAAAGGCTATAAGAAACTTCAAGCAAAACTGTTTAAGTCACAGCCCCTGAGGACCTGGATCAAAATATGGAACTTTAGCAAAGCTCGTAGCCTCCCCTGTGTACATACTTCTGTTTCTTCAATTTGCTTTATTTTAGAGGCAGACACACACAGAGCCAGAAAAATAGAGATGGAGAGCAAGAGAGAGAGACTGCATTGACAGGAAGATAGATTGAGGAACTAGAGCCAGAAATGTAGTCTGTGTACTGAGATGTGGAATGTGGGCATCTTAACTACTAGAGTAAATGCCTGCTTCTGGGTGTAAGGTTTGGACCTTCTAAAACCTTCACACTGGGATGAAACTTCACAGTACACTTGTTCAAATCTATGTTTTGGACTTTGGAATAAAAGGAGAGAATGAGGCCATTAGAGAAAGTAAAATGGGGGAGCAGGGATATTCTGAGTGGAAGTAATGAATGGGAAACTCAAGACAATTCAGTGGCATCCTGGGTGCTGGACCTTTGCATTGAGTCCCAGTGGAATGAGGAGTTTGTGTATGACTGTGTGGTAAACTAGGCATGAGATGAATCTCCTACTTCCCATCTCTATGAACTTAAGGAATTTACTGCAAATATCTTAACCTGCGTTTCTTCATCTGGAAGAAAGACTCATCACGTGAGTCTGTGAGGTTGCTGTGAGGCATGAGTGCCATAAGTTGCAGCAAACCTGACACACAATAAATAATCCACAAATGTAGATTTCCATCTTTCCTGCTGAAAGTCACTCTTTTTCACCATAGATGCAGTTGGACCAGTCAGAGTAGCATTACATTTCAAACACAGAGTCCAAGAATCCAGTGTAACAGTATGCTTCTTTATTCATCTTTCTCAAAAATATTAAAGGTGATTAAAATTCTAAATCATCTTTTTTTATCTTTATTTCCTTTCCAGTTAATGGTATGCTGAATTTTTCTAGGTGGTTCACTTCATGTTGCTAGCTCACAATCAGCTGTAGTGGGAATATTTACACTGGGGAACTCATCAAATGCTACAAATCAGGGCACCTTTTGATTCCGGAGAGCTGGCTTATCAGCTGCTGCAAACCACAGCTACTCCAAAACCCTTCTTAACACCCAATGTATCCCCACCTTCCTAGCCCTGAATAAACTCTTCTTCCTCTCTCAAGCTTCACAGCTCCTCCCCTTTCTACAATCCCCTTTCTTCTATCTCAGAACATTAATGTGTACACCAACAAGGATTCCCTCTAGATGTAGAAGGCAGATGGGAAATCCACAGCTATCTGGTAGAATAGGAGAGAGATGATAATAAAAACCGTATCCAGGTTAATAGTGGTTAACCCTCAGAAGGACTTGACATGAACAGAAATCATAGTTACTATTTTATAATTAGCTTTTTAAAAAAAATTCTTAAGGTACAAAAATTTGATGTATTTCATATGTACAGATCTAGGAATATAGTGATACTTCCCATCCTACACTCTCTTCTGCCCACTTTCCCACACTTCCACCTCCTGCCTCTCTTAATTTTTTTTTAAAGGAAAGAGTTTATTGGGGAAACGTAGCAGACCGGAGGGATCGGGCGGCAAAGGGAGGAAAAAAAGGGGAGACTGTAAGAGAGAGAGAGACAGAGAGGAGAGGAGCTACTGAGGAGAGAAGAGAGAGAAGAGAGACGAGAAGGGGAGAGGAGAGGAGAGCAGACGAGACGAGCCAAGAGAGCAGGAGAGAAGAGCCAAGAGAGCCACATGTTCAAGATCAGGTCCTTTTAAAACTTTGCCAGAGGGTGTGCCGGGAAGCAAGAGCAGCGAATCCCATTAGGATGGGGGTGGAGCTTGACAACAGCGGTTAGGCCATGTGGCCACCTGGCTTCCAGCAATGGCAGTGGGGGCTAGAGACTAGGATGTAAATCAGGGTGTAGATCGCACCATAGATAAAACTGTGCCAGTTTCCTAACATTCCCCCCTTTTGTTTTTTATAAAGCAGGAGTGGTATGGAATTACATTAGTCCCAAAAGTCCAGGAGGGGTAGAGGGACAATAATCTGTCTTTAGAGCTACTTCCTGCTGACATGGGGTGACGAGGTACTCTTCACTGGCATGGGACGATGTCTCAAGCCGCTGTCTCCTGAGTGTGGAGCCTAGTATATCCCTGTAGCAGCATTTCGTTGACTGCCTGGTTGCTGAAGGCCTTCGTTTTTCCATTATTACCTCTGTAAACACTTAAACAGACCCTGTAGTATAAAAGACAGGGTGAGAATAGTAACCAGTGATCCTAAGGGTAGCATTAACCAGGTAATGAGAGGATTTCATAGAGGAGAGGAAATGGGGGGGGGGGGATGTCTCTGGACCCTTGTGGGGACAGTTCAATGGATGTGGCTTAAAGCTGATCCCAGCCAAGACTGGGAGAAAAGCCACTCAACTTTTGCAGGTAGAGGGGTTTGTCTGTAGAGAAATTCTGAATAGTCATACAACATTAAGTGTGGGAGAGGACCATCAGTACACACATGTTGGGAGTAGAACCATAAATGTTAGAGTAGAGGTTATGATTACAAAGGAATGAGGCCCAGGAGTGGGCTAAACAGGGTCTAGAACAAAGGACAGAGTCATTATTAGAGGAGCTAAGAAAGCTGCTGTCTAAGCTACAAATAAACTTTCTGATTGAGTACCTCTCTTAATTTTTACAATGATCTGCATTCAGTTTATTTTATACTCATAAGATTAACCTTACACTAACTAAAAAGTTCAATAGTAAGAAGAAAAAAAACTTGATCCTCAACAGTAAAGACAAGGGCTGTAAACAATCATCAAATCTCAAAACATCAATTTCACTCCTATAGATTACACTTTTTGGTACTCTATTAGTTACTACAGATCAGGGAAAACATATGGTATTTGTCTTTTGGGTACTGGCTTTTTTCACTAAGTATAATGGTTTCCAGTTGAATCCTTTTTTTTTTTTTTTTTCAAAAGACAGGATTCCATTCTTTTTTATGGCTAAGTAGTATTCTATGCTATATGTATGCCAGAATTTCTTTACCTGGTCATCAGTTGATGGACATCTGGGTTGATTCCATGTCTTAGCCATTGTGAATTGAGCTACAATAAATATGGGGGTACAAATAACTATTTCATATGCTGATTTCATTTTGTTTTGATAAATGCCCAGGAATGAAATTGCTGTGTGATATGGTATATCTATTTTCAACTTTCTGAGGTACCAAGGTACCAAACCTGTGGCAACTTCTAAGACTGAGACTGAATTGTTCCCAACTCTGTATCCAAGATCATATACTTTATCTATAAAAAAAGAAGAAGAAGATTAAGATTAACAAAGTGTCCCATGCAAGACAGCTGCCACTCAGCTGTCATTTGTTGAATGTGTGTGTTGGGGGAGGAGGGTTGCCATTTTTAGTGAAATTACAGACCATGGGCTTCACAGAGCTACTGTGGGAACAAAGAATTGTCAAAGTTATCCTAAAAGGCTTATTAAAATCTCTGTGGGTTTGGTTTTTGTTTTGGTTTTTGTCAAACTGCATGTTAAGGGAGATATATTTTTTCCTCAAGGATGGCCTTAGACAAAGGAAGGGAAGGAAAGTAACAGTTACACGTCAGTCACTCTCTGCCAGGCTCTGTTCTCTTTTTTTAAGTTTTCATTTAATATATTACAACTGATTAAGGATGGAGGTCCTACATGGGGAGTAAGTGCACAGTGACTTCTGTTGTTCCTTTAACAACTAACACTCTTATTTATGATGTCAATGATCACCTGAGGCTCTTGCCATGGGCTGCCAAAGCTATGGAAGCCTTTTGTGACCATAGACTCCATCAGTATTTGGACACGGCCATAAGCAAAGTGGATGTTCTCTCTACCTTCAGAGAAAAGTACATCCTTCTTTGATGGCCCTTTCTTTCCACTGAGGTCTCAACAGAGATCCTCTGTAGGATCAGGCTCTATTCTAGATTTAGTATCTCATTTAATCCCAATCCTACAAGGAACGTACTATTATAAGTCCCATTTTAAGGATGAGTCAAGGCTCAAAGGTGTTAAATAATTTCTCATGAACTAGCAACCAGTAGGAGTTGAGCTAGGATTTGCACCTAGGTCCCTCTGGCACAGAGACCCATATCTTCCCACACAGTTCATCTACTGAGATAGTTTGGCTGGAAAGAGCCTATAATGGAGAAGAAGCTCACCTGGAGAACAACTAAAAAAGCTGAATAGAGATGTTTTTAAAAAAGATGTTGGAAAGTTTCTGAGACTAGGACTTGAAGGCCATGATCTGGAAGAGAAGAAAAATTCCCTGAGGTAATCCCAACATTGTGTGCTTTGGTTTACTCCTGTGGTATTTACTAATTCTTAAACAGCTTAGGACAGAAGACACCTTATAAAATGTGGATAAATCCATATAGCTTTTCATAACCTTATGGAGTTAGAAGAAGAAGTTTGGGCTTACTTAAAGCAGCCAGAAATTAAAGGACCAAGATCTTAAGAAATAAGGATGAAATAGAAAGTGAACCCAACATTCTATGTAAATTTCGATCTTGCAGTATTTGCTAATTCTTAAGCTTTGCAGAGCCAGAGGCTAAGACTGCAAACAGAAACTGAATGCACTGGGAGTCAAATGGTGTTCAAGGCTCACAAAGAAGAGGGGCTTTATTAACCCTCTAAACAGAGAACTACACTGGAGAACTACATTCAACAAGTATGTATGTGTTCAGAGGAGGAAAACCTCACAAAGTTTAAAACCAGTCTTAAACTGTTGATTGTGGAGATTTGCTTCTGCCTACTGGAGTATAAAGAAAATTTTTGAAGAAATCAAATATCCAAAGTTTCTACAACACTTCATGTGCAATGTCTAACATTCAATCAAAAATCATTGGGCACATTAAGAATAGGATCAAGAGGAGGAAAACAGACAATGGAAATTGAAGCAAAAGTGGTACATATATGGATTTTTCAGGCATATACTTTAAAATAATCATGGTTATTAGGCTCATAAAACATACAACAAGATATGGAATCTCACCAGAAACTGGAATATTTTCAAAAAATCATATGAAAATTCTATAAATGAATAAATCAAGAATGGAATCAAAGATGTACCATTTATTTAACACTAGAGTTTAAGAAAAATCAACAACACATGTGGACACATGGATATTAACAGGCATTTTCTATGTATAAAACAAGAGGAATAAAATAATGTTAAAAATAACAAATCACATAAATGACCTCATAATCTGGATATAAAATCTGAAATGTTAAAAATATCAAAGCAGCACCTGATTATTATCAACATTTTGGCAGATTATTTTTTATCTTTAAGAAGAAATTGAATTTCTTCTTTTTTTTTTTTTTTAGCTAATTCTCTGCTTATTTCAGAGATTCACTTTTCCAGAGAATGGTTCAGTTTACTCTACCATTTTTGGAACAGAGACTTTCACCATATCTTTGAGCTTCTGAATTACCATCTTATTCTCACTGTTTAATTTGTTCACGAGTGAAGCAGTTAGCTGCAAGTATAAATCAAGCCTATCAGCAGGCATGGTGCTTAGAGCTGGCAGCAAATTGTGATTGACAGGAGAGTTCTTTGCTGCAGAACAGCACAACCAGCTGTGTAACTTGGGGCCAATCACAGTCTCCCTGAGACTTTGTTTCTGGAAAGAGGGCCCAAGTCACCCCCTTTGCAAGGTCCATGTGCAAATCAAGCAAAATAAAGCATGTGAAAATCCTTTGCAACCACTAAACCTTTTTCAATGGTTATTTATGTATAACTACTTTTGTTCCCTGTCCCATACATCTAAAGGGATACTTCAGCATTTTAATGGTTATTTTAAAATTCTATATTTGTTAAACAAAGTCCCACATTCCCTTCACTCAATTTACTTCTATGTTCCAGGATCCCAGAGAGGCACCTCAGATGCAAAGACCAATAAGACATCCACTATGCTCTCTTGAACCAGACATCCCTAAAGGGAATACAGCCCCCATAGATGAAATACTGCAATGCAATGTGCTAAGTGGTGAAATGAAACAGAGTTCTCAGTTCTGTTCCAAAATTCAATGGAGGCTGGGCTTTGAAGGATACGTAGGAGATAACACAGATGAAGGGTGGAAGACTATTACAGAGTGGATGTGCAAAGATCCAGGGGCATGAAAAAGGATCATATATTTATGAAATGAGGATGTTTCAATTTCCCTTTTATTAAAATATGAGGTGCATGTTGGGAATATTAAAAATGAGGCAGAGACAAAATCTTGGTCATTGACCTTCAAGGGTTCTGTCTGATGGAAGGGAAAAAAGCACACATACAAGTAATCTCATTGGTTATATACAAAATTAAGAAACTAAATTACATACTTTATGATCTCATCTACGGAATTTTTTAAAACTACGTAAAAATGATTGGAAACAAGCAAAAGTAAAACAGACAATTAAAAAATAGACAAAGAACTTGAATGGACATTTCTCAAAAAAATACACAAATGTCAAAGAAACATGTGAAAATAGTGAGGCACTGATGTTGAGGCACAGTGGGTTCAGCCATCGCTTGGGATGACTACATCCCATACCAGAAACCAGTTCAAATCCCAGCTACTCTACTTCCAGTCCAGCTTCCAGCTCATGCCCCTGCCAGGCAGCAGATGAAAGCCCAAGCACTAGGGTTCCTGTCACCCAGGTGTGAAACCTGAATGGAGTTCCTGGCCCCTGGCTTCAGCCTGTCCCAGCCCTCACTGTTACTGGCATTTGCAAAGTGAACCATCAGATGGAAGATCTCTCTCTCTGTTTTTCTGTCACTATGCCTTTCAAATTAATAAGTATGTAAATCTTTTTATTTAAAAAAGAAAGAAGATAATGATTAGGGAAATGCAAATCAAAGCCAGTGACATAGCACTTCCCACCCACAGGATGGCATTTAAAAAAAGTAGAAAATGAGAGTGTTAGAAATGACATAGAAAAATCAGAACATTTATGCACTGCTTGTAGAAATATTAAATGGTGCAGCTTCTTTGGAAAACAGTGGTGATTTCTTAAAAAGGTAAATGTGGGATTGCCATATAACCCACTAGTTCTGTTCCTAAGTATGTACACAAAATAATTTAAAGCAGCAACTCAAACACAAACTTGAAGACCAATATTCACAGCTGGTCATTTGACTGACAACAGTCAAACCATGGAAAAAAATCAAGTATATATCAGCAGATGAATGGGTAAACAAAATGTAAATATATGCAATAGACCACTATTGAACCATAAAAATGGATTAAATTCTGATACATACCACAACATGAGTAAACTTTGAAAATATCATGCTAAGTAAGTCACACAAACACAAAAAGAAAACAGATCCTGTGTGATTCCTCTTATGTTAGCTGTTTAGAATAGAAAAATTTACAGACAGAATAGAGGTTGCCAGGGCCTGTAGGAAATGCAGGACAGCGAGTTATTGCCCAGTGGTTAGGGCTTCTGTTTTGGACAAAAAATTTCCAGAAGTAGTAGTCATGGTTGTACAATTCCGTGAATGTACTTAACACCACTGAGGTGTATACTTAAGCTTGATTAAAATTATAAATGTTATATTACGTGCTTTCTACCACAATAAAAATATTTTAAAAAATAAGCAGTGAGAAAAGAATAATTTTCCTATCTCTAATTGTCAAAATGGTTCTCTCTCTCTCTCTCTCTCTCTCTCATTGTCTCTATATTCTCTGTTTTCCTTAATGCATTTATATTTTATAATTTTTAAGTATCTATAGATTTCACTTCTCAAAACACAGAGGGGCACAAATTTGGTTAGATAAAAATCTATGTTTCATCTGTGCACAAAGCACTTTGGGAATGCAGAAGACATCCTCTGGATTGTACCAGGCCTGCCAACAACTTTGCAGCCAGCTTGTTTGGAGCCTCATAAAATGTGGCCTAGGAAACCTCTCTTGGAAAGGAATAAACCCTGAGTCCTAATTATTCTGATCCTTCTGCAGAGCATCAGCATGTGCAAAACCCCATACAGGGTAAGACATCCACAGCCTCCAACTTCAAAGACGTACTTCTCCCTAGCAGTGCCACTGCCCAGCTGGTCTGGAGATCTCTGCAGAGATTAGAAGATCCAAAAAGAAACTCTTCAACAGAGAGGAGGACAGATGCAAGCAGCAGCCAGATTTTCCTAGTTCTCCCTCTCTCGGGATACAAGCATCTATTGTGCAGGAGTAAACACCTGGCACTGAAGCCTTTTCCCTTTACAGGGATGGGCAGGAGATAACACAGCTTTGTTGTCTTCTCAGTTGACCTCTGCTGCCCTTCCTTGTGTCAGAGAGAAAATGTGAATGGTGTTATAACCCTGTCTCAAACTTGGAACAAGTGGTTGTGGAACTGGGTCCTGCCAGGCAAGGACCTGGGGTACTGCTGGTTCACTCAGAGTTCTGCTGTGACTTGGTTTGAACTGCTGGGGAAGAGGGACTTGTGAAGAGCTCTCAGCAAATCTGTCCATTGTTCTGCCTATGCTCAGGATATGTCAAAGGAAGATGCATTTAAATCACAAGTCAAGGAGATGTGTACTCTTAATTTAAAGGCCCTTCATCTGTTAAGGGATAACTTCTGCAAAAGGTGCTGACGATGAATATTGTCTTTTCTTCTGGGTTTTGCCAGAAGGTTGACCCTGACTTTAGTTCAGTCATCCAGTATGGCTGAAGAGAAGAAGCACCAACAGCGAAACCCTCTCTGGCATCTGAGAAAACTCCTGGACACACCCTGGAATTTCATTCTTTTTCATTTAAACCCTTAGGTCCTGTGATTTTAGAATTAAACTAATAGTTGGGACACAGGAGGTTTTAATGCTAAATATAATTTTCCATGCGTTTTTCTCCTTTGAGATATTGAAGATATTGCAATAGCAATGACCTATGCAGAGACATTGTACAAGTATTTAGAAGTTAGTTCTCTAGGGAAACTCAAATGGAGATGCTTCAGACTTAGGACCTACTGGCATGGTAGAGACAGCTCATCAGGGTTTGTAAGATCCACTTGTGCAAATCTCTTCCCCTGTGAACATTCATGTCACATTGATGGCTCACAGTCAGCCCTGGGAGAGCACTACAGCACAGAAAGCAGCAGAACCTATGAGTGAGCGTTTGTTGGCTTCCTGGTTTGTTTAGGGGACCAACTAGAAATCTCAAAAACTAAAGATAATCTTGTTAAAGTAAGTTAAAAATAGTTACATTAGAGTGAGCATATTTATGGTAGTGGCCTCAAACCAACCTCTTCCCATTTCCTCGAACTTAGAAGGCAGTGGCCCCACCAGGTGGGGATTAGAAGTATATTTCTGGAAAGCCAAATGACCCATAGTTATTGTCATTTAGGACTCCCTTAACAAACAAATAAAAGCTGATATGTCACTGATAGTCCATAAGTACTATGGAGCTTTTAAAGTTGCTTTTTAGTATCTTGCTTAATTTTGAATGTTCATACATATTTTATTGACTGAAGCAAGTCACAGGACCTGCTGGAGTTCAACTGCAGGAGTTTGTGTAGAGCATGGCTCACTGGGGTCACCGGAGGCTATGTATACAACACCTGCTATGGAAGTCAGAGAATAAGATCCTAAAATCTCAGACAAAAAGAAAAACACTACTTAAAAGAATTGGAAGGTAAAGTTGGAATAATATTCCAGAAAACAAAACAACAACAAAAAGAAATTAAAATTAGAAGGCAAAATGTTTTTAAAAGTGAGAAGACTAAATCATGGAACATAATATGTTAGTAATAGAAGGTCTCAAAGCGGAAAACAGGAAAAAAAAAGATGGAGGAAATTTATCAAAGATGTAATACAGGAAAACCTAACAGACTTGGAAGGCACAGATCTACAGACTGAAAGGTGCCACTGATTCTAACACAGTAAATGGAAGAGACGGAGAAAGAAAGGGAATGAAAGGGCCCAGGCAAAATCAAAGCAGGCTATCTCATGAAATTTCAGAACACATGGAGTAAAGAGAAACCCCAAATGGTTTTCAGAGAGGGAAAATAGAGATGATACAAATGATTAAAAGTTAAAATGGGAGGTGGGCATTTTTTGCACTGCTTGGGAGGCCAGATTCCATATTAGAGTGTCTGGGTCCAAGACCAGACTCCACTTCCTGTTCCAGCTTCCTGCTAATGCACACCTGGGAGGCAATGGATGATGGTTCAAATACTTGGGTCCCTGACACACATGTGGGAGATCTGGATTGAGTTCTAGGCTTCCGGTTTCAGCCTAGTCTAGTCCTAACTGTTGCAGGCATTTGGGGAGTGAACCAATGGACAGGATTCTCTCTCTCTCCCTCACTCTCTTGCTCTGCCCTGCAAATAAAGTAATAATTACCTTTAAAAAGTGTTAAGTTGGCAATTTCATTTTACAAGACAAAAAGGGCATCAAACTTTTCAACGGTCACACTGAAAGAAGAAAATATAGCAATTCCTTTAGAATCCTTAGGGAAGTCATTTCAATATGAAATTTCATACCAGATATACCAAAACTCAAGGGTGAGGGCAAGAAAAAGATACTTTTCTATATACAAAAGCCAAAAACATTTTTAAAATATTTTCTATACCCGCATGTGTTGGAAGTACATTGAAATTCATTTTTGGCAATGCAAGGGAATAAACCAGAAAACGGAGGGCACATGGGATGGAAGAAATGGGAAATCCTAGTCAAAAGAAAGACTTAGGGAAGTCCCAGACATTAGCATATACAGGCCAGCAGGGAAACAGTCGGGTTTGGAAAAACAAATTAGAGGGCCATGGGAGAAAAGTTTCAATAAAAAAGGTTTAGAACAATCAGAGTATTTGCTATTGCTGAATATTTAAGAAAACATTTGTGATAGGCATCTGACGGCTCTGTTGAAAAGTTTCGAGTGAGAAGAATATGAGGGGACTTCAAAAAGGTTGTGAAAAGATGAAATAAAATAATAAATTTATTTTGGTACAAAACATTTCAACACTCAAGCATATTTTTCATAACACATTTTTCCCTGAACGTTTTGAACCTCTTAGTAATACATGCTTGGACTTATTCAGAAAGGGAAAGAAGCAATTGTTAATTGCTGGGAAAAGATCTGTAATCTAGAATACTACTTTTCTTAGTAGCAATACTTAATTACAAAATATAAAGATTGACATATAGTTTAACCAAATATGAGTTATGAAAAAAAGTTATGAAAAAGCTATACATGGATTTCAGAAAATTTTTGTGCCAAAATAAACTTACCTTTCAATTCTGTTTTCCTACACACTTTTTAAAGTACTGTCAGTATTGTACCATATGAAGGAGATGGGACTTGGGAAGTTTTGAGCATTTGTTTTTCAAGAGTCCTAGGGGAAAGGTGAGACACCTATGCATTAGTCATCTTTCTCTACTGTAACGAAATAGCTGAGACCGGCTACTTACGAAGCAAAGAGGGATTTATTGGCTCAGTTTCAGAGACTGTAATTTCCAATGGCACAATGCAGGCTCTGCTGAAGACTCTACAGCAGAAGGCAAAGTAGGTGCAGAGTGAGGATCTCACAGTAAGCAAGGAAACAGGCCATACTGGGTAGATCTAACCTCAGGCTTATATACGAACTTTCTTGTGAACACAACTAGGGAGCCCCGTAAGAAATATTTCCCCAGGGTCACGACCCCAGTGACCTAAGGCCCTCCTATCAGACCTCATGTCCTAAGGATTCCATTATCTCCCAATAGTGTCATCCTGGGGACCAAGCCTTTAACACATAGACCATAGGAGCACACACACTAATATCCAAACCATAGCTGTGTAGTAACAGGAAGTGAGGTGATAACGTTTAGGAGTGAGTGTGTGGTGCAGCAGTTTAAATGCCATTTGATATGCTCACCTTCGGGTACCTGAGTTCAAGTTATGCCTTTGCATCCAGTTCCAGCTCCCTGCTAATGTGTACCCCCTGCCCATGTGAAAGACCTGGACTGAGTCCCACGATCCTGACGTCAGGCTGGCCCAGCCCTGGCTGTTGTGGGCATTTGGGCAGGGAACTACTAGACAGAAGATCCCTTTCTGCATTTCAGATAAATTAAATAAACATATGATTTTGAGAAAGAGATAATGCTAAGAACTTGTAAGCAGTACTAAATGCTGGTGAGAAATGTAGAGAAGGTATATGTTGCACAAGAAAAAAATCAGTGCAAAGAGTTGAAATCAGGGGCTGGCACCGTGGCGCACTAGGTTAATCCTCCGCCTGCGGCACTGGCATCCCATGTGGGCGCCGGTTCTGGTCTCTGTTGCTCCTCTTCCAGTCCAGCTCTCTGCTGTGGCCCGGGAGGGCAGTGGAGGATGGCCCAAGTGCTTGGGCCCCTGCACCCACATGGGACACCAGGAGGAAGCACCTGGCTCTTGGCTTCGGATCGGCACAGCTCCATCCATTGCGGCCATTTGGGGAGTGAACCAATGGAAGGAAGACCTTTCTCTCTGCCTCTCTCATTGTCTGTAATTCTACCTGTCAAATAAATAAATAAAAATCTTTTTAAAAAATAATAAAGAGTCGAAATCAGCTACCTCTGAGAAGTAGCAATGAAGTAGGAGAGTGACCTGGTTTACCTTTAGTACTGTTCGAAACAGTAAAAATCATGTAAAACTATTTAACTATTTTATTTGCTTATTTATTTGTATATTTTTGTTTAAAATTGGTTTTTTTAACTATCATATCATATTTCTTAAAATCTGTAAAAATCAAAGTTTTTCCAGACAGAAGAAACAAACAGGAAATGCTGAACAACCCCTCTCCAAGTATCCTTGGTTTTACAAAGACAAACAAACCGAATTTATCTTCCTTTTGTTATGACTTCCACACTGATTTTGACAGATCTCCCTGAGTGCCTGGGCTCCGCTGCAGATTAGTTATTTTTCTGAGTCACTCTTGTGTGGATCATAGGAGCGGCCCCTGTGCGGTGCTGGGCTGATGGGGATTGCAGGTTCTGCTCAGACTGCTTTGTGCAGAACTTCCTGCCTTGCCCCAAGTATGCATTATACGTGAATGAGGCTCGTCACAGCTCCATGTAATTACCGCATTTGGAACTATTCTTCTCTTCAGAGATTTTCCCCTCCTTCTTCTTTTGATTTCTTATATTTTGCAGCAACTGTCATCGTTATTTTGATGCTACGGTTTAATAGCGCCTTCAAATGCAAATTTGACAACAGGAGCTGAAAATTACGGGTGGCAAACAAAGGAACTAAACTTCCATGCCTGTGTTTGAGAGCTCCACCTGATCCGTACAAGCACACATGTTTGGGAAGTAAGCCCTGCACACAGCCTAGGTTTTTGTATCACAAGAAAAGCCAGAATTTTCTGAAGACAATCTCCAAACCTGGGTTCCCAAATGGACTCGCATCATTTCCTGTTACTCTGGAGATGGTTGAGATGCAGTTGGAGAAGATGTTTCCCAATAAACCTGTTCTCCTTATAGTATCTATTCAGTAGTGACAAGGAGAGCATTTCACAACAGAACAATCCAGACAACTGCCAGTCAGAGTCACAGCACGGCTGGTTTTCCCTGCTCTTAGTTGCTGGACCATGGGAGAAGTGGTAAGGAGGTATCTTGGCCAGCGACTGAGGGGCAGTGTTGGGTGGGAAGGGTTCTTGGCAGACCTGGAAAACAGCTACAAATCAATATGGAAGTATTTAGATGTTGGGACCTGGACCCCATCTGTGTGTACCTAGATGTCCTGCTACCATGATTCCTGTCCTGTTTATAATGTAGTTGTATTTGAAGATAATTTAGCCTCTTCTTCTATCTGATAAATTCTGTAAGGGGGGTTGAAAATCAGATTCTTCTCTATGGCAGTGCTTCCAGTAGATGACTGGAAGAATGAGTAAACGAATGACAAATGATTTCTTCTCTTAAGTCTGGCTTCTCTACTCTCATTTGAAAACATTTCAGTGGCCGGCGCCGCGGCTCAATAGGCTAATCCTCTGCCTTGCGGAGCCTGCACACCAGGTTCTAGTCCTGGTCGGGGCGCCAGATTCTGTCCCGGTTGCCCCTCTTCCAGGCCAGCTCTCTGCTGTGGCCAGGGAGTGCAGTGGAGGATGGCCCAAGTGCTTGGGCCCTGCACCCCATGGGAGACCAGGAGAAGCACCTGGCTCCTGCCTTTGGATCAGCGCGGTGCGCCAGCCGCAGTGCACCAGCCTCGGCACGCCGGCTGCCACGGCCATTGGAGGGTGAACCAACAGCAAAGGAAGACCTTTCTCTCTGTCTCTCTCTCTCTCACTGTCCACTCTACCTGTCAAAAAAGAAAAGAAAAGAAAAGAAAAAAACATTTCAGTGTTTCAAGTTAGCCTGGTATCAACATTTCAACTTAACTTTCATTTGAAAACATGCTGACACTTAGGTAAGAAAGAACTTTTCAACACCACAAACACAGTCCTTTGTGAAGACGAAAGGCCTTACTAATAAATATGCATGAATCAGACTATCTTCTTTGCCAGAAAAAAGTTATCATTGGCATATTGGATGCTTGGAGAAAGATCAAAGTATGTTCCTTGTAGTTTGCTAGTTTTGTCGTTGAATGTGCAGTGCAGTGAAAAAGATTTCATGCTAAATCTTTTCATTTTGAAGAAAAATGGAGATGTCATTGGTGGTGTTTTAATTCTGTATATTTTAGGTTTAAATTAATACAAGTGAATCAAAACAGAAGCACCACACTGGCAACCCTTTGTCTTTGCCACTGAGGGTGATTGAAGGACTGAAAGGAAGGGAACCCCATAAATAGTATGGAGGAAACAGATTTTTTAAAATCACTTCTCAAGACCTAAGAAATTATCAAGCTCCATTGACAAGGGATTATAAAAGAATATGATTTTTATCTAGGTCATACAATTTACCACTGTTTTCTTCCCCTCATTTAAATGTAGAAGTGATAGGCATCTACAACGTGCCAGCCCAGCAGGCTCTGAAACATGGATTCATAGGTTAAAACATTTATTTCTCACCCAGATTAAAATTGGCATGAAATAAATTTATCAAGGGACTACATTTTTAAAGTATGCATTGCATGGCTGCCTAGGACAAAAAGGGAATTCCAGTATATTAAAGTAATAATTCCTTTTGAACTATAACTATTAATGTAAGATGATAGAAACAGACCAAAACAAACAATTTTCAAAGAAGAGACTGAGGCCATGGTATCACCTTGCTTCTCTGATGCTTTATGAATTGTCATTTTAGGTGCTTGTGTTCTCAAAAGATAATTACCTAGAATTCTCTCAGCTCAATATGAAGCTTTGAGCAGAGGCAATTGATTGATATCACACTATTGATATTAATCAAATGCAGGATGCTTTGTTCCAAGTGGCTGAATGGTTTATTTAATGTGAGAGCAGTTGATCATTTGAAGTAAATAGTAAATTTCTATAACCAGTCCACAGTAGACTTCAGGATATTTTTAGTAGTGCTTTAGTACGGTTCTAGAATTCGTGTTTCTCTAATAACACATATCAGGAACTACTGTGTTAGACCATTGCTAGACACTGAAAATATAAAAGTAAAGAAGATACAAACTCTGTTAGCCTCAGTGACAGGCTGACAGGCTCAGTATAGACAAGACAATTCCATAGGTAATTTCAGCAGAACCTGAGCTTAATTATAGAAGTACCTCCATCCCCAAAATAAACACCAAATGGCATCTCCTCCTCTCTGCTAAGGGTTGGAGATAGGAGTAGCCAAGGGAAGTTCTCTTGAACAACCCTTGAGGTAAGTCTGCAAGGAAAAGGAGACATTATCCAGGCAGGGGGAATGGGAACTTCAGAAACCTGTGTGGAATTGCAGAAGCATAAGCTCACACTGACAGTCCGTATAGGAAACCTAGTATTTCAATTAATGGGACTCACTTTTCTTCTAGAAAAGTCATGGAGAGTAAAATAATTAACATTTTCCTTTTGAGAGTTATCATTGCATTATGATCTCAGCTGCTTTCCATAAAAAATATGGAAAATTGCATAAGTATTAACTATAAAAAAGCTTGGAAAAATTCCAGCATTTGCCATAATGAGTTACTTCTATAATATTTAAAATTTCTGTCCCTGAGAGGGTAAATAAAACACTGAATGGCTCATGCCCATGGAAATAAGAGTGAGATTTGCTGTGTTTGGATATTTGTAGAAGAGTTAGATGTACAATAGACATTTATGTACAATGTAGACTCCTCAAAATTGTCTCCCCACAAGTCTCCCCACACAAATGGAGAAAGAAAATGTTAAAGGGAATCATTGTTTACATTCCTTATAAAGTAAAATGTGTTCATGTTCTCACATACCAAGTCTTCCTTCTGAACTCAGCTAGGACCAGACTGTCGTCACCTCCTACATTAATGAGATATACTTACTCTGACTCCAAGGACTTGGTTTGTTTACTGTACACCGAAAGGATGGGTCCCATGACCTCTGAGGTCTCTCAGCTCTAACAGTCATTACACAAATGTATTTCATGCTCCACATCCTAATGACTTTCCCAGCACCAGTCAGTGAACCCACTTCTTCAGCAAGAGTCCCAGCCACGGAGATCAAAGGGCTTATAAGCTGTAGCTGCTTTGTCTTGCTTGGGTCATAATCTTTTTTCTCCACCCGAGAGGGGAGCACATTAAATGGGTACTCTTCTTCTGGGCTTTCACCCAGCCAGGGTGGCTCGTTCAACTGTATCAGCTTAAGTCCAAGTCACGGTGCACAAAGGATAGGGAAGATCCAAGGTGATACATACTCAAAGCTTTAAAAAGCTTTCTCTGGACTACCTCCTATGGCTGTATTATGGACAAAACCAGTCACCAAGAGGAGGTGCTGCCTCTGCCACTTGAGAGCATTGTCTGGATGCTGAGCCTGTCCCACTTAGTCTCTCCTGAATGGGTCTGGAGCAGCGGTGCTCAGATTTTGATACACACCACCTCATAGGTTAAGATATACAGATATGTCATTTTCATATTCTTATAATTATGCATTATATAAAATATGTATGAGTAATATTCACATAATATTGAATTAATAGGTAATATAGATACAAAATATGAACAGAAGTAGAATCTTTAAAAGCCATAGTTTTTTTAAAAAAAGATTTATATATTTATTTGAAAGGCAGAGATACAGAGAGGCAGAGAGAGAGAGAGTTAGTTCTTCCATCCGCTGTTCGCTCCCCAGATGGCAATGGCCACAACAGCTGGAGCTGTGCTGATCCGAAGCCAGGAGCCAGGAGCTTCTTCCAGGTCTCCCACATGGGTGCAGGGGCCCAAGCACTTGAGCCATTTTCTGTTGCTTTCCCAAGCCATAGCAGAGAGCTGGATCAGAAGCGGAGCAGCCAGGACTCAAACAGGCACCCAAATGGGATGCTGGCAATGCAGGCAGCAGCTTCACCTGCTACGCCACAGCACCAGCCCCAAAGCCTGAGATTTTAGTAAGCTTATATAAATGGAAGTTGTGCTGCTCTGTCTGAACTCTTACGGGTTATCTTGAGTGCCCCCTGGAGACTGTCGATTTAGAATGCTGACTCTTTGGAACAACCTAAACATGTGCCTATACTGCATTAAGTTGTTCATCTCTAATCTTCGTAATTCTTAAGTTCTTCTTATTTAAAATTTTAAAATATTTGAATATTTTTATAAATCCTTGAATTTTAAGATTTTTGTGAAAGGCAGTTGATTTTTCCTTTTGCAGTGAATAAAAGAGGAGCTGAGGTCAAGTTCATAAGGCACATAATACAGATGCAGTCATTACCAGTAAGATCATTGACCCATCTGGGCTTCCAAAGTTTCACCCTCAGCACTCATTTTTCTCTGTTAGTCACTGGATCTTGAGTGTGGTTTCCTTCTTATTGGAAACTCCTTCTTTGCAGGCATTTGAGGTATGACAGTAAGGTGGTAATGCTGGTTCATGCAAACATTCCAGGAAGGATATAATTGCATTTTCATTATTTTATGATCACACTTCATTTTTCCTTTTTAATTTTGTTACCCAGCTCAATGGCTCAATCCATTTACTGGATTCAGCCACTAATAATTTTTTGTCATTTCCCCAAATCAGACTCATACAAAAGATATGTTTTATGTGTGGAGATTAAAGATCAAAAATTTACCGACCCCAAAGCTGTTGAAAGCTGTGTGTTCTGGAGTTCCTATAGTAAATCCAAAGAGATTGACATGCTTATAATCAGTATGCAAACAATGTGTGCATTAAATAAACCTATGAATCCATTATTTATTTTATTTTATTTTTAATGTGATTTTTTTTTAAATTTAAGAAGCCAGAAAGCCAGAAAACTATTCTTTGTTTCACTTCCCAAATACCCACAATAGCTAGGAGACCAAAGTTGGGAGGCTAGATCTCAATCCAGGTCTCCACAGGAGTGGCGTGAACCCAAGTACCTGAGCCATCATGCTCTTCCTGGAGTCTGCATTAGCAGGAAGCTGGATTTGGGAGCCAGAGCCAGGACCTGAAGCCGGGTTCTCATAGATTGATACCAGCATCTTCACTGGCATCTCACCCACCCCCAGCCCATGGTTTTTAAAAAGTTGTTTTACTTCATTGTCAATCTTGCTTATAAATAGTAACCCCTCCACCCAGATTGGGAAGCCTTGTGGTATGCTGCACACAGCTGTTGGAGGACTTTAAATCAGTGTTCCAGTCTCCACTCCATCATTAACTGTGTGACCTTGAACACTTGAATTTCTTAACCTCTCTCAGTTTCTTTCTCTGTGAAATACGACACTATCTACCCGTTAACCTTTTGTAAACACAAAGTACTTATAAAGCTCTTAGTTCAGTGCCCAGATCATAGCAGATACCCACTAAATGGCAAATAATTTTGCTCAGAACCCTTAAAGATTCTGATTTGTATCTTTTGCTTTCCCATTTAGTGCCTAGCAAGTATTTTATGTAGAATTAATGTTCAATATTTTTTGTTGACTAATATAGGTATCTCCCACCCTTTGATAATTTTATTTAACCTCATAGATGTAAGTATTGCACTGATACATCTTATATTTGGAGATTAAAGATAAAATAGTCAAACAACCAGATATAACAATAGCAACAAAAAAAGCTATTTGTGCAGTCTTGTCTGCTCTTCTAGCACATGGACCATCGATTCCCAGGGTATAAAGTTATCTGAGTTTTGAAGTACAAATGAGAAATTGAGGTGCTCTAATCCTGTTTCTACCAACAACTGTGTGTGATAGATCCACAAATCCTTTCTCAGGGTCAGTTCCACAATGTAGGTCTCTGCCTCTAGGGGTCAAGTTTAATCCTCTCCATTTGGTGATTTTGGTAATCCTCTCACCTCCATCTTTGGGGATAAACCTTATCTCATTCCTGGGAGGGAAGCAGGTGAGGATGGTTTTTCTGTCTATATATGGCCAGTTAGATTCTTTATGTGAGTGGCTTTGCAGAGACCACAAACGGAGTCTTCTGTGTCTGCCTTACCCTGTGAGAAGCCTGGTGCTTTAATTGTTACCCCCCAAACAAGAAGCCAGATTCTGAAAACTTTCAGACTGAAAGAAGGCACAGCTCACTGTCGAAAAGCAGAGGTACTGACCCGGCTAACCTATCTCTGTTGATTTCATCACCGCCAAATGTTCGGGAAAACTGTACTGCGTGCCCCCATGGGGACTGATCAATGCTGTGAAAAGATTAGCTTGTCTGGCTGATGGCTCCCTCTGAACAGAAATGCATGATAGTTAAATTAGTTTTGAGACAGTTCTTGCCAATGTGAGAGCAACGATGGTTAAATCTGCGTATTTGGAAAGTGAAAGGTCACAATGGGTAGGCTTTTTTGAATTAATTAATGACTTAGTTTATTTAGTTGAAAAGCAGAGTTACAGAGAAAGATCTTCCATCAGCTGGTTCACTGTCCAAATGGTCTCAATGACAACCGGGGTTGAGCCAGGCCAAAGCCAGGAGCTACAAGCTCCCACATGAGTGCAGGAGACCAAGCACTTTGAACATCTTCTGCTGCTTTCCCAGGCACATTAGCAGGGAGCTGAATCAGAGATGGAGCAGCCAGGACTCAAACCAGAGCCCATATGGGATAGCAGCACTGCAGCCCATGGCTTTAACTCACAGCACCACAGCACCAGCCCCTGGATAGACTTTTTAAATTTTTATTTATTTATTTCTTAATTGAGAAATGAGAGAGAGAGAGAGAGAGAGAGAGAGAGAGAGAGAGAGAGAGAGAACCAGATGGAATGAACTCCCATCTGTTGGTTCACTACCCAAATGACTACAATGGTCAGGGCTGGCCTGAGACTGAAGTCAGAAGTTAGGAACTCAACCCAGGTCCTCATGTGCATGATGGAACCCAATGCTTGAGCCATCACTGTTGCCTCCCAGGTTCCCAATTAGAAGGAAATTGGAATCAGGAGCCAGAGCCAAGAGTTGGACACAGGTACTCCAATGTGGGACACAGGCATCTTAAAAGATAGGTCAATCACCCCAGACAGACATTTCTGACTTAGAATCAAATCACTAATTTAGTGAGTGAGAATTCTGATTTTTTTTTAATTTGACAGATAGAGTAGGACAGTGAGAGATAGAGACAGAGAGAAAGGTCTTCCTTCCATTGGTTCACCCCACAAATGACCACCACAGCCAGAGCTAGGCCGATCTGAAGCCAGGAGCCAGGTGCTTCTTCCTGGTCTCCCATGTGGGTGCAGGGGCCCAAGCACTTGGGCTATCCTCCACTGCACTCCCGGGCCACAGCAGAGAGCTGGACTGGAAGAGGAGCAACCAGGACTAGAACCCAGCTCCCATATGGGATGCTGGTACCGCAGGCAGAAGATTAACCAAGTGAGCCACGGCACCTGCCCTAGAATTCTGATTTTGTTTTCACTCTCAATTTATATAAGCTTGAAAATGATGTATAAAATAAAAGTCCAACTTTCCAATATGTACAATAGGGGAAATAATAGCTACTTCATAAATTTGTTGGGAAAACTGAGTGAAAGAAAAAGCACAAAAAATTGCTTAGACTGTACCTACACACTGTGGCCACTCATGAGGTGTTGTTAAATCTGCATTAAAAGTGAAGTTCCGCCGGCGCTGTGGCTCAATAGGCTAATCCTCCGCCTGTGGCACCGGCACACCGGGTTCTAGTCCCGGTCGGGGCGCCGGATTCTGTCCCGGTTGCCCCTCTTCCAGGCCAGCTCTCTGCTGTGGCCCAGGAATGCAGTGGAGGATGGCCCAGGTGCTTGGGCCCTGCACCTCATGGGAGACCAGGAGAAGCACCTGGCTCCTGCCTTCGGATCAGCGCGGTGCGCCGGCCGCAGTGCACTGGCTGCGGCGGCCATTGGAGGGTGAACCAACGGTCCCTCTCTCTCACTGTCCACTCTGCCTGTCAAAAAAAAAAAAAAAAAAGTGAAGTTCCTGGTTTTGGTTTATATTCCTACATCTAGTTCATTCCTCCAACCTGGAAACTTGACAAAAATATTAAGTTCTGCTTTTATAACCATTTATCATTGATTTGAATTTATGTTCTCTTGGATGATTAATTATTCAACATTAATGATTTTTACTGCATCAAAGATAAGTTTTGAAGATTTACTTCTGTATGAATTGTAGTAATTATAGCATTTGCCCATATCTGCATAGAGCTATGTGCTGCAAAAGGCTTTCCTGTCTATTTTCTCATTTGTTCAAGAGTTAGTACAGTTATGCTCTTAAATTTTAACTTCAATTTCATGGAGATAGAGTTTAAATGGGTTTCTCTGGCTGGATACGAATAGGGCTTTTTATTTTCAAATCTTCATTTGAAAATGGTAACCATATCCCATAACCTACTGAGCAATGACACTCAAATAGGGTAGTGTTTCAAAGGAAATTCGGAAAGATTGCAAGCGTGGATTACGGAATGAGTGTCTGACATTTGCCTTGGCTCCTAAGTGAGTGTAATTCACCCAAATGGGTGGCACGTGTACAGTTTACAACACATGGGGAAATACCCAAAGGCCTGCTCTCCACAGTAGGTAACCTGCCAGGGAAGAAAAACAAATGGCAGCCTCTAAGAAAATAAAATATTGATGCTAAATTCTTTATGGGCATTTTATTGTAGCACAAAGGAAGTCCACATTAAAGCAGGAGGAAATGATTTTGTTATACTTTTACATTAAATGATTTTTATCACTTGTGATCTCCACTTCAGCTGGATCTCCAAACAGAACTCATTTTGCAGCCTTATTGTGCAAGCAGTGCAGCGGAGGGGAAAGGTGGAGGAAGAGATTTAGAGCCAGAGGATTCGGTTTTAAATCCTACTCCTGCCATTTATTGGCTCTGTGATCAGTGACTTTTAACTTTTTGGAGCTTCTGTTTCCCCATATGTAAAATGGCAAATGCACAATAAAGATTCCTTCAGTGTTAATTAGGGGGGCTAAATGAGATAATACTTGTAAGTAGTCCTCGATACACCATTAAGATCTAAATAGTAACAATAGCCATACCAATACCAAGGTCTCTGCACTGTCCTGTTCAGAGGAAGTTTCACTTTATCCAATCCTTATCTCCTGCCTCCACATTTAGATCCACCTCTGACTCCAGGATTCTTCTGTCTACCTCTGCCTCAGGTTCAATGCATAGCAAAAGTTCCATATTCACAAGGCATCATACCCAATGTGTGATCACTCCTGCAACATCTCTCTATGGCTTCTCGGCTCTGTTTAACTGTCTCCAAAATGGTCGCAGATTACCCACACGGCATGATTAATTTATTCAGTCAAGGAACAAACGTTTAGTGATGGGTTACTCTGTGGAGGTCACCACACCACCTGATCACCTCTTCCAGGCAAGCAAAGGTTCAGAATCTGCTCCAAGAGGCAGGTCAGAAGTAACCAAACACATCTGGGGATATAAAACATTGAGTTGGACTCAGGGGCAGAATACAGCTTGCCTGTGAATTGCAGGCTATAGAACCAGTAGGAGAGATGGTATCTTGACCCATTTTACAGTAGTAGTCAGAAAAACCAAGGTTGCTTGATAAATGGAAGAAACTGTGAAAGACACAGGATCAGAAATGGGGGTGAGTATGTGGTGTGCAGCATAAAAGTAGAAGGAGCCTCGAGAGCGGGCTGCAGCGCCCTGTGAGCTGACTGTTCTCGGGCAGGGGTGGGAGAATGCTGAGGAAGGAGCTACTTCTGCTTGCTTCAACGGGGAAGGGAGGTGGGAGGGAAAAGTGAGTAAACACTGAAATGGTGAAAAGTGGTAGTCAGGTCCCAGATGGTTAGGGCTGGGCTATTGGTTGGTTGGTGAATCTTATATGTGCTGGATCGTGTAAATGATGTGAAAGAAAATCCAATTTAGTTCCTTCAGGAAGTCAGGATTTAGAGAAGCAATATCTAAGAATCAAATGACAACCTGCCACAGGTGTTCACAAGACATTTATTGTTCTGATTTCCAGAAGTCAGAGTGAGATTGTCCAAGTAGAACACTGGCTGTTTCCCAAGAACTCTCAACGAGGTAGAATTTGTTACTGAGGTGAAATGACCATAATCCAGTGTTTGTGGCTCAACTCTGTAATTTCTAAAAGTAGGTTTTGTAAGCACAGCAAGAGTGGCTCTGACCTTCTGGGGCACATTCCCATTAGCCAACCTATGAGATACAGAATACCAACAGACTCATTTACAAAGGGAGCCATTACTGTCACATATCCCAGAGTTCTCAGCACAACCGAGCGTCCTGTCCCTGTTGGCCAGCCTGTGCGGAGAATCAATTTGTAACCAGAAGAGAGGTTGGTGAGCACAGAATCACGACACAAGAAGAAAGATGATATGAATGTTTAATGGCATCAGGCTATAGTAGCTGATCGTGTCTTTAATTATAATAGAAATATCCTTTACTATCTGCAAAACTCCATAGCTTTATGTCCCTCCTTCCTTGAATTGGGTTTACCTAGGCATGACTGACCATTTTCTCCACGATTCATTATTTCTTGTATGAGACACCTCTTTAATTGGAGTTTTCTTCCTTCTTTGTTTAATGCCTAGTCAATCTATCATAGAATCTCTCCCTTAACAACCAGTTTTGATGTTTTGACTCTAGAAAGTCAATTGTATATCCCTAGTTTCTCAATTTGAGAGCAAATGTTAAGTAGACAGGGCAGAGAGCACATCTTACTAGAGCCCCTATTTACAATAAGTTACAGTGAATGTGAATATACATCTTTACTTCCCCACTCAGCATCAGAACATTTCTATGTTGTAAATGTCTGTCTTGGAAACCCATACCATACACACAACATTCCAGGCATGCTTTGATGGGCTCACAGAAGCTACAGCCTGTCTACTCACTTTTCTCAGGTTCTAGACTTCTAGTAATATATCTAAGTTAGAATTTATGTTCTCAAGAAAGGAAAAAGGAAGAAGGAGGGAGAGAGGGAAAGAGAGAGAGAAAGAGAGAAGAGGGAGAAATGGATTATCATTATGATCTTAAAATTATATCTAAAAAATAACATTGAATCTGTTAAAAACTAGTTAAATTTTTTTAAAAAAATTATATAATAGATAAACTAAAAATTTTAGTAATCTAAGAAATATGACTAAACATTAAATAAAAATCTTTTGCAGGCCAAGATCATTAGAATCTTGAAAAACATTAATTAAAATGCATACCTGACTAACTAGAATTATTTTCATATATTTCAAACACAGAGAAGGTATCATGATTTTAATCACAGTATTGCCTTTTTAGATTGACAGTAGTGATACATAAATAATTTATAGAGAAAGTGCATAAATAAACTATATATTTAAAGATAGGTTTCCACCATTAGTCATTCATTCAATTGTTTGCAAAGACTATGTCTTATTCACTGATGCGTAAGATTTGGTTCTTTCGTGTTCATCATTATGTCATTTTTCCATTGTATTTATCTGAAGATATGTAAGCATGCAGTATGTTCCCTCAATACCATCCTCAGTGAACCTGTCTTAGTGAAATAAGACAGTCACAGAGAAATGCCACATGTTCTCATTATAGGTGGAAACTAAAAAAGTTGATCTTATGGACAGAATATAGAACAGAGGTCAGCAGAAACCTTGTATATACCTGGGTACGTATTGTAGACTGATTTGTACAAGTGATTATTTGCTCTAATTTTCCCAGGCTGTCGATAACTCCAGGGTAATATAAATGACTCAACCACATTTCTTCTTGACCTTTTTCTCCTTATCCATTTGGACATTGTATGAGCCATTTTTCTTTTGCACTGGTGACCACAGGAGGGTTGAAACAAGATTAGCTAAAATGCTCATCTCACACTGATCAATAAACAGGGCTGTAAAAGTACTTATTGCTCTGAAAGCAAACTAGATGGGACACAATTATGCATATTGAGTAATGCCCACTAAACTCAAATTAAAAGCTAACTTCATTGTTTTACAAAATCACAAGGTTATCAGTTTTCCTTACTTTTTCAAGTTCAATGCTTATCTTCAGGCTTATCTAAAACAAGAAACTGCCTATTATACTTATCAACATACCTAAGTCCTAACACCTTGGTAAGTCAAATAGTGCCCTTTTCATTGATTTCTGCGAAAACATTGGCTTGACTCTTGACTTACATCTGCATCATCAGAAGAGACAGCCCAAAGCTTCTAAGCTTCTTCCCAGAACAAAATGAGAGGCCACTGTCCAAGTCAGTTCCGTTTGACATTAGAGAGTGGAAAGGCTGTTTGCAACACCAAAATTACTGTTCTAGTCTTTCAGCAATTTACAGATTCTGCCTACAGAATGGACTGGGGGAGCCTTTCCTGGAGGCCAAGACCAGTGGGGGAGCCATTGCCATAATCCAGAAAGAAGATGGTTATGTAGTGTCTGTGTCTGGAGGATTGGAGAGGAGAGATGGATCTGAGAAATGTTCATGAGTGAAGAGACAAGACTGGGCCATGTATTGGATATGTAGACCAAGGTGAGGAAAAAAATCAAAGGTGGTGCTCAGCTTGCAGTCTTGGGTGACTGGGTGGAGGAGGTACCACTTACTATGGAGAAGGGAAAGTCTAGATAAAGAAACAATGTGCTCAGTTGTGCTATGCTTGTGTAAGCAGATCCTGTAGAATATGAGAATGGATTTGTCCATATCTTAGATTTGGTTCTTTAAAGTATTTTGTAAGTCAAGAATCTGTGTGTAAGTGATTTGTAGCAGAAGTTCACCCAGTAGAGATTAGCAAGAGACTGGGATAAGCAGGACAGGGAAGGGGTAGAAGCCAACCAAGAATGTGATTGTGAACAAAAGTTCCACATAGCACAGGCTGTTATCATATATCTCATGGCTCCCTTGCAGAGCATGGAACAAGTAGCTCCCTTCAAGGGACAGCTTCCGTAAGATGCAATTAGCTATTAGCAGTTAGCTATTGGTGCTTTCAGCCTCGCTTCTAGCTGAGACCACATGCTTTCCAGATGCCTCTAACCAACAACTAAGCACAGAAGCAGCTTAATGACTCACCATTTCTGCAGCTCCTCTACAAGCAGTCTTTGCCTTGGGGCACTGCATTGGACTGGCTGACTTTCTCAGAGCTGAACTATAGTTTGAGGCTTATTCTACCAGCCCTCCTTTCTTCTTCCTCTTCCTCACAGGTATCAGACCTGTGTCATGGCCCAAAGCTTTCTCTGCCTACTCTTTCTCTCATCTCCCATTAACCTTCACAGGCGTTACTCCCAATAAGATAGTAATAAGGTAAATATTAGTCTAACTCCATGCCAGCATCTGCTTCCTGGCAAACACAACATACGCCTCAATGCAAGGGAGCTGGTCCTTTATCTCCTGTACTAAACAGTCACTGACTAAGAGTTGACAATGAGAGTGGGCTTCTAGTGCAGTCATCAAGATTCCACTTGAAATGCCCACATCTCCTATCAGAGTGCCAGGGTTCAAACCCCAGCTCCACTCCCAATTCCAGTTTCTTGCTAACGATCATCCTGAGAAGCAGCAGGTGATGGATCAAGTAGTTGGGTCCCTGCTATTCCATCTGGGAGAACTCTCCATTCCTCACAAGTAAATTAAGTACATATTTAAAACAAATGACTTGATAATGGGGAAGAGTGCATAGACTTTCAGAAATGTACAAGTCTCCGTGTGTGTCATGTATGTAGGCAAAGGTGTTCCAGCAATCTGAGGATAACCCTCAGGAAAGAAAAATCTGCACGTGCAGGCCTTGGGGGTCGGGTGGAGAACTGTGGCACAGGAATACCAAACAGGAATCCCAGAAGGTCTGGAAAGAGCTCTAGCGTTATCTGCTGCATCCAGCCAGGAAGAAAGGAAGCTGGGTACCAATACTGTCCTGGAACAGAGGAGAGAGATCTGGACTAGAGATAAGAAGTTATTGGTGTGTGTGTGTGTGTGTGTTGGGTGAAAACAGGAGAAGTAATTAAGACTGAATACATATAGGGTGCTGAGAGAGCAAAGACAAATGCCTAGGAGAAAATCAGAAAGTAGGTAAATCATCATTTTCAGGACATAAAGAGATAAAAGAAATTAGTGCAAAGGAGAAAAGCAGAAGGAAAATAAGAGAGTGTTGCCAGATAAAAGCCAAGAGGCAAGAACAATCCACAAATGAGGGAGTGGTGGACAATGAGAAATGCTTCCTTGGGCCAGCAAGATTGACCACAGTGTGTGGGGAGGCAGGAAGAGGGTTGAGTGGGAAATGAGATGGGGACCCAAACTCCCCAGTGCTCTTTCAGGAGCCGTGTCACTGAATTGAAAGCCAGAGACAGGACTGGGGTACCGTAGATCCTCCTTCAGTTCTTTGTGGCTGGAGGGACACAACGTGCTTGTGAGAATGTCTGAAATGGCTGTGAACTTCACAGGGAGAAAGAACTCACCAAGCAAACTGCATCCCCGCGCTCAGGGCTGGCGCACAGTGTCCGTCAGGACAAATGACTGCACTAATTGTGCGCCTTCAGAGTCACTGCCCTTTGCCCTGGAAAGCCATTATAACTAATGTGCTGGTGCTGTTTACCACTCTTACCCACTGGCCTGGTCCCAGCTAATATTGTTCAGCACCGTTCATTTTCCTCTGTGCTGTCTGGAAGCTTAATTGCATGTAGTTGCTGACAGAAACAAAAATAGGAAACCCTGAAAGCTAAATCGGAAATCTCCTCATTTGTTTTGTTTGGGTGGGCTGGGGAGCAGGACAGATTTTGAAACATTCAGAAACATTTTACCTTTCCCCAACATGCAGGCCTTGTGTGCTACAGGGGCATGAGGAATGGAATCACCTAAGGTCGGGGCCAGAGGAAGGCCATGAGGCCAGGAAGAGGCAAACTGCTGGGCGACTCAGTCCCACAAGACAAACGAAATGCATTTGCCCATGACCCAGGCTTGTTAGAAAGTGGCCACAAGCTGGCGCTGAGGATGGAGGATGCAGGAGCCTCCTGGAAGGAACAGAAAAGGAAAATGGTTGATTGGGGTTGGTGTTGTGGCAAAATGGGTTAAGCCACTGCCTGCAACACTGGCATTCCATATGGGCACCGGTTTGACTCTTGGCTGCTCCACTACTGATCCGTTTCCCTGCCAATGACCCTGAGAAAGCCGCAAAAGATGGCGGCAAGTGTTCGCACTCCCATGTAGGAGACCCAGCTGGAATTCCAGGATCCTGGCTTAGGCCTGGCCCAGCCCCGCCCCAGCCGTTACAGCCATCTGGGGAGTGAACCAGCAGATGGAAGATCTCTCTTTCTCTCCCCCATCTTTCTACCTTCCAAATAAATAAATAAATTTTGGAGGGTAAAAACGAAGGGAGGAAGGAAGGAAGCATGAAAAGAAGGAAGGAAGGAAACCTGAAAGGAAGAAAGAGAGAAAAGGGAAAACAAACTGACACATGACTCCAGCTGCAAACTGCTGGCCTGAAGCCATGCACTCCTGCTTGACCTACACACAGGAAGTAGCATCCTGATTGACAGCAAGACTAGAGTCAGGCTGACCTTGTTTAGAGCTCTGTCTCTGCCTCTTGCTGTATTCAGTATCAAGTGACTGTACATTTGTCAGCCTTAGCTCCTATTTCTGAAATTAGAACCATGTGCATACTTACCAGATGGTCATGAGGACCCAGTGAGCTGTTAGCACAGCGCTAGGCACATAACTTTCAACCAATGGTGGCTAATAGTTTTATTATAGAAACTGCTAATTTTCTTAAGGATTCCATTGTGTATCATCTCATCTTGTTGCTAAGGCTTTTCACATCTCCTTTCCTTCTGAGGCTGCATAGCTGCCAACTGCACACATTCCCAGGGCCCATTCTCTGTCCTTCTCTGTGCCCCCAAATCTGAGCCTCATGGACAGCTTGAGCCATGCTCCCTTTCTCTCAGTCTCAGTGGTGTCCAGATTCCTTTAATAGAATACATCACAGTTCAGAGAGGAAGATGAGAGAAAGGCCCGAAGTTTTACCCTCCTTCTTTCTTGGTCTTCACAAGACAGGTCTGGGTGTGGCTGGGTCCCTATCTTGGTCTGCATCGACTTCAGCAACGTGCAGCAGGACTTGTGGGTTCTGCTATTTTGACCACAAGGGAGTTTGCCTCCAGTACTTTCTGCATACAGGTGGCTAAACCCCTTTATACACTCAAACACTCAGCAATAATTCGTCAGACTGCCACAGTCTCTCCTGACACTTATCTCTCAGCCCCTATTGTCTATTGCACACTCTTTCTCTCTCTCACAAAAGTGCTTATACTTTTACCATGGATAAATGCAAACCATTGGTCTTTCATTCAAACTCATAGTAAACAATGAATCCTGCTGTTTGAAAGATCAATACAAAACTCACAATCACTAAAAATGAACATTGTGAAATTAACATTGAATAAAAATGACAAAACAGCCAAATCATCTTAACAAAATTTAGACCTGCAAAAGTAGATCAAAGGAACAAACAGAAATATACCATCAAAAAATACTGGAAGATAGAATCTGTTAAAAAATATTCCACAGTTAGAAAACTAATTGGTGAATCAAATCTGTAAAATTTAGATGGAAAAAAATTAAACCTAATGCAAATAACTTCAATACACTAAAAATGTAAATTAAACAAAATAGATATGTAAGTACATCATATAGAAAATTGATCAACGGGTTTATAATGGCTTACGTAATTATATCTAAGGATTGGTTTTCTCTGAAAATTCATCAATATTGTTATAATCCTAACTAAACCATGTACATTGAAGCTATCCTTTAAGTCAAAATAATAGGACCAGTTGGTTGCTGGCATTTAATCTTTCAAAACCATGTCCCAAATCAAAGACCTGGGTTTGATTCCCAGCTCTGGCTCCTGAGTCCAGCTTCCTGCCAGTGCATTCCCTGGGAGGCAGCAGTTGAGGCTTAAGTAGTTGAGTTCCTGCCACCCACACAGGAGACCTGCAATGCATCCCTAGCTCTTGTCTGTATAGACATCTGGGGAGTGAACCAATGGGTAGAATGTTTGCATTCACTCACCTTCTCTCTCAAAAAAAAAAAAATTGAAAAGAACTTTAATTAAAAAAAAAAAAAAAGCCATGGTGGAAGGGGATAGTGTGGCCCCTAAAACAAACCCTCCACATAGGTCTAATCTAAGCTGCATTTCCAGAGGCTTCAAGGTATGGGTGAACTCTACTTGTTTTAATGGCATAGCTACAATTTTTTATAGAATCACGCACGAGCCCTCTAAAAGCCAAGCCAGCATCCTGGAGTTTGTAGCTTGATTTTTTAAAATTCATATTCTCAAAGAATCATTGAGCTGGAAGGGACTTTGAGACATCATCTGGTATAAACTCTCCAGGACAGATGGTGGTCTGTCCCCTCTTGGTCCTCCCTGGAGTGTGAGAGTGATGGACAAGAATGAATAATAAGAAATGAACACTGTTGCCAGGGAAAAATGGAAACACTAAAAATCATGAGAAGGGGGGGAATGCCAAACTGCTGTTTTTAATTCTACCATTACATTGTTTTACTTGTGTTTATGTCATCACTTTATGACTAGCCCACACATGTTTTCTCAGAAACACGACATAATATCAAAAGCCATAATACAGCAGCATGTTATGAAAGTTGCATATTCACAAAATTACTTTTATTCAAAATATCGAGTAGTGAACAAAGACCTAGAGGAACATTAGAATATAAGTGCTCTGATTCCTCTTGGAACGAAATACCTCTTGGTGCAGCTATAAATTCCCACAACATTTAGGGAGAATAAGCTGGTAGCATTTGTTAAGATTTAAAATGTATGTATTCTTTGACCCCAAAAGTCCTATAGTGAGAAAACTATAAGTGCCAGTGCATAGGGATTTATGCACAAGGCTGATTGTTATATTATTGTTTGAAATAGCAAGCGATCAGAAATGGTTTATGTGTTCATCAGAGAACAGAAGGGAACTAAGAAAGGTGTGTATGATTGAAGGTGAAGCAGGTGTACAGAACCATGTCTCAGATCTGTTGGAAAATGATCATTAGCTTTTTATTAGGTATGTGTGAACATTATAGGAAACACAAGACATAATCCATTCTGTGTAGCTCAACCAGAAAAGCTAAGTGTGAGAGACAGTGTAATAATTAAGATTACTTACATTTGAATGTTATGCCTGCTACACATTACCTGTGTGAACTTTGACAAATCATTTGATCTCTCTGTGCCTCAACTTCCTAATCTATAAAATGGGATGAATACTGGTACTAATCTCATATGTATACAAATAGCATAAAATACTTGTATATCATGTCCTTAAAAAACACCTGGTATATTCTAAGCATTACACAAGTGTAATTTACTATTACTTTTGTTATAATGTTTATGCTTATATAAGCAAAAGAGAAAACTTGGAATTTATAACCTAAACATCTAGCATCAATTAGAAGAAACAAGAGAATTAAAGGAGGAAGGGAAGACTACAAATTCTAAAGAGATCCTTTGTTTTTGTCTGAACTATTGCAACAAATGTCTTACTTTTGCAATTCAGACACTGCAGATGCTGAAACTTTTAAAAACAAAAAATAGAGATTTTTTAAAATAAAGTGTATCAGATAAATGTAGACATGTCAGCTGCACTTGAGCCCGCCTTCAGTGAACAGTACAGACAGATGAATTCCTGGGAGCCTTTTTATAACAAAAGATGGTGGCCATCATTTCTCCCACTTCTAAGAGTGCAACATCTTCAGCAGTTTCACTCCCATTATCACTAACAATATAGTTGTTTGATGATTGCCTCAACCACATTAAAATGCATTTTTGTTTCTATAAGTGCACTGGAGATTTGACAATTTCCATTAGCACCTCTGTAGAGAGCAGTTGCAAAATAAAAGGCCAGTTGTATAATTATGAAAGCATTAGACTTGATTTTTCTTATCATTTTCTATTACATTTTGGTAAGTAAATTTTATTTTACTAAAACTCTAACATAAAATAAGTTTGAAAGCTTACAGCATGTTTTATTAAACTATATAAAATATTACAAATTTAGCAAAATTAGACATCAAGCAATTTAAGAGTCTAGGTAAAATGTACTTTTGCTACTTATTTCACTCATATTTACTGTCTATAAACAGTTTAGTCATTATTCAAGCTACTGTCTTTATTAAGATCTCCTAGAACATCCTCAAGGTATTTATTAAGCATTATGGAAAGAAAATATATTTATTTTTGCTAGTTATTTTTTTGCTACTTCTATTATTTTTTGCTAAGATAATTATTGGGGCTGGGGTGCTATTGAGATAGCCCAATTCAAGAGGTATATAAAGTCATTACTCATGGTCAAGTTTGGAAAAATTAGCTTTACCTGAGTGACTGTGTGAATCCAGATGTGCACTGTGCCTGCTGGATGCCTTCCTTGCTGGGTGGTCCCTGACCTAGTGGATGCCCATACCAAAGGGAGAGAAGTAGCCAATGTCAAGTGTTGCTAAGGATATATGGGGGATGAAACAAAGGAAAATGGTCACAGAGACAGGGTGACTGAGGGGTGGCTCTCGGATCTTTCAGAGGAAATGACATTTGAGCAAAGCAAGAAGGATTGAGCCACATGAAAAGGTGAGAAATCAAAAAAGGAGAGGAGAAAACAAGGGTGAGGTGATCTTTAAAATGAACCACATTAGGTTAGCTTCTAATGGTTTGCCTTCTCACCTCTATAAAAATTATCAAGGGTCAAGTCTCCAGTTTTGCTAAAACACACCTTCTGGAGAAATTGCTTTCAATACTTGATGTCAACTACTACTCCCTGCCTCTTTTCTTTCTTAGAGAATTTCATTCTTTTGATCACTCACTTATAAATGATTAGGAAGCTATGAGTATTCACTTGCAAGTCACATAGCTATGTCAGAGAAACTCCCCAGCCCAGCTTCATAAATTCTTCTTTCAGTTAGGGAATTGAATGAACCCCCTTTGGCTGTCTGGCCCCACACTCTTGTCCCACTGCAGCCTCACTCACTTGTCCTCCTGTTCACAGTTCATTTCCCCTACTCTTGCTCAGAGTCCACATTCACTTTTCCTTTATCACGTTGAATTTGCTGAGATACCTTAGACCTCTGTTTTCTCATCTATAAAATCACAAAACTGGTCTAGATTGTCCCTAGAATCTCTTTCAGTTCTAGCATTTTATGGTCCACAATTCCTATCTACAGCCCTCTGCCCCCACTCCTGTTACCTGTCATCTCTCCATCACCTTACTTTCTGAGCACAGAGGCCTCTGTGTGATCTTTGTGCCTGTAGTCAGAGGACACAGGTCTGTAGGAAGGGGGAGCTTGGAAGCAAGTGAGGGGGTGTGCTGGTGTATGCGAGCTCTACAGAGGTAAGAGGGCACGTAAGGGCCCTCGTGGAGGTGGGAAGTGAGCATGGTAGAGTTACAGGATGCTTCCATTTCAACCACTCTCTCCTTGAAAAGTTAAGACTGCTTGAAAAGTGAAGACTGCAATTTCTTGAGCCATAACCACTGTCTCCCCATGTCTGCATTGAGAAGAAACTGGAACCTGGAGCTAGGAGCTGAAATTGAACCCAGGTACTCCAATGTCTTAACCACTAGCTTAAATGCCTACTCCTAAGTCATAATCTATTACTTTAAGCAAGAAAATTCATCATAAATCATGCAAAGGCAATCTGTACACATTCAAAGTGACACACAATTTGTCACCAACGAGTTGACAGTGAACAGTGCTGACCAGCAGTGATGGGAATGGACACTCCCCTGCTGCTCATGGACTGCCTCCCTTTCAGAAGCCAGGAGGGCAGTGTTGCCTGTCACTTATAGTCCTGCTCAGCACAGTACAACATTGTAGTGCAAAGGATGGGTTCGGGTTCCAGTCCTGATTCCACAACTTATTTGTTGTGTGAACTTGGGCAAGTCACTTGAACTCTCTGAACCTACTTTATAGATTTTCTGAAAATCAAATAAAAAGCACCTGGCATGTAGTAAGTGCTAAATTCACCTTATGAGGATAAAGTAGACTGAAAATAGATCTTTGTAAAAACTAAGAGTGAGACTAGGAGAGGGAGGAGGAAGAAGGGTTGAAGCATGGGCTGGAAGTATCACTATGTTTCTAAATCTGTATACATGAAATACAGGAAACATATACCATAAATAAAATTTAATTTAAGAAAATACTATTAGCTATTATTATTGTGTAATAGTTGGTTTTTGCTATGAGTTCATTTGCACTTGCATCTCCAAATGTGATGTGAAAGTTTGTGAAGTACTTTCAGATGTCAAATGGTGGGTGGAAAGATATCTTGGGGTAGAAGATCCTGAAGCTCGTGGCCGTGGTGGCAGTCCCACAGATAACAACCACTCCCACTTCCTAGGTGGGAGACCAGCCATTGCACCCGGCTTCAGGGCTCAGTGCCATCAGATAGGGCAACGGGAGGTCCCTGGGTCTTCCTCAGGGTCAGGAACATCACTGAGAGAGGAGGGAAGACAGACCCATGGAGGGAGAGGCCGCAAGGCAGCAGGGGAGGGCTTTAACAGATGGTTGGTGGACTGGGGCATGGAGGAGGAACAAGAGGCTCCCAGAAGGCAGAGTGGGGGAGGAAATTTTGTAACAAAGAGAACAGCAGTCTCAAGGCATAAGGCTGTGGGATCCTGGTTACTCTGGGAAAGGCCCTGTGTTTTCTTGTGTGGCGGGGACAGCAGACACATGAGGACAGAACTGGTGTGATGAGTTCTCTATGCTGTGCAGAGTGGGAGGGAGTGGGATTTACCAGGAACCAGCCCCTACTCCCTACCGTCTTTCAGGTGCTCTGGGCACTCCACATACATGATTTATCTGATCCCCAGACATCCCTATGAGGGAGGAATCATCTTCTCTCTTTCACAGATGAGGAAACCAAGTTTAATAAAGCTTGACCTTCCCAGGACCCAAGGATTTGTAGTGAACCCCTGCTATTTCTGCCACTGAAGCCAGGGTTCTTCCGGATACCACCGTGGCGTCCTCCCACCCCGTGGAGAGATCCTGAAACAAGGAGGGCCCTCCTAATTCAGCCTGTGCTGCCCAGGCTCCTGCACCTCCAGGGTGACAGCCAGATGGTCTGTTAGTACCAATGCGAGTGACGCTGGCACCCTTAGCTGTCCCAGTCAACAGATGGCATTCTCTAGATGACAAAGCTCTTTGGTGTGTGACTTTCGTTACGTGACTCAACCATTCCATGCCTCAATTTCTTCATCTGGATTGCATGCCCCCCCCCCCCCAGGTAAAATGCTTAGAAGGCTCCTGTCCATAAGAGTCAATCAAATGTTAATTGTGGATGGCCAACCATTTCTTTAGCTCATTCAAGCTTATGTGTAAAGCTATGGTCTCCATTTTATAGATGATGAAACATGCTCAGAGGAATTTGTCAACTATCCAATCACACAGTTCGGAGTGACAGGGACAAGATCCCAAGTCCAATCCTCTGCCTGCAGGGCCGTCTCTCTTCCACAATGCCATCTCTGGTGGTGATGTGCGCCCACAGGCTCAACTGCTTCCTTCAAGTGGCCCCTGGGGGCCTGTGGACACATGCCTACCCAGTCACCCTTGAGGTTTGTCTGTGTAAACAAAGGATCTGTTTATGACAAGGCTACCCGGACTACAAGGGTAAGAAACAGCCGGCCAGTCATTTTCACTTAAATAAGCTTCAAGGAGCAATGGAGTCACCGCGAAAGAGATGCAAGTGACCGGCTTCAAGCAGAGGCGGTGCTAACGGATGGTGCAGGACATGGAGCAGAGAGCTCTTCAATTACCTCAGCCCCACCACTGCAAGGGCCAGGTCAGCTGCCAAAGAACACTCACGGATCTCTGGACTCGTGCGTGGCAGTGGCTGTAATGTTCATTTAGTTTCGCCTTTCCATAATTAGCCCACAGGTATTATTAGGTGGTAATAATGCACACGTACCCCATGCTCCGTTTACAGACTTGTAGTTAAGGCTGTTAGTCACGCTGCCTGCGACTACAACCAAATCCGTCACCGAGTCTAAACTGACCAATAAATCTGTGTCAAGTGGAGAGAATAATTTAAGTGATAATAAAAGGCACCCGGTACAGATTTTGATTTTATTGGCAGAAGTTCCCTGCTGCCTGAATGTCATTTAATTCTTCAGGAAACAGAGAGGAGGGCCTTGAACCTTCCAGGCATAAGTGTAACAGTGGGGATTAAAAGAGATATTAGCCTCCTGAAGACAAGCTAATTGTTAGATCTGATTTTGAATTAACAAGTGTCGTCAGTGGAGGAGAAGCGACAGAAAGAAGCTGAGGGGCACTTGGTGGTACATTGTGTGGATGCAGTTGCTATGGTGATGCATTTGCTCTCCCAGAGACAGAAGCTGGAAAACAGGATGCTTGGAACCAGGGTGTCGTTGTCCACATGAAGCCCTTCGCCCCAGCTCACAGCTATGAAGCTTCCAGGGTCCCGCCAAAGGCCATTTGACTTCCATCATTGGCCTGGGATCTGGCAGAGGCAGCGGCCATGGGCGAAGGCTGTGGAAGCCTGGCAAATGTTCCAGAAGCTGCGCCTGCCCACTTCCTCCCACAGTTAGTCATCAGAAAGGGCAGCAAGCCGCCCGTGAATGTGGAAAGGAGAGGAACAGGAGCCCTGACATCACGCGAGGAGGTGCATGAATTCATGTCATGGAACTCTGCACTTCCTAAGACTGAAATTCTTTCTAATTCTCAGAAAAAACACGGCGTCTGGCTACTTCACCGGTCTCCATTCTGTGACTATGATGTCCAGAAGATAATAGCATGCAGTGATTTCCAAAGCTGAGGAGCAGGGGCTAAACTCTCAAGTCAGTGAGAAAGATAAAAATGGCAAATATTAAAAATAATGGAGGAGGTGACGCTGTGGCTCAGCAGGTTAAGCCACTGTCTGTGGCACCAGCATCCAGTATGGGCACCAGTTCGAGTCCTGGCTGTTCTACTTCTGATCGAGCTCCCTGCTAATGGCCTGGGAAAACAGCTGGAGGATGGTCCAAGTCCTCGGGCTCCTACACCCACATGGAAGACCTGGAAGAAACTCCTGGCTCCTGGCTTTAGCTGGCTCAGTCCTGGCCATTGCAGCCATTTGGGGAGTGAACCAACACACAGAAGATATTCTCTCTCTCTCTCTCCCCCCCACAACCCCGCTCTCCCTCTCCTTCTCTTTCTCTCTGTAACTCTGCCTTCCCAATAAATAAAAAATAAATCTTTTTAAATAATGATGGTAAGAAACTCCTTAAAATGGAAATCAAGTACTGTGTGCCCAGTGTTATACATGCTGATCATATATTCTTATGTGTATTACAGTCTGAGGGAATCTGATAGACTACAGAAAGGCCTGAGGCCTTGTCTTCACTTGCTTCCAGATTTCCTACCCTGATAGCCCTACTTGCTCCTTCTAACTGACTCCACAGTCTTCTAAGTTGGATCATCTCCAGGTCAGTCATTGAGCCTGTGTTCTCATCTGTTCAAACTCACTCTCCTTGCAGATCTAATGCAATCTCATGGCTTTAAACCCATCCATGTGCTGACTTCTTTCAAACAGGCATCCTAAGCCTGGACATCCCATTTGAACCCTAGATTTATATATCCAACTGCTTACTCAACACTTCTATTTGAATGCTGATCTGGAATATTAGGCAAGCCCAGAACAGGATTTCTAATCTTTCTCCCACCAAACTGTTCTTACACCCTTCTCTATCTCATTAAATAGTTATACTTTAGTTGTTAGAGTCAAAACTTTGAGATAATTCTCAACTCTTGTATCCCACATCTAATCCATCAACAAATGCCACTGACTCTTTTACTTTGCAAAATATATCAACATGCATAATTGATGCCCCAACAATTCACACCCCAGGTGCTTACCTCTCCAATGTAAGATATTTTTTATTAAACTTTTATTTAATGAATATAAATTTCCAAAGTATAGCTTATGGGTTACAATGGCTTCCCCCCTCCCATAACTTCCCTCCCGCCCGCAACCCTCCCCTTTCCCGCTCCCTTTCCCCTTCCATTCATGTAAAGATTCATTTTCAATTCTCTTTGTATACAGAAGATCAGTTTAGTATATATTAGGTAAAGATTTCAACATTTTGCCCATATAGCAACATAAAGTGAAAAAACTACCATTGGGTTACTAATTATAGCATTAAATAGCAATGTACAGCACATTAAAGACAGAGATCCTACATAATTTTTTTTAAATTAATTAATTTCCTATGCCATTTCCATTTTAACACCAGGTTGTTTTTTTTTTTTCATTTCCAATTCTCTTTATATACAGAAGATCACTTCAGTATATAATTAGTAAAGACTTCATCAGTTTGTGCCCACACAGAAACGCAAAGTATAAAAATACTGTTTCAGTACTAGTTATAGCATCACTTCGCTTTAGACGACACATTAGGGACAGATCCCACATGGGGTGTAAGTACACAGTGACTCCTGTTGCTGACTTAACAATTCCAATGTAAGATATTAATAGGTGCATTTGTTATGTTGTGGGTTAACTGAGGTTGTGTTTGTGGAAGGTTTATAGGACGCTGCATGTAGTATGTACTCAATAAATATTGATTGGATTTGAATCTAAATTTTGCTTGATTAGATACACAACTATCCATAGTCTTTGTGAAAGGCTACCAAGAAGCCCTGATCCTGTTTGTTGTTCCTAGTGGGCATGCCTACAGCCTTGTTTCCAGAACACCTGATGGTATGGTGACTGAGTCGATCATGGGAACTCTATGGGGTCAGAGACTTTGCCTATCTTTCTGTCTGTCAGGGCTGTACAAAGCTTACCCCACTGTGGGCACAAAAGAGGCACATGAAAGAAAGCAGATTGAAAGTGAACAAGGGGAAGCATCACTAGGATTAGACTGGGCCCTCAGCCTGTTGGAATAATGGAATTTTTCCTGATGTTTATGAGACTGCAGCAGGTAGATGAGATATTTATGCACATAGCACTACTCCATTCATTGTCAAACCATGTGGATTCATATCAAAGTGTCATCATGAGTCAGGTAGGATTGCTCACAACAGCCCCCCGAAGGTGAACAATTTTCACTGCCTACCTCATCAAACATTCAGTACTTCTAAAATCATGCTAAGAAGCCTAAGAATAGTCAACTAATAATATAAAAATAATATTCTTGTTAATGACTCATAATGCTTTTTGTAGTGCTTCATGGTTTTAAAAAAATCTGAGAAAGCTAGATGAAGGAAAGTCATGACATATTAATGATTTCAGATGTGTGCTGGAATTGGCAGAACAGAAAGTGGCATGAATAATTCAAATAAGACACCATTTTTTTTCTTCTTGCAAAAGATTGAAGCATGGAAAATGGGGGAGGAGGACTGTTGGAAAGATAGGTGCGCATATTGTGTTGCCCAGAGATCTTGCATCTCAAGAGCTAACATGAGTTCAAGCAACATAGGACACCACCTGGTCATTTTGAATGGATTACCTTGAAGTCTTTTGACACCCTGTTTCGTTCCGTCTGAATCTGGCAGCTGCTGGAGAGTTAAGACTAAATGTTTGGCCGGCGCCATGGCTTAACAGGCTAATCCTCCGCCTTGCGGCACCGGCACACCAGGTTCTAGTCCCGGTTGGGGCGCCGGAGTCTATCCCAGTTGCCCCTCTTCCAGGCCAGCTCTCTGCTATGGCCTGGGAAGGCAGTGGAGGATGGCCTAAGTGCTTGGGCCCTGCACCCATATGGGAGACCAGGAGAAGCACCTGGCTCCTGGCTTCAGATCAGCGAGATGCGCCGGCCGCAGCGGCCATTGGAAGGTGAACCAACGGCAAAAAGAAAGACCTTTCTCTCTGTCTCTCTCTCTCACTATCCACTCTGCCTGTCAAAAAAAAAAAAAAAAGACTGAATGTTTGATGCCCATTGAATTATACTCCATTTTTGTACTCAAATCTCCTGGAGGAATGGTCACTGATAAGAAAGACAAGCAGGAAAATAGCGTTTGGGCAGTTGGTGTGGGGCACCCTCTCCTTATCAATACCATGCAAACAACGATTGGGAATGGGACCTTCAATGGCCTGAAAGGAAGCTCTGAGGACAGAGGATGACCATGAGCAGGCCAGGGATAAAAGCCAACAGGGTTACCACTCTGCTTTAACATTTTTTTCTTTCCTTAGCATACTTTTGAAAATATAACTTCAGTGTTCCAAAGAAAATCAGATTCTATTTTACCTGTCCATAGATTGTCAAGGGTTAATATATATGCATAAGATTGAGTTTCTATAATATCTATATATTGTATGTTCCTACATTGTTTAGATATGACATGTATGAGTGTATATACACACATATCAGCACAAACACACACACATATACACACACATACACATACACACGAGTATCCTTCAGAAAGTTTGTACAAGAGGAAATGAAAAGATAGTGCCAAAAATGTGAGTTCATACATAGTTTTTTCATAAGACATATTCCCATGAACTTTTTGAAGACCTCTCATATGCAGGAGGTTCAAAATTTTTTACAACAAAATAAACTTTTCTTAAATCCATTTTCCATGAGATTTTTAACATAGACATACACATAATGAGTATGTGTTTCAAGGACACCAAATTTTAAAGCAAAATTGCTTTGAGTTAACTCACGGTTCAAATTAATGAAGAATTAGGATTTAAGTGAATAGGGCAAAGACTAAACTTCAGGAAGACCATGAATGTAAATTTCTCTTTCAGAGGGTCAGTAGAGAAGATAAATCAATAGTTATTTGAGTCAATCTATAAATTATCTGCTGCAAGTTTGTCTCTTAGAAGGAGGCCCAAAGAATTTAGAACAAAGGGAAAAGTAGAGAAATCAGCCCTCAGAATCAAGCAGCAGTTTGCAGCCAGAGAAAGGGCACTTGGCTCATTCACCCATCACCCTTCCATCCATCAGTCCGTTCAGTTACATACTGGTAGGAACGGGCGTAAGTGACTATTTTTCCATCTCAGTCACAACTATGTATAAATTATAGGAATAAATTTTGTTAAATATCTCATACATTATTTAAAAATTGGCCATGCTCACAATCAAATACTACTTGTAGATTTATTTGAACACCTATTATGTGCCAAGCCTGGTGCTAGGAACTTAGGATCTTCCAATCAGAATGTATTTTTTTAACTTTTATTTAATGAATATAAATTTCCAATGTACAGCTTATGGATTACAATGGCTTCCCCCTCCCATAACTTCCGTCCCACCCACAACCCACCCCTCTCCCGCTCCCTCTCCCCTTCCATTCACATCAAGATTCATTTTCAATTCTCTTTATATACAGAAGATCAATTTAGTATATATTAAGTAACGATTTCAACAGTTTGCACCCACATAGAAACACAAAGTGAAACATACTGTTTGAGTACTAGTTATAGCATTAAATCACAATGTACAGCACATTAAGGACAGAGATCCCACATGAGGAGCAAGTGCACAGTGGCTCCTGTTGTTGACCCAACAAATTGACACTCTAGTTTATGGCACCAGTAACCACCCTAGGCTGTCGTCATGAGTTGCCAAGGCTATGGAAGCCTTCCAAGTTTGCCGACTCTGATCATATTTAGACAAGGTCATAAAAGACAGGGTGAGGATAGTAACCAATGATCCTAAGAGTAGCATTAACCAGGTCTGAACAATTATACAGCATTAAGTGGGGAAGAGGACCATCAGTACACACAGGTTGGGAGTAGAGCCATTGGAGGTAGGTAGAGGTTATGATTACGAAGGAATGAGGCCCAAGTGCACTAGACAGGGTCTAGAACAAAGGACAGAGTCATTGTTAGAGGAGCTAAGAAAGGTGCTGTCTAAGCTACAATTAAGTTTTCTGATTGAGAGGCAAATAGAACCTGACAGAAGGGGCCTGGTAATAATCTGTTGGGCTTTAGGCCTTGTAAGTTAAGAGGCCCAGACCTATCTATCTCTTCGCATGGGGTACATCCTAAGGGAGGTGTGAACCTCCTAGGGGAAGGCACTCTGTTGACTTTCATTACTTAGCTGGCCTGGGAGGAAAGCTGGCCAGGTAAAGGCAGGTGGCATCTCTAACAAGAAATTTACAGTTCTGCCTGCAATGTTGCTGACCCTACTTGGCCGTCCCCTCAGCTGCAGTGGTCACTTTGGAAGCTGGGCTGAGTGAAGGGCTTTTCAGCTTAGAGCCAATAAGATCTGTGGTTCTGACCTGGGCATCCTTCAACTCCAGGGCAGGTCCATTTCCAGTGATCCAACTCTTGGCAGAGCTGCCAGGGCTCTTCACAAGCTGACTTCTGCTGAAGCCCAGGCTTACCACATTGAAAGCCACTGCAGTGGACTGGCCTGTTGGGTCTCCTTGAGGGCAGATCACTGTACAGATCATCCATTAATAGGCCTGCCACCCATTGTTTCTGATGCCTAGCTTTCTTTTCCTCCTGGTTTTTGTTAACGCAGACCAGAGGATGCAAGTCAAGGGAGTGCCCAAGTCCCATCTCTAATCTTCAGTGGCCTGAACTACAAGTCTATAGTCACAGGCATGTTCTGTAGTAGTTTTTCCAAGGTAGACAATGCCCATGAGGAAAATTATATTCTCACTTTAAAACTTTCTTTCCCTTTGGTCTGAAAGGGAGGTTTTTTCTACTTACTGTTTACTTCACTGATGGCGAAGTAAATCTAGCTATGAGATTATTATTTAAGCTCTTATTTTGGCTATGCTATTACGGAAAAATGTTAGCCATCTCTTTTATAAGGTCTAAAGATTAAATTGTGCGTCCTACAGATTCCTTCATAATAGAATTAGTTTCCTACCTTGAGGAGAATAGAGAAATGAAAGAACAAGTTGGGCTTAGAATAGAGAAGTGAGGGAGCAAGTCCTAGATCGCTTGCTGACAATAGCAATATTACATGAATACTTAGCAAACAGTTTCAACCATTAGATAACAACTTAAGAAAACATTTACCAGAAGGTCCAATGCCTTCTATAAATTTTAAGAATCATGTATTTGGAAACACCTTCTAAATATCTAACATGGTGTAGTTTGTTTAACCAGGAAACTTAAGCACAACCATATAAAATGTTTTTAGTTTCTTTCTACCAACAAGTATAAAACATATGATGCAGAGATGCAGGTCACACGAATTAAAATGTATCTTTGATTGATTTTAGCAGCTTAAATTTATGGACAATCTTATCTATAAGCCAATTAAAATAAAATTCTTAATAAAATTTCCCCATGTGGACATACAATATGTACACACATATAACATAACATAATAGACCAATATAGCAATTTTAGTACTAGCTTTTAAAATCTTTAACTCTTTTTGTAGATTGCCAATTGATTTGAATTGCTTTTTGTTTTGAGTAACCTCAGTTAACCATACTTTCTCTCAGTTGGTACTGTTAATACATTATTGGCTTCATCTGTTTACAGAGCCATCCCAAAGTACTGAATACAATAGAAGTGGCTGGAAAAAGTCCATATGAATTTATAGGAGGTCAGCTAAACACAGAACCAACAACGCTTTAGTTTTATGAGCAGCAAATCATATATAACTGTGAATGACAAAAGATTTTAAGTCTCCATGTTTAAAATTATAAACTCATCAACCAACAAGAGGCACTTGCTTACTTCACAGTATTTCTGAAAGCACCTGTAGGATTTTACAAGTATTTAACCCTTTAGGCCTCTAGGGCTTTCTCATTAAGATAACTATCATGTCTAGTCACACAAGATCATTAGACTTTTTAATTCTCAAATATTTGTATTAATAGTATTTTCCATTATAGAAACTTAAAATTTAGTACCACGTCACATCTTGACAGTACTTCTAATATAATCCAAATAGCCTGATTAGTTAGTGTCTCTATAAGATGAGAGACATAGGTCCTTCGATTTTTACAGTTGGGCCCAAACTGGAAAAACCAAAGTCCAGGATTTACTGGAAATTTTAGAGTCCAGATTGTTTGAAACGTTGATTTTTTGAATGCCTGTCAAGAACACCAAGAAGGCTCAAAATCCAAAATATCTGGTTGAAATAAGATTCCTTAAAATCATGACATAACGTAGACCAAATTTGATCATTGTTACAAGGTAATTATTCAAATCTTTGAAAATAAGCACATATTTAAATAACCCATAGCTCTTAATAACATTCAGCTGTTTTTGAACAATTAGAATTTAACAGACATAGGTCTAAGAATCAAAGGGATCACACAAACAAGACAAGTGTCTGCTAATACTAACTGATAGAATCAAAAAGGGGGAGAAAGATCCAACATGGGAAGTGGGATACACAGCAGACTCATAGAATGGCAGACGTCCTAAACAACACTCTAGCCTCAGAATCAGCCCTTAAGGCATTCAGATCTGGCTGAAGAGCCCATGAGAGTATTGTAGGCATGGAAAGCCAAGATACCATAGAAAAGAAAAAAAAAAGAAGAAGACCTAAATGAAAGATCTCTGTGAGTGAGTTCCCAGTGGAAAGAACAGGGCCATCAAAGAAGGAGGTACCTTTCTCTGAAGGGAGGAGAGAACTTCCACTTTGACTATGACCCTATCGGAATAAGATCGAAGTCGATGAACTCTTAAAGGCTTCCATAGCCCTGGCAACTCATGACTAGAGTCTAGGGAGATTACTGACACTATGAACAGGAGTGTCAAATTGTTAAGTCAGCAACAGGAGTCACTGTGTGCTTACATCCCATGTGGGATCTGTCCTTAATGTGATGTCTAATGTGCAGTGATGCTATAACTAGTACTGAAACAGTATATTTACACTTTGTGTTTCTGCATGGGTACAAACTGATGTGATCTTTACTAATTATATACTGAATCGATCTTCTGTATATAAAGATAATTGTAAATGAAAAAAACCCTGGTGTTAAATTGGAAATGGCATAGAAAATTATTAATTTTTTAAAAAAATATTATGTAGGATCTCTGTCTTTAATGTGCTGTACACTCTTATTTAATGCTATAACTAGTACTCCAACAGTATTTTTTTTTCACTTTGTGTTGCTATATGGGGGCAAACTGTTGAAATCGTTACTTAATATATACTAAACTGATCTTCTGTATATAAAGAGAATTGAAAAGGAATCTTGATGTGATTGGAAGGGGAGAGGGAGTGGGAAAGGGGAGGGTTGCGGGTGGGAGGGAAGTTTTGGGAGGGGGAAGCCATTGTAACCCATAAGCTGTACTTTGGAAATTTATATTCATTAAATAAAAGTTTAATTTAAAAAAATTAACAGACATCAAGAGAACATAATATATTACTTTAACTCATTACTTTAACAGAGAATCAGATTTTAATTCTATGTTAAAGAAAAATTGAGCTTCCTGTGATCTTTTGCTGTGAGGTTTCCTTCCTTTACCTTCTTTCACATTGATGACCATGTTTCTGTGTTTCTGTGTGTAACACATCTTTAAGCATCTTTTGCAGGGCAGGACGAGTGACAACAAATTCTTTCAATTTCTGTTTGCTATGAAAAGTCTTAATTTCACCTTCATTCACAAATGAGAGCTTTACAGGATATAGTATTCTGGGCTGGCAGTTTTTCTCTCTTAGTACCTGGGCTATGTTTCGCCATTCCCTTCCAGCTTGTAGGGTTTCTGATGAGAAATCAGCTGTGAGTCTAATTGGAGATCCTCTGAGAGTAATCTGACATTTCTCTCTTGCACATTTTAGAATCTTTTCTTTATGTTTCACTGTGGTGAGTTTGATTACAACATGTCGTGGTGAGGATCTCTTTTGGTCATGTTTATTAGGGGTTCTATGAGCTTCCTGTACTAAGATGCCTCTGTCCTTCTCCAAACCTGGGAAATTTTCTGCTAGTATCTCACTAAAAAGGCCTTCTAATCCTTTCTCCCTCTCCTTGCCTTCAGGAACTCCTAGAACCCGAATGTTAGGTTTTTTAATAGTATCCTGTAGATTTCCGACAATATTTTTTAGATTTCTAATTTCCTCTTCTTTTCTTTGGTTTGCCTCTTTCCTTTCCTGTTCTCTGTCTTCTAAGTCTGATATTCTCTCTTCTGCTTCACCCATTCTGTTTTTAAAGCTCTCTAATGTGTTTGTCATTTGATCTATTGAATTCTTCATTTCATTATGACTTCTCATCACTATCACAGTTTCCTGTTCTACTAGTTGTTTCATTTCATTTTGATTTCTCCTTAATATTTCATTTTCACGAGAGATTTTCTATCTTGTCCATTAAGGATTTTTGTAGTTCAAGAATTTGTTTTTGAGGACTACTTAATGTTCTTGTCAATTTTTTTGAGATCCGCTTCTTGCATTTCTTGTATCTCATCATGTTCATAATCTTGAATTTGGGTGTCTTTTTCATTTGGGGGTGTCATAGTGTCTTCCTTGTTCTTGTTACCTCAGTTTTTGCGTTATTTGGCATGTTGGAGATATTTGGTTTCTTCACTGTGGTGTTTTTTCTTGTTATACTATGACTCTAAATTAAGTGGACTGTCTGCTTTTGGTGGAGCCTTAGAGGCTTGAGATGAGTGTGGCCTGAGAGCTCTGTTTGGTTCCTCAGGGTTGAGGGTGTGCCAAAGGTGACACTCCCAGGTTAAGCGTGGTAAATCTCTCTTTCTTTCTTTCTCTTTGATTCAAAAGGGAAGTAATTCCACACACCTCGCGTTCCAGTGCTGGTGTGTTGAGTCTGCTGCTGGTGTCCCGAACTTGGGCTCCCACGCTCTCCACGTAGGTCCACTGTAAATCACTAGTTCCGGAAAAGTTTCCTCTGCTGTTTCTTCCCCTACTCTTCCTTGAACCCGCAGTATCTCCACTTTTATTAAACTGTCTCTTCCCAGACTATCAGTGTGCTCCCTTCCTATTCCGCCATCTTGCTGCTCTGATCAAAATGTTATCCAGAATGTATGTTACAGACTGATATCTTAGTTACTAAAAGCCTGCAATCTAATACACATGACAAATATTGTTATCTAGAAAGAAATTAAAGATTACCTAATTCAGAGTGACTTGCAAGTAAAATATGTCCACCCTTTTTGACTAACACACTGTTTTCCTTAGTTTATTTGGACGTTTGCTGTAAGTATTTACAAGGAGGTAGAGAGTGAGGCTCCATGTCTACTATTCCCCGGGCGATCCACCCACAGCCTAGTCCTGAAGACTTTGAGTTAATGATCCCTGAATCCTGATACAAGAAAATGATGCCCAGGGAAATTGATCTACTTCCCAAAGTCGAGACTCAATGGTCCTTGCCCTCAAGGACTTTGGTGAGCAGAGTTGTCTCTGAACCCTGCTCCACATCAGAATCACCTAGCTGCTTCTGTTCATTTGTTTTCTATAAGTGTTTTCTGAATGAGTGCCCTCTGCATTTTATTGGGGGAAGCAGAATATATGCACTATTTTTTAAAAACCAAACCATTGAAAGGGATATACAATCAAAATTTCTAGTCTTCTATCCTCTAGACCAAATCCACTAATAATTGCTTTATAAGCTGGTGCCGCGGCTCACTAGGCTAATCCTCCGCCTTGCAGCGTGGCACACCGGGTTCTAGTCCCGGTCGGGGCACCGATCCTGTCCCGGTTGCCCCTCTTCCAGGCCAGCTCTCTGCTGTGGCTCCGGGGGTGCACTGGAGGATGGCCCAAGTGCTTGAGCCCTGCACCCCATGGGAGACCAGGAGAAGCACCTGGCTCCTGCCTTCGGATCAGCACAGTGCGCCGGCCGCGGCGTGCCGGCCGCGGCGGCCATTGGAGGGTGACCCAATGGCAAAGGAAGATCTTTCTCTCTGTCTCTCTCTCTCACTGTCCACTCTGCCTGTCAACAATAATAATAATAATAATTGCTTTATATTCATCTGTAAATTCTCCATGTTTAAAAAAGCAAATATGAGGGCACTTCAGAAAGTTTGTGGAAAAAGCATTTTGTGAGAAACCAGGCAGGTTTAAAAATTATTTGCACCAAGATTAACTTATCTTTTAATTCCATTTTTCATAAATTACATATATATATATATATATATATATATATATATATAGGAGTCTGCTCAGTTCCTTAAACACAAATGGCACACACAATGTTTTTCTTCATACTATATTTTGTGGATTATAAGAACTGGTAATAAGACTTTATGGGGAACCGGCGCTGTGGCAAAGTAAGTAAAGCTGCTGCTTGCACTGCTGGCATCCATATGGGCACCAGTTCTAGTCCCGGCTGCTCCACTTCTGATCCAGCTCTCTGCTATAGCCTGAGAAAACAGTAGAAGATGGCCCAAGTCATTGGGCCCCTGCACCCACATGGGAGATCCATGGGAGGCTCCTGTCTCCTGGTTTCGGATTGGCACAGCTCCAGCTGTTGTGGTCATCTGGGGAGTGAACTGCAGATGGAAGACCCCCCCCTTCTCTCTCTGCCTCTCCTCTCTCTGTGTAACTCTGACTTTCAAACAAATAAATAAATCTTTTTTAAAAAAAAAAGACTTTATGAAAGTACACATGGATTTACTCTTTTAATTGCTACAGAGTATTTCACTTATTGAAATTTGCATAATATATTCAATATACACATTGAATACCATGTACAATATACACATTGACTATAAATTAAATAAAATTATATTATATAGACATAATTAACATGTTTAATATAAATATATTTACAATATCCTATTGATAGTTATTTTTAGTCTCTCATTATTACAAATACCTTTGTAGTGTATCTTTGCCCTTATCATATTTGTAAATGTTGGTGGAAAAAATCAGAGTGTCTGAGTCAGAGAAAATATATTTTTTAATTTTGAAAGATATTTCTTTTTAAAAAAAAAAGATTTATTTTATTTATTTGAAAGAGTTACAGAGAGAGGTAGAGACAGAGAGAGAGGCCCTCCATCCGCTGGTTCTCCCCAGACAGCCGCAATGGCCGAAGCTGCGCTGATCCAAAGCCAGGAGCCAGGAGCTTCTTCTGGATCTCCCACATGGGTGCAGGGGCCCAAGGACTTGGGCCATCTTCTACTTCTTTCCCAAGCCATAGCAGAGAGCTGGATCAGAAGAGGAGCAGCTGGGACTAAAAAAGCACCCATATGGGATGCAGGTGCTTCAGGCCAGGGGTTTGACCCACTGCACCACAGCGCCACCCCTGACAGAGATTTCTTAATTGGCTAAAACTGGAATGGTGGAGCCAGCTTGTCCAAAAGCTAACTGTAATATTTAAGAATTTTGCGAATTTTGTGTGCCAATTGTAAAACTGCTGGTAACTTGAAATCAGCCATAATAAAGGTGAAATAGGGTGAAAGTCTAGACTTTCAAGTTTGTTTGTTTGCAAACCTGTTTACCAGCACCCCACCACCTATAATGCTAATTAATACTCATTTGGGGGTGTTTTTAAAAATTCACATTGTGGGGTCTACTGTGGACCCATAGCATCAGAGCATCTGGGGTGGAAATGGAGAGCCTAGATGCATAGTCTCTCGTATGTGTCCAGCATAGCCCAGCTGGAACCAAGAGTGAGGGCCTCCCCGTAGCGTTCAGAGAGGGGGTGAAAGTGGTCAGAGGGTACTTTTAGGAACAAATACAAGTTAGGGTTAAGGACTATTGTGGAGTTGTACACACAGTGAATCCTGGAGGGAGACACCCTGGAGCAAAATATGTTTGCTCAGCTGTATACAAAAAACTTCTGGGAAACAGAGGTCAGGTGTGGGGACACAGAGCATCACCCTGAACCCCTCCTCACCTGTCCTATCAACAGGCAGTGTCGCTGTGCATGGCTTAAGTTTTTCCTTCTCTCTGCCTTCAAAATTCTATGTCTGACCTTTGTGGGTTAAATTTGAGTGAATGACTTCAAGGATATTAATTGATGTTTACACCATGAGAAGTTATCTCTATACCTTAGTCCTAAGCTGCATTTATCCATAGAGACCTAGAATTCTTGAAGGTCAGATAGGACCTTTCTTACCAAGAGCACCAGAGTGACAGAGGAAACTCCCTCCCAGTTCCTGCCTTCCCAAAGGTCAGAGGGAAGTCTCAGCTGAGAGGCTACAAGGACGTCCCTAGCCAGGACACACACCCTCCATAGAGCACCAGTGGTGCTTTAGTTGCAGTGCAAAGAAGATGTAAGTAGAAGCAACACAACACAGTGAAAAGTGAAAATTCTATTGTTCAGACAATTCTACCATCTTCTCATTAAGTTATTATATGGGGAAACAGATAAAGATGGCCCAGGAGGCAACTTAGAATGGCAATATAGCACCTAGACTCTAAAGATGGGCTGTGCCCATCAGCTGTGCCACATATGACTGTGTGACAGCTGTGCCACACATTAGCTGCATGACATTTTAACTACATGATGCGTTGCCCAACCTCTGTGTACTTCCATTTCCTCCAGCGCATATGGGGATAATAATACTATCCACCTCACAGTGTTTTGTGAAGCTGAAATACAATTACGTACACACATATACACTATATATGTGACATCCACATGTGTCAGAACAATGAATGACATTAACAATGGCTATGTACAATCACTATTTTCATTGTTCAAAGTCAAATATTAGCTTTCCATTTCACATTGTTTTTCCTAGATGGCCAAATTATAGGATAGGAAAATTAAAGCCAACTTTATTGTAACAGGAGAGGTATAACATAGATAGATAGGTAGATAGATAGATAGATAAAATGCTTTAATCACTTTTTTCAGCAGTTCATTGCTCATAACAAGCACATCCAGTTTTTTCATTTAAATAAGCAGTAGTGAGATATAAAGTGCAGAAATAATTGCTTTAGACCATAGTTTTGACAGACCTTGGAAATGTTTTACTTGCTTTCAAAATCATTGTCAGTGAGGGGAAAAAAAAGCAAAGTCTAAATTGAACAGTAGCTCATATTCTATCATTTGATAGGCTTGTGTCTCTCTTTTTATTTGGCCCTCGAGATGAGATACAACGAAAGCAATGAGATCCAACAAGGATTATATAGCACTAACTGACCAGGAAAGCTTGCACAAGAAACTGCAGGGCAAGGGGGCTTTTCTTTCATCTCTTCCCCAGAGGCAAAGCCACTGCATTAGAAAGGAGTCTCTGGCTAGGTGAGACCTGCAAACTATTTTATGTTTACTTATATGATATATAGCCACCTGATGTCATATCTGTGATTTTATTATTAATAATTCGGCAGCTCTATTCTCATTTATTTATCTAATTTACAAATTATGAATTTTTTGAAAGACATATAGTGATATTTTACTTTGTGTCAATGTTTTATAGAAGAGTATTTCAAAAAGTGCATTGAAATTGGAATGAAAAGACAAGTCTTTTATTTATTTATTTATTTTAAGATTTATTTCTTTATTTGAAAGTCAGAGTTACAGAGAGAGGAGAAACAGAGAGATATTCCATTCACTGGTTCCATTTGCAAGACCACAACTGAGCCAGGCTGGAGCCAGGAGCCAGGGGCTTCATCCAGTTCTCCCAAGTAGGTAATAGGGACCAAACACTTGGGCCATCTTCCATTGCTTTCCGCAGGCCATTAGCAGAGAGCTGGATCAGAAGCAGAGTAGCCAGGACATACACCGGTGGTATCGTTCGCAATGGCTTACCAAGTACAACGCATGCTCGCTCCCAGATGCTTATTTTTATTTTTATTTATTTTATTATGTGAAAGCCTGACAGACAGACAAGGATGAAAATAGAGATCTTCCTTCCACTGGTTTACTCCCTACATGCCTGTAAGAAGCAGAGCCGGAACAGGCTAAAGCCAGGAGTCTGGAATCCAGTCTGGGTCTCTGTCTCCAACATGGGTGGCAGAGACCCAAGTACTTGAGCCATCACCAGCTGCTTCCCAGGGTGCACACTAGCAGAAATATGAAGTCAGAGCAGAGCTGGAACTAGAACCCGAGCACTAGGATATGGGATGCAGACATTCAAAGTTACATCTTAACTGCTGAGCCAAACACACGTTTATTATGGTACCAAAAAAAGGAAAAGAAAAACAGAAATCTGTGGACTTCAAAAATGCAAGGAAAATGCATATTATGAGAAGAACTGCATGGATTTCAAAATGTTGGCACCAAAATAAGCCTTTCTTTTATTTCCACTTTTCCACAAATGTCTCAAAGTACCCTCACACACGTCATCTCTCTCAATGTCTGTCTCATGAGACAGGATTATTATGATCCCTATTTTCCTGTGGCACCAAATTGAGACACAATGTGTGCAACAGTAGGACTCAGACTCACTGTTTGCCTAAAGCGGAGCCAATTCTAGAATAATTTTTCTTCAGTGGAGTTTTTTTTTTTTTTAACCTTCATATAATTTCCAGGAAAAATAAACCTTTTCAGAGCAATTCATTATAATCCCAGCAAAACTGTAGCGGTCAGTGCTCAGCAATCAAGTCTGAACTTGGCCCCTTCCCTCCCAGAGCACAGCTCCACAGTCCCCCACCCTTTCCCAACAGCAGGTCTCAAAACAGTCTGTGTTCCTATTTTTCATTGGCCAAATGTATCATATGTATATGTGGTGTTACATATATTTATACATATCTTTTTAAGGCCATACATTCAACTCTTTATAAAATCACTGCCTGGTGGACCCCAGGGAGGGGCAGCCTGGTTTCACAGGACTTGCCTTGCAGCTAATAGGCCACACAAACAAGTGCCCCAACGTGAGGCTCTGGAGAAGCAACAGCGGGGAATGCCAACAGTCTGAAAAGCGATCCCATTCCATTGCAGCTGCCCAGTCTTAACCGGAACCTTCTTTCCTTTCTAGTGAGAACACAGACTCTCCGAAGGGGCAGGCATTTCCAATTAGTGCCTGAAATCAAGTCAGAAGGAGCTCAGGAGTGCTTCTAGGATGATTGATTGTCTGCTCAGTGTAGCATCTCCCTCCTCCTCCTCCTCCTCCTCCGGCTTCCCACCCTCCTTGCTACTGTATAGAGGAAAAGGGGGCGAGCTGCCCTCATCACACACATTAATCCAGAGCAGAATAGCTATGCCTACAAAGATAAACAGAAGCAATGGAATAACACCCTGCCCCACAACAACCACCTTCAAACAGCTCCACTCCCAGTCAGCAATTATTGAAAAGCAGAGAATGGTAGAAGCTCAATGAAACCCTCCATGCTACTACATGCAACTCTGTAGATTGCACACTGAGCAATTGCATGGTTTCAGTGTGAGTGAGTATCCTTCCTTGGAGTTGTGCAGCACATAATCTGCATACCCATGCTGTGACAATCTTGCCAACCATCCCTGAGACTTGGCCAAAGAAAACAGTAAAACACAGTACTGTACACACACTGCTTCTGAAGCAAAAGAGTAGAAGACCCTGCTGGACATAATTTTCTACAATGATGTTGTTAAGATTCCTTTTAAGTAATTCAAATGCTCACCTGCCCAAGGAAATTAGGTATCTTTCTGAAAAAAATAGAATGTTCATTTATTTCCACCCTTGTTACAAATTCCCAGGGAGCCTACAAAAATTTGGAATTAGGACATAAAAAATGGAATTAGGACATAAAAGCATAAATTTCAATTCTCAACGTAAGCCCCATCAAGGTCAGGATCCACTTTTATAAGTGATGATACCTGTTAGTTAGTCCACATCTTTAAAATGAAGGTCCTGGGAATTTCACCATGTCAACATGGTCTTGTTTACATCATTAGCTGAATAAAAATGGATGTCCTTTAAAGATTCTTTAAGATTAGGAAATAAAGAAAAAAGAAAAAGAAATCGGAAGGAACATTATTGGGACTCTAAGGTGGAGTCCTGACAATTTCCCATAAATCTCTTCCACAACTGCCCTTGTTTAATGAGAACAATGGCAGGGACATCGTCATGCTGGAGAAAACTCTCTGGGAAGCTTTCCCAAGCATTTTCCTTAGATCTTAGATAACTTTCTCTAAACACTCTCGTAACAACTTTCTGGCCCTCCAGAAAGTCAACAGCAAAATGCCTTGAGCTTCAAAAAATGAAATAAAATAAAATAACAAAAACAACTATTGCTGTGACCTTTGCTCTTGACTTTTGCTTTGACTGGACCACTGCCACCTCTTGGTAGCCACGGCTTTGTGCTTTGTCTTCCTAATCCTACTGGCAAAACCATGCTTCATAGCCTGGAAGAATTCTTGGAAGAAATACCTCAGGTCTTGACACTTCTGGTTTAAAATTTCCATTGAAAGCTCTGTTCTTGTCTGTAGCTGATCTGGGCACAACAATTTGGGTACCCATTAAACAAGAAGTGTATTCTGTGGTCAGTTTCACTCAGAATCCTGTACACTGAACCAGCGGAGATAGGGATGGTGTTCACTTCATCAGTTAGGGCGTAAACAAGATTCTCTGCAAGTTGATGTGGCTGGTCTGCTGCTGTGGACTTCATCTGCAACATCATCTCTTCCCTTCCAAAATAAGTTATCCAGCTTTTTTCAAAAAGATGTATTTCGTTATTTGGATGTCAGAGTTACAGAGAGAGAGGGAGATACAGAGACAGATGTCTTCCATCTGATGGTTCACTCCACATGGTTGCAATGGCTAGGACTAGGCCAGGCCAAAGCCAAGACCGGAGCAAAGAGCTTCTTCCAGGTCTGCCAAATGGGTGCCAGGGGCCCACAAACACTTGAGCCATCTTCCAATGCTTTTCTCAGGCCACCAGCAGGGATCTGGATTGTAGGTGGAGCAGCTGGGACACGAACAGGTGCCATATGGAATGCTGGCATTGCAGGCAGTTTCTTTAACCCACTACACCAAAATGCCAGCCCCAAATTGCTGCTTTCTTTGGAACCTTGTCCTCATAAACTTTTGTACAGCATCAATGATCTCATCATTCTTCCACTCAAGCTTCACCATCAATTTGATGTTAAACAGTCACTTAATTTTTACCAAAATTCATGTTGCTCTAATTGTTTTCAGACTGATATCTTATCCTTACCCTTCTTAGTGCCTCAAACTAAATCCTGTTCAGTCATGTTATAAAAAGTTAGTACAGGTTTATTTTGGTGCAAAAAAAAATTGCAATCCATCCACAATTTTTCATAAAACAAATTTTCCATTAAATTTTGAAGATTCCTTATCTATGTACATATATCCACATAAACAGAATTGAAATATTGAAGGAGTGAAATTATGCCAGCCACAAAATTAACACAGTTACTATAAACATTATGTTCAAATCCAATTGTGCGCCTCCTAGAAGCCAAGGCAAAATAGGGAAATGTATCATTCATAGAGGAAACTCTTCTTCCTAAATCCCAATCCCTAAAGAAATGAATTAGGATGAAGCTAATGTACTCTCCCATCCATTTCTGCCAGGCAGAAATGTTGAGACAGGTGTGGGAAGGCAGAACTTTGATACCTTCAGACAACAAAACCTGCCTGGCGTAGGGTTCAAGGTTGCAGGCCTACAAACCAGCCAGCCAAACTGAAGGCTATTTAGCGGGCCTCCAGTTTCTTTGTCTATAAAATCAGGGTAAGATGTTACCCCCTTCATGGGCTGGCTGTGAGAGTAAGTGGAATAATAGCCACAGTGTGGTGCTAACACAGTGTGCGGCTCATGGTGAGCCCTCCGTGAATGTCTGCTCTCTAGAAAGAAGCCCAGCACAGTAGGAAGGGAGATGGTACTTGTGGCTGGGCTCAGATGCCAGAGTTACACACTGAGGTGCCTAAACCAGTAACATCTCAAAATCAATGGATGCCTGAGGAGACAGGGCAGTGAAGCCAGGGTAAGCAACCTTCCATAGAAATCCCAAAAGATGTGCAGCCTTTTTTTTTTTTTACCCTCCAGTCATCACAGGGCCTGGTTTCTACCCTTCAGAAAAGCTTTGTTTTCCTTAAAAGTATGGCTCTGCAACCAGTGAATGACATTGAAAAACAAATGAGCAACTCTTGGGCTGCAAATTCAGAAGGAACCAGACTATAGAGTTGGTACTAGAATCATCCTACATGTGCTCCGAATATCTGGTGATGTGGCCACCTGTAGTCTCAGGCCATAGACCCATCTGTGTGATGGATGGCAGGGTGAGGACTGGGCTGGCACAGGTAGTGAGTATGGGGTACACGGCAACCAAAGTCCTCATCGTGAATCAGTTGGCCTCTAGAAGGAATGTTGTATCCAAGGAGCAGTCACATCAAATGGCCCCCAAAGAGATGTGTCTATAGTGGAGCGTCACTAGAAAAAAATATCTGGGGCAGTGGTGGGAAGACTCCCTCCATGGAGTACTTTTCAAACTTTTCAGATCATGGCACATAGTGAGAAATACATTTTACATCCCCCAAGGACACACACATACTTACAATTAAACAAAATTTCACCAACTAGCTCTTGCTCTTACCTTGTCAGTTGTGTTCTGATCTTATCTTTCCATTCTATTCTGGTTTTTTTTTTTTTTTTAATGCTAATTTAAAAATTTCACAATTTCACAAATAATGCTCTCAAGGAAAAGACAGAGGACTCTTTGGGATGACCCTGGGTTCAGGGCAGGGACCAGAAGAGGATCACTGGAACAAACAGGTAATAATGGCCAAGGGCCTCGCACTGCTTTGTGACTGTAAATGTTGGGCTTGAGAGAGCTAAATCCGTGAGATCCCACCAGACTGAGTTTTGACTCCCTCATGCCTGATACACAGCAGACATTCAAAAAAGTATTTTATCTGAACTTAACCTTTTTTAACTACATGTAAATTGGCTGTGCCCAGTATGTGGCCTTCCAGTGACCTGATTTGATAGCTTAGTGGGACTTGGAATACCTGAGGAATAGATGAATGGCAGGCCCCATGACTCTCAGTTAGCCTTGGTAACAGAAAGGTCAAGGCCACACACTCTGGTAGGGCCTGAAGTAGGGGTCTCCTTTAAGGGTGTTCAGATTCCTATGAGCCAAAGATAGCAGAGTAACACTTAAAATAGTTCAGGCTAGTAACGAAACGATCTCCCTTCAACTCCTTCTTCCCTTTCCTTTCTCTGCAGTGTAGAACTTTCTTTCCTTTCTTCCCTTTGTGCCATTAGATTTTTCAAATAAAAATGTCATAGTGTTTTGGTTTTTAAAAGCAAGCGAGTACTCTGACTGTTCTAGAATGCTAATTCTTACCGAAAAGAGGGAAAAAATATTCAGGAGGCAGTAGGTTCTACCCCAGCGTTTGCAATTCCTCTTCCACATGATGCAGTCTCAGTTCTTCCCTCAGGCCCTCTTCCTCAGCGCTCCCAGAGGACCTGAGCTTTACCTCTAGATGTTCCCATCCTCAAGAGGAGAAAAAGCCAAAGACCAGTATTCTCATTTCTGGAAGGGCTACAGTGGATGTTGGTGAAAACTGAGCCTAAACTCCAGCTCTACCCCCTGAGGCAAGTTACTGAACTTTCCAACATCCCATTTCTTCTTCTGGTAAGCTAGGAGAATAATAACTAGCTTGCAGTGCTCTTGTACAGGTGAGAAGCAATATATGTCAAACAACAGAGAGTGAGAGGCAAGTAGAGGTGCTAGAAAGTGTGCAGTCCAAGTGGTAGACTTGTAGTCAATCATCGTTGTAGTAAGTTTCTTCTTAGGTGAACCCAAAGCAAGTCAGACTTATTTTGACTGCAACAAAATAGGAAACGGAGCATGATTATCCCCACCATTGCTCAATATTTATGAGGAAACCTTTGGCTCCCAACACCATATAAACAATGTGAGACCCAGTGGCTATCCAGTGGGAAGGTCTTTAAAGTGGGTAGCATGGATGTGAAGTGAGAGCAGTGCGTGTCGTGATGTGGAATGAGCAGTTTACAGGAAGCAGGAACTACACAGCTGGCTTCACTGGTAGAGATTTTATGCGTAGATCTTCTTTCTTCTGCCAGATTAACAGTCCTCCCTCCCCATGTCCTCTTCTCATTTGTCTTCAAATTCTTCCCACCCCTTCACCTCACTCTGCTCCATGTCCATAGAAGGTATTTGGCAAAGACAAGTTAGGTCAATAAACACAAGGTGAGTTTACACAATTCTATACCACTACATTTGATACCCATCAGGTTATAAAGTGCAAGTGCTGAGACCCATATTGGGAGTAACTGCCTATGTTCTGTTCACAAGCTATAGAAGGAAGCCGTGGAGTGAACCTTTTCATTTCAGAGCTGGTAAGAGGCGCACATGAGGAAGACGATGCCAGAGCCTATCATGAAAGAGCCTGTATGAGCCAGTGTCTACGATGGGCAGTGAGTCTCTGGGTTAGGAGCTCTCTAGAAAAGAGAGGTTTATCAGGCCATGAATTCTGGATGGTAAAAGCAGCATTCACCTTGAGGGACAATGTCAACCAAAACTCCAAGAAATAATGATTTGATTTAGGTGAAGTTTGTGTCTGGAAAAGGGACTCAAAATCTTTCTAATATAAATACATGTCTGCTTTTGGCTGGATTAGGCCATCAAGGAATTGGGATCATTATATCTGCTTTAAGATCAGCTGAACAAACAAACACACCACAAAGAAGCTCAAATGGTTTCTTCTCAATAATTTTCAACAGCATCCCACTCAGATCTCAGAGCCTGAGGGCTGTTTTGTTTTCAATTAGTTGTCTTTCAACTAATCACGAGTGAAAGAGCACCTTCCTTTGCTCTTTTGCTAAGTGTCCCAGTGTTGGATTTATACAGCGCAGAAAATTCTCTGAACTGAAGAGAGACCAACCAGGACAAGGTGACTGCTTCCTTTTGCTGTCCAAAAGAGCTGATAAAATTTATCACAGACTGTGTTTCTTCCATTCCAGAGCACACCTTTCTTTTCAATACAAAATTTAATGTTGCTTGAATCAACATAGGTCAGATATTCTATATGGACAGTTAATGTATTTTTTTCTATTAAAAAGGAGGTGGCCTCTAAGCCAATGGATTATCATATTTGATGATATCTTAGAATTATAGAAACAGGGCTCTTCATTGTGTTCCTCTAAGAATTCCAAGGACGATGTCTTGTGCATAAGACTCGAATTACAAATGAGCTTCCTCCCAAACAATCCCATCCTCCCCAGGGTTCTGGGGTAGTATAGACACAAAAGACCTCAAAGGCATATCAAGATAGGGCTCCTGACCAGAGCCAGCTACATATTTTGCAGAAACCAGTGCCAAATGAAAATGCGGGTCCCCTTGCTCAATATTTATTAAGAATTTCCAGATGGCAATAGCAGAGCATGAAACCAAACATGAGGGCCTTCCAAGAGCCGCCCCTGTACAATTGCACAGGTCACATATCTGTGAACCTGGCCCTGTGTGTTGTGCTGAGCTTTCATAAGATCTCACATTTCCAGTTCTTCCTTACTCACACGTCAAGCGCTCCCCAATCCTATGCCCCAGCTGAATCCCATGCACTTTTGCGCAGCCTATTAATTCTACATATTCTCAATTGACCAATTCTGCCTTATGGAAGGGTAAGTGAGTGAGCAGGCATACTGAAGCTTCAGAGATTTCCCAGCATGATTTGGGTTATTTAACACACACATGTATATGCACACGCATGCGCATATGCTTACACATGCACACCAAGCTCTAGCCAACTTTGGCTTCTTTTTTTCATCCATTTTTTGCCACTTTGTCCCCATTCTTACCAGTCCCAGTCTTCTGCTTTAGAACCATAATCCCTGTCCTGCTCTCTTAGTTTCTTTTTTTCTCCCCCTCCCTTGTTCAAATTATTGTTCCCATACAGCAGCTCCAATTGTATATTCAATAAATATTTCTGGCATGATTAATTGCTATGTAAGTAGAAATTCGTCTCTATGTGAACCATAGATTATAATTGAGTTCATTATCCAGTTATTAGGACTACTTCTGAAGCAGTCTATGATTTATTTGGAGCATGGTGTCCATGCTTAAGCTTTCTTCTTATGCTGGCACTGGACTTGAATTTCTCGCCCCTGAATTGATCACACTTGAGGCATTGGCTTAACTCCAACTAGTGAGTTTATAATCATAGTTTCCCCCCAGGACTGTGACTTTAATTTAGAAGATACTTTCAAAACCAAAACACTTCTTCAGAGAGACCATGTAAGAGAATCAAGCGTCTAAGAAGGTACAAGAAGCCAGTTTTGAGCTGACCCCAGTAGACTCCATTCACATCCCCCCAAGAGAGAAGATATGTTGTTCCACACCAGAAGGGTGTCTGGTACCAAAAAGGATGTGTGATTCTATCAATTAAGTGATTGGCTCAATGAAAATTATTCAGAACCATCCTCTTTTTGACAGCTCAAGTTTAACCAGATATAATCCAGAGTTGGGGATAATTGGAACCTCAGATATCACAAAAATCTGATCTCTTACCAGGATTTCAGACTTGAACTTTGAAAATGTATTAGCTATTACAGACACTGTCCTGCTGCTACAGTGGCAAAATTTCCTTTTCTGAATCTACTTTCTGATACTTTGAGGCTGCTGACATATCATTCTTCACAAGCTTGTGGAGACAATCGCATGAGCAAATGAATGTCAAGTGCTTAGTTAAATTCTTGAACCATAGTAACCACTCAGTAAATGGTAGCAATTATTTTTGTATTCTCATTTATTTTGAAATAAATTGGTATGGCAATGAGAGTATATCAAATCATTCTTCTGTTGTCAAGGTGGTTCTTTCACATGAATGTGTCTGTTCCCAAGTCTCTTTAGTTTCTGGCTAAGGGAAGAGTTGACTTGGAAGACAAACAAATTGCACTCATAGTCCAGGTCACTTATTCCATGTCCAGTGGTTCTTAACTGGGGGCCATATTGCCTCCCTCCACTAGGGGTATGTGGCAATATCTGGAGACATTTTTGATCTTCATACGGGTGGAGTTCTACTGGTATCTACTACATAGAGTCCAGGAAAACCACTGGACATACTACAATTTACAGGTCAGCACTTTGCCTCTAAAAAAAAAAAAAAAAAAAAGGATCATTTGTGCCAAGATTAAGAAAAATCTGCTCTGCGGTGGGCAGCAGGTTAAGTCACTGCCTGTGAAGCCAGCATCCCATTTGGGTGCCTGTTCAAGTCCCAACTGCTCCAATTCTGTTCCAGCTCCTTGCTAATGTGCCTGTGAAAGCAGTGAAAATGGCCCAAATACTTGGAACCCTGCCAACCACGTGGGAAGCCATAGTGAAGCTCCTGGCCCCTGGCTTCAACCTGGCCCTGGCCCAGCCCTAGCCATTGCAACCATTTGGGGAGTGAACTAGCAAAAGAAGACCACTTTCTTCTTTCTGTCTCTCCCTCTCTCTAACTCTGCCTTTTAAATAAATAAACAAATCCAAAAATTAAAAATAAATCTGCTCTATGAGAGACCTTGTTGGGATATTTTAACCCACTCCTCAGTTTTTCTCATCTCTATAAAGGAAAAGAAATAGCATCCTATTTGCAAAGCTCTTATAAATAAATAAAAATAAATAGCAATGGCAAAAAAAGCACAATAGAATCTTGGCACAGTGCCAACCCTGACATTGACACCCAGTAGTAACTGGAAGGAGTGGTCATAGCTTTTTATGCAAAAGGCTCCAATTCACACATGGATGAACAGAGAAAGGATTAGATATCATGTATACTTTTCTGTCATCTGTTAAGAAAAATACAATAGAAATCTGCTTTTCTCCTTTTGCTTATTGTTCAGGTTGTTCAGGGGTATCTAGAAAAGCTCCTCTTTGCTCACTATTTCCACTGCTTCTCAAATACAAAACCCCAAGTTACCCAGTGGTGTTGTCTTGCAAGCATTTCTCTCTGATATTAATACCTTAGTTATTATCTGTCTCAAGACAGTCAAACCTTTTCAGAAAAAATGATGTGTTTGAGAGCATATGCTTGGGTACAATAAGGTGCAGCAACTCCACCAGCTCAGGACAGCTGAGCCCAATGTGAGTTTTCTGCATGTCCCAGCTCCTCAAAACTAGTGCACTATACTCCTTCGCCCTGCCAGCTAAGAAACATGTCTGTGGCTCCTTGATCCTGCTACAGACTATTTCCTAATTTTCATATGCAGGTATCATCATTGTTTTGGGATTTAGTGATTGAATTGATCAAAAAGACATAAGCAGGGCTGATTTGCCAATTTTCCCACCGGATTCTTTGTCTCTTATCAAAATGTTAGTCAACTAATAGATTTATACAAGAAAGAACTTCACAAAGTTCTCATGTGGACAACTCTGCAGGCCCCGGGGGACAGGATTTTCTGCTGGGAGGCAAATGAGCCTTATCGTAAATCCTTCTAGATCCCCCAAAGAGAACGAGGCATATCTTCATAATGCATAAGCCAGTTTGCCCTGTATTAGAGGAGAGAGCTGGGGAGAAACTTACTTACCATCTAATAAGCTGTTTCCTGCTGGGAAATGGCTTAACATGCAACACACCATGTGCAGGCCTCGTTTAACACTCATTCAATGAAAAACCCATTTGCCAAATGTTGACCATGTCAGGGCCATGTATTGGGCCAAGCTACCTGAAATAGCACTTTATATATTTGGATCAAAATGCTTCCTTTGCTCCACATCTAACTCATCTAGGGGTAGTGTGTGTTCTCAATTCATCTCACACATTTTCCTCCTCTTCATCAGCCCCTTGCTATTCTCTTCATATGAAAACAAAGCATAACTAGAAATTCATGTAACCTCAGGCTTATTTATGTTATGAATTAGCCACAATGCATAATCACTGATTCCTAATAACCAGGAGCTGGAAAGGTCAGGGAGAGGAGCACTGAGCAGAGTTCCACTGACTGGTTGGAGAAGGCCTGAAGAAGACTGGCCCAGTTATAGAAAAAAAGGTAGCTGGGCAGCCCAGGTACACTGCCAAAGGGCCTAATTGCCACTATGTATTTCTGGCCTATCCAGCAGGTAAAATAGATGCAGCAACTGGGAATCCAGGCTGCCTTTGAAAGTTCAAGGACAGACTCAAAACAATTGGAGGAGACCTATTTATCCACAACAGGACCCTTATCAACTGTCCTTAGGTCCTGGGTCAGAATCCACACTTCCAGAAAGCATTGAGGAGAGCTGGTTCTAGAAAAACAGATTTGAATTGAGAGTAGCATAATGAGAAAGGAATGGTGTATTTAAGCAAGGCTGCTTATCAGTAAATGAGAATCTAGAAAAAATGAAATCCCAAAAGGTGGACCAGCTCTACCTACTGTACTATTCAAGGTTACCTGGACTCACTGGTGCACACCTCTTGAATACAGGCCCATATAATTCCCAGTAATTCACAAGATCCAAGCAGGAGCAGGAAAAGACAGTACAGAGTCCCACAGTGACAGCAGAGTCTGCAGAGCTCCAGTTTGGAAGCAACTTTGTTCCAACACCAGCAGGGGGGAAGAAGAGGATACCAGACTGGCTCGGAAGGGAGCCCAGGCCACAGACAACGGTTTGTGCTGAAGAAAACTTGCCTGCCTGCCTTCAGAGCTTGACAAGTGCAGAGGTTGAGGTGGAGAAAACAATGAGCAGGTAGCTGATTTGTGTGTCTTTCGATGTGATGAGGCAGAAAGGTTGACCTTGGTTTGACATGCTTGTGTAGCTCTTGATCCAAATTGAAAGACTATTAGCATTATAGGACACAGCTTCTCTAGGTTCTGCAAATCCCATGTTTGCCTTGGCCGGTGGTAATGTTAAGCAGGACTGTAGCATATATTAAAGTACGTAGTTCCTGGAAATTAAGAAAGACAGCGCAGACATAATGCAGTGCTGCCCCAGAACACTGACATCTGAGTGGATGAACATAGCAAAGGCTGACACTACCCACAACTGAGTGTGAGGAGTGAATTAGCTTAAGGGCTTGTCAAATCATGACCTTCATTTCTCACATCTGAATAGTCACATTAAGTAGAAGATGCAGTGTGCATCACTGTGCAGTCTTGGGACACTGTACCAAGCAAAGTCCAAAAGCCCTCTGGATGCACATAGATTTGGTCTGCAGCTTCGGTTTGGCCAGGACCGTGTAGCTGAGCAGCCTCAGTGAGGGCAAGTCAAGAACACCCACAACTCTGAACAGCTCTGTTCATTGCATAGTGCCGGTTTTCATGAAAATCCTCCCTAGAACACCTAAGTAAAAGACAAAATCACTCCCACTTGGAAATTAGAACCTGTGCAAAAAAAAAAAAAAAAAAAAAACAGTGATGCTTTCCCATCTTGCCCATGGCACAAGAAAACCTGGAATCAGAGCTGAGTTCAGAAACATAGGTCAATATTCACATATGGAATTTACCGACGACTTTTTTTTTTTTTTTTTTTTGGACAGGCAGAGTGGACAGTAGAGGGAGACAGAGAGAAAGGTCTTCCTTTTTGCCGTTGGTTCACCCTCCAATGGCTGCCGCGGTAGGGTGCGCTGCGGCAGGTGCACCGCGCTGATCCGATTGCAGGAGCCAGGTGCTTCTCCTGGTCTCCCATGGGGTGCAGGGCCCAAGCACTTGGGCCATCCTCCACTGCACTCCCTGGCCACAGCAGAGAGCTGGCCTGGAAGAGGGGCAACCGGGACAGGATCGGTGCCCCGACCGGGACTAGAACCCGGTGTGCCGGCGCCACAAGGCGGAGGATTAGCCTACTGAGCTGTGGCGCCGGCCCTGACTTCTTTAGATATAGGCAGGGTATTGGGTTCTACCAGAGTTTCCCCTTCACAGTTCTTCCTGTCAAAAATATTCTTCCTTAAAATGCAGATGGTAGCTCCCTGTGTCTCCATCAAAGTTCGAGAGCAATCAATTACTCCGATTATGCTGAATAGAAACACTGCTACTCTATTCAGTTCTTGAAATAATCTTCTATTTAAATCATAGCTAATTACTATTTAGCAAATTAAACCTGTCGAGGACTTCAGAGACATCTATTTCACCATCAGAATAAGGCTTTAGGGATCCCCTGTTGTGAGGAGTGTTGCTTGTTCCTTAAGTAGAGTATTATCAAGTTGATGGAATCTGCAATCAAGAGGTTTTTTTCAAGTCCCTTAAAACAAACAACACAAAGCATCTTGGAAACTTCAAGTCTTCAGGTAGACATTCTTTAGCACATGGAGTTTCCTTAGCAAGCAGAAGACCTTGCCACTGTCTCTAGCTATGGGCTGACCCTCACACAGCACGTGTGGAAAGACTGGCCTAGGAGGAGTGGGATGCTTGCTGAAAGGTGCCACCCACTGGCTGGAAGAGAGGACAGGAAACATGCTCCCAGATGGCTGCTGCCTGAGCTCTGTACTTCAAGCTCCACGATCATTCAGTCACCCAGCTTCCCCACAACCCAAAGGAAATTTGTCAATTCAGGATTTTGCAAAGATGGTAATGATTCCTTGAGAAGAACTGAATCTACATTATGGAATGAAGTCCATTTATTAAATAATTGCCATGTATAAGGCAAACACATCATACACACAGCAGACACAGGACTGCGGTGGGATCATGCCTGCTACCAGCACCACCCTTAGACCCTAACAACAAGGGCTACGTGCTTTAGAGATCTGTTTCTGGCCATCCTTTTGTCACATTCCCAGCCACATCTCTCACCTCCCAATCAAGGTGTCTTGTTTACCTAGGACACCAGCCCTCCTTTCTAAGCCACTGGACCCTAGAATTCCCTGCTCAAATGATTCCAAGATAACAACTCTTCCTACACAGCCCCTACCCCATGTCATTTCTCTCAAGGTCAGACTGAATCAGTTGTGTACACACGTAGGGATCAAGGAGTGGTTGAAGGGGGCTGGAGGGGGAGGGGTGCTCCTGACATGGGATGTGAATGGAGCTCAGACGTGTAGTAAGGGGTTGGGAGTGTCCACACACATACACACAAGGCCTACAATGCAGGCATGGGAAGAGAAGGGGTGTAGACTGCATTCTGAGGACCAGGGAACCAGCCACGCTCTTGTTGGTGCCAAACTCCAAAAGTTCCTAAATCTGAGCCCAATCTTCCATCTGTTTATAAATGTGTATTTGTGAGGGTGGGAGGCTAGCATATATGTATGTAACAGTTCATCAGCTTAATTGAAAACTTAGAAATGTTTACTTTTGCTTATTTTATTTTTAACTGGACTCCTAAAAATTTTATAGGTATTATGTGATGTTTCTATACATGTATACACTGTACAGTCCAATCAGAGTAAATACATCTATCTCCTGAACATGTTAATATTTCTTTAGAGTGAAAACATTCAAAATCCTTTTTTCTAGTTTTTTTAGAGAAGACAATAATACATTAGACTTAACTATAGTCCCCCTACTGTGCAAGAGAATACTAGAACTTCTTACTCCTATATAACTATAACCTGGTTCCCATTAATCAACCTTTTCCCATCTCTCCCTTCCCAGCCTCTTGTAATCAACATTAAACTTTCAATTTCTATGAGATCACCTTTTCCTTTATTCCATATATGAGTAAGATAATGTAATCTTTGTCTTTCTGTGCGTGGGTGTTTCACATATTGTAATGACCTCCAGTTCTATCATGTTGTTGTAAATGACAAAAATACATACATTTTTGTGACTTAGGAGTATTCCATTGTGTACATGGACCACGCTTTCTTTATGCAGTCATCAGTGGAGGGACACTTGGGTTGTTTCCTTTTCTCGGCTATTGCAATAAACATGGAAGTGCAGATGTCTCTTCCAGAGGGCTTCCATTTCCTTGGCTATATACCCAAGAGTGGGATTGCTGGGTCGTATGATATTGCTGTTTCTCATTTCCTGATGAACCTCCATACTATGTTTCTACATGGTTGTACTAATTTGCAGTCCCAGCAACAGTGTGCAAGGGTTCCTTTTTTTCCACATCCTCAACAGCATTTTTATCTGTGGTCTTTTTGATAATGGCCAGTATAACTGGAGTGAGGTGATTTTTCATTGTGGTTTTGATTTTTATTCCATGATGATTAATGGTGTAGAGCATCTGTTTGTGAACCTATTTTCATGATCCTATCTTTTCATGAACCAGCTTTTTTGTCTTCCTTTGAGAAATGTCTGTTTAAATTTATTGCCCACTTTTAAACTGGATTTTTGGGTTTTTACTATTGAGTTGTTTGAGTCCCTTATATGTTCTGGTTATTAACCTCTTGTCAAGCGAATAACTTGCAAATGTTTTCTCCAATTCTGAAGGTTGTCTCTTTACTCCTTTATTTCCTTTAACTATGCAAAATTTCTTTAACTTGGTGCAATCTCTTTTGTCTATTTTGTTTTTATTTCCAGTTCTTTGAAAATATAGTCCAAAATATTGTTGCCCATTCCAAGATCCTGAAGCACCCCTGTATTTTTTTTCTAGTAGTTTCAAAGTTTTAGGTCTTACAGTTAGGCCATTAATCCATCTTGAGTTGATTTTTATACACTTTTTATCATGTTAAGGTACAGCCCTTGTATGCCTAATTTGTTCAGAATTTTTATCAGGAAGAGATGTTGGATTTTATCAATTGTCTGCTATAAATAACATTTTCACCCAAAACTGAAGTCCAATAGGATGTTCTAGTCTCCCCTTCACATTCAAAGTCCTATTTCTTCATTGATGATTTCATCCAAGTGAAAGAAAGGCAGGGTGCAGAGACTTATTAACACTAAAGTGTGAGTGATTGATAGCCACCTTTTTATTTCAAGTACAAATTGACTACTTCAAAAAGCTTTGGTAAGGTAGTGTTGTAGGGTAACAGGTTAAGCTGCTCTTGGGATGCCCACATGCCATATCAGAGCACTATTTCAAGTCTTACTTGCCCCATTTTTGATCCAGCTTCCTGCAAATACATCCTGGCTCAAGTGCTTGGACCCCTGCAACCCATGTAGGAAACCCAAATGAAGTTCTAGGCTCCTGGTTTTATGAGATCCCATGAGATACTGACAGGTGCACTTCCCTTCTTGAAGGGATCCTTCTTCTTAACATGTACTTGGGGAACTCTGTACGAGGGAACTTTAAAATTTCATAAAAAATTAAGTTAAAAGAAAAGTTTATATTGGTACAAAAATTAGAAATTTATGCATAGTTTTTCATAATAAGCATTTTCCATGAACCTTTTGATAACTCCACATATTTGATGTTCAAAACTTATTCTCTCTGGGGCTTGGTTTCCTCTTCTTCCCTCCAGATGAGATAACATATTTAGAATACCCAGCACTTGGTAAGCAGTCAATAAATATTAGTTTCTTCCCTGTCCCTTTTCCTTTTGTATTTAAGTAAATCTAAAGAGGACAACTGCTAAGAGTCAGTATTTGCTGCCAGAAAAGCCAAGTGAGCATGAGGTGACTCTACAGGACAGGCCTCAGCTCCAGCTAAGTAACATGGGAAAGTGGCTGCTGCACCTCCTCAAAGTTCAGCTGCTTGTTTTCATTATGCCTGTTTACATGCTGGTTACTATGAGGTTGGTAAACTCGAAATTGCAGGAAGACTTTAGATGAGTGGATGATAAATTCAATATAGAAGATGATTGGGTACATGCTGAATCTCAAAAAAAAAACTAAATATTAGAGAGAAACTATGTACTTCTTCACATTATCATGGAAAAAATTACTGGAATTGCAAGTCCATCCAGTGTCCTAAGCCTACCCAACAAAGCTTGGCATCCAAGCTTTGTCCTACTTGAACTTGATCCTTGGCAACTGGAGCTGTTTCTACCAACATATTTCATTTGGGATCAGATTTTACAACTTACATTCAAACCTTTGTTTCATTTGTATAATGACTTCTTAATGCAGTGTTGACTTAAGGGGTTTCTCCTAATTCCTGATATGCTTTTAATTATAAAACTGACAAGAAGGATGACAGTAGAAGTGAGAAATACATAGCTGCAATGGTATTTCTCTACATTTGTCCTTTAAAACCTCTTACATCAGAATTCTCCAGGACGTTTGTTAAAATTCAAATTCCTGAGCTTCATCTCAAGCCTACTGGCAGTAGGATAAGGGACTCTGCATTTTAAATAAGCTACTCAGATAATTCACATGAACATTAAAGTTCAGACCATCACAGCTCCTGCCAGAGTCCTTGGTGGTGTCCATGTGCCCCGGAGTCTTCTTCCATTCACTTTTGAAATACTTATTTTCAGGTTTAAGATTTTCCTTGTCATTGCTTCAGTGAGAATTTAGCATTGCTTCTTCCAGTCACCTCATTATAGTTGGGCCTGTCCATTGAGAGTGAAAGCGTTTCTCTCTGCTTCCCAGTGCCATCTCATTAGCCTGTCCCTAACTTATCTTCTACCTAGTTGTCCACTTGGGTCCATGTAAATGCCTTCAGGGTTAGTCTGTAGAAGGAGGAAGGAAGATGGGGTCTAGAGCCCTCCATTTCCATCCCAACCAGAGCTCTAGTTTTGATTCTTCATGAAGAAAATTTCAAGGTATGACTCTTGGGGATAGCATAATTTTTTTAAGAATACACTATCCTAGGTTAAATTTCCTATGTTCCTTTCTTGTCTGCAAAATTTGATTTGCTTTGCGTTAAACTCCTTCCCTCTGGATTAATCATAGTTTTCATTTTGTGTATGTTATGATGTCTTGACATCTTAAAAATCTTGTAGTTCTGGGAGAAAATTCCATCAAAATCCTTAGGGATAACCAGAGGCTCAGCCGGGCATTTCTTTTTATTTATTTTTTAAAGATTTACTTATTTATTTGAAAGGCAGAGATACAGAGAGGAAAGAAAGACAATGAGAGAGATCTTCCATCTGCTGATCACTCCCCAAATGGCCGCCAACATCCTGGCTGGGCCAGGCTGAAGCCCAGAGCTTCCACATAGATGCAGAGGCCCAAGTGTTGGGCCATCTTCTGCAGCTTTCCCAGATGCATTATCAAGGAGCTGGATCAGAAATGGAGCAGCCAGGACTCAAACCGGTGTCCATTTGAGATGCCAGCACTGCAGGTGGAAGCTTATCCTTCTATACCACAGCACTGGCTCCAGCAGGGCCTTTCATAGGCAAACCAAGTAACCTGTGTCTACTGACCCAAACTCAACCCCAAACCTAAGGCTCATGAATCAAGCCAGTATTTCTCCGGCGCTAACTCCTGGCAGAACCCAAGTAGAGCCCAGAGCCCATTGGAGAAACCTAAACGTTTGCTCTCTCTCTCTCTCTCTCTCTCTCTCTCTCTCTCTCTCACACACACACACACACACACACATCTCTCTCTCTCTCTCTCTCACACACACACACACACACCTCTCTCTCACACACACACACAAACACACACACACACAAACACACACACACCAGTAAAGACTCTGGCCTAGGCTCACCCCTTGCTCATTTCTGCTTGCTGATCACCTGGTGCTTTTCCCTTGTGGCTAGGTGTGGTATGGCACTCCCTCTTCTCTGCATTACCCTCTCTATGCTGCACTCCGTGACACTTTTATAAATTAGATCTCTCTCCAACTTTGAGGCTTCCTTGTCAATATCCCGTGGTCACCCATTGAACTTCAGAATCTTCCTCAAGATACAGTGGGGTCCTACCTAACCTGCCAGCCTAAGGGTAGATCTGAACATGCTGAGCTCAGGAGCACTCAGTGCAGGTGGGGCCCATTTCATTCCCAATGTATTGAATTATACTTGGCTCAATTATTTTATTTATTCAACAGATATTTATTGTGCCACTACCAGATACTAGGACCTGCAGCAGGTCCCAGAAATGCAGTACTGAACAAATCACAGACAAAAATTCCCACTCACCCTAAATGAACTTACATTTTTATGTGCATGTCTTCCCCAAAGAAAATGTATATCTCACAATAGAAATTCAGTCTCCTACATTTTTTACATAAATAGGGTTTAGTAAAAATAATTATATCCATTATAGAAAACATAACACAAAATCCATGAGAAAGATGTTCCATGTCTCTATGTCAAAACCCAGAGTAAAAAGTTTTTTTTTATTTTTCTGGTTATTTACAAAATAATTACCAGTGATAGCTTATTTAGATTCTTCCTTCCTATGTTTCAGATTCTGACTGGAATCAAAGACCTAAAATTTAGGGGTGAAAATAAATACTTATTCACAACTCTTTACAGAAGTGACAATGTGACACCATTACATTTTTTTTTCACACTTTGTTCTTAAATAGCTCCAATACCCTTTCAAGAAGAGCTTGCTTAAATTCCCAGATTTACTCAACAATTCATTTCACTTTCAAAAACTGCAAGAGCATGGGGCCCGGCACTGTGGTGTAGCAGATTAAGCCTCTGTCTGCAGCGCCAGCATTCCATATGAGCACTGGTTCAAGTCTTGGCTGCTCCACTTCTAATCCAGCTCCCTACCTAATGGGCTGAGAAAAGCACCAGAGGATGGTCCAAGTGCTTAGGCCCTACACCCATGTGGGAGACCCAGATGAAACTCCTGGCTTCGGATCAGCCCAGCTCCAGCTGTTGCAAATATTTGGGGAGTAAACCAGCAGATGGAGGATCTCTCATTCTCTGTCTCTCCTCTCTCTCTGTAACCCTAACTTTCAAATAAATAAACAAATCTTTAAAAAATAGCTACAAGAGCTTTAAAAGATGGAAATGATATTCTGTCATCTCCCTCTTTCCATTCTGAGTTTGGAAAAGTATTTTTTTCTTACCTCACCATAGATATAATGGCATTAATTTTATCCACATATAATTCAGGTATGACTTTTTGGTGTCCAGGAATGATGAGCTAATTTATTCAGACCAATCTTCTCAATGAAGATTCCTAAAAATACCTAATAAAATATAGCTTAACTTTTTCTAAAAACATCCATAAGCCAAAGGATATTAAGGCATTAATTATAAGGACAAAACTGAGAATAAATGAGAATACAGAAAAATGGGTTAACCTCTGGAAGATGGTTTTGTGCCAAGGACATGTATTTGTCTCTTTGGACTATGAAACTGAGCTATGGGTTCCACGGATTCCTGAGGTGAGGCAGATGAAAATCAAATTCCAAGGCCCACCAGAGATGGAGGAGCCCATATTAAACTGGAAGAGGCTACACCAGGAGCATTTTCTTCCCCTTGCATCATCCTCAGAGACTCACAGGAAGAATTGCTGTAGTGCAAGGCAGGAGGGGGAAAAATGGAAACCTACCTCTGAGCGGCTGTAGCCATAGGGATATTTGAAGTCCAAAGATGCAGCCCCAAGGTGTCACTGGCAAAAAGTATAGTTCATAATGTTACCAAATAGATATTGTTCCTAAGTGCCAAAAGAAGAAAATGAAAACTCTCACCACAGGAAGGTACCCTCATTTTATTGGGCCTTTGAGAGTTTTCAGAAATACAGCACAGAATCAACAATAACTGGGCACATAAAGAAACAAGGTACCATGCACAAGAATCAGCAGAAAGAACAGACAGTAAGATCAGACACTTACAGACTTGAGATATTAAAATTACCATATGCAGATTATTAAAGCAAAAATGCCTATAATATTTAAAGAAAGCCTGAAGATACGAGAATGGTATAGTAATCCACAAAATCTGTGAAAGCAAATAGTATCTCTAGAAATTAAATATATACTAATCAATGTAAAAGTATATTTCTGCAGCTGATGAAAATTTCACATGTATTCCTGATTAAAGGTAACTCAGTCACCTCTAGGTTCAATCAGTCTCTTGTGAGTAGATATTCTGTACTCAGGAACTTGGAACTGAGTCCCAGGGTCTGGCACATAATAGGATAGTGGTTTGATCTGTGAGATCTTCTGTCCTTTGCTGTGTATTATCTTACTTCCCCTACCCATAGGCATTCGTTGGCCTCTCTCCTCACTGACTCCACTATAGAAGTGCCCACTCCCCTCTCTGCACTCTGATCTCCTGGGCAGCTCCTGCTCACCCCAGCCACAAAGCTTAAGTCGAGTGACCTGCACCTAGTTGTAGTCTGTGCCTCTAGAAAACATGGAATATTTCCAACTGCTGGGCTGCCCTCTGGGCCACATGATCTCTCTGGGACTGTCTCAGCTCTTTGTCTGAAACACTATCTGGGAAGCTCTATTTTCCCAGACAAAAAGTGGGATTCTTCTATAATCAGATCTGCAAACTTCTCTGGATGTATTTTCTCTTGCCCTTTTTTCCTCCTTGTCCAGATTCAATCGGAATGAGAAAGGGAACACCTCTTTTCTCCTCTCCATCTCTGTCAAGCTTTTCACACACCCCACAAATGGTTCTGTCTTCTCTCTACAGTGCAAGGAAACACTGTGTCTATTGAATGATACTTCTTGTTTTATGTTTGTTGAATAAACTATGCTCTGATAACTTCAGACTTTGTGCTAATCATCAAGCTTTTGAAGTTAAGAAACAATTTTTTTTTTTAATTGGGGCCAGCATTGCGGCATAGCAGGTGAAGCTGCCACTTGCAGTACTGGCATCCCATATGGGCACTGGTTTGATCCCGGCTGCTCCACTTCCGATCCAGCTCCCTGCTAATGGCCTGAGAAAAGCAGCAGAAGATGGCCCAAGTGCTTGGGCCCCTGCTACCCTTATGGGAGACCTGGAAGAAGCTTCTGGCTCCTGGCTTCAGCCTGGCCAAGCCTCAGCAATTGCAGCCATTTGGGGAGTGAAACAGCAGATGGAAGATCGCTCTCTCTCTCTCTCTCTCTCTCTCTCTCTCTCCCCCCTCTCTGTGTCTCTGATTTTCAAATAAATAAGTAAATCTCTAAAAAATATCTTTTGGGGTGGTGCTGTGGCATAGAAAATAAGCCTCTGCCTGCAACTCCAGCATCCTGTATGGGTGCTAGTTCGTGTCCCGGCTGCTCCACTTTCCATCCAGTTCCCTGCTAAGCACTGGAAGATGGCCCAAGTAGTTGGGCCCCTACACCCATGTGTGAGACCCAAAATAAGTTCCTGGCTCCTGGCTTCAGCCTGGCGCAGTCGCATGGCCATTGAGGAGTGAACTGATGGATGGAAGATTCTCTCTCTCGCTCGCTCTTGCTCTCGCTCTCACTCTGTTTTCCCTTCTCTCTATCTCTGCCTTTCAAATAAATAAATCTTTAAAAAAAATTTTATCCAGAATTTTGCTCTCCAAAGTGGAAAGAGCTGGCTTTGAAGACTCTCTTTTAAAACCCAAAGCTAAGAGGAGCCCTCTGTCTTCCTCCGGCCTCTTTGTATTCTCTGTTCTGCAGAAGGAAGGGTTTCTTTCAGACTAATGGCAAAGGGAAAGTACTAAGAAGGGTAAACACATCCAGTGATATTTCAAAACACTCTGTTGCATGCACAGCCTTTTTTTTTTTTTTTTTTTTTTTTGACAGGCAGAGTGGATAGTGAGAGAGAGACAGAGAGAAAGGTCTTCCTTTTGCCATTGGTTCACCCTCCAATGGCCGCCGCAGTAGGCGCGCTGCTGCCGGCGCACCGCGCTGATCCGATGGCAGGAGCCAGGTGCTTATCCTGGTCTCCCATGGGGTGCAGGGCCCAAGAACTTGGGCCATCCTCCACTGCACTCCCTGGCCACAGCAGAGAGCTGGCCTGGAAGAGGGGCAACCGGGACAGGATCGGTGCCCCAACTGGGACTAGAACCCGGTGTGCCGGCGCCGCAAGGCGGAGGATTAGCCTATTGAGCCGCGGCGCCGACCATGCACAGCCTTTCTTATAAAGCACATTTAAAAATGAACTTGATATAACCAAATTATCTTGTCACATAAAAAGTGTTTGGAGATCACAGAGTTCAGATAAGAATTTGATCAGTCTGTAGGTTTCAAGAACAGGCCACTGGAAGAGTGTATTATTGAGTGTATTATTAACCATATATTTCTTACAACATAGGTCAGAAATAGTGCTATTGAGATAGTTGAATATTTGCAACAAAGAGATACTTACTTTTGCTGGTATCTCTCAAAATTAAGAGTACTATACCAGTAGGGATAATTATGTCATCCTGAATATCAGTAAGGAGGAGTTATTTTTAATGAGAGTTGACGCTATGAATTGACAATTCAAACACGACTATTCATCACCTATGAATATCATAATATCTAACATTATCATAAGATTTTGGGGTTTCATTGAAGCAGAAACTGTTTTCATACAAAGGGATGGAAATTCTAAGATCTGCCTTTCCTTCAATAACAAGAGAGACAAAGAGAGAGAGGAAGAGAGAGAGAGAGAGAGGAGAGATGATTGAATCTCTGAACTTTATATTTGGAAAGAAATTCAGAGATGATTTTCCTGCCAGCAGTCTTGGTTGCAGACCAAGTAAATAAAGTTATCAGGAAGGATTAATTGGATCCCAATCCATACACGACGGAGCTGCCACTTTTGGAATGCTGGCTATTAATGTTTTAGACGCAGGAGTACAGTGTGTCTTTCAGCTAGAACTGAAATGTGTACAGAGACAAACTGGAAAGCGATAGAATATGCCGAGGCCTCCGTGATTTTGTGTGCGTCTTCCTGATCGTGACTTCAGGTAGAGTCCACGTTCTGCACAACTGTATTGAAGCAAATGACAACAAAGAGGCTCCAATTTTCAGGGGTTTAGAGAGTCAGAAAAATCCATCTGGTGCTGAAATTTACAAAAATAAAACACAGAGCTTTTCCATCTCTTACAATTTCAGTTAATAAGTTTTAGAAAGTATCTCAAAAATTGAATCCATCCATTATTAAGTCATTTACAGAATGTTAGTGCTAAGGGCAGGCATGTCAGGGAGATCAGTACTATGGTTTCCACAGCAACTACAGCTCTGTCTGCTTGTGACCTCACTTTGTGCTTCATTCCTCCTGTGCTAGCAATTTTAGGTCCATGTAGAATACACGTGAGTGTGGATGCACACACAGCTATCTGTGAATAGGGTATTTTTCCATAAGAACTGGGGTTTCCTTTTCATCATGTCATGGTCTACTTAACCTTTAAAGTTTTTTTATTTTGTTTTGTTTTGTTTTGTTGTTTTTTTTTATACTTAAGAAAGAGAAGTTTTATTAGGGCAATTTCACTTTATTTTTCCATACAGCAAAGTCAACTACTGCAGTAATAATAAAATAAACATAAAACAAATTGCAGCCCAAGACAAAATACATAATTTTAATCAACTACAAGCAGAAAGTAAGTTGTGATTACATAATAGTAAAACCAAGCACATTTGTCCTTTCAGCAGATGAAAGTGGTGGGGTTGCGGATAAGTGCAACATTATTAACCAGCTGGAGTGAAGGCTGGATACACTAATTCATTAAACAAGTGCCCATTATCACATTTTGCTTTTTTGAGTGCTTCTGAGTTGAAAATTAAAACTGTGAAATTTGAGTTGTGTTTTATTTTTTCACCTGCTGAAAGAACAGGATCCTACAGCAATTAAAAAACAATCACATAACAACTATAGCTACGGTGTGCTGTTTGGTTTGCCTGTTTATGGTTTAAATTTTAAAGTTTTAATCCATAGAACCTTTTTCAGGGCTTGCAAATCCCATCCAATGTACCAAAATATTTTTGTAATAAAATGATGACCAACTGCACATTGGAAAACCAAATGATCACATGTTGGAATAACCTAGGGCCTTAAGTTTACAAGAGCAACAGGCCTGTCACTGATTCAATAGAGAAAACTTTTCTCTTGAGCCCACTGCTAATTCTAGAAATGGGGCTGATGGAACAAGGGGATATTCTGGCTCAATATGCCTTGCAACCAGATATCTGGGGCTCATAAAACAGCATTTCAGTCCCTTCCAACTGAGCTTCTCAATTGTTCTGTGATTCTCAATAAATTGGTTGATTGGGCGCAGTGTGTCTAACACGCCAGGTCTCAGAGCTTGGCTGACTGCTGTGTGGCACAATTAGCAGACCAAGTTATTTAGAAGGCTTATCGTCACCACGAACAACAAGTTCCAGCCCCATGACTCTAGAGCTCCTTGTTCCACTGTTTTTTGGTTATGAGCTTTCCTCCTAAATGAAGTCACTGTTTGCATGTCTGTTGTTCATATGTTAATATGTCCAGCAAATATTTGCTGAGAGTCTGCCATGTAATGAGGGGCTGGGCTGGGCACTAGAGGTCCCAGGCTGACCCTTAACCAAGCACTTTCCATGGCGTCTAGTAAGGACCCATCGCATAATGAACAGTGTTAAAGAAGGTTCTCACTCAGCCACCGAACCCTTTAAATGAATTTTAAAAGGCTCCTGCCATGTTGTCCTCTACCATTACAGGGTTTCCTCTTCCATTTCAAGGTACTCCGACCTGGTCCTCCCTTTTCTCCTTGTGCATTTCTGTCACCAACTGAATTGCCATTTGATTCTCACTCTCACCCCAATGCTACTCTCTACCTTCTGGCTCTTGGAACCACACAGGTACACTAGCTTGCTCATTCTCTCTCTCTCTCTCTCTCTCTCTCTCTCACACACACACACACACACACACACACACCTGATTTCCTTTCCTTCTACCCTTATCTCTCTTCTCTCTGAGAATTTTTGAAACATTCAAGACACAGGAAGACTCAGATACCACATGGCTTTTGTCTCCAAGACTACAGGGCTTGATGGGGGTACAAACAACAAATCTGGTGCTTAGATTGGAACCTTCCTGGTTACTGGGTACGCTGGCTCTTTGTCCCATTGTGTCTATAGGTGAATGTCCCTGTGTTCCATACAATCCATTTATCTTCGTAAATTTCCTGCAGACTGAAATCTCAATGAGGAGACACCGCAATAATCACCTGAGCCAGAATCCTAAAAATGACCCAAGACCTTCCCTGCATGCTAGCTGTTCCTTATCCACTCCATCACCAAGTCCTGTGGGTTTAACTCCACTGCCACTGCTGTATCATTTTGGGCCTGAATTACCATCCTACCTCCCTTATTGAGTAGTCAAAACTACCACCACCTATCTCCAAAAATCATACTGCTTCCCCAGTTCCACCCATCAAATTGACAATGCCCCCTCTACCATGAAACCACAGTATTTTTTTTTTCAAAACATATGTCACTTCATGTCCTGAATCCCCATAAACTTCAGAATAATGTTCAAACTGCTTGACTTATGGCACATTGTTCACAATCAGGTCCCACTTACATTCATGGCTTCCTTTCCCACCAACCTGCTATATAACAATGCATCCTTTATTGTTCCCACACAGAACAGTGCATAGCTCCTGTAACCCCTCCAGCAGATTCCCGCCTCCATCATTTCCCACATGCTGTGTTCTCTACATGGAAGGCCTTCTTCACAAGAATAATTAAGCTAACTCTTACTGGTCTTATTGATCATTCAAAAGTGTTTCCCGTGTTTTATACTATTCCAAAAGTAGTACGCATGTTCCTTGAACTCCAACTTTAATTGGATGCCTCTCATTTGGAGTCCATAGCACTCTGAATATCTCTATCAAGGCAACTATCATAGATAACATTTATTTTGTCAGTCTCACCCATTTATTCAAATAATACTTATAACTATGTGCCTTATAATAATAGCCAACATAGACAAGTTTTCTATTTGTGATAAATGTCTCTCAATTTCCTGAAGAGGGGCCACATGCCTGTGCTTTCTCATTTCTTGGTCTTTTCTGGGCTGCTCCCTTTTCCTGGAACATGCCTCAGACTGCTCTGAGGGATGGCTCCCTTGGGAAACCCTCTGGACCTCCTGGGTTGTGTTATTACAAATGGAAAAGGGTAGAGAGATGAAAAGACCTGGAGGTCAGAGGTAGTGGCTAGTGGAAAGCTGTGGAAGCCTTATATGAAAGTTTACTTCCTTCTCCAAAACAATGGGCAGGCCGCTGAACAATGTTAAGAAGCAGAATGACAAGACCAGGTGCCTTTCGGAAAGGTCACTGTGGCTGCCCTTAAGAGATGCGGGGAAACCAATGAGGACCCTGTCACTAATCCCAGTCAAAGATGGCAGCAGAGCAGATAATACTGGTGAGAATGAAGAAATGTGGACATACTTTAGGGCTGCTTAGGAGGTAGAATTGACAGCTTTTATTAACTTATTAGAAAAAAAAACACTCTAGGGGAAAAAGAGTCACGGACATTCCCAAATTTCTGGATTCAGGCAGTTGTGGGTGCCGTTGTTGTTAGCTGGGAATGTTTGGATGTAGAGGCAGTTTTGAAAGGAAGAGAATAAGCTCAGCTTGAGACACGTTGACTTTGAAATGCCTTTAAAGCAAACAGGTAGGGACAGGCATTTCCTCTAGCAATTGAGATGCCACTAAGATGCCCACATTCTGCCTCAGAATACCGGGGTTTAGTACCCACCTCTGCCTTTGATTACAGCTTCCTGCTAAAGCAGACCCCGGGAGGCAGCACATGATGGCTCAAGTAACTGGGCTCCTGCCACCCTTGTGGGAGACCTGAACTGAGTTCCCAGTTTCCAGTTTCAGCCATCTCCCAGCTTCAGCCATGGTGGGCATTTGGAGAGTGAACCAACAGATACATGTGCTCTCTCCTTCTCTCTCTCTCTTCTTCTTCTTTACTCTCAAATAAATAAAAAAAACTGTAAAAAATAAAATTAAAATGAAACAAACAGAGTTTTCCAGTAGGTATTTGAATATGCATAGATCTAGGATGCAAAGGAAAGGATGGAAACAGCCCTGGAAATTTGAAAATCATTATCATATAGATTGTAATTAAGGCCAAGGAGAAAGATATAATCCTTTAGACTGTAGGGCTAAGGAGGTAAGGACCATACATCAATACCTCTGTATGTCCAGAGCCTAATAATATGCCTGGAAAAGAGTGGGTGCCTTGGGAATTTTATTGAAAAAAAAAAAAGAATGAATGTTAATTAGTTAATTAATTAAGTGAAATAAAGTCATTTTATTTTTAGAACTTCCAGAATACAAAGTATTGAAACATAAAAAATCACTATGGTATTGATATGTATCCAATGACTTTTTTAAAAGAGTACAAGAATGGTAATCTTACCAAAAAAGTTATATAGAACAATAAGTATTTTGAAGACAAATGAAATGTATTCCATTTGTACAAATTAAGACACAGTAACAGTCCAAAAATTACCAAAGCAGAATTGCAAATGCTATTTTATTATCATGTTTACAGTGTCTGATGTGTAATTAAAATTTGATAATCATATTTATCTATGCATAATAATCAGCAAAAGACAGAGATTAAAAGGAGAGCTAAATTGAAATCAACAATGAGCAACCTTTAAGCCATGCATTTGGCACCACACAAACCTGCTCACAGCAATGCCTGTCCTGGTGACTTGATTTCCATTTTTCACCTGTTCCTTCATGGAGCTTAAATTTGGGGAGGCAACAAACCTCCTCTTGTGTATTATCATGTAAAGAGAACTCTGGAAGATTTCTGTTCCTTTATTGAATAGAACATTTAGATGTAGGAATACATTCTCTAGCACCAAACAGCGTCTACTCTGATGGAGTGGATAGTAGCTCCACTGCACAAAGAAGGATATGCTCCCAACACTTTGTAAGCAAGTTTCTTTTTTTCTATTCTTGATCAAATTATTCTTGACTCTTTCATTTCATTGGATAATCCAGAAGGTACAACTCAGAGAATTATTTTTTCAATTTTTTCAGATGATCCCAGTCATTAGTGGAAGACTAAGATAAATCTCTCCCATGACAGTATTTTAGGCATGGAAAGCCAAGACACTCTGGGAAAAAAAATAAAAAGACCTAAATGAAAGATCTCTGTGAGTGAGATCCCGGTGGAAAGAACGGGGCCACCAAAGAAGGAGGTACCTTTCTCTGAAGGGAGGAAAGAACTTCCACTTTGACTATGACCCTGTCGAAATAAGTTCAAAGTCAGCGAACTCAAAAGGCTTCCATAGCCTTGGCAACTCATGACAAGAGCCTAGGGAGATTACTGATGCCATAAACAAGAGTGTCCAATTGTTAAGTCAACAACAGGAGTCACTGTGCACTGACTCCCCATGTAGGATCTCTGTCCTTAATGTGTTGTCCAATGTGAATTAATGCTATAACTAGTACTGAAATAGTATTTTACACTTTATGTTCTGTGTGGGTGCAAACTGATGAAATCTTTACTTAATATATACTAAATCGATCTTCTGTATATAAAGATAATTGAAAATGAATCTTGATGTGAATGGAATGGGAGAGGGAGCGGGAGATGGGAGGGGTGCAGGTGGGAGGGAAGTTATGGGGGGGAAGCCACTGTAATCCATAAACTGTACTTTGCAAAATTATATATACTAAATAAAAATTTTAAACACCTAAGAATACTTGGTGTTAAATTGGAAATAGCATAGAAAATTAATCAGTTTTTAAAAAAATATCATGTAGGATCTCTGTCCTTAATGTGCTGTACATTGTGATTTAATGCTATAACTAGTACTCCAACAGTATTTTTCACTTTGTGTTGCTATGTAGGGGCAAACTGTTGAAATCTTTACTTAATATATACTAAACTGATCTTCTGTATATAAAGAGAATTGAAAATGAATCTTGATGTGAATGGAAGGGGAGAGGGAGCGGGAAAGGGGAGAGTTGTGGGTGGGAGGGAAGTTATGGGGGGGAAGCCATTGTAATGCATAAGCTGTACTTTGGAAATTTATATTCATTAAATAAAAGTTTTTTTTAAAAAAGTTCATATTCCATAGGGATGCTATGAGATGAAATACAATAATATGAAGTACAGGACCTGACAGAGTAACTGTGTGATATATCCTCCTCGAATATACACCAGACTTTTTAAGAGTAGAAGTTAGGGACTTTTTCCCCTTCTCTTTTGGATAGACTTCCATTATCATTCAACTCTAAAAGTTTTGTAATTTTAATTGTGGGTATATTTTTAATTAATACATTTTATTTTCATTTTATTTTTATATTTATTTATCTGTAATAAAATTGTACATGTTTATGAATACCATATGATGTCTCCATACACATACATATTGTGTAATGTTCAAATCAAGGTAAGTATCTCTTATCTTCAAACATTTATCATTTCTTTGTGGTGAAAACATTCCAAATCCTTTCTTACAGCTGTTTATGAGATTATAATATATTATCAGTATCTACTGTCACCCTATGGTGACTCATTTCTCCTATTGAACTATGCCTTGGTATCTATTTAGCGTACTTTCCCTATCCTGCCTTTCCCCTTTTCCCCAGTCTTTGATGACCACTATTCTTTTCTAAACTTATTTGAGATCAACAGTTAAAAAAAATATTTTATTTATTTTAAAGGAAAAGTTAGAGAAAGAAATCTTCTTTCTGTTGGTTCACTCCCCAAATGGTTGCAACACCTGGGTCTGGACCACTCCAAAGCCAGGAACCTGGAAATCCATCTGGGTCTGCCACTTGGTGGCAGAGGCCCAAATTCTTGGGCCATCTTCCACTGCATTCCCAGGTGCCCTAGTAGGGAGCTGAATTGTAAGTGAAGCTGGGACTTGAACTGGTGCTCATGTGAGATGCCAGCAACAGAGGGAGAAGCTTAACCCACTGCAACACAATGCCATCCCTGAAATCAACTTTATTAGATTCCACATTTGAGTGAGATCATATGGTAATTAATTGTATTTCTGCACCTCACTTATTTCACCTACCATAATGATGTCAGTTCCTTTGACATTGTTGCAAATGATAGGACTTCATCTTTTTCATGACTGAATAGTATTTCATTATGTATTATTACCTAAATTTCTTTATCCATTCATTCAGTGCATGGGCACTTAGATTGTTTCCATTTATTTACTTTTGTGATTAGTTCTGCAACAAGCATGGAAGTGCAGATGTCTCTTACACAGAATGACTTCCTTCCTTTTGGATATAAACCCAGTAGTGAAATGGCTGGATCATATGGTAGTTCAATTTTTAATATTTTGAGGAAACTTAATACTGTTTTCCACAATCGCTACACAAGAGTCCCAACTAGTGTGCAAGGGTTCCATTTTCTCCCCATCATCATCAGCACTAGTTATCATTATCTTTTTTATAATAGTCATCCTTACTGGCATGAGATGGTATGCCATTTTGGTTTTAACTTGAATTTGCCTAACTATTAGTGATGACTTTTTCATATACCTTTTGATCATTTGTGTGTATACTTTTGAGAAATGTCTACCTGAGTCTACTTCCCATTTAAAATCAGATAATTGGAGATTTTTTCCTACTGAGTTGAGTTCCTTGTATATTCTGGATATTAGTCCTTTTTCAAATGCATCACTTGCACATACTCTCTCCCAGTCTGTTGGTTGTCCCTTCATTTTGTTGTTTCTTTTGCAGGGAAGGAACTTTTTAGTTTGATTGCAATTCCATTTGTCTATTTTTGCTTTTGTTTCCTGTTCACTTGAGGACTTATTTTTTAATTCTTGCCTATTCCAGTGTCCAGAAGTATTTCCACCTTGATTTCTTCCAGTACAATAAACTTCACTTTTAGAGGAGTTTTCTGTTCATGATGAAACTAAACAGAAAGAAAAGAGTTCCAATATAACCCCATCCACACACAAGCACAACTTTCTCTACTATCAACAGTATATCCTTTCCAACCATGAGCTATTTGTGGGTATAATTAAAATTTTAAAATAAAGGAGTATTTAAAACTACTAATTTGGTATTTAATTGCAAGTCATCAGATGTAATTTGTATAATCTTGATTCTTTAAGAATTTATAAACATTCATTTTCCAATGTGGCCTAATACATGATAAATATTTGAAAAGGAACTGTATTGTCTGTATGCAAGGATCTATATATTTTCTATGTGAGCTACAATTTTTGATATAGACTCATATTTTAAAATCTCCAACTGTGATGCTGGACTTGTCCATTTTTCCTATTGTTTTCTTGTATTTTCAATGGCTCTTTTATTTTTTTTCCCAAAGAAACCTTTTATTTAAGAAGTACAAATTTCATAAGAACAACTTTAGGAATATAGTGATTCATCCCACCATATCTTCCCTCCCACCCTAATTCCAACCCACCTCCTCCTCCCTCTTCCATTCCCAGTCCTATTCTCCATTAACATTCATTTTCAATTAACTTTATACAAAAAAGATAAACTATTTACTAAGTAAAGATTTCAACAATTTTCATACACACATAAACTGTTTGAGAGACAAGTTTTAAAGTTAATTCTGATAATACAACTCATTGAGGACAGAGGTCGTGCATGGGAAGTAAGTACACAGTGATTCCTGTTAATTTAACAATTAACACTCTTATGTATGACATCAGTGATCACCTGAGGCTCTTGACATAAGCTGCCAAAGCTATAGAAGCCTTTTGAATCCATAATCTCCATCAGTATTTAGAAAAGGCCATAAGCAAAATGGAAGTTCTCACCTCCCTTAAGAGAAAAGTACATCCTTCTGTAATGGCCACTGCTTTCCATTTGGTTCTCACTCACAGTGATCCTTCATGTTGGACATTTTTTTGCCATAATATCTTGGCTTTCCATGCCTGAAATGCTCTCATGGGCTTTTCAGCCAGACCAGAATGCTTTAAGGGCTGATTCTGAGGTCAGAGTGCTATTTAAAGTGATTGTCATTCTATGAGTTGGCTGTGTGGACTGCTTCCCATGTTGGAACATTCCCTCCTTTTTTAAAAAAATTCTATCCATTAATTACCAGACACTTGATCATATTTATATGATCACTTTAACACTTAATGCTATGTATATGTTCACTTTGACACTTAATATGATCACTTCAACACATAAGATGGCAATTTTACCACCCAGCTTAATGGGACTTGGGGGTCTCATGGCAAATTTTTAAACTGTACCCTTAGAAGTAAGTCCATAGGAATGTATGTAGAACTATACAGCTTTACAGTAACAAACTTCCTCCTCCTCCCTCTCTTATTCCGACTCTTATTTTTTACTGAGATCTACTTTAAATTGACTTTATACACATATGATTGACTCTATGTTAAGTAAGGAGATCAACAAATATTATGAAGAAAAAAAAAACTGTTCCTCAATAGTCAAGACAAGGGCTGTTCAAGTCATTGCTTCTCAAAGTGTTAATTTCACTTCTACAGATTTCCTTTTAGGTGCTCTATTAGTTCTCACATATCAGGGAGAACATATGGTATTTGTCCCTTTGGGACTACTTATTTCACTAAGTATGATGTTTTCCAGATTCATCCATTTTGTTGCAAATGACAAGATTTCGTTTTTCTTATCTCTGTATAGCATTCCATTGAGCACATATCCCATAATTTTTTTATCCAGCCTTTGGTTGACAGCCATTTAGGTTGATTCCATGCCTTAGCTATTTTGAATTGAGCTGCAATAGACATGGAGGTGAAAATAACTCTTTCATTTGCTGATTTCATTTCCCTTGGGTAAATTCCCAGGAGTAGGATGGCTGGGTCATAAGGTAGGTCTGTATTCAGATTTATGAGGTATCACTGTACTATCTCCCATAGTGGTTTTATCAGTTTACATTCCCACCAACAGTGGATTAGGCTACCTTTTTCCCACATCCTCACCAGCATTTGTTGTTTGTTGATTTCTGTAGGAAAGCCATACTAACTGGGGTGAGGCAAAACCTCATTGTGGTTTTGATATGCACTTCCCTGAAGGCTAGTGATTGTGAACATTTTTTCATGTGTCTGTTGGCCATTTGGATTTCACTTTTGAAAAGTATCTGTTTAAGTCCTTTGCCCATTTTGTAACTGGGTTGTTTGCTTTGTTGTGTGGAGTTTCTTGATCTCTTTATATATTCTGATTATTAATCCTCTATCAGTTTCATAATCTGCAAATAATTTCTCCCATCCTGTTGGTTGTCTCTTCACTTTGCTGAGTGTTTCTTTTGCAGTACAGAAGCTTCTCAATTTGATGTAATCCCATTTGTTAATTTTGGTTTTGACTTACTATGCCTCTTTGGTATTTTTCAAGAAGTCATTGCCTGTGCCAATATTATGCAGGGTTTCCCCAATTTTCTCCAATAATTTGATAGTATCAGGTAATAGATTTAGGTCTTTAATACATTTTTAATGGATTTGTGTTTAAGGAATAAGATAGGGATCCAGCTTCATACTGCTGCACTTGGAAATCCAGTTTTCCCAGCACCACTTGTTGAAGATGTTGTCCTTGCTCCAGGGATTTGATTTAGCTCCTAGGTCAAATATAACTTGGTTGTAGATGCTTGGATTGATTTCTGGCATTTCTATTCTGGCCCTTTGGTCTACCCATCTGATTTTGTACCAGTACCAGGCTGCTTTGATTATAACTGCCTTGTAGTATATCTTGAAATCTGGTATTGTCCTTTCTGCACCACCCTGCAAGAGGTCCATATGGTGTTGTTCTTGAGTCCTGGCTTAACTTAAGGGGAAGTGTCATGATGTCCAGAGCCCTTGATGTCCTGAAAATGAAGGAGGAGGATGTCCTCAAGTTCATTGCAGCAGGAACCCACTTAGGTGGCATCAACCTTGACTTCCAAGTGGAACAATACATCTACAAAAGGAAAAGTGATGGCATCTACATCATAAATCTGAATAGGACCTGGGAGAAACTTCTGTTGGCAGCTCATGCTATTGTGACCATAGAAAACTCTGCTACTGTCAGTGTGATATCCTCCAGAAACACTAGCCAGAGGTCTGTGCTGAAGTTGCTGCTGCCACTGGAGCTACTCCTATTGCTGGCCCACTTCACACCTGAGACCTTCACTAACCAGATCCAGGCAGCCTTCTGTGAACCATGGTTTCTGGTGGTTACTGATCCTAGGGCTTACCGCCAGCCTCTCACAGAAGCAACTTATGTGAACCTGCCTACCATTGCTCTGTGTAACACAGATGATCCTCTGCACTATGTAGATATTGCCATCCCATGCAACAACAAGGGTCTGATGTGGTGGATGCTGGCCCAGGAGGTTCTGTGCATGCGTGGTGCCATCTCCTATGAACACCCTTGGGAGATCATGCATGATCTCTACTTCTACAGAGATCTTGAAGAGACTGAAAAAGAAGAGCAAGCTGCCGCTGAAAAAGCTGTGACCAAGGAGGAGTTTCAGGGTGAATGGATGGATGACTCAACACCTGAGTTCATTTCTACTCAGCCTGAGGTTGCAGACTGGTCTGAAGGTGTGCAGGTGCCCTCTGGGCCTATTCAACAGTTCCCCACTGAAGACTGGAGTGCTCAGTCCACCAGTGAAGATGGGTCTACAGTGCCTACTGCTCAGGCCACGAAGTGGGTAGGAACAACACTGCGTGGTCTTAAGCTGCTTTTCATGGTCTCTGAAGCAAGCATGGAAATGAGATTGATGGAAAATAAACACCAGTTTATACAGAAAAAAAATCCCATATGAGCACCAGGTTCTAGTCCCGGTTACTCCTCTTCCAGTCCAGCTCTCTGCTGTGGCCAGGGAGAGCAGTGGAGGATGGCCCAAGTGCTTGGGCCCCTGCTCCCACATGGGAGACAGGAAGGGAGCACCTGGCTCCTGGCTTCAGATCAGTGCAGTGCCAACTGTAGCGGCCATTTGGGGAGTGAACCAACAGAAGGACTACCTTTCTCTCTTTCTCTCTCTCTCTCTCACTGTCTATAACTCTACCTGTCAAAAATTTTTAAAAAAGATGGCCAAAAAAAAAAGAAAGAAAGAAAGAAATGCCCCATTACTATTGTATTGGAGTTTGTGTCTCCCTTTAGATCCATTAACATTTTTTTAAATAGCCAGGTGCCCTGAAACTAGGTGCATATACATTTATAATAGTTACCTCTTTCCATTGAATTGATCCCTTAATCATTGCATAGTGCCCTTCTTTGTCTCTTTTAACAGATTTTTGTGTTCAAGACTATTCTATGTGATATTAGGATGGCTATACCAGCTCTTTTTTTGTTTCTGTTAGCATGGAATACCTTTTTCCATCCTTTCACATTCAGTATGTGTGCATTTTTGTTGGAGAAATGTGTTTCTTGTAGGCAACAAATAGATGAGTTTTGGTTTTTATACCATTCAGCCAGTCTGTATCTTTTAACTGGAGAGTTGAGGCCATTTTCATTCAAGCTGACTATTGATAAGTAATAACTGTGCCCTGCCATTTTCACATAAATAATCCAATTTTTACATTGGATTTCCTTTGTACTTTTACTGGCAGATTTTCTTCCTTTACCTTCTTTCCTAGTGATGACCATGTTTCTGTGTTTCTGTTTGCAGTATATCCTTAAGCATCTTCCTCAGGGATGGATGGGTGATGACAAATTCTTTCAATTTCTATTTGTCATTGAATGTCTTGTTCATAAATCAGAGCTTTCCATGGTATTGTATTCTGGGTTGACAGTTCTTTTCTCTTAAGTCTTGGAATATATCACCATTCTCTCCTAGCCTGTGGGTTTCTGGTGAGAAGTCTACTGTGAGTCTGATTGGCATTTCTCTCACGCATGTTTGGAATCTTTTCTTTTTGTTTTATTGTGGAGAATTTGATCACAATGTGTCATGATGAAGATGTTTTCTGTCATGCCTATTATGAGTTCTGTGTGCTTCCTGTACTTGGATATCTGTTATTATTACACTAAAAAGGCCTTCTAATCCTTTCTCTCTTTCCACACCTTCAGGAACCCCTAGAACCTGTATGTTGAGTTGTTTGATAGTACCCTATAGATTACCAACAGTGTTTTTTCAGTTTTCTAGTTTCTTGTTCTTGTGTTTGGTCTGATCGTAAAATTTACTGTTCTTGTCTTTGAAGTTTGATATTGTTTATTCTGATTCAATGATTCTGTTCTTAATGTTTTCCACTGCATTTTTTATTTGTTCTATTGAATTCTTCATTTCCAAGATTTCATTTTGATTTCTCTTTGAGATCTCAATTTCATGGGGGAAATTTTCTTTCATATCATGTATGGATTTCATTAATTCATGTGTTTGCTTCTGATTACTTCTAAGTAATCCTATGATCAATTTTTTGAATTCGATTTCTGGAATTTCTTCAGTGTCATCAGCTTCATAATCTAGTATTGAAGTGTTGTGTACTTTTGGGGGCATCACATTGTCTTTTTTATTTTTGTTTCTTGACTTGGTTCAGTTGTTATTCAGCATTTGTGCAGATACTTGTTGGCTTCTTTGTTTTTTCACTGTGGCAGCTTTTATTTTTGTACTATTCCTCTGTAGATTAGTGAAGTGTATGCTTTCAGTGAATACCTAGAGGCATGGGGTAGGTGTAGCCAGGGAACTCTGTTCAGTTCTCCAGAGTAAAGAGCATGTCTGAGGTGACACACCCAGGTTTGGCATAGTGAATCTCTCTTTTTATTAAGATTTATTTTTGCCCCAAATGGTGGAGTTAGAAATGTGCCAGGGGATTCCAATACAATCCCATCAAGGTGGCATGTACCAATGCCATCTCACTAGTCCAAGTGATCAATATCAGTTCACAATTGATCACACTGATAGGTCTAAGAGTCAAAGGGATCACACAAACAAGACTAGTGTCTGCTGCTACTAACTGATAGAATCAAGAAAGGAGAGAATGATCCAACATGGGAAGTGGGAGACACAGCAGACTCATAGAATGGCAGATGTCCTAAACAGCACTCTGGCCTCAGAATCAGCCCTTAAGGCATTCGGATCTGGCTGAAGAGCCCATGGGAGTATTTCAGATATGGAAAGCCAAGACACTCTGGCAAAAAAAAAAAAAAAAAAAAAAAAAAAAAAAAAAAAAAAACCTAAATGAAAGATCTCTGCGAGTGAGATCCCAGTGGAAAGAACGGGGCCATCAAAGAAGGAGGTACCTTTCTCTGAAGGGAGGAGAGAACTTCCACTTTGACTATGACCCTGTCGAAATAAAATCGAAGTCAGCGAACTAAAAGGCTTTCATAGCCTTGGCAACTCATGACTAGAGCCTAGGGCAGTTTCTGACGCCATAAACAAGAGTGTCCAATTGTTAAGTCAACAACAGGAGTCACTGTGCACTGACTCCCCATGTAGGATCTCTGTCCTTAATGTGTTGTCCAATGTGAATTAATGCTATAACTAGTACTGAAACAGTATTTTATACTTTATGTTCTGTGTGGGTGCAAACTGATAAAATCTTTACTTAATATATACTAAATCAACCTTCTGTATATAAAGATAATTGAAAATGAATCTTGATGTGAATGGAATGGGAGAGGGAGAGCAAGATGGGAGGGGTGCAAGTGGGAGGGAAGTTATTGGGGGAAAAGCCATTGTAATCCATAAACTGTACTTTGGAAATTTATATTTACTAAATAAAAATTTTAAAAAATAATAATAATTCCTGAAAAACTAGAAAAAAAGATTTATTTTTTTATTTGAAAGAGTTACACCGAGAGAGGAGGGGCAAACAGAGAGAGGTCTTCCATCTGCTGGTTCATTCCTCAAATGGCTACAATGGCCGGATCTGTGCCAATCTGGAGCTAGGAGCCAGGAGCTTCCTCCAGGTCTCCTATATAGGTGCAGGGGCACAGGGACTTGGGCCATCCTCTACTGCTTTCCCAAGCCATAGCAGATAGCTGGATGGGAAGTAGAGCAACCAGGACTCAAACCGGTGCCCGTATGGGATGCCAGCACTGCAGGCAGCAGCTTTACCCACTATGCCACAGCACTGCCCTCCCCCTTATTTTTTAATCAGAGAGGAGGCTTGTTCTTGTCTGTTGGCATCAACTCAGCTGCGCTCCTCTCCTCACAAGAGACTAGTGCCTGAGTGCTAGCCCCAGTGGGTATATTATTTGTCCACTCTGCCACAAGGGCCACACAAAGGATCTATGCAGTCCTCAGTGTAAGCTCAGATTCTCCAGCAATCTCCCTCACCAGGTAACCAGGGAGCCCTGAGCATGTGGAGCCTCCCACAGTGACTGCCCAAAGTCCCAGCAACACCCTGAGTCTTCCCACACAGCCTCAGTATTTTCACAGTCCTGGCACACAAGCCTCCCACAATCATGAGCACCCAGCCCCCTGTCTGTTCTTTCCACTAGACTCAAGAATCTCCACTTGGCTGGTTGCTGGGTGCAGATAAGGGCTGGCACAGTTATTATGTATGTCCAAAATGGCGCCTGCTCCCTATCAGCTTGTTACAGGATGCCATTGCAGGGTGATAAGAGAGAGAGAAACGTGCCCCCTTTGTTTTTTTCTCCTCTAGTTTGGCAGTACACTATCCCCCACAGAGCTCCAAGCTGGATACCCTCTAGGCTTTTCCTGCAGCCTTTTTAGCCAGTGGCTTGGGCTGCTGCAGTCTGGTCTCACCTCACTCTCAAACACTGGTATGGAGGCTCTCAGCTGCTGAGGTCCTGAGTAGCGCATGTCCATGCCCTCCACATAGGTCCACTGTGTCCCTCCAATTTGCATAGAGTTTCCTCTGCTGTCTTCTCCCTAACTCCTCCCTGAGACTGCACTCTCTCCACTTTTTTTAAACTATCTTCTCAAAGACTAGAGCAGCAAGCTCCCTCCCTACTCTGCCATCTTAATCCAGTCTGGCCTTTTTAATATTTAATATTTTTCACCATATATGTAGTTTTCCTACCTAAAGTGTTTGTATAAGGTATCACAATGGAAGGAATAATGGAACAGATTGGAAGACTGCAAGCAATGTGAGAGGACAGTGTAGTGGTTCCTAGCAAGCCTTTTGAACAAAAACTGATCCATGCTCTGAAGGTGATTACCTCTAAAGGTCAATTTATTCATCTGTAAAGTGGGGATGATGACAAAAATAGTATCAACCCAGATCCAAATCCACATCTTTGAGGTCATTTAGAGTAAAGGTCAGGACATAGCAGAATCTTGACAAGTTTCCTGAAAGTCCTAATTGGGAAATAAATCAATGCTGCTTTTGAATAATACATAGATTTGAGAGAGTTCACTTACTTGTAGGAAGGAAAAGGGAATTGTAAAACACATTTTCCTAGCTGAAATCCCCAGGTGGTCATTGTAGTGTTATATTAGTCTGTGTTCCTGAATCATGGTTCATCACTCCAGTGTTCAGAGGCACAGGAGTAGCCATGGATAAAACAGAAAGTCTCCAAAGGTAAATGGAAATCTTTCCTCAGTTATCTTGTGAGTTCCAATAAAAACAAAGTAATTCATTAATTCAGTCATAATATTGCTAACATCCCAAGAACTAAGAATAGACAAAATGACAGCACAATTTCATTTAATGTCTGTTCTGTTCACTTCTTACATAAATTAAGAACTTTTTTCCATCTCTTTTTCCACAAAAGTTCATGAAACCAAACCTAATCTTCCCATAACAAAATATATCCCAAGAAGTGAGCTTCAAAGTCTGAAGATGGCTGAAGGGACACACTGCCCAGACTGGACAAAAGTTATAAGAATTAGCTTTCTGAAGAATCCAAAAAGATTTAATAGATTTGTGTAGCTCTTAAAAACTGCCTTCAAGGTGAGCATTGTGGAGCAGTGGGTTAAGTCACCACTTGGGATGCCTGCATGCTGTATCAGAGGGCTGAGTGTTGCCCCACTTCCTATCCATCTTCCTGCTAATGCACACTCTGGGAGGCAGCAGGGATGGCTTTAGTGCTTGAGGCCCACATGGGAGTCTAAGATAGAGTTCCAAGCCCCTGGCTTTGATTTGTCCCATTCCTGACTGTTTTGGGCCTTTGGGGAGTGAATCGGTGGATGGAAGATCTCTTTTTCTCTTTCTCTTTCGAGCAGATGAAAATAGATAAACTTAAAAAATAAAAATAAAAAGCATCCTGCTTTGACCACGATTTATCCCATAGCTCAGTTCAGTTGAATAACAATTGTGTGTGCCTCTGCTATGCACCAGAAAGTGTTCTAGAATTTGGGGAAACCAAAATTGGTAAGACATGGTCCATAGTGAAGGAAATCCTAATCTGTTTAAAAATATGTAAATCAATAAGTGCAATTGAAAGCAGAGAGCCTCCAGGTGTTTGATGCACATGGCAGGTTTATTTTTAATCCAGAGACTTCAAATAGAAACATGACTTTGCAGGTTCCCCCAAAGACTCAGCAGTACTCAAAGTGCAGTGTTTTAGAGTTATATTCCCATATGGCTGCAGTGCTTAGAAGAAAGTCCTGTTCTCCTTTGATGGTACAGGAATTCTTCAAGTGGTCCTAGTCAGCAGCCAGCTGGGCTCACACACTAAGGCTATCTTTGTGGCTGCTCTAGGATCAGAACTTGTGACAATTGTTCTAATCAAATCATCACAAGCAAGATGGTTTTCTAAATAATTCATGTTCATGTTCACAGTACTTAACAGCATGTGTCTTGACCCTTCCCTGTATCTGAAGGCAAGATCTAAACAACATTATTTTAATAAATACAAAAACCCATGCAACATGGGCTGCAGGAGACCTTAGGGCAGCAAGGAGAGGTAGTTTCTTTAGTTAGGGAGAAAATGTACTAAGTATAGGAATCTGTCTATAGTGAGATGGATAAAACAGTAGGTCATGAACTGATTTTTTTTCATAATGGCAAACCTATATGTTTATAATTTTTAATCCTTTCAGCAAATAACCTGTAAGAATGAAAGGGAAAAAATTTCCTATTAAACTATTAAACAGAGAACATCTATGAAGTGATTGCCCATTGTCATATCCTAGCTTCAAATTTGTAATACTGTGTTCTCCATATTGGGAAAGTGGGTAAGAGTAAAAAGCCAAACTGAATTCTAGGATGGAAGAAAATGCAGTTTGAAAATAAATTGTCCAGAGTCCTCCTAACAAGTGAATATAGAACCTGATGTTAGTTTCTGATTGAAATTTCCAGAAAATGAGTAAAGCATTTGAAACTTCAAATGTATTCATGCTCTTAATTTCCAAGGTTCAACTACATCAGTTTTATCACACATGGTTTTTAGATTTCAAACCTTGAAAAATATTTTTCCCAGGTTCACGAAAGTGTTTAGTTTCAAAACCGTGGCACAGAGGGTTTCTGATTACCTATCGAAACAAATAGCCTTATTGGTTCAAAACAATCAAGGATCTCCCTTTATTTGTATTTCCATTTATAGAAATAAAAATTCTTTCTTAAACAAATTTCAGTGTAATTAACGAGCATATGCATTTCTTCCTTATTTTTTTTGTCATCCTCTGAGTACTGGGGTATAAAGAAGGCTATTATACGGGAGCTTGAGCTGAATTCGTGGCTTTGATATTAATTTATCCAATGATTAGAACCCCAGTGTGCTACCTTTCTGCTAGGAATGAAGCAGAAAAGAAGGGTTAATTGTACTGTACCTACAAATGTGCACAATGGGAACTGTAATAAACAAAAGCATGTGAGCTGCATGGTGCTGCCAAGTTCCAGGACACTTAGAGTACATGAATAAAAACTTTATTCCATCAACTATTTACATTGTTAAGAACCTGGTTTTTCAAATTGTCTTCCATGAATGTTCACCTTCCAAAATTATTCCCTTTTATTAACCCAGCAACACATAGTAGAAGAAAACTTGAGTTAAAGCTTGACAGTAAGTGATATTTACCAACAACCTGGGAGGGATTTTGCCCAAGATTTGTAGCTGACCTACCATAGAGATAAAGGTAAAAGATGTCACAAAATAAAACTACAGGGTTGAGGTGGAGGTCCTGCAACAGGACATACCACAATGTTTTATAGAAATTGGATCTACTGTAGCAAACCCCTGACACTTCTCTGCCTTCCAGTGCCCTGAAATATTTCTGAGGTACCAGTGTTTCTCAGCATAATACAGTTCATCCATACCAGCATGCATTTGGATGACATCCAATTACACTGTCAAGTTTGTATTCTTGTTAAGAAGGAAGAAACACAGGAAGTCAGAGAATTTGAATTCTTTCTCACGTGTTGAACTGTGTTTGGACAAAAGCCATCCTCCTTGGCCTAAATCCATGCAATTTGTCATTCTACAAGCATATGCCTCACTCTCTTGCATCCATGTTTTGCAAGTTCTGGAGTCTCCATTCTATGTTTCCCCTATTGATAAACCCCCACTCATCCCCACAAATAAAGCCCAAGGCTCACTTCTTCTGAGAAGTCCCCCCTGATTCCCTTTATTATGTTTTCTTTTATCTGTATCATATAACTTTACAAACATAATTGTTGACATGTGTGCTTATCTGTCTACTACCAAATGAGTGCAGGTGCCTTGTCTTTCCTGGGCTGAGTGCCCAAGGTTGATCTGGGGCTTAGAAAACATGTTGAATAAATGAAAGTATATATTCGTACTAAAATTGCACTGGAATGTTAGCTTACGAGAAGAGAGACTATCTTGTTCATTAGCAAAGAGTAGGTTAATAGTTATGATTTCTAGGTACATTTTCTTTAAATAACTAAAGTAGATAGGTGAATGTCCTAACACCTGACAATAAGATAAATATTTCATGATGGATTGTACTTTTAAAAATAAAATATTTCTTGTATTAGGCAATTCTGTTGGAAATTAAAATGGGAATTTCCTTTTAAAAAATACCCAATCCTTTCAACAACATGAAGACTTCCATTATAAAGTATTTGGATCCTGTTCTTGAGGCCAAAAGAATTCGTGGCACAAGTACAGTTACACTTAGCAGAAATCCAATTGTAACAAGATAATATCTTTAAAAATTAGTTTTGTGCTTTCCTTTTCCCAGCTTCCTTTTATGTGACCACATTGTCTAAAGGAAAGTAGGATGATTAGATTGAGAAGAAAAGAAAATAAATCCTATGTCTTCAGTTCTCTGACTCTGAAGCAGGCTTTTGAGAATCAAAGAGACATTTTGAGGAAGCCCAAAAATTGTGACATAGAAATAGAATAAGATTAGATGAAGGGCCAAGTCACCCACCCTACCCCTCCCAATAAGGACGAGCAGATATAGAGTTGGAAGAGCTCTTGGGTCAGAGGATGGAAGAGAAGAGGACCCATTCTGATATACCACAGGGAAGAGACTTGGTGTAAATGGAATAGAGTGTATGAAAGAGAGAAGCCGATAGAGGTATGGGAAACACTGAACACTGGATAAGGATCAAATTTATATATATACATACATATATTTATTTATTTAAATGGAAGTTGTTATTGTCTGCAAACCCTATATGAATCAGTAGTGAATTAAATTAGTAAATACCAGAATTAAATGAATCTAGTCAGATCCTACCTAATAATCAGATATTTTCGTGTTTAGTATTGAACACAGGAGCACATGTTAAGAATATGCACAAGATGATCATAATAGATAGTCTAAGGCACTGGGGTGGAGGACTGGAAGACATACAACCTAAAGACAAGACTCAGGACAGAAAAAGGGGAGAGTACTCGAGCTTATCAGTGACCTTCCCAAAACATGGCTGACATTAACAGTCAGAGTGGTCCAAATATAGAGTGTTCATGATCAGCAGGTTGATGAGTTGGTTAGAGTGATGACAAAGGCCTTCTGATGAATGAGTGGGACACTTAGCAGCTGGGGTGACTTCTGATTCTGTGAGTCTCTTACTTTATGAAACAAAGATAAGGATTAATTCAATCAGTTAACAAATATGTATTGCATAGTCATTATGTATCAAGCACTGTGTTAAGTGCTGGAGATGTAACACAGCAGAGTCAAATAGGAGCTGTGTCACACAACTTATGATCTACAAGAGAGATATCACATAAGCAAATATGAATTTCAAATATTGCAAAGGAGAAATCTAGTACTATGAGAACTTTTATTAGAAGTATACCTGGGCAAGAATATGAGGATGGGACTTTCAAGATATGTAACTCTTTATCAAAGATGCAAAGGAAATGTAGGAGATACTCAAGGGGAAAGGGAAGAGAAACCAAGGCTATTGGATGACACAGTCCTCTCTTTCCATTTCCAGGTGAAAAACTGTATCCCTAATTGAGAGGCAGTGTGATGTAATCATTTAAACATAGAATTGAATTCAATACTTTCCACTTGTGTGTTATGTGTCCTTGTACAAATTATTTAAATTCTCTGACCTAAAGGTTATTATCTGTAAAATTAGGAAACTATCACAGAGTTGTTAGCTAAGATAAATGGGTGTAAAAGATTACTCCCCAAGCCTAATATACAGTGTTTATTAAACTTTGTGTGTAAACCAGAAATGGAGATGGCATGACAATGACTATTTAATTACTGAAGGCAGAACACAAGCTTTTTTTTTTCTTTTATTTATTTGACAGGTAGAGTTACAGACAGTGAGAGAGAGAGAGACAGAGAGAAAGGTCTTCCCTCCCTAAATGGCCACCACGGCTGGTGCTGCGCCGATCTGAAGCCAGGAGCCAGGTGTTTCTTCCTGGTCTCCCATGAGAGTGCAGGGGCCATCCTCCACTGCCCTCCCGGGGCCACAGCAGAGAGCTGGACCAGAAGAGGTGCAACTGGGACTAGAACCCAGCACCCATATGGGATGCTGGCGCTGCAGGCGGAGGATTAACCAAGTGAGCCACGGAGCTAGCCCAAGAACACAAGCCTTTTAAACTGCAAACTCACAGATTTTAGGTCACTGAGTATCCTAGCATTAAGGCTGTGAGCACCAACCCATTAATGGTAAGGAGTGTGAACCATAGTCCACAGATTTATTATGAAAAAAAAAAAAAAGTTTCACGATTCTTCACTCTTTTTGTGTTAACATTCTTTTTTAAAGATTTAAAGAACGAAGCCGGGAGCTAGGAGCTTTATCTGGGACTCCCACGTAGGTATCAGGGGCCTAAACACTTGGGCTATTCTCCACTGCCTTTCCCAGGCTATTAGCAAGGAACTGAATCAGAAGTAGAACACCCAGCACACAGACCAGCAACTGTATGGGATGCTGGCGTCACAGCAACTGTATGGGATGCTGCCATGCCAAAATGCCAGCCCTTCATTTTTCTTTACATCTAATTGAATCTTACTTTGACCTAGATTAAGAATTTTCTTTCCTAGATTAAAGAATTTTATCTGTTTTTACTGGATTTCTTCATCTTCCCTATTCTTCAATGTATCAAGATCATTACTGATAAAGTAATTATCCAAGATATATTCATGTCTTAATGGTAGGCAACTCAACTGGCCAAAGTCTGTTTCTTCATCTGCAGCACTCTCCTCCTCCCACTGCTCCTCCTTCTTTCCCTTACTCTCTCTCTCTCTCTCTCTCTCTCTTTCTCTCCATCTTTTTCTCTCTCTTCCCCCTCTCACCTTCCACTGTTCCTCCTCAAAACATCCTTGTCTCTCTCCATCTTCTGGAACACAAAGCCAGTGTCTTTGGTGGCCCAAGCTAGACTATCTCTGCTGAGTCAGAGGACACAAAAGGTCCTGGTTCATTCTGGGAAAGGGGAGAAGGGAAAGTACAGAAATCAAGCACATGACAATAGTTCAACATATAACATATGTACTCATTCAAATGTAGGTAACGGTGGAGAAACGTATTTGTTGTGTATTTAAGGTGAGTCTCCAGAGACAACTTACTGGACCCTTTTCTCCAGGACAAGGAAGGAAGTGGTTAAACAAAAGGAGAAAATGGCCCCAAATTACCTAGCTGTAGCATTTAGAATTGGGCCAGTGGTCAAGAAGATGAGAACATGAAGACAGATGGAGACAGAGGAAACTAGAGATAATGAATACAAATGAATGGTTGGATGGATGGAACTTGCAGAAATGAAAAGTTTCTAGCTCTTAAAAGCTGTAAACCAAAGGATTTCAAATAAATCCTTAGTGACTCCACCAATGAGATCTTGGCAAGAAAAGATGGCTCACTCAAATAGCTAGGTTGAGGAAGGCTTCGTGAAACCCTCCCACATCTGTAGAGGTGTGGGTAAGGCTAAAGAAATTAACCTAGAATTTCAGGGTGCCCAGAAACTAGCAAGAATGAGAAAGCTGGTAGGATCCTTCCACCTGAAAGGAAATGAACCACATTACCGGAACCTACAGAGAACCTCAAGTAGTGGAAATAGCACTTCCTAACTAACTACAACCTTTGCACATAGTGACTGCAGCCAGTGTCAGAACTGTGGTGAGAAACTGGGCAGCAGAGTGCATAAGGGGACGCACACTGCTGCTTCTTTCTTCTTCTGCTCTATCTTTCTTCTGTCAGTACCTCCAATGGCTGAGCCCAACTGGAAGTCAGAGAATAAGGGAGACTGTGTGATGCAGGCCTTACAGCTGGGTCTTCTCAGCACAGTGTAGGTCAGTGAGGGAGAGTAAATAATGGATCAAAGGTCTGAGGGTGGTGGCAAATGTAGTATAGCCACCTGCAATGAATATTCATGCCATCAAAAGAGTCTAATTCATTCTTGAAATGAAAAGCAAGGCAGATATGAAGAAAGATTAGTGGTTCCAGGAACTAAGGATGGAAAGGGGTTGAAAGGGAAAGGGGTGTGCCGATGAAAGGATAGCGTGATGTACTCTTCTGAAATAGCCGGCGTCCTGACTATATCATTGTCAATGTCAGAGCTGTGATATTGTACTATACTTTTGTAAGATAGCTCTTTGGGGAAAGTAGGTAAAAGCTACATAAGATCTCACACAATTCTTACAATGGCATGTGAATTATAATTACCTCAAAAAGTGCTGCTTAAAAAAGAAACAGGTTAACTTAAGATCATATGCTGGATATTTCCTGGTCTTATTATATCATCAAATGAAGTAAAATTATTCACTTCCCCAAAACACTGAGTCTTCCATTTGATTTACACAGAAATCTATAGCTGTGTGAATTTATATTTAGTAATAATAACTGAACAAATCAATTTTTGCTGCAACTTCATCACTTTTTTACTTGATCACTTTTTAAAGATATATTTATTTATATGAAAGGCAGTTACAGAGAGACGGAGAAAGGGTGGGACACACACACTCAGAGAGAAAGAGAGAGAGATCTTCCCCAAATGACTGCAATGGCCAGAGCTGGGCTAGGGAGAAACCAAGAGCCTAGAACTCCCTCTGGGTCTCTCACATGGGTGAGAGGGGCCCACTTAGGCCATCTTCTGTTGCTTTTCCCAGATATGCTAGCAGGGAGCTGGACTGGAAGTGGAGCAACCAGGACTCAAACCAGCACCCGTATGGGATGCCAATGTTGCAGGAGGCAGCTTAACCCTCTGTGCCACAATGCCGGCCTCAACTTGCCCACTTCTTTAGAATGTTTACACGGTATTGAACATAGCCCTCATCTGTTCAGACTCTGGACAGAACACATCTGAGCACAGGAAAGCAGAGCAAATTGAGGAATGGATGGATACCTGTTAGAAAAAAAGGAATAGAGCAGTGACAGGATTTATTTGTTCTCTATCATTACAGTAAGATTTAATATGATTTCACAAGTGCAAATACAATATGACCTGTTCAAATGGCTATTATCAGAAAAAAAAAAAAAAAGAAAGCAAATGTTGTCGAGGATGTGAAAAAAAAAGGGACCCCTTTGCATACCATAAGTGGGAGTGTAAATTAGTATAGCCATTTGGGAAAATAATATGGAGTTTCCTCAAAAACTAAAAGTGAAATTACCATATGATCTATCAAACATACTTCTGGGTATATGAGGGGCTTTCAAAAAGTTCATGGGAAATACATATTATGAAAAAAAAAGACACATGATTTCAAAAATTCCTTGCATGAACATTTTGAAATATCTGCTTCTATTCAAAGGAAATGAAATCAGCATATCCAAGAGATGTCTGCACTCTTGTGTTCATTGCTGCATCAGTCACAGTGGCCAAGTTATGGAATCAGCAGCTTAAGTGCCATCAACAGAAAAATGGTAGATGTACATAATAATGCACTTCTCCAAAGGGAATGGAATAAAATTATGTCATTTGCAATGACATGGGTGCAGCTAAAGGACAGTATACCAAGAGAAATAGGCACATGAAGACAACATGATCTCACATATATGTAGAATCTAAAACTTCAGACTCGCAGAAGTAAAGAGTAGAATGGTGGTTCCCAGAGGCTGGGGGTAGGGAAGAGGAAATGTTTGTGAAACTGCTCGAAGTTAGACAGGAAAAGTAAGTACTGCTGATCCATTGCATAGCAATATCACTACAGTGAATAATAATACATATTTCAAAACATCTAAAAGAGTGGATTTTAAATGCTCTCCCCACAAACAAGTGGTAATTATGAAAGGTTGGTGATATGTTAAGTAGTCTGATGGGCTTATTCTACAGTGTACCATTGTGTAAGGATATCAGGTAGTACCCCACAAATATATACAATTGTTTGTCAATTAAAATTAAAGAAAGAAAATGGATTAAAGACTTAAATAAGACCTGAAACTAAACCTAAGGCCAACAAAAAAGATGGTACAATAGAAATTTACTTCTTTCTTTTAATATTTATTTATTTATTTATTTATTTATTTATTTATTTATTTGAAAGCAGAGTTACAGAGGAGAGAAAGAAAGACAGAGAGAGGTCTTCCATCTGCTGGTTCACTCCCCAAATGGCCGCAACGGCTGGAGCTGGGCTGATCAGAAGCCAGGAGCCTGGAGCTTCTTCTGGTTCTCACACAGGGGTGCAAGGACCCAGGGACTTAGGCCATCTTCTGCTGCTTCCCCAAGCATATTAGCAGGGAGCTGGATGAGAAGAGGAGCAGCCGGGACTCAAACCAGTACCCCATATGGGATGCTAGCACTGCACGCAGTGGCTTTACCCACTATACCACAGTGCCAGCCCCTAGAAATTTACTTCTAAGTGAAAAGCACATCAGGGCAACAACCAGAAGACACAGTGAGGAGGAGAGTTAGGATAGAATGTGCAAGTATAGAGTCATATAAGGTTGGAGAAGTCAACAACTCCAGTGGCTTTTGGCCCTTTCTAACAGAAAATGCAAGAAGCAAACTGTGATGTATTACGTGGTTATAAAGATTTGAAAGAAACCTCATTTTTCTGTCCTCATAGACATGACATTAGGTTTCTCAACAATATCATTAAGGAAACATAATTCTAACAGAGCCGTTAATGATGTAGTTTAGGTATACAGCTTTCTGGCTTTGATTTGGGGATATTATAGGGAATAGGTTCAAAACAGAAGAATTCTATCCTCAAAGAAATAAAAAAAAAAATTTCAGCCACCTTTGTATGATTATCAGTGGGGTGACAAAGTCAAATCCCTTTAGGGTTCAAGAAGGTAAAATAAGAGAAGTGGGATGTATTTTTAAAACAAACAAACAGAAATACTACAAATGCAATGAAAAAATGACATTTGACAAGTGGCCTCCACAGGGGGTATAGTGAGGCACAGCAGGACCCTGTGAGCCAGAGCCCACTGCTCAATTCCAGGACACTGTTCTGGTAACTGACTTAGGAGCCAGATGTCTCCAGATCTTTTATTTTTCCTGTGTATTAGTCACAGTTCTGTTAGAGAAAACAGAAACCACTCTAGCTATTTTAGGCATAAAGGGCAAAGGGTTTCAACCCAGGGAATTAAGGGCTGACAATGTGTGGAGGTGGCGCCTCCAAAGCTGACCACCAGAACAATAGAGAGCCCGGCCCTGAGGAAGCGGCCAGCCCTGCCTCACTCAGAAGCTGAGAAGCCAGGAAGCTTGCCCTGCACTCCTAGCTGTCTTGGTTCCGGGAGCAACCTACTGCTTCCTGCTACTCTTCTATTGGCTCCGGAACCAGGCCTTACCTCCAGAACCAGGTCCATAAGAAGAGCAGCAAGAAGATGCTGCTGACTTCACCTGTTGACCCACACAAAGCAAGGGACAAGAGCACTGCTCCCTAAAGACCCCAGTGTCCTTGGTCTGATCACTGCTGCCACCTGGCGCACCTGGGACTGTTACCCTTAAATTTCACTTCAAGACATCTCATTGGTCAAAGAAAAGATATGCTGCATGTGGATGATGGGCTTTAGAAATGTCATTTTTTGGCTGCCCAGCCTCTGGGGAACAGAGGGTGTGGGAAGGCAGCGTACAGAATGCGTGCCAACTCATAATCTATTTTATTCATCACATTGCATTTTTATGCAAAAACCATCTGAGCTTTTAAATGCTGACCGTCTTAGTCTGTTTTCTGTTGCTAAAGGCACAATACCACACATTGGGTATGTTATGTAGAAAAGGGGTTAATTTTGGCTCACAGTTCTGGTTCAAAGTCAAGGGGCTACCTCTGGCAATGGCCTTCCTGATAGCAGAGTTCTGAGGAAGCACAGGGCATCACATGGTGAGGGAGGGATCTAACCAAGCTGCAAACTGGCCTCTATGCAGACCCACTCTTTTTTTCCCCAGAAACCTTTTATTTAAGGTGTATAAACTTCATGCATTTCATAAATAAAACTTTATGAACACTTTGATTCTTCCCAATGTACACGCCCTCCCACCTCTACTCCTACCTTTCTTCCTCCTCTCTCTCTCCTATTCCCATTCTTATTTTTGACTAAGATCTATTTTCAATTAACTTTATAAGCATACGATTAACTGTATACTAAATAAAGAGTTCAACAAATAGTATGAAAAGAAAATTTTCCTCAACAGTCAAGACAAGGGCTATTATAATCATTGCATCTCAAAGTGTCAACTTTACTTCGATGGATTACCATTTAGATGTTCTATTAGTTACCATAGATCAGAGAGACCATATGGTATTTGTCTTTTTGTGACTGGCTTATTTCACTAAGTAAAATGCTTTTCAGTTTCATTCATTTTATTGCAAATGAGAGGATTTCATTTTTTTTTTCACTGCTGTGTAGTGTTCCATAGTATAAAATCCCATAATTTCTTTAACGATGGATATTTGGGTTAATTCTATATCTTAGCTATTATGGATTGTGCTGCAATAAACACAGGGGAGCAGATAACTCTTTCAAATGCTGATTTCATTTCCCTTGGGTAAATTCCTAGGCGTGGGATGCCTGGGTTATATGGTAGGACTATCTTCAGATTTCTGAGGTATTTCTATACTGTCTTCCACAGTGGCTGCACCAGTTTACATTCCCACCAACAGTGCATTAGGGTACCATTTTCCCTACAACCTCACCAGCACTTGTTGTTTGTTGATTTCTCTATGAAAGCCACTCTAGCAGGGGTGAGGTGGAACCTCATTGTGGTTTTAATGTGCATTTCCCTGATGGCTAGTGATCCTGAGCATTTTTTCATGTATCTGTTGGCCATTTAGATTTTCTCTTTTGAAAAATGCCTGGCTAAGTCCTTTGCCCATTTAATAACTGGGTAGTTTATTTTGTTGTTGTTGAGTTTCTTGATCTCTTTATATATCCTGATTATTAATCCTTTATCAACTTCATAATCTGCAAATAATTTCTCCCACTCTGTTGGTTGCCTCTTCACTTTGCTAAATGTTTTGCAGTGCAGAAGCTTCTCAATTTGATGTAATTCCCATTTGTTAATTTTGGCTTTAACTGCCTGTGCCTCTGGGGTCTTTTCCAAGAACTCTGCCTATACAAATGTCTTGCAGGGTTTCCCCAGTGTTCCCTAATAATTTAATGGTGTCAGATTGTAGATTTAGGTGTTTAATCCATTTTGATTGGCTTTTTGTGTAACATGTAAGCTAAGGGTCTTGCTTCTTACTTCTGCATGTGGAGATCAAGTTTTCCTAGCACCATTTGTTAAAAAGCTTGTCCTTGCTCTGGGGATTGGTTTTAGCTCCTTTGTCAAAGATAAATTGCTTGTAGATGTGTGGATTGATTTCTGGTGTTTCTATTCTGTTCCATTGGTCTACTCATCTGTTTTTGTACCAGTACCAGGCTGTTTTGATTATAACTGCCCTGTAGTATATCTTGAAATCTGGTATTGCGGTGCCTCTGATTTTGTTTTGTTGTATAAGAGTGTTTTAGTATTTGGGGTTTCCTTTGTTTCCATATGAATTTCAGCATCATTTTTTCTATATCTGAGATGAATGTCCCTTTTATTTTGACTGGTATCACATTGGATCTGTAAATTGCTTTTGGTAGTACTGATTTTGATGATATTGATTCTTCCAGTCCATGAACATGGAAGATTTTTTCATTTTTCTGTGTCTTCTTCTATTTCATTCTTTAATGTTTTGTAATTCTCATCGTAGAGATCTTTGATGTTCTTGTTTAAATTTATTCCAAGGTATTGATTTTTTTGTAGCTATTGTGAATGGGATTGATCTTAGAAGTTTTTTCTCAGCCATAGCATTGTCTGTGTATACAAAGGCCATTGATTTTTGTGTGATGATTTTATATCCTGCTATTATCCAAACTTTTCTCTGAGTTCCAATAGCCTTTGGATCCCCTATATATAGAATCTTGTTATCAACAAATAGGAATAATTTGACCTCCTCCTTCCAAGTTTGTATCCCTTTGATTTCTTTTTCTTTCCTGATGGCACTAGCTAAAACTTTCAGGACTGTACTGAATAGGAATGGTGAGAGTGGGCATCCTTGTCTGGTTCTGGATCTCAGTGGGAATTCTTCTAACTTTTCCCCATTCAATAGGATGCTGGCTGTGGGTTTATCATAAATTACTTTGATTTTGTTGAGGAATGTTCCTTCTATACCCAATTAGCTTAAAATTTTCATCATGAAAGGATGTTGTATTTTACCAAACGCCTTCTCTGCATGTAATGAGATAATCATATGGTTTTAGTGCTTCAGTTTGTTAATGTGACATATCACATTGATGGATTTGTGAATGTTAAACCATTCCTACATACTCAACTTGGTCCCACTTGGTCCAGGTGAATGATCATAATGATGTGATTTTGGATTTGATGACCAGTGTTTTGTTTAGGATTTTTGAATCTATGTTCATCAGGGAAAATGGTATGTAGTTCTGTTTCTCCATTGTATCTTTTTTAGGTTTAGGAATTAAGGTGATGCAGGCTTCATGCATGGAGTTTGGGAGGATTCCCTCCTTTTGATTGTTTTGAATAGCTTGAGAAGAACGGGAGTTAGTTCTCCCTTAAATGTCTAATAGAATTCAGCAGTGAAGCCATCCAGTCCTGTACTTTTCTTTGTTGGGAGGGTCTTTATTACTGATTCAATTTCCATTTTGGTTATTGATCTGTTTAGGTTTTCTGTGTTTTCGTGGCCCAAATTAGCTAGGTTGTAAGTGTCCAGGAATCTATCCATTTCTAGGTTTCCTGATTTGTTGGCACAGCTCTCCAGTAATTTCTGATGATTCTTTTTATTTCCACAGTATCTATTGTTCTTTCCTTTTTCATCTCTGATTTTATCAGTTTGGGCCTCCTCCCCCCTTTTTTTTGATTAATTGGGGCAATGGTGTGTCAATTATTTTTATTTTTTAAAAAAAAAACACCTCTTTGTTTTGCTGATTTTGGGGGGTTTTTTGTTTCAATTTTATTTATTTATTTATTTTGTATTTTTAATTGTTCCCCTTTTCCTACTAGTTTTGGGTTTGGTTTGTGGATGTTTTTCTAAGTACTTGAGATGCATTGATAGCTCATTTATTTGGTGCCTTTTCAATTTCTTTTTTAAAAATGTTTATTTATTTATTTGAAAGGCAGAGTTACAGAGAGGCTGAGGCAGAGGCAGAGAGAGAGAAGTCTTCCATCTGCTTATTCACTCCCCAGATGGCTGCAATGGCCAGAGTTTTGCTGATCTGAAGCCAGGAGACAGGAGCTTCTCACAGGTCTCCCATGTGGGTGAAGGGGCCTAAGGACGTGGGCCATCTTCTACTACTTTCCCAGCACAGCTGAATTGGAAGTGGAGCAGCTGGGATTCGAGCCAGCACCCATATGGGATGCCAGCATGGCAGGCGGCAGTTTCACCCACTATGCCATAGCAGCAGACCCTCAAATTTCTTGATGTAGGCACCAATTACTATAAACTTTCCTCTTAACACTGCTTTTGCTGGCTCCCATAAGTTTTGATGTTATATTGTCTGCTTCATTCTTTTTCAGAAATTTTTTTATTTCTCTGATTTTTCAGTGGCTTACTGCTCATTCAATAGCATATTGTTCAGTCCCCATGTGTTAGCATATGATCTAGAGATTCTTGAGTTGTTGATTTTGAGCTTCATTCCTTTGTGGTCAGAGAAGATGGATGGTATGATTTTGATTTTTTTTTAATTTGCTGAGACTTGCTCTATGGCCTAGCATGTGGTCTATCATAGAGAAAATTCCATGCACTGTTGAGAAAAATGTATATTCTGCAACTCTAGGATGAAAAGTTCTGTAGATATCAGTCAGGTCCATTTGGTTAATGGTGTCAATTAACTCTGTTGTGTCCTTGCTGATTTTCTGTCTGATTGATCTGTCAATTTCTGAAAGTGGGGTATTGAAACCCCCATTACTATTGTATTGGAGTCTATGTCTCCCTTTACATCTCTTAACATTTCTTTTAAATAGCCAAGTGCCCTGTAACTAGGTGCATATATATTTATAATAGTTACATCTTCCCATTGAATTGATCCCTTAATCATTGCATACTGGCTTTCTTTGTCTCTTTTAACAGATTTTGTGTTAAAGACTACTCTGTAATATTAGGATGGCTATACCAGGTCTTTTTTGTTCTTGGCTGGTTGCTGGGCACATGCACACAAGCTGGCACATCTGTTATTTATGTCCAAAATGGCACCCGCCCTCTCTTAGTTATAGGATGCTGGTGCTGGGTGGTCAGAGAGAAACCTGCCCTTTATTTTCCTCTGTGTTGTACTCTACAGGGCTCCAAGCCAGACTCACTCCAGGCTCTTCCCACAGCTTTATTGCCAGGGGCTTGGGCTCCAGTAATCTGACTTCACCTCACTCTCCAAAGCTGGTGCTGAGGCTCTCAGCTGCTGAGGTCCTGAGTTGTGCACATCTACACCCTCCATGTAGATCCAGTGTCCCTCTAATTTGCATGGAATTTCCTCTGCCATTTCTCCCTAACTCTTCCCTGAGATTGCACTTTCTCCACTTTTTTTAAACTATATTCCCCTAGACTAGCACAGAAAGCTCTCTCCCTATTCTGTCATCTTGGAATCCCCAGACACACTTTTGAGATAACCAATTAACTTGCTAATCCATCAATCCATTAATCACATAAATGTGCTCATACATTCCTGAGGGCAGAATCCTAACCACTGCTTGAAAGTTCTACCTACTCTCACCTCTTAATATCTCACAATGGGGATTAAATTTCAGCATGAATTTCAAAGGCGACAAATCATATTCAAACAATAACACTGACCATTCAATTATTTAAAAAAAAAAAAAAGGAAAAGGCCAATGATGTGGAAACTGAGAAAATACATCTATGTACATAATCAGCTTCATGACAAGTAATTGGAGGGTCCCTTTTGGTTAATTTCAGCACAAGGAGGAAGAGAAGACCAAGCCCTATCCACTAGCCTTTGTGTGAATAACAATCTGTATAGTGCCACGCTATTATCAAAGCGCAGGTAGTAAATGCTTGATGTAATAACACTCCAAAAACACAAAGGTGCACACAAGTTAGTTTCTCTCACTACCCACCACCACTCCCCAGATGTAACCTCAAATAACACTGTGAAAGAAACTGAACGTATGTGTTTAAAGGCAAATATTCTGGAAGCACACTTCATCTGGAGCCCAAGAATCTGATCAATTAAAAAATTCACCCAGTATATATGATGCAGGGGTTAATTTGGACTGCGGCATGCACTAGTTCTCCAAAGTGGAGAGTTCATAGCCAACCTGGGAACAGATAGAATTTCTCAAAACGTATTTTACAGCCAAGCAAGCAAACACAATTTCCTGTATCAGAAATGTTTTACAAGCTTTGTGGTCCTCTCATATGTTGTAGTGAATGGTCATGTTTATTGTTAATATTTGAATATCTTACAGAATGTCTTTCCCACCTCAGTAAATACTATAAGAAAGGAACTACAATTTATTATATTCTGAAACATTGTGGGCAAATATTTAAATTTAAATAAGACCTTTATTCCCCTAGCATGTCTTTCAACAATGTTCCTTGTTTGTTGTGCTCCTGTTTTCACCAGAAAGTAAATATTCTTTAGGCTTCTCTTTCTTAACTTATGGAGAAGGGTAATAATAAATACTTCTCAAAGTACTTGCGTCAACAAGACATTTCCTTCTTAATGTATCTCATAAAATCCACAGTGATGTATAATTTCATTTACATTTAGCCAAGGTCAAATCAAGGGTTTAAGCTGCTAATTTTTTCTCAGCAGTTATTTGATGTATATATTTGATTATGTTTTGAGTGTGTGCATGTGTGTGTGTGTAGACATATCATTTTTTTAAGATTTTTTTAAAATTTATTTTAGAGGTAGAGTTAGAGACAGAGAGAAGGAGAGACAAGAGAAAGGTCTTCCATCTGCTGGTTCACTCCCCAAATGACTGCAATGGCTGGAGTTGAGCTGATCTGTAGCCAGGAGCCAGGAGCCTCTTCCAGGTCTCCCACTTGGGTGCAGGGCCCAAACACTTGGGCCATCTTCCACTGCTTTCCCAGGCCATAGCAGAGAGCTGGATCAGAAGAGGAGCAGCCAGGACACAAACCGGCTGGCACCGCAGGCAGAGGCTTAGCCTACTACACCACAGCACCAGCCCCAGATATATCATTTTTTTCAAGCACTTTTATCTCATTCAATTTCACAACCACCATATGCAGAAACAGGTTCCCTATTATTTCCATTCTATTTAGGCTCAAAAAGGTTTAGTGGCTTTATTAAGATAATCCAACCAGTAAAACATCAGAACTCGGACTTTCTGAGTCCAGTTCTCATCCCTAAAATGCATAGCTTCATATAGAATCATAAAGCTGCAGGGCTTTAGCATCCTGGAGGAAAGTGGATGAGAGATTGGTCTCCACAGTGCCTCCTCTCCTGCCATTGGTGGCAATGTGAGCAGCTGCCGCTAAGGACCAGAGTCCAGGTGTGCCCAGTGCTCCAGGAACTGGGTGTTTTGCAGCCCCTCAGCTGTCTCTGACTAGAATCATCAGAGCTTGGGTTTTCCTTTGTTTCTCTTCAGTCTTCTTAGGGTTTGGAAACTACTCCTGAATGTGAATGTGTTTTTCTTATCAAAATACTTTTTTATGTTAACTGTAATTAATTTTGAAAAGAATGGTTTCATAAAGATAGGAAATTAGAAATCAATAGTAATCCCAGCATCCAAATATTTCTACCATTACAGTTTTGCTACACACCTTACTTTCTTTTTTTTTATTTGACAGGTAGAGTTATAAACAGTAAGAGAGACAGAGAGAAAGGCCTTCCTTCCATTGGTTCACTCCCCAAATGGCCCGCACGGCCAGCACTGCACTGATCCGAAACCAGGAGCCAGGTGCTTCTTCCTGGTCTCCCATGCGGGTGCAAGGGTCCAAGCACTTGGGCCATCCTCCACTGCCTTCCCGGGCCACAGCAGAGAGCTGGAGTGGAAGAGGAGCAACCGGGACTAGAACCCGGAGCCCATATGGGATGCCAGAGCCGCAGGCAGAGGATTAACCAAGTGAGCCATGGTGCCGGCCCCCTTACTTTCTTTTATCAGTATGAACATTCCAAAAATGAAGTGATAGTGCATTTCTCTTTTTTCCAATTTAATTTTGAAGTGATATCTCGTTATCTTAGTTTGCATATCTATGATCTCTGAGTAATGGGGAATATCCATTTGTATTTCTTCTTTAAAAAAAAAAAAGATTTATTTTATTTATTTGAAAGCCAGAATTACAGAAAGAAGTAGAGACAGAAAAAGAAACAGGGCTATGGCAGGCCGAAGCCAGGAGCCAGGAGCTTCTTCTGAGTCTCCCACATGGCTACAGGGGGCCAAGGACTTGGGCCATCCTCCGCTGCTTTCCCAGGTGCATTCACAGGGAGCTGGATCAGAAATCGAGCAGCTGGGACTCAAACTGGCACTCACATAGGATGCTGGTGCCACAGGCCGGGGCTTTAACCCACTGCACCACAGCAGTGGCCCCTAAATTGTATTTTTGGACAGTTTTAGGAACTTTCTTTCACCTTCATTTGCCTATCTTTCCCTCTTGGAATAATAGTTTTCTCATTTACTTAAAATAACTCATTATATATTACATATTATAATTTTTTAAAGATTTATTTATTTATTTGAAAGGTACAATGATGGAGAAAGTGGGAGAGTCTGAAAAAGAGAGATCTTCTACGTGATGGTTCACTCCCCAAATGGCCAAACCAGGCAGGGCTGGGTCAGGCTGAGCCCAGGAGACAGGAATTCCACCCTTGTCTCCCATGTTGGGTGGCCAGGGCCCAAGTAATTTAGGCATCTTCTGCTGCCTTTCCAGGCTCATTAGCAGGAAGCTGGATAGGAAGCAGAGCAGCCAGGCCTCAGACTGGTGCTCTGATATAGGTCACTGGGTCACAAGTGGCAGCTTAACCTGCTGGACCACAAAGCTGGCCCCCACGGATTTTACTCTTGATCTTCTTACCTGTGAGCTGGCGAGAGTTAGAGGGAAGGATAGGAAATGATGGAGCAAAGGTTTAGGTAAAGTTCTGCAGCCAAGAGAGGATCAGATCAGGAGACACTTCCACTCCTGACTCATCCGCCTCTTCCCCAGACCAGCACCTTGAATATGGGGTCCAATAGCCGTGGAAATTCACGGAGACTTTCAAAGACTATGTATTGACGTAGACATTTATAAGGGAGTTAATTTCTAGATTTCATATAACTTGTTTCTAAATTGACTGCCTAAGAAGTTCTTTCCTACCTCCCTTTCCAACAGTGTTTTCCCTATTTTACACAATCTTGCTATGGTAATTTGCCTTGGGGTGGAAAACACTATGGAGCTCTAAATAAAAGGATAATTTGAAATATGGGTAAGGATGTTGAGAAAATGAATGATTCTAATGCCTGAGTAACAATTTGCTTTGCAAGTTAAGTGCTACTAAATCTTTGCCTTCAATAAAATTGAAAAGGGACCCAATTCCTTGTATAACTTAAATAAAATTTTTAAAAACTATTATAAAAAGAAAAGGGACCCAATTCAGTTGCCAGTTGGTAGATTATTAAAATTTTTGATTATAGATCACTATGTGAATGTAACACAATGGGAATTGAGTGACATTGCTATAACTACCTTCACTCCCATCCACATGAATACAATTTCTCAATGTTTTTATTAAAGACGTATTTTCAAGAATTTAAAAATTTTTAGCCTTGATAACTACCTATGAAAAGTTGGAATGTGTCCACTTTTTTATTGTTAAGTATGCCTGTATTGGGGCCAGCACTGTGGCATAGCAGTCTGGCATCCCATACGGGTGCCAGTTCAAGTCCTGGCTGCTCCACTTCCCATTCCAGCTCCCTGCTGTGGCTTGGGAAAGCAGTGGAGGATGGCCCCTGCATCCACGTGGGAGACCCGAAAGAAACTCTTGGCTCCTGGCTTCAGATCAGTGCAGCTCCAGCTGTTGCGGCCAATTGGGGAGTAAACCAGAGGATGGAAGACCTCTCTCTCTCTTTGCCTCTGTCTCTGCCTCTCTATAACTCTGCCTTTCAAATAAATAAATAAATCTTTTTTTAAAAAATGCCTGTATTAATCAGCATAGTATGAGCTACCTTTCTGTAACCAATAAACCAATAATAATAAACAAACCTAAAATAAACCAATAAACCTAAACCAGGCATTTGGCCTGGTAAGTAAGATGCTGGTTGAGGCGCCTGCATCCCATATCAGAGTCCCTGGGTTCAAGTCCTGGCTCTACTCCCAAATCCAGCTTTTTGTTAATGTGCACCCTGAGAGGCAGCAGTGATGGCTCAAGTAGTTGGGTTCCAAACTGAGTTCCCAGCTCCCAGCTTCCACCTGGCCAAGCCCCAGCCATTGCAGGCATTTGGGGAGCAAGTCAGCTGTTAGGAGCTGATTCTCATTCTCATTCTCACTCTCTCTCCCTCCTGCCCACCCTCCCTGTCAAATATAGGTACAAATTTAAAAATAAAAAAATAAGAAATTAAGAAAAAACCCAAATGGATCAACATGACAAAAGTTTATTGCTCAGAGTCTGGTGCAGATGAGCCTACCTGGGGGCTGTTCCCAGGGGCTCCTAGACAGCTCTGCTTCTGCCTTGCATCTCTGCCATCTCAGTATTCCTACTGTCCAACTGGGAAGGTGGGAAAGAGACTCAGGCCACTCCAGCTGCCTAGCACAGGGAACAATGCCTCATTTCTTCTCACATTCCCATGGAAAAGTGAGAACTATAAACTTCCTGGACCTCCAGGGAGAAAAAAGGTTGTAATGCACACAGAGCATTGTCTCTGCCATGGTACTTCCTGTCCCTTCATTTCTTTGATATCTTAATCTTGGAAAACCATACTAAGGTAAATAATTTAATTCCCTGACATACAAAAAATGCATTTTATTGGATAAAATTCTATAAAGGAATGAAAATAAGAATTCAAGGAGTAAAAAAGAAATTATGTAAAATCTCCAACTTTTCCCTAGTGGATGATAGTAGGTGTGAGGTTACTGAACTATTTATATTCCATTGAAGACACTATAACAGTTGGGTAAACATAGTGCTTAAAGTCAATATTTATAACAGACCATAAATTATATCCTTTGCAACTATTTAAGCTTTTGATGAAATGTTTTAGATTTCATCATAAAACTGAAGGAGGGTACATAGTTTTTTCAAAATTCCTTTAGGACATACTAAACAAAAATGTTAAACCCAGTGCATTTAGGGAAATACTCACCTAGTTTGATTTCATTATTTAAAAAAATAACTAGAAAAAAAAAGAAACCAATTGTTTGTGGGATTGCTTCTACAGGGCTGGATTTGCATGCCTATGGACTGCAAACCAGAGCCCTTTGGCATGGCGGCTTTCGAAGAAGGCCAGCGATAGGGAGTTCCAGGTACAGAGATGTTCCTTGTCTTGATGGTGTGCACGTGGTAACTGTGAGACTGCAGTCTGCCACACCCTGCTTAGCTTTGCAGTCGAGGTACCTCGGGCTGTAAGTCTTCCACTCTGAAGTCAGTGAATTCTTACTGCCTTACACTGAACCACTGGTTCATACTGAACCACTCTCCCGCTAAGTAAACATCCTACCACTTTCCAGAAGACTCTACAGCAGCCCGTCTTTTTGACTGCCGAATATGGCAGCTTTAGAGAGGGGTCCAGCTCGCCTCCCTAAAAAGGCCCATTGACCTTTATTGCAAGTGAAATAGCTTATGGGAAGAGTAAATGGCTAACCTGACTGAACCGTAAAATAGAGCTCCTTGCAGCCTCGCCTCCCCGCGCTGCGGAGAAGCCTGTAATAGCATCCCTCGTAAAAGCCTCCATGCCATTTCCCAGGTGCAAGTCTTTACCAAAGTACAGCGAGGGAGTTTCCAAAATTGCTTGTAGAGAAGATTGTCTAAAGATAATGCTAACTATTTAGCAGGTGTTTCTTGCCTGGAATTTGAGATCACTTTATTTTTGCATTTGATCTTTCATGACTCGTCCAAGTGACACCTGCCAAGGGGCTGGAAATGTAGGAGAGGAAGCTTATGTTGAAAGTCCACGGGGAGCATCATCTGATGGAGACATAAAAGACAAATCAAAAGACAAAACCAATGAAGTCAAAAGCCACACAAAAGAAACTTTTGTCAGGTTTCAAAGAAGTTTTATAAACGATTCTACAGGATTGCAAGGTGAACTAGTTGGTAGTTGCTGCAGAAGCTAGGAAGAAAGATGTGATCAGGCTAAAATCTGGAATTCAGAGAGGTCTTTCCTGCCCGGTACCCAATCACCCCTTCAAGTAGCCTATTTCATCTTCATCACAGCATTTCTGACTACCTGACATTTGCTTCCATTTACATTTTGGTTCATCTCCCCACAAGAACATAAGCTCCAGAAACATTGGGATCTTGCCTATTTTGTCCATGCTGCCTCCCCAGAGTTCCAAACAGAGCTCAGCTTGTACATTTTCTAAAAGTCTTGCCAAAAGAAGGAATAAATCCCTGTCGTAGGAAGGGACATCGACTCATAAGGGGCAGAAAATGAAACCCCAAACATTAACAGTATTCATTCACGTATTTATTCAGTAGCAAAGGTCAAATAAAGCAAGAAGGCACTTGGAGAATTGAAGGATTTTATTTCACAGAATGAGTGAAGTTGCCTGGAGGAAGTGGCTAAGTTGGACTTCAATTTCCTTTGCTAGTATGGAGCTGAAAGACAAGGAAACAGGTAGATGACACAGAGGAAATATACAAGGTTTGGTTCCATGCCTGTAACTTTACATGAAATAAGGGCTTGTTAGCAGAGCCATCTGAAGGTTCAGTGTCTCTAGCCTGCATCATGCACTGGTCAGTGCCTCCTTCCCCAAAAGGGTGACCAGATGATTCCTGGTTCTGCCCTCATGGCACCCATGACATCATCAAATTTAAAACTCCAGTCTCTAAGGAGAAGGCAGTCTGTAATCTAACAGGAACTGGACTAGATCTGGACCTGTTTCCTCCCAGGAGCCTAATAAAAATATGTCATCTGTGTGATGTCAGACTATGCTGTGATTGTCTCGCTGGTGCTGTGGAAGAAGACCATATGCCTGTGGGTGGGCAGATAAGTACTTTCTAGAAAGAAATTGGTCTTTCCACTCTCTCTGGGAGTTGATACGTCTTCTGCAGGAAATAAAGACCAAGTAAATGGGCCTTACACTTGTCAGAGGGTTTCTTTCTCCCCTCCTTGAGTGGATGCTCCGTATCAGGAGAGATCTAAGAAGTAAAGGTTCACTTGGCTTCTGGAGGTGGAGGAAGAATGAGGTGGATAACTAGCCCTAGAGGGACCCTGCAGTTAGACTGCAATGTGCCAGACTATTCGTCTTCTATCCGCTTCCCACTTTGAGTATTACCTTGTCCAGGTTATCTCAGCATTAGCTCTCTCACAAGATAAAGGAGAGAATCCATTTCACAATGGTTGGGATGACCAGAAGTAAAGGAGCGTCCCTTTCTTTCCTATCCTCAGTGAGGCTGGTGTGGACAAGTGTAGGACTGCAATGGCCAGGGGCAGAAGATCCCTGGGCTCCAAAGCATCCCTGGGTCACTTGCAGTGGTGGCAGCAGAGCAGAGAGAGCAAGGAGGTGGTGCTTGACCTGAGTGTGGTTAAGTGACTCCCTGGAGAAACAGTGAGGGACAGGTAGAGGGAGAATGGTCCCGGAAAGGCAGGTCAGGAGTCTGAGTCATCACGGCTACTCATTAAAAATAGATGTGTTCCACAGGCACTCTCCTGATCTAACACTGGCATTGCATACATCAGTAATTTTTATCGTGGTTGTGGTAAGGAATTACCTACATATTCTCATTTTTCCAAGGCAGCATCTTGATTAATGGTGAAATACAAAAAAAGCTTCCTATTAAAGTGAGAAAAAGCCAGAATTATTTAACATATTTAAGTAGTAGTGTTTAAGTATTACCCAATTAGATGAGAGAAAAAATGTACAAAATGTTGAAAAGCCAAAATGGTAATTATTTATAGATGAAATAATCACATAACTAAAAAAGAGTCACATAGAAAACCACTGGAAATGCTAAGATAATGCAGTCGGGAAGCTGGCTATAAAATAAAACCTAATAACCAGTAGCAATTTTATATAAATGCAAGTAAGAAAATGTAATAAAACATTTTCATTTTAAAAAGCTTCCAGAATAATAAAATGCATGGGAATAAGAAAAACAATAAACATGCATGATACATGATGGAATCTTGAAAAGATGAAGTAACATTCTCTATGTTCAGATATAAAGACTAGATCTAAAGATGTCAACTTTCCCTGAATTATTAATTGGAGAATAGGTATTAGCCAGTAGTTAAGACACCAGTGTCCACCACTGGAGTGCCTGGGTTGTGTTCCCTGCTACGGCTCCTGACTCTGGCTTCCTGCCATTGCAGACCCTGAGAGACAGTGGTGATGACCCAAGTAATTATATTCCTGTCCCACGTTGGGAATGAATCAGTAGATGGGATATCTCTCTCTCTCTCAAGAAAAATTAATAAGATAAAATTAGTGGAATAAAAATATCTCCTGTCATATTTTATTTTTAAAAGTAGAAATAAAATTGAGCAAACTTCTGGTGCCACAGTTAAGCTGCTGCTTGAGATGCCTACATCCCATATCAGAATGCCTGGCTCAAGCCTCTGCTACTCCGCTTTTGATCCAGCTCCCTGCTAATGCATCCCGAGAGGCAGCAGGTGACGGTTCAAGTATATGGGTCCCTGTCACCATCATGGTAGGCCTAGTTGGAGTTCTTGGCTCCTGTCTTCAGGCTGTTCCAGCTGTGGCTATTACAGGCTCTTGGGGAGTGAACCAACAAAAAGAAGATTTCTCTGTCCTCTGTCTGTCTCTTTTCCTTTCTTCCTTTCAAATGAAAAATATTAATTGACTGTCACACCAAAAAATATGCCAAATCACATGTAGCCAACAAAGATATTCATCACACAATTATTCAGCTGCAAAAGACTAATAATAATCTGAATGTACATCAATAGAAAATAGGCTAAATTATGGTTCATTTTTGACAGATAATATTATGATATCCTGCTATAAAAAAATAAGGGAGATGCAGGCCTGGATATAGAATATTTTGAAGATATGTTGTTAAATGAAAAGATCCAAGTATAGAACAATATATAAGGGATCTTCAAAAATTTCCTTAAAAAGTATATTATGAAAACACTATGCATGAATTTTTTTCATTCCATCATTCCCTGAACATTTTAAAGTACTCTCAAAATGACATGATATATCTATATATGTGCATAAAGATAGAGACATTTTTATATCATTTGTGAACACACACACACACACTTTGTAGGGCACAAAGAAACTGCCACTGGTGCTGAATAATGGAGGATAAAATGACAAAGACTTTGCTTTTACCATATGTCTTCTTTATGCCACTCAGTATTTTTATTGTGTGTGTGTCTTAGCTGCTCAAAAAAGTTGCTTTTAAGCAACAAAACGAATAAAAAGCATAGACCTGAAAAAGAATACTTGCTCAGCTTAACAGTGTCTATTACAACGTATGTAGGGATTCTCATCTACCTGGCTAGTCAACTTCCAGTCATAGCCTGGAGAAGTCCTTGCCCATGTGCACAAGTAGTCATGAGGCATGGAGGCAAACAGCTAAAGCAACTTCTTCCTATTTAGGACATACTACTTATAGTATTCATATTTACAATATCAAAAAAGTGAAAATACATATCCATCAGCAGGGGATGTTGGTACAGCTAAACATTCCACAGTTGTTAAAAGGAATGCAACAGATCCCTATGTAACATGAAAAGATATCCATGTTATAACGTTAAATTATAAAAACAAGCCGTAAAACAGTATATTATCATTTTTTGATATAAGCATACAGAGATAGTATATGAAAGGAATCATAGTAAGTGCCTGAGAAAGGCCTCATTTTACACAGTTTGACCAAGCCACGCCTGCTTCTCCCCATTGCCTTCCAAGCCACCTGCTAGGAGAAGGGATTTCTGATCTGGCCCAGGAATGTTAGTGAGCTGGGACCATAATGCAGCTTTGGATGCAGAGCTCACTTACAGCCACTGGCAGCATTGGTCCCTGGTTCCTAATGTGCATCTCCCTGTGGACCTTGGCTCCTGGAGAATTTTTTTTTTCAACAGGCAGAGTGGACAGAGAGAGAGACAGAGAGAAAGGTCTTCCTTTGCCGTTGGTTCACCCTCCAATGGCCACCATGGCTGGTGCGCTGTGGCCGGCGCACAGCGCTGATCTGAAGGCAGGAGCCAGGTGCTTCTCCTGGTCTCCCATGGGGTGCAGGGCCCAACGACCTGGGCCATCCTCCACTGCACTCCCGGGCTATAGCAGACAGCTGGCCTGGAAGAGGGGCAACCGGGACAGAATCCGGTGCCCCGATTGGGACTAGAACCCAGTGTGCCGGCACCGCAGGTGGGGGATTAGCCTATTGAGCCGCGGCGCCAGCCTACATTGTTAATTTTTTAAAATTTTATTTATTCATATGAGAGGCAGACAGGAAGAAATCATATCCGCTGGTTCCCTCCCCAGATGCCCTCCACGGCTGGGGCAGAGCTAGGCTGAAGACAGAGCCAGAAACTGAATCTTGCTCTCCCATGTAAGCGGCAAGAACCCAAGTACTTGAGCTATTATCACTGTCTTCCACTGTATGCATTAGCTGGAAGCTGAAGCCAGGAGCCAGAGCCAGGTATTGAACCGGTACATCTGATATGTGACACAGGAGTCTTAGCTGCTAGGCTAAACATCCTCCCATCCTCCCATCCTCCCATCCTCCCCAATGCTGTTAACATTTTATCAGAAAAAATCTACCACTTTCCTGCTTTTTATCACATTTTGAAAACAATTTTTTTAAATCTTAGTTTATTTACTCATTCATCTGGAATCATGTGGTATCATCTCCCTTTCCTTTTCCTCCCCCAGTGAGAGAAAAATCTCTGAAATAATTTTAGAAAACATAGTTATTGGAGTCAAAGACCATAACTAAATATCTCCTGACACAAGATTTCAGTTTGCTTTTATAGCTTACCCTCTTAGATTTTTCAATCCTCACAAGATATAAATGCATTAACTTCTCACAACCCTCAACAGAATTAAGCATTACACATAATATTTAATTGCTAGTTAATTTACATCACCGAAGTTTTCCCCCTTATTTATAAAATAACTTCATCTTCTGAAATGTACCTGTTCTTTGATAAATATTTTTAGATTTAGAATCCCTTACTCCACCCTACATAAGGAAAATTTTTGGGGGCCCCTTTCCTTAAACATCACTGTCACATAATGTCTTATCCTTACTGGGCTTATAAAATAATAAAATGTCAAGTGAAAATGGACAATGAATGTCCCTTTGATAACAGTCAACTTCAGGGCGAATGAATGGCAGCTCTGGTGTGCAGTATGTTCTTCTGTGCAGCCCCCCCAAACCCCATTACTGTTAGCCACTCATCAGAGATACCCACCCCTTCTGATGACACCATCACTCACTGATCTTGCCCAAGAGCATCATATAGGGAGCTGGAGCAAGACAGACAAGCCAGAAGCAGTAAAAATGTCAATGTCAAAGTTTTGTAGCAAGAATGGCTTTTTTAAGATGAATTTAAAAATGAAAATGTCCAAAAAATTAAGATAATTTTAGAGAAAGTCATAGTCAACACTGTTTTATTATTTTCAGTTTAATATACCATCTTCCACTCTTTGGCCATAGATGTTTAGATAGCTGCAATCATAGCTATTTTATACTCTGCTGCTCGCTGCCGGCTTCATGTCATAAGCATGTTCCCACATCTGTATACAGAACCCATAGTGGTTACTTTTAATAGCTGCATGAAGGCTGAGCCCTTTTTGTGTATCCTTGGTGCTTGTTAAAATGCTTAGTAAATCCAGATGAGTACATAGAATGATGCTAAGACTGTAAGTGCTGATGACATAATACCCAATTCAATTATAAGTTTCTTAACCTTTGTGCCTTAGTTTTCTAGCCTGTAAAAAGGGGATGATGACAATTCCTACCTCACAGATTTGTCCTGCAAACATTCCATGAGTTAAACTGTGTGCAGTTCTTAGAACAGTGCTTGGTACATGGTGCTTAATCAATAAACATGAACTATGCTATGCATTGAACATGGTTTAGCTCCTGAACTCATGCAGACATTTAAACTCCAAAGTTAAGAGTTAATGGTGGAAACCCCATGCAGTTAAGGTGTTTGGAGAGGATCTTTGAGAGGTGATTGGGATGGATTGAGTCATTAGGGGCAATCCTCCATAATTCAACCCTGGAGGCCTTTTAGGAGACTGCGTAGACAGAAACACACCTTCCCTTTTACCATGTGTTGCTCTGTGCTGCTGTATTGGGACACTGCAACAAGCCCTGACAATCTTGGATTATGAACCTCCAAAACTAATCTCTCCTTTGTAAGAAGCTAGGCTCAGATATTTCATTGTAGCAATGAAAATCTAACTAATACAAGCTATTGGTATTGATGTATAACATGACCTTGAGGCCTTTAAGTCATTTATTGTTTTTGCTGTTACAGAGAGCAATAGAATGAGCATCTCTATTTGGGTAGTGTTTTCCTTCTAATTATTTCCTTAGCTTATTCCTGAAGTCCTTAGATTAAACTCCTAGAAATCAGATTGCTAGATAAAAAACTGTTACAATTTTAAGAAATCTCTTACCCACACACCTCTTCCCTTGAAGAAACTCTGGTGATATGAAAAATAAATACTCGTTGGTATAAGAGATAGTAAAGCAAGTCATGTAGTTATTTGAGAACAGAAATAATGATGTAGAAAACACCCATAAAACTATGTAAATTTCATACAAAATACCTGGACTCCAGTCAACTGAGTTCATCCCACAAGTTATTACCCAGTCACATGCTTGTTCTGTACTCGGTGTTTATCAGTAGAAAGGAATAGGAAGTACAAAGTCCAAAACTGATAGAAGACAGGAAGAAGTTAAGGTACTCTGAGCCCACACAATTAGGTGCCAAATAAAGTTTTTAAAGAATCCCAAATGTATGATGCAGACACTGTTAGGCATCGTTTGCTGAGCAATAAAGAGTAGGTTCTGGCCAGCGCAACCTGGCAGACTTCAAAGCATTTTCACAGACTATCTCCAGTTGGCAGCAAAGAAAGAAGCATGCAACCATCCAAGGGATGACTAAATTAAGCTCTACTTTCTTCTTAAAACCTAACATTTCATAACTGCTTTTAATCCACCCCACACCAACAGGACAGCTTTGCAGTTAAATATCAGCAACAGAAAATGTTTGCTCTCGCTAAAGAGCAAACACATGGTCATCTCTGCCATTTGGAAGCAGCCCGCAAACTTCAGCTGTGGCCTTTAGCCAAGGGAGCCCACACGGAGTGCTCAGGGGTAGGAGTGGCCTGTGGGTGGCCTCAGGGGAAGAGCCCACGTGTTGTCTATTTAGGGGAAGGAACACACCTGCCAGCTGAGGGGCGACATCGCTCAAGCTCAGGTGCACCGCCAGGGTGTCACCATCAAAGCCTCACATGTCACAAGCTGCACCACTTCTCAGTCTTTTCCCTTTCGCCTCTGTCAGGAGGAAGGGTTCAACCAGCCTCACGGAAGGTATGTGAGACCGCTGGTTTTAGGAGCCAAGCCCGAGACAGAAGCAGAAACCCCTTCACAGAATTGAGGAGGACTCCCAGTAACCAGAAACACTTTTTTTGTAAGGAGACAAGCCCAGTAGAAAGGGATTTCTGGCCTTTAAAATCATCAGCCAAACATCATTCTTGTGCCCTCTCCAACCGTTATTAAGCTGCCTACTACAGAAATCCTCAGGAGCTGACAGGTTCCAGAATCCCCCAGAAGGCATAAGCCTCCACAACCTCAAAAGAGGGAGCTGCTTTGCCATGCAGGCTCAGAAGCAGCAAGTGAAGCGGTCTTCCTTATATGGTGAAAAGCGCCCCTGTCCCTTTAAGGCCAAGAGATTCAGCTGCAGACAATCCCTGGGAAGTTTGCAGGCAGCCCCATCCTGTGTTGGATCCACGCTGCTGTGCAGGTGAGTTTCCCAACCTTCTCTCCCCAATTTGCCCTCTATCATCGCTCTCTGGGCTGCAAAACGCTGCTAAGAAAGGGTGAGAGAATTTCAGGGTCAGCCGGGATGGTGTTGTTTGGAGAAGTTTGAGGTGAAGGAAAAAACAAGGTTATTAGGGAAGTGTGCAGTAATGCAGCCACTGATGATGCATCTAACTTCCAGCAGGGAGGAAGCAGCAAGGTTGCAGCAGGCCCTGAAGCACTTCCCGAACAGAGCAGGGCAAACAAACTCAGTGGAGGAAGAGGGGCAGATTCTAGGTGAGACCCTGCAGGGCTAAGTTTAGACTCCTGAGCGGTATAACCCAGTGAACTGCAAGTTTAAGCCAAACAGGGCTGGGAGGAAACAATGCTTCTGCAAGGGCTGAAGGCTTTGCAGGAGCAGCAGCTACAGCTACAGGACTGACTGCAGAGGAGAAAGTACAGGGGAAGGTTTGCAACAGCCTGCAGGCATGGGAGGCTGCAGCCTTAACCCTTTGTGCAGCCTGGCAGGTTAGCAGGTAGACGTTGGCTGCCACAGAGTGTGGGATGGGGGTGCATGTATGAAGCACTGCAGTAGGAGACTAAATAAATGAGCAAGACGACTACTTTGAAAACGTCTCTCTGGTATTCCCAAAGTAACACTTGGAAGAGAGATTCTCTAAGCTCAGAAATTGTGTAGTCTACAGCAAAAGGCAAAAAGTCACATGAAGACTGTTTACTGCTCCATCATTTAATAAGTCTGATTCATGATCCCTCCCCCTTAATTGCGGTCTGCAGTCTCCTAAGATATTAATTTGAAATTAACTAACTTGGGGCCTGATGCGGGCCAGCCGCACCTGTCGAACAGAACCTGAAGGAGGGAGTGGGAATGAAAAGAGGGACAAGGGCGCAGAGAATGGAGCCAAGACAAAAGTCTGATCAAGGCTCGTTTATTCCAGCGTCTCAGTGATATTTTATACATAACCAGCTGCAGCACAAGGCAACACAGAAGTTAACAACACAGGCAAGCAAGTTATCAGGCTTTCTACAACACAATCATAACATAGCTAATTTTGGCGGAGTGTTCTTGTTTGATCATTCTCCTGAAGCATGGGAATAGGTGACTTTTTTTCCTCCCAGGAACTCCACAAGCCAAGACTGACCTTGACTTGTCTATGACTTGTTTATGGGCTGCCTACATCTCCCCCTTTTTTATTTAATTGAGAATGGCCTCTGTCTTAGGTTGCCCTCAGTCATCTCTGTCCTTACCCGTCATCGGTAACTCTGGCAGCTTGGCCTAGAGCCCTGTCTTAGGTTGGTACAGGATGCTGAGCGTCTTACCCGTCTCTGAGTACCATTCCAGCCCAACATTAGGTGGGAGATGAAACATACAGCCAAATATCAATTATTTTTGATTACAAAGGAGGTTTGGTACGAAGTTTTAAATGATGAATGTCAGTCCATACAGACTATAGCGAAGTCAGCATAAAATGCAGAACACACGGAAAACATCCCATACAAAGTAGGAAAAGCAGTAATGGTCCAGCCAGCATTAATAACCAATGAATCCATTGAAACCCTCCAAATGTTAGGGGGTTAGTAATAAACATATGTTGCATTTCACTCTTAAGTTTATTAATGACAGACTATATATGGCACATTGTTAGTAATGTTAAAACAACATTCCCCAGGTACAGATTTACAACTTATATGATCTTTTAACAGCAAGTAATCGATAGCTGCGCGGTTTAAAAGCACTCCTGAACGAACTTGATCCAATTCTTCAGCTATATTGGACAGTGCAGTAGCAGTAAGATTAATTGTTCTAGTCACTAGGCATGCAAGCCTTCACAGTCCACGGTTATTTCCAAAGGCCAGTCCAGGAACTCCTACTACTGATACAGCCATGGCAAGGGCAGTGTCCTGTCCTATTAGGATGATGTTGCCATTATAGTCTTCAGGTGAAGCATGCTGCCGACGCGCTCTATCCGCTGCTGTAAATACAGATGTTAGCATTGGGGCCACACGGCCCAGGGAGCAATTGCAGAAGTTATCAGAGGCTAACGATGTGAAGGCATATTTTCTACATAAAAAAAATCCATCCCTTAGGAGCCCGCATCCCATTCCAGTACCGGATCAGGTCCATTTCATTGATTGGTAATAGGATCCCTCCATTTTACCATTGCTCTTTTCGTAGCTATTTTTAAACAGTTAGAATTTAACAGAGACATTAAGACTTAAACATAATAGATTACTTTAACTCATTGCTTTAACAGAGGATTAGATTTTGATTTTATGTCAAAGAAAATAGACTAACAGTTTTATAACCAAAAATGTCTTCTTCCTATAACATTTTGTAACTTTCTCACACCTTCTGTAACTTACTCAAACCTTCTGTAATCCACAGTCATTCTCCAGGTTTTACCTGATTTCTTAACATGCCAAATTAGATAATTTCTTTTAGTGATTATGGGAATCATCACTCCAGCATTAATATAATTTTTTACTGTTTTAGATATTTTCTCATGTTCACCTGGAATTCTGTATTGTTTACACTGAATAACCTTAGTTAGCCCTGGCAGCGGTACAGGGGCTTGATATAATTTTCCTACCACTACCTATCGGTTTGACTCCAAAGGGCAGCATTTTCTTTTTCCCAATTTACATTTATCCTGTACTGCTTTTTAAATGTTTGCACATGCATCAGTATGCAGATAACAAAATCCATCCTCACCTCCCCAAAGCCTGTAGTTTATTCCCCTTTTCTACTGGTACCGATTGCAAACCTCAATAACTTGTGGAGGCTGTGCATTCCGTAACTTGCCATTCCAATTTTCACTCAATCCTGAGCAGAGAGCCCATTTCTTTGCCAAAGAGGCCAACTGAGGGTCTTTCCAGCCAGGAACATCACAGGTTACACATGTAACTTCAGTTTTCTTTTTAAAGAAAGGCATTGCTTTGTATACTTGCAGATCCTGCCAACTTTGCCAATTTGTGACAGCAAATTATTTTTTAGCTGTCTGCTGTGCACAGACTTAGTTACTTTTAGTTTAATCTGCAAGAATATACGCTGCAAGCCTTGTAGGGCACACTAAAATTATTTAGAGGAAAGATGGTAAAGGAGCATAGATTAACAGAATGTTGCAATAAACACGGCTCCATTGCTTTAATGATACTATAGCAAGACAGTCCACTGATCCCTGTAGGAAGGGCCTGAGGCTGGCCCCACTTCCAGTTTTCCTGAACTCTGTTTTTTAATGAATTACCTTCTTTATCAGTTTTGGAGTGACATTTTTGGCCCAATGCCTTCCCCTTTAGCACCGGGGGCAAATTCCAGGAGGAGCCTTATTTTGATTTTTGACTTTTGGACAATTTTTTGTACTGCCCACATTTATAGCACCCTTATTTCTTGGGCATAGCCCTCCTTGATTATTTTTATAATGACATACCATGTAGAACGGCAGGTCCTGAATGTCCTGTTTTTAAGTGAATCCGTTTTGCTAATCCCTCATCAAAGGAACTGTCACAGAACACCTCAGTCACAGTAGCCAATTGATCCATGTCCATGTTGTACTTATGTTTGGTAGAATTTATAGTATTGTGGGCATCACTAGGCAATCTTCACACAGCACCGGGAAAGGATCCATACTGAGAATTAAACATCATCAATAATCATCACGGGCACGTTTAACATTCAGCTTGACTGCGTGTTCCCCCGGGATGAAACAGCAGCAGCAGAGGCTTGCTCCGGCTCCCTCTTAAAGCCCCCAAGGACAAGGGTGGCTCATTGCTGAGATTTGAGGCAAGCAGTGCGTCCGGTCCCGGATCTTGGCCAGAGAGCCGAGACATGAAGCATGCCCACCTGTTTATTAGAAACATTCCTTTATCCCCCTCCTCGGGAACTGGCCAGGCTCCCAAGGAGCAGGAGAAGGTCATCCGGTAGCAAAGTTACTTGTCTACCAGAGCCGAACCTAGATACAAGCCTCTCCATCCCAAAAATCTGTCCTTACATTTGGCTCTAGGGTTGCATTGAGAGGTAGACATAATTAACACATCATAAGAATACAATAAAAATTTCTCATACAAGCATATATCCAGCAATCAAACACAATAATATTCAATGTATTTTAAGGATAAATTGAAACATATCTGAGGGAATTAGCCTCTTATTATCTGTAATTGTTGCATTTTTGCAGGTTTGTGTAATCTTAACTATTTGTGGCATATTTTGATTTACATTATTTTATAAAGCAAACCAAGCATAATCTGTCCAAGCATTCCTATCAATAATAGGGGTAGAGTTAGTAATAATACAAAAATAGAATGGGTAGTCCGGACACTTTGTCACCACAATTCCTCATTTCACATAGTAATATTAACTTTATAACAGATAACATTTACTTCAAATGAACTATTCAAATGCAGGGTGGGGGGTGTCCAGTGTACACTGATCTATATTTTTTACTCCCAGTGTTTCTTACCCACAACACCCTCTTCAACAAACCAAGGACTAATTTTTTCAACAGCACTGATAAATTACTCTATGGTTTGTTTCTTTAACCCTATTCTCTACATCTGCAAGAAAGTTTTCACAGCCTTTGTCACGGCTTGCTTTGTTTCTTTAAATGCGCATTTAAATCTTTTCCGAGCAAATCCCAATGTTGCTCATCCACGACTCCTTCTTCTGCGAACCAAGGACTGACTATTCCTATAGCATTAATGAACTGTTCTATGGCTCGCCTTTTTTAACCCTATTCCCTGCGTCTGTAATGGAGTCTTTATAGCCTCTATCACGGCCTGCTTACCTTGTGCTTGTCCCATAATTGCCCCTTTCACACCTATCCGGAGGCAAGCGGATTTGGGTCCTTACCGTCTTCCTCTCATTATTGTGTTGTCGCTGCAGCCTTTCTGGCGGGGTTCCTCACTTCTGTCCCTCGTATTCAGGTCCCTGTTCGGGCGCCACCTGATGCGGGCCAGCCGCACCTGTCGAACAGAACCTGAAGGAGGGAGTGGGAATGAAAAGAGGGACAAGGGCGCAGAGAATGGAGCCAAGACAAAAGTCTGATCAAGGCTCGTTTATTCCAGCGTCTCAGTGATATTTTATACATAACCAGCTGCAGCACAAGGCAACACAGAAGTTAACAACACAGGCAAGCAAGTTATCAGGCTTTCTACAACACAATCATAACATAGCTAATTTTGGCGGAGTGTTCTTGTTTGATCATTCTCCTGAAGCATGGGAATAGGTGACTTTTTTTCCTCCCAGGAACTCCACAAGCCAAGACTGACCTTGACTTGTCTATGACTTGTTTATGGGCTGCCTACAGGGCCAGCGTTGTGGGGTAGCTAGTTAGGCCACCACCTGCAATGCCAGTATCCCTGCTCCACTTCTGATCCAGCTTCCCGCTAATGCGTCAGGGAAAGCAGTGGGAGATGGCCCAAGTACTTTGGCCCCTGCACTCAGGTGGGAGACCTGGATGGGGCTGCCTGGCCAGCCCATTCCGGGCCATTGTGGCCATTTATGGGATAAATGGGGGATAAATGGAATCTCTCTCTTTCTCTCCTCTCTTTCTATAACCGTGCCTTTCAAATAAATACATATTTTTTAAAAAGAAATTACCTAATAGAACTTTCTAATAGCAGATTTCCTACCAGAAGTGTATGTCTATGAAAGACTGAGATGCATATGGTTGGGACCGAGATTTTTGTTGATAGAATAAATATTAGTGGGTGTGGTGTGGGAGAAGAAACACTTGATGGTCATTGTACATTGTCCCCAAAGCCCTTTAACTAGGCCCATTCACCAGCCACAGCCAGAAATGAAGTCCTCCCAGGCATTTGAACAGAAAGAGGCTAAATCACGGAGCTTGGGTCTTCTTCCTTCCTGGTTGGGGGTGGGTCCAGTCATCTGTCAGAGACCAGTGATTTCTCTACAGTTGTTGTGTGGGGGAGTGGACACAGGCAAGATTAAAATTCCTTACATACTCCATGTCTTTTAAAAATATTCATTCATCTGAGTAGTGACTCAGGAATTCTTTTTATTATTAACTAACAAGTGCTCTATCCACTTGTTGGTGTTTTTTAAAGACAGAATGTTCTTGAAAAATATTTTGTTTTATCAACAGAGATTTGGTAGTGCAAGGGTTCCCTTTCTCTCACTTCTGATGGGTGGGCAATGCAGTGATTCTTGCTTGCTGAATGGAAAGGTCTGTTCTTGACTCAAAAATCATGAAGGAGTCCACTCGGGCCTTACTTATTCAGAGATGCAGGTGTTCCTAGCACAAAAGTCAACGTATGCAGTCACAATGTGGAAGAGGGCCGAGTGCCTGGCAATAGATTTGCTTCATTTTGTATGACCCTAAATGGAGAAAGCAGTGTCATATATACTACTTTCAAATATTAACTCTGCCAAGGAAAATAAAATCCCACCCCAAAGCTGGAAAAACCTCTAAAAGTAGCATACTGTGATCTTATATAAATTACATCAAGGCATTGGAAAGGATTTGGTTGCTTAAGATGCCTTGTCCCATACTGGGGTACCTGGGATTGAGTCTTGGCTCTGGCTTCTTCTTTAGCTTCCTGCCAATATGGATCCTGTGAGGCAGCAGGTGATGGCTCAAGTAGTTGGGTCCCTTGTACCCACATGGAAGATCTGGATTGTACTGGCCATTACAGGTGTTTGGGGAGTGAACTAGTGGATGGGAGCACTCTTTGCCTGCCTCTTTTTCTGTCTCTTTGCCTCTTAAATAAATTTTTAAAAATAATTGAGGGGCAGGCATTGTGATACAAGCCACCTTTTGGGACCCCATTGTCCCACATTGATGTGCCAGCTGGAGTCCCAGCTACTGATTCTGATCTGGCTTCCTGCTAATGTATCCTGGGAGGGAACAGACAATGACTCAGATGTTTGGGGCACAGGTTGGGTTCTTTGCTCCTGGCTTCAGCCTGCCCCAGCCCTGACTGTTGCAGGCATGTGGGAAATAAACCAGCAGTTGGAATCTGGGTTAAATTTCCAGTCCCTTCACTTACTCTATAACCTTAGGCAAGTTACTCATCCAGTCTGAGCCTCAGTTTTCTTATTTGTAAAGAGAGCAAATAATTAACAAGTGGTTAGGATTAGAAGAGGCCGGTACCCAGCAGAGGCTCCATAACTGTAATTTCTCATTTTGTTTCTGTGACTTGGGAAACTATTGTGCTCCTTGGCAGAGGAAATGAGTCTTAGAAACAGAAGCCAGTTCTGTGGCACAACTGGAACAGCAACACAGTTCATCTTTACCTCCCCACGCTCTTGTCAACACTCCCCACCCATCCCCCAGAAAACCCATTCTCAATTATCAACCAGGCTCATTTGTTGGAAGTTCCTTGGAAAGCAAACCCACTACCACTTATTTTATGTTCAGAGACCTGAAGAATAGTTGGTGGTTTTTCTTTGGCATAAAAACTCATATTCTGCAAAGGCAAGTCAAAAAGTTCATGCTAAAATGGAATTAAAAGATAACAGGCATTATCCACAAACCTTTTGCAGGCCCCTTGTATATACTTGAAGAACAGTATTTCAAGAGCATTTTGAAATATCTATAAAAGTGGGCTTTTCTAAAAGTAAGCTTGAAAAGCATTTGGGAAGGAACTTTTATTGTTATTCTCACAAGAATAACCAATTTCAATAATATTTCAATAATAACCAATTTCTACTTATCTATAACATATCCTAATACATTCACAAAGCAGTCTTTAAGAACACGATTATAGTAAATTTTGTCATTGTTTTACAGTATATTTGCTTTACTTGCAGGGGGACTGTATGTGACACTTTTAAATGGAAAACATTCTTCCCACCAGCTTTGAAAGGTCCTGACCAATGTCAGTAGCAGAAACAATACTGAAAGTCTTAAAAAGTTCATGGAAATCCATATTATAAAAAAAAATGCGTGAGTTTCAAAAATTTCGGACAAAACTAAACTTATTTATTTCCATTTTCCATGAACCTTTTTGAAGTCCTCTGATACTTTAATTAGGACTCATCAATTCTAAATAAAGTTAGGGCAGACCACACACACAGCTGATCTTCTAAGCAGATTAACATCATCTCCATCAGGAGATTGGCGTTAAGCACCTGAACTTGACTATTAGAAATAGCTGTGGACTAAGGGCCAGTTCCTTTCTGTGCCTGACCCTCAGTTCTAGGGTCTACATAATGGGATGATAAGAAAACTTATGCACATGAGTGGGGCAAAGGCACGAAACCTGGGTGAACAGGTGTTCCATAATGTTGACTCAGAATGTCTAATAATCTCTAACAAAATCTTTGCACCTCAACAATACGATCCTGGTCCTGAATCTTAGGTACACACTGTACAACAATCTTCAATGTTAGGTGTCTAAGAATCTCTAAATTCAATTTTTAGCCAAGATAAAGGTTTTTAATTAGGTGGAACCAAAGAGATCATAGATTTGCTACAGTGGTTAATGCAGGAAACACCTTGCCCATGCAGACCTGATTTAAAAGCTGCTGGGGCCGGCCGGCGCCACGGCTCAATAGGCTAATCCTCCGCCTTGCAGCGCCGGCACCCTGGGTTCTAGTCCCGGTCGGGGCGCCAGATTCTATCCCGGTTGCCCCTCTTCCAGGCCAGCTCTCTGCTATGGCCCGGGAGTGCAGTGGAGGATGGCCCTAGTGCTTGGGCCCTGCACCCCATGGGAGACCAGGAGAAGCACCTGGCTCCTGGCTTCGGGTCAGCGAGATGCGCCGGCCGCAGCGGCCATTGGAGGGTGACCCAACGGCAAAGGAAGACCTTTCTCTCTGTCTCTCTCTCTCACTGTCCACTCTGCCTGTCAAAAATTTAAAAAAAAAAAATTAAAAGCTGCTAGGTCTCCAAGGATTTTGGTCAGATTATGTCCTTTAAAAATGTTTTTCAAGTTTTGACCCCAGCAGAAGTGTATCTGTGCCTGGTATACTGGCAGACAGAGTTGGGATGAGGAAATGAGCAAATGAGCTGCACTGAACGAGTTCAGAGATCCTGATGGAAGTGCATCTCTGAACACATCTTTGACTCTGCTCCTCCCCAGCCTCTAACTTTTCATGTCGAGCTTGTTTGATGTCCTTCATTCGTTCATGAAACCACCAAGCTCGAGAAGCTTGCAGAAGTGTCTTGCCCAGATTCTTGCCTTCAGATAAAGCTGCACTCAAAAGAATCGGGAACAGAGGCCACCTTCTTCTTCCCAGGGAAAGAGACTGAAGCTCAGTTTGTTGTCCTCCAGCCCTAGGACTCCATCTGGGACTTCTGTCTACACCTAACCTTGTAATCCAAGCCCATGTCCTCCAGGTCCACGTTCCCTTAGTGTGCCCTGTCTGTCCTCGGTGTGTGTGGACGGCCAAACCCCTGCCTATGGGAAATGCTCTTGGGGGCGGGGTGGGGGGGAATGCTGCCTTGGCCTGGCTTCCTAGCTTCCTCCCTGATTAGCTGTCAGGTGAGCAGTCTTCTCCCCTGACTCCAGCACTTCTATTCTGCTTCAGGCTTCCCTGTCTGTTGCGGCAGCTCGCAGACCAGGAGAAAGCCTGGGAGGTGTGCTAGGGAACGGTTTGCTGGGGCCCATCCCAAGAGTTTCTGATCTGTAGGTCTGGGCTGGGGCCTAAATATTTGCAATTGCTTCAAGTTCACAGGTGCACTGGGTGCTACACTTTGGGAACCACTCCTCTAGTGCAACACTAAGTCTCCCTCTGGTGTTCCCAGGAACCTATACCTCCTCCCAGTTCTGGGATAATACCTCTTCCAGTCTTGGGGGTCAAACACAGCCTTCTCCTTACCACAGCTCCATATTACTTTTTATCGCATCCTAATCATAACAAGCACTGTGCTACATGCATTACAGTATTATTTGTAATTCTCCCAACAACCCTACCTGTTTGGGGTCATGAAACAAACAGAAAGAGATTAAGTAATCAAGATCTGACAAGCGCCAGAAGAAGAGATGGTCTTCAACTCAGATTTGTCTGGAAAGTTAATACTCTCCATTATTCCAGGGCTGGCAAATAGATTTCCAACTTGTCAGTGCTGATTCTTTGGTAGCAGCTGCCCAGAGCACTGGGCTGAAGAGTTCCAGGTGGAATGGGTGCTCAGCAGGAGGGTAGTCTCGGCTCTGTGAGCTCTACCTGCAAGGGGCAGGAGTGGAGGAGTGGCCACGTTGAGTGCCATGTATTTGACATCTCCACACTATGTCTTGCCTTGTGCGTGATTCAGTTTGGTTAGGACATAGAATCAGATGAGAAATGTATATTCAGATTATTTCTATAAGAAACAATAAAACTTCCTTCCTTTTCTCTCCCTTTCTCCGAAGGATGAATCTAAGTTTTGGGGCCCAAGTTTGAGACAGTGTAATAAACTGGAAAGTAAAAGAAAATGCAACAGGCATTTAGACAGAAGTACCTGTGAGGGACATTTTTCCCTAATACTGTGGGGACACAAGAATTATAGAACTTATAGTCTATGCATGTTAATATTCTATGTCTTTCACTGTGACCTAATGGATTGCCTTATAGTGAAACAGTCAGCTGTGACTTAATAAGGAGCTAGTGACACTTTTAGTTTTGTTCCTCTGACCATCATTAATATTTTCAGTATGGGATTTATTTTTAGTGTCATGGTCCTTTATATATGAAAAATGAATTTGGGAATGCTCTTCTGCTTCATCCTAACATTCATCACGATGAATGTGATAAGGTGCTGCATAACTTAATGGTGTCTATTTTACTCAATCAGCAAATATTTATAAAAATGTATCCCCGCACATTAGGGCCATAGCAGCAAATAAAACAGCTTGGTCTCGTGGAACACACATTCTGTAGACAAGAGACAGTAAACAAATAAAGAAGAAAAACATGTACAGTAATAAGTTATACAGTGAAAGAGAACATGTGTGTGACTGTGTGAGAGTTTTGCCATTTTCAGTCAAGGAAGGGCTCTCTGAGGAGGTAACACTGAATGTGGAAAAGAAACCAACATGAGTAGGTGTGGGAGTAGAGCACTTCAGGCTGTGAGAATCGGCAGTGCAAAGATCCTGAGGGTGAAGGGAGGCAGGGGCCCCATTAAGTAGGCTAATAAGAGTTTTTAGCTGCAGACGATGCAACCCTCCTTCTTCTGTCTAGAGGGAGCTTGAAAATATGCAGGTGGTAATGTGGATGCAAAAGGCTAGGGTTGACGGCAGAGCACTACTAGCTTCCAGTAGGCAGGGACAGGGCTGTTGGACATCTTTCCCTGCTTTGGATAGATTCACATCAGACTTGTGTGGCTCCTGGGGTCCTGCAAAACTCGTCTCAATTGAGAAATCGTGAAGCACATCTTGAGCTGGGGTACGACCTCTGACATGGATCCTAAGTACAGCGGAAAGCTATTGGACAGCTGCAAGCTTTAAAAGATGAGCTGTGTAAGATCACTGCAGAGTGATCCATAAGGAGATACAGGTGAAAGAAGGGACATTCAGCAGGAAGCTTTGCAGTCCAAAACAGAGTGTTGGTGGCCTGGACAAAGGGAGTGTGGAGAAGGTTATGAGAAGTATTTTTACCTCCAAAAAGGCTACTAAATAAATATAAAATGTGGTTCATATGATTTCCTTATGTGTTTTTTTTTTTTTCTGTTTTTGAGAGGGAGTTCAGTTTCAGAATCAGCTGGCTTCCTCTACATTCATTTAAGAGACTTTTGCAGCACCAAATTACAGAAGACCTTGCTCTTTCAAATGCAAGTCCTTATCCTCTTGCTCTTTACCCTTGCATATGTATCTGCATTTCAAGTTGCTCATTGCCCAGAAAGGTAATCTATTTGATTTGAGGTTGTAAAAAGAGATAAAATTACATGTGCTTCCTGAATAACAATATGTGATTTCTTTCTCTGAAGGGTCAATAGGAATTAGCCTACATATATCATTTTACAAGACCAGTGCCTAATCACATGAGTCACAGGGACCAAGCCTACATTTATTCTGCTGAAAGAGTAGCACTAAGTGAGCATCAGAATCTCTTGAAGAGATTACAGGCATTTCAGTACTGATTTTACTTGGGCATTAAAGCTTTGCAAACAGTTTCCAGGTGCACTAGCACCTCCTCCACAAAGGCAATTCCACTTCCCAGATGGAGAGAATCCCCCTTAGTGCAGTGCTCACTCTTCTTTCTGCACCCCCACTACAGGGAGTCTCCAGACTGCCCCGAAGTAGCCCCCCAAGTACAGTGCAAAGATCCTGAGGTTGCAGGGAGGCAGGGGCCAGATTAAGTAGGCTAATAAGAGTTTTTAGCTGCAGGTGATGTAACCCTCCTTCTTCTGTCTAGAGGGAGTTTGAAAATATGCAGGTGGTAATTTGGATGCAAAAGGCTCCCCTCCAAATACAGAGATGCACAAAGCAACACAACGGGAACCTGTCAGTTCACCTGTAAGACAATCCACTCTCCCTTGGAGCCAGGAACATTCTGTCTTCAGGCGGAGCGGAAGGAGGAAGGAGGGGACGGCTGGCTTCAGCTTGTCCTCACGGTGGTGCCTGGGACCCCTGAGTAGTGACTGCCTATGCAGCCAGGACATAGGCCTTCCTCATCAGAGGCCAGTGTACTGAGAGCAGAGGGGTGCAGTGACCACAGGAGCACCTGGGTAGATGCTGGGCAGGTGAAATAATATGCCCACCTCCTGCCTTGCAGTTTCCAGGGGAAACAGAAGAAGAGAAACAGAGAGGCAGTAAGGATTCTGATTCCCCCAGAAAAATTAAATCTTCTTTAACTTAAATCCATGACCCAATCTACACAAGCCAACCTCCCAAGAATTTTAAAAGCTAGTGTCCTCACTTTGCTATAAAATTCAGTGAAGAAGAAGCTGTGCTTCCATCTCAGGACCACACAACAGCCTGGCAAGAGACAGGCCACTCACTACCTAACCAAAAAAGGGAAGAAACCAGTATTGTGTATTAGAAAGGGAAGAATAAATGTCTTCTGTTAAGAAACCCTGGTCGGGCCGGCACCATGGCTCAATAGGCTAATCCTCCGCCTTGCAGCGCCGGCACCCTGGGTTCTAGTCCCGGTCGGGGCGCCAGATTCTGTCCCAGTTGCCCCTCTTCCAGGCCAGCTCTCTGCCTTGGCCCGGGAATGCAGTGGAGGATGACCCAGGTCCTTGGGCCCTGCACCCCATGGGAGACCAGGATAGGCACCTGGCTCCTGCCATCGGATCGGCGCGCCGGCCATTGGAGGGTGAACCAATGGCAAAGGAAGACCTTTCTCTCTGTCTCTCTCTCTCACTGTCCACTCTGCCTGTCAAAAATTAAAAAAAAAAAAATAATAAGAAATCCTGGTTTTTGTTTGCTTTTGGTTTTGAGAGGCAAAGAAATAGAGAGTTCCAATCTGTTCACTCCCCAAGCACCTACAACAGCTTGGAGGAAGCAGGGCCAGGCCAAAGCCAAAAAATGGGAACTCAATCCACGTGGGTGGCAGGGACCTAAGTACTTCTGCTATGGTGTGCTGCCTCCCAGATGTTCATTAGCAGAAACTTGGAATTGAAGCTGGGGCTTGAATCTGGGTACTTGGATGTGAGACCCAGGCATCCCAATCAGCCAAATCAGCCAAATGCTTTACAGATTTGGACAAGGTTACCTTCTATGGCTTCAGAAATAAAGGTTTGGTCAAAAGACCCTGATTTGTTCCAAAATAGATTCATAATTAAGTTCAAGATCTTCCCTGCTTCCCTACAGCTCTCGCAAACCAAACCAAGCAGTCCGCCTCACCCAACTGCCATCTTTGATCTACTGCGTTCCCCTCTCTTTGCAGCTCCCTCTGCCTCTACTAGCTCTGAGGTTCCCCTGAAGGAAGCAAGTACCAATGTCATGGCTTTTTCCTTTGAAACACCAGTGCTTAGCCCTGGATCTGACACTTACTAGTTGTTCGATACATGTTTGCTGCTGAGTGGATAGGGAAGATATAAACATGGAGAAGAATGAGCCCATACCAGTTCAATGCCCAAAAGCCAGCTTTTGCTAAAAACCATATATTCTGCCCAAGAGATCTGGACTTCTCAGAATTAAAAAAGGAGAGGACAGAGGTAGTTTCAGATATTATAGCAATAATTTTCAGACATTGTAGTTTCTAATACCTCTGTTTCCACTGAGATGCGCCAGTTTCACAGGGTTTTAGAAGTACTAGAGTTTTACCTTGCTGCTACGGAATGTCTTATGTGTACAAAGAGCTAGAATAAAAGTGCTGAGTAGAAATTTTCAGATTCCTTCATGACTTCATGCCTCTTTAAGCTCTATCCGCAAAAATAAATCAGAAATTTAAAAACTCCCTGCATCTTCTCTACATAAGCTTTGATCCTTTCATTTATTTAAAATGTGTAACCACCAAGGCCTCATAATTAGAATTGCTAAAGACCATAGAGAAGGCAACGTGGGACCTTGGCCTGTCTGGCCACATTACCAAAAATGGTAAATCCTTGTCAGTGTGCTGCTGGGAATTGGGAGGGGTTGGTATGGCAAACCCGCACCAGGTCCCGTTCCAGGAGTTGGGTGTGAGGGGACTAAGCTAGGGCAGCACTCTGTGCCAGAGGCCAGTTGTCTGAGTCCTGGAATAATCAGACAGGACCATGCCTGAGTGACTCCAGCCTCAGGAAAAAGACCAGAAGGAAAAGGAAGCACGGCTAATTGTGCTTCTTCCTTGTTCCCAGCCCTCTGCTGAGCGGATGCTGACACGGGTGTGCCGGCAGGGCTGAGGCAGGAATAGATGCCTTCGAAAGTGTGGAACCTCCAATGGTGTCCCCAAGTGATAATGAATGAGTGTTTCTTCCAGAATAGTGTTAACAAGGCAAAGAGGGGTGAGCAGCTCTGCTTCATCACCATGATGTACCAGGCATGGCTCATGCATTCATTTTTCTAAGCCCTCTTTGCCCTGTAAGTAGCAGGAATTGAATCGCATTTAATTTTCCTGTCCACTGTATGAAGAAGTTAGTTTCTTGGACTCTTATTATTTAAAAGATTTCTTTATCTGTTTGAAAGGTAGAGTGACAGAGAAGAGAGAGAGAGAGAGAGAGAGAGAGAGAGAGAGAGAATCTCCTGGTTCACTCCCCAAATAGATGCAATGGCCAGGGCTGTGCTAGGCTAAAGCCAGGAGCCTGGAACTCCATCTGGGTCTTCCACATGGGTGGCAGGGGCCTAAGCACTTCACCTTCTGCTGCCTTCCCAGGCTCATTAACAGGGAGATGGATTGGAAGTTGAGCAGCTAGGACTTGAAGCCGCACTCATACTGGATATATTGGCCTAATCCACCATGCCACAATACCAGCCCCATGCCTTTGGGTTTTAATCCGTCCCTTCTCAGCCTTCTTTGCCCCCAGGCCAGATGGGTTCTTAGCCTTTGCCTGAAGGGTAGTCTGGACTCTGATTTGGGTCATTTTATTTGCTTTTCAAAATCTGGACTACAGACAGAATATTAAGACATTTATGATGTCCATACACATGAACAATACCATTATGTGTTTTAAAAATAAGGAGCCTAGGGGACGGGCACTTGGTTTAGCAGTTAAGACTCTGGATAAGATGCCCACATTCCACACCAGAGTGCCTGGGTTTGGGTCCTGGCTCTGCTCCCCATTCCTACTTCTTATGGACGATATGAATGGAATTCCTGCAGTGGCTGGTTGGGGATGCATGACAGATGGGAGCTCCCTGTCTCTCTCTCCTCTCTCTCTCTCTCTCTGAATCAGTGAATGAATGAATGAAGAAATGAATATTAATTAATAAAGAGGCTGCCAAAACCTGGAAAACGCCCAGATGTCCTTCAGTGGGTGCTGTGGTGCAGCCACCATGTGGAGCACCGCTGGGCAGTGGAGAGGTGTGAACTATTCACTCGAGCAACAAAATGGGTTAATGTTGTGCTTGCTTCAGCAGCACATATACTAAAATTGGTAAAGTGAATGTCTCCGGAGGATGACGCTGAGAAAAGCTACCCAGAAATTTCCCAGTTTTAACCCATTGGCATCCCATTCCTGAAATGACAAGTTACAAAACCAAGGAACAGATAAGGGGTTGCCGGGGGTTGAGAAGAGACTGGGGGAAAGAAGGAAGTGGTGTGGCAGTGAAAGACAAGAGAGGGACCCCTGCTTGTTCCCTGGGCAGTGTCAATGCCCTAGTCTGGTAGCCCACTGCACTTTTACAAGATGTTATCATGAGTAGGAAACCGGGTAGAGGGCGCGAGGACCTCTGTATCTTTTCTCAAAACTGCCAATGAATGGACAATGCCCTCCAAATAAAAAGTTTAATCTAAAAAGTAATTAGCTAGACAAATGGACATAAATGAATCTCTAAATCATGGTCTCATAAAAAGAAAAAAATTTAACTGTATGTATACTAGACCTTTTATAGTAAATCTATAAAGAAAGGCAAAGAAGGAAGCCAAATTTTAGGACAGCATTGAGAGGGAAGAGGTGGAGAAAAAGATATTCATTACAGTAAGACACCCAGAGGCCCCTCAAAGGTGTCAGAATATTCTGATATAAGATGGAGAGCTAGGAAATGCTGGAGTTCATTTAACCATTATTCTTCAAACTGTGCACACGTTTTTATGCCTTGCTTTGTATGTATGATTTATTTTAAAATACATAGATATATTTGAACTCCTTCCAAAATATGTAAGATCCAGGATCTGAAAGAAACTAGTTAACAACTTTAAAAAGTTGCCAAAATAGCAATAAGATCTTCAGTAAAAACTTAAAACATAGCACAGAAAATGAGAATAGGAAACACCCACTAGCTCTTCCCCTCCTTCCTTCTCCAAAACCTTGCTGATGGGGAGGGTGGTCTTTACAGGAGTGAGGAGCCTTAGAACTCACCCTCTGTGCATGCTGCTCTAGCTCGCTTTCTCTTATAAAGCCCAAAGGTTGAAAAGCACGCCCACCTCTCTGGAAGCCCACGTTCTAACCCAGGGCAGCTGCTGCACGGAAGCCTGTTGAACACCAGAAATGTGTACAACCTGGGGCCAGATGGGCCGCCCGCCTCTCCCTGCGTTTACCTTCATCCTGGAGTTGCTCATTATCCTCTACTCTTTACCTGCCTCAGATAGCTCATTTTCCCCAGCCCTTGCTTAGCCAAGTTCCCTGCATTGGATTTCTTTGATCCCTCTGTGGAAATCAATCTCTTCCTCTAATTACTTTCTGGTTCACATCTTTGAACCCCTTCCAGTTGCCTCCATTTCTAAAGCAACCAGGTGTTTAATAAAGAATCTGGACGAGGTTCAGGCAGAATGGGGAGAGGCAGCTGCTTGCCCCCAGGGTCATGAGTTGCCTCCTCTTACAAAGGCCTGTGACACCCCAGCACCAGGAACAGTGGCTGGCACAGGGCAGGTGTGTGCAGTCATTACCAAACAGTCCATATTCCAGCTTGCACTTAGTTGGTTTCCCCTCCCACCCTCTTTCTGCTTTCAGGCTGTTTTTTTTCACCCCAGTCCAATAGTTATTTCATAGCTTATTTCTTTGATGCTTCGGTGTACACATTTTTAATTGAATTTCCTTTTATTTTCTGCTCATTTATTTAACCTCATTAGTTTAACTTGTGCATAGGATTTTGCTTGTAACCTTGTTTACCAAATTAGCATTATTTGTAAATTATTCTATTTTATTCCTTTCTCTAAATGACTCATAATCTCATTAATGCCGTTTTCTTTTTTATTTTTCTTTATTTGAGAGTAGACTTTCTGCCCATATATTTGTTAATTTTCAGTGTGTTCCTAATTATCTACAGGGCAAGGCCCGCGGTAGCTTGTGATCCTGACAAGGTTTGGGCTGAGAAGCATAAAGATCATTGTTTTAAAGAGACATGATATCTGGGACTTGCTTCAAAATAACCTAGTGGAGAGAAGTAGGAGACTATAGGTGAAACAAGATTGCTATGCCTTGATAATTTGCTAGGATTGAGTGACAGGTATGTGGGGGTTCATTTTACTGTTCAATTATGTAAATGATTGAAATGTTTTCATGATAAAAGGAAGGTTAAAATTAAACACTATTTTTTAAAGCAAGGAATGTAGGTATATAGTCATAAAATTGATCCCAGTGAATCTGCTGAGGATTTACATCCCATCATCCCCTTCCTGTTCCTGTCCTTGTCAATTTTTGGTGGTCCAGCCATTCCTCTCATTCACTGAGAGGTTTAGCACCTGCTCCTCCTCTTCCTTTTTTTTCCAATCTCTGGTTCTTATGTAGGAAATGACATTGTCCTGTACGTGGCTTATCCAGCACCTCACATTCACACCCTCAACACTGTCTGCACTTCCACTCCCTGCCAGCAATCACAATCCCTTGATTCTACCCTAAGTTATTTTTAAAATTTTTATATTTATTTATTTACTTTTATTTGAGAAGCAGACAGACAGCTCCCATCTGCTGGTTCACTCCCCAAACACCTGAAATAGCCAGAACTGGGCCAGGCTGAACAAGAGAACAGAGAACTCAATCCAGGTCTCCACCATGGGTGGCAGGAATCCAACTGTTCAAGCCATCACTGCTGCCTCCTGGGTTTGCATTAGCAGGAAGTTGCAGCCAGGGACAGAGCTGGGTATAAAACTCAGAACTCTGATACGGGGCACAGACATCTTAACTGTGTCTTAACTGTTAGGTCAAATACCTGCCCCTAAATCATTTTTTAAATGATGCAGCTCTTTTTTTTAAACTTTTATTTAATGAATATAAATTTCCAAAGTACAGTTTATGGATTACAAGGGCTTCCCCCCCCCCCAACTTTCCTCCCACCTGCAACCCTCCCCTTTCCTGCTCCCTCTCCCCTTCCATTCACATCAAGATTCATTTTCAATTCTCTTTATATACAGAAGATCAGTTTAGTATATATTAAGTAAAGATTTCAACATTTTGCACCCACATAGCAACACAAAGTGAAAAATACTGTTGGAGTACTAGTTATAGCATTAAATAACAATGTTCAGCACATTAAGGACAGAGATCCTACATGATATTTTTTTAAAAATTGATTAATTTTCTAGATGCAACTCTTTATATGCTGGCTGTTTAGCACTCTGGCCAAGGCCTTCAGGTCACATAGATTTTTTGATGCAAAACTTACTTTTCTCAACTTCATTCAACACATAAACCATATGTAGTCCAGCCATGCCTGGCCTCACATCACCTGTAAATTCAAGTTCAATATCCTTCACATCCATCCATGCTTTCTTGCCATTTCCAGCCTCTCTCCTGAAGCCCTCCAATGCTCACTCTCTTTCCAGCTACACCAAAATCCTCATTTGGGGTCAGAGACCGTGCTTTCCTCCATCTCCAAGCCTTTGGATGTGCTGTTCCCCCAGAATGGAATGTCCTCCTGTCCATTAGCTTCTGGGGAACTTCAGCAACTTTTGCTTATTTCCCAAGGCTCAATTCAAATATCACTCTCTCTGGAAGCCTTCCCTGATCTGTCCACATTGAATTGAATCCCATGCCGATTCCTTTTTCAAAGCACTTGGACTATTGCCCACCCTAATATTTTGAAACCCAACTGTAATTGCTGGTATCCTTTGTTTCCTTTTTAGACCATAAGCTCTTTGACCTCTTTCAACTCTATCTCCCGAGAACCCAACCCAGTGCATGACACGTGGTAGGTACTGGATGAATGAGTAACTGAGTAAACAGAGGAATGCATGACTGAATACTGTGTAGCTCCTCAAGGCAGCACCTCCCCACACAGCAGCCTTCTCTAGTGGTTGGGGTCACTGCTTTGGTTATGGGAAGTCCCTCTAGACTTTGCCTCTTAAGTGCATCCCTTAACCCAGCTGACCCGCCTGGCTCCAACCATAACCCAGCTGTCCCTGCCTCTGCGGAGCCCTTCCTATTGTGTTTCCCAGAATGTGCTACACAGTAATTTTTAGGTGATACTCAGATGCCTTTGATTGTCTTGTTTTTCTGTTCATTTATAGTTACACATAAAACCTGTGATTCACGGAGAATATTGTTTAGGATAAGACAAATGTAGATAGTGCCATGGGCATCAGTCTTGCCAAGACTTCCTAAGTCAGGGGCAGAATGCTCAGGCATCATCATAGTTATGCCATGCCCTCAAAAATTGAACCTTGGCCATGCCTCTGCAAGCATAGAAAGCCAGGATCACAGACAGGGAGGGACACCTGGGCCCTGAATCCCACAGGCTTCTCTGTTTCATTTAGGGGATATGCTGAAATGTCGCTTCCAGAAGTGTCACAGAGTATACATGTACATTTAATTATAACAGATGAAACGGTTCACTATCTTTTGAGCTGTCTAACCACATCCTCGTGTGAACTCAGATCTTGAGAAAAACTGACAGATGTGACTCATTGATGTACATCCTCATCATTGTCTGAAACTACCCAGTAAAATACTGAGCTATTTTGATCACAAAGTTCTGTCCTTGAAGTGAGAAATTTGTCTTTAGCCATACATTTGAGTCAATTTAATTTATTCTGTTTTTTTTTTCATTTGATATTTTTATTCTTTGTTTTTAAAAGTTGAATTACATGGTTCTTATGGAATTACTATATTTCATCAAGTCAACCACACCACTGATATATAAAACATTGTATTATTTTAAGTCCTATTAAGAACCGAGGAGTGGATATTTGGTGCAGCGGTTAATATGCCAGATGCCTCTTAGGTTGCCAGCATCCTTTATCAGAGTGGGTTCCAGCTCTGCTTCAAATTCCAGCTTTCTTGGAGGCAGCTGATGATGGCTCAAGTACTTGGGTCCCTGCCACATGTGTGGGAGTCCCAGATTGAGTTCCTGGCTCCTGGCTTCAGCCTGGCCCAGACCCAGCTGTTGCTGGCATCTGGGAAGTAAATCAGCATATCAAAGATTCTCTTTCTGTCTCTCTACCCTTCAAATACATAGATTTTAAAAAATGTTTAAAAGACCATAAATGTTGTCAACTATAACTGCAAGATGCCATTGATTATAAGACCCATCCCAATTTTAGAGATACTAAAATTATTTTAAAAGCTTATGTTAAAATTGAAGAAATTAGGTACGCTGTTTGTAGAAGATGATACTTGTATTCCATTGACAATAGTGACAAAGTTTCCTTTTTGAATGAATTTAATTTAAAAATGAGTAGATTTAAAGAAAAATACCCAGTAAATAGTAGAGGTAGGGTATAAATAATAAAATCCTGGAGGGGGCAGCAGGTGACAGTGCCTGAGCCTGACTGTGTAGGCCAAGGTATACCAGTTGGCCCCATGTGCCAGCGCAGGCCCCTCTCCCCTTCCTCCAGTGCTGTGCACAGCTCCTCCCTGATACAGGAGGTGATTACCTGATAGTTTTATCTGGTAATAATTATAGCGGCGATAATTTTAATCTCTCTGAAACTGAGCTGTGTCTTGCAGTCAATAGCATCTTGTAATTATAACTGGCAACATTTCAGTTGCTCTTAGTGGCACATAAAATGTGTTTTACATATCACTGGTATGTGAAATTTGATGAACTAGTGTAAATTCTACAAATACAATGTTATCAAACTTTTAAAAACAAGAAGTGAAAACAGCAAGCCAAAAAAAAAAAAAAAAAAAGCCAGAATAAATCAGAGACCTGTAAAACATACGGCTTTAGGGCCTACCTTGAGTATGGTGAGGGGTGTGACTGTGCCAGTGCTCAGGTTGGGCAGTATGGCAGTAACTCCCTCAGTTTATTTTCTGAGAGTGAGAAGAAAATTCATAGAAAACTGACTCATAAAAGGCAGAATAATCTGGATTCGCATCTATTAAAACCACAGCTTACTTAGAGATTTCTCTATAGTTGCTTTCTGTTTTGTTTTGTTTTGAATTTGTTCTGCAAGAAGTAAAGAGGAAAAACAGAGTTCTGATTATCTGTTGCTGCTAAACTGTTTACTAATAATGGCTAACTAAACACTGTGTTTCAGTGGCTAGCAAACCCAAAAGTAGTCTGTTTTATTTTTCTTAGTAGATTTAAGAGTTGAAAATGATTATAAGTAACTTGGAGCAAATGTATTGGCATAAGAAATTATGAGAAGTAGCTAATTTCTTATTTCCAGAATAAGAAAACCAAAGAAAGAATCACTTTACATGGAGTCCAGGAGAACTATGTTTCCACTGGGAAAACATTGTTCCTGACAGACGATTTGTGATCCTTCTGCTTCCAGCTCCGACCCTGGTCAGGCTTCAGGCTGCTGGGCACTGTGTGCAACGTTTCCCGGATAGCCGTGCAGAATGCTTTGACACACTGGTGCTTTTCTTGAAGGTTATTGTGAATCATTAACCGGAATGCAATAGAGCAGGAGGTCACAAGTCATATAGGTTCTGCTGCTTGCCCACATAGCCTGTTTTTGCAAACTTAATTTTGAAGGTTTTAATACAAGTGTAATTGAGACGATAAATTGAACACACATGCATATCCTAATAATAGTATGCTTTGGAGTCAGCAAATATTCACATCATATTAAGCATCAATGAATCTATTACAGTATAATAAAATGGAAAGGTCTTATAACAGAAGATTATTTATAGGCTATTATTTATTAGTGTAATTTTAAAATGTAATCAGTAACAATTAGCAAAATTGATAATATCAGATCTGCAGCTGTTTTCGGTCACTAGTACTAATAATACTAGCAATAATTCTATATTGTGATGTCATTTGAAAGCTATACCTCTTCTAAAGTCTTTGATCTTTATCCTTATGGTTGTTCTTGTTCATCAAATTTGCTGCATAATTTTACAAGGACTATTTCCTGTAACACATAAAAGTTATTGACATTACACATTAAATTTTCAAGTTTATTCATAGAATAGAATAAAATTATGAGAGTCCTCCAGTCCGTTATCCTTTCTCTGAACAGATGTACTAACAATAAGTCTAATACATTTAGAAGGTATAATCCTCGAGACTCAGTGTTTTATGATGGGCTCCCCAGAAGCAAAGCATGCACAGAGATTTGATGGTCTATGGAAGGGTAAACTTATAGGAGAGTGAGTGAAGAAGAATAGGGCACGGGGAAATCCAAACAGGAAGTGGAATCAGATCACCTATCCCTGACCTGAGGAAAACATAGAGGACAGCTGAGTCCTTTGCACCAAACCCAGCAGCTGGAGGGTGGGTATGGAGGCCAAGAACAGAGACCTGCTTGGACTAAGTTTGGTAATGGGGCCAGGGAGATAGGACAGGGAAGAGGCTCCCAAATGTGTGGCATGATTCACTGAATCAATTCTTGTGGATAACAACAACACTCTCCTCAAAATACCCAAGTGTTGAGTGTTTTTGTGTAAGGTGAGCCCCACCCTTGTGAACTCATCTAACCCTAATCACCTCCAAAGGCACCACCTCCACATACCGTCAGCATATGAATTTAGGGGTTAAGTGTTCAATGCATGAACTGTTGGAGAACATATTCAAACCATGGAGCCTAGCTACAATCTCAATATTTCATTAGCTTTTATTTAGAAGTAGTTAGGCATTTTTCTTATGTGTTCATCCTTTAGTCTGAAGGTCAGCAAACTATGGCTAAGGGGCCAGATCCAGGTAGTAGCCTGTTTTTGCATGACCTTGGAGCTGAGAGTTTTTCCATTTCTAAAATGCTGCTTTAATTTATATGCATTTCAATTTAATTAATTGAAATTATTTATTATTGAAATTATAATTTCAATTTAATTAATTGTAAGTGTTAATTTTATGAATCAATGTATATTAATCTTTCATTAATATATATCACAGACAATATGGTCCATAAAGCTAAGAGTACTTACTATCATGTCCTTTATAGAGAAGTTTGCCAACCCCACCTTCAGTTCATTATGATGCTGAAGATCTTTTCAGAAGTGTGTTTCTGAAAAATACAAAAGTATTTTGAAAGAAATTGACACTCAGAAACTCCAAACTAGCAGGTGATTTATAGAAACATAAAATTTAATTATAAAATAACTCATCACAGAATTCATAAAAATTAACTATACCTTTTCTGAAAACTATTTTTAAATGGAGTTCCTCATCAAATTTCAGAATCACTCATTTTAACTAAAATAAATATGCATACTTTCCCTTTGTTTTATAAAATGTTGCCATCCATTTTGTAATTATTGTAAAGAAGTAGAAAATACAAATAATGCAAAGGTTAAAAAAACACCTACAATCTTACCACTCATAGTTACCCCTCCCACTGTTAACATTCAGCTACATTTTTTCCTGAGCATATAACCATTTACTTTATTGGCCACTATATGTATAATATTACTCTCACTTTTACTCACTTAACATAATTTTCAAAAACATCTGATTTGACTGCATTTATTCCTCAGAATGCATACGTCAAAAATTTCCTTAAACAGCTTCCTGTTTGACATTTAAGTTGAAGCCTGTTTTTTCAGTATACTGCAAATGTTCCAGTGAGCACCTTGGGTCATGCATGTCCTTAGGCTAGATTGTTAGCAGAGTCACTAGGTCCCCTCCCTGTCTCTGTCTCTGCTCTCCTTACAGACATGTGCTCCTTCCCTTGTTCTGTAAAGGATGGAGCTCCTCAAGGCTTGAGGTGTGGCCTTCTCTTCTCTATCTGGCTCCACACCATGTCACCCACGCGCAAGCTTTCAAAGGCCATCTCTCTGCTCTGACTCTCATATTTCTATCTCCAGCCCCAAGTCTCTTGTGTAAGCTCCAGTTATACATTTCCACAGATCTACTTGTCCATCTGTGTGTCTTATGACAGCTCAAGTAGAGAATATCCAGAAAGGATTCAAGGTTTTCTCTCTTTTTCTTCACCTCCGAAACCCCTCCTTATTCCCCATTTCAGTAAAGTGACAGCAGTTTTCCACTAAGTTGCTTTTAAAACAAACCTGGAACCACCAATGATATCTCTTTCCCCCTAACCACTGTGTCCAGGCAGTCACCTGGCTCTGTTGTTCCTAATTCCTATGTATTTTTTTTTTTGACAGGTAGAGTTATAGACAGTGAGAGAGAAACAGAAAGGTCTTCCTTCCGATGGTTCACTCCCCAAATGGCCGCTACAGCCGGCGCTGCACCAATTCAAAGCCAGGAGCCAGGCACTTCTTCCTGGTCTCCATGCAGGTACAGGGCCCAAGCACTTGGGCCATCCTCCACTGCCCTCCTGGGCCACAGCAGAGAGCTGGACTGGAAGAGGAGCAACCAGGACTAGAACCCGGTGTCCATATGGGATGCCCGCGTTGCAGGCAGAGAATTAACCAAGTGAGCCACGGCGCCGGCCCTGTATTTTTAATATTTAGATTTCTCTCAATCACCCTAACCCCTACCTCAGCTGCCATTCTGTCCCTCCTGGGCTGCTGTAGGTGCTTCCTAATTGGTCTCTCCCCATCCACCCTTATCCTGCCCTTTCTATCCCCTTATCAATTCTTTACCAAGAGAGAGTTTCTGAACACGCCAATCTGCTTTTCCAGCCCTTGAGTGCTGTTAGGATAAAGTTCTTAATGCAACCCCTCCTCACCTTCCACACTCATCTTGCCCTTTCCCCTTGACTCTCCTGCTCCGATCTCATTCCTTCCAGTTATATGATTGGCCTAAGCTTCTTCCAGCCTCAAAACCTACAGCTGAGCTGCTGCTACTACAGGCAGATGTAGTACGCTTCGCTTCCTCATCAGGTGGTCACCCTTCCCCTGATCCCTACCCCGACTTTCACAGACCTGTGTGGTCTCTCAGCAGCCTCCGGATCTACTCTAGGGGAACTTGTTATTGACTGTAATCTACATTTTTGGGTACTTTGTCCCTGTAATGTCTGCTTCTCCACTAGGCTGCAGTTCCACTCTGGGCCAATAGCATTTCGTGTCTCTCACCCCTGTAGTCCCCAGTGCCTGGCAGGTAATGTAAGCGCTCAATAAATACTTATTGAACTAAAAATAGGTCAGAAGTGTAAGCTTTGTAAAGGCCCTTAAAATATATTCTCACATAGCATTCCAGAAAGTTTGTATCAACAAACTTATAAACCTACCAGAAATAATTGAGGATGTTCTTTTAGTCATACCTATCCTAACACTGGGTATATTAGGTTTTTGTTTTTTTATGATTGGATTCAGTTTATTCTTCAAAACATTTATTAAGTGGATGTAAGTACATTGCCAAGACATTGGCACAGTATTTTTTTTCCTAGAAGCCTTTTGTTTAAGGAATATAACTTCATGCTTTCCATAAACACAACTTTAGGAACATAGTGTTTCTTCCCACTGTACCTGCCCTCCCTCCAACTCTCTCACCCTTCTTCCTCCTCCCTCTCCTATTCCCATTCTTATTTTTTACCAAGATCTATTTTCAAATAACTTTATACACATATGATTAATTCTATACTAAAGAGTTCCACAAATTATACGGAAAAAAAAAAAACTGTCCTTCAACAGTCGAGACAAGAGCTATTCAAAGCCATTGCATCTTAAAGTGTTAATTTCACTTCTATAGATTACCTTTTGGGTGCTCTATTAGTTATCACAAATCAGAGAGAACAGATGGTATTTGTCCCTTTGGGACTGGCTTATTTCACTTAGAATGATGTTTTCCAGTTTCATACATTTTATTGCAAATGAGAGGATTTCATTTTTTTTTACTGCTGTGTAGTATTCCATGGTATATATATCCTATAATTTCTTTATCTTTCATCAGGTGATGGACATCTGGGTTGATTCCATATTTTAGCTATTGTGAATTGAGCTATAATAAACATAGGGGTACAGATAACTGTTTCAGATGCTGATTTCATTTCCCTTGGGTAAATTTCCAGGAGTGGGATGGCTGGATCATATAGTAGTATATTTAGATTTCTGAGGTGTCTTCATAGTGTCTTCCACAGTGGCTGCACCAGTTTACATTCCCACCAACAGTACATTAGGGTACCTCTTTCCCACTTCCTCGCCAGCATTTGTTGTTTGTTTTATTTCTGTATAAGAGCCATTCTAATGGGGGGGTGGGGAGGAGGTAAAATCTCATTGTGGTTTTGATTTGCATTTCCCTGATGGCTAGTGATCCTGAGCATTTTTTCATGTATCTGTTGGCCATTTGGATTTCCTTTTTTTTTTTTTTTTTTTTAATTTTTGACAGGTAGAGTGGACAGTAGAGGGAGATAGAGAGAAAGGTCTTCCTTTTTGCCATTGGTTCACCCTCCAATGGCCGCCGCGGTAGGTGCGCTGCAGCCGGCGCACCACGCTGTTCTGATGGCAGGAGCCAGGTGCTTCTCCTGGTCTCCCATGGGGTGCAGGGCCCAAGCACTTGGGCCATCCTCCACTGCACTCCCAGGCCACAGCAGAGAGCTGGCCTGGAAGAGGGGCAACCGGGACAGGATCAGCACCCTGACTGGGACTAGAACCCGGTGTGCCGGCACCGCAAGGTGGAGAATTAGCCTAGTGAGCCGCGGTGCCAGCTGGATTTCCTCTTTTGAAAAATACCTGTTTAAGTCCTTTGCCCATTTTGTAACTGGGTTCTTTGTTTTGTTGTGGTAGAGTTTTTTGAACTCTTTATATATTCTGATTATTAATCCTTTATCAGTTGCATAATTTGCAAATAATTTCTCCCACTCTGTTGGTTGCCTCTTCCACTTTGCTGAGTGTTTCTTTTGCAGTGCAGAAGCTTCTCAATTTGATGCGATCCCATTTGTCAATTTTGGCTTTGATTGCCTGTGCCTCTGGAGTCTTTTCCAAGAACTCTGCCTATTCTAATGTCTTGAAGGGTTTCCCCAATGTCCTCTAATAATTTGATGTATCGGGCTATAGATTTAGGTCTTTAATCCATTTTGAGTGTTTTTGTGTAAGGTGTAAAATAGCAGTCTTGCTTCATACTTCTGCATTCAAAGATCCAGTTTTCCCAGCACCACTTGTTGAAGAGGCTGTCCTTGATCCAGGGATTGATTTTAGCTCCTTTGTCAAAGATAAGTTGGTGGTAGATGTGTGGTTTCATTTCTGGAGTTTCTATTCTGTTTCATTGGTCTATCCATCTGTTTTTTATGCTAGTACTAGCACACAAGCCTCCCACAGTCACAAGCACTCAGCCTCCTGTCAATTCACCCAGCCAGACTCAGGCATCTGCTCTGGGCTGGTTGTTGGATATGTGGACACAAGCTGGCACAGCTGTTACATATGTCCAAAAGGATTCCTATCCTCTCTTGGCTTGTTACAGGTTGCCAGTGCAGGGTGGCTGGGGATACAGAAACCTGCCCCCTTCATTTTCTCCTCTAGGTTGGCAGGTACACTGTTCCCAACAGGGCTCCAAGCTGAGCTCACTCAGGACTCTTCCCTAAGTTTTATTGCCAGTGGCTTGGGCTACTGCAGTCTGGTCTCACCACACTCTCCAAAGCTGGTGCTGAGGCTCTCAGCTGCTGAGGTCCTGAGTTGTGCACGTCTACACCCTTCATGTAGGGCCACGGTGTCCCTCTAATTTGCATGGAGTTTCCTTTGCCATTTTCTCCCTAATTCTTCCCTGAAACTGCACTCTCTCCACTTTTTAGAAACTCTCTTCCCCTAGACTAGAGCAGGAAGCTCTTTCCCTAATCCACCGTCTTTACTCTCTTGAGTATATCAAATACTTTGACAGGTAAAATGTTATCTCATTATTATTGAAATTGTATATCTTTGATTACCAGTGAAATTAAACATTTTTCACATATTGATAGCCTTTCATATATTCCCTGTGAGTTTTGAATTCATGACATACTGATTTTATTCAATCACATTGATTGATTTATGTTATAAACCTATTTCTTTTAAAGACTTATTTATTTGAAAGGTAGACTGACAAAGGAAGAGACAGAGAAAGCTTCTACCCACTGTTTGATTCCACAGATGGCTTTAAATTGCTGGGGCTGGGCTAGGCTGAAGCCAAGAGCCAGGAATTCCATGTGAGTCTCCCACGTGGGTGCAGGGACCCAAGCACTTGGGTTATCTTCCACTGGTTTCCCCGTCCATTAGCAGGGAGCTGGCTCAGAAATGGAGCAGCTGGGTCTCAAATAGGAAGTCTGTATATGGGATGCCAGCATTACAGATGGTGGCTTAACCTATAGATTATCTTTTAAAGATTTATTTATTTATTTGAGAGGCATAGTACAAGGACAAGGAGACAGAGAGAGAAGTCTTCCATCTGCTTGTTCACTCCCCAAATGGCCACAATGGTTGGAGCTGGGCCCATCTGAGGCCAAAAGTCAGGAGCTTCTTCTGTGTCTCCCATGTGTGTGTAGGGGCTCTAGCACTTGGGCCATCTTCCACTGCTTTCCCAGGCTATAAGCAGAGAGCTGGATTGGAAGAAGAACAGCCTGGACATGAACTGGCACTCATATTAGATTAACTTACCACACCACAGCACCAGCCTTGATTATCTTTTTTTTTTAAAAAAAAAAGATTTATTTATTTTCCGATAGGCAGAGTTACAGAGAGAGAGGAGAGAGAGAGAGATCTTCCATTCGGTGGTTCACTCCCCAAATGGCTGCAATGACCAGGGTTGGCCAGGCCAGAGCCAGGAGCCAAGAGCATTTTTTGGATCTCTCAATTGTGTGCAGGGGCCCAGGGATGTGACATCCTCTGCTGCTTTCCCAGGTGCATTAGCAGGGAGCTGGATCAGAAGTGGAGCAGCCAGGACTCCAGCCAATACCCATATAGGATGCCAGTGCTGCAGGCTGCAGCTTAACATCCTATACTGTAAGTGCCAGCCCCAGATTAGTTTTTTTTTACTCACAGAACAATGCCACCAAACCTACCTAACTTCATCAATGGCATGGCAGATTTGGACAAATGAACCTCCTCTGAAGGTATATGTCTTGTCATTGATTCTTCCTTCTTTCACCTGATCATAAGCTTCCCATGGAAACTAGGACAGTTTTGAGAATGACGGAGGGCACCATTAGTAATTAAGCCAGGACAATGGGTATAAAAAGCAGAACCATCCTGCACAAGTCAAAAGCTATGGTCTCCCTAGTTCTTCCATTTTTCATGTGGACTCAGAAATCTGGGGATCTAGAACTGGGAGTGAAGGTCCAGGCGGTGACCCAGTGGTAAAGTCAGAATCAACTGTCTTCAGCTTTCCTGTGGGCACCTTTCTGTTATGCTGTGCTGTGCAGTGACTCAGACGTGGCACTGGTACCCACCTCACTCATTTTCCTAGCTCTTGAAGGTATCTGAGGAACAGCCCATCGAACTCTGGCAGCTAGGAAGGCTTGGGCAGTGTCACACAACTCTCCTTTAATGATGAGGCCATTGGCCCGCTGAGCGCCAGGACTGCCTCAGCCATTGATTAGAGCTGCTCACAGGCAGAGCCAAGTCACTCACCAGGGTTCTCTTTTGTTCTACCAAGGTGCCTCCACTCCTCCTGCTAGCATTGCGCTGACAATGCCAGCAGTGATTTCCTAAAGCTTCCGAAGTCAGGAAGTGGCCAGAACAGTTTTCACTTCCTAGAGTACCTTGTGAGCATGTAACTCTTTGACAGGCATAACATATCAAAGTACCAGGCGTGCAATCTCCCAGGCGCCTTGTGTTGGATCAAATTCCTTGCCAGTCACTTGGGTTGCTTTTCTGAGCTCTAGCAGAAAGTGTCTACAAAATCCCCAACTTTCCCCATGAGCCATTTTATGTACTATATACCCTGTAAGGAAGCTCAAAAAAATAAACTCGCAGTTGCTTTGGGATTGGCATTTATTTCCTAGTATTGCTGGCAAAAATCTTCTGGAAAAGGCCAAAGGAGTTTTGATAGTTGGATGTTTGTCATTGCCATCCAGTCTGAGGTATGACCATATTAGGTAAAGAACAACAGGTTCCCTGCTCAAAACTCATCACTAGAGAACAAATTTCCTACAAACTGAATCCCAACAGAGCCCTCTGTGTACGATTGTGCAGGTTGTACACTGCACAACTCCAGAGGGCTCCATTCACAAGTGGTCTCTCCTGGCAGGGGCCGCCTGTGCTGTTCACAACCTGGCACTGTACAGGACACAACCCATGTGGCCATCTGCTGAGGTCCTGACTGACATCTGTGTGACTTTTCTCTGATAAAGACACCGCCTTCTGCCAGAGTTAGCACTGCTTCCCTTCCCAGGATTAATCTTCACTTCAAACATACATTCCCTGCATTTCTGTAAGCACTGTGATCTTTGTCAAGCTGGGTGTCCAGGATTCGGATTTGGAAAAGAGCTCACTGGAACTATCTTCTAAGTACTATTTCACCATTTTATTTTTATTAAGGAAAATGTAGGAAACATACACAATGTATGGTTTGCTAGACTATCACAACATAAAGAAAATCATTTTAGCTGTATAGAGGTTCCATCTCTAAAATATATACACATACCGACTGGGAAGTTAAGATCAAGTCATTGGCCCTACAAAAATGAAGGGACAAGATACCCACCCAAGAGGGCCCACCTGCCTAACAAGATAGGCCTTTGTGGATTTATTTTTTTAAATTAATTTTTTTCATTTGAAAGGCAGGGTTGACAGAGATGGAGGAAGGGGCGGGGGAGAGAGAATAGATCTTCCATCCACTGGTTCACTCTCCAAATGGTCCCAAGGGCCAGGGCTGTAGACCTTGATTTTGAATTAGTAGAGGAAATAACTGTACCTCCTGACAGACCAGGTGATGAAAAGATGCAGAGGCATTTTATACTCTGTAGGATGAAATCTGTAAGTTCTTTAGGCTGGAAGAAGCCTTTTAGTTCATTAACTCATTCATTCATTTAATTTATTCTATTTACCAACCACCATGATTATGCAGTCTAGCCCCCTTCATGAGGAAACTGTGGTCATAAAGTGAGCTAGAGACAGGGCCAAAACAAAGCCCAGATGTTTCATAGCCAGGACACTTCACCCCACAGGGCTGTTAACTATCCCCTTGCAGTCACACTCAGGTGATGAAATAGGAAAGCATCTGTGTACTGCATGTGACTTGCATGTAATTCATGCAATAAAGATGAAATAGAAACCCTCTGCCAGCCATGTCTTTATTACTCTAAATGCCACAAGAGAAAGAAGGTTCAGTGTCAGGGCTAATAATTTGAGAATTAGTTTGGGGTTTTTGCAAGTAAATCTTTTCCTACCTATTCACAGTCTTTATGACTCAAATATTTCAATCATGTTCTTTCTCAATTGTTGCCTTTACAGATTAAAATCTATAAATAGCACTGACCCCTGAACACAATCTTTTTATCCCTACCCTTGGCCCTTGAAATAGTAATCCAGACAGTGTTCTATGGATGATAGAGTGCATACCCCAATCTCACAGTGGCTTCCTTCTTAAAGGATTTGTTTGGCGGGGGGGTGGGGGTGGGTTCTAAAATTGTGCTGTTTCATTTCTTGATGGGTCCATGCCCTTCCTTTGCACCACGACATTGCCCAAGTTGCTGAATTGGGTGGTGGCTGAGCAAGTCCAGCACATGTGAGCAAAGGAGAACAGCTGCTCTTGCCAGCTGCCTTCTCCTCTGCATAGGCACAGATAACACACACGGAGCCTGTGCGGTGCAGGAGACTGATGTCTAGTATGAGGTTGCTGCAAGCCTCTGCGACATTTTTGCTTGGCAACCCACCTATGTGCAGCAAGACCAGGAGTTACTGAGCCACTTAGTCACTTAGCTGAGTGACTAAGAATAGGAATTCTGAGTCCAAACTACCCAGGTTCAAATCCCTGCTCTGCCACCTCCTACCCTCCCAGTTTTCAGACATTTGGCAAATTTCTTAACCCCACTGTTCTCAGCCTCCTTACCTATAAATGGAGATAAAAATGATTTCTGTGCAGGGTTCTTGAAGATTAGATGAGTTAGACATAATTAATTCCAGCAAGAAATATCTACTAAGCTTCTGTTCCATTGCAGTTACTATGAACAAGAGGGAAATGGTCCATCACTACATGAAATGTAGAGTGTTTTTTCACATGGGGAGCCCAGACCTATTTAAGGGTTATAAAGTTAATGTAGTAAAGTATGACCAGATTTCATTTTATTTATCTTTTAAGGTTTGATTTATTTTCATTTTATTTGAAAGGGAGAGAGAAAGAGAATCTTCTATCCATTGATTCATTTCCTAAATGCCTACAACAGCCAAAGCTGGGCCAGACTAAATTTAGGAGCTAGGGACTCAAACTGGGTCTCCCACGTAGGTGGCAGGAACCAAGTACTTGAACCATTACCTGCTGGAAGTTGGAATTGGAAGCAGAGCCAGGACTCCAACCTCGGTACTCTGATATGGGATGCCGGTGTCCCAAGCAGTCTCTTAACTGCTGCGTCTAAAGCTCATCCCCATGTTTTATTTTTTGTTTGTTTGTTTTAAATGAATTAGAATAGGATTTTACAAAAAAGTTTCATACACCTTTTTCTTTTTCAGTTACATATATTTGCATAATATATGTGTGACCTGGGTCTTAAGATGAAATAGATTTCTTACTATGAGTCTAGAAGGGAAGAGAAGCAATTAAATAGCAATCTCAGTACAACACAGCGAGTGTCATGGGCACACGGGAAGGTTGCCTGATCCAGTTGGGTAGGAACAGAGAATCAGCCGAGCCTCCCAGGAAGAAGTGACTTTTAAGCAGAGACTTATAGGATGGGTTAAAAATTGTCAGAATCACCTCGGGGTGACTGTGGGAAGCAGGTCCTATAAGGGCAATGAGGGAGAGGCTGATGAAGCAAGGGAGAGACTTATTCAGGTTTGCATTTTTGTAAGGCCACTCTGGCTGCAAAGAGGAGAATGGGCAGGGATTCATTGGGAAATGATTTAGTAATTTCAGGACACAGTGGCCTAGACTAGGGTGAGGATGGTGAGTATTTAAGAGATGGAATTGACAGGTCTTTAACAATTGATGGAAGGTGGTGGAACAGGGGTCTGGGATGACTGCCACTTGTCCCACACCGCTGATGTCTAACTTACACAGGTTTCAGAAGGCTGTGTTAGTTATCTCTGAAACATTGCAACAAGGCTTGGGCCCCTGCCACCCATGTGGGAGACCCAGATGGAGCTCTTGGCTCCTGGCTTCAGCCCAGCCCAGCCCTGGCTGTTGTAGCTATCTAGGGAATGAACCAGTGGATAGAAGATTTCTCTCTGTGTGTCTCTTCTCTGTTATTCTGTCATTGTAATAAATAAATACTTCTACAAAAATAATAAAGTGTTACAACAAAATATCTGAAACCAGCTACTTATGAAGCAAAGAAGTTTATTTTCTTTCTTTTTTTTTTTTTTTGACAGGCAGAGTGGACAGTGAGAGAGAGACAGAGGGAAAGGTCTTCCTTTTGCCGTTGGTTCACCCTCCAATGGCCGCTGCGGCTGGCACTACGACCTGCGCATAGCGCTGATCCAATGGCAGGAGCCAGGTGCTTCTCCTGGTCTCCCATGGGGTGCAGGGCCCAAGCACTTGGGCCATCCTCCACTGCCTTCCCAGGCCACAGCAGAGAGCTGGCCTGGAAGAGGGGCAACCGGGACAGGATCGGTGCCCCGACGAGGACTAGAACCGGGTGTGCCGGCGCCGCAAGGCGGGGGATTAGCCTAGTGAGCCGCGGTGCCGGCTAGAAGTTTATTTTCGTTCATGGTTCTGGAGGTTCACAGTCCAAGATCAGCCAGCCACATTTGTGTGGCATGTGGTGAGGATGGTGGATGGCAACAGGGCGGGGGCGGGGATCACAGGGCAGAGACAGAGAGACTGAGCCCCACTCAGCCTTTACACTCTTGGGAGAACTGCCTTCTGAGGACACACTTCCAGTGCCCTGAGGACTTCCCCCCCCCCCCCCCCCCCGGACCCACCTCCTAAACACCATAACTGGATGACTGCAGTTTAAATGCCTGTATGAGTTCAGGAGCCAAATCGCGTTCAATCCATAGCAGGGACAAAGTTCCAAGGCCCTGACTTGAGGACATACTCCTGTAAACAGGAAGACAGGACCTTTCAATCACTTTGCAGATCATCCCTTCATTCTGCTGGATGTATTTGCAGACTGTTGCTGGCCTAGAAGTTGGCAGGGCTTCTTGTTCCAAAGTGGGAGGGTTCTTGGCATGAGATGGCAGGCTGGAAACAAGGGTGGAAAATGAGCTAGCCAAGCACCTTGCAGAGAAAAGGAAAAGGGAAACCTGGTACTTTCTTATCTGATCCAGAATATCTGGTCAGAAAATAATTTAAAAGTACAGATAATTCAAAGATGTTTAGATTTGGCTTTGAAATGCCATGCGTTTTTGGCAGTGGGTTTACCCTGCCAAATGTTTTTCTTAGGCCTTATTTTGCATTTCCTGAGCACAGACCATCTGGACAGCAGGGGGATAAGCAGGAGCCCAGGAGGGAGTCTGGGTGGCTAGCTGGGGAGGCCCCAGTGTTTAAAAATGGAATTGGGACCACAACTCTCCTTTATCCCCTAGTTGGTCAACACTTATCTACCTGTGTCCTGCCCAGAGCAGGAAGCTGCTTCTGACCTAAGCCTTGCCAGGTCACACAAGGACCTCAGAACCAGCTACCTCGTTCCCAGCACGCGCTGCTTCCTACCCACACCTTTGCCAACTCCACCTGCTACTTTCTACCCCTTTCACCCCCCTATCCAGGGTGGCAGCCAGGGCTCCAGAGCAACCTCAGAACCAAGCCAGATTAGGAGATGACGCAAGCTGTTTGCAGATGTTACCATAAACCAAGGACACTTTAAGTCACCACGGTCTGGTCCTGTTATGCAGAACTGACCAGACCAGAAAGCCTCTTCTCCTGCTATTCAAGACTGTTGCCTGCAGACACTTAAGAGGTTGGCTTATCTTCCCCTGGCTCAGCCCTACTTAGAGGAGGAAAGGCCTCAGGGGAATGACTTGAACAAAGGGTCTCTGCACCGAATCCCTGCTGGGGCCTGGAAGAATGGTCAGGGTGGCAGCCACTCCCCACTGAGGAATCCCAAGGATTCCCCTGTGCCTCTGTCTGGAGTGTGCCAAGCAGGGTGGTGGCTTGGTTCCGGCTAGACTGTACTGGGAATAACTACTAACAGGCCCACTCCGGCTGTTCCGCTAACTGCCTTTCCTCGCAGTGTAAGGTGAGGTCTGTTCTATGTATTCGCCGCAGAAGAGGAGGGCATTTCCCATTTCCCAGCGTCCCAGTCCCTCAGGTGAAACTCCATCCCAGGAAACTTCATTTTTCAAAGGCGTCCTGTTGATCCTTCCGCGTTTTCACTTCACGCAAACTCGGGCAAACCCGCGTGTGCTTTCGAAAAACCCAGCAAAGGGTCCTTGACTCAGTACCTAGGAAAAAAAAAAAAAAAAGGAAGCAAAGCCCGGGAGTGTGCCAGGAGCACCGGGGTACTCGCCTCTTCCCCTCCCTCAAGGTTTCCGTGGGAGGTGGTGGAAGACCCCCACCGCCCTGCCGATCAGCCCGCTCGTACACTTATCTCACCGTGCCCCAACCACGCACCTCTCTGAGGTCATCCTCAGCGTGCAGCCCGGTGGGGGGATGGAAACCTGAGCTAAAGCAACAGGTCCCACCCACAGCGTAAACTTGGAAAGGCGACTGGAGCCGGGCGGTGGAGGGGAGGAAGAAGGTGGAAGGGAAATGATGGTGCTTGACCATCGAGCCCACGTCACTCGGGCTCCCGCCTGGGCAGTGTGTGTGTACGGGGGCGGAAGGTCCTTTAGGAGGTCACCCGGGGACGGCCGCGTGGGTTAGGAGGCGCCGGGCCCCGCGCTTCGGGGTGCCAGGAGCAGCCGCCGGGTAAATGAGCCCTGCAGAGAGGCCTTGAGGCGCGGCCAGGGAACGGGAGTGTCTGGGGTGGAAACGCACCACCCTCCCCAGGGGACAGCCCTGGCGAAGTGGCTGTGTCTACGCCGCAAGCGGCCGGGCCCCCTGCCGGCCGGCCTTTCCCCGGCCTCTCCAGCCCATGCCAGCCCGGCTTCCAGCTCCAGCCGGCGGCCGCGAAATCCGGGATCGGACTGCGCCGCGCCCGGCAGCCTCTGGGCATGCTCGGCGGCGGGACCGGCTGCGCCGCTCGGCAGGCGCGTCCTCCCTCCCCCAGGGCGGCGGCGGCGGCGGCGCCTGCAGGGCTCCGGGCACGCGGGCCCACACACCTCCGGGGGAGGCGACGTGGGGGACCCCCGCCCCGCGCGGCCCCCACCCGAGGCTCGGGGCGGGCAGGAGGCGGGGCCGGCGGGGCGGCGCGCAGGCGGGAGGGAGCCGGCTGGTGTCCGCGGCTCCTTAGAAAGTAAAGCTCGCCGAGCCGGCTCCCCGCGGCCGCGGGCGGGGCGGGGCGGGGCGGGGCCAGGTGGGGGCGGTCGCGGAGCCGCGAGCGAGGTGCGAAATTGGTAGCCGCCCACCATCTTCTGGGTTCCCGCCTTCTCCCCCCCCCCCGCCCCGGGAATTCGGATTCTCTGGGAAAGTGGCTGATTCTCGGAGAATCCTCGGGGCGGGGTGCAGGGGCGCGCCTGGCGCAAAATGGTTAAAACAAAGTCCGCGCGCGCGCCGGGGTTCCGCGTCTGAAAAGTGTGCGCGCCGGTGGCTGGGCTCCCCTTGGCTAATTTGAGGGTTAGTTTCCCGCAGGAAGTGTGGGTGGGTTTGGGAGGGGAGGCCGGGCAGCAGGGACGCCTCGGGCTGGTGCGGTCTCCCGCTCCCGGGCCTCCCCGGAGGACGCACCTCGGACCGGGCGGGCGCGGGGCCCGGGGCGTTCGCGGCGGGCGGCGGGCGGCGGGCGGCCGGAGCAGGCTCGGCCCGGCGCCTCACTCTCTGCCTCCCTCCCCCCAGGATTACCGAGAGGATGGGATGGATCTAGGCAGTGACGCCGGCAGCAGCAGCAGCAGCAGCAGCCGCGCCAGTTCGCAGTCCAACTCCACCAAAGTGACCCCTTGTTCCGAGTGCAAGTCCTCGTCGTCGCCGGGGGGCAGTCTGGACTTGGTGTCTGCCCTGGAGGACTATGAGGAGCCCTTTCCGGTCTACCAGAAGAAGGTGATTGATGAGTGGGCGCCGGAGGAGGACGTGGAGGAGGAGGAAGAGGAGGACGAGCGAGGGTACCGGGATGACCGCTGTCCGGCCCGGGAGCCGGGGGACGTGAGCGCCAGGACCGGCGGCGGCGGCGGCGGCGGCGGCTGCGGGGGCAGGAGCGCCACCACCGCCATGCCGCCCCCGATGCCCAACGGCAACCTCCATGCGCACGACCCTCAGGACCTCAGGCACAATGGCAACGTGGTGGTGGCCAGCCGGCTGAGCGGATCCCGGGGCCCCCGCCGGGCGATCCAGAAGCCCCAGCCGGCAGGGGGCCGGCGCAGCGGCCGGGGCCCAGCGGCGGGGGGGCTTTGCGTCCAGCCTCCGGACAGCGGGACCTGCGTCCCCGAAGAGCCCCCGGTGCCCCCTATGGACTGGGAGGCGCTGGAGAAGCATCTGGCGGGGTTGCAGTTCCGGGAGCAGGAGGTGCGGAACCAGAGCCAGGCAAGGACCAACTCCACCTCCGTAAGTTGGCCGCGGTGCGTGCCCACGCGCGCTCGCGCACACGCCCCGCGCGCAGCTCGCGGCCCCATTCATCCTTCCCCCCGGGGGAGGGCGGGAAGCCTGCCCTCGGCGCCCCTGGGGTACGCTGGCTCTGTCTGGGAGCTGTCTGGCTTGGCAGGATGGGTGGGGAGGAGGGAGGGACAGCCAGAGGGCTGCGGAAAGTCGGGCTAGTGGAAGCGGCGACTCATTTTGATGGAATTACTTGTGGAGATGAGGTTGTGAGTCACTTGCCTGAAAATAAATCCGGAGAGATGTTGGCACGGAAGCCCGCGCCTGCGGGGGAGATTTCCAGTCGTAATAGTTGTGGCTTTGTCGATCGTGGTGGCTCTCCCTTCCTTGCCGCTGACGTCTCGCCCATAGCTGGGCTGCCCCTGTGCACACGCACGCAGTCGCCTGCTCGCACCTCCGCTCTGGCCCCGAGATTTGCTCCTTGTCGCGTTTGAGCGGCTGCTCCTGTCTTTGGATGGATTGACCGCCCTCCCCTAAGACTTCCCTTCCTGCCGAACCTGGGCTATTGTTGACCCTGGGGGAGCTGGGTGAACTGGGCTGCCAGGATGAGGGACGGGTCCCTGCTGGTGTCGTCTGACTCCCTCCCTCCTTGATAACGGAGCCGCTTACAGTTCCTTCCTGGAGGCTACTGCCTCGGTTCAGGCGTGCCAGACGGTGCGGGGACGAAGGGCTGCATCCCTAATAAGAAGCCCTAGCAGGTTCCTACTTGTCTCAAGATCTTTTTTTGCCCCGGAGAGGAAAGCAGATAAATGACTTAAAAGCATCACCAGTGTAGCTCCCCCATTTATCATTGTTTGGAGATAAAGCAACAGTTGTAGTTTGAAGTCGTTAATGATGTTCCTAAATGGGGCCTGGGGGCACGGTTTAAATGAGCTGTGCTGGGTGTGGGACAGCTGTGCAGCAGGATGGGAAAATGCTTGCCTTGCAGGTGTAATTTTTCCCTGGCTCCACGGCCCCGGGGCTCCTGGAAATTGGGTGCGTGCACTTCTGACTTCAGGGGTGAGGATGGTAACTGCATTTTACAAGAAATTGGCTTGGCTTCTCTGGGAGCCCTTGGCTGGCGAGCCCACTGGTTAGTGTCCCTGGAGAAACTACCTGTTAAATTAACGCATTCATTTTAATCCCAGCTATTGGAAGTTTACCATGGCCGTGAACAGACATAGAATCTTTCCATTACAGCCACTGTGATGTCTTGTACCTTGTGATAGAAAACATCCTTTTCCTCTGTACTGCCTGAGAAAAATACCTCCTTAACCTCCCTGGACCTGACACAGGACTTCCTCTCCACGGCCTTTCCACATTCCAAGAAAGTGCAGTAATTGCCCATACAAGTCTGTGCAAAAGTTAGGCTTTGTCATGGTGACAAAAGTTAGGAAGTGAAACATTCATGAGTGAGCTCACTTGTTACCACCTGTGGTTCTCAGGGCAGCAGTTACTTCTGTGTCCCTGTGGGTCCTTACTCTGGTGAGGGGAGGTGGGAATACAGGCTGCCTCTCCTCCAGGACCTTAAAGGCAACGACTTCCCTGAGAGACCCCTGCCAGCCCCTCACCACACACACACACACACACACACAAATCTTCTCTTATTATTATGAAGAAAGGACTGTTTCCTTTTTGGTCAGTCTTCCTCACCTACTGAACCATTAGCGTGTTTGGATTTCTTCCTCCCACTCCGCCCCACTCCGTCCCCTCTGGGTGTTTCTTCCACAGGTTCCATAGCTGCTTTTTTTTTTTTTTTTAAAGATTTATTTATCGCGGCCGGCATTGTGGTACAGCGGGTTAATACCCTGGCCTGAAGCACTGGCATCCCATGTGGACGCCGGTTCGAGACCTGGCTGCTCCACTTCCGATCAGACTCTCTGCTGTGGCCTGGGAAGGCAGTGGAAGATGGCCCAAGTCCTTGGGCCCCTGCACCCGCGTGGAAGACCTGGAGGAAGCTCCTGGCTCCTGGCTTCGGATCGGAACATCTCCGGCCGTTGTGGCCATTGGGGAGTGAACCAGCAGATGGAAGACCTCTCTCTCTCTCTCTCTCTCTCTCTCTCTTTCTAACTTTCAAATTGAATAATTTTATTTGAAAGGCAGAGTTACTAAGAGGCTGAGGCAGAGAGAGAAAGAGAGAGAGAGAGAGGCCTTCCATCTGCTGGTTCACTCCCCAGATGGCCACAATGACTGGAGCTGTGCCAATCCAAAGCCAGGAGCTTCTCCAGGGTCTTCCCATGCAGGTGCAGGGGCCCAAGGATCTGGGCCATCCTCCACTGCCTTCCCAGGCCACAGCAGAGAGCTGGATCGGAAGTGGAGCAGCTGGGACTCGAACTGGCACCTGTATGGGATGCCAGCACTGCAAGTGGCACCTTTACCCTCTACACCACAGCGCCAGCCCTGTTCCATGGCTTTAAAGCAAGTCTGTGAATAGGAAAATGGGGGCAGTTAATATCAAACTTTCCCATATTTGAGTTTGTGTCTGAATGAAATGCTAGTCTACATTGGTTTAAAATGTGTGTTTCAGACTTCAGTTACCTGTGAAATCACCTTAGCATTTAAGGTAGAGAAATAAGAGTGGGCTACCATACTACCATGTCTGCCACCTGGTCACGAAAAGCTTGGTGGATTTTTAAAAATTTATTATTATTTTTTAATATAAAGAAAACAGGTTTAATGTAGTTCAATACAGATTTCCAGGACTATAGTGATATTTCCCTTCCTTGAGCGTGGTGGTTTTATTTTGGGTCACAATATGAATGGATTGCCATCAGAAAAGTTTGAAAACCACTGATTTAAATAAAAAAGGACGGGATATTTTATGATGAGCGCAGAAAATCTGAGGCTAGCGAAGGAGCCGGAGCCGGAGCCGAGCCGGAGCCGTGTAGAAGACAAGGCCTGTCTTGAGGGCATTGTTAAAGCACATTTTTTTTTGCTGTTCTTTAAAATGGTGTGTATAAATACACCTAGGAGGCAGTAGTGCATACCAGGAGGAGGGGGGAGAGCAGATGAAGGGCAGCTTTTCTTCACCAAGCCGGCTTCTCCGCCCCCTCCACCTTAGGGCTTTTGCGCTTGATGTTAACTGTGCTTGCCATCTCTGCCTTGCAGATCAGCTCAGAGAGGTTGCTTCTGGCCTGGTAAAGTACCAGCACTCCACCCCAGACCAGGACTCCTGTGTGTTGTCTTCTTAGTGCTTGTCACCCCCTGACATTGGCTTGCGCCGTTCTGCTTGTTTGCGGTCTTTCTGAAATTGAGGTGAAGGGATCTTGCCTGTCTTTTCATTGCTACAGTCTAGTGCCTGGAAAGTAGTAGACTTTCAGATGCCTGGGGAAGGAAGGAAAGAAGGGAGGAAAGAGGAGGAAGGGAGAGAAGGAGTTTTGTAAGTCGCACACGCCCCTGGTTTTATAGTTGAGAAAACAGGTCCAGGAAGGGTAAGTGATTTGCCCCAGAGCTCAGTGAAGAAGCAGTGGAAAGGGTTTTGACCTTGCTTCTGGCACAAGAACGGGTGTTTTTCTTTCTTTAATGTTAAAACAACTTGAAATGAGGAGAAGTAGGAGTTCCCACTCTCCTGAAATAACAAAGGATTTCCTGATGACCGGTTCCTTAGGATGAAGCAGAGAGGCACTGGGGCGGGATTGAAATCCCAGGACTGTCTCTGCTCATGGGCAGCTTTGTTTTGTTTCCGTGGCACAGCGCTGAGTTCCGCAGAGCACAGGGCCCACTCTTCTTCACCACTGCCGTGTCACTCGCGAAAGGAAGACTGAGGCCTCAACCGTGTCAGATGTCAGCTGACCCTAATCCAGGCAGAGTGAGGCAAAGATTGAAAATCCACAGTGAGTGGGTGGGATTTAAAACCTCAGGCCGGGCCGGCGCCGCGGCTCAATAGACTAATCCTCCGCCTGCAGCGCTGGCACACTGGGTTCTAGCCCTGGTCGGGGAACTGGATTCTGTCCCGGTTGCCCCTCTTCCAGGCCAGCTCTCTGCTATGGCCTGGGAAGGCAGTGGAGGATGGCCCAAGTGCTTGGGCCCTGCACCCCATGGGAGACCAGGAGAAGCACCTGGCTCCTGCCTTCGGATCAGCGTGGTGCACCGGCCGCGGCAGCCATTGGAGGGTGAACCAACGGCAAAGGAAGACCTTTCTCTCTGTCTCTCTCTCTCTCTCACTGTCCACTCTGCCTGTCAAAAAATAAATAAATAAACCTCAGGCCAACCTCTACCTTGTGATGAGTTTGAGCAAGCAACTTAATCTCTCCTTTGGAGCCCAGATGCTACCTGGAACTGTCAGAGCTCAGAGGGGACCCGAGGAGCCCTGAAGCACACACTCTGGTGACTGCATTCCATGCTGCCTTCTCTGGGGGCACCGTGACAGGCCTGTGTCACCCCTGGTGGCCCAACCCCCAGAGCAGCATGTCTGTGCTACTCACAGTAACTCACATTGTGCCTGGCACAAATGCTCAGCTCACGCAGAGAGGGTGAGAGGTTCCACCCACCAAGCCAGACTACTGCCAGAGACACCCTCCTCCAGGTGGGTGGCCCTGCTCCTGGGCATCCTGCCCTGTCCAGTGTCCCTTCTGCCTCTGAACAGTCCTGCTAGTCTCAAGGGCCATCCACAGAGGGAAGAAGGGTTCTGCATATCAGGGCCTTTGATGTCCGTGGTCATATTCAATTCCTACCTCCCTGCTTACTCGGACTCTGGTGAGCTGGCTTGGGTTGTCTTGGGGAAAACCAGGAGCTTCTGTTCAAGTTTCCCTGTTTGGCCCCCAACAGTAGGCTTTCTCTTCTCTTCTGCTTCTCTAAGACCTTGGTGTTTCCCTGCATCACAATCCCTCCTGTTCCTGGGACTTCTTTAAGCAGAACTGGAGAACGCCCTGCCTCAGTGAACTCCTTTTCCTAAGGAATACTGTTTCACCTCTTGTTCTCCATGGTTTTTCTTTTATTTAAATTAAAATATTTTTAAAATTTATTTTAAAGGCAGAGTTACAGAGAGAGAGAGAGATGAAGAGACATGGGGAAAGGTCTTCTATCTGCTGGTTTACTCCCCAAATGGTCTCAACAGCAGGGGCTGTGTCAGACTGAAGCCAGGAGCTTCTTCCAGGTCTCTCACGTGGATGCAGGAGCCCAAGCACTTGGATCATCTTCTGCTGCTTTCCCAGGTGCATTAGCAGGGAGCTGGATCGGCAGTGGAGCATTCCCTGCTGCCTTCTCAAAGAACTGGTGCCCATATGGGATGTCGGCTTTTGCAGGAAGCTGTTTAACTTACAATGCCACGTCACAGGCTCCCCATGGTTTTTCTGAGGGCTCTTCTGCTCCTCCATGCTTGGCCTGTTCTGTCAGTCTCTGGGAACTCAGCCCCTTTTTTTCTCTTTGTGACTCTTTTCTTTAAAATTAGTTGCATTGAAGTGTAATTGACATACTATCAACTGAAATCAATTATATTTTGATGTGTTTTGACTAATGTGTCATGTGTATGGCATATGCATGAATTTTGAGGTGCCTGTGAAACCATCACCTAAATCCAGATAATGAACATACCCAGCACCCCCAAAAGTATTCTCACATCCCTTTATTATGCCCCCATCTTGTCCCTACTCAATCATTGATCTGGTTTTTATATTGTAGATTATCTTACACTCTCTAAAATTAACATGGAGTAGAGTCATACAGTATATATTCATTTTTGTCTGACTTCTTTCATTCAACAGGTGATTATTTTGAGAGTTACTACACATGTTATGATATTCATCTTGTTCCTTTCAATGGTGGAGTAGCCTTCCATTTCATGGATATACCTTATTCACTGGCTGATGGATGCTTGGATTGTTTCTAGATGAGGGCCATTGCAAATAAAAGCACCATGAACATTCACCAAGCCTTTGCGTGGAAGTACCTACTTCATTTCTCTTGAGTAAATATCTAGGAGCAGGGCAGCAGCATCCTGTGGCAGGTGTGTGTTTAGCTTCATAAGAAGCTGCCTCATTGTCTTCCAAAGAAGCCATGCTTTCTGTTGCCATTGCCATGACTCTTAGTGCACGGACTAGAACGTCAGCCTCTCTCTCTGTTCCCTCGGCATCTTTGATGCTCTGCAGCACATCTACCTTCAGGTGACTGGGGTAGCTGTTCCCCTCCCTCTTAACAACCACACTAGAGAGAGAGCAATAGGATCACATGTTGTACCCAACCAAAGTCATTAAACCAGTTGTTTGAAAACAGAAAGGAATCATTTTAAAATTACAGACAAGTTCTGCTTGTAAACCTGACACATTCTAAGTGCAGTTTTATTATATTTTAGTGCTCCGGACAGGTGCATTTTCCTTACTTAATGAGGAGATAAGAATAATTTTAATTGACACGTTAATTGAAAGCAAATTCTCCTGATGAAGTTACTTCCAAAACGCTTGAAAATAATTTGTCTTTTTATTTGTTTATACTATTAGTGAGTAGCAAACTTTAAATTACCTACATTTCATCCTAGAATGATACTAATTACAGGTTATTTTCCATGTATTATTCTGTAAGAATTACAGCCTGGTTACTCCTTCCCCATCAACGGCACTACTAAACAAGCTTGAATGGCTGAATAGTTTGTTTCCCTAGTTACTTGGGCTATGTTTAAATTACGTGAATTCCTGCTTTTATAGCCAGAATAAAGATGTCTTTAGTATTCCTGCAAAATATAGTGTGGTTTATAAGTTTAATAAGTTACATGACCTGGCAGCCTAGGACGTGGCATTGCAGACATTCTCTGTGCTACGCAGCTGTCACTTGTTCCTAGTAGAGGGCACGCTGTGTGGCAGGTTTTTACTGAAACTAGAAATTTCCCAGGCTAAATGTATTCTGTACTACAGCCTTTTCCCTTCAAGTATCTTTACCAGAAGGAAGAGTTCTTTGCCTACTTTTCTAATGCAGGCTGATTTTTTTATTTTTCATTAGCGTAACTCAAGACTTCTGAACAGAGATGGTTGGGCTTTTTAAAAAAAATACGTTGCAGGTAAAACACAAGTGAACAGTTTTCCAAATTTTAACAATCGCATATTTGTGCTGGGGCTGTGTGTGTGTGTTCATTTAAGCTGCCATTGAAGGGTACATCATACTGTAGAACTGCCTTTTGAAATGTTGTAGTTGGATTAAAAGAAATCTTCACCTATTAGTTGGTTTACACATTATTATCCTTTTTTAAAATTCATTTGAGAGGCAGAGAGACAAAGAAAGCTATCCAATCCCCTGGCATTCCCCAAATGCCCCAGTGGCTCGTGCTGGGCCAGGTTGAAGCAGGGAGCTAATAACTCCATCTAGGTCTCCCACATGGATTACAGGGACCTAACTACTTGAGCTATCACCTGCTACCTCCCAGGGCGCACATTAGCAGGAACCTAGAATCAGGTTAGAGTTGGAACTTGAACCAAACCAATCCAGTACATGCCAAATGTTTGCCTCAACAGTCAGTGGACCTTTTAAACATCCCAAGAAGAAACTTCAGGGTGTACATCTGAAAGTCATATGTTGTCATCACATACTTGTTGAGCTCTTTGAACATCTTACCACAAGCATCGTGTTGTCTTCCTCCTCCTCTTTCCAACTCTGCCTGTATCTTCAACTCTAGCTCCCTTGCTCTCTAGCATTCCCTAGTTCCTCACTCGTTGGAAGCCCCAATAGTAGCTCAGTAGCAGGTCCACCACCTGCTGTCCACCTCATTGCCCAGCACTGGGCTTTGCTGTGGCCCACCTCTTTGGGACTTAAGACCCCACCTTTGGGGAAGCTTTGCCAGATCGTCTCAACTTTGAGCAGGCTCTCTTTCTTTCAAACATCTTACTCCACGTGTGTACCGTTTACTTGTACATGGATTTTAAAAGGCTTTCAGAAAATTGAACAAGGCAGTTACAATTCCATTTCTGTTTTAGAAATGAGAAGACTGAGCCCAGCAAGTTTCAGGGACTTGCCTAAAGTCTCCTGCCTGACAGAGGTCTGCCTCTGCTTCCAGCTTCTTTGGGGGACATCACAAGCATTCGTTGGCTTGTATTCTCAATTACCTGCCTGTGGGTGATCTCTGTTCTTTGAAGCTGTGTGCAGTCCCTTGTTCCTGTCAAACACCTGTACATACATACTACAGTCACATTCCCTTGAGAGCCTGGGTCAAACTGCTCAATGCATTTTGTACCAGCCTTTCTATTTAGTTCTTTAACACACTCAAAGCTGTTACATGCTGTTAACTTTCTTATTAGTGCCCATAATAGTAATTTCAGGTGCTTTCTTAAAAGTTTATCTAGGGGCTGCCGTGGTGGCATGGCCGGTAAAGCTGCCGCCTGAGGTGCCAGCATCCCATATGGGCACCGGTTCAAGTCCTGGCTGTTCCACTTCCAATCCAGCTCTCTGCTATGGCCTGGAAAGCAGTAGAAGATGGCCCAAGTGCTTGGGCCCCTGCACCCATGTGGGAGACCCAGAAGAAGCTCCTGGCTCCTGGCTTCAGATCAGCCCAGCTCCAGCCATTGTGTCCATTTGGGGAGTGAACCAGAGAATGGAAGACCTTTTTCTCTGTCTCTCCCTCTCACTGTCTGTAACTCTACTTCTCAAATAAATAAATAAAATCGTAAAAAAGAAAAAGCTTATCTAAACATGATGGCATTGCATGGAAAAACAGAAATGTGTTTATGCTCCTGGACCTCTTCCCCTAAAGAAATGAACGGTGTTGTTTTCTTATTTTCAAAGTTATCTAACCAAACAGCCTCTTCCAAATGCCTTTTCTTCCCTGCTTTGTGCTCCTTGAGCTGTGAGGACAGGTGACACTTTTTCCTGTCATTTCCTGGGAGTCTCTTCTGTGCCCAACTTCTGTGGACAGGAGTATTTCCCATGGAAAAGCAGTAGGATTTCAGAGAAAAAGCATCTGGGAAGTCACCATCAAACCTTCCCTGTGTTCAAACGAGGAAGCCTGTGCCGCTCCCCCTGCCCCGGCCTGCCCCAGCCTGCCCCAGCCTGCCCCCGTGCCAGGCCCCGAATCCCACTCAATTCCCACTTTTAGTGAGCTCTGCCCTTCTTGGCTGGTGGTGCCACTTTTTTTTTTCTTTTGTTTTAATAACAGGTATTTCCAAAACCAAGTTTGGAGGACAGCTCCAATCTCAGCATTTAAGATCTTCCAAAACGGGAAGCAGATTCTAATTTTCATCACATGATAGGAAAATTTTCATTTACTGTTTCTTCCTTTTTTTGTTGTTCGAAATGGACGCTGTCAGGAACGGTTGAGAAAATCGCTTTCTTCTCTTGCTTCCTTGGGGTTTCAGCTCATCACTGTGCATATTTCTACCAGCAGAGCAGGGCTCCCCTGGCCTGGCATTTCTCTCCCCTGTGGCTCCTTTCCTTTTCCAGCTGTCAGCACCTTGGCTGGGCTGGACAGCCCCCTCCCTTCTCAGCACTGGGCAACTCAATAGGGGTTCAGGGACGACTGAGACTGGACTTTGCAAGGAGCCCCACAAGTTGCAGGGGGCAGAGGAGGGAGCACAGAGGGTTCGAGTCACCTCTCTGCTTGTCGCCTCCATTTACAAAGCCCACCATGGCACTCAGGGTTGGGGGGTCCTGGATTCAGAGCAGGGGAAGAGAATGTCCCTGTATGGCTCCTCCCACAAGTGCAGGCTGTGTTCCTTCCAGAGTGTTAACTGGATATTTTGTTGTAAGCACCACCACGCCCCCAAGAAAAATAGCAAAAGCAAAGAAGGATTAGAAAGCCAAGTTTTTGTGGGATTCATGAAATAGTCTAAATTTGGACACACCTAGCATGTTTAGAATATGGCTGGAAGTGAGGAATAGAAAAGGAAATGTAAGGACAAAGAGATGTGTTTGGGTGTTTTTTCGCCTGTAGGATGTTTCTGGGGTTTCCAGTTCCATTTGTAGGGTTCAGCCCTTACTAATTCTTCCTGTCGGGTCTGGGGTAGTTTAGCTGTCACTCTCCCTTCAAGTTGTTTCAGATACTCGAGGTTCATTGGGTTTTTTGCTTTGCTTTGCTTTGCTTTGGGCTGCTACTTCCCTTTTGTGAATAATTGCCATTTTCTGTATATATTTGTTAAATAATTTTGTCAAGAATGTTTTCTCACCAGTCTTTACCACCTGTCATTATCTTCCCGTTCATGCATACACTTCACCTAATTTTAGTCTCTCCACCTGACCTGGTTTTCAATACTTGTATCAGTGTAGGTTATTCCTATTTTTTTCTAGTGTGGTGATATTTTTTCCATCAAATATCAGTAATTCAAAAAGATGAAGATTTAGGCTAGGAAATACTCAGGTGCCAGGACTGAACTCCACCAGTATTTGTACAGCCCCAGGTTTATAGTTCTTTTAAAGTCCTGTAAACCTATTTTTTATTTACATCTGATAGGAGGTTATAAGAAAGCAAAACTTACTGGAAGCTACAGAGGTATCAATTCTGTTCAACCTAGGGGTGGGCATTGTGGCATAGCAGGTAAAGCCGCTGCCTGTGATGCCCTGGCATCCCATGTGGGCACTGATTTGTGCCCTGGCTGCTCCACTGCTAATAGCTCCCTGCTAATAGCCTGGGAAAGCAATGGAAGATGGCCCAAGTCCTTGGGCCCCCTGTACCCACATGGGAGATCCAGATGAAGTTCCAAGTTCCTGGCTTCAGCCTGGCCATTGTGGCCACCTGGGGAGTAAACCAGCGGATGGAAGAACTCTTCCCCTCCCCCTCTCTCCCCTTCTGTAAGTCTGTAAGTCAAATAAAGAAATAAATGCATCTTTAATTTTTTTTCTTCAACCTAGTTGTGTATATCAAATTTCCTAATAATTGCAACTTGTATCTGCACATTTTACTGATACCCATGCGTCTCCACCCGAAGAGCTTATATTTATTTGTAACTGAATGCCCTTTTTGGTACATCCATCATCAGCAATATCACATTCATCTTTTTCTTTCTTCCATCCCTCAAAGCCCCTTAGTATTTATGGTTCATAACAGGGACTGTGAATCTTTCTTCCTTGAGTCATTAGCATGGTACACCAAAAAAGAGAGAAAGCTTCCATTTTTATGGATTACAAGAAGCAGCATATTAGTCAGCAGCTGATTTCTGCAAATTTGTCAATTCCAGAGGGTTTTATTGCCCATGTCCTAATAGAGATGATTGATCCCTCCAAAATGTCCTTGTAGAACTAAATGTCTTAGTTATTCATGGAGTTTTGTTTTTTTTTTTAACAAGATATTACAAAAAGCTGCGAAGTGTGGGTTGGGCCTCCTTCTCCAGATGGAGGGACAGTGATGCTCCATTATCCTCCGGTGGGTTCCAGGTTGTTCAGAGGGCACAGAGCAGAGCACCGGCCTCCAGTGAGTGCCTCTGGGATAGGCCTCAGCTGAGCAGAGCACTGTCGCCCCTCTGCAGAACATACCCACTGCTTCCTCCTCTAGAGTCCCACCGGCCTGCTCATGAGCCTGAGTGTTTGTCCTTCTGTCTGTACATGGGACCAGCTGAGTCCCTAGGAAAGCGTCTCTTCTAGTGCTGGGCATCTCTGGTGGCCAGGTCCTTTCCTGCTCTGATGATACAGCGAGGAAGCCAGGCGCTCTCCCTGGCCGGCCGGTGGTGGTCAGGGTGCACTTGCTCACGACTGGTCTGTGAGCATGCCTGGACAAAACCAAGGTAAGTCACGGCAGCCGCTGAACTCCTGTAACTTGACGCTGCTTTCTTCTGGTTTGCCTTATATGGGAGAAATTTGCTGTCTGGGAAAGTTTAAAGGGATTGAAATAATTTCCTCATAATTCCTGAGATCTCTGGCAGTGTTACAAATTTAGATTTGAGATCACAACATTATAAAATAAAGCAAAAACAGAGAGGTTGCTATGTCATAAAATGCCTGGGATATTTTTAACGTCAAGCTCAGCAGCGTAAAAGCTCGTACCCTTTTTACTCACCCAAAGGAAGAGTAGTGTTAAATTTATTTCCAAAATAAGAAGGGGCTAACCCTCTGGGAGACTGGTGCAGTATCTTCTTAGAAAAGAACTGAGAGGCTTAATCTACACTCTTCTAAAAATAACGTGTTTTCAAATAGTTTCAAAACCAATTTAGTCTGCCTGTGTTTCTGTTCGTGGCACCAGTAGCTAAAAGCTATCCTACTTAGGAATATTGCAGACAGTTTTTTTCCCTTTCTGCACTGTTACGTAATTTTTTGGTCCATTTTGACCTTGTCTGACACTTGATGAGCAACTATATTGCACGTGCTCTGTCCTTTGTGTTTTTTGCTTCAAAATCAGTTCTGTGGGGAATAAGAGAATGGAGCACTGGGATTTTATTTTTGAACACTTAAGTTATATAACCAGTGATCTGAGTCCTGTCTGGCCCACAGTGGCCCCATAGTCTGACCCAAATAGCCCTTAAAATAAGATCTCATTCTAGAAGGACAACTTTAGGCAGCATCAATTTTAAAACCTTTGGAACCCCTGCTCTGCTATGATGTAGTGATTTAAATGTTAGCTTTATTTTCCTTGAGTTTCATACAGAGACTCTCAGCAGAGTTAACGTGCGATTGTTGTGCCTGTAGTGACACATGAAAACCCCCTGTAGAAGTCCCACTGTGCGAGAAGCTGCATCAGAGCTCTGCCTCATTAGTAAACAGTCACCCTGGGAGTCAGTCTATGAGAGCTGGAGGACTCCCGAGCGAGGGTAGCAAACTCACAAGCTTTTGTCGCCATGCCAGAGCAGAGTCAGCATTCTGATAGGGGGAAGTCCATTACCTGGGAGTGGATGAGAACCATCGTGGCTGTTAAACATTGGCAAGTAATTTTAAATGCATGCAGACATTTGTGGGGCTAACTGGTCTGTGGTTGAAAAGACGGCTTTTAGGGTACTAGGTTCCCAGCCCACACCTCACCCGACCTCCCGTCACCTTACAGATGAGGAAGCTGCGACCCAGAGAGGTGAAGTGCCTCTCCTGAAGTGGTGGTGAGGTGGAGCAAGGCGGGGTTGGTGAGATTCTGGAAGGGAGAGCTCTTCGGGCAGAAAACCCACCAGAGTGTTGTTCCTGTTCATTGACAGCAGGGTAGCTTTTTTTTCTTTTTTTTCCCTTTCCATCAGTGCTTAAAATAATTAAAAATAATAACATCCAGGGGAAAACACAAGAGGTACTGCACACCTATCTCTCTTTCATTGATTTTTTTATACACATCCCATTAGCATTTACTTTTCTCTTTCATCTTCAAAGCAGTTCAAAAGCTAATTTATCATTTGGACTCGGGGAAGTGTATCATGACTTACTTTTCATTATTTATGAGTAATGAAAAGGGAAGAACTCTTTAAGACCAGGTTATCTTAATGTAAACACACACGCACAGAAACACACACACTGACTGCAGGATATGTGTGTGGCCTTAGCTCTTTTGTCTACTGGAAGCTTGTCTGAGAGCATTTAATTCCAAAAGTGGTGGTGATGAATTTTGACAAAATTGCTCTTACTCAGAGTCCAATGAAACTTCATTGCTGCATTGTATTGAGATTTTATTTCATTGCCCTATTACTGCAAAATATTGAGGAGGGCCCATTGAAAGTATGGAGTTTGGGACTTTTTTCCTGCTTAGAGCCTACTGGCTTTAAGTTAAAAAGTCATCATAGATTTCAAGTAAACTGTTCAAGTTTGGGATATTTACTCGCTTTTCTTTAGGAAAGTAGGAAGCATACCTCATAGTAACATTATTAAAAACATTATTTTGGCATAGTTTTAGATGTATAGAAAAGTTACAAAGATAGCAAAGAAAGTTCCTGAATGTTAAAATCTTATAGAACTATGGTACAGTTGTCAGCACTAAGAAATGAACGTTGGCATGATACTGCTGCTTCAACTGCAGACTTTATTCAGATTTATGTTGAATCTTATTTTTTTTTAAATTATTTATTTTGAAAGAGAGAGGGAGAGACATTCTATCTGCTTGTTATTCCCTAGATGGCCTCAATGGCTAGCACTGGGCCAGACTGAAGCCAGGAGCTTCTTTTAGGTCTCCCATGTGGGTGCAGAGACCCAAGCACTTTCCCAGGCACATCCACAGATAGCTGGATCAGAAGTGGAGCAGCCTAGACACAAACCAGTGCCACGTGGGATGCCGGTGTCCCAGGCTGCGGCTTAACCCGTTGTGCCACAATGCCAGCTCCTATGTTGGATTTTAAAGTTAATAAGTCTGTGTTAAAACTGTTCAACAAGCCGGTGCCACGGCTCAATAGGCTAATCCTCCGCCTGTGGCACCGGCACACTGGGTTCTAGTCCCGGTCGGGGCGCTGGATTCTGTCCTGGTTGCTCCTCTTCCAGTCCAGCTCTCTGCTGTGGCCTGGGAGTGCAGTGGAGGATGGCCCAAGTGCTTGGGCCCTGCACCTGCATGGGAGACCAGGAGAAGCACTTGGCTCCTGGCTTCGGATCAGCGCGGTGCGCCGGCCACAGCAGCCATTGGGGGGTGAACTAACGGAAAAAGGAAGACTTTTCTCTCTCTCTCTCACTGTCCACTCTGCCTGTCAAAAAAAAAAAAAAAATCGTTCAACAAAAGCAATAAATAGTATATCCTTGTAGCTGTGGCTTGAAATGGGCACAGAGGGGTCCCTCCATATTTTGCATCACCTCTCCCCAAAGTCATCTCAAGCAAGTATGAAGTCTAAGTAGAAGCATGCTGGTTTATTTGCTTTGCAAATGTGTCTTGAAGAGGAGTCTATAATCCCCGTCTCCAACCAGGCTGCCTTGCCTGGAACTCTGGAGTTGCCTCCTGGAGAAGGCAAATGTTAGGAGGAGCGAGTCCAGAGAGAAACGCACCCTCCCTGCCTCCTCAGGCTTGACCTCGCTGTGCGGCAAGTTCCCAGGACCAGAAGTAAGCCCCTCCAGTCCACTGCCACAGGTGTCGCTGTTTGGAATGTTACCTGGCACCCCAACACCCAAGCCCTTGGGCAACAGCTTTGGCCTTGGGAATGGGTTTCTTGAACGTTAAGTTTCTGGTGGGATTGGGAAGGCTGTGTGAGTATGTTGGTGAAAGGTGTGGCAGAGAGGCCAGGGGACCGTTGACTGACAGAGGGATAAAGTGCCTGTGGAATGATTGCCACCTGCTGTCAATGAAGTCTTGAGGATGTGTTGGGAGCTCTCGAAGAGCAGGAATGGTGGAGAAAGAGGTGTGAGACTCCAGCAGCGCGGGAACGGGTCAGGAAATCACCCCATTGGGATGTCCAGTGTTTGTTGACTGAGGGGATCACCCGGATTTCCAAAACCAAAGGACCAGTGGGCACGAGGCATCATTTTGTTGCCAAGAGAGGAATTCTCGGACAGAGGCTTTTCTAGTTCCTCACTCTCTGCCTTTGGATGTCCTGGTGGGGCCGACAGGATCGGGGGGGTTCCTCCTGAGGATGCTTGGAATTCTTCTTCTGATTATACGTTGAGCGTTTTGTGGAATATGGTAGTGCCAACTAAACATTTCTGTCTCCAGAACTCTGTTTTCTAGACCAGGAAGTTTTGAGTCCTGTGCTCTCTTGAGGTTCATCAGGTGCTGACTGAGGGCAGGGCACGCCGGCACCACAGCCTCCCTATGCTCAGGTTCTCCCTCCTAGAGCGGATGTGCCTGTTTTTTGTGCCCAGCATGAGTTATCCTAACTAGTAACTCCCAGCCTCCTGTTAGGGCCTCTTCCTGGTGGTGCATGTTTTAGGTGGGAGGGCACTCATCGCTGGCCAGCTCGTGTCCTGGGAACCTCACCCCAGCTCCTCCTTGCCTGGCCCTGCTCCAGGTGAAAGAGCCCCCGGGGGACTTTAAGTGTAGGACTCTCCGTGCCAGGTCCCCAGGGGCAGTCAGAGGCCCTTGCAGTAGTGACTGCTGCTGAATGCGTGACATAAAGGGTGGCCCTGACTTCTGCTACCCGACTTGCCCTTGGTTTCTTCTGCTTCCAAGATAGCTGCTCCGCTGTGCACCTCCTGTTGATTTTGTGGGTTGCAGTTGGTGCTGGTTGTATCACTTGCCAATCAGGGACCAGAGCAGTAACAGCAAGCAGTCTCTTTGACTCAGGACCCAAGTTGAGATCTGCAAAAGTGATGTTCAAGGTGTCATGAGTGGACCTTGCCACATCGACATCCTGCCCCAGGGAATCTTGTCCACGTCATCCTTTCTTGACCCCCGCAGTCCCCACCCTGCCCATTTATGGGGTGGTAAGCCAAACCAAGGGGAGGCAGCAATAACCTTGGAAAGGACGAAAGCCTAACTGACCTATGTAGGGATTCAGTCTCTGGCTAGGGTGGTGTTGACACCTAGATACCAACACGGAGCCAACGTAGTGCTTTCAGCTGAAGTTGCAGATATACCCAGTACTCTGGTTTTGTTCCAGACACATGCTCTTGACGCAGCTGAGACTTTGTATACAGACGTCATTATCCGCAGGCTCTAGAATGGAGACAGCAGCCTCCTTATGTTTATTGGGATAAAATGGCTAGCATTAGGATATAAATCTTGTATTTTAAATTATTTATTCCATTGAGAGGCAGAGAGTTGAGAGATACAGAGACCTCCCATTTGCTGGTTCACTCCCCAGATGTCTACATCAGCCAGGACTGGGCTGGGACTGACGCTGGGAGCTGGGAACTCACACAGGTCTCCCATGTGGGTAGTAGGAACCCAGCTACTTCAGGCATTACCTGCTGCCCCCGAGGTCTGCATTATTAAGAAGCTGGAATCGGGCTAGAGCTGAGAATTGAGCCCAGGCACTCCAATGTGGCATGTGGGCACCTTACCCCTTGTTTTACCTCTAGGCCACAAGCGTAGCTTGTATTTTTAATGTGAAATAAATTTGTGGAAACTTTCTTTGTATTCTATGTGTAGCGAGTCCCTGAATTCTGAAGGGATCAATGTCCTGAATCCATTTTGGAGCAAGAGTTAAAACATTTCAAAATTGCTTATGTGAAGTTTTTCAACAAGGCACAGTTTGCAGGATGCTGTCTGCCAACAATTTCCTTAATGTCAGTCATTATCTTTTCCTCATAGCCTGAGTCAGACACGGAATGCCTAGTGTGTGTTAGGTGTGGAAGGTGGGAGGAGCTACAGCTGACAGGGAGCTGTGATACCGCACAGCATGCCTCCTGGAGCCAGCATGGGAGGCTGACGGAAGTCACAGGAACACGAGAGCACCGATGCCGTGAGGAGGTGCAGCAGTGAGCACTAAACCTGACCTGCAGTTACTTCCTGGGACAGGACCTATCCGTGGCACAGGCCCGTCCACCTTCACCACTAGAAAATGGGCAGGAATGGTAAAACAGCTGGATTGGAAGTGGAGCAGCGAGGACCTGAATGGGCGCTCTGATATGGGATGCCAATGTTGCAAACAGTTACAAACTACTGTGCCAAGTACTTGGAAGTTAGCTTCTCTGACCTTCATGACACAGTAGCTGGTTGTTTTACTTATCCCTGTGGCCACATCTGAGTATCTCTAGATACACAATACTCTCTTAGGCCTATGTGTTTCTATTTGAGGATTTTTTCATAAGCAGAACTTTTTCCTTTTAATTGAAAATTGATTTGAACATAAATGCATGGCATTATGCTCTTCTTTCTGCTTTGAAGGCCCTACTACCACCTCTGTTCTTACTTCTAACGAATTGTGTCTGTCCAGACCTTCAGGCTTCAGTAAAAGCTCACCCTCTACACTGGCGTGAAGACATCGTACTCACCCTCAGGTTTAGGAGAGGCCCAGAGAAGTTAAACGGGGCATTCAGAGTAGTCAGAATTCTGTTCTCTTTCTCTCTCTCTCTTAATTTTTATTTCTTCCTTAGAAAGAGAAAGAGAAAGCTCCTATCTGCTGCTTCACTCCTCAAATGCCCACAGTGGCCTGGGCTTTGGTGGATGAAAGCCAGGAGCCAAGAACTCAATCCAAGTGCCCCATACCGCTAACAGGAACCCAATTACTTCAACCATCACCACTGCTTCCCAGGGTTTGCGTTAGCAGGCAGCTGGAGTCAGAACCTGAAGTGGGGATAAACCCCAGCCATTCCCCTATGTGCTTGTGGGCACCTTAAACACCAGGCCGAGTGCTTGCCCCATGAGATCCTGCCAGCTGGTCCTCGCGAATTGATGTCATGTATATGTAGAGTGAGACTGTGGGTCCTTAAGGTTACAGGCAGCCGTGGACGTGTGCAGTGAGCTCTGGGAGCAGAGCTCCGGGAGTGCTCTCTTCCCAGAAATCTCAAGACCGCATTCAGCAGTGGCAGTGGCAATGGGTCTCGCAAAGAGACACTCGCCCGCAGGACCAGGAAGGGAGACAGAGTTGGGTGAGGGGAAGCCGAGGAGCTTAAGCTGCAGCTGCACCCACTTCCCTCTGGGATTTTTTTTTTTTGGGGGGGGGGGGGTCCATTTGTGTACTTATTCACTCAACAGTCATCTATTTATTTTTTCAGTAGTTGCACTGGGCATGACTCTGGCGGAGGCGAGTGAGCTGTGATCCCTGCCAGCGGCATATTTATTTTGGTGAGGGAGATAGACGGCAAACAAATTCCGCGGTTAGTGTTTAATGTCTGTAATAAGTGGACGAAAGAGAGACTCCGGAGACTTCGGAGACCGACGTGGCCACCTGCAGAGCAGTGCTGGGGGGACAACAGCTGAGTGGAGACCCCAAGAATGGGACGGCTGGAGCCATGCCAGCTGAGGGCCCTGGGGCAGAGAGAGTTTGCGAAGGTTCGAGGAAACTAAGGCCACAATACCCTCCTTGCTAGCACACACGTCCCTGGCCTCCCAGTCTGCACCTTATTAGTGGAACTGCCCATTGCTTCTCAAAGCCTTCTCGTACCCAATAAAACAACCCTGCAATCTTCCTGAGGCAAATTAAAAAAAAAAAAATTATGCTGCAGGGAGTTTAATAATAGGCACAATTCCTGAAATGATGTTTTCTTTTCTCCAGAGAGCAGGGTGGAGCATGGAGGCTTTTAGGGAATTAGTGGGAAGAAGTTCTTGGAGTTTGGTAGTGAATCCGTGTTAAACTCCTTGGGCTCCGAGAACTTACTGAATGTTTTGGTTCTGTCAGGTCTGCTGACTGCTGTGCGCCGAGGCTGTGTTAATGCAGAAGTCCCAGGCTTTGCCCCAGTGAGTTACTCAGGATCTACCTGAACCTTAATGCTCACTAACCCAGGATGGGACAGAGGGGTTGAAGTGCCAGGCCAGGACGTGGAGACATTCGGATGCCAGCCACATGGGTGCATGCTCCAGCCTGGGACTTCTTCCTGGGACTCTCGGTGCTTTGCAGGCAGGTGCTGGAAGGTTAGAGGACACCCCTTCTGCCCCCATCCGGCTGATGTGTGATGATTGGATTGGGGAGCCTTGGTTGGGAGCCAAGGGACGTACATTACTATGCAGAGCATGACCAGTGAATTGTAATGAGCTGAAGTAAGGCTTAATTTTCTCTTCTATCCATCCACAATGAAAAGCTGTTGAATGTCAAATATGGTTTGCAGCTTTGAAGTGAGGATGTTTCCTGCCACATGCCATGCAGTTGAGCAAGTCCACACCTGTTCATCTGGCTGTGGATTAGCAGAAAGAATGAAAGAGAAAAGCTGCGTGCCTTTGAGCTAAGGTGTTCTCCATACTTACTACCCCGATGCCCCGCATGGCACTCACTTTCTCTGCTGTTTTCCTTTCATCTTGACGCTGTAAGCAATGTGCCGCCTTCCCTATGGAACAGTGCACGTCTCGTGGAAAGGGCTCAGCGACTCCAGCTCAGCTGACCAGATCTTCAGAAGAGCTGTTTGCTACACAGGAGGCAAAGGTGGACGAATTCCCCAGCACAGTGGCATCTCCCAAGAATTTCCTTTACTCTTCCCCTTGAACCTGTGGCTTGTGTTCTTCAAGTTAGCCCCTAGAATAAGTGAAAAAGGAAGTGGCTTTATAGCACCATGCTAGACCTGAGAGAAGTATTTACAAATCTCTATCAAGAACAAAACTGTTGGCCGGCGCCGTGGCTCAACAGGCTAATCCTCCGCCTTGCGGCGCCGGCACACCGGGTTCTAGTCCCGGTCGGGGCACCGATCCTGTCCCGGTTGCCCCTCTTCCAGGCCAGCTCTCTGCTGTGGCCAGGGAGTGCAGTGGAGGATGGCCCAAGTCCTTGGGCCCTGCACCCCAAGGGAGACCAGGAGAAACACCTGGCTCCTGCCATCGGATCAGCGCGGTGCGCCGGCCGCAGCAGCCATTGGAGGGTGAACCAACGGCAAAAGGAAGACCTTTCTCTCTGTCTCTCTCTCTCACTGTCCACTCTGCCTGTCAAAAAAAAAAAATAAATAAATAAAAAAGAACAAAACTGTGAAAGCTGGTTTTTAAAGATTTATTTATTTGAAAGGCAGAGTTACAGAGAGAGAGAGAGAGAGAGATCTTCCATCCACTGGTTCACTCCCCAAATGGCCACAACAGCTGGGACTGGTCCAAGATGAAACCAGGAGGCTGGAACTCCATCTGGGTCTGCTGTGTGGATGGCAGGGGCCCAGCCACTTGGGCCAACTTGCATTGCTTTCCCAGGTGCATCAGCAGGAAGCTGGATCAGAAGAGGAGCAGCCAGGATTCTAACTGACTCTCATATTGGATGCTGGTACTGCACGTGGTAGCTTAACCTGCACAATACTAGCCCTTTGTGAAAGCTTTAATACTAAGTCAAAGTAGCAAAGCTGACTTCTCCTGTCTGTGGCTTCTTTGCTTTTGCAGCCTGGAAACTGAACTGGTGCTGTTTTTGAATTAGAAAAGGATTTTATGGTTTTTCTCCAAACACCTGTCTCCATTAATAAATAAATAAAATAAAAAGATTATAGAGTAAACTCAAAGTTCTGTAATAGTTAAAAAAAATCACAAGTATTATTCATTTTATACACCTACCAACGACAATGTACTTAAAATGCTGTATCGGAACAGTTGTGCAACTTCTCAATTTGATAGCTTTTCTAAAAAGCATAACCAGGCTCCCATAAATGTAATGAAAGCTTTTTTCATATTAAAGGCATGTTATTGGGAGATGGAATGTTTCCCTCTCTCTCCGTAACTGCACTGTGATTAAATATTGACTAAGAGCCAGGAGTTGACGGCCAGCGGCCTCGCCCTGGTAAATGCTGCTGTGTGGGGCTGAATGTAAACGCCAGGCTGGCCCCGCAGGGCCCTGGCCTTCTCTGGGAAGCAGGGAGCAGACCAGTTGTGTGAGTTATGCATGACGTATCCATTCATGTGCTGCAATAGAAGGGTATAATTCGACACAAGTAATTCCTTAAAAAGCATCCCCCATAGGGTCCAGAGAAAAATGTATTTCTCTAATCAATCTGAATAATAAAGAGGCTTTTAGAAATCTTAACAAAACATCCAGGCTGAAGGCTGCTGTTTGCAGAAACAAAAGAGCTGTCCATCATAGGGACAGCTTCTGCTTTCATAATGGCTGCTCGGTTTATGTGAAACAAATTGGTTGAAATCATCAGGTTTATTTCTGGGACACAAATAGTTGATTGGGAAATTTCAGCACATCTGTGTCTTTGTCATATGTGCATTTTTTTCCCATAGTCTGACCGTTTAAAATATGCACTTGGTCATGTCTGTCTCTCTGAAGGGGAAATTAGATGTTTTGCTTCCTTTCTGGAAGAAAATAATCATCATTGCATTCTTTGCTGTTAATAAGGCTTATTATAAGATCTAATTATTTTTATTCTAAGACTTTTAAACCCTGCAACAGATACCTGGAAGACTCACCCACCAGCTGTCCCTTTCTGTTTATAGACAAAATGAAGCCAAATCTGATTATTCTGTGTAAGTCAGAAAGATTTCAACATGGATCTCCTGTTTAGCAAATAAAGTCAGCTTTTAAGTCCACTTTTTATTCCAGCAAAATTTTATGGACATTTCCTAACCTCTAAATTGGCTCGAACTCCCTTTTTATAAGTCGTCCAAGCATCTATATCACCCTCGTCAAGGTGTAGTAAAATTAAAAGATACTTCTCAAATGACTCAGGGTTAGCCAGAAATGGATCCATGTAGATTTGAGTTGTCGCTAATCCCTCTTAGAGGCATTTGCATGCCTATGAAAGTTCTTTTCTTTCTCTTAAATATCGATGAGTCTGTCTTCCCAGGAAATGCACTGAGAAATGCATTTGGTGCAGCTGACATGTGATGAGAAGCAGTGGTCATAAATCATGCTTTAGTTCCTCACTTTCAGTCAGAAGCACAGAACTGACTCAGAGACGTCTGTGAGTTAGAGTGTGCATGTGTGTGGGTGTTGGGGTGGGTGAGTGTCAGCAGAATTAACCCTCAGCTGGGCCAGTAGCAGTGCACAGACTCTCCTTTGGGGTCCTGGTGCACACGAAAAAATACAGATAACTGAATGATCCCTTTCTTTTGAAAAATCCCAAATTTTTGTAAAAACTAAAGTGAGCGTTGAGGTCAGTTTTTTTTTAAAGATATATTTATTTGAGGGACTGGCATTGAAGCGCAGAGGGTAATGCTGCCATCTGTGACACCAGCATCCCATATGGGCACTTAGTCCCAGCTGCTCCACTTCTGACCCAGCTGCCTGCTAATGCGCCTGGGAAAGTACCCGAAGATGGCCCAAGTGCTTGGGCCCTTGCCACCCATGTGGGAGACCCCATTGGAGTTCCAGGTTCCTGGCTTCAGTGTGGCTCAGCTCTAGCTCTTGCAGCCATTTGGGAAATGAACCAGAGGATGAAAAATCTCTCTGTGTGCCATTCTGCCTTTCAAATTAGTAAATCTTAAAGAGAGAGAGAGAGATCCTCTACTTGCTGGTTCACTCCCAAATGACTGCAACAGGCAGGGCTGGACCAGGCCAAAGCCAGGAATCTGGAACTCAGCTGGGTCTCCCACCTAGAAGGTAGGGGTACTTGGGCCATATTCCGCTGCTTTCCTAGAAACATTAGCATGGAGCTGGATCAGAATAGGATAGGAAGTGGATCAGCCAGGACTCAAACCAGTGTTCATGTGGGATGCTGACTTTCCAAGCAGAGGCTTTACCTGCTGTGCCACAGTGCCAGCCCCTTGAGGTAAGTTTTGAAGGAAAAAAACTCCCAAACAGGCACAGCCTGCAAAGGGAGTGTGGATAGATGTGCGACTGACTGGCTTTGGTGTTGACTGCCGTAGAGAAGGCTTGTTGGGGATTGACTTTGGTTCTGATCCTGTACCAAGGAACACAGTGTGTATCCATTTTTTCAGTAAAACGATTGAGAGCAACAAGACCCAGGACGATGTAGCGACTTTCATGCAGCTAGGAAGTGGCTGAGTTAGAATTCCCCATCCACAGTGCCGTAGTTCAAGATCTATTGCAGAGTAGCTCTCTTGTGGTGTGATGTGGAGTGGGAACCTGTGCCTGACCTCCTGTGCATTTTGTTGGGTTTTAGTTTGGGTTGTCTTTGTAAACATTAGATGCTGCTGAGTGATTTCTCTCTGCTTTTTTTTCAATCGCTGTTTACCCCCACATATGTCACACACACCTGCTGAATCTCGTGTGTTCCTTCTCTGGATGATAAGTGGTGGTCAGCCTTCCCTGGGCCCTGTCCCAGAGCTGCTGCTGGGAAGCACTCAGAGAGCTGAATGGATTCCTACTGAAATAATGAATCCCTTTGCTCATGTAGTGTGTGTGTGTGTGTGTGTGTATATATATATATATATACAAATATACACACACATGTTATATATGTATATATGTGTTTACACACATATATGTTATATACATGTTATACATGTCCAAACACACACACACACACACACATATAAAATTGGAGAACAAATCCAACAAACTGATTCTTAGCTTTTTGTCTCTTCTGGGAGAACTGCTTTATGGTTTTAACAGGGATTTTGAAAATTCAGCCTAAGGGCTGACTTCTGTATTGAGGATGCACATGTGGAGTCCCCCTTTCTGGCCACCTACTATGTTTGCACCAGTTCCCCTCCTCTGAGCCTGAATTTGGCCAGCCGGTACCAAACATCTGTCATAGTTTCAAAGAACCCTGACTTAGGCTTAGGTCGAAGGAATGAAGAAAGTTAACCGAGGCATGTTTACATTTTCTGATTGTGTGTGACAGCTAGAATTACCATCCCAGAACGCTTTAAAATAATCTGGTCGAGATGACTTTTGGCCCACTTTCAGTAGTGTTAGGTGTTAGGACAGTCCCTGCAGTCTGGAGACAGCCCTGCCTTTGTTCCCAGTTAGCTGACCCCTGTTGAGTGTAACTGGAACATCTGTGAATTCTGTGCCTGCTTCAAGGAAGCACATTCTTAGATTACTGACTTGGGGCAGACCTAAAAAAGATACTATTTGATACTATATTTTCAATTTTACTCTTTCCAGAAAAACAGCATACTGGTAAGAATCTACTGTAAATGCTTTTTCTAGAGACAAACTAAGCATACTAGAAATGACAAGAGGTAGTCATTGCACCAGTGGCACTGAAAACAGTGGGTTCTGGGGCCCCAGAATGACTTGCTGAATGTCGAGCAGTCTTCTCTTGTAAGAAATTAAACACAAAGGTATCACAGGTCCTGAGTGTGATTTCTTCTGATTCATCCATACGCTCTAGAACATTCCTGTGATAGGTTTATTGCCCACAGGAATTTATTGGGGGTAGCCTTCAAGGTGAACCATTTTCCATTGGCCTGTCTCAGGGCCGAGTTATCCACTTCCCTTTCTCAGTGAGTTTACCATAGTTCATTCATTTATCCAGAGTTTATAGAGAGCTTATCTGCTGTATACGAGGCACTGAGCACACATGCTGGGGAAAAGAAAAACACCCCACATGTAAAATCTTCCTCCTAATGTGGGACACATTTATTAAACCTGTGAACGCTCCTCACCCTGTAAGAGTTAGGGTGCTTCAGAGCAACAGCATCACTAGAATGTGTGTGTGTGTGTGTGTGTAGAGGAAGAAATTTATTTTAAGGAATTGGCTCATGTGGTTGTATGGGGCTGGCAAGTGTAGATGGGTAGGCTTGGAAATTCCAGCGACTACTGTTGCTGTCTTGAGTCCAGAGGCTGTCTGGACGCAGAGTTCATTCCTCTTCAGGGGACTCAGTCTTTTCTCTTGTCTTCAACTGATAGGATGAGACTGACCCACTTTCTAGAGATTAATCTGCTTTCCTCAGAGTCAACAGATGTAAATGTTAATCGACATCAGGAAAATACCATCCCAGCCATGTCCAGCCTGCTGTTTGACCAACACAACTGTGCACTTGACCTAGCCAAGTCGATACATAAAGTTAACCATCACCTGTATTCCCTTTCCTCCAAACCGCTGTGTCATTTCAGTGTTTAATGGCTCTCGAATTTGAACATGTGTCAAAAATCTCCTGAAACATTTGCTAAACACAGATTGTTGCTCCCCACCACCTCCCGGCCCAATGATTCAGGGGGTCTAGGGTGTTTCTGACACGTCCCAGATGATGCAAATGCTACTGGTCCAGAGACCACACTTGGAGAACCACTGGTCTGTTTAATCCAGGGTCTGTCCCCTAACTTCATGACTCAGAAACTGATCTTGTGATTCCAAGAAGGACAGTTTTATTTCTGATAGGTGGCCCAAATCAACCAAGATTACGGCGCTGTGTAAAATGTCAATGCCAGTTGATTAATTTATAAAAAGAACTAAAACCACCCCAGTAAGCAGAATAATCCTTTCAGTGTTTGGTGGGCAGTGTGCCCTGGGCAGCTCGATGGGATGCTGCAGTCCAAAGGAGTTGGGGATCTGTTTGCTGCCATCACTCCCACCACAAGGAGGGTCAGATGCTCATTGCCCACAGCCAAAGTCTGTTCTCTGGATTAGGATGAGGACATTGCTTGGGGAATGGATGCTTGAAGTGAGGAGGCTCAACTTTGTTCTGAAGAATGCTTCTCTCTGCTCTGCAGACTTTACCCAGTGTGGGGCTCAAAGTCCGCAGAGACTGGCAATGCTTTTAGCGTTTCATTAAAAGTTAGTCTTTATAAAAAAATTTTGTTAGGTGTAACATATACTGTTTGTTTGAAAGGCGAGCTTGGGCAGCATGAGAATAAGTGAGCCTATATTCTTTCCAGGTTGGGTTTCCTTTCTTGGGTAGAATTTGAATGAAGTTACAATCTCCCTATAAAACATTATTTGCATCTTTATACATTGAGGGCACTTGACTTTGAAAAAAACATTTGTACATATCATATTTTGAAAACTTCTTGTGTTCATTTAGAAGGCATTTTTCCCACTAAGCTTTGGCTTTCTGACTTTGTGTGCTATTTTAAGGTTTTATATTAAGAACAAAGCTTCTTAATAAAAACTATTGAACCAAATTGTGTTGCAAAAATATTTTGTATATAGTATTGGTTTGGATCTTCTTTTTTAAGAATCTTTAAAAAAATATTTATTTATTTAAAAGGCAGAGTTAAAGAGAGAGAGAGAGACAGAGAGACCTTCCATCTACTGGTTCACTCCCCAAATGGCCACAACAGCCAGGGCTGGACCAGGCTGAAGCCAGGAGTACAGGGACGCAAGGACTTGGGCCATCTTCTGTTGCCTTCCCAGGCACATGAGTAGGAAGCTGGATTGGAAGCAGATCAGCCCAGACTTGAACCAGTATAGGATGCCAGTGTCATAAGGGGTGGCTTCATCCGCTGTACCACAATGCTACCCCAGTTTTGGCCTTTGGAATAAAACTAGTTCTGAGAAATCAGGATGTGGGCTGAATCCACATTGACTCCACACTGTGCTTGCATTGAACTTCTTCTTCTTCTTCTTCTTCTTCTTTTTTTTTTTTTTTTTAAGATTTCTTTACTTATTTGAATGTCAGAGTTGAGAAGGAGAGGCAGAGAGAGAGAGGTCTTCCATCTGCTGGTTCACTCCCCAGTTGGCCGCAACAGCCAGAGCTGTACCAATCTGAAGCCAGGGGTCAGGAGCTACCTCTGTGTCTACAACGAGGGTGTAGGGACCCAAGGACTTGAGCCAGCTTCTACTGTTTTCCCAGGCCCTAGAAGAGAGCTGGGTTGGAAGTGGAGCAGTCGGGACTAGAACCAATGCCCACATGGGCTGCCGGCTCCATAGGCGGCAGCTTTACCTGTTACACCACACACCCCTGCATTCAACTTCTTGTGAAAGACAATTGAATAAACAGCCTTAGACATGAGAATGTAGTGGCCTTGGAACCCCCACGACTTTATTGTCCTCAAGATGCTGGAAGAGGACAAGGAGGGCCACTCTAGTACAGATAACGAGTAGATTTGCATCAAACTCAGCTGTGTGGTGTAAGGGAAGGGCATTCTCCTGTTTAACCTTCCAGTCTCATTGTCATGGCAGTCCAAGCTCCGACAACAAACAGACCATTCTAAGAATTTCAGGGAGAAGATTGGATACAAGGAATTGGCTATACAGGGAAGGAAGATTCAAAGAGCAAGACGTGGACACTGGGCTAACCAAGAACCTCGGAACTACAAGAGGCAGCCAGACCCCTAGGACTGAGGTAGCAAAGGGCAGAGGTGACAATGCCAGCTCCTTCCTGGGAGGTGCCTCCCATGGCAAACCAGAGTCGGAGTCCCATCACAGGAAGATCGCCCTGCCACATGCGCCCTGTGCAGCTGCTGGGGTGTCCACAGGGCCTGGACCTCACCAAGCACATCCTTCCTCCCTTCCCACAGGCCAGTACCTGCTGGTGCCCCCCCTCCCCACCAGGCAGATCCAGCAGGGTGCCAGGTGACAGAGGAGCCTGGGAAATGTCCCTTGCACAAGCTCGGTGGCACAGAGCAGAGGCCCATAGCTCTTCCTTCCATACAAAACGTAGTGTCTCGGGGGAAGGGGTGTTAGTGACAGAGGGCTCTTATTTACAAAGGAGAAGAAGGGAGCCTATTAATCTGTTTCAGTTACCCTGCAGAGTCTTCCCCAGTTGTTACTAGGAGGTACTTGTAGATTAATGAGGAAAAGAAAAACCTCAGTTCGCTTTTAAATCCCACAGGATAGATTGCTATCGAATATTACAGTTCCCAGAGAATGGGACGCCGTGTAATATATCTCATTTATATTTTGAGATTTTTCTAAAACTTGTGTCCATGTTTGGGCGTGAAACTGCATCCGCATGATAGCTATTCTTATCTGTATGTCGATCCTGTGCCGTAACAAAATGATTTCATTTTCTTCTAAAGATTAAAATTCCATGGGCATCTTTTTGCTACAATTCCTTTGTTCATTTCTAGAGATGATGGAGTTGGTACGGATAGGGTTATCCTTGTATTGTCTTCAGCACTGTTCAGTAAGCCTTTATTAAGGCCTATCAAATGCCAGGCTGTGTCTCAAAGATGTGGAGGCAGAGGAGAGCTGGTGGTAGGGGAGAGCTTGGCTTTGGGCAGAGGACAGACTTGGCTTTGAGTTCCAGCTTTGTCAGTTCAAAGCTACTTACCCTGTTGAGCTCAATGTCTTTGTCTCCAACATGAGTCTAGATGCTAGTAATGAAGCATTAGTGCACTACTAGTGATGTGGTAAGGTACAAAAATTTGTGCCAAAATGAAGTTAGCTTTGAATTCTATTTCCTGTGAACTTTTGAAGTTCCCATGTGTGGTAAAGCACTTGACATCATTCTGGAACTGCTTCATAAAGTATATCATGTTATTTTTATTGTTATTTTGATAAGCAGTCATAGTTTTGGTAAACTTTTTAGACACTATTAAACTTAAAAAAATTTTTTTTGAGAGAGAGCTTCTTTTCTTAAAAATTAATTTGTTTATTTGAAAGGCAGAGTTACAGAGAGAGAGGGAGAGACAGAGATCTTCCATCCACTGATTCATTTGGGGCACACGTTCAAACCACAGCATGGCATACATCACTCCCGACTTCTATGTTCCGTCTCCTCTCTGGCTCTCCTGCTTTCCTTTTACAACAGGGGTGGGAACCTTTTTTCTGCCAGGGGCCATTTGGATAGTTGTAGTGTCGTTCACGGGCCACACAAAATTACCGACTTAGAAATTAGCCTGCTATAGATTTATTGAATTTTGAGTCCTACCTGCAGTTGCCTAGGCAAGGCCAGACCAAACAATTTTGCATGCCTTATAAAGACGAAGGGCTGGGCATTCCCCAACCCTGTTTTATACTCACCCATGTAATTACACTGAGGCCAGTTTTATAATCCAGGATACTCTTCTCATCTCCAGAACCTTAATCTAACCCACGAAGTCCTGTTTGCCATGTAATGTAATATAGTCACAGGTACATGGGATTAGGTCATAGACATGGTCTGGGGACAGGGGGGAGCAGTACTCTGTCACAGCAAGAGAAATTCAAATCTTCCCACTTTTTGCATTTGAGTACAGAAAGCTTTTTTGTCAGCCCAGCTTCCTTTCTCTACAGTTTCTAATAGGCAGAGGGGAAAAGTGTTTAAAAACTGGAGGTCAAAATACCAAGTTCAGAATTTTAATTTTACTGATTTTTTTTTTTTACAAAACTCTTACCAACTTAAAATTTCCAATGCCTTAGGAACTTGTCTCAGACACAGATCGCATGGGGATAGGCATTTGGCACAATGGTTAATATGCTGCTTAGCACACCTGTGTTCTCATATCAGAGGGTCTAGATTCAAGTCAGAGTTCTGTTTCTGATTCTAGTTTCCTGCTAATATGAACCCTGGGAGGCAGCAGGTGATGGCTCAAGTACGTGGGTCCCTGCCTTGCACATGGAAGACCTGGCTTGAGTTCTGTGCTTCTGGCTTCAGCCTGGCCCAGAGTGAACCAGTGAATGGGAGCTTTCTCTCTCTGCCTCCTGCCACTCTGCCTTTCAAATGGAAGGAAGGCATATAGGAAGGGAGGGAGTGGGGGAGGGGGGACGGGGTAGATTGCAGAGTATTTGAATCTTACCAGCTCTGAAATCGATGCACTGTTGAAGTTTCCCTCTGGTAGGGCACTTTCCTGTTACTAAACAATGGTTCTCAGCAAGGAGTAGTAGCTATGGCTTCTTCTTGAAATTGTTTCTACAACAAGAATTTATTGAGCGCTAAGGTATTGGGTCCCTGGACTCAAAAAGACTGGATTCTTGATCTCCAACTCAGGGTCAAATAACCCATCCCAGTGGTCAGTATAGTTGTAGTCCAATAAAATTGATTCTCTTTGTAATCCTTTGGTTTTTACCATGCGTGTGAAAATATCATCCAGAGAAAGGGTTCCTTAATCGCACAAAAGCAGTTCAGGACTTCTGTGAGAGGCCAACAAATGGGATTATAATAAAATGGCAGATCTCACCAAAACAATGACTAGGAGATACAGGAAGCTGCCTAAGAGGGGGGACAAGCTCCTGGCAGCAGATTTCAACTCCACTTGCTTATTGGGATGATGATGGGTGGCCATGAGATGGTACCCTCTTTTTTTTTTAAGATTTTATTTATTTATTTGAGAGGTAAAGTTACAGACAGTGAGAGGGAGAGACAGAGAGAAAGGTCTTCCATCTGCTGGTTCACTCTCCAAATGGCCGCAATGGCCAGAGCTGCACCCATCCAAAGCCAGGAGCCAGGAGCTTCTTCCGGGTCTCCCACATGAGTGCAGGGGCCCAAGGACTTGGGCCATCTTCTACTGCTTTCCCAGGCCACAGCAGAGAGCTGGATTGGAAGAGGAGCAGCTGGGACTAGAACCGGCACTGACATGGGATGCTGGTGCCGCAGGTGGAGGATTAACCTGTGCCACAGTGCCAGCCCTAGATGGTACCCTCTTAAGAGTACCAGTGCCTGGGACCCACCCACCCCCCAAAAGATTCTGGTTAAATTGGTCTGTGGAAGGGAGTGGTTGACATCTATCACAGTGGAAGTGATACTGAGTTCCGTCTTGTAGAAGTGAAGTAGAATGATTAGGTATAAGTAAATGTGGCAGAAGTCAAGGGCTCAGCAAAGGAGATGTGACCAGTTCTATAGAGCTGGGACATAAACAGGGTCAGTAAGTCCCTTGGCTGACCCTACTTCAGCCCCAGTTCTGCTGCACTCAGCTACAGACTGTGACCTTTGAGGAGAATAGAACCAAACTTGGCCACTTGGCAGCTCCACAAACTTCTCTTCCTTCCTCAGCCAGCTCTTTTCCTTGTAGGGAAGATAGATTTCTGATGGTTAAGAATGTGGGCATGAGCCAGCCTGCTTGGGGGCTGATGCCAGCTCCAGCACCAGGCAATCTTTGGAAATTTGCTTAATCTCTCTGCCTGTTTCATTTCCCCATGGATAAAACTTCTAGGATAGTATGAACAGCTCACTACTGACAGGGCCTTTGCTGACTTGCAGATGCTAAGTACCCAAGATAGCCCAGGGGTTAGGGGGCAGAGCTGGGTGTTTAAGTGGCAAACAGTCAGGACTGGGAGATAAAGTATGCAGTAGGCTCAGAGGGGAACCAAATGAAGGATTCACGTCGTTTAACCAGGTCAGAGGAGCATCTGGAGGTGGGTCTCAGAAAATAATGAGAATTTATCAGGAGGCTGTGGAAGACATTCCGGGCAAAGAGGACAGCACATAGTGAATTGTGGAGGCCTAGGAGGGCAGGATGCACTAGGTACCCTGAGCCATGAAGTAGGTTGTGTTGAGGAAAGCTGATGGTGAGAGAGCAGCCGTGGAATAGTGTTTCTCAGGGGTTTGGCTGCGTCCAGTGTGTATTGAAAACATTTGATGTGCCAGGGCCAGCGCTGTGGTGCAGCAGGTTAACACCCTGGACTGAAGTGCCGGCATCCCATATGGGTGCCGGTTCTAGTCCTGGCTGCTCCACTTCCTATCCAGCTCTCTGCTGTGGTCTGGGAAAGCAGTAGAAGATGGCCCAAGTCCTTGGGCCCCTGCACCCACATGGGAGACCTGGAAGAAGCTCCTGGCTCCTGGCTTTAGATCAGCACAGCTCCGGCCGTTGTGGCCAATTGGGGAGGGAGCCATCAGATGGAAGACCTCTCTCTCTCTCTCTCTCTCTCTCTGTGTCTCTCTCTCTGCCTCTCCTTTCTTGTGTAACTCTGCCTTTCAAATAAATCAATAAATCTTTTTTAAAAAAAATTTGATGTGCCAATTCCAGGCCTCCTTCCAGGCAAAATGAGGTAGAATCACTGAGGTTAGGCTGGGTGTTTGGCAAAGCAGTTAATACACTGCTTGGGCCACCCACATCCCATGTCAAAGTGCCTAGTTCAAGTCCTGTCTCCACTTTCAATTCCAGCTTCCTGCTAATGCTTACCTTGGGAGGCAGCAAGTGATGGCTCAAGTGCCTGGGTCCCTGCTGCCATGTGGGAGACATGTATTGAGTTTCCAGTTCTTGCTTTGGCCTTGACCCAGCCCTGGGTACTGTTGGCATTTAGGGAATGAACCAGTGGATGGAAAATCTATCTGCTCTGTCTCTCTGCCTTTCAGATAAGTAAAAAATAAACATAAGTTAAAATTTTTTAAATATCCCTGAGGTTAGAGCCCAGCAATTTGAATTCTAAATGAAGCAAACTATTTGAATATAGGGAAACTAAAGTCTGAGCCACAGACAAGGATGCAAGTGACAGACAGCTCACAGGGATCTGGTGTGTTGTGCTGAAGTCTTGGACTTGGGCAGAGCCTCTGCAGGTCACGTTTAGGTCTTCAGGATGATTACTGTGGACACACTGTAGAAAATGAATGAAAGGAGTTGGCAGGGGTGGCAGGGTCTGCTGGTGGCACAAGAGCATCTAGCAGGAGGTAACGGTCCTAGTGAAGACGCTTGAGCCAAGATCGGTGGTGGAGAGAAGGGTAGAGGCATGCCTGTGAATTATCAGCACCTGTATGGCAGGGAGCTTTGGGGAATCAGAGAGGAGGCTGGGTTGCTGGTTAGCATGAAGGGACCAGTTGGAACTCAGGGAGTCTCTGATAATACACATTTCTTTTTTTTTTTTTTAAGATTTATTTATTTATTTGAAAGGCAGAGTTACAGAGAGAAAGAGAGAGAGAGAGAGAGGTCTTCCATCCACTAGCTACTGGAGTGCCACCAATCTGAAGCCAGGAGCCAGGAGGTTCTTCCAGGTCTCCCATGCAGGTACAGGGACCAAGCACTTGGGCCATCCTAGTGCTTTCCCAGGCACATTAGCAGAGAGCTGGATTGGAAGTGGAACAGCTGGGACTTGAACCAGCACCCATATGGGATGCTGGCACTGCAGGCAGCAGCTTTATCCATTACGCCACCACACCAGCCCCTGATACACATTTCTTGCAAAGGAGACCTGCCAGGGAGGAGTAGTTGTGCATCCATCTGTCCATGTTTCCCCAGGGGTTCAGCAGACGTGTAAACAGCATGACTGGGGTAATGACATGGGACATCTGTGGAGAACAGAGAGAAAGCCATCAGCATAGCTCTGTCTCCTCTCCTTTCTGTGACACTTGCTAAGTAGTGAATGATAAAAATCAAAAGAGATTTGAAGTTTTGGTTCAGGACACAAGTTTCAGTGCAAAGAGTTGAGAGCCATTGTACTATAGCAAAGTATTGATTTATTAAATACTCTGATGACAGAGAAACCTGACATTGACCATGGAGAAGTGATGTAATAATCATTCATCGAGAGTACCAAGGTCAAAAACCATGAAAGGGAGATAAAAATTAAAACCAGCCATGTTGTATGTCAGGGAGGGAGACTGACACGTTCTGAATAAGCCCCACAGTGTCTGTCTTTCAGATGATGTCATCTCATCAGAACAAGGACCTAAATGACGAGCTGGTGAATTATTCCATTTTTCCATGACTGACTTTTCCTGTGGTCTTTGTTCTTGAGCTTGCTGTTGCTCAAGCAATTCAGATCTCCTTTTTCAGCCTCAAAGTTACATTTAGCAAGAAGGGATTGTTTTAATTCCTCTAAGATAGCGGGAGGCAATGATACCACTCATTTCTGTAGGCTGGTATTGGTAGGTTGAGTAGGTCATTGCATGCTTTTGAACCTGAATATTTGACCCTGTTGCTAGCAATATCTGGTAGTTCATTGTAAAGTGTGGCTTTATTAGCTGCTCTTAGGTTCGAATGTGCAGATGTTTGTAATTTCCTAAATCTTAAGTTTGTTCTTTATTCCTTCCCATTCTTGTTTTTGAAAGGAATTAAACATAATATTGATTTCATGAAGTGTCTTACTGTAAACAGCACATTTATAGAAGTTATTACTGAAATGTCATTAGACTAATTCTGTGTTACATTTTGAAACAAATTTTTTTTAAAGATTTTATTTATTTATTAGAGAGGCAGAGTTACAGCAGACAGAAGGAGAGACAGAGAGAAAAGTCTTCCATCCTCTGGTTCACTCCCTAGATGGCTGCAACAACCAGGAGCTATGCAGATCCGGAGCCAGGAGCCAGGAGCCAGGAGCCAGGAGCTTCTTCCAGGTCTCCCATGCAGGTTCAGGGGCCCAAGCACTTGGGCTTTCCTCCACTGCTTTCCCAGGCCATAGCAGAGAGCTGGATTGGAAGAGCAGTCAAGACACAAACTGGCACCTGTATGGGATTCTGGTACTTCAGGTGGAGGCTTAGCCTACTATGCCGCAGCGCCGACCCCACAAACTTTTTTTTTTAATAAAAATCTACTTAGAAGTGTCATTTACATTAGGATTATAGACTCTAGAAAACTGGAAGTGCAAGGTGGTGAAAGCAAGTTTTGGAATCAGCTGGATGGTTCTAGTTCTTTTTTTTTTTTTTTTTTTTTTTTTTTTTGACAGGCAGAGTTAGTAAGAGAGAGACAGAGAGAAAGAAGGTCTTCATTCCGTTGGTTCACCCCCCAAATGACTGCTACGGCAGGCGCCGGCGCCAAGAGCCAGGTACTTCCTCCTGGTCTCCCATGCAGGTGCAGGGCCCAAGCACTTGGGCCATCCTCCACTGCCTTCCCAGGCCACAGCAGAGAGCTGGACTGGAAGAGGAGCGACTGGGACAGAATCCGGCACCCTGACTGGGACTAAAACCCGGTGTGCCAGCGCCGCAGGCGGAGGATTAGCCAAGTGAGCCACGGCACCAGCCGGTTCTAGTTCTTTCTGTGTCTTCTAGCTGTGTGACTTTGAGGAAATTACTTGACCTTCTGTGCCTCAATTTCTCTATCTATAAAATGGATGTATTGATAGTACTTACCCTCAATATAAAAAGATAAATTATTTTTTACCATCATCATCATCATCATCATCATCATCTACTCCATTTTTGTAACAGCCACAGAAAGCTTATTTTTTCCAGAGGCCTACTGTGGTTTTCTGTTCCTAGCTGTCTGTCAACAAATTAATGAATCTCAGCTTTGGAATTAGAATGATCCAGAAGCTAAAGAGAAGGTGATTTTTGAAATCATTTTCTTGATTTCTTGAGCCTTTTTTTTGGAAGGCCAGTTGCAGTTCCTGGAGTTTCCCACCCAGTTACCCTCCCCTTCTGACCCCACATATGCAGATGAGAAGGGCTGAACAATGGAAAGAGATCCTGGGTGGGGCAGTTACTGAATGGTGGTGTTCAAAGGGCCTGACTGCTGTGTGTGTGTGTGTGTGTGTGTATAGTCTGGGGCAACCACCAGCAAATTCCATCCCAGGCATCCTTCCTTCCGGAAGTAACAGAGGTCAAGGGTGCTAGGACACGGGTGTGCAGCCTGATCTGCCCTCATGGGAAAGGAGAGTTAAGTGCCATCTCGTGGCACAGTAGGAAGAACGCAGACCTTGGGGTTCATGGACTTGAACTTGAAGCCTAACCCTCAGCAGATTACTTCAGCTTTCTGAGCCTCAGTTCCTCATCTATGAAAGCAGCAAACAGAGATTACAGAGGACGTGGCATTGCACCTGGCACAAGTCATATTTTTATTCAGTACAAGCATCCTCGCCACCTCAAAGCACAGTGGGCACAGACTTTGATCTGTTCCAGGAGCCCCGGCTGATGGATGCAGGAAAGAGCCTGAATCAGAGCTGCTCAAAGCCCGGGTCACAGACGCAGACACCTACAGGCGCAGAATGTCATTATTGGTTTTATGTTATACAGATGGTATCTGGTGCTGGAAGGTGAACTGTGAAAGGAGCCCTTTGGGTGTTGCTCTGAAGCTGTGTGGCGGAGATTCCTCCCTGTAGTCTTAGCTGACTGGTGGGCTGCCAGGGTCCCATGACAGGAGAGCTGAACTGTGCCAGATTTTTCTTTTTTTTTTTTATTTTTTATTTCATAAATGTGAATTTACAAAGTGCAACTTTTGTATTGTTGTGGCTTCCCCCCAACCTCCCTCCCTCCCGTGGCCCTCCCCTCTCCCTCTCCCATCCCGCCCTTTATTGAGTTTCATTTTTAATTACCTTCATATACTGAAGATCAACTTAGTATATACTAAGCAAGGACTTCAACAGGCTGCATTCACACAACCGCACAAGGTATAGGGTATTGTTCGACTAGTAGTGTTTTTAAGTTTCATAGTAAAACACATTAAGGGCAGAGATCCTACGTGGGGAGCATGTACCCAGTGACTCCGGTTGTTGATTTAACAATTGGCACTCTTATTTATGATGTCAGCAATCACCCGAGACTCTTGCTATGAGCTGTCTAGGCTATGGAAGCCCCTTGAGTTCACCGACTCTGAACTTGTTTAGTCAAGGCCATGTCACAGTGGAGGTTCCTTCCTCCCTTCAGAGAAAGGCACCTCTCTCCTTGATGGCCTGTTCCTTCTGCTGGGGTCTTGTTCACCAGGGTCTTTCATTTAGATTGTTTTCCATGCCTGTGAGACTTCATGGACCTTTTAGCCAGATCCGAATGTCCCAAGGGTTGATTCTGAGGCAGGAGTGCTGTTTTGGGCATTTGCCATTTTATGAGTCTGCTGTGTGTCCTGCTTCCCCTGCAGGATCATTCTCTCCCTTTTAATTCTAGCTTTCATTATTTGCTTACACTGGTCTTATTTGTGAAATCTCTTCGACACATACCCTATCTTTTTGATCGGTTGTGTATTTATACTTATCACTTTACCAAGTGCGCTGGCATTGGTACCTGCCTCCTTGGTAAGATTGATTTGAAATCCCCTGGCACATTTCTAGTTCCACCATTGGAGGTAAGTCCGAGTGAGCATGTGCCAACCTATATATCTCCTCCCTCTGATTTTTCTTTTGTTGCTGGAGGCCTGTGACCTGCAGTTGCATGCACTTTCATTTTTCTACTTGCACAGCTATGTGTGCAAGTTCAAACGCTTCGAATTCACATATGCAAATTTCTATGCCTTAAATCTAGCCCAGGCAGACTTTCTTGTTCGTCTTTTTTTAGAGATTTATTTAATTGAAAGTCAGAGTTACAGAGAGGGGGAGAGACAAGGAGAGAGGTCTTCCATTCACTGGTTTCCTGCTTAAGTGGCTCCAACAGCCAAGGCAGAGCCAGGCTGAAGTCAGGAGCCAGGAGCTTCTTCTGGGTCTCCCGTATGGGTGCAGGGAGCCAAGTACTGAGTCATCTTCCACTGCTTTCCAAGGTGCATTAAGGGAGCTGGATGTGAAGTGGAGCACCAGGAAATTGAACTGGCGCCCATGTGGGATGCTGGCACTGGAGGCGACAGCTTTACCCACTATGCCACAGCACTGGCCCCAGCAGACTTCTAAATAAGGAGGCCCCCAGGGGATTCCAATTCAATCCCATCAAGGTGGCATGTACCAATGCCATCTCACTAGTCCAAGTGATCAATTTCAGTTCACAATTGATCATAATGATAGGACTAAGAGTCAAAGGGATCACATAAACAAGACTAGTGTCTGCTAATACTGATAGAATAAAAAAGGGAGAGAACGATCCAACATGGGAAGCGGGAGACACAGCAGACTCATAGAATGGCAGATGTCCTAAACAGCACTCTGGCCTCAGAATCAGCCCTTAAGGCATTTGGATCTGGCTGAAGAGCCCATGAGAGTATTTTAGGCATGGAAAGCCAAGACACTCTGGAAAAAAAAGAAGAAGAAGAAGAAGAAGAAGACCTAAATGAAAGATCTCTGAGAGTGAGATCCCAGTGGAAAGAACGGGTCATCAAAGAAGGAGGTACCTTTCTCTGAAGGGAGGAGAGAACTTCCACTTTGACTATGACCCTGTCGAAATAAGATCGAAGTCGGCGAACTCAAAAGGCTTCCATAGCCTTGGCAACTCATGACAAGAGCCTAAGGTGATTACTGACACCATAAACAAGAGTGTCCAATTGTTAAGTCAACAACAGGAGTCACTGTGTACTTACTCCTCATGTAGGATCTCTGTCCTTAATGTGTTGTCCAATGTGAAGTAATGCTACAACTAGTACTGAAACAGTATTTTACACTTTGTGTTTCTGTGTGGGTGCAAACTGTTGAAATCTTTACTTAATATATACTAAACTGATCTTCTATATATAAAGATAATTAAATATGAATCTTGATGTGAATAGAATGGGAGAGGGTTGCGGGTGGGAGGGAAGTTATTGGGGGGGGGAAGCCATTGTAATCTATAAGCTGTACTTTGGAAATTTATATTTATTAAGTAAAAGTTAAAAAAAAATAAGGAGGCGCCAACAACAGAAAGCAGAATGGACTCTGTCTGAGGGCACCAGGATGGCATTGTGCATAAGCAGCTGTTTGTGGCAGTGCTGAAAACACTGGACTTTTCTGTGAAAATTGCTATTTATTTATTTGAAAGAATTACCAAGAGAGAGGTAGATACAGAAAGAGAGGGAGGTCTTCAATCTGGTAGTTCACTCCCCAGATGGCTGCAATGGCTGGGGCTGAGCTGGTCTTAAGCCAGGAGCCAGGAGCTTCTGGGTCTGCCACATTGTGGCAGGGGCCCAAGGACCTGGGCCATCCTCCACTGCTTTCTCAGGCACATTAGCAGGGAGCTAAATGGGAAGTGGAGCAGCCAGGATTCAAACTGGCACCCATATGGGATGCCTGCGCTGCAGGCTGGGGCTTTAATCTGCTGTGCCACAGTGCCAGCCCCAGAAATTGCTATTTTAAAATCTTGGCAACTGCTGGCGCCGCGGCTCAATAGGCTAATCCTTCGCCTTGCGGCGCCGGCACACCGGGTTCTAGTGCCGGTTGGGGCACTGGTCCTGTCCCGGTTGCCCCTCTTCCAGGCCAGCTCTCTGCTGTGGCCAGGGAGTGCAATGGAGGATGGCCCAAGTCCTTGGGCCCTGCACCCCATGGGAGACCAGGAGAAGCACCTGGCTCCTGCCATCGGATCAGCACGGTGCGCCGGCAGCAGCGCGCCTACCGCGGCGGCCATTGGAGGGTGAACCAACGGCAAAAGGAAGACCTTTCTCTCTGTCTCTCTCACTGTCCACTCTGCCTGTCAAAAATTAAAAAAAAAAAAAAAATCTTGGCAACTGAGTCCATTTAAAAAAATCTGTAGTTTTTAAACATCTGTGAAGTAGATTCTCCTGATCATTTTCTTTTTTTTTTTCTTTTCTTTTCTTTTTTTTTTTTTTTTTTTGACTGTCAGAGTTAGAGAAAGAAAGGTGTTACTTTTCCATTGGTTCACCCCCCAAAAAGGGGCTCCGGCCAGCATGCTGTGGCTGGTGCGCTGCGCCGATCCGAAGCCAGGAGCCAGGTGCTTCCTCCTGGTCTCCCATGTGGGTGCAGGGCCCAAGCACCTGGGCCATCCTCCACTGCACTCCCAGGCCACAGCAGAGAGCAGAACTGGAAGAGGAGCAACTGGGACAGAATCTGGCGCCCCAACCGGGACTGGAATCCGGACTGCTGGCCCCGCAGGCGAAGGATTAGCCAAGCAAGCCAAGGCGCTGGCCTCCCCTGATCACTTTCAAGATTGTCCTACGACATGTCTCTGCTCTGGCATCTGCTTCCATTCCCTTTGCATTCCCCCATCCTGGGTTCTTTAGTCCCTCGTTCCTTTTCCCATCCAAGTACTAACCAGGCTGACCCTGCGTAGCTTCCGAGGTCAGACGAGATCGGGCGCGTTCAGAGCGGTATGGCCATCGACTAGTCCCTTGTTCCTTCTAATGAGAGTGACTCAAAATTGTCCAACATTTTCTTGCATTTGTTGAAAAGGCATCTTAAAAAATAAGCATCTATAGTGATATTTTAAGGTGATATTAAACAATGAGCATATACATAAGGGTTGTAGATGAGTATGAATTTTCAGTTGGGGGTGATAACAGTTGTTTTTCTGAGGGGGAAAACTTTGAATTCCATTCAGCTTACAAATGCATGTTCTGGAACATAAACATTTACTTATAAGTAAACCTGCAAATCAGCTACTTAGGAGTGTGTCATATATTTTTCTTAGGTATTTTCAGAAACTTGTTTTTCCCTGAGTCAAATACTCCATTCTGTGTAAGGTAGATAAGAAGGAAAATCAGTATGTAAAGACATATTATCACTTCTTTGGGGAACAGTTTCATAAATGTGTGCCTCTGTTTTGGCATCATAGAGTTTTCGGTTACTTTTAAAATTTAACACATGTTTTTAAAAGGAATAATTTTTAAAATCTCTTATGATTAAGAAGTTTTGCTTCCTAAATATTAGAGTATTTTTTTCAACTTATCTAATCCAGTCAATAATAATTCTATATTGTTATATATCATAATTTTATAAATTTATTTGACACATACCTCCTTAAAATCACTTTCTTGTTTTTATTTATAGCTTAAAAATCTTGAGAATGTCGAAAAACAGGTTTTAATAAAGTAATGATAACAAAGGACTTGGTGCAGTGTCTGACACTGATAATCATGCAATGCGCCAACAGCTGTAATTGCTATCCGTGATCCCACTGTTATTGTCATGAGCCTGAAGAGCAGTTGAAGGTGCTAAGTCTTAAGTCATGAGAGTCACTATGACTATTTGTAAGTTTTAGAGACAAAACTTATTAAAATGAGTTCTACCAACCTGAAATCCAACAAAAGTACAGGGATGGGAGTTTAACAGCAATTATGATGTGTCCGTCCCACATCAGAGGACCTGGGTTCAGTTTCTGGCTCCAGCTCCTGGTTCCTGCTTCCTGCCCATGCACACACTGTGAGGGCAGCAGTGATGGGTCAAGTAACTGAGTTCCTGTCACCCACCTGGGGGTCCTGGATTCAGTTTCCAGTCCAGTCCCCCCCACCCCACCCCAGCCCTGGCTGTTGCAAGCATTTGAGAAGATGGGAATTTCTATCTTTCTCTCTCTGTCTCTCAGTTAATAAATGAAAATCTTTTTAAATGTGCAAAGATGACTTTTTTGTTGTTAGGATATCTAGGAACCTATTCTGTGCTGGGAGCAATGCACATGTTAGCTCATTTATTTATTTTATTTTGGGCAACTACTGTATAAGGTTTTTTTTATAGGTGAAGAAACTTGAAATGCTACAGGGTTAAGTGACATACAAGGGTCACATTACAAGTAAGTGGCAGAATAAAAAAGTGCTGAGATTCTCTGAGCACGGGCAGGGGGTAGGAGCCGGCAACCTTCCGGTGTAGCAGGTTAAGCCACTGCCTGTGATGCCAACATCCCATATGAGTGCCAGTTCATGTCCCGGCTGCTCCACTTCTCATCCAATTCCCTGCTAACGGCCTGGGAAAAGCAGCAAAAGATGGCCCTAGTGTTTGGGCCCCTGCCACCTACATGGGAGACCCAGGTGCAGCTTCTGCCTCATTCCTTTAGCCTGGCCCAGTGCTGGCCATTGTAGCTATCTGGGTAGTGAACCAGTAAATGGAAGATATTCTCTCTCTCTCTCTCTCTGCATCTCTGTAACTTTCAAAATAAGTCTTTTTAAAAAGTGCTTATAAGTCTGACTGTTAAGGTCCTGACTTTCCTCTATAGTACACTGCATCTCATTGATGCTTGCAAGTTATAAGTGTCTTCTTTTTAAATGAGAGTTGGCATGTGAGAGGTTTGTGTCACTTGCAACAAGAGAGAATATTCATAGTTTCCTAAAACTGCCAGCTAAGGAACGAGAAAGCAGTCTTCTAAGATAGATAGGGTTTTCTATACAAATAAACAAAGGAGTTTTGTGCCTGGTTAAAAAAAATCTCTTCCTGTCCATGTTTGAAAGGTGACCTTTCTGATGCGGCTCTGCGAGTGGAATTCAATCTGTAGGATGTGCGTGGGATTTGGGGAGTATGCTGGGAATGACTGATGAACCCATGCCCCTTTTGTAAGTGGCTTGTCGTGTTACAGACACTGCAGTGCTGATGTCACAGACGAATGGAGAAAACATAAATGATGGGTATAGCAATGTACCTGTTCAGATTCAGTTTTGCCGGGAATGACAGAAAACCCAAATGCTAATGATTCAGACAAGAAAGCATTTCATTTATCATGCTTGTTATTAAAGAAATGTGGAGTGGACGGCAGGGATCTAAGGCAGTTTCAAGATGGTTGAAGTTGTTGGTCTTTGGCTTTTGTTTTGTCTTCTTATCCTTAGTTCATGGCTTTCTGCCTCATGGCGCCAGCTGCTATCATGTTAGGATTCAGCCTGTAGGGAGGAGAAAAGGAAGGACCAGAGCACCTCCCCGCTCCCTTTACCACACCCATGGGAGTCACCTGTGACATCTCTGCTTAGACACAGTCAGAAGTTAGTCACTTACGTGGTTGTAAGAGAAGCTTAGTATTACCCTGGGTATCCAGAGCCCAACTGAAAGGGATGTGTGTGTGTGTGTGTGAGTGTGTCCGGAGTGGGGGGTGGGATTCTATCAGTAAGGGAGAAGGGAAAGACAGACACTGGGGGAAACTAATAAAGACTGCTGTAGAAAGAAAAGGAGTTACCCTGCAGCGTGGAGAGACAGCGTCTGTTCCAGCGTACCCTGTGTGTCCTTTGTCTAGGACAGAAGTCCTGAAACACACCTAGGTGTAGGTCCTCAACTCTTCCTCTGAATGCCTGATTTTGAGTGAATGATAAAAATCCATAGGAGCCCACATCTTTGAAAAGAAAAACAAACACAGCCATTAACCTTTATATTTGGCCACTTTGCACGCTGCTTTGCTACAAATAAGACCTGCCTATAGAATTAGATCATTCATAAATTGCTACTCTAGACCTGCAATTACTTTCAGCAACTTAGGACTTCCATATGGAAGTCTAAGCTCCCTCACACCCATACAGATCCCGCAGAACAGACATAAATTTCAACATTCTTCTGACCTTTCGTCAGCATACACCCTGGGAATCTTGTCCTGCTTGGGGAATCAATAACTGAGCACACTGGGGATGTGTAGGGAAGCTGGTAGATCCTCAGCTGTCTTTGGTCACAGTCCCACTTCCTCTCAAGGAGCATTGAAACAATAATGCTAGCAAATTTTTTGAGTGCCAACCCCCTTATGTGTGCTATGACACAACCTGAAATTAAGCTTTGTCTATTCCCATTGTATAGATGTCGAAGCTCAGGGATGAATTCACAGAACTTCGCCAAGATTTAGACTTGGGTCTCATGGTCTCTAAAATCCATATTCTTTATCACCATAGCCTCATACCTTAAAAAAATACAAGGATCTGTTCTATGTTTCTTTTTGTGTAATAACCTAAAGAAATTGGAGAGTTGACTTTTCCTGGTACTTAGAGTTTTGCAGTCACTCCTTGGTGTCTGAGGGGGATTGATTCCAGGAACCCCTGCCGTTGGATATGAACATCCATGGATGCTCAAGTTCATCATTTAGAAAGATCTCTGAGTGAAATCCCTGCGGAAACAATGGGCCATCAAAGAAGGAGGTACCTTTCTCTGAAGGGAGGAGAGAACTTCCACTTTGACTATGGCCTTGTCTAAATAAGATCAGAGTTTGTGAACTCAAGAGGCTTCCATAGCCTTGTCAACTCATGACAAGAGTCTAGGGTGATTACTGATGCCATAAATAAGAGTGTCAATTGTTAAATCAACAACGGAAGGCCGACGCCACGGCTCACTTGGCTAATCCTCTGCCTGCGGCACCAGCACACCGAGTTCTAGTCCCAGTTGGGGTGCCAGATTCTGTCCTGGTTGCTCCTCTTCCTGTCCAGCTCTCTGCTGTAGCCTGGGAAGGCAGTAGAGGATGGCCCAAGCGCTTGGGCCCTGCACCTGCATGGGAGACCAGGAGGAAGCACCTGGCTCCTGCCTTCAGATTGGTGCAGCGTGCCAGCCTTAGCGGCCATTTGGGGAGTGAATCTCTGTCTCTTTCTCTCTGTCTCTTTCTCTCTCTCACTGTCTAACTCTGCCTGTCCAAAAAAAAAAAAAAAAAAAAAAAAAATCAACAACGGGAGTCACTGTGCACTTACTCCCCATGTTGGACCTCTGTCCTTAATGTGTTGTATTATGCGAATTAATGGTAAAACTACTACTCAAACAGTACTCTATACTTTGTGTGTCCGTGTGGGTGCAGTCTGTTGAAATCTTTACTTAGTATATACTAAGTTGATCTTCTGTATATAAAGATAATTGAAAATGAATCGTGATGAAGAATGGGAGGGAGAGGGAGTGGGAGATGGGATGGTTGCAGGTGGGAGGGAGGTTATAGGGGGAAAAGCCCCTACAATTCAAAAGTTGTACTTTGGAAATTTATATTTATTAAATAAAAGTTGAAAAAAAGTGAATCATTTAAATTGCATAGCATTTGCATATTACCTATACAATCTTCCCATATACTTTTTTTTTTAAAGATTATTTATTTATTTATTTGAGAGATAGAGTTCCAGACAGACAGAGGGAGAGACAGAAAGAAAGATCTTCCATCCCTTGGTTCACGCTCCAAATTGCTGCAGTGGCCGGAACTGGGCCGATCTCAAGCCAGGGGCCAGAAACTTCTTCCAAGTCTTCCACATGGGTACAGAAGCCCAAGCACTTGGGCCATCTTCTACTGCTTTCCTAGGCCATAAGCAGAGAGCTGGATCGGAAGAGGAACTGCTGTGACATGAAGCAGTGCCCATATGGGATGCCGGTGTCACAGGTGGAGGTTTAGCCTACTATGCCACAGCACTAGCCCACCTCCCATATACTTTAAATCATGTCTAGATTATATCTGCTATCTAACACAATGTAAATCTGTGTCAACAGTTGCTATATTGTATTGTTTAGGAAATAATGACAAGGAAAAAATGTACATGCTCAATGCAGATGCAATATATTTTTTGAATATTTTTGAACTGCAATTGACTGAACATTCACATGCAGAACGCAACATTGACAGAGGGAGGACTCTGCTGGGGCTCCCTTGACGCTGTCACTGATTGTTTCCTGACTTACAGGTAAAGCCCCATTACAAGGAGCCATAGGAAATCTCGCTGCTTTAGATCTGAAACCCTTTAGCTGAGCTGGTAAGGGAGGAGAGTTGTAAAGAGCTAGAGCTGGAGGCCTGTTCTGTGCCGGTCACTGCTTTCAAAGGCCTGGGACAGGGAGCCTCCTGATCCACCCAGGTAGGGGAATACAGTTGCGACCAATGTATTCCTAAAAAGTATAGCTGCACCATTGAGGGCACGGCCAAAAAGTGGAACCGATGCTTAGACAGGGCTCTGTGGCCTTGAGTATTCAGTGCCCTCTTCATCCTGTTTCTCTTCCCAGGGCAAGTGTTGGGGGTCCAGAGCTTCTTACCTGCTGGAGAGCTTTGGTGTCTGCAGAGTGAGCTGGCACCGCACACCACAGGGTAGCTTGTGGGCCGCTTGGATCCACATTTTCCAGAGCTTGATTATAGTTGCCACCTTTGGCCCCTCTTATGTCACTTAGGACGTCTTCAGGTCCAGGTCGCAGAGAGCCAAACCCAGCCTCGCTTCCCACTGAAGTTTGTTGGCTCCCACAGCTGGAAAATCTGGTTGGGAAAGGCTATGACGTTTATTTGTTTCTTTGGCACAGCAGGACTTCACCAAGTGCACTCTGACTTTTGTGTTTGAACCTCTCTGCTCTGTTCTTGCAGTCAGCTTCATTTTATAGCTGTCCCCCTCCCCACCCCACATATCTGGTGGGTTTCTAGACAACTCCTCATCACCACGGCTTCACATTTCTTCCTCCCCTCCAGGCAGAGAGGAGAAAAGGCCACTTCCAGGACATCTTTCAGAAGAGCCAGGAAACTAGTTTTCCAGTCATCTTTAGAAAATTCACCCTGCTCTCATTAGCTCAAACAAGGTCTTATGGTTATCCCTGAGCTAGTCTGTGAAGCCGGGAGGTAGGTTAATGCAAATTAACCTGGACTGCACCACAAGCCCACGGGCAGCCCAGCGTTCCCAGAAACACCTGGGCTTTGCAAGCGTCGAAGGTCTCTAAATAAAGAAGTCTAGGTTGCTACTAAAGGAGAGTGAGGTTGGGAGAGCAACTTCAGTCCCTATGAAGCTCTGCCTGCCCTGAGGGTCAGCCCCTACCCACCCCCAGCAGCTCCCAGGAACTGGGACTTAGCTTCGCTCACTACTCTTGGGAGGCTGCTGACCCCTAGTGTCTGAGCAAAGCATTAGATCTACAATCTCAAGGCTTCAGTTTAACTCCTCACACATGAGGATTCCAATAGCTATGTCACCTTCACATGCAATGAGGTGTGCAAAACAGAACATCTGGAATTGCTTTAAAGATTAAATGAGTTGGTGCTGGTGTTGCAGCACAGTGAGTTAAGCTGCCACCTGAGACTCCGGCATCCCATTTGGGTGCCAATTCAAGTCCTGGCTGCTCCACTTCTGATCCAGCTCCCTGCTAATGGCCTGGGAAAGTGCTTGGGCCTCTAGAAGCCCACATGGGAGACCACAAAGGAGTTCCAGGCCCCTAGCTTCGGCCATTTGGGGAATGAACCATCAGATGGAAGATCTCTCTCCATCTCTCCTTCTCTCTGTAACTCTGCCTTTCAAATAAATAATTTAAAAATAAATATTTAAAAAAAAAAAATAGAGGCTGGCGCCATGGCGCAGTAGGTTAATTCTCCGTTTGCAGCGCTGGAATCCCATAAGGGCGCTGGTTCTAGTCCCGGCTGCTCCTCTTCTAATCCAGCTCTCTGCTATGGCCTGGGAAAGCAGTAGAAGATGGCCCAAGTTTTTGGGCCCTTGCACCCACATGAGAGCTCCTGGCTCCTGGCTCCTGGCTTCAGATCAGCACAGCTCCGGTCATTGTAGCCATTTGGAGAGTGAACCAATGGAAGGAAGACCTTTCTCTCTGTCTCTCCCTCTCACTTTCTGTAACTCTACCTGTCAAATAAAGAAATAAAATCTTAAAAAAATAAATAAATACATGAGTATAGGGGTGGGCAAAGGTACAGCGGTTAAGACAGTGCCTAGGACATTTGAATGCCAACTTTGCTCTGTAATCCAGCTTCCTGATAATATACACCTGGGAGACAGTATTGATGGCCAGAGTATTTGGGTTCTTGTCCCTCACGTGGGAGACCTGGATTTAGCTCCTGGCTTCAACTTGGCCAAGCCCTGACTGTTGCAGGCATTTGGGGACTGAATCAGCAGGTGGGAGATCTCTGTCCCTGCGCCCATACTCTCTGCCTTTCAAATAAGTAAGTAAATGAATAAACATTTTTTTAAAAATTAATTTGAAGTCTCTCCAAGTCCCTTTAAGATCACGTATGCAGGCTTCCTGTGCCTTTGCTGACCAGCGTCCCACAATACTCTCTGTAGCCCTTGTCCCACCTGTAACTAGTCATCCAAGTGCATCTTCCTCCCCAGATGGAGGTGTGCTCTCAGAGGGTGGAGCCTGGGTGCTAAGCACCCAGCTCCTCCTTGCTTGGTGAGCACTTGCGTAAGAGCCCAGCTTCTGCTCAGCTCGCCTTTCCCCTTCCCCAGACACTGCTTTCACTTATAAGTATCAGGTCCATCAGCCTGATTGTATTCACAATAAGAAAACTCAGCAAATCAATTGTCTTGAAAGTGCATGTTATATAAATATGAAACTGTTCCAGCAGCCTGCAATGCACATGTCAGCAGCTGTTTTGATGTAGTGCAATGACCACAGTCTGGTCAGGTGGCAGAGAAAGCACTCATTGTGCAGGGCTTTCTGCTTTAACAAGATCAACGTGCATTGCTACTTGGAGCTCTACCTTTTGCTAAGCTAGAAGGGCCCTTCTTTGGTCTTTGCCATTGTGGTAACAAACAGGGCTTTCCGTGTGCTTTGTGACTTGGGTTGGGGTAGAGAAAAAAGGCAGGGACATGGTCATTATCACATAGAATGACTCTCGAGAGAATAAAGTTTTCGTTTTGTTTTGCTTTCAGTTGACTACTGATTGGAGTGTGTGATGTGGCAGCTCTCGGGCTGGTAGGAAATTTGCATCAGTCCAGGAGCAGACAGGAGCTGCATTAGCCCTGCAGGGCACCAGAGGACAGATAGGGTTTGTCTGGAGTCTGAGGGTGAGTTCTGGGTAACTGCGGCAGCCCCAGCTGTGGAAGGGACGACAGCTGCTGAGGTTTGGCAGACAGAGCTGTGAGGTCACGCTGGGAGAGGAGGCACAAACCTTCTTTCTCCTCCCCTTCTCAGAGAGGAGAAAAACCAGCAAGGAGGCATCACAGCATGACTGATAGAATGGTGTGGCTTGAATTTCCTGCGTCTGCCCCTGAACTCACGAACTAATATAGTCCCCAGTCATATGCTAATTGTACCAAGAAGGTAGAAATGTAACCCAATTATGTAGGCGGGAAAGCCTTTGAGAAGGGATTGCATTGGATTGGATTGGGTTGGCTTGGCTTGGCTTGTTAGCATTAGAGCCCTCATAGTTTGAATCCTGGTGACTTTATAAAGAAAGAAAGAGATCACATAGACAAGTGCGTGCCCTGTCACTTGCCACGTGATAGACTGGGCCACCTCAGGACTCCACCAGCAAGAAAGCCGTCACCGGGTGAACCCATGAGGCCCTCAGTCTTGGATTGTGGACGCTAGGACCATGAGTCAAAAGAAACCTCTTTCCTTTCTGAAGGCAGCCTTCCTCCTCCAGTAGTTTGTTATAGTTGCAAAAAGCTGGCTACTACACAAAGTGACTAGAAAATAAAACCAAACTGTGACATTGTATCCTAAAGTATTGTGTCAGTTTTGCCAACCTGCTGTTTTCTCTCACTTAAGTAAACTAAATGCTGTTCATTATCAAGATTATCATTGTTACAATTTTGGTATTTTGTAGAGTAAAGAATAAATGTTTGTTTTATTCAGTAAACAAATTTTATAGTTTGACTTTGGAGTCCTCTTTTGAGATAGGTAGCTTTCTTGCAGAAATCAAGATTTTATTATTTTATTATTTTGGTCATTGTTTAATGGAGATTTAAAAAAAAAAAAAACTACTGAAGTTGTAAGCCACTTAAAGCTGCCAGCCGAGCACAGTCGTCAGTGTGAGCCACATCCCCTGTCACTGTGAGCCACATCCCCTGTCACTGTGAGCCACATCCCCTGTCACTGTGAGCCACATCCCCTGTTATGACTGGTATTGGCGCTTCAAGGAGGAAGTGATGGAAGAGGCTCCCTATTGGCTCAGTCGCACTGTCAGGCCAGTGATGGGATAGTAATGGATGACCCGGTGCTCCTGCAGCCTGCCTCCCTGCAACCAGCTTTCCTTTCCTTTCCCTTTCCTTTCAGGCAGAGTTAGACAGTGAGAGAGAGAGAGACAGAGAGGAAGGTCTTCCTTCTGTTGGTTCACTCCCCAAATGGCCGCTACGGACGGCATGCTATGCCAATCCGAAGCCAGGAGCCAGGTACTTCCTCTTGATCTCCCATGTGGGTGCAGGGCCCAAGCACTTGGGCCATCTTCCATTGCCTTCCCGGGCCACAGCAGAGAGCTGGCCTGGAAGAGGAGCAACCAGGACAGAATCCGGCGCCCCAACCAAGACTAGAACCCGGTGTGCCAGCGCCGCAGGTGGAGGATTAGCTTAGTGAGCTGCGGCGCCAGCCACAACCAGCTTTCATATATATATATTTTAATTCCGCAGAGGGAGCACACCATTAACAGAGGCACTGCAATGCCAGGTTGATGTGTGAAATGGATAGAGATCCCTATTCCATCTCCCTGCTTCAAACAGCCATTTAAAATACTGTTCTCAGAGACAGGATGTATCTGATATTACACTGGATAGAGCAACGGGTACACTTGGTCTTAGCAAGAAAGCCAAGTAGCAGTGGCCAATGTCTTTTTCACCCTCTTCTCTTTTTCCTCTTCTGGCCATGAAGGAGGTTGACATGTGACCATGAGGACAAGTACCTATGCTAGGGATAGCTGAGACATAGATAGAAGCCTGGGACTGTAATGATTGCAGCTACACACACACACACACACACACTGCCCTGAACTTGCTGCCTGTAGACTCTTGTTACATGAAGTTAATATGTTCATTGTTTTCTTTTTTAGAGATAAGAGAAACCAATAGAGGGAAGGGAGAAGGGTAGGAGAGAGAATTTGTCCCCATCTACTGGTTTACTACCTGAATGTCTGCAACAACTGGGGCTGGGAATGGAATCCAGGTCTTTATGTGGGTGGCAGGGACCTAACTCTTTGAGCCATCACCTGCTGCCTACCAGAGTACCCATTAGCAGGAGCCTGGAATCAGGAGTAGAAGCGGGCCTTGAACCCAGCCACTCTAACATGAAATGTGGGAATCCCGAATGACTAACTCAAGCTTTCTAGTTTCTTAACAGCTTTATTGAGATATTATTTGTGTACCAAAAATGTTACTTGTCTTAAGTATGCAGTTCAGTGGTTTGTGGTACATTTGCAGGGTTTTACAAGCAGTAGAACATTTTATTCCCCAAAAGTATCCCTGCTACCCATAGGCGACAAATTCTCATTGCCTGCCCGCTCCCAGCCTCAGGCAACCACTGATTGCTTTCTGCCCATACATACATTTGTGTTTTCTGCACATCTCATGTGCAGATTGATCATTCCTAATCCCAAATACAAAATCTGAAGCTTTTGGGATGGTGACATGACACTCTAAAGGTTTGAGATTTTTGAAGCATTTCCGAGTTTTAGATGATGGCTGCTTTGTCTGTGCAAATACCCCAAGATACAAAAGTTTAGAAATCTGAAACAATTACTATGGTCCCAAGCATTTTGGATAAGGGATACTCGACCTATCATTGGAGTCATAGAATATGTAATTTTTTACATCTGACTTCTTTTTTTCTTTTTCTTTCTTTTTCTTTTCTTTTTTTTTTTTTTTAACGCTATGCTGGTGTTGGAGGCGGCGGCTTTACCCACTAGGCCGCAGAGCTGCCCCCTTAACCTATAGCCATCACGCTCATGTGTTTCTTTAAAATTTTTTTAAAAATGTATTTGACAGGTAGAGTTACAGACAGTGAGAGAGAGACAGAGAGAAAGGTCTTCCTTCCATTGGTTCACTCCCCAAATGGCCGCTGTGCCGATCCAAAGCCAGGAGCCAGGTGCTTCCTCCTGGTCTCCCATGTGTGTGCAGGGCCCAAGCACCTGGGCCATCCTCCATTGCCCTCCCGGGCCACAGCAGAGAGCTGGACTGGAAGAGGAGCAACCGGGACTAGAATCTGGTGCCCATATGGGATGCCGGTGCCACAGGCGGAGGATTGATCAAGTGAGCCACGGCGTCAGCCCCTACATCTGACTTCTTTCACTTAGCCTTTTGCCTTTACTGTTATCTCAGGAGTTTGTTCCATATTACTCCATTGCATGGCTGCACCACATTTTGTCTATTCACTTACTGGTTGTTGAGTGTGGGTGGTTTGTGGTTTTGTGGATATTATAAGTAAGGCTGCTGTGATTGCACACCAATCTTTTTACAGGCAAATGTTTTCATTTCTCTTGAGTAGATTCAGAGGAGGGGAATTACAGGGACATTCGGTAATTTTCTGTTCAGTTTACTAAGAAAATGTCCAACTGTCTTGCAAGCTAGCTATACCATCTTACATTCCCACCAGCAAAGTATGAGGGTTTAGTTTTTCCATACCTTCAGCCATGATTATTTTGTCTTTTTGTTTATACTTTTTCTAGTGGGCATGAAGTGGCATCTCATTGTAGCTTAAATTTTCACTTGCTTTCTGACTAATAATGTTAAACATCTTTTCCTTTTAAGATTCATTTATTTATTTGAAAGCAGAGTAACAAAGGGAGGGGAGAGAAAGGGGAAGGAAGAGAGGGAGGGCGAAGTGGGGAAAAGAGAGGGTTGGGGAGATAGAGAGAGATATCAGTCTTCCATTGGTGGTTCACTCCCCAAATGGCCACAGCAGCCAGGTGTGGACCAGGCTGAAGCCAGGAGCATGGAACTCCCTCCAGGTCTCCCATGTGAGTGGCAGGGGCCTAAGCACTTGGACTATCTTTTGCTGCTTTCCCAGACTGTTAGCAGGGAGCTGGATCAAAAGTGGAGCAGCCAGGTCTCATGGGATGCCAGTGTCACCGCCGGTGGCTGAAACTGTGTCACAACACTGGCCACTGAACATCTCTTCATGTGCTTTTCAGGTTTCTTCTTTGTGAAAATGTCTGCTCAACTGTTGCCCTTATTTAATTGGGCAATATGTCTGGTTGTTGATTTGGAAGAGATCTTATATACTTATGTCTGGGTACAAATCCTTGACCAGGAACAAACTTATGTTGATTTTCTTCTGGAAAATATACCTTTGGTTTACTTTGCATTTTTAAAAACTTTTTTAAGCATGGGCATTTTTAATTTTGAGGAAATACATGTTTTCAGTTTTGTTTTTTTTTTTTCTTTTATGAATCATGCTTTTGGTGTTTCTTTTATGAATCATGCTTTTGGTGTTCAGAACTTTTCTGTAACCCAAAATCACAAAAACCTGTGTTCTTCTGTAAGTTTCATAGTGTTAGCCTCTACATTAGGTATATGATTCATTTTGAGTTCTTTTCTTTTTTGGTATAAGGTATTGAAATTCATTTCTCTGCATGCAGACATCCAGCTGTTCCTATACCATCTGTTTAGAAGACTCTCCTCTCCCCATTGAATTACCTTGACACCTTTGTCAAAAATCAATAGGCTATAAATGTAAGTTTATTTCTCGACTGTCAGTTCCATTGATCTTCATGTCCACCCTAATGCCAGCATCACACTACCATAATTAATGTAGTCTCATAGTAAGTCTTGAAATTGCAATGTGTAAATTTTCCAACTTTATTCTTTTTCAAGATTGTTTTTGTTTTTCTGGGTCCTTTGTATTTACCGTGTATTTTTTAGGATCAGTTTGTCAATTTCTGCCCAACAGTCGACTAGATTTCTTTAAAATGTTTATTTATTTATTTATTTATTTTATTGGAAAAGCAGAGAGAGAGAGAGCGCAAGCTGTCATTCATTGGTTTACTTTACAAATGCATGCAACAGCCAGGGCTGGCGCAAGCTGAAACCAGGAGCTGGGGACTCAGTCTGGGTCCCCCATGTGCTGGCAGGGACCTGACTACTTGAGACATCACCTGCTGTCTCCCACGGTGCATAACAGCAGGAAGCCAGAATTAGGAACACAGCTGGGGCTTGAACCCATGTGCTTCTGTATGGAACGCAGACATCCCGAGTGGTATATTAACTTCTAGGCCAAATACCCACCCCGCTGGAATTTCTGTAAGAATTGTGCTGAATCTGTAGATTAATTTGAGGAACATGGCTATCTTTCAGCCCAATTACTTAAAACTTAAAAAATTCTCAGCAGCGTTTTATCTTGCACTTACCTTTTGAAGCTGCCAAACTGAAATTCTGACATACTCTTAACTGGATAATAAAATGGAAAATACAAAGAAATGGAGGTTGGCTTCATATTCATATATGGCAGTTTTATGTGGAGAACAAAGGCTGCATTGTATAAACAAACAGCTTCACAGTGGAGAAAATGGGGAATAGTGAACTATTATGGTGCACATAATACAGGCACACTGAGCCCAAATGCACCTTTCCATACCATTATAGCACCCTGTGCATGTGAGCCAATAACCCAACATCACCCAGATCAATAATCAATGTAATTCATTAAAATTAATTGTAGGGGGGGACTGGCGCTATGGCGCAGTGAGTTAAGCCATGGCCTATGGTGCTGGCACCCCCTATGGGCACTGGACCTGGCTGTTCCGCTTCCAATCCAGTTCCCTGATAATGTCCCTGGTAAAGTGGAGGATGGCTCAAATCCTTGGGCCCCAGCACCTAAGTGGGAGACCCAGAAGAAGCTCCTGACTCCTGGCTTCAGCCTGGCCCAGCCTGGGTCACTGCAGCCATTTGGGGAGTGAACCAAGAGATGGGAGACCTCTGTCTCTCCCACACTCTCTCTCTAACTCTGGCTTTCAAATAAAAAAAACGAAATTGTCACTTTGTTTATATATGTTGGATTTTCCAAGTACTGTCAACGTAAGGAATTTATACACAATTTCACACATAGTGGCCTAGTATTTTTTCCCTGTGATATTTGTCTGTTTAGTACTTATTGCTTTTTGTTTTTTCAGTTTGCCAAGTATATTCAGTTCCCTGTCTTACTGTTCTTTTTTTAAAGATTTATTTATTTATTCAAAAGTCAGAGTTACAGAGTGAATGAGGGAGGGAGAGAGGGAGGGAGAGAGAGAGAGAGAGAGAGAGTCTTCCATCCACTGGTTCACTCCCCAGTTGGCCACAATGGCTGAAGCTGCACCGATTCTTCTAGGTCCACACTGGTATAGGGCCCAAGGACTTGGGCCATCTTCTACTGCTTTCCCAGGCCATAGGAGAGAGCTGGATCGAAGTGGAGCAGCCAGGTCTCGAACCAGCACCCATATGAGATGCCGATGCTGCAGGCCAGGGCTTTAACCTGCTCAGTGCCACTTGCCCTCCTCCTATCTTATTGTTCTAACAGCAACACTACTAGGTCTTGGGTAAAATGAGAGTTTTTATTATTCTTGTATTAAAAATGATGAGATGAATATTCACAGAAATTAAATGATGTGTTTAATTTTTGTACATCTGTCTGCAGCAGTTCTTTGCTTTAAAATGAGGAGCTCGGACTTCAAATCCCTTCTTCTTTTGTACTTCCACAGTGACTATTGACCACTTTCTTAAACCCTGCAGGGCACAAGGGAATAGAAAACTTTTGGGGGGAGGCTTTTCAGTGTGTTTGGGGATATAAAACCCATACTCATGAAACACACTGAAGCTAAAAGTAGCATAACAGCGCCCACCACCCAGAGGCCAAGTTCTGTTGGCACCTGTAGGAGGCAGACAACGATATGGACCTGAGGGGGAACATGACCTGAGTGATATGGAAGAAGATGCTATCAGACAACTCACATCCGGGACACTCCCTCTCCTGGCTTGGGGAAGGAAGAGCTCCTTCCTTCAGCTGCTGGGAATGTTCTCAGTGAGACCCTTGTCAGGATTGCCTGGGCCTAAGGAAAGCTACCAGGCCTAAGGAAAGCTACCCGGCCCAAGGTGGTATGCCCTTGTCAGGTGCATCCCGTATCCGGGGACTGGTTGACCCTTCTTGGGTCAACGCTGAAGGGTCAGCCCAGCTCCCCACTGGATCTTCAATCCTTGCTTTGCACCTGCAAATCAGACTCCAGCGCCACATTCTGCCCTGTCCCCCTGCCTCCCTCACCCCCCCACCCCGCCCCCGCCAGGTGTTGATTCCCAAAGCACTCCCCCTGTGTTTTAATAGGCTTCTCTGCCCGTGTTTTAATAGGCTTCTTTCCAGGCAGCAAAAACAGCGTGAACAGTGGCTGAGGGGCAGAAGTCCTCTTGGGGGTCTAGCAAAGAGGAAACTGAGTGAAAAAAGGGGGAGCCAGAGGAGGATTTTGAAGACTGGAAGACTTTGTAAGACTCAATGAGGGGTCAGCCTAGGTGGGGACACCCCGGGAAGCTGGTGCGCCCCGCCGTGCTGTCTGGGTTGCTGAGTGAGAATGTCGGAGGTGACCTCGATTCCCGTTGCCAAGCGAGTGTGTCACCCGTTAATGAATGTTTATTGCTGTCTTGTCGCCAGTCCTGTGAATCATCAGGCCCCGAAGCCAGCAAGGGACGATCTGATTTTAGATTTCCTCGCCACCTTTGTGGCTGTGTGACTTTAGAGCTTGCATTTCTCATTGGGAAAATCAGTGTGTTTTGAGGACAGAAATAATCCTAATTTCAGGGGCTATTCCCTAGAGTTGTGGCCGAAGAACTGTGGGCGACACTGGGCTAAACTTGAATGAGTTTCTTTGCTGTAGGAGTTCTGCCTTCCGTACACTGCTGTGACGTGTGACTCTCAGTGAGGCTTACCTTGAGCCTCCAGGGAGAGTTCTCCTGCTCCGAGCACCTGCCAAGGATCATCAAACAGGCCTGCATCCTGCTGGAATTATGTTGAGAAGGCCTGGCCTGTCACACAGTAGGCAGCTGACAGGTGTCAAGCTGATCTCCATTGTCACTGTGTTCTTAATAAGAGAACTTAGTCTTGGCCCGTGTCGTGGCTCAATAGGCTAATCCTCTGCCTGTGGCGCTGGCACACTGGGTTCTAGTCCTGGTCGGGGTGCTGGATTCTGTCCCGGTTGCCCCTCTTTCAGTCCAGCTCTCTGATATGGGCCGGGAGTGCAGTGGAGGATGGCCCAAGTGCTTGGGCCCTGCACCCCATGGGAGACCAGGAGAAGCACCTGGCTCCTGGCTTTGGATCAGTGCGGTGCGCCGGCCGCAGTGGCCATTGGGGTGTGAACCAACGGAAAAGGAAGACCTTTCTCTCTGTCTCTCTCTCTCACTGTCCACTCTGCCTGTAAAAAAAAATAATAATAATAATAAAAAAACCTTAGTCTTACAGTAAGCTGGGATCTCCCAGAAACATGCCAATACGTCCCCCTGACTGCAGAACTTGAGATTCCATGTGGTTGTGCTTATTTAAATTTGGTAATGAATAATACACCTCGAGGATGCCTCCAAATCACATATCCAAGACCCATCCATGTCTTTTAAAGAGGGAGACCGTCTCAAGCCTGGAGACTGGGGAGAAGCCTGGGTTCCCGGGGCTCTCCATGGGACCAGCCGTGGCTGCCAGCACGCTGTGTGGAAGCATACGGTGGCTGCCAGGAGCTAAAAAGGTTGCCACAGCTGTGTCTGCCCTGGGGGAACAAGGAACGTGACTGCCATGGCAGATTTGTCCCTTGACAGCACCGCCGTCTTCACCAGAGGCCAGAGTTAAACGTGACTTATCCACGCTTTTGCTCTGGGAGGCAGGCCAGGAATGAGGAACGCACCTGAGCTGTCTCGAGCGTGGCACCCCAGCCTCAGCTTCTCTGGCCTGTCTTTGCCAGCCCCTCCACTGCGGGCAGTGGTGGCAGCCTGCAGGCACACGTCCGTCATCCCTTCCTGCTGACTGTTCCCCAGAACCAGCACCAAGTTTGACCATTTTAACCTTCTAAATGTGTCTCAACATTTCCCCGTCCATATGGCAGACACCTTCCCAATTCTACTGACACTATCACCTCTCACCTCTACCGCTGCAGCCTTTAAATCCCTGCTGTAGTCTGCCTGTCTGTCCGCCTATTCAGGTGTGACCCCTTCCCAGACTTGCTGGGAGACAAGCCTGCGCTCCCAGAGGTAGCATCCCAGGCACCCCCGTCTGGACCTACTCTCCTCTGGTCTCATTTCCTCCACTCCCTTGTGCTCTGACAGAACCAGTCTGCTAAACTGCTCACTGGTGCTGCTCCTAGCTTTCAGGGCTGGGAAGCTATGCCCTAACAGAACCTCTGCCTCAGTGTTCTCTCCACCCCATCCTTCACCTGCCCACATAACTCCTGCTCATGACTGAAACTTGGCTCAGCCATCACTTACCCCAGAAAATTTCTCCTGATCCCTCCTCCCCCAGGCTTGGTTAGGTACCCTCGCCAATTATATTAAGAATCATGTTCTAAATAAATGATATAAATATGTGAAATATAGTGCGATCGTGCGTGTGTGTCTGCGTGCGCACATGCCTTGAGAGTGGCTATGTCTTGTTTCACTTTTGTACTCCTTGCACCTGTTACCATACCTGCTTTATCTGAAGCACTCAACAAATGTGTCAAGGAATTACACATCCACAATGACAGAAACCCAGCTCCCAGTGGACTGTCGGCGTCAGGACAGAATTCTTTTTCCAGATGACAAATGATCGCTGTGCCTGGCTGGTAAGGCCCAAAGGGAGAGAGCAAGCAGCCCGGCGTTGCCAGTGAGAGCAGTGCTGGGTGGATTCTAATAACCTCTGTGTCGTCCAGAGCAGTGTAGACACCGAGTTGTTATCTGGTTTCCAGTGAAAGAAAGGTCACTCTGAGAAGTGCTTAGCTGGGTTTAACGTGATTGTCTCCCTTTTGTGTGGCCTTTCTGTGTGTCAGCCTGCATCTGTGCCTCTGAAGATGTCTTCCTGAATGTCTGCCATTGGGTTTGGTTTCCCTCATAATTTTCTAAGAAAAGAACATGTTCTTACTACAGATTTGATCAGAATCGAGTTAAACCGTGTGACCCCGTGGTGAAGTACTGATTCAATTAACGTCTCCCTGAAAGCTCTCCTGTGACGGCAGAGGAGGAATTGCATGTCACCTGTCACCTTCTGGTTAAACTCCTCCTGTGCTTGTCACTGTGTCTTTCCCAGTCCCGCATTCTTTTTGTTTTGCTTTAAAGATTTTATTCACTTATTTGAGGGAGAGGGAGGGCCAGAGAGACAGAGATCTTCCATCCACTGGTTTACTCCCCAAATGGCCGCAACAGCTGGGGTTGGGCCAGGCTGAAAGCAGGAACCCAGACATGTGCGTGGCAGTAGCCCAAGTCCTTGAGCCACCACCTGCTGCCCTCCCAGAAGCATTAGCAGGGAGTTGGATAGGAAAGAGTATCCAGGACTTGAACCACAGCCTGTGTGGGATGCTGGCAACACAAGAGACCACTCAACCTGCCGTGCCCCAGTGCCAGCCCCTAGTCACGGGTTCTGAGACTCATTATTGAATGGCCAGAGACATGCCATTTCCCAGTGCACACATTGCTTTGCTTTTCTATCTTATACCTATCTACCTGGGCTGCGTGCAGTGTCCGGGAACTCAAATTTAAAGTACTATGTGGTCCTCTCCCACTCAAACTGTGCTAAGACAGACCTGGGAGTTAAGCAATCAGCAAACAAGTACCTCTGTCATATTTTAAATGTGGCAAGTGCTGTAGGAAACATCAAACTGGGTCTGGATGGGCAGTGTAAGAACAGAGAGAGACAAGGAGGAGGAAGTTCATACAACTTGACACAGGGTGGCCAGGGAAGACTTCCCACTAAAAGCGACACTGAGGAGAGATGGGAAGAAAGTCTGGGAGCAGTCACAGAGACATCTGGGCAAGAGACATCTGTAGCTGAGTGCGAAGGCCCTGAAGTAACGAATTCACTTCATCACGGATTAAGAGGGCTTGTGGGCAGGGCTGAGTGTGGAGAAGAGCAGGTCATATTGGTGCTAGAGGACCAGTGGTGTAGGTCCCTGCAGGCTCTGAGCAGGACTGCGGCTTCTATTCAGTGATTTGGGGGCTGCTAGAGGATTCTGAGCAGAGTGGAGAGGGAAGTATTGGAATCATTATCTTTCCAATGAAGTGCTCTGGCTGTTTTGTTGGGTAAGCCAAGGTAAAGGGCAGGGGCAGGCAGTCTGGATGGAAGACCTTAGTGGTAACCCAGTGAAAGTTGATGGGGTGGTTCAGAGCAGAATAATAACAGTGGAGGTGGGACAAAGTGAGAAAATTCTGGATATGAAGATTCAGCCAAAAGGATGTCCTGATAGGTTGTGGGACCTGAGAGTCAGGGAACAAAGTTCACCCCCAAGCTTTAGGCCAAAACAACTGGAAGCACGAAGCTGTCGTTTCCTGAAATGGGGAAGGCTGTGGGTATGAGTTTGAGCAGGTGAGAGTTAGGTGAGATTCAGAGTTCTTTGAGTCTGATGAATTTCAGACACCTATTAAATGTGCAAGTGGAAATGGTAAGTACACAGCTGGATGGAGAAGTTGAGTTCAAAGAAAGGTGTAGGCTGGAGATAGAAATTGTGGGGTCACCAACCAAGAAATTGGATGACATTTCCAAGAGCGTGAATTTAAATAAAGAACAACTTCCAGGACAGCTTAGGATATTCTAGTGCATCACCTGCCCAATAAAACTCCTAGGAGATGGAAATCTTTCAGTCTTCACTGTCCAGTTCAATGCCGTTACACATGTGGCTATTAAGCACTTAAAACACAGCAAGCACAAATTAAGGAACCAAAGTTTCAAGTTTAATTAAATAGCCACACACAGCTTGTGGCTACCATATTGGACAGCATCGCTCCAGTGGATGAAAGTGACAGAAATGAGAAAGGATCAGCAGAGGAGAGCCCTGTACTGCAGGGAAAGAACCAGAGGACAAGGTTGTCTCAGACACTGACCGTGTTGGGTACTGCTCATAGATACAGTACGAGGAAGGCTGGGAATTGGTCTTGGGACATAGGAAGGTGTGGCAGTTTCACTGGCAGGGTGGAGACAAAAGCCTCACTGAAGAATACTCAAAGGACAATAAAGGAGAAGAGAAACTGTAGACAGCAAGTCTGGGCCACCGTTTCAGAGAGTTTTGTGGTTGTCTAGGAGAGCATGAGAGTGAATTGGCCAGGGACACATAGAGGAGGCCAGGTAGCACCACAGGTGTACTTGAGGCTAGCGGTCATGAATTTAAAATGGGATCAGTTAGTATTTTTATATATTTTCCCCAGCCACACAAAGTAGCCTGGAAGCAGGCACAGAGTAGCAAATAACTGAATTTATGCACAGTTGGGATTTAATCAAGCGAATATGAAGTGAGAGTGTGGTGGTTCCATGGTGGATCATGAGACCTAAGATTTGTAGAGAGAAGGCAGGATATCATGGGAGGGGTGGTGATAGAAAGGTGGACAGTACAGGGGTGAATTTGAAGAATTATTATAATTGGGACAAGTGGAGTGAGCTGGGATACCAGTGTGAGATTGTTGGAGAATGGGAGACTTGACGAAATGAAGGAGGACGTGCAGTTCTTGGTTTGACAAGGTCAGTGGTTGACCACGGGGGTGGGTGTAACTGAGATAGATGGGGCCGGCGCCACAGCTCACTTGGCTAATCCTCCGCCTGCAGCGCCAGCACCCCAGGTTCTAGTCCCGGTCAGTGCACCAGATTCTGTCCCGGTTGCTCCTCTTCCAGTCCAGCTCTCTGCGGTGGCCCGGGAGTACAGTGGAGGATGGCCCAAGTCCTTGGGCCCTGCACCTGCATGGGAGACTAGGAGGAAGCACCTGGCTCCTGCCTTCGGATCAGCGTAGCTCTGTCCATAGCAGCCATTTGGGGGGTGAACCAATGGAAAAGGAAGACCTTTCTTTCTGTCTCTCTCACTGTCTAACTCTGCCTATCAAAAAAAAAAAAAAAAAGAGAGAGAGAGAGAGATGGAAGAAGGAGGAATTTGCAGACCCAAATTCTGGAGGGATTGTCTAGCAGATTTCCCGGGAAATCCGCAGGGATTTTAAGAGAACTGATGTTGGAAATTGACTCTTGTATGCAGCAGAGAAACCCGAGGAGGAGCTGGTGGCTGTCACTAGGCAGGCTGGCTGGGGTGGCAGCAGGAGTCTGATGGAGGAGATGGAGTGTTGGGGAGGAGGAGCAACTGACTGCGGTCAAGGCAGCAGCAAGGAAGACACCGGCCCACCCACAAGCCCTCTGCAGGAGGGAGCTGGCAGAAGGAAGAGCCACCATCTGAAAAAGCCTTGAGGGCAGACCGCACCTTCAAGTTCTTCCCAGGGAGAGGCAATGAAGGCAGTGTTCCCTGAAGCAGGCCCACTCGACGGGCATATGGAGGCTGGGGGAAGGCATGGGAGGTGGTCAGAGGAGGGATGTACAGAACCCCATGGAAAGGAAGTTAAAGCTGAGGAAGCATAACTCGGAGTCAGATGCGCTTTGCGGTAGGCTTGATAGTCTCCAAGATGGAGAGTGGAGGTGAAGCTGCTGGCATCTGAGGTCGGGGAAGAGTTCCTTCCCAGAGCGTGCAGATCTTGGGGGTCTTCGGGCCAGCAGCAGTGGGGGAAGTGTGGCATCATGAAGAGAGTGTGGGCCTTGAAGGAAATCCCATCCAGAACTGCAGAATACCCCCAGATATCCCGTAGTCGCTGTATGTCTTAATCTGCTTCTTCTCAACTCGAAGCAATTAAACCTCAACTCGGTGAGCTCCTGCTTCTGTAGTATGGAACTAATCCTATACCGGAGCTCAATGTAGGAGCAAGAAAGAAAGATGGTCCAAGTCCTTGGGCCCCTGCAACCGCATGGGAGACCCAGAAGAAGCTCCTCGCTCCTGGCTTTGGATCAGCACAGCTCTGGCCATTGCAGCCATTTGGGGAGTGAACCAGTGGATGGAAGACCTCTCTCTCTGTCTCTACCTCTCTCTGTAACTCTGTCTTTCAAATAAATAAAAATAAATCTTTAAAAAAGAAAAAAAATAGTGACAGTGCAGGGTCAACCTGGAGCCCAACAATGGCAAATGAGAGCTTGGGAGAGTCAATTGCTCCCTCTTCCCTCAGATCTCTATTGAATTTCATTCCTTCTGAGGCAGGTTCTAGCTTTGATATTTGCATGCTAAAGTCAAAGATGCTCTTTCCTTTCAAGGCTCAGAACTCCTGTAGTTTTCAAGCTAAATGTTGGTATGTCAGTTGGGTGCCCATCTCCTCCCCATGTGCCCACCTGGGACAGGCTCCATGGGCACATGACCTCTGCCAGTGTTGAAAAGCTTTGTTCTTGGTTTAATGCTCAGCTGTTGCTGGGCTGAAATTCTTGGTAATTTTTGAATAAGGAGTCCCCTTCTTCATTTTGTTCAGAGATCTGCAAAGTTCGTAGCCAGCCCAGGACCCATTCTAACACCTAAAAAACAAATACCTGGGGGCCGGTGCTGTGGCGGAGCAGGTAAAGCTGCTGCCAGCAGTGCTGACATCCCTTATGGGTGCCAGTTCGAGTCCTGGCTGCTCTACTTCCAAGCCAGCTCTCTGCTATGGTGTGGGAAGCAGTAGAAAATGGCCCAAGTCCTTGGGCCCCTGCACCCACATGGGAGACCCAGAAGAAGCTCCTGGCTCCTGGCTTTGGATTGGCACAGCTCTGGCTGTTATAGCCAATTGGAGAGTAAACCAGCGATGGAAGACCTTTCTCTCTCTCTCTGTCTCTCTCTCTCTCTCTGCCTTTCCTTCTCTCCGCTTTCTGACTTTCAAATAAATAAATAAATATTTTTAAAAAACAAACAAACAAATACCTGGGGTGGGTATTTGGCCAATTGGTAAAAATGTTGGTTAAGACTTTCATATCACATATTGGGATTTAATACCCAGCTCTAGTTCCTGACACCAGCTTCCTGCTAATGTAGATCCTTTGAGGCAGCAGTTATGACTTTATTGACTGGGTTCCTGTCATCCACATGGGAGACCTGGATTCCGTTCATAGTTCCCAGCTTCAGCCTGAACCAGCCCTAGCCATTGCAGACATCTGGGGACTAAGCAAGTGGATGCCAGCTCAGTCTGTCTGTCTCTCTGTTTTTCTTCCAAATGAATAAATTTTTTAAAAAATGACTGGTAAAATGTGACCATGAGCAGCTGGCTAATTTGATTTATCATCCCATCCATGTGTCAGCATTTCATTGGTGAAGTATATTTTGAAAGTAATGGAAAACACCTTAGCCATGTGATTTGTAAATAAGAAAATAATTGAGCATATCTAAAACCTTATGAACTCCCAATTTTTAATCATATTTTTTTCAGCCTGAAGAACTAGTGTCACTTTCAGAAGAATTCTTCATCTATTGTCATTAGCCCCATATATTAATAAGTCAGAAATCTAAAAATTATTGTTAACTTCAAGTGAAGCATGACTGAATTACTATCATTCATGCCAAACAACATCTAATCCTTCTTTGAGGACAATTCTGACTGGATGTAGGGGCTCCTATTGTTTTTACGGGAGACATTGATTTGCTCTTGGGTGTCAAGAGCCATGGCCTTGGGGTGAAGAAGGAGATACCCTGGGCATGGCCACACAGGCACCCATGCCAGACTGGATCATCATTAATCCCAACAGACAAGATGCTGGCCTTACTCCGCTCGCCATCTTGGAAGAGCTGAGTCCTGACACACGTCACCTTGCCATCCACACAGATTAGGGAGACTAATGCTAAGTGAAGACTCCACATGGGCTTTCTTGATTCAGCAGTGCCAGACCTGTACTACATGCACTCTTGACCCGGAGTCAGGATTAATTTATCACCAGGACAAGGCAAGCAGTGCCTGGAATACTGAAGCTTTCGAAGTTCTTTAATGTGGAAATCACAGGTGGTGATGATGCTGTACTATGGAACTTGGAAACGTTTCCTAGCGAGAGCACATGTTGGGATTAACGATTTACACCACGTGCGGCATTTCTTCTTCGGATGTTAGAATTCTTTCTGGAAAGCCACAGCCTAAATACTTTTTGTTTTAGCTGTCTTTGATTGTTTTCCTGCCTGAGAAAGCAAACGTGCTGCTGCCTTTTTTTTTATTTTTTTTTTTTTAAATTTCCTTTTTCCCCTACTGTAGGCCTCCACAAAGGCAGGCAAATCTACAATTTTCAGTCTTTGACAAATCCAGTTTGTCTTCCTCCTGGCCGTCTTGCATTCTGTTCTTTTGCTTAGAAGACTACTTGGGACACTGTATGGCTCCTTACATGGAAGAATTCCAACTCTGTGCACTTATTAGGCTTTTGGGGGTGCCCAAGTTGGCAATATGCAATTTCTTGCCTATTTTGCCAGGCTATTCCTTGGAAGTAAAATGTCTTCACCTAAGGTGACAAATTGAGATACAAATAATAATAATAATAATAATAACCACACACACACAGGAGGCCTCTCTCTCTCTCTCTCACTGATTTCAAATTAAATTGGGGGTGGCTGTGTCATACTGTACTTCAGTAAGTGTTGACCTTACCTGGGGAGCTGTAAATGATTCTTTAGCTGGCCCGCTAGGTGCTGTCCCTGAGGCAGATCTGCAAAGTGAGGGAGCCCTCCCCACCCCCAGCACACACACACAGAGGCTGCCAAAGCAACCACGAGGAGGGAAGTGCAGCCCAAAGGCCTCCCCTAGCCAAGTTCATAAATGGGCCGCCAGCCACTTAGCCCCAACTGAACTTCACCTGCTGCCTTGAGATGAACGAGTGGACATTTGACCAGCTTGGCCGCGTGCTGAAGTGAGTTAGTAACAGATGGTCCCAGGCATCCTCCTTCCCTGGAAGGCTGTGAAGTGGCAGAACTTCTCTGGAATTCCATTCATTCGTTCATTCAGCTAGGTAATGCCTGTCTATGCCTGGCCCTGTGCTAGATGCTGGAAGTGCAATGACAGACAAGATAGACAGGGCCCCTGCTCCCTCATGGAGCAAATCATCCGTACAGATCCCCCCAGTGAATTAATATTACCAACTGTGGTAACTGTGGAGAAGGAAAACAGTGTGTGTGCTAACTGAACTTCAGGTAGGGCCTTCTTTCCACCGAGGTCTCCGGAAAGGCCCCCTACCAAAGCAAGAGAAGATTCTTCTTGGGTGCAGGGGGCCGGGTGACCAGATTGAAAAACAGCTTGTGTGAAGGTCGTGAGGCAGGGATCGCCCTGGCTCTGCCAGTGTGCCTAGGGGTTGGTGAGCATGATTTCGAGAGGTGCCACAGGAGTCTGGAGGGTAGACGGGGGCCCACAGCAGCGTTAGGGATTTAGGATTTCATGTTAAAGTTGCGGAAAACCACCGAGGAGCTATAAACCAAGATGGACACAATCTGATTATGCTTTTCTAAGTATTTTTTAATTCACACAGGGAAGACTGCAAGCCCATAGTGTTTTATAGCACCTTGGGAATTACACCAAGGAGCTGAAACCATTAAAATGATTCAGTCAAGGGCAGCCCAGTAGTATGGGGTGCTAAATTAGTTTCAGAGTGATATTTTATATATTTATGCCACCTAAAATTAGGGTCAAGGATCTGAGTTCTCCAGCTGTAGCAACACCTCTACCAAAGAAGTCACTTCTGTTCTTTGGAAAATGAAGTTGATTTTTAAAACTTTGCAACAAAGTACAAGGAGCTTGAACTGTCCGTCCACATATCCAGTGTTGTCTGCAAAGCACAGGCACACCTGTTCAGCTGGTCACACTCAGGTTGGGTATCAACACGCTTGGAGGGAAAGAAAGGAACAGGTGTTTGGGCATCATGGATCATGTTCATTTTCCTGATGGTTTTTCCCTTGAATGAGTGTCAAGAGTGAGGAAAAAACAAAACAAAACAAAACAAAACTCTGCAGTCCCTCAGCATCCTGTCAGATGAGGGGAGAGGAGAGAGAGAGAAGTGAGGTCAATAGGACTGGACTCAAAGGGACTGCCCACTTCAGTCTTGTCAGTCTTAGTGGATAATGAAAAAGCCCAGGAACATTTTATGGGCCCAGCTGATGTGTCTGCCAGAGGCTGTCCTTGCTATCTGCAAAGGAAATGGCATTAAGCTGGAGAGTTCCAGAGGAGTCAGGGTATTAGCAGGTGTACTTTACCGCTGAGGACTCTCCACAACTGATTTCAGCATTCCTCTCTGACAGTGAGCTCATTCATTGTCCACTAGTGGGAGTAGCATAACTGCCTAAGCAGGACCTTTCTGTGCCAAAAGAACTTGTTTCTAAAAAAATGAGGCTTTCTTAATTCAACCGCTTGAGGTTAAAGTAAGTTCATGAGGCCATTAAATGTGTGTTGGGCATTTTTTACTAGGCTCTGGAAGATTTCTTGGATGTGTGTTTGTTCCCCATCTTTCAGCAGCTGAGGTCATTTGAACATCTCTCCTGGGGAGATGAAAAAAGAGAAGGATTGTAGAAATGCCCGTGTTGCGGCTCCACTTGGCTGGGGACTGTACCTGGAACCCTGCGGACTGATTCCCATTCTGGCTCATCACAGGTCAACACCTCCCCTGTGTTTTTAGTAAAAAGGTTTAAGGGCCACTGATGAATTTTGGCAGTTCCTTAGAGATTGTGTTAATAGCTTAACCATAACATATGATGTTTCTGTCCTATGTTCAGTTACACACTTAGGAGGCTACATCATTAGTTGATGTGCAGGTAGTTTCAGAAAGACAGGCTGCATAAATTATTGTTTCCCTTTTTCTCATCATTATCTTACTTTATGCTATGAAATAAACCTTTTAAAAATAGTAATTGTGATTTTCATAATAAATTACTGATCTAAGATGTTTAGTTTCTAAAATGTTTTACATGCTCAGTATAAGAAACACGGAAAAAGCTTGCTACCTTTATGTTCAATACATTTATGTAAGGAAGACCTTGAATTGAAATCTACCTCTTTTTAAAAAGATTTATTGATTTATTTGAAAGTCAGAGTTTTTTTTGTGTGGGGGGAGAGAGAGAGAGACAGAAAGATCTTCCTTTTTCTGCTTTACTCCCCAGATGGCCACAACGGCTTGGGCTGGACCAGGCCGAAGCTGAGAGCTTCTTTCAGGTCTCCCACATGGGTGGCAAGGGCCCAAGCACTTGGGCCATTTTCCACTGCTTTTCCGAGGGCATTAGTAGAGAGCTGGATCAGAAGTGGAGCAGCCGGGACTTGAACCAGTGCCCATACAGGATGCCAGCACCACAGGCAGCAGCTTTACCCACTATGCCACAACACTGGTCTTGAAATCTATTTTTTCATGACTCATTCAATGCCACATACTATGATATTAATTTTATAGCTGATTTAGCAACCTCATGATTTAAAATGAACTCAGTTTAAAAAGACTACCACCTGACAGCCAGAGAATTGCAGTGGTGTAGGGGATGGCAGGGATTGTTTGTGAATCAACCCATTAAGTAGATGAGGAAATAGAAGTTCATGGATAGAAGCAATTGCTCAGAACACACTTAATAAGAGGAACAATCAAGCCCAGAACCAGGCCTTTCTGGTCCAAGGCTGTATCAATTCCAGAACCATCAGAAATGGCCTACATTGTAACTTTATGTGTAATATTTCAAATTCTTTACTAATGTAACTTAAGACTTATGTATTTATATAAAAATCATTATTTAAAAATATTGAGATGTCAATAAGACATTGCATCCTGTGTGTTGTAATCTCTGCCCGGTTTGAACTAGTTGAAAATACAGTTGTCCACTAGAGGGCACCTCTCCTCAACAAGAGCGGCAGTCCTCCTTTTCCCCTGATGCTGTTAACCTGGTTTTCTTTAACCACCACCATCTGGGAGAAGTGTACAGGGGTTTTTTTTGTTTGTTTGTTGGCTGGTTGGGTTTTTGTTTGTTTGTTTTTTGTTTTTTTAATGGTCAGGCGTTCCACGCATTGCTTTAGCTAAAAACACTTAATATTGGTAGGCAAGGGTTTCTGGGCTACTAAAAGACCGGGAAAATGGCTAGAATAAGGCGTGTCCCTTACACATATGCACACGCCTGCACGCACACATACGGTGCTCGGCAGCTTTGGGCAAACCAAGTTACTTCCATTTGGAAAGCTTTAGATAGTGCTGGCAGGTTACCCTACTTTTCCTTTTCTATCACGGCTCTCTGACTCCGGAAGCTGGTAAATAGAGACTAAAAGGAACAGTCCTCAAAAGCTGACACAGATTAGGGACGAGACATAGATTTCATCCAAGTTTACCTCTGCGTCTGTGGCTGTTTTTCTCCAGCATGTGAATTTCAATCAGCACCAGGCAGAAAATGCTATGGGGAGAGGAGTAGGACTGTGTCCAATAAGCAAATCCTTGGGCAGATTCTACTGAAATATAAACCATCTCATTATTCTAGAGAGAGAGGGAGGCTGCCTGCTACAGCACTGCCCGATACGTCAGATTGCAGACTGTCTGTGAAAACCTAGGCTTGAGGGAGGTATTAGTAGAGACTAATTTGTACCTATTGTGTGATCTGTTAAACCCTTTATCTCCAACCCCCAAAAAATCCAATTGGAAATTCAAGAGCTCTGAAATACGGAAGTAATTCAGAATATATCTAGAGATGAGATTGTCTACAGGGTTTTGGAGATGAGTTGTCCTGTAAAGCTGTGGAAAGAAGAATGTAACTTCCGTCCGAATTGGAGTGAGTCCATCCCCCTCATCATCTGCGTGAAGTTGTTCTCTTCACTTCCTTACTTTTGGCGTCGGCACGTTTTATTTATCCTGCTACATCAAGCAGTCTTTTACAGTCCTCAGAACAGTTGAATTTCTAACCGTGCCAGTGCCTGTGAAGGTGCTGGTTCCGTCGTGTCCTGTCTAGAAACATCACATTTGTACACAGCCAAGCAGGAAAATGGTCGGCGCTGCCCAGGAGCCCCCGTGGGTTCAGTGCCGGGTCAGGGTCAGGCACAGCTGTTTGAGAGTCTCTCATCAAGCCCAGAAACTACTCAGTATATCAGATGAGATTTTTTTTTATTTTTTTTTTATTTTAAAACTTTATTTCTGCAAAGCCAATCAAGAAAGTGTTGGAAGGAAAAAGTGTAAAAGTTATTGTTGCATATTTGGGAACAGCAAGCACTTAGTTTGAGAAAATGAGGACTTAAACAGTTGAACCCAAGGCAGTAGTACCCTGCTACTTAGGATCTTAAAACAATGGTGATGTTCTTTCTTACGCAACATTCTTTTCTTCCCTAACAGCTACAATATGATACAGTACGCAATAGCTCACTTGAAAGTGCTAGAATCAGAGGGGGAAGAACGCCGTAAGCCATCCCACTTAACAATTCTTACTATACAATGCCTTTTTGGTGCTTGTTAAGTCAAGCATTTTTTCATGTTACCATTACATTCAACAGAAAACTTCTCACACTTTGGGTTTAAGATCCTGTCCCTCCAGTTCCGATGTTGTGACTTCTGACTCTTCATCATTGTAAATATTTTCGGCCATTTGCCATATCTGCATGATGTTATCCTCAGACACGGAGCAGATGACCCAAGGCTCATTGGGGTTCCAACTAAAATCTGAGATCTTGGCAGTGTGTCCTCCATGAATAAACAGGAGTTCCGGAGGCCCACCTTCTGCATCTTCTGCTGATTGTTCTTCTCCAATTTTACTTAAATCCCATATCAGATGAGAAGGTCTTTGATGACCTTTTGTAAGTGTAGGTAGTCTGCCTTCTCTTCTCTTGTTTATAATAAGAAATGTGAGGAATCACTCTATGTTGTTAGTAAATAAATTTTGAATAAGTCTCTTACTACTTTGCTGTCAAGCTTCAGAATGTGATTCATGAAGACTATCCAGGGATCGCAGGATACGCTATTAACGAGAACTCTGTTACCTTTTATAACTGCTTCTCTGTGAAACAGGATTCTTTTGATGTGGCATAACTAATGTACAAAGTAGTGAGAAAAGTACAGTTGGCACAAGATTCTGGCATCCGTAAATTCTGTTTTTATTTTTTTACGTGTGACACAAGAGCTTTATGTTCTCACTGAAGGACAGAATAGGTACATACACATTTGAACTCAGAATGCTATCCTGATAAACATATTTTTCCTTGTCTTGCATAGTGATTTTCATTTTAAAAGTAGATTCCAATACTTAGAAGGAAAAATGACAACCATTGGTTCATACTAACAATTTGCACAGGAAACTGTTTTTTAAAATAACTTGCATAAATGTCACTAGGATCAGTCTAAAACATTGGCAGAAATTAGTTCACACAGTTCGTAAGACTCTCAGGTGAGTTGCTTATTTATAAGAATAAAAAATCATAATCTGTCTCATTTTTATCTTTCTCCTATCTTCCATTTCAGGCCTCAGAGTATTGCTGGGAAATGTGTGGAAGTATCTCTGGAGGCTTCAGTCCCATGTCTGCAGTGTGGGAAATGACCCCTATGCAGCCATGGCCACAACAGCCATTACCAGGCACGCTATCCCAGCAGTCACAGACCACTTAAGATGCTCAGATCACACAGGTCATTAAATCTATTTAAAATGCAGAGCAAGAAGCAAGGGAAAGAAAAGGGCTGGCTGCCAGACTTAGGATATGGTACGGGAATGAAGAGGGATGACCCCACCTGTACCTTGGGCTATGTGGTATCTCAGCATCCAGCCTCTGCCACAGCCGCTTTCTGTGTTGGTGATACAGATACGAACCAGAAGTGAGGTTTGAGAAAGCATTCTGAACTAGACAGAGTTGTCTTCTGTTGACACATAAGATGCTTTGTCAGAGACACAGGGGCAAGTCCTGCCAGCTTCCTCTGTAGCTTGCCTCTTAACTTGATCAGAAGTCGGGAGCTGTGTTTGCATTTCTTGGGCATAAAACACATAGGACCAAGTTGAACGTCACCAGTGGGCAGTCTTATTCAATCCAATGAATATGAGTGCCCCATGTGCCTCTGGTTATTTGATATGTCATGAATATTAGATGCTTTTTCATCTTTCCATCCTTTTCTGTGCTCAACAGACACAGAAACATAATACACACCTGATCTAGGACTAACACATCCAGTTACTAACTTATTTGATATTTCATGCATGAATTCTGACTATGTCCACTTGCTTACTCATTACCTAAATCTAACACATCTTAATCATTTCACCTGTGTCTTGCAGGCTGTCACATGTTCTTTATCTATACTTAACATGTCTTAAGAGTTTCATCCAGAGCCAGGGCTGTGATGTAGTGGGTAAAGCCATCTCCTGCAATGCTGGCATCCCATATGGGCGCCAGTGTGAGTCCTGGCTGCTCCACTTCCAATCTGGCTCTGTGCTGTGGACTGGGAAAGCAGTGGAAGATGGCTCAAGTCCTTGGGCCCCTGCGCCCATGTGGGAGACCCGGAAGGGGCTCCTGACTCCTGGCTTCAGATCGCCCAGCTCCAGCCATTGTGACCACTTGGGAAGTGAACCAGTGGATGGAAGACCTCTCTCTGTCTCTCTGCCTCTGCCTCTCTGTGATTCTGCCTTTCAAATAAATAAATCTTAAAAAAAAAAAAAAAAAAGGAGTTTCATTCCTCCTGACTTTCCTGTCTTCTACAGTGGAATTCAATCAATATTCTTAAATAATACAGCAAAGCCTTACAAAATCTCTTGGAAAAGCTTCCCTACCGTAGTCCAAGTACTCACATACACTCCTTCCAGTGAGCAGCCTACAGCTGTTCCTTTACAGACCCAGTCAAGGCCACCCAATCATCTTCCTCCCTTGTATTCCCCACCCCCCTGCCCCATCACCACCACCACCACTACAGCTTCCTCCTTACTCAAAATGTCACCCACCACATTCTAAAAGTGAATGGAGGCTGGCCCCATGTTCCTGGTCCAGCTCTTCCAGCATCTGCCCCCTTCAGTTATTTTCCTCTCCATCATCATCACTCTGCCTTCTGCCCCCGTCCTTCTGCTCTGCCCATCTAGACCTTTGGGTCTCTTGTATCTCAAACAGCCACAACAACCACCTCCCTGATTCTGTTATACATTCAAGCTACCACTCTAATGCTCTGATTCACCAACAAACTTCTTTACTAATTGCTCTCTCTGTTCCTCAACTTCTTAACTACAACCACCTGGCTTCCAACCCCGAAACACCACTACTGAAATTACTCCCTACGGTAAGTCATGACTTCCTGTTAGTTAAAACTGATGGCCTCTGGTTGTCTTTTTCCTCTCCATCCCTGCAGTATTTGAAGAATCTGCGCTCTGCCTGCCTGCCCTCCATCTCCTTGACCCCTTACTGTGCCAGTTTGCATCTTGCGCTCCCCTTGTTGATCATACCTCTGCTGTATCTTCTTGCCCTCTAAATGTGGGCTGTCACTCAAGTGTTAGTTTTCTATTTCCACTGGCACAAATCATCACAAATGTAGTGGCTTACATCACACATTTATTGGACTACAACCCCAGAGTTCAAAGGTCCCAAGTGTTCTCAGAAGGCTGAAGTCACCGGGCTGCAGCTGCATTTCTTCTGGTGTCTCTAGGGAGAGTCCATTTCCTTCTTCTAGAGGCAGCCCACCTCCAGGCCAGGGAGCCTCTTCCTCTGTCTCCAAAGCTAATGATGTTGGTCCGAGTCCTCCTCATACTACCCTCTCTGGTTCTTCCTCTGGTGCCTTGCTCTTCTATCTGGTAAGGGTCCTTGGGATGATCACAGTGCCTCACTTGGGTAACCCACTTGCTTTTCATCTCGCAGAATCAGCCGGTCAGCAGCCTTAATGGCCCTTTGCCATATGAGGATTAGGACCAGATTGATGCTTTGCTTCTCTTACAGTCTCTCCCTTCCAAATTCACTTCCACAGCTTCAGTTAGCTTCTTCCTGCAACAGCTCACCCAATTCTGACGGCCTGACTTCATTCTTGAGCTTCAATTGTCTTTTGTACCTTTGACTGAAAACTTGGTGGGTAAAAAGCAGAAGAAAAAAAAAAAAACCTCCTTCCTGCACCCCAACTCCCAAGAATTAGTTTGTTCTCCCATCACCTGTGTTTCTTTTCACAGCGCAAATTTCACTCCAGTTCCTGTCCCGTTCAGCCCCCAATGTCGGATCACTGCCCGAGTGCTACCCATTATTCTTTTGCAGTGTCTGGAATGCATCCATCCATCTCCCCCTTCCATTCCCATTCCCACCTCTATCCTTCTGGCCTCTGTTCCTTGAAAGCTTATCATTTCATTCTGTTCCTTTTCTGTGTCCCTACCAGGTATTTCTACAGGCTACTGTAATTTCACCCTTTTATCAACCCAGTGGGCAGGGAATAAACATCTGTAATTTATAAATGAGAAAACTGAGTGGAAGAGAGATGAGGTAATTCTCCGAAGGTCTACTCATTTATACTCATTTATGCATTCATTTAAAAAATATTTACTAAAAGCCTACTAATATATGAGCTCAATGAAATATGTTTTCTATTGAGAGCCTGTTCTATACCCGATAGTGCTATTTCAGCACCAAGGAAAATCAATCAATATTCAAGTTCTAAGGAAGCCTACATTGATCTATATCTTGAAAAGAGAGACATTAAAGGAATTAATAACCCAATGAACACAATTGTTGCAATCTCTTGGTTCACCCTAGCTTCCTCTCTTGAATTCGTAGTGAGCAAAAGTCTCTTTGGAGATACTGAAGTCATTCTTCATCATACACAGTCATTTGTGTGTCACCAGCATCCCTTACCAAACTCGTCGAGGGCAGAAACACTGATTCACATGGCACATAGTAGGCATTTGTTTCAACTGCAAGGTTATAAGAATCAAGGGAGATGTTGAGGAAAGCACTTTCATAAACTGAAGCATGTTCAAAGGTTTGTTTTCATTGATGCTTCTGCTTGGGTTGGTGGCAACAACAGCGATAGCAGTTCTTCAGGTGGGACATTTACAGACTTGGTTTCCCCTTGTAGCCACAGGATCCATTTTCCCCACAGTTCCTTTTTTCTTTTACCTTGTAAAGAAGCACAAGTTAAAGCTGTGTGAAATACCTGTCTACTTTCCCCAGTTTGCCAAAGAAAAGCTTAAAGTTTACTGCCTAAGACAGCGACTTCCTGTCCAGCTTCCCCCGCCCCAGTACTTCCTTTTTCCCAACATTGCACTGTAAACGTTTTCCAGTGGGAATTTTTTCATGAATGCCCATTGATACCAGCTCCTACAGCTGAGGTTCTTTTTTTCTAAACTTTCTTTGTCACAACTATCCATTGATCTGTCCCTCTACCCATCCATCAATTCCTCTCATTATTTGATGCATTTCAAAGTAAGTTGCCAACATCAGTAATTGTCCCCTTAAATTCTTTAGCCTGCATATCATAAACTAGACTTTAAAATTTGGTATCAAGCTCTGTATTATTTTCCAGATGCAATTTATTCTTCAGACATAAATTTTAATATTATATAAATTTTATAACAGACAGTGAAATGCACAAATCTTAAATGTTTTATGCAGTGACTTTTGACAAATATACATAAACCAACTGATGCCAGAGAATTTCCTCTACCCTTTTCAGATCAGTCCTTGATCCCAGTAATTAACTTTGGAAACTACCTCAGATGGCCCATGGGTGTATTTTCTTACCACTGTGTTTATTGTCCCCCAATGTCTTCCTCCTGTTGCTACTAATTGCTACAGCTTTTTCTTACTTGAATGCTTTGTGCTTGTTATTGGTCATGTCACAGTTTTCTGGGGCCTCAGTTTCTCCATCTGGAAAGTGACAGTGTAGGATTAAATGATCTCTTGAGGTCTCCTCGAAATCTGTATTTAGTGGCACAATGGTTTGTATGACGGCAGAAGCAGGAACAATATTTTAATCAGGAAATACTTGAGTTGTTTTTTTTTTCTCTTTAAAATATGCCTTGGGTCTGGATTTAAGTAAAACTGCACTGCAACTTTGCTCTTATTTCTTGATAGATTTTGATTTTAAGGCCAAACTGCTTTGGCTCAAACAAAGGGAGTTTATTTCTCTATGTCTGGTGGGTCTTCCTTTAGCATTTGTCTTGGGCAGTTATATAACAAAATACAGTAAACCGGGTCACTTAACGAGTAACAGAAACGTACTTCTCACAGTTCTGGAGGCAGGGAAGTCTAAGACCAAGGCGCCAGCAGATTCAGGGTCAGGTAAGGTCGTGTCCCCTGATTTGTGGGTGGCATCATTTCACTGTGCCCTCCCCTGGCGGAAGCAGCAAGGCAGCCACGGGGGCCTCTTTGGTGGGGATGTGCATCTCGCGCGTGAGGGCTCTGCCTCTGTGGTCCAAGCTTGCAGGTTCCACCTCCTCACAGCATTTCAACCTGGGAATTCTGAGGGTAGACAGCTCTCTCTGGTGCATTCTCACCTGGTGCCAGTCCAGGAAGTCATTTTTGGTTCTTTGTTCTATTTACTTTGATGTCTTGTTTGTTGCTGGGCATGTCACAACTGTCTTGGGCCTCAGTTTCCATATCTGGAATTTAACAGCATTGGACCAAGTGATTCCTGAGGTCCCATCGAAATCTGAAACTCAGTGCTTTTAATGAGAAGAGGAGCTCTGAGGATTTGAGAAGTAAAAGGAATTATGCTGCTAGACTGTGATGAAAAATAACAAGTTCATCAATATTTCTCAGTCAGAAGTAACAAATGGGACTGCCGTTTGGTAAGTTATTCTAGCCTGAGTGTTTCTTGGAACAACTGGTTGCTGTTCAAAGTTTTTTGTGCTAGCAAATCATAATTCAAATGATAACACAAAGTCCTTTCCAATAAATGGCTATAAAGAGAAGCCCGCTTGATATATTCCTTTTTTCTCCTTGTTTATACCACTTGGGAAGGTTTTTTGACAGGATTTGGGATACAATTGTCAGAAATCTGTTCTCCCCAGAGCCACCTCTGAATCACTTCCACTATTTATGGAACTGCAACTGTGAACAGTAGAATCATGTTTAGACTTTTTTTTTTTTTTATAACAACACATGATAAATGTCTTTAGGAGCTTATGTAATATATCCCAGAGCCTTCAGTTTTGGGAAGAGAACAGAGTTCAGAAAGTAGCTTTGTAAACTTTGTGCAGCTTGGATGCCTATTCTGAGTCGTAAGGTCATAGATGGTGAGAGCAGGAATTTGAGCCAGCTCAGACAGCCTTTGAAGTGAGAGCTCTTCTGTCATGGCAAGCTGGGAGAATGCCTTCTGCATTAAGCCCAAGGTTTTCATTTCATCTTATCAGCTGCCTTGCAAAAGGAACTTTTTCTTTGGCCTACCTTTCCTTGCTGATACTTAGGATTCCAGCACCTTCCTTTGGTGGCCGGATGGCAAGGCCTCTGCATAGAGGGCTCTGTGTCTGTAAGGTGTGGATTACCCAATGGCAAGATGGAGTGTGGGATGGGCGAGGGTATTGATTGTTGCCTTTCCCTGAGAAGTTACTGCCTTCTTTCCTCCTGAAGGAGATTCTGCCTTCCAAGACTTGTGAATCATTCATCAGGCTTTCCGTGTGCTTCTGACCTCAGCGCAGGCCTGGAAAGCCCTGCTCGTGCTTCCTGGCCCACCTCTGCTGTAGCAGAGCCCTGCAGGGCCTTGCCCCTCTGCAAGAGCCATCCCCAGAGTTCTCCTTTGAACCTAGTGCTGAAATAGGAGTCTGTGAGAACACTGAGGGTTAAGCCTGCCCTGCCGCCTTTTCATTCTCCTAAGAAGGCTGAATGAGTGTGCATATGAGTGTGTCAGTGGAGCTGAATTAAAGGAGCAGACTTTTCTCCTGATTGAATCTCAAATAGCAAAAATTAAGAATATTTATAAAGGCCGGCGCCGTGGCTTAACAGGCTAATCCTCCGCCTTGCGGCGCCAGCACACCGGGTTCTAGTCCCGGTTGGGGCATCGGATTCTATCCCGGTTGCCCCTCTTCCAGGCCAGCTCTCTGCTGTGGCCCAGGAGTGCAGTGGAGGATGGCCCAAGTGCTTGGACCCTGCACCCGCATGGGAGACCAGGAGAAGCACCTGGCTCCTGGCTTCGGATCAGCGAGATGCGCCGGCTGCAGCGGCCATTGGAGGGTGAACCAACGGCAAAAAGGAAGACCTTTATCTCTGTCTCTCTCTCTCACTATCCACTCTGCCTGTCAAAAAAAAATAATAATAATATTTATAAGGGCCACTGCTGTGACATAGTGAGTTAAGCAGCCTTCGCCTGCAGCGTCAGCATCCCATATGGGCATCGGTTCATGTCCTGGCTGCTCCGCCTCCAATCCAGCTCCCTGCTGATGGCCTGGGAGAGCAATGGAAGATGGCTCAAGTGTTTGGGTCCCTTCATGCCTGTGGGGGACTTGGAAGAAGCTCCTGGCGCCTGGCTTTGGATCAGCCCAGCTCCAGGTGTTGCAGCCATTTGGGGAATAAACCAATGGATGGAAGACCTCTGTCTCTGTCTCTCCCCTCTGTCTGTGACTCTGCCTCTCAAATAAATGAATCTTAAAAGAAATTTATAAAAATAGGCATTTTTCTTTCCAAATAACAGAGATGTTGTTGTAAAATTTAAAACACATTAGCAGATGTGGTCATTCAGCCTGGTGCGTGAAATGCCTGAGTCCCACGTTAGAGCACCTGGGTTCAATTCCTGGCTCTGGCTCCTGGTTCCAGCTTTCTGCTAACGCAGACCGTGGGAGGCAGCTGTGATGGCTCAAGTGATTGGGACCCAGCCACTCACATGGGAAACTTGGGGGTTGTGTTCACAGCAGCTCTCAGCTTCAACCCCAGCCCTTGCAGGCATTTGGGGAATGAGCTGGTGGACTGGGCTCCCTCTCTGTCTCTGTCTCTGTCTCTGTCTCTCTCTCTGCTTCTCAAATACATTTTTTAAAATAAATTACCAAATATTCCAAGCATGAACTCTCACCTTTCATTAAAAGAGTGCTTCATGTGAGAACTCTTGCCAGGCATCTCAGTAGCATAACAAAGACTCTGTGGTTACTGACGAGAAGGGAAAGTTTTGATAAGGGTGATAGGGAGATATTAAAATAATATTCCTTCTCATTTTTAAGGAAATTTGATTAAATTCAGGCAGGTTTTTAGGGAGTGCCATTTTTGTATTAGAATCATTTTATTAAGAAAAAACACAATGAATTGCTTGTGGCAAGCGAGGAATATAGATGAAGAAATTTTACTTTACTGGGTTTTCTATTTTTCTTAATTTTCAGTCATTAAGTTGCCTTGAAGCGTTTACAGACCTGCTTGCTGCTTTTGATATATCCTGAAGTCCTACCTGGAAGGTCCCAGAAGCTGCTAAGAGGTTGGGCCCAGTGATTTCTCAGAATTCTGGATGATCCAGCGTGCATTGCCTCTGCTTGTTCTATGCAGGGCCATTTCCATTGCTGTCTCTTGGGTGGGATGGTCTGATTCAGGGGTCATGTGTGCTGCAGTGGGAGTGTGTATATATTCACATTGCAGCATGGATCATATATATGTACAAAGCCACACTTTTTTTTTGTAAAAAAGATTTATGTATTTACTTAAAAGGTGAGTTAGAGGAAGAGAAAGAGAGTGTGAGATCTTCTATCTACTGGTTCACTCCCCAAATGACTGCAACGGCTGGGACTGAGCCAGGACTTGAACTGGCACTCATATGGGATGACTGTGCTGCAGGCAACAGTTTAACCCACTGTACCACAGTGCCAGCCCCACAAAGCCACACTTTCAAAATAAACTTATAAGAGTTTAGTTTCCATGAAATGAATAAATTATACTAACTTAAATATTGTAATATGTGTTCTCCCTACAAAAATTACAGTAATAATTATTTCATCTTATGTCTAACTTAAAAATAAGCAAAGAACCCGAGATACTTGTTAGTGGGGAATTAAAGTATTACCAAATAATATGTTTTTAAAGAGGGAAGACACTCCTTTAGGTTACAAACTTGACAGCCCCTTGAAAACCTAGCATGGAAGACATCCTCTCAGTGTGGGTATTCAGAATGGAGTGTTTTCCCTGTAGCACGTTCAAAGTTCTGAAATGCTCTTTCAAGCCTTTTTTTTTTTTTTTTTTTTAATAAGCACCAACCAACCGGCCTCCATGGGCACGAAGATGATGCCGGAGGTTAGAAATGTTCAACTGCAACATTGATTTGTGCCTGTCCCTTTCCCTCTCCCTTGCTGGCCTTTTTCTCTTTAATGAGGACGAGAATGTTTCCACATCAGTTAACTGCCTTCATAAAGCACCAGAAGGTCACACCAGCCCCAGACTGATCCTTCTCTTTGTGCCCATAATATAATTGGCTGATTGTGCGGGCGCTGCGCCCCCTCCCCCCGCCGGCCGCGCTCCCCGTCGCGGAAGCCGGCCTCGCTGCCTGGCTAGGCGGGGAGCGGCGCGGCGCGCCTCCCGGCACAGGCAGTGCCACTGCGCAGGTTGATCAGCGAAACAGCATCCATTTTAATCTGCGGGGAGCCCCTGCCTTTCCAGGGCGTTCTCTCCGCCGCCCGCGCGTGGATGCTCGGAGCTTTCCCTTCGCAGCCTCGCTGAGCAGTCCTGCTTTGGGGTCTGCGCCCTAGGATGCACTGAGATGGTACATCAGGAGAACTGCTCGTATCAGGTAGGTTTTAAAGCCTGATTTTGAGGCCGGCATCCTCTGGGAGAGGAGGCCTTCCTCTTCCAACGCAGCAGGTTGCCTCTTCCCGGATTTGCAAGGGATTTTGCCTTCCTCCGCTCAGCTCCGGCCTTCATCACATACAGTATCTGAATTGTAATTAGGTTTTCTGGGGAGCAATGGGCCAGAAAGCACTGCTTCCTTGGCCTTTAAAGCATCTGTGAAATCCTGGCTGGTGAGCTGTGCTTTGCACATTTTGTATGTCTGTGCAAATAAGAGGAACTGCTTTGAACTGTAATTGAATGTAAGGGGATTCAGAGGGCAATCCGATCAGAATTTCACATTGGTAACATTCAGTGTGATTTTTTTGTTTTTGTCATTGCACAGGAAGTGAGTTGTTTTACATCCAGTTTGCAGGATTGTCTAAGAATAGTGTGTAAGTCGGAAGTCATAATTGATGGTCCTAGAAATTTTCAAAAATCAACCGGCATGCACTTGATATTTAAAGTTGTACTCCTCTTTCCAAAGTTATTTTTACTACTATGCTGTTTTAAATGGTTAGTGAGTAAGAATTTGGTACCAATATGCATTTAAAACTCCAAATAGGAAAATTTTAATGAATGTTCTCAGCTGTGTGCTAATTTGCTATGTAGAGGTATGAATTCAACACTGATCAATTCCTGAGTGTTGAAGAACTCCTTCCTAGGACTTGAGCTACTGAGACAGCGTTGAAAAGAGCCTGGATGTAAACAGACAGCAAGAGCATCCTAAGAGAAAGCCCTGTTTGCCACAGCAGGCATGGCCAGTCCCCATCTGGATAGTTAGTATTGGGATGTTACTCAACCCACTGAGTTTAGAAGCTCTCCAGTTCTCTGACTTAAGGATGCCTCTTCCTTGTGTGAGGTCCGTTACCTGCGACTAGCAGGTGTTTCTCCGAAGGTCAGATTGCACAGTGCTAAATGTATTCAGGCAGAGTCGTGCATTTCAGGAGACTGAAGGCAGTGGTTTCCCAGCTAAGTCAAGTGTGCCTGTGAAAATATACCTGGACACGTTTCCTCTATGTAATACTTGGAATTTTATCAGGGTAGGCGTGTTTTGTAGTATTTTCATGTTTTAGCATATTTAGGTCCACAGAGTCTAAATATTGAGATGTGTGCTGCACAGGAATTCCTTCCATGAGAAGGAGGTCAGAGAGGCTGGGAGAGCAAGCAAAGCATCACTTCCACGTACCAGAGAGCTCAGGGCCGGGGATGGCAAGCACCCCTGTAGGGCCTGATCCACGAGTGGTGTGGTTCCAGGTGATCGCATGGCTGTAATAATTAGAATTATTTTCCGTCTGCCTCGCTAAGAAACTGTGTAGTTTATATTTTAAAGGGTAAGATACTGTGAGACTGTCTCCTGTCTCATAAGCATTCTGTTGAATGGGAAATTACTGTTTCTGTAGGCTGAAGAATTGGTCAAATAGCAGCAGCTTCTTGCAAGGAGGGGTTATGTTAGCCTACGGCTTCTTGCAAAGGATGACAAATTGATTCTGTTTTATATGAGCTGCAATATATAACAGTGGCTTGTGTGTTTAATAGTTTTGAAGTATTTATTGCCTATTTCCACAATAAAATTAAATGTATTCGGTGGCTAATAATAGTTAATAGATTCTGCATCTCCATGGGGTTTTCTAGTAGAACTACCCCATGTATGGTGGTTTTTTTTTTTTTTTTTTTTAAAGTGCTCTTCTTTTATACACAGCTTAGCAGGAACAGAAACATTAACCTTGCAGTCAAATCTTAATCCTCCTTAGGAACCTTAGTTTTAGAACCCAGCAGGCACCAGGTGAGATTGGATTCTGAAGCTGTGGCTTCTTTAAGGCCTTAGATTGATGTTGCCTTAATCTCTAGTGATAGCCACAGTTTGATGTTTTACAGAACTCCCTACCCCCATTTTTTTTAATGAGGGCTTCTTTTTTTTTTTTTCTTAAACATGCTAATGCAGTGGTCACAGCAGATTCCTTAGGTTAGTATTTTTTGGTGAATCCACAGCATGTATTTGGACGGCTGATTCCTTCCCCTATCTTCCCCTCCCCCATAGATTATACATGCCAAGAGTTTTAAATGGGGAGTTCATGGTTGGGGCTTCAGGAGCCATTCCTTCCAAAATTCCATGCACATTCTAGTGCATGCGTATAGATGTATTTATTACTATTCTCATCATCGTCATTATAGTGATAGTGGCTTTTTTTTTTTTTTTTGACAGGCAGAGTTAGTGAGAAAGAGAGAGAGACAGAGAGAAAGGTCTTCCTTTTTCTGTTGGTTCACCCTCCAAGTGGCCGCTACAGCCAGCGTGTTGTGGCCGCTCGATGCGCCAATCCAAAGTCAGGAGCTAGGTGCTTCCTCCTGGTCTCCCATGCGGACACAGGGGCCCAAGCACTTGGGCCATCCACCGCTGCCTTCCCGGGCCACAGCAGAGAGCTGGACTGGAAAAGGAACAACCGGGACAGAACCGGCACCCCAGCCGGGACTAGAACCCGGGGTGCCAGCACCGCAGACGGAGGATTAGCCTAGTGAGCCGCGGCGCCGGTACAATAATGGCCTTCTAACTGGTTTACCTGCCCCTGCCCTACCCATAGTCTCTGCAGAATGAGCTTTTAAAACTCAAATCAGACCAGTTCCCACAGGTGAGATTTTTTTTTTCAAAAGTTACCCGCATTCTCCAGGGCCACAGCTGGCTCCTGTTTCCTCTTGGACACCTTTCCCCTGTTCCTTCATTCCCCTCCCACCACGCTGGGCCACCCTGCACTTGGTCCTCCTGTCTGTGTGGGTTCGCTATACCTTCCCACCCCCACCTTCCCACCCCCATGTAGGGTTGCCAGATTTAGCAAATAATGCTTAGTGTTTGGGATGTACTCGCACCAAAAAATTGTTCTTTGCTTACATTTTGGAATCCACACTCCTGTAGGCATCCTGCGTTTTACCCACCAAGCCCCAGGGCCCTCAGTCCCTCTCCTCACACCTTGCTCAAATGCCACATCCTGAGGAGACCTTCTCTGACTTACTCCGTGAACTTCTGTCTCCCCAGTTCTTTCTGGCCCAATATTTCTAGTATGCTTTCCTGATTTTTTTGCTTGAGAGACAGAGAGACAGACAGAGCTCCTATCATCTAGTTCATTTCCCCAAAGCCTGCAGCAGCTAGGGATGGGCCAGGCCAGGCCAAAGTCAGGAGCCCAGAACTCAATCCAGGTCTCCCATGTGAGTGGCAGGGACCCAAATATTTGAGCCATCACCTGGTGCTTCCCTGGGTACCCATCAGCAGGAAGCCAGAATTGGAAGTCAGAGCCCATATGGAACACAGGTCTTCCACTGTGGAACGGTTGGGCTACGTGTCTCCCCCCTCATTTCTTTCTATATCTAGCACTTACCACTATCAATCACAGTACATATTTCACTTATTTATGTGCCCTATTTTCTGTCTCCCTACTCTGTGTAAGCACCATGACAATGGGGATTTTTTTTTTTTTTTTGACAGAGTGGACAGTGAGAGAGTGAGACAGAGAGAAAGGTCTTCCTTTTGCCATTGGTTCACCCTCCAGTGGCCGCCGCGGACAGCGCGCTGCGGACAGCGCACCACGCTGATCCAAAGGCAGGAGCCAGGTGCTTCTCCTGGTCTCCCATGCGGGTGTAGGGCCATCCTCCACTGCACTCCCGGGCCATAGCAGAGAGCTGGCCTGGAAGAGGGGCAACCGGGACAGAATCCGGTGCCCCGACTGGGACTAGAACCCGGTGTGCCACACTGCTAGGTGGAGGATTAGCCTGTTGAGCCGCGGCGCAGGCTGACAATGGGGATTTTTATCTTTGTTCTTTGTATGGGTGGGCAAGCTACTGTGTATAAAATGACTAAGAAAAAGGGCATGGCATCCCTCACAGTTGTAGCACTGGGGCTTCTTGAATTACGACTTTCAGCCCCTTCTCTGCCCTCCGCCGACCGTGAACCTGCTCTGTTTTCATTGTCTGTGGGTCACATCATCCCCTTGTTTCTTGTTAGCCTTCTCATCTGTGAAATGGGGTTTTCCCAGTTGACACCTGGCCTGAGAGGGGGCAGATCCCCTGGCAGAGGCCATGTTTCTGGGGGCACCAGTCAGCTGGCTATGAGGGGATTCAGAGCCACGCCCCTCCTGTCCTCTGTTCCCCTCAGCCCATCAGTGTTTCCAGGAGGATTGCTCATCCCCAACTGCTGGTGGCTAATGCATAGAAATACAATTGATTCTTGTATATTGCTTTTCCAAAGAGATCATTGTTGTTGAGTTTGGTAGCTACCAGGAGCCTGGACTACCCTGCATGAGCAAATGTTTGGGTGCTCTGTGCTTTGAACAACATAGGCCAAGGAGTAAACAGAGGGGAATTGCAGTTTCTTGTGGTGGCTTTGGTCTTCAAAGCCCTCTGTGGCCTGTGTGTCCCTTCTCCCTCCCGGAGTTTACTCCAGCGAGGAGGTGGCCAAGGCATGGGTTGCCATTCTCTCGTAGCCCGGTTCAAAGATTGAGCTGTCGACCTCCATTTCTCAGTCTTGGGAGGAAGCCAGTCTCTTCAGGAAAGAACCCTGCCCACAGCTTCAAGCCTGGCAGCCTGGAAGAGGCCAAATTCTTCCAAATGGTCTCTAACAGGCAGCCTAAAGAAATTAACTTGTGAGCACAACTTTAGGTCACAAGGTCCATTCTGCTTCAGAGCTCGTAGATAATGTCCGCGTTTTCTTGCAGTTGAGTTTGGGAACGATGTGCATGTTTAAAAACAGCAGAATACTTTGATCCCCTTTGGCCGTCCCCTCCCTGCGCCTAGTACTGCCTCAGACACAGATCACATCCTCTCATTCTTAGTTATTGTGGGAATGGAGGTCCAGTGTGTGAATGACTCTCCGCTTGTCCCTCCCTTGGGAGCATGGAGAGTCCCTTCTTCAAATGCACACCTGGTGATGACAATCTTTCCTGCCGCCTCGGGCTCCTGAGGGTAAATTCCAGACCCCATTTGCACAGCATTCAAGGCTTAACAGAAATCTGAACCCTGGACAGCAATGCTGCTCCCTGCAGGTCCAACACGCCTGCCCTGGCACTGCCATCAGCTCTTTTCCTTTGCTGAGACGCCTCCCACCCGCACTCCACCTGCTGTCACCTGTCACAGGCTCCTGCAGCTTCCCAGGCTCCAATGCCACCTCCTTCAGGAGATTTTTCCTCTCTCATCCGCCAGTCAAACTGTCTCCTTCCCGATGCGCTTTGTGTTTTCTCTGGAACCCATTTACAGCAATTTACGTGGAGCTGTGTTTCCCACAGGAGAAACACTAGGCTTCTGGAAGGCAAGGACCTTATTGGAATCAACACGGCCTGTGCCATACGCACGTCCTCAGGGTGTGTGTCCAGTACACATTTGCGGGGTTGAATTGCATTTCCTGCAGCTGGTGCTGAATCCCCAGGATCAGGTTTCCCTTCACAGCCGCAGAGAGAAGCTTGGAGCTGTGCACTGCAACAGGGAGTTGGTGTCGGGGTCTCTTGGCCAGCTGCCAGCCCCTCACACATCCCATGTGCCAGAATGGGGGACTCACAGAATAAGAGACTGAGTGCATTGTCCGTGACGTGGCACATGAAGAAAAGCACTCCCTGCCTGCTTTCTCCCCCAGAGAACTTTCCCAAGGTGGACTTTGTGGTCTATCCCCAAGCCCTTACGCAAAACACCTGTATGCATCCCCAGGATGCCTTTCTTGATAGATTGAATGCTGCCAAGTTTTAATTCATCCTTTTGCCATGGAAAGGGATCATTTCCTTGCCTTGTAGAACACCAGATTTTTCTGGGGTAAAATATTTCAGGCCAATGGGAAGTGTCATACCCAGTACTCAAATGATAAAACTGGGGGCTGTATCAGTTGAAGTAGTACATCAAGATATTTTGAAAGTTCTTGCTGGAGAAGGAGGTAAACAGCCCTGCGTGCCCAGATTGGAAAGGCCCATTTAATGGTTAACAAAGGAAAGGAAATATCCCTGTTGACATCAGGCCAAGGGAGGGCTCATTTCCAGATCCCTTCTTCCTGTGAATGAGAAAACAAGGTATCAAATTTGAGTTCATTTAAGATTCCACCCAATTTAAGCCTGGTTTCACCCACAGCAGGAAAAAATGTATTGAAATGGAAGGAGAATTTCAAAGCATTTTAGTGCATTATTTGATACAGGCTTTTAAATACAAGTTCACTGAAACAAGTTTGTGTGTTGTTCTATAGTGATTGTTTTCCCCCTTGGTTGATAGTTCTGCAGAGTACTTCATCGTCATTGTTTGGCTTGATTAAAGTATAGTTGTGTTCTGCTCTGTTGAAATTGTGTCTTTGTTTTTTTTTTAATAAGGAGACGGTAACCTTAAAAATAAAGAAGCTAATTCTGAATATAAATTCATCTGTATTTGTTCTCAACCACGATATCTGAAAATCTGATTTATGTGTTTTAGCACAAAAGGATCATGGTAATAAGTGCTACAGATGGGGAAAAACAAATTTTCAACAAAGTCTCAGTGTGGGCATGATATGAAATAGAAATTTGGTACAAGCACATCATTCCTAGTTAAAGAATGGCTTGAGGCCTCAAACTTTCTGATTCATACTTCAAGTGGTTTTAAGAAATAAATAGGTAAGATACATTTTAAGCCACAGGTCTAGTATTTTCTCTTGGGAAGGTCAGTAGTGTGAGGGGTGGTAAGAACATGGGCTTTTCTCTGCGGCACACAAAACTGCATTGATGGTTTTTTGAAGAATAGAAACCCCACGTTTGTGTATGTATGTGTATATGTAAATATACATATGGATAATCTGGGTAACTCATCACAGTTTCACACACAGAAGCTCAATATTAATAGAACCATACCCTGTTGAGCCATATCCCATTTTTTATTTCTCTATACCAAGGGGAAATTTGAAATCTTGGTAAACTTAGTATTCCTTTGTGCAACAGAAGCATCAGAAGCTACTGATAGAAAATAGTTTGACAAAACAACTTGAATTCAAAAGAAAACAACCTCAGAGAGGCATAGTGACAGTGTCGGAGAGCTGTGAACAGGGGAAGAACCCACAGAGAAACAAGACAAGGACATGAATGTAAGTCCCACTTGGAATCAAGACCATGGCCATCAAAGTGGCCATGGTTGAGTTTGTGTACTCAGGGTTCTAGTTTGCTGGAAGGAGTTAAAACCATAGGGCTGAACCTTTTGAAAAACACTTGAAACTCTGTCTACTGCCAGCACTGCCACCTTCCCCACCCTATACTCCAAATGCTATTATTTTGATATCTTTTAACTCGCACGGAAAGTCCATTTAGAAATCGCCTGCGTGGGGCAGGCGTTTGGCCTACTAGGAAAAATGTCCACATCCCATTTGAAAGTGCCTGATTTCAATTCCCACTTCTGGCCCCTGACTCCAGCTTCTTGCTAATGCAAACTCCAGGAGACAGTGGGTGATGGCTCAAATAACTGGGTTCCTGCCACCCACGTGGGTGACCTGGATTGAGTTCCTAGCTGCCAGCTTCTGCCCCCTGGCCATCGTGGGCATTTGCCAAGTAAACCAGCGGATGGAAGCATTCTTTCTTTCTGCCTTACAAATAAAATACTTTTCCTTGCTCAAAAATGCAGCATTCCATTAAATAAAGGCAACAAATAAAAGATTGCCTGCATAGTTACATGGCTTTTCTAGCTATCAAAATACCTTCATTGAAAAGCAAACCAAATTTAGATACACTTTACACCGAAGAAAAATTATTTGAGAAGAGATGATAAATCTAATATACAGAATATGGATGTCCAGGGTGAAGAGGAGGGAGTGGGAGACTGAAGGGTTAATCAGGATGCAAGAACGTTTCCATGTATGAATAGGAAAATCTTTTGACAATGCATAAATGATTTCCCATTAATGTGGTCAGTGTGCACAGAGTCAATAATTTCCAGCAGTGGCCGATAATGATCATGTAAAAGCATTAGCTCACGTGAGCCGTGTGCCTTGCAGTGCTGATCCTGGCTGCACAGGAAGCGAAGCTCCATTCTAGTGCTTGAATTTCAGGGTTGGGGGAGGGAAGAGGACCTTTCAACCTCAGGGATTCTAAGTGGCTTTGAGTACATTTTCTAAGGGAGAGCATCAGCGTCAGGGCTGTCTTACTCCTGGACAGTTCCTTTTAGAGCAGGCAGCAGCAGAGGAGGAATAGGAGAAAATTCCAGTGGGAAGGGCGTGCGTGGCTGTTAGCCCTCGTTTGCAAAGCTTCTGCCAAACCGCCAGACCTTGCATTCAGCCCGAGTATCTCCCGAAGTGGTGTTTGGTTGGTTTATATTTTAGCTTTCTTGCTTTCATTTGGACCTTGTAGAAGTGCAATTAATTACAATGTTGGTCCCAAGTATCTAAAGGCAGAGCCTTGCCAGGCTGCCTGGAAAGATGGTTGGAAATAGAAGGACGGGGGCTTACAATGATTTTTTGTTTTCCTTCAAATTCTAGAACAGTACTTCTAAAAGTTAAGATGCACTAAGAAAATCCTCGAGCTCTCTTTTCCGGAAGCGTAATTTCTTACTTGGGGGGTTTGGGATGGGACCTGGGGACTTGCATTTCTGTTCCATTGCTCTAGTAGGGGAACACACTTTGAGTGGCCGAACTCGAGAGATTCTGGAAGATGAGCCCTGTGTCCCAGATAGGAAATCATCAGCTATTTCCAACTGGCCTGGCCACCCACGGAGCAGTGGTACTGTTCCATATGGACAGGCAGTGAGCAGCTCTCTGTGCTCAGCTCTTCTCTGGGTGTGATGCAAAGCCATTTCACCTGTACTGGGAGCTGCCCTGCAAGCTCTCGAATCACATTTCAGAAGAGGTCCTATTGCCTGTCTATGTGTATGTAGTACTTAGGAGAGAATCCTTTATGATAAAGAAGGAGGTGGGGCAGGGGACTGAAATGGTCTTTTAGTCCTAATTCTTGTCATTCTTGTTTGGTTGCAAAGTTTCTGTCTTGGACTTTGAGCTATGTTCTCCAAAAGATAAAATGTTAGTAATGTATGTATGTAGATACATACAGCTATGCATATAGTTAATATATTAGTACATATGTGAGTTTCTATATGTATAAACATACACATAATTAATAATGAGAGTTTAGTTTTTCTCATTTTAACTGCATATTTAAGACTGCCCAGTTAAAGTTGAAGTAAAATGATGGTATTAACTAGGCTTACAGAATTATGTATCTTACTGAGCCTTGTAATTTCTAAATTCATCATTTCATCCATGTTTGCTCTTGATTATAGGTTGTTAAGTGGACTACGATGCTGACCAGGGTTGAGACTGGGAATTATGTAGTCGCTGAACCCTAGGTAGAGTGAACCAGGGTCTGGAAACCAGTGCAGCCGTGGTGCCGGGAGCAGAGCAAAATAGAAGAGCCAATTATGTTCTTGGCGCTTTATTTCCCAGGGGGCTGGCCTGGGGGCTGGGATAATAGGTGGATGGGGCATCCAGCTAAAGCCTGGCACCCCCTTTCCACCAGAGCAGACCCATTTTTACCTTTAGAACACATGTGGGTTTCATAGAAGAGGTCGGCTGGAAAGCACAGATGAAAACTATTAACTTTTTCTGTTCTGGACAGCATTTCAAGGAAGCATTTTTTTTTTAAAGAATCATTCATTTACTTAAAAGTCAGAATTACACAGAGAGAATAGGAGAAGCAGAAAGAGGTCTTCCATCTGCTGGTTTACTCCCCAGTTGGCTGCAATGGCTGGAGCTGTGCCAATCTGAAGCCAGGAGCCAGGAGCCTCCTCCAGGTCTCCCATGCAGGTGCAGGGGCCCAAGGACTTGGGCCATCTTCTACTGCTTTCCCAGGCCGTAGCTGAGAGCTGGATTGGAAGTGGAGTAGCTGGGACTCGAACCAGCACCCCATATGGGATGCCAGCACTGCAGGCGGCAGCTTTACCCGCTACGCCACCATGCCAGCCTCTCAAGGAAGCATTTTATCTTATTTTATTTGAAGCATCCAAAACCTCACACACGAGGGATCTTATGCTAATTTACTAATTGTATCTTTCTCTTAAAAAAAAAAGATTCATTCACTTATTTGATAAGGCAGAGTTAGAGAGAAAGATTGATCTTCCATCTGCTGGTTCACTCCCCAAATGGCTAAAACAGCCAGGGCTGGGCCAGGAGCCTGGAACTCTATCTGGCCCTCCCACTTGGGTGCAGGGGCGCAAGCACTCTGGTCAGTTTTGCTGCTTTCCCAGGCATTCTTGGGGAGCTAGATCAGAAGTGGGGCAGCCAGGACTCGAACCAGCATCCATACAGGATGCCGGTGCTGCAGGCTACCACTTAACCCACTATGACACAACGCCAACCCTTTGAGGAAGCATTCTGAACAACACATTGATTTCTCCTCAGTCACATGGTTATTCAGTAACTCTTCATTGTCCACTTACCGTGAATGACACAGTTATCTAGATGTTTGGGGTAAGCGAGATGAATAAACGCAAATTCCCATCCCCTTAGAAAGCCTAAAACAATAATGGTGTGGGAAAGAAGCCGCAGTGGCACTGACAACACCGTGGTAAATTGGAAAGCAGCAGTGTAGGCGCTGTCCTTTCGTTGCTTGAGGCGTGAGCAGCTGGGCATATGTGACCTTGGGTGCTGGGTGTTCCAGATGTGTGGTTTAGAAAGTACTTCAGTGTTAATATTCTTACATGGGAACGCTACTGGCTAGCTGTGTATTGAACTCTAATTTTTGAAAGCTACATGTACTTATTTGACTGTGTGTAATTGTTTCTTCAAAGGGAATCAGCTGGGCGTGGTCCTGCATGTGCATTTAGAGGGCCCAGGCTTGCATTGACTAACACACTGTGCGCAGTCACTTAACCACACTGGGTTCTCTTGCTCAGCTCCAAAATGCAACTGATAGCGTCTATTTCTAGTGGTTATTGGGCCTGTTAAAGACATGTGGAAGTACTGGCACTTCCCACCCCTCAATAAAGAGTGGCTGTTGTTACAGTGCTATCAGACATCATGTCAGAAGGTGAGTACTTCCTTCATTTTACCTAACCTGCTCTGGCAGGATTTAATGTACACAGGGTCCTTCAAAGTAGAACCTACAAGGATATTTCAAAAAGTCTGTGGGAAAATAGAATTAAAGGTCATTAAGGTGAAAAAATGTTTGCAGTCATGCATCATCTTACCATAATCCACATTTTGGGGAACTTTCTGAAGACCTCATGGAGGTGTGGACTTCACAATATTTTGCACCAAAATAAACCAATCTTTTAGTTCCATTTTCCACACACTTTTTGAAGCCCCTAAAGCTTTATTATTATTATTTTGGTTTTTGTGGGCCTTTCTTTTTAAATTTTTATTTTAAAATTCTTCAAATAATAAAGACAATATAAAGAAGAATTCAGTGAGCACACTTAGCTTTAAAAAGTTTTAACATTTTGCCATATTCACTTCATATGTATGTATTACATACACACATTGAGTTTTTATTGAAAGCAGGGATATTAATATCACCCCAGGTGGAATTGAAGACAAGAGTCTAAAGTGAGGAAAGATGGATGTACCTTGAACTTGATCTTCACCTTAAAGCTTTGGTGAATTCTGCAGTTGTAAACGCTGCCCTGGGGCAGCTCCCATTGGCCAATGTTGCTTTACCACCTCAGAAAGTGTTCTATGCCTCCTGCATGCAGAAAGTGGGACCCCCATCTAGAGAGAGGGTCCTGGGGAGTGGAGGGGAGTAAGACAGGGGAGAAGCCCTGCCCATATGCAAGAGTTGCTCTCCAGGTCCTGGTCACCATCATGTCTGACAAACACGCAGTGCTTTCCCTTAGGAACCGAGTTGAAGGGATTGGATTTGGATCAGGGTTTGCAGAGAAAATGAGAGTGAGGAGTGAACTAAACAGACCACTGGAGGTGAGCGTCCCGTTGGCGTCCAGGTGCCCTTTGAGCGCTGGTCCTGAGCACTGTTGCAGGTGCTCAGGAATGCACGCGGGAACACCTGCTGACTGGCATACCTCCTGCTTCCTGCCTAAGCATGTCAGAGTCGCACTGTCCTTGTCTTTGAATGCTCTTCTGGTCGCCTCTGCAGACAGTAACACAGCCAGTGGATGTTTTAGTTGGTGGCAGTAGGACCTCAGTTCTGACCAGCGTGTGTCTGAGGATGTACTTGTTTGTCTGCTTCTTGCACCAAAACATCCTCCAGCTGCAGGCCGTTCCCCTCGCTGGATGTAAAGCCTATAAACAAACCCAGAAAGCCTGGGGAGGGGTGTGGGAGCGGCCGAGAATGTCTACTTTGTGAGCAACCCTGCCGCTGGCTGGATTTTAAAGAAAAGTTGATGGCTCTTTTTCTCTTGCCTATATTCGGAGAACAAAGCACCGCTCCCGGGGCAGAAGGGTCCTTCTTTGGGCAGGAAATCAATGTCAGTCTCAAGCTGGAGTCTTTCCAGAAGGTGCACTTTTACGTTTGATTTTAAGAGTAAGAGATGATCAGTTATGGAGAAAAGAAGGAGAAAAAAAAAATCATAGCGTGTGTCTTATGGGTCAGCCTGTCTGCTGCTTCCTTCATTCTGGGATACCCGGCCTTTAGCTCACTGGAGAAGTCAGCGAGGCTGGGAGCTTTTGCGCCTATTTTTATCTCACACAGTCCATCCCTGGATCCAAGCAAGATTGCTGGTTGTCCTCACAGAGCTCCAGTCCACACTCAGCCCTCCGCTGGGCAGTCGGCTCAGCTGGATGAAGCTGAGTGCCTCTCTTTTCCTTTATTGGAAACAGGAAAGGTGCTGTGGGGAGGAATCTGGGCAGGATCACTCAGGGGAAGGTGACAGCAGATGGTGGACGGCTGGGCTCTCCACAAGCAGAGCCAGCGTCAGGAGCTGAGAACGCAGCTGCCCAGCGCCAGAGCAAGGCCAGACCAGAGAGGCCGGGTGGGATCTGTGGGACAGAGGGGGCAATTAGGCTCACGGCCAGACACAGACTCTTAGCTGCCTCTCCATGTCGTTATGAGCAGTAACCAGGACCCTGGGCAGTTGGCACATCAGCCCATCAGAATTCATGGGAGGTTATTTAAGTGAAATTCTAAAGAGTTAAAGGATGAATTTGGACAGTGATGGAATGGATGACATCATCAGTCAAGAATCCCCATTGGATATGCAGGGGAATTATAAAAAGGTAAGGAGGGGGTGCTCTTTTGTTGACCAACAATTGGACCATTTTTCTAGCTGGGAGAAAGATCACTCTTGAGGAGTGGCCAAATTCCACACTCTGTGGCCATTGCCATAACACAGACAAGAAACTGAATGCACAGAATCAAGTGCATTGAGCTAGGAGAGCTGTTCTTTCTGTTTTTCCCACCTTGTATTCGTTAATATATTCTAACAGGGAAAAAATACATGTTGTTATTATGCAGTTGAAACATTCTATTCTGTAGTGAATTGCTAGGCAGACTTTCTGTATGAAGCATTTTTTAAGATTGTCAACATGTATCGACAGCTCCTCTTGTTATAAGTAGTTGCCAGAATGTTGAACATAGCTTTCTAAGCTTGGCTCTTTCAGTAATGAGAAGTATGAAGTTTTCCTAAGAAAAGTTTTTTGAGCTTTTAAAAATTGCTACAGTATCTGTTAATTCTTTGCTTGCTTTTTAAAATAAGTAAATATATTTTGGGAATGTTTTATATGGTAATTGTCTGGTAATAACAGGCCCAGCTAAAAATAGCTTTAGTTACATGGGTGAGGTCAGGAAATCAAATGACAAGTATATGCTTGTCTGTCCACAGAACGCTAAACACACCCTGTGTCCCTCCCCCCTTCATTATTTGCCAGAAGTCAAGTGCAGTTCATAGCACAGGTCCATGTTCCCCTCAGAGGCAAGTATCAGTTACAGTATAACCTACTAGAACAGTAAACTTGCTGCAGAATTTTAATATGATCAAATATATCACTAACATTTTTTCCCAACATGAGATGCAGAAGGAAGTTTCTATCATGCTAGATCCTTAAGTATAATAATGTAAAATACAGCAGTTTTAGCTAACATCTAATTGTAGGTGGGTGGGGAGGCTCTTTTAATTATACAGTTTATTTCTTTTGAAAATAATGTTGAGTCTTTTTTTTTTAAGATTTATTTTTGAGAATAGTTATAGAGAGGGGTAGACGAAGATCTTCCATCCAGTGGTTTACTCCCCAGATGGCCACAATAGCCAGGTCTAGGCCAGGCCAAAGCCAGAAGCCGGAAGCTTCATCTGGGTCTCCCACACAGGTGACAATGGTCCAAACAGTTGAGCCATCTTCTACCGCTTTCCCAGGCACATAGCAGGGAGCTGGATTTGAAGTGGAGCAGCTGGGACACAAGCCGGTGCCCATATGGATGCCAGCATTGTAGGTGGCAGGCAGTTTTATCATGCCACAATGCCAGCCCCTATAGTTTATGTCCTCTAGCAGTCCACAGTAGTTAATGTTCTTTCTCCAGAAGCTGAAACTTAAATATGAAAGGAGGTTTCAGTGACCTGCCATGTTGCCCCTGGTGATCCCCAAGAAGGGAATGAGTACACGAGGTGATAAGTTCGTGGTAAGTTCGTGGAGTCCTAAGACCGTAACACTTACCTCCCAGCTGGCCCCTCTTACCAGAAGCGAGTGTGCACCAGACGCTTGGGACACTCTACCATCAGGGTCGGATCACTTAGCCAACCCTGCAGAACAAATGTATAGTTCTCCCACTTCCTCTGTTTTAAGTGCGGAACAGCAGGTTATGGTTTTCTTTGTCAAACTGTTTGTTGGGTAGAAAAGTGAACGTCCATTTGCACTGAGGAAAAACAAAAGACATACCATTGAGAATGCATTGACCAGAAAGTCATGACTACTGTAGTTTTCTCCTACGGAGAAACTTGGAGAGAGAGGCCAGATGCCTGGAATAAGTGAGAGATGATATGCCTGCAACCTAAGACTAAGACGCTGACGAAGGCTACAGACATGGAAGGCTTCAGAGGCTTTGAAACAACAACAACACAGAGTTGCATTGTGCAGCCATTCTCCAAGGCAGGAGAATTAGTATCTGATAGGTTTGTAGAAAAAAAACCCACATGATCAAAGTTCCGGGTGGGTGGAGTGCTGGGAGCAGCAGTCAGAGTCTGGATACAGCTGAGGCTGTTCTCTTTATCATCTCAGCTTTTAACTGCCTTTGTCAGGCAGATTGCTTCAGATTCTTGTGTTATGGTTACTGTGAAGGCTTCAGTGGGCTTTTAAAAAAAAGAGTTTGTAATTGCATTAAGGGCTTCTAGTGAAACAGGACAACATGTGTTTTTGTTTTTTTTTTGTTTTTGTTTTGTTTTTTAAGATTTATTTTATTTATTTGAAAGAGTTATGGAGAGAGGGAGGTCTTGCATCTGCTGGATTACTCCGCAAATGGCTGCAATGGCAGGAGCTCTGCCGATCCTAAGCCAGAATCCAGGAGCTTCTTCTGGGTCTCCCATGTGGGTACAGGGGCCCAAGGACTTGAGCCATCCTCCCCTGCTTTCCCAGGTGCATTAGCAAGGAGCCGGATCGGAAGTGGGGCCGCCAGGACTCAAACCGGCACCCCTATGGGATGCTGGCGCTGTAGGCCTGGGCTTTAACCCTCTGTGCCACAGCACTGGCCCCAACATGTGCTTTTTATAAAAAAAATAAGAAAACAGTTACCTAGTATAAAGAGCACTAATTTAAATCTTCCTAATTAGAATCCTGATTTTTCCCTAATTAGAATGTTGCTTTTTAAAATTTTTGTCTAATGGTTCTCCTCTTTGGGTGGCTAAAAAATGAAATCAGATGCCATAGAGCAGTGGCCGTGGCCTTTTTGTCCCTGCATCCATCAGTGAAATGCACATATATTTAATTTAGAAATATGGGCCTAATGAATAGACCTATATTTTATTCAGAAATGATGCTCATTACCACTGTAAAATTCTATTACATATGTATAAAACATACACACATATAATTGCTTTTGAGAATAAAATGTTTGCTATAAATAAAAATAGAAGTTCTAATAATTTCTTCTTTCATATCCTGTGATACCCTAACCTCACTTAGTCAATTTGTCAAATTTTTTTCGTACAGTTTTTTTTTTTTTTGTCCAATTGTCAAAAACAGTTGGAAATGTGGTACACCCCTGCCTGGGTGCCATGGAATTCTCTGAGCTGGTTGCGCTAATAAATACCACATGCGTTCAGGGATTATTTTGCAGGGTTGTTTTAAAGTCAGACAAACAGCCTTCAGGGGAAAGGTCACTTTCCGATGACTAAAATTAGATTCCGCCAAGGCAAAGGAAGAGAAAGATTATGCATCTGTTTCTTTTCCTTGGGGAAGTTCCTGACTGTAAGGAAGAGGTTTCATTAAGGACCTCTGGTTTATTCAATAATAATAGGAAAACTGTACTCAACAGAAGACAGATCTTAGGATGGAGGAAGAAAAGCAAGCTCGGACCTAGGCAGCACCTGAGGTGTGTGTGTCCAAACCAGTATTTCCCTGCCCTTCTGCAAGCAGCTTCCGGTCCCCTGGCAAAGATCACACCCCGATTGTCTTTCAGGACCAAGGTCCACGGAGCAGCACGCAAGTCCTCCTGGTTCCCTCCACCTTCCCTTAACCAAGAGCAGCCCACGTTCCTGGTGTGGCGCGCAGCCCAGGACCCCAGAAGCAAGACCGAGCTTTCCTTCTAGGGGACCGCAGTCCACACGAGGAGGCACAGAAGCCAACAAGCTGTGCGGAGTGTGTGCCTCCTGGAAGAATGTTCAGATTCATGTGGACTTGCACAAGTTGCAGCCTAGGTCATCTTGAGCTAATATATAAAAAAAAAAAAAAGAAAGAAAGAAAGAAATCAAGGAAATGGCATACAGAAGTTTGGCAGAGAAATGTCCCAGAGCAGAGAAAATGCAGGGAAGCTGTTTCTGCCTTCTGTCCCCAGCTTCCTGTGCCCAGAGCAAGGGAGCTGCAGGCAGGACAGCAGGGAGGCCCAAGGATCCAGCAAGCACACGCCTTGCTTTGTTCCTCAGAGGTTCTGTCTCTGGTGGTGTGCATCCAATTACGGTGAAAGATTAGGGAGGACCCCGGGAGAAAATGAAAAGGCTGCAAGGAGCAATATTTAAAGTGAAGCCGCAGCTGCGCCTCATGTTTTTTTAAAAGGTGAATGGGAATGACGGCTTGAGATAAACTGCAATAAACAGGAGTGCAGAATGCCAGCTGCCATTCCAGACAGGCGCTCTGCCCTCCCTGCACGGTGATGGAGGAGAGGCAGCCGTCCACCCCCGTTAACCTCCTCCTGTCTGTGGAGTTTGGAGCCTCGCCCCACCTCAGCCACCTGAGCAGATGGCGTGTGTCCACCTTCTGGGCCAGCCCTCCTTTCTGTGAGGGAGAAATTGGTCTGGTCGGTGTTAGACGCTGTGGGTGCACAGTCCCCTGGCTCCTGGTTCTGGGTTCTTTCCCTCCTGTCTCCCTGTGGGCACCCCTGTGTGAGCTTTCATGGTCAAGGTCATTGTAGGTACCTAGGAGTTCCAGCTGAATGCCCAGCACACTGAGTTTATTCTTATTCTTCACGTGCACGGGCACAGGTGCTCGCACCCGGCTGCCCCTCCCCGCTCCTCTTACCAGTCTCCTTAGGTTCCCAGCTCTCTCTCACTTTTGTGTCTGTGCTTTTCTTGTCCATTAAGATTTAAGTCACATGAAATTCACCATCTTTAAACATACCCTTTTGATGGCTTTTAGTGTATTCCTGAAGTTGAACAAACCATCACCGATGCCCATTTGCTAATGGGCTGTCACTCCCAGACCCTCCTCCTCGTAGCCTCTGTCTTTGCTTCCTGTCTTCGTGGATTTGCATGTTCCAGGCATTTTTGGCTCATGGTTCATCCCTTTCTTCACTCTTTAGCACCCCTCCCACACACACACGCCCTCTTAATATTCCCAGCAGCTACCATTGAATGAGTTACCCCTCTCTGCCAGGCACTTTGCCAAGCAATTTCTATATAGTGTTCCTTTTCATCATTAACACAGCCCAAAAGGGATTGTGGGCCCCTTTTCCAGAAGAAGAAACTGGGGCTCAAAGAATGTCAGTAACTTGCATAAGATTAACTTGGGCCTTCTCAACGCCAAGCCCTGTGCCCTGCTCTGCCCTGCCTCCTTTCTGAGCATGTGTCTGTGTCCAGCGGCTGCCCCTGGGTGTGAAGTTGGTTACGGTTTGGCTGTTTCCTAGCCATGAGATAGGTGTTTGGACTGTTCTGTTCCCGGCCGTGACGTGAACGGCTGTGATGGGCTTACAGCCTTCTACAGTGTCACTGTTAAAAATAGAGCCGCCAGATAACGCCGTCCTGTGTTAAAAAGCTGTCTCTGTAGGCACTCATGTGAGAGCTAGAACGAGCTCAGGATACTCCCAGAAGTTTGTTTTGGATATTCTTGCTCTTAAGGCAGGAAAACCATTTAGTTTTCAAGTGTATCCCTTTAGGATTTAATGCTGAAACAGCTTCTTCTTTGCAGAAGGTACTTTGGGCTCCTTTACCTCTCACCAAACTCCCATTCTGAGTGGGTACTGAACTTGTCACGTTCAGTACATTTGCTCTGATCTTTAACAGAACGTTCAAGCAGCACAGCTGTGCACAACAACACTTCTGACTGCCTGCTTCTGTTTGCATTGCTTTCCTGTGTAGAGAAGACGTGTAGTCAGCACTTAGGCAGAGCCATCGTCACCCTCAGACTGATTGGAAGTGAGCTCCACCAGCCTCTGGACTGGCATCCCAGCACTTTTGATGTCAGCGAGTTCTCACATAAAACAAGTGTAGACGGCCCTAGGCCACAGAGTCCTTGCCCTTGGACACCTTGAGCTTTACATAATGAGGGCCAGCTCCCTTGAGGACTAATTGGTCCTGAGCAAGTTACATCCAAAGGCCTCAGCAGGGCCCATCAGCCCGACCTGACACCTTGCTAATGTAGATAGAATGCAAAGACAAGAAGCTTCAACAGCGTTCCAGGCAACCTATGTACCGTGGTTTACCGTGACCTTTCTAAAATGCTTAGTTTAAATGTCTGAAGTCGAAAATAGCAGAGATGCACAATAAAAAGAAAGTGTGCAGGCTTAATGTCCATTCAGTGATACAGTGGAGAGATACTATGTTTGTTTTCCACTAATAATTAAGTGCTTCCCAGGGGATACACTCAGATACAAAACTGGAAATAATCTGCATGATCCAAGTATTTATGCACTGGACATGCAGAAGCATACAGTTTCTTACAGAATGCTGTTTTCCTACTTTGATCTTGTAGAAAATCCATGGTTGGCCTCAGAAGATAATTAGCAAGTACCCTCGGAATATTTGTATTTTCTTTTTTGCCTTTGTGCTTGAAAGAAAATTAATATGCTTTTCCTTGAACAAGTAGGTTCTGGACTTCTGATTCATGATATTTCAAAGCATCAGACTCCCCCACGCTGGAGCAGTGCCTGTAATTGTTAGAGGAAAGCTGTCTTACAAACAGGAGAGAAGCAAGAGGGACTCCTGTTTTCCAAAAGGAAGAGTACTTCACAGTGAGCTCCAGAATCCCAGTGGCATTCCCTGGTGGATGCTGCTAATGGCAGTGATGCTCAATGTCACTAGGCAATAGATTGCATTGAAGCAGAGGGATCGTTAATTGCTTCAAAACAGGCATCCTGGCAAGGCCTTCGCAGAGGCCAGGCTGCTACAAATGAAATCCACCTGGCTGCAGAGGCCGACGATGCCACATGGAACAGATGTGCACACAGTTCAAGAAGCGCCAGCTCTGTGCTGCCTCAAGCTACTCGCTCTGTCCAGTTGTTTAAAAAGCTGGGCCTGAACCACCCTCACAGCGGCAGCAAACAGCATCTGTGAGACATGCATATTCTCAGCCCCACCCCAGACCTTCTGAAAGAGAAAAGTAGTCTGTGGTTTCCCAAGCCTTCCAGGTGATTCTCAAAGCCAGAGAGCTGCTGGCTTCCGGAGAGGTGTGAGAGACACGCCCCCTCCCCCAGTGTGTGTGTGTGTGTGTGCGTGCATGCCTTTCTCCTGGCATCCTGACTTCCTGAGGAACCAGGCTGTTCATCAGCCCGCTGTCCTTAGGAAGCTTTTCCTCAATAGCACGTGTTTTCTTCATCCTCATTTGAGGAAAGCAACAGTTGTCCCTTCATATCCTGCTACAGACAGCAAAATCTGTGGGTACTCAAGACTCTTAAATAGAGCAGCATTTGCTTGTAACCTACACACATCTTTCCTGATTCTTTAAATCATCTCTAGATTACTTGTGAGACCTCATGCTATGCCAAGTGCTGCGTAAGTAGTTATTAGACTGTATTGTTAGGGAATAATGGCAAAAAAAAAAAAGTATGTAGTGCAGGCATTTTTTTTTTTTCTGGGTATTTGCAGTCTACCATTGTTAAATCCATGGATGTGGCTAATTGTATTTGCTTCAGGTGGAGAAAGAGCAGTCAAGGCCTGGAGGCTCCTTAACCTCAGAGAGCATCTTCTTTGCACCCTCTAACCCCTTGCAACTCGTGGGGCTTGTTGCAAATGCAGAGTCTCCCTCCTTGCCTCTGAATCAGAATCTGCATCCTGACAAAATCCTCAGGGGCTTTGTATGCACCCTGGAGTCTGAGAAGCACTGAACCAAGTGCAACCTAGCCATGTATAAAGGAGAATGCCAGAAATGGTGTCTGCGAGAGTCACTAGCGAATTGGGTGCTGAGACAGTCAGCATTATAAAACAAGTATGTCCAAATCATAAATGCATCCATTTCAGTTCCCACGATGAGCCGGCAGAGTTAAGAAACAAAGGGAGCTGAGGAGGAGGGAAACTCACTGCAGGCAAGAAGTGGAAGGCTGGCAATGTGGGGGACACCTTTCCTTTCTCTGCCTCCCATTTCCCACTATAGAGTCCCATCCCCACCTGGACAATACCTGCTCCAAACTGCGTCTGCTCTTCTTCCCGTAGCATCTCTGTGCCATTCTCATCAGCAGGATGCTGTGATTGTCCAGGCGGAGCTTCCTTAAATGTCTTCATCCTTAGTTTAAGGAACCCTTCCTGCTGGTCCAGGAGGCCCTTTCCGGCTGTGTGGGATCCATCCTCAGTGCAGCAGTCAGAAGGAAACAGCTGCTGGCAGTGTCCTGATGTCCAGATGGCTTTAAGCTTAGGATGTTATTTCCCAGTGTGCTCCTGAGAACCCAAGAGGCCCTTTGGATGCCCTCACAAAAATAGAGTTTGTCTTTTAAAGGACTCTTAGAAATGCAAAGACTGGTCAGCCCTCTGCAGGTTAGTATGTTACAGGTGAGGGGCACCAGGCTGCAGCCAACAGGACCTGAGGCAATGCAGGGGTGATGTTGGTGTGAAAGGGCAGGATACCTGCTGCATCCCGAAAACAGAACAGAAAGGACTTGACATACTCATTTGGAGAGATGTGATTCTTACCCAAGCCCATTTTGTTGCTCTTTCTTTTCCTAAATGCTCCCTCTTTGTGCTTGCCTGAGAATTGCAGCGGCCCACTGGCACCCTAGGGGAGGCTGAGCATTGGCCGGCAGAATCTCCAGGCGCTCGGTGGTTTGTGTTCCAAGATCGGGGCAGCGTGGTACTCTGGGAAGTCATTGTGAGCCTTATCTGCTCAGACACAGGGGCTGGCAGTGTGGAATTCAGCAAAGGCTAGGCCAGAATCTGCCTGGGGCTGAATAATGGTGAGTGTCTAAGCGCGGGGTTCCTCTGTCACGGTGGGGAGCCACCAGGCCTCAGCTGCCCTTTTGCTTTTCCAGCAACACCAGTCTCAGATGTTCTGCTGTTGTTTCCTGAGGGTATCTCCCAAGGCAGTTTTGGAGTGGACTTGGCTTCCACGACCAGATGTGTGCTGAACAGTTTGGTTCTTGATACAGCCTCCCCCTTTTCCCATACACTTGCTGCTCCCCAGGATCTCTGGGCCTTGTGGGGTTGGAAGACGTTAATTGCCCAGCAAGTGTGAGTCCTCAGACAACAAGCAGCCTTGGAAACCACACACACATTATGATGGGAATCATATTTGTTCCAAAATGAAAACTGAGCCATGGAAATGAGGAGAGTGGCTGTGATGAGAAGCTAGGTGTTCTGCAAATATGTGTGGTTGTGATTGGTCTGTGATGTGCATGCTTGGCAGTCGTTTTCTGAGAAAGCATCTCATTCATCTCAAGGAGGAAGTATATCTGTAACTTTTTTAAAAATATATATTTTATTCATTTATTTGAGAAGTAGAGTTACAGACAGAGAGAAAAGTCTTCCATCTGCTGGTTCACTCCCCAAATGGCTGCAATGGCCAGAGCTGAGCTGATCCAAAGGTAGGAGCCAGGAGCTTCTTCCAGGTCTCTCACGCAGGCGCAGAGGCCCAAGGGCTTGGGCCATCTTTTTTTTTTAAGTTTTTATTTAATGAATGCATTTTTTCACAGATACAACTTTAGGAATAAGGTGGAGGCCGGCGCTGCAGCTTACTTGGCTAATCCTTCGCCTGCAGCACCGGCACCCCGGGTTCTAGTCCTGGTTGGGGCGCTGGATTCTGTCCCAGTTGCTCCTCTTCCAGTCCAGCTCTCTGCTGTGGCCCGGGAGGGCAGTGGAGGATGGCCCAAGTCCTTGGGCCCTGCACACATATAGGAGACCAGGAGGAAGCACCTGGCCTCCTGGCTTCAGATCGGCTCAGTGTGCTGGCCATAGCGGCCATTTGGGGGGTGAACCAACGGAAGGAAGACCTTTCTGTCTCTCTCTCTCTCACTGTCTAACTCTGCCTGTCAAAAAAAAAAAAAAAGGAATATAGTGGTTCTTTCCCCCATACCTACCCTCCCACCCCACCTGCTATCCCACCTCCCTCTCCCTCTCCCATCCACTTTTTCATTATGCTTCAATTTGAGTTTGATTTTATATACAGAGGACCAACTCCATGTTAAGCATAGATTTCAACAGTTTGCACCCATGCATACACACAACATACAGAGTACAGTTTGAGAACAAGATTTGCAGTCGATTCTCATAGTACAACTCATTAAGGATGGAGGTCCTACATGGGGAGTAAATGCACAGTGACTTCTGTTGTTCCTTTAACAACTAACACTCTTATTTATGACATCAGTGATTACCTGAGGCTCTTGCCATGGGCTGCCAAAGCTATGGAAGTCTTCTGTGACCATAGACTCCATCAGTATTTGGACACAGCCATAGCAAAGTAGATGTTCTTTCCTCCCTTCAGAGAAGAGTACATCCTTCTTTGATGGTCCTTTCTTTCCACTCTGGTCTCACAGAGATCCTTCATGGATATTTTTTGCCACAGTCTTGGCTTTCCATGTTGGGCCATCTTCAACTGCTTCCCCAGGCCATAGCAGACAGCTGGATCAGAAGAGGAGCACCCGGGACATGAACTGGTGCCCATGTTGGATGCCAATGCTGCAGACGGAGGCTTAGCCCACTATACCACGGTGCTGGCCCCCTAGATCTGTAACTTTTTAAGTCTCACAGTATATTCCCAACATGGTGGCCACCATTGTGTACCTGACTGTACAAGATTAAAGAGCAGAAAAATCTGGAATCACAAAGCGTGAGCTTGAACCCTGCCTCTTCTACCTAACATGTGACCCTTTGTCACCCCCAGTTTCCTCACCTTTAAAGCAGAAATTGTTGGAGTATTAACCATTTATCGAGACTTAACAATGCCTTGGGCCAAGTACAGCTGCTATGTAATTTAAATTCTTTGATTTAGCCTCCAGCATCCAATGAGATCCTTTACATCTGGACTGGGAAGAACTTTCCAGGCATGAAAGCCATCAGGAACTTGTCGTAGGAAGCAAGTTATTAACTATGTAACAAAAACTCAAAAGGAAAAATACCTGCAGTACAAGATTTTGAAAACTCTCAGACCTCTGTAGAAAAATAAGCAAAGTTTGGAATATTAATTCAGGAAAAGCAAAGTACAGTAACTAAAAGCATTTAAATATTTACTGTCACTGGCAAATCTAAAAAATTAGAATAAAAAGAATAGTACTTCGTGCCTGTCAAAACCAACAGCATTTTTCAAGTGAAAAATGCCTGATGCTAGCCAGGATATGGGGAAAGAGGCAGCCTTTCACATCGCTGTTGGGCATGTGAATGGGAACAGCTTTTCTCTAGAGCAATGTGACAAAATGTGTCAAGAGCCTCAACAAATGTTCCCACCCAGTTGATCTGGTAATTCCACTTCCAGGAACTTGTCCTGGGGAAATAATCAGACATGTGGGCAGGGATTTATGTAAAGATGCTAACTCCCCTGTTATTTTTAACTTGACACAATCCAAATGGCTCACTGTTGAGGGCAAACTCCAAAGGGTGGAATGATATGCAATCATTAAAAATCATATTTGAAAAGCATATGAAGTAGCATAGAGAAAATTCTCAAAATATAAAAAATATGATCTCAACAATGTGATTCCTATAAAAAGGAAAAAATGCACACCTGAGATAAAACTGGGATGAACACTGAAGTGTTAGTCATGATCTCTCTCTAAGTGGCAGGATTCTGCATGATGTTTATATTCTTTATACTTTTCTTGATTTGGTTGGGGGCCAGTGAAGCAGAGAGGAAGGGAAGGAGGAAAGAATATGTTATAAAACAGCCGTCTTTAAACTATTAATGAAATATTCACATGTAAGGAATTATAATTAATGTAAATAGAAGTATTTTCATGCCTCCCATCTGTGTAACTGTAGCGCACCAAGTGAGTTAGGAAAGACAGAGCCGGAACCTGGGGCCTGTTCCCACATTCACACCTGGGAGAGGTGTGTTTGCAGAAAACCTCTTTCAGACCCCAGGCTAAGCTGGACCAGCATGTTGTTGAACATTAACCATCAACACCCATGTGGCTCCCTGCTGGTTTTATATTTGGATATTCACTTACACCCAACAGTTTGGTGACTATTGATGACACTGGGTGAGAATCTCTTTTGCCTGTTAGTATGCATTGTGAAATAGGTTTGCTGACTATTTGAAATGAATTTGTTGTACGTAGAGACATCAAGCGACATGATTCGGTTTTAGCTGGAACATCACAGGTGGCAGCCCTGCGTATTTGGAAGGGCTGTTGTGGTTTGCTGTAATGAACATTCCCAGCGGTACAGTTCCAAGAGGTTAGTGACTGAATAGCATCATGCCTTCCTTTATGCTCTCTGGATACTTCCTTAGGGCTTGGCTCTCTGCTAACCCAGTGAACAATTTGAAGTGAGATCACATCTGAAAAATCTGTATCAAAGCTGTCTTTGTGGCTGTATTACACACACAGACACACACACAGTAGCTGTTAGTGTGACACAGTTCCATTGGTACATGTGAAAATGGGAGGTGGTCTCTGTGGATGAGTATTGATGAATGTGAAAGTTTAAAAAGTGCTTCTAGTGTTTAAGAGTGTTAAAGGACAGCAGAGGTGAACTTTCTATGAACTACGAGTTCTCAGACCGACTGAAAGTGAATGTCTGGTGCTTGAGCCTGGGGATCTGTATTTTTAAAGCCCTCCTGGGTATTCTGATACAGGATTTTAGAGCTGGAGCTTAGGAATTACTTAACTGCATTGCACTGTCATTTATTTTATTCTGTGCTGTTCACAGCCACCTGTGACTACTGAGCTCCTAAAATGAGGTTAGTGTGACTGAGGAACTGAATTTTTCATCTTAATTAATTATTAAATGCAAATAGCCATGTGACTAGTAACCACCATGTGAGACAGAGCAGCTTTAACCAACTGTATACTTCACTCAGGAATGAATTCTAGTCATTTCTCAGCTCATCCTTCCAATAAGTTGTGCATTTCTTCATTCTGGCACAATGATGCTCCAAACAGCTCTACTGAGAAAAGCCAGGCACCTACAAACCTTCAGTAGCCACACGCAGGCAGGGCCAGTGTAGTCTGTAACCTCCTGCTCAGAAGATGAGACCGTGGTCTGCCCACAGCCTTCCTCATTCCACACAATAGAAACCAAAATCTCATTCTCAGCCCCAAATTTCTATTCATTGTGTTTGGGTCTTCCAGTTGTTTTATTTTTCATTTATGTATTTCTTTAAGATTCATTTATTTTTTTTTTACTTGAAAGTCAGAGTTACAGAGAGGAAGAGAGGAAAAGAGTGAGCTTGCATCCGCTGGTTCACTGCCTAAGTGGCTGCAACAGCCAGAGCTGAACCAGGCCGAAGCCAGGAATCAGGAGCTTCATCCCAGGTCTCCCATGTGGGTGGCAGGGGCCCAAACATGTGGGCCATCCTCTGCTGCTTTTCCCAGGCCATTATCAGGGAGCTGGGTAGAAGTGGAGCAGCCAGCACCTATATGAGAAGCAAGCGTCCAGGATAGTGACTTTACTTGCTGTGCCACAATGCTAGCCCCAACTGTTTTGTTTTTAACTAAGGAAATTATTTCTAATCTTACCCCATGCTATGTACAGGGCTTAAAAGTACAGGAGGGTGAGTTTCTCTGAGGCTTTTATGGGAGGCTGAGTGTCATAGATATACCCAAATGATCACAGCCTTGGAGTTGGCCAAATCATGTGCCCACGCACACTGACCTGAGTTCTCTGCAGAATATGAAACATGTGACCCAATTAGAATGGTCCAGGTTTTCCAGGCATTATTTGCAGGCTTCGCCCATTCTAAATATGGTAAGATGAGAAAAGCAGCAGTCCCCAACAAGGCTGTAAGCTCAGGGGAGCCAGGCCATGTGTCTGTCTCGTCCAGCATTGCAGTGCGGCATCTGCCAGCACATTGAAGCCCTGGGCATGTCAGTCAAGTGAGTTAACCTCTCAGCATAGACAAAGTGGCTTAAGGGACATGTATAGAAGAAAGGGGGAAGGCTGCAATTGGGATGGAAGTGATCTGATTGGGGAGAAAGTGCTGGCCCTTCGTGCCTTGCTCAGCCGTATCTAGCAGGGAAGAAGACGGGTTACAGTGCCACCTGATCTCGTTCTACCTGGTGAAAATCAGTGAGTGTCTAGAGTAGAGATCGTGATGGCCTCTGAAGAGTTGAAGTTGGAGCCAGAAGAGACTGGCTTAATTTCAGCTATTCATGATTCAAATGTTCTTATGCCGCGGCCCACGTATTTATTTTTGTCTAATGTTACAATTCTAAGACACATAGCAGGTTAGGCTGCCTGTGGTTGTGATGGATCTGCCCACTTATCAGCACTTTTTATTTTCTTGAAATTTTAGGCACAGAAAAATGAGAGAGAGTCTATCAGACAGAAGTTGGCACTTGGAAGCTTCTTTGATGATGGCCCAGGAATTTATACCAGCTGTAGCAAAAGTGGGAAGCCAAGCCTTTCCTCTCGGTGAGTGTTCTTTTGAGTTGATGTTCTGATATGTACCTAATGGATTTTGTTATCTGACTACATGTCTACGAAAAGGTAGCCTTTAAATCCTGGAGTGGCTTTTCCCTCATAAAGCTGCCCTCTTTACTTAGGTTTGAGGGAGAGACCCTTCCCTACCTTGATGCATTTATTGTTGTTACTGCTTCTGGCCCACTGCCCAGCTACTTGCAGTCAGATTTTGTATTTTGTGTTTTTTTCTGGATGCAATGCAGACTTTGCACAGGGATGGGGGAATCAAGCCACACTGCCAGGCAAGCTGACTGATGACTAGAGATGTGTGGCAGACCACCAGATTTCCCATTAAGCAGTCGCAAAGTGCCCAGAATCACCCCCTCGATAGATTTGATTGCAGTGAATACTGGTAACTGAGAAATGCGATTCCCGCTTTGCTCATTCCTTGTTTATTACTATTCTTCACTTGATCTGAGCCCAAAGGTCGTTCTTACCCTGTCCTCCAGGTGTTTGTTCTTTACCTTAACTCATTTCAGGATATCATTACGCACTTGTCATCAGCAGTTTCAGGATATCCTAGATCATTTGCATAGATTTTAATGCCAAATTATAATTTTTACCTAGAAAACACAACTACAAACCAGAGCATCTCAAACTCTAACTTGCTTATGAATCATCTGGAGATTTTGTTAAGATGAAGATTCTGATTGTAGGTCTAGGTAGGGCTCAAGAATCTGCATTTTTTTAAGATTAATTTATATGAAAATCAGAGTGACAGAGAAAGAGAGAGAAATATCTTCCATCTGCTGGTTCACTCCACAAATGACTGCAATGGCTGGTGCTGGGTCAGGCCAAAACCAGATGCCTGGACTCTACCCAGGTCTCCCATGTGGGTGGCAGGAGCTTAAGCACTTGGACCATCTTCCACTGCTTTCCCAGGCACATCAGCAGAGAGCTGGTTTGAAAGTAGAGCAGATGGGACACAAACCAGCACTCGTATGGCATGCTGGCAGTGGCTTAACCTGCTGCACCACAACACTGGCCTCAGGATTCTGCTTTTTTTTTTTTTTTTTTTTTTTTTTAAGATTTATTTATTTGTTTGAAAGGCAGAGTTACAGAGAAGCAGAGGCAAAGAGAGAGGGGTCTTCCATGCGCTGATTCGCTTCCCAGATGGCTGCAACAGCGGAGCTGCGCCCAAGGACTTGGGCCATCCTCCACTGCTTTCCCAGGTTATAGCAGAGGGCTGAATCGGAAGTGAAGCAGCCGGGACTTGAACTGGAGCCCTTATGGGATGGCAGCACTGCAGGCAGCAGCTTTACCCGCTGTGCCACGGCACCAGCCCTGGATTCTGCATTTGTAATGAGCTCTCAGCTTATGTCTTTGCTGCCATTCCACAGGCTGTTTTGATTAATGGAGATATAGACAACCTGCAAAATTAACAATTACAAGTATTCCAAATGATACAAGAACATAGAACATTGTTTCATTGAGGACAGTATTAAATTATAACTCATCAACCATCTCTTGATTTCCCCCACCCCTCCCCCCCACACAACACCCCCAGCCCCTAGTTGTTTCCTCAAAGTCTTCCTTTGAGCTGAGAGCAAATACACCCTGTATGGATCTTAGGTGCATTTACCATGTGAAGCTAGATGTTGGCAACAAATGCTACTACTCATGCATTCACCCAAACAACAGATTCCTACTGTCTCTGCTTTGTGTGAGGCCTGGAACCAGGTGTTTTCATATCTTACTACATCGATTGTTTTTGACTTTCAGTAAGCTTTACATTTCAATCCAATCCTTAGGGATTCATCTAAATCAGCAAAAATCAGAAAGCAGACACAGCCTCAAATATTTGCCTATACCCAAGGCACTGCAGGCAGGTCTGCATAACGAGACAAGGGCTCCAGTTTGGCCATGCAGTGTTCAGGCACCTCTTCCTCAGCTGGGTGCTAGCCTGGTCTTAGAATAGCCTCTTGCTGTTCCCACCTGTCATTCCGTGGCTGCAAGGGCAGCCTTGACCTTTGCATTGGGAGCCCCCTCTTTCTCCCGTCTGGATCGGGGCAGATGGAGCTCAGGCTCAGGGACCTAGAGACCTGAGGATTAATCCCAGTCTGCCTGTAATTTAACAATTTAGTTTTTCCATGCCCCATTTTCCTAATTTTTGTGAAATGAGGAAATTGGGCCATACAGCCATATAGATCTCTGTCACTGTTCTCTGGTAGTCCCCAAAGTGCCAAATGTCTGTATTTAGAAGCACGGTCTTTCTGTTCAGCAATTTTATATTCATGTGGCACAAAAATGGGAAGTTTTGTTTTTAAAGTCAATGATAAACACACACACACACACAGTATATAAGGGAGGGCTTCAAAATTGCATGGAGAATGGATTAAAAGATAAGTTTATTTTGATGGAAAGAAATCTGAAATTCTTGTATACCAGGAGTCTTCGGAAAGTTCATAGAACATATGTAGTCTGAAAAAAATGCATGGAGTTCAACGTATTTTTGCACCAAAATAAACTTATCTTTTGATTCTGTTTTATAGGCTCTTTGAGTCTCCCTGTAAAGATACTATTTTTTTTTTTTTACTCCCTGGCTGTTTCTTCTGCTGTTTACCTATGTATCTCCAAATAAAATGCTCATCTCTTGGTTTTTATTTTAAATAATCCTTGAACTATCTACTGTGGAACATGGACATTGAACTCATCTTTACAGCTCTCACAGACACATAGCTGTGTATTTCCTCATCCTACTCCACCTGTATGGTTGTCTTCGAGTTAAGGGTCAAATCACTGTTGTTAGGATCAGATATTTGGAGTCATATAGGAAACTATGATTACTTGAGAAATTTTATTGGTTATCTTGAAAATAGAATTGCTTTCTTTTTCCCTTTGTAAGTCCAGGATCTGAGTGCTGTATTATAGTCCACTTGTGAATATCTGCAGATACTTCAAAAAGTTGGTCAAAAACTAGAATCAAAACATGTTTATTTTGTTGCCAAAAAAACTTTGGAATTCTTGCATAGTTTTTTTTTTTTTTTTTAAGATTTATTTATTTATTTGTTGGAAAGGTAGAGTTACAGAGAGGCAGAGGGAAAGAGAGGTCTTCCATTCTCTGGTTCACTCCCCAAATGGCAATAATGGTTAGACCTGGGCCAATCTGAAGCCAGGAGCCAGGAGCTTCTTCTGGGTCTCCCATGTGAGTGCAGAGGCCCAAGCACTCGGGCCATCTTCTACTGCTTTCCCAGGCCATAGTAGAGAGCTAGATCAGAAGCGGAGCAGCTAAAGACTTGAACCAGTGCCCTTATAGGATGCCAGTGCCACAGGCATTAGCCCCCAGTCAGTGCTTTCTACAAATTTATCTTGTGTAAGAAATCTTCTAAAGTCCAATAGACATTTGTTAGATTTTCAAGTTGAAAATATTTATTGTTTTAAGTCTATAATCTATCAGGAGCTGATTTCTTGATGTGGTATGTAGGAAAAGTCCAATTTCATCTTTTTCCTTATAGATGACCATCTTTTCATCACATTTACTGAATAGTCTGTCTGTTGGTCACTGATATGATAGAGTACTATTGTATATACTATCCAATAGTGGGAATGTATTCAATCTTATTATTGTTTCTATCCCTGCTCCAAAACTAAAGCCAATTACTACTGCTTCAAAGTAAGTCCTGATATCTAGACAGTCAAGTTCCTTTCCTTCCTCTTTTTCTTTGGAAATATCCTGGCTGTTCTTGCTTTCTTATTCCTCCACATATATTTTAAATCACAGAATCAAGTTCAACAGAACATTCTCAGGATTTTGACTGGAATTGCATTGATTCTATAGACTAATTAGGAACAATTATATAGGCATAATATTAAGTCTTCTTATCCATGTACATAGAATGTTTCTCCATTTTTAGATAATTCTAAATATTAATAAAGTTTTGTAATTCTCCAGAGTACTGTATATCTTTTGTTACTTTTTGTAGGTACTTGATATTTTGGTATCATAAATTGTTTGATAATATTTTCTTTTTATTTGATGCTGGTGAGCAGAAATACAGCTAAGTTTGTACAATAGACTTATTTCAAATCTCTTTGTTATTGCTCCTATTACAAGTATATCTCTGCTCTCCTGTTATTTCCAATAAAGTTGCCTGTATATTCTTTGGGATTTTGAGACAATGATACTATCTACAATTAACGGCAGCTTTATTCCTTTCTAACTTTCATGCCTCTGAATTGTTTGTTCTTTGCCTTATTTTATAGGATATGTGCCCTAATACATTGAGAATTAGAAATGGTGTTAGTTGGGGTCCTTAGCTCATTTCTCTTATTAAATGGAATGATTCTAATGTTTTTCCATTTAGGATGTATTTTCTTTAATGATTCTCTTTATGAAATTGATGGTTTTATTTTCTATTCATAATATACAGAGAAGTTTTTATTATGAGTATCTAAGTGTATCACATGCTTTTTCTCCATCTGTAGATGATTATAATTTTAGTCTATTAATCTATTAATGTAGTAATTCATTACACTTATAACTTTTTTAAAATGTTAAACCATCTTTACATTCCTAAATTGGTTGGGAACTGTTATCTTTTTCCAAACACTATTGGATTTTATTTATAATATTTTGTCCAGAATGTCTAATTGTTTTACTTATGCTCTTGATTGACGTGAGTCATAATATTTCTATCTGATTTTATTATAAGGGTTATGTTGGCTTAAAAATGGGTTAGGAACAATTGCTTCTTTCATATCATTTATGAAAATTCTGCATCATACTGTGGTGATCTGTCTCTGTAAAGTTTGCTAGAACTCACTGGTACCTAGGCCTGGTGTTTGTTTCATGTGTTTGCTTTCATTTCTGTTTCCATTTCTTAAGTGGTTGTAAGATTATGCATTTTATTTCCTCTTGAGTCAATTCTAATGAATTATGCTTTTCTAGGAATTTGTTCTGTCTAAGTATTCAAAATTGTTAGCATGATATTCTCTGATTTCATTGAAAGTGTTCATTTCAGTATTATGAAATGCTTTCTTCTGATCTCTCCACTGCCCATAATTTTTTCTGAGCTTTTTGTTTTGTTTTTATTGTTTTCTGTACGTTAATAATTAAGTGTAAGACACTATAAGCTATTTGTTAACTATGATTAGGACTCAACATTGCCTCCTCAGAGAGACTTTCCCTGACTGTCTTATTGAAGGTAAACATCCATATGCCCATCATTTTCTCTCCTCTTACCATGCTTATCTTCTTTCTTTGATTTGTTTTTCATTGTGGTTCTTATCACTGCCTAACATTGTGTTATTTGTACTTTACTGTGTTTCTTTACTTTCTTCAGAACTAAGTTATAAGCTCCAAGAAAACAAGTCTTTATCTATTTTGTTCACCTCTAAAACTATTGCCTAAAATAGCATTTACCACATAGTCACTAAATATTTGTTGAACAAATGAATGGTGAACTTCACTTTCCAGTGGTTGAATAGGGATGCAACTCTTTCATGGAAGGCATCCAATTAAAAGCGTCTAAATGTCTTTTCTCTCATGCTGTCAGTTGCAGTGGAGGCCCCCACCTTCAGCTTGAGGAATTACATGCTTGGCCGCCTGTGTTTTAAGACTGGCATGGGAAGGGTTGGAGGATTAGCATGTAGACTTCACTTAATTCCCATGATCTGAGTAAAGTGTCTCACTGTCCCCTGCTCAGTACCCCAGCATGCTGCACGGAGCCCCTGTGTTTCAGCCTTTTAAAACAGTGACTTCTGGTTCTGCCTGGCTGCAGGTGGATAGTGATCCTTTCAGGGTTCAGGCAGTCTTCTTTTGTGTTCAGTCTTACCCCATTCCCTTGTCTTCAAGTGTACGTGAGCCTTTCTGGGACTCTGCAGTACCCCAGCCACCCTGCCGGCACCTAGCATCTTAACTTCCAAATTTTTGTCAAACTCTCTGGTGTGGTGTTGTTCTCTCTCTCTCTTTTTTTTTTTTTCCTTTTTATTTCTTTCTCTCATATACTTTTATTACAATTTTTAAAGATTTTATTTATTTGAGAGGTAGAGTTACAGACAAAGAGAGGGAGACACAAAGAGAAAGGTCTTCCATCCATTGGTTCACTTCCCAGACGGCCGCAACAGCGGAGCTAGCTGATCCAGGAGCTTCTTCAGAGTCTCCCACGTGGGTGCAGAGGCCTGAGGACTTGGGCATCTTCTGCTGCTTTCCCAGGCCATCGCAGAGAGCTGGATCAGAAGTGGAGCAGCCGGGACACGCACTGGCACCCACATGGGATTCCGACAGCGCGGGCAGAGGCTTAGCCTACTACATCATAGTGCTGGCTCCTATTCTGGTACATTTTTAGAAGAGAAAACAGATAGCAGTGTTTGATAGGCCATGGTTATCTGGGAGTCTTGTGAAGGTTGTCAGTGTTTCTAAAAGCAGACTTATCTTCTTAAATAAAAGCCAGAGCAGGAGCCCCATGTGGAAACAGCAGCCCTTCTCTGGTTCAGCAGTGAAGGGGAGGGCCTGGAACCCCCGTCCTTTCTCCCTGTTGGCCTCCCCACACCTCTCTTGGATGCCCCTGAAGCTTCCACAGCCCCAAAGCCCACTTGAACTCTTCTGGCAGAGAAAAGCTTGAAAACCACTGAGTCACACAGCCCCTTTGGAGATGCTGTTACCTAAACATATGTATTTCTCAGTAGCTCCTAACAAGCGACACTTGCTTGTCAACTCACCATAAGGGAGATTATTTATATCCTGTTCTTTCAGATGTTTTCATCGCCACCTTTTGGGATGAGATCATCCTCTGTGAGAACACGATGACTTTTTGGATCCCCCTCAGGATGATGGTTAATAATGAGACTAAATGTTTCTAAGAAATAGCACTTTACCCCCCCGTAAATTGAAAGTCTGCAAAGACAGACTGTCATTGCTCTCATCGGCACAGTACTGAGAGCTCTTCTCGCCTTTGGGAGTGTTCCGGTGCAATTATGTAATCCGTATTCCCTGTCGCTGTTAGAATTGGTGTTAATGCTTTCTCATCTCTGAAATTCTTCAGTGAACTGGAAATGCTGTACCTCTTACAGAAGTACGTGAAGGAAGTCAGGACTTGAGATCACCCGCACGGAACCCCAGAATGCACCAGTGCACATGTGTTGACGCAGTTAAATAATCAGAACCAGGTGACTCTGACAAATGAGTTTACTGCTCTGAAGAGCTCAATACCCAATTTTAAAGGAAGCTGAGGATTTAAAATTAATTGGCCAAGTAATGGATTCTGGGCAGGATCTGTGAAAGAGGGTGGTGGGATCTTTGGCAAACTAATGGAGTTCTGCTTGTGCTTTTTTTTTTTTTTTTTTCTAAGATGTAAAAATTCACTTCGTACATAGTATGGGAGAAATTTTGAAGTGGCATGAGAGCCCGAGAAGATGGGTGTTTAAGTTCTTCCCAGGTGTCCATCAAGTGGCAGCCCCACCGGGCTTTTCCAGACAGTGCTATCCCCTAAGTCACTTTTGAAAGGAGTGACAAGCTGATAAATGTAAGCTAGGCTTACAGTAATTCCATCAAGACATTTTATGCCTACTGTTGCAGCAAAAGAATGCTTGATAGTGCTTCATAACCCAGCTAATTAAATTTGACTTATACTGAAATGTGGCAATTGTGAGTTTAGGATATGTCATTTTTTTCCTTCAAAATTTGCTAATCTACACATAATTAACCTTCTCAAACCAAGACTGGGCGACCTTTGTCATTTTACTCTTTTTAAAAATGCTTCAGCAAAAAAGTTTTGAAAAGCTTAGAAGGAAATAAGAAAAATGAATTACCTAATATTTTGAAATAAGCTTCCTAAGAAATACTATGTTTAGTCCTGTTCTGTCATTACTAGCAGAGTACTTGCCTTTAAAATATTTTTTCATCAACCAGATTATCAGCTGTATAGTTCAGATTCTGAGCTTGATCAGCTCAGTGTTACTATAGGAACAGAAACCGCCTTAGGTGCTGTGGGAACACAACACAGAGTGACCATTGGCATTAGCCACTTAGGAAATCTTTCAGTTTTTATACTCATTTGTTTAAATTGACTCATAAAATTGTACATTAGGAAATCTTTCCTTTTGCAAACATTGCAGCCTGTTCTGGAAATGTGGAGCAAACTTTCCCTTCTTCTCTCAGAGTATTCACAACATAAATATGATTGTCACCTTTTTTCTTACACTACCACAAGATAGATTTTATCTACATGCATATAAATGTGAATAGAATCTACCGTAGTCCTTTTCATAAAGTGTGCAATGGGATGGGATAGCCTAAAATAGGCTATATACTATGTCTCCAAATGCTGTGAATGTTATGTAAAACAGAAATTCCCCAGAGAATTTTTGGAGCAGCTGCTTTGAATAATGATTACTGTTTACGTGTCTCAACCATTCCAACATCCCCAAATCAAAACTCATTTCCTTCCCGGCCTTCGAGGTTTATTGGTGAGTGACTCCGACAAGACTAATAATGGGCAGCTGCCTCTTGCTTTGTGTTTGGGCCGGAGGCGGGAGCTAGGGGCACTGTGGCCCAGGGAGTTGTTATCAGCTGGACCCAATAACACGGATCTATCGAGACTGTAAAGAACCAGCATCTCCCCGGGGCTTTGGATTGTGAGGGGCTGAAAATCCGTATGTATGATCTGCCACAGAACCGCAGGCCCGTGAATCATCCTCTTGTCTCTAACGGTAATGTTTGCATAATTTCCTGGAAGAAGGAAGCAGAGTGGTCAGATCTGCCCAGCATGGGTGAGAAAGAGAAGATACCACATTGAAATTCACTGTCTAGGACATCTTCTGGAAATAATAGATGCTAAATAATAATGCTAAAGCAACCTATTGGTAATGTGCACACCCCATCTTTAAACTGTCCTGTTCACCTCATGCACGTGTACTAATGATTTGTTTAGAAGACCCTTCACATAAGTAGTTCCAAGGTCTACGTCACTGCAAATGATACCTTATGAATTCTCTTTTTTTCTAATATACTTTTCGAGCAGTCGGTGGTTTATTATCTACAGAAACCTATCATTCTTTATACGCTCCTCTAAGGATTACCTCTGGTATTCTAAAATATTGCACAATTTCAAGAGTTAAGCAAGATTCGAAGGGGATCTTTTGAGGAGTAATAAGATTAAAATGGTAAAACAAATTTAATTATGTGAGCAATTCTTCTCTTTCACAAACCTAAAAGAAAAGCAAATTGGTATTTGTGAAATTTTCTTTGTCTAATAAATAGCCTCACTTTACAATAATGCCAATGACCCCAGTTTAATTAGGTGCAATTAATTTTGTGCAAGCTGAATTTGACATCTTGCTAGAGGCATAACCAGCTGTACCCTGTCTTATGAATTCTTTTTTATCACCAATGAGAATTCAATTGCCTGCGCTATTGCAAAAGAGTGGGAGGCAGGGAGAAAAAAGGCCACAGGGCTGCATTTTATATTTAAAAAATGGCTCTGGTGGACAGCTGAATGTTTAATTAAAAGAGCTTCTAGGAATTATTTTTCATTGGCACATCATCTTTGACAAGTTATCATGGCTTTATTACTACAGTTTGTACTCCCTTTGGACAGTGGTCACACCCATGTCGGGACACACATGGCTCATATGAATTGTGGGCTGCGTTCAGAGTGCACAGAAACATTTGTGCTATTAGAGAGACCCCAACTGCAGGTGAGCCGTGTCATCTGGAGCTCTGACATCATCCTTTTGTTCAATCCTGCTCATTTTGTGTGCCCCTAGACTGTTCTCAGATTATCAAGTGCATTAAAAAACCATGGATCATGTTTCTGGTGAGGACAGAAACGTTCTTAGATTACAATTTACAGTAGATCCTGAAGAGGATAAAAAGATCCAGTGGCACTAATTTGTAAAGTATTTGGTGGTTGTTTCTGTTTTGTTTTGGTAAGTGGGTAAATTATACATTGTTTAAAAAAACAAATCAGGGGCAGGCAGACCTCACTTGGGAGGCCTGCATCCCATGTTGGAGTGCCTGAATTTGGGTCCTGTCTCTGCTTCCAATTCCAGTTTCCTGCTAATGTGCACCTGGGCTGGCTTAAGTATTTTGAGTCCCTGATACCCACACGGGAGATGCAGGTGGAGTTCCAGAATTCTAGCTTCTGCCTGACCTAGCCCCAATTATTGCAGGCATTTGGGGAATTAACCAGTAGATGGTAGATATTTCTGTCTGCCTGCCTGCCTGCCGGCCTTTCAAATAAATAGAAAGAAAATAGAGGACTTCTAATAAGAAGCCATTCAGAATGTTTTTTAAAAAATCAAGAATTATCATTGGCAAGAAATGCTGTAAAACGCATGTCCTATGGGCTCAGCCTTCTCCACCCTGTCTCGCTAGAGACAGCGCCGTTCCCAGGTTTGTGTTTGTCTTTGTGCCTTGTGCTGTCTGCTGTAGCATAGCCTGCTGCACTCTGCTCATCACTGCCCTCCTCACCCAGAAGCACATGCCAGAGTCCTTCTCACAGCCCTGTCCTGGGAAGGCAGTGCCATGGGCTGGGTTGGAGCAAAGTCCTGAGAGCCTGCGGGAACGGCCTGGAATCTTGACCCTGCCACTTGCTAATGAAACTTCACTTGTGGCTCAGTTCCCTCCTCTGTAAAATGGGGTAATAAGTGTGCCTACTTCATGGAGTTACTGTGAGGAAGACAAGAACGCATGCATGGACCAGAGTCTATGCTGCATTAGCACTGGCTATTGTTATGTTTAAATCACCTTGATGTTCTTAGACCCCACGGATCGTGAGACAAATAGTTATTTTATGTGTTACTAAAAAAGAAAAGCAACTGCCAATAACACAGGTACCTTCTTGGCACTTAGAAGTTTCAGTTTGGTTATTGCAAAAGTCCTTTTAGGCTTGAGTGGACAGACGCTTCCAGCATGCGTGTGTGTCTCTTGAGAACTCACCTGAAAGAAGAAAAGGTGGAGTGCGTTGGGAAAGGTGCTCCCTGCTGTCTGCGCCCCCACCCGCCCCGCGAGCTGTCAGGTCTCTGCCTCTCCCCCACAGCCTTGCCCTCCCAAGCCACTGTCCCCATCCAACGAGTTCTGATACAGGGGCCCCGTTGTTCGCCAATAGACAACAGCCAGAGCCCAGCCCAGCCCTGCCCCAGCGGACCCTGCCCAGTTTGTCAGCTGAGAGTGACAGCACAACAGTCCTGGCAGCCAGCTGGCTGCCCATGGGACGGCCACTGTGAGACCCATCCCAAGTTTAAAGATGACAGAATGTGAATAACGTCGCTTTGTAGAACCAGTGCAGCTCCATGGATCCACCACAGTCTTTTTAATGACTACTTAGAATTCAAATGCTCACAAATTAAATCATGAAAGAGAATGTTTTTGAGATAAAAGCTTACTATGGAACCAAGCCTAAATGGCAGCCCCAAAATGTTTTTAAACATGAACATAAAAAGTGGTAAAAGCAGTGCTTCAGTGTTCAAAAGAGTAAGGGAATTTGCAATTAAAATGTTCACCTAATCCAATCATGCCCCTCAGAAACACACGCAGGCACCACCCCTCCTCCCCAGCGTTTCTGTGTCAGGCCCACGAACATTATCAAGGGTCTGGAGGGGACAAGCTGATATTCTGTAACCCACGCCCCTCCAGCAGCTGAGACTCACCAGCCAGCAGGGCAGAGAAGAGGTTTAAACTCTGAGCTGAGTGGAATACACAGGCAGATTGGCTTTAAAAATACAGTCAAGGGGGCCCAGATATTGTGGCACAGCAAGTTAAACCACTGATTGTGAAGCCAGCGTCCAATATTAGAGTGCCGGTTCGAAACCTGGCTGCTCCGCTTCCAATCCAACTCCCTGCTATTACACCTGGGAAGGCGATGGGCCACCCACAGGGGAGACCAGGCTGGAGTTCTTTGCCAAGACCTAGCCATTGTGGCCATTTAAGGAGTCTCTCTCTTCCTTATGTTCTGCCTTTAAAATAAATATTTAAAAAATATACAGTTAAAGGAATGTTTATCATAGTGATTTGACACCTGCATCCCACATAAGAGTGCCTGGGTTCCATTCTAATTCCCCACTAATGCAGACCCTGGGAAGCAGTGTTGATGGCTCAAGTAATTGGGCTGCTGACACTCATGTTCGAGAAACACTGCGTTCCTAGCTACTGCCCTGCCATTGTGGCATTTGGGGAGTGAACTAGTGAATGAGACTTTCTCTCTCTCCCTCCTTCTCTCTCTCTCTTTCTCTCTCTCTCTCTCTCTCTCTCTCTCCACTCACTCTGTCTCTTAACCTCTCAAATAAATAGTGGCATTTATATCAGTTATTCTAGAATATAATTTCCTACAGATCCAAGGAGGAGAATGGCATTGCGACTGGGTTGGGAAAGCATATCAACAATAGAATCAAAGAGTCCATCTACAGAACTGTTCTTTTACCAGAAAATATGTTTCTTGCGGCCCACAGGTCTCCCACCACTCCTGCACCCTGCCAGAATCAGAAGCTCAGCCTGACTCATGCGTGAGTCACAGTCCCTGCATAGCCCAGGTCTGAGTCAGACACACAGTCGTCCTCTTCCAGCTGTCAAACACTGAGTCCCACTCACCTTTTCTCCAACACAGAAGTGCTAATCATCAACACTCATTTTCTCTCCTTTCCCTTTTTTAATTCCTGCTAAATGCCCACACGTGGCAATTCAGAGGGACTCTAAGAGAAAAATCCAACATCAACTGAATCTCATTCACCAAAAAAAAAAAAAAAAAAAACCTCAGCTATATTTTCTAGCATTTTCTGTATGCATGCATCCCTACATTTTTGCTTCTAAAGTTGAAACCATACTAAAGCTACTGTTTTGCAACCTGCTTTTTCCACTTACCAATTTATTAGGAACACTGACCTATATACATAATTGGTCCTCTGTCATGAATATTTTTAGTAGCTGCATAATGGCCATAATATACCTAGTGTCTTATTGTTAGGCATTTGGGTTGTTTCCAGCTTTTTTTGGTTTTGGTTTTTCTTTTTTTTCCTCATCTTTCTTCTGTTCATGAGGTTATCAATCCTTAAAATCCCATGGACTCTTAAGCCAGGCTGTCCTCAGAGTCAGATACCAACTTGATGGCCTTGCAGCACGTAACTTTCTGAATCTTTGTGTTCTCATCCAAGTGTGCATGGATTTCAGAAACATTTTGCTCCAAAATAAACTTACCTTTCAATTCAGTTCACCATGAACTTTTCAAAGTCGTCTCATACATAAAACGGGTTCCCAGCGCTTAGGCATGTGAGGGCGGAAGTCAGGTACCTGAAGTGCCTGGCACCCATGGATGCTCAACAATGTATTTCCCAGTGTGTTGCTTGGCAGTTATCTAACCTTAATAAAGATGAAGTTGGCACCTGTGCGAGATGGCTCTTTTATTCCTTGTAGCAGAAGAGGCCTCATTCTGGTTGTCCATTCATGCTAGAGAACATTTCTGTTGAAAATGCATTTTCCCAGCATTAAGATCCTATAATTCCAAATTTAATTACATGAAAGCGGTCATTAGTGAAGGAAATGGATACTGATGTGGAATTGGAACCAACAGCTGTCTGAGGAATGCGAGTATTTATAGCTCCCTAGAGATCTGGGTTAGGATACTGGGGCTGCTGCTGCTGCTCCAAGAAAACGCTGGGCAGGGTAATTCCCCTTTTCTGTTGGTTGCTTAAACCCATGGGGAGATGCCGTGGCCATGTGGTGTTGGGTGCCTGCCAGCCATCTTCTATGTGTACACCTAGAAGGATCCAGAACTAGCCTTAGAAGAGGAAGCAGGAACAGAGAGTTTGTGTATGATTAGAAGAAAACCCAGGGAGGGCCATTTGTCCAGCTGCCTTTGCAGGTGTCTTCCTGGGCTTCTGCTGAGGAAACCAAGTGCCTGAGTCCTGTAAGACATGGGGTAAGGACATGAAGAGACAGGATGCCTCCCCCCACCCCACCCTCTCCTTGGCACATAGTTAGAACCGACCGTAGCTTTTCTAGCTGTCTCCTCCAAACCCCAAGTCACCAAAACCTCCCTTCTGCCTTTCCTTACTCTTTTCTTGAAAAAGATTTATTTATTTACCTATTTAGGTATGTATTTGAAAGGCAGACTGACAAAGAGGGGAAGAGAGAGATAGATAGATGTCTTCATTCACTGGTTCACTCCCCAGATGGCAGCAACAGGCTGAGCCAGGCAAAAGCCAGGAGCTAGGAACTCCATCTGGGTCTCCTGTGTCGGCCATCATCCACTGCTTTCCCAGGTACATTAACAGGGAGCTGGATCAGAAGTGGAGCAGCCAGGAGTCGAACCAGTGTGCCAGTGTGGGATATCAGTGTTGCAAGCAGCTTAGCCCACTGTGCCATGATGCCCACCCCAATTCCCTGCTCTTTCTCTCTTCTTGGCTAACATGTCCAGGTGGCAGAAGTGTTTGTTTTCCTATTTAGGCATGTACTTCAAAAAGTTTTCAGGAAATGGAAGTAAAACACAGATGTATTTGGGTATAAGGTTTTTCATAATACACATTTTCTGTAAATATTCTGAAGTCTCCTTGTATGCATGGATTTCAAAGGTTTTTGCACCCAATTAACCTATATTTCAATGTCATTTTCCATGAACTCTATGAGGTCTCCTCATAGAAGACAGGGAATGTGGACTGCACTTTGAATTCATTTCTCCATGCTCTGTATATCCCACATTTCTATGTATATGTATTATGATCTAGTGCTCGAAGCACTTGGTACCTCTTAGAAGACCTGCTTTTTGTTGCTGTTTCTGCTGCTGTGTTTCTGTTAATATGAGGGTCCTGGACCATAAAATGCCTTCAGAAGCCAACAAGAAACAAATGACTAAAGTAGCCCAGATGGAAAGCAATAAGGAACAGTGCAGACTGTGGCAAACTGGAAAGTGTGTGCCCTGGCCAAAATGTGCCGTGAGTAATAACCACCAGCCTGTTGGTATCATGGAGTCTACAGTGCTCTTATTACCTGATTAATGAATGAGTAAGCAAATGATTAAATAACTCTTTTCTCCACCTTAGTTAGTTATAAAGATCTTTTATGATACATGTGTGTGTGAGTGTGTGTGTGAGTATGATGTGACGTGTATAATATTTGCTGCCACTATTACAAATACTAGTGTTTCTTTAAAGTTCACTCAATTATCATCTGACGTTTTACATACCCCTCAGCAAAAGACAGTAAACACAATAAATTCAATAAGAAGTAGCATTGTATTTTTATAACATTAAATGCTGGAAAGCAAAAACTTTGCTTTTCCTTTCTTCTTCATTTTTCCCAAACAGTAACAGGCATTAGTATAATTCTCGTGGTAAATGTATAGAACAATCAGGAGGGGAAAGAATAGGAAGGGGCGGAGTTTTCAGAATGGGAAAAGGATTTTACAGTTTGTCAAGGAGGATCAGGACCTCATTTTAGCGGACAAGATACCGTCACACTTAAGTTACCTACTGCTTACCCAGATTTCAGTCATTGCCACACTCTTTCTTCATGATGATTCTCAGGAAAATGCAATGAATTTATAGCTACCTTTGGATAGTTACAATCCATATTTTATGCTCTATCCCCTTTGAAATTCTCATGAAACAGAAAAGGTTGGGGTATGAAAATTTGGGCAATTATTAAATATATATAAAAACCTTTGAATAATGCATCAAAGATCCATTAAAATGAATGGAAATAATGTATTTTAATTGTCTAGCCACAAACTATTTGAGGATAGTGAGTAATAGATGGAACAGTGAGGCCAGTGGCTCTCAAACCATGCTGATTGTAGATAGATAATGAGCAATGCATGTTTGAAATCCATAAATACGTGGGAAGTCTCCTCTTGCTCTGTTTCCTAAGGAAAACCATACAATTGCTTTGAAATTATAGCAATTACAAGAACTGTATGCCCTTTCAAATAGTCCTGGCCGACGTGGGTGGTACCTCTAATAAATCCAGACCTGAAGTTAAGTGTAGTATGGGAAGAAAGCTGGATTCAAAAACTCAAAGTGTGGACTGGAGACTTGCTTTGTGACCTTGGAGTACAGTTACTTATAGCCACAGTTATGATGTATAATAAAAAGCCACTCACATCAGTAACATACAGCCGGCTGTAGCATTTTTCTGCTTAGGAGCCTATAGGTCAGCTGGGCAGCTCTGCCAATCTGAGCCAGGCCTGGGCAGGCTTCCTCGGGTGTCTGCAGGAGATGGTAATGTGCCTTTACTACTCGTGACAGGTTTGGGGCTTCAATGGGGACAGCTGGCAATTGATCCCTGTGCCACAAAGTGTCTTGTCACCAGCAGGCCAGCCTGAGGTGACAGCAGGGTTCCTTGGGGGGAGTTGGGGAGATTCACAGATGGGTCACCGTCCCTTCCTTTGCCATTGGTTAGCCAAGAGAAGTCACAAGTCCATAGTTAGGGACATGGACTCCACCTCTCCACGGGAGATGTGTAGAGTCACATTACACAGTGGGTGGATACAAGGAGAGGCTGTCCCAGGTCTGGGGCAAGGCATTGACTTCTCAGGGTAAACATTATCTTGCCCGGAATCCACAGTGATTAGACAGCCCGAGGAGAGAACGGAAGTAAACATACTTTTAAATTAAAATTCAGGGCAACACGTGAAGTGAAGTGAAGTGAAGTGAAGTGAAGTGAAGTGAAGTGAAGTGAAGTGAAGTGAAGATGGGAAGTGGAGTGAGGAGTGGAGTGGAGAACAGTGGGCAGGGAGGAAAATCTTACCAAAGAATCTTAAACTTTTGTGCTTAGGTCTGTGGTCTAAGCCAGGGCTGGAAGATCCCCAATGGTAAAGTCAGGAAACAGCTCAGAGCAGCCTGGTCCCCATGACACAACCCAAGGCCAAGGATGAAACCTCAGTTAACGGTGGCGATTGCCCCTCCAGAGCCACTGACAGCCAGCATTGCTCCTCGCGGGGAGTAAACTGGTCTTGTCGCTGTGCTTTGGCAGAAGTGGCATCTTTATCCCAAATCCTGTTACCACGTGGCTGGATTTCTGCAGTACCCTCTGAGTTGGCAGCGTCTTGCTGCCTGCCCTCTTCCCAGGTCCCCGCATGTGTTAATATGTCCCTGGTATCATAGCCGGAAATCAGCACAGGCGTTCCCTGAGCAGCGGTCATCCTCACTGGCAGGGCCAGGCAGACAGTGCTGCTCAGCAGTGCCCTCACCGAATACCCACCCAGTCCTGACCTAAGCACTGTCACACCGGCACCACCTCCTGTCCTGTCAAGATGGCCAGCAGACATCGCCGTCTGCCTCTCCCTGTTTCTGAGCATTCCCCTCCAGACCCCCGCTCTTTGCACACCATTGGTGCTCTGTCTCTCGGCAGCAGCGTTGGTTTTCCTTGCTGCGTGAGGTTGTGCTTAAGGGAAAAGAGGTTTCTGGGGGAACCAGGGCAGAGACGTTTCAGAAACGAGATCGACAGGCAAGGCTGACTTCCAGCAGCCTTTGTGCTCACTGCTCTGCTCCGTGCTCCTCGGAGCATCGAGTAGCCTTGAACTGGATACCTGAGAATCGTATCTGTACGGAACAAGATAAGGCTGGTGTTTTGTTTTCATCTCCGGCTGGGCTGGAGAGATCCAGGCCAATCAGCCCCCTGCAGCCTGCATCTTGCCAGACTGGTTATCAGTGAGGCCAGACAGACTTCAGAACGGAGCACCGAGAACAGCCCCCCCAACCCCAGGGTGGGGTGAGGTCCGGGTTCCCAGTCGCCTGCTCACTGTTGCCTGCTCACTCTTACTACTAAGGCTTTCAGCAGACCTGGGTGGCCTCACTGAGCCCGCAACCAGGGGTGGGAGCTGCCGCTGCGCTCCCCCCAAAGCCATCATCATCTTAAAACCCGCTTAAAGGCTAACAGCAGACAAATCCTCCTTGAAAGCTGAGCCTGTTTTAAGACGTCTTTACTAAAATCCCCGGGGAAGCATTCGCTGCTGTGTCCTGTCATTCCCTTTTCCTACGAGGAACGTCGTGGTGATTACAGCATAAGGAAGTGTGCATCTGCCCAGGGCCCCGTGGTGATGATGTGGGACTGAGGTCCTATTGCTGCCTGCCACCTCTTTGTCTTCACATCTCACCGAGCAGTGCTTTCTCTGCCTTGCCTCAGGCACGCTGGGTGGGATGGGTGGTACAGGGCTGGGCAGGTCCTTCACCAAAAGGCCACGTGGAGACAGAATAACAGGATGCAGAATCAAACTTCCTTCAGAATCAAAAGGTATCCTCGGACATTGTGACATTTATTGTTATGGTATTCTGGGCTCTTTTCTGTGTGTGTAATCTTGTATCCTATTGCCAGACACTTCTTTTCAGGACTTCATCTACTCAATCGACAGAAAAGGCTATACAATCCTACATTTGGATTTGACTAGACTTTACAATGTACTTAAAAAGCACATTGGTGGGGGGAGCTGTGTTGTGGTGGAACCGAGTAAGCCACAGCCTGCCATGCCAGCATCCCATACAGGTGCTGATTCGTACCCCAGCTGCTCTACTGCCGATCCACCCTCCTGCTAATGTGCCTGGGAAAGCAACGGAAGATGGCCCAAGTGCTTGGGACCCTGCACTCATGAGAGACCTGGATGAAGCTCCAGGCTCCTGCCTTCAGCCTAGCCCAACCTTGGCCATTGTGGCCATTTGAGAAGTGAACCTGCAGATGGAAGGCCTCTCTCTCTCCCTTTGTCTCTCTTTCTCTTGCAATCCCCCCCCCCCACCGTGTAACTCTGCCTTTCAAAGAAATAAAGAAAAATCTTTTAAAATATTGTTTAAAGTTCATAGGTAATGCCATTAAAGATAAATTTATTTTGGTGCTAACAAACTAAATCCATGCATATAAGAAGTCTTCAAAAATTTCATGAAAAACCTGTATTATGAAAAAACTGGATTTCAAACCTTTTTTGCACCAAAGTGAACTTATCTTTTAATTCCCTTTTCCACAAACTTTTTGAAAGAACTCTTGTATCTCTTTTTTATTTGTAGTTTTTTTTCCCCATCCATCTTTCAAAATACAGATTTTTGCATTTTATTAAATGTGGGTTAATTTTATTCTCTTAGACCAACTACACATTCAAGCTAAAATTTGATGGGATCAAAAAGTAACCTGAACATATTAGTTTTTTCCAGAAAAGAAAAAACTCAGTGGAAGAAAGTTTTAAGGAAACAGGTCCCACCCTGTAGAAGGATGCCTCTGTCAGAGAGGTGATGTGGCATCAGGGGTTGCTCTGGTGAAGTGGGAGGTGTTAGAGTGGGTGGCTTTGGAGGTCGCTTTAGAAAGTCACAGCACCTCTAACATTCAGGTCTTCCTTTGTCTAGGATCTGAATGAGTACAAAAGGGAAGAGAGCTGACATTCAGAGCCCCTGACTGATGCCAAGCTCTAAACTCTGTTCTCTTTAAAAAAAAAAAAAAAAAAAAAAAAAAAAAAACTTTTTGTTATTTATTTTGAGAGAGAAACAGAGACAAACCTCTTATTTGCTGTATCACTCTCAAGGTGCCCACAATAGCTGGGGCTGGACAGACCTAAATCAGAAGCCAGGAACTCCATCCACATGTCCCCCATGGATGGCAGAGACCCAAGTACTGGAGCCATCACCCGCTGCCTCGCTAGGGGTGCAGAAGCAAGGATCTTGGATCAGAACTGGAACTAAGATTCAAACCCAGACACTCCCATATGGATAGGGGCATCTGAGTAGCTTGTCAGCCACTGCACCAAACACCTGCCCTGATCAAACTCTGTTAGTCCTTCTTCCAAAACATTGAATTGAGCAGTATTCACCCCATCTTACAGGTGAAGAAACTTGAAGTTCATAGAACTTATATACTGTTCTTAGAGAAAGAAGTGAGGCAGAAGCTGAGTCCACCTGACTCCTAGCACCCTGAGCTAACTACAGCAAAACCTGTTGCCTGCTTCCCCGCCAACCCTGGGTGGGGCTCTCCCTGCTTGTGCTGGGGACCCTGTTTCCTCACTGTGGACAGAGCTGGAGCTTTCAGTCATTACAGAGTCTAACAACAGGTGGCAGTAACTCCCCGTAACAGTTGCCGTGCCTGTGTTAAATCAGGTTAGACACGCAGAGGGCTGAGCCTTTGTGACTGTGCTTCCAGCAGCATCACTCCCGGCGCAGCACTCCGGGACCGGCCACGAAGGTGATGGGCTCCCCAGAGCTCCCTGCCTCGGAGGCCTTGTGTGCGGGAGGCAGCCCGCAGGGCTTTGCAGTGCGTGTGGGGTTCTTTACATTCCTCAGGGGTGAACCTGTGATATTGTTCAGTGACATCAGGAGCTCCATCACTTGTCTTTTGGCAAGCGCCTTAAATAACGCCTTCTTTCAGAGGACCCTATTCTATTTGAGAATAAAAAAAAGAGGAATTTGTATTAAGAGAGCTATGACCGTGGGATGCCACCTCTAGTGAGATTCTTTGGATTGTCCCCTGGGATAGGACCCTTGGTGACACCAGGCAGCCTTATGCGGCTGAGGAGTCCATTCATGTTGACTGACAGGACTGTACACTCAGTGACTTAGCACACTTGAATTGTAGGTCTACTATGTGTTTGGTATTGTGCTGGTTGCTATACTATGCCAGTCTTAAAGCGTTTTTCACTTAACGTGGAAGTTGCATGAAAAATCTAATGTTAGGAAACCCTCTAATAAAAATTGTCATTTGTAAGTGGAGAGTAATAGTGGCCCTCACTTTTCTTATGAAGAACACATAAAACTACTTTCTGTTCACAAACATCAGCGGTCCTTTTGGCTGTGGCCAAGCAACAAATAGCAAAGAAGAATGTGTGTTCTGTTTGTTTCTTCCTAGACTGCAGAGTGGGATGAACCTGCAGATATGCTTTGTCAACGACAGTGGCAGCGATAAGGACAGCGATGCTGACGACAGCAAGACTGAAACCAGCTTGGACACCCCCTTGTCTCCCATGGTGAGTCCAGTGGTCACCAGCCAGTGTGCAGTGTGTGCTTTCCTGGCCATTCAGCTGCTTTCCTGTTGTGAATGTGGAACAGACTTTGCAGAGGTTAACAAAAGAAGCATCTCTTGGAATTGCATGCTCCTAAGATTGGACAATGATTGAAAAATCAGAGTTGTGACTTAAAAGAATACATACGCTTTATTAAAGTGAATGATTACTTTCCTATGAAACCATAAATCAAATATGTTCCAAAAAATTTATCAAGGAGAAAATATGCTGAATACCAATCTCCATTCCCACCATGGCTTAGAAATGTGAGCTCATTCCTTCTGTGTGTATCACAGAAGTTGCTTGAATAATCATAGGTGCTTCTTGGTAGAATTCTCTCCTCTGTGTCAGGAATGTCTGCATCACTCACCTTTCCTACCAAAGACCAACAAGTAGAAACTGTGTGAGTCATTGGATACCCGAGATCCTGAGGTCCAACACAGTGCCTTCACTCGGCAATGAATACTTTGTTGTGTCTGGTCACTTTAGGAAACTTAAGACCCAGGATCAAAGAAGTGTCTCAGGCTTGTCATAAACATGAGGGGCCTTCAAAGGCCCATGGAAGATGCATTATGGGAAAACTATGTATGAATTTCAAGAATTTTTTGTACCCAAAGCACCGTATTTTTTTCCATTATTACATTTTTCATGGTCTTTTTGAAGTACCTCCTGAGGTATATTTTCTTATTAAATATACTGTTGATTACACTATTATTTTTACTGCCCCTTCTGTTGATGTGAAAATTAGATTGTATTGCATGGTAGACCTCTTGTATGTGACTTGAGATTCATCTGGGTCAAATCCAGCAGCCCAAGTTGGAGTGATGGAGGAAATTCAGCCCCTGCGAGGGCCCCAGGCATGTTGTCACCCTCTCCAAGTGATGCTAACTGGCATGGAACACTCAGCTTGCTGTTTTTCCCCTTTGCAGAGCAAACAGAGTTCTTCCTATTCCGATAGAGACACTACTGAAGAGGAATCTGAATCCTTGGATGACATGGACTTCCTTACAAGGCAAAAGAAATTGCAAGCTGAAGCCAAAATGGCCCTTGCCATGGCCAAACCAATGGCCAAAATGCAAGTTGAAGTGGAAAAGCAGAACAGGAAAAAGTCTCCCGTCGCTGATCTTGTAAGCAGCAAACACTGAAGCGCAGGCGGGTGAGGGCTGCCAGTGGTTGACGCTGTCCCAGTCCTTTCCCAGAGTTATGCAAACTGGGGTTTCTCCAAGGCAGTTTGTAAAAAGTACTGTCATTGAGAAATAATGAAATCTGTTTCTTTTCCCTTTCTACTGTATCTTCCACTTAAAGACAAATCAGCAACAGATTTCACGAAAGCAGACTTTGCTCTTGATTCATATCTACCATGTTTGAAGGGGGCAATATCAGCTGTCATGGGCCTATTTCAAAAACCTCTTAGTGGTGGCCAACTCATCATTGCTCTAGTTCTTACTACCACCTTTCAGTGGAGACAGCATAGCATAGTAAGTAAGAGCCAGGGCTTTGGATTTAAGTCCCAAGCTGCCATTGACTGCCATTGTATTCTGGACAAGTTACTTAGGTCTCAGTTTTCTCATAAGATGAGAATAATCACACCTATGTCAGCGCACAGTCATGAGAACTCAACCAGATGAAGCCTTTACAGTACATCCTACAATGCTGGCAGCTGCTATAAAATGATTAAACAGTAGCTGAGGCCATTAATTTTATCCACATCATTGACATTAATTCATGGGCTATAATGATTATGGTTCTCACAGCCTGTATCAAATCACAAGGCTTTTGTTGCTGGTAGTGTAGCATTGTGGTACCAGCAGCATGCAAGTGGTAGGTAATGGAGCATGTGTAGGTAGGGCCCCACGTTGGGCCGGTCACAACCTCAGAAACCTTTCAAGCACAGAACCTGAGTTGCAGTGAGTGAATGAGGGTGGGTCTCCTAAGGGAAAACCAGGTCTTGTGTTCTGTGTGCTTGCAGCTCTGTTCACACCTCTATTTCTTCCGCTTTGTGTCTCCAGCTGCCCCACATGCCTCATATAAGTGAATGCTTGATGAAAAGGAGTTTAAAACCCGCTGACCTGCGAGACATGACTATTGGGCAGCTACAGGTGATAGTCAACGATCTCCATTCCCAGATAGAAAGTAAGTGTGAGATATGCTTGTAATGGGGTCTTAACAGTAAAACAATGGGATGGTGCTACTTTGTTGGTTCAGCATTTCACTGGGTCCCTCCTTTGTGCTTCCAAGGAAAGGAAGAGAATCACAGGCTCTTTTGTTGTTGCTTAGAGATTTTTTTTTTTCTTTAACTGTAAAATATTCAGAGACTTTAGGAGTTTTTCAAGGTTCCAAGAGGTTGCAGGTCCTTTTTACTTATCTTATATCCCCAGCTCCTAACACAGTGCATGTATTTGACTCACAACATATGTTTATAGAATATAATTCAATGATTATGAGTCACTTATTATATAATTATGCCTTCTTCTTTACTTGTGCACACATTTGTTTTAGGTATCATCGTCATGAGTCAAATCAAATTAGGCCTATTTTGTGAGGCTCCGAGTGGTGGGAATTTATTTGAGCAATATGTGAACATTACAGGGTGATGAAGGGGGTGGGCCTTTTATTCCCAGAATGAAGAAGCACCTCTAACAGAAATGTCCAGAGGGCTGTGAGTGTTACTCACTCGAGATGATTGGTCCTGCGAGGAACAGGGAGTTGCTTGGCCTAATCAAAGAACAGTCTCACCTAGACAGTGTGGTTAGGCCACATGTATTCAGCATCTTTCCAGCCTCCGGAATGCATGAATCTATAAACTCCTGTGGACTTACAGACTAAGAGACATGGCAACCAAAGGCACTCAAACAAACCAACTATAAAAAAGCATTTATGAGCCAAGTGGGAAACCTTATTGAATGTTTCATTGAAGATTGGTTGATTAGCTCTAGGTATGATACAGGTATTATGGCTATGTGATTTTGTTTAAAAGTCCCTGTGTTGTAGAGATACATACTAAAGCGGTTAAAGATAAAATAATGTGATGTCTAGAATTTGCTTTAAACTCACTCAGGGTTGGATGTTTGGCCTAGCAGTTAAAACGCTATAAGGGATGCCCACAGCCCATGCTGGAGTGCCTGCCATCCAGTTCTGGCTCTGCGCCTGATCCCAGCTTCCTGATAATGCCTGTCCTGGGAGACAGCGAGTCCTGACCCGGAGAGTTGGGCTCCTGATCCCCAGCTTCAGCCTGGCCCAGGCCAGCCATAGCCATTTTCAGATATTTGGGAAATGGTGAGTGAACCAGTGGATAGGAGCACAGTGTCTCTCACTCTCTCTCTCTCTCTCTCTGCCGAATAGAATAGAATAGAATAGAATAGAATAGAATAGAATAATCCGGTATGAGAAAAAGAAATGTGATTCAAGATTGACCATGTGTTAATAATTGTTTAAACTGGTTGGATCCCAGAGCCCGCTGGAACAAATGAAATGTTTGCAGTAGGTCCGATATGGATGTATTCAGAGCCAACTAAACACATTCAATATTATTCTAAGATCAAGAGAAATGGCTTCACATTTTAATTAAGAAACCTTGGGTTCACAAGATTCTTTTGCCTTTTAGTTGAGAATTACTTATTAGCATTGTTATTCTTTCCAGGCCTGAAAAGCTTTTCTGGTATTTTACCACGAAAACACCTTCCTTAGATTTTTAAATAATAAAATTGCTCTCTAGTCCTTTTCAGGAATAGATGAAATTTTAGACCTCTTTTCATATGATTTTTCTCTTTTTAAAATTGGAGGCTAGTGTGAACTAAAGGCAGGCGAATGTATGGGGAAATTCAAGAGAGAACCCCCTCCCTTTTTTTTTTTTTGGGGGGGGGGGAAGATTTATTTTATTTATTTGGAAGGTAGAGATATATATAGAGAGAGGGAGAAACAGAGACACAGAGATCACCCATCTGCTGGTTCACTTCCTAAGTGGCTGCAATGGCCTGGGCTGGGCCAGGACAAAACCAGGAGCCTAGAACTCCATCTGAGTCTCCCATTTGAATGGCAGGGGCCCAGGTACTTGGGCTATCATCTGCTGCCTCTCCAGGTTCATTGGCAGGAAGCTGGATTGAAAATGGAGTAGTTGGGACTTGAACCAGCACCCATGTAGGATGCCATTGTTGCAGGCAGCAGCCTAACCCATGAGCTACAAGGCTAACCTCTGAGAGAGAACGCTTTACTAGTTCATATGTTTAAGAGGCAGGAGCCAAATTAACCCAATGCACTGACTTAAGAAGATTAGATAGGTTTCTGTCTACATATATTTTATGCCCAATATGAGCCTGAGGCACATTGTCCTTGGCACCCTTGCTGTGCAGATGTTTGAAGGGCTGTTTCTTCAGGTCTCACACATCTGGCTACTCCAGAAGTCTGACTTAGCCCTGGTACTCCTCCGTGCCAGGGAACCGCAGAGCCTATGAGCCTCTCCATGGGACAGCCTCTCCAGCTGGGCGTCTGGGGAGGCACTGGCAGGTGCCAGAGGCCCCTCTCTCAGTGTGGCAGGAGCATCTTGAGAGCGAAGTGCTGCAGACTTGGTTGTCCACTTTTCTTCCAGACAGAATCCCACTGCTGCTAACAAGCTCTTTTCCTAACAGCTGATAGTTGTTCCCCTTGTAAATGGGAACATAATCTGGAGATATTTCTTACTTTGTTCCTTTTCTTCCAGCACCTCTCTGGTTCTATAAACTGGTCATGTTTTTCCACTTGGGGACTTCTGGGCTTAAGAGACACTAATAGGAGAATCTGCATCTTTATGGGAATACCTCTGCTTGCTGTGTTTGGATGCCTGTCCTTTGCGATGGGTCTGTGATACACAGGTGAGGATGCCTGTGTAGTTCCACCTTCTGACATGGCTGTGGTTTCCTGTCTTCATCGCAGGCTTGAATGAAGAGCTGGTGCAGCTGCTCCTCATCCGTGATGAGCTGCACACGGAGCAGGATGCCATGCTGGTGGACATCGAGGACTGGACCAGGTCAGTGTGGCCTCAGCCTCACCAAAGAGGGCAAAGAGCCCAGGGGCAACAGTTGGCTCTGACCAACACAAGGCAAAAGTTTTTAAAAAGTATATTGATAAAACTTAATCTTTTCTTAATGAACATGACCCAAAAAAAAAAGAATTAGCTCTGGAGAGCTTCCTTCTTTATTTCTGTAACTCCCCTGAGCTTTGTTGATATCAGCTGTTTAGACAGAGGGGGCACAGCCAGACTCCCCCTTACCAAATGCATCACCTTGGTTTTTTAAATTGATGCATCCATGGATGCATTGTATAATGTTACCATTAGGGTAAGCATGTCATCTTATCCAAGGCTGGTCGTGTCTTTGTGATGAAAACATTCAAATACCTTCCTTTAGCTTTTTTGAAATACACAGTACATGTATGGTCATTCTCTCGTGCCAGCATAATGCTGGGGCTTATTTCTCCTGGCAAACTGTAACTTAGGACCCATTGGCCAATCATCTGCTTCCCTCCCCACTGTGACCACTGTTCTACTCTCAACTTCGATGAGGTTGGCCTACACAGATTGCACATATGAGTGAGCTCACTCAGTATTGGTCTCTTTGTGCCTGGAGTATTTTGCTTTGCTTTCTGACAGCCAGCCTCCCCTTCTCATGGACTGTCAGCGCATTAGGAGTTCTTATACCTCCACCTAAATCAGGTCAGCAGTTCTGACCCCGGAGACCTTTGCCCTGAAGGACTGTCCCCCCGGGGAGTTGGCCCAAGCCATTCAGTGCTGGCATATTGCCAGCATGTGAGCGCCACATGGCGGATGCCACAAAGCAGCACCAGCTGTTATGTGAGCCAGCTCTTGAGCATCTCTGCCATGCCCAGAAGGCAAGGACCCTGGCATCTTTCCACAGCCCCAGTGCAACCAAATTGTTCTCACCAGAAAACTCCAGGACTTGGATTTCTAGCTGGGCTGGGCTCCAGTCACCTCTCTTAAAGAAGGAAGGAATGCTTACCCCACTAAGGGATAAGGAAAGTAAGCTAAAGTTGGCCCAAGATCTTGCATTTCTTAGTAGTTTTCCTAGAAGGAAATCCCAGCATATGTGTACATTATATATCATGTATGTACATTGTAAAGCATGCATGTAAAGTACATGAAATACTGTAAATAGTCATAATCATATTTATAATTCATATTTCTTAGACAGTGCATGTGAATTCATTAAACCAGAAGACAGAGACAGTCTTTCAGCCTAATGGTTAAGACATCTGCTTCCCATATCACAGAGCCTGGGTTCAGTTCCTGGCTTTGGCTCCAGATTCCAGTTTCCTGGTCATGCAGACTCTGGGAGGCAGCAGGTGATGGCAGGTTGGGTCCCTGCCAGCCACATGGGAGACCTGGGTTACATTCCCAGTTCCCAGCTTAGACCTGGCCCAGACCCAGCCATTGGGGAGTGAACCAACACTTGGGAGCTCTCTATCTCTTGATTAATGAGAAAATAATAATAAAATTAATAATAAGCCAGAAGGCAATAATTGTATTCAATCCCAAGAATCGTATTCAGAGAGTAGAAATCTTCCCAAGGGAAGCCAGAACACTCCTTGTCACAGTCACATCCAGAATCATCCCTGAGAAGCCTGGAAATGTGAATGTTGATGCTGCCCTCAGCACCTGCCAGAGAGCTCCAGCTCAGTGGGAACACTGGCGAAAGTAATTTGCTGAGGATGCAGTGTTAAAAAATAGTTTCGGTAGCAAAACAGATGCTGCAAAACTGGGTTTAGCCTTTTCTTTAAAGACCCATGGACAGCCCTCTGTTTCATGTCCTTTAAATATTACACAGCCTCATCTCTAACCAAACAAAGAGGTGGGGGTGGGGGGTCAAAGGACGCCAGTAAGCCTCCTCATGCTCCCTGAGCAAATTTGCCTGCAAATGAAACACTGAAATCACAGTAACACTCAAATGTATTATTGCCATCTACAGCCATACTGAGGCACTGCACCAAACACAGCAGTGAAACTGATTCTGTTGTGTGAGCCCAATAAATTTGCACACTAATATTGAGTTGATGGGAAATCAGTAGTGAAATAGACAACCAGGACTGAAATTTTCTGAAAAAAATATATATGAGCTCTTTGGTAAGCGCTTCGATTTGCCTGTGTTAGCAGAGACCCTTGCCCTCTCTGTATGTCTAATTCTATATGGCAAGGTTGGCATTTGTCATTAAGGGGGACATTGGGAGCCTTCTTCCCTTTCCTCAAAGTGTTGGACTCATGCTTAGGTTTGCAGTGTATATTTCTGTACTTTTCAAATGGTGTGATCATGGAAATCAGGGTAGGCAGGACTATGCGGTTAAAAGGAAAGGAGTCACAAACTTAATTGCTTATTTATACTTAGAGAGAGGAAGCTGCCATCTGCTGCTTCACTCCCCAAATTCCTGCAGTGGCCAAAGCCGGGAGCTGGGAACTCAATCCAGGTCTCCAGTGTGAGTGGCAGGAACTCAATTATTTGAGCTGTCACTGCTGCTGAAGCTGTAGTCAGGAGCAGGTCTTTGGAAGGGGACTGAGGCTCTCTGATGTTGGACGCCAGCATCTTAACCACTAAGCTAAACACCTGACCCAGGGGTTACAAATTTAAAGGTGTCTTGGGAACCCTTTAAATTCAAGTAATTCTGCAATAGATAGGACATGGTGCCTCTATAATGCCCTTAGTTTGGTGGAGAGATGTTCTATGTCTAGTCCTGGCTACAGAAGTTATCTTATTACCCAGGGTGTGCAGATGAGGGGGCAGGGGCACCTAAATATTCCTAAAGGTCATGATCACAGAGTCCTGTGGCCACATAGTGAAAGGCTGAGAGGGTGGCTATGGGGACTGCTAGGAAACTTGGTTCTCCTCGTCCCTTTACCTGTCCAACTCCTACCACTCCTGGTGTCAGCACCCATCAGTGTTTAATTTTAGAGCCACCTGGAGAGCTTTATAAACTCCCAATGCTTGGGCCCCTCCCCTAGAGATGCTGATATAATTATTAGGGTGGAGGGGGAGGAGGTATCTGGAGTTTTCAAAGCTTTTAGCTGATTCTAATGTACAAATTGGAGAACCACTGATTTAGGTGACCCCTCTTTAGAGAAATACTCCAGACCTCCAGAGACTTTGCTTGCCAACAGTCATGCTCCCTGTGGTGCATTGTCAGTGTAGGACTGTACTCCACCTCATCAGGCTGCACTTGTGGCCTAACAGGACGTTTTCCTAACGGATGACTCCCACACGCAAACACCTGCTGCAGAGTTGGCCCTAAGTCAGTCCATGTTAGCCTATTTCCAGAATATGAGCAGTCACAGGGTGGGTGCGACAGGCTGCACTGGCTGTTACATGAACCAGACCTTGATCACCAAGATCGGATTAGGACCCTCTTCTCTGTATTCTTGGCATCGTCCTGTTCCTACCATGTGGAGCCTGGTCACACTGAGTTCTATGTGTGTGCCATCCCCATACAGTCCCTGAAAGTGGACACAGCACCACTTTTCATTCATTCTCCTGTCCCTAGAGCCTAGGAGGGGGCTTGCCAGATGCACAGTAGGTCCTCATGAGCAATTCTTATTTAAAAAACATCCTTTGGGGGGGTTGAGTACAATGAGTCTTAATAGGATTTTAATGCAAATTACTGATGAGAACCTTTTAGTTTTATGAACTGAAACCCTTCTCCTTTGTTTAAAGTTTTAATGAAATTCACCTTTTTATGTCTGTCTTAGAATAACACTCAACTTTTGATATTTTCTGAGCTGTTTACTGTCTTCTTTTCCTTCTCAGAAAATCCTTTGATGTTTCTATTTGTGCACACACACACATTTTAAAACTGATGAACTGTAATCTAATTAGCTGCAGTAGAATTGTAGCTCACTAGGTAGCAAAATAATTAGTGTGCTGAATTTACTTAAGGGAGAGGCACATGGGCTACATTATGAAAATGACCTAGGTGCTTTGGTCCCCAGGAACAAGACCCTGACATCTGCTAAGAGGGATGACTGTTTAAGGAGTGGAGAGCAGATGTCTTCCCTGAGTAGTTTATTGTCAGATGAGTGTCACCATTTATTTGTGGGCTGCTGAGTGTGGCAAGAACATTGGAGTCACTTCCCTATTTCTGAAAGTATTTGTGGTTTGTCTTCCCTATACCATAGAAAACAGAAATTCAGCCTAAAACCAATGAATTAAACTTGACGTCACTGATACCCCAAGTCTAGGCACACACAGACTATCCCTAAACCCTAATAACAGATGGAAACCACAGCCTTAGATGTTTTTCTCTCGCCTAAATGTATCATTTCCTGTGGTCTTCCTTCAAAACCATTGTCTTTCACAGTCATCATATCCTACTCTCCAGGAAGTACCCATTCAAGTGATGTAAACGGAGCGGCCATTCCTCCTCTTCTGACTGCACCGTGCAGCTGCTGGGCGGGCGTGACTCTGGGCTCACGGGTCATAAGACTTATCCCAACCCACCCCCACCTCACTACCACGATCATGCCCAGGGGATTAATTGGGCGGTGTGGGGTAGGGATTGGGGGACTCATATTTGGAAATTCTTTACCTCCATAAGGGCTTGCCATTGGAGAAACATTAGTTATGTGAGAGGGAACTCAGTTATTAGCCCCAGGTTCTGTCAGGAGCCTTGTTGCCTACATCTTTGTTGAAGCCTCCATCTGCATCTCTACATACGTGTTGTTTAGATAAAGTAGGCACTCAGCCCCGTTTTAACTTCCTGTCGGCATTTATTTTCTCTCTGCTGTCTCCGTGATTGCTGTTTGTCCCCTCAGCACCGGGATCAGTGCCTGCCTTCTAGAAAGCACTTGTCAAATGTGTGTTGATAAAAATACCCAGGACACTTCACTCTTTTCATTTTTAAACACAGCACTTTGCTTGTCAAAGGGAGTGGCATCTTTAAATCTCAGGTTACTCCAATAGGATACCAGTAAAAGGCATTGTGCAAATTATAAAACAATTAAAGGGGTAAGTAGCTTGGATAAAGTACTGTTTCCTAATCCCCCTTTGAGCAACTCTGAACCTCGGTTTGGAGGAGGGGCAGGCGGTGGGGCTGTTTCCTCCCACTGCTCAGTGGCTGTTGCTCATTTTACAGACATGCTGAAAGTCAGCAGAAGCACCTGGCGGAGAAGATGCCTGCGAAGTGAGGAGAAGCCGTCCAACCGGAGGACACGCTAGAATTCATTTTGCTTCTGTGGTTGTAAAAATGCTGTTGCTAAAGGTGGCGCAGAAACAAATATCAGTGTTAGTCATTGATAATGTCTGAAGCTTAATGTCCAGTGATTGGCCTTTGCTTCTTAATTTATTTTAATTTTTTACTTGTGCCACTTAATATCAGGCATTTTAATAAAATATTGTTACAAAAAAATGTACAGTACTTACACCATCACAAATCATGGTTAATCAGAGAGGGTAGTTTTAAATTTATTTTTATTTGTTTTAGAGATTTTCAGTTGGAGCAGTATTTTACCATTGACTACTTTCATTCTTCACTGTAGTTTTAAAGAAGAACTGTAAATGACGGTGCTATCCAAGTCAAAAAATACCTGCCTGCCTCCTAGTGAAGTTGTAGCTCCCGTAATATATATATTTTAATCAGTTTTCAACATTTTGTGAATGTTGACTACCTGAAGTTCATTTTTAGATGTGCTATTAACATTCTGTTGGATTCAGAGGGTTCCTTGAGAGTTTTATGTATAAATATGTAAAATAAAAATTAAAACTTTGTTTCATATGATATGTCTTTTTGCTCACTAGCTGTTGCATCTACTCATCAGCCATCAGATAAAATAGAATATTAGAAAAACCAGTGACAGTCACACATGGATTTTATTGAAAATGAGAGGCAAGGCAACCGATCAGGACCGACTCCTTACCAGAGTGTGGCCCCCAACAGCAAGTTACACAGCTTTTTATAGTATTCTGTCCACTAGGGCTCACAATTTCGAACCCCTGGTATGCAGTGCACAATAAAAAAAAAAAAAAAAAAAAAACAGAATATGGTTGTAAGATAACAGTTAACAATAACAAACCCAGGAACAATAACAAACCCAAGATATGGTTGTAAGATAACAGTGCAGTGCAGGGCCCATTTCTGTCAACTCAGGCAGAACACTCAGGTTGTGTCCTTTCTCAGTTCCTTGGAATTTGGGCCTGCATCGTTTCACAAGATACACCCTCAGTCATTAGCAAGCAAAGATAGTATATACAGAAGCAAGAGATCTGCAGTTAGTTTTTAGCACACTCCATTTTGATTTTTGACTCTACACAGCAAGCCCTCTGTCGGCTAGCTTTCCTCACTCCTCACGGCTTCAGAACCAAATCCCCCATGGGGAAGTTAAAATCAAATTGCTCCAGAAGATAGGCAAGGCAGTAAATGATCAGGACAACTCTGTGTGTGTGTGTGTGTGTGTGTGTGAGAGAGAGGTATTTAAAAAAGACCAAAGGAGATATATGTGATTTAAAGAAGGCCAAAGGTCAGCGGCGTCAGAACTCACGCTTGGTTCTGTTCAAAGGCACATGTCAAATATTTGTTGATAAAAATATCCTATAACCTTAACCTCTTTGCATTTTAAAAAAAACAATACTTTTCTTCTCAGAGGTAGTACAATCTGTAGTCTCAGGTTACTCAATGAAAGGAATCATACATCCAGTGTAAAAGCTAAAGAGGTCAGGGCAGTTGGCATAAAGTACTTACTCTCAATTCTCAGGTATTTCCCTGTGCATCACTCTGAACCTCGCTTTGAAGGACGTCATGAATCTGGAATTTTAGTGTGTTACAATGTAATAGCTGCTGGTTCTGTGAGAGTCTCTTTTTGCCTCAAAAGTCCATTTGCTGAGTTCCTCATGTGAACAAGTAACACTTGTATTTATGCGATTTCCAAGGCCAGTGGCAGCTTTTCTAAAATTTTTAACCACTTCATGAAAAAAAATCCAAGTCTAAAGTAGATGACAGACTGTCTCCCACCAGGTGGAGTTTCAGAAGGTCGCTTTCATTAGCACATGTCCCTGCCGGGATTAGAGCGCCGTCAACTAAGGCAGAGGTGAGAGAGTCAACGCCCGAGCCTCCCACAGATGCCCTGCTGTCCCTGGACAGTCGCGATGGCATCTGCAGACTGAACTTGAGAATCCACCCTGGCTCTATTTCCTTTCTCAGAGATACTCAGAACAGTACAGCACATAAGAATCAGAGTTGCTTGTGTTCATAGACAGTCTTACATGTCACAAAACGAGCAACCTTACATTCTCACACCGATCACTTATCATGGGCCCAAGTTATTTCCCTTCAGAATGGAAAGGAACGCAGCCCATGAGTGAGTGTTGGTTTCTGTGAGCTGGCTGTTGAACAGGACAGGTTGCTACTCACCTCTGAGCTTAAAACTTAAGCTACCCAGCTGTCTCTCCCTGGACCCCAAAGTGCCACACCAGCTGTTGGAGATCTCCTATGGCAATCCCAGCCCTGAGCATCCATTGCAGCTTCGGACAGCCAGTGCTCCATCTTCAGTGGTGCACTGGGCCACTGGAAACCACTGATGCCAGATATGCAGGTATTGGTCAAGTGACCACAGGAGATCTGCTTGGTGTCAGTGTGGGAAAAACTATGGTTTCTACTATATCTTGAATGCCACACTTTGCTAATTGACACCCCAGCTGAGTTCTTTTTTTATTATTATTAACAAAATATATTTAAAGACAGAGTGACATATATAGAGATAGTATAGGGGCTGGCGCTGTGGCACAGCAGGTTAAAGCCCTGGCCTGAAGCGCCGGCATCCTATATGGGCACTGGTTCTAGTCCCAGCTGCTTCTCTTCTTATCCAGCTCTCTGCTATGGCCTGGGAAAGCAGTAGAAGATGACCCAAGTCCTTGGGCCCCTGCACCCATGTGGGAGACCCAGAAGAGCTTCTGGCTGCTGGCTTCAGATCAGCACAGCTCTGGCCGTTGCAGCCATCTGGGGAGTGAATCAACAGATGGAAGACCTCTCTCTCTGTCTCTACCTCTCTGTGTAGCTCTGTCTTTCAAATAAATAAAATAAATTAAAAAAAAAAAAAGAGATAGTCTATCCACTGGTTGACTCCCCAAGTGCCCACAACAGCTGGGGCTGGTCCAGGCCAAAGCCAGGAGCCCAGATCCATGTGGATCTCCCACTTACGTGACAGAGCCTAAGTACTTGAGCCATCACCTGCTGCCTCCCAGGTGCATAAGCGGGAAGCTGGATCAGAAGCTGAGTAACTAAGACTTGAACCAGCCCTCCAATAGGACATGCAGACATCCCAAGCTGCAACTTAACTGCTGCACCACAACACCGGCCCACCCCCTCCATCTGAATTCTGATGCTTCCAAAATGCAATTACCTTCTGCACTGGCACTCATTTATTTGTCTAAATAAGATATGATACATTCACTATGAGATGGGTTGATGGGTCATGAGTTTTTTAGGATGTTTTAACTGAGGCTTATAGTCTGGTGGTATAATTTAATATTATATTAAATAATTTAGGAACTAATGGTGTGGCCATGCAAAATGAAAGAGTCCTAATTTCTGAGACTGCAAGAAGCCTCTCATTTACTAGGTTTGGTAAAAATGATTCACCAAGGCTAACCGGTTGTAGGACATCCCTCCCCATAGCATGCTTCTCTTTACGTGTCACTGTTCTGGAACAGTGCTCTGCCTATGGTTATAACACAGGCTTTGTTTTAAAAACTGTGCAGTTGAGGGCTGGCACTGTGGCATAGCGGTTAAGCCACCACCTGTGACGCACGCATCCCATTAGGGCGTTGGTTCGAGTCTCAGCTGCTCCCCTTCTGATCCACGTCTCTGCTTATGGCCTGGGAAAAAGCAGTGAAAAATAGCCCAAGTGCTTGGAACCCTGCATCCACATGGGAGACCCAGATGAAATTCCTGGCTCCTGGCTTTGGCCCTGGCTGTTGCAGCCATTTGGGGAGTGAACCATAGGATGGAAGATCTCACCCTGTCTTTGTAACTCTGCCTTTCAAGTAAATAAATAAATCTTAAAAAAAAAAAAAAAAAAAAGGAGTGTTGAATCCACTTCCTGTACACAGTAAAAGAGCACAAAACATGGGAAAAGTGGTTTTATTTTCACTCTCCAGGCTCAGCATTCAAACCTTCTTGCTGACTATTTATTATCAGATTTTCTAATCTTTTATACTCAATCAATACCTTGTTTGCTTTCTGGCTTTCCAGAAAATGGCAGTGTGTATCGTGACTAGTTAACCAGAGACAAGGCTGGAAGTGGGTTCTTTAATTTTCTGCCTCATAAAGTTACTTCCCTTCCAGATGCCTGCTAGTTCTCAGGAGAACTTAGTCTGCAGAAGTGTCAGCTCACCTTCCAAGAGGCAGCTGAGCTCACAGAGCTTCTTCCCCAAGTGAGAAATGGCACCAGAAAGACGGCTGGGGCCCCCCTTCTCCTTGAGAGCATTTTTGGAAGCAAGGGTCCAAGGCACAAGAGGTATTGACTGTTACAAGCACTGGGGGTGGGGGTGGGGGCTGGGGGGCAAGGGCTTTCCTAGTTCTCACAAAGCATCCGTTTCCTCTTTCCAGTGAACCGAAGCCCTCTTGTCCCAGCTGCTCAGGTTGATTCTAAAATGCGTCATCATCTCACATGCAAATCACATTGCGAATAGAGCACCAGGCAACAGTGTTGGGCTCAGTAGTTTTTAAGGGAAGTAATGAATGCTTCAGGAAGGATAGCTAGGCGTGGGAATGTTTGTATGGGAGCAAGAGCTCTGCCTCCCTGCAGTTCTGACCAGACCAAGAGCGGGAGTGAAACACACAGGGACCTCTCTGGAGTTCCCAAACCAGCCTCAGCGCAAGGCCAGCGAGAGGGCTGGCTCTCCAGGGAGAGGGCGGCTTCGAGACTGCCTAGACTCCAGGCAAGAGCAGAGAGGAAGCCTGGCTGCACACAAGGCCTGGGGAGAAGGGAAGAGCTACTCATCCGGAGTTGTCGGGGACCCCGGACGCCAGCAGTCCCCTACAGCTCTGGCCAGTTTTTCCAGAAGTCTTCCCCATGGCTTAGCCCCTTAGGCCAAGCCATTGCCTGGGGGAAATGCCTCCTCCGTGAGGTCAGAGAGCCCCAGGCTGCCTCTCTCCAAGAGGATGTCACACTGGGACCCTGTGAGGCGCAGAGCCAGGCCTACCCTCAGGAGTACTGGTGCCTAATGGCAATTTGTCAAAGGCAGCCTGGAAGGGGCTGAGTCATTGAGGTTTGATGAATTTTGCAGGCAATGTGCGAACAACTGAAAATTCTTTTGAGTTTCCCCCACTGCTCAAGCTGATCTCTGAGCTACCCCTCCCCACCTCAGACGCTTGGGCAAGAATTAATGTGGTTTGGAGTAAAGGGGCAAATCCAAAAATGAAAAGTCAAATGTAGGAGCAGGGAGTAGGGGCAGGGCGCAGAGGGTGAGCCACTGTTGGGACATCCGCATCCTGTATCTGAGTACTGGGATGGAGTCTCACCTCTACTTCCAATCCTATAGATGCACCTGGGAGGCAACAGATGATGGCTCAAGAATTTGGATCCCAGCCGGCGCCGTGGCTTAACAGGCTAATCCTCCGCCTGTGGCGCTGGCACACCGGGTTCTAGTCCCGGTTGGGGCGCTGGATTCTATCCCGGTTGCCCCTCTTCCAGGCCAGCTCTCTGCTATGGCCCGGGAAGGCAGTGGAGGATGGCCCAAGTGCTTGGGCCCTGCACCCGCATGGGAGACCAGGAGAAGCACCTGGCTCCTGGCTTCAGATCAGCGCGATGCGCCGGCCGCAGCGGCCATTGGAGGGTGAACCAACGGCAAAAAGGAAGACCTTTCTCTCTGTCTCTCTCTCTCTCACTATCCACTCTGCCTGTCAAAAAAAAAAAAAAAAAAAAAAAAGAATTTGGATCCCTGCCACCCATGTGGGAGACCTGAATGGAGTTCCTGGCTCCTATCTTTGGCCTGGCCCAGACCCAGGTCTCTCTCCTCTTACCCCCTCCCCTCCACCACCACTCTGCCTCTCAAATAAAATAACTTAAAATATTTAAGAAAACAAAACTTATAACTTCTGGGGTCACACTTGAAATTTGTTATCCATTTGCCACCAAAAGAAAGAGTCCTAGATAAATCACCTTGATTTTGAAATCTAAACTTTACCTCAGGTCTCCTTTCCCTTGAGTTTCTTTCACAATCTACCCGATCCCCTGATTTGCATAGCTGGTGTGCCAGTATTATACTAATAATGCCTTCTCCCATCCACTAAGATAAAAAGTCAGAATGCCCACTTCCTTTTTTAAAAAGTACACACATGTGTATCACTTCCTAAATTGCACTCACTGTCAAGACTACTGGGCTAGAAAAGCATCCAGGAGTTGGTTCATGTCTGTGGCAGTTAACGGCTTCAGGGAAACCTCCCAGTTGTCTCCACTCCACTCCTTAGGAGCCTCTGACCTGCTGGAGCTTTGGCTCAGCCTCCTCAGAAGCAGGAAGTTCACATACAAATAACTCATCTCAGGTGCTGGTGTGGATTTTCCTCCCCTCCCAAAGACCAGGCAAGCAGCACTGCTTTCACATCGCACCGAAAATGAAAGCCAAATCTTAGGACCACTGCAGTTCTCTGACTCAAGGACTCCTGGTCATTCCCAACTCAAAGTTACCGCAGGCTTCTGGGCTCGAGATGAAAACATTCTAATTGGGAATTCCTTTGGCTTCGGTTTCCAGGCCAGTCATCCAAGCCATCCCAAAGCCTGGATCAGATTTAGCCCACTGCAAGTAGCAGCGTTGGTCGTTTGGAAAGACAGCGGTTCTACTTTCCAGGCCACACAGCCAAGTGCAGGAGAGGAGTGAATGTGAGAGCCTCTTCCTCAAAGAAGACTGAGGGAATGGAAGTCTTTGATAAGATGAGTACCGGAGGGACCTTGAGCCCCTGCCTGCTATGCTGGCATCCGTATCCCAGCCGCTCTGCTTCCAGTCCAGCTCTCTGCAGGTGCACCTAAGAAGGCAATGGACGATGGCCCAAGTGCTTGGAACTCTGCCCCCCACATTAGGAGGAGAACCTGGATGGAGTTTCTTTTGTGGAGTGAACCAGTAGATGGAAGATCTCCCCTGGCCCTTTTCTCTCTGTCTGCCATCAACCTCTCTGTAACTGCCTTTCAAACAAATAAAAAAAAATTTTAAAAAACTAGAATCAAATGCATCTAAGAAGAGGCAAAAGCACATGAGTATTCATACATATATTGAATAGTTTAGAAAGGAAGCAGTTGGACTACTGACTGTGCCCATACTTGCAGGGTTCATAAATCCAAATAAATTTAGGGTCCGGGGCTGGCACTGTGCCACAGCAGGTTAAAGCCCCGGCCTGCAGCACCAGCATTCCATATGGGCACTGGTACATGTCCCAGCTGCTGCACTTCTGGTCCAGCTTCCTGTTAAGGTACCTGGGAAAGCAGTGGAGGATGGCCCAAGTGCTTGGCCCCTGCACCCACATGGGAAACCCAGATGAAGCTCTTGGCTCCTAGCTTTGGCCCAGCCTGGCCCCGCCCTGGTTGTTGTGGCTGTTTGCGGGGGTGTACCAGCAGATGGAAGGCCTCTCTCTCTCTCTCTCTACCTCTCTGTAACTCTGCCTTTCAAATAAGTAAAATAAATCTTTTTTTTAAAAAAAAAGAATCTAGGAGCCAGACTACTAATACAAATGATGTAAGCAGGCCGGCACCACAGCTCAATAGGCTAATCCTCCGCCTAGTGGCGCCAGCACACCGGGTTCTAGTCCCGGTCGGGGAGCCAGATTCTGTCACGGTTGCCCCTCTTCCAGTCCAGCTCTCTGCTGTGGCCCAGGAGTGCAGTGGAGGATGGCCCAAGTGCTTGGGCCCTGCACCCCATGGGAGACCAGGAGAAGCACCTGGCTCCTGGCTTTGGATCAGCGCAGTGCACCGGCAGCAGCGCGCCGACCGCAGCAGCCATTGGAGGGTGAACCAACGGCAAAGGAAGACCTTTCTCTCTGTCTCTCTCTCTCACTCTGCCTGTCAAAAATAAAAGAAAATAAAAAGAATAAACAAGTGATGTAAGCAAATTGGAATTAAGAAATGATAAGGAGCTCATACTCTCACTAAAGTGATTCACAGCTAAGGAAATGACTACTTACCTGGGACAGGTTGACCTGGCTTCTGCTAGACTTTTCTAAGATTTCAAAGTATTCTGGATTTATTATACAGAGTATATGACTTACATTAGCCAATGCTTTAGTATACGACATTGGCCACCGCTGAAAGTCATTTTAGGAGAAGCCTCACAAAATGTATTGAGGCCAGCATTGTGGCATAGTGGGTAAAGCTGCTGCCTGTGATGCTGGTATCCCATATGGGTGCCTGTTCACAGCTGCTCCACTTACAATGTAGCTCCCCGGTGATAGTCTGGAAAAAGCAGAGGAGGATAGCCCAAGTTCTTGGGCCCTTGTCACCCATGTGGGAGAAATGGAAGAATCACCTGGCTCTTGGCTTTGGCCAGGCCCAGCCCTGGCCATTACAGCCATTGGGAGAGTAAACCAGTGGATGGAAGATCTCTCTCTCTGTCTCTCTCTCTCTCTCTCTCTCTCTCAAATAAATAAATAAATATTTTTAATGTGTTATTATGTTTACAGACTAGTAGTTACTGCATGACACAATGACAACTTCATAAGTGCCTGGGGAAATACTCCTTTCAGGTGCTAGTAGGAACAACAGTCAAATTTCCCTATTGATTACCCTAAATTCTTTGCTTCATAATGTTTCCCTTTTTGCATTGGCTTCCAAGAAGCAAGGAACAAAATTTGCAGCACACGTAAAATGAGACATTAGCTTTGGGTAATGTACCTATTAGTTTACTTAGTCCGTAGATGCCTCAAATTGTTTTGGAGAACCAGGCAAGTTATCATATGTAAGTCTATCATCTATATATACTATGATATGTGTAAATTTTTTTTTCATCTATATCTTTAACCCTCTCTGTCTACCACCACCTGGAATCTACTCCCAGCACAGGTGGATATCCAGGGAGCTTCCAAAGTCAGGAGTCGATATTTGTTAGAAGATAAAGTAAATAAAAAACCAAGTCCTGATATCAATTATGCCTCCCTACACATACTTTGTGTGTCTATTCCACTATCATATTGCAGCCAAATCCTGCTCTTGTGGTCAGTGGTAGCCATAGTTGATGTATTCCCAGTGCATGTTCCCATTCTTCTGGCTTCTGTGGTGAGCTCTACTCAGCTCTGTGTGGTTCTGCTGGGACTGTCAGACTTGTCATCCTGCCCCTTCTTATCTAAGGAGTGACTTGGGCACGTTAATCAGAATACCCATGCCCCCACCCTTCTGTAAGAGTTGGTTCATTAATGTGCACGTGACCCAGCAAGGAATTGATTTATAGACACTGGAATTGCTAAACTGAGAACCTAAGAGCCTGGCAGCCATCTCATCCACTCTGTGGAGAGACAGCTTACATCCAAAGTCAAGAAGGGCAGCAGAGCCCAGAGGTGCTAGGAGAGACAGACAGAACCCTGAGGACACCCAGGGAGTTCTTGGATTTACTCTGAATCATATCCTCATCTGGACATTTTTGTCACAACAGTCAGGATATCCCATGTTGCCTCTACTTGTTTAAGTAGTGCCTCTGTCAGGACTGAAAATGTCCTGACTGTATTCATGTGTCTAGGCTCACAGCCCCGTCCATCATCTCAATCATCTCTCACATGGCTGCCAAAGTGACCTTGCAACGTTTCTAGCAAACACCTGCTCTTGACGTGGCCCTGCTCAATTTCTAAGAGCCCATTACCCTCAGAATAAACTCTTCACATAATCTTCAAGGCCTGTTATGACCTGTCTCTGGCCTTCCCAGCCAACCTACCTCTGGCCACTCTCCTTTTTGGACTTGGAGCTGGTGAAATGTAAGCTCCTTGGTGATCCTACTTTCTCCCTGAGAGCCAAGCCTTTGTGTACCATGTTCTTTATTCCTAAAATCCTCTTCCACGCTTTAGGCTCAAATGTCATCTCCACTGGAAAATCTTCCTGTGTTCCCATAGCTGGACGTGGCTGTTTATTCTCCTTTACTTCACTGTGGGCCCATTTCAGTAACTGCGTAGAATTGTCATGGGTTTTGCTTTTCTGCAACCAGACTGCAAGCTCTCTGAGAACAGGGAAGATCATTATCTGTGTTTCTTCACACCCAGTCCAGCAACTGGTACTTCACAGGAGCTAAATAACTATGTTGAAGAGGCCAGTGAATGAATGAATGAATGTGCAACATCATCTTACAGAGAAATCCTACTCCGGTTTTTCACTACGTTATTTTCCTAGATGTTCTAAGATTTTTGCAACAACTTAAAGTTCCACGTCTTTTCGAGAAGTCAAGTTTCTTTAAAAGTCCTCATTTGAGATTCAGTATTCTCCTAAGGTCTCTGAGGCAAACGTTAATCATGAAGCAGATTCTATCCTCCAGTTGTAAAGATTGTAAAGAACCCAATGTACTTTATAAACTGGGATGAGATGCTCAACTTCTGACTTTTCATTAATTGTTTATAAAATTATAAGTAACTTTAAGAAGAAAGAAATTGACTGTGAGATGATGGCAGATGACCCACCAAGCTGTAGGGAGCCCACGTGGGTTGGGCTGACCATCTTCATTCTCCTGAACATGTGTAACAGGGACCCTCAGCCAGCATCCTCAGGGCTGAGATACTTGGCATCCATCATTCTTTGGAGAAAGGAGTATCGGCTTGTTGGCTTTGCTAGCACGAGTGCCGTGCTTTCTTTTCCTGAGCATCAGGGTAGAATAGTGGACTTAGCCCTGAAATAGAGTCAGGGCCCTTTTTGCCAGCTCTTTGGTGCAGTGATACAGAGACTAACTCTATGGTGCTAGATTGCTTAGATGAAGGTCCAATGGCTGAATCAAAGCTGGGGAAAATGGAGAAGTTATGATAGAGCAGAGGCAGTAATAAGAATACTTTTCATTCATACATTTTGGGGAACTAACTAGTATCCTGTTAGTCTGAAAAAGTTATTGAAACTTCCCAGAGGTGTTCAACTTACCCCCAGGAAATAATCAAGAAGTTTTCACATTATTTCATTACAGCATATGACCTCAGAAGTTTCTTAAGAATAAGAAAAAGCAAGCAAGTGTTATTTTTTATTTTGCAGAAAGAGAAATGGGTACAAAGGGGTTAAGAAGGGCATTTCCCAAAGTTTATTAGTAAACATGGACTTAGGATTTAGAATATCACTCTCATATTCTTTGTCCAGTGGTTTGCAGAGCCCTCCAGAAAAATATTTAAAACAGATGCTCAGGCATGGAATCAACCCAAATGCCCATCAACAGAAGACTGGATAAAGAAATTATGGGATATGTACTCTATAGAATACTATACAGAAGTAAAAAAAAATGAAATCCAGTCATTTGCAACAAAATGGAGGAATCTGGAAAACATCATGCTGAGTGAAATAAGCCAGTCCCAAAGGGGCAAATATCATATGTTCTCCCTGATCGGTGACAACTAACTAAGAACCTAAAAGGAAACCTGTTGAAGTGAAATGGACACTATGAGAAACAATGTCTTGATCAGCCCTTGTCCTGACTGTTGAGGAACAACTTGCTATTTTATTCCTTTTAGTATTTTTTTGTTCTACTTAATACCATTGGTTGAACTCTTTAATTAACATATAATTACTCTTAGGCATTTAAATTTACCTGAAAAATGATCCCTGTTAAATATAAAAGTGAGAATAAGAGAGAAAGGAGATATACAGTTCAGCACATGCTCACTCGGACTTACCCTTAATGGTAGAGCTAGAAATGGGCCAGGGGATTCCAATACAATCCCATCAAGGTGGCATGTACCAATGCCATCTAACTAGTCCAAGTGATAAGTTTCAGTTCATAATTGATCATAATGATAGGATTAAGTGTCAAAGGGATCACATAAACAAGACTAGTGTCTGTTAATACTAACTGATAGAATTGAAAAGGAGAGAACAATCCAACATGGGAAGCGGGAAACACAGCAGACTCATAGAATGGCAGATGTCCTAAACAGCACTCTGGCCTCAGAATCAGCCCTTAAGGCATTCAGATCTGGCTGAAGAGCCCATGAGAGTATTTTAGGCATGGAAAGCCAAGACACTCTGGCAAAAACAAACCAACAAACACCTAAATGAAAGATCTCTGCGAGTAAGAACGGGCCATCAAAGAAGGAGGTACCTTTCTCTGAAGGGAGGAGAGAACTTCCACTTTGACTATGGCCTTGCCTAAATAAGATCAATGTCCGCAAACTCAGAAGACTTCCATAGCCTTGACAACGCATGACAAGAGCCTAGGGTGATTACTGATGCCATAAACAAGAGTGTCAATTTGTTAAGTCAACAATAGGAGTCACTGTGCACTTACTCCCCATGTAGGATCTCTGTCCTTAATGTGTTGTCCAATGTGAATTAATGCTATAACTAGTACTCAAACAGTACTTTACACTTTGTGTTTCTGCGTGGGTGCAAACTGTTGAAATCTTTACTTAGTATATACTAAATTGATCTTCTGTATATAAAGATAATTAAAAATGAACCTTGATGTGAATGAAATGGGAGAGGGAGCGGGAGATGGGAGGGTTGAAGGTGGGAGGGAAGTTATGGGGGGGAAAAAGCCACTGTAATCCAAAAGCTGTACTTTGTAAATTTATATTTATTAAATAAAAGTTAAAAAAAATTTAATTTAAAACAGGAAAACTTAAAGAAAAAAGAAAATTTACCTTTTCTTGAGAGAAGGCTGTTTCTGATTCATTTTTGTATTTGTTGATGAACATTGATAATTGACAGAATAAGATGGAGTGTTCCATCAATATTTCTTTTTATAGATGTAAACCTTAAAAAATTTTTAAAAAGATTTATTAACTTATTTGAAAAGTATGGTGACAGAAAGAGAGGGAGAGTCAGAGAGAGAGACAAATTTTCCATCCTCTGATTCACTCCCCAAATGGCCATAATGGCCAGAGCTAGGCCAGACCAGACAGGAGCCTGGAATTCTATATGGGTTTCCCATGGGGGTGGCAGGGGCTCAAGTACTTGAGCCATCTTCTGCTGCCTTCCCAGACATATTAGCAGGGACTGGATTGGAATCAGAACAGCCTGGACTTGAATCAGCACTCCCATATGGGATGCTGGCATCACAAGCAGTGGCCCAATCCGCCATGCCACAGTCATTCCCCCCCATTAGAAAAACTACAAAAACGTAGATAGGAAAAGAAGGAGTCTTATTTCAGCAACATTAATAAATTCTTTGAGTTCCCTTTGAACTATATGACAAAAGTCACATTGTGATCAATTATCAAAAATAACTTAAATGATCCATCAGCTAATAAATCCAAGAGGTTCTACTTCAATTTTGTTTGACAGTAAAGAACTGGAAGCCACCTGACTTGATGTCTAATTAGACACTCATTAGAGTCATTTGCTGTCTCACACTTGTAGCTGTAGAGTTTCTTATGGGGGTTCTTCTTACCATCTGGGAGAATGTGTCTCCAGACCGTGGGGAGAAGCTAGAAGTGTGAGATGCACATTGTAAAAGGGAATATGGGAAAGAAGCTCCAGGACCCCTCTGAGTGCAGGCAGATCGCCCTCGTGGGATTGTCCCACGGAAGGAGGGGACCTGGAAACGGATTCCCCTGACGCTATCCATGTGCACACGTTCCTTGGTCTTTGTAAACTCTCTTAGGATAAGCATCCTGCAGTTTAGAGATCATCGCTTAAATTTGTTCTTAATCACCTTTAAATGTAACCCTCAAACACGTGCCCCATCATTGCACCATGTACATCAATCACCAACACTGTGTTGGACATTCTTCCAAGTATCAAAGATAGAGCAATAAATAAAAGAGACAAAATTCTTGCCTTTCATTTTAGTAGAGGAGACAGACAACGAGCTGCTGGAATTTAACACTGAGTAAAGATATGACAAAGTCAGAAATAGACAGCTCAGGCCACTGCGGCCCTGGGAGCATGTCCCAACTTTCCCCAACACCAGGTAGCGTGCCAGACACTAGGCTCTCTATCCATTTTTGTCTAATTAATTGAGTAAAGTTTCAAGAAATAGAAGTTGTATTCCACTTTTTTCAAGTGTCTCTTTTATAACTTTCCTTTAAATGGGCCCTACCGTAAAGTCATTCATAAAATCATAGCATTTTTAGATCCAGAAGAGAACTTGGAAACCTCTTGACCCTCATTTCTTCTTTCTTGGAAAAAAAAAAAAAAATGGAGCCTAGGACAGTGAAGTGACTTGCCAAGGTCACAAATCTGGTCAGTGACAGATTCTGAATGTGTGGCCAGTGGACAATCTCTGGATGGCCTAAATCCAGGCAAATTCTGCACCCAGTGTGTTTTATTATAGGCTCAGTTTGATAGCTGCCAACTAAGAAGATGCCCCTGCCCCACACCCATGTAACTTCCCAACAAAACCTTAGCATCTCATAAAAAGTGAAATGGAATGCTTTTTTGCCCCACTAGTTCATGAATTCCTTGGGATTCACAAGAATTGAACCTCATAACACAAACAATTGGTCGGTTGGGCCACTTAGAGGGACTGCCTCTACAAACCAAATGTGGTTTTAGCATGAATGGGATTTTTAATGAATGGGAGCCTTCCACAGTTTCACTGTGAATTTGATATCTGTAATAAATGCAGAGGCCAAATTTCCCAGAAAGGGTTAGTGGGATGACTGTCAGGAAGACTCCTTAAGTGGAAAAATAACTGCGTTTCAAGTAGAAATGCAGTTGTTTTTGTCCTGTGGTCTCTGGGGTAAGTCCTTGGAATGGCTACTGCCCTGACCAGAGGGAAGTCCCCAGCAGTCAAATAAGGAGGTTCCAAGTAAAAGAAAACAAAGCTTGTTTAATTACATTGGCACAAGTGGAAACCAAATGAGTGAATAAAGAATGAGCTTCAGAGAGGGTTTGGTTTGGTTTCTGAGTCTGTCCCCAGCGGTTTCACTTTTCCTTTCTGTGGCACTTGGTTGAGGTGACATGAATGGGAAGTTCCTGCTAATCGCCTTCGAATAAGAAACCCTGGAAACCACACTCAGAGGGAGGGAGCAGAGGAACCCAAAAGGAGAGCTCATTCCAAAGCTGCTCTTTAACCTCCGTGGATGGCTCCCCGCTACTTGACTTCATCCCTGAGTTCTCTTGCATTGTAAGCCTGCATTTTCTACTTGTTTCTGGAAGCCACTACTTAAATGTTCCAAAGATACTTTGAATCTATTCCCATCATCTTTGTCCTTGAACCTGCCCCTACATCTCCTTTTTCAAAAACATATTTGTTAACATTTATTTTATTTAGAAGGCAGAGTGTCACAGGGAGACAAATCTTCCACATCCTGGTTCACTCCTCAAATGGCTGCAGTGGCCAGGGCCGGGCCAAACTGAGGCCAAGAGTCCTGAATTCATCCAGGTTACCCATGTGGGTGACAGGGGTCCAAGCAGCCATCATCCGTTGCTTTCTCAGGTGCATTAGCAGGGAGGTGGAGCAGAAGTGGAGCAGCCAGGAGTTGAACTGGCACGCTGATTTAGGATGCTGGCATCAAAAGTGGCTTAAGCCACTGCACCACAATGTTGACCCCTTCTGCTTGCTTGTCAGCACACAGCCCTACCACTTGACTCCGTGTACTGCATCACCTCGAATCCAGTCATCACCAGCTCCTGCACTGCTGCCTTTTTTTTTTTTTTTTTTGACAGGCAGAGTTAGACAGTGAGAGAGAGAGACAGAGAGAAAGGTCTTCCTTTTCCATTGGTTCACCCCCCAGGGGCCGCTACGGCCAGCGCGCTGCACCGATCCGAAGCCAGGAACCAGGTGCTTCCTCCTGGTCTCCCACGCGGGTGCAGGGCCCAAGGACCTGGGCCATCCTCCACTGCACTCCCAGGCCACAGCAGAGAGCTGGACAGGAAGAGGGGCAACCGGGGCAGAATCCGGCGCCCCGACCTGGACTAGAACCTGGGGTGCTGGCGTCGCAGGCAGAGGATTAGCCTAGTGAGCCGTGGCGACGGCAACTGCTGCCTTTAAATTCCACACCTTCCGGCCTGCGCCGCGGCTCACTAGGCTAATCCTCTGCCTTGCGGTGCCGGCACACCGGGTTCTAGTCCCGGTCGGGGCACCGATCCTGTCCCGGTTGCCCCTCTTCCAGGCCAGCTCTCTGCTGTGGCCAGGGAGTGCAGTGGAGGATGGCCCAAGTGCTTGGGCCCTGCACCCCATGGGAGACCAGGAGAAGCACCTGGCTCCTGGGTTCGGATCAGCGCGGTGCGCCGGCCGCAGCGCGCCTACCGCGGCGGCCATTGGAGGATGAACCAACGGCAAAAGGAAGACCTTTCTCTCTGTCTCTCTCTCACTGTCCACTCTGCCTGTCAAATAAATAAATAAATATATTAAAAAAAAAAATTCCACACCTTCCTCCTCCTTAGCAGGCTTAGGGCCCATGCATTAGTGGGTTCATGAGTTCTCACCGGGCTGCTACAAAACTTCCTACCAAGGTCTCAGCCTCCAATTGGGTCACCTCCAGTCCTTCCTCCACCTTGTTCCTGCTGGTCTTTCAAAAAGGAAAATCCAATTACCTGCCTTTCCGTGGCCCTGGCAAGTGAGGCATCTGTGAAATAGGATAACATGAGGAGGAAGCTTGTAAGTCTGGACACCTGAGTAGGAACTCCAACCCTGCCACTCATCTTGAGCAAGTGGCAACGTGGGCCTGTTGGAGTCGCCAGTTCTATTTCAACAACCAAAACCCGTGTGGGGAATAGCTTTTCGAAAAACCTAATACTGTGTGTTACAGATCTTTCTATATCAGTATATTCAAATGCACCTCTGTTTCGATGGCTGCATTGTATTCTGTTATACAGATAGAGCTTTATTTAACTAATTCCTTATTGATGGCCATTTCTGCTGTAATGCAAACATCCCAGAAAGGGAAATCCCTGGAACAAACAGCACATGCAGTTTCCATTGGACAGATATTGCCAAGCTTTTTCCCGTGGAAGTTTTACAAACATTCATTCCTACCAACCACAGGATCTGTTTCCCAGATCCTCCACGACATTTGCTTGATAGCAACCTGCATGAGGTATTTGATCTTGAATATGTTGCTGCTGAACCACTCTGGGCCTCAGTTTCCCTGTCTTTGGGCAATATCCATGGGTCATTATAAGAATTAAATGCAGGTAAAGCCGCTGCCTACAGTGCTTGCATCCCATATGGGCACCGGTTCGAGTTCCGGCTGCTCCACTTCTGATTCCACTCTCCACTATGGTCTGGGAAGGCAGTAGAATATGGTCCAAGTCCTTGGGCCCCTACACCGGTGTGGGAGACCTGGAGAAGGCTCCTGGCTCCTGGCTTCAGATTGGTGCTGGGGAGTGAACTAGCGGATGGAAGACTCTCTCTCTCTCTCTCTCTTTGCTTCTCCTTCTCTCTGTGTGTCTATTTCTGACTTTCAAATAAATAAATCTTTAAAAAAATAAGAATTAAATGCAATCACTTGCTCTAGGCAATGGTCAACATTCCTACATATGACACCTGGGAACTCTATAACCCTGCCAATACTACATGAATCTGCCTCCTGATCATCTGAACCAAACAGCCCCCAGTCTAATAGACAAACTCAGTGATACATGCTTGGCATAGGGCAAAATTAGAATTATTCTAAAATTTGACTTCAGTATTTGCTTAATGCTGTGTACAACATCACAAAGTATTTTAAATGATTCTTAAACTCTTAGAAATATAGATGAGCCAAACCTGGAGATTAAACACACAGCTCTTATCACAAAGAATCCCTTTTTTGTGCTGTATAACATGAGATCTATACCATCAGGTGTATACCACATGGAATATCACTTGCACTCTCTCTCTCTCTCTCTCTCTCTCTGTAACTCTTTCAAATAAATAAATAAATCTAAAAAAAAAAAAGCTCATGGAATAATGGAATTGAAAGATAATTTGATTTTGGTGCAAAAAGTATTTGAAAACCATGCCCATGGATTCATAACACATATTTTCCATAAATTTTTAATGCATTTTGTGTGTGTATATATATATATATGTATTCACACATACAATAACTACACATATACATGTACATATATAAATAATATATATAATGTTTTTATAATACTTTTTAAAAATTTACTAATTTGGTGCTGATACTGTGGTGTAGCCGATGAAGCTGCCATCTGAGGTGCCAGCATCCCATATGGGCACTGGTTCTAGTCCCAGCTGCTCCACTTCCAATCCAGGTCTCTACTATGGCCTGGGAAAGCAGCAGCAGATGGCCCAAGCACTTGGGCCCCTTCACCCATATGAGAGACCCAGAAGAAGCTCCTGGCTCCTGACTTTAGTCTAACATAGCTCTGGCTGTTGTGGCCATTTGAAGAGTAAATGATGCAAGAACTCTCTCTCTCTCTCTCTCTCTCTCTCTCTTTCTCTCTCTGTATCTCTATCTTTCAAATAAATAAGTAAATTTTGAAAAACAACAACAAGAAGGTGACAGACTAGTGATTGCTTAGGCCTCAGGGAAGGGGAAATTGAGAGTTGACAACTAAAGGGCATGCAGTTAATTTATAAGGTGATAAAAATGTCCTAAAATTTATTGTGGCAATGGTTGTATAACTGTAAATATACTAAAAGTGCATACCATAAAATTGAAATGGGAAAATCGAATAGTATGTGAATTATATAACAGCAAATGCAAAAATAAAATAATTATAAATTAATTACAAATAAGAAAACTGGATCAAAAATAGGAGGAAGAGTAGAACACAAAGGAAGTGAACAGGGAGAGGGAGACAGAAAGAAAAGGAAAATAGTACAAGTTCTTTGGGTGAGAAGGCGAATACACATGGTTTTTTGCTTATGGTAAATTGTTTATAGAGAAAAATTGACTCTTCAGATCTACTCTTTTGTTGCTGAATTCAAGGTTAGTACTCTAAAATCAATACACATCTGTAGGAGCCTGAATAATTTCCCTCAATGGTATCAGGTCCTAATCCTTGGAACCTAATGACTGTTACCTTATTTGGTAAAAAGATCTTTGCAAATGTGATTAAATTAAGGACACTGAGATAAGGAGACTAGTCTCAATTATCTGGGTAGATCTTGTGTCATTATAAAAGGGAAACAGAGGGAGATTTGACAGCAGAGAGATGGGGGTTTGAAGACAGAAAGTGAGAGATTTGAAGACGCTGCTTGTTTTAGTCCAGCTTCAGGCTGCTATAAAGAGAATGCCACACACTGGGTGACTTATAAACAACAGAAATCCATTACCCACAGTCCTGTTAGGTGGAAGTCTACAATCAGGGAGCCTGCACGGTTGGGGTCTGGTGAGCATCCTCTTCTGGTTGCAGACTGCAGACTTCTCATTGCATCCCCACATGGCTGAAAGAGGATGGGAAAGCCCTCTGGGGTCCTTTCATAAGAGCACGGCTCCTATTAATAAGGGTTCCACCCTCATGAGCCAAAGACCCTTGTTTCAGGAAAACTCAGTGTTTGTCTGGAAAGGTTCCATGAGACTGAAGAAAGAGGACAAACCCAAGGTTACACAAAGCAATGGATCCCTGCACTCCCCAGTCAGTAGTGAGGAGTTTACATATTAAGCTGAAGGTGTCCCTTGGCTCCTGGACTTTCTCCAGAAACATTAACAACTTCATCATTCTATAAGGGACATTCCAGGGTCCACCCTGGCAGGTTACCTCAATTACTTTGCTTACCCTATCATTAAGCTCGGGGTGACCATCAGTTACCTAAAGGGAAAGACGGCAGTTACAGCTAAGATGACTGCAAGCACATCAAGCTGTACTAGTCAGCTTTTCATCACTATAACTAAATACCTGACACAGGCTCCTTATCAAGGAAGGAGGTCTATTTTGGCTAATGGTGTTAGGGATTCACAGCCCACGATCAGGAGTTCTCATTGGTTCAACTGCCTGGTGAGGCCAGAGGACGGCCATAGCAGGGTATATGGGGTGGAACACGAGGTGAGCCAAGAAGCAGAGAGAAGGGTTGGGCCTAAGTTGGCTTTTATAATGACCTAAGGACCTCCCTCCAGGTCCACCAACCAAACTCCATAATTGGATTAAGTCTCTACCACTTTGGAGAATCCCAAACTAATACCCAAACCATAACACAAGCTGAATTACTACAACCATACTTCCAATACTGTCACATTGGGGGTTAGAATTTCAACATAAGAATCTGGGGAGGATACAAATATTCAATCCATTTCACCGACCTTGAAAACGGCAACTGTGCTGCTACAAGCCAAGGAGTGCCATCAATCACCAGTAGCTGGAAAAGGCAAAGAACAGACCCTCCCCCAGCACCTCTAGAGGGAGTGAATCCCTTGCTTTTGGCCCAGTGTTACTGATTTTACACTTCTCGCCTCCAGTTCTGTGGGAAAATAAATTTCTAGGGTAGGTGCTGTGGCACAGCTGGTTAAGTTTTCGCTTGGGATGCCTGCATCCCATATTGGAGAGTCTGGGATCAAGTCCCACCTCCACTTCCAATCCAGTTTCCTACTAATGTGCCTTGGAGGCCGAAGATGATGGCTCAAGTTCTTGCCACCCACATGGGAGACCCAGATGGAGTTCTGAGGTCTTGGCTTCAGCCTGGTCCAGACCTAGCTGTTGCAGGCATTTTGGGGAGTGAACTAGTGGATGGAAGATCTCTCTCTCTCTCTCTCTCTCTCTCTCTCTCTCTCTGCCTTTGAAACAATAAAGGCTTTTTTTATAAGAAAGAAAGTAAATTTCTGTAGTTTAATGCCACCACATTTTTACAAATTTGTCACAGTAGGCATGTGAAACTAATACACAATCCTGTTCCACTCACCAGAAGAAACCAAAAGATACTGGCACCATGCAGTACTAGCACTATGTAGCACTAGTAACATTATGTAACACAGACCTCCTGGTACATGTGCCCAGGTCTTGCCTCCTTATTAAACTAAAAGTCCTCTGAAATTAGAGAATGTGTCATTGTTTGTAAGGTGTCAAAGCCTTCCATGAACTGGTTAGCTCAAATCTAATCTCTGAATCTAGAAATAACTAAAAACATAGCTCCTGTCCTCAGAGTAGGCAGACAGGTGAAATCAGTGGAACACAACAGTTACCTCAATAACAGCATGAACAGATTCTTTGGGAGTTGGCAGGGAAGGGGAAGAAAGGGAAGCGACTAGCACTACCTTGAAAAGTCAAGAATGTTTCACGAAGGAGATGGTGCCTGAAGCAATGTGTCAAACTCCAGGCAAAGAAGAGCGGTGGTGGAAGCACGATCGGGCGGGAAGAATAATGCAGACTCTGAAATTCAGCAAATAATGTGACATGTTTGGGGAAGGGTAACAAGCTCACTGCGATTATTTACAATAAGGGCAATAGAAAATTAATCTTAATCTAAACAAAAGTATTATTTGGTAAACAGGAAACTAGAGAAAGTTTTTAGTTATGGGACAGAACTGATTATTTTTCTAGTTTATTCTGGTAGATAGCAGTAGCAGACTGGATCTCCAAGTAAGAGATGGTGTAAATGGAAGAAAGGAATGGAATAGGGCAGAGGGAACAGATTGGAGATTTCAAACACAAGAGACATACAGACTTAGGTGTGCATTAGCCCATTTTTATTACTATAGTGAAATAACTAAGGCTAAGTAACTTTAGAAGGCTAAGAGGTCTATTTAGGTCACAGTTTTGAAGGCTGAGTCCAGATAGCCTAGCACTTGGCTCAGTCTTTGGCTGCATCACCTCATGGCAGATGGCACAATTAGTAGGCGTATGGGTGAGAGTGAGTTCACATGGTAATACAGAAAGCCAGAGCAAGTTGAATGGGGCCAGCATTGCTCTTTTTGTAACAACCCTCTAGCAAGAACTAACTCAGGGTTCTGTAAGAACTGCCTTAATCTTTTCCAATGACAGTTCCTCCAATGGCCTCCACTTCACTCTACATCTTCCAAGTCTATCACCTCCCCACATCACCACACCGAGGACCATGCTCCCAACACATTAACCCTTTGTGGACACATTCAAATTATCTCCAAACCATAATAGAGACCAACTGCACGTGGAAGTACAAAGGCAGAAGCTATCCTCGAGAATGGCAACTCCAGAAGTGGGGAGAATTACTGTCTGTTCTGTGCGTTGTTGTATCCATGGCCTCTATACAAATCCTGGCACATAGTAGATACTCAAAAAATGTCTTATAAATAAATGAGGTATGAATCTCAGTTTTTAGCTTGGCATATTGATTCAATGGGAAAACCGTGGGAGAAGGAATTTATTTATGGATAGAAGTGCTGTGTATCACTTGAGCCTTGATGGTTTATGCATCCGTAAGTGGTCGTTTGGGTCAGATGCTCACAAAGAGTTTGAAATCATGGGGAATAGGTGAAATTTCCAAGGAACAAGCATCAGGGTAAGAAGGAATGAGATAAAAGATACATCTTCCTCCCTACTGCTAACCCAAACCCTGCACAAACATTGAGTTTCCACCAACTCTCAAGAGGTAGATATAGAAGACACCATCAACAAAGGAAACTTGGGAGCAGCTCCAGCTGTAACAGGAGAATGTCCCATCAGTGCTAAGTGATGAGAGCTAAGCAGTAGAGTATCTTCCTGTGGCTTGGTTGCAGAGAAGCCACATAAAATAAGACATAAGCCTCATCCATTCTTGCTCATTGCCCAAAAGAGCGATAATATTGGAATTTATCCCTTGCCCTTGAATCTCAATTCATGTTATATTGTCTTCAACCCTCCACTCCCCTTTCTCCCCCACCCCACCCCTTGCATTCTTCCCCAAGTAGAAGCAGGCTAGGGGGTGGGGGGTGGGGCAAACTTGAAAGACCAGTATGAAGAAATTCACCTCCACCTGTTGCCCCCTACCCCCACCCCCACCCCTAGCCCACCTAAGATAAAAAGGCCCAGCCTGCTGGGGTTGGGGCCTCTGCCTGTGTTCAGTCTGTGAGCATGATGGCAGCTGGTCGACCTCTGTGGATTTATTTTCTCTGAATGAATACGGTCTGGCTGTTAGTTTGTATTCTGTCTCTTCTCTGTTCTGTGCTTCTTTTCCAACATTTTGGTGCCCAGTGTGAGGCGACACCAAATCTGCACTTTTTTCCTTACAATTAGGACCATAGCATTTGGCAATCAGGAGAATGTATTAGTCAACTTGGGCTGCCATAACAAAATATCATCCTATCGTGCGTGACTCAGGCAATTGAAGTTCCACATCAGAGTGCCTGGTTTCAATTCCTGGTTCCTGATTCCATCTTCCTGCTAATGCAGAGCCTGGGAGGCAGTGGTGGTGGCTCAAGTAGTTGGATTCCTGCTCCAACTGGAGACATGGATTGAGTTCCCAGATCCTAGGTTCTGCCCCCTGGCTGTTGGGGGCAGCTGGGGGAGTAAAACAGTGAATGAAAGCGCGTGCTCTCTCTCTCTCTCTCTACCTCTCTCTCCCTCCCTCCTCTTAGTGAAATAAATAACTATTTTTTTTTTAAAAAGATAGATGAAGAAGAGTTCTGCTACTGCACAATAAGTAGTAAAATTTGGAACCTCATTAATCACCAAGGCACAATTACATTGAGAATTTTAAAAGCTTCCCTTGGGATCTGGCATTGTGGTGTAGTAGGTTAAGCCACTGCCTGCAATGCCAGCATCCCATGTTGATGCCAGTTCAAGTCCCTGCTACTCTACTTCCAATTCAGCTCTTTGCTAATGTGCCTGGGAAAGCAATGGAGAACAGCCCATGTGCTTGGGCTCCTGTATTCATGTGAGATACTCAGACTCCTGGCTTCTGACTTTGGCTTGGCCCCAGCCCCATTTGGGGAGTGACCCAGTAGATGGAAGATGTCTCTTTCTGTCTGTCTCTCTCTCTCCCTCTCTCTCTGTAACTCTTAACTTTCAAATAAATAAAATAAATATCTTTTTAAAAAAAGCTTCCCCTGAAATCTTACTAAATTCATAGAAAACATAAGGGAAACTGGAGCTACAGAGGGCACTCAGCATCTCCCTAACTGCCCAGGAAGGCCCAGCAGCCTGTTGATCCCATGGCTCCTGTGTCCCCATCAGAACAGAGCTTGAAGAGGAAAGCACCCCATCCAGGCTCTCACTGGGAGCAGGGGAAGAGCCTTGAAGGGGCTGGGGGTGCTGGGGTGGAGAGTGGTCAGGAAAAGCCATGGACTCTATTTCCTTAGCTTCTCACAGCCTCAGTGTCCTCATTTATACAAAAAGGGGCCAAGCCAGAGCCTCTCTCAGTCCAGGTGGTCTGAATTCATTTCTCCCCTTGCTGTGACAGTGCTGTTTTCCTATCAAGAGGAGAATGCAACACCTCCTGGACTTGATGAAAAGCTGCTGCTTTGGGCCTCAACCAGTCAGAGCTCCGAATGAGCGTATTGGGGGTGGTGGTGGGGGGGAGTGATGCAGTGATGAAATTTATCTTCATAACCAAACAGTAAAGTCTGGCAAAGGAAACAAATAAGACTGAAGGGATGAAACAGGTGTGTTGCACTTGGCTTCCTTTTCTTTATTAAAATGGGAATGACAACTTCAGGAAAAAAAATCTTGCTCTGGGGGACTAAATTGCACACATGTATTCATTCAATCATTCACTCCACAAACACTTGGAAAATGCTCATATGTCTACATGCTCCAGCCTCTTTGAGGAGGAGGGATGCAGCCAGCCTCCCTGGGAATGATGGTTAAGCTGGCAAGTGGTGAAGCAGTAACTCACAGGAGCTGCTCAGGAACGGAAACAGTAATTCCTAAGAACTGAGTCACAAAGAGTTTAGCAAGTCCTAGAACTGGTCAGAAGGCCAGTTGGCCATAGAAGGTAGACAAAAGGCCTAGTAGACAGCCTGGCTCCTGGCGTCTGACTTCGGCCTGCCAGCCCTGGTTGTTGGCAGCCATCTGGGAAGTGAACCAACAGATGGAAGATTTCTCTCTCTCTCTCTCTCTCTCTCTGCCTCTAATTCTCCCTCTCTAACTCTGCCTTTCAAATAAATAAATCTTTTAAAAAGATATGTAGTGAACTGTTCAAAAAAAAAAAAGCATTGTGAAAACTAAGAGAGTGTGAAATCCATGTAATTCGAATTTAGAGATGCTCCTGTCATTCATCCCCCTCGCTACTCTACAAACTGCTTTATACTCAGTGTCCAGCTTAACAGAATAGTCATATGGCATAGTATGTACCCTGCCTCAAGGCACACAAAAGAGCAGAGCAAGGCTGTGTTTAACAGGTCTCCGGGTTCCAAGTCCACACCATTTGTTGGGCAGCTGGGCTCCATGTCAGCTGGAAACAACTCCCTGCTCAGGGGGCCAGGCCATAGTTTATGGTGGATCCCCCGACACAGTCCTCTACTCTTGATCTCCCCAGCCACAGTGGGCCCCCTTTTCTTCAAGGCTTCCATGCTCCTCAAAAAAACCCATCTGCCAAGACTGAGAAGGCCTCTTCTTCCTAGAGGCTTTGGCCCTGGGGCTGTGGTCCAGCTGTTAGTAGCAAAGGGAAACCGACAGGTGTCATTTATCAACAATTCTTTACACCTCTTTACAGGATCTTTGCCAAGCAGCATTCATGAATGCATTCCCCCATGCACAATTTCCTGAGTACACCCCATGTGCCAGGTGCTGTCCCAGGCCTTAGCAGGGTACCAGAGTTGACTCAGATGCAATCCCTGACCTTGAGAACTAGCAGCTGATCAGTAGTGGAGTCAGATTTGAACCAGGCTGGTCATGAGCTTTATATTGAAAGTTCTTGGTGTTCAGTGAGCCAAATCCTCATTTTCCACAGGAAAATGTTCCTTGATATCCTAAGTATTTATAGTATTCCAAAAGAATTTTAAGATATGAGATAGTACCAAGGAAGAAACTTGTAGGCAGCCTATGTAAGATCACGTAGCCAAGTGCATGTGGCAGAATTGGGATTCACACCCACACAGTCCAACTTGAGAGCACCCGCTACTGAGCACTGCCCTGCACGACTTACTGGGTGAGGAGAAGAATACAGGCGCCCTGGGAGCTGCAGGTCCCAGGCCTCTGCAGGTTGCCAGCCCCTCCCCACACACTGGTCAGGATGCCCTACCTCTACCACCTGCAAGGCCAGACAAAGCCCAATCCTGAGAGAGCAAAGAGGGCATCAGTGGCAGACTGGACAATGAACAAGAGAGGAGTTTGCTCTCTGCTATTTTTTTCCAGCCCTCAGTCAGCCAAAAAGAGAAGGTTCCTTGCATCTCCTGAGTCGCACAGTAAAGCCCCTGGAGACCCCATGGAGAGTGGCAAACAGGACCCATCCTTCCAGCTGAGTACTTTCCACTCCTCACTCTCATTTAGCCCTGCTGCCTCTTTTGCCCTTGCTCTGACTTTCAGGGAACAAATAATCAGTCTCCAATTAGGGCTGACATTTGAGTGGAGAAACTGCAGCAGATGGTTTGAGACAGATATGCTGATTGGATCTGGGGTGTCATGAAATGTGGTGTCAGAAGCACCCTTTGGGGGCTCCCCAGAAAGCAGCGCAGCTGGCTCTGGGCAAGGCGAGCCCTGGGATCTGGATGGCCCTATCTGTGTCGCAGAGCCATTGCCTTCTGCCTTGAGCACGTTTTTGCAGCGATTTCCTGCTGTGGGAGAAGAATGGACAGGTGTTACTCTCCTCTGTGCTGATCGCCGGGTCCCAGCCATGTTCGCTTCAGCCCTTCTCCTGCCTCTACAATACAAGCAATTGGTCTGAAAAGGATCTGAACTCTGCTACTGCTTTCAGAGACTCATAGCTGCTTTCAGGCTGTCATTCATCTATGTTTATTGAGCATCCGCTATGTGCCAGGCATTGAGCTCAAAACCAGGGATTAAGAGGTGAATACAGCAAATATGATCCCTGGCTGTAAGGGACTGTGGTCCTGTGAGAACATAGGTAGTCTCAATAATGACTGACAAGCATGGTACCAGGGAACCTAGCCTGGTCTGGATGGTCTGGAGGAAGATATGTCTATTCCGAGATCTGAAGAATTTAAACAAGAATTTAAGCAGGCATTTAAGCAAGCACAAGTTAAAAGAAGAACTGGGTGGGAAAGTATTTGAAATGGAGAAAGGAGCATATTCAGAGGCCTTGGGTTGTGAAGAAATTCTTAGCTTTCAAGAAATGAGTGTTGTGAGGAATGTGAAGGCAGGATGGCGATGGGATACTGAGAAAGGAAGCTGGAGAGACACAGACGGACAGGATCCCAAAGGGCTGGAACACTAAGTCAGGAGCTGGTTAGAAGTGATTACTAGGACGCATGGAAGCAAGCCTGTGTCTGAGTGACCCTCACTATACCTTGACCAAGTTCATGCAAGTGAGCTGCCCATCCACTACATCACATCCTCAGAAAGGCCTTCGTTCACCTGGGTAGCTTGCATGGAGAGCAGAGATGAGTTTTGATTGCAAAGTGAATTGGACACTTATATTTTAAATTTTACTTAAGTTATACATGGACTTTTTTAAAAAAGCAATGAAATATTTAACGGGCATATTTTCAAAAATGAGCACCAGTGTACAATTATGTAGCTTCCTCAAGAATCCTTATTACTAAGAGCTATTTAATCAAACCCTAAAGACCAACTACACTAGTCTTTCTACAACAAATTGGACACTCAACTTCCGCTTACTGTAGATTTTCCTCTTTCTCTCTTTCTCTGTCTTCCAGCAGGATGGACATGTCACGAGAAAACATACAAATGGGGCTTTGTGCTTGTCTGACAGACTCACAGCAGCCCCACGGCCCCGATCCATGGACCAAGCCCACATCTGCCCACACAGACCTCCAGGAAAGGCTCTGCACTCAAGACCACAACCTAAACTCTTCCTCAGGGGGGACCTCAGTGGCCGTGGCTCTTCCCACCAGACGCCCCCTGCACACATTTTGGCTCTTTTTCTTTCTTTCTGTTTTTGACAGGCAGAGTGGACAGTGAGAAAGAGAGACAGAGAGAAAGGTCTTCCTTTTCCGCTGGTTCACCCCCTAATGGCCGCTGCCGGCCAGTGCACCGCGCTGATCCGAACCCAGGAGCCAGGTGCTTCTCCTGGTCTCCCATGGGGTGCAGGGCCCAAGCACTTGGGCCATCCTCCACTGCCTTCCCGGGCCACAGCAGAGAGCTGGACTGGAAGAGGAGCAAACGGGACAGAATCCGGCGCCCCGACAGGGACTAGAACCCGGTAAGTCAGCACCGCAGGCGGAGGATTAGCCTAGTGAGCCCCGGCACCGGCCACTTGTCGGCTCTTCTCTCTGGCGGCCTCACCCCCAGGCTGCACCTGCGCTGAACGAGTTCCAAGAGCTCTCAGGGCCTCCTAACACCCTGCTTCCATCTGAGGCCTGTAGTCTGCAAACCAGGCGTGCCTCTGCCTCCATTTCCGGAGCTGGGGGGCTCTTTGGCCGCGCAGGGTTCGCAGTGCCCCAACAGCCGGCGCCCTCTTTTCAGAGTGGGTTTCCGCGTCTTGGGGCCGGCTCCAGCTGCTCCACGCACCAAGCCGGTTTCCGGGTTAGCAGTTCCGCCTGGACCTCAGCAGCTCCGGGGCTTCCTCCAGAGCAGAAGTTTCTGAAGCCTTCTTGCCTCCACTCGCCACGGAAGCCCTGCTCCGGATTTTCTTCCTCTTCGGCTTCTTCCACACGGCACTGCCTTCACAGCCTGTGAGGCGCCCTCTGAAGGGCGCATCACAGCACTTAGGGAGCCCTGAACCTCAGGCTGCTGAGGCCTCCGGAGCAAGAGGTTGTGGGGCCGCCATGCTCCACATTCGCCTCCGGAACCACTTGGAAATTTCCGCTAGGCCTCGGCTGTGTCGGATAAGCAATGGGATCCAGCCGGGCAGTGTTTAGGGGGCTCCAGCAGGGCTGAGGCAGCCACGCCTTTGGGAACACCAGAGCCCTGGCGGCTGGCTGGTGCTGTTCCCTGGAGCCAGTCCAAACACCAGAGGGAAGCCCAGCGGCCTTTGAGGAAGAAGTCTGAGGAGAACAGAAACGGGCACTTTCTCTTTCTTTCAGCCTCAGGACAAGCCTAAATAGAAACACCAAACATGGTGCCTCCCCACCGAATCAGCGCTGCTGTCACACACGGAGCGCGCTCACGGTCTCAGTCCTCAAAGCTAGCGCCTGAGAACAACAAAAACAACCACCAGGCCAGCGGGAAGGGTGAGAGAAGCCCAGGAAGGCGGCCTGAGGGCTCATCCCATGTGGGGATGGGGCCCCAGGCAGCCCAGTCACCGCCCCCAGCACAGCCGACTCCACACTCACTTTGGACGCCAAAATAATAAAGAAGAGGCACCAACACCCGGTTGGTTGGAAGAAGGCGCTTACCTCACAGAGTGGGAGACAAAATGCCCCTCCACTGGGAGCTGTGGCTCTGGGAGTGGGGCCAGGAGGCGTGGGACTGCCCTCTTGCTGTTCAGGAACCAGGATTTCGTGGGGTCAGTCTCTGGACCAGACAGAAAACACCAGCAATCAATCATTCATTACCGGGGTACGCGATCTCTGCCTGCACTCGGCTCCGCCTTGGAGGTGCTTATGGAAGAAAGGAGGCCGTGGAGTTCAAAAGTTCCCTTTGGGGGCCCTTGCTGTGGCACCGGCATTCCATATGGGTGCCAGGTTCATGTCCCAGCTGGTCCTCTTCCGATACAGCTCTCCTGCTTATGGCCTGGGAAGGCAGTGGAAGATGGCCCAAGGCCCAAGGGCTTAGGCCTCTGTGCTCACTTGGGAGACCCAGAGGAAGCTCCTAGCTCCGAGTCAGCCCAGCTCAGGGCCGTTGTGGCCATTTAGGGAGTGAACCAGTGGATAGAAGACTTTTCTCTCTGCCTCTCCCTCTCCCTATAACTCTGCCTCTCAAATAAATAAATAAATAATAAATTTTTTAAATAGAAAGTTTCCATTAGTCTTTACCCTTGGAAGGTCAACTTGAAAAGGCTGATGACAACTTGACCAATGTAAACATTAGCTATGCCTTGAATTATATGTACCGAAATGAAGAGCACATCTCAGTGACAAAAGAAGCAGGTGTTGTACAGATGTGTGTAAAATAAGGCTATGTGGTGAAAGCCTGTTTTCTCATGTCAACACCACAGCTCAGGTGCCTGTCTGAAGGCACTGGGCTCTGAGAGGAGAGTATTTTACACGAGCGTGGTCGGACATGGACCAGCCTGGACGACATCTGGCTTCTAAAAAGCTTGGGAATGAAGAGACTCCTGGTGATCAGTGAAAATGATAAATGGGTTGGTGAGTTAACCATTATGTGGGAAGGCTACAGAAATTGAATTGTTTTTGGCTTGGAGAAATAGAGCGAAGAAGAAAGACCTACAGTAGCTCATGGAGCTTTGCGGGAGGAAAGCACTTGTTTAGAGTCATCAAATAAAGAAAAATTGTGTGAAAGATGATGAGCAAGATCGTTTCAGACCCACATGAGGAAAATGAGAAATGCCTTAACTAGCTGCTCCACCCTCTAGTGTATCTTGTACACTCCCTTCTCTCAACTACTATTCTCTGCTCTAAAAGCTTCTTGGAGAATCTAGAAGTTTGTGTTTCAAGACCAGGTGTAACTCATCCCATGACTTTATCTATTTAGCTGTCATTTTAAAAAATGGCTGTCCTAAAATTATTGACCTCTGTTTAACAGAATATGAGATCATCAGTAAAATACAGGATTTCATATGGGTAGACAAATTATCTTAGCTGCCACTTCTCGCCTCAAAAGTCCCCTTGCCATGATGGCCACTAGTACCTTGTAAAATTACTAGTAATTAGGTTTCAGAGATTTAGGGAACTTTCTAGGCTTTTATGACATCACATTTGGATCTGGGCCACCTCACCCTAGTCTGGCTTCCTAAGATGCCACTCTGTTCCTCCAAACTTGTCGTCTCCACACAGCCTCTGGATGGGTGACTCAGTCATCCTGAGATACTGGTTTTGTTTTCATCTCAGCCCTAGGTTACTTGCTGTCTCATTTTTGGTTTCATGTTTTACAGGCTATGAGCAATCCCACCCAACATCACCCAGCAGGTCCAGCACCACCATTCCGTTCCCTGAAGAAAGTTCTCTGGGAAGAGAAATCCACGAGTACTGTCAGCCAGAACACTAACATCCCATCTAAAAGACCTGGCCAGCTTCTCCAAAATGCATTACAAAAATCAGAATTCTATGGTCAGAAAAGTGACAGGAATGCTGGGCTTAAGTTCATTATTCTATCCACATTATAAGTGTGTAGTAAGTATCATTGATTGAAGTATGAGCTAAATACAAATATGCAGGACTTCTCAGAAACTTCCACATACTGGTATATATTATAAATCTCTAAGAGAGTGATAATTGGCTCAAAACCTGCCCAAGAGGTCTCCCTCTGATTTCTTATGAACACCAATTAACATATCATGAACCATGATTACACAAAGAAACTTAGAAAAATGTTGACCTAGTTCATTTATTCACTTTTTTGTAATAAGATTATTTTCTCCAAGTTAGGAAAGAGAGGTTCTTACCTGCACATTTGTCTTTTCATGGAGTCCCCCAGGAAAGAAGGACTGGCCTTTTATTATATTTTAAATTTATTTATAAAAGGCAGAGAGGGAGATAGAGGGCAGAGATCTCCCATGTCTTGGTTCGCTCCTCCAAAGGCCTAGAAGAGCCAGGGCTAGGCCAGCTTGAAGCCAGGAGCCAAGAACTCAATCCAGGTCTCCCAGGTAGGTGACAGGGTTCCACTTGAGCCTTCACCAGCTGCCTCCCAGGATGTGCTTTAACAGAAGGCTGGAATCGGAAGCACCACCAGGACTCTGACCTAGAACTCTGATATGTGATGAGAGCATCCCAAGCAGTCTCCTAACTACTGTGGCAAGGACCCACTTTGGTACTCACAGTGTTTAAAATCAGTATGATTTTCTTTTCTTTTTTTTTTTTAAGATTATTTATTTGGAAGTCAGAGTTACACAGAGAGAGGAGAGACAGGGAGAGAGAAAAAGGTCTTCCTTCCATTGGTTCACCCCCCAAGATGGCTGCTACGGCTGGTGCGCTGCGCCGATCCGAAGCCAGGAGCCAGGAGCTTTCTCCAGGTCTCCCACGTGGGTGAAGGGGCCCAAGCACTTGGGCCATCCTCCACTGCCTCCCAGGCCATAGCAGAGAGCTGGACAGGAAGTGGAGCATCCGGGTCTTGAACCAGTGCCCATATGGGATGCTGGTGCTTCAGGCCAGGGCATTAACCCGCTGTGCCACAGCGCCAGCCCCTAAGGTCAGTATGATTTGCATGCAGTAGCTTTACTTTGAGGAGCATCTATTCCAGAAACTTAAGAGCCTCTTACCATAAGCTGAGACTCAGTGTCTCGTGAGTCTCCATACACACCTGCCTTCTATGGATACCAAGAAAGTACATGAGCCAATAGATGTAAAAGATGTAAAGCAATTATTTATACTAATAACACATCTACCCAGAAATTACTTATAAGAAATGGAAAAGAAATATTAAGTTGAAAGGTCCTCAGAATAGTCAAATTAGACATTTCATGGTTGATGCTCTGAAATTTATAGAACTTTCTTCTTGTAGTAACCCTCATATACCTTCATTCAGAGCCAATTTGGTTTTTTTTTTTTAAAGAAGATTTATTTATTTGAAAGTCAGAGTTATATAGAGAGAAGGAGAGGCAGAGAGGGGTCTTTCGTCTGCTGGTTCACTCTCCAATTGGCCACAATAGCTGGAACTGTGCCGATCTGAAGCCAGGAGCCAGGAGCTTCTTCCAGGTCTCCCACATGGCTGCAGGGGCCCAAGCACTTGGGCCATCTTCTACTGCTTTCCCAGGCCATAGCAGGGAGCTGGACAGGAAGTGGAGCAGCCGGGTCTCAAACCGGCACCCATATGGGATGCGGGCACTGAAGCGACAACTTTACCTTCTACTCCACAGCACCAGCACCAGTCAACTTGTTTTTATGCCACACATAATTCTAACAAGTTTAAGAACAACTTTAAGATTCTAAGGTTTTTTTGTTTTTTGTTTTTTTTTTTTCACCTTCCTCTTTTGTTTTCTTAGCTGTGGTCAGGATCGCTTTACATCTCTCAGTTCCTGAAGCAATCCACCTTGGGAAGGACAGGCAGGAAAAGGAGCTCTGGGCTCAGGAGCTTGCTGGTTTTACAGAGTCCTGCTCTGACAGTGGGACAATCCACTGTCTGACTTCTGCCATGTCCTGTGGATAAGCCCTGCCTTATACCAATCTGTTCCCTAGGAAGTTATTTTGGGTCAGTCTACCTTTAGGACATTCTAATTTGAACAATTGTGTGTTTCTTCCTGCAACATGATGTGGCTACATTTTTCAAAACTAAAAATAGGACACAAAACCTAATGATAATTTTGTGGTATAGCCTACAAATTATTTTAATGAAACAAAATCCATGTAAATAAAAAATTAGCTATATATTTATAAATAATCAGGTTTACAGTTTTTGAACATTATAAGTTGGAGTTTTCCTTAAATATCAGAGTTAAATGACCGCCTGCATTCCATCTAACTATAGGTAGACATATTGGATTTTTCTGAATAACCCTTATTTCTCCATGTCATCAGAATGTTTTGCAGTTTGCACAAGCATTTCGGTTTCTATGTACTTGGGGGAAAATGAAGCTTATTTTCTTTATTTAAAAAAGTAGTCTGTATCTATGATTATAGGCATAGGTGTCTTACCTTGGAGAGAGGAAAACTTAAACACGCTGATTCGGCTCAGAGGCCTTTTCTACTCTGGAGATCTGGGCTGCGTTTGCCTTATTTGTAAAAACAAGCACAGAGCAAGGGCTGCTGTCAGTTTCAGACAAAATGGTGTACATGCAAGTGCTTTGAGAGGAACTACAAAAATAAAAGTATGCGATGACCACTGGAGCAGGGATCCCGGCTGCTCTGTGTGAGATAAATGTGGTGAAGAGATGAGGTGTGAAGACGTCCAGGAAGCCCCAGCAGCCCCGGCCCCACTAGGTCTTAAAGCTACAGAAAGACACCCGTGGCAAGGATGCAAAAGGGAGTCAACCTGTCTTTTTCTGCCTCTGGCTCTAGAACCCTAGCCTGACCACACATTGAGGAGAGGGTAAAGCAAACGAGGTGGGTATTGAGCAAGGCAGTGGGTACTTATGAGGCTGGATGCATTAGTACAGGTCCTTTTCTGGGACACTCACCTTACCTGTAAGTCTGGCTGATCTCTCAGCTCTGGGAAGATGGGGACGATAAGGAGATTCTATGTTGCCCCAAGCATATTTATATATAAGACATAAACTCAACTTATATGTTTGTATGTATAGATATATATTTATATATAGCATTACTCAACATATATATACATTCTGCACACTTACATATATCCTCAGTATTCATGGAGATTGGCTCTCATATCCCTGCACATACCAACATCTGCAGGTGCTATAGTCCTTTATATAAAATGATGTAGTATTTACATATAACCTATGCACACCTTCCTGTACACTTCATATCATCTCTACATTATTTGTAATATCTAATACAATATAAACACTATGGAAATAGTTGGTACATTGTATTGCTTAGAGAAATAATGACAAAGAAAAAAGCCTACACATGTTCACTACAGAGGCAACTCTATTTTTGTGAATATATTAATCTGCAGCAGTGTGGGTTTAGTCCATGGATACAGAACCCGTGGATCTGGAGGGCCACCTGGAGACCACCAATCAGGCAATTTGTGTTGGTGTCCAGCCAGTCCTGTCACTGGAACCATGGACACTTGTACTTCTACAGTTCCATTGATGTCTTTCTGCAGTTGGGCCAACTGAGGTATGTGACTACTTCTCTACCAGGATGGTGCACACGGACAGAAAACCACCCACCTGCAGCGATTTCTACAGCAAGGACACATCTCAAGTCAAGATTAACTTCGTTAGTGTTTCCTGTGTACAAAACTTACTACAAACGGTGAACTGCTTCTCTCTAGACTACATCAGTGGGTGAGGTCAGAAATCAAGACATCCCATAGTGGTTTCACTCATTCACTCACTCAGCAATCATTTAGCAACTGTCTGTCCCCCCACCCCCCACAATCAAATACTTCTCTATGCCTGTATTTTTTTTTTTTTTTTGACAGGCAGAGTGGACAGTGAGAGAGAGAGACAGAGAGAAAGGTCTTCCTTTTGCCGTTGGTTCACCCTCCAATGGCCGCCGCGGTTGGCATGCTGCGGCCGGCGCACCGCGCTGATCCGATGGCAGGAGCCAGGGGCTTATCCTGGTCTCCCATGCAGGTGCAGGGCCCAAGCACTTGGGCCATCCTCCACTGCACTCCCTGGCCACAGCAGAGAGCTGGCCTGGAAGAGGGGCAACCGGGACAGAATCCGGTGCCCCGACCGGGACTAGAACCCGGTGTGCCGGCGCCGCAAGGCGGAGGATTAGCCTAGTGAGCCGTGGCGCCGGCCTATGCCTGTATTTTTTCATCACTCCTTTCATTCAACAAATTATGTTTTGGTCGTTAATGAGGTCAGCTTTGTCTAAAATGATTCTTTTTCTTTTCAAAAATCTTTCTGCCTTCTCTCTTCCAGAGCCAGCCCACACATCACCTCCTGAGGGCAGCTTCTTTGTGAACCTGTGTTCCTATGTTTGCTACGCCCTTTTACCTTCTCATACACCTGCCTCTCCCAAATGGGAGCTTCAGATTGGAAGCATCTCAAAGCAGGCCCAGGTCTTCCTTGTATTTTTATTCCTAATTCTGGCTGCTGGCATGGACAGACAACCAACACCGACTTGTCCACTGAATTCTGTCTGATAGATTCTGGTTCAGACACTGAGAATAAAAAGATGAGTGAGACAATGGCCTTGCCCTCAAGGAGCTGACAGTTACCCACTCTTGAGTTTTTGGGGTTCATTACCAAAGCCTGGGAGGAAAGCATTTATTACCCTTTGTTCTTTTCCTTGTTCTTCCCAGCCACAGATTAAACATTACACAAAACATTAAGCTTAGGGCACCAAGGGAAAGGAGCTTTCTCCTTCATTCTCACGCACTTAGTCTTTCACTAACAATCTGGACTTCAGCTGATTTTTTCTGGTAATTGTCTCTATCTGCCATGTTCAACTTCAGGCTTGCTGCTTAAATAAAAACATTTTCTTTGGCACAGTGAGTGACTAAAGTTTTAAATTCTGTTGTGAAGGTGTCATTGGATACTTCATTTCTTTCCATTTCATAGCGTGAGAGTTTCACTTCCGTCTGGTATAAACACAAGGCCTGGGTCTAACGTTTCACTCATCGGCTGAATTATGTAACTGGCCCTTTATTTTAAGCAATGGAAGAGCCAAAGAGTGCCATTGTCGTACTGTGCTTGGGGCATCAGTTGTCCTTAGTCTAGCCCTGTTCCTTTCATTGCCCGTTAGTAACACTAGTGAAAGGCTGTGACAGGAACATCAACTAGGTGGGTTGTAAAAGACATCTTGGTTATCTTCTGCGAGCTGGCCCCAGGCTGACTGCCAAGTCTTTTACCTGCAGGTGACAATCCTGTGCACCGCTCAGTTGACATTCTCTTTCTCCCAAGAGCCCTCCTCTCTCTTCATCCTGTCCTCCCCATCCGTCTGCTCGTCCAGAGCTGACATCTCTTGAAGTCTTAGCTTCAGTCCTTCCTCTTCCAGAAGGCCCCTTTGGAAAATGTCTAGAACTCAAACTATGGTACACAGCAAGACATACCAGTGTGCAAGGGTCCATGAGCTCTCTTGGGTTATTGTAAGATAATTAATGTGTATAATTATATTTTAACCCCCAATTAGATGGCAAATTCTTGAAGGTTTATGTTTTTTAGTACAAGGCAAAGTGAACAGCAGGTGCATAATAAATGTTTATAAAAATGTTCTGCAGATTCAGTTACTTATATGATCCCCCATATCTCTTCATTCCTCCTCTCCCCAAATTCAGGCAGAGTCTAATATTTTCTCTCAGCATCTCCCTCTTAAAGTCAAGTCTACTGCATGGAAGACAGTTTCAAGAAAATCTGAATAGAGACAGTTATGGAAAGTCTGAACCTGCGCCTTTGCTTATGTGTCCTCCTGAAGAGCAGTGGGGACTTTCCCTTCCTTGTTAATGTCAAGTTCTCTTCTGCCATTCAACCATTGAAGGATGGTAGTCTGGAGGAGGAACCGAAAAGGATTTCAACAAGGAAGTCTCACTATCTCTAGTATTTATGGCCTTCAGAACTGAGTCTCCAGGGCAGTGGGCAGGAATTGCTGATGTCAGCTAGAAAGACAGGAAAATTAGTTTGGAGTATTTCAGCTGTCACTGTGTGCCTACCATGAGCCACCAAATGTGTTATAGTCAGGCCATCACTGAATCTGTACATCACTCTCATGCATACAGGACTGTGCTTATCCCCATTTAATGGATGAGCAAACTGAGACTCAGGCTGTTTAATTATATCAAAGCCTAACTTCAAAGCTTGTTAACTCCACCGCTGTACCATACTACGCAGAGGTTTTCACACAACTACTGAAGCTCATTCCAAGAGGTGAAATTATATATTAATGGCACCAGGCATTTGGTCTAGTGCCATTTGCTAGGACATCCATATCCCATATTGGAGTATTGGGTTCAAGTCCCAGCTCCAATACTGATACCAGCTTCCTGCTGTGCAGATCCTGGGAGGTAGTAGTGATGGTTCAAGTATTCGGTTCCAGCCACCTACATGGGGGACCGAGACCATGTTCTTGCCTACCACCTTTGGCCTTGTCATTGCCCTGGCCATTGAGGGCATATGGGGAATACACTAGCAGATGGAAGTTGTGTCTGTCTGTATCTGTTTCTCTCTACCTCTCTGTTTCATTAATTAATTTATACAATTTTTAGAAGAGAAAAATGTATGAACCATAACCCATTTATGATCCTGAACTGATTCTGAAGCTGATTTCCTGAAATGGCTCCAAATGCATTTTAAAGTAATTCTCAAGTGTTTGAGCTCATTACGTTCCAAAAAGCTCTGGGGATTATATAATAACATTATTCTGTAACACAGCAAGGCCAACTTCCTGCTTTGGCCAATCCTCAAGCCTCACTAACCACAGAAAGAAAAATTAATTTACCTACTTGGGCAGACTACAGCAGAGCAGAGCTGTGCTCCAGGTGAGGAGTCTTGGTCCGCACTGTGAGCCAACCTTGACTTCTGAGCCCTCTGACCTCTGTTGTAGACATGATGGGAGAGGCTGCCGCTACAAAGTTAGTATTTGATTATGTATTGTCCAGCTACTGAAAGGTGGTGAATGGCAATTCAAGAAGATTCTTGCCCACTGTTCTAGAGCTGTGGTTTTTTTAATTTTTAATTTTAATTTTTATTTATTTGAAAGTCAGAGTTACACAGAGAGAGGAGAGGCCGAGAGAGAAGTGTTCCATCAGATGGTTCACTCCCCAGATGGCCGCAATGGCTGGAGTTGTGCCGGTCTGAAGCCAGGAGCCAAGAGCTTCTTCCAGGTCTCCCACGTGGGTGCAGGGGCCCAAGAACTTGGGCCATCCTCTACTGCTTTTCCAGGCCATAGTAGAGAGCTGGATTAGAAATAGAGCAGCCAGAACTAGAACCGGCGCCCATATGGAATGCCGACAACTGCAGGCAGCACTATGCCGTAGCACTGGCCCCAAACACACACTATTGAATTGCCACACTTGCTATCAACCTAACTTAGCTCACCGTAGAAGTTCAAGAACAACCTTTCAGGTTTGCTCTCTGTATCATGAAGCTTCTCTTCTGATCCTCAACCCTGCATCCTAGGAGGGGAAAACACAAGTCACCATTTTCCAAATTCTTTTTTTACCCACCTAACAAGGCTTCAGTTCTTAAATTTCTAGTCATTTCTTGAGCTGAGCAGTGAGTTCTGGACACAGGTTCTCAGTGATTCCACACTGAGTGAGTGACATCATTAGGTGCTTCAGTCATAGCCTATCCATACAGAGTTGTCACAATTTCTTCAATTGCTTCTCATCAAATTGTGAAGCCCCCTGTGTTTGGAATTGTGTTTTCTACCCTTGCATCCCCCATAGTCCAGTGCCTTATATGTACTAGGCACTTTCTAAATGTTTGGTGAATTAAAAAATAAGCAAATCTGCTGCCATTTAAGAACAGGTAGGAGAAGAGCCACATTTGAACTTGTTAAGATCTTTTATTAACCAAGGGATCAAAGAGAATTGCCTGCATGGTAAATGTCTGGCTTTGAACCCACTTAGAATTCCTCTTCCTCGGATTACCAGGATTGAGTGGAGGTCTCCAAGTTACCATGAAAGAGCTAAGAGATATGTGCTCCCATTCCTTCTTCGGTGGCTGTAAATGTTGGCCTCCAGTGAGAGTTGCCCACAGGCCAATTATTTGGATGAGAAGGCAAAAAATGCCTGGAAGAGGAAAAAAAGGATTTTGTTCAAGATGGCCACTCCTGAATGAAGGTCAAAGCCAAGTCCAGGCTCAGACAGAACCCTAGAGGATCAGGAGTACAGAGCAGTTGAAGATGCTGGCATGCCACATTGGAGGCCGGGCCACATCGGAGAACAAGTGAAGGTGGTGAGGAGAGACACTTCTGGAGGCCACCTGCTTGATGATTTTAGCTGTCCCCTGCCTTTGCCCCAAGGGAACTTACAGCAGTTGTTGAGTGATTTGTTAAAAATAGAGACAGTACAGCACCCCTCTGTGCTAATTCAGGAGATGTAGTAATGGAAGGGAGGACCTTCGGTGTGGCCTTCCCCAACAGAGAGAGCCATCAAGTTGATTTTGGGGTGGGGTAGTCAGTGATAGTAGCAGCTCCTGTCCAGGCCCACCCCCACCCCCGCATGAGACAGAGGATAGAGACGACGCTGGCCACAGAAATACTCCAAGAGGCACAAAGAAGAACTAGGGAGACTCTCAGAGACTTTTATGCAAGGAGGTTCCTGAGAGGTATTCTGGGCCTGAGTGTTGGGAAGCAGCCCAAAGCAAAAGTTAGCTTTTGTTTCTGTCACCATTATGAGCCAGCCCTTTGTTTGACTTTCCCCAGCTGATGTGGCTTGACAGAAAATAGGTCTGGTTAACAGTGTGGAAAATCCTTCAGCATAAATCAGCCTCTTTCCAGAGAATTCAGGTATCTGCTAGATCAACCCCAGGAGGCTCATTCATGTCCAGGAAATGTATTAGTGAGTCAGGCCCTGTGAGCATAATTTCATTATTAAAGAATGTTCCTATCCTAAGAGGAACTATAGATCTGAGCTCTGTCCCTCTCGGCCTATTCTAATTTTAGGATATGTGGTTCCATGGTGCAAAGCACACTTCTCTATGAAGCCACAGAAATCCCTTCTGAAATTACAGCACTTTTGTTTCTATTATGCTATCACATTAATTCATTGACAATTTGTATCAAAATATCCAGGAAATTTTCAAGTTTTGTATAACTACTGGAAGAAACTTACACAAACTAATACTATACTGACTCATATTTCTAATAAGAGGGATTAAAAACCAGACTCCTTATTTCTTATGAATAATCTATCCAGAGACATCATCTCCTTGCCATGTTAATGACCTTCATAATGCTTCATGGTACATGAACTCTTGGGAGGTGGTGAGAGTCTGGCCTCACGTTAAAAGACAGAGAAAATATTAGGGCCTCATATTTTTAAGATTTTGATTTCTATGCCACATATTAGTATGGAAAATTATCAAAATGAGCTACAAAAACAGTAACTGCCATTTTTTTTATTTGCCATGTGTCAAGTGTTTTCTATGCAATATCTTATTCAACCTTCAAAATGACCCTATGAGGAAAGCTGATACTCAAGTATGCGATAGTAGATTGTTAAGCTTCTGAAATATTTCTTTTCTCATTACATGTATTCACTGAGTGGCAGTCCCCTTCTACTCATGCATACATTACCCTACCTTCCATGATCCATGACTGCAACGTTAACGCCAGTGGTTGGTGTGATCGGTCAGTGTCCGTGCTGTGCCTGTGGTTAAGCATCTCTAATGTGACCCCTACTATGAGGTAGCTATGGTTAGCCTTATCTGCAGAAGCTTTAGTGAGTACGTCAGACTCTGTTTTCCAAAATTGGTTACAATAATATTCCCAGTCCTGCACGCTCTTCTAGAGCCTTATCACTCCCCCATCAAGAGTTGGGATCTTCCTCCTCCTTCCTAGACACCGAGTGGATCTCTATGGCTCTTTCATGGACAGAATGCAGCCGAAAGGACATTGTGCAACTCCTGGGGCTGGGTTAGCAAAGGGGGTGCAGTTTTCTCTTGGCTCTGACTCTTGGGACGCTCACTGTTGGAATCCAGCCACCACAGAGAAGGCTCTGCTGCAGGAGAGGTCGTGTGGAGTTGCTGTGGCTGAGAACCCCCGCAGAGGTTCAGCCACAGCCAGAAACGCGAGCGAATCAGCTTTAGGATGATCTCAGGCCCCAGCTGTTGAATTACCATCTGGCCTTTGAGTCTTCTACTTAAGGCTGCAGACATCATGGAACGCAGACACACTGCACTGGTGTGCTCCGTCTGAATTTCGGAGCTCCCAATTTATGAACATACAACATGGGGGAAAATTGTTACATGGCAATCCATGATCATAAGAGAGAAATTAAACAATTTACTCGAGGTCATATACCTAATAACTGGTGAAGACAAATTCAACCTAAAATCATCTGACTTTGAAAGCTAGAATTCTTTTTTTTTTTTTTTTGACAGGCAGAATTAGACAGTGAGAGAGAGACAGAGAGAAAGGTCTTCCTTTTTCTGTTGGTTCACCCTGCAATGGCCACCACAGCCGGCTCACTGCGCCGGTCTAAAGCCAGGAGCCAGGTGCTTCCTCCTGGTCTCCCATGTGGGTGCAGGGCCCAAGCACTTGGGCCATCCTCCACTGCCTTCCCGGGCCACAGCAGAAAGCTGGACTGGAAGAGGAGCAACTCGGACAGAATCCGGCACCCCAATCAGGACTAGAACCCAGAGTGCCGGCGATGCTAGATTCTTAACCACAGGTAACTGCTGTGGCTACAACAGAAGGGGCAGTATGTAGGGTAAATATGTTAGATAGACCACCTTTCATCTGGATTTATGGGATTAACGGATGTCTCAGGGCTGTTGGCATCACCCTCCATTGTGTTAACCAAGGCTCCTTCTATCTGTCTGGCTCAGCTATCTGTGGTGTCCATTCCTAACATCTCCTATTCCCAAATGGCTACTTCAACTCTAACCATCACACCTGAGTTTCAGTCATCAGGATGATGGAAAGAGAACAAACACTGCTCCCCCCACCCCACCCCAAACTTTTGAAGAAAACTTTTGGAAATACACAAACATTATTTATGTGGTATCCCGCTGTCCAGAACTTAGTGACATGGCACATCTACCTACAAGGGATGCTGGGTGACTCTGTGTCCAGTTAAAAACTAGAGACATCTTTGCCTGGATTCTCAAGTCTAGATTTGATATCAGGGCAGCCAGCCAAACTCTGCAATAGAAAAAGAGAGGGGACTGAGTAGGAAACTAACAATTCCCAGTTTGGAACTCTGTTAATCCCTCTTTTCCTCAGGTGCCCCCCTACACACACACTTTAAAAAATATTTATTGGTTATGATTAATATCTCTTAGAGAATTTAAGAGTTGTGATACTCTGAGACAATAGCAATATCCTTGATGTTGTTGCAAGAGTAGATTTGCTTGAAAATGATCTAGGCTTAATCTGCTATGGCGCATCATGCTTCAGAAGAACAGAAATGCTAGGCAAGCCAAAAACCTTAAAGAAAAGTGATGTCATGTTGAAGCATCACATCACAAAAAGCCACATAAAAATCCTGGCTGAGAAATAAAAACTGCAATGAACATTACAGAAACCAATTTCCAGTGAGCCAGGTGTATTTTCTCCCCTTGTGAGTGCACTTTTAGTGAGTATTTTAGATGCTGTCTGCTCAGATGGCTAACCTGATGAACTGACTGCAAAGACTGCACTGATTACTCCTTGAAATTTGAATGTCTACTCTCTTTCTCTCTTTTACACTTCCCAAGAACCTTCTCAACAGGGAAGACATTCAGATGGGTAAGGAGAGAAATCACAAATTCCTTGGAAAAAAGACATCACTTGAGCATCTTGTCGCAGGACTCTAAGCCCTACATTTTTCAGTGCTTGATCGCTCAGCCATGAAGAATTCCATAAAGATGGGACATGAAATGCAAAAATCAATGGAAATGAGTGTAAAGGAAGCAAATTATAGTGTCCTTAATAAGTGAATCTGGCTTAATAAGTGAATCTGGCTTTCTATCATTTTGACTTTGGAGCTGAAAATTTGCTACCATGTAAGTGAATAAGCAGAATTTCAAGCATGGCTTAATGGTAGGCAGTAGGGCCACATATGACAGCTCTTTTGTAACAAAAAATGCAGAATATACTTTCTGAATTGGAGTCTATGAAGCCTTCATTAGAGATGCCTTCAGCTGATTTATACAAGAAAAGGGGCCACAGAATGTATGGAATGCTCTACCCAGGCCTTCCAAGGAGCTCAGGAAAGGGTAAACAACAGCAAGAAGAAGGCTTACCCTGTGGACTGCTCCCTGGAATGTGATACTGAAATCAGCCTGGCAGCTACTCTGAAAATTGCATTCTGTGGTGAGAAAGGCATGGAGACCTAGGCTTTGCTCACGGTGGCAGAGGGAACACTTGTGTGTGCAAAAGTGTCGCTGTGGAAAGCTTCCTTCTCGTTCTCTGTTGGACCATCATGCTAGGGGAAGCCACAGACCATGCCATGAGGACATTCAAGCTACCCTGTAGAGGGAACGAAGGCCCCCTTTAGCTCCAGCAAATAGCCTTGTGAGGGAGCTCTCTTAGAAGCAGCTTGTCTGGGTCCCATCAAGTTTTTGGATGACTGCAGCGTTGGCTAACATCTTAACTGCAACCTCATGAGAGATTCTGGATCAGAACCAGTAGCTGAGCTCTTCCCACATTCCTGAAACATAGAAACCATGAGATAATATTTATTGCTTTAAAGTAGGTTTATGGGTAATTTGCTGCACAGCAATAAATGAACAATATGCCAGCCATACATAACTAATATCTTAAATTCTGTATGTTGGTCCCCAAAGACTATTCTTCCTACCCCATCATTCTGCTGCTCTAATTAGAATAGAGCTAGCAAGTTAATATTTAATCAGGTATATCATCGCTTCCAGATACTGTGTTTTTAGTTTAACAGAGAACATCCAGATCTTACCTGAAAGGACAGTCTTAACCTAAGGCAGAGTGAGAGGAGAATTCTTGGCACTTGGAGAGCATTCCCTGAGCTTGCTCGCTCTCGCTCTCTCTCTCTCTCTCTCCACTCCATAGTTGTTACACTATGTGATTACCCAAGATACCCAGGGCCCTCAACACTGGAAGAATCCAGCAAAAGAGATACTTAAAAGATGAAAGTAGGAGGTAGAATCAGAAGTCTATGGTTCTAACTCTACAACATTCTGGAGACAACAAACAGATCAGAGTTATAAGGGGCTAGGAGAGACGGAAGGGTGAACAGGCAAAGCACAGGTGATTTTTAGGGAAGTGAAACTATTCTGTGTAATGCTATAATGGTGGATATGTGTCATGAAAAGTTGAATCCATAGAATGTCCAACATCAAGAATGAATGCAGGCCGGCGCCACAGCTCACTTGGCTCATCATCCACCTGCGGCGCCGGCACCCCGGTTCTAGTCCTGGTTGGGGCACCGGATTCTGTCCTGGTTGCTCCTCTTCCAGGCCAGCTCTCTGCTGTGCCTGGGAAAGCAGTGGAGGATGGCCCAAGTGCTTGGGCCCTGCACCCGCATGGGAGACCAGGAGGAAGCTCCTGGCTCCTGGCTTCGGATCGGCGCAGCATGCCGGCTGAAGCGGCCATTTGGGGGGTGAACCAATGGAAAAGGAAGACCTTTCTCTCTGTCTCTCTCTCTCTCTCTCTTGCATTTAACTCTGCCTGTCAAAAAAAAAAAAAAAAAAGAATGAATGCGAATGGAAACTTGGGAACTTTAGGTGATAATGACAAGGCCATGCAACTTCATCAATTGTAACAAATGTATTGCTATGATGTGAGATGTTAACAGAAGCAGCAACAGCTTCTAGAAGGGAAAAGTCACCAGAGGAACCCACACAGCACTCAGTGACAAGCATGCATCTTGACAGCATGTTAGAAACTCTCAGAGAGCATCCTGCTGAACTGATTGCCTTCTGCTTTAGGGGATGGTACGCTCTGGCCAAGCCCCCAGAATCCTGCCAGCCACAGTCCTGCCTCACCCCAGGTTTGCAAAGCCATGGGGGCTGCCCAGCCTTGGGGCTTCCTCATCTGTGGCAGCATGAACCACAGCACCCATCCCCCAGCCACAAGGCCAGCCACAGCCCTCACCCTCGGCTCATGGTTGGCAGGAAATGCTTCCTTCTTGTAAGAGAGATGTGACCTGAGAAAATCAAGTTGCCATGATCTCAGGCACAGACAACCCTGACGCCAGCAGCAATTCCCTCGGTTGATTGAAGGAGCGGTTCCCGGAGTTATCTTTAGAATTCACACTCCAAATGCTTGAGCCAGGACAGAATTTTACTGATCAGCCAAGAGATGAAACTGCTTCACTCTAGTCATCACTGTAACAGAAGGAGGAGCCTTGGCTTAGCCTGGGACAGAGAAAGCAAATCGCTTTTAATTTATTTTTTATTTTTTTGATTTTTTAAAAATTATTTTTTCACTTATCTGAAAGGCAGAGCAAGGAGGGGCAAGGGGAGAGAGAAAGAGAGCTCCTCTCCCATCTGCTGGTTCATTCCACAAATGCTTGCACAGTCAGGGCTAGGCCAGGCCAAAGCCAGGAGCCTGGAACACCATCCAGGGTTCTCACATGGGTGGCAGGGGCCCAAGTACTTGAACCATTATGCTCTGCCTCCCAAGGCGTGCATTAACAGCAGGCTGGATAGGAAGTGGAGCCAGTACTGAACTCCAACACTCTGATATGGAATGTGGGCATTCCAGGCAGTGGCTTAACCCTGGACCACGATGCCCACCCCAATAAGTGTTTTTTTAAAGAAATAGATAGCACCCCCAGAGAACGTGAGCTTCATCCCTGCTGATTCAACTCTCTTGGTAACCATCTGGGTTTTGTGTGGCCAAGAGGGACAGATTCAGAAGCTTTGGGACATTTTTCCTTTGCTTTATGGAGACCCTTTATCCATAATCACTCTTGGACCAGCATCTGTGTTGTCGTCCTTGGCTCTGCTGACTTCCAGAATTGGAAGCCTTCAGCAATGTCAGTCATTCACTCAGATACATTTATTGAGGCTCTGTCCTATGCCAGGAGCTATCCTAGGCCTTGGGAGTAAAAAGATGGATAAAATAAATTATCTGCTCTCTGAAATATCTGTCCATTTGGTGGGGGCCACAGACATGATAAAAAGTGACGTAGTAAATTCTACTATAGTACCATTTCATTATCACAGGATCCCAGGAGGTGCATGTGAGGGCCCATGCCCATAATCCACCATGTGTGCTTCTGTTGTGTCATATATATGTATATATGTTTGTAACTGTCTCTACCTATTGGTAATTCTTTCTAATCTTTTTTATTTATTAAGGTTTATTCGTTTCTTTGAAAGGCAGAGTTACAGAGAGGCAGAGGCAGAGATAGAGAGAAGTCTTCCATCCACTGGTTCACTCCCCAAATGACTGCAACTGCCAGAGCTGCTGGGTCAGTCTGAAGTCAGGAGCCAGGAGCTTCCCCTGAGTGCCACATGTGGCTGCAGGGGCCCAAGGACTTGGGCCATCCTCTACTGCTCTCAGAGAGCTGGATCAGAAGTGGAACAGGTGGAACTTGAACAGGTGCCCATATGGGATGCTGGCAATGCAGGCTGCAGCTTTACCCGCTATGCGACAGCGCTGGCCTCCTCTGTTGTGTCTTAACCAAGTACTCAGAAGCAGAAAGGAGTCTTGGCAGCAGGGACTGCTCACTAGGGAGAGATTTAGGGACAGGGATTCTCACTGTACTTCTCAATTACCTGCATCCACCTCTTAGAAGGCCATCCCGAGAAAGGGCCCCCACTCATGCCAAATGTCTCATCATAAGAACTACCCATAACAGCACTTTTCTCCATAGCAAGAGGAGGTTTGCCTGCTCCTACAGAAAGTAAGGTTTTACTATATCTTTGCACTAAAGACACAATTTCACCCAAGGCTCAAACTTTTTCTGGGGAGAAAGATGTCAGAAGTCTATTACTGGTACATCCTCAGTTATCTTGGAAAACGATGGCCATGGAGGCAGATTGCCATGGGTCTTCCCAGTGGTATTGGCTAACATTAGGCATTATCTCAGCTGGAGAGGTCTTGGTCTCTTGTGGAAAGTTGTTATGAGAGAGAAAGAGATCTAGACCTTGCCCTTTTAGAGCCAACTTCTGGCTAAGGATGACTTCACTGATGATCTCAAACACAAAGGAAAGGGGAAGCCCCTTATACACTTTGGGCATCCTGGAAAGAGCTCCAGCTTTGAACTCTGCCCTGACCACTGTCACTGTGAATGACCATGACCAAAGTTAGGGTCAGACCTTGGAGCCCTTTCTTTACTACAGGCATACACTCATTCTGAAACAGGTGAAGACAGGGTAGTTGGGAACCCATGACAGTTGGGTCTGTAAGTCAACAGGAAATCCAAAGGACAAATGCTGGGTGAAAAGGTCCAAGCCAGAGCCCAGGGAAAATAAAACACCCAGATCTTCACCCTGGCCTCAAAGATGACAGCCACCCAAAATACAGTCTAGGGATCAGTCTGGGGACCAACAGCATCCTCCATCAAGGGCCTTCCAAGTGAGTGGCCAACTGAGTGCCATAAAGGAAAGAGGAGGGGAGGAGAGTGGCTCTTCAGATGAGGGTGGTCAAAGAAAGCTTCCAGGAAGACATGGGACCATGTCAGGTCCTTGGAGCCCAAAAAAGGCAAGGCAGTCCCAGCACCAACAGTTATGACTCAAGTCACATGTTCAGGTATCTCAGCCAAAGACTTCAATTTTACATGTTACGGTATAACACATTGACTCACTGAAGCTTGAGCTGGCTCACATAGTAACTTTCATTAAACCATGAACTGACCTTAACTGGGAAAGATTTGTATTTATTAAAGGAATTGAATTCATTCAAGTGGAAATAAACCAATATATTTTTCTAATATGATCAACTTAAATTAAAGCCTAAGAATTTTTCTGCTAGAATTTTTCTCTTAGTAGGCCATCCCGAGAAAGGGCCCCCACTCATGCCAAGTGTCTCATCATAAGAATCACCCTGTTCTAGGCTCAAGAGACACAATGGAGGCCCAATGGAGAATAAGGCATACAAGTTTCCTGCCCGATGAACTTTAAGTTTGGTGGAGGGAGACAGACAATAAAACAGATCAAATACACAGAGATTTCAAATTATATTGTGGAAAATCAAATTCAAAGGCAAGTTTATTTTGGCGCTAAATAGTTTGCTCATAATGCATGGTTTTTTCATAATATGCATTCTCCATGAATTTCTTGGAGCTCCCTTGTAAACAGGGAAATATCAGGAAATGATTAGATGAAAAGAAAATCAAGTTACATGCTAGAATTACTGATTGGGTAGTCAGGGAAGGTTCTCTAGGGGAAATCACATCTCAAAAGAAACATAAATGACAACGCAGAACTGGAAAGGCAAAGATAGGGCAGCGGGGTCATTCTAGCCTAAAGGAACAAGTACAAAGGGTCCACAGGTAGACACAATCTTAATGTGTTCAAAAAACAGTGAGAAGCCTTGGTCTGGAAGGTGATGGGCAAGGAGGAAGTGATATAAAACTAGTTAGGTGGGGTCAGCGCTATGGCATAATGGGTTAAGCCAACATCTGCAATGCCAGCATCCCATATGGGCACTGGTACCTGTCCTGGCTGCTCCACTTCTGATCCAGCTCACTGCTGATGCACTTGGGAAAGCATTGTAAGATGGTCCAAGACTTGGGCCCCTGTACCTACGTGGAAGACCTGGAAGAAGTTCCAGCCATCTGAGGAGGTTGAAACAGTGGATGGAAGATCTCTGTCTCTGCCCCCTCTATAACTCTTTCAAATAAATTAATAATTCTTGAAAAAGGCTCGTTAGGAAGGTTGGACATGTCAAGGAGGGCCTTGGAGACTCAATTTTGTTCTCAATGGCATCACAGAGAGTAACACTGGAGAACAGGAAGTGGGTTTTAAGTATTGTAATGATTAATTTTGTGTGTCGACCAGACTGAGTTAAGGGATGCTCAACTAGTTGATAAATTTTTCTGGGTGTGTCTATGAGGGTGACTCCAGAAGAGATTAGTATTTGTTTTTGTTTTTTTTTTTTTTTTTTTTTTTTTTTTTTTTATTTTTTTTTATTTTTGACAGGCAGAGTGGACAGTGAGAGAGAGAGACAGAGAGAAAGGTCTTCCTTTGCCGTTGGTTCACCCTCTAATGGCCGCCGCGGTAGCGCGCTGCGGCCGGCGCACCGCGCTGTTCCGATGGCAGGAGCCAGGTGCTTCTCCTGGTCTCCCATGGGGTGCAGAGCCCAAACACTTGGGCCATCCTCCACTGCACTCCCTGGCCACAGCAGAGAGCTGGCCTGGAAGAGGGGCAACCGGGACAGGATCGGTGCCCCAACCGGGACTAGAACCCGGTGTGCCGGCGCCGCAAGGCGGAGGATTAGCCTGTTGAGCCACGGCGCCGGCCGAGATTAGTATTTGTAACAACAGACTTACTAATGTAAGTGGACACCATCCAATCTTCTGGGGACCTGAACAGAACAAAAGGCAGAGGAAGGGTACATTTGCTTCTCTCTGAGTTGGGAGAGTCAAGTCTCCTGCCCTCTGACATCAGCACTCCTGGTTCCCTGCCGCTTCCACCAGGAGCCCCCGCCACATCTCCAGTTGGTTCTGTTTCCTTGCAGCCCCTGACTAACACAGTCACAGGTCCCCTCTGGCTCCCCATGGCTCAGCAGCACATCACTCACCAGCCTCAGTTTGGTTCATCTCGGTCAGATGGGAAAAGAAGGGATTGGCTCTCAGCAGTCATTGTGTGTACAGAATGTCATGGGATCTTCTGCAAGGTACACAGAAATTTTAAAAGGCATATTATGATTAGCCAGAAGCTAACCATGTGTATAAAACGTCATTTTCTTAGCTAGTGTCTACTTTGTAAATTCAAATTCCATTTTGTGCTAGAAGAGGACAACAGATGAGGCTAGCGCGCTCTGTGTAGGGCTATTTCTAAAGGACTAAGAGTCAACATTGTGTTCTTAATGCCCATTTTAAATGCATGGCTTGAGCTGAGTCCTTTATGCATAATTCATATGGTCATTTACAGGCTTTTACATGACGACTCCATTAAGAGTTAACTAACACAGAAGATGGTATCAGCCATGGCAACCAGGATATTATGCAAATCTTTCTATCTCTGAGCCAACAGAAAAAGGGATGGGCTGATTAATTTGAAAGTAGAGGAGGGGGGGTGGGGTGCACATCCCTGTTGCTGTTACTTATCATTTATTAATGTATTTACCTGAAAAGAATTCAGAAGGGTAAATGTGTTTGTGCATTACCTCTGGGGTGTGAGGCCACGGCTTATCCCTCTGAGCAACCATTTGAATGAAAGGAAAATGCTTGAGTTCATTCATTTCAATTCCTCTCCTCCTGTGGAAAAGCATTACAAGGTGAACACAGTCTTGGATTTGGTATCAGATGACACCAGATTTTTGTCCTTTTATCCTACGTTACTAACCAAATCACTTGATTTTATTAGCGTCTGCTTCCTTGTACACACAATGTGTATAACTTAGAATGCTCCAGCAAAACAGTCAACAGGACATACACAGACTGTGAAAGAGGAGATTACCGGATTGGGCTCACTTGATTAGGGAGGCCACAACCTCCTCCAATCTGCCATCTACAACTTGGAAAGCCAGGAAAGCTGGTGACACAATTCAGGCTGAATCCAAAGGCCTGAGAACCGGTGCTGAATGGGACAAAGGGGATGAGGTGAGGAGCAGAGGAGGCAGGAGTGGGCACTGCGCTCCATGGTTCTGGAGGCATGAGAACCAGGAGTGACTCCGTGCCCAAGTGCAGGAAAAGATGAATGTCTCAGCTGAAGGGATGAGAGAATTCACCCCTCTGCTTTTCTGTTTTGTTCCCCAGTGGATTGGAGGGCACCCAACCACACTGGTGAAGGCGGACCTTCTTTACTCATTCTGATTCAAATGCTAATGTCGTCCAGAAACTCCCTGGGGAACGCACCCAGAAACAATGCTCTCCTAGCTATCTGGAATCCCTTAACCCAGGCTAGTGGACACAAAATGAAGCCCCATGCAATGTAAACACATACTCATCCCTGTTTACCTTTGCACAGAGTGGAAGGAGACTACCCAATAGCATGAATACGAGGAGGCAAGACTCATTGTGGGCCATCTTGAAGGCAGTTTCCACAGTGTCTGCCACTATCAATCCTCCCTGTCAGCCCTGGGCCATCTATTCAGATGTGTGCATGAGAAATAAATAACTATCTGTCTTACTTATGTTACCACCCCGGGTGGTTTTTCTTTCGGCTGCCCAATCCATCTCCTAACTAAATCACTGCCCCACAACATCAGAAAGGCCAGCTGAACGCAGCTCACAAAAAGCTGCAACTGCTAGATTCAAAGTTTGAGCAAACCACTGAAGATGTCTAAATGAGGAAACAGCTGTTTTCAGTAGATTAATCAGTCTTCGAGAGGGATCACAGTAAGGAGAAACCGAAGTGAAGTAGGTAACTCCAAGGGCCACGGCCAGAGACTTAGGTGGGACAGATGGGAGGACAGCATGGAAGAAGCCCCAGGACTCTGGGAGTGAGCAGATGTGAAGGAAGGGAGATGGAGGAGACAGCATGGTTTGGAAGCAGGTATCAGGGGGATGTGAGGTGCTGTGAGCTCAGTTCGCTGACACACGTGCCTGTTTTTTTTTTATTTGACGGAGTTAGACAGTGAGAGAGAGAGAGAGAGAGGGAGAGAAAGGTCTTCCTTCCGTTGGTTCACCCCCCAAATGGCCGCTATGGATGGAGCGATCGATGCCGATCCGAAGCCAGGTGCTTCTTCCTGGTCTCCCATGTGGATGCAGGTGCCCAAGCACTTGGGCCATCCTCTACTGCCTTCCTGGGCCACAGCAAAGAGCTGGACTGGAAGAGAAGCAACTGGGACTAGAACCTGGCGCCCATATGGGATGCTGGCACCGCAGGTGGAGGATTAACCAAGCGAGCCACGGCGCCGGCCCCCATGTGCCTGTTTTAACGACTCACTGGGGTAAATCCTATGATTTTGCTAAAGGAGTGGGCTATAATGGCACCGGCCGGCAGTAAGGAGGACAGCCAGTGCAGGAGCTAAGCCAAGACAATCTCTTCAAACCCCACCTCATTAGACTGCTGTTAGAGCCAATATTGATTACCAGTATGTGGCAAATGAAGTCACCTTATCAACTGCCATGGTCATACCCATCTCCTTCCTCTTAGCTCTCCCACAACATTCCCGACTGTCACCTGGCTTCTGACCACCAGCTTCCTCTCCAGGTCTTCCTTTAATCTATATTTCTTTGGGAGTAAGGGCAAGGTGCTTTGCATCTCTCAGTCTCCATAGTAAGCCAGGGCCCAGAGGAGTATGCATCTAATAGACATATGCTTACTGTCTTCAGAGTCTGATCCCTAGAAAGTGATGGAATTGGGGAATCACTCTGCCCTACCTTGTGCCTGACTCAGTGAGCACTGGGGATGTTAGGGCAAGCCAGGAGCCTGTCCTGATGGAGCTCACACTCTCACAGGAAGGCCACACTGCTCGAAAAAGAGCACCCCAGAACCCCATCTAGAAATACTTCCAAGGAGATGAGAGAATTTAGAGAAAGCAACAACTGGAGAGCTGGTGATGCCTGATTTAAACCTTGAGGAATGATGGGGGCAAATAAGGTGAAGAAGATGACTGTGGGCAGGGCCAAGGGCACAGAAGACCATCGTGACTTAGGGAAGAGTGATGTGTGTGCAGCATGAACACAGGGAGTTAGCAGCAGGATGACGGTGGTGGTGGAAAGTAGCAAGAGGTATGGGAGAGTGACAGGCTGAGGCCAGATCGTAAAGGACTTTGTACCATTGTTAGAAGTTTCAGCATGTTGGGCTGGATGCAATCAAAGTCTAAAAGAGATACTGAAGCGGCCAAAAATTATAAGGACTCGAGTTTGGAGAATTAGGGGGATGATCAAGCTGAGTTATCTATATTTTTCCTTCTAAAGCCCACACAATTCAACCAAAATATGAATGCAGTGTGGAGACTGATATATTTTATGTGTATTAAAAACCAGCTCAGAAAGAGGCCTTCCCAAAATGATGAGAGCAATTGTAAGATTTTGAGGATGAGTGTACAGTCGTATGGGTGGCCCTTGGGAAGAACAACCATCAGATGCATGGCCATTCTGGGAAGGTTTATGAAAAGCAATTCGAGTTGTTTATTATTTTTATTAGTTTTGTAGCCATATAGTCACCCAGTGAAGAGCCTTGTGGTGAGGAAATAGCGATGCTATGCAGTGTATAGACCGTGGTTGGAACAGAATGAAAACACACATTTTTCAGAGAAGGCTGATTTCAAAGCAGGTCCAAATCAGGTCTTCACACATTAGCTTCCTGATTCTAGCATAAGCATCAAAAATCAACGATGAATGCTCAGGAACTTGCGCAGGCTTGTAACTGACCAGAAAGCTTCACCACATGCTTGTTAGCGACTGTACCTGGGGAATAACAGGACAATGAAGAGCTCTGAGAAGAAACAGCACGGAGCTTGAGGAGCACATACCAGAAGTGGAGACCAAGACGGGGGCTCTCCCAGAGTCCACAGGGAGTGGTGGAGAGCCAACAGCAAACATCCAACAAAGTCTTCCCACAGCACACCTCCTGGCATGACTGCTGTTTATTGAATTGCTAGAGAACCACAGTGGAAGACTTTAAAGTTTTCATTTCCAAAAGCTGAACCAAAAACAGTGACATGAGCCTTTAAAATATTTACCCTTTACCTGAAAAACAGTTATTTCCATCAAAGGGAATTACAAAGCAAGACTGATTCAAGAAATGAGTTAGCCTTCCTCCACTCCCTCTCTTTATCTGATTCTGTCTCCCCACTCCCCAGCACCACTGTGTGTGGGTGTGTGTGTCTCACACCGAGGCTTTTAGTCTTGATTGATAAAAGGCTCCTTTCCAGGAGAATCTTTCGAGGGATGGAGTAAAGCCATCACAGGTCTTTCTCTCCAGAAGGAATAAACAGTCTAAGACGGCTTCAAATCCGTGGGTGATTATTGCTAGACAAGCACAATCCCTGTGGACCAAAGAGCAGCGGCATTTCCAGGCAAACTGCTCACTTTGACCATATTTCATATAGTTGGGCACAAAAGATACTTTCTTCTACATTCCTAATACCCTCATTATAAATTATGATGACATTGCATTCTAATTTCATATTGCAAAGGGTCTATGGGTTGCTTTTATTCAGGCATGGAATAAGCAGGACCTTGTTTCTGTTCCAAAATAACCTCTATTATTTTTTGATTATATAAATAATATATATTTATTGTATAATTTTTTTTAAAATTCCCTTCAAAACTTGATGTGTTTTCTTAAGGCATCTTTAATGGACGTACTCATATGTGAATGTATGAAATGATGCTATTAAGAAGTATGATCTACTTTCCCATTTGAATAATGTTATGATTCAGGTTGTCTTCTGATCCGAACCTTAGTATTTTGCACAGCACAGAGACAAACAACATGCCATAAAACACTGCTACAGCTACAAGCTTCTGTGGCTGCTTTTAGTCATAAAGCAAATGCTTAGTCTTTTAAAGCGTGCAATGCTCATGGTTCACACCATAGACAGCGTCCAGAAAGACTGAGAGCAAGCAGAGGCTTCCAAGCCATTGATGGCTAAAATTTTCAAGAGGTGAGCATTCCTGAGATGATGAGTTCCTTTCCCTTCCAGGGAGAGGAAGCACCAGGATCCTGGAGCAAGGCCTTTCCAGGGCTTTGTGGTATTTCCAGGAAACTGGGTATCAAGTCTGCCCAGTTACCAGACTGATTCTACTGGGGTCTTTGCCTTCGCTCTCTGGGAACTAGAGGCCAGCTCATCACATAGTTCCTCACATTCCTAAACCACAGCCCAGCCAGCAAGCCTCTCTGGGCTTCTGGTATCTCACATAGCCTTAATTCTATATTTAGGTGGGCTTCCTTCCCCACCTCCTGCCACTATGATCTTTCAAAGAAAACATCCCACCATTCCCTCTGGAGTTTTCACTCCATGTAAAGACACTTCCCAACACCCTGTCTGCAATAACTCCATAGGTGATTTGGAACAATCTCTTGCTTAAAGCAACTGAAGCATTAAATTCACATTTAAGTCTTCTTAAAAGCATCAAAAAGCTGAGAAGACAGCAAAAAAAAAAAAATGACAAAGTGAAAGAGAAAATGTGAAAGTGAGTTAAACAGAAAAGCCAGTAGGGCATTTGCCCATACTTTAAACTTTGGCTTTGATCTTGAAACCCTGGCTTTGATCTCCTTGTGGGGTGCAGGGACCATTATTAATCCCAAACCAGGGGTGTGGAAGGTCGAGCAGGTGATGCACCAACACACACCATAATAAACTAGAACATCAGAGGACTACAGCCTCAGAGTGGGATGCTCAGTCCTTACACTCAATACAATCTGGTCCTAGACTATTAGTTGCCTGAGGTCCTGACTAGAAGCATAGACAATTCTATCCAGTGATTTATGCTCAGTCTTGAATTATTATTCCAATTTTAAATACAATAGCAAATATACAATCAGATTTAACTTCAGAACAATAAGCACCAGAATAAACAAAAATTCATATGTATGACTTCAGATACCAAAATTGTCAGATTAAAAACTCTTTCCGTCACAATTTTGTTTATGATGTTTAAAGTTAAAAAAGGCAACTTACAGGCTGGCATTTGACACAGCACTTACGACACTGCTTGGGATGCCAACATCTCATATCAGAGTGCCTGCATTTGAATCTACTCCTGACTCCAGCTTCCTGATAACCTGTATCCTGGGAACATCAGGTGATGGCTCAAGTATTAGATTCTGCCGCCTATGTAGAAGACCTGGATTGCATTCCTGGCTTCATTCTGGTCCAGCTCTAGCTGCTATATGCATTTGAAGGGTGAACTAGAGGATAGGATCTCTCTCTGTGTCTCTCTCAAAACAAATAAAAAGTTTTACAAGGCAAGCTTAACAATATCTGCAAAAACAAAAAGCCATAATACAGCATAATAAATTTGAAAAGAAATAATATAGAACCTTTGAGACAAAAAAGTACAATAACAATGAAAAATCCAGTGGATGAATATAGACTCTTCTAGCTTCCAGATGGCACCAAGCTTTCTCTTCAGTTGTCCAGACACAGCTGAAAATTGGTGAGCTGGGATAGAAAACAAATATTCAGTGTGCAGCACAGAGAGATACAAAAAATGGAAATCACAGACAAGAAGGTAAGAAACACAAAGGAATGACTAAAAGTGTCTACCATACATTTAATAGGTGTCAGAAGAAGCTACCTATGTAGGGCAGTGATAATATTTAAAAATAAAATGGGTGCAAATGTTCCAGAATGATACCAATCCACAGATTTGAGAATCACTACAACCCTCAATTAATAAAACTAAAAATATTCACTTTAATGTACTCTCACCTGAAAGTGAGAGAACAGAAAATTGAAGACAATGCCTTCAAAAGCATCCAGAGGACAAAAATGTTAGATTTACTACAAAGGAGCATCAGTTAAACTGACAGACAGTTTTTGAACAGCAGTAATGGGAACCAGAAGACAATAGGATGACATCTCCATGTTCTGAGAGAGAATTACTGTCATCCAGCATTTTATACCCAACAAATACATCCCACAAGAAGTAAGAAGAAATGAAGACCTTTTAGCCTTACAGACACTGAGAGCCGTTACCACCATCCAGCCTATGAAAGGAAACTGTAGAGGATGCACTTCTCACATTGGAATGAAATAACAGGTCTGACCTACAAGAAAAAAAAAAGATTAAAGCAGTATGCATGTGGGTAAATCTAAATGAAAATGGACAGTATAAAAACTTAATAATGTTAGGCTGGCGCTGTGGCTCAATAGGCTAATCATCCGCCTGCGGCATGGGCACACCGGGTTCTAGTCCCGGTCGGGGCGCCAGATTCTGTCCCAGTTGCTCCTCTTTCTGTCCAGCTCTCTGCTATGGCCGGGGAAGGCAGTGGAGGATGGCCCAAGTGCTTGGGCCCTGCACCCGCATGGGAGACCAAAAGTACCTGGCTCCTGGCTTCGGATCAGGGCGGCGCGCCGGCTGCAGCGCACCGGCTGCAGCAGCCATTGGAGGGTGAACCAACAGAAAGGAAGACCTTTCTCTCTGTCTCTCTCTCTCTCACTGTCTAACTCTGCCGGTCAAAAAAAAAAACAAAACAAAAAAACCTTAATAATGTTTAGTGTTTTAAAGTATATAAAAATCAAAATACATTACTAAAAAATATATTACTGTAATATACTTTTAAATATATCTTAAGTATATATATATAAGTATATATACTTTTAAATATATCTTAAGTATATATATATACTTAAGATATATTTAAAAGTTATATTTAAAAGTAAAACAGCATATAGGCCACAAAAACAGTAAATGAAAGTAATGAGTCCTAAATTTTATTTACTTTTTTGTTGTTCTAATTTTACCCTTGAGGAAGTTAGCACTGGACTTTGGCACATCAAGGATACAAGTTGTCATATCAAAAATTATGTGCAACTTCTGTGTAATTAAAGGGGAAAAGTTGAATTAAAAAACAGTACTAACTACAGGGGAAAGACAGGAAAGAATTGTCCTAAACAGGAGCGCAGCGAGGCATGCCAGGGGTGTGATAGGAGGGGACACACCGAGAATGACTGATGTGCAGGCTGGTTGTTACATGGCTGTCTGCTTTATACTTGCTTGTGATACTGCACAATTAGGTTTGATGTACCTGTTTCTATGTGTCATATTTCAGAGTAAAAGGAATAAAATGAAAAAAGAAACGTCCATATATCTTCACCCTGCAAACAAAATCTTCACTCCGTCTCCTTGTCTTGCAGGAGCTCTGGCTCTCATCCATATCCCTCCGCCTTCAGGGCCTCATTGCCACTCTCAGAGCCGCACTCTTCCATACACTGCTGGCACCCATGCCGTAAAGCCTACAAACCCACTCTCCTATTTCATTCTGCACCCTCCCACTCCTGTCCATTTATTGAAGACACTGGCCCCTAACTCCCAGCTTTCTCTCCTATTTCAGGCCATTGGCAGGAGTGATTTCATCACCCAACCTGGCCTGAAACTCAGCTGACAACTTGGCTTAAATTTTTGACACCTGTCCTCAACTTCAATAACATTTTGCTTTGATCCAACAACTGATTCCCTTGGTCATAGCTTGGACCTTGAAATCCTTTCTTAAAAATATTTTATCTTTTGACAACCTATTTATTTGAAAGGCAGAGGGACAGAGATGGAGAGGCAGAGAGGTCTTCCAACCACTGGTTCACTCCCCAGATAGACACAACAGCCAGGTTTGGGTCAGGTTGAAGCCAGGAGCATGGAACTCCATCCAGGTCTCCCACATGGGTAGCCTGGGCCCCAAGAATTTGGACCATTTCTACTGCTTTCCCAGGCATGTTAGGAGAGAGCTGCATTGGAAGCAGATTAGCCAAGACTTAAACCAGTGCTTCTATATGGGCTATGATGTCATAAGGGCTCAACCCATCATGCAACAAGGACCACCCCTATTTTGTTTTAAAGGTCAAGAGAAATTGAGGGGGCTGGCACTGTGGCGTAGTGGGTAAAGCCACCACCTGTCATGCCAACATCCCATATGTGTGTTGGTTCTAGTTGTGGCTGCTCCACTTACAATCCAGCTCTCTGCTAATGTGCCTGGGAAGGCAGTGGAAGTTGGCCCAAGTGCTTGGGCCCCTGCACCCATGTGGGAGACCCAGAAGAAGTTCCTGATTCTTGGCTTTGGATTGGCCCAGCTCTGGCCATTGCAGCCATTTGGGAAGTGAACCAGTGGATGGAAGATCTCTCTCTCTCTCTATCTCTCTCTCTCTCTCTCTGTCTCTTCTGTATCCTCCTCCCCCCGTAAGTCTGCCTTCCAAATAAATAAATAAGTCTTTTTTAAAAAAAATTCTTTACTTAAAAAAAGAGGTTTGTTATAACAGGAACAATGTAAATACTAAGAACTTTTTTGCAAAAGGATAAAGCAAAAAAAAATTTCAATCAACCATGAGTCCCTTGCCTCCCATAGCAGTAAGAGCACACAGTTGTGCATGTGTGATCCCTGGAACCTGGGTGCCTGAGACAAAGAGCAGCCTGCCTGTCACAGGACGGCCATGTCCCCTCCGCTGAACCTGAGCTGCTGTCTCTGGTAGGTGGGTTAACAGGCAACAGTGTGTTTCAGGCAGACAGCAGGGGCAAGAACTCAGGTGGGAGCTCCGGAGGCCTGAGTTCTCCCAGGGCTTCTGGTATAAACCATCACTTTGACCTCAGCACGTTGCTTCCTCCCTGGGTTATATTCTTTCCCCCATGGAATAAATGGGTTGGACTTGAGGGCCCCTAAGGTCCCTCCCAGCTAGGAGCACCCATAGCCCCAAGACTGCCATAAAGGTGAAGTTGTGGGGAAGAGCCAGCCCCGCTACGCCTCCTGCAGAGACGGCCCCTGCAGCTGGGCTGCTTGTGCCTTCCCAGAAAGAGGTCTCGTCTGGACCTGCACATTTACCACGCAGAAGACCCGCTGCATCAAGGCCCGGCCCTGCTGGTATTATCGTGATTTTTAATTAGTGGCTGTTATGACGAGCAGCATTTCTCCGTTCCTATTCTCTGTGCCCCCTTGACACTTCATTTCCATTTCCAGATGATATGGAAGCAGCTCGCTTCACTTCAGATGTCAGTGTTTATTAACACCAGGGCAGAGGGAAGCACATCTGAACTGGCAGAGATGAAATAATTGAGACGGACATAAAAGCTTTTTATGCTGATGTTCTTACACACCACTTATTGACAATCCAATCCTGTTTAATGCGTTCCAGGCCCATATCAGGGCTCATCAGGAGCATCCTGAGACGTTGTTTCACAAGCTATTTTGTACCAGTTCCTTGGTAAGCAAATGAAACGTCTTTGGAAGATGGCAGTCAGCAGGGCCGTGTTACAGAATGCGGTCTCTGTGCGCTCTGTTAGGAGTGGAGAGTGCCTTTGCTTGCCCTGTACCTTCTTCAGAGAGCTCCCAGACTCTCTCTCGTCATCTCCCCACACTGAGCCCCTCCAGCCCACTCAGTTTGCCTACTCACGTTTCATGAATGATTGGCAAGGCTTAGGACTGTGACGGAAGTCTCTGACAAAGTGACAAGGGTGGGAGACAGATCCACTGCTTGTTCTCTGGACACACGCACTCAAGAGCAGACACTGGACCTGGGAGAAAATGCAAGAACTTCAGGTAGAATACTAACCCTGAGAAATAGGGAAGTGCTTACTTAGTACATCTAGACAAGGGTCAAGTGCATTCATGTGTAAAGAATACGAGGTGTGGGGCCTCTGGAATGTGTGTACCTGCATCAGAGATGGTCTCGCACCCGTTTACACACCTACACTGAAATATGTGACATAGAAATCGATTAAAATGGTGGGGCCAATCATTCTCATATTTGATACCAAACTTCTTCGCATTTAGTGAAAGAACATACAGCACAGTGGTTAAGAACTTAGCATACCTGGGTTCAAACCTTACCTTCATAAACTACATTTGTCTCAAGCCAGATGGGGACAATAATAATTCCTCTCCTAAGATAACTGTAAGAATTAAAATATAAAATATGGCATGTCGTGCCCAGCAGATCCACAGAACTTAGTAATTATAAGTTATTCTTATTACTGTGGATGAGGTATAGGTGAGGTCCTTTTTAGCTACTTGAGATAAAGGCTTAGAGCCAGCTTCCTTGCGTCTCCACCAATACCAGCAAACACATTTAAGATTGGTTCTGGCCAGCGCCACGGCTCACTAAGCTAATCCTCTGCCTGCGGTGCCGGCACCCTGGGTTCTAGTCCCCGTTGGGGTGCCGGATTCTGTCCCGGTTGCTCCTCTTCCAGTCCAGCTCTCTGCTGTGGCCCGGGAAGGCAGTGGAGGATGGCCCAAGTGCTTTGGCCCTGCACCCACATGGGAGACCAGGAGGAAGCACCTGGCTCCTGGCTTCAGATCAGCGCAGCTTGCTAGTTGCAGCACACAGGCTGTAGCAGCCATTTGTGGGGGTGAACCAACAGAAAGGAAGACCTTTCTCTCTGTCTCTCTTTCTCTCACTGTCTAACTCTGCCTGTCAAAAAAAAAAAAAAAAAGATTAGTTCCAGCCCTTTTGATCATAATATATGATGTATGTTGAAGGTGAGCTACAATTTTTTTAACATTCCACCTTTTTTAATCTTTATTTTTTTGTTCTGCAAGGTTTGGGGCTTGCTTTATTTATTTGTTTATTTATTTATTTTTGTAACTCTGCTTATTTGACAGTCCTGTTGGAGCAGAATGAAGAAGAGGCAACAAAGCCCCAGCAATGCTGCATCCCCTTGGTCAGTACTTGGTGACCACCACCGCCACCATGCCCATGAGGCTGAAGAGGATGCCAACCAAGAGGAAGCAAGGTGCAGATGCAGGACCGATCACGGAGAACAGCACCAGGCTGCCTACTAGAGCTGCCCCTCTGATGCCACAGTCCACCTGCCACAGGCTCCTGCAATGAAGGGGGAGAAGGTACCCAAAAGCAAACAGAGCAGGAAGGCTGATGCAGGTGAGGATGGGAAAGACCCTGCCCAAGTGGGGACACTAACCAAGGCCGCTGTCATCGGTACCAGGTGAAGGGTGTGCGGTTTTGATAACTGTGTGTTCTTAGTGACTGTAGAGTTTGAAGTAGTTTTTCTGATCAATTTTGTCAAAAGTGCAGTTTTATTTTACTTTTTTAAAATTATAAGGGCACACTTCATTTTGTTTGGGGGGAGGGAGAGGCATAGGTCGCTAACAGAATGTCTTGGAAGCTGGATTGAGTGGGGGAGCCCCTTTCCCCTCTAGTCTTCAGAGACTTCCTCTTAGCTCTCAGGAGGAGGGATTCTCTGCCCTTGACCCACAGAGTCACCAGGATACAAATGCCCTGTGGGCTGGAAAAGCTCAACATTTTTTTATGTTCCCCCCTCTCTCTCTATTTGCCCTGAGCATAGACTCTACTCCTTAAACCTGTGGACCTGTCATGACCTGACCCCCAAAACTGGTCACCAGCACATCAGGTCACCTGGATTTTTCCAGGGACACATTGAGATGGCGACCCTCAGAAGAGCAATGACTGCTTTGTTGAAGGTGCACCTTCAGATCGCCAGCTCTGCCGATTTCACTTCATTTCCTGAAAGTCATCGTTGGCTCCTGACAACTGTTAAAGAGGCTAAATGTGAAATGTCAGCCTTCACTATGAAGTTTCTTTGATCAGAGCAGCAAATGAACACTTCATTAGGCTGGTTTTGTTTTTTTTTTTTTTAATTTATTTATTTGAAAGAGTTAGACACTGGGGCTGGTGCTGTGGCACAACAGGTTAAAGTCCTGGCCTGGGCGCCGATTCTATTCCTGGCTGCTCTACTTCTGATCCAGCTCTCTGCTGTGGCCTAGAATAGCAGTAGAAGATGGCCCAAGTGCTTGGGCCCCTGCACCCACATGGGAGACCTGGAAGAAGCTCCTGGCTCCTGGCTTCGGATCGGCACAGCTCCAGCCATTGCGACCATCTGGGGAATGAACCAGCAGACAGAAGACCTCTCTTTCTGTCTCTATATCTCTCTGTAACTCTTTCAAATAAATAAAATAAATCTTTAAAAAAAACTTTTTTTTTAAAGAAAGAGAAAGAGAGAGGAGAGAGAGAGATCTTCCATCCGCTGGTTCACTCCCCAAACGGTGGCAACAGGACTGGGCCAGGCTGAAGCCAGGATCCAGCTTCTTTTGGGTCTTCCATGTGGGTTGCAGGGGCCTAAGGACTTAGGCCATCTTTCGTTGCTTTTCCAGGCACATTTGCAGGGAGCTGGATCGGAAGTGGAGTAGATGAGACACGAACTAGCACCCATATGGAATTCTGGCGCTGCAGACAGAGGCTTAACCCACTGTGCCTCAACACTGGCCCTTTTATTGGGTTTTATAGTGGTTTTCTGACTTGGAGAGTCCATAGAAGAAGGGAGTTTGAAAGTTATGTTCTCTTAACGATTGCCTGCCCATATGCTGTCTGAAATACCATGATTGTTGATGAAAACAATCTTTAATAAAGCTGGCTACGTTTTTTAAAAGTCCTTGCAGAAATTTACATAGTCTTACTCATTTCTCTAGTTATGAATTCCTGAAGCAACTAGCACATAATAATGTATTTCTTTAGAGTGGTAACTTTTCATGTGTCAAAATTAATATTTGAAGTTGTAAGGCTCTAGAAAAATATTAAAGGCTAATTTCAGTAAAGTCACCTTTTCTTTCAATAATTCTGTGCATGCATTCATAGTTGAAGGGGCCATCAATTTTCAGGTGGCTTGAAGGACAAAGCACATTGTCAGTGCTTAATAATCATGTCTGTCATCATCAACGCTGACCTTTTTCTGTGCTGCTAGACTTTAGTGTGCCTTGGACAGAAGACATGCCGACTTGGGCAGAGTTGTGCAAAGTGCTGGAATGTGGAAGCCCCAGATGCTCACAGTGTGTCCAGAAGTCATTTTCACAGAAGTAGACTGGAGGTGGATCAGTCCTGGGGTTGGTTGATTCAGTGGTAGATCATGTGAGACTCAGTCCCCTTCCATTCTGCTATGTCCCACCTTGATCCCCAGGCCATCTGCATTTCTGATAACTCTTTGTCTGACCATGAATGTGTGCTAAGGGAGAAGAGAGAATGGATGTAGGCATGATTTTTAAATGTTTATTTGTGAAAGAAAATGACTTTGCTGTCTTCTCTCCACCATAATGGCTCTTCCCAGTACTGCATCTTTCCTTTAGAATTAGACCCCAATTTTGGTTCAAGGGATATTCAGTACTTACCTTCTGATAACCATTTAGAGACTATTCAGAGCTGAGCCAGAAGTTATACTATGACTTAGATTCCCCTTCCTATACAACTTTGTGTTTTCTGTAAATAATTACTGGATTTATTTGTTCATTTTTCAATGCATTTAGGACTGATTCAATTGCAAAGTTTTGGTAAATCATCTGAGTTCTCTTTGAGATGTTTGGAAGCATCAGATATTTATCAAACCATATTCCTGAAGGGTTTTCTTTTGGAGACTACTGATTGGTTCTGACCTGGGCTGGCTCTCATTTGAGGATCTTTGTTTAACATCACCCTAGATAGTCTCTGTCTTATCTCTGCTTCTAGCTCTTCTCTTGGTCTAATCCCTAGTTTTTGTGGCTAATCCTCCAATAGCCTTTCTAAGAAAGAATGGACTGGCCAGAACCAAGGCTCACTAAGCTAATCCTCTGCCTGCGGCGCCAGCACCCTGGTTCTAGTCCCGGTTGGGGCGCCGGTTCTGTCCCGGTTGTTCCTCTTCCAGTCCAGCTCTCTGCTGTGGCCTGGGAGTGCAGTAGAGGATGGCCCAAGTGCTTAGGCCCTGCACCCACATGGGAGACCAGGGGGAAGCACCTGGCTCCTGGTTTCAGATTGGCGCAGTGCACTGGCCATAGCAGCCACTTGGGGAGTGAATCAACGGAAACAAAAAGAAGACCTTTCTCTCTGTCTCTCTCTCACTGTCTAACTCTGCCTGTCAAAAAAAAAAAAAAGAAAGAAAGAAAAAGAAAGAAAGAAAAGAAAAAAGAAAGAATGGACTGCAAGTAAATTCATGAGGTTTTGAAAATGCCTTTATTTTATCTGCATTTGATTGATAGTTTTATGGGTATAAGATTAAAGGCTGTAAATAATTTTGCTTTGGATATTTTTGAAGCCATTTCTCCATTTTCTTTTAGTTTCCTATTTTGCTATTCAACAATTCAGAATTGTTTTGATGCCTGAACTCTCTTTTTTATTTAAAGATTTTATTTATTTATTTGAGAGGTAGAGTTACAGAGATAGAGAGAAAGGTCTTCCACCCGCTAGTTCACTCCCTAGAAGGCCAAAACTGTCAAAGCTGGGCTAATCCGAAGCCAGGAGCCAGAAACTTTTCCGGGTCTCCAGCACTGTGCAGGAACCAAAGCACTTGGGCCATCTTCTACTGCTTTCCCAGGTCATAGCAGAGAGCTGGATCAGAAAGCAAGCAGCTGCGACATGAACCAGTGCTCATACAGGATGCCAGCACTGCAGGCAGAGACTGAGCCTACTACGCCACAGCAACTGACCCCTCCTGATCTCCTTTTCATAAGCTGTTTTCTTTTCTCCCCAAATATGTGCAGGGTATTCTCTATTCCTTGTGAGATTTCATGGGAGTATGCATTGATGTGAGTCTATTTTCACCTATAGCAATGGCCACTGGGTGGATTTTTTCAATTCCCTTTCACATTGGAAAATTTTGTAATTGATTATTTCTTTGCCTCCATTTTATTAGTTCCACATTATTAATCTTTTGTATGTTAATCTAATGAACAATATAGAATAAATGTCAAAAGTTTCGCTTTTATACTTCTTCGGTTGTTAGTGGTGTTGAGTGTATTTTCAAGCCTTTCCTATTTTCATTTCCCACATGAGTTTTGTGTTTTTATCCTTTCTCTCCTGCAGGACTATACTCAAACCAACACTGATAAAACCCCACCAACTTTTAAATAAAACAAGTAGAAATGAAACTTAAAAGAGCTTGGGTAGCCTCACACCAGAGCTAGTGAGCCATGGCTACTTTGCTGTTTCCTTCAATTCTCTCTCTGTCTTCTTCCTATGCATGTGATCCTGGAAGGTGTGGTCACCTGAAGAAGTTATGATTAATCTCATTTGTACAATTTTGAGCCTCACAAATCTACCACAATTTTTAAACCTATAGAGAAAGCATCTTTGAATGTATGATCCACTCAATTATTTTCTTAAGCTTTTAACCAAGCCATTCTCTCTTATAAAATCTTAATTTCCACTCTCTCCATCTAGCACTTTTTCTGAAGTCAAAGCAGAGAGAGGGCTACACCTCTGCAGATAGCTGCCATTTGAAAATTTAAAAACAGCTCTGTGGGGAGAAGGAGTGAGTTTGAGATAAGTTCTGAAACTTCAATCCCAAGCTCAGGAATCCCCGTGTCTGATTTCCCTCTTTGTCTGTTTTCTCCAATGAAAACTTGGGTCCCTGCCTCACCTTTCTTTGCTCACTGAGGTGGTCTGCAGGATCTCAGCCCTCAACCTTCTTTCCCAAGATGTCATCATGACTCACTTCCTTGCGTCCTTGGTCTTTATTGCCCAGACACTCGTACACATTCTCTCTCTCTCTCTCTCTCTCCCTCTCTCTCTCTCTCTCTCCCAAATCTCTACACCCTGCTCCACAGTTTCTTTTGTTCCCAAGATTCTATGTCCCTACCTCTCCCCACCTCCAAGCTTAGAGATCTTGATGTGGTCCAACACAGCATTTGACTTTCTGTTGGGAAAATGAGGATGGAATGGCCATGCCTTGTGTTTGCCACAGGGTGCTCTGGGCAATTGTGGAAGTTTCTCTTCTGCTTTTCCTTCTGTACACCCTCATTCCTCATCACAACAGAGTTGTCTGAATATATATATAAATGTGTATATATAAATATTTATGAATATGCTATATGATTCAGAAAAAAATTACCTTCTGTCTAACGAAAAAATGACTGCTCAACCAAGCACCGCAGACGCCTTCACCACCCCAGCTTCCTCCCATTTCAGTGAGTCCATTTTCAAACTCAAATGTACCCAGTGCTCATTTTCTCAGCCTCTGACGCTGTGGCTTCTGCTATTCTTGGGCATCTGGAGTTGCTGGAGAAAATCTCGGGCATTCGCCCACTGGATCCACTACAGAATCCTGTTGCCCAGTTCCACATGTGCTCAGTCACACCTGCCAGATCTTGTACTCATCTCACTTTGTCTCCTCAGCAAACCCTATCCTGGTATGGCCTACAACACCTTTCCTCTTTGGAATTATATGAAGTCATATATTTCATTTTTCTCTTTATTATTTGAGAATACAGAGAGACAGTGCTCCCACCTGAAGGCTCAATCCCCTAACACCTGCCACAGCTTGGCTAGGCTGAGGCTGAAGCTGGGAGCAGGGAAGACCATCCAGGTCTCCCACGTGGATAGGAGGGACCCAATTGCCTGAGCCTCCCAGGGTGTGCGTTAGCAGGAAGCTGTAATCAGGAGCTGAGCCAGGACTCATATCCGGGCACTCCAACATGGGATGCAGGTGTCCCAGGTGGCATCTTATCAAATGCACTAAATGACCACCCCAAAATTAAATATTTTAAATCAGCAACTAACATGAACAAAGTTTCTCATTCATGTTCACTAGAAAGAGATGTTCATTAAGAAGTCAATCTCTGGGCCGGCGCTGTGGTGTAGTAGGCTGAGCCTCTGCCTATGGTACTAGCATCCCATATGAGTGCTGGTTCGTGTCCCAGCTGCTCCTCTTCTGATCCAGCTCTCTGCTATGGCCTGGAAAATCAGCAGAAGATGGCCCAAGTGCTTGGGCCCCTGCACACATGTAGGAGACCTGGAAGAAGCTCCTGGCTCCTGGCTTCCAATCGGCTCAACTCCAGCCATTGTGGCCATTTGGGGAGTGAACCAGCAGATGAAAGACCTTTCTTTCTGTCTCTCTTACTCTGTCTGTAACTCTACCTCTTAAATAAATAAATAAATAAATAGAAGTCAGTCTTGTGAAATGTGGCTAGCCCTTTCAGGCACAAAATCTTTCATTAAAGTTTTCTCCACAGAAGGACATTTAAGTTTGTAATAAAACAATGTGAGAATACCTTACTTGGAAGTTTTATGTAAATGTAATATTTAATATCTTTTTATTTTATATTTACTATTATAGGTATTTTTTTTTTACAAAAACACAATGAGTTTCTTCCCAAGCCACAAAACTTTGCATCCAATTCCTCTCTGGTTCACGCCAATATATTTTACAGGTATCATTTCTTCCACATGCCAAATGTAGAAAAGATTAAAGCATTGTTTGAAGACAGCAACTGTATCATTATGAACCATGTAATCTTGCATTCTCTCTGATAATAAATAGACTTTCAGTTTCTACTTTTAAGCCATTGTACCAACAAGAACTCACACACATATGCACGTGCACACACACACCACCATCACCACTCCCACCACAAAAAGCAGCTACAGGAGGAAGCCAATCATCTCCTGCCCTCTGAAGGCCTGGAGCCAGCCCAGTTCTCTCCAGAACCATTCCTCTCTTCTCCATTGCTGCTTCCCTTCAGCTTAAGAAACAGGAGCAAATTCTCCATCTTAAAAAAGAAAAAAATACCCCATCTGCTTTGCATTCTCATGCAAGTCTTTTTGTAAACTTGCACCTTCCTTTCACCAGTAATCATTGTTAGAAAAGTGTTTACTCCAATTTTCTCTTTCCTCTGCTGTTACTCTCTTCAGTTCAAGACAGTCTAGCTCCTCCTGTGGCCGCACTGCCAGCGTGAGTCCGGATATCATCTCCGCCTTGCAGGGAGGTCTCCCAGAGCCCTCATTGTCCCTGACCTCTTTGCTGACCACCTCCCTCCGCTTTCCAAAAACTTTCACTTATTCAGCACTTCCTGTGAGTCAGGAATCATTGTAAATGCTTGATTTAGATTATTTCATTCAATTCCCACGATAGTTCTCTTTTTAGCCTTATTCTACTCATGTTACAGGTGAAGAAATTGAGGCACAGAAAGGTAGATAAAACCCACCAAAGTCACACAGTATGTAAGGGAAGTATTGGGCATTGATACTCCTGAAATTCCTCCAATCTTTGGCTGTCTTCTATGCCTTTTTGTTGTTGCTGCTGTTTCATGGTTTCTGTTGTTGTTGTTTGTTGTCTTTTTCCTTGCTCCTATCATTAATCTCTGTTGTTCGCTTTCAAAGTTTTGGAAAGTTTTCTACCACTATTCTCAAATATTTTCTTTTGCAGCCTGCCCCTTCTGCTATTTTTCTGGGACTGAATATGAATCTAGAGCTTCTGGTGTTCTCTCACAGAACCCTGCCAAGTCTTTTTTCTCTCTGTCACCAGATTGAGTAATTTCTGTTTCTCTGCTGTCAGATGTACTGACTCTTTCTTCTGATACCCCTCATCTTCTGTTTGGTCCACCTGAGGGGGTTCTGCTTTGGTTACTGTATGTTTCAGTAGTAAAAGTTCTGATCACTTCTTTTTATATCCTGTATGCTTTGATGAGACATTCTAGCTTTCCATTCATTTCAAAACTGCTTGCCCTTACTTCTAGGAGCATTTCTGTAATATTTTCTTAAGATGTAACTCCAAAACCTATGTCACCTCAGTGTTGGCATTTATCGTTTATCTTTTCTAGTGTGAGTTGATATTTGTCCTGGTTCTTTGTGTGCTGGGCAATTTTGGATTGTGCTTTGGTCATTCCAGATATTATATTATGATACTCAGAGTCTTGTTAAATCCTATGGGGAATTCTACTGTGCTTGCTTTTGCAGATTACTGAATTAGGTTCAGGCCAAAAGTTCCAACCAGCTTCTGTGAGTTGTAGCTCTAATCACAATTTGATTTCCAAAGACTTTACAAAGTTATTCTAATCTGCCCCATGTTTGTGTCACTCAAGCTCACGGTCCCATTCTCGTAGTCTCTGGCATTCTGTTTAGGGTGACACCTTTCATGAGTGTAGGTCAAGACTTTATCAAGTCAGAATTCACCTCCCTATCCCTTTATTGTTTTTGGTCATCCCTCCTAAATTTCTTATCACATTCTCCCCAAGTTATGCCCTCTTCCTCATCAGAACAAGAGCCCCTGAAGATTCGAGATCTTCTCTTATTCTCCTTTATAGCCACATATTTTCCATCTGGCCCCGTACCTCTTACACAGTAGACATTCAAGACATGGTTGCCTAACTAGTTTCAATTAAATAGGTTGATTCTTTAGTCTCTAGTATAACATTCTTGGGATTGATGGAACCAGAAAAATCATTCTGCTTCTCCCAGACTTCTGAGGGTATCTTATTCAGAAAAGAATTTAATATGAAAAATCATTCTCTCTCCAATATGATCTGGGAAACTCATCTTTAGTCTGCTCTGCCTCCCTGTACTCCTCATTTTATATCATTCATCACTTTTAGATTGTTTGATCAGCATTCATTCCCTCACCTCACCCCTGCATGTCATTCCTTAAAGACAAGGACTGGTCTGTCTTGCTCTCCACCATAGCCTGACACATACCAGTTTCAGGTTGACAAAGAGCACTCACAGATATTAACCCCATTAATAAAATACAGTAACTAAGAACTACAGAATAAAGATAAGCATAGGTTTAAATTTGCTATACAGTGACAAGAAATAGACCCTGAAGTCTAGAATCAACTGCACAAGACAAAATGAGAAAACCCGAGGACACAGCCTACACTCATCAAGGTGAGCTTTGTCCCTTTCCCTATTCTTTCTCCTTCTTTCTTAACTTTCCAAATTTTTCTACTTTCCTTTTGTCTCCTTGCTTGTGCTAAGGGATGGGAATACCAATTGCCCCCTGCTCTGTCTTCTTCTAAGTGGATAGAGTTTTCAGCCTGTCGTATGGCCACCCAGTAAAGTCGATGTGTCTCAGCTCCTCTTGCAGCTTAATGTAATCCTGTAGTTACATCTGGCCAATGGGATGTCAATAGAATGAAGGATTCAGCTTAGAGGACATACTCTGGAGAAGGAGTGTGCTTTCTCCTTTCTCTTATCCCAGTCCCATTCACTGACCCACGATATGATGGCTGGAGCTGGAGCTGTCATATTGATTTATAAGATGAGAGCTGCATGTCAGGATGGAGTAAGAAGATGAAAGAAGTCTGGGTCCCTAGCCCCATGTAGCTACCTGATTGCCTTCACCCACACTGTTATGAAACTGAACTACAGGCCAGCGCCGCGGCTCAATAGGCTAATCCTCTGCCTTGTGGCACCGGCACACCGGGTTCAAGTCCCGGTCGGGGCACCGATCCTGTCCTGGTTGCCCCTCTTCCATTCCAGCTCTCTGCTGTGGCCAGGGAGTGCAGTGGAGGATGGCCCAAGTGCTTGGGCCCTGCACCCCACGGGAGACCAGGAGAAGCACCTGGCTCCTGCCATCGGATCAGCGCGGTGTGCCAGCCGCAGCACGCCAGCCGCGGCGGCCATTGGAGGGTGAACCAACGGCAAAAAGGAAGACCTTTCTCTCTAACTCTCTTTCACTGTCCACTCTGCCTGTCAAAAAAAAAGAAAAGAAAAAAGAAACTGAACTACAGAAATAATTGTCTATCTTATTTAAACCACTGCTACCTTTGTGTCCAAAATAACGCCGATACTTAACATCTTTAATGCTACAACATATGACCATCTTTACAGCCATTTTTTACCAGTAGAGAAACAAAAAGAGTGACGTCACTTTTGGAAAATCTTACACACATAGGGCAAAACTCTTGGCTATTTACCACATGACAATAATTCTTCCATCTGGAACCGTTATGAGAAGAGAATGGCATGGACTGTGAGTGCTCCACATAATTTATATATGACCAGAGAGGAATTAATGCAATAATAACATATCTTGCAACATCTTTATCTCTTGCTCTGAGAAACTGTGGGTGTTTGCTACTTTGTGATATTTTTTATTAAAACAACAGAGTAAGTTGACCTTTTGGCATCTAATTGAGAAAAATTATAATTGAATGTCTACTGAGAATCAATTGAGTTTTCTAGAAGGGAATAAGAGATTGTTCCCATCTGGACCTTTGAGACAAAAAGGAAAAAAAACAGCAATAATATTACTGATTACGATTTAATGTTATCTTGAGGAAACAGCAAAAGAGAGCCTGTGAGGGAAAATTTTTGAATTATATTTGTCTTTCACAGTTCTGAATCTTCCATTCACTAATCAATAAAAAGAATCAAATTCTTAATTTATGGACTGCCGAAGCAAGAGGAATTATTAGGCAAGAAATCCCCTAGAACATAAATATTTGTTGAATAAATAATAAACAGGCTCTGTGACTAATACAAGGGAGCATCAGAAATATTTCCCAGCCTGAGTATACCAGTAATACATATGTAATACATTTTTTAACAAGGAAGCCAATTTTTAGGAAGCAAAGGATTAGAGCTGACTGTAAATGCTGTAGCTCTTTAAGGCATCGGTGAAAAAGTCAAACATGGGGGCAGAGCTGTGGTGTAGCAGATAAAGCCACCACCTGCAGCCCCAGCATCCCATAGAGGCATTGATTCAAGTCCTGGCTGCTCCATTTCCAATCCTGCTCTATCCTATGGCCTGGGAAAGCAGTGGAAGATGGCCCAAGTCCTTGGGCCCCTGCACCCATGTGGGAGACTCAGAAGAAACTCCTGGCTCCTGGCTTTGGATCGGCATAGCACTGGCCATTGCGGCAATCTGGGTTGTGAACCAGTGAGTGGAAGACCTCTCTCTCTCTCTCTCTCTCTCTCTCTCTACCTCTTTGTAACTTTGCCTTTCAAATAAATAAATAAATCTTTAAAAAAAAGAAACAGTCAAACATGAGGTGAACTTGAAGCAAAGGATGTGTGGAGGAAAAAAACAGGCATTAATGTGTAAAATTCAGACACAAGACCAGGCAGATGAAATGGCAAGAAAAGAGGGCGTTTGAGTCTGAGATTAGAAAGAGAATCTGGGGATGCTTGGGGAAGCCCGAGACTGCCAGCCAAGAGCGTGGACTCTAATCATGGGGAGCCACTGCAGGTTGCTGCACTGAAGCAGAGGCAGGAAGGGGCAGAAGGCTGGGTAGGAGGCACCTGCTCTCTGGCCTGCATGACCAGATAAGGGCTTAAGCTAGAGCTGTGATGTGGGCAATGGATAATAAGAATGGCAATGGCGAGAAGCTCTGTGACCCTCCACGGCCAGGCTGTGAGCTCCCCTGCAATCTGTTCTGCTGGATTCACAGGATGTGAGGTCAGTGTGGGCTGCTTTGATACAGGCTGTGCCAGAATCAATTCTAAAGTTGAAAAAACTAGTTCTGCTCCTAAAATAACTTTATTGGCTTTGAATAAATTTTTTTCAGAAAGATACAAGCTCATGTTTTTAATACACAAGAATATGAAGAAACAGTAAAAATTTTCCCAAACCCCACTTCCAACCACCACAATCATTGTTATTATTTTGGTGATTACCCTTGTTCACTCTCCTGTATGCACAGACGCAAACAGAATTGATAAAAATCTTAACGAAATACAATCACACCATATATGTTGTTCCAGAATCAATTTTACTCACACCTTATATTTCATAAGCACTTTTCCATGCTGATAAATATTGATTTAAACATCATTTGGCTATATATTTGCCTATAACAAAATTTACACTAAGGGATATTTAGAGATCTCTCTGTCTCTCTGTGTGTGTTTCCATAAACAATTCTTTCAGTTAACTGATTGTGTGTATCATTTCCTGCCTATATAGTTACTTCCCTATAATAGATCTAAGAAGTTGAATTGACTAAGTCAAAGGTATGTATTGTTTACTATTTTAATAAGTATTCTCAAACTGCCCTCAATAGATGTGTACTTATTCATTTATTTACCCAATAACAATTTTTTGAGAGCCTACCACATTCCAAAGACTGTTCTATACACTGAGAGCGCAACGGTGAACACAGTGGACAAGCCCCTGCTCTCATGGAGTGAGCGTAAACAAGGAACGACAAACTAGAATACACTGTTGTCCAGTGGTACTAAGTGCTAGGAAAGTAAAATAAAACTAAATGAGGGGCTGCAAAGTCATGGGGCTGGGGTGAGTTTCGGACAAGGTAATCACAGAGGGACTAAGAGGTCAGAGAGCTGACAGGTCTATGGGAAGAGCGGTGCAGAGTGAAGGAACACAAGGTGGAAGCCTCTGAGTTGGAAACACACGTGGCACTTCTGAAGCACAGCCAGGAGGCCAGTGTCTCTGTGGGAAATGATGGGGGAGCCAGGCAGGTGCAGCAGAGAATACACGGAAGGGTAGCCTTGTAGATGAGGGCAATTTGTGGAGGCACTTGGACTTACCAGGCTGCAGCCGGGCTGAACCTGAGATTCCAGCCTGGAATATTGAAAGGAGAAGGAGGAGAAGATGGGACCAGGTCTGAAAAGCAGAGTTACAGAGAGGCAAAGAGAGAGAGGTCGGTATTCCATCTGCTGGTTCACCCCCCAGATGGCCACAATGGCCAGAGCTGTGCCAAGCTGAAGCCAGAAGCCAGGAGCCAGGAGCCAGGAGCTTCTTCTGAGTCTCCCACATGGGTGCAGGAGCCCAAGGACTTGGGCCATCCTCTACTGCTTTCCTAGGCCACAGCAGAGAACTGGATGGGAAGTGGAGCAGCCAGGATTTGAACTGGAACCCATATGAGATGCTGGCACTACAGGCAACAGCTTTACCCAGCCCCACCCCACTATATCTTCAGAGGAACACTTGGTTCAAATCCCAGCTCTACTGCCTTGAAAGTTACTTAACCTCACTAAGTCTCAGTTTCCTTGTTTGTAAAACAGATAGTAAGTGTAGCTAACTTGTGGGGTTGTTGGGAGAATTAAATGAAATTACAATGTAGAATCGTCTAGTACAGGGGCACTTAACATATTGTCAACCAATATTAGCAACCCTTACCCATAACCAGTAAAATCACTCTTCCCCAAATCACTTCTGGCCAGATAATTTCTAGGTGCAAAATCCCCTAAACACAGTGGGAAAAGTACCAAGCTTCCCTCCCTGTTCAATAAAATTCTTAACACCTAAAGTCACTCAACTATTGTATCCACATGCAAGTATTCTAAAAATAGTGGCTTCTTTGGTTACTACTGGAAGTAAAAAGACCCTTCAAAAGTCTCTTTCTGTATAATTTTAACAATGTGCATAGTTTTCTTTAGTATTTTTAAAGGGACAGAATTTTAAGGTAAAATGGCTCCAGTGTGGAAAATATATTTTTACAGAGAAGTGAAATCAACAGAAACAACCTTGTAATTCACATTAGAAAGGGGCCTTACAGGCATCAACCTGCTACATTTTGGCCCTCAGCTCCCTGAAAGAGATCTGTTAAAAGACTTTAAAAAAATAAAACCCTCAAGCAATTTAACTCAGACAAGCCATTTCAATTAACTTGAAATTTCCTGAAAATCTGCCTAGCAACAGGTGAACATTTTGTTTGGCTGTCCCCCCAAGTTCGAGTTAGGATGCTACCAAGATAAACAAGATCACTTGTAGAGTAGTGTTTGTCAGAGGGATGCTGAGATGATGATATGAAAGCAGTTTAACTCTATTTAAACACAAAAGAGATTATTTTGTACTGCAGTATGGGAGCACATTTGCTTACTCTTTGTTTTAAGGATTTATTTATTTATTTGAAAGGCAGAATAACAAAGAGAAAGGGAGAAACCAAGAAAGCGAGATTTTTCCATCTGCTATTTCACTCTGCTGTTTGACTCTCGGCTGTAATAGCCGAGGCTGGGCCAGGCTGAAGCCAGGAACTCCACTCAGGTCTCTCATGTGGGTGGCAGGGACTCAAGCACTTGGGCTATTTTCTGTTGTCTTCCTAGGCACATTAGCAGGGAGCTGGGTCAGAAATGGAGCAGTCAGGACTTGAACCAGCCCTCTGATGCAGGACGCGTCACGGGCAGCAGCTTAACCTGCTGCACCATAGCACTGGCCTCATATTTGCTTACTCTTTACAGAGCTTCCTATTTTTTGGGTATGGGAACATTAGGATACAGCGTCTAACCCGGTCAAAACTGCTCCCTACCTGTTGTTTAAAAGGATATTACTATCAGTGGGATAAATACACAGAATTGATTCTTCCAAATTCTTTGGAATTCCGTATCCTTGGGTGAATATGTGTTATGACTTGGGAGAGAAACACTGGGCCTTTTTACGGTGTAAAAATCAGCGGAGGAAATAAATCTGTAGGATTCTGGAAAAGCCCCAGCTGTTGCCTCGCCCCGCTTCCCCCACTCCCCCCGCTCTCCCCGCTCCCCCCGCAGTTTCTTCTCTGGAGGCCTCCTGGATAAGAAGCTTTGGTCTGACACTGAGGAAGCATTTTCTCAGAAAACTGAGTCACCTCTTTCCTTTCTAATGCACAAAATACACTCGGCACTGCTGTCTTTCTTTCTCTGAGATTGGCGTCATCTGACCCTGGACATTTCCCACGTGGTGAGTCGCCACTTAAGCAGAGGTACATGATATTGAACACTTGAGTTTCGACTGTCTTCCTAGCCAATTTTTCACCTAGCAAAGATGTGCAACTACTCCAGGGAGATGGGTTAGGGGAAAATTTCTACCTGCCAGCTGCCCAGAACCTGAAGAAGAAAGAGGCACCTGTTCATGAACACTGCAGTAAAGGTCACAGCTTGACAACAAAGCCCAAGCTAGACTCTGCTGCAAAGTGCCTCCTTGCCTGTATTATGCAACTCTGAACTTCATTTTCACTATGCCCAATGCATTGCAGAATTCCTGCAGTAACACAAGAAAAACGGTAGTAAAACATAACTTCAAATCTCTGCTCTAACTTGGAAATAAAAAAAAAAAATTAAGATTTTATTTGAGAGGTAAAATTGCAGACAAAGAGAGGAAGAGGCAAAGATAAAGGTCTTCCATCCGCTGGTTCACTCCCCAAATGGCCACAACAGCCAGTGCTAAGCCGTAGGAAGCCAGAAGCTTCTTCTGGGTCTCCCATGCGGATGCAGGGGCCCAAGGACTTGAGTCATCTTCTACTGCTTTCCCTGGCCATGGCAGAGAGCTGGATCAGAAGTGCAGCAGCTGGGACTCAAATCAAAGCCCAAATGGGATGCCGGTGTCGCAAGTGGAGGATTGACCTTTGGCACCACAGCACTGGTCCCAATCGAAGTGTTTTTATTGTGAATCTCCATGTGCTGAGCTCTGAGCAAGAGTGGCGGGGTATACAAATGGAGAAGGGCCCTGTGTGTTCCTGAAGGCTGCTGTGGTATTAAAGCGTTTCTGCTTTGTTTGCTTCGTGTATTTCTCATAGCATGTTACAGATCTGGGGAGGGAGGGAGGAGAATAATATTCAGGTTGCCTCCTTAACAATAATAACTTGTATAAAGGTGACCTCGAGAACGGATCACGTGAATTGAAGTCCCACACACTGCAGGAATTTTAGGCACTGACTTAGACCTCCTGCTTCTCATCCATAAAACAGAGATAATAGAAACACCTACGCTATATGCTATTACTACTATCTGTGTCTCTCACAGCTCTTCTAGTATCAAAAACAGCTTGTGTGTATTTTTCCAATGTACCATCAGTTCTCATAATCACTCTGAAGTTGATGCCTCAACTTTGGAACATCAAGCAGACCCTATATTTAAAATGCCTCTTTCGTCTCTATTTTCAACCATAACAGCTACCTCGTTGCAGATATATCCCCCATTGAGAAGTAGGAGATTCAAAATAATTTTTTTTTTCAGTTCTGAAGGCACTGAAGACCCAGCACTGTTGGCAGGGTCAAGATCCCTGAAAGAAGGAAAACTCCCTGATCTACACCGAACAGCCTACCGTCTCCAGTGAGTCATCTGCTGACTCATACGCAAAACGAGCAAGGTGGAGGCCTGAGAAGTTGAGCAGAAAGTGGCCGGTAAGAAGCAGAAAAGGTGAGCAGAGGTTTCAGGAGACTTGTCAGGGAGAAAAATTAGACCACCAAGAGAACTAGAACTTCAGATGCTAAGATCCTGGAGGCAAACACAGTGCAGAAGTGATTCAAATAGAATGTGCAGCTTTCTGCCTTTGTCTATTTGCCAAATAGTAAGAACTAATGGTAGTACATCATAGAAACAAGGGTAGGGTTGGCACTGTGGTGCAGTGGGTTAAAACTCCGGCCTGAAGCGCCGGCATCCCATAAGGGCACTGGTTCGAGTCCCGGCTACTCCTCTTCTAATCCAGCTCTCTGCTATGGCCTGGGAAAGTGGTAGAAGATGGCCCAAGTGCTTGGGCCCCTGCACCCATGTGGGAGACCCAGAAGAAGCTCCTGGCTCTCGACTTCCGATCGGCTCAGCTCTTGCTGTTGTGACCATTTGGGGAGTGAACCAGTGGATGAATGATCTCTCTCTCTCTCCTCCCTCTATCTCTTCTCCTCTCTCTGTAACTCTTTTTTTTTTTTTAGAATTATTTATTGTACTTGAAAGTCAGAGTTACATAGAGAGAGAAGGAAAGGCAGAGAGAGAGAGAGAGAGAGAGAGAGAGAGAGAGAGAGAGGTCTTCCATCCACTGGTTCACTCCCCAATTGGCGGCAACAGCCGGAACTGCGCCAATCCAAAGCCAGGATCCAGGAGCTTCTTCTGGGTCTCCCACATGGGTGCAGGGGCCCAAGGGCTTGGGCCATTCTCTACTGCTTTCCCAGGCCATAGAGAGAGCTGGATCTGAAGTGGAGCAGCCAAGACTCAAACCGGTGCCCATATGGGATGCTGGCACTGCAGATGGCGGTTTTACCCACTACACCACAGTGCCGGTCCCCATATCTCTGTCTTTCAAATAAATAAAAATAAAAACTAGAGTTCTAGTTTGGCAAAAGATGTAAATTTTGGGGCCAGCGCTGTGACGTAAGAGGTAAAGCCACCACCTGTGATGCTGGTATCCCATATATGTGCTGGTTCGAGTCCTGGCTGCAAGGAAAAGCAGTAGAAGATGGACCATGTCCTTGGGACCCTGAACCCACATGAGAGACCCAGAAGATTCTGGCTCCTGGCTTTGGATCAGTGCAGCTCTGGCCATTGCAGCCATCTGGGGAGTGAATCAGTGGATGGAAGATCTCTCTCTTTCTCTCTACCTCTGCCTCTCTCTAATTCTGCCTTTCAAATAAAATTTTTAAAAAATGAAACAAGGGTAAATATATATACTACATATATCACTATATATGTATATATCATATATATCACTATATAGAGAGTATATTTATACTAGTAAGCAATGAAACTCAGCTTCAAATCAGCTTGCTCCTTGATTGGCTAAAGGTACTTTGTTTTTATTCAGACTAATATTTGAAAGCCTCTGCAACTTTTCATACAGAATGTCTGGCATTCAGTGAAAAAGTACCAAGCATACAGAGACAGGGTTAAGAGAAAAAAATACACACTAGAAACAGAAACATAGATGTTCCAGACACTGGAATTGTCAGATACAAAATAACCATGAAAATATAGAAAATCTCAAAAAACACATGTAGTACATTTTGAAAAGGTCTATTATTTGGGTAATTAGAGCTCCAGATGGTAGGAGCGTGAAACTGAGTTAAGAACAAAAAGTGTACTATTTGAAAAGTAATGACTCAGAATGTTCCAAAGCTGATTTAAAGAGATCAAACTATACATTCAAGAAATGCTACAAACTTTAAGCAGAAGAGCATGTGTAAGAATGTAACTAAATTGCTGGGGTGTGGGAGTGCTCAAAAAGAATAGCCTATCAACAGTCAGATGATCCTCCCAAGGAAACAAATGACCTTCGAAGAGGCAACAAAAAGACTGACAGCTAACTTCTCCGGAGAAACAACTAAAGCCAGAAGACATTGTGACATCTTTAAAGTGCTGAGAAGAAAAAATTGCCTAGGAAAAATCATTTCAAAAATGAAGGCAAAGTAAATACATTTTCAGAAAGAAAAGTCAGGGAATTTGATGCCAGCAGACTTGTGCTTTTAAAAAGCCTAGAAGGTAACTATTTTTGAGACAGACAGAATATTATCCGCAACAGCAGAGCAGGTAAACATGGAATAAACAAGAAATACTGGTAACTAAACATAAATGAATACTGACTGCACACAATAAACATGGCTATTTGGGCACTTTAAGGAGTGAGTGCCAACAGTCTGCCTTTCAAGTCTAGGGTTGAGAAGTTTTCTTTCTAGGGGCCAGTGCTGTGACGCAATGGGTTTAACCGTGGCTGCAGCGTCAGCATCCTATATGGGCACCCATTCAAGTCCTGGCTGCTCCACTTCCCAATCAGCTTCTTACTGATACACCTGGGAAAGCAGTAGAGGATGGCCCAAGTCCTTGAACCCAAGTAGGAGACTTGGATGAAGCGCCTGGCTCCTGGCTTTGGCCTGGCTTAGCCTTGGTTGTTGCAGCCTTTTGGGGGAGTGAACTAGTGGATGGAAGATTCTCTCTCTCTCTCTATCTCCCTCCCTCTCTCTCTGTAATTCTGAATTTCAAATAGGTAAATCTTTTTTAAAAATGTTATTGAGTTTGCAATCATATAAGAATAATGACTCCTTATACAGTAAAGTGATACCTCATATTAATGGCATTCCATCACCCCACAAATCTTACCTTTATCATCATAATCTAATTATATAACTTGATCCATAGGACAGGACTGAGACAACAAGGAGTAGCCAGGACTCACACTGGCACTCTGATTTGGGATGTAAGTGTCCCAAGGAGCGGCTTACCCCACTGGCTCACAACACCTGCTCCTGGAGTACATGCTCTTAACCACAGTGTGCCTCCCTGTCTAAGGCAGATCTTTCTAGGTGGGTTGCTATCATGAATGGCTATCTTCTTTTTTAGCATATTTTCTAATAGGTTGTTGTGGATGTAGAAAAAATTTGGTTTATTCTTCAAAGTTGGTCATTTATATCCAGTGAGGTTGTTAAAGCCTCTTGTTAGTTCTAGTACTTGGTTTATTGATTTTGTGTTTTCTTGACTTTTGTTTATATCTACCACAAAAAAATGACAGTTTTGTCTTTTCTAATGTTCAAGTCTCTCATTTCTTTTTATTTTTTAACAGAAATCTAAAAATTGTGCATGCTTATTTCAATACATGTATACATTGTATAATGTCCAGTCAGGATAAATATATCTATCTTCTCAAACATTTAACATTTCTTTGAGGTGAAACAATTCAAAATCATACCATCTAGGATGTCTTTAAATAAAGACATTCATCATCTCTAGCTTTCCTGCTGTGCAATAGGACTCCAGAACTTCTTGCTACTATCTAACTTTAATTCAGTCCCCATTCATCAACCTATCCCCATACCTCTCTCCCCACTTCCCTCCTCAGCCTCTGGAAGCCACCTTTAGACTTTCATCTTCTTTGAGATTATCTTGTTTTGGAATATCACACAGTCCTTGTCTTCCTGTGCTTGGCTTATATCTCCTAATGTAACAACCTCCAGTAGCATCCATGTTGTCGCAAAAACAAGAGCTCACCCTTTTTACACATGAATAGTATTCTGTTGTGTATATTGCCCCATTCTCTTTCTCCAGTCATCAGTGGTGGACACGTAGGCTGTTTCTATTTCTTGGCTACTGTAAATAATGCTTCAATAAACGTGGGAGAGTGGATGTCTGTGCAAGAGACCCATTTCATTTCCCTTGATTAATCTCTCATTTCCTTTTCTTTCCTTATAGCATTGGCCAAGACTTCTAGTACCGTGTTAAATACTTTGTAGTAGTGAGAAGACACCTGCATAACCAGCTTTTACTATGCCCTTATTATCCATTATAATAGTGCTAGAAAATATTATCATTATTTTAATGTAACCTAAAGTGTAATCACATTAGCTCATTAAGCAACTAGTAGTAATAATAAGCAATGCTAAGTGTCTTTGACTTTATATATGTATTATGTTAGATGTTGAGCTAAGTAATCCAGTAGCTACATTAAGTTGATTATTGTACGACCTGCACCACTGCCCGTTCCTGGCCCTCGCTATCATACACTCCCCCTTTCCTCCACCTGGCCAGATGTGACCCTACCCTGATCCAGGTCCAGGAATGTAAAAGGGAGGTTTAAAGCTTGAGATAACAACCAGCCCCTACCCTGGAGTCTGCGGCGATGTTGGGACTTATCAGAAGTGTCAACTTGACCTAAGCAATCCCCTAAAATCTGCTTGTACATGATAATAAAAGCTCTGTAAGAATTGGGCTCGGGGCTTCTCGGGGGGCTTCCTCTCCTGGAGGCACTGAGAGGCCCAGGTTCGAACTCGTAATAAAAACGACCCTGCTAATTGGCTTCAACTTCGGTCTCTGGTGGTGTGATTTTCGGGGGACCACGGACTGTGGGCATAACAGTAGTAACTATGAGCAAATAGTATCTCTTATAGAAAAGTGATGTTATTCCAGAGGATTTGTATTTCATCTTGGCTGCAGAATATGCAACATATCAGGAAACTGTTTCAGAAAAATAGAGGTTTTGCCAGCACCGCAGCTCACTAGGCTAATCCTCCGCCTGCAGTGCTGGTACCCTGGGTTCTAGTCCCGGTCGGGATGCCAGATTCTGTCCCAGTTGCTCCTCTTCCAGTCCAGCTCTCTGCTGTGGCCTGGGAAGGCAGTGGAGGATGGCCCAAGTGCTTGGGCCCTGCACCTGTATGGGAGACCAGGAGAAGCACCTGGCTCCTGGCTTCGGATAGGCACAGTGCTGACTGTAGCAGCCATTTGCGGGGGTGAACCAATGGGAGGAAGACCTTTCTCTCTGTCTCTCTTTCTCACTGTCTAACTCTGCCTGTCAAAAAAGAAGAAGAAGAAGAAGAAGAAACAAAAAAGAAAAATAGATGTTAGAAACTGTGTATGGTGGCCAAGAATCTATTCTGAACAGAGGCTCTGTGCCCATCTTTGCAATGCTTCCTCCTGGTCTCCCACGTGGGTGCAGAGCCCAAGGACTTGGGCCATCCTCTACTGCCTTCCCAGGCCACAGCAGAGAGCTGGACTGGAAGAGGAGCAACCAGGACAGAACAGGTGCCCCAACCAGGACTAGAACCTGGGGTACTGGCACCGCAGGTGGAGGATTAGCCTGGTGAGCCACGGCACTGGCCAGAAGTTGCTTTTCCATAGGAAATGGCTCTTCCAGGGGAGAAACTGCTTACTTGTGATAAACTGGACTTCCTTCTGACTTTAAATGCACTACTCCACCCTGAATTTCTGTGGCAACTTCGCGTCTGTCATTTGCTTCACACATACCACTACCCGATTGTTTCTGATCATAGATTGTCTGGGTCCCTGTGAGGGAATTCAGAGACAACAGCATTGGAAGGGGCCCTAGAGCCCAGCCATCTCTCCATTTTGTACACATCTGAAAGTCCCTACTGGGATGCCACATGATCTTGGAGCTAGCTGAGGAGGGCCTGAGACAGAGCAGGTGCCACCACAATTTCCTCTTCTCTCTTCTCCTCACCCTGTGGCCAGCAGAGGCATTCCAAGGCCTGCAGTGACCTCCTCCACCCAAGCTTCAATGAGAACCAAAGGCAAGAAGGAAGCACCCACTCTTTCCTGCATTGAAAAAGCTTCTCCCTATCTGAGATCAGTGCCCCTGCACAAGGATGGTCCTAGCAGCTCCGCCCGCGAGATCCTGCGGCAGCGGTACAGTCACGCCCACGAGGAGCTCAGAGCTGGAGACCAGACACACGCCTTCCTCCTACACACGCAGGGTGACTAATGCACAGGAAAGAAATGAATGCACTGAAAAGTACCACAGAAGCCTCACACCTCACCCCTGCAAGGTGGAACTTCTCCCACCTGCTCCACACGCACCCCCTCCTACAGCGGCCTGTTGCAGGCAAGCAAATGCCTCCCTTCAGTCATTCTCAGCACCGTCTCCTCCCTCCCACCCGAGGAGTCACCAAGCCTTGGTCACGACCCTCCTGAGAGTCCCTCCTGCTCATCCTCACTTCTCCACCCTGAGTGGGGACATGGCCCCAGCTGCCAGCCACTCCCGCCGCTCCGCTCCTGACTGGTGGGATCCATCCTCCACGCTGCAAATATGACCATGTTTCCCCATCTCAAACCCCAGACTTCTCCCACCACCCTCTGAGTAACATGTAGGCACTGCCCCCCTGCTATGGCCCATCCAGCTCTCCACCCTCGCTGCAACCCACCCTTGCTCAGACCCGTTTCCCCTGCCTAGAATCTGCCCCCAGCCAACTGAAGCAGTCGTAAGCCAAATGTCCTTTAACACCCAGGCTGAGCTCTGCTCCTGGAACCTTTCACTGTCTGCTGGACTCCACAATAACTCTCTCTCTCTCTCTCTCTCTCTCTCTCTCTCTTTCTTTCTTCCTTCCTCTTTTTTAAGCCTTATGTATTTATTTACAGAGAGAGAAACAGTGAGAAACCATCCACTGGTTCACTCTGCAGATAGCCACAATGGCCGGGCTGGCCCAGGATGAAATCAGGAGCCAGGAACTTCTATCAGGTCTCTGATGTGGGTGCAGGGGCCCAAGCACTTGGGCCATCTTACACTGTTTTCCCAGGCCATAGCAGAGAGCTGGATAGTAGGTGGAGCAGCAGGGTCTCAAACTGGCACCCGTACGGGATGGCAGCATGGCAGGCAGCAGCTTTACCAGCAATGTCACGATGCCTCCTCCTCCTCTTATATTGACTTATTTGAAAGGCAGAGTCACACACACACACACACACATCTTGCATTTGCTGGTTCACTCCCTAAATGATCACAATGCCCAGGAAGAAGCCAGGAGCCTGGAACTCCATCAGGATGGCAACTGCCCAAGCACGTGGGCTGCCTTCCAGTGCCTTTCCAGGAGCTTAGCAAGAAGCCAGATAGGAAGCAGAGCAGACAGGACTCAAACCAACACTCTAAACGTTGGATGCCAGCCTCACAAGGGTGGCTTAACCGGCTACACCATGTGCGCCCCAACAGCATTCATATCGCCCCATACACACACACCCATCCCACCAGATCACCACTGTTCGCTCCCAGAAATTGGGTGCGCTAAGAAAGTAATTACTGCTTGGCCAGTCTGGCTTCCCCCGTCTGCATGTTTGAGAGAGGACCCATGAACACAACACATTCAGGCAGGTTGGCCGTGGGGGAGGCCCCGAGAGGTCCTGTTGACTCTGGAGCCCAGCGCCTGGCACCACGTCGTCCTGGCATACAGTGGGCCATCTTGAAGGACTAGGAGAGGCATGATTGAGTCGGGAGGCCACGATCAGGGTACATCCCGGCAGAGATGGGAAAGCGCCCGGCGCTGCCGGTGATCGCCTTCGGGAGGGGGCGGGGCCCGGCGCGGGGCGGGGAGGGGCGGGGCCCGCGCCCAGAGCCAAGGGTTGGGGTCGGGCCTGCGGGGAGACACGGGGCCGCGATGCTACGGAATTTCACTTTCGCTTTGGAAAAGGCAGAGGCGACGGGGAGGTCCCCAACGACGGCGGCCGGGCCCCCGGGAGTTAATCCGAAAGTGCCGCAAGCTCGCCGGCCCGACGCACTGCACGTGGCACCGGGAAGTTGATGCAGAGAGAGACAGAGAGAGAAAGCAAGAGACCTGAATCTTGGGAAAGTCCTGCCGCGCCTCCACGCAATTATAAAAATGTAGGCTCGGGGCCGCCCAGCAGCATCCGCCTGCACCTGCTGCGCCCGCCGGCACGCGTCCAGCCGCCTGCTCAGCGCCCGCACTCGACCGCTCAGCATGTGCTCCCTGCGCGGTGAGTAGCGGCGCACACGTGCTCGCCGTGCTGGGGAGGGGCGGCCGCCGGGCCCGCGGGCTAGAAACTCAGCCCTGGCTGAGCTGAGACCTCTGACGACCCGCAGTCTCCGCCCGAAGGGACAGGCTGCGGCGAAGGAGGATCGGGCGCTCCCAGTGCGCTTCACAGGCATGGTCTCTTCTCATCTTGCCTATGAATTATGCCCATTCCATAGATGAGATACTGAGACCCAGGGAGGGAGGTGGCTTGCCTTTGGCTGCTCAGCTACAATCACCCACCGATTGCCCTGGCCTGTTTCCCTGTTGCGGCCCTGGGTGAGCACCCAGTGCAGCATCTGGGCTCCAGTACCCTAGCTCAGCGCTCCGGGGTTGGAGAAAGTGCTGTTAGAAAAATGCGCGGGTAGGTGGGTGCCAAGAGCGGTGGGCGAAGATGGCCAGAGAGGCAGGGTGGCAGAGGCAGGCAGCATGGGCTGGCAAGCTCAGCCGCCCCTTCGCTTCCCTTCCAGGCCTCCTCCTTGTGTCCACGCTTGTCCTTCTGAACGGCCTCAGTCTGGCCAGGAACCTGCCCGTGGCCACACCAGACCTGGGACTATTCCAGTGCCTTAACCACTCCCAAAACCTGCTGAGAGCCGTCAGCGACACGCTACGCAAGGTGAGCTCGCCGCCAAGTCTGTCTGCCCACTTGGCAGTCTCTCTGGCTAGGGGGCTTCTCTTTGGGTCCCCGAAATTGTGGAAATCCATCCCCGGCTGTCAGGAGGCAGGGAGGGAGCCGTATAAGTGACTCAATTGTTAGCTAAACAGTCAAAGAACTCGTGTCTCCAGAGAGAGGAAGAATGGCAATAAATTATAATGGCATCTGTTCTGCACCGTCTACACAGAGGAAACGTGGATATTTATGGTGTTCCCTGCAGCCTGCCAAGGCAGAAGGAATCGTGTCGGCTCTACAGGGCCTTGACACCCCTTCTCAGTGCAGGTGCCTCTTCTGTACGGCCTAGAGTCGTCCCACCCACTGCTCACCGACGGTCTGCTGAGGAAGCTGGGTATCTAGGAGCACTGGGACAGTGCACGTCCAAGCTTCATTTTCTAGCGGGAGAGAAAGCAAATATTTACAGTTGTATTCTGGTTTTTTAGGTTTTATATTTGAATACAAAATTTCTTTTTCTTTCCATTTTAAAACTGTTCCAGGAGCTTTTGCGCCAAAGCTAGAGCTGAGACTGGTGCTTCAAAAGGTGTCCCTTTGTCTTCCTGCACCTCAGTAAATCTATCTTGAGTATTTCTAGTGGGTTGCCTTGTTAAAATAGTCAAGTAAGCCCCGTGCCACAAGACTTTTTGCACGAACTCTTGTCTTCCCTTCTGATCTTCTGTGATGTGCTGCCAGTTGCTCCTGACACTTCGATCAATTCTAATTAAGAAGAGGGCTCAGGAAGGAAGGCAGCAGTGATAGGTGCCCTGTTTCCTAGAGAAAGGGTCCGTGTAGATAAAAGCATCGGTGTGGGCAGAATTTACATGGATGCTTCACGTGACGCTATCTTGAAGGTCGGCAGATCACAGGACTGTTTGATATTGTTGAATTGCTCCTTTGTCGAAGTTGTCGGAACAAGCCAACTGGCTGCTTCCTGAATGGCGGGGGCACGTGCAGGGGATGCAGAGGCTGTAGCCAGCCCACATCTATCTAGTTTGGCTCACATGTTGATGTTTTTGAGTTGGATGCCATTGAAAGATCGAGCCTTTCATGGAAGAATCCAACTCTTCAGTTCCCTTCAAAACTGCAACATGGGGTCCACATCTCCAAACCTGCTCAAGGCAGTGGTTGCCCCAGGGCTGCGACACCCCCAGGGACAGTGCACTAGCCTCCTGAGGCTGCTGTCACAAGTTACCCCTGCCTTGGCACCTTAAACACACAGATGTGTGATCTTCCAGCCCTGGAGGTCAGAGGTCCAAAGGTCACTGGGCTAACAGCAAGGAGTTGGTGGAGCTGCACCCCTTCCTGGAGGTGCTGGGGGAGGAGCTATGTCCTTGCCTTTTCCGGCTTCTGGAAGCTGCTGCATTCCTTGACTCCAGGTTCTCTTTTGTCTTCAAAGCCAGCAATGGCTGCCCTGGTCTTCCACATGCTACCCTGAACTGATTCTTGTGTCTCCTTCTTCCACTCACAAGGACCTGTGATTACACTGGGACCACCCACATAATCCAGAATAATCCCTCCACTGATTGGCACCCTGAATGTCACCTGCACCTTCCCCTTTGCTGTGTCAGGTTCCAGGCGTTGAGAGCTCTTGGGTGGCAGGGGGGTGAGGGAGCATTAGATTAGCTGCTACAGTCAGCGATGTTGCTACTTGTGCCCAGCCCTGTGCTGCACTTCCAGGCCTTGAAACAAGGCTCCAGCACTTCCCTCTGCCTGAAATCACACCCTTCCCCAGCCCCTCAGCCTGTTGATCCCCTCCTGCACACGTCCCATCTGCAAGAAGTCCTGGCCTTCATGCCCTTCTCACCTCCTGACCCATCACTACTCTCTTGGGCCCTTGCCTGACACTGCAGCTGGACTCGGAATTGAGGGGGCCCTAACACAGTCCTCTTCCTTGGCGTGTTCACGCCAGACTTGGTGAATGGCAGAATGATCTCCATCTTCAGTGAGAACGCTGTTGATGTCACAGAACTAGTCCACAGTTTTCCCAGAGCATCTCCATGTGTGTATGTGTTTGTGTGAGTGTGTGGACTGTAAGGTAAACCTCAGCTGGTCTTCAGCTTATATCCATCCAGCTGTGACCTTATCAGGTCCCCGCTTGGGATGTCATACTTGAAAAAACAGTCATAAAACACAAGCACTTTGACAAAAGAAAAAAACTGTTTTTAGCAGAAACAGGTGTCACTGTGTGGCGTGGGGCTGGGCAGCCCGGCCTTGGGAAATGTTTTATAGTGTTTATGTAATAGGAAAGGATGGTATCTGAAGATAAGGGTCCTAGGCAAAAAGCAAGGAGGGGGAGAGAGAGAATGTAAATGGCCTGTTTCCTGTTGTTTTAGGAAGAGCTTAAATTTCCTCCAGGTCAAAGAGATGGAGGTCAGAGGCAGCCCAGCTAGCTCCAGCCTTGCTGGCACCCTGGGGCTCCGGTCTCATGGGAAGCCAGGAGCCTTATTAATGTTAGCAACTGAAGTTCTCCTTATGTTTACTACAGGCCAGACAAACTCTAGAATTCTACTCGTGCACTTCTGAAGAGATTGATCATGAAGATATCACAAAAGATAAGACCAGCACAGTGAAGGCCTGTTTACCACTGGAGTTAACCAAGGTACGGAGGCCTCTCCTCCCAAAGCATGGACTACAGTGAAAAGCTGGGCCACTCCAAACCTCAGCTGCTCCCAACATGTGCTTGTTTCTGATGTCCATCATCATGGGACTCCAAAAGGTCCTGCTTTAGAAGTCTGATTTCAGGGAAAAATTATAAAAGCAAATATGTTTTTTGGGGCTGGTGCCATGGCTCACTTGACTAATCCTCTGCCTGTGGCACCGGCATCCCACATGGGCACTGGGCTCTAGTCCTGGTTACTCCTCTTCCAGTCCAGCTTTCTGCCGTGGCCCAGGAAGGCAGTGGAGGATGGCCCAAGTGCTTGGGCTCCTGCACCTGCATGGGAGACCAGGTGGAAGCACCTGGCTCCTGGCTTCAGATCGGTGCAGTGCTGGCCGTAGCGGTCATTTGGGGGGTGAACCAACGGAAGGAAGACCTTTCTCTCTGTCTCTCTCTCTCACTGTCTAACTCTATCTGTCAAATAAAAAAATATGTTTTTTACAATAATGTGAGCATACTTAACACTCCTGAACCATCTTCTTAAAAATAGTTAAGATGGGGGGGCAGGTGTTTGGCCTAGCAGATAAGACACCCACTGGGAAGCTCGCATCCCATATTGGATTGCCAGAGTTTAAGGCCAAGTTCTGTTCCCAGTTTCAACTTCCTGCTAGTGCACACGCTGGGAGACAGCAGGTGATGATTTAGGTGACTGGGTCCCTGCCACCACGTAAGAGACCTGGACTGAGTTCCTAATTCCTGGTTTTGGCCTGGCCCCAGTTGTTGCAGGCCTCTGGGCAATGAACCAGCAGATGGGGGTGGGGGAAGGGAGCCCTCCATCTGCCTCTTAAAAAATACATAAAAGATGATGAGTTTTGTGTTGTGTGTTTTATGATAATTAAAAAACTCTGTGTTTGAGATGAACCGTCAGAAAGATTTATATTAAGGATTCACATCTTTGATATATGCCTTTTCTCTTTAGAACGAGAGTTGCCTGGCTTCCAGAGAGACCTCTTTAATAATTGTAAGTCAAAACTGAAAGGGTTCTGCTCATTTGATGAGTTCATACTATTGAGGGGGGATTATTATTTTCTTCTAGAATGGGAGTTGCCTGTCTTCTGGAAAGCCCTCCTCTATGGTGGTAAGACACACCACTGTTTCCTCAAGTGCAAGGTGGGGAAATGTTTGTAGGCTGTCTCAATGACTCCTTCCCCATTTTGTCATGTTGCCCAGACCCTGTGCCTTAGTAGTATCTATGAGGACTTGAAGATGTACCAGGTGGAGTTCATGGCCATGAATGCAAAGCTTCTGATGGATCCTAAGAGGCAGATCTTTCTAGATCAAGACATGCTGGGAGCTATTGAAGAATTGATGCAGGTAAAACCTCACCCTCTCCGTGACAGCACCTTCCTCATTCTGAAGACGGCCAGCCAAGGTCCCTTCCTCAGTTAGAGAGGCCCGAAATCCGTTCCCTGAAAGCCAGGCAGAACTTCATTTGCAGGGAGACAGCCTTAAGAGCGGCTTCTAGCAGAGGGCACCTGTGAGCTGACCACACTAGGAGGTCAGCCTCCGTTTGTTGACCACATGGTATACACAAGGCCCTCTGTAGATGTTTTCATGAGTTTTCAATGTCATCTCCACAATTGGGATTTGCACAAAGGAGGAAACTAAAGTTTAGGAGGTTAAATCACTTGTCAGAGGCCACACAGCTCATAAGAGGCAGAGGCAGGTTATAAACCTCTGGAAGAGGATTCTGCTACCCTCACCTTCTCACTCAACTCTGAAGGCTCCAGGATGGGTTGGCAAGGGATCAGCTTGCATATTTACAGATATTGCTGGAAAAGGCAGGCAGGGCAGGTGCCTGCTTTGGACCCATTATGAACCAAAATGTAAACAGAAGAACAAGCAATCACCTGAGGATCTCTACATGTCCTCATAGGCAAGCACTTGCCTTGTAGTTTTCTTTGTCATCATGGTACAGAATGCTAATATAAAACACAGAAATACACACTTAAGGGGAATGGAGTGCCTTGGTGACGAGAGCTTGGGATAAAACTGGTGGCAGAAATTGTTGTCTGAAAAGTAATTTGCTCTCATTTCTTTATTTTTTTTATTTGTATGTGTGAAGTGAACTTCAAGTTCACTTCTAACCAGAGAGTTGTAGCTGATATTTTGTTTTGAGGGCCAGAAGTCATGTTTTGGGCACTTGAATCAATTCTACCTATAACCAGACAATGTCCTGGTCACCTAATTTCTCAAACTACAGTTTCTTTCTCTGTAAAATGGATGATTTTGCCTCTCCTACCTTTCTTTTATGTGTGTGTATATATATGTATTTTGGTGAGAAACAATTGAGAATATTGTTTAGTGTGCAAATAGAAGTTCTTGCATTGTGTTATCAAATCAAAGGGCTAAAATTGGGGTAGCCACTGCCAAGTTTATCTGACACACAGCTCACGTCTTAACAAATGGATCTGTTGCTGATACAGAGGTCAGATCAGTGGCATACCATCCCTCCTGTGTTCTAAAAAGGAATGGGCTTCTTAATGTAACCTGGATAAAAATTAATTAGCTGCTGCAGCAGATGTCATTTTAACAGAATTCTGTCTTTCTGAAATGGAACTCCTGCTGGTGACTTTCTAGAGAGCTTTAAGGCTCTTTCCATGGCTCACCCAGGATGCATGTATTTGGATAGTTGGTATTTCTTCCCTCAGATTCTGCCAGCCAACCAGCTGGGACTAGATCTGGGTTGAGCATGGACGTCTAATAAGGGCCTGGGTTGTGGGCTGTAAGACATGTACTGACTTCACCATTTTCACAGCTGAATGTTTTATTTTGGAATACCATCTTCCATATTGTCATGCTCTGTGTTCATTCTCTTAGGCCTTGAATTCCCACAGTGAAGCTGTGCCACAAAACCCTTCCCTTGAAGAGCTGGATTTCTATAAAACAAAAATCAAACTCTGCATTCTTCTGCATGCTTTCAGAATTCGGGTGGTGACTATTGATAGAATGATGAGCTATCTGAGTTCTTCCTAAAAGCCTGGGTCCCTGCCCGAAGTCATGTTTATAAAAATTAGAAGGAATGTGGGTTAAGAGTTGGGGAGGGAGGGTTGACCTGGTCCTACTGAAGCTCCCACAGGAGTTCTCCCTCTTCTGTGTACGTTAATGTACCATGCAGCACTTGAAGGATGACCCCATGCCTTGGCAGGCACACATTTGCTATGCATGTTGTTTTCAAGTGTCTGTGAACAAATTGCCCAGCGGGACACATGCCCACCCTGATTGGGTTTTTCACACCCTCTATTAGAAGAGCAAGAACCTATAAGCTATTTCTGTACCCAAGTGTTTATAGCAACAAACACTTAAGCATCATTTATTTAAAAGCTATTTATTGATATAATTTTATATTTATGAAAGCATGTGAAATAACTTATATTTATTTATGTTATATTTATTTAAAATATTTATTAAGTGGATTTGAAAAATACCTACTAAATGTTGTTCTAAAAATAAACTGATGGGATGAAAATAATTCTGTTGTTTTTCTAAAGTGATTAGAACATGTTCAGTGTTAAAATACACATTGTGGAAATGCTAAGAACTCCGATGAAGGTTGAACAAAATGACCTTAGAAACAATGTCACAATATTCTTAACTATCTCCTGCTGTCTCTTAATCTCCTGTTTTAAAAGGAGCCTAGTCAGAATAGATATGTTTTAATAATGAGGCAACCAAGTGACTTGGTTTCTGAAGTTTGCTACATTATTTTTGCAAAACACCTGAGTCTAAAAGTAAAATACATAAAAATACTTCCCTGTCAATAGCAGGTCCCTAGTGTACTATACATTAAACAAATAACAGTCTCATATTCTTCAACTGGGCAAAAGGTTCCTAAGAAGTCTTCAGTTAGGTTACTCTAGCTTTTGAACTCTTTTGGGCTCTCCTAGGGAAGTTCTTTTTTCAGATTACATACGGCAAAACTCTCCATTTACTTCATGTTACATAGAACTTTTGCTGGACCATGTGGATAAGCGCCTTGCTTTGGTTTAAAAGATGCACTCTTCATGAACTGAATAGTGAATTCATCTTTTTTAAATTTTTTAAACCATGAGAATTTAAAAGATTCATGCCTTGGTCCATCGTGCACTGATATAAAAGAATACCTAAATCAGGTGGCTGAGAGAGAACAGAAATGCATTTCTCAGGGTGCTGGAGGGCGAGATTATTGAGGACCTCGCTGCTGTGTGGCCACGGACAGAAAGCAGGAGGGCGAGATCAATGGCATCCATCCACTGATGAGACAGAGCCACCATGCCCTAACCACTTCCCGAAGGAACCACTTCTTACTACTGTCACAGGGGTGACAAGGGACATTGTCACAATGGATAAGCCATATGCAAGCCAGGACAATTTACCTGACAATGCCATGTAACTCTAGTGTTTGGATAATTCTACCCCTCATTACTATGAAGGGGCTCTATGTAAATATGTGTGTAAATGTTCATAAATATTTATATTCCTAGAGTGACTTCTCAGATGTCTGTCCCCACCGAATACCAGTCCTCAAGCTGGTGAACTGGGAAGGGAAAGTGTGGTCACCCCAGGTTCCCCCCCCCCCCCCTTGGATAACTACTCCCTTTTCAGATCCTCACTCCCAGATTCAAATAGATAGAACTCACCGGAAGCCACAGCCCACCCCATGCCTCATTCCCTGAGGGCGTCCTCCTCCTGTCTGAGCGACCTCAAGCGCTCCACAGACAGGGCTTTCCTTCCCTTCAGGAGTCAACCTTGGGGTCTCTGCCCCCAGATCTCACTGGGCTGTGGTGTGCCTGTCCCTCCTCACCGAGAATGGCACCAGCTGACTGCGTGGACAGGGAAACAGGCAGGGGCAAGCAGCTGGTGTCTTACACGGACTGGGCTTATACAGAGGCATACAGGTGTGACTTTGGTTCTAGAAATTACCATGACATCGGCTTCAAAACCATGACTGGCCCAAGAAATGTCTTCATGATTAATTCCATTTTTTATTACATGGTAAGTTTTCCACTTCAGTTTTTTTCCTTCTGAGCCTGGGTTTGCATTGTTCCAGGTGTGTAGCATGACCAAGCAGGTTGCTGTCTCCCTGCCTCAGTCTGTTTCTCAGAAGTGAAAGTAACTCGACCCCACCTCAAAGGATGAGAGCAAAGGGGTTCAGTGGGACCTGGGCAAAGCATGGCGTTGCACTGCTGCAGTCAGTGCACGGGAAACGTTAGCCAGTGGTGAAGATCATGACCAGTCTCTGGGCCTGGTCACCAAGCCCCCTTTGCTGCTCTTCTGTCACTGGTGGAAGCCCCAACACTACAGAGCCCACCTTATGATGCTTTGGTGAAGCTTAAGTTAACACAGCAGGGTAAAAATGGGAGGCTACTTGTTCACGAAGCATGGGTATAAAGTTCACTGGTGTTAGAGACCTGAGGCTCAAGTAGCTGGATTCCTGCCACCCATGTTGGAGACCTGAATTGATTTCCTGGCTCCCAGCTGTTGCCTAGCCCAACCTAGCCCCGTCCTGGCCATTGAAAGTATTTGTGAATGAACCAGAAGATGAGATCCATTCTCTCTCTCTCTCTCTCTCTGTGTGTGTGTGTGTGTGTGGTATGCGTGCTCTGTGTGTGTGTGTCTTGGGATTTCTCAAATAAATAAGTGAATAAATAATCTTAACAACCTTAGGTGAGTATTGTGATACAACAGGTTAAGCTGCAGCTTTGGATGCCCACACCCCATATCAGAGCGCCTGGTTCAAGTCCTAGTACTCTGCACTTCTGACCCAGCTTCCCGCTAACACAGCTGGGAAGGTAGCAGATGATGGATCAAGTGCTTGAGTCCCTGCCACCCACATGGCAGGTCTAGATGGAGCTCCTGGCTCCTGGCTTTGACCTGGCTCACCCCAGGATATTGTGAGCATTTTGGGAGTAAACCAATGGATGGAAGATATTGTCTCTCTCTCTCTCTCTCTCTCTCTCTGTTTCCCTTTCCTTCTCCCTCCCATTCCCCTTTTCTCTCACTCTGTGCCTGTGCATGTATCTTTCTCTGTCACTCTGCCTTTGAAACACATAAATAAATAACCCCTCCCTTTTTTTCTTTTTAAAAAGGACTCTAAGAATTCTGAAAAGGAATACCACATTGGTTAACTATTGTAACAATACACAATAACCAAGTTGTGAATTGGTTTAAGCTCAGGTATGACACTTGCAAAGCTCAGGCACAGAAAAAGAAGTGCTTGAAAACAAAGGAACGGGGTGGTTTCTGGCATAGTGGTTAAGATGTGTCCCTATCAGAGTGCCTGCCACCCACATCGGAGACCCAGATTCAACTGCTGGCTCCTGGCTTCAGCTGGGCCCCACTCTGGCTGTTACAGGCATTTAAGGAGATTAGTAGATGAGATTTCTCTGTGTGTGTGTGTGTCTTTCAAATAAATAAACTTTAAAAACCTTAAAATAATTTATATTCAAATAAAATAAAAACATTTTAAAATACATACATAAAGGAAAGTTTCTGGATTGAGACCAGATATATCTCACTCTCCCATCTGGGCTCAGCCACCCCCTCCCCTTTTTGCTGTTTCAGCTTCTCTGGCGCCACCCAGTGGCCCAGAAACCCCGAAGCTACAGTCTGGTCTAAAGTAGAGGAAGACACTGTCTCCCTCTTTGAGTCTTTCCGCCTGCCTGGGGCCTGGCGTGTGCAGGACACAGGGCTTTTTGCATTTATTTCACAGACACTCACAGTCACAAGGCTCCGAGCATGTGAACTGGATCAAACCCTTTCTCTGATTCCGCACTCACACCCTGAGACAAGGGCAACTCCACATTTCCTGCTGTATTTGCTTGAGCCCAAGGTTATTAATAACCAAGCCACACATTCTGTAATAGACATTCGCTATTCCCAATGACACCCTTGATTCCAAGTCAATTCTCATTAGAATAAGTTCCTGCTCACCTCCCAGCACAACCTGGACCTCAGCAGAGGTGATGTCGGTCCAGCAGCTGTGTACGTTCTGGGCAGCGGCACTGCTCCGCTCCTTTTCTTGCCGTGTCACGGTCATCCTTAACTTGCAGGTTGTGCTACCTTCTATCCTGTCTGGGATTACGTGGACACCACTAATCTCCATCTGCAGAGAAGCACTGGCACTTTATCCACGCTTTCCCCAGCTTGCCAGCAAGAGCAATCCCCTGCGTGTCCCTTAACATGGTCTAACCTTTGCATCATCTAAAAGCAGATAAGAAATTCAATAGATCCTGTGAAGACTCCACTCATCTATAGCCATTTACAATGAACATGTACTCTCTTAATTTAAAAAGCGCACCTTCGTATTTTTTTCATTTCGACATAATTTTTCATGCTAGAACTTTTAAAATATCTTTAAGCAGAGATTGAAAGGTGTCATTTCATATGACATGGTACTGTTAGTGTATAATACTCACGGTGAATATCCAAGTAATAACACTGTTTTGCAAGGCAGCACAAATTAAGATGGAATAAAAAGAACTCACACACCAAAAATAATTAAATGGCTCAAAAAGAAAAAGGGACAGCTTTGTCTTTTCCCACTTCTGCTTCTTTTTCTGAACCCTAGCACCACACCCAGGCAGATATCCCCCCAGTGGTGACTGAATCCCAGTGTCAGCATTTGGGCAGAGATCACATTCAACTGAAAAGGCGCAGGGTGGCAATAGTTCTCCCTGATTTGTACTTAACTTGTAATCTCTGTTGCTCCATTAGGTACTGGGTCGTGGACTCCAGAAAGCATGTTAGTTATGCAAACCATTGGTCCCATACAAAACACCAGCCCCGTCGTTAAGCCAGTTTTCCTTCTGTCACATTTTTTAGCTGTTGTACTATGGTATGGCAAAGCTCACTGTCTGCACAGTTTCAGTTAAGGATTCTCAAGGCACTGCAGAAACAAGGTACTTTTAAAAGTTCATGGACAATAGAATTAAAATATAAGTGCATTTGGGTGCGAAATTTTTTTTGAAATCCAGGCATAGTTCTTGCATGCAGTTCCCACAAACATTCTGATTTATTAAATACTTTAATTCCATTTTTCTTAGAGCTTTCTGAAGTTCTTCATGGCATTGAAGTTCACCTCAGGGAGGTGAAAATAGAAGGTGGTGAGAGGTGAGAGGAGCACTTGTTGCCTTCATCCAGGACCCTGATACCTAAGTCCATCTGCAGTGAGCAAGTTATTTTTTCAATTTTTTTAATATTCATTTTTATTGGAAAAGCAGAGAGACAGAAAGATAGAGTGAGATCTTCCATCCAAATGCCCTCAGCAGTCAGTGCTGAGCCAAGCCAAAGTCAGGAGCCAGAACTCAATCCAAGTACCCTGGCTTCTTGGGGTGAGCATGAGCAGAAAGCTGGAATCAGAAATGGAGCAAGGTGTTTTTTGTTTGTTTTTTTAGATGTATTTATTTATTTGAAAGTCAGAGTTACACAGAGAGAGGAGAGGCAGAGAGAGAGAGGTCTTTCATCTGCTGGTTCACTCCCCAGTTGGCCGCAATGGCCGGAGCTGTGCCAATCCAAAGCCAGGAGCCAGGAGCTTCTTTTGGGTCTCCCACGCAGGTGCAGGGGCCCAAGGACTTCCACTGCTTTCCCAGGCCACAGCAAAGAGCTGGATCAGAAGTGGAGCAGCAGGGACTCAAACTGGCGCCCATATGAGATGCCGGCGCCTCAGGCCAGGGTGTTAACCCACTGCGCCACAGCGCTGGCCCCCTGAGCAAGGTCTTGAACCCAGGCACTCCCATTTGGGATGTGGGTCTCTCAAGTGGCATCTTAACCACTGTGTCAAACACGCCCACTCACCCAATGATTTGTTAATGTGAATCCAACACTGGTGCTTGAACCCTCCTCCATGTCCCGGATTTCCTCTTTGACAACTTCCTAGATGGAGGAATGAGTTCTAAGGGGTGGCCCATGCCATCTAGTGGTTCCTTGATGCATGGTCGCTTGCTCGCAGCTCTCAACTGCCGCAATTCAAATTGTGAAGGGAGCCCGTTTCTCAGCACCACATCAAAACCTACTGTATCAATTCTGGATGTAAATTTTTAGGTGTTAAACCTGATGTTTTACAAGATGTTCTTTAAAACTATCGAGACACTTAGACTAGAAGAATATAGGTTTTTCTGATGATGACGACAGGCTAAAGACCTCTGTTGAGTGAAATCTGCTATAATGAAAAACCAGCTACTGTGATGTATGCATTTATTTGAACAGAGCAATGAACACCAAGAAAATGAACGCAACCCCCGACATACACAGTCTCACCAAGGAGCCTTACAGTTCAGTAAGTTTCACATAGATAGACAGGCCTGCTCCAAGTGGCCGGCTGAGGGTGTGGGACTGGGAGGAAGAATCAACCACATCCACAGAAAAGGCTCTGCTTCAGCCAGGGCTGAAAACTACAACAACTAGATGGGGTTCATTTCTAGAAAGGAAGACACAGAGGAAATACAGGCTGTGTGGACACACACCCATACCTGGGGAAGACACACAGCAGGGTGTGCACGGCACACAGCACCCGTCTGCCTCCTCGTTGGCAGTTACCACCGTCACTGGCCCACGTGTAACTAAGGGATACGAGAGGAGTGGGAAAGGCATTCCAAAGTCTCTGAGCAGTAGAGCGCTGAACAGAGCACTTAACCCGTCCCCGCTGGTGCTACACACATGCACCACATTCGGCAGGACGGCAGGACTAGAGAGGCGAGGCAAACTCCCTTCACGTCCAGCGGCTTCACCACTTGTGCGGCTCTGAGGAGCAATGTGGAGTCATCTCTGGATGATACGTCATTCTGAGAAGGAAGTCCCGTATTCCAGAGTACAAAGGATGCAAAAATCGTCTCCACTGCCACTTGTGGTAATGGCAGGAGGGCTCTCTAATCTGTCATTTGCAGATGAGACACTGCAGGCCCACGTGGGTGGGTGGAGAGACTGTCCCAGGCTCCCATCCACAGCCTGAGAATTCCCAGGCAGGAACTGGAACCCTTGTGACCTCACTTAAAACCACTGCTTCTGGGGGCCAGCACTTTGGCACGGTGGGTTAAAGCCCTGGCCTGAAGCATCCCATGTGGGCGCTGGTTCTAGTCCCGACTGCTCCTCTTCTGATCTGCTCTCTGCTATGGCCTGGGAAAGCAGTAGAAGATGGCCCAAGTCCTTGGGCCCCTGCTCCCATGTGGGAGACCAGGAAGAAGCTCCTGGCTCCTGGCTTCAGATTGGCGCAGCTCCGGCCATTGCAGCCATCTGGGGAGTGAACCAGACTCTGTCTCTACCTCTCTCTGTAACACTTTCAAATAAATAACAGATCTTTAAAAAACAAAAACAACAACAACAAAAAAAAACACTGCTTCTGCCTCCCTGTGGGCTCCAAAATGTGCTCACTGCACACACTGTTGCTCTGAAACATCTCCCCGATCTGACCCGAGCTCAAGCTGAGGCCTCCTGGAGGAGGTGGCAGAGTCGGGACTCGTGGACCACAGCCTCCCCAGCTTCTCCGCAGCTTCTCCCAGCACAGGAGGATGAGGAGTAGGCAGTAGGGGGAATGCGGTGCCACAGAGGCTGTGAACACACAGAGCAGATGCTGAACACCCAGCCGGTGGCATCAGGCTAAGTAGTCGCCAGCCAGACAGCAGATCTGCCCCCAGGCCATGGAGGGGACCTTGTCATAGCACCCTCATTCACATGAACGTATCTGAAGTCCACACCTCTCTGTCATTGGAGCCAAACAAAATCATATCAACTCTGCTACTGGCTGAGGTGACCCTCTACCTGAAGGGTCCCCACACTGCTTTCCAACATGACCTCCAGGGACTGGACTGGGGGTGCCTGAGGAGCCAGAGCTGTCACTTCTGTCCCAGAACTCAGGGCTTTTGCTTCTCTTATTCAAACCTTCAAATGCTATAGTGATGGGACAACTGCTCCCTCTGCTCTCCCATCTCTCTTCCCTCTCCACCCCCACACCACAGCCAAAGTTTTAACCAAACTACAAAAGAAAAAGCATGTTCTCTAAACGTTGCTGTCTGTTCAAATCCTCAGAACCCATTTCTCCCCAAAATAATGTAAACATCACTGTTTGCTATAAATACAATATACTGTAATTTTCCCACTCAAAATTGGACCATTAAATTCAATTTTTAAATTTATTTTATGTGAAAGGCAGAGTTAAAGAGAGGCAGAAGCAGAGAGAAAGAGAGAGGTTTTTTTTTTTTTTTTTAAAGATTTCTTTCTTTATTTATTTGAAAGTCAGAGTTACACAGAGAGAGAAGGAAAGGCAGAGAGAGAGAGGTCTTCCATCTGTTGGTTCACTCCCCAATTGGCCGAAACAGCCAGAGGTGCACTGACCCAAAGCCAGGAGCCTGGATCTTCTTCTGAGCCTCTCAACGTGGGTGCAGGGGCCCAAGGACTTGGGCCATCTTCTACTGCTTTCCCAGGCCATAGCAGAGAGCTGGATCGGAAGTGGAGCAGCCAGGACTCAAACTGGCACCCATATGGGCTTTACCCGCTATGCCACAGCACCAGCCCCCTCTCCAATTTTTATATGCATTAGAATTACTTGGGAATCTTTTGGAAGCAGCCTATCATGCTTGGCGACCCATACCGCTGAGATAATTGGTCTGGGAATCCACTCCTGGCTTCTAGATTTCAAAAATTCCCTCTTGTTTGTGCAGCCAAGTTGGGAACCACTGGTTTCCTCCATCCATCTCTTTTGGACCAAACAGCTGTTTAATCAGAAAGCAAGGAGCCTCCTTCCAGACACTTGCATTTAAATAGACCTAGAAGAGAATTTCAGGGAATTCATGACTCTCAAGAAGGAAATGAGGGAATCCTGGGTATTTCATGGTCCCCAAGTGACAAATCTCCGAATGCAGAAATGGCCATGGCCAAGGGGCCAGCACTGTGGTTAAGCCTCCACCTCTGGTGCACACATTCCACATGGGCGTGGGTTCCAGTCCTGGCTGCTTCACTTCCCATCTGCTCTCTCCTTGTGGCCTAGGAAAGCAGTAGAAGATGGCCCAAGTCCTTGGGCCCCTGCACCCACGTTGAGAGACTCAGAAGAAGCTCCTGGCTCCTGGCTTTTGGTCAGCCCAGCTCTGGCCATTGATCTCTAACTCTACCTCTCAAATAAATAAATAAATCTTAAAAAAAAAAAAAAAAAAAAGCCCACCCCTACTGACTGTGATAGGAGCTCCCTGTCCCCTCCAGAGTGGCGCTGGCCCTTTGTCGTAGTACTGCTGTGTTGTTATAAGGAAATATCCGCATTTGGATAATTTTTAAAGAATGGAAATTTATTTCTATTTTTTTGGATGCTTTTGGATTCTGGAAAGCCCGAGATCAAGCAGGAATCTAGGTGTCCCCAAATGACGGAGAGGCAGCAGGAGGAAAAGGTGCAACCTCCCTCCCTCAGTCTTCCTGATCCACGCGTGGGCTCACAGCCCAAAGAGCCAATCACCTCCTGCGGCCCCACCTCTAATGGTGGTACAGGGGCTGAGGTTTCCGCCTGAGCTTGGGGACCGCCGCAAGCACTGAAACCCCAGAGAAGCTCCCGCGCATGAGACGAACCCAGCACGTTCCTAAAAGGGCGGGGAAGCAGCTTCCTGCGCGCGCACGTGATCTTGCAGGTGTGCGGGCAGGTGTGTCTGCCAGTGTGCTCGCCAGTGCGCGCGCGGGGCAGCTGAGAGCCAGCGTTTCCGTTTTTGCGGCCTGCACAGCCTCTGCTCGCTCCGGAATTCCAGAGCGCGCTGGGCTCAGCCGCGGCTCCCGGCCGCCGTGTCAGCCTCTGGGAGCGCCGCGCCCTGTACGCAGGCGGGTCCGTCACTGCAGGCGCCCCTGACCCGGTCCTCATCCCCATCCCCATCCCCAGCCCCATGCCCATTCCATCCTCATCCCCTGCCCTGTGCCCGTTCTCTTCTCCCCGTAGCATTATCCCCGTCCTCACCGGGAGCTCAGCGCGGAGCCCCTCGGCTTCCCAGACAGGAGCAGCGGGGCGGCGTGGAGAGCGGGGAGCGCTGCTCCGGGGCTGGGGAGCTGAGAGCAGAAGGGCGGCGCCCGCTGGGGGCGACCGCACCCACCGCAGGCGCGTGCAGGGCAGGCAGCGCCCCTCCCCATTCCGCTGCCCCTGCTCTCGCCCGGACTGGCGACTCCGCTCGGTCCACCAACCAAGCACCCTCATGGCGGGAGGGGAGGACGCGGATAGTCGGGTCCTCTCCATCTGCACAAAGCCGAGCCAGCCGCCGGGGCCCGGATCGCGGGGAGGCGGTGCACCCCGGGCGCACGTGGGTGCGGCGGGGTCACCGGTTTGTAAGAAGTCGGGCTACCTGGAGGGCTGCCCTGGAGGTGAGAGGTTCTGAAGTCTGCTGCCGCGCAGCCCTTTCCCAGCCGGTGCGGGTTGGGCCAAGTGACAACTTCTCTTAGCCGAAATGACCGCATCTGCACCAGCAGGTGGCAGTGCTGGTCCTGCGATCCTGGCCCACTTGCCCGTGGGGTCAGGGGTTTGCAAGCGCTTTGGGAGCGCTGAAGCACTGTGCTCAGCCATGGTCGGATCCCTCTCCCCACTCCAGGACCCTGCAGACCTTGCCACGGATTCCACTTCTTCGAAGGCTTCCTTTCTCTGCAGCGGTGACTTAATTCCAACAAGAACAGGTTTTGTTTGCTCGCACAAATTTGAATATAATCCACATTTTTCAACAAACATGCCGTAAATCACTACTTATTATCCCCCTCCCCACTTTGGGGCTGTAAGCCATTTCTTTTGGTCCTGGAGTTAGGAACTCAAATAACCTGATGCATGGTTTTTGCTTGTTTATTTGTCCCCGCCCCCCTTCATTAAGAGTGCAGCCTAAATAAGATGGGGCCTGGAGGCTGATGGGCTGCAGTTGGAACTGCAGCAAGATTACATCTAGAACAATGATCAAGTGTAGATCAAAATGCAAGGAGCTCTCAGTGTTAATAAGAACACACAGGCCTCTTCCTCCTAACCTCAGTCACTAAAGTCAAGATGTCTGGTTTAAACAAGAACCTGCCTTCCCAAGAGTGTGCAAAATAATGGCCAATATGTGCATTGACGGTTGGTATCATTTCAGCAGCATGCAAATCAAAGCCACAGCAAGACACCACTTTATACCTTCTAGCATGGCTCTAACAAGAAAGAGAGATCACAACAGGTGTTGGCAACAATATGGAGAAAATAGAACCCTCCTGTACTGCGGGAGGTATGTGCAGATGCCACACTGCAAAAACAGCTGGGCAGTCCTCAAACAGCCAGTGTTCCCTTCTGGCCTGGCTGATTCTCCCCTTTGCGTAGACCCAAGAGAAATGAAAACATATGGTGTCACAAAAATCTACACACGAATGTCCCTGGACTACTCATAAGAGCCCAGAGATGGAAACGAGCCAGAAGTCCAAGTCAGGAACACACTGACACAGTCTATTTGGATTAGTTTGCCAGAGTGCCTGTGAACTGACTTCAACACCAGGAACTTTTCGCCTTACACTTCTGACAGGGGTCTGAATCAAGTGCCAGCAGGATTGTTGTCCTGAGGGCAGGAGGGAAGGCTGTCTGTTCCTGTCCTTTCTCCTTGGGAAGGCTGTCTTTGCATTGATGTGATGTTCTCCTGACTGCATGACTGCATGAATGACCCACCAGCCATGCCAGAGTGGGTCCCTCTCTACTCTCCGCATGTTAACTTGGTTACCTCTAAAGGGTTTATCACCAAATAAGGCTGCCCATTGAGGTATGGGATGCTAGGACATCAGCATAAGGATTTCAAGGCAGGGGAGCACAATTCAGCCCACAGCATCGTACAGTGGAGTATTATTTGGCCGTAATTCTGTAAAATGATCCAGTTAAGACTTACCATCTGGAATGGGGTGCACTGAGTCTGAGCAGTCCCATTCAAACTTATCTTCATGCAATAGGCCTGTGGTGGGATTCTCAAACATGGTAACATGGCCTTGAATTGACTCCTCGGGATGCTAAATGCCCAGAGCTACTGTTTGTGGTGGAGCTGGAGGCAGGAATTGGGTACACAATTGTGACAGTATCTTTCACAGCTGAACAATGGGAGGATAAAGCATTGCCCACAGAGTGCTCTAATTCAAGTGTAAATTTACACTTTCCAAACTTTTTTTTTTAATGCCAGTATTGACATGTATCTTTGGAATGGAGCAATATGGGCATATTACATGCATTCATTTTAAATTTTTTATTTAAAATGACAATATAAATACAAATATAAAATAAGTGAAGCCTTTTCTCTATCATTTAGAGTTTAGTAAAATCCAATCACTGTGGACATCATACTTCTGAATAGGAAAATATCTTTTGATCATAAAATAGGAATCGCTAATTCACTTTCAGAAAACAGTTGTTTATATAGTACTTGCATAATATTCATTTTATACTGAGGTACATGGTGAACAAGTGGCCTGCAGGCTACTTCCCAGAGATAGCTTTTATAAAGTTGTGAACATAATGTCAATTGTTAAATCAACAACAGGAGTCACTGTGCACCTACTCCCCATGTAGGATCTCTGTCCTTAATTTGTTGTACTATAAGAATTAACGGTAAAACTAGTACTCAAACAGTACTCTACACTTTGTGTGTCTGTATGGGTGCAGTCTGTTGAAATCTTAACTTAGTATATACTAAGTTGTTCTTCTGTATATAAAGATAATTGAAAATGAATCTTGATGAAGAATGGGATGGGAAAGGGAGTGGGAAGTGGGATGGTTGCAGGTGGGAGGGAGGTTATGGGGAGAAAAGCCGCTATAATCCAAAAGTTGTACTTTGGAAATTTATATTTATTAACTAAAAGTTGAAAAAAATAAAAATCAAAAAAAGTTGTGAACAGAAAACACAATTTCAGTAATTTAGTCTTTTACATAAAGATGATTCTGAGAAGGAGAAACATAGGCCAGCATAGCCAATGTTCGCACATCTTAAGGATGTTTGTTTTCTTTGATGGTTATGCTCCTTCAGATTGCTATGGAGTTCCCTTTAGTCTTTTGAATGAAATTAAAAAAGCTAAATAATTGTGCCTCTCCTAAGAAGACATAAGCACTAGGCAGGCGTTCTTATCTGTCCAATGCAGACCAGTGTGGACACAGAGAGGTTTACCATCACAAGGGAACTCAGCTGATACTTGAGGTGGACAGAAAGAAGTTGGCGTCAAGTGTTTTGTCCTGGAGCAGGTGCACAGCCCTTACGGCTAAGCCCTGGCTTGTTACTGGACCCTTGTTTTTATGGTAACTGTGACTGAACCTATGTTTCCTGTGCTTAATTTCCACATTCCCTGCTTAAGTACTGAGTATAAACATTGGATTCATGTGTGCATCTCTCTGTGTGTTCCAGCATGTACGCGGTCCATACAGAGCTCAGAATACCAAGGTACCTTCATGTTCTAACAGACTGGCATGCCTACGTGGCATCCTCCATATTGAACGCTCTGTAGCCTCATTAGAAGATGCTGTGGATCAGGCTGCTACCACGTCGAATAGCACTTGAGCTCTCTTTGTCCTGTAATCCAAGCAGAGGCGCAATGTATGGCAACGGGGCTGCGGTTCTGCACACAGTCATTGACCACATGGTCAGAGGCCTTTTTTTCCTGTACACAGGCACCAGTGGCAAGTCCTGCATCAAGGGAAAGCCCCTGAAAATGAGTAGTGTTGAGTGGTCTGCACACAAACCCAAGTCTATCTTCAGGAGAGTACCATGCCTATTGATCTAAGTTCCCTTTCACTGTGGACCTCATTTGACACTTCCCTACAGAGACCGTGCATACCAAATCCAGATTCATGGAGCAGGGTTGTTTTAACACGTGGACAATGTCAGATGACAGATGGGCTGACCTTGGAGAAGGCTGCTCCATAGATAGCCTAGGTCATCTATGTGCTGCAGCCACTCAAAATGTGGTCTGGGAACTGGGGGACAGGAGCATCATCAGCATCAATGGGAAGCTTGCTAAAGTGAAAAATGTGGCCCCTCCCCAGGCCTGTGGCCTAAGAACCTTCACTCTGCGGAATTTCCAAGTGACTATACGCATGTTAAAGTTTGAAGACTAAGTGCTCCAGCATACATTGGAGAGCCACTTTGGGTCTTTGAGTTAAGTACAGGGTCACTTGAGATTTCTCTTTGGTCTAAGTTTTTTCAAATAAGATGAGCCTGCCAGGTTAAGGCACTTCAGAGCAAATTTTTTTTGCTTAAAAATTCACCTATAGTTTATGACTTCAGCAACCTGGGTTTTGTAGCAGCAGATAATTTATGAAGTACATTAAGTGTAAAACACTGTGGCCTGCAGGGAAGTGGTTTGGCTATTCATAATGGATCCAGTTTTCCAGAATATACGATAAGGCTAAAATGTTCAGCCCATTTTCTACACTCCTCTATAAATCAGAATAATAGTCATTGAATTTCCTTCATGCCTTGACCCAACATCAGTGAGATTGTAGTGAGGCGGAGTTGGATGGAGGGATGAAATAATCAAAGAAGACAGATGAAGCAGGAACTAAAATTTGCAATTTCAGATATGAAATGGGGGTTTGAAGGAAGTTAAAATATTAACATGAGATCTGGGGTGGGTGTTTGCAGCAGCAGAGGGCCTAATTCTAGTCCCAGCTCCTAATGAATCAGCTTCCTGCTAACGTCCACCATGGGTGGCAGTGGATGATGACTGAAGTGCTTGTGTCCCTGCCACCCACGTGGGACACCCAGTGGAATTCCAGGCTCCTGGCGTTGGCCTGGCCCAGCCATAGCTGTTGCAGGCACTTGAAAAGTGAAACTTGAAAAGTGAACCTTCAGATAAGAATCTCTCTCTCTCTCTCTCTGTGCCCATGTGTGTGTCTTTTTCTTTTTCTTTTCTCTCTGTCTCTCTGCCTTTCAAATAAAATAAATTAATAAAAACGTTTTTAAGGCATGAGATCTATAATAATTTGTCTTAAGTGATGAATTAAAATTTGAGTGCCAGAATTGACAATCAGCTCTCCAGAACATTTCTAGCCTGTAGTGTTTCCACTTATTTACAAATAAGTTCTACTCACTCTAATTAGCATATAGTGAAGTTTTAATATTTTAGTAAGTAATTGGTTTTTACTTTCTATATGTTTCCTACAATTTCATTAAAAACAATATTTTCAGTTAGGAAACCCTGTCAAAACAGTCTAAAAATAATCCCATCTAATCCCATCTAACGTATAATTGGAATAAACTATATTACTGAATGAGTTTCATATTTTTAACAACCCAATTAAATGGATTAAAAGGGCCTTCTTGGGCTGGCGCTGTGGTGTAGCAGGCTAAGCCTCTGCCTGGAATGCCGACATCCCATATGAGCAACTGGTTCATGTCCTGGATGCTTCTCTTCCAATCCAGCTCTCTGCTTATGGCCCAGGAAAGCAGTGGAGGATGGCCCAAGTCCTTGGGCTCCCACACCCATGAGAGAGACCCACAAAAAGCTCCTGGCTTCAGATCTGCCCAGCTCTGGTCATTGCAGCCATTTGGGGAGTGAACCAGTGGATGGAAGACCTTTCTTTCTGTCTCTTCCTCTCTCTGTCTGTTATTTACTTCTCAAATAAATAATAAAATCTTTAAAAAAAAAAAAAAGAGAGACCGTCTCCACAGTTCCTGGGGAGCCAGGGAAACAGCTGATGATACTGAGAAATGTTGAAGAGGTGCCCAAGAATAACAGGGAGAGTGGCCTGGGGCAGGCAGGACATCCTTTCTGGCCGATGTTTTACTTTTACGCCTTCTTCTTGGGTTGATATTTTCCCCCATGTAGGAAGAGATTTCCTTGAACTTTACTTTCAGTAAAACTTCAGACCTAAAGTTCAAGGTCACCTCTAAACTTCTTTATGAAAGGAATCAGAGCCAACAGTTACATTATCCTCTTTGTGGCATTCAAACAGCACATACAAGATGGCAGAGGGATGGATGTGAAAATGCAGATTAAAAGCATATGAAGTGTTGGGTGGAAAGAGACTCTGAGGAGGCTAGCACTGTGTAAGTAGAACAGTTGCATCCTATTCACATGATGGTCATGTCGTTAGTCCAAATGCATGAGACCAATGCTTATTGAATCTTTTCAGATCCTTTACAGGAATGCTGTTGGTGCCACACAAGCTTACTTATGTTGCTTTTGACTGCAGTATTTGGGAAGGAAGGCAGGTGTTTGAAGTTTAGGAGCCTGACGCACAGAGAAAGAGTGCCTTGGCCAATGTGGCACATCTCCTTAGGGTTCTGTGTCAGCTATTCCATTGCTGACATTTTGTAGAAGGAAATGAAAATACAGGAGTACTTCACAAAGTTCATAGAAAGTGCAATTAAACAGTAAGTTGGGGGCTGGCATTTTGGCACAGCAGGTTAAGCAGTGCTTGTGCTGCTGACATCTGATATCAGAGCTCTGGTTGAAGTCCGAGCTACTCTTCTTCCAATTCATCTCCCTGGGAAGGCAATAGATTATGGCCCAAGTGCTTTTGTCTCTGCCACCCATATGGGAGACCGAGATGAAGGTCCTTGCTTCTGGCTTTAGATTGCTCAGACCTTGCTGTTGCAGTCATTTGAGGAGTGAGAGATCCTCTCTCTCTCTCTCTCTCTCTCTCTCTCTCTCTCTGTCACTTTGCTTTCAAATAGGCAAATAAATAAATTTGTAAAGTTTATTTGGGTGCAAAAACTTTTGAAACCCATTCATACTGAGATTTCCAACAATTCATGGGAAATGTGTATTATGAAAAAGCTGCCTGGATTTCAAATTCTTGCACCAAAATAAACTTATCTTTTAAGTCCACTCCTCATGAACTTTCTGAAGTATCCTCATATAATGCAGGCTCACACATGCACTGCTTGTACTTAAGTTCTGATAGAAGTTGCTGATGCAACTCAAACCAAACCCTATTTCCAAGACTGCAAAGCACCCCTCTAAGAAAGTCATCACAATTGAGAAGCCTCTTGTTTGCCAAAAGTTATTACAGAATGAGGAAAAATACCAATAGGAGCTAAAATCATACTCAAGGTATGTATTCTGAAAACCAACTTGGAAGAGTGGCAGGGACGTACATTTCTTCAATATGGTGTTTTGAATTTTGAAAGTCATACTTGGGCTTTCCTTTTCACTCCCCTACTTATAAGAAAGTAATTGTTTTGCTAAACTTGTAACTTATTCCACAGATGCTATTGAATTTCCCAATTAATAACTACTACAAAAGCATTCTATCCAGTCTTTTCTTCTTCTGAAAAAAGAGTTTAAATTGTCTGGAATTTTAATTAAATTTTCTAAACGTTATTAACATCAAAGGAATAAAAACCCTTAAGTTTGTCACACAGCATTAAAGTTTAGTAGGAAGAAGTTGCTAATAAGGAAATATGGGGCTTTTTTTTACTGGAAAGCATTTGGAAAAAGTTTCTGGGAAGAAATTGTCACTAGATTTGCTTGTATTCACTATCCATGCTATGACTTTTGTTTCTTAGAAATGGCTAAGTTGTATTGAAAACTCACTTTCATTACATGCTCTGAGTACTACATACCATAGTTTACCTAGCTTAGAAGTCTGTGTGTAAATTCCTTTTGTGAACCCCTTTCTGATGCCTGTTTTCTAGAGAGTCAGTGTTAGCATGTTCTGGCTTCACTAAATTAAACTGTGAGGTAAGAAGGTGCCAACGCAATGGACCGCGTTGCACGGTTTTCTCATCGGGACCTCATGCCCTCTGGAAACCGTCAGCTTGGTTTGCGAGTGACCTTCACAGTTTCTAAGAGTCTGTTTCTCCCTAGTTTCATTTGAACCTCACCAAAATTCAGCTGAAGAAAACAAATGTGCCAACCAGGCTGGTGATCTGCCTGTCACCCCCAGGCTCAGCAGCAGGGCCTGACCCAGAGCCCAGTCTGCCTCTGGCTCTTGATACCACATTCTTTCTCCGGCACAAGGGAGGCAGTGGGTGGGGTCTGAGAGGCCTATTCTCTGTCTTTCCAAGCCAATACACCCAGAGAATCACACAGAGCCAACTGTAGTCTTGCCTGTGCAATGGGATCCAGCCTGAAGATGGGTAGACTTGCATATCATGCGTTATCTGGGGAGCTTTTGGAAGGACGCTGGCCTGGATTCCATGTCCAGAGATGCAGACTAAGCTGCTCTGGAGATAACCTGGGTGTCGGGTTTGTGATAAGCTCTAAGTGATGATCATGTGTTGCGAAGATGTAGAACCCCTGAGAGCGGAAATAATACAGATAATATGGATCAATCAGCCCAGCAAGGGACCATCCCAAGAGGTGTGTCTTACAAAAGACATTGATGGCAGACTAAATAAATTTTTTTAATTAAAGATTTATTTTATTTATTTGAAAATCAGAGTGAGAGAGAGATTGGGAGAGACAGAGGAAGAGATCTTCTATCTGCTGGTTCATTTACCCAGTGGCCTCAATGACCAGGCCTGAGCCAGGCCAAGTTCAGGAACCTGGAACACAATCTGGATCTCCCATATGGTGGCAGGGAACCAAGTACTTGGGCCATCCTCTACTACATTCCCAGGTACATTAGCGCAGAACTGCACTGGGAGTGGAGCAGCTGAGTCTCACTTCAATATGGGATGCTAGTGTCTCAGGCGACAGCTGTGCCACCACACCAGCCCCAAAACATTTTTATTTTATTTTATTATTTTTTTAAAGAAATTTATTAACCTTTGTTTCAAACTTTATTTCCAGGCTTCTTCAGCTTAATTAGCTGCAAAGAATGAAGTGTGTATAAGCAAAAACTGAAAAGAGCTGCACTGTCCAAGGGGCTGGAGCTTAAAAATATTAGAGATCTAGATTTTATCAGATCATAAACAAAATGATTTTAAAAAGCAGTCATAATATAAAACAGCAGCTCCCAGTAACTTCTTCAAGTTTTACTTTCTTCTGAAGTTGACCCCATTCAGTTTGCTTCATTCTTGGAAGCCTCATCAAAATTCTCCACAAGATCTGGAACTTCATCATCATCGTCCTCTCCAGTAGCAAGTGGTGCTTTTCCATCCACAGATTGTTTGGGCAGAGCTTCGGCCAGCCTCCTCCAGCTGGTGAGGCTGTCTGCGCCAAGCTGGTTCAAGATGCCGGGGAGCACTTCTGTCAGCTGCTTTGTCTCAGCGTGGCCTGTGATGGTGAAGGTGTTTGCTGCCAGAGAAGCCTGAACGTTAGGGTTGTTGAAGTGGATCACTGCTCCTTGGTGTGTAAACATATTCACCTCTTCAATACCAGAGATATTGTTTACCCCTACTTTCTTTAGGGAGAACTGAAGTTTTTTATCATCTGCTGTCGCTGTTCTGTGAACCACCCTTCTTTCAACGAGCAGTTCCTTTCCCACCAATGCGCACTTGTGCCTGCAGTTTGGCGAGTTTTTCCTGGTTCATGATAGTTTCTTTCATCTTGTCAGAGCGGAAATGGGGGCGCACGGGGGACTAGGGTTGGTGCTCAGGGGGTCTCGGGCAGACCAGCTGAGATTAAGCGCATACACGCGGGGACGCAAGATGGCAGCTAGCCAAAACATTTTTATTTTTATGGATTTCTTTTCCCGGTGGCAAATGATCCCAGTGTTCCATTTATAGTAATTATAGATTTAAAGAATTATTGAGGGAGTCACATCTCAGCTGGCATATATGTGTGGCCAAAACTATGACAGGGATAATGACTTATGGTTGGGAAACACTGTTTTAGAAGAAGTGATACAGCCGGCGCCGCGGCTCACTAGGCTAATCCTCCGCCTTGCGGCGCCGGCACACCGGGTTCTAGTCCTGGTTGGGGCACCGATCCTGTCCCGGTTGCCCCTCTTCCAGGCCAGCTCTCTGCTGTGGCCAGGGAGTGCAGTGGAGGATGGCCCAAGTCCTTGGGCCCTGCACCCGCATGGGAGACCAGGAGAAGCACCTGGCTCCTGCCTTCGGATCAGCGAGATGCGCCAGCCGCAGCGGCCATTGGAGGGTGAACCAACGGCAAAAAGGAAGACCTTTCTCTCTGTCTCTCTCTCACTGTCCACTCTGCCTGTCAAAAAAAAAAAAAAAAAAAGTGATACAATCAAGTTAGAACCCTGCACTCCTATTTGAACATTGGAAAGATTGAGAAGGTGCTATACCTTTGCACTTTTCCACAAATTGATTTTGTTAATTCAAATTTTGCACCACTTTTTTTTTTTGACAGGCAGAGTTAGACAGTGAGAGAGAGAGACAGAGAGAAAGGTCTTCCTTTTTCTGTTGGTTCACCCCCCAGGTGGCTGTTAAGGCCGGCGCCTTGTGGCTGGCACGCTGCGCAGATCCGAAGCCAGGAGCCAGGTGCTTCCTCCTGGTCTCCCATGCAGGTGCAGGGCCCAAGGACTTGGGCCATCCTCCACTGCCTTCCCGGGCCACAGCAGAGAGCTGGACTGGAAGAGGGGCAACCGGGGCAGAATCCGGTGCCCCAACCGGGACTAGAACCCGGTGTGCCTGCACCGCAAGGCGGAGGATTAGCCTAGTGAGCCGCGGCACTGGCCACACCACTTTTTCTAATTTGAAAAGTGGCTGGATCCAGAATTGAGCCATTTTGAAAAGCAGCACAAATGGTGACTGCAGTGATGGAGTTTTAGCCCACTCTTCTGTTCCTGCTGTCTGCTAGAGTTTTCATTTCTCCTGATCTCCCTCATCAATGCTCATCCAGTGCATGTGCTTCCTCGAGCCACATCTGGCTCAGAAAGGTCACATGTTCCCTACCGTTTTTGGAGGTGACAGCATGCTATCAAAACAAATTAATAAAGATTTACTTTTGTTTAGCTATTTTAACAATGTTCTTTGAGATAGTGAAGTCACTCTCTGTAGTTTCAGATTCAGTATTTCACTGCAATGCTATTAAAAATATGGTCAGAATTGGACCTTAACAGAGTTACTTTGAGATTGTGAAAGTACATAGAATCAAATTGGAATCACTTACGTCAACCCTAACAGAAAAATAAATTGAATCAGGAGGCTATGAAGGAAGAGCTGGGAAGGTGGACTGCCTGCTACTGTCACAGAACACTCTGCCAGAAGCTCAATATTGCACAGAAGTCACCTCAACATTATGCAACCCTGTACTACAGGACTCTGCAAGGCGTCCGCCCAGCAACTGTGTGGTCAACCTCAGACTGGGGCCACCATGTTGCTAATCCTTATGATCAAGGATTACTGATTCAAAGAATCTAATATAACCCTCTTTGTTTTTTATCATTAAACACTTTCCCTTTCCTTAACCTCTTGCCTATGCTCATAAATAACTGTGACATGTGTCCCATTGCAATGCTATTCAACTCCCAAATAAATTTCATTATTCATTGGAGAACCCCTCTCTGGCCTTTACTGAGGTTGACAAGATCTTGTTGAAAATTTAAGTTCTGCATTTGATACAGGCTTTTTAAAAAAAAGATTGATTTATTTATTTTGAAAGTTGGAGTTACAGAGAGAGAGGGAGAGAGGGGGGATCTTTCATCCATTGGATCACTCCCCCAGATTGCTGGGCCAGGCCAAAACCAGGAGCCAGGAGCTACATCCAGGTCTCCATGTAGGTGGCAGGGACCCAAACACTTGGGCCATCTTCCATTGCTTTTCCCAGGCCATCAACAGGGAACTGGATGGGAAGTGGAGCAGCCAGGATACAAACCAGCACCTATATGGGATGCTGGCATCACAGGTGGCAGCTTAATCTGCCACGGCTCAGGTCCCTATGATACAGGTTTTGCTATGGCCCTGAGAACCTGTGTTGTTAATAGGCCCAGGAACAAGTTTCACTGAGACAGTTTTGAGAGCTCAGAGCAATCTACCATGCATCAAGGAACCACTAGATGGCACAGGCCATCCCTTGGAATCCATGCCTCAAAGAGGTGTGAAAGGAAACCTCTGAAGTGGGGATGGGTCCAAGTATCAGTGTCAAATTTACCTTAAACATTATTGGCTGCAGGTGAGCGTAGGTGTTGGGATAATGTGGGCAGGGCTTCCTTCCACTGCTACCTCCAGCGTTTGCAATGCCTTGAGGATCCTTAACTGCAATGCTGCAAACAATGAGCTTTGATGTGCCATAGCACAACTTGCTAAAAAAGGTGAAAGTGGAAAAACTAGTTTGTGATAGGGCTGATGCTTGTTAAGGGACTAGTGGTTTGCACTGGCAGACATACCCTCTTTTTGTGGTATAGGAAGCAGAAGGGAAAAAAAACAAACCAAGTATTTTTTCCTACTCTCACTCGACATCAAACACAGAATACTTCTGGAACAAGCAGAAGTATTTTCTAAAAAGATTTATTTATTTATTTGAAAGGCAGAGTTACAGAGAGGCAGAGGTGGGGTGGGGGGGAGAGGGAGGGAGGGAGGGAAGAAGGGAAGGAGAGAGAGAAAGAGAGAGAGAGAGAGAGAGAGAGGTCTTCCTTCTGCTGGTTCACTCCCCCAGATGGCTGAAATGGCTGGAGTTGTGTCGATCCAAAGCCAGGAGCCAGGAGCTTCTTCCAGGCCTCCCATTTGGGTGCCTGGCCCAAGGACTTAGGCCATCTTCCACTGCTTTCCCAGGCCATAGCAGAGAGCTGGATCAGAAGTGGAGAAGCCAGGCCATAGCAGAGAGCTGGATCAGAAGTGGAGAAGCCAGAACCTGAACCGGCACCCATATGGGATGCTGGCACTGCAGATGGTGGCTTCAGCAACTACACCACAGCACCAGCCCCAAGCAATCACTTCTCCAGGAAGTTCTCTAGTGGATACCAGCTGTGCATTCTCTAATTAGGTTCAATTCTCATCCCATCTACCTCGAGGAAATGACAAATCCCACAGAGTGTCACAAAACTGCTCTCACTTCCAGATGCCAGTCACAGGTCCAAGCCTCCAGACCTTCTGACTGACCAGCTATGATCCAGGGTTCCCACCATCCCCTCCCTGGATTCAATTAATTTTCTGAAACAGCTCACAGAACCAGGGAAACGCTTTTATTTCCATATGAGTTTATTCATAATGTATACAATAAAGGGGACGGATAACCCGCTGGAAAAAGGAGACAATAGACTGAAGTCTGGAAGGATCTGGATATAGAACCTTCTGATTGTTACCTAGGATGACAGAGCCTACATGACCTTCAGTTTCTGCTTTTCTGGATACAAAGAGGGTTATTAGGAGGTCATATAAATTTGTGGTTAACCCTTAGAATTGTGCTTGACATTTAGTAAGCACCCAGTAAGCACTGGCTACTATTTTTTCTAGAAAAGGTTCCATGAATATATACCCTCTGACAGTACAGTGATGTTGTAATTCATACTCCTGTTATTAATACCAAACCTCAAATTACATAAATATAACTAATGCTTTTGTGCTTTTCCCTACCAAATACATTTCAACCAAGCATTGCTAGGCATTCCATTTAAAATATTTTTATTATAAAATATTTCTCATGCACACAATTCCATTTTTGGGAAGTGTAGCTTTAAAATATTGTAGTGTCCTTTAAATTAAACTAGGCAGCCAAATTATGCCAGGTTAGTCTTCAAATAAGCACCACAACTCAGTGGCCCTGGGGTGAGCACATGACAGCTGTCAGTGTAAGCCCCAGACAATTTATTTTTCTTCCATTTTTTCCCCTTTTTCTTTCTTCCTTGGGGTGTCTAAAGCCTTTTTTTTCTTTTGCATCTCTTGAGCTCTTCAGTTCCCCCTCCTTTTGATGTCTGCCCAGACAACTGCCCAGAAATAACCTCTGTCCCCAGAGCTCTATCCCTTCCATGGGGCAGTTGCCAGCTCAAGTTTTTTCATGTTAATGATGAAGTTATTCTCAGGTGGGAGAAATGCCTGAGGCATAGTGTTCATCAAATGAGTCTCATTAGCGTGACTGGGGCAGATCTTACGGGGGTCTTACCTCTAAGTGGCCTCACTCCCACTCGTGCTCCTGAAGGCAGGGACCTGTCTGTCTGCCCTGCCTCTTCCTCAGGCAGCCTCCTGTGCTGACCAGGCTCAGTATCTGAGGGACACGAGGACAGGGCATTGGTGAAGTCTTGGAGAAACCATGTAAAGGCTCCAACAACTGGCATTGGGCACCTCCTGGGTGCCAGCCCACTTGAGTGTCACTTAATCCTCACCAAAGCATCACACAGTGGGCTATACAGCCTGGGGGCTTTCACCAAATAGAATCTGGTCAGCAGGCGGTGGCTTTACCTGCTACACCATAACGTCAACCCCAGATTTAATATTTTTCTAATGCACAGTGTCTTGTGGGCCTCAGTTAAACACAGCAAATATTTGTATGGAGTTTACACATGGACTCAGATTGTGGACAAAAATGATGGAGCAAACTCGAAAGATGTAAGTCACTTAGTTGCCTTATCTTGACGCCTATCTAGTCTGACTAGACTCCCTTCAAATTATGAGATCAAGGGAATGAAGAAATGGGTTAGTACACTGGGCATTCTTTCAAAGATCACTTTTTCAAATTTCAGTATTCCTGCAGTGTGCATTTTAACACTTATGTGTTCCATTAACATTAGAACATTTTGAGAATTACTTTAAATCAATCATTTTATGTTTAGGACATTTAAAATGTCATTTTCCAATCCATTTGATGATAAATATTTTATCATGACACAAGACCTAATCTTTGCACTATGATCAATACTTTCACTTGTTCCTCATAATCAGCTAAGAAGAAAGGTAGAGTAGGTAGAGACAGTCCCTTAGTGGATTGGAGTACTGGTCTGAAAAGAACACACCTGCCTGCAACTCCATCCTCTTGGTCTGTCCCTCATGTGGACACCTCTGTGGCCAGGTCCTATCTGCATGTGCCCTCTTGTGGCTTCCCACTGTTTCCAGGTAAATCCCAGGTTCTGTGACAGGACCTCCATGAGCCATGAATCCCCAGCCCTGTTCCTATGCATTGCATGCTGTGTGTTCCCACAGAGTCAAAGAACTTCAGTGTCCCCGACATTCCCTGTATCTCGCCAGCCAGCCAGATGCATACATACAAATACACATATACCACTCTCTGCCCCAAATGCCCTTCCCCCTGGGTTTTCCCCACTGTTGCTGCCTGCGGCCTTGAAGGTCATACCTCCAAACTCTGGGTGCACCATAAGGGGATACACAATGATGTGGGGGTGCCAAAGGACTTGTGTACACGACTTTAAGAACCCGGTAGTGTGGAGCAGACATTTGGTACAGCAGTAAAAATGCCACTGGGGACACCCACACTCGTGTAAGAGCACCTGTTCAAGTCAGCTCCTCCACTTCTGATCTAGCTTCCTGCTAACACTCACCTTTGGAGACAAAAAAATTGTGGCTAAAGTACTTGGGTCCCTGTAATCCATGTGAGAGACGTAGGCTGAGTTCCAGTTTCCTGTCTTAGGCCTGGCCGAGCCCTGGTTGTTGCAGGCATTTGGGGAGTGAACAAAGATGGAAGATCTCTGCTCTCCCTCTTCCTCCTCCCCCTCCCCTCCATCTTTCAAATAAAATGAAAAAAAGAAAGAAAGAAAGAAAGAAAAGGGAGAGCCAAGGTCATTAACATTGTAGAGGCCAGGTAAGCACCAGATACCCTGTGTTCTCTCACTCCTCACCTCTCCACTCCATAATCCCAGCCCCGAGCTGGTAAATGAGGAAGAAAAGGACAAAAGCAGCCAGGGGTTGCCCTGTCCTTTCTATTCCTCACTCAAGTTAGGGGCCAGATGGAAGATTTTATACGGCTCACTTTCCCAAATACTTATTTCCCAAGCATTATGGTTCTAGGAAATACACATATTCTCTTTCAAACAGAAATCACCCAGCTTTTAATCCTAAACTCCTGTTCAAAAGGTCTGGGAGGGGCAGTGAATCTGAAACGGGGAAATGCTGCCAAAACCCGAGAGAGGCTAAAATAAGCTTGTCCATGCAACCCACAAAGAACAATGTAACCACGATATCACTTTTATCTAAACTCCTCGCTCTCCCAATGCAGTCACTAGACCTTTCTGTTTTAAAATAATTATGAGAAGAGCCTGTGTGGAGTTACCTTCCCTACCGCACAAAGTAGGTCTGCTCCAGACCCACTTCGGGTCGAAAGTGACCAATTGCATTTCTTTTCTCTTCAGCACCATTTCCACACTGCCCTTTCCTCAGCCGCTTCCCTCCCACTCCAGATACACCCACACCTGCAAAGACACGGGCACTTCTGCTAAGACCAGAAATGCTTTGTGGAAGACCTTTGTTGTCCTCCATGAGGTGGATGAGGGTGTCCAGGATGAGATGGGCAAGGCTGTGTGCAGGGCAGCAGCCAGTGGCCTGCACAGAAACACCCCCAGGACTTTAGGGGGCAGGGGTGACTCCACAGAGAGCCCCCCGCCAAGCAGTCCCCTTCAGCCCAGGTGGAGGGATCAGGATTGCCCCCACCTCGTGTTAGTGCCCCCACAAGCTCCTCCTCCTGCACTTTGCTGGTGGATTGTAGCAGTGAGAAACCGCCAAGGGGTGGCAAGCCCCCCAGTGTTTGCGGCGTGATTTAGTGACTGAGGTCAGTGGAGGAAAGAGACCTGTATGTTTACTTAATAGCACTGGAAGCTCCTTGCATTTTGATCTGCACTAGGTCATTGTTTTAGATGTAATTTTGCTGCAGTTCCAGCCGCAAGATCAAATACAAGTGCTACCTCATGCCCATCAGCCTCCCAGCCCTATCTTACTGTAGGCAGCCGTGTTAGTGGAAGGGGAGGAAATACTCTCTCTCTCTCTCTCTCTCTCTCTTTCTCTCTCTCTCTCTCTCTGTCTCAGTGTATTTGAAGTCTCTGAGCTCCTAACTCCTTCCTAACTGAAAGAATAGGCTTGCGGCCTCAAAGGGGTGAGAATAAGTGAGGGGATTTACTCTAAGGTTGCTGAAAAATGTGGATTGTATTCAAATTTGTGCACATAAATAAAACCTATTCTTGCAATTAAGTCACCGCTGCAGAGAAAGGAAACCTTCACAGAAGTGGAATCCGTGGCAAGGTCTGCAGAGATACTGAGCTGGTTGGATCCTGGCGTGGGGAGCAGGAACAGTGAATCACTGGGCTTCAGCGCTCCCAAAGGGTTTGCAAACCCCTGACACCACCTGCTCCTGCCAGCAAGTGGGCCAGGATCGCAGGACCAGCACTGCCACCTGCAGGTGCAGATGCGGTCCCTGCGGCTCAGAGGCGCGGTCACTTGGCCCAACCCGCACCGGCTGGGAAAGGGCGGCGCCGGACTCCAGTACCTCCTGCCTCCAGGGCAGCCCTCTCTCTAGCCCGACTTTGTGCAGACGAAGCCCCCGCCACAACAAGGCGCAGCTGGCAGCCTCCCCGCGATCCGGGCCCCACAACCGATAAAGGGCGCATGCTTCGTGCTTCCGGAGCGGGGTCGCCAGCCCAGGAGAGGGCAGGAGCAGAAGGTTGGGAAGAGGCACAGCCAGTCCCGCACGCGCGGAAGGTGGGCGCGGTCGCTCTCAGCCGCTCCGCCCTTTCTCCGCCTAGCTCCCCAGCCTGGGGCTGCGCTCTCCGCTCCCCTTCTCCCGGCTGCGCCGCTGCTCTTGTGGGGGAAAGCTGGGGGGAGAGGGGCTTGCCTTGGGTACCACGGCACTCCTCAGAGGCTGACGCTTCGGCCGAGAGCCGCGGCGGGGCCCGGAGGGGCCGGCGCGCTCTTGAATCCCTGAGCAGGGGCTGCCCCGCCTCCAGGAACCGAAACGCTGCCTCGCAGCGGTCCGGGTGCGCGCACCGGGGAGCACACCTGCCCCGCACACCTGCGAGAACACGTGTGCGCGCGCGCTGGAGGCTGCTTGCCCCGCCCTGGCCTTTCAGGAACCTGCTAGGTTCGTCTCTGAAGGCGGGGGGAGGAGGTTGAACGTTTGCGTCGCTCCCCAAGCTCAGGCGGAAACCTCAGCCCCTGTACTGATGCCGTGTGAGACCGCAAGTGCAGGCAACGGCGGCACTCCGAGGCGGAGCACTCGGCTCAGAGCCTCCTCCCAGGGCCACAAAGCCGAAGTGCTTTCCGTTAGACTGCAGGAGCCGGCGTCAGAGAGATGCACGCGCGGAGTTTAGTTCGGACCGCTCATTTATGGCCCGCTGTTTACAGAGGGGAGGGGGCGTCGTTGCCAGGGACCCCCCCCCCCCCCCGCCGCCGCCACCGGCGGGAAGTTCCGGGTGGAGGGATGCTGCTGTTGGCTGGGAGATCTCACCGGGGCCTCCGGCCAGGGCTTCTCTGACCCAACGCTTCTTGTGTTTCTCGCGATTAGCTAGAGCTGCTGTCTCTCCGGGTTTGGCCTGGGTTGGGCTTTATCTCACGCAAGCAGGTGGGCTGGCTTAGAGCTAGCTGTTTTCTCAACTGGCATTTAGCGGTTTAAAGCAGGCTCAACAGTTTTAGCTTTTTCAGAAACCTTTCTCCTTCTTGTTCTTTCCCCCGGATTCCAGCTCTCTCCTGCCTCAGAAGCTGGGCTACAGGTGAGGCCGCAGGAGGTGACTGGCTCCCTGGGCTGCAAGCCCAAGCATGGATTATTGTCAAATGGGGTGTTTTTTTTGGGGGGGTGGGGCGGTGGGGACAGATTTGGTCTTTTCCCTGCTCTGTGCTTTTCAACAAGTGAAGACCCTTGGAACTGCCTCGCCTCTGGAAATCATGACAAATACATTTCAGCTCTTTATAAGTTAAGCAGTCTGACCTATATTCTTACCACAGTACAAATGGACCAGGACAAGGGACCAGCACCACTTTGGGAAGACAGAGAGCTCCTGTCATTCCCAGTGGGGTTAACTATTCCTGTATCTAGGGATTTTTCACTTGAGGACCACAAGACTCTCAGGGATCCTCTCATTTGGCTCACCCCTGTGAAGTCATAGGTCAGGTTTTGTGTCTAAATGCAAGGATCAACTAGAACGTTCATTGATCCAACAGCCGTGTGCCACATACTTCTAAGCCCAAGAATAATGGATTTGGGAATGCATTGTGCAGTCATTAAGATGTCACTTATGATGGTGCAACCCATCTCTGAGTGCCTGGTCCTGTTTTCCCCTTTTAGCAGCAAGGGTGCCCTTTATTGTTTCCTTTGTTTGATGTTGTGAGGCCAATAACAAAACTGAAGCTGAGCATCAGCATAAGTTCCATTCAGTGGCCATAGAATCCTGGAGTGGGAGCCAAGATGGCAAATTGACTTCTTCATCTGCTGAGGGCTAAGGGCTCATAGACACAGGGGGACAGGAAGGAGGGGAGGGACATGCTCATGAGTGAATGGTACGATTATTTTTTTTAAGATGTATTGATTTGAAAGTCAGAGTTACAGAGAGGCAGAGGCAGAGAGACAGAGAGAGAGGTCTTCCATCTGGTGGGTCACTCCCCAAATGGGCACAATGGCTGGAGCTGAGCTGATGCAAAGCCAGGAGCCTGGAGTTTCTTCTAGGTCTCCCATGTGGGTGGCAGGGACCCAAGCACTTGGGCCATCTTTCACTGCTTTTCCAGGGCATTAGCAGGCAGCTGGATCAGAAGTGGAACAGCCTGGGACTGGCACTGTGGCGTAGCAGGTAAAGCTGCCACCTGCAGTGCCAACATCCCCTGTGGGTGCCGGTTTGAGTCCCAGCTGCTCCAGGCTCCTGGCTTCAGATTGGTCTGGCTCTGGCCATTGTGGCCATTTGGGGAGAGAACCAGCAGATAGAAGACCTCTCTCTCTCTGTCTCTGCATCTGCCTCTCTACAACCCTGCCTTTCAAATAAATAAATAAATAAATCTTTAAAAAAGAATGATAGATTAAAGCAGTGGTTCCCAAATTTACACATTAAGTCTCCAGAGAATTTTTTAAAATCTAGAAGCCCCATGTAGTGCCCAGACCTTCTAACTCACCAGGATGGTTACCAAGCATTATCGTTTTAAGTTTCCCAGGTGATTCTGATGCATGAGAAGCATGAGTACCACTGTCTTGGACTGTGGGTGGCCCATATTACATATTGGTTCCTTTCCTACCAGTTTCATCATGAGTGTTTTCTTGTCTGCCTTTACATGAGCGGGTGGGTGTCACAATATCTGACCCGGCTCTGGCACACACTACTGTTACGTGAAGGAGGCAAAAGTAGGGTCTTCTCACTTACAAGCCCCTCAGGGATGTTTTTGAAATGCTGCCTTGATGGAAGCACTCTGACCTCAAGGAAATGGCCCCATCTATAATACGTGAAGCTGGGGAAGAAATGGGTCATTGGACTCCTGCTCCAGAGAGCAGCCTCCGTGTCAGTCTCTTACATGCTAGCAGTGTGGGTGAGTACCAAAAGAGTCTCAGCCCTGTGGCTCAAACACCCATGAGTCCAAGGCTAGTATTATTGGAATGCATCTCAAAGCTCTTTTTTGCCGTTGCATGAGATAAGCATTCAAAGCAGAGACATAAGTAAAGCGCATTAATGAGAGCAGGATTTATCTGAAGTGTGAAAGAGTATACATTTGGTATAGCGAGTATTGGCAACACCATAGGGAGAGAAGCTCTCAATGAAGGGAGAGAGAGGAGGAGAAAGCAAGTGATCACCCCATGAGGAGAGCATGAGAGAAGGCAAAAAGAATGGAAGGACACATGTCCAGTGGTCTCCTCTAGCGTGCGGGGGTTGGTGTCCTAATTGAATATACAAATGGAGTGGAGTTTGGGCTGGATTTACTGTGTGTGAGGTTTTCTAGAACAGTTTTATGGCATTTCCATGTGGAGCCCAGTATTCACATGCTGGTACTAGAGGAGACTTGAGTGCATCATGGGAAAGAGGGCATGCCAGGTTGGCATGTGAGGGCATGGAGGTAAGGTACAGGGCAAAAGAAAAACTGGAAATTTTTCCAGTTCCTTTATTCCTTCTCTAACTCCATGCCTGCTCTCCCTCTACCCCTATCACTAGGAAAGATACTTTGTACTCTAAGAACTGGCCTGGTACTACCCCTGGGCCTTGGTGTTTTCCTATAGAATGGGAACATGAACAGTTTTCCAGAATATCAACATCAGACAGGATCTGTAACCAGCATGAATCTAGACAAGAATAAGAATGCTTTGTTACCCCATCAGATATATCATGAACACCGTCCAAGTCACAAAATACCAAACACACAGCTGTCCTGGCTGATAAGACTAGCTGCTGCTTCATTGCCAACGGCAATGTTAGCCTCCCTGTAGTCTGTCCTCCTTAAGGATAAGACCTCTGAACACACACTTCCTGACACTGTTATGGAAATATGTATCCCAATTTTTGCTCCAAGTTCTTGCCAACACAGAGATAATAATTCAAAGCAGAAGCATAAATATAGTGCACAAGTGACAGCAGGATTTATTTAAAAATGAGAGTGAATATGCATTCACGTTTGAGTGTGGGCAGCACCACATGGAGAGGTACCATCATGAGTGGGCCGGAGAGCTGCTCGTGAGAAGAGAGCATGGAGGAAACCACAGAAAGACCTAAAAGCATGGGCCAGATGCCAAGAAGCAGAAGGGGCCCCTCCCACATGTAATAGTACCCTTTATGGGTAGGGGTGGTGCTCTAATGAATATACAAACAAGTAAGCTTTGAGTTTTGCATGCATGCCTGAGGTTATCTGGGAGTTTCATGGCATTTTCACTAAGAGTTTCACATCCATAATGCCATTTCTTCCTTCATGGTCCCAGATAAGACACAGGTGCATCATGGGAAAGTAGACATACTGGATGGGCATAATGGAGTGGCATTATAACATAGGGCTAGAGGCAGAAATTATTAGGAACATCTTCCAGCTCATCCATTCATACTTAATCTTGTTGCCTATCTCCCCCATATCAGCACCATCCAACCAGAGCAAAGCTATGCTTTCTCCAACTCTTGGGCCCCTGCACCCACGTGGAAGACCCAGAAGAAGCTCCTGGCTCCTGGCTTCGGATCAGCACAGCTCTGACCATTACGGCCATCTAGGGAGTGAACCAGTGGATGGAAGGCCTCTCTCTCTGTCTCTACCTCTCTCTGTAACTCTTTCAAATAAATAAAAATAAATCATAAAAAAGCAACAACTATCATTATAAAAAAAGGAATCTATAGATGTTAATCGTGGTGTTAGTTTAAGCTGACACACCTATAGATATTCACTGAAAGCAGACACTTCACTAATCTACAGAGGAATAGCACAAAGATAAAAGCCACCACAGTGAAAAAACAAATAAGAAACTGATGAGTATCTCCACAAATGCCAAAAAACAAATGCACCAATTCAAGAACAATAATAAGGAACATAACATGACACCCCCAAAAGAACACAATACTTCAATACTAGATTGTGAAGATTATGAGATGCAAGAAACGGAATTCAAAAAATTGATCATAAGATTACATAGAAGTAATCAGAAGCAAATACACAAACTACTGAAATCTGTACATAACATGAAAGAAAATTTCTCCCATGAAATTGAGATATTAAAGACAAATCAAAATGAAACGAAGGATTCAATAGAACAAATAAAAATGCAGTGGAAAGCCTTAATAACAGAATCAGTGAAGCAGAAGAAAAAATATCAGACTTAGAAGACAAAGCACAGGAAATTATACAGTCAGACCAAAAATAAGAAAAGGATTAGAAAACTAAAAAACACAGTTGGGAATCTACAAGATATTATCAAGTTACCCAACATATGAGTTCTAGGAGTTCCTGAAAGCATGGATAGAGAAAAAGGGATAGAAGGCCTTTTTAATGAATAATAAAAGAAAACTTTCCTAATCTGGAGAAATAAAGGGATATCCAAGTACAGGAAGCACACAGAACCCCTAATAGACATGACCGTAAAAGATCTTCACTATGACACACTGTAGTCAAACTCACCATAGTAAAATATAAAGGATTCTAAAATGTACATGAGAGAAAAGCCAGATTACTTTCAGAGGGGCTGCAATTAGACTCACAGCAGACTTCTTATCAGAAACCCTACAGGCTAGGAGAGAGAGAATGGCAACATATATTCCAAGTCTTAAGAAAAAAACTGTCAACCCAGAATACAAAGCCCTGCAAAGCTCTCATTTATGAATGAAGGTGAAATAAAGACCTTCCATACAAACAGAAATTGAAACATTTTTTGTCATCCATCCAGACCTGCAAAAGATGCTTAAGGATGTTCTGCACACAGAAAAACAGAAACATGATCATCATTATGAAAGAAAGTAAAGGAATAAAATCTCCCAGTAAAAGTACAAAGGAAATCCAAAGTAAAAAATAGGAATGTCTCTGGAAAAATGGCAGGGCAAAGTTGTTACTTATAAATAGTCACCTTGATTGTAAATTGCCTCAACTCTCCAGTTAAAACACATGGAGTGGCTGAATGGATTAAAAAACAAAACTCATCTATTTGCTGCCTACAAGAAATACTTCTCACCAACAAGACACATGCAGACTGAAAGTGAAAGGATGGAAAAATATATTCCATGCTAACAGAAACAAAAAAGCAGCTGGAATAGCCATCTTAATATTAGACAAAATAGACTTTAACACAAAAACTATTAAAAGAGACAAAGAAGGGCACTATGTAATGATTAAGGGATCAATTCAACAGGAAGATGTGACTATTATAAATGTATATGCACATTATTACAGGACACCTGGCTATTTAAAAGAAATGTTAAGGGATCTAGAGGGAGACATAGACTCAAATACAATAGTATTTGCAGAGGCAAGGAAGTGGGAGTGGCAAATCCCGTTAGGGTGGAGGTGGAGCTGATGCTTGTGATTGGGCCATTTGGTCACCCTACTTCTAGTAAGCCAGGCTGGGCTTAGGAAGATGGCACCATTTTACTAACATATTCAATTACAGCATCATCCCCTTTCTCATAAAAGAAACAGATATGTGTGGAAACACCTTTCTTTTGTTTTTGGCTTCTGGACCACGCTTCTGGATTTGTCTCTGACCTCCTCCCCCTCCTTTCCTCAGAGGCAACTCTCTGGCCCATGCGCATCTCTGCATGTGTGGTGGTCCACACTTACATGTAAGTATATATTAATTCTCTCTCCCTTTTATATAAATCCTGTTCTCATTTGTGCACTCTATGCCTCTGCTTTGAATTCTTATGTTGTGGGGGCAAGAAATTGGCATAGAAATTAAAACAGTATGCCTGCAACATAAAGTAGTGAGCAAGCCAGGAACAGGAGGAGTTAAGACTGCAACCCCACAGGTGAAAGGCAGTTGGTGAGTTCAACTCTCTCTCTTGGTCTCTTTCTGTCCCACAGAACATAAAAGCTGTTGTGATACTTTTTAAACTTTTTTCTCTTCACTCTCAAAGCCTTTCTATGGGCCTTTGAAATGAAATCTGGTTATTTATTTTGTCTTGCGAACTAAAAAGCAGCTTAACCACATGTAAGAGCCCATTTGACTGCCACAGGTGCTAGGATCCAGGTTAAAACAGCTGAGGGAGAAATCTTCTCAAACATGGGAACATGTGGAGGGAGAACACAGGTTTTTGGGCATTCACTTGGAGAACATGGGCACTCAGTTGGGCTGTATCCTGTTTCCAGAGCTAGTGTACACTGTGGGAGATGCCAGCTCCTACCATGGAGCTACCACTACCGAACTCCAAGTAGTGGACTGAAGTCTTTTCCGCCCTTTCCTCAGCACATGCGTTTCCTTAACTTCTCCTCCCTGCTTCTTCCCAGACCGAAAGAGAAGGAGGAAGGGGAAGATCAGGTTCCTGTTACCCAGTTTCTGCATCCAGCCACAAGGAGCAGGACTTCTCTACTCCTGCCCTTGGGGCAGAGGACAGGTTTTCAACCTGACCAACTGACATGTTTGAGAGGCAGGACACTCCCACCCTCTTTTGCCATGTCAGCCAGCTAAGCCCAACAGCTTTTGTGTTGTTTGCTTGGGCTAATAGGCCCAGTGCCTGGCTCACAGCCTGGATGAAGCATTTGCACCAGGGCCTGATGTGCATTGACCCCAGAGGCAGCCTCTGAAGGCCTCTCCCCATGGCTAGGGAGACAGGTTTAAACACACCTGGCATCTGGCATGGGTTTGGGGACTAACAGAGCCAGCTGGGGCTTGGTGTCTCTTATGACCAAGCACCGTTTCCCTCACTGCAGGGGTCATCTTCAAGACCCAAACAAACCTCAAGTGCTAGTCCAACATCTGGAGATGTTTGGACACTTGTCTCTAGCTCCAACATACAAGTGCATTTGGATATTATATTGTATCATGCTTGGACACAAGATATTACACTGGTATATAAATCCCAGGTATGGGTTAAATTCCTATTTTTGTTTTCATTGAACCTTAGGCGCAGTGGTAGAAGCCCTTGAAGATAATTGGGGCACTAGGGCAGTTGCATCTCAGATCTGGGAGGAAACGCCAAATCTATATCAACTTGCAGGGAGCCCTGAAGAGGGCCGGGATGAAAATCTACAGGAAACCCCACCCTGGGGTACAGAAAGGAGAATCTGGGATGCCAGATCTCACCTACTACAGAGGCTGAAGCCAAATGCATGAACATAACCGATCACACAGAGTCATGTCTACCTTTTATTTTTCCAGGTTATAGAGAGACTTTCAGCTATGGGTAATTCTACATCCATGTCCATGGACTCACCCCTTAGGTACATCTTAATAGTTGGGAAATTCTTTATTTTTAAGATTTTATTTATTTATTTGAGAGGCAGAATTACAGACAGAGAGAGGGAGAGGCAGAGGGAAAAGTCTTTCATCTGCTGGTTCACTCCTCAAATGGCCACAATGGCCAGAATTGAGCCAAACAGAAGCCAGGAGCCAGGAGCCAGGAGTTTCTTCTGGGCCACCCATGTGGATACAGAGGCCCAAGCACTTGGGCCATCTTCCATGGCTTTCCCAGGCACATAAGCAGAGAGCTGGATTGGAAGTGGAGTAGCCAGGACTTGAATCGGGGCCCACATAGGATGCTGGCACCATAGGTGGAGGCTTAGCCTACTATGCCACAGTGCTGGGTCCTAGTTTGGAAACTGTTAAGCTAGGCAATAAAACTAAGAAGAAGCTTATTCTCCTTTGCAACACTGTCTGGCCTAGATACAACCTAAAGAATGGAGAGTCCTAACAACTAAAAGGGATTCTCAACTTTAACACTGTCTCACAACTCAACCTCTTCTGCAAGAGACAGCAAAAATGCTCAAGAATTACTTATCTATAGACCTTTCTGGCACTAAACCAACACTTCACTCACAAAAGGAGCTGCATGCTCTATTATGTCCCACATTCTCTCAAAGAGAAGGGAGCAACAGATACGGTGAATGCCCCACTATTGGTGGTCCTCTACAACCCCACACTCAGTGTGTCCAGCACTGGGATCCTCCCCTTTGGGTACTAGATTCCCCACTGCACTCTCAGAACCTGATTCTTCTTTACCTCCTATTACCCCACAACCTCTCTTTCGATCCCTCCTGCCCCCCTCTACCAGAGGACAGCCCAATGGGAGTTACTTGCAGTAGAACCCCCTGCCAGCCAAAAACAAGGAAATCTCTGTCCTCTGAGAGAAATGGTGAATGGATACGCCTAGACAATCAGAGTACATGCCCCTTCCTCCATGTCTGACATAAGTCACTATAAGCAAAAGCTAGGGTTTTTGAGGGACCCTGCCAAAAACATTGAGAGGTGTCAGGCCCTAACTCTGATCTTTAACCTGACCTTGGCCAATTTGCACGTTATCTTATTATACACTTGTTGTACCCTAGGAAAGAAACAGCACTTCTGGGCAGAAGCTCAAGACTGCTGATTCTCTGGCAGCTCATCAGCCTGAGAACTAGGTGGTAGTGCTTTAGCACAGCTGCACTTGGTTGTAATTATCAAAAGGGTCATGAGGATTTATGGTCCTGAGTCCATATGATTTCTTGCCTACTCGCAGGGAAGAGGAAATATATTGTCTAGCTGTAGATTATAATAAAATCATGGAAGTAACACAGGATAAGGATGGTAATTCATCCTTATTTCAGGGGTGATTAGTAAAAGCATTAAATATGTATAATAATATAGACCCTAGCACTCCGTCAGGACAATTCCTACTTGGTAACCATTTCTTCAATTAGTCAGCATCAGAAAAGCTTCAGAAACTGGCCATGGGACCCCAGACTCCCATAAACTAGATAATAGATATAGCATTTCAGGTGTTTAATAATAAACACACACTATAGTTGAAAGTTACTCCAAATTGGAAAGCAGGCTCATAGGGTGGCAGTCACTGTAACCTATCACCTGTACCTGGTGACCTCAGAGTCAATGCAGAGGGCATCTTTCTATGGATGAAAGGTCCAAGGAAGAATGTTGCAGTTGTGGGAAGCCAGGACTGTGGTGGAACAAGAGTGTGCTTATCTGGAGAACCCTCCCCCAACCCAGTCCATGCCCCCAGTGAAAAAGACATAGTCATTGGAAGAGGGACTGTTGTCAGCTCCAAAGGGAGGAAGGGGTTCCAAATTTTCTCATGGCCTGGTCTGAACACTGATGGGGCCTGGGTACTCAGGAAGCTCCATAACTATTCCCCTACACACACACACACACACACACGATCTTGATACGAACCCTGGGTGATTATCAACATCACAGGTAGGAGTATTAATTTTCCAATTGATAAAGGAGTCATTTATTCTGTACTGAATTTCAGTGGAGGACCCCTGTCCTCACAGAGTTCTGCTATTACAGGAGTTGATGGTAAACCTCATTCTCAGAAATTTGCTTTCTCTTTAATCTGGCAGATAGAGGATGTTCCAAGCTCCCACCAGTTTTTCATAATGCCTGAATGTCCAACTCCTTTGCTTGGCAGGGATTTGTTATCATCCTTTGGTGCTTCTCTCTGTTTAATTGCTCCCAAGTCCAAGATGTTTATTATTATGTTAACAAGCATGGAGGTAAGCCCAAGCCTGTATGATCCTCTTGCTGAAATAAAAGAGTAGATACTCAAGACTGGGATGAGAGAATACCTGGATAAGCCATACATGTGTCTCCACTACAGTCATATTAAAGGGCAAGACAACATTTCTCAATGATGTAAGTAACCCTTAAAGCCAAAAGTAAGTGAACACTGTGGCACTTGACTGACAAATTACTCAACATGAAGTCTTGGTTTTATGACCATATCTCTGTAATACCCCCATTCTGCCTATTTTAAAGCCAAATGGAGAATATAGACTGGCTCAGACTATTAGGGCTATTAATGAGTCAGTTATTCTACTTCACCACATTGTGCTAAATCCTTACACTATATTAACACAGATACAAAAAGTCATCACATGGTGCACAGTCCTACATCTTAAGGATGCCTTTTTCTGCATATCATTAAGCCTAGAAACCCAGTAATTGTTTGCCTTTTAATGGACAGATCCATCACAAATATAACTCAACAGTTATATTTCTTCAAGGCTTTATAGACTACACTCATTTGTTTGGCAATCCTCTGGTAAAGGAGCTTACAGAGTTCCAATTAGAGACTGGAGTCATCTGTAATATGTAGATGATATTCTCATTTGCAATCCCTCCAAGGAGGACTCAGATGAAAATACTATCTAGGCCTTAAATTATTTAAGGAAAGAGGGATACAATTTTCTCCCACCCTAAACTGAAATAAACAGGAAGTAGCCAATTTAGGATATTTCTGACCCCATGAAAGCATGCTCTTTCAGGTGAAAGGAAACTATATTATGTAGAGGGCCACCACAGAGGATAGCTAAGGACACTCCTGGGAATGGCAGATTTATGTAGGATTTGGATTCCAGGTCTTGGATTAACAGCCAAGCCTTTCTATGAGGCTTTAAAAGTTGCTGACACAGACCCACTTAATTTGACAGAAGAATGGTGGGAGGCTTTCAAAGGATTAAGGAGCTACTAATAGAGTCTCTGACACTAGCAATATCTAATTTAGACAAGCTATTCACTTTGTAGCACAGAATCAGGGACTAACTGATGGGCTCACTCAGAAACTGGGTCCACTTTCATAACCAGTGGCCCATTTTTTCTAATTAACTAGATTCAATGGCCACAGGATGGCCTGTAAGCTTAATAGCAGTCACTGCTACAATTCCTTTAGCAGAAAAAACTACCAACCTGACTTTGGGCCAGCAACTTGAAGTTCATACTGCACAGGTACAAAGAGTTCTAGAGATTAAAGGACATAAGTGGTTAACAGGCAGACACCTTACTGAGTACCAGGCTCTTAATTAGACTCACATGAGGTAACAAAGTATGCCAAATCCTCAATCCAGCTGCTCTCCTGCCATCTAAAGACACTAAAAAGCTTGCTCACTCTTGTGCAGAGACCACAGAGTAGGTCTATTCTAGCAGGCCTGATCTATGAGATGAACCTTTGGAAAATCCAGATGTTGAATGGTTCACTGATGGGAACAGCTTCATGAAGGAAGGAGTTAGAAAGGCAGGATATGCCATCATGGATGTCACTCAAGTGAGAGAATCTTAGGCATTGCAATCCAGTTTTTAATTCAAAAGGCTGAACTCATTGTCTTAACTAGAGCCTTACAATTAGGAAAAGACCCAAGAATAAATATTTATGACTCTAAATATACTTTCCTTCTATTACACAAACATGCAGCAATTTGAAAGCAAGAGACTTACTGACTGCAAAGCACTTTCCCATTAAATATGAGAAAAGGGATTGTAGTTTCTTCAGGCAGGAAGTAGCTATTGTCCACTGCAGTGGACACCAAAACGAACATTGTCACATCGTCTAAGGGAATGCACTAGCAGATGGCAGCAAAGAAGGCTGCCACTCATGAGGTTTTATAAACAGCTTCGATGCCTCAGCCTATAGGGGCAACAAGAAGTCCTTACTATACCATGTCTGAGGTGATGGGATCAGCAATAAGGTTACACTAATGATGCCAATGGGCAATGGATATTAGACCATAATGTCATGCTCCAAATGATCTCTCAATGCAAAACTGTTAAGTAAATGTATGAATCTACCCATATGGGAAGAGGCGCCCTAATGTAAATGGTTTCTCAGGTATTTGGTGGGAAAGGACTACACAATGTTATATATGGGAATTAACTCCATCCTGTCCCCCTCTGTTTACAAAATCATCCTAGTGGACACATCAGATCACATCCCTTACTCACTCCTATATGGAGGAGAGGAAAAGGGGAAGATCGGAAGACAGACTTCATTAGAATGCCCCTTGCAAATGGTCATGAATACCTGCTATTCTCTCCTGATGCTTTATAGATAGTTTCATGGGATGGATAGAAGCTTTTTTCAACCCAAACAGAACAGGCACAGGAAGTGTCTAGAGCCTTACTACAGGAAATAGTTCCTTGGTTTGGGCTCCCCAAAACTCCAATGTGACAACTGGCCCCCTTTTGTGTTGACAACTAAGCAGTCACTCTTTTAGGGGCCTCTTACTGTCACCATGCCTCTTGGAGACATCAATTGTAAGTTGGGTCAAAAAGGCCAATCATGATCTTAAAAGGACTCTGCTAAGCTTTGCCAAGATACTTCAGAATCATGGCTTAAGTTATTGCATTTTGCCCTACTTAGGATAAAGATAGTACCTTAATATACTTTTTTTTTTTCTTTTGACAGGCAGAGTGGACAGTGAGAGAGAGACAGAGAGAAAGGTCTTCCTTTGCCGTTGGTTCACCCTCCAATGGCCGCCGCAGCCAGCGTGCTGCGACTGGCGCACCGCGCTGATCCGAAGGCAGGAGCCAGGTGCTTCTCCTGGTCTCCCATGGGGTGCAGGGCCCAAGCACTTGGGCCATCCTCTACTGCACTCCTGGGCCACGGCAGAGAGCTGGCCTGGAAGAGGGGCAACCGGGACAGGATCCGGCGCCCCGACCAGGACTAGAACCCGGTGTGCCAGCGCCGCTAGGCGGAGGATTAGCCTGTTGAGTCACAGTGCCGGCCACCTTAATATACTTTAAAACATAGCCCTTTTAAGATGGTCTATAGGAGGCACTTTCTTTTTCACATATCCAGTGTTAGATAAAGCATATTGTAAAGTAAGATCAGATACAAAAGTTTGTGACAGTATATAGTAACAAAATTCTCACAATGCCAGATTCCAAAAGTCACAATCTCCCCAGGAGATCTAGTTTTTTTAAAATCTTGGAAACAAGGATCCCCTTCTCAACAATTGTAGCTTCAATGGGAAGGACCTTATCAGGTGCTCCTCAGTACTCCTTCTGTAGTTAAATTACAGATAATTTCTAACAGGGTACATCTGTCAGGAAGTAAACCTCTACCTCTTTAGTCTTCACAAGTGCACGCATAGGATAAATCTGCCAAATCTTGTAAGCCAACTGAAGACTTCAAATACCTCTTCAAATAGCAAAAAGTAAAATTTTTGCTTTTGTTATATCAAAGCTGTTACACTTTATAGCAGACATGTTTTGCTTTCCTCTTCTCATGATGCCTTCAGGAAGCTCCTATTGGCAGGAGAACTCCCTGGTGAATTTTTCCACTATAGTAGGAGAAAAATCCTGTACCTTATGAAGTCACTTAAAAAAATCGGTCTTGGGGGACAGCGCTGTGATGTAGCAGGTTAAGCTTCTACCTGCAGTGCCAGCATCCCATATGGGCACCGGTTCCAGTCCGAGCTGCTACACTTCTGATCCAGCTCCTTGCTAATGTGCCTCGGATAACAATGGAAAATGGCCCAAAAGCTTGGGCCCCTACACCCATGTGGGAGACCTAGATGAAGCTCCTGGCTTTGGCCTGGCCCAGCCTCAGCTGTTGCAGCTATTTGGGGAGTGAACCAGGAGATGGAAGACCTCTCTGTCTCTCCCTCTCTCTCTGATACTTTGCCTTTCAAATAAATGAAATAAAAAAAAATCTGTCTTACATCTTGGTCAGCTTAGCTCAGACTATAGTCATGTTTTAAGCCACTACCCAAGTTTGGATTCTCTAACTAAAGTAGTCATGGACAACTAGCTCAGATTAGCTAAATACCCATTGATTAGCTAATGAATAGAATGAAGTATATTCAGTAACAGAATTTTTTACATTTACACTAACAACAGTATGGTCATGGGAAGAGATCCCTCAGGGATTTGTATCCAAGCTAAATGGTTCAATAATTTTGGTAAGGAAAGTCTACCAGCTCCCACTATCTGGGAAAGAATAGAAAATACTCCTCTTTTTCTAAGAGGGATCATACCCTCAATCTATCTTTATCTAATTATGCTAATCTCAACTGCCAGTTTGTCTCTTTTAGAGTTTTTTAAAAGCTCTATTTATTTAAAAGGCAGAATTGGGGCTGGTACTGTGGCATAGTGGGTAGGTCACTGCCTGCAATGTCAGCACCCTGTATAGCAAGTCTCCGCTGCTCCACTTCCTATCCAGCTCTCTGCTATGGTCTGGGAAAGCAGTAGAAGATGTCTCAAGTCCTTGGGCCCCTGCACCCATATGGGAGACCCAGAAGAAGCACCTGGCTTTGGACCAGCACAGTTCTGGCTATTGCAGCCATCTGGGGAGTGAACCAGCAGATGGAAGACTTCTCTCTTTCTCTCTGCCTTTGCCTCTCTGTAACTCTGCCTTTCAAATAAATAAATAAATCTTTTTTAAAGGAAGAGTTATAGAAAGATGGAAAAGAGAGAGAGAGAGAGAGAGAGAGAGAGAGAGAGAGAGATCTTCCATCTGCTGATTCACTCTCCAAATGACTGCAATGGCTGTATCTGGGCCAGGCCAAAGCCAAGAGCTTTATCCAGGTCTCTCACGTGGGTGCAGGGGTCCAAGGACTTGAGACATCTTCTACTGTTTTCCCATGTGCATTATCAGGGAGCTGGATCAGAAGTGGAGCAGCTGGGACTTGAACTGGTGTCCATTTGGGATGCTGGCACCACAGACAGTGGCTTAACCTGCTGTACCACAATGCTGTCCCCTCTCTTTCAGAATCTGATAGTTTCTCAGAGAAAGGATAACCATGCAGGGACCCTGGCTCCTGGAAGTAACTTGAAAATCTTCCAGCCCTTGAGTTGGATCCATTAGATCATTTAGCCAGGGATTGTCATACCCTGGATGGGCAGGGCCAATGATGCAACTCTGCATGAAGCAGATCCAGAAGATCGACCTTCCTCCTTCAAACTCCCATAAAAATTATGAGTTGAAAATCTCCAAAGGTGGAATAATACAGGGAATCTAGTCAGGGAGTTAAGTAGGAATAGATGAAACTGGAAGCTGTGTAGCCCTACCATGTAACCCCACCCCTTACCTGTCAATCCAGAATGCCCACTTTCCCATGATGCACCTGTGTTTCATCTAGGGTCAAGAAAAAGGAAATGTTATCATGGCCACATGGGAGTTACATTCAATGTGGAGATGCCACGAAACTCCCAGTAATTCTCATGCATTCTAAATTCCACCTCATTGGTATTTTCAATTAGAGCACCATCTCTTGTCTCATAAGATACTTGTACACATGGGAACCCCTTTCTTTTACTCTTGGCTTTTGGACCATGCTTCTGGATTCCTCCCTGGTCTCCCCGTCACCCCTGCTTCTCCCCATAGGCAATTCTCTGGCCCATGCATGATGGGAATCTCTCACACTCCTGCTTGACTGTATATTCACTCTCTCTCCCTTTTAAATATATCCTGCTCTCACTTGTGAACTGTATTTATGCTTCTGCTTTGAATTCTTATCTCTGTATGGGTGAACATTTGGAATAAAAAATAAGATATGTAAGCCTGTAACACTCCCATGTGTAACATTCCACTTCATGGGTTAAAGAGTGGTACCCAAAATTGCCCTACATGAAGGACCTCTGTGTGTGAGACCCCAGTGGAAAGATGTGGCCATCAAAGAAGGAGAAAAAGTTCTGGGATTCCTCAACACAGGAACCTAATGCACTGTGATTTCAGAACCTATTGATGAGGTCTGCACAGGGCTCCAGCTTGGGAGCCTCAGATGAAGATGAACATTGGAATGTTTGGATAGACTTACACGAAGTGGCATGTGTCCTCTACTTGGCTGGACAACTGAGATGGACATCACGTTTAATTGCAAAACACTTTGCAGTCTGACTTCACTTACTCCAGACTTCACTTTGCATATTCGATAGATACAGTAGATGCAAATGCTCAAAACACAATAAAAGGAGCAGGAAGATACTGTATCCCTTTGGACCACAGAGTTACATTTCTTCAGATCATGGGACACATTTGACAGCTAATGGTGTCCAACTGTAGGCAGAGGGATCAGATCAGATGAACACATTATCTGGCTTATCCTCAGAGTAGAGGTTTGATGGGAAATTGGCAGGGGCAATGTGAATACTTGTTGTCTAAAACAAGAAGAGATAAAGTCATGCAGAGCTGTGTTACACACTATTATAGCTTGGAAAATAATGTGGGTGTCTCTCAAAGGCCTTTGTGCTAAAATCTTGATCCCAGAGTCTTAAATTAATGGATAAGGATGGAGTTTAAATTGCAGTGTTTGAAAGTGTGTTCTTGGAAAGTGATTGGATTGGATTGGATTGGGTTGGGTTGTTTGGGTGGAGCCCTAGCCCTATGATTGAATCATTACAGCATTATTAGGAGAAACTACATGGAGAGTAGAGGAAGAGGACACCCTCCATGTCTATTTCCTGCTCACCATGTGGTCTGCCCTCTACCCATATTCCACCATTCACTATCCTCATTAGGTGCCAGATCAATGGGGCCATCCCATCTTGCACTGTGAATCTACAAGTTTAAATCAACTTTCTTCCTTTCTAAGAAGTTCCTCTGGGGTATTTTAGTTAAGGTGACAAAAAGCTGACTAACATACACATCATCATGAGTATGTGCTCAAACTCAACATGTCAGGGGCCCCAGGAGGGTCCTCATCCAGTAGATTCCTCTGCTTTCCTGGAGGCTTGGGAGTGAGGATATGAAGAAGATGCTGGTATGACTATAGAATTATTCCCACATCACATCAACTTTCTTCTTTCTTAACTGGTGCAATGGTGTGGGGACAAGGCCTGCACCTCTGGCTACCAGAAGTAGGGATGACCCTAAGCAGAAATGATAACTACACCTTTCAATCTTGATGCTACAACTACAAAGGACTTACTGGATTTAATGATGCTTTTACCCTACGTGACAAAATTGGGATTGATGGTGACACAGCTGTATTTCCCAGTGGCTGAAATAGCCCACTAGTCTGTACTTAAGTAACCTAACTCCATATAAATGGGAGTGGATTAGGAAAAGATACTTGTTACAGTATTATTACTCCTACAATGTGGACCAGTATAGTGCCTGAACCCAACAGCTCTTCCACAGGTGGAAAAGTCTAGTTAAAAAAAATCATTGACAAATGGAGAGAAATAGAAATTGTAGCTGAGGGTAAAAGAAAGAAAAAATGAGTTATGCAACCTGGGAAATCCAATATGACACTGATACCTCTCAAGAGGCTCAGAACAGAAAGATATTTTCTCTTCATACAATTACACTGGGTATCTAAGAAGATAGTGCCATATATTTGCCAAGACTACCCCTTATTTTGGAAGCTGAAAATGAAATTTTGAAATGGAAATATGCAAACCTGAATGACACTGCTCAGGGAAATATTTTAGTGGACATTTGTTTCACTTATTTTTATTATTGTATTTTATACAATGATAAGGTAAACAAGTGTTAATGATTGAAAGGAGCTCTAGTAACATTTCCTTATTTTTGGCTCTTATTTTTCAGTTACATCTCCTATAAAATATGTTGTTAGGGATTTCTGGGAACTACTCCCTACTATGCCATTGGAGAGATTCCTTGTGGAAATCTATGGACTCCAATCTCAGGGAAATTCTCCAAGGGCCTTTGTAATTTAAACTAAAGCACTGTGACCACCCTTGCTCCAAGAATAGATAACAATAAGACATAGCATGCTTCTCCCTGTCACTCCATCTTTCAAATAAATAAATAAAACTTTTAAAAAATGAAAGCATAAACTAAAATGCCAATCACACAAAAGTAGTTAAAATGCAAATTTTCAGACAAGGACCATCTTACCAGTTTTCTTATTATTATTAATCAAAGGGATTGATAACTTTTTAAGACACAATGGTTTGGATATTAGTTTGAGTATACCCAAAAGGCCCATGTGTTAAAGGTTTGGTTCCCAGAGTTTTACAATAATAGTTAATGGATTAATGCTAACAGCTAATGAATTAAGGTTGAAAACTACTACAAATATAGGATCTGAAGCTGGGGACTTTGGGAAGTGATTAGATTGGATTAGGTTGCTGGGGAGGAGTCCCATGATCAAATCTGGTAGCTTTATAAGGAAAAATAATCACATGGACATAGGCAACAAGCATGCTCCCTGTCTCTGCTTCCAGGCTCATTGTATGATTCTTCCTCTGCATACACTCAGCACTGCTATCTCCTGGCCTTACCAGATAGATGAACCAATAGACCCACCTGATCTTGGACTGTGAGCCTCCAAAACCATGAGTCAAAGTACAGCTTCCTCTTTTTTTCACATACTTTGTCCAACGTACTCTGTTGTGCTGATATAAAGCTGACTAATTTGTAAGATAATATTTTTCCTAAAGAATGCTACTGGCCATAAGTTTGAAATGAAATAAACACAAGCAGGTGTATAGTGATAGAGTTTTATTATTGCTAGTATGAAAGGTAGCACTATAAAGGCCTTTTTTGTTATGAATGATAATAAATGGCATTCAGGCCACTGAAAATTAAAAACAGTTTTGGGCTGCTGGCAACTTCAAAATTAAAATCCTGCTTTTTAAATTAGGCAAGTAGCCAAAGAAATATACCCTGTAAATACAAGAATCAGTATCGGTTAACTCACTTATTGTTTTTAGAGTTTGAGTCCAGGATATTCTTAAAATTCTGGAATTTATTTGTGTGCAGTTTGATTTTACAGTTTTATGTCCTAAACATTGAAGGACCATGTATATCAAAGACTATTCCTTTCATAAAATGCAGTCTTCTTTATTTCAACTTCAGCTCCTAGAACTATCTATGATGAGCCCAGGAGTCAAAAAAGGCTCATTTTCAGGCCATTGTTGTGGTACATCTGGTTAAGCCATCTCCTGTGTTGCTGGCATTCCATATGAGTGCCAGTTTGAGTCCCAGCTTTTCCATTCCCAATCCAGCTCCCTACTAATCCATCTGGAAAAGCAGTCTAAGCCAACTCAAGTCCCTGTGCCCCTGCATCTATATGGGAGACCCAAAGAAGGTCCTGGCTCCTTCCTAGCTTTGGCCTACCCCAGCCCTGGTCATGATGGCCATTTGGAGAGTGAACCAGAGAATAGTCTATCTCTCACTCGCTCGCTCACTCTGTGACTCTGTCTTTCAAATAGATAAATAAATCTTTTAAAAATAAAAGGCTCTTTTTTTTTTTTTTTCTGCAAAACTCTTTATTTAATGCGTCTGGGCACATCTGACTCAAGTGTGCTACCAGCAAGACGTTCAGAACGTCTCGCTTCTAAAAACTTGGTGTTAAATTGGAAATTACATAGAAAATTAATCAATTTAAAAAAAAATATCATGTAGGATCTCTGTCATTAATGTGCTGTACACTATTATTTAATGCTATAACTAGTACTCCAACAGTATTTTTTCACTTTGTGTTGCTATGTGAGGGCAAACTGTTGAAATCTTTATATATACTAAACTGATTTTCTGTATACAAAGAGAATTGAAAATGAATCTTGATGTGAATGGAAGGGGAGAGCAAGCGGGAAAGGGGAGGGTTGCGGGTGGGAGGGAAGTTATGGGGGGGGAAGCCATTGTAATCCATAAGCTGTACTTTGGAAATTTAGATTCATTAAATAAAAGATAAAAAATAAAATAAAAGGCTCTTTTAAAATTGGCTTTAGACTCATTTCCTGTCCCTCTGTTTCAGATGACACCAACCATCTTTTTTCCTCATTCCCTGAGCTACTGCTTAAACTACAGAGTTTAATTGGGTTGGCAAGAGGACAGCAAGAGTTCCAAACCATGAAGTAAATGGTAAACAATAAAATATTGATGCCACCAAAAAGAACCTGCTAAAATCACAGAAGGCTCATATTACTAAAAAGCCCTGTGGGTTTTATAACATTACTTAGCCACCTGTCTAAGGTAATAAAACACAAACTTCAGAAACCCAACTGTGAGGCATACCAAGACTTTCAAGCAATAAAAAAAATTAAGATCAATTTTTTAAAATATTTTTCACTTTTATCTTTTAGGTTCCATAAGTAGATAAATTAAAGAAATAATTAGATTGGAAAATAAAAACCAAAAAAATCTCTCAGACTCAGAGCTGTCACACAAGAAGGAACGTAGTTGATGTATGGAGACAGAGGGAGGAGGGCTTCTGGGTAACTTTTTTCTTTTCTTCTGATTCATGTTGCTCTTACAATTTCACAGCAACATTTTCACAAGTATTTCTTGCACTGCAGTTCCTGTAGGGCTGCAGATCCAGTATTGTATAGAAACAGTTGCAGGGCAAGTAGGTCCTCACCCTGCCTTATGTTAAACCCACACCTAGATAAGAGTCTAGGATTTTGAAGAAACTGAAGGCAAAGATAAAGACACCCAGAAAAAACTTGAATACCTAATAACTCTAAAATAAGGAAAAAGCTAAAATAGATTTGAATCATTGGATTTTGATTCTAGCCACACAACAGAATCTCCTCTATAGGTTTTAAAACACAGTGCTGACATCTCTTGGTACTGTGATCTGGGAGCTGGGGCTTGTACCATGATCTGGAACTGGGGCCACCAATCTGTAGTTTTCATATCTCCATAGATTGCATTTGGGAATGAGAGCTTTTGGCTTGGACAGAGTCAAACACTTCTGGTGGGGAAGCTACTTTTCATTTTTACATCAAAACATATGTTTTGATTTTTTAAACATGTGAACATATTATTGTTATATATTGTTATATATATATTGTTATATTGTTATATTGTTTCATTTGTAAGCATAATGTATAGATAATTGAAAGTCATATATTTATATATAAATCAAATGTACTGCATCTTTCCCCTTTCACAGATTCCCAAGCTGCAAAAAACAGTAAACTTAGTTGCTTTTCATCTTTTTGTTCTTTTGCACCTTTTTCAAATCAATAACATATGAAAAGCCATGACATTCTCCTAAGAAGCAGAACATACTAAATTGTGTTTCTGAGAGCAAAGGGCAGGGTGGGTGCTCTGCCTTCCCAGTTTCAGAGGTGTGACTGAGGACCCACCTAATTTCCTGCATAGGTCAATTGAGCACCAGAAGTCCATGAGCCTCTTGGTTTTTATTTCTAGCTCTTCCCCTGAGTGTGCCAAGACAAATCATTCACCCAGGGCCTCCATTGTTTTTTGTGGTGAACCAACAAGATTTTTTTAAGCTAATCCCCTTAAGTGAAAGTTGATAGAAAATGGAAATCTTGTGAAATATAAGCAGAATCATTTCTAAATATCATCAGGGTTGAGTAAGATAGGTTGAGATTAAAATAAAAATGAAGTCCAAGATAGTTTTCAAAATCCCACAGAATTTGTGGACATTGAGTATGAATGGTTTTTAATTACAATCATGAATCTCTTAATGTCATGGATATATTCTGAGAATTACATCATTATGGAATTTCATCATTGTGCAAAAGTCATAGAGTGAACTCACACAAATGGGTATAACATCACTAAGCCATATAATCTACCATAATACATACAGTCCTTCATTGACTGAAACTTCCTTAAGCAGTATGGACCTGTATTTAAAGGGCTTGTGAAGCTGTTCATCGTTGTAATATGATATAAACGTAAAACATAAAATAAACTGTTTTGGACTCCAAACTGAGAGCACCAGAGTCAGGGAAGAGCTTTTCTCTGAAGATCCGTTATCTACCTACAAACTGGATCCACCAGAAGGGAACAAAATTGCCGTCTATCCTCTCCCTGTTATTTTGTCTCCAAGGAAAATGAAACTTTACAAAAAAAGAGACTGAATGTGAACCACCACACCTGGAGCCCAGATGAACTCTGCACAGGCTTGTTGTCTGTTCTTTGGGTCCATTCACCTCCTCTAGAACCTATTTACTCCTCTTCTAAAATTGCCTGCACCTCTCTCTCCCCCTCTCCTGTGAGTTATTTAGTTTCAACCATCTGGCCCTTCTTTGCGTTTCATATTTTGGTGACTCCCGTGTTCTTACATGTAAATACATTTTATGCCTTTCCTCCTGTTAATCTGTTCATTGTCAGTTTGTTTTTAAAAAAATGATCAAACTTTCAGGAGGTGGAAAAAAAGTTCCTTACCCCCTACAAAAGGATAGTATCAAAGCTTAGAAGAATGTCTTTAAGCAAATATTTTAAAGATATATCTACATATTTGGACATATTTAGACTCAAACAAGATTCATGAAATGATATGTATGAAGGTCACACTTAAATAACGTTTAAATTTCTTTTTCAAATGGAGAGCTCTCACTTTTTTAAGCCATATATTTTGGTTCATAGTAACATATTTTCTTTCAAATCCACTCACCTGGTTTAATTTTTAAAAGTGCCTTTCTCCACTAGCTTTCAAATAAATTATTTACCCTTCTGAAAATGTTTTAAACATGAGTTCAGCCAAAGCTGATGTAAGTAAACCCAGAGGAATTGAAAACTCAAAAATGAGAGCATTTTTTTCTTTTTCTGAAATAGGACTACAGAAAAATAAGGAAAAATTGATGGAAGAATAATCTTCATTTTCAGCTTCCAAGGAAGGAAAATGTGTACCAGACAATTTGGGACATGATATTTGCTTCAATTTTTCCATTTCTTTCTAGAGGAAATAAGTAGCTTAGTCAGGCCTTATTGTAAGTGCATAAGTTGTTAACTTACAAAAGTTAATTATGACATAGAAGAGTGTTAAGGTGCTTTTGTCACAAAAAGGAACTCCTCCAATGTACAGTACATGTTTAGTGTGATTGAGTTCAGACACGGATTTAATTAAAGACACTTTAAGAAGCAAGTTAGCAGGCATAAATTTCACAAACAAATTTCATTTTGTAGCAAGAGACCAAGGATAGAGAAAAATGAGTTGTGATTTTTCTTGCATTCACAAGCAAGAATAGGACGTTTTGCACTTTTTTACTCTAAAATAAAGGTAGAAATGTGTACAGCTCTGGCCAAGAGAGGGTTATGAATCTGGCTGAGCTGCCAGAGGATGAACACTAAGCCTTGTTAACATCTGCCTCGCCACAGCTGAGTGCGAGGGACCCAGGAAGGCAGAGACACGGAGCAGGGACCAGAAGAAATGGGGCAGGGCTTCTTCCCAGAACTAAGTGTGGGCGAAGCAAGGAGCTGAGGTCTGTTCCCATAGGCAATGCTTATATCTTCATTAAAGCAGAAGCTCCAGCCAAAGAAATGCCTCCAGGGACTGGGGATGGAGATTCTTGTGAATACTTCAGCTTATAATGAACTACTAAAGAAATAAAGCTGATGCAGGAGGACAGCCAGTCTTCATGTCCTTTTTTTTGGACCTCTGATCCTTAGTTTCAGAGTGAGAAGAGATCTTTGATTCTCAACTCCTCTACTTTTTTTTTTTTTTTTTTTTTTGCCATTCAGAAAACTGATGACATTTTTTTCTAAATTTCCAGTCTCTCCTCAATGCCTGACTCTGGTCACTTGCTAAGTACCCTCTACTTGCTACAGTTTGGCCACCGAACTGGAGCCCTCTCAGTCTTGATGTTTGGGACAGCAGCATGATCAGAGGGAACTAAAGAATTCTCAACAGTTACCTACTCCCTTTTACACACACACACACACACACACAGAGAGAGAGAGAGAGAGAGAGAGAAATCTCTGGGAATATAACCATGAGGGTGGTTTCAATAAGAGGTTCCAGTAACCAGGCCTTCTCCCCACTCTCCCTGCCCCTGGATTCCAATGAGGACAGCTATACACACAATAAATCACCTTTGCAAGAACTACAGAAGCCAGACGAGAGACCACAGTGCCTCAATTTGCTATAATTTGCTATAAGAAAAAAATGCACTGAAGAAAGCAAGAAAGAAGTTGCCCCATCACTCCTCTCCTAGCTCCAGTGCCAGATCTACTGAGAAAAATATTTAGTTGGACGGACCCCCCTACTCTGGCCCCCAGGCCCATATCTGTGGAATGTATATGTGGAGCTCCCACAGCCAGGTAAACTCTGCTACCTTTCCCACACCGGCCAACAGAAAACAAAACTCCAGCTGCGCAGAGAGACCAGGAGAGGGAGCTTATGACACAACTAGGAGCTCAGAGCCCTGCCTACCTGAAACCTGATGAAGCCCAAAGTCCTATGGCCTCCGGCCAGAGCTCACAAGCTGAACTTCTAGACTTGTCTGGAGGATGGATAAAGAGATGAAAGTATTAAACAAAATCAAGAAGAAATCCTTCAACTGAAAAGTACACTAAATGAAATTAAAAATTAATTAGAAGGCATCAGTAGCTGAATAGACCAATCAGAAGAGAGAAGCAGTGAGTGTGAAGACAGGCTATTTGAACATACAGAACTGGAGAAAAAAGAATCAAGAGGAATAAAGAGAGACTGGCACTGTTGTTTAAGCCACTGCTTGTGATGCCCGCATCCTGTATGAATTACATGAATGCCAGTTCAAGTGCCACTGCTCCACTTCAAATCCAGCTCCCTGCTGATGCACCTGGGAAAGCAGCAGAAGATGGCCCAAGTGCTAAGGTCACTGCTACCTGTGTGGGAAACCCAGATAAAGTTCCTGCCTCCTGGCTCCTGGCTTTGGCTTGGCCAATCCCTGACCATTGTGGCCATTTGGAGAAATGAATCAGTGGATAGAAGATCTCTCTCTCTCGCTCTCTCTCTCTTTCAAATAAATAAAATGAATATTTTTTTTAAAAAGAGAAATGAAGAAACCCTACAGGACATTTGGGACAGCATGAAAAAAGCAATTATTAGAGTTATTGGAATTCAAGAGAGACTTGAGAATGCCAAAGGAGTAGAAAGCATGTTCAAAGAAATAAAAACAGGAAACTTCCCAAACCTAGAGAAAGATACAACTATCCAGGTACAGAAAGGTCAAAGATCACCAGTCAGATTCAACTCAACCAAGTCAACCCCATGACATATCATACTCAATTTTCTAAGGCTAAAGATAGAGAGGTGGGGCTGGTGCTATGGCATAGTAGGCTAAGCCTCCACCTGTGGCACTGGCATCCCCCATGGGTGCCAGTGGAGTCCAGGGGCTTGGGCCCCTGTACCCACTTGAGAGACCCAAAAGAAACTCCTGGCTCCTGGTTTCAGATTGGCTCAGCTCCAGCTGTTGCAGCCATTTGGGGAGTGAACCAGTGGATAGAAGACCTTTCTCTCTGTCTCTCCCTCTCTCTGTCTCTAACTCTGCTCTCAAATAAATAAATAAATAAATACAAATCTTAAAAAAAAAAAAGGTAAAGAGAGGATTCTCAAGGCTGCAGAGAAAGAAGCAACTAACACACAGAGTGGTCCCAATTTGCTTGACTGCAGACTTCTCAGCAGACACTGTGCAGCCAGGAGGGAGCAGGTTGAGACTTTTATAGTATTAAAAGGGAAAAAAAAATTGCCAGTTAAGAATAATGTATCCAGCAAAACTGAAGGAGAGATAAAGATATTCCCAGACAAAAGCTGAGAGAAATTATCACCACCAGACCCAACGTGTAAGAAATATTAATGGGAATTCTTCAAACTGAAAGGAAGAGATGCCAACAAGTAAGAAGAAAATAACAGAAGACCGAAACTCATTGGTAAGAGCAACTATACAAACTCAGAACGTTCTAATACTGTCCACATGGTACGTCAACCATTTATATTTTTACTATGAAGACTAAAAAATTTTAACCACTACATTAAAATGTAGAGAGATACACAAAATACAAAGCGGTCAAATGAAACTTCAAAAATTCAAAATGTTGGGAGGAATGAAGCACAATTGTGAAATTCTTTATCAGGATTTCTTATTTCTTTATTTTCTGGCCTCTTTTTTTAGCCTTTATAATCAACATTAAGTTGTTACCATTTTAGGGAAGCTTGTCATAACTAAAAGAAGCTTTTTTGGTAAACCTCATGGTAACCAAAAAGTAACAACCTATAACAGATTTACCAGAAATGATAAGGAAAAAAATCAAAGCACACTACTAGAGCAAATCACTTATCTACAATTAAAGACTGCAACAGAGGCAGAAGGAAAGGAACTACAATAAAAATGTAAAACAAGCATTGAAATAACGGTAGTGAGAACTTACCTATCAATAATAACCTTAAATATCAATGGACTAAATTCTCCAATAAAGACACAGAGTGATCAAATAGATTAAAAAATAAGACCCAAATATATTCTGCTTATGAAACTCACTTCACCTCTAAGGATTTAGGTTGAAAGTGAAAGGATGGGACAAGATAGTCCATGCAAATGGAACCCAGAAGAAAGCAGATGTAGCCATAGTTCTACCAGATTTGAAATCAAAATCAGTAAAAAGAGACAAGGAAAGTCATTGCTAGCAAGAGGAAATAATGCTTACAAATATATTTGTAGCCAATATTGGAGCACTCAAATACCTGCAACAAATAGCAATAGACCCAAAGAGAGAGATAGATTTCAATACAAAAATAGTAGGGGACTTTAACAACACAGTTTAAAAAATGACAGATCATTTAGATAGAAAACCAACAAAGAAACAACAGAGTTAAATTTCACCACAGATAAATTGGATCTAACAGACATGGACCAAACTTTCCATCCAACAGCTATAGAATGCATTCTTCTCAACAGGGCATGAAACATTTTCCAGGATACATCATATGGCAGGTCACAAAACCAGTCTCAACAAATTTAAAAGAATAGAAATCACATCATGGGCGGCACCGCAGCTCAATAGGCTAATCCTCTGCCTGCAGCGCCAGCACCCTGGGTTCTAGTCCCGGTTGGGGCTCTAGATTCTGTCCCGGTTGCTCCTCTTCCAGGCCAGCTCTCTGCTGTGGCCCGGGAGTGCAGAGGAGGATGGCCCAAGTGCTTGGGCCCTGCACCCCATGGGAGACCAGGAGAAGCACCTGGCTCCTGGCTTCGGGTCAGCACAGTGCGCCGGCCGCAGCGCGCCGGCCGTGGTGGCCATTGTGGGGTGAACCAAGGGAAAAGGAAGACCTTTCTCTCTGTCTCTCTCTCTCTCATTGTCCACTCTGCCTGTCAAAAAAAAAAAAAAAAAGAAAGAAAGAAATCACATCAAATATCTTTTCTGACCACAATGCAATAAATCTAGGAATGAATAATAAGAAAAACTTTGGAAATGACACAAATCCATAGAAATTAACTTATTACTGAACAATGAATGGATCAAGGAGGAAATTTTAAAATTTCCTGAAACAAATGAAAATGTGAACACAACATATCAAAATCTATGAACTACAAGAAAAGCATTACTAAGAGGAAAGTTTATAGCAATCAATGCAAAAAGATCTCAAGTAAACAACTTACCACCGTACCTCAATGAACTAGAGAAACAACAATAAATCACATCCAAACTTGGTAGAAGAACAGAAATAATAAAACTCAAAGCACAAATAAATGATAGACTTAAAAAGATTTTTTATGGCCGGCACCGCAGCTCACTAGGCTAATCCTCCGCCTAGCGGCGCTGGCACACCGGGTTCTAGTCCTGGTCGGGGTGCCAGATTCTGTCCTGGTTGCCCCTCTTCCAGGCCAGCTCTCTGCTATGTCCCGGGAAGGCAGTGGAGGATGGCCCAAGTGCTTGGGCCCTGCACCTGCATGGGAGACCAGGATGAGCACCTGGCTCCTGCCATCGGATCAGCGTGGTGCGCCGGCCGCAGCGCGCCAGCTGTGGCGGCCATTGGAGGGTAAACCAATGGCAAAGGAAGACCTTTCTCTCTGTCTCTCTCACTGTCCACTCTGCCTGTCAAAAAAAAAAAAAAAAGATATTTTAAAACATCAATGAAATAGACAGCTGGTTCATTGAAAAGATAAGCCAAAGAGAGAAACTCTTGGGTGGACTATAAGAAAAAAATAGAAAAGATCCAAATACATAGAATCAGAGATGAAAATGGAAACATTATACCTGACACCACAGAAATACAAAGATTTGTTAGAAATTACTATGAGCAACTATATGGCAACAAATTCCATAACCTAAAAGAAATGGACAAATTCTTAGACACATATACCTTACCAAGATTAAATCATGAGGAAATAGAATATCCAGACTAATAATGAATAGCAAGATTGAATCAGTTATTTAAAAATTCCTATCAAAGAAAAGCCTAGGCCCAAATAACTTTACCACTGAATTTCACCAAACTTTTAAGAAGAATAAACAATAATTCTTCTTAAATTATTTCAGAAAACAGAAGAGGAGGGAATTCTTCATTCTATGAGTCCAGCATTACTTTGATATTAAAACCAGACATGAACAGAATAGCAATAACAAAAAGGAAAGCTATAGGCCAATATCCTTGATGAATATATATGCAAAAATTCTCAAAAAAATATTAGCAAATGGGGACATGCTCAATCGGACTTGCCCCAAATGGTGGAGTTAGAAATGTGCCAGGGGATTCCAATACAATCCCATCAAGGTGTCATGTACCAATGCCATCTCATTAATCCAAATGATCAATTTCAGTTCACAATTGATGGCTCTGATAGGTCTAAGAGTCAAAGGGATCACACAAACAAGACAAGTGTCTGCTAATACTAACTGATAGAATCAAAAAGGGAGAGAAGGATCCAACATGGGAAGTGGGATACACAGCAGACTCATAGAATGGCAGATGTCCTAAACAACACTCTGGCCTCAGAATCAGCCCTTAAGGCATTCGGATCTGGCTGAAGAGCCCATGAGAGTATTGTAGGCATGGAAAGCCAAGATACCATGGAAAATAAAAAAAAGAAGAAGACCTAAATGAAAGATCTCTGTGAGTGAGATCCCAGTGGAAAGAATGGGGCAATCAAAGAAGGAGGTACCTTTCTCTGAAGGGAGGAGAGAACTTCCACTTTGACTATGACCCTATCGGAATAAGATCAAAGTCAGCAAACTCTAAGCGAACTCAAGGCTTCCATAGCCTTGGCAACTCATGACTAGAGCCTAGGGAGATTACTGACGCCATAAACAAGAGTGTCAAATTGTTAAGTCAGCAACAGGAGTCACTGTGTACTTACATCCCATGTGGGATCTGTCCTTAATGTGTTGTCTAATGTGCAGTGATGCTATAACTAGTACTGAAACAGTATTTTTACACTTTGTGTCTCTGTGTGGGTACAAACTGATGAGATCTTTACTAATTATATACTGAATCGAACTTCTGTATATAAAGATAATTGGAAATGAAAAAAAAAAAAACCTGGCATTAAATTGGAAATGGCATAGAAAATTAATTTTTTAAAAAAATGTAGGATCTCTGTCTTTAATGTGCTGTACACTGTTATTTAATGCTATAACTAGTACTCCAACAGTATTTTTTTCACTTTGTGTTGCTATATGGGGGCAAACTGTTGAAATCGTTACCTAATATATACTAAACTGATCTTCTGTATATAAAGAGAATTGAAAATGAATCTTGATGTGAATGGAAGGGGAGAGGGAGCAGGAAAGGGGAGGGTTGTGGGTGGGAGGGAAGTTATGGGACGGGGGAAGCCAATGTAACCCATAAGCTGTACTTTGGAAATTTATATTCATTAAATAAAAGTTTAATAAATGAAAAAAAATACTAGCAAATGGAATTCAACAGTACATTAAAAAGATCATTCACTGGGTCAGCATTGTGGTGGAGTGGGTTAAATCACTGTTTGCAAGGCTAGAATTTCATAACTGAATGTTAGTTTGAGTCTCAGCTGCTCCACTTCTAATTCAGCTTTCTTCCAATGTGTGGGGCAGCAGCAGATAATGGTCCAATTACTTGGATTTCTTCAATTCACTTTAGAGACCTGGATGAAGTTCCTGGATCTTGGCTTCAGCCTGACTCAGTCCCAGCCATTGCAGATATTTGGGGAGTGAACAAATGGGTAGAAGATCTCTATCTCTCTCTCTCTCTCTCTCTCTCTAGAGAGGACTAGAACCCTGTGCCCATATGGGATGCTGGTGCCGCAGGCAGAGGATTAACCAAGTGAGCCACAGCACCTGCCCTTAAATAAAATCTTTCAAAAAAAAGTGCATACTACTCAAAAACAACTTACAGATTCAATGCAATCCCAATCAAAATTATAATGCCATTTTTCACAGAACTAGAAAATACATGACTAAGATTTGTGTGGAACTGCAAAAGACTCTTCAGCCAAAAGTTCTAAATCAGAAAGAATAAGCATTAGGCGTTATATTACCTGACTTTAAAATATAGTACAAAGTTACAGTAATTAAAACAGCATGGTATTATTAGAAAAATAGATCTATAGACCAATGGAACAGACTAGAAATCCTAGAAGCAAAACCCACATCTACAACCAAATGATATTTGACCAAGGTGCTAAGAACATACTTTGGACAAAGGACAGTCTTTTTAAAATGGATATCCACATGAGAAGGATGAAATTAGACTCCTATCCCTCACTATGCACAAGAATCAACTCAACATGGACTAAAGACCTAAATGTGAGACTTGAAACTTGGAAACTATTACAAGAAAACACTTCAGGACAATGGAATAGACAAGGATTTTCTAGGTCAAATCCCAAAATTATAATAAAAGTGGGGCTGGTGCTGTAGTGCAGTGGGTTAACGCCCTGGCCTGAAGTGCCCGCATCCCATATGGGCACCCGTTCTAGTCCCAGCTGCTCCTCTTCCAATCCAGCTTTCTGCTATGGCCTGGGAAAGCAGTAGAAGATGGCCCAAGTCCTTGGGCTCCTGCACCCATGTGGGAGAACCAGAAAAAGCTCCTGGGTCCTGCTTCAGATTGGTGCTATTCCAGCCATTGTGGCCTTCTGGGGAGTGAACTATCAGATGGAAGATCTCTCTCTCTGTCTCTACCTCTCTCTGTAACTCTGTCTTTCAAATAAATAAAATAAATCAAACAGACAAACAGGATTTCATCAAACCAATGAGCAGCAAAGGAAATAATCAACAAAGTGAAGAGACAACCTGCAGAACAGAAGAAGACATTTTCTTTTTTTAAAAAATATTTTATTTATTTATTTATTTATTTTTTGACAGGCAGAGTAGACAGTGAGAGAGAGAGAGACAGAGAGAAAGGTCTTCCTTTTTGCCACTGGTTCACCCTCCAATGGCCGCTGCGGCCGGCGCATCTCGCTGATCCGAAGCCAGGAGCCAGGTGCTTCTCCTGGTCTCCCATGCGGGTGCAGGGCACAAGCACTTGGGCCATCCTCCACTGCCTTCCTGGGCCATAGCAGAGAGCTGGCCTGGAAGAGGGGCAACCGGGATAGAATCTGGCGCCCCAACCGGGACTAGAACCCGGTGTGCCGGTGCCACAAGGCGGAGGATTAGCCTGTTAAGCCACGGCGCCAGCCCTAAGAAGACATTTTCAAGCTACATTTCTGACAAGAAGTTAATATCAGGAATACACAAGGAACTCAAACAACTAAATCACAAGAAAACAAATAATCCAATTTAAAAATGGGCAGTAAATCTAAACAGACATTTCTCATAGAAGACATACATATAGCCAATAGGTACATGAAAAAATGCTCAACATCACTGATCATAAGGCAATGCAAATCAAAACCACAATGAGATATCATCTCACTCCAGTAAGTTTGGCTATTATCCAAAAGATAACAAGTGTTGGTGAAGATGTGGAAGAGAGGGAACCTTTGAACACTTTTGGTGGGAATGTAAATTAGTACAGCCATTGTAGAAAATGGTATGAAAGTTTCTCAAAAACTGAAAATAAAACTACCGTGTGATACAGCAATCCCACTCCTGAGTATATATTCAAGGAAAATTAAATCCATTTGTTGAGGAAACATCTGCACCCATGTTTATTGCGGCACCATTCACAATAGCCATAAATTAGAAACAACTCATGTGTCAACCCACCAAAGTAAAGACAAAGAAGACGTGTTACATACACACCATGGTGTACTACGTGTCCATAAAGAAGGATGAAATCTTGTTGCTTTCAACAGTGGACATAACTGGAGGTCATTATGTTAAATGAAATAAGCCAAGCACAGGAAGACAAATATCACATGCTCTCATTCATATATGTGATCTATAAAACATGATCTTGTAAGAGTTAAAAATGCAATTCTAGTTACCAGGGTCCAGTGAAGGAAACGGGAAGGGTGGGGGGAGTTTGATTGGTGGTTTCTAGCTCAATGGGAGTAATACGTCCTGGTGTTTTGTTGCACAGGACTGAAATGAAGAAAACCCTCTAGCATAGAGTTTGCAAAAGTAGGTTTCTCTAGGAAAAAAACTGATTCTGTGATAAAACAGTTGGAAAATATTGCACATAGCTTCTGTTAGAAGCTCATCAATGTACACTGAAGGTTTTGAGAAGTACTACCATAAAGCCTGTCCTTAGAGAAATGCTATTTAACCCAGTATTGCAGAAATTATTTGGTCAGAGTGCAGGCATTTGGTGCAGGGGTTAAGATGCCACTTGGGATGCCTGTGTCTCATACCAGTGTTCATAGGTTTGTGTCCCAGCTCACCTTTGGATTCCAGCTTCCTATTAATGCACACCCTGGCAGACAGCCGATGATGGCTCAGGTAGGTGGGTCCCCGCCACCCACATGGGAAATCCAGATGCGGTTACTGACCACTGGCTTTGGCGTGGCCCAGCGCCAACAGTTGCTGGCATTTGGGGAGTGAACCAGTGGATGAAAGACCTCTGTCTGTCTCTCTGCCTCTCAGATAAATGAAAATAAACAAAGTTTTTTTTATTAGAAAAAAATAAATTGTTGACCATGAAACACTTTGTAGAAGATTTCTATTTACAATTCTTTTTGTGAAATGTTGCTTTGATTGAAACAACTCCCCACTTACCAATCATCCAATGTGTTATTTCCTCAGAAATCAGTTAATGTTATCCTTTCTATTCCAATGTTGTTGTGTTTTTCTGAAGATGAAATTTCTTGGCTGCCTTCCCAGATTCTTATACTTCTAGGCATGCAAAGCAAAAGGAAAAATGGAAACCATTTGAATTAGTATTGTCTTGTCACATCAATTAAATGAAAAAAACTTTGTTGGGGGCCAAGAGAATACAAGAAGTTCTCATTTTTTGAAAAGTACTTTTCTGGGAGGATTTCTTAGATTCACTAACTGCAGCTGGTAAATTTTTAAGAGCCCAGATAAGTAAGATAACCAGTGGGGAAGTGCAGGGGTGGAAATATGTGACCCGTATGTCCCATAGGGGTCATGGCTGGCAGTCCTATAACAGAAGACTGGTTAACCAACCGAAGTGTCAACACTTTATGTGACATGGAAACCTTGAGAAATGAAGATGCAAGAACCCAGGGAAAACTGCCTATTTCTCTGCTCAGGTTCACTGAAGAATAGGCAGTCAGGTAGACCTGCGATTAAACAAAAGAGGATGATCTCAAATGGACAAGGCGGGGAAATCCAGAAGGGCCTGTCTGTTCGTCTTCTGTATCGCTTTCCTTCCTCCTCCTGAGAGTCCTCTGGAGTGAGCCCCTTCACGGGGGAGGGGTCACATTTTTAGGTTTTATGGCTGGCTTTGAGGAAGAGGTGTTCTAGTTTCTATGACTCTCTTTGGGACAGAAGGAAGGGCAGGACAGAGGATGGTAGAAGACCAGAGAGACCTCACTTCCAGCACCCATCAGTGTCCTTCTGTTCAGAGTTCTCAGATGCCAAAGTGCCATGCTGTGGGGTACGGTGTTCAGAACACCACAGATGTCATTATATGTAATTGCTGAAGGATTTCTCCTGGAAATCAAAATTTGTTCTGCTCCAGCTATCCACAGCTTTACTTTTACCTTCATTATAAGACAAAAACTAACTCAATGAGTTAAATGATTTTTGTCTTGCCCTTTAGCCAATAATCCAGAATGATTATTCCCTTTTTTGGTCGTTTCTACACCTTCATCTCTCCTAAGGCCCTGATTATCATTTTAGATTCTGCACCACAAGAGAAAGCAGCTTTTGAAAAACTAGCCAACCCGCTTGAGAGTGACTATAAAAGCTCATTTTCTAAAATGAGTGAGCTAGGATATAAGTTACAAACCTGCTAAATTCTTCCCTGGAATTGGAAACTGAATTAGAGCATATGCCCAGAATTTCAGACTTGAGGCAAAAAATGATGACTATCCCATTCCTATCATCTATTAATGGAAGAGGAGATAGTGGCCAGACTCTCAGAAGGCTGTGTGACTCTAGCAATCTGTCCAACTGCTCTGCAACTGTTTCTCCCGCTGTCATAAATGGATCTTGTGCCTCCTAGGAGTTGTTGCAAAAAGTTAAGTAAGATCAAGTGAATTCATAATTGGGAAGCATCTAGATGAGAGGTTCAATTTGGTAGCCTGTCATTTCCCTCATGTGTGTCAAAAGACAAATTACCAAAAAAAAAAAAATCATTCAAAATCTAACTGGCTTTATTTGTAATTCTACAACTAGGCAACATCTCACTCTATAAAATAAAGTGAGTGTTGTAATGAGCTGAGCAGAGCAGGTGGGCTTTGTAGACAGAAAAAAAGGGCTGAAGAAAGCATAAATAAGGATAAAAAGCAGATTAATCATTTCAAAGTTAGTTACTTTCTTTGTTAACATCATAGCAATGGGAACTACCTGATTGTGCAGGCTAGAATTGGCTTGTTTGGAGATTTAGTGTGCACGTGCTCTCTCTCTCCTGATTTTTGGGAGATCACATGACTTGGTTTCAGCTTGATGGTATGTAACTTCAGCAAGAATTGCTACTGTATCCAAACTGGTCTACCCATCACATGAAAAAGCCAATAACACAAGGGTAAGGCATTGAAGCAAAGAGAGTGACTTTATCCAGAGTACTGGTACACCAAAAAGATGACTGGGCTAGTGCCCCAAAGAAACTACCCTACCTGTGCCCTCTAACAGGCTGTTTTCAAGTACAATGGCAGGAAAGGGGGAGAGAGGTGAGGAATCCTTGCAGATATCTAAGTGCCTGCAAGGGTCTAAGAAATGCTGTGGAAGTCCTTGTCCTTGGTTAGTTGACCTTGGAGAACAGGGCTGTCTTGGTCAGGCTTCTCCTATAAATCCTCAACAAAAAAAATCATTATTTCCGTGCTTACCTCCTTCTCTGCTGGGGAAGGCAAGCTCCAGGCAAACTCCCAGCTAATGACTCACAAGTTCACATGCAGGGCTGAGCAGAAACTGTCTGGTCCAAAGGTTAAGGGAGACGGGAGACAGCTACAGTATGAAGGCAGAGGTGCTGTGCTTTCTTGTTGCAGAATCACCCTATTTGAGTTTGGTTCACTGGGCCTAATGTAGAAGCTCAGTGCAAACCATTGGCCTCCTATAAATTTAATTCAATGTGTATATGCTTACACAGTTCTAGATGGTATAGCCTACTACATACCTAGGCTATTATAGTATATCCTACTGTAGAATTTTATGATGTCTTTTGATTTCCAAAAATTTTTATGAAAAGCTGAGGCATAAGAACACACAGCCTATACCTACTCAGGGTCAGGATCTTCAATATCACCATCCTTCCACTGCCACATCTTGTCCCACTTGAAGGTCTTCATGGGAAATAACACCTATGGAACTCCCATGATAACAACGCCTCCCTCAGGACACCTGGGCCTATAACCTTTTTTTTTTTTTTTTTAAGATTTTTTTTGTTTATTTATTTGAGACAGAGGGAAAGGTCTTCCTTCCATTGGTTCACTCCCCAAATAGCCGCTATGGCCGGCACGCTGTACCGATATGAAGCCAGGAGCCAGGTGCTTCCTCCTGGTCTCCCATGCGGGTGCAGGACCCAAGCACTTGGGCCATCTTCCACTGCCCTCCTGGGACACAGAGAGAGCTGGACTGGAAGAGGAGCAACTGGGACTAGAACCGGTGCCCATATGGGATGCCAGCACCACAGGCGGAGGATTAAGCAAGTGAGCCACAGCGCTGGGCCTTGGTTTTTTTAAAGAGTACTCTCTAAAATAATGATAAAAATATAGTAGATATAAAAATCAGTTAATAGTCATTTATTATCATTCACAAACACTGTGTACTTTTCATAATTGTGAACACTATATACAAGTAATGTGCTGAGCCACAGCATCATGAGAGCTATGATGTCACTAGGTGATAGGAATTTTTTAGCTCTATTATAATATTACAAGACCACCATTATATGTGCATTGCTATAGACCAAAACATCATTATGTGGGGCATGATTATATCTCATCATATTAAAAATACCCTCCTGAATTGCCATTTATTTTAAGTAGTGTTTGTTTATAATGCATAGTAATCATACATATTTATGTAATTTGTACATTATACAATATTATGTGCTATTTCAATTTATGTATATAGTGTATAATGATTAGATGAGGGTAATTGGCATATATTTCTATTGCCTCAGACACTTATCAATCATTTGTGTTGAGCACATTCAAAATCCTCTCTCCCAGCTACTTGTAAATATTCAACCAACTGTTGTCAATCACATTTCTCCTGCAGTGCTACAGAACATCAGAAGTCTTCCCCCTCCTGCCCCTGCTCACATCTGGTAGCATCCCTTTACTCATTAAGTGTCCTCTCTCCACCCCCATCCTCCACACCCTTTTCAGGCTCTGGTAACCACTATTCTATTCTCTCTAATGCTCTGACATCAACTTTTTATCTGCTACATAAGTGAGAACATGTAAGATTTGTCTTCCTGTGCCTGACTTATTTCACTTAACATAATGTCCGCCAATTCCACCCATGTTACTGCAAATGACAGAAGTGTCTGTTGATTTGAGTCATCTCCTACTCAAACATCACTCTCCAAGCACACCAGTACCCATACCAGCTATCACTCAAAGACTTAGGGTCCATCCCACAACTGTCAGATACTGTCCATGTATCTTCCACATTCAGATGACATCCATGACTACGAAGACCATAATGAAGCCAACTGAAAAATGAAATCACACGTCTTGTAAAAGATGTAGTTCATGAAGTAATGAATGTGACACTGGAGAACTGTGTGAATCATCCACAAAGCACAACAGAGAGGAAGAAACAGCCACAGCGGAAAAGGAAACCGACCAGATAAATTTGGTAGATGTCATAAGTGGCTCATTCAACATATTCCAAATTTGCTTATCCACCTCTATTTTAATGGCTGCAAATGCAGAAATAACCTTTTTCCCTGTTTTCTTTGCAGGCAGCAGGAATTATAGTACCCAGGTTCAAATCAGGCTTTCCCTCTTACTATGTGACCTTGAACAAGTCATTTAACCTCTCTTCACAGCAGTTTACTCACTTGTAAAATGGAATTACCTCATAGAGTTGGTCTGAGGATTAAATGAGTGAATATATATATATAAATCCCTAAGACTAGTTTCTGGGCCATAGCAAATGCACAGTAATGGTGACCTGGAGTGTAATTGGTCTAGAAGTTGGGTCACACACCTCTTGGGGTGGAGGTAAGGATATATGATTGACATCTCCACAGGGAGCAGGTTTTGGAGAAATAATTCCTAAAGATTGCTCTGGGTTTTGGGCAGACCCAAACCTACTAGTCCACAAGCTCTGTGTGATCATCAGGGAAAGCTCAAGGCAATTGTCCTAAGTGACCCAGTCTAGAGTGGCCCAGAGAGAAGGCATACATCTCCCAGAATGCTGCAGTCCAGAATCAGCACTGCTACCCTTGCAAGGCTGGTCCAGAGCCAAATAAATTTAAAAATTCTTTTCTTCTTCCCCTGGTGTTCTCTTACATTTTCTTATCCTTAATTTTCTCAACCTTGTCTCTGTCTACTCACACACAACTGTGATAGGCACTCTTGGGCCCTTCCATAACATTAATCTGTTTGGAATGCACGATCTTGCCAACACTTGGCGGCCTGCACCTCACCATTATCAGAACAATTTAGCTCCACTTCAGCTGTGTTTGCTAAGTTCCTACTATTTGCAGAGCTCATACTTTTCTCCCTAGATAATTCTTCATGGAAAACACCTCAATGTCGTCCGGCTTTCTGGATGTTTCCTCAATAATCCCTCAGTTTTCCTTCTCCCATTTTGGACTCTTCATGGATTTAGGCTTTTGTTCACGGAAGGGCAGCCTGCTAAACACCTGCATCCTCCTTCTTGTTGACTTTAATCGCGTGAGGATTCCGTTTTCCTCGTGAGTAGAATCATGCGTGGTCTCCCTCAGGTCTAGCAAAAGAAGTAGCAAGCACTGGCAGAGGGCCCCTTAGTAATTGTAATTTCTTTTTTCTAACTTTTTTTTTTATTTGACAGGTAGAGTTATAGACAGGGAGAGAGACAGAGAGAGAAAGGTCTTCCATCCGTTGGTTCACTCCCCAAATGGCCGCTATGGTCGGTGCGCTGCGCCGATCCGAAGCCAGGAGCCAGGCGCTTCCTCCTGGTTGGTCTCCCATGCCGGTGCAGGGCCCAAGCACTTGGGATGCTGGTGCCACAGGTGGAGGATTAACCAAGTGAGCCATGGCACCGGCCCCAAGTAATTGTAATTTCAAATGCAGGAAATGTTTCTGTAATCATTTCTTGCCTTTCTCAATGCATCCCATCTCCTCTATAATCATCCCTCCTAAAAATAAAATATCTTGGTTATAGAATACTCAAATTAAAGGAGAATCCTGGTAACATAGGTCTTGTAAAGCTTCCATTCTGTATAAATTCCCAACTTGAAGAGAATTGGTATTCAACCCATGTGGGAATATTTTAAAAAGAAAATGCTATTTTTCTAATAAGCAAGCCAACTCAGCATAGATGTATGGAAGGAGCCGTGAGGAATAACCAGTGAAATATATGGAACTGGAAATGTTAGTGTCAGCAGCACCACCAAGTGAGCCTCCAAAGCAGCATGAGCAGGAAAGACTGATGAGGACGAAGGATTTTTCCGGTTGTTTCAGTTGGTCATTGCTATCTGGCAACATTGCTCAGCATGTGTCATCTGATGAAACATTCATTCGACGCATAATTTTTTAGCTTAAAAATATTATGGGCAACAAAGTCGATTTTTAAATAGTATGGGCCAATTTAAAGCATAGAATTACTATTACAGAAAGCAGAAGAAACATTTTCTTCTTAGAAGTTATCTTCTAAGCAAATCCTAAGCGCCTTAGGCTTTTGCTACTATGAACAGAGGCAAATGAGCATCCACACTCAGCCAGTTTTCTTCCCAGGAGCCCCCTGGCATCCTGCTGGGACTCAGCCTCCGTCATAGATGAGGGTGCCCATCACCCACACTCTCAGTCCTTTCCTTTGCTGCTCCTCTCCCTGAGACAGCCAGAGAAACCCACGTCTGTAACTGCCACTGAGCACACAGTACATGCCAGCCCTGAGGCCACCTTGGCCTGCGCCACCAAGTGGCCGGTCTTCCTACTCCTCCTGCTCTTTCCTCTCTGGGCCGGGATGGCAGCAATGCATGCAACTCCCTTTTCATTCCTGCCGCCCCCAGGACAGGAAGTGTGGCACTCCCAGTGTCCGGACACGGCCACTGCTTGGCATCCACGTGAATAGCGCTCCACGGTGAGGACCCTTGTCACTGCATTTCACCGGGAAGGAGCCCTAGGAGCGGTGGTCTCCCACCGGGCAAGGGAGCCGCCTGCAAATATTGAAGGCCGCCCAGGACAGACAGCAACTAGGGATGGGCCTGGCTCTTCCTGAGGGGTGGTGCCTCAAACTGGAACTCCAGGGAGAGTTAGAGGCTCTGAATCCTGGCGTCACGAGACTGGGTTCTGCCGTAGGCAAAGCAGCTTCAGCAGACCCAGCTGAGAAGGACTCAAGTCTGACTCTAGAGATGAGGTTCACCTCTCACACAAGACTGGGAGCTCCCTGAGGACAGGAACCCTGGCTGTTTCAGCTTCACAGCCCCAGTGCTGGGTAGAACTCAGTAAATGTGTGCCCCCATGTGAAGGCAGTTGTAAGGATGGCATGGGTATTAATGATATTTGGTGGGTCAATGACTTCCTTCTTCATCCGCTTCTTAACTCAAAAGCTCCAAATAAAATTTAGCATTTACTATGTCTTGGATCAGGATAAAATCACAACTCCAACTGTGATTTAAAGGGAAACACTCGCTCTTGGGTATGTGGCCTCCGGGCCAACTCAGTTCGAGGAAGAGGCTGTCTGTGCTACTCTTCTCTTCTTGCCCTTGCTTTGCTGGCGTCTGTCCCCTCCCTCTCACCTGCCATGGGTTCTGCTTTCTCCAGAGTCATATGGTCACAGCAAGGCTCTGAACGGACTGCTTCCATCATCTGCTGGTTCTTAGACCTCTGAGTCTGGCAGGTAAAATACTTGCCTCTTCTTGTAGGTATCCTATGGATTCTTTGGAAAGCTGACCATCTGATCACAGCTCTCCCTGCCCACCCCCAAATAAGGACACAGGTTACCCAACGTGCAGTTGTTTTGCTCAGACGAATTCATCTCTGCTGCACTGGCACCTGTCTTAGGTAGGATGCCAGCCTCATGAGCAACTCAGCCAGGCCTTCACCTCCTCTCAGCTGTTGGCCCTGGTGAATTCCTGGAGTTAACCTGAGTGACCTCATCACAGCTTTGCACATGCTATGACATACGTTAGGCACACAGGAAATGTGTGTCCCTAGCCTGACGGAATCTGAGTGCCATCTGCTCCCAGACTCGTATTTGTCCAGCCCATGCTTCAGCATTTAGGTTCACTTCTAGACCCCAGAACACTGTGACCAGCGGTAGGAGGCCTCCTCCACACTCGTCTAGTTCTCCTAAGGTTGTCTTGAAGGCCCTCTTGATGGGTTTGAGATCAGAGGAGTCTTTGCCCTTTGGCTGCAATCAGACTCCCAGTGCACCAACATTTTCCAAAGACCTACTACAGTAACTCTCTCTGGCTCCACTCTCTTCAGACCTTTATGTGTCTTTATGTCTGCAGATTTTGAGCATCTATAAGCACTTCTCTGATAAATCCTTGCATGTTGGAATACAGTCCTTATTACAACTTTGGTGCCCCAGCAGTCACACATGCATCTAAAGGAACCAAATCATAAATGCTATCAACTTTGACATATGACTAATATGCCTGCTTGGTGAGGAGAGAACTGATTGAGGCATTGTTGTGACTGAATGTCCCCAAATAACTCACATGTGTGCCCAACAGCCTTAAAGTTGTGGAAGGGATCCCCAAAACAGAGGCCAAGCTCTTTGTAAAAAGGAAGACCAGCGGGGGGCTTCCCTCTAGGGGAGTATCTAGTGTTCAAGGCTCAGTGAGAGCAACTGGAATGAAGTGACAGTCCCCACCCATCTCCCCAAACCACACGGGCTCCCATGGCCATGGTCACAGAGAATTTGGGGTCTATGCAGATGGCTTTTACCTATAGCCCTTAAGTTCTACATTACCCATAGGAAATGGAAGTAATAAACCCAACATAAACTCCTCCTGAGGAGGTCAGTGGTTTGAGGGAGCATATATGTAGCTGGGGCCAGCTTTCCTTCTGTCTGTGGCAAAAGAAAGGAATGGCTCTGGACTCACAGTCAGGGGTGTGTGTGGCTGAATGGATGACCAACATGGTTGACATTTATAGGCAAGGTACAGGCATTCGATGGTGACAGTGCCATGGAGTGAATGTCTGATGGGACTTCATATAGGTCATCCCATTAAGGGACTAAAGGATGGGAAAAGGCAAGGGGACTTTGGTTAGAATTGACATCCCTCCAGACCAGTGGGCAGTGGAAGTCATTGTTTCTCAGAATTTCCTACTCTCCTTCACAAAATGTAATGGGTCAAGTTCTTGATAAACAAAATCCACAGGAAGATCCAGGGCTATGCCTTTCCCAGAACCTCTGTCCTCCTTCAGGAAGAGGATAGTCATTGATCAGGAAACTAGCAGGCTCTCTTTATTCCTGGAGCCTAGGGCCTGCAAAGCCTGATCTTGGCTTCTTCTCATCTGAGCCACCAGTCAGAGGCACCACCCAAACTCCCTGTATAATAAACACCATGACACTTCAACATTCTTTTTGTCTTCAGGGTTCACCAAAAAAAGTGTCACTAGTTTTCACCAGATTTTCACTTTTCCAGATCAAATTCCTGCCCACCTAGTGAACCCTCTCCTCCTCCTCTTCTGGAGAGAAGGGAGGAGGGAAAGATCCACCTGCAAAGTACTTCTGCTCCCAAAAGGAGAGAATGGCTCTCTTCCCCATCTTCATGCTACTCTAACTCACAGGCCTTACCTTTGAGGATTAAGAAAGAGGGGAACAGGGAGGGCAAAAACTTCAGAGACATCAGAATAAGAAGGCTAAGGTGAAGGTGGAGGCTGAAGACTGGGGAAACCTGAAGACCCTGGAGTTCAAAGTATACCAGGTATAGGACAAATGGCATGGGTCAGGAGGTGGTAGAGGGGAATCAGAAATTATCACCCAAGGCTTTGGTCAGAGACCTGACTTCCTCGTAGGGCTGAGGCAGTCATGAACCATTCAGTCTAACGCATTCTTTTCCCACCCTGAACTTGGACTCTGCTGAGTTATGCTAAGTAATACCCAGAGAATCTTTACCCTGAATACACAGGCTGGTTGGAGTCACCCAGAAGCAAGAACAAGGAAATTACATGAGGTCCCAGTAGTGGACATGGAGTACAAACTCTTTTATCTGTTTGATTAGAAGAGAATTTGAAAAGACTTTATGTGGGAGAAATCATTCAATACTTACATACTTACATTCAATACTTTGCAGCTGAGACATTTTTGCAACACATATTAAAAATAAGACACACACCTAGCTTTCATAGCAGAGTGAAGGAACCATATCTATTTCTTCGTTTGCCATAACATGATCCTTACATAAAAATAGATTAAATGACAGCGAGTAGCAAGTGGTAGTATAATTTCATAAGGATTCAGTTTCAGGTTAAAATTCAAGTTTGCTAATACTTATACAAAGAGTTTACCTGTTTAAAAATTCATATTTTTCCAATTAAGATATCAACCTTTCAAATTTTAGATTATTATGTTTTAAAAGTTCTTCTCTCCTTGTTTGGCCAGAAGTCTCCAGATGCTTGAAATCTGGTAATTACCTTCTAGACAGTTTATTTCTTTAGCGTATCTTTCATGAGCCTGAGCCACTTGCTGGGAAGGAAAAGGAAGCTCTGAAATTAAATTTTCCTGCCCAGGAAGTGTAACTGGCAACAACCTACTCACAAGAGCCTAAATATGGGGCCAGTGCTGTGGTGTAGAGGGCTAAGCCTCCACTTGTCATGCTGGAGTCCCATGTGGATACTGGTTCATGTCCCAGCTGTTCCTCTTCTGATCCAGCTCTCTGTTTATGGCCTGGGAAAGCAGTGGAAGGTGGCCCAGGTGCTTGGGCCCCTGCATCCACATGCCTCTCAAATAAATAAATATATTATAAAAAGAGCCTAACAATTCATTTATTTCATAATCTTAATATTCTTAAATTTAACTCAGTTGTGTGAGTGTATGTGTGTGTTTGCATGTTGTCTATGTGTATGCTCATCCCCTGAGACTCAGCATCCCTTGAGGGGTTAATTGCAAATTTAGAGCATTTTGAGCAGTGTGTTGGGAATTCTCAGCAGGCCAATTCTTTTAGGAAATTGAACTCCTTTCATTCAATTGAAAAATGAATCCAATGCCCTTTAATGGAATTTATATTAAATTAGTCAACAAATGGAAGGAAGAGTCTACCAGTGAACACATTCTACATAACAGAATTAAGCTAATTTACTTCAACATGATACTATTTTTTTCCTCTTAAAGCACAGTGTACATTATAGAAAATTCTAAAGTTTCCTTTAATCTGTACAGTTCCTCCAATTTTGTCTGTGTCTAAAAACATAGATACCCTGACATGATTGTATTACCAAATATTGGTCTTTCTTAAATTAGGAGAGACCTTAATGTAAGCAGCTCATTATTTGTCATTAACCCCTAGCCACCAGAGTGTATCTTTCTGCATCTACCCAGAGTTCTGCCATCAGAGGCCAATTTATTGGTCAAGGTAACCCAAAACAATCTCAAGAGACTAAAATAGAACTTTCTTCTTCCAATAAATGATGTCCCATGCTTTAAATGTACTTCTATAAAACATAAAGGTCAAACAAGTAATAAAATTTAGATAAATACTCCATTAAAAAAGCAAGAGAGTTATTCCAAGATGGCTGACTAGAGAAAAGACATGCTGATTTTGACCAAGGGCAGATATCAGAATGAAAGCAGAGGAAGTGGATTCCCAGGGAAGAGCTGGAGAGAAGTTTGTAGTGGAAATTCTACAGAAAGAAGAGGGATGCTGTGAAGCAGTGTGGAAAGTGTGGATGCACAGCAGGAGCAGGAACACCACCAACTACTCCCACAGCTGGGGGAGATGCCAGCTTCTGAAAGCGAGGTGATACAGACTGATGCAGCCCGTGCCACTGGTGATATTGCTTGAGGGAGAACCTTGTGGACCACACTGACTCTGAGTGTGGCTGGGAGCCCTAGGAGGGGGCAGGGTACCCACCTAATCCAGTGAAGGAAAAGCACATTTATTTCCACTGATCACCCTGCAAGGGTGCCCTGCAACTGGCAGGGAGAAGGCACCATCTTGACACCAACAGAGGCTATGGCAGCGCTCTTGTGTGTCCAACCAAGGGATTGTACTAGAAGGGAAAATTGCCTTCCCCACTGATGTTGAGTCTGACTGGAAGGGTTGACAAGGGGATGGGCACCCAGTTAGGACTGTGAGGTCCTCCCATTCTCTCAACCTATCACAGGCTTAGGGGCTCAAACTGCCAAGGTGGAGCTCCTGCAGTCAGCTGCCTCTGGGAATATCTTGCCGTCTCTGTGGACAGGCAGGCTTTCGGGGCTGAGGTGCATGGAGGGGATCCTCTGCACCCTGTGACTGTGGGAGCCTTGGACACTGTGACTGTGGGAATTCTGTGACTGCACGATAGGGGGTGGGATGTAGCTGGGTCTCTGGGCAATCACTGTTTCTGGTGTCAGAGACTCAGAGCTTGCTGCCTCTCTGTAACTCTGCCTTTCAAATAAATAAATAAAAGTGCAGTTGAAAGCCTCAACAACAGACTTGGAGAGGCAGAAGATAGAATATCTGAGCTAGAACACAAGTCCTTGGAAATATCTCAGTGAAAGAGAGAGAGAGAGAGAGGAAAGAAGGAAGGAGGGAAGGAGGGAGGGACTGAGGGAGGAAGAGAAAATTAGAAAAATTAGAAAAAGTGAAAATAGTGTGATAGTATTTGAAGAATACACATTCTCTCATCAGTGCGTGGAACTTTCTCTAGGATAGACCATACACTAGGCCATAAAGCAGTCTCAGAAAACTTTTTTAAAAAATGACATTGTACCGGGTCTCCTCTTACAAACGGAATGAAATTGGATTTCCAGATTTCTCTAGAAACTATGCAAACACATGGGGACTGAAAAAAATGTTGTTGAATGAACAGTGGATCATAGAATAAATCAAAAGGGAAATCAAAAAAGTCCTGGAAAAATGAATGAAGAGGAAAGTACAACATATCAAAATGTATAGGATACGAGGGCTGGCGCCGTGGCTCACTTGGTTAATCCTCTGCCTGTGGCACCGGCATCCCACATGGGTGCCAGGTTCTAGCCCTGGTTGCTCCTCTTCCACTTCAGCTCTCTGCTGTGACCTGGGAGGGCAGTGGAGGATGGCCCAAGTGTTTGGGCCCCTGCACCCACATAAGAGACCAGGAAGAGGCTCCTGGCTCCTGGCTTCAGATCAGCGTAGCTCTGGCCATAGCAGCCATTTGGGGAGTGAACCAACGGAAGGAAGACCTTTGTCTCTCTCTCACTGTCTATAACTCTGTCAAATTAAATAAATAAATAAATGAAATGTATAGGATACAACAAAAGCAATGTTAAAAATCTACCATAATTGAGTTATGAAGACATAGAAAACCAAGACAGAGGTTGAATCAGTAATAAAGACCTTTGAAAAAAAAAAAAAATTCCAGGACTGGATGGCTTCACTGCTAAATTCTACCAGACATTTAAAGAATAATTCCAATTCTTCTCAAACTATTCAAAACAATTAAAGGAGAGAAAATCCTTCCAAACTCCTTCTATGAGGCATCATCACCTTAATTCCAAAATCAGAAACAGATACAACAAAGAAAAAAAAAATCAATAGACCAGTATCCTTGATGAAAATAGATGCAAGAATACAAAAAAAAATATTAGCTAATCAAATCCAACAATTATTTATCCCTGGTATGCAGGGATGGTTCAACATATGCAAATCAATAAATGTGATACACCACATTAACAAATTGAAGAATAAAAACCACATGATGATCTCAAAAGATGCAGAGAAAGCACTTGATAAAATACATCATTTCATGATAAAAATCCTTAAACAAATTAAGTATAGGAGGAACATTCCTCAACACAATCAAAGCAATATATGACAAACCCATTGCCAGCATCACATTGAATGGGGAAAAGTTGGAAGCATTTTCACTAAGATCCAGAACCAGACAAGGATGCCCACTTTCACCATTGCTATTCAGTATAGTTCTGGAAGTTTTGTTCAGAGCAATTAGGTTAAAAAAAAAGAAGAAGAAATCAAAGGGATTAAAATTTGAAAGGAGGAAGTCAAATTATCCCTGTTTACAGATGTATATATAGGGGAACCAAAGGTCCCAATAAGAGACTAATGGAACTCATAAGAGTTTGATAAAATTGCAGGATATAAAATCAACACATAAAAATCAATAGTTGGAGCAGGTGCTGTGGCATAGCAGGTGAAACTGCTGCTTTCAGGTCTGGCATCCTTTATGGCACCAGTTAGAGTCTCAGCTGCTCCACTTCTGATCCAGCTCCCTGTTAATCAGTCTAAGAAAGTATCAGAAGATGGCCCAAGTGCTGCCATACAGAAATCAAAAAACAGTAAATGCTGGTGAGGGAGTAGGAGAAAAAGTACTTTAATCCACTATTTGTGGGAATATAAATTATTACAGCCATTATGGAAAATAGTAGCGAGATCCCTCAGAAATCCGAAAATTGATCTACCATATGGCCTAGGCATCCCACTCCTGGACATTTACACAAATGAAATGAAATCAGCATATAAAAGAGTTATCTGTACCCAAATGTTTATTACAGCTCAAGGCACAATAGCTAAGACATAGAATCAACCCAGAGGTCTATCAATCGATGACTGGACAAAGAAAATGTGGTGTTTATACACTATGGAATACTATTCAGCCATAAAAAGAATGAAATCTTGTCATTCACAACAAAATGGATGCAATGGGAACCATTATACTTTGAAATAAACCAGTCCCCAAAAGACAAGTATCATGTTTTCCCTCATCTGTGGTAATGAATAGAGTACAAAAAATGTAATATATATGAGCAAAATTGATATTTTGAGATTTGATTATTGCTTACAGTCCTTGTCTCTAGTGTTGAGGAACAGTGGTTTTCTTCCCTATTATTTGTTGAATTCTTTACTTAGTGGAGGGATAAGCTTATGATTATAAAGTAAACTGAAAGTATGTCATTGTAAAAATTAAAAGAATAAGGAAGGCAGAGGAAGGGTGGAAGTATGGGTGGGAAAAAGGATAGAGTGATAAATATCACTATGCTCCTATATATGTGAAATAAATGAACTTTGCTCACCTTGTTACCGGAGAATTGGCAGGGTTCTTGTCTTCGCGCAAGAAAGAATTCAGGCGTGAGACAGAGTAGTGGAAAGTAGAAGTAGCAAAGTTTATTAGGATAGGGACATCCGCAAGAACGGATGGGCACTCTCCAGACAGGACCTGAGAGAGAGTGCAGTCGCTTGGACGGGGGAAGGAGCAAGGTTACATAGTTGAGTGGAAAGATTACACCTGGGCAGGCAGGTGGGTGGCTCAGCAGAGAGGAAGAGGGCTGAGTGCTCAGTCCAGGTGAGGCTGGGGTTTTTAAGTGGATGGGTCTTGCTTCCCCACCTCTGCTCCTCTTGGAACAAAGGGCTTTTTGGATGCAAATGTTAAGAAGCTCCTCTCTGAGTTTTCCCTTGAAGGTATCAGACAGGAGGAAGGGTGAGCAGGACCCCCTAGAGAATTGGGATCCTGAGCAGGGTGTTTGAAATGCAGATACTGGGCTGCATCTGGGAGATTGTGGAAGATTTGTCAGGCAGAAGGGGTGGGGACCCCCCCACCTGGCAGGTTATCAGGTAGAAGGGGGCAGGGCAGAATGCGAATACCAGGCTGTCCCTGAAACATTATCTGGGTGACTTTGTGATGCAGATGCATATGCTGGCCATTGTTACACACACATAAGCTCATATCTAATTTCCTACCTAACAACCTTCTATAGAATTTTTTTAAAGACTTATTTATTTATTTGAAAGTCAGAGTTAGAGAGAGAAGGAGAGGCAAAGAGAGAGAGAGAGAGAGAGAGAGAGAGAGAGAGAGGCCGGTGCCATGGCTCAACAGGCTAATCCTCTGCCTAGTGGCGCCGGCACACCGGGTTCTAGTCCCAGTCAGGGTGCCGGATTCTGTCCCGGTTGCCCCTCTTCCAGGCCAGCTCTCTGCTGTGGCCTGGGAGTGCAGTGGAGGAAGGCTCAAGTCCTTGGGCCCTGCACCCCATGGGAGACCAGGAGAAGCACCTGGCTCCTGCCTTCGGATCAGCGTGGTGCGCCGGCCGCAGCACACCAGCCGCGGCAGCCATTGGAGGGTGAACCAACAGCAAAGGAAGACCTTTCTCTTTGTCTCTCTGTCTCACTGTCCACTCTGCCTGTCAAAAAGAGAGAGAGAGAGAGAGAGAGAGAGAGAGAGAGAGAGAGAGAGAGGTCTTCCATTTGCTGGTTCACTTCCCAGTTGGCCATAACAGCTGGAGCTACGCCTATCCAAAGCCAGGGGCCAGGAGTTTCTTCTGGGTCTCCCACATGGGTGCAGGGGCCCAAGGTCTTTGTCCAACTTCTACTGTTTTTCCAGGCCATAGCAGAGAGCTGGATCAGAAGTGGAGCATCCAGGACTCAAACCAGCGCCCATATGGGATGCTGGTACTGCAGATGGCGGCTTTACCTGCTACGCCACAGCACCGGCCCCACCTTATATAAACTTTAAAAATTGAAAAAAAATAGGCAGCTTTACCCTACTCTGCACAGCTGAGCCTATCCCTCAACATGGCTTAAGAAAGCTCAACTTTTGAAAATAACATTAAATACTGAATAAAGACATTCCCACCAAATACAAGGATACTTCATGGAAAATGGAATTAAAAACAAGTAGTTAATCCCATCCTGCACCTTGGCAGGGCACTCCCTTCCCTGGATGACATTTGAATGGCACGAAAGACATTCGCTTCAAGGACTCTCGCTTTTCTAATTTCCATGACTGACCAACTCTCTCTTAGTGATACTTTCTTTCTTTTCATAGTCCAGGACTTTCTATAGTTTCTAGCATTTAAGCAACCTGGAAGCCACTCGGACTCTTTAAGGTGAATTTACATGTCTTTGCTCTGAGTTCAGAGGGTAATTTTGTTTTCCTTTCTTATGAGTATAATAGGGGAGTGACACTCAGCTTTTGGTTGCCTCCACCGTATACCAAGAAAAAGCAGAGACAAAACCCAGGAATTGTGTCAGGAAGAAGTATTATTCTATGGCGGTAGGCAGTTGGGGGGGGGGGGGCACTTCAAGGTTAGATAGACATTGACCCAGTGGAGAGGAGGCAGAAGTCATGCCAGATGGTGTGGGTGGTAGTGGTGAGTTACAGAAGGGGTGGCCTAGGGTAGGGGAGGAGATATTTGACCAAAGTCAGGAAATAGACACATCTATCTTCTCTGGTATTTTGTAGGGTTAGGATCCTATTGTTTTTCTCAAATTATCTTTTGCACCTTGCAGAATCTGACATCGTAGTTGCTCAATAAATACAATTGGTTGGGAGGAGGATCAGAGATGAAATAAACCAATATATTTAAAGAATTAAGTCTGAAGTGGAATTTCATGTTAGGAAGTCCTAAATCAATGGAAAGAATGATAGAGCTAGATCAGAAGATTTATTTTGTGTGATTCAATGTGTGACTTGGAGCAGGTTAGTTAACCTCTTTGAGTTCAGTTTCCTTAACTATAAAATGAGGATTATATTTCAACTCCTTCACAGAATGACTGAAGAAAGCGAGATGGAAAGTGGTGAGAAAGCTACCCTGCAAATGAGCTGTACTCACAGAAGTTGGTTGCAGTGGAGGTAAATAACCAAGCTCTTTAGGATGTCCTTGGAAAAGCCACTTTGAAAGAGAGTGTCTCACAGATTTCCTATCTGCTTTGCAAGATCATGGTAAGCCTGTTGCCGGGGCTGCCTGGGCCTGGAGAAGGAATAGAGGTTTCTAACTCAAGGTTGGCAGAACTGAGGGGCAAAGCTGAGTTCAATGAAACATAAAGCAGATTTTAAATCAGGCATCAAAAGAAAGACGTCAAAAGCAGAAGCAGGAATCCAAGAGCCACAGAGAGAACAATAGTAGCATCCTAAGCATAAGCACATGCCTAGAAAAAACTGATTGGCTGTGGCTGCTTCCTTAAAATGTAGCTTTACTGAGATACAATTCATAGACTGCACTAATCAACCATTTAAGGTGCATACAATTCCATGGCTTTTAGTATATCATGGCTATGCATCCATCACCACAATCAATTTCAGAACACTTCATTCATTAGCTCACAATTATAATCCAAACCCCTTAGCCACCACACTCCATAATCCCTACCCTACCAGATTTAGAGAGCAACCATTCTATTTTCTGTCTCAGTAGATTGCCCTATTCTCAACAGATCATATAAATGGAATCATACACAATGTATCTCATACATGGTCCTTTGCTTCTGACTTTTTTCACTTAGCATAATCTTCCCAAAGTTCATACAATGCTGTAACATGCATCATTTTATTTTTATTGGTAAACAATATTCCATTTTATGGATATACCAAAGTTTGTTTTCTTATTTGTCAGTTGATGCACAGAATTCTATATCCAGTTAGAATTATCATTAAGAGCAAGGTCATAATAAAGGCTCTTTTATTTGAAGTGTGCTGCCATTTCATCCTGTGAAGATATACTTCAAGTTCATGATAAAGAAAAAGAATGATTTTTTAGCTGATAATTAGTCACATTTTTTTTCATTTCATATCTGAGTTTGAAAATAACAGCCTATGTTTTCACTTTAAAATAACAATGCCTCTGCTTCTGCCATATGGCAATGTGCCTCAGACAAAATACTCACTTGGGAGGTAAAAGCAGTACTTATACATGTAATGAGTAAGTATAGATAACCATAAAAAACAGTTTAATATTCCACAAACTTTTCTCTAGTAAAGAAGTCTTCCCTCACTTGCACATCCTTGGAGCAAATGATGTGAGAGCTTTCTCCAGTTGTAAGGGTTGGGATGAGCCCCATGTGGTGCTCCTGACCCTGGGTGGGACCTGGTGACCAATCAGTGAAGCCAGGGCTTGTCTGGGCCAGAAGGTCTGAAGCTTCCATCACGCAAAATTTACAACCCTACCCTGCTATCCAAGCTGTGACCTTTTCCTCATTGGTTCTGTGAGAACACAGCCCCAGACTCCAGGCACCAGCTTGGTTGTGCAACAGGTTCTAGATAAACATTAGGAAGTTGGATCCTCTCTAGTTGGAATGCTGGAGGATGAATCAGTATTTTGTTTCTGAGTAAGGGGATGAACGATGTAATATATAGACTGAGTCAAACCCTGCTCAGGGGAGAGACCGCAAAGAGCAGCAAGTGTGGGGGACCTAGAAGCCCGCGAGTAAGCCCGTGAAGAGTTCCGCCTCCAGCCAGTGCTCATCTCTGGTTGAAAGTTGGCATGGAAAGCCAAGACACTCTGGCAAGAAAGAAAGAAAGAAAGAAAGAAAGAAAGAAAGAAAGAAAGAAAGAAAGAAAGAAAGAAAGAAAGAAAGAAAGAAAAGACCTAAATGAAAGATCTCTGCGAGTGAGATCCCAGTGGAAAGAACGGGGCCATCAAAGAAGGAGGTACCCTTCTCTGAAGGGAGGAGAGAACTTCCACTTTGACTATGACCCTATCGGAATAAGATCAAAGTCAGCGAACTCTAAAGGCTTCCATAGCCCTGGCAACTCATGACTAGAGCCTAGGGAGATTACTGACGCCATAAACAAGAGTGTCAAATTGTTAAGTCAACAACAGGAGTCACTGTGTACTTACTCCTCATGTGGGATCTGTCCTTAATGTGTTGTCTAATGTGAAGTGATGCTATAACTAGTACTGAAACAGTATTTTTATACTTTGTGTTTCTGTGTGGGTGCAAACTGATGAAATCTTTACTTAGTATATACTGAATCGATCTTCTGTATATAAAGATAATTGAAAATGAAAAAAAAACTTGGTGTTAAATTGGAAATTGCATAGAAAATTAATCAATTTTTAAAAAATATCATGTAGGATCTCTGTCCTTAATGTGCTGTACAATGTTATTTAATGCTATAACTAGTACTCCAACAGTATTTTTTCACTTTGTGTTGCTATGTGAGGGCAAACTGTTGAAATCTTTACTTAATATATACTAAACTGATCTTCTGTATATAAAGAGAATTGAAAATGAATCTTGATGTGAATGGAAGGGGAGAGGGAGTGGGAAAGGGGAGGGTTGCGGGTGGGAGGGAAGTTATTGGGGGGGGGGAGCCATTGTAATCCATAAGCTGTACTTTGGAAATTTATATTCATTAAATATAAGTTAAAAAAACAAAGAAAGAAAATTAAAGTTGGACTTGTTCATTTCTGGCCTTCAGCTTGGGATCCTCCCTTGGTTCTGTAAGATTTTCTCCTTCAACGGACAAAGAAAATAGAGCCTCTAAACTGATTTTCTTAATTGCATGGCTTTTGTAGTTGGTGAATTTTAAGTTTGTAAGAAACACATTTCAACTGGTGCCGTGGCTCACTAGGCTAATCCTCCGCTTGTGGCGCTGGCACCCTGGGTTCTAGTCCCAGTTTGGGTGCCAGTTCTGTCCTGGTTGCTCCTCTTCCAGTCCAGCTCTCTGCTGTGGCCCGGGAAGGCAGTGGAGGATGGCCCAAGTGCTTGGGCCCTGCACCTGCATGGGAGACCAGGAGTAAGCACCTGGTTCCTGGCCGCCGGATCGGCGCAGCACCGGCCGTAGCGGCCACTTGGGGGGTGAACCAATGGAAGAAAAACCTTTCCCTCTGTGTCTCTCTCTCACTGTGTAAATCTACCTGTCAAAAAAAAAAAAAAAAAAAAAAAAGAAACACATTTCATGATAAGATGAAGGAAAGGAAAACAAAGCAAAGGGCATGAAGAAGAGAATAATGGTAACTTTCTACTCAGGTTAAATTACAGCATCTGCTTCATTTTCTCATTTTGGAAACCTCTGCATATATTTGGGTTTCCTGAATCTGTGCATCATGGCTTCTCACTTCTCTGTGTCACTTTTTTTCACAATTCAATCTGCTCATTCAGCATCAGCTGTATCTACCTGTCTCCACTCTGGTAACTGTCTCAGTCAGTTTGAGCTGCTGGAACAAGGCAGCATAGATTGAGTAGCTCCTAGGCAACAGGAATTTATTCCTCACATGTTGGAGACTAAGTCTGAGATCAAGGAGCAAGGCATCTGGCTGGCGCCGTGGCTCACTAGGCTAATCCTCCGCCTGCGGCACCGGCACACAGGGTTCTAGTCCCAGTCGGGGCACCAGATTCTATCCCGGTTGCCCCTCTTCCAGGCCAGCTCTCTGCTGTGGCCAGGGAGTGCAGTGGAGGATGGCCCAAGTGCTTGGGTCCTGCATCCCATGGGAGACCAGGATAAGCACCTGGCTCCTGGCTTTGGATCAGCACAGTGCGCCGGTCGCAGTGCGCCGGCAGTGGCGGCCATTGGAGGGTGAACCAACGGCAAAGGAAGACCTTTATCTCTGTCTCTCTCTCTCACTGTCCACTCTGCTTGCCCAAAAGAAAAAAAAATAATGTTAAGAGGAGCAAGGCATCAGCATGGTTGGGTTCTGGTGAGGGGCCTATCCCAAATTGTAGACTACTGTCTTCTTGTGTTCTCACATGGTAGAAGAATGAAAGCTCTCTGGGCTTCTTTAAATAGGCACTTAATCCATTCATACCTTCCCTGGTGATCTAACCATTACCCCCAAAGTCCCAGTGCTATCACACTGTGGGTGAGAATTGCAGCAAAAAAAAATTTTGGAGGACACATTCAGCCCATTGCAGCATGTAAAAAAATCAGCTCCTCCCCCCAGGTTGCTCCCTGTTTTCTCTGCTTCCTCCTATATTTTGGATGCAGTGTTTCATCATCTCTCTAGAAAATGCAAGTTAGAGATGACATAAGGCTTCCTAATGGGCTTGAAATAATCCTCCCAGAAAGGAACATTTTCATTCTGATTTCTCAGGTTAGGCCCCTCTTCTTTCTTGAGAGAAATATCTGTAATGTGTTTGGTGGTTTTCTCCATCTAGAAAAGCTGTCTCAGTGTGTCCTGTGTTGGAGGTCAGAGAGAATCCAGCAGCAGCCAAGTGGAGCCTGGTCGAACCCCACAGCACTAGTGGGGAAAACGCCTTTGGATTTTCTGTCAACAGGTTTTCTGGATTGGAGGTCCCGCTGCAAAACGGAGGTTGTGGGGGGGAGGGGAGGCCTGAAAGCTGGAGGAAGCTTCCAGCAACCTTCCCTGTGCAGAAACTCCTCTTCTGAGTTTGTTGTGCAGTCCAAGGCTCCCAGAGGCAGCTTACCCTTCCTCTGCTCTCACTGGGACCCAGAACATTTGGAGACGCTACCTGCTCCCTGTGGGGGCTTGGGGTGAGAGCCACACAGACAGCACGTCTCATTGAATGGGGTTCTAACACTGGTGGGGTTGAGATTTAACACCTTGTTTTAGGGCATCCCGCCACCCTCTCTGCCTTCCCCATGGATATGCATCCCTCCAGCTTCTCCTCCTCCAAGATAAATGGATGCTCTTATTTCTTATTTTTATATCATAATTAGGGTTGTTTGAAAGTAGGGGTATAAAGGGGTTATATGATCTGTTCATTGCCTTTAAGGATAAAGGAGGATTACAACATACTGATAGGATTTTGTCCTGGTAGGATTGTGTCTAAGCCAAACATGAATATCTTGGCTGCTTTTGCCCTGGCCTCCCTGTGCAGGTGGCCATATCACCCAGTTCCACTCAAGGAGATGTAAGCAGCAGGCATCTGCAGTGTAGAGAGGTCTGGGAAACCTGGTTTCCTCTTGATAAAGAGAGGCAGAGGAGGCTCACCTCCCTCCTTCCCCATTTTGTCACCTGGAGTGCTGACATCTGTCTCGACCTGCAGCTTGTGATGAAGGGATGAGGAGCCCAGCATTCCAGGGATGGCAGAGTGGAAGGGGAGAGTGCCTGTGTGCATGTGTGGTATCTTGAACCTATTGAACCAAAGCCTATAATCATGTGCTTCTGGATATTTAATTATGTGAGGGAAAATTGTGTTTAAGTTACCGTAAATTGGATTTTCTGTGTTGATTTCTGAACATACATCAAACTGGTGATTTACTGTTTCTTTGCCTATAGTGGATCCTGGGTTGGCTGGTTTCACCTGCAGCTGATGCCCAGGGACTCTGCAGCATCCTCAATCAGTAGTAATGTTGGGAATCCTGCTATAGAAAAATCTGTAAGTCATGAGGAGGGTGCTATTGTGCACGAGTTAAGCTACCACTTGGGATGTCCGCATCCCATATCAGAGTGCCTGGGATGGAGTCCTGCCTCTGCTTCTGATCCAAGTTCCTGCTGGTGTGGCCCGGGAGGCAGCAGATGATTGCTCAAGTACTTGAGTCTCTGCCATCCAGGTTGCAGAACCAAATGGACTTCCTGGTTTCCTGCTTGGGCCTGGCCCAGCCCTGGACGTTGTGAACATTTTGGGAGTAAACCTACAGAGGAAGATTGATCTCTTTCTCTCTTTCCTCCTCCCTCCCTCCCTCTCTTTTTTTCCTCTCTCTGTTGCTCTGCCTTTCAAACAAATAAAATTAATTAATTCATAAACTTTAAAAAGTCTGTGAATAGGAAAACCTCCAGCATGTTCTGTTATGTTTGGGGAAACAGTCCAAATTCTGTGCAGAACACCCTGTGTTGAATGCTTATTCAACCTTATGAATACATCATAGAGAGAACCCCAGCAAGTGTTGCTCCTTGCTGCCTTCTTGGGTGCTTCCTCAGAACCGCAACCTTGCATGCTCTTATGACATGGAGTCCTCATGGCCAAGGCTGGGGTTTTCCATGAAATACCACGAGTCCTATTAACACGCATAACAGAGAGAAAATAAAAGCAGATCTATTATCTCTGTTACTGCAGTCACTTCAAGCTAATTATTTAAGTGAAGTGATTTAGCCTTAATTATGGGACATTATTCAATTTAATCCCTTTTGACTGTCCTTAACTGTTGTTCAAGGAGCACTTCATTGACAGACACCACTAATGAGAATGTAGAGCACTTCAACAAATGCGCACTTAATCGAGTAAATGGAAGTGACAGCCACAGTGGAGGACGTTCTCCCTGCTGAGTGCGGCCATCGGCCATGGTGTCTGTACAGGATTAGAGCTTAACAATAATGAGCCACCACCAGTACCCACTGAGAGTATTCTGAGGGCAATGGGAAGGCGCCCAAATTATATTTGTTCTTGAAAACCCCAGAAACATCCTTGAAATTGCCCTTGACCAAAAAAAAAAAAAAAAAAAAAGTGGTAGGAATTATGGTACAATTGATTCAATCTTTACACAACCTGCTGAAAATGCAATAAAGACCTTAAAAGACAATTTCCCTATGACATGGAAGTTATTTTACCCAGAAAATAGGCCACTTGCCATAGTTTTATGGGGATGGTTTAATTGGATCTCAGAAACTGCTTTTTCATTCAGGATCTGGTTTGTATCAGGCCCTGTGCTGAGCACTAGACCTTTGTCATTAGGAGAGTCACTGTCCCTGCCATACCTGAACTGGCAGTCCAGAAGGTGGACAGGTGGCCAAAAAAAAAAAAAGGTACAAAGGTTGACATTGACAAAGTCAAGACGAACCTTGGGGACAGACAGGTCAGGAGTCTGGACTTTATTTCAAGGGCCTAGAGAAGTCACTGGGAGTTTTTGCACAGTGGTCTTGGTGTCACAATTGTATCATAGACCTGCCTCTCTGCCTGCAGAGTGGAGACTGGGTGGAGAACACACAGAACCAGAAGCCAGGAGCCCAGCCGACAGGCAGAGAGGCAACCAGGACGGGGGAGGGGACACTGGAGGGGTGTGAGGAGTCAGACAGGTTAATAGGCAGTCAGGGTAGTCCTGGTGGAAACTGAGGGTGCAAAATGGTTTTGTCCCCAAAAAGTTATCTTTAGCAAAATCAAAAGTTCCTGCCCTACCTCCTTAGGAATCTCTAGTCTTATCATGAGAATAGCAAGGGAGTGCTGACGCCAGGTTTCTGAGCTCCCAGTTTACTGTAAAACAAATTAAGTATCCCATCCCACTCCTGATAGCTTTTTTCGTTTTAATCATGAGCAAAGAAAGACAAGGTAAAAAGTTTGCAAATCAGGTCTTTTGATGGGTTTTTGTCCTTGTCTTGGAACTAAGTGTCAATCTGATTGTCAAAGTTTTTTTTTTTCTCCAAAATTGTGCTTAAACCCCACCCCGGCCACCAGCCCCTTTGGGTTTTGCCTCTCTTGGAGCCCCCTCCATGCCACTCTGGCTGGAGGTCTCTGACTTAAAGAAACCTTGCTTTTAAATACTTTGAAATGCTTTCTCTCTGCCTTGTCTGCTTGGAAAATTTTTCTTCCTTGCCGAGATAGTGAACCGGGGTAATATTATCTCTGCCGCCATTTCACCCGTACCAGGGGCAGTGAGGAGGAGAGAAGGAGATGATTAGAGAGGTGCTAAGGAAACAGACTGAAGAGTGTGATGAGCCAGCGGACCCTGGGTTGCAGGGCTTATGATTCAGGGTGACGGAGCCAGTGCCCAGGTGCTCACCGTCTTTCTGGAGAAGAGTGAGCCGAGAGTTTGTGAAACAGGATTTTCCCCACCTTCGTGCCACAGCTGAGGAACTGGAGACCTAGATCACTTAGCCTGAACTTGTGGCTTCTCTCCAGGCACTTGCTTCTGTTTGGCTGCTTTCCTGGCTTTCTTTCCTCTTGCCTAAAACTTCTGGACAGAGGGAGGGAATGGACTTACCATAAGGGCACTAGATGGGGCAGCCTTGGCAAGGAAGCTCACACAGCCTCTGTGCTTGGACATGAAGGTGTACGGACAGGGGATGAAGGCAGGGGCAGGTGTGCTCCGGGAAGATGGCGATTCTCTCTCATTTCGTGGGCTTCCCATTTCACATGCCCACAGGGACCCGACAAGACATGCCCGCTTCCACACTGGGAAAGTGCTCGGGAATGGCTGAGCCCCTTCCAGGCTCATAGGCAGACCCCAGCCCAACCAACCACCCTCACGCTCCTTGTCTGGACAGCCACGCAAGGTGTCATAGATGAAAGGGAAGTTAGGGTACCTATTAAAGACCAAGGGACGCACCCCCTCCCCAGAGAGCTCTGCTATTGCTCCCCACTCCCCCCACCTTTGTTCGCTCGCTCGCCTAATAAAATACCTCGCTTCCACTAGGACTCTTTCCTTGTTTCTATATCGAAAGAAATCAAGAACTAAGGTGCATGCTTCTGCCATTACAAAGGGGTTAATATTGGTTCACGGCCTGCCCTTGGGTCCGGTCCCACATTCCGAGAACTAAGGTTCCCTTTCTGCTTCTGAAGAGAACTCACTTCCTTGTGCTGTTGCCTGCATCTCCCCTGAGAGTGGTGTGGCTAAAAGGGTATTCCCTTTGTTCGCTGTCTGGAAACTACAAAAAGACACATGACAGCCCAGCTCAACCAAATCCCATCTTTAAAATATATACATAAATCTACATTTATTTGAAAGGCAGAGTGACAGAGAGACAGGGAGAAACAGAGAGATCTTCCATCTGCTGGTTCATTCCCCAGAAGGCCATAACAGCCAGAGCAAGGCCAGGCTAAAGCCAAGAGCCAGGAAGTCCATCCAGGTCTCCCACATGATTTGCAGAGGACAAGGACTTGGCTTACCTGCTACCTTCCCAGACACATTAGCAGGAAGCTAGTTCAGAAAGAGAGTAGCCGGGACTTGAAGGATCGCAATACCAGCCCCCAAATTACCATGATTAGCCTGAGACTTGAGATCATTTTCTACTCAATAATTAACAGTGAAAAACATCTGCTACAAGTTAGGACTTGAGCCAGTCCTCATCTAGCTCTGTAGATCTGAAATTTCATCCACTTAAAGAAGGAATGGAGGATTTTTCCACTACTGGGGACAAATGAAATCCAGCTGCCTGTGACTTCAACCCCAGGCCAGATGTTTTACATGTTAGATTTCCTGCTGTGTATCTGTGCACTAACCAGTTATTTTTTTCTACTACAGGCTGAAACTCATTAGTGGTCCAGAATTCACTTTCGGGGATCACAACTACTTTTTTTTTTTTTTTTTTTTTTTTTACACATTTTATTTGAAAGGCAGAGACAGATGGAAAGAGGCCTTCCATCTATTGGTTCATTCCCCAAAAGCACACAACACCCAGGGCTGGGCCAGACTGAAGCCGGGATCCAGGAACTCTACCCAGGTCTCACACATGGGTGACAGTGATGCAGGCAGATTAGATTTGTGAGCTGGAGGCCACGCCTTCACCCTGCCCCTTTACATGATCTCTTGCCCCTTCCTGATCTCACATCTACACCCAGCTGCCAATCAGACTACGTAACCACTCCCCTTTGGAAGCGCATAAAAGGCCTGGAGCACTTGAGCCCTTCCTTTGTTGTCCCACGCCTCTGGACCCACGGCCTTCTGGCCGCCTGCTCCTTGCCTCTGTTTTCCTGCCAGTGCTACGCTGCCTGTGGCTGCTCCTAACTGCAAGCTTCTCTCCACGTGGCTCCCAGCCTGCTCTCTGCCTGGTTTGAACCCAACTTATATATCTAGACTTCTTTCTCCCCTAAATAAAGCCCTCACTTTCCTGTGTGTTTCTCTCACTGAATAAATGATAAAAACTTTTACCGTGTTGCCTGTTTATTCGAGCTGCTGTTCAGAATTCTTATCTGCATAGATAGCAAGGACCCTCAGCATCAATATTAAAATTATTAATAAAGCTAGGCAGCAGGAATCCAAGTACTTGGCCATCATCTGCTGCCTTCCAGGCACATTAGCAGAAAGCTGGGTAAGAATCAGAGGTGGGATGTAGTAGCCTAACTTGCCATACTGCCGTGCCCTCCTCTCCACTTTTAATTATGGAAAATTTTAAACACATACAAATGTAGTCAGGATGTTTTAATGGAACCCCAGCTTCAATAATTACCAGGTCGTGGCCAGTCTGGTTTCACCTATCCTCTGCCCACTCCCCAGATACCACATCATTTCATCCACAAATACTCAAAGAGGATGCTCTTAAGTCTTCATCGCTGCCAGTCCTCCACATCTAGCCCTCACATGCTGTTCCTGCACAGAGCGCAAAGCTTTGGCCAAAGCACAGGGACAGGCTGTCAGGTCCCATAAAAAGCAGATCACAGGGCTTAGGTTCCCTCCTAAGCAAAGAACCCCAAAACAAAACCTGGCCACATTCTCCAAGGCACGTCCCTCGTTCCCCACAGCAAAACGAATGGAGCGGACTGGCTTTATAAAAATAAGTCAGACATGTCTTAGGAGCTTGCAGACATCATTCTGCAGACGAAGTAGCTGAGGCCGAAGAGATGCAGTGGCTGGGATAAAGGGCCGAGGACAACTCTATTGATGCTGTGTCCACAGGATTTAAATCCTACCTGGGTATCTTTATCATCTGATGCTAGGAGAGGAAGTGATCCGGGGGCCGCCTGCTGCTCGGACAGCAGGAAGCTTTCGCTGTGATGCTCACGGCAGTTCTGAGTCTTCACCCTTCCTGAATCAAACTCCTCTATCTTAAACTGCCTGCAGACCAATGCCGTGGTGGGAGAAAACACACGTCCAAAACCTGCCTCAGACTACCTCCTTTTCACCACAATGCCTCCACCCTGCCTCAGGGTCAAGTCCAAACCTTCCAGCTGGGGCTTCCATGGCCTCCGGTCCCATGGACCCCACTCCACAAATCGCTACATGAAGCCTTCATTTTGCCAAGTTGGTTCCTCTTTGCCCTCTGATGCCCCAGGCTGGGTTCTCCCCTGGGCCCTGCAAGGACCCTTCCTCACAATCTTCCTCGCCATCTTGCTCCACTCCTTACTCTCTGCCCTGGCCTCTGCCAACCTCTGTAAGCTTTGGGAAGTCTTGCACTCCCACCAACTCATGCCTCTATCTCTCCCCTCATCTGGGTGCCTGTAATATTTCCAATAGGTTCCATTTACCCTGGTGCTTTTTAAGACTGCTTTTTAACTCATTACCTGGTCTAACCAGTTGCCTCAGCTGGCCTCTGCTCACCTCAAAGTTAATATCCTAGGACTGTTTTGTGAAGTAGCCCCCATAGTGAATTCAGCAGAGGCAACTTCTCAGCTGAGACAGCAGGGCCCTGTGGAGGTGTGAGCAGGCAGATGGGCTGGCAGGTCAGAATGAGGAAAGGGACAGTCTCCCCAGAAGCTGCCGATCCCACCCATCTGAGTTTCCGGTTTTGTCCCAAGAACAGCAAGGCAGTAGTGAGTCCGCCCCTCTGAGTTTTAGCTTCTCATGAGAATGGAAAGGAGAAATTACCAATCACCCTTCGGATGGCTTTTTTGTTTTATCAAGCAAAGCTTGATAGGATTATGATTCTGGCCTTTTGATGGGTTTTATCCCACCCTCAGATTGATTGTTGGCTGTTGTTCTATGTTTTCCCCCCAAAACTGTGCCTAGAAGACTCAACCCTCACAGTTTCTCAGGTCTGCCTCTCTCAGAGACTCCCTCCTGGCTGATGTGGCAGGACATGTCCCACTTAAATAAATCTTGCTTTGCTCACTGCCTTGTCCACGCAGAAAGAACCGAGGCCACCTTTTTCCATCGCTGCTTTGCCCAGATAGAAGGAGCTCTGGATTGCCCCTGGGCCAGAACCCCCTCAACTGCTCGGTAGCCATGTAATTGTGGGCAGGTTAACTGGCCTTCCTGAGCCTCGGTCTCCTGGTGTAGCACTACCTATGGGGTCCATACAAAAATGTCTGCTTACACAATGCTATTTAGAATCTATAAAGGTACCTTAGGAATCTATTGAGTAGTTTTGTGCCATATCACGGAGGTGGCAGAAGCCCAGATTTAGTTCTATCATCATTATTTTCTCAGAAGCAACTCTAGGGTAAAATTGTGCCATAAGGCATGCCCCTGTAAGTTTAAGTCAAATGCCATTAATACTGAAATGATATGACAGACATTATTATTAGCAGTAATTGCTACAGATTCAGCAAGAAGTATAGAGTGCATTAGGGAAACATAGTGGTCCAAGGTGATTAACGGTCACTGCTACAACAGATAAACCTGAATTCTCAGCCTAATAAAAGCTTGCTGTGGTTGTTGGACGTAAGTCAGGAGACTGACCACCATCTTGTAGCTATGAACTTGGAAAAGTGACTCCAAAGCCATCACAGGAGAGAGGAATTAAGACTAGAAGCAGCCTGTCTCGCTGTTAACGATTAACTGCAAGGAGGGCTGGGCAAACAGAGAGCATTAATCCTCACCACCAGGGCCACAGGCTCTGTAGACAGTGAGAAGGCCAGGTCCCAATTTTCCTTTACTTATGGTGAAACTGACTGTTTGAATCATCCATCACCCTACTAGGTGAACATCCAAACCTCACTGCTGCGTCCAGAAAAGTCTACACTAGGAAGCTTGGCTGGCTTGCCACTCCCAAAGGGCCAGAGTTGCCAGGATGGAGGGCACTCGGCAGGTGAGAAGGCAGTTGGCCCTGTGGGAACCAGCAGACTACCCAAGGACCCGGCTCTCTGTGCCTGTGCCCTGCAGCTTCTGTGACCCTCCCTGAGCTGCCTGTTTGCCCAGCTCTCCTTGCCCTCTTGCCCTTCTCTCCCTCCTGTTTGCTGACTTTGCACCCATTAGGGTGGCTGTGAAGAGGCTGGAAGCTCTTCCACTTCCTACTAGGACCCAAAGTCTTCAGCTCCCAATGACACGTATAGCACTCTGAGAATGGAGAACATTTGATTTCTGTGCACACAGTAGGTGCTCAACCCATACCTATAAGGGTGATAGGTGCTCCTAAAGTGAGCTTTGGAGTACGCCAATACCTTTGTTTGGATTTTGGCTCTGTGTTTCCTGGTTCTCAGAAATTGGCGACGTGATTCAACATCTCTGAGTGCCGCTTCATGGTGGTACTGATGGGTCAGCGTCTACAATGTCTGTTGCTAAATATGCCTTCATTGACCGTCATCTCTAGTCATCACAGGTAACATGGTGTATATGTATGATATATATGAAGTGCCTACACATGGTAAGCCCCTAAACCTGGTGGTGATTCCTATAATTATTAGACAGTTTCTTGAGGGAAAAATTCATATATTATTTATCTTTTAACCCCAGTGTTGTCTTGTACGTATTAAGAGTCTCATACACAGTAACCTGCTGAATTCAGTCCCCTAACATTGATTTATTGAACACTTCCTCTGTGCCAGAGGAGCCGAGGGTAAACAAGTGACAGGCAAAGTCCCTGCCTTCATGGAGTACCTGTCTAATGGGGAGAGAGGGACAATAAATAAATGACCAAATAAAAGTCCACGTAATGGCCACACTGGCCACTGGTGAAACAAATCATAGTGAGATCAGGGCTAGGGTAAGAAGATAGTGCTCTTGAAGATGGTGTGATCCAGGAAGACTGCATGGAGCAGAGGGCCTGAGAAGCAGATGCCTGGGGGGATGAAGGAGCCATAGAAACACTGTGGGAGACAGAAATGCTCTAGTTACACGCAGGGCTTGAGATCCGCAGCAGGGTAAGTTTCGGCACTTTGGTCAGAGTTACATTGCTAGTTTCAGTTTTCAAGTAGCCCCTTAATTTAAAGGGCCTTCATCCTTGTTCTTATCAGTTCTCCCTCCTAGCTCCAACTACCAAAGCTTTCTCCCTCCTCCGGCTTCTTTTTGTCCAGCCTCTTCATTCAAATTTTATAGCCCCTCCTCTCCTCTTCTAGTCCAAAACCACTTTGATCTTTTTGTCCTTTTCGTCTCTAAGTGTTCCACGGCCCTCTTCTGCAGGAGAAGCACTTTTCAGCTCGGCTCTCAGCTCCACGCCCTCTGAGACTATCACAGAACAGCTGAAAGTGCTGAGCGCATGAGGAAGGCAAGAGCTGCAGACGGGGAAGGTCAGGGAGAGCTGAGCTGACAGAACTGCCGGGCAGCAGTCCCGGGGCAGGTGCCACGGCTCATGGGCTGCAAGGCTCTGGAAAGGACCAGGAAACCAACAGGCCGTTGCCGGAGTGCCAGAAGCCAGCTGAAATGGGTTGAAGTCCTACCCACTTCTCTCCTGTCACTCCTGCTGCTCCCTCTGTGATGCAGGGAGGGACATTGTGGCATACATGAACTTCAAAGGTGGCAAAGAAAGAGTGCACACATCTGATGGCTTTGTCAGCTTTTCTTCATTGGGACAGCCCACAATAGGTGTATAGACAAAGCACTTGCCCCAGCACGCCTTTGATGAAAGCTCTGTGATGGCCGGTGCCACGGCTCATTAGGCTAATCCTCCACCTGCCGCGCTGGCACCCCAGGTTCTAGTCCCGGTCGGGGCACCAGATTCTGTCCCGGTTGCTCCTCTTCCAGTCCAGCTCTCTGCTGTGGCCCGGGAAGGCAGTGGAGGATGGCCCAAGTGCTTGGGTCCCTGCACCCGCATGGGAGACCAGGAGGAAGCACCTGGCTCCTGGCTTTGGATTGGCGCAGCGCGCCTGCCATAGCAGCCATTTGGGAGGGTGAACCAACGGAAGGAAGACCTTTCTGTCTCTCTCTCTCATTGCCTAACTCTGCCTGTCAAAAAAAAAAGGGGGGGGGGGGAGGAAGAAAGAAAGAAAGAAAGCTCTGTGACATCATACACCATGTGTAAAATTTCTTAGCAACGTTCTTTCAACTGATACAATTTTCTTTATTTTCAAGGGAATCTTTTATTAAGATCTACTTTATTTCTTTGAAAGGCAGAGTGAAGGAGAAGAAGAGAAAGAGAGAGAGGGAGATATCTTCCATCCACTGGTTCATGCCACAAATACCTGCAACAGCCAGGACTGATCCAGGCAAAAGCCAGGAGCTCAGAACTCAGTCTGGATCTCCCACATGGGAGGCAGGAACTCAAGCATTTGGGCCATCATCTGTTGCCTCCCAGGTGCATTAGCAGGAAGCTGGACCAGAAGTTCAGAGCAGGGGCCAATATTGTGGTGTAGCAGATAAAGCTGCCCCCGGCAATGCCAGCATCCCATATGGATGCCGGTTCATGTTCCAGCTGCTCCACTTCCAGTCTCTGTGCTAACAGCTCGAGGAAAGCAGGAGAAGATGGCCCAAGTGCTTGAGTTCCTAGATGCTGCAGCCACTTGGGGAGTGAATCAGTGGATGCAAGATTCTCTCTCTCTCTCTCTCTCTCTCTCTCTCTCTGTAACTGTGACTTTCAAACAAATACATAAATCTTAAAAAGAAGAGGTAGAAGAAGAAGAAGTACAGAGCAACTCGAAATAACACTCTAATATGGGTTGCAGGCATCCCAAGTAGCTTAACCCAGTGCACCATAACACCTGCCCCATTTCAAGGAAATCTTTATATCAAGTTCAAGAAAAAGGCAATTGGTGATGGATAAAAAAGTAAACATGATGAAAACTAATCAGCGATATCAAATAATGTTAGTCTAGTAAGATACCACAGCCTGTTAAGTACTCTAAACCTAAGGTTATACTCTGTCTGCTATAATAAAAAATAAATGGCCGGCGCCGTGGCTCAACAGGCTAATCCTCCGCCTAGCGGCGCCGGCACACCAGGTTCTAGTCCCGGTCGGGGCACCGTATTCTGTCCCAGTTGCCCCTCTTCCAGGCCAGCTCTCTTCTGTGGCCCAGGAGTGCAGTGGAGGATGGCCCAAGTGCTTGAGCCCTGCATCCGCATGGGAGACCAGGAGAAGCACCTGGCTCCTGCCATCGGATCAGCGTGGTGCACTGGCCGCGGTGGCCATTGTGGGGTGAACCAACGGAAAAGGAAGACCTTTCTCTCTGTCTCTCTCTCTCTCACTGTCCACTCTGCCTGTCAAAAAATAAATAAATAAATAAATGGAAGGAGGATACATTAGCAAGGGTTAGAAAGGTGATAACAATACAGTAGTAGGGCTGGCATGTGGCCTAGTAGTTAAGACGCCAGTTGAGATACTTGCATTCTACATTGGGGGACCTGGGTTCAACACCTGGCTCTGACCTCTGAACCCAGCTTCCCACTAATGTGCACCCTGGCAGGCCAGCAGTGATGACTCAAGTAATTGGGACTCTTCCACTCCTGTGGGCACCTGGATTTGAGTTCCAACTCCCAGTTTTGATGCTGGCGCAGCTCCTGCCCAGCCCCAGCTATCATGGGCATTTTGGCAGTGAACCAGTTAGTAAGAGTTCTCTCTATCAAATAAATTAATTTATTATGTTTTAGAAAATGATAGCATCACATTTGCTTTGTTCTGCATTGAAAGATAATTGAAAGAGGGAAAATGTTTTCAATACTAATTCGAAGTTAGGAAATACTGTGTTCACTGAATACATTAACATGTAAGGAAACATGGAAATGAACTGGGGCAACTGGCCTGCTCCTGCTGCCTCCTACACCTATGATCTCATGTGGACTTTGGCAATGACAGGGCACTAATCTCACCAAGTAAGCCTGACCCAGATGGCCTACTGGGGGCTCCCTGGTGGAAAAGCCGTGATGAGCACACAGGAGGTAATCACAATGCATGAGCGCCTCTTATGTACTAAGGTCCCCACATATAATGCTTGATTTTACGTCTGACATAACAGAATCTGGCATTAACCCTTCCAGGAATATCTCCTCCCCCAAAGTTCTGTGCCTCTGCAGCTGGAAGAGCTAACCTCTCTGAATTCTTTGTAAAACTACTAAATTTGCCCAAATTTTCAAACTCATTGTTTAGACCTTTGCTCCAGTTACCTGGTAGTTTGCTGAATCACAAACTACCCCTGAACATCGCTGAACACTGACGTCCTCGACAAGGAAGAGGAACAGTTAGACATTGTGCCGTGTGGTGTCTGCTGGTGACCCAATGTCCAAGATGGCTCCTCCTGCCTGCCAGGATGGCTTCTATGACTGGGGGCAAATGTGGGTGCCTCAGTTCCCCGTCTGTTGGTTCCTTGGCTCTCTGCCACCTGCTCTTCAGCAGGGCAGGAGAACCTCTTTGAGAGCCCATCCATTGAGAAGGAAGTGGCGGTGGCCAGTCCTCTTAAAGGATGGTGCAGCATCACCTCTGCCACATTCTTGGGTTACAACAATCATGAGACCAGCCCATGTTCAAGCAGGGCAAATAAATTCTACCTCTCAGTGAGGGAGTAAAAGAATTTCTGGCCATCTTTAACCTATCACAACTTTGAAACCTTTGAGTGGCTACATCTACACAGAATTTGTGCAAAATTGTTAAAGTGGAAGGAGTTTGGAAGAGGGAACTTGGGGAGAGCCTTGCACACTCTACTACTTCCTTTGGATTTTATGTATTTGAAAGGCAGAATGAGAGAAAGAGAGAGAGAGAGAGAGAAAGAAGTGGGGAAGAGGGTGGGGAGAGAGAAAGAGAAAGGTCTTCCATCTCTGGTTTACTCCCCCCAAAGCCATGAAATCCAGGGCCGGGCCAGGCTGAAGCCAGGAGCCTGAAACTCCATCTGGGTCTCCCATGTGTGTGGCAGGGGCTCAAGCACTTGAGCCATCTTCTGCTGCTTTCCCAGGGCATTAGCAGGTATCGGGAGCAGAAATGGAGCAGTCAGGATTGGAACGATGTTCCCACATGGAATGCCAGTGTCGTAAGAGGCACCTTAACTTGTGGCACAGCACTGGCCCCTTCCTTGGACTTTAGAGAAAACTGAGGTTTCTTAAAATCTGAGCTAGATGACCTCCAGGCTCCTTTTAAGAAGACTAAAACACAAGTTCTTTGTCATGGCTGCAAGACCCTCTATGATCTAGCAGCCTCCCCAAATCCCCAGTCCATTGCTATTGCATTACCTTGTCTTATTTCCTTTATACATTTCCTACCCATACCATAACCTATTCATTTATCACTTCTTGTATGTCTCCCTCCACCAGAAAGCGAATGTCCCAAGGACAGGGCCCTTGTCTGTTTTGTCTGCTGCTGTCAATCCTGGCACCCAGCACAGGGCCTGCCACTTGCCAGACACTTGATAGATCTTTATTGAACAAGAGCACAATTGATTACAAGAATGAAAAACATCCAGTGAAAGGTTATTTTTCCCTATTTTCTCTTCTCGTTGTATGTTCCCAGGCCATTCCAGAAGAGGGACTCTGGGGGATTGTGTAATTAACAGCTCCTAACCTAAGAAACCATATTAATACTTCAAGTATGAACGAAAACAGCCCTGCCTGAGGCTCACAATCCCTCCCTCCAGCCCACGTTTCCCTCATGCCTCTTCAAGTTGTCCTTCTAAATCAAGGTGTCCCATAGTGAGGCCAGGTATATAGACAGATCTAACAAAATTCACATAGGTCTGAGCAAACATTGCCTACATCCCTGTGAGAGTCTAAGCATGAATGCTCAGTGCGATGCTCCTGTGCAGTCTTTCTGCCCCAGGTCTATAGTGCTCAGTGTTGGACAGGATGTGACTTTGTCATCCTCCCCCATGACAAGCTCAGTTCCCCATCTGCACCCTGGCTATTTCAAGTTCAAGTGTTTCCTGTGGCTTTTCTTTCAGAGAACCCAGTGGGGGGAAGTTGAGCCTTAAAGGGACTCTCCTCTGAAGCTCAGGATTGTGAAATGAGATCTTTGCCCCAAGCTCCTACTAAGAAACAAAGCAGTCATTCCCAGACAGTGCCATCCCTCTGGGCAGAGCTAGCCCTCAAGAGGGCCTCTGCAATTGCGGACAAGAAGCGTGTGTGGGTTACCAAAGACCAAGCTCAATCCCATGGCTCCAAGGAGCCTCTGTCCAGAATATGATTCTCAGAACAGATAGCATTTGTGCTAGGGCAGAGTACTGAGGGAATTCACTAGGTTCTGCCACTTTAACACAAAGATGTCTCTCTTCCAACCCAAGGGAAGATGATTTTTTTTTCTTAGAGATTTCATATATTATGATTGGAACTAAGAAATTTCCCCCCAAAATGGAAATAGCTTTTGTTTGTAACTTATTCCTACAGGTAACCTTTGTTTCCTGGACTCCAGCAGTTATGGAGGGAGGAAGTGGGGGAATGGCAGACACAGTCTCTACGACAGCAGGGACTCTCTGCTTCCATAACTGACACTCTAGGGGCTGCTACCACCATCCCGCTATGTCCCCATGACACACACCCCCCGGCTGCCTCCACAGCGCTCTCACACAGGGGAAAGCCAGGGTGACGGCTGGTCCTCCACATGCTGCATGGTTTTCAGCCAAACTCTGCCCTTTGGGTCTTGTCCACTCACCCCTGTAATCCCCAGATTCTCTGGTGCAGCAGGGGTTACGGGGCTGTAGCCGAGAGACTCCTCCAAGGCTGAAACTGAATTTGGAAACAGGGCCTGGTCTTGGATGCTCTGGTGCTTGGGTGGCGTTCTCTGCTTTCCCCAGGTCAGGGGCAGGGATAGCTTCCGTCTGTTTCTTCATCTCCGTCCTGACTGTAGCTCCCAAGGAGCCTCCTCACGGTTTGCCACCCTGGGGACCCACATTGCAGCCCCATAAAAGCGTACAGGTGTCCCACCCTGACCCCCCACCCCAACCAGAGAGTAATTAACTTAAACCTGGTCACCCTGACAGCTAGCAGCCTCAAGCATGGCAAATGAAAGGTTTTCTTTTCCACACACTGTCTGTGGATTTGAGGCATTTTCCACGTACAAAACGCTCTATATTTCAGTAACTGAAGAAACCTAATAGGCCTCCGTCAAAGATAGAGAGTTCCAGCACTTTTTAATTTCTAACGCTCTCCCTCTCCTACCCCAAACTCAGTAACCATCTGCCTGAATACTCTAGGAGATTCCCAAGGTCATCAGCCTCAGGACACAACTCAGCGCAGATCAGGAAGTGTCTTCCCCCAAAGACATGAGGCCTTGTTTACCATACGCTACCTTGATCTTAGCCTCTGCAGCTGTCCTTTAAGACAATGGTTCTAAAATGTGAGCCAAGGGTTTTTTGGCTTAGAGCATTCATCTCCACAGTATGTACTTTAGGGCATGAATTAATAATTAAGACATGATCAATTTACTTGTGATAGCCCTTCTTGGTGTCTCATCAGGAACACCACCATCCCATCAGGAGAGCCTATTTGTATCCACAAATAGGAGATTTCGGGGGCAGAGGGGAGAGTGCGGAAAGGGAGCAGTTTTTAAACTGAAGCTCTTTAGAAAGGTCTGCGACCCAGAGTGCCACGTGAAACGCTCTGTCTTGTTTGGAAAATGCTCTGGGCTCATTTCTGGGGTTGGATCCTGGGTGATTGTCCAAGAGCAAATCATTTCCCCAGGCCCATTTTAAAATTTGAGAAATAGTAACTCATCGCTTGGAAAATACCACCTTAATAACTGTTGCAGTTCAGAATCACCAAAGAACACTAAAACTAGGTAGGGTGAGAACCTGCAGAGTCAAACATCCCCTATTAATTACAGAAGAGACCTATTAACTCTAGAGTTGAGAAATCTGTCCGAATCCCTTAGTGTCCACTCGACAGTAACATCTTCAGCCATGGGGCTGACAACCTCTTATAGCCTGTAGTGTGGTGAAGTACTGAGCAGGGTATTCTTAGCAAATTTGTTACTCCTGACCATAACCATAAGGAAACCTAATACCCACCCAATTTGATGAACATCTGAAAAATAACTGGCCAACAACATTCCAAAGTTTCAAAGTCACAAAAGAACAATACCAAGGAACTGTTCCAGAGTACAGGAGGCAAAGGATACAGGGCAACTTGATGAAAGGGTGGTCCTGGATTTGAACCCTGGTTCAGACAGAGACATGTGTTGGGATAATTGACAACAGTCGAATAACACAATAATGTTATTAATATCCTGGTTCCGATCATTGCACTATGGTTCTGTTAGATGTTGACATTTGGGAAATGTGGTTGAAGCACATGTGGGATTTTTTTATAGTATTGTTTCAACTCTTTTATAAATCTGAACGTACTTCAGAATAAAAAGTTAAGCTAATTTTTTTGACAATGATGAAATCGGGGGAAACGAACATCAGAGGAATGTTGATCAACAAATGATTTAGACTTGCAGAAATATTCATTCACCCATCAAATGGGGTCCATCCTAGTCAGGGGCTGTTCTTGGAACTGAGGAAACAACAGGAGAAAGAAGCCCCACTATTTATAAGACCTCGGTGGGGACCAGTAGACCCAGATACATAAATGATGGGTGTTGTGACGACGGTTGTCACAGAGATCAATGAAGTCCCCTGGGAGCATAGAAGGAAAAGAGTAAGAGAAAATGAGGGTGTGTCATAGGCACAAAGCAGCCTGAGACATTAGGAAAGCACTCGGGAGAAAGGCCTGCGGAGAGAAAGAGTGAGAGTATAGCTCCAGCAGGCGGGAGCGAAGGGCCCACGGGTGACAGAATAGCCACTGGAGAAGATGGCCGGGTGGGTTTATGCGGGTCATGAAGGGGGAAAGTCAAATGGTGGGCACTTTAATCCTTTGGAATGAGAAAATGAGAGGGTAGCTTGCCTGTGGCTGGACGCAGAAATGCTCCCTCGGGAGCAGACACACAGAGAGGCCATGATAAATGGAGGGAGCAATGAGAGTTTCTTGGAAGAAGGGGACTCCCTGTCTGAGACAACCTCTCAGGCAGCTCAGAATGGCCCAGTATTGTCTTGGTAGCAAGAAGGCGGCAGAGGAGCAGCCTGGTAGACACCAGTTACTTGGAAAGGCCACAGGCAGGGTCTGAGTCTTTCTCTGCAGGGGCCTGGAGCCAGTATTGCATGGACCCTGTCGGTGCATGGAGCCAGCTACAACCCACAAAACACTCTCCCCCAGAGCTGGGTCTGGATTGTTTCCTGTGCCTGAAGGAAAACGCTGATGAAATGTGCAAATCTAGAAAGCGCAAGGCTTAAAGACCAGCCCTAATTTGGCTTTTATTACTCGGTCTGAAATGATTAGTTGCAGACAGAACTTAGCTAGAGTTCTCCCCAGCAACTCATTTATTAGTTCTCCTTACAACATCTTCAGGAGAAAAAAAAGTGTGGTTAATTAAGAGACATTTTTCCTGTGACACAGGGAGGGTAGCTAGAGTACTCTATGTGTTGATTACAAACCATGACTAATGGTTCTCAGGAGTGACTGCAAGGAGCCTTAAGAAGGAGAAAGAAAAAAAATACATATATTAGAGGCAGTTACTTTCTTGGGACAAATATTTGGGACTTGTAAAGCTCAGTGTAGCCAAGCCAAGCAAGAAAAGAAAACTTTGCAGCCTGAATTTAGACAAAATGAAAATGAACATTTGATTTCGACTAAGTAAGTGTGGCAATGATTAGCTAGCACTGTGTGACTAGAAGCTAATGTATGTTTGTGTCTGAGAGTGTGTAGGAGAGAGGGAGGGAGGGAGAGGGAGAGAGGGAGAGAGAGAGAGAGAGAGAGAGAGCACTCTGCTGAAAAGATTGCTACAAGCCAAAGTAACTAAAAATGAAATAATTTCTCAACATCTGTATCCAAACAGCCTTTTATTTTTAATTCTTGAATGTGGCCAGCAGATGGGGACAATTCTTTATTGGTAGATCATAACTAAGAGCACAAATAACCTACATTGTAATTTTTTTGGATGATCAAAAAGAGCAGTCAAACTTGCATTCTTATTTCTGGATAGTAATTAGATACATCAGAGTTATGCAAGATGAGTATCATTGCTCTTCTACTCAAATAACAGCCAGAATCATCTTCTCTAATAGTTATTGAATTCTCTATGCCAGGCATTGTGTTAATCACTTCGAAGTGTTACAGTAGACCCTGAGACTGATAATGATACCACTTTAGTTGTCTACAGTCACACAACTGGTAAGCAAAGATTCATTCCAGCCTGGGCACTTCCAAGGTCTGTGCTCTCGTCAACTATATTTTACTTCATTCGAATTGGGTACTAAATGTCATATAAATAGATACGGTACAAGCCTGGCAGGGGCTGGGGCAAGTAATATAATAAGCAAATCACAGATTGTGAGTTCATAACAGAAGAAGAATCATTTTAGAAACAGAAGAAAACATCAGACAACTTACTTCTCTGTGATCTCAAAGAAATTAAAAAGATGCAAACTCTAGGAAAACAAAACTCAGAGATGAAGCTTAAGAGATAAAATCCAAAAAACAAAATGCTTAGTTGAAAAGTAGGATAGCAGCATTTAGAACAATAAAAGGAAAATAAAGATAGAAGCACTACAAAAATGAAGACCACATGAAAAGGAGCAATAAGTAGAATAGACACTGATGAAAACAGAAAAAAAATTCAAGAAAAAAACCAAAGATTTTCAGGAAGATGATAGAGATATAAGCAGTAAGTTATCTGAAATTAAAGAAAAAATAAGAATACTATGGACACCAAGGCAGAAAAGGCAAGTCACCCAAAAAAGGGGATAAATGCAGCAGGCCTCAGTCTTCTTGCTGTCCTGCAATACAGGGTGTGAGAATAGAATGGAACAATTCTCACAGAATTTTAATGAAAATGTGACCTAAGAATACTAAATATAATACCTGGGGGCCAGCATTGTGGCAGAGGGGGTTAAGCCACCACCTGCAATGCCGACATCCCATATGGGCACCTGTTCGAGTCCCAGCTACTCCACTTCTGGTCCAGATCCTTGCTAAATGACCTTGGAAAGCAGTGGAAGATGGCCCAAATGCTTGGACCCCTGTACCCATATGGGAGACATGGATTAAGCTCCTGGCTCCTGACTTGGCCTGGCTCAGCCCTGGCCACTTTGGCCATTTGGGAAATGAACCAGAGGACAGAAGATTCTCTCTCTCTCTCTCTCTCTCTCTCTCTCTCTCTAATTCTGCCTTTCAAATAAATAAAATAAATCTTTAATATACATATATATAAAAAACATCTGTGAAATCCTAATTAAAGGGGCAAAAAAAAAAAAAAAACCCTTCATTTTTCCCCAACCCCAATTCTAAGCAACATAACATGTAAAGAGTAATTGTCTGGGCTGGCGCCGTGGCTCACTAGGCTAATCCTCCGCCTTGTGGCGCTGGCACACCGGGTTCTAGTCCCGGTTGGGGCATCGGATTCTGTCCCGGTTTTCCCTCTTCCAGGCCAGCTCTCTGCTATGGCCCGGGAGTTCAGTGGAGGATGGCCCAAGTGCTTGTGCCCTGCACCCCATGGGAGACCAGGAGAAGCACCTGGCTCCTGGCTTCGGAACAGCGCAATGCGCCGGCCGCAGCGGCCATTGGAGGGTGAACCAAGGGCAAAAGGAAGACCTTTCTCTCTGTCTCTCTCTCTTTCTCACTGTCCACTCTGTCTGTCAAAAAAAAAAAAAAAAAAGTAATTGTCTGGTTGGGCAGAAAAGGTAGATAGGTACCAAGAAATCACATAGAAACCTGGGGTTGGCACCACTGCCAGAATTAGGCTGGCACCGCTACAACCACAGCCATGCCCCTGTACCTGCTGGTCCCCTCACAATCCCAGACTCTCCCCCAGAAGCCGCTCACACTTCCACTACTGCGGCCATCAGTTACAATGGAAGATGACTATACTGCAGCATCCAACTAGAAATTTATCCAAAATAAATTAACTAACCAATATCTAAAAATGTATCTTCAGGAAAAAGCCTTTTACCATGAAAATCACTCATTAAAAGTGATAGAAGAAATCCACTAGATGTATAACTAACAATATAGGAATACAGGAAGTATGAAAAAGCAAGGCAATATGATGTGCTCCAGGGAACATCACAATACATTACAGACTCCAAAGAAAGGGAAATTGATGAGATGCCTGATACAGAGTTCAAAGAAATGATTATAAAGATGCTCAAAAACAGGCCTCAGATTCAGCCTTTAAGGCATTCAGATCTGGCTGAAGAGCCCATGAGAGTGTTTTAGGCATGGAAAGCCAAGACACTCTGGCAAAAAAAAAAAAAAAAAAAAAAAAACTAAATGAAAGATCTCTGCAAGTGAGATCCCAGTGGAAAGAACGGGCCATCAAAGAAGGAGGTGCCTTTCTCTGAAGGGAGGAGAGAACTTCCACTTTGACTATGACCTTGTCTAAAAAAGATCGGAGTTGGCAAACTCAAAAGGCTTCCACAGCCTTGGCAACTCATGACAAGAGCCTAGGGTGATTACTGACGCCATAAACAAGGGTGCCAATTGTTAAGTCAACAACAGGAGTCACTGTGCACTTATCTCCATGTGGGATCTCTGTCCTTAATGTGTTGTCCAATGTGAATTAATGCCATAACTAGTACTCAAACAGTACTTTACACTTTGTGTTTCTGTGTGGGTGCAAACTGTTAAAATCTTTACTTAATACATACTAAATTGATCTTCTGTATATAAAGAGAATTGAAAATGAATCTTGACGTGAATGGAATGGGAGAGGGAGTGGGAGATGGGAGGGTTGCGGGTGGGAAGGAAGTTATGGGGGAGGAAAAAGCCACTGTAATCCAAAAGCTGTACTTTGAAAATTTATATTTATTGGCCGGCGCCACAGCTCAATAGGCTAATCCTCCACCTGAGGCGCCGGCACACCTGGTTCTAGTCCCAGTCAGAGCGCCGGATTCTGTCCTGGTTGCTCTTTTTCCAGTCCAGCTCTCTGCTGTGGCCTGGGAGTGCAGTGCAGGATGGCCCAAGTCCTAGGGCCCTGCACTCACATGGGAGACCAGGATAAGCACCTGGCTCCTGGCTTCAGATCAGTGTGGTGCACTGGCCACAGCGCGCTGGCCGCAGTGGCCATTGGGGGGTGAACCAACGGAAAAAAGAAGACCTTTCTCTCTCTTTCTCTCACTGTCCACAATGTCTGTCAAAAAAAATTAAAAATTAAAAAAATTATGTTTATTAAATAAAAGTTAAAAAAAGATGCTCAAAAAGATAGATAAACATATTGATACTTGAATGAAATCAGGAAAATAGTGTATGATATGAAAGAGAAATATAGTAAATAGATAGAGATCTTGAAAAAGAGCCACACAGAAATCTTGGAAATGAAAACTCAGTAAGTCAAATAAAAATACATTTGAAAGCCTTAACAACAGATTAGATCAAGCAGAAGAAAGACTATCTGAACTTAAAGACGAATCTTTGGAAATATTCCAGTTAGGCAAACAAAAAGGAAAAAAAATTTTTAAGAAGAATGAAGTCAGCCTCCAAGACCATTGGAGACACTATTAAGTGACCACAAATTGAGGGTAAAGGGAAGGGTACAAGTATAGAAAATCTATTCCATGAAATAATAGCTGAAAAATTCCGAATCTTTGGTAAAGCCACTATGGAAGTCAGTCCGGAGATTCCTCAGAAACCTGAATATAACCCTACCATTCAACCCAGCCATCCCACTCCTTGGAATTTACCCAAAGGAAGTTAAATTGGCAAACAAAAAAGTGGTCTGCACCTTAATGTTTATTGCAGCTCAATTCACAATAGCTAAGACATGGAATCAACCTAAATGCCCATCAACAGTAGACTGGATAAAGAAATTATGGGATATGTACTCTACAGAATACTATACATCAGTAAAAAACAATGAAATCCGGTCATTTGCAACAAAATGGAGGAATCTGGAAAACATTATGTGAAATAAGCCAGTCCCAAAGGAATAAATATCATATGTTCTCCCTGATCGGTGACAACAAACCGAGCACCAAAAAGGAAACCTGTGGAAGTGAAATGGACACTATGAGAAACGGTGAGTTGATCGGCCTTTGCCCTGACTGTTGATGAACAACTTAATACTTTATCCCTCTTAGTATTTTTTTGTTTGTTTGTTCTACTTAATACTATTGGTTGAATTCTGTAATTAATACACAGTTATTCTTAAGTGTTGAAACTTAACTGAAAAGTGATCCCTGTTAAATATAAGAGTGGGAATAAGAGAGGGAAGAGATGTACAATTTGGGACATGCTCAAGCTGACTTGACCCAAATGGTAGAGTTAGAAACATACCAGGGGATTCTAATTCAAGCCCATCAAGGTGGCATGTACCAATGCCATCTCACTAGTCCAAGTGATCAATTTCTGTTCACAATTGATCATAATGATAGGACTAAGAGTCAAAGGGATCACATAAACAAGACTAGTGTCTGAATAATACTAACCAATAGAATAAAAAAGGGAGAGAACGATCCAACATGGGAAGCAGGATGCACAGCCGACTCATAGAATGGCGGATGTCCTAAACAGCACTCTGGCCTCAGAATCAGCCCTTAAGGCATTCAGATCTGGCTGAAAAGCCCATGAGAGTGTTTCAGGCATGGAAAGCCAGAACACTCTGTCAAAAAAAAAAAGACCTAAATGAAGGATCTCCATGCGTGAGATCCCAGTGGAAGGAACGGGTCATCAAAGAAGGAGGTACCTTTCTCTGAAGGGAGGAGAGAACTTCCACTTTGACTATGACCCTGTCTCAATATGATCGGAGTCGGTAAACTCAAAAGGCTTGCATAGCCTTGGCATCTCATGACAAGAGCCTAGGGTGATTACTGATGCCATAAACAAGAGTGTCAATTTGTTAAGTCAACAACAGGAGCCACTGTGCACTTACTCCTCATGTAGGATCTCTGTCATTAATGTGCTGTACATTGTGATTTAATGCTATAACTAGTACTCAAACAGTATTTTTCACTTTGTGTTTCTGTGTGGGTGCAAACTGTTGAAATCTTTACTCAATATATACCAAACAGATCTTCTGTATAGAAAGAGAATTGAAAATGAATCTTGATGTGAATGGAAGGGGAGAGGGAGCTGGAAAGGGGAGGGTTGCGGGTGGGAGGGAAGTTATGGGGAGGAAAGCCATTGTAATCCATATGCTGTAGTTGGAAATGTATGTTCATTAAATAAATGTTTAAAAAAATTCCTAATCTTGAGCAAGATTTGGACACCCAAGTACAGGAGGCCCATATGACTCCAAATAGACTTGACCAGTAAAGATCCTCACCACAACACATTATAATCAAACTCCCAAAAACACAACACAAAGACATAATTCTAGAATCTGCAGTAGAAAAACACAAGTCACACTTAAGATGACCCCCATTATGCTAAAAGCAGTTGGAGCCGGTGCTGTGGTGCAGTGGATTAAGCCACTTGCAATGCAGGCATCCCAAATGGGAGTGCCAGTTCAAGTCTTTGCTGTTCCTCTTCCGACCATGCTCTCTGCTAATGTTCCTGAGTGAGCAGAGGAAGATGTCCCAAGTACTTGGGCCCCTGCCACCCATGCAGTAAACCTGAATGGAGTTCCTAGCTCATAGTTTCAGCCATTTGGGGAGTGAACCAGCAGATGGAAGATCTCTTTTTCTCTCTGTCACTCTACCTCTCAAATAAGTGAAATAAATCTTTTTATTTAAAAAAAGAGTTAAAGAAGATTTCTCAGGGAAACCTTACAAGGCCAGAGGAAATGGAATCATATATTCCAAGTTCTCAAAGAAAAAGAAAATGACTAACCAAGAATAAGTGTACCCAACAAAGTTATCATTTGTAGATGAATGAAAAATAAAGATCTTACAAGACAAGGAGAAGCTGAGGGAAATGATGACCACCAGACCAGCCTCACAAAAGATACTTAAATGAGTGCAACATACGAAAGCAAAAAAAAAAAAAAGAGTAATAACCATCATGAAAATATGTGAAAATATAAAACCCTCTAGAAAAAGAACAAAGGTTAGTCAAAACAAACAATAAATGTTTTTAAATGATACAAAAATTTACACTGGAGAAAAGACAGCCTCTTCAATAGATGATGCCAGGAAAATTGGATTCCATATGCAGAAATCTATCTCTATCATCTCTTACTCCAGCTCTATCTCCTTCCTCCTTTCCCTCTCTCACTCTCACTCTCTCTCATGCACACACAGCGACACCACTACCCTATAGAAAGATCAATTCAAAATGGGTCAAATATCTAAATATAAGAGATGAAACTATAAAGTTACTAGAAAAAAACGTAATAGAAGCACGTCAAAACTTAGGCATAAGCAACAACTTTTGAAAATAGACCCCAAAAGCACAGGCAACGAAAGCAAAAACATACAAAGGAATTATATCAAATTAAGAAGCTTCTGCAAGAGGAAGAGAATCATCAGCAGAGTAAAGAGACAACAGACAGAATGATAAAAAATACTTATAAACTCTGCACCTGACACAGGGTTACTACTCAGAATATAAAAGAATTAAAACAAATCTCAATAACCAAAAAAATAAATCACTGCTGTTTAAAAATGCCCAAAGGAGGCCTGGTGCAGTGTTGTAGTGGGCTAAGTCTCTACCTGTGGCACCAGCATCCCACATGGGTGCTGGTTTGTGTCCCAGCTGCTCTTTTTCTGATCTAACTCTCTATCATGGCACAGGAAAACATTAGAAGATGGCCCAAGTTCTTGGGCCCCAGAATCCACGTGGGAGACCAGAAAGGAACTCCTGGCTCCTGGCTTAGGTTTGGCCCAGCTCCAGCCATTGCAGCCATTTGGGGAGTGAACCAGTGGATGGAGGACTTCTCTCTCTGTCTCTCTCTCTCTCTCTGTCTCTCTCTCTCTCTGTCTGTAACTCTACCTCTCAAATAAATAAATAAATAAAATCTTTTTCAAAAAATGGCCAAAGGATCTAAATAGACATTTTTCAAAAGAAGAAATATAAAGGGCCAAAAAATACCTGAAAAGCTGCTCAATATCATTACCCATCAGGAAAATGTAAATCAAACCATGATGTAGTATCATCTACAGTTTGAATAGCTACTATCAAAAAGACAAAAAATAACCCATGCTAGCAGGGTATGGAGAGAAAGGAACTCTTACACACAGTTGGTGGGAATGCAAATTAATACATTCATAATGAAGAACAGTATGAAGTTTCTTTAAAAAAATTAAAAATTGATCTATCGTATGACCCCACTATCCCATTTCTGGATATATAGCCAAAGGCAATGAGATCAGCATACCAGAGATACCTACACTACTATATTCATTGCAGCACTATTCACAATAGCCAACATATGGAATCAGCATAGATATCCATTGATGTGTGAATGAGTAAAAAAGTGTGTATTCATACACACAGAGAGAATGTGGAATGTTATTTGGACATTAAAAAATGAAATCCTGATATTTGCAGCCAAAACAGGTGGAAATTGGAGATCGTTTTGTTAAACGAAATATGTCAGACCCAGAGAGACAAATACCACATACAAAAGTTTAAAAATGGAATAAGTATATCTGAACTTAGAATAGTGATTACTAGAGGCTGGAAATCACGGTGGGAAAGGAGATCAAAGGAGTTGGATAATAGGTAGCCAAACACAGTCAGAGAGAAGTAACGAGATCTAGTGTCCATGGCACAGTGTCTTATAGCTCCCATTATTCTGCATGAAGACCTAGAAGAGAGAAGCTGGTAGGCTATAAACACAAAGAAAATATAAGGAAGTGGAAAGCCTAGTTGTGTGGTTTGATTGGTTCATATTGTGCATATGTATTGAAATATTAAACTGTACCCCATAATATATGTAAACATTACATGCTAATCAAAATTTTAATAATAAAATAATTCAACAAAAAAATTCCAAAATTTTTAAAAAGTAGCACAATTGGCATTACAAAATTAGTAAAAAAAAGATGAATTTTCTAACAAATTAAATAGGGACTAAGTAGTTACATATTTTGAGAAATAAATCGATTTATTTCTTGTCTTTACACTAAAATAAAATATGTCAAATGGGTCAGTGTTAAAATATTTTACAGTAGCTATAAAAATACTTGTATATGTACAAGGCTACTTCAAAAGTTTGTGGGGAAAACTCTAAATATAAATTTAGGGGTGAATAATTAGTGTAGTGGTTAAGATGCCTACATCTCATACTCGGGCTCAATAGCTGACTCTGGCTTCTGACTACGGGTTCCTGCTAACTCAGATCCTAGAGACAACATTGGTGGCTCAAATGATTGGGTCCCTGACACCCATATGGGAGACCTGATTTGAGTTCCTGGCTCCTCCTGGCTTTGGCATAGTGCAGTCCCAGACACTGCAGACTTTTAGGGAATGAATGGCAGATGGGAATGCCTTCTTCTCTTCTCTCTTCTCTCCTCTCCTCTCCTTTCCTCTCTTCCCCTCCTTTCTCTTCCCCTTTCCCTCCTCCTCCTCCTCCCTCTTCCTCCTACTCCACTCCCTCCCTCCCTTAAAAAAGTGCTTTTTTAAAAAAGATTTAATTTATTTATTTGAAAGACAGAGTTACAGAGAGAGGTAGAGAGAGAGAGAGAGAGAGAGAGAGAGAGAGGTCTTCCATCTGCTGGTTCACTCCCCAGATGGCCGCAATGGCTGGAGCTATGCCGGGTGGGTGCAGGAGCCCAAGGACTTGGGCCATCTTCTACTGCTTTCCCAGGCCATAGTAGAGAGCTGGATCAGAAGAGGAGCAGCCAGGACTAGAACCGGCGCCCAAGTGGGATGCCGGCACTACAGGCCAGGGCTTTAACCCGCTGCGCCACAGCGCCAGCCCCTTAAAAAAGCTTTTAAAAAGAGATGAATTTATTTTGGTTCAAAAAATTCTGAAAACCTTGCACAGTTTTTTCATGATATGCATTTTTCATGAACTTCCGAAGCTCCCGCCATGTGTATGAATTTCAAAACTTTTGATTCTATTTCCATGAACTTTTTGATGTACACTTGTGTATTCCTTTGGTTCAGAAAAGATTTTCTAAGCATGACTTAAAAATACAGAAATTGTGAAGGGCAAGATTAATAAATTTGACTACATACAAAATTTAAGTTTCCTCATAAGTTAAAAAAGCAGTCAAAAGAAAATAATAGTCTCGATGAAATAAATGTAACAATTATGACAAACAGATCTAATATTTTTAACATAATAAGAGCTCCAACGAGTCAAAAGAAAAAATAATGGTAACAAAGCCAACAGACATGCACAGATATTTAATTTTAAAGAGAAATATAAATGCAGTATAAACAAACATGTAAAAGGAAGCTCCACCACATGCTAATTTTTAAAGTGCAAAATAAAAAATAATACGGGCTTCTGCTTCCCATATGTCCACGTAAGCTTTTTTGGACCAAATTTTCCCATAAACAACTGTAACTTTTAAAGCATCTCTCTCTCCCTCTCTCTCTCCCTCTCCCTCTCTCCCTCTCTCCCACTCTCCCTCTCTCCCTCTCTCCCTCTCTGTCTCTGTCTCTGTCTCTCTCTCTCTCTCTCTCTCTCTCTCTCTCTCTCACACACACACACACTGATCTGAAGACATTGGATACTAAAAAATAGCTGGTATATTCTGAAGGAAAGCTAAAAATTGGAAGAAATAGCAAAAACGATGTGTTATCTGGCTTTATACAACTGTTACCCTGAGGTCAGACTTTAATCAATGTTACACAGAGTACTAGAACTCTGGTTGGAGAAAACAAGGTCTTGATGTACTGAACAATCAGATGACAGAGGTAGGAGGAAGCACAAACACCGGGAAATGAGGGGGGAATCCCTGAAAGGAGAGGATCTCAGCAGAGGAGACCCAAATTATAAGTGCAAATTAGACCCAATATTCTGCATGCATGGGGCAGACTCAAAGCAACCATTGGACAGAAAACTGAACTGAGATTAGGGCTATCAACCAAAAGACAGTTTGCAGCTTGAGTCCAATCAAGTTCATTGTCTCCAAACACAAAATCCTCAGAACTCTTGGGAGGACGGGGTCAGTGTGGTGGTACAAAGGGTTAAAACATTCCCTGTGATGCTGGCATCCCATATGAGTTCTGGTTCGAGTCCTGGTTGCTCCACTTTGAATTCAGTTCCCTGTCAGTGTGCATGGGAAAGGAGTAGAAGCCAACCATGTGGGAGACCAGGATGGAGTCCCTGACTCCTGGCTTCAGCCTGGCGCAGACCTGGCTGTTTGGCCACTTGGGGAGTGAATCAATGGATGGAAGATCTCTCTGTCTGTTTGTCTATCTCTCTCTGTAACTCTGCCTTTCAAATAAATAAAATAAAATCTTTTAAAAAATTAAAATAATGTGACAGAATGACGTTGAAAATAAGAAGTCAATTAACTTGGATATAAGTCAGTAGAAATCCCTGAATATTAATCACAGAAAAAAAATACCAAAAAAAACCCCAGAATTTTAGCACTCTGTGGAACAATATCTTTGTTTTTTTGTTTTGTTTTTTGTTTTTGTTTTTTTGTTTGTTTTTTTGACAGGCAGAGTGGACAGTGAGACAGAGAGACAGAGAGAAAGGTCTTCCTTTGCCGTTGGTTCACCCTCCAATGGCCTCCGCGGCCAGCGCGCTGCAGCAGGCGCACCGCGCTGATCTGATGGCAGGAGCCAGGTGCTCATCCTGGTTTCCCATGGGGTGCAGGGCCCAAGCACTTGGGCCATCCTCCACTGCACTCCCGGGCCACGGCAGAGAGCTGGCCTGGAAGAGGGGCAACCGGGACAAAATCCAATGCCCCGACCGGGACTAGAACCCGGTGTGCCGGCACCAAAAGGTGGAGGATTAGCCTAGTGAGCCGCGGTGCCGGCCAAAACAATATCTTAAAAAGTTAAGCAGGCATGACTTGGGGGTCCCCGAGGAAATGAAAAGAAAGGAGCAGAATAACATTTGAAGGTATAATGGATGTAAAAGTTCCAGACTTGGTAAAAAACATAAATTAACAGCCTCAATCAGTTCAATGAACCTCATAGAAGATAATTAGATAGAATACTGTATCTAGACTCATCATAGTGAAGCTACTGAAAACCAAGGATAAAAGCAACACAGAATAATAATTCAAGTTTCTAGCGATTGAACTGCCAATTATTAGGACCAGAAGAGGGTAAAACAATGTCTTCAGAGTGCTGAAAGAAAGCCTTGTCAACCCAAAATCCTATCTCCAGGAAAAATATCCTTGAAAAATGAAAGCAAAATATAGTTTCAGGTTAAAAAAAAATCAACTAAGACTATAACCACAAGATAATTTGTTATCAGTAGTCCTGCACTATAAGAAATGCCAAAGAAATTTACTCCAACAACAGGGAAATGGTACCAGATGGAAAGTAGGATCTTCAGGAAGGAATAAGGAGCAAGTAATGTGAAATGCACACATTTCTTCAAAACACAATTTCAGGAAACTGACAGGAAAAGAAACAAGTTTTGAATAGCCCTATGTTCTTTTTTTTTTTTAAAGACTTATTTTATTTATTTGAAAGACAGCGTTACAGAGAAAGGTAGAGAGAAAGAGAGAGAGGCCTTCCATCTGCTGGTTCACTCCCCAGATGGCCACAACAGCCAGGGCTGAGCCCATCCGAAGCCAGGAGCTAGGAGCTTCTTCCGGGTCTCCCACATGGGTGCAGGAGCCCGAGGACTTGGGCCATCTTCTACTGCTTTCCCAGGCCATAGCAGAGAGCTGGGTTGGAAGAGGAGCAGCCGGGACTAGAACCGGTGCCCATATGAGATGTTGGCGCTTCAGGCCAGGGTGTTAACCCACTGAATCACAGCACTGGTCCCAAGCCCTGTGTTCAAGAAATGAAATTCATCCTTTTTTGTTGTTGCTTTATGCCACTGAGTTTTGTAGTATGTTTATTTTTTAAATTTATTTATTTATTTATTTGCATACATTTTAAAAAGATTTATTTATTTATTTGGAAGTCAGAGTTACACAAGGAGAGAGAGGAGAGGCAGAGAAAGAGAAGTCTTCCATCCACTGGTTCACTCCCCAATTGGCTGCAATGGCCAGAGCTATGCTGATCTGAAGCCAGGAGTTTCCTTCAGGTCTTCCACATGGGTGCAGGGGCTCATGAACTTGGGCCATCTTCTACTGCTTTCCCAGGCCATAGCAGAGAGCTGGATCAGAAGTGGAGCAGCCGGGACTTGAATCAGTGCCCATATGGGATGCTGGCATTGCAGGCAGAGGCTTTACCTGCTATGCCACAGCACTGGCCCCTTACATGCATTTTGTAAATACTAGCACAATAATATGCCCTTTCAGAAAATAGAGAAGAATCAAAGATTTTCTAGTGCATTTTAGAACCACAAACATAAACTTGCTATCAAAACCTAGTGAGTATAAGAAAAAAAATTTACATATCTACGGTTCTAATTAACAAAGATTAAAACAACTCTTTTTTTTTCTTTTTTATTAAACTTTTATTTAATGAATATAAATTTCCAAAGTACAGCTTATGGGTCACAATGGCTTCCCCCCTCCCGTAACTACCCTCCCGCCCGCAACCCTCCCCTCTCCCGCTCCCTCTCCCCTTCCATTCATGTAAGGATTCATTTTCAATTCTCTTTGTATACAGAAGATCAGCTTAGCATATATTAGGTAAGGTTTTCAACATTTTGCCCATATAGCAATACAAAGTGAAAAAACTACCATTGGATTACTAATTATAGCATCAAATAGCAATGTACAGCACATTAAAGACAGAGAACCCACATGATTTTTTTTTCGAATTAATTAACTTTCTATGCCATTTCCCCTTCAGCACCAGGTTGTTATTTTTTTTTTTTCATTTCCAATTCTCTTTATATACAGAAGATCACTTCAGTATATCATTAGTAAAGAGCTCATCAGTTTGTGCCCACACAGAAACGCAAAGTATAAGGATAAAGTATTACATTGTATATCTAGAGTCAGGACCTAAGCTGATCAGGTCATTGTTTCTTATAGTGTCCATTTCACTTAACAGGTTTCCCCTTTGGTGCTCAGTTAGTTGTCGCCGATCAGGGAAAACAAATGATGTTTGTCTCTTTGGGACTGGCTTAATTCACTCAGCATGATGTTTTCCAGATCCCTCCATCTTGTTTCAAATGACTGGGTTTCATTGTTCCTTACTGCTGTATAGTATTCTATAGAGTACATGTCCCATAATTTCTTTATCCAGTCTACTGTTGATGGGCATTTGGGTTGGTTCCAGGTCTTAGCTATTGTGAATTGAGCTGCAATAAACATTAATGTGCAGATGGCTTTTTTATTAGCCAAATTAATTTCCTTTGGGTAAATTCCAAGGAGTGGGATGGCTGGGTTGTATGGTAGGGTTATGTTCAGGTTTCTGAGGAATCTCCAGACTGACTTCCATAATGGCTTAACCAGTTTGCATTCCCACCAACAGTGGGTTAGTGTCCCTTTTTCCCCACATCCTCTCCAGCATCTATTGTTGGTAGATTTCTGGATGTGAGCCATTCTCACCGGGGTGAGGTGAAACCTCATTGTGGTTTTGATTTGCATTTCTCTGATTGCTAGTGATCTTGAACATTTTTTCATGTGTCTGTTGGCCATTTGGATTTCTTCTTTTGAAAAGTGTCTGTTGAGGTCCTTGGCCCATCTCTTCAGTGGGTTGTTTCTTCTGTTGTGGATTTTCTTGATTTCTTTGTAGATTCTGGTTATCAACCCTTTATCTGTAGTATAGTTTGCAAATATTTTCTCCCATTCTGTCGGTTGCCTCTTCACTTTCCTGACTGTTTCTTTCGAAGTACAGAAACTTCTCAATTTGATGCAATCCCAAATGTTAATTTTTGTTTTGACTGCCTGTGCTCCTGGGGTCTTTTCCAAAAAGTCTTTGCCTGTACCTATATCTTGCAGGGTTTCTCCAATGCTCTCTAATAATTTGATGGTTTCGGGCCGTAGATTTAAGTCTTTAATCCACGTTGAGTGAATTTTTGTGTAAGGTGAAAGGTATGGGTCTTGCTTCAAGCTTCTGCACATGGAAATCCAGTTTTCCCAGCACCATTTATTGAATAGACTGTCCTTATTCCAGGGATTAGTTTTGGATCTTTGATCAAATATAAGTTGGCTGTAGATGTTTGGATTGATTTCTGGTGTTTCTATTCTGTTCCATTGGTCTATCCATCTTAAAACAACTCTTAACAAAATATATGCAAATCAGTTAAGATAAAAGTGAAAATAAAATCAGAACCACTAGATTTTCTTCTCTTTCCCTTTTGTGTACCTGCTTTGCTGTTCGGCTTTATGCTTTCACGTGTGTTCATGGTTGTAGTGATCTTTCTCTTGCTTCTAAGATAGCACTCCCTTAAGAATTTCCTGCACAGCTCTTTTGTGGTGATAGAGTCCTTCAGTTTTTGGCATCTTGCTATACCCCTTTATATCTTTTAAGAACAATTTTTAAGATATTTTTTGCTCATAATAGCAGGCTACTAGCTGATTTTCAGAGCAGTTTTAGCTGCAAGATTAAAAAACCCATTTTATCAAGTTTCAACTAATGGAAGGAACATGAGTTTCACCACCATACCCATCTCATTTTCCTTTTGTCGCAGGATTGCATATACCTCCTTTTCCTGCACTCTTGAGTTTCATGATGTTCCATAAGAACCCTCCTTGTCCAGTCCCCTGCATTCCCACCCTGAAGCCATCTCCTGGATCCTTGGGAAACTCATAGTGATCAGCACATCTCCCTCTGTCCCAAGTCTCTTCTCCCGATGTGCTCTTCACACTCTTGCACTAATAGGAACCAGCTTTCCTAAAGACGTGGCTCCCCATGAGACCCCAAACGGGCCTCTAGCTGGGCTGGAGGGGGCAGGGAAGGGGCGATTCTCATTGTCTTCCTCTCTTCGCACTATTGCACCTCCGGCACTTGCCTCTCAGGTGGGCAGGTGGCCCATCCATCCATCCCTCTCCTTGTTGTAGTCACCTACTAGTCCTTGGTCCACACCCAAGACCATGACGGTTCTGGCTGTTGGCTCTCTGTCACTCTCCAACCCAAACAATTCTCCCATAGCTCCCACCTCTCGGTTCCTGTCTTCTCATCCAATGGTCCTGTCCTCCATCCATCTTGACTACTCACTTCCAGAGTCAAATCCTAACTGGGTCATCTTCAGCAACCACAATCCTCCTCAGCCTTCATCTCAAGCATTCTATTTCTTCACACCACCTCCCATCTTTCTATCTCTCATTGAAGAAAGGGGTAGCACACCCTAACAGTCTCAGCCAGCACTCCAATAACTGACAGATGGAAAAAGGAAAAGCCTAACACATTTGTTTCATCAAAATTGTCTGCAGCACGAGAGCCTTCGGAAATGCAGTCACAAAGAACCAGGGAAAGCTGTGTCAATGCTTAGTTCTGATGAAGAACGGACATCCAAGCAGAAAGGTAGTTGGATGATAGAGGCTATCAATGGTGATAGACCCACCGGGAAGACCCAGTAATGCCCGCATGTCCACATTCTTTTTGGCCTCTCTGTGCACGGTTCCTTCCCCCTGGGTATGGGACAGGACCCCTCTGGAATGAGAATCTTCTAGGGAGAAACAATAGAGACAGTGATCTTTCTAGGTTTTATGGCTGGCACTGGGGGCGAAGGGTTCTAGTTTCTACTATCTGCTTTAGGGGAGAGGAATCCTGGTTTCCATGACCCACTTCAAGGGAGAAAAGGGGGCTAAAGGAGGGAAAGGAAAGGTCAGAGAGACCTGACTTCTGAGGCCTTCCAGTTCCCTTCAATTCCATCAGCATGCAAAAACCTCACTGTACTTTGGAGTATTCCAGCCTCATTTTTTCCAGTACTTCAACTGCACTAATATTCATCTATCTTTTCACTTTTTTGTTTCTCAGTCCCCTCTTCTTGCTCTCTTTGTCCAATTTAAACCCCATGGCCAATATCAATTAATTGCTCAGTCTCCCTGTGTCCACACAGCTGAATGAGCCCACAGAAACACAAAACCTCAAGGAGCTGAGTGGATGAGCCATATGCTATCTAGGCAGAAAGCATCCCAGAAACTTGGAACAGCATGTGCAAAGGCCCTGACACACAGTGATACATAGAGACTTTAAGGAATTGAAGGCCAGGTGATTCAGTAGAATGTACACAGGGGATTACAAATGAAAATGAGGTCAGGGAACTGAATATGAAGCCAGATCTTTTAGTGTTTTGTATCTGCAGTGGTTCTTCTGGCTGTGATGTTGAGAACAGAGATTGGGATCATAGGGCAAGAGCAGGAAGACAACTTCGGAATGGTGGCTTGAGTCACTCTGATAACAGTGCAGGTGCTGAGGAATGGTCTAATTCTGGAGCTATCTCGAAGGTAAGCTAGGATTTAATGACTGATGGGATATGGGATGTGAGAGAAGGAGAAAAATTCCATGTTGCTGCTCCTTTTTGCTTGTTTGCCCTTTTGTTAACACAGCTGAAAGGATGGAGAAGCCACCCACTAAAATGAGGACTATAAGGGAAGTGGGGCTTATTTGGGGGAGGGAGAGTCTTGGGTAAATTGTAATCTCAATGAGATCATTCTTAACCACCCTATTTTAAACTGCACCCCCTCTCTGGCACTCTCTGTCCTGTCTGTGCTGTATTTGTCTCCACAGCATGGGTAAAGGAGAGTCTGTCTGACCCACTATCCCCTCAACGCAGGCCTTGGGCAAGAATAACAAGGCTTCTCCATTACCAGTCTCTTTGAGAAGGCACTCAGTGGAGAGGAAATGAAGGTGATGTCACTAGAAGAGGCAATGGCAGCTGAATAGGTACATAAAAAGCTGATGTCCACCACACACACTACTAACAGATAGTAAATCAGTTCCTTTCCATTCCCTTTTGTAAAAAATCAGTTACAACATGCAGGAGCAATAAGTACTTTTTGTTCCCTCTCATGGATTTAAACTTGAAACCTCGTAAGATGAGACCATTTATATCGCTACCACATCCTTTTCCTGCTTTCTGCTAGCGCAGGTGACCTTAGCAAATTGGCATCTTCCAGAACAGCAGGATCCCTGTCTGAGGTGTGATTTGGCCAGGGGCCCATCAATGTGGGCTGGCCATAATTTCATTTTGATTTTAAGAACTTCAAATTGGACCAAATGAATACCTTGCTCCATTAAGAATGATCTCAGATAATGTATATGGGCAATGTTTTAGATATTCATCTCTCCAGAGGCTTCAGACAATGCTTCTTCACAATTAATATCCATGTTAGTACCTGCCTTTTAAAAAATAAGCCATTCAGGCCAAAACCCAGTTCACTCTTTTGACTTTGTACACCTAATTTTCAATACACCTATAAGTATATTCTGCAATATTACACCAACATATTCTCATTCTTGGTTGTGTCTCAGAGCATATCTGGTTGACTCAAGGCATAGAGTGTTTTCAGGCCAACATTGGGACAAAATCCACAACATTTGGGGTCTTTAGGAATACACACACACAAAAAAGCTGAGCCCCCATGGGGCCAGCTGCTCCTGTGCATGCATCAGCTTAGAACTCTGTCCAAGCATCTGCTCAGGGGTCCACGCAGAGTCCTGCTCAGAGATCTGTCCAGAGCAGATGGTCAGCAACAGAGACCACTGCGGTTACAAGGACATTGGTGAATCTAGAGTCCTTCTCTCCTTATTTTACCACAAAGTCAGATAAGTCTCCCATATTCCCATATTTCTTCTTGGAGAGGAGTTAAGTGAAGGGAGCTTTATTAACTTCCTTTTTTTTTTTTGTATTATGATGCATTAACATGTCATGGCCTGCTGCTCCCAGAAGTAACTAATTCCCAAAGAGAGTAAACAACTTGCCTGTGAAGCATGCCTCTCACATGCAAATCAACCAATCCCAAACCCATTTCCACCCCCAATTACTGTTTATCTAACATTCATACACTAAGCCAATACAATCACCCATTTCCACCCCCAATTACTGTTTATCTAACATTCACACACCAAGCCAATGCAGTCACATGCCCATCAAGGACAGGGATATATCTGAGAAATATACCATTGTGTAACTTTGTCATTTTGGGAATATAGAATGTACTTACACATACTATGGTTACACTGTCACCAGATAATATAATCCCTGGGACCATCATTGTATATATAATCCATTATTTCTGTTTTTTCCAATTTTTAATTAATTTATTTTTAGTTTATGAAAGGCAGAGACAGATAGATCTTCCATCTACTGGTTACTGCCCACATGCCTGCAATATTTGGGTGAGGCAAGGTGAAATCCAGGATCCTAGAACTCGACCTGGATGTTCCATGTGGTTGGCAAGGATTCAAGTCCTAGAGCTACTATCTGCTGTCTCCCAGGGTGCACATGAGCCGGGAGCTAGATCAAAAACAATGTAGTCAAGACTCAAACCAGGTACCCTGATAGAGATCATGGACACTCTGATATGAGATGTAGGCATCCCACAAAGCATCTTGACTATTGCATCAAACACCTTCCCCTGTGAAGTCCGCTGTTGCTGGAAATGTCATTATGTGACACACGACTACATTTTCCTTGCCCTAAAATCATCTAAGCCTCAGCACCAGACAACTAGGGACAACACATGTAGCCCAGAGCCCACTGACAGTATCCAAACTATCCAGTCCTGATCTTGATCAACCCATCTATACTATATTTTCCATTTCCTCCTTCAAAACCCACAGAGAAGACTCTGACCCAGGTTTTCCTCTTGCTAATTCTGCCTGATTACCAACTCTGGTGATTCCTTAAGTGGCCCTGAATTGCAAAGTGTGTCTCTTCCTCTTGGGAACTGTAATAATGTCTTCTTTCAAGGTGGTTGTCTTCATGTCTGTCACTTTACCATACCTGATTAAATAAATCCCAGGGACATTTAAAACAAGAAATAATCAGAAAGATCACATAATTGTATGAAGACCACAGCGTTTTCCAAATATTACTTCAAATGGTAGAGATTGTGATGCTCTCAATCAGCAAGTTCAAGTTTAAGTTGGTTTATGGTATGTGAAAAACTTTTTCCTGCCAAAGTAGGAAAGAAATATAGGTTTGTAGGAAGCCCGCCACTCAGACATCAGGAAGCAGAATCAAAGTTGTAACTAGATTGACAAGATGGGTTTCCATTCCATTGAAACATAGACGACTGTGACCATGGTCTTTAATCAGTTGGTGATATTCTTGAGGCCCTTTCATATCCTGTATCTCATCTGATATTTATGTAACTCTGTGGGATAGAGTGGACAGATAAGTTTTTCCCATGTGCTAGAAGAGAAAATAGAATTTTGGAAAAGTAGTGGAACATATTGGTTAAGAGCATAAATTATGGAGCAAGTCTGCCTGGGTTCCCATCCCAGTTCCACTACTTTCCAGCTGCGTGACTTGGGCACATTATAAACCTTTCTGTGCCTCAACTTCTTCCTCTGTAAATTGGGATAAGCAATAGAGCCTGTCTATAGGACTGCTGTACAAAGCCAGTTTACCCTCAGGGAGCAAATACTCCTTGCTAGGATTTGTTGTCTGATGTAACCAAGGTTTCCTGGAAAAGAACAAATTTGGAGTTTTCCAACTTTGCCTGCTCCCATTTTTATACCCCTGAGTTTTCTATAACCAAAAAGAAAGAAATTCCCATTAGCTAACCAGCAAATACTCTTTTAGGACAATGCTGGTCCAAGATGCTCCCATGAAAAAAATGGAAGCCAAATTTTTATCAAATCCTTTCACTCTTTCAAAGCCAGTTGAAATCCAAATTCTTCCTCCTTAACTTTTCTAGGCTTCTCTACCTAGAACTGGTTTCTCTCAGCTCTGAGGTTCTCAAGTAGTTGCAGTTTGAACCCTGGAATTTAACATAGAATCACCTAATTCACAGCATTGGCACTGCTCCCACTCAGTGACAATTTCCACTCACTCTTCTGCCAGCCTTATCTCCATGGGGGTCAAAAGTAGTCCAGGAACTGTGGAATTTCATTGCAAGACATCAGCCTCCTATTCAAGTACTTGGGTCCCTGCCAACCCTGTGGGAGATCTGAATTGAGTTCTGGGCTCCTGGCTTTGGCTTGGCCCAGCCCCAGCCATTGTAGGCATTTAGGGAATGATCCAGCATATGGAAGATCTCTTCCTGACCCCTCTGCCAAATTAAAAAAGATAAAGTTAAAAAGAGAAAAAAGACATCAGCCTCCTGCTTTGTCACCTATTTCCTGTCACAGGTGAGATCATCCCTTGGCTACATTCTGCACACACCCTGATACTTCTTGCTCCCGTCACTCAGGGTCCTTCATTATAAACACAAGAAACCAACTCTGTCTGACTTATAATGAGAAGCAATTCATTAAAAGCAAAATAAGGAGTATGAGCAGGAGCTGCCTTGTGCTAGTTCAACGGACCCAATTGCTCAGTTGCCAATAATTTATTTATTTATTAAAGATAAATATTCTGTGACTGAAAAACACAACAACAAAACAAACAATGCAATTAATAAATGGGCAAAGGAATTAAACAGGCATTCTTCAAAAGAGGAAATCCAAACGGCCAACAGACACAGGAAAAAATGCTCAGGAACACTAGTCATCAGGGAAATGCAAATCAAAACCACAATGAGGTTTCACCTCACCCCTTTCAGAATGGCTTTCATACAGAATCAACAGACAACAAATGCTGGCAAAGATGTGGGGGAATAGGCACCTTAATCCACTGTTGGTGGGAACATAAACTGGCACAGCCACTGTGGAAGACAGGATGGAGGTACCTCAGAAACCCAAATATAGACTTACCATATGACCCAGCCATTCCGCTCCTGGAAATTTAGCCAAAGGAAATGAAATCAGCATATGAAAGAGTTATCTGTACTCCCATGTTTATTGCAGCTCACTTCACAATAGCCAAGATATGGAATCAACCCAAATGTCTGTCAACTGAAGACTAGAAAAAGAAATCATGGGATATGTACACCATGGAATACTACACAGCAGTTAAAAAAATTGAAATCCTGTCATTTGCTGCAAAATGGGTGAAACTGAAAACATTATACTTAGTGAAATAAGCTGGTCCCAAAAGGACAAATACCATATGTTCTCCCTGATTTGTAATAAGTAATAGAGCACCTAAAAGATAATCTGTAGAAGTGAAATTGACACTTGGAGATGCAATGACTTTGAACAGCCCTTGTTTCTACTGTTGAGGAACAGTTTTTATTTTCATACTATTTGTGGGACTCTTTACTTAGTGTAGAGTTAATCTCATATGTATAAAGTTGATTGAAAATAGATCTTAGTTCGAAGTCAGCGAACCCTAAAGGCTTCCATAGCCTTGGGAGATTACTGACACCATAAACAAGAGTGTCAAATTGTTAAATCAACAACAGGAGTCACTGTGTACTTTCGTCTCATGTGGGATCTGTCCTTAATGTGTTGTCCAATGTGAAGTGATGCTATAACTTGTACTGAAACAGTATTTTTACACTTTGTGTTTCTGTGTGGGTGCAAATTGATGAAATCTTTACTTAGTATATATTGAATCGATCTTCTGTATATAAAGATAATTAAAAATGAAAAAAAAACTTGGTTTTAAATTGGAAATTGCATAGAAAATTAATCAATTTTTTAAAAATATCATGTATGGCCGGCGCCGCGGCTCACTAGGCTAATCCTCCGCCTTGCGGCGCCGGCACACCGGGTTCTAGTCCCGGTCGGGGCACCGGATTCTGTCCCGGTTGCCCCTCTTCCAGGCCAGCTCTCTGCTGTGGCCCGGGAGTGCAGTGGAGGATGGCCCAAGTGCTTGGGCCCTGCACCCCATGGGAGACCAGGAGAAGCACCTGGCTCCTGGCTTCAGATCAGCGCGGTGCACCGGACACAGCGCGCCAGCCACGGCGGCCATTGGAGGGTGAACCAATGGCAAAGGAAGACCTTTCTCTCTGTCTCTCTCTCTCACTGTCCACTCTGCCTGTCAAAAATATATATATATATATCATGTAGGATCTCTGTCCTTAATGTGCTGTACATTGTGATTTAATGCTATAACTAGTACTCCAACAGTATTTTTCACTTTGTGTTACTATGTGGGGGCAAACTGTTGAAATCTTTACTTAATATATACTAAACTGATCTTCTGTATAGAAAGAGAATTGAAAATGAATCTTGATGTGAATGGAAGGGGAGAGGGAGCGGGAAAGGGGAGGGTCGCAGGTGGGAGGGAAGTTATGGGGGGGGGGGAGCCATTGTAATCCATAAGCTGTACTTTGGAAATTTATATTCATTAAATAAAAGTTTAAAAAAAAGAATAGAAAATAGATCTTAGTAACAAAATAAGAATGGGAATAGGAGAGGGAGGAGGAAGAAGGGTAGGAGTGTGGATGGAAGGGTAGGAATGTTGGAAAGAATCCCTATGTTCCTAAAGTTGTATTTATGAAATGCATGATATTTGTATACCTTAAATAAAAGATTTCTGGGGAAAAAATGACATACTCATACTAGTGTACCTATGCTTAGATACTTAAGTATGCAATTACATAAGCATTTATTACATATAAATTTAGAACCAAAATACACAGGGTAATGTAATACGCTTGCTATTCCACATTTTCCTTTGTTTGCTTAACAATATATCCTGGAGGTAATTCCTCACCAACTCCTACAGATTTTGCTCTAGATTCATAATAGCTGTCAAGTAATTTATTACATATTTAGATGAACTATAATTTATTTAACCAGTTGTCTATTTATGAACAATATTTTATTTTGCTTTTGCCAGTAATTGCTATTATTAAAATTCTAATATGTCACATGCAAAGTATTTTAAAAGGGAAAAATGAATTAATACTCTCAAATTTCTTGAAACACAATATATTATGACTAAAATAGAAAAAAGGATTATCCATAAATTGTTTTTAAGTCTGAGAATATCTTCTGTACTACTTTTTAACCAAATGAGAAAAACAGGATTGAAAGCCATATTTTAAGTAAATTTGGCCCCCATGTGGGTTAACATTTGGATGTTGCATTTGGCCACTCAAAAGTATTCTACAATAAAGTTCATGCAAAAAGCTGATACTTAGACAATAACAAATTTTCTCCAAAATAAAAAGAAACCAAAGTCACCTTCAGGAAGCAGAGGGGAAGCATGTGAGAAGAAGATAGATAGTGAGCGTGGAGAAATGAAAAGAATTAGAAGTTTCTTTGTTACTTGCACTTGCTTTTGGGAGTTGTGAATGGAAAATCTCATATTTTCTCTGAAGCTTCCTGGCAGAAGGCTGCAACCCCCTAGGTGAGATGGGGATAGGAGTATCTTCTTTCCTAGAGTTTCAACCCCCAGTGCTGCAGGTCAAGATCACTTTGGTGGTGTCATGGTTAGAGCGTGCAGGTTTGGAGACGTTAGGGATAAGGGACCCTATTATGTGCCCACAGGATTGAGGCCTCCCAGATCCTTGCTAAGCAATCTGAAATCTATTCTGAACCACTTTCTGACAAATGCATCCCCTCATCTTTGGCCTCATCTGTGGCCTCAATTTCTCTTGCATTTTCTGCATTTTTTCATGTAATATATATTTTTCTTTAATGGATACATTGTTTATCTTACTTTTCAGGAAAAGATATATTTGCTTAAGAATGAGTGGTACTCCTTATTGTTCCAGCTAATTCCAAGAATGAGATGAAAACTGACCCTGCTTGCTCTTGGGCATGAGAAATCCTGTGTCTGGTCTGGATGAGTCATTACGCTGGCCTCCTCCCTGCCTCCCAGAGTTTGTGAAAGGAGCAGGCACGGAATGTGGTGTAAAATGGATGCGTATGACTCTGAAATTTGTGGATCACTGTAAAAATGTCAGCTATCTTAGTGATTATTTATCTTATCTCTGTTGTTTTTATGGCCATGTAAGTCCTGAGGTCTGACAGGAAGGGTGTTCTTTAAAGATGGATTGCACTTAACTGTTCGTCTGTCATTTTCTCTGAGGCCAAACTGCTGGGATTTCATGAACCCAGTGCCTTTCATTGGCTTAACAGCTACATTCCCTACTATGGATGGAAACTTGGGGGATGAGTGCTTTTTATGGATTTTTCTCTTTGGCCATATTTCCAAGTTGTCATGCCTCTTAGGCTTTTGTTGCAGTTTTCTGAAGGCAGATTTCTACTGTCCTCACTTGCCAATGCCCTGTTGGCAGGAGCATGCATCGTGAGCCAACCACTCATACAACTGTTGCCAGGAAATGCAGCAGTGGTTAGCAGAGTAGGAGAGTAGAGCCGCACTACATGCCACCTCCTTCTCTGCTCCTCTTCGGTCTGCTTAAGCAATGCATTGCTTTCTCCTGATACCAAAAGTGAGTAAGTGCTTGTAAATTATTCAAACAATACAGAAATGTATAATTTAGGAAGTCAAAGTCTGCTCTTCCTTCCTCATGACTAGTCTTAACAGTTTGTTGATTATTTCTCTAGATTTCTCTCTGTGTAAATACTAATGTATGCATGTATTTTCAAAAATAGAGTCAGATTAGACATGCCATTCTGCATCTTGCTTTTAAAAAATTCATCAGAGAGACAGAGGGAGGGAGAAGGAGAGAGAGAAAGAGAAACAGAGAGAGAGAGAGAGAGAGAGAGAGAGAGATATTCATCTGTTGGTTCACTCCCCAAATGCCTGCAAGTCCTAGAAGAAGCGGGACCTCTCATGACACTGACAGGCGTGCAATTAGTTGAGCTAACACATTTACCTTTCAGAGTCCACATTAGCAGGAAGTTGGAGCCAGGAGCCAGGAGCCAGGGCTGAGTATGAAACCCAGGTACCACCATGTGGGACATAATTGTCTTAACCACCCCGCCAAATGCTTGCCCAGCATCTTGGTTTTGTCACTGAACATTCCACATGAGCCTTTCTCTCTCATCTTTAGATCTATCTCATTGTTCTTAAAAGCTGCACAATATTATATGGATGTACCACATTTCAGTTACAATCCTACTGAAGGGGCCAGCGATGTGGCACAACGGATTAACGCCTTGGCCTGAAGCGCCAGCATCCTATATGGGGCGCCAGTTCTAGTCCCGGCTGCTCCTATTCTGATCCAGCTTTCTGCTATGGCCTGGAATAGCAGTAGAAGATGGCCCAAGTCCTTGGGCTCCTGCACCCATGTGGGAGACCCAGAAGAAGCTCCTGGCTCCTGGCTTTGGATCGGCGCAACTCCAACTGTTGCGGCCATCTGGGGGGTGAACCAGCGGATGGAAGACCTCTCTCTCTGTCTCTACCTCTCTGTAACTCTTTCAAATAAATAAAATAAATCTTTTTTTTTAAAAAGAATCCTACTGAAGGATATTTGTGTTGTTGCCAATATTTTAATATTATAAAAAGGACTATCAAACATATTTTTTATTCACACTTTGCAGGGCTGTGCAAGTTTTTTGGTTGGATAAGTTCCTAGACCTTTCTATCTACCCTTGCAAAATAAGACAAAAAAGGTTGCACTTTTTATTATAGTAATTGGTAAGTGAAGGAAATTTGGTCATACCAAAGTATGTCAATCAGAAGTATGGGCCATTTCTCATGCCTCCTGCTGACTCCCATGGTTGTGGGGACACAAAATATTTCCTAACTTTACTGGTTTATTTCCTGAAATCCTAGTTAGTAAAGGAAATGGATCTGAGATAGTTGTTTTTTTTTTATTTTTTGTTTCAATTTTGTTTATTCTCTAATTTTAATTATTTTCTTTCTGCTACTAGTTTTGGGTTTGGTTTGCTGTTGTTTTTCTAGGTTCTTGACGTGCATTGATAGCCCATTTATTTGGTGCCTTTCCAATTTTTTGATGTAGCCAGCAATTGCTATAAACTGCCCTCTTACCACTGCTTTTACTCTTTCTCATAAATTTTGATATGTTGTATTGTATTGTCATGTTCATTTATTTCTAGAAGTTTTTTGATTTCTTCCATGACTCACTGCTCATTCAGGAGCATGTTGTTCTGTTGCCATGTGTGTGCATCTGTTCTAGAGATTCTTGAGTTATTGATCTCCAGCTTCATTCCATTGTGGTCAGAGATGCATGGTATGATTTCAAGTTTTTTGAATTTCCTGAGACTTGTTTTATGACCTGGCTTGTGGTCTATCCTGGAGAAAGTTCCAAGCACTGAGAGAAGAATGTGTATTCTGTGACTGTAGAATAAAAAGTTCTGTAGATATCCGTTAGGTCCATTTGGTCCATAGTGTTGATTAACTCTGTTGTTTCCTTGCTGATTTTCTGTCTGGCAGATCTGTCCATTGTTGAAAGTGGGGTATTGAAATCCCCCATTACTATTGCATTGGAGTCTATGTCTCCTTTTAGACCCATCAACATTTCTTTTAAACAGGCAGCTGCCCTGTAATTAGGTGCATATACATTTATTGTAGTCACATTTTCCTGTTGGGTTGATCCCTTAATCATTATATAGTGCTGTTCTTTTAGCAGTCTTTCTGTTAAAGCCTATTTTGTCCGATGTTAGGGTGGCTACACCAGCTCTTTTTAGTTTCTAACAACGTGGAACATTTACTTTCAGTCTGTGTGTACCTTTGTTGGTGAGATGTGTTTCTTATAGGCAGCAGATAGAAGAAATTTCATCTTTTAATGCATTCATCCAGTCTGTATCTTTTTTTTAATTTTTATTTATTTATTTGACAGTCAGAGTTACACAGAGAGAGAAGGAGAGGCAGAGAGAGAGAGAGTTCTTACATCCGCTGGCTCACTCCCCAATTGACCGCAATGGCCAGAGCTGCGCCAGTCTGAAACCGGGAGCCAGGAGATTCTTCCAGGTGTCCCACATGGGTGCAGGGGTCCAAGGACTTGGGCCATCTTCTACTGCTTTCCCAGGCAATAGCAGAGAGCTGGATTGGAAGTGGAGCAGCTGCGACTCAAACCAAAACCCATATGGGCTGCCAGCACTGCAGCAGTGGCTTTACACACTATGCCACAGTGCCAGTTCCATCCGGTCTGTATCTTTTAAGTGGAGAGTTGAGTCCATTTACATTCAAGGAGACTCTTGATAAGTAACAACGAGGCCTTGCCATTTTCCCATTAATATTCCTATTGTTTACTTTGGATTTCCTTTGTACTTTTACTGGGAGATGTCCTGCCTTTACATTCTTTCCCAATGGTAACTATCTCTGTTTCTGTGTATACCACATCCTTAAGTTTCTTTTCTAAGGCTGGATGAGTGGTGACAAATTCTTTCAACTTCTCTTTGTTATGGGAGGTCTTTATTTTACCTTCATAAATGAGAGCTCTGAAGGATACAGTATTCTGGATTGACAATCTTTCTCTCTCTCTCTTTTTTTTTTTTTTTTTGACAGGCAGAGTGGACAGTGAGAGAGAGAGACAGAGAGAAAGGTCTTCCTTTTGCCGTTGGTTCACCCTCCAATGGCCGCCGCGGCTGGCACGCTGCAGCAGGCGCACCGCGCTGATCCGATGGCAGGAGCCAGGGGCTTATCCTGGTCTCCCATGGGGTGCAGGACCCAAGCACTTGGGCCATCCTCCACTGCACTCCCTGGCCACAGCAGAGAGCTGGCCTGGAAGAGGGGCAACCGGGACAGAATCCGGTGCCCCGACCGGGACTAGAACCCGGTGTGCCGGCGCCGCAAGGTGGAGGATCAGCCTAGTGAGCCACGGCGCCGGCCTGACAATTTTTTTCTCTTAAGACTTGGAATATATCTTGCCATTCTCTTCTAGTGTGTAGAGTTTCTGATGAGAAGTCAGCTGTGAGTCTGATTGGAGATCCTCCTAAAATAATCTGGAGTTTCTCTTGTGCACATTTTAGAATCTTTTCTTTATGGTTTACTGTGGAAAATTTGACTATAATGTGTCATGGTGAAGATCTTTCCAGTCATGTCTATTAGGAGTTCTATGTGCTTCCTGTACTTGGAAGTCCCTTTCTTTCTCCAAATTGGGGAAGTTTTCTGTAACCATTTCTCTAAAATGCCTTCCAATCCATTCTCTTTCCATGCCTTCAGGAACTGCTAAGACCCATATGTTGGGTCATTTCATAGTATCCCATAGATTTCCAGCAGTGTTTTTTAATTTTCTAATTTCTTCTTGTTTTTGATCTAACTGTAAAATTTCCAGAGATATGTCTTCTAACTCATATATTCTTTCATCTGCCTCATTGAGTCTGTTGTCAAGACTTTCCACCATATTGTTTATTTGTTCTATTGAATTCTTCATTTCCAATATTTCACTTTGATTTCTCTTTGAAATCTCAATTCCATGTGAAAATTTTTCATTTATATCCTGTATGGATTTCTTTAATTCATGGATTTGCTTCTGATTACTTCTAAGGCGTCCTAGATCAATTTTTTTAATTCCATTACTGGCATTTCTTCAATTCTTTTCTTCACATTCTAGTATTTAAGTGTTGTTGTGTTCCTTTGAGGGCATCATCTTGTCTTCCTTATTTTTGTTTCTTGAATTGCTATGTTTATTTGGCATTTGTAGAGATACTTGTTGGGTTTTTTGTTTGTTTTTGTTTCCCCTGTGATGGGTTTTTTCTTTGGACTATGCCTCTGTGGCTTTGTGGAGTTTCTACTCCTTCAGTGAATATTCAGAGGTTTGTGATGGGTGTGGCCAGGAAGCTCTGTTCAGTGCTCCAGAATGAGGGGAGTATCCAAGGTGACAACCAAGTTGGATGTGGTAAATCTCTCTCTCTCTCTCTCTCTCTCTCTCTCTCTCTCTCTTTGAATTAGAGTGGAGGTTTGATCAGCTCTGTTGGCATAGTCTCATGCTCACCTCTTCTCCTGTAAGGAGACCAATACCTGGGTGCTAGCCCCAGTGGGCACAATATTCATTGGTGCTGCTGCAGAATCACACAAAAGATCCGTGCAGTTCTCAGTGTGAGCACAGATACCCCAGCAATGACTCACACCAGGGAATCAGGGATCCCTGAGCATGTGGGGTCGCCCACAGTGACTGCCCAAATATCAAGCAATACCCCATGCACTCCCATGCAGCCACCATGTTTTCATAGTCCCAGTGCACAAGCCTCCCACAGTTACAAGCATCCAGCCCCCTGTCCATTCTCCAAGTCAGACTCAAGCATCTCCTCTCAGCTGGTTGCTTCGTGCATGGAAACAAACTGATGCATTTGTTACATATGTCCAAAATGGTGCCTGTCCTCTCTTGTCTAGTTTACAGGACACTGGTGCTGGGTGGTGGGGGGAGAAATGTGCCCCCTTTATTTTCTTTCTAGGTTGACAGGTACACTGTCCCCCTACAGGGCTCCAAGCTGGACTCATGCCAGATTCTTCCCATAGTTTTATTACCAGTAGCTTGGGATGCTGCAGTCTGGTCTCACCTCACTCTCCAAAGCTGGTGCTGAGTTATGCACATCCACACCCTCCCAGTTAGGTCCACAGTGTCCCTCTAATTTGCATGGAGTTTCTTCCACAATTCTCTCCCTAACTCTTCCCTGAGATTGCACTCTCTCCACTTTTTAAAAAAATAATTCCCCTAGACTAGAGCAGTAAGTTCCCTCCTCATTCTGCCATCTTGGAATCCTTCTGAGTATGTCCTTTAGAGGGAAGGAAATTGTATGATTTTGGAATTTGCCTGGGAGGAAAGATTTTTTTTTCATTATATATTCTTTTTTTTTACAAGCAGAGTGGACAGTGAGAGAGAGAGAGACAGAGAGAAAGGTCTTCCTTTTCTATTGGTTCATCCCTCAATGGCCACTGCGGCTGACGCACCATGCTGATCCTAAGCCAGGAGCCAGGTGTTTTTCCTGGTCTCACATGTGGGTGCAGGGCCCAAGCACTTGGGCTATCATCCTCCACTGCCTTCCCGGGTCACAGCAGAGAGCTGGACAGGAAGAGGAGTGACCGGGACAGAATCCGGCACCCTGACCAGGACTAGAACCCAATGTGCTGGTGCCGCAGGTGGAGGATTAGCCTATTGAGCCACGGCGCCAGCCTCATTATATATTCTTTAATATTGTTTGAATTCGAATTTTTACTGGTTGTACTATCCTCATTGAAAAAATTTTTTTCATGTGTTATATCTTTAGTCCTACATTTGGTAAACCTGTCTCAGTAAATAAGGTTTAAAACCTATAATTCAAATACTCTAATAATTTCTGTCCAAATAAAGTGACAATGGCTTTTAATAACAACTCTATCCGGACTTCAATACACAGTTTCATAAAAAAGCTATGCTATGACTTCAATTTCTCCATTCTAAAGCAGAGATATTATTATGAAGACTAGGGACAACAGTTGTAAGATTTTGTACATAAATCATTATGCAGAATCATTGACATGATGTTTTGCTAACAGTGGCATCTCACTCTTGGAAATAAGCAAGCTGATTTCAGCTGCAATAGATCTCTCTGCTGGCCATTTATTACTCATCATTTTCTCCTTCACATGGAACCAGACATGACTTATGGTGATCAATTGTGTCTCGTTGTATTACAGGACCAGATTCATTATCAGATCCTCGGGGACTAAGTTGAGCATTAAATATGCTTGTAGCAGCTGACAAATGCATAATCTGATTGTCAATTCATTCCACTGTCCAGTCATTCTTCAGCCTAGACAATTAACTTAGCTGAAGAAATAGCAATGAACATATCTTAAAATTATGATGGCATATTATAGTTTGCAAAACCACTTTTACATTTTTTTTGGCCTTTGACCCCCTTAGTAAACTTAGGAAGAAGGCAAAACAGACATTATTTCATCTGTTTTACACACAGTCATTGTCAGATCGTGTAATCAGGAGGCAGAGGGCTAAGATTAGAAGCTGGGCCCCAACTATCACACTAGTTTTCTATATTATACACTATTTATGTGAGAGCTGAGAAAAGGATATATTCTGTTAAATTAGAACAAAGGACAGTGTGGCAACTTCAGAATTCCTGGGTTGTTGTCTGAGTGCAATGCACATAGGCACTGGTTCATTTGTGGTTTGAACCTACTTTGACAACTGTAATCTCTAAATTCACATGAGCAGCCAGGGTGCTCTGGTGTGATGGGAACCATTCATTTTCATAGCCTCATTTATGACTCATGGATTTGTGTGGTTTTGAAAAGGAAAATCCAAAGAGAGAGGAACAGGAAAAGCTTTCTTTCTGTACTTAAGCATAAATAATAGAAAGAGTTCTGAGCTAGATTATAAAAAACAGTGAAGTGAAATGTTCTTTGGAAAACCCAGGGCAATAGCATCACTGCTGTCTGAGAAATGTCACTAATTAAAACTCTGGATTAAATGTCACTAATTAAAACCTGTTCTCTGTAAAATAAAGAACATTCTATGGTTATGATCACATCATGTCATTGTCCCAATTTTTTCCAGGCTTACAAATGTAATAATTAGGTTCATACACTTCAGTGATTCAAGATGTATGTTTGTAAATACGTTTTACATACTAGGAACATCCACTCAGGCTATCACTTGATGTGCTGCTCTGGATTGATGTCCAGTTTCACTACTTTTTGTATTAAGTGTGAAGACATGTTTGTTCTTTTACACAGTAGCCAGTTCTCATCATGACAAAATACTATTAGGTTTAGATTGTCATCACAATTATATCTGCATACACACGTTAATAAAGGCATTAAATGGCACACCCTTCACCAGAAATGCAGAACTCTGACAATATCCATGATATTGATGTGCTTTTTGTAGCAGTATTTTTCAAAATTTAATGAAGTGATACCGTTAGGTTTGCTCTTGGACATCATCCAACTGGTTAGCAGAAGAAATCACCTACTCTGGCAAAGGAAGCTCCCACACCCTGTGGGAGTTCTGAAGCTGCCTTTCTTCAGAGTTTGGAAGGAAACCCTTGCTCACAGCAGAAGACTTCACACGCCTGTTATTTGGTTCCAACTTGCAGAGTCATGTTGTTTCTAAAACGGGGAGCTTTCTAAGCTTGCCCTAAAACATGTGCCTTTTCAGAATGTGGCCCTCCACAGCCAGTTGTGTAACGGTGTTTTACATTTTTTAAAGTTTCCATCAGATATATTTAGCAAGACAGCATCTAGTTGAAGGCTGCACAGAGGTAATTCCAATAATCCCACCATCATGCACAGTGTCTGTCGACAAATAGCCCCCAGCTCTGCATACAGAGGCTCCAAGAATGCTGCAGACCGCATGGTCATAGGAGGCACCAGCAGTGACGGGGAAGGGGGAAAGAGGACAGCTGAGATGAACCCATTAAAGTGTGAGTGGGTTCCTGGTTTGTTTTCTGGTTTTCAAGGTTGACTTGCTAACCTAAGTGAAAGAAAAACTCCTTACTTCATTCATGAGTCAATTGGATTCTGAAATGTTAACCTCTGAAACTAACATCTATCAACCTATGTGTGAACATTTACCAAAAGATGTATGTGAGCCATCATATATGGCTTTTATCCTGACTAATGGAACATAGGGAAGAGAGCTACTACAGGGAAATATTAGCATTGGGAAAAAAACAATAGTGTAAGTTAACAGAGCCACAAGGGCACAGAGACAAGTACACAAGCACAATAGAACACGCTGTTATTAAAAGGCAGGTAACACAGGAGATCAGAAATGCAAGCAGTACTTGAAAGGAAGTTGGGCACTAGCTGACAGGCACACAACGTCTGAAAGCCAGGTAGCAGGTTAGTATGAGCTGAGGTCCATATGAATGCAGTAGGAAGAATATAGATCTGATTCTAAGGCAAAATTGCCTGTATGCCTATCCACTAATGTGTGGAATGTCCCGTTCAAAGTCCGTGGTTCTTTCATTGTCACATAGACTTATGATCACCTAAATGAATTTTATTACCAGGATAAATTAAGTTATGCATTATGGCTGTTCTCCTATACTGAGCTTAGTTCTCCTTGGCTGGTAACAAATGGGCAAATGTAGATATGTTCAAAGATCAGGAGATAAGCACCCCAACTCCTCCTCAGAGGGAGAACCAAGGTGCCTGAGTGTTTGACTTGCAAGAACCTGTAGAGGTTGCTATAGAAATGTTGTCATATTGCTGGGATGGTTGGAGTACATAATAGAACTTGAATTTCCGAGTCCACGGAAAGCAGGATTAGAAAGGCCTTTCCCTTGCTGCCCATGTTTACAAGGCAGCTACTTAACCCATCTGCTTGCCCATAGCCATCCCCCTCTGGGAAATCTGGGGGGAGCCGTTCCTCCACACTGGCACCCCGGGGCTTGGCCTGGAGCTACTAAAACTGAATGAAAGGGGACATTGGGGGAGTGCTTACACACACAGATACCGGTCTCTGAAGATGGACAATACCATTGATTCAGCTGTCACTGTGGGCCTGGAAGTATTCTAACATCATCTGGCTCAGCTGAGGTCTTGAAAGGCCGAATGATTTGTCTGAGCACACACCCTGAGGGGTAGGGCTGGGGCTGGATCTCACACCTCATGGCCTTCTGGCCAGGATTCTCTCCATCGCCCAGGCTTTTAATACTTTTTACAGGAGCATGAAGTGTCTCTGGAGCTTCAGCAAACAGGGTAGCACAAACTCAAAACCCCACAGATGGGGAAGGGGGTGCGTCTCTAAGCAATAGTGCTATGGTCTGTGTATAGCTTATCCCTTGTACAATATGAGGAAACCAGGCAGAGAGTTAGACAGAAATAAGTGAGCTGCAATTTTTGCTAGCCCTGCATTATAAATTTACCCCTTCACCTGTCAATCTGATATGCCCACCTTCCCAGGATTCACCTCTCTCACCCGGAACCAGAAAGGAGATGCTATGATGCCCACATGGAAGTTAAGTTCCATGGAGAGGCAGCATAAAAGGAAAATCCCAAAAAGCTCTCTTTCTCTTTTTCCTCTCTGCCTCATGAGGACACAGCACAAAGGTGATCATCTGCAAATCAGAACGTTCTCACCAGATACCAGATCTGCATTTCTCGGACTTCTCAGCTTCCAAAGCTGAAGAAATCCCTGCTTACTGTTTAAGCGCCCACGTCTCCCCCTCTGATCTGCGGTATCTGATTATAGCAACCCAGACTGAGACAGTCCCTCCCACGTGCCCAGTTTCTCAGAGATAGAAAACAGAAATCTGAGCCAAGACTCTGGTCCCAGCTGGGAAGGCTGAGGAAGGAAGGGGAGCTTGGGGCTGCAGAGGCCCCAGGCAAGCCTCAGGTCAAGCATGTCCACAGCTATCAAGCATGGGAGTGGCATCGGGGAGAAGGGCTCCAACAACAGAACTGGATCTGTGGTGACAGTGCCAGAAACCAAAGCTTGACTCAGGCTCTCACTGGGAGACAGCTGTCCTCCTCCATGGTGCATTGGGAGGGGGTGTGGGGGCAGCAAAGGGAGCCCACCTCTCCACCTCCTGCACTGCACACCCCCAGTACCACAACTTGAGCTTGGACTTACAAAAAGAAAAAAAAAAAAACAGATTTGAGTCAAAGATGAGAATGGAGTTTGAACACAAAATGGGGTTATGTTTTAATATCTGAAATGTCAGATTTACAGAGATGGACTGGGTACAGCAAGGCAGGGAGACACCCGGGAGAAAGTTTACTTCTGCTCCCCACAGGTGCAATAATCGGTCATCAGACTGTCACACTCTTGCTTAGCATCAGGCTGACTGCAGGGGTTGGGGTGCAGCTGCTGGGTTTCTGGCCCTGGCTTGGAACTCTGCCCTGACCAGCTGTATGACTTTTATCATTTCATGTGGATACAGTTGTCAATTTTCTGTTTGTAATTTTCTGTTGTTGTATGCTATGTCACACAGTTGTGAGATTTAAATACAGTCGGCGCACATTCAAAAATAAGGAGTTGCTTTTATTCAGCCTCTCCGTCTCTCTCTCATTCTGCACCATATGTGCCCTCTTCCCAGTAAGGAGGCCTCCCACCTCTCAGCTCCTTGTGTGACCTGCCCATGGAGATTCCTCCCTGTACCTGTGGCTGGGGACCGGGGTCCACACTGCATTGGTTTGCCTTGCAGCTCCTCAATGGCTGACTGCTAGGTATATCTCCTTTCTGCCTCAATAACTTTTCCTCTTTGAATACTGCAAGCTTGAGAATCCATTTCTACTCCAATCCTTCATCTACAATTCGACACTTCCCAACGCAGACAACTTGGAATCAACCAATAGCACAGTACCCTGGGGGCCGACAGCTGTTTTTCTTAATTGAGATACAACTTATTTATTGAAAAATATATAAGCTTGGTGTGCAGCATGATGATTTTTTACGGTTGTATATACCGTGCACTATACATAGAACCATAGTATATGCAGCCTTTAGTATCTGGCTTATTTTGCTCAACATAATGTCTTTAAAATTCATGTTATCGCATGTCTCAGTACTTTGTTCTTTTTAGTTGTGAAGTGGTGTTTTGTTGTGTAGATACACTATACTTTGTGTCTCCATTCACTCTAATGCTCATTTGAATTTGTTTCCAGTGTTTGTCAATCATGAATAAAGCTGCTATCAACACATACATACATATGCTTTTGTGTACATAGGCACTGCATTTTCCTAGGGAAATACTTATGACTGCACTTGGTGGGCTGTGGTTAGGCACACATTTGTAGTAAATCCAGTGGGTGTTTGATGGATGCTATGTGTTAGAATAAATGAGCAAATGAATGAGTGACACTTTAGTGCCACACTTGGCTTTTAAACACAAACAGGGGATATATGAATGGTGGGTAAAAATGTTGAAAATAAAACACCTCGGCCAGCGCCATGGCTTAACAGGCTAATCCTCTGCCTTGCGGCGCCTGCACACCGGGTTCTAGTCCCAGTTGGGGGTGCCGGATTCTGTCCTGGTTGCCCCTCTTCCAGGCCAGCTCTCTGCTATGGCCCGGGAAGGCAGTGGAGGATGGCCCAAGTCCTTGGGCCCTGCAACAGCATGGAAGACCAGGAGAAGCACCTGGCTCCTGGCTTCGGATCAGCAAGATGCGCCGGGCGCAGCGGCAAAAAAGAAGATCTTTCTCTCTGTCTCTCTCTCTCTCTCTCACTATCCACTCTGCCTGTCAAAAAAAAAAAAGAAAAGGAAAGAAAACACCTCAGACAGGATTCAAAATGGTCTTTAGGAACAATGTGTGGATTTGGGGCATGGGAACAAAGAGACCCCTGGCAGGGGCTGGCCAGGGCTGGAATGAGGGGGAGGCTAGTAGGTTTCATGCAATGCTGGGAGCAGGGTCTAAGCACAGACACATTGCACACACACATCCGTATCCACAGAGAGAGCAGTGGTGAGTGCTTCCATAGGACCCTCCATCCTGTCTTCTAACTGGTTGCCTTCACCCTGGGAATCTTTAATCATAAAACATTTAACTACCAAAACATTATCAATTCAGCCATATGGATAATGTATCAGCAACGTAGTCTGCAATTAGTACAATTGTCAGTCAAGAGCTGCCCTGGGGATTACAATAGACCCAGAGCCCTGCCCGCTGTTGCTGTTTCAGCTTCCTCCCCACCCCCACCCGCTTTCTGCATGTCAGCAGGGCTGCTCTTCAATCTCCTGGTCACAGCCCCAGTCACTGCAGTGTTAGCAGCCCTCCCTAGGAGTAAAGGTCTATTTTCAGCGTACCTACAGGGAATTGTGGGAGGAGTAAAGCAACTGCCATTAGTGGTGGGACATCAGACATTGGAGGTAGAAGTTGAGGGAAGGGTAATGGAGACAATCTTATCGCCCCAAATCTCACCTGCCTTGCCTTCACTTATTATTGGTCCTACTAATAACACAGCTCAGTCCTTCTTTTCTATTAGGCTCAAGTTCAAAGTCCTTTCCCTGCCTCTAGGCCTTTGCCCCCTTTCTCACCTCATTCTGGCTAAACTGGCCTCTCTCCATTTCCCAAGTTCCTTGACTCAGGGTCCCTGCAGACCTGGCCCCAGCCTACTTGCACACCTCCCCCAAAACCCTTGCTAATTCTTTTACCTCTACAGAGTGTCATTCCACACTCTCCATTCTATGTAAGGTCCACCTCAGAGATGCATGTGTCCTTCCTCCTTCTTCTGATGCTTGGATTGTTTTTTTAGAGAAGTTTTAAATTTGCAGCAAAATTGAGATGAAGGTGGGAGATCTCCAATATACTCCTTGCTCCCACACATGCCTAGTCTCCTCCATAGGCAACCTCCTCTACTAGAATGGTACATGTGCTACAGTTGATGAGCCAACACTGGCATGTCATCGTCACCCAAAGCCTACAGCTTACACTGAGTCTTGGTGTTGTACATTCTATGGGCCTAGCCAAATATATAATGCTAGATAGCCACCATCATCAAATCATGCAGAACATTTTCATTGTCCTAAAAATCTGCCATGGTCTACTTATTCATCCTTCCTCCAGCTTCCCACTGGAGAACACTAATGCTTTTATTGTTTCCCTAGTTTTGCTTTTTTCAGAAAATCATACAGTTGGGATCATACACTAAATAGCTAATTTTGGATTAATTTCTCTTAGCAATATGAATTTAAAGTTTATCCATGTCTTTTTGTGATTTGGTAGTGTTAGGTAGGAAGTCAGATATGAGCTTATGTGTGTGTGACAAAGGCCTAAAGAGAAGACGTCTATGTCCAGCATATGCATCTGCATCTCCAAGTCATCCTGATAAAGTTTCAGGGGCAGTCCAGTATTCGTGTCCTGCCCTGCCCCCTCCTACCCATAACCTACCAGGTGGGGGGGTCCCCTTCTGCCTGGCAATCTTCCACAATCTCCCAGATGCAGCCCAGTATCTGCATTTCAAATACCCTGCTCAGGATCCCGATTCTCTAGGGGGGTCCTGCTCACCCTTCCTCTAAACCCAGGATAGTACCAGCTAACTTTCCTCCTGTCTGATACCTTCAAGGGAAAACTCAGATAGGAGATTCTTTTTTTTTTTTTCTATGCAGAATATCTTTTTATTTTTTATTTTTTATTTTTCATTTATTAAACTTTTATTTAATGAATATAAATTTCCAAAGTATAGCTTATGGGTTACAATGGCTTCCCCCCTCGCATAACTTCCCTCCCGCCCGCAACCCTCCCCTTTCCCGCTCCCTTTCCCCTTCCATTCGTGTAAAGATTCATTTTCAATTCTCTTTATATACAGAAGATCAGTTTAGTATACATTAGGTAAAGATTTCAACATTTTGCCCATATAGCAACATCAAGTGAAAAAACTACCATTGGATTACTAATTATAGCATTAAATAGCAATGTACAGCACATTAAAGACAGAGATCCTACATAATTTTTTTCAAATTAATTAATTTTCTATGCCATTTCCATTTTAACACCAGGTTGTTTTTTTTTTTTTTCCTTTTTTTTTTTCGTTTCCAATTCTCTTTATATACAGAAGATCACTTCAGTCTATAATTAGCAAAGACCTCATCAGTCTGCCCCCACACAGAAACGCAAAGTATAAAAATACTGTTTCAGTACCAGTCATAGCATCACTTGGCTTTAGACGACACATTAGGGACAGATCCCACATGGGGTGTAAGTACACAGTGACTCCTGTTGCTGACTTAACAATTTGACACTCCTGTTCATGGCGTCAGTAATCTCCCTAGGCTCTAGTCATGAGTTGCCAGGGCTATGGAAGCCTTTAGAGTTCGCTGACTTTGATCTTATTCCGATAGGGTCATAGTCAAAGTGGAGGCTCTCTCCTCCCTTCGGAGAAGGGCACCTAGATAGGAGATTCTTAATATTTGCATCCATAAAATCCTTTGTTTCAGGAGGAGATGTGTGAAGACAAAGACCCATCTCCTTAAAAACCCCAGGCCTCAACCAGACTGAGCGCTCAGCCCTCTGCCTCTATGCTGAGCCGCCCGCCTGCCTGGCCAGGTGTAATCTCTCCACTCAACCATGTAACCTTGCTCCTTCCCCTCATCCAAGTGACTGCGCACTCTCTCTCAGGTCCTGACTGGAGAGATGCCCAACCATTCTTACATATGTCCCTACCCTAATAAACTTTGCTACCTTTTACTTTCCACTACTCTGTCTCACATCTGAATTCTTTCTTGCGTGAAGACAAGAACCCTGCATTCACTGGTAACAGTAGCTCATTTATTTTTATAAGACTATTATTTGGAGGTAGGAAACTATTTAACCACTCATTCACAGAACTGTATCTTGGTTACTTAAAGTATTTGCAGTTATGAATAACTGCTACAAATATTCATGTGTAGGTTTTTGTGTAGACATTAGTTTTCAATTCCTTTGCATAAAAATACCAGAGTGCAATTACTGAATCATATGGTAAAAATATGTTTGGTTTTGTAAACACACACAAACTGCCTAACTATACTTCAAAAGTGACTGTACCATTTTGCATTTCCACTGGTAATGAATTAGAGCTCTTGTCATTCTACATCCCTGTCAACACGTGGTCTTGCCAGTGTTTCTGAGTTTGACCATTCCAACAGGTGTGTAATAGTACTCACATGCATGAATCTCAATTTGTTTTGTTGGCACCAAAATAAACTTACCTTTTAATTCCATCTTCCACAAACTTTTTAGTACACCCTCAGACCTCACTGTTGTTTTTAATTTGCATTTTCCTGATGATACATGGAGTGGAGAATCTTCCCACCTGTTATTTGCTGTATGTATACTTTCTTTGGTGTGGTGTCTGTTAAGGTCTTTAAAACACTTTTTTTAAACTTTTATTTAATAAATATAAATTTCCAAAGTACAACTTTTTAATTATAGCAGCTTTTCCCCCCCATAACCTCCCTCCCACCCGCAACCATCTCCCACTCCCTTTCCCATCCCATTCTTCATCACGATTCATTTTCAATTTTTATATACAGAAGATCAATTTAGTATATATTAAGTAAAGATTTCAACAGACTGCACCTACAAAGACACACAAAGTATAGAGTACTGTTTGGGTAGTACTTTTACCCTTAATTTGCATAGTACAACACATTAAGGACAGAGGTCCTACATGGGGAGCAAGTGCACAGTGACTCCCGTTGTTGATTTAACAATTGACACTCTTATTTATGATGTCAGTAATCACCCGAGGCTCTTGTCATGAGCTGCCAAGGCTATGGAAGCATCTTGAGTTCACCAGCTCTGATCTTGTCTAGAGAAGGACATATTCAAAGTGGAAGTTCTCTCCTCCCTTCAGAGAAAGGTACTGCCTTCTTTGATGGCCCATTCTTCCCGCTGGGATCTCACTCACAGAGATCTTTCATTTAGGTGTTTTTTGTTTTTTGTTTTTTTTTTTTTTTTTTTTGCCATAGTGTCCTGGCTTTCCATGCCTGCGAAACTCTCATGGGCGTTTTAGCCAGATCCGAATACTTAAGGTATTCGGGCTGATTAAAGGCTGATTCTGAGGCCAGAGTTTACAACACTTTTTAAATCAGGTTATTTGTTTTCTTTGTGTTTCAGAAATTCTTTGCATCTTTTGGATTATAGTCTTTTATCAGATGTATCTTCTGTAAATGTTTTCTCCCAGTCTGTGGCTTGGCCTCTCGTTCTGTTAAGTGTCTTCTGCAGAATAGAAATTTTTATTTTTAGTGAAGTCTAACTTATCAGTTCTTTCTTTTATGGCTCATACCTTTGCTGTTATACCTATTAAGTTACCACAAAATCTGAGGTCATTCAGGTTTTTTCCCATGTTATCTTCTAGGATTTTTGTAGTTTTGTGTTTTATGTTTAGGATCATAGTCCATTTTGAGTTCACGTTTGTGTAGAGTGTAATATCCATGTCTGGATTCATTTTTTGCATGTGTTGTTCTAGATTATGTGTTGAAAAGACTATCTTTGCTCCTACTTGATATTTTGGAAGTTATTTGAATGATGCTTGGTTGATATCTGCTTGTCTACTGGAATATAAATACATTGAAAAATTCTGCCTAGCTCAGGGGTTGGCCCATCACATACACTTAATCTAAATCTATGGCATTAAGGAAGTGAACAAATGGCCTTTGTGCACCTCCATACCTTTCATTAATACTGTTATTTCAAGTTAAAGTGGGAAATCACTATGATTGTTGCTATTAATGGACCAGGTTCTGCCATTGTACTGTCTAAATTGTTCATATTTGTAGGACAAAAATTACTAGGTTTGTCTCTTCCTTTAGAAGTGTTTTTTAAAGCATGATTTTGTTCAAGTCCTGGAACTGAGTTGAAATTACAGGTTTAGCCTTTGAGTCCAACTCAGTTCTGACAGCATAGCCACCAGGAAGCCCTTGCATGGTAGCTCTCAAATAGTCAATTCTGACTCAGTCAAAGTTGGATTATTCCATTCGTGGACCATTCAGCTCCTGGGCTTTCTTTTCTTCTCTCGTCATCTGTGCATCAGTGATGCTTGTTAAAATTCTCACCACCAGCAAGGCCTGGAGGATAACCAGAGAACATTCCACTCCCCAAAGTGCTTGAGCCACACACAGCATGCACGGGAAGTAATGTGGTGTCACCAGGTAGCTAGTTTATGTCTGAGTAGGGAGCTGGAAGTCCCTGCAAGCCCCTAGTGTAATGTTTTCCCTTTACCTGTCAATCAAAACACCCCTTTCCCAGGATGCACCTCATTCATCCTGGACCTACAAAGGGAGATACCAGGAAAATATGGATATTAAGTGCCACATGGGACTTGTGGAGGTATCATAAAATTCCCAGGTGGCTTCATGCATGTAGAGGCACCCCACCTCATACTTCATTAAAGAAGCCAAATCCCAGAGAGAACTGTCTCTTCCACCATGAACCACAATCAGAGGTGCTACTTAGGTGCTCTCTCTTCCCCTCCCACCCCATTTTCCCTTCAGGTAATCTTCTGGCCCACTCAGAATGAGCATTCCTCCATGTGGGGCAACCCTCACTCATGTGTGTATGTGCGTTCACTTTGTCACCTTTAAAATAAATCTTGTGATATCACCTTACACGTGTCTTAATTTAGAATGTTGTGTTTGTGTGAGACAAGGACCTGGAATAAAGATTAGATACACCAATGTCCATAACATAAGGAGCTGTAAGAAAATGATCCTTGAACCCCTCACCCAGCTTTTCCTACTCCAGGCACTGGAACATGGAGGGCCTCATGTGAGTGCTTATTGAAGGTTCGTTTTATTTTATTTTTTTTTTAAGTCAGAATTACAGAGAGAGGGAGAGAGAGACACAACAAGGGAGGTCTTCCATCTGCTGGTTCACTCCCCAAATGGCCACAACCAGCAAGGCTTCCACTGCTTTCCCAGGCACATTAGCAGGGAGCTGGGTTGGAAGTAGAACACCAAGACCCAAACTGGCACCCATAGCGGGTGCCAACACTGCAGACAGCAGCTTAACCCGCTGTGCCACAGCACTGGTCCCTATTGCAGGTTTATAAGCAGCTCGGGTCTAGAGACAGATAAACCTCAGATTCATCCCCGCTCTGTCACTTACCAGTCAGGTGATTTTTGGATAAGAAGTTTCATCCCAAAAAGTCTCAATTGACCCCTCTGGGTGACATGATAGATGTTTATAAAATGCATTGTGTCTCTGAGCAATGAGACTAAGTCATTTAAAATCTCTGCGCCCCAGGGGTAGGCATCTGGCACAGCAGTTAAGCTGTCACCTGGGACGCCAGTGTCCCAGATCAGTTTCTGGTTTGACCCCAGCTACTCCGCTTCTAATCCAATTTCCTGCTGATGCATGTTCTGGGAGGAGCATGTGATGGCTCAAGTATTTGGGTCTTTGCCACTTATTTGGGACCCAGATTGAGTTCCAGGCTCCTGGCTTCAGCCTGGCCCAGCCTCAGGTGTTGCAGGTATTTGAGATTTATTTATTATTTATTTATCTCTCTCTCTCTCTCTCTCTCTCTCTCTCACTCACTCTACCCACCCCCTTCCTCCCTGGCTTTCAGATAAAATAAAAGGAAAAACAAACCTCAGTTCAAATCCCAGATGTATATTGAGGAAGTCACTTGATCTCTTCAAGGCTCATTTCTAAAATGTAAATGGAATAATATTAGTGCTTCCTTCATAGAGTGGTTGTGAGAGTAAAGTGCTCAGTGTGGGTGCTTGCATACAGTAAGTGGTCCACAAGCAGTAGCTGATATAATAGTTGGCATCATTACTGTTATACAATATGTAAAGCTGGGTCCAGTGCTGTGGCACAGCAGGTTAATGCCATATGGACACCAGTTCAAGTCCCAGCTGCTCCACTTCCAATCCAGCTCCCTGATAATGTGCCTGGGAAAGCAGCGAAAGATGACCCAAATACTTGGTCCCCTGCACCCACATGGGAAACCCAGAAGAAAGTCCTGGCTCCTGGCTTTGGACCAGCCCAGCTCCGGCCATTGTGGCCATTTGGGGAGTGAACTAGGGGATGGAAGATCTTTCTCTCTGTCTTTCTCTCTCTCTCTCTCTCTCTGCAACTTTGCCTTTCAAATAAATAAATAAATCTTAAAAAAAAAAATACATGAAGCAATTTAACTTGGGACTTTGCACATGTCAAAAGGATCTTTTGGAAATGTTTGGGTGCACACTCTGTGACGAGGATAATAACTTACAGGCCAAAAAGCAGACAACGACCCGTGAAAGAGATGCCATGGACCTAATGCTGCTCTCTGGTTAATGCACTGTGGCAGCAGTCCTAGCCAGGAGTGCTTGGGTGAGCGCTCATGGAGAGATGGTGTTTGGTAGGTTCTGCTGCCCTGGTGCCAAGCAGGCTGTCAACATCCTGCACGCGGGGTGTGGCTTCCTGGGTCTGAGTCTTAGTCAGTGCTCAGGCCGCTGGCCAGGGAACACTCTGGGGAGGCTGGGTTTTACTGTTCTTGGGGGTGGAAGCGCTGCAGAGGAGCTGCTTTGTCCAGACCGTGTGGGCTCCGTGGCATGCCAGGTGTGCCCTGCTCATCCAGCAGTGCTCTTTCCCAGGACAGTCACATTACAGGGGACCCAAAGCCCATCTGAGTGTGGGGGTGGGGGTGGAGATGGGGTGAGGGATTGAGTCTGTTCTGGAGAAGAATCCTCCCTCTGAGTTGCAACAAGACACTCCCTGTGACTAGTAAAGCTTTCCCAGCGATGGCCCCTGGAACAGTTTGAAGGAGATTCTTTCTGCTCGCCACTGCTTAGTTACGGAGCAACAGTAAGCCATCTGGTCCACCTGCATCCCTCTGCTCCAGCTGACCACTGCAAACACAGCCCTCCGCATACTGCTCCCAGGCCCCTCACCAGGGACTCCTGACCACCCAGCTTCCCAGATGAACTGGGCCTTTGCTGCCTCAATGCTGGCCGGTGCTCCCTCTGCTTGGAAAGTGTATCCCGATCACTGGGTCTCAGTGAAGATGCTGCCACCCCCAGGACACCCTCCCTGGTCATGCTAAATGAGCATTCACCAATCTGTTCCTCGTTATCCAGTGCCATGCCTTCATACCCCTTACCCAGGCACCTCTCAGATTATTTTTTTGTCTCCTTCATTAAGGCAAAAGTGTCAGGAGTCTTGATCACTTTTGCCACTTCACTGGATCCACTTGGCATACAGAATCTTCCTCAGAGTGGGCCAGCTGGAACCATAACTCTCAGCCTTGAACTAATCCCAGAAGATATGCTCTGTAGGGCTGGCACAGTCGCTTAGCAGGTAAAGCTGTGGCCTGTAGTGCCAGCATCCCATATGGGCATCAATTTGAGTTCCAGCTGCTCCACTTCTGATCCAGCTCTCTGCTATGGCCTGGGAAGGCAGTAGAAAATGTCCCAAGTCCTTGGGCCCCTCACTCACGTGGGAGACCTGGAAGAAGCTGCTGTCTCCTGGCTTTGGATCTGCTCAGCTCTGGTCACTGCGGCCATTTGAGGAGTGAACCAACAGAAGGAAGACTTCTCTCTCTCTCTCTCTCTCTCTCTCTCTCTCTCTCTCTGCCTCTCTATAACTCTGCCTTTCAAATAAATAAATTAATTTAAAAAAAAAAAAAAAAGATCTGCCCTGTTTCCTCTCCATGGGCTGAGGAGTCCACAAGGTCAAGAGAACATGCTCACCCAAAGCCTCCCCTTCTAGGTGACACTGTAGGTCCCCAAGAGCCAGGAATTCTCTGGCTAATTGGACCTAAACCTACTTCCTGGGCCTGCACAGCCTCCATCTTCTCAAGGACAGGTACATAGCTCTGTGAGATCCCAAGGCCCATGGATAACCAACCGGGGCAGCCCATGTGGGTGAGGCTGCTTAGAATGCTGGGCAGACAGGGGGAATGGGCAGGGAGGGGGTTCCATATGGGGACTAGGGGCTGGATGGGGGAGCTCTTCATGTACCACAGGATTCTACTGCAGAACTTCAAGGAGCCCTAGAGTAATTATGTATTTGAATCTAGCCTTCCAGGTCTTTGTGAAGGCGTATGATTAAACAGCTTGTTAGCCTGATTTATTACTTAAAATGGAGACACATGGTAGGTGGATTTCCAATTATTCTCTAACCCAGAAGCTGACAAGTGTTGGGGCAGGCCTGCTGGCATATGGTAGACAACCCCTGAGTATTGGTGAAATGAGGGTAGAAGTGAATGAAGAAACGTCTGCATGAAATTTAAGCCCAAATACCAGAGCTTCCATGAGGGCAGCTTGGGGGAAGTCAAGAGGAGCCTCTCACTCTGTCTGGATATGCACAACCCAGGGAAGGAGCTTGTGCCACGGTGAGTGGAATCTGGCAGCCCCTGGGGACTGCTGGGGAAGAGAGTCAGCCTTTGAAAGGAGCTCCGAGTAGACACAGCCAAAAGAAACACTGTTTTCTAAGGCAGCCCAAAGGTGGCTTTTTTGAGCTTTCCCATGGATCCCATTTCCCCCACTTTACCTTCAATCACTGACTCCGTGTGTGTTTAAAGTAAGACATTAGGGAACATTACAGTAAGTGGCAGGCTCCATCCTATTTTTCTAACAACTGTGAAGCTTGTGTCTAGGCCCCAGCAAGATAGCATAACAAAAGAAGGAAAAAAGAGTTAATTCTGTAAAATGCAGTCCTTGCTAAGTCAACTCCTTTTAAAACATTTTAGAGTTTTTAAGGTCAAGAATTAATGGTCCGCTTGCTTGAAAGGAATCAATTTATTTCTTCAGCGTTCATTTTCAGAATCAATCACTTTGCGTCACCTAGAGAACTTAAGAAATTGAACTTTGAGAGCACATTACCGTAAAACACTCATCAGTATGTGTATGACTTCCAGCTAGCACAAGTCTTCTTTACATAAATCCCAAAGATAGTTGATTTCTTGTTGCTTTGCCTGAAGTGTAATGGATGCTACTAATGTGGTCTTGCCAAGGTGTTCTAAACAACACGTTGCAAAGCAAAGGGCTTGCAGGGATCAGATCAGACCAACGAGCACCTAGAGAGAAGCTATGAGGGCCAGGCATGGGTTCCAAGCTGACAGGGGCTTCCAGTGTGATTGGGCAGTACCACAAAGAAGTCAGGGAATTCATAGGATCACTTGCTTTTCCCTCTGCTAACTGCAGGATTCCTGCAAGCAGGTTTTGTTTGGAGTCCTGTATTAAACAGTTACGCTGAAAACTTGGAGGGCAATAATTAATTACGCTCCAAAGTATGCTTGGCCACATCTGGGAGGTTTGCACTTTGTGAAAACATCCGATGAATTTAACCTACAGGTTGATGTTGTCCCAATACTGCAGCTAACCGTGTGGGGACCTTGGGCAAGTCACTCCACCCTCCAGAGCTTTGGTTTTGATGGAAGATCTATAAGGCTATCTCCAACGCTAACGGTGTGGAAAACCCCACATTAATCAGCACCACCAGGGACTCAGAAAGACCAGATGTTTGGCTTCAGAAGACAAACTCTCCAGATGCATGAGGGCATTGAGCATCAGGCTTTTTGGCAGCTGCCCACCCAGTGAATAACATTGGGAACAGATTAGCGAGAGAGACCTGGTCAGACAGAGCCTTGGTAATTCAAGCCTCTGAGCCTGCTATTTACTGAGAAGTGGCTCTGGATTAAATAAATGTCTAAATTACACACTCATCCCAAATTGCATTTCATGCTGAGTGTCATTATTAGCGTGGAGGAGAGACAGCTGCAGTCCAAGTCTACCTGCTCTCCTCAACTTTCTGGACTAATTGGATCAAGGTTAAATTCTTCCAAACAGGCATTCACAATACACTTGATTGGATGCAAGAGTAAATTTAAGTAGAGGCTACCACTATCTGTAGGGGTACTGGTGGGGGATTTGGCTACCCCATCTCAAACTCTTCACTGACTGTAAATTTGACCATGAGCAAATCTTGTTCTGTGATCACTAAGATCCTAGCCACCTCTAACATTTTCCAATCCATCACCATTCCTAATGAGAATCAAGTAAAAACAGCAACAAAACAAAGCAAAAAAATCACCCAGAACAGCCTTTAGAGTAGTAGCTCCTGATCTTGGCCGCTTATTGGAATCACCTGGAAATCCTTAGCAATTACTGATGTATCCCACCCAGAGATTCTAATTTAACTGACCAGAGAGTCATCTGCACTTTAATTTTAAAAGCTTCCAAGGGATACTAATGGACATCCAGGCTGAGCACCTCTGACTCAGGGAGAAAGCTACATGGGATGTATGCCCAAACATATAGTCTTCTCTTGTCTTCTTTCATGAAAAAGCTAGAAAATGAAAATATCTCCCCAGACTCCCTTGTAATTCAGAGGCCCAAAGGAACCAGTTCTGACCACTGAGATATAAGCAGAACTCACTGGGTGGAGAACCCAGGAAAACCTTTCAGGGAGACTAACCTGGCTGACATACCCCTCAGCCTGCGGTCCTCTGATTCCTACCTGCTTACTGCCTGGAAGGTGTGCATTGTGCCTGGAGCTGCAGCAACCACTGCAAGGCATATTTCTTGCTTTAGCCAGCCCAGCACCATCCTTCAAGGATGCAGAACATGAAAAATGTTAGCTCTAAGAAGCACTTTGCCCAGAGGCCAGTGTTGTGGTTCAGCCGGTTAAGCAGCCACCTGCAACACTAGCAACCCCTATCAGAGCAGCATTTGGGTCCATGTGTGCTCTGCTTCCAATACAGCTCCCTGTTAGTGTGCCTGAGAAAGCAGTGGAAGATGGCCTGAGTACTTGAGCCACCCATGTGGGAGACCAGAATAGAATTCTGGGCTCCTGGCTTTGGCCTGGCCCAGACCTGCCTATTGTGGCCATTTGGGAAGTAAACCACAAGATGGAAGATCTCTCTGTCCCTCTCTGTGTCACTCTGACTTTCAAACAAATAAATCTTGTTTGTTTGTTTTTTTTTAAAAAAAAACACTTTATCTTCTCATGGAGATAATTTCATGTGTTTTTTTTTTAACTTTTATTTAATGAATATGTGTACAGCTTATGGATTACAATGGCTTCCCCCTCCCATAATTTCCCTCCCACCCGCAACCCTCCCCTCTCCCGCTCCCTCTCCCCTTCCATCTGCATCAAGATTCATTTTCAATTCTCTTTATATACAGAAGATCAATTTAGTATAAAGATTTCAACAGTTTGCACCCATATAGAAACACAAAGTGAAACATACTGTTTGAGTACTAGTTATAGCATTAAATCAAAATGTACAGCACATTAAGGACAGAGATCCCACATGAGGAGCACGTGCACAGTGGCTCCTGTTGTTGACCCAACAAAATGGCAGTCTAGTTTATGGCGCCAGTAACCACCCTAGGCTCTTGTCATGAGTTGCCAAGGCTATGGAAGCCTTTTGAGTTCGCCGACTCTGATCATATTTAGACAAGGTCATAAAAGACAGAGTGAGGATAGTAACCAATGATCCTAAGAGTGGCATTTACCAGGTTTGAACAATTATACAGCATTAAGTGGGGAAGAGGACCATCAGTACACACAGGTTGGGAATAGAGTAGAGGTTATGATTACAAAGGAATGAGGCCCAAGTACGCTAGACAGGGTCTAGAAAAAAGGACAGAGTCATTATTAGAGGAGCTAAGAAAGGTGCTGTCTAAGCTACAATTAAGTTTTCTGATTGAGAGGCAAATAGAACCTGATAGAAGGGGCTTGATAATAATCTGGTGGGCTTTAGGCCTTGTAAGTTAAGAGGCCCAGACCTATCTATCTCTTCACGTGGGGTATATCCTAAGGGAGGTGTGAACCTCCTAGGGGAAGGCACTCTGTTGACTTTCATTACTTGGCTGGCCTAGGAGGAGAGCTGGCCAGGTAAAGGCAGGTGGCATCTCTAACAAGAAATTTATAGTTCTGCCTGCAATGTTGCTGACCCTACTTGGCTGTCCCCTCAGCTGCAGTGGTCACTTTGGAAGTTGGGCTGAGTGAAGGGCTTTTCAGCTTAGAGCCAATAAGATCTGTGGCTCTGACCTGGGCATCCTTCGACTCCAGGGCAGGTCCATTTCCAGTGATCCAACTCTTGGCAGAGCTGCCAGGGCTCTTCACAAGCTGACTTCTGCTGAAGCCCAGGCTTACCACTTTGAAAGCCACTGCAGTGGACTGGCCTGTTGGGTCTCCTTGAGGGCAGATCACTGTACAGATCAGCCATTAATAGGCCTGCCACCCATTGCTTCTGATGCCGAGCTTTCTTTTCCTCCTGGTTTGTGTTAAAGCAGACCAGAGGATGCAAGTCAAGGGAGTGCCCATGTCCCATCTCTAATCTTCGGTGGCCTGAACTACAAGTCTATAGTCACAGGCATGTTCTGTAGTAGTTTTTCTAAGGTAGACAATGCCCATGAGGAAAATTATATTCTCACTTTAAAACTTTCTTTCCCTTTGGTCTGAAAGGGAGGTTTTTTCTACTTACTGTATACTTGGCTGATGGCGAAGTGAATCTAGCTATGAGATTATTATTTAAGTTCTTATTTTGGCTATGCTATTACAGAAAAATGTTAGCCATCTCTTTTATAAGGTCTAAAGATTAAATTGTGCATCCTACAGATTCCTTCATAATAGAATTAGTTTCCTACCTTGAAGAGAATAGAGAAATGAAAGAAGAAGTTGGGCTTAGAATAGAGAAATGAGGGAGCAAGTCCTAGATCGCTTGCTGACAATAGCAATATCACATGAATACTTAGCAAACCGTTTCAACCATTAGATAACAACTTAAGAAAACATTTACCAGAAGGTCCAATGCCTTCTATAAATTTTAAGAATCATGTATTTGAAAACACCTCTTAAATATCTAACATGGTGTAGTTTGTTTAACCAGTAAACTTAAGCACAAACATATAAAATGTTTTTAGTTTCTTTCTACCAACAAGTTTAAAACATATGATACACAGATTCAGGTCACACAAATTAAAATGTATCTTTGATTGATTTTAGCAGCTTAAATTTATGGACAATCTTATCCATTAGCCATTTAAAATAAAACTCTTAATAAAATTTCCCCATGTGGACATACAATATGTACACACATATAACATAGCATAATAGACCAATATAGCAATTTTAATAATAGCTTTTAAAATCTTTAACTCTTTTTGTAGATTGCCAATTGATTTGAATTGCTTTTTCTTTTTAGTAACCTCAGTTAACCATACTTTCTCTCAGTTGGTACTGCTAATACATTATTGGCTTCATCTGTTTACAGAGCCATCCCAAAGTACTGAATACAATAAAAGTGGCTGGAAAAAGTCCATAGGAACCTATAGGAGGACAGCTAAACACAGAACCAACAACGCTTGAGTTTTATGAGCAGCACATCATATATAACTGTGGATGACAAAAGACTTTAAGTCGCCATGTTTAAAATTATAAACTCATCAACCAACAAGAGGCATTTGCTTACTTCACAGTATTTTTGAAAGTACCTGTAGGATTTTACAAGTATTTAACCCTTTAGGCCTCTGGGGCTTTCTCATTAATATAACTATCATGTCTAGTAACACAAGATCATTAGACTTTTTAATTCTCAAACATTTGTATTAATAGCATTTTCCATTATAGAAACTTAAAGTTTGGTACCACATCACATCTTGACAGTACTTCTAGTATAATCCAAATAGCCTGATAAGTTGGTGTCTCTATAAGATGAGAGACATAGGTCTTTCGATTTTTTCAGTTGGGCCCAAACTGGAAAAACCAAAGTCCAGGATTTACTGGAAATTTTAGAGACTAGATTGTTTGGAACTTTGATTTTTTGAATGCCTGTCAAGAATGCCAAGAAGGCTCAAAATCCAAAATATCTGGTTGAAATAAGATTCCTTTAAATCATGACATAATATAGACCAAATTTGATCATTGTTACAAGGTGATTATTCAAATCTTTGAAAATAAGCACATATTTAAATAACCCATAGCTCTTAATAAAAATTCAGCTGTTTTTGAACAATTAGAATTTAGCAGACATCAAGAGAACATAATAGATTACTTTAACACATTGCTTTAACAGAGCATCAGAGTTTAATTCTATGTCAAAGAGAAATTGAGCTTCCTGTGATCTTTTGCTGTTAGGTTTCCTTCCTTTACCTTCTTTCATATTGGTGACCATGTTTCTGTGTTTCTGTGTGTAACACATCTTTAAGCATCTTTTGCAGGGCAGGACAAGTGGCAACAAATTCTTTCAGTTTCTGTTTGCTATGAAAAGTCTTAATTTCGCCTTCATTCACAAATGAGAGCTTTGCAGGATATAATATTCTGGGCTGGCAGTTTTTCTCTCTTAGTACCTGGGCTATGTCTCGCCATTCCCTTCTAGCTTGTAGGGTTTCTGATGAGAAGTCTGCTGTGAGTCTAATTGGAGATCCTCTAAGAGTAATCTGACGTTTCTCTCTTGCACATTTTAGGATCTTTTCTTTATGTTTCACTATAGTGAGTTTGATTATGACGTGTCATGGTGAGGATCTCTTTTGGTCATGTTTATTAGGGGTTCTATAAGCTTCCTGTACTAAGATGCCTCTGTCCTTCTCCAAACCTGGGAAATTTTCTGCTAGTATCTCACTGAAAATGCCTTCTAATCCTTTCTCCCTCTCCATGCCTTCAGGAACTCCTAGAACCCGAATGTTGGCTTTTTTAATAGTATCCTGTAGATTCCTGACAATATTTTTTAGATTTCTAATTTCTTCTTCTTTTCTTTGGTTTGCCTGTTTCCTTTCCTGTTCTCTGTCTTCTAAGTCTGATATTCTCTCTTCTGCTTCGCCCATTCTGTTTTTAAGGCTCTCTAATGTGTTTGTCATTTGATCTATTGAATTCTTCATTTCATTATGATTTCTCGTCACTAGCACAGTTTCTTGTTCTACTAGTTGTTTCATTTCATTTTGATTCCTTCTTAATATTTCATTTTCACGAGAGAGATTTTCTATCTTGTCCATTAAGGATTTCTGTAGTTCAAGAATTTGTTTTTGAGAACTTCTTAATGTTCTTATCAGTTTTTTGAGATCCGCTTCTTGCATTGCTTCTATCTCATCATCTTCATAATCTTGAATTGGGGTGTCTTTTTCATTTGGGGGTGTCATAGTATCTTCTTTGTTCTTGTTACTTCGGTTTTTGCGTTTGTTGTTTGGCATGTTGGAGATATTTGTTTTCTTCACTGTGGTGTTTTTTCTTGTTATACTATGGCTCTATATTAAGTGGACTCAATTTCATGTGTTTAAAAGTATCCATTATACCTAAAATACACACGCATTAAACCAGGAGAGCCATGTTTGGTCGGCCCACGAGGCTCCCCAAAATTGGCTATGCATTGACAGAAGCATCTGGAGCCTAGCTGCTTGGTTAAGGTTATAGCTCAACTACCACCCTGGCCTCAGCTTTGATACTACTAGGCTAGGTAAAACAGTTCGTGGGCTAGAAGTACATGGGTAGGAAGGTAAAACCAGGATTGTGTAGAAAAAGGATTCAATAATTCTCAGAAGTTTTCTAAAGAAGGCGGTATCTCAGAGGCCATGGTCCTAACAGTGATTTCTAACTATCTGCTCTTGTTACTAAGTTATATTTTCTTCCCTTACTACCTGTTTCAGGGCACCATCCTGCCATTACCACCCATATCTTGATGCTAGTGTTGGTGGGGGAAAAAAAAAGGTCGAGTGGGAGAGGTATCCTCAGGTGAAACACAGGGCTTGAATGAGATGAATTTTTGCCCTTACAGACACTTCTGTAAGTAGCAGAGGAAGAGAAGGGAGAAACAAAGGGACAGGTCATCGAGACAGTAAAGGGGAACCTGAATCAAGGCACAAGCAGACAGTTGGCCTTTGGCAGGAGGACGGACACTTCCTGTATTCAAACAGGAAAGAGGACACATCCTATGCCAGTAGACTTGTATGTTTGCTCTCTGTAACACAGAAAGTGAAATATTCAGATAAGAATAACAGTAGAGGTTATGGTGCAGAATGTTGAGAAAGAGGAAAACAGGCATTGTCCTACAATGACTCTACTCCTCGTTTTCTTTTCTCCTTTACGGGCTAGCTTGACCATGGCCTGGTGGCAGGCCTGTGATGACTGGTATAATGATTGACCTATCTACCTAATCTATCAAACTCATTGGCCTATCTACCTAATCTATCAAACTGCCTCAGTTGTATTATATCAATTCCTGCAGAAAACGGGCACAGAGTCATTTTCTCATGTGAGATCAAAGTAAGTTCCTACAATCTCTCCCCTATAACTCAGCATCACCCATTCCTATTCCTTTCTTAGTGATGGCAAGAGGATATGCAGACAGCCTAATCTGGGCTACAGCAGATGAAACTTGGGAAATACACTGAAGTCAACATGAGGCCACTCAGATTTTGAAACATGTGTAATTGAGAGAATTAATATTTTAGTAAGCTGTTCTGAGATCACTGAGCATCCACTGACATTTCAAAACTTCCAGTGATTCTACAAGACTTACAACAGAAACAACAATGTTAACATCTCCAAACTGTTATAATTTTATCTTACTCAACTGAAACCATTCTACACAATGGCATTAATGTTCTAAAATATGGGGATGGAAGTGTAAGAGGGTTGAGAAGAAGCTGTGGGTGGATGGGAAGTGAAAATTTTCCCAAGTTTAGACACCATAAAATTCTCCAGGAATACCTTCTGGGACATTGTTAGTGATCTCACACCAGGCAAGGAAGCAGAGCTGTCTCATTGTGCACAGATTTCTAGAACCAAGAATGGTTCCAAGGACACCTATAGTTCTGGGAAACCAGAATTTTTGTTTTTAATCACAACTCAGGGAGTAGGCAATGGGGCCTTCACAACTTAGTGTGAAGAGTTGAAGAAAAACACTGATCAATATCGTTCAAAAGAACTCTTCCTTTATCCCTGATGATTCAGAACTGCCTCACCGTAATTCCCAGCATCCTTCCCCTTTTGTTCATACTCCTCTCAACGGAGTCTTCATCCTCCAGTTCCTCAGGGTCAGAGCTTCTACATCTTTTTCCCATCAGTGATGCAAAAAAAAAAAAATAATCTAGTAACTCCTTCTTTCACAACGCAAGTCTCTAAGACATGATCACACTTCTTCTCCTTTCAAAGTGACCAACGATTACAGCACTAGGAAAGTGGATTCTCCCTAGCAGTGGAGTCTCATCAGAGCATCTGCAAACTAATGATTTCTGCATTGTGGAATTTTACCCACATGAGAAGACTGTTATTTATTGAGATGAATGAGTTGTCAAGCTCTTATGACGGGAAAAGGGATAACTGATTTTGCAATCCATTTTCAGCCTGATTATATGAAAATATAAAATCATATGTCAGAACATCTAGATGGTTTCAGAATAGAGGCTAGCCAGAGTATGGACCTCAGTGGGTTTTGAGAGAAAGTAAAAATTTATTTTTATTTTTTAAAGATTTATTGATTTATTTGAAAGTCAGAGAGAGAAGGAGAGGCAGAGAGAGAGAGAGAGATAGATAGAGAGAGAGAGAGAGAGAGATCTTCTGTCTGCTGGTTCACTCTCTAGTTGGTCGGAACGGCCAGAGCTGTGCCGATCCAAAGCCAGGAGCCAGGAGCCTCTTCCAGGTCTCCCACACAGGGCAGGGGCTCAAGGACTTGGGCCATCCTCTACTGCTTTCCCAGGCCATAGCAGAGAGCTGGATCTAAAGTGGAACAGCCAGAACCCTGAACCAGTGCCCATATGGGATGCTGGCACTGCAGGTGGTGGCTTTACCCATTATGCCACAGTGCCGACCCCTAAATTTATTTTTAAAGGAAAAATTAAAAGATGGATGTTGGAGTATAAGGATGGTTAGGTTGAAAAAATTTGCCTACATTGACTTGAGTGAGAAATATTCTTGTTCATTTGGTGGGGGAAACCCAGTGCTTCCCCCAAATAAGGTGGGAGACTTCTGTGGAATTTAAATGTATAAAAAGAAAAAGAAAGTAAGAAGAGGTAGAGGAAGAGAGGAAATAGCAACAATGTTGAGACTCCAAGCATATATGCCCTTAGGTCACCATTGGCTGTCTACGCACTCCTCTCTAGTACACACCTGTCTTTGTCTTTGGCTCTTCAGTGATTTCCAGTGGAATCCTAACAGACTTTATCCATGGGCTTCCATCAGAATTACAATGAGAAACAAGCCAACAACCCCTTGTGCTCTTCCTCTGTTTGGAGTGCCTCCACATTAACCCAACTTTCCATTAATGCCACTGACTTTAGACTTCTGGATGATAAACATAAGAGAGAAAGTGATTCTCTCATTAAGCATCCCAAAGAATTCCTTGTTAACATCACTAACATTTGAAATTATGTGCTGTCCTATTTGTGAGCTCATTAATCTCTGTTTTCCAGTGGGAGATGCACAATTACAAGGAGTTGCTCAGTGGAAGTCTCTAATAGCTGTCCAGCTGCAGCACCACAAGGCCACAGGCACACAAGCCTGGGTGGGAACGCTTTGCAGGGGTTAGGGAGGCAGGTGGCAGGGGCCTTGGGATAATCAAAGTACAAGGTTTGCTGAGAATTTATTGATGTGTTGTAAGATGTGCTGCAGCTTATCTTAGTATTATGGCAATTGTTTATTGACTTGTCAAAGAAGCTTTCAATATTGTGGTTTGTTTATCATGGAGGTTTGAGTTGTTGAAAGTTGACCTCAAAATTGATGTAATTAACTAGTTTTAGTTTGCTCTGTCTAATTGATATTGAAGCACAAACAAAAAAGTGTATGTGTTGAGGGGTAATTTTTCTACTTAGTTGAATGTTGTTTTTGGCTTTTTGAGCTTCTGGTTACTAAAACAGTAACTTCCCAAATGTTTGCTCAGCTCTGATTATTAGCTTTACGATGATTACTTTGCCATTATGCCTAATCAACAGCTGTGTGGAAACTCATTTTAATCATTTTTTTCCTGCCTATAAATTAGCAGATGAAGGATAATTACTACAAAATAGCTCAAGTTCTGATAGGCTGCTTCCTGTCTAACACTGTCAAAAATAAAATCTTAAAGAAAATGTAAAGCTTTTGTTTCTATTTTTTAAATAAAGTATGAACTCTTGGCTTTTTTTTTTTTTCTACCTGAAGGCTGAGTTGTCCATTTCCCTACTCTGAGACAAGTCATTTACAAATCAGGGTTACTTCATTAATTAGATTTATTAGACTAAACTAGATCAGTACAATTGGCTCATGCACCCACAGAGATATGAAGGATGAGGTTTTTCATTCCCTCTCCAGAAGTTAAGTAACAGATTCTTTCTTTCCACACTACTTCATAGAAGCATCAGAACTTTCAATGAGGTCAGGGATAGAATGGTTCTAAGAGATCATGGAGTTTAGTGCCTGTAGAAGAGGGATATACATGCACATATACACATGTTGGATCATAGAAGCCCTAGCTTTCAGAGATTCCCAAGGGGACCAAGGCTCCAGCGAAGTTGAGAGCCACAGACCAAACTCAGGTCTTTCATGTTACAGAAATGGAAACCAAAACTGTTCTCAGAGTCTAAAGACCAATTGCATACTTAAGCACTGGTCTTTGGATCTAAATGTTTTTATGAGCTCAAAGAATATCATGCTAATTACAAATAACAGCTTGAACACCTGTTGAAAATACAAATCATATACTTGACTCAATTTCTTTAGGTTTCAGATGTTATTGAGATTTGATGATGAAACAGTCTTACACCTTGGAATGAAGATAACAGGTGAAACTTTCACAGGTGAGGATGTCCTAATGGCCTGAATATCTTTTTAAAAAATCTGCAGAGACTCATAGAATGGCAGATGTCCTAAACAGCACTCTGGCCTCAGAATCAGCCCTTAAAGCATTCGATCTGGCTAAAAAGCCCATGAGAGTATTTCAGGCATGGAAAGCCAAGACACTCTGGCAAAAAAAAAAAAAAAAACAAACTTAAATGAAAGTGAGTGAGATCCCAGTAGAAAGAACCAGCCATCAAAGAAGGTGGTACCTTTCTCTGAAGGGAGGAGAGAACTTCCACTTTGACTATGACCTTGCCTAAATAAGATCAGAATTGGTGAACTCAAGAGGTTTCCATAGCCTTGGCAACTCACGACAAGAGCCTCGGGTAATTACTGCCGCCACAAACAAGAGTGTCAATTGTTAAATCAACAATGGGAGTCACTGTGCATTTACTCCCCATGTAGGATCTCTGTCCTTAATGTGTTGTACTATGTGAATTAATGCTATAACTAGCACTCAAACAGTACTTTACACTTTGTGTTTCTGTGTGGGTGCAAACTGTTGAAATCTTTACTTAGTATATACTAAGTTGATCTTCTGTATATAGATAAGTGAAAATGAATCTTGATGTGAATGGGATGGGAGAGGGAGCTGGAGATGGGATGGTTGTTTGGAGAGTTTGGGCGTTTGGAGAGTCTGTTCTGGCAGTTAGCAATACCTCAAGTAATTAATCTCACAGCCACAGTTCTTAGCCTACATGTGCCCAGACTGGGAAAATGGCCTCTGTGATGCTCTCTTCAATCCCAGGTGATCATACCATAATGTCACTTTATGCTATTGTCATATCAAGTAATTCATAAAGGTCTTTAAGCCAGCATGGATTGCTAACTCTTACTTTGTATTCCATGAGGCCACGTCCTCTGACCAAGGAGAGATGCTGACCACTTAAGTTTATTACCTCTTTATAGACACAGCTATTCACTGGACACTCTGACATACCTCCACATTGCCAGGACTTCTGCAGAAGGAGTTCAGAGGGCTGGTCAATGCTCCCAAAGTCCCCAAATCTGTTACATGAGTTTTGTTTGTCTCTGTTGACATTAAAGGTTCACATTCCCTGGAGCCCTCACTCTGAAGTTTTCTCTCTGCTGGTTCAAAAGGGCCCAGGACACTTGGGAGAATCTTATTGGTCTGGACTCTGAAGGTCCTAGTTAAGATCCTTATGACACCCCTCAAAGGCAGAAGCACTAACTGATTTGCAAGTGCTCTATGTGCTGTGCTGGACATTTTGTGTGTCTTTTTAAATTTAGTATAAAATAACCCTTATGATCAGGGAAAATGAGGTGCTGAGAGGCGCCCTTTGTCCTTCCGATTCCAAAGCCTACGTTTTTTTCCCCAGCATACTATGTGACCTCTCTAAAATCAATCCCAGGAACAATATCAGGAGACTCCAAAATTCATGTTTTTTTATGATTCATTTATTTAAAGAGTTACACAGAGAGAGAAGAAGAGGCAGACAGAGAGAGAGAGGTCTTCCATCCGCTGGTTCACTCCCCAATTGGCTGCAACAGCCAGAGCTACGCTGATCCAAAGCCAGGAGCCAGGAGCTTCTTCCAGGTCTCCCACCCAGGTGCAGGTTCCCAAGGACTTGTGCCATCTTTTACTGCTTTCCCAGGCCATAGCAGAGAGCTGGATCAGAAGTGGAGCAGCTGAGACTTGAACCAGCACCCATATGAGATGCCAGCACTACAGGCGGCAGCTTTACCTGCTACACCACAGCACTGGCCCCAAAAATCCATGTTTTTAACCATCATACCCCCAATACAGTTAAGGCAAAGTGTACCCACCTATTAAACTACATAACCCAGAACCACCTAGCCAGGGCCAGGTACATAACTTGTCCTAGCCCATGTGGTATAAAAAGAGTTGTCCAAGTAGAGTTGCTAGGAGAACTTGTTAAGGCAATGAAAGACACATCCAGCACATTCATTTTTTTCTAATGGACACATACATGTTATATTTTCCGTTCTTTCTTCCTTCCGCATCTGGAACTCAGATGTGGTGTCTGGACGTGGAGTTGCTGTGTTGCAACCATGAGGCAACAGGATGACATCATAGAACTACATACCAGCTCCCTTTCACCTCCCTCTAGGCTTCTTTTAAATGACAGCGGGAGGGTGGCACCATTTATTTTATAAATAAAAATAAATATTTTTTCTTATTTTAAATGAGAAAAATATAAATAAAGCCATTTACTTAAGCCACAGTTCCTTCAGATTTCTTGGATGTTCAGACAAACAAGATTCTAAGTGTTCTTCCTTTGAGCTAGTCCAGTACAAAATCAGATATTTTCCAGTGGCTAAAGTACATATAGTACATACATAAAGTCCTGATTCCTTGTGCATCTGAATTCCTTGAGATTCATTCAGGAGCAAGAATGGATGGTGACTGTGGGGCACGCAGGCGAGAGCCTACGACTGAATGAACACACCTAGGAAGAGTCATATTGCCTGTGGCACAACCCTCCCCCCGCCACTGAACCCCTGCCTGCCACTTCACTCCCAGCTTGCAACAAACCCTGTGTATGAAAGGAAACAGGCCTGCACCGCGGCTCACTAGGCTAATCCTCCGCCTGCGGCGCCAGCACACCGGGTTCTAATCCCGGTCAGGGCGCCGGATTCTGTCCCGGTTGCCCCTCTTCCAGTACAGCTCTCTGCTGTGGCCCGGGAAGGCAGTGGAGGATGGCCCAAGTCCTTGGGCCCTGCACCCACATGGGAGACCAGGAGAAGCACCTGGCTCCTAGCTTTGGATCAGCGCGGTGCGTTGGCCACAGCACACCGGCCACAGTGGCCATTGGAGGGTGAACCAACGGTAAAAGAAGACCTTTCTCTCTCTCACTGTCCACTCTGCCTGTCAAAAAAATAAAAATAAAATAAAAATAAGAAAGGACACAGAAGCACACTTACATACAGCACCTAAACCAACACACAAAGCACATGGGCTGTCTATCACATGATGGTCATCCAGCCTCTCCCCTACCTAATTCAAACAATTCATCAAAATTCTCCAGCTGTAGCTGAGTTTCCCGAATAGGCTTAACCTGTTTCTAATCACATCTAATCTAATTACACCTAATGCAAGTCACTCTTGCAGTAGTATTGGTGGGAGGCATTGCATTCTGCGTGTCTTCTTTAAAAAAAAAAAAAGATTTATTTACTTTACTTGAAAGGTGGAGTTACAGAGAGGCAGAGGTAGAGACCGTGCATGAGAGAGAGAAAGAGAGAGAGAGAGAGAATCTTCCATCCACTGGTTCACTCCCCAAATGGCTGCAACAGGCAGAGCTGGGCCAATCTGAAGATAGAAACCAGAAGCTTCTTCTGGGTTTCCCATGTGGGTGCAGGGGCCCAAGCACTTGGGCCATCCTCTACTGCTTTCCCAGGCCATAGCAGAGAGCTGGATCTGAAGTAGAGCAGTTGGGTCTTGAACCAGTGTCCATATGGGATGCCAGCACTGCAGGCAGTGGCTTTACCTGCTACACCACAGCCCTGGCCTCTGGCATGTCTTCTTGAGCAATGACTATTGCTCAGGAAACAAGACTGAGCAATGAGAGAAGAATGCTAGATACATTGGAGACATTCAGGGATTCCCAGAAACAACCAGAGCATTTTCTCTGATTGCTATGGTTGTGCAGTGAATCACCTCAAAGCTCAGATACTACTGGGGGGCAAGTGTTGTGACATAGCAGGTAAAGCCACCACCTGTTGTGCTGGCATCCCATATGGGCACCAGTTTGAGTCCTATCTGCCCCACTTCTGATTCAGTTCCCTGCTAATGGCCTGGGAAAAGCAGTAGAAGATGGCCCAAGAGCTAGGGCCCCTGCACCCACATGGGAGACACAGATGAAGCTCCTGGCTCCAGGCTTTAGATCAACCCAGCTCCACCCATTGCAGCCATTTGGGGGGTGAATCAGTGGATAGAAGAGTGATTCATTCTCTCTCTCTCTCTCTCTCTCTTCCCCCACGCCCCACGACATTTCTCCCCCTCTGTAACGCCTTTCAAATAAATAAATAAATAAATATTAGAAAAACAAGAACAATAATTGTTCATCTCCACAGTTCCTGTGAGTCAAGATTTCAAACGGCACAAGCAAGGCTGGCTTGGATCTGCTCCTCAATGTTCAGGGCCTTGGCTGGAAGATTCAAAGACAAGGAAGTCAGAAACCTCTAAAGGCTCATTCACATGTCTGGTGGTTGATGCTGGCTTTTGGCTGGGGGCCCAGTTGAGGGTATCAATTAAAACATCCATGTGAGGCCTCTTCATGTAGCCTGTCGTGATGAGCAGGAGTGAGCAGGTGGAAGCTCTATTACCTATTAAGACTAGCCTTGGAAGTCAGCCTGAGTCACTTCGCTGTGCGCTTTTGGTATAAGGGGAGGTCCTATAAATCCCAGCTCTTGATGGAGGCATTTTAATTCTCAGTTGTAAAAGCACATGAAGTGGGCTAACAGATGAGATGGCCTTACTTTACACCAACGAACAAGGACAGGAGTCAATGAACAGAGAAATATGGTTATTGCCATAGGGCATGTTCTTTAGACCATATGATCTGCTGTATACATTTCACTTTACAGTGATCCACAGCTCTCAGTATCTTTTCCTGTCCCAACTCCTGCCTCAAACTGAAGCTCACAACTCCCTCTGTCTCCTTGGTGGAGCCAGTCCCTCCTCCCCAGGGGATACTTCCTGCTCTCCTCCTTGCCTTCAGTGTTCTCCAGGCTCATAGAATTCAAGATACAATTTTTGAAACACCTAAATGCTTATATTAGCCCCAATTAATAAGAGTTAATTTCAAGCACTGGAACAGTGTTATCTGAATATTCCATTCTCTGGTGTTCTTTTATGCATCTAATATTTAAGCGTAAACCTCAAATTATATCTAAAAGCACATATTGACTTACTGTAACTACAAACCCAAGATTCAGTAAACATGCTCAGAAGAGCTTGCCAAAATGTTACTTCTAAGGGCCTATTAAGCAGCTTTAATATTTTATTTTGGGTTATGCAGATAAAGTTTATAAACAAGATTGTTAAAAAAATAATGGGGAAGAGAAAGCCTTTCTATCCCTTTCTCTATATCTCAGTCTGTCTCCACCTGATTGGGTAAAGACTGGGGCCACTTCAAGCCTTGTTTTGTCCAGATTGATATAAAGGAGGCGCCTCCTAACCCCCTGGGGCTTCTCAGCCATAGCCACCATCTACCTGGTCACTTTCCAAACATCATTTCATTGAATTCTCAAAATTGTTCTGAATCATGATCACCATCTCGTAAGTAGCAACACTACGCTTTGAATCTGTGTCTGCCTAATTCTAAAATGCACCACTTTGGACCACTGCACACCCTCTATCCTGATACCATGCAAGGGCCTGTTGGGCAGGGTCAGCAGCATGCTCACCAGGTAGGCAGCCGTCTCCCAGCAGATGGCTCAGCAGTGGTTTCCCTGCTGGGAATGAGAAGATCAGAGTTCAAATGCTAGCACTTCCTGTTGAGAAAACCCTAACAAGTCATTCTTCTTTCATCTTATTTTTTCTAAATTTCCTAAAAATAATGTATTTAACAAACATCTACTAAGCACCAAGCACTTTGGATTATGTCATCTAATCTTTATAAAAATCTTATAAATTAGATACCATCATTACTCTATTTATAGAGGAGGGAACTGAAGCCTGGAACAATCAGGGGACCTAACTGTTGGATCTAAAGTCGCAGAGCCAGTGACAGAACTGGATTTAAACCCAGGCCTGTCTGACTCCATGACTTGAATTCCTAACCACTAGGTGTAACTGTCTCTACCGTTACTGTCCCAATACATCTTGTTATTACAACAAACAAGATGATACATGTGCAAGCGGTTTGTAAATGTTAAGCATGAAGAAAATGGTAGCTGTTATGATTTTGATTGTGACAGGAAAACTGTGCTGGGAAGAGGCTATTGACTCCCTGGGAATAACTGTCTGCCTAAGAAGAGGAATGAGACGTCTGAGCCAGCACCACCGTGTTCTCTGGAAGCACACAGACAGGCAGCCAGAACGCTTTATTATTAGATGGTTCCACTTAGCAGCATCCATTTTGTTCTGCTTTAAGAAAAAGTAAATCACTGTTAAAATGTCTTTCTGAACTGCTTTAATTATAGATTACCCTTGTCAATCTTTATAAAATTATGCCTTGTGTTTGAGGTTTATATATATGGAAAAGTGCTCAAAAGTAATTCCTTCTGTTTCCCAAGCATGTCACTTAAAAATTCTTCTATTCACAGCTAGATCCCTTTCATTCTATTCTTGGACTCATTTCTAATCTAACTCTGTCTAAAGGTAAATATCGTGGCTCCATGTTATTGACAGCTAAAATGTCACCTTAGTAACGTGGTCCTAGACCTTATATTTCTGCTCAGACTAGTTAACTTTAAGCAAAAGCAGGGAAGGTCTGGCATTAAAAATGTACATTTACTTCTAAATAAATTTGCTTTTATTATTATAAGGTGAATTTTGTTTTTTTAAGTTATCTGAGGCTAAGAAACCCTTTTTTAAAGATTTATTTATTCGAAAGTTAGAGTTACACACAGAAAGAAGAAGAGGCAGAGAGAGAGAGAGAGAGAAATCTTCCATCTGGTGGTTCACTCCCTAATTGGCTGCAATGGCTGGAGCTGTGCTGATCCAAAGCCAGGAGCCAGGAGCTTTCTCCAGGTCTTCCCACGTGAGTGCAGGGGCCAAGGGCTTGGGCCATCCTCCACTGCTTTCCTAAACCATAGCAGAGAACTGGATCAGAAGCGTAGCAACCGGGCCTCAAACTGGTGTCCTTATGGGATGCCAGCACTGCAGGAGGAGGCTTTACCCCCATATCACAGTGCTGTCCCCAAGAAACACTTTTAAAAAAAAATATTTATTTATTTATTTATTTGAAAGGCAAAGTTACAGAGAGGCAGAGAGAGGGGGGGAGGGAGAGGTCTTTCATCCGCTGGTTCACTCCCCAAATGGCCACAACAGCCAGAATTGGGCCAATGGAAGCCAGGAACCTGGAGCTTCTTCTGGGTCTCCCAAGTGGGTGCAGGGGCCCAAGGACTTGGGCCATCTTTTGCTGTTTTCCCAGGCCACAGTGGAGAACTGAATCAGAAGTAGAGCAGCCAGGACTAGAACCAGCCGCCCATAAGGGATGCCAGCACTGCAGGCCTTGGCTTTACCTGCTATACCACAATGTCAGACCCTAAAAAACACTCTTAACTGAAAGTGAACATCTCATTCAAATTTCCTTGTGGATTTATTGAAGAAGGCACTTGCCTGTGTAGGCAAAATCTAGCCTATGGAAAGTTAGCTTATACTGGAGAACACTGGTTCCTCACAGGAGTAACTGGAGTTTCAGTTAAGAAAAAAACACGCAAGGGAAGAATGCGGGGGATGTGCCTTGGTCATGCAGGTTGGGGAAATGCCAGTTTGTGTTGATCCCTCTCAGAGCATCACAATAGGAAAGATTCTGAAAGCCTCTGAAATACTGAAGTTCGCTTGGCATTTCCCAAACTTATTTAACCATGAAGCCGTTTTTCCAAATAACAATAGCATCCCATAGAATTCATGTTCCGTGAGAATTTAATAAAGGTTGTCATAATTGATTCTGAAATAGAATGACTGAGGCACGTGAGCAAAGCACTTGAACTGGAGCAGACGTTTAGTCTAGCAGTTAAGATGCTGTGAAGAACTTTGTGTCCCAAATCAGAGTACCTGGGTTCAAGGCCTGTCTCCAGCCCCTGACTCCGGTTTCCTCCTACCAATGTGGATCCTGGGAGGCAACAGTGATGGCTTTGGAATAACTATTTCCAGGCACTCATGTGCAAGAGTTGAGTTCCCAGCTCCTAGTTTTTGCCTGAATCACAGTGTTGCAGGTTTTGGGGGGAACGAACCAGTAGGAGTCAGTCTCAGTTTTTCTCTCTCTCTCTCTCTCTTTCTCCTTCCCTCCCTCCTTTTCAAATGAAGAAACCATTTTGAAAATATCCCTTGGATTCCCAAGACACACAACACTAAGAAAATGTAGCAATCTAAAATAATATTGATATTATGTTGTGAAAGGAATTTGGTGATACAAAATAATACATCGATGGATAATTCACAATGTATTCTTTTAAAAACCCTATAGATTTAGTGTTCTTCATTTATTTCACATCATATTCCACAAAGAATTATGCTATAACTTACAACGTGAACAAAGAATCAAATTTTAAAAATTATTTAGAAAACCCAAGGTCATTAAAATAGAAACATAATTATGAAAAATACAAAAACAGGCCGCTGCCGTGGCTTAACAGCTAATCCTCCACCTTGCGGCACCGGCACACCGGGTTCTAGTCCCGGTTAGGGTGCCGGATTCTATCCCAGTTGCCCCTCTTCCAGGCCAGCTCTCTGCTGTGGCCCGGGAAGGCAGTGGAGGATGGCCCAAGTCCTTGGGCCCTGCACCCGCATGGGGAGACCAGGAGAGGCACCTGGCTCCTGGCTTCGGATCAGCGCGATGCGCCGGCCGCAGCGGCCATTGGAGGGTGAACCAACGGCAAAAAGAAAGACCTTTCTCTCTGTCTCTTTCTCTCACTATCCACTCTGCCTGTCCAAAAAAAAAAAAAAAAAAAAAAAAAGAAGAAGAAGAAGAAGAAGGAAAAAAAAATACAAAAACAAAAAAGAGGGACAAACATAGATTTTTAAAAAAGATTTATTTATTTATGTATTTGAAAGTCAGAGTTACTCAGAAAGAGGAGAGGCAGAGAGAGAGAGAGAGAGAGAGAGAGAGAGAAAGGTCTTCCATCCTCTGGTTCACTCCCAAATTGACCAAAACGGCCGGAGCTGCGTTGATACAAACCCAGGAGCCAGGAGCTTCCTCTGGGTCTCCCACGCAGGTGCAGGGGCCCAAGCACTTGGGCCATCTTCTACTGCTTTCCCGGGCCATAGCAGAGAGCTGAAGTGGAAGTGCAGCAGCCGTGTCTCTAAGCGGCACCCATATAGCATGCTGGCGCTTCAGGCCAGGGCGTTAACCCGCTGCGCCACAGCACCAGCCCCTTATTTATTTATTTAAAAGCTATACAGAGAAAGGGAGAGACACAGAGAGAGCAATATTCCATCTGCTCGTTCACTCCCCAGATGACCTCAGCGACCAGGGCTGGGCCAGGCCAAAGCCAGGAACCAGGAGCTTCTTCCAGGTTTCCCAAGTGGATGACAGGGACCCAAGCACTTGAGCCATCTTCCACGGCTTTGTCCAGGCCACTAGCAGGGAGCTGGATCACTGACCTCAAGGTCAATATTTTTATATTCTTCTTTTTACAGATGAGGAAATGCAGATCCAGAGATTAAATGGCCAAGGTCACACAGCTGGTACTAACACAATTGTTGTTACTAGTAGCTGAGGCCAACTTTACATTTCCATGAGTGGGATAAACAGTTCCTGTCTTAGGCAGTAGAGGAGGCAAACACTACTCCATGCAGTCTGCAGGATCGGGGAAATTGTGTAACTCATTATCTCTGCATCCTAGAACCGGACAAGGTGGTTCAGGCACATAATGTCAGGCAGGCTCCAACTAGGAAAACAAACCACTCTGAGTTTTTAAAACAGACGGAAATTCAATATAAGGAACTATTTCCATAGGAAGAGCTGAGAATCCACGAGGAAATGGAGAGGCAGCCTGGAGACTGGCAACTTTAGGAAGGAGGGACGTTCTTCTGGGAGCCTGGGGGAAGCCGGGTCCACAGCTGCCCTCCATGGGTGCCAGGAAGGAGCCCCTGACCTGGCTTTTTCCTTTACTCCTGTTCCCCCCATTCCATTGCAATCTCACGTTGGCTGAACCCAGCCAGAATTCTACTAACAAGCAAGTGCACCAGCCAGGGATCAGCCAGCCTGTGAGAGGGGGCTGAGCTATAAAAGGCTGAAGGAGAAATCTGATAGCAAAAGCTCCACAGGGGCCCACGTACTGAGAGTGTTTATGTGAGAATTCTGTCTCCCAGTAACTACAGTGTGTGGGCCTCAGGAGAAAAACCACAGGGTGAACAAAGGCTTCTCCTAACCGGGAGGCACCTCTCCACAGGCCTGAAAGAAGAGGCCGCAGGTAAAAGCACTTCTTTCTGCAGGTAGCAGAATTTCACGTTGGAAATACAAACAGATTCACAAGTGTTAGCAAAGCAACTCCGTAAAGATGTACTCGGCACCTGCTATGGATGGGTTGGCAGAGGTTCCCGGATGACGTTGCTCACGGCACTCTGGAGGCCTGCAGGGTCTTCACGAATGTGCTGCGTTCGTTTTGTCCCAGCTGGGCCCCATCCGTGTAAAGTGATGCCTGTCAGATGGGATGATGAACACCGTGGGCCTATGACCTGTGTGGAGCAGGATAGACCTTGCAGCAGGAGGTAATTAGAGGGTTTGAACAGCCAAACGGGAGTAAGGAAAGAGGGGGAGCAGGCGAGCACATCTGAGAGCTCTGCCTCACGAATTGCTCCTAGAACAGAAGCCAGGCATTGGAGAGCTAGATTCAAACAACAGCACAGCAATGCGCAGGAGGCCACGTGGGTCCAGGGGAACCCTGTAAGCAAGCTCCCCAAAATCTAACATGCAAAGAGAGCCAGTACACAGAAAGACAGGGAGTACTGGGAGTACTGTGCTGCAAAGGCACACAGGCAGCCTACAGCCAAAAGCTCATTTCTGAAAACCCTAAGTTGTCTTAATCTGTTTTCTGTGGCTAATGACACAATACCACGGACTGGCACAGTTATAAAGCCAAGAGGTTTATTTCAGCTCACGGTTCTGGTGCAAGCTCTAGGGGCTGCATCTGGTGGTGGCCTTCCTGCTTGTCAGAAGGCCAAGGCAGCACAGAACATTACTTGGCAAGAAATTGAGTGTGTATGTGTGTGTGCATGTGTGTGTCTGTGCCCTCTTGGAAAGCTACCAGCAGGCATGATGGAGCTCCATGCCGATGACCCCAATGACCTTATCTAATACTACTCATCTCCCAAAGGTCCAACATTTAAACATCATAATCAGATTGTTTCCACTCTTTTTTCTATTATTATTATTATTATTATTATTATTTGAGAGGTAGAGAGGCAGATTGATCTCCCATGGCTGGTTCACTCTCCAAACCCACAACAACAGCCAATTCTGAGCCAGGGATAAAACTAGGAGCCAGAAACATAATTCAGCTCTACCATGAGTGTGGCAGGAACCCTATTACTTGAGCCATCACCAGGCTTCCCAGTCTGGCATTGGTAGGAAGCTGGAGTCAGAAGCTGGAGCCAGAAATCAAACCCAGGCATCTGATGTGGGACATGGGCATCTTAACCACTAAGCTAACCCCTCTCAATGGGAATTCAGCCCGAGTTGAAGAGGAAACAAGCTGTCCTCAAACCAGAGCAGAGGTGTACATAACTACCTGACATACGAGATAGAAAACGAGAATTGCCACAGACAGGAGACGGTGTTAAGAGACTCTGAGAAGAAAGAAGCATGACCTCCAGTTGGATAAAGTGGATTTAGGGAGGAGTAGATAAGGTGTCGGAGAGAGCTGCCACTGGAGCTGCATGTTTCTGGTTTTGACCTGTGGAGATGGGAAAAGATCATTCCAGTGGAGGCACCGCAAATGGAAGGGACAGCTCTACAAGAGAGGTCTGGGCTGCTGCATCAGGTGCTCATTTCTGGATGCAAAGGGTGCAGGAAGAAAAGGTGAGGTGTAAGATTAAGATTATACCCCAAGAGGCCACTGGAAATTCATGGTCGCATAAATCCACAAAGAAAATTGTTAAAAGAAATTTGGGGGGGGGGCACAATGGCGCAGCAGGTTAATCCTCTGCCTGCAGCGCCCACATCCCATAGGGGCACCAGTTCTAGTCCCAGCTGCTCTCTGCTGTGGCCTGGGAAAGCAGTAGAAGATGGCCCAAGTACTTGGGTCCCTGCATTGGTATAGGAAAACTGGAAGAAGCTCTAGGCTCCTGGCTTCAGATTGACCCAGCTCCAACCGTAGTGGCCATTTGGGAAGTGAACCAACGGAAGGAAGACCTTTCTTTCTGTCTCTCCCTCTCACTGTCTGTAACTCTACCTCTCAAATAAATAAAATCTTTTTTTTTTAAAAAAAAGAAATTTTGGATATTTGGAGTGTATTCAAAAATTTTTTAAGGCAGGTGCCTGGAAAGAGGGTTATTCCATCCATTGAACTTTAGAAGCAGAATACTAGGGAGATGGAACTCAGCTGTTGCCCAGGGACTGTTGGCAGGGTCAAGGTCAGTGCCCTGCCTTGTAGGGCTGTAATGGTAAAGCCAGGGCAGGCTGCTGACCATGCAGTCACTTCATACTCCATGTGGGCTTACAGAGCACACTCAGAAGGAGGCTCTAACTAGCAATTCTTCCTTGTAGTGAAAAAGAGGAAAAGAGTACATTCCTGGCTTCACATTAGAATAATGGAGCCTAAGAATGTTTCACCTTATAAATAATTTCATGCTATACCATTTTTCTGCCAATGTGAGCATTTGACTAGTACACCAGTCTACTGACAAATATTTTCTAACCTCAACAAACTGACCTTTTAAAAAAATATAAGTGAGAAAGAAATTAATTCAACTGACATAAGTGGAATTCTTACTTCAGTTTCTCTTGGAACTAAATACTTCTCATAGGGAGTGAACATTTGGCACAGTGGTCAAAACACTACTTGGGATGGCTGTGTCTCATTTCAGAGTGCCTGGGCTCAAGTCCCATCTCTGTTCCTGATTCCAGCTTCCTGAATATGCCCACCCTGGTAGACAGCAGGTGATGACTCAAGTACTTGGGTCCCTAACACCCAGGTGGGAGACCTAAATCGAGTTCTGGGCTCCTAGCTTCAACCTGGCTGTTGCAGGCATTTGGAGAGTGTATCAGAAGATGGAAGATTATTTCTTTCTCTGTCTCCCTCTGTCTCTCCTCTATAATTCTGTCTTTCAAATAAAAAATAAATCTTTAAAAGATAAATAAGTAAAAATACATTTCTCATAATATTTATGGTTTAGTTCTTATATCATCAGGGCTAAAGTGAAATTTGTCAATCTGTTCTACAAGACTGCCATGAGAAATTAACTGATAAATTGTTATAAAGCCAAAGTTTAAAAATAGAATGTTTAGCTTATTGATAAACAATATCGTCTATTCATAGATGTTTCAGGACTCAGTCTATGCTAATTTTCCCAAGAATATGAGTATGCCATTTATAGTGATAAGCATTAGATAACTTAGTTCATGGGTAAATATCAAATGTAATGAAGAGAGGGAGTTTATTTAGCTTTATTTGCATAAATATACATACAAATAGCTGGGCTATGACATTATTTTCTAAACCATTATCAATGGGTTACTGAAAGTGGCCACAAAATGATAGAAACCAAAGTTTGATTTCTTCAAAGAATATCATTTCCCCATGGTCTAGAATACAGTCCAGCTTGACCCTCATTTTCCTTATAATTGGCCTCTTTCTCCCTCAGGAGTTGTCAAGGGAAGACAAGGGCCTCCCCCCGGGGTGCTGCCTCTGGCCTGGTCCAGGTCTCCGAGGAAGTGGGATATCCGCCTAATGTTTTAATGGACTTGGGTTCGTGAGCCTTGGCGTCCTGTTGTGGGCCTGACACCACTGTACACTGTGATTCAGGTTCCTTAACCTACAGGCATCCGTGAAAAGGAGGAAGCATAACCTCCAGATAGGAGTAAGGAGAAAACAACACAATGAGCATGGAATTTCTTTGAAAAGCCAAAAGGCCAAGCATAAATGTAGATCTTCTTTCCTGAAAATTACTTAACCTTTTATCTTTAACTTCAAGCTTGGGAGAAAGCTTTTCTATTTCCTGCTGTGCCTAATTGGAAAAAAAATACAAGCCTCTCACTTTGCCTTTTCTCCTACTAATAGCAAGTGACCTTTCATCACTAGCTTCCAGCTCATAAAGTTGAAAGAGGAAATCCGTACTCCACCCCAACTCAGGGCTGTCAGGTGGAAAGAATGGGCACGTTGCTGTCACTCTTCTGGTCTCCAAGGGGACACTGAGCTGGACCAAATACAAAGATAACAACAATAACATAAACTGTTGGGCTCCTGCAGAGAACTGGCTTGGACTTAAAATTGGATGACAGCGGGGGTAGCTGGCTGCTAGGAACGCGGATCTATGAGCACAATCACAAGCATTGAGATTGAAGTGACCCAGGTTTTGCCCCAAGCCTAAGAAAGGACAGGGGAAGGGTCTTCCCACCTCAGGGACTTGTCACCAAGAAGTTTCCTCTGCCTGAAAGAGTCCTTTCCTCTTTGCCTTGCTGGCCTTCTCAGGGCTGTCTTTCTCCGTGCTTGCGCCCAGTGTAAAATCTCAGGGCGCCCTGAACGGCTCTGCCATAAGCATCCATCCCTGAAATACCAACTAATTATTCTCACTGCCTGATTAGTGTCAACTGTTCTCTCCCCATCCTTCAATCACCAACCTGAGGACGGGGGACAATACAGTCTGAAAAAAACTCCAAAACAGACTTTCTCAGACTGCACATCTTTTGTAGGTAGGCACATTTATGCAAATGCATACAAAATTCTTAATTTACCATTGCTCAGGAAGGACACACAGCAAATAAAGGGAAACCATGAAATCAAAGGAGTTAAGGAGCAAAAAGATCCACTATAGCAACCTGGTAGGAAGGAACCATGCCCCATATCCTGAACGAGGGATCCTTATGGACAGGCTAGTTCGCAAGATCCCAACTGCGACGCCTAGACATTTTGAATAGACAAGAAAGGGCAAAGCTATCACTTTTCAGGCTTGAAGGCAGGAGTCACCAACGGTCAGTGCACATCGGAGAAGTTTCCTTCTGGACCAGTGTCACGGGACAGAACAGAACATTCTCAAGCTATCAGGACAGCTCCTGGGTGCACAGGTAACTACTACCCAGTTTTGCTATGTTCTCTTTATTTTCTTCTGTTCTAAAAAAGTATTTAAAAAAACTACAGCTAATTTAGCATTCATTCAGATGAGCATAAGTAAGTCAGGAAGAGATAATTTTCAAAAAATATCATGAAGAACTAGAGCGAGGGAAAGCAGGTAAAGGTCTTAATCTTGCCCAAGCCAGGCTTCATGAGAGGATGGTTTACAGGTGAAGCTCAGCCCCCTCCCACCAGGCTTCTTGTTTTCTCTTGCACTCATTAACACAATTTGGTGCAATTTTTTTACAAAATGAGGTTTCATTTTAATTTTAATTTTACACTGTGACTATTCTATGGAACTATGATTAAATTCCACCTCCCTCCCTAAGTGGCTTCAATTTATGACTTTCTGGGAGCTACATCTAACCTATTCATTTCTGTGTTAAGTACAAAGAAAAGAATAAGGATGCTGAGTAATGAAGATCATGTCTTTTTCTGGGGCTTTTAAAGCTATAGGATTTCATTTCTTTCCTGCAAAAGCTTGTACGCAATGAGTTACATTGCAAATAAAAATGAATTAAGTGAAACTGAGAGATCAGAGAATACCGAGGCACCAATTTTCCTGTAGAGGGTCTTTAATGGATGATGCTTTGGGACTATCAATTTGGAATGAAAAAATCAAATAAAACTCCATTTCATACTCATTTTTCAGACCTCATCCTTTTCTTTGTTTTCATATAACTACTACTGCTCAAGGCTTTATTTTATATAAGATCTATATTATTTTACTATGGCCTGCAATTTTGCAAATAAACTCTAACTCTTTAAACAGATGGAAAAGAAACCATTTAAATGCTGTTTGTTTAGTGATTTCAAAATGACAACAGGCAGGACATTTTCTCCTACACCAGCCATTCAGCTCCCCCTTCACATTACCATTGCTGCTGCCATTGGCAGAGATTCTTAAACACATCAGATAATAAAAACGCAAAGAAGTCTTTGTAGTTTTTTTTTTTTTTCAATTTCGCATTCAAAGCCCAATTCAAGCTCTGAAACTGCCTCACCCCTGAGATGTTTGAAATTCTATGATTTTCTTTTTCCTTTGGGAAAGTAAGAACAAGTCATGATCAAAGAGGAAACTGCCCTTTCTTTCTTTCTCCATTTAGTAGAAGCTCAAAGTACAAACCTGGGTTGACTCCATGCTAGGGTCCCAGTGTTAAGGAGCGGGGGAATGGTTGTCCAGCTCCAGGCCTCTCCGTGCTGAGGCCCTAACAGGCTGCTTGATCCCCGTAGATGTGACTGAGGGGTCAGTCAGGGACCCCGGAGAGCATTCTTCCTGGGTATACCGTGGGCTAAGGGACTTCTCCAGGGAGTGGTGACCAAGAGGCAAGGTAGACCCTGCTCCACAAGCTAAGTGCCAGCTCAGACTTCCTCTAGAATCAAACTTTGCAAACAAGAGTAACCTTGAAAAAGACCCTTTAGACGCCGATCAATGCTTAGCAACGCTGCCAACCACTTAACTCCCCTCCCTTGACATTTCACAGATAATTTGCTAACCCTGGAGAAGGGGCCTCCTTTTACAGCCCACCCCAAATCTCTGCTCTGTGCTTCCAGTGCAGTGGGGCTGGTCGGGTGAGCTGCTGGGCATACAGGTACCCTCTTACCTTGGCCAAGCCTGGTCACCTTCCCAGAGGACTTCCCTACGCCCTGGGGTTACTTTGGTGATGCTGTGGTGCCCAAGGAATTCCCGCCAGTTCTGGAGGTTTGGGGAGGGGGAGAACCTGCCTGAAAGCAAAAGTATCTGGAAGCACCCCGCCACCCTCCTCTCCCAACTCCAGAATGGCAGTGGGGCTGCACTAGCCATTAATGGCCATCATCCATTTTTAATCAGAAAGATCACAAGAAAGATGGTAAACGTATCCCAGTAGCAAGTCAATTTAAATAACATTCCTGGGGAAATCCAATCACTTAAAACTGAGACATGTATGTGAGCGAGAGCCCCCGCGCGCGTCTGGCTGGGAACAGCGCGACGGCTGAATTAATCAAGATCAAGGGGCTCCCAGGCTGAGCGCGGGGCGTTAACCCTTCCACTCCCGGGGGGCGACAAGGCGCAGGGGCAGCAGTGCAGCTGGCCACGACCAAGATGCCCCGGAGGCCCCTGGCAGGCGGTCTCTGCCATTCGGGTAGGCTCCGGACGCCTTGCGCCCAGCCCCTGCGACTGGGCGCGCAAGGTTAAGGTCAGAAGCTCCAGAGGCTTCACGGGCCACTCGCAGTAGCCGCCTCCCGCAGCCTTGGCGTGCCTCGGGCTCCTCCTCCCTCCCAAACGTGGCCAAGTGAGGGCTGCTCTGGCCGCGGGTAGCTGAGGCGCGGGAGGCGGCACGCGCGCGCGCGCGCGCGCGCGGGACCCGAGCGGAGCGCCGGGGAAGGGCGGGCGGACGGACAGACGGACCCCCCCCCCCGCCCGGAGCCTCCTGTCCGCGCGTTAGCAGAGGTCTGAGCGGGCCATGTGGGGACCCGGGGTCACGACCGAGGGCCTGTCGGTGGCGCCGGCACCGCCGCCGCTGCTGCCGCTGCTGCTGCTACTGGCACTGGCGCTGGTGGCGCCCTCGCGGGGCGGCGGGGGCTGCGCGGAGCTGGCGTGCGGCGAGCGGGAGCGCTGCTGCGACGCGGCCAACGCCACGGCGGTGCGCTGCTGCAAGCTGCCGCTGCACGCCTTCCTGGACAACGTGGGCTGGTTCGTCCGCAAGCTCTCGGGACTGCTCATCCTGCTAGTGCTCTTCGCCATCGGCTACTTTCTGCAGCGCATCATCTGCCCTAACCCACGCAGGTACCCGCGCGGCCAGGCGCGAGCCGGGCAGGGGCGGCCCGGGCCTCCGGGGGGCGCAGGGGCGCCGGGGGGCGCAGGGCCGCCGGACGACGACGACGACTCGCCGGCTCTCCTGCGGGACGAGGCAGCCGCCGGCTCGCAGGACTCGCTGCTGGACAGTGGCGGCGGCGGCCGGAGTCGGGCAGGCGGCGGCCGCTCGGCCCCCTCCTGCGCCTCGGAGCACGAGCTGCGCGTGGTCTCGCCAGTCTTCCTGCAGCTGCCCAGCTACGAGGAGGTCAAGTACCTGCCCACCTACGAGGAGTCCATGCGGCTGCAGCAGCTCAGCCCTGGGGAGGTCGTGCTGCCGGTGTCGGTGCTCGGCCGCCCGCGAGGCAGTGGTGCCGGGGAGCCCGACGGCGGCGAGGGCCGCTTCCCGCTCATTTGAGCGCCCGGGGCCGCTAAGGGACAGCGCGGACGGTGAGGGGCTAGGGGCTGCAGGTGCACGCCATTGGCGGGGTGCCCGCAGCCCCCACCAACTGCCTCAGACCCCGCCTGGCACCCAGGCGTGGGCGCCCATCGCCCCGCGGCTGGGTTAGGGTCGCTCTCCCCCGGGAGCTTCTGTGTCCCCACGTTTCATTCGGTTCAGGCAAATGCTGGGCACGCACGGCGGGGGCGGCGCGGCGAGGGAGCCCCGAGCGCCACTTGGAAGGAGGTCCCCGCCCTCTGCCTTCCCGCGTATTGTATTCACTTGCAAGTGCCTTCTTCCCGAAGCAGGAACACGTGAGCCCTTTGGTGCGTCGGGAGAAGGGCGGCTTTCTTTAGGGTCGAGAGAAAAGGCGCGCGGTGCCGCTCCTTTCCCTCCTCCGGCCCGGACGGATCGCGGTGTCCCGGGATGGGCAAGGGGCGAGGAGCCCACGACGGCGGCGGCCGGTGACCGCGGCGCGGAGCTGCGAGAGCGCCTGTCTAGCGGAGGACGTGCAGTTAGCTGCGGCACCTAGCCAGGGCACAGCCACCAGGGAAATCCGTGACCCTACAATTGGACTTTGGGTTTTTCAGTAACCGAGAAGGTATTGATATTTATTTGTCTCGTTTTTCAGTTTTCACCATGTATTGAACGCAGCAGGAAGGTATTTCAGCAACTTAATGGCATCATCATCATTACTTTTTTTTTTTTAGAGCATTGATGTTCAGGAAATGGCCCACACCCTGTCACTATTTGATAAAATATTGGACATTATTTCATTCAAGAAAGTGGCACGGTCAAACGAGGAGACGTGACATAAAAGACATGAAGGATATCTTATTTTCACTATTTGAGAAGAATATATTTTATTTTTAGTACCGTGGCATAATATATAACTTTTATAATAACTGTGTACATTATGCAGTCTTAATGGAGTCAGTCATCACATAGTTAAGTGTAGGAATAATTGGTTACATGTATGCCATACCATGAAGCATGATGTCGTACACTTTCTCCTCCATTTGTCATTTGGACTATGTTCCACGTCATAATATAAAGCCCAAGAACCTGTGGCTTGTACCTTTCCTTTAAAGCCATAATTGTGCAGTGATGTGCTGCAGAACGATTCAGTCAACCTATCTTAAGGGACAAAAACAAGTGTCGTATCAATCCTGCCATTCCGTGAACTGTCCTTCAAGCAAAAGGTAACAACATTTCAATGCATTGTGTATAATGTACATATGCCTGTTGTCTATGTACAGTGCACACTGTATGCCATGGCGTTATTACAGTCTATGATGAACATGAATAGAGTAGGAAACATTTCTCTGCTTGGGGAAGGGTGACTATTACATCAAGCAAGATTACACGTGGATCTAGAACATTGTTCTTAGGACTGAAGAAGTCTGACAGTTCTAAGAAATCCTAAGATATCTGACTTGTATAAAAAGAAAATGATTTAAATAATTTTAAAGGTGGGTTGAAAAAGTCTGTTAATTCTGAGAATTCTTGAAATGTCTGAGTTGTAATAAAAGAGAATCTTTTACTTTAAATTTCTAAAAGCTAATGATCCTGTCATTAAAGAAAAATCATTTGAAATGTATTAAAACAGAAAACATTAAAATATTTCTCTGTGTAAATTTTATCAGATGTGTGATCATATGGTAGTGTAATAAAATATGGGATACGTATTTTTACCATTTAAAAACAGTTTAAGGCTATGCATTGACAAAAACATCAGGAGTTGAGACTACATTCATTGAGAATGTCACAAAATTTAATTAAATCACAGTTTTGTTGAATAATGACCTTATTAATGTTATTCAAATACTCTAGCACTCTGTTACATGTGATTAGCGATACTACCCACCATTCAAACACACTAGAGAGTTGCAGGATTCTGTTAAATAGTTTATTCCTTGAGGGTGTGCTGCTTTAGTCATTTCTTAAAAATCAACCGAAATATTCAAATACCAGTATATAAAGCATAGCCTGTGTGCTGTTATTGACATCTTAAAGAAATGTACAACAAAATCCTATAAGAAAGGCACTTGCAATAATGGATCAAGTATGTTTCCTTTGTAGCAACTGTGGAACCATTCTCTCCCTAAAATCCAGACTACCCATACCCTGGAAATTGTACTTTATATCAGTCATACAGTGAGTTCCCACTGAATGTTAAGATTACAACATATTTTCACTTGTATTTTTCCTGCCCAACCCGCAGGCTTTTATTGACATCATTCAGTTCAATAGAAATGGGTTTGACTCCACTACAGTTATTTTTCTTGCAATTCATTGATTTCCCAAGCACTATTTTGTTCGGGAATAATATTTTTTAGAAAAAAATTCTTTAAAACAACATGATTAGTGATAAATGAGCTTATATCCCAAAAACACACATAGCACTGGCCATCCTAACAGGCACAGAACCTGTGTGTTCACAGTGCTGGAATATGTGGATAAAAGCATTTTTAAAGCAATAAGGGAAGCATCTTGAGTGTTTAGTTTTACAGACTACCTGGAAGTTACTTACTACATAGACACAAACTATTATATATAATTGTATGTGTTTGGTAATACAGAAAATATTTTCGCCTGTAAAGAATTTATAATAAATTTTGATAATTTACAAATTTTAATAATATTCTATATGTAGTTGGAGAACAGTCTCCAACTATGTATTATTTTAATTTATAGCATAGAATATTAATGAAATTGATATGAAATATTAATTTAGTTTTATGTATCTTCTGCAAATCCAGCTGAGTGCCATGTTCTCGAGTACTGGGCCTCTGCTTCTGGCTTTCAGTCACCAAAAAGATTCAGGGTGGATGTTTGGTGTAGCAGTTAAGACACAGGTTAGCACACGCTTGCTTCATATCGGAGTGCCTGGGCTTGATTTCCTCGCTGTGCTCCTGAGTCCAACTTCCTGCTGATATGGACCCTGGCAGGCAGCAGGGATGGCTTATGTGATTAAGATTCTAGCTACCCATGTATGTGGGAAACCTGCATTGAGCTCCCAGCTCCTGGCTTCAGCCTGGCTCAGGGCTGCCCATTGTGGGCATTTGGGGAGTGACCCAGTGGATGGGAGAGCTCACCCTCTTGCTCACTCTCCTCCACTTTCTCCCCCCCAAACAGATACAAAAAATTTTAAAAAATCAAATACTGAAACATTTCAAGCACATTTTTATTTTTACTGACTTCTCATGAATGGGAAAATAATGGTCTTGAATATGGCAATCCATCTGGAATGTGAGAAAATCTGATTGGTTTGATTTTCTAAATTTAGGTACTACGTGTGTGTGTGTGTGTGTGTGTATAATCATCAGCTGCTTAAAAGCAATTCATTAGGAGACCTCAACATCATTAACAAAGCAAAAATGTTTTCTTGAGAAGGAGCTGTAAGAGGCCATTAATTGCCACATTCTGCAAATGTGAGTGTGCTTCAACCATGGAAAATGGCCTTGGCAGTTATGCCAAAGGGCATGAGGTGTACCATATTCATTGTGAGGAGAACGAGATTCAATTGTCAAGGCCAAAGGGGATATTAAGGAAATAGCCTCACTTAACAGCTTAAACGGCAATAGGCTACATACTTTAATGTTATACTTATGTATACAGTTTCTCTCAAATGGAATTAGTAAAGGAAACAGTGCAGAACTGAAACTGATGTTCTAAGCATGAGTATGTTCAGATTTATAGAACATTCTGCTTTTACTTTTGCAAATGTTTCATAGTTGTAATTAATATGAATATCCAGGTTGAGAGAAAATAATACATGTTGAAGTTTTTTAATTTTTTTTTTATTTGTTTGAGAAGTGGAAAGATAGAGCTCTCATCCACTAGTTCACTCTCCAGAAGCTCACAGTATCCGAGCCTGGTCTGGGCTGGAGCTGGAGCCAAGAACTCAATCCAGGTCTCCCACGTGGATGACAGGAAGCCAAGTATTTGAACTATTGCCACTGCCTCCCAGGGTCGGTACTGGTGGGACACTGGAGTCAGGAGCTGAACTGAGAATCAAACTTAAACACCGTAGGTGGCAGCTTTATCTGCTACACCACAGCGCCAGCCCAACATTTTGTTTTAATTGAAAATTTATACAATCAAACTATAATAGAACGTAAGAGCTCTATGTATCTTAGTTTTTTTTTTTTTTTGCCTAATACTGATTTTCTTATTTTTCACCTTTTTTATTGTGAGTATTTTAAGCAACTGTTGTAATTTCTCTGATAAATCTGAATCTGTACTAAATGTTTCCTGTGGCTAATGTAGATGTTTCCTGTGGTCAAGTTTTTAGAATTTGGGTTTTCATAAACATTGGAAAAATCGTCCCTAGGCCTGATCTTCTACAGGATATAACTTGGAGTTTTTAAGTCTCTTGGTTCCTGTCAGATATTCTACTAATTCACATTTCCACTTTGGGCTTGTGGTGAAGTTCTTTGCACCTGTCAAGTCATCTGCTTGGTTTCTCTCTTCCTAGGAGTTGCATCTGTTGACACCTGCCAGGTCTTTTATTTTTTTATTTTTATTTTTATTTTTTTTCACAGAAGTTATGAGAAGTTTCCTGATCTTTGTCAGAGGTCCAGCTGATTCGCATCTCTCCCGGGGAGCTGTCCTGAGTTTCTCATTGATCGTCTTGTTTTCTACAGTTTGCTGTGGTGTTCTCATGGGGTTTGTGGTCCCTGTTGTGTTGTCCATGGGTTCTGCCTTTTATTTAGGCACCCTAGCAAATCTCTTGATACATGTGAGGTTTTTGCCTTTTCCACATTCTACCTTGGAGATTTAGACTTCTTGTGGTTTTCAGTCTCTGGGCTATTACTTGCTGTAGTATTTTTGTAAGTTCTTTGATGCCTGTTGGGTTATTTCTCACTGCATTTTCCAACATTCCCTTTGATAATTCTTTGATTTTCTACCAGTTCTGGTTTGTGTTTGGAATGATCCTATTCTTTTTGTGGACCTTATCACCATTTATTTTTTCCTCCAACTCTTGATGTTTGTTGGAACGCTTTGATAGCCATAGGTCTCCCATGGGTTCTAGTTTACTTTACTCATCCTCAGTGAGCTCCTGATGCCTGTTGGACTTTCTACTTGTTCTGGATTCTACTTTGGAATGCCCTTAAGCTCTTGGTGGACATTATCACCATTTTTCCCTCTGATTCTTTCGGTGTTTACTGTAGCTTTCTCATAGCTGTCAGGTCTCCTATGGGTTCTGATTTTATTTTAGGTGTCCTCAGCATTTTCATGAGGATTCATCAAATACTCAAGAGTATCAAAGCCAGGACAAAAAAATAGCACAAGTTAGGGCTCTGTTTATATTTTTGTGATGGAATTAGACTGTTAAGATCTCGCGTAGAATGAGCCTCCAGAGCATAGACTTCATGAAGTGGTTTAGAGTTGACCTGAGGAGTCTGCCCTTTTGAGTGATTCTCTAGATGGTAGATTTACCAGTTGGTAGAATTTACAAGTTAGTTAATTTCGTGAAACATATTTTCTTTAGAAAATGAAGAAAGTGCCTGTCTCAGAAGGATGTGATGAAGATTAAGGTAATGTGCAGAAAGCGTTTAACACAGTTCCTGGGACATAAAAATGTATTTCCAGTGCTAGTATACGCATATTTATTGACACTGGGTTCTCGATGTGAAATTCAAATATATTTGCAGAAATTCCAAATTATTTCTAGTGAATCTGGGCATTAATGATTTGAATTAAGAAAAATAGAAACACATTTATGAAAAAACAAAAAGTAATTAACTTTACAAAAACCTACAAACTGATGACTGATTCAGGTTGAAGTGACACACTGTGGGTGTAAGACTGGGTGGGAAAAATGAAAATGGAGTTGTGTAGGAATGACAGACTAAACAGAACTGGAAGGGTTAACAGGATGGGTAGCATAATGTGGGTGAGCAAGTGTAGTGAGATAAAGGGAAACAGCACCAGAAAGATTGTCCACTGGAGCTGGAGATGGGATATTAGACTTGAGCCTTCCTCATAGCTAGAAATGCTCTGGGGAGCTAGGGTTGTGGTGTAGCAGGTTAAGCCTCCAGCTGCAGTGCCAGCATCCTATATGGGCGCCTATTGGAGTCCCAGCTTCTCCGTTTCTGATCCAACTCCCTGCTAATGGCCTGGAAAAGCAGTGGAAGATAGCCCAAGTCCTTGGGCCCCTGCATTCATGTGGAAGACACAGAAGGAGCTCCTGGTTCTTTGGCTTTGGCATGGCCCAGCCCCGGCTGTTGTGGCCATTTGGGGAATGAACCAGCAGATGGAAGAGCCCTCTCTGTAACTCTGCCTTTCAAATAAATAAGATTTTTTTATTTTATTTATTTGAAAGACAGAGTTACAGAGAGGGGTAGAGACAGAGAGAGGTCTTCCATCCGCTGGTTCACTCCCCCGATGACTGCAACAGCCGGAACTGCGCTGATCCGAAGCCAGGAGTCAGGAGCTTCTTCCAGGTCTCCCACACGGATGCAAGCGCCCAAGGACTTGGGCCATCTTCTTCTGCTTTCCCAGGCCACAGCAGAGAGCTGGATCGGAAGAGGAGCAGCTGAGACACAAACCAGCGCTTCAGGCCAGGGCTTTAACCCACTGCGGCCCCTATTTTTAGCTTTATAGTTGAAAATAGAAAGAAAGAAGCCTGTTAGCTAAAGGACTTACAATGTTTAATAGTGGAGACCAGACCAGTTGCCTAAGAGAAGCATGAATCTTCCTGGTACAGAGAGCTGGGAGAAGCTTCTCCTTCGAGTTCTCATAAAAAAAAAAAAAAAAAAAGACACTACAAGGTCAAGAATAACATTTAGCACCATCTCTGCAGTTAATATGTTCCATAGGACTTCTGAAAATGAGAGGATCTGAACAGGCAAATGGCAGAGCGTTGACACCCGATCCAGAGGAAGCAATTTTTCAAGAGACCTAAATAAGGTAGTACAGGAATTCTAATTCTGAATGCTTCCACCCAATCTCCAAATGGGTTTTAATCTAGATGATTGCATAACTTTCAAATTATTCTCCACAAATGTTTCTTTCAATTGAGATTTTTAGAGGTCACCATTGTTGCATTTTACAATAACAAAAGTGATACTTAAACACATACTGGAGAAAGTTCAGTTTTTATTTTTATTTATTTATTTATTTATTGACAGGCAGAGTGGACAGTGAGAGAGAGAGACAGAGAGAAAGGTCTTCCTTTGCCGTTGGTTCACCCTCCAATGGCCACCGCGGCTGTCGCGCTGCGGCCGGCGCACCACGCTGATCCGATGGCAGGAGCCAGGTGCTTCTCCTGGTCTCCCATGGGGTACAGGGCCCAAGCACTTGGGCCATCCTCCACTGCACTCCCTGGCCACAGCAGAGAGCTGGCCTGGAAGAGGGGCAACCGGGACAGAATCCGGCGCCCCGACCGGGACTAGAACCCAGTGTGCCGGCGCCGCAAGGCGGAAGATTGTCCTAGTGAGCCGGGGCGCCAGCTGAAAATTCAGTTTTAAAAGTTATCCTTTATTCCATTACAACTGAGATACTCCAAAAACTATATGCACATACATATACATGTATTATCATCTTTTAGTCTTTTTGTTTACATTTTCAATTACTCGAGTAATAACAAATCTTAATTTAAAAGAGGAAAGAAAGCAAGCCTTAAAACAAAATCCCCTCTAATACCTCTATTCTGCCAACTCCAACTTAAAGTTTAATTGCTGTGGATTGGGTAACATTCCACTATCTTTTTATTCCATAGAGACGTACCCACAGAACATATACAGAGATAGTACTTTGTGCACCTAAGGTTGTCGTTTCTATGCATTTTGTTAGGTATAGCTCACGTGAGCATCACCACAAGTTATGGAACTGTTCACTGCAGAACTTTCTCGTTCCATCCTTCATTCTCTCCCTTCCACCAGTCCTCAATCTCTGGCCACCACCGATTTGTTCCCCATCTCCATATTTTGCCATTTTCAGAAATGTTATATAAATGGAATCAGACCTTATGCCACCTTTTGAGGTAGACTTTTTTCACTTAGTGTGATTGTCTAGAGATCCACTAAAGTTTTTGTGCATATCTGTAGGGTTTTTTTCAACTACTGAATAGCGGTACATAACATGAATGTACCACTTAGTTTAACCATTGTCTGACTGAAGGATATTTTTGGTTCTTTCAGTTCTTAGCTATTATGAGTTGAGAGGCAATGAACTTATGCATAAAACTTTCAAGTTTTGATTTCTGTGAAATAAATGCCTAACAGTGCATTTGCTGGATCATATGATAAATGCATGTATAGTTTTGCAAGAAACTTCCATACTCCTTTCTGTAGAGGTATATCAGTTTATATTCCCACCAGCAATATACAACTGATCCAGTTTCTCTGCCAGTGTTTTAGGTTAGCACTAAGTTTTATTTTAATCATTCTGATTGGTATAGGTTTTTTTAGATTTATTTATTTATTTGAAAGTCACAATTATATATAGAGAGAGGGAGAGAGAGAGAGAGCGAGAGAGCTCACGTGCTTCCATCTGCTGGTTCATTCCCCAAATGGCTACAATGGCTAGGAATGGACCAGACAGAAGCCAGGAGCCAGAAGGTTCTTCTGGATCTCCTACGTGGGGGCAGAGGACAAAGCACTCAGGCCATCTGCTACTGCTTTCCCAGGTGAATTAGCAAGGAAATGGATCAGAAGTGGAGAAGCTGGGATCCGAATTGGTGCTCATATGGGATGCCAGCACCGCAGATGGCAGCTTTACTTGCTATGCCACAGTTCTGGCCCCACAATTGGTATAGTTTTAATTTGCATTTCCCTGATGGCTAAGATATGGAAGTTCTTTTCATGTATCTGTTTGCCTCTGGTAAAATGACTGCTCCTGTCTCTTGATCATGTTCTTAATGGCTTGCTTGTTTTTCATTACTGAGATTTGGGAGTTCTTTATAGTTTATATAGATGGTCCCCAAGTTATGATGGTTTGGCCTTTGATGTTTTTACTTTACAATGATATGAAAATGATGAACATTTAGTAGAAATTGTACTTTAAATGTGGAGTTTTGATCCTTTCCCAAGCTAGAATCTTGCAGTAAGATACTCTCTCAAAGTGCTGGGCAACAGTGGTGAGCCTCAGCTCTGTCAGCCATGTGATCAGGAGGGCAAATAACCAGTTCTCTCCAGTGTCGCTAAGCAATGATGCTTGCACAGTTAGGTGTGTTAAATGCATTTCGTACTTGGCAATATTTTCCGTTTACAATGGGTTTATCAGACCATCGCCCCATTGTAAGTCAAGGAGCATCTGCAGGTACCGGTCATTTGTCAGATACATGGCTTGCATTTCTCCTGTTCTTATTCACTTTTTCAGAGTCAGTTTTTGTTTTTATTAAAGTTGCTTGTGTACATATTTAAACTGGCAGATAGTTGTGCTGGACTTGTACAGACCAGCCATACTCCATCCTTTCTCCTCCCTCTCTGCCGCACCGGAACCACCACTGTCAGCTCCGTAGGCTGGCTCTTGGTATTTACCACCACGTCTCTAAATACCACATTGCTTATTTCCTGATTTTTTGGAATTATCCATTGTCTCTCCATGATGGGAAATGAAGGTGTAGCTTTTTATCCTTCCCTGTCCCATATATGCATCTTCATTTTTACCCCAATTCCTCGAAAATAAATCCACAATCCCAGATCCATAATTTACAATCCAAAAAGTTTTTCATAACTGATCCAACCTGAATTCATTTGAAAGCTCTTTTTAATCTTCAATCTTTTTTTTTTTTTTTAAACAGGCAGAGTGGATAGTGAGAGAGAGAGAGACAGAGAGAAAGGTCTTCCTTTTGCCGTTGGTTCACCCTCCAATGGCTGCTGCGGTAGGCGCGCTGCGGCCGGCGCACCGCGCTGATCTGAAGCCAGGAGCCAGGTGCTTCTCCTGGTCTCCCATGGGGTGCAGGGCCCAAGCACTTGGGCCATCCTCCACTGCACTCCCTGGCCACAGCAGAGAGCTGGCCTGGAAGAGGGGCAACCGGGACAGGATCGGTGCCCTGACTGGGACTAGAACCTGGTGTGCCGGCGCCGCAAGGCGGAGGATTAGCCTAGTGAGCCGCGGCACCGGCCTTAATCTTCAATCTTATCACTTAATTGCTGTGGGGTAATGTAGATATTAATGTAAATATTCATGTGTTAGACTGCAGAAATGTAGATTTTTAAAATTTTATTTTCATTTTATTTGAGAGACAGAAAGAAACAGAGGAGACAGAAAGCGATCTCCTTCTTCTGGCTCACCACTTCATGTCCCCGTTTAAATGCCAGCAACAGTGAGGGCTGGGCCAGGCTGAAGCCAGGATCTCAATCCACATCACCCAACTGCTTGAGCCATTACCTGCTGCTTCCCAGAGTGTGCACGAAGCTGAGATCAGAAGCACACCTGACACTTTTTTTTAACGTTTATTTATTTACTTGAAAGAGTTGCAGAGAGAAAGAGAGAGGGACACAGAGATCTTCCACCTGCTGGTTCACTCCCCAAATGGCCACAATGGCAGGAACTGGTCAGGCCTAAGCCAGGAGCCAAGAGTTTCTTCCTAGTCTCCCATGTGGATAACAGGGGCCCGAACACTTGGGCCATCTTCCATCTTCCACTGCTTCTCCCAGGCCATTAGCAGGGAGCTGGGTCTGAAGTGGAACAGCTGGGATACAAACTGGCACCCATATGGGAAGACAGTGTTGCAAGCCGTGGCTTAACCAAGCTATGCCACAAAGCTGACCCCCAGAGCTGGTATTTGAACCCAGGCACTCCAACATGGGATACAGCCATCCCAGATGGCATCCTAGATGCTTTACCATATGCCTGCCACAACTGCAGAAAAGGAGAGAGACAGAGAGAGAGAGAAAGAGAGAGATCTTCCATCCACTTAGTTCACTTTGCAAATGTCCTCAACTGCGGCTGGGGCTGGGCCAGACCAAAACCAAGAGCCTTGAACTCATTCCAGGTCTCCCATATGGGTGGCAGGGACCTAAGTTCTCTGCCACCTCCAGGGATTGCATTAGTAGGAAGCTAGATTGGAAATGAAGAAGGGACTCAAACCTGACACTCTGTGGTGGGATGCAAGTGTCCCGAACAGCAACTTAACCACTGAGCCAAATGCCTGCTCCGTATATGCACCGTATTTCTTAAAGGGATTTAAATTCTTTTTTTAAAAAAAGGTTTATTTATTTATTTGAAAGTCAGAGTTACACAGAGAGAGGAAAGGCAGAGAGAGAGGAAGAGAGAGAGAGAGAGAGAGAGAGAGAGAGAGAGAGGTCCTCCATCTGCTGGCTCACTCCTCAATTGCCCACAATGGCTGGAGTTGCACCGATCCAAAGCCAGGAGCCAGGAGCTTCCTCCGAGTCTTCCCATGTGGGTACAGGGACCCAAGGACTTGGGCCATCTTTCACTGCTTTCCCAGGCCACAACAGAGAGCTGAATTGGAAATGGAGCAGCCAGGACTTGAACTAGTGCCTGCTACACCCCAGCACTGGCCCTAGGATTTAAATTCTAAAACAGATTTGACTCAGTGGTTTCATGCTTGGGCTTGTGGATGTGAACAGTTATAATGTGCTTGTCTAAATATTCAGTGTTTACATCATTATGACTATGTAAATAATTTCTATTCATAGGCAAGTCATGTTATGTATTATAATTACTATTTCTGTCAAAACCATGCCAGAATTACGTTAATAGATTAGCACATTTAAAGTTAAGCTAAATAAGGATAACATAGCACATCCAATAGGAGTTTTATTTGATGGTTTTCCTGTTTGTTAGTTGGCAGAAGTTTAAATTGAGCATCAATTCCTTGGGGTATTGCACATTGTGCCTTCTAAGTGACACTTTCCCATTACATCCTACTTGAAATGATATCCCCCATCATCTTCCTGTTATCTTGTTATGTTTTTTCATCTATCAATAGCTGAAATGTTCTATTTGTAACTATCTCCCTCATTAGACTGTAAGCTTCAGGAGAAGGCAGCATTGCTTTTCTGTTCTGCACACTACCATAGCTCTTGCTGCCAGTAGTTCCCCGTCCTTACAGGCAATGTGATAGTGAGTATTCAATAATGATTTGGTTTATAAACAGATTTTGATATTTAGAGTATTCATCAAGAATGAGGAAAATGGTTTTAGTTAGGGAAAACAAGTAGCACCAAGAAGAAATTTGTTGACTTTTAATTACAATTTTTAATTTTTTCAAAGATTTACTTATTTATTTGAAGTTCAGAGTTAAGAGAGAGAGGGCGAGACCGAGAGATCTTCCATCCCCTGGTTCACTCTCTAGATTGCCACAACAGCCAGCAGAGCGCCAAGCTAGAGCCAGAAGCTTCAGCTGGGTTTCCCACGTGGATGGCAGGGGACCAAGAAGTTGGAACTTCCTGTGATGCTTTCCCAGGCCATTCGCAGGGAGCTGGATGGGAAGTGAGGCAGCCAGCACATGAACTGGCACCCATAAGGGATGCTGGCATCAAGGCAGCAGCTTTATCCTCTATGCCACAACAGTGATCCCAATAATTTTGTATTATTATAGTTGTTTTTCTAATAGTTTGACTGAATATTGACTACACTTAGAAGATTAAAAATTTTGTTTTGGGGCCGGCACTGTGGTGTAGCAGGTAAAGCCACCACCTGCAGTGCCAGCATCCCATATGAGTGCCAGTTTGAGTCCCGTCTGCTCCACCTCCGATCCAGCTCTCTGTCGTGGCCTGGGAAAGCAGTGGAAGATGGCCCAAGTCCCTGGACCCCTGCACCCACGTGGGAGACCCAGAGGAAGCTCCTGGCTTCTGGCTTTGGATCAGCACAGCTCTGGCTGTTGTGGCCAGTTGGGAAGTGAACCAGCAGATGGAAGACCTCTCTCTCTGCCTCTTTTCTCTCTGTGTAACTCTGACTTTCAAGTAAAACAAATAAATAAGTAAATAAATTTTTTAAAAAAATTTTTGTTTCATTGCACATGCTATCTAGTATTTTCTTTTAAGTCAATGATAAACTCAGTGTAGCCCTGAACCTATAATTCTTTAAAATCTTATTGTTTACACATGTGTACCCACCTTAAAAACATAGAAAATGATGACAGACTAATAGTATGTTAATGATGTATTTCGAAAGGCAGGAGCAAGCAACACTGGAAAATTGTCCAGTAAGAATTCTAATTTAATGTCTAGTGCATTACAAATATTAGTCCCTCCTCTATGAGATTACATTCTAGTATCTAATGCTAGACACATGGAGGGTTGTGCTTTGAAAACTCTGGTTTATTAATTTCTTGTAGAAGTAAACTTTTGTTCATGAGTTTATGATTAGTTGAGAACAAGAAAATACACTTTGGTGGGTGGGTGTTTTGCTTCTGGAATGAGTTATTTTAAATTCTCTACTTTGGTGACAATAGTCCCAGATTGAATATATGCTTAGAGCAACTTCATACTCCTCTTACTAGAAAAAGAATGAGTTATAATTATTTCCATTGTACTCTATGTTTTCTCAGTTAAAAATATTAAATATTTCAATAAGAAAAATTTTTCATTGTAGATTATTAAAGGGAATTTTAGACTATCTAGAAATATCCAAATAGTTGGATGGCTCTAAATTGCTTTGAAATGGTCTATTTTGGAATCACTACAGTTGAAACATTATGCACAGTGCCTGGTGAGACTGTGATCCCCTGGGACACAAATGTCCAGACCATGATATTCCAGTAGCTCATGCCAAGTCACAGGAGCAGAGTATCGGTGAAGCAGGCAGAATAAACACGACTTTGTTAGAGGCTAGCAAAGGGTGTGAGGATCTCATAAATTACATGGTCCAAAGGTCACTTCCCACTGAGCAGAAGATACAGCAGACATTCAAGATGAGGGCAGGGAGAAGATAATGAGAGAGTAATTTGGATGCAGAGGGGTTGTGCTTTGTTTTCCAGGAATTGTCCATTTTCTGACCTCTTTAGGAAGTCGTGGAAGTGTCATGGTGTCAGGTGTCAGTCTTGGCTCCACACCTGATTCTAGCTTCCTGCTGGTGTACACTCTGGGAGGTAGCAGGTTATGGCACAGGGAATTGGGTCCCTGCTACCAACAGGGAAGACCTGATAGGAGTTTTAGGCTTCTGGCTTTGGCCTGACCCAACCCTGACATTTGGGGAGTGAATCAGTAGATGGGAGATCTCTCTCTGTTTCTCTGGTTTTCAAATAAATAAGTAATTTAAAAAAAAAAGTCTCAGGGCCAGCGCTGTGGTATAGTGGGTAAAGCCACCACCTGCAGTGCCGGTATCCCCTATGGGTGCCGATTCAAGTCCGTCTGCTCCACCTCTGATCCAGCTCTCTGCCATGGCCTGGGAAAGCAGTGGAAGATGGCCCTGCACCCACGTGGGAGACCCGGAGAAAGCTCCTGGCTCCTGGGTCCAGATCAGCTCAGCTCTGGCCTTTGCAGCCATTTGGGGCTGGAAGAATTTCTATCTCTCCCTTTCTCTGTACCTCTGACTCTCAAATAAATAAAACATATTTTTTTAGAGTCTTTAATTTTAAAAACAAATGAATCTGGACTTTGTTCCTGGTTTATCATACAGAGTTTTCAAAAGCCCTTGGAACAGGAGCAACTGGAATGTCTTTGTTATGCTAATGAGACATTTAAGGGGTCTTTAGATAGCTCCAGGATAAGGGCTGGTCATCAGAAAAACAGCCACATGATTAGAGGGCTGGAACTGTCAGGCACCTGCTCCCAAGAGTTGAAGATTGAATTCAATCATATGGTGAATGAATTTATCAGTCATACGTTTATAAAAGAACAGCCAGCAGGGGACACAGGCTGAGAGGAGCTTCCTGGTTGATGGAAGTGTGGATGTGCTGGGAGGATGAAACACCAGATTCCACTGAGAGGCACAGAAGCCCTAACTCATCTCATAGCCTGCCCCACTTCCAAACCTTGCTCAACACATTTCTTAGATGTGATTGTTCCTGTGTTGCATCCTTTATGTTTGTATGTATGTATAAATGTAGGTATGTATAGCATTTCCATTAGTTCTGTGTCATTCTAGTGCCCATGAATTCAGACTCAGAAACTGTAAAAGAGCTTCATTTAGAAGCCTTAGGAATTACAATGTGGGAGCCATAAGTTCAGATATTCCTGAATCAGTGTTTTCAGGAGAGCAGGAAAGTCGGAGATTATACGGCCTATTGAATATTCAGAAGAAATAGGAGCTACAAGAAAAGAAAGCATAAACAGAATGGAAATGTCTGGAAACAGATCTTTTTTTTTTTTTTTTTTTTTTTTTTTTTTTTTTTTTTGACATACAGAGTGGACAGTGAGAGAGAGAGAATAAAGGTCTTCCTTTTCCATTGGTTCACTGCACTGATCCAAAGCCAGGAGCCAGGTGCTTCCTCCTAGTCTCCCATGCAGGTGCAGGGCCCAAGGACCTGGGCCATCCTCCACTGCCTTCCCAGGCCACAGCAGAGAGCTGGACTGGAAGAAGAGCAACCGGGACAGAATCCGGCACCCCGCCCGGGACTAGAACCCGGGGTGCCGGCGCCGCAGGTGGAGGATTAGCCTATTGAGCCGCGGTGCCCGCCACAAGAGCTTCTTGATACATGTTGAACACGATTGTCCAGATGTCTATAGTCAAAGTAGTGCAGGCAGCCAAAATTCACATGCTAGGCAGTTCCTAAGTCCTCCTTCTAATAGCCTCTCATCTCTATTTTAAAAACTCTTTCAACGTTGCTGTTATAATTTTCTTCTTATTTTCACACTAGCAAATTATCAAACCCAAAAAAAGAGTTCTATGAACCCCCAGATTTGTAACCATGTTACACAGAAATACTAGCAGCCTGGAGATCCTACTTGGAGCTAGCATTTGAAGGAAGGGCAGTCTTATTGGGGACCTTGCCCTTTAACTTGTGGAATTTGATACTAACAGTTATCAGTAGCATTTAGAAACTGTGGTAGACCCAACTCCAGAGGAGATGGCCTATTTGGATACATAAGGAAATGCAAAATAAGAAATATACTAAACATACAACCCATTGGCTATTGGTATCTATAATAGTTAAAATGAGAGTAAATGAGAATGCTAGAATGGATGTTAACTTTGAACCAAGCTCAGACATTTAAGTCTGTGCTATGCCTGCTCGTTTTGATCCACCCCCCCCACAAAAGGGAAAATCATGCCAGGACAACAGAAAATACCTTTAAGTCTTCTGGTCACCAATAAGACATTACAAGTAGGGAGAGGGTAAAAACAAGGAACTATTGAAATCAGTAGATATAGTATGAAGGAACTGTCTCATTGTGTGGATTGCAACTATCAGCTCCCTAAAGAATGTTTACAAAAATGAACTGTGAGAGTGTTTAAGGAAAGTACCTTTGGTTTCCAATGCTATAGCAAAGAACATGTCTGTGTGATAGAGGACTCACAGCTCCCCATGGAACAATCACAGGTGGCTAACCCAGACACAGTAGGTTATTCCAGAAGGAACAGTCAGCATGGTTGCCTGGCTAAAAGCTTATGCCACTGTAAAAAGTGTGTTTAGCCTAAAAGGGGACTTACCAGGTCTCCTATAAATGCTGAGTGGAACACCCAGGACAAAGCAGCTGATAGGGCATGTATGCAAACCATCTGGAAGTGGTCTTATAAAGAGCAGGATATTCACCTACAGAATATGCCTGTTACCCAAGTTATGGTAAATGCTGTGACTAAGGGGACCCCATTTTCACCCCATGTAACCTTAATATAGAATTCAACACAGTTTGAGAAGTCTTACTGGACTTGTGGTCTCTGCTTTCTCGTGAGAGACTTATAAATATGAAGAATATTAAAGTAATTAACAAGAAAGCAAGGGACAACAGATGGGAGAGTCAAAAGACTCATTCTAGCAGGGTAGAAATCTTTGCATGGTTACACAGAGATAGGTTTAATAACATGAACATTGATGGAGTTTAAACAAGGGTCTTCATGCAACACTATAGATGATTGGGTTGACCAAGGGGATCTCCAGCTTGTTCTTCAATGTTAAAAATACCTTCAAAGTATGCTGTATTTATCTCAATTTAGAAGAATCTTGAAAATCAAAAAGCAAAGATTATGACAAACTCATCTAAGAATTGCCCAAGGCAACAGATTAATCAAGAAAAGGATTGTCAAAGGGCCAGAGTCCTTAGACTCAATCATTCTCTGAGGACCAAAAGCCTTCTACACATGAATGAGTGAAATACTCAGAGTATAGAGAAGTTTCTATGACATGGTGGTACCAAAATCTCTAGATAAAGTCCTAGTGAGGGCCATAAATAGACTGAGATAATATAGAAACCAGAGTTAATGAATTAAGGTGAAAGTTCTGAAAAAATTGATATATTTAAAGAAGATTAATGTGAAGTGACTGTGATTCTTTACTTGAGTATTTTATGGGAATGGACATTGTGCCTGCCTGGGAAATATCTCCCCTACCTGGTGTAGTATAACAGAAGGCATGTAAATCTGCCCTTCAAGCCAGATTCCATGGACTTTCCAAGTGGGCATGACTAAGATTACCCAACCCTACACCACAGAGAATAGCAACTAGAATGCCTGTTTGGGTCAGTTTTGGTAAAATAGCCCATCAGAAGGATTCCCTTCCGGCATCAGAAAGTGATTGGCATCAATGAGCAGATATTTCAGTGTGTTCCACATGACCATCAGCTGAGTTTATAACATTGGGGAGCTGTAGCAATACAGAGATGGGCTGAATATAGATGTTTCTCTTGCATCTTCTAATGCCAATAAAAACACTAATAAAAACTGTCCTGTCAATGAGACAGAGACTGCAGCTAGATGGCTATGGGACAGAATCCCCAGGAGGAAAGTCTTACACATAGTTGGCAAGTTGGATTGATGCCAGTAGTCCTGGGAGAGTACACATGGGCCCTGACAGGATTAGACACTCTGGACAGGGTTTTGTGTATTCAAGAATAGATGTAAATGCTTAGAATATATAAAAAGAACCAGAAGAGGGGATAGGCGTTGTAGCCCTATTGGAGTGCCTGGATTGAGTCCTGGCTATTTTGCTTCTGATCCAGGTTCCTGCTAATGTGCTTCCTGAGTAGGCAAGAGATGATGGATCAAGTACTTGAGTCCCTGCCACCAGTGTGGGAGACAGAGATGGAATTCCCAGCTCCTGGCTTTGGCTGACGCAGTCACTTGGGAAGTGAACCAGCATATGAATGATCTCTCTTTCCCTATCTCTCTGTCATTCTGCCTTTCCAGTAAATCGTTAAACAAAAAAGAACCAAAAGAGAAGATATTGCATTGATTTTGAATACCTAGATACATTTCTTCAAACCAGGGAACACATGTTACAGCCCATAATATCCAACAATGGGCAGTGACTTATCCTCCTCGAGTAAGAGTTTGACAGATAATTGGAATATACAATTGAAATATTAATTATCTGAAGTGGGAGGAGATAACAGGCATGAAAGGCTGTCTTACATGCCTTCCTGAGTGTGTGCTAAGGGACAACATGATGTGGCCTGAGGGAGTGTCTGCACTGGGGAGTCCTGTGCTTTTCTCATAGATCTGGGGAAGAGGGCTAGGGAGAGTAGCCTATGGTACTGGTATAGCCTAGTACACCTGTGACAGTCTTTCCATGGGGGATGGAAGCTGATATGACTGTACTTTTTTCTCTCTTCCCCACAGTTCTTCAACTTTCCCTTTCCTACCTGATGCAGTGGTTCCAAGACCAAGGCTGCAACTGCATGTGCTAGAAACAGAGATGGTTCCTAAGAAAGAAACTGCAACTCTACTTTTAAACTTTATGTCAGACAACTGATAGGTGACTTGTGACTTCACCCCAGGTCTTAGTCCATTTTCTGCAGCAATAACAGACTGTTACAGACTGAGTAATTTATAAACAAAATAATTTTATTTCTCATATTTCTGGAACCTAGGAGGTCCTGTTCAGGGGGGACCAGCAGCTGGTAAAGGCTTTTGTGCTGCATCATCAAAGTGTGTGTGTGTGCACATGTGTCAGAGAGAGAACACAGAAACCAGAGAATACATGCATGAGAGCTTGATTTTGTAATTAACCCATTCCAGTGATAAAAGCATTATTACAAATTCATGAGGGCTTTAAAACAGATTTTAAAGGCCTCACCTCCCAATGGCTTTGCAGTGGCCACTACATTTTGACATGAGTTACTAGAGGACATTCAAACCACAACATCCCATCTGGCAAAAACAGTGACTACAGTTATATTACATATAAGTAGAAACAGCCCACTAACTCTGTTTTTATGTAATTCTATCCTATATAGAAGGGACTAAGAGAGTGGTTCTTGCTGGACCAGTACAATTGTTGTCTATAACTTAGACCAGTACAAAGGACAAATTAATGTCACTTCCAAAGTTATAAAAGTTTTTGTATAAATGTAGAGAAGTAGGAATAATAGCTAAGAGTACAAGGAATAAATAGATTATGCAATGAGGGAATTCCAGTATTTTGTTAATGCTTCAAAGAAAACTCAGAGAAAGAGATGATATTGTCTCTTAGCTCAATTACACCAGCTGCCTGAAAAGGAGAAGCAATGTACTGTTAAGCCCACTCCTTACAAGATCAGATAAATGAAGTCCACAAATTTGAGGGATCTCATTCTCAGAGAAGTGTTGGTCAGAGAATACGATGGTGGCCTGGACTTCTTATTGGAAACTAGATGGAACTCTAGTAATGTTCCAGTATTTTTCTTTTAACTCTAATTTCTCAGGTTACACCTGTCACAATATATGTTACTAATACTGGCATTGTTAGTAAGATTATAATACTGATACTGTCACACATGTTGGAAGATTGTGAATGTTGTTGTATTTGTTATACTCAGTCAGGTGATGATGCTTTTGCTATAAAAGATACTGTGATTAAAGGCCAGGGATTGACCTGTGATACACAGAGAACAGATCTAATCTTGGGGGTAAGGAAGGAAGTTTCCTGCCACAGATCTTCCAAAATCCTTGCAATTTCCAGTTAATGGCAACTGTTGTGCTAACGCAGTAAGTTTTGAGGCACGGAACATAGAGAGTTTCAAGGTGGAGGCTGGCTGATTAGAAGACTAGAATTTTAGCCTCTGGTCTCTGGGAAGAGGAGAGAAGCTGAGTTCAGCTGAAAAACCAATATTTTAGTCAATTATGCCTGTCTAATGAATTAAAAAAAAAAACCTCAGGCAAGAAAGGCTGGGGGGAGCTACCTATTTGGTGAGCACAGTGATATGCTGGGAGGATGACATGACTGCCTTCCATGAGATGAAGGCTGGGAGATACCGTGTCCTCTCTACTTCTCTCTACCCCTCCTTTGGACCAAGTCTTGTCCTATGCATCTCTTCCATGCTTCTGAGTTGCATTCTTTTTTTAAAAATTTTTTTTATTTAGTAAATATAAATTTCCAAAGTACAGTTTATGGATTACAATAGCTCCCCCCCCATAATTTCCCTCCCACTCGCACCCCTCCCATCTCCCACTCCCATTCCATTCACATCAAGATTCATTTTCAATTATCTTTATATACAGATCAATTTAGTATATATTAAGTAAAGATTGCATCAGTTTGCACCCACACAGAAACACAAAGTGTAAAATACTGTTTTAGTACTAGTTATAGCATTACTTCACATTGGACAACACATTAAGGACACATCCCACATGAGAAGTAAGTACACAATGACTCTTGTTGTTGACTTAACAATTTGACACTCTTGTTTATGGCGTCAGTAATCTCCCTAGGCTCTAGTCATGAGTTGCCAGGGCTATGGAAGCCTTTAGGGTTCGCCGACTTCGATCTTATTCTGACAGGGTCATAGTCAAAGTGGAAGTTCTCTCCTCCCTTCAGAGAAAGGTACCTGTTTCTTTGATGGCCCTGTTCTTTCCACTGGGATCTCACTTGGAGAGACCTTTCATTTAGGTCTTCTTCCTTTTTTTTTTTTTTTTTTTTCCAGAGTGTCTTGGCTTTCCATGCCTAAAATACTCTCATGGGCTCTTCAGCCAGATCTGAATACCTTAAGGGCTGATTCTGAGGCCAGAGTGCTATTCAGGACATCTGCCATTCTATGAGTCTACTGTGTATCCTGCTTCCCATGTTGGATCGTTCTCTCCCTTTTTGATTCTATCAGTTAGTATTAGCAGACACTAGTCTTGTTTGTGTGATCCCTTTGATTCTTAGACCTATCAGTGTGATCAATTGTAAACTGAAATTGATCACTTGGTCTAGTGAGATGGCATTGGTACATGCCACCTTGATGGGATTGAATTGGAATCCCCTGGCACGTTTCTAACTCCACCACTTGGGGCAAGTCCGATTGAGCATGTCCCAAATTATTCATCTCCTCCCTCTCTTATTCCCACTCTTATATTTAACAGGGATCACTTTTCAGTTAAAATTTAAACACCTAAGAATAATTGTGTGTTAATTAAAGAGTTCAACCAATAGTATTAGAACAAAACAAAAAAATATATATACTAAAATGGATAAAGTATTACATTGTACATCAACAGTCAGGAAAAGAGCTGTTTCTCATAGTGTCCATTTCACTTCAACAGGTTTCCCCTTTGGTGCTCAGTTAGTTGTCACCGATCAGGGAGAACATATGATATTTGACCCTTTGGGACTGGCTTAATTCACTCACCATAATGTTTTCCAGATTCCTCCATCTTGTTGCAAATGACCGAGTTTCATTGTTTTTGACTGCTGTATAGTATTCTATAGAGTACATGTCCCATAATTTCTTTATCCAGTCTACTGTTGATGGGCATTTGGGTTGGTTCCAGGTCTTAGCTATTGTGAATTGAGCTGCAATAAACATTAATGTGCAGATGGCTTTTTTGTTTGCCAATTTAATTTCCTTTGGGTAAATTCCAAGGAGTGGTATGGCTGGGTTGTATGGTAGGGTTATATTCAAGTTTCTGAGGAATCTCCAGACTGACTTCCATAGTGGCTTAACCAGTTTGCATTCCCACCAACAGTGGGTTAGTGTCCCTTTTTTCCCACATCCTCTCCAACATCTGTTGTTGGTAGATTTCTGAATGTGAGCCATTCTCACCGGGGTGAGGTGAAACCTCATTGTGGTTTAATTTGCATTTCCCTGATTGCTAGTGATCCTGAACATTTTTTCATGTGTCTGTTGGCCCTTTGGATTTCCTCTTTTGAAAAATGTCTATTGAGGTCCTTGGCCCATCTCTTAAGTGGGTTGTTAGTTTTGATGTTGTGGTGTTTCTTGATTTCGTTGTAGATTCTGGTTATCAACCCTTTATCTGTTGCATAGTTTGCAAATATTTTTTCCCATTCTGTCGGTTTCCTATTCACTCTCCTGACTGTATCTTTTGAAGTACAGAAACTTCTCAATTTGATGCAATCCCAAATGTTAATTTTTGCTTTGACTGCTGGTGCTTCTGGGGTCTTTTCCAAGAAGTCTTTGCCAGTACCTATATCTTGCAGGGTTTCTCCAATGCTCTCTAATAATTTGATGGTGTCAGGTCGTAGATTTAAGTCTTTAATCCATGTTGAGTGAATTTTTGTGTAAGGTGAAAGGTAGGGGTCTTGCTTCATGATTCTGCATGTGGAAATCCAATTTTCCCAGCACCATTTATCGAATAGACTATCCTTACTCCAGGGATTGGTTTTAGATCCTTGATCAAATATAAGTTGGCTGTAGATGTTTGGATTGATTTCTGGTGTTTCTATTCTGTTCCATTGGTCTATCCATCTGTTTCTGTACCAGTACCATCCTGTTTTGATAACAACTGCCCTGTAGTATGTCCTGAAATCTGGTATTGTGATGCCTCCAGCTTTGTTTTTGTTGTACAAGATTGCTTTAGCTATTCGAGGTCTCCTGTGTCTCCATATGAATTTCAGCATCATTTTTCCAGATCTGAGAAGAAAGTCTTCGGTATTTTGATTGGTATTGCATTGAATCTGTAAATTGCTTTTGGGAGAATGGACATTTTGATGATATTGATTCTTCCAATCCATGAGCATGGAAGATTTCTCCATTTTTTGGTATCCTCTTCTATTTCTTTCTTTAAGGTTTTGTAGTTTTCAACATAGAGATTTTTAACGTCCTTGGTTAAGTTTATTCCAAGGTATTTGATTGTTTTTGTAGCTATTGTGAATGGGATTGACCTTAGAAGTTCTTCCTCGGCCATGCCATTGCCTGTGTACACAAAGGCTGTTGATTTTTGTGCATTGATTTTATATCCTGCTACTTTGCCAAACTCTTCTATGAGTTCCAATAGTCTCTTAGTAGAATTCTTTGGATTCCCTAAATAAAGAATCATATCATCTGCAAAGAGGGATAGTTTGAGTTCTTCCTTCCCAATTTGTATCCCTTTAATTTCTTTTTCTTGCCTAAGAGCTCTGGCTAAAACTTCCAGAACTATATTGAATAGCAGTGGTGAGAGTGGGCATTCCTGTCTGGTACTAGATATCAGTGGAAATGCTTCTAACTTTTCCCCATTCAATATGATGTTGGCTGTCGGTTTTTCATAAATTGCTTTGATTGTATTGAGTAATGTTCCTTCCATACCCAGTTTGCTTAGAGTTTTCATCATGAAAGGGTGTTGTATTTTATCAAATGCTTTCTCTGCGTCTATTGAGAGAATCATACAGTTTTTCTTCTGCAGTCTGTTAATGTGGTATATCACGTTGACTGTTTTGTGAACATTGAACCATCCCTGCATACCAGGGATAAATCCCACTTGGTCTGGGTGGATGATCTTTCTGATGTGTTGTTGCATTCTATTGGCCAGAATTTTATTGAGTATTTTTGCATCTATGTTCATCAGGGATATTGGTCTGTAATTCTCTTTCAATGTTGCATCTTTTTCTGGCTTAGGAATTAAGGTGATGGTGGCTTCATAGAAAGAATTTGGGAGGATTCCCTCTTTTTCGATTGTTCTAAATAATTTGAGAAGAATTGGAGTTAGTTCTTCTTTAAATGTCTGGTAGAATTCAGCAGTGAATCCATCTGGTCCTGGGCTTTTCTTTGTTGGGAGGGCCTTTATTACTGTTTCAATTTCTGTCTCAGCTGTTGTCTGATATTAAGATGGCTACGCCCACTCTTTTTTCATTTTTGTTGGCATGGTATATATTTTTCCAGCCTTTCACTTTCAGTCCGTATGCATCTTTGTTGGAAAGATGTGTTTCTTTTTTTTTTTTTTTATTTTTGACAGGCAGAGTGGACAGTGAGAGAGAGACAGAGAGAAAGGTCTTCCTTTTGCCGTTGGTTCACCCTCCAATGGCCGCCGCAGTAGCGCGCTGCGGCCAGCGCACCGCGCTGTTCCGATGGCAGGAGCCAGGTGCTTATCCTGGTCTCCCCTGGGGTGCAGAGCCCAAACACTTGGGCCATCCTCCACTGCACTCCCTGGCCACAGCAGAGAGCTGGCCTGGAAGAGGGGCAACCGGGACAGGATCGGTGCCCCGACCGGGACTAGAACCCGGTGTGCCGGCGCCGCAAGGCGGAGGATTAGCCTGTTGAGCCACGGCGCCGGCGAGATATGTTTCTTGAAAGCAGCAAAAGGATGGGTTTTGTTCCTGAATCCAATCAGCTAATCTGTGTCTTTTAACTGGACAGTTCAGGCCATTAACGTTCAATGTGACTATTGAGAAGGAGTAACTTTGCCCTGCCATTTGCCAAAGATATTTTCTAATATATGCTTTGAATTTCCTGTGATCTTTTGCTGTGAGGTTTCCTTCCTTTACCTTCTTTCATATTGATGACCGTGTTTCTGTGTTTCTGTGTGTAACACATCTTTATGCATCTTTTGCAGGGCTGGACGAGTGGCGACAAATTCTTTCAATTTCTGTTTGCTATGAAATGTCTTTATTTCACCTTCATTCACAAATGAGAGCTTTGCAGGATATAATATTCTGGGCTGGCCATAATGTCTTCCTTGTTCTTGTTTCCTCTGTTTTTGCATTTGTTGCTTGGCATTGTGGAGATATCTTTGGATTCTGCTTCCCTCGCTGTGGTGTTTTTTCTTGTTATACTATGACTGTATTAAGTGGACTGTCTACTTTTGATGGAGCCTTAGAGACTTGAGATGGGTGTGGCCTGAGAGTTCTGTTTGGTTCCTCAGGTGGTAAGTCTTCCTTCCTTCCTTCCTTCCTTCCTTCCTTCCTTCCTTCCTTCCTTTACCTTCTTTCATATTGATGACCGTGTTTCTGTGTTTCTGTGTGTAACACATCTTTATGCATCTTTTGCAGGGCTGGACGAGTGGCGACAAATTCTTTCAATTTCTGTTTGCTATGTTTTTGAAAACTTCTAATTGTTCTTATCATACATTTTTTGAAATCCGTATCTTGCATTTCTTCCATCTCATCATTTTCATAATCTTGGCTTGGGGTGTCTTGTTCATTTTGGGGGTGTCATAAGCAGCAGTGATACCCGTTGTGCCACAATGCCAGTCTCAGATTATTTGTTTCTTGTGTTTTTTTTTCTTAGTTCCTTACATATTCTGGAAAATAATCCCTTGTAAGATGACTAGTTTGCAAGCATTTTCTCTTATTCTGTAGGTTGTCTCTTCACTCTTTGTTATATAGAAGTTTTTAGTTTGACGTAATCATATTTAGCAATTTTGTCTTTGTTGCCTGTGCTTGTGGGGTCATATAAAAAACAAAACAAAACAAAACAAACAAACAAAAAAATGAAAAACTTGACCCAGACCAATGTAATAAACCATTCTCCCTATATTTTCCTTTAGTGGTATGAAAGTTTGGGGTCTTGGGTCTTGCATTTATGTCTTTGTCCTATTTTGAGCTGCTTTTTCTCTACATAGTAATAGATAAGGGTCTAATTTCTTTCTTCTGCATGTGGATACATGGATTTCCAGCATTTTTTGAAGAGACTTTCCTTTCTCCAACATATGTATTTGCTGCTTTTATTCAAAGCCAACTGGTTGAGGCCAACATTGTGGCATAGGTGATTAAGCAGCCACTTGCTACATTAGCATCCCATAACAGAGTGCCTCGAGTCCTGGCTCCTCTGTTTCCAATCCAACTCCCTACTAATGTGCCTGGGGAGGCAGTAGATTATGGTCTAAGTACTTGGGCCCTTGCCATATGTTTAGGCAACCTGTAAGGAGTTCCCAGTTCCTGGCTTCACCCAGTCCAACCCTGGCTGTTGCAACCATTTGTGGGAGTGGACCAGCAGATGAAGATCTCTTTCTCACAGTCTCTTCCTCTCTGTCATTCTGCCTTTCAAAAAAATAAATATTTAAAAAAGACAACTGGCTATAAATATAGATTTATTTTGGGGTTCTCTATTCTGTTCCACTGGTGTATGTGTCTATTTTTATACCACTATCATGCTGTTTTGTTTTATGGTATTGTAGTGTTTTGAACTCAGATATTGTAATGATTCCAGCATTGTTCTTGCTCAGGAATGCTTTGAGTATTTGAGGCCTTTTGTAGTTCTATATGAATTTTGTGATAACTTTTCATAGTTCTATATTCCTTATTCCTAAAATATTGGTATTTTGATAGGAATTCTTTGAATTTGTAGATAACCTTGAATAGTATTATTCTAATCTATGAACATGAATTTATTTCCACCTTATTGTGCTCTCTTTGATTTCTTTCATTAGTGTTTTATAACTTTCATTGTACCTAAAAATAAAACTTTTTTTTAAAAGCAGACAAGTCAAGAGGGAGAAGAGGAGGTAGGATTAAACTTTTACAGCACTGAAGGAAAAAATATTGCAAGCCAAGAATACTATATCTAGCTAAGCTATACTTTATTTATTTAAAAAAATTTTTTTTGACAGGCGGAGTTAGTGTGTGTGTGTGTATGTGTGTATGTGAGAGAGAGAGAGAGAGAAAGGTCTTCCTTTTTCAGATTCCAGCACCCATTATGTAAACATTCTCAAGAAATAAGGAAGAGAGAGAAATAAGGAAAAGATTTCTTTCCCCTTTTTGATGTATCTTAAAAATTATATGTAACAAAATTTGCCATTTTAATAATTTTTATGGGTTCAACTCAGTGGCATTAAGATTCACAATGTTGTACACCATCACACTATCCATTTCTAGAACTGTTCATTCCAAACAGAAATTCTGTACCTATATACTGTCCATTTTCCTCACCCTTAGATCCCTAGTAGCTACTATTTTCCTTTGTATCTCTGAAACTTCCTGTTTTAAGTGGGATCACACAATATTTGACCTTTTTGTCTGGCAGATTTTATATAGCATAATGCTTTCGAGGTTCATCTATGTATATAGTGTGGATAAGAATTTCATTCTTTTGTAAGACTGAATAATATTCTCTTGCATGTATATACCATATTGGTTTATTCATTCATGTGTTGATGAACATTTAAGTTGTTTCCCCCTTTTGTATTCAAATAATGATATCAGGAACTTTGGTGTACAGGTAATTCTATTGTTAGACACTTTAACGAGCCATCCTCACAAATTTTTATTGTATACATAAAATTTTGGAGGCACTTTATAGAGGTCAAATGAAAATTAATGATAACAAACATTTTAAAGAGTCCAATGTTTTATCAGCATTAATATTTATTCAAGAACAAAGTAATGGAAAAAAAACTGGAGGGCAATCAACATTATATAGGTATATTGCAAGTATATAGTAATATTTTGCTAATTACTGAACTAGAAAAATATAAAAGATGAAATTTCATAAATTATTTTGTGCTTAAACTTTCTGAATGTCCTTTCAGAATTAAATTTGCAGCAAGTGCTTATTCTTATTTACAGATTATGACTTTTTCTTTAGCAACAAAAACATGCTTCTCTTTGGTTAATCAGAATTAATTTTAAAAGACAAAAACTTCTTACTGGTTAGCATGACATTTAGTATTTCAGACCCATGGTTTTGTTGGCCTGGCTGCTTGATGATCGCTCTCGTTCTTTAGTAATTTCTAGCTCAATTTTGGCTTTGATTTTGTCCCAATCTATTTGGAGCTGTAATGGAAGAAAACAACATGGTTATACAGTATTAGATATTTTTGTTTAATCTGAAGTAACCAAGTGTAACATAAACAAAATGTATGACTTCGAAAACGTTAGAAAAAATTAAGTCATCAGAGAAATAAGGAGGAAGGAGGTGGGTGCTTGGTACAGCGGCTCAGGCTTTTGGCACAATGGTTAAGACACTACTTGAGAATCCCCACATCCCAGATTTTGAGTGTCTGAGTTTGAGTCATAGCTCCATTTCAGATTCTGGCTTCCTGCTAATGCTCACCTTGGGAGACAGCAAGTGATGGCTCAAGTACTTTGATCCCTGCCACCCAATTGGGAGACTCGGATTGAGTTGCAGGCTCTCAATTTGACCTAACATAGCCATGGGTATTGTGGGCGTTTGGGGAATGAACCAGTGTCTGGAAGATCTTTCTCTCTCACTGTGTGTGTGTGTATGTGTGTGTGTACTTTCAAACAAATTAAAATAATAATTTTTTTTAAAAGACTAAAGAATACTAAAAAACATGAAATAGTTTAATAGTAAGATGAAAGAGAATGATTGGTCTTATGTAACAAGCAGTAAAGATACTCCTTGTGATCTGAAAGACCAAAATCTTAGGGCCAGCATTGTGGTGCTACGATAAAGTTGCCACCTGTGGGGTCAGCATCCCTTAAGGGTGCTGCTTCAAGTCTTGGCTGCTCCACTTTCAATCTAGTTCCCTGCTAATGTACCTGGGAAAGCAGAAGATGGCCCAAGTGCTTGGGTCATTGCACCCATGTGGAAGCTCCTGGCTCCCGGCTTCAGCCTGGCCCAGCCTCAGTCATTGTCATTTTATTTATTTGAAAGGCAGGGAGATGGAAGGTCTCTGTCTCTTTGGTTCTCCCTTTCTCTTTGTATCTCTGCCTTTCAAATAACTTTAAAAAAAAAAAAGTCAAAATCTATTTGTGGCTGTTTATAAAAATGCTCATCTAAACAGTCCCATGGAACCTTTGGATTCTGCACAATTGCTCAGGGACAAGGCAAGAGAGAGGTAGACTGCTCTCCTCCAAACAAGAGAAAAAATGGACAGGGCACTGGCCAACAAGCAGTGTTTCGAATAGGCCAGACCTTCATGTCTTATATATTGAGGTTTCCCTGGAGATGCCCAGTTATGAGGAAAAATTGGGCTATATTAGCTTCCCCTGAGCATATTCTGAAAAAGTACATTTTTGCAATAACTCTTAAAGTAACCCAAAGACACCACAGTGATTATGACAGTGATGAAGAGGCTGGTGTTGTGGTGTAGCAGGTTAAGCCCCAGTCTGTAATGCTGGCATCCCATATCAGGGTGCTAGTTCCAGTTGTGCTGGTTGTGCTTCTGATCCGGCTCCCTGTTAAGGTGCCCAGGAAAGCAGTGGAAGATGGTCCAAGTATTTGGTACCCTGGCCCCTATGTGGGGCCTTGGGGATGGAATTCTAGGCTCCTGGCTCGGCCTGGCCCAGCCCTGACCATTGCAACCATTTGGGAAGTGAACCAAAGGATGCAAAATCTGTTTTTTCTCTGTGTCTCCCTGCCTTTCAAATAAATACAATGAATCTTAAAAAATAAACAATGATGAAGAGTCATCAGAGGAAGCATAATAACAAAATTGTCAACATTTTTGTACTTGCTTCTCTTCTATATGATGCAGCCTCCCTCCTCTAGTCCAGCGGTACTCCTACGTTCATGAGATTTGATGTTAGGAATGGACTCTGTCTTGAGTTCCATGAGTAATTTCTTTAGGAATACACATTCTACCACTTAACAAAGTTTGAAGATCACTTATGTAGAAAATGTGTGTCCTCTCTGAGTCAAGACAGTGGAAAACTTGGATCCTGGATTAAACGAACTCTCCTTTACTAAGAAATATACACAAACTCCTGTGATGAACCAAACATGAAGAGGTTTTCACTTCTATGCATGGGAGTTGTATGGAATAGGTGAGTAGTAAACCTTATTGAGGTACACTGCTGCTTGAACAGATTTAAGTAACTGAGAAATTAATTTAACTTTAATAGGATTTTAGACTTTCATTTTGTGATGGAATTAAGTATTTAGCTTTTTATTGCAATTCCTATATCTAAATCTCTGTGAAGTAACTTGTGGGCATTTTTGGTCAACTTTTTAAAAAATAACAATTCCACATGCTTATCTATAACATGTAAAATAGATGAAGTAACAGAAGAATTCCTTTTATGCTAGAAGATAAATGTCTAGCTAGGATGCAAGCAACAGCTCATTGAAAAGCAGAACAAATGTTAAATTATTTGAAAGAATCATTTTTCAATCAGGCCAAAACTTGGTATTTTTAAAATGGCAAAACACTCATCTCCATGTCTAACAAAACACTTACAGAGAGGAATGCAAAACTTGATGAATGTCTTGGCCTTCTTCCAGCTTTAAATTGACTTATATATGTTTCTCAAATCAATCACAATAAAATCATATATTGATGGTAAACTGAACAACTGCTGCTCTGAAGTCTGTCAAGTAAATTGATGACATTTATATTTGTTATAAAACAAATGAGAGTGTCAGTTGATAGCTATCCTACTGAAAATAAGTGTTCTGCTCTCACTTTGGCATTTATTCAGTTTTAGAACAGTGCTCTACAAATAATTTAGTCCTTGAATTAGAATAATTTTAATAGTAGGTTTTAGATAATGATGTTCTCTGACAGCTGTCAAGTAACTTTTACATTAAGGCTGATCCTTTTCTATTACAGTGAGTGCCAATACTTTTTGGCAGTTTTTATTCTAATCCCCAGTCAATTCTTATTCACAAAGGAGCAATTTCAAAATCATACCAAAGACTCTCCATCCATTACCCCATCTCTCTACTCTCAACTGAAAATTAGCTTCCTAATTCATAGAGAATATACAGATGATCCCTTGACTTAAGATGGAGTTACATCCCAATAAATCCACTGTAAGATGAAAATATCCTAAGTCAAAAATGCATTTAATACTTTTATACTTAACCTACCAAACGTCAGAGCTTAAAAACATGGCATGAAAGTACATAATTTAAAAAGTATGTAGGAAAGTGCAATTAAAAGGTAAGTTATTTTGGTGTAAACATTTTGGAAATCTATGCATATGAGTACACTTGTAGAGTATCTTTTTTACCCTCAAGATCAAGTGATTGACTGGAAGCTGCAGCTCACTGCCACAGCCCAATAGTATGAGAGAATACTGTACTGCAAATTGCTATCCTAGAAAAAGAGGAAAATTCAAAACACAGTTTCTACTGAGTGTATATTGCTTTCACATGACCATAAAGACAAAAAAGTTATGGTGAACCATTGTAAGTCGGAGACATCTGTAGTGGCCATCAAGCATGAATTCCTTTAGTTTTCCTTCTTTGCACTCACAAACTCACTTAGATTTATACCCATGTTTACCTCTTTCTCTTCTGCCTCAGGCCACCTTCTTCACATATGTACCTGATGCATCTTCTCAACTCATCTATGACATTTGCCTTCAAGTATTACTCATTCAGTTTCCTTCTCCTCACTGGCTCCTTCTCACTGACCTTGCCTGTTTATTCTGTCTCCTTGAAAGCTATGATTTTTCATTTTTCACATTCCTGACTCTCATTCTCACCCAGACCAGTGTAATAAAACTATGTTCCCACTATACAAAATTTTAATTAAACAGGCTGGCATTGTGGTGCAGCAAATTAATATGCTGTCTGTACTGTCAGTATCCCTTATAGGTACTGGCTGGAGTCCTGGCTTTTTTTCTTTTTTGATGTATTCTTTAACTGGATTAATGGCATCCCCATATACCTGTTGTCCACACTAGAAATGTTTAAGTCATTTTCAAATGTCTTACCTTGCCTCTCCACCTCTTCTCCTACTCCTAACCACAACTGTTCTCTTATTTTTACTAGCTCATATTTTCTTTGCTTTTTTTTTTCTTTCTTTCTTTTTTTTTGATAGGCAAAGTGGACAGTGAGAGAGAGAGACAGAGAGAAAGGTCTTCCTTTGCCGTTGGTTCACCCTCCAATGGCCGCCATGGCTGGCGCACCACGCTGATCTGAAGGCAGGAGCCAGGTGCTTCTCCTGGTCTCCCATGCAGGTGCAGGGCCCAAGCACTTGGGCCATCCTCCACTGCACTCCCAGACCACAGCAGAGAGCTAGCCCGGAAGAGGGGCAACCGGGACAGAATCTGGCACCCCGACCGGGACTAGAACCCGGTGTGCCGGCGCCGCAGGTGGAGGATTAGCCTACTGAGCCGCGGCGCCGGCCTTTTGCTTTTTTTAAAAAAAAAAATTTATTTATTTCTTTGTCAGACAAAGTTGCAGAGGCAGAGGCAGAGAGAGAGAGGTCTTCTACCTGCTGCAATGGCCAGAGCTGGGCCAATCCAAAGCCAGGAGCCTAGAGCTTCTTCTGGGTCTCCCACTTGAGTGTAGGGGCCCAAGCACTTGGGCCACATTCTACTGCTTTCCCAGGCCATAGCAGAGATCTGGATCAGAAGTGGAACAGCCAGGACTTGAACCAATACCCATATTGGATGCTGGCACTGCAGGCAGTGGTTTTACTGGCTACACCACAGCAGTGACTCCTATGACACATTTTCTTACATGAGTCTTACCCTTTCCTCGGTGTGTCTATTATAGTAACTTCTTGACTGATCTCCTAATTACCACCCTCACCTCTAATCTATTTCTCACATCTGAAGTTATCTCCTAATCATTCTCTTGATCATAAATCTCCAAATCTTATTGCCTTTATTATTAATCCACTCTCTCATTACATTACTAAGATGCATCAATATCTTATTATATCTGTATTTCAATCACCCAAGATGCAAGGCAGTCACTCAGGATTCCTCTCCATTCTTTTTTTTTTTGACAGGCAGAGTGGACAGTGAGAGAAAGAGACAGAGAGAAAGGTCTTCCTTTTTCTGTTGGTTCACCCTTCAGTGGCCGCTGTGGCCGGTGTGCTGCGGCCGGCCCACCGCGCTGATCCAAAGCCAGGAGCCAGGTGCTTCTCCTGGTCTCCCATGCGGGTGCAGGGCCCAAGGACCTGGGCCATCCTCCACTGCCTTCCCAAGCCACAGCAGAGAGCTGGACTGGAAGAGGAGCAATCGCGACAGAATCCAGCGCTCCGACTGGGACTAGAACCAGGTGTGCCCGTGCCACAGGCGGAGGATTAGCCTATTGAGTCGCGGCACCAGCCACGTCTCCATTCTTTCAAGACCTCAAATATTTGCTCTTGCTATCATTTCCTTTAACTATCAAAATTTTAAGATAACTTTTTGGAAAATTTTAAATTTCTCATTTGTTTCTAGGAATCAAGATTTTAAAGGGAAAAGTGATCATGTTACTTGGCTTCCCATTATTATGTCCTATCTTCTTACATATAGGACACCTAGAAAAGCTTACACTGAGCAATAAATATACTATTTATGGTAATTTTGCTTCTGTGTCAATTTCACTGAAATACAGAATTGAAAACTTGTGATTTAATGGGTTAATTTTCCCTATGAAACCCTCTAGTCAATCTCTGTTGTGTTCATTCTTTCTTACTTCAGAGCTTTTCCTTTGCCTAGAACAGGTGTATCCCAACCACCCTGTCCCAACCCCCAGTTAATTTCTACTATTCATCTTTTACAGCTCAACTCAAATATCATTTGCTTTGCTTGGGAAAGTCTCCACTAACTACCACACCCTAAGACAAGCTCCCCATTAACAAAATCTTAAGGTGCCATGTATACCTCCTTCAAGGCAATTATCACAATTGACGTTAATAAATAACTTTATAACTGTCACCTCATTTAAATATAAACTTCTTGATGTCACGGCCAGGGTCTGTCTCATTTACTTTTATATACCAGGAACCAAGGAAAGAACACTGTCTTCAGGAGGCATTCAATAAATATTGAATGAATAAAGAGAAATGGGCTGGCATTTGACATAGTGGTTAAGACACTGCTTCAGATGCCTGTATCCCATGTCTGTGTGCCTGTGTCTGGGATTCCAGCTATCTGCTAATGAACACCCTTAAGTGGCAGGAGGTGATAGCTCAAGTAGTTGGGTACCTTCCACCAATATGAAAGACCCAGAGTGAGTACTGTGCTCCTGGCTTCAGCCTGGCCCAAATTGCTGTTCTGGGCATGTGGTGGTGGTGGTGGGGGTAAGCAATGGATGGGAGATCTCTGGCTGTTTCTGTCTCTCTGCCTTTCAAATAAATAAAATTTTAAAAGATAAATAATTTCCCAGCAAATGAGTTACTACCTGAAAATTCCTTACTATTATAAGGCCTGAAAACGTGCAATGCAGTTCAAGTAGTAGCAATGCCTACAGACTCTTCTGGATCATCTTCAAAATTCAATACTTTCTCAAGTTCTGCTTCTGGGTTTGATGTTTTTCACTGTGCTTTTTTTTTTTTTTTTCCTCCTGGTGTAATGTTCTAAGCATTTTCTAGACTTTCTACTTTTTTTCTTGCACAGAGTAATATACAAAAGACTGAGTTTATTCCTTGAGTGAATTTTATTTACCAAACTTATAACGTATTTTATAAGAATTTACTGAACACCACTGTAGATCAAGTACAATGACTCTAAATAACAGAGCTCTAAGAAGACAATATAACTTGAATGAATGGCAGATTTCCATATTTTAAATTAGAAATGCCAAATAACATTTTATGGCCTATAAACATGAATGTATATTAAGTTTCTCTTATGGGTAGATTGCATTCACTTACAAACTTTCACACAGTAGACACTGTGAACCCACCAGTATTCACCAAACATCTAGAATAAATTTCTCAGTGTTATTTTTAAATGACATTTCTTCATTTGATTCTTACTTCTAAAATTCACAACTTTGGCAATGAGAGGTAAGTATGGATGACAGATCATGACTGGATTATAGACCTACACAAAACCAAAAGATCAGCAAGCAGTGCAGATATCCTCAAAATTAATGGTTTTAGGTAAAATTTTTATCTCAGTAGTGGAAATTTTTAAGTAAAAAATATTTTCATCTTAAAGTTCTGTTTTATGATTTTTAGTTAACATCTAAATGACATTTATGAAGAAAAAAAGTAGGAAAATAGAACATAATGCTATTAAGAGTCATCTATATGGTTTGAGAATGAAAAAAAAAAAATACCAAAGATAGCCATGTTGTTCTGAATATCCAACTTTGGAAATTTCTGCTACTTTTAGTCTATTATTTATTCTATTCAATTTTTACATGTAGCAAGTACATTTAGGTAGGCACCTTTATGAGGCACAAACAAGCTCCCTAGAATTCTACGATGATAAAGTATGCACTTTCTGGACAGTGCCTTCTGTGTTTACGTATTTCCCCAGGAGTAAAAGGCGAAGTTGGAAGACAAAATGAAGGAGTTAGAATATTTCTATCTCAGCCATTTACATTACTTACCTAAAAATATCAAATAGTACCAACTTAATACATAGTGAATATTATGAGTTAAATCATGGTTGTGAAATTTTGAAAAAAATTTAATATTATAATCATAAAATCAAAATAAGTTTATACAATAATAAGGCAGACAATTCTTTTAGAGGTGATTGTATGAATCATTCATTTTTTGTCTTGTTAAGAACAAAATTTCAAATATTTATATAGCATATGCGTTATTATAAAATAGTGTATAATGGCCGGCGCCGTGGCTTAACAGGCTAATCCTCCGCCTTGCGGCGCCGGCACACCGGGTTCTAGTCCCAGTTGGGGCACCGGATTCTATCCCGGTTGCCCATCTTCCAGGCCAGCTCTCTGCTATGGCCCAGGAAGGCAGTGGAGGATGGCCCAAGTGCTTGGGCCCTGCACCCACATGGGAGACCAGGAAAAGCACCTGGCTCCTGGCTTCGGATCAGCGAGATGCGCCGGCCGCAGCGGCCATTGGAGGGTGAACCAGTGGCAAAAAGGAAGACCTTTCTCTCTGTCTCTCTCTCTCACTATCCACTCTGCCTGTCAAAAAAATAAATAAAATAAAATAAAATAAAATAGTGTATAATACTTACACCTTCTGCAGTCTGCAAGTATTGTTTATTAGTTTCCTGTTTACCAAATGTCTCCAAAAACTTTTGACGGTAAGCAAGAACTGTATCAACATGTGTTTTGTATTTTATGGCCAATTCCAGTGCCCTAAAATGAGAAATAAAACATATTATTTACATTGCTTATGTCAGACTCTATGAATAGTAGTTTGGAGTTGAGACTAGGGCAAATTATTGGCCTCTCTGCTTATCCTTTAATAAGGAAGGTCATTTTCTACCTTATCCAGCTTATAAATTCCAGTTACTTCAAAGGTCAGATCAAAGATGACCCCTTCTCCTTAACCAGCTCTCTTGTAGAAATAAATCACCATTACTTTATCTTTTCCTTATACCATTTATATAAACTATTATATAGAACTGCTTACAATGTATTATAATTATTATTTATGAGCTTGCTCCTCCACTAGACTACATATTTATTATTTATTTAATATATTTACTGAAGGAAGATCCAAGTTTCATTTTTGTTTGGTGAGTACTCCAGAGTGCATAAGTGGTAAATATTCATTAAATTTTTTAAAAGAATTTAGTTATTTATTTGAGAGGTAGAGTTACAGACAGAGAAGGAGAGAGAGAAAGGTCTTCCATCTACTGGTTCATTCTCCGAATGGCTGCAATGGCCAGAGCTTAGTTGATCTGAAGCCAGGAACCAGGAGCTTCCTCCAGGTATCCCACATGGGTGCAGGGACCCAAGCACTAGGGCCATCATCCAATGCTTTCCCAGGCCACAAGCAGAGAGCTAGATCTGAAGAGGAGCAGCCAGGACATGAACCAGTTGCCCCATATGGGATGCCAGCACTGCAGGCAGAGGCTTAGCCTACTATACCATGGTGCAGGCCCCTCATTAAATTTTTTAATTAACATAAAATTCAAGTGGATGAACTTTCCCACATTATAAGTGGTTCAATTATCTTGACCATTTTTACAAATCTATAATGTATTTATAGAATTAAAAAATGATATCTTAATGCTACTACTAGAGCAAATAGAAAATTTTATAAAAATAATTGACAGGAAAGAAAAGTCTGACAAAATGTCTTTTATCATTTGAACCTTAGAAAAGTCATTTACTTATAAGCCAGTCAATGTCATTTTTCTTTATGCCTAAGTTATTTTTAAAGTAATATTTACAAAGAAGATGTGAACTAAATGAATCACTGAAAAGAGTGGTATAACATCAAAGATACAAAACCTATACATTGATGAAAATTATAGGGAAATTAAAAGATTAATCCTCAGTTCCAGGCTATTTCACCTGTAGGTTCTAGACAGTGTGAACATCTCAGTTGCTGCAATCCTGTATACAATGTGTATTAGTAGAGTCAGGAACAACTCAGTGGAGTATGGCTCTCCTACACTGTTCATTGTCACCTTGTTTTAAAATACAGAAAACCATCATCATGATAATAAAAAATAAAATACTTCTAAAGTTTTATTGTTTTCTAATATGAGATGACTTCTGCCTAGTCCAATCATGATTTATCAGAGCTTACTGCTGTTTTGGATAAAACTAACACTGACTAGGTTTTTCTAACTTATGAATTTTCAGTAAGAAAAGTTGGCTCATTCTTATTATACATTGATTTGCCTTTCTAATAATCAAACTAAACTAAGTCTCTGTGTGTGCTGACAAGTGGGAGAATTGAAAGAGATATCAAAGACGTCACATGAAAATTATGAATGTAAGTCATGCATAATATAAATGGTAATGCCACAATTAAGCAAAATAATTTCTCATAAAATATTTTGACATATACTATATGGCCAAATCCATGAGTCAACATTTGCTACCCATGAAGGATTCTCACAAAGTCCCCTCATTCCTCTCTGACTTTAAGTCTTTCCGAGGAAAAAAAAGCATAGATGAAAGAAAATGTAAAGGTAAAAAAAAAATAGAGAAACAAAAATGGAAGATAAAAGAAGGCAAAGAGCAATTCATGAGGCTCCAAGAAGGAGAAACCAAAGTAAAGATCCCTCCGTCCATCTAGCTCTCCTATATAAGCTTTCATATATCCCAAAAGGCTCTGACTGGGGTGTATGTGAGTGGCGACTCCGGGGAGCAAGCCCTTTGGCACTTTAGAAATCCCGTTCTCCCTCTTTTTTATGATTGTATATAATGGGGAAGAAGAGCTCGACAGCCCAAAGCAGTCTCCTGAATGGAGAGTATATAAGCAACCGCTCAGGGATGGGGCTTCCCAAAAACTCTGAAGATACTCTGGTAATGAACACCAACACAGTGAATTATGTAGAAAGGGCAGAATATGATGTCTAATCCTAAACTGAGATGCTAGATCCTAAGTTTTATCTGTCATAAATTTCTTTTACTACTTATTATAATAAAGCTGGTATTAATTATCTGGCTAAAGGGCAATGGTTAAAGGCAAACATTCAAATAATGTGTAATATTTTAAACGTTTTCTAAAAGCACACACTGAGTAAAAAATGTTTCTTTACTACATTTAGGAGGGAACTTACTCCAGATTATATAAGACTTTTGAGAACAGTATGTTTCTAGTTTTAAAATGGTTATTTGGCAACCAAACAAATATGACATTAGATTCTAGGGCTGGAATAAGTCCATGTAGTTTAAATAGAAGTAAGTTACATAAAAATGATGTTATAATTTCAAAATGTGATCTTTTGCATAAGTTGAATAAAGCAAAATCACATTAAGTGATCTACTGCTCAAGATCAAAATTTATTTTTATTAATGCTTATATAAGGCATTTCTATACTTATCTAGAGCTTTTAGTTTCAACCTCTCTTAATTTCAGATTTTGGGAGATGACTATCACCAAATGTCCAAAGCTGATGTCAGGCAGATAACTTGCTTGCCTATATCTCTTTAAGAGCTGCATTTTACTGAGTTGCAGCTCATGATCAAATTCAAATAGGAAAACAGAAGCACAAACCAGAAAGACTGCTTCTCAACTAAAATAACACATATGAGGAAAAAAAAAAAATCTGTTCCCTTCAAGAAGTTCAAACAAATAGAGAAATTCATGGATTTTAAAAGTAATCTAGGGGGTCGGTGTCATGGCGCAATAGGTTAATCTTCCGCCTGTGGTGCCGGCATCCCATATGGGCGCCGATTCTAGTCCCAGCTGCTCCTCTTCCAATCCAGCTCTCTGCTGTGGCCTGGGAAAGCAGAAGATGGCCAAATTGCTTGGGCCCCTGCACCTGCGTGGGAGACCAGGAAGAAACTCCTAGCTCCTGGCTTAGGATTGGCTCAGCTCTGGCCATTGTGGCCATTTGGGAAGTGAACCAATGGAAGGAAGTGAAATAATAAAAGAAAACTTCCCTACTTTGGAGAAAGAAAGGGACATCCAAGTAAGGGAAGCACACAGAACTCCTAGTAGACATTACCAGAAAAGATCTGTACAACAACACATTATAATCAAACTCCACAGTAAAACATAAAGAAAAGATTCTGAAATGTGCACTAGAGAAATGCCAGATTAATTTAGAAGGATCTCCAATTATAAATAAATAAATTGAAAATAGATCTCAGTAAAAAATAAGAGTGAGAATACCAGAGGTAGGAGGACATTTGCAACTGTAAAGCTGTATAGTTCTGCGTATATTCCTATGGACTTACTTCTAAGGGTACAGTTTAAAACTTGCAAAGGGACTCCAAATCCCGTTAAACTTGGTAGTAAAAATGCCATGTTAATTGTTAAAGTGATCATATTAAATGTTAAAGATATAGAGTTGGTCTTGTGTGAATAAAGTTAATTGAAAATGAATCTTAATGGAGAATGGGACTGGCAAAGGGAGGAAGAGGAAGAGGAGGAGGAGGGGTGGGGTTGTGGGTGGGAGGGCTGATATGATGGGAGGAATAACTATATTCATAAAGTTGTACTTATAAAATTTGTATTCTTTAAAAAATGATTTAAAAAAATGTTAGCTACTATTATTAAAAAGTAGCAAGCCTTTGTAATTTTTAACAAAACTATTTTCTCCCAGATAGGTATGTTTAAAAAAAACAAAAAGTGCTTTACAGATTCAGTGCACTACCAATCAAAATACCAAGGATGTTCTTTTCAGATTGAAATTCATATGGAAACACAAGAGACCCCTAATAGCTAAAATAAACTTATACATCAAAAACAAAACCAGAAGAATCACAATACCAGATCTGAAGACATACTACAAGGCAGTTATAATCAAAACAGCCTGGTATTGGTACAAAAATAGACGGATGGACCAATGAAACAGAATAGAAACACCAGAAATCAATCCAAGTATCTACACTCAAATTATATTTGACAAAGGAGCTAAAACCATCTCTGGAGCAAGGACAGTCTCTTCAATAGATGGTGCTGGGAAAACTGGATTTCCACATGCAGAAGCATGAAACAAGACTCCTACCTTACACTTTACACAAAAAGCCACTCAACATGGATTAAAGACCTAAATCTATGACCTGACACCATCAAATTATTAGAGTACTTTGGGGAAATCCTATAAGACACTGGCATAGGCAAAGAGTTCTTGGAAAAGACACCAGAGGCACAGGCAATCAAAGCCTAAATTAACAAATGGGATTACATCCAATAGAGAAGCTTCTGTACTGCTAAAGAAACACTCAGGAAAGTTAAGAGGCAAGCAACAGAATGGCAGAAATTATTTGCAAACTATGGAACTGTTAAAGGATTAATAACCAGAATACATAAAAGATTAACAAACTCAACAACAAAACAAACAACCCAGTTTAGAAATGGGCAAAGGACTTAGATATTTTTCAAGAGAGGAAATTCAAATAGCCAATGGACACATGAACAGATGTTCAGGATCACTAGCCATCAGGTGTAGTGGAATGAGAAGGCCATGCCAAGGTGGCCACTGGCAAGCAAGCGTCAGTTAGTCAGGAATGGCTTTGAAACCCACCCGGCTTGGAAACTGCCTGGCGACAGGCTGTGATTGGATGGATTTGAAACTGCCTGGCGACAGGCTGTGATTGGATGGCTCTGGAAACTGCCTGGCAACAGGCTGTGATTGGTTGGGGTATAGACCGCCCCTTGACCAGATTGGCTGGTCTTGGCTATATAAGCTGTTGTATCAACTGTAATAAACGAGTCTGCGGGCTGCTCGCCTCGAGCCTGCTCTCACCGGACTCCCGGGGTCTGTGTGTTGACTCCGCGCCTCTTGCCCCCACCACACTGCTCTTCTCAGAAATGAACCCACTGCAACATTGTAGAGAAATCAACGGCAACATCTGGCGCGCCAACGTAACTGAGAAAGAGCGTGTCGGACTCGGCGAGGTCCCCCCTGGATTTCGGCAAGTAGGCCCCTCGGTGTTTGGTGTGCTGTTCGGTTCTGTGAGGGTGAGCACAGAACCCCCTCCTACGCCCCTTTCCTTGTCCTTGTCCTCGGTCTAAGTGACCCCAGGTTAGCACACACCGCCCTGAAGCGTACGTCGCTTCTCGGCTCCTCCTTTTACTTTCGGTTCGCCCGGCAAATTCACATAAGGGACTGATCATCCCAGAATTCGGAACCAAGTCATCTTCCCTCACTCGAGAGAGGTGACACTCCGGAGACACCGTGTGGGCATACGGCCTTGACCTAACGAATCAAGGAAGTCCCCCACTAAGCACAGGACATATCAAAGATAGTGAATCTGTGAGTGATAGGAGCCTGACACTCCAGGTCCCTGTCTCACAGACAACGGTTGCTGACTTAGGGAGAGAGAGCTCCGACAGTGAAAAAAACAACGTAGCAAACAAGGTAGCAATGCCTAGTCAGCCACCCCCCACATACCCGTGGGATGAACTAAGAGGACCTCTACACAATAACTCATGCAATGTCATCCCATCCGCAACCAGTGAGGATCCCCACATTTGTGGCAGTCCTTGGGCACCCCAATATCTCAGGGCAGCCGCTAGATCCCATGCCATCAGCATGTTTGCTGCTAATGTTGAAGTGTACGCAAAATTCAGGCCCTGGATTCCAACGCCTGTAAAAAGGCTTCTACTAACCAAGGGTCGAGGATATGCTTGTGTCTTTCCAGAGAATGCAGAACAGCCCATTTGGGTACCAGCCAGAAACATCAAGCCTGCAACTGACAGCCAACCAGAACCAGCTGAACAAGACCGAGACTCCGCCTTGTTAGCAGACGCACCTGCCCTATCATCCTACCCTAAGAAACTGCCCATAGTCACATCTGTTACCATTGTGTACCCCACTAGCTCTGGTCAGCCACTCAAATGGCCCACAGCCTGTGTGCGGTCATGCCATTCCTGATAACCATTATTCCTCATTCCTACCCCTATCTGAGCAAGCAATCCTGTGGTCTCTCGATTTGAGCGCTGGTTAGTCAATGACGGGTAAGATCCCCTGGGGGACAACCTAAGACAGGCACAGCTGCGTACGGAGACCACATGGAAACGGGGTCAACAATGGTATGGCCAAGAATCATGCCTCCCGTTGCTCAAAAATAAACGAAAAGGGGGAAATGTAGTGGAATGAGAAGGCCATGCCAAGGTGGCCACTGGCAAGCGAGCGTCAGTTAGTCAGGAATGGCTTTGAAACCCACCTGGCTTGGAAACTGCCTGGCGACAGGCTGTGATTGGATGGATTTGAAACTGCCTGGCGACAGGCTGTGATTGGATGGCTCTGGAAACTGCCTGGCAACAGGCTGTGATTGGTTGGGGTATAGACCGCCCCTTGACCAGATTGGCTGGTCTTGGCTATATAAGCTGTTGTATCAACTGTAATAAACGAGTCTGCGGGCTGCTCGCCTCGAGCCTGCTCGCCTCGAGCCTGCTCTCACCGGACTCCCGGGGTCTGTGTGTTGACTTCGCGCCTCTTGCCCCCACCACGCTGCTCCTCTCAGAAACGAACCCACTGCAACATTGTTGAGAAATCAACTGCAACAATCAGGGAAATGCAAATCAAAACCACAGTGAGGTTTCACCTCACCCCAGATAAAATGGCTTTCATGCACAAATCAACAAACAAGAAATGCTGGCGAGGATGTGGGGAAAAAGGTACCCTAATCCACTGTTGGTGGGAATGTAAACTGCTAAAGCCACTATGGAAGACACTATGGAAATGGCTCAGAAATCTGAATACAGACCTACCATATGACCCAGCCATTTCACTTCTGTGAATTTACCCACAGGAAATGAAATCAGCATATGAAAGAATTATCTGCACCACCATGTTTATTGCAGCTCAATTCATAATAGCTAAGACATGGAATCAACCTAAATGCCTGTCAACTGAAAACTAGATAAAGAAATGGGATATGTACACCATGGAATACTACACAGCAGTAAAAAAAAAAATCCTGTCAATAGCAACAAAATGGAATACACTGTAAAGTAACAAAATGGAATAAACTCGAAAACATCATATTTAGTGAAATAAGCCAGTCCCAAAGCGACAAATACCATATGTTCTCCCTGACCTGTGATAACTCAGAAAGCACATAAAAGACAATCAGTTTGAGAAGCAATGACTTGAACAGCCCTTGTCTTGACTGTTGAGGATTAGTTTTTTCTTTCCATATTATTTGTTGAACTCTTAACAGAGTTAAACATATATGTATAAAATCAACTGAAAATAGATTTCAGTAAAAAATAAGAGTGGGAGTAAGAGAGGGAGGAGGAAGAGGGGTGGGAGTATGAGTGGGAAGGCTGGCACGATGGGAAGAATCACCATGTTCCTAAAGTTGTAATTATGAAGTATATGAAGTTTGTAACTATAAATCTGTATAGTTCTGCATGCATTCCTACAGACTTACTTCTAAAGGTACAGTTTAAAACTTGCTATGGGGTCCCAAATCCCCTTAAGCTGGATGGTAAAAATACCATCATAAGTGTTAAAGTGATCATATGGATAGGATTAAGTGTCTGGTAATAATAATAAAAAAGGAGTGAATGCTCCAACATGGGAAGCAGTCCACACAGCAAACTCACAGAATGATAATCAGCCCTTAAGGCATTCTGGTCTGGCTGAAAAGCCTACGAGAGCATTTCAGGCATGGAAAGCCAAGACACTTTGGTAAAAAAATGTCCTACAGGCCGGCGCCGTGGCTCAACAGGCTAATCCTCCGCCTTGCGGCGCCGGCACACCGGGTTCTAGTCCCGGTCGGGGCACCGATCCTGTCCCGGTTGCCCCTTTTCCAGGCCAGCTCTCTGCTGTGGCCAGGGAGTGCAGTGGAGGATGGCCCAAGTGTTTGGGCTCTGCACCCCAGGGGAGACCAGGATAAGCACCTGGCTCCTGCCATCGGAACAGCGCGGTGCGCTGGCCGCAGCGCGCCTACCGCGGCAGCCATTGGAGGGTGAACCAACGGCAAAAGGAAGACCTTTCTCTCTGTCTCTCTCTCACTGTCCACTCTGCCTGTCAAAAAATTAAAAAAGAAAAAAATGTCCTACATGAAGGACCTCGGTGGGTGAGGCCACTGTAGAAAGAAGTGGTCATCAAAGAAGGAGGTACTTTTCTCTGAAGGGAGGAGAGAACTTCCACTATGCTTATGGCCTTGTCTAAATACTGAAGGAGTTTGTGGTTTCCATAGCCTAGGCAGGTCATGTCAAGAGCCTAAGGTGATCACTGATGTCATACATTAGAGTGTTAATTGTTAAATTAACAGTAGGAGTCAGTGACTGTGCACTAATTTTCCATGCAGGACTTCTGTCCTCAAAGAATTGTATTATAATTATGTGTAAATGCTTGCAAAAGATGTATCATTCTTGGATGCTTCTTTAAATTTAATTAAGTTTCTAAAAAATTAAGTTTCAAGATGCAATGACTTTGAACAGCCCTTTTTCTCGACTGTTGAGGAACAGTTGTTTTTTTTTCTCGTGCAAATTATTGGACTCTTTACTTAGTATAGAGTTGGTCTTCTGTGTATAAAGTTAATTGAAAATGGATCCTAGGGGAGAATGGTACTGGGAATGGGAGAGGGAGAGGGAAGAGGAGGAGGGGTGGGAGTGTGGGTGGGAGGGCAGGTATGGTGGAAGAATCACTATATTCTTAAAGTTGTACTTATGAAAATCATGAAGTTTGTATTCCTTAAATAAAAGGTTTATTTGGGAAAAAATTTTATTCTTTTTGAAAGGGTGAGAGAGATAGAGTGTATGTATGAGAGATACCTTTCATTACTGATTCAAATGCTGGTCACAGCCAGGGATGGACCGGACTAAAACCAGGAGCCAAAACTTAGTCTGTGGGGGTCTTCAGGTGGGTAGCAAAGAAACAACTGCTTAATCCATCACCTTCTGCCTCCTGGGGTGCACATAGCAGAAAGCTGGAATGGAGAGTACAGCCAGGACTTGAACCCAGGCACTCTGATACAGGAAGTAAGTGCTGCAAGTGGCATCTTAAACATACACCAAACACCCAAATCATGAAAGCCACCATTCTTTATCACAACATTTACCACCTTTCCACTCAGCAGCCCTTTCCTATAAGTACATTTAAAATGACCACAGATTTTAACAAAGACTGTAGATGTTTTAAAAAATATACTGCACATAATATTATATAAATATGCCTAATATGATAGATATTAAGAAAATACTTGTTAAATGTTCCATAAATGTCATAGAATTTGGAAATGAGACACTACTTAAATTTCTTAAGTTTCTTAACAGCTTTCTGCTGATTGCTTGAAATAATTTCTTATTCAGTGCTGATATTTGGGTTAAAATCAGTGGGAAACTATGGATTTCATTGGAATGTGCAGTGGTCAAGAGCGACATGATCAGATTTCCACTCTGAAAAGATCACTATGACTGCAGGATAAACAATGGCTAGGAAAGTAACAAAGTAGACACAGGGAAATCATTGCTGACAACACAGAAAAACTTGGGTCAACTTAGACAAAGTGCAGCTAGTGAAGTGGACGAGCAGACATGTGTCAGAGATAACAGAAAGGTAGAATGGGAAGAAAATGTCAAAAGTAACTCCAAAGATTTTTAGCTCTGTGAAACTAAAAGGATAAGACAGATTACCCTGAAAGAGGACCAAGTTTCTGAGAACAGATACAAATTTGAATTCAAACGTGTGAGATAGTTAAATGGAAATGTGATCAGAGGATTCCAGGATGGTGGAATAGGGAGAGAGCTTACTGCTCTAGTCTAGGGAAAGATAGTTTTAAAGAAGTGGAGAGAGTATAATATCAAAAAAGAGTTAGGGAGAAAGTTGCAGAGGACTCCATGCAAATTAGAGGGAAACTGTGGATTTACATGGAGGGTGTGGAAGAGCCTGACTCAGGATCCCAGCATCCGAGAGCCTCAGCACCAGCTTTGGAGAGTGAGGTGAGACCAGACTGCTGGAGCCCAACCCACTGGTGATAAAGCTGTGGGAAGAGCCTGGCAGGAGTATTGTTTGGAGCCTGTGTGGTACAGCGTACCTGCCAAACTAGAGGGGAAAAAAGGGAGCAGGTTTCTCTCTCTGTAGCCATTTGGAACTGGTGTCCTGTAACTAGCTGAGATGGTGGGCACCATATTGAACATATGTAACAGCTGCACCAGCTTGTGGGCATGCCCAGCAACCAGCACAGAGGAGACCCCTGAGTCTGGCTGGGAGAACTGATGGGGGCTGGGTGCTTATGACTGTGGGAGCCTTGTGTGCTGGAACTGTGAAAACACTGTGGCTGTATGGGAGGGTGCAGGGTGTGGCTAGGTCTTTGGGCAGTCACTGTGGGTGGCTCCACATGGGGTCCTCTGATTCCCTGATGAGAGTCAATACTACAGGATCAGTACCTTACACTGAGGACTGCATGGTTACTTTGTGTGGTTCTTGTGGCAACGCTAAAGACTATTATTGTACCCACTGGATCTAGCGCCTAGACATTGGTCTCCTTGGAGCAGAGGAGGTTGGCTTGAGACTACAACAGAGCTGATCAAACCTCTTCACTGATTTAAAAAAAAAAAAAAAAGGAGATTTAACACGCCCAACTTGGGTATCACCTTGGATACTCCCCTCACACTGGAGAACTGAAAAGAGTTCCCTGGCCACACACAGGACATGATTCTGGGTATTCACTGAAAGAGCAGACACTCCACTAGGCCACACAGGCATAGCCCAAAGAAAAAAGCCATCACAGGGAAAAAACAAAAACAAAAACAAGTATCTCCACAAATACCCAAAAATAAATGCAGCAATTCAAGAAATAAGAATAGGAAGAAAACATGACGCCCCCAAGGAATACAAGTATCTCTATGATGAAAATTACAAAATGCTAAAGAAAGAAATAGAAGAAGATACAAAAAATGGAAAAATCTTCCATATTCATGAATTTGTAAAAATCAATATCATCAAAATATCTACTCTATTGAAAGCAATTTACAGATTCAATCAAAATACCAGGGATGTTACTCTCAGATCTAGAAAAAAAAATGCTGAAATTCATGTGAAACACAGGAGACCTCAAACAGCTAAAGTAATCTTATACAACAAAAACAAAGGTGGAAGAATCACAACACCAGATTTCAGGACATACTACAGCGCAGTGATAATCAAAATAGCCTGGTACTGGTACAAAAACAGATGGATAGATCAATGGAACAGAATAGAAACGCCAGAAACCAACCCACACATCTACAACCAACTTATCTTTGACAAAGAAGCTAAAATCAATCCCAGGAGCAAGGACAGTCTCTTCAACAGATGGCACTGGGAAAACTGGAGCCCCATATGCAGAAGCATGAAGAAGACCCCTACCTTACACCTTACACAAAAATCCACTTGAAATGGATCAAAGACTTAAATCTATGACCAGATACCATCAAATTATTATAGGACATTGGAGAAACCCTGCTATACATTGGCATAGGCAAAGAGTTCTTAGAAAAAAACCCAGAGGCACAGGCAATAATAGCCAAAATTAATAAATGGGGTTATATCCAATTGAGAATCTTCTGTACTGCTAAAGAAACACTTAGCAAAGTTAAGAGGCAACTGGCAGAATGGGACAAATTATTTGCAAACTATGGAACTGATAAAGGATTAATAACTAGAATATATAAAGAGATCAAGAAACTCAACTATAATCGAACAACCAACCCAGTTAAGAAATGGGCAAAAGACTTAAACAGGCATTTTTCAAGAAAGGAAATCTAAATGGCCAACCAAAACATTAAAAAAAATGCTCAGGATCACTAGCCATCAGGGGAATGCAAATCAAAACCACAATGAGGTTTCACTTAACCCCCATTAGAATGGCCCTCAAACAGAAATGAACAAACAACAAAAGCTGGCAAGGATGTGGGAAAAAAGGTTCCCTAAGCCACTGTTGGTGGGAATGTAAACTGCTACAGCTACTATGGAAGACAGTATGGATATTTCTCAGAAATCTGAAATAGACCTACCATATGACACAGCCTTCCCACTCCTGGGAATTTACTCAAGGGAAATGAAATCAGCACATGAAAGAGTTATCTGTACTCCCATGTTTACTCCAGCTCAATTCACATTAGCTAAGATATGGAATCAACCCAAATGTCTGCCAACTGAAGACTGTATTAAAAAAATGGGATGTGGAATACTACACAGCGGTTAAAAAATGAAATCCTATTATTCGCAACAATATGGATGAAACTAGAAAACACTATATTTAGTGAAATAAGCTAGTCCCCAAAAGACAAATACCATATGTTCTCCCTGATCTGTGATAACTAAAAGCACCTAAAAGGTAGTCAATAGAAGTAAAATTGACACTGTGAGATGTGATGACTTTGAACAGCCCTTGTCTTGACTGTTGAAGAAGGGTTTTCATACTATTTGTTGAACTCTTAGTATAGAGTGACTCTTATGTGTATAACATTAATTGAAAATACATCTTAGTAAAAATTAAGAATTGTAATAGGAGAGGGAGGAGGAAGAGGGGTAGGAGCGCAGGCAGGAAGAATAACTATGTTCCTGCACTCTGGCCTCAGAATCAGCCCATAAGGCATTTGGATCTGGCTAAAAAGCCCATGAGAGTTTCTCAGGCATGGAAAGCCAAGACATTGTGGCAAAAAAATGACCTAAATGAAAGATCTCTGTGAGTGAAATCCCAGTGAAAAGCAGGGGCCATCAAAGAAGGAGGTACTTTTCTCTGAAGGGAAGAGAGACTTCCACTTTGATTATGGCTTGTCTAAATAAGGTCGGAGTGTGTGAACTCAAGAGGCTTCTATAGTCTTGGCAGCTCATGACAAGAGTCTCAGGTGATTACTGACATCATAAATAAGAGTGTTGCTAACTACTCCTCATTATAAATCTCTTTCATTTTCTTCCTGAGCTCCACAACTCTCTCTTGACTTGTCTCTTCTCTCTCTGCTTTATGGGATAAGCTTTTGGCTGACTTCTTTCACTTATCCTATAAATGTAGATGTTTTCTTACTCCACACATTCCCTAGGCAATTTTATCCATTCTTCTGGCTTCAATTACTGTCCATTTGTTGATGACTCCTAAATCTACATCTATAGCTAAAATTTTTCTAATGAACTCCAGATCCATTTAATCAACTATTATCACATATCTCTTCACAAGTATTTCAAATTCAACTTGATTAAAACTGAACTTACTATGTTGCCTAACAGATCTGCTAATGATCCCATCATTTCCCCAGTTACTGTAATCAGAAACTTGGCAGTCATCCTAGACTCTCTTATGTTCTTTACACCTCAACTTTAATCAATCACAAGTTAGAGAAGGCATAAATCTTTAATTGTAAACTATTAGCAAATAAAAATAAGAGTTAATTCATCTGTGGTGTGAGGAAACGATCAAATACAGTGAAAAATTTTAATTCACTAAGTTGTAGAAAAACACATTAAAGTCAACTGAGTTTTGAAATTGATAAAAAGCATTTTTATTACCTTTCCCAGTTGTAGAGATTAATATTAATCTGGATTGCCTGATAAACAAGGCCAGCCTGAAGAAGCACTGTTTCAGCCTCCTGTATGTTCCCACTAAACATTAGTATATGGGCTATTTTTGATTCTTTAGATGGAAGATCTTTTATAGAATTGATGTATTGAACCTTATCAATCTAAAAAGAAAAAATAGTTGAAGTGGATAATAACAGAAACATAACAAATTATGTTAAGAGAAACACCTATACCAGTGATATAAGTAAACCTTATTTACATACTTCACCAATTGCTGCATAGGCTATTTCTGCAGTTGTCATGTCTTGATTCGCAATTGCCATAGCAGCTAGGCAGGCCCACATGGTTTGCTCCTAAAGTGAAAAGAGAACAATGATCTCAACTACCTGGCATAACTGTGATTTAAGCAGTCATAGTAAAATTACTTTACAGTTTTAAAAAATAATAATAAAAAAATAAAAAATAAAAAAAATCATTTTTCATTGGCAATGAAAAAACTAATAACTTAATAAATTAATGACTTGGAAATTTCATTGTGGCTACTTTGTTGATATATATCAATACCACAGAGACTTCTGAATAAAAGTTTCTTAAAATTTTCACTTCTACTTATATACTTGATCTTAGCCAAAAGGCTTAGAAGTGATACACTTCTATTTATAAAAGATTTATTTTTGAATTTTAAATAATTCAAGATTTAAAGCAAACTCTCCACTTTTCAGTGAGGTGTCAAAGATATAACTTAGAGAGAACCAGAGTATACTACGGATCTCAGACAATGCTGTGGCAGATTGCCACCCACAAACCATCATAAGAAAAAGCTTCTGCTGGCGCCGTGGCTCACTAGGCTAATCCTCCGCCTTGCGGCACCGGCTCACTGGGTTCTAGTCCCGGTCGGGGCACCGATCCTGTCCCGGTTGCCCCTCTTCCAGGCCAGCTCTCTGCTGTGGCCAGGGAGTGCAGTGGAGGATGGCCCAAGTGTTTGGGCCCTGCACCCCAGGGGAGACCAGGAGAAGCACCTGGCTCCTGCCATCGGATCAGCGCGGTGCGCTGGCCGCAGCAGCCATTGGAGGGTGAACCAACGGCAAAAGGAAGACCTTTCTCTCTGTCTCCCTCTCACTGTCCACTCTGCCTGTCAAAAAAAAAAAAAAAAAAAAAAAAAAAAAAAAGAAAAAAAGAAAAAAAGAAAAAGCTTCTAAAAGTCACTCCACAAAATCTATCCTAAGGGATGTTAAATAATGTTCAATAAAGAGGCCTATACTCTAATATGTTTGGAAAATACTGGGTTCAACCAAATTGGAAAATATTGATCCATTGCAGAGATTCTTAACCTTAGTTGTAAAAGAGAATCATTGGAGGAACTGCAAAACTATGCTTATCAATCAATCCAGATCGAATGAACTAGAATCTTTTGGTAGAACTTGGCAACCTGACTTTTAAGAAAGTTTAACAAAAGTTTTTATATGTGATAACTTATAGAAACTACTAGTCTGAATTATAGTTTTCTCAAAGAATAAATCATTCAACAACACCTAACCATCTGTGTTGCTCAGGTCTTCCCTTACAAAAGATAGGATCCCATTCACAATTTTTGAACCTTTATCTATTATCACTATTCATGTTGCAGAAAGGTAAACTAACACACAATATATACACAGCTGTGGATGTGAAACATAAAGTACCTTAACAAAGCGACAAAGTCTTACAGCATCTTCCCATTTTGAGCTGCCTACATATTCATGGAGAATAGCAGGATATGGTGATATGCTGATGTGAACCAGGGAGCCATCAGCTCTTCTTATAGTTACCTGATTTCCAACAAAACTCACAATATGGGGATTTTTACTAAATTCACTGTTGAAAAAAAGCAAAGTTCAATTTCAAGTTATATTCTGGGCAAAATTTTTCATATATGTTCAATTTGGGAAGTTAGACCCCTGCCACATATACATGAAGTCTCCAATCTCTAACAAGGACCCTCAGAATAGTTAACTCCAGGGAGAATGCATATCTTCAAGTAAACATTTGAACATAACTTGCCATTTTGATATACTTGACACAAAGCATACGGTTTAAAAGTAGTAAAACTTATTACATATCTAAGAAATATTTCTAAAAGCATTTGAAGTAAACTTTTTTCCCTGAGTCCTAAGATAAATCATGTAAATGGTTAAACAACTTAACATTTTTGCTTTTAAAAGTATTAAAGGGTAAACCAATAAAAATTAAGCTACCCAGAATTATTTTTTCATAATGAAAAAAAAGATGAACTTTAAATAAAGTGACTTATTTTCATTAGGTTAAATGCTTCTAAAAGTAAGTTTAATGTTGATGCTTCTCTGATTTTGCTAAGTTGTAAACCTGATTAAATATTAAGAACGAACTCAAAACAGGATTTGAGTCAGAATCCTTATTTCTGTTTTGTTAAGAGTAAGAGAGTTCTTTGCTGTTTCTGAAGAGAATTCCAGGATGTAAATGTATTTTTTTTCTGAAGCACTCAGGTTTAAAAAAGAACTTTTCAATAATCTTGTGCGGTGTTTTCTGCTTTTAATATCAACTAAAAAAATAAACTTTAGAGAAACATACTGAAACATTTCCTGAAATTCATAAAGTTAATCAGAATCTATATATTGGGTAGTTGTCCTAAGATTGTGCGTTATGGAAAAAATCTTATGAGTTTCTATATTAAAACCACTAAATCACATTGAAAGAACTGAGTTACCATTAGACAACACTAAGCTTGAAAACTTTATTAGACAAATAATTCATATTATATAATTTGTTTTCATCACTTAAATCTTGTTAAGTTAGTTTCAGCTGAACATGATACATCATTAGAGCTTTATTTACCACAATAAAGGATTCTATGCAATAAAATGTTACCTTGCATCCTTTTCATATAATGTTTTTGGCAAAATGTCTCTGTCCACATAAACTGTATTGGGATAATACCACACTGTAAATCGAGTATCTTGAAGTCCACAAAGAATATTGCATGTATCACACCATGCTAAAGTATGCACCATTGTTCCTTAGTACAAAAAAGTAAATTAGTTTCAATATGAAGATACTAAAAATATATTTTAAAAATTAGCTAAGAAACAAGATCCCACCTAACTTCTTATAAGTATGACTACTTTCTGACTGTATAATGTTGAAAATACATGTACTAATCCACATAAGAATTTCTGAAAATATATGAATGTACTTGCTAGAACCATTATATTTTTAATTTGCAGGTTTTTCTTTTGAATGCCAATTTAGGTGCAGCAGGTAAAGGCTTACTATTAAAATGGAGTTAAGTAGCTAAGAAATACAGCTATACCACAGATTCATTCTAGCAAGTAAACTACTAATATGCTACAAAGTAGACCTAAGAAAGTTAACAATAATTGAAATTTAAAGTATGTTAAAATTATTTCACCAAGTTTGATAATTTGTTCTTCCTTTCCAAATCGCTTCACTGAAGTGATATAGAGATCTCTATTTTTATCAATGAAAGCAATTTTTCTATCATGGGTAAGTCCTTTTTGGTCCAGAGCAATTTCCAAGATTTCATTCTAAAATTAAAAAAAAAAAATGTATAAACTGGATTAGCTATAGGCTTGACATAGATCATTTGTTTAGTTAAAAGATCATTTCATTGTTATAGACCAATTAAATGTGTCATTCACTTACTATAATCATAAAATGTTCCTCTTAAATAATTTTAAATTGCTGACATACTGATAATTCAAAAGCATAACTTATAATGCCTAAAATCCAAGGCGACCCCTAAGATACAATAAAGTAACATATATTTTGATACTCTGTCAGCTGAGAAACACTCCCTTCTGTCCTCCTTTTCTACCTTTAGCAGACAGGGGTGAGGGTGTAGCAAATCTGAGTATCACATGAGAGGTCTGATTTCATTAATAAGTTTCTCACACAACAATTTATTTTAAGTAGACTGCCTAACATCTACAATTTAAAAATTGGTAATACATTTTTTTTTTGCATTGCAAAAATCTCATTGCCTTTTTTTAAACTTTTATTTAATAAATATAAATTTCCAAAGTACAACTTTTGGATTATAGCGGCTTTTTCTCCCCATAACCACCTTCCCACCCACAACCATCCCATCTGTCACTCCCACACCCACCCCATTCTTCATCAACATTCATTTTCAATTATCTTTATATACAGAAGATCAACTTTGTATATACTAAGTAAAGATTTTAACAGTTTGCACCCACACAGACACACAAAGTATAAAGTACTGTTTGAGTACTAGTTATACCATTAATTCACATTGTACAACACATTATGGACAGAGATCCTACATGAGGAGTAAGTGCACAGTGACTCCTGTTGTTGACTTAACAAATTGATACTCTTGTTTATGGCGTCAGTAATCACCCTAGGCTCTTGTCATGAGTTGCCAAGGCTATGGAAGTCTTTTAAGTTCGCCAGCTCCGATCTTATTTAGATAAGGCCGTAATCAAAGTGGAAGTTCTCTCCTCTCTTCAGAGAAAGGTACCACTTTCTTTGATTAGTTTTTTTTTTTTTTCCCCAGAGTATCTTGGCTTTCCATGCCTAAAATACTCTCATGGGCTCTTCAGCCAGATCTGAGTGCCTTAAGGGCTGATTCTGAGGCCATAGTGCTGTTCTCAAAATATATGGACATAATTCAGGTTTCAGAGCCTTAAATTGTACAATTATTTCATTTACATTTCATGTGAAATAGAAGACTTGATGTAAGTATACACTTACTTTGCAAATGAGAAACTGAGACCCATATTCATTAAGTGGTTTTACTCAGAAAAAGCTGGTACCTAGCATATCTAAAACTTACAACATAGATTTTTGATTTTGAGATCATCACTAGTCCCACAACAAAGTAATTCGTGCATATTGAATTAATTTATAATAATAGCTAGTGAGATGAATTTTCTTATAACTAGGAATTGGTTTAGTATGGATTTATTTTGATTCAATTAAGGATGGATTTATTTACTGTCTACTATGTTTGACGACTGAATTCAACAAGAATCACAATCACACCATCAAGTCACTGTAATACAAGACCTTTTAAAACAAAACAAAACATGCATAACCCTTTTTCAAATTGATGGATCAGTTCACAATACATTTTTTAAAATTCAGTTCTTCTCTAGAATATCATAACATATTTTAAGGAAAAAAATAAGTTGTATGTATATCAAGGCATACATGAAGTAAAACTCAAGTATTTTCAAAATGGAAATCTTTCAGAGAAACTGATCTTTATAATAAAGAATTGCTTATCATCACCATCAAAAGAACCTTTTTTAAAACACTGTTAAGGAGACATGATTCTACCACCCAAGAAATTCAAAGTTAAAGATGGATAATAATTATAACAGTGCCTATGTCTACAGGAGAAGGGGATTCCTCCTTCATTTAGCAGGTCTTCCCGTTTTCCTTTCGTCCAGTTTCACTGTCTCTGCTTTTGTTCTATTCCTCTTGGGTCACCTTTGCACTGGGACTTGAAGGAAAATTTGTGCTCATTAGGACCTTCTCCCTTGCCCTACATTAATTAATATTCATTTAATAATACACAGACTAAAGTTCTAATTTGGGCTCTTAGTATTTGGGAAGATCTTAGATCTTGAGTTCTTTGTATATGAAATAAAATAGATTGGGTAATATTTATAATATTCTCTCTAATGTAAAAATATGAAATCCTTTGTAATATGTATCTTTTATGTTTTCTATAACTGTACTGTATAACTGAGTGAAGTGTATAAGGTAGAAGAAGTCACCTTCACCTTTTAATTAGAAAATTTTATATTTCTTGTATTTAGGTAATTCTTACATTTAAGAAAAGTGTTCTTGAAAATTTATCACATTAAAACAAATGTTTGGGGCCAGCGTGTGGCACAGCAAAGCAATCTGCTCCTTATTGTGCTGGTATCCCATATTGGAGTGCCAGTTCAAGCTCGGCTGTTCGACTTCCAATTCAGCTTCCTGCTAATGTGTCTGGAAAGGCAGTGGATGATGGCCCAAGTACTTGTGCCTCTGCCATCCAGGTGGGAGACCAGTAGGGAGTTCACAGCTTCTGGCTGTTGCAGTCACTTGGGGAGTAAACCAGCAGATGGAGATCTCTTCCAGTCTCACTCTGTCTCTCATTCTCTGTTTGTCTCTCCCTCTCTCTGTCACTCTGCCTTTCAAATAAATAAATAAATAAATACATCTTAAAATGTTTATCTACCCTTATTAAATGATTCTTATTTTAGTCCTATTACTAAAAATGAATACATCTTGTGAAGTTGAAACATATACTCTTTTTTATATGCTTAATCCTACTGAAAAGGAAAAATTCTGTTTACACAGTCCTGAGTCAAAATGACAACAATGGAAAGGTTGCAGGGAAATAAGCATCTCATATCAATTAAGTTGATATAATCTCCTTGGAAAATAATTTGACAATACTTATTAAAATTATAAAGGGTCATATCCTTTGACCCAGCAACAATATTTCAAGAATTAATCTAAGAGAGGGAGGTGATGTACATACAGTACAGCACATGCTCACTAGGACTTACCCCTAATAGTAGAGCTAGAAACGTACCATGGGGACTGCAAATCTTACTAAGTTGGCATGTACCAATGCCATCTCACTAGTCCAAATGATCAGTTTAAGTTCATAACTGATCATAAAGATAGGATTAAGTGTCAAAGAGATCACATAAATAAGACCAGTGTCTACTAATAATAACTGATAGAATTAAAAAGGAGAGAACAGGCTGGTGCCGCGGCTCAATAGGCTAATCCTCCACCTGCGGCGCCAGCACACCGGGTTCTAGTCCTGGTCGGGGCGCCGGATTCTGTCCCGGTTGCCCCTCTTCCAGGCCAGCTCTCTGCTATGGCCCAGGAAGGCAGTGGAGGATGGCCCAAGTGCTTGGGCCCTGCATCCGCATGGGAGACCAGGAGAAGCACCTGGCTCCTGCTTTCGGATCAGCGCGATGCGCCGGCCGCGGCGGCCATTGGAGGGTGAACCAACGGCAAAAAGGAAGACCTTCTCTCTGTCTCTCTCTCTCACTATCCACTCTGCCTGTCCAAAAAAAAAAAAAAAAAAAAGAGAGAGAGAGAGAACAACCCAAAATGGGAAGTGGGATACACACCAGACTCATAGAATGGCAAATGCCCTAAACAGCACTCTGAATTTAGAGTCAGCCCATAAGGCATTCGGATCTGGTTAAAAAGCCCATGAGAGTTTCTCAGGCATGGAAAGCGAAGACACTGTGGCAAAAAAATGACCTAAATGAAAGATCTCTGTGAGTGAGATCCTAGTGGAAAGAACAGGCCATCAAAGAAGGTGGTACCTTTCTCTGAAGGGAGGAGAGAACTTCCACTTTGATTATGGCCTTGTCTAAATAAGGTCAGAGTGTGTGAACTCAAGAGGCTTCCACAGTCTTTGCAGCTCATGACAAGAGCCTTGGATGATTACTTAATGACGTCATAAATAAGAGTGTCAATTGTTAAATCAACAACAGGAGTCACTGTGTACTTACTCCCCATGTAGGATCTCTGTCCTTAATGTGTTGTACTATGTGAATTAATGATGAAACTAGTATTCAAACAGTACTTTATACTTTGTGTGTCTGTGTGGGTGCAATCTGTTGAAATCTTTACTCAGTATATACTAAGTTGAACTTCTGTATATAAAGATAATTAAAAATGAATCTTGATGAAGAATGGAATGGGAGAGGGAGTGGGAGATGGGATAGTTTGTGGGTGGGAGGGTGGTTATGAGAGGGAAGAACTGCTACAATCCAAAAATTGTACTTTCAAAATTTATATTTATTAAATAAAATTTTTCTTAAAAAAATTTTAAGAAACATATTGATGAAAAATATAGTAAAAAAAAAAAAAAGAATTAATCTACAGGGGCTGGCATTGTGGCTTAGTGGGCAAAGCTACCTTCTGCAGTGCTGCCATCCCATAAGGCTGCTTGTTCACGTCCTGGCTGCTCCACTTCTGATCCAGTTCCCTGCTAATGGTCTGAGCAAAGCAGAGGAAGATGGCCAAGTTCTTGGGCCCTTGCTACAGATGTGGGAAACCAAGAAGAAGCTCCTGGCTCCTAGTTTCATTATGGCCATTTGGGGAGTGAACCAGCTTATGGAAGATCTCTCTGTCTGTCTCTCCCTCTCTCTGTAACTCTTTCAAATAAATAAACCTAAAAAAATTAATCTACAATTATATCAGCATACGTGCAAGAAGATGTATATTTAAGGCAATCTATCTTGCAATACTGTAAGAGAAAGACTAAATAACTTAAATGTCCATTATCTGGGAACAGGTTAAATAAATTCTGATATATACATAAAATGTTATATTTACCAATGGAGGGGAAAAGGGTTGGGAAAGCACCTTATATAATATGGAAATATCTCCAAAAATACTATGTAAAAAAGCAAGATGTAGAGTTGTATGTTACATTTTTGTAAAACAGGAGAGAAAAAATATACATCAGCTTTGTATTAAAAATCTCTGGAAAGATGTATAAGAGATGAGTAACAGTGGTTTCTTCTTTGATGAAGAAGAACTATATTAATGAATAAGAGGTGCACTAGGATGACTTTTTCACTGCATACATTTTAATATTTTTTGACTTATGAACCAGATGAATGTATTCATTATCCAAATTTTAATGTAAGAATTACAGAAAGAAAATATAATTTAAGAATATTGCTTCCTAGAAGTATTCAACAATAAAGTTAAGGGCATCTTTAGACTCTAATATGCCAATTATTTAGAAGGTTAACTCAATATGTTTCTTTATTATTTTAAGGCTAAAAATCAAAAGCTGATAAATAATTCACAATTCAGGGTCCTTTTGTACTTCTAGAGAGAATAATTTCTTTTCCAGTTTAACAATAATCTTAAAATATAAAGATATCACTGACTCTAAACATTTTGAGAAAACCACAAGACATTCAGAAACATAAAACATTTTTATTTACTAATAGGTACTAAAAGTTCAATAAAAGTAGAATATGTTATGGAAAAGCAGTAAAGAGGCTGGACAATAAATACATGAAATCTTTCTGTTCAGTTAATTTGCATCTACTGGTTTTTCATCACAAACTTTACCAGAGCATTTTCAGACAGAATACTCTCTGTAACATGTGCACAGATTTTAGGTATAAATCTGATTTCTATCTTTTCTTCCTCAAAATGAAAATAAGAATTTTAAAAAGAAATAAATACACAGTGGTTATTTACATTGGAAATAGCTAATGTCCATTACCTTATGAGAAAGAAGCTTCCCATCACCTAATGGTTTTCCAGTTGTTGCATCAAAGAGGAAGATTACTTGGAAAAAAAAAGACATTAATCTATATGTTGTATAAGAATTTTTAAAAGAAATTATTTGAAAGGCAGAGAGACAGTGAGAGATCTTCCATCTGTTGGTTCATTCCCCAAATAAAATTTTCATTTATTGGTAAATTTCAATGGATTATCATAAACCTCATGAGAAATTATTCAACTCTTTAGACCACAGAGTATCTATCAGACAGAAGAACAGCAGCACAAAATTCCTAGTTGTTAATGGGGTCACATTTCTTAAAAAAACAAACAGAAAATCAGTAGAACAGAAGACTTCTTTCTAAAACAACTTCCTAATTAAAATTGCTGTTTGTAGTACAGCTAGGAATTATGTTATGTAATATTCAGTTTTCTGCTATTAATATACCACTAATGGTATAGTAAATAATTTGTCTGGTCTTAATCCAGGTTCTCTCTAGGAATTTCAAAAGCCTTAGATCCCTGAGCCACAGCAGTGTTATTGTTATGCTCTTGAGAGTCTTGGTGGATCCCTAGATGGCTTCAGGATAGGGACTGATAATTAGGAAGACTAAACATGTAATTAGAAGCTTGGAACTTTTAGGTCTCTAAATTCTGAAGATGGGAAAGGAACTGTACAATGACTTCAGGCATGTGGCCAGTGATCTGATTAATCATCCCTTGTAATAAAATCCTATAAAAACTCTGGACAACAAATCTCAGAAGAGCTTCCTGGTTGGAGAACACACTGATGTACTAGGAAGATGATGCATCTTCTGTGTTCCTTTCCAGGCCTCACAGTATGTGTATCCTTTATAATAAAACCATAATTCTAAGTATAGCTTTCTTGAGTTCTATGAGTCAATTTGGGAAATTATACAACTTGACAGGGTCATGGGAAGTACTGAATTTGTAGCCAGTGAGTCATAAAAGCAGATGGCCTGGGAATCCCCAGAGGCTTGTGGCTTGCATCTGAACTGTGGTGGTCTTGTGGAAGACTTTGCCCTTAAACTTTGGGATCTGCAGTAAATCCAAGCAGTGACAGAAATTAATTGCCCTAGTTGAGATGAAAATGGAATAGTCAGTGTTAGGAAACATAGGGTTTAGTAGAATGACCCAGAATCACTGAAACATGTTGTTTGGGAAAATGAAGGAAAAAGAGCAGGGGATGAGGAACCTTTGATTCGTTTATGATTATAGGTTGCCTATGGTATACAACAGCTGTTACACTGCAATGAGTTATGGGACAAAAAACTCACCCTCAGAATTTAGAAATGATATATTCAACTTGTAGGGAACTGGCTTACTAAATGCCTAAGAAAATGCAAAATAAAAATAATAAAGGGGGGCAACATTGTATCACAGTGGGTTAAGCTGTAACTTGCAACATCAGCATCCTATATCAAAGTGCTGGTTGGAATCCTGGCTACTTCATTTCTGAACCAGCATTCCTGCTAATGCATCTGAGAAGGCAGCAGAAGCCCCTGCCACCCACGTGGAAAACCAGGATGGAGATCCTTGATTCTGGATTTGGCCTGGCCCAGTCCAGGCTATTGTGACCATTTGGGGAGTACAGTGAATGGATGAACTCTCTCTCTCTCTTTCTCTCTCTCTCTCTGTCTCTCTCTCTCTCTCCTTCTCTCTGTTACCCTGCCTTTCAAATAACTAAATAAATCTTTTTAAAAGAATAAGAAAAAAGAAATATGCTATCTCTTAGTTACTGTAATCTGGTAGTTACTATCATCTGGAACAACTAAAATGAGGTAAGACATGGACCAAATATAAATCCTTAATAGTCCAAATTACAGTCTCTAGTCTTAGGATCTCTCCAGAAGAAATGTATTTGGGAAAATCCTGATTCTGGCCAGTTCAAGGTCTATCTAGTGGTCTCAAATTCATTTTCAAATAAAAAAGTTATGTTGAAAAAAGACTAGAATGATTCTCAAGAGAACGGACATAGACAGAGAAGAGTGTCAAGGGATTCATCCAAAGTAGAAGGAAATCAAACAATTATTAAGAAATGGGTGAATAAAGCAAACACTTATGGGGGTGAAACAAAGAAGGAGAAAGGGGAAAATCAGGGGACTCACTCAATTAGAGTAGTAGTTTTGAAGCAGTTATCAAGAAATTGAATGAATAAAGCAAGCGCTGATACGGTAAACACAGATGTCAGGTAGATGGGAGTTCCTGCTGATGCCCTAACACTTAAGAACTCTAAACAAATATTATTCTTTTTCAAGATTTTATTTATTTATTTGAGAGGTAGAGTAACAGACAGATAGAGGGAGAGAGGTGGAGGCTTAGCCTACTACGTCATAGTGCTGGCCTACAAATACGATTTATTCATCCTGGTTTGGAAGAATTTGGAAAGCTGAAAGGCAGAGATGGCAACAAGAAACCTGACCTTGCCTAAGGTAAAGACTGAGGAAAAGGCCAGTAAAGGTCCCAAAGCCTTATGCACATTAGTGGGCAAACAAGTCAGGAACTACAGAAGTTTCTGAGACTCTGACATAGGTGTGCCCTACACGATGGTACCAAAATCCATTGGTGAAGTCCCAAAGTACTTTACAGTCTGTAACATCTAACAACAGGCAAAGAGATATCCATGTCAGAGTAATAGTTTGAAAGATAATTGTAATATGCAATTAAAATACTCGTCTGAATTAGGGGACAGATATAGGCACAAAGGGCTCTCTTACATGCCTGTGTAAGTGCATGCTCACTCAACATAAGAAGTGTAAAGGGAGTAGAGTATCTACACTAGATAGATTCCTATAGTTGTTTTTGGTAGGTTTGGGGAACAATGGGTGGGGAATGGGAGAGTCTGAATTTTCACTCCCTCTGGTAAATTTGGGGTTAACACTGAATGCAATTATATTGTCTAGTGATAGAAATAGCCCATTAGTTCCATTCAAATGGAAAGGAGAAATAACAGCTGAGAAAGAAGGAATGAGTAAATGGGTTATGCGATGAGTGAAACCTAATATTACAGTAATGCTTCACAAGAGGCTCAGCAAGATAATGATATTGTCTCTTAGCTCAGTTATACCAGATGCTTGAAAGGGTGAAGCCACATATTGCTGAGACTTCTCTTGCTTTTGGAAGCCAACAAAAGTGAATTGGATCCTGCAAAACTCAGTGACCTCAACTTGGAAGATATTTTGGTCAAAGAACATGATGATGGACTAGACTAATTATTAATGGCTATAAGGACTCTAGTAATGTGCTAGCATCTTTTGACTATTATTGGTAAGAGTATAGCACTGATATTGATGGACAAAATGTATTGGCAATTGAATTAAAAGCTTCCAATCCCAACCTCACACTGACTTTTTCAAGCAACAGGCAGATTCATGTTGGTGCTACTGATGGGAATGATTCTTGCTATAAGGAATCCAGAGTTAGAGCTCAGGGGTGACATGTGATATAATAAATAATTTATCCTGGGTTCCTGGCTCGGGGCTTCAAAAATAATTGGAATTACCTGAGTGATACCAGGGTCTTTGTTATAGAGCAATTCTTGGGGGTCCCCAAATAGCTTCAGAATAGAAAACTGGACACCGAGCACTTGATTAGAGGTTTGGATACTTTCAGCCCTGACTCCCACCTGAGGGGGGCAGTGCTGGAGATTTAGTTCAATAACATGACCAATGATTTAATTAATTGTGCCTAATTAATAGAACCCAGAAAGACTCTAAATACCAAAGCTCTTTGGAGCTTCCTGGTTGTTGAACACACTGATGTGCTAGAAGGGTACATGCCCTGATTCAAAGAGGGAGTGCACCGAAGCTCCTGGGCCTCATCCTGTGTATATCCTTACAATTAAAATTATAACAAAGTATTTTCCTGAGCACTGTGAGTCATTCCACCAAAGTATTGAACATGATGGTTTCATGGGGAGCCCCAAATTTGGACAATGAGAAGTGCAGGTGGCCAGGGAACCTTGAAAAACCTGGGCTGGCATCTTAAGCGAGGTCAGTCTTGGGGAAGAGTGTCCTTAACCATTGTGGTTGCATGAACTCAGAATAGTCAGTGACAGACCTAAACTGCATTATACCCAGGTGGGGTAGAAACATTAATTACCAACAATTGAGATTCTCCATGAGTCATCAATATGGTATGGTAGAATATTTAACTAAAAGTTCCAGAATACAATAGTTTGCTTCAGAACTACAGAGAGGTCTTTAAAACCTGTATTTGTCACAAACACAGAAGCTCAACTAGATCCCAGAGTATTTCCCTGAAGACCTGAAGGAAGATTACAGAAATATCCTCTTCATATCTTTAATAACTCCTTAATTTTTAGAATTAGCTTAGGAAAATAATAAATGCAAATAAGACCCAATCTGTAGAATAATTATTTTTAATTGGAACTTAATTATTTTAGCACTGTTTCTAAAATGTTTTTCTTTTTGAGGGCTATTTGCCCTGATAGTTGGGGGAATTAGTTCCTATAATGATATGGCACAGATGTTTCAAGATTAAAAATTTTCCATGAATAATCAGGAGTTGATTTTAAGATGGCTAGAACATATGCTTAGACCAACAGGTACTCATATTTGAACAGATGCTCAAATTTACTAATCATCAGGGAAATATAAGTCAAAACCACAATGGGATGTGACATTACACTTATTAGGATGGTTATTATACCTCTAAAAAAAAGAAAAGACAAGGTTGGTGGTAATGTGGAAAAATTAGATGGCTAGCACACTGCTGCTAGGAATGCAAGATGGTACATCTGCTATGGAAAACAGTAGGGAAGCTCCTTTAAAAATTAAAAATAGAAGGACCACATTATCTAGCAATCCCACTTCTGGGTGTTTATCTGAAAGAACCAAAACCAGGATCTCAAAGACATATCAGCACTCCCATGTAAACTGCAGCGCTATTCATAAGAGCCAAAACAAGGAAACAACTAAAGTGTCTATCAGCAGATGAAAGGACAAAGAAAATGTGTTATAAACATACAATAGAATATTACTCAGCCTTCAAAAAGAAAAAGAAAATTCTACAATATGTCACATGGACGAACCAGGAGGATATTATGCTAAGTGAAATGAGCCAGTTACACAAAGACAACTACTGCATGATTCAATCTATAAGTATCTAAAATAGTCAAACTTAATAGAAGAAAAACAGAATAGTGGTTGCCAGAGGCACAAGGAAGGAAAAATGGAAACTGATAATCAAAAAATAAAAGTTTTCATTAATGCAAGATAAATAAGTTCTAGAGATCTGCCATATAACATTATGCCTATAGTTAAAAATACTGTATTGAAAAATATTTTGAGAGTAGATCTCAAGCTAAATGGGTTCACATTCCATATGGGTGCAGGTTCATGTTTCAGCTGCTCCACTTCCAATCCAGCAATCCCATTGATGGCCTGGGAAAAGCAGCAGAAGATGGCCCAAGCGTTTGGGCTCCTGCTACCCACATGGGAGACCCAGATGAAGCTCCAAGCTCCTGGCTCCTGGCTTCAGACTGGCCCAACCCCAGCCACTGTGGTGATCAGGGGAGTGAACCAACGGGTGGAAGATATACTCTCTCTCTCTCTCTCTCTCTGCAGCTCTTTCAAAATAAATAAATAAATCTTTTTTATTTTTTGACAGGCAGAGTTAGACAGTGAGGGAGAGAGACAGAGAGAAAGGACTTCCTTCCGTTGGTTCACCCCCCAAATGGCCGCTACAGCCGGTGCTGTGCCAATCTGAAGCCAGGAGCCAGGTGCTTCCTCCTGGTCTCCCATGTGGGTGCAGGGCCCAAGCACTTGGGCCATCCTCCACTGCCTTCCTGGGCCACAGCAGAAAGCTGGACTGGAAGAGGAGCAACTGGGACAGAACCGGCGCCCCAACTGGGACTAGAACCCGCAGTGCTGGTGCCTCAGGCGGAGGATTAGCCTAGTCAGCCATGGCGCCGGCTAATAAATAAATCTAAAAAAAAAAAAAAAAAAAAAAAAAAAAAAAACTTTGTTATCCTCCTGTAATTACTATTAATTCTTTGACTCTCTTTAAAACAGTGATTTCAGTTTTTTAAATTTATCCTTATAGATTTTTTTTTTAAAGAAAGATTTACTTATTTATTTTGAAAGGCAGAGTTACAGAAAGTGAGACAGAGAGAGAGTGAGTGAGAGAGAGAGAGAAAGAATCTTCTACCCACTGATTCATTCCCCAAATGGCTGCAACGACCAGGGCTGAACCAAACCAAAGCTAGGAACCTGGAACTTCATCTGGGTCTTCCCATGGGTGCAGAGGCTCAAGGAGTTGGGCCATCTTCTACTGTTTTCTCAGGTTCATTAGCAGGGAGCTAATGGGAAGTAGAGCAGCTGAGACCTGAACCAGTGCTCAGATGGGATGCTGGCATCACAGGCAGAGATTTAACCCACTGCACTACAATGCTGGTCCCATTTCAATTTTTACAACTCCCTTCAACTTATGATAATTTGCTGTTCAATGTCTCTACTTTGATGCAAATATTTTTTGCCTAGGTCATCAATGACTCATATGCTTCCAAATGAAAATGACTATTTTTAGTCCTCATCCTTGGAGTCTATTTTAAGCTCCACATCATCCTTCTCTTTCTTGAAATTCTGATGTGGGCTACACATAAACACGCTTGTCTCCTGATTCTCTTCAATCTAGACCATTCATTATTCTCCTTTGAGTTCCTCCATATCTATTAACCCTTGTTCCTAAGATTTTGTTCCCATTTGCCTCTTAACTCATATATACTTTCTCTAATATCAGTACTTTCATGACATCAATCACTATCTAAATAATAGCAATTCAAAGTTCTCTATTTTTAACTCCACCTTTCTCTAATGTTCTAAAGTAGGTAAATATTACAGAAGATACTGACTGTATGGAAGAAGTGTGGAACAAATGTTACCATATCTCTGTTTCGCTAAGGCTTTTCACATGTAAAATATGACATTGTCATTGTTGATTATGGTTTTCTCTATTGAAAAAAAAAGTGATGGAAAAAATGGAAAGAAAGTGGTTAGAGTGTTTTGGTGACTCTTCTTAAGTAATTTTCAAATTACTCTAGTTCAAGATTCATTCCAAATGGAATAATTTTGTATGACAACATAAGAGAGTACCTCTAAAAATACATGAAAAGTGGAATGAGTTTTCAGGGCATGTATTAAGCCTGGAGATTAAGATACTTGATTATACATCAGAATGCCTTGGTTTGCTACCTGGCTCCAGCTCCTGAGTCCAACTGCCTGCTAATGCAGACTCTGTGAGGCAGTGATAATGACTCAAGTAATTGAGTACTTGTGACCTATCTGGGAGATTTGAGTTCCCAGGTCTTGGTTTCAGCCTAGCTCAGCCCTGCTATTGCAGACATTTGGGAAGTAAGCCAGCAGATGGGAGTTCTCTGTCTCTGTGTCTCTCTCCATGTATGTCTCTCTGCCACTCAAATAAATAAATGAATATAAATTTTAAGAAACAAGTGAGTCTATTTTGGTGCAAGAGAAATTGAAATCCATGCACAAGAAGGGTCTTCAAAAGTTCACAGACACTGCATATTATGAAAAAAACTATGTGTAGATTTCAAAAAGAAAATGTAAACCAAAAGGAACTTATCTTTTATTCCATTTTCCTAAGCTTTGTCAAGTATCCTCATATGCACAGAATTACAAAAAGGGAAAAGATAGGTATGGTATGAAAAGAGAAAAGTAGCTCCTGAGTACTCTACAAAAGTACTGGCCAGTTTATACAGATTGTAAAAATGCTAAAATATATGTAACATAATATTTAATTCCAGAAGATCACATTGATAGTACATCCTCAGCTTTTAGTAAACCAGAGGATGTTAAGTTTGAGGTTGTTGACTATATTCACAGAATAAATCATGTAATATGTAGTTAGGTTCTAAGATTGCCAATTATGCTGAGAAAAATGAAAAAAAAAAAAAAACCAGAAATTTTAATTAAGAATGAAAACAAACATTACAGAATTCTGGCTTCCACTTGAAAAAATATTGTGGGCTTCACTAAGTCAAATTATTTTCATAGCTGCAAACTAACTTTTTTTTTTTTTAAATTAAGGGTTTCTATCTCTTTGTTGATTATACTTATTTCTTTATTTTTATTTTTTATTTATTTTTTGACAGGCAGAATGGATAGTGAGAGAGAGAAACAGAGAGAAAGGTCTTCCTTTTTGCCGTTGGTTCACCCTCCAATGGCCGCTGCAGCCGGCTCATCGCACTGATCCGAAGCCAGGAGCCAGGTGCTTCTCCTGGTCTCCCATGCGGGTGCAGGGCACAAGCACTTGGGCCATCCTCCACTGCCTTCCCGGGCCATAGCAGAGAGCTGGCCTGGAAGAGGGGCAACCAGGATAGAATCCGGCGCCCCAACCGGGACTAGAACCTGGTGTGCCGGCGCCGCAAGGCGGAGGATTAGCCTGTTAAGCCACGGCGCCGGCCTGTTGATTATACTTATTATAAAGGGCTAGTACAGTACATATAAAGTCATTAACTTTTTTCCAAACTGTAAGTGGATCTGATCAATGGGAAGTTGGACCTATATTCCAAGATTAACATTTAACAGAAACTAGCAGAACAAACCACTAAGAAGCTGGTAGATGAAAGAACTGCTTCTACACATTAAGTCTTACTCCCAAACTTCTAGTCTCCAGACATTTGTCTCAAGTATTCCCTCACGCTAATATTGTATCATATTTGTACAAAGTGGACGAAGAAAAGAAGGAAAACAAAAACAGTAGCTATGGTGCTTAATTATCCCAAAGGGTATTCAAATCCATTCAACTGCTATTTACTAAGCACCTATTATAATATGGAGTACTATGCTTAGCACAAGAATCCTGCCTATAAAACAGCTCCAAAAGTAGGAAGGAACCACAATATGACATGTAGATGTCCCCTTTCTACAGGTTTAGAAGCTGGATATTTTAATTGTGTATTCCATGATTAACATCAACCTCTATTATCCACCAATGACTACCAGCTTCTTTAAAAAGAAACGTAGGAAAGTACTTTCCCTGTTTACAGCAAAATAGAAATGACATAATTTGTTTATTTAACAATCAAAATTTATATAAGGAAAGCACAATTTCCTGGCACCTAAGTCCTTATTTCTGAAAATGTTCATTAGTTCTTTCTAGGTCTAAAATTCTATGAATTATCAAAGGATTAAAGAATAACTGAATCTGTTTAGATGTGAAATAACTACAAAAAGTCAGAATAAGGTTTACCCAGTTGGAAATACATAATATATTAAAGTGTCTATCTAAAAAATGGTCTTGAATAAGAAAAATAGACAAATTATAGTGATCACTAACATTTTCAAATTTAAGTTTGTAGAAGACAAAATTCTGACTTCCAAATAATTATTATTAGCAACTACTCAGCCATCCTAATTTTGTCCGCTCTCTGGGTAATATTTTATTTCATTTTCTTTTCCTATTTTTCAGCCAGAGCTAAAGAATGAATAGAAAGAACAGCTCTACATAGGAGAGTTGTATTTTATCAGTTATAAGAGGAGACACTATCTGAAAGCACTGAAAATTTAAAAGTGGGGCAGTTTTCTGGCTCTTGAATTAGGACTTCCCTGTGTGAATTAACAATATTAACACTGAAGTAAGAATTTTTTTGGTAAGCTTTCACAGTAATTTACAATATTTCATGATATATAGCAACAGAGAGAAGTTATTAAATATTTAATTTTTTTCACTAGGCTTTAGAGATTATTCCATCTCTTGATTTTCCTCTAAGTGAAATGGCTTTTCTCCTCTTACCCTACTCCACAAATGCCTTCAGCCTTTGGTCCTTTTCCCAGTCCACTCACATTTCCGGTGGATCATGTAGTGCCATAGCTTTAAGCCCTAGCAGTACACCTGATTCTAACTTTATCTCTCTGTACTCAACCTCGCTCCTGAACACTGGACTTGTTTATACTATTGTTTATTCTCCATCCCTACTGAATGCCTAAGAGCAATCTCATTCAAATAGCTACAAAAAATTTAAATATCTTGGAATAAACTTAACCAAAGATGTCAAAGATCTCTATGAGGAAAATTATAAAACATTATTGAAAGAAATAGAAGAAGACAAAAAAAAAAAGTGGAAAAATCTTTCATGGATTAGAAGAATCAACATCTTCAAAATGTCCATACTACCAAAAGCAATCTATAGATTCAATGAGATCCCAATCAAAATACTAACAACAACATTCTTCTCAGATGTAGAAAAAAATAAGCTAAAATTCATATGGAAACACAAAAGACCCCAAATAGCTTAAGCAATCTTAAACAATAAAAACAAAGCTGGAGGTATCACATCAACAGACCTCAAGAGATACTACAGGGCAATTATAATCAAAACAGCCTGGCACTGCCACAAAAACAGATGTGTAGACCAATGGAACAGAATAGAAACCCCAGAAATTAATTCACACATTTACAATCAACTTATTTTTGACAAAGGAGCAAAAATCAACCCCTGGAGCCAAGACAGTCTCTTCAACAAATGGTGCTGGGAAAACTGAATCTCTGTATGCAGAAGCATGAAATAAGACCCCTACCTTACGCCTTACACAAAAACCCACTCAAAATGGATCAGAGACCTTAATCTATGATGTGATACCATCAAATACTAGAGAACATTAGGGAAACCCTACAAGACATCAGCATAGGGAAAGACTTTTTGGAAAAGATCCCAGAAGCACAGGCAATCAAAGCCAAAATTAACAAGTGGGATTACATCAAGCTGAGAAGCTTCTGCACTGCAATAGAAACACTCAAAGTGAAGAGGCAACCAACAGAATGGGAGAAAATATTAGCAAACTATGAAGTGGACAAAGGATTAACTTCCAGAATCTATAAAGAGTTCAAGAAATTAAACAACCACAAAACAAACAACCTAGTCAAGAATGGGCAAAGGATCTGAAAATATATTTTTCAAGAGAAGAAATTCAAATGGTCAATAGACACATGAAAAAATGCAAATCAAAACCACAATGAGGTTTCACCTCACCCTTGTTAGAATGGCCCTCATACAGAAATCAATAACAAATGCTGGTAAGGATGTGGGGAGAAGGGTACCTCAACCCAATGCTGGGGGGAATATAAACTGGTACAACCACTGTGGAAGACAATATAGATATATCTCAGAAAGCTGAATGTAGATCTACTGAATGATCCAGTCATCACACTCCGGGGAATTTTTCAAAAGGAAATGAAATCTGCATATGAAAGAATGATCTGTACCCCTATGTTCATTTCAAGTCAATCTGCAATAGCTAAGATATGGATGGAATCAACCCTGATGTCCATAAACTGAGGACTGGATAAAGAAATTATGGCATGTATACACTCTGGAATACTACACAATGGTAAAAAAAAAAAAATGAAATTCTTTCATTTGCAAGAAAATGAACAATATTTTTTTTCTAGTTTGTCTGGTTTTGTTTCTTTTTTCTTCATGCTAACTGGTGAGCTCTCTATTTAGTGTAGGGTTAATTTTATGAGTATAAAAATTAACTGAAAAATTGATCTCTGTAAAAAATTAGAATGGGAAAGAAAGAGGGAGGAGGAAGAAGAAGGGGAATGTGGGTGGGAGGGAGGTGAGGGGGAGAATCATCATGTTCCCAAATCTGTATATATTAAATACTTGAAGTTGTATTCATTAAACAAAATATATATACATTATATATATACATATATACATACATATATTTAAAATGGTATAGTGAAGTGTGATATTTACTCTACTACCAAATGAAGAAAAAGGAATACTAAAAATGATTTTAAAACTTAAAAATTAATATACACTCTTAAAATCACAATCTTGAATTATAACTGTTTACCTATATATTATTACATAATATATATTATATGTATAAATAATAATATATAATATTATGTATATATAATACAACTATATATTATATAAAATCACTCATGTCCCACATGGGAGTGTCTGAGCTCAATTCCTGTCTCTAGCTTCTGACTCCAGTTCCCTGGTAACACAGGCCCTGGGAGGCAAAGGTAATGGTTCAAATAATTGAGTTCCTGCTACCCACATAAAGTGACCTGATTGCATTCCCAGCTCCTGGCTTGGGCCATGGTCCAGACGTGGCCTTTGCAAGCATTTGAGGAATGAATTAACAGATAAGATTTCTCTCTCTCTGTCTTGTCACTTTGACTCTCAAATTAAAACATTAATAAAGATTTGTTCCTTTCCACTAATCTTTGATGTTGTGACAATATCTATTTGTTCTATCAAGTGAAGACAGTATGACAATTTTATTTCTTAATTCAGGTTTAGAACAAATTAGGAAGCTTATAATTCTTTAATATGAAGTTAACATATTAACAGATGAAAAATGAAAGCTAAGCTATACACACTTTATGGCATTAAAAAGTTTCATGGGAATCTGACATGGAAAATCGTAAAACTATACTTACTTTTTTCATCAGCTTTGTCTTTTATTGCTATAGTGTCATTACTTAGAGACACAGTCTGTGCATTCAGAATATCTGTTCTCATTCCAGGGAATTTTGGAGAAGATATGAAGCGCCCTTCATAAGAATATAAATAGATACCACCACCATCTACAAGAAGAAAATGTCTAAAAAATAAAAATATATTCTTAAATACAAGTATACTATATTTTCTTTTATATATTAGAAAACAGTTTATCCTTTGGAAACATCTAGATTCAACAAGTAAAATAAGTACACAGATATATAAAAAATAGTGTTTAAAAAAACCTGAAAGTCAATATTGTTGTTTTGGTTTATTTCCTGGGTTTCTATCCATTAAAATGATAACAATGTCCATAACTGTCACCCTAAATACTAAAATTTTGAGTTCTTACACATTACACCTACAATTGATTTCCTTTCCTAAAGAAGAATCTCTTACAAAGGAAAACAGAAAATCTTATAATTTACAATTCTGTGATTTGGTTCCAGATGCTATGTTTTATGAAACACTATTAATACATATTTCATAAGGATTATGTTAAAGATAATTAAAGATTAAATACCAAAGACTAAAATAGTATTAAAAAACTTGAAATCAGTGCCAGAATTTATTAAAATAAGATGCTTCTGACTTTAAAACCATGTGGTGATGATCAGCATATAGTCATACTTAAAAACTCTGATATTTTTTGCAGCAGAGTCTCAAGTTCATTTGTTATGTTGACAGCTATGTTCCAGGTATAGGTTTCTGTGTAGTCAATTTTTATTAACTAAAAACAAATATTTTATGGCTGTTATATTTCTCCTGTTTTAAAGAATGCTTATAGTGTATATACATCTCTGTATGTCTACCCTACTTATCCTTAGTATAACTTCTAAAAGTGCAATTATTGGATCAAGGAGCACACACTTGAAAATATTTAACATATATTGTAAAATTGCCCTTTGAATGGTTGTGTTGATTTATACAGACACTACAGCTGTACTGGCATGCCTGTTTCCTCAATGCTGAAGACATTATTACTTTTCAAAATTCTATGTTCCAGGTTTTAATATTCCTTGTTTCAGAAATTGCTAATTTTTCTTCTCTGTCTTGGAAACAAAATGGAAATAAGCAAACACTAAGACCAATCAAAAGTTAGTATTTAGGGGCCCAGCACTGTGGTGTAGCAGATAAAGCTGCCGCCTGCAGTACCGGCATCCTATATGGGTGCCGGTTCAAGTCTGGGCTGCTCCACTTCTGATCCAGCTCCCTGCTAATGTGCCTGCAGAAACAGTGGAAGATAGCCTAAGTTCTTGGGCCCCTGCTCCTTTGTGGGAGACCCGGAAGAAGCTCCTGGCTCCTGGCTTCAGATTGTCTCAGCTCTGGCCATTGTGGCCATTTGGGGAGTGAACCAATAGATGGAAGACCTCTCTCTCTCTCTCCCTCCCTCCTCTTTTCCCTCTCTCCCTCTCTCTGCCTCTGCCTCTCTGTAACTCTGCCTTTCAAATAAATAAACTTTTTTAAAAAGTATTTAATGAATACCTAAGGTACACAGTTCAATTAAATTAATACTTGAGGATTGGGAGGTAGTTTATTAATTGAAGGGTTTGGGCATGACACATTAATGTATGGCCATACATATTTGTATATGAAAACAATATTTGCCAGTCTTGACAAAGTGAAACATCATATTAGTTTTTATTGTTTGTTGCAACACTAAAAGCATTTTCTTTTTGAAACAAGCACTATAGCCTTCAACCTTCTTGTGAATAAATACCTTATATTTCAACAAGCATCTCTGTGTAAACAAGACCAGTGAAAAACACTAAAATAATCCTTAATTCCTTAATTATTTATGCCATTTAACATGTCTTTACTAAGACATACTTAATAAATATATTGATGAATAATGTATAAATAAGGAAATTTCTTTGGAATCATTGGAGTAAAAAGAATTTCAGAAATATGGTTTTGTGGATAGCCGACATCCTTCCTGATGAGTGGCAAAAAGAATTTTGTTTTAAAAATATGATACAACTAAATAAATAAGTCATACATATATCCATTTCAGTAAATAGATTCAACTTTGACATAACATTTTCTTGATCACTCAAGATCATTAATATGATAATCATACTCTTCAGCAACTATATAACTGAAGGCTTTGATATTCATGAGAATCTGTTGGTGCTTAGAATAACTATACTACTCAACCACACAGTTCTGTGCTTTTGGCTTTCTCTGTGATCCTTTGCCAGGCAGTCACTTTCCTTCTTGTCATTGTGCCAGCCTCTAACAATCATCCTTCACCATCACTCTTCTGATTTGCTATTTATAAAAAGCTGTGGGCTAGAAAACCTGATGAACAACACTATTAAGAGCTGCTTAGGTGATGAGCAAAGTGATAAGGAATAAAAGTACGTGGTTTTAGTGTAAAGGTTTTATGGGTAGCTATTTTAGGTAAATGTTGATTATATTTCCATACTGTACTCCAGGTTTTACTGGATTGAAGCTTTGTAAGTCTGACCTCTGATTCAAATTGGATATCACTGTATTTGATTCATTATATTTATTAAGACTGATAGAAAGTTTTCATGTAAAAGTGTGGGTTCCTGAGTGATAGTTATTCCTAATTTACTCTCATTAATAGGCCTGTTTCTTGGTAGAAAATACCATTTTATTAGGTAACTTCAGATTATAAACTAGTGGTGGCTCATGAAAACAAATGAGTTTATCCTCATCCTGTCCTGGTTGCCCCTCTTCCAGGCCAGCTCTCTGCTGTGGCCCGGGAGTGCAGTGGAGGATGGCCCAAGTGCTTGGGCCCTGCACCCCATGGGAGACCAGGAGAAGCACCTGGCTCCTGCCATCGGATCAGCGCGGTGCGCCGGCCGCAGCGCGCTACCGCGGTGGCCATTGGAGGGTGAACCAACGGCAAAAAAGGAAGACCTTTCTCTCTGTCTCTCTCTCTCACTGTCCACTCTGCCTGTCAAAAATTAAAAAAAAAAAAATAAAATAAAAAAAAAACAATAAATAAATACCTTTAAAATTTCTCATCTTTAATTTTTAACATTGTAGACATGAGACATATAACTCACATATAATCCTTGATAACTTTTTAAGACAGTAAAAAATTGAGACCAAAAAGTTTCAGAACCACTGACCTAAGAGTTTATTTACTTTTTTCCTCTGAAAATTAATAGAAACAGATGGATTCTTTTTTCTGCAAAAGGATGCTTTAAAGACTGCTTACCTGCTATTTGAGATATTTTAAAACCCCAAATCCAAAAGTTAAACATCATAAACAAATTACCTTTCTGCCTGCAGAATTAAACTAACAGTTCCTTCTTTGAGGTCAAATATAAGCGGTGTATTCCAGTTCTTCGTACTAAAAAACAAACAAAATGGATATTCATATTTAAAACACAAAAGTTTTAAACAAGTAGAAAAGTACTCATTTTATATAAAGTGACTTTAGGCTCACAGTAATTATAGATATACTTCTGTTACAGCTTCTGGCTTACTGTTTTGAAATATCACTTACATGTTTGTACCCTTGATTAGAAAGTAAACACTCTGTGACTCTAACAATCTGTACATAGTGGGCATTCAACAAATATTGATTGTAGGTATTACAGTATGTAAATTGAGGAAGCCAGTTCTGCTATTTATTAACTCTGAGTTTGGACCAGTCATCTAATGTTTCTCATCTGACAAACAGTACAGTATGGCTGGACAGAACTGGATTAGAAATATGGTTTTACCACCTCCTAGCCTTGTGATCTAATAAACTTAACTTCCTAAGCATCAGTTTCTTTACTTGTAAAGTATGGACAATGATGACTTACATAAATATATGGCAAAATGTCTGCTATATAGCAGGAACTGAATAAACAGAAACTATAATGATATTAACATAATAAATATGACTATTTTCCTACAGGCCTCCCAATGTTTTCTTTAATTTATTTTTATTTATTTATTTTTTTGACAGGCAGAGTGGATAGTGAGAGAGAGAGACAGAGAGAAAGGTCTGCCTTTTCCGTTGGTTCACCCCCCAATGGCCGCTGTGACCAGCGCACAGCGCTGATCTGAAGCCAGGAGCCAGGTGCTTATCCTGTTCTCCCATGCGGGTGCAGGGCCCAAGCACTTGGGCCATCCTCCACTGCACTCCCGCACCACAGCAGAGAGCTGGACTGAAGAGGGGCAACCGGGACAGAATCCGGCACCCCGACCAGGACTAGAACCCAGTGTGCTGGCGCCGCAGGCAGAGGATTAGCCTGCTGACCCGCGGCACCGGCCATCCCAATGTTAATATTGAGGTGAAACAAAAAAAAATTTCTGTGAAGCATTCTATAAATATATACCATATTTTTACATATTGTTTATATAGTATAAGATATTATATAAATGTAAGATGTGTCCATGCTTATTGAGTAAATGGATAAACAAATAACTATTTTTATAAGTTAACATCTAATGATATCAATTCTACCAATTCAAACATTATGTCATTTCCATTATAACTAGTAGAATAAATCTCATTTAGGACAGTTGACAATGAGAGTCCCATCTTTCTTCAAACTAAGAAACTCTAAGCTGAAGAGAGATATCCTATACAAGGATAATTCAAAATGTTTGTGGAAAACTGAATTAAGAGATAAATTTATTTCAAAGAAAAAATTTAAAGCCATGCATAATTTTTTCATTAAAATGTTCATAGAAAATGTGTACTATGAAAAAACTATGCACAAATTTCAAAATTTTTTGCATCAAATTAAACATATTTTAATTCAATTTTCAAGAACTTTTTGAAGTATCTCCATAGTTACCTCAACCTGATTAAAATTACTTATTCAAATACCTATTGCTTCAAGTGACTGAGATTTTCTCATGTTCCATAATCCCTTTCCCATATCTCAACTGCTCAACTTCATGTCTTTCTTGATTCTCCCTCAATGTTTCACTGTTCCTTTTTCCCTTTCATTTAGGAAAAAAAAATTCATATAATGTTGAGCTTCTTGTTTCTTTACACCCTGCCTGTCTTATTTCGTTACTCCAATTTGGCTATTTTTCCAAGTTGCAGTTTTTTGATTAGCACCAGATTAACCCACAGAAAGTAGAAAATTTTTCTTTAAAGATTATTTATTTTTTAAAGATTTATCTATTTACTCCACAGAGACAAGGAGAAACAGACAGAGAGGGATCATCTATCTGCTGGTTCACTCATCAAATGGCCACAATAACCTGGGCTGGCTGAGGCTGAAGCCAGGAGCGAAGAGCTTCTTCCACATCTCCCATGTGGGTGGTAAAGGCCCAAGCACTTGGGCCATCCTCCACTGCTTTCCCAGGCACATTAGCAGAGAGTTGGATTGGAAGTGAGCAACCAGGACTCGAACCAGTGCCCATGAGATGCCGGTGCTGCAAGCTGCAGCTTTAACCTGCTGAGCCACAGCATCGGCCCACGAATTTTTAATATATAGTTGTAGCATTTAGTTTGATTGAAAATCTTTCTGGCATGTATTACTGGGCTTTAGGATTACAAGATAATCCTACACTTAATGTGTTTTAATTCATTAATTTATTAAAAGCTATTTATTAAGTACCTACTATATATTGAGTACCATGCTATGTATTGGATATATAGTGTATAATAAGATACACTTAGTCTCTATCTTCAATATGATATTCAATGATTAAACTATAACCACATAATGATATAAATATAAGCACAAGATTTTTAAAAACCCTTAACTATTAACAACACTTGAAAGTATCATAGTGGTTATTTAAGTTTTCTAGATAGCTGGGAAGTCAACTAGTCATATGGTAAAGCCAGCTTATACTAATTGTTAAATTTTCAAGAATTGTATAAGCAAACTCTTAAGGAAATTATATTTAAAACAAAGATAATACTCAATACTCATCACTTCCAGACTATTTTATTATATTTTACTATTACTTATGCACCTGATATTATTTATATCTGTGGTATCTAATACATGTGCAATACTACATAATGGTTTGCTTTTATATATCTCCTTTCAACTCTGCTCACAACAAAACCACATTAGTATCTTGAAAGTGGTCATGGTAAAAGTATTTCTATCATGAAAATCAGTAAAGATTGCCAACATGTTTGTTTGTTTGTTGTTTGTTTCCTGAAAGCCAGTTATACAACATTTACCAGCCCTTTAAAATACCAAGCACATTTTTATTTTTGTTTTAATTTTAGGTGCAAATTTCTTGAATGTATTGAGTCATCCCCTGCATCCTTTTTTTTTAATCCCTTGACTTATAATACAAGGTATACTGGGTATATTGAGTATATATTCTTTTATCATTTATGAACAACTTTGATCATCAATATGAGTATCCATGATTATTCTGGGCTATGATATTAAGCTAAAATACCTCCCTGTGTCCCTGTGTGAATATCTTTCAGTCATTGTCAGGCTGCTAACTGACTCTTAAGGTAGATGGGTGATTCCAATTCCTAAACTCTGCATTTTAAAATCAAATTATACTAAATTCCTTATATGAGTAAACTAAAAGTAAACACTAGGGGCTAGCTTTCTGCATAGCAGGTTAAGCCGCTGCCTATGATACCAGCATTTCATATTGGAGCTCTGGTTCAAGACCCAGCAACTCCACATCCAATCCAGCTCCCTGCTAATGCACCTGGGAAAGCAATGGAAGATGGCACAAGTACTTGGGCCCTGGCTATGCACATGGGAGACCTGGGTGGAGCTGCAGGCTCCCGACTTCACCTGGCCCTCTCCCTGCAGTTGCAGCCCTCTGGGGAGTGAACCAATGGATTGTAGATCTCTATCTTTCTCTGTCAGTCCCTCTCTCTCCCTGTCATTCTGCCTTTCAAACAAGTAAAATACATATTTTTTTAAAAAACTAAATACCATGTCAGATAAGGTATCTCCTGTTATAAAAGTGATTATTAACCTTTGAAGAACAAACTTTAACAGATCTATTTTCATGGTTCATAGCTCAGTTTTTCTTACTTCCTTGTTTTAGGTAAGATTAGGATAGATGAGGTTTTGAGAAAGTTAATTTTAAACCAAACCATGTTGATATGAAAACTTGAAATTCTTCATCACAGACTAAACTCTGTATTCTCAAGAAATGTTAAGATGCTTACGAGAACACGTAACATTGAAGGGATGTTGAAACAACTAAGTGTGCATAGTTCAAAGATGCTTTAATGACTCTGTCTCGGAATTCCAGTAAGTCCACGGCATCATTAAGTACATTACGAACCTAAACAAGGAAAAATGAAAATACCAACCAACACCATTAAAACACATCAAAATTTTAATTAGGTAAGTAAGCAAGATTATGAAACAAAAAATTCAATGCATTCTTGATTACCTAATTATATAAAAGACAAGAATTCAAAGGAAATGAGCCATAAGGTGGAATAGTTGGGTATGTAAATTAACCAACAAAGCACAGATACAGAAGATTTCTTAGAAGTAAGTTGAAAAAGACCTAGAAACATGTCCAATCTGTAATCCAAACTGAATGAGTAGCAGTGGAGTGATAATGTGAAAAACACTCTAACTCTGAGAGATGGTCAAAGAACGGTGTTATATTAAGATTGGAAAGAGAATATACAGTTTCTGCCCAAAACAGTAAGGATATCTCTTTTTAGGGTACATTTTACTTTAAAATTGAAGTTCTAAAAAGGGAGACATAATTGCTTTAAAAATCAAAAATAGATTAGGAGGTATCAATTGCATAGTGAAGAAAGAAACTAATTGCATAGTGAGGAAATCAAGCTGCATGAAAGTACATCCATATGCAAAAAAACACACAGAGATAATACATAAGAATGCTAAATATCATCCAACAAAGGGATGTTTGATTCTGATAGTCAAGTTGTTGTAAAAGTTTATAACTGAGTAGTTTGCAAGGATTTTAACACTTGGCATTGCTGGCCAGAAATCTTAAACTTGATGGACAAACTGCAGCAAGTCAAGAAAAATAATGGACAAGTTGAATGTACTTAATCTCTTTCTGGTTGGTAAGGCTGTATCCTAAGAGAAGAAAAAGAGAAAAAAAGAATGTAATTTTACCTGTGTTAGTATTTATTTAAATTCTCTACAAAATAGTATCATTTTTCTAAAAATATAACATGGCAATTATCAATATAGTGTTAATGAAAAAATGAAAGGGCATGGAAAGATAGGAAGAAAAAATCAACTTCTTACAAATACTTCTTTGAAGAATTTACAACTATCAGCCGGTGCCGTGGCTTAACAGGCTAATCCTCCGCCTTGCGGCGCCAGCACACTGGGTTCTAGTTCTAGTTGGGGCGCCGGATTCTATTCCGGTTGCCCCTCTTCCAGGCCAGCTCTCTGCTATGGCCCGGGAGTGCAGTGGAGGATGGCCCAAGTCCTTGGGCCCTGCACCCCATGGGAGACCAGGAGAAGCACCTGGCTCCTGGCTTCGGATCAGCGAGATGCGCCGGCCACAGGGGCCATTGGAAGGTGAACCAACGGCAAAAAGGAAGACCTTTCTTTCTGTTTCTCTCACTATCCACTCTTCCTGTCAAAAAAAAAAAAAAAAAAAAAGAAAAAGAATTTACAACTATCAGGCATTGCTATGATTTGAATATTTGTATTCCCTCAAAAATTTTTTAAATGTTTATTTATTTATTTTCATTTATGAGAGAGACAGAGCAAGAGAGAGAAAGGAGAGAGATCTTCCATCCACTGGTTCACTCCCTAAATCCCAAATGCCCAAAATAGCCAAGGCTAGGCCAGGTCAAAGCCAGGAACCTAGAATTCCATCGTGGCGTCCCACATGAGTGGTTGGGGCCCAAGAACTTGAGCCAACATCTGTTGCCTCTGGATGCTTTAGCAGAAAGATGGATCAGGGCACTCTGATATGGGATGAGGGCATCCTAAGCAGTGGCATAATCTGTGCCACAATGCCCGCTCTTCCCCTTCAAAATTTGCATATTGAAATCTAACCATCAATGTGATGGCATTAGCAGGTGGAGGTCTTTGGGGGTGACTATGTCATGAGGGCAGGGTCCTCATGAATGGAACTGTGCCCTTCTAAAAGTGGTGCCAGAGAGCTGCCTGCTCCTTCCACCAAGTGAGGACACAGCAAAAAGACCATCTATGAATCAGAAAGTGGGGTCTCACCAGACACCAAATCTGCACTTAAACTTCCCAGCCCCCAGAAGTATGGGAAATAAATTTCTATTGTTTATAAGCTAGAGAGTTTATGAAATTTTGTCATAGCATCCCAAACAAAGACAAGTATATTTTTACTATCTATTCCCCAACTCTTATCCTCACCAAAATATTAATGCTATGACAAGAGGGATCAAAATTATAGGCATATATACTCTTTAACACAGCAATCTCATTTCTAGAATCCCATCTTTGGGATGGAATTCTATAAAATAACATATAAGTAGACTGTTTACCGGAGCACTACTGGTAGCAGTAAAAGACTGGAAAACAGCCCAAACATCTATCAATAGGGGACAGATTGAATAAACTATAGTATATTCACACAGGGCACTACTACACAGCTGCAATAAAGGAATGAGGGAGATCTATGGTATGGTCTCCAGGGAATGCTGTAGCTTACAAAGATACAGAACAGCATATGTAGTACGACATCTGTGATCTAAGAAACAGAAGAAAATGAATTTGCTTACATTAAAAATATTATTTCCTTAAAATATTTATTTATTTTTTTGAAAGAGTTACAGAGAGAGACAGAGAAATGGAAATCTTCCATCCACTGGTTCTATCCACTCCTCAGATGGCCACAACGGCCAGGGTTGGGGCTGGCCTAAGCCAGGTGACAGGAACTTCATCCTCATCTACCACATGAGTGGCAGGGCCCAAACTCTTGGGCCATCTTCCATTGTTTTTCCCAGGCCATCAGCAGGGAGCTAGAATGGAAATGAAGCAGCTGGGACACAAACTGGCAACCATATGGGACGCCAGCATCACAAGCAAGGGCTTTACACACTTTGCCTCAACGGTGGCCCCCCAAAAAGAAATCTTAAACAGCATTCAGTGACATATTATTAGAATACTATTTTGATGCCATTTTAATACTACATTTAGGATATACAAGAGTACTTCAGAAAGTATGTGGAAAAGTGGAATTAAAAGATAACAGTGTTTTAATGCCAAAGTTTTTTGAACATTTCCTAACAGGTACTTTTTTCATGAAGACTGCACACATATGGATTTCAATTTTTCATGTGTCAACTCTCCTTTCAATTCCATTTCCCACAAATTCTTTGAAGTATTCTCAAATACTGAAAATTACAGACCAATATCACTGATGAACATAGACGCAAAAATCCTCAATAAAATTCTTGTCAATAGAATGCTACAACACATCAGAAAGATGACCCACCCAGACCAAGTGGGATTTATCCCTGGTATGCAGGGATGGTTCAATGTGCGCAAATCAATCAATGTGACACACCACATTAACAAACTGCAGAAGAAAAACCATATGATTATTTCAATAGATGCAGAGAAAGCATTCGATAAAAAACAACACCCTTTCATGATGAAAACTCTAAGCAAACTGCATCTAGAAGGAACATTCCTCAATACAATCAAAGCATTTTAACACATTTTAACCCATGACAGTTATTTTTCTAGTTAATGCTCAAGTTGTTGCATCTATGGTTAATGGGCTTATATTCTTTTGACATGATCTCAATAGATTCCTTGCTTTCTGGTGTGACAAGATATCCCAGGTTTCTCAGCACTGTACCAAATTCCTACTTCACTACCCACCTCTATAATGAATTTTTAAATGCACCCCGCTTCATGATTAATGTGATACTTGTATCACCTTCTACCTTATCACAATATTAACACAAATCTAAAAATCCTGTTTGCATGTTACCAAAACACTTATTTAATCTTATGCATAGCTATAATCACAGTAGAAGCTGACATTTATTTTTGTTTTACATACATATGACATTTCATCCTCAAAAATCACTCTATTATTAGCTCCCATCTTTACAAGACACAACATGACTGAGAATCAGATAATCTTGAATTTTGGCAACTATTAAAAGTCAAATCTATACCCCATGCTAAAGTTAGAGTGACAGGAAAAGAAAAAAAAATAAACTTGCGAATCTAAAGATGCTACATCCCCTGCTCCTGCACCCTTTCCCTCCTACACACATATTCCTAATATAGACAAGAACTATCTCTTTTTGAAAGAATTATCCCCTGGATATATCCTGTAGGTAAAGGGCAGATTAAGAAACCTTAGCACTCTAGGCTACTATATCCTACCATAGCTGAGGCCCAGGGACATATATATATATATATATATATATATATATATATATATATAGACAGAGAGCTGCTAGAAGCATAGTCCCCAGATAAGAAATCTTCCTGAATGTCCAGGGATGTCTTCTTTAAACTTAACTTTCTCAAAAAAAAATTTAAAAAAGAATGCTTAAAAAAAGGGAAATCAACTTCAAGATGCAATGACTTTGAACAGCTCTTGTTTCAACTGCTATGTAACAGTTTTTTTTCCATACAATTTGTTGAATTCTTTACTTAGTATAGAATTAACCTTCTGTGTATAAAGTTAATTGAAAATAGATCTTAGTAAAAAATAAGACTGGGAATAAGAGAGAAAGGAGGAAGAATGGTAGGAGTGTGGGTACCATGGGAAGAATCACTATGTTCCTAAAGTTGTATTTATGAAATGCATAAAGTTTGTATTCCTTAAATAAAAGGCTTCTTTGGAGAAAAAATAAAGAAAAAAAAGAAAAGGAAAGGAAATAAAAATAGTATTCTAGTTCTGAAACTTTGCAAAATTATTTACAAACTTTAAGTACAAATATAATTTGGATTAGATAAGCCATTTAAAAACCCCTACTGTTCATCTTATGTCACATAAAAATCCTTTAACTGCTAGGATGCTACCTTTTATTATGAAAAAAAAAAAAAAAACAAACCTCTTCCTAGATATATTCTTAGTTTGGGTGCAGGTTTGTAATTAAGGCTAGAACTCATCTTAGAAATACTATATTAGCCAGTTCTTATGCATTAGATGAATATAATAATTGTTTCCCAAAATCAGTTAATTATAACTCACAATAAACATTCTTTGTCACAGATAAAATACTACAAGTAATATTTTATCATCTAAATCCAACTATTAATCAGAAGGGCATGTCAAACCACACCATGTAAATACAATCAGCAAAGTCTAGACTGACAACTGCTATTGGATAAGCAATTTGGTTTCTTCAACAAGCAAACTGCAGGGGAGAGAAACAAAGACAGAAGAGGGAACTTACAGGCTAAAGCAGACTTAGAAGACCATCAGGGATAAGAGTTTAGTCTAGCAGTTAAGATGCCCAGCCCCCATACTGGGGTACCTGGGTTCAATACTGGGCTCCAATTCCTGACTCTGGCTTCCTACTAAGGAAGACCTTGTGAGATAGCAGTGATGGTTCAAGTAATTGGATTCCTGCCACCCAAGTGGGAGACCCAGATTGAGTTTCTAGCTTCTGGTTTCAGCCCAGCACAGTCTCAACCATTTTGGGCATTTGGGAAGTGAACCAGCAGATAGGAGCTTCTTCCTCTCCCTCTCCCTCTCCTCCTCCCCCTCCCCCTCTCCCTCTCTTTCTCTCTCCCTTCCTCCCTCCCTCCCTCTCTCTTAAATAAATAAGACACATCAACCAATTGTAACATGTAAACCATTTTTTATCCTGATTCAAACAAAGTTTTAAAAGTGTGGCATGTAGGAGACAAACTGAAATTTTGAACACTTAATAGATATTTGATAATGTTAAGAAATTACCATTATTCTAAGGTATGATAACGGTATTGCAGCTATGTTACAACAAAGAGTTCTTATATTTTAGCTGTATATACTGAAATCTGTAAAGATCAAAAATGTCTGAATTTGTTTCAAAATAATTGGGGCAGAGGGACAGCAGAGATGGACATGGATGGGGCAGCCTTAATAGTGGGTTGATGGTTATTCCAGCTGGATGATAAGAAAACATAGAATTTCATTATACTACTCCCACTTTGTGGATGTTTTAAGTTTTCCAAATAAAAAGTTTGAAAATTTTAAAATGAATAAATAGTGAAAGTTTATAATGTACCTAATTACTATTAATCTAGTGACTGTATTACCTAAATTAACAAAGCTAGATATGTGGGTTAACAGAATATTTTAATAGATTTGCCCAAGTAATAACAAGACATACATGTAGAAATTTATTAATAATTCTAATGATATGAACACTGAAGATCATGGGGAGTGATAATGATAAGAGGAAAAGGAAGGAGAAGGTAAAATACTCCGTTCATTGGCAGAGGACTTAATTGGCACAATGTCTTTGGCCTCTTCCTCATGATTTTCTTCAATTAAATACATTTATTGAGTGCTTAGTATATGAAAGGCACTAGACTTGCGGAGGCCTTTCAGGAGAGACAAAGATAAGCAAAATATAGTACCTTTGCCTTTAAAAACTTACAATTGAGTAGATACCTCCTCTCATTGATATTCTCTGACCTATAAAATATTTCTCCTCATCTCTTGCTGCCATATCCCAAACTTCCAGTATTAATCTACAAAGTATTTCACTCCAGAATTACCTGTTTTTTTTTATTATGGTGTGGATCATATTGTACAACTCCAAAATATGACACTGTGGCATATTGAATATTTTAGGCTGAAGGGATTTGAGAAAACAAGAAAAACAAAAAGCTTATTCTGACATCACCCAGCCATTCTTCCCTGAGGCAAGTCACAAAACCAAGGAAGATTTTCTAAGCTTCTCCTGAAGCAGGTCCTAACATTCTCAAGTGAGAAATGGCTTTCCTGTACCCAGAAGAAAGGAACGCCATTATCTCTGAAGACACAGGGACACATTGAAGAATCTGAAAAAAAAGGCCTTGCTAAGTTTCCCCTAGTTTATTATCAACAATCATCATGTTTTTTGCCCTATCATATTTCTCCACAACTGTCCATTTCATCAAACCTACCATAAAGTTTTGTACATAGGTTTAACTGTTTGTATAGGGAAGTCTTCATTTTCTTAGCAGGCTCCTGTGCCCATTAGAGCTTTATATGAAATAAATTTGTATATTTGTCTCTTTTTATTCCATCTTTTGGTACAGGGACCTCTCAGCATTTTCCTGTTTTAACTTACCTTTGGTGCTTCTTAAAAGGAGTTTTTAAAAAATCAGATTAAGGAGCTGGCATTGTGGCACAGCAGATTAAGCTACCGCCTTTGATGCCAACATCCCATATGGGCACTGGTTTCAGTTCCGACTGCTCCACTTCTAATCCAGCTCCCTGTTAATGGCCTGGGAAAAGTAACAGAAGATGGCCCAAGGGTTTGGGCTCCTAACACCTATGTGGGAGACTCAGATGAAGCTCCAGGCTCCTGGCTTTGGCCTAGCCCAGTGCTGCTGGCTGTTGTGGCTGGGGAGTGAACTAGCAGATGGAAAGGTCTCTCTTCCTCTCTCTCTCTCTGTAACTCTCCCTTTCACATAAATAGGTAAATCTTTTAAAAATTCAGATTAAATAAATTTGTCTAGTTATAAATAAACAAAACATTTCAATCCTATCAATAACTTACAGCCTGCCTCAGAGTCAGCTTCAAGAATTAAATCTAACTTGTTCCTGGTTGTCACAGTGTTTTCCTACCCTTCCTTTTAAAGTGAATCTACATATTTCCTAAATGCTTCAAATTTCACTCTCCCTGTCCTAAATCCATATCTACAGTAGTTATGGGCACTCACGTTCTATAATAGTTAAAGTTCTTAAGTAAAATAAACAGTGAATAAATATTAAAATATTTCTAAGTGACTGAATTCTTATAAGCTTCATTAAATGTACATTAAAAACATAGTCACAATTCCATATTCTCTACAGGGAGCTAATCTGAAAAGAAGCAGGTTTAATCAACGTCAGAACATAATCATACCTGCATGGTCCTTCTTTTAGTTAATGTTACTTGAAAATTTTTCCATTCCCAGCGTTGTTCTACTACATGTGCAAAAACAACATGTCCATTTCCACAGGCTCCAGCGATCTGAGTGCCATCAACTGACCAAGCAATATTAAATATGCTGCCAGTGTTGGGTTTCTCTAAAGCATATGACCACTGGGGAAAGAAAAAAAAAAAAAGGAAAAATTTATTTATTGAAAAAAAAGAGTCTTTCAGAAATCTTAAATTAGGTATATGTTAACATATAAGATAATTTTTCAAAAGAATATATATCTTTATTCTAAAATTATTAAAAAGGCAGGTGTTTGATATAGTGGTTAAAACATCTTTGCAAAACCTGAAGAATGAATGGAAATGTGTATCACTTTTGCTACAAATATACTGCCTTGAAGATGGTGGAATAGGGAGGGAGCTTACTGCTCTAGACTAGGGGAGGATACTTAAAAAAAAAAGTGGAGAGAGTGCAATCTCAGGGAAGGGTTAGGGAGAAGATGGCAGAGGAAACCACATGCAAACTGGGGGGACACTGTGGACATATGTGGAGGGTGTGGACATGCACAGCTTGGGACCCCAGCATCCAAGAGCCTCAGCACCAACTGTGGAGGGAGGTGAGACCAGACTGCAGCAGCCCAAGACACTGGGGATAAAGCTGTGGTAAGAGCCTGGCATGTGCCTAGCTTGGAGGCCTGTGGGATATAGTGTACCTGTCAACCTAGAGAGAAAAAAAAGAGGGCATGTTTCTCTCTCCCCAACCACCCAGCACTGACCTCCTGAAACTACCTGAGAGAGGGCAGGCACCATTTTGGACATATGTAACAGCTGTTCCAGCTCCCGTCTGTGTGCCCAGCAACCAACCAAAAAGAGAAACCTGAGTCTGGCTGAGAGAATTAACAGGGGGCTGGGTGCTCATGACCATGGGAGCCTTGTGTGCCAGGAATGTGAAACACTGTAGCTACACGGGAGGGTGTAGGGTGTGGCTGGGACTTTGGGAAGTCACTGTGGGCAGCTCCACATACTCAGGGGTTCCTGATTCCCTGGTGAGGGTCATTGCTGCAGGACCCATGTTCACACCAAGGACTGCGTGGATCCTTTATGTGGTTCTTCTGGCAGTGTGGATGAAAATTGTATCCACTGGGGCTAGCATCCAGGCATCAGTCTCCTTTGAGGAAAGGAGGTGAGCATGAGAATATGCCAACAGAGCAGAACAAACATCTGGTATGATTAAAAAAAGAGAAAGAGAGATTCATAATGCCCAACTTGTGTGTCATTCTGGGTCCACACGTCACCCTGGAGCACTGAATAGAGCTCAAAGACCATACCCAGCACAAGGTTCTAGGTATTTACTGAAAGAGCAGACATTCCACTAAGCCATAGAGGCACAGATCAAAGATTAAAGGCATCATGGGAGGTGGGAGGTGGGAACCAACAAGTATTACCACAAATGCCTAATAATGAATGCAATAATTTAAGAAACAAGAATGAGGGAGACAACATGATACCCCCAAAAAGAACACAATACTTCAATACTAGAATGTGAAAATGAAGAGACTGAAGAAATGCCAGAAACAGAATACAAAAAAAAAAAAAAATGATCACAGAATTACTTAGAGGTAATCAGAAGCAAATTCATGAACTAAAGAAATTGGTACATGATATCAACAAAAATCTTTCCCATGGAATTCAGATTTTTTTTTTTTTTGACAGGCAGAGTGGACAGTGAGAGAGAGAGACAGAGAGAAAGGTCTTCCTTTTGCCGTTGGTTCACCCTCCAATGGCTGCCGTGGTAGGCGCGCTGCGGCCGGCGCACCACGCTGATCCGAAGCCAGGAGCCAGGTGCTTATCCTGGTCTCCCATGGGGAGACCAGGGCCATCCTCCACTGCACTCCCTGGCCACAGCAGAAAGCTGGCCTGGAAAAGGGGCAACCGGGACAGGATCGGTGCCCCGACCGGGACTAGAACCCGGTGTGCCGGCACCGCAAGGCGGAGGATTAGCCTGAATTCCAAACAAAATATTGGAAATGAAGAATTCAACAGAACAAATAAAAAATATGGAGGAAAGCCTTAAGAGCAGACTCAATGAGGCAGAAGAACTAATATCCAAGTTAGAAGACAAATATCTGAAAATTATACAGTCAGATCAAAATACAAGAAGAAGAAATTGGAAAACTAAAAAAACAGTGTCAGAGATTTATGGGATACTATCAAATGGCCCAACATATGGGTCTTAGGAGTTCCTGAAGGCATGGAAAGAGAGAATGGATTAGAAGGATTTTTAGTGAAATAATTACATAAAACTTCCCTAATTTGAAGAAAGAAAGGGACATTCAACTACAGGAAGCATATACAGCTCCTAATAGACATGAACAGAAAAAATCGTCACTGTGATACATCGTAATCAAACTCTCCAAAATAAAAATAAATTAATTAATTAATTAAATTAAATTTAAAAAGATTATAAAATGGGCACGAAACACCTGATTACTTCCAGAAGATCTCCAATTAGACTCACTGCTGATTTCTCATCAGAAACTGTAGGCTAGGAGAGAATGGCAAGATATATTCCAACTCTTAACAGAAAAAAAATCTGTCAACCCAGAATACCATACCCCACAAAGCTTTCATTTATGAATGAAGATAAAATAAAGACCTTCCATAGCAAACAGAAAATAAAAGAATTTCTCACTTGTCCAGCTTTATAAAAAAAATTTAAGGATGTGTTAACACAAAGACGCAGAAACATGGTCATCACTATGAAAGAAGGTGAAGGCAGAAAATCTCCCAGTAAAAGTACAAAGGAAATCCAAAGTAAACAATAGGAATATTTACGGAAAAATGGCAGGGTCAAGTCGTACTTATCAATAGTCACCTTGAATGTAAATGAACTCAACTCTCTTCTGGTTATTAATCCTTTATCAGTTGTGTAGTTTGCAAATAATTTCTCCCATTCTGTCGGTTGTCTCTTCACTTTGCTGAGTGTTTCTTTAGCAGTACAGAAGCTTCTCAATTGGATATAATCCCATTTATCAATTTTGACTTTTATTGCCTGTGCCTCTAGGGTCTTTTCCAAGAACTCTTTGCCTATTCCAATGTCTTGCAGGGTTTCCCTAATGTTCTCTAATAATTTGATGAATCAGGTCACAGATTTAGGTCTTTAATTCACTTTTTAAATTTTTTAAATTCACTAATGAGTGGATTCAAAAACAAGACTCATCTATTTGCTTTCTACAAGAAACACATCTCACCAGCAAAGATGCACACAGACTAAAAGTGAAAGAATGGAAAAAGATATTCCATGCTAACAGAAACCAAAAAAGAGCTAATGTAGCCATTGTAATTACAGACTTAACACAAAATAGACTTTAACACAAAAACCATAAAAAGAGACCAAGAAGGGTACTATGTGATGATTAGGGATCAATTCAAAAGTAAGATATGACTATTGTTAATGTATATGCATCTAATTACAGATCACCTGGTTATTTAAAAGAAGTGTTAATGAATCTAAAGGGAGACATTGACTCCATACAATAGTCTTTTCAACAAATGGTGCTGGGAAAACTGGATCCCCATATACAGAAGTATGAAGCAAGACCCCTACCTTACACTTTACACAAAAATCCACTCAAAATGAATTAAAGACCTAAATCTGTGACCTGATCCATCAAATTATTAGAGAACATTAGGGAAATCCTGCAAGACATTGGAATAGGCAAAGAGTTCTTGGAAAAGACCCCAGAGGCACAGGCAATAAAAGCCAAAATTGACAAATGGGATTACATCCAATTGAGAAGTTTCTGTACTGCTAAAGAAATACTCAGCAAAGTGAAGAGGCAACCAACAGAATGGGAGAAATTATTTGCAAACTACACAACTGATAAAGGATTAATAACCAGAATATATAAAGAGATCAAGAAACTCAACTACAACAAAGAAAACAACCCAATTAAGAAATGGGCAAAGGACTTAAACAGGCATTTTTCAAAAGAGGAAATCCAAATGGCCAACAGACCTGTGAAAAAATGCTCAGGATCACTAGCCATCAGAGAAATGTAAATCAAAACTACAATGAGGTTTCACCTTACTCCCTTTAGAATGGCCCTCAAATAGAAATGAACAACAAATGCTGGCATTTGTTGAAGAATGTAGGAAAAAAGGTACCCAAAGCCACTGATGGTGGGAATGCAAACTGCTAAAGCCACTATGAAATACAGTATGGAGATATCTCTGAAAGCTGAGTATATATCTACCATATAACCCAGCCATCTCACTCCTGGGAATTTACCCAAGGGAAATAAAATCAGCATATGAGTTATATGTACCTCCATATTTATTGCACTTCAACCACAATAGGTAGAACATGGATCAACCCAAATGCCCATCAACTGAAGAACAGATAAAGAAATTATGGGATACGTACACCATGGAATACTACACAGTGGTTAAAAAAAAAAAGAAATTCTATGATTTGCAACAAAATGAATGAAATTGGAAAACATCATATTTAATGAAATAAGCCAGTCCCAAAGGAACAAATATCCTATGTTCTCCCTGACCTGTGATAACTAACAGAGCACCTAAAAGGTATTCTGTAAAAGTGAAATCAACAATTTGAGAAGTAAGACTTTGAGCAGATCTTGTCTTGACTGCTGAGGAACAGGTTGTTTTTTTTTCCCCCATACTATTTGTTGAAATCTTTACTTAACACAGAGTTAATCATATGTGTATAAAGTTAATTGAAAATAGATCTAAGTTTAAAAAAAATAGAGTGGGAATAGGAGAGGGAAAAGAAAGAGGAGTGGAAGAGTTAGTAGGAGTTTGTGTACGGTGGGAAGAATCATCATGTTCCAAAGTTGTAATTATGATATATGTGTAGCTTGTATTCCTTAAATAAAATGTTTCTTTGGGAAAAATAAATATGTGTACCTTTAAAAACATGGAATTCAGTTTTTAGTATATTCAGTGTTCTGCAACCCACATATTATCTAATTTCAGTATATTTTCATCACCACAAAAATAAACTTCATACCTTGTGGCAGTCACTATCATTATCCCCAACTCTCTTGTACTTAATCACCAAAAATTTACTTTCATTTTTCTATCCTGAGACATTCTGGACAAGTGGAATAACACAGTATGTTGCTTTTTGTGGCTGATTTTTCTCACTTAGATATTTTCAGGATCCACCCATGTTACAGTCTGTATTAGTACTTCTTTCATTCTTTATTGGCAAGTAATAGTCTATTGCATGGATTTAACATTTTTTTGCCTAATAATCTGTTGATGGGCATTTCAGTTTTTAAAGTTTTTTGGCTATTATGAATTCTGCTGCTATGAACATTTGTGTACATATTTCTATGTGAACATATATTTTTCTATCTCTTGGTATATAAGAGTGGAACTGCTGGTTCTATAGTAACTTTATGCTTAACATTTTGAAGAGCTAGCAAACATTTTCCAAAGTGGTAGGGATCCTTTCTATTGGGTTTCTCCTGAGAGCAGACAACCAAATCATTTAAAGCCATTTGGAATAGTTTTTGTCTGAGAAGTTACACAACTAATTTAATCCACAGTTAAATTCATTTGTTTCACTTAATATCCAGTGTTGAGAATTTGTTTCTAAATTATGTAAAATATTTACATAACTCCAACATCAAATTTACAACAAAAATATACAAAACAGTCAAATAATACTAACTTCTACCCCTCTTCTCTCCATCATTCCTTCCATCCTTCTCTCTATAGATAAATTTTTTAAAACTTTTATGCTCTATCCTAACATCTTTCTTCAGTCTAAGTGTTTGAGCACAGAGCTAGTCTTGTTGCATTAGCAGGCTAAGCTGCCAGTTCTGGAGTGCCATTTCAAGTCTTATACAGATTCCTATCAATGTGTCTGGGAAAGCAACAGAAGATGGCCCAAAAATCTCTCTTTTTCCAGTTATCTTCTTAATTTCTTGGTTCTCACTTATATGGTTATTTCCTAACTTCTGTCATGCTTTAGTACCCTTCACCTTGCTTTGAATTACTCCCAGGGTTTATCTGTTTTGGGCATGCTTTCATTGTCTTTGACAACATTATATAATTTTATGGTGATACACTCTTGCCACTCATTTTAAGTCAAATGGGTTTTGCTGTACTTTTGAGACTGAAGGATATTCTCCCAGGAAAGCTCTAGAGCTCTCTCTTCTGTTCTCTCAAAGTGATTTTTTTAATGTCTCCACTTTTGAGATCTTCATTCTCTACTTCGTTCCTCCAATTTTATCTGGATCTTCTCTGTAACTCTGTTCTGATCAACCTCGATTTTCCTAAAAGGAGTTGTTAGCCTCAAGAATACATTAGGCCTCAACAGCTCCAGCACCATGAGACTCTGTCATGGTCTTCTTGCACTCACTCACTCACTCATTCACTCAGGATTGAGTCCTACAGAAATTGCTTTCCAGTTTCAACTGCTGTTTTCAGATTAGCCTATCACCTTCAGTTATCTGTTAGTGATTTGGGAGTTCCTCTCCTCTCTTGCTGTGAGAAGTTTGGCTGCCTTTCCTCTGCTTCCTCATACACAGAAGCTGATACCATGTGTACCTGTCAACAGCCTTTGGGAAAATCACTTGCATTGCAGGTTTCTGGGGATAGTTTTATTGCAGTTGCTTTCTGGGAAATGTGGGTTAAGTCCTATTTTCCCTGCTTTGTGGAGAGATTTAGAAGGATTCAAAAACTAGAACTATACCACCATACCCAACAACATATATAAATCTCAGAAACACATGATTGGGTGAAAGAAGGGAGATACAAAAGTGTAAACACTGTATGATTCCACTTACACAAGGGTCAAAACAGGAGAACTTAATTGTGAATGATAGAAATCAGAATAATAGTAGTTAAAATGGAGGGTAACTGACTCAGATGCAGCACAAAGAAAGTTTCTAGGGTATTAATAATGTTCTTTATCATTATGTGTGGTAGTTTCTTAGATAATTACATTTGTAAAAATTATTGAGCTGTATAAAAAGGTATGGTATGTAAGTTATATTTCAATTTCTAAAAAAAAAAAAAAAACAAAAAAAAAACCATGTTGCCTCTGCCATTATCTTTCCCCCAATCTATTTTTAGTGAAGGAATAATTATACCTTGCTTTCATAGTTTATGAGTATTTTGAGACTATAAAACAGTAGTAAGCTAAAATTAGCATTTGTACCTTATAAAATCACACAAACAAGACTAGTGTCTGATAATACTAACTGATAGAATCAAAAAGGGAGAGAACGTTCCAACATGGGAAGCAGGATACACAGCAGACTCATAGAATGGTAGATGTCCTAAATAGCACTCTGGCCTCAGAATCAGCCCTTAAGGCATTCAGATCTGGCTGAAGAGCCCATGAGAGTATTTTAGGCATGGAAAGCCAAGACATTCTGGCAAAAAAAAAAAAAAAAAAAAAAAAAAAAAAAGAAAAGAAGACCTAAATGAAAGATCTCTGCGAGTGAGATCCCAGTGGAAAGAACGGGGCCATCAAAGAAGGAGGTACCTTTCTCTGAAGGGAGGAGAGTACTTCCACTTTGACTATGAACCTGTGGAATAAGATCGAAGTCGGCGAACCCTAAAGGCTTCCATAGCCTTGGCAACTCATGACTAGAGCCTAGGGAGATTACTGATGCCATAAACAGGAGTGTCAAATTGTTAAGTCAACAACAGGAGTCACTGTGTACTTACTTCTCATGTGGGATCTGTCCTTAACGTGTTGTCCAATGTGAAGTAATGCTATAACTAGTTCTGAAACAGTATTTTACACTTTGTGTTTCTGTGTGGGTGCAAACTGATGAAATCTTTACTCAATATATACTAATTCGATCTTCTGTATATAAAGATAATTGAAAATGAATCTTGATGTGAATGGAATGGGAGAGGGAGCGGGAGATGGGAGGGGTGCGAGTGGGAGGGAAATTATGGGGGGGAAAGCCATTGTAATCCATAAACTGTACTTTGAAAATTTATATTTACTAAATAAATGCCAAAAAATAAATAAAATCAATATTAAAAAGAGAAATTATATATAAAATATATTTATAATACAGCTATGTAAAAAAATGCTCAAAAAGACAAAAACTTGAAAGGGACACAGAAAATGAAAATATTTGACTTTTTTATATATTATGATTGTAGATTTTTGTCATTATTTTTGTTACTGCTTTATTTTGTTCCTGATTTTTGTCTTAAATTTCTCCAAAATACAAATTTATATCACATATCTAAGTCAGCTGCTTAATATTAATTACTATTTTGCCTTTATAATATTGTTGAGATTTTAAATTACTTCCTTAATTCTAAACAAATATTTTTGGCTTGATTTGGTACTATTAATTTTTAAAAACACAAGATGAGTAAGCAGAAAATAGAAGAAAAAAGCAGTAATTATAAAAGAAGTTTGTAGAACACAAAACTGGTCTGTATTCACAATGTGATATACAGCTAAAGCACTAATGCTATTTTGAGCTGCCTATAAAGAAGCTCTGTGGTACTGACCAGAAAGCCAAAATCGATTGCTGTTAGTTTTTGAGAGATTTAGCAATACATTTTTCTCTAATGGCAGGGAAATCTTAAAAAATTGTGAGACTGATCAGTTTGGTTTGGTCTCTGAACAAACATTACTGGATCTTCACAAACATCGAGAGCTTTCACAAACATCCAGGACCTTGATGGTGTTCTATGACTAGTCAAAATTTTCCCCCTAGAGTCATCTTCCTGGGTAATAGTAGGCTATCTTTTCACTCTCTCATCCAATACTCTCTGGTAGATAAATCACTTAAAAAAGGGCCTGATAAGAACAAGTTTAATGCGTTACTTCCATGATAATATTTTAAGACATAATTTCTTAATAAAGCTAATGGGAGAAATGTTCACATCCATAAGAAGTTAGTGAAATTGTGCCCTTAGGACATTCTATCCTCATAGCTCACTGCTGAGATTGTTCCTGAACTGCAATTAAAAAAATACAGTTTATATTAGTGTTCTATTACTGTGAAAACAAATTACCACAAATTTAGAGGTCTAAAACAACACCAATTTATTATTTTTACAGTTTTCTTCTCACAGGTGATCCAACATGAGCTTCACCAAACTAAAATCAACATATTGACAGGGCTGTGTTCTCTTCTGGAAGCTCAGAGCAAAGGTCTGTTTCCTTAACCATTCAAGTTGTCAGCAGAATCCATTTTCTTGTAGCTGTGGAACTGAGGTCCCTGTTTCCTTACTGGCCATTTGTAGCTTCAACCATCTGCATTTCTCAAAGCCAGCAACATTGGGTGGAGCTGCTCTTACTGCGAATTTCTCCTCCTTCATCCTCTAACCCAGATGGTAAAGGTTCTCCAATTTTTTTAAATTTATTTTTTAATTTTTTTATGTTTTTAATTTTTGACAGGCAGAGTGGACAGTGAGAGAGAGAGAGAGACAGAGAGAAAGGTCTTCCTTTCCGGTTGGTTCACCCTCCAATGGCCGCCTCGGCCGGCGCGCTGCGGCCAGCGCACCACGCTGATCCGAAGGCAGGAGCCAGGTGCTTATCCTGGTCTCCCATGTGCAGGGCCCAAACACTTGGGCCATCCTCCACTGTACTCCCGAGCCATAGCAGAGAGCTGGCCTGGAAGAGGGGCAACCGGGACAGAATCCAGTGCCCTGAGTGGTACTAGAACCCAGTGTGCTGGCGCCACAAGGTGGAGGATTAGCCTGCTGAGCCACGGCGCTGGCCAAGGCTCTCCAATTTTAAAGACCCATATAATAATCCAGGATAATCTTACCAACTAAAGGTCCATATCCTTAATCACATATACAAAATTCCTTTTGGCTTTTAAGATAATAGGTAGTAGTGATTAAGGAATGGGTACCTTTTGAGGGCCTATTATTTAGCAGACCAAAAAAACCATATAAGGAAAAATAAAGTCAATCTGGGAGGTTTTTTTAAATTTTTTTATTTTATTATTATTATTATTATTTTTTTTTTTTTTGACAGGCAGAGTGGGCAGTGAAAGAGAGAGACAGAGAGAAAGGTCTTCCTTTACCGTTGGTTCACCCTCTAACAGCCCCTGCGGCCGGCACACCACGCTGATCCAAAGCCAGGAGCCAGGTGCGTCTCCTGGTCTCCCATGCGGGTGCAGGGCCCAAGGACTTGGGCCATCCTCCACTGCCTTCCCAGGCCACAGCAGAGAGCCGGACTGGAGAGGGGCAACCGGGACAGAATCTTGCGCCCCAACCAGGACTAGAACCCGAAGTGCCGGAGCCGCAGGCGGAGAATTAGCCTATTGAGCCATGGCGCTGGCCAATCTGGGAGTTTTAAAAGCTGAATTTTTTAACTTAATTTTATTTGAAAGGAAGACACAGACACAGAGAAGTAGATGGAGAGAGGTTGGGAGAGAAAGAGAAAGATCTTCCATCTCCTAGTTTACGCCTCACATGCCTGCAACAGCCAAGGCCATGCCAAGCTGAAGTCAAGAGCCGGGAACTCAATCCAGGTCACCCACAAGGGTGGCAGGGACCCAAATATTTGAGCCATCACCTGCTGCCTCTCAGGGTAAGCATTAGCAGGAAACTGGAATCAGGAACAGAGCCAACGCTCAAACCCAGGTACGCTGATAATGGGATGCAAGTGTCCCCAGCAGCAGCAACTTAACTGCTGTGCCCAGTGCCTACATCACTTATTTTTATTCTTTTTAAGATTCAGATATGAGCATGAACATATGAAACAATATTCTTACCACTTTTAATAGTTTGAGGTTTGTGGCTTTAGCTTCCAAAGACTTATGCACAATGAAAAGGAAAATAAATAGAAATTTGACCATGTTGTCACCAAGGGTTGCTAAAATCTTGGTCTTAGTCATGTGATACTGGAGTCACAAGGATATCCAAAAGAAAGCATTTTAAATCATCAAACAAGATGTACTTTTAAAAATAAGAAAGAATCAAAATGGGTTTATGACATTTAAAAAATGCATTTAATATTCTATCATGTGAACTGAAAAAAAACATTGAAATTATATTAAGAAAAAGCTGTTATTTTTCATAAATATTTCCTAACAGTAAGAAAAATTAGACTATAGGTAAGACACAGATGCCTTCCTCAGAGAAAATATGGACATCTTAGAATACTGGAAGAAAAGTCCTTAGAGAACAATTTTAAATTGTCAAAGCAACAGTCCCTAATAGATGATACAGCAAATAATTAGATGTAGTTTCAGTATAGAAAAATCTGTAGAACTCTCAAGGGGGAAGGGCATGAAAGGGAAAGATAATTTAAAGATAATGTAATAATATGAAATAACATGTTTTCTTAAATCAAGATAAAGGTTAAAATTTTGAACTTGATTGGTATTCCTGGTATAGCTGGTCAGACAGTAGGAATGCTGGAGTCTGATTAATGAAGCATTGAGGAGGAGAAAATGTGAGAAAGATTTACCACTTCTCCCTCAAACGGTGGGTGGACACTGGGTACACACTATGTGCACAAAGCATAGCTGGATTGGCCCACGTGTACATTTTATAAAAGCTTTTTTATGATCTAAGCACTGCACATATAGAAAATATCGGACAAATTGAAGTTCTGTACTTCTAGACCTAGTGACTTAGATTTTTACCAGGATTAAAAAATGAGTAAATTTCGGCCGGCGCCGTGGCTCACTGGGCTAATCCTCCGCCTTGCGGCGCCGGCACACCGGGTTCTGGTCCCGGTCAGGGCGCCGGTTCTGTCCCAGCTGCCCCTCTTCCAGGCCAGCTCTCTGCTGTGGCCAGGGAGTGCAGTGGAGGATGGCCCAAGTGCTTGGGCCCTGCATCTGCATGGGAGACGGAGAAGCACCTGGCTCCTGCCTTCAGATCAGCACGGTGCGCCGGCCGCAGCGTGCCAGCCGCGGCAGCCATTGGAGGGTGAACCAATGGCAAAGGAAGACCTTTCTCTCTGTCTCTCTCTCTCACTGCCCACTCTGCCTGTCAAAAAATCAAAAAAAGAAAAAAAAAAAGAAAAAAAAATGAGTAAATTTCAATTTGTGCTACTCAGTTAAAAATATATGTATATGATCTTTGGTCATTTAAAGAAAGATTTTTATGGTTTTGGTTTTTTAAAATTTTCAGTTACTCAGCCACAGTGAAGAAGTTTACTTAGACCAATTTAGTTTCATCAAAATAAATTCATACATATCTGAATTTTACCATTATCCTTTTCCTTCTCTGTTCTCCCACAATAATTACAACCCTTACCATTAAATCACTACATTATTTAATTATCTGTTTATATCATAGTACTCTAAATAGAGGATTAGTTACTTCTGGAAAACAGCTATGGTTGTTATTCTTGGAGTAGCCAGGAAAGCACACAGAAATTATCACACATAAATATTTCTTGAAGAAATGAAGAAATGAGACTGTGTCCATAAGTAAGCCTTTTTCTTTCTTTTTTTAACAGGCAGAGTTAGACAGTGAGAGATAGAGAGAAAGGTCTTCCTTCTGTCGGTTCACCCCCAAATGGCCGCCATGCTGCACTGATCCGAAGCCAGGAGCCAGGTGCTTCTCCTGGTCTCCCACGCGAGTGCAGGGCCCAAGCACTTGGGCCATCCTCCACTGCCTTCCCAGGCCACAGCAGAGAGCTGGACTGGAAGAGGAGCAACCGAGACAGAACCTGGCACCCCAACCGGGACTAGAACCCGGGGTGCCGGCGCCGCGGGCGGAGGATTGCCAAGTGAGCTGCGGCGCCAGCCAGCAATCCTTTCTTCTCAGAGCTAAATCATGATTTTAAACAAACTAGATTCTTAAAATTAAAAACAAGTCCAGAGAACAAATTAAAAGCCAGAGATTTGAAAGATATCCCTGTATCTTTATAACCAATTCCCCTTTTTATATAATGATTTCTTCTTCAATTTACATCAACTTATAGTTGAAGAATGAAGAATAAATGTGAAGTCATAGGATTGGCCACTATTCTCCAGTAATGCTGGAGATTTTCCCATTTCTGGCATACCATGTGCAGTGTTGTTTCTTCTTATATAACATACTTACATTTAAAAATAAACAACACACTAATATTCATAAGAGGAAGCAAGCAGGATGTCCAATGTCCATGGAAAAGCTATTATAGAATCATGGAGCTGAAAAGAGGGAGGTGATCATTTAGCTCAGCAATTTATTTTGTAGATGAGGAGCCTAAAGTCTCAGAAGAGGCCTTCAACTTTATTTTCATGCTGTCCGAAAGGCAGAGAGACGCATTCAGACAGAAAGATCCTCCACCCTCTGGCTCACTCCCCAAAAGGCCCATAGCTTTTTAAACTCACCACTGGAGTCGACTTCAGGAGACTATAAACATGCCAGTGCTACCACAGTAAATTAAAATGATCACATCGACAGAGCAATCAATATAGAGAATGTTATAAAGTGTTTACCTATCAAAGTTTCACTTATCCTACTGGAGGAAGAGATCAGATTTGTTTTTCATTCTGTCAAATTATTTTTGCATGCAGGATATTTGCTAACAAGGAATTAAAAATGAGTAAATAAAAGATACGACTCAACTTTTAAAACTATCTCCCCAATGCCAAACTCACTCTTTTGTATATAAATACACTACATTGAAAGAATTCCCCAGAAGTATAATCTCTAATGAAGATCAATGATTTCAATTCATAAAGTTGTATGAGAAGCTTTCACAAAGTTCGTGGAAATATGTATTATGAAAAAACTATGCAAAAAAACTTTCAAAATGTTTTGTGCCAACATAAACTTATCTTTAATTACATTTTCCACAAACTTTCTTGAAGTACTTTTATATATATATATAAATTAAGCTTAAGTGGAGGAGAAAATAGCTGCAGTGTTTCTTACATTTCTTTGAGGCACACAAACCCATTTTTAAAATCAATATTCTCTCTCATATATTATCATGAATTAGAATATTATAGATTGTATTAAATAATGTTTAACTGACAATAAAAAGTTACATATGGCAGTGAGACCACTTACTGCAGATAATGAATCACTGCAATTATTATAATTAATTGAATGAAAGGATAAAGCCTTTTTTATTATAGTGACTAACTGAATATTCAAAGACAGGGAAAACAAGAATCACAAAAAATTAACTCTTATACAAGCAACAGCACCACCTGCTGATAAATAAAAGCAATAATGTCAGTCAATTAAAAATGAGACCAAATATAAACTCAAATCATTTCCCTTGAATTCCATTCTACTTAAGCTAGTGTAATTCATTAATATTTTCTGTATATTTATTTATTTATAATAATGTAAACTTTTTGCCTTAAACATATTTTCCTTATATACTTGAATCATGCATTTCTTAAAAATCAAAGGTAAAAATAAAATTATGGAATCTAGGAGATAACTATTGTATTATGGCCTTTATTTTTATTCTGTAAGTAATTCACTTGTCCATAATTTATTTTACTTACCAGCCAGTAGCATATGTTTAGTTGGTACATTTATTTTGATATTCCCTGATCACCTGACCTAAAATAACGCCATTCTCTTTTCTCAGGTTAACACTCACTACCACTTAACATACTATATATTTGCTTCATTTCTCTGTTCCTTTATAATCTTTCATCTACTAGAATGAAAAACTCTTCGTCAAGAGCAGGGAATTTACCTTGTTTATTGTTCTTTAACAACTAGGGCAAATACCTACCACATAATAAACTCCCAATAAATGTTTATGAAGGGATTAATGAATGCAAAAATAAATGAACAGATGAATATGCAATATATTTTTATACTTCCTTGAGATATAAGACCTATCTCAAAAGTTTTAAGGCTCTTGATAAATTTTGCCAAGTTAACACTTGAGAAAAGTTATACCAATTAATGCTCCCAGCAATGCTCTATAAGGAGGCTCATTTTCTCATTTTTCTGATTAGTGGGGAATGGCATTGAACTGTGATTTTGATTCATATAAAGCTCATTACTAAAGAGACCACATTTTTTAGGTTAGGGTTATTTATATTTTTATTAATTACTTTTCATTTATATTAGGTCTCTCTTTAATAATTTCAATATCTTTTTGCTATTTTCTATTTATTCAGATCATGTCTGCTTTTCTTTAGCTCTTTGAACACATTTTAAGAGAACTGTTAGAGTCTTTGTCTAACAGATACAATACTGAACTTCCTCAGAGACAGTTTCTGACAAATTTTTGTTCTGTAAATGGGCCATATTTTCCTATTTCTTAGAACATCTTTGCAATTGTGGTTGATAACTATACATTTTAATTATCATAATGTGGCAACTCTGGAAATCTAATTCTCCCTCAGGCGCCAAGCCTTTTATTGTTACTTGTTGAGGGCTGCAGACATTATTTGTTTAGTGATTTTTTTCTGTCTTTACAAAGGCCATTCTTTTCACATATTCTTTTCACTGAGGTCTCCATTTTGTAATTTCAGTAATCAGTCAGTGACCTGAGAGAGCCTCAGGTGGCCATAGGTAGTCACTATCTTTATACGTTTCCAACAGATACCATCTAAAAAGCTATTCCAGCTCCAAGAGATTTCCAGGGGGAAGCAAAGCAATGATAGTCCTTCAGGGGACCATGAAAGGTAAAAATGTACAATTTGGGGAACCACAACTTTTTCATGACACTGTCCATATATCATTCCCCTTGGCACCAGCAAGGTACACCAGAACTCAGTGCTGTCATTACTATAGTTGCTGCCAAGCAGGGAACAAGAAATAGGCAGCAAAGCAAAAACATCACAATACCTTCTTACCAAAACTTTAGTATAATCTTTCCTCATTAAGTACTTCCCTAGTGGCTAGCAGGGTTTTTTGCTTGCTTGTTTGTTTTTAATTAGATTCCAGGGCCCTGAAAAAGTTGAGTATGATATTTTTTGCCAATAATGCTTGCTTCAATGGAGGGACCAATTCTTGTAGCTGCCTACTTCACCATTTTCTGTGACATCATCCCTCCTGTGCTCATTTTTACTGAAGAAAATTTAAAGACCCTTATTGTCTCTGTACAAGTGATACATGTCATTTAAAAAGGCTAATCACACTATACAAAATGATATAATGAAGAGGGAAAAGACGACTCCACTGCTTTCTTAGTTCAGCAAATTAAATTTCTGAAACCTGGGACCAGCGCTGCGAAGTAGCAAGTAAAGCTGCCGCCTGCAGTGCTGGCATCCCATGTGGGCACCGGTTCAAGTCCCAGTTGCTCCACTTTCCATCCAGTTCTCTGCTATGACCTGGGAAAGCAGTAGAAGATGGCCCAAGTGCTTGGGCCCCTGCACCCATGTGGGAGACCCAGAAGAAGCTCCTGGCTCTTGGCTTCGGATTGGCACAGCTCCAGCCGTTGCAGCCAACTGGGGAGTGAACCACAGAGGGAAGACCTCTCTCTCTCTCTCTCTCTCTCTCTCTCTCTCTCTCTCTCTCTCACCTTTCTCTGTAACTCTGACTTTCAAATAAGTAAATAAATCTTTAAAAAATGCATTCATTAAATAAAATCTTTAAAAAAATTAAATTAAAATACCTATTCAGTCTCCTGTTCATGCACATTTAATTCATTTCTAAGTTTTACAGTTATAACAGTACTGGCTGGCCGGCGCCGCGGCTCACTAGGCTAATCCTCCGCCTTGCGGCGCCGGCACACCGGGTTCTAGTCCCGGTTGGGGCACCGATCCTATCCCGGTTGCCTCTCTTCCAGGCCAGCTCTCTGCTGTGGCCAGGGAGTGCAGTGGAGGATGGCCCAAGTCCTTGGGCCCTGCACCCCATGGGAGACCAGGATAAACACCTGGCTCCTGCCATCGGATCAGTGCGGTGCGCCGGCCGCAGCGCGCCTACCACGGCGGCCATTGGAGGGTGAACCAGCAGCAAAGGAAGACCTTTCTCTCTGTCTCTCTCTCACTGTCCACTCTGCCTGTTTAAAAATAAAAAAATAAAAAAAAAAGTTATAACAGTACTATAATGAAAATTATTATACATATAGTTTGTGTCCTTGTACATGATTTCTTCAAAATCCTTAAAACTGGGGTTATTGCATCAAAGGATATGTACTTCTGATATTGGAATATTTATTATCAGAATCCCCTTCAAAAAAACTTGAATCAGTCCACATTCTCACTAACAATGTATAAACAAAGGGGTTCATTTCCTTGGTTTCAACTGAAACCAAGGTTACTGTTAATCTTTTCAATTTGGTAAAATTTTTATTAAAATATTTTATTTATTTACTTCCTTGTTTTATATTTTTAAGATAAACATCCTTTCATGTTTTATTGGTTATTTGCATTTGTTTATGAACTGACTCTTTATGCCTTTCGGCTATCTTACTGGATAATTTCCTGAACAGTGAATCTCAAACAAGCAACTCTTCTACTCTACTCCACTTTACTTCTCAAATGTGCAGAGCTTATTCGTAGAAACTCATGCTCAATGACTTAAAATAAACTTTTGATATGTAAGGAATGACGGCAGACAGCTGCTATCACACCAGCCTTCTCACAGATAACACCTATACATTCCAGACAAAACACAAAAACAACTATTTGAAGACTGGAGAGCAATCAAAAGCAAGCAGACAGCCACTTTGGAAACTGTTTGGCAGTTTCTCAAAAGGTTAAACATAGTTACTATTTGTACCAGTTATCCCACTGCTAAGTATATACCTAGGAGAAACTGAAATATCTGAGGGTACTTCAAAAAGTTTGTGGAAAATGGAATTGAGATAGTTTTATTTCTGTGCAAAAAATTTTAAATCTTTACCTAATATATACTAAACTGATCTTCTGTATACAAAGAGAATTGAAAATGAATCTTTACATGAATGGAAGGGGAAAGGGAGCGGGAAAGGGGAGGGTTGCGGGTGGGAGGGAAGTTATGGGAGGGGGGAAGCCATTGTAACCCATAAGCTGTACTTTGGAAATTTATATTCATTAAATAAAAGTTTAATAAAAAAAAATAAAAAAAATAAATAAAAAGAACAGGTATCAAAAAAAAATTTTAAATCCATGCATACATATACCCACACAAATTTTATACAAAAATCATAAAAGCATTATTTACAATAACTAAAATTTGAAACAACCCCAAACTCCATCAATGATAAATGGAAAATAAAATATATCCATACAACAGAATAAAATGTCTATAAAAAAGAATGAAGTACTGATACATGGATAAACCTTGAAAACCTGCTTACCAAAAGCAATCAGTTGCAAAAGACTATGTAATATATTAGTTCATTTACATAAAGTGTCTAGAATAGATATATCCCTAGAAAAAGAAAATAGATTAGTGGTTACCAGGGGCTGGGAGTAATAATGTAAGGAGGAATGGAATTGATAGCTACTGAGTATGTGATTTTTTTTTGATGAGGAGGAAAATATTCTAAAATTAGAGTACAGTGATGATTGCATAACTATGTATACAGAGTAAAAAAAAAAAGAATAGATTGTGTATTTTAAATTGGTAAGATGTACAAAATGTGAATTATATTTCAGTGAAGTTGCTTTTTGAAAAGCAGCCTGAAACTTAAGAAAATTCAACAGTTGAAAGAAGAGAACATTACTGACATAGGAGACAGAGCCTAAAGTTTAAATTCAGACAAGTTAACATTAACACATAGACTCCAATTAGTGCTCTTTTTAAAAAGTCTTCTTCACTGGTATGGAAAGGCAAAGAGATATATAGAGAAACTGAGACAGACAAATAGAGATCTGCTGGTTCACACCCAAAATACCTACAACATCTGGGGCTCGGCCAGGTTGAAGCCAGGAGATCAGAACTCAATCTGGGTTTCCCCTTTGGGTGGCAGGGACCCAACCACTTCAGCCATCACCTGCTGCCTCCCAGGCGCACATTAGCAGGTTGCTGGATCAGGAGTGTAATCCAAGTACTCCAATGTGGGATTCAAGCAACCCAAGCAGTACCTTAACCACTAAACCAAATGTTCACCCCGAAATCAAGGTCATTAGAGAAGTTTAACAGAACCCAGAGCCTCTCTTATGTACTATTCACAACATTCAGAGTACAAGCTAAAATTACTAAGACAAAAGAAAAACAATACAGGAGAACAGTCAATCAATGATAAGATGCCAGAATTAGTAGACCATGATTTTCAAAGTAGCTATTATAATCAAAATTTTAATGAAAAACATATTCTTGAATATATAATAACAGGTAAAATCTTAGCAGAGAAACAGGAACTATGAAAAAATAATCAAGTACAAATTCTAGAATTGAACAATATCTGGGGGCTGGCACTGTGATGCAGCAGGTTAATGCCCCAGCCTACAGCACAGGCATCCCATATGGGCACCGGTTTGAGTCCCGACTGCTCTACTTCCCTTCCAGCTCCCTGCTAATGCGCCTGAGAAAGCAGCAGCAGATGACCCTAGTCCTTGGGCCCCTGCATTCAGGTGGGAAACCAGGAAGAAGCTCCTGGCTCTCAGCTTCTGATCACCTCAGCTCTGGCTGTTGTGGCCATTTGGAGAGTGAACCAGTGGATGGAAGACCCCCTACACTACTCCATAACCGTCTTTCAAATAAATAAAATAAATCTTAAAAAAAGAAAATATCTGAAATTAAAATTCACTGGACAGGTTCATGAGAACATTAAAGATAATCGAAGAAAGATATATAAACTCAATGTACATGAAAGAGTAAATCAACTGGGGCCGGCACTGTGGTGTAGCAGGTAAAGCCACTGCCTGCAGTGTCAGCATCCCATATGGGGGCTGGTTCAAGTCCCAGCTGCTCCACTTCCTATCCAGATCTCTGCTGTGGCCTGGGAAAGCAGTAGAAGATGGTCCAAGTGCTTGGGCTTCTGCACCCACATGGGAGACCTGAAAGAAGCTCCTGGCTCCTGGCTTCAGACTGGTTGTGGCTGTTGTGGCCATCTGGGGAGTGAACCAGCGGATGGAAGACCTCTCTCTCTCTCTCTCTCTCTCTCTCTCTCTCTCTCTCTCTCTCTCTCCTCTGCTTCTCCTTCTCTCTCTGTGTAACTCTGACTTTCAAATAAATAATAAATAAATCTTTTTAAAAAAGAATAAATCAATCAAAAATAAACTCAATATAGAGCAACAGAAAGTTTTTCAGTTGGGGTGTGAGCATTTAGCATAGTGGTGAAGATACTGCTTGGGATGCCTGTATCCCATCTCACAGTACAAGTTCAAGTCCCAGCTCCATTTCTGATTCCAGCTTCCTGCTAATGCATATTCTCGAAGGCAGGGGTAATGGCTCAAGTAGCTGCCTCCCTGCTACTCATGTGGAAGACCCCGACTGAGTTCCTAGCTTCTTCTTTGTCCTGGCCCAGTCCCAACTGTTGTGGGCATATGGTCAGTAAAGATGGGAGGTCTCTGTCTGTCTTCATCTGTCTCTCTGCCTTTCAAATAAAATAAACAATTTTAAAAGAAATTACCCAATTGGAAAAACTGGGGAAACAAAGCTCAAAGAAATAGGAATAGGGTCTTGTTGACCTGTGAGACAATACTAAGAGGTCCAAAAATTTTGTAATGGACTTCTAAAAAGGGAGGGAAAATAAAATGGAGATAAAATATTACTTTAAAAAATAATGGTAGGGGGCCTGCACTGTGGCATAGCGGGTAAAGTTGCCGCCTACAGTGCCGGAATCCCATATGGGCACTGGTTCAAAACCCAGCTGCTCCACATCTGATCCAACTCTCTGCTATGGCCTGGGAAAGCAGTAGAAGATGACCCAAGTCCTTGGGCCCCTGCACCCATGTGGGAAACCTGGAGGAAGCTCCTGGCTCCTGAGCTGAAGACTAGATAAGCAGATCAGAACAGCACTGCAGCAGTGAACCATAGTTTCCAAAAATGAGCTAAAACATGAGTTCTGAACCAACAGAAGATGTAAATAAGAACTAGAGTCTTGTATCAGCTTAGTGAGAACCTGTCTCTGCTTCTCTCTCTCTCTCTCTCCCTCCCCCTCTAAAAGACTTTTAAAAAAATGTAAATTTATTTTCATGCAAAAATATTTTGAAATCAGTGCATGAGGACCCTGGGAGGCAATAGTAATGGCTCAAGTAATTGAGTTCCTGCCACTCACAAAGGAGGACAGGATTTTGTTCCTGACTCTTAGCTCCAGCCTTGGCCAGCCATAGTCATGCCAAGCATTTGGGGAATGAACCCATAGATGGGACATCTCTCTCTAATAAATAAATATTTAAGTACATTTTTGAAAAATTTATGGAAAATGTATATTTTGAAAAAATAATGCATGGATTTAAAAAAAAGTGTGCCAAAATAAACTTGTATTTTAATTCATTTTTTCCAGAAATTATCTGAATCACCTTCACATGTAAGTGTGTATCTGTATGTGTGTGTGTCTATATATTTCTATGAACTGTTCTAGGGATGTAATTTAATTAAATTAAACAATTGACAATGTATAAAGGGAGACATTACCAGATTAACAAAATCCTTGCAAAAAGAAACAAATGGATTGTGTTCCAAATGTATTTTATGAAAATATACATGGCAGAAAATGAAAGAAAACACCCACTGATAATTCAATGAACAAAACTAAGGGCTCCAACAGTATTTACTTGTTATTCTGAAAGAATCAGTTTAGAAAATTAGGAGACAATATCATCACACATATTATTCATATACTGTTAACATTTTCCCCATATCAAAATGCTAGAAATATCCCCCAAAGTAATTTGTCAATGAAGCAGATGCTGAGGAGAATCAGAAGACTAGATGACAGAAATTTTTTTTAAATCTCTTCAATTAAACTATTCTTTTAGTATCACCTCATTATAGTTAAATATTTCACCATCAAAATTGAAGTATTTTTTGACCCGTAGGTTAAGCATTGTCTCTTTCAGAACTCAGAAGGAATATCAAACATCGCATATATTTAAGTCTTCCTTCAAGTGTGATCCAAGGACAATTGACATAAGGACGCCTAGGCCCCACTGTCCTGAGACCGATTCAACACATTGCAAGTAGCAACACCCAGATGATTCTTGCAAGTATTGAAATTTGGGTAACTTACAAGTATAATAAATGAACAAGGTATCTAATAAAACTACATCACACAAAGCCAGAATAATTTATACTGTGAGAGGGCATTATGCTCAGGCCAGCACTCAAACAGTAAGGTACTGGAATGGAAACTGGACTTATTATTCTTGACTCTTCTCACTTTTTTTTAATTATTTTTTTTTAAATTATTTGACAGGTAGAGTTATAGACAGTGAGAGAGAAAGGTCTTCCTCCTGTTGGTTCACTCCCCAAATGGCTGCTACAGCCGGCACTGTGCCAATCTGAAGCCAGGAGCCAGGTGCTTCTTCCCGGTCTCCCATGTGGGTGCAGGGTCCCAAGCACTTGGGCCATCCTCTACTGCCCTCCAGGGCCACAGCAGAGAGCTGGACTGGAACAGGAGCAACCAGGACTAGAACCCGGTGCCCATATGGCATGCCATCGCCACAGGCGGAGGATTAACCAAGTGAGCCACGGCGCCGGCCGACTCTTCTCACTCTTACAGCAAGGATTTATCTCCTGAATTTGTCCATTTCTTTCCATCTCTACTGCTACTCCCTATTATTCACACCAAAATTATCATGTTCTTGTATGATTACAACAGCCTGCTTCCAATCTATCTATCTTCATGCTGACCTCAGAATATACTTCCCTCAAAATGCCAAATTTCAAGAGGTCACTATCTAAAATGCTTCAATGACTTTCCATTGCCCTCATGGTATGATGTAAACTACTATAGCTGGATGTTTAATTTTTCAATATACTAAAATTCTTTTTCTTTCTTACTCTAGTCCCTCTCGAATACCACTGTTCCTATGACATCAAACCAATATTTTCAGTATTTGAATACTAGCATGCTACTACCCACCACCCATAGCTCACCACTAACATGCTGGTTTTTCAACTTCACTGTTTGAGCTGCTCAAAGGAAGTTTTATACTGGATACTCATACAGTAAAACTGATCCGTGTGGAGTTTCTCTGGTTTCAGGTAGTAAAGATTAGGAACTCAACACACTCACCTCTTTTATACCTCACATTAATCCCTAAGGGAGCTCGATGAAAACAAATCTTAAATTATTGAAATCTAGATACTTTTACATGTCAAATATAGATCTGGTCTGAGAATATCTTTTCTGTCAAGTTCCTGGTACTATCCCATGGAAATTCTTATTGAATTTGCACATACGCATTTATACTCTGCTGTACAAGAAGCTCCTTTTGCCTGCAACTCTCTTCCCCCAACCTGTCTCCTCAGAGAACTACTAATCCTTGCAGTCTCAGCTCTCTAAACAATGGCCTGTAGGCACAGCTATGTTCGGCAGTTAGCCACACCTTCACAGGGCATGTACCAAACAAACCTCCTGTAGAGCATTACCACACTGTACTGCAAATAGAAGTCTCACAGGCTGATTCTCTACTAGACTTCCAACAACCTGAGTGAAAGTCCATACCTCTTTTTTATATTTCTATTTCCAGTTTCTAGAACACTGTCTGATGAGTAGTATATACTTAAAGCCTCTTGAATATGGGAATATATATTAAAATGTAGTCTCAGGTTTCCAAAAAATTATCACTATGTATTCATTCTATTTAGTTTACTGTTCCAGAATTAAACATTATTTAAAAAATGATGTGGTATTTAATGAAGTAATTATTTAATTCAGTTATCTAGATCAATTTAATCCTCTAAATTTTAAAAAATATCTTGATTAAAATGGCACATTAAAATTATAATCAAATTGACTTATTATGAACATCAACTATGTTCTATAGATAATAAAGAATCATTAAACTATAACATCTTTTTTTTTTTTTTTTTTTTTGACAGGCAGAGTGGATAGTGAGAGAGAGAGACAGAGAGAAAGGTCTTCCTTTTTGCCGTTGGTTCACCCTCCAATGGCCGCTGCGGCCGGCTCATCGCGCTGATCCGAAGCCAGGAGCCAGGTGCTTCTCCTGGTCTCCCATGCGGGTGCAGGGCCCAAGGACTTGGGCCATCCTCCACTGCCTTCCCGGGCCATAGCAGAGGGCTGGCCTGGAAGAGGGGCAACCGGACAGAATCCGGCGCCCCAACCGGGACTAGAATCCAGTGTGCCAGCGCCACAAGGTGGAGGATTAGCCTGTTAAGTCACAGCGCCAGCCTAAACTATAAAATCTTAAAAACTAGGGGGTAAAGAATAGTATATATGAAATTAAGATGGAGAAAATAAGAGTATAAATATTATAAAAATGAGACTACATATTATATGGAATTAGAATTATTGATAGAAAATGTTCCTAGTGATGAGATGATCTGATCTAACATCCTGCTATAACTGAGAAAAAAAGAGACCTAGCTAAGATATAGTAGGAAAATACATAAACAGGAGCCAGTATTGTGGTGCAGCAGGTTAAGCCTTCCCTGCAATGCCAGGATCCCATGTGAGCACCAGTTCCTGGCTGTTCAACTCCCAATCCAGCTCCCTGCTAATGTGTCTCGGAAAGCAGTAGAAGATGGCCCAAGTACATGGGCCCCTGCACCCATGGAGGAGACCTGGACAAAGCTCTGGCTTCTGACTTAGACCTGGCGCAGCCCATTGAGGTCTTTTGGAAAGTGAACTAGGAGATCTAAGATCTCTCTGTCTCTCCCTCTCTCTCTGTAACTCTGCCTTTCAAACAAATACATAAATCTTAAAAAAAAAAAAAAAAAAGAGCAAACTTTAGGCTGTCTATAGTCATGTGAAAGGAACTCAAACATGAGATGGACTTTAAAAAATGGGTAGAATTCAGTACATGTAAGATAGAGGTAAGAATATTCCACAAAAAGAGAAGTTGGGTGAGGATTTGAGTTAGGAGTCAGTAAAGGTTTGTGAGCCAGTGTTCAGCCTGATTAGAACACACACACAAATCAGGGAGCTACAGAGAAAACAACTGTATGGATTATATCGTACCTGATTTCAGAGAGTTTCTAAAGTCAGACAGAGGACTTCATATTTCATATGAAAGAAGACAAGTAACCAGAAAACCTAATAGATCATTTATAACTAGAAAGCTTTCAAAATTCTGAAGCTAACTACCTTATTTTGAATTTGAGGAAAATAAGCCATAAAACAAATATGTGATTTCCTCATAATTAAGAATAGTATGAAATAGTCCATTCAACCTTTTTCTGCCACATAATACTCTTGCATTGGGGGCATTTCAACAGAACAACCCACTCTTCAATAACAATGGGTAGATGCTGTTGTGCTTGGCTGGCTGCTTGCCTACATTTAACATGGTATGTAGAAGGAAGGCATATTCTCTGAGGAGGAAAAATTCTCAGATCTATTCAAATATGAATTGTTAACAAAGAGATATCCTTTGGTTTAACAATGACCATTTTAAATTTTACTATTAATTCCTTATGAAAAAGATGCAAAAAAAATTTTGTATAAAATATACTGACAGTAAAAAAGAAAAAAGTTGAATTCTGAACTCTCCAAATTGAAAGGGCATATATTTTAATATTTTAACCACTTAGTTATCCTTTATACCAATGCTCAAAATAAGTATTTCCAGAAAGACAAATAGTAGTGAACACGCCCTTTCTTGAGATGTAAAGTTTGTTTTGTCCCATAAATCTGGAATTGATTGAACCAACCTATTAAAAAGAAAAATCAGAGTCAGTCAAATCCATTCACTGAAATGATTTTTTTGAAGACTGAGAACCATGTGTATTGTATATTACCATATTTATGACAGTACATCTGTGATTGCTCGCCACCGTAACTTACCCCGGTTTTATCACATAAGCGTAATGTATGAAACGATCCAACAGCAAATAAGTCTCCATCTGGAGCCCAGGCAACCGAGGTAATAGGATGCTCATGAGGTTGTGAATTGTATAGTAGGCGGCCATAACTATCCCATACCTACAAAAGCAAATTTTAAAAACTCCTTTATAACAGTCACCACATTATTCCAAACAAGTTTGTGCTCCAAATTAAACTAAATAAAGATTTAGGAATCATCACTTTTTAAGATTAGCAATTAAATGTTTTTACTCACACAAGGGGTGGGGGGTGAAGGTATATTCCTTGAAACCTAAATATCTCAGAATGAAAATATTTCACAAGTGTCATAATTTTCAGATTTTACTAAATCTGTAATTAAACATAAAAGCTCTTTAAATCCTCTTAAATTTAATAGTAAGCTTTAGAGATTTTTTTTAATTTTTTTTAAGTTTTTTTATTTTTTGACAGGCAGAGTTAGACAGTGAGAGAGAGAGACAGAGAAAGAGAGACAGAGAGAAAGGTCTTCCTTCCATTGGTTCACTCCCCTAATGGCCGCTCTGGCCGGTGCTGCGCCAATCCGAAGCCAGGAGCCAGGTGCTTCCTCCCCGTCTCCCACACGGGTACAGGGACCCAAGCACTTGGGCCATCCTCCGCTGCCCTCCCGGGCCACAGCAGAGAGCTGGACTGGAAGAGGAGCAACTAGGACTAATACCCGGCACCCCAACTGGGACTAGAACCCAGGGTGCCGGCGCCACAGGCGGAGGATTAGCCAAGTGAGTCACGGCGCCGGCCGAGATGTTTAGTATTTTGATTAAAACTTTTTCAGCCAAAAAAGGGCTATGAACTTTCTCTAAATATATTTTAATAAAATTACTTGTAACTATAGTTACATAAGTCTTGTTCTTCTGCACAAATCATTTTGATCTGAAGCTCTCCAGGAAGCATAAACCAGTAGTGTTGATCTTAAAAACTGATATGAACTGATTTAAACTGAGTCACTAAAATTAGGGGTTATAGTAACATTGCTACTTATGAAATAAAATTCTGTAAGTGAATAATTTTGTATTTTTTAATGCAGCACTTTAAAATATCACTTAAAATTGTAATATAATTTGTTAAATCATTAGAGTTAAAAGACAGTATTAAAGTAAAAGACTGAAAGAAATTGTTACATGCTAAAAACTTTTCACCCAAATTTAATTCTTTCAACAAGGTGATAAATCTAAGTAAACACTACATACCTTATATTTACAGTCTTCACCAGCAGATAAAATAAGATCATTGACTGAGTTCCAATCTACTTTCAAAATAATGCCATCATGAGCTTTCCACTGTGAGAAAATAAAAGATGTTAATCATAACTTTAAAAGCACTAAAAGATAAGACATTTTGCTTCTTTCTAATCACTCTCTTACCATCTCTTCAGGGATTCCTATATTTTTTTCAAAGTCACTGTGCAATACCTCATTTACTTGTGCCATTTCTAATTTATGCTAATGAAAGCACCTAGCACCATGACATCTACCACATAGCTTACATCCTTATGAATTTCTCAGTTGCTTGACTTCCAGATGGAAAATCGCTTGATGTTGAACTATTTCAAGCTTGATATTTCTGTGATAATGTTGGAATTAACATGTTATCCACTTCAAAACATCAGCTGAATCAAATCTTGCTATCGCCTTTGTCAGTTGATCCCAGTACTGATACTGCAGTCACGCATGTTCACTAATTCTTCTCTTTTTCCTTTTTACTGCAAGAATACCTTCTTTAACACTCTTTCATTCTTTTCTGCTTATTCCCTTTCACTCTTTTTACCTACATATGTCTGGTTCATAACTTCACTACTTTGAGAATCTTCTGCTTCATTTACCATTTAAGAAAAAGATGTCTTTCATTGATGAGTATATTATACACACACACATACACACACATATTTACACACATGTGTGTGCAGGAGAATCTTTAAAAAGTTCATGGAACATGTGTTATGAAAAAAAACTAAGCACTGGGGCCAGCACTGTGGCGTAGTGGGTTAAGCTGTTGCCTGCAGTACAGGTGTCCCATATGGGCGCCAGTTCAAGACCCAGCTGTTCCTCTTCCTGTCCAGCTCTCTGCTATGGCCTGGGAAAGCAGTAGAAGATGGCCCAAGCCCTTGGGCCCCTGTACCCATGTGGGAGACCAGGAAGAAGCTCCTGGCTCCTGGTTTCGGATCGGCCCAGCTCCAGCCATTGCTGCCAACTGGGGAGTGAACCAAAGGATGGAAGACTCTCTCTCTCTCTCCCTCTCTCTCTCTCTCTCTCTCTCTCTGCCTCTCCTTCTCTCTGTGCGAAACTCTGACTTTCAAATAAAATAAATAAGTCTTTAAAAAGAAAAAGGAAAAAAAAAAACTAAGCATTGTTTTGCACCAAAATGAACTTATCTTTTATTTACTTATATATTTACATTTTATTTCAAAGGCACAGTTGTGGTGGGTGGTTACATATGTTGGTTGACCCCCTAAATGGCTGCAAACACAGCAGCTTGTAACTCCATCTGTGTCTCCCTTTGGTTGGCATGGGCCTAAGCACTTGGGTCATCTTCTGGTGCTTTCCCCAGGCCATTAGCAGGGAACTGGATTGGAAGTGGAGCAGCCAAGACTTGAGCCACAGCCCATATGGGGTGCTGGCATTGCAGCTTAATCCACTATGCCACAATGTCAGCCCCTGAACTTATCTTTTAATTCAATTTTTTCCTCATAAAATGCATATGTGAATATATGTAATTCACCCAGTAATTGACAATCTACAAAGAAAGCATGAAGGTCTTCATCTTAAACGTAATTCATATACTCTTTAACTATCATGATGCATGGAATTAAAAGCTACCATAGACAGAATAATATAACTAAAAAGAATTAACTTTCCTCAAAACCTTTAACTTATATTTTAATGTCTGAGTCAATTAACCCTATATCAAAGGATGATAGAGTTTTAATGAATTTCCATAAAGACCTTTCCCAATCCATTATTCTTTAAAAAAAAAAAAAGTTTATTCATTTGAAAGGCAGAGCAATAGAGAGAGTGTATGTGGGGAGGAAGGGGAGATGGGGGAGAGAGAGAGAGATTCCATCTTCTGGTTCACTCCCCAAATGGCAGCAACAGCCAGGTCTGGGACACACAGAAGCCAGGAACCAGGAATTCCACCCTGGTCTCTCACATGTGTGGAAAGGGCCTTCCATTGCCTTCCCAATCTCTTATTCTTAATATATACAGGATAAAATATTAAATTCAGGTCAACTAAGCTCCAAGAATAAGCAACAACCCATAGTTTGCTTTATACAAAATATACAAAACTAAACATTTCAAAAATAAATGTTTCAAAATACATGTTAGAAAGCAGTAATTCTGGGGTGCCCATTACCATTGTGGTTAAGACTCTACTTCAGATGCCCATGTCCCATATCCGAGTGTCTGAGTTCAAGTCTTAGCTCCACTCTCAATTCTACATTTCTGCAAATGTACATCCTGGGCAGCAGCAAGCAAAGTCTGAAATACTTGGGTCCTTACCACCCATCTGGGAGATCCAGACTGGGTCACCTTCCGCAGCTTTCCTAGGTGCATTAGCGGGAGCTGGATTGAAAGTAGAGTACCCAGGACTCTTAAACTACAATTTAGGATGTCAACTTGCATATTGAATATAACAGATAATTTTCTATTGGTTCTCAATTTATTAGGCATTTTGCAAAATTCCTTTAAGCCATAAAAAGCTCTTTTGTAGGCAAGAACATTGTTTCACTTAGAGTACCTTGTATCTAGCATTGTGCCTGGTATATCATAGTTTTGTACTACATTTTTAGTGAATGAATAAATAAACAAGTTTCCTTCTGTAAATCCAAATTCTCAGTGTCTAGAAGGTCTTAAAGGAAATGAAGTATATATTTCTGAACTGCTTTCCACAAGAAAGACTTAAGCATTCCTTTTTTGTGGACATTCCAAATTTCAGTATGTGTGTATACTTAAGAATTATTGAAGCTTTAGTTTCATAAGAGGCTTAGATATTTGCCTTAAGTTACTAATTACACTATTTCACTCCAGCTGAATTTTGGTGGTGGATGCTTTTCCTTTCCCTCACTATACCCTGGTCCCCAAGTCCTACTGAAGAACTTAATTGTATTTTAACTAATCAATGATGATAAAAGCAGTTTCCTGAGTTTCAGTCTAATGGCAAGTATCTAACAACATTCGTCTAACTATAAATTAAAGCTATGAACTAAAAGATTCAACTTGCCTGTTTTTGCTCTATAATTTCATGACAGATTTTCAGGTATAAGAAATAGGTTTGGGGCCCAGTGCTGTGGCGCAGCAAGTTCAGCAGCCATCTGCAATGCCAGCATCCCATATGGGCACTGTTATGAGTCCTGGCTATTCTATTTCCAATCCAGCTCCCTGCCTGGGAAAGTAGCAGAGGAAGGTCTAAGTGCTTGGGCCCCTGCACCCACATCGTAGGAGACCCAGATGAGGTTCCTGGCTCCTGGCTTTGACCTGGCCCAGCCCTGGCCATTGTGGCTATTTGGGGAGTGAACCAGTGGATGGAAAATCTCTCTGTCTCTCCCTCTCTATAATTCTTTCAAATAAATAAATAAATCTTAAAAAAAAATCTGCTTTGGAGAGACTTTGACCAAAGGCAATCAGAACTGCTCTTTCCCATAATTATCTCTTTGCCTAAATTCTTTACCTTAGTAAGGTTAAGAGCAAGAATTTACATCTTTTTTTTCATGTTTGTTCCAATAACTCTTAGCAGAGTGTTCTACATGCAGCAAAAATGTACATATATGTTAACTATATGAAATTATGTATATAACCTAATCTAGGGCTGGCGCCGTGCTCACTTGGCTAATCCTCTACCTGCGGCGCCAGTACTCCAGGTTCTAGTCCTGGTTGGGGTGCCAGGTACTTGTCCCAGTTGCTCCTCTTTCAGTCCAGCTCTCTGCTGTGGCCCAGGAGGGCAGAGGAGGATGGCCCAAGTGCTTGGGTCCCTGCACCCGCATGGGAGACCAGGAGGAAGCCACCTGGCTCCTGGCTTCGGATCGGCATAGCTCCAGCCGTAGCGGCCATTAGGGGAGTGAACCAACGGAAGGAAGACCTCTCTGTCTCTCTCTCACTGTCCATGACTCTCTCTGTCTCTCTCTCTCACTGTCTAACTCTGCCTGGCAATAAATAAATAAGTAAATAAATAAAATTTTAAAAAAAATCTACATACAAGTTACTAATTTGGAACCTCAAAGTCACTTCTATCTTCTTAATCCTTGAAATGTATACCAATGTTTACATCTGCTGCTGATGCTGCTACTTTTTTTTTTACAGGCAGAGTTAGACAGTGAGAGAGAGAAAGGTCTTCCTTTTTCTGTTGGTTCACCCCCAAAGTGGCCACCACGGCCGGTGCATTGTGGCCGGCTGCTACTTCTTAAAACACTTTTATATCTGCTGTAACCCATCCATCTCTACTCCCAAACCTTTACCCAGGCCCACTCTCTCTACACTTTTTTTCTATCCTGACTGACTAAACAGTAGAGTTGACATTATAATATAACTCATTATAATATCAATTATAATTGCTCTGTATTGAGTGCTTACGGTATACACTGTCCTATGCACTTTGGAATTTAAATCATTTAGTCCTCATTAAAATTATGTTAAGTAAGCATTATTATTACCAACTAAGGGATGAGAAAGCTGATGTTCAAATATATTATAAAACTTGCCTAATGTCACACTTAGGTAAGTAAAAATGGCAACCCAAGTGACTATCTCTAAAGTCTGTTTTCTTATTACTGAAACGACATCATGTTATTATCAAAATGTGAAGAAAATCATTCTGGCTTTTAACATTGGAATCAAAATCAAATTTAAAAAATCCTGGATATAGGCTGAAAGGTTTTCTGTTCCTTTGTCCCAGCTAACCATTCTTAACTGCCACTACTATACTGTTGCCTTTGTGTGGTTGTCAGTTTGCCATTTTCTCTCACATTTCTGAACAACTATTTTTCTTGATCCTTGAACTTAGAACAACCACCTACCTTCCACCTTCAAAATTCAGCTTCTTCAGAGCCATGTGTTTGGCCTAGCAGTCAAGACACTGCCCATCAGGATGCCCACATCCCATATCGGGAGTGCCTGGGTATGAGTCCCTCCTGATTCCTGCTTCCTGCTAATGTACATCCTGGGAAGCAGCAGATGATGATGATTCAAGTAGCTGTGCCACCAAAGAGGAGACCTGAACTGAGTTCCTGGATTCTGGCTTTGGCCCTAAAGCCCTAGCCATTGTGGGCATTTAGGGAATAAACCAGTGGATGAAAGCTCTGTCTCTGCCTCTGGTCTCTCTGTCTCTCAAATAGATAAATAAGTTTATTTTTTAAAGATTCAGTTTCTAACTTAACTCTTCTTCCTTTTTGAACAACAGAAAAGAAAATGTGAGCCCACCATTTAAGATAAATATTCTCTATATACTTGGTAAAGTTTTATGCTCACATAATTTGTTCTAAGTATTATATTGACTCCTCCACTCTAAAAATACTAAAAGAATGCAGAACGCTTAGAGTTCAAGTGTTTGAACAGAAAATGATTGATGATGATGATGAAAAAATAAGATCTAAGAAAGCTCTTAACGTTTTATGATTTAGTTCTGTTTTGTTTCAAATCTATATATTTGTGGCTGACTCTGCTAAATTTAAAGATGACTATTTGTGCCAAATCATGCAACAATTTAGTAACTGAAAACATCTTTGTGATTTACTGGTATCATGTGAGTTCAAATAAGGGGGAAATAAACCTTGTTGAAAACAGATATTTTCTGCATGTAATAAAGGCTGATAAAACCACACACTTAGAGGCCTCAGACTGTAAAAAAGACCACCCAGAAGAAAGCGACTCCTTAAACAACTGCCCTCTAGTTCAGCAGTCAGGCAAATCCTGATAACAATTTACAAATGCCTGAGAAGTACCTGTAAAACTTTAGCATTCGGTTGAAGAGGTTTAATGATCAGCTGCTTGCCCGCTGTGTAAAGAACCTTTTCTGAATCAGGGCCCCACGCTACTGAATACACTGGTGTTCCTGTAAAAAGGAAGAGAAAAAAAAATACTAAAAATTTAGTTATTATGCCCTACAAAAGGGGAGATTGTCAAGAAGATCAAAACAAGTAAATTGGGATATTATTTCATTTTCTCCTTATTCAATGGCCCTTTCAGATGGGAGTAAAGTCTGATACTGATACATACACATAATTTAATATAAAGTTAGTTAATTTTTAAGATATAAAGAGATATAAGAAAAGTCATGGTGTGTCATTTCTCATCATCAACAGTCATCAATACTTAAAATGATTCAGTGCATAAAGTGACATTTGGGAAGTGAACCTTTCTTCTTGTCTCTCCCTCTCACTGTCTTTAACACTACTTCTCAAATAAATAAATAAAATCTTTAAAAAAATACATGTTATACTCATCTTATAAATTAATTCCCATCAATCAACAGTTCTCTCACCTGCTGCTGAAGCAGTAGTCTAACAGACAGAAATCACCCCACTTCAAAATGATACACTCCTCCTACCTATAAATTCATGAATAGCAAGTTAAATATCAGATTGGGGAAAGTTTGGTATCTATCAGGTGTGGCATTAGCCTGAAAGTTAAGCTAGAAAGAACTCAAGAATTCTATAATAAAGATACAGATGGCTCTACTTCCAGAGAAAAAATACAAGTTTGAGTTACCTACCACACCATAAACCACATTAAATTTATTACTGTTTTCAATTTCTAATAGGAATTTAGAGAAGGTATTTTTTAACTTTATTACATTTAAAGAGAGTATTTCTTAGCTTTATTACTTTCTAGATTACATAATATATCTCCTGGAAGGCTATACTTTATGTGAACCTAGTTTTGACAAATGAATACCATTTGCATTGAAAGCATTTGTTATAATCTGTATTAAATTTGTTTGGCTCAGGTACCAAAGGTGAATCAAGGGTAAACAATTAAGCTGTGAAATATTAACCCATTTACAATTACAAAAACAAGCTTTTTAAAATTATGTAGGATCCTAAATCAAACTATTATAGTAATTGACTTTCTGTGAATGACTGAATGATTCTTTCAGAAATTTAGAAACTCAGTAAAATAAAATCTGAATTTGAGGATTTATAGGAAATCAATAAGATTTATATATTTGAATAGCAACAGAGAGAGAGAGAGAGAAAGAGGGAGAGAGAGAGAGACAGATTTTGCATCCATTGGTTCACTCCCAGATGCCCACGACAGCCCAGGCTGGGCCAAAGTGAAGCCAGGAGCCAGGAACTCCAGATAGATCTCATGTAGATAGCAGAAACCCAAGCCATTATCTGCTGCCTTCCCAGATGCATTAGTCAGAAGCTAGATCAGAAAAGTCTGAATAGCTGGGACTGTACTCAGGTACAGGTACTCAGATTTGGTATTTGAGAGGCTCAAGCAACTGTTTAACCCACTGTACCACAATGCCGGCCCCAATCGTAAGTTTTAATTCTTTTTTTTTTTTAACTTTTATTTAATGAATATAAATTTCCAGTGTACAGCTTATGGATTACAATGGCTTCCCCCTCCCATAACTTCCCTCGCACCCGCAACCCTCCCCTCTCCCGCTCCCTCTCCCCTTCCATTCACATCAAGATTCATTTTCAATTCTCTTTATATACAGAAGATCAATTTAGTATAAAGATTTCAACAGTTTGCACCCACATAGAAACACAAAGTGAAACATACTGTTTGAGTACTAGTTATAGCATTAAATCAAAATGTACAGCACATTAAGGACAGAGATCCCACATGAGGAGCAAGTGCACAGTGGCTCCTGTTGTTGACCCAACAAATTGACACTCTAGTTTATGGCGCCAGTAACCACCCTAGACTGTCGTCATGAGTTGCCAAGGCTATGGAAGCCTTCCAAGTTTGCCGACTCTGATCATATTTAGACAAGGTCATAAAAGACAGAGTGAGGATAGTAACCAATGATCCTAAGAGTGGCATTCACCAGGTTTGAACAATTATACAGCATTAAGTGGGGAAGAGGACCATCAGTACACACAGGTTGGAAGTAGAGCCATTGGTGGTAGAGTAGAGGTTATGATTACAAAGGAATGAGGCCCAAGTGCACTAGACAGGGCCTAGAACAAAGGACAGAGTCATTATTAGAGGAGCTAAGAAAGGTGCTGTCTAAGCTACAAGTAATCTTTCTGATTGAGAGGCAAATAGAACCTGATAGAAGGGGCTTGATAATAATCTGGTGGGCTTTAGGCCTTGTAAATTCAGAGGCCCAGGCCTATCTATCTCTTCACATGGGGTATATCCTAAGGGAGGTGTGAACCTCCTAGGGGAAGGCACTCTGTTGACTTTCATTACTTGGCTGGCCTGGGAGGAGAGCTGGCCAGGTAAAGGCAGGTGGCATCTCTAACAAGAAACTTACAGTTCTTCCTGCAATGTTGCTGACCCTACTTGGCCATCCCCTCAGCTGCAGTGGTCACTTTGGAAGTTGGGCTGAGTGAAGGGCTTTTCAGCTTAGAGCCAATAAATTCTTTATTTAAATAAAAACCCCAACTGATATTGTAATCAGCAGGGTGTAAATGAGTAAGTTTAAAGATAAATGCTTTTGTTGAAGTAGCCCCCTACTTCTTTTGTACCATTTTCTCTCCAATCAGAACATAATTCAATTTTTGAGTAAGTGTAATAGTTTATAGGGCTTAGACAGTCTAGTGTAGACTTGGTCAAAGAATCCGTGAAGCATGCCTTCTACCGTTTAATTAGATGTTCTGAAAATCCAAATATCCTGTTCAGTCAATGACATCTAAGATTGTTTTGTATCAAAACAACCCACAGAAATTCTACCCAATGAGATGAACAAACTCAGAAAGCACTTCTCTACTCGATGGTTACATTCTCTTAGCGTGTTTGCTGGGAGTAACAAGAACTAACCTGGAATTCAAAAGTAAATATCCCAATAAACAGAGTTCAAATTTTAATAAACTCTCCAGAAAATTAAAGCAAAATTGCAAATATTTCAAATCTGGTACTTGGTGAGGACTAAAAGGAAGTACAGGAAAAATTTTATTATTATTATAGTGTCCTCTTAATTTCCATTAATATAGTTTTACTTTTTGTGCAGAAAAATAAATGAATATTCAATCTATAGTTTATCAAGGGTGAGCATTGTAGCTCAGTAGGTTGAACCACCACCCATGTCCCATATGACCACCAGTTTCACGAGCTGGCTGCTCCACTTCCAATCCAGTTCTCTGCTAATGCAGGAAGGCATGAGAGATGGTACAAGTGCTTGAACCCCTGCTACCCACGTGGGAGACCTAGATGGAGTTCCAGGCTCCTGGCTTTGGCTTGGTCCAGGCTGGCTGTTGTGGCCATTTGGGGAGTGAACCAATGGGCAGAAGATCTCTCTCTCTCTCTCTCTCTCTCTTTCTCTCTCTCTTTTTCTCTTTGTAACAGCCTTTCAAATAAATGAAATGTATCTTTTAAAAAATTTATAGCTTGAAAAATCTTTATGAATATTCAGTGAAGCACTCTTTATGGGGCATATATTAAACTAAGACAAAGATCTACCTTCAAGGAAATAATTCAGTAAATACAACTCCCATTCAGTTATACAGGATGCAACTCTAGGCCTTCATTTGTGGTAAAAGGCACAGTTGAGGTATAGGATGAAAAGCTAGGGATGCTTTTGTCCTCTAACATTTAATTTGAGGCCCCAGTAAGTCAGCTGTGTCACCATTTCCTTGTTTATAAACCTTTCTTCAAATACTTATCTTCCCTTTGGGACAAGGAGACAACTCATTTCCTGCTTATAAAACATTTTTTTGACAACAATAATAATGTTAAAGAAACAGTATGATGTATAGTACAAAACAAAATAAGCTTACAGAGCAAAAATTAAATAATTCCTTTGTTATAACATGGTTTTATCACACAAAATATAAACAATGTAAACAAACATGAGGTTTTATATGGCAAACAAGCAACCCTAAATAAAAATCAGTAGCTTCTGAAAACTACTGTATATGTGAATGTTTTCCTTTCAAAAGGAGATATACTACATAACTATACAACTTCCAACCTGGGCAGTTCTTCTGAAGATCATTATTGAAAATGGATATATTTGTTTTACAAAAAATGATTTCTGTAAGCTTACTGTAGAAGGTTAAATGATTCCTTTGTTATGACACATGGTATGAAATCCTTCTATTAGCATTTAAAACAAATTCATATTTACAATGTTTTTGAAAACTGACTTATTAAAGCATGAATTATTTCCAGTAAAATCAGTTATGGAAATAACTAGCCTTCAGATCAAATTACTTTAAAACAAAAAGTTTAGAAAATTATGTAATAATATAATAATTTCATCATTAGCAAAAATGAGTAAAAAATAAAATATCATTTTATAATAATTAAATAATTTCTTGAGTTTTATATTGGGAATTTTATTTATGCTTCAATTCTGTTAAGACACTCAAAAAGATCTTGTTTTTCTGACTTTGTACACTAAACTCATGTGACCTTTTTGACATTTTTTAAGAAACCACATGCACCTGGGGTTGTGTTAAATGTCAGACCCTTATCTCTCTGTAAAACAAATTATCTAAATTCTTTCAACCTGTTGAAGGCATTTTTAAACCACAGAAGAGGAGACAAAAATGTATTTCAACTGTTTTAAGGAGGTACATGGTCAAATATACTATGTTTTTCACATTCATACTATAAAAGTATTGCCTAAAAATATTGTTTTTGTATGTTTTTAAGAATGCTTTTGAACAAACTGTTGACAATTACAATAAAGCATTAGCTATCCTTGCCTGGAAAGCAACACAGGTCTATACTGAGTGAATAAAAAAAGTAAAATACTTCCTGAAGCTTGGCACTATAGAAGTACTACTGGGTAGCTACTACTGGTAGAGATTACTTTCAAATGCAATAAACAACAATTTGGCCCAACAACAGATAATCAAGTGGGATATATGCAAATAAACACTTTTTTGGTTATATGTGTCACTTGATCAATATCAGAAAAACTTTAAATAAAGGCATTTGTTTCTTCAGTGTCTATCCTCAGTCACCTCTCCCTTGGGGATCTCAACATCCCCCCAGAGCTTCACTTTTCACCTTACATAGAACTGACTCCCACCTTAGTATGTTAGTCTTTGCCCCTGAGCTCTAACACATTTCAACTTGCACCTGAGAAATTCCCATACTAGAACTTCAAACTCTACATATTCAAAGCCATCATCACTCCATTAATATTCTCTATTTTATTCCTCTCTCTGAATTCTTTACCCCTTATTAAATATCTATCCATCCTTCTCAAAACTGGAACTAGTATTCCTGTTTTCAACTACTGCTGTCATTGCCTCTGTTTAAGCTTAATCAACACTAGTACAGAACCTTTCAGTAACCTCCTTACTACCCACCTCCAATTCATTTCTATCTCCTCTAATTTATCCGAAATATCACCACTAAGGCAATCTTCCTAAAAGACATCCATTATCACATATTCTTCTGCTCAACTTATTTGTAGGGTTTTGAATGCTTAAAGAATAAACTTTAAGCCCCTTGATTCAGCATGCAGGGTTGTCAGTCAGTATCTCAGTCTCTTTGGCAGAACTGTCCCTCACATAGCCTGTATCCTGGCCCATGGAAGTTTCTTCCCATACACCCGACTTCTCTGCCTGCTTTTCTTCAGTCTCTATGCCTCTGATCAGGCTCCCATAGTTCCATTCTAATCCCAGAAAACTCATTTCCTTTCAAATTTCTTCATCCTTCAAACCCCAGTCAAAAGACACTACGATACTTGCCAGGAAGCCTTTCCAATATGTTCCCTTCATCCAAAGCACTAATCTGTGCCTTTCTGTCCTCGTTTTGCACCTTATAGCAATGGGAAAATCCCGCCTTGTATTAATTTTTTATATTTACTGTTTTTCTCCATTTTTTCATTATTCCATTTTTCCCTTTGAAGATAGTGCAAGTAAAATGTCCTTAAAGGTTTGTAGTATTCCTTTATTCCAGTTTTATCTATAATCAAATTACAATGTAACACAAAAGAAAAAAAATCCTAATCATCCTCTTACACATTACATTTCTGTAATAAGAAAATCTTCATAGGATCCAGTACCTATAATTTTTAAACCAAATCAATTTTTCTCCAAAAATGTTGAGATGAATGTGTTTTCTGTATTTGAGGAGATTATTAGTGGGTTTTTCTACCTAAAAACTTGGCTGCAATAGTTAAAAATGAACTTAGAAATCTGTTTCTACTCATCAAGGTATAAGTACTATTAACACATGTATATAAGCTGCTTACAGAATTCTAAATTTTATAGTAATGAAGGCTTGTATTACCATATTTTTTGGTCAAAAATTTACAATTTTTCAGCTCACTAGGCTAATCCTCCCCCTGTGGCACCAGCACCCCAGGTTCTTGTCCTGATTGGGGCACCAGATTCTGTCCTGGTTGTGGCACCGGATTCTGCCCCGATTGCTCCTCTTCCAGTCCAGCTCTCTGCTGTGGCTCGGGAAGGCAGTGGAGGATGGCTCAAGTGCTTGGGCCCTGCACCCGCGTGGGAGACCAGGAGGAAGCGCCTGGCTCCTGGCTTCAGATCGGCGCAGCGCACCAGCCGTAGCGGCCATTTGGGGGGGGGGGGGTGTGAACCAATGGAAGGAAGACCTTTCTCTCTGTCTCTCACTCTCACTGTCTAACTCTGCCTGTCAAAAAAAAAAAAAAATTACAGTTTTTCCTCTTCAAAGGAGGCAAGAGTCCCCTACTCCTATATGTCTTGACTTTTTAATTTTCATTTATTTATTTTCATTTTATTTGAAAGGCAGTGAGAGAAACAGAGAGTAAGAGAGATTTTTCAATCATCTTCATTCCCCAAATGCCTACATCAGCCAGGAGCCTAGATTTCATGTAGGTGGCATGGATCCACGTATGTGAGCCATTTCCTCTGCTTCCCTGTGTGTATATTAGGAGGGAGCTGGATCACAGCAGGGGACACAGACTGAACTACGCCTATTATATAGTATGAAGGGGTCCCAAGTGGTATCTTTATGGCTGCACCTGGGCCTTCTCACTTGTGCAAGTTCTTCAGGTTTACAATCACCCTCAAAATTGTAGTTGTTAACAGATTAAAGAAACATAAATATCAGACACTTGCTCTTCTGGATTAGTGTCATAATAACTAACCTTCTCTAATGATTTTTTCAGAGATGAAATAAGAAAAATCTACATCCTATTAGGAAAGTATAGGTGTCACTAATGATTAAAAATTCAAAAATTAAATGCATAGTTCTTTAGTAAGTTTATAATTCTAAATCCAGAATAAGATATATTACTGTATTGAAATAACAACGGGTTAACCAAAATAGGAAAATCTAATTTAATTTTACTTATAAATCTCATAATTAACATAAACTTTGAGTGAGAACAGTAAGATTAAAATAGAAGATTAAGGGGCCAGCGCTGTGGCACAGTGGGTTAACACCCTGGCCTGAAGCGCCAGCATCCCATACAGGTGCCAGTTCCAGACCCAGCTGCTCCACTTCCTGTCCAGCTCTCTGCTATGGCCCAGGAAAGCAGTAGAAGATGGCCCAAGTCCTTGGGCCCCTGCAACCCCGTGGGAGACCGGGAAAAAGCTCCTGGCTCCTAGCTTGGCACAGCTCCAGCAGTTGCGGCCATCTGGGGAGTAAACCATCAGATGGAAGACCTCTCTCTCTCTTTCTCTGCCTCTCCTCTCTCTGTGTAACTATGACTTTCAAATAAATAAACAAATCTTTAAAAAAATAGAAAATTAAAACATTAAGGGGCTGGCACCATGGCACAGCAGGTTAATCCTCTGCCTGTGGCGCTGGCATCTCCTATGGGCGCCAGTGCTAGCCCCAGCTATTCCGCTTCTAATCCAGCTCTCTGCTATGGCCTGGGAAAGCAGTGGAGGATGGACCAAGTGCTTGGGCCCCTGTGCCCACATGGGAGCAGGGGTTAGGGGAGCACCTGGCTCCTGGCTCAGATTGGCGCAGCTCTGGCCATTGCGGTCATTTGGGGAGTGAACCGACAGAAGGAAGACCTTTCTCTCTGTCTCTCTTTCTCACTGTCTTTAACTCTAGCTCTCAAATAAATAACATCTTAAAAAAAAAAAGGCATCTGGGGAATGAACCAGTGGATAGAAAACCTCATTAAAAAAAACCAAAAAACAATAACAGGGGCCTGCTCTGCGGCTCAGCAGGTTAACGCCCTGTCCTGAAGTGCCAGCATCCCACATGGGCGCCGGTTCAAGACCCGGCTGCTCCACTTCCAATCCAGCTCTCTGCTGTGGCCTGGGAAAGCAGTAGAAGATGGCCCAAGTCCCTGGGCCCCTGCACCCACATGGGAGACCCAGAAGAACCTCCTGGCTCCTGATCGGTGCAGTTCCAGCCGTTGTGGCCAATTGGGGAGTGAACCATCGGATGGAAGACCTCTCTCTCTGCCTCTCCTCTCTCTGTGTAACTCTGACTTTCAAATAAATAAATAAATCTTAAAAAAAAAAAAAGTAAGATTAAAATAGATACGAATGACCAGCCCTTTCAAAGTCATTGGTTGCTAAGGGAATCACAGGCTATTAGGAATACTAATGAATAATATCACTACATGATATAATGAATCCACAATAAAATTTCCTATGTTATATGATATAATATTTAAGTTTTTAAGATAATCTTATTTATTGATCTATTTGGAGAGAGAAACAAGTACCACTATCTCATTCTAAAGCAAACATTATACAAGCACTAACTCAAAATGGATCACAAACCCAAATTAAGGCACTAAAATCCTTATAAGAGGAGTGAATGTTTGATGTGGTAGCTTAAGTTGCTACTTGGAATGTTTGCATCCCAAACCAGGGTGCCTGGTTCAAGTTCCGACTCTTCTGCTTCTGATCCAGCTTCCTGCTAACGTGCCTCCTAGGAGGCAGCAGATGATGACTCAAGAACCTGGGTCCTTGCCACCCACATGAGAGACTTGTATTGAGTTCTGGGTTCATGGCTTCAGGCTGGCCAGCCCTGACTATTACAGGCCTTTGGGAGTGAACGAACAGATAGCTGCCTTTCAAATGAAATGAATAATTAAAAAATCGTTTTAATTCTTAAAAGAAAATACTGGGACAGGCGTTTGACATGGCGGCTAAAACACCAGTTGGCACTTCTGCGTCTCATACATGTAGAGTACCTGAGGTCAAGTCTCAGCTCTGCTCTTGATTCCTGCTTCCTGCTAAGGTACACTCTGGGAGGCAGCAGACAATCACTCAAGTAGTTGGGGCCTTGCCACCCATGTTGGAGACCTGTACTAAGTTACCATCTCCTGGCTTTGGTCTGGCCCTACTGTGATTATTGTAGGCATTTGAGCAGTGAACTAGTGGATGCTAGATCTCTATCTGTACGTCTGTAAGTTTCTCTCTTGCTCTCTTTCCTACACACACACATACACACAAACACACAGTCTCTCTGCCTTTCAAATAAAAAGGAGGAGGAGGAAGAGAAAATACAGATATAATCTTCATGACCTTGGATTAAGAAATGGTTTCTTAGATATGACACTAAAATCAGAAGCAATAAAAAAAATTGGCCTTTTTCAAAAACATTTGTGCTTCAAAAGATACCATCAAGAAAGTAAAAACATAACCCACAGCCTGGAAGAAAATATTTATCTGATAGGTGTCTTATGTCCAGAATATATAAAGATCTCTTATAACTCAACAATAAAAAGAAATAGCAATTTTAAAAATGGGCAAGAGTTTAAATAGATATTTCTCCAAAGAATATAAATAAATGGCCAATAGCAAATGAAGAAATGTTCAACATCATTAGCCATCAAGGAAATGCAAATCAAAACCACACTGAGATATCACTTCACACCCACTAAAAAGATTATAATTAAAAAACCACAGACAATAATAAGCATTGGCTAGGCTGTGAAGAAAATGGAACCTTTATACATTGCATATCGGTATATAAAATGGTATGCTTACTTTGCAAAACAGTTTGAGGATGATTTTTATGTACTGATGTGGAATGACCTCCAAGATAGCTTATGAATAAGTAAAAAAAAAAAAAAGCAAGAAACACACTGTGTACGCAACCACTTGTTCATAAAAGAAAAATATATACATATATTTGCAACATAAGAAAATATAAACATTAGTTGCTTCTGATGATGTGAGCTGAGTGGCTGGAAGACAGGAGTAATACGAGAGGCAGTATTAGAATTTAAAAGGTAGAAGAGGATATAAAATAAGTTTCTACTTTTTATGCTTTAAATTCTGAATCATGTGAAGGCATTATCTATTAAAAATTAGAGGTGGGTATTCTTCTAGTGGTTATGATGCTAGTTAAGCCACTAGTATCCCATATCAGACTGCCTGAATTCAACAGTATTGGTTCCCAATGCTAGCTTCCCACCAACACAGAGTCTGGGAGGTAGCAGGTAATGGCTCAAATAGTTGGGTCCCTGCCATCCATATGGGAGACTGATATTGATTTCCTGGTTCTTGGCTCTGGTTCCAGCCCAGTGTTGACCATTGTGAGCATGTGGAAAGTAAATCAACAGGTAGGAGCTGTCCCAGTCTCTCTCTCTCTCTCTGTATCAATCTCCCCACACACACACACACAAATTAAAAAAAAAAAAAAACTTAAAAATAAAATTAAAACATTTAAGTGAACCTTCCAAGGTTTGTACCAACTGTTATTGAAAGCTGGAGTTGCAGAGCTGAATCCCTTCAGAAATTTATGTTGCTTTCTATCATAGAACATACATTAGTGCAGTGGGTATAGTGCAAGAAAATTACATAGAGAAGCTTCAAAGCCAACTAAAAATAAAACAACTACTACTCAACTCCAATTGATTGTATTTATGCTACAAAGTAGGCCCAATGTTGCCAGATCATACAATTTTTCACAAGAAACAGGAAATAAAAAGTATATGTGAAATGTTCATCTTTTTTCTATTAGAGAGGCAGCAAGACAGAGAAAAAAAAGAGAGAAATACAGAAAGCTCCCAACTACTGGCTCACTCCCCAAATGCCTGCAACAGCTAGGACTAAGCCAATCCCACGCTGGGAGTCCGGAACTCAGTCTAGCTCTCCCACAACAGAACCAGAGACCCAGCTACTTGAGCCATGACTTGCTGTCTCATAGGGTCTAAACTGACAGGATCTGGAATCAAGAATCAGAGACAGTAACTGAACCCAGGCATTCCAATATGGTACACACACATCTCACTGAGCATCTTAACCACTAGGACAAATACCCACTCTGACATGTTCTGAGTTTTAATGTTGGAATTGAACCATGCTGGTGGACCTCAGCCCACAGATCACCTGTAACCTTCAATACTGCGGAAAGTCCTGAATTTATTATTATGTGTTCCCAACCTACCTTTCAAACTTTAGGAACTCTGAATATACTTTCCTATAAAAGTAAACTAAGTGGGGGCCCTTAGTTTAGTAGGGGCCCTGTGGTGTAGAGGGTAGAGCCAATGCCTGCAGTGCCAGCATAACATGTGGGTACCGGTTCGAGTCCCAGCTGCTCCACTTCCAATCCAGCTCTCTGCTATGGCCTGGGAGAGCAATGGAGGATGGCCCAAGTCCTTGGGCCCCTGCACCTGCACGGGAGATCCTGAAGAAGCTTCTGGCGCCCAGCTTCAGACTGGTGCAGATCTGGCTATTGCGGCCATTTGGGGAGTGAACAAGCAGATGGAAGACCTCTCTCTCTCTGCCTCTGCCTCTCTGTAGCTCTGCCTTTCAAATAAATAAATAAATCTTAAAAAAAAAAAAAAGTAAAATAAGCAGCATTTTGGTTTTCAGACCCAGGAAAGAAGGAGACTTATAGAAGTACAGCATATTCATACAGGTAAACTATAGTATTGAATAGCACATAGCACTATTATTGCCTAGTTTCTATAACTAATCATGTTTATATTAAACAACTTAATCCAGGTTTGGACTTTGGACTTTGGTAAGTCTGAAATGGTGGATATAAAGGTAGCAAATGGGAAGCGAACAACTCTGAAGATCTGAAGGAAAAGGAAGGAGCATTCAAGGTGGGGGTGGGGAGAGTCTTGTGAACAATCTTGGGAAAGAATTAAACTCTTCTATGATAGATAATGGAATAAGCTTGGAGAATTTCTCAGAAGTTCTGTGTCATCTGTAGTCAATAAAATCAATAAGAGAAAAGAACTACAGCCCCATCACCACTTCTGGAATTTCCTACAGTCCTTCCAAGGCATGTGGTCTCTGGAAGAATTCTGTCAACTGCTCATAAGTCGTAAGTCACAAAGTGAACTCAATTTAGCAAAAAAAATCTATAAAGCTAAGCATAAGTCCCCAGGACCACTAAATGATTAAAGTAAAATTTATTTTAAGGATATATTTTATTGCTAAAGTAGCCATAAATTTACTTTTTCTTTTCATTTAAATTCACCTATACCTGCTTCCATGAACTATGAATCAGAATAGGAATGACTACTGGATTGGCTTTATGGCTATTCCTTTCTATTGATGTGGAAAATTGAGGAGTATCTCTAATATTGTAGTTAAAAAGGTTTCAGATCATCAGTGTATTTGTTACCCTCCATGACTATAGAAATAAAACATATCACATAATTTAGAAGGGGTCCTAATATTATAAAGTTACTGGGACTTTCTAAGGAGATGATTTTACTGTCTTCTGTTACTATGATTTATTTAACAAGATTTCAATTCTATATAAGTGTCAAATGCTACAAGAATGCTTTAAAAAAAAAAAAGAACTATTTATTTGAAAGGCAGAGTTACAGAGAGGCAGAGAGAGAGAGAAAGACTGAGAGAGGGAGAGGGAGAGAGTCTTCCATCTACTGGTTCACTCTCCAGATGGCTGCAACAAGCAGAGCTGCGTCAATCCGAAGCCAGGAGCCAGGAGGTTCTTCCTGGTCTCCCACGGGAGTGCAACAGCTCATGGACTTGGGCAATCTCTTACTACTTTTCCAGGCCATAGCAGAGATCTGGATTGGAAGTGGAGCAGCCAGGACTCAAACTGGCACCCATTTGGGATGTTAGCACTGCAGGTGGCAGCTTCACCCACTACACTATACCACCAGCCCCTCAAGAATGCTTTTTAAAAATAATATTTAGCTTATAACTGAATTAATATAGATTCATTAACATAAGAAAAAGTTCTTCAGTATTTCTTACATTTCTTTGAAAAATAAAGTTACTGGGGCCGGCACTGTGGTGTGTGGTGGGGCTGCTGTCTGAGATGCTAGCATCCCATATGGGTACCAGTTTGAGTCCTGACTGCTCCACTTCTGATCCAGCTCTCTGCTGTGGCCAGGGAAAGCAGTAGAGGATGGCCCAAGTGCGTTGCGGCCAACTAGGGAGTGAACTAGTAGATGGAAGACCTCTCTCTCTCTCTCTCTCTGCCTCTCCTTCTCTCTGTGTGTAACTCTGACTTTCAAATAAATAAATAAATCTTTTTAAAAAATAATAAAAGAAAAGAAAAAGAAGGTTACTGTGGTCCACCAGGCATCAAGGAAAGTAAGAAGAAAAAAATGTGAATACAAATATGAGACTTCAGGTTTTGAACTTTACCAGTCAATCTAAATTGATACAATGATTGTTTCTAAAGAAAAATGTCAAAGCATTTTTGATATTTTATAATTTTGAGGGACCAGCACTGCAGCATAGCAGGTAAAGCCTCCACTTGTAGCGCCAGCATCCCAAATGGGCGCCAGTTCGAATCCCAGCCATTCTACTTCCTATCAAGCTTCCTGCTAATGTGCCTGGGAAAGCAGCAGAAGATGGTCCAAGTCCTTGGGACCTTGACTCCCACATGGGAGACCCGAAAGACGCTCCTGACTCCTGGTGTTGGACCAGCTCAGCTCTGGCCATTGATGCCATTTGGAGAGTGAACCAGTAGATGGAAGATCTCTCTTTCTCTCTGCCTCTCTCTATATAATTTTGAAAAACAAAATTATCAATTATAAAACATACCTTGTTGAGCTAATGTTGATCTGAGCATCCCAGTCTTTGACCAAATTTTTATTTGTCCATCTTCTCCAACTGTATATAGAAAAAAAATTATATTTTTATCTATAGGAAACAATTTAAACATTAAATTCGTGTATAAAAGTCACCAGTATCAACATTAACACATATTTAATATTCAAATACAATTTACTCCAAATGACCATTCTTCAAAACTTAAAATTTAATAGAAATGACTGAAACAATTTTATCAAAGTGGCCTAACTTCTGTATTACAATTTTATTTTTTCCTTCAATCTTAGATTAAGAGGATATTATTATAAGAGGCCATTATTATAATTTTATCATAAGAGGATATTATTCAAATAATGCTTCAGTTGATATTGAACTCTCCATTTTAGAATTCTATGAAAAATGTTTTCTAAGTCAAATTCCATTAAGTTAGAGCAGCCCTGTGAAGATGCTCATGTAGCAAGGAGTTAAGACTCTTGCCAACAGCTACGCTGAATAAACCATCACAGAAGTAGAACTTGACAAGCCTAGTCAAGCCTTCATATGACTGAAGCCCTATCCAACAACTTGACTGGACACCCATGAGACTCTAAACCAAATGAACCATCCACCTAATCAGCCCACAGAAAGCCAAATTCCAGTGGGTTAGGGAATTAATGAAGTTAAGTGAGAGACTACTACTTTAAACAGCTTGGCTGAAAAACAAAGAGAGAGGAAGTTGTAGCTAAAAAGCATTGTTTATGTCAGAAAATATGTTTATTATTTTGAGTCACTAACTGTTGGGGTAGTTTGTTTTGTAGTAAATGAAAACTAATAAAGGAATTATGAATTCTTAGAGTAGAACAGAGGGAAATAAAGGTCAGTTATATGAGATTATTTTGATTTTTAAGGAATTATAACTTTCATTTACCCCAAACTTGACCATCAAAAAATTACAGAACAGTTTCTAAGTTACATGGGAAAATAAACAATAGGACATTCTGTTATGTAACATTTATGTAGCAGTCTAGATCAATACTATGACAATTATTTGCTGTTACACAGTGAAAGACATCATAAAAATATTGTTTCTTTCAAAAATTTACCTAAAATGTTACTTTTGCAGTTTACCTGTAACTAATGCTGTTCCTTCATAATTCCATCTTCCTGCAAGTACTGCTCCACAGTGAGCTTCTACACTTTTTTCTACTCTTCCTAACTTCGAAATCAGATGAAATTTACCTTAAAAGAAGATATATTTGACAAACCTTTTATTAATGTATTCAATCAACAAATATCTGATGAGTACTACTACACTGGTGAGCCTAGTACTAAGCACTGAAGCATGAGCAAATAATACTCTTAATCTCAAGGAGCACACAAATCTACTGGAGAACAGGCACAAAAACAACATTAAGAAGCCTTGAGGCAGGCGCCATGGCTCACTAGACTAATCCTCTGGCGCTGGCACCCCAGATAGGGGCGCCAGATTCTGTCCCGGTTGCCCCTCTTTCAGTCCAGCTCTCTTCTGTGGTCTGGGAGTGCAGTGGAGGATGACCCAAGTCCTTGGGTCCTGCACCCGCATGGGAGACCAGGAGGAGGCACCTGGCTCCTGGCTTTGGATCAGCGCAGTGCGCCGTCTGCAGCAGCCATTGAGGGCTGAACCAACGGAAAAGGAAGACCTTTCTCTGTGTCTCTCACTCTCACTGTCCACTCTGCCTATCAAAAAATAAAAATTAAATTAAAAAAAGAAACCTTGGAACAGGCAGTATAACAGATACAGACACATAATATAGTGCTATGATAGTTCAGAATGATGATACAACTCTGATGAGATATAGCCAAGTAGTACCAAGAGAAATATCAATAAAGCCTTTTATTTAAGCAGTTTTATAATCTTGATTTTTTTTTACAGGCTATGAAAAAGCTAAAAAATGTATAAAGGAAAGGAACCAAAACAGTTAAATGAATAATTATAGGTTTTCAAGTACTGGCTTTACATGACTTTACACTGTGACAGGCATCAGTTAGATAAAAAGCAGATTACTTAGTTGCCATTCTTAAAAAGTTTGCACATACATAGGCAGAAAGTGAACAATTTATACCTTTAAAGAACATAACAAATTATATAAGAGAATTCATGGAGAAAAATCAACTGTACAAATAAGTGATACAGCAAATTGAGAAAGGATCAATGTGGTTTTTAAATGATCATTAAGTCTAGAAATAGCTGGCAATAAACTGCAGTGAAACTAGAAACTTTCCCTAAAATCAAAAGGTATTTTTTCTCTGCAGTGAGAGAATAATGCAGCAGCTGATTCAACATGTCAACTCAGAAATATCATTGTGTTTAAATTCACATTTAAAATGATGGCTTTTCAAGATTCTGGCCTAATATCAACAATTCATCATTGTCAAATGCTTAAAATAGCTTTCGATATGCCTAGCGTACCATGTACCACCTATCCCATTCCAACCAACAAAGTCAGTCTCTTCCCTACAAAGAGTGTACTTTATTTGTAGATCTGCTGTAGTATTTGTTTAACTGATACCCTAATAATAAATGGGCTGTGATTCAGTTCAGCACATGGTTTAGTCATACTTTTATTTGCAACAGTGCTTTCATATAATTACCATTTGTCAAATTCAACCAACTCAGTAACCCAAAATGATGCCTTACTTATTCTCTTTTTGCTCTTTGATTTTGATGGCTTTACTCTCCATTCATTCATTTTTCAAGGCCTTCAATAATAACATCTTTTTCTTTCACATAACTACTTACTAGCACCATCTACTTTTCTCCACATTTTCCTTTTAATTTTATATCTTTGAAATGGTCATTTTTCTAATATAACAAGATTACTTTGAATTGAACTGTGCTATTACTCTCTTTATAAGACTAACAAATTAATTTGGATATACATTTTTCTTTCTTTTTTTTAGAAACCTTTTATTTAGTGGGTACAAATTTCATAAATACAACTTAGGAATATAGTAATTCTTCCCACCATACCCACCCTCCCACCCCACCTTCTCTTCCCTCTCCCATTCCCAGTCCCATTCTCCATTAACATTCCTTTTCACTTTATACACAGAAGACCAACTCTATACTAAGTAAAGATTTCAACAATTTGTACACACACACACACACACACATATATTTTTTTAAAAAAGTTTGAGAACAAGTTTTACAGTTAATTCTCATAGTACAATTCATTGAGGCCAGAGGTCCTGCATAGGGAGTTAAGTGCACAGTGACTCTTGTTAATTTAACAATTAACACTCTCAGGTATTACATCAATGATCACCCAAGGCTCTTGACATGAGCTGCCAAGGCTATGGAAGACTTTTGAGTCCACAGCCTCTATCAGTATTCTGGCAAGGCCATAAGCAAAGTGGAGGATCTCTCCTCCCTTCAGAGAAAAGTACATCCTTCTTTAATGGCCCCTTCTTTCCACTGGGGTCTTACTCACAGAGATCCTTCATGTAGGATGGGTTTTGTTTTTTGTTGTTGTTGTTTTTGTTGTTGTTGTTTGCCACAGTGTCTTGGCTTTCCATGCCTGAAATGCTCTCATGGACTTTTCAGCCAGAGCAGAATGCCTTCAGAGCTGATTCTGAGGTCAGAGTGCTCTTTGGAGCAATTGTCATTCTATGAGTCTGCTGTGTGAACTGCTTCCCATGTTGGAACAATCTCTCCGTTTTAATTCTATCTATTGTTATTACCAGACACTTGATCTTATTTATATGATCCCTTTAACATATCCTATCTATATGATAATTTGACACTTAATATGATCACTTTAACACTTAAGATGGCACTATTACAACCCAGCTTAATGGGATTTGGAGTCCCATGGCAAGTTTTTAGCTGTACCCTTAGAAGTAATGCAGGACTATACAGCTTTACGGTTACAAACTTCCTCCTCCTTCTCTTATTCCCACTCTTATTTTTTACTGAAATCTATTTTCAATCACTATATACACATATGATTAACTCTATGTTAAGTAAAGAGTTCAACAAATAGTATGAAGAAGAGAAAAAAAAACTTCCTCAACATTAAAGACAGGGGCTGTTCAAGTCATTGCTTCTCATAGTGTCAATTTCACTTTTACAGATTTCCATTTAGCTGCTCTGTTAGTTATCACAGATCAGGGAGAACATGTGGTATTTGTCCCTTTGGGACTGGCTTACTATGTTGCTCAACAACAACAACAACAAAAAGAACCAGAAGAAGACAAAAACCTCAACAGAAGAAACTGTAAAAATGACATATAGGGGCACCTGTTGTGGCACAGCATGTAATCCCAATGCTTCTGAAGCTGACATCCCACATCTAGTGTTGGTTCAAAATGGGAGTGCCAGTCCAAGTCCCCACTGCTCTTCTTCCAATTCATCTTCCTGCTAATACAACTGGGAAAGCAGCAGATGATGGCCCAAGTCCTTGGGCTCCTGACACCTATGTGGAGACCAAGATGGAGTTCCTGGCTCTGGCCTCAGCCTGGCAAAGACCTGTCTGTTGTGACCATCTCCTCCCTCTTCCCCAGGCCACAGCAGAGAGCTGGATCAGAAGTGGAGCAGCCAGGACTCGAACCGGTGCCCATATGGGATGCTGGCACTGCAGCCAACAGTTTTACCAACTATTCCTTAGCTCCAGCCCCAAGACTTACTTCCTCAATCAGCATCCCATTCTCTTGACTAAAGTGATTCACACAATGATATGTACCTAACCAGGCCAGCAAGAGATAGTGAAGAAGAAGCACTCTTTCTGCTGACATTTCCTTTCTAGTATGATAAGCCTTGGACTACTGGCCACCATCAGGTTCTCCATGAGAGGAGAGCCTATTCAAGAAATGGTGAGGCATTGTGGTGGAGCAGGTTGGCTCCTCCACTTCTGATCCAGCTCCCAGCTAATGCTCCTGGGAAAGCTGCAAAAGATGGCTCAAGTACTTGGGCCCCTGCACACAATGTGGGAGATCTGGCTAAAGCTCTTGGCTTTGGCCTGGCCCAGCTCTGGCCCTTGTGGCCAATGGGGCAATGAACCAGTGGATGGAAGATCTCTGCCTCTCCTTCTGTCTCTGTAACTCTGCCTTTCAAATAAATAAATACATCTTTTAAAGGAGGGAAGGGAAGGGAAGGGGAGGGGTAAGAAGGGATGTGAGGAGAAGGAAGAAAAGAAAGAAATGATGAGAACAGGGACTTGATATAGCTTTGCTTGAAGATCTACCCCCTAGAGTTAGGTGAACCAAAAAACTCCGTAAGTTGTAAGTCTATGATTTCTGATGAGGATACTCCCAATTAGCATAGTAAAGTACAATACAGATACAATACAAAAGTAGGTAAAGTACAATACATATAAAAACAGTTCAAGTATACCTAAGGGAAAAAAATTCATGCTTTCTATTCACCAATAAGAATATAGTCAAATTCTATAAATCTTCAACTTTGTAACTAGAAATTAACATATACTAGAAAATAAAGGATATATTTAATATATTTAATAGGTGGTTTACCAAATGAGTATGCCCATATACTTTAGTGAAGTTATGTTACTAAGAAATATTTGAAGAAATTAGAAACCAAAACTGGTAACAGCTGAACTCAACTCACAAAAGCAGAGAAAAAGTAAAGTTAAAGGCCCATATACAATCTCAGTTTATTTTACTCTCCTTCAAGACAAGTTTTTGGGCCAGCACTGCGGTGCAGCTGGTTAAGCCGCTACCTGTGACTCAGACATCCCATGTGAGCACTAGTTCGAGTCCCAGCTGCTGCACTTCTGATCCAGCTCCCTACTAATGTGCCTGGGAAAGCACAGGGAGATGGCCCAATTACTTGGGCCCCTGTACACATGTTGGAGACCCAGATGGGACTCCATTCTCCTGTCTTTGGTCTGGCCCAACTATGGCCAGTATGGCTATTGGAAGAGCACACCAGCAGATGGAAGATATCTCTCTCTCTAATTCTGCCTTTGAAACAAATAAAATAAACCCTTAAAAAGAAAAAAAAATGTTTTGTAGCCCATAAAAGTATGGATGACATAGTTAGACCTACAAAAATCAACCTTGTAAAACAATTCAAACCATAAATTGCATTAATATATTATGTCTTTTAAATACAAAGATGAGCACAGAACATCTACTTATAACTTACCATCAGAACTCGTGAGGACAAAGCTTTCTGCTTGAGTCTGTTTCTTTACACCGAAACTTTTTGGGAACCAGTGAAGATCTATAGGGTAAATATCATCAGGAAGCTTTACTATTTGACTTGTTTCACTGGTTAACAAGTTCCACTTCACTATCTGGTGATCATCACTACATGAATACAGCTCTTCAGCAGTAGTCCAGCCCACACAGCTTACTAATTCTTGATGTATCACAATGTTAAGAAGACATAAAATATACAAAAATATCTTAAATATTAATAAGTAAAATAATTTATAGATGCAGATTATGAAGACAAAGTAGAATAGTGTGAAACATTTTCAGGCTTCTAAAAGTACTTTTCATTATATGGTTTTTATATTTTTCTCCATACAAAGAGATAAACATCTGCCAAAACAGTTGTAAAAATGTAAAGCAGGGGCCTGTGCTGCAGCGTAGGGGTAAAGCCGCTACCTGCAATGCTGACATCCCATTCGGGTACCAGTTCAGTCCCAGCTGCTCAATTTCTTATCCAGCTTTCTCTCTCTACTATGGCCTAGGAAAGCAACAGAACATGGCCCTCAAGTCCTTGGGCCCCTGCACCTGCATGGGAGACCCAGAAGAAGCTCCTGGTTCGGATCAGCTCAGCTCTGGGTGTTGTGGCCATATGGGGAGTGAACCAGCAGATGGAAGACCTCTCTCTCACTCTGCCTCTGCCTCTTTGTAACTCTTCCTTTCAAATAAAGAAATAAATCTCTAAAAACAATAATTTAAAGCAAGAAAGACATCCAGATGCCAAAGGGGAAGAAAAGGGTCTAACTACATGAAAATGTAAAACTTATGTTACAAGCTGAAGCTCTGGCCCAGAGATTAAGTCACCACTTAATCTCTGGCATCCAACACTGGAGCTCCAGTTCCAAGTCTTGGCTGCTCAGCTTCCAATCCAGCTCCCTAATAATGCACCCTGGAATACAGTGCAAGATGGCCCAAGTGGTTGGGCCCCTGCTACCCACCCTGCCACAAAATGGAGTTTGGGGCTCCTGGCTTTGACGTGGCCCAACCTCAGCCATCACAGCCATTCAGGAAGTGAACAAGTGGTTCTCTCTCCTTCTCTCTTTCTCTCTCTCTCTCTCTTTAAAATAAATATTAAATCAATCTTTAAATAAATTAAATTAAAAACCTGTGTTACACAAATTCCATAAATAAGGCCAAAAGATACACAAAAGAAACCAAATAGATCAAAAGGCATGAGAGGTTCTATATACAATGTTGGGGGATAGGTAGGGAGAAAAGGGACCTATATATTTTTTCTTTACATATATCTGCATCACCAAATTTCTTAGGATCAGCATATATTATTTTGGTAAGTAAAAAAAATCAAGTGTTAAAAGAAGACAGAATCTAAGAGTAAAATAACTTCCTTAAATCACACATTATATCATTCAGAAACCTAGCAAAAACACCTAGCTTCACAGCTGAAACTAAAATCTTACCAAACTTTTTTTTATTTCACTTATTTATTTATTTTTGACAATAACAAATTTTTTGACAATAAGGACAGGACATAATTCAGTTACAACACTGTACTTATAACATGCAAAAAGCTAGATGAGATATGATCTCTAAAAGTCTTATTTTATTTAACCTATTTTATTTTTGGCCTCCAATTTATCAGAAGGATTTCTACATAAGCTAAGACATTGAAGTAACTGTCACTTCCTCCATCAGGACAGCTGCTTACCTTAGTAGAACCATGTACCTAGAGAAGGCATTTTAGTTTGTCACTTACAGTGGATGTTTTGTTTTGCTTACATATGAATTTCTCTATTGACAGATCATTCTTGGTTGACCTATTTGTTTTGTTATTGCTACTATATAATACTTTTTTTACTTCATTTTTTCTCATCAATGCTTTTATAGGTTTATTTGAATAATAAAACTTTTTCCAAGGAAACAATGTGTTAAAATTATCCAGGGACAATATAGGTTTTTTAAAGATTTTAAAATATAACAGATTAAGTAGCAACTAAAAGATTTACACCTTTTTTACAGATTATAGAAAGGTTTTAGAAGTCAGCATAAATAGCTAATAATGTGGCACTAGGATACTTAGAACTCAAAATACAACTTAAACAAAAGGACCATCAACCATTAATGAAAAAAGGCCTAAAATTCTGGCACCCAAACAATGTTAGATAAAACCTAGAAAGAAAGAAGCTTACAGGGTCGGCACCGTAGCTCACTTGGTTAATCCTCAGCATGTGGCACCAGCATCCCATATGGGCACTGGGTTCTAGTCCTGGTTGCTCCTTTTCCAGTACAGCTCTCTGCTGTGGCCCGGGAAGGCAGTGGAGGATGGCCTAAGTGCTTGGGCTCCTGCACCTGCATGGGAGACCAGGAAGAAGCACCTGGCTCCTGGCTTCGGATCGGTGCAGCGCTGGCTGTAGCAGCCATTTGGGGAGTGAACCAGCGGAAGGAAGACCTTTCTCTCTGTCTCTCTCTCTCTCACTGTCTATATCACTAGGATATATAGGATTAACCTATTGCACAACAGCGCCGGCCCCTTGAATAAATGTTTAAATCAGTGCTTTCCTATTTCTGTTGAAGAACCAGATTTTTTTTTATTTCAAATTCACTGCAGATTGATATTTCATAAGATAAAATAAAAATTATTTGAACAATGATCTTATATTTGAGGCTGTAACAAAATCAAATTGGTACAGAAATTTCATACTTCTTATTTTCAATTTCTAAACTTACCCCTTCACCGACATGTAATAAGGTCCACTAATGACATTTTGGGTGGAACTGTTTTTGTTGTTGTTCTTATAGGAGACACACACACAAAAAACACACACACACACACACACATACAGAGAAAGAGAGAGATCTTCCATATGCTGATTCACCCCCCAAATGGCCCCAACAGCTGGAGTTTGGCCAGGCCAAAGCCAAGAACCAGAAGACTCTTCTTCCTGGTCTCCCACGTGGGTGCAGGGGCCCAAGCACTTGGGTCATCTTCTGCTGCTTTCCCAGGTGTATCAGCAGGGAGCTGGAATGGAAGTAGAGTAGCTAGGACCTGAACCAGCACCTATACGGTATGCTTGAGTTACGGGCCATGGCTTTACCCACTGCACTACAGGGCCAGCTCTGTGTGAAACTGTTTTAAATGGCTAAGAATGATGATAATAGCGCCCATCATATGTCTTTGGCATGTAATTGGGGGCATACTGACAATATATAGGGTCATACATTTAACAAAATATTAATAATTGCCACCTTCTCAAATGAAATAGCAAAGTTCTGACTGCTCAGATTTCCCTAGTTTGTCCTCCAGTTTATCATGAGTATGACGAAATGGAGAACTCAATTGACATATTCTAGATCACAATAGCAAAGAAATTACTTGTTGTTTTAAAAAAGCTTCTCTTTTAAGATCCTACTAGACTAAACGAAAACTACTCTTTAAGTACTTAAGTATAATACTTAAGTAGAGTAAGAAAAATGTCAATAAGAATTTGAAAGTAAGATTTAGGGCAAATAGTTTGCTTTGGAAAATTACCTATAACACATGACTTCAAATATTTCAAAAAACAATTTAGCTAAACTACAATTAAAGGAGTAAAAAAACTCTATTCTCCAACTAGAATGCAAAATAGAAGAAAACTTTTAACAATACTATAAAATGATCACAATAAAGTAGTAAGTTTTAAAAGGATATGCTTTGGTTCTTTTAAAAGAGATATCTTCAGTCTCATGTCTCCACTTCCAGCAAAAAATTTAAATGCCACTTAATTGTATTCACTGTAAAAAGGAGAAAATGTATAAAGTTAGCATTAAAAACAAACATGTCAAAACACAAAAAAAGCTACCAAAATAGCTTTGCACCCCAAGGAATACTGCAACCCCTTTCATTTTTCTGGTATTACATGGGAAAAGGAAGAAAACTGGTAGGTGCACCAATCCTGTCAAAGGGCAATGGACAGTCTTGGGTTGAACCCCAAGGGTCCTCTGCAAGCTTCCTGAGTTGGACCTACAAGTCCAGGGCACCATTAAGTAAATCTGATCAGATAAAGAACTACCAAAGGCAATCCTGAGCCACACCAAAAGATTCTGCAAACTGGGAACTCTTCATAAATCAATTTTAGCCCTGTGTAATAGCTATAAATTGAATTTCCAAAGTCTGAACAAAAAATAAACTACATTTTTAGAGATTTATTTTAGGACTCCCATGAAAATAATTGGTAGCCCAATCTGGGGTTTGTTGTTGCAAGGTGGTCCAGGGTAGGGGGAAGGATCAGCAGACACTATCCAACAGTTATGGTTACCACAATGGCAATATGAAAAAATAATTATTTAAAGAAAGAGGTAACATTTTGATTATAAAATTCACATAAAAGTCACAGTAATTGTTAAATAAAAACTTCAAAAAAGAGGAGTAACACTTTCTAAATAACCATCTCATCGAAAGAAACAAATCAAGAAAATTCTAAATTGTCAGACTCCAATTTACATGTACAGACTTACTTTCTGAGTAATTTAACCTAAAATAACTCATGGGCCAGTGTTGTGATGTGGAGGTAAGGGTTCCACCTGCAATGCCCGCATCCCATTGGGTGCTAGTTCATGTCCTGGTTGCTCCACTTCCCTGTTAGGGGTCTATGAAAAGCAGTAGAAGATGGTCCAAGTTCTTGGGCCCCGGCCACACCATGGGAGACCTGAAAGAAGCTCCTGGCTCCTGGCTTCAGCCTGGCCCAGTGGTGGCCATTGCAGTCATCTGGTGAGTGAACCAGTGGATGGAAGATCTATCTGTCTCTCTCTGCGCTCTCTCTCTCTCTCTTCCTCTCAGTCTCTCCCACTCTTTCTGTAACTTTGACTTTCAAATAAATGAATAAATCTTTTTAAAAAAAGTGTAAATAAAGGGAAAAAATTCTCTTTACCCAGTCAAAAGTTACTGCTAACCATATCAAAGGAGATGCTGACTATATTTAGTAGACCTCCTTTAGATAATTTCTTATTCCTTTGAGTCCTGGAAGACTTTTAGTTCCCACAAGGTACTGAATACTGGTACTGTATTTCAAAGCATTCCTTTCACTTCTCCTTCTTCCAGTTGTCACAGGGTGATTTCTGTTGAACATCAAAGGTATGAAACTTTGTAGCACAGCCAGAGCTAGAATACAATCTCTCCCAGGCAAACTTCACAGGTTCACTTTTTGTTCCTTAGTAGTTCAACATCTTCTTCAAAACTCCTTCCTCCCTCCTATCAGGACTCTTCCAATCAGTGAAGGTAAAAAGAATAACATTTTAAAAAATTCTGTTTTTTCACAATAGCACAAATTTACTCAGCTAATAGAGTTTAATAAAATAAAAGCAGATAGGGGCCGGCGCCATGGCTCACTTGGTTAATCCTCTGCCTGTGGCGCCAGCATCACATATGGGCACTGGGTTCTAGTCCCGGTTGCTCCTCTTCCCGTCCAGCTTTCTGCTGTGACCCGAGAAGGCAGTGGAGGATGGCCCAAGTCCTTGGGCCCCTGCACCTGCATGGGAGACCAGGAAGAAGCACCTGGCTCCTGGCTTCGGATCGGTGCAGCGCTGGCTGTAGCAGCCATTTGGGGGGTGAATAAATGGAAGGAAGACCTTTCTCTCTGTTTCTCTCTCTCACTGTCAAACTCTATCTGTAAAATAAAAAATAATAAATAAAATAAATAAATAAAAGCAGATAAATTCTTGCTTCTGGAAGTGACAAAGAACACAATAGATAAGAAAATATACATAAAAGCTGGATATACTATTGATATAAAAAAATTTAAAATAGTATGGTTTTTATAAGAAAGGGACTACTGCCCAACAAAGAAAAGCCCAGGACTGGACGGCTTCACTGCTGAATTCTACCAGACATTTAAAGAAGAACTAACTCCAATTCTTCTCAAGCTATTCAAAACAATGGAAAGGGAGAGAGTCTTCCCAAACTCCTTCTATGAAGCCTACGTCATCTTAATTCCTAAACCTGAAAAAGATGCAACAGAGAAAGAGAACTATAGACCAATATCCCTGAAGAACATAGACACAAAAATACTCAACAAAATATTGGCTAATCAAATCCAACAACACAGCAGAAAAATTATTCACCAGACCAAGTAGGATTTATCCTGGGTATGCAAGGATGGTTCAACATTCGCAAACCAATCAGTATGATATATCAGATAAACAAAATGAAGAACAAAAACCATAGGATTATCTTTATAGATGCAGAGAAAGCATCTATGACAATGCAGCATCCTTTCATGATGAAAACCTTAAACAAATTGGGTACAGAAGGAACATTCCTCAACACAATCAAGGTAATTTATGACAAACCCATGGCCAGTGTCCTCTTGAATGGGGAAAAGTTGGAAGCATTCCCTCTAGGATCCAGAACCAAACAAAGATGCCCACTCTCACCACTGCTATTCAATATAGTTCTGGAAGTTTTAGCCAAAGCCATTAGGCAAGAAAAAAGAAACCAAAAGGATACAAATTAGAAATGACAAAATCAAACTATCCTTATTTGCAGAATGACATGTTTCTATATATAGGGGATCCAAAAAACTCCACAGAGAGACTACTGGAACTCATAAAAGAATTTGGTAAACTGGCAAAATATAAAATCAACATAGAAAAATCAATAGCTTTTGTATACAGAGAGAATGTCATGGCTGAGAAAGAACTTTTAAGATCAGTCCCATTCACAATAGCTTCAAAAAGAATTAAATACCTTGGAATAGTTTAACCAAGGATGTCAAAGATCTCTATGATGAAAATTACAAAACATTAAAGAAAGACGCAGAAGAAGACATTTAAAAATGGAAAAATCTTCCATGTTCATAGATTGGAAGAATCAACATCATCAAATCGTTCATACTACAAAAGCAATTTACAGATTCAATGGGATCACAATCAACCAAGGACTTTCTTCTCAGATATACAAAAAATGATGCTAAAATTCATATGGAAACACAAGACACCCCAAATAGCTAAAGCAATCTTATACAACAAAAATAATGCTAGAGGCATCACAGTACCTGATTTCAAGACATACTACAGGGCAGTAATAATCAAAACAGCCTGGTACTGGTAAAAAAAAACAGACTTGTAGATCAATGGAACAGAATAGAAACTCCAGAAATCAATCCATGCATCTACAACTAACTCATATTTGTCAAAGGAGCTAAAATCAATACCTGGATCAAGGACAGTCTGTTTAACAAATGATGCTAGGGAAAATGGATCTACACATGTGGAAGTATGAAACTATCCTCCTACCTTACACCTTACACAAAAATCCATTCAATATGGATCAAAGACCTAAATCTATGACCCAATACCATCAAATTATTAGAGAACATTGGGGAAACCCCATAAGACATTGACAGAGAAAGAGTTATTGGAAAAGACCCCAGAAACAAAGGCAATCAAAGCCAATTACATCAAGCTGAGAAGTTTCTGCACTACAAAATAAGCACTCAGCAAAGTGAGGAGGCAACAGACAGAATAGGAGAAAATATTTGCAAACTATGTAACTGATAAAGGGTTAATATTAAGAATCTAAAAAAAGCTCAAGAAATTCAACAACAATAAAACAAACAATCCAGTCAAGAAAGGGGCAAATGGGGCCAGTTCTGTGGCATAGTGGGTAAAGCCACCGCCTGCAGTGCTTGCATCCCATATGGGTGCCGGTTCGAGTCTCGGATGCTCCACTTCCAATCTGTCTCTGCTATGGTCTGGGAAAGCAGTAGAAGATGGCTCAGGTCCTTGGGCCCCTGTACCCACATGAGACACCTGGAGGAGGCTCCAGGCTCCTGGTTCCTGGCTTTGGATCGGTGCAGCTCCAGCCACTGAAGCCACTTGGGGAGTAAACCAGCAGATGGAAGACCTGTCTCTGTCTCTCTCTCTCTCATTGCCTCTCCTCTTCTCTCTGTGTAACTTATAGGTAAATAAATAAATCTTAAAAAAAAAGAAGAAGAACGAAAGAAAGAAAGGAAGGAAGAAATGGGCAAAGGATTTGAACATGCATTTTTTTTTTAAGATTTTATTTATTTACTTGACAGGTAAAATTACAGACAGTGAGAGAGAGAGACAGAGAAAAGTCTTCCTTCCATTGGTTCACTCCCCAAATGGCCATAATGGCTGGAGCTGCACCCATCCAAAGCCAGGAGCTAGGTGCTTCTCCCTGGTCTCCCACACAGGTGTAGGGGCCTAAGCTCTTGGGCCATCTTCTTTTCTCTCTCTCTTTTTTTTTTTTTTTTCTTTTTTGACAGGCAGAGTGGACAGTGTGAGAGAGACAGAGAGGAAGGTCTTCCTTTTTGCCGTTGGTTCACCCTCCCATGGCCGCCATGGCTGGCGCGCTGCAGCCGGCGCACCGTGCTGATCCAAAGCTAGGAGCCAGGTGCTCATTCTGGTCTCCCATGGGGTACAGGGCCCAAGGACTTGGGCCATCCTCCACTGCACTCCCAGGCCATAGCAGAGAGCTGGCCTGGAAGAGGAGCAACCGGGACAGAATCCGGCACCCCGACTGGGACTAGAACCCGGTGTGCCGGCGCCACAAGGCAGAGGATTAGCCTATTGATCCACGGCGCTGGTCTCAGGCCATCTTCAACTGCTTTCCCAGGCCACAGCAGAGAGGTGGATTGGAAGAGGAGCAACTGGGACTAGAACCTGGCGCCCATATGGGATGTCGGCACCGCAGGTGGAGGATTAACCTAGTGTGCCACAGCACCAGCACTGAACAGGCATTTTTTCAAAAGAGGAAATTCAAATGGCCAACAGACACTTGAAAATGTCACGATCACTAGCCATCAGGGAAATGCAAATGAAAAGCATGATGAGGTTTCACTTCACTCACTTAGAATGGCTCTCATACAGAAATGAACAAACAACAAATGTTGGCAAGGATGTGAAGAAAAAGGTACCCTGGACCACTGTTGATGGGAATGTAAACTGGTGCAGCCACTGTGGAAGACAGTATGGAGATTCCTCAAACATCTGTATATAAGCTTACCATATGATCCAGCTGTCCCACTCCTGGGAATTTACCCAACCCAAAAGAAATCACCATATGAAAGAGTTATCTGTACCCCCATGTTCATTGTGGCACAATTCACAACAGTTAAAATATGGAATCAACTCAGATGTCCATCAGCTGTTGACTGGATAAAGAAATTATGGTATATATATATATATATATATATATATTATATATAGCTATTAAAAAAAGAAATTAAAGAAATCCTGTCATTTGCAATAAGATGGATGCAACTGAAAACCATTATATTTAGTGAGATAAGCCAGTCCCAGAAAGACAGATAACATGTCTTCCTTGATCAAGGTAACTAATAGAGTACCTGAAATATAATGTGTTGGAGTGAAACATTCTGAGATTCAATGATTTTTTTTTTAGCCCTTGTGTTTTCTGTTGAGGAACAGTGTTTTTGTTTTTTTGGTTTTTTTTCTGTTCATACTATTTGTTGAACTCTTTTACTTTGAGTAGGGGTAACTATACAATCATTAACTATACTGAAAATATATCTTGGTAAAAATTAAGAGTGAAAATGTGAGAAAGGGGGGGAATGTTACTATATTCCTAAATCTGTATATATGAAATATATGAAGCTTTAAAATTAATCAAAAAAGGGACAATCAACTATTCAGAAATATACTGCAGAGGAATTTTGAAAAGAAGGTGGCATCCTAACACTGGGAAGAGTCTGTTGCTCAAAGAACCTTAGGCATTCCATTTAGCCAAGATTATCTGAATGAATAACACATGCACTCTGGTATGAGACTGAATAGAGGACTAAGGCAAAAGTAACATTAGAGCATAGTCAATTCAGACAAATTCAGGATTGCTTCAATGCTGCACTGAGAGATTTTCAGTCTGCTCAAAGGCATTGGCCACTGAGGATCTGATCAACAAGTGGTATTGGAGTGGGAGGAATAAGAGTAAGATAATGCAAAGAAAATGTCCAGGGTACAGATAACCTCGCAACTTTACATAGGAAATACTATTGTGCTCTTACTATTAAAAGTTATTTATAGGGGCCCGGCACTCTGACATAACAAGTAAAGCTGCTGCCTGCGGTGCCAGTAAAAGATGGCCCAAGTCCTTGGTTCTCTGCACCCACATCGGAGATGTGGAAGAAGCTCCTGACTCCTGGCTTCAGATCAGCTCAGCTCTGGCCATTGTGGCTACCTGGGGAGTGAAACAGCAGATGGAGGACTTTTTTTCTCTCTCTCTCTTACTCTGCCTCTCTGTAACTCTGCCTTTCAAATAAAAAATAAATAAATATTTTTTAAAAAGTCATTTATAAATTATATCTGGGGGGTGGCACTGTGGCATAGTGGGTAAAGCTGCTGCCTAGAATGCTGGCATCCCATATTGGAGCCAGTTCAAGACCCAGCTGCTCCACTTTTGATCCAACTCCCTGCTATGGCCTGGAAAAGCAGCAGAAGATAGCCCAAGTGCTTGGGCCCCTGACCCTTTGTGGAAGACCCAGAATAAGCTTCTGTCTCCTAGTTTTGGATCAGCCCAGCTCCAGCCATCGCAGCCATTTGGGGAGTGAACCAGCAGATGGAAGACCTCTCTGGCTCTGCCTCTGCCTCTCTGTAACTCTGCCTTTCAAATAAATAAATAAATAAATCTTTTAAAACAAAACTGGCTCTGGTCCAGTTTACACCAATATATGTGGGGTTTGGGAAGAACAAAATGTTGTTACTTGTCAGCACCTCCATCATAAAAGCTACCATCACCTCCTGCCTCATTTATTGCAGTAGCCTCAGAACTGATCTTCTGCTCCTATACTTACGCCTCCAAGCTCTTCTAAAAACAACAGCAATAATTGCTTTTAAGCTAAGTCAGAGCACAAAGGCCAGTATAGCTAAAACAGAATGAGTGGGGCCAGTGCTGTGGCCCAGTAGGTTAATCCTCCACCTGGGGCACTGGCATCCCATATGGGCAACAGTTCTAGTCTCAGCTGCTCCTCTTCAGATCCAGCTCTCTGCTGTGGCCTGGGAAAGCAGTGGAAGATGGCCCAAGTCCTTGGGTCTCTGCACCCGTGTGGGAGACCCTGAAGAAGCTCCTGGCTCCTGGCTTCAGATCATCTCAGCTCCAGCCATTGCAGCCATTTGGGGAGTGAACCAGCAGATGGAAGACCTTTCTCTCTGTCTCTCTCTCACTATCTGTAACTCTACTTCTCAAGTAAATAAATAAAATCTTAAAAAAAAAAAAAAGAAAGAGTAAAGACACAAGCAGGAAATTAGGGAAGGAGTGAGGAGCACAGATCACATACGGCTTTGGAAAGTCACAATAAAAAGCTTTGGTTTTTCTTCTGAATGAACCCAGAAACCAGTACAGGGGGCCAGCATAGTGGCACTACAGGTTAAGCTGCAGTCTACAACACTGGTATCTAATATGAGTGCCACTTTGAAACCAGGCTGCTCCACTTCAGATCCAGTCCCCTGCTAATGTGCATGGGAAGGCAAAGCCTGGCCCAACAGCAGCCATTGCAGCCATTTGGGGAGTGAACCAGTGGATGGAAGATCTCTCAGTCTCTCCCTCTCTCTAATTCTGCCTTTCAAATAAATAAATCTTTAAAAAAGAAGCCAGTGGAGGAGTTATGAGCAAAATAGTGACACCATATGACTTATATTTTAAAATGGTCATATACATGCTATGCAAAAAAACAGATGTTGGGAGGGAAGATGAAGAAGAATGGAAGCAGAGAAGCCAGTTACAATTTCCATAATCGAGAAAAGAGATGAAAGTGGCTTGGATGAGGAAGGACAAGGCAGAATACATGGTACGAAGTGCTCATACTTTGAATATGTTTTGAGAGAAGATTCCATCAGGATTTGTTGATGAATTGGATTTAATTAAATGAATCATAAAAAATGACTCAAATATTTCAACAGTTAGAATGGAGTTGCCATTTACTGAAAAGAGAACAGTGAGGAACATTTACTGAAAAGAGAAGAGTGGAGGCTATAATATTAAAAATTCCATTTTGGAAATGTTAAGTTTAACATGTCTATAAGACATTCCAAATGGAGAGGGTAAAGAGAAGCTGGATATACAAGTCTGAAGTCCAGATATAGGTTAGAGTTGGAGATACCAATCTGACATCACTTTGAGGGTTGAAAGCACAAAGATTATAGTCAAAGCCATGGGATACAATAAAACTACCAGGAAAACTTGAAAAAGGTAGTAGATTCAATGGTCTGGAAGTCCTCCTGAAGAATTGTCAGCATTACGATTCTAGAGGGGGCCCAGCACTGTGGTGTAGAGGGTTAAGCCACTGCCTGCAGTGCTGGCATCCCATATGGGTGCCAGTTCAAGTCTCAGCTGCTCCTCTTCCAATCCAGCTCTCTGCTATGGCCTGGGAAAGCAGTAGAGGATGGCCCAAGTCTTTGGGCCCTGGCATCCCTGTGGAAGACCCAGAGGAAACTCCTGGTTCCTGGCTTTGGATCTGCCCAGCTCTGGACATTGAGACCATCTGGTGAGTAAACCAATAGATGGAAGACCTCTCTCTCTGCCTCTGCCTCTCAAATAAATAAATAAATTGAAAGGAAGGAAGGAAGGAAGGAAGGAAGGAAGGAAGGAAGGAAGGAAGGAAGGAAGGAAAAAGGAAAAGAAAACAGTCAGATTTGACTGTAAACGTAAAGGAATCATTCATACTTAAAGTTGAGGACATTAATTTGGCTACTAATACACTGTAAATTCCAAAAGGATTTAGATGCCACAGAGCTAAGAATCTGAAACAGATGGTGGGAAATGGAAGACACAGCTGGCTGACGTCCAGGATCCATTCATATCCACTGCTGTGGTAGAAAAACCTAAAGCTTCTCTGGCTACATAGAAAGAAGACTGGGTTTCTCAGCTGCCCTGAAAATCAGCTGATCTCAATCTGAAACCCACAGGGAGATATTACAATGTCATCAACCTAGTGGGTATACAATCCCAACAAAAATGGATGCCCATAGCGGCAATGTCAAAATTGAGTTACTTAAGGAACCCATCTTACTACTTCTTATAAAACTTATATAAAATCACAGCATAATTTGTAAATAAAAACTGGGAAGAGTTAGCACTCCCCTGTTGTACCATCAAGGCCATGTATAACACAGAAACAAGAAACAATGAGCCAAGATTCTTGACCTAATTGAGTCAGATCAGTCCTGCACTGCCTATTCAGACTTTTTAAGTTACAGAAAATGAAGTTTTTTAATATTTAAGCTACTGTCATCAATAGCTAACCTTTTTTTAAAAAAAAAAAAGATTTATTTATTTATTTGAAAGGCAGAGTTACAGAGAGGCAAAGGCAGAGAGAGAGTGAGGGAGCAAGAGAGTCTTCCATCTGCTGGTTCACTCCCCAGCTGGCAGCAACAGCCAGACCTGAGCCGATCCAAAGCCAGGAGCTTCTTCCAGGTCTCCCACATGGATGCAGGGGCCCAAGTACTTGGGCCATCTTCTACTGCTATCCCAAGCCACTGCAGAGCTGGATCAGAAGTGGAGCAGCCGGGACTCAACCGGCACCCATATGGGATGTTGGCGCTGCAGGTGGCTTCTTTACCAGCAATGCTGTAGTGCCGGCCCATTATAGCTAATCCTAAAAATGAACTAACACAAGGAGTTACGAGTCTTTAATGCAGAGGCTGGGATAAACAGGAATATAAGGGATGATGGAATAGTGACAAAGATTTAGAGAAGGTAGCCATCTTAGTATGTTTTCTGTTGCTTTAACAAAATACCTAAGGCTGGGTACTTTATAAAGAAGAGGTCTCCAGCTCACAATTCCTAGATTTAAGAGCATGACACTGCATCTGCTTGATTCTGGCTACATTTCTACATGGAGGATGGCATCACAGTGGGAGTGTGTGTCAGAGGGAGAGATCACACAGTGAAGCAGGAAACCAGAGTTTCAGCGGCTGGTCTAGCTTTTTCTGTCACAGCTTACTCTTGCAGGAACCAGAGTTCCTTAATAACTACGTTAATCCCTTTTGAGAGCATTATCCCCAATTACTTAATCATTTTCTACTAGGCCCCACCTCTTAAAATTTCCACCACAACACTGCCATACTGGGGACCAAGCTTCCAGAAACTGATACTTTGGGGGATACATTCAAACCATAATGGTGACTATCAACTCAAACTGTATCCTTCTTCTTGGAACTGACCTTTTAGGCAATATGTAGTGTTAATGTAAAGTTTCTTTTTTTTTTTTTTCTTTTTAAAGATGTATTTATTTATTTGAAAGGCAGAGTTGCAGAGGCAGAGTCAGAGAGAGAGAGAGAGGTCTTCCATTCTCTGGTTCACTCCCCAAATGGACACAATGGCCGGAGCTTAGCAGATCCAAAGCCAGGAGCTTCTTCTAGGTCTTTCACGTGGGTGCAGGAGCCCAAGGACTTGGGCCATCTTCCATTGCTTCCCCAGGCCATAGCAGAGTTGGATCAGAAGAGGAGCAGCTAGGACTCAAACCAGCACCCATATGGGATGCTGACAGTGCAGGCAGTGGCTTTACCCACTATGCCACAGCGCCAACCCCAGTGTAAAGTTTCCCAAGAGAAAAGTGAGGCAGTCTTCTTGCTAAGAGCACAAAGAACTCCGTGGAATTTCTTTTTAATCCTGCTAAAAGTGTTACCATTTACTTTAATAGGCAGTTTAGGGAGGGAAAAAAATTGTAGGGAGTTAGTGGGGAATAACTAAGTGTTCATTTCTCCTAATATCCTGAATTTTAAACAGTGGGTTAAGTCCTTGTATTTCTTCTGAATCTACACTCACTGCCTTAATTAACTCAGTTTCATGGTTTAACATAGATTGAAACAAATTCACTGCACAGTGACAATTCCTAATTTCGTATCTCCAGTCCATATCTTACTACTGAACCCAACTTTTTTCCCCAATCTGGAAAGCAAAGAGACAGAGATCTCCCATCTGCTGTTTCATTTCCTAAATGCTCACAACTGCTGAGGATGAGCCAAACCAAAACCAGGAGCCCCAAACCTGTTCTGGGACTCCCATATAGGTGGCAGGGACCCAAGTACTTATACCATTACCTGAGCTTCCCAGGGTACTCATTAGCAGTAAACTGGAAATGCAAATAGCATTGGGACTCAACTCAGGCACTTCAACTAGGATGCTGACATCCCCAATAGTCACTTATCTGCTGTGCCAGACACCTACCCTACCTCAGACTTTTATATTTAACTATTGACAACTCTAACTGAAAGCCTAACAGGCAACTCAGACTTAGTAAGTTCCACATCAGCCCTGTATCTTCCCTCCAAATTTCCCCTCACATAGTCTTACCCAACTGTGTAAATGGCAATTCTATTCTTCCAGATTCATAGGCCAAAAACCTTGCAGTCATCACTGACTGTTCTCTCACATTCCCCTCCCCCAAAAAGTGTGCTGACTCTAACTAAAATATATTACTTTTCACCACACCCACTGTTGGCCCCAATCCAACAATCTAGGTCTGTTAACCTAGAATCACTTACAATAGCCTCAAAATTGGCCTTCTAGCCCCTCTACAACCTATGTTCACCAGAACTGTGAGTGTGACTATTTTTAAATAGACCGTGGCACTCTTCCACTCAAAATTCTCCACTAGTTTCATATGTCATCAGAGGCAAAACAAAGTTCTTACAATGATGGCCAAGGCCAGCTGGACCCCATTATTGACCTGGATTTCCATTATAAGGTTAATTTTATGTGTCAGGTTGACTAGACTATGATTCCCAGTTCTTTGGACAAACAGTAGTCTAAATGTCACAAAAAAAAAATTTTTTTTTTCAGGTGATCAACATTTACAACCAGTTAGTTGAATTTTTTTATTTATTTGAAAACTAGAGTGACAGAGACAGAGAGAGGGAAAAGAGAGAAAGATCTTCCATCTGCTGATTCACTCCCCAAAATGACTGCAATGGCCAGAGCTGGGCAAGGCCAAAGCCAGGAACTAGGGACCAGGAGTTTCATCTGGGTCTCCCACGTAGGTACAGGGACTCAATGACTTGGGCCATCTTCCACTCTTTTTCTCAGGCCATTAGCAGAAAGCTAGATCAGAACTGGAGCAACAGGGACTCGCACTGGCACTTTTATGGGATACTGGTGTTGGCAGCAACATAACCCATTATGCCACAATGCCAGGCCCCAATCAGTTAAATTTAAGTAAAGGGCCGGCGCCGTGGCTTAACAGGCTAATCCTCCGCCTTGCAGCGCTGGCACACCGGGTTCTAGTCCCGGTTGGGGCGCCGGATTCTATCCCGGTTGCCCCTCTTCCAAGCCAGCTCTCTGCTATGGCCCGGGAAGGCAATGGAGGATGGCCCAAGTCCTTGGGCCCTGCACCCGCATGGGAGACCAAGAGAAGCACCTGGCTCCTGGCTTCGGATCAGCGAGATGCGCTGGCCGCAGCGGCCATTGGAGGGTGAACCAACGGCAAAAAGGAAGACCTTTTTCTCTGTCTCTCTCTCTCACTATCCACTCTGCCTGTCCAAAAAAAAAAAAAAATTAAGTAAAGCATATTATCCTGCTTAATTTAAGTGGGCTACTCAGTCAAAGGCCTTATGAGCAAAAAACAAGGCTTCTCAAAGAAAAGATTCTACCTCCTGGCTGCATTATGAAAATTATGCCTTAGCTTCCATCTTTCAGACTCAAGACTCTTACCTGAATTTCCAACCTGCTAGACTGATCGTCCTATGAATTTAGGACAATCCCACAATCTGTGTACCAGCTCCCACAATCACATGAAGCAAATCCCTAACTTCTTGGTAAATAGATCTTTCTCTATCAATAGGGATTATTTATCTATATTATCCTACGTATCTTCAGGTAGACAGAGGGACAGATGGAGAGAGATCCCCTATTAGTTCTGTTTCTCTGGAGAACCCTAATAAGCTATTATTTCTTTGACCTCATTTCCTGTATCCCTCTCTCCTTTCACTCAATCTGCCTCAGCCATACTGGCCTCTGTGCTTTTCTTCAAATATATTAAGCATGGTCCTGCCTCATGGCCTTTGTACTTTTTGTACTCTCTGTCTGGAATCCCTTCCCTTAGATAGCTGCATGGAATGCTTTCCTTTCCTCCTTTATATCTTCACTCAAAAGTCATCTTCTCAGGGTGTTGCTGCACAGTGGGTTGTCACTGCTTGGGATGCCCATTCTCATATTTGAGTGCTGGTTCAAGTCCCAGCTACTCTGCTTCTGATCCAGCTTCCTGTTGATGCATCCTGAGAAGTGGTAGATGATGGCTCAAGTATTTGGGTTCCTGCTATGCATACAGGAGACCCAAATGGATTTCTAGGCTCTTGGCTTCGCCTGTCCAGCCCTCACTGTTGAGGGCATTTGGAGAATGAACCAGCTCGCTCTTGCTTTCCCTCTCTCTCTAGTTCTGCCTTTCAAATAAATTAAAAAAAATTTTTCTTCTCAGTAAAGCTTTCTATGTATATCATATTTGAGTCCAAATCTCAACTTATTTTTTACTGTTGCCCCTTTTTAAAAGGGAAGCTCTTTGAGGGCAGTAATTTTTGTCTGTTTTGTTCACTTGCATATGGCATGCAACTAAAACCATGCTTGGTATTTGGTAAATATTTGTCCAAAGAATGGAGAAACAATATAGCCAGAAGGCACAGCTTATAAGTATAGTGATTAAAGGTATGTAAATGTAGATAAATAGACACACACACATGCACACACTATATTTATGTAAACATTTGTGTGTGTGTGTAAAAAGGTGTATAAGTTAAAAGCTTAAAGGAAAGAAATAGAACAGTAGCTATAAAGGCCTTTTTAGATTAGGTTAGATCTCAGTGTGTTTGGAGCAAAGAGCAAAAGAACCAATGGAACAGGATAGATTGGCAACATCATTAAAACAGAAGATAACTAAGAGAGCATGAATCCCCTTAAATGTAATTTAACCAAGGGCACTAATGATGGAGTACTTCCATTTTTAAAAACTTACAGATTGGGGGCCAGTGCTGTGGTAAAGCCGCCGCCTGCAGTGCAGGCATCCCTTATAGGCACTGGTTCGAGTCCCAGCTGCTCTACTACCAATCCTGGGAAAGCAGTGGAAGATGGCCCAAGACCTTGGGCCCCTGCATCCGCATGGGAGACCCGGAAGAAGCTCCTGGCTCCTGCCTTTGATCTGTGCAACTCTGGCTTCTGTGGCCAATTGGGGAGTGAGCCAGTGGATGGAAGACTTCTCTCTCTCTGCCTCTCATTCTCTCTCTGTATAACTCTTTCAAATAAATAAATAAATCTTAAAAAAAAAAAAACTTACAGATTGAAAGTTTACAGAAACATACATAGAGATAGTAAACGGACAATCAAAAACATGAAATAATGCCCATCTCCAAGTATAAATAAATGAAAATTAAATAGATTGCATAATTCTAGTATCATAGTGACCAAATGCAAAACACCCAGAACCTGGTGCTGGCCTACTGAGAAACAGATACTGCCATACATTTTTAAAGGGCAGGTAAATTGGTAATGTTTTCCTGTCTGAGAAATTCCTTACCTTAAAAGTCCTTTTTTCGGCCGGCGCTGTGGCTTAACAGGCTAATCTTCCGCCTTGCGGCGCCGGCACACTGGGTTCTAGTCCCGGTTGGGGTGCCGGATTCTATCCCGGTTGCCCCTCTTCCAGGCCAGCTCTCTGCTATGACCCGGGAAGGCAGTGGAGGATGGCCCAAGTCCTTGGGCCCTGCACCCCATGGGAGACCAGGAGAGGCACCTGGATCCTGGCTTCAGATCAGTGCGATGTGCCGGCTGTAGCGGCCATTGGAGGGTGAACCAACGGCAAAAAGGAAGACCTTCCTCTCTGTCTCTCTCACTGTCCACTCTGCCTGTCAAAAAAAAAAAAAAGTCCTTTTTTCCCATTTAAAAAATTATTTCCTTTCTAGCCCTCCTTACAGCTGGGGCACTGGTAAATAACTTAGGCCATGCCAATCTGATCTGTGCCATATTTTGAATGAGAAGCTACTGACTCAAAGGAGGAGGTATTATATAAGGAATCTACCCCAGGAAGACCTTTGTCATAGGAATTTACCATATTTGTATGAATATACACCAAGATAAATATATACATCTGTTCTATCAAAAACTAGGAATTTAAATGTTTGTCATAAATTGTATACTCCTGTGTGCATATATGTGTTGAAAACATAAAAGAGAATTAGAACCAAGAAAATAGAACTAAGAATTAAAGTTAGTATTATGCTAATTTAAATAAGCTAGTCACAAAAGGACAAATACTGTATGCTTCCATTTATATGAAATACTTTGAGAAGTCAACTTACATGAAAAAGTATTGAGAAAGGACAAAAAGTAAAGTAGTGGCTCTCAGAGGCTGGAGGAAGGAGAATTTGCTAACTACTATTTAGCAGGTACGGAATTGCAGTTCTGCAAGATGAAAAGAGTTCTCTGGATGCATGGATATGGCAGCACAACAAAGTGAATTACTTAATGCTACCAAACTGTTTTCTTAAAAAAGATTATGATGGTTTAAAAAAAGAGAGAGAGGGAATAACCCTACCCCACTCCAATTCCTGTACACATTGGTTAAAGTATATGTAAGGTATGGTATTTACATTTTCTTGCAATTTTAGTTATGACTAATAACCATACTTCAATGTTATTCTTTCTGTCTATATTTATATTTCTTTTGAAAGATGGCCAAATAAATTCTAACTAATGTGATTCACAAATTTAAACTGTGTAGCTATTTTTAAAATGAGATGATCTGTACATGTTGATATAGAATGGTATCTACAACATGTTAAACGACAAAAATAAACAGAAGTATTACATAATCCAATCCCTTTTGTGTAAATAAAAAGTTATATATAAGTAAGCTGGTAGACACTAAAACATTTTTCTGGAAAAACAGAGACAACACTGAAGATTTTTGTAAAGGTGTGTCAGTAAGATAAGAGAAACTATCAATTCTCATGTTTCTGCACTGTTTCAAAGTTTTAACCATGTTATAGTATTTATTTATCCATTTATATAACATAAGATAGTTTCTTTTTAATACATCTTTACATTTAAAAAACTAACAAATATTTTTTATAAGATTACCATTCTCAGGCCAGCGCTGTGGCTCACTTGGTTAATCCTCTGCCTGAGGCACCGGCATCCCATATGGGCGCCAGGTTCTATTCCTGGTTGCTTCTCTTCCAGTCCAGCTCTCTGCTGTGGCCTGGGAGGGCAGTGGAGGATGGCCCAAGTGCTTGGGCTCCTGCACCTGCATGGGAGACCAGGAAGAAGCACCTGGCTCCTGGCTTCGGATCGGCGTAGCTCCAGCCATAGTGGCCATCAGGGGAGTGAACCAACGGAAGGAAGACCTTTCTCTCTGTCTCTCTTTCACTGTCTAACTCTATCTGTCAAATAAATTAAAAAAAAAAAAAAAAGATTACCATTCTCTATACTTGACTCCTTTCTTATGAAACTCTCAGCTAGCTTACCTTCCTGATATTGTACTTTGTTTTCTTTCTTATATAAAATGGGGCTAATAATACCTAGTTCACAAGTTGGTTATAATTAAATGCAATAATGTATACAAAATATCCAGTAGAGTATCTGAAATATACAAAGTACTTAGTAATTACCAGCTCTTTGTAGTGAAAATTATTTTTATCACCTTGCATATAGCTATTCTTTTCCAAAATAAAAAGAATGTGGAACAGCTGTATCACTCTTTTCCTATGTGACTTGCGTAGAGCCAAGGTGAGGCCAAGATCAAGCCAATTGGAGCATTCCATTCCCTCTGCACAAAGATTGTTTCACAGGTAGACCAGGACTTTTATTCAAATAAATCATAAGAAAGAGAAACTCTCCTTACCCCCTGGTTTTAGAAGACCTAAGCCTGGAGTTAGTGTAACTATCTCAGCACAAGAAAAGAGCTTCGAAGTGCCACAGATCACTACGCATACTGAAAATAATGCCAAAACAGAACGGAAAGCAAAGAAAGAAAATCCTGATGGGTTTTGTTTGAATCCTAAATCCAGTTATCATCACCAGATGTTTTAGTTGTGGAAAATATTTTGTTCTTGAGACAATTCAGATTGGGTTTTCCATTACTTTTATTTTAGAGGGAGTCTACTTTGGCATTAATTATAAAAATGATATTTCCTCAGTATTCTTGATAAGGTGCTATGCTCTCTCTACTCAAAACCTTAAAAATTTAATCTATTTTTAGTGTTGCTACTATTCTTATACACTATCCTATCCTATGTTCTCTCCTGACTTATATTTTCTCCCACTTCTGCCCACCAAATCTATCTTTGCATAATTTACTTATGAATGAAAACATTCTCTTCTTTCAAAAGGATACTTGTATTTCAAAAAAACATTCTGCTTCTAAGCTTCCACAGATTTGTGAGTGTGTGTGATAAGTTAGGTGACAGCTTCAATAAGATTAATGTGCTAGGAGGCTTATATTTTATGTTTTTTATCATTCATTTTTCCCTTTATAATTGAGATCTTTGTAAAAAAAAAATCTAGTTATTTATTTATTTGAAAAGCAGAGTTCCAGAGAGAAAGGGGGAGACAGAGAAATCTTCCATCCACTGGTTCACTCCCCAAATGGCTGAGCCAGGCGAAAGTCATCAGCCAGGAGCTTCTCCTGGCTCTCTCACATAGGCATAGGGCCCAAGTACTTGGGACATCCTCTGCTTCTTTCCCAGGTGCATTAGCACAGAGCTGGTCAAAGTGAAGCAGCTGAGACTCAAACTAAAACCCATAAGGGATGCCAGCACTGCAGCAAGTGGCTTAACTTCCTATACTGCTACACCATAATGCCAGACCCTAAAGGCTTAAGAGAAATATTCTTTTCTACCTGCGCCATGTCTATATCAAATTTATTAATCTTGAACAATATTCTCCAAGTGTTTATATATTACTTCTATAAATTCATTTTTATGAATTTTATGTTATGTTATGTTTTATGAATTTCATGTTAGTTAATATCGAATTCACCTAAATATTTACAATCATAATCTTTTTAAACATTTATTCAAAAGACTAATCTCAGACTTCCTGAAATGTAACCAATTAGAAGGCAGAAAAAAAACACATATTAAAAAACTTAACCAGCACTTAATGAATTGCAAATGAGGATTTTAATTCTAATTCCAATTTTTCTCTTTGAACTCATTTCTTCAGGAAAGGTAAAATTTTACCTTTTTAATGTAAAAAAGTGAGCCTTCCTTCCTCACATTGAAATTGCAGATAGGATTGTTAACAGTTGATTTTATTTTACTAATTTTTATTAATTTGTTTACAGAAGCAGACAAAGACAAACATAGCTCCCTTCTCCTGGTTCATTCCCCAGATGCCTGCCATGGCCAGGACTGTGTCAGGCAAAAGCCAGAGGCCAGGAATTCAACCCAAGTCTCCCAGATGGGTGACAAGAACCCAATTACTTGAATCATCACTACTGTTTTCCAGGGTATGCATTAGCAGGAAGTTGGAGTCGGGAGTAGAGCCGAGTATTAAATCCAGGTACTCCAATATGGAATGTCAAAGGCCCACCCCAGTAGATATTTTACACCAGGAAGATAAGACAGTTATATTTTTTGAAATGATCATAATGCAGTCCTTTCCAAGTGACCAGATTCTCTTTATAATTAGACTCTGAAAAGTATACCAACTGCCAGCAAAGATCATCCAAAGTCTTTATTTCTTGTGATTCTAATATCTTCTCAAAAATTACATGTACAGGTAGGTGTTTGACCTAGGATTTAAGATACTGGGTAGAACACCTGTGTCCTGTATCAGAGTACCCGGGTTTGATTCTCTGACTCTGGCTTCATTCCCGCTTCCTGCTAATGCAGACCTTGGAAAGCTCAAGTAGTCGAGTTTCTGCCACTCACACAGGAGATCTGGACTGAGATCCTGGCCCCAGGGTTCAGCTCATTGAGAAGGCCCTTGCAGGCATTTAGAAAGTAAACTAGAAGATAGCAGTGTTCTTTCTCACTTTCTCTTTTTCTTTCTATTCCTCTCAAGAAAAAATTACACTTATTCTAGTGTCTTAATTTACAGTATATATAAATTTCCAGCTTTAATCTATTCTATAGCTGTTTGTAACTAAAGTCTTTTCTTCATCAAACACCCAGGTTTTGTTCTAGTGGGACATGATCAGTTTCCATTAAATTTAAGGCCATTAGTCAGTCTATTTATTTACTGAAACTACATTACTTTTTCATCAGTTATTAAGACCTTCAATATTGACAGCAATCATCCAAGGTGGTAAAACTATCATTTATCTGTGATTTCTTGTTCTTCCTATCCCCTCATCACTAATTCAAGTATTCACAAAGAACAGTACAGATTTTAAGTTTATACTCTTAACCATCAAAATCTACAAAGCTATTCGATTATTTTTCCCAAAAAATGAACTCCAGATTTTGTCAGTTCTACTGCATTGTCACTCCTCACCTTCCACATGGAGGACTGTACAGTAACAATCTAAAGTCATGACGGTTCACAGTATCTTTCTCCTTTAACAGGCTCCAATTACTTGTTAATTATTCTTCCTATCTTCACCAACTCATTCTTTGACTCAAAATTTTCCTAATAGCTGTCTCCTCCATGTCATATCTAAAATCCAGGGCTTAACTTTCAAAATCCTTCATAAGCTACCTTTCCAATAACTTGACTATTATTCATCCTTAACACATACCCTAATAAGGTCAATGTCAGAAACAGCAACATCAAATTCTTATGGGATATGTGCTAGATGAATAATCATAAACAATTCTATATGCTGATTGTATTAATATTCTCAGAAATATTGATAAACTGAACTGTCAAGCATATACCAGCTTAAAAAAAAAGAGGTGAGATTTGAGAGTCTACTTTCCATGTTAAATCTCTCTATTATACTGTGCTGTTCCTCTAATACAATTTGGTCTAGCCTTTGCTTTTCGAATAGTTGATAGCTCTTAAAATCAGGTTTTGTAATGCTTTACAACCTTTCAAAACACAGAAGATTTCAGAAGCCCCCAGAGAGAATCCCTGTATCTTCTTGGTAGACCTACTAACCAAAAGTTTTTTCATTGAGCTTTATTTTCTATAATTTGTGTTATAAAAACAATTCTTTTTTTTTCAATCTCAAATATAAAAGTGTATTATAATTTGAGTCAATCAAACCAGTCTCCCACCCTCACAAAATTCTTTTTTAAAATTTTTTATTTATTTATTTATTTTTGACAGGCAGAATGGATAGTGAGAGAGAGACAGAGAGAAAGGTCTTCCTTTTTGCCGTTGGTTCACCCTCCAATGGCCGCTGCGGCCAGCGCATCTCGCTGAACCGAAGCCAGGAGCCAGGTGCTTCTCCTGGTCTCCCATGCGGGTGCAGGGCCCAAGGACTTGGGCCATCCTCCACTGCCTTCCCGGGCCATAGCAGAGAGCTGGCCTGGAAGAGGGGCAACCGGGATAGAATCCGGCGCCCCAACCGGGACTAGAACCCGGTGTGCCGGCGCCGCAAGGCGGAAGATTAGCCTGTTAAGCCACGGCGCCGGCCTCCTCACAAAATTCTTACTGAATGTAGTTATGGGACCAATTAGTGATTCTTTAATATTGTAGGAGATTAAGACGAAGTCTGAGAATCTGATGAAGGTTGTAGGAAAACTAACCCCCCAGAAAAAACGCAAAACAAACGGAATTCTAGATACAATTTTAGGATAGTTATGAACTCTGAAGTCCAGTCACCGACTACTGGAAAGATTTCAGGTTAAAAATCCGCTAAGAAAACTAAATTCTCCAGGAGCAGGGACTATCCTATTGGCTTATCATGCCTTGCACGGTACAGTGTTCACCAAAGCTATGTAAGAAATATTCGCTAATTAATAACTCATAAAATAATCAGAAAACAGGATATCCTTTCTTCCATTTCGGGGTCCTTTAGGAAAATGACTTTAAAAATCTGAAATCCCCTTTCATAGTGACATTAGTGATCTAACATCAACAACTCAAAATCAATTATTTTGCTATTCACGTGTGGACCACACGGTCATTCACTAATCCAGGTCTTCTCTTCTCCCCGTTGGTCTTCCACTCCCTTCAAACTCAGGGCTGCCTCCTTCGCATCCCACGAGCTACACCCAGAACCCCACTAAATCCAGGGAGACAGAAAATAACGGATGCTACACGAAGCACACACCCTCAGAGCAGGTAAGGTGGCATCCAGGGACGGCTACAACTTCCGGACGAATTCCTCACCATGGCTAGAGGGGAACAGATTTACCTCAAGTTTCAGAAAAGCGGTGGCGATTGCTCTCACAGGACTGGGACCAGTTGCCAAGAAGCCTCCTGATCTCCCCGTCACCATAGTGACTTCCAAGAGCTAGACTCCTGCTTCTTCTCGCGAGATTTCCCCACGGCGCGTCATCGGAGCGGGCCCTAGACCCCGCCCTTCAAAGCCCGCCCTCTGCTTCAGGGGCGTGGTTGAGCTAGAGCCCTGCCTCCAACTGTGGGCGGAACCCTGTTCTGTGTTTTTTCTTACTTTTCGAAACTCCAAAGGCTATTTGTTCAAATAACTATCAAAATTATGCCGCTGTGTCGGAGCAGAGAGAAAACAATCCCTCGCTCCTTTTCATTTAGCAGAAACTTCCCCGGCTGCCCGTGTCCGGCCGGGAGTGCACGCATGCGCAGGAGCGACTCGAAGATGGCGGTGGCAATCGCCGCACTTTTTTTCAAATGAGTGGCTCCCAGAAATCATTGCGCGCATTTGTAACGAATTTCCGTTCGAGTTTGTATTTTAGGCGCCATTTTCGAGTGAAGGACCCGGAGCCGAAACACCGGTAGGAGCAGAGGGGGTGGCCTAGCCAACCGTTCCCAGCCCCGTTCGGAGCGGACTGCCCCTCAGGTAAAGTCCTTTTTTTCCTGATTCGGTTGTCACGCTCGTACTTCCTGCCCGGCCGCGGACGTCTGGAAAGTCGAGGCCTTGAGCTGGAGCGGCGAAGTCTGGGCTGAGGCTGCCGCCCGGAGATTTCTCGCTGTCACCCCTCCCCCCGCGGCCGCTCCCCGGCGGCCGGCGCTCCCGCGCGCACCTCCGGGGCGCCGAGCTTCGCGCGTCTCCTCTCCAAAAGTCCTGCGCTCCGTCTGGGGAAGGGCGTCGCCCCCTGCCCCCCGCCTGTGGCTTCCCTGGGGAGAGAGGGTGGAACACCGGCTCCCGAGCCTTTACGGGTGACCTCTCGCGGTTTACTAGCCCGCGGGACTCCGCCCCGGGGACAGGAGCCCCTGGCACCCCGAGGTGACTGAGGCGGAGCGGGGCGCCGCGCTGTCCGCGCGGGGAGTGGCTGCTGTGGGTCCCAGCCGTCGGCCGCCCTTCCCCGTCGGGCTGTGGCGAGCGGCCGTCAACGGCGCCGGGAGCCCAATGGCGGGGAGAGGAGAGGGGCCGGCGGAGCTGGGAGCCCGGCGAACCCGAAGCCCCAGCGAGCTCCGAGTCGGGTGCGGGGATGTCCGAGGCGGCCGGCGCGCGGGCGCGACTTGTTTCGGGAGTGGGCTGGAGGAGGTCCCGCACGCTGGCACCGCGGGCGGGCGGGTGGGCGCCGGTAGCCGGAACAGCCCGAGCAGTCGCCCGGCCCTCGAGTGCGGTTCGCGGCCCCGTCTAGGTTTCCCCCCCGCTCCGTGGGTCTCGTTAGGAACACCATGCCTGCCCTGTTGACACTGGGGTTCGTTGTGACTTCTTTCCTGAAGACCTGCGCGACTCGGAGCGGGATGTTTAAAAACGGAGCTCTCGGAACCTGTGGCCGCGACGGGCTTCGAGTGGAGCAGGCACTGGCGGGTGGGCTTCGGGCTGAGCGTCCCGTCGCGCCTGCCGCCGGGGAGGTGCGGGCGCGAGCGCGGGGCAAGCGACAGGCTGCTTGACTTGCTGCCCACGCTCTCCGACCGCAGCTACCATGCCGCGGAAAGGCACCCAGCCTTCCACCGCCCGGCGCAGAGACGAAGGGCCGCCGCCGACCCCAGACGGCACCGGCAGCGACGCGGAGCCCGAGCCGCCGTCCGGCCGCGCCGAGAGCCCGGCTGCCGGCGCAGGTGAGTAGCCGGCTGCAGCTCCGCAGGAACGCGCGCGGGGGGGACGGGGTGCGTCTGCGCCCAGCCTGACACCAGCTGGGGTTGCTGGGCGCGGGCCAGGGGCTGCGGACTTGACCTCTGGAGGTCTCGCGCCGGCCCTGTAGCGAGTGCAGCTCAGGAAAGCCGCCCGGCGCTATTCAGATAGGACTCGCGTGCAATTTCCGTGTAACGGTGCCGGAGGGGATGGGGGCGAGCAAACGGCTTCGATTGCGATTTTGTGGTCCTTTTAAATGGCACAAACACCTTTATTTTATTTCCACTGAGATTTTGCTAGGGTAAGCTAGGACCCGTTGGACTCTAACCTAACCTAATCTTGACCCTAACCTAATCTCCGTGGTCTTAGAGTGCTTTTAAAGAGGTGATGATTCCTTTGGAACTACTGTAGTTCTTGTGGGTCGGGAATTTGGCGACATTATGAAACCCCCAAGACAGTGTCAGCGACACTTGTAAGTTTCCAAAGTGAATAATCCAAGTGACCAACAGAACCTTAGAATTTAACTCCTGTTTAGGATGGGAAGCAAGGGATCAGCGTGTGGTTTTTCCAGATCTGGTTTCTGATGTAGTGTTTTGACTCCTAAGAGGTATACTTAAAAAGAATTTAGTAACTGATGGCATTTCATTTTTAGTAAAACCAAGCCGAAAGTAGAATCTTATCCCTGTGACTTTAGGGTAATACTATATTTATGTGGAAGACACAAATGTCTGGTTTTCATAAGTAGTATCCCTCCTTTCCATTTTTTTTAGGATTAGCCAGAAGTAATCTTCCAAACTAATTGCACTAATGTACACTTCTCCACCCCCCTTGCCTTCTCTATCTTTCTTTGACTTAGAGACTCCAAGTGAGGAACTTGATAATAGAAGTTTAGAAGAAATTTTGAATAGTATTCCCCCTCCCCCACCTCCAGCAATGACCAATGAAGCTGGAGCTCCACGGCTTATGATAACTCATATTGTAAACCAGAACTTCAAATCCTATGCTGGGGAAAAAATCCTGGGACCTTTCCATAAGGTATTTGTACATTTTAAAACTATTGTAATACATCTTTATTGCAAGATGTTTCCGCTTTTTGTGGAATGGTTAGAATTAGAACATTGTCTGATTTAAGGTATTGTAGCTTGCAAAAGGAGAACATAATATAGAAAATGTGTCTTCTAGTAATGAAAATTTTTACGGCAAATAAAAGCGAAAACAAAATTAGTGTTATATGACCGTCTAAATTTTTCTTTTCTTTTTATACAGCGCTTTTCCTGTATTATTGGGCCAAATGGCAGTGGCAAATCCAATGTTATTGATTCCATGCTTTTTGTGTTTGGTTATCGAGCACAAAAAATAAGGTCTAAAAAACTCTCAGTACTAATACATAATTCTGATGAACACAAGGATATTCAGAGTTGTACTGTAGAAGTTCATTTTCAAAAGATAATTGATAAGGTAAGGGGCTTTTGCTATTCGGTTATTTGCAGCTTCAAGTAAGGAAAACAGAGAACTTCAGTACTTTGCACATTTGATTGTTTTTGGCTTAAATCAGCTCTTAAAAATTTTAACTAAAGCAAAAGAGATGGTAATTTTAATTAACTGTGTAACAATTTTTTTCTTTTTGAGGAGTAGGGGTTCCTGTTAATAAATTTTTTAGCCGGAGAAATGAAGTATAAATAGCTTATAGTAATCCTTACACTTTCTGGACAAAACATTGAGCAGTTTTAGGATACTGAGTGCGAAATAGGCATTCTTTTACTATAAATTTGAGCTCAAATTTTAAAAGTTATATTTTTAATTGCTTAGAATAAATTTACTAAACTTGAAAATTTTTATGGTTGAGTTATTTTTACCAACACCATTATTTCAGTGCACACTGAGGTTAGTTTATTTGTGGTTTTCTATGTCTGTGATATGATGAGCTTTTCTTTGGTTGGAACTATTTGATTCTGTTGATTTTTTTTTTTTCTGTTTGAATAATTTTAGGAAATTCGTGAATCAAAAGTGATTAAATAGAGCTCAAAAATAAAACAACACATATAATGAAATTGGGGAAATGGCCTGTGGGCTTTTTTTTTTTTTAACATGAAGGGCTTTAGTTGCACAGAAGCATCTAGTTTATTAATGCATTCTGTTGAGCAATTTGGATTAGAAAATAGATTGCCAGTAAATCAGATGTTATTCTATTGCTTTTAATTAACTTTGATTCATCTATATTTTTAAAACATAGCTTCAGTATAGCAGAGCTTTTACAGTCAGGGAATGTGAGTTTTAGTATTAAAACAAAATTTTTTTAATCAGGAATTATTGATTCTTTATGGTTCTTTTTACCTTTGATTAAATCTGTCAACATGATTTAATTAGATGAGTGAGTTTGTTTTGGGTATGACGGGATTCTTGTCCATCAGCTCTTCAAATAGGATTTTAGGTTTGTTTAGGGGTGGGTTTTTTGGTTGGTCTCTTTACTTTTTGGTTTTTGTGATCTTTGAGAAAGGTGCCAACTTGGAAAAGTGTCTGTTCTTTGCTAAGCAAGGTTATTTCTGAGAATTGCTGCCAGTTTGTAAGCATATTCAGTGAAGTTTTTAATCCACAGTATTAGTTTCAGTATGAACTGAGTGAAATTTGAAGCAGACCTGTGACTTAATACCAACAATTGTTTTCTGGTTTTGTTTTTCCTCAAAACAGGAAGGAGATGATTATGAAGTCATTCCTAACAGTAACTTTTATGTATCCAGAACGGCCTACAGAGATAATACTTCTGTCTATCATATAAGTGGGAAGAAAAAGACCTTTAAGGATGTTGGAAATCTTCTTCGAAGCCATGGAATTGACTTGGACCATAATAGATTTTTAATCTTGCAGGTGAGTTTATTAAAGACTTCAGAAGGTCTTTGTTCTTGTTACTTTTTTTTCCCCCCAACAATGCCAGAGAGGTTTCCCCCGTTGGATGAATCTTGTGTTTTGAGGCCTTAAAGTACTGTAGCAGCACATCATGGTTTACATAATATAGTCAAGATGCGAATCATAATTTGCTGCTCTAGAAATTTAAGGAAACACACTCAAAACTGGATTTTTATCATCTGATGCTCATTTTATGTTTAGATGGACTGACTTGACTTGTTCCGCTCTAGCAGCACGTAAATATTGGCGTAGTGAAATAAATATTAAACACCAATATTATTGTGCTGCTTTAGCGTGGCAGGGATATAACAACTATTTAACATTTCTGTTTGTATTTCCCTTTAAAATAACATTTTAAATGAGTTTCATTCTCTTTTAGTAGTCCTCTTACTTTTTTTCCTCTTCTAATATATAGCAAAAAAAAAAAATTACACTACTGTTTGACAAATTTACATGAGCACCTAACAGATGTAGTCATCTTAACACTTAGAATGGATACTGGTTAACTAAAAGTTTGTTCAAATTGGTTTTTGTGTAGAGTAGCCTATTTTCTTGAACTACTATTGGTCAGTTAGAAGGAAACCTTAACATTATATTCTTAAGTATCACAACTCTTAAAGAACAAGTCTTTTTAAAAAGTGTAAAATTAAGTGCTTGATATTCTGTTGATTTTTATTAGAAGTCCTGTATTGAAGTAATGGTATATTTTACCAGCATTGCTTGATTAGAAAAATTCTTTCTATTTTCCTGTGTCTTAACTTTGAACCAAAAATATTTTTTAGTATATCACCATGACCTTCTCAGACATTTAAAAATTAAGAGTATCTCATTTTCCTATGTCCTTTCCAGCATAACTAAGAGCATGATAATAAAACCAAAATTGTTTTGTGATGTAGAAATTACTGTTAATACCTTATAGTGTCATATGCTACTGGTTTTAAAATAAGGTGAAAATTTTGATTAGATACTAAAAGTTTTGTTAGAATGAGTGTTCCCAGTAAGAAATTTGTAGAATTTAATCCCTATTTTCATTTTAGTTTTTATTCTTAAAATATGTTTTTAGAAATAAAACTTTCAGGCTTTTATAACAAATAAGACAACTCTGTCATTCTGGAAAAACTTTGAATTTATGTTAATATGGAATTAAAGGATGGTTTTGTTTTTTAATGAAATTGAACTGCTTTATGGACTTTAATATTCTGGGACTTGGTTTGGTTAAATAAAGATTAAAAAGTTATGTCCCTATATAATATACTAAATTTGATACCATTTTATAGGAAATTGTCTTTTGCTTACTTACAACAGCATTTTAACCGTTTTACCAATTTTTTTTTTATTTAATGCAATCTCTATATGTGATTCAGTAATAAAGGGAACTAATAATGTAATAATTTCCCAAAGGTAATCAGAATGATCTTTAAGATACCTTGTCATTGTGATAATCTGAACCTTTAGGTGATCTTAATTAAATGGTTAAAAATATTTCATCCTAAATAATATCTAAGTAAACTTTCAGAGTGACACAGATTTAATTTGATTGTATTAAATTTACAGAAAAGAGCCTTAGGAATTATCTGTTAGGAAGAAGAAACAGATTGGACTAGATAGAACTAATGTTGCCCTATTAAAGGTTTGAGCAAAGTGGCAGTGGTTTCTGTGGATTTATTAAATAATTTTTCACCAAAATCTTAGACACTTATCTAGAGGTTTAAAGCATTTGAAGGTAAGTAAGAATGTGGTTCTTATTACCCTGTTTCATATTGGATGATATTTATCTTTTAAATTATCTGATTTAGAAGGCTGGAAAATTGTAGAAAATGTCACTGTCACCATCCCAGACGTAAATTATTACCTTGAATAAAATTTATAGACTATTTGGACCATGATAGTGATTAACATTTAATTACATTTGATACAGTGAAAATTTTATTTATTTTATATATTTGTTTACTAGGTTTTTCAAATAGGCTTTTCTACTATTTGAATCCATTTGAAATTTCATCCGTTCCTAATGAGGCACTATGCTAAGATACTATGAGTAATTTAAAGATGGTTAAACTCTTTCTTGTCTTTAGGGACATTTAGACATAACTTCAAAAGGCATTAGATTTTGTTAGACCATTGTTATTTTCCATGTTTGCACATTTTCCCATTTATATATGCCTTATTTGGGAGCCTTTGTCCTATTATAAATTGATTCAAACAAGTTGTTTTACTAGCTCTGTAGCATTTCATGGGTACCTAACTTAAATTATTAGTTTAACTGGTTTTAGTGCAATTGTAAACACTTGAGAACTATTATTAGCACAGCTTCAGTTTTGGCAGTTTTCAACTCTTCTTTTTGTCTTAATATTACAAATTCTAAGTTAAATTTTAAACTAAACTAGGTTTTTTTAAATTCTTTTTAATTTCATAATTAGGAGATTGGATTAATTTGGGCCTGAATTCTTGCCTATCCATCTGCCCTTATTCTTCTTTCCAACATACTTATCCTAAGGTTAGCATGACATATAAACTATTTAGATTATAGTCTTTTAGTCTGTAAGATAAGTCTGTACTATGATATAAAAAAAAAAAAATTCAACCTTACAGCCTGGTAACTGAACCATTTCATCTTGATGCATTTACCCATCTCTATCTTAGGGATCACTGTGGTATTATTTGAAATAAAGCTTTATTATAGCTGTGTACAACTTGAATTACAACATATGCTTGCTAAAATTTGGATTACATTTGAATAAGGCTAAAGGGCATCTTACCTGTTTGTTCCTTTTAGGCTTTATAGCTGTATAATTGTAAATCAGATTATCACAGAATGATATAACAGTCACAGTATCCTTGTTTGCCACCTAACAAAGCTTTCAATAAAGACTTAACCCCTTGGTGTCCCACAGAAGTTTGTTTGCTATTTTTGTTATTCTTAAAAAACATACTTCATATTTGTCACTGTTGCTTAATGTCCTTGATACAGTATTTACATAATTTGAAACAGGTATCCTATAGTAAGTAAATACCGGGGAAAAAGGTGGTTAAAGCCTTGTTTACTATGCTTTAAGTTACAGAAAATAAAGATAGCAGTGCAGGACCCTATGAAACTGCCAGGTTCAGATACTAACAGCAACTTGAAACATGTTTGGTGTTATTATGCCACCACTGTTTATAATTTGAAACCTTGATATGGAAGGGTGACTTTGAATTCATGTGATGTTTTAAATTAGTTAATTGCTCTGAGTTTATATTTTATAATTTAAGATGAGATAGCTAAGTTTTCAGAAAAATAAGAAGGCACAGACTGTCAACCCAATGATTACACAAAAGATAACACCATATGAAAATAAAAGAAAGCAGATGGTACCAAGTGGTAAGGCAGGCAAAGGAATAAAAGGAAAGTCCAAGGTTGTCACTGGAATATCCAACAGTCCAAATAGTCAAAGGATGAATAAAGGCCTAATTGTTTTTATGGTGCGTTGACTTAATAGTGCTAATCTGATAATACAGTAAGGTTAGTGGGGAAAAAAGGAATGCAGTATGTTATAATAGTTCAAAGCAATGTTATATAGGCCTTGAGATGAAACTATTTTGATTCTCAGGTATCCTTTTCATTTATTTTTAATTTTGAGATTTATTTATTTATTTGAAAGAGCCACTGAGAGAGGGGGAAAGACAGAGAAAGATTCCCCATCTGCTGATTCAATCCCCAAATGGCACCAGGCTAGGCCAAACCCAGGAGCCTGGAACTCCATCCAGGTCTCTCAAGTGGGTGCAGGGGCCGAACGACTTGGGCCATCTTCTACTGCCTTCCCAGTCAGTGTTGCAGAGAAGTGGGTGGGGAAGTGGAGCAGTGGGGACTCAAACTGGCAACCATTGCAGGTGGCAGTTTAACCCACTTCACCATGATACCAGCCCCATATTTTACTTTTTCCTAACTGAACAACCTTATTATAGGAAATCATACCTGTGTATCAATTTTATTTGGGAAGGAAGAACAGAAAACCGAAAGAGTAATTGCTAAGCTTTACCCAAAGCTAGGCTACTTTCCTAATAGCTATACTCCATCTCTTCAAGAATGTAGGCAGGCAAAGTGTGATGCTTTTGGTAAAAAGTGTGAGCTGTTAAATTGAATCCCATATTTTGTTTTTCTGCAAAATATATGCTTAAATAGTACTTTATGACCATGTGACTTTTGGCATAGTTTTTCTTTCATATTAAAATGGATATGTTCAGATGTTCAACTTTAATTAGTATATATTATTAGAGTAATAGGTGTCAGTATTATTTGAATTATAAATACTAACACAAAAGGTTAAATCGCCTGTGGTTCATTCTGTGCTAAGTTAGCAAATGTCTGGAGATAGTTTGAGTAGTTACTGCTGAAAAATATTAAGTGCCTGTTGGCATCTGGTGAGGAGGGGTCACTGTTCATTGCTCTGATGCTTAGCCTAGGTCTGCACATCAAATAATATCTAGCCCCAAATATCAGGAGCGTCACTGTTGACCAGCCTTACCTAGATGAGAACTTCAAGGAAGACTTAATTTCATTCTGTTAGAATAGAAAGCTTTGGGCGTTCTTCTAGGTTTAGATACTGCCTAAAAATTGAACTTGCTGCAAGCATTTAAATAGAACTGATAGTTAGGCCGACGCCGTGGCTTAACAGGCTAATCCTCCGCCTTGCGGCGCCGGCACACCGGGTGCTAGTCCCGGTCGGGGCGCCGGATTCTATCCCGGTTGCCCCTCTTCCAGGCCAGCTCTCTGCTATGGCCCGGGAGTGCAGTGGAGGATGGCCCAAGTGTTTGGGCCCTGCACCCGCATGGGAGACCAGGAGAAGCACCTGGCTCCTGGCTTCAGATCAGCGCGATGTGCCGGCCGCAGCGGCCATTGGAGGGTGAACCAGTGGCAAAAAAGGAAGACCTTTCTCTCTCTCTCTCTCACTATCCACTCTGCCTGTCCAAAAATAAATAAATAAAAGAACTGATAGTTAAAAAGAAGATAAACTAAATAAATAATCTGTATTTTAATTTACATATTGTTCCACATGAAATAGCCTGAAAATTGTGGATAACAGCAAGCCTTTTGGATAATAATTTCTCTTTAGATTTGGGTAGTCATATATTGCTATTGGGTTATCAAAATAGGAAAAAAGTGATGATATGAATAAAAATATTTAAAATAGTGTCTTTAAAGAAGATACAAAGAATATTTTACTTTTAAGTTCATGTCAATACAATGCTTTGTTAATTAACAAATTTACCCCAGATTTTTTAGGTTTGGTCATGCGTTTAGGAAATGAGGATTGCAAAGGCTGTAATTGAGAAACAATAATATGCTCTTTTTAATGTCGTTTTTCATCTAGTTTTTTTTTCCTGGAAATCATAGGCTTTGGGTTCGTTTTTCCATTTGCCTGTCCCTTCTCTTGTTCATGCAAGAGAGTAAAAACAGGTTAATTCTGTGAAGTAAAGTGTACCAGCATTTTGCCCAAACACGTTCAGACAATATTCTCTCCACTATCAAACTAAATGGCTGCCTGGCACTTAGCTTTGATGGTTACTGACTGAATTTTTTTCTTTTTTCTGTTCATCATTGAACTATATAAATATAAATAAATAAGCTTAATCTTTACTATAGTTCAAAGTTATATTGTGGCAAAAGTTCTGATGTTATATTTACAAATGTCATTAATTTTCTCTAGTAAGATAGATGAACTTATTAAGGCTCTTAAGAAATTAGAACATTAAGTAACAAAACTGAATTAAAAGATAAATTTATTTTGATAAATTTTTTAGCTCTATGCATGTTCATATTTATATAATTACAGAGAAACTACACTGACCACTTTGAGACATGGTTCCTAGTTTGGTTTGATCATGAAGGTTCTTTGAAAGTTCTCTTAAGAACAGGAGCTCTGATTATGTCATTAACAGTTGATATGTTGCCACGTAATCAGAGTGTAGATCATAAAAAAAAGTTGTTAAATTTTGCTTACTGGAAAAGATAAGCTTTATTTATATTGAAAGAACATACTAGGTGAGGAATCTTCTCTTGGCTTTGTATGTGTATAGCCATTCATTATAGTTTCATAAAAATTTAAAGGAGTATAAATACACACTTGCATCCACATCTAAAATTAAAACTTAGTGTGGAGAGGACATTTTTATTTGTACTTTATTAAATCTCTTGAAACTACTTGATGTACATCATTACTATAGGGTGTGCTAATTGCTCCCAATTTGCACTTAAGATTGATTTAGATAAATATATACAAAGAATATGAAATGTGGCTTCTTTTAAAGGGTGAAGTTGAACAGATTGCTATGATGAAACCAAAAGGCCAGACTGAACATGACGAGGGTATGCTTGAGTATTTAGAAGATATAATCGGTTGTGGACGACTAAATGAACCTATCAAAATTTTGTGTCGGCGAGTGGAAATATTAAATGAACACAGAGGAGAGAAGGTGAATCTTCTGTAGACTTGTAAATCAGAATGTTTCAATTGTGGATTAACAGATTTTACTGAGTTATGTTATATCATAGAAGTGTTTACTGTGTTAGATTGAACTTTCTATTTTATATGATAAACATTTATATAAACACTTATTGTTTAATGTTGGTGGCATATTTTAAACTCATTGAATGTATGAAATATGTATTCAATCTTTAAATTTTTAATTTTTATAGTTAAACAGAGTTAAGATAGTGGAAAAGGAAAAGGACGCCTTAGAAGGAGAAAAAAACATAGCTATTGAATTTCTTAAGTTGGAAAATGAAATATTTAAAAAAAAGAATCATGTTTGTCAATATTACATGTAAGTACCTTAATTTATCAATTTTTGTGTTTTAATGATTGTCAGTCTCTCTTTCCTTGTACTAGGGAATTGTGAAGGCTGAGTAAAAAATTCTAAAAATTGTTTTATATAATGAATCATTAGAGTTATGTACCAGATCACTGAAGTTGACTTTGTAGTATCTTACTTTTAAGGTGAGAGGTGGGGTCAATCACAAATGTTTATTACTAAATACTTTTAGCTGTGCTACAGAACCCGTGAATAAGGGAGAATATATTCTAAGACACCCACCCACCTTACCCCCAGTAAATGTGCATAAAACCAGAGATAGTACTGAACTATGTATATGCAGGGATCCACAACAAGTTCATGGACAATCTTTAGAAAAAACTATACACAGGATTTCAAAATTTACTTTATACTAAAATAAATTTACCTTTTAATTCCATTTTCTCTGAGAGGAGGAGAAGTCTCTTCATCCACTGGTTCACTTGCCAAATGGCTTGCAACAGCCAGGGCTGGGCCAGGTGGAATCCAGGAGCCCAAACACTTTGGCCATCTTCCTCTACTTTTCCAAGAGGATTATCAGGGAGCTGGATGGGAAAAGGAGCAGCGGGGTCTCAAAATGACGTTCATATGGGATGCTGGTGTCTCAGGCAGAGGTTCAACCTACTATGCCACAGTGCTGGCCCCATTCTGAGTACTTTTTGAAGTGCCTTCACATACACTGGTTTGTTTTCTATGTGCCTTGCAGCATTCCCACCCCACCCAGTACTAGAATCATTCTGTCCCTCTGTTATGCTGTTGTCCCTCTTTGTCATTACTACTCTTGTACTCTGGAGAAATTACAAAGTAATAAAATAAGGGTAATTTGAACACAAATCCTGTGTAACTGTGACAGTTGGTCTGATAACTAAGTAGTAGCATATATGTTGTGGATGCAAAAGGGGGAGCATTATGTCTCTGACTAGGTGGAGTGGAAAAGTGCAGAGTTCCATCACACTACTGTGAATGGCACGCAATGTCAGATTTATGAGTTGACTATTTAATATTTTGACTATTTAGTATTTTTATTGACTGTTTTATATTTTTGATTAAATATTTAATATTTTTGTATTAAAGTTAACTGAAACCAACAAAAAAAATCATACATGTGAGGGAACTACTAGACTTTTTTTAATCCATATACTGCAGATCTAAAATTTACAGTGAACCTATTTTGGTCTTAAATTTTACCCTTTACCTTTCCCCCATTATGTAGCTTTAAGTACTTGTAAATTGATGGTAGTTAGGACTACTTTAGAAAAACAACTGATTTTACATAGGATAAAATAATTTTAGAAGTGCCATTTTAGGGTCCCTAATTCCTTTTTTTTTCTCCTAGTTACGATCTTCAGAAACGAATTGCTGAAATGGAAACTCAGAGGGAAAAAATTCATGAAGACACCAAAGAAATTAATGAGAAAAGCAATGTACTATCAAATGAAATGAAAGCTAAAAATAAAGCTGTAAAAGATGTAGAGAAGTAATAATCTTTTGGAAAGTACTACAAGTGTTTAGATTCAGTTCATTTTTATTATATGTATGTCCATATGTAAAGTTACTGTCAGTACATTGAGAATATAATACATTTAACAGTATAAGAAATGAACTCCTTTCCCGCCCTCCCCCACCAGAAGCCTTCATTGCCTGTATTTAATTCATCATTTTCACAGATTGAATCCTATACTCTGAAGTCTAAAAGTAGTGGGATACACTTCCCCCTAGTGGCAGAACACAATACAAGATGGTGAAAACAAATTTAATGATCCACACATCTAGTTTAGAGATAGAATTTGGCTTAATCTGAATATTCAAAATAATGACTGATAATTTACTTGTTTTGCTAGGAAATTGAATAAAATTACAAAATTTATTGAGGAGAATAAAGAAAAATTTACACAGCTAGATTTGGAAGATGTTCAAGTTAGGGAAAAATTAAAACATGCTACAAGTAAAGCCAAAAAACTGGAGAAACAACTTCAAAAAGACAAAGAAAAGGTAAATATTAAGGGGAGGAGGTCCTTAACAGTTTATGTGTAATTATCATATCAAACTTTAATTATTATTTTTATGGATGTACTTAGCCCTGTTGCTTCAGAGAATGAGTTAGGATTCTAAATCTTAAGGGTGTTCCAATTTGTCACTGAATGTGTTTCTTAGGGAAACCTTAGACCCATTGACGTTGAGCTTTAGAATCTACATTTAAAATAATAATGTTAACGAAAACATTTGCCAAGCCAGCTTACTGGTAATTATGAAAAGATGTTTTTAATTAGGTATTATAGATTTTTTAATGAGATTTATTTCTTTGAAAGGCAGAATTATGGAGAGGGAAGGAGGGAGTGACAGACAGATCTTCCATCCGCAGTTTCATTCCCCAAATTGCCACAATGGTAGGAGCTGGGCTGATCAGAAGCCAGTAGCTTCTTCCAGGTCTCCCACTTGAGTGCAGGGCAGCAGGTACTTGAGCCGTCCTCCACTGCTCTCCCAGCCACATTAGCAGGGAGCCAGATAAGTGTAGCTGCTGGGACTCTATAACCCGTGCCCATATGGGATGCTGGCATCACAGGCAGCAGCTTTACTGGCTATGCTATAATGCCAGCGCTGGTATTACAGATTTTTAAAAATATCACCTGCCTTCTAACAAAATAAGCTAACAGGTCTGATAATTGAGAAGGCTACTAAATACTAGCATATATATTATGGGTACAAAGGGAAAAGATTTGTGTCCCTGGCAGAGGTGGATGGGAAGGTGTAAGATTCCATCACGGTGAATGGCATGAAATGTAAAGCTTATGAGTTATGTATCTATGGAATTGTCTGATATTTTTGGACCATAGCTGGCTGCAGATAATTGAAACCACTAAAGGTAAAATCACATCTGAGGGAACTGCTATACTTTTTTTCTTCAGTTCATCTAACAGCAGTTATTAAGCAGCAGTTCATTCTTAAGGAAGGAGAGAAAAACTTCATGATTTACAGGCAATTGATTTAGCTATTCAGTAAGTCAAAGAAAAAAAAATGTTGCCAAAATATAATAGCTAACTTACTAGGATCCAGACTCTAATAATTTGGGTTTTCTCAAGCTGTGTTCACTAATATCTCCAATATTAACATACATGACACCTGAACTCTGTCATCTGAAAAGAATTTTGTTATATATAGTCATACAGCTTCTACCTTACATATAAGCATTTTCTGAATGTATTTGTTCAAAAGATAATTTCTGCTCAGTGCAGTTAATAAGTATGTTGATGAATGTTTGGGGAATGTCAATTTTTGGGAAATGTTAAACTATCCTAAAGAACCAGAGTAAATAAAATAACATGGACTTACAGAGCCATTAGCTTTTAGACATAAAATGGGGTTTAAGTAATTACTCCCAGATGATAATAGCAGAATAAAATGTTCTACTTTGGTGCCTTTGAAACGGCAAAACTTCAAAAGATATTGGGATCTCAGGGAAGGAATATAAAAGATAATTTGTGGTAAGGTATGATATGCCATGAAAGGGTAATTAGGAAATTCTTTGTGGTCAGTGCATTTTTTTTTTGAAAGAATATAGAAATTAGAGTGATTGGTTAGGAAAACACTTCTTAAAGCCAGATACTTTGAATTGAATTATGAAGAAAAGAAAGACCTATAAGACTTGAGAAATGTTGGTACTATTAGATAGACTAAAGGTATATGTTCTTATAACATTAAATTGCATTATAATCTTAGGTTGAAGAATTTAAAAGTATACCTGCCAGGAGTCAGAATATCATAACTGAGACAACAACTAGAAACAGCGCCCTTGAAATGGAAAAAGAGAAAGAAGAAGAAAAATTAAAGGAAGTCATGGACAGCCTTAAACAAGAAACACAAGGACTTCAGAAAGAAAAAGAAGTGAGATTTTTTTAGTTCATGCTTATTTTGCTTTTTTTTATCTTAAATGTTTTGTAATAATACTAACTGGGGCTGGTGTTGTGGCCACTGTTTACGACACTGACATCCCGTATCCAAGCACCAATTCAAGTCTCTGCTGCTCTGCCTTTTTTTTTTTTTTTTTTGAAAGATAGAGTTATAGACAGAGAAAGGTCCTCCATCCACTGGTTCACTCGCATAATGGCCACAACAACTGAAGCTGGGCCAATCTGAAGCCAGGAGCCTCCTACAGGTCCTGCACCTGGTCCATCTCCTGCTGCCTTCCCAAGCACATTAACAGAGAGCTGGACTGGAAGCAGAGCAGCACCCACATTGGATGCCAGCATTGCAGGCAGTAGCCCCATGCCACTGCACCACAGCGCCAGCACCAGCTCTGCTGTTCATGCAGCTTCTTGCTAATGTACCTAGAAGGCCAGCAGAAGATGGGTGTGCATATGCAACCTCTTCCACCACAAAATTCATGTTGAAGACCAGGATGGAGTTCTTGGCTCATGGTTTCAGCCTTACCTAGCCTAGACCTGGCTATTTGGGGAGCAAACCAACAGCAAGAGATGGAAGATATCTCTATCTCTATTTCCCCCAACTCTGCCTTCAAATAAATGAATATTTTAAAAACTAAATAAAAAACAAGCTGTTGAGAGGAAAAAATTAAATTGGTCAACATAGACTTCCCTTTTGTGTGCTGGTTTCCATTTAAAAGATGTCAATGAAATGAGAATTTGTAATAGTAGCAAATGATGGAGGTCAAATACCTTGATTAGGCCTATTGAATCATCACATTTTCTTCTAAATTATTTCCTTGGTAAGTAATGTTGCTACCTATAAGTAACGCCTGAGGCCACTCATCAACGTCGTTTTGCTTCTGTAGCTGTTATTGTAATAGTTGAAAGCAATGGCTCTGTTGTTAGTCTTGGTTCATATCCTAAGTGAATCACTATCTCTGATCTTCTGTGCAGGTTATTAGGTCTTCAAGTCATCTTTCTTAAAATGAGGAAGTATCTACCTTATGAAAAGGAAATTTATATAAAATGCCTAGAAAGTAAGAAGTTAAGTATTAGCTATTGAGATATTTTAGTGCATTGTTGATAAGAGACCAAAGGGTTGTCACATTGATGTGACAACAACAAGAACCCAACAAGAATATCAACATGAACTTCACTATGCTTATTTATATATTTGCCACAGCCTGTTTGACAATGCTGAAATTTTAAATATTTTAGCAGAAAACGGTAATGGAGTTAATTGCATAAAAGATGATATATACTCTTTAGGATAACTATTTAATAAAATAGCAATGGATAATATTGTAAATTTCATAATGAAATTTTTTATGGATAGTGGGTTTTCATGTTTGTTCATTAATGTATATGGAATGCTTCTGCATGTTTTGCATCCTGTGTTAATGGCAAAGCCAGGCCTTAAGTTTAGATGTCTTCTTCAGCATAACATCAAGATTTCCAACATAAATACATGAGGTATTCGAGGAAACTTTCTGCTGAGTAGTTCTTGTGAAGTCAGTTGGAATAAGATTTTATGTACATGAACATTAACAGGCAAATAGTATTAGGCTATTCCAGGTGTAAGAATTGTTCCTATATACTGTGAACGTGGGATTTCTTAATTGGAATTTAATATGCCTTCTATTTCAGTTTGGGTCTGAAAATAGATATATTTTGATTTAACGGCTTTGTATTTTACAGATCCGAGAGAAAGAGCTTATGGGTTTCAGCAAATCAGTAAATGAAGCACGTTCAAAGATGGATGTAGCCCAGTCAGAACTTGATATCTACCTCAGTGGTCATAATACCGCAGTATCTCAATTAAGTAAGGCCAAGGAAGCTCTGACTGCAGCTTCTGAGACTCTCAAAGAAAGGAAAACTGCAATAAGAGATATAGAGGCAAAACTTCCTCAAACTGAACGGGAATTAAAAGAGGTAAATCTTTGCTCTTCTGTATTTCAGCTAAACATTGTCAGCCTGAGTTGTATGTATATTTTTTTATTGCTTTTAACTTCAATATATAAAGTAACACATGTGTATTTTTTTTACTCGAACGAAGTTTGTGTTTCCCAAAATCTAAGTGTAGGCAGTATTTGTAAGCAGAAATGAAAAAACATATATGATGCATTGACAAATGTTGTTTTTCTGTTTTTTAATTAATTGATGTGATTTCTGTGCTAAGATTTATAAACTATTCAAGTTCAGTTCATCAGTGTCATCTTGTTTTGAATGAAGTAGGTCTAAGGAATTTCATGAACTTGTAATCTCCAAAGCCTCAATAGGCAGGATAGCAATGGAAAATCCTGTTTGAAAGGAAAGTATGCTGAAAAACAAATCTAACTATTTAGTGATTGCTCAGTATTTGGTCATGATGAAATTTCATAACCAAATGTGAATTAAATTACATGAGTGATCCCATCTTCCTGATGATTCAGTTTCTTTCTAGATAAATTATACTACACCTTTTAATTTATACTAGTGTAATGGATAACATCATTTAAGGCCAAGATATGGGGAATAATGCCAATTAGAAAAATTGACTGCTGATAGGTTGAAGATTGAGAAGCTGATTGTGGTACCTCTCCTGTTGGCAGCCTTACTTTTTTTTATAGCAATAAGACTGTTCCATCATCTTACCATCTTTGTCCCCTTCAAATCAGGATACACTGCTCCTAGAGGAGACTCATCCATATTTATCAAAAACAAAGCAGCATTTCTTGTTTCCTTTATTATTATAAAGTATCACATCAGACTGTATGCTATGATTGGGCATATTTAGGCTCTAATACTTAGGGATTTGTGTGTTTTTAGAAAGAGAAAGAACTTCAGAAACTCACACAAGAAGAAATAAACTTCAAAAGTCTGGTTCATGATCTTTTCCAAAAAGTTGAAGAAGCAAAGAGCTCATTAGCAATGAATCGAAGTAGGGGGAAAGTCCTTGATGCAATAATTCAAGAAAAGAAATCTGGCAGGATTCCAGGAATATATGGACGACTGGTAAAGTAGATTTATTTGAGAATGAATTGAATGTTTCTGAAAGACACATATAAATTATTTTCTTACCTTGACCTGAGCTGTAAATTGAGGGTCACTATACACGAAGTACATTCATTTTTGTCTGAAGTGACTTTTTTTAAAAAAGATTTATTTACTTGAAAGGCAGAGAGAGCCTCCATCTGCCAGTTCACTCCTAAAATGGCCACAAAGGCCAGGGCTAGGCCAGGCCAAAGCCACAAGCCCAGAACCCTGTCCAGATTTCCCACATGGGTGGCAGAAGCCCATGTACCTGGGCCATCCTCCACTGCTTTTCCAGGCACATTAGCAGGGAGCTGGATTGGAAGTGGAGCAGCCAGAATGCAAACCTGTGCTCAAAGCTCTAACGGGATGCTGGTATTGCAGGCAATAACTTAACTTGCTGCACCATAGTGCCAACCTCAGAACACTCATTTTAATCAAATTTTGCTTTTATGAATAGTTTGTTGTTTTAGTTTTGGTTAACAGTCATTGTATACATACTAGCAAAAAACTCTCATAGTGGCAAACAAATCTATAACTATCCTTTTTTGTAAAAATAAAAATTTTACATATTCTCAGTTTTATACCATTATACTTAAGGTTTTGACTATGGTTTAAAGAGGTGAACAAAGGAATATATATCTTCATATTAAGTGTTTCATGAAGTGACAATTTTTTTTTTTTTTTTTTTTGGACAGGCAGAGTGGATAGTGAGAGAGACAGAGAGAAAGGTCTTCCTTTTTGCCATTGGTTTACCTTTCAATGGCTGCTGCGGCCGGCGCATCTCGCTGATCAGGAGCCAGGTGCTTCTCCTGGTCTCCCATGCTGGTGCAGGGCCCAAGGACTTGGGCCATCCTCCACTGCCTTCCCGGGCCATAGCAGAGAGCTGGCCTGGAAGAGGGGCAACCGGGATAGAATCCGGCGCCCCACTGGGACTAGAACCCTGTGTGCCGGCGCCACAAGGCGGAGGATTAGCCTGTTAAGCCACGGCGCCGGCCGACAAATTCTTTCATTTTGTATTCTTTAAATATTGAAACTATATCTAAGCTTTGAAATATTGATTAAAAACTTCTGTAGTGATTGCCTCTGCAATCTTATATACCCTTGTAAATTTTAATTGCTATGTGTATATAGGATTTCAACTAAAAGTAACTAAAAATTTACTAAAAATGAATAGTAATGAAATTATCCTGTGCTTTTTTTTTTTTTTGCTTAAATCCTTCCTAATATGTTGATTTTTCTCCCATCTTAATTATTAGGGAGATTTAGGAGCCATTGATGAAAAATACGATGTTGCTATTTCATCCTGTTGTCATGCATTAGACTACATTGTTGTTGATTCTATTGATACAGCTCAAGAATGTGTAAACTTCCTAAAAAGACACAATATTGGAGTTGCAACCTTTATAGGTTTAGATAAGGTAAGTTTTTGTAACAAGCTACTTGTAGTTCAATTTTTAAAAGCCAAGTGTATGTTCCTTTTGATTTCTATAATACTCTGAATCCTGGATAGGTTTTTGAGAATTATTTTAGGGTTGAGGCTTTTGTGAAAAAGAATTCAGAAGTGCCTCTGTTAAAGAAACATACATTCCAGTGTTAGAATGACTGCCACTGTTTGAGTAACTTCATCATCAGTGACTACTTTTGAAACAAAACCTTCATGGAGGTACAATCCACATATGTTAAATTCAACATTTTAAAGTATACAGTTCAGTGAGTTTTAGTATATTTATTCACAAGGTTGTTCATCAATGATCACTATCTAGTTCAAGAATGTTTTCATTTTGTATAAATGAAATCATGTAGCTTTTTATGTATAGCTACATTTACTTAGGTTTTCAGGTTCATCCATGTTGTAGCATGGATCAGTCCTTCATTTTTTATTGCCAAATGATACTAGTATACTATATTCTATTTGTTAATTAGTTGATGGACATTTGGGTCATTTCTACTTGTTGGTGGCTTCAGCAGTAACACTATGAATGTTCATTTACAAGTTATTGTGTGAACATATATTTTCAGTTCTGTAATATATTTGTAGAAATGGAATTACTAAGTCTAATGGTAATTCTGCTTGACTGTTAAAGAACTACTAAACTATTTCCACAGTAGCTATACCATTTCCCACCAGCATATATAAAGGTTTAAGTTTCTTTTTTTTTTTTTTTTTTGACAGGCAGAGTGGACAGTAAGAGAGAGAAAGGTCTTCCTTTTGCCGTTGGTTCACCCTCCAATGGCCGCTGTGGCTGGTGATCCAATGGCGCTGATCCAATGGCAGGAGCCAGGTGCTTCTCCTGGTCTCCCATAGGGTGCAGGGCCCAAGCACTTGGGCCATCCTCCACTGCACTCCCGGGCCACAGCAGAGAGCTGGCCTGGAAGAGGAGCAGCTGGGACAGAATCCGGCACTCTGACCAGGACTAGAATCCGGTGTGCGGGCACCGCAGGTGGAGGATTAGCCTATTGAGCTGCAGTGCCAGCCAAGGTTTCAGTTTGCTGACATCCACACCAACACTTATTATACATTGTTTTTTATTACATTCATTTTAGTGGATACAAAGTGGTATTTGAGGTTTAAGTTCCTTTTATCTCCTTACCTCTGATTGATTTTGTTTGGAGTGTCTATCTAAAAAAACTTATACAGCATAACAATGATACACTTCTTATTTTCCTCACAAAGTTTTAGCTTCTATATTTAGGTCTGTAATGCATTTTGATAATTTATATGTTGTATAAAGTAGGAATCTAAAGTGACTCTTCTGTTGTCCCAGCACCATCGGTTAAACTGAGCACACTTTCTATATTGAATTTTCTTGACACTCTAAGGAAACTAACCATAAACCTAGGGTTTATTTCTGCACACTAAGTTTTTTTGTCTTTGCACACTGTCTTCATTACTGCAGCTTTGTAGTAAGTTTGGAAATCAAGGTGTATGACTCCTCTGATTTTGTTCTTTAACAATATAATTTTGGCTAATCTAAATTTCTTGCATTTCCATGGGAATTTTAATATAAACTGATGAATTTCTGTGGAAAAGGGAAAAAAGTAGTTTTATATTGAATCTTTAGATCAATTTTGGTAGTATTGCCATCTTAATATTCAGTCTTCTAATAAACATGTCTATTTAAATTAATCTTGTAACCTTTAGTGTGGTCGTCTTTTGTTAAATTTTTCCTATTTTTTTTAGGTTTTTAATTTTGTGAATGAAATTCTTTTTTTGACAGAGTGGACAGAGAGAGAGACAGAGAGAAAGGTCTTCCTTTTTTGCCATTGGTTTACCCTCCAATGGCTGCCCTAGACGGCGCACCGCGCTGATCCAAAGGCAAGAGCCAGGTGCTTCTCCTGGTCTCCCATAGGGTGCAGGGCCCAAGCACTTGGGCCATCCTCCACTGCACTCCCGGGCCACAGCAGAGAGCTGGCCTGGAAGAGGGGCAACCATGACAGAATCCGGCACCCGGACCGGGACTAGAACCCGGTGTGCTGGCACCGCAAGGCAGAGGATTAGTCTATTGAGCCATGGCCCCAGCCCTGAAATTCTTCAGGTTATTCATTGCAAATATATAACTGTACAATTATGTTTTGTATCCTGCATTTTTAAAAAATTTTTTAAAGATTTTAAAGAGGTAGAGACAGCGAGAGATGGGGATCTTCCATCCACTGATTCATTCCCCAAATGGCTGTAATAGCCAGAGCTGAGAGCTGATCCAAAGCCAGAATCCATGAGCTTCTTCCGGGTCTTCTATTGGGGTGCAGGGGTCCCAGGACTTAGACCATTTTCCACTGTTTTCCCAGGTGCATTAGTTATAGTAGAGAGCCGGATTAGAGCAGTTCTGACTCAAACCAGTGCCCATGTGGGATGCCAGCACTGAAAGCCAGGGCTCTAACCCACTGCACCCCAGCACTGGCCCCTATATCTTGCATTCATGCTAGAACTTGTTTATTAGTGTTAATAATTGTTTGTATGTTGATTCCTTAGGGTTTTATATGTAAAAGTCATATTTAGAAATATGTTCTTCATGTTTATGTATTTTTACTTTTAGATGGCAGTGTGGGCAAAAAAAATGAATAAAATTCAAACTCCTGAAAATACTCCTCGATTATTTGATTTAGTCAAAGTAAAAGATGAGGAAATTCGCCAAGCTTTTTACTTTGCTTTACGGGATACCTTGGTAACTGACAACTTGGATCAAGCTACAAGAGTAGCATACCAGAAAGATAGAAGATGGAGAGTGGTAACTTTACAAGGACAAATCATAGAGCAGTCAGGTAATAATGCAGGTTTTTGTTTGTTTTCCCTGCCACTGAGTTTATTTGATCTTACTGGGGAAGACATGTAAGGCTGACTTCTCTTCCTTGTTCCCCAGGTACTATGACTGGTGGTGGAAGCAGAGTAATGAAAGGAAGAATGGGTTCATCGGTTGTCGTTGAAATCTCTGAAGAAGAGGTTGGTGTATATAAAATTGTAGTCCATACTTTGGAAAAAAAAAAAAAAAAAGCTACTGAGATGGAACATATGTTCTGCTAAATTTCAGCTATTTTAAGAAGATTGTACTCAAATTTTAAATAATTTTATGAATGACGGTGGAATTTTTATGTAAAATTCTTTGAAGTCCTAAAAATATAGCATTAGTTAGAAAATAGTGTTCAAGGCCGGCGACTGGAGCCAGCATCCCATATGGGCACTGGTACAAGTCCCAGCTGTTCCAATTCCCGTCCAGCTCCCTGCTGATGGCCTGGGAAAGCAGTGGGAGATAGCGCAAATAAATGCTTAACTTCCTGCACCCACAGGGGGGACAGGGAAGAAGCTTCTGATTCAGAAAGGCACAGTTCCAACTATTGCAGTCATTTGGGTAGTGAGTCAGCAGATGGAAGATCTCTCAGTCTCAATCTCCCTTTTTTTTTTTTTTTTTTTTTTTTTTTTTGACAGGCAGAGTGGACAGTGAGAGAATTCCTGGGAATTCTGGCCAGCAGGGAGCTGGATGGGAATTGGAACAGCTGGGACTTGTACCAGTGCCCATATTGGATGCTGGCTCCAGTCGCCGGCCTTGAACACTATTTTCTAACTAATGCTATGTTTTTAGGACTTCAAAGAATTTTACATAAAAATTCCACCGTCATTCATAAAATTATTTAAAATTTGAGTACAATCTTCTTAAAATAGCTGAAATTTGGCAGAACATATGTTCCATCTCAGTAGTTTTTTTTTTTTTTCCAAAGTATGGAGAGAAAGATCTTCCTTTACTATTGTTTCACCCTCCAATGGCTGCTGCGGCCGGCGCGCTGCAGCCGGCGCACCGTGCTGATCTGAAGCCAGGAGCCAGGTGCTTCTCCTGGTCTCCCATGCGGGTGTAGGACCCAAAGACTTGGGCCAAGCTCCACTGCACTCCTGGGCCACAGCAGAGAGCTGGCCTGGAAGAGGGGCAACCGGGACACAATCCTGACTGGGACTGGAACCCCATGTGCCGGCGCCGCAGGCGGAGGATTAGTCTACTGAGCCATGGCGCCAGCCAAAATAAACCTTTTTTTAAAAAAGGAAAATAAATGTTCAACATGCTTTTTAAATTAGTTAAATTTGGATTTGGATTCTACAGATATTTTATAATTATTCATTTACTGTTTAATATTGTTTTTCACATAATTCCATTACATTATTTTTCTAGTACAAATCCTTTAATGTTTAAGTATAGCAGAGTTGATGCATATTTCCAAATTTTATTTTAAACAATTTTATTTCTACTTTGTATTCCTACAAGGACTGTGTGAGAATGTAAGTGTAATACATGCTACATGTAATTTTATTTTGCTACTTTAAATCTGGCAGCACAGATTTATTTATACACCAGCATCACCACAAATATGAGTGATGCATTGTGCTATATAATGTTAGGAGAGCTAAAAGGTCACTAAGCCATAGGGCTCTTTGAACTTCGTTGTATTCTTAAGGGATTACCATCAACCCTGTATTTGCAGTCTGTCATTGACCAAAATGTCATTATGTACCACATAACTATATCTATTTCTTAAAATCACGTTCTCAGATATTCTGAATTCTTTTTTCCAAAGTAATATGCCTTGATTTTTTCCTGTATTTTGAAATAGTTTATATCCTTCCACTCAAATGTTTGAATGCTATATCTTCACTGAAATAAGTGACAGTGCAACACTTAAAGTTGTCTTTCCATCTGAGTATATATGATACAGAAATTAGCTGACCATCTCCCAAGCCTTAGGGTTAGAGATTGGAGTTAGGTTGTTCGATTTCATTCTAGCTTGGGTTTCCTTCATTTATAAGTTGACTTTCATGTAAATCTGAAATGATTTTAGGAGAAATCTTACTCATTGGTACTTCCTTTGTAGGTAAATAAAATGGAATCACAGTTGCAGAGAGACTCTAAAAGAGCAATGCAAATCCAAGAACAAAAAGTACAGCTTGAAGAAGCAGTAGTTAAGTTACGGCATAGTGAACGAGAAATGAGAAACACACTAGAAAAGTTCACTGCAAGCATCCAGGTACTCCATGTGTATGTGTGTGTCCCTCCCCATACCTCTTAGCTGAAATTACTTAAATTCAGCAGCAGCTTAACAAAACTATTTTGAAAATATACATAACAATATATTTTAAAAGGGAAGAGGAAGGTGAATCTCTAGGTAGAAAGTTTATTTCTTGGTGATTTTGTTTCCCAAACTGCTAATGGAAAATGTCGTGCCACGGTGTTGCTCCAGGCATAGTTATTCCAGTCTGTTTGTACTTCGTGGAAATACAACTTCCCTTAGCACCCACATCACCCTTTATATTTATTCTCTTTTCAAAGTGGAGTGTTTTCCTTGACTATGAAAAAGCAGTGCATATCTACTAGTGCACTGTTTTGGGTGTGTGGCAGGGTTTTTATTCTTGTTCGTTTTCATTTGTTTTAAACTGCCCAGATTATCATCACCTTCAATTTTGATGAACAAAATTGTTTGTATGTTGCATATTTATAAATGTGGATAGATGTAAGAGTATTTCCAAAGGTTTGGAAATCGAATGAAAAGATTAGTTGGTTTAAAGCATTTGTTCCATAATACCAAATTATCCACAAAATGGGTTCTTGATCATGCACTACTAGCAACAAACACTGTTTTTTTTTTTTAACTGTTATTTAATAAATATAAATTTCCAAAGTACAGCTTTTGGATTACAGTGGCTTTTCCCCCCCAATAACTTCCCTGCCACCCACAATTACTGTTTTTAAACACTGGGTAGTGTTACTATTAAGTATATTATATGTTTGCCACCTTGTGCACTAAAGAAAATGGCATTTTAAGTTGTCTTTTCAGATTATGATCACATTTATCTTTATATAGTTACAGATTTATGTACATGTGATTTATCAGGTATTCTTTAGCAAATAATTCTTATTGCTATGTGCCAGTCTGTTATCCTTCATTTGCATCCCCCAACACCTTGTCCATTCATTTTCCACTCCTCTGTGCTCTAGAAAGCAGACACCTGTATCATCATTGGCTTTCTCTCTGGCTTCTAGTTGAGTGCAGCAAATGGGAGGTACCATCAGGATTTGGGGGCTAGGAGCTCAGGAAAGAGAGGTCTGTCTTCCCTACTTTTTCCTTGCTTCATACCAAAGGTAGGGCAGTAGCCATATCCCACACCTGTAGCTTCTGTTGGGCAGAATATCCCAGCTGTTAACTTAATTTGTTCCAGTTATAGTATTTCATCACTCTGCCACTTCTGGCCTAGACCCATAACAGCTTCCTGCCATTAGGAGTCCCTGGGTGCCTTTGAAATCTGTGTTCCTTCAACTTTCTCTGTACCTCTATAATCCCACTATTAAATTTATTTGTTCTGATTGTGGCTTCTGTTTCTTACCATAAATATCATATACAAGTTTTTGTATAAACCTGAGTTTTCAGTTCTTTTGGTATATGCCTAAGAGTAGAACTGTTGAACCACATGGTAGCTCTCCTTTTTTTGAGGAACTGCCAAACTTTTCCGTAGTAGTTATACATTACACTCCACAGCAGTGTATGAGGGTTATCTAATTTCTCAGCTTCTCACACTTTTTTTTTTAATGATGGCCTTCCTACTGGGGAGCATGTGGTATATCTTTTTTCTGGAGTTCACATTTCTTTAATTTGCCATTTGAATCTTTTTTTTTTTAATATTTATTTATTTGAGAGGCAGAGTTACGGGGGGGGGGGGGGGTTCTTCCATCCACTGGTTCACTCTCCAAATGGCCACAACTTCTGGAGCTGAGCATTCTGGAGCCAGGAGCTTCCTCTGGTTCTCCCACATGGGAGCAGGGGCCCAAGGACTTGAGCCATCTGCTGCTGCTTTCCCAGACCAGAGCAGAGTGCTGGATTGGAAGAGGGGCAGCCAGAACTTGAACCGGCACCCATTTGGGATGCTAGTGCTACAGGCAGAAACTTAGCCCACTACACCACAGCACCGGCCCCAAAATGTCATAATTTTTTTACTACTTTTTCTGTACATTTTTATTGGGTTGTCTTATTTTTTGTTTTTGATATTTGTGAGTTCTTTGTATATTCTGTGTTACTAGGCCATTTTTTTAGATTTTTTTATATCTATTTGATCCATTTTTTAGTTAATTTTGTATGTGCTATATAGGTACCTAGTTGTATTTGCATCACTTTGTTAGACTGTTCTTTCTCCACTGGAATCCCTTTGATGCTTAATGTTGATTGAATTGTGTACCACACCCTCTGCCACTCCAAAGATATGTTGAAAATTTGGCTGTTGCAGATATAATTAAGATGAAATAATACTGGGGTTGGATGGGCTTCTAACCCAGGATGGCTGGTGTCCCTAAAAGATAACCATGTGAAGACATTACCATGTGATTAAGAAGATACTGTAATCAATGAAGTTGCAAATCAAGGAATGCTGTAGTTAGCCAGGGACACTACGAGCTGCAAGAGGATATTTTTACATACTCATGGCTCACTGAAACTTTGATTTCAGACTTATAATCCTCAAATATGACACAATACATTTCTGTTTTAAACCACATGGTCTTGCCACTGTATTAGTCCTAAGAAAAGTCTGTGAGAAAATGGGATTTAAAAGTAAGTTATTTTTGGTGTAAAAAAAAATTGAATCTGTGCAGTTTTTTCAGAATCAACATTTTCCATGAACTTTTTTTTTTTTTTTTTTTTTTTTTTTAGCACCTGAGCTTATACACTATTTGATGTTGGTTGCTACTTTCATTGTATTTATTGTTTTGTGTTTCCTACTCTTTTCTTGTTATTATTTGCCTTTTCCTTAAATGTTTTTAGTACCCTGTTTTAAAATTCAAGATTTTAATGCAAATGTTATTGTTACTAACTTTAAATACTGACCTTAAATGTTTAAACATTTCTGTAGCGATTATCAGAGCAAGAAGAATATCTAAATGTCCAAGTTAAAGAACTTGAAGCTAATGTACTTGCTACAGCCCCTGACAAAAAAAAGCAGAAATTGCTTGAAGAAAATGTTAGTGTGTTTAAAAGAGGTATGTGTAAAAATGTATTTTTTCTAATTGTCAAGCAGAAGTATTGGAAGTTTGCAGTGTTTAAGGTAGCAATTTATAATTGCATAAATATATTTTGTGCAAGTCATTGTACTGACTTTTATGCTTCTGTTAATTCTCATAAGCCTATAAAGTCTTTACTAATCATAGCTTAATTTGACAAACAAGGAAACTGGGGCATGGAGTGGTTTATATAATTTACCTAAGGTCACACAGCCTGTAGCAGTATAGAAATAGGTAATTCAAGATAGAAATATTCTGACTCTAGAACACATTCTGGTTTTTCGTTTTTGGTTTTGTTTTGTTTTAAGATTGCCTATTTGAAGGGCAGAATTACAGAGAGGTAGAGGCACAAGCAGAGAGAGAAATCTTCTGTCTGCTGGTTCACTCACTCCCCAAATGGCCACAGTAGCCGGGACTGTGCCAGACCGAGGCCAGGAGCCCAGAACTTCTTCCAGGTCTCCCACATAGGTGCAGGGGCCCAAGCACTTGGGGCATCTTCCACTGCTTTCCGAGGCACATCAGCAGGGAGCTGGACCAGAAGTGAAGCAACCAGGACTCAACCAGCGCCCCTATGGGATGTGCAGACACCACAGGCCATGGCTTAACCTGGTATTCCACAGCACCGGTCCCTGGTACCCATTCTCTTAGTCCTCCCTAATCCTCACAAGAAATCTTCAGGTAGAAGTTATTTGTAGGTGCAAAAAAAACTGAGAACTTGGAGAAACTAGACCACTCAGAAAATAAATGATATGAACATGAGGAAAAACAATACTTTCTAGAAAACAGACAAAACATTTTTTTCCTTCCAAGACTTTTCTTGTGCACTTATGCATGTAAGTGTTGTTCAAAAATAGACTCTTTATAGCAAGAAAGGCCCACAGGTAGAATTGGTTTTGTAGCTTTAATTGAAGTCTCCTGATCATGCACTGAGGCAACCCACTTCTCTTTTCCATATTAGTCCGATTAAATGTAGTTGTGGAGTTTACCATATAAGAGGAGATGTTAGGTTTTGTCAGATTCCCTTCAGGTTTAGAACCTCTTTGGTGCTGGCCCCAGCCAAAACAAAACAGTGAGCCCTCAGATGGCCAAAAAGCATGGAGTTAGGCCAAATGTGGGAACCAAGAACTAATTTCAGGTATCTCTCATGGATGGCAGGAAATTAATCACTTGAGCCAACACTGGTGCCTCCCAGGGTCTACAGTACTAGAAGCTGGTCTCAGGGTCCAGAGCTGGAAATCAAACCCAGGTACTCCAGTGTGGGACACAGGCATATTCATCGGTGTGTTGATAGGTTCAATGTCTTTAGACGTGGGTTTTCTGTTTGGGGGTTTTTGGTTTTTTGTTGCTGTTGTTTTTGTTAAATTAATTACTTGGAAAGATAGGGAGAGCTCCTATACACTGATTGACTAACAACCCAAATGCCTGCAGTGTCTGGGCCAGGCCAAAACCACAAGCCAGGAACTCAGTCTGAGTGATACATGGTGACAGAGAACCAACAACTTGAAACATCAGCTGCTGCCTCCCACAGTGCACATTAGCAGGAAATTAGGAACAGAGCCATAACTTGAACCCAGGCAACCCACTATAGTGTGTAAGCAACTTCTTAACCCCTACTCCAAACATAAGTATTCCAAATAGCTTGAGTTCCTCACCTTTTTCCTATCTTTCATTCTTCCTGTATTGTATGGTGATCAAGATTCAACTATGCGTGACAGTCCACTCTGGCGAGTATAAATAGGATTTATGCATGCATGTATTACCTAACATTGTATTAGAATGTTAACATAATTGTTGTGATAGCTAAGGAAAGAATCTCAAGATTGAACATTCAAGAATAATTTCCAGGGCCCGGGGCTGTGGCATAACAGGTTAAGCTGCTGCTTATGATGTTGACATCCCATATGGGTGCCATTTTGAATCCCAACTGCTCCACTTTGATCTAACTCCCTATTCATGGCCTTGGAAAGTAGCAGAAGATGGCCCAAGTGCTTGGGTCCCTGCAACCCACGTGGGAGACCTGGGAAAAGCTCCTGACTTCTGGCTTCAGCCTGGCCCAGCACCTACTGTTGTCACCATCTGAGGAGTGAACTAGCACACGGACGATCCCTCCCTCCCTCCCTCCAACTTCAAATAAATAAGTTTAAAAACTTTGAGAAGAGTGTCTTCTCAATTTTGAAAAGTAATCTCTCAAATTGGGAAGATAACCACCGCAACTACCAACAGCCCAAGCACTACATGTACTGTAATCCATACCATTAAAGTTAGTGCCACTGCCTATCAATACATATCAAGCTGTTGACACCAGAACTTTTAACTGCATCACAGAAAATCCATTTTTCTGTGTGACTGCCTGTGAGCAGAAACATACCCGATTTATCACTTATACCTTCCAATTTATGCATGTACTTTTGATTGAATGGACCAAAGTTATGCCTAGGTTCTAGCTACATAGGACTCTGGGGAAAGTGTTAGCTATGCCCTATTTATTTGAAAGGCAGAGTGAAAGAGAAGGAGAAACAGTTTCTATCCACTGGGTCCTTCTCCAAATGCCTGATATAGCTAGGGCTGAATCAGGTAGAAGGCAAGAATGAGGAACTCCACCTGGGTTTCTCACTTGGGTGGCAGGAGCCCACATAAATTGAAAGGGTCTTTGAAAAGAAACTTTGAGAGTGTGACATCATTGAGAAATAACTTCACAGCTGAGCCAGAGGATTTAACCGTTGTTATAACATTACTTACTTTGAAGTAAGGTGTTCTATTTTTGAAGGTATTTCTCCCCAAATGACATGTTTGACATGATGCTCATTAGCATAGAAACAAATTAAGTTCTTTATTTTAATTTTCAGAATATGATGATGTGGCTGAGAAAGCTGGTACTGTAGAAGCTGAGGTTAAACGATTACACAGTATCATTGTAGAAATCAATAACCATAAACTCAAGGCCCAACAAGACAAACTTGATAAAATAAATAAGCAGTTAGATGAATGTGCTTCTGCTATTACAAAAGCACAGGTAGCAATCAAGACGGCTGACAGGTAAAGTATGCATGCTATCCTGACTTTCCATACCTTACCTCTACACTGCAAAAGGGGTTAATAATTAAGTTAAATGTTTCATTAAATGTTTGTTAATGACCTTATCTGATATGCTATTATCTAATAGGACTTTAGCAAGAGAAAAATGGAGCATTTTACATCAGTTCCTCAGGTTAGATGATAGATTATATGAGGAAGTTTCCTTCATATTGAGTTTAAGAGCATATAGTTCTCATTTCACAAGTTTGCATAACATAAAAATCAATGAAAAAAAGGTTTACTAAATCCTAAGTTTTTTTAAAATGCCACACTAAATGTTGAGAAGTTCTTCAGATTTTCAGAAGTAGTGTAACAAGTCTCATTTTTAATGTCATTTAGAAATCTTAAAAAAGCACAAGAATCAGTCATTCGTACAGAGAAAGAAATAAAAGATACTGAGAAAGAAGTAGAAGACCTAACAGCAGAGCTAAAGAGTCTTGAGGATAAAGCAACAGAGGTCATAAAAAATACAAATACTGCAGAGGTAACACTTGTTTTTGTATTGGAAATGGGAAAGGATGATATTTGAAGCAATTTAGAGTTTTGTGTATCACTGCCTCAAAATATGCTAAGCCCAAAACAGGGTGGGGGGACATTTTGTAACTATAAACTATACAACAAAAATAGGATAACTCTTCAAACTTTTATGAAAAAGTCATGAAGTTGGGAAGATTTTAACTGTAGCAGTTCTTGCTTTTTTAGGAGTCCTTACCTGAGATCCAGAAAGAACATCGTAATCTACTTCAAGAACTGAAAGTTATTCAAGAAAATGAACATGCTCTTCAAAAAGATGCACTTAGTATTAAGTTGAAACTTGAGCAAATAGATGGCCACATTGCTGAACATAATTCTAAAATAAAATATTGGCAAAAAGAGGTAAGCTTTTTACCATTTTATAAATTTTAATTTTAAACATCCATTTTGCTTTGAGCTTTGTTCTTATGTTTTTAGTTTTGGGAGGTAGGTTGTCTTAATTCTGTGACATCATATCAGGTTTATAGAGTATATAATGTACAATATATAGTAATATACAGAGAAGTCTGGGTAATGGTTAGAATTCGGCAACTATCTTCATCCCAAGGCTTATCTGAAGATTTAAGAAAAAGTTACATGAGCACTTTGGAATGCTAAAACTATTTTTTTCTTAACCCTATGAATAATAATTATAGCTCCTGTTAATTTTTATAGCTGTTATTAAGGAGTAAGTTGTAGTAAACTGCCTTCTCCAAATTGAACTTTTTTTTAGATTTCAAAAATATCACTGCATCCCATAGAAGACAATCCTGTTGAAGAGGTTTCTGTTTTGAGCCCCAAAGACCTTGAAGCAATCAAGAATCCAGATTCCATAACAAATCAAATTGCACTTTTGGAAGCCCAGTGTCATGAAATGAAACCAAACCTTGGTGCCATTGCAGAATATAAAAAGAAGGTATAAATGAAGTGTTTGTTAGCTATAATAGAAATTCTTACTAGTCATAGCCTCAATGGAGGCCTTTAATTTTATAAGTCTAGGTAATGAAAGTTCTCATTTTAGATGTATATCTGAATTGATTTTTCTCACGGTAATGTTCACAGGAAGAATTATATTTGCAACGGGTAGCAGAATTGGACAAAATTACTTATGAAAGAGATAATTTTAGACAAGCATATGAAGATCTGCGGAAACAGAGGCTAAATGAATTTATGGCAGGCTTTTATATAATAACAAATAAATTAAAAGAAAATTATCAGATGCTTACCTTGGGAGGGGATGCTGAACTGGAGCTTGTAGACAGCTTGGATCCTTTCTCTGAAGGAATCATGTTCAGGTTTGTAATTATCATGAATTTTTAATACCACGGTTACATGTATTTCCAAGTTTATAGAAATATTAGGAGAAAAATGCAGATTTCAATTTTTTTCCACCAAAGTGAATTTTAATTCCATTTTCCAAAAAATTTTCAAAGTATTCTCATTTGTCATTTGTGGTGGATAGGAAGGCTGAATCTACAACTTGTTTTATAAATTCCAATTTGTTTATGCTGGTAGTTAAGCTATTTCAGTATAAAAAATACTATGGGAAGTACACACCTTGCTGTTTAAATCTTAAAACTTGTGTATTCACCTTACAATAACTTTTTTGAATTTTTTTGGCATGTAGTAGTTGTATGTGTTCATGGGGTACAGTGTGGTATTTCAGTACCTCTATACAGTGTCTAATCAGATCAGGTGATTGGCATACCTATCACTTTGGACTATTTGTGTGTGAAGCAGTTTAGAGATTCTCAAGGAGTAAGCTGGTAACAGTCAGTCATTAACTTTATAGTTTTATAACTGAGATTTTCTTAATTATTTCAGTGTTCGACCACCTAAGAAAAGTTGGAAGAAGATCTTCAACCTTTCCGGAGGAGAGAAAACACTTAGTTCTTTGGCTTTAGTATTTGCTCTTCATCATTACAAACCCACTCCCCTTTACTTCATGGATGAAATTGATGCAGCCCTTGATTTTAAAAATGTGTCCATTGTTGCATTTTATATATATGTAAGTAGTCATTTATGGATTTTTCATTCCATATATTTTATGGGTCCCTAAACATAACACATGAAATTCTTCATTTCTTACTATTGAGCTTTTTTTCCTATTCTTTGTCCTCTGTCAATGGAGAACAAAAATCTATTTCAACTGAATATTTGCGTTTTAGAGATGTAGAAAATACAAATTGGTACAAATTAGTAGCAGAATTACAGCTAGAATCCCAGGTCTCCTTCCTAGAGGGTCCCTCCCAAGCTCCCCCACCTCATGTAGGGCACTTTCAGGCAATCATGCTTCAAAAAAATAAGCAAATTCCTCTCAAATACACTTTTGTTAAAATTATCGATGCCATCAATTCTGTTTGGGCAATAAATTCCAGTTGATAATAAGGAATATTTGAGGGAGGTAAGGCTTATATTTTATTATGTGATTTCCTGTTACTACTTAGTTTCCAAATTATTCTTCCTTTCTTTAGGAACAAACAAAAAATGCCCAGTTCATAATAATTTCTCTTCGAAACAACATGTTTGAGATTTCGGATAGACTTATTGGAATTTACAAGACATACAATATAACAAAAAGTGTTGCTGTCAACCCAAAAGAAATTGCATCTAAAGGACTGTGTTGAATTTATTCATACTGAAGACTTCAAATCAAGTTGGTATACATTCAGTATGTTACTGATTTTCTATTTGTAATGAATTGTATATAAACTGCATCATACATTTGTTTTACTGTTAAATAAAATATTCTCTGTACATGCTTCTCAGTTTTTTATAAAGAGGTTTTTGTTGTTTTTGAAAGGCAGAGACACACAGCTCTCACTCCCCAAATGCTTGGGAGCCAGGAATTCAATCTAGGTCTCCCACATGGAGCTGCACATTGACGGGAAGCTGGAACTGGGAGAACTAGGAACTTGAATCCAGGCACTTTGATGTGGGATACAGGTGTTCAAAGCAGGGTCTTAACCTATGCCAAATGCACATGACTTCGAATACTACCACCACCACCTTTTTAAAGCTTTATTTGAAAGGCAGAATAAAAGAGTGAGTTTTAGGTGGCAGACTGTGTGAGAAAATTAAGATGCCTGGTGGGTCAGTTGATTATCTTTACTCCAAGTTGCTAACATCAGAGTTCAAAGTGTGTTATTTGAGGCACAGTAAAATTACAAACATGCTGTCAGTCACTATCCTTACTATATAAAGAATGGGACAATTTTTTATAAAACATTATGAATTGATAAGCTAAGAATTTAGATAGATACTTGGTATGTCGGACCATTTTAACATTTGCAAGAGCACCACTAAACCCAGTGTGTCGTCATGACTAGGCTAAATGACAAGTCAAAAATATCCCACTCTACATACCTCTCTAAAAATGTATCGGAATAAAACATCGTTGCAATAAATAGAAACTGGTATGTCTTGAGTGCTGTCAGAGGTTTTTATACATTTGTAATGGCTCAAGAATCGCCCTACTGGAAATAATAATTGCAATAACTGAGTTTATGTATCATTCAGTGGACCACTTTTAGGTATGAAAAATCCAAGTTTGGGGATGGCATTGTGGCAAAGTAGGTTAAACTGCCATTACAACGCTGACATCCTACAGGTTCGAGTCCCAGCTGCTCCACTTTGGATCCAGTTCCCTGTTAATATGCCTGGGAAAGCAGCAGAAGATGGCCCAAGTGCTTGGGCCCCTGAACCCACATGGGAGACCTGGATGAAGCTTCTGGCTTCAGTCTGGCCCAGCTTTCCCTGGCCATTGCAGCAATTTGGGGAGTAAACCAGCAGACGAAGATTTCTCTCTACCTCTGCCTCCCTGTAATTCCACCTTTCAAAATAATTTTTGAAAAAAAGCCCAGGTTTGTGTTACAACCATTAAAAATGTAATCAGCACAAATTTAAAACAAGATTCATTTTAAATCAAGATATTAAAGGGGTGGGCACTGTTGGAGTGCAGTGGATCAAGTTGTGATGCATTTTAAAGAGTTAAAATGCAAGGTGTAGGGGCCAGCACTGTGGTAGAGGGTAAAGCTGCCACCTGCAGTGCCAGCATCCCACATGGGTGCCAGTTCAAGACCTGGTTGCTCCTCTTCCAGTCCAGCTCTCTGCAATGGCCAGTGAAAGCAGATGATGGCCCAAGTGCTTGGGCCCCTGCACCTGCATGGGAGACCCAGAAGTAGCTCCTGGCTTTGGATCAGCGTGTTCACTAGGGCTCTGACTCTTGACTTTCAAATAAATCTTAAAATACAAGATGTATCCAGAAGCTGCACGAAAATTACAAAACTACATGATTAAACCAGCTGCATAACTATCCTTGCACACTTCATGAAACTCATCAAGTTTTATCTGTTTAAAACTGGCAATACAGAATGTCAAATGGAAAATGTTGGCATACTTCTTTTTTTACAGATTAATCCTAATTCATTAATGTAAATCTTAGCCAATTCAAGTCTAATGTGACAGCATGAACTCAAAACAATGCATAAATTCTCCCACATAGTAATTACCTGACCTTGGGCAAGTTACTTTTATGATTTTTTCATCTATAAAAAGTAGAGATTAATAATGTTTAAGAAATGCGATAAAGTGCTTGACACATAAAAGCTAATATACATTTCATTGCTTACTAATGTTGATCCAAAAATTGAGGGCTCTTTTTTTGTGGAGTCACTACCTTAATAAATCAATGCAAATTCAACCTAATGTATTATGTATTTGTATTTCTATCATAATGGCCAAGTTTCCCCTCACTTAAAATTGTACCCTTGACAACACCACAGGCATAATCTGATTCTGGTCATAAACTGACTTAAAACCATCATCTTAGTTGAGATTTTATCACATAAAGAGAAGTATTTTAGAATTAGTATCTTGAGTACAGCTATATTTGTTAATAGTTTATCCATATATAATCTGCAGGCCAGGAACATTCCCTAATCTGACCTACAAAGTCGTACAACTAGCTAAGACTCCCAGAGAGGATACAAGAGCAGCCCACTTAGAATTTCTAGAAAGCAAACCATAATGTACTTACAGTTCCATGCATGGACACAGATCAGAAAATAGCACAAACATCATTATTTGAGTCCCTATTAAGGAACTAAAAGATTCTAACTTTACACATATGCTGTCATAAAGCTCAAAATGATTAACTGCTGCTACTTTCACAATAAGGGAACTTCAGGCATCTTAAAACTCAATGTTTTAAAGATGAATACAGGTCACATGATGCCATCAAAATCAACTGGTGGAATGTCACTGAAATAAATGTTTTGGTGTGATGTTTTAGATTTTAACCCAAGAATTTGACCTTAAGATCCTGCAAAAAAAACACACAAAAAATGATAAAACTGTAGAATATGACAAGCATTAGAGAATGCTCACACTGTTCCCTAACAACCCAAAAACAGATTTGGAATGTATGTGGTCAAACATAAGGCTAATAAGTACCTGAAACACATTTGATGTGTGGACCAGGTACATTTGATCCAAAAAGATCTTTAAGCAAATCCCTTACTGCTTTTAGACAGCTACTTTGATTTTAAACCTTTTACCATCCTTACTCAATCAGAAACTTCAAACACATCAAAATAAAGGCCTATACACCTTGAGTATTTTGCCATCTTTTAATCTGAATGCTAGAATTGCAAAGTTAACCAGTAAAGTATATTAATAGTAGAAGACAATACAGATACAAAAGTGTTTATAAGTCACAACAGCCTTAAATCTACCTCTATCAAGTCAGTAATAATAGGAATAACATGAACACTAAAGTCATTATTACATTTTATTATAGTTTTCTTTTTTAAAAAAGATTTATTTGAAAGGCAGAATTACGGGGGGATGGGAGGAATGGATTTTCCATCCACTGGTTCACTTCACTCTCCAGATGGCTGCAACAGCCAGGGCTGTGCTAGGCAGAAGTCAGGAGCCAGAAGATGCTTCTGGGTCTCCCACGTGGTGGCAGGGGCCCAAGGACTCAAGCCATCTTCTGCTTTCCCAAGTGCCATTAGCAGGGAGCTAGACTGGAAGTAGAGCAGCTAGGATTTGAACAGGCGCCCATATGGGATACCAGCACTGCAGGTAGTGACAACCCAATATGCTACCAACGCCAGCCCCTTATTCTAGTTTTCTAATACTGACTTGATCTGAAATATGTTCCAGGTTCTGTGTCATTTCTAATATTGACATATCATTCTATCCAACAGAAGCATAAAAGGTTTAACATTTCTATATATTGGTATTTGTTGTAACTAGTTTGGTTTGCTGTTTGTGCTACCCATTTCTCCATTTAGCAATGCTTAGTTGCTGCTGTACAGAATAAGCCCATTTAAACAATTTTAAGTTTTCAATGAGAAACTAATTTCCAGATAAATTCCTTCAACAAGTATAAAGTATGAGACAGTACAGTCTCTAAATCATGAAAATTCTTAGATAAACTTTGGTAAACTGATAGAGAGACTTCAGAAAAACATACTGAAGAGACTTCACTTAAAAAAGTTATTATGTGTTGGTTGAAAAAGAGTATGACTATCAATATCATAGAAATTAGCGTAACTATAGCAATATTTAAAAGTTTTATAAGTTCAACTTCTTTTTCATCCTTTTCAGGCCAAGAACATAACATCTTTTTTGAAGAAATCTTCATTTCAGGAATTAGAACTTTATTAATTTGTCCAATTTCTGTCCTGTTCCAATCTTCCTTCAGTATTTGGCTTACTCGAGGATAGACCTCAACAGGTTGGACGTCAGGGAGTGGTCTTTGTTTTAAGAGCTGCACACGCTGGCGGATATCATCAACTTGCTCAAGAAATTTAAGTGGAGACTCTTCTTGTAAAGATGTTGTCAGTGCCACCAGTTCAAGCTGTTGCTCTCTTATTTCTTTCATTCTTTCAATTTGTGGAGTATATTCTTGATTAATCAGATTGCCAACATCACAGAGAGCAGTTAGGAAAGTTTTTTTTTTCTGTTCTATTGTATCACTAAGTTCATTAAAATACTGAAGAACAACTTCCTTATCACCTTGGACCATTTTCTCAGAAAGAGATTTTTGTTCTTCCAGCTTTTCAATAACATGAGTGAGCTCTGTCCAGTATGTGTCAGTTAACTGTTTAAGCAGTTTCTGAGGTGTGTCCTTTTCTTTCAGATAGGCACTTTGAAGGTCATCAATGGGATGACCATGATGTTGACCTATAGTAAGGCAATGACCACAAACTAATTTTTTATCTAGTAGACAATAAACATTTAATGGTTGCCTATAATGTTCAGGGCAGGTGACAATATCTGGATGGTCTTCTTGCTGGTACTTTTCAATAATGGCCATTAATGCAAAATTAACAGGTAAAGATTCAATACCAGTAGGAGCAATTTCAATAATACTTCTGCAATTAGGACACTTGAGTGGAATTCGTAAAGGCCTCCATATATAAAAGTTACCAGATGCCTGAAGAACATTTTCCAAACAATTTTTACAAAATGTGTGAGAGCATGGTAGTACCCGAGGATCTTCAAAAATACTGTAACAAATGGGACATGTTAACTCGTCCTCAAAATTGTGCATTTCCTGTTAAGAGAAATAAGTACTTTAAGTCTACATATAACAAAGATTTCTGCACCTTATAGAAAGATTTAGGCATTAACTTTAAATTGTTAGTATACTGTACTTCTTGTTTAAAAGAGAACTTCTATAAATATACTCACCAAGATTTTATTAAATGAAGCTCCCTCAATAATTACTAATATATAATATTGAATAAATGCTCATTTAAGAGCTTCTGATTTGTAGTAAAAATCAGCCCAAGCAAAACAATTCCCATTAATTTGTAATAAAATGCTTCAAATTAAAGTTATTTGTAACGGTGAATAAGTTAAATCCAAAGAGTTGCTGAAGTCCACTAACAACTATTCTGTGCAACTTTTTACTAAGATGCTAAAATCAAAATTGTACAAATTATATATATAAAGGTATTCTTATAAAAGACAACATTACAAGTCAGACTTCACAAAATTTCATTTATTCATTCAAAAAAAGGGAAGCACTCCTAAGGTCTCACAGTTTCTAGCAAATTATTAAATGTCACTAGTAATTATTACATTTCTTAGCTTCTTGAGTTGGAGTAGTATGCTTAAAATCCAGGATCAGCAAGCATAATTTTCTTTTTAAAAAATGTATTTGTTCATTTATTTGAGAGGCTGGCAACAGACAAGAAAGCGATCCCATCCTCTGATTTACTCCCGAAATGACCACAGTGAGCTGGGAGCCAGGAACTCAATTCAGTGGCAGGGACCCAACCACTTAGTTAGCTATCATCACTGCTTCCCAGGATGTCAATAGGAAGCTAGAATCAAGAGCGGAGTAGGACTTCAACCCAGTCATTCCCCAAATGGGACACAAGTATGCCAAGCACATCTTAACTGCTAGGCTAAATGCCTAAGTGTGATTTTCTTTATTTTTTTTAAAGATCTGTTATTCATTTGAAAGGCACAGTGGTGGTGGTGGGCGGGGGGGGGGGGGGGGGTGTCAACATAAAGAAAGAATCTTCCATCTACTGATTCAGTACCCAAATGGCCACAATGACCTGGGCCAGGCTGAAGCCAGAAGCCAGGAAATGTTTCCAGGTCTCCCACAAGGGTATACAAGGGCATAGCAGGTAAAGTGCTGCCTGCAATGTTGTTATGTCATATGGACACTGGTTCATGTCCCAGCTGCTGCACTTCTGATCTAGTTCCTTGTTAATGGCCTGGGAAAGCAGCATAAGATAACCCAAGTGCTTGGGCCCCTGCACCCGCATGGGAGACCTGGATGAAAATGAATCTTAAAAAAAAAAAAAAAAAAAAGTAAAAAGTAGAGCACCAGTGGTAAGAAACATAAAGGACATCATTAGTCATCTCTCCTTCATGGAAAAGTGTTGCAGATATCCCTGAACAAAAGGAACACAGAACCCCTCTGACAACTCTTGGCAAGCTGTTATTGTTCCCAACAACAGAATCCTGACAGTTCTGCACCAGACCCCCTCTTAGAGTTTTCCTTCCTTTCTATCCTCAGTGCAAGCCACAGTCCTCAGCTCTGTCCTATCCTGGATGCAGGAACCTCAATTTACACAAAAGAACCTTCAACAAAATACCCAAATTCTATCCATGTATAATGGTTACTAAATTCTTTATAAAACTAACTTTTAAGGTTGAAGTTTGTGAAGAAAGCAGCAAAAAATAAGATTGTGCTTTCAATAAATAAAAAACCTCTTCAGATTTGTTTTTTTCCCCCAGTTCTTGGCTCCCTTTCTCTGCTATCTGCCAAATTTATCTTTCAAGTCTCAATTTGAGCCTGCCTCTTCCTCAGATTGGGTCCTGTTATTCTCACTACACAATGCTCTTTTACTTCATAGCACTTAATGGGATTTTACTTAAAAGAATGTGGCAACACTTCTTTAAATTTCCTGTAAGGATAAGAATTGTGTATTGCTATGATTACACTCCTATAATCTAAACACAGAACTTAACATATTGTAGGGGCTGGCACTGTGGTGCAGCAGGTTAAAGCCCTGGCCTGAAGCACTGGTTCCAGTCCCAGCCTGCTCCTCTTCTGATCCAGCTCTCTGCAATGGCCTAGAAAAACAGTAGAAGATCGTCCAAGTCCTTGGGCCCCTGCACCCATGTGAGAGACCCAGAGGAGGCTCCTGGCTCCTGGCTTTGGATCGGTGCAGCTCTGGCCACTGCAGCCAATTAGGGAGTGAACTAGCAAATGGAAGACCTCTCTCTCTGCCTCTACTTCTCTCTGTAACTCTTTCAAATCAATAAAATAAATCTTTTAAAAAAAAAAAACACATTGTAGACTTTCACTCCATGAACAACTGTCTCTTAAGATCAGTGTGAAGGCCGGCGCCGAGGCTAATCCTCCGCCTTGTGGCGCCGGCACACCGGGTTCTAGTCCCGGTCCAGGCACCGATCCTGTCCCGGTTGCCCCTCTTCCAGGCCAGCTCTCTGCTGTGGCCAGGGAGTGCAGTGGAGGATGGCCCAAGTGCTTGGGCCCTGCACCCCATGGGAGACCAGGAGAAGCACCTGGCTCCTGCCATCAGAACAGCGCGGTACGCCCGCCGCAGCGCGCCTACCGCGGCGACCATTGGAGGGTGAACCAATGGCAAAAGGAAGACCTTTCTCTCTGTCTCCCTCTACTGTCCACTCTGCCTGTCAAAAATTTAAAAAAAAAAAAAGATCAGTGTGAATACATATCTTGGGTTTTTTTTTATTTTTAGAAAACAAAATCTCTACTTTGCATAGAAAAGGCTGTAACAGGAGAGTCCACCATTAAATACTCCATTTAGATTGACCATATTGTGATGCCCAGAGATCCAAGATGTGTCACATGGAGGCTAAGCTTGAACTGTGAAGCATTCCTGCAAACTAAAGAAATTGTGCAACAGTACAGATGACATTCACTGCAGTAAAATTCAAGTGAATGCATGTCGGAAAGATATATATACTATTTTAGCCTACAGCTCTACAAAACATTCTGAAGTCATGCAAACACAAGAAAAATATGTGGGGCCGACGCTATGGCACAGTGGGTTAAGCTATGATGCCGGCATCCCATAGTGAGCACCATTTCAAGTCCCAGCTGCTCCACTTCCAATCCAGCAACTTGTTAATATGCCTGGGAAAGCCGGGGAGTCAGCCAAGTCTTGTTTGTTACATAACAGTAGATAACCAAAATATTTCCAAAGTAACAAAGAATGCTAAAAAACAACACAGTGATGTCCACAAGGTCAAGAAGGGAAAGGATATAGCCTGAGAATTCAGTACTCAGCCAAAACATTAGTCACGTGAAACAACAAACATTCTTAGCAAAAATCTAAAGGGTTAAAAAAAAATGTAGCAGTGCAGAGCTGACACCATATATTTTCAAAAACAAAAAAGGATTACAGAGTGAAGATTTGACTAAAAAAATAAGTTACAAAATAAAGCTAGGAAAGGAAGAATGAACTTAAAAATTTTTAGAAATCCAAGAGCTGGTTCTTTAAATAAATAAATCAGCCATTAGTTACTTGTGATGGGAAATCTCTAAAATGACTCCCAGTGACAACCTCTACCTTCCTGGGCATTTTAATCACCTTTCCCCTTGAGTATGGATTGGACCAGGACTTCCTTCCAACACACAAAATACAGAAGGGACAGGATATTACTTCCCATTTTTATAATTAAAGAACCATGGATTCTGTCTGGAGTGCTCTCTCTCTCTCTCCCTCCCTCTCTGCCTCTCTCCCTCTCTCTCTCTCTCTGCCTCCCTCCCTCCCTCTCCCTCTCCCTCCCTCTTTCCCTCCCTCTCTCTCCCTCTCTCTCCCTCTCTCTCTCTCTCTCTCTCTCTCTCTCCTTCCCTCCCTCCCTCTCCCTCTCCCTCTCCCTCCCTCTCTCTCTCTCTCCCTCTCTCTCTTTGAGGGAAGCAAGCTACCATGTTGTTGAACACTAAGGTCTACTTGGTATAGTGAAAACCTAAGGCTCTTAAGGCTAACATCCCATAAGAAACTGAAGCTGGCACACAACTACATTAAGTGAGCTTGGAAGCATATACTGCAGCCTAAGCCAAAGTCTACTGCAAACTCAGAGGAGACTGAGCCTGAGAAACCGAGCTAAGCTGCTCCTAAATTCCTGACCTACAGAAACTATGTTTCAATACTGTTTTCATTGGCTATGTTCAAGGATAATTTGTTATGCAATACATAAATATATTATCTTAATCAAAAGGGAAAAGGAAGAAAAGACAAATGTACCAAGTTAGTGAGAAGAACAGGAAATAACCCAAATACAGAAAAAGCCAAAATTAGAGAATATCTTGCATAATTCTATCCTAATATATTTGAAAATCTGCAAGAAATGAATTATTATCTAAATCAATTCAAATTATCAAAATTGACCCACAAAATAAAAAGCAAACAAACTAGGAGAGTACATGATGCTACTCTGAAAAAAGGAGAGGCAAGCATCTTTGAAAATTTCTTTAAAATGATCAACAATTTCTTGTTCAACTGTTCCAGAATACATATATGGTTAGTTAACAAACTGCTCTGAAGACAATGACATTATTCTAAAACCTACAAGAGACAGTACAAACCAAAAATAGAGTAATTTCAAAAATGGACACTAAACTAAAATCCTAAATATTGTCTAGTGAGTATAGAGTTTCAGTTTGGGAAGATGCAAAATTTCCGAAGAAAAGTGCTGGTGAGACTTAGAAAACAATACAAATATACTTAATGCTACTGAACTATATACTCAAAATAGTAAATTTTCAATTACTTTAAGTTCTATTTTAACATAAAAAAAAAATCATTTAAAAAGCAAAAAAGTGGGGCCAGCACTGTGGCACAGTAGGTAAGGCAGCCACCTATGGCACTGGCATCCTATATGGGAACCATTTTGAGTCCCAGCTGATTAATTTCTAATCCAGCTCCCGGCTGATGGCATGGGAAAGCAGCAGAAGATGGCCCAAGTGCTTGGGCCCCTGTACCATCTGGGAGACCCAGAGGAAGCTCCTGGCTCCAGGCTTCCTACTGGCTCAGCCCCAGCCATTGTAGCCATTTGAGGAGTGAACCAGTGGATGGAAGACCGCTCTCTCTGTTTTTCTTTGCCTGTAACTACGCCTCTCAAGTAAATAAATAAATCTAAAAAAAAAAATGGGGCCAGCACTGTGTCATAGCAGATAAAGCCACCACCTGCAGTGCCAACATCCCATTCGAGCCCCAGCTGCTCCACTTCCAATCCAGCTCTCTACTAAAGTGCCTGGGAAAAGCAGCAGCAGATGAACCAAGTCCTCGAGCCCCTGCACCACATGGGAGACCAGGAAGAAGCTCCTGGTTCCTAGCTTCGGATAAGCCCAGCTCCAGACGTTGTGGCCATTTGAGGAATGAACCAGAAGATAGAAGATGTCTCTCTCTAACTCTTTCAAATAAATACATAGATCTTAGAATAAAAGCAAAAAAGTAAAATAAATTATCTCTATAAAATGTATTTCCCTCCATGAATACTAAAAACTCAAAAACTGGTATTGAACTCAAGGTTTTTTGTTTCCCTTGTAAAAAAAGTCACCAAGAAATATGCACATGGCAAGGGGGTTGGGAGGCACTTCTCAGAAAGAAACCTAAGGCTAAGCTATCTACGTACAAGTTATTTCACAAATTTCTTGTGTCAAAAACAAACATTTCTGATTTTCCAAACTTTTTATGAAGTCTTTCCCCAGAAGGCCAATTTCCGATAGAGCATATCATGTTATAGAGATGATGGTAATAGACAATGAAACATTAAGCAGTATCAAAAATCTTGGGGCAGGCTTCAGCCCAGCAGGTGTAGACACCAGTTAGGACACTCATGTCCCATACTGGAGCACCAGAAATGGAGCCCTGGCTCAGCTCTCAATTCCAGCTTCCAGATGATGTGGACTACGGGAAGCCACAGGTGATGGCTCAGGTCATTGGCCTGTGCCAGCCACGTGGTGGACCTGGACTGAGTTCTCAGTTCCTGCTTTCAATTCAGCTTCTGGCTTCAGCCTGGCCCACTGTGTGCTCCTACAGCCATTTGGAGAGTGAACCAGGAGATAAGAGTGCTTGCTCTCTTTCTCTCTGCCTCTCAAATTTTTTTAAATGTTATCATTACACATTCTCCTACATACGCTATTTCTTAATTCACTAATGTTTTACTGTCTTCCATCTCTAAATATGAATGATTATAACACATTCAATACATTTTACAGCCTCTGAAAAGAAATTATATTTACCACATTAGAGTTAGATGACTTGCCCTAGACTTCTAGTGAGTCAACAATAAGCCTGGGAAAATTCAAGTGGTGCCACCACCAAAGTGCATTTCATTACAAGTAGGAGCCGCCGCTGTGGCGTAACAGGTAAAGCTGCCGCCTACGGCGCTGGCATCCCATACGGGTGCTGGTTTGAGTCCCAGCTGCTCCACTTCCGATCCAGCTCCCTGCTAATGGCCTAGGAGAGCAGTAGAAGCCCCTACACCTGCATGGGAGATCTGGAAGAAGCTCCAGGCTCCTGGCTTTGGATCGGCCCAGCTCTGGCCATTGCAGCCATTTGGGGAGTGAACCAGCAGATGGAAGAGCCCTGTCTTTCTCTCCCTCTGCCTCTCTGTAACTCTGCCTTTCAAATAAATAAATAAATCTTAAAAGAAAAAAAGAGAAAAGAAATATTACAGCTGGAGCCAGCACTGGGGAATAAGGGGTAAAACTGACGCCTGCAATGCAGCATCCCACATGGGCGCGGGTTTAATTCCCAGATGCTCCACTTTAATCCAGCTCCTGGCTAATGAGCCTGGGAAAGCAGTGAAAGATGGCCCACATCCGTGGGCCCTTGCACCCACGTGAAAGACCTGGAGGAAGCTCCTGGTTCCTGGCTTCTGTCCAGCCCAGCCTTGGCCTTTCTGGCCATTTGGGGAGTGAGCCAGTGGATGGAAAATCTCTCTCTCCCTCTCTCTGTAACTCTGCCTTTCAAATAAATAAATCTTAAAAACAAAACGAAATACAATTTAACCAGGAATCGACATGAGAAGTTTTTAATTCTTCTTATGCTTTTCAAAGTGAGAATATACTTCATAGAGAACATTCAGCAACGTATTTACTGAAAGGCAATGTCAAAACTAATATCACCTAAAAATCAAAATTTCACCTTGCCTGATTAGTTACATGAGGGTACTTTCCTTGGAAAAAAGGAGCTACTTTCCTCTAAAAAAGAATGTAGAGCAATATGTAAATGCACAATTTCTGAAAAAGTATCCAAATAAATGCAATTTGCAAGTCTGTATGTACACCACTGCTTGTGTAATGTGACATACAGATCCTTGTAAAATTTCTTAAAGCATATACAAGGGTTAGCAGTCACTATCTTTAAGAGTAATTTATATTTTATGCTCCTTTGCTAATATGGTCAGAATTTCAGGCATCATCAACATATATTTTTTTCAAGCAATTTTTAAATTTCACCTTACACTTAAAATTTTACTGAAAACTTCGTTCACATTCAGTTCATCTCCCAGAGCTTACCTACTTTCTGGATATCCTGGTCAGCAACTTAACTGAATATACTTTATCTTCCCCAAGTTGTCCAGATGCTTTTATTCTTATTCTAAAATTAAAACAATTTTATCTTTAATGTTTTGGACTTCTTTTCTCCAAAAGTACACTAAATATGATGTCATGGCAATGGCTGTTAGTTCTCCGCCTTTGATATATGCCTTCCCTGCGCGCGTGCTTTTAAGAAAACACCTGTTTGTTGGCGCCATCACTTGCTTCTTGAAAAATCCTTGCAATTCTGTGATGAAACACGACTGTCACAAAGGACCTATTATTACGACAAGGACTTCGGCAATATTAACCCACAATGGTGATGACCGAGCAAACACCCGTGGTCACTTTAACCAGCTGCGAGTTAACTGGAAGGCAAGAAGCGCCCTCGAGAAGGGCTCTGCCGGCCTGAAACTACTGGAGTAGGTTCTGCCCACCACGCATCAGGGCTGCTCCTCTCTGGGCTCGAAGTGGAGACCGGGGGCACCTCTACCGAACACCCCTCAAAGCGGAGGCTTCGCATCTGTGAAGTGGGCGTAATTGCAGCTCCTCCTCTTACGTCGAGAGTCTCGCACAAAATGGCAGTGAGTGCGCTTCCCTCCTGGAAGGCTGCGGACCCGTCTCCAGGCCTCCCTCCTAGGGCGCCTCGGCGGGACCGCAGGCCCGGTGGAGGCGCCCCGCTCCCCCTCACAGAGACGCAGGTCTCTGCGCGAGGGAAGGCAAAGGGACCCCCAAACTCCCGCTCCGGGACGACGGAAGGGATGCAGGACCTAAGCCCACCCTCTCCATCACCAACCCCCGCGACTCCCCGCCGCACACACTCGGGACAGACCGCAAAGGGCACCCAGAGCCGCCCGCCCGCTCCCGGAAAAGGCCTTAGACTCACCGCGGGGAAACGGAGATCCTGCAACGCGGCCGCGCCGAGCAGCTCTCCACAGCCTCACAGCGGACGCGAGAGCAGCTCCGCGCCGCCGCGCGGCCCCGCCCCGAGGGCTCCAGGTGCTCCGACGGGGCGGGGCTTCGTGGAGCCGCGCGGCGCAGGCGCAGTCCCCGTGCAACATTCAACTGCGGGGCGTCTGCCAATGGGAAGGAGTGCGGAAGCGCCGTTCAAAAGTAAACGGCCGTCCGCGCTGGCGGAGGCGGAAGCGAGGGCGTGGGGCGCGCAGCCCGCGGCGGGAGCCGCCCTGTGAGAAAGGCGCTGCTGGCGGGCTGGGGTCGCGTCCGTGGCCCCCTGCCCGCGGTCCCTGGGCCTGTGTGCAGCGCGGGAGGCGGCGTGCGCGCTGTGTGTCTCCTGTGGCGCGCAGACTCGCTTCTCCTCAGCTCGCCGAGGGCACGCGCGCTGCCGGGCCGTCCCGCCGCGCTGGCGTCTCTGCCTGCGAGAGCGTTCTGGAAGCGCGGCGCGCGGGTCGTGGCCCGGCCGAGCGCTCCTCGGCCCCGCGTTTCCTCTTGATGGAGTGGTTACCTAACTGCAGTTCCACACGCTCCCCTACTTCACCAGGTTTCCAGCCTCATCGTCCTAACAAAATACGCGTGGACTTCGAAACGTTCTGACCAAAATAAACTTCATTACATTTTCCATGAACTAATAGTAGTCCCGTGACTTGAGAGAAATTATATAGCTGTATTTCGAGACACTCTAGCCTCTCAACAGTTTCCCTCTCCCGGGTACAAGTCATTTTATATAGTGTTGTGCCAAATAAAACTATGGATGCGGTATATACTGTGCATACTTTTATAATATTTTCCATGAGCTTGTTAGCTTTTCATATATCCGTTTCCACTTTATACACCTAATTTTCTACTTAAACATTGGAGTCATGATGCACTGCTTTTCAATTTTCTGTCTGAACTGTTAGAAATATCTTTCCGTAGCAATAAACACACTATATTATAAAATTCTTTTAGAAATGTAACTGTCTTTTGGAACTGAATTGCTAACAGCTGAATATTGTTTTGAGCTATAAAATTTTTCACTGTTTTTTCCTCTGTCCTTCCTTATAAGAGGTATGCATTTAGCAAGAAAGCACACATGAGGTTTTGTTTTTGTTTTTGTTTTTTAATTTATTTATTCACTTGAAAGAGTTAAACAGAGGAGGTCAGAGAGTGAGAGATCTTCCATTTGATGGTTCACTCCCCAATTGGTCACAACAGCCAAGAGTTATGCCAATCCAAAGACAGGAGCCAGGAGCTTCTTCCGGGTCTCCCAAGTGGATGCCGGGACCCAAGCACTTGGACCATCCTCCACTGCTTTCCCAGGACATAGCAGAGAACTGGATCAGAAGTGGAGCAGCTGGGTCTCAAACCAGCGCCCATATGGGATGCCAGCGCTTCAGGGCAAGGTTTTAAGCTGCTGTGCTACAGCGCCAGCCCCAGCATGAGTTTTAGAACTGGTGTTGTGGAACCACCACACAAACTTGTAAGTGTTGCTATGGAACCCCCAAACTTGGGTCTGCTCATCTTACACACAGAAAGCCTACCACTGACATCAGCGAGGTGGAAGAAAGTAGGTAATGTATTGCAAAGCACACAGCAAGAGCAAGGAGCAGGCAGCTACCGCTTGATTCCTGGGCGCGCCATCCCGAACTTAGAGGTGAGGTGGTAGGGATTGAAGTTGGGGCTGAGCGTGCATGTTTACCTCCTGGCCAACTTACTTCAGTGGTGCTCAGACCTTCCTTTGATTGTTCAGGGATGCAGTTCTCTTTAAGGAATTTTTATGATGGCCAGGTGGGCTTTAATTAGTCTAGGGGTTACACATAAGTGGTAACTGTCTTCCGCCCCAGACCCGGCGTTCTAAACAAATACCTCTGGACAATACTGGCCAAGAGGGTTTTATCTACTGGACAAGCAAATGACTGTTGGAATCCAGTAACTTGTCTAATTAGAATTAATTCTAGATTAGAATCACGTCTTCAGTTCGGTGGCTTTCTTTTGGTAAAAGGACAGGCAAGGACACTTTGGGCTAAGGGAGACAGAAGAGAGGCTGGGTCCTGCCTTTACATTACATTATTATTATTTACATATATATTATTATTACATTATAGAGGTTTGTTCTCATTGGCTGCTCTTTTCCAAAAGCCATGAGCCCATTGAGGGGAAAAGCTGCTCAGGCGAAGCAGAAAGAAATGATAGTTCAAAATAGAGATGTCTGAGGTCCTGCTGGGGTGGAAGGAAAAATGTGGAAAGGAAGGACCACTTTGTGCATCTGGTTTAGAGAACCATGGGCTCCCAGCCCTGCCAAAGATTTACCTAGCGGTACTGGGGAGTGTGGGGACAGAAAGGCAGAGGACTGCAGGCGGTCTCTGCAATGGCGGTCAGTTTGACTCAAGTCTGTGAGCTGTGGCTCATCATGCATTTCACAGAGGATAGTGTTGGCCTGGAAAGGTAGTACAAAATGAACACTCAGATGCGGGAGTATGTTCTTAAGATCCATAAGCTTAAAAAATAGGTACTAAGGGGGCCAGCCCTGTGGTGCAGTGGGTTGAGCTGCTGTCTGCAGTGCCAGCATCCCTAAGGGGTGCCAGTTTGAGTCCTGGCTGCTTCACTTCTGATCGAGCTCCCTGCTAATGTGTCTGGGATAGCAGCGGAAGGTGGCCCACGTCCTTGGGTCCCTGCACACATATGGGAGACCCAGAACAAGTTCCTGGCTCCTGGCTTAGGTCTGACCCAGTCCTGGCTATTGTGGCCATTTGGGGAATGAACCAGTGGTTGGAAGATCTCCCTCTCTCTCCTCTCTGTGTAACTCTGCCTTTCAAATAAATAAATAAATCTTAAAAAACAAAATAGATGCTAAAGAGCTCAGTCACCTTTTAAAAGGGTGAGGAGTAGAAGGGTTCAGCTGCTTTGAGTCTCTGCCTGTATGTTTCAAGAAACCCCTTTTGATAGAGTATGGGAAGAGGTAAAAGATGATAAATAGTTGCAGTTGTTACCAGATATAGGAAGAGGAAGGAAAACATGAATTTTATGACAACTTCTTGGTGCTCAGATCAGACTCTCTGCTTAAACATTTTCTGTCTCAAGTACTAACACAGGCCTCAGTCACAGAAAAGTACCCTGCAAGACCCTGTGTTAGCTCCCATTAGCTTGGCCTCAACAGAATCATAATAAAGAGAACATGTGATTTTCCAGTGTTAGAATATCCCTGTGGTTCCTTTCTAGGACTTCAAGGAAAACACAGCCAACGGGCACCAGAGTAGTGAACCAGGGACAGCGAGCTAGGAAAATCTACCCAACCATTCACAGGAAGTCAGCTATCCAGGGGAAAAATCTCTGAGCTATATCATGCAGTGGAGTTCAGAGATTTTGTTTTAGGACATCCTCTACTGTTTTCCCAGGCACATTAGCAGAGAGTTGGATCAGGAGTAGGGCAGCTGGGACTGGAACTGTTGCCCATATGGCATGCTGCTGTCGAAGGAGGCTTAACCTGCTGAGCCACAGCGCCGACCCCACAGAATGTATTTTCACATAGCTCTTTTCTGCTGTATTTCTGAGTGCAACTTGCAAGATTATAAGGATGTTTGTAACTAGTTTCTCTTTCCTTTTTTTTAAGAATCAAATACCGCTAATTTTTTTTTCCCCACCCATTGTATGGGTGACTATAAAAAACCAGGAAGGGGGGAGCAGCAGCGTTGTGAAGTAGCAGGTATAGACACAGCCTGTAGTGCCAGCATCCCATATGGGCACCAGTTCAAGTCCCAGCTGCTCCACTTTTTTTTTTTTTTTTTTTTGACAGGCAGAGTGGACAGTGAGAGAGAGAGAGAGACAGAGAGAAAGGTCTTCCTTTTGCCATTGGTTCACCCTCTAATGGCCACCGCGGTAGCGCGCTGCGGCCGGCGCACCGCGCTGTTCCGATGGCAGGAGCCAGGTGCTTCTCCTGGTCTCCCATAGGGTGCAGGGCCCAAGCACTTGGGCCATCCTCCACTGCACTCCCGGGCCACAGCAGAGAGCTGGCCTGGAAGAGGGGCAACCGGGACAGAATCCGGTGCCCCGACCGGGACTAGAACCCGGTGTGCCGGCGCCGCAAGGCGGAGGATTAGCCTGTTGAGCCACGGCGCCGGCCTGCTACACTTCTGATCCAGTTCTCTGCCAATGCCTGGGAAAGCAGTAGAGATGGTCAAAGTCCTTGAGCCCCTGCACCTGCATGGGAGAACCGGAGGAAGCTCCTGGCTCCTGGTTTCAGATTGGCCCAGCTCCAGCCATTGCGGCCATTTGGGGAGTGAACCAGTGGATGGAAGACCTCTCTCTCTCTCTCTCTCTCTCTCTCTCTCTCTCTCTTTCTCTCTCTTACTCTTTCAAATAAGTAAATAAATCTTTAAAAAAAAATCTGGGAATCTCTTAATGTAGGCACTCACCCAGCTTTCTAGGAAATTTTGTGTATAATTATTTTGTATCATTTATTGTAATTACTCAAACATTTTTGAGTTTAAAGAATGCTTCTCAAATAGCAATCAAAAAATTTTTATTTTGATTCTCTAATCCATTTAATCAAATCAATACTTATTAGTTGTTTAATAAATTCACAGCATTAAAGTTGCTATGAGCACAGGGCCAATATTAAAGTTGCTTATCCAAGTGGGTTAACACGCAGATCATATAGTTCCGATAATATCAGTCACATGGTAGTTTCGGGACCCTAGACTGGGGGAAGCAGCCAAGTCTTATGCTGCAGAGCTCCTCAGATTGCTGCCGATTAGGGCAGGTAATTGGAAATGCACATGCGGGAGCTCATGTCTTTTTTTTTTTTTTTTTTTTTAATTTGTATTTACTTATATGAGAGGCAGCTACAGACAGAGGGAGAGACAGAGAGACATGTTCCATCCTCTGGTTCACTCCCCAGATGGCCGCAACAGGACAGCCACAATGAGATGCCACTACAGCAGGCAGAGGTTTAGCCTGCTCCGCCACAACACCGGCCCTGAGCTCCACCTCTTCTGAGAGCCGCAGGAGGATTTCTAGAGTAGATTCAAACCACAATTACACCCCCACTGCTCGTGTCTATGCTATTAGGCCTTGGAAAGGCTTGTGTGGGTGCTCTCTGTCCTGTGCCCTGCGTCTGTCCCTCACCTCAAGGCTTGGGAGAAAAGCTCAGTAATGCCCACCCTGCATTTTGAAGGGACTGGTTCACTAAATCTTGTGAAAGCTAAGAGGTGAGAGCTGACTCCCCTGATGGCCAGAGTGCAGGGGCGTGCTGCTGCATTCCCAGAGCTAGTGGCTGCTGAGGGCACATGAGCCTGCGAAGGATCAGGTGAGCAGGTGTGGAGTTGCCTATGATCCCTCGTAATCATGCCAACCGGAGACACAAGCAGGCCTCAGCAGAGAAATACTCAAAGTATCCCAGCTCTCCTAGGGGCGGCCAAGAGTACACAATAAGCCAGCCAGGTGGGGGGAAGCCAACTTATCAGGCCAGGCAATTTGCAGACCAGAAGTCCCCAGCGATGTTCTCCAAAGGACCTGTGGAACAACTCCAGTGTGGCTAAATAACCAAAGATCCCCTCTAAGAAAAGAGTCAGCTTTAAACATAGCCCAGACCCAGAGAACATGAACTGGGCACCTACAGGGCCAGTCAGCTAAGAACACTCCCTCTTCACTTCCCTCTCCTCCACCCTGTGCTCCAACCCACGAGAAATGAGAAACAGCAAAACAGTGAAAGTTAGGGTTGGGTGAGGAAGAGTCTGTTTAAAAAAAAGCCAACCCCTTGGCCGGCGCCACGGTTCATTAGGCTAATCCTCCACCTGTGGCGCCGGCACACTGGGTTCTAGTCCCGGTAGGGGCGCTGGATTCTGTCCCAGTTGCTCCTCTTGCAGTCCAGCTGTCTGCTGTGGCCTGGGAAGGCAGTGGAGGATGCCCCAGGTCCTTGGGCCCTGCACCCGCATGGGAGACCAGGAGGAAGCACCTGGCTCCTGGCTTTGGATCAGCGCAACGCACCGGTCGCAGCGCGTCGGCCGTAGCGGTCATTTGCAGGGTGAACCAATGGAAGGAAGACCTTTCTGTCTGTCTCTCTCTCACTGTCTAACTCTGCCTGTTTAAAAAAAAAAAAAAAAAAAAAAAAAAAAAAAAAAAAAACCAGGGAAGATGGCCAAGATGACCTGAGCCCCGGCACCAAAAAAAAAAAAAGCCAACCCCATGCTCTCCCCAGGAGTCAGAAACCACCCCCTGAAGTAAGCCCTATCTGAGGAGGGAGGGAGTAACTGCAGTTTCTAATGAAGTCTCGAGCTTTGGCTATGGGACTAATTTCAGAAATAAGTCTGTTTTGCCATTTAAAGGGGCCTCAAGACTTTGTGTTACCAAGCAATGACTAGAAAAGTCTTGGGTCTGCTGGAACTTCCATCTCGGGTTAGAGGAAGAACATTCCCTGATGAGTAAATTATCAAGGCACAGTCGAAGCACAAAATTCAGTTTGCTATGTCCTTTATATGTTCTCATGCAAATTACCAGTTACACTGTCTTGGAAACAAAAGCTACAATCTCAACCCCCTGTCTGTGAACAATTGGAGATCTATTACTCCTAAACAAAAAGATACTTGTTACAGTGGCACAATGTTGGCAGAGATGGGTCCCATCTTGTGATGGCTGAATCAGATGCCACTAGTCACCACACCCTGCTTTTGCCTCCTACAGCTCACTGGACCTCTCTTCCAATTGTCCTCTCGGGAGCAAAACATGCTATTTGCTTTTCTGTGTCAAGCATTTCGGCCATTTCTTATTACATCAGCTTCTGACTTCCATATGTGCAGGGTCAAGTGTTTCTTACAAAGAATGGTAATTTTTTTCTTCAATAACAATTCTAGTGTCAACTGAAGAAACACTGGTTTTCCTCTCCCATGACTCTCAATAGCAAACAAAAATGGGCTTCCTGCTTTGTACATTTATAATTTTCCCTTTTTGGTAAAAATGACACAGCTGTCAAAATCATGGTACTCACAGGTATAAACAGTTAGACTTTTATTGACTGCAGTTCAATGTTTCTGGTTATTAAGGAGTTAGAAACTTTATATTCACTGGCCACTCCTGAGTTCCTAATCATAAAGCCTACACATTAGTATTCTGGTTATACAGACAAATGGGGCTTCTTACTCGGCTAACACCCCCTTGATCATCATCCTGTAGCTGATATCCTGCTACTATACCTTCCTGGTATCAACTCCTAAACTGTCTAGATCTACATTCATTGCTTGTTTCTAGTCTCTCTTTGCCTTTCTGCCCTGATCCATGATTCTCTAAGTGAATATCATGGTTGCAAGTAACAGAACTCAAAATTCAGGAGTTAACAGGAATTAGACAAATAATATTTGTCTTCTTCACATAACAAGAAATCTGAAGTGTCACCTATGTGACTTCAACAGCTCAGTTGTTACCAGTTCCTGTGTCTGCAATTCTCTCAGCCTTTCCCATGAGCTGGCAAGAAGGTACCCCAGGGCCAGCGCCATGGCTCACAGGCTAATCCTCCGCCTGTGGCGCCGGCACACCGGGTTCTAGTCCTGGTCAGAGTGCCGGATTCTGTCCCGGCTGCTCCTCTTCCAGGCCAGCTCTCTGCTGTGGCCCGGGAGTGCAGTGGAGGATGGCCCAAGTGCTTGGGCCCTGCACCCTATGGGAGACCAGGATAAGCAGCTGGCTCCTGCCATCAGATCAGCGCGGTGCGCCAGCTGCAGCGGCCACTGGAGCGGCCACTGGGGGTGAACCAATGACAAAGGAAGACCTTTCTCTCTCTCTCTCTCTCTCTCTCTCTCACTGTCCACTCTGCCTGTCAAAAAAAAAAAAAAAAAAAAGAAGTTACCCCAGCTCCAGACATAAAGTCTGCCCCCTGTGTAGAAGAGGGAGAATGGGGGCAGAGGCTTAGTAGTTAATACACAATGTGCAATGCCCACATCCCATATCTGAGAGTCTGGGTTCAAGTCCCAGCTCTGCTTCAGATTCCAGCTTCTTGCAAATGTGGCACATGCTGGGAGGTAGTAGATGACGGCTCAAGTAACTGGGTCTCTGCCACCCACGTGGGAGACTTAGATCTCTTTCTGTCTGTCTCTGTCCCTCTCTATCTTATTGCCTATCAAGTAAACTAATAATACTAATAATAGAAAAAGAAAACAAAAAGGAAGAAGAGCCAGTGTCAGCTATGATTGTCCCTTTTATTAGAAAAGAAAAGCTTTTCCAGACACTCCACAGCATTCTTGTGCACATGTCTTCTCAGCCAGAATTGTGTTTAGGCTGTTGGGAGCAGCCCGGATAGCTCTGCCAAAGTCAATTTTTTTTAAAATGCCTGGATACCTTACAGATGCAACAGAAAGAACGGGGACTCTTGAGAGAAAGCTATTTATTCCATGAGGGGGACGGTATCTGGTCTGCTGATAAAGAAACCAAATAACAAAACCAATTTTGTTAGCTTTAACGAGGCTTTGAGGACTTGGATTTGAAGGAGTTTCAAAAACAAAGAGCCCATTCATTGTTAGTCACTGTTTTGAACTGCATCTGTGTAAGCTGTCTGAAGCTAGCTGGACCTACATCTTGAAGATGACTTTGGATGTTACTCAAATGTCCCAGTCTTCGTTAGTATTGAGTCCTGCCCCATGTACCAGCGAGCTGAAGTCACACATGGGCTGTGGAGTGAAACCACCATCAAGAAGTGCCGTCCATGCACCCACACAGCCACATTCATCCCAAGTTTCCGTTGGAAGCCTATTAAAATAAACTCATCACAAGACAGGTTAGTTCAGTTCCATGTCAAATACACACTTGTGAGAAGATCATCTCTGTGTGTTTAGTTTCAACACAGTAAAAGCTAAATTTCATTTATGTTTCATCTTTATAATAAAACTTTTTCACCCTTTCCCCATTTTCAAGTGCAAAAAAATCTCTAGTTGTATGTAATAATTGAAAACTGAAGTATGAAATAAAATCTGCTTTCTAAAAATACTTTATGATTACAAAAGCAATGAAACTCCTGATTTAAAGAAAAATCAACAGTACAGAAATAAAGAAAAATAATCCAACCTTTTAGAAGTAACCACTGTTAACAGCATGACAAGTTAGAAATTGCTTCTAATTATGAGCTTTCACAAATACAGGGAAAAGTTACCAAGCCAAGCACTAAGGGATGAATTCAGTGGATACTTGCATGGTCTTGTAACCAAGGACTTAATGAACATATGATTTATCAAAATCCTTTTTAAAAAAAATTTACATATTTATTTGAAAGGCAGAGATACAGAGAAAGAAGGAGACAGAAAGATCTTCCATCCATTGGTTCACTCCCCAAGTGGCCACAACAGCCAGGGCTGGGCCAGACCGAAGTCAGGAGCCAAGAGCTTTCAACAGCTCTCCAACTTGGATGCAGGCACCCAAAGACCTGGGCCATCCTCCTCTTCCTTCCCAGGTGCACTAGCAAGGAGGTGGGTCGGAAGCAGAGAAGCGGGGACTCAAACAAGCTCTGATATGGGATGCCGGCACTGTAGGCGAATGCCCAGCCTCTATATCACAGTGCTGGCCACTTGAAATCCTTTTGAATTCCTTCTTGTCCATGAGTTGAGGAGCTTCTGTCTCCCTCAGTTTTTGTGTGTTGCTAACATCTGCTTTATCACACCTTCCTTAGAAACGTGGAATGTGGAATGTTCTCTTCTGCCCAGCAAGCACTTCCTTCTAGATGACATTCAGTACATGGGTCAGCTGAGATAAATGAACCCCTCCACACCTTGAGTTTTTGTTCCTTTGGTGTTTTTTTTTAAGATCTATTTATTTATTTGAAAGAGTTACACAGAGAGAGGAGAGGCAGAGAGAGAGAGAGAGAGAGGTCTTCCATCTGCTGGTTCACTCCCCAGTTGGCTGCAACGGCCAAAGCTGCATTGATCCACAGCCAGGAGCCAGGAGCTTCTTCCAGGTCTCCCATGCAGGTGCAGGGGCCCAAGTTCTTGGGCCATCTTCTACTGCTTTCCCAGGCCATAGCAGAGAAAGGGATCAGAAGTGGAGCAGCCGGGTCTTGAACTGGCGCCCATATGGGATGGAGGCGCTTCAGGCCAGGGCGTTAACTCACTGCACCACAACGCCGGCCCCGTCCCTTTGGTTTTAAAGTGCAAGTCCTTTAAATCACTGTCCCACAGCTTCAATTCCTACCACCTGGGGGAATTTTTCAAGTGCTCTGTGCAGATTTTTGAAAACATGCATGGATTTGGTTTCAAGTCCCTTGATCCCATAGAGAAGGAGGATGTCTCTGTCACCCCTGTGTCATTCCAGAAGGCAAAGCTCAACCCCATTTCCATTTTCCACAAGAAATCTCTTTGCCCCAAGAACGTTACACTTGAGACATCTTCACCGACATTTGGAGGATTGGCTAACACATCACTCAGCGTCCCACCAGCCCCATGGCCTTACCTCCTGCGTCCCCCTTCCTCCAACCCCACAGTGTTCCCCTCAGTTATCCAGGAGATGTCTCCTTTCCTGTAAGCCAGTACTTCAAATCAGCACCACCTAGGAGTGTGTGGCACATGCAGACCCCCAGGGTCACTGAGGCAGGAACTCCAACGGACGGAGGACAGTAGATTGTGCTCTAACAAGCCCTCCGGTTTTCTGATGCTTGCTGAAGTTTAGGAACGTGTGCACTGATAGCTGCTCCTGAAGTAATTTTACAAAGAGGCCTCACTATCAAATCGTCACATCACTAATAAGAAAACAAATACGTCCAGTATACCCCTACCTCACCATATTCCTGTTATAATACATTTGCTTCTTGCTTTTCCTGCTTTTTCTCTATGGTCATATCCCTCCCCTTCCTTGTTATGGAACACAGGAGTGGAGCCAAGAACCTGACCATCCCCTTGACCACAACCTGACCCTCTGAATTGCCAAGCTGCTGTCAAGTACCCCGAGTGGGTCCAGCTCATGGGAATCTGATAGGCCAGAGAATTACTGTGGGACCGTTAGGTCTACACATGCCAGAGCACATGAGGATAAGGTGTGCACGGAATTCACCAAGACAGGAGGCGGAAAGGTTTATACAAATTAAAGGCACTCCCAGTACAGCAACAAATATGAACTCAGAGGCTTCCAGGTCACCTGTAGGAGCAGAGACAGTGAAAAGAGGCGTGGAAGCAACCCAGAGACCAATTTTCACCCTGCCCAGGAAGCTCACTGACAAGGCCTGGAGTAAATCCTCCCAATCAGTAGGGAATACGTCATCCTATGGGGACTGCTGTTCTTTCCCAAGAATGTGGAGAGGCCTGGCACTCCGCTTGGCTGAGGCCCTCCTGGAAGCACAGCTGAGCCCTATGGGATCTGAGTCTGCCTTGCCATGCCCACCTCCCACACTCGGTCCCTACAGTCCTGACACCGTTGTCACCGCTGTCTCTGGCTGTCTCTCCTTACACACTCTCGGTCCTTTGTTCTGTGCATTTCTTTCCCCAGCACAGCTTCTGCCATGCCTCTTCCTCCTCAACTTCCCTTTCAGCTGTGATCTTTGGAACTTCTGTCTCCAAGAAAACAAATTTCCCCACTCACTCCATCTTTTTGCTAAAAGTTCCCTCGGCTTCCAGAAAGCTGGCATTGCCCTGAGGAGTCCTGTCTCTGCAGCTCTCCCCAAGAATGCTGCTCTTCCTGCCACACCCAAGCATCTGAATAACCCAACCTCACCAGCGGCGCACACAGATGAGACCACATTTTGTGCTGACTCCTTGTGCCCACCACTGGCATCACCTCAGCCCCAGAGTTTCCACAGTGACTCACACCTGCTCTTGTTCTCCCTAAGATCCTGAACAGACCTCCCTAACCCTGACACATCAGCGCCAGCTGCTCTGTGGGCCTATCCAGACAGGGGTCCAGGTAATTGCATGGAAGAGAGGCCCTGGAGCCAGCATAGTGGCACAGCAGGTTTTGCTGCTGCCTGTAACACTGGCATCTCACATGAGCGCTGACTGGAGTCCCAGCTGCTCCACTTCCAATCCCGCTAATGGCCTGGGAAAGCAGTGGAGGATGGCCCACATGTTTGGGCCCCTGTCACCCATGTGGAAGACCTGGATGATGCTGCTGGCTCCTGGCCCTTCCCTGGCATTATGGCCATCCGAGAAGTGAACCAGCAGATGGAAGATCTCTCTTTCTCTGATTCTTTATAACTTTGACTTTCAAAACAAATAAATCAACCTGTTTTTAAAAGATAAAATTATTTTGATGCCAAAAATGTTGAAATCTATTCATAGTTTTTTCATAAATATACATTTCCATGAACTTTTGGAAGACCCTGTGTATATGTTGATGTGCTATTCCATCTGGCTCTCCCATGTGGGTGGCAGGACCCAGGTATTTGGGCTATCATCTATTGTATTCCCAGGAGCATTAGCAGAGAGCTGAACCAGAAGTGGAGCAGAGGAGACTCCAACTAGTGTGCACATGGGATGCTGGCACACAGGCATAGGCTTAACCCACTGCACCACAGCGCTAGCCCTACCACAACTTCCCTATCACACCACACATCTCTCCTGGCCCACCTGATTCACTGAGCTTAGAGGTTCAGTTACAAGATAGGCTGAAATATCTCAAATGTACAGTCCTAGCCAAGATCTATACCACTAAAGAGCCATATGTTAATCTGCTCACTCAACACTACTTCTTGGATACCTCCCAGCTACTTCATTATTCGCATGTCCTGACTCAGCCTCTCCCCCAAAACTATCTCTTCACCTATGTTCCCATCGCTATGAATGGCATTAAAACCCTTCGAGTTGCCCAAGACTAGGAGTCTCTTCTTCCCATCCACTACCTTCAACCAGGAAATTACTAATTCCAGAATCAGGTCCAGGTCAACAGGATTCCCACTTGAATTTCCTTTCTAACTGGTCTACCCATATAGAATTCTGCCCTCCTCCAAGGTAGTGCTTTTTAATCAGTGTCTTATCATAACACACACAGAAAATGACTTTTGTACAGGGTCACTAGAATAAACATGTGAGGCTGCTGGGAGGGGCCACCATGTTCTACCTGCTGCCCCTGAGGTAGGCAGTTGTCTCACAGTCACACTGGCAAGCTCTTCTCTAATCTCTCCATCTTTCTTCAGTCACACTAGAGCCTTTGTAAAGCACAGCCCTTACCATGTCGCTGCCCTCCCCAGAGTGCTCCGGAGCTCCCTCCAAGCTTGCATACCTCCTTAGGACTCGACCCCGCTTCCCTCTCCAGCCTGCTCATTCCCTCTTGCCTTCTCTTCACACTCTTTTCTCCGTGTCCCAATCACACCAAAACGACTTGCCATTATTACATGCAAAGACCTGAGAGCTCTTGCCTCTAGCTTTCCTCACCCCTCCACAGCATCCTGTACCTACCATGAGGTTGCACTCATCACCCACTAACATGTAAATTCAAGAGGGCAGGAACTGTGCCCAGAACCATGGCTGGCATATAGTGAGAACTCAAATGGTTTTTTGAAGATGAATGAATGAATGAATTGGCTTTTATGATAGAGCATTAATTTAGGGAGGAAAACCTTGGCTCACTTTCCTCCTACTAATCTGCTAAGCCTTTCTGGGTATCCAGACCTGGGCTTCAGTCTTCTCATCCATCAGATGAGAGGATCCATCTCAGAATTCTAGAAGACCTTTCTCCTCCTCCCCTAGGTTCTCTGGAAGACAGAAGCTTTGTAAAGTCACAAAATTCTTCAGCTTTGCAGACAAATGAAGGTTTAACATTGTAACAATTGCTACAAATTTCTGCATGTGCAGAAATAGAAAAGTAACTAAACATAAACAGTATCTTTTTAATAATATTTCAAAAAATCCTACATTTGGAGAAAGCTGCATAGCTCAAATTCCTCCTTCTGCCCCAAGCTTGGCATGAGGTGGCAAGCACGTGACTGTGGAGCAGAGAGGATTTCTGCCAGCCTGAGCCTCCCTTCTTCTTGCCTCATCCCCTTCTCTCCCTCCTCTGCCCTATTCATTTGACTCCAGAACAGAACAGATTCACTGTTTCAGGGCAGACTAGGAAATAGGTTCAAGTGAAAGAGGTGGAGGGGCAGGTAACACAGGGTCTGAGGCGGGCTCTTCAGTGAGTCCTTTCAAGACTGTACTGGTCTTCCCAGACCATAGTCACCAAGCAAAAAGCTTTAGTCATCATGAGGAAAACGTGTGGCATGAATGCTACACTTTATACTTGTGTTGTGACTCTAAATGAAAATGATGCCCATAAATGACCCGACTCAAGAAGAAAGAGAAATGCCAATCTCCCCATGAACAGACTCCAACAAAGTCATCGTTCAGCACCTTTCATCCTGAAATTTTGGTTGTGTATTGAGGATTGAAACCAAGCCTCAAAGCACAGTGACTGCTCCCATCGCAGTAGAACTTTCACAGTTCAAACGCTTTGCTAATGGCCACTGATTGCAGTAAGGTTAGCTATCAAATGCCGAACCGCTGAGCTGTTGTATCAGTTGTGGGCAAACTGACCTCCTTACAGAACCAGCCCCTCTTGTCTACAATCTAAGTCTACAGGCTTGAGCTGATTTCTATTTCTGGAGATCTTGTACTTCTGTAGATATATGTTTCCAATTGCCCTATTGCACCTTCATTCACAGTTGCTTCTTTCTGATACCCCCAACAGAGGCAGGTGTCCAGATCTGGTGTCCTGAGGAACTTTAGGAACATGCAGGGAGTGAAAGTGGGAAGTGATGGGAGAAAAGCCAGCAAGATAAGGCTGATAGCTAGCATGAGCTCCTGCTTCAGCAGCTTACCCTTTTGCAGTGTGGTTGTCCCTGGAGATAAAAGGATTTTTCTGTTGGCTTTAGAGTAGGAGAGGCCAGGGTTGTCTTTGAAAATGAAACTCCCTTCTGAGGGTGGCTGTCCACAGGAGGATGGGCCCAGAACTCTATTTTCCAGGAAAGGGATCATCAGTCTCTGGGATTCAAGGTTTGTAAAGGAAAAGCTGAAAAACCAAAGAAGGAAGAGGGACAGTAGTTTTGGTCACCAGGACTGAATGCCAGAATTGGCATGACACACAGCTCCCAAGGTGAGGAATGACCCGTGAGGACTCACAGGTATAAGGATGCTGGGCTGGTACCCTGGGATTTAATCCCAAGAGAGTGCCTTCCTTGGCCAAGCCTAGCACGGAGGGAGGGTGTGTACCACCTCAAAGGATCATTTCCACCTTACACCCACACTGGCTCTGTGGAGCACGGTCACTCAGCTCAGCAGACAACAGTAACTGCCCATGGTGATGGAACATCAGCCTTGAAAGAGACATGAAGGCAGCAAGTGGCCTTCTGGACCGATGGGCCTTGGGGTGGTCCTGGCTTGAGGCGGCCGTCTACTCACTACATCCTTTAAGCAGCACAGACCCAGAGGTTTTTGGGAAATTGGGAGGGGGGAGATCTGCGTTTAAAAAGTCCTTTGGTTTTATGAAAGCTCATCCTCAGGTATTTAGAGGGTTCTTTGAAGGTCTTGGGTACTTCTTGGTGTCCCACAGCAAACAACCTATTTAAACCATCAAAACTCTGTGGCAAACCTTAGTGTCAGATTTGAGGTCGGGGACGGTGCTGCGGTGTGGCGGGTTAAGCCACTTTCTGCAGTGCCAGCTTCCCATATGGGCGCCGCTTTAAGTCCCAGCTGCTCCACTTCTGATCTCGCTCTCTGCTATGGCCTGGGAAAGCAGTAGAAGATGGCCCAAGTCCTTGGGCCCCTGCACCCACTTGTGAGACCTGAAAGAAGCTCCAGGCTCCTGGTTTCCACTGTGCCCATTTGGGGAAAGAAGACCACTCTCTCTGCCTCTGCCTCTCTGTAACTCTGACTTCTAAATAAATAAATACATCTAAAAAAAAAAAAAAAAGATTTGCGGTGAAGGTAACATTGGAGATGAAGCAGTCTGAAGTTACTTTTTGCATTTTATCACAGGTAAATATCATTTTCCGTTTAAAAGGGTGGGAAAAGCAAGGTCAAGGCCTCTAAAGGGGATCCTGTGACCACCAGAACCCAGCATTGGGGTTGCTTGCAGGCCTTTGTATCCCCTTCCCCATCTTTCTCGGATGAAATCTCCCAGGAACCTTCAGCTCAGTCCTGATGGAATCGCTCACTGTAACAGAGGCAGACCCACCACTGTAACATTTATCATAACCTGTAAAACATTGCCCTGACTCTCTTCTTGTGGAGTCAAGATATGGATTAAAATTATTATAATTTTGTTTGAGGGCAACTAATCATAATAGTAATTTTACAATGATACTATAATTATATGATTTTTAAAAACAATTCCACTAGTATGCTTGATTTGTTGCTGTGAGATGATTACTCTCATGGGATAGATAACCCTGTGGCAAAATCGGGATAATCCTATGTATTTACTGGTAGATAGATGGATTCTTGATATTATCATTACACGCATTGAACAGCTACTAGCTGCTGATGTAAAGAGATAAATGAAGGTAATTAAGATGGGTAAGAATTTGAGTTCCTTAAGCTGAGAGAGAAAATTATCATGTTTCAAACTGGTTATATTTCAGATGCTTGCTTTCAAATAAATCTGTTTTCCCACAGTAGATCTCTAGGTAAAAAAAAATAATTAGGATTAACCTCCTGCTGCAGAATTTGAGGGAAAGTAAGGAAACAATGGAAAGGTGGGAAAGGGTAGTTCTAATAGTTCTCAGAACTGGTCCCCAACCACGGAAGGGCCTGCTTGCCTTCCAAAGTAACGTTGCAGGCAGGCCATGTAGCCACTGCTCCATGACATAATTGCAGCCTCTGTTTCCATACAAAAGTCTTTCATAACTCTGAGGTGGGACCCTTGGATGCAACCCAAAGTCAAAGTCACCATTCTAATTTCCAGTATAGCTAAAATTGCTATAGAATCTCTTCTCTGGTCTCCTGCGTTCTCCAGAATCTTCTTCTTCTTCTTCTTCTTCTTTTTTTTTTTTTTTGGCAAGCAAAGTTAGACAGTGAGAGAGACAGAGAGAAAGGTCTTCCTTTTCCATTGGTTCACCTCCCAAACGGTCGCTATGGCCGGCGCGCTGTGCCAATCCGAAGCCAGGAGCCAGGTGCTTCTCCTGGTCTCCCATGGGGTGCAGGGCCCAAGCATTTGGGCCATCCTCCACTGCACTCCCAGGCCACAGCAGAGAGCTGGACTGGAAGAGGAGCAAACGGGACAGAACCGGCGCCCCAAATGGGACTAGAACCTGGAATGCCAGCGCCGCAGGTGAAGAATTAGCCAAGTGAGCCGCAGCGCCAGCCCAGAATCTTCTTAGGTATGAGCAGCCCCCCCATTTATCCACCCTTCGTCCACTTTCAGGTACAACAGAAGCCTCACTCTCACAGGAAGGACCTTTCTAACCCAGGCCAGATAAGCACCTCCACCTGCCATGCTTCAACACTGCCCAGAGAGCTGTGAGTTCTATTCTGGTATATGGACCTCCAGCACTCTTTGAATTTCTTCTAAGCTACAGGGCCCCAGAGAGCTCTTGGAAAGTTTTTTTGCATCTTACATCCACTTTTTAAAAAGATTTAATTATCTATTTATTTCTTGATCTGGTCCTGATGTGACCGTTGCAGGCATTTGGTGAATGAATCAGAAGATGGAAGATATTGTTCTTTGTGTTTCTCTGCTTTACAAATAAAATGAAATTGAATAAAAATTTAAAAATTAAAATAAAAACAGATTCTTGGGAAATCCATAAGGGATGAAGGCAAATATCTGTGAAAAGCATTTAGAAGGTTGAACCATCTGTGACCTTACATGTCCCACCTCTCCCCTGAGTGCATGTGGGACCTGGGACTGGCTTCCCAATGACACCTGATGGCACTGGTGCTGGGCTGTCCCGCCTGTAATTACACGATGCTTGCAGGACTAGCAGTCTTGCTCTGGCTCTGCTGCTGGCTTTCAGGAAGCAGCACCCATGCTGTGCATTGTCTGTGGAGGGCCCCGCATGACAGAGAGCTGTGATGGTTTGTAGGGGAGGGCCTACAGCTTCAAGAGACTGAAGTCTACCAGTAATCCCAATGAGGCTCCAAATGGACCCTTGCCCAGTCAAATATAGAGGTGAGAATGGAGCCCAACCTACACCTTAGTTGCAATCTGAAGCAAAGAACTCAGCTCAGCCTGCTTGGATTCCTGACTCACATAAACTGTGAGTTAATATATGTTATTTTAATTTTTATGGAGATTTACTTTATTTGAAAGGCAGTTAGAGAGAGAGAGAGAGGTCGATTGGGTGGGGGGAGAGATCTTCCATCTGCTGGTTCACTCCCCAAATGGCTGCAAAGGCCAGGGCTGGGCTAGGCCAAAGGCAGGAGCCAGGAGCTTCCTCTGGGTCTTCCATGTCAGCAGCAGGGACTTAAATACTTGAGTCATTTTTCACTGCTTTCCCAGGAGCATTAGCAGGGAGCTGGATTGGAAGTGGAGCAGCCAGGACTTGAACCAGTGCTCATAAGGGATACTGGTGTCGCAGGCAGCAGCTTAATCCACTGCACCACAATGCCGGCCCCATATATATAATTTTAAGCTACTACAAAAACTTAAAAGTTGAGCAACCTAAGAGTATTTTATTTTTCAGCAACTCCATATGCAGAAGGATTAGTAATTCTCCCCTACTGAATTTCCTAAAAGCCTTAAGGCCTATACTGTGCAAAAGGGGACAGAAGGCTTTAAGAAGGAAATCAAATGTTCATATAGAAGGTGAGTTGAGCAGGGCACAGCAAGGTAGTAGCTGAGTAAGATGCTCCAAAGATCATCTATCAATAGAGACACAAATCTGAACAGCTGTTTAGGCACCAAGCCACAGTCACAAGAGTGCCGGAAGCCAGGTGAGAGACCACAGTGCCTGGCTTTCATATAATAACACACAAAAAATGTACTCAAGAAGGCAGTAAGGAAAGAGAGCAATGCCTTGCTTCCAGCTTAAGGAAAGGAGAGGGAATTTAGTCCAGACCTGAGAGTTGAAATACAGTTCCAGACTGAGAGCCAGACAAGGAAGACTCCAGGGTCCTCAGTATCCCCAATACCCACAGACTGTGTCTTTGTATCCTCCCTAGCCAGGTGGCCAAGGGACAACTTCCAGTACCTGTCCACCATCCTCCAGAAGAAAACAGAACAAGACTCCAGCCACTGGGGCATTGGATGGTAAAGTAGGCTTAGGGTATTGCCTTGAAGCTCAGTGCTAGGTCTGTTATCAGTGAGACCCAGCACCATGAAAAGTCCAAAGGCCTCTCTTGTGCCAGTGCTAGCACGTGGAGACTCCAGATCTTCCCCAGCAAAAGGCAGAGTCCTGGGCCCTAATGGGATGGAGTTAGCCAGTTTTTATCACCACTGGCCTCATGCAGACCTGATGTACTTCCCTGAGACTGCTTAGGGCCCAATGTGAGATGTAGATGCAACCCAGTTTAGTGTCAGCCTGGGTGGCCAAGGGACAGTCTCCACTACCTCTCCCCCAACATGAGGCAGACAGTAAAGCGCAAGACTTCAACTACAGGGGACCAGGGTAGGAAAGCCAGCTCAGTGCCAGTCCTATGGTGGTAAACCCCAGTATCTACAGCCAACGATTCTCAACAAAGATGCCCAAAACATAAACTGCAGAAAGGACAACCTCTTCAATCAAAGGTGGGTGAAAATCTTGCATTAAATGGGATATCTCATGCAGAAGACTGTAGCTTAATCCTCTACTTCTCACTCTAAACTGAACTCAGAGCAGAATAGAGGAAAGACCTAAATGTAAGACCTGAAACTCTGAAATTACTCACTAGAAGAAAATATAGGGGGAGGGGCTGGCGCTGTGGCGCAGCGGGTTAAAGCTGCCGCCTGCAGTGCTGGCATCCCATATGGGTGCTGGTTCAAGTCCCGGCTGCTCCACTTCCCATCCAGCTTTCTGCTATGGCCTGGGAAAGCAGTAGAATATGGCCCAGGTCCTTGGGCCCCTGCATCCATGCAGGAGACCCGGAAGAAGCTCCTGGCTCCTGGCTTCAGATTGGTGCAGCTCTGGCCATCTGGAGTGAACCAGTGATGGAAGACTTTTCTCCCTCTCTCTCTCTCTCTCTCTCTGCCTCTGCCTTTCTGTAACTCTGCCTTTCAAATAAATAAATAAATAAACAAATCTTTTAAAAAATAAAGAAAAGGGAAAAAAAAGGAAATAAAGGGGGAAAAGCTCAAGACATCAATATAGGCAATGATTTTTTTGGATAATACCCTAAAAGCACAGACAACAAAAGCAAAACCAGACAAAGAAGATTATATCAAACTAAGAAGCTTATGCACAGTAAAGGAAACCAACAGAATGGGAGAAAATATTTGTAAACTATGCATCTGACAAAAGATTAAGATCCAGAATAAAGGCCGGTGCCGTGGCTTAACAGGCTAATCCTCCGCCTAGCGGCGCCGGCACACCAGGTTCTAGTTCCGGCCGGGGTGCCGGATTCTGTCCCAGTTGCCCTTCTTCCAGTCCAGCTCTCTGCTGTGGCCCGGGAGTGCAGTAGAGGATGGCCCAAGTGCTTGGGCCCTGCACCCCATGGGAGATCAGGAGAAGCACCTGGCTCCTGCCTTCGGATCAGCGCGATGTGCCCGCCGCAGCGGCCATTGGAGGGTGAACCAACGGCAAAAGGAAGACCTTTCTGTTGCTCTCTCTCACTGTCCACTCTGCCTGTCAAAAAAAAAAAAAAAAAAAAAAAAAATCCAGAATAAAGAACTCACAAATCTCAAACAATCAAAACCCAAACAATCCAGTTAAGGAATGGGCAGAGAATCTAAATAGATATTTCACAAAGGAAGAAATGCAAATGACCAAGAAATGTATGAATAAATGCTCAATATCTCTAGTCACCATGGAAATGCACTTGGCTAATCCTCCACCTGTGGTGCCGGCAGGTGTCCCTGTTAGGGCACCAGATTCTGTCCCGGTTGTTCCTCTTCCAGTCCAGCTCTCTGCTGTGGCCCAGGAAGACAGTGGAGGACAGCCCAAGTGCTTGAGCCCTGCACCTGCATGGGAGACCAGGAAGAAGCACCTGGCTCCTGGCCATTTGCGGGGTAAACCAGCAGAAGGAAGATTTTTGTTTCTCTCTCACTGCCTAACTCTGCCTGTCAAAAAAAAAAAAAAAATGCAAATCAAAACCACAAGGAGAACTCATTCCAGTTAGAATGATATTATCAGTATTATCAGCACTGGTGTTGTGGCATAGCAAGTAAAGCTGCTGCCTGCAATGCTGGCATCTCATATAGCTGCTGGTTTGTGGTCCTCCCTGATCCACTTTTGATCTAGCTCCCTGCTAATGCCCTGGGGAAAGCAGTGGAAGATGACCCAAGTGTTTGGGCCCCTGCCACTCGCGTGGAAGAGTTGGATGAAGCTCCTTGCTCCTGACTTTGGTCTGGCTCATCCCTGGCTATTGCAGCCATCTGGGGAGTGAACCAGCAGATGGAAGATCTCTCTCTGTCTCTCTCTGACTTTCAAATAAATAAATAAATCTTTTTTTTTAAAAAAAAAAGAATGTATTATCGAAAGGACAAAAATAGCAAATATTGGTAAGGATGAAGAGAAAATGGAATGCTTATATACTGTTGATGGGAATGCAAAATTAGTATGGGTCATAGTATAAAGATTCCTTAGAAAACTTAAAAGTAGATCTACCTACGACCCAGCTATTCACTTCTGGGTGTATATCTGAGGAAACAGAATTGGCCTATCAAGAAATTACCTGCACTGCCACATTCATTGCAGCACTATCCACAAAAGCCAAGAAATGGAATCAACCTAGCAACTTACCAGTAGATGAATGGATAAAGAAAATATTGCAAATGTACACAATGAAATATTATTTAGCCATAAAAAGAACAAAAGTTTGGCATTTGCAGCAAAATGTATAAAATTGGAGAACATTATGTTAAGGGAAACAAAGGCAGACCCAGAAGACAAACACAGCATGTGCTGTCTCATACATGAAAGTTTTTTAAAAGTCAATCAGAAGTTAGAATAGTGATTACTGGAGGGTGGGGAGGGGAGGGGAGAAGGGAGAGGGGAGAAGGAGGTTGAAGGATGACAGGCACCAAAGCAGAGAGGAGTAGTGGATTCCAGGGCTCCAGAGCACAGTGAGACAATTGTAGCTCACAAGGGAGAACGTTCTAGTGGTCTGGATACAAGATCAACCATGCCACAGCATTCCCTTAAGCCTATGCCTAACCCCAAGCCAGGTCTTCTATCCACTCCATTTTAGCAATAAGGCTAGCTGTTTTGCTCTCTTATCTTTTGGGTGTTTACAAGATAGAACTTTCATTTCCTTCAAGAACCACTCTCTTGCTTTTACAACCTGGCTAACTGTTAAGCACAAAAGGCCTAGTTTTTTGCCTCTCTTGGTTTCTGACATGCTTTCCTGACCAAGCTTAATGATTCCTAGCATTTGATTTAAAGGTGAGAGATGTGTGACTCTTCCTTTTCCATGAAAACTTAGAAGCCATTGTAGGCTTATTGAGTGGTCCAATTTCAATATTGTTGTGTCTTGGGGAACAAAGAGGTTCAAGACCTCTCTCTCTCTGCCTCTGCCTCTCTGTAATTCTGCCTTTCAAATAAAATAAACAAATCTTTAAAAAAAGAAATTATTCATAAGTGAAAAGAGCAGGATATAAAACTGCACATGGTATAAATATCAAGTTTTTTTTTTCTTAAAGAATACATGAAATGCATATTGAAAAGACTGAAAATAAGTATACCTTCATGGTAGCAGAAATTATTTGTTTGGTAGATTATAGTCATTTTTTATTTCCTTATGTTTCCAAATTTGATACAATGAATTCGTATTACTTTTGTAATCAGAAGATTGAATAACTATTATAAACACTCCACTTCCACTCCCACACTCATCCACAAAGGGTCTAAGGAAAAGAAAGAAAAGCAGAGCTGAAAGTTATCTCCAGAGGACTGCAGTTCACTAACGGTCACGGAACACATGTATTTTCTCTGTCCCCTAAACAGAACCTGTTGAGATGTTGAAAACAAAATGACCGTGTATCTGAGAAAAGGAATAAGCCCTACAAGTAAGGAGAACAGATTAACCATTGGACATTCAGTCCCGTATTCTCTCCTCCCTACCAATATGTGTGTGTAAAGCAATCAACATTGATTTTGAAGGCAAAAAAGTTAAAGAATAAAGAAACAAGAGGGCTTCTAGCAAAAGAACATGATCTGCTTGAGGAGAACTAAGGCCTCCTCTCTCTATACCCAGACACTGAAGCTCCCAATATGATGATCAGTGTCTCATTTTACACAAGGAAAGTCTGTAATTAGCAAACATTGCCCAAAGCATGAAGAATTCTGTCTTCTCAGTCGAAGGAGAGAACTTTTGGTGTAAAAGACTGACAATGCAATACCAGAGCAAGCTCATATTGGCTTCCTGAAACAATCAGCCTTGTCTTTTATTCTTTTTTAAAAAAAAATTATTTATTTTATTTGAAAAGCAGAGCTACAGAGAGACTGAGGCAGAGAGAGAGAGAGAGAGAGAGAGAGAGAGAGAGATCTGGTTCACTCCTCAATGGGCCACAACAGCTGGAGCTGTGCCGATTGGAAGCCAGGAGCTTCTTACGGGTCTCACACATGGGTTCAGGGGCCCAAGGACTGGGCCATCTCCCACTGCTTTCCCAGGCCATAGTAGAGAGCTGGATCAGGAGTGGAGCATCCAGGTCTTAAACTAGTGCCCATAGAGGATGCTGCCACTGCAGGTGGTGGCTTTACCAGCTACGCCACAGCGCCGGCCCCAGTCTTTTATTCTTAAAGATGTACAGAAAATTAGTGATCACTGCATGTATGAAGCAAACCACTAGCAAGGAAGACAAGAATCAAGCTAAGCAGAACACCTTATTACAGACAGATATAATTTAGATAACAGAGTGGGAAACAAACTTCGATTATATACATATAAATATATATATATACACATATATATGTATGTCTATATACACATATGTTAAAGTATATACATATTTTAAAAAGATTTATTTATTTATTTGAAAGTCAGAGTTACACACAGAGAGAAGGAGAGGCAGAGAGAGAGAGAGAGAGAGAGAGAGAGAGAGAGAGAGAGAGAGAGAAAGAGGTATTCCATCTACTGGTTCACTCCACAATTGGCTGCAATAGCCAGAGCTGAGCCGATCCTAAGCCAGGAGCCAGGAGCCTCTTCTGGGTCTCCCACATGGATGTAGGTTGCCCAAGGACTTGGGTCATCTTCTACTGTTTTCCCAGGCCATGGCAGAGAACTGGATCGGAAGTGGAACAGCCAGGACTCGAACCGGCGCCAATATGGGATGCTGGCATTGCAGGCAGCGGCTTTACCCACTACACCACAGCGCCGGCCCCAAGTATATATATATTCTAAAGTATATATATATATATATATATATATATATATATATATATATATACTTTTAAAGAGTTACATACTTATTTATTTGAAAGATATAAAGTGAGAGATCTTTCATCTGCTGGTTAAATGCCTGCTCAGGAGCCAGGAACTCCAACTTGGTCTCCCACAGGAGTGGCCAGGTCCCAACCACTTGAGCCATCTTCTGGTGCCTTTCCAGGAGTATTAACAGGAAACTCAATCAGAGGCAGAGCAGCCAGGGCTCAAACTAGTACTCCAATATGAGGTACTGTCATCACAAGCAACAGCTTAATCTGCTGTGCCACAATGCTGGTCCTCTAATTAATACATTTAAATTTTTTGTTGGTTTGTTTATTTTATTTGAGAGGCAGAGAGACAGATAAAGAATAATAGTCTATCTATTGACTCACTTCCTAAATGCTCACAGCAGCCTGGTCTAGGCCAAGCTGAAACCAAAAACTCAACCTAGGTCTCCCACATGGGTGACAGGAACTCAAAGTACTTCACCCATCACCTGCTACCTTCCAGGGTGCATAGTAGCAGGAAGTAGCTGGGACTTGAACCTACAAACTCAGATATGGGATGTGGGCATCCAAGTGAGGTCTTAACTGTTGCACAAATGCCAGCTCCCTAATTAATGTTTTAAAGAAATAGTTAAGCTATACATAAGAATAGAATCCAGTGAAAAAGGAATGTTTGTAAATGCCAATAAAGCTCCTAAAAATAAAAAAAAAAATTACGATTGCCAAGAGAAAAGAAAAAACTAACAGAAGGACAGGCAGATCATGTTAAAAAAAATCTCTCAGAATGTTGAGTACAAAAAGACCAAGTAATGGAAAGTAACACCCATGTTTCAATACTTATGTTCCAAAAGAGAGAGAGAGAAAATGGAGAATTATCAAAGAAAGAATTCCAAGATTCGAAGAAAGGCATGATTCTGCCAAACATGATCAATGAAGCCAGATCCACTAGATATTTCATTATCAAGTTTCAGAAGATCAAACATAAAGGGATTATAAAAGGATTCAAAAGGGGGCCGACACTGTGGTGTAGTGAGCTAAGTCTCCACCTTCGGCACTGGCGTCCCATAAAGGCAGAGGTTCTAGTTCCAGCTGCTCCTCTTCTGATCCAGCTCTCTGCTATGGCTTAGGAAAGCAGCAGAGGATGGCCCAGGTGCTTGGGCCCCTGAATCCACGTGAGAGACCGGAAGAAGCTCCTGGCTTCTGGCTTCAGATTGGCCCAGCTCTAGCTGTTCTCGCCATCAGGGGAGTGAATGCAAGACCTTTCCCTCTGTCTCTCCTTCTCTCTGACTGTAACTCTAATTTGCAAATAAATAAATAAAATCTTTACAACAAAAGATTTGGGGCCGTTGCTGTGGCACAGTAGGTTAATCATTTGCCTGCAGCGCCGGCAGCCCATATGGGCTCCAGTTCATGTCCAGGTTGCTCCTCTTCCAATTCAGCTCCCTGCTATGTCCTGGGAAAGCAGTAGAATATGGCCCAAGTCCTTGGACTTCTGCATCCACGTGGGAGACCCAGAAGAAGCTCCTGGCTCCTGGCTTCGGATTGGCACAGCTCCGACTGTTGTGGCCATTTGGGGAGTGAACCAGTCTCTGTCTCTCACTGTCTCTACCTTTCAAATAAATAAATAAAAATCTTAAAAAAAAGAAAGATTCAAAAGGGGGAGGGGATAAACAGACCATTAATAAGGGAATGAGAAGCAGAATGGCATAAGATATATCACCTGTGATATTAGGTACAGAAGTCAATGGCTAATTTCTTTAAGGTTCTGAGAATTCCAGGATTGAACATAAAATTCTATACCTGAACAAATTAATGTGAAAGTAAAATAAAGATAAAATTTGGCAGGGCCAGCACTGTGGTACAGCAGGTGAAGCTACCGCCTGTGACACTCGAATACCATAAGAACGCCAGTTGGAATCCCGGGCCCCTGCACCCACGAAGGAGACCCAGAAGAAGCTCCTGGCTCTGAATTGGCCCAGTTCTAACCATTGCAGCCATTAAGGGAGTGAACCAGTAGATACAACATTTCTCTCTCTCTCTCTCTCTCTCTCTCTCTCTCTCTCTCTCTTCTGTAACTCTGCCTTTCAAATAAATGCATCTTTTTTTTTTAAAGAAAAAACAAATAACCTACTCGAATAATAATAGTAATACTAAAGAAATGAAAAAGAATGAAAAAATCCTATAAGACTTATGGGACAGCGTTAAGCCAACAACGATTTGCATTATGGATGTCCCAGCAGGGGAAAGTAAGGGAAAAGGCACAGAAAACCTGTTCAATGAAGTATCTGCTAAAAACTTGCCAAGTTTTGAAAAAGATATGGACATTCACATCCAGGAAACTTGAAAAATTCCTTATAAATTTGACCAAAATCTCTTGAAGCACTTGTATTTTCAAATTGTCAAAATACAAGACAGAGAATTCTAAATACAGCAAGAAAAAAGAGTCTATGTCACATATAAAGGAATCCCCACTAGTCTAAGAGCAGACTTCTCAGCAGAAACATTTACAGACTTGGAAAAAATGGGATGATACATTTGAAGCCCTGAATGGAGAACATCTGCCAATGAAGAATACTCTATCCAGAAAAGACATCCTTCAAAAATGAAGGGGAAACAAAACAAAGGTTTTTCCAAAACAAGCAAAACCTGAAGGAATTCATCACCACCAGACTGGCCCCAAGTCCTACACCAAATTAAAGGGTGATAACTAACATCATGAAAACACTTGAAAGCATCAAACTTACTAGTAGAGCAAATACACACGAAAAAGAGGAGAGAATCAAACCTTATCATTACAGAAAGCCACCAAACCTCAAGGATGATTAAGAGAGAAACAAACAACAAAAGCCTCAAAGGATATACGAAATGACAAAAAAGAAAATTAACAAAATGGCAAGAGTATGTACTTACTTATCAATAATAACCTTGAACATAAATAGATTAAATTTCCCTATTGAAAGACACAGATTGAACAAATCAAAAGCAATACCAATGATATTCTGCCTATAAGAAACTCATTTTACCAAGATACATGTAGACTTCAAGTGCAAGAATGGAAAAAGATTTGCCATGTAAACAGAAATCAAGATAAGCAGATGTAGCTATATTTATATCAAATAAGATAGATGTTAAGTCAATAATCGCAAAAAGAGACAAAGAAATTCATTATATAATAATCACAGCATTAATTCAACATGAATAACGATTGTAAATATATACACATCCAATGCTGGAATAGCCAGTTATATATAAAAAACATCATTAGGTCAAAAAGGAGGGTAGATATATCATATAATCATAATTGGGGGCTTCAGTACCCCACTTTCATTGATGGACATACCATCCAAAAAAAAATCAACAAAGAAACAGCACAGTTAAACTAGACTAGACTAAATGGACCTAACGCACACTAACAGAACATTTTGTTCAATAGCAGCACATGGAACATTCTCTGGGACAAACCATATGTTAGACCACAGTGTAAGTCTCAACAAACACAAAAAATTTGAAATCAGATCATGTACCTTCTCTGACCACAGAATAAAAATAGAAACCAGCAAGAGGAATTTCAGAAGTTGTACAGATGCATGGAAATTAAACAACATGCCTTGATATAAAGGAAAGATTAAAAAATTTCTTGAAACAAATGAAAATGAGAATGTAATATATCAAAACTTATGAGATACAGCAAAAGACATACTAATAGGAAAATTTCTAGCAACAAATGTCTATATTAAAATAATAGAAATATTTCAACTACACAACTTAAGAATGCAACTCATGGAACTAGAAAAGCAAAAACAAACCAAACCCAAAATTAATAAAATAAAAGAAATAACAATGCCAGAACAGAAAAAAAAAAACAGAGAAATATACAAAAGACTTAGTTTTTTAGAATAAACAAAATTGACAGACTTTAGCTAAACTAGCCAAGAACAAAAAAGAGAATATCCAAATAAGTAAAATCTGAGATGAAAAAGGAAACATTACAATTGATACCACAGAAATACAAAGAATCATCAGGAAATATTATGAACAACTATATGCCATCAAGTGGGAAGACCCAGAAGAAATGGATACATTTTTGGACATATATAACCTACCAAAATTGAAACACAAGGACAAAGAAAGCCAGAACGCACCAGTAACAAGCAATACGACTGAATCAGTAATAAAGATCTTCCAACAATTCAAAGTCCAGGGCCATATGATTTCACTCTTGAACTTCACCAAACACACAAAGAAGGAATAGGGGCTGGCGCTGTGGCGTAGCAGGTAAAGCAGCCGCCTGTAGTGCCAGCATCCCATATGGGTGCCAGTTCGAGTCCCTCTATTCTACTTCCTATCCAGCTCTCTGTTATGGCCTGGGAAAGCAGTAGAAGCTGGCCCAAGTCCTAGGGCCCCTGCATCCACGTGGGAGACCCGGAAGAAGCTCCTAACTCTTGGAGTCGGATCAGCTCTGGCCGTTGTGACCATTTGGGGAGTGAACCAGTGTATGAAGAACTCTCTCTCTCTCTCTCTCTCTCTCTCTCTCTCTCTCTCTCTCTCTCTCTGCCTTTCTGTAACACTGCCTCTCAAATAAACAATCTTTAAAAAAAAATAAAGAAGAAATAACACCAACTCTTCTCAAACTATTCCAAAGAATTGAAAGAGAGGGAACCCTTCCAAATGCATTCTGTGAGGCCAGCATTGCCCAGATACCAAAGTCAGACCAGGACACATCAAAAAAAGAAAAATACAGACTGGGGCAGGCATTCATCTCAAAGGTTAAGATGTCATTTGGGATGTCACATTTTAAATCAGAGTGCCTGAGTTCACATATGTTGGTGGTAAGGACTCAAGCACTTGAACCATTAGTGCTGCCTTCCAGGGTATGCATTATCAGAAAGCTAGAATCAGAAAAGGAGCTGGGATGTGAACTCAGGCACTCTGATTTGAAATGTGACATTCCAAATGGCATCTTAACCTCTGAGGTGAATGCCTGCCCCAGTCAGTAGTTTTCTTTTTTGGTGTGTCCTGGTCTGACTTTGGTAATACAGTCAACTGCTTTTCAACAAAGGCAGCAAGTAAACACACTGGAGAAAGGAAAGTCTCCTCAATAAATGGTACTGGGAAAGCTGCACATCCATAAGCAGAAGAAAGAACCTAGACCTTTACATCTCACAATACATAACAATCAACTCAAACTAGATCGAAGACCCAAATGTAATACTTGAAACTATGAAAATACTAGAAGAAATATTGGTCAGGGCAAACATTTTTTGGACACCACCTCTCAAACCACAAGCAATAAAAGCAAAAACTGATAAACAGGACTGCATTAAACTAAAAAGCTTCTGCCCATAAAGGAAAAAATCAAGAGAAAAGACAATTTATTGAAAAGGAGAAAATATTTACACACCATTCATCAGACAAAGGATTAATTTCTTTTTTACATGTTTTTTAAAAAGATTTATTTATTTATTTGAAAGGCAGAGTTATATATATATGTACATATATAGAGAGAGAGACAGAGAGAGAGAGAGACAGACAGAGAGACAGAGAGATCTTCCATATGCTGGTTTACTCCCCAACTAGCTGCAACAAATGGGGCTGGGCTGGGCCAAAGTCAGGAGCCAGAAGCCAGGAGCTTCCTGCAGGTCTCCCACATGGGTGCTGGGCTCAAGCAGATAGACCATCCTCTGCTGCTTTCCCAGGCATACCAGCAGAAAGCTGAATTCAAAATGAAGCAACTGGGAAATGAACCAGTATCCATATAGGGAGCTGGTGTCACAGGCAGCAATCCTACCCACCATGCCACAATGCTGGCCATAGGATTAATTTCAAGAGAACATAAGGAACTCAACTGAACAGCAAAACCCCAAATAATCTAATTTTTAAAATGGGCAAACGATCTGAGTACATATTTCTCGAGAGAATATATGCAAATGGCCAATAAGTAAATGCAAAATTCTCAACATTATTAATCATGAGGAAATGACAATTAAATCATGCATGAGATGTCATCCTAACTCACTAAGAACATTTGTTATCAAAAATGCCAAATGCTAGTGAGGATGTAGAGAAAGGGGAATTTTAGTAGAACCATCATATGAACCAGCAATTCTGCATGGGGTATATATCCCAAGGTCAAGGAGACACCTGTTCTCATGTGTTAATTGTAGCACTATTCACATGTGATCAACTTATATGTCCATCGATGGAAAAATGGGTAAAGAAAACGTGGTAGATATACACAGTGGAATATTATTGTCATAAAAAAGAATAAAATTCTCTTATTTGATGCAACACGGAAAGAACATCATATTAAGTGAACTAAATCAGGCACAGAAAGACAAATACTCCATGTTGTCACTTACATGTAAAAACTGAAAACTTGATCTTGTAGAAGTAGAGAATAGTAGTAAGCAGAGCCTGGGAAGGTTGTTGGTGGGGGTGGTGGGAAGATAATGGTTACTAGGTACAAGGATGTGGTTATATAGGAGGGATAACTTTCTTTTTTTAAAGTATTTATTTATTATTTATTCGAAAGGCAGAGTGAGAGAGAGAGAGAGAGAGAGAGAGAGAGAGAGAGGCAGAGATTATCTCCTATCTGCTGGTTACTCCACAAATGGTTGCAATGGCTGGGACTGGGCCTGTCCAATGCCAGCAGCCAGGAACTCCATCCTAGTCTCCCACATGGGTGACAGGGATCCAAGTACTTTGGAGCATCAGGGACTCATACTGGCAGCTTAACCTGCTGCATAACTTCTTCTTCTTCTTTCTTCTTCTTTCCCCTTCCCCCTCCCTCTCCTCCTCCTTCTTTCTTCCTCCTCCTCCTCCTCACTTCTTCTTTCTTCTTCTTTCCTCCTCCTCCTCCTCCCTCTTCTACTTCCTCTTCTTCTTCTTCTTTTTTTTTTTTTTAAAGATTTATTTATTTATTTGAAAGGCAGAGTTACAGAGAGGAAGAGGCAGAGGGAGAGAAGTCTTTCATCCACTGGCTCACTCCCTAGATGGCCGCAACTGCTGGAGCTGTGCTGATCCAAAGCCAGGAATCTGAAGCCAGGAGCCAGGAGCCAGGAGCTTCCTCCAGGTCTCACATGGATGCAGGGGCCCAAGGACTTATAAGGCCATCTTTTACTGGCTTCCCAGGCCATAGCAGAGAGCTGGATCAGAAGTGGAGCAGATGGGACTTGAATTGGAGCCCATATGGGATGCCGGCACTGCCGGCGGCGGCTTTACCTGCTACACCACAGCGCTGGCCCCATGCAGGCATAACTTCTGATGTTCTGTAGCACAGTAGGATAACCATGGTTGACAACAATTAATTGCATATATGAAAATAGCTAGTAGAGAAGATTTTGAATGTTTCCAATTCAAAGAAATTATAAATATCTGAGGTGATCAATGTGCTAATTATCCTCATCTGATCATCATACATCGTGTCTATGTATCAAAATGACACATGGATATGTGTAATTAGTATGTGTCAATTGAAAATAAAACTTTTTTTTTTTTTGACAGGCAGAGTGGATAGTGAGAGAGAGACAGAGAGAAAGGTCTTCCTTTTTTGCCATTGGTTCACCCTCCAATGGCCACTGCGGCCGGCGCATCGCACTGATCTGAAGCCAGGAGCCAGGGGCTTCTCCTGGTCTCCCACGCGGGTGCAGGGCCCAAGGACTTGGGCCATCCTCCACTGCCTTCCTGGGCCATAGCAGAGAGCTGGCCTGGAAGAGGGGCAACTGGGATAGAATCCGGCGCCCCAACTGGGACTAGAACCCGGTGTGCCGGTGCCGCAAGGTAGAGGATTACCCTGTTGAGCCACGGCGCCAGCCAGAAAATAAAACTATTTTTTAAAAAGTAAAGGTAATAAAATTTGGAGATGGAAGAGGGACAGATAGATGAAGAAAAGAAGTGAAGTGTTATTACTCTTGTCAGGGAGTTAAGAAAAAATATTGAAGACTAATAGAACAAGAAATGGTGGTTTCACTGCATAATCTAAGGTATAAATGTAAACAATAGAAAAATTATAAAATAGTTTATCTATGAAATGGGCGGGAAGAATAGAAGTGGGAGGAAACAGTAGTGAGCTAAATCCTTGTCTTTTGTATCATAGATAGTATATACTATGCAAAATTCAAAAATCAAAGTGAGAAAACAATTTATGTGATTTAAAATTTTAGCTATAACCCCATTATCAGTAAAAAATAGTTGTCTCTGGGGAATATACATGGGAAAGAGAAGAAGAATGTGATGTTTCATTAAAAATCCTTTTGTAGGGGCTGGAGTTGTGGTTCAGTAGGTTGTTGCCACCTGTGATGCTGAAATCCCATACGGGAGCGCCCGTTAACATCCATGCAGCTCCACTTTGTATTCAGCTCCCTGCTAATGTGCCTGGGAAAGCGGAGGAGGATAATCCAAATGCTTTGACCCCTCCCAACCATGTGGTTGACCTGGATGGTGTTCCTGGCTCCTGGTTTTTGTGTGGCCCAGACCTGGCTGTTGATGTAGGGAGTGAACCAGCAAATGGAAGATCTCTCTCCCTCTCCATCTGTCCCTCTCCCTCTCCCTTTCCTTCCCCCTTCTCCCCCCCACCCCCCGCCTCTCGCCCCCGTTACTCAGACTTCCAAAGATCAAATAAATCTTTTTTAAAATCCTTTTTTACAGGCCGGCGCCGTGGCTCAATAGGCTAATCCTCCGCCTTGCGGCGCCGGCACACCGGGTTCTAGTCCCGGTGGGGGCACCGATCCTGTCCCGGTTGCCCCTCTTCCAGGCCAGCTCTCTGCTGTGGCCAGGGAGTGCAGTGGAGGATGGCCCAAGTGCTTGGGCCCTGCACCCCATGGGAGACCAGGAGAAGCACCTGGCTCCCGCCATCGGAACAGCGCGGTGCACCCGCTGCAGCGCGCCTACCGCGGCTGCCATTGGAGAGTGAACCAACGGCAAAAGGAAGACCTTTCTCTCTGTCTCCCTCTACTGTCCACTCTGCCTGTCAAAAAAAAAATCCTTTTTTACTAATTTTTTGGAAAAATTAACAGGCTAAATACAAAAACGTCTATCATGTGACACATTTCAAAATACTGTTCTGTAAAGCCTTTAATACTGCCACCTTGTGGCAGCACAACCAAAACTTCATGTAAAAATCATGTATTTCATGAGGCTCAAAAAATTTTTTTTATATGCAAACGTGTTTTGATTTGTTATTAGTTCCAACAGATGGGAAGAGTTGTGTGAAAACACATATCATTGTGTAATTCCAAAACAATATTTTTGTAAACATTGGTACTGGAAGTATTTGAAATTTATAACAAATTAAAATCTATACCAATCATCTACAAAATTGGCAAAGGAAAACGGTTGAAGTCATGAGTGGGTTTTTTATAAGTGGTAGATATAGAGTATATTTTCACATTGTGTTGAACTGAAAGCTTTTTTTTTTTTTTTAGATTTAAAAGTATTTATTAGAATCAAGGACCTCCAGCCAGAGTGGCATGGAGGGGGGGTTCCACCCCAAAGGGGACTGGTGGCAGTCCTTTTTAAATACAATTTAAGTACAACTTTGAAGGAAAAAAAAAAAAACTTGCCAATCGGATTGGAATTCAGTTACCAGGAGGGCACAAAAGCGTCAAAAGACCTCACTTACAATTCTCCGACCTGTCTAGCCTCCTAAGGGTGCAAGCTCAGGAAGAGCTCCCTTGCTATTCTCATGGTAAATTTGGAGAGGCCAAAGGAAGGATGGCAGCCTATTTGTTCTTGCTAAAGATAAAGTTTTGGGGAAGGAAGCAAATATTTTACACCCCAAATTCCATTGGAATTCCCTGACTATCTATTAACCCATCTGACTTCTCACATTGCCTCCTCCCGGATGGAAGCCCTAACATCTGTTAGGGGGAACTGGGCGATGATCACTCTCGCTGCTTCATGCAGAAAAGGGGTGTCTTTGGGAAGTGTCTAAACCATTAGCAAGTTTTTTTCATGGAGAGGCAAATACAAACTGACAAAAAGGGCTTGCAAATAATCAGGTGGGTTTAAGGCCTTGTCAGTTATGAGGCTCAGACCTATCTATATCTCTTTACATGTGGCACATCATAAGGGAGGCACCCTGTTGACTTCCATTACCTAGCAGGCCTGGGAGGAGAGCTGGCTTGAAAAGAAGGTAGGTGGCATTTCTAAAAGGAAGACATTTATTAGTTAATATACAGTTCTGCCTGCAATGGACAACTGAAAGTTTTAATTGAAAATTTTTAAAGTTGCCTTATTTTTCTCATAATAAAATTAATTTCCAAAACCAATGAAAATGGCTACATCTCAAAGAATATTTCAGCAGCTAAATTATTTTAGCCTTAAGCTATCATTTAATGCTTTTGCAGAATACATTTTAAAGGGTATTTTTTCTGACTTATTTTCAGCTATACACTAACTGTGTAATTTTTCCCTGATTCTTCAAGCATGCCTAATCCAATCGGAGGTATCATACAGAAAATATTATTTCTGGGTTGCTGTTGATGAAAACATAGATTGAAAAATGTAACCATAATTGCAGGATGGAATGGGGACTTTTAAAGTAAGAAGTTGGAAACCACCCTATCATTATAGTTTACATAAATTTCCAGGCAGCATTAAGAGAAAGAGGTAGTGTAGGAGGAATGTAGGAGAATGAAGGACTTGTTGGGGATGAGACAGGAAGGAAGACTGGAGAATTTCTAGGCTATCTCAATTTAATTTCAGTAAATTTATTCTGCTCCCACATAAAAGTTGTACTCCACTCCCTAACCTACTGCCTTGCATTATTTCTTTTTGACTGTTCCTAAGCACCCCAAAAAAGCATGAGGCTTTTTTGTTATATATTAACGTAAGCCATCGCAAAACACACCGAACACTGGAGTAAGGGAAAGGGTTTATTGGGGAACACCCTACAGACCGGAGTGAAGGGGCGGTGAAGGGAAAAGAGAAGGAGACTATAAGAGAGAGAGACAGAGAGGAGGGAGAAGAGAGACGAGAGGAGGAGAGAAGCCAAGAGAGGCCAAGAGATCGCAGGGGAGAAGGACCAAGAGAGCACAACAGGCCCTTTTAAAACTTTGCCTGAGGGTGGGCAGGGAAGCAGGAGCAGCGAATCCCATTAGGATGGGGGTGGAGCCTGGCTCAGGTAGCTGGGCAATGCCGCCACCTGGCTAAAACTGTGAGGCTCAAAATTTAACAGTATTTTCTTAAACATCATCTGAGGAAAGTCTCCCTCCAGCCCAGTTTTTCAGAAACAAGTTTCCATAGATAATCCAATATAATTTATTTTATTCTTCTAGAAATATCTTAAGCACACTCAAGCAAATGTGTGTAATGTATATTCTTTTTAAAATGCATACATTAGGGATCAGCATTATGGCATAGTGGGTAAAGCCGCCACCTGCGATGCTGACATCCCACGTGGACACTGGTTCAAGTCCTGGCTGCTCCACTTCTCATGCAGATCCCTGCTGATGGGTAAAGCAGTGGAGGATGGCCCCTTCTCCCTCTCTCTCTCTGTAACTCTGACTTTCAAATCAATCAGTCTTTTTTTTTAAAGTATGTTAAAATACCACATACATTTATATATTTTATTTTTCATTTTTTAAAACAAGATTTATTTTATTTTCAAAATCAAAGTTACAGACAGAAGGGGAGAGACAGAGAAAGAGACATCTTCCATTTGCTGGTTTACTCCCCAGATAGCTGCAATGGCCAGTGATAGGCCAGGCTAAAGCCAGAAGCCTGGAGCTTCATCTGTGTCTCCTATGTGGCAGGCACACAAGTACTTCGGCTGTCTTCTGCTACTTTCCCAGGCACATTAGCAGGGAGCTGTATCAGAAGTGGAACAGCAGGGTCTGGAACTGGCACCCATATGGGATGCTGGCATGGTAGGCAGAGGCTTACCCTGCCACAGCACAACATTGGTCCCCTTTTTTTGAAAGGCAAAGTTACAGGGCAGGGGAGAGAGAGAGAGAAAGAGAATGATTATTTTTAAGCACAGATGAAGGAACAGTCTTTTTGAAAGTCAGAGTTACACAGAGATAGAGAGATAGAGGAGAGGCAGAGAGAGAGATCGTCCATCTGCTGGTTCACTCCCCAAATGGTCCCAACAGCTAGAGCTAGGCCAATCCGAAGCCAGGAGCCAGGAGCTTCTTCCAGGTCTCCTACGTGGGTTCAGGGGCTCAAGCACTTGGGCCGTCTTCCACTTCCTTTGCAGGTGCATTAGCAAGGAACTAGATTGGAAATTGAGCAGGGAGGTTTTGAATTGGTGTCCATATGGAATGCTGGCATCAACAGGTGGTGGTTTTACCTGCTACACCACAATACTAGTCCCCATATGTTTCAGTTTTTTAAAGAACATTCTGAAGGGCTTTTTTTCAATCAAAAATCATCTTTATCTTTAAAGTTGGTGTAAAATAAGCCACTATATAGATGTTGATTGATTTAACCAGCTCCTTATTGATGTTTAGTTGGTCTTTTGAGTTTCCAATGATACTGCAATGAATAATTGTTTAAAGATTTATTTATTTATTTGAAAGTCAAAGTTACACAGAGAAAGGAGAGGCAGAAAGAGAGAGAGAGGTCTTCCATCTGATGGTTCACTCCCCAATTGGCCGCAACAGCTGGAGCTGCACCAATCTGAAGCCAGGAGCCAGGAGCTTCTTCCTGGTCTCCCATGTGGGTGCAGGAGCCCAAGGACTTGGGCCATATTCCACTGCTTTCCCAGGCCATAGCAGAGAGCTGGATCGGAATTGGAGCAGCTGGGTCTCAAACCTGCGCCCATATGGGATGCCGGCGCTTCAGGCCAGGGCGTTAATCCGCTGCGCCACAGTGCCAGCCCCTATAATGAATAATTTTTTGTGTGTGCTATTTCAAACATTTTACTAAAGGCAAATGTATAATTTGCATAGATTTTTGTCAAATGCACCTCCACTGAGTTTGTACCAATCTGCACTGCAAACAGCATAATATGAGAGTTCTGTGTTCCCACACCAATGACAAACATTTTGATATCCAGATTCTTTTGATCTTTAGCCATCGAAGAGACCACAAATGAGTTCCTACAGTTTTGAGTTTCACTTGTTACCGGGCTGGGGAGAAGGTTGAGTATTACTTGTATATGTTTGAGAGCTTGTGTTAGTTTGCCAGTGCTGCTGTAACTAAGTGCCACAAACTAGGTAGCTTGAATAACCGAAAGTTATTGTTCTAATTCTGGAATCTAGAAGGTGTGAGATCAAGGTATTGGCAGGGCTTGCTCCTTGTGCACTTGTAAGGAAGGGCCTGCTTCATGCCTCTCCCTGGCTTGTGATGGGCAGTCAGCAATGCCCAGCATTCCTTGACTTGTTAAGCATTACTCTGATTACTGCTCTCATCTTCACATGGCAGTCTCTCTCAATCTCTCTCGCTCTCCGTGTGTGTGTGTGTGTGTGTTCAAACTGCCCCTTTTAAAAAAGTCCCTATTGGCTGGCGCCATGGCTCACTTGGCTAATCCTCCACCTGTGGTGCCAGCACCCCAGGTTCTAGTCCCGGTTGGGGCGCCAGATTCTGTCCCGGTTGCTCCTCTTCCAGTCCAGCTCTCTGCTGTGGCCCGGGAAGGCAGCAGAGGATGGCCCAGGTGCTTGGGTCCCTGCACCCGCATGGTAGACTGGGAGGAAGTACCCGGCTCCTGGCTTCAGATTGGCACAGCATGGGCCGTAGTGGCCATTAGGGGAGTGAACCAACGGAAGGAAGACCTTTAGCTCTCTCTTTCACTGTCCATAACTCTACCTGTCCAAAAAAAAAAAAAGTCCCTATTGGCTAGTGCTATGGTGTAGTAGGCTAAGCTTCTGCCTGTGGTGCTGGCTTCCCAAATGGGCACCGGTTTTAGTACCGGCTGCTCCTCTTAGGATCCAGCTCTCTGCTATGGCCTGGGAAAGCAGTGGAGGATGGTCCAACTGCTTGGGATTCTGCACCCATGTGGTAGACCTGGAGAAAGCTCCTGGCTCCTGGCTTCAGATTGACCCAGCTCTGGCCATTGAGGTCATTTGGGGGTGAAATCAGTGGAAGGAGGATCTCTCTCTCTCTCAGTCTCTCCCTCTCTGTAACTCTACCTCTTAAATAAATAAATTTTAAAAAATCTTTAAATAAAAAGTCCATACTGATCTTTGATTACCTCTCTAAATACACTATCTCCAAGAACGACCATGAAGTACATGAAGTGGGTAGGACTACAACATATCAATTTTAAGGGAACACAATTCAATCCATAAGAAAGCTACTCATATTTTCTTAAACTGCCTATTCACATAATTTTCCATTTAGCCTTTTAAAATTGATTTATAGAAATGTCTCAGATATTAAAAGAACTGGACATTTGTCTATAATGATTAGAAATATTCTTGGGCCTGGCACTATGGCATAGTTGGTAAAGCTGCCACCCACAATGCTAGCATCCCATATGGGTGCCAGTTCATATGGAGAGTGAACCAGTGGGTGGAAGATCTCTCTCTCTCTCCCTCTCTCTCTCTCTGGCTCTGCCTTTCAAATAAGTAAGATAAATCTTTTTAAAAAAGTCTTCTTTTCCCTTTGCTTAAGATGTCCCCACACAGATTTTAAAAGATCTATTTATTTATTTGAAAGGCAGAGTCACAGAGAGGTGCTCCATCCACTAGTTCATTCCCTAAATACTCAAATACCCAAACAGCTGGGGCTGGGCAGGGAGGCAAGAAATCCATCTGTATCTCCCATGTGGGTGGCAGGAGCCCAAGTACTTGGATCATCAGCTGCTGCTTGCCAAGCACATTAGCAGGAAGCTAGATCAGAAATGGAGTATCCAGGACTCAAAACCAGCACTTTGTATAGGATTTAGCCTTCACAGGTGGCAGCTTAATCCACTGCACCACAATGTTTGCCGCACCTGCAGTGATAATCTTCTTATTGATGGCTTGTGAATTTTTCTACATACCCCAAAAGATCATCTACACTTTGCCCTTATAATTCTTCCATGGCTTTACACTAGTACTTTTATATATTAGTTTTTAAAAAACATATTTATTTATATCACACACATGTGCCACACACACACACACATACACACGTACCGATCTCCCACCCACTGTTTCACTCAAGTAATTGCAACAGCAAGAGGTGAGCCAGGTTGAAGCCAGGAGTTGGGAACTCAGTTTGGGTCTCCCACATAGGTGGCAGGAACACCTGAGCCACCACCTGCTGCCTGCTGTGACGCACATTAGCAGGAAGCTGGAATCAGAAGCAGAGCTGGGACTTGAACTCAAGTACTCCAATATGGGATTCAGGCATCCCAAGTGGTATCTTCACTGCCGCACTAACCAGCTACCCACTTCCTTTTTGTTTTTTCTGAAGTGTCACATTTATATTTTTATTAAATATTTTAAAAATTTCTATTTATTTACCTAAGAGGAAGAGAGGGAGAGAGTGAGATGAGAAAACAGTGAGGGGACAGAGATAGAGATGATAGATAACACACCCCAATTTTCTGATCCAGTCCCCAAATGACCACTAATGGCCAAGAGTGAGCTGTGCCAAAGCTGACACTGGAAACACAATCCAGGCCTCCCACATAGTGGCAGAAACACAATTACTTGTGCCATGCTGGCTGTCTCCAAGTACTACCCTGATAAGACACTAGAGTTGGGAGCCAGAGACAGGAATCAAATGGAGGCTTTCTGATGTGGGATGCGGGTGTCTTAACCTGCAACTTTTTAAAAAAAATTTTTTATTTATTTGAGAGGTAGAGTAATAGACAAAGAGAAAGGTCTTCCATCCGCTAGTTCACTCCCCAAATGGCTGCAATGGCCAGAGCTGGGCCAACTTGAAGCCAGGAGCCAGGAGCTTCCTCCGGGTCTCCCACAAAGGTGCAATGGCCCAAGCAGTTGGGCCATCTTCCAATGCTTTTCCAGGCCATAAGCAGAGAGCTGGATTGAAAGAGGAGCAGCTGGGACTACAATCAGCTGGTTCTGCAGGTGTAGGCTTAACCTGCTACTCCACAGTGCCAGCCCCTTACCCTCATCTGAATCACTAGGCAATCGCCCACTCTTATTTCATTTTTCTTTCTTTTTTTTTTTTAAGTCAGAGAGAGAGAGAGAGAGAGTCATTCATTTGCTGGTTCACCTCACAAATGCCTGTAATAGCCAGAGTTAGTACAGGGTTAAGCTTATGACTATAAAATAAACAAAATATGTCATTCTAAAAATTAAAAGAAAAATAAGAAAGGAAGGAGTAGGGAGGGTGGGAATATGAACAGGAAGGAAGGTAGAGTGGGAAGAATCACTATGCTCCTAAATCTGTATCTATAAAATACATTAAATTTGTCCATCTTATATAACTATTTTTAAAAAAGATTTATTTGAAAGCCAGTGGACAGTGGCAGAGAGAGTGAAATCCATTTGCTGGCTCACTTCCCAAATGCCCAGAGTAGCCAAAGCTAGGTCAGGGCAAAGTCAGGAGTCCAGAATTCCACTTGGGTCTCCCATGTGGGTGACAGGGTCCTCATCTACTGCCTCCCTGGCACATTAGTAGGAAGTTGGACTGGAGTGCAGAATAGTTGGGACTCTAACCTGGCACTCTGACATGGAATGGGGGCATCCCAAGAGGCAGCTTAATTCCCTATGTCACATCTTCCCCCTTTGTAGTTTTATTCATTTGGATTTTCCCTGCTATGAGGTGTGAAGTGTGACGCCAACTTTCTTTCCAGATACATACTCAGTTTTCCATGATTAATTATTGAGTATTTCATCTTTCCTTAGTTATTTGAGATGCCATCTTTATGATATACTATGTTCCTATTTGGATTTGGGTCTATTTATTCTTGGATTTTAAAAAAAGATTTATTTATTTATTTTAAAGTCAGAGTTAGAGAGAGAGAGAACTTCATCCCCTGGTTCACTCCCCAAACAACACTAATGGCTGGAGCTGGGCCAGGGAGCCTTCTTCTGGGTCCCCTCAGGTTTGCAGGGGCCCAAACACTTGGGCCATCTTGTACTGATTTCCCAGGCCGTAGCAGAGAGCTGGATCAGAAGTGGATCAGATGGGACTTGAACTGGCACCCATATGGGTTGCCAGCACTGCAGGTAGCAGCTTTACCTGCTATGCCAGAGCCGGCCCCTATTCATGGATTTAAAAAAAGTTGTTTTAGTGAACTATTTTACTAATGAATGAATTCTAGACTATTCTAACTATTAGTAACTTACATCATTAAACGTAACAAAACTTTTCCTTTTCGGAATTTTTACAAATATTCCTATTTACATATTTTTTCATATATTTATTTTGGGGCGGAGGGAGGGAGGGAGAGAGAGAGAGAGAGAAAGAGAGAGAAACATCCCCTCATCCATTGGCCTATTCTCCCAAATGACCACAACTGGGGCTGAGGCTAGGAACTCAATCCAGGTCTCTTCAAGGGGTGACAGGAACCCAACTACCTGAGTCACCACTGCTGCCTCCCAGTCTGCTTTAGTATGGAGCTGCGATCTGGGACATGAACCCAGGCCCCAGGCATTCCAATGTGGCATGCAGTCATTTTGTTTGTTTGTTTTTGTTTTTTATGTTTATTTTCATCTACTTGAAAAGCAAAGAGAAAGAGAGAGAGAAAAGGGGGAGGGAGGGAGGAAGGGATATATATATATATATAGAGAGAGAGAGAAAACATGATCTTCCATTTGCTTGTTCACCTCTCAAATGTCCACAACAGCCAGGCTGGGATAGGTTGAAGGCAAGAGTTAAGAACTTCATCCAGGTCTCCCACATGGGTGACAAGGGCCCAAACACTAACAGGATGCATTAGAAATGGAGTATCTGGGACTTGAACTGGCACTCTGATATCAGATGCAGGCTTCCCAAGTGTTGGCTTAACCCACTACGCCAAATACCTGCCTCAATATTTTTTCTTCAGAGAGATAAACTCTGAGGGCAGGCATAGCAGGTCAAATTGCTTCCTGCAACATCAGCATCCCATATGGGTGCTGGTTCAAGTCCCGGCTGCTCCACTTCTGATCCAGCTCCCTACAAATGGCCTGAGAAAAGCAGCAGAAATGGTCCAAGTGCTTGGGTCTCTGCCACCCATGTGGGAAGCATGGAAGAAGCTCCTGGTTCCTGGCTTCTGCTTGGCTTAGCGTTGGCCATTGCAGTCATCTGAGGAGTGAACCAGCAGATGGAAGATTTCTCTGTCTCTTCTCTGTGACTCTGCCTTAAAAAAAATAAAAGATAAACTTTAGGGGTGGCATTTGGTACAGGGGTTAAGATTCTGCTTGGGATGCCTGCATCTCCTATTATGGTGCCCATGTTTGAATCTGAGCCCCACTTCTGATTCCAGCTTCCTACTAATGCCCACTTTGGGAGGCAATAACAGATGATGGCTCACGTACTTTGGTCTCTGCCACCCACGTGTGAGGGCTGGATATAAGGTCCTGGCTCCTGGTTTAGCCTGGTCTGGACCTGGCTGTTTTGGGCATTTGGGAAGTGAACCATCAGATTGAAGATCTCTTTCTGCCTTTCAAAGAGTGAGGGAAAAAAGGTCAAGCTGGAGAGAACTGTCTTCTTAAAAAAATCTGTATAACTTTTAATTCCAATCTCTATTTGTGTTCAAAAGGATTTAAGAAAAAAATCAGGTTACAATGTACTTACAGTGAACATTACCCCTTTAAAAATATAGTTCTATGTATTTTGACAGATAAATACCATTCTGTAATTACAGCAATCAAAATATAGCACTTTTCCAACATCTCACCCTCAAATTTTCCTTGGGCTCCTTTATTGTAAGTTTCTTCTTTCCCTAGTACGTGGTAACCACTAATCAGTTTGCTTTATACTTTTGCCTAGATTGTCAAATAAAATTATGGAGTGTGAAGTCTTTTAATCTGGCTCCTTTAACAACAAATTCACCCATGTTGTTTCTTTTTATTGGTAAGTAATAATCCATTATCTAGATTTTCCAGTCTATCTGCCAACTGAAGGATTTCTGTTTCTAGTTTGGAGTGATTATGAATTATGCAGCTATAAACATTCACAAACAGGTTTTCACTTATTTGAGTGAATATGTAGGATGGGATTGCTGGTTGTAGGGTAAATTACATGCTTAACTTTGTAAGAAACTGCAAAACTGTTTTGCACAATGGACCATTTTGCAACCTGCCAAGAATGAGAATTCCAATTGCTATGCTGTGCAGCTTTATCAGCACTTGGTGTTGTTAAAAAAACAAAAAACAAACAAACAAAAAAACCCCAGAAAAGCAAAAAAGCCTTTCTAAAACAGGTGTGGTATTATCTCATAGCTTTTATTTTTGTCTCAGGATTAATGATGAATCTTTTCATGTTTACCATCCACTTACCTGTCATAAAGTGCCTGTGCCAATGTTTGCTCATTTTAAAAATGTTTCTTAATAGGCTGGCGCTGCGGCTCACTTGGCTAATCCTCTGCCTGTGACGCCGGCACCCAGGGTTCTAGTCCTGGGGCACTGGATTCTGCCTTTTCTTCCAGTTCAACTCTCTGCTGTGGCCCAGGAAGGCAGTGGAGGATGGCCCAAGTGCTTGGGCCCTGCACCCACATGGGAGACCAGGAGGAAGCACTTGGCTACTGGCTTCGGATTGGCACAGCGCACTGGCCATAGCAACCATTTGGGAGGTGAACCAACAGAAAAGGAAGACCTTTCTCTCTCTCTCTCTCTTTCACTAACTCTGCCTGTCCAAAAAAAAAAAAAAGTTTCTTAATAATTGATTTTTCCCCCTTTGAACATTTAAAGTTTTCTTCGCCCTAATCTGGTACATTATAAGTTTCATTCCTTGGATAAATTTCTACTGTAAATACATTTTCATATCTTCTATGGGATACACATATTGCTGTGGAAGTGGCTTTTTGGTGCTGCTCTGAAGCAGCTGCCATGTCAAGAGAGTATGGACTGAAAGCACAGTAGTGGTGCTGATTTCTGAGGGTCACTGGACAACTGGAACCCAGAATTGCCTTCCTGCCATAATAGTCTTGTGGTCTCATTCCAGTGCTATTGATAAAAGGCAATACTGTGCCAGCTGGGAAAGGAAAAATGTTTACTTGGTTGAGCTCTTGCATAATTCCTGCTACAGTCTAGTAATGTATGAATCTTAATTGTGATGTTCAGTGTGCTCTAAAAAATGCATGGAATTCTATGAGTGCTTTCAATAAAGAAATTTTATGAAGTTACAAAGCCAGTGCAGTTGCAACAGACAAGAGTGGTGTAAGTGTGAGAAATGGCTAGAGCAGGAAGAGGCCAGATAATGGAAGGCTTTGGCACTTTTATCTTAAATTTAAGATTCTGTCTTAAAATGAAATACTTCTGAATACTAATTAAATATCTGCATTAAGGATTTGTTAATTTTTGAAGATGGTAATAGTACTATAGTTAGGCTAAAAAACCCAGTATTTTTAGATACATAATGAAATGTCTAGGATTTGCTTGAAAATAATCCAAGTGAGATACAAAAGATGGACGGTCAATGGGTGAGTCAAGTTTGATGATGCATGAATGACTGAAATTGGGTGATGTGTACAAGAGGTCTTAACTTTGTACATCCTTAAAATTTTCAATGATTTAACTAAAAGAAAAAAAAGTTTGTTTTTTTTTTCTTATAGTAGTGAGAAGATATGAGGAGTAAAATCAAGGATGTTGGAGGGCTGCATTGTGGCACGTGCATCCCATTTCGGTGCTGGTTCGTGTCCTGGCTGCTCCACTTCTGATCCAGCTTTTTGCTAATGTACATGGGAAAAGCAGCAGAAGACGGCCCAAGTTTTTAGGTCCCTGCCACCCATGTAAGAGACCCAAATGAAGCTCCTGGTTCCTATCTTTTTTTTTTTTTTTGACAGGCAGAGTGGACAGTGAGAAAGAGACAGAGAGAAAGGTCTTCCTTGTCCATTGGGTCACCCCTCAATGGCCGCTGCGGCCAGCGCGCTGTGGCTGGCGCACTGCACTGATGTGAAGCCAGGAGCCAGGTGCTTCTTCTGGTCTCCCATGCAGGTGCAGGGCCCAAGCACTTGGGCCATCCTCCACTGCACTCCTGGGACAGAATCCGATGCCCCGACCAGGACTAGAACTCGGGGTGCCGGTGCCGCAGGCAGAGGATTAGCCTATTGAGCCACAGCGCCAGCCCTAGTTCCTATCTTTAAGCCTGGCTCAGACCTGGCCATTGGGAACCATTTAGTGAAGTGAACCAGTGGATGGGAGGCCTCTCTGTCTCTTCTCCCTAAGTCTGGCTTAAAAATGAGTAAAGCTTAAAAATGTTATTACAACTGGATTTGAGTTTATAAAGATCAATCTGGTTTCAATACAGAGATCAGATTAAAAGATCAGGATGATGATGGGAGATCATTTTTACAGGCTTTTGAAAGGAAGATGGTCAGGCTAAAAAGATAGAAATGAAAGTAAACGGATGAAAGAGCTATCCTGGAGAACTTTGCTGAGGGGGAGGTGACAGTGAGATAGAAACAGGAAAGAGGAACATGTCTGAGGATAGAAGAAGACCACATGCTTAGTCTTGGACAAGTTTAGTCGTTGCCTTTGAGACGAGTGGAAATTTCAAGGAAGCAGTATGATTTCAGTGAAAGCCAATACTCAACTGGCAATCGGTGGCATGTCATAGATGATCATTCAATTGTGGCCATTTTATTTATGCATAGAATATAGGAAGTTTAGTGTGACAAGAAAATCTTGGGCTGAGAATTTAAAAAGAGATGCTGGTGAGGATGTGGGGAAAAAGGGACACTAACCCACTGTTGGTGGGAATGTAAACTGGTAAAGCCACTATGGAAGTCAGTTTGGAGATTCCTCAGAAACCTGAATATAACCCTACCATACAACACAGCCATCCCACTCCTTGGAATTTACCCAAAGGAAATTAAATTGGAAATAAAAGAGCTGTCTGCTCCTCAATGTTTATTGCAGCTCAATTCACAATAGTTAATACATGGAATCAACCTAAATGCCCATCAACAGAAGACTGGATAAAGAAATTATGGGATATGTACTCTATAGAATACTATACAGCAGCCAAAAACAATGAAATCCAGTCATGTGCAACAAAATGGAGGAATCTGGAAAACATCATGCTGAGTGAAATAAGTCCCAAAGGGACAAATATCATATGTTCTCCCTGATCGGTGACAACTAACTGAGCACCAAATAGGACACCTGTTGAAGTGAAATGGACACGATGAGAAACAATGACTTGATCAGCCCTTGTCCTGTCGAGGAACAACTTACTACTTTATTCCTTTTAGTATTTTTTTTGTTCTACTTAACACCATTGAACTCTTTAATTAACACACAATTATTCTTAGGTGTTTAAATTTAGCTGAAAAGTGATCCCTGATAAATATAAGAGTGGGAATAAGAGAGGGAGGAGATGTACAGTTTGGCACATGCTCAATTGGACTTGCCCCAAACGGTAGAGTTAGAAACGTGCCAGGGGATTCCAATTCAATCCCATCAAGGTGGCATGTACCAATGCCATCTCACTAGTCAAAGTGATCAGTTTCAGTTCACAATTGATCATAATGATAGGATTAAGAGTCAAAGGGATCACATAAACAAGACTAGTGTCTGCTAATATTAACTGATAGAATTAAAAAGGAGAGAACAATCCAACATGGGAAGCGTGATACACAGCAGACTCATAGAATGGCAGGTGTCCTAAACAGCACTCTGGCCTCAGAATCAGCCCTTAAGGCATTCAGATCTGGCTAAAAAGCCCATGAGAGTATTTCAGGTATGGAAAGCCAAGACACTGTGGCAAAAGAAAAAAAAAATGACCTAAATGAAAGATCTCTGAGTGAGATCCCAGCGGAAAGAACGGGCCATCAAAGAAGGAGGTAACTTTTTCTGAAGGGAGTTTGACAATGGCCTTGTCTAAATAAGATCAGAGTTGGAGAATTCAAAAGGCTTCATTGGCTTGGCAGCTCATGACAAGAGCCTAGGGTGATTACTGATGTCATAAATAAGAGTGTCAATTGTTAACTCAACAACAGGAGCCACTGTGCACTTACTCCCCATGTAGGACCTCTGTCCTTAATGTGTTGTACTATGTGAATTAACAGCATAACTAGTACTCAAACAGTACTTTACACTTTGTGTTTCTGTGTGGGTGCAAACTGTTGAAATCTTAGTATATACGAAATTGATCTTCTGTATATAGATAATTAAAAATGAATCTTGATGTGAATGGGATGGGAGAGGGAGCGGGAGATGGGATGGTTGCAGGTGGGAGGGAGGTTATGAGGGGAAAAGCCGCTTTAATCCAAAAGTTGTACTTTGGAAATTTATATTTATTAAATAAAAGTTAAAAAAAAAACTGAGGGCATGCTAGAAAAGAGACAAATTGCTTGATACGGATCTGGAGAGGGACAAAGGGAGGTGGTAGTGGTCAGAGGAAAGATGAAGTGGTATGAAAAACTAGCAGCTGTAAAATGTCTAATGTTTCTAAGTGTCAAAAGCTGCCCACCCAATTTTGTAACATACAAGTACCGGTGACTTAAACAGCTCTATGATGTTATGGGGCAGATGAGATTGGAATAGGTTGAGTTCTTGGGATTTGAGCAACTGGAGCAAGTAAACTTACTGTAAGAAAGTTGACTGTTTCAACAGGGGAGTTTTAAGCTTTCAGAACACGGGAAAAATTTTTGAGCATGTTTAAATGTTAACAGGTAGGATCACACTGAAGGAGAATAGTTAACTCATAACTTGAGATTGGATTTCCGAACAATGGGAATGCTTTAGTTATAGAGAAAGATATCTCCTCTAGAACAGAAAGGAATGGATAAGTGACTCCTTAAATGGGTTCCTAAGCTGAAATGAGCTGACCAAATTTCATATAACTAATTTCTCTTTGCCACTCCCACCAACGAAATCAGAAAGTTCATCTGCTAAAGCTAGTGTTAAATTTTATTTGGCTTTGTAACCGTGTCTTGTTTACTGTTTAGCCCAATGAGGGTTCTTGAAATCTTTAGCCCTTGTCTAGACTGTTGAGGAACAACTTACTATTTTATTCCTTTTTTAAAAAAAAATGTAGAAATAAATAAAGCTTCTGTTGTTATTTGCAGCAAACTTTAAAGGAATTTCCATATATGCTATAAATATTTATCATCTACCTAGGATTATTCTATTGTGCTTTACTTAAAATTAACTCATTGAATAACAGTACAATAACCCAGAGAGAGGTACTTTTATCAGTTTCCATTTTTAAATGAAGAAATAAAGCACAAGGAAATAAAATAACTTCATAATGTCCCAAGGAGTTAAGCAGTGAAACTAAGATCTGAAGGTAGATAATCTATCAAAAGGGCCACTTTATGAATTCATACCTAAGGCCTCTAAACAACCAATAGTCAAAGAATGGATAAACACCATGATATAAAAACTGGTTAGAATGGGACTGGCTAAAACAGAGGACAGTGTTCCTTGTGTTTGCTTGTAGTTATTTCCAGCAAGGAAAAACTGTGAACTGCTATTCTGGAAGAAGCAAACTCATGTAATTATTTGGTTATTTTAACCAACACTGTAACATCAATAAACCAAAGCACTCTGATTTTTTTTTTTCTCACTATTGTTGCCTTACCAATTCAGCAATCACTTAATCTTCATGGTTTGGAAATTTCCTTTGTAAAAACACTTATTATAATTGAAAGTTATTTCAATAAATGGCATTTTTTTGTACATAGTTTTTTTTTTTTTTTTCAAATGATTTATTAGAGACAGAGATAGAGGCCTTCCATTCGCTGCCTCACTCCCCAAATGGCTGCAATGATCGAGGTTGGGCCAGGCTGAAGCCAGGAGCCAGGAGCTTCTTTTGGGTCTCCCATGTGGATGCAGGGGCCCAAGTACCTGGGCCATCTTCCACTGTTTTTGCAGGCCACAGCAGTGAATTAGAAGTGGAGCATCTGGGTATTGAACAGGTGCCCATATGGGATGCCAGCATCATAAGCAGAGGCTTAGCCCACTATGCCACAGCACCAGTCCCTCTAGTTTTATTTTGTTTGTAACATGTGACACGAGCTCCTTCCGCAGTCTTTTTGATCTTTGTTAAATGAAGTAGCAGATTCTCAAGAATACGCACAGGACTGTTCCCAGTGTCCCTGTTCCCAAGCTCCTGGGCCATCCTCTGCTGTTTTCTTAGGCACAACAGCAAGGAGCTGAATCTGAAGTGCAGCAGCTGGGACTCAAACTGGTGTCCAGATAGGATGCTGGTGCTGCAGGCGGGGGCTTTAACCTGCTGAGCCACAGTGCCAGCCCCAAATGGCATATTAAAAAAAAAAAAAAGTTGTCATTGTCAATAGTATTAGATGCTATTAGCTTACTTTTGCTTGGATGAAGGGTTTTAAAAAAATACAAGCAAAATGTGTATCATGAAAAAGCTTCATGGATTTCAATTTTTTCCACTAAAGTATATTTGTCTTACTTACACTTTCTATGAAATTTATGAAATACCATTACATGTAAAACTGTCACCTGAAACACACGACGGTAGGCATTGTGGCACAGCAGGTTGAGGTGCTGCCTGAGATGCCGGCATCTCATATGAACACCAATTTGAGTCCCAGCTGTCCCTCTTATGATCTGGCTCCTTGCTAACGCACCAGGTAAAGTAGTGGAATATGGCCAAATGTCTGGGCCCTCACCATCCATGTGGGAGACTTGGATGGAGTTCTATTCTCCTGGCTTTGGCCTGGCCCAGTCCTGGCTGTTGCAGGCCTTTGGGAGTGAACCAACAGATCTTTTTTCCCTCTCTGTAACTCTGCCTTTCAAGTAAATAAATAAGCCTTAAAGACACACACACACACACACACACCCACGAGGATCTGCTGCATCTGTCACTGCATCCCCATCTGTCACTGAGTAAAATATATAAAGTGAGGAAAAGAAAATGAACACTCATCTGGAAAAGGACAAATTCTCTTCTTTTCCTGTAGAAAATCTCAGATGCAATGAGCCAAATTAAAAAATTCCAAAGTGAAATAAGATTTTTAGGGGTAGTCACTATAATCAATAATCTAATCTGAGAAGTTGCATTATTATCACATTTATTGAGTGCTCACAGAACTCAAGGCACCTTCATGGTGTTTACAGAGCTTTGCTGATATGCTGATCTTGCCCTGAAGGAGCTTACAGTCTAGTGTTAGATGAGATGAGTGCGCAAACATTAAAGATAAAAAAAATTACCATACATGTGAATCACATACCACAAAACCAGGGTTAATCGTGATGCAAACATACTAAGAGCGCTCTGGATGTATTCCTTTCCAAAGATAGTTATTTTACTTAAGAGATGTGGAGGCGTTGGCACTACGGCATAGTGCACAAAGCCACCACTTGCAGTGCGTGGCATCCCATATGGGCGCTGGTTTGAGACCCAGCTGCTCCAGCTCTCTGCTATGGCCTGGGAAGGCAGAAGATGGCCCAAGTCCTTGGGCCCCTGCAGCCATGCAGGAGATTGGAAAGAAACTCCCGGCTCCTGCCTTCAGTTCAGGATAGCTCCAGCTGTTGCAGCCATCTGAGGAGTGAACCAGTGGATGGAAGACCTCTCTCTGTAACTCTGCCTTTCAAATAATTTTTTTCAAAAAAAGAGAGGTATGGAATACTTCCTATCACTGCCTCTTTACTTACTTGCTGCAGTTGGGTAGAACTGCAAAGCGAATGTGTGTGGATAACAGAGACTTTCTAATACTTTTTCAAAGCATCTCTGATCGTATGTTTACTTATACTGAAGTTATTTAGGTAATTTAACAGCTTAGGCAGTCCTGATACAAAGGAAAAATAACCCAAACCAAAGTTCTCCCTATTGGGTTCTATGCAAAGCTTAAAGTGAGAATTGCCACTATGCTACACACCAACGCACTGGATATTAACACAGACACGGTAGACCTGTGAGCTACACAAGTGGGTGCATCTCCAACATTCTGCTGGGACCCACCAGATCTGTGGCAGAATACACCTGTTTCTGGAGGTAATACATTGGCAAGTACAAAAGGAAATGCTTGGAGGTAGAAAACACCTGCAACTGATGTTTTACACTCGAGTTGGACAGGTGGATAATCCCACAGGAGACAGAGTTAAGGGCACCTTCTCAACCTTTACCCTATTGAGTCAAAATACATGTGCAGCTGGTCATCTGCAAACACATTTAACTTGGCTGTTTTCCAACTTTTATGCCCATTCTTTCTTCTCCCTAATTGCTCTTGCTAAAACTTTCAGCACTATACTGAGTGGTAAAAGTGGACATACTTGTTTCAGATTTGAAGGGAAGTGCTTTTTGTTTTTCCCCACTCAGTGTGATACTGGTTGCTGGTTTTCTTCTATAGCTTTCTTTCCATAGAAGAGATGATCATACGGTTGTCCTTCATACTACTGATGTGATTTGTTGCTGATTTGTATATGGTGAATCCTTGCATTTCTGGGATAAATCTCACTTGATCATGATGTATGACCTATGATCTTTTGATGTGATTCTGAATTAACTTGCTAGTATTTTTTGAGAATCGGTAGGTTTGTGGTTTTCATACTGTGCCTTTGGTTTTACCATTAAAGTAATGCTGGCCCGAGTTTGTCAGCATTCCATCCTGTTCAATATTTTGTAATAGTTTGAGTACAGATTTCCTCTTCACAAGTTTTATAAAATTCAGTAGGAAAGCCGTCAGTTTCTACTTTTCCTTGATGGAAAACTTACTGCTTCTATCTCAGTGCCAAGTCCAGACTGTCTGCATCATCTTGAATGGTGGTGATAGAGGAAGAAAAAGCCTTAGATCCACGTTGACCTCACAGTAAATACAGCAAGTAGGTCCCCCCGCCCCCGCCCGCCCAACATAGACCCACCCTGCCTTGTTAGCCACATGATTTGGAAGAGACCAGTTCATCAGCCCAAGCACTCTCCCCACTATCTCAACAGCTCAGCCTTAGCCCCAATCCCTCCCAGGATTTTTAGCACTACCCCAAGCTCCCCCACTATCTTGGCAGTTCAGCTTTAGCTCAGACCCCAATTCCCTTCCCACCATTATGTACTATATAAGCACTTGTCTCAAAGTGAAGATGTTCTCTTTGCTGTGTGTTCATGGGCAACTTCACCCTGGAGCGAGACCCCCTCAGGCTTATCTTCAAGTAAACTTGGTCTGGCCATGGTTTCATGCTTTGCATCCTCTTACAATATGAGTCCAGGTTATTCATCCCTCTGAGGCTTTGCAGTTCAGCAGTACATGATTCTTCAGTTTCTTATGATTCTTTTTATTTCAATAGTGTCGATTGTAGCTGGCGCCGCGGCTCACTAGGCTAATCCTCCGCCTTGCGGCGCCGGCACACCGGGTTCTAGTCCCGGTCCAGGCACCGATCCTGTCCCGGTTGCCCCTCTTCCAGGCCAGCTCTCTGTTGTGGCCAGGGAGTGCAGTGGAGGATGGCCCAAGTCCTTGGGCCCTGCACTCCATGGGAGACCAGAAGCACCTGGCTCCTGCCATCGGATCAGTGCGGTGCGCCGGCTGCAGCACGCCTACCGCAGCGGCCATTGGAGGGTGAACCAACGGCAAAAGGAAGACCTTTCTCTGTCTCTCTCACTGTCCACTCTGTCAAAAAAAAAAAAAAAAAGTGTCGATTGTAATGTCTCCTTTTTATCTCTAATAATTTTGAGTTTTGTTAGTCTGGCTAATTTACCCATTTTATCTTCTCAAACTTTGTTTCATTGGTTTTTAGTTTTAATTTCATGTTTCTGCTCTGATCCTTATTACTTTTTGCTTTTTTTTCTGACTTTGGATTTGGTTTGCTACTTTTTTTTTTAAAAGATTTATTTGAAAGTTACACAGAGGAGAGGAGAGGCAGAGGGAGAGAGGTCTTCCATCTGATGGTTCACTCCCTAATTGGCCACAACAGCTGGAGCTGTGCCAATTGGAAGCCAGGAACCAGGAGCCTCTTCCTGGTCTCCCACGTGGGTGCAGGGTCCCAGGCCACAACAGAGAGCTGGATTGGAAGTGGAGTAGCTGGGTCTCAAACCAGTGCCCATTGGGATGCCGGCACTTGAGGCCAGGACATTAACCCACTGCATCACAGCACCAGCCCCCGTTACTGTTTTTCTAAGTCTTTAAGATGCATCATTAGATCTTTGAGTTTTTCTTTTTAACGGAAGCACATAATGCTATAAACTTCCTTCTTAATACTGCTTTTGCTGTACCCCATTGCTGCAAATAGTTTTCTGAACTTTAAACTTTTGTCAAACCAATGGCAATGGTTAAGCATGTTGTACTACCATAGTTTTCATGATCTGTGATTACTTTAAAACTTATTATATATAGGTGAAATGGTCATTTTTCTATTCAATTATTATTTATAGCTGTTGTCTATACTCTGGGGTCTTTTTACTTGTTAAACTTATTTGCTGAGGCCGGCGCCGTGGCTCAACAGGCTAATCCTCCACCTTGCAGCACCGGCACACCGGGTTCTAGTCCCGGTCGGGACGCCGGATTCTGTCCTGGTCGCCCCTCTTCCAGGCCAGCTCTCTGCTATGGCCCGGGAGGTGCAGTGGAGGATGGCCCAAGTGCTTGGGCCCTGCACTCCATGGGAGACCAGCATAAGCACCTGGCTCCTGCCTTCAGATCAGCGTGGTGCGCCGGACGCAGCACGCCGGCCGTGGCAGCCATTGGAGGGTGAACCAACAGCAAAAGGAAGACCTTTCTTTCTGTCTCTCTATCTCACTGTCCATTCTGCCTGTCAAAATAAATAAATAAATAAATAAATAAATTAAATTAAAAAAAACTTATTCGCTGATATATTAAGCCTTTTTTTTTTAACAAAAAACTGTAATGTAAATTTAAAATATTATCTCAAAAGCTAAAAAAAAGACAGAAAAGGAAGGAGGGTGGAAAAGAGGGAGAGGGAGGGAATATCATTATGTTAGAACTGCACCAACAAATTGCAGATTACAAAGGATAAGATAGGACAGAGAATTACCTAAAAGGTAAGTAACTGGATTGAGAGCGCTACCAAAGCACGTAGATTTACGCAGATCAGACATTTCTATAAGTTGTTTCAAATTAGGAGTTAAAACAGGCTACAAGGAATCTTGGGTAAAATCAGAGGAGTAACCATTGTCAAGGAATCCATTAACTACAGATAGGAGGTAAAAATGGTCATGAGAGGTAGGATTCATGCTTCAAGTGCACAGAAAAGCTAAGTGGAAACATTACAAAATTTCTTCATAAATAAAACTGAAGAACTGATAGTCTAGACAAGCTAAATAATCTCGAGTAGGTAGCATATTTAGAGCTACAGAAGTCACAAATTTTGCCAAGGAAAGAGAGATATTGAGGCAAAGAGAATGTAAGTGATAAGAAAGCACTGTAGTCTAATGGTGGGAGGCAGATCACAAAGTGTTTGTAGGAACATTCACCCTTCTTAACATTCAGTGGCTTAGGAGGAACGAGAGGGGTGGAATGGCTAAAAATTCAGTGGCTCCTATACACAAAGCAGTAGCTGTTAAGTCAATTTCTCAAACAAACTGAAGAAAGCATCCTGGAAGAGGCTTTTTGAGCCAACCAAAGAACCTGGATTTACAATGAACAGTCAAAACTGATGGGATTGCTAGATTGTTAGGGGAGTAAATGTAAGTTTTACCTTCCTTGTACATGACTGATGTGCTAGTTAATATGAAATATGATGCTACTGTCCAGAGTTGCTTCTGATCATACTGAAATACGGGTTCTACAAATCATTTTTCTCACCTGTATTTGTAGGATTTTTTTTTTTCTTTAGATGTTCAGAGTACTAAGTTGTGAGGCATAGATTTGCTGTTTGGGATAATACTGGATCAGACAAATTTTGGACCAAATTTGGGAAATTTCCCCCCTCCTGTCATATTACTGGCTGACATTGAATTTTGGCAATATGAATAAAGTAATCAATAAATTTTAAAAAAAGGTACAATAGAACTGCTTTTGATTAAACTTAAGAATAAGCTTGCACCACACTGAGATGATCACTTCCAAATTGCTACAGTTTAAAGTAGTGATACCTCTTGTGGTAGGCAAACTCTTAAAGATGATTCCTAAGATTCTCTGGTATATACACCCAGCATAGTAAATATGACACAGAAAAACCCTGTGACTGGACTAAAACACAGGGAGGAGAAGGGAATCCACAGGTTTATCCACTGGTTCACTCTCCACCTGCCTGCACAGTTAGTTATGGGATAGGCTGAAACCAGCAGCTCAGAACTCAGTCCTCATCTCCCACTTGGGTGGCAGGAAGTCAAGTCCTTAGGTCCTCACCTGTTGCCTCCAGGGTACACATTCTAGGAAACTGCAATTGGAAGCAGAGCAGCTAACACTCAAACCCAGACACTCTAAGATGCAGGCTTCCTAAGTGGCTTGAGTCAAATACTTATCCAAATAAACTTATTCCTAAATTCCATTTACTTTTTGAATTACCCATGTATTACTATGTAGAACTGTACTAATCAGTTACTGAATAATGATTTTAATGTTAGCAAGTAATTAAACTTTATGTGTAATTTTCTCTTTGCAATTGTAGCGGATCTCTTTATGAAGAATATAGTGAAATAAAAAAGGCAACAGTAAATCTAGTTCTTAAAAAAATATAAATATATGCACTTCTCATTCTCATCATCACTACAGTATCCTCTACCCTTTCCCCAAATAAGAAATTTGAAATGTACAATTAGGATTCCAAAAGGAAGATCCCAACAGATGTGATTCATATGCATATTTTTCATAATATGCATTTTCTACGAACCTGCCCATCCTTTCTATGAATAATTTCAAAATTTTCTTGCTCCAAAATAAACTTACCTTTTAATTCCATTTTCCATTAATTTTCTCAAGTAGCCTCATGCAGCAATTAGTGTTTAAAGGCAAAACTTAGCTTAATTTCTACAGCTTTTTTTCTTGAGAACTGAATGGAGAGTAGAAAAAGAATACCTCCTAAGTTACAATAAAGTCATTTTATCATGTAGTTGTACATTTTAAGAAATGAACAAAGCCTCTCAACCTATGAATTGAAGCCAAGGCAAGCCTAAACTAAACCATCCTCCAGAGCTCCCAAATTCTTTCAGATACTAAGCCTTCTGACACACTTCTAATACAACATTCTTATTTTAAAGCATGTGAGAAGGGCACCATACTCAACAAAAGTCCTAAGATGAAAAAAAAAATCAAGGACACAGGCTTATTATTCCATTCCCACCCCAACACCTACCCCTACCATCAGAGTAATGATTTGTTAAAAATAAATCCATTACCTAGACGGAGAATTTAAAAAGTTGTGTTTAAACCAGGTAATTTTGGTGAACTGTTAACTGTATTGAAACAATCTCAGACACACAAAAGCCTTTCCCAGGATTCTATTAGAAAATTTATGTCCCCATACAAGATCACAGGAAAAATATTTAGACCATCAGGTAGTCCTTATACTCAGAAATTATTATCATAATATCACCCTACCTATTTTATAAAAAAGGATATTCTATAAAAATCATTTGGCCTAGCAAAAAACTCAGTGACTGATTTTGAACCAGATTTTTCTTTACTAAAAAGAAGAATTATGTAAAGTAATGTTGCATTTATCTTCTAGGAACTAAAGTCTTCTATATAAACCACCCTTTGTATATAACCTATCATCTGGAAACATGTTGAAGTTAGGTTAATAGACAAAATACAGCTCATGTTCTTTCTCTCAGTGTATTTTTCTGGGAAAGTGAAGGAAGGTTAAAATCTTGGCTTTGACAAACAGAAAGCAGAAGCATAGACTGTGTCAACTGAACAAATTCAGTGGGCCAAAATATTAGTATGTACATACTGAAATTACAGAATGAGATTTCTTGTTTTGTTGGCCCTAGGTAAAGAGCTTAAGAAAGACAACAAGCTAATTAATTCACTGAGTTATAGTCTAATTTAAAGATTAACATTTAAAAAATCCACACACCACACACACACATCCCATGTAAAACATTGCTTTAAGTTTTAATGTTTATTTCCCCAAGACAGCCTAGCCTGCAGTCTACTTGGATAAATTTTACAAGCTAGTTTTCTGCTGCTTCTAGTTTTAAACTTTAACCATGTTTCTGATGACAAGGAATGCTGCAAAAATACTCTAGTTCAACAAAGAGTTATGATCACAAAATAATTTTTATCCATTCTACAGTGTTTCAGAATTACCAGTTGATTTTTAAACACAAAGTAGATATAGATGCTAATGGTGGCTAATCTGGTATGTTTCTTATAGCAAACTGTTGTTCATGCAACACTTGTGCTCAAAGGGGAAGGCACAGGATTTCCTACAATGAGCCACCTTATAAAGAGTTCTTTTTGTACAAATTAATTTATGTCACATTTAATTTAGTGTGCATAACCTCAAAACTGAGGCATTATTCCAATTTATAAAAACCACTTGCATAACTTTTATGCAAGTTTTAAAAATACAAAGTTTTCTCTCTAAAGTGGCTCAAAATAGATTGTTCATGGCTGCCTACATCTAAGATAAAAAGATTCTAAAACAATTGAACAGATTAGGCATATTATTAAAGGTGTTCAAACCATTACTTGATTTGTACATCTACTCAAACCTCTTCATCGGTCTTTATTCAGCAGTACATATGCACCAAATTCCATTTTAGAAGTTTCCATATCATTTTCATAGAAAACAAAGTTTGAAAACAAGTAACATTTAAACACAGCACGGTATTCTACCACAACTGAAACTTTTTTCTTCTTCTTCTTTACAGGACTCAACAAAATCTAAAAATGAACTATGCTGTAGATTTACTTCATGCAAAGATCTTTATGTTATCTCTGAAAATGAAAAGGATGGCCTTTTAAGCACATTTTACTGTTTTTTATACTATTATGGTAACTTGTGTACTGCAACACAGTCTATTTTGAGGGAAATTTATGATTTTTTTTCATGCAAAAATCTACACAAATTAGTTTTGATGATATGGAAAGCTTTTCATAGCATCAAACATTCATCTGGTGCAAATGCACAGGGAAACCTTCCTGAAGTTTTCTGACTTGAGAAGCAACTAAAAAAAAAGCCATATTAGGTAAAGTAAATTAAAAAAAAAAAAAAAAAGAGGGTGGGATGGGGAAAGGGAAAAGAGGAAACTAGAAAACACAGGCTGCAGAGTAAACCAATGTCTGCTGCTAAACCGGTCTTTGTTTTCATGTCCAGTGTACAATAACACTTATGATCTCACTCTGATGATTTACTAGGTTTGTTATCAGCCCCCCTGAAGGCGAATCAAGCTTGCATGCGTTCACATACAGCACCACAACCACACTCTCGTACACAGTCACTCCAGGACTAGGAGTCTGCTTCATGAGTGAAGAGCCCTAGATTTGAAAGATGAACCTGGCTCTTTATCACTGAGCCAGACATTCATTCAACATTGTCCACTCACACACTGCTTCATAGCAAGGCCTGGGCTCATGTTCCTTTGACTTATATGGGCATTCTTTTCTCTTTTATGCTTACAAGGCTTGAAGATGACAATACTGCACTTTCCCCTCAATTGATATAGAGTTAAGTCAATGTTCCTTTCTCAGGCACTGAAGATCTGTGACCTGTAGCCCTTTTTACTTTGAACAACCTATATAAGCATCCATGTAAAGTTTTCATTACATTTGCCACTCATTCTCACTCGCACCCACTCGCCATCTAGACCTCATTTGGGCATTTTCTGTGATTCCAAATGAAATCTTCACATTTTCTTTCCCGATTTAATGCAGCAGCAGATCCCATGAGCCAAGCTTGATGGATCAAACCTTTTTATATATATGTATATATATATATATATCTCAGTGCTGCATTGTACCTAACTTCCACAATATCTTTCTAAAACTGGAACCCTTCTGTTGGTACATTGGCAGATGAATTGAAACCAAATGTTCCACCTTGGATCGCCTCTGGAACAAGGCTAGGATCTTCATCAATCTAAGGGGAAAAAGAAAAGAATGTGATTAGTTTTAATGTATGTAGTAAACTGTAGTATAGCATTATTCTCACTATCCTTAAAAAAAGTTGTAGAGAGATAACTGCCAATCTTGTCCTACCATTTTTTAGAAAGGTGATACACTTTGCAAAGGTTTTTTCTTAAGGGACACTACAATGAGAAGAAACAATAAACAGAATGGCTATCTTCTAATATAATCAAATAGTAGAAATAGATTGGGAGATGGCCCTAGGTCTCAAATCAAGACATATATATTAGTACTCACTATTATTTCCCTTATACCAAGCAAGTTAAGTTGATGACATTTAAAAAATTAACACCACTACTTTTGGGAAGTAAGCATAAACAATCTGGCCAACTTATAAATAATAATTGGAAATGAATGGTATCTGGCTTCAAGATAATAACAGTTTTGCTAATTAACCAACAATATACAACATACATGCTTTATATCTAAACACTCTTGAAATTCATGAAGTTACAAACCTACAGTGTGGTCCCTATAACCAAGAACATCATCTGAATTACTCTTCTCACAATGTAAGAAAGAACAAAAACTTCCTGGCCTTGGGGTGAGCATTTGGCACAGCAACTAAGAGACCAGTATCCTGTTAATGTGCACTGTGAAAGGCGGTAGTACACCTACTTGGGTCTGTTCTACCAATATGGGAGGAGCTGTACTGACTCTAGGCTTCCTGGCTTTGGCCTAGCCTAGCTCTGCCTATTGTGAGCATTTAGGGAGAGAATCAGCAGATGGAGATCTGTCTTCTGTCTCTGTCTTCCAAATAAATAAAAAATTTTTAAACAAAAAGAAATCATAAGGTCTTCTCATTTTGTTAAGTCACATAACTGCAAATTAGGACTTGAAAAATTTCAACTTAAAGAAATGTGATTAAAGTTTTCTTAGGAGTAGGCACTGTTAAGCAGAAGGATGCCTGTATCATATATTGCAGTGCCTGCATTAGAGTCCCAGCTCTGCTCAGACCCAGCTTCCTGCTAATATGCATTCAAGGAAGCAGCAGGCAATGGCTCAATGGTCCCTGAAACCCACATGGGAGACTTGGGTGGATTTTTGGGCTCCTGGCTCTAGCCTAATCAAGCCCCAGCTGTTGTAGATATTTAGGGAGTGAACCAGGAGAGAGGAAGATCTCTTTTTATCTGTCTGTTGCTTTGCCTTTCAAATAAATAAAAGTTTAAAAAGAAACTACTCTTAAGAGAATGTTCCTTTTCTGGATTTTATTTCTGATAACTTCCATTATATTCTAAATAGGCCTTAGCTTGGACATCTAAAAATAGTCTATAATTTTTTTAAAAATTTATTTATTTATTTTTGAAAGGCAGAGTTACAGAGAGGGAGAGATAGAAACAGATCTTCCATCTATTGGTTCATAACCCAAATAGCCTCAATGGCTGGGGCTGGCTAGGCCAAAGCCAGGAGCTTATTCCAGGTCTCTCTCTTGGGTGCAGGGGTCTAAGCACTTGAGCCATCTTCCACTGCTTTTCTGTGTGCATTAGCAGGGAACAGGATCAAAGTGCAGCAGTAGGGACATGAACTGGCACCCATATGGGATGCCAGTGTTGCAGGCTGTGGCTTTACCCACTGCAACCCAACACTGGCCCCTATAATTTTCTTTTGTGGCATTTTCCTTATAGGTTCATGTTCAAACCATTCATGCTTAACAAAATAATGATTAATAACATAATTTTACTATTTTGATATTGAGGAAGAGTATATAATATAAGAGTCATTCTTTGAAGAGGTGAGAAAATATTTCAAGAAATCCACTGTTGGCTCTATTTAGTCATTATATTTTTCTAAGAGGCAACTGTTTTTAGTTTTCCGAAGAGGTAATAATAAATTTCAACTACTATATACTGACAATCTGAAAATATTTTTATATGCTATATTTTATATTATAAAGTACCTTTCTCTTATCTGATAATCAGTAACAGTTTCATTTTATCTATCTTCTTCATATTTGTTTTTGGTTACCAAATAAAAATAAAAGTGACAACATTCAAATGTGAATTACCTAGATTTTTTCATAAAGGATTTATTAAAGACATATGCTAATATCACAGATCTACTTATAAATGTTATGCTATTACCAATAAAAATATGAGAACTATCAATACATCAAGTTTAAATAAAGTGTGACTCATCTGGTGTCAAAAAAATTATTTTGGGGCCGAGGCTGTGGCATAGTGGGTAAAGCTGCCACATGCAGTGCCAACATCCTATATGGGCACCAATTTGAATCTTGGATGTTCTATTTCCGATCCAGCTCTCTCTGTTATAGCCTGGGAATGCAGTAGAAGATGGCCCAGGTCCTTGGGCCCCTGTACCAGTGTGAGAGACCCAGAAGAAATTCCTGGTTTCTGATCAGCCCAGCTCTGGCCATTGCAGCCATTTGGGGAGTGAACCAACGGACAGACCTCTCTCTGCCTCTGTAACTCTGCCTTTCAAATAAATAAATAAATCTTTAAAAAAAAAAAGTTTCCAAAGAGTTCAAAATGTGTCTTAATAAACTTAAAAAAAATTATCATTTTGCCATTAGAGCTAATATACCCTGAAAGGACTTAAAAATCCTGATATAGGTGTTTCTTTAAGCAAGTGACATTACCTGTCATCTATCTAATTAAAACACACACACATATCTTGTAGTTTACTATCCTACGTCATCTAGAATAAGGTTTTTACATAAAAATAAAACAACAAAATTATGAAATACATCATCTGAAGAGAAGAACTGATCAATGATCTCATAGGCCAATTTGTAGATGTCTTCATTTTCATGATTTTGAAGTTGTTCAATTTTCTCCAGTCCTGCAAGAAATTTTATTAAGTTAAACAATGGTAATGTTTTAACAAATTATAATAATCTTGGAAATACACAATAGCATATTTATATCATAAAAATGAACAACTTGAGTGTCTAACTTCATGTAAATGTGTAAGTAAGCAATGGGACATCTAGACTCTGTATTAACCCATTAAGTGCTAAGTTTTCAATTCTATGAATATTTCAATGACATATTTATTTCAAAGGTACCACAATGGTTTATTCATTGCTCAATTTAAGTCTTTATAGGTGTTCTTTACATAGAATGAGACATAATGAGTTAAGTAGAATAATATATAACCAATACATATAGAAATAATATGTAAAAATTGCTTTTGTTTCTTAAAAGTGAAAAGTAAAATTTTCTTACTTCCTAGTACCTTCTAAGTTTTTCTAGAGAACAGTTATGAGGGATTCTCAAAAAGTATATTTAAATATGTACTTCTAATTCTATTTTTAATGGACTTTTTGAAGTGTTCTTATATGAAAAAAATTAGAAATACTAATATGATTAACAAATATCATGCTCAAAATACCTGTTAATTGTATGGGAAAATGATCAAGATCAGTCACAATATTTCAGGGCAAAAAGGAACCTTCCCTGTGAACAGTTTATTAAATTTTAGGCAGTGGCCGGCGCTGTGGCTCACTAGGCTAACCCTCCTCCGCCTTGCGGCGCCGGCACACCGGGTTCTAGTCCCGGTTGGGGCGCCGGATTCTGTCCAGGTTGCCCCTCTTCCAGGCCAGCTCTCTGCTGTGGCCAGGGAGTGCAGTGGAGAATGGCCCAAGTCCTTGGGCCCTGCACCCCATGGGAGACCAGCATAAGCACCTGGCTCCTGCCTTCAGATCAGCGCGGTGCGCTGGCTGCAGCGCACCAGCCACAGCGGCCATTGGAGGGTGAACCAATGACAAAGGAAGATCTTTCTCTCTCTCTCTCTTACTGTCCACTCTGCCTGTCCAAAAAAAAAAAAAAAAAAAAAAAAAAAAATCTTAGGCAGAAACACTGAAAAAAATATATAATAGTTAACTTGTTGACATGCAAAATGGATCTTGTTTTTGCTTTATAGGAGTAATATTTTAAGGCCTCTGAAATAAATTGAAATTGCCCCTTCATAAGCAAAGTTCTTCCTCTTTTTTTTTTTAAATGGAGGAAGTTATGCAGGCTCATTAATCATTCTACGTGCTTTCCTTTTGGTGATCCTTACATTAAAAAACTTAGGTTCAACATGTAGGTTGAAGATTTGCAAGTGAACAGCTTTTGTCTTTTCTGAGCTTCTCATGCAAAAAATTTTAAATGCTTGCATGATAATTCCATCAGGACATTTCACAGATATTTAGAACTAAAATTATCCCAAACATAGTTTGTTATCTTTCTCATTTAAACTGTTTGTTCTACAACTTGCTGACAACCAATATTAACCCAAATCTAAACGAAAGTCTAAATTCCCCTTTCCCTTGATGTCCCATAACATTCTCAAAATCCTCTGTGTCACCCAACCCCTCCCACTAACCTCATTAAAATGGTCTACCTGCTGGCCATACTCTATAGCAAGCAGACGCCATTGGTGTCCTTACAAAATACATATTTCTGGGTTTCACCACCAATAAGGTAGGCAATGTTCAAGAACCTATACTTTTAGTTTAACAATTAAAACATATTTATATGCCAATAAAAAAAATCAAGTAATAGAAATAATTATTCCTTTTGTTAACTTTTCTTGTACCTACTCCCTAATTCGTTCTTTATATTCCTCATCCCCTTTTCCTAATTTGATAGTAATATGTCATGTTTTGTTATTCTATTTGTCACTTTAGTAACTTTAAATACAACTATTTCTTATTAATTTTCAGGCTTCTAACTCTCACACTTGGTTGAAGATAAAGGTTTTCCTAGTACTGCACTTATTTTCCCTTCTATTCACTTCTCAAATAATGTCTTAAATACCTTTACTTTTATGATTATCTAAGTTGACAACATTCACAATCTGTTTCACAGCCACATTTGAGACTTTGTGTCCTGTCTATATGTTAATAACTTTAAGTAAGAGCTGAAGGCTAGTATGTGTTGTTTAAATCCCAGGTGGCTCTAGTACACAACCAGATTTGGGAATTTCAGCCTATAGCATAAAATATCTGCTGTTCTACAAAGCCTGTAAGACTTTGGAGGGGTCTGGTTATTGGCTGCTTCTCCAGCTAGAAGTTGGCAATTTCTACCCCATATTTTATGATTCAGCAACACTGAACTACTTATAATTTGCTGAATGCTATTTCTCACCTCAGACTGTGCTCATGGTGTTATCTCTGCCTGGAAGACCTTTCATCCCTTTTTACTTTATTAATCCTTATTCATCTCTCAAAATCCAGCTCAGGTGCCACTTCCTGCTTCTTCCAGGATGGATTAGGTATCCCATTTTGTTGTACATTTCTATTAGGGTAATTAGCACATTAAATCAGTTCATATTTATCTTCAAGACTAGACTACATGCCTTGAGGGTAAGGATTATGTCTTGTTACCACTATGTTCCCAGTACCTTAGCACAGTGCCTGTTCAATCTATAGCAGCAATTAAGTTACCTAAGCATATATATATTCAAAAGGCTGAGCAGAATTCTACACATAAGACTAATATTTACATTATTCTGTTACTTAAGATAGGAAAATACAGAAGTGTTGTATTAGCAAGAAAATAAAGGCAGCTAAAAAAAGAGCATTAGAATTTGGAATAGCTGATAACAAACTTACCTCCACATTCTTCTATAAGATTGGCTATGGTTTCTGCTTCATCTTCAGCCATTTTTAATATATTACTTAGTCCATCGAGTACTACTTGCACAACTTGTGCATCTTTTACAGTCAACAAGTTGCAAAAAGGTGGGATAACATTTTGTTGGATAAGGTAGGCCACCTGATAAATAAAAACACCATGAAATAATAAAATGTAGGTCAACTGTCTGTGTATCATATTATCTCACTGGAATCATTTTGACTTTGGAATTTTGAGCATGGAAACATAACCTCCTCTCTCACATGATAAATTAACCCGAATTAAGCTCCTTTTGACATATAGCAAGCTTATTTTTCTTGAATTTAGAAAAAAATTGAAATGAAAAGGTATTATTTTTAAAAATTACAATGGTCAATGTGATGTTATCACGGGCTGCTTTGCTGTAATACTTAGCACTCTCACATGCCTGATTACCTCTCAATTCACTATTATATTTGTAATATTTTACAATCAGTTAAATATTTTGTTATTTATGTTATTATTGCTATTCTTTGTATTCATATTTAAGTGAATTCACTGCTCCTCACCAGGCCACTGCTTTCTGGGAATCTACTGTCACCTAGCTCTGAAGTCACCCTTTTTATCTGCTCTGTGAAACAGATCTGAGCCTTTTAATAACACTACTGTTTCTTTGCCAGTTGGCACAACTTAAGTTTTGTCACTTACAAGCCTCTGAATAGCCTTTCAATTTTAGATTCCAGTCACCTCACATTTCTCACTCTACTTAACTAGTCTTAGACACCTGGTTGATGGTTAATTGCTGGTTTGACTTGCTGTTGGTGCATCTGTTTATTGCTGTTGCTGTTTTTATTTTGCTTCCGTGTTGTCATTCATTTATTAGGACAATTTATAAAGCTTTTTCTTCCTGTCATAATTAACTAACTTAAATGGTCTGTTCTTTCTTTAAAAAAAAAAAAAAAAAAAGTATGTTCTGTGAACACAGGAACACACACACACACACACACAAAACCCGTGACTATAGCAGCCTCAATCTTATCCTGGATTAGAAAATTATTATAGGTTGATGACTGGAAGAACATTTCTCTTCAACAGATATCCCTAAGAGAAGTGAAGGTGATACTTTTATATAGGGGGAAAAAAATAACATAATGCCTGCTTTCTTGCTATTTTTCTTACATTATGATTTACCTAATTCTAAATCATAGGATTATTTGGACTGTTATTTGATTAGTTTTGAGAAATAAAGCTTAACTTACTTGATCTTTCCTTCCACTAATTGTTAAATTACTTATGGCCCAAGCAGCTTCTTTCTGAGTGCCAAAATCCCCCTGTGAAAAGCAAAAGCAAAAGGCTACAAACTGCAATATAGGATTGACTGGATAATATGTTTTCTGAAATGATTTTTTAACTATTTCCCCAGTTTTCCTCCTAGACTCTCTACATATAAACATAATTTTTACTTAAGATAAGCCTTTGAGCTATATCAACTATATCCTACACATATGAGGAGACCTTTTTATGAACTTTCCTGGAAACAAACTGACTTGACATTACTATTTAATAACACTTCAAATAAAATCAATGATAAAATGAAGTAAATTAGTAAAGAACAATTCAGAAAAGTCTAAATTTTACCATATAAAGTTAAAAAAAGATATTCCTTTAAACATATAAGAATTTTTAAAAATACCACTTAATGAAATTATGATAAAGATTTTATAGACTGTCTTTCAAACATAAACTGAAAAATGGTACTTTTAAAAATCACTCAAGAAGTCACATATTTAATTTAGTAATCCACTTTTGAGAATTTACCAAGAAAATAATTGAAAATAGGGGCCGGAGTTGTGGTGTAGCAGGTTAAAGTCACTGCCTTTGATACGAGCATCCTATATGGGTACCAGTTCATGTTCTGGTTACTCTACTTCTTGTCCAGCTCCCTGATGAAAGTCTGGGAAAAAAAGAATGGGAGGTCCAATTGTTTGGGTCCCTGCACCCACATAGGAGACACAGAAGAAGCTCCTGGCTTTGCCTTGCCCCACCTCTGGCAAATGCAGCCCTCTGGGGAGTAAATCAGTGGACGGAGGAGATCTCTCTCTCCATGATTCTGACTTTCGAATATACAAATCTTAAAAAAAAATTAAAATATAAAAAAATTTAAAACAATATTATGTACTTTTTTATATATGGTCAGAAGCACCGTACCCAAGGTAAAAGCAGCTAAAATTATTAGCAGGGGCATAACCGGCTAATAACAATAAGTTTACTAAATGAAATAACCATCAATTATTAGATATTAAGATATTATTAGATATTAAGAAGACTAGCAAAAAAAGCTTATGATTACAAAAAAATAAAGAGAAATGCAAATTAAAACAGCAATGAAATATCTTTTTATATTTATCAAACTGAGAAAATGGAAGTATCTGTTAGTGAAGCTGATAGGATAGCAAAATAGTTAAAGTCTAAAGGTAATAATTCTTATATTTAATCCAACATAATTGGCATTACTGTTCATCTATAGATCCAATAATCCAAAATCTTATCTGGCAAAGACAGAGAGAAAACTTAACAAGCTATTCCTAATAAAATACTACTATTTAAAAGCAAAACGCTGGAAACATCTCAAATGGCATCAATAATATAATGCATTACCACATGGTGATAAAAGGAGTAAGGAAAAAATAAACAAGGAAGCTCTCTCTGTATATAGTGTCATAGGAGTGATCTTTAGGAACTATTAAAATAAAGCAATGTGAGAATATTTAGTATGTTATCTTCTGTGCAAGGAAGGGTAGAAATAAGCACTTAAATATGTATTTGTGGGGCCAGCACTGTGGTGTAGTGGATAAAGCCACTGCCTGCAATGCTGGCATGCCATATGGGCGCTGGTTTGAGTCCTGGCTGCTCCACTTCCTATCCAGCTCTCTGCTATGGTCTGGGAAACCAGCAGAATATGGCTCAAGTCCTTGGGCTCCACCACCTGCATTGGAGAACCAGAAGCTCCTGCTTCTGATTGGCCCAGCTATGGCTGTTGCGGTCGTTTGGTGAACCAGCAGATGGAAGACTTCTGTCTCTCTGCTTCTGCCTCTCTGTAACTCTGTCTTTCAAATAAATAAACCAATAAAAATTATTACTTGTAAAGGAAGATGGAATAGGAAGCAATGGACAAAAATGGAAATTAGAGTGGTGCTCATGTACCTTGAAAAAAAGTACATATTCTTTCACTGGGAAACCACATAAATAGTTTTATATAATGGTGCTGGCAATATGGCACAGCAGATTAAGCTGCCACTTGGGATGCCTGCCCACATCCCATATTGGGAGTGCCAGATGAGTTCTGGATCTTTTGCTTCTGATCCAGCTTCCTGATAATGGACCTAGGAAGGCAACTATTTTGGTACTTGCTACCATCATGGGATGCCAGGATGGAGTTCTGGGCTCTTGACTTTAGCCTAGTTTAGTCCTGGCTGTTGCAGCATTTGGGGAGTGAACCAGCAGATGGAAGATTGCTCTTTCCTTCTCTGTCTCACCCTCTGTCACTCTGCCCTTCAAACAGATCAATAAATCTTAAAACAAAAAAACTGTAACAGAAAAACCCCAAATTAAAACATCTAAATAATCAAAAAAATAAAGAACAAATGGAAGCAAATAACTATGTATCATGTTTAATTTCAAGTGATATTATTTTAAGCATATCACTGATGGGATGAATATACATTAAAAACAAAAAAAAAAAACCACAAAAAACAAAAACGCAAATCATCATAAAAATACATTTTGGGAGAGGGCATCTGGTGTAGCAGTTGAAACCATGCTTGGGATGCCTGCATCTCCTGTCAGAGTGCCTGCTTTGGTGCCAGCTCCATGTTAATGTGCATTCTAGGAGGCAGCAGTGATGAGTTAAGTACTTGGGTCTCTGCCATCCATGTGGGAAACCCAGAAGGAGTTCTACACTCCTGGCTTCAGCCTGGCCTAATCCTGGCTACTGGAAGAATATGGAGAGTGAATTGATGGAAAGATGATCTCTCTTTCAAATTAAAAAATTTTTTTAAAAAGGAAAAAAATGTAAAAAATTAGCAGCAATGTGGTCTCATTTTTATATAGGTTATATGTATAGACAGTCTATGTACACATATGTAATATGTATTTATGTAAAATATATTTATATTTGTGTTATTTTCTCTTATGAAACTCAGGATTTTGTCATCAATGATATACTTTAAAATAATGTATTCAGTGCTGACCATTACAGCCATCTTGGGAGTGAATAAACACATGGAAAATCTTTCTCTCTGTAACTCTTTCAAATAAATAAATTAATTTTTCTTAAAAAATTATCACTTATTTTGTTTATTCAGGCCCAGAAGTAATAACAACCTTTTAACAATGATCACTCTTATACCTGAACTATGATCCTTAAACACCATTTCCTACTAAAAGAATTAACACACAATGGAGAAACATTTAACTCCAGGTCTAGGTCAGAAAGTATATAAGAAAAGCCTGGGAATCATGTCATATAGAGCTTTCAAAAGCTATTGGGTGGTGTCAAATACACAGGTACCAACCTAAAGAAGTTCCTGTTCATCAGGGGCAACTTGAATATCAAAACCACTAAACCATTAATTGAAATAGACTAAATCTTGCCAAAAAATGATAATTCATATTTTCCTAATGATACTAAAAAATCCATTCTGGTCTCTTTTTGAGGTTGTTAGGGAACTGTCTCATTCTTAAAAAAAAAATAGATGGATAAAAAAACACAAGCACTTATCTTGCCTTTTCTAAATGAGTTACATTTTGGAGTAATTAATGGCGTTTCAGGGGCCACTGTTATGGTGCAGTGGGTTAAGGTGCCATCTGAGAGGCCAGCACCCCATATGGGCACTGCTAAGTCCTGGCTGTTCCACTCTAAATCAGTTCCCTGCTAATGTGTCTGGGAAAACAGCAGCAAATGGCCCTAATGCTTGGGCTCCTGCCACCTACATGGGAAGCCTGAATAGAGTTCTAGGCTCCTGGCTGTTGTGGCAATTTGGAGAATGAACCAGCCAGCAGATGAAAGATCTTCCTTTCTGTCTCTTGCTCTCTAACTCTACTTTTCAAATAAATACAAATAAATTTTTTTTTTTTAGCGCTTTACTGAGGAATTGTGGCAATACATAAATGACAGAATTAGAAAGTAACCGTTTCACAACTTCTAGTAAAATAAGAGATCCATGAAACATCCATCAGTTACTACCTAAAAAAGCTATCAGATGAAAGACTGATGGATAACTTCACAATTACCATGTGCAATACGGTAGTAACAAATGAAAATCACTCATCGCCGGCGCCGCGGCTCAATAGGCTAATCCTCCACTTTGTGGCACCGGCACACTGGGTTCCAGTCCCGGGCGGGGCACCGGATTGTGTCCCGGTTGCCCCTCTTCCAGGCCAGCTCTCTGCTGTGGCCCGGGAGTACAGGGGAGGATGGCCCAAGTGCTTGGGCCCTGCACCCCATGGGAGACCAGCATAAGCACCTGGCTCCTGCCTTCAGATCAGCGTGGTGCGCTGGCCGTAGCACGCCAGCCGTGGCGGCCATTGGAGGGTGAACCAATGGCAAAGGAAGACCTTTCTCTCTGTCTCTCTCTCTCACTATCCACTCTGTCAAAAAAACAAAACAAAACAAACAAAAAAAAAACACAAAAGAAAATCATCAATCCTGAAATCACTAGATGTATGACAAAATATTGGTTCCTGATTTGAATTACTGGAAACAACATAGTAGTGTATATAGCTATTGCCTAAAACATTTGATTTTATCTACCAATTTACAGGAAAAATGGAGGCATAGAAGATACACAAGATATCTTTTCTTTAATCACAGACCAGTATTCAAAAAAATTGATGCTGTCATTGTGACACTATATTTTTTGTTTTTTAAAAGTCTGTTTATTTTTATTAATTTGAAAGGCAAAGCAAGAAACAGTGAAAGAGAATTATCCATTCATTGGTTCACTTCCCAAATGGTAGCAATAGTTGGGGCTGCGTCAGGCCAAAGCCAGGAACCTGGTACTGCGTCTAGGACTCCTGTGTGGATATAAGGATTCAAGCCCTTGAGCCATCATCTGCTGCCTCCCAGGGTGTGCATTAGCAGGAAGCTGAATTAGAAGCATGGCATGATCAGGTCTCAAACCAGGCACTCCAATATGATGTGTCATATCACAAGCAGTGGCTCAAGTCACTGTGCTATAACATTTGCCCCTTTCCCAAATGTTAATACAAGCACAAGAGATGATATGGCATACAATTAATAGCATACTTACTATTTGATTTGGGGCAATTTATTTGTCCATGCATGCCATAGTTTCTTCACCAGTCAAATGAGAACAATCCTGACCCTTAGAGGCATAATATATCAAATGAGTTAACAAAGGTTAAGTAGCCTTTATCTGAAATGCCTGGGAAAGAAGTGTTTCAGATCTCGAATTTTTTTGAACTTTGGAATATTTGCATTTGAGGGGTCTTCAAAAATTTCACAAAAAAATGTGGACTGTGAAAAAACTATGCATGGACTACAACAAGTTTTCTGTACCCATAAACTTATCTTTTAATTCTATTTTCCATGACCTTTTTGAAGTACTGCTAAGATTTGGATATTAATTTGGATGTTAAATGTTCTGCCAAGGCCCACATGTTTAAAGGCTTGGGACCCAAAGTTTTACGTTAAATGTATTAAGAGGTGTTTTTTTGGGGGGAGGGTGGGGCTTTGGGAAGTGACTAGATGGCTTGGGTTGTTAAGAGTGGAGCCCTTATGATTAAATTCTGGTGGCTTTACAAAAGACCACATAGACACATACAGAGAAACATGATCTCTGTCTATTCCTATGTGATATTCTGCATCATCAGCATCACCAAACGCCAAAATAAGGGGACCTGCCTAATCTTGAACTGTGAACCTCTAAAACTGTGGGCTAAAATAAAGCTTTTCTATTTTCTAAGTTAGTTGTCTCGGGTATTTTGCTGACTCAGTACATAGTGAGATATACTGGGGATGGGACCAAAGTCTAAACATAAAATTAAATAAATAAGCTTTATGCAGTCTGGAGATAATTTTATACCCATTTTTAAAATTTATTTATAAAGATTTATTTTTCTGAAAGGCAGAGTTACAGAGAGAGATTTTCTATTTGCTGGTTCATTCCCCAAATGGCCACAACAGCTGATGCTGGGCCAGGCCAAAGCCAGAGCCTGAAAATTCATCTGGTTCTCCCACATGGGTGGCAGGGGCCCAAGCACTTGGGAATATCCTCTGCCACTTTTCCAAGGGCATAGTAAGGGGCTAGAACAAAAGTGGAGCAGCCGGACTGAAACAGTGCTCAAATGGGATGTCAGCATCATAGCTTGCAGTTTATCCCACTGTGCCACAATGCTGGCCCTGTACAACATTTTTAGTGTGCATGTATTTTGATTGAAACCTATCACATGAGGTAAAGCGTGGAATTTCCCACTTTTTATATCACATTGATGCTTAGAAACACTGATTCTGATGCATTTTGAATTTTGGATTTTCAGTTTAGTGATGCTCAATCTAAATATGTAAAGTGCTTACAATAGTATGTAGGCATTGATGCTCAGTAGTAATAGTATGGATTTTTAGTAAGTCTGAAGACATTAGCAATCTTGGTAAAAGGATGACATTGAAGAAGGGCCAAGAGTTTCCAAAAAGAAATGTTGCTTGCATATAAAAACTATTGAGCTCAAAATCTTTAATACTACTACTTTACTGTAGCATCCATTTCACTAAATAAGTTCTAATAAACAGAAAAGTATATATTCACATAGTTTTCATGTTTAAGTCCTTTCCTTTTACTCAGATATATACAAGGTGATTTTCTTACCTTATCCAAAAGGTGTATTATCATTGGTACAAGATTGGCATCAATTACTGCCTGAACCTGCTGCTGATTTCCTGCAGTGATGTTAGAGAGGAACCACACTGCTTCCTGTAAAACAAGAGCCTTTTAATATTTCTCATTAAAAAACAAAAACTGCACTTAAAGAAAAAAGCACTTGCTACTACAATGTCCAAATGGTTTTATTATGTAATGAATTCTGTAATCAAAATCTTAGGAATTTCACTTCCTTTTACCCTCCTTTTCCCATGTTTTTTTTTGGACAAATTGCTAATGGCCCTAATCCAGGTCACAATGAACCCTTGTGAAGAATTCTTGAAAGCAATGCTCCCAAAAAGTATGACTCAAAAGAAGCTTGGCTGAACAAATACTAAAGAGCTGATGAACTGTAATACAAATACAATTTCTAAAACTGTTGGAAATTAGATTCAGTGCCCTTCCTGCACGTAATGTGCTTCATCTCTATTCTATTCTGATTAAGAGTCCTAGCCAAAGTATATAAATATCAATTATCTAAAACAATAGAGACATGAAAAATTAAATACTGGGTTGTTTTAGCATACCTATTCATAATAGTCATTCAATGCACTATTTTTCTGAAGTACTAACGTGGAACCAGATGTTTGATTTCTTTACTGCTCTACCTTAGTGTTTTTTTAATATTTACCTTTATACCACAATGGTGGGTCCTAAGTGTTTTACCAGTTTTATAAATAAATCTATACTGAAGTGACAGCATGAAATAAGACAAATTATCTAATACCTTATGTAGGATTTTACTGTAATTTAACAATAAATTTATTAAACTTACCAGTTTACTAAAGGGAAGCATTTTCTCTATTTTTAAAAACCAATAAACAAGTTTTACTCCAAAAGTAGTATTAGCTACTGTATTCGTAGGCTCTTTTGGATCAGATCACAGGACCATGTTTAATGAACCTGTCAGAGATTTTAGGGTGTTAGGCTACTTAGGTGAGCTGTTTTTGGGTCATAATCATCGGCAATGTTGTAATCAACAACCCATGTTATTTCTACAACAGCCTCAGATGCACTCCAATATCAGCATCACCACTCAGTGCCCCCTTTCCATAGCCACCATAAGCACGCACATGCTCACACACACACACACACACTCTAGTAAGTATCCATAAAACATTAAACTTATAATTTCTTAACATTAATACTAACAATTTCCAGTCATACAACATTCAACACCCAATTATCTCTATTTCATCATTTCCAAGAGAGCCAAAGAGCACTATACAACTGGTTTGTTTTATATATGGGAAAAACCATACATTAATCCATGTTACAAACAGTGGACTATTTTATTTTCTCTCAATGTCTAAATGACAGTTTATATTAATAATCAATATTACAGATACCTCTTATATCCTAATTTTATAAATGAAAACTTAGCATTTTATGTGCCATTTACTAAATAGTATTTTAAAATACTTACTTTATTAATTTTCTCTTTGGGATGTGTCAGGAGTGCCGGGAAGTGTGAAAGAGCATCACAGTTCAAAACTACTTGTGTTTGCTCATCAGTTCCAGTAACAATGTTGCCCACAGCTCTAAGTGCAGCTGTCTGAAATGTAGAAAGATTTAATGAAACCATGCTATATGTGAAATACTCCTTACAGGTTACAAAAGATAGATGTGTTCTTTCACCCATTCTTTTATTCCAAATAACCAATCGTTTCAGAGCACTTTCTGTCATGTGCTTATCTATCAACAGAGGTGTATGTAAATAGAAAAGATAGAAGTTTCAGCTCTTATGAAGCTTACATTATTTTAAGAAAATACCAAACAAAGAAATCAGAAGGATCATTTTAGATAGTAAATGCTTCTATGAAAAATTTGTATACAAGTTTCTTTCTCTTATACAAAATTCTTTTGGGTATATACCTAAATGAGGAACTATTTATTCATATCGTAACTGTAACTTTTTAGGTACAGTATCCAAATCAGCTGTGCCATTTTACATTTCCAGTAGCAGTATATAAGGGATTCAATCTCTTTACAATCTTGCTAACCTCTACTATTATATTATTACAGCCACCATAGTGGACACGTAGTAGTACTAACTATGGTTTTGATGTGTTATTTTTCTCTCTTAATGATTAATGAATGATGTTGAACACCTTTGCATGTGCTTATTGGCCATTTACATGTCTCTTATGGAGAATAAATCAAATCTGCTGATTTTTAAATCTGATTGCCTTTTTAATTTTGAGTTGTTAAAGACTTATTTGTATATTTTGGATATAAGTTCCTTTTCAGATATATGATTATTTATTTATTTTTATTTGACAGGAAGTTATGAACAGTGAGAGAGAGACAGAAAGGTCTTCCTTCCGTTGGTTCACTCCCCAAATGGCCACCATGGCTGGCGCTGCGCCAATCCGAAGCCAGGAGCCAGGTGCTTCTTCCTGGTCTCCCATGCAGGTGTATGGGCCAAAGCACCTGTGCCATCCTTGCCCTCCTGAGACACAGCAGAGAGCTAGACTGGAAGAGGAGAGACCAGGACTAGAACCCAGTGCCCATATGGGATGCCGGTGTGGCAGGCGAAGGAATAACCAAGTGAGCCATGGCACCAGCCCCTCACATATATGATTTATAAATATTTTCTCCCATTCTGCAGACTTATACACTTTCTTGAAAATGATTTTTTTTATTTGAAAGGCAGAATAACAGGAATGGGGAGAGAAAAACAAAGAAAGAGAGGGAGCTCTTCAATGCGTTGCTTCACTCCCCAAGCACGGTTTTTAATTTTGGTGAAGTCCAACTGATGAATTTTTTTTCTTTAGCTGCTTGTGCTTATGGTGTCATATCTTGGAAACCACTGCCTAGTTTGAAGTAATGAAGATTTATGCTTACATTTTCATTTAAGAGGTTTACAATTTTGTCTCTTGATCCATTTTGAGTTAACTTGCATAATATAGTTTGAGGTAGGGGTCCAACTTTATTATTTTAAATGTGGATATCCATTAGTCCTGGACTACTTCTCAAAAAACAGTATTCTTTCTCCCAGTGAACTGGCTTGGCACCTTTGTTGCAAACCAATTGGCCAGAAATGTATAGCTTTATTTAGGAAATTTTTATTCTATTTCATTGATCTGTATGTTTATCCTTATGCCAGTATCACAGTTTTGTTTACATTAGCTTTGAAGTTTTGAAGGTGAAAATTCCTCAAACTTTGTTCAAGATTGTTTTGGCTATTTCTGCCTTATTGTGTTTCCACAGGGGTTTGAAGAGCAGCTTGAAAATTTCTGCAAAAGAGACACCTGGAATTTTAACATTTAATTTTCATTTAATCTGTAGATAAACTTGGGGAACAACACCATCCTAGCAATATTACGTCTTCTAATCCATGAACATGGGATGTCTTTCCATTCTTACAACAATGTTTTGAAGTGAATCAGCTTCTTTAATGAATAAATTTAAAAGGAATAAAGTAAAGGAAAGTTACTGATTAACAGAAACTTGAAAGACATAACAACTAGATGCATTGTGTGGACTCTGTATATAAATTTGATCAAATAGTGAAAACAATGAGGAAGCAGCAACTATAATTTGGACACTGACTAGATGTTCAATATTGTTTTGTTTTTTTAAAGTATGCTAAAGGTATTTTGGTTATATTTAAAAAAGCTTTAATTTTACAGATGCATGCTGGATGAAATAATATTTCATATTCAAAATAATTTGGAGAGAGTTGGGACACAGAATAAATCAATATGGGAATTCACTATACTATTTTTCTAAATTATTCCATGGAAGTTAAAAAGTTAAGGAAATCTCTGTTAGTTATAAAGTAAAATACAGAACATTAACTTTCCTTGAGTGCTGGCTAAAGGAAAATTCCAAGCCCTATATTCTCAATGAAGTCCAGTATTAAAACTGAAGATGTATTCTGAAAAAACAAAAACAAAGTACAAACCAAAAACCTATACCAAGACATAAGTACCATACTCAGTAAATGCAAACTTAATGATAAACGAAAATAAATCACAAATAGCCCTAAGAGACAAACTATTTTATTAATCAATTCTGAATTTAAATATCTAGTTTCTTTCTTTAAAGTGCTGTTATTTCTAAGGCAATGAGTCTCTATTCCAACTGCATATCAGTATTACCTGAGGAGCTATTTAAAGGCTAATCAGATTTCTAGAAAATATTTGAGTTTTACTTAAACAGAATCTTGGGAGGTGTGGAGTTTGAGGTGTTCTTCCTGGTAGTTAAGAATCTGATTAAGCACCTATGTCCCATATCAGAGTACCTGGGTTCAACATCTGGCTCTGGCTCCTAACTCCAGCTTCCTGCTAATGTAGACACTGAGAGTCAGTAGGTAATGGCTCCAAGTAATCGGGTTTTTACCACCCAAGTGAGAGACCTAGACTGAGCTCCTGGTTCTGGCCCAGTTCTAGAAATTACAGGCATTTGAGGAGTGAAATAGCAGGAAGGAGCTTTTTGTCTCTTTCTCAAATAATTCATGGAAATAAAAACAATCTCTAGGAGTTGAATTAAAAAAAAAGTCTTTTTTTTTTTTTTTTAAGTTTTACAGTTGTTCTCGTTATCCAGCCAAGGCTAAGTGATGACTTAGGTTAAAGTTTTTCTTATGCTATTACTATACTTTACAGACTCTAAGTCACTGCCACATAAAACATTCTATTTACCTCAGAAAATTAGAGAACATGCTGCATATCCCTTTACCATTGCAGTTTGACAGTTATTACTTCTATTTGTGTGAACTTCTCATTCTCTCTTTTGACTCTACATATAGGTTCTTTCAGATAAATACTGTGTAAGGGGATTTAAGAACAATTGAATAAAATAAAAAAACAAGCTTAAAAAAGTTTAAGATGGTGAAAACAATTTAGGGAGCTAAGTAGCGTTTATCTGCACAAAACCTTTTTGCACAAAGTCTTTATAAGTGCCAGTAAGGCTAAGAGTGAACCAAACTTTCCAGATCAGTAAAAAGGGACAGGGCGGAATGGGGGGTGGAGGGAATTGGACTGTGGAAGAAGAAGAAAAATAAGAAAAGGAGTAGGAATTCTAAGTATCAACACCTGTTTCAGATTGCACTCAAGCTGCTAAACTGAATTGCCTATAATACAAATCTGTATTCTACAAAGGAGTCTCTTCCTATATATGTATTTTTCAGAGAGGGTGAGGAAAGGTAGGTTCAAACTGTAGTATCCTTACCTCATTTTTTCCACCTTTAAAATGGGAATAAAATAATTTACTCTTACCATCACAGACATGCTGTCATGTGCTAAGAATATACTTTAAACTATTTAAATTGTTCAGCTCTGAATGTCATGTTTACAGCAATTATTATTAGAAAAACTTAAAATTTTTTATCAAGAACAAACTTACCTGAACTTTAACTTCCTGATGGCTGAGCAGAGGAACCAAATGAGGAACTATTCCAGAGTCTATTACCATCTGTATCTGTTCATTGCCAGCATCAGTAAGGTAAGAGAGGGCCCACACTGTATCTACCAAAATCTAATGAGTAAAATGAGAATTCAAAGAGCATTTGAATATTTTCTCATTTTAGTAATTCTTAACCATACAATTAATCTAAGATTGTTCTACCACTTGTTTTCTTCAATCACATGACGCCTTCAAAGAAACACACCAACACTCCAAAAATACAAAGTTTGTATTCTGTAAGTTTACCAATTACAACTTAATGTAATGTCGGTGCTTTAGTCATGGCTTGTAGAAGCAGTTAGCTAGTTTTATCTTTAGTTCTTTGATGGCTTGACTTAAGAACACACTGCTAAATGTTTACCCAAGATTACTCTAATAAACATCACTAGTAAATAATATTATTCATTAAATATGTAACTAAAAACAACAATGTAGACTGGCTCGAGAAATTCAAGGTACATAAAAAATAAAAGATAAATGTAATCAGAATCTCATCTAGATTGAGGTAAAGAAACATAATGGATCTCTGAATAAAGTAAATGAAGATGTCCAGTTTTTTAGTGGTAGTATAACTCTGAGATTAATCTTTTTTTATAAATATTTTAAAAGAAAAATGTTGAAACTTATACTTCAGTCAAGGAATGCGGCTATCAGGAACCAAAAACAAAAATTGCTTATATAAATATTTAAGATCTATCTGATTCAATCAGACTATCTGGCACTTAAAAAACATCTTTAGAGCAGAGAGCATGTTTAATAAATTTTGTACATTATCTCACTACTTGATGAAGCAAACTTCTGATTTTAATTTGTTCTACATACTTTTAGGGGATTCTGGCAAAAAAAAAAAAAAGTATAATCCTAAAACTGTAAAGAAATGAAATAGCTCATCAAACACTGCTATCACCACAGCAAATTGTTTTTAAAGAAACACATTACTTTCTGATTATTGCTATCTATATTTCGCACATGTATAGTCCCTTACCTATTATATTCCCTAGTTTTTCTAACAAATCAAAGGCTAGTCTGGGCTTTTATAAACAATCAGGTCAGTTTCCCACCTCATTTATTTGTTATGTTTAAAATCTTGTTTATGCTGTTTTCCTCTCTTGTTTGAGAATAGTGAGAGAGAGAGACAGAGAGAAAGGTCTTCCTTTTCCATTGGGTCACCCTCCAATGGCTGCTGTGGCCGGTGCACCGCGCTTATCTGAAGTCAGGGCATCTCCGATGCGGGTGCAGGGCCTAAGCACTTGGGCCATCCTCCACTGCACTCCCGGGCCACAGCAGAGAGCTGGCCTGGAAGAGGAGCGACTAGGACAGAATCCGGCACCCCGCCCGGGACTAGAACCCGGGGTGCCGGAGCCGCAGGCAGAGGATTAGCCTAGTGAGCTGCGGCGCCGGCCAGAATAGTAATCTTTACACTAAATAAAGTCATTATAATTGGGAGAAATGGAGTAAAAATATGAAGAGCAACTGATGTTCATAGGTTTGGTAAATGTATAGGAATACAAACTCATGCATACAGTATTTCTACTCATTTTTCAAAAAACAAAAATGTCACTAAGTGCATGTTATCTGTGCATGTTATAATTGGCCAGGTTATCAATATAAGCTTCCATTAAACATTCATGAACAAAGATAATCTCAGTAGGGGAGATTACTGACTAGCAACTTAAAAAGTTTCTATATGAGTTTTTCTAACATTGATATACATGAGAGCACTTCAAAAACTGTGGAGACATCAAATTAAAAGACAAGCTTATTTTAGTGGAAAAAAAACACGAAAAACCAAAAAACCCTGAAATCCATTCAGTTTCTTCATAATATACATCTTCCTTGAAGTTTTTGAAGACAACTTGTACATACATACATCTTTATGTATGTACATGTACATTACTACACAGACTAAAATAATAACTGGGCTGGACTTCCTCACTGAAATCATATTTTATGATACAGGTAAACATAAATATAAAAATACCAAATTTGTATTTCAACCCTTGAAATACAAAAATCTGATAGTACAATGACATTTCTTTTTTTTTTGACAGGCAGAGTGGATAGTGAGAGAGAGAGAGAGAGACAGAGAGAAAGGTCTTCCTTTTTGCCGTTGGTTCACCCTCCAATGGCCGCTGCGGCCAGCGCATCGTGCTGACCCGAAGCCAGGAGCCAGGTGCTTCTCCTGGTCTCCCATGCAGGTGCAGGGCCCAAGGACTTGGGCCATCCTCCACTGCCTTCCCAGGCCATAGCAGAGAGCTGGCCTGGAAGAGGGGCAACCAGGACAGAATCTGGTGCCCCAACTGGGACTAGAACCCGGTGTGCCGGTGCCACAAGGCGGAGGATTAGCCTGTTAAGCCACGGTGCCGGCTGACATGTCTTCATATAACATTTTCTCCCCAATGTCCAGCCCTAAACATAAATATACATAAGATATATATATATACACACACATAATAAAACATAAATGTATATACATAAACATAGGATAGGAAGCATTTACTCACATTTACGTCTGTATGATGAATTAAAACACAAAGGGCTGGAAGAATCTAAAGAGAGAATTATACAGATTGAAAAATACACATATATAACAACATACAATAATGGTATCCTCTTTAATACCTACTTTCAAAAAATTTACTTATTTTCATTTCATTTGAAATATATATATAGAGAGATCTTCCATACATTGATTTACTCTCTAAATGCCTGCAACAGCTGGGGCTGGGCCAGGACTAAGCCAGGAGCCTGTAACTTAATCTGGATCTCTGGGTAGGTATCAGAGACCCAAGAACTTGAGCCACCATCTGCTGCTTCCCAGGGTGCAAATTAGAAGGCAGATGGAATTGGAAATGGACTGGGACTCAAACCCAGGCACTATGATATGGAAAGCAGATGTCCCAGGTCGTGTCTTAACCACTGTGCCAAACATCCAACCCATCAACTTAAAAAACTAAAACTAAAAATAAAAATTTTTACCTCTTGAATGGTTTCCATTGGTGGTGGTGGGTCTTTGTGGCGACATAAGTTGACCATAACCCAAGTAACATTTCTTAAGAATGTTATAGGAATAGATGGGCTTATGAACGAAAGTAAAGGTTTCACAACTCCAAGACTTATGACATAATCTCTACACCGGGGCCCATCACCTGTAGAAATAATTTATAAATTCAATAAAATATAGTGACAAGTTTTTCAGAAAACATAAAGTACTGGGTCCAATATGTGGCTTCCCATATTTTAAAAATTTCTTATAAATATTTATTTATTTGATATGAAGAATGACAGAGAGGGGAAGAAGGAGGAGAGATCTTCCATCTACTGGTTCACTCCAAAAATAGCCTTATTGGCTGGGGGCCAGGCTGAAGCCAGGAACCTGGAACTCCAACTGGGACTCCCAAGTGGGCATCAGGGACCCAAGTACTTGAGACATCACCTGCTACCTCTCAGAATGCACACTTGCAGGAAGCTGCATGCATTGTATGTGGAGGCGGGACTTGATCCCAGACACTCTGATACAGGATGCAGGCTTCCAAAGTGGCAGCTTAACCTGCTGCACTGCAACATCCACTCCTGCTTTCTGGATTTTAACCAGATGTATTACTTAGTTTCTAGGCAGTAATAACCAAGTTCATACTCTAGGCCATAGGAGCCATAGATCTTTGGACCAAAAGAAGCAACTAAGATGTTACAGTACTCTTTTACATATTATTCATATGTATGACTTTATAAACTGCTCACTTATCAAATGTCTTCACACCAGCTAAATTTTGGAGGGCTTACGGTTTTCAAAAATACTTTGTGGGTGGATAACTGCTGCTTTTAGCTTCTCTCTCAATGTTATTTCATATAATTTTAAAAGTATAGGTGCTAGTACTATGGTGTAATAGGTTAAGCTTCTGCTTGCAGCGCTGGCATCCCATATAGGCACCAGTTCAAGTCCCAGCTTTTCCTCTTCTGATCCAGCTCTCTGCTTATGGCCTGGGAAGGCAGCAGAAGATGCCCAAGTGCTTGGGCCCATGCTCCTGCATGGGAAACCCAAAAGAAGCTCCTGGCTTCAGGATCGGCTCAGCTCTGGCCACTGTGGCCATTTAGGGAGTGAATCAGCAGATAGAAGATCTTTCTGTCTCTCCTCCTTTCTGTCTGTAACTCTACTTCTCAAAATAGATAAGTAAATAAATAAAATCTTTTAAAAAGTATAGAAATACTCTTACAGAGAAAATATGTGTTGAATTTCCATGTATGATTCAGTATCAGTGAACCAAACAGTGAATGACAAATTATTCTGTACACTTAGAAAACTATGTCAGAAAAAAAGAGAGATAGTCCTATAATAGTCCTGTAACAATGATTCCTGATGTGGTTTTTGGGCTTGTGCTCAGAGCAAAATCTCTGTGGTTATAGGAGTCCATGTTTTAATAAGGTCTCTATATGATTCTGACAGTATGCTAAAGAATGAGAACCAACGCCACAGAGAACTGTCAGATCAACTTCTGAATTGAGTGTCACTGTTATTTCTAATATGAAGGCATGCTGAAGTTACTATCCTAAGTGAAAACATTTTTTTCCTGCACTAAAATATTTGGAGATAAAAGAATTGCTCCCTTTGCACTCATGTATTCTAATTACTTACAGAATGTTACTAAAATAAAAAATTAAAGGTCAAGATATGGCATAATAGTTATAATTCTAAAATTTGGTATAAAAGTAAAGGAGTGAAGGAGACTGGAAATATAAATAGCAACATTCCTGGCTGGCGCCGCGGCTCACTAGGCTAATCCTCCGCCTTGCGGCACCAGCACACCGGGTTCTAGTCCCGGTCGGGGCACCGATCCTGTCCCGGTTGCCCCTCTTCCAGGCCAGCTCTCTGCTGTGGCCAGGGAGTGCAGTGGAGGATGGCCCAAGTGCTTGGGCCCTGCACCCCACGGGAGACCAGGAGAAGCACCTGGCTCCTGCCATCGGAACAGCGCGGTGCGCCGGCCGCAGCGCGCCTACCGCGGCGGCCACTGGAGGGTGAACCAACGGCAAAAGGAAGACCTTTCTCTCTCTCTCTCTCTCACTGTCCACTCTGCCTGTCAAAAAAAAAAATAATAAATTAAAAAATAAATAAATAAATAAATAGCAACATTCCTAACAGCACTATACCCTATGCTAAGAACAGTTTACAGAGATATCCTCCCATGAAAATTCATAACCATCTCCTGTCTTTCATGTTGTCCCTGCAAAAGGGCAATAAAGAGGAGGTACATTCAAGCAATTCTGATTATTTCTATGCGAGAAAAACAAACAATATGTGGCATTATCAATCCTTAGAATCCTTCTGGTTTACTAAGTTAGCTTTGATAGGGAAAACTGAGAAAATAAAATAGACCTCAGCAGAAAATAGAAGACCCAAATGACATACATATTTCATAGTTATTCAAATAATTAAATGGTATAACAAGTAACAAAATGTTAATTCTGCCTATCATGACTTTATACTCAGCTAAAATTCCTGTAAGCTGTTCACCACAACTAGTACTAAAGGCAAACTTTTTCCTTTTTGACAACTAGTAATTATTTTTATAACCTAGTAACAACTGTTGAACTAGGACTCTAAATGTTATACAAACCTATGATATTTCCCAAAGCCCATACTGCTTGCTCACAGACATTCTGATGGGGTGAATGAAGAAGCCTCAGGAAAAGTGGCACAGCATCTGAAAGAGGAAAATGTAAGTTAACACTTCAGGTTGAAGATTCATTCTCATATTCTCTCTCTCTCTCTCTCTCTCTCTCCTTTTTCCTTTTTAAAGAAATATGCACTTATTTGAAAGCTAGAGTCAGAGAGACAGAGAAAGCTTCCACTCCCCAAATGGCTTCAAAAGCCATGGTTGGTCCAGGCTGAAGTGAGGAGCCAGAATTCCATCTGCATCTCCCACGTGGATGGCAAGGGCCCAGAAACTTGGGCCACTATCCACTGCTTTCCAGGAGCATTAGTAGGAAGCTGGATCAGAAGTGGAGCAGCCAGAATTTGAACTGGGACTCTGTTATGGGATGCTGGTACTACAAGCAGAGGTTTAACCCACTGTACCACAATGCTAGCTTCATAAAGAAACTACTAAAAAAAAATTCATTTTTTTTTTGCTGATATCTCAAAATAAAAATAGAATCTATCAAAAATATATCCTCATTAAATAATTTTTATTAGACTGGGGCCAGATTGGGGCCAGCACTGTGGAGCAGCGGGTTAACACCCTGGACTGAAGCACCGGCATCCCAATGGGCACCGGTTTGAGACCTGGCTGCTCCACTTCCAATCCAGCTCTCTGCTATGGCCTGGGAAAGCAGTAGAAGATGGCCCAAGTCCTTATGCCCCTGCACTCGCCGGGGGCGGGGCCAGAAGAAGCTCCTAGCTCCTGGTTCCGGATCGGTGTGGCTCTGACTGTTGCGGCTGATTAGGGAGTGAACCATCAGATGGGAAGACCTTTCTCTCTCTCTGCCTGTCCTCTCTGTGTAACTCTGACTTTCAAATAAATAAATGTCTTGAAAAAATTTTTTTTAAATTAGAAACAGCACTTCTGGAAGAATTCTGACTAGCAGATAATTTAATTAGCATCAAAATGAGTTTTAAAACAAATATCAAATAAAGTTCATAAAATTTCATTTACAGTTAAACCTGGGCTTAAACCTAATTTTAATTCAGGGGCCAGCACTGTTACACAGTGGGTAAAGCCACCGCCTACAGTGCTGGCATCCCATATGGGCGCTGATTCGAGTCCTGGCTGCTCCACTTCCCATCCAGCTCTCTTCTATGGCCTGGGAAAGCAGCAGAAGATGGCCCAAGTCCTTGGGCCCCTGCACCTGTGTGGGAGACCCAGAAAAAGCTCCTAGCTCCTGGTTTTGGACAGGCCCAGCTCTGGCCATTGTGGCCATTTGGAGAGTGAAGGAGTGAACCAGCAGATGGAAGACCTCTTTTTTTCTCTCTGCCTCTCCTTCTCTGTGTATAACTCTGATTTTCAAATAAATAAATAATTCTTTTAAAAAAAGATTAATTCATCAAATCTGAGAAGAAAGTTCCAATATTGAAATAACTTTTAAGCACTTTAATTTAAGTAAACATCATGTGGCTGAATAGACAGGCCAGTGATTCCTGGACTACTTGAGACCTTCTGAATCAGGAAGTAATTGTATTGCTCAATAACGATGGCAAACACAAGACAGGCCTTTGTCTGAACAGACTAGTATTACACTGAACAAGTGACTCTTTTTCTTTCTTTCCCATATAACTTTGAAAAATGCTATTTAAATGAGGTACCTCAAAAAGCTTGTGATAAATGGATTAAATGCTAACTTTTGGTGCAAACAAGTTTTAAATATCTATTCATATTCACACATGTAGATTAATGATGATTACTTACAAAATCCTCTTTCTGATCTTTAAAGACCACATGAAACAGAAAAGGAAAAAGGTAGGGAATAAGATATTGTTTTGAAAAAATAAAATTTACCTAGGAGTCACCATATAAAACCCCAAAAAAATCACATTTAATAAAACAAAAGAAAAATCTGAATCCAAAATTTAATTTTAATAGAATGTAAGGTAATTTGTTTTTCTAATATTACAACTATCTACATAATAAGGTACTAACTTGGATATCATTTTTGTTCCCTTTCAAAATCAAGAGATTAGTACTTACGAATTTACAAGCTTAGACAAACAAGTATACCGCTTACATATTTAAGATGCATTTTTAAAGTTCCTTTTAAAAATTATTAATTTCTTTGGCAGAAAAATAATACTCATGAAAACAATATACCTGTTAGTATCATTATTATTATTTTAAAAGATTTATTTATTTGAAAGTCAGAGTTAAACAGAGGAGAGAGAGAGAGAGAGAGAGAGAGGTCTTCCATCTGATGGTTCACTGCCTAACTGGCCGCAACGGCTGGAGTTGCGCCGATCCAAAGCCAGGAGTCAGGAGCTTCTTCTGGGTATTCCCATGCAGGCGCTGCTCTCCCAGGCCACAGCAGAGAGCCGCATTGGAAGAGGAGCAGCAGGGACTAGAACCAGTGTCCATAAGAGATGCCGGCGCCGCAGGCGGAGGATCAACCTATTGCACCATAGTGCCAGCCCCAAAAACATAACTTCTTTAAGAGAAGCTGAAACACAGTATGGCAATGGGAAAAATATTTTTATTTCTTCTGATGTCCTATAAATAAAGTATAACTATACTAATATAATCTGCTATTACAATTAGGAAATTACCCAGATTTTGAAAGGAATCAAATGAAGTTTTAGAAACAGAGTGTGTTGGTCAACTGAATAAGATTGCTAGGCTGGTCTAGTTCAACAACTCTACATGTTATTGAGTAGCTATAACTTTACAACATAAATAGCTATATTCTTTTAGGAGAATCAGCAGGTTCTGTTGACTTTTTTAAAAAAAAATACAGTGTTATTTGTTAATAAGCAACTTACTGGATTGAACTACTGCTTGAGTTTGTTCAGAGGTTCCAGATGCAATGTTCGTCAAAGCCCATGCAGCTTCAAACTGTAAAGAAGGACTACAAAACAAATAAACAAAAACAAATAACTTCAAATAGTAGTTATTTTCACATTGGTACAAATTTCTATCAACATTGCTGTTCACAAGTATTTTAAATATATTAAATATTTTGCCTCTAAACATTCAGCATTTCTGAAACCTCCAAGGCCTTGTTTTCTTAAGTACCTACATGCTCAACCTAGTTCCTGTTAATTCTCAAAACTTAAACAAGTCCTTCTTTGGCTTTTACCTTCATCTGTTGGCATAAATATAACTTACATCATTTTTCCCATTCCTTTTGACTTTTCAATTCTATCCCATAGCTCCTGTCTTTTTTCTTTAAAGATAAACTATCTACTAGAAAATCTTTCCTTCTCAAAGGGTACATACTAATTAAAAACAAAGAACTTGTACTTACTTGTCATCTCTTTCAAGACAATGGACTAAAATAGGTAATATTCCAGATTTTATTAAGTCATCAATTGGTGGATTTCGATCACTGGACAAAAGCTTTCTGTAAGACATAATATATAAGTATATATATATAAGCTCCTTATGAAACTTGATGAGATACAATATTAAAATGATCCAAATTCATATTTGACACTGTCATAAATTTGAATATTTGGTACAATTACCAACTCGGAAATTTCAAGTGGATTTGAAAGGCAGAATTACAGAAAAAGAGGGGAAAAGACAGAGATCTCCCATCTTCTGGTTCACTCCCTAAATGAATACAACAGCTGAGGATGGGCCAAGCTGAAGCCAGGAGCTTCATCCCGGTTTTTCACAAGGGTATAGGGACCCAAGCAATCAGGCCATCCTCCACTGCTTTCTGGGGCACATTAGTAGGGAGCTGGATTGGAACTGGAGCAGCCAGGACTCGAACCAGCACCCATATGGAATGCCAGTGTTACAGGTGGCAGCTTTACCCACTATGCCAAACATGGGTCCCCGAAAATATTTTATAACTTATTTAATGCAATCTTTTTGCTAATTATAAAAAGATTAATTTATGACAAATTTAGAGATGAATAAAAATTACAAAAATATCATTTATGAACCACTATTAGTACAATGTTATTCCTTAATGAGTGCTGAAGTTAACTTATAAAAAGAAATTAAATATTTTATATAAATTATTTATTTGAGAGGCAGAGAGACACAGAGAGAGACCTTCTATTAGCTGATTCATTTCCCCAAATGTCCTGAACAGCTGAAGCTAGGCCAGACTGAAGCCGGGAGCCTGGAACTCAATCTGGGTATTCCACATGGGTGGTAATGCCCCGTGTACTTGAGCAATCACATGCTATCTCCCAGGGGGCACATTAGCAAGAATCTGGAATTGGAAGTGGAGGTAGGACTTGAATCTCCAGGCATTCTGATGGATGATTCAGGTGCCAAATGCCCACATCTACATGTTTTATATGTGTTAGTATTGGACTTAATTTTGAGCTCAGAGAAGGAACTAGACAAACTCTATATAGCACCTACCTTGCTAAGAAAGGAATTAAGGGATCACCAAAATATACAAAATTATTCACACTAGGTCACAACAGTCAAAAGACAAAAGACTTAATAAAGTTGCTACTGTATTTTATTGCTGATGTTTGTGTTCAATTCTTCATCCTACTCTACACTTAAAATTAAAGAGCATAAAAGCTCAACAACATTTTCATTTCAGCAACTAAAGAGAAATGGAGTAAGTACACCATTGCACAGGGAAATACCTAAAGAGATGCTGGATATACTAAAGTAAATAAAACACGTAGATTCCTGTCCTCATTGGAAAAAAAAAAAATCCAGTGTCTATTTTCAGATGTAGAAGATTGAAGGTTTAGCTGGTAATCCCCAGTGTGGCCTAACATAAATCTTTACCCAACTGGAATCCTCTGCACTACTATATAAAAGGAATGTTTTAGAAAGCTTAACCTGATCATCCCCCTATATAAACTAAGAGATAGTTGCTTATTTTCACTTTATCAAGGTAAATTCTTTGACCTAGCTTTAAACTGCTCCACAAAAAGGCTGTCTTAACCTAACAAATCTTACTCTCTAAAACTCAATAATGTGTGGGTTGTACCATTTCAATTTCATTTGCAGGCCCTTCATATCTTACACCTCTTACTTTCCAGTTCAAGTTGCATGTTTTACACAACATCATCAATGAATTTCAAGAGTACTTACAGAGCCATAGTCCTACATTTGAATTGAATACCTTACCTACAGAGAATGAATTGTAACAAATGCTATGAAAAGTGTTTTTCCATACCACATGCTTATAAAGAATCTTAACCTAGTCTCTTTCAACTGAAGCTCCATGAGATTAAGGGTCAAGATTTAACAAAAGATTTTTTTTTTACTGCTTCATTGAGGACATTTTGAAAGAGAAGTGGTTTTTATTCTTTGAGGGTATAATGTTGAATACAACATTATTTTATAAAGTCTGTTTGGTGCCACTGTCTTAAACTATACTAAGGTACCAGAAGTTTTAAATCTGTAAGTGTAACATAAAGGTTAGTACCATAAAAAAGGGCAAGTCAAGTCTCAGAATTATTGTGAAAACCAGACTATTCTTTCAGACTCTTGAAACTGTCTCAGGATCTCCTAAGGTTCCACAGATAGTACTTTGAGAATCTCTGTTTTAGGGGCACTGGGCTTTAATTGTCATGCAGAACTCATGTCGGAAAGAATAGTCCATTAACTCGGACAACTGTGAGCATCAACTGATTTTTTATTTTTAAGACAACTTAAGTTTTTTTTTTTTCTTAATATTTATTTATTTATTTGAAAGGCAGGGTTACAAAAAGAGAGAGAGATCTTCTACCACTAGTTCACTCCCCAAATGGCCGCAACGGACTGAAATGGTCAGATCTGAAACCAGGAGCAAGGATCTTCCAGATCTCCCATAATGGGTGCAGGGGCCCAATTATTTGGGCTGTCTTGCCCTGCTTTCCCAGATACATTAGTAGGGAGCTAGACTGGATATGGAGCAGCCGAAACTAGTGTGTATCCATATGGGATGCCAGCCTATGGCACAGTGTGGGTCCCCAAGCATAACCGATTCTTTATCATTCTTCCTATAATCATTAATTGCCATTTTGAGATGCAAATAGTTCTATAATTTTTTCCTGCATAAAAGTCTTTAGAAGTTATTTTTATCTGTGGTATGTCTAACACTGTAATTCTATAATGTCCCTATCTGTTCTAGATTAAGGAAAATACACAAGGTAGGAAAAGTCAAATAATTATAAAAGGGATTCATTTACTAGACAAGACACTGAATGGGCCTATGTAATCTTTTTCTACTTCAAAATTAAAATTTTTTTTTTTACTTATTTGAAAGGCAGTGGGAAAGAGTGGGAGAATGAAGGAGGGGGTGGACAGTAATCTTCTATCTAATGGTTTACTCCCTAAATGGCCACAATGATTGGGGCTGGGCAGGGCTGAACCCAGGAGCCTGGAACTCCATCCAGAGCTCTCACATGGATAGCAAGGGCCCAAATACTTGAGCCACCTTCTGATACCTTCACAGGCACATCAGCATGGAGCTGGATCAGATGCAGAGAAGCTGGGATGTGAATGGCACTCTGAAAAAGGGATGCTTGCATTGCCAGAGTTGGTTTACCTGGCTGTACCACAATCAGCCCCTATTATGAAACTCTGCAACTAGGATCAATTTCCTGTATAAGGTCTCTTTCCCACTGATAATCACAACATAAGGTATTATTCTTATATTCATAAATATACAAAGCAACCACTATGTTGTATTATGATACAACTATATCTTTCCCAACCTATCTGTTTATGCAAAGATCTCAGTAGTTAACTTTTTCTGGCTCTTCCCTTAAAATATGAAACTTAAGTTTTGTAACAGAAACGTGCAAGATAATTTGGTATTTCCAGCCGAGTTAGACACTGGGAGCATACGCACCTCTAAATCTTAATGTCTATTTGTCCATACACTGATGCAGTGAGTTCATAATTCTTGATGTACTGCTTGATTAATATAAACATTGTGAGAAGAATTAGCTACTTGGTTAACTGTTAGCAAAAGAAGCTTTGCAAATGATGTTTTTCTACTACTCTGTGGCACTGATCTGTCAAGTGAACTTTTTCCTATCATAATACCTATATATTACGCAGAATAAAGCTTCAGTGTATTTAAAGTACACCTTTCAGCTCAGAAAATGCGTTAAAAGTACACAGTTCATTGCTAACAGTTTTAATACTCTGAATCAGAGAACATTTTTTAGGATAAATGATCTATGACTGTTTTCTATTATCTGCCATCAAAGCTAACACATAGTTACACATAGTTAACAACTCAAAATAAAACCTCTGTTTAAGTTTTAACTGAAACATGTCCTCAAAATTTAACTTACCTAGCAGCCTGAACTGCACTTAATTGAATTCCTTGGTTATCACTTGAAGCATTCTATAAAAAATAAAATAATTTTATGTTGTAAATGCACAGTAATTAGTATGAAGTCTAACAAACAGAGAAAATAAATCCCAACTTACTTGAACAATAGCTTCTAGAGAGGTATTTTGCTGGGAAAAAAGTTAAAAAGAAAATTAATTAAAAGCCATCTTAAAATTCCATTATTTATGTAAAACTTTCATTGAATCAGCACAATATTAACAACTTACCACTCTATAATCACCATCTATATCAGAGTCTTCACAGATGTCTTCATGTGGTACATTCCTTCTCTTTAAGAGATGTTCATCTCTTTTATTCTTAAAAAAAAAAAAAAAAATCAAAGAATCTCATTTAAAAAAAAGCTACATACATTTGTAAGTTAGGCAATCCTGTGCCTACAAACTGAATGACGTGCCTTTTGAAAGTAAAATTCAAATGCAGAATAGTAAACCAAACTGTGAATTAAACCCTTAAGCAACAATGAGTCCCAGACCCCAAATATTACATTTTTAATGAACCGTGAACCACATAAAAACAAACAAAACAAGAAGTATAACTAAAAAGACAATGTACCGTTTAAGTGAGAACCAAACATATGTGCATTTAAGAATGTATTTTACACATCATCTGGGAGCTTCTCTTTATCACCTAAAAGTAGAGTCAAAGCAAAAGTTGGGAAGTTCAAAATCAGGCAAAAACCAACCATGCTTTACGAAAATCAAGGGTTATTTGGATTTCACTTAAAATGTCTGGGCAAATTAAAAATACATTTAACTGTAACCTATTTTCATTCTTTAAAAATAGATGAAATTTGGGGTTGGTGCTGTGGTACAGCAGGTAAAGCTGCCGCCTGCAGCACCAGTATCCTTTATGGGTGCTGGTTCAAGTCCCAGCTGATACACTTCTGATCCAGCTCCCTGCCAATGTGCCTGGGAAAGCAGTGGAAGATGGCCCAAGTCTTTGGGTCCCTGCACTGGGAGATGCCAGGACCTTTATTTGGCTCCGGCCTGGCCAAGCCCTGATCTTTGCAGCCACCTGGGGAGTGAACCAAGCTATTCTCTCTGCCTCTGCTTCTCCTTCTCCATAACTCTTTCAAGTAAGTAATCGTTTAAAAAAAAAAAAAATTGATAAAATCTGTAACTGACAAGTTCTCTACTTTTTTTTTTTTTTTTTTTTTTTTGACAGGCAGAGTAGACAGTGAGAGAGAGAGACAGAGAGAAAGGTCTTCCTTTTGCTGTTGTTTCACCCTACAATGGCCACCGCACAGCGCTGATCCGAAGCCAGGAGCCAGGTGCTTCTCCTGATCTCCCATGGGGTGCAGGGCCCAAACACTTGGGCCATCCTCCACTGCACTCCCGGGCCACAGCAGAGAGCTGGCCTGGAAGAGGGGCAACCGGGACAGAATCCGACGCCCCGACCGGGACTAGAACCCGGTGTGCCAGCACCACAAGGCGGAGGGTTAGCCTATTGAGCCGCGGTGCCGGCCCAAGTTCTCTACTATCTTTTAATAGCAAAATTATTTAGCATAACTGTATCTCTATGATTTACATGTTATATAAATCATTAAAAATGACAAAACAAAAAACATGTTAAGTTGCTGTTTATAGCCATTTTTGGACAGTAGGCAAGTTCTGCCTTGTTATCCTCAATACCTTGTTCAATTTAGTGAAAATCTTTTACTTCAAAAGAAAAATAAATGCTAAGCACCTAACAGTCACAAAAATCTTAACCATACTCAGCAAATAAAATGTAGTTATACAACAGGTTACATATTTTACATAAAAATATAATTTACATTATATATATATATGTATGTTTTGTTAAAATTATACCTGGAGGTATTAATCCGACTTACCTTCCTTAATTCAACTACAACTTCATTTCGTTGTCTTCTCATAGTCTGCAAAAAATTTAAGGGAAAATGTTTTTAAATCACCCCAAATTCCATCACCAGAATAAATCATCATTTACATTTTACTGTAAATTCCTAATCTTTACTTTTAGTCATTTATGTACAGTCTTATTTTTCCACTAATAAAGATGTTATCATACTATATAAATTTTCTATCTTCATTTCACAGTTATATTCCAAACTATTTAAAATCTCTAATATCATTCAATTTATAACAGTGGACAAATAAAAATTCTAAAAAAAGATATAAGGTTTATTAAAATATAGAGGTACAAAAAAGAGCTCATAATCTCACCCCTACATGAACTAATGACATTTTTAAAAACAATACATGTACAAGGTTAGTAAATTCAATTGCTTTCAAAGAAAAAGGGTTAGGGGAGCCTTCCTGAATACACAGTCTCTTTCTCTAAAAGTAAACTTTGTACAATTCTGACACATTCATCTATTCTATTCTTCATCTTATTTTGGTTCACTTTATAGATCTTAAAATTCTTCCATGTGGGGCTGGTGCTGTGGCGTAGGGGACAAGGCTTACAGTGTCGACATCCCATATGGGCGCTGGTTCGAGATCCAGCTGCTCCACTTCCAATCCAGCTCTCTGCTATGGCCTGGGAAAGCAGCAGAGGCTGGTCCAGGTACTTGGGCCCCACACCTGCATGGGAGACCAGGAGGAAGCTCCTGGCTCCTGGCTTTGGATCGGCCCAGCTCCAGCTGTTGCGGCTTTTTGGGGAGTGAACCAGTGACAGAAGGTTTCTCTCTCTCTCTCTGCCTCTCTGTAACTCTGCCTTCCAAATAAATAAATAAGTAAATATTCAAAACAAAACTCTTCCGTGTTTGCAATATATGGATTAGCTTTTTCTAATATTCCCATAACTATTCTATGACAAGTAACCAATCTCTTATTTTCTAACATTTTTCTCATTTTTAAAATACATGGATACATGCTCACTGTAAAATACTCCAACGTTCAGAAAGGACACCATTTCCACAAGTTCAAGCTATTTCTAAATATCTTCTTCCCCAGTCTATTCTTATAGCAATCAGAGTAATTCTTATAGGCAGTCTAAATTTTTGTATGCTACAGAGTCCTTTGGCAGCCTGGTGACATCAATGGGTACTTTTCAGGTAATGTTTTTAAATACACAAAAGAAATACATAAGATTCCAAAGAAAACCAATTATGTTAACATGTAAATATAAAAATAATCCACATATTTAGGTAAAATGTCATTAGAATGTATTTATTGTTACATTAAATGGGACCTAGCAGGACTATAACAACAATATTTCAAACTAATGATATGATTTTTGATAGTAACAAAATCACAGGTAACTTTAACAATACTACTGTGATTCACTGGCTACACCCTAAATGAAGGAAATACTGTTTCAATTAGAAGTCTAAATAGGGGCTGCCATTGTGATATATCAGGTGAGGCCACTACCTGAGATGCAGCATCCCAAGTGGGCACTTTATACAATTCTGACACATATGTCCCAGCTACTCCACTTCTGCCCAGCTCCCTACTGGTAGCCTAGGAGAAGCAGCAGAAGATGGCCATGTATTTGGGCCCCTGTCACCCATGTGGGAGACCAGGATGAGGCTCCCAGCTCCTGGCTTCAGTCTGGCCAGACCTAGCTGCTATAGTCATCTGGGAAGTAAACCAGCAGATAGAGGATCTTTCGGTCTGTACAGACTCTCTCTCTCTGGTCCTGACTTTCAAATAAATAAATAAATAAATTGGAAGAAGAAGGAAGAGGGAGAATGAATGAAAGGAGGAAGAGGAGGGAGAATGAAAGGAGGAGGAGGAGGAAGGGGAAAGGGAAGAGGAAGAAGAGGATGAAGAGGGAGAAGAAGAGGAGGAAGAGGGAAGGAGAGAAGGGGGAAGGAGAAGAGGAGGAAAGAAAGGAACAGGAAGGGGAGGAAAAGGAGGAGTCCTCTTGAGCTCTACTCACAGACTGGGAGGAAGGGCCCAAGAACTCACTAGAGAACTACTTTTGAGAAAGATATCACTTCCCTGTTACAAAAACTTCTGATGTCTCTTTATAAAAGTTCAGTCTCTACAATGGCTTAGGTTCTGACCACATCACCTTCCCAGTTCCCACCACTTGAAATCTTAGCTCCTACCATTCTATTTATTTTTGCTCTATTCACACCAAGCTAGCAATTCCTCTAACACAGCCTAGCTATTTCTCTACATTCTCTTGCCTTAACTAATATACTATATAGTAACTCCTAAGAAGATGGACTGAGTGCCAACTGCTTAGTTTCCATTTTTTAGCCACTTTAAGGACTAAATTAATTAATATATGTAAAGTACTTATACAGTTCTTAGCACACAGCAGTACATGTGTCAGCTTATTGTTACTGCTACTGCTATTTCCTTAAGCTGGAATATCTTTTCTTCATTTCTTTAAGGCTCAGCCACTCAACTCTATAATGAGGTCTTCTTCTGATCATCTACCAACTCTCTATCTGGTTACTCTTTCTCTCCTCCCTGCTTCATTTTTCTCCCCCTTCATTGGTTTACACCTCAAAAGTGTGGAACAGCCAGGGCTGGGTCAGGCCCAAGCCAAGAGCCCAGAACTCCTCCAAGTCTCCTACATGGGAGGCAGAGACACAAGGACTTGGGTTATCTTCTGCTGCATCTCCAGGCAAATTAGCAGGAAGCTGGATCAAAAGCCAAGCAACATCCTAATATGTGGTGTGGGTGTTGCAAGCAGCCAGCCTACCTAGTTGCACAACACCTGCTGCTACAATCAGAGTGTTAACATCCACCATCTCATTATTACAGCATTAAGAAGTAAAAAAAACAAAAAACCCTTTTATTTAGTTTAATAAATAACGAAACTGAGGCTTAGAGAAGTTCATTACTTGCCAACAAAGCAATCCTAGTCAGGATTAGAACCCTAAGCGGCAGACATTTGGTGAAGTCAATGTTTGGGAAACCTGCATCTCATTATGAGTGCCCATCTTGACTACATGCTACTCCCTTCTGAGTAAGTGTCCTGCTAATGTGCACCATGGGAGGCAGCAGGTGATGCCTCCCGTACTTGGGTTCCTGCCACCTACATGGGAGATCTTGATGAATTCCAGGTTCTAGTTTTGGCCTGGCCCAGTCCCAGCTTTAAATGGGCATTTGAGGAATAAACTATCAAATGCAAGATCTCTGGCTCTCTGCCTTTCAAATAAAAATGAAAATAAGCAAGAATTAAAAATAAGACAACTTAAGAGAAATCTCCTTCAAAGTCACTTAATCACTAGGCTGTATTATTTCCCACAATTTAAGTCAAATAAAGTTTCCGCCAATGTGAGAGCCTATGGTTCACACTAAAACAAAATCATTAATGACAACCGACTTTGCATAGTATCACAATACAAAATCAATAAATGACTTTAACAACAAAACACACAGAAAATAGTATCTGCAAAATGTACTTAAAAGAATAACTTCAGAAGGACACAGATATTTCTAAAGTATCAGGATTAAAGACTAACAGGTTTTAACTTTTCATTACATCATTAAATAAAACTGCAGTCACATGAATGTTTTGTTCATACTTAAATTTTCTCCACATAGCACTTTTTTTTTTTTTTAAGATTTATTTATTTATTTGAAAGTCAGAGTTACACAGGGAGAGGAGAGGGAGAGAGAGGTCTTTCATCCAGTGGTTCACTCCCCAGTTGGCCACAACAGCTGGAGCTGTGCCAATCCAAAGCCAGGAACCAGAAGTTTCTTCTGGGTCTCCCACATGGGTGCAAGGGCCCAAGGACTTAGGCCACCTTCTACTGCTTTCCCAGGCCATAACTGTGTTGGGTGTGAGGGGTTACACACTTAGTAAGCTCTAATGGGATGTAGGCTCTATCACTTATTTTCCCAACTAATAGCTACTTAATTTCCAATTACAGGCTACTTAATTTCTGCTAATTCTCAAGTTGTCAATGCATAGCTTTTTCTTTAAAACTCTAAAAATCATTAATTTAAGATATGATCACAGGGCCAGTGCTGTGGCATAGCAAGAAAAACTGCCTCCTGGAGTGCTGGCATCCCATATGGGCGCCAGTTCAAGACCAGGCCGCTCTACTTCGGATGCAGCTCTCTGCCATGGCCTGGGAAAGCAACAGAAGATGGCCCATGTCCTTGGGCCCCTGCATCCGTGTGGGAGACCCGGAAGAGGCTCCTGGCTTCGGATCGGCGCAGCTCCGGCCGCTGCGTCCAATTGAGGAGTGAACCAGCGGATGGAAGACCTCTCCCTCCCTCCCTCCCTCTCTCTCTCTGCCTTTCAAATAAATAAATAAATCTTAAAAAAAAAAAAATATATGATCGTATAATACTCTATATAAAATTTGGCTATTTTAAATTTTCTTCGGCAAAAAGCTAGAATTTAAATTAGGACTCAATCTTACTAAAAAATAAAGGTTTAATGAAGAATTCTTTCTCAAGATAATCACACAGAGGATAAAGTAACAGTACTTTGATTTTATTTCATCCAGCCTGGATGTCATTCATACCCTGGGAAAGTTAAAACTTAGGCAACAGCAATAGCACTACAAACAAAATAAAATCAATCAGGCATGAAAAATCTTTTGTGTGCTAATGAGATATATTCAAAACTGGATTGTGCTAACAGATACACAGCTCCAGAAATTTACAAAAGTTGACTGAACAGTACATTTAAAAATGGTAAATTTTCTGACAGGTAAACTGTATCTCAATGAAGCTGTTTTTAAAAGGCTTATATACATAACACATATACAAATGCTGCTTCTCCTCCAACAATGGTTAATATTATCTTATTATTTAGAGCCTGCTGGAATGTAGTCAATCCTCAAGCATTTATTAATCACCTATTTGTCGAGGACTAGAAATACAAAGATGGATCAGTCATGCCCTTAAGTAGGTAGTACTCTTTATGACACAAATATATAATGCCATATAAACAGAACCTTCAAGACTGAATGGAAACTAGTGAAAGGCATTCCAGGTAGAAAACAGCACATACAATAAGAGAGGACTATAAAGAGATTATATGTAGAATCTGTTTAAAAACATCAGAAGCCAGGAATGGAAAGGCAGGCAAGGAGCCAATTAAATCATGTCATGGAAAGCTAAGCTGGGGCTGGCACAGTGGCATGGTGGGTAAAGCCACCACCTGCAGTGCCAGCATTCCACATGGGTGCTAGTTCCAGTCCCAGCTGCTCCACTTCTGATCCAGCTCCCTGCTAATGCTAATGGGAAAGCATCAGAGGATGGCCCAAGTGCTTGGGGCCTGCATCCACGTGGTAGAGAAGGAAAGAAACTCCTGGCTCCTGGGTTCATAACAGCCCAGCTCCAGCCTTTGTGGCCATTTGGGGAGTGGATCAGCAGATGGAAGATTTGTCTCTCTCTCTTTCGCTCTCTCTTTATAATTCTGCCTTACAAAAAAAATAAATAAATGTAAAAAAAAAAAAAAAAGCTAAGCTACACTTTTTGGAGAAAAAGGAATCACTGGTGTTTTTCAACCCCAACTAATACGGCAGCCTAAATACTTGGTAGGTACAACAATTGTTTAACCTAGTATGGGTAAATAAAAAGCTAGAAATAGCAAACCACCAAAGTTTTGCTATCTCTTTGACAGGAAGCAGCATGCCCTTGCCAAATAGAATATGCTGGCAAACTGCAAATAAATTCTAAGTTTTACATCTATGGTAATAAATGTGAAATTTAAATGCCTAATAGTGTTAAATACTTACTCAGGTGAGTTAATAATATCTACTAAAGGTAAAGACGCCTGTTTGAATCCTTCATTTAGTCATGTGTATATAAGATTGCTTCTCAGCCTTTTGGCTAAGATCAAGTGCAGAAATGTGTATGTAAGAAATACAAGGCCAGTGCTATTGCACAATAGGTTAAGCTTCTGCCTGCGGCACTGGTATCCCATATGGGTTACAGTTCAAGTCCCCCGATGCTTCTCTTCTGATCTAGCTCTCTGCTAATGCACCTGGGAAAGCAATGGAAGACAGCCCAAGTGCTTGGGTCACCGTACTCATGTGGGACACCTGGAAGAAGCTCTTGGCTCCTGGCTTCAGATCAGCCCAGCTGCAGCTGTTGTGGCCATCTGGGGAGTGAACCAGAGGATGGAAGACCTCTCTCTGTTTCTCCCTGTCTGCAACTCTGCCTCTCAAATAAATAAATAAATATTACAAAAAAAGTAAGAAATTTTTTCTAATTTTCAGACTGCAGATTTCTTTTCTTAGAGATAGTACTCATTAACAGTATAGCACCAGAGAAAAGTCAATTAGCACTATGAGTGCTGGGTAAAGGTTCTCAAGTCTGACAAGTGAAAAGATAAATGGGGATTAAGTACAAGTGAAAAGGAGCTTTGAGAGTAGGTTAGATTTAACCTAGGCAAGCTATGAGAGTAGTTTTAAAGAAACAATTTATTCAATTATCTTGTACAAAAGGTTACATAGGGTGGAGCAAATAAAAATATACATCAGGAAATGGTTTACTAGTAGATATGATTTTACAACCCTATTAGTGTGTGTGTATGTGTATATACATATGTATATATATTTATACATGTTGAAAATATGGTATTTGGTAGGAAAAGAAAAAAGAAATAACCAAAGGCTTGGTGAGACACATAATCTCTCTCAGGGAAGAGAAACACTGTAAAATAAACTTTAAAAAATTTTTTTTGAAGATTATTTATTTGAAAGTCAGAGTTACACACAGAGAAAAAGAGTCAAGAGAGAGGGAGAGGCAGAGAGAGAGAGAGAGAAAGAAAGAGAGAGAGGGAGGGAGGGAGACAGAGGGAGAGAGGGTTTTCCATCCACTGGTTCACTCCCCAGCTGGCTGTGAGGGCCTGGAGCCAGGAGCCAGGAGCTTCTTCCAGGTCTCCTATGTGGGTGCAGGGGCCCAAAGACTTGGGCCATCTTCCACTGCTTTCCCAGGCCACAGCAGAGAGCTGGATCGGAAGTGGAGCAGCCAGGACTCAAACCAGTGCCCACATGGGATGCCGGTACTGCAGGCAGCAGCTTTACCTGCTATGCCACAGTGCTAGCCCCGTAAAACAAACTTTCAAAAATCACTTGTAAGAAGTTATGGAGGACAGTAATATATAAAGTTATCTATTATATTAAACAAATATATTTAAACTTTGTCTTAGGGAATGTACTCTAGAATGAATGGAATACAAAGGCATTGATCAAATGCTAGCAAGAGCAGTAATTTCTCTTCAAACTTTTTGAGACCTTAATAGAAAAAACAAATTTCAGGAATTGTTTGAATGGTTGAAGAAACTCTAACATATGGAAGAATTACTGAGGAAGAATAAAAGATGAAATGAGATATACTCATATTAAGGAAGTTGACAGAATCCAAGCTTTCACATCACTGCTGAAAGATCTGATTTCTCTACTGATCTGTTATAGTCTCCTAAGAGAACTCATAAGGTTTAGACACCCTGGTCCCAATGCAAAGTTCTTTATGCAATATACTACATTACTTTTCACCCTAGGCTGACTTCCATTATATAGTTATTCAAATAAGTCTCTTTTCTCCATCAATATGGTATTCGCTTTCAAAATAGTCTTTTTCTTTGTGAACTTATGTTTAAAGACTTCAACTTTAGCAATGCAAGAAAATCTTCACTGAAAGGCAAGTTATTGAATGACTTTGCTAAAGCACTACTTAAGGGGCTGGTGCAGTGGGTCGACTTGCTGCTTGCTGTACCAGCGTCCCAAACGAGTGCTGGTTCCAGTCCCAGCTACTCCACTTCTGATCCAGCTCCCTGCTAATGCACCTGGGGAAGCAGTGCGAGACAGTCCAAGTGCCTGGGCCCCTGCCACCCATATGGGAGACCCAGAAGAAGCTCCTGGTTTCATCCTGCAAAAACTGAAACCCCATACCTATTAAACAACCTCTGATTTTTCTCCTTCCACCAGCCCCTGGAAATCGTCATTCTCTTTTGTTTCAATGCACTCGACTAATTCTAGGTAGCTTGTATAAGTAGAATCATAGAGTATTTGTCTTTTTCTGTTTTGCTTATTTCATTTCACTTAAGGTTCATCCACATCTTATCATGAATCAGAATTTTCTTCCTTTGTAAGTGTATTTAACATCCCATTGTATGCATAACACATAACACATTTTGTTTCTCCATTCATCCTTGTAAGGATACCTGAAATGCTTCCACCATTTGGATGTGTAAATAATACTGCTATCAACATGAGTGTACAAACATGTCTTTTTTTTTTTTTCCAAAGATTTATTTATTTGAAAGCCAGAGTTACACAGAGAGGGGGGAGAGAGAGAGAGAGAGAGAGAGAGAGAGAGAGAGAACGTCTTCCATTCGATGGTTCACTCCCTCATTGGCTGCAATGGCCAGAGCTGCGCTGATTCAAAGCTGGGCGCCAGGAGCTTCTTCTGGATCTTCTATATGGGTGCAGGGGCCTAAGGACTTGGACCACCCTGTACTGCTTTCCCAGGCCACAGAAGAGAGCTGGATGGGAAGTGGAGCAACTGGCACCCGGGTGCTGGCGCTTCAGGCCAGGGCATTAATCCACTGTGCCACAGCGCCGGCCCCTCAAACATATCTTTAAAAGTTCTTATTTTCAGGGCCGGCGCTGTGGCATAGTGGGTAAAGGCACCGCCTGCAGTGCAGGCATTCCATGTGGGCGCCAGTTCGAGTCCAGGCTGCTTCACTTCCAATCCAGCTCTCTGCTATGGCCTGGGAAAGCAGTAGAGGGTGGCCCAAGTGCTTGGGCCTCTGTTCCTGTATGGGAGACCTGGAAGAAGTTCCTGGCTCCTGGCTTCGGATCAGCCCAGCTCCAGCTGCTGCGGCCATCTGGAGAGTGAACCAGAGGATGGGAGACCTCTTTCTGCCTCTTCTTCTTTTTCTGTGTAATTCTTTCAGATGGATAAATATTTGGGTATACTGTGAACAGGACTTGCTGGATCATGATTCTATTTTTACATTCTCACCAACAGTGGCTTAATGCTTTCAATTTCTTTCCATCTTCACCAGCACTTGCTAGTTTCCATTTTTGTTGTTTTTACAGTAGTTGTCCTAATGGTTCTGATCTGCATTTTCCTAACAATTACTGATATCAAGCATCTTTTCATGTGTTTGTTTGGCTATCTGTGTTATCTTTCTTGGAGAAACGTCTACTCAAATCTTTTACCCATTTAAAAACTGGATTGTGTTTTTCTGCTGTTGCTGAGTTTACCTTTTGTTAGGAAAAAAACAACGAAATTTTGGATATTGACTCCTTAACAGATAAACCCTTAAAATTCAATAAAACATTTCTGGCGCTGGGTGTTTGCCTTAGCAGTTAAGATAGCAATGCTCCGGCCGGCGCCGTGGCTCAACAGGCTAATCCTCCGCCTTGCGGCGCCGGCACACCGGGTTCTAGTCCCGGTCGGGGCACCGATCCTGTCCTGGTTGCCCCTCTTCCGGGCCAGCTCTCTGCTGTGGCCAGGGAGTGCAGTGGAGGATGGCCCAAGTGTTTGGGCTCTGCACCCCATGGGAGACCAGGATAAGCACCTGGCTCCTGCCATCGGAACAGCGCGGTGCGCCGGCAGCAGCGCGCTACCGCGGCGGCCATTAGAGGGTGAACCAACAGCAAAGGAAGACCTTTCTCTCTGTCTCTCTCTCTCTCTCACTGTCCACTCTGCCTGTCAAAAATAAAAAAAATAAATAAATAATAATAATAAAAAAAAAAGATAGCAATGCTCCATATCACAGTACTTGAGTTCCGAGACAGGCCTTGGTTCCCAACTCCAGTTTACTACTAATACAGAACCTGCAAAGGCAGCAGATGACAGCTCAAGTAGTTGGGTCCTTGCCACCATGTAGGAGACCTGGACTGACTTCTCAGCTCCAGGCTTTGGCCAGGACAGTCCCAACCACTGCGGGTATTTGGGGAAAGGGCAGTGGGGGATTTGAACAAGAGGATGGAAGCTGTCTCAAAAATATATTCTGGATACTAACCCCTTACTACATTTATCATTTGCAAATATTTCCAAAGGGTGCCTTTTTCTTTTATTATTTTGCCACACAGACGCTTTCTGAGTTTAATGTAGCCTCACATGTCTACTTTTACTTTTATAGACTCTCTTCTGATGTCAAATCCAAGAACTCACTGCTAAGAATAATGCTATGAAACTATATAGTTTCAGGTCTTTTAAGTCTTTTATCCATTTTTGAGTACACTGTAAGACAAGGGTCCAATTTCACTCTTTGCATATGGACATCAAATTTTCCCTGAATTATTTGCTGAAGAGACTTTCTTTACTCAATGTGTAGTTTGTTATTTTTGTTGGGCTGTGGTGTAGTAGACTGGGCTGTGGTGCTGGCATCCCATATAGGCGCAGATACGAGTACTGGCTGCTGCACTTCCAATCAAGCTCCCTGCTGATATGCCTGGGAAAGTAGCATTAGATGTCTCAAGTGCTGGGATCCTGCAAGCATATGGGAGACCTGGAAAAAGCTCCTGCCTGGCTCCAGGCTTTGGTCTGGCCCAGATCTGGCCTTTGAGGCCATCTGAGGAGTGAACCAGTGGATGGAAGGCTTCTCTTTGCCTCTGCCTCTTCCTCTCAGTAACTCCACCTTTCAAAAAATAAATACATCTTTTTTTGTTTTTTAAAGATTTACTTACTTGAAAGTCAGAGTTACAGAGAGAGAGGAGAGGTAGAGAGAGAGAGAGGTCTTCCATCCGCTGATTCACTCCCCAACTGGCCGCAACGGCTGGAACTGCGCTGATTTGAAGCTAGGAGCCAGGAGCTTCTTCTGGTTCTCCCTTTGGGGATGCTCCCCAAAGCCAGGAGTCAGGATATTCCTCCAAGTGTCCCACATGGGTGGCAGGGCCCAAGCACTTGGTCCTCCACTGCTTTTCCCAGGCACATTAGCAGGAAGCTGGTATGTAAGAGCAGCCAGAACTGGAACTGGCACCCATATTGGGATGCCTGCATCACAAGGCAGTGGCCCAACTTGTTATACCATGATGCTGGCTCCAGCTTCATACTTTTTGACTACAAAAGGTAGTACAGAATTATAGTAATCAAATAGTTTGATACTGGCATAAAGATTGGCATGTAGAAACGGAATGAAACAGAAACTCAGAAATAAAACCTTGTATGTTCAAATGATTTTTTAAAGATATATTTATTTGGGGCCAGTGCTGTGGCACATCAGGTAAAGCTGCCACCTGCAGTGTTGGAATCCCATATCGGTGCTGGTTCGAGACTCATATCTACTTCTGATCCAGCTCTCTGCTATGGTCTGGGAAAGCAGTAGAAGATGTCCCAAGTCCTTGGGCCCCTGCACCCACGTGGGAGACCCAGAAGCAGCTCCTGGCTCCTGGCTTCGGATTGGCGCAGTTCTGGCCATGTGGTCAACTGGGGAGTGAATCATAGGATGGAAGACGTCTCTCTCTCTCTCTAATTATTTCAAATAAATAAGTAAATCTTTAAAAAAAAAAAAAAAGAATCCAGTTTAAGAATATCTGAAACAGTGTTCACAAAATAAAAGAAACATGCCAAAAAATTAGTAGTAGTGAGAATGCAGATGATTATTTTTCCAAAAAAAGTATAATTACCTCTCACTACTCCTAATGAGAGAAAAAACAAACTTCAAAACTGATTTAATCATTATTTCTAATCAGAGTACATTTCTGAGTTCTTTCATTTTAAAAATATACACTTATCTCAGGCCGGCGCCACAGCTCAATAGGCTAATCCTCTGCCTGCGGCACCGGCGCCCCGGGTTCTAGTCCCGGGCGGGGCGCCAGATTCTGTCCAGAGTTGCCCCTCTTCCAGGCCAGCTCTCTGCTGTGGCCCGGGAGTGCAGTAGAGGATGGCCCAGGTTCTTGGGCCCTGCACCCGCATGGGAGACCAGGAGAAGCACCTGGCTCCTGGCTTCGGATCAGTGCAGTGCACCAGCCGCGGCGGCCATTGGAGGGTGAACCAGCAGCAAAAGGAAGACCTTTCTCTCTCTCTCTCTCTCTCACTGTCCACTCTGCCTGTCAAAAAAAAAAAAAAAAATATATATATATATATATACACACTTATCTCAAATATTTATTTTAGTAGCAACTGTATGCCAGGCCCTGTGATGAGAATTAGAATTGTGTACAGAACAGACAAGTACATAATCTAGAGGGAGTATATAATCTAGAGGGAGTTTACACTCTGATGGGAGAAAATAAACACTGAGTAATTTATACAAATTATCATCCATATTTTTAAGGAAAATGACAACAGGGAGGCTTAATTTCAATTAGCTTGGTTTTCAGGAATGGCCTGTTAAAAAATGACACTGGGGGCCAGCATTATGGCAGAGCAGGTTAAGCTGTTGCTTGCAGAGTCTGCATCCCCTATGGGTGCTGTTTGTGTCCTGGCTGATCCATTTCCGATCCAACCTCCTATTAATGCTCCTGGGAAAGCAACGGAGGACAGCCTAAGTGCTTGGACCCCTGCATCCACAGGGACACCCAGAAGCAGCTCCTGGCTCCTGCCTTTGGTCTGGCCAAACCCCAGCTGTTACAGTCTTTTAGGGAGTCAACAGACAATGGACGATCTCCTGTCACTTTCTCTAATTCTGCCTTTTAAATAAATATATCTTTAAAAAATGACATTGAGGGGCCAGTTCCGTGGCACAGTAGGTTAACCCTTTGCCTGCAGTACCAGCATCCAATATGGGCACAGGTTCTAGTCCCGGCTGCTCCTCTTCCGGTCCAGCTTTCTGCTATGGCCTGGAGAAGCAATGGGAGATGGCCTGGGTGCTTGGGCCCCTGCACCTGCCTGGGAGACCAGAAGAAGCACCTGGCTCCTGGCTTCGGATCGGCGCAGCTCCGGCCATTGTGGCCATTTGGGGAGAGTGAACCAACGGAAGGAAGACCTTTCTCTGTCTCTCCCTCTCATTGTCTGTAACTCTACCTCTCAAATAAAATCTTTTAAAAAAAATGACATTGAAGCTCAGATTCAAAGAATGAGAAATAATCATGCAGGTAAAGGAAAAGCGATGCAGATGATGAGTGGTTAGGGAAGGCACTGACAGAGTAGCATGTGTAATGGAATCAGAATATAAATGAAAGTATAGAACAGTGAAATGAGAGAGATAAGAGTAGACAAGTATCAAATATGTCAAGGTCATAAAGGTCTTATAAGGAGTTTACAAGTTAAATGCATAGGAAACCACTAAAACAAGAGGGCAGTGACTTGATTTGATCTACTTTATTTTTAAAAGAACCACATTGATTATTTTATGAATCAGAGAGGGGCAATAGCAGCTAACTACTTTGGAGATGAAACAATGAGGTAACCATCACTTGCCCTAGATTATAACAATAAGAAAGTTAATAGAAAACAAAAAAATGCGAGTGATATGAAATAAATAATGTCACTCACAACACTGTTTAAAAGAAACTGCTCTTTCCATGGATGCTCCTCAAGAAGTAGACAAAGGCTATTCCTTACCATGTGACATCCTCTCTTCCCCCACACTACAGATAACTAGGGATGGGAAATAAGGAAGGAACCTACTCAGGAAAAGCCAATCCATAAGCAGGCCAGCAGTTTAAAAAAACAAATCTGTTTCAGTTTGGGCAGTGCTTATTAGCTCAGATTCTTAGTAATTTAATACAGAATCACATTCAAAATTAAAGAGTCACTAGCTAGCAAAAATCAAACTTAGTAGCTGACTTAATGGCTGGTGGAGCAATAGGTGAAGATTCATGAATTCCTACAACTGAAACAATCCTACCTCAAGTATGTTGGGTAATGTGAGGACCAGTCCCTCAACTTTCCTAAGAATAAGGGTAGGTTCTTTGTTGTCTGAAAAGCCAAATTCAAAACAAGTACCTATTAAGATGGGATTTTAATTTTTACAGAAGTAGAAATTGTGGCTGAAAAAATTATTAAACTTTCCTAATGGCAAATAGCTAATAAGATACAATCCTAGCTCTTTCCATTCTAAAAATCAAGGTTTTCCACAAATCTCAAGAAATAATTATCAGATACAAAACATTTTGGATTTCCTTTCTCTTCAATTGTATACAGGGTCAGCTTAAGGCCAGGTACCTGAGAGATCCTGACAAGCTGGAAAGTCAGTATCATGAGAATAGGAACTTTGCCTGTGTTATTCATATTCTCTATCCTCACAGCTTACAACAGAGCCTCCAGAATCAGATGATGAATAACTATCTGTTGAATAAATGAATTCACATGAGGAAACGGTAGAAGGGAAAGTCAGCAAAAAAGACCTCTTGAAAGTTCAACTGTAACTCAGATAGCAGAAAGTTGTGTCATGTCCCACCCATAACAAATCATTTCTTGTACATAAGTTTTCTTTGCTGTTGTTTTCAACCTAACAACTTATTGAGATGCAAAAAGTTTACAGAAAATAGAACTAAAAGTATATTTTAGTGCAAAAATTTTAGAAATCCAGTTTTGTTTTTTGTTTCTTTTTTTAAAGATTTTGTATCTGAAAGGTAGAGTTACAAAGAAAGAAGAGAAAAAGATGTTCTATCCACTGGGTCACTCCCCAAATGGCTGCAAAGTCTGAGGCTGAGCCAGGCCGAAGCCAGGAGTTTCACTTGGATCTCCCATATAGGAACAGGGGCCCAAAAACTTGGGCCATTCTCCATTGCTTCCCCAGGAGCTCCAACCGGTACACCCATATGGGATGCTGGCATCACAGACAATGCCTTAATGCATTATGCCACAATGCTGGCCCTGAAATCCAATTTTTCTTACTACACATTTTCCATGAACTCAGCATCCCATATGGGTGCCATTTCGAGTCTTGGCTGCTCCACTTCCTATCTAGCTCTCTGTTATGCTCTGAGAAAGCAACAGAAGATGGTCCAAGCTCTTGGGTCCTGCACCCACATGGGAGTCTGAAGAAACTCCTGGCTCCTGCCTTCGGATCAGCCCAGCTCCGGCCACTGCAGCCATTTGAGGAGTGAACCAGTGGATGGAAGACCTCCCTCTGTCTTTGCCTCTGCCTTTCTGTAACTCTGCCTTTTAAATAAATAAGTCTTTTTTAAAAAGTATATAATTTGCAGTGTTTAGTAAATTCATAAAGTTGTGCATTGATCACTACTAAGTCCAGATGACTTTCATCTTCACAAAGAGCAGTTTCATGCCCTGCTAATGCATCTGAGAAAGCAGTAGTAGATGGGTTAAATGCTTGGGCTTCTGCCACCAACATGGGAGCTCTGGCTCCTGGCCTGGCCATTTTGACCACTTGGGGAGTAAATCAACATTTAGAGATCTCTATATCTAACACTGTGCCATTCAAACACAATTTTTTTTTTTAAGTATTGTATTGAGTATATCAGAGTAGACAGTAGGAAACAGTTTTTTCTTTTGTGGTATCCTTTTATTTATAAATGCAATTACAGAATTCGTGATCTTCTATAACTGGCTTCTTTCAGGCAACGTAATGTTTTTAGTTTAATCTATATAGTTGCATATATCAGTACTTCTTTTTTTTTTTTTAATAGCAAAATAGTCCACTGGATGTATATACCATATTTTGTTTATCCATGTTACTTCATAGATATTTGAGTTGCTTGTTTTGGCTATTATGGATAATGCTGCTACAAACATTTTCATATTTTTTTTTGTACAGATACATGTTTTCAATCCTCCTGGGTTGATATCTAGGAGTAAACTAGTGGGTCACATGTTAACTGTTATACTGTTTGAATGTCAAACAGCATTCCAAAGTGGCTGCAGTATCCTTACCAACATTTGTCACTGTCTTTTTGTTTATTGCCATCCTAGTGGATGTGAAATGGTATCCTGTGGCTTTGATCTATATTACCCTAATGACTAATGACATTTATCATATTTTAAATTTATTGGTCTTAAATGTGAACAAATATTTTAAGTCAAAATTATTTATCAACCATGAACCCAATTCTACAGATACGCTTATAATACAACGTGCATCTTATTCAAAGGAGAAATAATGACCCAACCATCTATATTTACACTGGATATTGGTACTCTGTAATAGGCCTTTTCTTCCCTTTTTTATTCTAACATCCCTTACTCTCGTGGCAAACCTGCAGTTTAAAGGGAATGTGTCAATATCCCTCCTCAACTACAACACACACAAAACTAGACACGTGCCACATAACCTTTTACTGGCCAATCACAGAAACATATTTCCCTACCCACAGATGTTAGTTCAGGTATAAATATGCAATCAAAGTCTGGCCAATCAAACCTATCCCTAGATTTTTTTTTAAATTTATTTGACAGATAGAGTTAGACAGTAAGAGAGAGAGAGGGAGAGAGAGACCGACAGAGAGAAAGGTCTTCCTTCCGTTGGTTCACCCCCCAAATGGCCGCGAAAGCGGGAGCTACGCTGATCTGAAGTCAGGAGCCACGCTGATCTGAAGTCAGGAGCCAGGGGCTTCCTCCTGGTATCCCATGAGGGTGCAGGGGCCCAAGGACTTGGGCCATCCTCCACTGCCTTCCCAGGCCACAGCAGAGAGCTGGACTGGAAGAGGAGCAACCAGGACTAGAAGCTGGCCCCCATATGGGATGCTGGCGCCACAGGTGGAGGATTAACCAAGTGACCCATGGCGCCGGCCCCTATCCCTAGACTTTTGACTAGCACTCTTATCATAAATAATGGCAACTGTACTCTAGACTTACCTGGTTAAGATACCTAGATTTTCCTATTATGTTTAAACTAATTTGAGCTAGGTTTCTATTCCCTACAACGTAACTACATATAAATTAGCTCTTTCTGCCTAAAACTATCAGAACGTTCAATATCAATCTTACTGAAAAAGTATCCTTGTAGTCATTACTGTAAAGAGAGCCAGAAAATAAAGTTGGATTTCTACCAAAGACCAAGAATAATATAACAATTATTTGAAAAATCTTGAAGACTATTATTTTGCTTGTTTTTCTGGGCCAGTAACAGTTGAGAGTGGCTGAAGAGAATCAGGGTGAAGGAGGCTGTATGGGAAGCAGACAGGATTTGGCCATTTAATACAGTTCAAGTACAGACACTATTTAATGTACGGCTTTTGGCACACAGCTATTAAACCAAATGAATTTATGTAATGCCTTCTTCAAAGAACCACAAAGATATAACATAAAAATTAAAATATATATTAAGAGTAGATACTGAGGGGCTGGCATGGTGGCGCAGCAGATTAAAACCTGACCTGCAGCACCAGCATTCCGTATGGGTGCTGGTTCGAGTCCCAGCTGCTCCACTTCTGATCCAGCTCCCTGCTAATGTGCTTGGGGAAGCAGCAGAGGATGGTCAAAGTCTTGGGCCCCTCACTTGTGTGGAAGACCTGGAAGAAGTTCCTGGCTCTGGCTTCAGATCGGCTTAGCTCCAGCTGTTGTGGCCATCTAGGGAGTGAATCAAGAGAATCTCTCTCCCTCTCTGTAATGCTTTCAAATAAATAAAATAAAATCTTAAAAAAAAAAAAGTAGATACTGGGCAACTTAAAGTTTTATTAAAGATCAGGACATTGAGATAGATAGAATGTAATTTTTACTTTCTAATATTAGAAAATATGCTCACCACCAAATAAGGAAATACCATATCATCATAGTATTTTGACTATTGTTAATAAAAATTTAATGAAATTTCAGGTTTGCCAAAATACAACTAAAATGTAACTTACATTAGTTTCAATGTAAATTAAATTAAGGATAAAAGGGGCAGGCCACCAAATTTTGTGGTTACAGTGCATAAACAGTAAAACGTTTAGCATTTTTAATAATCAAGTTAATCTTGGGGCTGGCACTGTGGTGCAGTGGGTTAACGCCCTAGCTTGAAGCGCCGGCATCTCATATGGGCGCCGATTCTAGTCCTGGCTGCTCCACTTCCTGTCCAGCTCTCTGCTAAGGTCTGGGAAAGCAGTAGAAGATGGTCCAAGTCCTTGGGCCCCTGCACCCATGTGGGAGACCAGGAAGAAACTCCTGGCTCCCGATCGGCACAGCTCCGGCCGTCGTGGCCAACTGGGGAGTGAACCATCGGATGGAAGACCTCTCTCTCTCTCTCTCTGCCTCTCTTCTCAATGTATAACTCTGACTTTCAAATAAATAAATAAATCTTTCAAAAAAAAGTTAATCTTGTATTACCAGTAAATGTGACCTTCCATCATTTTTATTATGGGTACCAAACAGTACAAATTAGAGCTGCTTTCTGATTGCAAAACCTACATAAAACATTTACTAACCAATTCACAACACAGGATTAGAGAAATGAAAGTCAGAAACTAGTAATTTTGTGACAATATGGTCAAAGCAAGTAGGAGAAAGTAGGCTTGCATTTGTGTGTTAAAGAAGGAAAAAGGAAGCCCCATCCAGCTCATGGTGATTTGGATTACAGCACATAGTGGCACAAGAAATCACAAGCAAAAGGTTATCCCGACATGGAACATAGGGATTTATTTGGATATAATGCATGATGAAGTCAGTTGGTAGAAATAGTACGAGCCTCCATTTATTTATTCTGCATGTACTACATGCTAGGCATTAAGCATGTTAATAGCTTATACAGATCAAGTTAATTTCCATTACTATTAAGTAGAAAAAGGTTCAAAACCCAGATCTAACTGACTTCATAATCCATGTTCTTTTAACCCTTATTCTCTTAAGATTTTTAATAGCCTGTATTAGCTCAAAGTGACAGTCATCTGTAGCAATAATAAGATAGCAGTTCTCAAAGTGTGTTCCACAGATGCCTGTGCGGGCCTTGAGACCTTTTCAATAGTCCACAGGCATAGTATTAACCTAAATGCCTGTCAAGTGAAGACTGGATAAAGAAAATTATGGGGGCCGGCGCAGCGGCTCAATAGGCTAATCCTCTGCCTTGCAGCGCCGGCACACCGGGTTCTAGTCCCGGTCGGGGAGCCCAATTCTGTCCCGGTTGCCCCTCTTCCAGGCCAGCTCTCTGCTGTGGCCAGGGAGTGCAGTGGAGGATGGGCCCTGCACCCCATGGGAGACCAGGAGAAGCACCTGGTTCCTGCCTTCGGATCAGCGCGGTGCGCCGGATGCAGAGCGCCGGCCACGGTGGCCATTGGAGGGTGAACCAATGGCAAAGGAAGACCTTTCTCTCTGTCTCTCTCTCACTGTCCACTCTGCCTGTCAGAAAAAAAAAAAAAAAAAAAAGAAAATTATGGGATAAGTACTCTACAGAATACTACACAGCAGTTAAAAAAAAAAAAGAAATCCAGTCATTTGCAACAAAATGAATGAATCTAGAAAACATCATACTTAGTGAAATAAGCCAGTCCCAAAGGAACAAATACCATATGTTCTCCCTGACCTATGGTAACTAATAGAGCACCTAAAAGGAAATCTGTATTAGTAAAATTGACACTTTGAGAAACAATGACTTGAAAAGCCCTTGTCTTGACCGTCAAGAAAGTTTTTTGTTTTTTTTTTCTTGATGTGACTTGAAAAGCCCTTGTCTTGACCGTCAAGAAAGTTTTTTTTTTTTTTCTTGATGGAGAATGGGACTAGGAATGGGAGGGAGAGGGGAAGGTTGGGGGGTACGAGGGTGGGAGGGCTGGTCCATCGGGAAGAGCTGCTGAATTCCTAAAGTTAAATAAATGGTTTCTTTGGGGAAAAAAAAAAGAGACCACAAGATTGGAGCTATTTTCCCAATACTACTACAGATATTTTTCTTATTGTGTCAACAACTGCACTGATATAATATGGTTTGTAAAACTGCTGGCACTTTAGAATGAATTAATAAGGTACAAGAATCAAGCTGAGAGAGTAGTCATAGTATTTGTTATTTAAAAAAAAAAAGCCAGCTCACTTAAAAATATCTTTAGTGGGAGCCAGTGTTGTGTGGCATGGCAGGTTAAGCCTCTTGCTTGCAATAACAGATATCAGCAATCCATATCGGAATGCCACTTCTAGCCTTGGCTGCGCCATTTCCAATCCAGCTTCCTGCTAATACACCTGAGAAGGCAGTGGAATACGTGTGGCCCAAGTACATGGGCCCCTGCTGATCACCAGGAAAGTGTTCCCAGCTCCAGGCTTCAGCCTGGCCCAGACCTGGCTGTTGTGGTCATTTGAGGAATGAACCAACAGATGGAAAATCACTCTCTCTCTACCTTTCAAATAAATAAACCTTTTAAAAAAATACAAGAAAGAAACAAGAAATTAAAAAACCAATTTAATGCAATAAAAATGGTTACTTTTATTAAATATGGCCTTTTCTAATTGTGTGATGAATTGCGAATTACACATAAAACCCTTCTGTAGCATTCCAACTATAGTCCTATAGTACGATGAATGTCTCAAGGAAAAAGTACTTGTGAAACTGAGTTGTGAACTGACTCAGCCACCATTTTCACAAACATCATTTTTACTTGAAAGAATGACTGACAAATTATGGCTATACAGACTCAGTGTCTAGCAGATATTTTCACAAGAATGAGCTTAGTGAGCCCATGGCTTCAGAGAAAACAATTTACACTATCCACTGCTAATGATAAAATTTGAGCTCTTAAGTATAAATTAGAATATTGGAAAACTTGTATGTACCACTGTAAGCTTGACAGATTCTCAATAGTTAAGATTTTTCTGAACTGTAGTGACAATAATTTGGAATTATCTTCCACCATATAATAAAATGTGTCAGCATCTGGAAATCTCATAATACAGTGACAAAATGTTTTCAAATGATCCAATACATGGCGTTACAAAATTAGACATACGAAAAAGACATTATTTGAAGTATAAGACAGACTAATGGATTTTAATCTAGGGTAAGAAAAGTTCACCCATGTGGCTTCATATTCTCATTGCAACTAATCTTTTAAAAAGATTTATGGAGTTATGGTGTAGTATCAGAGAATAATCTACATAATTATCCTAAAAAAGCAACTAAAATATACCTCTATTTTTCATTGCCTATCTGGTGAAGGTGAATATTCTTCATATTCTTCAATCAAAACAGCATATCATCAAAGAACTAAATTCAGAAACAGGTAAGAGAATTTAGCTGTATTCTTAAATCAAACATTTAAAAAAACCTGAAAAAAATGTTAAACATAGTGATTCTCACTAAAAATTTTTGGTTTTGGAAAATAAATTCAGTTTCATTAAAATTTTTGTTTAAATAAAATGTATTATATGTTAATAAACTTTAAAATTTCTTAATTTCTATTTCTAAAATGGTAAATACCAATAAAAACCCAGAAACAAAAATTCTGTTGAGGGTCCTTAATCTTCAACACTGTAAATAGGTACTATGTACCCTAAACCTTTGAAAACATCTGAACTATGATCATTATAAAGATGTTCTCACAGTATCTACAGAAAAAAGGGAGTTTCTCCAACTCTTTTACCTAATCTAAATGGAAAGCACAGAAAATGGATTGTGTTCTCTAGTGCTTAAAGTCCAGAAATGATACACAGTATCAAAAAATTTCTCTAGGAGAAAAAAGAAAACATTTACTGAATACCTATTATAGCCCACAGACTCTGCTAAGAGTTTCCACGTAAAACTTGTTAATCAAATTTAAGACCTGGATTAAGGCTGAGTGAAGGTAAAAGGAAGCAGAAAAAAATGACTTTGACACACTTGAGTTATACTCATTCCCTTGAATATTATGCTATTAAGTGAAAAGCATACAAATTTCTTCTTCAAAATGAACTCACTAATTCCTATTTATAACATTGAGAGAAATGAGAATTAAGTAAAAAGCACGTACATAGGTGCTCACAAAGTTCCAAAACTAAACCAGAGAGTTCCAAAATCAGCAATCAAGGTTAAATTTGATCACATGCTCTCATTTCATCCTTACAGGCCTCAAGTAGATGAACACTATTCTAGAAAATATTTTAAAATATTTAAGGACCCATGGCCACTATTAGGTATTAGGGACCAATGTTTAGAAACTACTTACATATTTTTTTCTAAAGTGGTTCTATTCTTTTACATCTAAATCACTCTTAAAATTCTTTCCAATCTTATGTATTCATTTGACACATTAGTGACTATAAAAACAATTTCTTCTAAGAAAATTATCAAGAAGCAGTTCTAAAATTGGTTGCCCTGTAAACTAGAAAAGCTGGCAGGAAGCATTAAAACAATCATTTAATTTCTAACTTTATTTCTATCAGGCATTTCATAACGTCACACACTTGGACTATTATATGAAAAATTAGACAGTGGTTATTTTAAGTACAGTAAATATGTTCCAAGATGTGTGATGAGAGAGGTCAGTGTCTAAAAGCTAACTAGACTTAATAGCTTAACAATGCTTTTCACTCTGTATGTTTTAACAAATCACCAAGGCTATTTCCAAACAATAAAACAGCTGATCAATTTATTAAATTCTTGCCGACCAAACAACTTTTTTTTACGTTCAAGCTGATTTCACATTTTATGCTGAATGGACAATCATAAAATTATAATTATGTAAAATTTTAAAATTCTTTTATATACAGGTAAATTGTTTTAAAGTTGTGACTGACTTATTAAGACCTAATTATTTTCTAACATATCACAATTCTATCTGAACCTGGATACGCTTAGAACTTCTTTAAAAACTATGTGGGTTTATTATAAAATCTATAGAACTCCTCTGTACTTCAGAAGTACAAATTAGATATACTTATCTTGCTTTATCCTGACAAATTTTTCTATTTGAAGTTTGGGCACTACTCATTTCCTATGTTGCACTGTTTACCTTCTCTATGGTTACCATCCTCAAACTAACAATGGTGATCCACTACCACATTGTAAGGAAGAAGTCAAGTCTTGGTGGATATCATCCGACAGTTCTTGAAAATAATTTTAAATATATGCTCACATATGCCTTTTTTGATACTTTTCTTTCAAGAAAGCATGACTGCATTTTGGAGGAGCCAGAATGTTAGACTGAAAAGTAGGCACAAGTATCAGATTTGAAAGTTATGAATTAGTTTCAACTCTAACACTTAGAAGTTACAATTTCACAAAGGTCACTAATTTCCTGTGGCCATACATTCCTTCAATGAGCAATTACATGTCTCTGTATTTAAAACTTTCCCTGGTACAGGCATTTGGTACAGCCATTAAGTTGCTGCTTGGGATGCCTGCATCCCATACTGGAAAACCTGGTTCCAGTCCCCGCTCTTCTGCTTCCATTCCTGCTTCCTGCTAATGTGCCTGGGAAAGCAGCAGTTGATGGCCCAAATGGTTGGGTACTTTCCAGCCATGTGGAGAAGATCAGATGGAGTTCTGAGATCGTGGCTTTGGTCTGGCCCAGTCCTAGCTGTTGTGGGTAGGTGAGGAGTAAACCAGTGGATAGAAGATCTCTTTCAACAAAATGAAAAATAAAATAATGAAAACTTTCCCCATTAACTGTGCAGTGTAACTTAAAGTTCAATGCAGCATAAGTTATACACACACAAAAATAGAGCTAACTGTAACTAAAGGAGAGAATGAACTACACTGAATTTTACTAAATCCTCTCCCTCCTCCCAAAAGGAAACAATGAAGGTAATAACATGCTCAGAGAATTGCCAGGCATCTTTTTTAACATTAACCTATTAATCTGCACAACACTGATGAAACAGATGTCAACTACTTCTAGTTTTACAGACAAAGAACTGTTAAGACTACATGCTTTCCCCAAGGTCACAAGAAAGTTAGAGACTAGGTTAAACCAAACTGTAGAACTTTGTACTATTCATCATTTCCAATCAAACTAAAAATGGCTACAACTATCTCACTCCATATGCCATCCAATGAAGTAGCCAATAGCCACATGTGGTTATCAGCACTTGAAATTCAGCTACTACTAACACAGAAATGCCATTTACTTGTAAAATACAAACTACATTTCAATATCTCAATTTTTTTTTCCATATTGCAATGGTATTTTTGACGTACCAGATTAAAGATTCACTGATTTATTTGAAAGTCAGAGTTAGAGAAGAAGAGGCAGAGAGACAGATCTTCCATTTGCTGATTCAATGCCCACAGGTGGCTGCAACCCCCAGGGCTGGGGCCAGGCAGAACCCAGGAACCAGGAGCTCCTTGCAGGGTATCCTATGGTAGCAGGGGCCTAAGCCCTTGGGCCATTTTCCACTGCTTTTTCCAGGCCAATAGCAGGGAGCTGGATAGGAAGTGGAGCAGCTGGAATTTGAACCAGGGCTCATATGGGATGTGAGCACTGGCTTTACCTATTATGCCACAACACCAGTCTCTGATACACTGAAGTAAATAAAATTCAATGGACAGCATTGGCCCATACTTCTTTTAGAAGATTTCCCAATGAAACAGATGTCATCATAAGGCCTAAACCAAATAGCTATATTTTCTTGGAGTTTGTTGTATTCTACATACATTACATATGCAGCGTAATATCCACATTTGGAGGAAAATGGGCCTATGTGTTCTGAGAGATTCAGACATACAGATAATTAACACATAAAACAGCCCATCATTAATGTTCTTTAAGGATGAAAAAGACATTTCTAGATCTCATTATGAGTTACTCTGAGTAAGTCACACTGAGGAAAAAGTATGGCCTCTATTATATATTTCATTTTGTTAAGTGTGAAATGAAAGTATTTCTATTTCTAATGACATACAGGGGTATCAAAGTCAGCTGAGGATGCCAGCAAGACACATCAAACTTCTCAAAACAGAAACAAAAAGTCCTGTCTGATGTGTAGATACTTAGTGGCAAGTAGCAAGGGGAAATAGCAATCTTTAAAATGAGGATAACTTTAGAAAATAATCTGGCAATGCCCAATTTTTTTTAAGTTTTCCATATGACCTAGTAAATTCCACCCGTAGGTATATGACCAAGAGATAAGAAATGACACCCATACAAATGTACATGAATGTTCACAGAATTACATATTCATATATAGCTAAAAAGTGGAAACAACACAAATGTCCATCAACTTATGAATGGATAAACAAAATGCGGTACATCCATATGCTGGAATATCATTCAGCCATAAGAAGGACAAGAAACACTGATACATTATTGTCACAATATATATGAACCTTGAAAATATATTACCTGAAAGAAGCCAGTCACAAAAGCTCACAAATTGTGTAACTCCATTTAAATGAAATGCCCAGAACAGGCAAATCTAAAGAGACAAAGTGGTTGCCTGGGGCTGGGGTAGTTGAAAAACGAAGAGTGACTGCTAATGAGCACTAGTTTCTTTTTTGAGTTAAGTGAAAATATTCTAAGAGTGATCCCGGTAATGGTTGCACAACTATGTGAATATGCTCAAAAGCCACTTTTAATGGGTAGATTATATGGTATGTGATTTATAACTCAACACAGGCAGAAATGTAGAGAAGAAAGGGCTATTTTTTTCTGGACTTTGTTACTGGTATTCATCAGTTTTTAAATTTTGTAATTTGCAATTTTCTTCATTCTGAATAGATATTAGTTAAAAAAAACTTACTTTATTGGCACAAATTAAATTTACTGAAAATAATACTGTACATTTAGAAGGTTGATTTTTACGGCATGTGAATTATCTCAATAAAGATGTTAAATTTTTCATTAGAAAAAGGGATCATAAGGATTATAGCTCATGTTAACCAAAAAGCAATCATAGAATTAATGGCCACAACTCCAATACATAGTCTCTCAAACTATGCAACCCACTAAAACAGCACAAACTACCTCAGAGATCTGAATGGCTTTGTGAAAAGCCCCCAAAATAAGTTAATAGTCAAGCAAATGCTCCAGTTCAGAAAAAGGCCAGGGGAATTTGAACATCTCACTATAAATATGTAGAGAGGGATAACATAAAAAAATACTTGACCACTTTTTCCCTTAAAAGCTGAACTCTTGATTCAGATGTAGAAGATTTAAAAACAACAAAAACCTATTTACTTGAACTCTTAAAAGCTGAAGGGAAGACAGTCTTGTATCAGAAATCTGTGTGTATACACACACCTTACACAGACTGAGAACCTCGGGAGCAGCTGTATCTAAGACAATGAAGCTTTTTTCCCCCTTTTAAATAATAAAATGTGATGGTGCCATTCCATAGCCCACCCCATCCCCCACCACCACCACCAGCAGGTGGAGGGAAAGGATACTGTAGACTAGAGGATGACAGCTTTGTATAACCCTTTGGACTTTCTATGTAAGAATGCAGCTGGTGGTCTCCTCTCAGGAGGGGATAAAGAGATTTGTGGACAAGCTGAAATAAGGGGTATCCTCTGCCTGGAAGAGGGCACATCGTGAGCCACATCTTGAAACAGCTATATCCAGAGTAAAAACACAGGCCGCTGGAAGGCACTGTTAGCATCACCAGGATGGCCTCTCACGCCGGGGGTGTTTTTTTTCAACGGAGAAGTTGACTCCTGTAGTTTGGACATCGGGGGGGAGGCAGGGGTAAAGCGGGAGTCGGGAAGACCAGAGAAAACGCCTTTAAGTGGAGACGCCTCGGGCCCCGCCGAGGAAGTTCCGAGCCCCGCTCGGTCGCCGCACGCTCGCCCCCGCCCCCCGCCGCCCTCCTTTCCCGCGGCGCCAGACGTCGGTGCCGGTGCCGGGGCGAGAGCGGGCATCGCCGCCGCGGCCGGGCAGCGCCGGCCGCACACACACGCGCCGCGCGGCCCAGCCCTCGCGCCCGCGCCGGCCCGGCTCTGCGGGGCAGGCCTAGGCCGCGCCGGCCGGGGCCCGGCACCTCGCGCCCCGGCGGAGGTGGAGCAGGCCCGACACAAACTTCCCGGCGCGTTCGCAGAGGCGTCACGGGCGGGCCGGCCCCCAGCGCCATTCCCCGGCGGCCCCGCGGCGGCGGCGACTCCCGCCCCTGCTCCCCACTCTGAGTGCCGGCGGCCACCGACCGCAGGCCCACGGCGCCCACCCCTCCGGCGCCTCCGAGTTTACCTCCAAGTCGCGGCCTTTGTTCTTGAAATTCTTGAGCCGCTGGTTGTCCAGTTTCTCGTTGTCCGCCATGGCCGGGCCGGTGACTCCTTCCCCCGCCCGGGCCCCGCGGGATCCGCCCCAACCACCGCGCCGCACCGACACTCCCAGGAACCGGGCCGCCGCCTGCGCCGCTCTGCCCGCCCGGCCGCCGCTTCCTTCCTCCTCTCACCTGCCTCGGCCGCGGCCTTCTCCTCCTCTCCCCGCCCGCCCCCCCGCCCTAACCCCAGCGCGACGGCAGCTCCGGCGAAGACAACTGCGGGGCCGGGCGGCGGCAACGGCGGCGGAATGTGCTGCCGGCTGAGAGGGGGAGGCAGCCTCGATCTGAGGGCCCCGGCGCCGCAGCCACGCCCATCGCCGCCAACCCTGCTCGCCGATTGGCCGACCGGGCTCCGGCGCGCTCGACCAATCGGAAGGGCGGATGGGGAGCGGGGGCGGAAAGAGCAAACGGAAAGGGGAAGCGAGGAACGCAGGGAGGAAAGGGCCGGGGGCTGGGAGGGTTCGGAGGGGAGGGGTGAGGAGGGGCGCGGCGGGGGCAGGGCAGGGAGGGACCACGTGCAGCTGGAGAGCGGGGGGAGGAAGCGCAAGAGAAGCAGGTTTGCGGGGAGGCGGGGAAGAGGAACCCGGGACCGCCGCCGAGACGAATTGGTTTGCTCCGGTTGTCAGGGCAGCTCCGGACCGCTGGCGTCCAGGGAGGAAGCCGAGTTAAAGTGGCGTTCTGTCCACGTCCCGCGCACCCTGTCTTCCAGGGCATTCCTTGCGCGCTCCGCTCGCCTTAGCAGGAGCAGAGCCACGACTCTGTTCCATCGCGGCTCGTGCGTCAGCCCTGACTACTTCTCCGGCGAGGGGTTGCGGGCGTCCGAGGGTCGCGCCTTGGGGCCAGGACTGGCTGGGGTTCTCCAGGCCGAGAGGGGCAGTGGGTGGAAAAGGAGAAGGGCCCATTAGACCAATCTAGTTCGTCCTCTCCGACCAAGGGCCCGCAACAGGTAGGAAGTTGGGAAGAGCAGATCCACTGACGATACCACTTCCTAGGTGTTTCGCGTTGACAAAGTTAAAGTATCTACTTGGCGGCCGAGCATTAGTTCTGGAGGGCGGGAACCGTGGCACCTGCCGCAGTACTGTAATATTGTAACTCGTTTGAAGGGAGTAAACTCCCAGGATACCTTATGTACTGGGAACATCGTTACCAGAGGCAGAATAACGCAAGATACAGAAGAACGTATTCAAAAATTTCAGAATAAGAAGACGAAGAATTGGTTTTTAAATGTAGTTAAATACCAACTAGTAGCCCCTCAAAGGTGGAGGGGTGAGAAACAGCAACAACCCGGATGGAAAGCAAGGGATAAAGGCATTGGCTTTGTTTAAAATCTGGTGAGATAGGGGAAGAAACCCAGCTACCGACTCCTTTGGGAACTTTGACTCTTGGTCCTTTCTAATATATTTTTTGAGTAGAACAGCATGCAGAAATAAACGTTAAAATGCAAATGTTCCTTAAGTAAACACTTTATAAAGTCAAAGGAGGAAAATTTTAAAGGCGGGAGCTGGGGTGCTGAGGGAAATCTGTGGATTTAACGAGTACCAAACGACCGAGTTCCCTTTGAGAGAGGGGGAAATGAGGAGAGCTAGAATACTGTAGGAGCTGCTTGAAGATGTTGTAAGGTGGAGGAGGGGGTAAATTCTTAGAAGCAGAGCAATACCTTTAAAAACCTTAGAAGTCTATACTTTGAGCTGGGCTGTGGCTATGGCAAACAAGCTGTGTCTCGAAATCACATTGTATGTAAATTAAATGCAGATCTTAAAATACAAATGATGAGGTTCATTATAAATTGTAAGTCCCCAAAGACAAAGTAATTGAAGTAACATTGTATTTGCATGCTGGAGCACTGACACATTTGGAAAGGAGTTTAGTATAAAAACATTCAGTTGAAAAGCTGAAGTGTGTGCATGTGTGTGTACATGTGCGTGTGTGCATGTGCATGTGTGTGCATGTGCATGTGTGTATGTGCGTGTGTGCATGTGTGTGTATGTGCGTGTGTGCATGTGCGTGTGTGTGTGTTTAAAGATGTATTTATTTATTTGAGAGGTAGAGTTACACACAGAAAGACGGAGAGACAGACAAAAAGGTCTTCCATCTGCTGATTCACTCCCCAAATGGCGCAATGGCCAGAGCTGTGCCAATCCAAAGCCAGGAGCCAGGAGCTGCTTCTGGGTCTCCCACGCAGGTGCAGGGGCTCAAGCACTTGGGCCATCTTTTACTGCCTTTGCAGGCCATCAGTGGGGAATTTGGATCCAAAGTAGAGCAGTAGGGACTCAATCTGGCTCTGCAGGCAGAGGATTCACCTACTATGCCACAGCGCCAGCCCCATATGTGTATATTTTCTACCACCACGGTTTTTTTAAGGAGGGTTCAAGAAAAAACAAAATTATTGGTGAATTACTACCCTATGATTAGAAGTTATCCTGTTAACATGCATGCATAGATGAACGTTTTTCTAAAGAAAGCTTGGTTATTTGAAAAGCAGAGTGACAGGGAGAATTAGAGAGAGAACCTCCATCTATTGGTTCACTCTCCAAATGGCTGCAGGGTTTGGCCATGCTGAAGCCAGGAGACAGGGGCCAGGAACACCATTCAGGTCTCCCATGTGGGTAGCAGGTACCCAGGTACTTGCAGCATCCTCTGCTGTCTTGCCAGGTGCATCAGTGGGGATATAGATGGAAAACAGTACTGGGACTCAAAGCGGCACTCAGGTATTGCATGTAGGCGTTGAAGACAGCGGCTTAACCTGTCTATGCCACAATGCTGGCCTTCTAGATGAATAATTATTTTACTTAAAAAAAAATTCACGGTAGTTTTCATGATGGATTTTATGGAATTGTCTACTGTTGCAGATTTATAAGCCTTCTTGTCTTCTAGCTACAGCTAGTTGTAGCTGATCATTTAACATCATCCCTAACTTCTCTCTGCAGAGTGCACCAGTAAAAGGGGTGTGATCGTGGCTACCAACTGAGAGACGCCTTACAAGAGAAGTAAAACTTTAATTTTATTTAACATCTACTTTTTGTCTTCCTCTCTGGACAGTAAGCTCTTTGAAGTCAAGGGCCATGTCTGTTTTGTTTACTACTATATAATACGTGGCTGTATTATACAGTATATACTGTATAACACAGTAGGCAGTGAGTGACTATCAGATGTAAGACCTGAATCTGAGGTTTTTCAAGTGCATGTCCCTGAAGTTGAAAAATAAGCTACACTTCTTGATAGACATGTGGACTGAGCAGTTATTGCTTCTAATTTACACTGAGTTCCTTCTAAGAATTCTTGGTTTGGTGTCATGCTCATACCAGGGTTAAACATTAGGAAATAAATTAGACTTCATGTTTCAGGGCAAAACTACAATATTTAAAAATAATTGTGACACACTTTGTTAAAATAATTATCCTTAATTATAATTTTTTTCAAACACTTATTTTATTTGAAAGGCAGAGTAATAGAGAGAAGGAGAGAGTGAAAGAGAAATCTTCCATTCTCTGGTTAATTCTCCAAATGGCTTCTACGGCTGGGGCTGAATTGGGCTGTGCCAGGCAGGAGCCAGGAGTATAGAACTCCATCTATGTGTGGCAGGGACCCAAGTGCTGAAGCCATCTTCCACTGCTTTCCCAAGTGTATTAGAAGGGAGCTGGGATTAGAACCAGAGCTGCCAAGACTGGAAAGTTTGCTCACACATTGCAGCTGATGGCTTAACCTGCTGCACCTTGACTTGAGCACCTTATGACTCTTAGGTAGTCTGTTTGCTGACTTAAATTTTTTTGAGATTGTCACTACTCATTTGCCAACAAATTTACATGTTTGGTGTCTGTACTTTCTGGTTCTTCTCAGAGAGACATAATTTATCAAGGGATGAAGAGGTTCTTCAGGGGCTTAGTAATGGTTCTAATGCAAGTAGGCAACCTAATTGGCAAGATACATTAGAACTAATTCTGGTCGGGTTTCAGAAAAATTTTTAATTTCATTTTTTACTTACATTTCTTTGTTTCCCTGACTATAGCATCAGTACAATGTTATTTATTTATTTATTTATTTATTTGACAGGTAGAGTTATAGACAGTGAGAGGGAGAGACAGAGAGAAAGGTCTTTCTTCTGTTGGTTTACTCCCCAAATGGCTGCTACGGCCAGCGCTGTGCTCATCTGAAGCCAGGAGCCAAGTGCTTCTCTCTGGTCTCCCATGCAGGTTCAGGGGCCCAAGCACCTGGGCCATCCTTTATTGCCCTCCTGGGCCACAGCAGAGAGCTGGACTGGAAGAGGAGCTAGAACCGGGACTAGAACCGGTGCCCATATGGGATGCCGGCACTGCAGGCAGAGGATTAACCTAGTGAGCCATGGTGCCGGCCTCATTTTTTTTAATATTTACTTATTTATTTGAAAGAGTTACAGAGAGAAGGAGAGGCAGGGGCAGAGAGAGAGAGAGATCTTCCATCCACTGGTTCACTCCCCAGTTGGCCACAACGGCTGGAGCTGTGCCAATCTGAAACCAGGAGCCAGGAGCTTCCTCCAGGTCTTCCCACGTGGGTGCAGGGGTCCAAGCACTTGGGCCATCTTCTACTGCTTTCCTAGATCATTGCAGAGAGCTGGATGGGAAGTGGAGCAGCCAAGACTTGAACCGGTGCCCACGTGGGATGCCAGCACTGTAGGCGGCAGCTTTACCTGTTACTCCACAGCGCTGGTCCCAGGTTTCAGAAATTTAGTTTGCTGAACTAAGAAAGCAGTAAAATGCAGAACATTAATACCATTTCAGCATCATCTTAGTTGTAGCTTAAAAAACAAACATTGATTTTTCACACTTCTGGAGCATGTAAAGTCCAATATCAAGAGCTGGCAGGTCTGGCATCTCTGAGGGCTGGTTTGTAGAAGATTGTCTTCTCATTTTTGTATCTGGTGGTGGAGAACAAGCAGACAGCAAGCTCTCACATTTCTTTTTCTTCTTTTTTTAAAAAGATTTTATTTGTTTACTTGAAAGTCAGAGTTACAGAGAGGTAGAGGCAAAGAGAGCAAGAATCAGCCAGTGGAAGTTCTGTCTTTCCCTGCCATTCTCTCTGTAATTCTGCCTTTCAAATAAATTCAAACAAATTCCAAATAATTTCTTTCTTTATTTATTTGAAAAGGCAGAGTTATAGAGAGAGAAGAAGAAACAGGTCTTCCTTTCCCTGGTTTACTCCTCAGATTGCCACACCTTACAGGGCTGGGCCAGGCTGAAGCCAGAAGCCTGGAATCCCATCCAGGTCTCCCACGTGGGTGCAGGGGCACAAGTATTTGGGCCATGTTCTGCAGCTTTCCCAAGCACATTAGCAGGGAGCTGGCTTGGAAGTGGAGCAGTCTGGATGTGAACCAGCACGTATATGGGATGCTGGTGTCACAGGTGCCCGCTTAACCCCTGCACTCAAGGCTGGCCACAACTTAGTTTAGTTTTTTTTTTTAAAAAAACTTAGTTTTGACTAGTTAATTGGAGAGAAACATAGAATTGTAAGCCCAACCTCTGCCCCCAAATACTTCTTACCACAGGTAAATTCTTTACCCCTTTTAAAAATTATTTTTAAAAAAATATAGATTCGCAGAGTTGCAAAAAAATGTGCAGAGAGATTCCATATATAATTTCTTGATCTCCCTCAAAGGTAACATCTTATGTAACTATAGTATACTATCAGAACAAGGAAATTGATACTGATATAATCCATAGTAGTAATTCAGTGGGGCAGGAAGACATGAGAATGTGGATAATGTGTGAAAATATTAGGGGATGCCCACATTTACTGGAACCTCTAGTAACTGTACTTTAAGGGAAAATATTCCAAGACAGTAATAATCGTCACTAAATATTTAACACCTACCATGTTAACATCTATATTTTTATCTACATAGTTTATTATTGTTTTCTGTATTCACATTATTATAAACAATGGTTATTGAACACTTATGTGGCAGACATCTTCTAAGCAATTTGCATATATTTATCTTCTCATTCCCTGTAACAACCCTATCAGGTAAGTGTTTTCACTTCACAAATGAGAAGATTGAAGCATAGAGTGGTTTAGTTATTTGCCCAAGGTCACAAGACCCTACACAGCTAACTGATCTTCAGGCCCTAACTTGATTCCAGGTTTGCATAGCTGCAAAACCCTGTTTCTCATTTTCTTCCCTACCTCTCTTTCCTATCACACAGATCCTAGCTAAACTTCTAAAGAAGTCTAATTTGAAATGTCCAAACAGTGGTTGTCAAACTTCAGAGTGTGATAGAACTCCCTGGAAGGCTTAAAACCCAGATTGGTGTACTCTGGATAGGTTTGGGCTAACCCCTGAAGCTTGGAATTTCTCTTTTTTTTTATTTTTTATTTTATTTTATTTTTGACAGGCAGAGTGGACAGTGAGAGAGAGACAGAGAGAAAGGTCTTCCTTTTGCCGTTGGTTCACTCTTCAATGGCCGCCGCGGTAGGCGTGCTGCAGCCAGCGCACCGCGCTGATCCGAAGCCAGGAGCCAGGTGCTTCTCCTGGTCTCCCATGGGGTGCAGAGCCCAAGCACTTGGGCCATCCTCCACTGCACTCCCTGGCCACAGCAGAGAGCTGGCCTGGAAGAGGGGCAACCGGGACAGGATTGGTGCCCCGACCGGGACTAGAACCCGGTGTGCCGGCGCCGCAAGGCGGAGGATTAGCCTATTGAGCCACAGCGCCAGCTGAAGCTTGGAATTTCTAACAAGAAATGTTTGCTTCCCAAAACATACTTTGAGAACTAATAGATCAGGACTAGCAGCTCTTTGTAAAATGATTGCAACATTAAGGCAAGGGCAGAGTTAAAATAAGGATAATTAGGCTTCACAGAAATAGATCATATGCCATGTAACATTTCAAAGTCATTTTATATATAAAATCATGGTTATGTATGTCTTCCTTGAAAAATGTACCAAATAATTAGTGTTTTAAGAACAGAATTTTTATAAGCCAATAATGTCCAGTGCCGTATTACTTTCTGAATAAATTTATTCAGTATTTTCGTGGATCCCTCTCTGTCTCTAGTTTTCTCTTGAGTTTTCTCAAATACCATTTTGCTTATGGCATTCTTCACAATGACCCGTTCCTTTGAGCCTATGAATTCTATTCTGAGTTCCTTAGTGTTCACTTTAAATCTCAAATACGCTGCCACTGCTTTCCCTAGCTCCTTGAAAGCTCAGGCCTGTCCCAGTGCTTTATTTTTCAAAAATTTTGAATTTATTTTCATTTTATTTGAAAGGCAGAGAGACAAAGATTTTCCATCTGCTGGTTCATTCCCCAAATGCCCACAACAGCCAGGGCTGGGCCAGGTTGAAGCCAGGAGTCTGGACATCTTCAGAGTCTCTCACGTTTGCTGCTTATCCATTCCCAATGCTAGATTTTTCTGCCATATTCTAGAGCCGTAAGAATTATTTCATATTGATGACGTCTCAGAGTTGGAGGGGAGTGTCAGTGTTACCTAGTTCAACCACATTTTGTATGATTTCTTGTTTTAACAGCTTAATCAAGTAGGTTTTTTTTTTTTCATTGTATTTTATTTTGAAAGGCATAGTTGTAAAGAAAGAGAGGAAGAGACATTTTCCATCCACTGGTTCACTCAACAAATGGCCACAATGGTCAGGATTGATCCAGACCGAAGTGAGGAACTTCTGGGTCTCCCACATAGGTGCAGGGACCAGCGCTTGGGCCACCCTCCGCTGCTTTCCCAGGCACATTAGCAGGGAGCTGGATCACAGTTGGGACTTGAACCTGGGCCCATATGGTATGCTGGCATTACAGCTGGTGACTTTACCCACTAGGCCACGAATTTGACCCTTTCATAGTGTAGTTTTCAAACTCAGTACTTTTCAATTTCATAGCCCATTCAGACTTTAGAGGGTATCATTAGAGATTTCTTCTTGTCAAATATAATCATTTCATTGTAATACATATTTAAAATAAAAGCAGTTAAGTGGGGCCGTTGCTGTGGTGTAGCGGGTAAAAGCTCCAGCCTGAAGTACCAGCATCTCATATGGGCGCCGGATCTAGTCTCAGCTGTTCCTCGTCCAATCCAGTTCTCTGCTATGGCCTGGGAAAGCAGTAGAAGATGGCCCAAGTCCTTGGGCCCCTGCACCCACATGGGAGACCCAGAAGAAGCTTCTGGCTCCTGGCTTTGGATCAGCTCAGCTCCGACTGTTGTGGCCATTTGTGTAGTGAACCAGCAGATGGAAGACCTCTCTCTGTCTGTGTCTCTGCCTCTCTCTGTAACTCCTTCAAATAAATATTAAAAAAAAAAAAAAAGCGGTTAAGCAGAGAGATAGCAAAGAGTAAATACACTAACTAGAGCTCTGGTTTTTTATTTGTGCAAAATGATAGATTCCTACCTTTGCTAATATATGTGGATTATAGGTACTGTTTAAGAATTTCAGAATATCAGTGCTGATCATATTGGTGAAAATATTCATAAATATGAATGGCTTTAGTAACTTTCATGAACACAGACTGATGCCCTAAAGCAGGTGAATGCCTTGGATAATAATCACATATAAGTAGGACTCTGATGGATTTATTAGTTTTTTTCTGTACTCCTGAGCATAGTTTATAGTAGCATATGGTATCATATATACACATATAATTCTGGAACATGAATTTAAAAATAGTATAAGATTGAACAATTATATGACACAGATATTAGTGTTTTTTTTAAAGATTTATTTATTTGAAAGAGTTACAGAGAGAGGTAGACACAGAGAGAAAGAGAGAGAGAGAGGTTTTCCATCTGCTGGTTCACTTCCCAGATAGCTGCAACACTTGAGATGAGTCAATCTGAATCCAGGTGCCAGGAGCTTCTTCCGGGTCTCCCATGTGGGTGCAGGGGCCCAAGCACTTGGGCCCTCTCCACTGCTTTCCCAGGCACATTATTAGGGAGATGAATCAGAAGAGAAACAGCTAGCACTCAAATGGGCACCCATATGGGATGCTGGCAATGTTGGGGCTTTAACCCGCTGCACCACAGTGCTGGCGCCAGATATTAGTCTTCAAGTACCTCATAAGGTTTATCAGCTTTCTATGTATAGTCTGCCCCCATGTTACACAAAACCATAAAGTTTTTGGAGAACCTCTTAAAAAAGAATTTCAACAGATTCTCCAAATGCCTACCAAGTCAAACGTGTATAGCACTCAATTGTCATTTATTTTTATTTTTCTTTTTTTTAAAAGATTTATTTTATTTATTTGAAAGACAGAGTTATAGAGGTAGAGCCAGAGAGAGAGAGAGGTATTCCATTCAATTGGTTCACTCCCCAAATGACTGCAATGGCCAGAGCTGAGCCAATATGAAGCCAGGAGCTGGGAGCCTCTTCCGGTTCTCCCAGGCAGGGGCCCAAGAACTTGGGCCATCATCTACTGCTTTCCCAGGCCATAGCAGAGAACTGGATCAGAAGTGGAGCAGCCAGTACTAGAACCAGAGCCCATATGGGATACCAGTGGTGCAGGCTGGAGCTTTAACTCACTGCGCCACAGCGCCAGCCCAAAATTTTGTCATTTAAACTCATTGATTACCTTACTATAGACTTTAGAAAGATCCACAACAACAAATATTTTCATGTTTTTCTTGCTCTTTTCTCACTCTGCTAAATCCTGGAGACCCTTGCCATTTCATCTACGTGTTTATTTCAACACTCTTATTAGGGCCTGTTAAAGGTGGCTGTCTATATATCTGATCAAGATCAGAGCCTGGTAAATGGTAGACCATCTTATTTAGTGCCCATTAACTATTAGAATGTCTTGTACTCTTGCCTTTTGGCTACCACCCTAAAATCTGCCTAATCAAACCTTAATGTTCTACATGGCAGAACATAAGCTACCATTCTGATCCCAAATTAGACTTCCTAGGTTTTTAGTTCTACTTATAAATAGAACATTCAGAGGAAATATTTAACTTGTAGATAGATCAAGTCAACTAATGACTGGCAATTCTGTGATTTGGTTAGCTCCAGAATATCATAGAACCACTTAGAACAATAGAAAAGTATAAGTATCCCTATATATTAGAAGAGATATTTAATTTCTGGAGATAGGGAATTCTTTTAAATGGGAATTACATATTTTTAAAGATTTATTTATTTATGTATTAAAAAAGCATAGTGACAGGGACACACACGCACACACACACATACACACACTCTCGGAGAGAGAAAAAGAGGGAAGGAGAGTGAGCTTTACCATCAGTTGGTTCATTCTCCAATTGGCTGCAACAACCAGGTCTGGGTCAGATCAAAGCCAGGAGCTGGAAGCTTCATCCTGGTCTCCCATAGGTGGCAGCGTCTCAAGCCCTTGGGCTATCATGCACTGCCTTCTCAGGCTCATTAGCAGGAAACTGGATTGGAAACAACAATTAGGACTGAAACTCTTCTCCAACAAATGATGAGAGTTTTGCAGGTGGCAACTTAACTTGATGTGCCACAAATGGCCATATATTTTTAAAAATATTTTTGTTCATATCTTTTATTTCCTTTTTAAAGAGATTTATTTATTTATTTAAAGGCAGAGTTACAGAGAAAGAGAGCAAGAGAGCGAGAGTGCTTCTATCTGCTGGTTCACTCCCAGAATGGCTGTAACGGCCAGAGTTGGGCTGATCCGAAGCCAGGAACCAGGAATGTCTTCTGGGTCTCCCATGTGGATGCAGGGGCCCAAGGACTTGAGCCATCTTCTGCTGCTTTCCCAGGCACATTAGCAGAGATTTGGATTGGAGTGGAGCAGCCAGGACTCTAACCAGCGCTTGCTACGCTGCGGTGCCAGCTCCTTGTATTTCTACTTGCCACATGAAAAAAGAAAAAAATCACCCTGCATTTTTCTGTCCCAATAGCCATTAGCCTGAGAAACTCTTGAGGGGCAGGTGTTTAGCTTTATAGTTAAGATACCCATATCCCACATCAGAGTACCTGGGTTTGATACTTCGCTCTGGCTCCTCATTCCACCTTCCTGCTAATGCAGACTCTGGGAGGCAGTAGTGATGGCTCAAATAATTGGGTCCTTGCCACTCACATAGGGAAGACTTAGACTGAGCTCCTGGACTCAACTCTCCCCACCCCATAGGCATTTAGGGATTAAGCCTGTGAAAGGGAACTCTTATCTATCTCTGCCTCTCAAATAAAAATAAACAAAAAACTTCTCAAGAGAGTAATTCAAATTTGCCATAAAAATCTCTTCTAAAAGTCACAGTCTGTCTCTTCTTTGGGTCCCTATCAAGCCTCTTGGAGGCACTCTTGTGGCGTGGGAAATGATCCATGGTACACTGGCAAATGGCTAATTTCAGCACCCTTAATGTGCTAGAACATTTTAGGAATAATTTAAACACACTTAATAATGCTTTGATCACAAAGTATACTGCTCTTATCACAGTATCTAAAATAACAGAAAGAAGGTAAAGAGAAAGATCACATATATATGAGGACACTTTAAAAATTTGATGGAAAATGAAAGATAAAATTACTTTGGCACAAACTTTTAAGAAGATTTATTTATTTGAAAGGCTCCAGGGTGGGGGGAGTGGTGAAGAGAGAGATATCTTCCATCCACTGGTTTACTCCTTAAATGGCTACAACAGCTGGAGCTGGTTCAGGTCAAAGCCAGGAGCCAGGAACTCTTATCTGGATCTCCCCCATGTGTGGCAGGTGCCCAATACTTAGGCCATCTGCTGCTGCCTTTCCAGCTGCATTTGCAAGCAGCTGGACTAGAAGCAGAGCAGCCAGTACTCTAACTTGTGCTCATAAGGGATACCAGCATTGCAAGCCACAGCTTAGCCCACTATGCCACAACACCAGCCTTGGTGCAAAAAATTTTTGAAGTCCTTGCAAAATTATTTATTTGAGAGGTAGGCACACACACACACATACACACACAAACACACACACACACAGAATTCATCACTGGTTCACTCCTCAAATTACCTCAATGGCTGGGACTGGCCTGTGCACAGTGCTGGAACTGGGGATCAGGAACTCAATCCAGGTCTCCCATATAGGCAGCAGGAACCCAACTATTTGAGCCAACACCACTGTCTCCTTGGGTCTGCATTAGCAGGAAGCTGGACTTGGAGGCCAGAGCTTGAATCTAGGCACTCTGACACAGACACAGGTGTCTGACCCATCAGAACAAACACCTGCTTTGTTGCATATAATTGATGTTTTACATGAACTATTTGAAGAAGCCCTCATATGCATGGAATTCAGAAATTTGGGGCGCCAAAATAAACCTATTGCTTCCATTTTCCATGAAATTTTGGGCTCCTCTCGTATTTCCACCCATTGTCCTTACACATCCACTTAGGGCAGTATATATCTTAGTATAAACTTTGTAGGAATACGTAGTATAGTGTAGCATACATCTCAGCATATGGTCAAGACTGGCTTTATGGGCATACAACCCAGACAAGCACATAGGACCCCACACTTGGCTTAATATTCGTCAGGGCTGGTGCTGTGGTATAACAGGTAAAGCCACCACAGTACCAGTATCCTATATGGGTGGGCACCAGTTCAAGTCCTAGCTGCTCCACTTGCAATCCAGCTCCCTGCTAATATGCCTGGGAAAGCAGCGGAGGATGGCTCAAGTGCTTGGGCTCCTGCACCCACATGGGAGACCTGGAAGAAGCTCTAGGCTCTTGGCTTTGCCCTGGCCCAGCTCTAGCCATTGCAGCCATTTGGGGAGTGAACCAGTCGTTGAAAGATCTTTCTCTCTCTCTGTCTCTTCCTCTCTCTCTGTCACTCTGCCTTTCAAATAAATAAATAAATAAATAAATAAGTATTTTTAAAAATACTCTTTTGTCACACTCCTGAATTTTTTAGTTTTTAAAAACAAGGGACTCCACATTTTTATTTTCTACCAGTCTTAGCAAATTATGTAGTCTACCATGTATAGTGTAGTGCATATTTTTTTTAAGATTTATTTATTATTTTACAGGCAGAGTTACACAGAGGCAGAGGCAGATAGAGAGAGAGAGAGAGGTCTTCCATCTGCTGGTTTACTCTCCAAATGACTGCAATGGCCAGAACTGGGCCGATTTGAAGCCAGGAGCCAGGAGCTTTCTCCAGGTCTCCCACATGTGTGCAGGGGCCCAAAGACTTGGGCCATCTTCCACTGCTTTCCTAGGCCATAGCAGAGAGCTGAATAGGAAGTGGAGCAGCCAGAACTTGAACTGGCACCCATATGGAATGCCGACACTTCAGGCAGCGGCTTTACCCATTATGCCACAGCGCTGGCCCCAGAGTATATCCTCATAACTCCTTACCTATCATTCTTTTCTGGCTTGCCTTCTTTCAATCTTTCTTTTAGAATGTCTATATAATATTTCTGTTTTAAATATAAGTAATATAAATGCAAAGAGGCTCATATTACATGTGTCTGCAACCTGTTTTTTCTTTCTATATATTAATTTATGTTATACTTTGTGGTGATTGAAGGATGTCATATTCTCTTGTATGGATAAATCATAATTTATTTAATTGATCTCCTACTGAGGGATACGTATTCTTTTCTTTGCCATGATAAAAATTGAACATCCTCAAACATGGTAAATGCCACTCTTAGGATCATTGGTTACTATCCTCACTCTGTCTTTTATGACCTTGTCTAAATATGATCAGAGTCGGCAAACTTGGAAGGCTTCCATAGCCTTGGCAACTCATGACGACAGCCTAGGGTGGTTACTGGCGCCATAAACTAGAGTGTCAATTTGTTGGGTCAACAACAGGAGCCACTGTGCACTTGCTCCTCATGTGGGATCTCTGTCCTTAATGTGCTGTACATTTTGATTTAATGCTATAACTAGTACTCGAACAGCATGTTTCACTTTGTGTTTCTATGTGGGTGCAAACTGTTGAAATCTTTATACTAAATTGATCTTCTGTATATAAAGAGAATTGAAAATGAATCTTGATGCAAATGGAAGGGGAGAGGGAGCGGGAGAGGGGAGGGTTGCGGGTGGGAGGGAAGTTATGGGAGGGGGAAGCCATTGTAATCCATAAGCTGTACACTGGAAATTTATATTCATTAAATAAAAGTTAAAATAATAATAATAAAAAAATTGAACATCCTTAAATACATGTTTTTGCATTTGCCCTACTACTTCCTTAGTATAAATTTCTAAAAATGGAAATGCTGAATCAAAGAGTATGAACATTTAAAAATATGGTAACTCTACCTGCTTGCCCCTCAGAAAGATTATGCTAGATTGTACCAATCTAAAGCCCACCAACAGTGTGTGCAAGCACAATTGTTGCCCCGCATGCTAACTGAGCATAATAACTTGACTTCATCTCTGTCAATCTGGTAGCGCCTGCTATTTCAAATGGCTTTCTCCCACATTATTAGCTCACTAGGATATCATTGAGTTTGCTAATATGGAATGGCAGTTTATTGAATGAAACATCAGTGTACCCATCAAAGTGAGTACCTTTCAGGTGGTGATTTTTGTGTTGGTCTTCCTGGCCGGCTGTGTGGAGAATCTAAGCCCTCAACTTTAAAGTCATGAGGTGTTTCCTTTTCCTGTGTGACAGTCAAGGATCCTGAGAGCACACAAGACCCTCAGGGAGTCCTGATCTTACTCTTCCTGTTCTGAACCCCAAATGATTAAAAGTGTTAATTCTGAGACAATTTCAGCTTTTCACTGAAGCTGTAAGAGAAGTCAAATAATTCCACATACCCTTCACCAGTTTCCTGAAAGTCAATATTTTACCCAATTGGTTATTGCAGCTCCTCTTCATTGTTTTTTTTTTTTTAAGATTTATTTTATTTATTTGAAAGACAGAGTTGCAGAGAGAGGTAGAGACAGAATGAGAGGTCTTCCATCTGCTGGCTCACTCCCCAGATGGCTGCAATGGCTGGAGCTGCACCGATCCAGTGCCAAGAGCCAGAAGCTTCTTCCAGGTCTCCCACGTGGGTGCAGGGGCCCAATGACTTGCACCATCTTCTACTGCTATCCCAGGCCATAGCAGAGAGCTGGATTGGAAGAGGAACAGCTGGGACTAGAACCAGTGCCCATATTGGATGTCAGCGCTTCAGGCCAGGGCTTTAACCTGCTACAGCGCCGGCCCCTGCAGCTCCTCTTTGAACTGAGAGTAAGTTGCAAACATGATGTTTCTGTACTCCAGAGGTTCCAAGTTCCTTCTCTTCCATAATAGCAGTATAATTACTTAAATCAGGAAAATTGATCCAAAGTTATTATCTACAGACATTATTTAAATTTTATCAATTTTCCCAATAATACCTTTTATAGAAAAAAAATTTCTGTTCCAGAATTCAAATTAAGGAAACACTTTACTTTCAATTGTCATTTATTCCCTCTACTGTTTTGGTCATATTTTTTAGATAAGTCCTAAAATAGTATAGAGAAATACTTCTTAACAACATGAATTGTAAAGAATGAGTGGCTATATATATATATATAAAACCATATATAATATAAACATAAAATACATATATATATATAGTGTGTTCCACAGCATAGAAAAACTGCTTGAGCCGGCGCCGCGGCTCACTAGGCTAATCCTCCGCCTTGCGGCGCGGCACACCGGGTTCTAGTCCCGGTCGGGGCACCGATCCTGTCCCGGTTGCCCCTCTTCCAGGCCAGCTCTCTGCTGTGGCCAGGGAGTGCAGTGGAGGATGGCCCAAGTCCTTGGGCCCTGCACCCCATGGGAGACCAGGAGAAGCACCTGGCTCCTGCCATTGGATCAGTGCGGTGCGCCGGCCGCAGCGCGCTACCGCGGCGGCCATTGGAGGGTGAACCAACGGCAAAAGGAAGACCTTTCTCTCTGTCTCTCTCTCACTGTCCACTCTGCATGTCAAAAATAAAAAAAAAAAAAAAAAAAGAAAGAAAAACTGCTTGTAAAAAATAGGATCCAGCAGGTTAAAGTGGTGGCATATTTGACCAGAGATAATAGAAAATTAACAACAAATTTAGATAACATTCTAGGTTTTTTTTTTTTTTAATGTGAAAAGGAGACTGGCAGAGAAAGAATCAGAGAGAGAGAAAGAGAGAGAGAGAGAGAGAGAGAGAGGTCATCCATTGGTTTATTCCCCAAATGCCTGCAACAATTGGAGCTGCACCAGCAGGAAATCAGGAGCCAGAAATTCTGTCCAGGTCTCTCAGGTGAGTAGCATGAGCTGAAGTACTTGAGCCATTTGCTGCCTTCCAGGTATTAGCAGCAGGAAGTTGGTTTGGAAGCAGAGCCAGGACTCAATCCCAGGAACTCCATGATGGGAGGTGTGTGTCCCTAATGGTGGCTTAATCTGTTGTACCACAAGGCCTACCCCAGATCATAGGCATTTGCAGCAGTAGATTACGGACTGTAAAAAGTGAAAAATCAGGAACCTTTACAGCTTGCAGAAAAGTTTGGCAAAACTTTTTGAAAAAGATTGTTTGCTGTCCTTGCTAATGGTACCACGTGTTGAGAAGCCCTGTGTGATTATATGCAAATAATCTCTAAGTCCCAAGAGGTCCTAGGAAAAGGGAAAAATGAAACAGATATAACGAGAAATACCCTTACTTGATTCTACACTGGAAATGAAGGGCATTTTTTTTTTGTGCTCTTAGTAGGACAACACTGAGTAGTTTTCCTTTCTTTTTTATTAAAGCCAAAATAGTATAAGGTATGTTGGCAGAGTAAATTAAAGCTGTAACTGTGGTTAGCACAGAAATGGAGTCCCTGAGGCACGAAGGGGCTAAATTGAGATCAGCTGACCCAAGGGCTTCTACAGCTTCAAGGTGAGTTAATAATACAGAGCAGTTAGATATTTTAGTGACAATATTAGACAGTCAAAGAGTGCTCACTTAGTGTCAAGTAATGTAAGCACCCTGGATGAAAATCCACTGTCCTAATCCTTGATCTCTATTTTATAAATAAGGAAATGAAGGCATAGAGAGATAGAACAATTTGTCTAAAGTCACACAGCTAGGAGGGGCCAGAGCTAGGAATCAGGGAGGATCTCCAGGGAAAGCCTACAGGGCCTCCTTAGTATAATCTCATGAACTTTTGAAATTGACCCAGCAGTTCCACTTCCAGGCCGGGGCCTCACATTAGGCGAATGGGTGAGAGCGCATCAGAAGTTCAGTGGACGGGGGCTATGGAGAAGGAAAGAGAAAGTCCAGACAACAGTGGGAAAGGGGAACAGAGCCAGGAAACCTCTGAAAACTGCTGTATTTAACAAGTTAGGAAAGTTATGTGTATCAAACTTCCTTCTTAAAGTTCAGGACAACTAACGTCATCTAAAAATGAACAGCAGAAAAATATTGAGGTCATTTGCCACACAAAGCTATTATAAAGAAAAAAGACGAAAGAATAAAGTAACATCCATACAGATGATAGAAGTGTGCCTGAAACACACATAGTCTAAAAGCAGTTCTGGGGGAGGCTTTTAACCTAGTGGTTAAGCTACTGGTTGGGACACCCACATCCCGAATTGGAGTCTCTGGGTTTGATTCCTGGCTCTCCTCCTAATTCCAGTTACCTGCTAATGTGCTCCCTCCAGGGTGGCAGTAGTGGTGGCCCAAGTAATTGGGTCCCTGCCACCCATTGGGTTTCTGGTTACCAACTTTGGCCTGGCCTGGCCTTGGTTATTGTGGACATTTGGGAAGTGAATCAGAAAATGGGAACTCTCTGTGTCTGTGTGTCTCTGCCTTTCAAATTTAAAAAAAAAAAAAATTTTCCAAAGCACTATGTTATTTCAAAATGAAGTGAAATATATTAAGAAGGTTATATAAGAATGGAAGGTAAAATAGGACTTAAAAATGAAGTAACGTAGATCAAGAAAGAATTAAAAATTGCCTTCCCAACTCTATAGGTAAATGCCACAGTTCATGCTTGGTGAGGCCCCACTGTTCGTTCTTATGGCAACTACCTCTGCAGTTGTTAACCAATGAACTGAATTGCTTTATTTCTTATTTTTGAAACCATTTAATTCATAATGTTTTTATTTTTAAGAATGGCTTTAAAATATTTTAATAATAAATGTCGAGACTATTTTCTCACAGGCATGGAAAGCCAAGACATGGTGGCAAAAACAACCTAAATCAAAGATCCTGGTGAACAAGACCCCAGCAGAAGGAACAGGCCATCAAGGAGGGAGGCGCCTTTCTCTGAAGGGAGGAAGGAACCTCCATTGTGATATGGCCTTGACTAAACAAGTTCAGAGTTGGTGAACTCAGGGGGCTTCCATAGCCTAGACAGCTCATGGCAGGAGCCTCGGGTGATTGCTGACGTCATAAATAAGAGTGCCAATTGTTAATCAACAACGGGAGTCACTGGGCACATGCTCCCCATGTAGGATCTCTGTCCTTAATGTGTTTTAAGTTAAAGATAATACTACTAGTCGAACAATACCCTATACCTTGTGTGGTTGTGTGAGTGCAGTCTGTTGAAGTCTTTGCTTAGTATATACTAAGTTGATCTTCTGTGTATAAAGATAATTGAAAATGAAACTTGATAAAGGGTGGGATGGGAGAGGGAGGGGGGAGGGGAGGGCTGCAGGAGGGAGGGAGGTTGGGGGGGAAAGCCACAACAACGCAAAAGTTGCACTATGTAAATTCACATTTATTTAATAAAAAAATATGCACACCAAAAAACCCAAATATTGAAGTCTCATATTTTAATAATCTATCACCTTAGTTTTGCAGATGTCATCAGAATAAAATGCTTGTTTCTAACTGGAATTTTAGAAACTTTTTCCAAAAAGGTATAATTATAAACTCTAACAAATAGGTATTCATTGTGGAAAAGTTTAACCATAAGAAATACACATGTATGTATATGTATAAATAGGTAAGAGTTGATTGTTCCCCTTTATCACTTCTCAATTACACTCCCCTCTACACTAAACAATTTAATATATATATATATTTAAAGTGTAAAAAAATAAATGTCGAGGCTATTTCAAATAAAATATCAGAAATTTGTTTTAGAATGCTGTGGCTGCTTCAAAGAATTAAAATTGAAATCTCAAGCCTTCTACTTTCAATCCAAAGACTGTTGTACCTTACTACATTAAACGTGATTCTATAGAAAGTTAGTGAAATTTTTTGGAAGGGAAAACTATAAAAGTGAATTTAATAAGTGGCAGCAAATATCACCAGGTATTTTAGAGCATTACACTTAGTAGCAACTCATGCTTCAGGTCTCAGCTGGAATGTAAATGTCACTGTTCTTTAGTGATCCAGGCTGGATTGGCTTCCCCACTGTTATGTTTTACTCAAAGCCCTCTATTCTTATCTTTTATAAAGTTGCCCATTAATAAGAACATCATTGTTTATAGAATTATTCATTCCATATCCATTTTTCCTGCTATTAAAAGCTCTATGAGAGCAGAGGCTTTACCTCTTTTTGCTCACATTGTATCATAAGCTTCTAGCACAATAACTGCTCAGTAAATATTTGTTGAAACATGGGGGCAGATACTAAAATATAGTATGGCTCAGCTTAGTATATGGTGTTAGGTATTAAAGCGATGTTAGGTATTAACTGAGAGTCTATAAGAAATCAATCTGTTCTCTTTTTTGAGCATTGACAGCATAGACTACGATTTAGCCAGTTTCCCTCTTTTTCTCTCTTTTAAAACAGCCAGAGTCTATATATCCTCTGTGGTTTTTACTGGCAGATTTTTTTTTTTTGGATCTCTGTCAGAAGGGAGCCTTCACTTGTTTGCTGTGGGACTGGGAACATGTTTGCCTGTGCTGTGGCTAACTCTCTGGGAAGCACGATCTTAATGGCCCAACTCCCTTGATGTCCTGAAGGGAAGCATCATGTCTTGTCCCTAAACTCCACCAAGGTTGCCATGCAATTGTAATTATTTCTTCTGTATCTTAGTTTTCAGGTGTAAGTCTATGTGATACTTGCCAATGATGTTGCAGTTGTTGCTGGTCATTATCTATTGACCAGTCTTCGCTTATTCCTATTTTTCATGCTATTTCATTATTGAGAACATTATTTATATTGGAAAAGTGGGAAATTTTATTTTTCCTCTCTTCCAGATTATTTGAAAAATACAAGGGTACTTCAAAAAAGTTGTGAAAAATGGACTTAAAAGTTAGCTTTATTTTGTTGGGAAAAGGAAAACACCTTGAAATCCATGAAAAGTTTTTCATAACAGGCATTTTCTATCAATGTTTTGACTATCTTTCATGTTAACTAAAATAGCTCTAATACGGATAATTTGGGTGCCATTGTGAGAACTTTTCTTAATTTTTATCATTAAGCCAGTTCCCATCGTATAGGGCAGACTCCAAAGTGGCTTCATGATCTCTACCTTCTCTATTCACACCTTTGGGTAATCCTATCCCTTGAATGTGTGTGGGACTTATGATTCTAACCAACAGCACACAGCAGAGGTGAAAGAAGGCTCTTGGTTGCATGTATGTGATTATATTAACTAAGACTAATGTCCATCTTGTTGATTTTAAAGAAGCAGGCTTCTGTATTGTTCCCTTCCCTGTGGAGAGGGTCATGTTGAGGAGTTGAGGGCAGCCACCAACCCATAGCTGGCAAGAAACTGAGGGCCTCAGTCCATCATCCTGAAAGAACTGAATGCTGCCAACAAGTGTGTGAGCATGGAAGTGGGTCATTTCCCAGTGACACCTCAGTTGAGAATGTAGCCTTCAGAAGCACCTTGATTTCACTCTTGCATAGGACCAGCCAAGCTGCACCTGAAGGCTTGACTCACAAAATGGGGGTCATACATGTATTAATTCAAGCATTATTGTCATACAGCACAGGTGAACAATATACCTATCCTTGGCTGAAGTGCTCTTCTGACACTCTTTTCCCACCCACTAGTGGATGGGAAAACTTTCAGCATGGAGCTTGGTCAAAGCTTTCTGACAAAATACATATAATAACTTTTTCCTCTTACATATGATTGTTTACTTATGAAAAACAGTCCAGTCAAGGATGACTTTTGCTTTATGAATCGCTATGATTATTTCATTTGCTCCCAGGGATCACATATTTGTACATATTCAGAAGTGATGCTTTCTGTAACTAATCTCAGCAGTTCCTTTCTAAGGAAATAGGGCTGCAGCTACTCCTTTGATAAAATCTCTCTCGTGAATAGGATGTCTTCCGTTCTGTCACAGTGTAAGGTAACACAATGTCATTTGTCACAAATGTATACTCTGAAGATATTTCTTTAGGAAAATGGTGTGTGAATATTCAGTTCCACACCATTTACATCTTATCAAAGATATGTTTAAACTGGAATGAATCTCAGCCTAAAAATGGCTAGATATGAGGGTAATCTCTAGATTAGCACTGCACTATAGATGTATAAGACAAATTACATGTTTAGTTTTAGATTTTCTAGAAGTTACATCTAAAAAGTGAAAACAGATGAGTGAATTTGGTATTATATTTCATTTGCTTGAAGATGTCTAAAACACTATAATTTCAATATGTAACAAAATCAATGAGAGAATAGATGTTTAGTGGTTAAGAATCAGAGTACTGGCCGGCGCCGTGGCTTAACAGGTTAATCCTCCACCTTGCGGCACCGGCACACCGGGTTCTAGTCCCGGTTCTATCCCGGTTGCCCCTCTTCCAGGCCAGCTCTCTGCTATGGCCCTGGAAGGCAGTGGAGGATGGCCCAAGTCCTTGGCCCCTGCACCCGCATGGGAGACCAGGAGAAGCACCTGGCTCCTGGCTTCGGATCAGCGTGATGAGCCGGCCGCAGCGGCCATTGGAGAGTGAACCAATGGCAAAAAGGAAGACTTTCCTCTTTGTCTCTCTCTCTCACTATCCACTCTGCCTGTCAAAAAAAAACAAAAACAAAACAAAAAAAAAACCCTCATAAAAAAAAAAAAAGAATCAGAGTACTTGATTCCTACCTCTAGCTCCTGCTCCTGATTCTAGCTTCCTGCCAATGCAGACCCTGGGTGGCTATGGTTAGGGTTAAGTGATTGGGTTCCCATGTAAATGGGAGACCTGGATTGAGTTCCTAGCTCCTGACTTTTGTTCTGGCCCAGTTCAAGCCATTGAGAACATTTAAGAAGTAAAGCAGAAAATGAGGATTCTCTCTTTCTTGGTTTCTCTCTCTCTCTCTCTCTCTCTCTCTCTCTCTCTCTCTCTGTGTGTGTGTGTATGTGTGTCTGTGTGTCTCTGCTTTGGAAAAAAAGTTAATAGAATATTTTCCCCTAAGCCTTCAAAATCCTGTGTTTTTTTTTTTTAACACTCACAGCATATGACAGTTTAGAATAGATATGCATGATGTACTCAGTAACAACATTGATAAGTGTATTGAACAGTGCAGTTTTAGATACTTACATGAGCATGTTAAACCACAGACATAAAATACTCCACATAAAATTCTTCTTAAGTCAACTGGATCCTTATGAATTGAAAATACATACCATGTATTCATCTGAGTGGGTGGGTAGGCATGGATCTTAGAAAGGAGCTATATTACTCAGGAGTCTCCAGAGAAACAGAACTAAAATGAAAACATATGTGAGGGTGGATCTTCTTTAATCAGTCTCTTGATTCAAATGTAGATCTCTTCCAGGAATACCTTCACAGGTACACTCAGAAACAATGTTTTACCAGATAATCTGGGATCCCTTAGCCCAGTCAAGTTGACACATAAAGCTAACGTCATAGGAGCTATGTTCTATGTCCTATGACTTCGTAGATATACAAACTATTATTGGCATGTGCAGATTTTACATTTGTAGCACTACCTGCCCAAGAGTGTCCCTAAAGTATCTTGATATGTGAGTTTGAATGGACCTGACTGTGGTGGTGTGTAAGCACGTCTTCTCTTTCTGTGTCTGCATTTCTTCACTTATCTCACAGGTAGTAATATTCACTAAGAGCCTCAGGGAATCACTTGCTTTTTAAATGTATATTTGTGACATCTTATGGGAGGAATCACATGCCTGGTGGAATACATGGGCTGCAGATCATGCCCCTGCTGAGACTAAACTCTTTGCCAACGTCAGATTTTCACTAAGTAACACGAATCTTATAAGATTGGACTGACTTCTTCTGTCTAATTCCATGTAAGCAAATACTGTGGCGTTCCATCCCATGAAATGTCATGCCCCATTTATTGGAAGGTTTCATCACCACATCCAGCAATTTTTCTTTCTTTTTCAGATACTATGTTTTCTTAATGATATTCATTAATGTTGTTGTTTAATGAGCCAAATAGAAAAATTTTCACTCTTAATTTAATGATTTATTCCCTCCAGAAAAATTCCATTTGAAAGTTCTGTGAAAGGGAAATGAAAGACTTACCTGAGGATATTTAAGTACTCTTCCATCAGATACTATGAAATTTTTTTAAAAAAGATTTATTTACTTATTTGAAAGTCAGAGTTACACAGAGAGAAGAGAGGGAGAGAGAGGGAGAGAGAGAGATCTTCCATCCGACGGTTCACTCCCTCATTGGCCGCAACGGCCAGAGCTGCGCCAATCTGAAACCAGGAGCCAGGAGCTTCTTCCGGGTCTCCCACGTAGGTGCAGGGGCCCATGGACTTGGGCCATCTTCTACTGCTTTCTCAGGCCATAGCAGAGAGCTGGATTGGAAGTGGAGCAGCTGGGTCTCGAACCAGCGCCCATATGGGATGCTGGTGCTTCAGGCTAGGGCGTTAACCCACTGTGCCAGAGCATTGGCCCCAGATACTATGAATTCTTAATCATAGATGGCTAGAGCATTCTCCAGGCCGAAGCCAGGGGCTAGGAGCTTCTTCTATGTCTCCCACATGGGTATAGGGGCCCGAACACTTGGGCCATCTTTTGTTGATTGAAAGATTCTGACAAGGGAATGAGAGAGAAAATGCACAGATGGACATCTCTAAATTGTGCCGAGAACAACTGTGTATCATGTAGATACCTGTCAAGCAACTCCTTCTGCAGACAAGTGGACAAAATAGTCTTACCCCAGAAATCCAAGTGTTTGTTCAAAAGGCTCATTTAAAGTCTTCACGTGGCAGGGAAGAAGATTATGCATAGATTAAAAATTGGCTTCCCCTACTGGGCTGATTTGGTTACTTCAAATACTGAGTTTCTAACGTAACTGCATCAGTTATTAATATCAGTGCCCTGTTTCCACCCCTGCATATCAACCAGCCATCTAGTGGCCTTGAGTATATAGGCCTCTGTTTTCATCATGCTTTTCCTCGCTGTTACATGTCAGTATTTCTCATAGGTAGTTGTAAATATTTGTTTTCCCTGTGTGCCAAATTTTTACCTGTATCACTAGCCATGGATCTACAGAGTCCCTAATTCATTGATGTCTCATTAACCATTGCTTTTGCTTGGAAACTTGCTTACTAATGAATGAAGTAAAACATCAGCTAATATTATTGAGATTCATTGGTCATATTGTGTAGCCCATCACTCAGAAGTGAATGGGTTTTTAGAATGGTAGCAGGTCCTTTAGGAGACCCAGTAAAAGTAATAGATGGAAAACATTACCTTGTGAGGCTGTAGTAATTCTTTTTAAAATTTTTGTTTTATGTATTTGAATGTCAGAGAGTAAGAACAGATTATGTGGGGCTGGCGCTGTGGCACAGTAGGTTAACGCCCTAGCCTGAAGCACCAGCATCCCATATAAGCGCTGGTTCAAGACCCGGCTGCTCCACTTCCAATGCAGCTCTCTGCTGTGGCCTGGAAAAGCAGTGGAAGATGGCCCAAGTCCTTGGGCCCCTGTACCTGCGTGGGAGACCTGGAAGAAGCTCTTGGCTCCTGGCTTCGGATTGGCACATCTCCGGCTGTTGCAGCCAAATGGGGAGTGAACCATCAGATGGAAGACCTTTCTCTCTCTCTCTGACTCTCCTCTCTCTGTGTAGCTCTGACTTTCAAATAAATAAATTAAAAAACAGATTACATATGTATGTGTGTGTATGTGTGTGTGTGTGTGTGAGAGAGAGAGAGCAAGAGTGAATGAGAGAGTGATTTTCCCATCCTCTGGTTCACTCACCAAATGCTCACAATAGCCAAGGCTGGACCAGGCTGAAGCCATGAGCCCAGAACTCAGTCTGGGTTTGCCACTTGGGTAGCAAGGACCTGAAGACTTGATCTGTTATCTGCTGCTTTCCAAGGTGCATTAACAGGAAGCTGGAATCAGAAGCAGAGCTAGGAAGCAACCAAGGCACTCTGATATAGACTCAAACTCAGGTATGCTAATATGGGATGCAAGTGTTCCAAGGGGTATCTTTTTTTTTTTTTTTTTTTTTACAGACAGAGTGGATAGTGAGAGAGAGAGAGAGAGAGAGAGAAAGGTCTTCCTTTTTGCCGTTGGTTCACCCTCCAATGGCCGCAGCGGCCAGCGCATAGCGCTGATCCGAAGCCAGGAGCCAGGTGCTTCTCCTGGTCTCCCAAGGGGTATCTTAACCCTGCACCAAATGCCCACCCTGTGATGTTGTAAATCTATCAACTAGGATGTAGTAAGTGTATATCTTCCATGGCCTCAATACCCAAGTTCAGGACCAATAGATATGAAGTACAAGTGACATGTCTTACTAATAAACCTATTGACCTACTCCCCAAATTTTTGCTTCCTGTCTGCAATTTTTAATGTTTCTGGTCTAACAATCTAATTAACCAAGTGAGGAGTGACTCCATCAGGGACATAAAGGTGGTTACATTGAACTGAGGGTTGAGACTTACAGCTAATCTTTTTGGACTCCTCATGCCTTGTGAACAAGGGAAGAAAAAGATTACATACATTTGCTGGAGTGCTTGATTCTGATTTCAAACGGTAAATGAAGCTTCTACCACACAGAAAGCAAGGAGGAGAATATTTGGAACTCTAGGACATCCTTTGCTTTGTGCTACTACTATGCCTAGTGGTAAACAAACAGTGTAAAACCTTGGAGACCTACTCGTGTGACAGAGTACTAAAAGGATCAGAGCATTTAGGAGGAGGGTTAGGTCACCTGGGTCACATAATCAAGTGAATAATTCCAACTATTTAAGCTTCTGGCTGAGGGAAAAGGGAGCATATACTAAGCAGTGGAGGAAGGAAGTTAGAAACACAGTAATAGCCTCAGAACTTGTAGTTAAAAACCCTTATTTTCTTCCTTGCTATGTTCTTTTTTTCTTACCCTTTTCACTTGTGGTTAACTTCATAATTTAGTCCATAGATTTCAGGATATCAAGACAGAGTGATGACTTAGAAGAGAAAAAAATCACTCAAAGATAAATGAAGTTATTGATGAAATTCTGTGTCTCAAAGGGAGAGAATGAATGTAGCTTCTTTTGTTCAAGGAGTAATTATTGCAATTTGTGGTTTGAAATTTGAAGTATGCCAAGAAGGGTGAATGGATGCTGAGCAGTAGCAAATATTACTGATGGGCTCATTCCATACCTTCCCATTGTGGATTGATGTCCTGGGCTTTGGAAGCTGCACTGCTAAAGACTGTAGTTCCAAGACTCCCATGAAGTATAGCTAGCATAGCTCATGCTTTCTGCCAGGCAGAAGCACCCCTACCAGACTTGGCAGACAGAAGTGAGCATCACAAGGCAGAGGCCACCTTGTTCTTCTGGCAAGCCCAGCTGTAGAGGCTTTTGCTTTTTCTACTGAAGCTCTTATAGATGTTCTTGCGACCAGATCCTGGATCCATGGGTATCAAACAGGAGGTTGTGGCAGCAGGGACATATCTGCTGGAAAGTTCCCATGCTGTGGGATGATTACGCTGTTCCCATTGGTCATTTCTCCTGGCTCTGTTGTTAGTGGCTGTGCAGGATACAGCTGTAAGCTAATCAACAGCTATAAGAAAAATCTCTTTCTGCCTAGACAAATGAGAGTGTATTCTGTTGTCTAAAACTAGCACTGTAATTAATATGTTTATATTGAGTACCTCATTTAATCATCACTACAGCTCTATGAAGTAGCTTCTATTATCCTAATTTTATGGATGAGGAATTTGAGAAATAGACATATCATTAATTAACAGATATTTGTAAAGGTGTATGTATTTGAAATAGAACTACAGAGAGAAAGAGAGAGATTGATCTTCCATTTGCTGGTTCATTTCCTAAATACCTGCAACAGTGAGTTCAGCTCAGGAAAAAGCCAGAAGCTGGGAACTCAATCCAGGTCTCCCACATGGGTGGCAAGGAACCAAGTATTGGGCCCTCGCCTGCAGTCTCCCAAGGTGAGCATTAGTGGAAATGCTGGAATGGGGAGTGGAGGGAGGACTTGAATCTAGGCATTTAAATATGTCCCAAGTGGTGTGTTAAGCTGCTATGCCAAATGCCCACCTCAATTCACAGACTTTTTTTTCTCCCCCAAAGGAACCTTTTATTTAAGGAATACAAACTTCATGCATTTCTTAAGTACAACTTTAGGAATATAGTGATTCGTCCCACCATACCCACCCTCCCACCCATACTCATACCACTCCTCCTCCTCCCTCTCCCATTCCCAGTCCTATTCTCCACTAAGATCCACTTTTGATTAACTTTATACTCAGAAGACCAACTCTAAACTAAGTAAAGAGTTCAACAATTTGCATGAAAAAAAAAACTGTTCTTCAACAGTTGAGACAAGTATTATTCAAAGTCATTGCATTTTGAAGTTAATTTCACTTTTTTTTTTTTTTAAGAAACTTAATTAACTTTAAAGAAGCACTCAAGAATGATACTTCTTTTGTGAGCACTTAGACAATACAACTCTTTGAGGACAGAGGTCCTGCAAGGGAAGTTAGTGCACAGTGACCCCTGTTGTTAATTTAACAATTAATACTCTTATGTACTCTTGATATGAGCTGCCTAGGCTATGGAAGCCTTTTGAATCCACAAACTCTGTCAGTATTTAGACAAGACCATAAGCAAAGTGGAAGCTCCCTCCTTCCTTCAGAGAAAAGTTCTCCCTCTCCTTCTTTGATAGCCACTTCTTTCCACCAGGGTCTCACCGACCTCTTTCAATTCACAGACTTTTAAAGACTGGTTGAAAAATGCCTGAGTAATTCAGTTAATGGAACTCTTCATCGTACTGACAAAAAAAATCCAGCACAGAAAGCAGGCTGTGTCTTATGAAAAATCATCCAACTTATTGAAGATAGGAGATCTGGATTCACTGGAATACAATGGAAATGACGGGGTGTCTACTTTCAGGGGGAATTCAGATATGATGTTGCAAGAATACTTAGCCCCGGGGGGAGCTCCTGCAGTGAGAAACTGAGACCTCCAGCCTCATGTAAGTGAGCCATTTTGGAAGTGTATCCTAAGGCCCTGATCAAGCCTTCAGATAAACTGCAACTGACAGTTTGATTGCAACCTCAATGCAAAATCCTGTGCCAGAGTCACCCAGATGAACCACTCTCAGATTCCTGACTCTCAGAAACACAGAGAGAGCATATTTATTGTTACAAGTTGGCAAGTTTAAAGTCATTTTTATACAGAAATTGGCAATTAATATCACCTTATCCCACCCCTATAGGGCCTTAGAAGACACTCAAGCGACAGGCCCTGAGGTTTAAGTTGACCTCTGTCTGCACTAATGACCAAGTCTAATAGGTGGCTGCAGCAGAGATAGCTCATTTTTCCACCAAAATTTGTCCTTTCTTCCACCACAGCTGTAGCTAGGTCGTACTGTCAAGCTACAAGGCACACTGCCTAGCCTTCTTTGCAGCTAAGTGTTTCATGTGACTAAGCTCTTGATAATGGAATGTGAACAGAAGTGGTATGTGCCCTTCTGGAATATGCTTACAAGACACTGGTAAAAGGGCTTATTTCCTCCTTCTCACTGGCCAGATGGTAAACAGAATGATCTTGGAGGCCACATGCTGGTGACAACTTCCATCCAGCTGAGTCTCCAGTTGACTACATTGGGCAGAGCCTCTACACCTTCAGTCTGGAACACATTCCCTCGACCATTTTGTTAAGAGAGAAATAAGCAGGCCAGCCCTGTGGCGCAGTGAGTTAAAGCCTTGGCCTGCAGCACCAGCATCATATATGGGTGCTGGTTCTAGTCCTGGCTGCTCCTCTTCTGGTCCAGCTCTCTGCTGATTCGCCTGGGAAAGCAACGGAGGATGGCCCAAGTCCTTGGGCTCCTGCACCCACGTGGGAGGACCAGAAGAAGATCCTGGCTCCTGGCTTCTTATTGGCCCAGCTCCAGCTGTTGCAGCCATCTGGGGAGTGAACCAGTGGGTGGAAGACCTCTCTCTCTCGCTCTCTGTTTCTACCTCTCTCTGTAACTCTTTCAGATAAATAAATAAAATAAACCTTAAAAAAAGAGAAATAAGCTTTTATTGTTTTTGACTGATGATCCTTTAAAATCTACATATTAAAATGTGTTAATGTACTCTGATGATTACAGTTATATTCTTCAAATTTAAGACACTGTATCCCCTCCCAAAGTCTAATCTTGAGGTTCCTGGATTTATTTCTTTATTTGTTAGTTTACTAACTTTTCATTCTGAAAATTTTCAAGCATACAAAGTAGATAGAAAATTGTATAATGAAGTCTCATGTAGCCATAACTCACCATTTCTGTTTAATATCTGTTTCCATATCTTAATTTCTACAAGAGTACTTCATAACACTCACAGAAAATGTGCACCATATTTGAATTTCATCTTCGTGAACTTTTGGAAGTCCCCTTGTATGTGCTATTTCCTACATATATGGGGCCATTCTCATCTCTTTGGTACCTGTGTCCCCTTGTGCCCCCTTTAGAATTATTTTAAAGTAATATTCAGAATCTCAAACATTATATCATGTTGTTGGAGAAGTTTTTTTGTTTTTGTTTTTTTAAGATTTATTTATTTTTAAAGGTTTATTTATTTATTTGATAGAGTTATACAGAGAGAGAAGAGGCAGAGAGGAGAGAGGTTATCATCTGCTGGTTCACTCCCCAATTGGCCGCAACGGCCAGATCTGCGCCGTTTTGCAACCAGGGGCCAGGAGCTTCTTCTGGGTCTCCCACATGGGTGCAGGGGCCTAAGCAGCTGGGCCATCTTCCACTTCTTTCCAGGCCATAGCAGAGAGCTGGATTGGAAGTGGAGTAGCTGGGACTTGAACCTGCACCCATATGGGATGCCAGCACTTCAGGCGGTAGCTTTACCTGTTACACCACAGCACTGGTCCTGTTTTTGTTTTTGTTTTGTTTTGTTTTTAAGATTTTTAAAATTTATTTGAAAGGCAGAGTTACAGAAATAGAGGGAGAGACAGAGATTCTTTATCTGCTGGTTCACTCTCCAATTGGCCACAATGCTGGTGCTGAGTCAGGTTGAAGCCAGGAGCCAGGAACTCCTTAGGGATCTCCAATATGGAAGGGCCATCGTTTTCCATGTTTGTTAGCAAGAAGTTGGGTTGCAAGTGGGACTCGAACCTGCACTCCTATAAGGGATGCTGTGTTGCACATGGAGACTTAATCCACTGTGCCACAATACCTGCCCCATCAGAAAAGTTTTAAATATCATATAAGAAATCTCTTCCACTTCCCTGAAACTCAGTGCCTTTTGTGAAGTTATGGGAAGGCAATTCCCATTGCTTGACAATGCATGATGAGGAAAGAGAGCTGCAAAGTTAAGCTCATGGGCTGATGTGACAGGCACAATGTAAGCCTCTACTTTCATCCAATTCCAGCTGGAAGGTTTGAACTTATAAAGTGACTGGCAGTACCAGGCAGGCTGAGAGTATGGAGCGACCTGTGTGGAAAGTCATGGGAAGTGTTCGGTAGGGTCAAGAATTGAAGCCAGGTAACTGGACTATCTAGTTGTATGCCTTTCAACCACTTAATTACTCAGATCTTCAAACCTTCTCATTTACAAATTGGAAATAATCTATACTATCTGCCTCACTGGACTGATAAGAAAGCAAAACTAAATTTTTAACATTATATACACTTTATATGATAATCAGTTTCTAACATGAAAGTAAACGTCAGCTAAGTTTTAAATTCTTATTTAATGATTGCTTCTAGAGTAGTACTTGGAGTCACTTAAGCAACAGGGACCTATTAAAATCAGTGTTAACAGTGGGAGTGATTATTTCTCCCAGGTAGGTTTTGGATATGAATCAGCTCCACCATCTGTGAAAGGGAAAATGATGCTGCAGTTTGTGGGTATTTCTGAACATTTCATTTGAGAAAATTGGACAGGGCCATGGTGAGCTCCCAGTGGGGAAAGGCAAATAAACCCTTATAGGATTTTCTCCTGAGGGGCTTGCTTGGCCTCACCTTCCAGGGGACGGATTTTGACCTGGAAAGTTCTGCAGAGACTGGGATAAAGAGAGGAAGCACACCCCACATTTCCGTATTTTAATGATTTTCCTCAAATGTCAGAATGTCTCTTTCTGGAATACTGAGCCCATTGCCAACTGGGTCACGGTGGTGGGTGAGGCAGGAGTTGCCTGGGAAAGAGGCTGAGCGTGTTGTTTGCTCACTGCACTATGGGCTCCCGGGCTTGCTGTGCCAGCTGGGCAGCTCTGAACTCTTACACGATCTTAGCTGCCTTCACCCTAACCTCTGACCTTGCTTGTTACTCTTTCTCTTACAGTGTTGCAGTAGTGTTATCATGGAGCTATTTTTACAGAGGAAGTGTACTATAATTAATATGAAAAGTTGGCGATTTTTTCTTCTCTCCAGCTGAGTCCAAATGAGATTGTTTCTCCTTTTTGTCTTTTATTTTTAACTACATTTTAAGCATCTGGTAAGTTAGGACTTTTTTATTTTTAAATCTTAGCATAATTTTAGGTTTATAAGAAAATGGAAAGATAGTACCAAGAGTTTCCATACATTCCTCCCTCAATTTCCCCTACTGTCAGTATCTTACATTATGAGATAACTTTGTCACAACTGAGAAACCTCCATTGTTCTATTGTTTTTATGTAAACTATAGATTTTATTTGTATTTAATTTTTTTTCCCAGTAGTATCCTGTTTTGGGCCCTATCTAGGATAGTGCATTGCTTTTGGTCATCATGCCTCCTTATCTGCTCTGATCTGGGATAGTTTTTTTAGGCTTTCTTTTTTTTTTTTCATGTCCTTGATATTTTCAGGGGTGTGGTCAGATATTTGTAAGAATGGCCCTCAATTTGATTTTTTTTTCCTTTGGTTGGATTTGGATGATGAGTCTTGGGGAGGATGACTACACCTTATCATCAAGATATCTATCTATCTGACTTATCACTTACGTTAACCTTAGTCACTTGGCTAAGGCATTGTTTGCTAGGTTTCTCAACTCTATAGAAACAAATCCCTGAGGGATTCCAAGATGGCTGAATAGGGAAAAGACATGCTGATTTTGACCAGGGGGAGATAGCAGAAGAACAGCAGAGGAAGTGGATTCCCAGGGAAGAGCGGGAGAGAAGAGTGCAGTGGAAATTCTACAGAAAAGAATTCTATAGAAAGAAGAGGGACGCTGTGAGGCAGGAAGGAAACTGCGGATGCACAGGAGAAAGCGGGAACGCCATGGATGATTCGATGATTGGCACAGCCGGGGGCTGGAGGAGAGGTAAGAGCAGACCGCCACAGCCGTTGCGCTGGTGATTCTGCCTGAGGGAGAACCTTGAGGCCCACACTGACTGGGGCCCTAGCCGGGGGCAGGGTGCCCACCTAATCCAGCAAAGGAAAAACATGTTTCTTTCTCTTCATCCCCCCATAAGGGTGCCCCACAACTGGCAGGGAGAAGACACCATCTTGATTCTAGCAGAGACTGCGGCAGCTCTCGTGCACACACGTATGACCAGGGAATCTTACCAGAGAGAAAACTCTGCATTTCCCACTGATTTGGAGTCTAGCTGGAAGGGTTGGCCGGAGGCTGGACACTCACTTAGGACTGTAAGTGCTCCCATGCCCTCAACCTATCACAGGCTCTCGGGCTCAAACTGCCGAGGCAGAGCACCCCCAAGCAGCTGGCTCTGGGAATGTTCCCGCTTTCTCCGTGGACAGGGCGGGGCTGAGGGTCGATCCTCTGTATCCTGTGACTGTGGGAGCCTTGCACGCTGTGACTGCGTGAATTCTGTGACTGCACGATAGGACTTGGGGTGTAGCTGGGTCTCTGAGAAATCACTGTGGCTGGCTTCAGAGGTGCAGAGCTCTGTGACTGCCTTGGGTGTGTCATTGCAGAGGGTTCCATGCTCACACTGAGGACCAAACAGATCCTTTGTGCAGTTCATGTGCCTGTAGGTGGGGGGTTGCTCCACTGTGGGCTGACCCCAGGCACTGATCACATTGGAAGAGAGTAGGTGGGGTTGTGCTGACACCAATAGGCATGATCATACCTCTACACTGTTGACAATAGAAAAGATCTGTTTGAACACTGATCCTTGAGCACTGACCAGAGCTCCATGGCTCAACCCAGCACAAGTCTCTAGATATCCACTGAGGGAGTCAATGCTCTACTCAGCCATGGAGGCATAGCTGAAAGATAAAACCCATCAGAGGAGAAATCCAACAAATGTTTCCACATATCCCTAAAAATAAATGCAGAAATAGAAGAAACAAGAACAAGGAAGACAACATGACTCCCCAAAGGAACACAACGACTTTCAATATGAGAATGTGAAGACAAAGAGATTGATGAAATGCCTGAACATGAATTCAAAAGAATGATCATAAAATTACTCAGAAACAGAGAAGCTGTGGCATAGTGGGTAAAGCTACAATCTGCAGGGCCGGCATCCCGCATGGGTACTGGTTCAAGTCCCAGCTACCGTATTTCTGATCTAGCTCCTTACTAATGCATTTGAGAAAGCAACAGAAAATGGCCCAAGTCCTTGGGCCCCTGAGCCCATGTGCGATACCGGAAAGAAGCTCCTGGCTCCTGGCTTTGGATTGGCTCAGCTCTGGCCATTGTGACCATTTGGGAGAGTGAACCAGCAGATGGAAGCTCACTGGCTCTCTCTCTCTTCCTCTACCTCTCTTTCTCTGCCTCTCTGTAACTCTGCCTTTCAAATAAATAAATAAATCTTAAAAAAATGAAATCCTGTCTTTTTCAACCAAATGGATACAACTGAAAACCATTATAGTTAGTGAAATAAGCCAGTCCCAAACAGACAAATATCGTATGTTTTCCCTGATCCATGGAAAATAATATAGTATAAAAAGTAATGTATATGAGTGAAATTGACATTTTGAAATTTGATTATTATTTACAGCCCTTGTTTCTATAGTTGAGGAACAGTGTTTTTTTTCTGCTTACTTTTTATTGAATTCTTTACTTAGTTGAGGTTTAGGCTATAAAATAAACTAAAAGTATGTCATCATAATGATTAAAAGAAAGAATAATAAAGGAAGGTGTGGGGGAGCGTTCAGAGCTTGGGTGGGAGGGAGGGTAAGGTGGGAAGTATCACTGTGCTCCTAAATCTGTATGTATGAAATTTGTCCACCTTATAAAAATAAAGAACTATTAATAGAAAAAAAAGCAGCAAATCACTAAGTCCAGTCCACATTTAAGATAGAAAGAGGGATTAAGCTCTACCCTTGGAGGGAGAGCACTTACAAAATTATTTGAAATTCCAATGGAAAGAAGACTTGTCTCTTTTCCCTTGTTTGTTTATTTATTTCTTTATCCAATTGTTTATTTACATAGCATAAATTTGTTGGCATTTATTTGAGTTAGAATTTAGTACTGCATTGCTTTTGCCCCCAAATTATTGCAGGTTTGTTTTAGGAGGTCTTTTAGATTGGCTCCCCCACACTTTTTTTTGACAAGTTCTTGTTCCTGTGATTTTTGGTCATGATAGAATCCTTCATCTTATATAAATATTTTCCCTGCCCCACCCCTGAAATCAGCCATTTATTCAAGGAGTCCTGGTTCCATTTGTTAGGGATGTTATTAGAATTCACAATCTGGGCACTAAGAGTGCTGTTACTCAGAAGAATTTGTATATGTGCTTGTTTCATACCAACCATTTGCCTGAACTCTATAAACTTCATGGTGAAAACCCATAGATTTAATCTGTGCATTAAAAATCTGTGTATATTATGCTATAAATCTGTATAAATATAGCCATAAAAGCAATTTCCCATTTTAAAAAAAATTATTTATTTATTTATTTGGAAAGTAGGGTTACAGAGAGAGCAGAGAGAGAGAGAAAGAGAGAGAGAGAGAGAGAGAGAGAGATTTCATCTGTTTGTTTGCTTCCCAAATGGCAATAACAGCTGGAGCTGAGCTGCTCTGAAGCCAGGAGCCTAGAGCTTACCTCCAGTTCTCCCATGTGGGTGCAGGGGCCCACGGGCATGGGCCATCCTCTGCTGCTCCTCTAGGCACGTCAGCAGGGAGATGGATAGGAAGTAGAGCAGCTGATACTTGAACTGGCGCCCACAAGGGATGCGGCCCCACAGGCAGCTGCTTCACCCACTACAACACGGCACCAGCCCCTATTTTTAAAAAAATCATAGCACTAAATCTCCTAAATACATTTAAAATATAATTCAATTTCACAAAATTTAATTTGGGCATGACTTTTCATTAACAAATTTCTCACCCCAGATTCCCTAGCAGACAAAACCTGAGGCCAATCTTACCTGCTAAAGGTTTATTGTGAACACAATCCCAGGGCAGCAAGATAAAAGGAAAGGAAAATGAACAAAAAAGGAAATACAAAAGACAATGTGGTAGTTCATCAAGCTGGCCACAGACCCGCAAAGAACACAAATTGCTCATTTACATGGGCCAGCTATGGGGAAGCCATATAAACCCTTGGGGCTCAGGATGGACCATGGCAGAAGGAACCTGTCTGTTGATTCCTTCTTTTTTTTTTTTTTTTTTTTTTTTTGACAGACAGAGTGGACAGTGAGAGAGAGAGAGAGAGAGAGAGAGAGAAAGGTCTTCCTTTTTGCTGTTGGTTCACCCTCCAATGGCCGCCGCGGTAGGCGCGCTGCGGCCGGCGCACCGCGCTGTTCCGATGGCAGGAGCCAGGTGCTTCTCCTGGTTTCCCATGGGGTGCAGGGCCCAAGCACTTGGGCCATCCTGCACTGTACTCCCTGGCCACAGCAGAGAGCTGGCCTGGAAAAGGGGCAACCGGGACAGGATCGGTGCCCCTACTGGGACTAGAACCCAGTGTGCTGGCGCCGCAAGGCGGAGGATTAGCCTGTTAAGCCACAGCGCCGGCTGTTGATTTCTTCTAACAGAGACTGTGGTCACCCAGGGGAATCTGAGAGGTTGATAGTGGTAGGAGATGGCAGAAATGGTGGCAGGGAGGCAGGTGGGGCCAAGTAGATTTACTGAGGTGCATAGCTGGATCTAATAACGCATGTGGAGCAGAGCAAGTCACCTAGATGTATTGTGTGTTAAAAGGCTGGAAGCAGAGGTGGCATTTAGCACGGTGGTTTTGATGCCTCTTGGGACTTTCACATCCCATATCATAGTGTCTGAGGCAAAGTCCCAGCTCCACTTCTGATCCCAGCTTCCTACTAATGCAGACCCTAGGAGGTGGCAATGATGGTTCAAGTAATCCCTGCCACCCACATGGAAGACCTGGGTCGAATTCTTTACTCCTTGGTTCAAACTGGTATAGGCCTGGCCATTGCAGGCATTTGGGGAGTGAACCAGCAGATGTGAAGTCCCTCATACCCCCGTGTGTGTGTGTGTGTGTGCATGCATACGGGAAGGGGACAGGAAGGAGGGGGAGCGGGTTTTGGTGCAGTGGTTGTCTGGATCTTTAATACAGCTTCTTGCTAATGTGCATGCTGGGAGGCAACAGAGGATGATTCAGGTTCTCGGTCTCTGCCATCCATAAGGGATACCTGGATGCAGTTCCAGGCTCCTGGCTTCAGACTGGCTTAGCCCTGGTTGTTGCAGGCATTTGGGAAGTGAACCAGCAGATGCAAAAATCTCTCTGTTTGCCTGTCTGTTTCTCTGTCTCTGCCTTTTAAATAAAATGAAAATTTTTAAAAAGCCAGCTGCAAAATACATTTAACTTTGTCATCTTAGACAACTGCCACTTCCATATCAAGACTACTACTATTACTAATTTCTTACATTTGTATAGTCGTTCTTGTTCAGTTTCTAAGGATCTTACTCTGGCTTAACTGCTAGTCTCAGCCTCAAATAAGGAAGTCATAATACAGGATTACAATTCAGAACATGAACTTTAGAATTACATATACTTTTTTTTTTGACTGTTTAAAGTAATTTAAAAATGTTTATTTTGAAGTAAGTTGCAAAGATAGTGCAAGAAAGGTTCCATGTTGAGAGGGTCATCTTGTTTCCCCTGTGAATGTATCTTTTGTAATTAGTGATTGTACAATTCCATAATTCCATGGGACATTGATTTCAGGACTGTCTCTCAGATATCAAAATTTGCAGATGCTCAAGTCGCATGTAGAAATTGACGTAGTATTTTCATATAACCTTCTACTATCCTCTAAGATACTTTAAATCATCTCTAGATTATTTTAATACCTAATACAATGTAAAAACCATGTAAATAATTATACTGTATAGTTCAGGAAATAATGACAAGAAAATGTGTCTGTAAATGTTCAGTACAGATGCAATATTTCCTGAATATTTTCCCTTTTAAAAAAAAGAGTTATTTTGTTTATTTGAAAAGACAGAGTGATAGAGAAAGAAGGAGAAATAGAGAGAACGAGATCTCCTATGTGTTGGGCCAGTCTAAAGCCAGAATCCTGGAACTCTATCCTGGTCTCCCAAATGGGTAGCAGGGACCTAGGTACTTGGGCCATCTTCCCCCACCTTGCAATGAGTGCTAATAGGGAACCAAATCTAATGTGGGGCATCCAGGACTCAAACCTGTGCTCTGATATGGGATGCTGGTGACTTAGGTGGTGGCTTAACCCACTGCACCGCAACATTGGCCCCTCCTGAATATTTTTGATCTGCAGTTGGTGGAATCAACAGATGAGGAACCCACAAGTGTGGAGGACCAACTGTAATATCTTCCCCATAGCTTCTTCTGAGGATTAGTGGGATAACATTTATAAAACTGCCTGGCACATAGGAAGGACTCAAATATTAGCAATTTTTATTGTAATAATTATTTTCATTATTACTATTACTTGTGTAGGTGTTGCACTCTGGACAGAGCATCAAATTTGGGATATAAAACCTGAGTTCAAATTCTTACTCTCACTTTTGCAATGCTGTGACCTTGGATGAGTTAGTTTACCAAGTCTTTGTCCTAGACTATCATCTATATTGTTGTAGGAGTTAAATGAGATTTGTGGATAACTCCAACACACCCAGGTGCCCTAATATTTTCATTTTTTATTCTGAGTCTACCAAGGAAAGAGGTAAACAAAACAAAACAAACACAAATGGATGTTTGTTTTGTACTCCTGAGAAAGATAATGGTGTGAGTTTCCAGACAGACCATGGCAGCAGAGCTCACAAGATCAAGAGAGCAGGATTAGAAACCTGAGAAATATTCCCAGTAATTAAAAAAATACATATGAAGATCCATAGTGTCCTACAAGTGACTGAGGTATTCTGAATTAAATTGCCTGGGAAGGCCTGAAGAGTAGCTCTCGTTGGATGTGCTTGGCCTATTACTCCTGCTCCATTTCCCCTGGCCCTTGAGGGTTGTCAGTTACAGTGCTCCATTTCACCCCACTCCCTCCCTGTTTGAAACAGACCACATGATCAAGAATGTCAGTCACCCCTTAGCCCTCCATGTGGAAGAGATGCTGTATGCAACAGGAGAGACTGAGGCAGGTGGCTGTGGAAGTCATGGCAGGAGAATGTTGCCTGAGCTCCTGACCTGGAGCTGCGTTAACTACTCAGACCCCCAAATCTCATGAGCCAGGTCAGACCCTGGTGTTGCTCATAATTACTTGCGTTGAGTTTCTGTAGCTACAAGTGTGCTGAAGAATACAGGGACTTTTGCAGAATGAATGAATGTGGGCTCTAAGTCTGGAGTTTCTAATGTAGTAGATCACAAATGGCACTGAAGCATATGGCTTTTTAACATTTTTATAAACTCTACCTTCTTTTTTGTTCCAGTTGAGAACTATCTTTCTGATGTTTTTAACTTCATGTTTTTAATTTTGAATTCATAGGAGAGATGTGATAATATTCAGTTTATATCATGTTATTATCATTGGTCCATGCAATGTACCTCTCTCAGTTTGTTAATTTCACTTTATTGCCATACTCTTCTCCTATTACCACTGTCCTTACAGACCATCATTCCAATGTATGTATTGAATATCTTCCCTTTAAATGTGTTCTTGTAAAATGCATTTTGTTGTTTTTGTGCATACATTTCTCAATTATTAAAAAAGCATTTTATTATATATTCCATTCTGTTCTTTTTACTATTTTAAAAATATATATTTTATATTTTGGAACCTTTTAGGTTTACAGAAACATTGAACAGAAAGTACAAAAAGTAAAGCCCCCTAAACTGTAATATTCTGCGTTATTAACATGTTGCATTGGTAAAGTACATGTTTTATAATTAAAGAACCCGTATTTATATAGTCATTAAATGAAATCCATGGTTTACATTAGGGTGTGCTGTTTGTGTTGTAGTATACTTCTGTCAGTTTTGACAAATGTAGGTCTCATATCCATCATCACAGTACTATGCAGGATAGCTTCACTGCCGTAAAATCCCCTGTGTTCCATTCAGGCATCCCTCTCCCCTTCCTCCTTGGCAATCACTGATCTTTTTACCATCTTCTTAGTTTTATCTTTTCCAGAATGCCACGTGAGGGGCATTTAATTACAATTCCATTTTCCATGAACTTTTTGAAGCCTTTTTGTATAGTTGGAATTGTGGTATTTAGTTCTTTTAGATTGGCTTCTTTCATATACATTTTTGTAATATACAGTTTAGGTTCCTGCATGACTTTTCATGCCTTCATGGCTCCTTCCTTCCTTCCTTCCTTCCTTTCCTTCTTTCCTTCTTTCTTTTCTTTCTCTCATATTTATTTATTTATTTGAAAAGCAGAGTTACAGAGAGGCAGAGGCAAGGCAGAGAGAAAGGTCTTCCATCCACTTGTTCACTCCCCAAATGGCTGCAATGGCTAGAGCCGGGTGATCCAAAGCCAGGAGTCAGGAGTCAGGAGCTTCTTCCAGGTTTCCAACATGGGTACAGGGGTGCAAGGACTTGGATCATCTTCTACTGCTTTCCCAGGACATAGCAGGGAGCTGGATAGGAAGTGGAGCAACTGGGACTCAAACCGGCACCCATTTGGGCTGTTTGAAATGCAGGCGGCAGCTTTACTCACTACACTGCAGCGCTGGCCCCAGCTCATTTCTTTTTATTGTTGAGTAATATTTTGTTGTCTGATGTGCCATAGTTTGTTTACCCATTTGCCTGTTGAAGAACATCTTGGTTGCTTCCCAGGTTTTGGCAATTACAGATAAAGACACAATAAATATTTGTGTGCAGGTTTCATTTTCTTTCTTTCTTTTTTTTATAAGATTTTATTTGTTTATTTGAATATTAGAGTTACTGAGAGAGAAAGGGCATGACACACAGAGAGAGATCTTCCATCTGCTGATGCACTTTCCAAATGTCAGCAACAGCCAGAGCTGGGTCAGGCCGAAGCCAGGAGCCAGGAGCCAGGAGCCAGAAGTTTTTTTTTTTTTATTCATTTGACAGGTAGAGTTATAGACAATGAGAGAAAGAGAGAGACAGAGAGAGAGAGAAAGAAAGGTCTTCCTTCTGTTGGTTCAGCCCCTAAATAGCCATTACGGTTGGAACTGTGCCCATCTGAAGCCAGGAGCCAGGTGCTTCCTCCTGGTCTCCCATGAGGGTGCAAGATCCCAAGCACTTGGGCCATCCTCCTGGGCACTCCTGGGCCACAGCAGAGAGCTGGACTGGAAGAAGAGCAACCGGACTAGAACTGGTGCCCATATGGGATGCTGGCTCCCAGGCAGAGGATTAACCAAGTGAGCCATGGCACTGGCCCCAGAGCCAGAAGTTTAATCTGGGTCTCCCATGTGACTTGCATGGGCCCAAACACTTGGGTCATCTTCTGCTGCTTTTCCCAGGCTTTTAGCTGAGAACTGGATGGGAAGTGGGGAGCAGGGACATGAACCTGCACCCAAATGGGATGTGGGCATTGCAGGAGGTGGCTTTACCCAATATGCCACAACCCTGGCCCCTCCTTGCAGGTTTCTGTACTAACATTAAGTTTCCAATTCATTTGGGTAAATATTGAGAAGTGAAATTGCTGTACTGTATGGTAAGAGTATGTTTAGCTATGTAAGAAACTGCCAGCTGCCTTCCTAAGTGGCTATACCACTTTGCGTTTCCTTCAGCACTGAGTGAGTTTCTGCTGTCCACATCTTCTCCAGTATTTGTTGTTGTCAGTGCTTTGGATTTTAGCCATTCTAATAAGTATATAGTGGTATCTCACTGCTGTTTTATTTTGCATTTCTCTAATAACATAGCATACTGAGCATTTTCTTCATATCCTTATTTGCCATCAGTATATTTCCTTTGTTGAAATGTCCAAAACTTTTGTCCATTTTTTAGTTGAGTCACTTGGTTCATTATTATGGAGTTTGAGAGTTCTTTGTATACAACTCCTTTATCAGACACATAGTTTGCTAATGCTTCCTTCCAGGCTGTCACTTTCTCCTTGTTGCTCTTGTTCTTCTTTGTTGTTGCTGTTACTCTTGTTCTTTTACAACGTCTTTCACACAGTAAAAGTGTTTCAGATTTTTTTTTTTACTTTTATTTAATAAATATAAATTTCCAAGGTACAGCTTTTGGATTACAATGGCTCCCCCCTCCCCATAACTTCCCTCCCACCTGCAACCCTCCCATCTCCTGTTCCCTCTCCTATTCCATTCACATCAAGATTCATTTTCAATTATCTTTATATACAGAGAATCAATTTAATATATACTAAGTAAAGATTTCAACAGTATGCACCCACACAGAAACACAAAGTGTAAAATACTGTTTGAGTACAGGTTATAGCATTAATTCACATTGTACGACACATTAAGGACAGAGGTCCTACATGGGGAGTAAGTGCACAGTGACTCCTGTGGTTGATTTAACAATTGACACTCTTGTTTATGGCATCAGTAATCACCCTTAAGCTCTAGTCATGAGTTGCCAAGGCTATGGAAGCCTTTTGAATTTGCCAACTCTGATCTTATTTAGACAAGGCCATAGTCAAAGTGGAAGTTCTCTCCTCCCTTCACAGAAAGGTACCTCCTTCTTTGATGGCCCGTTCTTTCTACTGGGATCTCACTAGCAGAGACTTTCATTTAGGTTTGTTTGTTTTGTTTGTTTGTTTGTTTGTTTGTTTTTTGAAAGAGTGTCTTGGCTTTCCATGCCTAAAATACTCTCATGGGCTTTTTAGCAAGATTTGAATGCCTTAAGGGCTGATTTTGAGGAAAGAGTGCTGTTTAGGACATCTGACATTCTTTTTTTTTTATTATTATTATTATTCATTTATTTGAAAGTCAGAGTTACAGAGAGAGAGAGAGAGAGAGAGAGAGAGAGAGAGATTTTTTGGACAGGCAGAGTTAGACAGTGAGAGAGAGAGACAGAGAGAAAGGTCTTCCTTCCATTGGTTCACCACCCAAATGGCTGCTATGGCCAGCATGCTGCACTTATCCAAAGCCAGGAGCCAGGTGCTTCCTCCTGGTCAGGCCCATGTGGGTACAGGGCCCAAGTGCTTGGGCCATCCTCCACTGCAATCCTGGGCCACAGCAGAAAGCTGGACTGGAAGAGGAGCAACCAGGACAGAATCCGGTGCCCCAACTGGGACTAGAACCCAGAGTGCTGGCGCCGCAGGCGGAGGATTAGCCTAGTGAGCCATGGCGCCGGCCAGGGCATCTGCTGTTCTATGAGTCTGCTGTGTATCCCGCTTCCTATGTTGGATTGTTCTCTCCTTTTTAATTCTATCAGTTAATATTAGCAGACACTAGTCTTGTTTATGTGATCCCTTTGACTCTTAATCCTATCATTATGATCAATTATGAACTGAAACTGATCACTTTGACTAGTGAGATGGCATAGGTACATGCCACCTTGATGGGATTGAATTGGAATCCCCTGGCATGTTTCTAACTCTACCGTTTGGGGCAAGTCCAATTGAGCATGTGCCAAACTGTACATCTCCTCCCTCTCTTATTCCCACTCTTATATTTAACAGGGATCACTTTTCAGTTAAATTTAAACACCTAAGAATAATTGTATGTTAATTACAGAGTTCAACCAACAGTATTAAGTAGAACAAAAAAATTACTAAAAAGGATAAAGTATTTTTTTTTTTGACAGGCAGAGTGGACAGTGAGAGAGAGACAGAGAGAAAGGTCTTCCTTTTGCCGTTGGTTCACCCTCCAATGGCCGCCGTGGCCGGCGCGCTGCAGCCGGTGCACCGCGCTGAGCCAGGTGCTTCTCCTGGTCTCCCATGGGGTGCAGGGCCCAAGCACTTGGGCCATCCTGCACTGCACTCCCTGGCCACAGCAGAGAGCTGGCCTGGAAGAGGGGCCACCGGGACAGAATCCGGTGCCCCGACCGGGACTAGAACCCGGTGTGCCGGCGTCGCGAGGCGGAGGATTAGCCTGTTAAGCCATGGCGCCAGCCAAAAAGGATAAAGTATTAAGCTGTTCCTCGACAGTCAGGACAAGGGCTGATCAAGTCACTATTTCTCATAGTGTCCATTTCACTTCAACAGGTTTCCTTTTTGGTACTCAGTTAGTTGTCACCAATCAGGGAGAACATATGATATTTGTCCTTTTGGGACTGGCTTATTTCACTCAGCATGATGTTTTCCAGATTCCTCCATTTTGTTGCAAATTACCGGATTTCATTGTTTTTGACTGCTGTATAGTATTCTAGAGTACATGTCCCATAATTTCTTTATCCAGTCTACTGTTGATGGGCATTTGGGTTGATTCCAGGTCTTAGCTATTGTGAATTGAGCTGCAATAAACATTAATGTGCACACAGCTTTTTTGTTTGCCAATTTAATTTCCTTTGGGTAAATTCCAAGGAGTGGGATGGCTGGGTTGTATCGTAGTCCATATTCAGGTTTCTGAGGAATCTCCAAACTGACTTCCATAGTGGCTTTACCAGTTTGCATTCCCACCAACAGTGGGTTAGTGTCCCTTTTTCCCCACATCCTCTCCAGCATCTGTTGTTGGTAGATTTCTGTGTAGCCATTCTAACCGGGGTGAGGTGAAACCTCATTGTGGTTTTGATTTGCATTTCCCTGATTGCTAGTGATCCTGAACATTTTTTCATGTGTCTGTTGGCCATTTGGATTTCCTCTTCTGAAAAATGTCTGTTGAGGTCCTTGGCCCATCTCTCTCTCTCTCTCTTTTTTTTTTTTTTTTTTTTTTTAATTTTTGACAGGCAGAGTGGACAGTGAGAGAGAGAGACAGAGAGAAAGGTCTTCCTTTTGCCGTTGGTTCACCCTCCAATGGCCGCCACAGCCGGCACGCTGCGCTGATCCAAAGGCAGGAGCCAGGTGCTTCTCCTGGTCTCCCATGGGGTGCAGGGCATCTCTTAAGTGGGTTGTTTGTTTTGTTGTTGTGGAGTTTCTTGATCTCTTTGTACATTCTGGTTATTAATCCTTTATCTGTTGCATAGTTTGCAAATATTTTTTCCTATTCTGTCGGTTACCTCTTCACTTTCCTGACTGTTGCTTTTGCAGTACAGAAACTTCTCAATTTGTTGTAATCCCAAATGTTAATTTTAGCTTTGACTGCCTATGCCTCTGTGGTCTTTTCCAAGAAGTCTTTGCATGTGCCTATATCTTGCAGGGTTTCTCCAATGTTCTCTAATAATTTGATGGTGTTGGGTCGTAGATTTAGATCTTTAATCCATGTTGAGTGGATTTTTGTGTAAGGTGTAGGGTAGGGGTCTTGCTTCATGCTTCTGCACGTGGAAATCCAGTTTTCCCGGCACCGTTTGTTGAATAGACTGTCCTTGCTCCAGGAATTGGTTTTAGAACCTTGATCAAATATAAGTTGGCAGGCCGGCGCCGCAGCTCACTAGGCTAATCCTCCTCCTGCAGCACCAGCACCCCAGGCTCTAGTCCCGGTTGGGGCACTGGATTCTGTCCTGGTTGCTCCTCTTCCAGTCCAGCTCTCTGCTGTGGCCTGGGAGCGCAGTGGAGGATGGCCCAAGTGCTTGGGCTCTGTACTCGCATGGGAGACCAGGAGGAAGCACCTGGCTCCTGGCTTCGGATCGATGCAATGCCAGCCGTAGCACCCACTTGGGGGGTGAACCAACAGAAAAAGGCAGACCTTTCTCTCTCACTGTCTAACTCTGCCTGTCAAAAAAAAAATAATAAATAAATACATAAAAAATATAAATTGGCTGTAGATGTTTTGATTGATTTCTGGTGTTTCTATTTTGTTCCATTGGTCTATCCATCTGTTTCTGTACAAGTATCATGCTTTTTTGATTACAACTGCCCTGTAGTATGTCCTGAAATCTGGTATTATAATGCCTCCGGCTTTGTTTTTGTTGTACATGATTGCTTTAGCTATTTGAGGTCTCCTGTGCCTCCCTATGAATTTCAGCATCATTTTTTTCCAGGTCTGAGAAGAATGTCTTTGGTATTTTAATTGGTATCACATTGAATCTATAAATTGCTTTTGGGAGAATAGACATTCTGATGATATTGATTCTTCCAATCCATGAGCATGGAAGATTTTTCCATTTTTTGGCATCCTCTTCTATTTCTTTCTTTAAGATTTTGTAATTCTTATTGTAGAGATCTTTAACGTCCTTGGTTAAGTTTATTCCAAACTATTTATTGTTTTTGTAGCTATTGTGAATGGGATTGATCTTAGCAGTTCTTTCTCAGCCATGGCATTGCCTGTGTATACAAAGGCTGTTGATTTTTGTGCATTGATTTTATATCCTGCTACTTTGCCAAACTCTTCTATGAGTTCCAATAGTCTCTTAGTAGAGTTCTTTGGATCCCCTAAATAAAGAATCATATCATCTGCAAAGAGGGATAGTTTGACTTCTTCCTTCCCTATTTGTATCCCTTTAATTTCTTTTTCTTGCCTAATGGCTCTGGCTAAAACTTCCAGAACTATATTGAATAGCAGTGGTGAGAATGGGCATCCCTGTCTGGTACCAGATCTCAGTGGAAATGCTTCCAACTTTTCCCCATTCAATAGGATGTTGGCCATGGGTTTTTCATAAATTGCTTTGATTGTATTGAGGAATGTTCCTTCTATACCCAATTTGCTTAGAGTTTTCATCATGAAAGGGTGTTGTATTTTATCGAATGTTTTCTATGCATCTATTGAGATAATCATATGGATTTTCTTCTGTAATTTGTTAATGTGGTGTATCACATTGATTGATTTGTGAACATTGAACCATCCCTGCATACCAGGGATAAATCCCACTTGGTCTGAGTGGATGATCTTTCTGATGTGTTGTTGCAATCTATTGGCCAGAATTTCATTGAGGATTTTTGTGTCTATGTTCATCAGGGATATTGGTCTGTAATTCTCTTTCAATGCTGCATCTTTTTCAGGCTTAGGGGTTAAGGTGATGCTGGCTTCATAGAAAGAATTTGGGAGGATTCCCTCTTTTTCGATTGCTTTGAATAGTTTGAGAAGATTTGGAGTTAGTTCTTGTTTAAGTGTCTGGTAGAATTCAGCAGTGAATCCATCTATTCCTGAGATTTCTTTGTTGGAAGGGACTTTATTACTGATTCAATTTCTGTTTCAGTTATGGGTCTGTTTAGGTTTTCTGTGTCTTCTTCGTTCAATTTAGGTAGGTTGCCTGTGTCCAGGAATCTATCAATTTCTGATAGATCTCCCTGTTTCCATTTCTGATAGATCTCCCTGTTTGCTGGCATACAACTCTTTTAGTAATTTCTTTCTTTCTTTCTTTTTTTTAATTTTTTGACAGGCAGAGTGGACAGTGAGAGAGAGAGAGACAGAGAGAATGGTCTTCCTTTTGCCGTTGGTTCACCCTCCAATGGCCGCCGCAGTAGGCGCGCAGCGGCCGGCGCACCGCGCTGTTCCGATGGCAGGAGCCAGGTGCTTCTCCTGGTCTCCCATGGGGTGCGGGGCCCAAGCACTTGGGCCATCCTGCACTGCACTCCCTGGCCACAGCAGAGAGCTGGCCTGGAAGAGGGGCAGCTGGGACAGAACCGGTGCCCCGACCGGGACTAGAACCCGGTGTGCCGGCACCGCAAGGCGGAGGATTAGCCTAGTGAGCCGTGGCGCCGGCCAGTAATTTCTGATGTTTCTTTTTATTTATGTGGTGTCTGTTGTTACATTCCCTTTTTCATCTCTGATTTTATTGATTTGGGTCTTTTCTTTTTTTACTTAGTTGGGCCAATGGTGTGTCAATTTTGTTTATTTTTTCAAAAAATGAGCTCTTTGTTCGGCTGATCTTTTGTAATTTTTTTTTAATTCAATTCTTTTGATTTCTTCTCTAATTTTTTTATTTTATTTATTTATTTTTGACAGGTAGAGTTAGACAGTGAGAGAGAGAGACAGAGAGAGTTATAGACAGTGAGAGAGAGACAGAGAGAAATGTACTCCTTCTGATGGTTCCTAATGGCCACCACAGCCGGCGTGCTGTGCTGATCCCAAGCCAGGAGCCAGGCACTTCCTCCTGGTTGGTCTCCCACGCAGGTGCAGGGCCCAAGCACTTGGGCCATCCTTCACTGCGCTCCCGGGCCACAGCAGAGAGATGGACTGGAAGAGGAGCAACCGGGACCAGAATCTGGTGCCCCAACCGGGACTAGAACCCGGGGTGCCGGGGCCTCAGGCGGAGAATTAGCATAGTGAGCCGCGGCGCCGGCCTCTTCTCTAATTTTAATTATTTCTCTTCTCCTACTAGTTTTGGATCTGGTTTGCTGCAGTTTTTCTAGATGCTTGAGATACATTGAAAGCTCTTTTATTTGGTGATATGGATATACTTTTATGCAGCTTGATTTCCTCACTATGCAATTGGTTTCTTTCTTCACTATGCCAATTGATAACTCCTACTCTATTTTTGATTTTAAAGCAATTATGTCTCCTTTTTTTAGAACTTAAATTTTAAAGTAAAATCTACCCTAAAAAGAGATATGAAGATAATGAAGATCTACATATAATGTTTTCTCTAAAAGTCATTGCCAACCCACCCAAGAGTTCCTAGGTTTCCTTCTATGTTATCATCATAGTTTTTATAGTTTTTGTATGTTACTTTTCAATCTATGATATATTTTATTTCTTAACCTTTTCATGATTTATTACATTGTTATGGTTTAGGATCCACCTATTTTCTTATATGCACATTTCATTTCAGTATAGACTTTTATGGTGCATATTTGCGAGTTCACCAGTCCACATTCCCTGTGATAGACCTCCAGTTTCCCTTCAGTTTCATGTAATCATAAGTAGTGCTACAGTAAACTCCTCAGAATAGAATACTCCAAAGTTTGTGGAAAAATGGGATTTAAAGATGTGTATTATCTTTACTATTGTACAGGATTTAGGACCCTATGAAAATTCTTTGGAACCACGCTCAAGGTTGGAATTACTGGGTCATGGAATATAATTAATTTAACTAAGAAGAGACAGGGTTTGTTCCTAGGATGACTATATCATTCTGCACTCTTACTTTCAGCTACACATTCCTGTCACATTAAAAAGCATGAGTCAGCTTTCTAATTTTTGCCAATCTAATACTTGTAAAATGTCCCATTGTCATTTAAATTTGTATTTATGTGGAGTCATTGATTTATTGCTGTTCTAATTCTAAGATAAGGTGATATAATGCTATAAAACTTATTCATTCAGATAATTACTGGCTCACTTGTATTTACATTTTAAAAGTACAAAAATATTACTTTATTATTGCAGAGGCCTCTAGGTAAAATACCAAAAAAAAAAATATGATAACTTGAATAGTTCCTTCTTACCTAAGAAATAAAATTTAAAGGACAAATTTCCCAGATTTACTTTATAAATAAACATGAAGAAAAAATTTTCAATGTCCCAGTTTAAGAGCCTTGCAACTCAACTCAGTCTGGTAATTAAAGGAGCCCAGTTGCTGTAGACTTTCAAAACAATATTTGAATGAGAGGTAACCTTTTAAAGCAAACAAATTTCTAGGTCATATAAAGGTTAGATGGCTGACTTTTGAACATTGCTGTTTTAGATATGAAGAGTAAAACAGTGCTGCCTGGAAGGGAACTTCTTTTTTATGATTTTAAAAAACTTTTCTCGGTGTGTTTTATTAATTTAATAGTAACTGGGCTCAATACAAGTAATTTTGTTAGCTTTATTGTTTCTAAACCGGAATCAACTGACATTTGCACACAGGCTACTTTATTTGATTGACTTCAGTTTCTTTTTCTTTCCTTTCTTTTTTTTTTTTTTTTTTTTTTTTTTTTTACCCAGACACCTTTTATTTAAGGAATACAAACTTCATGCATTTTCTAACTACAACTTTAGGAACAGTGATTCTTCTCACATTCCCACATTCCCAACCTTCCTCCTACTTCCTCTCCTATTCCCATTCTTATTTTTTACTAAGATTCATTTTCAATAAGATTTATACACATAAGATTAATTCTATACTATGTAAGAGTTCAACAAATAGTATAAAAAAAAAAAAAACTGGAGAACTTCTTGTCCCCAGTAAATAACAGCACTTTGCTATGAAAACAAAGAGATATCTTGGGATATAGAGACAGATACCACAAGACTCCTGATTGTTATACGAAGGGAGTATGGATCATTTTTTGCTTCTGATTTTAAAACTTTCAACTTGACTTCAAGGTGAAAAAGAATGAAGTTCAGTACAAATAATCATAGTAAGGTTGCAAGTTCTTTAATTTTACACTTGTGAGAACTAGTTTCAAAGTAAGTTCCCAATCCAATTCTTTGAATGAAATTGACCCCCCCCCCAAAAAAAAAAAAACAAAAAAACAACTGTACCAGAAAGAGAGAACATCTAAAGAGAGGTACTTGCATTTCTTCTAATGGTGACTGTCATGTGAAGATATCATAAATTCCTGAGACATTCACAGTAGAAAGAAATTTCTGTCTCTGTGAGGCTGTGTGAAAACAGACACCTTCATGTTTCTGGGAAACATTGATACAAAGCCTTTGAGAGTCATTTTGGAAATATTTGTCAGATTTCTATGTGCATCTACCCTCAGGTCCATGGAAATCCTGTTCAGTGTGGACTCAATCTGGAAGTTATTTCTTTCAAAAAAGGAATTAGATACAAACCTCAATGAAAGCCCAAGTGATGAGAAAACATAGACACTGGTCAAAGGCAGGGCTGTGCATCCGCAAGACAGTGCTGATCTTGAGGAGCAAGAAGGTGGTGGCAGTTTAGCACAATGTTTTCAAGAAAAGCTAGATCTAGAGCCAGCATTGTGGTGTAGCATGCTAATGACTGCCTGCAACACTGGCATCCCATATGAGTGCTGGTTCATGTCCCAGATGTTTCACCTCTAATCCAGCTCCTTGCTAATGTACCTGGGAAGGCAGTGGACAATGACCAAACTACCTGGGGCCCTGCGCCCATGTGGGAGACCCCAGAGAACTTCCTGGCTCCTGGTTTTGGCCCAGTGCAGCCCCTGCTATTGAGGTCATTTAGGAGTGAACCAGTAGATGGAAGATCTCTCTCTCTCTCTCTCTCTCTCTCTCTGTAACTCTTTTTCTTTCTTTCTTTTTTTTAATGTATTAATTAGAAAGGCAGATCTACAGAGGCAGAGAGAGAGAGAGAGAGAGGTCCTTCCATCTGGTGGTTCATTCCCCAAATGGTTGCAATGGCTGGAGCTGGGCCAGTTGGAAGCCAGGCATCTGGATCTTCCTCCAGGTCTCCCACATGGGTTCAGGGGCCCAAGGACTTGGGTCATCTTCTACTGCTTTCCCAGGCTGTAGCAGAGAGCTGAATCAGAAGTGGAGCAACTGAGACTCAAACTGGTGCCCATATGGGATGCCGGCACTGTTGGCAGCGGCTTTACGGCTTTACCTGCAATGCCACAGTGCTGGCCCTGTAACTCCCTTCAAGAGTAAAATAAACAAATCTTTATGAAAGAAAGAAATAAAGAAAGCAAACAAGTAAGCAAAGCAAAGCAAAGCTAAGCTAAATCCATTGGGGCCAGGGAGATATTTGATTGAAAATCTGATTTTATGGGTGGGGGTTGGGCAGAGAGATTAAGTTGCTGCTTGGGATGCCTGTATCTTATTGTAATGTCTGCTGTACTTCTGATCCAACTTCCTGCTAATACACACTGTGGAAGGCAACGAATGATGGCTCAAGTAATTTGGTTCCTATCACCCACATGTGAGTCGGGTTCAGTTTCAGGCTTCTAGTTTCAGCTTGGCACAGCTCCAGGTGTTGCAGGCATTTGGAAAGGGGGGTGAGGGGAGGGAGAGTCTTTCTCTCCTCTCTCACTTTCAAATAAAATGAAAATACGTAAATAAGAATTTTTAAAATCTGATCTTTTGAGCAATTGCAGATGCCCCTTTTGAGAATTTTAAAATATGGTTTTTAAGGAAGCAGTCATTCTGAACAAACAGGTGTGTGACAAGAGCAGAGTATGTTACCTGTAAGAATTTCAGTAAGGCCTGGGTGATGTCAGAAATGAAATCCAATTGAGAACAGAATTCTTTCCTAAGAATTGCCTAATACTTTCCAGCATTTCTTTGGTGAGGAGACATTACATGTGGCACCAGAATGCTCCGTGCTGTATTTGGTGAAATACTTGGTGTGGAAATAACTAGGGAACTGCTTGTGTTTCCTTTTATACTGTGATTCAGTTTGTTTCGATTGGTCCTTGTGTTGTTTTTATGATGCCCCACACTAAAGAACCCCTGCAGAGTTGTTATGTAATGTTAGGTAATGGTCAGGGATGGGTGGATCTACGTCAACCTGTGCCGTCAGTTGTTCAAATGAGGTGACCAGGTGGACTGTGGCTTTGGCAATGTGCCCAGTGTCCTGTCTGATGTGCGGCCTACTCCAATGATATGGGGCAAGAAGTGACGTTCATTATGGTGACTGGCCCCACAAGAAAAGATGACTTAATGTTTGGTACATTCTGTTGCAGAAAGCAAGAAAGTATGTAACTATTATAGAAATAGTTTCACGTACTGAAAATTTTTTCTGACATTTCTATGCTGTAAAACAATGGTTCTCAAACATCACCATGCACCAGAATCACCTAGAGTGCTATTAAAACACAGATTTCTGGGTTCCATCCTAGACTTTCTGATTCAGTAAATTTGGAGTGAGGCCCAAGAATTTGCATAGAAGGGAAATTTGCAGGATAAGCAAGGTTATCTGGACATGCACATGATGCCAAACACTTAAGATATATTGCCAAGTGATGTAAAAGGCAGGGTGCTCATTAAGACCAACCTTATTTTTCCCAGCATTAAAGTCTCCTGGGACTGTTCTGCACATTCTCCATCCTTCCAACAAAGCCAAACCTCAAAATCTGAATCTAAAATGGGAGACCTGTTTTGACTTTCACCCTTTATTAATTGCTGTCTTCACTTTCTTTTATTTCCTTCACTATACATGTGAAACAATTGTGAATAATACATGGCAGAATATAATTGAACAGTTGTGTTTCCAGAGTTCAAAGAAAGGAACAATCAGGACAGCGCCGTGGCTCACTAGGCTAATCCTCTGCCTTGCGGCGCCGGCACACCAGGTTCTAGTCCCGGTAGGGGCACCAATCCTGTCCCAGTTGCCCCTCTTCCAGGCCAGCTCTCTGCTATGGCCCAGGAAAGCAGTGGAGGATGGCCCAAGTGCTTGGGCCCTGCACCCCATGGGAGACCAGGTTAAGCACCTGGCTCCTGCCATCGGATCAGCGCGGTGCGCCGGCCGCAGCGTGCCTACCGCGGCGGCCATTGGAGGGTGGACCAACAGCAAAAGGAAGACCTTTCTCTCTGTCTCTCTCTCACTGTCCACTCTGCCTGTCAAAAAATAAAAAAAATAAAAAAAAAATAAAAAAGAAAGGAACAATCAACAAAGACCATGGTGGTATTGCAATGTAAGCTTGACCTTGGCAGAAGGGTGGCTTTTGGTTGGTTAGTCAGACAGGAGGTGGCATACATTTCAGACCAGAGGCAGGGCAGTAGAGAGATGAGAGGAGGGTGTCCTGGGAGTACAAAGAAGGAGGAATGAATAGGAAGGGTGAGGCTAGAGAGCCAGGCAGAGGTCACAGTTGGTTTAGTAGGACTTGGGAAGGTGCTGAAGGTGGTAGGGTAATTAAAGGCCTGTTTCAGGCACAGTACTTGGGCAATGGACTGTGCGAGGTGGCTCGACAGTGGAGGCCACCTAACAGGCTGTTCTGGAAATTCAAACCTGTTCAAGCCAGCACAAGCCTCCTTAACAACATAAAGTGTGTCTAAGGCACAACCCAAGACATCCTAGATATTATTGCCTCAGTGCATCTGGGCAAGCTGGGCCATATCATGTTCTCATTTTCTTAAACTCTCAAAACGTCACTTTCATTCCCAGTGTTGCATTTAATTTTTCAAACTACTCTATTATCTACAATTATCTATCATCATCTATCTACGTATCATCTAACTATACCTATATCACTTACAGCATTGCCTTTTCAAGTTAAAAACCTCTTTTCATTTCACAATGTTGGTTTATTATTTCCAAGCTGGTCTTTAATTTTCTTGTATTGGTTTTATCATCCCTCCAAACTTGCTTTCCTGCCACAGTAAATTTTCTCTTCAAATGATAATCCAAGCCCGAACTATCTCTGTTCTTTTTCCACCTGGCTTAGTTTAGAGGTAAGCATTTTCTTTGGTTGCTTGATGATCAAACTCACTAAAATATACAGTGACAGATGGTTCTCTACCCTCCCCCCATGTTGCTTTAACTTAATTTATGTCACACATGATTCATAGATCACCTCAGAATAAAACAGGATATTTTCCTCACTTGAATAAAGGAATAAGAACACTGTCCCCGGTGTTAAATGTATAACTCATGTTTCCCTAGGCCATGTTGACAAAGCAGCAGTGTGTGTGGCTCAGTCTTCATCAGCAAACTATGGAGATTCCAGACCTCAGAGCCTCTAAAAAACTCTTAGAGTGCCTGATTCAGAAGCTATCTCCCCATTTGTCCTGCCCATATCTGCCATGTGATTCCTACAGCCCTAAAATCACTCTCCAACGTCAGGGTGTTCTCAGTTGCTCCTCAATTCAGTTCTCAATGGCTGTCTTGCCACCCCTTTCTCCCAGCTTGCTTTCTTCCTGGGCTCCAGAGCAGATGCATTTTGTGCTCTGTGATTTACGTGGCTCTGTTCTTTATTATCACCCCTTTCCAGGAACAAAGCATGGGTTCAGAGGCTGGGCTGAGCAGCAATCACGGAGACACTTTGCTGTGCTGCCTTGGGCCATCCTCCCTTTGATCTCTTCCAGTGTGCCCAGAACTAGTGTGTGTGCCCTAAGTCTCCTTTCAAGGGACAAACAGAATCAGGAAGTACGTTGTATGATTTATGCAGCTGATTCATAAACTGTGGGCAGTTTTAACATGCCTTCGGCAACTACAAAACCTTATCTTTGGGAAACTTGGGATCGTTCCCCAGCCCTGCTGTTTCTTACTCTCTCTGCAGATGCTGTACAATGGCCCCAGTGTATCCGTGTGTGTGGTCTGAGGTCCTTGTTAAAAACTATCAGCTGTCAGCACCCAAATATCACCCAAATGTTTAGATTTCCAACACACACAAATGAGGTCCTATTCATCATCAAAAATATACTTTTTGAGCATCTACTCTGTGTCAGACATTTTTCTCAGCACTTGGATTATGGCAGTCAATGAGACAGACACAATCTCTGCTCTCAGGGAAGGTATGCTTTTATAGAAGGGCGAATAAATAAATTCAGAGAGTGCTGAGTGCTGTGAAGAAAATAATACAAGGCGATATGATAGACAATGATAAGGATGCAGAGGGAGTCCTCTCTGAAGAGGGAACACTGATGACAAACCTCTGTGATAAGCAAGAGGCAACCATAAGATGCCACAGGCAGAGAATATTCCAAACACAAAGAAGATTAATGGTAAAGGCCTGTGTTGGAAGTGGGAGCGCATCAGTGAGCCTGGAATGTAATATGACTAGGGGATAAGGAGTGAGGGGAGGGATGGGGGATGAAAGAAGAGGCAGATAGGGGTTCATATCATGCAGGGCTTTTTAAGGAAAGAAGGTTAGACTTTATTTGAGTGCTACAAAAAGCCACTGAAAAGTTTAACCAAGGGAGGAGCATGATCTGATGTAAGTTTCTCATTAACATTTTTTTAAAAATTGAGTTGTAGAGGACAGTGCTGTGGCACAGCATGTTAAACTGCCACCTGCAAAGCTGGCATTCCATTTCAGAATGCTCATTTGAGTCCCTGCGGCTCTGCTTTGGAGTCAGCTCCCTGCTAATATGCTTGGGATGATGGTCCAGGTACCTGGGCCTCCGCCACCTGCATGAGAGACTGGTTGGAGTTCCAGGCTCTTGATTTATGCCTTACCCAGTCTTGGCCATTGTGGCCATTTGGGGAGTGAAACAGAAGATGGAAGATCTCTTTCTCTGTGTCTCTTCATCTCTGTCACTCTATGTATTTCTAATTTATTTCAAATAAATTAATAAATCATCTTTAAAAATTGAAATTGAAATTTAAAAAATTGAATTAATTCACATCACATAAACTTCACCATTTTAAAGGGCACAGTTAGTCAACTGTTAGCATTTCACAATGTGAACAACTACCACCAAAAATTCCAAAACATTTCCACCACGCCACAAAGAAACCCCATAGCTGTTAGTAGGTTCTCATCATTTCCTCTTTCCCTGGTAACCACTAATTTATTTTTGTCCTCTATGGATTTGCCTATTGTGAACATTTCTTTTTTTATTTCTTTAATTTTTAAATTTTATTTATTTTTATTTTATTTTATTTTTTGACAGGCAGAGTTAGACAGAGAAAGAGAGAGAGAGAGAGAGACAGAGAGAAAGGTCTTCCTTCTGTTGGTTCACCCCCCAAATGGCTGCTACGGCTGGCATGCTGCACTGATCCGAAGCCAGGAGCCAGGTGCCTCCTCCTGGTCTCCCATGCGGGTGCAGGGACCCAAGTACTTGGGCCATCCTCCACTGCCTTCCCAGGCCACAGCAGAGAGCTGGACTGGAAGAGGAGCAACCGGGACAGAATCCGGTGCCCCGACCAGGACTAGAACCCCGGGGTGCCGGCGCTGCAGGCGGAGGATTAGCCAAGTGAGCCACGATGCTGGCCATGAACATTTCATATAAATAGAATCATAGAGCCTATTGCATCTGCTTTGTTTTGTTTAGTGTAATGTTTTCAAGATTCATCCATATTGTTTCATGTAATAATACTTCATTCCTTTTAATTTCATAATTATATCCCATTGTATATATGAGTATATACCACATTTTGTTTATCCATTCATCAGTTAATGAGCTTTTGGGCTGTTTCACCTTTTGGTTGTAATGAATAATGCTTCTGTGACCACTCATCTATAAGTTTTTTTTTTTTTTTAATGAACATATGTTTTCATGTCTCTTGTGTACACAGCTAGGAGTGGAATTGCTAGGTTATATGGTAATTATTTGTTTAACTTTCTGAAGAACTGCCAGGCCCTGTCATGGTGGCTGTACCATTTTATATTCCCTCTACTAATGTTTATGGATTCCAGTTTCTCTGCATCCTAGACAACACTTACTGCTTTATGAGCTTATTGGCTATTTGCATGTGTTCTTTGGAGACATGTCAATACAAGTCTTTTGCCTGTTTTAAAATTGTATTTACTTCTTTATTGTTGACTGTAAGGGTTCTTTTTACATTCAGGATAGTTGGCTTTTACATGACTTGCAAAAATTTTCTACCATTCTGTGAACTGTGTTTTCACTTTCTTGACAGTATTCTTTTTAAAAGATCGCTCTGACAGCTATATAGAAGATGGACTCTTGGAGATGAGAGGGGTCCTAGGGACATGAATTAGGAACAATTTCATGCTTGGTTGGTAAATAGGTTCTGGTTTTAAATTATTGTTGCCAGCTTTAGGTAGGCAGTGTTATAGCAGATGTATGGAATTTTATTCCATTTCATTAGGGAATCTTCAGAAGTTTGTGAAAATGGTACATTATGAACAAACTATGCATGGATTGCAAAATTTTTTACACCAAAATAAATATCTTTTAATTCCATTTTCCATGAGATTTTTGAAGTGCCCTCATATATTGTTTTCATACTAAGAGAGAAAATTGTGACACAACACATGTATTTTGACTTTAGACTCAAGAATCAGCCCTAGCATGTGGTGACAGTAGTTCTGGACTTGTTACATAAATTTTGACCATGATTTTAGATTTTGATAAATTGTATTATTAAATTCATAGGCAGGAACGAAAGCTCTTATGGTAAAGAGAGCACACTATTTTGGGGGGATGAAGTAGAAAAAAAGGGCCTGTGCTTGGACACTCCTTCCCCAGCAAGGAAGTTTTCTTGGGAAATCAAAGAGGAAATTGGGATGATTTGAAAGAGGAAGAATGGAAACAAAGAAAAAGAAAACAATTAGCTGCAGGGAGCATGAACTTAGGAAACAGAATGGGCTCTTCGTGAAGCGACTAGACATGCTCCTAAAGGAAGGTCAGGGCAGATATATGTGAAAAGAACAGAGGCATACTCAAGTCCACTTAGAAAGGTAAAGATGTTTTAATTAACATTAGTGACGACTGGGCCCAATGAAAACAAATAAAAAGAAGAAAGACCATGGGAGGAAATCTTCCCCTGCCTGCAAGAAACCAGATCCAGGAACAAACAGAGAAGACCCTGTGAAAGTGCAGATAAAGAATCCACAGTAAGTTGGCCAGCGTCGCGGCTCAATAGGCTAATCCTCCGCCTGCACTCCGGGTTCTAGTCCCAATTAGGGCGCTGGATTCTGTCCTGGTTGCTCCTCTTCCAGTCCAGCTCTCTGCTGTGGCCTGGGAGCGCAGTGGAGAATGGCCCAAGTGCTTGGGCCCTGCACCCGCACGGGAGACCAGGAGGAAGCACCTGGCTTCTGGCTTTGGATCGGCGCAGTGCGCCGGCCGTAGTGGCCATTTGGGGGGTGAACCAATGGAAGGAAGACCTTTCTCTCTGTCTCTCTCTCTCTCTCTGTCTAACTCTGCCTGTCCAAAAAAAAAAAAAAAAAAAAAAAATCCACAGTAAGAGCAATTGGAACAATTTTGTGTGTACGCACCCTGACCTCCCAGAGCCCTTGCTGACCTCCTGTGTGAGCATGTATAGTGTCTCCACTAAGCCGTCATTCTGTTTCCTAAGAAAAGTGTACTGACCCTCTAGCTAATTGTCTTCCCTTGTTTTGTTTTTATTCTTCCACTCTTTCTGTTCTGATAGACTGAAGCATAACTGGTGCTGTTAAGCCAAGTGGTCAAAAAAATTTTGGATGGATTTGAGAGGGGAAGACCTGGTAGATAGGCTTACAGTATTCAAATGGTTGTTAACACAGGCAGGATCAGACAGAAAACTAAAGCAGGTGCAAGCAGGTTTTGCCTGTGTCTTGAGGGCGTGTGTCAGAAAAGCTTATGGAGGTGGCATTCTAAGGGAAGGTGCAACAGAGATGAAAAATATAAATGGAGAGCCAGACAGAACAATCATCATCCAACACTAGGACCAGAAGGGATGTTGGTTTGATGGTATAATATCTCCCAAGGAGTCTCCCATGTAGGAGAAGGTGGACAAATTATTTTAGCAGTATAGCTTTTGGTAGCCTTAGTCATTTTTTATTTCATCTGTTTCACAAAGGTGGACTCCTACTCCTCAAACCTAGAGGAATAGGCTAGAAAAAACATTTTTAGGCAACTTCCAGCCTTACATGTATAGAAAGGGAAGGAATCAATTAATAAATAGGTTAGGGGTGGGTATTGTGGTGGAGCGGGTTAAGCTGCTACTTGGGATGCCTGCGTCTCATGTCAGAGTACTGGTTTGAATCCAGGCTATTCTGCTTCCAAGATCCCCACTAATGTACCTGGGAAGCAGCGGATGACAGCTCAAGTGTTTGATTTCCTGCTGCCCACGCGGGAGATCTGGATGGAATTCCTGGCTCCTTGGCTTCAGCCTAACCAGGACCTGGCTGTTGCCACCATTTGGGGAATCAGCAGATGGAAGATCTTTCTTTCTTCTCATCAAAGAGTTGGCTCATGAGAGTTAATTGTAAAAGTTGATTGCGAAGGTGTACCTCATTTTAATCTATTAAGTGGAGGGTCTTATCTATGTCTCATAAGCTATAGCAACATCTAAGTGCTTGCAAAAGATGCACCATTCTTGGGTTCTTCTCCAAAGTTAACTCTTGAAAAAAAAATATACATATAGAGAGAGGGCCACTGCTGTGAAATATATTTTAAAGCCGCCGCCTGTAGTGCCAGCATCCCATATGGGCACTGGTTCGAGTCCCGGCTGCTCCACTTTGGATCCAGCTCTCTACTATGGCCTGGAAAAGCAGTAGATGGGCCAAGTCCCTGGGCCCCTGTACCCGCATGGGAGACCCAGAAGAAGCTCCTGGCTCCTGGCTTAGGATCAGTGCAGTTCTGGCCCTTGTGGCCAATTGGGGATTGAACCAGTGGACAGAAGACCTCTCTCTCTCTCTGCCTCTCTGCCTTTCAAATAAATAAATCTTAAAAAAATAGATAGGTAAGTCAAACCTCAGAAAGGTTTACTTTTAATGAATTAAAAAGTAATTTCCTTATTGTAAAAATAATCTTGTTGGTATTCTATTGCATAGTAGGGTAATAAGAGTTAACAATAACATACTGTACTTTTCTAAATAGCTAGAAGAAAAACTTCTGAATGTTCACACTGCAAAGAAAACTTGAATATATGAAGTGATGGATGCTAATTATCCTAATATGATCATTAAAATGTATGCATGTATCAAAATATTACATTGTGTCCCATAAATATGTACAATTACTGTTTGTCAATAAATAAAGGAAATATTCACCTTTTCATCATCAAAAAAAATCTCTCTCTGTCACTCTTTCAAATATATACATATAAATGTTTATATATATATATATATATATATATATATATATATAAATGTTAAGAAATGTTAAGGGGCTGGTTCTGTGGCATAGTAGCTTAAGCCTCTGCCTGCGGCGCAGGCATCTGATATGGGCGCCGGTTTGTGTCTTGGCTGCTCCTCTTCCCATCCAGCTCACTGCTTATGGCCTGGGGAAGCAGTGGAAGGTGGCCCAGATACTTGGGCCTCTGCAACCACATGGGAGACTGGAAAGAAAGTTCTGGCTCCTGGCTTCAGATTGGCTCAGCTCTGGCCATTGCGGCCATTTGGGGAGTGAACCAGCAGATGGAAGACCTTTGTCTCTTCCTCTCTCTCTCTGTAACTCTACCTCTCAAATAAATAAATAAAATCTTTAAAAAAAGGAATGTTAACATTTTAGAAATCAACTGAGTCTGGAAGGAACAGGATAACAGCAGAAGGAATGAAGCTCTAAAAGCACATACTTCTATTTCACTGAAAGACATTGCAGGCATAAATGATACTCAAGGCCTGCAATGTTCAACGGGGAAGAAAAATAGTGAATCTCCATTGGAGAGGAACAACTGATTCTGATAGAAGACTAAAAACACAAGCTCTGAAGCATCAACAGTAATTCGGTTCAGAAATCTGCTAAGGCTGATTTCTTGGCTGAATTAAATATGACAACTAGTTGAAAATCCCTTGCACAGACAGATTTTACAGTCCTAGGTGATTTCATAGTAAGAGGCAAGAGAAACACCCCTTCTGGCTCAGACTTGAATATGTCTGCTCATGGGTTTTATTTACTTGATTGTTTATTTCAAAGACAAGGGAGAAACAGAGACATAGCAAGAGTGAGAGCAAGAAAGATCTTTCAGGGGGCCGGGGCTGTGGTACAGCAGGTTAAAGCCCTGGCCTGAAGTGCCAGCATCCCATATGGACACCAGTTCTAGTCTCAGCTGCTCCTCTTCTGATCCAGCTCTCTGCTATGGTCTGGGGAAGCAGTGGAGGATAGCCCAAGTCCTTGGGCCCCTGCACCCACATGGGAGACCTGGAGTAAGCTCCTGGCTCCTGGCTTCGGATGGGCGCAGCTTTGGCCGTTGTGGCCATCTGGGGAGTGAACCAGTGGATGGAAGACCTCTCTCTCTGTCTCTACCTCTCTGTAACTCTGTCTTTCAAATAAATAAAATAAATCTTAAAAAAAAAAAAGTAAGGTCTTCCATCCACTGGTTCATTCGCCAAATGCCTGCAGCAGCTGGGACTGGTCCAGGATGAAGCCAGGAGCCAAAAGCTCGGTCTGGGTCTCTAATGTAGGTGAAGCCCAGTACTTGGGCTGTCACCTGCTTCCTCCCACACTGCATGCATCTTATTAGCAGAAACCTGAATCAGAAGTGGAGGCAGGACTCAATCCCAGCAGCAGTCTGTTTCTGTGCCACAACGCCCGCCCCCTTCTCACAGATGATTGATGAAGCCTACATAAAATTCCACACTAACATCCCAGAAACATGGAGTTCAAAGGGAAAATGAAAAATTAGAGATTCTGAATAAATAGAAAGGCAGAGGCACACACACACACAAGCCTAGTGAATGGGCCACAACCAAGTTCAGTTTCTAACTTTAGAAGATTGTAAAGTCTCAAATGCTACTATCTTAGAAAGAACCTCCACCGCCATCCCCCTGCGCCCACAGTTCCCCAGCACTGCCCCCTGTGCACCCCCTCACCAAGTGCCAAATTTAGCCACTGGCTAGGAGGTTGGCCCTGATTCAGCGTACAGTAGTCCTTCCGCGTCTGAGCTTTCACTTCTCACAGTTTCGGTTACCCAGTTTTGGTCTGAAAATAGTAAATGGAAAATTTCGGAGATATACAATTCATGAGTTTTAAATAATTCTATTCCAGTGTATTACTATAATTATTCTGCTGCTATTGGTTATTAATTTTCTGTGCCTAATTCATCAGTTAAACTTGTCACCGGTTGTATGTAGGGAAAAACATAGTACATGTAGAGTTCAGAACTACCTGCAGTGTTGTCCACTGGAGGTCTTGGAATGGGGTTCCCTGTGGATAATGGAGGAGTTCTGTAAATTTAGATTGTGGACGTCAGGGAACCTTCCCATAGTGGCATCCTGGAGGGGTTAAACCAAGTTACTTTCTTAGTCTGACTTCCTTCCATCCAGTACCATTGAATCTCTTTGCTGTGATCTTTGGCAACAGTAATTTGGGGGTACTCTGGGAACATAATTTTACTTATAATGACAAGATTGTCTTACTCTAGATTTGGTGGGTAAGAGTCTCATACTGTGATAGTGTTTGTGTTCTGTTAAATCTTGGAGCTTTTCAACCCTGGCAGTAATAGAGACCAACTCAACTTCCAAAGTCCTAAAGGACCTATGTCCATTTCATAGGAGAAAGTCCAGGCTGCAGATACCCATGTTTACCAGGCAGCATAGGCTCTCCTAGGCAGAACGAGAAACTGAGGAGGATAAAGTTTGGACTTCAGTTTCTCTGGATTTTAAACTTCCAAGCATGTGAGAATGTGATTTTGGACTTCCACTCTTTTGATCTCTAAAATATATGCACTAATTTTTATGGAGGCTTAAATTATAACCTTAATTTCCTCCCAGGAAAATCCATGTTAAAAAGGCCATTAGTAACCAAATCTGGGACTTTGTATGTTTGGGCATTTTTATTATTGGAGTGTTTTTATGTTGTTATTTTAATCTCATTGCCAAACTTTTGATGAACCATGTTGGACTATATATTGGACAGAGCATGGGAAGGGAAATAGAGAAAGATTTTCTAGCTTTAGATGCAGGTTTTTAGAATTAATTTATGTACTATTCTGAACCATTTTACAGCCTCCTAGGGCTGAAAATAAAACGCTTCCCCAGTATCCCAGAAGAGCCATAGTTGGTGTTGGGAGAATCAGGATTGCGAGCAGATTGCCCTGGACCAGGACTGCCCTGGTAGAGTTTGAATCTTGTCCCTCAAGGAGGGCAGCCAGCCCGTAAGGGTTAATGGTTCACCGATGGCAGCAGGAGAACAAAAATCCAGGGAATGTTGGAGGAGGGGAATCTTTTCTCCTGTGATTTGCTGGTAACTTTCCTGCCTCTTTCTTCCTCGTCATTTTCTCCTCCCAGAACTTGTCAGACTGACAGCTGGGCAGGCAGGGCTGGATAAGGCATGCATGCTCCTCCCACCCTCTCCTGCCTTGGATCTGTCTGCTTGTAAACTGGAAATGTGTATCTTGCCCGGTTCTTCCACTCCGTAAATATTACAGGAGCAGGCCCTGTCTATCCTGCACAGGAAAGTCTGCATTGGCCCCTGTCTCCTGGATTGGGTACGAGATTGTCTAGCTGTAAATGCCTTCTCACCTGCAGAGAGACGAATAAACCATCCCTGTTAGCTCTATTATCAGGTAGTATTTTATAAAGATAACATTCTGACCTCCACTTGTCTGACTTCTATGTCTTTCAGTTGATTCTTACTCAGGGTTGGGAACAGAAGTGTCAATTATTGGGCTCTCTTAGAATTACTATACATTTTTGGAGGAAGAGCTGACTGGGTTGCTGATTAATTAAGTTAGAGTATAAAGGAAAATGACAAATCAAAGATAATTCCCAGGTTTCTGGATTGAATGACTAGATTAAAGTGGCACTATTTTATGATATACTAACTAGTATGTATTGGGGGGAATGATTTAGTGAGGGGAGCTATACAAACACAGTAGTTCTCTCTTATGCACTTATGATAGTCAACAAGAAGGGTGAGTGTTAAGTTAGTGAGATAGAGAAAGAGAGACCACATTCACATACTTTTATTACAGTATATTGTGTTTTTTCTTATTATCAAATTTTTCTGTGCATAATTTATAAATTAAACTTTATCCTAGGTATATATGTATAGAAGAAAGCAGAGTATATATAGGGTTTGGTACCATTTATACTTTTAGGCATCCACTGGGCATCTTGGAACATACCCTCCATGGATAAGGGGGGAACTGCTGTAATGTGAATGACATAGCAGAGGATGGGATGGCTTTGTGGCAAGAAGAGGAAGTGGGAAAGAGGCTGATGATACAGCTTAGGAAAGACATAAGAGCTTCAAATAGGATACAGGGTTAGAGAAGGGGTATTAATGTCAGAGACATTTAATGTAGAATTAATAGAATTTGGTGACCATGGAATGGGTGCTATTAAGCCACCTCTTTGGAACATCCACATCCCATATCAAGAGTGCTGTTTTCAGTCCTGGCTACTCCACTTGTGACCTAGCTCCTGCTAATGCAACCTGGGAGGCAGCAGATAAGGATTTAGTGCTTGAGTCCCTGATACACATGGAGAAACCAAGATTGAGTTCTTGGTTCCTGGCATTGATCTGGCCCAGCCCTGGCTGTTGTAGGTATTTGAGGAGGGAGCCAGTAGATGGATGATCTCTCTCTCCATCTCCCTCCACCCTTCTCTGTTTCTCTGCCTTCCAAGTAGATGAAATTAAATAAATAAACAGTAAAAAAGAATTTGGTGACCACTTAGGTATGAATAGATGGATGTGGACAGAAGTTTCAAGTTTGTGGACCTGTCTAAAAAAATCAAACTTTAGATAGTGATGTAACAAAGACATAAGCCTCAACCATTCTCACTCATTACCCAAAACATAGATAAAAATTTATCCCTTGCCCCTGAATCTCAATTTGGTCTCACAGCCCCTATTATCTGTACACCCCACCCCACATTCTTCCCTAGGTTCTGAAGCCCTGTGACCACTTGAAAGAACTGTGTGGAGGAATTCACCTCTGCCTGCTGCCCCTATCTCTGCCCCCACCCCAGCCCTCCTAAGATATAAAAAAGCCCGGTCCCTGGGGTCTGGGCCTTCTGCCACATGTTCCATCAGTCGGTGGTTGGTCACCCACCTCTGTGGATTTATTTTCTCTGGATAAATTCAGACTGCTTGCAAATCCGTACTCTGCTTCCTCTCTGTTCTGTGCCTCTTTTCCTTATATTTTGGTGCCCCGTGTGAGGAGGCACCAGTCTGCACTCTTTTCCTTACAGATAGTAACACAAAAATTTTATATTATAGATTCTGCCATTTTAACTATGACAACACTTGTAACCATAATAAGGGCATGCAGGAAAATGGAATGATAAAATTTTCTGGAGCCTAACTCTTCTGTTCAAGAGAAAACAAAATAAAAAGCCTGCAAGTGAGGCAGGAGTTTTAGACGGATTAATTCACTGCTTGTGGTGCTCTCATTCAGTATTAGAGTGCCTGGTTTGAACCCAGCCAGCTTTCTCCTAATGTGTACCCAAGGAGGCAGCTCAACTACTTCAGTCACTGCCAACCACATGGGAGAGCCGGATTGAGTTCTGGGCTCCTGGCTTTGGCCTGGCCCAGCTCAGTCGTGGCTGCTGTGGACATTTGGGTAGTGAACCAGTGCTTGGAAGATCTGTCTCTGTCTCTATCTCTTTCTCTCTGTGCCTTGCAAATAAAATAAATTAATTAAACAAACATAATTGCATTTTTAGAAAGATCTATTTTATTTTTATTTATTTCAAAAAGTTACAGAGAGAGGAGGCGAGACAGAGAGAGATACCTTCCATCCACTGGTTCACTCCCCAAATGGCCACAATGGCCAGGGCTGGGCCAGGCCAAATCCAGGAGCCCAGAGCTGCTTCTGGGTCTCCACATGGGTGCAGGGGCCCAAGTAATTGGGCCATCCTCCACTGCTTTCCCAGGTGCATTAGCAGGGAGCTGGAGCGGAAGCGCAGAAGCCGGGTCTCAAAGCGGCACCCATATGGGATACCAGCATCACTGGTGCAGGCTTAACCTGCTATGCCACAGTGTTGGCCCTGACCACACATAGTTGTATTTTTAAAAAGCCCACAAGTATCCAAAACCCTTTGAGCAGCAACTAAAATAAATCCTTTTGGTTGGGGTGATTTTGCTTTTAGATTTGATACACTATACCAAGGGGATTGGCAAACTTTGTCTAGGGAACCAGACAATAAATATCCTAGAGTTGGTAGAATATGGTCACTGTTGGGGGCAGCACTGCGGCACAGAAGGTTAAGTCTGAAGCAGCAGCATCTCATATGGGTGCCGGTTTGAATCCCTGCTTTTCTCTCTCTCTCTCTCTCTCTCTCTCTCTCTCTCTCTCTTTCTCTCTCTCTCTCTCCTTTCTCTCTCTGTAACTCTGAGTTTCAAATAAATAAATGATTTGTTTTTAAGAAAAGAATATTGTTACCCTTGCAACTACTCAACGTTGCCATTTTGAAGCAAGAGAAGAAACAAACAACAGAAATATGAAAGAACATGGCTGTGTTCCAGTAAAGCTTTACTTATAAAGCAGGAGGCCACAGGCTAGATTTGGCTCACAGGCTATTGCCACAATTGTAGCCTTTTGCAGCTTCACGTGTGGTGAGGTTGCCTTTCCCTCGGCTATCAGCAGAGAGTAATGACAAGTCAGTGCAAGACTAGTGTGTAAAAAGAAGCCATACAATGTTGCACAAGATTGGGAAGAAATCAGTGCTCTTTTTACTGGTAAGTTACAGTAGCAAGGGGGATATGACTCCCATGTACGCACCTGTTGAGAGATATTAGCTCTCTCATGTAAGATGTCTGAATTTTTTAAAGGATTGGCCAAAGCAGAGCAGGGGAAGACAAGCACAAAAAGACAAATCCTTCCTGTCCAGATGCTGTGATTTATCTCCACATTCAGCATATAAAGCTCCTGTCTCCTCCTCCCCAGCAGCGGGAACAGGTAGGAGTAAAAAAGGTTGTGAGCCCAAGCCCCTGCCTGGTACTGAGAAGAGTTCCAGTCCACAAGAGGACGTCTAGGGCCACTCCTGGAGAGGGAAGTTAGGCATGAAGAGGGAGAAAGAGAAAGACAGTGAAAGCACATGGAGGATAGAGAAGGGGTGGTGTGATGAGAGACCGGGGTCTTCGAGAACACTTCCCATTGCCAAGGGAACATCAAGAGGAACACTGTCAGGTTTGGTCAGCGAGTGAAATGCTCACAGACTATGCTCAGAGATGAAGCAATCTGATAAGGAGGGAGGCTTACACTCAGTTTGGACTCTCTCAGAATGTTTGAGTTCATAAATTGTTTGACCCTTGTGTGTTTGTGTGTGTGTGTGTGTATGTGTTCACTTGGCCAAAGAAGAAGTATGGGCCATTCTCTAGCCCCACCAGTCAATAATAGGTACCAGAGACATTGAAGATATGAATGAAAACAAGAGAAGCCAAGAGAATTCTGATATGATAATTGTCTCAGGATTGTAAAACCACAGATCGTGAAAGACTATGAGAGAGTATCTGAACTAGGCTTACGTCTTTAGAAAAGCTAGTCTTTCTTGTTAATGTGCCTGACCAAAGATCAGGCCTTCTCTCTCAAAAATCCTTTCCAATATTTTTTCATTCTCCCACTTTAGAAGTCCTTTATATCCAATAGAAAGCTCTCCTACTTTACTCCCATTTTCCTCTTATTTTAAACCTTCAGTAGTATAGACAAAACAAGAGCAAGTCTTTCAGGAACCTTTTATCATTTTTTTAAGATTCAGCAGAAGCCGGTGCAGCGGCTCACTAGGCTAATCCTCCGCCTTGCGGCACTGGCACACCGGGTTCTAGTCCCTGTCGGGGCGCTGGATTCTGTCCTGGTTGCCCCTCTTCCAGGCCAGCTCTCTGCTGTGGCTCGGGAGTGCAGTGGAGGATGGCCCAAGTGCTTAGGCCCTGCACCCCATGGGAGACCAGGAGAAGCACCTGGCTCCTGCCATTGGATCAGCGCAGTGCGCTGGCCGCAGCGCGCCAGCCGCGGCGGCCATTGGAGGGTGAACCAATGGCAAAAGGAAGACCTTTCTCTCTGTCTCTCTCTCTCACTATCCACTCTGCCTGTCCAAAAAAAAAAAAAAATCAGCAGAAGATAATTTATTAGGGCATTCAAACACTAGGAACTTCCAAACAACAGAATTGTGATGATCATTCCCTCTGCCAGTGTTGACCCAGTGGCCCTGTCCACTGTGTGCAGATAGAATATGGCAAATTATAATAGACAAATAGGCAAATAACCTTGTCAGTGGCCATTTAAGGTGAGAAAAGTCTTATACATGTTATAAAATAAAGGTCAGTTAGCATTGAACAGAAAAAACTACTCCTGTACAGGCCAAAAATGGCATTCCAAAAGGAAAAGAGGCACAAAGCTAGCAGACATTGATGAATCTGTTCAAACAAGTGTTGCATTCACATCTCCTTTAGTTTTGCCAGAAACAACTGCAGCAAATTATGTTGGCAATTTTCTCACACTTCTCTCTGCAGACGAACGACAATTTCATGATAAATAAAGATGGTTTACTTTTTATTATTGCATACTGCTTTTGAAATTGGAGATGACCCCCTAAAATCTATACAAAAATGTGGTCCTTTAGAGTTCCCCAGAAGTGTTATCTGGGGTGCCACATATGCTACCGGAATTTGGGGTGCCATATGGTATTGCTATATGCTTATTAATAAATCCCCAATATTAATAAGCATGAGAGGGTTCTTGCCTAATATTTAGAGAAGAATTCTAAATACTGGCATAGATAAACAAGGCAGCATGGTACATTTTAGGCTTTTATTTAGTGCGAAAGGTGCCTAGGAAAATGAGGGCTTTAGTTCAGTTTAAAGAGAAGGGAAAGTCTGGAAACTAAGGTAGCGTCCATACCAAGGAGAGCAGGCCAAAAGCCACGTGCAGCAAGCGCCTTGAGCTGCTATCCACCGCTTATCACCAGCAGCAAAGCAGAGGCAGAGAGCCTTTTGGGACGCTCCTTGCCTTTTATATATTTTCCACAGGGGAGTGGCTTGTGGGCAGGTGGACACTCAGGTATGGTCAGGTAGAGCCTGATGTCACATGGGGGCGTGGTGAGGGTATTAGGTAGGATGTGAGGTCACACAGGGGCATGGTGAAGGTATCAGGTAGGGCATGAGGTCACACAAGGGCGTGGCAAAGGCATGGTCTTTCAGCTCACAAACCTAATCAATTTCAGCCTGTATGCCTGCCTACTTCACTTTGAGGGGAATTGTATTAAGGAAACTCTTATGCATCAGAAATTTTTTTCTTTTCATGTGAAAATTGAAAAGTGTAATCTATGTGTTATTTTTAAACATTATTAAATATTTAGATATTTCATAATCTGCTACATTTTTTGTCACTGTTGTTGCTTTCAGGTAAACTCTGATATTTTTGATTAATGCAAAGTGACAACAAATCCTTAATCTATTCTTTGTTTGATTTGTGTTCATTGAATAAAATGTTCTCTAAGACATAAAAAGCTTTACATTTATTTGTTTATTTTGGTTGTTAAACACATTTCATTTTAGAAGTGATTGTGTATTGATCAGACTATAGTAGAGTATGCCATATAACAAATTAACTCCTACATCTCAGTGGTCTAACATAGCAGGTTTAGTTCTTACATTATATGTTTTATTTGCATCTGTAGGGGGCTGTTTTTCATGCAGTCTCTCAAGTACCTAGACTGACAGTGACTCTGATACTTTTATAACCATGTCATCTGGAACATGGGACTTCCAGGGTTGCTACAGCAGGAGCAGGGGGAGATGTCATCACACAGCAACTCTTGAATGCTTTGCCTTGGAAGTGACACTCATGGCATTTACTCATCAAAGGTTTTTTTTTTCTATCACAATGTCTTTTTGAAGTTAAGATATTTAAAATTGTGACTTTCACTTACGTCAGAACCTTCTGGTTGAATTATGTCACCCGTCATTCACCTTTTCTTAGGCAATCTCCAGTTTTGTAAGATTTTTCTATCAGCATTTTCTTTGAGAGAGAGAGAAAGATTCAGCATGCTTCCCTCTGCTGGGTCACATCCCAAACGTGCACAATAGAATGCTATTCAGGTCTCCCATATGGGTGGCAGGACCACAATTACTTGAGTCATCACACTGCTTCCTAGGGTCTGCATTAGCAGGATGCTGGAGTCAGGAGCCAGAGCCTGCAATCAAACCCAGGTACTCCAACTTGGGACATGGCCGTCTTAGCTGCTAGGCTCAACACAGCTCCCATATCTGTCAATATTTCTAGTTGGAGACAGAAAGCTCAAGTCTAGTTTTTTGTTTTTTTTTTTTCAGTTGGGAAAGGAATTATTAAGGGAGCTTAGCAGGTCCAATTAGTACTGGAAAGGCTCGAGGAAGAGATTCTAAGTGGAGCCACCACCAATCCCATAACCACACTTTTTTTCCCACAGGGAAGCTGCTGCTCCCACTGCTGACCCCAGAAACATGACACAGAAAGCACCTGTGCCAGCAGAGTAGATGTCTGGATCCTTCCTGTTCCTCAGGTACTCTAGAGTCTGGAAAGATTAGGGTATGTTAAATTTTAGAATTTGCTTTGGGATGACAGCTAATAAACTATCAAAATGTAGGGTTGTTTTCAGAAGATTTGGGAGTGACAAAAATAACAGATGTTCATTATATTTTCTTTTATAGAACTTGTTTACTTGGATGTAAAGAATTTTTTTGTTATGGAAGTAATACGATTAGAGATAAGAAAGAAATGCTTATACTGATATCACTCTAGCAGAGTTATTGTCATTATTCTGGTATATTTCCTTTTTCTGTGCAGAATTCTTTCATATCAAAGCATATGACAATGACCATCAGTTTTCTAGTAAAATATTAGAATATAAACATTTTCCACATGTTGTTACATGATAGTCAAAGTCATGAATTTTCATGGCTGTGCAATATTGTGACAGTGGGAAGGGTTACTATGTAAATATATTGTGATGCAAGCTGATGTATATGACTTTTCTGATTATAGTTGTGAGTTATCATTGCCTTTATACTGGAATCAAACTAGCATCTTATGGTTACCTTATTTCCCAGTTTTTATCAAGATAAAGGACCTTCTAAGATATAGTCCAACACTGAATGTAGATAGGGAAAGGAACATGAAAATTTCAAGCAATTGCTTTGTAAGTACAAGAACCTTATTTTTCAGAGTCCACTCATATGAGATACCCAGAGAAGTGAAATTCATGGAGACAGAGTGTAGAATGGTGGTTATCTGGAGCTTGTGAGTGGGGGAGTGGGGAGGGAAGTAGGAATGGGCAGTTACTGTTTAACAGGTAGAGAGTTTCCATGTGGGAAGATGAAAACTTCTGGAGGTGGATAATAGTGACGATAGCACAACATTGCAAATGTCCTTAATGTCACAGAATTGTTCAACTAAAAACATTTTAATGTTAAACTTTATGTTATATATATTTTACCATAATTTAAATTTTTTAAAATAAAAAAAACTATAGGCAGAAAATAAACTAATAAAAGGCTAAAAACTCTTTCATTCTTTTGAAAAAAGAACTTTCAGTATGTATCATCCATGCAGGCAATCTGTCTTCCTTTATATAATCTCAGATAATTTTTTTTAAATTCCAGATAACATTTCCATTGTTCATTCACCTATGTCATCAAAAGTCTAGCATAGTATCTAACCACCATAGAGAGAAAAATTCACTTTTTGTCAAACTGCCAAAATAGAAAAAGAAAAAAATCATGCACACTATAGCCTGAAAAAAAAACCATTCATTTGAGACATATACAATGGGAATTCACCATGTCAAAGAACTTTGTCAGGCCGTGTGTGAACACCAAGATGTATAACATATGATTCTGATGCCGTCCTGATTATTAATATTTTTCAACGTTAATAAGCCTGTGGGCTCTTGCCACATATTCAGAAAATAATTCTGAATACTGGCTCAAATAGACAAGACAACATGGTAAGTTTTTAAGGATTTTATTCAGTGAGAAATGTGCAGGAGAGTGAGGGCTTTATTTAGGGAAGAAAGAGAAGTCTAGAAGCTAAGCTGGGTCCATACCAAGCAGAAAGCAGGCCAGGAGCCACGTGGAGCAAGTGTGCAGGCAGGAAAACAGGGAGCCACGTGCCCTGAAGACATGGGGCAACACGGGCAACTAAAAAAGGAGGGGTCCTCTGGGGTCCAGGCCTTTTATTTACTCCCAAAGGGGAGTGGTTATGTAGTCTGATTGGCAGGTGGGCATACAGGTGGAGTGAGGTAGGGGCATGAGATCACACAGGGAGTGTGCTGAAGGCGTGGTCTTCCAGCTCACAAACCTAATCAATTTTATCTTATCTGCCTGCCTACATCAATTCTGCTAAGGAGATATTTACAAACGCTCATTAGGATTTTTTTTTTAAGCAACAGCGTGTTGCCTGCCTTTTAAATTTTATTGAAAGACACTAGAAAGACATTGGATTTAGTCAGGAGAGTTGACCTTTATTCACAATTATTTGGATAAGTTACCCAAACTCTCTGGTCTCTGTTTCCTCGTCTGGAAGAAGAGGTTCTTAGACTAGAGCTCCAGATTTCTCATCTTTAACACCCTGAAAATACATGGAACACCCCACAGGCTGTCTGTCAGGAGGTCTTTGCCAATGGATTTAATTAAAAGACAGTAGTTACTATTTTTGAGAGCCTAGTGGACTCAAAGCCAGGCCCCGAACAAGACAGCCCCAAATGCATGTTCATTTGACCCTCTTAGCAACCCAGTGAGGGAGGTGTCCTCTTGCTTCGCAGTGGAGGAAACTGAGTTTCAAGGGCAAAAGAACCTGTTGGAGGCTTACCAGTGGCAAGTGGCAGAGCCAGCTTTTCAACCCAGGTCTTCTGACCCCAGAGGCCTGTGCTTACCATCACAACCTGTTTTGTAGACTTCTGTCTGGACTTAATTACTATGGACTATCCTCTTATTGTAATAATCATACCTTATCTGAACTAATTTCTCATATACTGGTCATTACTTTTGGGTGTGGTTGAACCCAGCAAAATCATATAGAGAAGTGAGATGATTCTCCAAATAATTCACGTTAAAAAATTTCTAGAGTTCTTTAAAAATTTATATATTTTTTAAATTTGGAAGGCAGCATGACTGAGAGACAGACAGTAAGGGCGAAACACCAAGAGTTGCAGTCTGTTTGTTCACTTCCCAGATGTCCATACTGGCCCTGAGAGGTGGCCTGAAACCCACACTGGGACCTGAATCCAAATCTCCCGTGAGGGTTTAGAAACCCAGCTACTTGACCACTGCCTTGCAGGGTCTGCACCACCAGGAAGCTGTAGTCAGGAGCTGGAGGTGGGCCTTGAACACAGCACCACTGGATGGGATGCTGGCACCTTAACCGGCTTCTTGGCTACCAGGCCAAATGCTCACCAAATGCCCCCCCAATACTTTCAATTACATTATTTGGATATTTTAAGCAAACCTTCCTTTTTTGGAGGGAGTGTGATTCTAAGCTACTAGTAAAACTCTTGCCTCAAAAGAAAGCTAGAATTATTTAAATCTATATTTATTATATAAAACATACTATACATAAATAAAATAGATAATAAATAAGTAGATTTTTATCCATAAGTCATTTCATTTATACACTGTTCTGTCCCTAATATCTTTCAGAAATGAGGTAAAGAGCTTTCCCTCCTGAATCTTTAGCTGCTCAAGAATATTCCAAAGTTTGAGTCTCAGTCATTATCAGATGAATCCTAATGTAGTTCTTCTCTTTCTAAGTTGCTTTTAAAGGATATCCTTTTTTTTTTTTTTTTTTTTTTTTTTTTTTACAGGCAGAGTGGATAGTGAGAGAGAGAGACAGAGAGAAAGGTCTTCCTTTTGCTGTTGGTCCACCCTCCAATGGCAGCCGCGGCCGGCGCACCATGCTGATCCGAAGGCAGGAGCCAGGTGCTTATCCTGGTCTCCCATGGGGTGCAGGGCCCAAGCACTTGGGCCATCCTCCACTGCACTCCCGAGCCACAGCAGAGAGCTGGCCTGGAAGAGGGGCAACCGGGACAGAATCCGGTGCCCTGACCGGGACTAGAACCTGATGTGCCAGTGCCGCAAGGCGGAGGATTAGCCTATTGAGCCGTGGCGCCAGCCAAGGATATCCATTTTTAAATCATTTTTATTAAGCATGCAACTAGTACATGAAGCTTGCAAAGCTTTTACAAGTATTATCTAATAAATTCTTCCAACAGTTTCTGGGGAGACCAACAGTTTACCAAAAAAGTGAAAGAGGACACAGATTTGCTTTATTTAATTTACTTGGCCAGATAGACACAGTGACTTTTTGCATACATAGTCGTGGAAGAATCAAAGTTGTCTTGGGTTATGGGGACAGAAACTCTGCTCCTTGAAGGACAACATTTAACAGATGCACTGGTCCTATAATCGCAGAATAGCCCACTTCACCTTGTAAATGAGCCAGGGATAGAGGTGACTTGAAACCGAAGTAGATTTCCCTATTTACTACCCAGAATTGATTTCACTGGTTTTCCACTTACTCTTCTTCAAGTGTTTGCCCTTAATTTAATTGGTAAAAGGCTGTGTTAGTTCTTCATTCTTATCTTTAATTTTAGCACTGTTTGAAAAATGAGACACAATGCTATCCCAAGCGAGTAGGCTTCCTTTCTACTATTTTAGCTTGCTGCTTTAAGTTCCTTATTAATATGAGGCTTGATGCTAAATAAGAAATACGAGAGAAGTCGCAGCTCTCCCCATAAACAGATGCCCTTATGTATCTGACTTCTAGCCAGATTCACCTGAGCATAGGTCCCTGTTATTAAATCAGTATTTTCTGATTCATTTTCCTGTTCAATCTTGGCAATGGAAGCTTCGGTCTTTTAACCTTTCTGATGACTAAGCTGAATGTTTCTTTGGTTTGGATGAATAATTACATAGTTAAGAGAAGATGGTAATTCTTTGCTCTATGGCTAATAAATAAGACCATGCTATTTTATATCTGAATTGGGTTTGGAGTTAATTAGCAGACTCTCCAGCATCATATTTCAAGTGAAATATTAGCTGTATTTAAAATTTTATGTTGGGCCATATGATAATTTGACAATAATTTTGAATAGCTACAAAGGAAATGAAACACCAGCAGAATCTATTGAATAAAGCTGTGTCATCCTGTACATTTATAATCAGAAAATTAAAACTCCAGTAATAGAAGCATTAACACCTTTTATTAGGTAAAATCTGATCAACAGTCTTAGATTGACATATTGGTAATTTTTAGATGTTGCTTATTACTTTTTCTGAAGTATAAACTTGGAAAGTATAGAAGAAAAATGATTTCATTATTTGACAAATACTGTCAGTTCCCCTTGCAACTGATTTTTCTCTGAACTGTCCTTTAAGGATATCGTCTTAAAGTTAATTATGAAGACATTTTGTTTGGTTAGTTTAACCAAACTTTGAATTAAATTACCTCTTTCAAAATATTGATGGAAGGCCAGGTTGCTTAGGAAATCCAGATTAAGTGGAACTGAATTTATGGAGCTGAGAAATATAACATATAGATACACAAACCATACATAAACATGAATTCAAGCCTTTCTGTTCAACAGCTCTATCATGACGGGCATTAGTGTTTATTGAACTAATTGGGAAAAGAATTGAGTTAATAAAAATGATGTTTCAGCCTCCGGCTTAGTCAGGTGACTCATTTTTTGGCAGAGGAAACGAGGCTGTCCATATGAAGTAGCCACTGGACTGGGGACGCAGAATGACTGGGTCCAAATCCTTCGCTGTTGACGAAGAGTCACTTCACCTGTGCAGCAGATCCCTCCTTAAAGTGCTGGAAAGATATTTTTAGACTTGGATGGATAGTGAAGAATTTTTAATCAAGTGCTTATAAAATGCTTTGAAGTTTACAGATCCTGAATGTTATTAGACTACAATATTTAAGATAGGTAGGGCATTTAAAAGCTGCTTTCCCATCACTGTCATGTCTGAATGGGTTTCTTGGGATTGGGAAATGTACTTAGCTAAATATAGAGCCTTGTTGCTGGCATCCAGAGGAAAACTGCTATGTTGGACTCACTATGCAATAGGAAGCCTGTCTCTAATGCAGCTTTGATGTAGACTTACATATCCTACTGGACTTTACCATTTAGACCTCTGGAGATGTCATCATTTTAACTTCAAGTCATTTATTTTAATATTACTCTGGTCCCATTCAGTCCTTGAGGGCAGGGAGATACTTGCTTGAACCCAATCACAGAAGCATAAACAGTTTTGTTATATATTGGTTTGGTCATGGCTCTTTCAAGCTGACCTGAGTACATGTATTTTACCATTTTCCCCAACAGGTAACAGTACTGGGAATAACTTTTCCTCTCTAAACCACCATTACAAAGATAGTTTAATTAATAGCCCACAGAGAATTTCCAAAGTAAAACAAAGAACAAATACAAAGCCTCAAAATCTTGAATATTATCAGGCATATTAAATTATATATGATCAGGTGTGGGCATTTGGCCTAATGATTGAGACACCTGCATCCTATATAGAGTTCCTGAGTTGGATCCCTGGCTTGTTCTCCACTCTAGCTTTCTGCTAATAAGCACCTTGAGAGGTAGCAAGTGATGTTTCAAGTAGTTGAGTCCCTGTCATTCTTGTGGGAGACCTGGATTAGGTTTCTGGCTCGTGGCTTCAAACCAGACTAGCCTTGCCTGTTGCAGGCATTTGGGGGAGTGAACAAGTAATTGGAAGCTTTCTCTGTCTCTGTCTCTTCTATCCTGTGTCTGTCTCTCTCTGCCTCTTGATGAACAACAAAAATTGTATTATCATTAAGGTCCCTTCTAGCAATAGGTCCAAAGTGCTGTAATTTACCTGCCGGCAGTTTCTACCAGTGGAACCACCAGGCTGTTTTGCACAGATGCATGCCAAAGTGCAACAGTGTGTGCGTGGAGAGCTGTGGGGTCCTGAGGCACAAACCATGCAGCTGCTCACAATAACAGACCACAGGAGCACCCAGCAGCGGGGAGGAAGCCTGCAGATCTAGGCCAGGGTGAATCTTGTGAGGCACCTGGGGCTAAAAGAAGCGCTCACTGCAGGGAGCAAGTTGAGAGCCAGGACTTCTTAAACTTTGTACCCCAGTGGCTCCAGTCCTGGGAAGAGATCTCAACAAGGTTTATGCCATAAACCAGCCACAATCAAGGAAGGGAATGCGAGCTGGAAAAGCCAAAATCAAGCAGAGAGCTAGGAGGCAAAGGTCCTTGTGTTTTCTTGTGGTCAGCCTCTGACTCAGAGTGCTAAATTCTAGCAGTTTCACTGCAGCCCGCCTCCCACCCTTCCAGAGCACCCAAAGAGGAAGGGCTACTTCTTGGGGTCAATATGGAGACAGCAGAGAAGAAATAAGGTGGCAGAAGGGAAGCAAGTCAGTGAATTCTGTAGATAGGTTTGACCGCGGGGTTCCTAGGTCCATATGCCCTCCGCTAGGCTGGGCGTGAGTCCATGAAGGAGTCCTCCCTGCCCAATGCTTTAAACCCTGCCTACTCTTTGTGAAACCTTCCCACCCTTTTCGAGTTACTGCTTGCCTTTGTACAGATCCAGGGTAGCCATACTTGGCTACAACAAATAAATACATTTAGCAAACTTATTTAACAAAAATAACTTTTTACAAATAAAAAAATTAATTAATTTGAATGCAGAGAGAAACACACATGCACCACAAATATCAGATTGAGAGAGAGATCTCCCATCTACTGGTTTACTCCCAAATGCCTGCAGCAGCCGGGGCTGGGCAAGGCTGGGGTCAAGAGCTTAGAACTCCATGCAGTCTCCAGTGTGGGTGGCAGGCACCCAGGTACTTGAGCCATCACCTGCTGCCTCCCAGGGTGTGCATTAGCAGGAAGCTGGAATTGGGTGGGGAGTCAGCACTAAAATCCAGGTACTGCAATGTAAGATGTGGGTATCTTAACTACTAAGCCAATTGTCCACCCCTAGACTTGTGTTTTCAGTCCACAAAACCAAACTTAAAAATCTTTAACTGAACTTGAATTTCTATTTCAAGCTTCTATTTTGTCTGACAGCAGAAATGTAGTTCATTAGACTGCAGACAAACTTACTGTTTTCCCCACATCATTCTGGAAAACCTCGTGGGTTCACAATTTGCTTTTTATTGTCTGTCTCCTCATGTGGCATCTAAATTCCCGGAAATGTGTGGTGATGCTGACTGCCAGTGCCCCTCCAGGCTGGCATTCCCTCGTGATATGCACATTCCCATCATCTCCAGTCATCACTCCCAGCCCTGGCAGCTTCCTCACCTTGACTGTGACCTCTCTCCCTGAGCCACGTCCTTGGCCCTCTTGGGAACATGAGGAACTGCTGGATGTTCTCCATGCCACTCTGGAGGATTTCATGGGGCGGCTCTCTCAGACACACTTCTCTTTTCCATCTCCCCTGGTCCCATATGAGAAGTGAGACAGTAGGCCCCTCTGCTCTTGGACCCCCAATCTAATCTGAGGATTCTCTTAGGCCTAGTGACTCCCAGCTCAGCTGCCCTTCCTTGGAGTCTCAGCTACATCTTCTAGTGATTCTCTCTCCCCCTCTCATTTGACCTCTCTTTCATCAGCTTGGAAAATTTTCTAATAGTACAGACCAGCAATACAGTAGCCACTAGTCATGTGTGGCTATTGTTCCTTTGAAATATGGTTAGTTCACATTGAGTTGTACTGAAAGTGAGAATGTACACAACTGCAAGTCTTACTATAAAGAATAGATTGTAAAACAGAGATGACTTTAGTATTTGAGTGTTTCTTGTAGCAGTTAGGTTGCCCTTTGGGTTGCTTGCATCCCATAAAAAAGGGTGCCTCAGTTTGAGTCCTAGCTCTGCCTCCAGTTCCAGCTGTTTGCCAATGTGCAACCTGGGAAGCAGCTAGGGAGGGTTCAAGTATGTGGTCCCTGCTACCCACTGGGAGACCCAGTCTCCTGGCTTCAACCTTTCCCAGTCCCAGCTGCTGTAGACTTTAGGGGAATGAACCAGCAGATGGGAAAATCTCTCTTTATCTGTCTTTCTCTCTCTGTGTCTCTGCCTTTCAAATTAAAAAAGTTCATAGAAAAGTGGAGTTAAAAGATAAGTTAATTTTAAAAAATTTAATATAGCTTACATGTCCAAAAATATTTAGGAAATGTTGAATGAAGTAAAATATAGTATCAAAATTGATTTCACTTATTTATTTTTACGTTTTAAAAACATGACTACTATAGAAACTCCAATTGGACTGTATTCCTTTTGGAAAAGCTGACCTAACAAATTTAGGAAGTGGTAGTGACTGAGTTGTGTCCTGTTAAATTCATTTGTTGGAGTCCTAACCCCCAGAGTGACTACACTTGGAACTGGGACTCTTAAGGAGGCGATTAAGGTTAGCTGGGGTTATAAGGATGGGATGCTAGTCCAGTAAGACTGGTGTCCTTAGAATAAGAGGAAGAGATAGCAGGAGCTTGTACACTGGGGAAAAGCCATGTGGGACACAGCAAGAACACATCTGTCTGCAAGCCAGGAAGAGAGGCCTCACCACAAAACAACCTCACCAGCACCTTGATCTTGAACTCTCAGGCTACAGAACTGTGAGGAAACAAATTTCTGTTGTTTAAGCCACCTGGTTTTTGGTATTCTGCCCTGGTAGTCCTACCAGATGAATACAGAAAGGAAAATTCATTCTGATATTATGCATTCTTCCAAGATCAAAACGCTTATGCATTAATTTTAGCTTTGATCCTCAACAAACTATTATCTTAATCTATTGTCTGTGCCAGGAGTTTTTTCAAAATTCTATTTTGAAACTCAAAACCTAAGAGAAAATTGGCAGTTCTCTGTTGTCTGTCGTGACCTTCTTTTACCAAGGCTATAGAAGCAGCTGCCCTCTGAGCCTGGAATTGAGGGAAAGATCACAGAGCAAGAGGGAGATATAGAGAATGAAAAATACACTGGTTACCATCAAAATATCAGTCTGCTATTGCAGTTACATTTTTTTCTTTCTTCATTCTACCAAAACTTGAGGGAATCTGATTTAATTTATTTTGCCAATCATTAACTTGTTCCATATTTATTGCCTGCAGATGGATTTTGTATACTTTAGTGGAAGTTGTTTTCAGGCAGCATTTGCATTAAAAACTTCAGGTCTTTAATTTCATAATGAGAGATATTGTTCTTTGTTGAATAAAGAATAGAAGGTATCATAGACACTGGGTGTTAGTGGTAGAGGGAGATGGTTGAGGATACTAAAGTTCTGCTGTCTGTGTCTCTACAGTTCAGGAAATTTTGTTAGCTAAGGGAGAGACGTCAGTGCCCACTTCAGCACAGGTCCTACTTTCCCAGAAACTCTGCAGTTTCTCATGTAGTTCATCTGGCGCACACAAAGTCAGTCTTGGCATCAACCAAGGCAGTGTACCAGGGGAGAGCAGAAGGCCAGAAGAGTCTTTCCCTTGAAGGGACGCGGTGGCTTCTCCCACCTTTTGTACTCCTCTGATTCACCAGACACAGTTGGGTCTTACGGCCGATCTTGCTGCACTATGAATGTCTGGTTACTTCTCTGTGAATCCCCAGAGGGCAGGGACGTATAACTGTCATCCCCAAATGTTGCTCTGCACAATGCTGCATATACGTAGTGGGTGATTGATAAGTTTTTGAAATTTTACAAAATGAATGCCAAATCCAACACAGTCTGCCCTCAGATCCTCACTTCAGGCTCTCTCACCACGCATCTCCATTGGCCTGGACCCAGCTCAGACACCCTCCTCTAGTCCCTTTAATTGGAGCCAATCTGTCCTCTTCTTTATAAAAACTATCAAAATAGATACAGTTCTGTGTGAGAATATGTGTGTGTGCATAATACATACACAAATGAAATGTCATTTAGGTTAATATATAAACATATGTATGTATTTAATCTAAATAATTTTATGCTGCTGTATGCAATTGTGCAATTTCCTTCTTTTCACTTAACCTGATACCTGTGACTACGCATGTTTATCCCACCTTTTTATTCTCCTTTCTAAGATTTATTTTATTTAGAGTTCGGTGCTGTGGTATAGCAGGTAAAGCTGCCTGAGGTGCTGGTATCCCATCTGGGCACAAGTTAGAGTTCTGCCTGCTCCACTTCTGATCCAGCTCCCTGCTGGTGTACCTGGGAGAGCAGCAAAATGGCCCAAGTCCTTGCGCACTTGCACCCACATGGGAGACCTGGACCAGCTCCAGCTGTAGCAATCATTTGGGGAGTGAACCAGTGGATGGAAGATCTCTCTCCCTCTCCCCCTCCCCCCCTCCCCCTCTCTCCCTCTCTTCCTCTCTCCCTCTCCCCCTCTCTCCCTCTCTCCCTCTCCCTCTGAAACTCTAACTTTGAAACCACTGATTCACTCCCCAGATGGCTGCAACAGTCAAGCCCCCAGCTTTTTTTTGTTATAAATAGCCAAGAAAAGAACAACCATCATATCTGTGCTTCTTTAGACATGTTCAAAGCAATTTTTTTTTTAAATGATAGAGCCTTAGAGCACGAGTTACTGGGTTAAAAGGTAAAGGTACATGTAGGTGTAGGGAACAATCCCAAGGAAGGGACTTTCTTGGACATTAGTCATACAATCTTTTCTTATTTGTAAGCCAAAGGACTTTGCAAGACTGTACTAAGACAGGAGGCGCAGCAAGACCTAGATAGTTCCGGATGAAGGGGGATCGTTTGTGTAAGCTATGTGATCCTAGGATAGATGACGAGGTCCTTCAGCATCTCTGGCAATCTTCTCCCACTTCTCAGCAGCATGAACACTATCCTTTCAAGTTCTTTCCCATGCACTTGCATTATGTCTCAAGGGCTTTTTTATGCCTGCTGCTTTGCAATACGTCTGCAGTGAATAGTATCTTCTATACTCTAAATGAGGAAGGAAATGTTATTAGGTGTCATTGTCATTGCTGTTTATCATTTTGTTCACAAGGGGGAGGTGGATCATTTCAAAAGGAGCAGTGAGCAGGTGATGTCAAGGGGACAGATCTAGACTTCTGTCTGCTCCGTGGATGCAGTTCACTGGTCAACAAGGACACTCCACATCTGGGTGCTGATGAACCAGAGGGTACAATATGTGAAGGTTATCTTGAGAAGGTAAAAAATGGACTTTCCTAAAAGACTTTTCTAATTGATACCTGCCTCTTTGAGGTCAAAACCCTTTCACTCACTGATTTAAAGGAAGAAATTATTAATTACTAGGAATTTGGCAGCAAGATGGTCTCTCTTTTAAGTACTGGCTCAAAATATCCAAAATAATAGGTTTAAATTTTTAATCAATGTATTTGCCAAACTGTACTCTGAAAAGTCTGTATCAATTTGCACTCCCACTAATAATGAATGTGTCTAGCATATTATCAATCTTTTAAATTGTCATCTGATAGATAAAAGATGATCTCTCACTATTCTAATATGCATTTATCTGATAATCATGACATCTAGCATTTTTTATACACTTTTTGGCCATTTGAATATTTTCTCCTGTGATTTGTCTTTAGTATGCTTTGTTAATTTTCAAATTGGTGTTATGCAATTTCTTCCTTGTATGAATTCACTATAAATATAAAGTGTACATGACTGACTCTGTCATTAAATATTAATTTCTCTTTTCTTTTAAGATTTTACTTACTTATTTGAGAGGCAGAGTTACAGACAGAGAGAGGGAGACACAGAGAGAGAGGTCTTCCATCCACTGGTTTACTCCCCAAATGGCTGCAATAGCCAGAGCTGGGCTGTTCCAAAGGCAGGAGCCAGGAGCTTTTCCTAGGTCTCCCACACAGGTGCAGGGGCCCAAGGACTTGGGCCATCATCCATTGCTTTCCCAGGCACATTAGCAGGGACCTGGATTGGAAGAGGAGCAGCTAGGACATGAACTGGTGCCTATATGGGATACTGGAACTGCAGGCAAAGGCTTAGCCCACCATGCCACATTGCTGGCCCCCAACATTTTATTATGTTTTAAATGTATTTTAAGGGCTGGTGCTGTGGTGCATTGTGTTAAAGCCCCTACCTGCAATGCTGGCATCCCATACGGGCACTGGTTTGAATCCTGGCTGCTCAACTTCTGATCCAGCTCCCTGCTAATGTGCCTGGGAAAGTAGCAGAGGATGGTTCAAGTCCTTGGGCCCCTGCACCCATGTTGGAGACCTGGAAGAAGCTCCTGGCTTCAGAATGTTTCAGTTCTGGGTGTTGTGGCCATTTGGGGAGTGAACCAGCAGATGTAAGACTTCTCCTGTAACTCCATCTTTCAAATAAATAAAATACATTAAAGATAAATAAATAAATGTATTTTAAAGAAAATTTTTAAATGTAAGTGCATTCTCTTAAAAATTACAACAATTTTTAGTAATATGATGAACTAGGCCTTTAAGTAAAATACTTTCCAGTATGGCATCCTTAAAAATGCAGCATTTAGGGGTCAGCACTGTGGTGTAGTGGTTTGGGGCAGCAGTGGTTACCAGTTTGAGTCCCGACTACTCCACTTCTGATCCAGCTCCTGGTTATTATGCATGAGAAACCAGTGGAAGATGGCCCAAGTGCTTGGACCCCTGCACTCATGTGGGAGACTGGAATAAGCTTCAGGTCCCAGGCTTTGGCCTGGCCCACCCCTAGCCAGTGCAGTCATTTGAAGAGTGAGCCAGTAGATGGAAGATCTCTCTCTCTCTCTCTCTCTCCCTTCATTCCCTGTCTCCCTCCTTCCTCCCCTTTGTAACTCTGTCCTCCTCCCTTTGTAACTCTGCCTTTCAAATAAATTTTAAAAAAATTTAAATTGCAGTATATGCTATTAAAATAAGCAAACAAGAAAAAATAATCTGTAGTGTTAGGCAAAACCCTGACTAAGTTTCTGTAGTTGTTAGTGGCCACCAGCCTCAGCTGTAATGAGCCCATTGTGCCAGGGCTGAAGACAAATCCTGAGCCTCAATCAAGGCAACAGATAAAACAGGGCACCTTGAAGGATGACCCTTTCAGTGGTTAACACTGTGTGTCACTTTGACTAGGCCAAGAAATGCCGGGATTACACCTTATTGCTAGGTGTGTCTGTGAGAATGCTTCTAGGCGAGATTAGCATTGGAAACCGTGGACTCAGTAGATTGCTTTCCCCAGTGTGGGCGGGCATCATCAGATAGACACCTAGACATATGACAGTGAAATTTTAGACTACTAAGAACAATGAGACTATATTAGAAGTTTCTAGAGAGACAAAAGTTATCTAAAAAAGAACTATATTTAAATGAACAGATTTCTTAAGAGCAGTAAGGGAAGCCAGAATGTAGTGGAATGATATATTTAATGTGCTGAGAGAAGGTGAACTGTAGTGTTATATACAGCAAAATAACCTTTCAAATAGTAGATTAAAATAAAGTAGTGGGTTTTTAAAAAATATTTTTTCTAAGATTTATTTATTTATTACTTGAAAGACAGAGTTTTATTATTTGAAAGGCAGAATTACAGAGAGGCAGAGGCAGAGAGAGAGGTCTTCCATCTGTTGGTTCACTCCCCAAATGGCTGCAACCGATCCAAAGCCAGGAGCCTGGACATTCTTCTGAGTCTCCCACATGGGTGCAGGTACCCAAGGACTTGGGCCATCTTCTGTTGCTTTCCCAGGCCATAGCAGAGACCTGGATCAGAAGTGGAGCAGCCGGGACTCAAACCAGCGCCCATATAGGATGCTGGCGCTGCAGGTGGTGGCTTTACCCACTATGCCACAGTGGTGGCCCTGAGATTGTTTTATTTACTTGAAAGTTAGTGTTACAGAGAGAGGGAGAGAGAGAGAGAGCAAGAGCGAGAGCAAGAGAGAGAGAATCTCCCATCTGCTTGTGTATTCCCTAGATGGCGACAATGGCCAGAACTGGACAAGCCAAAGCCAGGAGCCAGGAATTTCATGGCATTGGAAGGGAGATGGGAGATGGATTGAAAGTGCAGCAGCAACCAGTTTCCATATGGAGTGCCAGTGTTGCAGGCAGATTTACCTGCTATGCCATTTTTTTTTTTACTAAAAACAATCAAGAGCCTTTATTAACAGTAAACTCTTATTCTAAGATCTATAGAATGTGCTTTGGGATGATGGATAACAGATCTAGGGGAAAATCTGACTGTAAGAAGGAATATAAGCAAAGACACGATAAACTGGGTAAATCTAAGCAAGAACTTACCGAATAAGAGGATGATGATCCTGTTTACTTTATGGGCTAAATAAATCAAGCCAAATATACCTGGACTACAATAGAATTCATAAAGAAAGAGTGATAAAACCCTCTAAGGTCCTGTATTTTCCTAAAAGTGATAATGCAGACAGTAGGGTTCATTTATTCAAATGGCTGCAATGGCTGGGACTGGACTAAGCCAAAGTCAGGAGCCAGGAGCCAGGAATTCAATCCAGGTCCCTCATGTGGGTGTCAGGAATCCAAATACTTGAGCTCTCACCTTCTGCCTCCCAGAGTCTGCATTTGCAGGAAGCTGGAAGAGTGAAGAATCAAGTCCGTGCACTCTGCTATGGGATGCAGTCTCTTAACCACTAGCCAAACATCAGCCCCTAATCTCCCTTCTGATGGACTCAGAGCCTACCAATGTGAGACCTTAATTATATCTTCAAAACTTCATTTGCTGGACTTCCTGCAAGATGGCAGCTAAATTAGATGCTTGGGTGATCACCCTCTACAGACACCAATTTGAGCAGCAGTTTTTGCACCATGTCACCTTCACAAGAGCTGTAGAAACCAGGAGAGAGACCACTTGGTTTTAGATAATAATAAGAAAAGTCTCATTGAAGAAAGCAGGAAGGAAAGAGCTGCTTGTGTCACCCTGTCCCCAGCTCCAAGCAGCTCAGCGTGGACAGAGATGTTTTGCTTCCTCTAAGAAGAGGGAATGAATTAAGTTCAGACCTTAGACTTGAAGTTCAGTGCTAGACTTGCCGCAATAAAAACCGGTGCTCAACAGGGCCCATAGCCTCTGCCACCACATCCTTACCTGCAGACTGAGATTTAGACTCTCCTTAGAGGCTAAGGGACAACCTCCATCACCTGTCTCCCAACCTCCAGCAGACAGCAGCACAGGACTCCAACCCCTGGGGAGAAGAGCAGGAAAGGGAACAAAGGACTTTATCTTAGAGCTCAGAGCTGGACCTACAGTGTTGAGACCCAGTGTTTGATAAAACCCAAAGACTTCTATCCCTAGGCCTGTGCTTGCATATGGAATATTTTGGGTGGCCCCAGCATTGGAGATCATGGTGTATTTCTGCTAGTCTTGTCACCGGAGGAAAGACCATGTGGGGTTCTTGTCTTCATGCAAGAAAGAATTCAGACGTGAGACAGAGTGGAGGGATAAGGCTTTATTGGGGATAGGGTATCCATCAGAACAGAAGGGACAGAGAGAGAGAGAGCCCAATTGCTCGGACTGGGGAGAGTGAGTTTACATGGTTGAATGGAGAGTACACACCTGGGCAGGCCAGGTGGGTGGCTCAGTGGAGAGGCAGAGGACTGAGTACCCCATCCGTTTGGACTCCCTAGGGTTTTTTTTTAAAGATTTATTTATTTGCAAGTCAGAGTTACACAGAGAGAGGAGAGGCAGAGAGAGAGAGGGAGAGAGAGAGAGCGCGAGAGAGAGGTCTTCCAACCGATGGTTCACTCCCCAATTGGCCGCAATGGCCGGAGCTGTGCTGATCCAAAGCTAGGAGCCAGGAGCTTCTTCCCGGTCTCCCATGCGGGTGCAGGGGCCCAAAGACTTGGGCCATCCGCCACTGCTTTACCAGGCTGTAGCAGAGAGCTGGGTCAGAAGTGGAGCAGCCAGGTCTCCAACCAGCGCCCATATGGGATGCCAGTGCTTCCGGCCAGGGAGTTAACTGCTGTGCCCTAGGTTTTTAAAGGAGTTTGTTTACCCATCTTCCCCTCTCCTCCAGGACAAAGGATGGGAAGTCCTAGAGGAAGAGTTTGCTGGGTGAAAATTAGCACATTCCTCCCCAGAGTGCTGGCACCTGGGCAGAGCAGAGAGGCTTCCCTTAGGGTGTCTGTGAAGGTTTTATTGCCCCATGTGATGAGGTCAGCTAACCCATTTGGTCCTGAGGAGAGAATTCTCCTGGAAGCTTTCTTTGGGGGAAGGGCTGACCCCACCTGGGAGGTTATTAGGGTCTGGGCAGGACTTTGAAGAGCAGGATGCTGGGCTTCTGGAGCTTCTGCAGTAGGTGCTGGTCTTCAGGCCTGTCTCCACACACACATAGGCTAAATTAATTCTGACTTCCTAGCTAACAGTCTCACATGGGCCTGTTGTGCACTGCTGAGGTTGCACAGGGCCTAATGATTGTGAGACCAGTTGTGACTCAGCTTAATGCCAGCCTGAGCGGCCACGAGGCTGCCTTTATCACCCTTACTTGATCTTTGGGCAAACAACAAAGAATCATGGGGCTGTGCCTTAGGACTCACAACCAGCCAGGCTGTTAAAAACTAACATTGGACAGAACCTAATGGTTCCTGACCCAGTCCAGCACTAGTGGACAGAGCCTCTGGACCTACCCCTGTTGCTAACAGGTCCTATGGCCTCAGTTGATCCAACTTATTTTCCACTCATCCTCATTTGTAGCTGTTTGCAGTGACCTTGGGCTGTGTGTCCATCTCAGTAGCATGTAGACCATAGCTATGTGGACTTTGGTCCTGCTCCCACGCTGTGCTGGGCTGGATGGGCTGTGGACTCTGAGTATGATCTAGCATTGCAGTATTGGTGGCTACACGACTGGGTGCCCAGGGCCTGCCCTGGCCCCAGGGAGGCTCATAACGACCTCCCCAGTTCATTCTGAGTGGCACACCAGCTGTGGATCGGGAATGAATCTGAGGATGTCACTGAGGCAGTGATGGTGCCTGGGGCAGTGGACTTGCAGCAGACCTCAACTTAAGGTGCCACCTAGTGCTGGGGTAGCAGAAGTGGCCATCAAGAGAAAACAAGTGAATGACTTAGAATTTCCGGAAGGACAACCACAAACAAAGCCAGATTGCAACAACTGGGGAAAAATAAAAACATGATCCTTCAATTCATAGAGGACATCTTATGCCAGCAAGTGTGAAGAACTCTCAGGGTACTATGGGCTGACCTAATGAACAAAATAAAGCACCAGAAACCAACTACCTTGGATCTGACATTGGAAGATGCTTAGATCAAGATTTAAAATAGCAATTTTAAAGAAACTAAATGAACTTCAAGAAAACACAGAGAAAGAATTTAATACTCTAACTTGTCCACAGACTTGACAGAGAATAATTTAAAAAATCAATCAAAGACTGAGCATTTAGGCTAATGATTAAGACATTGTCATCCATTTTGGAGTACCTGGGTTCAGTTCCCAACTCTGATCCTAGCTTCTTGCTAATGCAGATCCTGGGAGGCAACAGTGATAGCTGAAGTAATTGGGTTCTTGACACCCACAAGGGAGACCTAGCGTCCCAGCTCCTTGCTCCAGCCCTGGCCATTATAGACATTTTGGGAGTGAATTGGGTGGGGTGAGGGTGGGGGTGTCTCTCCCTGTCTCGCTATTTCTCAACTAAATAAATAGAAAAAATTTTAAATTGTACAGAAATATTTCAAATGAGACCTGCATTAAGAGAAATTAAAAATGATAGAAAGCATCAATAGCAGAATAGATCAAACAATAAACCATCAGCTTTCAGATCGGCTATTTGAAAACACATAATTGCAGAAGAAGAAAAAAAGAATTATGCAGAATGAGGAAAGCTCACAGGGATTTTGGGACAGCCTATAAGAATAAAATATCCCAAGTTGTTAGCGTTCAGGAGGGACTTAGGGATGCCAAAGGGGGTAAAAGCATCTTCAAAGGATGGTAGCAGAAAACTTCCCACACCTAGACAGATATACCGCCGTCCAGGAACAGGAAGGTCAGTAGGTCTCCAGTCAGATTAAACTCAACTAACTCTATCTCAAGACATATTTTCACCCAGTATCTGCAAGGACAAAGATACAAAGTAGATTCTGAAAAATTCCAGAAGAAAATGAAACAAATACAGACTTCTCAGAAACCTCATAGGCCAGCAAAAAGTGGATGAGCCTCTCACATTCCCAAAGGAGAACAATCCTAGCCAGGAGTACTGTACCAAGCAAAGCAAGCCGTGGAGATGGAAGAGAGAGACATACTCAGGTAAACAAAGCTGAGAGAACTTGTCATTACCAGACCTGTCTTACAGGAAATGCTAGAGGGAGTTCCTCAAACTGAAAGAAAGATAAGCTAATCAGAAAGAAAATATCAGGAGAAAGAAAACTCACTGATAAGGGTAAATATATACACAGTTTCAGAATTCTATACTTTACTAAACATGATACATAAACTATTCACACTTTAAAAAGTTTAATTTATTTGAAAAGTAGGGTGGGGGCTAGTGTTGTTGACACAGCAGGTTAAACTATTGCCTGTGATGCTGGGATTTTATATCAGAGCACTAGTTTGAGATCTGGCTGCTCTGCTTCTGATCCAGCTCCCTGTTAATGCTCCTGGGAATGCAGTGGAAAATGGCCCAAGTACTTGGGTCCCTGCGAGTACATAGGAGACCAAGATGGAGTTCCTGGTTCCTGACTTTGAGAGCTTGTTTGGAGGTTCTAGCAGGGGAGCATGGCTGCTTGTATACCCTTGACTGAAGACTGGTCCTCCTCTAGTGGGGAAGGTTGTCCTCTTCTTTGACAGAGAGCACAGCTTTGAGAGGGATGCACATGGAGTGGTGAGGGAAGAAGGAGACACCTGCCCAGCCAGCCAGGTCAGCCGAATCAACCCTGGCAATCAAAGGGGTGATAGATGTCACAGCCAGATCACCCTCACATCTGTGGCTCCTTACTTTGGCTTGGATCAGTTCTGGCTGTTGTGGCCATTTTAGGAAGTAAACCAGTAGATGGAAGATCTTTCTCAATTGCTCTGCTTTTCAAATAAAAAAAAAATTTTTTAAAAGAAAGGTAGTGGGGCCAGCATTGTGGCATGGTGGGTAAAGCTGCTGCCTGTGATGATAGCATCCCATGTGGGTGCCAGTTAGAGTCGCAGCTGCTCCACTTCTGATCCAGCTTCCTGCTAATACATCCAGGAAAGCAGCAGAGGATGGCCCAAGTGCTTGGACCCCTGCACCCTCATTGGAGACCTGGAAGGAGCTCCTGGCTCCTGGCTCCTGGCTCCTGGAATCAGATCAGCCCAGCTCTGGCTGCTGTGGCCATCTGGGGAGTGAACCAGTAGATGGAAGACCTCTCTCTCTATCTCTGCCTCTGTCTCTCTCTCTTTGTACCCCCGATTTTTGAATAAAATAAATGTCTTTCTTTTTCTTTTTTCTTTTTTTAAAAAAGGGACCTAAATGTGTGAGTCATGAAACTTTGAAACTACCTGAAGAAAACATAGGGGAGATGTTTCAGGACAGTGGGATGGGCAAGGATTTTTTGGATCAGACACCAGAAGCATAGGAAACAAAAACAAAGTAGACAAATGGGATCTTATCAAACTAAAGAGCTTCTACACAGTGAAGAAATCAATCAACAGAGTGAAGAATCAATCTATAGAAAGGGAGAAAATATTTTCATGTTATAGATCCAACAAGGGTTAATAACCAGACTATATGAGGAACTCAAGCAACTCAACAGCAAACAAAGAATCCAACTAAACATTTGCAGTAGTCCTAAACAAATATTTCTTAAGGCAAAAATATACTATAGTTGCATAAAAAATGCTTAATGTTACTAATATTCAGGGAACTGCAAACCAAAACCACAATAAGATAATTGTCTCACTTTAGAATGATCATTACCAAAAGATAACATTCACTGGCAAGGATATGGAGAAAAGCGAACTCTTGCATACTGCTGATGGGAATGTGAATTAGTATAGCCATGGTAGAAATAATAAAAATAGAACTACAAGATGATCCAGCAGTCCCACTATGGGGGATATAGCCAAGGGAAGTGAAAGCACTCTGTTAGTGAGACATCTGCACTCCCACATTTATTGCAGCATCATTTATGGTAGCTAAGAAATGGAAGCAACCTAAGTATCTGCCAACTAATTGAATGGATAAAGAAAATGTGGTCCATATATACAATGGAATATGACTCAGTCATGACAATGATGAAATCTTATCATTTGCAACAACATGGATGGGACTGGAGGTTATTATATTAAGTAAAATAAGCCAAGTACAGGAATACAAGTACTACAGGATCTCACTTATGTATGGAATATAAAAAAGCGTATGTGGGGGCCGGCTCTGTGGCGTGGTAGGCTAAGCCTCCACCTGCGGTGCCAATATCCCATATGGTGCTGGTTCATATCCTGCTGCTCCTCTTCCAATCCAGCTCTCTGCTTATGACCTGGAAAAGCAGTGGAAGATGGTCCAAGTGCTTGGGCCCTTGCACCTATGTGGGGGACCTGGAAGAAGCTCCTGGCTCCTGGCTCTGGCTGTTGTGGCCATCTGGGGAGTGAACCAGAGGATGGAAGACCTCTCTCTGCTTCTTTCTCTGTCTGTAATTCTGCCTCTCAAGTAAATAAATGAAATTTTTTTAAAAAAAGTGTTTGTCATAGAACGTAGGAGTATAATGGTGGTTACCAGAATCTAGGCAGAGGAGGGAGGAGGGAGGTATAGGGAATACTTGAGTATCAGGTACTAAGTTGTAGTTAGGAGTAAAAAGCTCTGGATATGTTTACTCTGATTGCACATTATGCAGAGTATACATGTACAGAAGCATCACATGATACCACATAAATATACAAAATTTTATGTGCCAGTTAAAAGTAAAAATTTAAAAAGTCCTATGTTTTTGTCATATAATTTAACCATGACAATAACATCTGTTATATGTGCAGTCCCATTTGCATTCAAAGGGAGGGAACTACAAAGCAGGGGGTGGGAATTTATGTAACTCAGAATTCTGCCTATCACAGTAACTATTGAAAAGTAGAATCAGATTGTATCATTTCCAAACCCAGTAGCGGTCCCCCTCCCCCCAAAAAAAGACAATGGAAATGTTGTAGGCAGGCATATGAGATAAAATTGATTAAGTTTGTAAGCTGGAAGACCATGTCTTCACCATGCCCCCCGTATGATCTCATGCCCCCTACCTGGCCACACCTGTGCGCCCACCTGCCAATCAGACTAATTAACCACTCCCCTTTGGAAGTGGATTAAAGGCCTGGGACACAGTGGGACCAGCTCTTTCGCTCTTTTTGGTCATTGCAGACCTTTGCTGCCTCTGCGCCTTCGGGGCTCTTGGCTTTCCTGGTCCATGCTTCCCGGCTTGCATGCTTCTCCACATGGCTGGCTCTTGGTGCTCAGTATGAATCCAGATTTCCCTCTCTCTTTTAGATAGGGCCCTCACTCTCCTATGCATTTCTCTTACTGAATAAAAAGCTTCAGACTTAACCTGCTACCTGGTCTATTTGTGGCAGTATTCAGAATTCTTATCTGAATATGAGGCAAGAACCCACACAGCTTATTAATTTTAAATTATTAATAAGCAAATCAGTAACAGAAAGATTAGAATAAAGGTAAGGGTAAAAATAGAAAATACTGAAAAATTGAGGAAATTTATAACATAATACAAAAAGATATATAAAATACATCATAAATCACAACCTTTGTTAAGAAACTATATTTCCCACATATGTCAAATTGAATTTTTAAAAAATGTTCAATTCTGTAATATTAACAAGAGACACATCTAAAACCTAAGGGCAGGAGTGGGGAGTGGTGCAATGAGTTAAGTCTCTGCTTGACATGCCTGTATGTCATATCAGAGTGCCTGGTTCAAGTCTTCTTTACTCTGCTCTGATCCAGCTTCCTGTTATTGCACATCTGGGAGGCAACAAATGATGGCTCCACATGGGAGACCTGTACTGAATTCTAGACTCCTGGATTCAGCCAGGCCCAGTTTTGGCCATTGTGGTCATTTGGGAATGAACAATGGATGGAAGATTTCTTTGTGTCTATTTTTGCCTCTCTTGGTCTCTGTCCTTCTGCTTTACAAATGGAAAAAAAAGAGAAAATAATAAAACATATGGACAGAAAATTTGAAAGGTAAGTCATGCAAGCATTAACCAAAAGAAAGTTGAGGCAGCCAGGCTACTACCAGAAAAACTCAACTTTAAGGGAAAAATATTACCAGAGATCAAATGGATCACTACATATTGAAAACAGTGCAATTCACTAGGGATAGATAATAATTCTATACTTGTCAGCACTTAATAAAATAGTTTCAATCTATAGGACACAATAATTGGCAAAAGTACAAGAAGAAATTATCATTTTACCATTAATTTGCGAAGGTTTACTATTTCTCCCTCTTTATCAATAAATCAAGCAGACCAGATCTGAATCAGCAATGATCACACTTGGTTTAAGGATCAGATACAGAATACTGTATAAGGTACACATTCTTTTCAAAGACATGAAATTATTTATAAAAATTGATTATATACTAGGCCAAGAAGCATCTACATACCAAAGAATCAGTGTCTTTGACCACATTCTTTTACCAAAATGTGGCTAAGTTAGAAATAAATAAGTAAACAATAACTTAAAAGTTTTGTACTTTCATAAGTTTGGAAAAACTGATAAATAACTGATGATGAAAGAAAATATTGTAATGGAAATTAGAAGATATTTTGAAATAATAATGAAAGAATACTGAATAAAATAACATGTGGTAAACAGTATGTTAAAGTAATAAATGTGTATTTAAAGGAATGGCTTAACTGCATTGTGCTGGTTCAGGGTCTCTCATAAGGTTGCATCAAGTTCTGAATTGAATTCCTGGCTCCCAGCTTTGACCTGCCTCAGTCCAGCCAATTGCAAGTATTTGGGGAAGCAAATCAGTGGAAGGGAGCTTTCTGTCTGCCTCTCAAATAAATAGATAAAGGTTTTTAAGAAATGACTTCAGCTGAGGCTGGGGGATTAACCTCCAGGATGGATCCATCACTTACCCGGCTGCCAGATCAACCCTGCCTGTTCATGAGAGGCCACAGCTTCTTCTCACATGAACTTCCCTGTACTGCGCCAGAGTCCTCATGAGGTAGCAGCTGGCTTCCTCCATAGAAGTGATCCAATAGAGAACAACGCAGAAGCCACAATTTCTGTTATAGCCTGGACTCATCCTGTCGTTTACATGATGTCCTTTTGGTTACACCAGTCGGTCCTATTTGGTATAGAGAAGGCTTGAAAGGATGTGGATACGAGGAGGCAAGGGTCTTTGGGAACTGTCTTGGAGGCTGATTACTACAGATGTACAATAGCAACAAAAATGTAAAAATAAGAATCTAACCAAAGGTTTGCAAGATACTTATGAAAAATTTAAAACCTTATTGAGATATATTTATGATATAGTATAAAAATTTAAGAATATGATGAAGTAAATGGAGAAATATAGTGTGTCCTCCATGTTAAAAACTATCAATTCTCCCCAATTAATTGTGGATTTGATGGAATTTTACTTTTTTCAAAGATTTATTTTATTTATTAGAAAGACAGAGTTACAGAGAGGCAGAGGCAGAGAGAGAGAGAGAGAGAGAGAGAGAGAGGTCTTCTATCCACTGGTTCACTCCCCAGTGGCTGCAATGGCTGGAGCTACGCCGATCCAAAGCCAGGAGCCAGGAGCTTCTTCCAGGTCTCCCACGTGGGTGCAGGGGCCCAAGGACTTGGGCCATCTTCTACTGCTTTCCTAGGTCATAGCAGAGAGCTGGATCAGAAGAGGAGTAGCCGGGACTAGAACCGGCTCCCATATGGGATGCCGGCACTGCAGGCTAAGGCTTTAATCCGCGGCACCACAGCGCATGCCTCATTGATGGAATTTTAATCTACAACCTAACAGGTTTCTTTTTTTTTAAAGATTTATTTATTTATTTGAAAGATAGAGTTACACAGAGAGGGAAGGAGAGGCAGAGAGAGAGAGAGAGAAAGAGAGAGAGAGAGAGAGAGAGGTCTTTTATCCACTGGTTCACTCCCCATTTGGCCGAAACAGCTGGAGGTGTGCTGATTCGAAGCCAGGAGCCAATACCATTTGACTTAGTGCTTATGACAGTTTAGGATGTTTACATCCCATATTTATGTGTCTGGATTCAAGTCCCAGTTCTATTTTCCATTCCAGCTTTCTGTTGGTGTGCACTCCAGGAAGGAGTGGTGATGGTTCAAGTAATTGGGTTCCTGTCACACATGTGAAAAACCAAGATTGTGTTCCTGGCTCCCAACTTCAGCCTGGTCCAGACCTCACTGTTTGATTGATTGATTGATTGATTGATTGCTGGGTAGAGTTATACAGTGAGAGAGAGAGAGACAGATAGTTACAGACAGTGAGAGAGAGACAGAGAGAAAGGTCTTCCTTCCATTGGTTCACTCTCCTAATGGCTGCCATGGCCGGTGCTGCACCGATCCGAAGCCAGGAGCCAGGTACTTCCTTCCAGTCTCCCATGCGGGTGCAGGGACCCAAGCACTTGGGCCATCCTCCACTGCACTCCCGGGCCACAGCAGAGAGCTGGACTGGAAGAGGAGCAACCGGGACTAGAACCCAGGGGTGCCGGCACCGCAGGTGGAGGATTAGCCAAGTGAGCCATGGTGCCAGCCCAGACTTCACTGTTTTAAGAATTTGGGGAGTGAATCTGTGGGTGGGAGCACTCTCTGTCGTTCAAAATATATTTAAAAATTAGTAATTTCATTATTAAAAGATATCATAAAGGCAGTGAAATGACAAATCCCAAACTGAAAGGAGATGTTTGAAACACAAGCAACAAAGGGTCAGTATCTAACACACACACACACACACACAGCATATATGTTAGCAACTCTTGCATCAGTAATAAAACAACAAAGAACTGAACAGAAAAGTAGATTGGAGACATGAATCGGCAATTCACAGAAGGGGAAATATGAGTGGCCAATAAATATTCAAGCTGAATCGCAATTAGTAATCAGGGGAATGCAAATTAAAACCAAAAACTTTCATATAGCTTCACCCCCCACTAGAATGGCAACAATTGAAATTTTTTTTTGTTTGATGAAGATGTGAAGCAAGAGAACTCTTATACATTGCTACAGAGTATAAATTGGCACAATCTCTTGGGAAGAAATTTGGAATTACCTAGGAAAATTAATTAATTAATTATATATCCTCTGATCCAACATCCACTCCTGCATGTGTGTATATAATAAACTTGAAAATGTATAGTAGGGTATATGTACAAGTATATTTGTAACAGTATTATTCATAGTAGAAAAAAACTTAACAAAGTCCCGAATATTCATTAACAGTAAAGTGAATAAATACTGATATAATATTCTGGAATGAAAATGAATGGACTAATTTACATGAAATATTAGAGGTTACTGTTAGGAATGCAACTGTGAATCAAAAAGGAATTATATTTTAATTCATTTGTATAAATTAAAACTCATAAGTAAGTAACATTGCATATATATATGTATACATTTTTTTCTTCCTTTAGGAAAAAAGACTAGCGCCAAATGAGTGTTACTCATTCCAGGTTGGTGGTTGTCTTTCTGGGAGACAGGGAACCCTATAGACATTCAGAGCTACACAGAGGTCTTCAGTGTTATTGGTGCTGTTCTATTTCTTAAGCTGAGTTGTAGACAGACTTGTGATTATTTTAAGTTTTATATCTCTTCCTTAAATGTACAAATATGGGGCAGGCACTGTGGCATAGTAGGCCAAGCCTCTGTCTGCGGTGCCAGCAGTTAGTAATCAGGGGAATGCAAATTAAAACAAAAAACTTTTATACAGTTTTTCACCCCAAACTAGAATGGCAACAATTGAAAATTTTTTTTTGTTTGATGAAAATGTGAACCAGCACCATATGGGTGCTGGTTTGAGTCCTGGCTGCTCCACTTCTGATCCAGCTCTCTGCTGATGCACCTGGGAAAGCAACAGAAGATGGCCCAAGTGCTTGGGCCCCTGCACCCACATGGGAGACCTGGAAGGAGCTCCTGGCTTCAGCCTGGCCAAGACCTGGTCATGCGGCCATTTAGGGAGTGAATCAGCGGATGGAAGACCTTTCTATCTGTCTCTCCCTCTCTCTCTCTGTAACTCTGATTCTCAAATAAATAAACAAATAAAATCTTTTTAAAAAAATGTACAAATATGAAACTAGTGTTGTGGCTTAGTGGATTAGGCTGCCACTTTTGGCACCAGCATCCCATGTCGAGCCCTGGCTGCCCTGTTTCCAATTCACCTTCCTGCTAATGCACCTGGGAAGGCAGCAGATGATGGCTCGATTACTTGGGCCCCTGCCACCCACATGGGAGACCAAGATGGAGATCTGGACATCTTGCTTAGGTCTGGACCAGCTCCAGCTATTGTGGTCATTGAGGAATGAACCAACAGATGGAAGATTGATCTCTCTCCCTCTCTCTGTCATTCAGCCTGTCAAATAAATAAGAACTTTTTAAAAAAAAAATTGGAATACACTATAGAATTTCTTTCATATTTGTGATGCTTCATTTTTTAAGTTGTAAAATTCAAAGTCCACAGATAAAGCAAAAGAAACCCTTTTAGCCAAGCCTCCTCCAGAGGTAACTGCTCTTATCAATTTTATGTATATCTTTCTAAATTTTTCCTATGCATTGACATATATATGTCTGTAGAAATGCCTAATTTGTTATTTGTGGTGTGGTAGTTAACTTTAGTGGTATTATACTGAATGCACTTTTTTAAAAAGATTTATTTGTTTATTTGAAAGGTGGAGTTACAGAAAGAGAGAGAGATCTTTCATCTGCTGGTTCACTCCCCAAATGGTTGCACCATCTGGGTCCGGGCCAGGCCAAAGCCAGGAGCCAGGAGTTTCTTCCAGGTTTCCTATGTGGGTGCAGGGGCCCAAGCACTTGGACCATCTTCCAGTGCTTTCCCGGGGCATTAGCAGGGAGCTGGATTGGAGAAGAGCAGCTGGGACTCGAATCAGTGCCCATTTGGGATGTTGGTGTTGCAAGCAGTAGCTTAACCCTGTGTGCCACAATGCCAACCACTCTACTATTTTAGAATTTGCTTTTTTCCTTAAAACTCTTAGCAAGCTTGCCACATAAGTACATGGACACTTATATCATTAGTTTTATTTTTAAAAATTTATTTGTCTGTTTATTTTCATTTTATTTGAAAGGTAAAGGGACACACAGAGAGAGACAGACAGACACAGAAATCGTCTATTTGCTGGTTGACTCTCCGAATGCCTGCAACAGCAAGGGCTGGGCCAGGCCAATGCTGGGTACCGAAAACCCCATCCAGGTCTTCCAGCTGGGTGGCAGAACCCAAGTACTTGAGCCGTCATTGGCTCCCTCCCAAGTTGTGCATTGGCAGTAAGCTGGATCAGAAGCAGAGTAGCCAGAACTGGAACAAGACATTCCAATATAGGATGCACTGGTCCCAAGCAATGATGTAATCCCTGAACCAAACACCCACCCTTATCTTATTATTTTTACCTGCTGCACAGTATTATATGATTTGGGGACATTCTTTAAAAGACCGGACTCCTTGCATCAGTCAGAATAAGTTAGGTTATGTAATAGTAGCAAATAACTCTAGAATCTTGGAGACTTAAAACAAGAGCTGTTTATTTTTGTGTTCATACTACTTCTCTACCATGAGTTGACTGAAGCTCTGCATCATATTTGCTTGTTCTGGGACCCCGGCTGATGGAGCAACCACTCCAACAAACATTGTGGCATATGGGTAAGAGTGCAGAAGAGTCTAACTGGCAATTAGATACTTGGGCCAGAAGAGTGTGCCTACTAATTCCACTCAGCTCACTGGCCAAAACCAGCAGCATGGTCCTAGCCAGCCTTAAGGAAGTAAGAAGTGCAGTTCCAGTCTGTGCCCAGAAAGGGAGCAAACTGGATCTAGCAGTCAAATAGTACTAACGACCACATCACCCTATTGAGGATCTCAGATTTTTTTTTATCATTCTGCTTTCTTAAATTTAAATCTAAGAAATTTGTCTGGAATTTATCTTATGCACCATATGATTGATTTCTAAATGCACAGTAAATTTTTCCAGCAATATTGATTCAAAGTACTCTTTGTTAAGAATTGTTTTTGGTTTCAAGCAATAGAGACCAAAAATCTTCCAATGGGTTGGCCATATGAGAGGCTTTATCTGCTTTCATATAAAGAATCTAGAATCTAAGGGAGGCAGTTCGGAGAGGGAGGCTACAGTGTCAGCAAACACTCAGCATTTTCTCACCGTCTTTAGTATATGGTTACTTCTATCAGCAAATGAGAGTTGAAGATAGAGAGATTAAAACAAAGGTCATATTGTATTCCCCCTCCAAGTATATCTCTGTGTGTGATTGTGTGTTGTGGCACAGCAGATTAAGCTGCTGCCTATGATGCTGGGATCCCATATGAGCACTAGGTTCGAGTCCTGGATGCTCTACTTATGATCCAGCTTCCTGCTAATGTGCCTGGAAAAGCAGCAGAAGATGGCCAGAGTGCTTAAGCCCCTGCCACCCATATGGGAGACTTGGATGAAGTTCTAGGCTCCTGCCTTCAGCCTGGCCCAGTCCCAACTGTTGCAGCCATCTGGGGAGTGAACCAGTGGATAGAAGATCTCTTTCTCTCTGTTTTTCCCTCTCTCACTATCACTCTACCTTTTGAGAAGTGAAAAGCATGTTTACCCATGCTGTAATATATTATAAAGGTTCAATACTTAAAATGGTAATTGCTCCTGGCTACTATTTTTTCAGTGACCTAACCTAACCAAATAGAAAAGAAAAAAGAAAAAAAAAAGGAGTACGACAAATTGAAAAGGGGAAAGAGAAAGGAGGAAAGCAAGGAGCTTGGAGGAGGGTAGGGGAGTGAAAAGAGGAATGAGAGAACCTTAACCCTGACCAGCATCTCCCCACTGCTGCCCCTTCTCCTTGGGGGCAGCGTGAAGTCCTAACAAGCCCAGCAAGCACACATCACTGCTATTACCCTGCTGTGTCTTTTTACCACTTGGGTTTCTGATCCTCCAGAGAGACTGGAAAGGAGTATGACATTCATGTCTGAGAAGTGGCTGTGCAGACCCAGCTCTGTCACCTTTCATCGCTGGAGCTTCCTCTCATGGAGGGGATGAGTCTCACGTGGCCTGAACCAGGGTGGCTGCTCCACCTTGCTTGCCCAGGTAAATCCTGCTTGCACCTCGTTGCTTGTATACACATTGCCACTCCTTCTGCTTTCCAAACTGTGCAGCTTTGAGCTCCCCATGGGGAATCAAGTTTGCAGGAATTGGAGTAACTGCCCCCTCTGCCTATACTCCAGAATCACAGAGCTGCTTCTAGTTCCCTGGATACAAACTGCTGTTTTGCTCTCCTTTTTGATGACTTCTGTGCTTCCTTATGGGCTATTACCTTATTTACAGTAATGTTCACACCACATTGGCATCCATCTCCTTCATTAGACTCTTAGCTCCTTGAAAATGGAGGCTGTTTTGATAATGCCCACGTCACCGTTGCCTTGTAGTATACACATATTACATGCTGGCTGGAGGCTTGGCGAGTGAATGAGTAAAGCATGTAAAAATTATACCTAACTTTTTTTTTTTTTTTTTTGGACAGGCAGAGTGGATAGTGAGAGAGAGAGAGAGAAAGGTCTTCCTTTTTGCCATTGGTTCACCCTCCAATGGCCACTGCGGCCGGCTCATCGCGCTGATCCGAAGGCAGGAGCCAGGTGCTTCTCCTGGTCTCCCATGTGGGTGCAGGGCCCAAGCACTTGGGTCATCCTCCACTGCCTTCCCGGGCCATAGCAGAGAGCTGGCCTGGAAGAGGGGCAACCGGGATAGAATCCGGCGCCCTGACCGGGACTAGAACCCGGTGTGCCGGCGCTGCAAGGTGGAGGATTAGCCTGTTAAGCCAAGGCGCTGGCCAAATTATACCTAACTTTTAAAAATGCTTATAATGAAATCTTCCTTTTCTAAAATAGCAAACTATGTATAAAATATTTTTTAAAGGTTTTTAAAGAAAATGGTTCCCACTGGCACTGTGGTTTAGCTGGTAAAGTTGCTGTCTGCAGTGCCAGTGTCCCATATGGGCACTGGTTCGAGTCCCAGCTGCTCCACTTCCAATCCAGCTCTCTGCTATGGCTTGGGAAAGCAGGGGGAAGGTAGCCCAAGCCCTTGGGTCCCTGTACACATGTGGGAGACCCAGGAGAAACTCCTGGCTCCTGGCTCCAGATCGGCCCAGCTCCTGCTGTGGCAGCCATTTGGGGAGTAAACCAGCAGATAAAAGATTCTCTCTCTCTTTCTCTCCCTCTGCTTCTCTGTAATTCTGCCTTTCAAATAAACAAATAAATCTTTAAAAAAATAGGAAAATGATTCAACCCATAAGAGTGAACCTCAGTTATTCAGAAAACAGCAGATAGAGTGCGCTTATTAGTAAAGTTGAATGAAGAATTACAGACTTACGGTGAATCTGAAGAGTGATGATCAGCTTTTAAGAATGGAGACCTATGCAAACCATTTGGCTTTCTTTCCACTGGAATGAAGAGGGGCCCAGGCAGGTTGACGGTTGCACAGTCCAGTGCTTTGGGGGCTTCCTTGCTCTTTTCAGAGGTTCAGCTGTGGCTAGAGGCAGATATCAGAATCATCTGTCCCTGAGCCCTCTCTGTTCACCAAGACAAAGGAGTGTGGCTGCCCTTCCCGAGCTCCAGACCTGGACTTCAGACCACCCCTCAGTGTTACATTATCCTCCCATTCTTTTTAATATCATGAGGTAGAGAGAGATAAAAATATTGGATCACTGGGGAAAAGTCCAGCATCCTGTGGTTTATCCTCCCCAGTGAATATACTTGTCATAATGATGAAATTGTTCTTCATAAGCAAAAAGTTAAGAAGCATGGGTATCTTTAAATGTTAGTTAATGCACAAGAATTGTGAGAAGAGAGGAAGACTCTAGTTGTGTGCCAGGGCCTGGGGGATGTGTTTCACATTTATTTTATGTGATGTGATTACCACAGCATCTCTGTTTTTTATCACCACTCAACACTTAGTGAGTGCCAGAGGCTAGATTTGAACTCAGATGTGCCATGGACCCACAGGAAAGAAAAACCATCCACCTTTGGTGGCGGTGTGAAAGTAGTGTTCTGTCTAGGAGATGGCACTTGGTAAAGCCTCATAGTCTGGAATATTTCATCCTTCACAGCACCAAAGAACCTCAGCTAGGATAAACAGTGACTGTCTTTTGGAAACAAATTATATTCCTTACAATTGAGTGTAAAAACACTTGATGTCTGCATTTTTATTTATAAAAAAAAAAGAAAAGGAAAGTGAGAAAGCCTGGACTCAGCAGTGGTTACATGGTATTTTCAGTTTGTGATAACTCACTGAAGTATATGTTTATCATTTTATATATATCACTTTATATATATTATATCATCCTTTATATATATACTTAGTAAGTACAGTACATAGTTGAACTTCTTTTTTTAAATATTTATTTATTTATCTGAAAGTCAGAGTTACACAGAGAGAGAAGGAGAGGCAGAGAGAGTCTTCCATCAGCTGGCCCACTCCCCAGTTGGCCGCAATGGTCGGAGCTTTGCCGATCTAAAACCAGGAGCCAAGAGCCTCTTCTGGGTCCCCCAGATGGGTGCAGCCCCAGGCCATAGCAGAGAGCTGGATCAGAAGTGGAGCAGCCGGGACTCAAACTGGTGTCCATATGGGATGCCGGCACTGCAGACGGCGGCTTTACCTGCTAGCCACAATGCCGGTCCCATAATTGAACTTCTAATTTAGTACTTTGCCTCTCATCTTCATGGTAAAACATAGAATGCACATGTTTCTTTCAATCCTGTGTTTTACAAAGAGATTCCCCGTGACACCAGGAATCCTGTCAGTAGCCCACTCACAATCCTGTCTTTCTTTGCATTATCTTAAAATGATTTACAGAAAACAAATGCCCTGACTTTCTTCAGGTTTCACTAGGACAGGTGAATCCACAGATGTTTGGCACAGTGGGAAGGATGTTGAACCATTTGTAGACTTTCAAAAAATTAACATTGAGAGAGAAATTATTTTACTCTCTTTCACAAGACAGAGAGTCTTATTTTCATTTGTATATAATAGTCATCCAAGATTTAGCCCCTACTTTGTTTGGTTATCCTGAAAACACGGTGCATTTGTTCAGATGGGAAACGGGGAAGAAATATATATGTGTGATCATCTTCATAAATAGATCAAAGGATGCCTCCGGTACCAACAATAAACATATCATTGACTTTATTTTTTTTATTTTTTATTTTTTGACAGGCAGAGTGGACAGTGAGAGAGAGAGAGAGAGACAGAGAGAAAGGTCTTCCTTTGCTGCTGGTTCACGCTCCAATGGCCGCCGCGGCCGGCGTGATGCAGCCAGCGCACCGCGCTGCTCCCAAGGCAGGAGCCAGGTGCTTCTCCTGGTCTCCCATGGGGTGCAGGGCCCAAGCACTTGGGCCATCCTCCACTGCACTCCCGGGCCATAGCAGAGAGCTGGCCTGGAAGAGGGGCAACCAGGACAGAATCCGGTGCCCTGACTGGGACTAGAACCCAGTGTGCCGGCACCGCAAGGTGGAGGATTAGCCTATTGAGCCACGGCGCTGGCTATCATTGACTTTAATATGAAATAAATGTTAAACTTTTTGTTTTACAAAAGGAAGTTATCAAAAACATGAGTTAGGGAAGAACTTACGTGGTAGTGCAGTCAGAGTCCCTAAATTTACCTTTTTTTTTTTTTTCATGATTTTATTTATTTATTTGAGTGGTAGAGTTACAGATAGTGAGAGGAAGAGACAGAAAGGTCTTCCACTGGTTCACTCCCAAAGGGCCACAACGGCCAGCGCTGAGCTGATCCAAAGCCAGGAGCCAGGATCTTCTGGATCTCCCATATAGGTGCAGGGACCCAAGGACTTGAGCCATCTTCTACTGCTTTCCCAGGTCATAGCAGAGAGCTGGATTTGAAGAGGAGCAGCTGGGACTAGAACTGGCACTGACATGGGATGCCAGCGCTGCAGGTGGGGGATTGACCTATTGTGCCACAGCACTGGCCCCCCTAAATTTACCTTTATGAGTACAGTCTTCCCCTGTATGTAAGCTGATTCCTTGCTCTATATTACTATGGACTGTAGCCCAGTTTGGTTTGCTTATTTCAGTTATATTCTGTTTTCTCCCAACATGTTATTTAAAAAATTTTTAAACCTACAGGAAAGTTAAAAAGCAATACAATGAACACCTAATCCCCTCATCTAGATCTACCACTTGTTATCTATCGCGATATTTTCACCAGTTGTTCCCCGGCATGCTCCATTTGCTGATTCAACTGAAATTAGGTTGCTGATATCACTCCTAAGGACTTAATTTTTTATTTGTTTTCCTCTTGTACAGTATTAGGAGTAAGACTCTTTTTAATATTATTTATGTGAGAAACAAGGAGACAAAGAGACAGAGACAGAAACAGGGGGACAGAAACAGAGAAAGAACTCCCTCCTGCTGGTTTATTCCACAAATCCCCCAGTGGCTGAGTCTGGGCCAGGCTGAAACTTGGAATCAAGCACCCTTCAGGTTTCCCACATGGGTGTCAGGGATGAGGCATTAGCAGGAAGCTGTAATAGGGAGAGGAGGGGAAAATTGAACCCAGGTACTCTGACGTGGCTTGTGAGTCTCCTGACTTGGTACCTTAATAGCTAGGCCAAATTCTTGCCCCATTCCTAAGTACTTTAGCACGTATCTCTGTACACCAAGGATATCCTCCTATACAGCAATATCACCAATGCATTTAAGAAATTTTATAGGGGATTGGTGCTGTGGCACAATGGGTTAATCTGCCATCTGCAGCACCAACATCCCATATGGGTGCTAGTTCAAGTCCCCGCTGTTCCACTTCTGATCCAGCTCCCTGATAATGTGTCTCGGAAACCATCAAAAGATGGTTTAGGCCCCTGTACACACGTGGGAGACCTGAATGAGATTCCTGGCTCCTAGATTCGGCCTTACCCAGCCCTGGTCGATATGGTCATTTGGGGAATGAGCCAGTGGATGAAAGACTTCTCTCTCCCTCTCTCTCTGTCTCTTTCACTCTGTGGCTCTTTTGAGGAAATAAAGAAATCTTTAAAAAAAGAAATTTATCATTGATAAACAGTATTATCTAATACCAGCTCATAATCAAATCTTTCCAATTTTCATGATCATTTTTATAATTAATATTTTGGACACATGATTTAACCAAATATCACAAAATATATTTAGAAATCATGTCTGTTTTAATTTAGAATTTCTTCCTTCTGTTTTTTTCTTCTGTATTTCACACCATGGACATATTTTGAAAAAGAGTTCAGATCTGTTGTATCATGTCCTACAATCTAAATTTATTTGAGGGTTTTTTTCATGACAGTTAAACTCCTTTACAGGAAGAAAGACTACATATGCTGTTGGTTTTCCACATACATCCCATGTTTTCTCATTTCTGAGACTTTGCTCACACAGATCCCTCCCGTTTAATGTACCCTCTATCCTCCACTGAATCTCGACAAGACTAGTTCAATATTTAACCTTCTTCAGAAAGGCTTCTCAAATACTCTCCCTCCTTCTCAAGAAATCTGTGAATATCCAGAATACTTTGGATTTTCTTTTCTTACAGCATTTGTAATTTTTTATTTAGTATTATGATTAATTGCTTATATATCTTTTACCTTTTCCTGAATGAAAGCCATTTAACACATAAGTGTATTCTATCTTTATACTATCCTTGGCATTTAGCACTTGGTGGTTCACACAGTAGACAATCTGAATGAATGAATGAATGAATGAACAAAAATGGTATCTCTGCTTTCAGAGATATAGTGAGTTGATTAAGAACTTCATTTTTAAAAAGGTTTACCTAATTTTGTCACAATTGTTCTCTCTGCTTTCAAAATACTTAACCTAATTTTTTAAAATAATTTTTTAGGTTTAACTAAAATAAAATATTGATCTTATGTGCTTCAGTATAGCTGTTTTAAAAATCATATTATTAAGCATTGAGGGAAGACTTTCAACCTGAAGAGTTCATTCTTTTAGTTTAGAAAATCATCCCATATTACTCGTTGAAAAATCTCGATTTGGGATAACTCATTGAGCTGTACATTGTTTGTTTGATAATTTCTTCTTGCATATTGTCCATTCTCTGGAATAAAGTCCCATAAGTCTTATCTTGAAACTTATAAGTTAATCTAAATAATCTTCTCTTTCATATTCTCTCTTCTACTTTCTGGAAGATTTCTTCAACATTGTCTTATAACTTATTATCAATCTTTAACATTTTTGGAATTCATATTTTTAATTTTTAGGAGTTCTGTTTTTACTTTCTGATCAGTCTTTTTCCTCATTTAAAAATATTTTATTTATTTTTATTGGGAAGGCAGAGTGACTGAGAGAGAAGCAGAGATACAGAAAAAGAGATAGATCTTCTGTCCACTGATTCACTCCCCAAATGCCCACAACAGCCAGAGCTGGGTCAGGCCAAAGCCAGGAGCCAGGAACTCCATGCAGGTCTCCCACATGGGTTGCAGGAACCCAAGCATGGTGGCTATCATCCACTGCCTTCTGGGGCCCATTAGCAGGAAGCTGGATTGGAAGTGGAGGAGCTGGGACTTAAACTGGGTGTGGAGTCCCAAGCAGCAGTGTAATCCACTGTGCTACAGTGTCCACCACAGTAATATATTTTGTCATAACCAAAAGTGTCCCCTTGCAATTGCTTCTCTGAGACAAGCAATATGTGAGGAAAAATGTGATTCATTTTATAAAAGTATGTTTGTTTATAAGTAACTTTTCAGGAATAGTTCTTCTGCTTAAGACAGGAAAAGAATTGTATTTACAACACAGATCTGAAATACCTACATGCTTTTCTGTATAACAGAACATGTTTTTGGTTGACACAATGTTTTATCTTCATATTTGAGCAGGAATTTATACATAGGTCATTCTTGGTATTTTGGCCAGAAAGATTTAAATATTGGCTTTGTTTTAGGGGAATGTAACAGCACAAAATATCATGCTAATCTTTCCAGTTTTTCACAAGCACATAAAAAACTACCCTCTGAAGTCTTCTTTAATTCAATTTTCAGTTTTATTTTTCCCCTGGTCTTCTACTGGTTTTTATTTTCTGCGTCCAAAATGTTTTCATCATCCTTGCCATGGCTGTTCAATATCCACTGTAGCTTCTTACTCTCTTCCATGAATTTTTTGGCAATCTTGTATTTTCTGCATGACTTTGAAGTACTCCTTTGTTTGACAGTTTTTTTTTTCCAGCTCAGTAATAAGTGTAACCAGAAGTCTTAATACTAGCCCCCAAAATAATGAAAATCCAGAAATGTAAAGATTTCTTTGAGACCTGAAACATTTTATCAGTGTATGTTCATAGCCACCAGGTCTGGTGGCTGAGCCCTTCCCAATGGCCTGAGCAGAAGAGTATTACCTTACTTCTTTCACAGCACCAGGAATCGAGAATCAATAGGATTGTAAGAAAGTTGCAATTTTACTGGAGACATCAAGTGAAAACAAAATCCTTTGTCATCTGTGAGGAGGAAGATTAAAATGAGTCTTGTTTCAGTATAGAGGAAAGTTGCAGCCACTTCCCGTTGGATTGTCATTTTTTTTCCTCTTCATAAGACTATGAAGGCATAAGACTACGTACGCCTGTGGCCCACCTGGCTCCCCAAGCTGCTGCCAGCCACTGACCTGAGTAGTCTTTAAATAGCTTGTATTTCTTGTTATGTGGAGGTAATGTTTCCTGAAATCTCTACAAAATTATTAATTAGGACTTGATGAAAAGTTCTTTTATACCCTCCATTACATCTGTGTAAGCTTTCTTAAGGCATTCTTATTTTTACCTTGGCCTCAGGTGACTGTCATTCATATGGAAGGTGCACTCTATGTTAAGTAACTTATGTGCACTGAAAAGTCCGTTGGTAACTCTGTATACATGTAAGGTTTGCTAACTACCAAGTTGGCTACAGTTTAATTGAATGTTGAGTTAGGCCTTATACTATGGAAACTCCCAACTTTCAAAACATGGTGGTCTTTTTTATCTGGGATCATTCAATTAAAACAAAAACAAAAAACCTTCAGTTTTTTGCCTGGTGTTTAACCACCTCATTAAGAGTAGTGTGTGTGTGTGTGTGTGCTGTTCCTTACGTAGACTTTCTGTTACACCTCTCTGTTTAGTCCCTTATTTCTCCCTTCTCTTTACTGTTCCTGACTTCTCTTGTCTGTCTCCTATGTACCAGCACCCCAGTCTCATATCCTCCTACTCTATAATCTTCCATCTTCCAGACTGTTAAAATCTCACTGATGGACTCCCTTACTCATCTTCTTATGAATTTATGTTCTTTTTATTTCTTTTAAAAAAGATTTATTTATTTTACTTGAAAGGGTTATACAGAGAGAGGAGAGGCAGAGAGTCTTCTATCCACTGGTTTACTCCCCAGATGGCCGCAACAGCCAAAGCTGCAGAGCTTCGCCAATTGAAGCCAGGAGCCAAGAGCTTCTTCTGGGTCTCCCACACGGATGTAGGGGCCGAAGGACTTGGGCCATCTTCTACTGCTTTCCCAGGCCATAGCAGAGAGCTGGATCAGAAGTGGAGCCGCTGGGACTTGAACCGCTGCCCATATGGGATGCCATTGCTGCAAGCGGCAGCTTTACCCCGCTACACCACAGTGCCGGCCCCTGTGTGTTCTTTTTAGTCTCCTATCATTATTTTGATGGATACTTAAGAAGGAGTTAATTGTATCCAATTTGTGATCTTTAACCAGACTGCTTGCTTTAAAAGTGTTGTAATACAAACATCCCCCTGAAAAGTTGGTGTTGTGGATACTGCAAATTCTCTACCTAGAAGATTAAAGACATAATAACCTGATTGTGGGAGTCAGGTTCAGATATCATACCCTTGGCTTGTTTAAAGTTCCCTACTGAGTAATCCGGACAAAGGGAAAGTACTTAAGATACTAAGGAGGGAGTGGAGATAAACACTTTCTTCATGATAGAAGAAGCCTAGTTACTTATTTACTATTAGGATAAGATAGCCGACCAACTAGAGAGGTTCTACAAAAAGTTCAAGGGAAAACTTAAAGTTAAAAGTTCAGTTAAAACAAAAAGTTAAGTTTCATTGTGCTGCCAGGTCTTGTTGATGTGCATGTTGTCTGAACCTTCAGTTTCCTCCTGATTCCTAGCATCTGCCAAGGAACAAAACTGCAGCATCACCTGGACAGGCCATGCCCCACCACACTCACTCACAAAGAATTTCCCCTTTGAGCCACTATGACATTGGCTGGTTATTCACACCACGGATTCCTCAGGATTGGCTAGGACTACAAATAAAATTCTGTTTGCCTATAATCAAGTTGATAAGCCACCATATAAATATGGGCAGGATCCTGTTCCTGGAATATAGCATGAAGCATTCGCTTTCTTCTTGCCTCACGTGAGACTCGGAAACAACATATTGTCTCACACCAAAAGAAAAAGGTCTTTAAAGAACGCAAAAGCCCAAAATGGGTCTGCTGAGTTCCAAAAACCTGAGGGCCAAGCAAGCCCAAATTCTGCTCCTGGGACTTGATTCGGCTGGGAAGTCGACTCTCCTTTACAAACTAAAGCTTGATAAGGATATTGCCACCATCCCAACGATAGGCTTCAATGTGGAGATGCTCGAGTTGGAGAAGAGTCTCTCGCTCACAGTCTGGGACGTCGGAGGACAGGAAAAGATGAGAACTGTCTGGAGCTACTACTGTGAGAACACTGACGGGCTGGTGTATGTTGTGGACAGTTCTGACAAACAGCGCCTGGAGAAGTCCCGCAAAGAGTTTGAACACATTTTGAAGAATGAACACATTCAACACGTGCCAGTTGTCCTATTAGCCAACAAACAAGACGTGCCTGGAGCTCTGAGCGCCGAGGACATTACCAGAATGTTTAAAGTGAAGAAGCTCTGCAGTGACCGGAACTGGTATGTTCAACCCTGCTGTGCCGTCACGGGGGACGGGCTGGCGGAGGGATTCAGGAAATTAGCCGGATTTGTGAAAAGCCACATGAAACCAGGAGGAGACACATTAGCATTCTTCAAGCAAAAATGAGACTATGAAAAGGTCCACGCCTCCAAAGAGACTGAGGAAGTTGAAACGGTAATTTTTTTCCCCATGTCAAGTGGGACAAACAAGTTATTGAATTGGCCAACTTCTCCTGAGATGTTATTTCACTTAAATTCAGTTCAACAAAGAATTAGATATAAAAAATATTTTGTTTTTAGCCAGGAACCTTTGCTAACTGTGTGATAATGATCCTGGAGAATGAAAAATTTATAATCTGTAAAATTTGAACACGTTGGATGATTCAGAATAGTCATATTTGCAATGAAACTAAATCTTGCTTTATTGTGACTACTAGAACAAAGCTAAAGGTAGCTGTCAACAAACAGAGACATAATTCTTTCCAGTTATTTCCAGCTGTTACAGGCATTGAAATGCCACCATGCTTTTATGTAATAACCAAGTGGTGTGAAAAATGAACTTTAAATTATAGAAAGAAACAAGTTTGATGTTAAAATTTTGTAAATATTTATTACCTAAATTAAGCTTTTCTTCTGGATTCCTGATAGCTGTTTGAAATCTATTACTGGGAACTTTGTCCAATGTGTCTTGAACAACAAACTGTCAGAGAGAGCACAAACGTCTAACTTAAAACTCTGGGGAGCAGGTTAGCGACTTAGGGTAAGATCTACTTCTAGGGCTCAGCTCTAAGCTGCAGCCCCAAGACCTGCTTCAGTGGAATTCAGTGTAATAGTCATTATGTGGGCACCTCTGCACAGCTCATTGTACTGATCCAACAGGAAGCAGACCCAGACTTTGCTCCCTGAGAACTTGCAGTTCACAGGAGGAAACAACATAAAGCTAGGGCTCGAGTAGGGCAGTAAATGCTCAGACTATTGCAGGAGAGACTGTTTTGATCTGGAAGGACAAGGAATGCTAAGGCAGGAGATGGCGTTTAAGCGGTCCCTAACTCCCAGGGACTAAGAGGAACCCTAACTCCCTAACTCTCAGGGACCCCCATGAAGGTGCTGGTTAGTCACTGGAAGTTCCCATTGCTAGGAATCTCTCTAGAGGGCTGTGTGACAAGGGGAGGGGAAGTGGGCAGAGGAACTGGAGAGTGAACTGGAATTCCCCTAAGAGGCTCAGGACACCCAGAGGGGCACAAGAACTAACAGAGAACACTCTTCCCTGCTACCCCACATCTAGCAAGGCTCATTTGAGCTAGAAGCAAGCCTCAGACCTCATAGCAGCCCCCACAATCCCAAATCTTAAGGTCACATAGGAAAATAAAAGTACACTTAACCGAAGGTGCCAGCTCCTGGATTTCTCTCATGGTTTTCTTCTCTCATCTTAGCCATACTTTTTTTTTTTTTTTTTTTTTTTTTTTTTTTTTTTTTTAGCAAAGATTTGAGCACTTCCTTCAGTGCTACATGAATTATGATTCAACTAATAAAACAGACATACACATAATAATAGTTATCATGGGTTGAATACTTGTGTTTGCCAGTTATTGTGCTAAGCGCTTTCACATATCTTCTCATTAAATGTTCACAACTACCCTGAGAAAGGTATGGGGGAATTTTGGGTAGTTTGTGGAAAAATGGAATTAAAAGATAGGTTGATTTTGGTGTAAAATTTTGGAAATCTGTGGCTAGTTTTTTCAGAATATGTATTTTCCGTGAACTTCTTGAACACTGCTTGTATGCATGGGTTCCCAATTATTTTGCACCAAAGTAAACCTATCTTTTAATTCTATTTTTCCAGGAACTTTTTGAAGAAGCCTCATAGTTATTACTATTTCAGTTTTACAGATGAGAGTTCTGAAACTAAACAAGGTTAAACAACAACAACCACACAAAACTCCTTGGCATTTTAACTGAGGAGCAGCAAGGCTAAGATGCAAATTCAGGTGTGTCTGACTCCAAGGCCTGTGCTGTTAATTGCCATGATACTGTTTTACAATAAGGTATAGTATGGTGTCTGTCTTCAGTGAGCTTACAACATAAGAAAATTAAGCCCAGGCAAACATATATTACCCTTACAATAAAAACATTCTTAGAAACAAATAAGCCAGGCAGAGTAAATGAAGTACAAATCGTGATGTAAGAAGCATGTAGACAAACCTTCGAGTGGAGCTGATGCTGAAGTCAGAAAGATCTGCGGGAGTCACAGGGTGAAAAGCTTCGGAGCAGAGTTTTTCCTAAATTTCACCAAGATGATTAAGACCTCAAATACACATCTTCCCTTACAATTTCTGTATTTTTTTTTTTGACAGGCTGAGTGGATAGTGAGAAAGAGAGAGACAGAGAGAAAGGTCTTCCTTTGCCGTTGGTTCACCTTCCAGTGGCCGCCGCAGCTAGCACGCTGTGGCCGGCACACCGCGCTGATCCAAAGGCAGGAGCCAGGTACTTATCCTGGTCTCCCATGGGGTGCAGGGCCCAAGCACTTGGGCCATCCTCCACTGCCTTCCCAGGCCACAGCAGAGAGCTGGCCTGGAAGAGGGGCAACCGGGACAGAAGCCGGTGCCCTGACCAGGACTAGAACCCGGTGTGCCAGCGCCGCAAGGCGGAGGATTAGCCTATTGAGCCACGGCGCCGGCCTACAATTTCTGTATTTTTAAAAATTGAATCTACCTAGTTAATCTCAGAATTAGGAGTCACTAACTTCCATAGAGGATGTCTCCTGGTGTTCCTACCTGTTTTGGTATATCCAAATTTTCAAGGTCTTTGTGGCCTAGTCTCCCTCTGCCCCCAAAAGAAACCTTTTATTTAATGAGTATGGATTTCATAAGTACAACTTTAGGAATATAGTGATTTTTCCCACTATACCGGCCCTCACGCTCCCACTCCCATCCCATCTCCTCCTTCCTCCCATCCCCAATCCCATTCTTCATTAAGATTCACTTTTAATTAACTTTATACACAGAAGACCAACTCTGTACTAAGTAAAGATTTCAATAATTTTCACACACACACAAAACTATTTGAGAACAAGTTTTACAGTTAATTTTCATAATACAACTCATTGAGGACAGAAGTCCTGCATGGGAAGTAAGTGTACAGTGACTCCTGTTGTTAATTTAACAATTAACACTCTTATGTATGACATCAGTGATCACCCGAGGCTCTTGACATGAGCTGTCAAGGCTATGGAAGCCTTTTGAATTCACAATCTCCTTCAGTATTTAGACAAGGCCATATGCAAACTGGAAGTTCTCTTCTACCTTCAGAGAAAAGTATATCCTTCTTTTATGGCCACTTCTTTCCAGTGGAGTCTCACTCACAGAGATCCTTTATGTAGGACATTTTTTTGCCACAGTGTCTTGGCTTTCCATGCCTGAAATGTTCTCATGGGCTTTTCAGCCAGACCAGATGCCTTAATGGCTAATTCTGATGTCAGAGTGCTATTTAGAGCGATTGTCATTCTATGAATCTGCTGTGTGGACTGCTTCTCATATTGGAACATTCTCTCCTTTTTAATTCTATTATTACCAGACACTTGATATTATTTATATAATCCCTTTAACACTTAATCCTATTTATATGACCTCTTTAACACTTAATATGATCACTTTAACACTTAAGATGGCATTTTTACATCAGGCTTAATGGGATTTGGGGGGGTCCCATGGCAAGTTTTAAAACTGTACCCTTAGAAGTAAGTCTGGGGTCTGGTGCTGTAGCACAGTAGGTTAATTCTCCGCCGGCGGCACTAGCATCCCATATGGGCACTGGTTCTAGTCCCGGCTGCTCCACTTCCCACCCAGCTCTCTGCTGTGGCCTGGGAAAGCAGAAGAAGATGGCCCAAGTCCTTGGGCCCCTGCACCCATATGGGAGACCTGGAAGAAGCACCTGGCTCCTGGCTGTGGATTGGTGCAGTTCTGGCCATTGGGTCCATTTGGGGAGTGAACCAACGGACGAAAGACCTTTCTCTCTTTCTCCCTCTCACTGTCTGTAACTCTACCTCTCAAATAAATAAATAAAAAAAATTTTTTTAAAAAAGAAGTAAGTCCATAGGAATGTATGCAGAACTATACAGTTTTTTAGTTACAAACTTCCTCCTCCCTCTCTTATTCCTCTTTATTTTTTACTATTTTCATTTGATCTATTTTCAATTGACTTTATACATATATGATTAACTATGTTAAGTAAAGAATTCAACAAACAGTACTAAGAAGATGAAAAAAGAAACTGTTTCTCGACAGGGCTGTTCAAGTCATTGCTTCTCAAAGTGTCAATTTCACTTCTACTGATTTCCTTTTAGGTACTCAGTTATCACAGATCAAATGGCTCAGTCTTAACATGATATAAAATTCAAAGAAAACAGCTGGGAAAAACAGCTAAAGTAGTTCAGATTTTTCACTTCAGAGAGTCCCTGGGTGGATGCAGAGGGCAGATATATACATTATACACACACACACACACACATTTATACATATATATACATATATATTTAAAGGTTTATTTGCTTTTTGCTTTGAAGGAGTTACAGAGAGAGGGAGAGACCATCTGTTGGTTCACTTTCCAGATGACCACAACAGCCAGTGCAGGGCCAAGGAGAAAGGAGCCAGGAGCTTCATCCAGTCTCCCTCAATCATTCACTACTTTCTCAGGCCATTAGCAGGGAGCTGGATCAGAAGTAGAGTAGCTGAAACATGAACTGGCAACCATATGAGACACCTGCATCATAGGCAGTGGCTTTCCCTCCTATGCTACAGTGCTGGCTCCAAGGGCAGATAACATTCTTATTGTAGAGCAAAACTTCATTTTTTTAAGGTTTTATATATTTATTTGAGAGGTAGTTACAGACAGAGAAAAGGAGAGACAGTGAGAAAGATCTATCTGCTGGTTCACTTCCGAAAAGGCCACAATGGCCAGAGCTGGGCCAATCCGAAACCGGGCGCTTCATCCAGGTCTCCTGTGTGGGTGCAGGTGCCTAAATACTTGGACCATCTTCTACTGATTTCCCAGGCCATAGCAGACAGCTGAATCAGAAGAGGAGCAGCTGGTACACAAACCAGCACCTATATGGGATGCTGGCACCGCAGTTGGAAGCTTAGTCTACTATGTCACCGCGCCGGCTCCTAGATTGTGATTTTTTTTTCCCCAGAAACCTTGTATTTAAGGAATACAAACTTCATGCATTTTAGAAATACAACTTTAGGATATAGTGATTCTTCCCAGCCTCCCACCTACGAAACTTCTAAAGTAGACCTTTCCTCTGATTTCAGTGTCTGTCCCTATACTACGAGCTGCTCTTTACAATCTCTGCTAATGTTCTCCCACAAACTTGTGCACTCTCATTCTTTCCCCCCTTTTCTCCTTGGGATCCAATCTGTTTTCTTGCATCAGTTACTTATTCTCTTTTTGAAGTTAATTTCACCAGTATTTCCTTTCTCTGCCATTTCCCTCCAGCTCTCCCCAGCATGTTCCTCTCTATCCTTAAACACACGCAGGTGCGCACACACACACACACACACACACAGCCACCTGAATGCTCTTTACCCTGATCTACTAACAAAGCCCCAAATTGAGAGAAGGTAAACAGACCAGATAGAAAACAGCAAAATATGAGTGTTCCTTAGCAGGTGACAGGAAAAGGCCATGGATATTCATATTTTGCTATTTATTATTTTCATAAATTTAATTTTTGTACATTCCTTCCAGGCATTTCACCTGCATATTTTCATTTTTTAAAAGCAAATCTTGTGTAAATTTGAGGTTTACAACATGTTATGAACTACATACAGACAGTAAAATGGTTATTGTAGTGAAGCAACTTGACATATTTATCACCTCATAGAGTAACTTCTTGTGTATGTAACATTGATACTGATTTGTTTATTAATATTCTGAAATTAATAAGCTGTGTGGGCTCTTGCCATGAATTCAGAGAAGAATTCTGAATACTGGCTCAAATAAACCAGGCAGGAATGGAAGTTTTTAAGCTTTTTATTTAGTGAGAGAAATACATTGGAGAGTGAAGGCCTTAGGGGAGAAGGGAAAGTCCGAAGATTAAGTTGGGGCTATACCGAGCAGAGAGCAGGTCGAGAGCCATGTGCAGCAGGCCTTTGGTTAAGAGCAGCTATTGCTAACAGCTTATCACAGGCAGGGAAGCAAAGGCAGAGCAGGCAACAAAGGTCCCGAATGGTGAAAAAGGGTGAGGAAGAAAAAAAAGGGCCGGGCCCACTTTAATCCACTTCCAAAGGGGAGTGGTTATATAGCCTGATTGGCAGATGGGCATACAGGTGGGGTCAGGTAGAGGGATGAGGTCACACAGGGGTGTGGTGAAGGTGTGGTCTTCCAGCTCACAAATCTAATCAATTTTATCCTATCTGCCTGCCTACATAAACATGAGCCCCCAAAACCTCCTTGTTTAACAAAAAATTCCAAACACTACACAGTCGTATCTTGCCATTTATCTGTTCACAAGACAAATTTTTATCGAAACAATATACTGCCATGGAACGGACAGCAACCACATGGGAGACTTTATAGAGTTCTTCGCTCCTGACTTTGGCCAGGCCTACCCCAGACTGTTGAGGGTATCTGGGGGAGTGAACCAGCAGATGCAACATCTCTCTCTTTCTCTCTGACCCTCTGCTTTTCAAAAAAATAAAACTTAAAAAATAAATAAGTAAATAGGATGCCCTGGCCAAGTCCCTCCCCTCAATGTGTTATAGCAGAATGAAAACAGGCTTTGGGACCAAAACTGAGTGGGAATTCTTTCTTGTTTGGGCTTTGAACTGACTGCCTCTGAGTCAGTTTTCTCAAATAGAACAAGAAATGAACTTCTGTTGTGTTAAACCACAGAGATGTGGAAGTTGTCACAGCCCCCACTGCTGAATCACTCTACTAAGCTAGGTTGATGCCCCTTGCTGCTCCCTGTGTACCTAAGCCCATGTCTTTTTTCAGTCTTTTCTTCCTCCTAAATTACTTCTTACCTGTCTCTTTACACCCCTTCTAGTACCCTCATTTGACTTCTCTGAGAATAGGCAGGAAATAGGACATTTAATTTTTCTTCAACTTTTTTTTGAGAATTTCCAAACCTTCATAAAAATTCAAAGTGTAGTAAAATTAACCCAGATGTACATTTCACTTAAATTCCTTATGATCATTTCAAATATGTTGCCATATTTGAGCTTTTTCTATTTTTGATTCTTTCTCTGTCTGTGCCTCTCATCACTACTGTCTCATGGATACTTTTTTTATTTTTTTTTGACAGGCAGAGTGAACAGTGAGAGAGACAGAGAGAAAGAGAGAGAAAGGTCTTCCTTTTCCGTTGGTTCAACCCCCAATGGCCGCTTCAGCCAGCGCACCACACTGATCCGAAGCCAGGAGCCAGGTGCTTCCTCCTGGTCTCCCATGCGGGTGCAGGGCCCAAGCACTTGGGCCACCCTCCACTGCACTTCTGGGCCACAGCAGAGAGCTGGACTGGAAGAGGAGCAACCTGGAAAGAATCCAGTGCCCCGACCGGGACTAAAACCCGGTGTGCCGGTGCCGCAGGTGGAGGATTAGCCTATTGAGCCGCGGCGCTGGCCTCATGGATACTTTTTAAATTAAAAGTTTGATCACACAGTGCTGCTTAACTTTGCTTCTTGGAGCAACATCACCAGCATCACCTGTTAAGCTGCTCAGAAGTGAAAATCCTGTCTTAGCCCAGAATGATGAATCAAAATCTCAGGGCGGACCTTGAGGTGTATATTCAGAAATCTATGTTGTGACCAAACCCACTATGAGCTGTTTCTGTCATTGTATTTTTGATGCTCAAATTGTCCCCAAATTTCCCATAAGTTCCTTCAAGCCAGCTACTATGTCCTTTTAAAAATTAAGGCTTTCTTAGTCTTTGAGTACTTCAATGTTTCAGGGAACACAGGGTTTTTTCTAGGTTTGGTCTTTCCTTAGACTGCCTCACACCTGTATTTAGACTTTTATTCGAGGATCCCCGATTCCTTTGAGGAATGGTATTTTTGAATTTAAATAATGAATGCTAACTGTGCTGTTACTAAGGTGTCACTGCTTATGGGAAATGTGGGAGTGTTGTAGACAAAGCAAGGAAATACATGTATATTTAAAATATGTTTATCCCTTAAAGGATTCTGTATTATTACTTTAAATATGTATATTTAAAAAAATACTGACACCTCCAGATGAATCCACGTCATAGTTGTTTCTTACCCATCCACCCTGTTCCTTCTTTGCATCTCTCTTCTACCAGTAATCACCTGTCCCATCCTATTACACAATAACATATTTTCAGAATCACTAGACCAATACCACAACCTCTAATAAAACCGTTCAGGAAAGGTTCACAATTTCCTTTGAGTTTTTTCTGCTCTGACTTAGAGTGTTGTGTTAAAAAGTTACTTGAACTGATTTTTGTGATTAAGTTTCTAAATATACTGTCAGTTTCAGGTTGTTTTTTTTTCTGTTGGTATTTTAAGAACTTCTTACTACTTTTTAATATTTATTTTAATTTTTGAACTTACATGTCTCAAAAACCAAAACTAAATTAAAAAATATATATATTCAGAGCAGTCTCACACATCCCAAGCCATTCCACCTAGTCCCACCTATAACCACATCCAGTAGTTGTATTATTCCTTTGCAAAAAATAAAAAACACATAATTATACTCTTATTTTCCCTTCTTTTTAATCCAAAAGTCCACTTTTGTACACAAAGAAGAAATAGCCGTAAAAAAAAGATGCTTCACTTATTTCCTTATTAAGGAACATGAAAGTCTCTTTAGTACAACAAACTGATTCTCACCCATTCCTCTTTAAGTAAAACATACCGTGGCATTGTATTTCTAAGAGTTTAATTTTCTTTCACTTTAAAGCATTGTTCCACTGGAGTTCAATGTACGTACTTAAGTTGCCTATTAGTAGGGAGCATGAGAGATTTAGTGACAAGATACCATCTTCAGTTTACCATTAGATAACCCGTATTAGTCACTTAGTTTTATTTCCACTCTTATTTTCTTTTTCTTTTCAGTCAAAAGCTTTATTTCCATTTGGTCCATGGCTTGGGAGAGGGCTCCAAGGTTGTTGACTAGCTGCCTAGTGGCTGGAGAGAGGCTCTGATTAGCAAGATCCAGAGAGCCCCTAGAGGCCGCTCACTTTGTGAGCCTTTCAAAGAGATACTGGTCCAGCCCTGCCTGGGGGCCTACCAGCCTGCGGAGGTTGGTCAGGTGATTGCCCATCTTCTCCTGGAGTTTCACCTCCTCATCCAGGAAGTGGTTCTCCAGGAAGTAACGGAGATGATGGTCTGTGTGGGCAGAACCCAAGGCTTGCAGATCCAACAGGGCCTCGTTCAGGTTCTTCTCTAGGGCCAGGGCAGCTTCCATAGCGTCTAACGGATCCCCCCAGTCATCTTGCGATGGTTTCTCCACCTCTGGGAAGAGGGCGTGACCGCCGCGCTGATTTTGCATCTTGACAAGACGCTTGGCGCCCTGGCGTTTCTCCTCAGCCAACATGCGGAAGAAGTGGCCCAAGCCTTCCAGAGCCACATCGTCGCGGTGGTAGTAGGAACCCAGAGAGAGGTAGGTATGGGAGGCCCGCAGGTGCAAACTGACCAGGCGATTGATGGCAGCCTCCACCTCCGTGGAATAATTCTGACGAATCAGGGAAGTCATCATTGGTCTGCAACAAGATGACCACAAACGCGTTCTCTGCTCCCAGAAGCAAAAGATGGCGGAGAAGTGGGCCCGGAAGTTGCAGCTGGAGACGGCAATCAGAGGTCACTCGAAAGCCGGAAGTCAGAAGCCGCATGAGATAGAGCCCCTGGGCCTGCACAAACATAGTTGGAGCTAGAGACAGGTCAGCAGGTCTTCAAGTGCACTGCTGCTTGTTTTCTTTTAAAAGCTATTTTTTGACTTGAGAGGAAGAGAGGGCGGGAGAGGGAGCGATCATGAGCACTTCTGTCGAAGGGCATTCACTTCCCAAATGTCCACAATGGTGGGGCTGGGCTGGGCGCCAAAGATGGATCCAGGAACTCAGTCCAGATCTCCCACAAGGTGGCAGGAACCCAATCTCTTGAGCCATCACTGCCACCTCTTGGGTTGTGCTTTAGCAGGAAGCTGAAATTTGGATCCAGAGCCAGCTATCAAACCCAAGTATACTGACATGGGATGCAGGAATCTTATTGGTGTCTTAACATCTAGGCTAAACACCCACCTCAAGGCTCTAGTTTTAAAGCAGAAAGTACATTGTACATTTAGTCTGACATTTAATCTTGTGTAAAAGATCCACGGACTCCACTTTGTAAAACTCACATATCTATATACATATAAATGTAAACATACATAGAAAATATAGAATATACTAAATGTTTATGGGGCTGGTGTTGTGGCCACTCGGGTTTCTCATATGAGCGGGGAACTGTGTCCTGGCTGTTCCATATCTGATTCAGCTTCCTGCTAATGGCCTGGGAAAGCAGCAGAAGATGGCCCAAGTGGTGGGACCCCTGCATTCAAGTAGGAGGCCCAGAGGAAGCGCCTGGCTTCCACCTGGCCCAGCCCTTACTGTTGCGGCCATTTGGAGAGTAAACCACGGATGAACGATCCTTCTCTCTCTCCCTCTCTCTCTAACAATGCTCCCTCCCCCCAGAAAGAAAAGTATGTTTGCATTATAATGACTAGGATTCCATTCAGTCCTCAGTGTTTTCCAGATTGTCTTCAGTGAGCATATGCTTTTATATTCACAGATAAAAAACAGTTTTTAAAAGAGCTTTCTAATCTTCATAGCCTATATGAAACAAATGCACAATGACAGTGCTGCAAGAACCGTCATTTCAAAGGCTGAAGACCATACACATTACAATGTTTGGACACATGGGGGCACTGAAACCAAGTTTTAATAATTTAAGAAAAAAACGAAACTCAAAAACTGAAACAGCTGACTTGTGTTAGAATTCACTGAAGGCCAGGTTCTAGTCTAAGCATATATATGTTATCTTTGCATTTAATCTTAACATTAACTTTGTGGGACAGTGCTGTGTCATCCCCATTTACAGAGAAGAGCTCCGAGACTCAAAGCCATGCAGCTACTGAAAATTGTGAAAAGCATTTACTGTGGTCTTTGCCTATAATCATGCTCCTACTTGCAGTTGTTTGGTGAGAATTCTATACTATACCTCTGAGCAAAGGCTTAATTCTCTCTTAAGCCATGACCTACTTCAAATTATCAAAAGCTTTATCTCTGTATCTGAGTGTAAAACACTTCCAAAGTAGAGAATGGATATATAATAAAAGTTAGCTTTTCATCAGAAATATATCATAAAACTGAAATGGATGTTTGGCTTAATGGTTAAGGTGCCAGTCAGGACTTTTGTGTCAGAGTGCCCGGGTTCAATAACCAGCTCTGCTGTTGGCGCCAGCTTCCTGCTAATGCAGACTCTGGGAGGTAGTGATGGTGGTTCAAGTACTTTTCTTCCTGCCACAAATGTGGGACCCAGATTGAGTCCTAGCTCCTGGCTTTGGCCTGGCCCTGTCCCCGTTGTGACAGGCATTTGGGGAATGAACCAGTAAATGGAACTACTTCTATCTGTCTCTTTCAGTCTGACTTTCTGCCTCTCAGATAAATACAAGTTTTCAAAAATCTATTATAAAATTTTGGGAAGTAGGGAAAATTAGCATTTTGCTTTATTTTCTCAGTCCTTATTTTTTCTCCAATGTGTATATATATATATATATTCAGTATAAAGTCTTTTGAGATTTATTTTTAAGTGGCAAATATTGTATATATTTATAATATGCCATATTTTGAAATGGCATAGATTGCCCAAATCAACCTAATTAAATGAAAAATGTTTCAGCTTCTTCTTGCATTAGAGAAACACAAATCAACATTACATTTTGTACCTATCCTGTTTGTAAAAATGTATGTTTGATAATATACTCTAATTCTATTGGTGAGATGGTGGAAAAATGCATACTTTCATACAATCCTGGTGGTATGACTCCTACTATGATTTGAATATTGTTTATCCCCGATGAGACTCATGTTTAAATTTAATACCCATTATTGAGATATTAAGAGATGTGACTAAGTGAGATCTTTAAGAGGTAACTAGGGCTCTACCTTCATGAATGGATTAACGAGTTATCTTAGTAGCAAGCCAGTTTGGCTGGGTCTCTTGTACACTCCCTGTCTCTCACCCTGTGATGCCTTGGAACTCTGCCAGAAAGTGGGCTATCACCAGATGTGGTCCCTTCGACTTTGGACCAAAACCTTGAGCAAAAATAATTCTCTCTCTTTTTTAAAGATTTTATTTATTTATTTGAGAGAGTTACAGACAGTGAGAGGAAGAGACAGAGAGAAAGGTGTTCCATCCACTGGTTCACTCCCCAAATGGCTGCAATGGCCGGCTCTGAGCCAATCTGAAGCCAGGAGCCAGGCACTTCCTCTGGGTCTCCCATGCAGGGGCCTAAGCGCTTGGTCCATCTCCTACTGCTTTCCCAGGCCATAACAGAAGAGCTGGATCAGAAGAGGAGCAGCTGGGACTAGAACTGGAGACTGTAGGGATGCCGGTGCCACAGGTGGAGGATTCATCTATTGCGCCACAGTGCCGGCCCCTCAATCTCTTTTAAAACTTACCTGACCTGTGGTATTGTGTTATTAGCAACGGAAAATGGTCTAAGACAACCTTCATGGAGAAGAATTTAGCAAAATCCAACAAAGTTACCTTTGCATTTACTTTTAATCTAACACTCTTTCTTGGGTCAATTTTCTTTGAAGATACACAACCATAGACCTGAAGCAACACATATGCAAGTTATTCATTGTCTCATTATTTGTAATGGCAAAATATTGGAAAGAACCTAAATGTTCTTCCATAGAAGACTGACTGTAAAAGAGGTGTATTTCCAGAATGAAAGTGTTTAACCAAACAAAATCATGAGGAAGGAAATTTGTCAAAGAGAAACTAAAAGGGTTAAAAAGGTAGTGACTTCTAGTAATAATGAATATACCTAAAGCTCAAATCTTGGTTTCTAAATATTATAGCCCCTTCAAAGAGACCACAGTTCCTTGGAGAAATGGCATTTGAACTTTGGGACAGGTAAAGTATAAGGTGAGATTAAAATATCCATGCTGAGAAGAAGAAAAAACTCAGAGACTGATGGAGATAGTTTAAAAGGTTAAAGCAGCAGCTTAATGGGAGTCCTACTGGCTAAATCTGAGACAATTTAAGCATCAAAAAAGAATACAGACAGTAATGGATTACAGCATAGTAAGTAAAACAAACAAAAATAAGTTTATAGTGATATTCATTAAGGATAAAGCAAGAAAAGGGAAAGGAAAGAAAGATTTAGAGATAGTGAGGAAGCCTCTTCTATGCAGAGAAATATATACAGAGGATGTAATAGAACTGGAAAGCTGCTTTCACAGATATACACTAATAACTGCCTCTGGGCCCAAGATTTATTTATGTATTAAGATTGCAAGGTGATTTCCTAAAATATCAGACTTGGAAATGGAAAGCCTTGATCAGATATGGAAAAAGCTGTGAGATCTTTACTTTAGTATGTTTTTATTTCACACCAAAGCTGAAAATTACCTCTTACAAATCTAAGAGGTAGATCTCTAATTTCCTTACTTGAATTTTTAAAAATCTTTTTTTATATGGTTACAAAGACATACTGGAACTATGTACTAAAAGAGGCTTCATCACAAACAAAATCAAAAGATAAATGTCAAACTGAAAGTTAATATTTGCAATATGTATCATAAAGGTCTAATTTCCTAACATAAACAATTCATTGTTTATATATCCTTAAACTATGGAAGAAAAAGGTTCTTCTTAGTCTCTTGGACCACATATCTTATCCATAGCCTGAAGCATGAGTTTAAAGAGAAAAGTAAAGCCTTCCAGTATCTTCCCCTTGATGCCTCTCTAAGAGGCCTGGCTAAAGAATGGCGCAACACACATGTTGCAGCCAACTCATGGTAGGCTTGCCACAGAACACACACTCGTTTCATCTTGCTGCTTCTGGTCAATCCTGGTATAAATGGTAATAGTGCTCCCTTTCATTATTAAATGTCTCAATTTAAACAATAAATTATATGGTTACCTGCCATGGGTTGAATACGATATGGCTCTTGAACAGAAACAGATATTTAAACCCCGAAGTCTAAGCAGGTGCAAACTTAATCCAGTTGTGGTGGATTAAGACCCGGTGGGAGGTCTTTGGAGGTGTGCCCTCAGGAAGTAATTCTCATGAGGGGATTCGTTATAAAGGCCGGGTCAAGCCCACCCATTCGCTTTGCTTCCTGCCTTGCCATATTATCCTTCCTCTGTGCATGCTCTGCCATTGCTCTCCTCCAGCCTTGCTAAATACCCAACCAATGGGACCATTTTATCTTGGGCTTGAAACTCCAGAATCATGAGCCAAAACAAACCTTTTTTGCTTATAAAGTTCGCATCTCTCAGGTATTTCACTGTAATAATGGAAAGCTGATTAATACATTGTTTCTGAGAAATTCCTGCTGCTTTTTAGAGAAGTCTTCATTTGGCTGATGTTGAGTAGGTAAATGCCAAGCTAGCCAGGGAAGCAAGGAAAGACTTTGGAATCTGGTAGACAGAATCCCCGCCCCTGGGATAAAATATCCAGGACAATCTCCCTATCTCAACATCCTTAACTACTTTTTCCTGGATTTTCCACGTAGGTCCAATCTAATCACATGAGTGCTTTACATCAGAGAAACTTTCTGACAGTTAGGAGTTAGAAGGAGATGTGACTATGAAAGGATGCTGCGGTTTGCAGGCTGCTTGGAGAGATGCCACATTGCTAGCTTTGAAGATGGAACATGAGGACCATAAACCTAAGGAATGTGAGCAGCCTCTTGTGGAAATAGATTCTCTTTTATATCCTCCAAAAAGGAATGCTGCCCTGTAATCACCTACAAAACTGCACAGTAATAATTTGGTATTGTTTGAAGACATTTATTTTGCAGTAATTTGTTACTGTAGCAATGGAAAACTGATACATGGAATTAATAGCATTTTTAATGAACCTTGAAGGATCCCAATGAGCTATTATTCATTTAATAAATATTTAAGTCCTTAAAGTGTATATACCTGACTTAATGGGGAAGAAGCCCTGGAAGAAGATAATCACTGAAGCATGTAATTAAGATTGTGACACGTGTACTAAGATTTATAAAGGATGGCGTGAGGTATCTAACATGCCCAGGGTAGTAAGGCAGGACATGCAAACATGGGCAGAAGGCATCCCAGGTTAAATGTATGATGTAGAAGGTTTTCCAAGGGACTGGAAAGCATATGAGTTAAGGCAGTAAATAGCCAGCAGGACAGTTTGGCTGGACTAAACAATGAATGGAGGTGGGGAATAGAACCTGAGTACAGTTCGAGACCAGGTAGAAAAGAGCCTAGAATACCAGTCTATGAGTTTAGACTTTAACTTTCAAAGAGTGGGAAGGTATTGACAGTTTGAAGGCAGGTAAAGGCATGGTCAGATTCATGTTTTATGGGGATTGCTCCTGAAAGAAAACAAATTTGGTTTTGCTCAGCAATGTAGGCATCTACAGAGGCCACTTTGTGCTATGGCAACCACAACCCCCGAGGTCTCTGTGCCTTAAAGGAATTTATCTTTCCTATGGTACACGTTGTTCACGGATCAGTGCAGCGGCTTCTCTCATCCTGACCATGGAGAGATGCTGCCTGCTGCAGCTACCACTGTGTAGAGGCGACCTGCTGCCAGGCAGGCAGGAAGGAAAGAGCTCTGGAGCTTCTTCAAGTGGCAACCAAATGCTGTGTCTGAAAGAAGGAGTGTGTGTGTGTGTGTGTGTGTGTGGTGTCACAGTGGGTCACGTACACTCCTGTTTCCTTGACTGGGGCCTGGCAGTATAATTCGCATATGCAGGGAAGGGGTAAAATTGGAAATGCTTGATTAACTAAGCAATTACTAAACATCAATAAATATTAATCGAACAAATGAATCAATTTGAAGAAGTCAGAGGTCATTTGATGAGGCTGTATCTAGGGGAAATTAGTCTAGGAAAGGGGCCGGCACTGTGGTGTAGTGGGTAAAGCCACCACCTGCAGTGCCAGCATCCCATATAGGCGCTGGTTCGAGTCCTGGCTGCTCCACTTCCCATCCAGCTCTCTGCTATGGTCTGGGAAAGCAGCAGAAGATGGCCCAAGTCCTTGGGCTCCTGCACCTGCGTGGGAGACCTGGAAGAAGCTCCTGGCTCCTGGCTCCGGATCGGCCCAGCTCTGGCCGTTGTGGCCAAATGAGGAGTGAACCATTTGAAAGACTTCTCTGTTTCTGCCTCTCCTCTCTCTGTGTAACTCTTTCAAATAAATCAATAAATCTTAAAAAAAAAATGTCTAGGAAAGAATAGGAGATGGAGGCAGCATCAAGGCAAGAAAGAGCAGTTTAGTAACAGGTTTCAGTCTGAACGAGTGTGGGAAGGATGCCCGTAAAAAAAAGAGAAAAGGCAATTTTGGGTGTATGCCCATGTGTGTGCTTGGTGAGGTGCAGCCTAGACACCTACATTTGGCCTCACCTCTTGCTTGAGAGGATCTGTCTTGGCGTCAGGCTTTTTGCTTAGGGTACTCGGTTTTTCTTTCGTGTCAAGGTGCTTGGCACCCCGCCGGAAATCAGAACTGCTCCTTGCTGGAGTGGATGGACAGACTTACAGGGTTAAGAAGGGCATGGAAGGATTTTAGTGTCATTTACAAGTTTTACATGCATCACGTTAATCTTTAAAATATTTTAAGATATAATTATATCCTTTTCATAAAAACATAATACTATGTAGAAGCTAGTTCTGCTGTGTAATCTAGCAGAAGTTACTTCTACTCTCTGAGTCTTTGGTTCTTCCACTTAAAACGCGAATACTTTTCCACACCGAGTGGTAAGGACTACGCGCAGCTGAAGGGACTTCACCACGCCTCCCTGACTTCTCGTCGCACCTGCCGGGGCGACACAACGAAGGCAAGAGCGGCACCTGGTCCCGCCCCTGGCCGGCGCAACAATGTGACGTCACGCCTCGTCTTTCCACATTAGCGCCGCCGCGGGCACGCAAAACCTGGGAGACACCACACGGGGCCCGCGCGGCTCACTGACGTCCAGCTCTCCCGCCCTGCACTGCGTGCTGACGTCACCCCGGCCGTTCTGGTCCCCGGGCATCGCGGAGGTTTCATTCGGTAAAAGGACGTGCTGGCGTTGATGGCGATGGGGTGTACCTGGAGTCAGTGTGATATCAGCCTTGGTGAATGACGGCTTCAGTCATTCAGTCCGAGTCAAGGGAACTCCTTTGAGTCAGGGGGATGCCTACGGTTGCGCTCAGATTGTATGCTGTAGGGGTTGGGTAGTCCTCTATAGCAAATCAGGCGCTTTTTGGCAGGGAATAATGGGGCAAGAACTTGACCTCTAGTCCAAACCTTTTTTTTTTTTTTTTAAACAGTTGTATACACGTGATGCCTCTACTGATTTCCCATTCTCTTCAATAATCTTCACTTTAGTCTCACCATCTCAGTCTGAGCCAAATCACCTGTGGACCTGACTTCCTGCTTTCCAGTCAGTCTCAACTCCACACACACCTTGAAATCGGACATGACCCCCTAAAATTTACACCAAAATGTGGCCCCTTAAAGTTCCCTAGCAGTGCTATCCGGGGTGCCACATGTGCTACCAGAACTTGGGGTGCCATACAATTTCACCATGAGCCTATTAATAAATCCCCAATATTAATAAGCATGAGAGGGTTCTTGCCTAATATTTAGAGAAGAACTCTAAATACCTGCACAGATAAACGAGGCAGCATGGTACATTTTAGGCTTTTATTTAGTGAGAACGTTGCATAGGGGAGTGAGAGCTTTATTTAAGAGAGAGAGGTGAATAGGGGTTCATACCAAACACCAGGAACCAGCCACATGGATGAGCATCTAGGCCAGGAAGCCTAGAGCACATGGCCCGAAGGCCATGCACCCTGGAGGTGCGGGGCTACAGCAAGCCCCCTCCTGGCAAGAGGTCAGGGAAGAAGAGCAGAGCTGGCCCACACCATGTCCCGGCTTTTAACGCACTTCCAAAGGGGAGTGGTTAATTAACCTGATTGGCTGGTGGGCACCCAGGTGTGGCCAGGTAGGGGGATGAGGTCAACAGGGGCGTGGCAAAGGTATCAGGGCATGAGATCACACAGGGGCGTGGCGAAGGCGTGGTCTTTCAAATCTAATCAATTTTAGCCTGTATACCTGCCTATTTCAACCCCACTCCAATCTACTCTCCACAGTTTCCAAAGTGATATTAGAAAAGAAATAAAAGGAAAATAAAACTCTGTCATGTTGTTCCCTATAGAGCCAGGAACACTTTGACACAAGATTTACTCAGTTGTTTATTGTCCATCTCCTCACCCTCAGTTAAAATGAAACTGCATACATTCAGAGAGAAAAGTCTGGTCTATGCTGCTTAGTACTGGATTCTAAGCTAAAAGAACACTTAATGAGTTTAGCATGTTATCATCTCTTAATTGGGATTTTACTTTTTAAATTAAGTGGTTAATTGTTAAAAGATCTAATTATTTAAAACAAATGTTATGAGATTATGTCTACAAAATATATTGAGTTTTTAACATGAAAATTACTTTGGATTAAAGAAAAATGCTGTTAATATTTTTTGTGCTTGATTTCCAAAGGTTACTATTAAAGATTTTCATTTCATGGATGCTAAGAGTCCTTTTTATTTTTTTAAATAATTGCTTAAGTCAATTCTAAAAAAGAATTTCAGTTTGATAATCCAATCTAGTTGTCTTAGAATGAAACTTTTCAAAACTCACTTAACAGACATTGTTAAACTCCTGCCTCTGCCAAAGTTCTGTGTTGGATGCTTACACCAATGTCTTGAAGTATTTCCCTTATTTTTCTTTGGGCAATTTTGTAGTTTTAGGTCTTATATTTATACATTTGATCCGTCTTGAGTTGATTTTTATATATGGTCTGTGACAGGGACCTAATTTAATTCTTCTATGCATGTATGCCTAGTTTTGCCAGCACCATTTCTCTAATGAATATTTTTGAAACTTTGTTGAAAATCAGTTGGCTCAATGTTTATTTTATTGATTCTAGTTTGTTCTTCTAGTTCTAGCTTATTAAGGTGTAAAGTTCTGCTATTGATTTGAGATCTCACATTTTTTAAAAATAGGTGCTTATAGTTTTCCCATTAAGAACTGTTTTCACTGTATACACCAGAAGTTTTTGTATGCTGTGTTTTTGTAACCCATTTGAAAATATTTTCTAATTTCTTTTGGAATTTATTCTATTTCATTGCTTATTATTGTGTTTTTACTTTCCACATTTGTGAACTTTTCAGTGTTTCTCTTATTATATGCAAGTCTTTTAGTGCCTTGTTAATCTTCTGTTTAGTTCCATCCAATATTGAAAGTGAGGTATCAAAAACTCCAACTGTTAATCTTGAAATCTCTATTACTTTTTTTTTTTTGGTGCCAAACATCACAGTTTATTCAGGAGTTGAACATCTTTATGTCAAGTACTCAGCCTGCATTTGCTTAACTCCCTAAGAACCATGTTCTAGAAGGTTGAGGTTCCCTATGTCTAAGCTGAGCAGTAGTAGCTGATACCACATGATTTAATTTAAAATAGGCAATGAGCTGGGACCAAACATTTTCCTCTTGACACCATCAATGACTGTAAAATCAGTTGCATAGTTTGCAAATAATTTCCCCCATTCTGTTAGTTGCCTCTTCACTTTCTTGAGTGTTTCTTTTGCTGAACAGAAACTTCTCAATTTGATGTAATCCCATTTGTTAATTTTGGTTTTGGCTGTCTGTGCCTCTGGGGTCTTTTCTAAGAACTCTGCCTGTGCCAGTGTCTTGCAGGTTTTCCCCAATGTTCTCTAATAATTTGATGGTGTCAGGTTGTAGATTTAGGACTTTAATCCATGTTGAATAGATTTTTGTGTAAGGTGATAGGTAGAGGTCTTGCTTAATACTTCTGCAAGAAGTAATCCAGTTTTCCCTGAACCATTTGTTGAAGAGCCTGTCCTTGCTCCAGGGATTGGTTTTAGCTCCTTGGTCAGATATAAGTTGGTTGTAGATGTTTGGATTGATTTCTGGTGTTTCTATATTGTTCCATTGGTATATTCATTTATTTTTATACTAGTACCAGGCTGTTTTGATTATAACTGCCCTGTAGTATGTCTTGAAATCTGGTATTGCGATGCCTCCAGCTTTGTTTTTGTGGTATAAGGTTGTTATAGCTATTCAAGGTCTCCTGTGCCTCCATATGAATTTCAGCACCGTTTTTTGTAGATCAGAGAAGAATGTCTTTGGTATTTTGATTGGTACCACACTGAGTCTGGAAATTGCTTTTGGAAGAATGGACATTTTGATGATACTGATTTTTTCAATCCATGAACGTGGAAGATTTTTCCATTTTTTGTATCTTCTTCTATTTCTTTCTTTAAGATTTTTGTAATTCTCATCATAGAGATCTTTGACATCCTTGTTTAAATTTACTCCAAGGTATTTGATTTTTGTAGCTAATGTGAATGGGATTGATCTTAGAAACCCAATCTCCCAGGCAGGTAAAGCCACCGCCTGCAGTGCCGCCATCCCATATGGGTGCTGGTTTGAGTTCTGGCTGCTCCACTTCCAATCCAGTTTTCTGCTATAGCCTGGGAAAGCGGTAGAAGATGGCACAAGTCCTTGGGCCCCTGCACCCATGGGGAGACCCAGAAGAAGCTCCTGGCTCCTGGCTTTGGATTGGTGCAGCTCTGGCTGTTGCGACTGTCTGGGGAGTGAACCAGTAGATGGAAGACCTTTCTCACTCTCTCTCTGCCTCTCCTTCTCTCTGTGTGACTCTGACTTTCAAGTAAATAACTAAATAAAAAAAAAGAAATTCAATCTCAGAGCTGGCATTGTCTGTGTATACAAAGGCTGTTGATTTTTGTGTATTGACTATATATCCTGTTACTTTACCAAACTCTTCTATGAGTCCCAGTAGTCTTTTAGTAGAGTCTTTTGGATCCCCTATATATATAGAACCATGTCATCTGCAACTAAGGATAGTTTGACATCGTACTTTCCAATTTGTATCTTCTCTTTGATTTCTTTTTCTTGCCTAATGGCTCTAGCTAAAACTTCCAGGACTGTATTGAATAGCAGTGGTGAGAATGGGCATCCCTATCTGGTACCAGATCTCAGTGGAAATGCTTCCAAATTTTCCTCATTCAATAGGATGCTGGCCATGGGTTTGTTACAAATTGCCTTGATTATGTTGAGGAATGTTCCTTCTATACCCACTTTGCTTGGTCTGGGTGATCTTTCTGATATGTCATTGGATTGTATTGGCCAGAATTTTGTTGAGTTTTGCATCTATGTTCATCAGGGGAATTGATCTGTAATTCTCTTTCTCTGTTGCATCTTTTTTAGGTTTAAGAATTAAGATGATGCTGGCTTCATAGAGAGAATTTGGGAGGATTCCCTCCCTTTCAATTGTTTTGAATAACTTGAGAAGATTTGGAGTTAGTTCTTCTTTAAATGTCTGGTAGAATTCAGTAGTGAAGGAATCCAGTCCTGGGCTTTTCTTTCTGGGGAGGGCTTTTATTACTGATTCAATGTCCATCTTGGTTATAGTTCTGTTTAGGTTTTCTGTGTCTTCATGGCTCAATTTATGTAGGTTGAAATTGTCCAGAAATCTGTCCATTTCTTCTAGGTTTCCCAGTTTGTTGGCACACAGCACTTTGTAGTAATTTCTGATTATTCTTTTTATTTCTGAGGTGTCTGTTGTTACATTTTCTTTTTCATATCTAATTTTATTGATTTGGGTCTTCTCTCTCCTTTTTTTGGTTAGTTGGGCCAATGGTATGTTAATTTTGTTTATTTTTTCAAAAAGCCAGTTCTTTGGTTTGCTGATTTTTCATATTGTTTCTTTGGATTCAATTTTGTTGATTTCTTCTAGTCTTATTTCTTTTCTCCTACTAGTTTTGGGTTTGGTTTGCTGTTGTTTTACTAGATCCTTGAGATGCATTGATAGCTTATTTATTTGGTACTTTCTAGTTTTCTTGATGTAGGCACCAACTGCTATAAACTTTTCTTGTAATACTGCTTTTGCTGTATCCCATAAGTTTTGATATGTTGTGTTGTCATCTTCATTTATTTCCAGAAATTTTTTGATTCCTCTTTTGATTTCTTCTATAATCCACTGTTCATTCAGGAGTGTGTTGTTCGGTCTCCATGTGTTTGCATATGTTCTAGAGATTCCTGATTTGCTGATTTCCATCTTCATTCCATTGTAGTCCAAGAAGATATATGGTATGATTTTGATTTTTTTGAATTATCTAAGACTTGCTTTGTGGCCTAGCATGTCATCAATCCTAGACAAAGTTCCATGCACTGGTGAGAAGAATGTGTATTCAGAAAAGTTAGGACTATTTGATCTGTAGTGTCAATTAACTCTGCTGTTTCCTGTCTGATTTTCTGTCTGGTTGATCTATTGCTGAAAGTTGGTATTGAAGTCCCCCATTACTATTGTATTGGAGACTATGTCTCCCTTTAGATCCCCTAACATTTCTTTTAAATAGCCAGGTGCATATATACATTATAATAGTCACATCTTCCTGTTGAATTGTTCCCTTACTCATTGCATAGTGCCCTTCTTTGTCTCTTTTAACAATTTTTATGTTAAAGTCTATTTTGTCTGATATTAGGATGCATACACCAACTTTTTTTCAGTTTCTGTTGGCATGGAATATCTTTTTTAATCATTTCACTTTAGGTCTGTTTGTATCTTTGTTAGTGAGATGTGTTTCTTGTAGGCAGCAAATAGATGGGTTTTGCTTTTTAATCCATTCAGCCAGTCTGTTTCTTTTACCTGGAGAGCAGAGGCCATTTACATTCAAGGTGACCATTGATAAGTAATGACTTTGCCCTGTCATTTTCCCAAAAATATTACTATTTTTTATTTTGAATTTCCTTTGAACTTTTTTTTTAGAATTTATTTGACAGTAGAGTTAGACAGTAAGAGAGAGAGAGACAGAGAGAAAGGTCTTCCTTCCGTTGGTTCACCCCCCCCCCCCAAATGGCCGCTAAGGCCGGAGCTACGCCGATCTGAAGCCAGGAGCCAGGTGCTTCTTCCTGGTCTCCCACACGGGTGCAGGCGTCCAAGCACTTGGGCCATCCTCCACTGCCTTCCCAGGCCACAGCAGAGAGGTGGACTGGAAGAGGAGCAACTGGGACTGGAACCCAGTGCCCATATGGGATGCCAGCGCCTCAGGTGGAGGATTAACCAAGTGAACCACGGTGCCAGCCCCTCCTTTGAATTTTTGCTGAGACATTCTCTTCCTTTACCATCTTTCATAGTGATGACCATGTTTCTGTGTTTCTGTGTCCAGCACATCTTTAAGCATCTTTTGTAGGGCTGGATGGGTGGCGACGAATGTGTTATGGAAGGTCTTTATGTCATCTTCATTCATGAATGAGAGCTTCTCAGGGTATAGTGTTCTGGGTTGACAGTTTTTTCTCTTAAGACTTGGACTATATCTCGCCATTCTCTCCTAGCCTGTAGGATTTCTAATGAGAAGTCCACTGTGAGTTTAATTAGAGATCCTCTGGCATTTCTCTTGTGCACATTTTAGAATCTTCTCATTGTGTTTTACTGAGGGTAGTTTGATTATAATTTGTCGTGGTGAAGATCTTTTCTAGTCATGTCTGTTAGGAGCTCTGGATGTCCCTTTTTCCAAATTAGGGAAGTTTTCTGTTATTATTTCACTAAAAATGTCTTCTAATCTTTTCTGTCATTCTGTGACTTCAGGAACTCCTAAACCTGTATGTTGTGTCATTTGGTAGATAGTATCCTGTTGGTTCCAAATAGTGTGTTTTAGTTTTCTAATTTCTCTTCTTGTTTTTGGGTTGACTGAATGAATCCTGTGCTTCATTTTCTAAGTCCGATATTCTTTCTTCTGTGTCACTGATTCTGTTGTTATGGCTTTCCACTGCATTTTTTATTTATTCTATTGAATTTTTCATTTCATTTTTATTTCTCTTAAAGGTCTCAATTTCATGGGAGAAATTTTCATGTCACATACTGATTTCATTAGTTTGTGCGTTTGCTTCTGATTACTTCTATGTAATCTTATAACAGTTTTTTGAATTCCATTTCTTTCATTTCTTCCATCTCATCATCTTCACAGTCTACTGTTGAAGTGTTGTGTTCTTTTGGGGGCATCATATTGTCTTCCTTATTCTTGTTTCTTGAATTGGTGAGGTTTTTTCCCCCCAGCATTTGTGGAGATACTCATTTCTCGTTGGTTTCTTCTTTATTTTTGTTTTGTTTTGTTTTTTGCTGTGGCGGGTTTTATCTTTGTACTATGCCCTTGTAGATAAATGGAGTGTCTGCTTTCAGTGAATATCTAGAGGCTTGTAGTCGATGTGACCAGGGAGCTCTGTTCAGTTCTCCAGGGTGAAGGGCATGTCTAAAGTGACACACCCAGGTTTGGTGTGGTAAATCTCCTTTTTTTTTTAAAATCAGAAGGAAAGTTTATTCTGCTCTGCTGAACTCCTCTCCTCAGACCTATGCCTGAGTGCTAGCCTCAGTGGGTATAATATTTGTCTGCTCTGCTCCAAGGACCATACCAAGCATCTATGCAGTCCTCAGTATAAGTTCAGATTCCCCAGCAATGTCCCTTACCAGGTAACCAGGAAGCCCTGAGCATATAGAGTCTCCCACTATTACTGCCCAAAGTCTCAGCCACACTGTATCCTCCCACACGGCCTCAGTTTTTTTTCACAGTACTGGCACAGAAGCCTGCCATAGTCATGAGCTCCCAACTTTATTTGTTCTCCCCATCAGAGTAAAGAGTCTCCACATGGCTGGTTGCTGAGCATGGACACGGGCTGGCACAGCTATTACATATGTCCAAAATGGTGCCCACTCTATCAGCTTGTTACAGGATGCCATTGTAAGGTGATCAGGGAGGGAGAAACGTGTCCCTCCTTTTTATTTTTCCTCCTCTAGTTTCAGGTACATTATCCCCCACAGGGCTCCAAGCCAGGTTCCCTCTAGGCTCTTCCTGCAGCTTTATTGCCAGTGTCTTGGGCTGCTGAGGTCTGGTGTCACCTCACTTTCCAACACTGGCGTGTAGGCCTCGGCTGCTGGAGTCCTGAGTCGTAGGCATCCATGCCCTCCATGTAGGTCCACTGTGTCCCTCTAATGTGTGTATAGTTTCCTCTGCTGTTTTCTCCCTAACTCTTCCCTGAGATTGCACTCTCCCCACGTTTCTTAAACTATCTTCTCCTGGACTAGAGCAGTAAGCTCCCTCCCTATTCTGCCATCTTGGAACTCCCCCAAAATATAAATTCTTAGCAATATGCTTTAGATGATAAGTGAGTTCCCTGGTAATTGGTGAATCCTTGCTAGGATATATTCTCCATCACCTTTCATTTTGTTTTGTTTTCATTGTAGAAATTCCAAAGCATGTTTTCCCTTAGATATATTTTTATAATAATATTTTTAGCTAAGGAGAAATAAGGAGTAATCACCTTAAGATAAAATTGGAAGCCTTGTTCACTCTAGGGAAACTTAGCCAATTAACAAGAGGTAAGGGCTGAGAAAGAGCAAGAGAACAATAATGACTATTTCTTTTGAAAAGTAAAACAATAACCCCTGACCCAAACAAATCCTTGGAGAGCAATAGACAATGCTCTAGCACTATGGACCAATCAGTAACTTAACTCCATTTTTAAAAAAGATTTATTTATTTGAAAGGCAGAGTTACAGAGAGACAGAGGCAAAAGAGAGAGAGAGAGAGAGAGAGAGAGAGAGAGAGAGAGATAAAGAGAGGTCTTCCATCTGCTGGTTCACTCTTCAAATGGCTGCAGTGGCCAAAGCTGGGCCAATCCAAAGCCAGGAGCCAGGAGCTTCTTCCATGTCTCCCACATGGGTGCAGGGGCCCAAGGACTTGTGCCATCTTCTACTGCTTGCCCAGGCCATAGCTGAGAGCTGGATCGGAAGTGGAGCAGCCAGGACTCAAACTGGTGCCCATATGGGATGCCGGTACTGCAGGTGGCAGCCTTATCTGCTATGCCATAGTGCTGGACAAGTAACTTAAGGAAGTCTTATCCAGTATTAGGACCCATACTTGGGGAAGGAGGAAGATGGAAATGGTGAAGGGAAGCCTTCAGCACATTCCCTAGATGTGACTACACTCTTCTGCTCTATCTCTTTCCAGATGTTTTCTTCTAAAAAATATTCCTCTGCCAATGTGAACTCCATCTCCTTGATACCTTAAATTTGTATAGGCACTGTAAAGATCCTGTAAGGGCTATTTCAAGAAAACACAGGAGCAGCAATATTGAAGTTGGGTGATTTGGGACTGGATCCTTTAAGAAGAGGAATAACCACTTGAGTGTCTGCTGTGGTAGATTTGTGGATCTGTTTGAATACTGAGAAAAATTTAATCAGACTTCCAAGTGTTGGCCCTTTGGGCTGTAGAACAACATTTTCTTATACTTCCATACCCTGTATTAGTCAAGGTTTTTGTTTAACTAAAATACCTGAGGAGCTTATTGTGGCTTAAAGATTGAAGGTTCACAGTCCGAAAGCAGATCGCTCCTGGTAAGGCCAGAGGACAGTAGAGGGAAGATCACAGGTGAGTCAGAATGCAGAGACACAGTAGCACTCTCTTCCTCTGTCCTGTCTATAGCATCTCCTTATAAAGCCATCATAATTCAGTGGTGGAGTTCCTTTCTACCAGCTTAATCCAAGCCAATCACTTCCCAAAGCTCCTACCTTGAGACCCAATAACTGGATCAAGCTTCTACCATAATACCTAAACTATTAATGTAAGACTTCGGGGTTTAAATCCCTGCATGAGTTTGGGGAACAAAATTGTGTTCAAACCATAACAATTCTCCAACCTCCCCCTGTTCTTCTATCCAAAATCTAAAAAGAGTCTCATGGGCTGGAATGCAAGCCCTATGCAAATGACCTGTGCCCAGTTATGGAAAGGGTGTTTTTGGAGGGTAGTCAGGGTGGTATGGGTATAGATTATAACTGGCACCAGCACCAACAGACCCCTAGCACCAAGCTAAGGTTCTCATTTGGTGAGGACAAAGGCGTTTCCCAACCCATGACTAACTTTGTAGCTCCAAGGCCCTGAACCTCCATGACCACTGTTTATCCCACCCCTAATGAAAGTTGTCAGTGTCAGAAGTGGCTTTTTCTATTGTATTAACTTCTATGTAAGCTATTATTCTTCCACCAGTATTTTCTGCTGTTTCTTTTCCAGATGAAAATAACTGTAGTAACTTTTGCTTATTAATGGTTTGTTATATATTGCAATAGATCATTTTTGTATGTACAATCTCTAGTTCTCCAAATAATCCTGCAAATCAGCTAAAGTTAGAAACTGGCACTTGAACAGCATAAACAGCTCATGGGTTGCCTAGCCAAAATTTGAGGATAGTTGGATCCTACAGAACAAAATGAGTCCCCAGTAGTGCCTGTCGCAAATTCTGGTCTTTCCCAGTGGCCCTTGCTCCTCCCTGTACCCTCTGCATTTGTGCTGTTCCAATCTCCAGCAGTCTTCTATAGAAAGAGATAATGCCTTTGCCTTCCACATCTAAATGTCTTCAAGTCCTGGCCTGGAAGAAAGCAAAGTCCCAGAATTGTGCCATGGAAACATTAAACCATAGCCCAGGCGAATGTGGCCATAGCCAGCTTACTTATTAATCACAAGCTGTATTCTCACTAGTTTAAGGCAGAGACTGTGTACACTGAAGCTCTAGTGCAGTGCCTGGCATATAAATATTTGTTGGAGGAAATGAATTAATTATATACAATTTTTTGGTTTGTTCACATTAGGAAACAAAAGCATGTGCATCTTTAAAAGCATTAGTATGTATTAAATTATTAATGATAAAACAAGTTGAAAATTAATTCACCAGCAGCATTCTATTATAGACTAATAAATTCTCTATTTCCAGTGACAGAGTCACATGCATATAGATTCCTTGATACATTCATGAAATCTTGCAAGTAGAATAAGCACAGGTTACATTTCTTTTTAAAACTATGTAATATGGCTGGCGCTGTGGCTTAACAGGCTAATCCTCTGCCTTGCGGCGCTGGCACACCGGGTGCTAGTCCCAGTTGGGGCGCCGGATTCTATCCCGGTTGCTCCTCTTCCAGGCCAGCTCTCTGCTATGGCCCGGGAAGGCAGTGGAGGATGGCCCAGGTCCTTGGGCCCTGCACCCGCATGGGAGACCAGGAGAAGCGCCTGGCTCCTGGCTTCAGATCAGCACGATGCGCCGGCCGCAGTGGCCATTGGAGGGTGAACCAACGGCAAAAAGGAAGACGTTTCTCTCTGTCTCTCTCTCTCACTATCCACTCTGCCTGTCAAAAAAACAAACAAACAAACAAACAAACAAACAAAAAACCCCCAAAAAACAAAAAACTATGTAATACATGCTTACAGTAATAATTCAAAGAACTCAGAAGTACATATAGCCTTCTTCAATATCACCCTCCCCATCTTACTTTCATCACAGATAAGTTCTATTAATAAGATTTAATGTGTTTATAAATATGCATAGTGATTTTACATAAATAGGATTAAGATCTACATATTGTTCATCATTTAACATTTCAAGGATCAACTTTCCACTTCACTATTATTTAACTTTACTGATCCAGCTCTCTGCTATGGCCTGGGAAAGCAGTACAAGATGACCCAAGTCTTTGGGCCCCTTCACCCACATGGGAAAACCCAAAAGAAGCTTCTGGCTCCTGGCTTCAGCTCAGCTCAGCTCAGCTCTATCTTTTGTGGCCAACTGGGGAGTGAACCAGCAGATGGGAGACCCCTCTCTCTCTCTCTCTCTCTCTGCCTCTCCTTCTCTCTCTGTGTAACTCTGACTTTCAAATAAATAAATAAATCTTTTCAAAAATAAATAAATCTTTGTTTAAAGAAAGTCATGATCCCTTTTCCTAAGAGATAATTTTCATATTTTCTGAATTTACCTAAAATTTCTAGTGTAACTGTGTCCTCCTGTGCCATACTTGTAAATATAAATATATTTTGTTTTCTCTTTTTAATTAACAAATAGAAATTTGAACTTGAGATAGAAGGAAATTGAAAACAAGGGTTTGGATTACCATTTGATGTTTTGTGATTTTTAAATTGCTTCCATTTCCATCCTCTGAATGTTTTGTCTTGATTATAAGCAGTGCTGAATGTTGACTCATGTATCATGTTTAAAACAAGTGAGTGAGGTTAGCGACCCTGTACTAATGATAATGACCACTTGGAAAGTGATTTTTGCCACATGATTACCTTTATGGATGATATCCCAGTCTTGAGGAAAATATTTCATTGATCATGCCACCTTGGCATCTAGATGTGACATTCAGATGCTTCTTATTTCTCACATCTGTGGCTGAATGTGTCCACATGGCGGTGTTGCTGGCCGGGTTCCTGTTCTATGGCTTCTTGTCTCTGAATCTGTTAACCATTGTTGATTGCCCTGCAGAGAAAGGGAATTTAATTCCTTCCACTCTTTATATTCCCTCTTTGTTTTCTGCCCTTCTAAGAAAATTTCTGCCTTGACTGTCATTTTCCTTAAAATTTAACTTACTCTTTTCTTGAGAAATTTCCTCTAACCTCACTTCTAATATCTCTCGCTAGACTCTCTCTCCATTTAGCAGCCTTGTTTCAAGGAGAAGCTCATCTGTTCCTTTCCTGGCTGTATTCTAGTACATGTGAGCCTGGGGAGGTGATAAAGTCAGGCTTCCAAGTAAAATTCCAAATTAAAAGTGGTCTTCATTCATGAGTTTATGAATTCCTTCTTCATGCTTCCATTCATGTTTTCACACAGGTGTCATTCATTTGGTTATTATGCAATTATTCATGTATGAAAGAGTAATATATTCTACATGTCTACATTTGGTTCTCAATACATTCATTTCAACACTCCATTCATTTATTCATCCACTCATTTATTTGCTCATTCATTTGTTCATACCTTATATAGTTATTGAGTCCACCCATTAATTTACATAGAATTCATATATTCAATCATTTTTTATTTATTAATTTCTTATATATCAGGAAGTCAGAAACCAATTAGTACATTCAAACTAAGATTGTTTTAAAATACTGATTTAATTATTTGAAAGCAGAATTAGAGAAACAAAGAGATCTTCTATCCTCTGATTCACTCCCCAAATGGCCACAATGACTGGAGCTGAGCTGGTCCAAAGCCAGGAGCCAGGAACTTCATCTGGGTGTCCCTACTGGGTGACAGGGGCTCTGGGACTTGAGCCATCTTCTGCTGCTTTCCCAGGCATATTACCAGGAGCTTGATCTGAAGTGAAGCAGCTGGGACTTGAACTGGTGCCCATATGGGATGCCAGAGCTGCAGGCTGTGGCTTAACCTACTGCACAATAGCACTGGCCCCTACGATGATTCTTTAAAAAAAAAGATAATGTGACTATTCTTTTTCAAATATGAATTATTTATTTACCAAGTAGAAGGATGGAGAGGGAGACAGGGTCACACACACACACACACACACTTGCACACACAGGGAATGCTCCCCTCTGTTTGTTTATTCCCTACATGCCTGCAACAACCAAAGATGGGTCAGGCCAAAATCCAGAGCTGGGTACTCAATCCAGGTCTCCCACATGGATAAAAACAACCCAACTCTTTGAGCCATTACTGCTGCCTCCTGGGGTCTGCATTAGCAGGAAGCTGGACTCAGGAGCCAGAGCTGGAGTAGAAGCCAGGGGTTGAACCCAGGCGTTCCAGTGTGGAACATGGGTGTCTTGACTGGCTAGGCCAAACACCCACCCCTAAACTAAGATGATTTAAAGAGATTATTTACAAAGGTATGAGTAGAATGTACAGAAAGCATAAGGATAAATGCAGCACAGAGGGCAAGGAGCATATGTGCACTGTTACCATGTCTGGTCTGAAAGGGGAAGGGGAAGGATAAACGGAGGCCTTTTATTGAGGCAGTGAACCACACATGACCTGGCTGGGAGGGAATTTGGGTATAAATACCATGATCTAACTTCATCTTGCATACCTCCTGCCCATGCCTCCTTACCCCCAGTATTGTCTGAATGGAACGGGTAGTCAGTGCGCAAGAGAGTAGAGGCGGTCCATGCTGGTCACCCTTCTGGGGCCTAGAGCAGTGAGAAGCAAAGGGCATATTTCATGTATCCTCTGAGCTTTCAAGGCTGGTCAGCTCTTTGTCTTCTCTACTAGTGGAAAACGAGAAGCAGGGAAATCCTGCAAAGGAAGCTGTTTTCACAGTGGAAAGCCACGTACAATGGAGTCAGCCTGGCTATCCATGAATCTCTGAATTATGCCCTTTGCGGAAAAAGTATTTTGGGTTCTTCTACTGCCTCCACCCAAGAAAGCTGCTCTCTTCTGTGACAGTATATTTAGCAACATTTTGTGTCTAGATGACTGTACAACATACCTTGAGGACATAGACTGTGTCTTCCTTAGGTCTCCAGAGCCTAGCCAGGGGCTGGCATAAGGTATGTTGAATGAAAGCATACGCAAATGTGTGAATGCTTGAATGAGGATGCTAAGTTCAGGGAGATAATAGAATCTTGACTTTCCTTCACTGTCCCACAAGGTGGCAGCAATTACCATCGTCCAGTTTTCTTTCAGCTTTTGGGTGTACCTCTTCATTAAAGTCCTTATGAAAATATCTGTTTTTATAACTGAACGTTTGCTAATATATAAATACCATACATAGATAAGATAGAAATGGTAGAAGTTTTCTTTTAAAAAAACATTTAGAAAACACCCATTTCTAAATTTATGAAAGAAATAAAAATTTTCCTTGGGTGCAAATGTTTGACAAATTAATTTCTCTGCACTGTGTGGTGTCTTTATTACTTGATTACTTCAAAGGCCATTTGGCCAAGTTCTTTCTACACACCTAGACTTGTTTCTTTTTCTTTAAAAAAATTATTCATTTTATTTGAAAGGAGGTAGGGGAGAGAGTGAGGAAGGAAGGGAGACAGAGCTTCCATGTGCTGGTTCACTTCCCAAGTGCTTGCAACAGCCAGGACATGGCTAGGCTGAAGACAGGAGTCTGGAACTCCATCTGGGTCTCCCAGGTGGGTGGCAGAAACCCAAGTATTTGAGACATCATGTGCTGCCCCCAGGGTACACATTAGCAGCAGGCTGGATTGGAAGCAGAGGCACTCACACCAGGCACAAATGGATACATATACATGCACATATGGATACACATGGGATATGGATATCCCAAGTGGTGTCTTAACTGCTGAACCAAATGCCCACTTCTGCCCTTACTTCTCCATCTCCCATTTAAAACGTTCCACAGATTCTAGTTTTCAGGCAGCTTGATCCTTTTCTCTCTTCTTTCTACCCTGTGCAGGGACCATACATTGTGCTTCATATCCTGAGCTGTGAATGCTTGAATTCATTGCTCTTTCGGGTCATATTAATTCTGAAAAGGACACATATTTAGAAAATTTTCATTTTTAGAAAACTGCTATTTTGTATAAGCTCAGGCATGATGGTGTCTTAGTGAGAGCAGTAATCCCTTAGTTTTCTTGGAAGTACAATCCCTCATTGTCTTAGAAAACAAGAACCTCATTTCTGCATTAAAAAAATGTCTTTGGAGAGATCTTGCTTAGATTTTTTTCCTACTTTTGCACCATAGCAAAGATTGCCAAGATTGCCTTAGAATTTACCACTATTTCTGGATGTAACATAAAATTTCTCCTACACCTTTATTTAATTTTAGCTCCCACGTATAAGGGAGATCATGTAACATGTCAAAACTTATGATGAGGCCGGCGTCGTGGCTTAACAGGCTAATCCTCCGCCTTGCGGCGCTGGCACACCGGGTTCTAGTCCCGGTTGGGGCGCCGGATTCTATCCCGGTTGCCCCTCTTCCAGGCCAGCTCTCTGCTGTGGCCCGGGAAGGCAGTGGAGGATGGCCCAAGTCCTTGGGCCCTGCCCTGCATGGGAGACCAGGAGAAGCACCTGGCTCCTGGCTTCAGATCAGTGCGATGCGCCGGCCGCAGCGGCCATTGGAGGGTGAACCAATGGCAGAAAGGAAGACCTTTCTCTCTGTCTCTCTCTCTCACTATCCACTCTGCCTGTCAAAAAAAAAAAAAAAAACAAAAACAAAAACAAAAAAAAACTTATGATGAGGTACACCAAAAGCAGTGTTAAGAGGAAAGTTTATAGTAATTGGTGCCTACATCAAGAGATTGGAAAGGTACCAAATAAATGAGCTATCAATGCATCTCAAGGGTCTAGACAAACAAAAACCAAACCCCAAACTAGCTTTTATATGTTGTATTGTCATTTGCCCTTGCCTCTCGGTAACTCTACCTTTCAAATATATAAATAACTAAATCTTTTAAAAAAGATTAAGAAAAAGAATGTTAAACAAACAAACAAAAAGACTTTATAACCAAGGGATCACTTCAGACGACCTATAAGAACCCATGGCATAGTTGTCTGGGCTAGGAACAAATTCCTGGGTTAAGGGCATCCACTTTAGTAATAGAAAAGAACAAAAAGGAGAAGAAAAATTGAAGACAATAAAGGAAAAAAATGAAGTATGTGACACAGGTGCTTTGATGTTTACTGGCTCCTTGGCAATGGAAAGAATGTCTAAGAGGTTGCATCTCCCAAACCTCCCATGGTTTTCTTAACCACTAAAGAAAAACTCAAACTTGGCTGGTGCTGTGCCTCACTTGGCTAATCCTCCACCTGCGGCGCCGGCACCCCGGTTTCTAGTCCTGGTTGGGGTGCCGGGTACTAGTCCCAGTTGCTCCTCTTCCAGTCCAGCTCTCTGCTGTGGCCTGGGGGGGCGGTGCAACGGAGGATGGCCCAGGTCCTTGGGTCCCTGCACCTGCATGGGAGACTGGGGAGTACGTACCCAGCTCCTGGCTTTGGATTGGTGCGGTGCGGTGTGGCGGCCATTGAGGGGTGAACCAAAGGAAGGAAGACCCTTCTCTCTCTGTCTCTCTCTCTCTCACTGTCTAACTCTGCCTGGCAAAAAATAAAAATAAAAAAATAAAAAACCTCAAACTCATTTAACACCTACCATGCCACAAGAACCAAATCTTTTAAATTAAATCACTTAAGCTTCCCTGTGGTTCCAAGCCAATGTATAGTATTCAAAAAGTTGAACACATGGCATATGAAAATAAAATGAACATGTCAAAAATGTACTTCATTCGCTATAGCAAAGCTGATGCCCAAGAGGTATTTGAGGAACATGGGCTTATTTGGCCAACAGGAAAGGAATTTCGAAAAGCAAAAGGATGTCCTACAGGTAATACAGTTACAACCTTTGATACTAGACAAATCTACAAATCAATATGTAGCTCCTTAATGGAGCTGTGATCCAATAGCAAATGGCAAAGTCAAACAAAAAGTACACTCTCCCAGGGAATCAAACTCTCCTTGAGCAGGCCTGTTAAATAATGACCTAGCATGACATTGGAAGGACATGAAGTCCCTTTCTTTATTTCTTATGATCTCTTGTTTGACCTACTTTTTTCTTTCTAGATTGAAAGCTTCACGAGGTCAGGGGCTGGCTGTAACTTTCTCACCATTGTGAAAAACATGCCAATAGAGTATGTGTAGTGACAGGCACTAAGCACGCATGAATAAATGTTTGGTTTGCAGATTTGAATGGAGTTTTGGAAAGGTTAGTAACTTGCATAAAATCAGGCAGTAGGTAAGTGTCAGATTCCCTAAAATCTCTTAAAACCTCTCAATAGGGAGGTGTATTTTCCTGGGGCTGGTGAAATAAATGATCAGAAACTAGGTACCTTAACACAGCAGGAATTCATTCTTATAGTCCTGGAGGCTAGAAGTCTGAAATGAAGCTGTTGTAGTGCTGTGATATCACTGCAGGCTCTAAAGAACAGTATTTCTTCACCTCTTCTAGCTTCTGGTGGGTGCTTAGAACCCTTGGCATTCCTTGCCTTGTAGGTACCCTTACTTCCTGCCTCTGCCTTCACATGGTCTTCTTCCTTCTATGTGTCTGGCTCTCTTATAAGGACACCAGTGATTTGATTTCGTAGTGTCTCTAGTCCAGTCTGACCTCATTTTAAGTTATATAGTATTAAGCCCACAAAGACTATTTTCAATAAGGTTACATTGACTGGGGATTAAGACTTGAGCACACACACAATTCAATCCATTACAGGAGGCATTGGAGTCAGGAGGTGTTGGATTTGAATTCTTTAAGCGAAGATGATCTCTCAGCTTTGTCTGTAGACTTTGTGCTTCCTCAGGTGCTGAGGAAAACTGTTCTTCTTAACCAGACAGAATTTCAGGAGCCCTAGGCATTTATCATGTCTATTTTACATCAAGTTCCCTTGTTTTGCTCTTATATGCCTTGCACGACTAAGAAATCCCTTTCATGTTCTCTGGAACAAAGTGCCTGCCTTTTGCCCAGGTTCTTTTAAGTGGATTCTTATCTTTTCCCTGCCATGTCTGAGGTTTTGGAGTCTGTCCAGACCAGTTTTCTGGAACCTCGTCCATAGTCTGCTCTTGCCAGAGTACCCCAGTGTCATCAGTGGTTGATGAGCAACATGAATTACTAGAGATCCAGGGAGGGAACAGACACTTCACTCTGATTGGCAAAGAGAAAACTGGCCTGGGGTAGCCTGCTCCTTTTTGGGGCTGGCCTGGCATTCAGCAGGGGTGGGGGTGGCATGTGTCAAAAAATTTCTAGGGACCAGCGCTGTGGTGCAGTGGGTTAATGCCCTGGCTGAAGCGCCAGCATCCCATATGGGCGCTGGTTCAAGACCCGGCTACTCCACTTCTGATCCAGCTCCCTGCTATGGCCTGGGAAAACAGTAGAAGATGGTCCAAGTCCTTGGACCTCTGCACCTGTGTGGGAGACCCAGAGGGAGCTCCTGACTCCTGGCTTCAGATCAGCACAGCTCTGGCCATAGCTGCCAACTGGGGAGTGAACTATCAGATGGAAGACCTCTCTCTTTCTTGCTGCCTCTCCTTCTCTCTGTGTAGCTGTGCAACTCTGACTTTCAAATAAATAAATGTCTTTTAAAAATACAGAAAAAAAGACAAAAAATTTTCTAATCCAGGAGGCTGTCAGTGACCCAGGCATCCCATCCCCATCAAGGTGTCAGATAGACCTTTGGATATTTGGGGGAAGCAACAGTTTTCAGCACCTTGGGCTGTAGAGAGCAGTAGTCTTTAAGCTTTTAGCTTAAGCACTTCTGGGGATGTACATTTGGTGTAGCAGTTGAAATGTCACTTGGGGTGTCTGTATCCCATATTGAAGTATTTGGACTCCTAGTCCTGGCTCTGTTCCTGATTCCAGATTCCTACTAATGTACACCCTGGGAGGCAGTTCATGGTTCAAGTACAAGGGTCCTTGCCACATTGAATTCCTGCTCCCTGGTCTCAGCTTGGCGCAGGCCTGACCATGTGGACACTTGCGGAGTGACTGAGAAGATGGGAGCTCTCATTGTCTGTCAGTCTACCTGCATTAAAAACAAACAAAAATAAACATTCCCAGTTAATTTGGGAATTCCATGAGTACCTTCACATATATTTTTTAAAAGATTTATTTATTTGAAAGGCAGAGTTACAGAGAGGTAGAGGCAGAGAGAGAGAGAGAGAGGTCTTCCATGCTCTTGTTCACTCCCCAAAAGGGCACAACGGCTAGAGCTGTGCTGATCTGAAGCCAAGAGCTTCCTCTGGGTCTCCCACATGGGTGCAGGGGCCCAAGCACTTGGGCCATCCTCTATTGCTTTCCCAGGCCATAGCAGAGAGCTGGATTGGAAGTGAAACAGCTGGGACTTGAACCAGTGCCCACATGGGATGCTGGCGGTGCAGACTGGGGCTTTAACCCACTGCACCACATCGCTGGCCCCACATGTTATTTTTTAAATTGGCATCTGAGTTTTTTAATCTTAGGTTAAATAATTGCAACAGATTTCTTTTTTGACATTTTAAATCTCTTAACATTATAAAATAAAATTTTAAAAATTTTCCAGTGAAATCTAAACACATAATGATTGTATATTTACTACTTTATGTATTTGTGAACCAGTTTATTAAAAATGGTTATAATTTTGCATAGTTATTTTTTCCTTCTCAAGCTCTTATTCATATTTTATTTCTTCCACAGAATTTACCCTTCATGGAATAAATTTTTTTAGCATATAAGATCTTTTATTGTTTACTGTGCCCTACTTCTCTGCAAAAACAAAAACAAAAAACCTAGAACATCACATTTTATAATTGTCTTAATATTTGATTTTAAAAATTTATTTATTTATTTATTTGAAAGGCAAAGCAACAGAGAGAGAGAGAGAGAGAAAGCAAGAGCAAGCTTCTATCTCCTGGTTTACTCCCCAAATGGCTACAACAGCCAGGTCTGTGCCAGGCTGAAGGCAGGAGCCAAAACTCCATCTAGGTCTCCCATGTGAGTAGCAAGAGCCCAAGCACTTGGGGTATCTCCTGCTGTGTTCCCGCAGAATATTAGTAGGAAGCTGGATCAGAAATGGAACAGCAGAGACTTGAACTGGAACTCTGATACAGAATATTGGTGTTGCATTAACCAGCTCCCCCCCAATGCCGGGCCCTGTAATTGTCTTCTTGACAACAATTTGAGGTTCTGAGGGCTAACAAAATTTTATTTGGTTTGAGTTACTATAACAATTATAATATTATATATAGTATTATACATAACCAAAACAATATAAATATAATAAATTTTGATGCATATTTGATATTTAATAAAGATTAAATAGGGCCAGTGCCGTGGTGCAGTGGATTAATCCTCTGCCTGCGGCGCCAATATCCCACATGGGCGCCCATTCTAGTCCCGGCTGTTCCTCTTCCAGTCCAGCTCTCTGCTATGGCCTGGGAAAGCAGTGGAGGATGGCCTAAGCCCTTGCACCCCTGCACCTGCATGGGAGACCCAGAAGAAGCTCCTGGATCCTGGCTTCGGATTGGCGCAGCTCTGGCCGTTGCGGCCATTTGGGGAGTGAACGAATGGAAGGAAGACCTTTCTCTCTGTCTCTCTTTCACTGTCTGTAACTCTACCTCTGAAATAAATAAATAAAATCTTTAAAAAAAAGATGAAATACAAAATTTTACTGGAAATCCAATATCTAATGAAATAACTGCCTTCTCCCATTAGTTTGTATGTCTATAAATGATTATTACTTATTGCTGGACAGAGACAGTTTTATGTTAATTCTACTACTTTTTCATTTTTGTAGATAAAATGCTAAGAAATATTATTTATACAAATAAGTAACAAAAATCTAAAAAAATTACACAACAACAATGTCATTTCTTCTATTAGATTCTTGAATTATGTGCCAAAATAATGAGTAATTGTTTAAACTCATCTATTATCTGGAAATTTAACTAGAGCCTCTTTTAGATTAGTGAAATTAATTGGAAACCACATGACTTTACAAAATGATTTGTTGCCCATTCATCAGAAGGCTTTGTTGCACAAATTTCTGGAAAATGTATCAAAACAGCTGTACTAAGTCCTAACATGATATTATACTTATGACTCTTACTCTGATACACCTTGATTAACTCAATATAACAAAAGAAGATTGGGAAAATTGAAATACTGTTATTTCTTATACCTTTGCCAATTCAATGTTTTATAAAATGTTTTTATATTTTCACATCATTTAATCATATTTTCATCTAAAACTTGGAGATAACAGTTTTCTTCATTCAGGGAATGGAGGGAGTTGACTGCCTGGCAGGTCAGTCATTTTTATTAATCCCACCAGCTCTCATCAGAGTTATTGTCTATCAAAAAAAGTATGACCTCATTTCCAATTTAAATATATGTGTTGTGCCTTTTAAATACTAGTATAAAAATTACTGAAATAAGATTATAGGATACATTTTATAAGATAGATTACTAAAACCAAGCAAGTTTAAATGATGTATCTAACATAATTAATTAATATTATAACAAGTTATACGAAGGTAATAAATCAAATTGCTATTTCTGATTACTTAATTTATAGTGATATATTTGTACTTTAAAATGTTACTTATTTATGAGAAAGAGAGTATGATAAAAATATGCTCATAATGTTAGTGTTCAGCTTTTGGGATTAACTAAATATGAGTCATATATAAAATTGGAATTAACTCCATTAATTTTGTTTGACATCATGATCAAGCTTTTAAAAAACTATATGTTTGAATAAAAAGAAATGTAAATAGTCCTGTTAAAAATAATCAGTTCAGGGGCTGGTGCTGTGGTGTGGTTGAGTTAGGCTGCCACCTACTGTGCCAGCATCCCATATGGGCACCAGTTCAAGACCTGGCTGCTCCACTTCTGATCCAGCTCTCTGCTATATCCTGGGAAGGCAATGGAGGATGGCCCAAGTCCTTAGGCCCCTGCACCTACGTGGGCGACCCAGAAGAAATTCCTGGCTCCTGGCTTCGGATCAGCGCAGCTCTGGCCATTGCGGCCAATTGGGGAGTGGACCAGTGGATGGAAGACCTCTCTCCCTCTTTCTGCCTCTCCTTCTCTTTCTGTATAACTCTTACTTTAAATAAATAAATAAACCTTTAAAAAATTAGCTCACCACTTAACTTTTTAAAAAAATAAATAGAAAATATTAAACATTTAAAAAGATGAAATAAGAACAGAATTATGTAAGTGCAGTAAATATTTCATTGTGTGACTATACAAAAATAGATTGTGACCCCATTTTGAATAATATACACCAATTCCATAAAAACTATAGAGTTTCATGTGTAATTTTTATCCACTAAATCTTTTTTTTTTTTAGAATTTATTTATTTGAAAGTCAGAGTTACACAGAGAGAGGAGAGGTAGAGAGAGAGAGAGAGAGAGAGAGAGAGGGGGGTCTTCGATCCGCTGGTTTACTCCCCAGTTGGCCACAATAGCTAGAGCTGGGCTGATCTGAAGCCAGGAGCCAGGAGCTTTTTCCAGGTCTGCCACGCTGGTGCAGGGGCCCAAGGACTTGGGCCATCTTCTACTGCTTTCCCAGGCCATAGCAGAGAGCTGGATTGGAAGTGGAGCAGCCAGGCCTTAAACCAGCGCGCATATGGTATGCTGGCACTTCAGCCAGGGCGTTAACCTGCTGCACTGCAGCGCCAGCCCCCCACTAAATCTTAAAAAGTTAGGTAGTTCAGCCGGCGCCGAGGCTCAACAGGTTAATCCTCCGCCTTGCAGCGCCGGCACACCGGGTCCTAGTCCCGGTCGGGGCACCGGATTATGTTCCGGTTGCCCCTCTTTCAGGCCAGCTCTCTGCTATGGCCCGGGAGTGCAGTGGAGGATGGCCCAAGTCCTTGGGCCCTGCACCCCATGGGACACCAGGAGAAGCACCTGGCTCCTGGTTTCGGATCAGCGCAATGCGCCAGCCGCAGCGCGCCGCAGTGCGCCGGCCACGGCGGCCATTGGAGGGTGAACCAACGGCAAAGGAAGAGCTTTCTCTCTGTCTCTCTCTCTCTCACTGTCCACTCTGCCTGTAAAAAAAAAAAAAAAAAAAAAAAAAAAGTTAGGTAGTTCAAGAAAAATTTGAGTTAAATTAAGAGTCAGTTACTATCTCTTTAGCATCTAAGGTGACCCCACGTGATCCATGATTTTATGTAATTCCCTTCCTTAGTCCTAACCACAGATGACAGCAAAGGTGATGGGAAGTGATTCTGTGATCACATAATTGAATAGAACCCTTTTGCTAGGAAGTTCACTCTAGAGCCTTTCCTTGCTGTTCAGATGAGGTAATTGGCCATGTTGAGGAAGGCCATGTTGAGGAAGTTGATGTGGCAGGGAGCTGCTAGTAGCCTTGAGGAGCTGATTATGGACCCACAGAGCTGAGGCCTGTTGCCAGTAAAGAGTCAGCAATCAAAGTCCTGTGTCCTGTAACTGCTAGGAAATAGATTCTGCCAGTAACCTGAAAGAGATTGGATGTGAATTATCCAGACGCTAATGCAGCGCAGCTAACACTTTGATTGTAACTGGTGAGATGCTAGGTAGAAGATGTGGCTAAACTTTGACCAGACTCCTGACATATACCAACTGTGAAATAACACATGCATGTAATTGTGGCTGCTGAGTTTGCAGTGATTTGGGTGTGTCAATAGATAATTTGCATACTAATATATTAAGCTTTGGCATTTTGAAATGCTTTTATTTATAAATAATTGCATGTCTCAGAAACAAATATTAAGAATAGCTAGATGGACAGGATTTTATGTGATGGTTAAGATGCACTTAGGACACCCACATCCCATGTCAGGAGTGTCTGGGTTTGAATCCAAGCTCGACTTCCAATTCTAGCTTCTTGCTCATACACAGCCTAGGAGGTAGCGGATGATGGTTCCAGTAATTGGGTCCCCACCACAGAATTGAGTTTCAGGCTGCTGGTTTCATTTTGATTTAGCCATAGCTATTGTACGCATTTTTTTTTTTTTTAGATTTTTAAGTTTTCTTATTTAAAAGGTAGAAAGAGAGAGAGAGAGAGAATTTTCTATTCACTGATTTACTCTTCAAATGGCCACAATAGGCAGGTCTGGGCCAGGCTGAAGCCAAGAATCAGAACTCCCACCCTGGGCTCCCTGAGTGGCAGGAACCCAAGTACTTGAATCATCTCTTGCTGACTTCCCAAGCAAATTAGCAGGAAACTAGATCAAAAGTGGAGCAGCCAGGACTCCAACAAGCACTCAGATATGGGTGCAGATATTGCAAGTATAACACTAACCCTGTATTGTGGGCATTTGGAGAGTAAACAAACAGATGGAAGATTTTTCTCTCTCTGTGTATCTCTGTCTTTCAAATAAATAAAGTTAAAGCAACAACAACAGAATAGTTGGAAAGAATTGCTTAGGTTTAGATATGTGAGAGGGGGCTTTTTTGGAAAAAGCATTCAATATCCTTCATTGGTTGTTTCTTTGCTTTGTTCCCATGAAACTCAGAGAAATCCTTTTTATGTTTTAATTTTTATTTTTTGTCAGCAGATAGAAGATTGAAGAGGTAAAATTTTTAAACCAGAATTTTCGTTATTCCTACTACTTCCCTGGAGTTAGCAGAAACTCTAGGTCAAAATGCTGTGTTTAGGGGCAGGTGTTTGGTGAAGCAGGTCAAACCATGACTTGAGACACCCACATTCCACAATGGAGTGCCTGTGTCCAAGCCTTGGCTCTACTCTCCAGTCCAGCTTTCTGCTGATACAAACCTTGTGAAGCATCAGGTGAATGGTGCAAGTTCCTAAGTTCCTATGGCTGCTTATGTGAGAGGTTCACATTGGGCTCCAGGCTCCTGGCTTTGGCCTGGCCCTGCCTTAGCTGTTAAGCGAACCTGTAAATTGGAGGTCTCTCCCCTTCTCCCTTTCACATAAATAAAATCAATGAATAAATTTTAAAAAGTTAATGTTCTGTTAATAACCCAGTGCTTTATTCTTTTTATTATTATTATTAATTGACAGGTAGAGTTATAGACAGTGAGAGAGATGTAGACAGAGAGAAAGGTCTTCCTTCCATTGGTTCACTCCCCAAATGGCTGCCATGGCTGGCACTACGCTGATCTGAAGCCAGGAGCCAGGAGCTTCTTCCTGGTCTCCCATGTGGGCGCATGAGCCCAAGCACTTGGGCCATCCTCCACTGCCCTCCCGGGCTACAGCAGAGGGTTGGACTGGAAGAGGGGCAACGGGGACCTGTCGCCCATATGGGATGATGGCGCCGCAGGTAGAGGATTAGCCAAGTGAGCACTGCACCTGCCCTAGTGCTTTATTCTTAACCAAAATGTGCATATGAGTGGAAAGACAAGAAGCTCTAAGGATTTATGGTGTCCTGATTAACCATTAAAGGAATCTACCCCTTTGTTTTGTCCTCTGGAGGATTTTGCACTCAAAGAAATGCTTCATTGAGAGACTTGGTATGGGTGTGGTATGTGCCTTTATATTAAAAAGTAAGAGAAGGGCTAATGCAAACACAGACATACTGTCTAGGACTCTGGTTTTTGGGAAAGAGTTCCTCTGATAAGTAAACATCTGGAAATTGATTCCCCTTGCATTTCCTCTGCCAGCACACCCCTTGGAAAATTTTAGGTCTGTAAGATTAACCAGAGGCATCACTAACAGTACAGGGATACTGGGGCTTAGAGCAAGGCTTTAGTTCTCATGGGTAAGACAAAACTAAAGGAAAGAAAAAAACTCTCTACTCTCCTGAAGACTGTATCTTGGTGGGGGGATAAGTTATGTTGTATGTTAGGAGAGAATACATATTAGTGAAGAAAATAAAGCAATGGGTTGGAGGTGATGTTAACATTTCTCTTTAAAGAATTGGCCAAGGGAGCTGGCATTTAGCATAGCAATCAGGATGCCCACATCCTACATTGGAATACCTGGTTGTTTTTCCTGGTTCTGGCTCCTAACTTCAGCTTCCTGCCACTGCATACCCTGCTGGGGGTGGGAGGTTGTGATGACTCAAGTGATTGGGTTCCTGCAACCTATGTGGGAAAACGGGGTTGTGTGCCCAGCTCCTGACTTTTGCCTTGGCCTGACTCTTGTTATTGAAGGGAGCAAACCAGTGGATAGGAGGGGAACTCTCTCTCTCTCTCTCTCTCTCTCTCTCTCTCTCTCTCTGCTTTTGAAGTCAATATATTATATTTAAATGAATGAAGAGTTGGATAAGCAAGTCTTCATTGAGAAGATTAAATTTCTGGAGAAGGTGAGGGCAGGAGCTATGTTAATATCTGGGGGAAGAGTATCATATAAAGCAAGGTGAGCCTAATTGGTATTGGACTTATTATCCAGTAACATTATGTACTTGAAAATAATGGGTCAAAAAAATTTTTTTAATTAATTTATTTGAGAAGGGAGGGAGGGAGGGGGAGTGAGAGAGAGAGATCTTCCACCTGCTGCTTCCTTCCTCAAATATCTGTAACAGCCAGTTCTGAGTCAGGCTGAAGCTGGAAGCTGGGAGCTCAATCCAGGTCTCCCATGTGAGTGGCAGGGTCCCAGTTACTTGAGCCTTCATCCACAGCCTCCCAAGGTATGCATTAGAGGGAAGTTGGACTTGGGAACAGAGCCAGGACTGGAGCCCAGGCATTCCAATATAGGATGTGGGTGTCCCCATTGGTGTGTTAACAACTAGGCCAAAGCCTGACCCCCAATTTTTTAAAAGATTATGAACTGTATCTTTGGAATTCTGTACCCAGCTAAGTCATCACCATTTGCATATGGGGAATGATAAGGCAACTTCATATATGTCAGAACTTATGTCTACTTTAAGAAAAATATACTTAAGAAAATTATTTAAGTAAAATAAATGTAAGTCATAAAAGTTATTCAAGAAAAAAGAAATATGAGAAGCGGTGAGTGATAAAACCATTATAATAAGATCTACATAATTGTTGAGACTGTGGTTGTAGAGTTTAATCTAGTCATTTAAGAAGAGTTTTAAATGTAAGGATACTATGAAAAACTTGAAAATAAGTGTTGGTAATTTTAAATTCAGATTTTCAAAAAAGGAAACCTTGGAAATGGCACAGTCAATAAGTGGGGAGAACAGTAGAAAAGGATCAAGTAAATGTATTCTAAGATTTTTATATTCCTTAGGAAAAGACAGAAACTTTAATTCTTGACTTTTTTAACATTTAAAGCTTAATACAATCAGAATAAAGATTGGATATGAAACAGTAGCCTTCCAATGAAGGGCAAAAGGAGTGGCACTGAAAAAGATTATTGCCTTACCTTGAAGCTTCATGTTGCAATAATAGTAACCAGTAACTAAAAGAAGGCAGAGAAAATGTGAGTGAATGTGCATGAGTTAAATGTACACACAGTGTCTTAAAATACCACCAGTCATGGGCCATCAGTTGGAAGTCTTTTGTGGAGCACCTTCTCTTTGAGTCTTTCCTTTTTGTCTCTGGCTGCACTTGGCCACAGGTGTGTCAGCTGGCTGTGTGCATTGCTGAGGAAGGGTCCAAGGACTCAGGTGATTTTTTCCAGGTTATGAAACAGAAAGGGCAGTAGACCAGCACCTCCTTGTCAGTAATCATGGGTGGTAGCAGCAGGAGAAAATCAGACAGGAAAGAGGTCACCTACTCACTGGTGATGCTGACCTGACACTTGGATGCAGCAGACCTGATATTTCTGCTTGAGTAAGACTGGGATTCTTTGGCGAAATGAGGAGCAGAAGGGGCGAAAATTTCAGGAGGGAGATACTGGGCTTTCTGCTAGTAGGAGCATACAGGGGCCCAGGTGATTAAAGGGAAAGTAATAGATGTTACTGTGGTTGAACAACAATCTGTTGAAGTGGGCCAGGTCTGTTGCATTCATTTCTAATTGTTTGACTTTAAAAGTAATGTTTAGGCCAGCGCCATGGCTTAACAGGTTAATCCTCCGCCTTGCGGCGCCGGCACACCGGGTTCCAGTCCCGGTTGGGGCGCCAGATTCTATCCCAGTTGCCCCTCTTCCAGGCCAGCTCTCTGCTATAGCCCGGGAAGGCAGTGGAGGATGGCCCAAGTGCTTGGGCCCTGCACCCGCATGGGAGACCAGGAGAAGCACCTGGCTTCGGATCAGCGAGATGCGCCGGCCGCAGCGGCCATAGGAGAGTGAACCAACGGCAAAAAGGAAGACCTTCCTCTCTGTTTCTCTCTCTCACTATCCACTCTGCCTGTCAAAAAGAAAAATAATGTTTATAATGACCACATTACTTTTGTGACAGAAAAGAGTATACAAAAATTTCCATGCATTTCATGAATGATATTGTCTCCCTCATGTGGCCTGGATTCATATATCTTAGAATTTTTGATGAATGTAGAATCTGAGAGTGAAGAGACCATGGATTACCTCAACCCAGGGGACATGTCTTTAAAAAGAAAGGGAGAGTGGGATCCCATACATTATTATCCTTTGGCTGTATTTCCCATGACTCCAGTGGCAGTAAATTGGTAACACATGCTCTGCGTGTATGTTGCTCAGGACACTCCTGAATGAAGGGATAACAAGACCAACACATACCTGGAAACAGGTGCATTCAAACTGTGTAATCTCAGTAGTGTCAGGAGCTGGTGGACTGCCCTGGGAATTCTGGCTCTGGAGGGAGGATTTGTAGCAGAAATGAAGCATGGGTGCTTTATTCAGTTTTTCATGTTAGACTCCTCTTCCTTTTTCGAACAAAGGGATTCAATCTAACATAAGCGTGAACAACATATACTATTTATGAACAAACTTGTTTAATATTGAGAGAAGTGTCGGATGAATGGAACATATGTTACTGACTCTCTGACAAGGGTACACAGGTCAAATGTGTGATTCCTCAAAGTCTGCTGAAGGAGAAGGAGCTTACTGGATGCTGGAGAACTCTCACATATCACTGGATTATATAATTTCCAAAAAGCTGATGGAAATGCATATTATGAAAAAACTAAGGATACCAAGGTTTTTTGTATCAAAATAAACTCATTCTGACTTGTTATATCATGTCTGAACAGGATCTAGTTGGAGTTACTAAAGAAGGTAAGACATCAGTTAGAAAAAAAGCCCCTATCAGAAAAATATGAAGTCTGTTAACACTGAAATAAGAGTGAGCATCAAATTTATGGTAAGGTTGGGTAAAGAATGGTGAAATCATTGACTATTTACAGAAATATTACAAGGACAATGACCTGAAGAAGTCAGCAGTTTACAAATGAAATTTTCAGTTTTAAAAAAGATTTATTTATTTAAAAGAGTTAGAAAGAGAGGAGAGACAGATAAAGAGATCTTCCATCTGATGGTTCACTCCCCAAATGGTCACAATAGCCAGAGTTAGGCCAATCTGAAGCCAGGATCCTGGAGCTTCCTCCGGGTCTCCCAGTTGAGTGCAGGGGCCCAATGACTTGGGCCATCCTCTACTGCTTTCCCAGGCACATTAGCAGGGAGTTGGATCAGAAGAGGAGCAGCCAGGAATTGAACCAGTGCCCATATGGCATGTGGGCACTTCGGACTGCAGCATAATGCTATAGTGCCAGTCCCTGAATAATTCATTTTAAGAAGGGATTGGATAATGTTGAAGATGAAACCCACAAGTGGTAGATCATCCACATCAATTTGTGAGAAGATGAATCTTTTTCAAGCCCCAAATGAAGAGGAGCAATTATTAATGGCAGAAATTAATGGCCAACACCGTGGAGATTTCATTTGGTTCAGCTTATGCATTTCTGTCTAGAGCAAACTTTCTGCTCAATGAGAGCAAAAACTGTTGTGCTCAAGCCAACTTCAAGCAAGAGCAGAACTTTCAGTAGAAATTTTAGGTAGGTGGGGTCAAGATCCTGAATAACTTCTTGGAAAAAATTGAAATAGGAAATGAAACATGACTACATCAGTATGTCCTGATGACAAAGCACAAGCAAACCAATGCCTAACACAAGGTGAAAGTGATCCAGTCAAAGGCAAAGCAGACTGGTCAAAAGCAAAGGTGATGGCAAGAGTTTTCTGGAACTCTTCTGAGACTGCACACCATGAAGACACCTGTCTCCCAGGCAAATGTTATTCCTGTTGATCCTTCAATTCAGCAGTCAAAAATAATACAATCTCCAAGCACTATATACTCTGAGCATTCATTACCAGTTTATGGTTTAAGGAGGGCCAAAAATGATAGCATCTGCTTACTAGGAGAGTATTCTGAGAAGTGAGCCAAAGCTCTAGCAGAAAAATGTCAAGCAAAACTTTTCCAGAGTGTCCTCTACTGTGACAATGCTTCTGCTCTTTCGTTTCATCAAATAAGGGCAATTTTGCAAGAGTTTTGATGGGAGATCATTGGGCATCTACCTCACAGTCCTAATTTGGCACTTTCTCACTTCTTTTTGTTTCTTAATCTTTAAAAATTTTTAAAGGGCATCAATTTTTCTTCAGTTAATAGCATATAAAAGACTTCACTGACATGGTTCAATTCCCACTTCTTTAGGGATGGATTAAATGGCAGATATCATCACTTATAAAATGTCTTGAACTTGATGGAGCTTATGTTGAGAAATAAAGTTTGTATTTTTGATTTTAATCTTTTAATTCTGTTTTTCCCCGCAAACTCTTTGAAATCTCTATACATCACTGCAAATGTAAGAAGATGGAAAAAGTCTATACAAAATACTTCTCTGGGAGAGATGACTCTAGTCATTGGAAAGCATTCATTCATTTGATCATTAAATATTTGCTGAGAGCTTTCTGTTTGCCTCACATTGTTCCAGATGCTGGGGTAAGCAGTGAACAAAAGAGAGCATCTGCTCTCGTGGAGACTACATTCAGGTAGAGAATACAGGCAGTAAAGCATAAGTATATAACATGTCAAGTAGCGATGAAGGCCATAAAAAGTAAAGCAGATTAAAGGGACAGAGTGGGGGGCTAGGAGCATTTTGTACAGTGTGGAGAGGGAAGACTTCTGTTACGGTGACTTTAAGTGGAGATCCGAAAAAACTGAGGGAGCAATGGGGAAAATATCCCGGAAAGAGGAGGCAGAAACACAAGCCATGTGACAGGAGCTTGCAGGGCAGTTTGAAGAACATTAAAGAGGTCAGGGTGGCTAGAGTGCAGTAAGACAGGAGAGGGAGGTAAGGTCAGGATACTTTAAAAACGTGCGTGTGGGACAGATGACCTTCAAGGAAGCTTGCTCAAGGAGCAGCAACAAAATATGTTCTAAAAATGTGCAGCTCTGTGTGCTTGTTTTTTGAGTGGGGCTGTTGTTTAACTGAATGGGGCCTGAGGGGATCCTCACTGAGCGTGGAAGCCACATAAGCCCTGCCACCAGGCACTGTCCCTCTGTACCCTCCCTGCACATCACTCTCAGTCTCTCTAATCAATACTGAAAGAATAAAGATTTGAAGTATTTTGAAATTATTATTCTGCCTAGATGCCTACCACTCCAAAAATAATTTTGCTGATGGTCATATGAGCTGAGAAAGGCCTGAAAATATAGACAAAGCAAATTCCGTGACTCGAGCATCCCTCTGTCTTCAAAGCCAGCAGTCGTGGACGGCTCTGTCTCTGGGAACCTTCTCTTTGACTCTGACTCATCTGTCTTCTCTTTCCCATTTAAGAACTCCGAGATTACGTTGGCCACCCTGGATAATCCAGGATCATCTCTGTACTTTAAGGTTGACTGATTACCAAATCTAATTCCACTTGCAATCTTAATTCCCTGTTTTCATGTAACATGGCACATTCACAGGTCCTAGGGATTAGCATGTGGACATTTTTGTGGAATCATTAGTCTGCATACCACCATGATATTCCATAGATGCAAAGTATTCATTTTCTATTTCAACATTAATTTTATGTTCTTTAGTTTTATATTTATATTACATTACATTTATATTTATGTTCTTTAGTAAAAGCTGCCTTTTTTGAATCTAAGGCAACTAAAATGGGCCTCTGAAATCGAAAAAAGATACTTGGTCTTTTCCCTTGGCTCCTGGCATGGAGTTTCTAAAACCTTGGAATCTCCTAAGTAGTAAGGGTGCCCTGCTGTGCCAATGGGATGACTCCTGATTGAGGGCTCCTAGGTGGCTTCAGCATGGGGGCTGGTCATCAGAAACACCAAGTCATAGAGGGTTGGAACTTTCCGCTTCGGCTCTACATTCAGGGAGGGGACGGGGATTGGAGATTGAACTATCATTCACCAGTGGTCAATAATTTAATCAATAGCGCCTACATAATGAAGTCTCCATAAAAACCCCTACATGAAAGAATATGGAGAGCCCTCAGGTTAGTAAGCATCTCAAAAGTTCTGGGAGGGTGCCAAGCCCTGAAGAGGGCATGGACACTCCGTCACTGCCCTGTTCCCCCCTACCTACCACCTTGCCATGTACATCAGTTTCATTTGGCTATTTAATTGTGGCCTGTATAATATATTGATGGTAGTAAGTCAAGAGGCTTCCTGATTTCTGTGAGCTGTTCTGGCAAATTATGGAAGCTGAGGAGGGGCTGTGGGGATCCCTGGCTTATAGTAGGTCTGTCAACAATATTGGTGACCCAGAACTTGTGATTGGTATCTAAAGTGGGGGAAGTCTTATGGGACTGAGCCTTTGGCTTGTGGGGTCTGAAATTAATAGTGTCAGAATTGAATTGAGTTGTAGATACCCATTTAGTGTCTGGAGTGTTGGAGTATTGGTTGGTGTGTGGGAAAAACCCACACATTTGGTATCTTAAAATAGTTTGACCTTTATACCCTTAACAAATCCTATTTTTGGACAGATTATGTGAGTATGGTGGTGGAGAAGCCAGAGAGTTGCTAATGGTTTTCAGCTTACTCCATTCTTACCTGATTGTTAAAACAAAAGGAGTGAGGCAACTGCAAAAATGTGAGTTGATAACCTTGAACCTCTTTTTCTCTCTATTTTTTAGAGCTGACAGTATATTTGCCAAAATTCTCAATGCACATTTCTGGGGGCGGGGTATGAGTTGGTTACCATATTAATATTTATTTGTGTTTAACAAGTTGCCTCAAGACTTAGAGGCTAAAAACATAAAACATTTACTATCTCATCATTTCTCAAGTTACAGCTTGGATGTCAACTACAGGTGTGACTAGAGGAGGATCCATTTCCAAGGCCAGTCACGTGGTTGCTGGCAGAGCTCTGCTCCTTGTGGATTGTTGGACTGAGTACCCAGTTACTGTCTGGCAGTAGACTAAAGGCCTCATTTCCATGCTACAGGTTGCTCACAACCCAATAGCTGCTTCTCCCAGAATGATAGATGTTGTGAGGCGGGAGGGCCCAAGATGGAAGCCAGTGTCTTGGCCACCTAATCTCAGAAGCGGCATCTCCTCACTTTTGCCACTTTCTGTTCATTAGCAATGGGTCACTGGGCCCTGGCCACCATCAGAGGGAGGGAATTTCTCAAGTGCATGAGTACCAGGAAGAAGGCATCAGTGGCAGCTATTTTAGATGCTACCTACCACAGCCACCATCTGAGAATTTTTTTGGTGAAACATGAATTTTAAAATGTCATTTAAAACATTTACCTGAGATTGTGGCATTCAAAATTTTGGAATGCATCCAACATGTAGACACAAAAAAATACGTGTCAGTTTAGTCCCCATCAAAGAGAGATGAATGTGGAGGATGGGATTAGAAAATGCACCCCAGAAAGAATAAGTTGTAATTTTTTTGCTATTAAACTTCTGATTAACAAGCATAAACTGAGTTATATGAAACAGCGAGAAGTCACAGTACAATCACAATATAATTACAGACAATTTCTCAGACCTATTTTTCCCCCCACAGAATTTGTAATTGGCATTATAAACAACAACAAAAAAAGGAAGGCAGGAATTGAAATAAGTGGAATCTATGAGCATGTTATTAAAAAGTGGAAGTATTAAATAAACCAAAGTCAACCTCTCCATTACTAGAATCCATTCTGGGTAGCAGGAAAGCCACCATATCAGTAAAAATAATAGAACTAAAGGAAAATCATAAATCAGAACATGCATAGAAACCCACAATATATATTTGATTACTGCTGGAATGATTTAATGCGGAATAAATAATAAAGTGTGACATATTAATTTCTCTAGTGGCATGTTGATACTATTAAAAAACTTCCAAGAAATAAGTATTATATGACTATAGTAGTTCTGAAAGCATAGCTATCACTTATATTTAGTTGATATTTTTGTAGGGGTACACTCCATTTTTGAAAAATATTTTTACTGCTCTCCTTTTAGTTTTTTTTCTCCAGTTCAGTTTCCTTTTTTCCCCCCTATTTAATGTTTTCTATCTGACATTGCTTAAGTTATTGATCGTTAAACTTTGCTTCTGGTCTTAAAAATGTCAGCAGTTTTTTAATCTTCATTTTCTTTGAACCCCAGAGAGTAGACAGACATACAGCAAAGAGAGATCTTCATCAGCTGGACCACTCCCAGATGCTGGCAGCAGGAATGAGATATGTGATGAGGAGACATGAGGGCTGAAGCAGGGCAAAGCCAGGAGTCTGGAACTCCTTCCAGGTCTCCTGCATGGGTGGTAGGGACCCAAGCACATGAGTCATCATCTGCTACCTTCCCCGGGCGCACGTTAGCAGAAAATTGAATTGGAAGCAGAGCCAGAACTGAATATGGGATGCAGGCATCCAAACCTATATTAACTGCTGTGCCAAATGCCTGTCCCATCATCAAGTTTTACATTAATTTACTTTGAATCACAATTATATGCAACAAATATTTTACTTACTCTCCAGGCCCCAACTTTTTTCCTCAAAAGAAGGTATTGAGAAGATACTAACTTCTGCATCTGATATACCTTGCCTTCCTAACATGTTACCTGAACATTTTTTGTCTGTTTAATAATACCTCTAATGTTTAATTCACCCAGTTCCAGGGCTTTGTGTTTTAATATCAAAACATTGATCAGGTAAAATGGTTATGTTTCTACCTGAAATAACAACTTGAGAGGCTGGCACTGTGGCATAGTGGGCTAAAACCTCTGCCTGTGGTGCCAGCATCTCATATGGGTGCCGGTTGATTCCTGGCTGCTCCTCTTACAATCCATCTTTCTGTTTTGGCCTGGGAAAGCAGTAGAAGATGGTCCCTGCACCTGTGTGGGAGATCCAGAAGAAGCTCCTGGCTCCTGGCTCTTGGATTCTGATTGGCCCATCTCTGGCTACTGTGGCCATTTGGGGAGTGAACCAGAGGATGGAAGACCTCTCTCTCTCTGTCTCTCCCTCTTTCTATCTGTAACTTGACCTCTTAAAAGAAAGAAAGAAATAAACAGATAACAGCTTGAATACTTTAACAACTTTATTGCAATATATTTGACATATAATAACCTGAAACTAAAGCTTGAATTTTAACGTCACTTTTTTCCTTTTACTATATGACTGCACTTCTAACATTTTCACAGAAAAACTTCTTTTAAGGAATAATATAGGCATATTTGGTTTTATCTATGTGTGGATATGCCTATATATATATGTATAGTTATATATTTGGTATATATATTTCTATTATATTAGTGACTTGTCTCTTTTTTAAAAATCATTTATTTATAATTTTATCTGAAAGGTAGAGATAGATAAAGAGATATATATACACACAAACACAGAGATCTTCTATCAGCCGCTTCATTCCCTAAATGCCTGTAACAGCTGGAACTGGGCCAGGCCAAAGCCAGAGCTGGGAATTCAATCTGATTCTCCCATTTGGGTGGCAAGGACCCAAGTACTTGAACCATTATTTGCAGTCTTCTATGGTGCACATTAGCAGGATATGGAATCAGAAGGACAGCCAAGACTCAAACCCAGGCACTCTGATATGGATGTGAGCATCTCAAGCAGACTTCTGAACTGTTACACCACCGTCCACGACCGTACTAGATCCCTGTATGATAACCTTGGTGATATGGCAGATGCTATTAGTTGCCAATGCAGCCTTGTTGAAAACCCCAATTTTGTTCATATTGTAGGTAGTAACGTGTACAATGAAGGTAGGATCTCTCCTGAGTCCCAAAATATGAATTTAGATTCATCCAGTCCCATTTATTTTTGCTTTTGAGTGGACAAGTGACCCAGTTCTGATCAGGAAGATGTGAGGTAATGTTTTCTTCTGAGAAAAATTTTTCTCCCTGTAAACCATCTTGGAAGTATAAGAGACCAGGCCAACCTACTGTGGATGGAGAATGAAAGGATGGAAAAGTGTAGGTCTTTAAGGATCTTGGTGAGTTGCTAAATTAGCCAACCTGCATCGGTCCTACTTCTGAGATTCTTGTTAGTGATATTATAACTAGCTTTAGAAAAACCTCTGTGCTATGTAACTCCCAGGAGGTCCATTCATATTTTGTGTCATGGTGGGTCCTGGATATTATTGTTTAAGCCACTTTTAGACAGATATTCTATTGCTTGCAGCCAGAAGCTTCCTACTTTCTAGAATGAGGCAGAGAAGTTTCCAATACTAAGAAACTTCCTTTGCACTAGTTTACACCTTGTAAAAGACTATCATTACAAAGTCTTTTGTACTGGCAATTCTTGTATTTTTAAAACATTTTCTTTAAGCTATACAAATTTCCTGTATATCATATATACAGATTTAGGAACATAGTGATACTGTACACCCTCCCCTTCCTCCCCCACATGTTTCAATCCTTCCTCTTCCCTCTCTGATTTCTACCCTTAAATTTTTTAAAAAAGATTTATTTTATTTATTTGAAAGACAGAGTTACAGAGAGGTAGAGACAGAGAGAGAGATCTTCCATCCACTGGTTCACTCCCCAGATGGCCGCAACAGCCTGGAGCCAGGAGCTTCTCCTGGTCTCCCACGTGAGTGCAGGGGCTCAAGAACTTGGGCCATCTTGTACTGCTTTCCCAAGCCATAGCAGAGAGCTGGGTTGGAAGAGGAGCAACCGGGACTAGAACCAGTGCCCATATGGGATGCTGGTGCTTCAGACCAGAGCGTTAACCCAAATGCAGCACACAGCTCTGGCCCCTCTACTCTTAATTTTTACAAAGATCTACTTCCAATTAACTTGATGAGTATAAAGTTAACCCTACACTAGGTAACATAATTCAGCAAATAGTCTGATGAAAAAACAAAACCAAACCAAAACACTGTTCTTCAACAGAAGAGAAAAGGGCTGTAAACCATCATCAAATCTGAAAATGTCCATTTCCCTCTGATAAATTATGTTTTAGGTATTCTATTAGTTACCTCGGATCAGGAAAAACATAAGGTATCTGTCTTTTGGGGACTGGCTTATTTCACTAATTATGATGGTTTCTAGTTGCATCCATTTCATTTCAAAAGATAGTATTTCATTTTTTTACAGCTGAGTAATACTCCATAGTTTATATATACCATAATTTCTTTCTTTCTTTCTCTTCCTTCCTTCCTTCCTTCCTTGCTTCCTTCCTTCCTTTTTTAAAATTTTATTTATGTATTTGAAAGGTAGAGTGAGAGGGAAAGGTCTTCCTTCTGCTGGCCCACTCCCTAAATGGTGTCAACAGCTGGAGCTGCACCAATCCGAAGCCAGGACCCAGGAGCTTCTTCCGGGTCTCCTACATGGGTGCAGGGGCCCAAGCACTTGGGCCATCTTCCACTGCTTTCCTAGGCCATAGCAAAGAGCTAGATTGGAAGAGGAGCAGCTAAGTCTAGAACTGGCACCCATATGGGATGCTGTTGCTTCAGGCCAGGGCTTTAACCCTCTGCACCACAGTGCCGGCCCCAATAATTTCTTTATCCAGTCAGAAATTGATGGACATCTGGGTTGATTTCATATCTTAGCTATTGCGAATTGAGCTGCAATGCACATGGGGGTACATATAACTCTTTCATATGCTGATTTCTTTTCATTTGAGTAAATTCCCAGGAGTGGGAAGACTGGATCATATGGTAGGACTATATTCATATTTCTAAGATATTTCTATACTGTCCTCCACTGTGGCTGTACCAGTTTACATTCCCACCAATAGTGGATTAGGGTACTTTTCCCCCCACATCCTAACCAGCATTTTTTTTTTTTTTGACAGGCAGAGTGGATAGTGAGAGAGAGAGACAGAGAGAAAGGTCTTCCTTTGCCATTGGTTCACCCTCCAATGGCCGCTGCGGCCGGCGCACCATGCTGATCCCAAGGCAGGAGCCAGGTGCTTCTCCTGGTCTCCCACGCGGGTGCAGGGCCCAAGCACTTGGGCCATCCTCCACTGCACTCCCAGGCCATAGCAGAGAGCTGGCCTGGAAGAGAGGCAACCGGGATAGAATTCGGCGCCCCAACCGGGACCAGAACCCGGTGTGCCGGTGCCGCTAGGCGGAGGATTAGCCTGTTGAGCCACGGCGCCGGCCCAGCATTTTTTTTTGAAAAAATTATTTTATTTATTTGAAAGACAGAGTTACAGAGAGAGGTAGAGACAGAGAGTGAGAGAGAGAGACAGGTATCCCCTCCACTGGTTCACTTCCCAAATGGCTGCAATGGCTGGAGCTGAGCTGATGCAAAGCCAGGAGCCAGGAGCTTCTAGGGCTCCCATGTGGGTGCAGGGGCCCAAGGACTTGGGTTATCTTCAACTGCTTTCCCAAGTACATTAGCAGGGAGATGGATTGGAAGTAGAGCAGACAGGGCTTGAACTGGCACCCATACGGGATGCCAGTACAGCAAGCCAGGGGTTTAACCCAGTGCACCACAGTGCCAGCCCCAACTAACATTTGTTGTTTGTTGATTTCTGTATGAGAGCATTTCTAACTAGGATGAAGTGAAACCTCATTGCGATTTTTATTTGCATTTCCCTGATAGCCAGTGATCTTGAGCATTTTTGTAAGTGTCTGTTGGCCATTTGAATTTCCTGTCTTGAAAAATGCCCACTCACGTCCTTTGCCCTGTTTCTTCAGCTCTTTATAGACTCTGGATATTCACCCTTTATTAGTTGTATAGTTTGCAAATATTTTCTCTCATTCTGTCAGATGCCTCTTCATTTTGCTGAGTGTTTCTTTTGCAGTGCAGAAGATTCTCAGCTTGAAGTAATCTCATTTGTCAATTTTTATATTGATTGCCTGTGCTTCTGGGTTCTTTTGCAAGCAGTCTTTTCCTATGCTTAAGTCTTGCAGAGTTTCCCCAATGTTCTCTAGTAATTTGATGGTATCAGGTCATAGATTTAGGTATTTGATCCATTTTGAGTGGATTTTTGTGTAAGGTGTAAGGTAAGGGTTTACTTTTTTACTTCTGGACATGGAGCTCCAATTTCCCCAGCAACATTTGCTGAAGAGACTCTCCTTGCTTCAGGGATTGATTTTAGCTCCTTTGTCAAAGACAAGTGGTTGTAGATATGTTGATTGATTTCTGGAGTTTCTGTTCTATTCCATTGATCTAAATGTCTGTTTATGTGCCAGTACCAGGCTGTTTTGATTATAACTGCCTTTGTTTTTGTTGTATAAGATTGTATAATGACTTTGTTTTTTGTGGTATAAGATTGATTTTGCTAATTGTGGTCTCTTGTGTTTCTTATAATTTTAGCATCATTTTTTTCTAGGTCTTAAAAAATGTTGTTGGTATTTTTATTGGGATCACATTGAACCTATAAATTGTTTTCAGTAGTATGGACATTTTGATGATATTGATTCTTCCAATCCATGAATGTGGAAGGTTTTTTTCATATTTTAATGTTTTCTTATACTTCTTTCTTCAGTGTTTTGCAATTTTCATCAGAGATACTTCACATCTTTGGTTAAGTTTATTCCAAAGTATTTAATTTTTTGTAGTAATTGTTTTATATCAATTGTTAAGAGTTCTTTCTCAGCATAGCATTGTCTGCATATACAAAGGCTATTGATTTTTGTGTGTTGATTTTATATTCTGCCACTTTACCAAATTCTTTGATGAGCTCTAATAGTCTCTCAGTGGAGTCTTTTGGATACCGTATATATACAATCATGTCATCTGCAAATAGGGATAGTTTGACTTCCTCCTTCCCAATTTGTATCCCTTTGATTTCTTATTCTTGCTTAATGTTTCTGGCTAAAACTTTCAGGACTGTATTGAATAGCAATGATGAGAGTCAGCATCCTTGTCTGGTTCTGTATCTTAGAGGGAATGCTTCCAGCTTTTCCTCATTCAATTGGATGCGGGCCATGGGCTTGTCATAAATTGCTTTGATTGTGTTGAGGAATGTTCCTTCTATACCCAATTTGCTTAATATTTTCATCATGAAGGGACATTGTATTTTATCAAATGATTCTCTGCATGCATTGAGATAACCATATGGTTATTATCTTCAATTTGTTAATGTGATGTATCACATTGATTGATTTGTGAATGTTGAACTGTCCCTGCATAACAGGGATAAACTCCACTTGGTCTGGGTGAATGATCTTTCTGATGTGTTGTTGGATTCAATTAGCTAATATTTTGTTGAAAATTTTTGCATCTATGTTCATCAGGGATATTGGTCTATAGCTCTCTTTCTCTATTTTTTTCTTCTTCTGGTTTAGGATTTAAGGTGATGCAGCCTTCATAGAAGGAGTTTGGGAGGATTCCCTCCCTTTCAGTTGCTCTGAATAGCTTGAGACAAATTGGAATTAGTTCTTTTTAAATGTCTGGTGGAATTCAGCAGTGAAGCCATATAGTCCTGGGCTTTTCATGGGAGGGTCTTTAATACTGATTGAATCTCCATTTTGGTTATTAATCTGTTTAGGTTTTCTATATCTTCATGACTCAATTTTGGTGGTTTGTATGTGTCCAGGAATCTATTCTTTTTTTCTAGGCTTCCCAATTTGTTGGCATACAGCTCTTTGTAGTAATTCCTGATGATTCTTTTTATTTCTTTGGTTTCTGTTGTTACTTTTTAGTTCATCTCTGATTTTATTTATTTGTATTTTTTTGGTTAGTTGTGCCAATGGTGTATCAATTTTGTTTATTTTTTCAAGAAAAACTCTTAATTTTGCTGATCTTTTAGTTTTAGCTTGATTTATTTCTTCTCTAATTTTAATTATTTTTTTCCTCTTACTCATTTGGGGTTTGGTTTGTTGCTGTTTTTCTAGATTCTTGAGATGCTTTGATAGCTCATTTATTTGGTACTTTTCCAGTTTTTTCATATAGGTGCCAATTGCTATAAACTTCCCTCTAATACATATATGATGATTGTCATCTTCATTCATTTCCAGAAATCTTTTCATTTCTCTTTTGATTTCTTCTATGAACCACTGTTCATTCAGGAGCATGTTGTTCAGTCTCCATGTGTTTGTGTATGATCTAGAGATTCTTGAGTTGATTTCCAGCTTCATTCTGCTGTGGTCAGAGAAGATGCATGGTAAGATTTTGATTTTTTTTAAACTTTTATTTAATGAATATAAATTTCCAAAGTACAGCTTATGGATTACAATGGATTCCCCCTGCCCCCAAACTTCCCTCCCACCCGCAACCCTCCCCTTTCCCACTCCCTCTCCCATTCCATTCACATCAACATTCATTTTCAATTCTCTTTATATACAGAAGATCAGTTTAGTATATATTAAGTAAAGATTTCAACAGTTTGCACCCACATAGCAACATAAAGTGAAAAATACTGTTGGAGTACTAGTTATAGCATTAAATCACAATGTACAGCACATTAAGGACAGAGATCCTACATGATATTTTTTAAAAATTGATTAATTTTCTATGTAATTTCCAATTTAAAACCAAGTTTTTTCATTTTCAATTATCTTTATATACAGAAGATCGATTCAGTATACACTAAGTAAAGATTTCATCAGTTTGCACCCACACAGAAACACAAAGTGTAAAAATACTGTTTCACTACTAGTTATAGCATTGATTCACATTGGCCAACACATTAAGGACAGATCCCACATGATATCCTATTACTATTTTTTAAGTTTATCTTTTTTTAAAAAAGATTTTATAAAAATTTATTTGAGAGGTAGAATCACAGACAGAGAAAGGGAGAGACATAGAGAAAGGTCTTCCATCTGCTGGTTCACTCCTCAAATGGCTGTAATGAAGCCAGGAACCAGGAGTTCCTCCAGGTGTTCCACAAGGGTGCAGGGGCCCAAGTACTTTGGCCATCTTCCACTGCTTGCCCTGCCCATTAGCAGAGAGCTGGATCAGAAGAGGAGCAGCTGGGACTCGAACCAGCACCCATATGGGATGCTGGTGCCACAGGAGGAGGCTTAGCCCACTCTGCCACAGTGCTAGCTACCCTACTCCCCATTACTATTGTATTGGAGTCTATGTCTCCCTTTATATCCAATAGCATTTCATTTAAATAGCCAGGCACCCTGTAATTAGGTGCATATACATTTATTATAGTTATATCTTACTGTTGAATTGATCCCTTAATCATTACATAGTGTCCTTCTTCTCTTTAATAGTTTTTGAGTTAAAATCTATTTTGTCTGATATTAGAATGATGACATATGCCCTTTTCTGCTTTCCATTAGCATGGAGTATCTTTTTCCATCCTTATACTTTCAGCCTGCCTGTATCTTTGTTGATGTGTTTCTTGTAGGCAGAAAATAGATAGATCTTGTTTTTTAATCCATTCTGCTAGTCTTTATCTTTTAACTGAAGAGTTGAGTCCATTTACATTCAAGGTGACTTGATAAGTAATTACTTGGCCCTGCCATTTTCCATAAATGTTCTTATTGTTTACCTTGGATTTCTTTTGTACCTTTACTGGGGGATTTTCTGCCTTCACATTCTTTCATAATGATGGCTATCTTTCTGTGTTTCTATGTATAGCACATTCTTAGGCATCTTTTGTAAAGCTGCATGAGTGGTCACAAATTCTTTCAATTTCTATTTGTTATGGAAGGTCTTTATTTCACCTTCATTCATAAATGAGAACTTTGTAGGGTAAAGTATTCTGGGTTGACAGTTTTTTTTTCCTCTTAAGACTTAGACTATGTCTTGCCATTGTCGCTTAGTCTGTACAGTTCAGATGAGAAGTCACCTGTGAGTCTAACTAAAGATCCTTTAAAAGTAACCTGATGTTTTTCTCATGCATATTTTAGAATCCTTTTTTTTTTTTTTTTTTTACTATTGAAAGTTTGCAGTGTGTCGTGGTGAAGATCTTTTCTGGTCATGTCTGTTAGGAGTTCTATATGTTTCCTGTACTTGGATGTCCTTTTCTTTCTCCAGATTGGAAAAGTTCTCTGTGATTATTTCCCTAAATAGGCCTTCTAGTCTGTCTTCTCTTTCCACACCTTAGGAATTTCTAAGACCTGTATGTTATTTCATAGAATCTCATAAGTCTTCAAAATTGTTTTTTAGTTTCTAATTTCTTCTTCATTTTTTAAAATTTTTTTTGTGTGACTGAAAGATTCCCAGATGTTTGTCTTCTAGTTCACATATTCTTTCTTCTGCCTCACCAAGTCTATTTTTAAGTCTTTCCACTACCTTTTTTTCCTTTGATCTATTGAATTCTTCATTTCTAATATTTCATTTTGATTTTTATTTAAAATCTCAATTTCATGGGAACAATTTTCATTTATGTCATTTACGGTTTTCTTTAGTTCATGGATTTGTTTTTGAGTAATCCTATAATTCATTTGTTGAATTCTCTTTTGGTGTTTCCTCAATTTCTTCATCTTCACATTCTAATATTGAAATGTTGTTGTGTTCTTTTTTGAAGGGGTCATGATGTCTTCCTTATTCTTGTTTCTTGAATTTCTGTGTTTATTTTTAGGCATTTGTGGAGATAATTGCTTGGTTTTTTCCTCTGGTGGCTTTTGTCTTTGAACTATACCTCTATGGCTTAGTGGAATGTCTGTACTTTCAGTGAATAACAAGAGGTATGTGGTGGGTGTGGCCAGGGATTCCTGGTAAGTGCTCCAGGGTGGGGCGAGTATCCAGGATAACACCCAAATTCTTCTTGTCAACAGAAGAGGGGGAATGGTCATATCTGTTGGTGTGATTAGCCCCTCACCTCCTCTTTTCTAAGCTGAGCAATGCCTGGGTATTAACCCCCAGTGACTTCAATACTCATCTGTGCCACCATATGAACTACACAAATGATCTGCATAGTCCTTATTCTGAGTGCTGTTCCTGTTGCAGTGACCTGCCCCAGGCAACCAAGGAGCTCCTGAGTGTGTGGAGCCACAACCAGTGATTGCCCAGAGACCCAGCTACACCCTGCACCCTCTCATGCAGCCACTGAGTCCCCACAGTTTCAGCACACAGAGCTCCCACATTTGTTGGGTACAGAGGTTCCACTCTTCCCTGCCAGCCTGTTGAGTCCACAGAGAGACAGATGTTCCCTTAGGCAGCTCTTCCTAGTTGGCTTGAGCCCTGGAACCTGAGGTATATTTAGAGGCTGGCTGAGCCTCACAGTCCTACATGGGTACCCAGCCACCTGTCAGTCCTCCCAGCCAGGCTCAAAGTCAGTGGGGTCTGTGGATTTTTCCCTCTGCTAGAATTTCTTTTCTTTTCTTTCTTTCTTTTTTTTTTTTTTTTTGACAGGCAGAGTTAGACAGTGAGAAAGAGAGAAAGACATAGAGAAAGGTCTTCCTTTTTCCATTGGTTCACCCCCCAAGTGGCTGCTACGGCCTGCGCGCTGCGCCAATCCGAAGCCAGGAGCCAGATGCTTCCTCCTGGTCTCCCATGTGGGTGCAGGGCCCAAACACTTAGGCCATCCTCCACTGCACTCCCTGGCCACATCAGAGAGCTGGACTGGAAGAGGAGAAACCGGGACAGAACCTGGTGCCCCAACCAGGACTAGAACCCAGGGTGCCAGCGCCGCAGGCAGAGGGTTAGCCATGTGAGCCGTGGTGCCGGCCTCTGCTAGAATTTCTGGATCACACGTATATACAAGAGCCACTGGCTGAATTTTGCTCTCTTCCCACCACTGCTGCCGGTACTGCCGAGAAGATGGTGTCCTCTTTCAGCCAGATGCTGTGCACATGCACAAGAGCTTCCACAGCTGCTGCCCAGGCCCAAATGGCACCCACCCTCTCAGCTTGGCAGCAGGCACCATTGTGGGGAAGATGGGGTGAGATAAATGTGCCCCCTTTACTTCCACTGGGTCCGCAGGTAACTGCTAGCCCCTAGGGCTATAGGCCAGGCTCACACCATGCTCTCCCTCCAGCAGTATCACCATGGGTTGCTACAGTCTGGTCTCATGTCCATCTCCAAGTTGCCACCCACTCCAGCTCTTGGCTGCTGCAGTTGTGTGTTGTGTCTGGGTTCGTGCTGCACGTCCGCACCTTCCACACAGGTCATGACATTCCTCTTCCTTTTGTAGAATTTTCAGTGCAGTGTTCTCTCAATTCTACCCTGAGAGTGCATTTCCTATGCTTTTTTTTTTTTTTTTTTTACTATTTATTCCTAGCCTAGTGCAGTATGTCATTCCCTATTCTGCCATCTGTGCTTACAATTTAAAAGTAACAGAAGCCACAACTCAATCCTAAAATAAAAGAAATTCCATGTCTCACATCAGTGAGAAGTATGGAGGTAGTGCAGGCTTCAAGCGGTTTGATATCATCAGTAATCTGCCTTTTTCCCTCATGATTTTTCAACTCTGTCTTCCCATGTGTTGGCTTCTTTTTCAGAATGATTTTCTTTATGGTAATAAAAACATTTGCAGTAGTTTCAGGCTTCATGTTTCCACACTGCATCCTTCAAGCTCTGATTGAGTTGTCTGTTTGGTCAGGGAGTTGAAATGCTCTGGTTGGTTTAACCTGAATCACATGCACAACTCAGGAGCAAGCATAAAATCAGATCACTGGGAAGTTCACGAGTCCTTAAACGTAAAGTAGAAATGAAGTGCTGGGACCCAACTCTGAGGTGTCTGCTCCATGGGCTGAGAATTATAATGGAAAGGGACTTTTTGGATTTTGTTTTTAATGCTCTACTTACTGTCCAGAGAAGGTGAGATGGTGATAACCAAAGATGTTAGGTCTACAGCTCACCGTTAAAGCCCACGATTCAGTTAGCTCTTTGGAATCTAGGGATAGACCTACTTATCTAAAAATCTGTGCTAAGTCATGGTTTGAACACTAGTGAGATAGGAGTTCTGTTTATTTCTAGAACTAGATGTCAAGGCAATCAATAGCGACTTAAAGCAGCTGCTTTGGGAGAAATGTCAAACTCTTTGCTCTTTCAAAATGTTAATGGGAAATTTCAAAATCTGTGAACTCTTTTCAACACCTTCACTCTTCTGAAATCCAAAATTACTAGTATAAAAAAAGAATGCAATGCAATTCAGTTAAAGCCACAGACACTTACTGGCACAGCTGTCATTTGCACCAGAAAATGAAGCAGAATTGGCAGGATACACAACTAGCTATTTACAGAGGCACTTGAAATCTACAGCCTATGTTTGCATGGATTCCTGGCACATGATGCTGCAGAGCAAACAATGGTCATCGGAAAGCCTGGCTTCAGTACTCATCACTTCATAAACCATACATTTATTTCACACCTGCTTTTGAAACCTAGCAATACTGCCAAGTTGTTTTCCCAGTGGATTTGGCAAAAATTCCTGTGTACTGTACATTATAATCAGAGTAAATCTACTTCTCAAAATCATTGGATATCTGGAATCAGTAAAAAACAAAAACAAAAACCAGCGATGTCTACTTCAGAAAGAATCTGATGCCCTGGGAGGCCCTTCTCATCTGGCCAGAGCAGTGCCATCTAGAAATGGAGAAACTGTGAGCCCAGGGGTTGCTTGCCCTGGATTCTCCTCTCCAAATCAATGCCGGGCCAGTGAGACTATCCAGTCCCAAAGCTATAGAGACTTTGCTACGTTCTCGAAGAAAAACCATCCCACAAGCTAATTGCTTTTATTATGGAAATATGTTCCCAAACTGAACTGCAAGGGTGATTTTGAAAATTCAATGTGGTGCAGTCTGTGTATAAATAAGCTGCTTAGGAGGGGGAAGAAATGAGGCAGCCATTGATCATTCCGTATTAATGCTTTGAAATTGTCCATGGTTTAAGCAATTAACCTTTTAGTTTTTTTTCTTGAAGTTCTATAAAAGACAATTTGGGCACTTTGAACAACCACAGCAATGGTATGGTCACCCTGTAAGGAGAAAGTGCAAGTAATGGAAACATCAATATTGCAGCTGCTATAAACTCCAGCTTTTCTCTTTCATGTACAAACAAGGCATATTAGGGTAGTTGATAAGAGCTTGGGTCTAGGACAGGCTGCATAAACCCTGTGTCTGATTCCTGGTTCTACTGTTAGTTAATTGGGTGACAACTTCTGATAGTTCTCTGTGCCTTGTCTTCTTTATCTGTGAAATGGGGACAATATTTGTACCAGTGACAAAGGACTATTAGAGATGAAATGAGTTTACATGCATAGAGCATTTTGAATAGTAAGCCCAATGTAAATATCAGCTGGAGTAATTAATAATGTCTTAGATACATTTACTGAAGGAAGTTTTATTGGAACCCTGAGATAATTGAATATGTCCTTCTTCCAAACTATTTCTGTAGATAAAAGTATCTTCTTTGACTAGGTTCCTAACGTTGTATTTATGAGATACATACTAGAAATAAAGTCACTTGAAAAAAAAGTCATTTAACTGCTGGTGAGGATATGGGGGAAACAGTACCCTAATCCACTGTTGGTGGGAGTGTAAAATAGTACAGCCATTGTGGAAGACAGTATGGAGATTCCTCAGAGTGACCCAAACATCCCACTCCTGGGAATTTACCCAAGGAAATAAAATCAGCATATGAAAGAGTTATTTGTATCACCATGCTTATTGCAGCTCAATTCACAATGGTTAAGATATGGAATCAACCCAGATGTCCATCACCTGATGACCAGATAAAGAAATTATGGTGAAAATATATATATATAATGAAATACTACTCAGCCATAAAAAAGAACAAAATCCTGTCTTTTGCAACACAATGGTTGCAAGTGGTAACTTTTATACTTAATTAAATAAGCCAGTGCCAAAAAGACAAATACCATATGTTTTTCTTGATCTATGTTAATAGAACACCAAAAATGTAATGTATAGGAATCAAATTTACCTTTTAAGATTCAATAATTGTTTACAGCCCTTGTCTCTACTGTTGAAGAACAGTGTTTTTCTTTTCTTTACTATTTGTCGGGTTCTTAATGTAGTGTAGGGTTAATCTTATGAGTATAAAGTAAGCAAAAAGTAGATCTTTGTAAAAATTACAAGAGTGAATAAGAGAAGGCGGAGGAGGAGGAAGGGTGGGAGTGTGGGCAGGAGAGATGGTAGGGTGGGAAATATCCCTGTTCCTAAATCTGTATATGTGAATTACATGAAATTTGTTTACCTGAAAAAGTTAGAAAAGTCATTTAGCTATTATATTAAAAATGAATGGCATACTATTAAACATGTTTTAAACTATAAGTAGTATTCTTCCGTACAAACATTCCAAGATATATACTTTCTGAAGATTCTACAATTTACTTAATAAATATTAAGCACCTACTATGTGCAAGGCACTGTTCTTACATGGAGTTGATGATGTGTGAGTCTGTGCACATAAAATCCTTGTTTACATGGAACTTAAAGATTTTTAGTAGGGCACACAGTAAATAAATAAATAACATATAGATGGCCGTAAACTCTAGGCAGAAATATAAAGCAGAGTCAGGGGTAGAGAGGGATGGAGAGTAGGTGGGGAGGTCCCTCTGTCAAAGCCACACTTGAGAAATGATCTGAAGAAGAGAGGGAATGAACCATGTGACTGTTTGAGGGAATAGGTATCTTAGATGAGGGAACAGCAAGTGCAACAGCAAGTGTGGTATGTTTAAGGAATGGCAGTGTGGAATTTAAATCCAGTAAATCCAACTCCAGCGCTCACATTCCATATTCTCACATTACCTTCTGTACTTTACTGCATAAACTCTGCTTCAGACAGGAAGATTATAGGAAGAAATGACCATCATAGTTAAATATAAGCTATACAGTCTGATATCTGGCATTTCTGTTGATTTTATTGGGTTCTAAAGAATCAGCATTGCCAACAAATTTTACTTTCCCTGCCCAAAAGCAGTTTAGACTAGGGAGCTAGGTATATAAAATTAAGAGCAACAAGTAGGACATCCTCAAATACATTAGAAAGATCCTCAACCTGGGGGTTTTGCATACAATTTTACACATCTGTGTCCTTTTGTGGGGTGAGTGCTGAGCCCCTGTCTGAAGAGTCTGAGGTTAAGAATCACCACCTCGGGGCCAGCACTGTGATGTGGTGGATTGAGCAGACGCCTATGATGCAGCATCCCGTATCAGAGCACAGGTTCAAGTCCTTGCTTCTCCACTTCCGATCCAGCTCCCTGCTAATGCATCTGGGAAAGCAGTGGAAGATGGCCCACATACTTGGGTTCCTGCCACCCATGTGGGAGCCCGAGATGGAGTTCCAGGCTCCTGGCGTCAATCCAGCCCAGCCCTGGATGTTGTGGCCATTTGAGGAGTGAAGCAATAGATGGAAGATTCTCTTTGTGTCTATCTCTGTTGCTCTAAAATCTAAGGGAATTACCATGTCAACAAATAGCATTGTAGAACCTAATTTTTTTTTTATAAAAAAAGGCTCAAATGGACAAAACTATAGCAGAAAAATAAGCATACTTTTTCTTCTCTTAATTTGTAAAGGGAAATATGGAGGAAAAAAAAATTTTTTTTTTTGGACAGGCAGAGTGGACAGTGAGAGAGAGAGACAGAAAGAAAAGTCTTCCTTTTGCAGTTGGTTCACCCTCCAATGGCCGCCGTGGCTGGCGCACCGCGCTGATCCGAAGCCAGGAGCCAGATGCCTCTCCTGGTCTCCCAAGCGGGTACAGGGCCCAAGCACTTGGGCCATCCTCCACTGCACTCCCTGGCCACAGCTGAGAGCTGGCCTGGAAGAGGGGCAACCCGGACAGAATCCGGCGCCCTGACCGGGACTAGAACCCAGTGTGCTGGCACCGCAGGTGGAGGATTAGCCTATTGAGCCGCGGCGCCAGCCGAAAATAGTTTTTTAAAATAGCTTTGTGGATATAGCATCATTTAGAAAATAGTTACAAATTAGTTGAACTAATGCTGAGGAGGTAAGTCTGGAAGAACTGATTTTGAGAGCAAATTTTATACAATAACAGAGAACTTCCTAGAAAAGCAGCCACCTGGCTAGAGGAATATTCTGAAAAACATGTACAATGGAGTATTCTAAGCTAGTTCAGAAGCAGTGCCAAAAATTCTGAATAAAGAGAGTCTAAATCAGTGGTTCTCAACTTAGAATGTGTTATTCTGGGGCCTTTTGAGAATCAGCTACCAAATTGGGATTCAACATGCAAGGATTTTATTAGGGGAAACACCTGTGTGAGAGCAAGCAGGGAGGAAGGCAGCCAGGCTGGGCGAGCTGGTGCACCATGATCCGAGTCTGACTGTGAATGGAAGGTGAGAGGGAAGCACCCTAGGTCACTGAGCTGTCTATGGCAGAGAGGAGGGGGTCAACAAGGCTGTCAGGGAGCCCTCAAGCCACAGTCTCGTGTCAGAGCAGTCCCATGTCTCCTGGGACAGGGCCTGCCTTTGTAACTTCATGCTCCTGCAGCGTGAGTCTTGGCTGGGAGCATCCACCTGAAGGCTGGGCTTGGCACAACTCGGAGGCAGATGGTGATGCTGGCGGTGGCCGGTCCTGCTAGGGTTGAAGTTGGAGAGGTGCAGACTCATGAGCACAGGGCAGACCTTGGAATCACTTAGGGAGCTCTCTGTGTCTTCTATCACATGGACCGAACGCCAGCCCCTCCACTCCCAAAGATGTCACTAGCAGGCATAGGAGTCTGCTGCTTGTAGGAGAAGCCCTTCCAGGCAGCCAGAAACTGGTGGCTACGTGTCATGTCCCTCATCTGTGCTAAGACTGCAAACGGCTGGAGATCATGGGAAACAGCCAAATGTCTACTGTTTGGAGGTTTATGTTATAAATGTGTTTTTTAAAAAAGATTTATTTATTTATTTGAAAGTCAGAGTTATGCAGAGAGAGAAGGAGAGGCAGAAAGAAAGAGAAAGAGAGAGGTCTTCCATCTGCTGGTTCACTCCCCGATTAGTCGCAACGGCTGGAGCTGCGCCGATCTGAAGCCAGGAGCCAGGAGCTTCTTCCAGGTCTCCCACACAAGTGTAGGGGCCCAAGGAGTTGGGCCATCTCTTACTGCTTTCCCAAGCTATAGCAGAGAGCTAGCTGGATTGAAAGTAGAGTAGCTGGTACTCAAACTGGTGCCCATATGGGATTCAGGCATTGCAGGCAGTGGCCTAACCCATTAGGCCACAGTGCCGGCCCCATAAATGCGTTTATAGAAAGACATCTTTTGTAAAATGGCTTACAAAGGATTTGTTTCAAAGTTACTTATTAGTTGATATTTGGCTATGTTTGTATTTTTGATTTGTTCTAGGCATTTAGAAAAGAGAGTAGATCAGGAAAGAGCTCCCATGGTTATGTGGACAGAGCCCAGTCTTTTTTTTTTTTTTTTTTTTTTTTTGACAGGTAGAGTTATAGACAGTGAGAGAGAGACAGAGATAAGGGTCTTTGTTCCGTTGGTTTACTCCCCAAATGGCCGCTTTGGCCGGTGTGCACCAATCCAAAGCCAGGAGCCAGGTGCTTCTTCCTGGTCTCCCATGCAGGTGCAGGGGCCCAAGCATTTAGGCCATTCTCCACTTCCCTCTTGGGCCACAGCAGAGAGCTGGACCAGAAGAGGAGCAACCGGGACCAGAACTTGGTGCCCATATGGGATACCGGCACCGCAGGCAGAGAATTAACCAAGTGAGCCACGGTGCCGGCCCAGAGCCCAATCTTGTGGAATCCCAAGACATCTCAGCGAGCCAAAGACAAGTTTAAGTACCTGTCAGTGAAGAGCAGCTCAACAAAATGGCAGTAGCAGTGAACGTCTCAGAAATACATCCCCAGCACACCTCAGTCTTGGCCTCCTCAGCTTTCAGAGAAACACTCTCCTCTGTGGCTATAGCACAAAGGTGCCTCTTAAGCAACTATGGGATCTGACCTAGAGTACAGCATTTGGTTAAATGTAGGCACCTCCCTCCAATCATGAGTACTCCACTGCTGAAAGGCAGATATTAAATGCAAACAAGCACCACAGGGTTTCTACTTGCCATTTTTTGAAATGAGAAAAACTGTGAAGGCTTACAGCATAACACAGTGAAAAGTCTGAATATAATAAACAAAATGTACATGCTGGGATGTAAGTTGTTCAAGCCATTGCTTTGTCATCACTAAAAAGATTAATGCAATTGTTCATTATTGCTTTGTATGCAATCGTGTGCTCAGTTTGCATGTCTCATGTAGCAGACACAAATTTAAAGTTTAAGAAACTCCATCATTGGGGCCGGCACTATGGCATAGTAGGTTAAGCCTCCTCCTACTATGCAAATAACTCATATCAAACTTCTAAGTAAAGAACATCAGTTGATCACTTTAAAAAATTCTTTTCCGAGGGGTCAATGCCGTGGCATAGTGTGTAAAGCAATCACCTACAGTGCCGGCATCCCATATGGGTGCCGATTTGAGTCCTGGCTGCTCTACTTCCCATCCAGCTCTCTGCTAATGACCCAGGGAAGCAGTGGAAGATGGCCTAAGTGCTTGAGCTCCTGTACCCATGTGGGAGACCCAGAAGAAGCTCCTGGCTCCTGGCTTTGCATCAGCCCAGCTCCACTATTGCTGCCATTTGAGGAATGAACCAGCTGATGGAAGACCTCTCTCTCAGTCTCTCCCTCTCTCTGTAACGCTACCTCTCAAATAAATAAATAAATAAATCTTTAAAAAAACTGCATCACATTAGAAAACAATTATAAGTTCAAAAAAGTTTCTCTAGCATGCACAATATTTTCTTAGAAATTAGAGCCAATAAATTAAATAAATTACAGAAAAATAATCTCAAAAGCAAAGTTGTAAAACTCAACAAAAATTTGGCCAAAGAAATTGTATTTAATGTGGGACATGGTACATTTATTTATTTAAAGATTTATTTTATTTATTGTTGTTGTTTTTTTTTGTTTTTAATTTTTGACAGGCAGAGTGGACAGTAGAGGGAGACAGAGAGAAAGGTCTTCCTTTTGCCGTTGGTTCACCCTCCAATGGCCGCTGCGGCCGGCTCATCGCGCTGATCCGAAGCCAGGAGCCAGGTGCTTCTCCTGGTCTCCCATGCAGGTGCAGGGGCCAAGGACTTGGGCCATCTTCCACTGCACTCCCTGGCCACAGCAGAGAGCTGGCCTGGAAGAGGGGCAACCGGGACAGGATCGGTGCCCCGACCGGGACTAGAACCCGGTGTGCCGGTGCCGCAAAGTGGAGGATTAGCCTACTGAGCCGTGGCGCCGGCCCGATTTATTTTATTTATTTGAATGAGTTATAGAGAGAGGTAGAGACATAGAGAGAGAGGTCTTCCATCTGCTTGTTCAGCTCCAAAATGGTTGCAATGGCCAGAGCTGAGCTGATCTGAAGCCAGGAGCCAGGAGCTTCTTCCAGGTCATGCATGCAGGTACAGCATCCCAAGCACTGGGGTCATCCTCCACTGCTTTCCCAGGCACATTAGCAGGGAGCTGGATCAGAAGTGGGGCAGCTGGGACTCAAACTGGTGCGCATATGGGATGCCGGCACTGTAGGCTAGGGCTTTAACCCACTGAGCCACAGTGCTGGCCCCTTTTTAATGTTTTATATGGTGTGGGATAGGATCTCAAAATGTAAGTCTTTGCAGATTATAACAATTTTATTTTATTTTGTTTATTTTTTAAAAGATTTATTTACTTATTTGAAAGGCAGAGTTTCAGAGAGACAGAGGCATAGAGAGAGAGAGGTCTTCCATCCACTGGTTCACTCCCTAGATGGCTGCAAAGGCTGGAGCTGTGCTGATGTGAAGCCCAGAGCTAGGAGCTTCTTCTGAGTCTCCTACGCGGGCACAGGGGCCCAAGGACCTGGGCTATCTTGTACAGCTTTCCCAGGCCATAGCAGAGAGCTGGATCGGAAGTGGAGCAGCCTGGACTCGAACTGGTGCCCATATGGGATGCGGGCACTGTAGGCAGAAGTTTTAACCTGCTACTCCACAGAGTCAGCCCCAGATTACAAAGCAACCCAGTTGACCAGGATCTTAGGCCATTTGGTGATCTTGCCTGCTTGGTGCAGATCTCATTTGCCAGGCTTTGTGCCCAGGTCTGCTCACCTACGGTTACACACTGGGGCTGTGTGTATCTTTTGGTGGTGGCATCTCCTCCCTCTGTCCTATGCTTGGGCCCCAGAACCTGACCTGGGCTCTGAAGGTCATGAACTTGGTGGTTAGTCCTCAGGAATTCATATGACCCTTTCCTTCCCTCCAGGTGCCCATTGGTGTTCATGTTCTCTGGAAATCCTCTGTCCCATTCCAAATTTCAGGTCTGTCCCTTCCCATCAGTATAGACCTTCCACATCAAAGTGGAATGTCTGCCGGGCAGCCTCGATTCCACTGAATGAGCTCTGGGGGCCATCCTGGGGCAGGGAATAGAGGTCTCGAGAGTGCAAGGGTCTTTTTCCATTTTCTTTTTTCTCCATCACCTTCTTCTTTCCTTTTTTTGTCTGCCAAGCTTCCTAGAGCAAAACATAAAAAAAGAAAAAGATGGATAGACTTTTTTTTATGAGTTTTGACTTCCTCCTCCTCTTCTTCTTCATCTTCCTCCTCCTCCTCTTCTTCTTCCTCTTCCTCCTCCTCTACTTCTTCTTCCTCCTCTTCTCCTCCTTCTTCTCCTCCTTTTTCTTCCTCCTCTTCTTCCTCTCCCTCTCTCTCCCTCTCCCTCTCCCCTCTCCCCTCTCTCTTTCCTTCTTCCTCTCCCTTTCTGTCTTCCTCTCCTCCTCCTCCTTCTATTAATGTATTTATCTGAGAGGCAAAGAAGAGAGAGGGAAGTCTTCCATCTGCTGGTTCACTCCTCAAGTGGCCACAACAGCTGGAGCTGGGCTGATGCGAAGCCAGGAGTTTCTTCTGGGTCTCCCATGTGGGTGCAGGGGTCCAAGGACTTAGGCAATCTTCGACTGATTTCCCAGGCCATAATCATGGAGCTGGAATTGAAGTGGAGCATCTGAGACTCGAGCCAGCACCCATATGGGATGCTGGCACTGCTGGTGGCATCTCTACCCACTATGCCACAGCACCGGCCCTGCATTTCTATTTCTAAAAAAAAGGGGAGGCTTAAAAATCTGTCTTGTTAAGCAGCATCCCCCCCTTAATTGGGCTTTTCTTTCTTTATTCCTCTCTTCTTTCCCCCTTGCTCCCCCACGAGAATCATGTTTGTGCAGGATGAAGCTTTATTGTTCAGTAGTTATGCACCTTTGAGATGAAACCCAAATAAGAATAGACTCCCCTTTTGAGCTCCTAAACCACTGGATGTACTTTTGTCTTGGCTATGGATATTTAAAAATTAGATTCAGACATAATCTTAGCAATCAGGCCTTCTCTCCACCTTTTGCCTGAATTCTCATGCAGCAAGCATGGATTGGTCTCCACATTTTCATGGAGTGGTGTTTTCAATCACAATGTAGTGCTATTTTGTACTTGCTTTATGTTTGCTTGCAGCTTTCTCTCTCTGAGAGTATAACCATGATTTCAACATCTGTGCTAAATGCAGTCATATCATGTTCGGATGCCACAAGCACTGAGTTCTGCTGCTTCTTATTGTCCTTATAGATGCTCTGATACTAAACTCATATTAGTTCAAGCGTGACTTCCATAGAGCTTAAATGTGGAGGTGTTAATTCCAGATGTTATCAGTCTGCTTCCAGGGAAGACTCATGTGACACTACCTGTATGTGACTGAGCGTTGATTAGGTTAACAGTTCTTTCAAAAAAGACTCCATGTTAAGAAATGCTGAAGTCACCAACAGCAAAGAATAAGTAAATATTCTTTGCATTGTGGAAAAAAACACATAATAAAATTTACCATCTTAGCTTTGCGCAGTGGCAGTATCATAGCGAATGAGGTTTATCCGAGGCACGATTATTGCTAATTGAAAATTTACCATCTTAACCATTTCTAAGTGGTTCAGTAGTGTTATGTCTAGTCACATTGCTGTGAAACAGATCTCTAGAACTTTTTCATCTTAAAGACTTGAAACTCTATACTCATTTACTCATTGAACAGCTCTCCATTCCCTGCCCCCACCCCAGGTAGCCACTATTCTACTTTCTTTTTCTATAAATATACTTCAAATACTTGCAAGTATTAGCTCCTCATTACTGGAATTAATGACCTGAGAGGAGCTTCTTGGGAAGGAAAATGGCTGTGGCTTACAATTTGGAGGTCCGTAGTTCAGGCTCAGATGGTCCTATTAGTCTGATATCCGCTGGAGACTGGCATGGCAGAGCAGGTGCAGAGGAGCACTCACACAGTGAGCCAGGGAGCAGGAAGGAAGCTAAACTGAACTTAGCTTAATGAAGCAACCCTCTCATGAGAACTATCTTCTGAAGGCATGCTTCCAATGATCTAAAGAGTTACCACCAGACTCACCTACCAGAGGCCATTATTAGATGAAGTCTCTACCCTTAATCCATTAACCATTAACAGACTTTAGGGTTTAAGAATCTTCACAAGATTGAGGAGCCAAGTTCTGTTCAATCTCTAACATCAGATAAACAGAATCATTCAGTATATTTCTTTTGATAATTGGCTTATTTCACTTAGTGTTCAAGATTCATTCATGTTATGGCTTGTGACAAGATTTCCTTCCTCTTTACGTCTGAGCAATATCCCATTGTATGTGTATACCACTTTTTGTTTATCCATTCACCTGTCAATAGACCTTTGGGTTGCTTCCTCCTTTTAGCTATTGTGAATGGTGCTGTTATGAACATGTGTATGCAAATATAAGGTCTAACTTTTGAGTATCTTTTCCTATAATGATGATGGATTTGAGTTAATTTCATCATCCTTTCTTAACCACACTTCTGATGTTGTTTTTCTTTAAAATCTACTACTTTATATGTATGGCCAATGAAATAATATAAACTTATTCAAAGGTCTTCAAAATGCAAAGCCAACTGATTAGTATTACTCATTTCCTGCTAGTTCTCTAAACTTTCCTCTTTCTGAAGCAATGTAAGCAATCAAAATGAATGTCATTCATTCTTTCTTGAAGTCTACTTCCACTACTCCAGAGTTCTTTTTCTGCATGTCAAAATCCTCCTGTCTCCAACTCCCCCACCCCCTCCTTCATGAAATCTTCGTGTTCCTTCTAACCTGATATATTTCATTATTCTAAAAATCCTCACAGTGCCTTGTGCTATACAGGATCCTAACATATTCTTCCCCATGTGTAGAAGAGTTACCTATAAACTTGTACCTATGCATCACCTCCAACTAATAATATTTCACTAGTGCCAGACACTGTTATAAATACCTTGTGTATATTAGCTCATGTAATCTTTACAGTAACCCATGTGATAAACAACAAAAACCAAAATCAAATGGAGTTCATTTTATTTCAACTCATAAATAATGGAAAGGTAAGTGACAAGGTGGGGAAAATATCTACTCTCTAAATGATAGTCTTTACACACACACACACAAATTTTTATACTTCAGATAAAAATAATATAAGCAATAATTATATCCATTTTACAGAAGAGAAAATTGAGGTAAAGAAAGATAACTTGCCCAGTCACACAATATGTATGTGTGATTATTTTTTAGTAACTCTAGGTTCACAGCATAACTGAGCAGAGGTACACAGATTTCTCATATATTCCCTGTTCCATACACAGAGCCTACTCTATCAAACTCCTCACTGGAATAGTACATTTGTTACAATCAATGAACTACATTAATACATCATTATCACCCAAAGTACATAGTCTATATTAGGGTGCATTTTGGGTGTTGTGCTTTCTATAGGTTTGGACAAATTTAAATGACATGCATCCACATTTTAATATCATACAGAAGAATTCCGCTGTTTTTAAAACCCTCTGTGTACCACTTGTGTATCCTTTCGTTCTCACTGACGCCTGGAGACCACTGATCCTTTTACCGTTTCCATAGTTCCACCTTTTTAAGAATATCCTGTTAAGCCCCAAGGTCTGAAGTGGCTGCTGAGAGCCATCTGGAGCCATCTTTGCTGCCTATTCTCCCAGGAGGCCTGTGGTAGCCAAAATGGCAAGGGCAGTTCTGCACCCAGCCAGACATGGGCTAACAATAAAACTCTATCCCTAAGCCTCAAAAAAACAAAACAAACAAACAAAAAACCCAAAAACTGTTAAGCCTGTTAAGAGTGACTTCTTTTTATTTATTTATTTATTTGACAGATAGAGAGAGAGAGAGACAGAGAGAAAGGTCTTCCTTCCGTTGGTTCACCCCCCCCAAATGGCCGCTACAGCTTGCACTGTGCCGATCCGAAGCCAGGAGCCAGGTGCTTCCTCCTGGTCTCCCATGCGGGTGCAGGGGTCCAAACACCTGGGCCATCCTCCACTGCCCTCCCCGGGCCACAGCAGAGAGCTGGACTGGAAGAGGAGCGGCCAGGACCAGAACCCAGTGCCCATATGGGATGCTGGTGCCACAAGGTGGAGGATTAACCAAGTGAGCTACGGCGCTGGCTCCCAAGATTGACTTCTGCTGAGAAATATACATTTATATTTTCCTTATATCTTTTCATGGCTTGATAGTTCATTTCTTTTAGCTGTGAATAATATTCTATTCTCTGTATATGTCAATTTAGCAATTCACCTACTAAAATGACATCTTGATTGCTTCTGTGTCTTGGCAACTATGAAAAAAAATCTAAAAATTCATGTGCAGGCTCTTTTTTTTTAAGTTTTATTTATTTGAAAGTCAGAGTTAAGGAGAGAGAGGGGAGAGCACTAGAGAGTGAGAGAGAGAGATCTTCCATCTGCTGGTTTACTCCCCAGATGGCCACATCTGGGCCAGGCTGAAGCCAGGAGTCAGGAACTTCCATCAGGTCTCTCACAAGGGTAGCAGGGGCCCAAGCACTTGGGCTGTTTTCCACTGTTTTCCCAAGTGCATTAGCAGGGAGCTGGATTGGAAGTGGAATGGCCAGGACTGAACCAGCACCCACATCGGATGCTGGCGTCACAGGTGGCAGTTTTACCAGCTATGCCACAATGATGGCTCCTTTGTCCAGGTTTTTATGTGGAAGTAAATTTTCAGTTAACTTGGGTAAATACCAAGGAGCATAACTGCTGGATTTTTATGAGAAGACTGTTTACTTTTGTAGGAAACTGTCAAATTGTCTTTCAATGTGACTGCTGCATTCTGCATCCCTACCAGCAATGAATAGAAGTTCCCTTTGCTCCACATCCTCTCCAGCATTTGGTATTGGGTTTGGATTTTGGCCATTGTAATTGGTGTGTTATGTGCCTTGAGTGGTGAAGAAGGGCACGTATTCAAGATGCTGGGGTGGACATACATGAGAGCAATAAGGTGTAGTTAGTAAACACTGGCCTATCCAAGAATGGCAATTTCTTCCCCTATAGTAGGACTGCCAACCCCTTTTTTTCTACTTTATATTTGGGCAAGTTGGGACAATCACCATAGAAATTACCTTCTACATGCTTGTATTAACATTGGCCAAGATATAGTTGTGTATGTATGAGTGGCAGATGTTGACGGTCTGTGTTTCTCGCTGCAAGTTCCGTGAAGATAAAGATTGTGTCCCTTTTGCCTGGTTTCCTAGTATAGTGCCTGATACATAGTAGGTATTGAATGACTGACAAGCATATAAATAGATGAATGAGTGAGTCATATCCTGTAGTATATTGGGCCTGGTGGGAAAAACAGCTGGGGGATGTACCCTTGCATCCTAGCAGAATGAAAAGCCTCCTTCCCTCCTATGCATGATATAAAGGGCATAGATTATGAAAGCAAAGGTAGAATTGAGTTTACAATGACAAAATATAAACAACAAAAACCAAAATCAAAAAAGCTAATTTCATTCCAAAACTCATAAACAATGGAAAGGTAAATGGCAATGTGGAAAATACTTACCCTATAAATGATAATCTTCACACATATACACACACAAGTTTTTATACTTCAGAAAAAAGAATATAAATATCCTAGTAGAAAAATGGACACTATTTCTTATACAGAATTTCCATATGTATGTAGTGTAAGCATGATATTAAGGTGAACATGTTAAAAATAAAAATAAATCTGTATAGCCTTCAGTGTTTTCTAGCTGCTAGTAAAATCAGTTTTCAACTATCCATGGATGATTATTCTTTTACTTCTCTTTTATTTGTATTGTTATTATTGATTTAAGATCACATTGATTAGAATCACTAATTATCAGCAAGAGAAGAGAGACTTTGAGACTAAAAAGACAATTTCAGAATAACAACATTCGTTTGGTTACACGTATGGAGAGTAAAACAAGATACTGGGAGTGGGTGAAAACAGACGTTAATTTAAAAAATCATAACAAATACATATTTACAATTTGGATGAGCATGTTGAAGTACAAGTACAGATTGCCATGAAAGGGGGCAGGAAAGATCATACTTACATGGATCAATTGTGAAAGAGAGTTGAGAAAGTGATACATGAATTGAGAACAAAGAGGTAATAGTTAACAAAGAAGAATGTGGCAGGAGAGTGGGCTTGTGAAAGTGTGCCTTCCAGTGCTGCGGAACTTCAGGAGAAGAAGGCATTGTGTTGGAAGAGAACTTGGTGTTTTATAGGAACTGTAGGAAGGCAATATAACTGAAGAGGATGGGCTGAGGTAGCAGGTGGCACGGAGTAAGTCTGATAAAGAGAGAAGGGCCTTCATAAAACCTTTTTGTCTTTATTCCAAGAACAATAGCAGTCATGCAAGTATTTTAAGTCAGATTGTTGCAGGATTGAATTTTTTACTTTAAAAATCACAGGTTTATGATTTTTCTCTTATTTTTTATACAGCACACTCATCCCCCACCTTCCCGTCAGCTCTCTTCCCTGGCTGCTGTATGCATAGGGAATTGAAAGGGTGTAAGACTGACAAAGTATGAATACACTGGAAGGTTATGGCAGTGTTCCAGATGGGAAATGATGGATGAGAGTTAGGGCTGCAGTAGATTACATTAGTGTTATAGCAGGTCAAATAGACAGGATTTGGTGATTTGGATATGACAGAAAAGAAAGAAGAATCAAGAATAACTTCTAGATTTCTGGCTAGTGCAAATGGATACACAGTGCTATTTGCAGAGGGAAAGAACACTTGAGAGGGGCCATGAACTTGGTTTTGAATGTACTGACTTTGAGGTGACTTTTTGCAGAAATGTTGAATGAGTAGTTGGATGCAGAACCTCAAGGAGAGATGTGACTCCAAATGCATTTAGGAACCAATACTGTAAGGAGGGTAACTCATGTCTTAGCCATGGATGGAAACTTCTAGGGTGACAAATGTAGAGAGAATTTTTTAACTTTAACCAAATATTGAGAAAAATTCCAACTCTATTATTACCTCTATTTTTATTATGTCCTTTTATTTTTTACTATAAAACTAAAATTGTTACTTTTTATTCTCACAATTGAGCTAAATTTCTTCAAAAATTTTTCAATTTTCTCTTATTGCTATGATCTCATATTGCTCCCACCCCCCATCTCTTCCTCCAAATAAGTTTCCCCTGAGGTGAACTACTTCAAAATTAGGCCATTCATTTTTGGATTAAGATCATTCAGTAAATTATCTTTGGTTCTAACTTATTTGCATTGGTTTGATTCCATTGGTTGAAATAAAATAAAAATCAGTAAATTAATCTGCAAGGTGAGCAAAGAAGTGGAACATTTAATTGCCCATCCATAGGCTTCTTTACATATCGCATTGCTTGAGAGACTTTGCTATCCTCTGAATAGAGATTGTGAGAAACATTAAAGCATGATGAGCCTCCACAATGTCTATAATCAGACGATACAGATGATAGTAGCTCAGTATGAGCAAACGCATTATCAGGCACAAAGAGAGCAGAAGGAAATGATAAGGGAAGACTGGTGGAATAGCTGGAAACATATATAATGGTTTTTGCCTGCAAGATAATTACATGGGTTTTGTTGGCTGAAACAGAAGACTTCCTTCAGGAATGAAAACTGTTCTGTGGTCAAGAAAAGGTTGGAAAAGAGACGTGCTAAGGCTTGCTGACTAGAATGGGAAAACAAAACAAAATATATGACTGGAAGAGAGACTTGAAGAAAAGGATAAAGTCTATGAAGATAAAAAGAAAAGATGTTTGTAGGAGAAGAGTGAAAACTAGATTTTATCTCATAACAATAACTTCTCCATTTTTGTCCCTCCTCTTCTCTCCCTGGCCCCCTGACAAAATAAAAAAAATGCATATAAATAGATTTATATTGTAGGAAGTAATTTCTGAAAAGAAATTTTTAAATAGTGTATGTAGTAGAATCACAAGGTAAAGCCCATGATTCATTTTTCTAGGTACCCTTAAAAGAAAATAGCAATTTTGTTTGTCTTCCTCAGAAATGGGGCATTCCAATAGACTAAAGAATTGGTATAAATTAAAAATAAAATAGCAAAAAATGATTAGCCATTCTTCACTCTCAGGCTTCTGATGTTATAAACAGTAATAATAGAAGTGAAGAGTTGTTATTTTCCTTTTCCTTCCACTTAACTGAGCATTCCTTTCCTTGACCTTTCCAGAAGGATCTATTGAAAAAAAATATAGAGTAGTAATTGATTTATACCACAGCCACATCTCAGGATGCGAATGAAATGTCAAGTAACATTAGAGAAAATTTAGAATGAAAAACCATATAGGGAAAAAGATTAACTAGACCTGTGCTGGTGATTATTTTGATGCTTCCTTTGAACGTCCTATAAAGAAAACAAGCAGACACCACAGGTACGTGTTCTGTGAGAATTCAGTGCAACAGTCAATGAAACACCTCAGATACTTCTAGGACAATGACTTTTTTTTTAAGATCCACCTATTTATTTGAGAGGCAGAGGCAGAGGCAGAGGCAGAGGTCTTCCAACCGATGGGTCACTCCCCAGATGGCCGCAATGGCCGGAGCTTCGCCAATTCGAAGCCAGGAGCCAGAAGCTTCTTCTGCATCTCCAAAGCAGGTGCAGAGGCCCAAGGACTTGGGCCATCTTCCACTGCTTTCCCAGGCCTTAGCAGAGAGCTGGATTGGAAGTGGAACAGGTGGGACTTGAACCAGTGCCCATATGGGATGCTGGCACTGCAGGCAGCGGCTTTATCTACTACTCCATGGCACCAGCCCTGGAAAATAACATTTAACACAAGGAATTAGATACTCACAAAAGCATAGTAAGGTCCTGGGTAGCTGAAGTCAGGGCCTGTCATTAGGCAGCTTTCTAGCTTCCACAAAACTGCAAACTTAGATCATCTGGGTTGGCCACTCACTCGGTTTACCAGAACTTGAACATCAGCTAACAGAGCTGTAAGAAGAATGATTTTTGACTCTCTTCTGCCTTCCAGATCTCAAACAAGATCATCTCACAGAAGGTCAGTAAACCCTAAATTACTTTCAACATTCTGTCTGCCAGAGATCCTGGGAAATACGGTTTTTATTTTTCCATTTCCCATGATTAGAAGGAAGAGAACTTAGAAGAGTGTCGAAATGATGTTAAAGCTCAACAGGCAATATCTAGAACACACATATTCCCCCAGCAGAAAATTCCCCCAGCACCAAACACAGGCACTATTAAATTTTATAAACCTATAATTAAGTAAACTATACTGAAAAGGTAGTAATCACACCAAACATCAATTATTTACTGAATTCTTCTGTTATCTATGCTCTTAAAGTTATTTACATCCTTTGAATCCTTGGAAATAGTACATAATAGAGTCCTACTGAGAAACTCTTTCCAACTTTATGTTCAGTGGGGTAGCTTGATATCAGCCATGATTAGAATATTTATATCACAGAAACACACCAGTCTTAGTTCTTATCTCCAATCTAGAGAGCAAGTGGTTAACATTTACTAGCATATCACTAATATAAGAAGAGTTGTTAATAAGGAGAAAAATAAGATAAAAGGTTTTAAGGTATCTGGAAATATGTGAGTCATACAAAAAATTGAGAAGTAGAAAAGAAATATAGATAATTAGAATTCAGTACAGTAAGAACTTATTATACTTGACCCTGACTAATGTCTGTCATATGGAATCTTAGACACTATAATATTTAGTCCAAGATGTAGATTTAAGGTATGTGGTTAACTTCTGGGAGTTCTAAGCCTGCAAAGGGACCAAAGAGTCATCTCCATCATTGGGATAAGTATGAGGTGTTTGTAATGATTGGAATCTGTTAAGATTATATTATTTGGGAAATATTTGTGGCAGTATAACACCTTGGAGGGCTGAGTGAGAAGAGAGGAGTTTTTATTTATTTATTTTTTTAAGATTTATTAGAGAGTTACAGAGAGAGGTAAGTCTTCCAATTGCTGGTTCACTCCCCAAATGGCTGCAACAGCTAGAGCTGAGCAGATCAAAAGCCAGGAGCCAGGAGCTTCCTTGGGGACTTGGGCCATCCTCTGCTGCTTTCCCAAGTGCATTAGCAGGGAGCTGGCTTGGAATTGGAACAGCCAGGATTTGAACTGGTGCTCATATGGGATGCCAGTGCTGCAGGCTGGGGCTTTAACCTGCTGTGCCACAGTGCTGCCCCCAAATGGGGAGCCTTTTAAGGAGTTCTCATCAGCACAGGTATGGCTGGAGACAAGAGACTGACCAGCTATTTCGCAAGCAAAGCTATGATGAATTAAGGTCATGGTCACAGTACAAGAAGCTATTATAGGCAACTTGCGTTCAGGTAGCGATGAAGAAACGTTGGAGGTTACTGAAGCACCAAAAGAGCCAGGAAAGAGGAACTCATTTGAAATTACCATGGAAATGGACATATGTCCTACCTACCTTTACCTGTATGTAACCTTAGAGCACATGACTTTTTGGGTCATAAAAATCTCTACCTGGGTCCAGCGCTGTGGTGCAGTGGGTTAACGCCCTGGCCTGAAGCACTGGCATCCCATATGGGCGCAGGTTCGAGACCCAGCTGCTCCACTTCCTGTCCAGCTCTCTGTTATGGCCCGGGATAGCAGTAGAAGATGGCCCAAGTCATTGGGCCCCTGCACCCACGTGGGAGACCCAGAAGAAGCTCCTGGCTCCTGGCTCCGGATTGGCACAGCTCCGGCCATTGCGGCCATCTGGGGAGTGACCTATCAGATGGAAGACCTCTCTCTCTCTGCCTCTCCTCTCTCTGTGTAACTCTGACTTTCAAATAAATAAATAAATCTTTAAAAAAAAAACTTTACCATATATAGATAGGAATAAACTTTATCATATATAGATAGGAATAAACCCTCAAGTTATTGTGTAAATAGAGATTTTCTGGTGAGCTATCAAACATCCTACCAAGAAGAAAGCTACAGGAATGTTTTGTGAATAATCTTATATTCAGTGTACTCAGATTTTCACATTTAGTCTTTTTTCCAGTGATCTCAACATAAAGAAAGCGTTTTGAATGGAAACCATGTAGGGAACACAGGAAAACTGAAGCAAATCCGAATCACTCTCGGGGTGCATAGGTAAGCCATCACAATTTGGAATATAAGAATTTGAGTTGATTCTACTAGTTAGGTGCCACTTAGGATGCCTGCGTACTGTATCAGAGTCCCTTTTGGAGTCTCAGCACCTCGACTTCCAATCCAGCTTCTGGCGACTGTGTCTAAAAAGGCAGTGGATGATGATTCAGGTGCAGGGGGCCCTGCCATGCACGTGAGAGATACAGATGGAGCCCCCAGTTATTGGCTTCGGCCTGCACCAGCCCTGGATATTTTCGGCATTTGGGAAATGAACCAAGGGTGGAAGATTTCTCTCTCTCTCTCTCTCTCTTTCTGTCAGTCTGACGTTCAAGTAATTAAATCATAAGAATAAGAATGTAGGCATAAGAATGGGATATTAAGCTTAGTCTATCTTGGGCATCAAGCTTGAATTAACTGCAACAACTCTCAAGGGCCCTATTCTTACTTTACTTCAAGACTACCAGAGTTACTTGTGTTCTTGAGTTTGACTATTATTTTCTTCCTTTTGAGTTGCTCTAAAGAAAAAAAAAAAAATCCCTACCTCCCTTGGGGAGAGAAGCAGAATTTTGTTTTCCTACCTATGCTGTATTTTGTCATCAGTGGATCCATCACAAAACAATTTTTCCCAGTGTTTCACAGTACAAATTGTCAAGAATATTGATGTCTGTTGATTAGCATATAAAAATACATGAAATGCTTTAGATTAACATTAGAATTTAGGAAGCATGCTTGATGATTATCAGAGAGAAGCCTAGGAAAATTAAATGAAGGATTCTAGGGAATGGGTAGGTACGGTTTATGTAAATAGATTTGGTACAATAATATAAAAGTTTTACTCAGAAAACAACTATCCTTGATATATCTCTGTAATTACTATAAAAACCTGAGTTGCAGAAAGCAACATTGGGCTGTCATGTTAGTTTTTCATTTTACAGAAAATTTGAAATATTAAACTAAGTCCAAATTGATATATTATTGTATTTAAATAGATCAATTTATTTTCTTAGCTGTTCTACTAAAGCATCCATTTTTCATGCAAGGGACATTTAAATTAGAAGACTATTAAATTTTGTATCTAGAAAGGTTTTATGAGAAGCACTGAAGATTTAATATGTTTTAATAATCATGATCATGGCCAACCATTTATGGAAAATACCAATATTTAGTAACATTTAAGATTGAATTTATAAGGTCCCTTACATTAAGAAACTTCAATTATACTGTTGGTGGGAGTGTAAATGGGAATAATATATTCTCAAAAATAATTTGGCCCTGGCTGGTGCCGCGGCTCACTTGGCTAATCCTCCACCTGCAGCGCCAGCACCTGGGGTTCTAGTCCCGGTTGGGGCACTGGATTCTGTCCTGGTTGCTCCTCTTCCAGTCCAGCTCTCTGCTGTGGCCCAGGAGTGCAGTGGAGGATGGCCCAAGTGCTTGGGCCCTGCACCTGCATGGGAGACCAGGAGGAAGCACCTGCCTCCTGGCTTTGGATCAGTGCAGCGCGCCGGCTGCAGCGCACCCCGGCCGTAGCGGCCATTTGGGGGGTGAACCAATGGAAAAAGGAAGACCTTTCTCTCTGTCTCTCTCTCTCTCACTGTCTAACTCTGCCTGTCAAAAAAAATGTAATTAAAAAATAATAATTTGGCCCTAAGTTTTAGGGCTGAGCATTTCATAATAGCAGTTAAGATCTCTGCCTAGGACACTCCATATGCCATTTTGGTGTGCTTGGCCTTAAATTGTAAAGTGGAACATTTTTATTCTGTACTACCCAGAATTTTTACTTGTAGGTTTATAGCTTAGAGAAACTTCTATTTGTGCACTGAGATAGTAAAAAAAAAAAAAATCATTCATGGGATCGTTGATCATAATAGGAACAATTAGAATTTAAAAATCCATAGAAAGATGAATACATAAACAATGGACTATTATATGGCAGTAAAAATGACTGAACTATGGGTAAAAACATGGGAGGATCTAGAAATTTAATAGTGAGAATACACATACTGGAGGATTATATTGTAAGATATCATTTTTATAAATGTCAAAGCTAAGCAAAACTAAAAAAATTATTATTCAGGGATACAGACATATGTGATTAAGGTTTTTATTTAAGATTTCTTTATTTGAAAGGTAGAGTACTTGGGCCCTGCACCTGCATGGGAGACCAGGAGGAAGCACCTGGCTCCTGGCTTCGGATCGGTGCTGTGCGCCGGCCGTAGCGGCCATTTGGGGGGTGAACCAATGGAAGGAAGACCTTTCTCTCTGTCTCTCTCTCTCACTGTCTAACTCTGCCTGGCAAAAAAAAAAAAAAAAGAAAAGAAAAAAAAAGGTAGAACAGCTGGGCTGGTATTGTGGCATAGTGGGTAAAGCCCCCACCTGCTACACCGGCATGCCGTATGGGCATGGGTTTGAGTACTGGCTGCTTCACTTCCGGTCCAGCTCCCTGCTAATGCGCCTAGGAAAACAATAGAAGATGGCTCAAGTTCTTGGGCCCCTGCACCCATGTGGGAGACCGGAAGAAGCTCCTGGCTTCCGACTGGCCCATGTCTGGCCATTGTGGCCCGGTTTGGGGAGTGAACCAGTGGAGGGATGATCTCTCTCTCCCTCTCATGCTCTGCCTTTCAAATAAATAAATACATCTTAAAAAAAAAAAAAAAAGGCAGAGCAGTGGCAGGGTATGAGGGAGATCTTCCATCCATAGCTTCAATATTCCAGTGTGCCCATGCCACCCACATGGGAGATGTGAATGCAGCTCCAGGCTTCTCTCTCTCTCTCTCTCTGTAACTCTGTTAAATACAACTTAAACTGACTGATAATTTTAATTTAATTGAAATTTTAAAATATTCAGAGAATTTCTATACATATAAAAGTTTTACTTAAAATGTATTATTTTAAGGTATTTTAAAATCAGATACATCAATCAGAGGCTCAGCTGATAAGTCACTTTACATTTGAGTTTTATAACTTCGTATGAAGTGGCAAAAACAAAAATAGATGAGGGCATCATGGAGCAACATCTTACTGGAAAATAGATTCACTGGTTAAAACTTTTTAAAAATATTCCTTAAACTTAAGAGGTAGAACTATGAAATTTTTTTCTGAAAATATTTTTTAGATTTATTTATTTTATTTGAGAGGCAGAGTTACAGAGAGAGAGAGAGAGAGAGAGAGAGAGAGAGAAAGATCTTCCATCCGCTGGTTCCCTCCCCAAAGGGTCACAATGGCCATAGCTGAGCTGATCTGAAGCCAGGAGCCAGGAGTTTCTTCCGGGTCTCCCACGTGGGTGCAGGGATCCAAATACTTGGGCCATCTTCCACTACTTTCCCAGGCTCATTAGCAGGGGACTGGATCGGAAGTAGGGCAGCAGGGACTCACACCGGCACCCATAAGGAATGCCAGCATTGCAGGTGGCGGCTTTACTTGCTATGCTACAGCGCCGGCCCTTCTGAAAATAATTTTTAAAAGTGATATATTTATGTTAGAAGTTTGACATGAGTTACTTGCATAGTTGAAAATGGTAATTACCTGGAAAAGATTTTATCACTATTGTAGTTCATGAAAACCTAGGATTGTCATTAGCTCTCTATTCGTTGCCATGTTACTTATAGTAGTAAAGCATTGGTATAATGTGCACTTATCCTACCTTTTTCCTCTCTGTGAAATTTAGACACTATCTCACTAGCAACAGATCTTTTGGATCAGTTTACTGGCACTTGGCTTCTGCCCCACAGATATTTTCAATGAGTAAGGGAAATATTCATAGTGCAGTGCTTGTCCCAAAGTCTAAAATCAAAATTGTGGAATAAGAATTCCATGTATTTTGTGGCTGGTGTTATGGAGCAGTGGGTTAAGCCACCACACCATAAAGGAGTGCCGGTTCCAGTCTAAGTTGCTCCACTTCTAATCAAGTTTCCTGCTAATGTCCCTGGGAAAGCAGTGGAAGATGGCCCAAGTACTTGGGCCTCTGCCACCCATGTGGGAGACCTGGTGTTCTTGTTCCTGGCATGTTGCAGCCAATTGGATAGTGAATCAATGAATGGAAGATCTCTGTCTCCCTCTCTTTGTGTCTCTCTAACTCTCTGTCACTCTGCCTTTGAAATAAACAATTAATAAAAGAAAGAACCCATGTATTCTTTTTGATATTTCTATGGCAGAGATCTACTGAAATGTTACCACAGAAGTGTAAAATTAGTTATCTCAGCATCACTAGGCAATCGGTGTGGATGTTAGAGTATGAAACTGGTGATAAGAAGAATGGAGTTATTTGCTGAAGTATGATATTCATTTGACATCTTTGTGCCTCACTTCCCTTACATACATAAATGGAGACGACAGCTTCTCTGTTTGCCTCAGAGGATTGTTAAGAGAATGGAAATAAGCTGCTATACATAAAAAACCTTTGTAGTCTCAAGAAATTTGCAAATGTTAGTCACTAGAAGAAGGTCTTTTTTATTTCTATAATACATTAAATTTCTTTTTTACAATGATTTTTAAAAATTTATTTGAGAGGCAGAGTTACAGATATAGGGAGAGAGAGAGAGAAAGGTCTTCCATCTGCTGGTTCACTCCCCAGATGACCACGATGGCTGGAACTGGGCCAATCCGAAGCCAGGAGCCTGGAGCTTCTTCCGGGTCTCCCACATGGGTGCAGGGGCCCAAGAACCTGGGTCATCTTCTATTGTTTTCCCAGGCCATAGCAGAGAGCTGGATCGAAAGAGGAGCATCTGGGACTTGAATGGGTGCCCATTTGGGATGCCAGCACTTCAGATGGAAGGTTAGCCCACTATGCCACAGTGTTGGCCCCAGTACATTAAATTGCACAGTAAACTATAACAAAAATCTTATTTAGTCATTTTTTTTAAATTGACAATGTAAATTACATGAATTTCTTAATATAAATAAACAAGTGCCTGTAGATTCTGCTTGAAAAATTATTTTACTGGGGGCTGAAGTGGCATAGCAGGTAAAGCCAAGGCCTGCAAAGCCAGCATCCAGTTTGAGTCCTGGTTGCTTCACTTTCAATCTGGCTCCTTGACAATGTGCCTGGGAAGGCACTGAAAGATGTCCCAAGTCTTTGGGCCCCTGCAGTCATGTGGAAGACCTGAGAGAAGCTCCTAGCTCCTGGCTTCGGTCTGGTCCAGCCCTGACCATTGATCCATTTGGGGAGTGAGCCAGCGGACAGAAGATCTCTGTCTCTCCCTCTCTCTCTAAGTATGCCTTTCAAATAAAATAATTCTTAAAAAAGTTATTTGATTTTTCACAGGATGAACCACTTATATGTAAATGTCGACACATATCTCCTTAGATTCTCAGGATATGTAGATTTCTTAGTTAATTCATCAAGTCAAGCCTTGCTGTTTAACTTGCAGAGTGATCCGTAAGATAATTTCTCCTCTTTGCTTAGGTATGGGGAAGCAGAGCTTCTGCTCTTCCTAAGCATCTATTGTGTGATTATCAATACAGGAATGTTGTGGACAGGCCTGGTGGGCCTCTGGGTTTGATTTTACTACTATTCCATGGCCCAGTTTGACTTGTAGTTCTGTAATCTTTGTGATAAACATATTCATATATAGATTGATAAGACACCTATAAGTGATTTGCTAATTTATAGTAAAAAAAAGTTGGAAACTTGAAAGCTTATTTTTATTTGAAAGGGAGAGAGAGAGAGAGAAAGAGAGAGAGAGAGAGAGAGAGACTCCTTTTATCTGCTAGTTTACTTTCCAAATGCCCTACAACACATGAGGCTGGGCCAATCGGAATCTAGGAGCCAGAAACTCAATCCAGATGTCTCTAGCAGGTGGCAAAATCCCAAGTGCTTGAGCCATCATCTGCTGCCTCCCATAGCGTGCAACAGCAGGAAGCCAAATCTGAACCAGAGGTGGGACTTGGACTCCAACATGTGATGGAGGTGACCCAAGTGCCGGCTTAACATCCATGCTACAATGTCTGCCCCTGAAAACTTATATCAATAACACTAATGCATCACCTTCTTTTACAGTTCCTAAAGGATTTTGAATTGTTACCTCATTTTGGAATCTTTCATTATTGAACACACAATTTGTTTTAGACTTTTATTTTCTGTATTTATTAGGTGGAAAACACTGAGCAGTGCAAAGCAGAACAAGAGACCATATCCTACATGTCAAAATCACAATCTGTCAACAGTTCTTTGTATTTTCTTTCTCTTTTCTATGATTTTTATTATTGATATTATACTGTATATGCTATTTAAATGTGTAAATTCCCATTTTTTTCTGGTTATGATGGAAATCTATGCCTTTTGTGGCAACTTTGGAAAAGTTATGGAAAATAGAAGTCTAAAACAGGAAATGAAAACCACCCATAATCCACTAGAGCAGTTAAACAGTGTGAATATTTTGGTGCTTTTTCCTTCCAAAACCTTTTATTTTACTTCGCAAAACACAACCAGGATCATAGCAAGGCAGAACTGCTTGAGGGGACAGGCCCTGCCTTGGCTGGGATGGCGCAGCCTCTGCTCTCCAGGCCCGCCGGCTTCGGAGGCAGATCAGCACTCTGGTACGTGGACAGGGGTGGCCGGAGTTACTGTCGCCCTTTAAGGCTCGCTCGTCCCTGCGGTCTAGGCTGACTTGTGCACTGTTCCCTTCTGGAACCGATTCCCACCTTCAAGGAAGATCCATCTCCCACATTTCAAGTTAGGGTTGAAGGCTTCTGGAAGCCCGCACTCACTCCCGCTTATTCACAGACCCTCGCCCCTAGGCCATTTCCTGCGACGGCTGATGCGGGATAGGAGGCCGCCGCTTAGGAGGGTCAAAGGGACCTTCATACCAAAGGGTAGAATCACAGCCCTGGACCCGCGGCTCCATTCGGAAGCTGCCTGTCTCCTTCTGGCAGGGTTGCGACTAGGCAGGGCTTTAGTCAACTCCTGATCCCAGCGTCGCGGCCAGACCTTCCTCGCCGCTTCTGAGACGATCATCAGCGCACGCTTGATGGGACTCGAGTTCTCCCATTCTGTGGTTCTCGGGCAGGAGAAGGCCGTTAGGCCTTCCACTCCGGCAGGCCCCGGTAGCAAAACGCTCAGGCTGCCGCCAACTACTTGAGCGTCTCCGTCTCGCTTTGCGAAGCGGGAGAAGTGCGTCCCTTCTCGCTTGCCTTATGCCTGGCGATGCCGGGACCGCACTACGGTGCAGCCTGCCGGAGGGGGGAACGCTCACGTGCGCTTCTCTACTTCCCAGCAAGCAGCTGCGGCTCCGAGGAAACCAAGGCGAAGGCTGGCAGGGTCCGCATTATCTTGACCTCGGAGCCGTACTGGCGGCGGGGACGGCCAGCTGCAGGAGCCGGGCGGCGGACGCCTCCGTGGCCTCCCCCCCCGTGTTCCTCTGGCCCGCCCAGGGCTGCAAGCGCGCGCCAGCAGCGCAGCGCTTCCTTAGCCTCTGACAGCTCGCTGGGAGCATCGCAGGGTCTCGAATCCCCGCTCGAGGGGGCGGGACGGGGCGGGGCGAGCGCACAGGGCGGGGCGAGCGCGAGCCGGGGCGCGAGGAGGGAGCTCGCGGGCAAAACCGAGCCGAGCCGAGCCGAGCCGAGCGAGGCTGGAGGTGCCGGGGAGAGTGAGGCAGAGCCGGGCCGGCCGCCTGCGGCTTAGCGCCGATCGTGCCGCGTTGCCGGGCGCCGTGTACCCCGCCTTTGCCCAGGCTCCAGCAAAACTTTTATTCTCTGGGGCCCCCAGGGGGTGTGTGTGAAGGAATCGGAGCCCTCGGGTGTCTCGGGGCGCCCCTGCAGCGGCGACCGAGGGGACGTGCCAGCCCTCGCCAGCGCGGCTCTCGCGCCCTGCGCCTCTTCACCTGCCGATCGCTCTCCGGAGCCGCGAGGGGACACCCCCGGAGGGGGCAGCGCGGGCGCCGGCGTCCCCCTACCCTCCTGCTCGCGGCGGCAGACCCGCCCGGCGCAACTTTCACTCGATTCCTCTCACTCCACCGAGACACCCGACGCTGCCGCTGCTGCCGTCGCCGCGGTCTCACAAAGGGGGCGCGGGAGGGGAGGCGGCGCGGGCGGCGGGCACGGGCCTCCGGGCCGCCGGAGCGGGGAGACAAAAGGAAAACTGCCTGTGCTCGCGGTGCCCGTTCGGGGCCGCCTGCCCGTCCGCCGCCTGCCCGGCTCCGCGCGCCTCCTCCCTCCCGCCACCCTCGGCCGCCGCTCCGCCTCCCTGGTCGCGGGCCGGCCCCGCAGTGCTCTGGGACCCGGCGAGCCTTCGGGGCGCGCGTCGCTGCTGGTGGTTGGGGCTCTAGGGATAATAAATGATAGAGGATACAATGACTTTGCTGTCTCTGCTGGGTCGCATCATGCGCTACTTCTTGCTGAGACCCGAGACGCTCTTCCTGCTGTGCATCAGCTTGGCGCTGTGGAGTTACTTCTTCCACACGGACGAGGTGAAGACCATTGTCAAGTCCAGCCGGGACGCCGTGAAGATGGTGAAGGGCAAGGTGGCGGAGATCATGCAGAACGACCGACTCGGGGGGCTCGACGTGCTGGAGGCCGAGTTCTCCAAGACCTGGGAGTTCAAGAGCCACAATGTGGCGGTGTACTCCATTCAGGGCCGCAGAGACCACATGGAGGACCGCTTCGAAGTTCTGACGGATCTGGCCAACAAGACGCACCCGTCCATCTTCGGGATCTTCGATGGGCACGGCGGTGAGGTAGGAGCTCCCTGGGGGCTTTGTTTTGGGGTGTGTATGTGTGTGTGTGTGCGCTTGTGGGTGTAAACAACAGGACGTCGTGTGCGCCACGGGGAAGGACCCTGGTGTGGTGGTGATGACCCGGTGCCAGACTGGACAAATGCTGCTCAATTCGCAGGGTTGGGATGGAGGGTCCCATTTAGCGGAGGCAGATGGAGAGTCGTGCCTCTTGCCTTAAGGTTCCTAAGGCCGGACTCCAGCAAATGACTGTGCTTGTTTTTTTGGGGGGAGAGTTAGTGGTATTTCCAGTGAACTTTGGCTCCTGGCCTGAGTTGCCCCTGTTTTTAGTGTTTGAGGCTGAACTGGACACTGAGAAGACAGACCGTATCTCTGGTGTTACAGTAGGGAAAAAGAGTCAATCTGCAGAGCAGAGCCGGGCTCAGTGCGAGCGAAGGGAGCTGTGATTCTTGGTGTCGCCTTCGCTCTAGGGTGGAAGCCCAGGGGGCAGCTCAGCGCTTCTCCCCAACTCCATCAACTTTGCAAATGCAACCCGGCCGTTTGACAGGAGCCCCTGGCTGGGCGTCTGTTTTTAGCCGGGTCGCAGCGCGGGACCGGGATGCCGCTGGCCTTTGCAGTGCCAGTGCCCGCAGAGGAGGCAGTGCCCCGACCTCACCCCTTGCACCCGGGCCTGCGCGTCGAAGCGCAGGCGTCTCCCTGCTTCTACACTCTTTTGTTTGGGGTTCGTTCAGGAGAAGGAGAGGGGCCTAAGGGCCGGTTCAAGTCCCTGTGCCACATTTCTGCTGCACTAGGTTGCGCTCTGAATCTCAGGTTTCCTGGAGGTCGAGGGAGAGTTTGGCGCCTGTCCTTGAGCCTTGGCCCAGACAGTGGTGAATTTAGCTCCAGCGCCATGCACTAAAGAGCACCAGACCTGTCACCCCCATCTCTCTCAATTTGGCCGTTGTAACTAAGTTCCATCGCTTTTTCTTCCTTTGGGCAGCATGCTTTCTTGCCCTTCTTCCTCTGCCCCCTGCCGCCATTCCTATCCAACTTTCCCCTCAACCCCCTCAACTCTCTTCTCTGCCCTCTGATCTCCGAGTGGGCTGAGTGGGCTGCTGGGAACCGAAGGGAATGCCATTCTCTTTGAAGCTTTTACTTGTTCTTTGGCCTTTGTTTTGGGTAAACATTGAGAAGGTCCTCAGTTAGTTGTCTTACCTGCCTTCTCCACCCCTCACCTGCTAATATTTCCACAATACTATTCCAACTGCTTTGTAGAACTGACTTTGCCAAGAATGACAAACTCAGTAGGAAAACTTGTTTGATAGAACTGATACCAGTTTTTGCTATTTTCCACCCATCCCAGCCTTTTTTGTAATCTGTCTTTCAGAAAGACAGTTTCTCACAGGTTCTAATTTTTGTAGCCTCCTGTGCAGTTGGGTTCTTTTTCCTCCTTGGTCACAGGGCAGGTTAAAGATGTGAAGTTAATTGAAGGGAGAGACACTGTGTACTTTGGCAAAAACGTACCGGAATGACATGGTTGCCAATATAATAACTGATTTGTTTTCTTGGCTTGAGTCAGACAAAGCTGTATTTTCATTTTATGTGCCTAGATTCATATAAGCTTTGAAAAGGGGCCTTCAAAAAATTCATGGAAAAATGAACTCAAAAGATGTAAATTTTCTACAAAGTTTTTGAAGCCTTGCATTTTAAAAAACATTTTTATATTAAAATTACTGACATAATTTTTCTCATCTTTGAAGCTGCAATTTTAATTTAAAGGTCCAGATAGACTATTATATTGTTGTGAAACTTTGGGTTGTAGATGTCTGGCTGTGAGGTATTGTCGTGTTTTGAGCCTGCTGCACGTGTAAGTAATTGCATAATTAAATTTTTTTAAAAAGATTGATACTCTAAAACTTGAAAGATCATTTTCCTGAAAACGTTTGCTATTTGTAAAATAGTTTATATTACCTTTAAAAATACCTCTCTCTGTAACCTGCTGTGTGAAGCCAGTTCACTTATCGTAGCTTTGTTTTACGGCACAAGCAAGTGCTCTGAAAGGAATTATTTAGTTGCTATTCAGAGTGTGATAGTAACCAATAATACTAGGTTATTTTGGTCTTATTTTTTTCTTATATATTAATCAAAGAACATCCTGCCACCTAATTCTTGTCTTTTGTGTGGTTTAGCTCCTTTTAACATTCACCAGAGGAGGGTGCCACCGTTTGATTTTGGTATAGATGTTAATTGACTCCTGAAGTCTCTTGTATTTAGAAGCTGTATCAAGAGTGTTGCAAAAGATACAGGAAGGATTTAATTTTATTTCTAGTAATTCACACGAATAAGATGGAGCATAAAAAACCAGGCACCGTCTAAGTTATAGTGCTTTTTAGATCTGAAGGGGACTGTGTATATCCTTAACTATCCACTTCATCCTTGTATATTCACTTCATCCCATTTGTTTGGATGAGATGCTGATGGTTGGAGAAATTGTGACCTTCCTAAGGCTACATGGCCAGTTCGAGACTTTTGTTTGTTTGTCTTTGTATGAAACTACTGGACAAATTGTTTTGTGTATTTGCTTTGATAAATGGCAACCTGGGGGTATAAGAGGGCATGAGATATAAACTCTTTACTTAAAGTTTCAGTCTAGGCAGAGAGAGAGAGAGAGAGAGAGAGAGAGAGAGAGAGAGAGAGAGAGAAGCATACACATACCTGTACCAAAAAAATTATAGTCATGGTATGCTTAGGGTGTTATGGGGACACATAAGTGGGTATTTAAGTCCAACTTGGGGGATAGGAGGCCCAGGGAAAAACACCTGGGAAAAAAGCATTATTTACTGCAAGATTAAAAGGCAGACTTTATTTGAGATCTAGCTTTGAATCTCTGCTCTGCCTTTTACTAGCTGTGACCTGAGGCTTGTTGCTTAAGCTGCCTATCTGGGAGTTTCTTATCTAAAAAACAGAGATAATAATGCATGTCAGGTGTGCCCTTGTCAGTTGTATCATACCCTGTCTAGGGACAGACTCAATGGAGAGAAAGATACAGAAGAAGGAAGCTCATGGACCAAGAAGTATGCAGTGTTGGGGGCAGCAATATCCAAGGGAGAGAGATTCTACCTGTGGAAGCCACAGTTTGATCACTGTTAGAAAGATGTGGATTGGGCAAGGATAATTCATTAGATATTCCTTAAACTGTGTCTCTGTTGTAACTTCTGGTGAGCTTTTGGTTACTAATTCAGGATTCTAGGTATAATTGGACATTGCAAAAGCAGTCTCCTGGCTTTGGGTGCATATTTTCTGATTAGTTAAAAGGGATAGTCTCTATGATTAGTTAATAAATTGGTATTCTGATTTGTACTTCAGTCCCTTAAGAGTTAGGTTAGCATGAGTTAGTTTTCTGGAACATATTCACCTGCAGATTCTTTGACAAAGATAAATTTCTGGACTTGTTACGCTGAGGATCAGTCTGGGTATGACTGTGACTTTTCTTCTTCTAGATGAATTATTAAAGAGTTTTGTCTCAGTGGTCTCACAGGCCAGCTTCTTCACCTGATGCTCTCGGGCCCTTGAGACATCTTAGCCACAATACCCTGGGTGGATTGACTGTGAACAAGGGTATTTCAAAAATTCTTAGAAAATAGAATTAAAACATCCTTATTTTGGTGCAAAAAATATTGAAATCCATGCATATCAGAGGTGTTCAAAAAGTTAATCAAAATGGGTATTAGGAAAAACTATGCATGGATTTCAAAGAATTTTTGCACCAAAATAAACTTATCTTTTAATTTTATTTTTCCATAACATTTTTGAAGTTCCAACATATGTGCCTAAAGCTTTGACAGTGATTGTTTTGTTGTATAGCATACAACAACAAATAGGTGAGAAAACCTCTCGGATTTTTATGCATTTATATGGGAAGGTTGTTATTTTTGAAGTTCAAAAATAATATATAGGAAATGATTGTAGTTGTGCTTAACTGTAATTTCTACCCACAGGCAAAAAGGATGTGTGTGTGTTTCTTTTTATACCGTCTAGAAGAAATATTACCTATCCTTTGAGACAGTTTTGTCCCTGTTCACTGCTGAGACCTATCTAGGAGAAGGGATTGTTCTGTACTCCATATGCTTATGGGCATTTCTGTACTAAAGGTCAGATGTATCTTGACAGTTGACACACAGCTTGACCAATGGTTACAGCTTAGTGGTACTCATTTTGCATCAGAGAAAAGTCACAGTTCAGGCGCTTGTCAGGGCCTGCAATCTTGAGGCTCAGCGCTTAGAAGGGAAACTGCTTAGAGAGGATTGACACCCAAAGGATATACATAGACAGTTCTTTAGATCTGTAGTTCTCAACCTTTCTTGAGACTTACTACCCTTGGAGAATGCTATGAGACTGCAGATATGTGCCCCAGAAAAATGGGCATGCACAGCAAATTTTGTTTGTAATTTCAAAGGCAAATGGATACGTGAGGGCTGCAGATTCAGGGATGGGGAACCTTTTCTCTGCCAATGGCCACTTGGGTGTTTATAAAATCATTCATGGGTTATACAAAAATACCAGCTTAAAAATTAGCCTTTTATAGATTTATTGAGTTTTGAGTCCTGCCTGCACTTGCCTTGCCAAGACTGGACTAGGTGATTTCATGAGTCTTTTATGACCCATGGGCCAGATGCTACCCACCCCTAATAGAACAAAAAAGAGTTCCTGATGACCTGCAAGGAGCTGTGTGCCTGACCCCTACCTTGGTACTAATCTTGCCTTTGCCTCCTGCATTCCCATGTGTAGACTGTGTGCTGTCATTGCCTATTGAGGTTGCTATGCTGAATGGTCTCCCAAAACTCTCTGCCAAATAAGGATGCTGTTGTGGAGGACTTCGTTAGGTTATGTGGCATCTTCTTTACGAAGACTAAGGGAGAAAGAGGACTCTGAAACCTTTTGGTTTTAAATCTTAAGGATGCTGACTCAGGTAACTGATTGAGTCATCCAGTGTTTGTTAGCTTCTAGAACTATTAAGAGGCAAACCTCTGACCTACCTCTAGCAAATGCCTAGAATTTTGTAGAATACATTCATTGGTACGTGAGCCCACTTCCAAGACAGCTCATCTTTCCTACATTCAGTTTTCCTCTGTCCCATTTTCCCCTTTCTCTTCTTACATATGTCTTTTTATCTTGTTGAGTTATATATATGTATGTAAATTTTACTGAATCTTTCTGAAATGAGATGTTACTCTGAATACATATGAGTGGCACAGCTAATGGTCTGATTTTCAAATATTACGGCTACTGTTAGTCAATGTTTGATTCTCACATTATGATGCACAGGAGGCCTGGGGGATTAGTGTGGACAAATACTTTATGGTTTAAGAGAAAATCCCAGTTATTTTGGCTTAAAATGATACATTAAAATCAATGAAAATGATTTTCTCCCTAGTGAAACCTCTTCTCTTGTGCTTAGGTGAATGTGACAGCTTGTAGGTGAATGTAGGAGCCTGAGTGCTAACCTTGGTGCTTCTTTCATACAGGCTGTTAAGAAATTCATTCAATTAAGCCAACGTTTTCCTTGTCGTGTAACACACGTGAAAACAGAATATGCCCTGTGTGTGATGTCCAAAGATGAATCAGTGTATTCTCTGCCCTCAGGGAGCATTCTGTTTACTTGGAGAGATGAGCTTTTTACAAATAGGAGAGCTACAAAGATGCAGCTGTATCTAGCAGAGCTGTACGATGCGTATCTCCTACATGGCCTGCCTGAGGGAGCTTGGGGAATCTTGGGTAATTTTGAAGAGGAACTGATATTTGAGTGTATACTAGTATTTCAGTAGACAGAGACTGGGGGGAGGGAGGAGATGATGACATTACAGGTGGGAGAAAAATGTGGAAATGTTACAGAGGAAGTAAAATGCAGGCATAGTTGAAAGAGGCAGTTAGCACCATTTGTTTAGATGCTACTTTCCCCCAATTGCAGTCATTCTAGAAGCCCATTCATTCCTTTTTCCGTATTCAAGTACCCTCTGTATTTTGAAAGACTTAACATTGTTTTTAGATTAGATATTTTTTAAGTATATTTATTTGAAAAGGAAACCTCATATCAGCCCTGTGAATGGAAAAATCCATGAAATGAAATTCCTGGCCTTCAACCTGCTAAGAAGTTGTCTCCATTTTTATGGAGTAGAATAATTCTAAAAGTTTCCATCCAGTGTCTCATTGCCTCTGGAGTCCTTCTATTTTCCCCCACCCCTGCCCCATGGTTTTGATGAACAGAAAGTTGGATTTTAAAATTTCAATTTTGACCATCAGCATTGATGGCTTCTTGTTCCCTTCGAGATGTTGCTCTTTGAGGAATCCTGGTTTGGAGCATCTCTTTCCATCGTCACACATATTCCAGGAAAGATTTCAGGTGTAACATACCTTCATGGGGAATCCAGGGTCATAGGCCGTTCCCAGTGTTCTGGTATAAATTCTATCTTCTGGGCCATCGCCGTGGCTCACTTGGCTAATCCTCCGCCTGTGGCACCAGCATCCCATATGAGCGCCGGGTTCTAGTCCCGGTTGCTCCTCTTCCAGTCCAGCTCTCTGCTGTGGCCTAGGAGGGCAGTGGAGGATGGCCCAAGTCCACATGGGAAACCGGGAGGAAGCTCCTGGCTCCTGGCTTTGGATAGGCACGGTGCTGGTCGTAGCAGCCATTTGGGGAGTGAACCAACGGAAGGAAAACCTTTTTCTCTGTCTCTTTCTCTCACTGTCAATTCTACCTGTCAAATAAAAAAAAAAAAAATTCTATCTTCATTTCTAATGCAGGGAGATGAGAACTTACAAATGTAGGAAAAATTTGAATCTTTTCTAGCTTAGTTGAAAAAATGCAATTCACAAGTTTTGCTACTGGAAGCATTATTAGTTGTAAACTGTTTGTGACATACTTACAATGACAACATGTGCCAGTTTCCTAGGACTCACAGTTGAGCTTGGCCTGTAGTTTTAGGGCCCACAGAGGTGAGAAAAGCTGGAGATGCTCCTGCAACTGATATTGAAAGTACCAATATTGAAAGCCAAGCTGAGGAACCTGGGCCATGTTCGTCAGATATTGGAGAACTAATGGATAATTTGAGCAAAGGAATAGCATAATATCCATTCTTTAATAAGCATGTCAGTCTGATCTATATAGAGGATATAATGTGAATGAGCAAGACAGAAAGATGAGGGTGAGGATCTGTTGGGAAGCTTGGGCCCGGCCAGTAAAGATGAAACCTAGGGATTTGGGCCATTGCTAAAAGAGAGAGGATGGAATGGAGACCTCTTGAGCTAAAGAGACTACTGTCAGGGGGCCAGACCTGTGGTGCAATGGGTTAATGCCCTGGCCTGAAGTGCCAGCATCCCATATGGGTGCCAGTTCAAGACCCGGCTGTTCCACTTCTGTTCCAGCTCTCTGCTATGGCCTGGGAAAGCAGTAGAAGATAGTTCAAGTCCTTGGGCCCCTAAACTCGTGTGGGAGACCTGGAAGAAGCTCCTGGCTCCTGGCTTTGGATTGGGGCAGCTCCAGCCATTGCAGCCAACTGGGGAGTGAACCAGCAGTTTGAAAAACTCTCTACTCTCTCTACCTCTCCTCTCTCTCTCCTCTCTGAGTTTCAAATAAATAAATAAATATTTTTAATAAAAAAAAAAAGACTACTGTCAGGGTTCCCAGTGTGGCACCATCAACATGAGAGAGGGTGATTGGCTGCAAGAGCAAATTTGGATGATAGTGAGTTAGACTACAAATTTGTTTGCTTGCTCCCATAAATTTAAATATTGTCTGAGATTCATAAAATACCCATTGATCATTGAGATCGCCAATTTGTAAAATAGTTCATCTGGTGTATCTTATCTAAATAGGTACATTTAAAAATGTAAATATTATATATATATATATATATATATATATATAAACATCTGCTCTAAAATGGAAAAACATTTATGATTTTACCTTGTTACCAGGGATAATTTAGATTTGGTTACAAAGTATAGCCTTTCCCAGACCAAAAAACCTCAGTGTCTTCAGCTATAATAAATGATTTCATTACCTTGATGATAATTTTATTTATTTAGTTTAAAAAATATGTTTTTAAAAAAATATTTTGCACTTATCTGTAAAGCAGAGCAATACACACATACACACACACACACACAGAAAGAGAAAGAAATCTTCCATTTATCTGCTGGTTCACTCCTCAAATTGTCAGAGTGGGCTGGGCTAGGTTGAAGCCAGGAACCAGGAACTCCATCCAGGTCTCCTATGTGGGTGACAGGGACCCAGGCACTTGAGCCTCATTCCAGGCACATTAGCAAGAAGCTGAATCAGAAGCACAGAATAGCTAGGACTTGAGCTGGCACTCTCATATGGGATGTGGGAGTACCAAAGTGCCAAACACCTGCCCCATTGTGTGTTTTTTAGTGATAGAGTAATGTTTTTTTGAATAGATTTTGATAAATTATGTAACTGCTTATATATTTGTATACTGTTAAGTTCCTTATTATAAATAACATTCTTATAAATCCTTTTTTGTTCCTACTATAGTTAGGATTATTTCTCCAGAGGGATATTTCTGAATCAAAGGAGAAACAAATCACCATTGTTGGTAATAATAATGATAATGGACAACATTTATTGAGTATGTTTAATATGCCAGTCAATGTTTACCTAATTTGAATTTTCATAATGGTTTATGAGGTAAGTACCACATTATTGCCATTTTAAAGATGAAGAAATTAAGGAATTGAGAGATTAAGTGATTTGCCCATGGTCTCTCAAGCTTTTTCATGGTTAAACTAGAATTTGAAACTGGGATTTTGAGTTGAAACTGTTCATAAAGCTTGTATTATCATTTTCTGGTTGAAGCGCTTCAAAACTCATAATTTGGGTGATAACGTGCTGAAAGCATTGTTATGTGGATGCTGCCTGGTCTTTTGTTTTTGCTTAGTAAGACTTTGGGTTTCTCATATGACCCCGGTGGTTGTGTCCCTATGATGTACGGGGTTGTTCTTGAAGACCATATGTTGCAAACCTTGCTGAGTTGTGGATCTTATAATTACCTAGGTAAGTTTTTTTAAGTAAAATCAGAGCAGGTGATACAGTCAAATAGTGTTCATATCTACTTCCTTTGCTGACAGAATCTCTCTGCCACTACAGAGTATCCCTAATATTTTTGTTTGTTGGCTCATGAAAGACTTGCAAAGAGGTTATAGTGACATTAGATAGACACTAACAGTAAACAAAAATGATCCATGTTTTATTTTATGTTAAAGTAGCAAGGACTCGACTGTATGTGCATGTGTCTTCATGGTTTGTGTTTATATTAAAGCATTGACATTTTCTCATCAAAACTAAAATAATTTCCTGATATATAAATGATTGTTAATTTTAAACAGCAAAACATTGTCTCATTGGTTTATAAAAACTGAGTCAGTTTATTTAGTTTGAGTAGATGTTAAGCCTAAATTTCCTTCCCGAAGGTTACTTAATAAATTATATTCTTGGGGCCGGCGCTGTGGGGTAGTGGGTAAGACTGCTCGCTGCCTGCTGTGCTGGCATCCCATATGGGCGCCGATTCAAGTCCTGGCTGCTCCACTTCCGATCCAGCTCTCTGCTATGGCCTGGGAAAGCAGTAGAAGATGGCCAAAGTCCTTGGGTCCCTGCACCCACGTGGGAGACCCAGAAGCTCCTGGCTCCTGGCTTTGGATTGGCGCAACTCTGGCCATTGCGGCCAATTTGGGGGGTGGACCAGCAGATGGAAGCCCTCTCTCTCTGCCTCTCCTTCTCTCTCTGTGTAACTCTGACTTTCAAATAAATAAATATATCTTTAAAAAATAAATTATATTCTTAGCAATTCTAAGTCAGTCATGATTAGTCATAATCTGATTTTAATATAAATATTCAAAAGGAAATTTTAAATAAACAAAGGGAGCCATACTTTCTAAATGTCTAATGGAACTATAATGTCCTTAATAGCTTTCTTTTATGGCTGTAGGCTTTCTTTTGAAATGTACAAAGCATTTTAAGTAAATATTCATGTAGGTGAAACTTATGCATAATGACAAACTGATATCCTTTCAATAAAAGTGAAGTCTGTGCTATAAAAGCTGTGCTTAAAAACTGAAAACATAATGCTTTACTTCTGAAAAATTAATCTATAGCACTTGGTCACTTGAGCTCTCTGGACATGAATTTTCTTTTTCTTTCTCTGTTCCTTGAGGATAAAGTCCAGTTTAATGGAAGTTTTACTGTCTCCAATTTGCCTAGAATGAGGGAGGGCTTTCGTAGTTGACTCTGTTAAGAATGAGATTTAAAGGTCAGGGATAATGGTACAATGCGGTAAACCATCCCTTGGTTGGTCAGAGTCTCTGTTCTGGTTCTGATCCAGCTTCCTGCTAATGTATCCTGGGAGGTAGTAGATGATGGCTCAAGTGTTTGGGTCTCTTCTACCTGCATGGGAGACCCAGATGGAATTCCAGGGCCCTGGCTGTTGTGGGCATCTGGGGAATGAATCAGCAGATGGAAGATTTGTGCTCTCCCTGTCTCTCTCCCTCTCTCTGTGACTCTGCCTTTCAACAGGTAAACATTAAGAAAAAAAAAAAAAAAAAAGAGAGAGCGATGGGACATAGTCTATATCCCTTCATTCCTAAAAGACAAGGGAGTTCCTGTTTGCTAGTAGGCATGCAGCTGAAGGTAAACTTGGGACCATTGCATATAAGAGTGCAAGATGTAAACTGAACAATAATACCTAGTGACAGCATTTTCTAATGTGTGCAAAAGAACTGTTTGCTACCAAAGCAAGGAATTTATGGGTCTACAATAACCTGGAAACTTTCCATGTTTGTATGAAGATATAAGGCCCCATATCAGTAGGCTGTATTTGACTCATAGTCTTTGTACCTTACCATCCATCATTATTACCCAGTCTTATGTGAGCAGCTGGCAGATGATCTATGTGTCTTAGATGCCAAATCAAAGGCCAGTTATCCATTGCATCTCACGTCACCATACTGACTTCTCTAAAGAAGTGAACACTTATTTGCATTTGCTTTTCAACATTAATAGTCTAAGCTTGGGTCATTATAAATGCAAGTTGGGATTTAATGCCCTCTCTCAGTAAATCTTACCTATTTCAAATCGTGTTTTTTTTTTTTTTTTTTTTTTGACAGGCAGAGTGGATGGACAGTGAGAGAGAGAGAGAGACAGGGAGAAAGGTCTTCCTTTGTAGTTGGTTCACCCTCCAATGGCCGCTGTGGCCGGCGCACCATGCTGATCCAAAGCCAGGAGCCAGGTGCTTCTGCAGGTCTCCCATGCGGGGCAGGGCCCAATGACTTAGGCCATCCTCCACTGCACTCCCGGGCCACAGCAGAGAGCTGGCCTGGAAGAGGGGCAACCGGGACAGAATCCGGAGCCCCGACCGGGACTAGAACCCGGTGTGCCGGCGCCGCAGGTGGAGGATTAGCCTATTGAGCCTCAGCGACATCTTCAAATTGTGTTTTTATTAGGAGAGTCTGTATTGAACATTAAAAGTTTTTTTTTTTTTTTTTTTTTTTTTTTTTTTTTGACAGGCAGAGTGGATAGTGAGAGAGAGAGACAGAGAGAAAGGTCTTCCTTTTTGCCGTTGGTTCACCCTCCAATGGCTGCTGCGGCCGGCGCACCGTGCTGATCCAAAGCCAGGAGCCAGGTGCTTCTCCTGGTCTCCCATGTGGGTGCAGGGCCCAAGTACTTGGGCCATCCTCCACTGCCTTCCCGGGCCATAGCAGAGAGCTGGCCTGGAAGAGGGGAAACCGGGATAGAATCCGGCGCCCCAACCGGGACTAGAACCCTGTGTGCCGGCGCCGCAAGGCGGAGGATTATCCTGTTAAGCCACGGCGCCGGCCTGAACATTAAAAGTTTTTAACCTGAAACATTTTTTTAAAAAATCATTCTCAGTTATAGAATTGCCATGGGGCAACTTTTATTCTGCTAAGTATATATTGCTTTTTTTAAAAAGTAGTAACTGCTTTAATTTATCTTTTTAATCAAATAAACAAACTTCCAGTTAAATTAGTCACTGGAAATTTTCTGGTCAAATAAGTCTCATGTTGACATTGTCAAGGTTTTATGAAAAATGAGACATAATAGGATCTTTGATTATACTATTTATCTTTTTATGCCCTAATGTAACAAAGTGAATTTTCTATAACAACTGGTTTGCTTAGATATAAAATAAATATGAATGTTCCATGGCTTTGGATTAAGCAGTTTTTATGTCTTTTTTATTTTAACACATACATGTTTTGCTAAATTACTCTTTAGAAAGAAGATGAATTTTCTCTGTAGATACGTCAGAGACTTTGAATTGTCACATAATCCAAATATAGTGCCTACGATTCACAGCTCCATGAAATGTCTATTTTTAAAGACTTTCACCAGGGAGATCCCACGTTGTCCCTGGAGAATTTTTTCCCTATAATCCATTCTTAGGAAATTCATTTTCCTATGTGAACTTATATCCCTTTAGTTTAAGCCCATTTCTTCTTGTCTGGCCTTTAGCACAGAGAGATAAATTAAGATTAAGCTGTTCCTATTTTTAAGTCAGTAAGACTACTATAATTAAAAGTTTCCTCTCATCCTATTTTAAATCATTACATAAAGTTTATGGGAGAAGTACTCGCTTAGAAAAAAGCAAGATACAAAGTAATTTCTGCCACAGACATATTTTCCAGATGATCAAAAGTAGCTTCTCTTTGTAAAGAGCAAATTCTCCAATAAAGGCAATGTCCTCTTCCAGTTTGTTAGCTTGTGTTTTATGTCCATTGGCTGAGGCTGATGCTACAGGGGAGTATATCTTGATGGTGTATTATTTGGAAGTTCTCAGTTGTAAGTGACAGAAAACTCAAGTGGAAACCACTTGAACATGAGGGAAAGTTATTATCTCACTTAACAAGGGCTGGAGATGGCTTTTGATCTAGCAACTGAATGACTTGAAGAAACTGTAGGATTTTGTGTTCTTTAAGCCTGAAGACAAACCTTTCTAGAAGGTACTCCTCACATCTATCCATGTCCATGCCTAAGCCAGGGACTGGACCAGGCAAATGTGATCAGTGTGATTCACAGACCCATCAGAATTCACCCTGAATCTGGGAGGAGCCCAGCCTGCTGGAGGATCTGTTTGGAAAGTTTCGTAAGACAGGAAGAAGGGGAAGTGGAAATGGTTGTTTGGTGGGTCTCCCAAGTCGGAAGGGAGTTTGAAGAGAGTGACCTGGAACATTCCTTATTCTGCACTTACCATTCTAAGAGTGCTGCTATAAAGTTAACACTTAAGTGGGGAAAATCAACTTTAGAAAAGGGTGAAACACCTTATTTTTGGATTAGTTTAGAGAGTTTTGTCTGGGTGCTGAGATATGAGGGAGGTATGGTACTTCTAAAATTAATGGAAAAACAATTAAAAATAGTCTATTTTGGTGCAAAAAATTGAAATTCATACATAGGTTTTTCATAATATGCACTGTTAATAAGCTTTTTGAAGACCCATAGTATGTATGGATTTCACAGGTTTTTATTTCACTAAAATAAACATAAATTCTCTTTTTAAAGATTTTTATTTATTTATTTGAAAGTCAGAGTTAGAGAGAGAAGGAGAGGCAGAGAGAGAGAGAGAGAGAGAGAGAGAGAGAGAGAGAGAGAGAGAGACAAAGAGAAGTCTCCCATCTGCTGGTTCACTCCCCAATTGGCCTCAATGGCTGGAGATGCGTCCATCTGAAGCCAGGAGCCTGGAGTTTCTTCGGGTCTCCCACGCAGGTACAGGGGCCCAAATACTTGGTGTATTTTCTACTTCTTTCCCAGACCATAGCAGAGAGCTGGATCGGAAGAGGAGCAGCTGGGACTCAAACTGGCGCCCATATGGGATGTCAGCACTGCAGGCGGTGGCTTTATTGCTATGCCACAGCACAGGCCCCTTAATTCTCTTTTTAGAAAACTTACTTTTTGTAGTACCCTTGAGAAATTTGTTTTTCTAAGGAACCCAACAGATCTTAAGAAACTGTTTTCTAAATCGTTTTCTCTTTGTTCTGAGCAAATTAGCAGTAAGGTGGGTCCTGAGTGGGCTGCAAAGTGTTTTTTCTCTCTCACATACGACTATGTATGCAATAAGCACAATTTATGCTACTGATGTATGTGGAACTGTCACAGCAGTTCTTCTGTTGGCTATTCATTGCTATTTTACTAGCATCTGTTTAGACAGTGAATTTCCTGGTCAAGTTCAGTAGAATTTTTATTCCTTAACTCTTCAGCATCATAAATTTTGTTATTTATTTATTTATTTATTTATTTTTTACAATATTCTAATTTGCTCCTGGTCAAAGATGATTCCTAGGAAGTTCAGATTTTTTTATATTATTTATGGGGAGTTGCATTGCTTAGCAGTGGTCTAGGCTGTGATGAGGGTCGAGAGCAATAAAAGCCTCCAATTTTCCTGTGAGACAAATGTGTGCATATGGGGTAACTTAGGTAAGGAAGAAGTGCTTATACTCCTGCCTCTGATAAAAACTGATTAAAATGAGGCCATCTTTTCATTTTGTTTCCTTGTCTCATTATTGCCAGTTTATAAAAATGCTTACTCACTTCCTATTTAGTTTTAGTAGCTTTTCTGATGATTTATTTTGTCTCTCTTTTTTTTGACACCATATGATTACATTGTCTGCAAATAATGTAATTTTGTCTTCTAATTTCAGATAGTTATGCATTTTTGTTTTTGTTTCCTGCATTATTGCATTAACTAGTACTAGTAGAACAATAATTCATAATACAGATGATGGTGGATACTGTCATGTCCCTGGAGTTGAGATTATTGAAAAAAATTATGATTGAAAGCACGTGAAATGGCTTCGGTTTATGGGTAATAAGGCTAAAGCTTCTTTACTGATATAATGAAAGAGGAAAACCGGTGGAAGATAAGAGGGAAAGAAGAAAGAATACTGAAGGTGCAGTAGTGGAGAATTAACAGTCACAGGGGTGGACCAGAACATGATGTGGATGTGATGCAGAAAACCAGCAGGCATTGACTGCATGAAGGGGTGAAGAACAAAAGCTTTCATTTGGGAAATCATCATCACTAGATTTACCTCAAGGAAATTCTTAGCAGGCATTAGTTTCACCAATAGGTGCATCAGGATCAGAGTATCTGCTGTTGACTCTGTGGGTTGGGGAACACCTAGCAAGAGAGATGCATGGTTCCTTCTCCCTGGTCCAAGGAGGAGAAGGTCTGGAGGGGAGATCTGCAGCTCTCTTCTTCGGGCACTTCTGCAGGCTTTGGTGAGGGTTGTCCTTATTTTATCTAGAATATTCCTGGGCATAAAATCCTTGTACTAATGACTGCTGCCTGTCCCGTAAGGAATCTCCGGCTGTCCTCAGAAGAGCCTCATACTGAATAATGTTGGGTTTAAGTTGGTATACCAGACAATATCACGCTTAGTCAACATTTCCCTTTAAAGATCCCTTAAATTGTCTGTGAAGAACAGTATGCATGAGTTTTTACATCTTGCCCTGTAGGATAATATGTGGTTATAATTGTGTAAAATCCAAAGTAATATGTACTATAGAATAAAGTATATATAAATAAAATATGGGATCTTAAATGATATAAAAGAATATCTTGAATTAGTGTGAATTTGTGAATGGTACCATTTCACTGCCCCTTTTGAAACATAATAGAGGGACTGGCACTGTGGTGCAGTGGGTTAAAGCCCTGGCCTGAGGTGCTAGCATCCCATATGGGCTCCAGTTCTAGTCCTGGCAGCTCCTCTTCCCATCCAGCTCTCTGCTATGTCCTGGAATAGCAATGGAGGATGGCCCAGGTCCTTGGGCCCCTGCACCCACGTGGGGGACCTGGAGAAAACTCCTGGCTCCTGGCTTCAGATCTGCGCAGCTCCAGCCGTTGCGGCCAACTGGGAAGTGAACCAGCAGATGGAAGACCTCTCTCTCTGTCTCTACCTCTCTCTGTAATTCTGTCTTCAAATAAATAATTTTTTTTTTAAAAAAGAAAGATAATAGAGTAAGTAATTGAGGAATATTTTGAGATTTTTCAGGCAGTGATGAGATTTTTTTTTTGTTTAAAGAAGAATATATTACATATTTTTGTGTGTGATCACTTTGAGAAAATTTAGTCTCTTAAAGTTTTAAACATGCAATGCAGAGTAAACTTGTGGCTTTTTGGAGTTAACAATAAAATTAAGTTAACTTGATTTTTGCTAAAGTCAATTTTAGAAAGATAATTATAATGTGATATTTAATTTTTAATCTATGTGCCAGCCATAACTTTGATAGGAATTTATGAGTTGGGCATTCAGCCTGGTAACTGATACTCATAGATACATAGGAAAAGCTTTTATTTGCTCTTTATTTCTTGAATATGTCTTAAAATCTTGGGGGATTTTGTTCTCCAATGATTTCAGAAGAGAGATCAGATGGGGATTCTAATCTTCCCCCTGCTTTCTTGGCAACATTTCTGAGCATGTGATATTCAGGCCTAACCTGTTTGGATAGGCATCTGATCCTGTAAGAGTGAGACTCCCCAAGCAGCAGATAATTCTTAAAAATGAAGCACATATTTTTATTTCATTATTTAAAAAACTCATTTCTTTGAGAGGGAGGGTAGTAAATTGCTAGTTCACTTCCCAAATGCATGCAATGGCTGACCAGGGCTGCACTGGGGCTGGAACTAGGAGCCAGGAGCCAGGAACCCAATGCAGGCTTTTCATGAGGGTGACCTGGACTCATATACTTGAGGCATCACTACTGTTTCCCAGAGTGCATTGGTGGGAAGCTAGTTAGGAGTTGGAGCCTGAAATCCAACCCAGATTCTCCCATGTGGAATGCTGGTATCTTAACTGCTAGGCTAAACGCTTACTCCAGAAGACCGTATTTTTAACATCTAGGGGATCCCAGTGATTGATGCTGAAGAAAGGATAGAGTGAGGAACTGAAATCCTGACTGTGGCCAGAGAAAATCTCTACATCTTTCTGTTAGAGCCATATGTCCTGCTATGATCCATGGAGCTATGTAGAGACAGAAATTGTTTATCCCCAAAGGATTATGTAATGCAAACAGATTTAGACATGAAAGAGTACAGGAGGTATGCACTTTGGAATTATTACCTAAGAGGGAATTCTCTGACAAAAAGACAACTAATTTTTTTTTTCTCTGAAAAATAGTGGGTGCCTAAATTATGTTCTACTTTAGACTGAAGTCCTTGCACCCTGCCTCCATGGTGCGTTTATACTATAGAGATAAGGCATCCACTTTATTCATGTTTATTTATTTAAAAATGTTTATGCATCTTCATGTACTTCAGGGAGAGAGAGAGAGAGAGAGAGAGAGAGAGAGAGAGAAAGAAAGTGGGAGAGAGAGGTATCTTTCACCGTTGGTTTACTACCGAGATATCTAAAACAGTTAGGGTTGGGTCAGGTAAAGCCAGGAGGCTGAAACTCCCTCTGGGTCTCCCAGGTGGTTGGCAGGGGTCCAAGCACTTGAGCTATCATCTACTGTCTCCTAGAATACATTAGCAGGAAGATGGATCTAAAGCAGAGGTGGCAGGACTTTAACCAGCACTCTGATATGGATGTGAGTGTCTCAAGCAGTGGCTTAACTCACTGTGCCACAAAGCCAACCCCTCCCTCTTCATTTAAAAAACAAAATCTAACATTGAGAAAATAATATTGTCTGACACAGAGTCCATGTTTGTATTTTACTACTTGTCCAACTATCCCTCCCTTTTTTAAAAATAAATATTTATTTATTTGAAAGGCAGAGAGAGAGAGAGAGAGAGAGAGAGATCGATCTTCCATCCATTGGTTCATTCCCCAAATGGCTGCAATGGCTAGAACTGAACTGATCTGAAGCCAGGAACCAGGAGCTTCTTCTGAGTCTCCCACATGGGTTCAGGGACCCAAGAACTTAGGCCGTCTTCTGCTGCTTTCCCAGATGCATTAGCAGAGAGCTGGATCAGAAGTGGAGAGCTGGGACTTGAACGGCACCCATTTGGCAGGTGACAGTTTTACCCACTATGCCACTGTGCCGCCCTCCTCCCCAACTATCCTTTTTTATTTTTTTATTTTTATTTTTATTTTTTTATTTTTTGACAGGCAGAGTGGACAGTGAGAGAGACAGAGAGAAAGGTCTTCCTTTGCCATTGGTTCACCCTCCAATGGCCGCCGCGGCTGGCGCACTGCAGCCGGCGCACCGCGCTGTTCTGAAGGCAGGAGCCAGTTGCTTATCCTGGTCTCCCATGGGGTGCAGGACCCATGCACTTGGGCCATCCTCCACTGCATTCCCGGGCCACAGCAGAGAGCTGGCTTGGAAGAGGGGCAACCGGGACAGAATCCGGCACCCTGACTGGGACTAGAACCCGGTGTGCCGGCGCCGCTAGGCGGAGGATTAGCCTGTTGAGCCACAGCGCTGGCCCCAACTATAATTTTTAAAAGCAATTTTACTGAAGTATGGTAGACATAATCAACTATATATATTAAAAGTATTATTTAATGTATTGAATTTGATCAGTTTTGTATATACCCAAGAAACTATCACTGCCATTAAGATAATGAACATATCCATCACCCTCAAAACTTTCCTCATGCTCCTTGGTAAATTCCTCTGTTCTGTCCTTCTTCCGCCTTTCCTTCTGTACATCCCTAATCTGCTTTCAGTTTTGTAACATTTTTTTATAAATGGAATTATACAGTATATACTCTTTGGTTCCTCTACTCCCATCAATCATTTTGAGACTCATCCATGTTTTCCATTTATCAATAGTTCATTTATTTTTTATTGCCAAATAGTATTGCATTATATGGATATATGAAAATTTGTCAGTTCAATTGTTTGACATTTGAGTTGTTTGAATTTTTGGCTGTGAACATTCAGGTGCAGGACTTTTTATGATCATAAGCTTTCATTTTTCTTACACAAATACCCAGGAGAGAAATGGATGGATTTTTTGGTAGGGTAGCAGTTTCTTTTAAAGAAACTGCTGAACTGTTTTCCCAAATGGTTGTACTATTTTACATTTCCATCAGCAGTATATCCGAGTTCCAGTTGCTTCACATCCTCTCCATCCATTTTAGTGTTGGCCATTCCAATAGGTGTGGCATGGTATCTGACCATAATTTTAGTTTATATTTTCCTAATGCCAATGATGTTGAGCATATTTTCATGTAGTTTTTGGAATGTAGCTCTCTACTGAAGACACAGAGAGGAACACTTATCAGTCTTAGTTATTTTGTGAAATCTTTTGTCCTTGCCTCTACAGTGTAAATGAAAAGAGAAAAAGGGATGAAAGGGAAAGGTGTGATTGGATATGACCCAAAGGAGAGAGTCCCAGAAATACAGCCTAGAAATAAACATTAGGAGGTTACATGAGGTAACCAAGAAATCAGATGAACTAAGGACAGAGAGAAAGAAGAGAGCTTGTGAGCACAAAAGACAGTTTGTTATCAGCTTCCCCCCCACCCATTTCTTAATAACTAATTTTCTTAGACTTCATGTAAAATATCTGAGTGAGACATCTCTCAGTAAAGTGCTTCAGAAAGCATAGACTATACGATGCTTCTGTTTTCTTTCTACTTACCTCTTTTCCTTTTGCCATCAGCACTATTTTGAATCTTGGTGGTCTGCAGGGTCCTCGTAATTGCCATGTGTGATGGCCTGTTTTCTACTCTTAGGTCCTTTTATTTCTCTGTAGGATTTGGCTTTCTTGACCACCTCTGTCTTTCAGATACTCGCTTTCCTGGCTGTAGTGGCACCGCTTATATCTCTTTGCTCCTTCTCTGCCTTTTGTGTGAGGGTTTCATTTCTTCACAAATCTGGATTTTGCAGAAGTTTTATTGCATCAAAATCTTTGCAGCTTCCATGGATTCAGCCATCTTTTCTGAGCACAGCTAGCCCACTCTTTATGTGCTGACATTTCTTTTCGGGTGTCACATTGATAACAATCTATCTGAAACTAATTTGCCTACTCTGTTTCTTGATTTATTTCTTCTCCAGAATTGTCTCTTCCTGTCACAGTGCCACTATTCTCTTGGTCTCCTTCCTTCTCTTGCTTCTTCCCTCTTCATGCAAGTCTGTGAGACTTTCTAGAATGACTCTCACCCTTCTCTGTTTTTATAGTCACACTGCCACCATGCTATTTCAGGCCAGGATCATGACAGTGGCTTCCTTATTGGTCACTTCTCTTCCTTCTTCTTCAAGATTTATTATTTGAGCAGGAGAGTCACACACAGAGAGATGGAGAGAGACAGAGAGAAGGCGTGTGTGTGTGGGGAGAAAGAGAGAGGGAGATAGAATCTTTATCCACTTGTTCCCTCCTCAAATGCCTGTAACAGCTGGGGCTGGGCCAGTGTGGAACCAGGAGCCAGGAAATTCATTCGAATCCCCTATGTGGGTAACAGAGACTCAAGTACTTGGGCCATCTTCTGCTGCTTGTCAGGTGCATTAGCAGGGAGCTGGATCAGAAGTGCAGCATTGGAGTCTGGAACAGATACTGACATGGGATGCCAATGCCTGATGTGGCTTACCCTGCTGTGCCTCAACACCCACCCCTGATCTCTTTCTTCTTCAGTCCACTCAGTGATGTCTCTGATAGATCAGCCTTCAGAACTCATTGGGCGGCCGGTGCCACGGCTCAATAGGCTAATCCTCTTCCTGCAGCGCCGGCGCCCCAGGTTCTAGTCCCGGTCGGGGTGCTGGATTCTGTCTCAGTTGCTCCTCTTCCAGCCCAGCTCTCTGCTGTGGCCCGGGAAGGCAGTAGAGGATGGACCAGGTCGTTGGGCCCTGCACCCGCATGGGAGACCAGGAGGAAGCACCTGGCTCCTGGCTTTGGATCAGCATGGTGCGCCGGCTGCAATGGCCATTTGGGGAGTGAACCAACAGAAGGAAGACCTTTCTCTCTGTCTCTCTCTCTCACTGTCCACTCTTTCTGTCCAAAAACAAAAACAAAAACAAAACAAAAAAAAAAAAAACAAAACCAAAACTCATTGGGCTATATACTTTGTTTCTTCTCAAAAATCTGATTTCTAGCAATCATGATTTGTTTCTCTAAAACTGGCTTTTTTAATTGTCATAAAATTATCTTTGCTCTGTTTAACTCAATCTTCTGTTACTCCCCTATGCAAAATTCTGTGCTACAATAAAATTGGTCCTTTATTGTTCACCGAATGCCTGATGGATACATATACCTACAGCTGCACTTTATTAACTCTGCCTATTCTCTGAGAGTTCTCATTCCTCTTTCCCCATAGCTATGCTTTATCCTTGTTTCAAGGCTCCCCTCAATTTCCAGCTCTTCCATGAAGTTTTGATTGGTCATGTGAGCTTTAAGTAATCAGTCCCTCCAAATTTGTGGTCTCTTGTGGACAGACATCTTGTGTTGTTGTAAAAAAATATATTTATTTGAAAGTCAAAGAGAGAGAGAGAGAGAGAGAGAGAGAGAGAGAAATCATTTGCTGGTTCACTCTCCAAATACCCACTACCTACAAAAGCTGGATCTGGGCCAGACTGAAGCTGGAAGCCAGGAAAGCAGTCCAGGTATCCCATGTGGGTGCAGTGACCTAACCACTTGGGCCATCACCATATGCCTCCCCAGGTGTGCATTAGTAGGAAGTTCAAGTTGAAAATGAAGGTGGAACTCAAACCCAGGGACCCTGGGTATAGGATGTGGGTGTCCCAAGTAGTTTATTAGCTGCTGTGCCAAATGCTCCACTCCATTTTTAAGGTACTTTTCTTCCTCAACTACAGATTCAACATTCTTGAGTTTCAAATGTCTGTTAAATTTCTATGGTGTGCCCTGAGCTGTCCCAGGTGCTTGAATTCTCGTGATGATGATCCCTTATAAAAATCCTAACAATATGATGCTTGACAAATGAAAAGGAAACACCAGACTATACAACTGCATTTCCCATTACTTCTACCTTTTGGAAACCAAAGGCTTTTGCTCATTCTGCAGTGCCCACAATGTACTGGTTGCTTTCACTGATATTCCTTCACGAACCCTAATGACATTTATACCTGGGAAAGCTGAGGCCCTGACTACTGTGAACACAGGGTTACACAACTGCTCAATTACAGAACTGGAGTTAGAATATTTTCCATGTCTGCCTGATTCCAAGTCATCTACTTCCTGGTACCATGCTGTCCTTTGCTGTGTGCCAACAGGCCTGGTTTGGCAAGGCATTCATATAGGTATTGTGCTCAGTTTCTAACACTGTAGATGATCTGTGGTAAATATTTCAGGTTCATGGGAATGAAATGAATTTGAGGAGGTAAATATCACTCTCTCATAAATATTGTCATTGTTTTTCTCATTATCTCAGAGCTTGTGTCATGCATGGTCTATTTAGAAGTCCTTAAAATAATGACCAAGGAAAATGTAGAAAATTACATAGAATTCTGAAAGCTATCCCAGGCAAGTGGTTTTCATCAGTTTGACAGGTAACTGTTTCTGCTGTAATGCAGGAGTTTTGAGAATTGGGGCTGGCTCCTCAGAGGAAATGAGGCAAAGTTCTCAGATTTAACTCTGCCTTCTCTTCAAAGGATAGTTTTATACTTGGTTAAGGGTGTTACAGTTTGCAATACTCCATTTTCAAGCATTAGAAGTACAAGAACAGATCCTGAAACTCAACCAAACAAAAAGTCCATTCTATAGTTTTCTTTCCCAAAACATCATGCCAATACAAAACTGTGCATAGTATTTAGTGAGCATCAAAGAGTGGGGAAAAGTAAATAGACAATTGCAGCTGACAGAGGGCAGAATCAATGACTCACAGACTTGAGGTTTGGGACACAAGTATGCTTGATTTACACTCAAAGGAGAGAGTCCTCATATACTTTGCATATCGTAACAGAAAAGAGCTTATTGGTAATGCGGGAATACCTTAGCAGGGAATGAAAACCACCCACTTTATCTGATTTTACTTAACATCACATATGTGTGTGTGTGTATTTGATTTCCATTCATTAGTAATTCAGTCAAAAGAATAGCATTTTTAGAAAACATGCAACATGAATAATTTGTAAATTCTCCTGTACAACGTGGACACTTTCTACTTTGGGGAGCTTTATGAACCATATTGAAAACCAAAGTAACTCAATTTTTAACAGGTAACAACATCATAGCCATTCTTTCTAAGCTTCTCCAACCATAGGAAATAGAAGTTGATGTATGTTTTGTTCACCTATGCAATTATCACTGATCTACATTGGAGAGAAAAATGGTCTCAGGATGAAAATGTGATGTTTCCTCGAGGATTGGATTAAACTTCTTTTGCTAGTGTTGAATCTAAGCTGGAAACATTTTGCCTCCCTTAAGTTGAGTAAGAATTAGGACTGTGAGTAGACTTGCATTATGTCTCTGATTTTATTGTTCAGTTATTGTATGCCTGCTTTCAGCTATACGATCTGCCTTGATGCTTGTGATGGAGTGGGTGTCCCATAAATGTTTGTCACATGAATCTCACCAGGGAATCAGAGATTAGTGCTCTGAAGAGTCTTTAGTGGCTTCTCCATTTCTTCTAGTATGAGGATTTAATGTAAATGAGTTCTAATATATGCTATTTTTAAATTTTCAATTGTTGTAAAAATCACATAAAAATTTACTATCTTGACCATTTTAAGTAACAGTTCAGTATTGGTATTGATTTTTTTAAAAGGATTTATTTATTTATTTGAAAGGCAGAGTTACAGAGAGGCAGAGGCAAAGGCAGATATATATATATATATATATATATATATATATATAGAGAGAGAGAGAGAGAGAGAGAGAGAGAGACGAGAGACAGGAACAGGTCTTCATCTGCTGGTTCATTCCCCAGATAGCTGCAATGGCCATAGCTGCACCTATCTGAAGCCAGGAGCCAGGAGCTTTTTCTGGGTCTCCCACGTGGGTACAGGGGCCCAAGGACTTGAGCCATCTTCTACTGCTTTCCCAGGCCATAGCAAAGAGCTGTATTGAAAGTGGAGCAGCCAAGACCCCAACTGGCATCTATATGGGATGCCAGCACTGTAGGCAGCAGCTTTATCTGTTTTGCCACAGTACTGGCCCCTTATTGATGTTGTTTTCCAACAGATATCTGGAGCTTTTCTTTCTTTTTTTCTAATCTCGGAGAGCAGAGACCATATATCTTTTTGACAAAAACTTCTCATCCACTACTCTCAAGCGCCTTTAAAATCACCATTCTACTTTCTCTTTCTTTGACTAGATACTATACATAAGTGGAATCATTCAGTATTTGTCTTTTCATGACTGGTTTATTCAGTTAGAATGTATCCCTAAGAATCATCTCTGTTGTAGAATGCAACAGGATTTCCTTCCTCTTAAAGGTTGGGTATGATTTTTCTGTGTGTATGTACCACATTTTGTCTATCCATTCATTCGCTGATGAATATCTGGGTTGCTTCCACCTCTCGACTGTTGTGCATAGTACTGCTGTGAACAGAGGTTTGCAGATATTTCTCTGAGATCCTACTTTCAATTCTTTTGGATGTATGTCTAGAAGTAGGATTGCTGGATCATATGGCAGCTTTCTATTTTTAACTTATGAGGAATTGTGGTACTGTTTTCCATAGCAGTTGCACCATTTTTCACTCCCACCAACAGTGCATAAGGGTTTCAGTTTATCTACATCTTTGGGAATACTTATTATTTTCTATTTTTTGAAAGTAGCTGTCCTAATGGGTGTAAGATAACTTATTGTGCTTTGATTTGCATTTTCCTTAATAATTAGTGCAGTTGAGTTTTCATATGCTTGTTGGTTATCTGTACATCATCTTTGGGGAAATGCTACTCAAATTCTTTGTTCAGTTTGTGATTGGGATAGTTATTTTTGTCGTTGTTGGGTTGTAAGAATTCTTTGAATGTTCTTGATATTAATCCCTTATCAGATATATGATTTGCAAATCTTTTCTTCCATATTTCTACTTTTGTAACTTTTAGTGTACATACACTTTCAAACTTAAGAAAAACTGCAAGCCTAGTACAAGAAACTCCCATATGCCATTTTCTTCTGTGTACCTAACCCATAGTAAGAGGGCTGTTGGTCTGCTTGCTCTGCATTTTCTGTAATGAGCTGTATAAAATTGCTTTCCTTGGTTTTCTTTTGTGTTAAGTCACTTATAGCTATTGCACTTGTATCACATATTCCTATTGATGTAGTTAATGTTACAATATTATTACATTGTCTTTGGTACTTCCTGCTGTAAGAAAAATTACCTAAATTCTGAAAAAAGCAAATGTCATTATACAAAAGATCTTGAAGTATAGAGGAAGAAAGAGGCAGTGTTAGGAAAATGTGACACTTTAATGGCTTCCTTTCAAGTCTCAGTTCACTATGGGGAAGTTTGATTTCAGTATTGTTTTATCATCAATTTCAGTAGGCTGGGAAGGCAATGAATAATGTGGACTTTGAAATCCTATAAAGCAGGATTTGAATCCAGGCCCATCCATTGCTTGCTGTCTGACCTCAGACAAGTATTTTCTTTTTCTTTTTCTTTTTTTAAGGTTTATTTATTTATTCGAAAGTCAGAGTTACCCAGAGAGAGGAGAGGGAGAGAGAGACAGAGAGAGATCTTCCATCTGCTGGTTCACTCCCAGATGGCCGCAACAGCTGGGTTGTGCTGATCCGAAGCCAGGAGCCAGGAGCTTCCTCTGGGTCTCCCATGCGGGTGCAGGGGCCCAAGCACTTGGGCCATCTTCTACTGCTTTCCCAGGCCATAGCAGAGAGCTAGATAGGAAGTGGAACAGCCAGGACTCAAATTGGCGCCCATGTGGAATGCTGGCACTGCAGATGGTGGCTTTACCCGCTACGCCACAGTGCCGGCCCCCTCAGACAAGTATTTTCCACATCCAGAACTCAGAATCTTCTGGGGAAGGACTGTGAAGTCCGGTGGTTAATGCTATAGGCTACCACACCTACTGCCTGACTTCCAATCTTCCCACTTGCTTCCTCTAGTTATGTGCCCTGTGGGAAGTTTCTTAGCTTTTCTAGTCCTTGGTTTCTTCATGTGAATAATGAGAGTGGTTCTCATGGTATTTACCTTGGCTGTTAGGTCATCAAATGAATTTATATGTGTAAAGTACTTAAGGTGGTGCCTGGCACATAGCAAGTAGGCACTCAGTACATGTTAACTATTTTTAGGAGTAGTTTGAGATAAAGAATCTTAAGAACCCTCAGGGTCTGGCAGTATCTAGTAAATAGAAAGTGCTTAATAAATGATTTTTAGAAATTTTAATTTTGATAGCAATTTGTTATAATGCAATTACATCAAAATTTCATTTGTCTCTGAAGGTAAATTGATTTTTAAAAGTATTCGGGAAAGTTTGGCATGTGGTACAGTGGTTAAAACACTGCTTGCGACACTTGTATCTCATACTGGCATGCTTGTCTTTGAGTCCTGGCTCCACTTCTGATACAAACTGCTTGCTAATGTGTACCCTGACAGGCAGCATGTGGTGGCTGGAGCTCTTGAGTTCCCCACCACCCAATTGGGAGACTTGGATTGAGTTCCTGGCTCCTGTCTTTGGTCTGGCCCAGCTGCAGTGTTGCAGGCCTTTAGGGAATGAACCAGTAGACAGACGATCTCTCTTTGCCCATTTCTCCTCACCCCTCCCCGCTTCCACCCTGTGTCAACTCTGCTTTCCAAATAAATAAAACTTATAAAAAGTGTTCAGGATACAATAAAGGAAACTGTCATTCTTTTGCTTCATGCTTGTACCTGGAGAAGACGCCTTTGAATCTTTGTTCAAAAATGTACTTAAAAATTTTTCAGGCCTAGCCAGATTTCTGTGGAATTATAAGAGGCTACTAGAATGTCCCCTTGAATGCATGGAATGGTGAGGGAGGTTTGGTTAGAAATAGTTATTTTTTTAGTCAAGCTTTCATGACAGCACCCTCCATGGAGAGGAAGTAGAGAAATAGCAGGAAAAATCATGACGTTTGATTGCATCTAAAGTCCTTGGGTATGAATGTGTGTCAAGGTGGTAAAAAGTTCTTTCTTTCCCTCTTCACAGCATAGAGGATTAAGATTAGCCAAAGGTAGCTTGCAGTGGAACCACATGTCAGTTTGTACCAGCTCCTGCCAGGAATTGCATTGTAGATAGATACACACATACAGGAATATCTTGTTTTAAGATAAAGTGGGTGTAAAGGGTTTAGCACAGTGCCTGCCCTTGTCATCCTTTATTGAGTTAGTTATCATCAGCATCATTGCTCTTAATTTGATATATATATATATATATTTTTTTTTTTTTTTGGACAGGCAGAGTTAGACAGTGAGAGAGAGAGTCAGAGAGGAAGGTTTTCCTTCCGTTGGTTCACCCCCCAAATGGCCGCATGGCCAGTGTGCTGCGCTGATCCGAAGCCAGGAGCCAGGTGCTTCCTCCTGGTCTCCCATGTGGATGCAGGGCCCAAGGACTTGGACCATCCTCCACTGCCTTCCTGGGCCACAGCAGAGAGCTGGACTGGAAGAGGAGCAACCGGGACAGAATCCAGCGCCCCAACCGGGACTAGAACCCAGGGTGTCGGCGCCACAGGCGGAGGATTAGCCAAGTGAGCCGTAGCGCCGGCCTTAATTTGATGTTTTAATTTACTTAAGGGACTTAATGTAGTCTTAACTCTTTATTCAGCAACTATTTTCCTTTTTAAAATTTAAAACATATTTATTTATTTGAAAGGCAGAGTGACCGAGAGGGGGAGAAAAAGTGAGAGATAGACACACAGACACACACACACACACACACAGAGAAAGAGAGAGAGAGAGAGAGATCTATTTGCTAGCTTGCATCTGCCAGCTACTGCAACCCCAAATGTTTGCAACAGCCAAGGCTGGACCAGGTTGAAGACAGGATTCTGGAACTCCATCATGGTCTCCCACAAGGGTGCAGGGGCCCAAGTACTTGGGCTGTCTTCTACTACCTTACCAGGTGCATTAGTAGGAAGCAGGGTCTGAAACAGAGCAGCCAGGACTCCAACCAGCACTCTGATACAGAATGATAATGTTCCAATTTTGGTTTAACCCGCTAAACCACTATGCCAGCCCTTGTGTTTTATTTTTTACTTTTTATAGAAGTTCACACTCTCAAAAAGTGTACAATAGAATTCTACCTCTTGATGGATTCTCATAAACTGAACATACTCATGCTATCAGTGCCCAACAAAAGCAACGGAACATTGCTCTGGAAGTCTCATTCAGGTTCCCTTCTGGTTACTGTCCTTTATATTTTAGATATAGTAACCAGATAGCTTTTTTCCCCCTCTAGTGATAACCAGAGCTCACAGCTGACAGCAAAAGCCTCAGGGATGGCGTTATTATATGCTTTTATTTTTCTCTGCTTTAACAAGCGTGTTTCCTGGAAAGGGATTTCAGTTCTGCAGGTTGTTATATTTGGATGGGCTGAGTGATCCTGTAAATCTTCTTCTCCAAATAGGTGATGTGTTCTTTGCTTTTATTTGTCTGTACTATAGAAGTCCATTGAAACTCAAAAGTTGTCCATTGTACTAAAAGAAAAGGAGAGTGGCTCAGCAGTACAGACCTCTTAGATGTCGTCTCTAAAAGCTTTCTGCCTTCTAAAGATCTCAGGGCACAGGAAAGAAATCCTGTGGTGGGGGAAGGCTGCACAAGGCTGGGTGCACTCTTCGGCAGTAGGACGAGGTGATTAGGCCGGACGTCGGCAACTTCTAGAAGTAACGGTCTCCAGTGCCTGTACCTTGCTTTTCTCCAGACATATTTAGAAAACCAGTGGCATATTTTTATAAGGCAGCTTCTCAAAGGAAGAATAAAGATTCGGGGGTTGAGTTTGAGGTCCTTTTTTGTCCTTGTTTTGAAATCAAAGCACAGAACACATAATTTTGAAACTCCCTGTATGTTTTGTTTAACTGCCTGTGCTTACCCGTGGCTCTAACATATTGCACGTGCATTTTAGAATGTCAGTACTTATTTTTAGCTAGTGTTTGGTTTCTTGAGATTTATTTATTTTGTTTCATTTGCATTGAATTATAATTCACATTCCATAAAATTCACCTTCTTAGGATGTAAAATTCACTAGTTTTTAGTACATTTTTAAAATTACGCAGCTATCATCACCTTTCTAATTTTGTGTTCTTCACTTTAAGATGAAAGCCCACACCTATTAACAGTCACTCTCCCCATTGTATTTGTGCTGTTGGGCCAAATAAATGTTGTCCTTGCTGTCTGTATTTTATAGGATGCTTTCTTTCACAAGGTTTCCCAGCAGCTTGACTCTTTGAGTGGAAATCTGTCCATCCACCTTCTATTCTAAGATTGGTGTGGGGTTGTATTTTTCAGCAACCAATGCTGTGTTGACTGCAAATGTTGTAAAATAATGGTGTGTTAGTCACAACTGCTTATGAAAGCTTCAGTGCATGTGAACAGCAGTTTGATTCACACAAAACCAAGGATGGTGCCAATGGCTTGTGTTTAAGATTAATGGATTCAGCAGTTAATTCTTCAGTCCTATATGGAAAGATTGAGATTTATTTGTTTCTTAAACTAACTAGGTTTTTTTTGAAGTGCATAAGTTGTATTTATAGTTATACTTCATTGGGTTTTGAAGGATTGGTGTTAATTTTTTCCTAAATTAACTTGGTTGACTTTCTTACAAATTAAGGGGGGGGGAGGGGCTGGCATTGTGGCACAGCTGGTGAAGCTGCCTCCTGTGATGCCGGAATCCCATATGGTTGCTGATTCAGGTCCTGGCTGTTCCACTTCCGATCTGGCTCTCTGCTAATGTGCCTCTTTGTAGCAGAGGATGCCTGGGTGCTTGGGCCCCTGCACCCACATGGGAGACCTGGAGGAGGCTCCTGGCTCTTGGCTCCGGACCTGCGGACCTGCTCAGCTCTGGCTGTTGTGGCCATTTGGGGAGTGAATCAGCGGATGGAAGATTGATCTCTGTCTCTCTCTCTCCGTAACTCTGCCTTTCAAATAAATAAATAAATCTTAAAAAAAAAAACCAAAACAGATTTAGATTCTAAAAAGCTTTTGAATCTATATTTTCATTATTTTGAAGAAATATATTTTTTTGAAAGATTTTAAATGCACAGAACTTAGAAGAGTTGTTGAGTAAAAGAAAAGCTTTCTTTGCCATCCTCCTTCTCACTTTGTAGAATTTATGCTTCAAGTTATTCTATTCCTAATGCCATAACCTGCTTAATCTTTACTTAATTTTAAAATATACTTCAGAAATGTTTGTTTATTAAATTATATTATTCTATAATTTACCACTGTTTAAAGTTGATAGAAAGCTTTAAAATTTTTACCTTTCAAGGTGGTGATTGCTAAGAAAGTTTCCTAGTAATCTTACTTAAAAATTTCTTTGACTTCTTCATGGGTCAGTGGAATTTCTGAGCAACTGTGAAATGTACACATTTCAAGAGCTGGGTCTGTTTATCATCAAAGAAGGCCACAGGAGCCCAGAACCCTTAAAGGGCCTTCTTCCCTCCGAACAGCTTTTATAGGAAGGCTTTAGGACCAAATGACTTCCAAATTCACATCTGCATCTTTTCAGGCACAAATATTTCATCATGGGGATGCTGCCTGCAATTGTACTTGTACATTTCCAAAAGTAGTTCTCAGGAAGAAAGTGGCCTTTATCATATACTATATACAGAACTTAAGTAATGGAGGCATAAAAATTCTGTGGTTCAATGAATTTACTAGCCAAGGTAAGTAGTTTCCATGTCCCCCTCTCTGGATATCAAATGCCTCTTTCCTTTTTCTTGCATGAATCCTGGCTTTCTGTATTATTTCCTGGAGTTTATCTAAAGCTCTGTTTAATTGTGTAGGGATGCTCGACTTTAGAGCTGCATTCTGGGGAAATCAGGTCTGGAAGTGAAGAAATATCTTACAGATAGAAGAGATGACTCTAGTAGAAAGGTTTTTTTGAAGATACCAAAAAGTGATTTGGAAGAAAATCCTAAATTTATTTTAGGCCAGAAGTATATAGGCAGACTGTAATGTATGTAAACTGCTACTTAAACAGCTGGATTCAGCTATTTGCCTGAATCTAATAATGGCTTGAACATCTTTGGAAGTGTTATGATGTTCTCATTCTGCTAGGTTAACTTGTAGCAAGTTATTAATTTTATTATACTTAATACTATTGTTGCCTTTGAAAATTGTATCTGTATATCTCTGTATTCTGTATCTATAGATATATATGAGGTCGTATTTCGTTGCATTGTAATACTGTTCTCATCTACTATACTGTGTCATTCACATTATAGTAACTCACTGGAGTCATGTGGTTGTTAGAATGTGACTTGATATTGGTAATGGATTGGAAAACATTGTAAAGAGTCAAGTAAACTAACTTCTACTATATGAATAGTTAATCAGGAATAAGGGTATTTTGAAAATTCCTGAGCTTTAATGGATATTAGATAGCTTGCTGTTGAAAGAGAAAATGAAAAGAAAAAAGTCACATAGTGTAAAATGAGATTGTGTTATCCATACTCTGTTGTCCCAGTAAAAGAGACAAGAATTTGTAGGCTCTAAAGCTCACCTTGTGTGCTTAACAGTCTGTAAAAGATTGGATTTAATACTTTTTAAGTGTTTTTTTCTTAAATTGTTCTTGTGTTATCTTCTTACATGTTCTCTCACCCAAAAACAAATTCATCTCCTCTATAGTCACCTTGTCAAACTTTAATTTGTTACAACAAATTCTTATTACATACCTGCTATGTATTAAGCACTGATGTTTGCATAAAGCAATGATCAGTTGATTAGTTAAAGGGAAAAGGATTGATTTTCTTTGTCCCAGATAAACCTCACCCAAGAAAGAATTGGGAAGCTGAAGAAAAGATCAACAAGCTAGGATTGGAAAGGCGGAAGTGGTTGTTGTTTGGGAAAGTGTGCATCAAGGAACCACTCTGACCAGTAGATCTGACTCTATAGTTGTTCTGAGGGGAACTGGAAACTTTCCAAACCTTTGGCACAACCAGAAAGTTGTTTCTCATATTTGGAGGCTAGTACTGGGGAGTATGTTTTGTTTTATCCGATCATTTAAAAATTTTATTTAAGGAAAAATTTTTAAAATTGTTTTTGTTAACCACTTCATTAGTTGGGTATTTTAAATTGTGGTTAAACTGTTTGAATTGGGCTTGATGGTCTAAGTATGTTCATAGGAAAGAATTTTAACAGTTACTTCCTATAACATTTTGAATGTTCTATGTAATTTTAAGCATTTTATAAGAACTTATATTTAAAAGGAAAAACTTATTTTAAAAGTAGATTTTTGGTAGTGTAAGTCTGAAAGTAAAATGAAAGACATTATTTTAATTATTTAAAATGCTCAAACTAAAAAATTGGCAGTGTAAAAGTACGCTCAATGAAAACATTAAATTCCTTTCTATTCCAGATCTCTTACCCCCTCCCCAGAAGCAGCCATTATTATTATATACTCTTACCTCTTTTGAATAATATTATAAGCGTGTGCAAATATATCTGTTTCTATTTCTCTAAACCTTTCATCGTGTACTTTTCCCACTTACTGTGTTTTAGAGATTAATTCAGACTGATATAAAGCATCATTTTTCACTGGCTCCTTACTATTTGCTTGTATGGATGAATCAGTCTTAATTAACTATTCCTTACTGATGAACATTTAAATTTTCCACACCTTTTTTGCTTTTGCACACAGTGATACACTGATTAATTGAAAGGAAAAGTACTTATTTATTTTTTATTTTTTGTCCTTCCCCATGCTTATCTTTTGGATAAATTCCTAGAAATGCAATTTCTGGGTCAAAGGGCAGGTACAGGTCAACCTTTAGAGCTCCATGGGTGGCTTACTAATGTATAGTTCTATTAGTTGCTGTATGAAAGTTTCTGAATCCCCATTTAATTGTGGGTAAAAATATGTTCTTATGTATTAAAAAGCTACTTGTTGCTATTTATATTTTGTGAACTTCCTGTTCATGGCTTTTCACCCCTTTCCTGTTGCAATCCTGCTCTTTTCTGATCAAGTTGTGGAAGTTCTTTTTTATTATTTTTTTTTATTTATTTTATTTATTTGAAAGACAGAGTTACAAAGAAAGGTAGAGAAAGAGAGAGAGGTCTTCTTTCCGCTGGTCACTCCCCAGATGGCCACAAAGGCCAGAGCTGCGCGGATCTGAAGCCAGGAGCTTCCTCTGGGTCTCCCAGGCGGGTGCCGGGGCCCAAGGACTTGGTCTATCCTCTACTGCTTTCCCAGGCCATAGCAGAGAGCTGGATTGGAAGCAAAGCAGCCAGGACTTGAACCAGCGCCCATATGGGATGCCGGCATTGCAGGCAGTGGCTTAACCGCTACACCACAGCACCAGCCCCTCTAGGTGGTTTCTTTAAATCATCTTTTAGTTTAGTTAGAACTAAGTGTTTTGGCTAGTAAAACTTTCAAAAAGCCTTTTTGAGTTGTAAAATTCTTACCAGCTCCCAATATCTTCATTTGTTGTACCAGGCTAGCTCACAGTATTTCTCTTGGTTGTTCCCAGCTGATTACACTGTACTGTCTTTTGGTCTCACTAGTTTTGTCAGGCTCAGATCGTAACTGCAGTCACTGCACTTGACATTGTACTGGACATGAGTCCATTTAAGAGAGTTGTAAAATGAACTATTGGGTTTATACATAAAGGAAGGAGTAGAACAGGCACAGGTTTCAATTCAGTCAGATGTGAAGTAGTGTCACTTCTGCTTATTAGACTTCTCTCAATCTCTATTTTCTCATCTGTAAATAGTAAATAGGGGTAATAATAAGTACCTTGCAGTGTTTTTTGCAGACTTAAAATATATAATGTATCCATGAACCTGGAACATAGTTATTTTAACATACTTAATGAAGTTTTTAATCAATTAATTTCCTATTAATAGCTTTCATTTTAGTCTTATTGCATGATTTTCTTTACATCTATTTCCATTTCACTCATTGGAAACATGTTAATTGAGCACCTACTCTGTGTTAGGCATTGTCTAGGGGCTGGAATTAGGACAGTGATCAAGACAGGCAGGGTCCTTGTGCTTATGAAATTTGTATTCCAGTGGAAAGGTAGAAAGATAAAAAACAAATTGCACTATAAAATACCAAGCGGTGATTAGCAATATGATAAAAAATATGAACATAGTCTTAGGAGTATTTCTTTAGGTTTGATGGACAGGAAAGGTCTCTTGGGTAAGGCAACATTTTACTGAGACCTAAATAGCAAGAAGGAGCTAGCCATGTTGTGCTATGTAGGACGAACATGCCAGGCAGGGGGAATAGCTGGTGAAGGGTGACAGTGAGTTTGTTTTGTTCCAGAAGGGAGCTATTATGGAGTTATTCAAACAAGGGCTGGATCTTGAGGATTTTCCTGGGCTATGCTATATGGGAATATTATGGGACGTATATGGGACGTTTAAAGTTTCTTATCGCTCTAACATATATAGGTGTGTGTTCATTTGGATAAACTGTTGTGGTACTAGTCTGATGTCAGCATAACTTGGATAGTACTCATAATCCTATCCTTTGGTGGAGAACGAGAATGGAAGCCTTTTCTTAATAGAGTGAAGTGGATTAAAATTCAAAGTGAAGCTTAATATATATATATAACTAATTTTTGTGTTAGCTAATGAAAGTCGATTAAAATAATATGCTAATATAATTAACTTAATTATTAGTGCCATTTAGTTTATGATAATTCTTATGATATTGTGGCATATGAAAAGTTATGCCCACTCAGGTAGCGAATTTGTACTGAACATCATTCATATTTAATGGTAGCTTAGAATTAATGTGTAGATATATTTTTAAAAATAAACTTTTAGTTTAAGAGTAGTTTTGGGTTTGCAGAGAAGTTGTGAAGATGGTATAGAAACTTCTTGTATGCTGAACACCCAGTTTCCATTATTATTAACATTGTACATTGGTATACTTGTAAAATTAATGACCAATATCGATACATTATTAACTAAAGTCAGTACTTGCATTGCAGTTCTTATGCTGACTGCCTGGAGTTAGTGCAGCCTTGGTGGTTGAGGTCATGGCCCTGAGTAAGACTCTGTGTTTCAGGCACTTGCAACTCTGGGGTTTTGACCAACTAGTGAAAATTCAGGGCCTTTGACTCTCCCTTTGGACTCAATAATTTGCTAGAAAGACTCATAGAGCTTAGGAAAAATCAATTCTTATGCTTATGCAGGGCAAGAGCTGGGAGGGTTTGACTGGTGGAGCCTGCCTGTCCTCAGAACGTGTCCCCCTCCCAGCACATTGACATGTGACTGCCAATAGGGGAGCTCCTTGTTTTTTTGTTTTTTTAAAGAATTATTTTATTTATTTGAAAGAGTTACAGAGAGAGGTAGAGCCAGAGAGAAAGACATCTTCCATCCACTGCTTCACTTCCCAATGACAGCAACGGCCAGAGCTGAGCTGATCCAAAGCCAGGAGCAAGGAGCTTCATCCAGGTCTCCCACGCGGGTGCAGAGGCCCAAGGACTTGGGCCATCCTCCACTGCTTTCCCAGGCCATAGCAGAGAGCTGGATTGGAAGAGGAGCAGCTAGGACTAGAACCGGCGCCCACATGGGATGCTGGCGCTGCAGGCTGGGGCTTTAACTTACTCAATTTGTGTGTCTTTCTGATGCTTTTCTCATGTTTCTATTGGGGTTATGTTTTTTTTTTTTTTTTTTTTTTCCTGGAGGAAGATCACTTTAGGTAAATGTATATAGCTAACATGACTTAGGACTGTTGATGTTAACCCTGATCATCTGGCTGAGCTGTGGTGTTGGCCAGTTTCTCCACTGTAAATTTCCCCTTCTCCTTCCTCCCCCTGTCATAGTGCAGTATTTGGAATGAAGCCACTATGTGCAGCCCATCCTTAGGAGCAGAGAATAATGTTCTACCTCCTTAAGAATGTAGTTAAGGGAGAAGGAGAAGAAATATGAAATTTGAAGGTCATTAACAATCTGTTAGCTTTTCTAAATATTAGAAGAATAGATTTGCAGAGCTGGATGGGCCCTTCTTTAATAAGGAAACTCATAGGGCCATATAATTACAGGGGAGAGGGGCTTTGATAATTGAAGTACTGGATCTACATGTTTCTGTCTCAGGTTGTTATGATCTGTGGCATGAAGTGACCTATGGTAACCCTGTTGAATAAAAAGCCAGTCCCACCTCCAGACTTTCTAATATGTTTTCAGATAGAAAATTAAGATGAGAGCTGCTCCTTTCTTTGTAAGTGGTATGTATATTATTTAATTTCAGCTCAGTAAAGTGATGTGCATGTGGAATTCAATGAAATGTAATTCTTCCATGGATTGACTTTTAGAAGTTGAACTTTGGAAGTTTAGTTATTATTATTTTTTTTATTTTTATTTTTTGGACAGGTAGAGTGGACAGTGAGAGAGACAAAGGTCCCCCTTCTCCGCTGGTTCACCCCGCAATGGCCGCTGTGGCCGCCGCACCGTGCTGATCCGAAGCTCGTTATTATTGTTTTATCCACATAGATTCTATTTTTGGTTTGTAGGAGGATTACTTTAATATATAATATATATTCAGGTTCTATGGTCTGGGATGTCATATTACTACTTACAGTAAAAGATCACTATATTAAGTAACTCTATACTAGAGATTCAATCTTAACACTACTGGCATTTTGGGCTCGATAATTCTTTATTGTTGTGGGGTGTCTTGTGCATTTTAGGATCACTGTATTAAAAGATGGTCAGTTGCTGAATGTGGAAAAGTAACAATCTGAGTTGACTGAGGAATTGAGAACCTTACTATGACTGGTATCCCATGTCCAATAGCTCTGCTCGCAATAAAACTCTAGCTTCTGGTCATATGTAAATGATACATTTTAGGTCAGAATATTCACTGAGATATATTCCAGAATATATCTGGAAGAGGGGGAAGGAGGCTGTTCACCTTGTAGTTTGATTTGCATCTTTTTGTCATTATCCTTTAAGTGCCTTAAGCAGCAAGCAAGCATCTTTGGAACATGTAAAAACACTTAGTTCCTTTTGTCCTCATTATAAAGCATGATTTTCCGAATGGGCTGATTAATCCAAATGGCATCCACTGAGAGCAAGATAAACTTCATTTTATGGAAAGAAACCCAGGGGGCGTTGGTGAAATGATTTGATTTGAGGTCATGGCTGAACCTGGGAGACTAGCTTGGATTGGCTTGACTGGGTCCTTACCTGCTTAAAGAAAGTACAAGCTGCTTCTTCAGCATTAACAGGTGCAGCCTTACCCCCCAGGCAGAGATAAGACTTCTAGGGAGGAAGACATATGACTTATACACTAGAAAATCAGATGAATGGGGAAGTACTACCTAGCTAGCAAATGAGGGAATAGTATTGGCATGGCTTTTCTTGAAATTCTGAGTGTTTTTTTTTTTTTTTTCCCTCCAGTAATTTTTCCTACTTCACCAAGTTTTCAACAAAAATATTCCCACTTTTTCCTAAGTAACTGTAGACCAAGTATTTCAAAACCTTCACACCGCTGTTTTTTGGGGCCAGATAATGATGATTGTGACAGCCATGCTGTGCATTGTAGGTGGGGTCTTTAGCAGCATCTCAGGCCTCTATCCATTAGGTGCCAGCAGCAGCTCCCGCCTCTGGGTTGAGGCAAACAGAAAAGGCCAAATATCCAGTGAGGGACACAATTGCCTTTAATTGAGAACCACTGCTCTGGCATTAGCTAAACGACCTTCAGACCCCAGTTTTGATTGTGAACTTGGCAGTGCCAAGCATCGCCACCAGTCTCATTTTCTATGGCTGCAAAATGGGAGACATTGTTTATTTCTTTTTATGTTTCTAGATCTGTTTTAGCAGATAAAACACTAACAATTAACTTCATATAGCAAATTTGCCTTGGAACAATAATACTGAACAGCTTTAAAGGAATTCAAACCATATTTACAGGTCAGGTACATTTTTCCAGGTGAGTTTCAACTATCCCCAATCCCTGCTGCATTTTATCTTTGTTTATCTTTTTTACTTTCAGGAAAGTTGCGAACTTTCCCCCACTTCTCTTTGTGAAGGCTCCCAGAGTTCCTGCTGCAGTTTAGTCTGTAGCAGTTTGATCTCGCAGCGACTTTGCTCACCAGTCAGTACTCAGTGCTAGTGACCTGAACTATCAGAGAAAGACTGAAAGCTGATCACAAGGAAATCCCTTTAGTGATTTCCTCTAAATCTGAACTTAAAGAAGGGAGGAATACCTCAGGAAGTCCATGGAAAATGGATATTATGAGAAAACTATGTGTGGATTTCAACTATTTTTTGAACCTGAAAAAACTATTCATGAACTTTATGACATCCCCTTGTGCTCTCTTTTCAAATAAAGGAACCAAGAAGCAACCAGGGATGTCCTCCCGTCAACCTCCTCTTCCTAATTGAAAGCTGAAGGCCTAGAAGAACCCTGGGCTGGTAATACTTAAAGGGATAAACCTCTGCTACTTTCTTTGAACATTTCATGCACATTTTATATAAAAGCCATCTGGTGTTTGCTCAAATGCCCTTAAGTAAAAATGGAGTAGAGGGAAAGAAAACTTGTAAGGCCTCCAGCGTCTTCTTTCAGATTTTCCTATTTGTTAATCTTTTGGGGGGAACTTATTTCTGCAGAGAGTCTGGAGACAAGGAAGGGGTAGAATGAACTGCTTAGATTTTGTGACAGGTATTTTTGGGGTATGTCCCTGCTAGCCCTTTTCCCGTTCCAACCATCATTCTCAGTTTTCAAAGATATCTTTTACATTAATTGTCACATACATTTCTTCTTTTCAGTGATATGCAAAAATAAACTCTGAACAGAATGTATACATAGAAGTTTCACAAGGGTATAATCTGGTTAATGTGACTTTCCTCTTTGTGGGGCCTCAATGGATTTGACTACTCTCCTGTTGACAGCTGGGATCTTGGGCTGTGTCAGGGAAGCTGAGCAGCATGAGTAAGGATTTGAACTCTGGAGTGGATGGATCTGCACTGAACTTTGGTTATTCCTGGACTAGCTGTCTCCTGATTTCTCTGTGCCTCATCTGTAAAATGGATATAACAAACCCCACAGTTACAGGATAAAAATGTGGATTAAATGACATAATGTCCTTTATTAGACACCTCGTAGGAGCTCAATAAAATGTAGTTCCTATCTTTTTACTCCCCCTTCCTGCCTTTCTGAACCTTCCCTTACAGAAGCCAGTAGATTCTAAATACTTTTCATCATCCAGAATAAGCAAGATAATAACCGCTCTCTCATACTTGCTCTGTTTACTTTTTCTTTTTTTTTTTTTTAATTTTTTTTTGATAGGCAGAGTGGACAGAGAGAGAGAGAGGTCTTCCTTTTTCCATTGGTTCACCCCGCAAAGGCCGCCGCGGCCGGTGCACCGCGCTGATCCGAAGCCAGGAGCCAGGCGCCTCTCCCGGTCTCCCATGCGGGTGCAGGGCCCAAGCACTTGGGCCATCCTCCACTGCACTCCCGGGCCACAGCAGAGAGCTGGCCTGGAAGAGGAGCAATCGGCACAGAATCCGGCACCTGACCGGGTCCAGAACCCGGTGTGCCGGCGCCGCAGGCAGAGGACCAGCCCAGTGAGCCACGGCGCTGGCCTGTTTACTTTTACTAATCCTCAACACCCCAAGTCTATATCTGCTCTAGGCCTTTGCATTTCATTCCTTTTGCCTGAAACATGTGGCCCCAGGTATCTGCAAGTCTCGCTTCTTCATTTTCATCTGGGTCTCTGTTGTATGTCACCTATCAGAGAAACCTTCTCTGACTCTTGTATGTAAACTAGACTTGTCCTGTATTTCCTGGTACTTTCCATCCCTCTTGTTCTGTTCTGTTTTCTTCCAAGCCACTCAGTATCTGTTGGCCTATTAGTTATTTCTTTGTGTATTCTCAGTCTCCCTCAACTAGTAGAAAAACCTCATAAGCACAGGGACTCCTTGTTAATTGCTGTATGCTCGTACCTAGGACAGTGCTTGGCCTGCACTTGGTAATCAATAAACATATAATGACTGCGTGAATAAATGAATATTATTTTTCATTTTCCTTGAGTTTTAAAAGTAGTTTTTAAAATTGTCACCTATTGTTATCATTATAATATTGTTTAATTTAAAGGTGACCATTTTTAGCCTTCAATGTTTTATATTAAAATGTGATTTCTTCTGAGGCTTTTTTCATTTATTCACTTTTAATTTTAGAGAAGTTTTAATTGTATCATTAACATTCCTATCTGTAGGTCACTGTTGTGTGGTGGATTGGGAAAATGGGGAGAGACATATGATCTACTTATGTCAATTCTTTTTCACCTTCTGCTGCTTGTCATAATGTTTGGTACATTTTTTAAAAGATTTATTTATTTATTTAAAAGGCAGAGTTACAGAGAGGCAGAGGCAGAGGCAAGGACTTGGGCCATTTTCCACTGCTTTTCCAGGCCTTAGCAGAGAGCTGGATCGGAAGTGGAACAGCCGGGACATGAACTGGTGCCCATGTGTAATCCCAGCACTGCAGGCGGTGGCTTTACCCATCATGCCACAGCGCCGGCCCCAGTGCTCAGTACATTTTTTAATGGAAAAGTTGAAGATACACGATATATTAAACTAGGCTTTTCTTAATAACTTAAAATGGTATCAAGAATTTTTTTTTTTTTTTGCTAAAGATTTTATTTATTTGAGAGGCAGAGTTACAGACAGAGAGAGGGAGAGACAGAAAGAGGTCTTCTACCTGCTGGTTCACTCCCCAAATGGCCGCAATGACCAGGGCTGGGCCAGGCAGAATCCAGGAACTGGGAGCTTCTTCTGGGTCTCCTACATGGGTACAGGGTCCCTAGTACTTGGGCCATCTTTTGTAGCTTTCTCAGGCACATTAGTAAGGAGCTGGATTGGAAGTTGAGCAGCTAGGGTTGAACTGGTGCCCGTAACAGATGCCAGCATCATAGGTGGTGGTTTAACTCACTGCGCCACAACACCAACCACTAAACAAGCAACATTTTAAAGAAGCTTTGGTTAGATACTTTTTTTATGTGATAAAAGTGAGATTTAAACTTTCCAAATTTAAACTTTCTACCATAACCCACTACCTTCTTTTTTTTTTTTTTTGGCCAGGCAGAGTTAGACAGTGAGACAGAGAGACAGAGAGAGAGTTATAGACAGTGAGAGAGAGACAGAGAGAAAGGTCTTCCTTCTGTTGGTTCACTCCCCTAATGGCTGCTACGGTCAGTGCTGTGCCGATCTGAAGCCAGGAGCCGGGGACTTCCTCTTGGTTTCCCATGTGGGTGCAGGGACCCAAGGACTTGGGCCATCCTCCGCTGCCTTCCTGGGCCACAGCAGAGAGCTGGACTGGAAGAGGAGCAACCGGGACTAGTACCCAACTCCCCAATCAGGACTAGAACCCGGCGTGCCGGTGCCGCAGGTGGAGGATTAGCCAAGTGAGCCACGGCGCCGGTCCCCCACTACTTTCTAATATAACTTTATTAGCCACATGTAGAATTTGCAGTGTATGGGGCCAGTGATGTGGTGCAGTAGGTTGAGCTGCCACCTACAATGTGCCACTTGAATTCCTGGCTGCTCCACTGCCTATCCAGCTCACATGTTCTATGTTTTTTTTTTTCTTTTTTTCTTTTTTAAAGTAAAACTGCCTAAAATTTTTCATTTTCTATTTATTACTGTGTATAAAGCCTGTTCAGAGGGTATTAAGTTTTGCTGTTCAGAGAGTATTAAGTAAACAATTACAGTTTCTTTGCAAAAACTTAGGAATATAAACAGGTCTGTTTTTCACTGTGGAAATGGTAAAATTTACTAAATCCTTACTGGTATTCATAACACAAATTGCTTTTTTTTGTCCTTTCAATATTGAAGGGAGAAATAGCAGAAATATTTCTCAGGTTATTTGCCAACTTATTTATGGTCTGTTCCAAACATAGATGATTGTATCCAGAGGAATTACCCGTTTGAAGACTGAAGAGCATTATCTGAGTAGGGAGATAAAAAACTTTTCTTTGAAGGACATTTTGTACTTGGAACAAAGCAAAATTTGTTATGTAAATGGATGTTATATGGTGTAGTACTGGAGAAGGAGCAATAATTCATTTCTGGCCACTTGGGAGAGACTACTGTCCAATTTAAGGCAACCAGTCCACAGCCCTTCACATGGTGAGGAATATTTACGCACAATCATCTATATTTTCCAGGCTTTCCATACCTCAGCAAATGATTCAAACTATGTTTGTTCCCACGTGCCCGGGGCTTCTTGTGCTGATGTGAGGACATTTGGAAGGAGCACAGTTCTCAGGCAGGGCAGTGCCTGTTTGTGCTGGGGTAACCTGCACTCTCTTCACTTTGCTCAGAGGACCTCTGCAGTGGAAGTTTTTTTTTTAATTTTTATTTTTTTTATTTTTCCTTTCTAAACTGTGACACTGCTCTTTTGGTATTTTGTCTCTGCCAGTGTCTTAGCCTGAGATAATTTTAAAAAAAAGTTTTATTTAAAGATTTTATTTATTTATTTATCTGAGAGGTAGAGTTACAGACAGTGAGAAGGAGAGACAGAAAGGTCTTCCTTCCGTTGGTTCACTCCCCAAATGGCCGCAATGGCTGGAGCTGTGCCGATCCAAAGCCAGGAGCCAGGAGCTTCTTCCTGGTCTCCCATACAGGTGCAGGGGCCCAAAGACTTGGGCCATCCTCCACTGCTTTCCCAGGACATAGCAGAGAGCTGGATCGGAAGAGGGGCAGCCCCGGGACTAGAACCAGCACCCATATGGGATGCCGGCGCCTCAGGCAGAGGATTAACCTACTGTACCACGGAGCTGGCCCCAGCCTGAGATAATTTGAATCTGTATAATGTTTGGGAGTTTGGGGCTTTGCATTATCTACAGATTAGACACATTATATAGGTTCCCATCACCCAATCTTGTTGGCTCAATGTCACACACAGTTGGAATTTATATAATTGTTTCCAACTTTCCTTCCAATTTTGCCTTACTTTCATCCGCTGTCTAATCTGGGCTAGAGCTATTTCTATCCATTGCCTTGGTGGCTGGGAAAGTACTACCCCCTTTACCCCCAGAACCCTTAGCTTCAGAAATGCTTTCCTTCTGACTTCATAGAGGCATCTTAGTGGGTAACCCGACATCCCTTATTTAGATAGCATGTTCTAGGAGTTAACCCTATAAAACTCCTCCTCCCCGAACTACTTCCTCATGTTAGAAAGGCTCATCTTAGATTCTTCAGTTCCACAAAGGTTCAGATAACTGTAGTTTTCTCAACTCTGCCCTCATGGTTTTGCCCTACCCCACATCAGGTGTTCTCTGGGATCTGTGACTGTACCTGGTGATGGAATCAGGAGAGAGGCGTCTGATCATTATGTGGCTAGGCTGTATGCCATCTGAGCAAGCAGCTAGAAACGTACAAGCCAGAGCTCAAAAGTGAGGTTTCAAGATGGCTGTGTGTGATCCTAAGTAAGTGAGCAATCCATTCACTTGTGAAAAAGTAGGCAGCTGGTCTCAGATGATTGTTAGGAAGACCACTAATTAATTTTGTATGTGTGTGTGTTTTGTATTGCAGAGAAAGACAGGGGGTGGGGGTGGGGTGCTCCACTCTGAGGATTCACTCACTCCCCAAATGCCCACCATGGCCGGGGCTGGGCTAAGGCCAAAACTGGGAGCTGGGAACTCAAGCCAGGTCTCCTACATGGGTGATGGGAACTAACAGCTGAGCCATCACTTGCTCAAGACTCCTGGGATCTGCATTAGCAGAAAGCTGGTATCCAGAGTGGAGCTAGGACTTGATCCTAGGCACTCTGATATGAGTTATCAGTGTATTATCTGATGTCTTAATCACAAGGCCCAACACTTGCCCCAGAGCACTGATGTTTAAGTGACCTGTGTTAGACACTTAACATTCTCAGGCTCTTTTTCAGACCTCAGAGCATTCCTGTGGTACAGCAAGTGAGTGACAGATGCACTTAGGAAAACATAAATATGGGTACATGCATGCACACATATTATTATACTATAAAATATTTATTTATTTGAAAGGCAGAGTTACAGGGGGAGAGAGAGAGAGAGAGAGAGAGAGAGAGAGAGAGAGAGAGGAAGAGAAAGAGAGAGAGAGAGAGAGAAATTTCCTTTCTGATAGTTCACTTCCCAGATGGCCCCAATGGCTGGGGCTTAATCTGGGTATCCCATGTGGGTGCAAGGGCCCAAGTACTTGAGCCATCCTCTGCTACTTTCCCAGGGGCATGAGCAGGGAGCTGGATACAGAGTGAAGCAGCCAGGAGTTGAAGTGGTGTGTTGCAGGTGGCAGCTCAATCTGCTGCACCACATCACTGACCCCATATACTGCAAATTCTACACATGGCTAATAAAGTTACATTAGAAGGTAGTGGGTTATGGTAGGAGTATGGGATTTGGAAAGTCACAAAATCCTGAGTTTAAATCTCACCTTGCGCCGGCGCCGTGGCTCAACAGGCTAATCCTCCGCCTTGTGGCGCCGGCACACCGGGTTCTAGTCCCGATCGGGGCTCCGGATTCTGTCCCGGTTGCCCCTCTTCCAGGCCAGCTCTCTGCTGTGGCCCGGGAGTGCAGCGGAGGATGGCCCAAGTGCTTGGGCCTTGCACTCGCATAGGAGACCAGGAGAAGCACCTGGCTCCTGCCATTGGATCAGCGCGGTGCGCTGGCTGCAGTGCGCCAGCCGCGGTGGCCATTGAAGGGTGAACCAATGGCAAAGGAAGACCTTTCTCTCTGTCTCTCTCTCTCACTGTCCACTCTGCCTGTCAAAAAGAAAAAAATCTCACCTTTATCCTAGCAAAAGCAATAGCCCTCTTGGGGCAATCTGCTTTTTAAAAAATTATTATTATTATTTTTTATTTATTTGAAGGGCAGGGTTATAGAGAGAGGAGGACACCCCCCCCCCCCACACATACATATTTTCCATTCCCTGGTTCACTGCCCAAATAAATGTCTGAAATGGCTGGGTTGGGCCAGGTCAAAGCTAGGAGCCAGGAGCTTCTTCCATGTTTCCTACGTGTGTAAGGACCCAAGCACTTGGGCCATCTTCCGCTGCTTTCCCAGGCATGATAGCAGGGAGCTGGATTGGAAGTGACACAGCCAGTTCTGGAACCCACTTCTGTATGGATACAGGTGTCACAGGCGAAGATTTAACCTGCTACACCACAATGCGGCCCCCAGGCCGTCTATTTTTTTTTTTTTTTTAAGATTTATTTATTTATTTGAAAGAGCCATTCAGAGAGTGGAGAGGCAGAGAGAGAGAGAGAGATCTTCCATCCGATGGTTCACTCCCCAGTTGGCCGCAACGACAGGAGCTGCACCAATCAAAGCCAGGAGCCAGGAGCTTCTTCCAGGTCTCCCACGTGGGTGCAGGGGCCCAAGGACTTAGGCCATCTTGTACTGCTTTCCCAGGCCACAACAGAGAGCTGGACTGGAAGAGGAGCAGCCGAGACCAGAACCGGTGCCCACATGGGATGCTGGCGCTTCAGGCCAGGGCATTAACCCACTGTGCCACAGTGCCGTCCCGGTGTCTACTTTTTGAAAGCTAATTTCTAAATGAAGCAGATACAGAGTTTTGGTGATGAAAAATCCATAGTTAAAAAACCTTTTTTTTTTAATTAAAAAAATCTCACTACACCTACTACTATACTTATTGTACAGGCTCTTTGAAAATAGAACATGGACTCTATTAAGAGAGAATGGCAAAATTCCTTTTATGGGTTCCTGGATTCTCAGCATTTCAGTGTAAAATAGAGGTGGGGGAAATTTCAGGTGCTACTCAAAAGACGATCCAGGAGTAACAGAAAGAGGTAGGTATGTGTTTTTTCCACCAGTCACATAATTATATAGTTCATTTTTCCTTCTTTCCTACATGGTTTCATTAATCTAGGCTTCTCTGCTTGGCAGGACCATCTCTATTTTAGCATCCAGTGATTTATTTAATCAAAATTATATTATGTTGGGTAATATAATCTTGAGTATATTATCTTGGGTAATATAATGTAATATCTTGGCACTGTGGCGTAGTAGGCTAAGCCTCTGCCTTCAGTGCTGGCATCTCATACAGGGCAGGTTCATGTCCCGGCTGCTTCATTTCCGATCCAGCTCTCTACTTATGGCCTGGGAAAGCAGTGGAAGATGGACCAAGTGCTTGGGCCCCTGCCACCTGTGTTAAGACCTGGACGAAGCTCTTGGCTCCTGGCTTTGGATCGGCCCAGCTCTGGCCATTGCGGTCATTTGGGTTTGGGCCAGCAGATGGAAGATCTTTCTCTCTGTCTCTCCCTCTCTCTCTCTGTAATTCTGCCTCTCAAATAAATAAATAAATAAAAACTTTGAAAAAATTACATTAATTTCAAATTAGGCCAGAAATTATGAACTTGACCATATTTCAAAGAAAACACTAATTTTCACATAAATGTTAATTTTTGTATTAAGAAAATAGAAATGAAATGTCAGGCAAATTGAGGTCAAACCTAATGAAAATTGTTCATTACTGATACATTCTAATGTATATATGCTTGATGCATCCACTAAGGTGATTATTGCTCCAAAACAACTTCTAGTGACTTTTACTGGTATTTATTTATTTATTTAGCTGTTTAATTATGTGTGACAATTGATGGAGAATGATTTTTCAAGTTAAGCCTTGAACCTGCTTGTTCAAAGTCTTTTCCCTTCTCTGTCAGTTTTTCATTATTTTAACATATCTGAGAGGAGGAAGGTTTATGGAGGAAGATGGTTTTTGTTTGCTCATAGTGTGGTGGTTCATAGTTCAGGGTCTGATCGTCCCATTAATCTGGCGTCTGATGGAGGCTGGCGTTAGCGGAGCATGTGTGGAAAGACAATCATGTGATGAGGCAGGAAGCAGTGTGGCAAGGAGAGCACTCGGTGAGAACTGCCTTCTGAGGGCGACCCTCAGGGACAGAAAGACCTCCCAGGTGCCATGATTAAATCAAGTCTCCACCCACAATGTGTTCCATTGACCATTAACTCAAGACTTTGAAATAAGCATCTATGTGAGTTATGGTGCCAAATCCTGTTCAATCTTAGCATTTGCCTTTAGATACCTTTTTTGTTTTATGTAATATTTAATCTTTAACAAATATTTGAGAGACCCTTAGCATAGAGATTGTTAACTGCAATTTAACTTTTAAATAGCCTATTCCTTTTCAAAGAAAAGCCCACTGTTTTGGTTGAATTATGTTTCTGAATAGTTTCAAGCTTCCAGAGACTGTGCTATCTCCAAATTTAACATCTCGTCTTTGAAAGTCAGAATGCCTGAGAAAATCCCATTTCCATATCTAAAATTAGAAATGGCATACTGAGACTACAGGCATTTTACCAGACATAGTAATTACATATTTTCTTTTTTGGAGAAAACCTGAAGAAAAAATATCCAAGCAGTTAGGTTTTATTAAGTAAACAGTCTCTTTTTGGACAGTATTTCTGACCATTTTTGATTTAGGGTTTTATTTTTCACTAATTAAAATATATGAGGTCATATACTCTCATTTTCTAGTTTTATTTGTGGATCACTATGCTGGTGAAATATGCCTTTGTCAATTTCTTTCTTTTCTTTTATTTTAGATTTATTTATTTGAAAGGCAGAGTTACAGAGAGGAGAGAGAGGGAAACAGAGAGGTCTTCCATCTGCTAGTTCATTTCCTAGATGGCCACAACAGCTGGGCTTGAGCCAGGCCAAAGTCAGAAGCCTGGAGCTTCATCTGTGTCTTCCATGTAGGTGGCAGGGGCCCAAGTACTTGGGCCATTTTCCAGTGCTTTCCCAGGTGCATTAGCAGGGAACTGTATCTGAAGTGGAGCAGCCAGGACTCAAACCACCCATATGGAAGCCACCACTGCAGGTGGTGGCTTCACTTGCTGTGCCATGACACCGGCCCAACCTTTGCCAAATTCAAGCCAATTGGTTTTTACAAGTGCTCTTTTTGCAATGCCTGGCGGGCTAATGTACACTCCAGCTTTGCTCTGTGAGTTTGAATGGATGCTAACTTAAACAGTGTGAAAAGAATTCACATTTGCAGTTGGCTGCTATGGTATTTGAAAACTATGTTCATCATGTGTAAGGGACATGCCTCCCCCCTCACATTTGGAAAATTGACCTTGGGAGGAGGTTGAAGCTGGTCCCACATGGAGGCAGCAGAGTCCTCTTTGGGGTCAGGGCAGCCTTCTGGCATCTGGGTTTTCCACCCCCTGCCGTCAGGCTGCCGTGCTTGGGCACCTGGCTGTGTTCCCAGGCCACAGAGGATTGCTGCCCAGGGCCTTGAGTCCTAGCCCAGCCTGGCAGGTCATTTGTGATTTTTGATCACGACCTCTGTATTCCACTAGCATATGTAATTCAGAACCGACTGTAATTTACATCTCCTTGAAGCCTAATAAATGTGGTCCTCACTTGCATCTTAATATTTGCCACAGTGTTTTTCCCCCTATAGTTAAAAGAAGACTTGGTATTAAATCGGAAAGATGAAAAAATAGAGGGCTAATTTCAGAACAGTGGTACCTCAACTAGCATGTGGAGTGACACTGTTGGACTTGTCAGACTGCTGTCTGAAATACTGGAGTTCAGTTTCACAATGAAAAATGTACTTGTATCTAAATTGGATTCTAACCATTTTCTTTAAATTCCACAGTAGTTTTGTATCACGTAGTGAGAAGGTGTTGCCCATACCTGCAGTTCATAGGCAGAAAATCTGGCCTACAAACTTATTTGTCCTGCTTAGCATTTAAAACCTACGTATTTCACATAGTGACCAGATTCTTAGTGTTCCTTGAAAATCTGGAAAATGTGTCAATATTGATCCCTAATTCTTGCATGGATTGGAGTTAAAAAGCAACAGCTCTCTGGACCCTCCACCTTGGTTTAGGCAGTCTGCCACACCAATTTATGCCTTATACTCAACCTGCTTGGCCATTTACATGACCAGTCTGGGCTATCTAGATACCTTGGAAAACCTCTCTGCCTAATTTCCTTCTTGTACCCATATCTACTGTCTTCCTCACCCATAAAGAATGGAGTCATATTCTCCAGCCTTTGAACCTTTGCACATTCTTTTTTTTTTTAAAGAAAAGTTATTTATTTATTTATTTATTTTTGAAAACCTTAGAGACAGAGAACTTCCATTTGTTGGTTCACTCCTCCAAAGCCCACAATAACTGGTGCTGGACGAGGCTAAAGGTTACAGGAGCCCAGAACTCAATTTGGGTCTTTCAGGTGGACGGCAGGGACCTGAGAACTTGAGTCATTAGCTGCTGCCTCCCAGCGTGTGCATTAATGGGAAACTGCTGGGGCCAGTGCTGTGGCACAGTGTGTTAACGCCCTGGCCTGAAGCACCGACATCCCATATGGGCGCTGGTTCTAGTCCTGGCTGCTCCTCTTTCAACCCAGCTCTCTGCTATGGCCCGGGATAGCAGTAGAAGTTGGCTCAACTCATGACTAGAGCCTAGGGAGATTACTGACGCCATAAACAAGAGTGTCAAATTGTTAAGTCAACAACAGGAGTCACTATGTACTTACATCTCATGTGGGATCTGTCCTTAATGTGTTGTCTAATGTGAAGTGATGCTATAACTAGTACTGAAACAGTATTTTTACACTTTGTGTTTCTGTGTGGGTGCAACCTGATGAAATCTTTACTTAGTATATACTGAAGCGATCTTCTGTATATAAAGATAATTGAAAATGAAAAAAAAAACACCTGGTGTTAAATTGGAAATTGCATAGAAAATTAATCACTTTTTAAAAAATATCATGTAGGATCTCTGTCTTTAATGTGCTGTACACTGTTATTTAATGCTATAACTAGTACTCCAACAGTATTTTTTCACTTTGTGTTACTATGTGGGGGCAAACTGTTGAAATCTTTACTTAATATATACTAAACTGATCTTCTGTATATAAAGAGAATTGAAAATGAATGTTGATGTGAATGGAATGGGAGAGGGAGCAGGAAAGGGGAGGGTTGCGGGTGGGAGGGAAGTTTGGGGGGGGGAAGCCATTGTAATCCATAAGCTGTACACTGGAAATTTATATTCATTAAATAAAAGTTAAAAAAAAAAAAAGAAGTTGGCTCAAGTCCTTGGGTCCCTGCATCTATGTGGGAGACCCAGAAGCTCCTGGCTCCTGGCTTCGATTGGCACAGCTCTGGCCATTGCAGCTATCTGGGGAGTGAACTAGCAGATGGAAGACCTCTCTCTGTCTCTACCTCTCTCTGTAACTTTGTCTTAAAAAAAAAAAAAAAACCAAAAAACAAAACAAACAAACAAACAGGAAACTGCAATCAGAAGCAGAGCCAGGACTTGAACTCAGGCACCCCAATATGGAATGTGGGTCTCCCAAGTGGTGTCTTAATTGCCGTGCTAAATGCATGTCCCTTGCCCTGCGCAAGGCATGGCGGTTCTAATTCCTCTTGTTGAAATGCCATTTCCTGGCTTCTTCCTCCTGACTGACTCTTAGCTTAGAAGACCCGCTTTGATCGTGGTATTTGCAAAGCCCTTTCCTAATACTCCTCCCTCACTCACAGTTGCATTAGATGCCCCTCTGCATGGCACCCTTCACTTCTCTGCACTCCAGTCGTAGCATTTAACAATTGAGTTACAATCTTTCTCCCCTTGTGATTGAGGGCCTTAAGGGGCAGGGTTTGTCCTACACTGAAATACACTAGTATTGTCCAAGGCAGCGATTCTCTATATTGGACAGCTTTAAAAAGTCTGAGTGTTCAGGGTGTGCTGCAGACCTATTTCATCAGAATCTCTGAAGGTGGGGCCCAGACTTCAGGCATTTTAAAAACTCCTCTGGCAATTCAAACTTGTAGCCATGATGGAAAGCCAAGGTTTAGGGCATTTAACTAGATTAATCTAAACAAAAGCAATTTGGTGATGATTTCAGGAAAACCAAACTGGGGATGCGCATTTTTACTTTGACTTTGGTACCACATGTGCATTTAAACAAGTTCCTGTCTTCAAGAAATCACTTTCTCCTACAAGAAACAACTCAGCAAGCTGTGTCAATAATGCCATCTGCAGTATGTTAGGAGCTTTTTATAGTTTCTGTAGTTTATGTTGTGTAGCTGTGTGGCATTTTCTGCCTTGCTGACTTTTGATTTAAATTTCAAGTGGATTATGTTTCAGGTACTCTAAAAATTAACTTAGGTATTTATTGAATTTCTACTGCCAACTACTTCTCTTTCTGGCATATTCTTCCTTGTTTTATATTGAGTCACTAGTTAACAAACAAAAACAAAACATTAATTGGTGTCTATTGTAGAACACACACTGGGGATGAAAGCCATTCTCACTTGGTGAAAGCTTTCCCCAGCTGCATTGTCTAATAGTTAAATGATGTGTCAGTCCTGAGCTCATGATTAGTTTGGAAAGGCTTCCAAAAAAATGAAAATAGTGAATGACTTGAGAAGGTGTTTATTGATTGGGATTGTCTTGTCTTTACTTTGGAGAATGGTAGATTGAGGTGAAAAAAAATTTTTTTTAAATAAGTATTTCTTTTTTAAAATTTAATTTTTTTATTTTTAAAAAGATTTTATTTTATTTATTTTAAAGACAGAGTTACAGAGAGAGGTAGAGACAGAGAGAAAGGTACTCCATCCACTGGTTTACTCCCCAGATGGCCTGCAACGGTCAGAGCTGCGCCTATCCGAAGCCAGGAGCCAGGAGCCTCTTCCGTGTTTCCCAAGTGGGTGCAGGAGCTCCTTCCGTGTTTCTCAAGTGGGTGCAGGAGCTCAAGGACTTGGGCCATCTTCTACTGCTATCCCAGGCCGTAGCAGAGAGCTGGGTTGGAAGAGGAGCAACCGAGACTAGAACTGGTGCTCATATGGGATGTCGGCACTTCAGGCCCCAGCCCCAGCCCCTGTTGTTGAGTTTTTTAAGTTGCTGATATATTCAGGATATTAATCCTTTGTCAGATAGGTGACTTGCAAATTTTTCCCCTATTCTGTCGGATGTCTCTTAACTCTATTGATCGTTTCCTTTGCTGTACAAAGGCTTCTGAGGTTGATGTAGTCCTGTTTGTTCAGTTTCACTTTTGTTGCCTGTGCTTTGGGAGTCTTATCCAAGAAGTCATCCCCTACACAATATCTTGGAGTGATTCCCCTCCCTGCTTTTTTCTTCAAGCTTCCTAGTTTCAGATCTTAAATTTAGGTCTTTGATCCATCTTGAGTTGATTTTTGTATATGGTGAGAGTTATGGATCTAATTTCATTCTACAACATATATACATTCAGTTTTGCCAGCACCATTTGTTGAAGAGATTATCCTTATTCTACTGTATGGTCAGAGCACTTTTGTCAAAAATCAGTTGACTGTGTGTGGATTAATTTCTGGGCTCTCTATTCTCTCCATTGATCTATGCATCCGTTTTTATGCCTGTAACAAGCTATTTTAATTAGGTGAAAAATTTTTGTGTCCCCCCCCCCCTCCTGTTTTTGTATTTCCACTGAGAGTGGGGTAGTAGGCTCTTGACTTGCAATGTAGGGAGTTTTGGAGACTTATGTGTTCAAAGAATGATTACAAACAATAATGAAATCTCAAAATGTTGATTATTGTTTTTAGCCCTCATCTATACTCTTAAGGAACAGTGGTTTTTCTACTTACCATATTCTTTATTTAGTGGAGGGTTAAGCTTGTGATTGATTATAAAGTAGATTGAAAATATTTGGGGGGTGAACCAATGGAAAAAGGAAGACCTTTCTCTCTGTCTCTTTCTCTCACTGTCTAACTCTGCCTATCAAAAAAAAATATGTCATTGTAAAAACTAAAAGAAAAATAACAAGAAAGAAGAGGGAGAGTAAAGGGATGGAGGGTGGGTGGGAAGTATAATTCTAACACATATTAAAACTATATGTGATAGGCCGGCGCTGTGGTGCAGCAGGTTAACGCCCTGGTCTGAAGCACCAGTCAGGGTGCTAGTTTGAGACCTGCTGCTCCACTTCCAGTCCAGCTCTTTGCTATGGCCTGGGAAAGCAATAGAAGATGGCCCAAGTCTTTGGGACCCTGTACCCATCTGGGAGATCCAGAAGAGGCTCTTGGCTCCTGGGTTTGGATCGGCATAGCTCCGGCCGTTGTGGTCATCTGGGAAGTTAACCAGCGGATGGAAGACCTCTCTTTCTCTCTCTCTGCCTCTCCTCTTTCGGTGTAACTCTGACTTTCAAATAAATAAATAAATCTTTTTAAAAAACCCATGTGAAATACATGAAATTTGTTCCTTTTCTTAAATAAAAAAGTAAAAAAAAAAAAAAAAGATTGTTGGAACAACTGTGATCTCTTTTCTGGAGAGCTTTATGAAGAGGAGTGACTGACTACTGGATGAGACCAGAATATGTCTTGAGATTTATCTCTGTGATTGGAAAATCTCTTCCAATTCATCTTTTGTATCTGAAGTAGCAAAATGCTCCTCTATCTTATTGATAAAGCTGATTTGTCTACCTTGAATCGTACTTTGCTGATGTAGTAATTTAGATTTTCTAAGAATTTTCTCCTTATTCAACTCTGTTTTCCCCCTTGAACTGAGACTAGGAGGGGTGGATCTGATTGTTCCAACTTCCTGGCCAGGATTCTCATCCTCATGGGACTGGGCATGAAGTGTCGATGCTAAGCTTCAGGACAACTGTGGAGTCTTAATGTGGTAGAGTCCCATGAGTGGGGGCCTGAGCAACCCTGGCTTAGAGCTGGAGGCCTCACCTTCCCTCTCTGTCCTTTGACTGGAGCTAGTTAGTTCCTAGGCCAGAAACAGTGGTATCACTTGACTTGAAGAGAAAAACAACCAGCCCAGAAGAGCCTGAAGCTCTGTCTGGCTTGGCTGTCACCTTGAGGCACACAAGGATAACTGCTTTTCAAATAGATACATTTTCAAATAAAAAATTTTCTAGTCCTTGCCTTATAATTCCCACCTCTACTACTTTTTCTCTGCACTGAGTTTCTCACTTGAAGTCTCAATTTCAGTTCCCAGGGCAATCTGGAATCAAGACACATCATATTTAAATAAGTTCAACTCCTCAGCTGGTGGTGGCTGGAATACCTTTTCTGACAGGTGATCTCTAGGATTCTAGACTTGCCAAATGAGCCTCAGCTCTCCCCATCTCTATTTTGTGCCATTGTTTCTAGCCTCATAGTGACAGTGCTAGTTTCTGGGCCCTGACTTTCAGAAGATCATTGGTGCCAAGTGTGACATTTTTAGCAGCTCTGGCACCTGTGTTCTGGTATGTGTTTGTCATTTCTACCACGGTGCAGTAGAGTCTTGGCCTGAAGGTAGAGCCCTGCTGCTTACCAGTACCATGTACCTATCTGACTACTGAATGTGGTCTACTCCAATGCAGTGTTTTGTGCCTTTTTCTTTGGGATGCAGCCTGACAGAATGGAAAGGACAGGCTTGGTCCTGAACAGACCTGGTTCAAATACTAGGCCTGGCACTTCCTACTGTGTGATCTTGGGTAAGTTTCTTTGAGTCCTGTTTCCTAGCTCCCAAGTTTGAGACGGTATATGAACTTCAAAAAGTTTGCAGGAAGTGGAATGAAATGTTTATTTTGGTGCAGTCCATACACAATTTTATCATTGTACACATTTTCCATGAACATTTTGAAGACCCCCTTGTGTGATGTATGTATGTCTGTACATATCGTACATATATGTGTATGGATAATACCTATCATACTTCCAAGTCCTGAGGAGGAATCCTTTCCTTTTTCTGCTGTCCCTGCTGCATCTTTTGCATCATGAGTGAGGTTGCCATTCCCTCTGTACGCAGGAAAGCACTTCCCTTGCCTGACTGACCCTCTGTCATTGGCTTTTGCAGTTGGACACTTTTCTCAGTCTCTGCTTAATGTGTGTTAGTAGGTCACGGGGCAGGTCTTCTTCTCGACTCTCTTGGTTTTCCTCAAGAGGGGATTATGCAATTGGACAAAAGGGATAAAATCCAAGAAAGAACTGCTTTTCTTCTTCTCACTCCTGTCCCAATTTGCTCTCTGTTCCTGTGATTTAAATCATCCTGAATCTATGTACCAATAAAATAGGCCATATGGTTCTCCATGTAGCCCTGTGAAAGAAGTTATTGGCCTTTGGAATGTAGAGTGTTCTGGATTCCAGCTTACTTAGCTTAGCAATGAAAATAACATTTGTTGCTGTTAAATTGGTCCCTAGGGGCCATCTTCTTTTTCCACTCTCTAGCTACTAAGCAGCTGGGCATGAATCAGCAAAGCTGAAAATATTTTAACCTGAGACATTTGGACCAGGTACCAGAGTTGTATTATTGCCCACACCAGACAGAGGTCAGCCAGGAGACTGACAGAGAACATGGCAAGCATTTGCTTATGGATGGCCCAAGTGCAAATACTGGGTGCAAGTTCAGCATCTAAGGGTAAAATTAAGAAGGTCATAAACTGTAGATTATTTTGCCTTGCATAGCAAAATCTGAATATCATTTAAAATGCATCTCATGATGTGTTCTAGTGTTGATGAACTGGATCTAGTTTTCAACAGCTGTTAGGATGACTGGATGGTTATTACAAGTTTCAGGGAGTATTCAGAAGCCTGCTTTCCAAGTGTTTTAAATGAATGGAAAATATTTTTTATAATTTCAAATAATAGAACCCTAGAGGCCTGTGGTCATATTGAAATAGCCCACATGAGCTTAAATATTCCCTGGTTTCTGTATATTATGTTATGGCCCTCTGAAGTAGTTTTAATTATACTGCAGAAAGCATTGATTTCCAGTGATAAATTAATGCCTAAGTTAGAATATGCAAAAGTTTGGGAATAGAGAAAATAAACGAAATAAATACATGATAGTTTTTTAGACTGCTCTAATGAAGGTGCCTAAGTAAGGTGCCACTATTCCTTATACTGTCCCTAATAATGGAATGTGTATAAAGTGATTAGACTGAGTCCTGATCCTGTTCTCGCTTCCTTTTTTCTCCCCATCCTGTAATAAACAAGCACTGTAGTAAATCAGGACATTGAACCAGTGCTATAGAAATCATGCTTTAGAATCATGGAGCTTTGCTTGGACCATGTTTATTTCCTTCCTTCCTTCCTTCCTTCCTTCCTTCCTTCCTTCCTTCCTTCCTCCCTTCCTTCCCTCCTTCCTTCCTTCCTTGACTTGTTTTATTTATTTGAAAGAGTTACAGTGAGAGGTAGATAGACAGAGAATTCACTCCCCAATGGCTGCAACGGCCAGAGCTAAGTCGATCTGAAGCCAGGGAGCTAGGAGCTTCTCCTACGTCTCCCACGTGGGTGCAGGGGCCCAAGGACTTGGGCCATCCTCTGCTGCTTTCCCAGGCACATCAATAAGGGGTTTGGATCAGAAGTGGAGCAACTGAGGTTTGAACTGGCACCCGTATGGGATGCTGGTGCTGCAGGCCAGAGCTTTAACCTGCTGCACCACAGTGCTGGCCCCTGAACCATGTTTGCTAACACAGGAGTCTGCAAACAGTGGCCTGCAGCCAGTTTTTGTGCACCCTCATAAGCTAGAAATTTTTTTTTTTTTAAGCTTTAAAGGGGAAAACATGAATATTCAACAGAATACCTATGTGGCTTGTAAAGTCTAAAATATTCACTATCTGGTCCTTTAGAAAAAAAATTTGCCAGCTTCTGTCTCAATAGGTAATGAATGAAATCTTTCTCTCTGTGAACTTCATGTGAACATCTAAATTGAGCTCCCTCTGAGGTTAGCACCACGGAAGAGTGCAAATGTATGGGTTCCAGAGCTGAAGTGACCTGGTTCTGAATCCTGGTTTTGTGACTTTCGACCTGCAGAAACTATAGAAGTAACTTGAGTCTTCTAAGTGTCAGCTTCCTTGGGGTTGTAACTCAGTGCCTTTTATTTAGTAGAATCAAAGCAAATGGTAATTCTATGGTTAAAAAAGTGATAGATCACCTAAAGCTCATGGGCAATTGTAAAAAGACTGAATCAGGCTTACAAATGGGCCAAGGGGGAAGAAAGCTTTTGTGATCATCCGGGACTTGCTAGGCAGTTGGTGTGGCACTGAGAAACATCTTATCACGGCAACCCCAAGGCAAGTTTCCCTGGACTGTATTGCCATTGCTCCTCCAAAGCTGGCCTATGTGAGACCTTGACAGGGGACCTGTTCTCTAGCTTACAGCCTTGGTGCCCTTGAACTGCCTGAAGATGTTAGGTCTTTGGGCTTATTCCCATGGTTTTATCTGAATGTAAAGTGAATATCCAGTCCTTGGGTAGTGATTTGCTGATGAGAACTGTTAATCCCCTCTTACCTCTTTCCCCTTTTCTTTTTTAAAAACAATGCATTAGGGGCTGGCGCTGTGACATAGCGGGTAGAGCCGCCTCCTGCAGTGCCGGCATCTCATATGGGTGCTGGTTTGAGTTCTGGCTGTTCCACTCCCTATCCAGCTCTCTGCTATGGCCTGGGAAAGCAGTAGAAGATGGCCCAAGTCCTTGGTCCCCTGCACCCATGTGGGAGACCTAGAAGCTCCTGGCTCCTGGCTTCTGATTGGCGCAGCTCCAGCCATTGTGGCCAGTTGGGGAGTGAACCAGTGGATGGAAGACCTCTCTCTCTCTCTGCCTCTCCTCTCTGTGTGTAACTCTGATTTTCAAGTAAAATAAATAAATCTTAAAAACAAAAACAAAAACAAAACCAATGCATTAATTATGTCAAAAAGAATTTGATCCTTCTTAACTGACCTTTTCCTGAATTGTCACTGTGATTTCTAAGTAACTTTAGACAGGGGATTTGAACCATCCTGCCTTTTGCTTTCTTCATGAAATGAAATTGACAATGTTTCTGCCCTGTAACAGGAAGACTCAAAAGCACTGCATTCCAGACGAGAGCCTCTAGTTACTTTTCAATGGAGGCAGAAGTTGTGGCTGTGATTATAGAAAATGTCTTTGGGCTTGCTGTTCTGAAATGAAATGAGTGGAGCTGGAAGGTCTCTGATGTGTGGTCACCACTGCTTGATTTTTCAAGAAAAACTTTGGTAGGATTATTCCTCTGGAGCCCAATATTCAGCCTGTGAGACTCTGAGCGGAGGCTGTTAAATGGAGTGTAAAGACCAGGCTGCTCCCCCTTTCCCTGGAAGGGTGAGACTGCCTGGCAAGTCTGGCTGTGGAGGAAGTGTTGTAAGTGACGTCAGGGTGGGCTGCTGGCCAGGGTTTCTAACAGTGTGGTTACAGGTAGCAAATGCCAAATTAGGATTCTGTACCCCTAGCACGTAGCTGCAGGCAGCAGGAAGGGAAGAAACCTGAATGTGAGAAAGTCCTTGACAGCCTTATATGAAAGTAAATGATATTCATAATGCCTTTTATTTATGTCACTTTTTTCTTTCCAGGACAGAATGTCTTTGTTAAGATGTTTCTTAAATATCCTATTAGGGTATTCCCTTTGTTTCTTTGGGTTCTATTAATAAGCAGTTTTTGTTGTATTTGTTTAATGGGGTTTTTGATTTTTTTAAACTGTCTTCTGAAGTTTTCTGGATGTCAATATCTATTTTGAATACTTAAAAATGCTTAAGATGTTATTTTTTTCCCACAGTTAACAAAAGCTATTTAAATCTCCAAAATTTTGGAGAGAGGATAAACTTTCAGTATTGTCTCTTGGTAGTTTTAATTTTCTTCTTTGGTCTTTTTACATTTTCCATTATTTTTTTTTCATTAATAATAAATATACTACTTATATAATTAGATAAAATTTAAAATTATTTTTTAGCATTGTCCTATGAACAGTAACAAATAATGCTCTCTACTCTCTTACACTTCTATGACAAATTTACCCATTGCTTTAACTTCATGCATGCATTTAAGCCATATGTTTTTGTTTTTGAATTCTGAGATATTATTTTCTAGTAATTCCTGCCTCAGCAATTCAAATATGAAAGAACTCAGTTTGATTGTAATGGAACAATGTGCACATACTGTAGATCTACTTTATTCTAGAAAGTGATGGTTTCTGACAACTTGACTAAACAAATCTCTGCATCAGAAATAAGTAAAAGTGGCAATGGTATGGTTTATACATTTGAGAAACTTTGTTTATACATGCATAGAAGAGTAAAGATTTTTTTGTTCTCCAGAGTTTGTCTTTTAGAAATGGTGACTGGCAAGATTGTGTTAGCACGCTTAGCCCCAAAGAGATTTACAGTAAGGGAATATTTGTTTTTTTTTTTTTTTTTCAGAGGAGTTAGAATTTTTTATTTTTTTATTTTTTTTTAACTTTTATTTAATGAATATAAATTTCCAGTGTACAGCTTATGGATTACAATGGCTCCCCCCCCCCCAATAACTTCCCTCCCACCTGCAACCCTCCCCCCTCCCGCTCCCTCTCCCCTTCCATTTGCATCAAGATTCATTTTCGATTCTCTTTATATACAGAAGATCAATTTAGTATAAAGATTTCAACAGTTTGCACCCACATAGAAACACAAAATGAAACATACTGTTGGAGTACTAGTTATAGCATTAAATCACAATGTACAGCACATTAAGGACAGAGATCCCACATGAGGAGCAAGTGCACAGTGGCTCCTGTTGTTGACCCAACAAATTGACACTCTAGTTTATGGCGCCAGTAACCATCCTAGGCTGTCGTCATGAGTTGCCAAGGCTATGGAAGCCTTCCAAGTTCACCGACTCTGATCATATTTAGACAAGGTCATAAAAGACAGAGTGAGGATAGTAACCAATGATCCTAAGAGTGGCATTAACCAGGTTTGAACAATTCTACAGCATTAAGTGGGGAAGAGGACCATCAGTACACACAGGTTGGGAGTAGAGCCATTGGTGGTAGAGTAGAGGTTATGATTACAAAGGAATGAGGCCCAAGTGCACTAGACAGGGCCTAGAACAAAGGACAGAGTCATTATTAGAGGAGCTAAGAAAGGTGCTGTCTAAGCTACAATTAAGTTTTCTGATTGAGAGGCAAATAGAACCTGATAGAAGGGGCTTGATAATAATCTGGTGGGCTTTAGGCCTTGTAAATTCAGAGGCCCAGACCTATCTATCTCTTCACATGGGGTATATCCTAAGGGAGGTGTGAACCTCCTAGGGGAAGGCACTCTGTTGACTTTCATTACTTGGCTGGGCTGGGAGGAGAGCTGGCCAGGTAAAGGCAGGGGGCATCTCTAACAAGAAATGTACAGTTCTGCCTGCAATGTTGCTGACCCTACTTGGCCATCCCCTCAGCTGCAGTGGTCACTTTGGAAGTTGGGCTGAGTGAAGGGCTTTTCAGCTTAGAGCCAATAAGATCTGTGGCTCTGACCTGGGCATCCTTCGACTCCAGGGCAGGTCCATTTCCAGTGATCCAACTCTTGGCAGAGCTGCCAGGGCTCTTCACAAGCTGACTTCTGCTGAAGCCCAGGCTTACCACATTGAAAGCCACTGCAGTGGACTGGCCTGTTGGGTCTCCTTGAGGGCAGATCACTGTACAGATCAGCCATTAATAGGCCTGCCACCCACTGCTTCTGATGCCGAGCTTTCTTTTCCTCCTGGTTTGTGTTAAAGCAGACCAGAGGATGCAAGTCAAGGGAGTGCCCGTGTCCCATCTCTAATCTTCGGTGGCCTGAACTACAAGTCTATAGTCACAGGCATGTTCTGTAGTAGTTTTTCTAAGGTAGACAATGCCCATGAGGAAAATTATATTCTCACTTTAAAACTTTCTTTCCCTTTGGTCTGAAAGGGAGGTTTTTTCTACTTACTGTATACTTCGCTGATGGCGAAGTGAATCAAGCTATGAGATTATTATTTGAGTTCTTATTTTGGCTATGCTATTGCAGAAAAATGTTAGCCATCTCTTTTATAAGGTCTAAAGATTAAATTGTGCATCCTACAGATTCCTTCATAATAGAATTAGTTTCCTACCTTGAAGAGAATAGAGAAATGAAAGAACAAGTTGGGCTTAGAATAGAGAAATGAGGGAGCAAGTCCTAGATCGCTTGCTGACAATAGCAATATCACATGAATACTTAGCAAACCGTTTCAACCATTAGATAACAACTTAAGAAAACATTTACCAGAAGGTCCAATGCCTTCTATACATTTTACGAATCATGTATTTGAAAACACCTCTTAAATATCTAACATGGTGTAGTTTGTTTAGCCAGTAAACTTAAGCACAACCATCTAAAATGTTTTTAGTTTCTTTCTACCAACAAGTCTAAAACATATGATACACAGATTCAGGTCCCACAAATTAAAATGTATCTTTGATTGATTTTAGCAGCTTAAATTTATGGACAATCTTATCTATAAGCCATTTAAAATAAAACTCTTAATAAAATTTCCCCATGTGGACATACAATATGTACACACATATAATATAGCATAATAGACCAATATAGCAATTTTAATAATAGCTTTTAAAATCTTTAACTCTTTTTGTAGATTGCCAATTGATTTGAATTGCTTTTTGTTTTTAGTAACCTCAGTTAACCATACTTTCTCTCAGTTGGTACTGTTAATACATTATTGGCTTCATCTGTTTACAGAGCCATCCCAAAGTACTGAATACAATAGAAGTGGCTGGAAAAAGTCCATAGGAACCTATAGGAGGACAGCTAAACACAGAACCAACAACGCTTTAGTTTTATGAGCAGCAGATATTCAAATTTTTGAAAAAAGCACATATTTAAATAACTCATAGCTCTTAATAAAAATTCAGCTGTTTTTGAACAATTAGAATTTAACAGACATCAAGAGAACATAATAGATTACTTTAACACATTGCTTTAACAGAGCATCAGAGTTTAATTCTATGTCAAAGAGAAATTGAGCTTCCTGTGATCTTTTGCTGTGAGGTTTCCTTCCTTTACCTTCTTTCATATTGGTGACCATGTTTCTGTGTTTCTGTGTGTAACACATCTTTAAGCATCTTTTGCAGGGCAGGATGAGTGGCTACAGAATATTTGGAAGGACTTCACAACCTGCTGTCTCCAGAAACCTGCCTCTCTTCTTCGACCTAAAATTTCATTTCATTGCCAGTCCTCTTCTGCAGAGTTGTGTCTTCATGTCTGTCTGGGCAGATGTGTCCTGACGGGGTCTGCCCAGTCAGTACTGCCCAAGTCCAGATTGGAGCAGGTGCAGAGGGCAGGGTGTGGAGTAGCTTCAGTTTTGGTGAAGTAGAGGGTGGCTCAAAGAGACCTGGGAGGCGCTGTCTACAACCTGCCCAACACTTGGCTTCCTCGGTGCATTTCTTACCATTTCTGCACACTCATGATTTACCCTTCTTTCAGGACCTGGCTTAAATGCTCTTGCAGAAGCTGGATTTAATTCTTCCACTGCCTTCTCTGAATTTGCAAGCACAACTTATCCCACATCATTTTGTGTAGGGGTTAATAGGTGCTCATTGAAAGTAATTCTATTCAAGTAAATCCGGGAATCCCTGCATGTCAGAGCTGCCTCTTGGAGTCTCAGGTGCTTATTGACTTTTTTTTTTTTTAATTTATTTTTTATTTTATTTTTGACAGGCAGAGTGGACAGTGAGAGAGAGAGTGACAGAGAGAAAGGTCTTCCTTTGTAGTTGGTTCACCCTCCAATGGCTGCCGTGGCTGGCGCCCTGTGGCCGGCGCACCACGCTGATCCTAAGGCAGTAGCCAGGTGCTTCTCCTGGTCTCCCATGGGGTGCAGGGCCCAAGCACTTGGGCCATCCTCCACTGCACTCCTGGGCCATAGCAGAGAGCTGGCCTGAAAGAGGGGCAACCAGGACAGAATCCGGTGCCCCGACCGGGACTAGAACCCCGTGTGCCAGCGCCGCAAGGCGGAGGATTAGCCTATTGAGCCACGGTGCCGGACCGCTTATTGACATTTAAAGTGTGTGGGAAACTTGCTTCAAATAACTTTCAAATTTATTTATTTATTTATTTGGAAAGCAGAGACAGAGTCAGATAGATCTTACATCCACACTGGTTCATTTCTCAAATGCCCACAACTGGGATTGGGCCAGGCTGAAGCCAGAAGTCCAGAACTCAGTCTGTATTTCCCAAATGGATATCAGGGACCCAAGTATGTGGGCCATCACCTGCTGCCTCCCAGGGTATGCATTAGCAGGAAGCTGGAGTCAGAAGAAGTAGAAGCTGGACTTGAACCCAGGCATTCTAATGTGGAATGCAGAAATTTTTAAATGCTGTGCCAAATACCTGTCACCCAAACTTTTGATTATAGAATTTTTTTTCCCCAGACACAATGATTGATATTTTGAGAAAGTTTTGAATATATAAGCTTAACAAATATTCTTTCAAGGAATAGCTCTCCTTATTCACTTTATAATATCTGACATTCAGCCACTAGAAATTATGCCCAGGGGCTCTGCAGAACAGTGGGTTTCAGGGACATAGTTAGGATCACAGAGAAGAGGGAGGGTAAAGAATGCACAAAGAGAAAAATAAACTTTTGTCTCTAAACCAAACATTCTGCATTTTGCCTAGGGCAAGGCTCTGAATAAAGGCACATATTCAGTCGTATGGATGGATACTAGGGCAGTGAAGGTTTCTAAGTGCTCTGAGTTCTTTTTGTGTCTAGCTTAGATGCCAAAAACCCAAGGGAAGAAAAATCCTAAATGGAAATTCTATTCAGTTACTTGAAAGTCATGTTCTCACATTCTTCTTTCCCATTCTCTCAAAAATATGCACAGAGTCTCCAATTTTTCCTTCAATAGGGAAGAGCTAGAGGAAGGGAGAAGTTTAGAAATATCTAGATTTTGATTAAACTGCTTGTCTCCTCTCAAGAGTAAATGTGTTGGGCACAGGGAGAAGGAAGTGGGTTGTATATATTCGTATATATGTGTGAGTATATATGTGATCAACTGCAATTATTTTTTGATGAAACTCGTGTACATAAGATTGAGATTCTGAGTATTTGTGATTAGAATGAGGATTGTTATATTTATTTTCTGTGAAAAAAACAGAAAATTGTATGAAGCAGGAAATACATTTTTTGAACATGTAAATGTGGCCTAAGAAAATGCTGTCAAAATGTAAGATTTAAGAAAGAGAATCTGCTTTGTTTTTTTTAACCCAACTAAATATAGGCTTTGCAAAGACAAGATATTTTAAATTTGATGTTAAAAATTTCTCCAAATTACATAATTTTATATTGAGGATATTGACCAATAGAGTTCTTTTCTGTCTCATAGCTATCAGCACTGGAAGAAAACCCAGGCCCTATTTAGCTTCTTGTGAGAAATAGGGAACAATCTAGGAAGCTATAATGGAAGAAATTATGTTCCTTTTTTGAGGATATTTTAAAACTTTATGGAAAAATGGAATTAAAAGATAAGCTTATTTTGGTGCAGAAAGTTTTGAAATCTAAGCATAGTTTTTCATAATATACATTTTTCAATGAATTTTAAGGACCCCTCATATGCTAGGATTTAAAATTATTTTACATTAAAATGAACTAAGAATCAAGAATTATGATTTGCAGAACACGATCACTGTTAGTAGATGGAAGGCAAAGTTTTTAAAGACAGAATTGTGGGAAGACCAGGAATGTCCAAGTCAGGGATGCTCAAAGAGGAAAGAATTTGACGAAAAAGTTCAATATCACCAGATGCTGGAAAGATATCAAAGTGAACTAAACACACTGGATTTGGCAAGAAGTTTGGAATTCTTCAAAAGCAAAATCAAATACAAAAGAAAAATTATAGAGCTTAGAAAAACAGGAGTTAAGAAAGATTAGTGGTGAATTTGAAACCAGTATAAGGTTAATGAAAAGAACAGTCAATCATATGTCTTGTATTAAATTAACACCTCACTCAGATTGTTGGGATGTCGTGTTTGTTTGAAAGCCTTTGTCTGGTATTTATATCCTAGTCCTGGTAAATTGGAATGACTTTGATCTGATGTCAAACTGAGTTATTGAGTTTACTGTCCTACATTTCTTTCAATTCCTTACACTACATAGTAGTACATCCAAATAGTGACTAAAATAACGAATTGAGAGTTTTAAAAGCTCTGAAAAATAATATGCCCACAGAAAAATGCAGCAATTGTACTATTAAAAATCTGATTCCACTCGCTAGGGTCATGTTCACTCTGCTTGTCTTCTAGTTTCCATTGATTTTTGTCAGACTGTTCTTGTTATCATTTCGTGGTGTCATCTGATATGTTCTGGGACAAGGAAAAACAAGTCTTCCTTTGTTTTCTTTGGTCATGGTCCTAGCTTCTGTTGCCCTCTTTTGGTGAACTGTTAGAAGTCTTGATATTTGGAATTTGGTCAAAAGTGATTGATGTATTGCTATCTAAAAATGTTGGTGGCAAGGCTTGAACTGTAGGTGAGAAAAAATACAATAGTATAGACTGATTACTGTGATTATGGTACAGGGTAAGCAGTGAACCTAAAATGATATGAATCCAAGAATTCTAAAGCAGTATTTGATAGGTCTAACTTCAGGCAAATTATTTAACTTCAATTGGCCTGTGTTTCATCTTTTAAATTATAACAATAAAGAAAAATTTGACAAATACATGAAATATACTGAACTTTTTGGATTAGTTACAGTGCCATGTGTCTTTCAATATCATGTAAGAATTGTTTGAGAGTGGGTGGTTGGCCTACCATTAAGATGCTGGTTAAGACATCCATGTCCTAGTTAAGAGTGACTGTGTTCCCCACCTGACTCTACTCATGACTCCAGATTCCCGCTGTTGTAGACTCTGGGGGATGATTGGGGTGATGGTTCAAGTAACTGGGATCCTGCTACTTATGTGGGAGACCTGGATTGAGTTATTGGCTCTTGGCTTTGACCCCAGCTAGGGGCCATTGCATGCTTTTGGGAAGTCAACCAGCAGATGTGAGTGCTCTCTCTCTCTTTTTTCTCTTAAATAAGTAAATAAAAACCAACCAAACAAACAAAAATCATGTAATTGAAGTCTAGATTCTGCTAGACCCAAGTTTTCATTTGGATTTCAGCATTGTTGAAAGCAAGAAAAGGGAATGTTACTCTATTGATACAATGATAATGACTGGAACAATTATTAATTAAGTACTCATTTTGCCAAATATTGTTCATTCATTCATTCAGCAAGTATTTATTGATTATTTAATGTGTGTCAGATGGTAGGTGTTGAGGATAGAGAGATAAAAAAATTCTTACCCTTTTGGAATTTATATCCCAGGGGGTAATTGATCAGTAAATAAAATAAGCAAAATTTCACTGTTTTATATACTGTGTGTTTGATGTACTTTTTGTTAATTGTTTTGCATGAAGGAAGGGAGATTAGCCTGGAGAGGTAGTTTATTGCCACTATTATTATTATTATTTAAAAAAAATAGACAGTAAGTTTATAGAATTAGTCATAATTTTTCCTTCATGACATCATTTGCCATTTTATTGTTAGTTTATTTAGTAATGCAAGGAAAACCTATGAACTTATCACTGATGTCCAATAACTAGAACACTGACCATAATTTTGATTTAAGTTCTTCTATTCATACTTTTTTAAATGTGTTTAAAGCAGGGCAGTAGGGGTCATGTGGAGTCCAGATAGGAGGTAGGAAGACCAGTTGGAAGTAGTAGTTGAGGTTAGAGATAACGAACCATAAATTTAACAGTGACAGTGGAAGGAAGAGCTGGATGGGAATGGGTTTAAGAAAGAATACATTGGATGGTGTTTTGGCCCAGTGGGTTAAGCCACTACTTGTGACACCTTGCATCTCCTATTGGAGCACTGGCTCAAGTTCTTGCTGCTTCACTTCCAATCAAGCTCCTTGCTAATGTGCCTGAGAAAGCAGTGGAAAATGGCCCAAGTACTTGGATCTCTGCTTCTCATGTAAGAGACATGGATGGAATTCCTGGCTCCTGGCTTTGGCCTGGACTGGTCCTAGCAGTTATGGCCTACAGTTTAACCAACAGATGAAGGTATCTCTCTCTCTCACTCTCTCTCTCTCTCTCTCTCTCTGTCTCTCTTCTTTCTCTCTACTGTTATGCCTTTCAAAAAATAAATAAATTTCTTTCTAAAAAGAAAGGATACATTATTGCATTGCCTTTATGGTAGAGTTACATATTATTCACTAACTTCATATGTATTTAGATGTAAGTATGTGATGAAGCAATCATATTTGGTTTCTTTGCTTCCTTTTTTTTTAAACGTTTATTTAATGAATATAAATTTCCAAAGTACAGCTTATGGATTACAATGGCTCCCCGCCCCCATAATTTCCCTCCCACTTGTGCCCCTCCCATCTCCCACTCCCTCTCCCATTCCATTCACATCAACATTCATTTTCAATTCTCTTTATATACAGAAGATCAGTTTAGTATTTATTAAGTAAAGATTTCAACAGTTTGCCTCCACATAGTAACACCAAGTGAAAAATACTGTTGGAGTACTAGTTATAGCATTACATCACAATGTACAGCACATTAAGGACAGAGATCCTACATGATTTTTTTTTTTTTTTGACAGGCAGAGTGGACAGTGAGAGAGAGAGACAGAGAGGAAAGGTCTTCCTTTTGCCGTTGGTTCACCCTCCAATGGCCGCCGCGGCTGGCGCACTGCGGCCGGCGCACCGCGCTGATCCAATGGCAGGAGCCAGGTGCTTCTCCTGGTCTCCCATGGGGTGCAGGGCCCAAGCACTTGGGCCATCCTCCACTGCACTCCCTGGCCACAGCAGAGAGCTGGCCTGGAAGAGGGGCAACCGGGACAGAATCCAGCGCCCCAACCGGGACTAGAACCCGGTGTGCCGGCGCCACAAGGTGGAGGATTAGCCTAGTGAGCCGCGGCGCCACCTACATGATATTTTTTAAAAATTGATTAATTTTCTATGCAATTTCCAATTTAAAACCAAGTTTTTTTTTTTCATTTTCAATTATCTTTATATACAGAAGATCGATTCAGTATATACTAAGTAAGGATTTCATCAGTTTGCACCCACACAGGGTTTCTTTGCTTCTATTCTCTAAACAATGCTACCAACAGGAAATCTCAAAATTTTTATTTCAGGTTTAAAATTTTATTGTAAAATATTTAAGAAAATATATAAAAATTCAAAACATAATGCATTGAGCCTCCATGCTTCTACTATCTAGCACAAGAAATTAAATATAAATATATTTACCTCTTGATTTAATTTCTTTCTCCTTTTTTTTTAAAAAAAGAATTATTTATTTGAAAGTTAGAGTTACACAGAGAGAGAAGGAGAGGTAGAAAGAGAGAGAGAGGTCTTCCATCTGCTGGTTCACTCCCCAATTGGCCTCAATGGCAGGAGCTACGCCAATCTGAAGCCAGGAGCCAGGAACTTGTTCTGGGTCTCCCATGTGGGTGCAGAGGCCCAAGGACTTGGGCCATCTTCTACTGCCTTTCCAGGCCATGGCAGAGAGCTGGATTGGAAGTGAAGCAGCCGGGTCTTAAACCGGTGTCCATATGGGATGCTGGCACTGCAGGCAGTGACTTTACCCGCTAAGCCACAGCACCAGCCCCTCATTTTTCTCTTCAGTCCCACTGGTAACTCCACTATTTAAATGTTTCTTATAATTCTCTTACTTTAAAACAACCACAACAATTTTTCTACATTTGTATAAATGAATCTCTTTAAGAAATTTATAGTATTATTTTGTATGGTCTTAAACTTTATGTAAGTGGTATTATGCTGTGTATATTTCTTGGCAACTGTTTAGCTCTGAGTTATTTATGAGACTCATTCATGTTGATGCAAATAGCATTAATTCACTCACTTTCCCAGCTGCCCATTGTGTGAATGTATCCTGATTTGTTTATTCCTGTTTCCATTAATGGGCATTTCAGTGTTTTCCATATTTTGGTTCTGTAGTTAATGTTGCTATGAACATTCCTGTGCATACTTAACTTGTGGTTCAACACCTGTATCTTGGATACAAGAGCCATTCAAAAATATATTTGTAATAGTAAAATTGCTAGGTGATAGGGTATATACCTTAACCTTTATAACTATTACTGAATTGTTCTCCAAATTGATTGAATCAAATTATGCACTCCCGTTTATAGTGCATTACAGAGAGTGTTCCTGAATTTTACAGCAGGGAAGAGAACCTATGTTTTGTAGAGCAGTGTTTCATAATAAGGGCAGGGCTGTATGTGATGTATGAGAATCACTTCCCTCATCCTCAGACCTTGTTATATGTGTGTGTTTTTGATCCTGGGATCTGGAGAGTTTAATTATAAAGTCTTGCTGGGTGAGCCTAAGTTACTTTCTGAGAACTGTCAATTTAATGGTTAATTGATTTGCTGGATTATTACCATACCAAAAATCATGGTAACCTCTTATTTTAATTAGTTTTTTTACTTATTCTGCTGAATCCTAATCAGTTTTGTTTTCGTAGCTAAAAAATTGAAATATGATAGAATCTTTGTCTCCAATGTTATTGCCATATATTGTCTGAAGCAATGTATTGCATTTTTCATAGTAATCTTTAAAAAAATTTGCTTAGCTGGCATTTTAAAGATGAATGCTTTCATATAAGAAAGTCATAAAGAATAAGGAGTTTGGGAATTTTTATTTCAAACAGTGCAGCTAATAACACTGTAGTGGACCTAGATTTCAGTTTTCTCAGCTCTTCTCGGTTGGTTTTGACTCATCCACTGTCTTTTCTGCCTTTCAAAATGTTGTTATTGTCTTTTCTTCTGTTTTCATTGTATGAGGTTACTTTCAAGAAAGTTAATAAAAAATGGTACTAAGGCGTGGCTACTTGCCCTGGTGGTTAAGATGCCCACATTCCTTATTGGAGTATGTGGGTTCAAGTCCTGGCTCTTCTCCTGATTCTGGCTTCCAGCTAACACACATCTGGGAGGCATAAAGTGATAGCTCAAGAAGTTGGATCCTTGTACCTGACATGGAAGACCTGGAGTGAGTTTCTAACACTTACGTTCAGCCTAGACCAGCCCCAGCTATTGTGGACATTTGAGGAGTAAACTTTTGAATGGGATTTTTCTCTCTCTCTTTCTGCCTTTCAAAAAATGAAAGAATCTAGAAATAGACTCATAGGTATATGGGCAACTGATAAAAATGCAATTAAATGATAAATTTATTTTGATACAGAAGTTTTTTGAAATCCATGCATGAATGGTTTAAAAAAAGTTATGGAAAATACATATTGTGAAAAACGATGGCAGGTGCCGTGAACAGGCTAATCCTCCACCTTGTGGCGCTGGCACACCGGGTTCTAGTCCCGGTCGGGGCGCTGGATTCTATCCCGGTTGCCCCTCTTCCAGGCCAGCTCTCTGCTATGGCCCGGGAAGGCAGTGGAGGATGGCCCAAGTGCTTGGGCCCTGCACCTGCATGGGAGACCAGGAGAAGCACCTGGATCCTGGCTTCGGATCAGCACGATGCGCCGGCTACAGCGGCCATTGGAGGGTGAACCAATGGCAAAAAGGAAGACCTTTCTCTCTGTCTCTCTCTCTCACTATCCACTCTGCCTGTCAAAAAAAAAAAAAAAAAAAAAAAAAAGAAAAATGATGCATAGATGTTAAATTTTTTTGCACCAAAATAAACATTTTAAAAATCCATTTCCCATGAAATTTTTGAAGGACCTTGTATTTGTGGGTTTTCTTATCTAATCCCATTACATTCTAGTAGAATTTTGGGAAGGTACAAAACTAAGCATATATTCAATTTATCTTCTTTTAATAGAAATAGTATTATTATTATTTACTGAGCACTTAATGTGTGTAGGATACTAAATATATTGCCTATGTACTTTCATTTAATTTTCTTGATAATCTTAGGAGTAAAGAAACAAAGGTAGAAATAGATCTGAGGACTTCTGTCTGCCAAATATATATTCTTCAAGCTACATGTATGGCTGTCAGCCATATACAGCCATATACAGCGTAATGCTGTATATTTTATCTTATTTATTTGAAAAGTAGAGTTACAGAGAAAGAAAGGGGAGGGGGGTGGAAGAGGAAGGTCTTCCATCCACTGGTTCATTCCCTAAATGGCCACAATGGCCAGGCAGGGCCAGGCTTAAGTCAGGAGCCAGGAGCTCCATCTGGGTTTCCCATATAGGTGCAGGGCCCCAAACATTTGGGCCATTTTTTTTAAGGATTTATCTATCTATCTATTTATTTATTTATTTATTTATTTTAATGGCAGAGTTTCAGAAAGAAAGGGAGACACACACACATACACACATACACACACACACAGAGAGAAATTTTCCACCCACTAGTTCTCACCAAATAGCTGCAATGGCCTGGAGCTGGGCCAATCCGAAGCCAGGAGCCAGGAGTTTCTTCTTGGTCTCCGACATGGATGCAGATGCCCAAGGACTTGGGCCATGTTCTGCTGCTTTTCCAGGCCAGGATTGGAAGTGGAGCAGTCGGGACTTGAACCAGCGCCCATATGGGATGCCAGCATCGCAGGTGGGGGCTTTACCCCTTATGCCACAGCACAGGCCACTGCTTTCCTGGGTGCATTAACAGGGAGCTGGGTTGGAAGTGGAGCAGCTGGGACATGAACCAGCTCCATATGGGATTCCTGGTCTCACGTGGCGGCTCCATCCATTATGTCACGATGCCCTTCCCTGAATATTTTTGTTAAACTTTGTTTTATTTAAATAAAGGTAAATTATCTTTATTTGAAGAAAGAGAGAGAGAGAGAAAGAGTGAGCGAGAGAGATCATCCACCTGCTGGCTTGCTCCCCAGATAGCTACAACATCCAGGACTGGGCCAAACCCAGGAGCGGGGAACTCTGTCGGTGTGTCCCATGTAGACGATATGGACTCAAGTCTGTGAGCCATCATCTGCTGCATCCCAGGCACATTAACAAGAAGTTGGATCCAAACAGTAGCCAGGGCTCAGCTGATACTTGGAGATGGGATGTAAATGTTGTAAGTGGCAGCTTAATTCTTTGAACCACAGTGTTCACGCCTCCAGTAAGATATTCTTTGCAGTGTTGTTTTAGTGAAAGTATGAGGTTATCCTAGGATTCTGTTTCTGAAGAAGAACTGCAAACCCATCATTTGAATAAACCATAACTTCTTATCTTCTCTCATCTTTGCTTCTTCAGTTCCTCACAGGATACTTGTCATAATTAAGAGTTCTCAAGGGAAAATGTTTCTAACTATATTTAGTGTATGTTAAAATTAAAAAAAAAAATGTAACAGGAGTGTTTCTGTGTCTTAACATAGTGAGTTGTGCATTTTATGTTTAATGTTATGCCATAATATTTAGGTTCTTTAAAATTTTATCTTTTAAAAAATTGCCTATATAATCTACATAAATAAGTTTCCTTCCTGGCTTTATTAGGTATCATGATAGCAATTATCCATGAGCAGTAAAGATTGGAAGGCATATTTCAATTTTGAAATGTTGTCAAATAGAAATTACCCTACTGTGAGTGGTAATTTATGTACTTCTGTGATGACGAAAATGTGTTAGTAGTAATAAAAACTAGATGCATTCAAGTCCAAGAATGTTATAAATGGCTAAGCTGGCCATAGATCTTTGCTACATTTATTAATGAACTTGGTGTCTATAATGTTCAAGGCACTGTCCTAAGCCCTGGTGCATAAAATTCAATGTAAAATTTAAAAGTGTTGAATGAGAATATCTAAAGGGAAGAATGTTTTAAGAAGGATTATATTTAAGGAGAATTAAATGACATTCAAAGGGGAAAAACATACAAAAATGGAATAAGAACAGTGGATATTTGAAGACAAAAAGTTAAAAAAGTCACTACTCAAATAAGATGGAACTATCATCTCTCTTTTCTTTAAGAAGATTTATTTAATTTAAGGTTGCAATTACAGAGAGAGGGAGAGAGAGAGATCTTCTATCTGCTGGTTCACTCCCCAAAAGGCTGCAAGGCCAGGGGTATGCCAGCCTGAAAACAGGAACCAGGAACTTCCTGTTGGTGGCCATGGGTGGCAGGGGCCCAAACACTTGGACCATCTTCTGATGTCTCTCCCAAGCCATCAGCAGAGAGCTGGTTCACAAGTAGAGCAGCTGGGACATGCCCATATGGGATGTTGGTGTTGCAGATGGCAGCTTTACTTGCTATACCACAATGCCCACCCTGAAACTATCTTCTCTTAAGAGAAAAGTAAACTTGCTTTATGTAAAATAGTATGAATAATTTGTACAGTCACTGGACTTCTGGATGGTAGCCAGGGTAGCTTTTGGTGAGACTAAAAGTTCTTTGGGGAATTCTTACTTATATGATATTAATTAATGTTTTACTTTCTCTATCTACTTGTTTACTTCATTTTAGTTTTTTTCCTATAGTGTTCTTGATTACAGATGACTAAAATAATGAGAAATTATTTAAAATAGTTGATTTCTGATATATTAGTGCAATGTAATGTTCAGGCTCTTAATCTATTGTGCAAAGGTATGTGCAAAAGTTACTTTTGCCCAACCTAATGCCCAGTGTGAGACTATTTGGATGTGAGGCCTATGGGAGATAATTAATCATGAAAGAGGAGCTCTTAGGATTGGGATTAGTGCCCTCATAAGAAGAGACCAGAGAGCCAGTCAGATTTCTCTGAGCTATCTGTGGATACAATAAAGAATCAGCAGTTTAAACCTGGAAGTGGGCCCTAAAAACAGCCTAACAATGCTGGCACCCTGATCTTGAATTCTAACCTCCAGAATGATGGGAAATACATTCGTGTTGTTTTATAAGCACTGTGGTAGCCCAAATTAAGAGTGCTTATTAGAGTACTGAATCATGTTGTTAACGGGCATTTTAAATGCTTGTTTTAGTACTGTTAGATTGTGATTAGGGTGGGGAATTTCCTAATGAGAGAAAGGTCATGGGCTAGAATCCTGTGGGTAAGAGCTTGCTCATTCTGTGGTCAAAGTCTGAACTTTTAACCCTGGTTCCCCTTCCTGATAATAGTGGGCCCACGTACATAAGGAATGCCAGGTGAAAAGATGTTAAGGGATCAGACTGCTGGAATCAGGCCAAAAATCAAGCTTTGTCTCTGAAAGCCTCATTGGCAACTGTTCAGTCATCCTGTGTCTGCATATACTATGTGTATAAATTTATGTCTTTCAAAACAAGTGAGCAAGAGATGGTTCCATTCTAGTATTATCAGCCTAGTTTTTTTTTAACTAGTTTTTTTTTTAAGATTCATGATATATATATATATATATATATACACACATACACACATACACACACACATATATGAGGGGCCTTCAAAAAGTTTGTAAAAAATAGAATTAAGAGAAACTGCATACAAACCAAATTTGAAATCTATGTAATGCACATTTTTCATGAACTCTTTGAAAACCCCTCATGTTCATGGATTTAAAATTTTTTCATGCCTCAATAAACTTATTTTCAAGTCAATTTTTCATGAACTTTTTGAAGTCCCCATGAGAGACAGAAAGAGAGAGAGAGGGAGGGAAGAAGGGAAGGAGGGAGGGAAGGAGGAAGAATACTTTTAAAGTATTATAATTCTGTACTCCACTTCCTGCTTTGGGTCTCATTTTGCTTTCTTTGAATTTAGGTTTTTATTTTTGAAATTCTTCCTTTTGAGGATCTTAAACATCGAAATTTTCCTTGATTTGGAATTTCATTTTATGCTTCGTGATCTGGGACAGTGCCATAAATGTGGTAATGGCTCAAGTTACTAAACTATGTAGCAAAAAATCCTGTGGTCAGCTCAGTCATTTGTAGCATCCTTATATCTTGACGTTGGCTGGTTGTTCTTATTCTTGACTTATCTTTATAGGAAGTTAGACAAATATAAATACAGATGATAAATAAATAACCACTTGCAATTTCTTATGTTCATGTTTCTCAGTTGATATCTGAGCATTCAGGAGCCTAAGCTAGACCCCTAAGAGTTAAAAGTCTTTTTCAGTGATAATACTATTAATATTAGTAAATCATTCATAATGAAATTACGACCCATATGAAATTGCCAGTACTGGTCCATTTTCACCTATAGAAGTGACATTTTTGATGATTTAACCTAAAATGCTGGTGACAACAAAAGCTGCCTTGTGTTAATTGCTTACTATGTGTCAGGACTATGCAAAATGCTTCTATATGTCACTGTATCCTCCGACCCCATGAGACAAGTATTGTTACTTCCCCCATGTTGTACATAGTGGGATGGGTTAGAGAAGCAACTTTTCAAGTCATTTAGAACAGTACTCTTTTTTTTTTAAAAAAAAATTTATTTATTCATTTGAAAGGCAGAGTTACAGAGAGGCAGAGGCGGGGGTGGGGTGGGTCTTCCATCCACGGGTTCACTCCCCAAACGGCCACAACCACTGGAGCTGCGCTGATCCAAAGCCAGGAGCATCTTCTGGGTCTCCCATGTGGGTGCAGGAGCCCAAGGATTTGGGCCATCTTCTACTGCTTTCCCAGGCCATAACAGAGAGCTAGATGGGAAGTGGACAAGCTGGGACTAGAACGGGTGCCCATATGGGATACGGGCACTACAGGCGGCAGCTTTACCTGCTATGCCACAGCATCAGTCCCTAGAACAGCACTCTTAACTAATATTTAACTCCTTTGTTATTTTGCTTGAGTGTGCTGATTGAGTCCATAGAATATGTGTGGATGCCATATTAATTACAATATAGGTAGTTATAAGTGTTGTCTTCCTGAATTATGCCCTATATATTTAATAATATATTCTTCTGACTTTATCATCCTTATGAATCCTGTGTTATGTGACATTAATATCCCTGCTTTAGAAAAATAGTATGTATGTGTATTAAGTAACATTTACATGTGAAATGAATATGGAAAATTGTTGAAAATTGTTAAATCTAAAATCCATAGTTTTTAAAAAGGCTACACCTTTTTTGAGCCGATATTATTAAATCTTTTTATCATCAGAGAGGAAATGCACAAAAGCGCCTAGCTTCATTTCGTCTCGGGCTAATGTTTGTGAACCCTCAACATCCATGCCCAGTAACTGCTCCAAAGTGGGGCAGGGTGCAGCCAGCTTCTATAATATGAACAGAGATTATTATTCCTTCTAATTTTGGTTGCTTTTGCCAACCTTTGAATTTTCTAGTTGAGAGCTTGCCTTTGTTTCAACTTTTGGCACATGACTGCTCCTTCCGACCTAGTAGATCTGCATGGATCTCATCACTTTCTGCCTAAACTTATGGCACCTGCCAAACTCTGTGCTGCAAGATGATGGTAGCTTTTCCCCTACTGGTTGGCCTGACTGCCAGGTTTTGACATGACTGGCAGGATTCCGTATTTTAAAAAACTTGGCCCCACTGTATGTAAAATAATAGAATTGCCTATGAATTGAGTCAGACTACACATTTCTTATTATGGACATTTGAATGTACTGACACTTGGATGTTCAAACTTTTAATTGTTAAAAGAACACGATAAATTACAGTTTGGGCTTTAACATGGAATTTGGCTCAGAGTATGGTTGGAGAGGGGTTTTTTTAGATCCTGGATTAATTGTACTGTTTTTATTTTACTGTACTTTAAAAATATCCTTGGAGGCCACTAGAAAACTTGGTAAATTGAGTGTAATAAATGAATAATGTATTTTGTAAAATAAATGAAAATGAATATATTGCTAGCAACCAAAAAGTTACACTTGAGTACTGCGTTATAAATACATTTCTTCAGCAGTTTTACATATCAATTTTTATCAAAACTGATAAAAATATATCAGTACATTTTACATGATTCTTCCTATCACATACAAATGAATTTTCTCCCTAATATAATCATAATTCAAAATCTATTTAGATTTATTCTATAATTTTGTGTTTTAAGTTCATGTTTTTAAGGTAATGTGATTTTGGGGTAGGGAGTGAAGCAGTTTGTAGCAGTGTTATTTCCTTATACTACTGAGTATGGGTTTTAGCTGATTTAAAAGTACTATGCTTAAAAGAAAATATATATTTACAACACTCATTGAAACAAGTTTATTGGATAATGGAAACTATCTTTGGGTGGAAAACAATGCTGCAAAACTTGACTTAATTTTATCACTCCCAGGAATTTTCATTAGAGCCCTTGCACAGAGTTATCAGCTATAAATAGAGATCAGCTAATTTGATGAAGAGGCTGTAAGTCTACAGATAATTGAACAAATATATCATGCTTTAAAAAAACTCACATGAGTTGACAGTAATAGTGAATAGGGCAGAGGAGAGCAGAGAAGGGGGAGAAAAGGAAAGGAAAATGTAAAGGCACAATGATGGATTTGTGTGCAATTTCAATACAGGTTTACTTTACAGTCTTTCTCACCAGGAGGCTATTTTTGTTCTCAAACTCTGCTTGGCTGTTTTTCTTCCCCATTCAGAAGGAGGACACCTCTCCCTCTTCCTCTGGTCCTTTGACCAAAGACTGATGTTGGCGAGATTGTTAGAGAAGTAATGAAATTTTGCATCTGTAAGGTTGGCTTTCAGCAGAAATCCTCCTGTTATCTTCTGAGATTCTTTTTACTGACTCTCCTTTTTTAAAAAAATTAATGTTTAATGAGACTTTTAAAGATAGATCACAAATACACTCTTTTGTTACTCTGTTTTTTCTTCCCTCTTTTAGGGTTATGCATGCTTTGATATACAAAATGAACACTGGGCAAAGTGTCTCAGTGTGAGGGTGTAAGGGGTATAAGATACAGGTGTGTGTGAGTGTGTATGTGTGTGTGTGTGTGTGTTTTAAATTCCAAGTACAGGAGTTGCAGAACTGGGGAAAATATATGTATACGCTAGTATCCACTAGCATATATATATATATATATATATATATATATACATATATTAGTATCCATTTACATTTTTTAAAGATTTATTTGAAAGAGTTACAGAGAGAGAGAGAGAGAGAGAGAGAGAGAGAGAGAGAGTTCTTCCATCCGATGTTTCAGTCCCCAATTGGCCGCAAGTGCCGGAACTATGCCAATCTGAAGCCAGGAGCCAGGAGCTGCTTCTGGGTCTCCCATGCGAGTGCAGGGGCCCAAGGACTTGGGCCATCTTTTACTGCTTTCCCAGGCCATAGCAGAGAGCTGGATTGGAAGTGGAGTAGCCGGGTCTCAAACCAGCACCCATATGGGATGCCTGCGCTTCAGGCCACGGCGTTAATCCGCTGTGCCACAGCACTGGCCCCTCCATTTACTTTTAAAGAAGACATTTTGAGAGATGGGTCAGAAAGTATTAAAGTATGTGGCTAGCTCAGTGCCCTGTAAGGGGATAGTTACTAGATCATGTTTTTCAACAGGCCTCTGCACACTCCATCCAACTGACTTATGACTGAATCAGATTAGTGTATATAGAAACTACATGAGTTAGGGAGTTATTGCTTCTTGCTGCTACATAACTATGATGTGCACACCTCTCTACAAGTAGCAGATTTGAAGGTACTTTACTTATACATATGTGTAGTCCATGCCTTGCTTGACCATATTTGCTAAACCCTGAGTCAAGACACATGATGGAAGTAAGAATATGTTAATGGGGACAGTGAGACAGTATTTAGAGTGGGGGCTATCTTCTGGAATTCACATAATTAGCATGCATTTACCAAGTCCTTACTGATTGCCTACTGTTTGCCAGGCATTGTTTTGGATATCAGGGATGCATTAGTAATGAAATAGGGAAAATTCCTTATTTTCTGGAGGGTAGGAATAAACAATACAGAGATAATAAGTAAAAGGTAGGGTAGGGTAGATAGTAGGATAGATAGATAAGGAGAAAGTGAAGCATAACAAGGGGAAGCAAGTGTTGCTGGGGTGGGGAGAGATTGTAGTTTTGGGTAGGAACTGAGGCATATTCCTATGTGTGTCCCATGGCTATGGTGCCACTGACATCCTGACCAACCTACAACTCTGGAGTTCCCTGCATTGTTTCCTTAGACTCCATAACTTGCTCAGACTACAAGAAAAGAGAACCTTTCAGCATAGATAGATAGAACCACTGAAAACTAAGGCAGACCAAAGCATCCCAAAAGTTTTTATTTACTGTAGGTTCCCAAACCAGCTTAAACAGCTAAATCTCAAATATCTGGATATCCTGAGAAAGATACATAATTCAAAAGCAAAACAAAGCAGAACTCCTAATTTAAACACGTGAGCCTGGATCTCTGCACCTCCAGGAGGATTGTCTTTTTTAGTTTAGTTAAGGAGAGCAGTGATTAGAAAGAAGCAGCAGTTCCACATAGCAAAAAACAGGATGCATTTATTGGCCCAAGGAAGGGCAATCAGTAGAAGAGTCCTCAGTGTTCCAGAACATGCCCTGTTCTTGTGCCTCTGTGGTTTCCCCTGCCTGTTATGGGGTTTCCTTTATGTGCAATGCCCTCCCTGCTTGTTTATCAGACCTCCCCTTCTCTCCTGGAGGATAGGAACTCAGCTTTTCATGTTTGTTTATGTGCTATGTGGCCTGAGAAACTGCCCAATAAGTGTGCAGTGATGAATCAAGTGAATAGGATGAAAGAGAGGTGCACAGCTGGCCTCCCTCCTTCATTTGTCCACAGCTGTGGGAAGTGGCATTTCCAGGGTTTGTGCCATCTCTGACTTGATTTAATCTCTCCTTCCTTTCACATCCCTCTGATTCAAACAGAGCAAAACTCTGGCTCGGGAGGCTTCCAGATGACTCACTGAACTGCCAGAGAGGGAGACATTTTTGCTTTCACGTTTCTGCATGGATATCATACACAGTTGACTCTTCTGGCTACCTTTTAGGAATGGCTGATTGTCCCTTATGGAGGCCTTCTGTTTCCTTCCTGCCTCACTAACTCCCTTCTCCTCCTGGAGCAGATAGGCTGGAGCAGGATTTCATTTGTATCCTGTCAGCTCTTCTTGTCAGCTAGCAGAGATGGGGTTAAGCATTTAGAGGGGCTTGGGAGGTAGAGTTATTACGGGAACAGCCACTTTGGTTAACTGGACATCGGGGATAGGGTGGGAGGTAAGGTGAGGGATGAATACACAGATCCTTTCTGGTTCATTAAAGAGAGCAGAAGTCTTAAGCTTTGGTGCCATTGGCTTGCTTTTCCTGGCCTGTTCTCTAACACATTAGAACACATTAGAGTGTCCTTCACACACACTGCACTCAGCCTCCTGCAAAGGTACAGCAGGGCAGCTGCTTCTCAGCCTTGGGAAAATCAAGTGGATCTGCCTTTCACATACAGGGCTGAAATCCTTCGGGCACTTGAGAGAACAAGAAGAAATCCCCAAATGTTGGCATGGTGAATCATAACTTTGTGAGCTGACTTTGTTTTCTACTTAGACATTGCTTTGTATACAGTGGTTTTTAGTTTAGTTTAAAGCAAAAATCTAAGAATTTCCTGTTGTTGCTTATCTTTTGTCATTATCTTTGTGGTCATCATCATTTCTGCTGTTATTGAATACCAACTCTGATCCAGCCATGGTACTTGTGCTTTCCATGGATTAGCTCATTTATACCCCTATAACCTTACCAAGAAAGGCCTGGCCATGAACTTTTAGCCAGAGTGTAGAACTAAATTAGAAAGCACAGCCATATACATTTTCGTATGGAGGCATCAGCTCTAAGGTAGGGTTAAGCCATGAAGGGAAGTCATCTGTAAGCTGGAGTGTTTTACATTATTTTCATCTCACCTTGAAAGATTTGTGTATAGTTTTCTAAATGAGACAGAGAAGTCTGGATTTACACAGAAGATAAATAAGTCAAATCATAATTATACTTTGTTGCTCTAAAAATGAAACTCCAAGGATTTTCTATTTATTGGTGAATTTTATGGTCTCAAAATCCATGTTGATAACAGATCTGATTCTGTCTCCTGTTTATAGTTGCACATAGTATACTGGGTAAAATGAAGGCCTTCTGATTTATACTGGAGGCCTTTTAAGAAAAACTGATGAATCTCAGGGTCAATTCTGTGGCATAGAGGGTAAAGCTGCCATCTGCAGTGCCAGGCATCCCATATGGGTTCCCATTAATGTCCCAGCTGCCTCACTTTAGATCCAGCTCTCTGCTATGCCCTGGGAAAGCAGTAGAAGATGGCCCAAGTCCTTAGGCCCCTGTTACCCGCATGGGAGACCTGGAAGAAGCTTCTAGCTCCTGGCTTTGGAGCTGTACAGCTCTGGCCGTTGCAGCCAACTGGAGAGTGAACAGTGGATAGAAGACCTCTCTCTCTCTCTGCCTCTCCTTCTCTCTGTGTGACTCTGACTTTCAAATAAATAAATACATTTTAAAAAAATACCCTGGTGAATCTTAATGTATTTTCTTGTACAATTTCAGTACTAGTTTAAGTCCTTTAAAAATAGACTTAAGTTTCGCCTTGCGGCGCTGGCACACTGGGTTCTAGTCCCGGTCGGGGCGCTGGATTCTGTCCCGGTTGCCCCTCTTCCAGGCCAGCTCTCTGCTATGGCCCGGGAAGGCAGTGGAGAATGGCCCAAGTCCTTGGGTCCTGCACCTGAAAGGGAGACAAGGAGAAGCACCTGGCTCCTGGCTTCGGATCAGTGCAGTGCTGATGAACCAACAGCAAAAGGAAGACCTTTCTGTCTCTCTCTCTCACTGTCCACTCTGCCTGTCCAAAAAAAAAAAAAAAAAAAAATAGACTTAAGTTTGCTGCTTGTAAGCATGCATAAGATTACAGCAGTGGATTTAAGAGTATTTAAAAACTATTTAAAGGAGCTTTTTAATTGCCCACTTTAGTATAGATTGTAAATGAACAAACATTTTCTGAATTCCTGTTCTAAACCAGGAATGGTGTTAGGTGTTGAGGATGAAATTCAGTGAACAGCACCAATGGAAGCATGCACCTACCTTGGACAGCACCCAGACAGCTTAATATTGGACACACTGGAATGCTCTTGTTTAAACATGTTTCATATATGTTGCCAGGGAGAATCCAGGTTTTTCATTAGTGGTCACATGATTAAAAATCAACTTATGTGTTAAGATCAGTGATGAGTTGAGGGCAAGGGGGTATTAAGTATGGTTTGAATACAAGTTGTTGATAATAGAGGCTTTGTCCATATATATTTTACCTTTATCAGTAATCCTTCATAATGCGCCAGTATCATGATGTAATTTGAGTGGAATTAAGTTTAAACAGCTCAGAATTATATAGTTAAGATGTTTTGTTTTAAATATTATTCTAAGTTACCCCAGGCCAGCTAAGATGACCCCTGCTACACAAAGCTGGCACAAAATGGAAAAGAGACAAGTGGGGAGGTCTCTGCATCTCTGCATTGCTGGTTCATTAGAACTAATTATGTGTCCATCCCCCGTACCCACCAGCATTTGTTAGGCACCTTTTAAGGTCAGATAAGCTGTTTGTGGATGTTCAGGATCTGTGTGAAGCGATAAGCTGAGATATAAAAAGTCTTGTGCCCTCAAAGTCTCTCAGTTTTGGTTTTCATCATAGTGAAATAGATGTGACAGTACTTAGCTTGCTGTTAACATTAAATCCAAAGCACCTAGGAAAATGCCTGACATGTTCCAGGCATTTTTGGCTGTTTGTTCTCAATCCCTAGTGATTCCCAGGTGGGAAATGATGCCAGAACAGGGAACCTGTATTGTTCTACAAGTACTATTTATGTAGTTAGGTTTTAATTGCTGCTTGGGATATAGTATTTTCAAGGTAAATTCTTTCTTACTTTTTGTTTATTTTGGTCTTCTTACTTAAATTTTACTTAAATGTAAATTTAAAAAAATATTATCTCAAAAACTAAAAGAAAGGGAGAGGGAGGGAGGATGAGAATATCATTATATCTTAGAATTGTATATATGAAATATGTTGAATCTGTTAAAAACTAGTTAAAAATTAAAATAAAAAATTAGAGGTAAATTCAATATACAATAACTTCTAGTGTGGTAAAATGTTTTACTCGTGAAATATGTACACTGCTATGTATTGTTCTGGATGTGTTTGGTACTCTGCCTGATGATATAAGGGAGTCAGGCCTCCCAAGGCTTCTCAGAGATTTCATTGACCTGGAGTTCAGAGAGACAAGATGGAAAGGATCGTGTGAAAGGCTTTCCAGGCAGAAGAGTCAGTCTGAGGTGAGGCATGGAGCTGAGAAGGGACTGGGTATATTCTTACAATATGGGGAATCCAGTGTGGTTTCATTGTAAAATATTTTGGATTGTACAGGTAAGACTGGAAAAGTAGCTCAAGGCCTATCTTGGTCTTAATTTTTGGAGTTCTAAAACTAATGCATTTTAAAACTTATTTCAAAATGATTATAGCTTCACAGAAAGCTGCAGAAATAGTGCATAGTCCTTGAACTCTTCACTCAGCTTCCCCCAATGACTTCCTGAGTATCCCTAATAAAATCAAGAAGCTAGAATTTTATATGTGTGTGTTCCACAAAGGATCTCCCTTGCACTCCATTTGTAGTCGTATCTCTTTCCATCTTCTGGCCACCACTAATCTTTTCTCTATCTTTAGAATTTTGTCATTTTGAGGGTGTTATTGATAGAATCTCTCAATGTTTAACCTTGGAGATCGGTATTTTTCATCAAACTTAATGCCCTTGAGATCAATCCAAAATTTTTCATGCATTGGTTTTTGTTTGGTTTTATTTCTGAGTATTGTTCTATTGTAGGATGTGTTAGAATATGTTTAACCATTCACCCCTTGAGGGACATTTGAGGTATTTCTAGTGATAGGTTATTGTGAATAATGCTATCGCAGGCATTCAGGTACAGCTTTCTCTGTGAACATAGGTTTTCATTTCTCTGGGATAAATGTCTAGAAGTGCAATAGTTAAATCATAAGGTAAGCACATGTTTACTTTTATTGCTAAACTCTTCCAGAGTGGAGTTTTGAGTGTTTGGGAAGAATCCCAAATCCACAATGTGTAGCTCTTCATACTTTGTTTCAGACATAAATTTGAGTCCTGTTCTGAGAGCTCAGGGTACAGTGGTCAGTCCCTTCGTCTGTGAGCAAGCACAGCATCCAACACCTCGGTTTTAGTATCCTCTGTAGTGACTCTTGGTTGTAGTTTTTAAGGGCCAGTCATGGAGATTGGTATGGTCAAAGAAGCACATATCAAAAGCCACCAAATACTTTTCAGAATAACTCATATTTTCTACTTGTATTTCAAAAATAGCATGAAGGACATATATAGCCACATTAATATTTCACAATTCCTCTCTTTGCTCACTGCTTAACCACGGTCAGGCTTATGGCTTTTTTATTCCCCTTCTCCATCATCCGACCATTTTATTTCACCTAGTCCATTGTGCTCTATTACCCGCTGAACTCTTATAGTATCGCATTTCCCTTCACCATAGTCTCCTTCCAAGAATTTCTTATCTATTTTGCTTCTTTTTTCTGTAGATTATATCCCCATCTCTAGTTGCACCTCTTAGCAGGTTGCCAGGTACTTGCAGTTGTAGGCATCACAGAAGTCAGTTTAGCAGGTTATTATGAATGTGAATATGCTTTTATTTGAGTAAAGAATATGATCAGGAATTTTATAATCTCTTTCCCAAAGCATTTTAAGTTATGTACTTATTTGAAAGTTATTTATTTAATTTTTATTTATTTGAAAAAAGCATTTAAAGTTATTTATTTATTTATCTGAAAATGTAACAGATAACGATAGAGCTTGGTTGAAAGAGAGAGACAGACAGAGCTGACTCACCATCAAGTGCCCACACTGCTGAAGCCTGGTCAGGCAGTAGCTGGGAGCCAAGAACTGTATCCCAAGCGATGTCTTAACCACTGCACTAGTGCTTGTGCCTAAAAAAGCTTTTTTTGGAGGCAAGTTCTTTCTTCTAAACTTTCATTGTGGAATATCTCTGTCCTTACTCTAAATCACAGCAACATTGTACAGAGGATGTCTGTGGAAGAAAACTTGAACTCGTTTTTTTGAATGCATTCCTTGATTTATTACTATTTTCTGTTCTGGCCAGAAATTGATTTGTCCATCTTTTCTAGGGCAGCTGCCCTTGCAGCTGTCACTTGAGGACTCAAAAATCTCTCCAGGTATCCTATTAGTTAGAAATACATGATTGACTCTAACTCTGGTAGGAAATCTGTGCTCATAAGCACTCATCCCAAGGAAACAAAGCTGTGAAGCTTTCCAGAAACATTTTTGAGAAATAGGAAGCTGCTCTTGAATTTATTACTTCTCTCTGGAAAGAAGCAAAGAGAGACACAGCTCAGCTACTTGAGCGGGGCGTGGGCTGTGGGAAAAGGGAGACTCTGGAGTCTTCTGTTCTAGTACTTTTGTATTATAAATGTATGTCTTTGAGCAAGTTATTTTACCTGGTTTTCATCATCTGTCTAATGAAGGGCCTGAGTTGAGTTTTTTCAAACTCTAAAATTTCGCCCACAGATATAGAACATCTAAATCTTAATATCACATGATTACTTACAGCAGAGCCAGCACTTACACTCCAGTATGTTCCCCCTCCTCTCTGATCTGGATCCCTGTGACACCTGTCTAGGTAGTTGATGAGCTGAGTGGAGGATGGACACCTGTGCTTTCTGAACACCTCATTCATCTTTTAGTCACCCAAAGGCTTTTGGATATTATCATGTATATTTGATGCCTTTTTGGGTTCCTTAAACTGGCCTTTTTGACCTGTCAGTGAAATGTTTCCAATCTCATGTGATAAGAATTGTGGAAGCCCTAAATAATGTCCTCTACAATCCCAATGCAAATTGGCATTCTACTTCTTTTCATAAAGGCACATTAACTCCATTAGAGAAGAAAAGACACAAATTTTATTTCATCTAAAAAAATCAGTTATTTTCCAATGAAAAGCAGTATTTTCCACATAAAATTATTTGTTTCACCTTGACATTTTTTCTCTCTGAGCACCACTTCTACTGTTCTTTGTTTAGGATATTTTTTAAAAATTGACTTACTATATTTGACTTAAATACATTTAGAAATGTAGTAATCGTGAACTCATAGGTAGATTTATTTCATTACATTGTTTTAAATTGTTTAAAGTAATTAACTATGTATATAAAAAGCATCCTCATGCCATCTAAAACTGCATGTATATGGATTATGCTTTGGAAAATCTTACTTAAGACCAATAGGACCTATTGGTTGGATGGCTAGAGATGGGTAGAATAAAAAAAATAAGCAAAATGTGCTGTCATAAGGTTATAAGGTAAATGAGAATGGAAGCATGAGTTTTTAAAGGCAAATAAATGAGTTCCCTTGACTTTCAGAATCTACTATTGTCAAGGTAAAGTTGTGCATGTAAAGAAAGAAGTCAACAAAATGACATTGCATTCTGTAGTTTAAAAAACTGCCCCCTCTCTCCTTTTTTGATGACTCTTGCATCATTGAATAGCATTTGGATCATAACATCATATAGATGTAAATGCTATGCTGTATATCTTGTCAAGAAGGCTAGTCATATGTCAGGAAAAGAAATGCTTGTCCTTGTTGCAGGAAGGTAAAACAGTCAGAAGCAAACGAGATCAGATTCAGATTGCTAAACCAAGGGCAGGGCTCTTAGAGGCCAGACTATGTAACAGATAACAATAGAGCTTGGTTGAAAGGAATAAGGCTGGATTCACAGGCATATGACCTGTGTCTTAGGTGTTCCTGTACTTAGAAGGGCCCTGTACTTGGTTTAATATTCTGCTGTCACTGTCTTGAAATTCTTAGTAGTTTTTGAACAAAGGACCCTGGCATTTTGATTTTGCACCTGCCCCTGCGAATTATGTGGCCAGCCCTTGGTGTGTGATAGGGAGATTCTTATAGAAAGCTTCATGATGTAGGTTCATGGGGTAGTACCTGAAGAGTGAGAACTAGATAATGAGTTGCCTGAAGCAGAATTCAACTACTGGCTGGCGGTATCTCTTCTGATTGACTTTAGTTCACAGATTAAGGGATCCAGCATTGAACTCTAGGATTCCCTTTGTCTTAAACTCCTAGGCCAGCTGGCTTCCTGTCTGTCTTTCTTCCATGATTATAGGGTGGTAGAGGAAATGGCAAATTATACAATGAAGACTTCAGCAATGCAATGGACTGACCCCTAAGAACTTGAAAAAAATTTATGTGGTAAGATTATTTTCATTGAGTTAAATTGTCAAATCAACCCACAGAGGATCAAATAGGGAGTAGCACGTAAACGCCCAGCAAGAGTGGATATAAGACAACAGGAAGCGGTGGGCAATAGGAATGGTGGTGAGTACTAGAGGAAGCATGGCCTATTTAAAGGAAAAGCTGATTTCAGTTTTAGCATGTTATTGGCAAATTATGCTCAGCCGTGTTATTGTCTAGTGTGACTAAAAGCATTCCAGGTTTATATGGAGTATCTGGAGATCTGGATTTTTTGACTGTGACATTTTCCAACTAAAAGAAAAGTTGTGTGGACTAACTTAAACATGTCTAAGTTCATTTCAGTTCTTTAGCAGACTTTAAAAGGAAAGTTATTTCTAAAGGTAAACATGCAAAGTGACCATTTAAAGTATTGTTTTACAGGAGGCCACCATAACAATGCGAGGCATCACTAGTAAGGGGATAGAGCTAGGTAAGAGTTGCCAAAGGATGTTGAAGGTTATAATATAGATGGATCACCAAATTTTCCTTTATTGGAGGAGCTTTGAGAATAAAGGGAGGGTTAATTTTTGAGGATTATTTTGGATTTGTTTTGCATAGCAAACTCACTGCTTTTACTTAGATTATGTGACCTAGACTGTAAGACATAGCCAAAGTTTCTAACACATTTTTCCCACACATTGAAAAAAAAAAAGCAATTGTTGTCTCTTGGAATGGGTGGGAAGAGCTTTAGTGCTGCTAAGATTACAGGTCAGTAAAAGCTCCTCAAACCCTCAGGCCAATTTTCTTGCCCACTACTTTTATGGTTTGTTGTTAATGCAAGGTCCTCAATATCATGTGATGGACATACCAGGATTTCTTAGTCAGATATTATGAAATATGCAATTCATCTGTTACCACCACTACCACCACCACTGTATGCTCACCTTCTGAATGTGATTTGAATTTCCAAGTGGAAATGTCCATTTCCAATTTCCAAGTTCTGCAAGTTAGTATATAGGTATTAATCTGACTACTGATTACTAATTTTAACTTAATTAATTGACATTCTGGTTTGTATAGTAGTCTAGTGACTGTGCTTACTGTGAATCTGCCAGGGAAGTTGGTATACTGACAGTCTGTTTTGAACTTAGGTAGCTCAGCATCAGATCCTAAATTATGGCAAACTCATCAAAGTGGTGATTTTCACTGTGAGCAGCCCCTTGAGAATCCTTTCCCTAGGTGATGTTAAAAATATACATCAAATGTATGCATCTTTCCTATTTGAATTTCTTTAGTAATAGAAATGAGGCATATAGTCTATAAATACAGTGGGGTAGAGCAGGAAAGCCCCATGGAAATGTTAATAGGATTTCAGATACGCTTGTGGAGTTCTGGCTGGGGTGAAGATAAACTAATTTCTTTTTAAGAAGATGTTATCAAACCATTTAATGTTCTAATGAGTGATCCAGGAGGGACACATGTTAAATAGTATTTCTCAATTTCATTTGCTAATGGTAACTTTAAAATGTTTCCTTGGCAATGCTTTTGGAAAACACCAGGAAATCTTTGCAAAGCATGGTCTTAAGAATGCAATGAAATGTATTTTTGGAATTCTCCTGGGGCAGGGATCTGTGTCTAGTCAGTTTGGGAAAATTGTTGCTGAATCTCAGTTTGCAGTGGGTTCCATAAGACCTACCTTAAGTGTTCTGGAATCCACAAGAAGCTCTGACATGACCATTTGCTCATTGGATATTTGTATTAGCGTTCTCTTGGAGAGACAGACCAAAAGGAGCTAGCTAGATGGATAGGTGAAAGGGGGTTTATTAGGGGAACTCTCCGCCCAAGTCCACTTAGACTGGGTAAAACTCCTTCCTTTAGCTCTGTTAAGAGTTAGATCTCTTGGGGCCAGTGCTGTGGTGTAGCAGGTTAAGCTGCCACGTGCGGTGCCTTCATCCCATAAGGACACTGGTTCTAGTCCCAGCTGCTCCACCTCTGATCCAGCTCTCTGCTATGGCCTGGGAAAGCAGTAGAAGATGGGCCAAGTCCTTCGGCCCCTGCACCCGCATGGGAGATCCAGAGGAAGCTCTTGGTTCCTAGCTTTGGATTGGCACAGCTCCGGCCATTGTGGCCAATTGGGGAGTGAACCAGCGGATGGAAGACCTCTCTTTCTCTCTCTGTCTCACACCCTACTGCCTTTATACCCACCCTGCATTCTTTTCCAGGTTCCCAAGGCCCTGCCAGCTCCAGGAATTCCCCTCTGCCTGCTGCCCCCTACACCACCCCCATACCTAGTCCTCCTAAAATATAAAAAGGCCCGCCCTTTCACCCCGGCCTTCTGTTAGGTGTTCCATCAAGTGTATACCAGCAGTTGGTCACCCACTTTTGTAAATTTATTTTCTCTGAAAAATTCAGTCTGGCTGTAAATTCAAATACTGCCTTCTCTGTATTCTGTGCCTCTTTTCCTAATAATTATGGAGCCGAGAAGATAGGCCATCTGCAACCTGGAGAGACAGGGAAGCCAGTAGTGTGACTCCGTCCAACCTAAAGACCTGGGAACTAAGTCCAATGGTGTAACTCTATGGAGAAGTGGTCTTATTAACAGCCATGACAGATTCTGCCTTATTCTTACAGGTAGGACTCAGGGAACAAAGTGGTTAAATCTCAACAGAAAATGTTTTCAGGGGATCAAAGATCAGATTATAGAGTAATATGTCATTTTCTTTGATTTTAGAATAAGGAAAATGAATGCGGAACTGAATTTCCAAATAGGAAATGGTGTTTGCCAAGACAACTCAATTGTGTAGTCTCTGTATAATGACAATATTGAAAGGAAAATTGATTAGTATTTTTAAAACAGCAGGAAAATTATTTCTGCCCAAACATTGATTATTCTTTGAATGGGATTTCTTGTAATCCTTTTCTTCCATAGACTGCAGGGAGCAGCAAAGTCATATTTTATGCAGAATCAAGCAGAGAAACCCACTTGCCACAATTAAACTTAATGCTGCTTTTTTCAGCATGTACAAATAGCTTTGCCTTCAGTAGTTAAACTTTCCTGGCATGATATAACATCAGGACTTCTTTTGTTTCATTTTGATTAAAGAGACTATAGTCTTGCATGAAATGTGGAAGAAATGAAATTTTGAAATTTTCTTATGATATGTATTGCTTCTTTTGGCTTATAATAGCAATTTGTTTAGTGTCCTTGCATGAGCACTTTAAAATCCTATTTCCTGAAGATCAGGTAACAATAATTTGTTCTGGTTAGATGCCACATAAAATACAGTGACAAAGAAGATTGAGGTCTTTGCCTTCAGGGAACTTATCCGTGTAAGGATTTAAGACATGCCAATAAGATAACGAAATATTATGGGCCCCAAAAGAGTGGTTTAGGATATTCCATATTAGAGGGAGAGAGACTGTGCAACCTAAGGCTGTTAGGGTTGACTCATGAAAGAGCTGGTGTGGGTGAGGTGGGCTCTAAAACCTATTCCAGGTCCTTGCCTTTTACCTATAGAAACAGCCTAAGTACAGGCACAAATATAGTGCACAAAGTGATAAAGTTTATTTAAAATGTGAGGAAAACACACACACATACACACACATACAACAGAGGTAGCGGGGGAGAACCCTTCTCAGTTGTCAGCCTCTTGTGAGATTGGAAAAGGGAGTGGTTACATGGTGCCTCCCTTGGTCCCAGGTGGGGGAGAAACATCTTGGGAAAGGAGATATTTGACTAGCAGGTAGGTAGATAGGATTACATAGATCAGGGCAGGTATGGCCTTCGTCTAGCTCTCTGCCTTGTCCCAATATTATTGGGGCTTGAGCTGGTCCTTAGAAATGGGAAAGATGGAACCAGGTAAAGGAGGGTAGCTGATGGCTTTATCACAGGTGGCTAGGTCAGAATGTGCTTGCTATTTCAACAATGCAGAAATCTGTTTGGCTGTAATAGAGGACTCAGGAGAGAGAGAGAGAGAGAGAGAGAGAGAGAGAGAGAGAGAGAGAAAGAGAGAGATTTGATTTAAATTGAATAGAGCTTTTAATGCCAGGTAAAAGAATTTGAACATCATTTTGTACAGAATGGGTGAATAGTAAGGGTTCTTGGACAGTGAACAAGTGGAAACTTTAAGAAATGGCCTTGCAATGTGTAACTCTGAACTCAAGTGCCTTATGATGGAAGACAAGGGCAAAAAGAATGGTATGCAAACTCCATCTTCACTTCTGATGAAGATGTAGGTAGAATTAGTTGCTTACTTTTCATTCTTCCCTTGATTTCTCCATTTCTCTTTTAAGTCTTGTATAAAGCCTTGTTTTTAAAGCCTTAAACTGTATTAATTCAAATTTGACCTTCCTTACTGTGTGATAGTTTGAATACCCAAAGCTATTTTCAGTTGTTCCAGATTGTTAGAAGAGTTTGATGTCCAAGTGCCAACTGGAAGGGCTAAACCTGGCCTGTGGAGGATTGTTTTTAAAATCTGATTCTAAATTAAGCACTTTGGGACAGAAAGATGAGATGTGGCCTAGTTCTAACTCACCATTTAGCTAAAAGTATATGTGTTTTGCTTCTCTGCCTAAATATTTATCTGGCTCTTTCAGACCTGAAAGACATATAACTCAGAGCCAAGAATATTTAGATTCTCCTTCATGTCTTAATTTTTTTTTCCTCAGGGTGGTTTTGGGCTTCTAATCTATGCACTTAAAAAGTTATACTTATAAAGGAATTTTTCTGCCTGTGCTGTGGCATAGGGGTAAAGCCACTGCCTGCAATGCTGGCTTCCCATATGGGTGCCAGTTCATGTCTGGTTGCTCCACTTCTGATCCGGCTTCCTGCTAATGGCCTGGGAAAAGCAGCTGAAGATGACCCAAATGCCTGGGCCCCTGCCATCCATAGTGGAGACCGGAAGAAGCTTCTGGCTCCTGGCTTTGGCCTGACCCAGCCCTGGCTGTTGCAACCATTTGGGTGTGAATCAGCATCTAGAAGATTGTTTCTGTCTGTCTGTCTGTCTGTCTCTCTGTCATTGGCTTTCCAAATATTGGGAAATAATGTATTTTTCTTTGCTTTAAGTTTATGACCCTCCTCATATCCTGTATCTTACAAATAACTGGAATGCATTTAATTTTTGTATTTTAAAGTTCTAGTCCCGGTCGGGGCGCCGGATTCTGTCCCGGTTGCCCCTCTTCCAGGCCAGCTCTCTGCTGTGGCCCGGGAGTGCAGTGGAGGATGGCCCAAGTGCTTGGGCCCTGCACCCCATGGGAGACCAGGATAAGCACCTGGCTGCTGCCTTCAGATCAATGTGGTGCGCGGCGGCCATTGGAGGGTGAACCAATGGCAAAGGAAGACCTTTTTCTCTGTCTCTCTCTCTCACTGTCCACTCTGCCTGTCAAAAAAAAATTATATTTTAATGTGTGAACAATAAATAAAACTTAGACTTCTCAATATATAACATTAAGTTCTAAATCACAGTGGGCATTTTGGCAGCTGGAGTCATGGCTATAGGGAAATAGAATATAGTACAAACTTTACAGTCAGAAAAAAATTAGCTTCAAATTCTCTGTCACTCACTACCTGGGTGATTGAAGTGTATTACTGTGACTGCATAATTTGGTTCCAAGGGTAGAACTCCAAGCAGGTTATTTTCTCAAATATGTACTTGGATTTTATTCTAAGACTTATAGTGACAGAGTGTGCATAAAAACACAATTAGATTCTTAAGTGTATGCCTTAGCCTTTAGACCTCTGAGACCTGCTGCAATATGGAGGAGAGGAAATGGAGTCTCCTGCCAAGAGGGGAAGTTGAGGGTTATGGCTTCGCAAGGTCTAGGATCTCAGCCTGTTTGAAGCTTAGCTTCTTCACCTTCAAAATAGAAAATATTATTTAGGGCTGTTATGAAGCTACAGATGCTTTTAGCATAATGCCATGCCTATATTAGGCACTCAATAAAATAGTAGCTATTATGATTGCTGGGTGGTGGGGTTTGATTTTTTTTCACAGCTATGTCAGTTTCTTTTCTGTGTTTTGCTTTTTTTTGTATCACCTAGAGGTTGTGGATATGTTCAGAGTCTATGCTATTTGAACTCAGAGAAAGAACAGGACAAAATAAAACAAACTACCACAAATAAACCTTAGGATTCCAAGGAGTGTTTTTAAGGTGCACAGAAACTACCATGTGATACTCAGACTGCATCTGTGGGCTAACACTCACCTGACTGTAGTGGAGGCTGAGAGGTAGAGTTCACTCTCTGGGTATCCATTATTAGGGGAGAGAGGAAAATCAGATTTTGATGGATAACTGACTGTCTCTACCAAGGCACTCAAAATAAGCTTCCGTGACTTAGGCCAATGTCCCCGTGGAAACAAAACCTATTATGATGTTTTCTTAAGGGTTTAAAATAATTTTGAATATTCTATATGTGTTTCTTTCTGTGATATCTATCACATAGTTTGTTTCACCCTTAATTTTTAATCAAATTATAAAGTACTTTGACTTTCCAATTAAACAGATTAAGATTTTGTAACTATTTAGTGTAGTATTACCATGATTCCTTTTTGTAGTGGTGAGTCTTTTTTTTTTTCCTTAATAAGCTTTAGACTACAGCCTTCTCCTTTTTTTTTTTTTTTTTTTTTTTTTGACAGGCAGAGTGGACAGTGAGAGAGAGACAGAGAGAAAGGTCCTCCTTTCGCCGTTGGTTCACCCTCCAATGGCCGCCGTGGCTGGCGCCCTGCGGCCGGTGCACCGCGCTGATCTGATGGCAGGAGCCAGGTGTTTATCCTGGTCTCCCATGGGGTGCAGGGCCCAAGGGCCTGGGCCATCCTCCACTGCACCCCCTGGCCACAGCAGAGAGCTGGCCTGGAAGAGAGGCAACTGGGACAGGATCGGTGCCCCGACCGGGACTAGAACCCGGTGTGCCGGTGCCGCTAGGCGGAGGATTAGCCTAGTGAGCCGCGGCGCCGGCTTCCTTTTTTTTTTTTTTTTTTTTTTTTAAGATTTTTATTGATTTATTCAACAGGTAGAGTTACAGACAGTGAGAGAGATAGAGGAAGGTCTTCCTTCCGTTGGCTCACTTCCCAAATGGCCGCTACGGCTGGCACTGCGCCGATCCGAAGCCAGGAGCCAGGTGCTTCTTCCTGGTTTCCTACGCGGGTGCAGGGGCCCAAGGACTTGGGCCATCCTCCATTGCACTCCCGGGCCACAGCAGAGAGCTGGACTGGAAGAGGAGCAACCAGGACTAGAACCCAGTGCCCATATGGGATGCTGGTGCTGCAGGTGGAGGATTAACCAAGTGAGCCACAGCGCCAGCCCCTGTGGTGAGTCTTAAAATAAGGGATCTGATCTTTTCAGCAATCTTGCCCTGAAGTCTTAACTGGCTTACAGTTTGTGCCTGTTTCCATTTTGCAGTCACAGATAGCTGTGTTAGTCATTATCTCTAGAGTTTGGAGGGTGAGTGCAAATAAATAGACACCATGATCGCAGAAACAACAAATGCATAAAAACAGAGATCACATGTTGAAAAATTTCCACTTGTGTACCAAAGCTACTGTCTTTGTTTAAAATCCTCCAATTGGGACATTAAATGGAATTTTTAGGTTTTTTTTATTTTGAGACAGTTCTAGGTTTATGTGCAGTTGTAAGAAACAGTATAGAGAGATCCCACACAGCCTTCTCCTAGTGGTTATATCTCATGTAACTGTAGTACAGTATCACTACCAGGATATGGATATGATCCGCAGTCCTTTATTAGATTTGACTTGTTTTACTTGCACTCACTTATGAGTGCACATTTGTGTAGTTCTGTGCATTTTTGTCATGTGCATAAGTTCCTATGACTACCAAAGCAATCAAAAGTCAGAATACTTCTTTCAACACTAGGCTTCTTTTTATTACTCTTTTTAGCCACAGCACCTCTCTCACTCCCCCTTACTAACTCATGGCAGCCACTAATCTGTTTTCCATCTTTGTCATTTAAAAAAATTTTTTTGTATTCCATAGGTACTATTTCAAGAAGACAACTATATTTTATTCACTCTCCTGCTATCCCCCAACCCCCTCCCTTTCTCCTCTCTCTTCATCAGTTTTCGCAAGAACATAATTTTTACCCACTATGTATTCACAGGCCAAATTCACCACCAATTATAATATTTAATAAGTAAAGTAGAAAGAACATAGTTCTACAAAAGTATAAACATGAACTAAAAATGAGTCATAACCCAAAGTGACCATTTCATTCCTATACATTTTTTTGTATTCTATATTAGCTACCACATATCAGAGAAAACATACAATGTTTATTTTTTTGAGAATGGTTTATCTCACTAAGCGTAATGCAGTTGCATTCATTTCATTGCAAAAGACAGTATTTCACTATTTTTTTATGGATGTGTGGTATTTAGTATTGCATATATACCACATTTTCATTATCCAGTCATCAGTTGATGGACATGAGTTTATTTCATATCTTAACTATTGTGAATTGAGCTGTAATACACATGGGGGTACAAGTAACTCTTTCATATGCTGACTTTGTTTCCTTTGGGTAAATTCCCAGAAGTGCGATGGCTGGGTCATATGGTAGATCTGTTTTCACATCTCTGAGGAATCACCATACTGTCTTCCATAATGGTTGTATTAGTTTACATTCCCACCAACAGTGGATTAGAGTTATCTTTTCCTCTACATCCTCACCAGCATTTATTGTTTGTTGATTTCTGTATGAGAGTCATTCTAACTGAAGTGAGGTGAAACCTCATTGTGCTTTTGATTTGCAATTCTCTGATGGCTAGAGATCCTGAGCGTTTTTTCATGTGTCTGTTGGCCATTTGAATTTCATTCTTTGAAAAATGCCTGTTCATGTGCTTTGTCCATTTCTTGACTGGGTTGTTTGTTTTGTTGCTATTGAGTTTCTTGAGCTCTTTATAGATTCTGGATATTAATCCCTTATAATGCACCTAGTTAACAAATATTTCATCCCATTCTGTTGGTTACCTCTTCACTTTGTTGAGTGTTTCCTTTGCAGTGCAGAAGCATCTTAGCTTGATGTAATTCCATTTGCCTATTTTGCTTTAATTGCATGTGCTTCTGCAGTCTTTTCCAAGAAGTCTTTGCCTATGCCATTGTCTTACAGAGTTTCCCTGGTGTTTTCCCCTAGTAATTTGAGGGTATCAGGTCATAGATTTAGATCCTGGATGCATTTTGAGTTGGTTTTTGTATAAGGTGTGAGGTAGGGGTCTTGTTTCATTCTTCTTTACATGTAGATCCAATTTTCCCAGCACCATTTTTTAGGAGACTGTCTTTTCTCCAGGGGTTGATTTCAGCTCACTTGTCAAAGATGAGTTGGTTGTAGATATGTGGATTAATTTCTGGGATTTTATTCTGTTCCATTGGTCTACATGTCTATTTTTGTGCCAGTACCAGACTGCAGTATGTCTTGAAATCTGGTATTGTTCTGCCCCCCAGCTTTGTTTTTGTTGTTTAAGATTGTTTCAGCTATTTGGGTTCTCTTGTGTTTCCATATGAATTTTAGCATCATTTTTTCCTAGATCTCAGAAGAATTCCATTAATTTTTTTTAAAGATTTATTTATCTATTTGAAAGTCAGTACACACAGAGATGGATATTACAAATAAAACTACTATGAGCATTCCTGTACAAGGGATTTGTGTGAACATTAATTTTTACTTTCTATGGGATTAATGTCCAAGAGTGTAATTGCTTATTTTTAGTTTTGAAAGAAATGTCCTTATTTTCTTTACCGAGTGCTTTTGCCATTTAAATTTCCTCAAGCAGAGTCTAATGATTTAATTTTTCTACGTTCTCTGAACCCTCACTAACATTATTGTTATTGGCCAATTTAAAAAAATTTAGTTAAGTTATAAGTGTGTAGTGATATCTCATTGTGATTTTAATGTGCCTTTTCCTAACAGTCTGTTATGTTAACATCTTATTTGGTGCTTATTTGCAATTTGTCTATCTTATTTGGTGAAATTTTTGTTCATGTCTTTTGCTTACATTCTAATTGCGTTGTTTTTTTTTTAATTGTTGAATTTTAAGAGCTTATTAAACACATGTTTTAAATCTTGTCCTTTGTCAGATATCTGATTGCAAATCTTTTCTTGCCATCTTGATTTTTTAAAATATTTATTTATTTGGAAGTCAGAGTTACACAGAGAGGAGAGGCAGAGAGAGAGAGAGAGAGAGAGAGAGAGAGAGAGAGAGAGAGAGAGGTCTTCCATCAGCTGGTTCACTTCCCAGATGGCCACAGTTGCTGCAATGGCCAAAGGGGCACCTATCTGAAGCCAGGAGCCAGGGGCTTCTTCCGAGTCTCCCATGTGGGTGCAGGGGATCAAGGACCTGGGCCATCCTCCACTGCTTTCGCAGGCCATAGCAGAGAGCTGGACTGGAAGTAGAGCAGCCGGGACTTGAACCGGCGCCCATATGGGATGCCGGTGCTTCAGGCCAGGGCATTAACCGACTGAAACCATGGCGCTGGCCCCATCTTGATTATTTTTGCATCCTCTTTGCATGGTTTTTCACAGAACAAAAGATTACAATTTTAAGGCAGTATGATTTTTCAGTTCTTATGATTTATGCTTTCAATGTCAAGTCCTAGAACTCTATGCTTGGCCCTAGGTTATGAAGATTTTTTCCCATGATTTTTTGAAAAATGTGAAAAAATATAAAATATAATTCAAATACCATAATATTTACTCACATCAAGGGTATAATTCAGTGGTTTTAGTATGTTTCGATTTATGCAAAGATCAGCTCAATTTTAGAACATTTTCATCACCTTGAAAGAAACCTTGTACTCAGTAGCAGCCCCTCCTCATACTCCTCAGCTTCCTTCTCCCCCAACCTAGGTAACCATTCATCTGCTTTCTATCTTTATAGATTTGTGTTTTCTGAACATTTTATATAAATGGAATCATGTAATATATGTAATGTTTTTAGAGTTCCTCCATATTGTAGCATGTATCTATTTCATTCCTTTTTATTGCAGAGTAATATTATATTGTATGGATTTTGTTTATACTCTCATTAGTTGGTGGACATTTGAATTGCTTCCACTTTTTGGCTATTATGAATAATACTTCTATGACATTTATATACATTTTTTTGTAGACATGTTTTCTGTATATCCAATAGGCACATAAAAGAATCATATATATTCTTTGGGAGAAGTATCTATTAGACCCTTCACCCATTCTTATTTAATTATTTATTTTCTTTTTGAGAGAAAGAGAGACAGAGAGTTCATTCTCAGTTGCTTGTTCACTCCGTAGATGTCTGTAATGGCTGGGCTGAGCTGGGCCAAAGCCTATAGCTGGGAACACAATCCAGGTCTCCCGCATGGGTGGCAGGAATCCAACTGCCTGAGCTATCATTGGTGTCTCCCAGAGTCTGTACCAGTGGGAGGATGGAGTCATGATCTGGAGCTGTGTATTGAACCCGAGTACTTAGATGTGGGACATGGACATCTTAACCAGTGTCTTAACTGCTATGTTACATTCCTTCTACCTTTGCCCATTTTTAATTTGAGTTTTAATCTTTTTGCTGTTGAGTTGTACAAATTCCTTATATATTCTTGATACAAGTCATCAGATATATACTTTGCAAATATTTTCTCCCATTCTTTGGATTATCTTCATTTTCTTGATGGTATCATTTAAAGGATAAAATTTTTCAGTTTTGATGGAGCCTGATTTCTCTATTATTATTTTTTATCTCTTCTATGCTTTTGGTGTTGTTTGTAATAACCTATTGCCTAACCCATGGTGACAAATTTATTTAAGATTTTTATACTTTTTACTGTTTTGTGTAGTCTAGGTCCTGTTTTGAATTGATTTTGATGTACATGTAAAGTTTTCTTATGCTCTTTTCTGAAAGCTTTATAGCTTTAATTTTAGTTATAAGCCTGTAATCTACTTGAATTAATTTTAATGAAAGATGTGTCAATTGTGCTAGTAGCATTTGTTGAACTTAAATTGGATTTTTAGGTTAAGATTTAAATGTCCTGTATGCACTTAGACTTCAAGCTGATTTTCAATCTGAGAAGGAAATGCATTTGAAAAGCAAACTTCTACCTTATTAACCTTTACAAAAAAAGGGAAGTAGAAGTATCAAGAAACTAAAAAGTATATGTACACCTCAGTTTTTCCAGCTGCTAAAAGAATATAGTGTTAATTCATTGCCAAAATAAAAATTTGAAGATTAAAACCAGAAATATCAATTTCTGGTTTTAAAGTTACTTTATAAAACCCTATATTGTTTACAGCCCTTGCCTATACTCTTGAAGAACAGTGGTTTTCTACTTGGTATTTGTTGAATTATTTATTTGGTAGAAGGTTAAACTAGTCATTATAAAATAAACTAAAAGGAGAGAGCGGCAAGATGGTGGAATAGGAAGGGAGCACACTGATAGTTCGGCAAGACACAGGTTAATAAAAGTGGACATACTGCAGGGTCAAGGAAGAGTAGGGTAAGAAACAGCAGAGGAAACTCTTCCGGAACTAGTGATTCACAGTGGACCTGCGTGGAGAGCGTGGGAGACCAAGTTCGGGACACCAGTGGCAGACTCAACACACCAGCACTGGAACGCGAGGTGAGCCGAACCTCAATAGCCTAAGACACCAGCGGGCAAGCGGAAAGAGGAGACTAGAGGGAACGAGGCTTGAAACTCCGTGGGGAAAAGTTCAACAGGCTAACTAGAAGAGAGAGAGGAAAAAAAAAAAAGTGACCGATACGGACATGAGTTTCTCTCTCTCCGCTCACCCCTCAAAGGCAAGCAAGACAAAGAGCAGGTGCCATTTTGGAGATACGTCATAAGCAGGGCGACCTCAGGTCTGCACCGGCCCTGAGCCTAGCAGAAAAACCTGACTCTGGGGGGAGGGGTGAAATAACAGGAGATTAGGATCTGACTTGGCAACCCAGTGGGAGACTGCAGGAGAATTGGAGCCCACACTGAGGGCAGCAGAGATTCCCTGTGTGGTCCTTGGGAAAGAGCTTCCGATCTCTGGCTCCTGTGGGTATATCATTTGCCTGCTAACTACCTCCAATTACATTCACCTGTGTGGAATTACTTCCCTTTTGAATCAAAAAAAAAAAAAAAAAAGAAAGAAAGAAAGAGAAATTTACCAATTTACCACGCCTAACCTGGGAGTGTCATCTTTGACACACCCGCAACCCTGAGGAACCAAACACAGCTCTCAGTCCAAACTCATCTCAAGCCTCTAAGGCTCCACTGAAAGCAGACAGTCCACTTAATATAGAGCCATAGTGTAACAAGAAAAAACACCACAGTGAAGAAACCAAATATCTCCAACATGCCATACAACAAACGCAAAAACCGAGGTAACAAGAACAAGGAAGACACTATGACGCCCCCAAATGAAAAAAGACACCCCAACTCAAGATTATGAAAACTACTACAGAACATGCCTGTGACTATAGACTTGTAGTTCAGGCCACCAAAGATTAGAGATGGGACTTGGGCACTCCCTTGACTTGCATCCTCTGGTCTGCTTTAACACAAACCAGGAGGAAAAGAAAGCTCGGCATCAGAAGCAATGGGTGGCAGGCCTATTAATGGCTGATCTGTACAGTGATCTGCCTTCAAGGAGACCCAACAGGCCAGTCCACTGCAGTGGCTTCAATGTGGTAAGCCTGGGCTTCAGCAGAAGTCAGCTTGTGAAGAGCCCTGGCAGCTCTGCCAAGAGTTGGATCACTGGAAATGGACCTGCCCTGGAGTCGAGGGTTGCCCAGGTCAGAGCCACAGATCTTATTGGCTCTAAGCTGAAAAGCCCTTCACTCAGCCCAACTTCCCTAGTGACCACCACAGCTGAGGGGACGGCCAAGTAGGGTCAGCAACATTGTAGGCAGAACTGTAAATTTCTTGTTAGAGATGCCCCCTGCCTTTACCTGGCCAACTCTCCTCCCAGGCCAGCCAAGTAATGAAAGTCAACAGGGTGCCTTCCCCCAGGAGGTTCACACCTCCCTTAGGATGTACCCCATGTGAAGAGATAGATAGGTCTGGGCCTCTTAACTTACAAGGCCTAAAGCCCAACAGATTATTACCAAGCCCCTTCTGTCAGGTTCTATTTGCCTCTCAATCAGAAAACTTAATTGTAGCTTAGACAGCACCTTTCTTAGCTCCTCTAATAATGACTCTGTCCTTTGTTCTAGACCCTGTCTAGCATACTTGGGCCTCATTCCTTTGTAATCATAACCTCTACTCTACCACCAATGGCTCTACTCCCAACCTGTGTGTACTGATGGTTCTCTTCCCCACTTAATGCTATATAATTGTTCAAACCTGGTAAATGCCACTCTTAGGATCATTGGTTACTATCCTCACTCTGTCTTTTATGACCTTGTCTAAATATGATCAGAGTCGGTAAACTTGGAAGGCTTCCATAGCCTTGGCAACTCATGACGGCAGCCTAGGGTGGTTACTGGCGCCATAAACTAGATTGTCAATTTGTTGGGTCAACAACAGGAACCACTGTGCACTTGTTCCTCATGTGGGATCTCTGTCCTTAATGTGCTATACATTTTGATTTAATGCTATAACTAGTACTCGAACAGCATGTTTCACTTTGTGTTTCTATGTGGGTGCAAACTGTTGAAATCTTTTTACTAAATTGATCTTCTGTATATAAAGAGAATTGAAAATGAATCTTAATGCAAATGGAAGGGGAGAGGGAGCGGGAGAGGGGAGGGTTGTGGGTGGGAGGGAAGTTATGGGAGGGGGAAGCCATTGTAATCCATAAGCTGTACACTGGAAATTTATATTCATTAAATAAAAGTAAAAAAATACTTTACAATAGAATATGCAGAAAAGTAGGTTAGCAAATTGAAGCTAAGTTTAAAGACTCAAGCTAAATTTCTCTTATATTGAAAGTTATTTTGATAATTCTGATAAAGTGACTGATTCTGTTTAATCAGTAATATATTTTGATTAAATCTTTATAGTGTCACATAAAAAAATAAAATAAAATAAAAATATGTCATTGAAAAATGCAAATAGAATAGAATCTAATATTATCTTCAAAAAAAGAAAAGACAACAGAAGTTTCTTACTTGAAGGTGAAAACACAAATTATTTTTAAACTCTGAAATCTTCAAGTTAAAATAATAAGCCACAATAAAAATGGTTAGGTTGTTCATATATTCATTTTTCTTTTCTGGAATTTTCTTCATTCATGGCCTTTTTAAAGATTTATTTATTTTATTTGAAATTCATATTTACAGAGAGAGCAGAAGAGGCAGACAGAGCGAGAGGTCTTCCAGTTGTTGGTTCACTCCCCAATTGGCTGCAATGGCTGGAGCTGTGCCCATCTGAAGCCAAGAGCCAGGAGATTTTTCTGGGTCTCCCACATGGGTGCAGGGGCCCAAGGGCTTGGGCCATCTTCTACTGCTTTCCCAGGCCACAGCAGAGAGCTGGATTGGAAGTGGAACAGCCGGGACTTGCACCAGTGCCCATATGAGATGCTGGCACTGCAGGTGGTGGCTTTACCTGCTACGCCTCAGTGCCAGCCCCCATTCATGGCTTTTATTAGGTTATGAACAGTTGGTGCACATGTGGTATAGTCATACCTCATTAATTGACTATCAGTCTTCTATGTAGTTTTGTTACCTCTTTGCAGTTATTTTGCTTCAAGATAAACTTCTGTTTTATGAAAGTTTTACCCTTCTATCTAGGGGAAATCTCTGCAAATACTTTGTTTGAAATTATTTATTATATTTTTTAAAAAAAGATTTTTATTTTTTTTATTTGAAATGCAGAGTTACAGAGAGGCCGAGGCAGAGAGAGAGACAGAGAGAGAGAGAGAGAGAGATCGTCCATCTGATGGTTCACTTGCCAAATGGTTGCAAAGGTCATAGCTGGGCCGGTCCAAAGCCAGGAACCAGGAACTTCTTCCAATTTCCCTCATGGGTGCAGGGGCCTAAGCATTTGGGCCATCTTCTACTACTTTCCCAGGCCATAGCAGACAGCAGGAAGTGGAGCACCTGGGTTTTGAACTGGTACTCATATGAGATGCTGGCACTGCAGGTGGAAACTTTACCCATTATTCCACAGCACTTGCACCAAATTATATATTATCTCTTAAGTTTTGTGGTCGTACTTTATAGATCATTGTGTTCCTTTAAAAATGTGTATCATTAGCTTGCTCAGTTTGAAAGCTATATTTCAGAAAAGGATTATTACACATGTGCCAAAGCTCCACATTATACCTCAAAATTTGTATAATTATTATTTGTCAATTCAAAAGACAAACAAAGAACAATATAACAATATCCTATTATCTAGGTTAGCTGAATAACTGAGGATTAACATATACATTATAAGTAGGTTTTCTGTTAAATCAGTTGGTCAGGTATAAAAGTATATTTTGACAATGCACATAGAGCTTTGTGATGTTCTTTAAAAATTTTTAAAATTAGCATATAATTTTATAATTCCCATACCACAAAATTCACCTTTTAAAACATACAATTTAGTGGATTTTATAATGTTCACAAAGTTGTGCAAGTATCACTATTAATCCCAGAGTATTATGATGTTGACTGTCAATCCTTTATAATTTATTTTTACTAATTTTATATGTCTAGCTTACTTAAAAATAAATTTATGACCCGTGATAACAGGTACAGTATGATGTGAGAGCTAAAAACCATTAGTAGAATAGGAGGAATAAATATACCAAAAACTCAAACTGACACTAATATGGTGTTGCCATTAGCAAGACATGTAAATCTGGAACTCTGAATCTGGTGGTGATCACTTTCCATCATGGTACCAAAATTATTTTTCCTAGAACCTTATTTTTATTAAAAGCAAGTCACATCACAATGCTGTCCTCTTTAAAACTCCTTCTGATTCTTAAAGGCAAAAGTCATGTTTCAAGTTAATGTATGAGACTCTTTTAAGGTCATATTTATTGAAACTGGTGGGTGGGTAGAGATCTGTTTGGGATAATGAAGGTGCATCAATTTACCTACAAACTTTAGAGAAAATCCAATAGTTTCTACTACTTTGAAAACATTGCTTAATTATTAAAAATCAGTTGGCTGGAATGCAGAATTTGCTTGAAATACAACATAAGCCCTCAAATAAATGTTGTATTTGATCACAGTTGATAACATGGTCTCAGGACCTCTTCTGCCATTCCCAGTACATGTTCTGTCTCTGAAACTAGTGATTCTGCCTTGGAAACAACTGTGAAGTTCTGGCACAGCAGTAAGCAAAGCATTCACCAGAAGACCAAAGAAGAAACTTCAAACTAAGCCTCTCTTCCAAATCCTTAGATTGATTACAAACAGAACAAAACAATAAAACCCTTCCCAATATGCCGAACTTCTCAAAGATCAGGGCCAGTGATCCAGCCCTTTCCAGAATCTTTCTGCCTGAAATGCCCCGCACACCTCCACTTGCGGGGCCTGTCAGATCCCCACCTCCCTCCATTCCCAGCTCCTGTGTAATTTCTTTAAGATATTCTCTGTTGCTGCGCTCTCTAGGTGCTCCTCCTCCCCCCCCCCCCCCCCCCCGCCCTTGCCCTAATCAGCACAATGTATTTTTATGGCATGGGGATGGGGGATGGGAAAGCAATCTGGTTGAGCAAAGAGATAGTAATGGATGTGAATTCCTCCATGCCTGAGACTGCTCAGAAGCAGGGCTACTTTATTTTCTCTTTTTAAAAAATATTTTATTTATTTGAAAATACAGAGTTAGAGAGAGAGAGAGAGAGGGAGAGTCAGAGAAAGAGAGAGGTCTTCCATCCACTGGTTCACTCCCCAGATGGCTGCAATGGCTGGAGCTAGGCCAGGTTGAAGCCAGGAGTCAGGAGCGTCTTTTGGGCTTCCCAAGTGGGTGCAGGGGCCCAAGCACTTAGGCCATCTTCTGCTGCTTTCCCAGTTGCATTAGCAGGGAGCTGGATAGGAAGTAGAAGAGCTGAGACTCGCAGGCAGTAGCTTTATCCTCAATGCCACAATGCTGGCCCCAGGGCTACTCTTTTATTCTTTTTATATCCCTGGGCTTTGTATTATTTCTGACACATAGTATTTAATACATATTTTCTTGAATTAATGAATAGATTCTGAATGGCAATAATGACATGTTGAAGTTTCAAGTAATTCTGTTTATTTGAGCTCAGGGGAAATTTTTGTTTTGTTTTGTTATTTCAGAATAAATGCAGTTTTTGTTGTTGTACTGCATATTCCCTCCTCAGTGTACTGCAGTAAGGCCTCTAGCACCCATCAGAGTACCGAAATTGCCCTTGCTGTGTCAACAATGACCTAGTTTCCAAATCTAGTGGACCATTTTTTTTCCCATTGCTATCTTTCTGGGGCTTTCTCCCTGCATTTAACAGTATGCAGCTTCTCCACTTTTAAAGTGTGTTACTCTCTTATTTCTGGAACAGTGCTCTCCTCACGTTTCCTTATGTCAACCATGCCATCTCCTCTGACTAAATGTGAAGTGTTTGTGGTATTTCCAGGTCTGTCTTCAGCACACACCCTTCTCTGTACCTCACTGGGGTGTCTCAGCCATGCTCCCCATATCTCTTCTCTGACCTAATCCCCAGGTTGTGGTTCTTAATTCACTCCCCTGTGTGAGCATCCTTTACATCTCTGCAACTTGGTCCTTGGCATTGGCACTGAAATCCTCCAATGCTTCACAAACTGTATACATCGAAAATCAAATTCCTGTTCTTTCCTGCTAAACTACTTCTACATCCTCTCCTTCTCATTTGGCAAAAGCACACCATCTCCTCAGTTACTGAAGCTAGAAAGCTGGCAGTCCTCTAGGATCCTGCTGCCTTACTTTCACCCTCAAATTAACCTTGAAGGGCTCTCAATTTTCCCTGGGTATTTTGAAAATTAACTTTGTTATTTCAGTATCTACTTGGAGACAGCATCAGATCTCACAGGTTAATGGCTCTGTCTCACAGACTGACCCCACCTCCAACACCAATTGGCAAGTCAACGTTGTTACCTGTATTTCTTTTTCTTTTTAAAAATGAATTATTTTATTTATTTGAAAGGTAGAGTTACACAGAAAGAGGGAGAGGCAGAGACAAAGATCTTCCATCTACTGATTCACTCCCAAATGGTTGCAATGGCTATAGCTGGGCCAGGCTGAAATCTGGGGCTGGGAGATTCCTCTGGGTCTCCCATGTGGGTTTCAGGGACTCAAGCAAGTGAGCCTTCCTCTGCTGCATTCTCAGGTGCATTAGCAGGGAGCTGGATCAGAACTGGAGCAGATGGGACTGGAACTGGCACCCATATAGGATGCTTGCATTGCAGGCAGTGGCTTTACTCACAAAGCCAGTCCCTGTTACCTGTATTTTCTGATTGGCAATAAATCAGGGGAGTCCATGATGGCCTCCTTGTAACTGGTCATTTGCTAGAATGGTTCACGGAACTTGAAGAAACACTTTACTCATGTTTATCTGTTTATTAGGAAGAGATTCATAGGGCAAGGTCTGGGGGAATCTTCCATGTGAGCTCCAGGTATACTACCTTTCCAGCAGCTTCCTGTGTTCACCAGCATGGTGCTCTCCAAACTCTATGCTTTCGGATTCCTGTGGAAGCCTCATTGTACAGCCAGAATTGATCAAATCATTGGGCCTTTGTGATTAGGTCAGCCTCCAGCCTCTTCTTCCTTCCTGCACTTTGGGGGCTAGGACTGAAAGTTCCAACCCTCTAATCACATAATTGGTTCTCTGAGCACACAGCCCCCATCAGGAGGTTATCCAGGCACCCCAGCCACCTGTCATCTTATTAGTGTACAAGAAAAAACGTATTACTCTGAGATCCCAAGGAAACTGAGGCAGAGGCCAAATATATAGAGGACAGATCTGCTGGGCAGTGTGTGGCTCCATGTCATGATCCACTGCTGCTTCCATGGAGGGAATGAGCTTACTTCCCTTAGTTTTTTTTTTTTTTTTTTCATATTGTTCTCCCTCTGTCCTTTACCATACAGGCTGGGGAGTAAAGTAAATTTTCCTCCCAATTATTCCTATAAGGATTTCCATGTCCCTTCACTCCCTTAGTACTCATCCCTCTCTAAAAATATCCCTGTAAATATTATAGTTTTACACATTTATTTTTGTTCTCTTCCTCCTGTCACAAAAATACAAAACTGATGGATTTTAAATTTCATTACCTTGTAGGCAAAGAATTTTGCTTTTAACAAAAGAATGGGATGATAGAATCTCATTGTTTAGGAAAACAAAGGAGTAGTTCCTGCCATCAGAGATGATTAAAAATTAAAGATAGTATCTGCTCTTGAGTCATCTGTATTTACTTATGGAGACATATTTTTTGATTGTCTATTTTCTGGGGTTATAAAAGGCATTGATGCAGTGTTCCATTCTTTTCTTTGAAAAAAGTTGACGGCTGTATCCAAAGTTCAGGCCAAACTATGGTGAAATAGGTAATTTAAATGCCAAGTTTTGTTGTTAGAAATAAATTACCTCTGCCAGTAGGTTCCATGGCTTGCTTGGCAGAGGTAATTTGCTCTAGTACAATTGCTTTCCAAATTGAGGTAAATTATTTCTTTTAGGAAGTTAGATCTTCCTGGAAGAAGTAAACATTTTATCTTTGAGAAGAATATTTTATTGAAGTATTAAAAACATTTGTTGAACATCCAACATGAAGCTTTGATGGGGGAAAAAAGGAGGTAAATTTTAGAGAACAGGGCTTTTTACAAAATGAATAACTTGGGTAAAGTACATAGTAAGAATGTTAGAAAAGGTCCCATACTTGGAGAATGAAGAGAGGCAAGTGGTGTAATGGGAAGGAAGGAGGTCTGGGGGATGTTACCCAAGATATACTCTGCCATAATTCCTTAGAGTAAGCCTTGCTGGAACCTGTGTTCTTTGAGCCAAGACCTTCCATTATCTTTCTTTCATTTTCTTTCTTTCTTTTTTTTTTTTTAAGATTTATTTATTTACTTGAAAGTCAGAGTTACACAGAGAGAGAAGGAGAGGCAGAGAGAGAGGGAGAGAGAGGTCTTCCATCTGATGGTTCACCCCCCAGTTGGCTGCAATGGCCAGAGCTACACTGATCTGAAGCCAGGAGCCAGGAGCTTCTGCAGAGTCTCCCACATGGGTGCAGGGGCCCATGGATTTGGGCCATTTTCTACTGCTTTTCCAGGTCATAGCAGAGAGCTGGATCAGAAGTGGAGCAGACAGGACTTGACCTGGCACACATATGGGATGCCATCACTGCAAGTGGTGGCTTTACCCACTATGCCACAGCACTGGCTCCTCATTCTCTTTCAAATATCAGTCTGGGTTTTACTCTTTGTACAGAATGTATTCTTGTTTTTGACATAAGGTCAATTTTTTCCCCTTAAGGAATAGATAATTAGAACTCTGATGAAAAAGATCCTATGTTCTGTTTTATAGATAGTCATTTTCTGAACCATCAAGTATAATCCAACTTCAATTTCAGGGAAATAAAGATTAGTTGGAATTTATTAAACTATGAATTTAATGTTCATGACTAGTGTTTCATAACAGAGGACACTGGCTGTTGTCCTTCCTTAGAAGGAAATAGATGGTAAGAAACTGTTTTGAGGAGTAAGATTTATGGCAACTTCAGAAGCTTGAGGTGCTGGGCAGCTGAGTATCCAGGAGAATCAGGGAAACTGGGATGATGGAGTTAGTCTTTTCACAGATTTGCATAGCCACACCCTAAAAGCAATTAAGGAAAACATTCACACATTAAAAAAAAAAAAGATCCTCTATTTAATGAAGCATGTCAATATAAAGGGAGAGCAGTGAGAAGCTTTTCCTTACTCTTTTCTTTCCTCTCAAATAAATAAAATCTTTGCATTTGAATAATCTATTGATTCCAGATGGTGCAGGTGGGTAATTTTATCTTGACCTTACTCATCTGAAAAAGCATTTTTCCCAAATGCAAAATATCATACCGTCATGCTGCAAAAACCACTGCTATTTAAGCAGGTGAAGTTCATTCTACTACTTCCTTTGAACATACTGGCTGGAAGTGTCCCAACTTTTCAATGACTGCACAGTCAGCAACTGTGATTTTAATTAATGCACTGTACAATGTAAATTAATGCTATAGCTAGTTCTCAAACAGTACTTTACACATTGTGTTTCTGTGTGGGTGCAAACTGTTGAAATCTTTACTTAATATATACTAAATTGATCTTCTGTATATAAAGATAATTGAAAATAAATCTTGATGTGAATGGAATGCGAGGGGGAGTGGGAGATGGGAGGGTTGCGGGTGGGAGGGAAGTTATGGAGGGGAAAAGCCACTGTAATCTAAAAGCTGTACTTTGGAAATTTATGTTTATTAAATAAAAGTTAAAAAATCATTATGTAGGTCGGCGCCACGGCTCAATGGGCTAATCATCCGCCTGCGGCACCGGCACACCGGGTTCTAGTCCCGGTCGGGGCACCGGATTCTGTCCCGGTTGCCCCTCTTCCAGGCCAACTCTCTGCTGTGGCCCGGGAGTGCAGTGGAGGATGGCCCAAGTCCTTGGGCCCTGCACCCCATGGGAGATCAGGAGAAGCACCTGGCTCCTGGTTTTGGATCAGCGCAGTGCGCTGGCCGCAGCGCGCCGGCTGCGGCGGCCATTGGAAGGTGAACTAACGGCAAAGGAAGACCTTTCTCTCTGTCTCTCTCACTGTCCACTCTGCCTGTCCAAAAAAAAAAAAAAAAAAATCATTATGTAAAAAAAAATTGTACTTTTCCAATTGAATTCTATGGACAATTGGAAACAATTGGAAAATTCTGTGGGCAAGTGATCTTTAAAGGTACCTCGGAAAGTTTACTGTTTATAGTATAATGCTACCTTTTAATTCTGTTGGGTTTGACCAAAAGTGTTGCTGTTTCTCCAATTAACTGAAAGCAGATATTCTTTAGGGTATGGCTGTATGAGTTTCCTGTGCTTCTGTTACAAATTACCATAAATTTGATGGATTAGAAATTTATTCTTTCAGTTTAAAGAAATCTATTCTTTCAGAATAAAGACATTTATTCTTTCAGAGGCCAGATATCTGAAATTAAGGTGTTGGCAGAGTCACACTCCCTATGTAAGTGACAGGGATGCACGTGTTCCTTGATGCTTCCAGCATTCCTTGGCTTTTGGCATCGTTCAGATCTCTGCCTCCACATTCGCATTGCATCCCTTCTTTTGTCTGAAAATTCCCTCTGATGGATTGCTTTTGGAGTCTGCTTGAATAATCCAGGGTAAATGCCTGATCTCATGATCTTTTACTTTGATCATTCTTTTCTGGCTACAAAGGGTAATATGAAGGGATAGGGTTGTAGCATAGCGTGTGGAACCACTGCCTGCTACACGGGCATCCCATGTGGGTGCCCGTTCATGACCTGACTGCTTCAATTCCAATCTATCTCCCTGAAAATGGCCTGGGAAAAACAGTAGAAGATGGCTAAAGTGTTTGGGCCCTGGCAACCCACAAGGGAGACCTGGATGAAACTCCTGGCTCCTGGTTTCAGCCTGGCCCAGCCCTGGTCGTTGCAGCCATCTGGGGAGTAAAACAGTGGAGGGAAGATATCATCTCCCATCTTTCCCTCTCTGAAACTCTAATTTTCACTCAAAATAAATAAATAAATCTAAAAAAAAAAAAAAAAGAAGGTAACACGAGGGTACTACAAAGAATTCTTGGAAAAATGGAGCTGAAAGATTAGTTTGTTTTGGTGCAAACAAATGAAATCTAATTTTTCTTGAAGATTCCATTTAGTCACAGTTTCTGAGGATTAGGATATAGATGTGTCTTTTTGGAGGCTATCATTCAATCTACTACAAATACTCTATGCTTTTTATTGGTCAATAAGATTTGGAATGTTGTCTACTTATTTTACCTACATTAAGAATATATCATTCTAAACTTCAAGTAGATCTGGATAAAAGTGAAAATATACACTTTTTTTTTTTAACCTATTCCAAGATCAACCTAAATTTAATTATTTGTGCTATGGACTGTAGTTGTCAAAAGAAAAATGGGGTATCAGAAAGGGAAAATATTCTGTTTCATTTTTAGTTGGTCAGCCTCCTTAGTCAATTATAAAAGTGTAAGTGTTAAAATCACTAAAATATTAAAATATTTTCCTATCATTTTTATATAGTTGGCAAGTGCTAATACTTCATAAAGAATACATTTGCATTATACTGATTGAGTGTTGAAAATCAATGAAATACTTAAAAATAATTTATTGAAATTGAAATTTTGTTGCTGAAATAATCCATAAGTTTCATACAGGACAAGCAAGTTAACAAGAGTATTTTTGTACAAAATATTTGTGAAAATAAAAATTTTCACTGGATTTTTTCAAATTTAATTCATCTTTACAAAATATTTCTTTTTGTAGTGTGCAGAAAGAAGAAAGCAAATAATTGGACTTCCTACACAATTATGTATTTGTGTGATAGCACTGCCAAGTTAGTGTGTATCCAGTCTCTATATGTTACTAGATTTTCAGGTGGTCTTGATATGCTGGGCAGGTAGTACCAAGTGTTTTAAAGCGATCTCCCTTTCAGACCTTATGAATGTTTTTTAGGTGTAACCAGTTTGATGCCTTGATTGGTTTAGTTAGTTTAAAAATGAGGATTTGAGCCTAGGGAAGGGTTACCTAGTTGCCCATGTTTACCTGAGATTCAGGGAACACATCTTGAAGGAGCCAGAGCCAATTGGTCTATCTCTAAAAACTGTCCTTGAACTCTTGGCTTGGTGGTGTTTTTCCAGTTCTTCTGGAGAAGGGGTAAAAGTTGTGTAATACAGAAGATAAGGTGATTTTTTTTTAGGATATACCTGTCTGGGTACCACAAAAGGCTTGGGTATGAAACAGCAAAAGATAAAGGCAGAACCATTCATTGAATCCTAATCATGGGACACCTGGAATACGAGGCGTAAAAGTTTGGATTTTCAGGCCGGCGCCGTGGTTTAACAGGCTAATCCTCTGCCTTACGGCGCCGGCACACCAGGTTCTAGTCCCGGTTGGGGCGCCGGATTCTATCCCGGTTGCCCCTCTTCCAGGCCAGCTCTCTGCTATGGCCCGGGAAGGCAGTGGAGGATGGCCCAAGTCCTTGGGCCCTGCACCCGCATGGGAGACCAGGAGAAGCACCTGGCTCCTGGCTTTGGATCAGTACAATGCGCCGGCCGCAGGGGCCATTGGAGGGTGAACCAACGGCAAAAGGAAGACCTTTCTCTCTGTCTCTCTCACTATCCACTCTGCCTGTCAAAAAAATAAATAAATAAATAAATAAATGAAATTAAAAAAAAAAATTTGGATTTTCTTCTTCTATCTTCTTCTCTCAGTCTTTTTCCTTAAGTTTTTTCATCTTAGATGGCAGTAGATTTACTTCATTATTTTTGTAGTTGAATTTTTTTCTTTTTCTTTTCTTTTCTTTTCTTTTCTTTCTTTCTTTCTTTCTTTCTTTCTTTCTTTCTTTCTTTCTTTCTTTCTTTCTTTCTTCTTTTTTTTTGAAAGACAGGGGCAGGCACTGTAGTGCAGCGGGTTAACACCCTGGCCTGAAGCGCCGACATCCCATATGGGCACTGGTTCTAGTCCCTGCTGCTCCTCTTGGTTCTAGTCCCAGCTGTTCCTCTTCCAATCTAGCTCTCTGCTATGGCCTGGGAAAGCAGAAGACGGACCAAGTTGTAGGGCCCCTGGACCCATGTGGGAGACCTGGAGGAAGCTCCTGGCTCCTGGCTTCGAATCAGCACAGCTCTGGCCATTGCGGCCAATAGGGGAGTGAACCATCGGATGGAAGACCTCTCTCTCTCTCCTGCTTCTCTCTCTGTGTGTAATTCTGACTTTCACATAAATAATAAATCTTTAAAAAAAAAAATCCAGAGTTACAGAGAGAGGTAGAGACAGAGAGAGAGGTCTTCCATCTGCTGGTTCATTCCCCAGATGGCCACAACAGCTGGAGCTGCACCGATCTGAAGCCAGGAACTTCTTCTGGGTCTCCCACATGGGTGCAGGGACCCAAGGACTTGGGCCATCTTCCACTGCTATCCCAGGCTATAGCAGAGAGCTGGATCGGAAGAGGAGCAGCTGGGACTAGAACCAGTGCCCATATGGGATGCAGGCACTTCAGGCTAGGGCTTTAACCCGCTGTGCCACCGGCCCCTGAGGTTTATTTTCAGTAATGTTTTCTTGATAGTTTTAAAGCAATTTCTGCAGCTCCTTACCAGAAATCTACTTTTATTCTAAATTTCCTGTCCTTTAGTTGGCCAAAAGCCACCAAGAAAAAGCCTGGGTTTTGAATTTTAGGTTTGTACCGCTTTAAAAGGAAGAGGTTAATATTCCTGATGTTGCACTTCTTTTTGAAACTGCCTTTTGTTTCCAGGCAAAATATGGAAATTGTGCTTCGAAAAGGTCATGGTTTCTTCTTTCTAATTACATTCTTTAAAATTCTGACAGTTGGCCCTAAAAGTTATACTACTCTAACTCTTAAGTATGCTTTTCATAAAATTCAACACATTTCATCTTTAGCCCCAGCAGAACTTAGGAATTAAACTATTCAGAAAAACTGTAGAACTTCTGATTTGCTCCACAACTAAAATTGTTTTGGTTGTGTTTCTGATTGGATCATCCAGATCAGACTCTGTAAGAAGTGAAATTAAAGTGGCTGTCTTAAAGTACAGTGCCCAAACCCAGTCATCACTTGCCCTTTTGTCCTGCAACTGGTACCATATGGTTTTTTGAATTTCTTATATATAACAGTCTCCTTTTGTGCGGTGCCCATTCATTTATATTCTGTTTATTCATTCTTTGATTTTGAGTGTCTATTCAGTACCAGCTTTGTGAATCCCGAAAGGCAAGGCATGATCCCTGCCCTTGCAGAGAGCAAAAGTTTGTGGGAAAGGCAGGCATATAAACAAATAATTATAGCCTAAAATAATAAATGCTATTGTAGTGGTAAGACAGAGTCTTTCTTGTAGCTTAAACTCTGTAGTCCACATTCTCCAACTGATTATTTTCTTCTGTGTTTTTTTTCTCTTTGTTCTTTAACATCTTTTTTCAAATACACACATATGCATATTGTTTGCTTGCTCTTTTCTGCTTCCGGGTTTCCCCATTAGGCAGTGGAAGTCTTTTGCAGCTTCTGCTTTCTTTGCTGACTCTTTGGGTTGCCCTTTTCTGTATTACGGCTTTGTCTTTTTATTTTAAAGCTTTTATCTAATGAATGCAAATTTCATAGGTACAACTTCAGGAATATAGTGGTTCTTCTCCTCATGTCCACCCTCCCACCCCCACTCCCATCCCACCTCCTATTCCCTCTCCCATCCCATTCTTCATTAAGATTCATTTTTAAATTAACTTTACATACAGAAGACTGACTCTATACTAAGTAAAGATTTCAATAGTTTGCATCCACACACACACACACACAAAACATATAAAGTACTGTTTGAGAACAAGTTTTGCAGTTAATTCTCATAGCACAACTCATTAAGGACAGAGGTCATACATGGGGATAAGTGTATAGTGACTTCTGTTGTTAATTTAACAATTAACACTCTTATTTATGATGTCAGTGATACAGCTTTGTCTTAACATGTTAACAGAGAAAAAATAATGTATCTCATTATTTGTGAAACATTAGGGTGTTCCAGTTGATATTTAAAATGCCAGAGCCTACTGCCCTAAAAGGAAAATTAGTTTGTAGAATATGGAATAATAGGGTATGTATTTGTATGTATATATGTAACATATACAGCAATGACTCCATTTTAGGACAAATAACTTTCAAAGCATCTTCAAATGTAGTTAATCCTAGTAGAGTCTTATCTCCTTTTTATTTGTTTTTTTTTTTTAATTAATGAATGAAAATATATTATCCTCCAAAAAGTGGGGAGATTTCCCCCTTTACTTCTTATTAGTTAAATTTTAAGTAACAACGACAAGGCTTAGAGTATTTGCTAGACAATGGAGTACAGTGGTGGTATTCATTTGTCTGTTTATCCTCCTGGAATCATTACGTATGAAGTTGCGGAATTAGGACGTGGCACTTAGGTAGATAAAATCGTTGAATTTTTATCTCAGAGGAACCTGACTCAGACACTTTGGGATGCTATAACAAAACCCTGTGGACTGAGTGCATTAAACAACACACATTTTCTCTCAGTTTTGGAGGCTGAGAAGATATTGGCAAATCCAGTGTCTAGTGAGGATTGGATTTGCAGGTAGCTTCCTTCTTGCTGTTTTCATGCATGGAAGAGAGGAGAGAGAGAGACTGATCATTTCTCATGTGTCTCTTCTTATAAGGACACTGTTCCTTCATAAGGGCTCTACCCTCATGACCTAATTACCTCACAAAGCCCCACTTTGGGATTATGGATTCAACATATGGATTTGGGGGTAGGGGTGGGGGACACAAGCATTCAGCGCATAACAGTCCCTAAAGACATTTGGCTTTGATTCTTTTTTCAGATGAGATTCAAAGGTTCACAGTGGAAGGTCATGTAGTATATTGCTATTAGAATATAGCTAGGGATAGAATCTTTATTTGCTAACTCCAATGCCTGTGTACTTTCTTTACCATCACATATCCGTGGCATAAACCCAAAGATTACAATAGAGTAGGGATTATAATAAAGACCAACCATGTGCTAGGCAGAATGTAGTATAATTTCCTAGTTTTGGCTGGATACAACTCTGAAGATACTGATAGCTTTGACACACAAAAAAGCCAAGGTGTTAGATTAAGCAGAAAGGGTGGATGACCCTAGGGAAAATCTGGCATATCAAATGCTTGGCAGTTGATATTAAATCACTCTTATTCTCATTCCAATTGTTCTTAAAGCCACTGTAGTGTAATTATTTATGACATGAATTTTGATGCTAAACAGTCTTGTGTTCAATTTCTGGTTTCGTTATTTGCTGTATGAGACATCTTTGAGCATCAGTTTCCTAATCTATAAAGTGGGCCAGTGACAGCTTCCTCATAGGGTTATTATCTGTATATATTGATTATTACAGTTAGTTTCCAACTGCTGTGATTGTGGCTGAAAACAACACAAGTTTATTGTAACTATTCTGGAGGTCAGACTTATGAAAAAATAGTTCTTTTGGGGTGAATCAGGTTGTCAGCACAGCTGTGTTCCTTTTGGATATCTTAGGGGACAATTCACTGCTTGCCATTTCTGATTTCTAGAGACTGTTCCATTCCTTGGCTTGTAGCCCCCTTCTAGAAATGGCATCACCCCTCACCCCAACTTGTGTTTCTAAGGTCACATTTCTTCTGACTCTAGCAGTCCTGTTTCTCTCATTCTTATAATGGCCTTTGTGCCCACCTAAATACATTCAGTGCTCACACAGATGATCCAGAAGAATACTCCCATCTATACAGGTAAGGTAACCTATCCACAAATGCTATGGATAGGATGGGAACATCTCTGGGGAGGGAATATTATGTTGCCCACCAGACTGATTATGATGATATTAATGAAGATGATGAAGAAGGGTAGCTACTATCAATATTTCACTTGCAGTGTTTTAGCAAAGAAAATAAGTTCTTCTATCCCCAAACATGTAAGAAGCTCATAGCTGGCTTACTAAGGGGAATAAACTTCTGATGTGATAAAACTTATTGACCCTGCAGTTCAAAGTGGCTTCCCTTACACAGCTGCCTGGGAGCCTCTGAAATGTTCCCATTAGTCCCTCTTGATTTAGATGTTGAAAGACTAGCAAAATATAATTATGTTCCCTGGAAAGAAACCAACTATCAATCACTCACAAGTGAGTGTTAAGAAATCAAGTGAGATGCTGAGAGGACATGAAACAGGACAGGTGAGCTGATTTAGAAGGATATGAAGAATTGCTCATAGCAGAGAGTCTGTTTGGCTTGGATCCTGGGGAGGGGCGATCTTACATGAAAGTTGTACAGAAAGTTTCAGTACATCTCTGTTCTCTCTCTCTCTATTGCTCTCACTCTCGCTCTCTCTCTCACACAATTCTGAAGCCCTAATGCTGCCAAATCCCTTGTGAGTTCTAATTTTCTGGGAATACTATGGATAAAAACGAGCAGATTTAAGAAAGTAGTAAAAATTAAAAAAAGCTTGAGTGAAATGACAGCAGAATTAAATGATTATCAGCTTTTTACGAAGACTAAAGAATACCTCTAGCTTTAATTTCCCTTCTAATTTATTATAAATTATAGGTCTGCTTAAGAGAAAAATAAAGAATAGGCTGTCATTTCCTTTAAAAAGCCAAGTCGAGCAAATTGTTACACAGAAGGAGGATACTCTGCTAGTTTTGACAACCACTGCGTGTATTCACTCACTGGTCTTCAGGTTCAATACCAGTGTGGCTTTTGTTTTTCCAGAATTTCCAGGGACACATTTTCATATATTTGGTGTTTTTTGTAAATTAATGACAAGTATGCATTAGAATGTTTTTACTTATGTAAAATGTCACATATTAAAATATTTGTTTTAAACTGAAGTTTGCAGAATATTTAAAATATAGACTTGGAGACTCTACGCAAAATACTTCATGGCGAGTAAGAGTCCTACAGTTACCTAGTCCTACTTTTACCTTTCTAGCCTTCCTTCTCAGCCTTTGGAACACCCAGAGGCTCTTTGTCATCCAACTAAGCTAACTCACTCCTGCTTACATTTGTTTATATCTCTTCCTTTGTTATTTATTTAACTCCATTCATTATTGCTACCCAGAGAGATTTTCTTGCATCATCCAGTGGTGAAACAGGTTGACATTTCTCATTAAAGTTCCAACCCCAGGTCCTAGGCTTGTTCTAAGTCATGTACTATTGTGGAAAATGTCCAGTGCCTGTGCAGGGTGTGACTCTGAAATTACTAGATGAGAGGGTACTTATAGAGTGGATAGCTATCAAGTATGTTGCTACAGTTTAACCACTGGCAACCAATAGTTAGCTCCTTGATCACACAAATCAACCTAATTTCTCAGGTAAATTGTTTCTTCTGCATGAAACCATCATATTGGATTGTTGTTGAACACTCATCTTCCAGGTACCAAGGGTGCAATTACAGGGTATCATAGCCCCCTGCATGCCTTGTAAGGATCTGAGAACTTGGATAAGAACATGCTATGTGAGAGTGAGTTAACTAATTGAGTATTTGTATGGAAAAACTTGCTTGATGGATGTGAGTAAATAAAGAACCCTGGATACATACAGGAGCTGATTTCAGCAACACCTGAAGTCTCCTTACAGAACACCTCTGAATCTCTACTTCCCTTATGCAGAGCATTTGATGAAATTTGCTACCACCCATTATTGAACTGTAGGGGTCTCATTGCCTCTTTTACTATTTTTTTTTTTTTTAAGTTAGGATCTCCTTCTCGCTTCACTACTGTCTGCTTCTGTCCCAGAAGGAACATGTGGAAGGATATATAAATGAAAACTGGAATTCCAGAGCAATCCATTTATCTCCATTTAGTTACAGTTGGTTTAAAATCTTATAAGTTTTTTTTTTTTTTTTTTTTTTTCCCCCAGCAAATTTGTGTTGAGCTTCTCTTGTCTGTCAGGTACCAAATGTAAATAAGTGAGTAAGACATGACTCTCATCCTCCGGAGTAATTGTTGCTGCTGAGGAGGCACAATTTTCATAAGAGATTCTTCCTGTCCTGAGAGAAGGGTCAAAGGTTCAGTCCTCATTGGAATATTAGATAGAATGCCTGATTTATAATAGGAAATAAAAGATAGAAGGTTGTAGAAACTTCTGGATAAAGTATTAACCAGGATTTTCTGGGAGGCTTATGTCTTTATGAGTGGTAGAAAAATTGGCAATGAATTCAGAGTTGCAAATGAAAAGAAATATATGTGGGAAAAATTCAGTTATATTTATAAAAAGATGAGCTATAACCTACAAGACGTCCAAGTTCTAGGTAAAAGTCCAACACTGTTATCTTTTTTTTCTTTTTTTTTATTTAGTAAATATAAATTTCCAAAGTAGTTTATGGATTACAATGGCTCCCCCCACCATAATTTCCCTCCCACTCACACCCCTCCCATCTCCCGCTCTCTCTCCCATTCCATTCACATCAAGATTCATTTTCAATTATCTTTATATACAGAAGATCGATTTAGTATATGTTATGTAAAGATTTCATCAGTTTGCACCCACACAGAAACACAAAGTGTAAAATACTGTTTCAGTACTAGTTATAGCATTACTTCACATTGGACAACACATTAAGGACAGAAATCCCACATGAGAAGTAAGTACACAGTGACTCCTGTTGTTGACTTAACAATTTGACACTCTTGTTTATGGTGTCAGTAATCTCCCTAGGCTCTAGTCATGAGTTGCCAGGGCTATGGAAGCCTTTTGAGTTCGCCGACTTTGATCTTATTCCGCTAGGGTCATAGTCAAAGTGGAAGTTCTCTCTTCCCTTCGGAGAAAGGTACCTCTTTCTTTGATGGCCCTGTTCTTTCCACTGGGATCTCACTCACAGAGATCTTTCATTTAGGTTTTTTTTTTTTTTTTTTTTTTTTTTTGCCAGAATGTCTTGGCTTTCCATGCCTACAATACTCTCATGGCTCTTCAGCCATATCCAAATGCCTTACGGACTGATTCTGAGGCCAGAGCAACACTGTAATCTACCAAGTGTCTTCAGATTAAGACAGTGCATTGTCTCTAAAGTGGCTCCAAAATTAATGATAAGACAGGAAGATTGACTTTCCAGAAAGACAAAGTCTCAAAGGAGACATGATCTGGGTTTATGAGATCATGAAGTATGAGAATAGGACAAATGTGAACTAGTTTATCAAATCCTAGAAACATTTTAAAGCTTTGAAAAAGTAATGGTAGGGCAGATGGAAGGTCAGGAATTATATTTTGTTGTTGATTTCAAGGTCTATGTTATAGGATTGCCAAATATAAAACCACTTTAAAATAAATATATTTCCTGATTGCAATTAACCCTGCTGGATTAGTTTTAAAATTGTTCTGTCTTCTTTTGGACTTAGTTATAAGGCAGATTGGTTTATTAGCATTAGATATAAGTAGGAAATTTATTTCAGTGACTGATATTGACTTGACATATTTATACATATTAATAGTACCCACCAAGTAGTGGGTAGTAGATTCATAGTGGGTTATTAAAGAAATAGATAATATTAAAGGTGTATTCCTTAGCATTAGAAGTTGTCATGGAGGGCAATTTTATTATTCCCATAAAATTTATTTTGCAGAGTGGGCCTTTGTCCTAGTGGTTAAGAAACCAGCTACGCTATCTAGCCCATATTAGACTATCTGAGTTCATATACTGGCTCTGCTCCGGATTCCAGCTCCCTGCTAGTGTGCACCTGGGAAGCAGCAGATGGTGGCTCAAGTACTCAGGTCCCTGCTACCTATGTAAGAGACCCAGATTGAGTTCCTGACTCCTGACTTTGGTCTGGAGCCTGAGCCCAGCTTTTATGGACATCTGGGGAATGAACCAGTGGAAGGTAACTCCCTGTCCATCTGTCTGTCTTTCTGATTCTCAAATAAATAGTAAATCTAGCTTTTAAAAAAATGTATTTTGGTATGTCCACCAGAGATCAAATACCAAGTCAATAACTGATCTTTGTAAAACACATGTTAGATTTTCCTGAACTATCAGAGCTGCTATAGCTTTCTTTGCTCTCTACTAGACATGGGGAATTTGTCTTCTCTCAATGTCTAAAAAGTGCTTAGATGAAACTCTGCTGAATTGTAAGAGAGTAAAGCCTCCTACTTTCTATCTAACTGCTTTGTATTTACTACTATGTAGAATGATCACATAGATATACTCTTTGGGATTTAATATCAGTGAGGTGGTTTCAGTTTATTGGTTTTATAAATTATAAAGGCTATTAGAGTTGTTTGATAGATCTTACCATAGGCTCAATTTAGTGAGGCCTGGGTCTATAAAAACATGAAAAGCTTTTACAATTTTATTCTGCCTTGTGGTAAAGAGAAACGTCCCAGGCACACTTTATGACTTATATAATATTCTGAAATATTTAGCATTTAGTGCTTAATTCTTACTATTTCAAATGATGGTATAGTCATGATTAAAACAATAACTTGGTAATAATGATATATATCTTCACATAACATAAGCATCAAATGTCTTTGAATTTTATGATTTTCAGCTTAGAACCAATTTAATGGATCTCAGTAAAGTCAAATATGATTACCATAGAACTATACTAATGTGTAATAATAGTAAACCATTTTTTTCAAAACAAGAAACTCATTCTTCCTCATATTTCAGATGCTTTATCTATATTCATGTATTTTTAGCAATTAATATAACAGCTATTTACCTCTATTTTTCTGATTCATAATCTCTCAAGACTAATTTTTAGACTCAAATGGAAGTTTCTTTTTGTTGACTTTTTATACTCTTAGAATCAATTTATCTTTTTAAAAAGAACTTAGAGGAAAGGTGATCAGCAAATAATATGCAGTTACTGGAAATTGATCTGTTTTTGAATTTTTAATGAACTCTTAAAAGTACCTATGGTATTAACTGATTTGGCAGGAATCTTAAATTGAGGTTCCTATTTACTATTTTGGCCTAAAATCAGTTCTATGTTCTATTTCTTACATTAAGACAAAGAGACTTGTTAAGTTGTTTATATTTCTCTCGTTTTATTTCACATTTATTTATTTATTTTGAGAAGGTGGGGGAGAGAGAGAGAGAGAGAGAGCAAGAGTGAGATATCGAGTACTTCTTATCCTCTGGTTCACTCCCCAGTTGCTCACAGTGGCTGAGGCTTAAGCTGGGAGGCAGGAACTCATTCCAGGTCTCCTGTGTGGGTGGCGGGAACTCAATTACTTAGTCATTGCCACTGGCTCCAGGGTGTACATTGATAGGAAGCTGGAGACAGGTGCTGGAGCGGGCACTTGAACCCAGGCACTGTGATATGGGATTTTGGTGTCTTAACTGGTAGACTACATGCCCGCTCCCTTTTATTTCAGAGTTTAAGGACACATAATCTGTGTTCCTCTAGGTTTTCTTACACCTCTTCCCATGCTGTTTTGATGTTACTGAAATTTTATTAGTTATAGGTAGCTTTCCTTCACACTTTACATTTCCTGGCTTTCTATCTTTCCTTTGAATTTATAAGAAAATTTTGTTCCGAATAAAATATTTTTTAGTCCATATTGCAAACAGGCCATTGTAAACCTCAAATCTTTGTTGATGAAGTACTTGAAAATAGGATTCATTTTTTTCCTTTGCTATTGTGGCTAGAAAATAGTGATAATGTTTTGATGAATGGCTGATGAAATGCAGCTGACACCAGTACATTTGGTGGCCTGCTGTCATTCTACACAGCTGTGTTGAAAAGAGTCATTTTGGCTTAATGTTTTAAAAACTGGAACTTTTTTGGAGACTGAGTTCCATGACAGACTGTCTAGTGTACTTTAACATATTTAACATATTCACAAAAAGCATCAGAATTCAGACTCAATAACTTAAACCACTTGACTTCATACTGGATTGTCTTTTGGTTTTCAAGAAAAAATGAAATTGATTTCCAAAAGAACAGGCTGGTCTGCAAAAGGCAACGAAGAAATACCAACCTTTGGTGGAATCTGAGAAGTGTCATATAAGCCATAGGCTGATATTGTTGAGTGGTTTCTAAGACAAGGGATTGAAGGTGTCCTGTTTAATCCTTTGTAACCCAGCCACATGCGTCAAACTGAACACTCTTGGTATTTGATACTTTTAAAAGGACAAGAAATCTGTTTTTCTGTGTGCACATATGAAAGTGACACCTATTGCCTGTACCCTCTTTTCGTGCTACCCTGATTTCATGGAAGGAGGGGGCTGGCATTTTCATTTGGAAATATGGGCAGCTGGCTGCAGATGCACCTTGGTGACTTCAGGGACTATGTCTTGTCCTCAGGGTATCCTGCCAAGACTTCATTGTTGGAAGAGCTGGAGGAGTGGGGTCAGATTTCAGGATCTCCCTTTTACATCAAGGCCATAACTTTAACTCTAGCAGCGCTGGAGTGTGCCAGACCATTTAAAACCACTTTCCTTTTGGCCATCAGAGCAGGGCTGTACATTGCACTGAATCTTCTTCAATGGATGTATGTCAATTAATGGAGTTTTGTATTTTTGCCTACAACCCAGTCTGAGAGATAGGGATCCACTTATTTTTGGGTGCAAATGCTTTATTTTAGGAAAAAGTTTAGTGATACTTAAGAATTGAAGTTTGTTTTTTTGATTTGCTTTATAGTTACGATTTTGATAGTTGTACAAAGTTATTGTATTTTAAATCAAAGATACTTAATCTTTGAATTGAAATGTATTGGGTATGTCTACATAACTTACTATTTTCAGAAATTTCAGAGAAAATTTCAAATAACTTTAAGAAATCTCTGTGCAGCTGGATACAAACATTGCTGCTTCATGACATGAGAGTAACCTTAACTTAAGAGTAACAGAGTAAGAGTAAGAGTAACATTTAGCGTTTTGGGTTTAAAACTCCAAGGTGTAGCCCCTTGTTCTCAGGGGCGTATCTTTTCTCTGAATAAAGTTTCTAGAATTGTGCTTCGATCAGAAGTTGTATAACGCCTCTGAACTTGGAATCCAGACTTTATCATGCCTGCTTGGACTGTTTGCTGAAATTTCTCAGCTTCTCTAATTCTTGCCTTCCTCACCTGCACAGTGATAGCAAGCTCAGGGTTGTTGTGAGGCTCTCATGCTTCTGAGATCTAAAAGGACAGTACCTGGGAAAGAGGAGGTTCTTTCCTTTCTCTCCCTTTTTTATTCAGCCTAAATTAGTAAGTGGGCTTTTAAGAGCACTGGTATAGAAGTAAAGCTGTGAGATAATAATAGTAATAATATCACTATATATAAAATTTTTCTGCCTCTTTTGTCAATTTCCTGTTCAAATCCTTTGCCCATTTCCTTATTGTTTGCTCAGTTTTGGTTTGACTTCTAAAAACTCCTAGTAATAAAGCATGTAAACCCTATGTTGGGCATGTTGGTTTTTTTCCGGACTTGCTCTTTAACAGTGTCTGAGGCACAAAAGGGGCTTCAGAAAATTCACGGAGAATTTATATTATCTTTTAATTTAATCCGTTTGTGAATTTTCTTGAAACCCTGTTGCATTTTCTGCCATTTAGAAGTTTTGAGTTTTGTTCGCCTGTCATCAATTTTTTTCTTCTAATGAACATCAATTTTATGACATATATTGATTTCAAAGATACAAAAATATGAAAAACAAGCCGGCGCCGCGGCTCACTAGGCTAATCCTCCACCTTGCGGCGCCGGTACACCAGGTTCTAGTCCCGGTCGGGGCACCGATCCTGTCCCGGTTGCCCCTCTTCCAGGCCAGCTCTCTGCTGTGGCCAGGGAGTGCAGTGGAGGATGGCCCAAGTCCTTGGGCCCTGCACCCCATGGAAGACTAGGAGAAGCACCTGGCTCCTGCTATCGGATCAGCGCAGTGCACTGGCCGCAGCGTGCCTACCGCGGCGGCCATTGGAGGGTGAACCAACGGCAAAGGAAGACCTTTCTCTCTGTCTCTCTCTCACTGTCCACTCTGCCTGTCAAAAAAAAAAAATATGAAAAAACAAAGCCTTAGATTTAATGAAATAGAATTTCATTTTTTTTTAATGGTTTCTGCCTTTAGTGTTTTGTGTGTGTGTATGTTGGTGGGGGCACAAATGTTTGTATGTATATAAATTGGGCTCATCTTCTCTACTCAAAAGAATGATACTATTGCAAACATGACTGGGTGTAGGAATGTTTTCTCCAGCCAAGAAAACTACAGGAATAATGTAGCTGCATGGAGGTTATAAGCCCTGGCATGCACTACAAGGCATTGCTATGGAATACTTTAGCATTGGCTTGTAGTTGTTGCCAGAATCATATGCTACCTCGACTGCTCTTCTTGTCCAGCTGTCACTGTTCACTCAGTTCCTCTTGATGCTTATCTCTGTGTTAGCAATAATTCAGTGTTTGTGCAGAGGACAGGGTTAATATTTCTTTTTAGCACCTGCTACTTTCCTTTCCAGAACCTGATTTTTTAAGAAAGGTGGGGGTGTGGAGGGATGCCAGATCCTGTAAAGCAGAACACACAGTAGAAGGTTGACATGCCAGGTGAAGGTTCCGAGGGCTGAGTACTATACTACTCCTTAATCACTATAAAGGAGTCATCCCACTCCGACTTCCAAAAAAAAGAGTCAAGGTTGGTCCAAGGCCAGGAGTCAATTTTCCTCCTGAAGTACCATGAGAATATAAGAATATGATACAAGATTGTTTGGGAGTCAAGACATTAGAAGTATCCAAATAGTTAAAAAAGAATTTTAAATGTATTTTATGTCTAAAAAATCATGCCACTATAATAATTAAGAGCCACTGTCTCTAAGGTTGGGCATAGTATTCACTAGCAAGTCATTAGTGATATCATAGGGACATAAGACCCATAATACACCAGGGTGGTGAGAACTGAGATGGGCATTCACAGCAACATTGCTATGTCTCCGTGGTGATTGATAATTGTGGCTTTAAAGCCATTGAATCTAAAGCCTTAAAATTGTACATTGTTGTTCTGAAGCTGATTATTGAACTTTCTGAGATCCTACATGTAAGACAGGTCTTTACACAGTTTATAAAAATAGAATAATTAATACAGAATTATTTAGAATTTTCTTCTGTAATATTTCATTCAAACAAATGTTGTAGCATGATTTTAGCTTTTGGCAAATCCTGAAATAATAATAAAAATGAGTGAAGGCAGCTGTGAGAAAGAGTAGTTATTTTTAAATCTTGGTAGACAAGTGGGACTGGCCTACTCGTCTGTTGAGAACACCTCTGTAATTTCTCAGAAATTAAATAGCATGACCCTTTGATTGGAATCCAAAGCTGGAAATTTAAATAGATAGCTTCAAAGTAATTGGCTTGAAATCCAAGGATCTATTCTGGGATGGTTTAGAAATTTTTATTCCCTTTTCACCCCAACTTTGAAATATATATAAATGTCAAGGCTTCAGTTTCAAAGTCTACTCTTGTACTTCTCTAAGCTATTTTCTTATAATTGGCACTGTTCAAATCCTTTTTGTAATATGATTTGAACTTGAGTGGGAAGAGAAGATAGTTTGGAGGAATCAGGAAGTATATAGCAGTGGGATCTAAAAATCAAAACAAAAAGATCTTATAGAGACAGTTCTGATCCATTTCAGGCTAGCAAGAGTATAAAGATGATTATTATTGAAATGGTCTTCATGCACATGAAGTGTTCTATTCCTGATGTTGGGAATAGCTGTTCTTCATCTCTGTTAAGGAAAAAGTAAAAAAGAAATGATTTTAAGATTGGACTATAAAGAGGTTAAGATTAGAGATGGATTCATTGAAAAATACAAGTTTGTTAGCTGAGAAACTTAACCATCTGAACAACACCAAATAGACCAGTAATTCTGTACTAGTCTGATTAGGTTCAAGAATCTTGAATTTTCCCGTGATAGCTTTGAAATTGATGTGGGGAGGTTAGGATTGTCTCAATGTTCTTTCTTTCTTTCTTTCTTTCTTTCTTTCTTTCTTTCTTTCTTTCTTTCTTTCTTTCTTTCTTTCTTTCTTTCTTTCTTTCTTTTTTATTTGACAGATAGAGTTAGATAGTGAGAGAGAGAGAGACAGAGAGAAAGGTCTTCCTTCTGTTGGTTCATCCCCCAAGTGGCTGCTACAGCCGGCGCGCTGCGCTGATCCGAAGCCAGGAGCCAGGTGCTTCCTCCTGGTCCCCATGCGGGTGCAGGGCCCAAGCACTTGGGCCATCCTCCACTGCACTCCTGGGCCACAGCAGAGAGCTGGACTGGAAGAGGAGTAACCGGGACTAGAACTCTGCGCCCATATGGGATGCCAGCACTGCAGGTGGAGGATTAACCAAGTGAGCCACAGCACCGGCTTTCCTCAATGTTATTTCTAACCCTAAGATTTAGCGATTTACTTTATTTCAGCAGACACTGCAATTCTTATGGGTTCCCCTCCACTTTCCTACCTTCCTCCACTTTCTTATTTTGCACAATATCAAATCAAAGTATTTTTTACAAGATTTATTTATTTACTTGAAAGGCAGTTACAGAGGGAGGTGTGGGAGAGAGAGGGAGAGAAAGAGAGCAAGCACTTTCATCTGCTGATTCTCGCCAAATGGTTGCAAGAGTTGGGTCTGGGCCAAACCAAAGCCAGGAGCCAGTAACTCCATCTAGGTCTCCCATGTGGATGGAAGAGACCCAAGTTCTTGGGCCATCTTGCACTGCTTTCCTAGGTACATTAGCAGGGAGCTGGATTGGAAGCAGAGCAACTGCTACTTGAACTGGAGAATGCCACTGCTGCAGGCAGCAACTTAACCAGATACACCACAGTGTGGGTGCCCTATAACAAAAAGTATTTTACATTTACATGTCATTTAAAGTACTAAAGCATTTTTAAACTGTGGTTCACATTGTATATTCCCATAGCATAGATGGAACACTTTTACTTAGCAAAAAATGACCATTTTGTGTCATTTTTAAAACATCTTTTTTCCCTGTTATTTATTTTCTCAGTGGTCCCTGAAAGCTAAAGCTATGTTATATGCAACACAGATCTTTTCTCATCTTACTTAGAACATTCTCGCAGAAATGAGTCTTTGCCCAAAGCTAGACACTACAGCATATTGAAAAGTGATAGGGGTTTCCAGTGTGCACTGAAGCTAACAGCCAGCAGTCACTCAGTGGTTTGAGAAGTGTATATTGGCCATTTGCTGTCAGTTTTGGTGGACAAAGAGATGAAGCACTTAAATTTTGGAGGATAAAGGCTTAGAGAGTTATTTATAGCATCTAGCTATCCAGGAGAAATGAATGAGCAATCCTAAGATTACCATTGGCTCAAGTATCTTTTCTAAAATAATCCATTACTGGTTTCTTTAATCTTTTTGCTCTTTCTTCATCCTCTCCCTCTTTTATCCCTTTAGCACTCTGACAACAAGAAAAAATGTTTCTTGAGCTCATGCCCCACATACCATGTTAGGAACTGGGTATGGAGCAATGAACCAGACAGGCCAGTCATGTCCATTGCCCTCATGGAGGTTATAGCTCCATCATTTTGTGCTCTTATATGACAGGGAACAAACCAGAATCAAGGGCCTGAGACATAGCACATACTAAGCATTTTCACTGCATTTAAATGTGTTGTTGAGTAATGTAAGAAAATCAGTGAATGTACTTTTAGTCTTACACATTTGAAGTTTATATAAAGATGTTAGCTAAACTATTTAGGCTTTTAGAAATATTTGTTATTTGTCTAACAATCTTTGCATTCAAAGCTTTCTGAAGGATTTAGATAGATTCTTTATTCTAGTATATAGTAATATCTAAGATGATTAAAAAATAATCAGTGTTCAAAATTTTCTTCTTTATGAATAGCTGGCTTGGTATGGAATCTTCTTTCAGAGTGCCTACTACCTTCCTGCACCCTGTAAGCCAAGGCAAAGGAGGGGCTTTGTGTTGCCAAGGCTGAGGAAAGGGCATTCTAGGTTCCAGTGAGCACATGGCCTCCCTCCCAGTAAAAATCATGTTAAAAAATACTGCTTATTTTCTGCAAACAGAATGAATATATAACTAACCACAGTGAACTGTATGAATTTTTAGACTAGTTAGAGGCTTATGTGCTAATCTGGCAATTGGATCATGCTTGAAAAATTTTGTTCTAAGTTCAAAATAACTGACCCACTGGGTATTTACAAGTCTATTCCCTGTGAAGAGAGCAAGTACATTTCTATCTGTGGAATGTCCATCATGTTAGAACCAACCTTGCTCCAGTAGAATTATGATCTTAGTGAATTTAATGATCATCACCATGAGGAACTGAACTTGCATTATAGAGTAAGGATTTGGCCTTTGTCTAGGTTACTGACTAGTCTCTGTTCTCATCCTTTGGTTCCAGAAAATGGTACGGTCTTTCAGATGAAAATTGTCCTATACAGGGTTATTAGTTTTCTCTGTATCTGAGACATTTGCTGGGCTCCTTGCTACCCAGAGTCTGACCCTCTGTTCTTATTTGTGATGATGAATTTACTGTCGGCACTGTTGTGGAAGGCAGGATTTCTCCTCCAGAGGAGGTCAGACCTCCTTGACCCTGGCAGCTAGGCCTCAGGCATCCAAGTTAGCTAAGTCAATTAGAAGTACTCACCCAGAACTTTGAATCTTGAGGCTGTGGCCCTAAAATGCAGATAGTATCCTCTTGTTAGCAGTGGTGGTGTTGAGATGTCAGCATCCTTGTCCAGTCACAGCAGTGGTGATGAAAAAGGTGTGTGAGCTCGTGTGGCTGAGACTCCTGTTTCCCAGCCTCCCTTCAGCCTCACTTGATTCTGGCTCATATCCAGGTCAGGCTTCCAGCATTGCTTTTGGGTCTTATTGTATTTGATGTCCTTCAAGTACACTTTTTGCCTCACTTAAATTTGTCAAAGTTGATTTCTTTAAAAAAATTTTTTTTTTTTATTTTGAGAAGAAGAGGGAGGGGGTGGTGGAGAGAGTTAGAGAGAATGAGAATCTTCCACAAACTGGTTCACTCCCCAAATGTCTATAACAGCCATGTATGGACTAGGATGAAGCCAGGAGCCAACAACTCCATCCTAGTCTCTCATATGATAAGGGCTCAGGTACTTGGGCCATATTCTACTGCCTTCCCAAGTTCATTAACAGGAAGCTGGATTGGAAGCAGAGTGACTGGGATTTGAACTGGCACTCAAAATGGCTGCATCTTCAAGTTGATTTTAGTAGCTTGAAACCATGAACCCTGACTGATATACTGTGAAAAGGAGGATAACTATGGCATATTTAATTTTTTAAATGATTCTACCAATATATGTCCCATGCTATGTGCCTGCCCTTTTTTTGTGTGTGAAGATTTTATTTATTTATTTGAGAGGTAGAGTAACATACAGTGAGAGGGAGAGACAGGGAGAAAGGTCTTCCATCTGCTGGTTCACTCCCCAAATGGCCCCAACAGCCAGAGATGGACCAATCTGAAGCCAGGAGCCAGGAGCTTTTTCTGGGTCTCCCATGTAGGTTCAGGGGCCCAAGCACTTGGGCCATCCTCCATTGCTTTCCCAGACCATAGCAGAGAGCTAGATTGGAAGAGGAGCACCTAGGACTAGAACCGATGCCCATGTGAAATTCCCGCACCGCAGGGAAAGGAATTAACCCACTGCACCATAGCATCATCTTCGTGTGTGCCCATCTTGTGTGTGTGTGTGTGTGTGTGTGTGTGAGGTACAACAGATTTTATTGATGGGGCATGAGAAAGAACAGCTCTCTAAGCGCCTCTCCTCCATGATGTCTGGAATGGAAATTGTGAAGAGGGGAGATTCTCAGTGTGTTGGGGACTGAGTGGAGACAGGGACTTCCCGACAGCTGAGGACCTGTCTTCCTCTGGTGCACTTGCTGAGACTGGTGTTCCAGGAGCTCTTATTTTTAGAGGCCATTCGGACCATTAAGTCTATTACCCTGTTGTGATAGCTAAATTAATTGTCTTACCAGGAAATGATTTTGACCAAGTGGTCATTAAGCCCCAGTATTGAAGTCTAGAGGAGAGGATATCACTGTTAAAATCACAGGAGACAATATAATTCTCAGTATAGCCCACGATGCATTTCACCTTCTTGTTGTCATCTAAGTTGGCTTCACCACTTTCTTGTTATCAAAGTTGGCAGCTTTTTCCAAATGACAGCTCATATTTACAACTTACATGTTGGGGGTGGGTACATGGAATGCCATGCCAGTATTTCCCATTCAGCTCAGGAGTGTCCTTGCCCATGGCTTTGGAGTACCAGTAGATTCAAAGATGATGTTCTGGGCAGTCACATCAGAATTCCCCTGAGGGGTCACCTACAGTCTTCTAGGCGTAGACTGTGGTCATGAGCCCCTCCATTATGCCAATTATTATGGATGATCTTGGCTAGGGGAGCTAAGACATTGGTAGTGCAGGAGCATTGCTAATGATCTTGAAGGAGTTGTGATACTTCTCATGGTTCATACCTGTCACAGAATGGGAGTATTAGAATAGGGGACAGAGGTGATGACCCTTTTGGGTCATCTCTAGCCTTTTCCATGGTGGTAAAGACATCTTTGGATCCCACAACATATTCAGCACCAGCATAACCTCATTTGGTGTTGGGGGGAGCTCACTCCTGAAAGATGGAGATGGTTTCCCATTGATGACAAACTTCTTCTTTTCACCCTTGAGCATGCTTATACTGGATCATGTAGACTACATAGTTGAGTTCAGTGAAGGGATCATTGATGGTAACATCCAGTTTGCCATAATTAAAAGCAGCCCTGGTGACTCACCTTGACCTTCACCATCATGTCTAGGGGACATGCTGGCACTGAATGAGAGGACACAGTTGTCTTGTTGAATAGGGTGGATCTCACATGCTCTGCTTACAGTTTGGGTTCATTTTCCTCTGTCAACAGCTGAGAATGTTTCTATTCCTTAGGCCTGGGTGAAACAATAGAATGTGGTAGAACTGATAATGGGTTCTGAGTTTGAAGGTTGGGCCATAAATGACAATACAGCTTCTTCTTGGCCACCTTTATTTCATGTAACATGTGCATGGGAGCCCTGAGCCCAGGTACCATACCCTGCCATGTTAGAGAGAGCATGTGGAAGGACTTCACAGAGTTAGAGGGCAATACTGGAGGGACTCCAGCTGTTTCAATTTTCCTAGTTTAGATGACAGGGCAGACATGTGAATGAGCAAGCTGTCAAATGATTTCTCGGCCCCTAATCTTCAGGCTGGCCTAGCTGGGGTAGAAAGAAACCATTTTTCTTGAGCCCTTTTCTAGATTGTAGATTCATGAAAAAATAAATGTTATTACTGTTTTAAGCTACTGTGGGCTTATTATGTAGCATTATATACCTGGAAGAATGGCTATTATAACTTTTGAACTGGAACACCTAAGTTGTATCTCTAGGGTAGAATTTGTGCTTTTAGACTCTGAAGATGCATTCCAAAAGTGTTTTTTTTTTTTTAAATAAGAATAGTCTTATTGTGAGGATCTGCATTGTGGTGCAGCTGGTTGAGCTGCTGCCTCCAATGCTGCCATACCATATAGGTGTTGGTTTTTTAGTCCCAGCTCCATCACTTCAGATCCAACTCCTTCTAATGTGCCTGAGAAAGCACCAAAAGATAGCCCAAGTGCTTAAGCCTCTGCACCCACATGGAAGACACTGATGACGTTCCAGCTCCTGGCTTCAGTCTGGCCCAGCTGTTGTGGTCATTTGGAAGTGAATTAACAGATGGAAGATTTCTTTCTTTCTTTCTTTCTTTCTTTCTTTCTTTCTTTCTTTCTTTCTTTCTTTCTTTCTCTCTCTCTCTCTCTCTCTCTCTCTCTCTCTCTCTCTGTAACTCTGCCTTTCAAATAAATAAATCTTTTTTTTTTTTAAAGAATAGTCCTGCTATTAATATGGGATGAACTTCTTGCTCTAGTTTGCCCCATTTGCAGTTTAAGAGAGTGGTATTTAGGCCGGCAGCATCGCTTAACAGGCTAATCCTCCGCCTTGCGGCGCCGGCACACCGGGTTCTAGTCCTGGTTGGGGTGCCGGATTCTATCCCGGTTGCTCCTCTTCCAGGCCAGCTCTCTGCTATGGCCCGGGAAGGCAGTGGAGGATGGCCCAAGTCCTTGGGCCCTGCACCCGCATGGGAGACCAGGTGAAGCACCTGGCTCCTGGCTTCGGATCAGCGAGATGCGCTGGCCGCAGCGGCCATTGGAGGGTGAACCAATGGCAAAAAGGAAGACCTTTCTCTCTGTCTCTCTCTCTCTCTCTCACTATCCATTCTGTCTGTCAAAAAAAAAAAAAAAAAAAGAGAGAGAGTGGTATTTAGTCTATTGTAGAATTACTTAGCTGGGATAATATAGAGCTTTATTGTCACTAGGAATACAAAATTTCAAGACCATCTTCTATATTGAGATGTTAAAAATACTAGTTTTTTTTTTATATATTTGTAGCAGCACTACAGCAGATTCCACTATGGCTATGACAAGTTGTTGAGAGTCTCTACAAATATGTCTCTAAATGTAATTTTATTCCCTCTATTAAGATCCTAACACACATTTCAAGAAAGAAGATGAAAATGCTGCTTTTCTTTTGGGTTGGATATTCTATCTGACAGGGATATTTAGAAGGAGTTTCAGTAATTCAATGAAGATGGCTAAGAGTGACTAATAGTTATTGAGGATTTACTGTGTTCCAGGCACTGTGGTGACTGAAGGTCTTCTCACTTAATCATCATATCAATTTTATGAGGCAGATTTTATTTCTCTCTCTTTCTGTAGGTGATGAGTCATATTTGGATTAAATAAAACTTGCCCAGGTCATCTCTAGTAGTAGGAAATTGAGTCTAGGACTGTATGTGACTCCAAGTTCAGTGTGTTTGTAACCACCATGCTATGCAGCCAGAATGGCTGTAACTAGAACTAGAACATTTTAGCTTCTGTCTTCTCCTTACTTTTCTTGGTTTATCTTTAAGGCTTCTGATATTTAAGGCTGCACACACAAACTCTGTAGGTTTTTTTCATGCCCTTCCTTTCTGGAGTCAGGCAAGGTAGTTTTCATACCTTCTCTCATTTGCTGTGAAGTCTTGGTCTTTGTTTTAAGGGACTCCACTTAATCTGTTAGGACAAGTGTGGAAACATAAGCTATATGGGAATTTTGACAGCTTTAATGGCATCTTCTTCCATCAATTCTTTTATACTAAGTGTATAAGTTGTACATGGTACAAAAAAGTGTGTCTTTCAAATGACTTCAATTGCACATTGTTTAAAGTAGAAGATTCATAGCTCTAATACTTCAAATCTGAGTGGCTTGTGACAGTCAGTCTTGAGTCGACAACTTCCAAGGGGAGAACCTGAAGACTGTTCTGGTTTTGTGTGTGTGTGTTTGCGTTCTCCCTGACACACTTCTTACCATAGAAAGATGGCAATTTGTATTGCCCTAGCATTGAAGGGGTGCAGAGAGTTATATTGATGTTAGATAAGAACCTGGTTACCTTACTGTTTTATATGTACACCATTCCTCACTTCATCATCACTGATTTTTTAAAAAGATTTATTTATTTATTTGAAAGGCAGAATTGCAGAGAAAGGGAGAGAGGGAGATCTTCCATCTACTAGTTCATTCCCCAAATGGCCTCAACAGCCAGAGCTGGGCCAGTCTGAAGCCAGGAGCTTCTTCCGGATCCGGAACGTGGATGCAGGGGCCCAAGCACTTGGGCCATCTTCCACTGCTTTCCAAGGTGCATTAGCAAGGAGCTGATTGGAAGTGGAGCAGCTGGGACAAAAATTGGTGCTCATATGGGATGCCAGCACTTCAAGCAGTGGCTTTACCCACTGTGCCACAGAGCTGGCCCCATCATTGATTACTTACAGGAGAAAATTGGCAAACAAGATGTTAGAAGAAATTCATCTCTGTGTTCCTCACCAAAACTCAGATCTCCTCTCTAAAAGTGCTCTTGTATATTACTGCAGATACTACACGATTGCTACATGTCGGCACCACTGAATCTTATATGGAGAAGAATTGATTTCCTAGCTAACAACAGGCCCTGGAAACTCAACAGTCCTATATACTCTGCATTGAATTACCAGAAGTCCTTTTAATTCAGAGTCTGTGTGGGCACCAGTGCAATGGTTGGAACACCATGTTGGGCAGGGGATCCTGTTTTTCCTAATGACACAGAAAATAATTTTTTTTGAAAAAGGCTTCATGTCATTTTTGAAAGGCTTCATGTCATTTTTGAGTTGTGTGCACAGCTGCTTGAGCCTAGCATGTGACAAAAAAGCCTTTGCTATTTTAATATCCTTTGGGAAAGACTTCTGCACCTAGGCAACCAATCATAAGCTGAGAACCCTCAACCATAAAGGAGAAGGATAGTTTTACTAATTAGCCACAGAGAAAAGGACATTGCCACATTGTAGAGTCTGTGTTTGCAGGAATCTAGCCGAGGACAAAGCTTTGCATTTTTCCTTAGGTCTAACGTTTGTTCTGGTCCTTCGCTGTAGAGACCTAGATTTAATTTGAATACTTCTCTGAGGGCTATTTGTCATTAGCCATGTGTATCTTGGATATAAATATGTATTCAAACTCAGGTCTGTAAGCAATATTTATGGCCACAAAATTGTTTTGGATAGCTTAATTTCTAGCGGTAGACTTTTCCTATTTTTACCAGCCTGGAGAAAAACTTGACTTTTGCTATCTTTAGAGTTTTTCCCGTCTCCAAGGTCATGGCAGGCTGGTGTTGGCAGTTATCAGTGAAGACACTTCTTTCTCAGTGGGCTCATCCTGTTCAGATCTGGCAACTTTCTGTTGCTTTCTGATTGTGTCTGGTTACAGAAATAATTTTGTTTTCTAAGGATGGGCACTAGGTGCCTGGCATCTCCTCTCCATTGGCCATCACACATTGGCTCTGTTGGACTGAATTCAGATAGTTCAGCTTACACATGCATTGGCATACATCAACAAAAATCAAAAGAATTTTTTTAAGTGTAATAAGGATTTTTGCCCAGAGTTCTGGTGAGAGGGCATTGAAGAGAAGTTCAGAGTTAGGACCTGTGTTAGACTGCTTGGGTTGCTATGATAAAGTACCATAGATTGGGCAGTATAAGCAACAGAACAGTGTAAGCAACAGAACAGACAGTTCTGGAGGCTGTAAAGTCTGAGATCAAGGTGCTGGCTGATTTGGTTCCTGGGCAGGGCCCTCTTCTGAGCTTACAGAAGGCTGCCTTTGGGCTGTGTCCCTGCATGGTTTGGGAATGGGGTATAGTACATGAGAGTAAGTGCTCAGGTGTCTTGTCTTTTTTTTTTTAATTAATTTTTCTTTATTTGAAAGGCAGAGTGATGGAGGTGAGGGTGGGAGGGAAAAAAGAGAAAAAGAAGAAGAGAGAGATCTTCCATCTGCTGGTTTGCCCTCCAAATGCCCACAGCAGCCAAGGCTGGGGCAGACTAAAGCCAGGAGTCCAGAACTCCATCCAGGTCTTCCACATGGTGGCAAGGACTCAAGAACTTGAGCCATCATCTGAAGCCTATCAAAATGTATGCTAGCCCGAAGATGAATTGGAAGTGGAGGGGGGACTGGATCTCAGGCACTCCAGCGTAGAATGCAGCTGTCCGAAGCAGTGGCTCAACTCACTGTGCCACAATGTCCAGCCTTCAGGTGTCTTTCTTGCCTTATAATGGCACTTACCACATCATGAGAGCCCCATTCTTATGACCTCATCTAAACCTAATTACTTCCCAAAGGTCTCAGCTTTTCATTTACTTGTTTATTTCATCTACTTAATAGCAGTCACACACACACACATACACACCCAAAGAGAGAGAGAGAGAGAGAGAGAGAGAGAGAGAGAGAAATCTTCCAAAGCCCATAACATCCAGGGTTTGGCCAGGCTGAAGGCAGGAGCCCTGAACTCCAACCAGGTTCTCATGTGGGAGGCGGGGCCTCTGAGGATGCATGAGCAGGAAGCTGGACCAGAAGTGAAGCAGCCGGGACTCAAACAGGGACTCTTATGTGGGATGTAGCCAGGCATCACTGCACAGCTCAACCTGCTGTACCACAGCACTCATCGCCCAAAATGCCATCTCTAAATACCATTGCACTGGGGAATAGGGTTTTATCATGAGTCTTGAGGGGGCCCTAACAGGACACCTTTCAGACTGACTGAAGAGCCTATGGATGTATTAATTGGAGAAATGGATGAACCCAGGAGAAACCTTGCTCTTAAGTGTATAGCCACCTTAAACAAAACAAAACAAAACAAAACAAAAACAAAAACAAAAAAGACCAGACCCAGGACATGGAAGGTGCAGGTGATTCTTCTTTCTGTCATAATGTGGAACATATTTGCACATTCAGCTTGATAGGATTCATTCTCAGTGCTCACAGAACACATTTGAACATATTTGCTTTGTTTATGCCAGATTTAATAAGAATGTCTCTGTGGTTGAGTCCTTCCCAGAGGCTACTGCTAAGCTCCCATACCCCAACATTTATTAAGCTCAGAACCTAAATCATTAGGAATAGCATCTAGTTCCACTTTTGGTCAGGGAATAGTGAGGACACCCTATATGCAAGGGGAAATATTTACATTTTATGCTTTAAGTGTAGCAAAGAGAAAGCAAACAGCAAAGAGAAAGCAAACAAAGCATTTCTGTATTAAAAGAGCTTGTAAGGTTACAGGGGTAATGAAACTTCCCATGTGTATGAGCCCTGCTGTGTGCTTCTGAGAAGGAAATGCTGCCCGTTCTCCACCTTTCCCTTTTCAAGGTTGCCAAGCCTTTGCCATGGGGAGGGGTATTTTATGCACCCTTTACTTTGTTTCCAGTAGAATTACTCAAATTCTGAAGCTTGATATAGAACTTAAGATAGAACTCCTCCCCAGAGACTGTAGATTAGAGGACTAAGGTCCTTTACCCTGAATCATAATTAAAGGGAATAGATCTTTCAGGTGGATGAGAATATCATGTCATAGAGAAAGAACTCCATCAATGAAGGCCCCTCTCCTGGCTCTTATCATTATGAGTGCCCATTATATTTCCTTTTGCTTATTAGTTCTGTGTAAGGTACTGGTGGGTGAGGGAAAATAAGGAAAACAAGGCAAGGGGTCAGGGGAGAAAGATAATTTTTGCCTCCAAGGATCTCATAAACTAGTTGGAGAATATATACACATGAAAATAGGAACAATTCTGAATTGGTAGATAGCAAATTTGTCTAGGACACTGGAAAATCCGATCAGAATCCCATGGAATGCTGCTAAAACAGATTCCTAGGTCCTGACCCTAGATTTCCTGGTCATGTGGATTTAGGGTCCAATAATTTGGATTTCTAACAGGTTCCCAGGTGGTGTGCTTCCTGGGCACTGAGATGGTGCTATATTCACCTGCTTGCTGCAGTAATCCCACACTTCTCTTTTCTGAGCCCATTTTAAGGGGGCAGCTTGTAGCACCTGTTAAAATACCCACTTTTGATATCATAGGCAGAGAGTATATGCTCTTTCCTATAATTGGGTACTTCAGAGGGAGAAAAAATTGATACCATCTTCTTGGCAACAGTATAAACAAAGGAATAATACTTTTGTTTCTACTTGATCATTCTTATTTTATCTTTGCCATTCTCATGTTCTAGCACTCACCCAACATGCCCTAATGTACATTAGGAATTTCTCCTGCAGTCTAATGCAAATAGGAAACAGGAGTTTTCTGATACAACATCAACTAAATTAAAAATTAGGGAAATGGAGAGGAGAAAATTTGAGATGATGTAGGGTGAAGAGTTCAGAAAACAAGCTTCTTGGGGGAAGGGGTCACTTGGTGCTGTTGAGAAGAGTATGTGCTGATTGAGTATATATATTTCTGGAGTAAAGTTGCAATAACATTTTCCCATCCTCTGTATGGGACTTTGATATAATGTTTTACTGCAGTGAAGTGGGAGGTTTCATTGCTATTAAGTTAGCAGCAAGCCAAAATATTCTACTTCTAAATATGTGTTCCTACCACTTTATATTTCTGAGGAGATAGACTTCTGAAGATTTTTTAAAGATAAGAAATCTAGGCCGGCGCCGTGGCTTAGCAGGCTAATCCTCCGCCTTGCGGCGCCGGCACACCAGGTTCTAGTCCCGGTTGGGGTGCCGGATTCTATCCCGGTTGCCCCTCTTCCAGGCCAGCTCTCTGCTATGGCCTGGGAAGGCAGTGGAGGATGGCCCAAGTCCTTGGGCCCTGCACCCCCATGGGAGACCAGGAGAAGCACCTGGTTCCTGGCTTCGGATCAGCGCGATGCGCCGGCCGCAGCAGCCATTGGAGGGTGAACCAATGGCAAAAAGGAAGACCTTTCTCTCTGTCTCTCTCTCACTATCCACTCTGCCTGTCAAAAAAAAAAAAAAAAAATCTTTACTTAATTTCATGTTATTTACAGTTTCTGTCAATACCAGTACGAACAGAATAAACACTTTTCCTACAGTCTCTCTGCTCTTTGCTGAAACCAGCTCCTAATGTGCCAGTAACTTAATATTAACCTAATCAAGTTGACTTTACATTTTTTTTTGTGATTTTTTTTAACTTTTATTTAATGAATATAAATTTCCATTGTACAGCTTATGGAATACAATGGCTTCCCCCTCCCATAACTTCCCTCCCACCCGCAACCCTCCCCTCTCCCGCTCTCTCTCCCCTTCCATTCACATCAAGATTCATTTTCAATTCTCTTTATATACAGAAGATCAATTTAGTGTAAAGATTTCAACGGTTTGCACCCACATAGAAACACAAAGTGAAACATACTGTTTGAGTACTAGTTATAGCATTAAATCAAAATGTATAGCACATTAAGGACAGAGATCCCACATGAGGAGCAACTGCACAGTAGCTCCTGCTGTTGACCCAACAAATTGACACTCTAGTTTATGGCACCAGTAACCACCCTAGGCTGTCGTCATGAGTTGCCAAGGCTATGGAAGCCTTCCAAGTTTGCTGACTCTGATCATATTTAGACAAGGTCATAAAAGACAGAGTGAGGATAGTAACCAATGATCCTAATAGTGGCATTTACCAGGTTTGAACAATTATACAGCATTAAGTGGGGAAGAGGACCATCAGTACACACAGGTTGGGAGTAGAGCCATTGGTGGTAGAGTAGAGGTTATGATTACAATGGAATGAGGCCCAAGTGCGCTAGTCAGGGTCTAGAACAAAGGACAGAGTCATTATTAGAGGAGCTAAGAAAGGTGCTGTCTAAGCTACAATTAAGTTTTCTGATTGAGAGGCAAATAGAACCTGACAGAAGGGGCTTGATAATAATCTGTTGGGCTTTAGGAATTGTAAGTTAAGAGGCCCAGACCTATCTATCTCTTCACATGGGGTATATCCTAAGGGAGGTGTGAACCTCCTAGGGGAAGGCACTCTGTTGACTTTCATTACTTGGCTGGCCTGGGAGGAGAGCTGGCCAGGTAAAGGCAGGTGGCATCTCTAACAAGAAATTTACAGTTCTGCCTGCAATGTTGCTGACCCTACTTGGTCGTCCCCTCAGCTACAGTGGTCACTTTGGAAGCTGGGCTGAGTGAAGGGCTTTTCAGCTTGGAGCCAATAAGATCTGTGGCTCTGACCTGGGCATCCTTCGACTCCAGGGCAGGTCCATTTCCAGTGATCCAACTCTTGGCAGAGCTGCCAGGGCTCTTCACAAGCTGACTTCTGCTGAAGCCCAGGCTTACCACATTGAAGCCACTGCAGTGGACTGGCCTGTTGGGTCTCCTTGAGGGCAGATCACTGTACAGATCAGCCATTAATAGGCCTGCCACCATTGCTTCTGATGCCCAGCTTTCTTTTCCTCCTGTTTTTTTTAAAGCAGACCAGAGAATGCAAGTCAAGGGAGTGCCCGTGTCCCATCTCTAATCTTCGGTGGCCTGAACTACAAGTCTATAGTCACAGGCATGTTCTGTAGTGGTTTTTCTAAGGTAGACAATGCTGATGAGGAAAATTATATTCTCACTTTAAAACTTTCTTTCCCTTTGGTCTGAAAGGGAGGTTTTTTTCTACTTACTGTATACTTCGCTGATGGCCAAGTGAATCTAGCTATGAGATTATTATTTAAGTTCTTATTTTGGCTATGCTATTACAGAAAAATGTTAGCCATCTCTTTTATAAGGTCTAAAGATTAAATTGTGCATCCTACAGATTCCTTCATAATAGAATTAGTTTCCTACCTTGAGGAGAATAGAGAAATGAAAGAACAAGTTGGGCTTAGAATAGAGAAATGAGGGAGCAAGTCCTAGATCGCTTGCTGACAATAGGAATATTACATGAATACTTAGCAAACCGTTTCAACCATTAGATAACAACTTAAGAAAACATTTACCAGAAGGTCCAATGCCTTCTATAAATTTTAAGAATCATGTATTTGAAAACACCTCTTAAATATCTAACATGGTGTAGTTTGTTTAACCAGTAAACTTAAGCACAACCATATAAAATGATTTTAGCTTCTTTCTACCAACAAGTATAAAACATATGATACACAGATTCAGGTCACACAAATTAAAATGTATCTTTGATTGATTTTAGCAGCTTAAATTTATGGACAATCTTATCTATAAGCCATTTAAAATAAAACTCTTAATAAAATTTCCCTATGTGGACATACAATATGTACACACACATAACATAGCATAATAGACCAATATAGCATTTTTAATAATAGCTTTTAAAATCTTTAACTCTTTTTGTAGATTGCCAATTGATTTGAATTGCTTTTTGTTTTTAGTAACCTCAGTTAACCATACTTTCTCTCAGTTGGTACTGTTAATACATTATTGGCTTCATCTGTTTACAGAGCCATCCCAAAGTACTGAATACAATAGAAGTGGCTGGAAAAAGTCCATAGGAACCTATAGGAGGACAGCTAAACACAGAACCAACAATGCTTTAGTTTTATGAGCAGCACATCATATATAACTATGGATGACAAAAGACTTTAAGTCGCCATGTTTAAAATTATAAACTCATCAGCCAACAAGAGGCACTTGCTTACTTCACAGTATTTTTGAAAGCACCTGTAGGATTTTACAAGTGTTTAACCCTTTAGGCCTCTGGGGCTTTCTCATTAAGATAACTATCATATCTAGTAACACAAGATCATTAGACTTTTTAATTCTCAAACATTTGTATTAATAGCATTTTCCATTATAGAAACTTAAAATTTGGTACCACATCACATCTTGACAGTACTTCTAATATAATCCAAATAGCCTGATTAGTTGGTGTCTCTATAAGATGAGAGACATAGGTCCTTCGATTTTTTCAGTTGGGCCCAAACTGGAAAAACCAAAGTCCAGGATTTACTGGAAATTTTAGAGACCAGATTGTTTGAAACTTTGATTTTTTGAATGCCTGTCAAGAATGCCAAGAAGGCTCAAAATCCAAAATATCTGGTTGAAATAAGATTCCTTAAAATCATGACATAACATAGACCAAATCTGATCATTGTTACAAGGTAATTATTCAAATCTTTGAAAATAACACATTGTTTGATGTTATCCCATAGATCCAAAACATTGTTTTTAATCTTTATACTTTTTTTCTGTTTGAGATATTGCAAAAGACCCATCTTCTAGATTATTCTTTCTTCTGCCTCACCAATTATGTTGTTAAGGCTACCTACTGTATTTTTTATTAGTTATTTAATTCTTCATTTCTAATATTTGTTTCATTTTTCTTCAATATTTCTATCTCTTTGCTGAATTTCTCATCCATATCATGTGGATTTCCTTATTTCATGTAATGGTTTATCTGTATTTTTGAGTAATTTTACAATCATTCTTTTGAATTCCTTCTCAGGCATTTTCTTAATCTCCTTATCATCACAGTCAAATATTAATGTATTATTATGTTCCTTTTGGAGAGTTATATTGCCTGCCTTGTTCATATTTCTTATATTTCTATGTTTATTTTTATATACCTGGACAATCATTTGTTAGTATTCTGCTCTGAAGGTTTTGTTCTTGGAAGCGTGCCTGAGGCTTACTCTAGAGTCCCAGAGGTGTGTGCTGGGTGGGACCAGGGAGCTCTGGCCACCATTTGTGGGTAAGGAAATAGTCCAGGGTCACACCCAAGTTGGGCCTGATGGAATTTCTCTGATTACAGTCACTTGGGGTAATGATGTTGGTGCTGAGTGGTATGTTCATGGACCTAGCCATTCTCTGTGCTGAGGTGAACCAGGTGATTCACTGCCTAGAGTGAACTCATGGTGCCATTACAAACCACCTGCATAGGCATGTGAATGATAAAGAGCCTTGAAGTGTTCTGTAGTGTGACCCCCAAGCCTTCTGCAAGATTTGTATCCAGCATTCAGGGAGCTCTGAGTTTCTGGAGTCAGGCCAGGTGTGTGCCCCAGGAACCCAGCCACTACCCAAACCCTCTCAGCTCCATGGCCCATGCCCAGAGTTTCTACAATCTTGAGGTACAGGGGATTTGCTCTCTGCCTTATGTGCTGCCACAACCCTGGATCAAACTTCTTACTCTTCTCCAAATCATACAGAGATTGTTTATAATTCCACCTCAGGAAATTGATTCCGGTGTTTTGGTGGTGGTTGTGGTGGGGAGGCAGGAAAGCAAAGAGACCTCCCTTCGTGGAACAAAGTGGAAGCCTTGATGCCTGCAAGCTCCACAGACCAGACTCCAAGTCAGCAAGGAATATGGAATTCTACCTCAATCAAAACTGCCAGTGCCCCATGCTGTGGCAGCCTCTTCTCACCTTGCCCTGGGAAGATGGTGCTTCCCACTGGATGCCAGCCTAAGGAGTAACTGGAGTGCAGCAGGCTTCTCTATGTCTGTCCTCTCTCCTGCTGCTCCACGAGACTCTGAGCTGTTCTGTCCATTCTCCACTGAAAATTTTTCTCAGTCAGTCCTCTGAGACCATGGTCCTTCCTTTGTTTTTCTGGTATTTATATGTGACTGAAATTAGTGCATCTTCTCACTATTCCATCTTTGTCGATTCTATCAAATTATAGCTCACCAAGGTAATGTTTTTTTATCCTCAAGAATATCAATGCATACATACAATTAGGCAATAAGTAGTACCTATTATGTTGCAAAGATGTTAGTGACAAACACTGGGCAATAATTCTTTTTGATGTGAAGATGCATGTTACATGACATCTATTCCATTTATTCTGTGTACTTCTAATATGATTTAAGACTTGGTTCCAAAAGATGTTACTTTTAAAGAAAGTTTTCTTCCATTTTTTTTTTTTCAGGATGGGGAAATGACTGAATTATAATGTCAATTTCTAGAAACTTGAACCATTAATTTTTCTTAATTCAGAATAAGAACAAATGACTAAGAGAGAGGGTAGTGTAAGGGAGTGCAACGAGTGTGATTTATACATAATGCTTTTCTTTGGCAGTGTATTTTCAGAATAATTTTTAAGATACCTCTTCCTTTTCTTCATGTGTAAAAATCCTCTAATGTAGCTAATTCATGTCCAATTTTATTCTTTTTATTTTGTAAATTTATTTTATTTATTATTAATATAAAGAGAACAGTTTCAGGTATTTTGTAGATACAAAAAATATGGAGTGCTTCACAAATTTGCATATTATCCTCATGTGGGGGCCATGCTAGTCTTCTCTGTAACGTTCCAATTTTAGTATATGTGTTGCTGAAGGAAGCCCCAATTTTTATTTTTAATACTAAACTGTTGGTGATCTCAGAATCCACTTCTTTCAACTGCTCTCCTCATGTTGTATATATACATATATATACACATAGTATATATGTGTGTATACATATGTATATGTATTTATATATGTATACATGTGTTTATATATATAAGTACATAAAGTGTGTGTCTGTGTGTGTTTTTAGAATCTTGATATAGTCAAGAGTATGCCATGGGACATATACAGTAACCTCACTCTCATAATTTACGTCTTATCTCCCAAGATGCTCCTGAACCAGTCAAGTAATTGATATGTATTCCATGTCATTAATCTCTACATCAAGGGAAGGAGAAAAATCTTCTACCTCATATACATGGTTGAATACCACTTAAAAAAACTAGATTTTATCATAATTACCCAGTTTCCATGAATAATACTTCCATTACTGCTTGATATAATCTATTTCCTCTACAATTATTTGTTAGAACAGACATCATTCTAGAGGACAAGTTTCTGGTTTCTGAATACTCTAGATCCTTTCTTAGGCTACGATATCAGGCACAGAGCAAGCCTGTGGCTGAAGTTTGAAAGAAAGAAAGGAACAGATGGAGAAAAATGTAAAATCTTGTAGAAAATCGTGTGTGTTTTAGTCACGAATTCAGGATGGTTATGAAACGATAATATGAAAAACTGCATAACTTAAATCTTTTATTTAATTTTTGCAAGTATATATAATCATACTATATGAAATTAGAAAGGTGTTAATTTCCTAGAAATGCTATAATTAAGCTCATCCTAATTGACTATAACCTTACTTTCATTTGATTACATCTGCAAAAGCCCAATTTCCAAATAAGATCATTTCACAGTATGCGGTTAAGACTTGAACATATCTCTTCTATCCACAGTTCTATCTATATAGATATAAGGGTATGTAAAAAAATTTTCCTCTCATTGCTGTTCCCAGGTCACCTAGTTGCTCTCCTCAGAAGTCACCTATGTTCTCTTAATTCATTTTTAAGAATTGCAAGTAGTCTAAAAATGATATAAAGGAAAAAGAGTCTAGAAGAGTCAGTCCTGTTCTCATCTGTTTCATTCATCAAAACTTTCTGATTTTAGTTTTCAAATTTATCACATATCCTCGGCTGGGTTCAGGAATGGAGAAAAAAAGGTGAAACATTCAAATAGAAACTAAATATAGTGACCATATATTAGTCATTGAATGAAACATACTCTATGTGCATGTAACTCATTTATTAAATGTCAGACATTGTGTGGGTAGGGCTTAATCACTCACTTGCTGGCTTAAAGTAGATTGTTGCTACTGTTAAATCCTAGTAACGTTATATCTTACAGTATCTAGTTGTGAGATTTCTTGCTTAAATGCTTGTTTTAAATAGTCTTGAAATGAATTTGTTGCATGTATGTATTGTGAAAATGATACAGTTAAAATAAACTTTGTTTTGAAAAACTGCTATGTTGAATTAGATGAAATGTATGAAAAGGTCGTTGGGTTCCATGTTCTTAATAAAAAGGTGTTAATATCTTGGACCTTCTAAAGATATGAAATACACACACACTCTCACACACACACATAAGCTATAGATATTGCTTCAGAGTGGCATAGTAAATGATTGGAGAAGCCCTACTATAAGCGATCAATAACTGTTTAACTTTGTTTTGCCTACCATTTTCCATAAATTAAAAAAAAATCTTGCATTACTATTGTTCCACATAATGCACTTTGAGAAGTGAAGGTCTTCAAGCCAGATTCAGAGTTAGAATTTTGAGTTAGAAGTCAAGTGGTAAGTTAGGACAGAAAAATAGAACTTTGTGCTATCTGCTTCCACTAGGTGGTGACTTTCGTCTTTTGGGTTGCCATAGGAACCATTGATTTACTGTCAAAGGGGTGAGGGGGACAGAGTTAGGGAGAAAAGCCTGTCTTTTGAGGCTTGAGTTCGGAGGTGAGGTAGATCTGTTATGAATGCCAGCACCACCACTTACTAGACGAGACTTTCAACAAGTTGCTTCATTTTTCTATGCCTAAATTTCTTCATCTAAACAGAAGGAAGGTATAGTTCCTACACCTAAAGAATTTACCATCTAATTGGGGGATGGGATTAGAAGACCTATGGTAATGGAAAAAGCTATGATTATTGCTTTAAGAGGCACGCAAAGTGGATGGGGGTTTTAAAGGAGGGAGAAGCCAGCCAGGTGTGGACAAACAAGAAATGATTGTGGGGGAGTTGGCATTTAGGTGGGTGGGTCTACAAAGGTTAGTGAGATTTTAACATTTGGAGATCTGATATTGAGAGCAAGGCCCAAGGAATTGGGAAAGGAAAGACATTTACAGAACAGCAAGTGGCTTCATTTCTCCAGACAGTAGCGATTAAGCATCCATTTAAACTTTGTGACCTATGGGATATAAGGGACCCAATGGTACTGAAAGTTTTAGCAGTGCTGATGTGGCTTTTGAGTAGACTAATGAATTTAATAATCACTGTGACACTGTTACCAAGTAAACAACATTGTGCTTGAACAGAATTTAGCTTTTGCTGGATGATCTTAAAAATTTGATCATGGTACAAGGTGCATATTTTAAGCCGGCACAAGGGTCCCATGCAAAGGAATATTTCCATAAATATTTCAGTGTTTTGAAATTATTTTCTAAGAAAGTAATTTGCAGGAAAAGTTTAGAGATAAATAATATGTTAACATTATTCAATGAAATAAAACAGGTTTCTTAAAATAAAAATTTATTTATTTGACAGGGACTAGCAGGGAGCTGGATTGGAAATGTAACAGCTAGAGCTCTGAAATGGTACTCATATTGGATGGTAACGTCAGAAGTGGTGGCTTAATCTGCTTCTCTACAGTGACGAACCCCCAAACAGATTTCTTTACTCATAAATTTCTGACAAAGTTCACTGTGCTAACATGCTGTGTGAGGCCTGTGGTGAGAAATCAGTGGACCCTAGAGCCCTTTCCCCGCTGTGCTCATATTAGTATCAATCCAAAGATGTTTTCTTTCAGTGATCAAGGTCAGTGTTCTTATTACCTGCTTTTTCAAAAGGCAAAAATCTCCTCTTGCTTTTGCTTATTCCCTTCTGGCATATCAGACTCTTGGTGAGGTGGAGTGGGACAGGCACTCAGTAGGGTAGGAGTAATGTGGGCTCCCTGGTGGTGTTGATGATCACCTGTCCACTCCTCCTGTCTCCCTTTCCCTACTTCCACTATTTATGACCTGATTGAGGTTTTAGGAGCCATTCTGTCAGTCTTGTGAACAGTTCAAGCCCACTCTCCTTATGCTAACTGCTAAATTTTTGGAAGAGAATGATTGTTTTTTAAAAACTCTGAAGAGACATATAAATACAAACATGTAAAACAAGGCAAAGTAGGTTTTAGAGCACTTGTAGAAAAGCAGCAGATCATTGGAACAGAGGTAACATGCCCACACTGATGTCATGCAAAAGGAATATGTTTTGTAATTTATCAGTTGATTTCTAAGCCTAATTTACCTTGGTACAAATATTTTAAACCTGAATGAATATGTCATCAGATAATACAGCATGCAGAAAGCTTTGCTTCAGATTTGGGGGTTTGATATTATGAATGGTAAGCAAAACAAATGTGTAATTTGGCTCAGAGTTCTCAAGGGTCTGCTCTGTGACTGATATTACTGGTCGTTGCATGTTTCTTTTTGTTTATCAGTGTCTGGGTACTTTTTAGGAGACTAGAGAGAAGATAATATCCAAGTTTTGTGAAAGCTTTTATTTAATAAATATAAATTTCATAGGTACAGCTTTTGGAATCGAGCAGTTCTTCCCCCCATACCTGCCCTCCCATCCCTACTCCTGTCTCATCTCCTACTCCCTCTCCCATCCCATTCTTCATTAAGATTCATTTTTAATTATCTCTATATACAGAAGATCAACTCTATACTAAGTAAAGATTTCAACAGTTTGCACCCACACAGACACACAAAGTATAAAGTACTATTTGAAGACTAGTTTTATCATTAATTCTCATAGTACAACTCATAAAGGACAGAGGTCCTACACAGAGAGCAAGTGCACAGTGACTCCTGTTGTTGATTTAATAATTGACACTATTATTTATGACGTCAGTGATCACCTGAAGCTCTTGTCCTGAAGCGTTTTGAGTTCACAAACTCTGACATTATTTAGATAGGGTCATAATCAAAGTGGAAGTTTTCCCCTCCCTTCAGAGAAAGGTGCCTCCTTCTTTGATGGTCTTTTCTTTCCACTGGGATCTCATTCACAGAGATCTTTAATGTAGGCTGTTCTTTGCGATAGTTTTCCATGCCTGAAATGCTCTCATGGGCTTTTTAGCCAGATCCAAATGCCTTAAAGGCTGATTTTGAAGCCAGAGTGCTGTTTAGGGCATTTGTCTTTCTATGAGTCTGCTGTGTAGCCTGCTTCCTATGTAATATCCAAGTTTTTACTACATTTTATCATCTTGAGGGGCTAGGGAGATTACAGTTAATAATTAGATTTCTGGAATTCATTGGTGATATAGTATGATATTACTGTATGATTGCCATTATAATACTTTATTGTACAATCATGGCATATCACATGTAGTATCATATAGTAGAACAAAAAAGGCTGTAGTAATTCTCAGAAACAAGCAAGTTGTCTTAGCTTCCTGATTGAGTATCTCAAAATATATTGAACTTGCTCTCTTCTCATCATCAAAATGCATATACTTCTTTTTGGAAGTGATAACATCTCTCCCTATTTTTGTAATGGGCAAATTTTTTTCTAGCAAAAGGCAGGAAACTAATATAGGGAAATGCCCAGAGGAATTTATACAACTTGCCAAAATTTATACCTCCTGAGATGTTTCTAAAAGCATCATAAATAGTATATAGTGATTGCCTTCCTTCCAGTTGAGCTTTTGAAAATGCTCACTCAGCTCTTTTCTTAAATAATATCCCTGGGACATGAACCAAATAACATTTCCTGTTCAGTCTCATCTGTCATTTTCCCGATTCCACAAACCAGTCTCCACATGTCAAAATATGAAGGTGAAAAGAAATGAAATTGTTTTTAAATCTGAATGTTCCAAACCAAATAGACCAAGAGTACCCTCTATCTCCCATGCCCCAACAGAGTTGTCAGTCAATGGTCCCAAAGTCTTGGCCCAATGAGTTTCTAAGTCATCTTCAACCTTCATGATAGTTTAAAACAAAAATGTAAACTACATTGGAGGTCAATTTATCTGTGTTATATAAATTGCTTTTCTAAAATTTTCCAGAGTAAATTTATGATAAACCTTAGATAATAATTATAACATATACTTCTAGGGCCTATGCAAACCTACCTTGAAAGTCTGTTATTATTTAATGTCTCCAGAATCCTATTTTTGAAATTTAAATTTAGCTTATATTTAGACCATTGGTTTCTGATTTTTGTTGCAATAACCTACACTCATTGCTTACTAACAGAGATACATTTTGAGAAATTCTATCTACATGATCATTTTAACACTTTTTATTTTTTAAAGATTTATTTTTTTATTTGAAAGTAAGAGTTACATAGAGAAAAAAGGAGAAGAGAGAGAGAGAGAGAGAGAGAGAGAGAGATCTTTCATCTGCTGGTTCACTCCCCAATTTGCTGCAATGGCTGGAGCTGGGCTGATCCAAAGCCAGGAGCCAGGAGCTTATTCCAGGTCTCCCATGTGGGTGCAGGGGCCCAAGGACTTGGGCCATTTTCTTCTGCTTTCCCAGGCCATAGCAGAGAGCTGGATAGGAAGTGGGGCAGCTGGAACTTGAACCAACGCCCATATGGGATGCTAACAGTGCAGACTGGGGTTTTACCTGCTGTGCCACAGTGCAGGCCCTTCACTTTAACTCTTAATATGGTAACTTTAACACTTAAGATGGCATTTTTACCACCCAGTTTAATGGGATTTGGGGGCCCATGGCAAGTTTTCAAACTATACCCCTTTGAGGCCACAATGCCGGCCCCTCTTTGTTACTTTTTATACATCTCCAAGTGGAAATTCCTGCATTCTAGTTGTACAAGCCAAAAAGTTTGGAAATCATCCAGTTCATCAGGGAAAAAAAATTGGGGTTTTTAAGTTCATTTGGAAATCTTGTAGGTTCTACCTTCCAGATTATTGCTATTATTTCATAACCTTCTAGCTGGTTTCTCTGCTTCTGTCTTTTGCCCCCAACAGCTCATTCTCCAACACAACATCCATTTTGCCCAAAGTTCATATCCTTATAAGGGCCCAGAAGATTTGTGTATACCTTATCGTCACTCTAAACTTAACTTCCCTTACAACTCTCCTCTTCAAGCATTTTTCTTAGCTACATCAATCTCCTAATGTTCCTCCTTCATAGCAAGTATTTATGTCAAAGTTTTGCACTTGCTGCTCCTTCTACCTGAATGCTTCCCTAGATTTCAGTATAGCTTCCTCCCCTATTTCTTTCAGGTCTCCACATACAACTCACCTTACCTCCAGTTCTTGAACATGCCTCACATGTTATAGGTCCTCAGTACATATGTGTTGATGTCTGTGCGTAAATTGAAAAATACCTTTTATTGTGTCTGGATGTAATATTTTGTCCTAATCTTTTTTCCTTAGTACTACAGTCAGACTAAATGCTATTAGTCTTTTTGGGAAACCTTTCCACCTTACCTCATAGGGTGGGAGAGATCTTTTCTGTGGTTAATTTGGGTGGCAGATAACTTTGCATTAATTTGTTTTTGTGTAAGTTGATTTCATTTTTTCATGTCTTCCAAAAATTTCTTATTTATATATGGTTTCCTGATTTGTAATGCTTTCTTTTTAAAATAATTTTTAAAAAGATTTATTTATTTATTTGAAAGGCAGAATTACAGAGAGAGTGGGAGAGACACAGAGAGATCTTCCATCTGTTGGTTCACTCCCCAGATGGCTGCAATGGCTGAGACTGGGCAGACCAAAGCCAGGAGTCTGGAGCTTCTTCCGGGTTCCCTACATGGATGCAGGGGCCTAAGCACTTGGGCCATCCTCCACTGCTTTCCCAGGTACATTAGCAGGGAGCTGGATCAGAAGTGGAAAAGCTGGTACTTGAACCAGTGCCCATATGGGATACTGGCACAGCAGGTGAATGCTTAACTTACTATGCCACAACGCTGACCCCGGTACTGTATCTTTTCAACAGAAATGCCTAAAATGTGTTTGGGTTTGGCCATTCACAACCATCTCTATCCATTTGAAAAATTAGACATTTCCCTTTTTATGTGTTTGTATATTTTTAAGTTTATTAGTAAATTTATTAGTAAATGACAGTGATCAGTGGTATATATGGATTTTTAGAACCACTTGCAAAAATTCTAAAGCCCTAGAATTTGGAAACTGCTACTATGAATATATAGCAGAAACTGTCATTAGGAATGGTGGACACATTGGTATCAGTGAAGGGCAGAGTAAGATTCATTTTCAGCTAGCGGAACCCAATTTTTTTTTTTTTTCATGTTTGAAAATCATCTTGCACTATCCCCTGGTAACTTGGAAAAGTCAAAGTCAGAAACATAGGTGCAATAGAAGAAAAGGGCAGGCAGAGATGCAGTGAAGATTACATTTTCCTTCACTGCTGCAGAGAAATATTCTGCAGAGGAATGGTTAAGAAAGCGTATGTAGATGTGAGCTGTGATTGCTTGTGACATATATCTTACTTTTCCATTTTTGTTATTGTCTAAACAAGGTAACGTTCTCCATTAACTGGACTTCCGGAGACAGTTCCCACTCAGATAGTTCTATGATGTCTCAGCAATTTTAAAAATATGTTTTGCAATTTTTAATTTTTGTTTATTTGTTTATTTTTTGACAGGCAGAGTTAGACAGAGAGAAAGGTCTTCCTTTTCCGTTGGTTCAACCCCCAAATGCCCGCTGCAGCTGGCGCGCTGTGCTGATCCGAAGCCAGGAGCCGGGTGCTTCCTCCTGGTCTCTCATGTGGGTGCAGGGCCCAAGCATTTGGGCCATCCTCCACTGCACTCCTGGGCCACAGCAGAGAGCTGGACTGAAAGAGGAGCAACCGGGACAGAATCTGGTGCCCCAACCGGGACTAGAACCCGGGGTGCTGGCGCTGCAGGTGGAAGATTAGCCAAGTGAGCCGCGGCGCCGGCCGTTTTGCGATTTTTTTTTTTTTTTAATTTGTTTTCACATGTTATTTGAAAGGGAGAAGGAGGGAGTTGAGGGAGAAAGGGAGAGAGAGAGAAAGAGAGAGAGAGAGAGAGATCTCAATGCAGCTCAATCCAGTCTCCTGTGTGGGTGGCAGGGACAAGTACTTGAGCCATTACCTGCTGCTTCCCAGGATGCACATTAAAGGAAGCTGGAATTAGAAGCAGAGCTGGAACTCAAACCCTGGCACTTTGATTTTGGATTCAGGCAATTCAAGCAGCTTCTTAACCACTGCTCCAAATGTCAGTACTGTGTTTTATGATCTTTCTGAGTATGGAATTAACATGTCCTAAAGATATATTTTGGAAGGAGGCAGTTTTTCAAAAACAGTTTTGTCCATTTACTTACTTTTGTATATATTTAGTTTTTCTTCTGACATTTTTAGACTTAGGCTCAGCTCCAGCCATTGCAGCCATTTGGGAAGTGAACAGTGGATGAAGGATCTCTCTCTCTCTCCATCTATATTGCTTTCTCTCTCAGTGAAACTTTTTCAAATAAATAAATAAATCTTAAAAAATGTTTGCTGTAGTTTTAAAAGATAATATTTTCTATTACTCTATCACTTTTTATTCAATAAATATTTATTGACAGTCTACTGTATACAAGTCATTGTATTTGGGATGTGTGTGTGTGTGTGTGTGATTTTTATTGCCAAATAACATCTCAGATAACTTCCCTTTTTCTCCTTTAAGCAAATAATCTCAGTTTCAAACAGATTATTTTACTTCTCTGTAAAATAATCTATACTTTGGAAGACATTTGTAGCCTGTGATGCCTTCACATATACGTGATACTTTGGATAGGACTTTATGTGGAGGATTTTGTGGATTGGCACAGAAGGTTGTGAGGTTGTTAGTTTGAAATCCTAGGACTCTTTTGCTTCCTATTTTTAGTTGTTGTTCTATAGATCAGGCCTGGGCTTCACCCTGTCTAGACATTTAACACATTTTAATGGTACTTACAGTATCATCATTAACAGCAACAATTACTTAGAGCATATGATGTGCTAGACAGTGTACTAGACAAGTTATATTTATCTTCATAGCAATCCTATTGCAAAGGGTTATTATTGTCCCTATTTTGGAAAGGGAAACAGAATCCCAGAAAGGTTAGTGACTTGTTCAATGTCACAGAAAATGAAAGCTCTTGGATTTGAACCTTGGTCTACAGAACTTCAGAGTTCAAGTCATTAAGCAGTAGGCTGTAACTCCAAGAGATTCATAATGTACCAGAAAATAAGATTTCAAAGCATGATATAGTAGAAGATTAAGTACCCCAAAAAACTAAACATTATAGAGTAGAAAATTGAGATATAAGCCGGGCTTACTTTAGATTACTAGAACAATGTATTTTTTAAAAAGAGAAACTGAGACATAGAAACGTTATGGAACGTGCTCATGTTCACACACCTAATAGAGCGTAGAGCTAATCTAGACCCCGGTTCTCATGACTTTTAGAGCAGTGCTATTTCCATCCCTGTTGGTATGTCTGTCCTCCGTGATAGGCGAGCACGTGCTGTAATCCCAGTATGCAAGAGGAACAGATGGTAAGGGTGTGACCCTTGTTGCATTGTGTTGAGAAGAAGAACTGAAGCCAGCAGTCCAAATTCTTTTTTTTTATGGTTGTTTTTAAGATTTGTTTATTTATTTGGAAGGCAGAATTACAAAAGTAGGGGAGGGGGAGAGAGAGAGAAAGATATTCCATCCACTGGTTCACTCCCCAAATGGCTGCAATTGCTGGAGCTGGGCCAGTCCAAAGCCAGGAGCTTCATAGGGGTCTTCCACATGGGTGCAGGGGCTGAGCCATTCTCTGCTGCTTTCCCAGGCACATTAGCTGGGAGCTGGATCAGAAATGGAGCAGCTAGAACTTGAACTGCACCCAGATGGGATACTGGTGTTGCAGGTGACAGCTGATACTCCATACCACGGCGCCAGTCCCCCACACTCTTAGTGACCTTGTCTTTTAAAAGTATCAGTGCTACATTGTTGATACCACAAAATTAAATCTTTCCCACGATGTTCAATGGCAGTGGCTTATTAGATATACATTGTATTGTGGCAATGGAGAGGGAGAGAGTGGAAAGAAGAGAAGGAGAAGGAAGGGTGGGCGTGAGGGGACATCTTTCATGATAGGATTAATTTCCAGTGCTATTCCTGGTAGGAGACTGGGATGTGAAGCTGCTTTTCTGTCATTTCAGTTGCCATGTGTCTTTCATGTTGTGAGCCTCTTGCCATCCTGGGTGTGATTTTGGTGTTGACAGTATGCAGTTTTGTATTACATGATCCAGCTTCTTACTTGGTTTGCAATAGAAATATAAAGATCCGTTCTAGTGCCAGAAGGAGGACTGGCTGAGTTAGACTCCTTGAGAGATGTTACAATCTTTGTTTCCATAAACCTTTTATGGGATTATAAGGTTAATTTAGACTGTGTGATTTTTTTTTTAATTTTTAATTTTTTTTTTTATTTTGACTGGCAAAGTTAGACAGTAAAAGAGAGAGAGAGAGAGAGAGAGAGAGAGATAGAGAGAGAGAGAAAGGTCTTCCTTCTGGTGGTTCACCCTCCAAATGGCTGCTACGGCCAGCGCGTTGCGCCGATCCAAAGCCAGGAGCCAGATACTTCCTCCTGGTCTCCCATGCGGGTACAGGGCCCAAGCACCTGGGCCATCCTCCACTGCTTTCCCGGGCCACAGCAGAGAGCTGGACTGGAAGAGGAGCAACTGGGACAGAATCCGGCGCCCCAACCAGGACTAGAACCCGGTGTGCCAGCGCCGCAGGCGGAGGATTAGCCTAGTGAGCCGCGGCACCGGCCTGGACTGTGATTTGCTAATCTAACCTCATATGATATTACTCGAATGACTTTCTTTTTACATTTTTGGTATCAATTCTAATACCTAACTGTCTCTCTGAATCAATATTCTTGGAAAGTGAACCTGTGGCCTTATACCTTGGTATAAATAAAAATATAAAGAATGTGGAATGCCAATCAGCTATTCTCAACGTTAGTATACCCAAACTGAATCCTGTTAACTTTAGAATGTTATGTTCTTACACATTGACCCTGATTCATTGATAATCTGGGAATATTGACCTTTTGGTCAGTGCTTCTTTGTTGGCAATATACCCTCCCCATACCATTATTGAAGTTAAACTTGCAAATCAATAATTTCAAGGGCTATCATTTTAATAATTATTTTTAAAATGATAATCAAATTTATAATTCCCATGTGCGGCATGTTCTTTGTTTTGAATAACTATAGTAAGTGATCATCAAGAAACTTGCTTACATTTTTAAAAAAAATTTATTGATTTATTTATAAAGGTGAATAAGAGAGAGAGAAAGAGATTTTCCATCTACTGCTTCACTCCCCAAATGGCTGCAATGGCCAGGGCAGGTTCAGGCTGAAGCCAAGAGCCTAGAGCTTTTCCAGGTCTTCTATATGAATGGCAGGGTTCCCAGTACTTGGGCCATCTTCCACAGCTTTCCCAGGTGCAATAGCAGGCAGGTGAATTGTAAGCAGAGCAGCCTGGACTGGAACCTGCACTCTAATATGAGATGTTGGCATTGCAGGCAGCATCTAGCTCATTGTGCCACATGTCAGCCCCTTACACAATTTCTGTAGTGTCTTAAAAGAAGTCATCAAAACCTACAGACTGAAACCTAAGGAACCTTTTATATTATCTTTCATTAGTTCTTTTTCCTTTCTTAGTCCAACATAGCTTTCTTTCTGCTGAATTCTACTATTAGGGGAGTGTGCATTTAGCTTAGTGGTTAAGACACCCACGCCCCACATTGGAATACCTGGGTTCAGTTTCTGTCTCTGACTTCTGACTTCTGACTCCAACTTCCTGTTAATGCATACCCTGGGAGGCAGCAATGATGGTTCTCAGGTGATTGTGTTCCTCTCACTCCTGAGGGAGAGCTGGATTGAATTTCTGTCCAGCTCTGGCTATTGTGACCAGGAGACATGGGTGTTCACTTTATCTTTCTGTTTTTGTTTCTCTGCCTTTCAAATAAATAAGTAAGTAAATAAATAGCATTTTATAATTGGTTAATGTTATTTCCATTTGCGTTTTGGTGGAAACCTTTCAGAAATTTCATTTTTTTAAAGTAACTTTTTCTGGGAGATTTACATTTTAATTTTTCATTCAATTTTTTAAAATGCCTCCAGTTTTCCTTAACTAATCAGTTTTTGCTTCTCATTCCTCTGTTTTCTTTAAGATTTATTTATTTATTTGAAAGAGTTACACACAGAGAGAAGGAGAGGCAGAGAGAGAGAGAGAGAGAGGTCTTCCATCCAATGGTTCACTCCCTAATTGGCTGCAGTGGCTGGAGCTGCGCCGATCTGAAGCCAGGAGCCAGGAGCTTCTTCCGGGTCTCCCACATGGGTGCAGGGGCCTAAGGATTTGGGCCATCTTCTACTGCTTTCCCAGGCCACAGCAGAGAGCTGGATCAGAAGTGAAGCAGCGGGGTCTCAAACCATGCCCATATGGAATGCTGGTGCTTCAGGCCAGGGCCTTAACCAGCTGCGCCACAGCGCTGGCCCCCCTCTATTTTCTTTTCTTTCTTTCTTTTTTTTTTTTTTTTTTTGTAAGATTTATTAATTTATTTGATAGGTAGAGACAGAGAGAGGGAGAGACTGAGAAAAAAGGTCTTCTGTTTGCTGGTTCACTCCCCAGATGGCTGCAACGGCTGACGCTGTGCTGACCCAAAGCCAAGAGCCAGGAGCCAGGAGCTTCTTCCAGGTCTCCCACATGGGCACAGGGGCCCAAATACTTGGGCCATGCTCTACTGCTTTCCCAGGCAATAGCAGAGAGCCGTATTGGAAAAGGAGCAGCCAGGACATGAACCAGCGTCCATATAGGATGCTGGTGCCTCAGGAGGTGGCTTTACCCGCTAAGCCACAGCACCGGCCCTGATGTGCTAAAATTTAATATTCTTCCCTTGGTGCTCTTCTGCTGATTTCTGTAGACTATGTTTCTATATGAATATATAAAATACATATATACATATAGAACTATTTGAAATGTCTAGATCAATATGTAATCATCTATGAGTTATCTATTACTACATAAGAAATTACTCTAAAAGCAGCTTAAAACAGTGAAGATTTATAATCTCACAGTTGTAGTGCATTGGGAATCCAGACGCAATTTACTGGGTGCTTCCTGCCTGAGACATTGCATATAGTTATAGGCTGATTGTTGGCTGTGGCTGTAGACTTATCTGAAGTCTTGATTAAAAAACAATTCCCTCTAAGTTCATTCTTGTCATTGGAATTAATTCCTTGTGGGGCTATTGGACTGAGGCTTGCCGTCTGTTGTTTGGAGGTCTCTCTGAATTGCTTGATATATGACACTCTATAGGGCAGCTTATAATATGGCAGGTGATTTTGAAATCTTCAGAGCAATCAAGTGTGACATCCAGATAGTGTACCCAAGATGGAAACTATAGTCTTTGTGTAACTCTGGAATTATCACTTTGCTATGTCCTATTCATAAAAAGTAGGCTATTGCTTATATTAGTCCAGCTTATATTCAAGGAGAGAAATTACCCAAGGGCATAAATACCAGGGTCAGGGGATTGTTGAGGAACAGTTCAGGGGTTGCTTATCACTGTGTTGTTAACAACAGAATATGATATGTCTTTGGAAGCAACAACAGCACAGCTTGAAGTTCTTTCTCTCTCTCTGTTGTTCTGCCTCTCAAATAAATATAAATGTTTTAAAATATTTTTAAGAAATAGTTAAAAGAAATCACACTAAAAACTGAGAACAACTGATTTACACACAAGAATTTATATGCCATTATTTTAGAAAAGCATCTGCATGCATTTTCTTTTTCTCACAAGTTTGTATTTTTGTTATGTGCACTTCATTTTTCTTAAATGGTAATATAGTGTTTTCCCTCTTGGGCATATAAGTGCGTTATAGTTAATTGCTGATATGTAACATTTTTCTTCATCATATCCATCTTTCTAAATTTCTTTTTAAGTATTGTCACTATGTTTAATGAATGACTACTTACAAAGGTGTTTGCAGAGTTAAGGAAATTCATAAAGGGATAGTGAAGCACCCCTGGGCTAGCAACAGTGGGAAGCTGTCCCTGCTTCAAGCATGAGGAGGTAAAAGGAGAGAATAGTGTTCCTGGAAACCAGTAAGAGCTGAAGATATAAGGGATGGACTGCTCAATTGGAGCAGGAATACAACCGCTGCTTGTGGCATGGCAGAGAGGAATCCAAGGAGATAAATGTGCCAACTTAGCTTTCCTCTTGCCCTCTGATCTCTTGTTTCCCATTGGCCAAACCCACTGAAAAGCCAGAAGGCAAGGGAGCCCAGGCCATGCAGGGCAACTTTTCAGGGCAGAACATAGCAGACAAGAGAAGGGTACAGAATGATTCTGGAGGGGCAAAAGGAGATTATTCAGCAAAGAATGCTCTTTATATTTCTTTGTATTGTCTGTGTTTGAAAATGAACCTATTTGAATTTACCTACTGTCTAAAAGTTTTAGTGTTGGCTAGTTTTTCTACTTGAGTGACTATTGACTATGGTCACTTTCTTAGGGAACTTGGCAGTGGGTTTTAAAGTATTCTGTTGATTTTACATTCCATTTAGTATAAGACTCCCTCTTCCAGTGGATGTTTAACCTTAAAATCACCTGCAAAGAAGGACTATACATCCCTGTTAAGGTTTGAATATAATATTGTTCATACACTGGTTTTGTTGGATAGTTAGCAGTTTACTTAAGCCCTACTTTATAAATACCCATAAAGTTGGAGAAAAAAAAAATTCTGCTTGACAGAAGTTAAGACTATATGTAATCTTCTTTTCACTAGTTTCTTTTTGTAAATATATATCTTATATTTAGAAACAGTTATCATAACACAGAAGCAAAGAGGATTGATGAAATGTATTTGCCAAATATTTATGGAGGCCTGTCTACTTAATTTGAATGCACAGAGATAAATAGTGTCAGCATAGTTTACCAAGTTAGACTTCTTGTTCTGAAGCAGTTCACCTCCAAGTAGGGCAGTTAAATACATAAACAACTAATGCTGGGGACAATTAAATCAAGAAGATATAATAGACAACCTGAACAGACCCAGAACAGGCAACGAGACTGAAGCACTAATCCAAAGCCTTCCATCAAGGAAAAGCCTGAATTCTACAAAATATTCAAAGAGGAAGTAACTCCAATACTTCTCAAACTACTACAAAATATTAAACAGGATGGAACACTGCCAAACTCTTTTATGAGGCCAGCATCACTTTGATATCAAAACCAAAGACACGACAGGAAAAGAAAACTACAGACCTGTATCCTTAATGAGCATGGTTGCAAAGATTCTCAACAAAATACTATCAGATTTAATGCTAAACTACATCAAAAAGATCATACATCACAATCAAGTGATCTATCACAGAAATTCAAGAGTGGTCTAGCATTCATAAATCAAAAGACATCATAAATTATATCAATAGAATGAAGAACAAAAACCATATTGTCATCTCTCTTTCTCTCTAACTCTGCCTTTCAAATAAATAAAATAAATCTTTTAAAAAAACTAATGGTAATGATGAACAGAGTCCTGTAAATATCCTTTTAAGGGTATAAACAGTGGCAGTATAGTGCTAAGTGATGTCAAAGGGGCTCATGTTTGAGCTGAACCTTGAGTGTTTAGTGCAGCCTTTTGGAAAAGGAGAGAATTCCTGTGATACACAGGGAATGGCATGACAAGGTACAATTGAATGAAAATACAAATGAGAAGAGAGGGACAAGAATCATTGAGTTCATAACCTTGGTGAACTCCTGTGAGGACAAGCAATGGCAAGAGTGAAGGATGCTCAGAATAATGTGGTAGAAAATTAGGCTGGCAAGAGAGAATAGCACTGGGTTTCAAGGATGGTCCTGAGTGCTTTGTAAGAACTTCACATATCCTATGTAACCTGTAAGGATTTTTTGTTTCAAATCCTGGTTTCCCATGTGGGTAGCAGGGACCCAGGTACTTGGGCTATCATCTGCTGTCTTGATAGTCACAGTAGCAGAAATCTGGATCAGAAGCAGAGAATCCAGGACTCGAACTTGCACTCTAATATGGGATGTGGGTATCCCAAGCACAGCCATAATGAGGCTTTTGGCTGTTGGTGATAATGTAGGAGAGAGGAGGATTTGCCTGAAAACCATTTCATAGTAGTGAAGTGGAGATCACAAATGTGAGACATCATGGGGACTGATAATAGACATAAGAGGATTCTGAGTTTTGTTTGGATTGACAGAAGGTGATGAATGCTGTTACCTAAGAGTCAATAGGATAGGAAATGTTGACTCTGGAAGGTTAATAAGTTCAATTTTAGACTTGTTGAGTTTGAGATATTAGAGTATTGGTCTATCATAGATGTCTATTTAGACTCAATGGAAATTTTAGTTCAGAACTCAGGAGTTGCCTGGGTCTGGGATGGAAATCTAGGAACATCAGCTTCAAGGTAATTTTGAAAACCATGAGAATGAATGAGTTCTTTCTCATGGATTGAGTTCAAAGTGAAAAGAGGATGAAGCAAAGAACCATTTAAGGAGATGTTGGACAAAAGGCCATAAAAAAGACTGAGAAGGAGACATCAAGTAGCTATGAAGAAAATCAGGTGACTGAAGGTGTTGTAGAAGCCAAGAGGAAGGAGAATTTTTAGACATCAACAATGCAACAATAAGAACTGTTTACAGCAACTTGTAAATTAGTCCCGCTTTCTTTCTCCCAAGGAGCTTTAAATTCTGCCCACAAGTGTGGATTGAAGGAGACATTGGCATTTTCAGAAGTAACCCTGGATCTCTAAAAAATGTCAAGGTGATTCTTGTAGATGAAGTGGTATGCCAACCTAGTTAATACCGCTTAGTCTTGGGAGGAAGGAAGGGGCCACTGTGAAAGAGTTTGTTTCTTGTCTTGACCATGTCGTGTTGTGTCAGATCATGTCATGGATGTTAACCATTTCCCCTTTCAAGTCACAGGTGAAAGAGGAGCTTGGCAAGTCTGCTGAAATACTGAACATATAGGAACAACTCTAATGATTGCTATCATGGTTTCTCAATTGTGAACTATATTCAAAACTTGAAACTTAATCTTCCAATTCAAGTCCAAGGTTTTTCTTTCTTCCTTCCTTTTAAAACTAAGCTGTTTCCTAAATCTAACTGGGGCCAGCGCTGTGGCTCAGTGGGTAAAGCCACCACCTGCAGTGCTAGCATCCCATATGGGCACTGATTCACATCCTGGCTGCTCCACTTCTGATCCAGCTCTCTGCTATAACCTTGGAAAGCAGAACAAGACAGCCCAAGTCCTTGGGCCCCTGCACTGCGTGGGAGACCCGGAAGAAGCTCCTGGCTTTGGATCGGTACAGCTCTGGCCGTTGTGGCCAATTGGGGAGTGAACCAGTGGTTGGAAGACCTCTCTCTCTCTGCCTCTCTGTGTAACTCTGGCTTTCAAATAAATAAATATTTAAAAATAATCTAATGTATTTATTTTTGTATGTATGTGTTCAAAAGGCTTCTTAACAACTTATTATGAAGAGACTTCCAAAACTTCTTGGGAAAATGGAATTAAAATATAAGTATTTTTGGTGCAAAAATATTTGAAATGCATGCATAATTCTTTCATGATATGGATTTTCATGAAGTTTTTATAGACTCCTCATATACTAAATGGCCTTTATGAAGTGTTTCTTTTTTTTTCTTTTTTTTTTTTTTTTAATTTTTGACAGGCAGAGTGGACAGTAGAGGGAGACAGAGAGAAAGGTCTTCCTTTTGCCGTTGGTTCACCCTCCAATGGCCGCCGCGGTAGCGTGCTGCGGCCGGCGCACCGCGCTGTTCCGATGGCAGGAGCCAGGTGCTTCTCCTGGTCTCCCATGGGGTGCAGGGCCCAAGGACTTGGGCCATCCTGCACTGCACTCCCTGGCCACAGCAGAGAGCTGGCCTGGAAGAGGGGCAACCGGGACAGGATCGGTGCCCCGACCGGGACTAGAACCCAGTGTGCCAGCGCCGCAAGGCGGAGGATTAGCCTAGTGAGCCGCGGTGTTTCTTTTTTTTTTTAAAGACTTATTCTTATTTATTTGAAGGTGGCTTCACCTGCTATACCATTGTGCCCCTATCTTTTGTCTTTTTGAGAACAGGCAATCTTCACTATAGTGAAGTGATATTTTGTTGAGGTTTTAATTTGCATTTCCCTGATGATTAGTGATGTTAAACATTTTTCTATCTATCCATTAGGCATTTATGTGTTTTCTGTTGATAAATGTCTGTTTAGATCTTCTGCCTATTTTCAAATTGAATAATTATTTTCACTATTGAGTTGAGTTCCTTATTTATTATGGTCCTTAACTCTTTGTTGGTTTTTCTTCCATTCTGGACGCTGTTTCTTCACTGTATGGTTATTTTCTCTTTTAATCTGATGAGATCCCACGTGTCTTATTTTTGCTTTTGTTTCCTGTGCTTTTGGATTTGATGCAAAAAATTCTTGTCCATTCCAATGTCATGAAGCATTTCCTCTACATTTTTCTTACATCTAGGTCCTTAATCCATTTTGAGATGACTTGTGTACATGATGAGAGATAGGGGTCTAGTTTCATTCTTCTGCATGTCAATATACACTTTTCCTCAGCACCATTTATTGCATATTGTTCTTTTTTCCAGTATGTCATCTTAGTACCTGTGTGAAAGATCAAATGCCTATAGATGCATGGGCTTACTTCTAGGATCTCCATTCTTTCCCATTGGACTATGTGCCTCTTTTTGCCAATGCCAAGCGTCCTTAAATACTATAGCTTTGTAATATATTTTAAAGTCAAATAGTGTGATATCTTCTGTTTTGTTCTTTTTGCCCATGATTGCTTTGGTTGTTTAGGTTTTTTGGTGGGACCATATGAATTTTAGTCATTTTTTTCCTGTAAAAATGTTGTTGATATCTTGATAGGGAATACACTGAATCTATAAATTGTTTTTAGTAGTTAAGGATATTTTAATGATATTGATTCTTCTACTCAGTGAACACAGCATGTCTTCATTTTTTTTTGTGCCCTATTAAATTTCTTCCATCAATATTTTGTAGTTTGGATTATAGAAATTTTTCATCTCTAAGGTTAAATTTACCTGAAGTATTGGAAATGAGACTATTTTCTTGATTTCCTTTTACAAATTACAGAGGAATAAATTGGAACATTATCAGAATAAAGCCTCTTTCCACAGTTGGGACTCTTTATATAATCATAGAGCTGCTTCTGTTAATGGGAAAGCAAATCTCTAAAGTAGGGATAAAGATAGTAGGATGCAGCTGTCTGAGGGATTCTAAAGGCATTCCCTTCCCCTAGTTAGGCCTGAAATTCCATCAATTCTAGTAGTTTACTGCTCTGAGCTTCTTGGGGGGGGGGGTGCTTCTTGTTAGAATGTGAAAATCCCTGCAAGAGAGTTATTTGCTCAAATTGAAGTGTGTCATATAGAAATTCATGAAGTGGTGATTTAAGCAGATTGATTGACAACTTTATGTACTAAATCATTTGACAAACAGTTGCTAAGAAATTGCAAAGTTCAGGGCATTGCTATAGTTACTGTGGAAGATAAAATGTTGATGATAAATAAATAAATAAATAACTCACCCTTTCCCCTAACTGTTTAACAGAATGGTAGGAGATCCCCCGTGAACAGAGGGAGAGATTTTGGACACAGAGTGGCCGTGGGAAGTGACAAATAGTGACATAAATAACTCTAAGCTTATTTTGTTTTCAGTAAAAGTTGGCTTTGATAACTACTTTGAGACTTTTACTTGGTAGCATTATATGTGGTAAAGGGGGGTGTTGAATATGAAGCAGTCTCTCAGAAGGAAGATGAAATGTTTTATAGGGTGTTCTGTGGATAAAATCCATTCAGATTGCATGTGAATGTTTGGAAATAGATGAGTATTCCTGGTGCCATCCATGTTTAAAAGGAAAAATAGAGGTTCTAATAATAACACATAGAATTATAGGCCCCTCAACAGCTAGTAAAATTAGAGAATTGGCTTTTGAAGGAGCTAATACACAAAGAATTAGTTTACAAAGTTGCAAAAGAGATAAGTTCTATATTTTTCACAACAATGTAGGGAACTTAGACCACTTGGTGTCAACAGTGACAGATGATGTCATAGGTTGAAGAAAATCTGATTTCACATGCAACTAATTTTAAAAATCAGCTATATTGAGGTATCATTTATTTGCAGTTAAGCCCATATAAGTGAGTTTTGATGAGTTTATGTATATGTATAATCACCATAACCCAAGCTATAGTACATTTTATCACTCTAACAAGTGCCCTGCAACCCTTCCCTATCATTGCCCACATCAATCAGTGATGTTACTGTAGATTAAATTTATTTTTTCCTAGAATTTCTTATAAATGCAATCTTACAATGTGTACTGTTTTGTGTCTAGCTTTTTGTAACTGTTGTTTAGCATAGAGTTTTTGAGATTTATTCATGTTTGTGTGTTTATTCTCTTCCTGAATAGTTTTCCATTGAATATGCTATAGTTTTTGTTATCTGTTTGGCTATTGATGGAATTTTGGGTTGTCTCCAGTTTGGGGCTACCATTAATAAAGTTGCTGTGAACATTCATTTACAAATCTTTCAATGGAAATATATATTCATTTTTCTTTGGTAAATACTAGGAGTAGAATTGCTACCAAGTTTATGTTTACCTTTATAAGAAATACCCAAACTGCTTTCCAAAATATTTGCACCATTTTTTATTTCTACCAGCATACAAGAGTTCAAGTTCACTTATATCTTTGCTGACACATGGCATAGTCACTCTTTTTTAGTTATTTTTCTGATAGTATATAGTGGCATATCATTTTGCTGTATTTTGTATTTCCCTTATGATTAATGATGTGTATTTTGGGTATTTGCTTATTTTTTTTTTTGGCAGGGGGCTAGGTTCTGCCTGTTCAAATCTCTGATTTTTTTTTTTTGTATGTGTTATGTCTTCTTATTATTGAGTTGTAAGAGTTCTTCATATATTTTCTATTTAATTTTTAATCTCTAGAAAATACTGAAAATCTTGCTGCAGGTGGTTTTAATGCACAGTTGAAATAAAACTAATGATTTAGATGCTAAAATATACCACATCTGCTATGATATAACTCATTTGAGTATGATAGAAAAATATAGACTAAAATATTCTTTTTGTATCTTCAATTTTCATGATCTCAGATTTCAGTGAAGGTGCCTGCCTATATCTTTCTTTTCAGTATATTCTGCTATGTGCTTAATTTTTTTTTTTCTTTTTTAGACAGCTGCCAGTTCAGTGCCAGCTTCATATTCCAATTTTTTTTTTTCTGGCAACTCCTTTGAGAAACATATGCTTCTAACTTCGGTTACTGCTTTTTCTTCCATATGTTTCTTGTTCCATTTCTAGGTATCAGAAAGGCATTTGTGTTGAGTATGTTTGTGATTAAGAACAGGGAGCTTACTGCTAGAGTTAGGCCCTCCAAATAGGAAAGAAATAAATAACCTCACCACCACCAGTGTAGAAGTGACTTAGAAATATACAACAACAATTTGACACTCTTGTTTATGGCGTCAGTAATCTCCCTAGGCTCTCTAGTCATGAGTTGCCGAGGCTATGGAAACCTTTAGGGTTCACCGACTTCGATCTTATTCCGACAGGGTCATAGTCAAAGTGGAAGTTCTCGTTAAATCATCAGGAGTCACTGTGTACTTACTTCTCATGTGGGATCTGTCCTTAATGGATTGTCCAATGTGAAGTAATGCTGTAACTAGTACTGAAACAGTATTTTTACACTTTGTGTTAATGTGTGGGTGCAAACTGATGAAATCTTTACTTAGTATATACTGAATTGATTTTCTGTATATAAAGATAATTGAAAATGAAAAAAAAACTTGGTGTTAAATTGGAAATTGCATAGAAAATTAATCAATTTTTAAAAAATATCATGTAGGATCTCTGTCCTTAATGTGCTGTACATTGTGATTTAATGCTATTACTAGTACTCCAACAGTATTTTTCACTTGGTGTTGCTATGTGAGGGCAAACTGTTGAAATCTTTACTTAATATATACTAAACTGATCTTCTGTATATAAAGAGAATTGAAAACGAATCTTGATGTGAATGGAAGGGGAGAGGGATCGGGAAAGGGGAGGGTTGCAGGTGGGAGGGAAGTTATGGCGGGGGGGAAGCCATTGTAATCCATAAGCTGTACTTTGGAAATTTATATTCATTAAATACAAGCTTTAAAAAAATAATAAAAAAAGAAATATACAACAACAAACTCTGTTGTGCCACTAACTTTAATAATCTGTATAAACAGGCCGGCGCCGCGGCTCAATAGGCTAATCCTCCACCTTGCGGTGCTGGCACACCGGGTTCTAGTCCCGGTCGGGGCACCGATCCTGTCCCGGTTGCCCCTCTTCCAGGCCAGCTCTCTGCTGTGGCCAGGGAGTGCAGTGGAGGATGGCCCAAGTGCTTGGGCCCTGCACCCCATGGGAGACCAGGAGAAGCACCTGGCTCTTGCCATCGGATCAGCGCGGTGTGCTGGCTGCAGAGCGCCTACCGCGGCGGCCATTGGAGAGTGAACCAACGGCAAAAAGGAAGACCTTTCTCTCTGTCTCTCTCTCTCACTGTCCACTCTGCCTGTCAAAAAAAAAAAAATCTGTATAAACACTTGCTTATCAATGATTTTTTTTTTGGCATGCGGGTGGGTGTCATCTTTGTGGTGTTCCAGGCTAAACTTCCCGGGACAGAACATAGGCATTCCTCTTAGGAGTTCAGAGAACAGGTGCTGTGGACAAGAGGGAATTAGGACTCTTGAATGCTTCTAATGCCATTTGTTTCTGGTCTTCCACAACTTCATGTAATTTGTCATCATCTCTTATAAACATAGAGGCTTGCCTGACAGTATTTGGTTCAGTGGCACTGAAAGGACATTTTGAAAATGAATTAGTGGGACAAATTTGGCATCACAATCCCACTAGCGCTTAAAGGTATTAAGTAGGTATTCAAATCTACCAACAGAAATAGTTTGGTCTAGCTTGTTGTATAGATTCACCTAAACCTATGAATTCTATTTTTAAAAAAGATTTATTTACTTATTTGAAAAATCAGAGTTACAGAGGCAGGGCAAGGTTGATGGTGGGGAAGAGACAGAATATTCCATCTACTGGTTCACTCCCCAAATGGCTGCAACAGACAGGGCTGAGCCAGGCTGAAGTCAGGAGCCTGGGGCTTCATCTGGCTCTCCTACCTGGGTGCAGGGGCCCAAGAACCTGAGCCATTTTACATTGTTTTCCCAGGTCATTAGCAGGGAGCTGGATCAGGAGTGAAGCAGGCGGGACTTAAACTGATGTCTACATGGGATACTGGCATTTCAGGCGGGTGCTTAACCCTCTATGCCACAGCACGGGCCCCTGGTGTGTTTCTACTTTTAGAAATCATTCACTTTTTCCAACTTTTTTTCCTTACATTATTTTTATTTAATTGAAAAAGCAGAGAGAAAGAGACAGAGAGATTAGCAGAGAGCTAATCTTTCATTAGCTAGTTCACTCCCCAAATGTTCACAATAGCCAGGGCTGGCCCGGCTGAGACTTAGAGCTGGGAGCTCATTCTGGGTCTCCTCTTGGGGGTGGGGGGGTCAGGGACCCAATTACCTGCATTACCTGCTGCCTCACAAGATGTGCGTTATCAGCAAGCTGAATCAGAAGTGAAGCCAGGACTCAAAGCTGGGGACTCCAGTGTGGGTTGGCAAGCATAACTGCTGTGCCAGACACCTGTCCTTCTTCGCCTTTGTAGAACTTACATTTCTGCCCTTTATCATTTTCTGTGTAATAAATCAATGGGCAGTGAGCAAAGTGACCTCTGGATCACCAGTGTAGATGCCATAAGGTCCTTTCCTCCTGTTACATGCTACCGGCACAGCAGAGTTCCTGTATCCTCAGGGAGGATTTATGTATTCTTATATTAGACATGATTCTCAAAAAGCTGTTTATGTTTTCCATATCCACAGCTACTAAAAGCAAAAAGGTAAGTGGATTAGAGAGGAATTCCTATTTGTAGAAACATTGATTGGAAGAGGAGAGCACCATATTAAAAAAAAAAAAAGACAATTTCAAAGAAGGCCAATTTGGGTTCATTTAATGTAGATGTAGCAAATCCCAGTGGACCAAGAGGGCATCCCTGTTTTATGGGACATACCAACAATGTGATGGTCCTGATTTATAAGGCAGATACTGAATTATCATCAGTGTTTCTTTTGTTTGTAATACAATTGCAGGCAGATTTTAAACCAAAATGATTAAATAAACAAATCAAAGTTGTTGTGAATCAAGATTTAAGGCCTTGACCACCTGGAAACCTTTGTCCTTCTCTTTATCCTGATACGTTGATTCCCTCCCTCTGCTGCCCAGACACACATACTTCCTCTCTAACCTTTCTCATCCTCGGGCATTTTTTTTTTTTCTGGAAAAATGGGTTTAGCTTCCCCTCCTTTGTGCCCGTTTGCTTGTACCTGCATAGTTCTCACAACCTAGACGGTGATTGCCTGTTTACTTGTTCATCTTGAGTGAAAGAGCCCTGTCTTGGGACAAGCATTGTGGCATACTGGGTCAAGCCACTGCTTAGCATGCCTGCTTTCCACATCAGAGTGCTGGTTTGAGTCCCAGCTACTCCACTTCCCATCTAGCTCCCTGCAGATATGCCTGAGAAGCAGCAGACGGTGCCCAAAGTACTTGGTTCCTTGCCACCCTTCAGGAGACTGCGATGGAGTTCCAGGCTCCTGGCTTCAGCCTAGCCCAGCCCCAGCTGTTGCAGCCACCTGGGGAGCAAACCAGCACATGGAAGATCCTTCCCCCCAACTCACTGTGTGTGTGTGTATATGTGTGTGTGTGTGTCATTCTGCCTTTCAAATAAATATTTTTTAAAAAAGAAAAAATTACCTTTTCTTATTCACTATCATATATGCATAACACTTAGCAGAGCAGTACTTGGCATTAGTAGACTTAATAAATAGTTCTTAAATAAATGGATAGCTGAATAAATGTTGAATGATTCCTGAATAACTTCTGGGTATACAAGATTTGTCAGTATAGTGCTTCAGAAAAGCAGCATGCCAAAAATTCTGAAAATGTGTGCTCTAATATGTTTAGAAACCATCAACAGTTGGTAAGAGTTCAGAATAGGGTCAAGGATGTCTTTTAGATGTGAAAATCAAAACTGAATCTAAACAGTGAAAATGTACATAAATATTCTAAGAAGATAGAAAGACATGGATTAAATGTATCTTCCCCTAAGAGTTCTTATTTGAAATAGAAATAGCTACATCAAGTTGAAAAATTGGTTAGGCTATATATTTCTATAACTTAAAAATTATTTTGTAAAATGAACTTTGAGAGTCATTTATAAATCACCATTGATCTAAAATAAAACAATAAAGATCGTGTTAGTTCATGGATCTAGTAACTGATAAAATACTATTGTCTGGAATAATTTGAATCAAGAAAAGAGAAAAAGCTCATTACTGACAAGTTTGCTAATGATCACAAATTAGATAGCGATAAATAACATTAGGCAATGGCATTAAGTTGCAAAATACTATGTTCTAGTCATTAAACTTAGAAGTGCAGTGATACATACCAATGAAGAGGAGACTGGGTTTCAAGTATAGTATCAGGAATAAAACAGAGATTGAAGAAAAGGATTATTCACCACTGAGATGTTTAATGAAAAGATCGCTACATCTCCTCAGACTAGGATAATGGCTTTGACATTCCTTCTATTTGTTTGAGTGGGAATCATAACCAGTAATGCTATTTAGCTTTAAAATAAAATGGATGAAGCCACTAAATACATCAAGAATCGGGTTAGACTGAGTGTTCTGAAGGCCAGCTCTGCAAGCTTTTACTTGAGCTGGCTGACTGCCCTACCAGCCTTCTCTGAGGGCCTCTCTTTCCCTCTTCTTGTTCCCTCCCTCTGGCCTCTGTCAGCCATGTTCTTCTGCTTTCTCATTTATCTGAGATCATCACTGAGCCAAATACTAACTGGGCTTTCTTCCAAAACAGGATATTTGCTTGTGGCTATTTAAACAGTGTCATCTTAAAGATAAAAAAGCGTATTTCAAAAAAGAATGACCGATGGGCATAACAGGTGTGCCTGGGCCTCAACCTCATGCTACCCTACATGGATCAAGGAAAGGTTTTGAAAAGTAATAGGATATCTGTTGCACCTACTGTATTGCATCTTATACATAAGCCAAAAGTTGAATAGTTTGTTTCTCGATTGAAGGAAAAAACTCTCCTGTCAGAAATAGCTTCATCAAAATGTCACAAACCTGCCTTTTCTTGTTTTGCATTAGAAAATTAACAAGCAAGTAGCTTTTGTGAATTGTACCATGAGACTCAAACTCAAGAAAATATTTCTTAGCTTTATTTTTAATCACTCAAATCAATTGTTGAGTCTTTCTAGCTGGTGAGAAATCTGATGTAAGTCATTATTGGTCCCCTTCTCTGGCTACACACTCATACACACTGTATTGTCCTGGCCTCTTGGGGCTTAGATGGGTCCTGGAAAGATGGCGAGAAGCCTGGTCCTGAGCCCTCTTCTGGGTCACTGAGACTCCCTCTGTCCGCTTTGGCGAGGCTGAAGTGGCGCCCTACCTCCACTCCTGGAGGCTGAGGAGCTCTCAGAGCCTACTTGCAAGCAGACTCCACAGCACCAGCAGAGGGCAACATGCTCCAGAGCCAGCAAGGGTCTGCTTCCTTTAGTGGGCACGCCCAGAAGTCTGCCACCTCCAAGAGCTGCATGGCAATAAGGGCTAGTGCCTCAAGGTTCCAGTGACCTACTCCACCCCCAGCTTGTCCCTCTCCCCTTCCCAGCCTTCTAGAAGGATTTTGCTTCGTTTTCTTTCTTTTTTTTTTTTTTTAATATTTATTTATTTGAAAGACAGAGTTACAGAGAGAGAGGTAGAGAGGTAGAGAGAGGTCTTCCTCCCGCTGGTTCACTCCCTAAATGGCCATGATAGCCGGAACTGGGCTGATCTGAAGCCAGGAGCCAGGAGCCAGGAACTTCTTCTAGGTCTCCCATGTGGGTGCAGGGGCCCAAACACTTGGGCGATCCTCCACTGTTTCCCAGGCACATTAGCAGAGAGCTGGATTGGAAGTGGAGCAGCTGAGACTCAAACCAGTGCCCTTATGGGATGCTGGCACTGCAGGCAGAGGCTTTACGCACTACACCACCGTGCCAGCCCCAAAGGACTTTGCTTTCACAATGGGAAACCCTAAATGGATAATCCCCAAAGACCACAAAACCTGTTTATCTTTCCTGTGCATAAAAAAAGACTTTACTCTGTCAAGCATAAGAGAAAGTATAATTGGCATGCCAAGGCTAAAATATGAAATACTATTAGGACTGGTTGAAGGAGACACCTAAATGTTGTATACCACAGATTCAGGCATGGATTCCATAAAGGAACAACACCTAAGGGGGCAGCTGTTGCAGCATCCAGTTCATCTTGAGAATTTCAATGATTAGTCATGCAATAAATGTTCTGGTTTTAAAATATGTTAAAAAAAAAAAAGGGTTAGGTTTTAGGAATGCAGTATAAAATTTCCCATTACCCCAGCATGGACTGCGTATTCCTTGAGGCAATTGAAACTCAGCAATTGCATTTATGCATTTAGTTTCCATATCCTGCCACATTAAATTCTCAGTCACCTGCTTTTTTCCCCCAAAATTTTTGCAAGGTTATCATAACATGTTCTGCAGCTTAAAGATTTAGGTTCCATACGCCTTGCAAATGTGTGGCTATTGCATAGTCTGAACAAAAGGTTCACTTTCTCACTCTTCCTGGTCTCTCTCAGAGATAGCTGTTACATACATACACATACACACACACACACTTGTAAAAACCCAAGAATCTTTGTTTTGGATACAATCTCTTTTGGCAACAGAAAGATGATTTGGAGGGAAATGTATCACAAAAATGCTAATGTGATAAAGTAATTTTACTCATTCCCCAGACTTTCTTCAAATACTAAAAACTGACTGTAACATGGTGTCATTGTCCTGTGAGATTTAGCATACCTGGGGCCCCCCAGCAGCTCAGAGTATAGTCACCTGAAGGCCCACATTCGAAGATGGCCACACATGTGAGACAGCAGCACAGTAGTGACTATGACAGCATGACCTCATACCTGTATTCAGCTTTCTATCCTTATCTTGTTTAACCTAAATCAGAACTTTATAAAACACTTAACTTGCTCCAGCCTTGCTGAAGATGGAAATCTCATCTGATTTCACCAGTCAAAACTCACTGAAACTCCCCCAAATTAATACAGACCGTCCCTGTCTTTCACTGTAATCGGTTTTTGTAGAGGATGTCAGAAATCCAAAACAGCTCTATGTGTATAATTATAATTACTGGTGAGCCTACAGTGGCCCTTTAAGAGTACTAGCTGCCTGTTGGCATTCGGAGCTGCTGTGAAGACTGGCTGGTCATCAGGCTGGATGCTAGGGAGGTAGGGATACAGGCAGTGGGGATGTGAGATTTTTTATGTTCTCAAGGGAGATTTTTGTGAGTGACAGAAAGAGTATTCAGAAGATTGAATTTTGATTTTAAAAACTGTCATTCAATTTTTAAAATTGTAAGCCTAAAATTCTAGTTCTTCTTAAAGCCTTTAAATTCAATTTCCAACTCTAGTTTTGTTTTCTCCTTCTTATTTCTATGTCAAACAAAATTTAGAAACAATTTTATGGGAACTTGGAATAATATCTGGTCTCCTTTGCACAACTGGGTTGATAACCATTTAAACTGTGCTTATAAACTTAATATAATCTGTTTTCTTTTTAAGTATTTAAGTTGTCTAACTTAAAATGTCAGTGGGTGATAAATATGAGGGTACTCTTAACACTTTGCATAAAAATGAAATGAAAATATCAGTTTACTTTGGTGCAAGAAAATGTTGAAATCTATGCAAGGTTGGTTTATAATATTCATTTCCGATGAACTTCTCCAAGATGCTTTCAAATCTATAAGTATGGTGGTTTTTTTGATGCTCCAGATATATAATATGTCCGAAATGAATAGTTTTATGATCAAGAAATTATTATTTTATTTTTAAAAAACTTTACATCATTACATTTAATGTTTCCAACTTCTGAGGCATTGCTGAGTTTCCAACACAGCCCTTTTTAAAGAAGGCATCTCAGTTCAGTAAGGTTACTCCTGACCAGGGATTTCAGTCAGGCCATGACCTAGAATTGCAGGGACCTAACGCACCTCTCATTGCTAGGGAAACCACCAAGTGGTTCAGGGCTGTGAAGGTTACGAATGACCAGTGATTTCTTTCTGCTGCTTAGATTCGCAGCGGTTAGATTCCAGTCTACCTGGGGGGTGCTCCCAGAACCCATTTTTTAAGTTGCTCTTTCAGGGACTTCCGAACAGGCATTTAGTCTCCCAGGGTTTAGATTATTTATGATTACCAAGTTCTCCTGATTACCCACATTAATTTGTATCATCCATCAGGTTCTTTATGTGCATCTTCTTGGTTCCTAAGTTGCATAAATGACTCTTTCATGTTCGTCTAAAGACTTGAACTGGGTGAGATCACATATTCTTTTATATTCTTTAGGACCACACAACTTTAACTGATACTAACATGAGACAGATTGAATTTAAGTATCTCAGTATACTCTCATGAGGCCATGGTTCCCATAGCAGTGAAAAGTTGACAGGATTTGTGCATTCTTGGTATTTGCTGATCAGCAAAATTATGTAGTAGCTTTGTTTTTTTTTTCCCCTAAAGAATGATTTATATGTCAGGCACTGTGCTAGGTATAAGGAATGTAATTGTAGTTAAGACAGACATCAGTTCTTCCCTTGTAAAGCATGTGATCAAGACAGGCTGACCATATCCTAGTAGTGAAATTTTAGGACCATAAGTGTAGGGATCTAAATATTAGACCTAGGGGGTGGATATTTAGCCTAGCAGTTGAAATGCTGGTTAAGGCATCAGTGTCTCACAATGGAGTACCTGGATTCTATACCCAGCTCTGGCTCCTGACTCCAGTTTCCTGCTAAAGCAGGTCCTGGAAGGCAGCAGTCATGGTCCAAGTAATTGGGTTCCTGCTACCCATGTAGGACCCCTGAGTTTGGTTCCTGGTTTCCTGCTCCTGGTTTTAGCCCAGCCCAACTTTGGCCAGTGTAAACACTTGGGGGATGAATCAGCAGATAGGAGTCTATCTATTCTATGCCTGTCTGCCTATCTGTCTGCCTCTCTCTGTCTCTCTCTTTCTCTCTCTGCCCCTCAAATGAAATAAAATTAAAATACATATTGGACTTCATTTCTAAAAGTGAATAAACTACTAAAGGTACTAATTTTCCCTTTTTTTCTGGAATGAAACAAATGCCTGTTCAGTTGGAGTTGCTATTGGTTTAACTTGAAGGTTATTACTAGCAAGGAACTAGAATCTGTGGCAGGTTACATGAAGTGACCTCAGAAAACAGGGAAAAGGTTCACTTCTAAAAGCAGCTATTTCTTTTTCTATTCAGTAATGAGGCTTATTTTTAAATGAAGCGACACTGCCTTTTAGGATCTAACTGTAGATACTACAAAAAAGCTTGATCATGAGCTTGATGCCCTTGAAGCCAGTCAGGAAACTGGAGTGAGTCATACATCGAAGAAACGACTTAGGCTGATTCCTGCCTTATTTCCATTTGAAGATATTTTCTGAATGAATATTTCATCTTTCTGAAAGAGTTTCATGAAAACCACATGTTTTATTTCCTGTTTCTCAAGAAATGGCTTTAGAAGTTGTTCTAGTCAATCAAGATGACTTTAAAAATATGCCTATTTTAGCAAGTTTTAGGTCATTGAATAGTATATTCAACTGGCTTCTTTTATTTTATTTTATTTTTTTGACAGGCAGAGTGGATAGTGAGAGAGAGAGACAGAGAGAAAGGTCTTCCTTTTTGCCATTGGTTCACCCTCCAATGGCCACTGCGGCCGGCGCATCTCGCTGATCTGAAGCCAGGAGCCAGGTGTTTCTCCTGGTCTCCTGTGCAGGTGCAGGGCCCAAGGACTTGGGCCATCCTCCACTGCCTTCCCGGGCCATAGCAGAGAGCTGGCCTGGAAGAGGGGAACCGGGACAGAATCCAGTGCCCCGACCGGGACTAGAACCCGGTGTGCTGGCGCCGCAAGGCGGAGGATTAGCCTGTTGAGCCATGACACCGGCCTTCAACTGGCTTCTTAAATGGGCTCAACTCATAGTAACACTTTGGAAATAGTGCTACTATTTCCAAATAGCAAAGTAGTTGTCCATAGGAAGATCTCAGTTCTTCTGTCATCCTTTGACTTGACATGAATTTTGAAGCTGGCCTGGAAATTGGGATGGTGAAGGATGATATGACAGAGAATGAGTCTCTGCAGGGCATAATTGTCTTTTTCAACAAAGTATATGGAGTTGCATTTGTAACTATGAAAATCATAAAGTTTCAGAAAGTCCCTTCCTTGGGATCTGGGATTTCAGTCACCTCCATGGGTGATTTTTATTTTCTTTTCAGGGAAAACAGATGGAACCAGCAACCTCTGTCTATTTTCTGCTATTCTTAGGCCATAAACCACAATCTTTGTGCCCATTTTCAAGATGAGCAACTTTAACAACAAAAATAGTTATAAATTTGCTGCACATGTCCATTAGAAGTTTGTCTTCATTCAGAAATTATATTCACTTATTTCTGTTTTTACCTTACTTATTTATGCTTTTAGAAATAAAAGGATAAACTTCATCCTTACTCCCAAGTGTTGGAAGAGTGTGCAATTGAATGACACCATTCTGCCATGATTTATGCCCCAAGAAAATATCCTCTTGGAACCATCAACTAGTTGCTCCCCCAAAGCTTGGCTACAGGTGTATGAGCAAAACCTAACCTTTACAACTTGAAGCCTCGAAATTTTGAATATATTAAAGAAGTTTGCAGAGGGTTAGAATCAGTGTGGGCAATAGCTAAATAAATATTTGATAGACAGTAGAAACTTTTGGTTGCACTATGTTTCTTTATATTCTGAATATCCCAGAATCAAAAGAAGATCTAGAGGTGGATATTTGGCCTAATGATTAAGACAACAGCTAAGATGCCTATGTCCCCTATTAAAGTCCATAGGTTCAAATTCCAGCTCCACTTCCACTTCCAGCTGCCTGCTTAATATGCCTTCTGGGAGGCTGAAAGTGATGGCTCAGGTAATTGGGTTCCTAACACTCACCATTGCAGACATTTGGGAAGTGAATCATTGGATCAGAGTGCCCTTTCTCTATCTCTCTGTCTCTTTCTCTCTTTGCCTTTCTACCTCCAAAATGAGAAAGAATGAGAAGATCTAGTCCAGAAAGGAAATCTTCCCTAATTTTGGCAGGTTCTATAATAAGGAAAAAAAATCAAATATACTTACCAGTGAAATATAGCCTAATAATGAATGGGCCAACTTCCAGATGTGGAAGTCAGTGCCTGCCTCCCACTGTTTTTCTATGATTATATAAAATAGTTGAATAAGACATGGGGCTTAAGAGTTAGGAAAATGCAGCATCCTCACTGTTGCTGGTGTTTGGAAAACATTTGCTACTTCAAGGCTTGACCGAGGTGCTAGTATATGCCTCCTGCAATATAAATGTAATAGATAGCACTTGATGACCTATCATAGCAACAAAAATCTTCAGAGCAGAGGGAGCAGTGGTGTAATAGTTAGGATAACTTCTCCATAGGGAAAAGAGATGGGTCAGTTATGATACTTTTGCAAATTGAGCCAAAAATTACAAGTTAAAATCTGCCTTATGGCTGATGATAGGAAATAAATTGACTTTAGATTTCCTTTCAGATATGTTGTCTTTCTGTAAACTCTTTACTGACATAAAACCTTGTAGAAGTGCCAGAGGTTCTTTTTTTCCTAACTCAGCAAAAATATGTGAAATATCCCCTCCTGTTTGTTTTATATTCCCTTTCAGAATAAACTGCATCCATGAAAACAAACTCAACTTGCAAGAAGTAGAAAAATCAAAAGCTATTCCTAATCATTGAAATCAGCTTTCGGAATCCTGAACATGGAGACTGCATGTTATTAGACTAGAAATGGTCGTGACTATTTGCAATAGCTGCAAATCTGACTTACCTGGCACCAAAACCTCCATTTATAAGTGTCACATTTGCATACACAAAATTGAACTTCTCATTCCAATTCCTACTGGTTGTGGGTTTTATAAGTAGGAATTATGACATTTTTGAAAAGTTTTTTTTTCTTATTGTTTGTTTAGTATCAATATTTTATAGAGTAAATAGATGGAAATAAAATGGTTTTACTATAAGCCATTTTGGTGATCAAAACAATTCAGTTGAGCTTAGCATATTTTTCTTATTTGTTCATTATAAGCAAAATTTTGGGTCTTGAATTTTTATACTAATTGTAAAGTGTTTAGTAAATGAGTCATTATGTTCTCAGAAGGCTGGTTTGCTCTTACCTTGTCCACCATCATTGGAAGTAGAATGCAGGTGTAGTATCTTTTATCTGAAATGCTTGGGACCAGAAGTATTTGAAATTTTGAATGTTTTTGGATTTTGAAATATTTGCATATATGTAATAAAATATCTTGGGGATATGATCTACTTCTAAACATGAAATGTATTTATGTTTCATATATACTTTATACTCATACACCAAAGATAGTGCTATACAATATTTTCAGTGTGCCTGCATTTTTTTCTATAATCTGTCACATGAAGTCAGGTTGGCACCATGTTGGCCCTGAGAAAGTTTCAGGTTTTGGAGTTTTCTGAATTTTCATATTAGGGATACTCAACCTATTTCAAACACATCTCACTAAGTCTTCACATCTATACCATTAATAGTAAGGATAAAAATATTATGTTGGGTCTGGTTTTGCATGGCAGTTTAAGCTGCTGCTTGCAATGCCAGTATCCTATATTAGAATACCTGGTTTGAGTCCTGATTGCTCTGCTTCCAAACCAGCTTCCTGTCTGGGTGCCTGGGGAAGTAGTGGAGGATGGCCCAAGTGCTTGAACTTCTGCCACCCAGGTAAGAAACCAGGATAGAGTTCCTGGATCTTGCTTTGGTCTGGCCTAGCCCTGGCTATTGCAGCTACATGGGGAGTGAACCAGTGGATGGAAGATCTCTCTCCCTCTCTCCTCCTTTCCCTCTCTCCTTCTCTCCCTCTCTCCCTCTCTCCTCCTTTCCCTCTCTCCTTCTCTCCCTCTCTCCCTCTCTCTCCTTCTATCTCTCCCTCACCTTCTCCCTCTCCCTCTTCTTTCCCTGTCCCTCTTTCTCTCCTTTTCTCCCTCTCCCTCTCCCCCTCCCTACCTCTGTTTGTAGGAGTTGGAGTCTTCTGTACTCTGGCTGCTTGCTTGCTATGCTCCCCTGGAATTTATGACCTCCTGCCCCCCACCAGCTCCCCTGGGATTTATGGCCCCATGCTTCCCGCCAGTTCTTCCCCGTGCCATCTCCTTTGTATGGCCTTCCCGCCCTATAACTAAATGAACCAATGAACATGTTAGGTCCCAATATCTTGCCATATAGAGAGTAAGAAGGTAACCTACGCAGGAGATGACCTGCACCCTTGTGTGAGGCTATAAAAACCTCTCTTATGCAAACGGGAGGGCCTTTTGCCTGTGCATTGCTAAATGGCTGTGTGCGGGTAGGGGTCCCTGCTGGCTGGTAACAAACAAACCTCTGCTTTTGCATCTGGGACTGTGCCTTGTGCATTGATTGGGAAATTCAATTCGGACACAACATGTTGCTCTGCCTGTCAAATAAATAGATATATACATACATAAATAAATCTTTAAAAATTATGCTACTTATGTTTTAGAGGACCTTAAGGTTCAGATATACTTACTTTGTCATGTAGCTTCCTCAAATTAGTGATATAAGTAAAGCAGCTATTTTGAAGGATAAAAATGAAGTCTAGAGAGTTAAGTCTGTGGTCCAGGACTGAGGAGCTGGTTAAAGATGGGGCCAGAGAGAGGATAGATACTACTTTCTTGTACTACTCATTGCACTCTTTAACAATGCTAGCATTCTTTAAAGGATCTTCTTGAGAGGGTTGATGGTAGTAGATAAGTAAGTCTGCTCTACTTGTAAGGCAGCCACAAACCTCTGCATTCTGAATTCTGCTACCAAGGAATACTGCTGATAGCAGGAGTGGAGGCTGAGGTCGGGGGAGCAGGCTGAGGGAGCTGTTTCCTGCATCTAGGAACTTTGAGAGGAAGGTTCTGACTGAGGGGTTCCCTCCAGGGACCTCATGTCGATAAATCCTGTACCTCCCTGCCCCTTTGCCCCTTTCTTCTGCTTACTTTACTCTGCCAATTCATATGAGTGGAATCTTTTCTTTTTTGGAGTGCTCCACCAGCTCCCTTTATGATTTCTGAAGTTCAGTAGGTTGCACCATACACTTTCATGTCGATGAGAATTCTAGAGTTGGGAATGGAAGTTTACGGAACATCCACCTAGCAAGGCCCTTGTTTGAAAATGAGTGGTGTGAGAAGACTGCTGTGGAACCAGAAGTCCTAGCTCAGATTTCTTTCCACTGCTATGTGCCATTGCATTTTGATAAGCTGGTCTCCACACCAAGAGTGTAAGCTATTTGAAGACAAGGACTTCTTAGATCTCGCCCACAATAGCTATACAGTGCTGAATGTGTCCTAAGATCACAAAAACGCATAGAGGGACTTTGGAGCAGAAGAATTCAGCTGGCCATACTGGCTAGGACTCCCTCCAGCCAAGTAAAAGAATGCTCATCTCAGTCTGAAAAACCCTTTTTTGGCCTCTGCCACGAATGTGCTGTGTCAGTGGTGCTTGTTGGCAGCGGGTACAAAGTCAAAGTACTAATGTCACAGGATGCATTCTGACCCAAATAGATAGTCACTCCACAGCACTTTCCTGAGCTCTCCTGACTAGGATTGTTGAGTATGCAGAGCTTGAATTGATAAGGGGAGTTCTTTAAGAGGCAAGGCGCTTTTGCTTGTTCTATTTCAAGTATATTCCAAGGAGCTTGTTATAGCCCTATAAATAATCATTGATCCTCCCAGGATGCCTCACAGCATGTATTATTTCTGTTTTGCAGCTGAATCTAGAAAGCCAGAGCTGTTAGGTTTTCCACCTAAGGCAAATGGGTTGGCATTGTGCAAATAGTTGCTCTGAAGGACGATGGGACAGGAGGCCTTTTGCTGCATTTTTGTCCTTGCCAGATGTGTGTATATGGAACATCCATGACTAAAAGCAATGGTAGAAAGCCCTAACCTGTGTTACTTTAAAACGCTAGCATCAGCAAAGGCCCAGAATCAAAGCTGGCCTTTGTTATCGCTTCTAACCAGAGCTCTCTCGGATTGGTACAGATGGAAAGCAAAGTAATTTCCAGTTGTGTCTTTGAAGTTGCCTGGTGTGATATGCTGGGTGTTTAATACATGCTGTGGATATTTTTAAAACAGAGAACAGTCATAAAGTGATAACATAAAGGAACTGTTTGAACAACTACATATAAGGGCCTAAAAAATAACCTACATAAAATTTTGTTTTCCCCTTTTCTTTTATAGATATGTCTGTGTTCTGTTGCTGATACATTTTTCTTTACAGATTAGAGACTTACACATGTTCGTGGTGAAACTGTTATACCTCAAGTCATTTTTATACCATGAAATTTCTCATTTTCACAAGCTCTATCATTTCACAAGCTATTTTGCCTTTGTCTCTCCCCATAGCTAGTCAAATGAAAATTGTTACTGATGGCTAGTTTTAATTGGTCACGATAGGAATTTATTATACTAATTTTCCAAATTTTTTTTTTTTTTTTTTTTTTTTTTTTTGCTGTGTGTGTCAGGCGGCTGCTCTATGGTTCAGTGGTTTTGATTGCTTTGGGAGCTCCTAGATGAGCAATACTGCCAGAGAAGAGTGCCTTTCAATAGTAGATAGGAGGTGTTCTGTGGAAGCGTATTATGAATTAAATAAATAGGGGGATGAATGACCTGAACTCATGCCACAAAACCTGGAAAAAAGCTGTTAGTGACCTCTTTTAGCATGCTAGAATGTTAGAGGTAAAAGTGACATTAGAGGTCACTTAATCTAGTTTCCTGTTGTGAGATAGCAAATGAACTTGATCTATTTTCTCTAGAAAATATTTTAAAAGAGAGATTTGGGGTTTGGGAAGGACACCAGACATATGGTTAGGTGAGCTGGGTTCCATAGCCAGCAAACCACTTTCTTTTTGGCATGACCTTGGATGTTACCCAATTTCCCCTCTGTGAAGTAAGGGTAAACTGAGGCAGTGGATGTGAAGTTGTGAGGTTCATATTTTTACTCTTCCTGCACCCTTCCTCACTTCTGGAGAAAGCCCACACTCCCATCCTGACCATAGGGCATATGGCCTGGTAGCTCACCCCATGTGAACACATGGACTGGTTCAGGAGGTGGGACATGATTGAAGCAGAGCCAATTCGTCTTTCTGTGTAATTCTTCAAACCAAACCTGACAGGGTCTTTTCTCTAGTATGGTATTGATAGAAGGATCTGAACTTGGAGCTGCTAATAGCCAATCCCCATCTCCCTGTTCGCACTGTTAGAGGGAATAAGATGAATGCAGAGTATTGCCAGATTTGAATGTATCCCCTCCACAATTCATGTTGGAACTTAATCCACAATGCAGTCATATTAAGAGGTGAGGCCTTGGGGCCAGTGCTGTGGCATAGAGGGTATAGCCGCCTCCTGGAGTGGCAGCGTCTCATATGGGCACCATTTTGAATCCTGGCTGTTCCATTTCCAATCCAGCTCTCTGCTGTGGCCTGGGAAAGCAGTAGAAGATGGCCCAAGTGCTTGGGACCCTGCACCGACATGGGAGACCCAGAAGAAGCTCCTGGCTCCTAGCTTTGGATAGGTACAGCTCCGGCCATTGTGGTCATTTGAGAAGTGAACCAGCTGATGGAAGACCTCTTTTTCTCTCTCTCTGCCTCTGCCTCTCTATTACTCTGTCTTTCAAATAAATATATAAATCTTAAAAAAAAAAAAAAGAGAGAGGTGGAGCCTTTAGTAGGCACTTTGGTCAAGAAAGCAGAGCCCTCATGATTGGAACTGGTGACCTTGTAAATGGGCTGAGAGCTAGTAAGGCCCCTTTTGCCCTCCTGTCTTTTCTTTTATGTGAGGACACCTTCACTAGGCACTGAACCTGCCGACCCCTGGTTCTTGGATGTCCCAGCCTCCAGAACTGTGAGAAAGTAAATTTCTTTCTTTCTTTTACTTTATTTATTTGAAAGGAAGAGTGACAGAGACAGAGAGGGAGACAGGGAGAGGGAGAGAGATCTTCCATCCACTCATTCACTCCTCAAGTGGCTGCAGGAGCCAGAAACTCCATCCGGTCTCTCACGTGAATAGCAAAAGCCCAAGTGCCATTGTCTACTGCCTTCCTAGGCACATTAACAGGAAGTTGAATCAGAAGCAGAGCAGCCAGGACTCCTGGGACTCTGATATAGGTTGCCAGCATTGCCAACATTGGCTAACCCACTGCACCACAACACCAGCCCCTAAATCTCTTCTTTATAAATTACCCAGTCTATGGTGTTTTGTTATGGCAGCACAGCTACAGGGCAGAGATGCAGGGCAGATGGGGCCTAAGTTCCTGGTTTCAGCTGGCCCTGAGGCAAAGCTAACTCCTATAGTCATAGTAGTTTTGTTTTTAAGCTCAAAATTCCCTTTTATAGGTTAAGATAGTTTGTTGGGTTTATCTGACTTGCTTGCTGAATGAGTTTCAACTAATTTTGTATCCAGTAAATGGATCAAACAGAATTTATGAGGTCTAATCAGAAAGCATCTTTATTTTTGTTTCTTGCTGTTCTATTAGGGTGTCTTCAGTAGAGGAAGTTCTTTCTTACTCCAGGATGAAACTTCGGGCAATTTCAGGACTTCTGTAATGATTCTAAGTGGCACACTTTATGACAAGGATTTGTATGTTCCATATAGAGTAGAATGGTCAGGTTACCAAAATTTCAAGTCCGATTTGAAGTGAAGTCTTCTCCCTGCTTCCATGCCCTAGCTAAGGCCCTTGCAAACCCAATCTTGTTTTCATTTGATAGCCATATTTTCTGAGCCTGTCATGGTCTAAGCTGGAAAAAGAGAGAGAAGAAAAGTGTTGGGGCTATAGTGGTGGTCAGGAAAGTGCTTATTTGATAATAAAACACAAGGCTTCATGTTCTCTAAGTCTTGCCAGTGTTCAAAACTCTGTACTGATGACTTTTCTGAGTTTTCAGCCACACCTACCTTTATTTTACTTATATGTAAACAATGCATTTTCCTTACCTCCTGGTTTTCAGCAATCCATTCCATAAAGACTCTGGTGGGTTCTTTCCACCCCTCTAGGCAGTCCTCTTGGGTGGAATCTAAGTGATGTCAGACCAGTTTTCTCCTCTTTGTGGGCCACATCCGTGCACAGGAAGGATCCCTGGGCAGACAAGTGCTGGGGTGCAGGCTAATTTAGCACAGTCACCTACTCTTCCCTCATCTCCCCTCCTCTCTGTCAGCTGTTGCTCTGTGAGCTTTGGTTCCAGGCAGGAGCCAGATATTTATCCACTGTGTACTCCTAATGACGAGGTGCCCTTGCCAAGCTTCGGGGTGGGCCTTTGGCAGTCCTCTCTCCTGACTTGCCCGTATCAACTTCCCTCTGTTACATGTGAGAAAGGATACACAACACAGTGCTCACCCAAGAAACCTTCCTCTGAAACCCTCTCGATTTCAATGCATTTGACTTTTCAGTTTGAGAGCTTTTTTAGAACGGCAGAGCAGGTTGCAAAATGTTGCTTTTACAAATTTACATATGGGCCTGGAACTTCAAGTTGGAATTTCATGACTATATCTTGGTATCTCCGCTGAAGTTTCCAATTTCATAGGTTTTTGAAAACGCTTTGTAAACTGTGAAGTGCTGCACAGATGTAAAGAATTAACTCCCTTTGCCCTGAAGAGGTACCGGACTGAATGAGGAAGAACTGAAAGTAGAATGCAGCTGTTCTTGAAGCAGCAAACATTTGAAGAGATTTATGTAGGCCAGTCTGCTGACTTCGTTTTCTGTCTAGTTAGTGTATACTTTATCACTTAGTTAAGGTGGAATTGTTAATAATACACAGCTTCCAATTTGTGCTGCTCTTCTAGCTAAATGTAAAAATGGCAATACTTAAGACAGTAGGGGATAATCGTTTGAAGTGGAAAATGAGAGCTGTGCAGGGAACCCCTGTTTCTCTTTTAGTTTAGGCAAGCTGCATTTGTACAGACACATACCCTGTCCACACACTTGGTGTCATTTTTTTGTGGTTGTGATATTTTGTTATTGTGTACAAATGGGTTGATCATCCTGAATCCCACTCAAGGAAGTACTTTCTTCAGGGAAGGTGAAACTGACCCCCCCCCCAAAAAAAAAAAAAGAGGTCAAATGGGAGGCTATACCCATGACTTGGGTTTCCCAAGTCCTCATGTATTCAGCGGTTGTTTACTGAACACTTATTATGTTTCCCAGGCACTGTGCTAGCCTCTAGGTCTACTGTGGTGAACTACACAGGGAGATTGTAATCTAATGGGGGAAACAAGCACCAAACATTTAAATCTCCAATTGCAAACTGGATCTTCCACCTACTGGTTCACTCCCCCAGATAGTTGCAACAGCCAGGACTGGGCCAGGCTGGAGCCAGGAGCCAGGAGCTTCTTCCAGGTCTCCCACATGGGTGACAGGAGTCCCAACACTTGGGCCATCCTCTGCTGCTTTCTCCAGACCATTAGCAGGGAGCTGGATTGTTAAGTGGAGCAGCTGGGATACAAATCAGCGCCCAAATTAGATGCTGGTGTCACGGGGGCAGCTTTACCAGCTGCGCTACAGCACCAGCCCCAAGAAGGCATTCTTAACAGAACTATCAAAGGTGGATCTCTGGGTGAACATTTAGCCTAGTGGTTAAGATATCAGTTAAAATGCCCATGTCCCATATTGGAGTACCTGGGTTTAATACCTAGTCCCAGCCCCCTGACACCAGCTTTCCTTCTAATGTAAATCTTGGTAGGCAGCAGATGATAGATCAAATAGTTGGGTCCCTGTCTCTTACACTGAGTTCCCGGCTCCTGGCTTTGATCTGGTCCAGTCCTGGCTATTTTGGGTTTTGAGGGATGGAATCTCTCCCTTGCTCTCGCTCTCTCCTCCTCTCTCCCCTCCCCCTTCTCAAACAAATAAAAAAGAAAAAAGAATAAAAAAGACTACTTTGGGAAACATCACTGTTCCTTGGAATAGAAGTTTTCTCCAAGTGGCCAATTTTGCCCTCAGAGTTTCTTGTTAGCCCTGAGCCAAAGAGCTCTTGCAGAGGAGTAGTTTTCTCACTCTTCCTTATTCTCTGGACACTCTCTGTTTATTGATTCTATTTCAAAGCAGGGATGTACGAGGAGTAGAGGGAGGAAAAAGGATGAGTAAGGAAAGACTTTTGGGCTGTGTGTAGCTTACTAATAAGAACGTTCTCTCCAAAACAAATATCCTAAGGATTTCTTTCAAGGAAAAAAGACAGTGAATATGGTTATGAATGAGTTGTGAACACAGAACAGTCTGGCTTGACAGAAACAGGATGGACTGAGAAAAAACTTGTATTTCCAGTGTAATATGATATCTGCCTATAGTGCTGGCTACAGGAATGCTTGACATTTGTTCCAGCTGTATATGTTTTATTTTGATAAACATTATTTCCTGAATATTGCGTGATATAGGAGAAGTAGCATTGGATGGTGTATTAAAGAACCTTGGTTTCTTGGGGCAGGCATTGTGGCACAGCAAATTAAACTGCTGCTTGGAACACGCACATAAATTAAATACATAAATTAAATCTTTCTTTTTAAAGATTTATGTATTTATTTGAAAGGCAGAGAGAGTTACAGAGAGGCAGAGGCAGAGAGAGAGAGAAGTCTTCTATCTGCTGGTTCACGTCCCAAATGGCTCAAATGGCCGGGGCTATGCCTGTCGGAAGCTGGGAGCCAGGAGCTTCTTCTGGAACTCTCATAAGGAGGTAGGGGCCCAAGGATTTGGGCCATCTTCTACTGCTTCCCCAGGCCATAGCAGAGAGCTGGATCAGAAGAGGAGCAGCCAGGTCCGAGGCCCATATCAAATGCCAGTGCTGCAGGTGGTGGCTTTACCCACTACACCACAGTGCTGCCCCCATAAATAAATCTCTTTTTTTTATTTTTTTATTTTTTATTTTTGACAGGCAGAGTGGACAGTGAGCGAGAGACAGAAAGGTCTTCCTTTTGCCGTTGGTTCACCCTCCAATGGCTGCCGCGGTAGCACGCTGCGGCCGGCGCACCGCACTGATCCGATGGCAGGAGCCAGGTGCTTCTCCTGGTCTCCTATGGGGTGCAGGGCCCAAGGACTTGGGCCATCCTCCACTGCACTCCCTGGCCACAGCAGAGAGCTGGCCTGGAAGAGGGGCAACCGGGACAGGATCGGTGCCCTGACCGGGACTAGAACCTGGTGTGCCAGCGCCGCAAGGTGGAGGATTAGCCTAGTGAGCCGCGGTGCCGGCCCCCATAAATAAATCTTAAAAAAAAAAAAAAAAAAAAAAAAAAAAGCCGAGCTTGGTTTCTAACTTCTCTTCTACCATCAATGATCATCTTTGGGTAAGTCACTTTATTGTTCTTAGTTACAAGATGATATCAAATGCTAATACTTGCCTCACTGCTTCTCAGGGTTGTTGGAGAGATAAATGAAATCATAATAAGACTTTTATAAATGATAAAAAGCTTTACATTTACTGCATGGTTATTATTACCGTTTGTCTGTTTTGAGTTCGGTATTTGTGACTGGTCTTAGCCTTAGCCTATCAAACCTTTTTCCTCAGTCTTATCCTTAGACCAAGATTCAACAAATAGAAAATCTTTTGTGTGTGTCTACTGGGTAAGAGCTTTATAACACAGCTGCCACTAACATAGGTATTCTTGGCAGTTGTATACAAGAATATTAGAAAAATGTGTCTTTCTGAAGCAGGACAGGATGGAGCTTAAATTTCAGCTCATCATTCATTACCTAATGACTCTGAAGGAATCTGATTTGTCTGTGTTTGATTTTCCTCATCTGTGAAATGGCTGTGAGGATTAAATAAATGCTATTTTTTAAAAGATCGTTTTTTTGAATGGCAAAGCATGAGAGAGAGAGAAAGAGAGAGCAAGATCTTCCATCTTTTGTTTCCCTCCCCAGATATTCTAATAGCCTGGGCTGGGCCAGGCTGAAACAAGGAATCAGGAACTCCATCTGGTCTCCCACATGAGTGGCAAGATCCCAAACACTTGGGCCATCTGCTGGCTTCACAGGCACTTTAGGAGGAAGTTGGATAGGAAGTGGAGCAGCCCACAACTGAGCCAGGACTCTGAAAGAGATGGCCTCTCTTCCTCTTTAAAACAAATAGATTGATATCTAGCAAAGCAGATTATTTTATTTATAAAAGATCCACAAGGGATTATAAGTAATACGAATCAAGTTTTTATTCAAATTTTGCTGTATTTGAGGAAGTGAGGCACATTTCCACTTGTTTTCTAATGAAGCAGCTTTTTAAACATTTAAACATTTGATTGTATGACCATCTTTTATGGAGACTGAGTACAGCTGGTTTTTTTTTTATGTATCACAGTAAGCAATTTATTGTTTGGTTTTATTATAATTTAAAATGGTATAACTTGAATAAATCATTTTTTATTTATGTAGGATTTATATCTACCCATTTCTTAAGAAACATTTTAATTGGTTTACAAAATTAAGCCAAACAGAAAACAAAGCATGACAATGAAATTGAAACAAAAAACAAAGTAAGCAGATAGATTTCTTCAGACCCCTGAGGTGTAAATACCTCTTAGAGAAGCAGAGAGTAGGGCTCTCCTTGTTTGCAGCATGTCTTATTGTTCTGCCATCATTTTTCATTGTCCTTCTTTGTGTACTTCCCACACCTCCTTTTCCTGGCTCCCTCATTACTTGAACAAATGGGTCACAGGGGAACTTGGGAGGTTGGTGGGGAAAGGAGCCCCAGCTGACCAAGAATTCGCAGCAACAAATAGAAAGTGTACATTCTTTCTGTTGCCTTGACAATTTTTCCTGAGTTCAAAGTTTCAGACACTGCATCTGTGAATGTGTTACCTCTTCCTGGGATATAACCTAACTCTCTTTCTCTCTTATTTTGAAATGGTTCTGGGCCAGGAATGGTGAAACAAATGACTTCAGACAATCTGATTACACAAAAAAGGATTTTGAGACAGAGGTTTTTGTTTATGAATTTCCGAAGACTGTATCTCTCTTTAATAAAAAGTGCCTCTTGAGGAATGTGTTTGGTGGAGGTTTATGCTGTTATGGATCTTTCAACCTAATGGTGTAATTACCATATGTCATTAATCCTCTTCCTGCAGGGAATCACTCTCCCCTCCCTCCCTCCCTCCCTCCCTCCCTCCCTCTTTTTTTCTTTAAAAAAGCCAGAGGACAACAAGAGCAAATGTTTGCAACTTCAAGCACATTATTCATTTTAAATGGAAGTTGACACATTGTGGATATGAAAAATAAGAACTCTAGATGATCAGTTTTTAAAAAGTGGGAGCCATTATGCTGTGTTCAAAAAGAATGCCTTGTGGCATCCCTCTCAGTGCCGGTATCTGTTAGCATAACTTCCTGAGGCATGTCTCATTTTTAGCTTTTGATTTTCTGTGGGTTGTATCTTTGCCTGCTCTCCTCCTCCCTCACTTCACCCCACCTCCAAATAGGTTTTTGGTAGGTTTCCTGCTGTGACCAAAGTCAAGTGATTGGAAGAGAGGGAAGGTTAACAATTGAGGGGTAAATTTAAGAGCTAATTACGCATTCCACGTTCTCTTGCTCATTATTCTCTAGGAGAAAGAGGTGGTACAATCTATTGTTTCTTCCTTTGCTTCACTTCTTTGCAGCCAACATTGTTGTTATAAAAGTAATAGATATTTATTGTAGAAATTCTAAAAAATACAAAAACCCTAAGGGGAAAATTTCTCCTCCAATTCCTCTACCCTGAGAGAACCATGATTCACCGTGGTTCTGTGTAGTGATGTATCTCCTGTCTGTTATGTGTGTGGGTTCACTTTCTAGGATAGCTGGGTAAAAAAATTTTTTTTTGTTTCCAATATACTTATTACAAATATTTCACATCATTAAAGCTTCTCTTATGGGGCCAACATTGTGATGTGGCGTGTTAAGCTGACACTCCATATTGGAGAGCTGGTTCGAGTCCCTGCTAAGGCACCTAGGAAAGCAGTGGAAGATGGCCCAAGAACTTGGGCCCCTGCACCCTTATGGGAGACCTAGATGAAGTTCCAGGCTGCGGACTTCTCCCTGGCTCAGCCTCAGCCATTGCGGCCATTTGGAGAGTGAACCAGAGTATTGAAAATCTCTGTGTCTTTCTCTGTCTTTATCTAATCTGCCCTTCAAATAACTAAAATATTTTAAAAACTTATTTTACATGATAATTTAAAAGTATGTATTTATTTGAGAGGCAAAGAAAAAAAAAAGCAAAAAGAAGAGGAAGAGGAGGGGACCTCAGATTTGAAAGTTCACTCCTTAAATACCCATAGCTAGAGCTGGGGCAGGCTGAAGCTGGAAGCCAAGAACTCAACCCAGGTCTACCACATGGGTGGCAGGGGCCCAATTAATTGAATCATCACTGCTGCTTGCCAGGGTCTGCATTAGCAGGAAGCTGGAGTCAGGAGCCAGAGTATGGCATTGAATCCGGGTATGCCAATATAGGATACTAGCATCTCAACTGCTGCTACATCACCATTTTTAATGGCTATGTGGTAGTCTCCCTGTCAGTTAACTGTATCTGTGTAGGAATAAAATACAGTTATCAGAAGACCAAAGCTTTCATGCCCCAAACCCTGAAAATAAGGCACAATCCATATTCCCCAGACATGAGTGACTACCTGTGCATTACCCAAGGCTGGGCGGCTGGGACCTCCAGAGAACCTTGGGGAAGCTCGAAGCTGCTCCGTCTGCTTTTTCACACCTAGTGTCTTGCTTCCTTGGCTACTGAGAAAAGCCTTGGGAGAGGCACTCTCAGCCATCATTGCTCCAATAAACAAGAAAATTCATATAGAATTTATTTTTCGTCAAAGTCATGAGAATATGTAGTCTTCAGGGACTCTTTTTAATAATATAATGATGCTTGTGAAGCTAGTGTTGGCAATTATTTAATTCTCTCATCCTGTGGGATGTAGTTTAGATTCTGGTCTATTAATCACATCTCTATTCCAGCTCCAGCTTCTTTAAAGCATGGTGTAATTTGCAACAGCTAGGATATCCTTTCTGGAGGGGAGGAGGCTGAGAGAGTGGGTGTGGTCACCTGTATGTATTCTGGTATACAAACACCTCTTTCTTGGGTTTGCATTAGTGTAGTCAAAAAAAAAAAAAAAAAAAAAATCATGATCCATTAGAGTTTGCTAGTCCAGCAATGCTGCAGTGCAGCAGACATTGGCAAATACGAAGGTAGCATGTGCTTACTCTGAGCCAACGTTGCCTAAGTAGTGGGGGCTGCAGCTCCCCTGTTTGTTTTTCCCAGCTGACTTGTCCTGGGGCCTGAAGCTGTGCACCTCAGGAACGTGAGAGGAGAATAAACTTCAGTGATGGAGTCCTAATTGCACCAAATCAAAGCTCATTGAGTCAGCCAGGTCATTAACTCCTTGATATTTAATTACTAGCTGCTCCTCTGCTGGAAAATGTCATCAGGTCCTTGTACTAAATCTGTTCCTAAGGATTGTGTTTCCCTTTGAATGGTTTGTGTTTTATTGTACTGTAGGAAAATCCGAAAACCATTTTGACAGTTGAGTAAGGCGGGAGATGCCAGCTGCCGTGTCCTCAAGCCACGATTGCTCTTCAAGGCTTGCATCTGAGTGCGATCAGGTTTTGCAGAAGAAACAGATTTATCTGAAGATTTGGCAATAGGTGAAGACTCACCTGGGTCAAATGTGTGGGAAGTCTTTGAGGTGGATCCCTGATCTAGGTGTTTTGTCTGTTAGGGTCCCCTCATCCCTTACCTTTAGTACAACAATGAATGCTGTGTGGCAGATTGGGAGAGAGTTTTTAATTGAATACCATTATTGTAATAATTCAAGATTCATTCAGTATCAGTCTAATGACATGTGAAGAACATATGCTGTGTCTTCTCGAAACAGCTGTGAGTAGTTTCTTAGATGTTTAAAATTCTTTTCATATTCCCAAGTAGGATTTCGGCATCAACAGAATTGTTTCTTAAAATACTGGATATTTTGCTTCTGTCATTAAACCAGTTAGTTTTACATCATAATGTTTCTGCCATTAACTATCTAAAATATTAAGCATAAAAATAATTGAGAGGGTGGGTGTCCTGGTACAGTGGGACGAGCCACCACTTGGGATGTCCATGACCCATATCAGAGTGCTGGTTCAAGTCCTTGCTATTCCAGTTCCTGTCCAGCTTCTTGATAACGAATCCTGGGAGGCAGCAGAAGGTGTCTCAAGTGCTTGGGCCCCTGCCACTCACTTTGGAGACTTTGAGTTCTGATCTCCTGGCTTCTGCCTGGCCTGGCTCTGGCTATTGTGGGCATTTGAGGCGTGAACCTGTGTGGAAGCTCTCTCTTTGTTTCTGTCTCAGTCTCTCTCTATTGCTCTGCCTTTCAAACAGATGAGAATAAACAAACATGTAAAATATAGTTCTGAGATTTGTTTCTCAAATGGGCTTAATAAATCCTATCTGATATTATATTTTCTTGTTTGGAGAGTTCAATCCATTTGTCTCCATTATAGTTATCCTGTTGATTGATAATGGCTTTTTAAATTGCTTTCTTTTATATTTTTCATCATTTCATATAGGTGGAGCCCTATATATGTTGAAATTATGCAACATTTGATACAATATCTCCAAAGTGGAATGAGTTTCTCTTGAGAAAAACAATCTAGTGTAATTTTTTTTTTTTTTTTGACAGGCAGAGTGGACAGTGAGAGAGAGAGAGACAGAGAGAAAGGTCTTCCTTTTCCATTGGTTCACCCCCCAAATGGCTGCCACGACCAGCGCACTGCGTCGATCCGAAGCCAGGAGCCAGGTGCTTCCTCCTGGTTTCCCATGCGGGTGCAAGGCCCAAGCACTTGGGCCATCCTTCACTGCCTTCCCGGGCCATAGCAGAGAGCGGGCTGGAAGAGGAGCAACCGGGACAGAATACGGTGCAACTGGGACTAGAACCTGGAGTGCCTTCACCGCAGGCGGAGGATTAGCCTAGTGAGCTGCAGTGCCGGCCTAGTGTAAATTTTGTGTTAGCCAAATGGATTTCTTCTCCCTCCCAATTTTAGTTTAGTTGAGATCATATATGTAAGGTTCTTAACTTAGTGTCTGGCCTATAGTAAATGCTCCATAAACATTAGCACTCATGAATATTTTCATTATACTAAAATATTTCACTTCTTTTTTTTACCTCTAGTACCTGATATGTTTTTGTTTAAATAATTAAATTTCTGAGTATTAACACAGCCTCACAGAATTTAAAGAAAAGTAAACTCTATGAATAAATTTTAATGAAATGTTTTTCCCAAGAGCTATTGAAATGATTTTAATTCATTTCATAGTCATCTCTGAATTAAAACTCTTCTTAGTTATCATCCATTTCATTTAATGATGAAAGAATACAAAAACACATCAGGGAAATCTTTGACACAACAGGAATAAAATGCCTATTATCTGGCTTCAATACTTTGTACTGTTTTAAAAATTCTATATTCAGCTAGTTCCCCAATGTTTTGTACCCCAAAGTATAATGAATTAGTATAAAGAAGCACTGAATGGTAGAAACTACTATGCTCCAAGTTCAGAATACTTTCCAAGTATATGTATTTCAATATTTACATTACTGTTCAGCTTTACTTTTTGATGATATGATCTATGCAAAATTAACTGTATTTGGTTTAAGTTCGATTATATTTAAATCTAAAAGACTGACATTAAGAGTACTCACCTTAAAATAATGATTGTTTTTTAATTTTTGACAGAAATTCCATACAAGTATTTTCCTTGCTTCATTTTTATATCACGCCTGCTTATTGTCACCACTCTTGTAATGTTGAAAAGCAGTCACACTGGATCTCATTTTTGCTGCTTTAGTTAAGGCTCAGCAAGAGAACTGCTGTTATTTAATAAATGGATTTGTTCATTGTCACTAATGTGACAGCAGGAATTTGAAGCCATCTGATTTCTTAGCTGGTTCTGTTAATTCAGTAATGGCTTCATACTGGCAGCTGGTAGCTGCTAAGTCACTAAAGCTAACAGAGTTTTCAGGGAAACCTCGGTTCCACTGATACATGAAAATAGGCATATTTTTAACCTGGGTAATCAATATGTCTTCTGTTGGTTAGGTTTATGCAAGTTAACTTTGAGAGATCATCACTAGTTACTGTTACAGCTGCAAAACAGTCATATTGGGAACCTATGAACTATTATTTTTTTCTCTGCTCTCTCAGTTTTAGGTTAATTTTCAGGATTTCCAGGATTCATAAAATTTATATATTCTTTATTTCCTTTCTTACATTGCTCATCAGCATTCTCAACATAAGGTAGTAGGGTAGAGGGAAATAAATAAACTTAAAAATGCCTAAAATAAAATCTAAGACAGAAAGGGATCTTGAAGATCTTCTAATCCAGTATTTTCCTACTGTCTACTCCATTGTTTTACAGATGAGGAGAGAGAAGGCCAGTGAAGTTAAGGAATGTGTCCAAGAGCCCAGTCACAGAGCTGACCAATTGTAGTGTGCCTGGTGATCCAGGTTTCCTACTGTTGGTCAGGACTCCTTTCAGAAGCTGGAATAACAGCTTTATCCGCTCATGGCTTCCTATGGAACAATGAATTGCTCAGGGGAAGTATGCCTCAGTAGCCTGCAAAGGTCTTTTAAGGAGGTGGTAGTGGGAAGAGACTATTAGAGAGAATTCATGGACAGAGCAATAGGAGGGCTCTGAAAAAAAAAATGGGTGTAAAAATAGTACATACTGTTGAGAGTCAACATGAGGAAAAAATAAGGATGCATTTAATTGCTTAGCCTAGCATTCAGCATATAAAAAGTTTTCAGTAAATATGAACTATTGCTAATTTTTATTATCATAGAACTAAAATTTTTAAGTATCCTTGCATGGTTCCAGCCTACTGTTATTTCTTCATTTTCTGCCAATTCTTTCACGTTTCCCTCCACATCCAAACACACACACACACACACACATACCACATGCACAGCAACAGCCCTATAACCCAATTTTAGCCTCAAATACACTTTGTTTTTATCATGCCTCTATGTCTTTGTGTGGACTGCTCTCTGCCTAAATTGCTACCCAGCCCATTGTTCAGCAAGCTCTTTATATACCTTAAGACTTGGCTCAAGGCCGGCGCCGTGGCTCAACAGACTAATCCTCCGCCTTGCGGCACCGGCACACCGAGTTCTAGTCCCAGTTGGGGCGCCGAATTCTGTCCCCTACGGCCCGGGAAGGCAGTGGAGGATGGCCCAAGTCCTTGGGCCCAGCACCCCATGGGAGACCAGGAGAAGCACCTGGCTCCTGGCTTTGGATCAGCGCGATGCACCGGCCGCAGCGGCCATTGGAGGGTGAACCAACGGCAAAGAGGAAGACCTTTGTCTCTCTCTCTCTCACTATCCACTCTGCCTGTAAAAAAAAAAAAAAGACTTGGCTCAAATATCCTTTCTGACATGGTGTTGCCAAGGCTTTCTGATTAGAGAATTTATTGTACCCTTTTGTAGTTATCCCTTTGTAAGCTGTCTACTTCCTTAAATCACAAGCTGTTTGAGGGCAAGGACTTTTTCTTTTAGCTCTCTGTATTCACCATAATGTTTGGAGCATCAGAAACTCAATAAATGTTGATAGAATGAATACTTGAATCAATTATCACTCTTGCTTTGTAACCCAGTGCAGCTAGCCTTCTGCTTTGCATAGCTATGAATTTCTACAATTACTCTTCTGATAGGACAACCATCCCTTACTATGTTTATTCAGTATCCTCTTGAAGACCACGGAAGTAGGCATTTTTGCTTGATTCATAGGTGCCATCTGGTGGATTAAAGACTAACTACAGGTGCATTCTTAAAACCATAGGGAAGTTAGGATTACTACTGCTTATTAATATGGAAGTTTCCACTTTTTCATGGTAATTTCCAGAAGCATAGTCAGGAAAAACACCTTGGTAATTATTCTTTCATTCTTGTGCACCAGCTTCTTAAAGAGGTTGATCAATAAGAAGTTGATAAATTAAGTTGAATAATATTTCAAAATATTAATTTGGCTAATAGGATGCATATCATTAAATACACTCATATTGTTTACTGATTAGTTTAATAACTTATGTAATTTAAGATAAACTGATTACATTTTTAGATACTGAGTTTTTAAGATGTTTCTGTGATATTGAAGTCTTTTGATTCATTGATTCACCAAGCATTTATTGAGATACTTACATAAGGCTTGACATTGTACAAAGCACTGAAGAACCAGAGATGAAAGACAGAAAATATTTAGGTTAGATGTGAATGTAAAACTATGTAACTTTTCATAATACAAATCATAAAAACACCATTTAGATTTTTTAAAGAATTCTTTATGTTCATTTAGCCATTCACATTCAGCATTATAAATATCATAAAGTTACCAGTTTTATTTGTGTCATTTGGGTGGATTTTTGAGTATTTGAATCTGAAGGAAAATTCTTTGTGGTTTTTAATAAAATGTAAATATGCACTCAATTTTTACATTTCTTACAATCTATTTACCTAAAGGATAGTCTACTCCCCACATCCCAATTAAACCACGAAGAACAATGTCATAAGCCAGGACATGAACAAAAAAGGACTAAGGGAAAATAATGGTCCCAAAGTCCATGTGCCTTTCTCCAAGTCTTGAGCAAGAGATTGTGCATAAAGTCATCTCTTAGAAGCAGGATCATTTGTTGATGGAAGAGCAACCAGAGCTTCTCACAACAATCCAGGTAATTTGATGTGTGCACCAAACTCATATGCAGGAGACATCCATGTTATAACCCTCCCTTCATGTTCCACAGATGACCTAAAATAATCAAGACAATTATGGATGTTATCTGAGCATTCTCTGAAAAACTCAATATACCCAGGGCAATGAGAGCCATCTGTCAGAGACATCTGTACTCCCACATTTATTACTGCACTACTCACATTAGCCAGAAAATAGAAAAACCTATGTGTCCATCCACTGATGAATGGATAAAGAAGATATAGTACATATTCATAATGGAATATTACTCAGCTGTAAAAATGATGTAGTCTCGTCATTTGAAACAACATGGGTGTAACTGGAAGTCATGTTAACTGAAATAAGCCAAGCACAAATGATCACAAATGATCTCTCTTATATGTGGAGTCTAAAAAAAAATTGGTGATCTTATAGAAGTCAAAAATATAATGGTAGGTTCCAAAGGCTGGAGATGGGAGTGGAAAGGGAGGGTTTGGGAGAGATTGATTGAGGGGTACTAGATTATAGGTAGATGGGGTGTGAAATTCTATGGTTTTATTGTATATAAGGTGAAGAAAGATGATGTTATCTTATTGTATATTTTTCTGTTAAAAATCCTAGAAGATAGGATTTTTAAATTTTTTTCATCATAAAGAAATGTTAAATGCTTGAAAGGATAAATATATTTACTCATTTGGATATTACACAATGTATTCATATATAGAGGTATCACATAATACCCCATAAATATGTACAATTTTATGTCTGTTAACTTCTCAATGAAAAATTTAAAAATGAAGTTAATAGGTCTTCTATATGTATATTTGTCAATGGATTTGTAGGATATATATATTCATGGATATATAATTTCTAATTCACATAAATAAGTGAACATAATTTTAAAAACTGGGTATTTGTGTTTCACTTAAACATATCCATCAAAAAAAGTTCAGATCATTTTTAATCACTTAGAGTAGTAAAGTTGAATGGAACACTCACTTCTGTGGAACACTTCATTCCTGATGGCACTCATTAAATGAGGTAGCATGGAACTGAGCTGCCTATAATTTTCATCTGAAAATTTGCATAGAAACCCACATATATATTCAAAGATAATTTTTTTCTTTAACTTCAGAGCTGGAAAAGACCCAGACCATTTATTTATCCAGTTCTTGGGAAAGACACCATTAAAGTATTCTATTAAATGAGCTATATATAAAATTATGTTTATATAATTTTGTTTGTACTGCTCTTGAAGGAAAGATTTCAGAGTTGGCAGATCGCTTAATTTAAAAAGAGCTATTCAGTGCAAAAATCACCAGCCACCTGTCTTTTAAGTCCTCACTATTTAATTGCCTGATTGTGGATGTATGATCTGTGTTGGAAAAGAAAGTCTGGCTTCTTGCACATGTCTTAAGTCATCTTTATTTAATGACTTATTTATCTTAGGGCACTTAATATGTTTTGAAGAAGAATCACATGTTCTACCTTGGGGAATGTAGGTAAATTATAATTAAGTATTGTAGATGGCAACGTTTCTGTTTTTTTCATTTTTCCATAATGATTTATGACATTTGGAAATTGCTTGTGGCAGCACATGTTTTTCAGTGGATCCCCTTTGGATGTGGATTCTCTGGTTATCAGGCTCCAAGAAAGGACACTGCTCCATAGCAGGTGTCTCTTGTATCTATACATTTTTTGCTGTTTCAGAGACACTATCCCTCACTAAGCAGCTTATTATTTTCTGAGGTTGGAGCAGCTGTGGATTATTGTAATTACAGATTTATTATGTATTTGCCAATGCTCTGGATCCCAATTCCAACTACACATCTCACTTTGGAACCTTGTTCACTTTCTCATGATTTTGTAGTTGCTGATAAATGATAGTTTCAAGAATCCAAAGTTACTTACTTTAGCTTTCTATGGAACATCATCAATTGCCCATTGTTTTTAGAATGTTTCATAACTGTTTCATTTTTAATCTTAAACCAAATGAAGTACTATCCCATTATAATGTCTGGCTGCATTTTTATTCACTGATTTTTTTTTTCCTGAGGTTTGCCACCAAGCTATAATTTCTACAACTTTTAAAAAACTTTTTATGTTGTGTAGTCAAGTAGAAAGCAATCAAATGCTTAAGGAAAATTTCTGGAGTGTTAGAATTTTTAAACCAGATTGTTCACATAGTAAATGGTGCAGAGTTATGTTGCAAAATTTATCAAACTGGTTTTTAAAATATATTTATTTACTTGAAAGGCAGAGGTAGAGAGAGTGAGAGCGAGCAAGCGCTTCCATCTGCTGGTTCAGTCCCCAAATGAATGCACATGCCAGGGCTGAGCCAGGCTGAAGCCAGGAGCCAGGAGCTTCTTCCAGGTCTCCCACGGGCTGCAAGGGCCTAAGCACTTGGGCCATCTTCAACTGCTTTCCCAGGCTGTTAATAGGGATTTGGATTGGAAGTGAGGCAGCCAGGACTCGAACCAGCATCTGTTGCCACAGCACCAGTCCCCAAAATGATTTTGAGTTCTCTACGAGTAATTTCTGCAGCTAGATTGTGAGCTATTTCAAGATGAAGACTATGTGCAACTTATTTTTAATATTTCAGAAATATATCGTATTGCCCCAAACATGAAGGCACATAATAAACATATGCTAAATAATAATGTTAACATGGATATACAAATGTTTGTTAATTTTGCTTTAGTTTGGCCATTCATTTATACCAGGGTTTGGCAGGTTTTTTTTTTTTTTATAAATATGTAAATATTTTAGGCTTTGTGAACTGGTCTCTGTCTCAACTGGTCAACTCTGCCATTGTGCAAAAGCTGCCATGTACATTAGGTAAACAAATGGACACTTAAACTTCATAAATAAAGAACCTGGGCTCTAGTTTACCACCCTGGAGTTAGACCAAAGCTTGTAAACAGGTGTCATCTCATTTGCTAACTTTACTTTGGCCTTGGAATACTGTATTGAGAAGGATTCTGAGAGTAGATCTAGACTCAATTACCAATAATTCTTTGATCAATAATGTTTTGATCCTTCTGGTGATTTATTTTAAGAATGCCATGACTTATGTAGTTGATTGCCTTTATTTCTTTGCATTAGGTGCTAAGAAACTTAGTTTTTAATTCATCTGTAGCAGATAAGAGGGATCTTAATGCATGTATTTGTGTCTCAACTGTACCCCTCATTTCATTGTAATTTTATTGTCTCGTTTTTATTAGCCCTGAATTTCTTTCTTTTTTTTTTTTTTTAAGATTTATTTATTTATTTGAAAGTCAGAGAGGTCTTCCATCCTCTGGTTCACTTCTGATTGGCTGCAACGGCCAGAGCCTGGGCAGGAGCCCAGGAGCTTCTACCGGGTCTCCCACGCGGATGCAGGAGCCCAAGGACTTGCGCCATCTTCTTCTGCTTTCCCAGGCCATAGCAGCGAGCTGGATCAGGAGTGGAGCAGCCAGGTCTCGAACCAGCGCCTTATGGGATGCCTGCGCTTCAGGCCAGGGCATTAACCTGCTGCACCACAGTGCCAGCCCCAGCCCTGAGTTTCTAAAACTTGTCTATTAAAAAATACTTATGAAACTATAGACTTTGCTGAAGAGCAAAGGATTATTGAAAGTGTGCAAGGGTGCATCTGCAAAATGTTTGTGATGATACCTGCCTTGCAGAGATATTGTAAGAACTGAATGGAGTGATTTGTATAAAGTGCCATGCACAGCCCCTTACACAGAGTAAGAAGTAAGTAAATGGTTGCTGTTAAGTATACTTCTTGAGAAGTTCAGCCAGCCCAGCTTGCAGGCTTGGTGAGAAAACCCTGGAGAGGTGAATGGTCTCTTTGGATTACCCAGATTTCATTTCTTGTATCTCAACTTTCCTGGTAGGAATAGTAGGTCACAATGTATTTGTCCTCCTTCTGTTTGTGGCAAGTATCCACACAAGAGGATGTCAGTATGGGTGTGGAACCCAAAGGGCTTCTTCCTCTGCTTTAGAAAGTTCCACTTTCTTAGCATACAAGGCAGCTGCCATACGTACCTTCAAAGAGAAAAATATCATTTTTGTTTTAATCCACTAGTTTTGGGGCCAGGAATTTTATAACTTGAGATGGTTTTGAGTTGGTTGACATTAAACATGCTATTGTAGCCCACAGTTCTCTTCATAAAAGAACAACTTTTCTGACTTTTCTTAACAACTGGCTAATACTAAGTCACTCAGATGTGTTATGACTCTGGTTAAAATGGTATAAGTTCAACACCTGGGAGAAATGTGAAAGGATGGCTAAGGCTCTCCAGTTGCCTATGTGAAAGAAAGTATCCCTCCTTACCTTATGTTCCCTAACAGCCCAGGGGCTAGTATGCAGCTCCCCAGAATGCAAAGTGATCTTGAAATCTTCTCTTCTGTAAAATTACAACTTTAATTCACCCCATCTCTGATTTATTTAGATTTTAAAAATTCGTATCAATAAAATATACGTCTTTCCTTCTTGTGTTAACATCTTACAAGTGTACTTCAGAAACTCTGTGAAAAATAGAATTAAAAGGATGTCTTATTTTGATGCAAAAAAAGATTTTGAAATCCATGGGTAGTTTTTCATACTACAATTTTCCCAAAAGTTTTTGAAGAACGCTCATATGCATGGATTTCAAAATTTTTTTGCACCAAAATAGACTTATCTTTTATTTCCATTTTCCTTGAACTTTTTGAAGTACCCTTGTACTGAGCTATTTGCCCATTCAGATTTTAAAATGTGTCATTTTATATTTACAGAAGCAGGTGCCGTCAATGCTGAAATTACAGCTTCTCCACACAATTAAGTATCCCATTTCTCCCTGGCTAAAATAAGCTGCCTTCCAAACCCTGTATGCAAAGTTACGCAACACTGCTGGGGGTGCTGATTTCCTTTCCCTTCTGCTGCATTTTGCTGCAGCTCTCCGGGACTCAAAATTCTCCCGCAGATCCTGGCAGAGGTCAGGTCAGTGTTCTGATCGTGCCTGGGCTGGTCAGGAAGAAACTGTAGTGTTTTCAAGGTGTTTTGCCACAGGTCATTTTGTAGCCTGTTTTACACAGCTTGCTGAGACTTGCTTGATTGCCCACAAGCTGTTGCGAATGGATTCCAGGTGCTTGCTGGCATCAGAAGTACTCAAGTTTAGTTGGCTTGCTTCAGGGAAGGGCTCAGCTTTTCTAAGGCTGAGCAGACTGGCAATTATAAATGATGATTTAAAAATAATAATAATAGAGCCTGTGGCATTGAGACAGGTTGTGTAGGAATGTCACTGCATACAGTCAAGGCTTTTGTAAGAATTAAAAATATTTACTTGCCAAACTGAGTCTTAGGAGATGCAGAAAGACTATTAACTGTGGAAGATCTGGTGTAGTCCCATGTGTACATCAGAATTTGTTGTAAAGCTTTGTAAAAATACATTCCTAGACCTTATAAAACCAGAATCTCTAGGAGTAGAATCTGGCAATTTTCAAAATGTAATGAGTCTGCTAAAATACAGTGCAATTTTTAAAAATTTATAGAATCCCAGTCTTAAACTTTGTTTCACTAAATCTGGAGCAGAACCTGTGAATCTACAATTTTTAAGTCAACACATTTTTACTTAAGGCAATTTTACATGTGATTCTTTCCCCTGCCCATCATAGTCACCTTAGTTCTTGTATGAATCTGCATTTTGAGAGAAGTCAACCCCCTCTCGCTACTGCATGTGATTCATTCAGAAGTGATTGGCTGGCAGACCACTCTGATCATGTCCAACCCCCTGATTTCATAGAGAGAACAAAGCCCTGTCTTGTTGCGTACTATGCATGGATCTAATCAGTCTTCATGGTGACCTGGTTTTTTAGCTTCTCACCTGAATTGCCAAAATAGGTCATTAAACGTTGTATGTGTTTGTTTTCCTGGGAAAATCATGCATTGCTCACAAAGATTTTTATTCAGGTTCAGAATTATACAAAAATATTAGGAAGCATACTCTTAAGTATGAGATAAAATAGTCTGTGGCTCTGTCCAAACCAGCAGTCCTTGCAAGTGGTTTCTGGTAGCTTAAATAAGATGTGATGCTCAAGGAATGTAAAATAACACAGCATTTACAATCCTTTTGACAAAAGACCTGCAAATGTCAGTGATGGGAAGGAAGACTGAGGGCCTGATCCTTTTTATCTTTGACTGGGGTCATGTAGAATTTTTACTCAGAATGTTAGACCTGGTTTCAAAGCACCCATCCCCTAGCCTTCTCCTCCTGCATGCCTACATTGGATTAGATGTTATGGATCCTCATATATGTGAAAAAGCTTTGCAGCTGCCTTCTATTGCTCGTAAACTAGCGACAATGCAAGGAAACCGGATGGCGATGCTGTACAGTAGTTGGCAGTCGTCCTAGAAGTCTAAACTGAGGCCAGTGCTGAGGTGGCACAGGGAAGGGGAGGAAGCCGTAGTTTTTATTCTGAGCAGCCTAAGCAAGGGCTCCTACCTGAATAGCAGAGGTTTTAAAACTACGTGTATGCACAGATGCTGCTGAATACATTCTTTACTTACCCATGCTTTAGATGAAACAAATTCAGTTCACTTTGTTGGGTCAACCTCGAATAAGCTTTGATCTTAAAGGAAAAAAAAATTTCAAGCAATATATAACTTTGTGTTATTTTCTTTTTTAATATATACAAATTTTATGTATTTCATATATGCAGATTTAGGAACATAGTGAAACTTCCTACCCTACCCTCCCTTCCACTCATGCTCCCACCCTTCCTCCTCCTTCCTCTTATTCCCTCTGTTAATTTTTACAATGATCTACTTTCAGTTCACTTTATACTCATAAGATTAAACCTACACTAAGTAAAGAGTTCAACAACTTTTTGGAAAAACAAAAAAGTGTTCCTCAACAGTAGAGACAAGGGCTGTAAATACGAAGATAAATTTCAGAGTAAAGACTGTCTTTCCTAATCTTCAGTTTCCCACTCTCTACCCTATTCCCAAGAGTTTCTCTGGATGCTTTACTGCTTCTCAGTCTACCTCCCTATATGCAAAAATTCAATCAACTTGTCCACACTAAGACTGGATGTTATGTAGCTTATTGCTCCTCCTAAAAATATCTGCCTTTTGATAGGGAAAGGGTTGGCATTAACCAAAGATTGAAGTAGTAATGATAGACTTTTAGGCATCAAAGAAAACTGAAAGGAAAATGATTTGTGGATTGGGGGTTCTTTGTGGGTTACTCACAGCCCGTTAATAAGACAGGTAACCAGCTCAGTGGACAGAAAGGCCAACCCTCTCCACACCCCCACCACATATACAGAGCCTAAGTATAATACAGGGTTTGAAGGTATTTGGTAAAGGCATGCCATATTGAGTATGTCAGCCCAGTGAGCACTGGTCTGGAGTTTTCCTGCTACCCTGCTCTCTGGAGGGACACCTTAAGGAACCTGACAGGTAGCTGTGGGGTAGAAGCCAAGTGAGACCCAGAAGGCATCCTCTGGCACTGCTCCTGTGTAAATAGCAGCTGCCAGCCAAGGAACATTTTATCTGGCTGTTTTGGCTACCTCCCTGAGGGCTTACTCTACTGTCATAGCTACAGAGCGTCATCTTTTTGATTAATTACTTATGAGTATTTTATAATTCATTTATAGCAGTTAGTCCCATTGGGTTTTTTGAGTCCCCAAGGGTATTTTCAGTTAATGGAACTTTCTCAAATATATTTCTGAATGGAACTTTCTAGAATATATTTCAATAGCATTCATGGAAGTTATGTTTCCCCAAATCTTTATAGTCCAAGATTCAGGAATAGAAGGGAGTTTTATCAGTAATTAACTATAATTCTCTTTGAAATGTGAAACCTTTCTCTCTATAAACAAATATTACTTTGCATCTTTTTTCTATAAATCTCAAGTATATAGCGTGTGAAACAAGTTCTTCTTTCTGTAAACTACTGAAAAGATAGGAATTCACCCATCACAAAAGTTTAGCCAGACTGCTTTGGCTAAGTGCTACTTGTTTTCTCAGTAGATTTATGAATAGTCTGCTGGGAAGCTGTTTTCATATTGCCATCTCTTAGGAAATGCAGATCTGTATGTGTGTTTAAAAAAAAAAGGACCTAAGAGAAGGACAGCAGAACTAATATTACCTGTTTCCCCAGATCACTTGTTTTCACTGGAATCCATATGGTAATTGAGGGACAGAGAATTCACTCATCATCATTATGGTAGAAGATGTCTACTCTGAAACTTAACCTCAACTTTTTAGGAGACCGTAAACATATAAAATGTTTAATCCCTTAGAGTTTGAATGTAGATCTTGACCAACATATTATGATAAGGAAAGTGAAGCACATGGTTAAACAATATTTGATACTTTGGCTAATTATATCTTAATTAAAGGGCATTTTTACTGTTAGTTTAGTAGGGATCTAGAAAAGGGAGATAATTTAGTTTTTATATATAAAAACAGCCAACTGCAGTTAGGGGAGCCATCACAGAAAGTGCAATTTGAGTTTTATTTTCACACTCTGGCCTGCTTGATGCTACCACATAAATATAACTTCAGATTAAATATGAATTTGATGACTGATACACTTATTAAAGATGTGTGACATGTTGAATCCCAAAGGAATTGTCCTGACTAGTTTATAACCTGGCAGTCAGCACCTTATATTTAAATTAAGTCAAAACTTCAGTTTCCATAGTGAGTTATATGATTCCCAATCCTTCACATGCTGCATGCTGTGTTCTCTGCGGTGGTCATTTTGCCTCACAGCTGACTAGCATTTGCATGTCTGCAGCTTAGGTTTTCCAGAGGAGTCTTAAATCTCCATAAAAGGCATTAGATTTCACTTGTGCACTTCTGGTTTAAGCCTGGGACTTCTTTCTGACACTCTTTGTCTTGAAGGAATCCACTTTGCCTTCTTGAGGCAGAATTATGGCTTCACAAGGGCACAATGGGCAGCTCAAAGGTGCTTTTCTTATTTAAACGATCTCTGCAGGTTAGAAGTGGCAGAGACCTAAAGTGGCAAGAAAGGACATTCTGGCAGGCAAGAGAGGAATAGCTGCTCTGCTTTGTGTCCTTTTCCTGGTGGGCAAGGGCATTCACTCTGACTTTGTTTTGAAGTGTGGGAGCCAAAGAGCTTCTGTCAGAAGTTAATGTATGTTACCATAAGAAAGATGGATTCCAAGGTGGGCCCAAGTAAATTAACATGTGGTCTGTGTGCTGACTGCTACCAAGCTGGCACTCACGCATTCACTTCCCTTCAAGGGCAGGGGAACCTTGCCTGCAATGAAATATTACTCCCTTCTCTCTTTGCTCATGCTCTGACATGAATTCAGAAGGATTCCCTGATGATCTCTGCTTTAGCTTCTGAATATAGCTTCTGAGTTACCATTCTCCCAAACCCAGCCCTTTCCCACCTAATACTCTCAGAACCCACTTTGCATCTTGTCTCCCTTGTATGACAATTTCCTTCATGCCAAAGTCTCACTGAGACTCAATAATTGGGTGGCCTTCAAGGCACAGCCAGCTTTTCTGTGTGTGAGATCAGTGTTAAAATTACCCTTAACGTGGTGCAAGGAGCACTGTCTTTGTTTTAGTCTTCTTTTGATCCAGTTTAGAGGCATGTGCACATCCCGAGCAGCAGTGCTGTGTGCTGAAGATTTGGCCTAGATGTGGTATGGATATAAACTGAAAGGCACTGCCCTCAATTATCTGTCTCATTCAGTTGAATAGAGCTTGAGGCTTTTTGCTTAAATTGTGTGTGTGTGCGTGTGCACATGTGTGTGTGTGCATAAAATAAAATAGAGGGTAAGATTAATTTATACAATTAGAGAATTAGAAATATATTAAAATTCTGAAACTTTTTATCTTGGCTAAGCCCAGACCATCCTTGAGGCAAAAATGGGTTTTTCTTTTTAAGATGTATTATCCAGGTTTTGAAATCTTAAAATCCCATCTATTGGTTTTTCAAAGTTACTTTGAAATTGAGTCTTTATATTAAGGCCAACATTTATAATATAACCTGCTACAAACTTAATGGTAAGATCCCTTTCACCCAAGGGAAATGAAATCAGCATATGAAAGAGTCATCTGTACCACAATGTTTATTGCAGCTCAATTCACAATAACTAAGACATGGAATCAACCCAAATGCCTGTCAACTGAAGACTGGATAAACAAATTATGGGATATGTACACCATGGAATACTACACAGTGGTTAAAAAAAATGAAATCCTGTCATTTGCAACAAAATGGATGAAACTGGAAAACATCATACTTGGTGAAATAAACCAGTCCCAAAAGGGCAAATACCATATGTTCTCTCTGATCTATGATAACTAATAGAGCACCTAAAAGGTAATCTATAGAAGTGAAATTGACATGTTGAGATGCAATGACTTTGAACAGCCCTTGTCTCAATTGTTAAGACAAGTTTTTTTTTTCATACTATTTGTTGAATTTTTTACTTAGTATAAAGTTAATTGTATGTGTGTGTGTATATATATATATATATATATATATATATGTTAGTTGAAAGTTTTAAAAAATCCATTTCTTTTAGAAGTACCTTCCAGCCGGCACTGTGGCTCACTAGGTTAATCCTCCGCCTGCGGTGAAGGCACCCCTGGTTCTAGTCCTGGTTGGGGTGCCAGATTCTGTCCCGGTTGCTCCTCTTCCAGTCCAGCTCTCTGTTGTGGCCCGGGAAGGCAGTGGAGGATTGCCCAAGTGCTTGGGCCCTGCACCTGCATGGGAGACCAGGAGGAAGCCCCTGGCTCCTGGCTTTGGATCGGCGCAGCATGCTGGCCCTAGTGGCCATTTGGGTGTGAACCAACAGAAAGGAAGACCTTTCTCTCTGTCTCTCTCTCTCTAACTCTGCCTGTAAAAAAAAAAAAAAAAAGAAGAAGAAGTACCTTCCAAGTAAGAATTTGATTTGTTGAGTACAGGGGAGCTTGCTTTCTTTTGAATACCATACCTAAAACTTTATAAAACTACATATTATATACTAAATCTTTTAATTGGCAATAAAATAGATCATTTGATTAAAAAGGGAACAAAAACAAAAACAAAAACCCTCTGGCAACTATGATATGTAGAATATTAAAAATATAACATGATGAGGCATGTTTTCATAGTTAAGATATCAGAAGCCTGTTTTTAAGTCCACTAATGGTGAAAATGAGTGATAACTTGGCATTTTCAAATTTCCAGAAAAAAAGACTAAAAGTGATTTGAACAGAAGGCTGATTTATTTGTGATATTTTTCTAATGAAGGCTGTAATAGAATTTAATTCTGTATCACTTTTGCCTCCTTGCAGCCCATATGATTGGTCTGGTATGTTTCTTTCAGTTCTACAAAGTGCATCTAACACTTTCCCCTTGTGAAGAGATATTTGAGGGGTGGCGATGGTGGTGGATATTCCCTAAAATAGGAAGAGATGAATAGTTTCAGGCTTACAGTTAAATGTTCAGAAGTAAATGTATTATGCCATTTAGTTTTCCCATTACTCTACAGCTCCACTTTCCTCTTCAGCTTCTAGTTTTGCAACACTGAGTCCAGTTGGCCTGCCTTTCTCTCCATTTTCTCCCCAAGCTTTGCTCATGTGCTCGTTTGTTCTCTTCTCATGGACTTTATCCTAGGCTGGGGCTGCTTTTCCTTGTACAGAGATGACCACAGTTGGCATTGCAATCTTTTTTAAGATTTATTTATTTTAAAAGCCAAGATACAGAGAGAAGGGGAGAGAGAGAAGGGGGGAGAGAGAGAATTTTCCATCTTCTAGTTCACTTCTCAGATGGCTGCAACAGCCTGGGCTGGGCTTGGCCAAAGCCAGGAACCCAGAGGTGCTTCCGGCCTTTCCACATGGATGCAAGGGCCCAAGGAGTTGAGCCATCTTCCACTGCTTTCCCAGGTGCATTAACAGGAGTTGGATTGGATGTAGAGCAGCTAGGACTTGAACCAGTGCCAATGCCTACACTGCAGAAAGCCACCTTTGCCAGCCCTGCAATCTTTTTTTTTTTTTGAAAGTTAATGTCTTTTTTTTCTTTTCAGTTTCAAAAGTGATTGATGTTTCTTGCTACACTATTCCCTGTCTAAGCAAGGATAACTTACTTAACCTCACTGGGTCTGTTTCTTCACCTGGAAACACCTTTTAGGGTTGCCATGAGGATTAAATGAGCTGACATGTGTACAGTGTTCAGGGAAATACTATTTTCATTTAATAAGATTTGGAAAATACAAGAAACAACATAAAAGTCATTCAAACTCTTAGTATTCTTTTTTTTTTTTAAATTTGGCAGATAGAGTTATAGACAGTGAGAGAGAGACAGAGAGAAAGGTCTTCCTTCTGTTGGTTCACGCCCCACATGGCCGCTACAGCCGGAGCTGTGCCGATCCTAAGCCAGGAGCCAGGTGCTTCCTCCCAGTCTCCCATGCAGGTGCAGGGGCCCAAGTACTTGGACCATCCTCCACTGCCTTCCAGGGCCACAGCAGAGAGCTGGACTGGAAGAGGAGCAACCCAGAGCCTATATTGGATGCTGGCCCTGCAGGCAGAGGATTAGCCAAGTGAGCCACGGTGCCGGCTCCGAAACTCTTAGTATTCTTAGCTAACTAATAATACACATTAATATTGTTTATCTCTTTCTCTCTCTCTCTCTTTTTTTTTTTTTTTTTGACAGGCAGAGTGGACAGTGAGAGAGAGAGAGAGAGAGAAAGGTCTTCCTTTGCCGTTGGTTCACCCTCCAATGGCTGCTGCGGCTGGCGTGCTGCGGCCAGCACACTGTGCTGATCCGAAGGCAGGAGCCAGGTGCTTATCCTGGTCTCCCATGGGGTGCAGGACCCAAGCACTTGTGCCATCCTCCACTGCACTCCCGGGCCATAGCAGAGAGCTGGCCTGGAAGAGGGGCAACCGGGACTAGAACCCGGTGTGCCGGCGCCACAAGGCGGAGGATTAGCCTGTTGAGCCACGGTGCCAGCCCCTTTCTCTTTCTTTCTCTCTCTCTCTCCCTTCCTTCCTTCTTCCTTTCCTTTCCTTTCCTTCCTTTTTCCTTTCCTTTTCTTTCATTTTCTTTGCTTTTGTTTTGTTTTCTTTTCTTTTCTTTCTTTCACAGAGACAGAAAAGTCTTCCTTTTCTGTTGGTTCACCCCCCAAATGGCCACTACAGCTGGCGCGCTGCACCAATCCAAAGCCAGGAGCCAGGTGCTTCCTCCTGGTCTCCCATGCGGGTGCAGGGCCCAAGCACTTGGGCAGTCCTCCACTGCCTTCCTGGGCCACAGCAGAGAGCTGGACTGGAAGAGGAGCAACTGGGACAGAATCCGGGGTGCTGGCACCACAGGTGGAGGATTAGCCAAGTGAGCCGTACTGCCAGCCAATACACATTAATATTCAAAGCAGTTTTTTCCTTATGCATGTACTATATAACTACTTTGTAATCTGCTTTTTATTATGAACACATATATTTCACACATAATTTACTATTCTTTTATAGTATAGTTTTTATTTTTAAAAATATTTATTGTCGATTTGCAAGGCAGGTCACTGGTTCACTTTTCAAATAATTGAAATAGTGGGGCTGGACTGGGGCCAAAGCCAGGAGTGGGAACTCAATCAATGTCTCCCATGTACATGTCAGGAGTCCAATTACTTATGCCATCACCACTTTTTCCCTAGGGTGTGCACTAGCCTGAAGATGGCATCAGGAGCTGGAGACTGTGTTGAGCTCAGGCACTCTGACAAGGGATCTGGGCATCTTAACTGGTGTCTTAGCCACCAAATTCTCACTCCCTATTCCCAACAGACACATGATTTTTAGTAGCTACACTGTATTCCGTGGCATACATATCCTACAATTCAACCAATTCTAGATTTGCACATGAATCTTTTCTGCCTACAAAGATTATCTGATTTATTCTCCAACTGTCACAAACCAGCTTTCTGAAATTTCCCTCAGACATTTTTGCTTGTCTTGCTTGAATCTCATTCTGTTTCAGTGCATGTTAAACTCAACTTGGAGCATGCTCTTCCTCCAAGAAGACTTGAGCATTTGTTTCACTCTTTAATATGTTATAGTGGTTTCTTGTTAGTAACCCCTGTAAATCACCCGTCCAACACACACACACCATTGAACAGAGTTGATCCTTCTCTAATTGCCAGACCTCTCATATTCCTAATTTTGTCAAATTCATTTCTTATTATTTTTCCCTATGAACTCTCACTCTCTACTTTTTAGATTGTTGGCTTTCATTCATCCAGTAAGTGCCTCTTGTCTCAAAATTGATCTTGAAACTCTGCCAGACCAATCTCCTGATTATTTTTTGTGTCCTCTCTCCCATCTTAATTTCTCTCCCAGAAGCGGCTCAGCACTTAACATAGCTCATGTGCTAAATAAATTAATTTTATTTCAAGTTTCATGCCTATTTTTGTATTGCATGGTACGCTGTGTTTTTCTAGTATTTCATGTGTGTTTTGCTTGCATCTTGAAATCGCAGGTTCCTTTATGATGGGAGACTTATTCTCCCAAAAGCATCAAGTCTAATGTGCTTTACTCAGCAGACAGTCACTAAATTAGAGTTGGCTGGCTGACAGGTTTTCTCTTTAAGATGTGGTGTGAAGCATTTAGCAGCTCTTGAAATACACTTTTGCACCTGATGCCAAATTCTTTAATAAGTTTCAGTTGTTTCTTAACATACTGCTATAATTAGGAAATAGGCTTTTAGTCTAATGACTAGTATCAGCATCCTACCTACTAAGTTCCCAGAATTTAGATTCATAATCATTCTACTTCTATTCATTTGTCTTTTTTTTTTTTTTAAATAGGGTCTATGCTTGCACTTTGCTGTCTTTCAGACAGAAGCTGGTATGGGTAACAAATGCATGCAAACTCTGTCAGAAGGTGCATTGGGCACCTCATGTGCCCTGATGCATAAGCTCTAGTTCATCTTTTTTTTACTCCAGCTGTTGCAGAAGTCCCAGGTTCTCAGGTCTAACTGGAGGAAACCTGTGAGCTTTCTACCACTTTCTGCCCAGAGGCTTCGCCACAGGATATGTTTGGGAACTTGATCACAAGTTCAGCTAAGTGTGGACTTGAACATCTAGGGAGTGAACTCCCCATAAGGCAACCTTTAACTCAGGTGTGTAGCTCCCAGTGATATTTCTGCATGCCTCCTCCAAGGGCCCCTAGCAGAATCAAGCCCATTGCCAAATGAAGAAATAAAGACAAAAATGGAGAATTTCAAAAGATTATGAATTGGGGGCATTAAATAAAGTATGTAGCTTTATGCATAAAGTAAATTTCCCATTTTGGCATATGAATGATGATTTGAGTTTGAGCTGTTTGCTTTTCTAAAGTAACGGCATCAGTGATTAAAATTAAAGACAGCTATGGTTCCATTTGTCAGTAAACAATCTGACTCTTATTTCCTATCTGGAATCATGAAAGAAAGTTATGTTTGCAGGCAACAAACCAACTGTGAAAAATCTTTCTCCAAAGACTATCTCAAAGTACCTGATTCTTGCCTCCTGTTAAGGTGTTAAGCTTCTGTGGTACAAAGCACTAAACCAGATCCTGGGGGAAACACAATGAGTGATGTGTAAGATCCACTCCTTGTTTCCACCACACTGAGGAGCTAAAATACCTACCTACACACATAACTGAAAGACCGTTGGGTGCTCTTAGGTGTTCATATAAATTAGTTGACGCTAACAGAATATACAGCACATGATTGGCCACAATCGATTTGTCTACCATGACTCAAGAGTCTTGAAGATACAGAATGATAAAATCATAAATTCTTTGGGAAAGTATTAAGTACAAATGCCCAAGACTGGTAATGGTAATAATAATGTTATTGTTTTAGAAATGCTTAGGTTATGAGAGCATGCAGTTTTTGATTTCACCTCTTAGTAGCATTTATCACAGATTAAAGAATAGGTAAATAACCCCATAACTTTATTGTGTTTTTACTTCATTTTTAGAATCTCAGTGGAATTTTTAGGTTTAAAATGTTCATTGTATTATCTATTACTTGTGGAGTGATTCCAATTTCAGTGATGTCTTTTTGAACATAAGCTGATGCTTGAACATAAGGCTTCATTGCCATTTGAGCACATTTAGAAAGTCACCTCAGTAAAAAGGTGATTTCTTTAAAATATCTTAACAGACTTTAATATTTTGCCTAGGGTTATTTCTTTCCTTTCCTCTTCAGGATATTTCCCAATAAAAAGAATGCTATATATGTTATGTTTCACGAATGAATGTCAAAATATGACTCTAGTATAGTCAAAGATAGAGGCTTTGTTCAAAGACCTATTGTCATGATTTTAATTAAAAAAGTAAATTTCATTTTAGGCACAATCAGTATGTACAATTGGAAGGAAATATGCAGTGCACTTTCAATTACATAGAGTGTATCAATATTTGTAAAATGTGAATTATAGAACTATTTCCTCTACCTCATGGGTATTTCAGCATTGCGGGGGGAGAACTATAGACAGATATTATACTGAATAGTAAGGTAACTGATGTTACACTGAATAAGCAAGATGAGTTTAGAAATGGTTATTCTATAGTACGTCTCTTTGTTTTCCAGAGTCAAGAGAAAATTGTTATTAAACTCTGGAGTTAAATATGTTGTGTTAATGTGCTAGGTCTATTTGCATTTTATGGAATAATTTTATTTGTTCTGCATGCTGGCCAGTGAAGAAATTGAACAATGTTTGGTGATCCTTTAAAGTTGTGATTTCATCAGCAACTCACTTAAATATAAATCTGGAAATACAAAGTGTTGTGTACTATTCTCAGCTACTTTAAGGACTGAAATGTAACTCTACCCTCCCCCCTACTTCCCAGTGAACTTTTCCTAAGAAGTCAGTTGTCATTGTTTCAGCAAGTTTTTTCCTTAAATTTTGCTAATGTTTAAAGATAAAGCTATGCACTCTGGCCTCAGAATTAGCCCTTAAGGCATTCAGATCTGGCTGAAGAGCCCAAAGAGTATTTTAGGCCTGGAAAGCCAAGACACTCTGGGGAAAAAAAACAAACAAACAAACAAACAAACAAAAAACAAAACTAAATGAAAGATTTCTGCTAGTGAGATCCCAGTGGAAAGAACAGATCATCAAGGAAGGAGGTACCTTTCTCTGAAGGGAGGAGAGAACTTCCACTTTGACTATGACCCTAGCAGAATAAGATCAAAGTCAGCGAACCCTAAAGGCTTCCATAGCCTTGGCAACTCATGATAAGAGCCTAGGGTGAATACTGACGCCATAAACAAGAGTGTTAATTTGCTAAGTCAACAACAGGAGTCACTGTGCACTTATTCCTCATGTAGGATCTCTGTCCTTAATGTGTTGTACAATGTAAATTAACGCTATAACTAGTACTGAAACAGTATTTTACACTTTGTGTTTCGGTGTGGGTGCAAACTGTTGAAATCTTTACTTAATTTATACTAAATTGATCTTCTGTATATAAAGATAAATCGAAAATGAATTGTGATGCAAATGGAATGGGAAAGGGAGCGGGAGATGGGAGGGTTGCGGGTGGGAGGGAAGTTATTGGGGGGAAAAAGCCATTGTAACCCATAAACTGTACTTTGGAAATTTATATTTATTAAATAAAAGTTAAAAAAATAAAGATAAAGCTATGAAGGTTACAAAGAAACATTCAGAAGATAATTTTTAAAAATTGCCATACTAAGAACAATGGAAAAATACAGAAAATATGGAAAGTAAAAAGTATCTTTTGCAACTGGAATATATCCTTACATATCTTCTCGCATGCAAAATAGTACTTCAAAAATAGTGCCAAGTGCACATTATGTTTTAATTCTATTTTTCATGAATTTTTAAGCATCATCATATGTGATACTAAACCTTAACAATACCTCATGATGTTCCTTCTGGCATGTGTGTGTATACATTAAATCCTCTCTTGTATTTTCCAAAGATATTACGCCATGTGGTTATCATTTCTTGGTGACAGCTCATAACATGCATTCTCTTTGCATTTTCTGTTGTCATTAACTATAGGCATTTTGGTGTGCAATAGAGCCCTTGAAATTTGTTTCTCCTATCTAATTGTAATTATGCATCCTTTGACCCACATCTCTCTATCCCAGCCTTGTCGCTAACCACCCCAGCCTCTGGTAACCACCTCCAACCAAGGTCTCTAGATTTATGAGTTCATTTTTTTTAGGTTCTACAGATGAGTAAGATTATATAGTATTTGTTAGTGCCTGGCTTATTTCACTTAATATAATGTCCACCAGGTCCAGTTATGTTGTCAACAAATGGCAAGATTACATTCTTTTTTTTTATTAAAAACTTTTATTTAATGAATATAAATTTCCAAAGTACAGCTTGTGAAATACATTGGCTTCCCCCCTCCCTTAACTTCCCTCCCACCCGCAACCCTCCCCTTTCCCGCTCCCTCTCCCCTTCCATTCACATCAAGATTCATTTTCAATTCTCTTTATATACAGAAGATCAGTTCAGTTTATATTAAGTAAAGATTTCAACAGTTTGCCCCCATATAGCAACACAAAGTAAAAAAATACTGTTGGAATACTAGTTATAGCATTAAATAACGATGTACAGCACATTAAAGACAGAGACCCTACATGATATTTTTTAAAAATTAATTTTCTATGCCATTTCCAATTTAACACCAGGTTGTTTTTTTTCATTTCCAATTATCTTTATATACAGAAGATCGATTCTGCATATACTTAGTAAAGATTTCATCAGTTTGCACCCACACAGAAACACAAAGTGGAAAATACTGTTTCAGTACTAGTTATAGCATTACTTCACATTAGACAACACATTAAGGACAGATCCCACATGAGATGTAAGTACACAGTGACTCCTGTTGTTGACTTAACAATTTGACACTCTTGTTTATGGCGTCAGTAATCTCCCTAGGCTCTAGTCATGAGTTGCCAAGGCTATGGAAGCCTTTAGGGTTCGCCGACTTTGATCTTATTCTGATAGGGTCATAGTCAAAGTGGAAGTTCTCTCCTCCCTTCAGAGAAAGGTACCTCCATCTTTGATGGCCCCGTTCTTCCCACTGGGATCTCACTCGCAGAGATCTTTCATTTAGGTCTTCATTCCGTTGTTTGTATATATCATTTTTCCTTTATTCATTCATTCTTTGGACATTTAGGTTGATTTCATATCTTAACTGTTGTGAATAGTACTACAATAAGCATGGAAGCACAGATTTCTCTTCAGCATACTGATTTCATTTCCCTTGAATATATACCTCCAGCAGGAGTGCTAGATTATGTAGTAGTTGCATTTTTAATGTTTTTGAGGAACTTCCATACTGTTTTCCATAATGACTGTATTAATTTACCTTCCCACCAGCAGTGTACAGGAGTTCTCCTTTCTACATATCCTTGCCAGCACTTAACTTCTGTCTTTGAGAATAGCCATTCTAATCAGGGAGAGGTAATATCTTATTAAATTTTTGACTTGTAGTTCCATGATGATTAATTATGTTGAGCAGTTTGTCATGTTGGCCAAATGTTTTCTGTTGAGAGTTGTCTGTACAGGTCTTTTGTCCATTTTAAAATCAGAGTTCTTGTTTTGTTTTGTTTTGAATTTCTTTGCTGTTGAGTTGTTTGAGTTCCTAATGTATTCTTGTTTTTAACCTCTTGTCAGCTGTAGAAATTGAAAATATTTTCACTCATTCTGTAGGTGGTCTGTTTACTATGTTGATTGTTTCTTTTGCTGTGCATGAGATTTTTAGTTCGATGCAGGCACATTTGTCTATTTTTGCTTTTGTTGCTTATGCTTTTAAGGTGTTAATGTGGGTAATGAATATTGATTTTTTTAAAATCCAGGTTATTGTCTTCCACAGAGATAGAAATATTAAGTGGATGCTGGTATCATGTGCAAATAGAAACAGAGTTTACTTGGTAGTGAGGGAATAAATGTGTATTCACATGGGAGTGTGGGCCACTCCACACAGAGAAATACCTAACATGAGTGGGTCAAAGAATTGCCTGTAAATGAGAAAAAAGCAAACCTGAAAACAGTACCTATAACTGGGAAGGTGTATCTGAGAGTGTTCCATGGTAGAAAGAGCAAAAATGGGAGAAATACCTCCAAGCAATATCTCCAACCAAGGTCCACTTCTTTTTATAAGGAAGAGGGTGGTACCCCAATTGGATGTGCAAATGGGTGGGGTCTTAACATGCACCGTTTTCCTGGAAGCAGCATGTGCATCTTGGGAAGGTGCATGAATCAAATTGACAGGTAAAGAGATAGTGTTACATTGCAGGAGTATGAAGATTCCAGCTCACCTGAACATATTTCCTGCCTCTTTACCAAATATCAGTGTTAGCCAAAAAGTCATTGCCAGAGCAGGGTCTTGAAACATTTTTCTTTTGTTTTCCTCTAGTAATTTCATGGTTTTAGGTCTTACATGCATTTAAGTCTCTAGTCCATTTTGAGTTGTCTTTGCATATATATTGAGAGATTAGGGTCTTATTTCATTTTTCTGTATATGGATATTCAGTTTTCCCAACACCATTTATTGATGAGACCATGTATTAATAATAATATTAATAATAAATAATATTCTCAAGAGATTAAAATTTCAGAATTCTCGATTCATAGTGCTACTCTATCACTTAACTTCACCCAAAAAATTTGTTTTAACTATTATTATATTCTCAAGAGGGAGAAAGAAGAGTATACCTCTACCCTAGCCCACTAGAGGAACATTTTAGGACCTTTAGAAAGGCCTTTTTCAAAACACAAGTCTTCCTTTCTATGCCCACATGGAATGTGTTTGCCTGATTGAAAATCACTGCATGTAATTTCAGATATTACTAGTGGGAGTGTGTATTCTACAGATAGTGTCCAAGTAAAACAAAACACGCAAAACCAAGTTAAGAATAATATGTTTAGAGACTAAGACACTAAAATGGTGAAAAGTGCTTTTTTTTAAGGTTATGCTAAAAGTTAGTATCATTATTTCTTCACCCATTATTTCAAGATAGGCCCTAGAAGAGGGCTCTCCTTTCTAATCTACAGGAGTTCCTATGTATGCATTAATGAGTGGAGAACAGCAAAGCAAACTAAGGATGTGGATTCTGTAGTATGAGTGGGCTCAGGCTGAGATGAGTGTTGTGACTATCTTCTGGATTCTAAATAAGGGCAGATCAAATTTGTATCCCACAAAATGGCTATCATAAGGCCTTAGGAGGTCAGTGGAATAGTTGAAACCAAGTCTGTGAATATCAAACCAAATGCATTATCTTTTATACATTTAAACTCAGTAGAAAACTCTTAGACATGCATGATTCTGTTTGTTTGACAGAATCTGACATGTCTGGATGTAGTGGAGTCTAAAAGTCATAATGATAAGGACAGGCTTGTCTGGAGAGTTGGTTCCACTATGCTTTGAGTTCTTGCTACAGCACCTGAGGGTAAGTGAGAGGCCTGAGCTGAGTAGGACTAATGGGGCTCTCTGACTGTTTTATCTGCAGACTGCAGCTGAATATGTAAAATCTCGACTCCCAGAGGCCCTTAAACAGCATCTTCAGGACTATGAGAAAGACAAAGAAAACAGTGTGCTGTCTTACCAGACCATCCTTGAGCAGCAGATTCTCTCGATTGACCGGGAAATGCTAGAAAAACTGACTATATCCTATGATGAAGCAGGTATGTTTGCTTTAATACATACATACGTGATTTTTCCCCTGTAAAATACCTTTTATAGACCTTGGTTAAATTTAAACCTTTTCTGAGGTAGAATATTAAGGGCAAACTGGATTCAAAATTATGTATCATGGATTAATAATAAGTTTCTTCTTTGCAGGTTTAGTATCAAAACTTTGTCAAGAGAATCCTAAAATATGGCTCTTAAATATCAGATCTCTTTTAATTTTTGTCCTATTATTTAAATGGATTTTTCCCTGGCCTTTTATCCACTGTGTACTCTTGATGTCATCTTTTAAATTATAACTTCAATTTGGAGTAGCCACTGAAACCTTCCACATCTGATAATCCAAGAACTGTTATTTGGTTCAAGTATTTTTTTTTTTTTATTTGAGATAGTTCTAAAGAGGTACTATTTTTCTTTTGTCTTGAAGTTTTAAGCTTAACCAGGCTTTCTTTTCCTTAGTATGTCAGATAAAACCTAGTCCTTAAAACCACACCACAAACGTTGGTTGCCAGCATCCCATCTAAGGGAGTTTTAAGTCGTGGACAGACTTCCTTGTAACACAATTTTTGTCTATTAATGTAATCTCCCAGCTAAAACCAATTTTAATGAAACTGGTTCAGGATTGCTTAAAATTATTAAAATCTTTAGTAAAATTAAACTTACACAGCAGGAATACCCTGATTAAATTTGCCGCACCACTTCTTCCACTGAGGGGAGGTGGGTAGGTTTCTAATGGTCAAATGTTGGTATTATTAATCCCTATTTTTAAAAAAGATTTATTTATTTGAAAGGCGTATGACAGGAAGAGAGGGAAAGACTTGGGGATGGGGGAGAGAGAATCTTCCTTCTGTTGGTTCACAACAGCCAGCTCTGGGCTAAGAACTTACTCCTGGTCTCCCTCATGGGTAGCAGAGGATCACACATGGTCCATCATCTGCTGCTTCCCTGTACTTAATCCCTATTTTAATTTCAGAAACTTCTGATTTAATTTCCACAAGGTTATTTTTAGCATGCATCTGATTTTCTTCATCATATGGTAAGCGATCTCAACGCTGAAATTAAAAACATTTGATGTTGGCCGGCGCCGTGGCTCAACAGGCTAATCCTCTGCCTTGCAGCACCGGCACACCGGGTTCTAGTCCCAGTCGGGGCACCGGATTCTATCCCGGTTGCCCCTCTTCCAGGCCAGCTCTCTGCTGTGGCCCGGGAGTGCAGTGGAGGATGGCCCAAGTGCTTGGGCCCTGCACCCACATGGGAGACCAGGAGAAGCACCTGGCTCCTGGCTTCGATCAGCATGATGCGCCGGCTGCAGCGGCCATTGGAGGGTGAACCAACGGCAAAAAGGAAGACCTTTCTCTCTGTCTTTCTCTCTCTCTCTCTCACTATCCACTCTGCCTGTCAAAAAAGAAAAAAAAAATTTTGATGTTAAGCTTGGATAACATTTATATGTGTGTGTGTGTGTATGTATGGATAGCATAAGTTATGTGTATATGTGTAGTTATTCTGCTGCCCTGTTTTACATGTCCACCCTTTATATTCCTTTCCTAGCCTGGCTCCAGTACATATCTACTGACTCTGATTTTTTTCTTTGCTTTGTTGATTTTCCAGGCACAGTGGCTCTCTTTTACCTGCTAGGTGGTTGATTATTTGGTATCTATATTTGTCTTGCTTTTTTTTTTTTTTTTACATTTATTTACTTGAAAGAGCATCAGAGAAAGAGGGAAGGAGGGACAGAGGAAGGAAGAGAGGGAGAGAGAGACAGAGGGAGAGCAGAGGGAGAGAGAGAGAGACAGAGTGGGGGGGGGAGAGAGAGAGAGAGAGAGAGAAAGAGAGATATCCTCCAACTGCTGGTTTACTCCCCAAATGCTCACAGCAACTGAAAGTGGGCCAGGCTGAAGTCAGAAGCCTAGGATTCCATCTTGGTCTCCCATGTGGGTGACAGGGGCCCAAACACCTAGACCATCTTCTGCTGCCTTCCCTGGTGCATTAGCAGAGAGCTGGATCAGAAGTGGAGCAGCTGGGACTTGAACCAGTACTTTGATAGGCGGTGCTGGCATTGCACGAAGCTGCTTAACCCACTGTGCAACAACACCAGCCCCTGTACTGCTTTTAATATTTTCTTTGGAATTCCTGTTCATCTGCTCTCTCATCCTAATGGAGATCATAAAACTCCTATATTCTACTCACTTCTTGCCACTCCATGCCCATTTTAAGGTAAGGAAACTGAGGCCCATAGACTTGCCTGAAATAACACAGTTGGTTAGTTGAAAGCCAGAAACCCCAACCTCCTAATTAGTAACCAAGCTGTGCTTTCACCAACTAATGCAGATTCTCACTTGTTCAATAAGTGTTCGTTGAATGCACAGCAGTACACTAGGCAATTAGAGGAAAATGGGAAGAGCATTGAAAAGATAAAGAGGAATGTGAGGTGGTAGAAGACATCCATCTTGCTGAAAGTGTAGCTAGGGAGCTAAGACATGCATGTATGCACTGGAGAAAGATGCCCAAAGAATTTGGGACTGTGTACTATGGTCAAGCTAATAGAGTTAAACTGAGATGTGAAGTCAAGGAGTAGTGAAAGCAGCTCATGTTTTCCTTGGACTTTCTTGGGGAAGGATGTTGTTTTAAACTTTTTGAAGGACAAATCAGAAATGTGGACTTGTGGAGAAAAGAGGGATACAATCCAGTGCATGAAGTGGGCACAACCAGGTACTAAGGTGGGAGTGAACATCAGCCACAATCTCCCTCTGCAAGTGGAATCATTTTCTACCCTGCTGTACTGTTGTTGAGCAACTACTGATCTGTAAGGCTCGCTTGTAAATCACCTTTTTTTTTTTAAAGGCTTATTTATTTATTTGAAAGGCAGTTACAGAGAAGCATTGACAGAGAGAGAGAGGTCTTCCATCTGCTGGTTCACTCCCCAGATGTCCGCAATGGTTGGAGCTGGGCCGATCCAAAGCAGGAGCCAGGAGCTTCTTACGGGTCTCCCACGTGGGATGCAGGGGCCCAAAGACTTGGGCCATCTTCTACTGCTTTCCCAGGTCACAGCAGGGAGCTGGATTGGAAGAGGAGCAGCCAGGACTCAAACCGGTGCCCACATGGGATGCCAGCACTGCTGGTGGCAGCTTTACCTGCTTCACCACAGCGCCAGCCCCCTATACATCACTTTTAAGGGCAAATACTTTGGCACAGAATTGATCTAACAATACACTCTGCAGTGTGAAACACAGGATCGAGAGTTTCAGGATCTGAGTTTCAGGCTTTCCCTCTAGCTTTAGCAAATTAACCATTTGAACATTTGCTTCTTCATCTGTAAACTTGGAGTAATAACTCACAGGGTTATTATAATAATAAAATATATTGTCTTTAGAGAAATTCTTAGAAATCATATTGCAGAGGCCAATGTTGTAGCGCAGCAGGTAAAACTGCTGCTTCTTCACTGGCTTCCATATCAGAGAGCTGGATCAAGTCCCAGCTGCTCTGCTACCCATTGAGCTCCTGGCTTCAACATGGCCCAGTCCCAAGCCATTGCAGCCATTTGGTGAGTGAACCAGCAGATGGAAGATAGATCTATCTCTCTTTCTGTGTGTGTGTGTGTGTCCCTCTCTCTCTGTCACACTACCTTTCAAATAAATAAAATCTTTTAAAATATGTCTTGCAAGTGCTAATTAATGCCTCCAATGCCAAATGAGAACATAGTTGGATTTTTTCTCTCTCTCAAATCAGTTTAAAGTACTCTTAGAGTCTTTTTCATGACACATAGTGTTTGGAAAGGCAGAGGACAACTCAAAAGGATGATCTTCAGATCTCTAAGGAGTCAAGCTACTCTGTTAAATCACCCACTGTGAACTCAGTTTGCCTTTGCTCATCCCTGCATGAGGGGACACAGGTGGTGGATTTGTTGGGGGCTGCGTGAACGTACTTCATGTTGTAAAATCAAAAGGTCACTGCCTCATTCTCCATAACCTAGATATTAAGTGATTTCAATCAAAGACTGGGGAGAAAATAAAAAAGATGTTGCTATTTAACAGAAAATATCTCATGATAATACACAGGAATGAGGCTAGGACATTGGTAATAGCACCTTCTGATATAAACATCCTATATTAAGACACCCTTTCGCTTCAATGCTTGGCTTCTTTCCATGTTAGCCCAGTTTCGCCTTTCTCACATTTTTAATTCAGCTCTTCATTTTAGGAAGCAGTTAATTGTTAGTTAGACGATATCCTGGTCTCCAGAGAGGTTAATTTGTCCTTAATGCTCATCCACTGATAAATCATCCTGAGTGGCTTAATGACAGTTACCACCATCTGTGGCTTCTAAAACTTCTAAAAACCAATTAATGAAAAAAATCCTTATACACTTATCTAAAAGCATTAGCTCAGAACACTTTCTCCCTCACTTTTGTTCCTGCTGTTTACCCTCTCTCTACATGAGTATTCGTGCAAAATGGTCATGTAAAATGGTCAGCAGAATGTGTACCATGAAAGACTGTGCATGCATTCAGAATTTTTTTGCATGAAAACTTCCTTTTTCTTTTCTTGTTTTTAGAATGGCTTTTATTAAAATTTATCTCAATTCCATTTTTCCATGAACCTTTTGAAGCCTTCTCATATAACTGAACACTTTGCCCATCCACAATGTAACTATCCAATAACCCCAAATTCAGCAAAGAAATGAGAATAAGTAAAATCCACATATATACCACCAAAACATGTCACAGAATTTGTGGATTTGTGGGCAAGTTCATAAAATATGGACTTTAGATTCTAACCTAGAACCCATATAATTTTATCTTATATAGTTCACATTAGTTAGGTTTTATTTTGCAATATGATTTTATTTTCAAAAGTTCTTTTTTTGACTTTAGGCATTTCACATTAGTTGTAGTCATATACATAAAGATGTAGAACAGTCTTATAAGAGAATAATGATCTTCCCATTGTAAGCATTTTGATATATTTCCATCATGGCAAGCATTTTCTAAGTGTGGTTGAGGGGCAGGCATTTAACTTAGTGGTTAGGATGCCCACATTCATATTTGATTACTTTACTTTGATACCAGTCTGGGTCCTGATTCCTGCTTCCAACTAATGTGGACTCTGGGAGGCAGCAGTAATGGCTCAAGTAATTGGGGCCCTGCTATCTGTGTGGGAGACATGGATTAATTTTCCCACCTCCTGGCTTCAGCCTCAAGAGACGAGATTTTCTTTGTGAGTCTTTCAAAGAATTAAAGTAAAAATTTTAAAATGTGGTTTATGTTTTGTAGTCTTATACCCTGCTTTTTACTTAACATTATTATATAAATATTTCCACATTCATTAAAGCCTCTTTTAGTGAAGGTAATATTAATGGCTACATAGTATTGTATTTTTAAAAAGATTTTATTTATTTATTTGAGTGGCAGAGTTACAGATAGAGAGAGAGAGAGACTCCCCAAATGGTCACAACAGCCTGAGCTGGGCTGGTCTGAAGCCAAGATCCAGGAGCTTCTTCTGGGTCTCCCATGTGGGTGTAGGTGTTCAAGGACTTCGACCATCTTCTACTGTTTTCCCTGGGTATAAGAGCTGGATTGGAAGAGCAGCTGTTGGGACTCAAACTGGCATTCATATGGGATGCTGGCACCGCAGTGGGAGGCTCAGCCCACTATGACACAGCGCAGGTCCCATAGTATTGTATTTGAAAGCTCTGCTCACTAAATATTCTGCAATGCTGCACATTTGTTCTTTTGTTTTGCTATTATGAGTAATGCTACAGAAATATGATGTGCACTCACCTGTTCACATTACTCTTGAGAACAGATTTCAGAAAACAAGCATTTAGAAATAGAAGAATGATATCAAGAACAGTGAGAAATTAAAGTATCAATCCGTGCAAAGCAGTTATCAGACCCCCAACACTACATTCTGCTCAACACTCACAGACTCTGTTAAACTGATGTCTCTGATTTTTGTAATGTTGACCTTGATCAACAGAGAAAAGGTTCAATAATGCCTATTATATCCTATATGTAAAAGTAAGAATTGTGTAAGCCCGTGTATAAGTCTATTCTGGCTGCTATAACAAAATGCCGTAGACTGGGTGACCTATAAACAACAGAAATGTGTGTGTCATGGTGTGGAGGCTGGAAGTCCAAGTCAGGTGCCAGCTGATGCACTGTCTGCTGACGACCTGCTTCCTCAGGGACAGCTGTCTTTTCACTGTAATCCCACATAGCAGAAGCGGGGACAGGATCTTTCTGGGGCCTCTTTATAAGGGCATCAATCCTATTCCTGAAGGCTGTGCTCTCATGACCTAATCCCCTCCCAGAGACCCTTCCTTCTAATACTATTATATTGTGAATTAGGTTCAACATATGAATTTAAGAGGAAGGAGGGGACGCAAACTCTTAGACCCTAATATCAATTTATAAAGATTTTTCATCTGAATGGTTTGCTTTTAATTTTGACAACTACAGGACTAAAGATGTTTTGTGGTATCATTGCAAGAGGATTTGAAACCAAAAGACCTATATTATATTCCTAGCTCTGCTGCCAACCAGATATATGACCTTGAATATGTCACCAAACATTCCTAAAATCCATTTTTCTATAAAATGACAGTATGAACAGGATCTCATGAGTATTCTCTAGTTCTAAAACTATGCTCCTGGTCTCTTGACAATAGAGCACACAGGTGGCTGTGGTTTCTGCAAAAATGCATGTAGTTGTGAGTTTTCTGTTGGCTCTATTGCCTGTCTCCTCTCTCCTCACACAGCCCACATAATTTGTACCTAATGTCATCACTCAACTTTCATAGCATCTGCAAATGAATATGCTCAGGCATACTCATATTGGTGGGTTAGGGAGTGAGGCTGTATGAGCCAAGCAAAAGAAGTTCTGTGCTGTCATTCATGGATCACATTAAGATAGTTTAGATCCGTTTATTAGCATTTATTAATGCTAAGCAAAATCCAGAGTAAGAAGTAAGGCATGGTTTGCATTTCATGTATTCATATTTTTATTTGATTGAAGTACAGGTTCATACATATTTCAATAGACTGGCCTTAGCACAGAGACATCTCCAAGGAAGGAAGTGGCATGATTTGAGAAGAAGAGATCAAAATTGCGTTTCACATTGTTTCAGAGAGCATCATGAACCTAAATATTCATCATTTGTCAGAGTAGGCCAAAGTTAAATGGTTGAAATTCTAGGAGAGGCAACCTATCCTTGCATTGTTTATTTTTATGCTAGCATAAATAAGAATTTGTTTTAGTAGGTAATTTCACATTATAATTTGATTATTTTTATCTTGGGTATGAATAAATAATGTACATATCCCTTTATTAAGAATAAAGCATTTGGTTTGTAGTGCCTAGTGTTTGAAGGAATTTTAAGCAGAGTAGGCCCATTTATTTCAGAGTGATATTCTCTGTTGCAAACTCAACAACCCTAAATCAATGGGAATAGGGAGTCTGAAACCAGGAGCAAGGAGCTGTCTGCCTTTCCCTTTGGGAAAAGGTGAATATCCCTGCAGTGGGTCCAGCAGTTACCTAACTTGCTACCTAGATCTCCAACATCTCAAATCAGCAGGAGTTTTATTTCTGTTCTTACAGTGCATTTGAAACCCATATAGCTTTCCAACGAACACATGTTTCTACCACACAGAAGGAGCACTTTAGAAATAGGAAGTGAACCAGATAGTGCACATGAGGAAAGGTTGTTTATTGTGTTCATGTGGGCCTCAGTTAAAGCTGGGGACCTGCAGATCCATTTGTAAATATCAAGCAGTCACACACAGCTCTCCCAGAAAAGGCAAAAAAGAGCAGCATTAATTTTTCACCCTTTGCTTTGTGATTCCTGATGTAGCTCTACATTAGAGATTCCTGAGAGATGAGCCTAGCACTGCCATCTGCCATGAAGACATACCATGGACTGAAATGTACTTTTGGAGAAAATAGCTTTTTAAAGGGGTGGGGAAATTGCTGTAAGCAATTTAGGAAGTAGCTGGAGGGTTACCTCCTATTGAGCTTATTTTTGTCGTCTTAACATAGATGATATCTGAAAGTTACATCTTGGTTTTAATTGAGCCATTAGTATCATAGTAATCAGTGATCTCAGAAGGAAAGTCATTTACTGTCGGGAAAAATTGAACACACATCTAGAAACCAAACCCAGTAAAGGGACTGTGAATTATTTAGGACATTCTTAAGAACATAAAAAAGTGCAGAAAAAGGCATTTGTAGGAAGTTCTTCACTCTAACAAATTGAGTGAATTTCTCAAACAGATCCTAAGGGAAAAGGTGACACTATGGTTTCCTTTCTTTGAATCCTCAATCAAGACCCATTTCTGGGCTCAAAATATAACCTCTCTAGGGGATGGTTGATAGGAATTGGAGAATTTGGAAAGAAGAGAAAAACAGAGACCCTAAGAACCTTACAAAGGGGAGTTCAGTATTGACTGTGAAACCTCTAACACGAACTTCTAAATTTCTATAAAATATTAAATCTTTCATTTGTCCTTTATAAGATTAACATTGACATTTTAGAACATTTTTGAATATGGCAAAAAGGATAATCTCTAATTGTACCACTGAAACCTAACCACATTTTATGGTATATTTGCTTATCTTCATTTTTCTGTTGGATTTTAGTTTTTTATGCCAAATGTTCTATATTTTTTCATTTAAAGTGCAGTATAATCTTATCACTCCATTGTCTTATTAACTACTCACAAAAGCAATTTGTAATGGCTGCAGAATCCTATTGAGTAGATATGCCACAGTTCCCATTCCTGCCACCTTTTTTTATTTTTAGCCTCATCTGTCATTTTTATCCACGTTTCAGTTCTCTTTACTACATAGAATCCCTGGATTTTAAGGTCTGTTTCTTTCTTATCTACAAAAACATGAAAATGATAGTGTGATTTCAAAAATACCATAATAATGGCTTTTGTAATGCAGCCAATTATTAACCATGTAACTGTAAGGAGAGAGAAATAAAATTAGTAGTCAGAAATCCACTTACAGCCAGCGCCGTGGCTCAACAGGCTAATCCTCCGCCTTGCAGCGCCGGCACACCGGGTTCTAGTCCCAGTCGGGGCACCAGATTCTGTCCTGGTTGCAGCTCTCTGCTGTGGCCAGGGAGTGCAGTGGAGGATGGCCCAAGTGCTTGGGCCCTGCACCCGCATGGGAGACCAGGAGAAGCACCGTGGCGGCCATTGGAGGGTGAACCAACGGCAAAGGAAGACCTTTCTCTCTGTCTCTCTCTCTCTCACTGTCCACTCTGCCTGTCAAAAAAAAAAAAAAAAAATTAAAAAAAAAAAAAAAGAAATCCACTTACAAAGTGAGACCTTCTCTCTGGCCAATGATATCAGCCCTTTTAAGCCAATTTGAATTTCACTTATAATTCTTTCATTTTCATGGATTTTAAAAGCCAAGTTATCTTTTGGTGGTAAGGAGCAGTAACTAAGCAAGTGACTTTGCATTCCACAGATTGGAAAACCATATGCCATGGCAGTAAATGAACCCACATGTGTGGTTCACAACCCCTGGGTGTATACATGGTGGTAGGAGGGCAGAGGGAGAGCTGATACAGATAAATAGACTACAGTGGATTTGTTAAAATAGGGGAAGTAGATATGCAGAAGATGAGGAAACTAGGTTTGGAATTGGGAGTTCTTAAATAAATGATGAAGTCTTAAGAGAACCCATAAGTCTCTTGAGCTGTTCATCTTGAACTTTAATTAGCTTACATTAGTATGTTGTCAGCATTTCCTGTTTGCTTATAACATCTGCAAAATAGAAAAAATAATTCAGACTGCATCCTGCAAAAGTATGGTGTGTTGAGAATTTTTTGAAAAAAAAAAATTTTCCGAACTTTAATTTACTTTTAATGAAAGGCCTCATATCCACTCTGAAAATACATTGATTCAAGTTTTACAGTGGGAAAAATAAAGTTGTACCTTTTAGGGGGTACATTGTGGTGTAGCCATGAAGCTGCTGCTTATAGCACTGGTTCAAGTCCTGGGTGCTCCACTTCTCATCCAGCTCCCTGCAATGGAGGGGGCCCAAGTGCTTGGGTCTCTGCCACCCATGTGGGAGACCTGATAGAAGCTCATGGCTTCAGCCTGGTTCAGCCCCACTATTGTGGCCATTTGGGGAGTACCACCAATGGTTGGAGGACCTCTCTGTCTCTTCCTCTCTCTATGTAACTCTGTCTTTCAAATAAATAAACCTTTTTTTAAAAAGTTTTACCTCTTAAAGAACTTTGCTGAGAATATTAGAAACCACAAGCTAACACTGAGATTTAGAATCAAGAAGTACCACTTCTAGTGATTAAAACATTGAAACGAGGGCTGTGTTTATCTTTCTAATCAGGTTGTCATTGTTTGTCACAAGGGAAATAACATTACTATCTGTCTCTGAAGTAGTATTTGATTACAAGGACTGAAGAAAATGTGTGTACTTCAAAGAGAATAATTGTACCAGGTGGTCACAATTTAGAGTGCGTTGGCTGGCCTGAGACAGAATTCCAATGCTATCTGTATCCTTCTTTTCTTTACTATCAGGATTTTGTAATCAAGATTCTGGGGACCTTGTTGGAATGCTTGTAATAAATCTTAATGAGATCCAAGTTAATAGTAAGACCTTCAGTTTGTAGAGAAAAATAAGGTTGCTTTTAAAGTGCCAGGATTTCTAATGTATTGTAACTGTTCACTTGTAGTACTAAAAGGTGAACAAAATACATACTCTAGTTGAATTTCAGACTCTGAAGATCTATAATCAGAGGCAGCTGGTCTGCTGTTCAATGTCATTTTGCAAGATGTTAAGTTCAGTCTTGGAGGATCTACCAGCCATTCCCAAATTTCATCTAGTAGATTGCCTTATGAGAAGTACTGTTTTCAAGCTACCTTCCAGTGTCCAGAGGAATTCACAGTGTATTTGTTTCATTCTTTAGTTAATGCCCTTATCTCAAGGCTGTGTGTCTTAGGCCATTTCTGATGAGGCTGGTTTGATGGAGTTTGTATAGTACAAACCCTTGAGAAGTTCCTGAATGGGCTCTTGTAGTTTTGTAATCAATGCAGGGGAACTGTAAGACAGCCATGGAGAAATCAGTGGAACAACCTGAACATTCACCTTGTACCATCTCCAGCTGGGTGCTAAGAGCTGGGAAAGGACAGTGGAGTTGTAGATCTGCTCCCTGTGAATGCATTGCACATGTTTGACTGCTGTATCTATAAACCCATCTTCTAACACCTGCTTCGCACCTTAACTGGCTTCTTCCTGACCTCAGTCAAGGCTTTCCTGTCTCCTTGAAGGAAGGAAGCAATACAGACTACGTTTTTATTATTTATATCCTACTTGTTTCCTAAAAGCTTATTTGGCATATTTAAAATTGTAATGTTGCAATAATAATAGAAAATCAAAGCCATAAAAAAAAGGAAGTATAGGTAGTAACCATGAAGAGTACCTTAGGCTATAGCAATATACTTTAATTAAGCATCTAATTTTCCTAAGCTTTCTGACAGCCAAGACTAGAAGAGGAACCTAATGAGTTACTAAACTTTATTACACAAATGTTTTTCAATGGAGACAGTTTCTCTTTTGGCATTGTTTCTAAACAGTTTGTCACAGGCACCTTGTATTCTGGACATTGAACAACCTGTCTTAGCCTGGGTTCCCTTGAAATAGAGACTGAAGTAAAAGGTTTGAGTGCAGATAATTCATTTAGGAATGTCATTCAAAGGGGTGGAAGGGAGAGGCACTGGAAATGAAACAGGGAACAAGGAAAAGCTAGCATGAGGACACTTACGGAGCTGGACTCCCCTGAGGACTGCTGTTGCTGAAACCTTAGTACTTTATAAGGAAGCTTGTGAAGAGCATCCTGGAACTACCTGGGCCCATTCTCACAGTGGTCAAGGGTAGCTCCACAGACACTAACTTCCCTGCACCTAGACAGAAAAACAGTTCCTTAATTTGTGCTCTTTTTTATGTTTTTTCCCAATGCTTTATATTAGTTATCTATTCCTGTATAATAAATTAATCCAAAAATTAGCAGCTTAATATGCGCACTTTCTGAGGGTTGGGTTGAAGTCCAGCCATCAGCAAGGGAAGGAATCTCTGCAGACTTGACTGAGTTTGAAGTTCTGCTTCCAAGCTGCCTCCCGCGGCTTTTGGCAGAAAGCTCTTCTTACTAGATAGGTCTCTCTATAAGGCTGCTTGCTATGGGATTTCCCTCAGACTGGATATCTAAGTCAGAGAGCAAGGGAGCACCCACGACAGGGTCCACAGTGATTTATAACCTAATATCTCTTGATTGTGAAATGCCCTAATTTCTGCCATATGCTACTGGCTAAGCAGACCAACCCTAATCTGCAGCCAGAGGAGACGAACAGGTATGCTTGTCACTGGGCAGCCCCTGGAGTCTCTTGGAGACTGGCTGCCATAGGCTGCATTGCAAACATATCTCTCTGACTCTACCAACTCCTTCACCTTCCTTCTGTATTCCATCACCTTTTCCTCTCACTTCCTAATCACTGCATACACCCCACTTCCCTTAAGTCCAAAGCTGGAGTGTTCAGTCCCAATCCAGTAGCAGGAAGACTTGAGGATTATTATGACTCAGTTTCCTTTCTAATAATTGTTGCCTGCATTTATTTGACCAATGCCCTCCATATCTCATCTTTGAAATATTTTGAATATCACTTCTGACTCCTCTAACTCATGAGAATAGCACCTTCTAGATCTTCCTAACAGTGCCTGGGTACAACTCTGAAATTTCAGGTTAGTTTATCACAGCAGTATCCTAAATGTCTCAAGATTAAGGTGTTGCTCTTTGGATAATGAAGAAGGCTCTCCCTCTCTCCTCTCTCCTCCTTCCCTGCTTTTATTTCTTTTAGGATGTTCTAAAATTTATGAACTTCAAAATTTTTTAAAGATTTTTTTATTTGAGAGGTAGGGTTACAGACAGAGGGATAGAAAGAGAGGCCTTCCATCCATTGGTTCACTCCCCAAATGGCTGCAACCGCTGGAGCTAGGCCAATCCAAAGCCAGGAGTCCAAAGTCCAGGTCTCCCATGTGAGTGCAGGGGCCCAAGTACTTGGGCCATCTTCCACTGCTTTCCCAGGCCTTAGCAGAGAGCTGGATTGGAAGAGAAGCAGTCGGGACATGAACCAGCACTCATATGGGATGCCGGTGTCACTGCATCACAGCGCTGGTCCCATAAATTTTTACATTTAGTAAATGACTTCATGACTTGGTCTGCTTTTAATTTTTAAAGGGTTGAGTAGGATAGTTAGATAAATTGTTTTTATATTTAACTTTTTTTTTAAAGATTTTATTTATTTATTTGAAAGGCAGAGTTACAGACAGTGAGAGAGAGAGACAGAGAGAAAGGTCTTCTGTCCACTGGTTCACTCCCCAAATGGCCACAATGGCCAGAGCTGCGCCTATCCGAAGCCAGGAGCCAGGAGCCAGGAGCTTCTTCCGGGTCTCCCACATGGGTACAGAGGCCCAAGCACTTGGGTCATCCTCCACTGCTATCCCAGGCCATAGCAGAGAGCTGGATGGGAAGAGGAACAGCTGGGACTAGAACTGGCACCCATATGGGATGCTGGCACCACAGGTGGAGGATTAACCTACTGAGCCACAGTGCCAACCCCTATATTTGACTTTCAATATCTAACCCAGCAGTTGCCCTCAGTAGCAGGTTCTTGTCCTTTGTTGCTCTTGGCTGGCTCCCTTTTCCCTCTTATAGAGAAAAGTAAAGGAGCAAAAATGAGGAAGTCACTGAATGTCTAGTCTGTCTCCCAGTTTTTACAGTGTTAATCTCCCTTATTTGTGGTCACAACCTTTTCTACCAAATCTCCATCACTGACTCTTCCTAAAAACAGCAATAACAAGTGCATCTGTCATCGTGTCAGTGCTAGAGGAGGAGGAATGTGGCTGGACTAGCAAGCAGCCTTCCCTCACTCCTGGGAATTTCTTTATCATGCCTAGATTTCGACAGTTGTTTTGAGGAAACCTTGGTATTCAACAAGTAGTAAGTAGGAAAACCACTGTTCCTCAAGAGTATAGACAAGGGCTGTAAACTGATCAAATCTCCAAATGTCAGTCTTGTTCACATACATTTCTGTTTTTGTGGTCTGTATATTAGTTACCACACATCAGGGGAAGCATATATTTATTTTTGGGGGACTGGCTTATTTCAATAAGCATAATGGTCTCTGGTTACATCTATTTTGTTGTAAAAGATGGGATTTCATTCTTTTTTATGGCTAAGGAAACATTGTTTTTTGGAAGAATCAGGAAACTTTTTAATGTACTTCTCTTTTCATTTATTTGTATTTGTGTGTGTATGTGTGTGTGTGAGAGAGAGAGAGAGAGAGAGAGAGAGAGAGAGAGAGAGAGAGAGAGAGGGAGGGAGGGAGGGAGGGAGGGAGGGAGAGAGAGAGAATGCACACTTGCATCTGCTAGTCCCCAAATGCAGGCAATGGCCAGGGATGGGCTAGGCCAAATACAGGAGCCAAGAACTCCATCTAGATTCCCTATGTGTGTGGCAGAAACCCAATTACTTGAGCCATCACAGCTGCCCTACAGGATTTGCATTAGCAGGAAGCTGGAAACAGGAACTGGAACTGAGATACTGAGGTTCTCTGGTGTGAGACACGGATGTCTTTACCAGCATCTTAACCACTAGGCTAAATGCCAGCCCCCCTACTTCTCTTTTTAAATTGCTTTCTGATCGGTAGGAAATCCAATCTGAGATTACAGATTATAGAATTAGGGAAAATGAAAATGCCCTCACAGAATTAGAGATGCATTTGATTTTTTCTCTCAAGACTTAGCTTGTGAAAAGTATTGGCCTACCTAGATAGCATGAAATAAACAGCCAAATTTATCTTCTAGTCTGCCATCCTACTTATGTTTTAAAATCACACCTGAAAGTATTATGGACTTGGTATAACTGCATTGGCAAATAAAATGCAGAAAGTGTAGGGTTCAAAGTACAATTAGGTATGTTAATTTTCCCATTTTGCTATAATGTCAGTAACTTGAAGCCTCTTCAGTTGACTGTAGAGGAAATCAGTGTTTCACATCCTGGACGGGGGAAATGGGGAAAGCTTTTCTAAAAATACTTGCCTGTTGACAAGATTTGGGCAGTTGTTTTTTTTTTTTTTTTTTTTTTTTGGGTAATCTGGAAGCCTTACGAAATGGAATGAAGTCAAATATGACACATGTGGTCAAATCCATTTCTAATCAGTAAATTCCCATCTCACTGCAGCTGTGCTAATTTTTAAATGGATACTTCAAAAACTGTACTGAGTTTATGACATTCTCAGCATTTCCCCATGTCTCTAAGCATTTACGGGTATTCACTTGCATTCTGTGGGCTGGCAATCAATGCACTGTTCATTGGTGCCCACTGTGTCCCTCTTCCTAGGGTGTCAGGGAAAGGTCTGTTTTGCCCTGCTTTTATCTTTCAGGAATTGTTTTCTAACAGCCCAAAATAATAAAATTAATTTGCTATAGTACTCTTTCCTATACAGCAATGGCTGTCTCCCAAGGGTGATTTGTGGGACTGTCTGGAGCCATTTCAGGTTGTCATAACTGAGGAGGGGGAGTAGGAGGGAGGGCTGGTGGTGTCTCATGGGGAGAACCCAACGGTGCTGCTAAATACCCCATAATACACACTGCAAAACTTATCTGGGCCAAAATGTCAATATTGCCAAGGCTGAAAAAGTACTTTATAGCAATAATTCTCAACTTCTGCAGAATATTAGAATCACTGAGGTGGGGCTGCCCAGGCTGCTCTCAGAGCAGTTAAAACAGGATCTCTGGGCAGGAGGACCCAGACATCTTTTTTTTTTTTTTTAATCAGGTAATTCCAGTATACAGCAAAAATTAAGAACTGCTGCTTTAGAGTAGAAATTTTTAGAGGGCAAGACTAATTTAGACATCATCACAAAAAGTACATGAAAGGGCCTCATTAAAATATGGTTTGATCTATTAATGTCCCATTATCATATTATCATGAGAGTCAAATGGATTTTTAGTATCTTTATATATTAACATATTAAAATTGTGCTTAAAACCTGAGAAATGGCTATTTTGCACTGCCATATTAGAAGTTTGTTTTCCCTTGGTTCTTTCTAATAAATTACATTCTTTCTCCTTCCAGCAAGTGGTGGTAACACGTATTCACTAGTAGATTCAGTCAGTGAAGTTCTCTCAAATTAACATTTGGGCTGTCGGGTTTGTTGTGATTTGTTTTCCTTGAAGGTTTCTTAAGTATCTGTGTTACTAGATGAATAAGTATCATCATTTATTTACTTACCTGTATTGAAGCGATATGCACAGGCATTAATACATGTTTATTGAGAATTCATGGCTACTTCAAAACATTCATGAAAAGTGGAATTAAAAAATACGTTTATTTTTATACAAATTTTTTAATTCATGCATATTCATATTTTATTCAAGTTTTTGCTCTTTCATTCTTTGCTTAACCATTTCTTCTCACCAAAAATCAAATCTTGAAATTCATGAAGAGTCATTCTAGACTAAATAGATAAATATTCTCGAGTTTTATTAATGTAAATTTTTTAAAAGATTTACTTATTGGGCTGGTGTTGTGGTGTAGCAGGAAAAGCCACTGCCCACAATGTCAGCATCCCATATGGGCACTGGTTTGGGTCCTGGCTGCTCCACTTTCAGTCCAGCTCCCTAATAATGTGCCTGGGAAGGACCAAGTATATAGGTTCCTGCACCCATGTGGAAGACTCAGAAGAAGCTCCTAGATCCTGGCTTAGGTCTGGCTGAGCTCTAACCGTTGCAGCCATTTGGAGGAGTGACCAGCAGATGGAAGATCTCTCTCTCTCTCTTTCTCTGTGACTGTGCCTTTCAAATAAATAAAGTAAATGTTTAAAAAAATTATTTATATTATTATGTGTTGTCTAATGTGAAGTGATGCTATAACTAGTACTGAAACAGTATTTTTACACTTTGTGTTTCTGTGTGGATGCAAACTGATGAAATCTTTACTAAGTATATACAGAATCGATCTTCTGTATATAAAGATAATTGGAAATGAAAAAAAAAACAACCTGGTAAAATTGGAAATGGCATAGAAAATTAATTTTTAAAAAATATCATGTAGGATCTCTGTCTTTAATGTGCTGTACACTGTTATTTAATGCTATAACTAGTACTCCAACAGTATTTTTTCACTTTGTGTTGCTATGTGGGGGCAAACTGTTGAAATCTTTACTTAATATATACTAAATCGATCTTCTGTATATAAAGAGAATTGAAAATGAATCTTGATGTGAATGGAAGGGGAGAGGGAGCGGGAAAGGGGAGGGTTGTGGGTGGGAGGGAAGTTATGGGAGGGGGGAAGCCATTGTAATCCATAAGCTGTACTTTGGAAATTTATATTCATTAAATAAAAGTTTAAAAAAATTATTTATTTGAAAGGCACAGTGACAAGGAGAGAGAGAAAGAGAAAGAGGGTTATCTTACATCTTCTGATTCACTCCTAAAATCCCTACAACAGATGGGGCTAGGCCAGGCCAACACCAGAAGCCAGGAAATTCATCTGGGTCTCCCAGGTGGTGGCAGGAACCTACATACTTGGGCCTTCATCTGCTGCCTCCCAGGCACATTAGCAGAAAGCTGGATCAGAACTGGGGAGTAGTCAGGACGTGAACCAGGCCCTCCAATATGGACTGTGGCTTCCCAAGCTGTGGTTTAATGTACTGCACTATGCCTGCTCCTATAATTTTTAAATTCTATTTAGATTTCAATGTTGATGGTACAGTTTCTCAGGGAGCCACCCCAAATTATAAACGCATCACAAAGCTTTTGACAGGGTAGACTGGGCAATTCTTAGTGATGTATTACATAGTTAAAAACTATTCCATTTATTGAAACTAGCACATGCCTGCCTAGTAAGCAGTAAAACTGTCCTCTTCCACATTTGTCCCAAAGCTTCAGTGGTGATCAAGTTGTCAAACGCTGGAAACCACCCAGCTTCTTTGAAAAAAATAGAGGCATTACTCATAGAGAGCTATTGGGTATTTGGTCATTAATCTGCTCTAGTTTGCCGTGCCCCACAAGCCTTGTCAGTGGATGCTGGAGAGTATTTATTTTGGTTTGGATATGATTTGTCCCCAAAGGGTCACCTGCTGTACTCCTGATCTCCAGTGTAGCAGTGTTGAGGTGGTGAAGACTTCAGGAGGCAGGTGTTAGTGGAGGGGAATTAGGCCCCAGGGCCCTACCTCCATGAATGGATTAACACTGTCTCTTCGGATTTTGTGGGGTTTCCTGTGATGGGACTAATTCTCCAAAGAGCGGACTGTTACAGAGTGAGGCCTGCCTGTGCCTTGGTGCCTTCTCCAAGCACCTGGTGCCCTCTCTGCTTCTCTGCCATGCTGTGTTATGGGCAAAAGGTGCCCTTGTCAGGATGCCAGCTCTGAGATGTTTGGACTTTTCTTGCCACCAGAATTGTGAGCCAAAGAAACCTCTGTGCTTTACAAAGCATCCAACCCCAGGATTTTGCTCTAGCGACATAAAACGCACTAAGATGGTAGCCCAAAGGAACCAGAGGAAGGAAGGAGGTGGCAGTGACTGCAGAGCCCAGAGGCCCCTGTGCTCTGGAGCAGGTCAGCCAGACCCCTCAGGCAGCACAGGCGCAGGCCCAGGTTTTCTGGAGCCTGACTTTTACACAATTTGGAGAACACTGCTTAGGAAAAAGGAGTAAAAACTCGATACCCCATGAAGATTTATTTTTTAATTTAATTTTTTTATTTAGTAAATATAAATTTCCAAAGTACAGTTTATGGATTACAATGGCTTCCCCCCCGCCCCATAACTTCCCTCCCACTCTCACCCCTCCCATCTCCTGCTCCCTCTCCCATTCCATTCACATCAAGATTCATTTTCAATTATCTTTATATACAGAAGATCGATTTAGTATATATTAAGTAAAGATTTCATCAATTTGCCCCCACACAGAACACAAAGTGTAAAATACTGTTTCAGTACTAGTTATAGCATTAATTCACATTGGACAACAAATTAAGGACAGAGATCCCACATGAGAAGTAAGTACACAGTGACTCTTGTTGTTGACTTAACAATTTGACACTTTTGTTTATGGCGTCAGTAATCTCCCTAGGCTCTAGTCATGAGTTGTCAAGGCTATGGAAGCCTTTTGAGTTCACCGACTCCCATGAAGATTTATTTAGAATGAGACAGTAGCTAACAAATACCAGATATCCCAGGACATAGTACAATAACAATGTTTTTATTAACTAATTGCCTGGTATATGCTGTAATCTGACATATACTACAATTTCCCCCACATCTTTTGGTAGCACATTCTTTGGTTACTTCTTCATATAACAAGTTTGTAACTTTGTTTTCTATATGGTGGCAAGGAAGATCTTCTAATATTTATTTTAACATGGTTGAACAAAATTTGTGGGCTTTTGTTTTGCTTTAATTTGTAACTCATATTCATGAACTCTTTCAGATTTCCAATTGTTGTTGGCAATGTCATGTAAATTTTTAGGATGGCTGCCAAATCTGGGAAAACCTCTATCAAAGTTTCTCTTATATTTCTGAGATGCAAGATTTAGGTCACTAGAATTTTTCTTATGCAGTGACAAATCATAAATACTCCTTGAATTTATAACACATAATAACTGATTTGTTGTTACGGTCTGTGCAAATGGTGGTGCATTCAGGAGTTTTATTTATTTATTGTTGCTGAATGTGAGATTATCTATAAGAACCTGTTAAGGTATTACAAAGGGAGGCCATTTCAGGTCAAGGTGAAGGACTAGTGTCTAGGTGGGATAAAGTATTGTGTATAAATAGAACAGTGGTCGACAGAAGGACTAACTAGGTGTGTTGGAGCCCCTGGCAATTGAGAAAGAGTCAAAAGTCAGGGGAGGGGGGGTTGGCTCACAATAGACTGCCTATTGTACTTTTTTTTTTTTTTTTTTTTGACAGGCAGAGTGGACAGTGAAAGAGAAAGGTCTTCCTTTGCCCTTGGTTCACCCTCCAATGGCCGCCGCGGCCGGCGCACCGCGCTGATCTGAAGGCAGGAGCCAGGTGCTTCCCCTGGTCTCCTATGGGGTGCAGGGCCCAAGCACTTGGGCCATCCTCCACTGTACTCCCAGGCCACAGCAGAGAGCTGGCCTGGAAGAGGGGCAACCGGGACAGAATCCGGCGCCCCAACCGGGACTAGAACCTGGTGTGCCAGCGCTGCAAGGTGGAGGATTAGCCTATTGAGCCGCGGTGCTGGCCGACTGCCTATTGTACTTTTAAGTTAAGAAGCCCAAGGCCATTTGTGGGCCAGAAAGCATATGAAAGGCAGCATGGTGTAATTTTAACATCATTCACCTTGGTGCCAGCTGAATTCCTGATAGGCATAGGAAACCCTGCTAGTGGAACAGAGATGGGAGTAACAGCCATCTACATAAATATATTTGGCTGTACCTGAACTTCATGTATCCTTGACTCTGGTTCCTCTTAACTGGATCCCAGCCAGAGGCCAATCTAACAACACAGTACACCAGGGGAAGCACGACCAAGGGGAGTCAGAGGGGAAGAGACAGTCATTTCACTTGATTAATTTTTGCTTCAAATACTGTACACAGAAGGGCCCTCAAGTTTAAGCTTCATGAGTGTCAAATAAATCTGTCCCTGATCTAGGGCCAATTTTTCCTCTTACTATATGACTTTAGAATCAGATCAGTTTTGGTGTAATTATTTAGGCAATTACTATTATTTCTGTTAGTAATATAAGAAGGATCTATTTTGATTACATTTTAGAGGAGGTCCTAGAACCCATGCAAAGGAATATAAATATTTGAGTTCAAGATTGGGCAGAAGGCAGGATGGTTATTCATGGCAGCATGAATCTAGTGCCAGTTGCAACATGGTCAGTCTCCTCTCCCAATCCAGAAGTGAGAAATGATGATAGGTAAAACCCTAAAAGGTGCAACAAGTGCATTGTAATTTAAGCAGCAGCTGATCTTGAAGTTTCAAGAAGAGAGCAAAGTTGTACAAGAGGGTGACTTTCAGCAACTAGGAACCTGGATAGTAATGTAACGCTTAGTCCTGAATCATTCAGGTATGGGCCTGTCTGGGAAGGCTGCTATAACTGGACTTGGCCCATCCTGCTGACTGGAATGTCATTGAAGAGCTCTGGTACCAAAGAAGAAGACTGGCCCAAGCAAGGCAGAGAGCAGATCCAAAGCTGGAACTACTCCCTGGTAATGGGGACACATGGGCACACAAGAAGATCTGCGAGGCAGACTCTGAGGAAGTGCTAGAGACTTGTAACCAGTTCTAGGCTTCCTTGTGTGGTAATTAGAAATTATACCTACCACAGGCCTGGCATCTGAACCTGGACTGGGCAAATGGCCATGAACTTCAGTGGGTGCACCCAAGGGAAGCAGAAGCCAGCCAGGGAAAGGGACTGATGGATACTTTATAGTTGTAGTCTTCGAAAAATTTGCATATCCTCTAAAAGAATTTTGAGATGTATACACTCTTTTTGCACATTTATAGTAAAACCATTAAGTTTAAATAGTTAGTGGCCAGCATTGTGGCACACTGAGTTAAGCCACCACCTGTGACATCAGCATTCCATATGGGCGCTGGTTTCAGTCCTGGCTGCTCCACTTCCAATCCAGCTGCCTGCTAATATGCCTGGGAAACCAGCAGAAGATGGCCCAAATACTTGAGCCCCTGCCATCCATGTGGGAAACCTGTGTGGAGTTCAAGGTTCCTGGCTTCCACATGGCCCAGTGCTGGCTTTTGTGACCATTTGGGGAGTGAACCAGCAGATGGAATCTCTCTCTCTCTCTCTCTCTCTCTCTCTCTCTCCCTCTTCCTCCCTCTCTCTGTAACTCTGCCTTTTAAATAAATAAATATTTTTTAAAATAATTTGAATAGTTACAGAGAATATGCTTTCTGGTATATTATATGAGATTTAAATATTTTAAGCAAAATCTCAAAGTTGCAAATTTAGATCATTACATTTGGGGGAAATGAACACTATTTAGCCTACTTGTCAAAGTCAGTCCTCATTGTCAAATAAAAGGAACAGGCATCAAAACATTTATATCTTCACTTTTCAACTTGCAGTAAGATTTTAAAAAATCATCTTAGGTCTGAATGCTGATTCTAAAAGAGGTAGCTAGGTGGATGGGTGACTGGGTGGAGGGCTAGCAGAAGGGAAGAAGGAAGATGAGTGGACAGCACTATGCCCTTGCCATAAGCGTGTCAGCTATATGAAAGAATACTCCTTCACATTGTCCCTTTAGCCGCCAGTAAGTTTTTACATCCTAGGCAATGCTACATAGTAAGATTCTTGATGGGTGAAGGGCTGCTAGTCCTTTGTAACATGGGAGAAGTGTGATTTTGAAAGGGAAGGTAGAAAATAAGAACCAGCAGAAGCGTCAGCTCAAATAGACCTAAGTTACAAAAGCTCTAGGGAATGGGATCTGAAAATAGGTTTCAGTAAAACTGTTCTGCCTGTCTTAAGGGAAGGCTTCGTCTATTCCTTGGAATACAGTTAAAGAGGCTACTCCAAAATGATAGTTCATACGATGGGTGTTTGGCCCAGCAGTTAAGCCACCAGTTGGGATTCTTGCTTTCTACAACAGAGTGCCTGGGTTTGATTCTGGCTTTCCTTAGCTCCTAAATCTAGCTTCCCACTAATGCACAATCTTGGAGACAGCAATGATGATGATTCAAAGAGTTGGGTCCCTGCCTCCCACATGGAAGACTTGGTTGGAGTTCCTAATTCCTGAATGAATCAGTGGATGAGTTCTCTTTCTCTTTATTTTTCCCTCCCTCCCTCCTATTCTCCCTCCTTTCCCGCTAAAATACATAAGTAAGTAAATAAAATAAAATACTAAATCTTTTCCTAGTTAACATTGGAGTTAGAGGTTTATAAGGAGGTACTACCTAGATAAATTTGTTTTATTATGTTTTTCAATATTAGAAGAAATATGTGCAAATCTTATAGTGGTAACAAGGTGCTCATATCATATCATAGAATGTTTGTTAATAATAAGCCTAGTTTGGGGCCTGTGCTGTGGCTCAGCGGGTTAACGCCCTAGCCTGAAGCGCCGGCATCCCATATGGGCGCAGGTTCGAGATCTGGCTGCTCCACTTCCAATCCAGCTCTCTGCTATGGCCTGGGAAAGCAGTAAAAGATGGCCCAAGTCCTTGGGCCCCTGCACTCACGTGGGAGACCCGAAAGAAGCTCCTGGCTCCTGGCTTCAGATTGGCACAGCTCTAGCCATTGTGGCCATCTGGGGAGTGAACCAGCGGATTGAGGACCTCTCTCTCCTCTGCCTCTCCTCTCCCTGCGTAACTCTTTCAAATAAAGTAAATAAATCTTTAAATAATAATAAGCCTAGTTAGTTGGAATAAGTGTTCCTAGTTTAATCTCAATTGGCTTTAAATCCTAGTCCAAACTCATTACTAGCTTTATCACCTTGAGGTAATGCTTAAATAGGGTAATAAAGAACTGTCCTTATAATACAGGATTGTCATTAAAGATAAATGACATGTAAATCAGTGTGCAGGAGTTATATATGGGAGATTTTAAAATTTTTTAGTTAAGGGATGGAGTGGAATTCCTGATGTGTGGGATGGATGTGTAATACAGGACATTGGAGAAGAGGTGATGTCATGCCTGGGATGCCTTCTGAGTCATCACTTGGTGTGTCCCAGAATGCATGACAAAGTCGCAAGCTTCAGATATAAATAGGCTTTATTAGGGAAAGGAAGAATTTCCAAGGCCAAGGCTGGCAGGAGGAGATGAGGTTTTCCACACTCCAGCACCCCAAAGAGATACAATAAGTGTCTGCAGCCAGAGCACTCTATTGGACACTTCTGGTGTCTATATTCTGCAGTGAAAGCACACCTTTATACTCCAGGTCATTCTCCTTGTTTATAAGGCAAGCATGAGAACAATATTCTCAGTGCAAGGACATGTAGACTGTGTAGACTCTAAGCACTGTACATTTGGGTATCATCCTTTTACAGTATTAGCTGGGAATACCAGCTTCCTAGCCTCTGGAGACCTTGGGTAGCTGTAGGCTGCCTGGCTGGAAGAGGCAGCTCCAGATACTGCAGGAGACTGAGTCTGGGTCAATCTCCCTTGCTAGGAGAATTGTTAATCCTACCTCATTATCCAAACAATTACAGTGACCCCTCAGCTTAAGTTGTCCATAATCCTGTTCCTCCAATTTCAGATATCATCTGCCCTCATTTAACTGATAAATTCTGAGTCCTATTGGGAACAGGGATTGGGGCCAGAAATTCAAAGGAATTTAAAGTCTGTATCTTGTGAGAGAGTATGTAAGAATCCGGACATAGAACTGCTTTAGGACCTAGGGGTCAAGGTGTGGCAGAGTAGAGGACCAATCTGACATCACCGCATAGCATTGTCCCGACACACCTTAAGAATTGGCAGGTTTAGTGGTAACAAGCAATAGCACCTATGTCATTGACAACATGGTGATGGTATTCCTGTAGAACATCTTTTTTTTTTTTCTTTTTTTTTAAAGGATTTATTTATTTATTTGAAAGTAAGAGTTACACAGAGGAGAGGAGAGGCAAGAGGGTGGGGGAGAGGTATTCCATTCTCTGGTTCACTCTCCAGTTGGCTGCAATGGCCAGAGCTATGCTGATCTGAAGCCAGGAGCCAGGAGCTTCTTCTGGGTCTCCCACACGGGTACAGGGCCCAAGGATTTGGGCCATCTTCTACTGCCTTCCCATGCCATAGCAGAGAGCTGGATCGGAAGTGGAGCAGCCGGGTTTCAAACGGGTGCCTATATGGGATACTGGCGCTTCAGGCAAAGACGTTAACTCACTGTGTCACAAGTGCCGGCCCCAGAACATCTTTGATGATACAGAAGAAACTTATTCCACTTATCTCAAGGGGTAAAAAGGAGATTTGTGAGAACAGAATCTTTTTAGAATGTAAGGGAAAGCTCAGTAGAGCTTGAGAAGGTTTTAACCAGGACATCTGTAGAAACTCTCACTGAAGTGTAAGGGATCTTCATTGTGGTGCAAGGTCATTCATGTAATTTGGTGTTTCAGTCATTACTGCTGTGTAACAGAACTACCCCAGACTCTGGTGAGAAAGAACAACCCCCTCTTTTTTTGAATGTTCATGGATTCTATGCATCAAGGCACGAAGGGAATGGCATGTCCTTATTCCTTGATGTGGGAGCCTCATCTGGGGAGACTTAAGTGGCTGGGAACTGGATCAGCTGTGGCAGGAAAATCCACTTCCAAGGTGGCTTCCTCATTTAAATTTTTAGCACCTCGACAAGAATGACTAAAATGACAAGAATGATCCATTGACCAGAGTGTTTACACGTGGGCTTGTTAGCGTGGATGCCAAACCATAATCAGATCTTTTTTTATGTAGCAATGCAGTGTTTTCAGAGTGTCCTCAGAGGAAATAATCAGGGGATGGTTATGCAGGAGGCTTTGTGGATGTTGCATGATGTATTTAAACCTAGACTGGGAGCAAAGCCCCACCTAGATTCAAGGGGAGGAAACAGACCACCTGTTCATAGGAGTGTCAGTGTTTTTTAAAATTGTCAGACTGAGCTACCAGCTCACACTGTTTCTTGTTACAAATTCTTAAAGCAGAGATTGGCTTAGCTCATTCCATGGATTGGTTCTGCTGGTCTATCAGCTGTGGCAAAAGGGGAAGTCTCACAATCTTAGGGTTTTTTTCCCTTTCCAGACTCTGGAAGACTCAGATTCTTTCAGAAAAGCCCATGACGGGGGAGGAAATAAAGGGGTCTCTAATGTAGAGAGACCGCCAAGAATGGGAGGCGTATTCCTGTCTTCCATGAGCAGTGTGGTAAACATGGCAAACTTGGGCAAGCACAGAGGAGGAAGGCAGATGCCGTGGGGTGACTGCAGTTCATGAGAGGTGCACCTTTTCAGCTCACACAAACGCGAGTTCTGTCAAGAGCATGACACTTGAGTTATTGATGTTTATATAACATCCAGAAAAAGATGATGTCTGGAAACACTCAGGTTAAGATGTTAGAGGATGATATGAGAAAATCAACCTTGTTTTTAAATGAGAACAGATTTGACCTTGAGCAAAATCAAAGAACGATACAACCACATCGCAGCTGCTATCGATTTCTGCGTTTTAGAAGCAGATGTTAAATATCAGATTTTCTTGGCTTTTAGTCTGTCAGTCCCAGTCAATAATTAACAGCAGTAGATGAGGCAGCTTTACTCGGAGAGCCTCAAGCTGCTTAACTGATCGGCTTAGCTGAGCATCCTGAGGCAGTAAGCGAAGGGAAAATCTGCCTCCAATTTTGGTATGTGATCCTAGAGCAGGCATTACAACAGAAATAGGAGGTTTTCTAATCATCTTTTATGCTTGGGGGAACCAACTTATGGGAAAGTTAAGTGACTTTCTCAGGGTCTCAGAACAACTTACTAGAATAGAATAGTCTTTAACTACCAAAACACTCCTGGGACCCACCATGTATGTTCCACTAACCTCCTTCCTCAGCTCAAATGAATTGGCAGTGATAGTGCAGTTAGCCAAAGACATCTGTGTGAATATTTATACTTGGGAAGAGGCCAGGCAATGTCTATGATCTCAGAAACTAGTTCTGTGGATCTTGTGAGTGGCAGATTTTAAGAATGTTAACACCTTAGTCATCAGAACCTTAACTAGAAAAATTTGCTCTGGAAAGGGGAAACCGTGATTCTCTTATAGAAAAGGTAAAAACCATAGCCAGCTGATACAAAGTCTGATGCACTGATTAAATTGAATGTCACACTGAGCAAAATCTGACAAGTTTAGAGCAAGCAGGACTTCAGTACTTCATATTGAAATCCTGCTTTCCTATCAATATTTCTTAACCTGCTTACTTACCTTTCTCATTTTTTCCTTTAATTATTGTAGCACCAAGTCCTGTACAGTAAAACCAACATAATGATTTCCTGGTATTAAGCTCCTCTTTAACGGGAATGCTTAGGGAAAAACAATCTGAATCTTTCTTCTCTGTTAATATTCTGAATGAGTAATTCTCATACTTCCAGGACCAATACTTATTTTTGTAACAATTTTTTTTAAAGATTTATTTATTTATGTGAAAAGCAGAGGCAGAGAGAGAGAGAGGTCTTCCATCCACTGGTTCACTCCCCAATTGGCCACAATGGTGGGAGCTGTGCCGATCCAAAGCCAGAAGCCTAGAGCTTCTTCTGGGTCTCCCACATAGGTACAGGGGCCCAAGGACTTGGGTCATCTGCTGCTTTCCCAGGCCACAGCAGAGAGCTGGATTGGAAGTGGATCATCTGGGACTTGACCCAGTGCCCAAAAGGAGTGCCTGCACCGCAGGAGGCAGCTTTACCTGCTATGCTACAGTACCGACCCCAAATATTTTTTTTAACATTTTAACATCCTGGAATGAAATGAAATTCATAGATAATATGACCTATGAATTTGCATAATGTTTTTAAAATTCAATGAAATGCCTTACAATATAAAGAGAAAAACAAAAGGAAACCACTGTGTAATAATATCACAGGTATTTCAGTAGGCAGACATTGAGGTTCCAATACATTGGAAGCCACAAAGGACTTGTCAGATGCTTGCACTCAGATGCTTACAGTATCTCCACAAGCACAACAGCTGCAAACGCAGACTGACAGTGGATGATTTTCACGGCTCAAACACATGAAGTGGTGTTGTCCTGGGGGAAATGGTTTTTCTCATATGCAAATAAGCTTTCTGAAGTTCTAAACAAAACACAGTGCAGGCTCCCCTTAATGTATACAGTAATGTGTTCCTGAAAAATTCCAGGTATAATAAAATCTTTCCAAAAATACTCTTTGTTTACCTGTAAAACAGAAGGCCCAGGCTCATGTGATTGTGAACAGGTTTTTCGCTTCTATTATTTGAAAGTTATGTGGGATGTGGGAAAGTTGTTGGTTTGCAGGACTGTCTGTTACATACAGAATCTCTAGTTTCCCTTACACTATTGTGACAACCAAAAATGCACCCACACATATTCAGAACACCCCGATTTGGAACCATTGCTCTCAAGGCTGGAACAAAGGTAAAGGATTAGGTTCAGGTAAGAGATAAGTATCGTTCTGGGCCCACTCACAAATCATTTGGTTTGTTTTCTTCAGTTTTGAAGTGTTGAGAGCCATTGTTTTCATTTTCCGATATTTGAACCTTAAAATCCTGGATCTTCTCAGGAAAAAGAAAGATGGTGATGGCATAATTATGACACATGACAAAGTTACTACTTTCACAGAGCCACTTAAGCATCCATCAGAATCCCTAAGGAAAGTTGCAAAAGGGAAAGAAGCTTCCCACTTGCAGATACTGGTTTAAGCCTAAGTAACATCTTAAGAATCCTGGAAAATGGGGTCAGTTATCTCTTGGGCAATTATGTGTACCTTTTTATAAAAATAAATATTGTTGTTTCTATTATATTTTTTAAATATTTATTTATTTATTTGAAAGTTAGAGTTATGCAGAGAGAGGAGAGGCAGAGAGAGAGAGAGAGAGAGAGAGAGAGAGGGAGAGAGAGAGAGAGAGAGAAAGGTCTTCCTTCCGTTGGTTCACTGCCCAATTGGCCACAACGGCCAGAGCTGTGCCCGATTAGAAGCCAGGAGCCAGGAACAACTTCTGGGTATCCCACGCGGGTGCAGGGGCCCAAGGACTTGGGCCATCTTTTACTGCTTTCCCAGGCCAAAGCAGAGAGCTGGATGGGAAGTGGAGCAGCCAGGTCTCGAACCAGTGTCCATATGGGATGCCTGCGCTTCAGGCCAGGGCATTAACCCGCTGTGCCACAGCAGCAGCCCCTGTTGGTTCTATTATTAATATAGATCTGCCATATTAAAATCTCCTGAACATCATGCTTTCATTTGCTGAAGTCCTTGAAACCAGGGCCTTAATTATAGTCCCAGGGGCTGTGGCCTTAGACTAATCCACGAGAAGAGCCTAACACAATCCATATACCAATAATAACTAAAAATATCTAACTGGAATTTGACCAACCGTGTTTTTACCATCCATCTCATTTATACTGCATTCTACCTATGTGTGATGCTTTATTGTAAATTCATAAAGGCAGCTCAATCTCTGTGTTCCTCCAGGTAATGTGAGACAACTAGTAATGACAACCAACAATTACTGAGCATTTCTATGTACTGGGCACTATTCCAGGTTCCTCACATGTATGAGCATGTTTAATTCTTTCAACAACCCTAAGAGGTAGGCATTATTATTACCATCCCCATCTTACATGGGGAAACAAACGCAGAGAAGTTAAGTAACTTGACTATGGTTGTATAACTAGTAAGTATCAAAGCCAAAATGTGAACTCAGGCCATCTGTGTCAACCATTGTTAGGCATATTTAAGAAACAGTAAGGCTTGGTAGAGGATACAGGTTGGTAATTAATAACGTAAGGGGCTGGTGCTATGGTGTAGTAGGCTAAGCCTCTGCCTGTGATGCCAGCATCACATATAGGCACCAGTTTGTGTCTGGCTGCTCCTCTTTCGATCCAACTCCCTGCTAATGGCCTGGGAAAAATGGCCCAAATGCTTGGGCCCCTGTACCCCTGTGGGAAACCCAGAAGAAGCTCCTGGCTTTGGACTGACCAAGCTCTAGCTGTTGCAGCCATTTGGGGAGTGAACCAGTGGATAGAAGACCTCTCTCTCTCTGCCTCTGCCTCTGTCTATAACTCTACCTCTCAAAAAAAAAAAAAAGTATGAAGAAGGGCCTCTTTAGATACCATCATGCTCCCAATTCTCATTAAGCTGAGCATTTAGAAGTAATAATGGTTGAGAAAACTGGTAGTACTGTTACAAATTTATACCCTAAATGTCTACAGGGAATTGCAAGGATTAATTCTGGGATAATCAGAAGCACATGAACAGCATTATCGGTAAAACTGAGATGATGGCTTCACTCAGATGTAGCTTTCACTCAAATCATCAAAATTCAGATGCATGACTCCATTCCAACTGACAGAAATCCATTTCAGATAGTTGTAATCAAAAAGAAAACAAACAAAACCAGAAATGTGAAAGCTATTGGTTCCATAAATGGAGAGTCTGGGGTATACACTTGATTTAGTCATGGTTTGATATGAGTTTCAAATGATGCCTAAAGTCTATCACTTCCTCTTTCACTTGGCTGCTTTGTCTTATTCTTTTTCTTTTAATGAACTTTGTGGGTTTTTTAAAGATTTACTTATTCAAAAGACAGAGTTATAGAAAGAGGGAGAGACAGAGAGACAGAAAGATCTTCACTTCCCAAATGGCTACAATGGTCAGGAATGGACCAGCCCAAAACCAGGAGCCAGGAGCTCCATCTAGATCTCCCACATGGGTGTAGCAGAGGTCCAAGTAGTTGGGCCACCTTCTGCTGCTTTCACAGGCACTTTAGCAGGGAACTGGATCAGAAGTGGAGTAGCTATGACTCAAGCCAGTACTCATGGGATCCAGTGTCACAGGCAGCAATTCAACCCGCTGTGCCACAATGGTAGTTTCACCTTATGCTTGTCCATTAAACAACTTCCTCCTTAAATCCATAGATGTTCACAGTGATTCCAGGGACAGAAAGAAAGATCCTCTGTTTCCTGATATTCACAGGGAAGATTTGGATTACCAGTTCGGGTCACATGTTCATCTTTGAACCTAGAACCATAGCTATGGAGAAGGAACTCTGATTGGCCAACCTCAATCATATGCCTGCCTGCCTCATCTATCTAAACGAGGGTGGGCAGACACTGTAAAACTCATGGCTTTGAAGATGGGTGGGTCTCAAGGGACTGGGGATGCTGGACAGATAAAAACAGTAGGTGACTACTTCAAAGATCCAAACTGCCCCAGAATGTGACTGCTACTGCTATTTCTGCATCGTCAGACCATGGTGCCTCCAATTTCTAACTGAACTGTTCATCCAAGTAGTGTACACTGCTATCTTCTTTCTTTGTTTTATATACAAGGATATAGAATTATAAAGTATCTGGTATAGGTTAATCATGCAGTAGTTTTTAGCTGATAGTATTATATGATAATAAGTAAAAATTACATGTCTGTTATTGCTTGGATAATGAATATTTAATAAAAAACTTACTATAATGTACAGTGGTCTGTGAAACCCAGCCACAATATTCCAAGGCTTGTCAGCCACTACATGATTTACAGAGTAGCATTTTCTTTTTTTAAAAAAAAAGATTTATTTATTTATTTGAAAGGCAGAGTTACAGAGAGGCAGAGGCAGAGAGAGAGAGAGAGGTTTTCCATCAGCTGGTTTACTCCCCAGATGGCTGCAACAGCCAGATCTGGGCTGATCTGAAGCCAGGAGCTTCTTCCAGGTCTCCCACATAGGTGCAGGGGCCCAAGGACTTGAACTATCTTCCACTGCTTTCCCAGGCCATAGCAGAGAGCTGGATTGGAAGTGGAGCAGCTGGGACTCGAACCGGTGCCCATATGGGATGTCAGCACTGCAGGTGGCAGCTTTAACCACTACACCACAGCACTGGCCCCTGGAGCAGCATTTTCTAATCAAGATTACTCTTGAGCTTGATAAATTATCTGCAGCAGAGTTGGGGAGGAAAAAAAGAAATCTGGTAAGAAACCATGGGAACTGAACCTTTTATATTACAAGAGGATGAGAGTAAAAATAGTCATTAGGTGATTAAAAAAAAAAAAAAACCTGCCTCTTGCCTACTAACAGTTGGAAAACTTTGTTCTGGTGATGATTCCAAGCATCAGTAGCAATCTTCCTGTATTAGGAGACTTGGGTAGCTTTGCAAAAGTAACTTACAGGTGTCAACCCTGGAGACTGATGTAAATGGAGAGGGGCCCAGATTCCCAGGCTGAGGCTGACGGGCAGCTCGGCATGAAAATTGCAGCGGTGCTCGCTAATTTATACAGAAGGAACAGATTCTGTAGTCAGAATGAACTGCAGCTCAGGCACACTCAAAACTGAAACAGACAAACACAGATACACAGCTGTTCATTCCTTGATCCTCCTTTCGATAACAAAGCCATTCGTGGATCCTTGGCACAGCTAATATTTCTTCCTTAGTTTCTCATTTTTCTCCCATGGAGGGACTGATACACAAAGCCTGCTTCTCCTTCTCCATTTTCCCTCCTTTTTGTTTTTCTGCTGAGTTAATTTATCTTTGAACCGTTTCTTTCTCATGCATATAAGTAAATTCATCCTGATACCTTTTCTAATCGCTTTTTCAAATTTTACTCAAGATTTATTTTGGGTGAAGAACTTTATTTCTTCTCTCTATTCATGACTAAAGATAACCTTAAATATAGCTGATAAATTTTCTTCATTCATTCAAAAAATAGTTTTGGGGATACCTACTCTGTGCCAGGCATAGTTCTAGGTCCTGGAAACTCAATTGTGAACAAGTGTTACAAGATCCCAAGCTTATAGTGTGGTAAAGTGAACAAAAAAAAAAAATCAATAAATGAGTGATAGGATGCCAGGTGGTGCTAAGTACAATGGAGAAAAATAAAGCAGAATAAGAGAACAGAACTCAATGGTAGGGGTGAGAGAGGCTGCAGAGAAAGCCTCTGACGGAAGTTTGAATGAAATGGAGAAGTGAGCCTTTCTAAGATCTGCAGGGAGAGTATTCAAGGCAAGTGAGTAGCAAATGCCAGGACACTGAGACAGGAATGGGTTTGGCCTGTTCAAGGATAGCAGATGGGCAAGGCAGAGGAGGGTAGGACACAAAGTAGGAGAAGTGATGAGGACAGTTGTGGCTCTGTTTCAAATGCTATTAAACAGTGATATGAGATAAAAAGCAAAGAGTGACAACTGGATTGGCAAGTTGAAGCTCTCATTCTTGGCACTGTGAGAACAAAAACCTCTCTGAAGTGAGGTAGGGGAAAATTGTGCAAGATGAAAAAGTAGAGATTCCAAGTAAAGACAAATTTTCTATGAAGATGATGATGAAAGAAATGTACCAGTAGCCAGAGGATTTGTGCTATCTAGGTAGAGATTGTTTTAAGATGGGAGGGATGGGGTGGGCCACATAAGATGGGAGCGATAGGGGTGAGCATTGGGGCCCACAGGTCGAGCCACTGCCTGGAAATGCCTATGTCCCGTTTTGGAGCACTAGGTTGAGTTCTAGCTGCTGTGTTCCAATCCAGCTTCCTGCTAATGCTCCTGGGAAGGCAGCAGATGATGGTTCAAGCATTTGGGTCCCTGCCACCTACATGGGAGACCTGAATGGAGTTCCTGGCTCTTGGCTTCACCCTGGCCCAGCCTCAGCTTTTGCAGGTATTTGGGGAATGAACCTGCTGACACAAGATTGTTCCCTTTCTCTCTCATTCAAATGAATAAAGACATACCTTTTTAAATGAGAGATATAACAGCATATTAATATGAAAATGGAATGATTCTTAAAATGGGAGAAATTGATGATTCTGGAGAGAGAGTTACAAGATCAAAGCTCTTGAGTAGGTGAGGAAGATAGAAACAGGAAAAACGGAAGACAGAGGTTTTTTTGTTTTGTTTCTGTGGTTTAATGAGTTGATCACAGAAAAACACCTGCATTTTCTCTGATTTTGTCTTTTAGTAAAATAGATGAGATCATGAGTAGACAGTGACATAGGGGAGATGGTTTTGAAAGTTTGAGAGAAGGAAATATGTAAAATAGTCATCTCAGAGACTAAGACTGAATTAACTAGAAAAATATAGTAAAAATACAGAGATGCGTGTCCACCAGAGATTCATGGTCACAAATTGAAAGCAAGCACAACCAGGAAGATTGTGTCTATAAAGCACAGACATCACTTCAGAAGAGGGTTGGATTGAACCAGAGTGGGAGTTTTTCCAGGCAAGGCCACATAGGAAAGATCAAGAGAGAAATCTCAGTGATGGGCAGGCTAGGGGGGATATGAGGACTTTTAGGAGGTGAGAAACAGTGAAAGAGTGATGGGACCAATGGATTGGAAGCCCTGTGGGGCTGAAGAATTACTGGAGTCCAGGTGAGAGTGATCCGGAGAGTGAAGAGAACATGGTGGTGGGACAGTGAGAAGTTTCAGGTAAGATTTTCGGGGTGGTTCAAGGAATTGAGTGGCAGGCAGTCTAATGGATGGTCTTTGAGGATTCTAGCAATGATAATGGTAGAGAAGGTGACAGAGAAAACTGCTAGTCCTTACGTGGATGAAGAGGCAAAACCAGGAGGACAGGGCAAGGAGCTAGGGTGGAATCATCCGACTGTGCTTGCTTCAAAGGAACTGGACATTTGCAGGAAGGGAAGTAGCACTGAGGAATGGGGAAAAGCCCTGGCCTGCCCTCAGAGCCTTTGGAATTAGGCATATGGGAGACAAAATGGTCATGACTTTATTTGGCTGAGAGCCGGGTTTGAGTTAGAACAAGATAAAGGAAATGTTCAAACAAGTGTTTTGACCATCAGGAGATTTTACTGATAACAAGTTGTTGTGGACACAGTGGAAAGGCATAAGTAGCAAAAGGGAGAAATGGGAAACGAGGGGCATAAGGTGTTCCCTGAAGCAAACAGAAGAGTCCAGGTGATGAGGCTTATATTTTCAGGACAGTAAACAAGGGCATACAAAGTGATGATCTTTGGGGGAATATGAGTATATTCTCTTTTTGGGGATTTTTTTCCCAGGCTAGAGACTGCTGGTTACCCACCCTAATGTCTTAGAACCTTTGATATTTGGGCTCCGTAGTGTCAGCTTGGCTTGCAGCCAATGTTCCCTGCAGGCCTCTGCATCACTGCTCTTTGTGTGAGTCTAGGAAGGTACATCTGATTGCCAGGCCCAGACTTTGTATTGGTTAAGGGAGCTGGACCAGTTAAGCTGTCGAGGGAGACTGTGAAAGGGAGTGTTGGGGGCTATTGGTAATAGCATAAAGTCCAACAGTCTGTCCACCCAACAGTAGGAGACAATTGGAGAAAACTGGAAGTCCAAAACAGCCTGATAATCTCCCTATTGAGGATTAGTTGGAAAAACTTTAATGCTTTGAAATAAAAGATAAGCTAGAAAAGTAAGCTATCTAATAATAAGAATAACCTAAATGTACTTCAACCTAATTCATAAAAAGCAGGGTAAGCAAACATACTTATTTTAAAATGAATTAGAAAAATTCTTAAAATAGAAAATATACAATGAATCCCCCATAATCTCAGACTTTGGAGGGATATGGCTTATTGTTAAATTCATGGAAAAGTGTATTTTTATGAGAAAAACTATGGGGCAGGTATAGTACAGTGGGTTAAACAGATGCTTGTAACACTGCATCCTGTATTGGAATGCTGGTACAAGTTCCAGCTACTCCACTTCCAATGCAGCTCCTGCTAATGTGGCTGGAAATCAAGAGATGATGGCTGAAGTGATTGCGATTCTGCCACCCATGTGGGAGACCCTGCTGTGAGTTCCTAGCTCCTGGCTTTAGCCTGGCCTAGCCCCAGCTGTTGGGGACATTTGGGGAGTGAACCATTGAATGGAAGATCTCTCTCACTCTTTCTTGCTGTCACTTACCTTTCAACTAAATAAATATATTTTAAAATTCATGGGTTTCAAAAAATAATTGTACCCACATAAACATATTTTAATTTCATATTTCCATGAAATTTTGAAGTACTCTTGTATTTCATCATATATAATAAAATAATATTAAAATTATGAGGGTATCCTCAGGTATATTATATATCCACTGGAGATGACTTCTGAGCTTATGACCTTGAGTGAAAGATAATACTATTGGCAGAAATGTGGATGTGACAGGGAAAACCAGACTGGGAAGCCATGTGTTGGCTTCTTTTATGACTTTCAGTTATGGCTGTTTATGTATGGCATAACAAATTTCAGCAGTTCCAGGCAGTCACTTTGTCAGATGCCAGACAACCTAGTTTAATGGCTAAGTTGTCATCCTCTTATAGACAACCCTTGGATAAACCTGACAAGACTGAGAATACTCCAGGTCTCAGTAGCTGGCCTTTGTGGCTCATACTCTTTTGATAGGAAGAGGGACAAAGAGTCCATTGGAGGAACAAAGCAGCAGATCTACTTGGCAATTTCAAGTCTCTGGTATTACATATTGCTTCCTTTCTTCTAGTTAAATATGGACAGCCTATTGCTAACAGTCTCAAAATAGAATTATGTCTGTCCCAAGGAATTTACCAGGATTTAGAAGGGCTTGGAACTATATGAAGCAGGATCTAAATCTCATTCACAAGGAAATAGTTGTGATGAAATGCCTTCTGAAGCCCATGTCAGAGAACCTGTTGGGAAAGTACAGTAGAAAGAAAATAGCAGGTAACAAAAAGCCCTTATTGTACATATTACTTTGAATATAAAAGTAGTTTTTGTATTTCAAAAACAAATAGCATTACTGGGAAAATTTCTCTTTGTTGGAAAACATTTCCATATTCCAATTTCTACATTAAAACATAATGAAAAAATAATGAAAGTATCTAAAATTGTACTGAAATGACTACAAACGCCATACTTAGGCATAACTGGATTAATTTTCACCTGGAACTCGCTATTCTGGTTGTGTCCAGCCAGCATCTGTTCTAATTTTTTAGCATCTATGCTTTGCTACTTGTTAAGGTCTAGCTAGCTATTAATGCTCTAGCTTTTACCTCTGCTAAGATATATATTTATTTGCCAAATAGCAAAAAACATAGAAATTCATAAAACCAGTACAAAAAATTTTAATGTAAATCCTGTGTGGTTCTTATCATTGTCATTCTTGTACCTTTCTCCCATTTTTTTTCTTTTGTGGCAAATCATAAAGGTGACTTTATCACCACTTTCATCGGGGTCACAGAATTCAAAAGGACTTTTTTCCAGGGAGATTTTTTGACAGGTATCTTTGAAGAAATGTCTAGGGAGACTGGGAGCTACTGGATGCCATTTTAGGAAGTTGTACAAGAATAACTAAATATTGGCAGCATTAGAAAGACTGTTAGAAGTCATTTCTTTAGTGTAAATTTTTGTGAAGCAAGAATAAATACTGACCATTAAGTTGTATCACTGTCACACAGGATCAGTTGTGAAATACTGTGGGTGGAAAGGAACATGATCGAGGTAAGCCCAGAACTGATGGGTGGACCTGGACATTATTTCATAATTGTACTTATTATTAGGGTGTTACAAAGGTACATAACTTTTTAGCAAAGAACTTGACATGGTAAGAGAATGAATTTCAGTTTTCATGAGTTTTTTGTTTTGTTTTCTGGTTTTTTTTTTGTTTTTTGTTTTTTGTTTTTTTTTTTTAGGGCTGGTTGTGGAAAGAACCATGTTTTCTCATTCAGGATTATTCAAAATTTGACAAGGTGGCTATTAGGATTAAGTAAACTGCTCAAGGCCACACTACTTGAAAATAGTAAGCCAGTTTTCTACTACACACAGTCTGATTCCAGAGACCACAGTCAGATAAGCTTAAGATCTATTGCGATTGTGCCTGGTAAACTGTATTTCACTGCTTTCCAGGGTGCTGCTTCTCCTGTGTCCATCATTTTCTGTCCAGCCTTCCCACCTTGCTGCTGTAGCTTCTGCTACCATATGCCCTTAGGAGGATGCTACTCTGCCAGTTTAGCCATATTTTGGATGCAGTCATCTTAATGTTCCAATTTGACCTCAGGAAGGATGTATTTCCTGTAATTCCAAAGAGTTACATGGAGATCAGTCAGTGACTTTCAGTAGTTGTGCTCACGTGCCCAGTTTCCAATGCTAGAACCTCAAACTGAAGTGAAGTATCCATGATTTAAGTCATTTTGCTGTGTTCAGAACTTCACCAAGAATAAAGCAAAGGCACGGCCCTTGGCTTCCCAGAAATGTGGTTTCCAGAATCAAGAGAATGTCAAGTGCAATTCTAATTGCTGCTTTAAAAGGGACAGTGTGTGTGCTCGCGACCCCTGAAAGGGCTGTTTCGAGGTTTCACAATGTTGTGCGTCTGTATTTTGAGTCTTGATTTATAGTCATTTTTCATTCCCAAGACTCTGAGGTGCTTCAGATTAGGAACTATCTTGTTCACCTTTGTATCCATGGAATCCAGGACATAAGAGACATTCAGGAAATGTTTGCTATGTGAACAGGTGGTTGAATAAACAGGCCACAGAAAGGAACAGCTCTTTGGTAAACCAAGTTCTGTTTTGGATTTGACTAATTTGTTATGATGTGCTTTAAGTAATTAAAAGCTAGGAGTCAGAAATTGGGTCAAGACCAGAGCCACAGATGACAGACACCCAAACTCCCAATAATAAATTAACAGTTGAAGCTGTAACTCAAGATTGGCCTTAGAGTGGCTGGTGTTGTAGCACAGCAGGTTAAGCCACTGTCGGTCACACTGGAATCCCGTATGAACAACAGTTCCAGTTTTACTTCCAACCCAGCTCCCTACTATTTTTGTCTGGAAAAGCAGTGGAAGATGGCTCAAGTACTTGGACCCCTGCCACCCATGGAGTTCTGGGTTCCTGGCTTCTGATTGTTGGGGTGAAAGAAAGATTCTCTCTCTCTGTCTCTCTCTCCCCCCTCCCTTCTTCCTCCTTCCCTTTCTCCCTTTCTGTAACTGCCATCCAAATAAGTAAATAAGTCTTCAAAAAGAGACAGGTCTTAAAGAGAAAAGCATTGAAGGATGGGGAAGCAAAGAGCCAACCTTGAAGAAAATACAAATATGGACGGGGAAGGTGATCCAGCAAAGAAGCTAGTCTAAATCAACATTCAGAGATGTTAGAAGCCATTCAAAAGTAGGCATGCATCAGAAACTAACAAAGAAGTGGATTTCAAACGTGACCAGTAAAAAATACTGATGAAGCACACGACCAGCGGTAGGGTCAGATATATAAGAGAAGTCAAGAAAAATGAGGAGAGGATCAGTGGGTTTGGAAGAGAGGGAAGGATGGGAGAAAGTTACTAGAGACCTTTATTTTTTAAGTGGGTAATTTTTTTTTAAAACTTTTATTTAATGAATATAAATTTCCAGTGTACAGCTTATGGATTACAATGGCTTCCCCCTCCCATAACTTCCCTCCCACCCACAACCCTCCCCTCTCCCGCTCCCTCTCCTCTTCCATTCACATCAAGATTCATTTTCAATTCTCTTTATATACAGAAGATCAATTTAGTATAAAGATTTCAACAGTTTGCACCCACATAGAAACACAAAGTGAAACATACTGTTTCAGTACTAGTTATAGCATTAAATCACAATGTACAGCACATTAAGGTCAAAGATCCCACATGAGGAGCAAGTGCACAGTGGCTCCTGTTGTTGACCCAACAAATTGACATTCTAGTTTATGGCGCCAGTAACCACCCTAGGCTGTCGTCATGAGTTGCCAAGGCTATGGAAGCCTTCCAAGTTCCCCGACTCTGATCATGTTTAGACAAGGTCATAAAAGACAGAGTGAGGATAGTAACCAATGATCCTAAGAGTGGCATTTACCAGGTTTGAACAATTATACAGCATTAAGTGGGGAAGAGGACCATCAGTACACACAGGTTGGGAGTAGAGCCATTGGTGGTAGAGTAGAGGTTATGATTACAAAGGAATGAGGCCCAAGTGTGCTAGACAGGGTCTAGAACAAAGGACAGAGTCATTATTAGAGGGGCTAAGAAAGGTGCTATCTAAGCTACAATTAAGTTTTCTGATTGAGAGGCAAATAGAACCTGATAGAAGGGGCTTGATAATAATCTGGTGGGCTTTAGGCCTTGTAAGTTAAGAGGCCCAGACCTATCTATCTCTTCACATGGGGTATATCCTAAGGGAGGTGTGAATCTCCTAGGGGAAGGCACTCTGTTGACTTTCATTACTTGGCTTGCCTGGGAGGAGAGCTGGCCAGGTAAAGGCAGGTGGCATCTCTAACAAGAAATTTACAGTTCTGCCTGCAATGTTGCTGACCCTACTTGACCATCCCCTCAGCTGCAGTGGTCACTTTGGAAGTTGGGCTGAGTGAAGGGCTTTTCAGCTTAGAGCCAATAAGATCTGTGGCTCTGACCTGGGCATCCTTCGACTCCAGGGCAGGTCCGTTTTTTTTTAACATTTCTGTCTGATTTATATCAAGCACATTTTTTTTTACAACAAAAGCTATTTCCTAGTATCTAACCTTTCATGATTTTTATAAAATACACTAGAGAAATTAACCAATTAGAAATAATCATTTGGATGTGATCCTGGGTTCGCTGGAATCATTTTTAGAACCTTCTCCCCAGGAGCACTGTTGTGGAGAGTACATTGTTTACTAGGTCATTGGAGCTGTCTTCTGTAAATACTTTGAACAGCTCAAAGCTGCATCAGATTAAAATCTCATTAACCCATTAGTGACTATGCTTGTTAAAGGCTATGCTCAGTGCTTTCTTTCAGGAACTGGTAAGAGAACAGATCATTGAAGAATTAATTTTACCTAATACGACTCAGGCAGATTTTAAACTCTTCCTAGAATTTAATTTTGAGAACATGACTTGAATCTACTTCAAACTTAGATTTGAGCCCTTACATAACTAACTGAATGTCTGATTAAATCTAGTGACAATAATTGTTTGTTCCTTGTTTTTCTACAAATCACAGACCAGTTATTTATTCAGTTCTCAATGCTTCTAATGAACTAGGTTACACGAAAATACCCAAGGAACTAAAAGGTATGATTTTAAAGCAAATAAAACCAACTTTTCTCAATGGTAGGAAAACATATGAAACTCAATACCATATGTTCACATATCAGGCCCAGCCATCTAAAAACACATATCATAAATAAATAAATACCCTTGGCTCCTCATTTTCTTCCTGTCAAAGCACCACTAGTTATGGAGGCCCTCAAACTCTCTTTTCCTCTTATTAGAATTTCGAATCAGAAATGTGTCTTCTATAATGTGAATTTAATACAGGCCTCCATAAGGCATTTACATTTTAAGCCTCTAATCTATTCCTCTGGCCACGAGATATTTGTTGAGCTTTTGGCACAGAGCTGGTTTCTGTGAAAGACGTAAGATGAATTAGATATGGAAACTGCCTTTTAAAATCACATGAATTGTCTGTTGTTAACCATGATCTCAAATGTAGAAAGTGAAGTGTACCATGAGAAATGGTGGTGTCCCAGAGTCTGGGGGGAAAGAGATGTCATCTCGAGCTCCAAGTGGGAAAGCATTATAGAAGAAATGGAATTTAAGAGGGTAGCACAATGTAATGATTAACAGCAGGCGAGTCTGAAACCTGCTTTGTGTGCATATGAATGCTGGCTGTCACTACATGACTTTGGGTAAGTTACTCAGTAAGCCCTCTATCACTCAGTTTTCTCACCATGAAATGAAAACAGGGGTATATACGTTATAGATCTCTTGTGAGTATGAAATGAGTTATGGTATGTAAACCACTTAGAACCCAATATAGGACCCCCACAAAGGTTATTTGTTATCCTTTAGACTGGGCTTTGAGAGACAGGATAAATAGTATTTAGACATGTAAAGATGAGTCACAATTAAATAGTTGAAGGAACACAGATAAAAAAATTAAGCCATAAAAGTCATAGGGGCCAGCACTGTAGTATAGTGGGTGAAGCCACCACCTGCGGTGCCAGCATCCCATATGGGCACTGGTTCATGTCCCAGCTGTTCCACTTCTGATCCAACTCTCTGCTATGGGAGAGCAATAGAAGATAGCACTAGTGCTTGGGCCCCTGCGCCCACGTGGGAGACCCAGAGGAAGCTCCTGGCTCCTGGCTTTGGATCAGTGCAGCTCCAGCCGTTGCGGCCATCTGAGAAGTGAACCAGTGGATGGAAGATTCTCTCTCTCTATCTCTGTCTTTATGCAGATTTCTTCTACGACATTTTTTTTTTAATCTTTACTTAAAGTCTCAGGGTCAGGAGGCCTCCCTAGGTAGGACTCTAGACAAGAAAGCTATGAATGGTAGATTGATCAATTTACAATTTTTAAAAAATACGCTTTAAACATAACACTAAAATTTTGCTAAATTGACCAACAGATAATTCTAAGTATTAACTGCTTACTTGATTATTTTTAAAAGTATAGTTTGAACCCCAAAACAAAAAAAATTTCCACAAGAAAACATAGAAAAAGCTTGGTGACATTAGATTTGGCAATGATTTCATGACTGACACCAAAAGCAGAGGAAACAAAAGCCAAAATAGACAAATGAGACTACATCAAACTTCAAAGTGACTGCTCATCAAAGGAAACAACCAAGAGTAAAAGATAACCTACAGAGTAGAAGAAAATAATTGCAAATCATTTATCTGATAAGAGGTTCATGTTCAGAGTAACAGCTTCATGGGATTGGGAAAGAGCAAGGAGGCCACTGTAGTTTGAGGAGCATGAGCTAGGGAAAGAGGAACAGATGAAATCAGAGAAGGAGTGAAGGGCAGGGCACTAACTTTCTGGGCAGTCCTATAGACTGGTTTTTATCGCAAGTGAAATGGGGAAGCCATGGGAGAGTGCTGAGCAGAGCAGTGACACTATCTTTTTTAATTTTTTTTTAATTTTTAACTATTTATTTGCAAGGCAGAGATACAGAGAGAGGAGGGGTGGGGGACGAGAGAGAGAGGAATCTTTCATCTGCTAGTTCACTTCCCAAATGGCCATAATAGCTGCAGCTGGGCCAGGCCAAAGCCAGGAACTAGAAGCTTCTTTTGGGTCTTCCACATGGGTGCAGGCCCAAGCACTTGGGTTATCCTTTGCTGCCTTCCCAGGGTACATTAGCAAGGAGCTGGATCAGAAATGGAGCAGCCAGGAGGTCTCAAACCAGCCTCTATATAGGATGCTGGCACTACAGGCAGAGACTTCGTCTACACCACAGTGCCAGCCCCAGTGACACTATCTTATGACAGATCAGATGATGCTGTCAGAGACCCAGTGTAGCAATGGAGGCGTGAGGACTGGTCAAATTCTTAGTACATTGTGAAGGCCAGTGGGGATTTCTAATGGATTGAATGAGAAGTGTGGGAGAAAGATAAGAGTAAAGAATGATCATGGGGCTGGTGCTGTGGCGCAGTGGGCTAACGCCCTGGCTTGAAGTGCTGGCATCCCAAATGGGTGCCAGTTCGAGTCCTGGCTGTTCCACTTCTGACCCAGCTCTCTGCTGTGGCCTGGGAAGGCAGTGGAGGATGGCCCAAGTCCTTGGGCCCCTGCACCCACGTGGGAGACCCAGAAGAAGCTCCTGGCTCCTGGCTTTGGATCGGTGCAGCTCCGGCCGTTGTAGCCATCTGGGGAGTGAACCATTGGATGGAAGACCTCTCTCTCTCTCTCTGCCTCTCCTCTTTCTGTGTAACTCTTTCAAATAAATAAATAAATCTTTTTTTTTTTTTTAAAAAAAAAAGAAAAGAATGATCGTGAGGATGGGCCTTTGGTTAAGATGCTGCTTGAGATGCATACATCCCATGTCACGGTGCCTGGGTTTTAAGTCCTGGATCCAGTGCAATTCCAGCTTCCTGTTGCTGCTACCCTGGAAGACAACGAGTGATGGGTCCCTGCCACCCATGTGGGAGACCCAGATGGAGTTTCATGGTCCTGGCTTTGGCCTGGCCCAGTCCCAGCTACTGTGGGGAACTGGGGAGTGAGCCAGCTGATGAAAGATGTCTGTCTTTCAAATAAATAAACATTAAATAAATTTTAATTAAAAAATAAATAAGTTTTTTTGGACCAAGCAGCTATTGGGAGGGTGTTATTGTATACTAAGGTAGGAGTCTGAGTTGCTGTGATGATACTCACCAATACTTACATGGGTGCCGTTGATCTTCGTTTCTCTTGAATGGTACAACCAATGTACTGGATAGTTTGTCCACAGTGTTTTCTGCATAGATGTTTTTCATTTGAAATAGAATGTCTGCCATCATATAATTAAGCTTAATATGGAAATTTAAAATAAATTCCTCCAAAAGTATAGAAAGAATGTGACCACTTACTACTCATACCATTTAGAGATGCAATATTCAGGGTTTTTAAAAAATAATTTTATTATTTAAAAGTTTCTACTTCATATCAATTAAGATTTTAAAATCCCGGTGCTACTATGTTTGTTAACTAATCCTTCTTTTCATTCATCACTCCTCCTCAGTAGTCAATAACAGCCTTTCTGTAGCATCTTAAAATGCAGTGAATCTATTTATTTCATTGGTTATTAAACCTCCCTCCCTTGCCTCTCGCTACAAATTACTCTGAGTCAGAAAAGCTGATGCAATAATAAGGCTATATATAGACTGTCCTTTTCTATTCTTACTAAAAAGTTCATTTATTTTCTTTCTTTATGTAACTAGAATGTGATAGAAGCAAATCTCAGAATCAGCTATGGTGCAAGCTCTATGTCCATTCAAGTCCTTTGTACTTTAAAACCAAATATTTTGGGGCTGACACTATGACTCAGCAAGTTGAGCCACAGCCGACAGTGGCAGCATCCCATTTGGGCACCAGTTCAAGTCCCAGCTGCTCCACTTTTGATCAAGATCCCTGCTGATGCACCTGGGAAAGCAGCAGAGGATTGCCCAAGTCCTTGAGCCCCTGCACCCATGTGGGAGACCTCGAAGAAGCTCCTGTCTCCTGGCTTTGGAGCAGCCCAGCTCCGGCTGCTGATACCATTTAGGGAGTGGACCAGTGGATGGAAGACCTTTCTCTCTCTCTGCCCCTCTGTAAATCTGTCTCTCAAATAATCTTTAAAAAAAAAAAATTGGCTTGCTATACCCTGTTAAGCACAGGAAGCAATGCTTACCATGATTCATGTTTTCTAAAAAGCATATTACAGAAGATATTCAAATTCAGTGTGTCGTGTACAGAAGTAATTATGTGTCTAAAAAAATATTTGTTTATTTGAAAGGCAGAGCATCAGAGAGGGAAGGTGTTGGGGGCTGGGGAGGAGGGAGTGGGAAGGGGGAGAATATTCTCTGTGGGCTCACTCTCCAAATGGCTACAATAGCCAAGGCTGGCCCAGATCAAAGCCAGGAGCCAGGAACTCCATCCAGGTCTCTCACATTGGTGACAGGCACCCAAGTACATGGGTCATCTTCCCCTGCTTCTCACGTACATTAGCAGGGAGCCAGAGCAGATGCTGAGTAGCTGAAACTAGAACCAGGCACTAGGATGTGGGTGCCAGTGCTGCAAGCAGCTGCTTAACATGCTGCGCCACAATGCTTGTACCAAAAGTAATTGTTTCTAACATTAATCCCGAAATGTAAAATATCCATGTTGGTTATTTTTTTATGTTTCTAGTCTCTAATGTAGGGAACAAATTGACACTGTGTACTCATAAAGCCAAGTAATATCACCTTTTATTATTTATTTATTTATCGACAGGCAGAGTGGACAGTGAGAGAGAGAGAGAGAGACAGAGAGAAAGGTCTTCCTTTGCCGTTGGTTCACCCTCCAATGGCTGCCATGGCCAGCGCGCTGCGGCCGGCGCACCGCGCTGATCCGAAGGCAGGAGCCAGGTGCTTCTCCTGGTCTCCCATGCGGGTGCAGGGCGCAAGCACTTGGGCCATCCTCCACTGCACTCCCAGGCCACAGCAGAGAGCTGGCCTGGAAGAGGGGCAACTGGGACAGAATCCGGTGCCCCGACCAGGACTAGAACCCGGTGTGCCGGCGCTGCTAGGCGGAGGATTAGCCTGTTGAGCCATGGCGCCAGCCTAATATCACCTTTTAAAGTCAAGATTTCTAACAGTAGTAGAAAGTAGCATGTGTATTAATGCTTCAGCTACCTCTGACCTTTCCTTGGCCATTTTGTCTGAGGTGTTTTGGGGTTACATCGTGTTGCCTCCAAGCAACTGCATGGAACCAAATCATGTGCCTGGGTTTCCCTGGTGCTGGGTGTAGACAACTCCACTTCCATGGACAGGAGCCAGCAAAGAGGAGAGCTGGGACACAGGGAAAGTCAGAGTTGTACATCAAAGAGCATTAAATCTCCTAGGTGTGTGTGGAGGGCAGTTGGTAGAGGGAGGCATAGGGCCAGTGAATAGGGAAAAATGTTAATGAGTTTTCTAACACTGCCCCCCCCAACATCAAAAGCATCACAATTTACATTTTTATTTGGAATATTCTGATTTTTAATTAAATATTGTGCCCTGCTTTAGATTCTGCTTTCCAGGTTTTGACAATTGGACCCTAGTATTCCACCGGAGACCCCGTGCCATTTGTGAGATCCTGTTACTGGTTTTTCTCTCACTTCAGTGCCCCTAAACCAGCTGGAAAGTGAGTCATTATTTACAGGGCACCTCAGTGAAATCAACAGGAGACTGAAACAAGACTGTGCCACTGATAGATTCAAGTTCTTTTTCAATCCTCATTGCCAGGGCCTGCAGATAATGCAGTTGTAGTAAAAACAATTTGTCAAATGCGATCTGAAACCCTATAGGGGGTTTTCCAGCAGATGAATTCTGTTAATGCTGTTGCTGAGTTGGTCACAAGATGCCAGCCCGCATCTCTAAACTGCTTGTTCTTATGTGCTTCAGCTGCAGTCACTAATTAAATCCCCTGAGTTAGCCCAACACCTACCACCTGGGACTCGTCTCCAGACAAAGGCTTTCTTGTGGCACACAGCTGAGCCAGGTCTGGACCCTTCTGTTTCATGTCAGAATAAATATTTTAGCTCTGAGACTTTTCGTCTAAGTGGATTCAGTGGTTGTCTTGGTTTGCTTTAATTCCTCAGTTCAAACCAGTTTACCAAGCTAGCTGTTGTTTGGACTGGCTAATTAAAACCAGCGTGTTCAGTGTGTGTGCAGGCAGCCTCCGAGCCAAGTACGGCCCCATACAGAACTTGAATCATAACATGGCATTTTTATTCATTGGAACAGATGGGCATTGAGAGTTACCCTCAGCCAATCTGACCTCTGTGTTTGCTTTTAAATTGCATGTCCCTGTGAAAATGTGAAAAGTAGGAAGTGTCTAGAAGTCCCAGTCTTTTGGGTGTCCTATAAAAGAAGGATGCCTATTTCTGAAAACGGACCTATTGACAATTTCATAGGTGGCAAGGTCACTTGGAGATAGGCCTGTAGCATATGGTTTATAGCATTTGGCCCTTGAGTCACTTGGAAATTAGCTATTTATAAGGTTACATGCAATGTGGATAACTAGCTAGGGAACTGTTGCCAACACTAACATTCCTTTGAGTGGAGGCCCTCTGTGCAGCCAGTAAAAACAAATATTGCTTCAGGTAGTTAATGGAAATAGGCTTTGATCTCCATCCACATCACACATTTATTCATTTGTACAGTACTGTGTGGTGCTGTTTTCAAGGAGAGGCCCATCATAGTCTCCTGAAGAACTCACAGCTTTGTAGATGAAATAGAAACACAAATAACTGTACTTCAATGTGATCAATTGTCTCTCAAATAAGTGGGTAGATACTGATGCCCTAGCCAAAATCTGTAGTTCTGAAGAAGGCACAGGTTATGGAAGGAGTAGAGATGGAGGGGGATGGTAAATTGACTTTAAGGTGCTCATAGGGCATTCAGGTTCAAGGATCAAGTGGACAATTTAAATAGGGTTCACAAGACAGATGAGAGCCTGCTACTTGCAAGAAAATAGTATTTCATCATGTCCCTATTAGAGAAGGCAAGGCATTATGGGTTTTGATAGGAGACAGGGATAAACAAAATGTGAAGGGTAGAGACCATAAGGTAGGACACCGGGTTAGGGAAAAGTAAATTTTCAAGAGCAACTTTACTAATTAATTCTCTATTTAATTTAGAGTGGACTCTGATTATGGCAATATGTCTGCTATTTGTAAATTTGGGAAATTAACAAGTGAATGAGTTTTTAAGAGATCAGCACTTGGTCATGGATTGGGTATTCATTTGGAAGATAATATCCTGTTTTCCGGTTTCTTAGAAGGTGATAGCTGGAAGATTGTTTGAACCAAATAGATTTCATCAGTTGTTTTCTTGTTATGCTTGTCTTGTTAGATCATGAAAGAGCCAACTTACAGTCTTTCAATTGGTATCTCTAGTTGGAAATGAGCAGATTTGTAAAATACATCATTCTTTATAAAGTAGGACTGTGGATAGAGTTGGTTGGTAACTTTTGTTTTTACATGCGACTTCTTAGAAACACAGTTGAAGTTGGCTAGGGGTGAAATTCTCTCTCAAATTAAAAAACAGCTATGAAATCAGTGCCATGATGAAATTTGAAGAGGAAGAGGATGTTACAGAACACAAATTAATAGAAAATTACCAAAACTCCAAGGAGTTTGAAGGTTAGATAGGAAAAAAAGACATTTTCCCTTTTAGGCCAATTATGGAATCTGAGCATCTTGATGCATCTGATTAGGTTGATTGGCTCTTCAGGTTTTCCTTTCTCCTTCTCCCAAGCCTTTCAAGTGTCTAGTACCAGCTGAATGAACTGCCTACACTTTGGTGCTTTATTGAAGGTCCACAATGTACCACCTTCAAAGGTAAATGGAACCTCAGAAGTAAATGCTCATTATGTCTACTGTATTACGATTTTGCTAAGACCAGAATTTTCCTAGGATGTTGAAAACATTTCAGTGGTCAAAGAAAAAGGGCAATGAGCTCATTTTAATTTTTTTCCATGTCGCCTCTGTCCCTGGTGCAAAGGTGCCAGCCTGTGTTTATAAGAATAAATGGGGGCCGGTGCCACGGCTCACTAGGCTAATCCTCCACCTGCGGCGCCAGCACTCCGGGTTCTAGTCCCAGTTGCGGCACCGGTTCTGTCCCGGTTGCTCCTCTTCCAGTCCACAGCAGTGGCCTAGGAAGGCAGTGGAGGATGGCCCAAGTGCTTGGGCCCTGCACCCGCATGGGAGACCAGGAGGAAGCACCTGGCTCCTGGCTTCGGATCGGCCATATTCGGCCATTTAGGGGGTCAACCAATGGAAAAGGAAGACCTTTCTCTTTGTCTCTCTCTCACTGTCTAACTCTGCCTGTCAAAAAAAAAAAAAAAAAAAAAAAACAAAAAAAAAGAATAAATGGGATGCATCTATTTGGAGCAGTTACTGTCTGCTGCTAAGGTTTCCACCAGATATGCAAGAAAAAAGTGTCCTTCCACCTGCTGTCTCTCTCATTGTGGCAGCAAAGACTGAATAGGGGAAAACATGGAGAAAATTTTTGCAACTCAGGAATAATCATGTAAGCGGTGAAGAGCCTGTTGTACTCCAAAGAAGAACCCAAAATTTCACACCAGAAGTTTAAAAACAAAAAAAGAATAAAGAGGGACTTACAGCCTGGTTTTATTTAATTCATCTGTCAATCCTTACAGAAACTGAACAGATTATAAAGCAAGTCAAATTTGCATTCAGACTGTAGGTGAATGTGTTAGCCTCCTCATACATCACATGCTGGCGGCCGCCTTCTGTACAGCTGCTCACCAGGAAGGGCCGTTTTATGAAAGAATTCTCTGTGGCAGATCAAATACAGGATTTGCATTTACACATAAAAGACCATAGCAAGTCAATTTTAAAGAGAGCTCTTTTCATTTTACAAATAAATTGACTCTAAATAAGAGTATTTCAGGTAGAAACCTTCAAATGTTTTGTGTTTATTTAACAGTAATAGTTATCAAATAATTTTCAAATCTTTTCTAATCTTCCTGTTAACATGAAAAGTAACATAGATATTTTTCTAAATAGAATTCCCATAATTGCTTTTGGATTTTTTTTTAAATCACAGTTTAAGATACTATATTATGTGAAATGTCAAATTACAGTTGATGACAAAGAACATCAAATTACTTCAGAGTTAGATTTAATTAGCATTTTAATGAATTTCAACCTGTGTCTTTTTAATATTTATATGAAAGGCAGAGTTACAGAGAGGAAGAGAGGGAGAGAGTGAAGGACAAAGAAAGGGGGGTGGAGAGAGAGAGAGAGAGAGAGAGAGAGAGAGATATCTTCCATCCACTGTTTCATTCCCAAATGGCAACAATGGCCAAGGTTGGGCCAGGCTGAAGCTAGGAGCCTGGAACTCCATCCGGGTCTCCCACATTTGTGGCAAGGACCCAAGCACTCAGGCCATCTTCTGCTTTCCCAAGAGCATTAACAGGGAACTGGATTGAAAGTGGATCAGCTGGGACTTGAACTGGCACTCATATTGGATACTTGGTGCCACAGTGGTGTTTTAGCCCCCAGTGCCACAACACTGGCCCCCAACTGTATCTTTTTAGAAAGAAATTTTGTAGTTTCAGGATTGTGAATATTTGTTCTTATAGCTTATTTATTTTACAATGTCCAATTACTATAAAACTGACATAAAATTTAAATCCAAGAACATAATTTCTCAGTATCAGTTAATAAAAAAATTAAGAAATTAAAAAATCTTATTTTGCCAATGACAACAGAGTCAAAGCTGCATAGCACACTTTCCAATGTATTTTCCTTCACACCTATGCATTCAGGTATTTTGAGAGGAGAAGCACTGGGATATGTTGCATATCATAGCTCCCTTTGGGATCAACCAGTTGACAGTACCTTGAAGGCTCTTGTAAAGACTGATTGAACTTTGATAACCTGATGTTTCCCAAACTCTGCTAAAGTATGAATCATTTTACTGAATAACTCCAATTTCTATCCAGTTGAATTGGCACTCTATGGAAACCACTTATGGAAACAGTGAAATAGAGGATAACATTATTTGATGAATGTAGTCTTACCTATTTTAGATGGCACTATACTTGTATGCAATTGAATCAAGTTAATAAGTTCAAAGAAACTTATCATTTAACTCCATTTTCCATGAATTTTTTGAAGTACCCTCATATGTGATGCTCAAAATTTCATTTCAAGTTTAAACATTTTTTTTTAATTTTGGTTCTTTTTTTTAACTATTAAGCTAAGTTCTAGACATTATTTGGTGAGGTCAGTAACTGGTTTTTAGATACGATAAACATGGAAATTCAGAACCAAAATAAAATCAAAGCAATGTTTACCAGTAATAGTTTTATGTATAGAACAAATTCTCAAATAGATAAATTTGAGTAAATTTGTATGATCTCATTATGTCAGCTCATGTTTGCTGAGCATGATGTATGTCCACTAGGATGACAGTAACAGATGACAAGATACTATGTCATAAAACAAGTTGGCCTTGGTCTCTAAAATTATAAGCCAAGCCAAGTCTGAAATGTTGCCATACACCTAGAAAAGCAAGCCATTGCATGACTCAATTTATGTCATAATATATTCTGGCACTTCAAAATATTTGAACCTATGTTTAAGTCCTAAACTCCTTATCTGATCAGATTCTTTCATTGGTTCTTTCTGCAGCAGGATATCTAATACCCTGTTTTCCCCCTCTTAAGTCTATAGGCAATTGAAAAATAAGACATAGGAGACACTCAAGTAGTAATCAAAATAATAACTTTATTTATGATAAAGCTGATTGCAGAATCTTACTTTAACATGACCAGGCATTTCAAAGAACAGGAAGGAAAAATATCTCTTAAAAAGATACTAGACCTTATGAGCTAATCAGAGAAATGTAAATTAAAATCATAAGGTACCATTCTGCCTGCATCAGATTAGCAAAAATTAAAAAGCCAGCAATATAAAGTATTGCAGAGGGAGTGGAGCAAGGAGAAGTTTGTGGTGAGCATGAGATTTGGTTGAATCACTTTGAGATACAATTTGACCTTATCAGTAAATTTGAAACAGTACAAACACCTTGACCCAGCAGATTCATTCCTGGGTACATTTTTTAGAGAAATGTATGTATTTATAACAGAAAACATATTCCAAGCATATTCATAGCTTATTCATAGTTTATAATTAGAAAAAAAAAACCTGAAAACAAAATAGTCCTCAACAAGAAAATGGATAAAATATGGAGGTGGGCATTGTGGCACAGTAGATTAAGCCACCACCTGAGCCACTTCCATCCCACATCAAAGGGACTAGGATATCAAGTACTGCCCTGTTTCTGATCCAGCTTCCAACTGATGTGCATCCTGGGAGGCAGGAGGTGATAGCTCAAATACTAGGATCCCTGCCATTCATATGGGAGACCCATGAGTTGTCTCTGGCTTCTGGCTTTGGCCTGGCCCTGCCCCTCTGCCTTTTAAATAAATTTAAATATAGTATATACAAAGTATATATATATACTTATATATATAGTATATACATATATACTATATATATATAGTATATACAAAGAATGGAATGTTAGACATCAGTGAAAATGAATGATTTACAGTAATATGTATCAACATAGATAAATATAATATGAAATGAAAAAGCAAGTTGAAGAAAAATACATACAAAAGAATTCTACTTTTGTAAAGCTTTATCTTTTTTTTTTTTTTAAAAAAAGATTATTTATTTATGTGACAGAGTTACAGGCCGAGAGAGACAGAGAGAGAGAGGTCTTCTATCCACTGGTTCACTCCCCAAATGGCCACAATGGCCAGAGCTGAGCTGATCCAAAGCCAGGAGCCAGGAGCTTCTTCCAGGTCTCCCACGCGGGTACAGGAGCCCATGTACGTGGGCCATCTTCTACTGCTTTCCCAGTCCACAACAGAGAGCTGGATTGGAAGAGGAGCAGCTGGGACACAAACTGGTGCCCATATGGGATGCCAGCACTGCAGGCAGAGGCTTAGCACACTATGCCACAGTGCTGGTCCCCCATTTGTACAATTTTAAAACATGACAAAATTAAAAATATATTGCCTAGAGAGCTATCCAGGTGTGATTAAATTGTAACTAAACAAGAGAATGATAAAAACCAACTTCAGAGTTGGGGAGGGCAGGAAGAGGTCAGAGGAGGACATAGCTAAGGTGCCCAGTCCTGCTGGCATGCATCCTCCTTAGTGACTGGTATGCTACCCTGGTTTCAAACAATATTTAGGTCTGCTTTTACAGCTTCAAAGCTAAAAAGTGATGTTTTTTAGTGAAGTCCTGGTAGGAAAAAAAAAAACAAACAAACAAAAGGATTTTCCTTTGTTGGGGTTGAGAGAGTAGATTCTTGCCCCATAATCCCCCTACAGTATCCCAAAGTTCTGTTGCTCTGGTTTCTTAGTTACCTGGAGTTCTTTCATAGGTGAGTTTGTGGATTCCTGACACACAAAGAAATAGTTTTAATGACAAATAATAATAATCTGGAGCAACCACAAGAAAGTAAGATCTGTAACTTTTTCTGTTCAAGTGATGAATGAGGGGCCGGTGCCGTGGCTCACTTGGTTAATCCTCCGCCTGCAGTGCCAGCATCCCATATGGGCTCCGGGTTCTACTCCTGGCTGCTCCTCTTCCAGTCCAGCTCTCTGCTGTGGCCCAGGAAGGCAGTGGAGGATTGCCCAAGTGCTTGGGCTCCTACACTTGCGTAGGAGACCAAGAGGAAGCACCTGGCTCCTGGCTTCGGATTGGCGTAGCTCCGGCCGTAGTGGCCATTTTGGGGGTGAACCAACAACGGAAGGAAGACCTTTCTCTCTCTCTCTCACTGTCTAACTCTGTGAAGTGGAAAAAAAAAAAAAAGTGATGAATGAGTCATCCCTCCTTTGTCATTTGCCAAAACCTCCTGTGGTGGTCAGAACTCTAAGACTACCTATCCCCATCAGGATTCCAGCCCCTAGGACACATGCTCTGAATATATATCTAGTGACAAGACCTAGGAATATTCAGGGCTGGGGACTCCCTTGGTTAGATTATAGTATATGAACAATATAATGGTGTAGTGATCCTGTGATGTTATTTTATAAAACACTGCTATGTCTGCGAGCTTTGGAGCTGCCATGTTGTAAGAGGGCCTAGAAACAGAGGGTGGCCTCTAGGACTGAGAGGAACCCTTTGCCAAAAGCCAGAAAGAAAATATGGATTTACAGCTTCAAAGGATTGAATACCTCCACCAATATGAATGAGCTTACAAGAGGACCTCAGACTTCAGATGAGAACCACAGCTCTCTGATAATTTTGTACCCTTGGTAGACTGAGCAAATGATCTGGAAAAGCAGTGCCTAGGCTCCTGGGACCCATGCAAATCATGTGACAATACATCTACTTATGTGTTGTTTGAAGCTGCTAAGTTTGCTGTATGTTGTTACATAGCAATAGAAAATGAATATACTCCCAATTATTGTATCTCACTGCTAAATAGCCTTGGCTACCAGCCTATGTGGGCCCCTTCTTCCTTCCCTTTCCTCAAATTTCCATAGGGTTATCAGTTGCTGGGTCTAGGTTAGAGTTACTATCCTTTTCCATCATGCCACATTTATACCTGCACTCTAAGCAGTCCTCCTCCTCCTCTTCTCCCCAGGAGAAGCCCCCATCTTGTGCTAGGGAGGCTGCTGAGATGGTCGTTTCAGTCACTGAGAGACAGGCAAGTTCTCTTCCCTCCTTGCTTGCTCCCTCTCTCTCCCCATTCTCCCAGCCCAACTGTGATATGTCTCATGCCTACAGAGATAATGAAAATACAGTATTTTTCTTTGAGGACTCCACTATTTAATGGTAGAGAAATAACTACATGGTAATCACTCTCCTCATGCACAACTAAAAAGTAGGAAGCAGAAGGTAATTATGCTGGAACTTCACCCTTACCTGTTGTGTATACCCAGTCTTCCAATTTTCTCACATTCATTAGCATCCACATGTAAATAAAATCTGTGGTTTCAGTAGAGGTTGATTATCAGTTTAAATCACTCAGTGGCCATTCAGAAATGATAAGGATCTGGTAAACTGGTTTGTGAATCATCACTTAGAAGGAAATCAGGAAAGGGATGAAGCTGATTTGGTTTTCATATTTGCATTTCCTTGGAAGTTTGAGCCAGATTACTTACAATTTCCTTTGTGCTTTATTTTCCAAGTGTGGTATTTGTTTGTCCTAATTGTTAAATATGATTTCAGAAACACTATTTTGAAACATTAAAAGTGGCAAGAGTACAAAAGAACCATTTGTCTCTAATGTCTGCTGCTATTTCTGTGGCTGATGTTTCCACAGTTGTATAATAAGAGGAATTTACACTTGCACCATGGCTCATGTCTAGAAATGGCCATGTTAAGCAGGATGTTGAAACTCTGCTTTTATAACAATTGGTTTCTCTAGGTAGTTAGAGCACACCTGGGCAACTCTTTAAATTTTATTTATATAAGGTGACAAATTTCATGTTTCTCATATATACAGATGTAAGAGCATAATGATACTTTCCACCCTGCCCTTCCTCCCACCCATGCTCTGAAACTCTTCCACCTCCCTATTGTTTAACTTTTACAATGACATACTTTCAGTTTGTTTTACAATCACAAGCTTAACCCTCCACTAAATAAAAAATTCAACCAGTAGTAAGTAGAAAAACCACTGTTTCTCAAGAGTATAGACAAGGGCTATAAACAATAATCAAAAATCAAAATGTCAACTTCATTCATATGCATTATAATTTTTTGTACTGTTATTAGTTACAAATCAGGGCAAACATGATATTTGTCTTTTTGGGACTGGTTGATTTCAGTAAGCATAATGGTCTCTGGTTGTATCCATTTTGTTGCAAAAGATGATTTCATTAATTCTTTTTTATGGCTGAGTAGTATTCCATAGTGTGTATATACCATATTTTCTTTATCCAGACATTAGTTGATTGACATCTGTGTTGATTCCATATCTTAGCTATTGTGAATTGAGCTGCTATAAACATGAGCATGCAGGTAACTCTTTTATATACTGATTTCTTTTCATTTGGGTAAATTCCTAGGAGTGAGATGGCTGGGTCATATGGTAGATCTGTTTTCAGATCTGAGGAATCTCCATACTGACTTCCATAATGGTTGTACTAATTTACATTCCAACCAACAAAGTATTAGGGTACCTTTTTCCTTACATCCTCACCAGCATTTATCGTTTTTTGATTTTTGGATGACAGTCATTCTAACTGGGGTGAGGTGAAACCTCACTGTATTTTTTTTTAAGATTTATTTATTTATTTGAAAGAGTTTACAGAGAGAGAGAGACAGAGTGGGATCTTCCACTGCCCAAATGATTGCTATGTCCAGAGCTTGGCTGATCCAAAACTAGGAGCCTGGAGCTTCTTCCCATCTCCTACATTGGTGCCAGGGGCCCAAGGACTTGGGCCATGTTCTGCTACTTTCCCAAGCACATTGGCAGGGAGCTGGATCAGAAGTAGAGCAGCTGGGTCTCAGTTGGCACCCATGTGAGATGTGGGCATTGCAGGCAGTGGCTTTATCCACTCTGCCACAACACTGTCTCTGACTCATTGTGGTTTTTATTTGCTTTTTCCTGATGGCTAGTAATCCTGAGCATTTTTTCAAGTGTCTTCTGGCTGTTTGAATTCCGTCCTTTGAAAAATGTTCAAGTCCTTTGCCCGTTTCTTAACCAGATTTTGTTGTTCATGAGTTTCTTGAGCTCTTTATAGATTCTAGATATTAATCCTTTATCAGTTGCATAGTTTGCAAATATTTTCTCCCAGTCTGTTGGTCGCCTCTTCACTTTGGAGTGTCTCCTTTGCAGAGCAGAAACTTCTTAGCTTGATGTAATCCCATTTGTCTATTTTAGCTTTGATTATCTGTGCTTCTGGGATCTTTTCCAAGAAATCTTTGCATATGCTAATGTCTAAGAGTTTTCCCGATGTTTTTCTCTAGTAATTTGATGGTATCAGGTCATAGATTAAGATCCTTGTTCCAGTTAAGGCTGATTTTTGGAATCAGTGTCAGGTTAGGGGTCTTGTTTCATACTTTTGCCTGCATAGATCCAGTTTTCCAAGTTCCATTTGTTGAAGAAATGTCTTGTCTTTAGGGATTGATTTTAGCTTGTTTGTCAAAGATTAGTTGATTGTAGATGCATGAATTAATTTCTACACCTGGGCAATTTTAGCCAGAGACCAAATTAAGTAAATATGATGAAAATAAGTTGTAGTCCACAGGCATGCACCCCTGAATGCATCTGATCTTGGAAAATAATTTGTAGCCATCAATAGGAATTTGTTTATAATGTTTAGATTTGCAAGTAAACATAGGGTCCTGTCAAAATCCCTGGGTTATAGCTAAGCAAAAACAGACAAAGAACTAAGCAAACTCAAACATTTATTGTGCTTTTTAATTCTCAGACCTGTATGTCCAATTGCTTTTAGGTGACATTTTTTAAAAGTTTTAAAATATACATATATCTTATATAAACAGCTATAGAAGAGAGCTTAATTTTGGCATTTGGCCCAAGGACTGATTTTTATTACTGTGCTTTACTGATGTTCAAAAATGAACTGCTTGATGCCTTTGTGGGGTGAACATTCACCCAAACATGAAGAGTCTGCCCCCAAAGTCTTTCCATTACTTAGGCATTAGCTTTCTGGACTCTGCTACGTAAGATTTCACAGAAAGGTCCTCTTATGGTGGCCTTTTTGTGTCATTTCACAATGATCACTTTGCCTTCCAAGCTTTAATTTTAGACACTCTACTACTGGTTGCAGCCCTCTACTTTCTCCTCCTCCATTTGATTTAGATTGGCTAACTGTGGCCAGGCTCTACTTGCAGAGGCTAGAAATGGAGGGAAGTGAGAGGCAGCCTCTACACAAGAGGTCCAGTTCACATTAAGTGTGGCCATACAGATATTAAATGTAAACAGCCACAGAAAGCATGGGACAATGGAAGGAAATTCAGATTCACAGCTGGAGTACTTAGCATCTAATTTACAAGATTAGTACTCCTGCCAGATTTGGTTTTCTAGAGGAACAAATGTGTATGTCTGACTTTTGCTTCTTGGCAGGAATTATTTAAGGTCTCAGGAGAGCCAAATAATTTGAAATGCACATACTTTTTTTTTTTAAGATTTATTTATTTGAAAGAGTTACACAGAGAGAGAAGGAGAGGGAAGGGTGGGGGGCTTCCAACCACTGGTTCACTCCCCAATTGGCTGCAATGGCTGGAGCTGCGCCAATCTGAAACCAGAAGCTTCTTCTGGGTCTCCCACACAGGTGCCATCTTTTACTGCTTTCCCAGGCCATAGCAGAGAGCAGGAATTGAAGTGGACCAGCCAGGACTTGAACCAGCACCCATATGGGATGCTGGCACTGTAGGGTGATGGTTTTACAGGCTACGCCACAGCACCTGCCTCCACATGCATGTTTATATGCAGTCCCATCTAGTCTAACCGTGTCACAGTCTGAGAACTGTATCATAAAGTGAGTTTTGTCATTGTGAGAACATCAGAGTGTGTACTTAGACAAACTAAAATGGCTATGATGTCACTAAGTGATACAATCCTATGGGACCCTTGTCATATACATGATCTGTCCTTGGCTGAAGTATCATTATGTAGTACATCAGTGTAAATAGTTATTAGATACATGAGAGGTCTATAAAAGTGCATGGGAAATGTGTATTATGACAAATACACATTGTCAATATTTTTGCACCAAAATAAACCCATCTTCTAATTCCATTTTTCCAGAAACTTTGTTTGAAATAAAGTTCATGGAAAATGGAGTTTAAAATAAGTATTTTGATACAGAAAAATTGAAATTCATGCAGTTTTTTCAAATAGGTATTTAACACGAAATTTTGTATGTAAAAAACTGTTGGCTGGCGCCGCAGCTCAATAGGCTAATCCTCTGCCTGCAGCACCAGCACACCGGGTTCTAGTCCCGGTTGGGGCGCCGGATTCTGTCCCGGTTTCTCCTCTTCCATTCCAGCTCTCTGCTGTGGCCCGGGAGTGCAGTGGAGGATGGCCCAAGTCCTTGGGCCCTACACCCGCATGGGAGACCAAGAGAAGCACCTGGCTCCTGGCTTTGGATCAGTGCGGTGTGCCGGCCACAGCGGCCATTGAGGGGGTGAACCAACAGAAAAAGGAAGACCTTTCTCTCTCATTCTGTCCACTCCTGTCCACTCTGTCAAAAAAAAAAAAAAAACCAACTCATTAAGTATATAATTCAGACTAAGTAATTTATGCCTTTAAATTATACAGTTTAGTAGTTTGTACTATATTCACATAGTTGAGATTATCAGCACTAGTTTTGAATAATTTTCATCACCCCTAAAAGAAAGCATTGATGTTTTTCATTCTTTTAAATTTCTGTTTCTCAGAAATAATCTCAACTGACCTGTCTTCAAGTTTACTTAATGTTTCTTATCCTCCTTATATCTGGGCATTGAACATTTCCACTGAGTTTTCCATTGCTATGCAAATGGATAACAAAGTTTTTATTTGGTACTTGGTAATCTTTTAATCATTTCTATCTTTTTATTGATAGTTGATATTTCATAAATAACATTCTCAAACTTTTATTTTATGGACAAAGATTTCTTTAGTTCTTTTTTATTTTTATTTTTTTAACTTTTATTTAATGAATATAAATTTCCAGTGTACAGCTTATGGATTACAATGGGTCCCCCCCCCCATAACTTCCCTCCCACCTGCAACCCTCCCCTCTCCCGCTCCCTCTCCCCTTCCATTAACATCAAGATTATTTTTTAGTTTTCTTTATATACAGAAGATCAGTTTAGTATATATTAAGTAAAGATTTCAACAGTTTGCACCCACATAGAAATACAAAGTGAAACATACTGTTTGAGTACTAGTTATAGCATTAAATCAAAATGTACAGCACATTAAGGACAGAGACCCCACATGAGGAGCAAGTGCACAGTGGCTCCTGTTGTTGACCCAACAAATTGACACTCTAGTTTATGGCACCAGTAACCACCCTAGGCTGTCGTCATGAGTTGCCAAGGCTATGGAAGCCTTCCAAGTTCACTGACTCTGATCATATTTAGACAAGGTCACAAAAGACAGGGTGAGGATATTAACCAATGATCCTAAGAGTGGCATTAACCAGGTCTGAACAATTATACAGCATTAAGTGGGGAAGAGGACCATCAGTACACACAGGTTGGGAGTAGAGCCATTGGTGGTAGAGTAGAGGTTATGATTACAAAGGAATGAGGCCCAAGTGCACTAGACAGGGTCTAGAACAAAGGACAGAGTCATTATTAGAGGAGCTAAGAAAGGTGCTGTCTAAGCTACAATTAAGTTTTCTGATTGAGAGGCAAATAGAACCTGACAGAAGGGGCTCGGTAATAATCTGTTGGGCTTTAGGCCTTGTAAGAGGCCCAGACTTATCTATCTCTTCACATGGGGTACATCCTAAGGTAGGTATGAACCTCCTGGGGGAAGGCACCCTGTTGACTTTCATTACTTGGCTGGCCTGGGAGGAGAGCTGGCCAGGTAAAGGCAGGTGGCATCTCTAACAAGAACTTTACAGTTCTGCCTGCAATGTTGCTGACCCTGCTTGGCCGTCCCCTCAGCTGCGGTGGTCACTAGGGAAGTTGGGCTGAGTGAAGGGCTTTTCAGCTCAGAGCCAATAAGATCTGTGGCTCTGACCTGGGCATCCTTCGACTCCAGGGCAGGTCCATTTCCAGGTTTCCAACTCTTGGCAGAGCTGCCAGGGCTCTTCACAAGCTGACTTCTGCTGAAGCCCAGGCTTACCACATTGAAAGCCACTGCAGTGGACTGGCCTGTTGGGTCTCCTTGAGGGCAGATCACTGTACAGATCAGCCATTAATAGGCCTGCCACCCATTGCTTCTGATGCCTAGCTTTCTTTTCCTCCTGGTTTGTGTTAAAGCAGACCAGAGGATGCAAGTCAAGGGAGTGCCCAAGTCCCCTCTCTAATCTTCGGTGGCCTGAACTACAAGTCTATAGTCACAGGCATGTTCTGTAGTAGTTTTTCTTTCTTTTTTTTTTATTCGTTTTTTTAGTGGGAGGTAAAATAGCAAGGTTTATTAGGAAGGAACATCTGTAAGGACGGATGGGCACCTCTACAGACAGGACCTGAGAGTGCCCAGTCCCTCAGACTGGGGGAGAGCAGGGCTGCATGGGTGAGTGGAGAGTACACCCGGCCAGGCCAGGCGGGCGGCTCAGCAAAGATACAGAGAGCTGAGTGCGCAGTCCAGTTGAGGCTGGGGGTTTTAAGGAGATGGGTCTTGCTTCCCCACCTCTGCTCCTCTTGGAACAAAGGGCTTTTTGGATGTAAATAGAAAAACTTCTCTTGAAGGTCTGAAACAAAGGACTTTATGGATGCAAATGTTATCAGACCTGAGGAAGGGAGCAGGGTGTTTGAGATGCAGATACTGGGCTGCACTTGGGAGATTGTGGAAGATTTATCAGGCAGGAAGCAGGAGGGGTGAGGGCCTCCACCTGGCATGTAGTAGTTTTTTTAAGGTAGACAATGCCCATGAGGAAAATTATATTCTCACTTTAAAACTTTCTTTCCCTTTGGTCTGAAAGGGAGATTTTTGCTACTTACTGTATACTTCGCTGATGGCGAAGTGAATCTAGCTATGAGATTATTATCTGAGTTCTTATTTTGGCTATTCTATTACAGAAAAATGTTAGCCATCGCTTTTATAAGGTCTAAAGATTAAATTGTGCGTCCTACAGATTCCTTCATAATAGAATTATGTTTCCTACCTTGAGGAGAATAGAGAAATGAAAGAACAAGTTGGGCTTAGAATAGAGAAATGAGGGAGCAAGTCCTAGATCGCTTGCTGACAATAGCAATATCACATGAATACTTAGCAAACAGTTTCAACCATTAGATAACAACTTAAGAAAACATTTACCGGAAGGTCCAATGCCTTCTATAAATTTTAAGAATCATGTATTTGAAAACACCTCTTAAATATCTAACATGGTGTAGTTTGTTGAACCAGTAAACTTAAGCACAAATATATAAAATGTTTTTAGTTTCTTTCTACCAACAAGTATAAAACATATGATACAGAGATTCATGTCACACAAATTAAAATGTATCTTGGATTAAATTTAGCAGCTTAAATTTATGGACAATCTTATCTATAAGCCAATTAAAATAAAACTCTTAATAAAATTTTCCCATGTGGACATACAATATGTACACACATATAACCTAACATAATAGACCAATATAGCAATTTTAATAATAGCTTTTAAAATCTTTAACTCTTTTTGTAGATTGCCAATTGATTTGAATTGCTTTTTGTTTTTAGTAACCTCAGTTAACCATACTTTCTCTCAGTTGGTACTGTTAATACATTATTGGCTTCATCTGTTTACAGATGCCATCCCAAAGTACTGAATACAATAGAAGTGGCTGGAAAAAGTCCATAGGAACCTATAGGAGGACAGCTAAACACAGAACCAACAACGCTTTAGTTTTATGAGCAGCAAATCATATATAACTGTGGATGACAAAATACTTTAAGTTGCCATGTTTAAAATTATAAACTCATCAACCCATAGCTCTTAATAAAAATTCAGCTGTTTTTGAACAATTAGAATTTAACAGACATGAAGAGAACATAATAGATTACTTTAACACATTGCTTTAACAGAGAATCAGATTTTAATTCTATGTCAAAGAGAAATAGATTAGTATACTTGTAACATTTTCCATTTGCCAATGTCCTTGATTTACATTTTGAAATAAACTGTTAAAAATCTCCAAATTATGATAACGTTTTGAATAAGAAAACACAAATTTTAGCCTGAGCTTTTTTCATTTCTGTTGGCATGGTATATGCTTAAAGATGTGTTACACACAGAAACACAGAAACACGGTCATCAATATGAAAGAAGGTAAAGGAAGGAAACCTCACAGCAAAAGATCACAGGAAGCTCAAAGCATATATTAGAAAATATCTTTGGCAAATGGCAGGGCAAAGTTACTAGTTATCAATAGTCACATTCAACGTTAATGGCCTGAACTGTTAAAAGACACCGATTGGCTGATTGGGTTAAGGAACAAAACCCATCTATTTGCTGCTTACAAGAAACACATCTTTCCAACCAAGATGCATACAGACTGAAAGTGAAAGGCTGGAAAAAGATATACCATGCCAACAGAAATGAAAAAAGCTCTTTAGTTCTTTTTTAAATGTTTATTCATTTTGAAGGCAGAGAAACTGATCCATCTTCCATTCACTGGATCACTCCTCAAGTGCTCACAACAGCTTGGAACTCTATCCAGGTCTTCTGTGTGGGTGGCAGGGATCTGAGTACTTGAGCCATTATCAAGAAATTGATTCGTAAGTGGAAGAGGCAGGACTTGAAGCAGGCACTCCAGTATGGGATGCAGGTGTCCCAAGTGGCAAGTTAACCCACAGCAAAACAGTGCCTGCCTCTCTTTAGTACTTTAAACATGCTTATAATAGTGAATTTAAAACTTTTTTCTAGAAAATCCAGCATCTGAACTTCCTTAGGGACAGTTATAATTATCTTTTTCTTCCCAAGTGTGGGTCATAATTTCCTGTTTCTTTGTATGTCTTGTAATAATTTTATTTCTTTCCTGCGTAGACCCCCAAGGTCAGCTGGAGGTGATAGTTTTTTCTAGTTTTTCTTGAGCATGCAGACAGCCCTACACATGCATTTTACTCTGTAGATCTACAGGAACATGGTGGAGTGTTTTTTTTTTTTTTTTAGAAGCAGAGTTAGTGAGAGAGAGAGAAAGGTGTTCCTTTTCTGTTGGTTCACCCCCCCACACACACAAATGGCCGCTATAGCTGGCACGCTGTGCCAATCCGAAGCCAGGAGCCAGGTGCTTCTCCTGGTCTCCCATACGGGTGCAGGGCCCAAGCACTTAGGCCATCCTCCACTGCACTCCCGGGCCACAGCAGAGAGCTGGCCTGGAAGAGGAGCAACCAGGATAGAATCCGGCACCCCGACCAGGACTAGAACCCGGTGTGCCGGTGCTGCAGGCGGAGGATTAGCCTATTGAGCCACGGCACCGGCCAAAAGATAGAATCTTATTATCACGTCTTTTGCTACCCCTCCCACATGAGAAAACAGGATACATGACACCAAAGACAAAAAGGCTTTCCCAGATGGCAGAGTGTTAGGAAGAGGGTACCCTAGGCCTGAGGCAGTCATTAATAAAAAGCTTATCGTGATGCTGACAGAATGCCAGTCTGCATGCCCTTTGAAATTTAATTAGTAAGATAGTCGTCTGTAACATGCATCTTGGTGTAATAGTAGTAATCTTGATGAACTGTGGTCAGTGTGGATTCAGGGAGGTTGTCTATACTAATAGAAGTCTCATTTATCACAGCTAATAGACTTGTGGTTTGATACTGCACTCCCAGTGCCTTTGTGCATTTATAGTGGTCATAATGCTTCCTGTTTTCTCACCTCAAGTCTAGTGTCAGAGCCAGCAGCAGTTAAGCAAATACAAAAAGTAACTGTACAACCTGCTGGCAGCTCATACAGGAAAGGGCAGGTGTGGACTGAAATCTCACACATAATGAAACAGCCTTTATTGAGTGCTCACTGCAGCCAGGTTTTACATAGCTTGTTTCATTTTCATTTTATCTTCTTTTTTTTAAAACTTTTATTAAGTAAATATAAATTTCCAAAGTACAGTTTATGGATTACAATGGCTTCCCCCCCCCCCATAACTTCCCTCCCACTCGCAACCCTCCCATCTCCCGCTCCCTCTCCCCTTCCATTCACATCAAAATTCATTTTCAATTATCTTTATATACAGAAGATCAGTTTAGTATCTATTAGGTAAAGATTTCATCAGTTTGAACCCACACAGGACATAAAGTGTAAAATACTGTTTCAGTACTAGTTATAGCATCACTTCACATTGGACAACACATTAAGGACAGAGATCCTACATGAGGAGTAAGTGCACAGTGACTCCTGTTGTTGACTTAACAAATTAACACCCTTGTTTTTGGCGTCAGTAATCTCCCTAGGTTCTAGTCATGAGTTGCCAAGGCTATGGAAGCCTTTTGAGTTTGCTGACTTCGATCTTATTCAGACAAGGTCATAGTCAAAGTGGAAGTTCTCTCCTCCCTTCAGAGAAAGGTACCTCCTTCTTTGATGGCCCGTTCTTTCTACTGGGATCTCACTCGAAGAGATCTTTCATATAGGTTTGGGTTTTTTTTTTTTTTTTTTTTTTTGCCAGAGTGTCTTGGCTTTCTATGCCTGAAATACTCTCATGGGCTCTTCAGCCAGATCCGAATGCCTTAAGGGCTGATTCTGAGGCCAGAGTGCTGTTTAGGACATCTGCCAGTCTATGAGTCTGCTGTGTATCCCGCTTCCCATGTTGGATCATTCTCTCCCTTTTTGATTCTATCAGTTAGTATTAGCAGACACTAGTCTTGTTTGTGTAATCCCTTTGACTCTTAGACCTATCAGTGTGATCAATTGTGAACTGAAATTGATCACTTGGACTAGTGAGATGGCATTGGTAATGCCCTCTGAGGCAGTTATGGGAAAGAGCCAGATTTTGTGAACAAATGAGGAAGCTGTTTCACAAGGCTATTGACCTGCCAAAGTAACACAAATAGTAGGCTAAGATTTGAAAACCCACTCATCTCACATCAAAGTTTGTGTTATTTCCATTATCAATGCCAACACAGAATCACTGTTAAATTAGCCTGAATGTGCTTTGAGGATATCATAAAATTTAAATAAATAAGCTAAGTGAAACTCCTTTTAAATTTTAAGGAAAAAACTACATAAAACCTTAAAAAGTCTTCAAAATAATGTTTAAAAATATATGCTATTTTCATTAACAGCCTCCCAAAAGACAATATTATTATATTATCATTTTTATCACTATCCCTGGGAGCTTATTTTCATATTTACCACTTTATGGGAAACATCCTCCCCTCTACCATCACCCTTAATACACACCCCCTCCTCATTGAATTTCTCCCTTCCATGCTTTTTTACTGAAATATAGAGCAGTGCTGGCAGGAGGAACCAACAGAGAGTGAGCCTTTAACCCCTGTGTGCCTCAGCGTCTTATAAAGTGAAGTGACTTGGTTATATTCCTGGTATCTGGACAACTCCCACCCTGTGGCCTCCCTGAGGTTCTGGGTAACTATAGAGAAATGATGGAGCCTTAGCTGTCCCATCGAATCTGGGGAAACCTTGACCTCATGCCTTCCAGTACCATGGGAGCAGACTCTTTCATGCCTGTTGAACAAAACAGTACAGGCTCTGCCTTACTTTCCATTTTATAATAGCCTTTCCTATCCCAGCCTAGTGAGCAACTGCTATGGTGTGAATGTTTCATTCAAATTTCGTGTGTTGAAACTTAATAATGAATATGTTAATAAGGGGTAGGGCTTTTAGGAGGTAAGAACAGAATTATTTGCTTTATAAAAGGGGTCAAGGGGCTGACATTGTGGCGTACCAGGTAAAGCCACTGCCTGTGATGTCAGAATCCCATATGGGTTTATGTCCTCACTGCTCCACTTCCAATCCAGATCCCTGCTAATGGCCTGCGAAAAGCAGTAGCAGAAGGCCCAAGTGTTAAGGCCCCTGCCACCCACATGAGAGACCCAGATGAAGCTCTTGGCTTCAACTCTGACCCAGCCCTGGCCATTGCAGTCATCCGGGGAGTGAACCAGCAGATGGAAGATCTCTCCCTCTCTGTCTCTTCTTCTTTCTCTGGAACTTTTTCAAGTAAAATAAAATAAATCTTTTAAAAAAAAAGTGGTTAAGTGAGTATCCTAGTGCCTTTTGCCCTCTTATCTCGTCTGCCATGTGAGGATAACACAAGAAAACACTTTATAAAACTGTGAGAAATGTATTTCTGTTCTTTATGAATTACCTTGTCTCAAGTACTTTGTTATATCAGCACAAAGGGACTAGAATAGCAACCTCCTCCTTTGTTGTATTCACATCTACTATCAAGTGTAAATTTGGTTATTTTTGTCAATTAGAGGACTGCCCGTTATAGTCAGACTTCTAAAACCCAGTTTCCTAATATTTTTGTTTCCAGATATGTTTTTCTCAAATCCACACATGCCCTCCCCCATTTACAGCATTCATACATTAACATCCTAGGTTGAGATGAAATACGATCACTAATGTACCTAATATACTCTAATCACAACACAATTTACAGTAACAATATCCCTTGAGTGAAAAAGGTTTCCAGAGTTCTTTCTCTGATAAATTCCTTTGGTGTAATCCACCAGACTTTAGACGAGGGAGGGGATGTCAGAGAACTTTTTTTTTTTTTTTGGACAGGCAGAGTGGACAGTGAGAGAGAGAGAGACAGAGAGAAAGGTCTTCCTTTTTGCCGTTGGTTCACCCTCCAATGGCCACTGCGGCCAGCGCACCGCACTGATCCGAAGCCAGGAGCCAGGTGCTTCCCTGGTCTCCCATGCCGGTGCAGGGCCCAAGCACTTGGGCCATCCTCCACTGCACTCCTGGGCCACAGCAGAGAGCTGGCCTGGAAGAGGAGCAACAGGGACAGAATCCGGTACCCCGACCGGGACTAGAACCCGGTGTGCTGGCACTGCAGGTGGAGGATTAGCCTATTGAGCTGCGGCGCCAGCCAGAGAACACTTTTAAGCAAGAGAATGGAGGGAGAAAGAAATTTTAGACAATTAGGCTTAATCCCAAATACTGCTATCCTCCCTCTCTCCCGAAGGGGGACCCAGAATGGTTCACCACCATCCACTTTATCACCTTATGAATGCTGTAGATGATGAGCAAGTTCCCTTCCAGCAGAAATTCAGAGGTCGGGAGACTGTGTTTTTGAAAAGCACCAAGGATTGGAATAATCAGATGTCCTTTGCCTGTTTGATAAGGCAAGAAGTCAGATGCAATTAAGGCAGAAAGTTCAAGAAGATACCACAGGTACAAGCTAGCAGTAGAGGGTACAGTGGCCTTGTAGAGTCCAGGAACCTGGAAAGAAAAGCATATGGAACAAACTGTCACTGGGCAGCGAGCATGTGTTTTGATACCTATTGCTGAAGCCAGTAGAGGCTAGATCACTTGTCTGAGGGCATTCAGCTAACCTTACAACTTCTCTTTGTTGTTAATGTAGAAATACTTGCTGAAAGAAGGAATAAAAAGTAGATACAAGATTAAAATAGCATGAATAGGAAAGGACATATGAGGGGACTTCAAAAAGTTCATGGAAAATCCACATTATTTTCTAATTCTGTTTTCTCACAAAGTTTTGGGAGCCCTTTAGTACAAAGCTAAAACTTACCCCATGTCAGAAATATTGGTTTATTTTCTAACTAAGTAAAATCAAGTCATATATGATTGTAAATTATGGTTCTTGCTGCAATACCAGAGTTCAAGTGACTTTACAGGTTGTTTCCATTTTCCCAGGTCCTGAACATTCCCCACAGATGATTTTTTTCCATCTTCAGGACATACTTGAGGTTTGAACAGGTTATTTCTTCTTGTAGCGCTTTTCAGTTCATGGCCAAGCATACTCAAGAAGGTTCATGGTCAGTTCAGCCAGCTGATTTCAACATTTGTTGTCATCTCCACTTAATGAGCTGTGCATGTAATGTTCTCTTTTATTTTCATTACCAGAAACTACAGACATAAAAGGGCAGTAGGATACCAGCAAGTCCAAATGAAGCTATAATTCAGATTTTCTAAGACAGAAAAGATCAGAAGCCACTGTGACCTTTTCTATCCTAAACTATGACTTTGGAGGCAGCATTACTTATCAAAGTTGGTAGAGGGGAAGAGCAGATCTTCCATGATTGTCATCTTATGAACTACCTACTGATTAGACATACATGTAGTTCACCACTGCAGAAATAATTATTCTAAGTGTATATGAATTGTAATATAGGGGGAAACCAAAACCAAACGATCTGGGGGAGGTACAGAGGATTGTGCTGTATAAAAGTTAATAGCATCTGCCTTGGAGCCAGAGTGACTGGGTTCATATTCCACCTTTGACCATGGGCAAATTACTTATGCTGTTTGTCCTTTAGTTTCTCCAAGTATAAGATGGGGAGAATGAGACAATTAGTAATAGAATTAGTGTGAAGAATATGTGAATGCTTATGTGTAAATCACTTAGACTGATGCTTGCTACAGTGTAGGTGCTCAACAAATGTGAGCTATTATTATTATTACCTTTCAGTAAATGTTAAATTTTATATTTATACTGGTAGAGTTTCACTCTTAAGCCAGGTTATGTGCCATTCAAGATGTTGCAGAGTTGTGGTGGTGTTTTTTTTTAAACTGTATATGTACCTTCATGTCTACCTGAGATATCCTCTCCCTTTTTAATGTTGCTGTCGGCTCCCTTGCTATCAATCCAAGTCTCCTTGCTAGTTTTATCAACCTATGATATGAGTCAAGGCATTCAACCTACACTTAACATTTCAAATTCAAAGATGTATCCATAGCAGAGATCTGTGATTTTAAGGGATTCCTGTGAAGGTTAAAAAGACACATTACAAGTCTGTTTTTTCCTGCCAAAAATATGAGGTTTCCATATAATCCTAAGAAACTTATTACTAAATGAAAATTAGTTATTTAGGAAGCACCTCATTTTTAATCATAAGAGATCTAAGTCAAAATATTTTTAAAAAATCTTTAATATTCTGAACTGTGCTTTGCTAGCCCTTCTTTTTGTCAGATGCTATGATTTTTTTCTTTTTTATGCATAAAATTATATATTAGGTAAGAAGCAAAATTAAAAAGAAAGCAGCTGATAATATTCCTGATAAACCAGAGTTCCTAAATATAAAAAGAACAAATGAAAGTGTCCTGTCATTTAAAAAATTAGTACAACCTTTACTTGTGTCTGAGGAAATAAAGATTGTCAGATGCTATGATAACCATGAGCGTGGTTTTTAAGCAATGTCCACAAACTCTGATATTATTCTTATCAAGAGGTGGCCCTTAATCCTCTCCCCTTAAGCATGGACTAGACTTAGCAATTCCCTTGTAAGTGAATGATATGGTAGGCATGATGGAATGGTACTTTTGATATTAGGTTATAAAAAGACTGTGACTTCTGTCTTAGGGTCAGGGTCAGGGTCAGGTATAAAGATATCCTGCTATCTTTATCTCTGGGGGAACTCACTTGCCAAGTGATGAGGACACTGGAGTAGTCACTGGAGAAACCCATATGGTAAGGAACTGCTGCCCTTCAGAAGCCAATGTGAATGACCTTGGAAGAACACCCTTCACTAGTTAAGCTGTGAGGTGACTGACAGGTTGACTCCAACCTCCTGAGAGACCCTCAAGGCACAAGCTCTGAAACTAAACTGCTCAGGATTCTTGACTCTCATAAACTATGTGAGATAATTTAAGCTGCAATTAAAATGACTGAATCTAACATGTACATTTCTTCAACAAGATTAAGTCACATTGCTTCATATAGCAGAGGGCTGGTCATAGGTTCCATAGAACAGTAGGTGTACTTAAGAGGGTTTTTAATGTCTTCCTTTCCTTTTAAAACAAAACTGACAACATTCTGACTTCTTTCTCATTATTTTTTGTCAACACATTATTTTGGTCTATAATATAGTCTAGTCTCCCCTCTCCAGTGATTGTGGAAATCATGCAAAAACTATTCCATTTTCTTCAATGCTTCTGCCTCTCACCAATTAAGGATGAAACCACTCTGAAGATTTTCCTTATGGAGAAATGATCAAGGTTCTTGGTGCTCTGCCCAGTTAGAAAGTAGGAGGCAGAGAAATTGAACAGGAAAACAGTAATGAGGAAGCACATACTTTTTCTTCTGAAACTATTCTAGTACTGGAACTTCCAAGGTTCACTTCTTTTAAAATTTTATGAAACTGCTGCCTCCTTTATTTTAGTAATAAACACTGTCATTTGGCAAATTCAGGTAGAATGCATTGAATGAAACTGCTTCCCATCTGCTGATCTAACTGGAGCCTAAATCAAATAAACTTATTCAATATAAATACTACAGTCTTAGGAGGATATTGTGGCACATGGGTTGAGCTACCACTTGGGCCACCAGCATTCTCTGTTGGAGTGCCCCAGATTAAGTCCTGCCTTCACTTCTGATCCAGCTTCCTGCTAATGTACATCCCCAGGTAACAAATAATGGCTCAAGTACTTGGATCCCTGCTACTCACATGGGAGACCCAAACCCAGATGGAGCTCCTGGCTCCTAGCTTTGGCCTGGCCTAGCCTATCCCTGGCTTTTGTGAATATTTTGGGAGCAAACTAGCAGAGGCAGATCTCTCTCTCATGAGGAAAGATAAATTTCTAAATAAATACTAGATGAGATTTGTGCAAGCCCTTTGGACCTTCAAAACTTGGTTTCCACAGGTGGTCCTGAAAGACAACATACACTCTCTTTGGAAGCTATACATAAATTGACCAGGTTTGGGTCCTGGATGGGTTATTACATTTGTGTGTTTCTCTCTCGGGCCACAAAAATTTGCTGGTTCATAATCATAGTAGGAAAAATATTATCTGGCCAATTACTGGTATTTAGTGAAATAGATTCTTTTATTTCTGGATAACCCTTTTCTTTCTTCTTTGTGGTAAGATATTTCAAGAAGTGACACTCTGGCTTTTTTAGTTAAAATTTTTTAAACACAAGACATACTTTGATGATTATTTCTAAATTATGGCCTTAGAGGTTTCATTCTTGAGTTAAGACATTCCCTCACCTTTTATAAAACTCCTCAGCTGGCTGTCATTCAGCCATAACATCAAGAGACTGACATAACATGTTCTTAATTTAAGATCCTTATGGCAGGGAATTTTCCATTGCACATTAGTTAACTTTGCAAGGAAGTAAGAGCAACATGTTCGCTGACTCTCCATGTGAACTGAAAATAGACTAAGAAAAAAATCAAGTACGATAATTTACTTTCTACAGTTCTGTAATTGGGCACTGTAGCATATGGTCAAAACCTTCACTATTAATTAAGTAATCAAAGGAAATGCCATATGGATGATTTGTGAACATTTTTTAATTATTTAAACTGGGAATTTACTTTTTCATGTTTTCTCTCTAAACACAATTTTCTTAAATGGTATATGGCTCTCTATTAATATTTACAAACTGGCAATGTTTAAAAGCTTTGACAAAAACTTTTTAAAATGTATATGTTTATTTAATTTGAAAGATAGACATAAAGAGAAACAAGGGATCTCCTATCTACTGGTTTACTTCCCAAATGTTTGCCAAAGCCAGGAGCCTGGAACTCCACCCAGGTCTCCAATATGGGTGGCAGGGGCCCAACTACTTGGGTAGTCACCTGCTGCCTCCCAGAGTGTTCATTAATAGAAAGAGTGAAACCCAAGCACTCTGATAAGGAATACAAGAATGCCAAGGGGTATCTTAATTCTAGATCAAATGCTTGCCTCAATGTTTTTTTAAACATTTTTTTTTACCTTTTTATTTTTATTTTTATTTTTTTTAACTTTTATTTAATGAATATAAATTTCCAGTGTACAGCTTATGGATTACAATGGCTTCCCCCCCCATAACTTCCCTCCCACCCGCAACCCTCCCCTCTCCCGCTCCCTCTCCCCTTCCATTTGCATCAAGATTCATTTTCAATTCTCTTTATATACAGAAGATCAATTTAGTATAAAGATTTCAACAGTTTGCACCCACATAGAAACACAAAGTGAAACATACTGTTTGAGTACTAGTTATAGCATTAAATCACATTGTACAGCACATTAAGGACAGAGATCCCACATGAGGAGCAAGTGCACAGTGGCTCCTGTTGGTGACCCAACAAATTGACGCTCTAGTTTATGGCGCCAGTAACCATCCTAGGCTGTCGTCATGAGTTGCCAAGGCTATGGAAGCCTTCCAAGTTTGCCAACTCTGATCATATTTAGACAAGGTCATAAAAGACAGAGTGAGGATAGTAACCAATGATCCTAAGAGTGGCATTTACCAGGTTTGAACAATTATACAGCATTAAGTGGGGAAGAGGACCATCAGTACACACATGTTGGGAGTAGAGCCATTGGTGGTAGAGTAGAGGTTATGATTACAAAGGAATGAGGCTCAAGTGCACTAGACAGGGCCTAGAACAAAGGACAGAGTCATTATTAGAGGAGCTAAGAAAGGTGCTGTCTAAGCTACAATTAAGTTTTCTGATTGAGAGGCAAATAGAACCTGATAGAAGGGGCTTGATAATAATCTGGTGGAAACATTTTATTAAAACACAGTATACATATCAAGAAATGCGCTTCAGTAAACACATAGATAAGTTTTGTCATCTTATCACATGTATAACCAACACCCAAATTAAGAACAAAGCATTACTAGTTACCCTGAGTCCTTGCTATTCTGCCTCCTAATTTTTTTTTAACATCTGAAGTAAAGAGCATATTGTCATTTACATGGTATGATTCAGTGAAGCAATATTTATAACTCTATACCCAAATTATCTGATATCCACAGAATTTTTATCCTTTATCTATCTATATATTAACTACAATAAGAGAAAATGTGATATTTTTCTGTTTGGGTTTTGCTTATATCATTTAGCATAATGATCATCAGTTGCATCCATTTTGTTGCAAATGTCAGGATTTCGTTCTTTTTATGGCTAAGTAATGTTCCATTGTGTATAAGCACAATTTTCTTTATCCAGTCATCAGTTGATGGACATCTGCATTGACTCCATATCTTAGTTATTGTGAATTTAACTGATATAAACATGGGAGTGCAGGTAACTCTTTAATATGCTTTCATTTCCTTTGTATATTTTCACAGGAATAGGAAAGATGGATCATATGGTAGATCTATTTTCAGATTTCTGGGGAATCTCCATATTGTCTTCCAAAATGACTGCAACAGTTTACATTCCCAACAACAGTAAATTAGAGTACCTTTTTCCTCTACCTCCTCTAGCATTTGTTTTTGATGTTTGGAGAATAGCTATTCTAACTGGTACAAGATGATCGCTCTGTGTGGTTTTTATTTGCATTTCTCTGATGGCTAGTGATCCTGAGCATTTTTTCATCTGTCTGTTGGGCAATTGTATTTCACCCTTCAAAAAATGCCTGTTCATATCCCTTGCCTATTTCTTAACAAGATCATTTATTTTGTTGTTGTTGAGTTTCATGATCTCCTTATATATTCTGGATATTAATCTTTTATCAGATACATATAGTTTACAAATAGTTTCTCCCATTCTGTCAGTTGCTCTATGTCAACTGTTTCCTTCACTCTGAAGAGCTTCTTAGCTTGATGTAATTCCATTTATTTTTGCTTTTATTGTCTCTGCTTTTGGAATCTTATCCAAGAAGTTTTTTTCCCATTTTCCTATAGTAATTTGATAATTTCCAGGTGTTAGGTTTAGATCTTTGATCCACTATGAATTGACTTTTGTGTAAAGTATAAGATGTAAAGTAGAAGTCTTATTTCAGATTTTTGCCATGTGGAAATTCAGTTTTCCCAACACCATTTGTTGAAAAGACTGATTTTAGCTCGTTTGTCAAAAATTAGCTGGTTGTAGATGAGTGGATTAATTTCTGAGGGTTCTGTTGTGTTCTGTTGGGATACATGTCTATTTCTGTGCCAGTACCAGGCTGTTTTTATTATAACAGCCCTGTAGGATGTCTTGAAATCTGGTATTGATACCTTCTGCTTTATTTTTGTTTAAAATTGCTTTGGCTATTTGGGGTCTTTTATATTTTCATATGAATATTAGGATCATTTTTTCTAGATCTGAGAATATACTTGGCATTTTGATTGGGACAGCATTTAATCTGTACATTGCTTTGGGTAGTATGGATATTTTGCTAATTCTTCTAATCCATGAATGTGGAAATTTTTCCATATTTTGTGTCTTTTTTCTATGTTTTCAAATTTTCATTTTGGAGATCTTTTACATCCTTGCTCAAATTTATTTTAGGGTATTTAAAAACTTTGTAGCTATTGTGAATGGGACTGATATTATAACTTCTGAGAGTACTGTTGGTTCCAGCAGTCTTAGTGGAGTCTTTTGTTTCCCCTTCATGTAGGATCAGGTCATCTACAAACAGGAATAATTTGATTCCTCCTTTCCAATTCGTCTCCCTTTGATTACTTTTTCTCACCTTATGGCTCTGGCTAAAACTTCCAGAACTATATTGAATAGCAATGATGAAAATGGGCATCCTTTCTGATTATGGATCTTAATGGGAATGCTTCCAACTTTTCCCCATTCTCCATCTTATTTCCCTAATAAGATGCTGGCCATGGGTTTGTCATACATTGCCTTGATTGTGTTGAGGAATGAACTTTCTAGACCCAATTTTCTTAGAGTATTCATCATGAAAGAGTGCTACATTTTATCAAATTCTTTCTCTGCATCTATTGAGGTAACCATTCGGTTTTTGTTCTTCAGTTTGTTAATGTGATATATCACATTTATTGATTTGCAAATGTTAAACCATCCCTGCATACCAAGGATAAATTCCATTTGGTCCATGTGGGTGATCTTTTTGTTGTGATTTTGGGTTGATTTAGTTTTTTGTTGAATATTCTTGCATCTATGTTCATCGGGGATGTTGTTCTAAAGTTCTTTTGTTGTATCTTTCTCTGGTTTTGGAATTAAGGTAATGCTGGCCTCATACAATGAATTTGGGAGGATTCCCTTCCTTTCAGTTGTTTTGAATAGTTTAAGAAGAACTGGAATTAGTTCTTCCTAAAAGTTGGTAAAATTCAGAAATGAAGCCATCTGGTCCTAGGCCTTTGTTTGTTGGGAGGTAGTTTTTAACTGATTCTATCTCAGTCTTGGTAATTAGTCTCTTCAAGTTTTCTATGTTCTCATGCCTCCATATTGGTAAGTTGTGTCCAGAAATCTATCCATTTCTATTTTCTAGTTTACTGGCATATAACTGTTAGTATTAATTTCTAATTATTCTTTGTATGTTAGAAAATATCAATTTTTGCCAGTGCCGCAGCTCACTAGGCTAATCCTCCGCCTCGCGGTGCCGGCACACCAGGTTCTAGTCCCGGTCGGGGCACCGATCCTGTCCCGGTTGCCCCTCTTCCAGGCCAGCTCTCTGCTGTGGCCAGGGAGTGCAGTGGAGGATGGCACAAGTGCTTGGGCCCTGCACCGGCATGGGAGACCAGGAGAAGCACCTGGCTCCTGCCTTCGGATCAGCGCGGTGCGCCGGCCACAGTGCACCTACCGCGGCGGTCATTGGAGGGTGAACCAACAGCAAAAAGGAAGACCTTTCTCTCTGTCTCTCTCTCACTGTCCACTCTGCCTGTCAAAAATTTATAAAAAAAAAAAAGAAAATATCAATTTTAACATCTTTTTCATCTCTAATTTTACTAATTTGGGTCTTCTTCCTCCCTTTTGGTAAGTTAGGCCAGTGGTTTATCAATTTAGTTTTTATTTTTGCCAAAAACCAGCTCTTCATTTCACTATTTGTATAGTTTTTTTTTTAATTTCTTGTTTAGTTCTTTAATTTTTATTATTTCTTTCCTCCTACTACTTTTGGGTTTGGCTTGTTTTTTTCCCCTAGGTCTTTGAGATGCATTGTTGGATCATTTATTTGATACCTTTCCAATGTTTTGGTGTAGGCACTGCTTGCTATAAACTTTCCTCTTACTACTGCTTTTGCAGTATCCCTAATTTTGATTTGTTGTGTTTTCATTTTCCTTCATTTCGATCAGTATTTTTATTTCCTTTTATTTCTTCTGTGACTCACTGTCCATTTAGGAACATGTTGTTCAATCTCCATGTGTTTATATATTTTCTAGAATTTCTTGTTAATTTCCAGCTTCATTCCACTGTAGTCAGAAAAGATATATGATTTTGTTTTTTGAATTTGAGACTTTTTTTAAAAGGTTTATTTGAGAGTGACAGAGGGAGGAAGGAAGGGAGAGAGAGAGAGAGAGGTCTTCTATCTGCTGGTTCACTCCCCATTTGGCCATAATGTTCGGAACCACGCCAATCTGAAGCCAGGAGCTTCTTCCAGGTCTCTCATGTAGGTGCAGGGCCCCAAAGACTTGGGCCATCTTCTATTGCTTTCCCAGGCCATAGCAGAGAGCTGGACTGTAAGTGGAGCAGCCAGGACTTAAACTGGTGTCCATATGGAATGCAAACACTGCAGGTGGTAGCTTTACCTGCTATGCCACAGCACTGGCCCTGAGACTTATTTTAGGGCCTAGCATGTGGTCTGTTCTAGAGAATATTCCACGCACTGATATAAAAATGTGTATTTTGTAGCTGTGGGATGAAATGTTCTGTTGATATCTGTTAGATCCATTTGATCTATAATGTACATTAAATCTGTTGTTTCTTTGTTGATTTTTGTGTGGTTAAATTATCCATTGACAAAAGTGATGTGTTGAAGCCCCCTGTTGTTATTGTATTGGTGTTTATCTCCCTTTAGATGCCTTACCATTTGTTTTATCAAATTGGGTACCCTGGAATTTGGTGCATACTATATGACATTTACTATAATCACATGTTCTTGTGAGTTGATCCCTTCATCAATACATAGGGAACTTGTTTTTTTATTGTTTTTTTTTCTTAAAGTCTATATTTTGTGATATGTTTCTAGCAACCTCTGCTTATTTTTTATTTCCATTTGCATGGAATATCTTTTTCCATTCTTTCACTTTCAATTTGTGTGTATCTTTGTTGGTGAAGTGTGTTTCTTATAGGCAGCATATAGATGGGTCTTTTTTTTAAAAAAAATCCATTCAGCCAGTCTGTATCTTCTAAATTGGAGAATCTGGGCCATTTACATTCAAGGTTATTATTGATAAGTAATGACTTGGTCCTGCCATTTTTCCATAAATATTCCTATTGTTTGATTTGAATATCCTTTGTTCTTTTACTAGGATGTTGTCTGCCTTCACATTCTTTCTGATGCTGATTATCATTCTCTGTTTCTATGTGTAGCACATCCTTGAGATCATTTGTAAGGCTGGCCAGGAAGGCTTAACCTGGAAGAGTAGGAGCTTCGCTGAATACAAGTATTCTGAGTTGGCAGTTTATTTCTTTTGGGATTTGGACTTTATCTCTCTATTCCCTCCTTGTAGTAGGCTTTCTGTTGATAGTTTTTTTTTTTAATGCTATCTGGCATTTCTCTCTTGTAAATTTTTTTTTTTTTTTTTTTTTTTTGCCGTTGGTTCACCCTTCAATGGCCGCGGCGCTGTGGCGGCGCACCACGCTGATCCGATGGCAGGAGCCAGGTGCTTCTCCTGGTCTCCCATGGGGTGCAGGGCCCAAGCACTTGGGCCATCCTCCACTGCACTCCCTGGCCACAGCAGAGAGCTGGCCTGGAAGAGGGCAACCGGGACAGAATCCGGCACCCTGACCGGGACTAGAACCCGGGGTGCCGGCACTGCAAGGCGGAGGATTAGCCTATTGAGTCGCGGCGCCAGCCTGCCTCTTGTAAATTTTAGGATATTCTCTTTGTTTTACTTTTGAAAGTTGGTCTGTAATGTGCCATGAGGATCTTTTCTGATCATCACTATTTGGGGTACTGTGCACTTCCCATATTTGGATCTCCCTATCTTTCTCCAGATTGGAGAAATTGTCAACTATTATTTCACTGAATAAGTTTTCTAAGTCATTCTTCTTCTCCATACCTTCAGGAACTGCTAAGACTTGTGTATTTGGTTGTTTAGTTGTGTCCCATGGATCCTAAACACTGGTTTTGGTCTGTCTTCTAGATTGGATATTCTTTCTTCTGCCTTGCTAAGTCTGTTATTAAAGCTTGCCATAGTTTTCTAATATTCTCAGTTTCTTTGCAGAATTTCTCATTCATGTCATGTACAGATATCCTTATTTCATGTAACTGTTTCTCTATTTTTGAGTAACCTTATGATCATTCTTTCACATTCCTTATCAGGCATTTCATAAATCTCTCCTTGTTCAGTCCAACAAGGTGAAAGGGCTCTGGGAAGGGAGGGTAGCCCAGGATGTGGCTTCCTGAGTTTTTCTGTCCTGCTGCTGCCCCTGAAGGAATTGTAAGCTCAGGGTGGCATTGTATTATTGTGTTCTTTTGGGGAGTCACATTGCCTTCTTTGCTCATGTTTCTTGTGTTTTTACATTGATTTTTACACATCTGAGGGAATCATTTGTTACCGTTTCCTTTGGAGGATAGTTAGTTTGCTAGAAAGCATTCGTCTTAGAAATGCATCTGGGGTGGTAGGGTAGGGGAGGCTGGAGTTTGTTGGAGTGCCTGAGTGAGGCTTACACTGGAGTTCCAATGGTGTGTACTGAGTGGGGCCAAGGAGCTTTGACCACCATATGTAGGAGGGACAACAGACCAGAGTGACATCTAAATTGGGCTTGGTGACCTCTGGCTACATGTTGGAGTTTGATAGTGTGTTCACAGTCCTAGTCCTTCTATGTGCCAAGGTGAACCAGTTGATTCACAACTTAGAGGGAGCTCATGGTGCCCATGCACCCCACCCTCCCAGGCTTCCACACTGTACAGAGCACTGAGCCCACCACAAAATCTGTCCCCAGCACACAAAGAGCTCTGAGTTTCCACAGTCCAACCAGGTAGGTGCACAGGAATCCAGATACAATCTGAATTCCTCTCAGCTCCATGGCCTATGCCCAGAACTCCCACAGTCACAGAGAACATGGGGTCCACTCTCTGCCAGGCAAGTTGTCTTTTCTCCAGCACAAACTGCCTGCTGTTCCCTGAGTCAGGACAGGCTTGGCTGTAGCTCCACCTCAGCAAATTGAGTCTGTTGCTTGGTGAGGGGAGGAAAGGGAAGCAACATAGAGCAAAGTAATCACCTAGCCCCACTCCAAAGGCTGGACTCAAGGCCAGTGGGGACAATGGAATTCTATGTCAAAGCCACCTGTGGCAGAGACCATGGCAACCTCTTCTTACCTTACCCAGGGAAGATGGTGCTTCCCAGCCAAGTGCTGGCAATGTATATACTGGAGTCATTTGGGGAACATAACCAGTATTTGCCTGTCTGTCCGTTCTCCACTGAATTTCTCAAATCAGTATCCCAGGATCATAGTCCTTCCTTTATTTTTTCTGGTATTTTTCTGTGACTAAGGTCAGTGTGGTGTTTCACCATTCAGCCAATTTTGCATCTCAGAACATTCCAAACTTTATCTCTCAACATTTCTTAATGTTGGTAACTCTCACAATGAGATTTGACATGTAGTAAATTGGATCAGCTAGTCATAATCATTTAAATTTGTTTCAGAAATTCAGTATGTATGGAAGAAGGGGAAAAAAAACCCTCTCATTCATTTATGAATTCAGCTCTCACCATCAATCCCTCCTCATACACTAACATATGCAAACATATACAAACCCAAGTCTTTAGGAGCTGACTTCCTAATTCCCCAGTTAAAACTCAGCTCAAATAACTTTTCCTCATGCCACCCCAGGTTGGTTCCTGTGCTTGCCTCTGTCAGCTTCCACTGTAAAACAATTCTTGTTTTTCTATTGTGTCCTTCCACTGCCTTTGACTCCCCATTAAATTGTGAGTTATTCACCTAGGGACTACATCTTTTGTTTCTAAGCCCCCAGAACATACCAGAATTCCTGACGTAGCAGAAATGGCTTGTTAATGCCAGCTGAATGAATAAATTTAACCAACAGACCAGCTAGCAGATGAGTTCAGAGGCTGTATAAACATCACTCGTAAGCTCAGCAAGTCAGGGACAATGCCACCCTGAGCTGACAATTCCTTCAGGGACAGCAGCAGGACAGAAAAACTCAGGAAACCACATCCTGGGCTACCCTCCCTTCCCAGAGCCCTATCACCAAGCACTTTTCCCGTGGCTGTGATCCTGGTCCAACCCAGCATGAGGGAGGCCCCTGACAACTTTCTGCTTATTCAAGAACTTCAAGAAGCAAAATAGGTAGAGAGACACATTTTCCCTGGTGGAGCCCTGAAAAAAATTCCAATTACATGAATCATGCTTAATGTTTTTTATTCAAGTCAGAGGTTGGCTTCATTACCTATGCTTGGAAAATAGACTGGTGGCAAGTGTGGGGGGAAAAACTGCCTTCAGAAGCCATTCAACTTAGGGTGGATCCAAAAGGGAGTGTGGCTGTGACAAGCTTCATTTTTTAGCTTTCCAGGGGATCCCAGGAGGAGGTTTTAGATAAATGGAGGTTGTGTCCCTTGAAGTGCTTTTATTTCTCAGTTCAAAGATGCCTCCTCCAGTCCACATATTAAGCAGTTAGGGTGAAGAGGGAATTTAGACCTACTTAAAGCACAATCTTCCCTATTTAATTATGCAGTCTCCTTATCCTTAACTGGCCAGCCCCTGTATCAGTTATGTTCATACTTGTGCCGTAAGTGTCCATTTAAGCCTTTGGGGCCATATTGCTCTCTTTTCGCATTTGGAAAATATTAGCCTTAAAGCTGTATATAGCAGACACTCAAGCTCGCAGCCTGGAATGTACTCCAGGTCCAGGGAGGTACTGGGATTGAGCAGCTGAAATGAAGCTTAAGTTCTTACTCCCTTGCAAACCAGCCACCATCTTCAATTGGTTTCTTAGTCCCTGAGCTTAATGTCTCATTTGATAAATGGGAATTAGTCCTGGGAAGTTCCCAGGTCCTGGGAAGAAGTATTTGATATTACTTTTGCAAACTCTGAAGATTGTTCAGCCCTCTCTGATGCACTGAGAACTTCATTCTAAATACCCCAACAGCCCTTTCTGTAATCTTTAGTCTCAGGGACTTGGAGAGGGTATGTTTGGTGCTGTCTCCAAATTGATTCTTGCTTACCCCTTGGCCATGAAGTTAAAACACAAATATTTTATACAGCATTTGCATCCTATAGCAGAAAGATATTGCCTTGTATTATTTTTTAGTGGAAACAAATGTAAACTTTAAGGAACCTTTAAATAAATCTATTTGCTGCCCAAACTGAATGCCTCTTAGCTATACTCCTGATAAGGTTAGGGTGGCAGACTTAGGTTTTGAATAGATGAGCAGGATTCTGAACCCATGTGATGCTGGTGGGTGAACTTCTTTTTCCATCTCTGTAAAATGGGGAAGGGGAATAAAAACAATAATCAGGTGTACCTTGCAGGATTTTTGTACAACTAAATGAGGTCAGGTATCTGTGTGCAACAAGTGTAGTTCCTGGCTCATTACTGTTTAGTTAATACCATTTTCTGTTGTGACATGATATCTGGTGTGGGAGTTTGCCCTCCTGTAGCAACACCTCTTCACCATCCCCCATAGGAGAAAGGCCATCACTCACCTGCTGCCTTTGGAAGCTGGCACTCCCTGATCAAGGCTTCCTATGCAGCATCTGTTTCACAGCCTATTCCCATTGCCCCTTTTCTCCATCCCTGTCCTTTCCTGGACAGCAGTGTTTAATCATGTGGCATCATGGTATCACAGAAGCAGGGTGCTGACAAACCCAGAGCTTTTTCAACCCACTCATGAAGAGTCTGGGTCCTGGCACTCACTGCTAAACAGGGAGGCAGTAAGGTTTACCATTATTTCACTTGCATGGCCACAGTATTCATTACTGAACTGCATTTCTGTCCAGAGACCCCCAGTTTAATGCTTAAACACCAAGGAACAGGAAAGAAAAATCACTAAATTCTGCAAAAGTGAAGTAGTGTCTATAAATGAGTCACTAATATACTCATTTTCTTAATTCAGAAAGATATTTACAATTTTTTAAAAATTAGAACTGCCAATGTTTTTATTGTCTTCTAACCTTTTTATATAATCCTTTATGTACAGTAAATAAATGAAATTGGAATATTTTAGTTTTAAAGTGCTGTTATGTTATATAATAGTTTTTGTTTTATTTTTCACTTAACATGTCATAAGCACTTTCCCATGAAAATATATTCTGCACATCCTTATTGTGCTTCATTATTTGCATTTTCATAATGCATTTTATCATCCTGTATGTACTTATTTTCACTGTTTTCCTGTTTTGTTAGCCTCACTGATCATGTCCTTAGAATACAAATAAAAGATTTGCATTCTGGGGTCAAAGAGGATAAATACATATGTGTTCTTTGTTTTGTAAATGAGTTATAAAGGAATCAATTCTTTAAATCTACTCTTTTCAGTTGTAGTTGGGAGTTTCAAGATGGCAGAATAAGGACAGGGGACTCTGATCTAGGCTAGGTGAAATCAGTAGAGACAAAGTGTAGAAAGTTCACTCTCAGGGTAAAGCTACAGGGGAAACAGCAGTGGGAGGCCCTGGGAAAGCAGTAGAAATATCCTGGACCTGTATGGAAGGTGCAGACACACAAAAATGAGCACGGACACAACAAAGAACCAAACATCTTGGATCTGGAAAAAGCACCTGCTCTGGCCAGCAAGGTGAGGTCAGACTTCTGGCCTGCGCCACTGTTCATACAGCTCAGGGGACAGCCTAGTGGACTACACAGTTTTTGAGTCCAACCCAGAACCCTGAGGGGAACAGGGCGATTGCTCACCCAGAGCGGGAAACAAAAAGTGGTGTGTGTCTCTCTCTCCCCCATCTCCCCCTCCAACTCACAACAGAACCCATGGCCAGCTGTGGGAAGACTGACTCCATTTTGGACATATGGAGGTAACAGCTGCTCCAGCTCTCTGCACACACCCAAAAACTAGTAGGGCTGACAACGGCAGTTCAAGTACAACTGGCAGGGACGATTTCCACTTGACATCTGCACTCACCCAGCAACAGATGGAGAGGGGGAGCCATCCCGATAGAAGGGAAATGCTACCTGCAAAGACTCTTGTATGTGCCCAGCACAACTGTGAAGCTAGTGGGGCCACAGCCAGCGGGCAGTGTGGATGCATGTGATACAAGGATTTTACCAGAGGGAAAAACTCACATTCCCCACTGACTTTGAGTCTGGCTGGGAGGATTGGGCTCCATCCACTGGGTGGAACACACATGGGCAAAGGCTCTGGGAACCCTTCAGTCTCTTGGTGTACAGGAAAGGCTAGCAAATCAGAGAGCAGAGTAGACCCTCTTGCACTCCTTGACAGTGGGAGCCCCGAGTGCTGAGAATGTGAAAACACTGTGACTGCAGGAGAGGAGGCAGAGTGTAGCTGGGTTTCTGGGCAATCACTGGGTGCTGATGCACACTCTTGGAGCTCCCTGATTGTGGGGCAGCTCATTGCAGTGGGAACAGTGTTCATAGTGAGGACTGCACAGATCATTTGTATGGTTCATATCGCAGTGCAGATGAGTATTGAACACTCTGCAGGTTAACATAGCTTGGAGGAGAAGTGAGTGGGTGGTCACACCAACAGAGATGACTGTCCCCCTCCTTCCCATTAACCATATGACAGCTACTATGCCCAACTTGAGTGTTACCCTGGAGACTCATGCCACACTGGAGCACTGAACAGAGCTTCCTGGCCACACCCACCACACAACTCTTGGTATTCACTGAAAGTGCAGACATTCCACTAAGCCACAGAAATAGTCCAAGTCTTAGGAGAAAAACAACTGTTAACCCAGAATATTGTACCCTGCAAAGCTCTCATTTATGAATGAAGGTGAAATAAAGACCTTCCATAACAAACAAATTGAAAGAATTTGTCACCACTGCTCCAGCCTTACAAAAGATGCTTAAGGAGGTGCTACACACAGACACATGGTCATCACTATGAAAGAAAGTGAAAGCAGAAAATCTCCAAGTACAAAGGAAATCCAAAGTAAACTATAGGGATATTTATGGAAAAATGGCAGAGCCAAGTCATTACTTATCAATAGTCACCTTGAATGTAAATGGCCTCAACTCTTCAGTTAAAATATACAAACTGGTGAAATTGATTAAAAAATAAGACTCATCTATTTTTTGTCTACAAGAAACAGATCTGACAAAGATACACATAAACTGAAAGTGAAAGGATGGAAAAAGATATTCCATGGTAACAGAAAGCATAAAAGGGCAGGTGTAGCTATCCTAATATCAGATGAAAGAGACAGAGAAGTGCACTATGTAATGATTAAGGGATCAATTCAACAGGAAGATGTGACTATAATAAATGTACATGTACCCAATTATAGGGCACCTATTTAAAATAATTGTTAACAGATGTAAAGGGAGACAGACTCCAATACAATAGTAACAGAGGACTTCAACATCCACTTTCATCAGAAAATAGATCAACCAGAAAGAAAATCAACAAAGAAACAAAAGAGCTAATTAAAACTATAGACCAAATGGACTTAACAGATATCTACAGAATTTTTCACCCCACAGTTACAGAATATACATTCTTCTTATCACTGCATGGAACTTTCTCGAGGCTAGACCATGCACTAGGCCATACAGCAAGTCCTAGCAAATTCAAAAAAATCAAAATCATACCATGCATCTTCTCAGACCACAATGGAATGAAGCTGGAAATCAACAACTCAAGAATATCTAGAACATATGCAAACACATGGAGACTGAACATCATACTCCTAAATGAATAGTGGATTATGGAATAAATCAAAAGAGAAATAAAAAAAATTTCTAGAAAAGAATGAAGAGAACATCATATCAAAACTTACAGGATACAGCAAAAGCAGTGTTAAGAGGGAAGTTTATAGCTTGGTGCCTACATCGAGAAACTGGAAAGCCACCAAATAAATGAGCTCTCAATGCATCTCAAGGACCTAAAAAAACAAAAAATGGATAGATTCCTGGACACACACAACCTACCTAAACTGGGCCATGAAGACAGAAAACCTAAACAGACTGATAATGAAAACAGAGAATGAATCAGTAATAAAGATCTTCCCAACAAAGAGAAGACCAACAGCTTCACTGCTGAATTCTACCAGACATTTAAAGAACTAATTCTAATTCTTCTCAAGCTATTCAAAGCAATTTAAAAGGAAGTTATCCTCCCAAACTCTTTCTATGAAGCCAGTATTATCCTAATTCCTAAACCATAAAAGGAGAACTATAGACCAATTTTCCTGATGAACATTGATGCAAAAATCCTCACCAAAATACTAGTCAATCAAATTTAACTACACATCAGAAACATCACTTACCTGAACCAAGTCAGATTTATCCCTGATATGCAGGGATGGTTCAACATCCGAAAATCTAACAAAGTGAAGAACAAAAGCCATATGATTATCTCAATAGATGCAGAGAAAGCATTTGATAAAATATAACACCCTTTCATGATGAAAACTCTAAGCAAATTGGATATAGAAGCAATATTCCTCAACACAATTAAGGCTATTTATGACAAACCCACAGCCAACATCTTACTGAATGGGGGATAAACTGGAGGCATTCCCACTAAGATCCAGAACCAGACAAGGATGCCTACTCATACCATTAGCCAGAACCATTTGGCAAGAAAATGAAATCAAAAGGATACAAATTGTGAGGGAGGAAGCTGAACTATGCCTATTTACAGATGACATGATTCTATATATAAGGGATCCAAAAGACTCCATTGAGAGACTATTGGAACCCATAAAGGAGTTTGGTAGTGTAGCAGGATATAAACTCAGTACAAAAAGATCAGTAGCCTTTGTATACACAGATAATACAATAGCTGAGAAAGAACTTCTAAGATCAATCCCATTCACAATAGCTACCCAAAACTTTAAATACCTTGAAATAAATTTAACCAAGGACATCAAAGATCTCTATGATGAAAATTACAAGACATTAAAGAAAGAAATAGAAGACATAAGAAAGTGAGAAAATCTTCCATGTTCATGGATTGGAAAAATCAATATCATCTAAGTGTCCATACACCTGAAAGAATTTATAGACTCAGTGTGATCCCAATCAAAATATCAACAATATTCTTCTCAGATCTAGAACCAACGGAAAAAGGAAGACCTTTCTCTCTGTCTGTCTCTCTCTCTCTCACTGTCTAACTCTGCCTGTCAAAAAAAAAAAATGTTTTGTCCTAAATGTACATAACTTCCCAACTTTTTTACCTTTTTAAATGGGGCTATCAATGACTATGTTCTGTTTGGATGGAAAAGATCGTCTGGAAATAATTTATGTAACTACAGGAACTGCCAATGGCATGTTTCACAAGGACAAACTTAGCTATGGAAACTTTTGCCTTCCAGCTGGAATTCTTCAATAATTGGTGTGTGCTAATTAACTCAGTGGCCTAGGGAGTCATGTTAGGTTGCCAAACATTGTTGCTGTTGGCTATAGCATTCTTTAGATTGTATTTCATGATTTCTAGCCAGGATAAAATTTAAGATGTATAATGTACAGAACTAATAAAGTCTATATGTAAGTGTTCCTGTATATGAGTATACACACACACGCACACATATATATACAGATATTACACAACTACCAAAAAAAGCACAGGTAGAAATATAACTTAGTTTATCTCTCTAGAACTGAATGTAACTTACCTTTAGAGTCTATGTTGGATCTGATACTAAAATATTGCTCCATTCAATTCCAGGTGTATTCCTTAATTTTTTTTTTTCAGGTTCTTTTGTGTGAATGCTAAGATAAGTTCATGTTTTTTGTCACCCCTCTCCTCTAAAGGTTATATAGATGTCTGGATATTGTTACTGTCCTAGTGTATGCTAGGATGATCTGAGGTTGCCGTGCCCTATGGCTGGATGTTCCACTCCAGCCCTGAAACTTCAGGAGTTGCATTTCTCCTTCAGCCAGAGTCTAGCCTTGATGGACCGTTTTCTCTGTTTCACACTAGATTTCCAAGTTAGCTTCTCATTCAGCCATTGCTTCTCCATACTGGAGCAAAGGTTTACAATTTCTTGAGCTATGCCCTGGAAAGCAAGGTCTAAATCTTCTGTGTTTTGAATGCCGCATGATTCTTGCAGTTTCACACAAAGACTCCCTCTTGTTTTCTTCTTTGTTTCTCTTAAATCTCCACCTCCTCCACTATCTTCCTGTCTGGCTAGCCTTACAGGTCAGGGGAAACATGAAGAAAGGACTCGTGGGCTGGAAAACTCACTGTTTTCTCCATCTTCATACTCAAATGGTTTGATACAGAACTTTGGCTAATGGCATTGTGGCATAGCAGGTTAAGCTGCCCCTGTGACACCAGCATCTCGTATGGGCACTGGTTCAAGTCCCATCTGCTCCACTTCCAATCCAGCTCCCTGCAAATAGCTTGGGAAAAGCAGTGGAGGATGGCCTAAGTATCTGGGCCCCTGCCATCCATGTGAGAGACCCAGATGAAACTCTGGGCTCCATGATTTGGCCTCACCCAGCGTTGGCCATTGTGGTCATCTAGCTAATGAACCTGCAGTAGAAGATCTCTCTCCATCTCTCCCACTCTCTCTGTAACTCTTCACGAATAAATAAATTAAATATTTATTTAATGTCATTTTATTGGAAAACAATGAGAGAAAGATCTTCCACCTGCTTGTTCATTCCCCAGATTTCCACAATAGCCAGAGACAGACCAGGACAAATCCAGGATCTCAGGACTCCAACCATGTTTCCTACATGAGTGGCAGGGGCCCAACTCTTGAGCTATCATCTGTTGTCTCCCAGGGTGATAATTAGCAGGGAGCTGGATCAGAGGCTGAGAGGTGCTGAGACTGGAACTAGCAGTTGAATATGAGAGCAGGTATCTCAAGCAATGGCTTAAATCATTGTGCTACAAGTCCACCCCATCAAAAGCACTTTTCTCTTGAGAATATTATATCTTTGTGAACTTTCACAGTTTCCTTGAGACTCAAAGGCCAAGCATAACTATTTCTTTCTCTTTGCATTTCGACCATAACAACCCTAATCCTCCCTGGGACAGTAAGTGCTTCGGCTGAATAGAGAAGGGAGCGGGAACATCCATTAATATTTCCAAATATCCATCCTGCCAATGCACATTTACATAAATAGATTTATAGCTATCTGGTAATTTAAATAAGGGTGTCTTAACAACCTCAAAGGCCAGGTTTGTTTTCAATTGAAACTCTAGGGAATAAGGTTGATTCTGTACTCAGAGAAAAAAAGGTCACAGAAAATGTAATTCTCTTTCAAGCACCAGATAAATCAGACTGCATTTCTTGTTTCTTGTCTTCTCTCCTTTTCCTCTCCCTGCCTTCTACTGAAAGGTAAATGCGTCTTTTATTAAAGTTCATTTTCAGAAGTTTCTGTTATACTCCACTCCCATAGCATTCATAAAGAAACGGAGAAAAGTACTTGTAATTTGCTGGGAACTCTCCAGAGAAGTGAGACATCCCCCTGAATAATCCTCAAATAACATGAGGACATGAAAAAAATATAGCCAGTGCTTCTCTGGCTTATGTTGGAAGAATCAAAGCAACCATGAAATTAATTTTATTTACCATTAAAAGATAATGGACTCAGAATTAAGGTTGTAATTATGGAATTATAAATTAATTTCAGTAGCATGCTATAATCTGAAATAAATGCCAGCAATTGTTATGAGAAGCATGTTAATGAGTAACACCAAAACTTGTCTGCTTGCTTGTACCTGAAAATACTCATGCCCAGAAAGTCTATGCTACAGCAGGCAGCCCTGCTGCGGTTTTTCTAGGACTCCTCAAAACATGATCCATTTAGTAGGAAGCCGCTCTCTTTAACATGTACATACTTAATGTGAAAGGGACCAGAAGGGTGCCCACAGGCCACACCCAAATGTGAAATAAACATTACTGCTGCAGCAATTGAAAAGTGAAGAACATCTCAGTTTCAACATGGTATTCGTGAGAATCAGATGCCACATCTATAAGTGGTGAGGTGTGAAAATCAAACGAATATACCATCAGATTCTGACAGATTGAATTGTGATTCCTCCATCTTCCACTACACAGGCTGTTTCTTCACATGTACAGTGGCATACCTCATTTGTGTAAAAGGCCTTTCTGGCACTCATATGCTGTTTCCTGTTTCTTCCAGTCACCTTACTAATTACTATGTTTCCTGGGGAAAAGCCCAAGGATACCTAAATCTAGAATTAAACTCTATTGCACTTGGGTTTAAAATAACAGAACTTGTTATCAAGTTGACTGCCTTACATTCTGCTGATATTCTTGCTTATGTAAAAATCTCAGAAAAAGAAAATTATAGTCTATAATAAAACTGTTTCTCCCAAAATATTATTCCTGCCACTCTGCTCTTCAGCATGTGATGAAGGGGAAGCTAAGGCAGCCTTAGTTGCAAAGGAAGACCCAAGGAGGTACCACTTGGGGGAACCTGCTGTTCGTATCCAGTCTGGGGAAGTCACATCAACCTCCCTACATATATGGATGTTTCCTCCTCTCTTTGGAAGCCTACACGGATATTGGCCATCCCAGGGTCTCAGGTCTTATTGGAGGAAGGCCTTGGTGTTCATAGTGATATCCTTTCACTTAGACACATCACTGTCAGTGTTTCCCTCTTCCAGATCAGTGCTGCTTCCAGTCTGTGTGTGAAACAGAAACCCTCCAAAGTGCTGGTCTGCTCAACTTCCTCACTGACTGATGCTAGCCTATGGTATCTTTCTTCCTGGGGCAAGTATGGTCAGGATACAGCCTACAAGGAGGGTTGCCCATGTCACTGTACATGTTTGGACTACTGTATAGCTCTAGGAGGCAGCATTCACACTGTGGTCATTGTCCATTTGAATACATTTTATGGAGATATTAGTAATGTGTCTTGAGGAAGAGATTTCTGCTTTGCACAAAATCATTAGATATGGGTTATCAGTGGTCTGCCTCAAGGTTGAAAGCAATACTCTGGCACCTGACTAGTTGAGTTATGCACCTTACCAGCTGTGTGAACTTGGGCTTATCACTTAATCCTAGTTTAATCATCTGTAAAATGAGGATAAAAGTAGACTATTAGGAAGATAAAATGTTGTATGTGTGTGTATAAACAAGGACTGAGCATAGAGCCTTACACACCGTGAATGCTCACTACATGCCAGCTCTCACAATTTGGCCTCTAAATGTCCTTTGTAGGTGGATCTCTCTGTAGTCGCTTTCTATAAAGGCTCTCTCAACGTAAAATAACATTTAAATTCATTACTACAAGAGTCCTTATGATGGAGCTACTTGTTGTAGTATGAATCATTAATTAGCATTAATTTAATGGCCTCTTGCAGAGTTAATCAAATGAGTCCAGTGGAAATCATGGCCCAGCTGCACACATTAGTATAACTCTGAAGAGGGCCTACCTTGAAGAGAATTTGGAGCTGGGGGGGATGGGAGGGAAGGCTTGCAAGGACTGAGGCAACAGACAAGTGGGAAAAGGAATAAAAGAAGAAAGATTTTAGCTTACTGTTTAGTTTTCCAGGCAAGGCATCATTCCTGACAAGTCTATCTCCTGCATTACGTTAATTATTAGAGGACTAGTGAGAAGCTCTGAACAGGTCAAACTTTGGCAGACTTAGAATGGCTCTCATTCCGAAATCTACCAACAATAGATGTTGGAGAGGATGTGGGGAAAAAGGGACACTTGGCCGGCGCCATGGCTTAACAGGCTAATCCTCCGCCTTGTGGCGCCAGCACACCGGGTTCTAGTCCCGGTTGGGGCACCGGATTCTATCCCGGTTGCCCCTCTTCCAGGCCAGCTCTCTGCTATGGCCCAGGAGTGCAGTGGAGGATGGCCCAAGTGCTTGGGCCCTGCACCTGCATGGGAGACCAGGAGAAACACCTGGCTCCTGCCATCGGATCAGCACGATGAGCCGGCCACAGTGGCCATTGAGGGTGAACCAACGGCAAAAAGGAAGACCTTTCTGTCTCTCTCTCTCACTATCCACTCTGCCTTTCAAAAAAAAAAAAAAAAAAAAGGAAAAAGGGACACTAACCCACTGTTGGTGGGAATGTAAACTGGTTAAGCCACTATGGAAGTCAGTCTGGAGATTCCTCAGAAACCAGAATATAACCCTACCATTCAACCCAGCCATCCCACTCCTTGGAATTTACCCAAAGGAAATTAAATTGGCAAACAAAAAAACTGACTGCACATTAATGTTTATTGCAGCTCAATTCACAATAGCTAAGACCTGGAACCAACCCAAATGCCCATCAACAGTAGACTGGATAAAGAAATTATGGGACATGTACTCTATAGAATACTATACAGCAGTCAAAAACAATGAAACCCAGTCATTTGCAACAAGATGGAGGAATCTGGAAAACATCATGCTGAGTGATCTAAGCCAGTCCCAAAGGGACAAATATCATATGTTCTCCCTGATCAGCGACAACTAACTGAGCACCAAAGGGGAAACCTGTTGAAGTGAAATGGACACTATGAGAAACAGTGACTTCATCAGCTCTTTCCTGACTGCTGATGTACAACGTAATACTTTATCCATTTTGGTATTTTTTTGTTCTAGTACTAGTGGTTGAACTCTGTAATTAACACACAATTATTCTTAGGTGTTTAAATTTTAACTGAAAAGTGATCCCTATTAGGAATTTGGAAAACATTATGCTGGGTAAAATAAGCCAGTCCCAAAGGGACAAATATCATAAGTTCTCCCTGATTGGTGACAACTAACCGAGCACCAAAATGAAACCTGTTAAAGTGAAATGAACAATATGAGAAACGGTGACCTGATCAGCCCTTTCCCTGACTGTTGATGAACAACTTAATACGTTATCCCTCTTAGTATTTTTTTTTGTTCTACTTAATACTTTTGGTTGAATACTGTAATCAATACATAGTTATTCTTAAGTGTTGAAACTTAACTGAAAAGTGATCGCTGTTAAATATAAGAGTGGGAATAAGAAAGGAAAGAGATGTGCAATTTGGGACATGCTCAAGCTGACTTGCCCCAAATGGTAGCGTTAGAAACATACCAGGGGATTCCAATTCAATCCCATCAAGGTGGCATGTACCAATGCCATCTCACTAGTCCAAGTGATCAATTTTTGTTCACAATTGATCATAATGACAGGACTAAGAGCCAAAGGGATCACATAAACAAGACTAGTGTCTGCAAATACTAACTGATAAAATCAAAAAGGGAGAGAACGATCCAACATGGGAAGCGAGATACACAGCAGACTCTTAGAATGGCAGATGTCCTAAACAGCACTCTGGCCTAAGAATCAGCCCTTAAGGCATGCGGATCCAGCTGAAAAGCCCATGAGAGTATTTCAGGCATGGCAAGCCAAGACACTCTGGCCAAAAAAAAAAAAAAAAAGAAAGACTTAAATGAAAGATCTCTGGGAGTGAGATCCCAGTGGAAAGAACAGGTCATCAAAGAAGGAGGTACCTTTCTCTGAAGGGAGGAGAGAACTTCCACTCTGACTACGACCTTGTCTAAATATGATCATAGTCAGTGAACTCAAAAGGCTTCCATAGCCTTGGCAACTCATGACAAGAGCCTAGGGTGATTACTGATGCCATAAACAAAAGTGTCAATTTGTTAAGTCAACAACAGGAGTCACCGTGCACTCACTCCTCATGTAGGATCTCTGTCCTTAATGTGCTGTACATTGTGATTTAATGCTATAACTAGTACTCAAACAGTATTTTTCACTTGGTGTTGCTATGTGAGGGCAAACTGTTGAAATTTTTACTTAATATATGCTAAACTGATCTTCTGTATATAAAGATAATTGAAAATGAATCTTGATGTGAATGGAATGGGAGAGGGAACGGGAAAGGGAAGGGTTGCGGGTGGGAGGGAAGTTATGGGGGGAAGCCATTGTAATCCATAAGCTGTACTTCGGAAATTTATATTCATTAAATAAAAGTTAAAAAAAAATTACTATCCTGATATAGCAAGAAAAAAAAAAAAGATTATGCAGCCAGCAGGGTGGGGGACCAGGAGTCTAATCTGAGAGCCACCAGATACTTTATCTGCATTTCAGGACAAGGCTGAGCACAGTGTTGGCTGTGGGAAGTGGGCCTGGAAGCCTTAGCTGACAGTGATCTTACATTCTTATGTGATGCTTTCAATAATGACTGGCTTCACTTGCTCTTTTTTCAATATGTTGCACACCAATATAATTTCTGTCAGTTATCAGGCCTTTGTGTTATCTAGGCCTTAAAATTGTGTTATTGAACCAACTTTCATTGTCAAACCTTTACAAGATAAACCTATTTTATTTCTCCTCATCCTACAGACATGTTCATTCTCCTATGATGTGTGTATAATGAACAACCCCTTGGCTACTGCAACTCTTCCACTGAAATCCCTGAAGTGTGTGTGTCTGTCCATCTGTCCCTCTACCCACTTTCTCCTCTTCCCCCTCCATCCTTTGGTGCCCCCTTCCTTATCCTCCTCAATTTTTTTCTGTTTCCTAAAGAATAAAAATGGCAATTTCTTTCACTCTTGTACAAAAGCATGTGTCACAGAAGGGAATCACTATTAGCACAGGTAATCTGGTATTGTATGGGTGAGTGCCCACGTGTATTTTTAAAACAAAGCTTATCAGGTAATGTTAATCCCACACAGCTTTCTCCACTCTGTCCAGTCTCCTACCCCTACCCTAACAACAACAAAAATGAGATGTCACTCACTTAAGAAAATGTTAGAGGAAGGTGAACTTTTGTAAAATAAGATTCTTATGACTCTGATATTTAAATCATGGTTTTGTGCCTCCAGCAAGTGAGGGTGTTGAATGCAAGAGAGTGAGGTAGAGTATTTTGATTGGCACCCAGGATAGTGCCCTCTCTGAATAGAAGTGTTAGGTGGTGCTGCTCAGAGATGTGGTGCCATGCAGGGGAAGGCTGAAGGCGGCTGAGGCTCACCTGTCTCACTGACACACTGATGGGAAGTCAGGCACTGACAGTTGAATCAGTCCTACTCTCATCAGTGTCACTGCTATTTCTCTAAGCCTTTTTCTATCTGTGCCTTCTTACTCTTTGTTACCAAGATTGCTAATTCTGATTTTTTCCTACTTTGTATCTTGTACACTTTGTTTTATATAGTAAATGTGCTACTGAAACACTGCAACTAAATATTGTCTTTAAATAACCTATTAATAAATTCATATTAATACAGAAAAGTATTAAGAAGCAAAGATTCAAAGTCTCATCAACTAAATAAGCCTGGAAGTATCTCTAAAATAAGAGCATATATGTATTTACATAGTTAAGAGTACAGATATTTACATCCATCATACCAAGGTGTAAATTGCAAAGTACGCCATTTCCTTTACCCTTTCCCAAATATAAGCCTTTCCCCCAGCAATGAGTCTGTGCAGTGCACAAACAAAATCAGTGGAGTACAACATTTAAAGCTAAAAAGGTAATGAATTGATTAAAAAAAAGTATGGGAAAAAAAAGAGTACAATAATAAATGAGGCATCGCCCTGGCCCTAAAAGGGACAGCTATAGTTTGAAGATAATTTGTCTCTCAGACTCACACAGGAATTCCCATTTATGGTGTTTAGGAGATGGGCCTAGTGGGAGTTCATTCGGTGGCTAGGAGTGTGCCCTTAGAAAGCAATTCTCAGGAAATGGTTAATTAAAAAAACCCGAGTCTCTGGTTATAAAATCCACTCTCTGCTTCCATTTGATCCTCCCACTGCCTGCACTCCATTGCCCTCGCCAGAGCCCAAATTAAGGGGACCCATCAATCTTTGACTTGAACCTCTGACACTGTGGACTAAATAAATCCAGATTTCTCTTTATAAGGCGAGTTTGCTTAGGAATTTTGTAACAGTAACAAAAAGCTGATTAATAAAGGGACTTTGAATCTAGTGGGTCAAAGAATCAAACAAGACATGTACATGGAATTGTAGGTGATGCACAGTCAGCTAGCAGCTGGGCAGCCATAAAAATGTAATTCAAACATTACCCTCAGCTGTAGAACCCAGGTCATTGCTCTTTACCCAACTAAACACATGACCTTAAACAAATAGCTAAGATCTCTTCACCCAACTTATGCCTCTATAATATGGGTTCGATAATTCCTTTCTATATGATGAGTTTTGAGAATTAAATGCCAAAATAATTACTAAAACACTTCAGAACCCATAAGGTGGACCAGAAATAGAAGTTTCATTGTCACCACTATTGGTACACAAAGGTATACCATGAAGAATCATTTTTCGAAAGTTCAAGAGGACAGGGTCACGAATTGTTAGTCTGAGTTGACCTACTATTGCCTTGTTTGACTTGCACCAGTTTTTAACAAAGTTGCCAAGATTTAAAAATCAGAAGAGTTGACTTAAAAATTACTTCCCTGGGAAACCTGAGAAACTATTCACAGTGGACCTGCCTTACCACATGGCAGCCATTCCTCTGTGCTGAGAAACTGCTGCCCTTCGATATATGTTCCCCAGTTTACTACAAGCCCCTGCCCCCGACTCCCTTGTGCAGTCCTAGTACTGAAACCCAATACTGGTTATCACTTATCATTGTGTATACTTTTTCCTAGATTAGAAAAATGTTTCAAAACTTATGTCCTATCAAGAGTAGTCAAATAAAGCTACTTCAAGAAGGCCACAAGATTTTTCTAATACACAACCTACTTCCCTACAGGCATTGGAATTTGCAATTCCAATTCAGGACCAGCAAAATTTTCAAGCTGAGGGGGTCCTGGAAGTAAATTTATTGAAGCTTCTTATTTTGCAATTTCAGTGAGGTTAAAATAAAATGTTTAGCATTAAAGTGCTTAAGCAGTAGGGTCTATCATTGTTACTATTACTCGGGTAATAATTCCAGGTTCCCAGGTGTTTTAATCATTTAGTCATTCAGCACATATGTGTTTGTAATCATGGATATTCTTGAGGTTTCTGAGTGCCACTGTTCTCATCTGTTTAATAGAAGAAAAAAACAAAAACAAAAACAAAAAACCCTGCCACCCTTCATTTTAAAAAATCAGTGGCAAATATGACCATGAGCCACTTAGTGGGGATGCTCAGGATCACTAGCCATCAGGGAAATACAAATCAAAACCACAATGAAGTTCCACCTCACCCCAGTTAGAATGGCTCTCATACAGAAACCAACAAACAATAAATGCTGGTGAGGATGTGGAGGAAAAGGTAACCTAATTCATTGTTGGTGGGAATGTAAACTGGTGCAGCCATTGTGGAAGACAGTATGGAGATACTCAGAAATCTGAATATAGACCTACCATATGATCCAGCTATCCCACTTGTGGTAATTTACCCAAAGGAAATGCAATCAGCATTTAAAAGAAATTATGATACATATACATTATGAAATACTACTCGGTAGTAAAAAAAGAAAAAAAGAAAAAAAAGAAACCCTTCTTTTGCATCAAAATAGATGCAACTGGAAACCATTACACTTGGTGAAACAAGCCAATTCCAAAAAGATTGATACCATGTTTTCCCTGATCTGTGGTGATTAACTGAGTACCTAAAATGTGAAGCATTGGCGTGAAATTGGCATTTTGAGATTTGATGATTTAGTTTATAGCCCTTGTCTCTACTGTTCGGGAACAGTGTTTTTTCTTCATACTATTTGTTGAACTCTACTTAGTGTAGGGTTAATCTTATAAGTAAACTGAAAATAGATCTTTGTAAAAATTAAGAGTGAAAATGGGAGAGGGAGGAGGAGGAAGAAGGGTTGGAGTATGGGTGGGAGGGAGGGTAGCGGTGGGAAGTATCACTACATTCCTAAATCTATATATATGGAATCTGTATACCTTAAATAAAACTTTTAGACACTGGAGAGACCACAAGTAACTTAACCTTCATTGGGATTTACATTTTTCTGAAGCTTACTCCTCATATAAATTAAGTCCCTACATTACCCAAACAAAATAGAGAAGTCCAGAAGAATTTGTCTTGCATAATTTTATCTGTATTCCAGAAATTAAAGAACAGGAAAGAATGCTAGTTTGGAGGCAAAGACTGATGAATAATTTACATCTGTGCGTTTTCCCTGAAGAAACAGGAATTCTAATGACCACACAGAACTATGCCTATTGTTCCAAGGAACCAAAACATCAGAAGCAGACCCAGGTTGTTCAGATAATGACTATGGTGAGGCACTGTGATTACTTCACAAGATATCACAGCTTTAGAACGTGTGATGAGGATAGAAGCCCACCCCATGTTGCATTTGCACTGCACTGGCATCTCAGTCTAGAGCAAAGAACTTAAAACACACCTGCGCTGGAGTTCTGTTGATTAGCATGCGTGGGAGCGTGTCTTAGACACATACAGGTTTTGGTCAATGTATAAAATATATTTTTGCTACGACTGAGTGGTATCCTCTACGGCAATATCTGGAAGATGATGTTCCCTGTCCGACCTGTCAGAGCAGAGCAGCAAGAGCATAGCATATCAGGTCAAGACATTATGCACGACTGCTTATTCATTCACCTATTAATTTGTTTATTCAGCAAATAGCGCCTGTCATATTCTAGACATCTAGCATTATACAGGGAACACAAACAGATAATGTCCCCACCTTTCTGACATTTTTATCTATATGGGGAAGATTAACATTAAATAAATCATTTTAAAAATAGCAAACTATCTACATAATTGTGTATTGCAAGGACAATGAAGGAAATAGAGAAGATCTCGGTCAAAGAAGGTCTCTCTGAAGGTGTAACACTTGAGCTAAGACATCACCATATGCATTAATCAACCAATGTGAAGGACAGGGGAACTTATAAGGCAGAGGGAACAGTGAGTGCAAAGGCCTAAAGACCACAAAAGGCTTGGCAGGTTGAACAACAGAAGGAAGACCTTGAACAAGTGAGAGTGGTGTGGTATGACATTGAGCAGTTTGCTGGGATGTAGATTGTGCAGGCTCTGCTGCCCTCTTAACTGGACTACTGATACAGCCAGCTGGCTGAAATGATAGTGACTTGGACTGGAGTCAATACAACAAGAGAGAACTACAAGAGTTGAAGATGTATATATTTTAGAGTTGAGAGTACAAAACATGATGATGGATTGAATCAGGAATGAGGGAAAGAAAAGAATGAATCCTAGATTTCTGTCTTGAACAGCTAGTTAGGTCATGGTGCCATCTTCTGAGGCTTAATAGTGAAATAACTTTCAGACCTGACTCATCTGGGACACTGAAGTCTACCTGGTGTGAATTTTTTTTTTATTTCCTAGTTTTTCTTTTTTAATCTGTGACATTAGGTTATTCGGGTTAGACTTCCAATGTGTCTTCCAGATTTGCAATTAAATTCTCATCTGGATTAAATTACATATATAGAAACACCCTGAAATTCAGAATTAAGTAGTATTATCAAGCCCTGATGTTTTTGATACATATTACATATTACTATTTTTCTTTCAAAATTAGCCAAGGGTGTTGTAGCACAAGCTGCTGCTTGAGAAGGCTGCATCCCCTCTCAAGAGTGCCTGGTTCGGGAACCAGCTACTCCATTTCCATTCCAGTTTCCTGCTCATGTGCCACCCACACGGAAGACATGCATGGAGGTCCTGGCCCTTGTCTTCAGCTATTGTGGGCATTTGGAGAGTAAATCATTGGATGGAACATCTCTCTTCTCTCTTTCTGTGACTCCCCCTTTCAAGTGATGAAAATAAGTAGCTTTAAAAAAAAAAAAACAAAACAAACAAACAAAAAAAAAACTAGTAGTCAGAATCTTGGTGATTTTTCTCAAGTACAGAAAAGAAAAGGTGACTTTGTGGACTTTCTGTTGGGCTCAATATTTTTCTGGAGTTTCTCAGCAATAAAGCAATTTCCTGTCAAATCAGATTAATTATAAACTCTTTCTTGGAATCCCACACAAAGACTGCAAAGCCAAACCGTAAGTTGCTTGTGGAGAAGCACCCAGATTTGCTGCAGATCACCCGTGAGCCTCCCACCCAAGCACTGTGCTTTGAACACTGCTTTGCAGAAATTACTGTCCAGATTCATAGGCTCTACCAGAATATGGTAGAGAGAGGAATGGAAACATCTCAGTAATCCTATATGCTTGTAACTCTAATTCTGCCTTCTGGGCACATCCTTTTGGGCATGACCTAAGATTCTATCACTAACATAGGCAGCAAATTCCTGTAGTCTGCATCATCAGGTAGATCTTAGTTTGCCCACAGAAATGGTGACATTGCATTCTTGATAAAGGTCATAAATATTAAGAATGCCCAGCAGGATGTAAATAAAGCAACAGCTATAGTAAATCTCTCATCAAAATATCCCTTACTGGACTATACTTGTAAGCCCCTAAATAAACTAGGATATTACAAGGAACAACAAAATTGAAATCCAATCACCTCAAACAGGAAAGATACTTAGTATGTCACAGAGCAAGGGCAGGTAGTCCCAGGCTGCCTCAGCAGTTCTCTGATGTCCTCTGAGCCTTGAGTTCTATACCTCTTTGCTCTTCCATCCACTGCTCCTGGAGTCCTGGACCCTCATACCTGCCACAGTTTTGGGAAACACAGGGGCCAACATTGAACCAAAGAAATGGGTCACTTTATGCTCTATGTCTTTGAGTGAAAGAAAATGGATGCTCCAGAAGTCCCCAGCACACATCCCCTTGGGTCCTTATCCAAGGGGTACCCAGTGTCTCTCACTGGGATAAAAGGGCATTTCATTATCCCAAACTTTTTTGCTTTGCCTTTATCCCTCTCAATCTCCATGATCTATCCATTCTGGTGGATTTCTTTTAGCCCTATGTTTTACTGTGTTAACTGAGATCCTCATTGATTCCACCTTTTCTCACTGCTTCTACTTTTTCTGTTTCTACATTGCCATCGGAATGTTCTTTTAAAACAAATCTAATTATGCTGCCATCCTACTAGAAACCTTTCAGTGATTCTTAATCACACATGGGATTCAATTGCAATTTCTTTTTTAGCTACAGGAATTATTCCTTCTCTCTCTTTTAAAAAGTCTTACCAAGCAGTTGACTGCAACCACTAGATTAATGTAGAGCTTCTCTGAATGGAATAGGGGTGAGGAAGGGACCCATAGCTTAACCAGGTAGATCCTTCTCTTCACACCAAGACCCCTAAGCCTTTCCCTGGTCTACCTGTTGGTACAGGCAAATGAAAATGCCAACTAGCAGTGGGTATAGGTTTCAGGAGTATCAGCCAGGCTCACGGCATAGACTTGGATGGGATAGGAGCTGAGGTCAGGGACACGCTCACCCAGAGATCACAGAGAAGAGGGCCCTACAGAGAGATGTCTACAAGTGTCATATGATGTAGTGCCCACAAGGCATATAACATCTAGTAAAGCAAAACAATGTCTCTATTTCACCTTTCAGATTCTAGGAATGTGCCTTATAAAGAAATTCATACTCTGGGGCATAAGTTAACACAATCAGATGCTTAAGGACAAAGTAAGGAAGCCCAAATGCAACCAATATCAATAACTGAGAATAGCAATTTCTAATTGTATGAATTGTGTTTCTGTTTATATTTTTTTCATTCTTATAGCTTTTTCATAAAGAGTTAAAAAATGCTTTGGTAGTACTTAAGATTCACACTTCTCTCTCCCCTCCTCCACTACTCAATAATTTTTGTATTAGAAATCCTGAGTTAACCAATATTTCATGTGTTTTCATTTCTGAACAAGGCAGTTTTGAGTTAAATAGGCTCAAGGATGGAATATCAATCAGAATTACAGTAAGTGAATATGCTTATTATTCTAATTATTCCCTGCTCTTGTTACCAACCTGTATTTCTTCTTTATATTTATTTAAGGATTCAGTCTTTTTTTTTTTTTTTGTACTTCTGTAAAGAGCTATTTAAATGCAGTTTACATTCTTGTTATGGAATATGACCTTTTTAATGAGGAGGGAAATGTTAATGAAGACTAATTAATGAATAATTTTAACAAGTAAAGGAGTTGTCAGTTTGAGGCAAGAGATGAATGGGTTGTGCACTGCAGCAGGTGTTTGCATATTGACAGCGACATTGTCAGAAGGGGGGGGGAGGAGAAAGGAAGAGAGCAGAACAGAGCAGGCGCCAACCAGACCAGACTGTTCAACTCTGTTTGCTTGTATCTATTCTCATTTCCAAAAGGATTTGAGGAACGATTGTCCTCTTGTGTATTGTGTGGATCCCAGGCAAACAGATCTTCAGTCTTGCTTCCCTCTCTACTCTGACAATCCCACCCTCTACCTCCTGTCTACCTAGACCTCATTTTTGTCGTCACTGTGGGTTTTTCTGCTTCTACCTTTATAGTCTGCCCACACTACACCCTGGGGCTGACCTGTTTCTGCCCATGGGTCATTGCAACCTCTCCTGATACCAGCAGCTTCTTCCTGATCCAAGGATCTGGTTGTGGGAACACCATTTCTTGTTTCTTCCAGACCTGCAAACTGAGAACCCACCCAAACCGCAACCTCTCCACTGTCAATAGGGACTTCATAGAAACTTAGTTCCAATGAGAAGCTGAAAATAAGTATCCATTATCTGGAGCTTCAAAATGATGTTGACTTCTCTGCTGATCCTTTTAAACATGATATGAGCTTAAATTAACAGCAGCAGAGACAAAGTGATTTAGGAAAATGATAATGTTATCCTATCCTATTTCAATGACACTCTAACATGGTTAAGAAAATTGACTGTCAAATTTGATCAGTGTTGTTGCAGTGAACAGCTATCATTCCCGGAGTGGTTAGAGTCAAATTCTTACCCAGAAGTGGTTTTAATGACAGAATCCAGTAACTACAAGAAGCAACTGAATCTCAGTGCATTGCTGACCTCCTATATTGCCTCTCTCTTCTGTTTTTCAGGCACAACATGTTTGATTGCTCTACTGTCAGATAAAGACCTCACTGTGGCCAATGTGGGTGACTCACGTGGTGTCCTCTGTGACAAAGATGGGAACGCCATTCCTTTGTCTCATGATCACAAGCCTTACCAACTGAAGGAAAGAAAGAGGATAAAGAGAGCTGGTGAGCTTCCGAAGGCTTGTGAGAAGTCTGCCATCTTGTTTGGTGGCCAAAGCCCTTGCTTAGAGAGCTTATGAAGGATCAAATGTTTGGGTACCCAGTGGTTAGCCCCTCAGGACCGAGGCTACTACTGAGGGAGCTTAGACTTGACTTTGTAATGTTTTCTATCAAATAAATACCCTCCTTCATGGCCAAAGATTTCAGAAGGACCCCCACAATCCCTTCACCAATTTAAGTGAGAACTTTGGGCCTCTGCTTCCCACCTCCTTCTCATCTGTTATCATACCTTGCTTCCTGCCAACTACTAACAATTCCCCAAATGAACCTTGTTTCTAATACCTCTGTGCCTTCGCAGGTGCTGTTCCTGCTGTCTAGTGCATGACAGTTATTTTGTACCTGAAGATTCAGTTTAAGGGCTCCTTTTGGAAGCCTTCTTATCACACTGTGGCTAAGGCTCCCCTAATGTGAGTTGTGTGCCCTTTCTTTCTCCCACCATCTTATGTGGACCCCTTGGGTCATCTCTCACAATGTATACACATACATGGCCCTCTTATGTGTCTTGCTTTCTTGACTATGAACTCTTTGAGGGAAAGAGGTCTTGACTATCTTTGAATCTCCAGCACTTAGCTCAAGTGCCTAAGTAAATTTACTTATTTATTCCAACTCTGTCCTCCCCAAAATAGCCTCCTGAGAAATTTACATTCTGAAATATGGCTGGAAATGAGGGATGGAATGGACATTAATGAGATAAAATCAATTTAAAACTAAGTTATATTTCAAGATGATAACTGCTATGGAGACACAAAGTAGGTGAGGGAATGAAGAGGGACAGGGAGCTGCAGTTTTAAGTAGGGAGTGCCAGGTAGGCAGCACTAAGGTGACATGTGGACACAGACTTGAAGGAGGATTATCAGTTGATTATTACACTTTCATAATTAGACTTGGGGGCATTTCATTCTACCTGTAGAGGGCAGGTTACGTTTACTCCCCAGACAACTGCAGCATGCAGGCTCTGTACAATATGCCAGGCAGCAGGCCAGCTGCTGGCTGGGGGCCAGCAGGATGCTCAAGTACCCTGGTCTCTGACCAAGACAGTCCTCTGTTATCTGCACTGTCAATCTACAGGTCAGCTTCTGCCCAGTGAATAAATGATGTGAACCTAATCAACATTGGAGTTTTCACAGGAGGAAGCTTTAGTGTTGAGTCAAAAAGTGGTCACTTTCATTACAACTCCCTGCTTCAGTGACTGCTTGAGATGCAGAATAATTTTGAATAAAAGCTTTGGTCAGGTTTTCTGTTGATGGGGTGGGACAAATGATAGTTTAGGAGCATCCAGCTTTGATGAGCTCCAGACAAAAGGAGCAAAATATTCTGGCTTCCTTACTTATGAAGATACCATATCTTCAGTAAGATTCTGCTGTGATCCTAGACTTAAGATACAGTTACCTATTCCTTCACAAAGACAGGTGAGTCTGTATACCTGATAAACCTGGAAATGCCACCACAGCATCCAATGCTGTCTTGTGAAATGCCACTGCTATTTTACCCTCCCTCTTTTTCCCTGCCAGACCTTCCACCCACACCCTCATCCTACAGTGATTCTTCACTGAAGCAAATTTGGACACCACATCTCCAAAGAGACCTCTCTAACCTCTTCTTTTATATAATTCAGTCAAGGGTATATTTTATAGCAGAATTTAAGGAACAATGATTAGTTTTGCCATCTTTATGTGTTTTCTCTGATTCTAGCCTTCCTTTCAGGACATCTTTCCCCCTCCCATTAAGCATGAGAATAAGCTCCAACCACTCTGGCCAAATGTCATTCATGTTGGACTGTCTCTGCTCCTTATGCTGCTTATGCAGTAGCATCAGCTGTCATTCATTGTTTGTACACTCAATGCTGGGAGTCAAGCATAGTGCTTCATGGACACTTGCCCTTTATCTGTCTTTTGAGGTTGATAATATTATCAGCATTTAACAGAGGTTTGGAATTGGAGTCCTAAAGAAGCTTATATACCCAAGGACACAAGGCTAGTAAATGGGGAAATCAGAATTAAACCCAGAATTGTTTGACTCCTGAGCCCATGCTTTTGCCCACTAGGCAATACTTTTTGGATTATCCCCTGCATTCAGCCCACAGAAATTCTACATGTCATTTGGACTCCAGGTTTAACACTCATTCCTCCCTGGTCACCACAACCAGAAATCACTGCTCTATCCACCATCTGCCTGCAGGATTTAGCAGGTCCTGTACTCCCCTGAAAGAACACTACACTCTGCATGTACCATTTAATGTATAGGGCTTATCTCTCCTGTCAAATGACCTACTTCTTCAGATAAAGATATCTGGATTTTGTTTTCCTTAATCCTGATTTGGGGGGGGGGGGTGTTATTGTGAGATACAGGAACACTCAAGGGTGTCCTGTGTCTAGTCTCTGGTGCCCATCTGCCTTTCAGCATTTCTTTGACACTCTCCATGAAACCCATGCTAGTGCTCTCTATTATTAAACACTGAGCTGCCATGGTGCCCCTCGCCATACCTATCCTAATTGATATGGTATTGAAAGCCCTCTGGATGCCAAGGATGAGGACATAAGGCCCTACTGGTAGAGTCAAACTGCAAGCCATACAGCAAGATGCTGCTTGGTCCTGGCAGTGTCGGGGTTGGGAGAATGCCAGTGGCCCAACTCACATGCAATGGGTCAGCCCGTCGTACATGTATCCAGACTGTACTGGCCATGGGGAGAATCAGCTGGGTAAGCTAATGGGCTCATTCTGTCTTTCCAGGTGGTTTCATCAGTTTCAATGGCTCCTGGAGGGTCCAGGGAATTCTGGCCATGTCTCGGTCCCTAGGAGATTATCCACTGAAAAATCTCAACGTGGTCATCCCAGACCCAGATATCCTGACCTTTGACCTGGACAAGCTCCAGCCTGAGTTCATGATCTTGGCATCAGATGGCCTCTGGGATGCTTTCAGCAATGAAGAAGCAGTTCGATTCATCAAGGAGCGCTTGGATGAACCTCACTTTGGGGCCAAGAGCATAGTTTTACAGTCATTTTACAGGGGCTGTCCTGACAATATAACAGTCATGGTGGTGAAGTTCAGGAATAGCAACAAAATAGAAGAGCAGTGAACCCTTCAGGGGTCTCAGCTGCCTTTGACTAAAGGACTACAACACACTGGTCTCTTTTAATGTAGTAAAGGTGTGGGAGTTGTAATTAGGATCATCTATCCCAGACACGGAATCCCCCCCTCCATGGTGGCCATTGGTTTCTATTCAGTGAAGAGAGGGTGCTCTTAGCCAATGTAGTTGAGAGGCTGGAAAATGTTTTCGCCACATTTTCCTAAGTCTTTCATTCAATGTCCAAAATATAGAAATAGATAGCTGTAAATTCACATGTGTGAGGTGAGTGGCAAATGTACCATGTGTTCTCCCTTTTCAGATTCTTTCAAGATCCTTTTCAGGGTCCTCCAGGTATCAGCCTTTGTGTCTCCCCTTGGAAAAGTGGGCAGGGCAGGCCGCCCCGGAAGCAGGAGGCAAGCCACTGCTTCACCCGTGAGTCCGGGGCTGACGTGGCAGTGCCCTCTGCTGAGAGGCGGAGCTGTCCTCCAGTGTAGGTTTTGTGCTCAGCAGCAGCCTGCGTATACATTTGGAATGGTTCGCTATTCAGTGGCCGATCTTGGAGACAGAAGGCAGGATGGGAGATCCATGGCAGCCACCTGCACAGCAGAGACAATCCTTTTCCCTGGTCCCCATTTTGAGTTACATAGACTTTGTATAACACCTGACCTGCCATTGTGCTTTATCCTGATTGTGCATGACCTTAACCTTACCGTATGTAATAGGCAGCTGTTAATGTCACCACCAAAACACTACAATTTTTCATCTTATGTTACCAAGAAACCATATCAGGGGAAATAAAAAAAAGCAAATCGCAATGCCCATCTCTAAGGACAGACAGAGGAAAATAATGCTGAAGCCACAGCTCCCCTGGGAAGTCAGCTGTTCACAGTGGGAGAGAAAGGTAGGATCTGGGGAGGTTACTACCCAGAACTGAGCTCCAGCTGCCAGTTTATGCGCAATCTTTCCTCCGCCCCTATCTTAGTAGCTTTCAAAGTATCTTTCAAGCAGTGTTCTGAGAAACAGCAGCCCGGAACTGCATGTGTGTTTCCTGAAGCCTCGTACAGAGTTCCTAGCCACCACAATTTGGAATTTGTTGGTAAACTAGTGAGACACTGCCCCTTGACAATGGAAAAACAACAGCCTTTTAACATTTGGTTGCAAATCTCCGTCTACACTGGGTAGCGTTCCTCAGATGCACGTGAATCGCCCCACACAGCCTGCATGGGAGGCAGCAAAGGGACACCAAGGGACCTGTGTGCAGTGACGACAAAGCTGGTTGGGAATGCAAGCATGAACCTGGCTTGCTGCTCTGCTTCACCATCACCAAAGTCACATTTTCTAACTTCGGTATTTTATAAATTAATTTATAAGACAATGCTGGGTTATCATCTTTGCCTGGCTGAAGTGGCCCAACAGTCAAGCAAGATTTTCGTTGCATTCCTACCCATCTTGTGTGGTTTTGTTCTTTCTGAGTGGACATTTGTTGTTACAGCTACTTGCAGGCCCCATCCACTGGCCATCTCCCAGCAGCCATGCCCCACCCTCTGCCTGCCATCTGCTGTGGAACTTTCCTGAAGCATTGCCAGGAGGGAACTCAGAACTCAGGAGAATGAAAGGATTGTCTGTGGCTGCCAAGGAGTGCCATCCATCTTGATTCATCCAAGCACTCACCTTTGACTACTCTGAGAATTAATGATTTCCCAAGAGATTTGCTTACTTTTGTGTGCTGTATTTTCCAAGAATAGAATTAGAACCTTGGTTGTTTTTAGCCATAGAATGTTCTAGTACAAAATATATGCCACCATTTTAGATATAAGCATTTGCCTATTGAGATGCTGAAAATTTGGAGGTGTGTTTTTAGGGCAGGCTGGGGAGAGAGATACATGCAATCAATGCTGGGTAGCTGAGTCGCTCGAGATTTAGGTTCTGATGCTGCAGATTAGCTGTACCCACTGTCTAACAGAAGTTCCAGCATTTTACAGACCACAGCTAGCTTGCCTTTTTATTTTTAACATAAAAAATGCTTCATAAAAAAGGAAAGACATTTTTAAATCCCACCATCACTTGTATAAAATGAAAAAAAGTTATGTTTTGGTGAAGATGAAAAAAAAAACTAAATTAGAAAATTAGTATGTACCTATCCTGCAGAATTCCTTAATGGACAGTGCTGAGTGCACAAGTTACCTAGCTTGCTCTGAGATTCACAAAGCTTCTTGCAAGTTTGAGTTTGCATAATTCATTCATTTCTCATTTTAATCAGAGGGTATACCTCCTGCTCCCTTTCTGCCTCCCCCACCACACAATGGCTTCTAGATTTTTAAAAGATATAAGTTCTAGGCAAAAATCATAGTCATTTGGTGAATAGTTAAGTCAAAAACCAGAGTGCTTTGTCCCCTTCCCCCATATCGTCTTGCAGCTGTCTCCTTCTGACCCCATTCAGCTCTTGGGGTCTGCAGTCATCACAACTGGGTTGCCCAGTGATGCACTGGCTGCTCCCCTTCTCTAGTGGCCCATGGAGGAGAATTTAGCCATTAGGGAAATTGATTTAGGAAGTCTGAACTTGAAGCTTCCCTAAACAGCACTGCCAAAGCTTTGGAATTGTTGCCCGAGACTGCCTGGACTCTCTAGCTAGCCTGAGTTCAAATTGCCAATAGTCCCCATGGTGCCAAATTTTGGGAAGCTTTTACAATGTTTTAGAAATGAAGCTGGGAATGATCACTTGCTTATGAGCCCCCAGCAATTTGCCAAGCCCAGGTCCTCATTTATGCGCTGCTCCGCTACTGTTCCACTGGCAATTTGTACTCTTCAAGTGGGTTAGGGTTGGCAGGGGAAGAAGGGCCAGGGAAAATGTTTTTAAAATTCATTGTATTTGATATTCTTTAATCACAGGAATAAACAATACTTAGATAGTTCCAAAGCTAGCTCTATGATCTGAGTTTATTTTATAGGACCAACTTTCCCAAGGGAATTAACTGAGTCACTGTTCTAACACAACATGACTATGCACGTGTCCACATTACTACTGGTAACCAGTGGCTATGTTCTATTCCTTGCTGTGGATTGAAGGTATTGGCCTCTTGATTTTGTATTTCTGATGAGAGAATTACACAGAGAACATTACAGTGAAGGAGCATATGCAAGCTGGGCAGTTTAAAACAGGCCTTATTTCCTACAAATACAATAATTGCAATATTTTGTTCAGGTAACAAACAGGATGGCATGAATAATAACATCATAATTTCTATCCAATCTGAAATGATTCCAAGAAATTGATTATACTATTGGATTGGGTAACTGGGGTGTCTGGAACTATAGAAGGGATTCAGAAGAGGAGCCATCACTTTTCCTTTTGTGAGACGTACCTTGATTTTCCTGAATTTTTCCCTGAATTGTTGCCAGATCTAAATTTACAAAGGGCAACATTTCAGTGTATATTTGAAAGTACTATGTAGGAATACATACTTTGTATAAAGCTTTATTTTCCCATAATTTCAGAAATTCTTTTTTCTTCCTTTTGACCCATTATTAGATTGGTCTTCCCTTACTGTTGCTCTAGAATTGCCATAGCATCTCACACCAGCATTCCTGCTCTGGCTCTGGAGAACTGCTATGGCTGTTAGAATTCCATGATCGCGCCAGTTTAATCACACCTGCATTATTTAATTGACTGATCAATTATTTAATCAATTATTTAATTGATATCAAGACTCTTGAGCTAGTTAGCTGCACACTGCAGGAATAAAAGAATCCAATGTTCCTCAAAATGTGTTCCCAAGAACACAAGTTCCAAAGATGTTCAAAATACTAGATTCCAAATGAATTTGGGAAACACACACTTTCTTAGAAAGTTAGTATATTTAGGCACACTGAAGGTTGTGGGTTAAGAGTCCCGCAAGGGAGAAGGAAACATCCACATACACAGTTTACTAGTTCAGTGTTTTCCAGATTAATCTGATCACAGAAACTTTTTCTGAGTAATACCTAGTGACATTCCATGGAACTTGTGTTCCACAGAACACAAACTTTGGGAAAGTCTGGATGTTGCAAAGTTTTCTCATTCACCATGACCCTTATTAGTAGTGGCGGTACAATTTGCAATTTAGAGGCACTAATCGTTTCACAGAAGAGGCTGACTTTAATAAAAGCACTATTAAGAAACAATAGTATGATTTAAGATGACCACCAGCAGCCTCACATTGATAGCAGAAGTCCAGTAATCGTACTTGAAGCTCTCAACATTATCTCCCAACTTTACATGGATAACAAGCTAGAGTTTGCCATAGTGAGGCATTTCTCAAATTCATTCTATGAGCTTTTAGGTGCTTTTTTTGCACTTATTTTTGCTTTCCAGATTGAATCAAAACATTTTTACATTTTATCATATGATAGTAAAGAATATACAGAAAACAGGATAAAGAAAAAAAATACTTGGTTTTAATTCATTTTTCTTCAATGAGATTTTTAAATTATTTGTTATCTAATAATGGAAATGTAACCTATTAATATTTACTCTTTCTTATATTCTCTCCAGATTTAATAAGTTGAAATCAATTAGAGTTCGTATGTTCTAAAATTCCTACCCTATGACATCTCACTTTTCACACTGATGTTTATAGTTAAGAGTGTTGAGTTATTTCTTTCTTAAAATGGCAGGCTTATAGTTCCAAAATAGTAACCCTTGGCCTGGGAAATGTGTTTGGGAAACTATGAGAGATAGCCGCAAAATGATGGGTGAAATAAATCTAGTCGAAATTCAATGGTATACATTGAATTTAGAGTAAAATCATTAATTTAAAATCATATGGAATATTTACACACCCCTTTGGATGGACATTTTAACCAAAGTAGTAAAAAACTAAAAGACTCCTTAGGCTAGATGACATGTTGCAAAAGGCAAGGCAGAGTCTACACTATTAAGCTGCCAGTAGGTATATGTTACTAAATGTGTTTCCTAATGTGTACTTTTTTTTTTTTTTTTTTTGCTGATTCTTAGTAAGGTTAATGCTTTGTCTATTATTTGTTCTTTTTACCACTGTTAAACTGCAAACTGTTAAGCCAAGGGTTGACTGTGATCATTTTTGTGTGTTTAGTCATAACCACACCATCATATGTACAATCACTTTAATAAATCCAAGTTAAGGACTTTGAGAAGTACATAGCAACTGTTCATTTTAACAAATCATCATAAGCAGTTTTACTGTTTAAAACTCCACCAAAATAGCAAAAAGTGTACATTATATTTAGAAAAGTGTTCCATTTACTCCCTAAGTCCCATATCTGACAATACTTAACCACAAAATTCCAACTGACATTTGCCAAATCCAAATTAAGCTTGAAAACCTCCAAGATCAGCAACCCTGTTTCGGAGCACAAGCAAATGACTATCATGGTTCTGGAGGCAGATTTTGGTGGGGGAGGAGGGAGAAGGCAAGAAAATCTGCCTGGGTTGCTCACCACCTCTGCAGAAGATGGACTATCAGCCAGATGTTCTCACCTTTTGTCATGAGGCAATTCAGAAGTTACATGTCATACTATGCATTATCTCAAATACTTCAATAGTTCACAATTTAAAATATCCCAGATATTAATATAAAAAGTAGGTTATCAAAATTTAATTATCAGACTTTTAAATTAAGATTGTAGATTTTATTCAATAGCAATTTCTGACATCTGCACATAGTTCAGTAGTAATCAGTTGTTACGACTTTTCCCTATTCAAAAAACTGGCCTCCCTTTAAGAATATTGGCTAATGCTTTTCCTGTATGTTAATGAATACAGCATTTTTAAGAATGTAAATTTTTAATATATTTTTTTAATTCATTTGAGAGTCAGAGAGAGAGGGAGGGAGACAGAACTGCCATCCACTGGTTCACTCCCCAATGCCTGGGACCTAGGAACTTAATCCAGGTCTCCCAGGTGGGTGATCAAAGTTAGAAAGTAAAGAAATTAAGGGCCAGTGCCATGGCTCACTTGGTTAATCCTCCACCTGCAACACTGGCATCACATACGGGTGCTGGTTCTAGTCCTGGCTGCTCCTCTTCCAGTCCAGCGCTCTGCTGTGGCCTGGGAAGGCAGTGGAGGATGGCCCAAGTGCTTGGGCCCCTGCACCCACATGGGAGACTGGGAGGAAGCACCTGGCTCCTGGCTTTGGACTGGCACAGTTCGGGCCATACCTCCATTTGGGGGGTGAACCAACAGAAGGAAGACCTTTCTCTCTGTCTGTCTGTAACTCTACCTGTCAAATTTTAAAAAATGTAAAGGAATAAAAAAAAACACACAAAAGGTAAAATCAAAGAATATGAAAGGAAATCTTTTAAATTAAGAAAATAATGCATTGTATTTTAGTACATCATGATTCATGCTTTTTGATATTTATGCTTACTGACACTAAGGAAATAACATTGAAATGAGCATTCAGAATTAGTAAATTACAGTCCTTATTTAATTTTTTCTCAGTGAAAATGCATAGGTTTGGTCTCATTCACTGTTGTCCTAAACACCTTTATTATCCTAGGTTTTGCCATTTTCATGTTTCCTGGACATGAGTTTACCCTGAATCATTAGAATTTTTGCATTTTCAGAGAGTAAATACCCCTTGTTTAGGATTTTTGAAGATACTAAGATGTGTATAAGATACTAAATGGTTGGAATCACATTTTAGAATTCCCAAGTAAAAAAGTCAGATGGGGGCTGGTGCTGTGCTGGCAGCATTTCATATAGGTATGCCAGTTTGAATTCCTGGCTGCTCCACCTCCAATCCAGCTCCCTGCTAATGTACTTGGGGAAAGCAGTGGAGAGCAACCCAAGTCCTTGGGTCCCTACACCCATATGAGGGACCTGGGAAAAATTTCTAGCTCCTGGCTTTGGCCTGGCCTGGCCTGGCCTGGCCTGGCTTGGCCCTGGCCCCGCCCCAGCTATTGAGGCCATTTTGGGGAGTAAACCAGCAGATGGAACGTTTCTTTCTCTCTTTCGCGCTCTCTCTCTCTTTTCTTCCATCATTTTCTCTCTCCCCAACTCTGCCTTTCAAACAAATAAAGTCATAAAATCATAAATTTTAACATACTGATCATTTTCCAAATGCCAACATGAATACTAGTATTTGATTTTTTTTTTTTAGATATTTATTTGTCTAAAAGGCAGAGTGACATTGAAAAAGAACATGCTCATCCATTCACTGGTTCACTCACCAAATGGCCTCAACAGCCAGGGCTGGGCCAAACTGAAGTCAGGGTCCAGAAACTCTATCCAGGGTGCAGAACTACAGTGATTTAATATTTAATTTAATGTTCTTGCTACTTAGAGAGTTTTCCAATCCATGTAATGCTCATGTTGCTTATATATTTTTTCAAAACCTTACAGAAATGATATATCAGACATCTCTAACCCAAGAGAATGATGTAAGCTTAAAATCTTAATGTCTTTAGTATATGTAAGGACAAAGAATGGTGTAATGATGTAAAAGTATAAATATATAAATCTAGCTACATGGGGAGAAGCTAGAACATGAAACATTAAGCAAGAATTCTCCTGATTTGGGCTCCAAGACTACAACCAGTATATATACATTTGTCATCTTGATTATCCTCTTATCCCAGGCATGTATTCAGAAAATGCAATAATAAATATACCAATAGAGAGGACTTTTGCTTCTATTCTGAAACGTAGTGTTCAACCTGGTTAATTTACCACTGTGTTGATGTTGCAACATTAACATCTGTAACACTGACTTTTCATTTGCCCTATAATTACTAAAGCAAGTGATTTTGATGTAGAGCACCTACAGAACTCTAAGTCACAGAGTTGAAATCTACAAGAATTCCCCAACATTCCCATGGGCAACCAGAAAAAAAGAAAAAATTTTAAAGTGGGAAGGCATTTAACATAGTGGTTAAGAAGCCCACATTCCATATCAGAGTAACTGGGTTTGATACCTGGCTCCAGTCCTTGACTCCAGCTTCCCACTAATGAGGACCCTGGAAGGCAGCAGTGATTAGTCAAATGATTGAGTTCCTTCCACCCAGGAGAGACACCTGGATTGAGGTCCCTATGTGTCAGAGACCCTAACTGAATTCCTGGCTTCCAGCTTCAGCCAGTCCAATCCAAGCTATTATGGGCATGTGGGGAATGAAGCAGCAGATGGAAGAGCTCACACTTGTACACACACACTCCCTCTCTGCCAACCCCTCCTTCCCCCACAGTTAAAAGTGAGGAAATGCTAGTGAGTTCAGAATTATTCTGACAATCTTGGAAAATAGTTATCAGTTAATTCGAAAGGATTCCAAAGTAAATTCTGTCCAAATGCTTATTCCTATAAGTAAAATATATGAGATATTTAAATAAAAGGAAGAAAGAATCTTTGTATTTACAACAGATTGATCTACCTAATGAACAGATTGCATTGGTAAGTCACTATTTTTGCTCTAAGTAAGTATGATTGTATTTTTAAAACTTATTTGAGGCACAGAAAGAGAATACTCTCATCACCTGGTTTACTCCCCAGGTTCTTGAAATGAGCAGGACAATGAGTCAGGAGCTGGGAACACAATCCAAATCCCCATGTGGATGGCAGGAACCCAATTATTTGAGCCATCATAACTGCCTCACAGAATCCACATTGGCAGGAAGCCTGAATCGGGAGCCAGAGCTAGGAATTGAACCCAGGTACTCCAGTATGGTATGCAGGTGTCACCCCATTTGCCTTTAGTCTTTCCTTTATTAATTGTTCTTCCAGAGGATCCAACACATGCCAGGCAGTGACTGTGTAAGAATATATCCAGGAGTGAGCACTCAGGTGCTATTTGTTGCTGCCTCCTTGGGGTTTATAGCTTTGTGTGGGGCCTCACAGATACTATATGGCTCAGTACTGGCAGAATGAGGTAAAATTCAATATCCTTTGTGATTTCCTCTGATCACATGTTAGAATTAGAATAATTTTTATCTAAACATAATAGAGGATGGTAAGCAATTGGAGATATCTAGCCTGTACCCAAGCAAACTTCAACAGTTGCTCCTATTTTCTTAAGAATGGAGTAGGAAGGTAAAACCTCAAAGCCTCTGAGGACCAAGAAAGGCGGGCAGGGCAAACCTAGTGGAAGGACAGTGCAACCTATGTGTGACAGAAGCCTGATAATCCAAATTTCTGATATCCTACTTTTATATTTGTCTAGGTGCCCAAAAGAGTATTTCCCCTCTTAGTTCCTTAACTATGCCTTCTACCTCTGCATATGCATGAACACATTTTAAATGCATGATATCTCATTTAACTTCTGAACTACCTCACAACAAAAGGTGATGCCAAAACGTATGACTGACATGGTCACCAGAAGCTTCCACACAAGGAGGCAGCTGTCAGGGCTCGGCAGGAGTCTGGTCAAAGCCAGGCTGTCTATTCTTCCAGAAAAGGAAACCAAGGAGGAAAGAGAATGTCTATGACCTATTTTTATTTTTGTTTCCATGAGACTATAGAGTGTAACAACTCCATGCCCCAAAAGAGAACCCTGAACCAAAAGTTATTTATCATCAGTATTCTTGAGTCTATGAATTAGCAAATCCATTATATGAGAAATTAGCATATTTTAGAGGCAAAATTATTCCTTGCCTTCAAATATGAACACTAAATACTAGATATTTGTATCTATAGTTACTTTATACATTTATACATTTGCCTGCCTGCTCACCTTCCTTAAAAATCTCTTCCTGTTTGTGCCAATGGCTTCTTTATCCAAGTAATATTAGCTGTTGCCAAATTACATTAGAATCCTGCTAATTAGAATAATTCTTTCCTATGCATAATAGTATATGGTAAGAGATTAAGAATATATCATTGTGACCCAGGATTAAGACTTTTGTTGTTTTGTTTTTATCATGAGAATTTATCAAAGGGAATTCAAGTTAAGTCAAGCAAATTCTGATTTGGTGAGGTTAAAATGACAGGTGTAACCTAGTTGTTAAAGAAGGAAAGAAGAAAGATGTGGGGAGAGAAAGAAAAGGGGAAAAAAAAGCAAAACTAACTACCTTTTTTTGTGGATGCTATCATATCGCAAAAGTTTTAATCTCTTATCCTGCTGAATTTTGAAAGTTACTCTACAAGCTTTTTTTTAATACATATTTCAACCTCAGGAAAAATTTTTCCAACACCATTTTCTTGCTACTTTAAAAATCACAGGGAGTTGTTATTAAAAAGGTACCAGAATCCATAACTTATTAGCAATGGTTCTTTTAGGAATCTTCACTTTGTATTAAATAATCAAGTCATGGATCAAAATGACTGCTCAAATCAATTGGGCTTTCTGGTAAGTTAGTCCTTAAAATCTATGTATGATAAATATATAAAAAAAAAACAACCCTGGCATTCATTATCTTGGTTTTCTTCAGAGGTTTTTATACCCACTATTCTATAATTGTCTCTAAGAGACATTTAAGACAAAATCACAATGTTAGGTGTACAGCCGTACCTGTAGATGAGCTGAGTATGTGGCAATGTGTGGTCACTCAAGATGCATGGTGTGCCATTTGGGTCCTCTTGATGTGTGCTGAGGTAGAGTTAGCCTTGTAGAGACTGATGTGTTCATGCAACCAGTGATTCTGTGTTATTGTATACAAAATGAACAACTAAAAATTCACCCTTGACGACACAATTTAAGCAAAAATAAACACTTTAAAGTTACACTTTACACATGGGGCTTCTGCTGTTTTCTCTTGGTTCAAACACAGGTACATAATTTCCCTATGCTTGTGAGTTGGGTAAGTGTTGAGTTGCTATGTAGAAACCAGAAAAACCATTCATTCATGGGTGGAGGACAGGACCAAAGCATAACAAAAGAGATAGAAGATATTGAGACTTTGAGTGCTTTCATTTGGAACACAAATAAGCCTGGCTCTGGTTCAAAACAAGGACTTTTACAAATGTGTGCAATAAACATGTTTATTGTTAACACAACTCTTACCCAGCTTTCTAGTAACACTGACAAATTTTATGTAGTGTAATTAGGTTAATAAAAGATTTGCAATGTATACATGTAGATTCCAGCAACATGACTTGCCACACCTGTGAGAAAAGTGCTCAGAACAAAATACCATCTGCTAAGATTTTTCTCAAAGTGCAGTAAGAAACAGTGGGGAATTTGGAGACATTTAGATATCCTGAAAATTAAATGCCTAAATGTGAGCAGGGCCCAGGATCTTGATGATTAAAAAAAATAACAATAAAGTCAATCCACCAGATTGCTGAATTTGGAGTTGGGCATAACAAACCCCAAAAATAAGATCTGACAGCCAGAGTAAACTGCATCCAACAAATTGTGGTCTTCTACTTCTTTCTCTAGGTAGAAAATTTTCAACATAGAAATGTGGAGGGGGCCTTGTTGTGGCTTGGTGGGTAAAGCTGCCACCTGCAATGCCAGCATCCCACACGGCCCAAGTAATTGGGCTCCTGCACCCACGTGAGAGACCTAGGAAAAGCTCCTGGCTTTGATCTGGCCCAGCAGCAGCCATTTTGACTGGAAGATGGAAGATATCTCTGTCTCTCCCTCTCTGTAACTTTGCCTTTCAAATAAAATTTTAAAAATGTTTTAAAAAATGTGGAGATAACTAAAAATTTCAGGATGGGTATTTGTCAAGTAGGTTAGAATACCGATATGGAGGTGTTTTTTTTTTTTTAAATTATTTATTTATTTGAAAGGTAGAATTAAGAGAGAAAGAGGGGTGAGGATCTTTTATCTGCTGGTTCACTCCCCAAATAGCTGCAATAGCCAGGGATAGGCCAGGTCGAAGCCAGGAGCCTGAGACTCTGGGTCTTCTAACTTGGGCCATCTTTCATTCATCAGGAGTGTTAGCAGGGAGCTAGATTAGAAGTAGAGCAGCAAGAACTCAAACTGGTGCTCATATGGGATGCTGGTGTTGTAGGCAGCAGCTTAACTCACTGTGCAACAATGCTGGCCTCAAGAATATAGACTTTTCCAACCCCTGACACAGACCTAAAGACATGAGAATCGAGGGCCGTACATGTTGCCTTCACTTCCAGGGATGGGGTACAGGCTGAGTATCCCTTACCAAAATTCATGGAACCAGAAGTGTTTCAGATTTCAGAGTTTTAGCATTCTGTAATATCTGCAAAGCTTCTACCAGTTGAGCATTTCTAATCCAAAGTTTTTTGAGTTTGGGACATTTCAGATTTCAGATTAAGGATAATTAACCTACATTTATATTTACTCTGTCTCTCCTCCTCTCCACGTCTCTCCTTTTTTATTTTAAAAAATACAGTAGTGATAATTTATCAGTTTTTGAAGTAATAGCAAATCCAGCAACTTAAACTGAAAGAGGACTTCAGTGTAAGAATTTTAGTGGTGTCTCATAGAATCCCTGTGAAATAAGTGTTTCAATGGGGCCTCAGGATCAGTTCACGTCGAAGACTCAAAAACTATCAAGGAATCCAAAAGCCTTCCTCTCCCAGCTGTGACGGGTTGTCTGGGATTGTGCAAGGCCAAACTCTGTAAATGATCATAACACTAGAGAGAGTGTAGCTGGCAAGTGTGTTCAGCCTTGGGACAATAGGCAGTAGAAAATAGCCATCCTGGCCAGAAGTCACAAGTTGTCCATAATCACCTCAACTCCTATGTAGAGACGATTTTCTGATTGTGGCATAGAAGGCCAGAGTACACAAGTAGAATTGGACTGAACTGAGTTTATGGAGGTCGGAGTTGGGAAAAAGGGAAGTGGCTAGAATCTTTTCAGTTGTAAGGGGGTGGAAGGGGGAAGATTCAGAAATCCATATATAGGTCCCTCATGAATCCTTAGCTTAGGGCTTTACTGCATGTGTTCAAGGTGAACTGAGTTTATGGAGGTCGGAGTTGGGAAAAAGGGAAGTGGCTAGAATCTTTTCAGTTGTAAGGGGGTGGAAGGGGGAAGATTCAGAAATCCATATATAGGTCCCTCATGAATCCTTAGCTTAGGGCTTTACTGCATGTGTTCAAGGTGAACTGAGTTTATGGAGGTCGGAGTTGGGAAAAAGGGAAGTGGCTAGAATCTTTTCAGTTGTAAGGGGGTGGAAGGGGGAAGATTCAGAAATCCATATATAGGTCCCTCATGAATCCTTAGCTTAGGGCTTTACTGCATGTGTTCAAGGTGAACTGAGTTTATGGAGGTCGGAGTTGGGAAAAAGGGAAGTGGCTAGAATCTTTTCAGTTGTAAAGGGGTGGAAGGGGGAAGATTCAGAAATCCATATATAGGTCCCTCATGAATCCTTAGCTTAGGGCTTTACTGCATGTGTTCAAGGTGAAACTACCCAACGCTTAACAGTGGTTGCTATGGAATTGAGAGCAGAATTGAGATGCTTGAGTTTGTGCATTGCCAGGAAACATCAAGTTCTGGCCCAAGCAGAGTGAAGTGACATTATTATCACATGTTTTAATAACTAGACATCCAGCTGAGACACTTGAAAAGACTGTATCTGAGAATAAGGGCCACTCTCTGGATTAAGGCCTACTTCTGAACTAGCCTAAAATGTAGTGCTGACAAGATCTGCAAAGTACGGAACTGGGAGTTAAGGTCCAGCAATTTAGAGGGGTTTGGGACACACTTTACTTAGGCTTTCACAGACTGGCTCCAACAAAACATCACCTGTTCTCCTCCCAACTTTGTGCCCCTCAAAACACCATGAAATCAAGATGATCAACCGATAACTGAATGGCTACCTAGAACAAAAATCAATATTCTTCAGAGGAAGATAATAGAACTCAGAATATGTACTTGTTTGTAACACTTCCCCCCATTATCTGGGACATTAGACAATCAAGAAATTACCAGACACACACAGAAATAAGAAAATGGCCAAGCATGAGAAAACAGCAGTCAATACCAACCAGCATTGAAAGGGCTACATATTGAACTTTGCAGCTTCTACAATAAATACATTCAAAAAGTTAAAGGTAACTGTGGACTTAATGGGAAACTACATAAGAAAACTCTCTGGCTAAGAAATGGAAAATTAAGAATGAAAGTATGGGAATATACAAGCAAATAACGTACATAAAAAATTCACTGGAAGGGTTTTTATAGAACTTGGAAGTAGCAACAGAAGGAGTCAGTGAACTTGATCAACACATATTAATCTGAAGGAAAGACTGAAGAAAAATTAACAGACTGTCAGGGACATGCAGTACACTATAAAATATGCATTCAAATGCCAGATAAGAGTAAGAATGGGCCAGGGAAATTTTTAAATAATGGCCATACATTTCTCAAATTTTATGAACAATATCAACAAATAAAACCGGTAAGATCAGCAAACCATAAAGAAACTAAATACAAAGAAAGCATATCCAACAAGGAAATTTCTAGCCCAAAATGTCAATAGTACCAAGGTTGAGAAGACTTACCCTAAGTGGATCAATTTTTAAAAATAATATTTTTAAAAAGAGATACAGCACAGACAAGAGAGCAAATTAAATGCAATGCAAATTTATAATACCCAAAAGAAGACAGGATGGAGCCATTAAGGTGCACAAGAGGACAAATATAACTCCAGCCTAACAATAACTACATTAGATATAAGTGTCTTAAAGATTCTCCAATATCTTTTTTAAAAAATGTTGCTGAGACAACTAGATATTTGTAAAAAAATGAATTTCAAACCATTTTTCAACCTTAATAAAGCTTACAATTTGAGATGGAAATACATCTGAATTTGAAACCTGAAACCATAAAGCTTTTAGGAGAAAATATCTGAGACTTCGGGAAAGGTAAAGATTGGACACAAAAAGCATGAGCCATAAAAGCCATAAAAAGGATTTTAGGAATGCACAATGGTACAAACAGCTTTAAGAACCATTTGAGCTATATGGCAACAAACTGGAAAGTCTACAAGAAATGGATAGATTTCTGGACACATACAGTCTACCTAAATTGAGTCATGAAGACACAGAAAAACTACATAGACCAATAACACAAGATGGAGATTGAATCAGTAATAAAAACCCTCTTAACAGAGAAAAACCCAGGACTGGATGGTTTCACTGCTTAATTCAATCAAACCTTTAAAGAAGAACTAATTCTAATTCTTCTCAAACTATTCAAAACAATGAAAGGGTGGGAGTCCTCCCAAACTCTTCTATACGGCCAGTATCACCTTACTTTCCAAACCAGAAAAAGATAACAACAAAGAAAATGAACTACAGACCAATATCCCTGATGAACCTTGATGCAAAAATCCTCAACCAAATACCAGCTAATTGAATACAACAATGGTGAAAGATCATTCACCCAAACCAAGCGGGATTTACCATAGGGATACAAAGATGGTTCGACATATGCAAATCAACAAATGCGATATATCACATTAACAAATTAAAGAATAAAAACCATACAATTATCTCAACAGATGCAGAGAAAGCATCTGATAAAATATCATTTCATAAAAAAACCTTAAGAAAATTGGGTATAGAAGGAACATCCCTCAACACAAGGCAATTTGTGACAAACCCACAGTCAGCATCTTGAGGTGGAAAGCTGGAAGCATTTCCATTAAGATCCAGAATCAGACAAGGATGCCCACTTTCACCATTGCTATTCAATACAGTCCTGGACATTTTAGCCAGAACCAGTAGGCTAGAAAAAGAAATCAAAGGGATACAAATTGGAAAGGAGGACATCAAATTATTCATATTTGCAGATGACATGATCCTACATGAAGAAAACCAAAAGACTCCACTAACAGACTCATAAGAGTTGCAGGATATAAAATCACACAAAAATCAATAGCTTTTGTACACACAAACAATCTTGTGGCCAAGAAAGAACTTGCAAAATATTTAAATAGCTTGGAATAAATTTAAGCAAGGATGTGAAAGATCTTGACAGTGAAAATTATAAAATATTAAAGAAAGAAATAGAACACACACAAAAAATGGAAAAATCTTACATGGTCATGGATTGAAGAATTAATATAACCAAAATGCCCATACTAACCAAAGCAATTTAGATTTCAATACAATCCCAATCAAAATACCAAGGACATTCTTCTCAGATCTAGAAAAACTGATGCTAAAATCCACATGGAAACACAAGAGACCCTGAATAGCTAAAACAATCTTAAACAACAAAAACAAAGCTGGAGGCATCACAATACCAGATTTCAAGTCATACCACAGGCAGTTATAAACAATACGGCCTGGTACTGGCACAAAAACAAACACACGGATCAACAGACCAACAGAACAGAAACCCCAGAAATCAATTCACACATCTACAACCAATTCATCTTTGACAAACGAGCTAAAAATCAATCCCTGCTAGAAGGCAGTCTCTTCAGCAAGTGGTGCTGAAAAAAGTGGATCTACACATGTAGAAGTATGAAACAAGACTCTAACCTGACACCATAAACAAAAATCAACTTAAAATAATCAAGTATCTAAATCTACAACCTGATAACAATAAAATTTACTAAAGGAGAACACTGGGGACACTCTGTAAGACAATGGCATAGGCAAAGACTTCTTGGAAAAGACCCCAGAAACACAGGCAACCAAAGCAAAAATAGACAAATGGGATTGCATCAAGCTAAGAAGCTTTTTCACTGCAAAAGAAATAACCAAAGAGGCAACCAACAGAAGAAAATATTTGCAAACTATGCAACTGATAAAGGATTAATATCCAGAATGTATAAACAGCTCAAGAAAATCGACAACAATGAAACTAATAATCCAGTTAAGAAATGTGCAAGGTGGGCCAGTACTGTGGCATAGCTGTTAAAGCTGCCACCTGTGATGCTGGCATCCCATATGGGTACCAGTTTGAGTCCAGCTGCTCTACTTCCAATCCAGCTCCCTGCTGATATGCCTGGGAAAGCAGCAGAGACTGGTGCAAATCCTTGAGCCCTTGCACCCATTAAGAGACCCAGATGAAGCTCTTGACTTCTGGCTTTGAACCAGTCTAGCTCCACCCCTTGAAGCCATTTGGGGATTGAACCAGCAGATGGAATATCTCTGTGTTTTTCCTTCTTTCTCTGTTACTCTTTCAAATAAATTAAGTCTTAAAAAAATCTAAAATCTATAAATGCTGGTGAGGTTGTGGGGGGAAAAGTACCATAATACACTTTTGGTGGGAATGTAAACTAGCACAACCATTATAGAAGACAGTTTGGAGATTCCTCAGAAATCTGAAAATGGATCTACCATAAGACCCAGCCATTCCACTTGTAGAAATTTACCTGAAATTAGCATATCAGAGTTATCTGTACTCCCATGTTTATTTTAGCTAAATTCACAATAGCGAAGACACAGAATCTACCCAGATGCTCAGCAACTGATGACTGGATAAAGAAAATGTGGCATATATACAATATGGAATACTACTCAGCCATAAGAAGAATGAAATCTTGTCTTCTGCAACAAAATGGATGCAACTGAAAACCATTATGCTTAGTGAAATAAGCCAGTCTCAAAAAGACAAATATCATATTTAATCTGTTATGTGGCAGTTAATATAGAATACAAAAAAAAAGTATAAGAATGAAACAGACATCTTGTGAAGTGATTGTCTTTTTTAGCCCCTGTTTATACTTCAATGGGACTGTGGTCTCCCTACTTTTTACTTGAATATTATAATTAGTGTTGAATTAAACCTGTGATTATAGAGTGGATTTAAAATATGGCTCTGCAAAAAATAAAAAAAAGAAGGGAGGGAACAAGGGGGATTGGAAGAAGGTAGGGTAAGGGAGGGAAGTATGGTTATCTTCTTAGAACTGTACCTATGAAATACATGAAATATGTTCTCTTTATTTAATAAAAAAACTGTTTGAAGTTTGTAATAAAGGTAACCATCCATCTACCTAGGGCCCAGAAATTCCATTCCTCTGTATTTACACAAGAGAAATGAAAACATAAGCCCACAAAACAACTTGAGCAATGATCTTTATAGCAGTCTGATTCACAATAGCCTTAATCTAGAAATAGCTCAAATGTATGAACTGCTGTTTACTCATACGTTACAATGTACTCAGCAATAAAAAGAACAAACATATAAAACATGGATTAGTCTCAAATATGTTAAGTCAAAGAAGCAAGATCTAAAATAATTTGCATGAATCCATTTACATGAAATCCCAAACAAGCAAAACACAATCCACAGTGACAGAGAACAGAAAATGGTTCCTCTTGGTGCAGTTTTGATAGGGATTGACTGGAAAGCAACACTCACAAGCTTTCTGGGATATGGAAACGGTCCCCATTTTGTTTTAGGTGGTGTTAGTTATACAGTATAAAACTGTCACTGAGTATCTAAGTTCTGTGCATTTTATTATGTTAATTATACCTGAATTTTAAAAATATTATATTCTTCCAGTAAGCGATCTTAGGTGATCTGTGAAAATAGTTTGGCTATTCATTTGACCCGGAAAACCCCATAAAGTCATGTAAATCAAGAGGTTCAGATCATTATGTTTACTTAAGAACACCTAGAAACTTTCCAGGCCACCAAGGGTTTGCATATCTAAAAACCCACAAGAATCTAATGTCCCATTAGAGAAGCAATGTGTGCCATTCCATCATTACAACGGCTGAATTGGCAGGTGTGCCCAGGCCAAACAGTGGGGCCAGAAACAGGGTGGGTGGCCCAAAAAGAGCACTGAATTTTTGTTGCCGATGCTTAAAAATGCACAGAGTGATGCTGAACTTAGGGGTTTGGATGTAGCTTCTTTGGTCATTGGACACATGCAGGCAAACAAAGCACTCAGGATGCACCACCGTCTCTATAGAGCTCATGGTCAGATTAACACGTGCATGTGCTCCCCTGCCATACTGATTCTCACTTAATTCCTAAACCAGAAGAGAAGGCAGCAAAGAAGAAGAGAGTATGCAAGAAGAAACTGAAGACACAAAAACTCATTATTTGGGAATAAATTCAGCATAACATAAATACAAAGTAAAAGAATACTGGTCTTCTTTATTAGCTAACATTTTATGTTCTCAAAGATGCATCAAATGAGTTTCCTTAGGATCAAAATTCAAATCAGACTTTTGTATACCCTGTGCCATTCATTTTGATTCATTTTGCTGCTTTGAAAAAAAATTATATAATAGCACCAAAAGCATAAAGCACTTAGGGAAAAAAATCTAAAGAAAAATATGAAAGACAGCTACATTGAAAATTTCAGAATATTGAAGAAATTAAAGATCTGAAAAATAGAGAAACCGCATTTATAAATCAGAAGACTTACTGTTGTTAAAATATCTTTTTTGCCTAGTTTGAACTTTTAATGCAATCTCAACCAAAAAACCTGAGAAATTCTTTCATTGAAATTGACAATGGATTGCCAATTCTACATGGACCTATAACAACCAATGCAACTTTGTTAAATAGCATTGGAGAACTTACATAACTTGATTTCAAGATTGACTACAGAGCCAAAGTAATCAAGATAACAGGACTCTGATGCAGACGGACTTAACGAGCCAGGAGCAGAATTAGAAAGGTCAGGGACAACAAGAATCACAGATACCTAGCCAATTCTCTGTTGATGTTGAGGTAGTTTCACGCCTCCGCTTAGAAGGCACCACCTGCGTGCAGCCTGTCTTCCCGGCTGCCGCTGGCCTTTCCAGACCCTGGCCCGGGGTGAGGGCAGAGCAGTGTGGCCGCACTGCTCCCGTTAGGAACAAATGATTTCACGACGTTTCTCGGTTATTGAGCACCTGCTGCTGGCTGGCTCCACCTTTACAACAAAGCCTCACAAAAGCACTGGAAGGCAGACGCCCCTACCTCCTCGCCACTTGTAAGGAAAGTGAGGCTCAGAGAGAAGAGTAATCCAGCCAGCAAGCAAGTAGCAGAGCTGGGATTTCAACTCAGGTCTGTAAGACTCAAAGTTCATGCTGATATCAATTAGTATATATTACTGAATGTATTATTCCAGCCCAGGTCCTTGCCTCCCACAGAGATATATCGAAACACTAAATGGAGCCTAGTAGTGTGTGTAAGTAGGACCAGAATTATTTAACCGTGAGGGAATAAACACACATTCACATGCGAGTGTGGGCCGCAGCCCCACAGTGAGAAACACCCAACATCAACCAGCCAGAGTCGCCCGTAAGAGAAAGAAAAACGGAAAACCAGTACCTCTAGACGGGAGAACACATCTGTCTGAGCGAGAGAGCTCCTCTAGAGTCCTGACCCATCCCAGGCGCAAAGAAAACAGTCGGCCCCCTTCCATCTCCTTTAAAAGGAAGAGCTGGTGCCTCAATCGGAAGTAAATTAGGCTGGGGTCTGAGCGTTCGCCCAGGCCCCGGATGAGAAGGGTGCACCTGGGGAGGCAGCATAGCGAACTGACAGTTAAAGAGATAGGGTTACATTGCCGTCCTACAAGAATTCCAGCTCGCCTAAATTCTAACTGCCTAGTTACACCCTATCAATGCTAGTGTTTCTCTCAGAAGCAGACTTTCTTTTTTTTAAACTTTTATTTAATGAATATAAATTTCCAATGTACAGTTTATGGATTACAATGGCTTCCCCCCCTCCCCTGTAACTTCCCTCCCACCCGCAACCCTCCCCTTTCCCGCTCCCTCTCCCCTTCCATTCACATCAAGATTCATTTTCAATTCTCTTTATATACAGAAGATCAGTTTAGTATATATTAAGAAAAGATTTCAACAGTTTGCCCCCACACAGAAACACAAAGTGAAAAATTCTGTTGGAGTACTAGTTATAGCATTAAGTCACAATGTACAGCACATTAAGGACAGAGATCCTACATGATATTTTTTAAAAATTGATTAATTTTGTATACAATTTCCAGTTTAACACCACGTTTTTTTTTTCATTTTCAATTATCTTTATATACAGAAGATCGATTCAGTATATGCTAAGTAAAGATTTCATCAGTTTGCACCCACACAGAAACACAAAGTGTAAAAATACTGTTTTAGTACTAGTTATAGCATCACTTCACATTGGACAACACATTAAGGACAGATCCCACATGAGACATAAGTACACAGTGACTCTTGATGTTGATTTAACAATTTGACACTCTTATTTATGGCATCAGTAATCTCCCTAGGCTCTAGTCATGAGTTGCCAAGGCTATGGAAGCCTTTAGGGTTCGCCAACTTTGATCTTATTCCGATAGGGTCACAGTCAAAGTGGAAGTTCTATCCTCCCTTCAGAGAAAAGTACCTCCTTCTTTGATGTCCCATTCTTTCCACTGGGATGTCACTCACAGAGATCTTTCATTTAGGTCTTCTTTTTTTTTTTTTTCCAGAGTGTCTTGGCTTTCCATGCCTACAATACTCTCATGGGCTCTTCCGCCAGATCCAAATTCCTTAAGGGCTGATTCTGAGGCCAGAGTGCTATTTAGGACATCTGCCATTCTATGAGTCTGCTGTGTATCCCGCTTCCCATGTTGGATCGTTTTTTCCCTTTTTGATTCTATCAGTTAGTATTAGCAGACACTAGTCTTGTTTGTGTGATCCCTTTGACTCTTAGACCTATCAGTGTGATCAATTGTGAACTGAGATTGATCACTAGGACTAGTGAGATGGCATTGGTACATGCCACCTTGATGGGATTATACTGGAATCCCCTGGCACGTTTCTAACTCCACCATTTGGGGCAAGTCCGATTGAGCATGTCCCAAATTGTACATCTCCTCCCTCTCTTTTTCCCACTCTTATATTTAACAGGGACCACTTTTCAGTTAAAATTTAAACACCTAAGAATAATTGTGTGTTAATTACAGAGTTCAACCACTAGTACTACAACAACAACAACAACAAAATACTAAAAAGGATAAAGTATTACATTGTACATCTAGAATCAGGACAAGAGCTGATCAGGTCATTGTTTCTTATAGTGTCCATTTCACTTCAATGGGTTTCCCCTTTGGTGCTCAGTTGTCACCGATCAGGGAAAACAAATGATATTTGTCCCTTTGGGACTGGCTTAATTCACTCAGCATGATGTTTTCCAGATTGCTCCATCTAGTTGCAAATGACCGGGTTTCATTGTTTTCAACTGCTGTATAGTATTCTATGGAGTAAATGTCCCATAATTTCTTTATCCAGTCTACTGTTGATGGGCATTTGGGTTGGTTCCAGGTCTTAGCTATTGTGAATTGAGCTGCAATAAACATTAATGTGCAGATTTGTTTGCCAAATTAATTTGTTTGCCAAATTAATTTCCTTTGGGTAAATTCCAAGGAGTGGGATGGCTGGGTTGTATGGTAGGGTTATATTCAGGTTTCTGAGGAATCTCCAGACTGACTTCCATAGTGGAGAAGCAGACTTTCTGAGTCTAAACACTGTTAAATCTCTAGTTCCTTAGCTTCTGTACCGGAGGACTCTCCACGTTCTATACTATCCTTTAGGACTGAGGATTCACTGTTGACTGAAGCAGCCTCATTGGCCACGTATCTTCTCTGATCCTTTGCTAGACTCTCCCTGCCTCTCCCTACACAGCTGTAGGTTGTCTTGCAGGGTCGAGGAAGGATTTGAAGTGCCTGAGAAATAACGGGCAGGATGCAGACTGGTGTGCAAAGCCTGGGGCAGAGGTTGAGGAGTTCGTGGTTTTGTTTGCTGTTTGGAACTGTGGTCACCTGGAGATTCCCGGATCCTTACAAAGGCTTTGCCATCCTCCATGTAGAGACAACCCTTTCTTTTATCCTTTTGGCCATGCATGGCCTGTCTGATCATGCAGCCAGTCTGGGATGAGCAGCTGTAGTTATCTCTGTCTCTTGCAATCCTAAGTGTCTCTTCTCTGAATGGAGAAGCAATGTGTTGAGTCCTAGGCCTACTAGCCTGGCCTTGTGTCAGCCATAGAGAAGGAGAACTGGCCTTAGTTAGGGGCCTATTTGAACATGGGCATTTCTCTGCTTTGTATGCACCCACTGACCTTTCATAAAGACTCCAGCTCTGAAGCTCCCCCCCCCCCCCCCCGCGGAATTCAGAATCAGCCTCCACTGAGAGTCCACCAAATCTTATGTGAACTCTGGATAACGATGTGTCAGTCTAGGTTCTTTGAGTCTAATAACTGTAGCATTCTGGTACAGGATGTTGATAGTGGAGGAGGTTGTACCTTCTACTCAAAAAAATAAAATAAAATAAAATAAAATAAAATAAAATAAAATAAAATAAAATAAAGTCTATGGAGCAGGTGTTGTGTAGCAGTTGAAACTCCTTCTTGGAATGCCTACATCCCATAGCAGAATGCCAATTCAAGTCCCAGCTCTTCTGTTTCCCATCCAGCTTCCTGCTAGCGTATTCTGGGAGGCAGTAGATGATGGCTCAAGTACTTGGGTCCCTGCCACCCACATGGGAGACCCAGATGAAGGTATGGAGTTCCAGACTCCTGACTGCAGCATGGCCCAACCTTGGCTGTTGCAGGCATTTGAGGAATGAATTAGCAGATGGAAGGTCTCTCTCTGTCTCTCCCTGTCTCTGTGTGTTGATGTGCCTTTCAAATAAATAAAAATAAATGAACATTCTTTTAAAAATAAAGTATTTTTAATACTAGCATTTTCTAGATTTATGGTGGCATTTCCAAAAGTTCATGAGAAATGGAATTAAAAGATAAGTTCATTTTGGTACATTTTTAAAATCCATGCACAGAATTTTTATGTATTTCCATAACTTTTGAAGATCTCTTACCTATGTGAACTTTAATTTTTTTGTGCATGAAAATAAATTTACCTTTTAATTCCACTTTCCCTGAACTTTGTGAAATACGTCCATATGTATCCTTAGTTTGAGAAAATGCCTGGACTTAGCTTGGGCTGCTTATTCTTAATTCTAAATGCTTTGAAATGGACTTTGATTGCCTGGGTAGCATCAACTGGGCCAGTGGACTGTCTCCAGGGTTCTGAGATCTTTGGAGGGGAGGGAATCCTCATAGCTGAGCCACACTGTACTAACATGGTGACTTATACTAACCATGTAGATGGAGTTAGTAGCAACATTTTCAGAAGTGGAAGTTTCTTGAAAAGGAAGTTGCTTGGCAGACAAAACTAACTGCCCACTCTACTGGCTTTCAAATTTACAATTGAGAAATAAAAATTCTTTTCTACATACAAAATTCTTTTTAAAAATTTTACTTCAATATTCACTAGACAGAGAAAAACACTGGGCAAATCTTTGAAAGTACATCTAAGAAAAGAAGTTCAATAACAAATATGAAGTTAAATTGCTCTTCTTATTCTATTATTCACTGGGCTATGATAGAGCTGATTATCACTTAACCTTTGAACACTAAATTAACCTCTATTTACAGCCTTTCAACTCTTCTTGTCCTGAAACCTAGAAACTTCATTTTGAGTAAGTCAATCACAGCATCTTGAAGGAGGGGAGGACTGCAAGGCAGTGTTCAGGGCACTGGTCATGTCACCATGAATTCACGGCCGGAAACTTACCAGTTTCTCACTCATGAAGATGGCCAAATGAACCTTGCCACCATCAGGCCCCAAAAACTGCGTGCCAAATTCACAAAGTAAAACTCCCCCAATGGTATTCAGTGAATAAAAGACAAGCAAACGTGACTCTGACTTTTTTTTTTAATTGCAGTAGAAATTTTTTGCTCATTTAGCCCATCTCATCAAAGTGAGGTACTTCCTCAGGGACTTATACTGATTCCTCCATCTTCAACATACAGTTTCCCAGTGTTGATATCTGATTAACAGACAAGTACGGACACCACATGGGAGACGTTTATGGGCCAGGCAGGGAAGCTGCCTATATATATAGTTCAGATGGCTAGAACACAACCACGTGGCTCCACAGAATGCAAGTGGGAAATGCACTACCTAACAAAACAGCCACGTCCTGGCAGCTACACACTTTGGTGCAGCTCCACATAGCTACTGTTTTCAATGTGACATTATTACAATCATATCATTTTGTGTCCTGTTTTTACATTAATATTGTAATAAATCCTCTCCTATTCATGTAATTTGCATAATAATTTTTAGTTGTCATGTCTTATAGTATTGATGAATCCTAACTTCTCAGACCATCCTTAAGTTGAACATTTATCTCTCTGGTTTTGAAGATTACACTTGCCTGCTATAAACATCCCTTTGCTTCAAAAATTTTCTCCAAATTAGCAATCTATCTATCTAATAGGAGATGTTAATAATAGGGGAAGCTGGGTGTGTCCCATTGTGACAAACGTATCATGCAAATATAATATGTTAATAACAGGAAGCTGGGTGTGGGGTATATGGGAACTCCCTGAACTACCTCACAATTTTAGTTTTGTGTATCCAAAACCATTCCAAAACAAAATGTTTGTGGAAAACATTTTTTGTTCTTGGTGCAAATGAGAGGACCTGGTTTCATGGCACGTTAGCATCACTGGGGAGAGACGGGCAGACTCTGCAGGCCTACAGTCCTCGGGTCTTGGGCTCTGTTCTCTCTGCCCTCGCTGGACAGAACCATAGAACTGGCTGTCTGAAGTGGAAGGCAAGCTCTTGTGAAGGAGGCGGTGAGAGGCCATTTGTTACTCCCTCCATTTCTGTTGCAGCAGTGTGGGCTTCTCACTCTGGGCTCCTTTCTCTAGCAGAATCTTCCCGGTCACAAGGCAGCTGCCTCCTCTCCCTGTAGGAAACCAGATTTGACTTCTCTCTTCACATCCATCACTTACCAAGGACACCTCCCCTCAGACAGAATTGCTCCTTAACTCTATAGTACGAAGCACCTCAGCCCGGGAAGGCCTGTGCTCACGACAGAGGTCGCTTCAAAAATGCAGTCCCTGGCAGGTTGCTCAGGTGGCTCAGCACTGTCAACAAGAACACGGCTCAATTGCTCAGCTGCTGCTCTGGCCTTTAGGCTGCTCTCCTCTCCTCAGGGGACCCACAAGTTTACTGAGGAGCAGATATCATCTCTGGCCAAACAAAAAGGGCCCTTCACCCATGTGTCTTTTAATTAGAGAAGGACAGTCCCAGAAGCCCACAAGCTGGGGTCCCACTGGGGTCCCTTGGGGTCTCACTGGCTGCAACAGGTTCAAATGCCAAAGTGTGAGAAGCAAGAGAGGCAAATGAAAACTGCCTGCACAGCAGAAAGCAATGGTGGGGGTGGGGGGTGATGGGTGGCGGAAGTGGTTGGAGGGCACAGAGTGACTCAGTGGCAAACACTGCCGGTCCTTCCCTGTGACATTTTCTGACTCTTTGACCTTTGCTTTGATTTGTTAAAGTTTTCATAAAAGTAATTAACCCTCACCATTGAGAATAAAGAAATAAGTGGTACTTCACAGGTAGGAGTCTTTGAGGGGCAATGTTAGCACATTTTTCATCCTGCTTCTGTAGTTTCTGCATATGGAGCAAGAACAAGGAAGTGTGGAATTAAAACTGTCCCAGCAGCCGTCTTCTCAGCAACGGCAGCATCTGTCTTAGGGAGTTTTTTTATCTGGGCAATTCCTGCAATGGGCTTCAGCGGGCTTGGGCGTGGGACTGTCGGGGGAAATGCAAATAGCATTGCAAATAGCATGCACCACTACCTGGACTCCCATGGGGTCTGAAGTATAAAAAGGACTAAACTGGAGGGTATTTGGGAATTATTCCTTGACAACCTGACAGGATAAGGGCCTGCAGGTATGGAAATGGGATTATAGGTGAGAAGGCTTGGCCCCTGTTCTGTGCAGGACTTCAGTCAATGGGGAATTTCTTTGATGAGAAATGCCGGATGTGTGTAAAAACAAGCCCCCGGGAACCTTGGTAGCATGAAACAAAATTTATTATTTCTTAGGGCTCTGTGTGTTCAGAGAAATCCACTGGGAGATCAACTCGACATGAAGAAGTCTCTGAACGCTCAAAATTGAGCCTTCCACTCACATGACTGGTGCCTCAGCTGGCATAGCAGAAGCACTGGGGAGCTGGCCAGGCTGCTCTCACTCCACAGTCTCTCCAAGGGGACAGCCTGGGCTCCCTCCCAGTGAAGTTGTGTCAGGGCAGTCATACTTTTCTTTCAAAAGCCACTATCATATGATACACACACACAAATACCTTCCATCTGTTGGTTGCTGGGTCAGGCTGAAGCCAGAAGTCAGGACCTCCATCTGGGTCTCCCACATGGGTGTTAGGAACTCAAGTATAGAAGCCATCATCTGCTGCTTTCTCAGGTGCATTAACAGGGAAATGGTTCAGAAAAGGAGACAGGTTTGGATCCGAAGCACTCAGACATTGGATATGGGCATCCCAAGCTGCAGCTTAACCTGCTGTGTCACCATGCCCGCCACCAGTCACACTTGTCAAGAAAGCACGCAGTAAAACAGCAAGGCTTCTTTCGACCTGGCCTTGGGAGTCATGGGGCATCTCTCTCACCATAGTCAACTGCTTAGAAAGGGCGTGCACAGAGTCCTTGTGGGTAGGAGCAACACACACAAGCTCAAGACTGTTCCCTGAAAGAACAGGTCATCAAAGAAGGAGGTACCTTTCTCTGAAGGGAGGAGAGAACTTCCACTTTGACTATGACCTTGTCGAAATATGATCAGAGTCAGCAAACTCAAAAGGCCTCCATAGCCTTGGCAACTCATGACAAGAGCCTAGGGTGATTACTGACGCCATAAACAAGAGTGTCAATTTGTTAAGTCAACAACAGGAGTCACTGTGCACTTACTCTTCATGTAGGCTCTCTGTCCTTAATGTGCTGTATATCATGATTTAATGCTATAATTAGTACTCAAACAGTATTTTTTCACTTTGTGTTTCTGTGTGGGTGCAAACTGTTAAAAGCTTTACTTAATATATGCTAAATTGATCTTCTGTATATAAAGAGAATTGAAAATGAATCGATGTGAAAGGTAGGGGAGAGGGAGCGGGAGAGGGGAGGGTTGCGGGTGGGAGGGAAGTTATGGTGGGGGGGAAGCCATTGTAATCCATAAGCTGTACACTGGAAATTTATATTCATTAAATAAAAGTTAAAAAAATCCAAAGGAGGGAGATATATATATATATATATATATATATATATAAAAGGCTGTTACCTGGAGGATTATCTTTGGAGACCACTACCCCTAAGAAATAGTGACATCAGACACAGAACTTAAAGAGCTTCATCTCCCTGGGTACCACTATCTTTTACTAACTGCAAAATAAGTGAAATTATTTTCAAAGATGTCTTTATTTATTTGGAAGTAAGGAGGAAGGAAGGAAGGAAGGAAGGAAGGAAGGAAGGAAGGAAGGGAGGGATGGTCACAATAGCCAGCACTGGGCCAGGATGAAGCGAGGGGCCAGGTGTTCCATCCGAGTTTCCCACATCAGAGGCAAAAACTCAAATACTTCGTCTATCATCTGCTGCTTTCCAATTGCATTAGCAGGGAGCTGGGTCAGAAGTGGAGTAGCTGGGGCTCAAACTGGCACTCTGATATGGGACGTGGGCATAAGCTACAGCTTATCATGCTGAGCTGCAACGTCTGCCACAAACTAAGTGAAATTCTAAAATTCAAATAAGCTTTTTAGGAGGCTTTGGGAGGGAAACAAACTAGGTGGCAGTATCCATGAAAAGTGTGGGAAGAGATAGCACAGCTAAAGCCTGAAGGGCTGTAGTCAGAAAGGGGAAGCAGTGGAGAAGCAGGTGGCGGCACGGACTCAGGGAAGCACAGGCCGTATCTCCACCTCGGGACCTTCAGGGCCTGGCAAGAGGGGCTGCCTACAGTTTAGTATATGGAGATGCAAGCTATTCTGCCTGGATATAAATGGGAGAGTTAAGTATCAAGGATTTGGCAGTATCTGGACACACATAGTTCAGATCACATAAAACACACACACACTCACATACTTTTTATTTTAAATATATTTAGGCTCACAAAAATCACAACAAAACTTTTTATAAACATCAGTATATGCCACTTATTTTGATGGACTCCTTGAAGAGCTGGTCCCATATAACTGCAAGTGGGATAATCAGGAATCTGACAAAGTAGTAAAGAGCCTGGTGAGAGTCAGTCATCGGCTCACTCAAAACCCAGGTGAGTTGCTTTAATTTAAAGGTTAAGTCTTAGTGGATTAAATGATGTAAGAACCCTGAAGATGGCAGGACAAGTCCACTGTTTTTCCTGCAAGCATACTTCTCCCCTCTTAAAATTAATCCCTTCCAATCCCTCTATTCTGCAATAACTGCCCACCAAGCCCCAAGTAAAAGAACTTGACCCCTAACTCATGCTCAGAAATACATCAGATATATAGCTCAGTTCTGGCTGCTCTGCATCAGGAGGATGGTTGAGGGGAGGGAGTTGATGGGAATATGGTAATATCAAGAACATTTAGGGTGGAGCCTAGAAAGATTAAGGAGGGTGAAAAGCAGAGTTTTCAGGAAAGGACTAAAAGCCCAAAACACCAATGCCAAGTGAAGCAGAAAAACTCTGACCCACTTGATCCAGTCTCAGAACTGTACACCTGGGGCCGGTGTTGTGATGCAGTGGGGTAAGCTGCTGCCTGCAACCCTGGCATCCCCTATGAGTACTCATTTGAGTTTCAGCTGATCCACTTCCAATCCAGCAGCTCCCTGCTAACCTGCCTGGGAAGGTAGCAGCAGATGACCCAAGTGCTTGGGCCACTGCTACTCACATGGGAGATCTAGAAGAAATTCCAGGCTCCTGGTTTTGGCATGGCCCGCCTCTCCTCTCTCTGCATAACTCTGACTTGCAAATAAATAAATACATCTTTAAAAAAGAATCTAATCCAGGTTTCCCATGTGGGTGGCAGAAACCCAATTACTTGAGTCATCAACACTACCTCCTGGTGTCTGCATTAGCAGAAAATTGCAGGCAGGAACAGAAGCAGGTATTGAACCCAGGCAGTCTGATATGAGACACAGGTGTTATTTTAATCACTAGGATAAACACCTACCCCATTATTGTTTTAAAAATTCTAAAAGTCCTTTGAGTTAGCTTGCAAAACATCAACGTAATCTTCTGCAAAACCTATCAAATCTAATCATACCAAAAAAAGAACCACAACTATTTGTCTTAAAGGAAGTGACTCCTGGGGCTAGTGTTGTGATACAGTGGCTAAACTGCTCACTCAACACTGACACCAGCAAACAGAGTTTCAGTTTCCTGGCTTCCACCTGGCTCAGTCTAGCTGCTGTGGCCATTTGGGGGAATGAACCAGTGGATAGAAGATCTCTTTCTCTATGTCTCTCCCTGTCTCTGTAACTCTGCCTTTAAAAAATGAATCTTTAAAAAAAAAGTTAATTCCCACAGAGCTAGGAATTAGCAAAGACACAGATTAATTTCACAGAATATTTAATTGATTTTATTGTAACTGGATCAGGCTTGGTTCCAGGGAAACAGAAATAACCAGTTATAGAGAATCATACATTATAGTAGTTTTAATTGTAGTTAGATTTCTCCTATAAGAGAATCATGAAACTCTGAATCAATTTCAAGATCTGACTACCTACTTTCAAGATTTGATCTTTGTCACCGTGTAATCAGAAAAAATGAATCACTTGTCCCATAACAACTCTAATAGAAAACTGCATAATCCTACGAGTATGGGAGCAACATGAACTCCTCTTTCACTAGCCAGTTGCTGGTCCAACAAAAGATACTTTACCACTTCTAAAAGAAATGTCCTTCTATGAAAACACATGATATTGGGGGCCAGTGCTGTGGGCAAAGCCTCTACCTGTGGTACTGGCATCCCATACGGATGCTGCTCCTCTTCCAATCCAGCTTCCTGCTGTGGCCTTGGAAAGCAATGGAAGATGGCCCAAGTGCTTGGGTCCCTGCACCCATGTGAGAAACCCAGAAGAAGCCCCTGGCTCCTGGCTTCCTATTGGCCCAGCTTCAGCGGTTGCAGGCATTTGGGCAGTGAACCAGCAGATGGAAGACCTCTCTCTCTCTCTCTCTCTCTCTGTCTCTTCCTCTCTCTGTCTGCAACTATGTTGCTCAAATAAATAAATAAATCTTCTAAAAAAAATTACACATGAGATCTGAATCAGAGTTAACTCTACACATTAGGGCTTTCATTTTGATGAAAAACTAACAACAGCTTTTCTCTTTTTTTTTTTTCTCTTTATTCACAAACTGATTATTAATGAGAAAATACAGGGGGTCAGATTAACAGTGCAACTTGAATCTTCACTCTTCTTGGAATTCCAGTGCTGGGATGACACTCTTCATAATACTGTGGCATTATTTTCTCTCCCTTCTTTTTTGCCCAGAGTCCTTTCCAAAAGGAAACATACTGACTGGCATTCTACATTATTCCTAATTTTCAGGTAGAAAACTGAGATAGAAGAAGTGACATCTAAAAACACTGGGGACTATTTTTTTTAAAAAAAGACAATAATTCAAATTTTCTTGACTTAATCATTCTCTATATTACCACAGTAAAATATATTACAAATTCCAAGAGATTATTGAAATGCAATAATAACCTATGACTTCACATTGATGAGGCTATTGATAACAAACTGACCAGTGAAGTAACTAGAACAAAGTTCAAATGTAAAAAAAGATTCATTGTTCTATTTTACAATATAGAAACCACCACAGCATGTAAACACACACAAAGTAATAAATAATAATTTATAACTATAAAATACTGCAATATTTGGATGGCCAAAACCATGAAATTTTTGTTCAGTATAACTTCAGGGAATTTTCTCACACAGAAATACAGATTTTTGTAAATTGGAACTCCATGTAAGAGACACATGAAACCCTTAAGTGACTGGATTGTTCAATAAACAGAACTCCACACTGCTTTCTTATAAAGGCCTAATGAGTTTAGAATTCAGTGAAATCTTTAAGAAAGTCTAACCTATAGAATAGTGTGTTTAAATTGTTTGGTCCTAGTTTAAAAAAAAAGCAAATTCCTTTGTAAGATATTTTATTCATCTGAATATTACCTTTAAAGGGCCTGACTTGATTTATATCCAAATAAATCACAGTAATGTATAACTTCCAGTCTCCAGTCTATGGGTTCTCCATGACTTTTGATTCAGTGTAAGTCAACACACTGACCTTCCTATGAGTTTCCCATAGTACCAGCTTCAGCGCTTTCCACAGTTTTCTGTCCTCTAGGTTTTGATGGAGTGTGAAGTTAGTAATGGCATGGGCATGTGGTATTTCTGAGCATAACCTGCCAAAAGGTGATGATTTCCTTAGAAGAAAAGCCATGTGCTGCAATCACACGTCTAAGCTGACAGACATCCAAATGGATTCTATATAAAAAGAAAAGGTTTATGTCTTCTGGAAAATGAATGTCCACCTTTAACAAATTCAAACAGATCCCAACATAAACATCTTCAAACTTGATAGGTTTTACGTGACCCATCATGTCATAGATCCTTGGTACCAAATCTTTGGACATTATATAGCCCAACCCACTGCAATAAGGAGGGAATACTTTGAAAGGATATTCCTGGTATGAAATATGGGTCTTTTGGTAAAATCCTCTGTAGGAATAGTTCTCAATTAGAGGATAACCTGTGAAAAATTCCTCTGGGTTGTTTAAGTTTAAAAGATACTTCACTAAATTGCCAGTATTGATGAAAACATCAGTATCTGTCTTCATGATGTACTTGGCATTGGGACAAAACTCAGTGACCCACCTGAATGCCATAATGGTTTTCAAGGTCAGGTTATTATAGGTGTCTAAAAAATCTTGTCGTATTATGTCACCGTAAAGAAGGTGTTCATCCTCTAAAGACAATGCTAACATTTTGTCTTCCTTTTCAGCCTGTTGGCCCAATAAGAAAAATGTAAGAACCTCATATCCCCACCAAGACTTTTTTTCACCCCAAGTAACTCTGATGGCCTGTCTGGCTTTCACATCTGAGGGATGAGAAGTTACCAGGATGACCAGAAATGGGTTTTGATGAGAGCAGTTTGAATGCTCCCGGAGAGTGAAGCGGAAGTTCTGTCTGTAAATTGGCTCGTACTCATAGAAGTACATCAAGTTTACACGTTCAATCACATTGTACTGAGGTAGGCTGAGATACCACATCACCAGGAAACTCAGGAGTGACAGTAGCAGGAGGCTCCATTTGAGGGATCTCAGTGACATCCTACTTGGAAGGGCAGTCAAGAGAGCCAGGTCCATCCACAGTAGCTCAAAAACACGTAAGCCGCAGGTTCTGGAGGATTTATAAGAGATCAGGTTAATGTTCTGTAACTTCAAACACATTGTTCAAATAACACTTCATTTATCTGCCCTAGGACAAAGAACAGAACGAAAGTTCTAAAGAAAAACCAAAAATTCTGTCCTGAATCTCATTTAACAAGCCAATGGATATCAACAACCAAAAATATATTTTAGCTTTTCACATCCAGATTAAGGTTGAAACATGTCCTTTATGTTGGGAAAACCAATCCTTGTTCTAAACAAGTAACAACTTATTACCAACTATGATTTTTGTCCCAGCTGCCTGGAAGGACAGGAAGGGATAAGGGATGTATAATTGTGAGTTAAACATAAATCTACCATAAAACAAACAAAAACTGTCTCTTCTTTACCATGATGAAAAAACAAATAAAAAGATTTTGGGCCAGCATAGGATAAGCAATGGCCTGCGACACTGGTATCCCATATAAGCAGTGGTTTGAGTCTTAGCTATTCCACTTCCAATCCAGCAGCTCCCTGCTAACATGCTTGGGAAAGCAGTAGAAGATGGCCCAAGTGCTTGATCCCCCGTCACTCACATGGGAGACCCAGATGGAGTTCCAGGCTCCTGGTTTTGGCCTGGTCTGGCCAGGATATTGTGGCCATTTGGGAGCAAACCTGTGGATGGAAGATATCTCTCTCTCTCTCTCTCTCTCTCTCTCTGAAACTACCTTTCAGATAAATATACATTTTTCTTTATTATAATTTTTTTAATTTATTTGACAGATAGACAGTGAGAAAGGGACAGAGAGAAAGGTCTTCCCTCCGTTGGTTCATTCCCAAATGGCCTCTACGGCCAGAGCTGCAGCAATCCGAAGCCAGGAGCCAGGTGCTTCTTCCTGGCCTCCCAACTGTATGCAGGGGCCCAAGCACCTGGGCCATCCTCCACTGCCTTCCCGGGCCACAACAGAGGAGCAGCCAGGACTAGAACCCGGCACCCATATGGGATGCTGATGCCGCAGGTGATTAACCAAGTGAGCCATGGAGCCAGCCCCAATAAATACATTTTTCCTAAGAAAAAAAAAGTAAAAATAGCCAGCATTGTAGCATAGTGGGTAAAGCTACCACCTGTGACACTGGCATCTCATATGGAGCTAGCTTGTGCCTTGGCTATCCCACTTCCAAGCCTGCTCTCTGCTAATGGCCTAGCAAAGCAGTGGAGGATAGCCCAAGTACTTGGGCCCCTGCACCCACATAGGAGATCTGAATGAAGAAGCTCCTGGCTTCATCCTGGCTCTGCCTTGGCTGTTTTGGCCACTTGGTGAGTAAACCAGCAGACAGATATCACTAATAGCAGGTTCCAAAAACCCAAGAGTCTTTCAGCTATGTGATTTGATATGGATTCTAGAAAATCAAAGAAAACCTCTATAGCAATAATTATGCACAGTGGCTGGTGATGGTGGGTAAGATGAAACTGGAGACTCTATCTGAGAGAGTCTTCCAGAGACAAACAGGATAACCATCTCTTGAGACCAGGAAATGACTTTTATTTGCCCCAAACACCCGAAGTCACAATTTTGCCTCTGGCTGAATCAAAGCTCAGTCTGGACAGCAATCACTTAAAGTTGTGCCTTTAGCACTGAGATTAGTGTCCTAGACCAGTCTATTCAGTAACCATATATCAGATTGGATCACAGACAGAATCTCCTAGGACACTTGCTTTTGCACAAAACCTTCAGCTGAGACAAGGGAATAGAGCTTTGTGACACAGAGCATTCAGACCATGGTGACAACTGAAGCATCAGCTCTGCTCCAGAGGTTTACAATTCAGAATCCCCCAGGGCTTTCCTGGCACCATAAGCACTGGTCTCAATCTAAAGGCATTCATGCATAAGTGGTTACTGGACATCTTCTACAACCACAGAGGCAATAAGGAATTAGAGGTGGAAGGAGAAGCAAATCCTAAGGCAATGTGTAAACATGGCACAGGGAGACCAGAAAGAAGTTCCTGGCTTCTGGCTTCAGCCTGACCCAGTCCTGTTGCAGGCATTTGGAGAATGAACCAACAGATGGAAGATATGCCTCCCTTGATCTCTCTCTCTTTTTCTTTCTCTCTCTCTCTTTTAAATAAATAAATAAATAAGAGTATGAGGAGGGATATGTTGAGGGACTTTTGAAAGGTACCTCTCATTTAAAGTCATCTGGGGTACTGGCTCCTGGGAATCTAGAATTCACTGTGGAGGGTGAAGGTTAATGTCCTACAGGAAGGTGGGTTCACCAAGGGATTGACCCTGGGTTAAAATTAGGGTTAATATGTATTGATCTGTATTGATGGTCCTCTCCACCACTTAATGTTGTGATTGCTCAGAATTTCTCTATAGACAAACCCCTCTACAGGCAAAAGATGAGTGGTCTTTCTCCCAGTCTTGGTTGAGATCAGCTTTAAATCACATCCATCAAACAGTTTTCACAAGGGTCCAGAGACCACCCCCTCATTTCCTCTCTTCTATGAAATCCTCTCATTACTTGGTTGATGACAATCTTAGGATCAGTGGCTGCTATTCTCACTCTGACTTTTATACTACTGTGTCCAAGCATTTATAGGAGTTGATAATGGAACAAACCAAGGCCTTTACCAACCAGGCGGTCAACCAAATACTGCTACAGGGATATACTCGGCTCCCCACCCAGGAGACAGTGGCTTGAGACATCGCCCCATGGCAACAGAGAGTAACTCATCGTCTCCATGTCAGCAGGAAGTAGCTCTAAAGACAGATCATCATCCCTCTACCCCTCCTGTACTTCTGGGACTAATGTAATCCCATACACTCTTGCTTTATAAAAAACAAAAGGAGGGAATGTTAGTAAAATGGCGCAGTCTTGTCTATGGAGTGATCTACACCCCTGACACCATCCTAGGCTCTAACCCCTGCCACCATTGCTGCAAGCCAGGTGACCACATGGCCCATCCATTGGTGTCAGCTACACCCCCATCCTAATGGAATTCGCTGCTCCTACTTCCCTGCCCACCCTCCAGCAAATGTTTAACAGGACCTGTTTCTTGAACATGTGGCTCTGTCGCTCTCTCTCTCTTGATCTTTTTCTCTTTCTCTCCCTCTCTCTTGATCTCTTGATCTCTATGCTCTCCTTCTCCCTTTTTTCCTTCTTTGCCCTTTCCATCTGGTCTGTTGGGTTTCCCACAGGGGTCCAAGCACTTGAACCATCCTCCACTGCCTTCCTGGGCCACAGCAGAGAGCTGGACTGGAAGAGGAGCAATCGGGACAGAACCGGCGCCCCAACTGGGACTAGAACCCAGGGTACCGGTGCTGCAAGATTAGCCAAGTGAGTTGTGGCGCCAGCCTTTCCATATCTTTTTCAATTAATATTTACTTATTTGGGGAGAGCACCCATTGTCTCGTTCACCATCCCCAAACGCCTGCAATGGCTACATTCACAGCTGAAGCTGGGAGCTGGGGACACAGTCCAGGTCCCCCATCTGAGTGGCAGGAAACCAGATGCTTGAGCCATCACTGCTTCCTTCCAGGCGCTGCATTAGCAGGAAGCCAGATTCAGGAGCAGAAGTTAGGTACTGACTCCACGTGTCCCGATGTGTGACATGGCTATCTTTTTTTAAATTTATTTATTTATTTATTTATTTGAGAAACAGTTACAGACAGAGAGGGAGAGAGAGAAAAGTCTTCCATCCACTGGTTCACTCCCCAAATAGCCACAACAGCCGGAGCTGCGCAGATCTGAAGCTGGGAGTCAGGAGCTTTTATCGGGTCTCCCACGTGGGTGCAAGGGCCCAGGCATGTGGGCCATCTTCCACTGCTTTCCCAGGCCATAGCAGAGACCTCGATCAGAAGAGGTGCAGCTGGGACACAAACCGGCACCCATAAGGTATGCCAGTGCCACAGTGCCAGCCCCTGGGACACAGGTTTCTTAACCGGTGTCTTAACTACAAATGCCTGCCCTACATTCTGTATTTTAAGTCACACAATACAATGTGATAATTTAGCAAACTCTCTAAAGTTCAGTTCCAGGTGTATGTGTGTGTATATATATATATATATATATATATATATATATATATATGTCTTACTTCTCCATTTATATTCTATATCCTTATTAGCAAAGACAACTTTTTCTCCCAAGAGTCAAAGTGTAAGACAGAAGGAGGCTGCAGCAAGAGTGAGATTAACACTGAAGTTTGACTTGCTCTTTTTATTACCTACTGCCTCCCAGGGTGACCATTAACAGAAAACTAGGCCAGAAGTGGAGTCAAGACTTAAACATGGCACTCTGATGTAGAATGTGGGTGTATGAAGCTGCGAGTTAACTAATGAGCCATAAGCCTGCACCTCTAAATTGATTTCATTTTCAAAAGGGATTATCTTAAATAAACTTGATGACTCCTTACTATTTGACAAAAAGAACATTTCAAAGCTGTAAATTCATTTCTGTTTCTTACCCTCTTGATTTATTTCTTCTGAGTGAAAGACTTCCGATTTCACCAGCTGAACATTCAGCAGTATGCAGTTGCCAAAAAATAATGCTTGATATGTCTGAAACACATATAAGAAACTTAACAGCATTTACTTAGTGGTCAGGGAATTTATGTTCCAAGAGGGGAATGGAAAAGACTCTTCACTTTTCATTGATTTCTGAACTAAGAATATATGTTGAAATAAATGCTAAAAATACAAGGCTTGTCCACCAAAGTTCATGGCTTCATTATGGAAAGAGAACACTTGATCTTCAAAATTAGTACAGACTCAAAACTCAAATCACGTATCTAAGTTCTCTCATCAACTGGTATCTTATGTCTCCCAACTGCAGTTTTGCTTCCCTTGATAAAAAAACCTCAGAGGTGACTAAGAGAAGAGAAATGGGAAAGAGCTAAAAGACATTCTGCCAGAATCTTAATTCTCTCTTCTATACATACATTCCCAGAAGACAACTCTAAAGGGGGAATGCCAATTACCACTCCCCAGCCCACTCTTTCCCTCCCAACCTGTCTCCACTCATGAATATGAAAGACACACTCATAAACTGTGAAGCATTCTGCCACAATTAAGTCTGCCTGTACCCTGTTTGTTGTTGTTTTGCTTTTTACTGGTCAAGTTGGTCAAGTTTTAAAATCAGAGTAGGACATGACAAATGGGGAGGCAGTGTATTACCACATTATCACTCCTTATGCCAAAAAGTAATCACTATGGATTAGATTCAAAGATGGGAGGAAAACAAACCTGTAAAAACATGAAAATGCAGATGTACATTTTGATAATCTTGAAGTGAGGAAGACCTTTCAATTACTCTATTCTAAGTTAGTAATCTAGAAATCATAAAGGAAATTCTGATCAAATAAATATTTCAGAAAATTAGTGAACAAGGTTGAAAGAGCACAAAAAATGCATGAACAAGGTTGGTATCTTAAAAAAACAAACTGAGTCATTTATGATGAAGAATTTTAAGCTATATAAAAGACAAATTCTTATAGATTAAGGAAAAGATGAACACTAAAAGAGAGTAAATGGCCAAAAGAAAGTTCTCATAAGAATACAAATGGCCATGAAAATAAAAAAAGTTCAAATGCACAAGTAGAGATATTTTAATAAAAGTCTCAAACTTCCAAATATAAAAAATGATACTACACAATATGTATGAAAGAAAAAGGCAGTCCCATTGTATTTTCATGTGCTTCCTGGAGGGAAATTTTGAAACATTTATCAAAATTTTAAAAGTGTAATACCTGTGACCAAATAATACCACTGCTAGCAATTTGTATTACAGCAATAACCAAGGGGGGCCCGTGCCTGGTGCAGTAGGCTAATCTTTGACCTGCGGCACCAGCATCCCATATGGGCACCAGTTCTAGTCCCGGCTGCTCCTCTTCCGATCCAGCTCTTTGCTATAATCTGGGAAAGCAGTAGAAGATGGCTCAAGTGCTTGGGCCCCAGCACTCAAAGTAGGAGACCGGGAAGAAGCTTGCGGCTCCTGGCTTCCGATCGGAACAGCTCTGGCCATTGCGGCCATTTGGGGAGAGAACCAGCGGAAGGAAGACCTCTATCTCTGTCTCTTCCTCTCACTGTCTGTAACTCTACCTCTATAAATAAATAAAATCTTCTAAAAAAAAAAAGAAAATAACCACAGAACTGTGCATTATTTAAAACATGGAATGATTTTATTTAAACAAGTATCATTAGAAAATTGTTTAAATAAAATTATGATATATCCATATAACAGTATGTGTTTACTCACCATATGAAGTAATGCTGATCTATATTCCCTTGATAGTTTACTATGTTAGAGATACAAATGCAAAACTGCATATGTATTATGATTCTTTTTGAAACATGAAAAGTTAAGTATCTACAAATCCATGTGGTCACACATACAGAGTGCAATGTCTGGCAGATGTGTTATAATATGTCAGCGGCCTACATTCCATGGATTTCTGGAAGATTTCCCGCTCTATTCCCTGTTTCTTTTTCTTCCTATATCATTTGGATTTTCCACACTATGTAGTATCTTTGTAAATAAAAACAAAGCACCAAATCTAGATTTTTATGCTTGTTTTGCATGACTCAAAGTTCTTCTGCATGGCAGTAACCTTAAACTGGTAGTTCACGTCTTAAATTTCATCTTATATTTTTTTACCCCCAAAGTGTGACCATTTACATCTCATTGTATTTCTATTAGTTATTATTCTTTTTTTATTTATTTTATAGCTGTGGCTCACTTGGTTAATCCTCCGCCTGTGGCGCCGGCATCCCATATGGGCACCAGGTTCTAGTCCCACCTGCTCCTCTTCCAGTCCAGCTCTCTGCTGTGGCCCAGGAGGGCAGTGGAGGATGGCTCAAGTGCTTGGGCCCCTGCACCTACATGGGAGACCAGGAGGAAGCACCTGGCTCCTGGCTTTGGATTGGTGCAGCGCCGGCCGTAGTGGCCATTTGCGGGGTGAACCAACGGAAGGAAGACCTTTCTTTCTCTCTCTCACTGTATAACTCTGTCAAATAAATAAAAAAAACTTTTAGAAATATAATAATGCTAATATAAATTAAACAGGATTTATATTAGATACCAATCATGGCATATATACATACATAAATCTAACTGTTAATAAAATGTTTACAACAAATGTTATTACTTTGTTCTCCCATAATCCCACGTAGTAAGTGAGCTGTTTTTACTGCACATAATTTATAGGTGAATTTTAGAAATTTTAAATGAAATAACAACACTTTAAGACTAAGCCTTACAGAGTCCATAAACTTTTCCTGAAAGAAGTCTCAAAGAATATATTTTAATATGAAGAAAAATGAGCTAAGGAATTGAAGGGGATGCAAAAAGCAACAAATAAATAGTAACAAAGATAAAAGAACAAGAATAAAAATTTTCCTATATGGTAAAAGAGCAAAACTGAAATACAAGGCACATTAAAAAGTTTATGGAAAATGGAATCACAGATAAGTGTACTTCGGTGTAAACACTGTTTGAAATCCATGCAGTCTTTTTAATAACACATTTTTCATGAACGTTTTGATGACCCCTTGTATGCACAGATTTCAAAAACTTTTTGCACCAAAGTAAGCTTAGGTTTTAATTCCATTGTCCACAGACTTTCTGAAGTGTCTCTGTACTAGGTAAAAATGACATGGTAGCTGCAACAAGATGCTTCAGAGGAAAATTAACATATGCTACCCTTCTTAGATAGTTCAAAAAGAACAAGGAGATACTGATAAATCTTAAAATTTTCCAAAAAATCATTTAAGAATATATATTACCCTTTAGAGTGACCACTGAAGAAACAGATATTGAACAATACCTTCCAAACTGAGAGCCTTGGAAGTAAAAGAAAAAAAGCAAGTGAGGTGTTCAACAGAAGGTAGGAAAAAAAGAGGGCGGGTGGGGAGAAGCAGAAAATGCATGGGAGACAAAACTGAAAAATATGATGGTAGAAATAAATCTAAATATAGCATGAATTAGAGTATACAACTCACCTATTCAAATGTAGAGCTTCTGATACTTGCTTAAAATTCTACCATGCACTGCTTATAAGATACACACCTAAGACAAAATAACACAAAACTTTTAAAAATCAGGAAACAGTAGAAACATATTAAAAGAATGTAAATCAAAAGAAGATGCTATAGTTAATTATTAACATTACACATAAATGAACAGCATTTAAAGGGGATGAAGGAGAATTTTGTTACTAATAAAAGGAAGCATACAACACAATTTAATAATCATAAAGCTAAAGCCATAAAAACATAGCATCAAAATATATAAAGCAAAAATGTGAAAGGTGTCTGTATAAATGTTAAAAATCTTTAATTCTGGGGCCAGCACCATGGCTCACTTGGTTAATCCTCCACCTGTGGCGCCAGCATCCCATATGCGTGCCGGTTCTAGTCCTGGCTACTCCTCTTCCAGTCCAGCTCTCTGCTGTGGCCTGGGAGGGCAGTGGAGGATGGCCCAAGTGCTTGAGCCCCTGCACCCACATGGGAGACCGGGAGGAAGAACCTGGCTCCTGGCTTCAGATCAACACAGTTCTGACTGTGGTGGCCATTTGGGGGGTGAACCAATGGAAGGAAGTTCTTTCTCTCTCTCTCGCTGTCTATAACTCTACCTGTCAAATAAATTTTAAAAAATAAAAAAATCTTTAATTCTAATTGAAGACCTTCAAAAAGATTTTTTTTAAAGATTTATTTATTTATTTGAAAGTCAGAGTTACACAGAGAGAGGAGAAGCAGAGAGAGAGAGAGAGAGAGAGAGAGAGAGAGAGAGGCCTTCCATCCAATGGTTCACTCCCCAATTGGCTGTAACGGCCGGAGCTGCGGTGATCCGAAGCCAGGAGCTTCTTCCAGCTCTCCCACATGGGTGCAGGGGCCCAAGGACTTTGGCCATCTTCTACTTCTTTCCCAGGCCATATAAGAGAGCTGGATTGGAAGTGGAGCAGCTGGGTCTTGTACTGGCACCCAAATGGGATGCAGTCCCTGCAGGCAGCAGCTTTACCCACTATGCCACAGCGCCGGCTCCTATTTACTTATTTATTTATTTAAAGGGCAGTGTTACAGAGAGAAATAGAGATATATCTTCCATCTACTGATTCACTCCCCAAATGGCCGGGACTGTGTCATTCAAAGTAGGAGCCCAGAATTCAACCGGGTCACACACGGGGGTGGCAGGGGCCAAATACCTGGGCCCTTTTCCACTGCCTTCCCAGGTACACCGGCAGGAAGCTGAATCAGAAGCAAAGCAGCTGGGACTCAAACTGAAGCACATCATTCATATGGGATGCTGGCAGCACAGGAGGCATCTCGGGGCACCTCAGAGTTAGTGCCGTAAATGGAGCATTTAAAAAAAAAAGATTTATGTATTATTTATTTGAAAGGTAGAGTTACAGAGACGCAGAGAGAGAGAGAGAGAGAGAGAGAGAGAGTCTTCCATCCACTGGTTCACTACCCACATGGCTGCAATGGCCAGAGCTGTGCCGATCTGAATCCAGGAGCCAGGCACTTCTGGGTCTCCCACGTGGGTGCAGGGGCCCAAGGACCTGGGCTGTCTTCCACTGCTTTCCCAGGCCAAAGCAGAAAGCTGGATTGGAAGTGGAGCAGCCAAGACTCAAACCAGCGCTCATATGGGATGCTGGCACTGCAGGCAGCGGCTTTACCCACTATGCCACAGCACCAACCCCCTAATGGAGCATTTTTAATTCATCTCTCAAAGTGTAATGAAACTCATGTTGAAGACTAGTCTCTAATGTACTAGTGTTGAGAGGTAGCAGAACATTTAAAAGAAAATCAGGTCACTGGGGCTCTACACGCAGGAAAGTATTAACACATTTCCCACCAGAGTGAGTTAGTTATCAAAAGAGCAAGCTGTTACAAGCCTGGCACCTCCCCTCCATCTCTCCTACATACTTGTTCCTCTCATGTGTGCCCATTTCCTTTTCTGCTTTTCCGCCACCCATGGAACAATGCACACCCCTGACCAGAAGCCAATATCATGTTCAATGCACCACCCTAGCCAAAAATGTTTAACTAGAAAGTAATGAAGTTTTTCAAGAAATATACTTGACAGGCTAAGGAATACCACAGGGAAGCACTCAAACAAATCCAGGAGGTGGAGTGTACTGCAAAAAAGCCATCATGGTTCCTTCTCATCAGGGCCATCAAAAAAGGGATAGCTTAGATTAAAAGAGATTAAGGAACACACACAGTTGTAATGTGTAACCCTGGCCTAGATCATGGAAATATCTGAAGACAATATAGATACTAGGTGATGCAAGGAGGATTATTTTGCTAACTGTGATGTTAACTGGCTACAAAAGTAAATGTTCCTGGCTAAACAAAACATGGTATAATGTGGTATATCAACACAATTGAATACTATTCAGCTATAAAAGGAACAATGTATTGACACACACTACAACAGATATCAGTTCTAAAAATTCTTATTTTATTATTTTTTATTTATTTTAGAGGCAGAGAGAAACAGAGCAAGTGAGCTCCCAACCCATGGTTCACTCTCCAAATACCTGCAATGGCTAGGAGCAGGCCAGGGCCAGATTCAGGAGCCAGGAACCTAATCCAGGTAACCTACATGGATAGTAGGAATCCAATTACCTGAGCCATCACCACTGCCTTAAAGGGTCTGTACTGGCAAGAAGCTGGAGTCAAGAGTCAGAACAACAAATTGATCCTGGGCACTTCAATGTAGAATGCAGATGTCTTATCCACTAAGCTAAATATCCACACTGTAAGAATTAAGATGGATGAACCTTAAAACCCTTGTGCTAAGTAAAGGGAGAAAGCAACAGAACACATATATAACATGACTCCACTTAAACAATATATCCAGGGAGGACAAACCTAAAGATAAGAAGCTAGTGGTTCCCAGGATATAAATGGGCATGAGGGATCTTTTGAAATGAGAATATTTTAATATTTGTGGTTATGATTAAAATTACTAAATTGTATCCTTAAATTAAAAATTATGCTTATATAAAAATCACACAGCTAAATAAACTGTATTTATAAAATTATTTACTATGTTCATACATAATGATTAAAGGATCAATTCAACAGGAAGATGTTACTATAATAAATGTATGTGCACTGAATTACAGGGCACCTAGCTATTGAAAAGAAATATTAATTCATCTAAGGAAGACATTGACTCCAATACAACAGTAATGTGGGACTCCAACACCCCACTTTCAGCAATAGACAGATAAGGCAGACAAAAGATCAGCAAGGAAACAACACTACAGACCAAATGGAACTAATGAATATCTACAGAACTTTTCATCCTACATTTGCAGAATACACATTCTTCTCACCAGTGCATGGAACTTTCTTTAAGATAGACCACACAGCTAGGCAATAAAGCAAGTCTCAGAAAATTCAAAAAAATAGAAATCATACCATGCATCTTCTCTGACCACAATGGAAGGACACTAGAAATCAACAACTCAAGAATCCCTTGAACACAGGCACACATATGGAGACTGAACAACATGCTCTATGAACACTGCCTAGCTATGAGGCATACAAGAAATAAAAAGAGAAATAAAAAAAAATTTCTGGAAATGAAAGATAACAATACAACACATCAAAACTTACGGGATACAGCAAAAGCAGTGTTAACAGGGAAGTTTATAGAAACTGGTGCCTACATCTAGAAATTGGAAAGACACTAAATAAATGAACTATCATTACATCTCAAGGACCTACAAAAACAACCATAAACCAATCCAAAATTAGTAGGGGAAAACAAAAAATTAAAACTAGAATATAAACAAAATTGAAACCATTAAAAGCAATACAAAAGATCAGTGAAATGAAGAGCTGGGTTTTTGAAAAAATTAAAAAAAAAAATGATATACCATTGTCCCAACTAACAAAAACAAGAAGGAGAAGACCCAAATTAGTAAAATCAGAGATGAAAAAGCAAATTAATAACAGATGCCACAGAAATAAAATTACTAAATTACTAAAGATACATATGCCAACAAATCAGGAAACCGAGAAGAAATGGATAGATTCCAGTACACATACAACTTATCAAAATTGAGCCATGAAGATATAGAAAACCTAAATAGACCAATAACCAAGATGGAAATTGAATTAGTAATAAAGAACCTTCCAGCGAAGAAAAGTCCAGGACTGGAGGACTTCACTGCTGAATTCTACTATATATTTATTTATTTACTTAAAGATTTACTTATTTATTTGAAAGGCAAAGTTACGTAGAGAGAGAAGGAGAGGCAGAGAGAGAGAGAGGAATCTTCCATCTGCTGGTTCACTCCCCAGTTGGCCACAACAGATGCAGCTGTGCCAATCCGAAGCAAGGAGCCAGGAGCTTCTTCCAAGTCTCCCACACGGGTGCTGGGTCCCAAGGATTTCAGCCATCTTCTACTACTTTCCCAGGCAATAACAGAGAGCTAGATTGGAAGAGGAGCAGCTGAGACTTGAACTGGCACCCATATAGGATGCTGGCACTGCAGGCGGCGGCTTTACCTGCTACACTACAGTGCCAGCCCCCTCTACCAGATATTTAAAGAGCTAATTCCAATTCTTCTAAAGATATTCAAAAAAATGGAAAGGGAGGAAATCTTCCCAAACTCTTTCTATGAAACCTATCAAATGTCCATACCACCTTAATTCCTAAACCAGAAAAAGATACAACAGAGAAAGAGAACTACAGACTTAATTTCCCTGATTAACAAAGACACAAAAATTCTCAACAAAATATTAGCCAACTGAATCCAACAGCACATAGAAATATCATTCACTGAGACCAAGTGGGATTTATCCTTAGTATGCAGGAATGGTTCAACATTCATAAATCAATCAATGTGATATATCTAATTAAAAAACCGAAGAACAAAAACCATATGATTATCTCAATAGATAATTTGATAAAATAATATCCTTTCATGATGAAAACTCTAAGCAAATTGGGTATAGAAGGAATACCTCTCAGCACAATCAAAGCTATTTATGACAAACCCACTGCCAGCATCTTATTGGATGAGGAAAAGCTGAAAGCATTCCCACTAAGAACCAGAACCAGCAAGAATGCACTCTTAGCATTTCTATTCAATATAGTCCTGGAAATTTTAGCCAGAGACATTAGGCAAGAAAAAAAATCCAAGGAATACAAATTGGGAAAGAGGAAGTCAAACTATCCCTATTTGCAGATGATGCGATTCTACATATAGGGGATCCAAAAGACTCCACTGAGAGACTATTGGAGTTCATAATAGAGTTCAGTAAAGTTGCAGGATATTAAATTTACACAAAAAAATCAATAGCCTTTGTATACATAGACAGTGTCATGGCTGACAAAGAACTTCTAAGTTCAATCCCATTCACAATAACTACAAAAAAAAAAAACTTGAAATAAATTTAACTGAGGATGTCAAAGATCAGTATGATAAAAATTAAAAAACATTACAGAAACAAAAGACTCAAAAAAGTGGAAAAATAATTCATGTTCATTAATTATAAGTATAATCAAATGTCCATACCACCAAAAACAATTTACAGATTCAATGTGATTCCAATCAAAATACCAAGGACATTCTTCTCAGATCTAGAAAAAAAGACACTGAAATTCATTTGGAAACACGGGAGATTTTGAATAGCTGAAGCAATCTTATACAACAAACACAATGCCAAAGGCATGATAATATCAGTTTTCGAGACATAGAACAGGGCAGTTACAATCAAAATAGCTGGGTATTTGCACAAAACAGATAGGTAGACCAATGAGATAGAATAAAAACTCCAGAAATCAACCCACACATCTACAACCAACTTATGTTTGACAAAGGAGCTGACATCAATCCCTGGAGCAAGGACAGTCTCTTCAACAAATGGTGCTAGGAAAACTGGATCTCCTCATGCAGAAGTATAAAGCAAGATCTCTGCCTTACATCTTACACAAAAATCCATTCAAAATGGATCAAAGACTTAAATCTACAGCATGATACTATCAAATTATTAGAGAACATTGGAGAAACCCTGCAAGGTATTGGCATAGGCAAAGACTCCTTTGAAAAGACCCCAGAAGCCCAGACAATCAAAACTAAAATTGACAAATGGGATTACATCAATTGAGAAGCTTCTGCACTATAAAAGAAACACTCAGTAAAGAGGCAACCAACAGTATGGGACAGAATATTTGCAAACTATGCATTTGAAAAATAATTAATATCCAGAATCCATAAAAAGCTAAAAAAAATCCAGTTAAGAAATGGGCAAAGGACTTAAACAGGCATTTTTCAAGAGAGGAAATTCAAATGGCCAAAGAACATATGAAAAATAGTCAGGACCACTATCAGCCATCAGGGAAATGCAAAGCAAAACCACAATGAGGTTTCACCTCACCCACATTAGAATGACTTTCATACAGAAATCAACAAACAACAAATGCCGGCAAGGTTGTAGGGAAAAGGTACTCTAATCCTCTGTTGGTGGGGATGTAACTGTTAACAGCCACTGAGGAAGACAGTATGGAGATAACTCAGAAATCTGAATATAGACCTATCATTTGACCCACCATCCCACTCATGGGAATTTACTAAATGGAAATGAAATCAGCATATGAAAGAGATACCTGTACCCCCATATTTATTGCAGCTCATGTCACAATAGCTAAGATATGGAATCAACCCAGATGTCCATCAACTGAAGACTGGATAAATTATCATATATGTACACCATAGAATACTGCACAGTGGTTAAAAGAAAGAAATCCTGTCATTTGCAACAAAATGGATACACCTGGAAAACATTATACTTAGTGAAAAAAGCCAGTCCCAAAAAGACAAATACCATATATTCTCTCTGGTAACTAATAGAGTACCTAAAAGTAATCTATAGAAATGAAATTGACACTTTGAGATGTGATGATTTTGAACATCACTTGTCTTGACTGTTGAGAAATAGCGGTTTTTAAATTTCGTATTATTTGTTGACATTTTTACTTAGTGTAGAGTTAATCTTATGAGTTTAAATTTAATTAAAAATAATCTTTGTAAAAATAAAACAATGGAAATAGGAGAGGGAGGAGGAGGAAGGGGGGGAGTGTGGGTGGGAAGAATAACTATGTTCCTAAATTTGTATATATGAAATGCATTAAGTTTGTATACCTTAAATAAAAAGTTTCTATGTTAAAAAATAAAAAGTTTTGCCAGTGCCGTGGCTCAATTGGCTAATCCTCCTCCTGCAGTGCCGGCACCCCGGGTTCTAGTCCCATTGGGACGCCGGATTCTGTCCCAGTCGCTCTTCTTCCTGTCTAGCTCTCTGCTGTGGCCCAGGAAGGCAGTGGAGGATGGCCCAAGTGCTTGGGTCCTGTACCCGCATGGGAGACCAGGAAAAGCACCTGGCTTCTGGCTTCGGATTGGCACAGTGCACCGGCCATAGCGGCCATTGGAGGGTGAACCAATGGAAAAAAAGAAATATCTTTCTCTCTGTCTCTCTCTCACTGTCCACTCTGCCTGTCAAAAAAAAAAGTTTCTAGGTTAAGAAGTAGGAAATTACGTCAATTTTAACTTATATGCCTTACCAAAGGATGCACTCATCAATAAATTGGGGAAATACAGTCTAAAAAATAAAAATAAAAACCTTAAAGAGAGGAAAATACCTGTCATTATTTTTATAGCATATAATCACCTACATAGAAAAAATAACATAAAAGAACAAATAGGTTTACCAAGATACTGGGTATGAATGCAATACACAATTCAGAAACATTAAAAAACAAAATTAAAAAAAAAAACCTAATGAAAAACACAATACCAACAAAACTGTATAGTATCAAGTAAAGCTAATAAAAAATGTGCAGGATCTTGATGTACAGAAGAAAAATACTAAGAAAATTTTTCTAAATAAAAAAGAGAAAAAAACCTGATGTGAACAAACAGAGGAGAGAAGATGTAAAGTTTCTACTTTCCCAAATTAATAAGAATCATATTATTTTAAACGATGGCTGACAATGGAGCCCACAATTCTCAGAAAATACTGATCCAATATAACCATGACAACTTTAAAAGCAAAGAATGAGGCTGAGGTCAGTGGACTGGGTGTTGCCAATCCGTATGGCAGAGATATAGTAATGAGCACAGAACAGTTTGAAAACAGATTAAACCCCCAAATAGCAACACCAAAAACAGCACCACACATATGTAGGAAACTTGATCAAAGGCAAAGGTGGCATCAAAAACTGAAGCGGAGGGCTGGCGCTGTGGCCTAGCGGGTGATGCCGCTACCTGTGGCGCTGGCATCCCTTATGGGTGCTGGTTGGAGTCTTGGATGCTCTACTTCTGATCCAGCTCTCTGCTGTGACCTGGGAAAGCAGTAGAAGATGGCCCAAGTCCTTGGGCCCCTGCACCTACACGGGAGACCTGGAGGAAGCTCCTGGCTTCAGATCAGTGCGGCTTCAGCCATTGTGGCCAGTTGGGGAGTGAACCATCGGATGGAAGACCCCTCCCCCTCCCCGCCTCTCTTCTCTCTGTGTAACTCTGACTTCCAAATAAATAAATAAATCCTTTAAAAAAAAACTGATGGGGAAATGATTCAAAAATAATACAGGAATAAGTGTGGGTAAAGTAAAATTGTGTTCATATTTATCTCCAAAATAAAATTCCATGTAGAGAAAAGAACTATTATTTTTTAAAAAAATAAAAAAGGGAAACTATTACAGGAAAATATAGCAGAAAATATTTGTGACCTTTGTGTAGGGAAAACCTAGATAAATAAGTCACAAAGAGAATACCTCATATAATGAGAGAAATACATTCATATATTTATATTAACTCAAATAGTGCTCCAAAATAAAATTGAGTAAAAATGACATTATATAATGATATACATATAATATTATTTATATAAAAATTTTAAAACCAAACACACAAAAATTAGCTTTTTTATTTTTTATGAACCTTGGTGGGTTCTGTATTTTATTTTATTTATTTAATAAATGTAAATTTACAAAGTGCAACTTTTGCATTGTTGTGGCTTTTCTCCCATAACCTCCCTCCCACTCGCAGCCATCCCATCTCCCACTCCCTCTCCCATCCCACTCTTCATCAAGCTTCATTATTTTATTTATTTATTATTAAAAATGAGCTTTTAGAAACAGTTATGTATATACAACCATTATTGAAAGTAATTGTGGGGCTGGCACTGTGGTACAGTGGGTTAAAGCCCTGGCCTGGAGTGATGGCATCCCATATGGTCACTGGTTCTAGTCCTGGCTGCTCCTCTTCTGATTTAGCTCTCTGCTATGGCCTAGGATAGCAGTGGAAGATGGCCCAAGTCCTTGGGCCCCTGCATGCACGTGGGAGACCTGGAAGAAGCTCCTGGCTCCTGGCTTTGGATCAGTGCAGCTCTGGCCGTTGCAGCCATCTGGGGAGTGAACCAGAGGATGGAAGACCTCTCTCTCTGTCTCTACCTCTCTCTGTAACTCTGTCTTTCAAATAAAATAAAAGCTTTAAAAAAAAGTAACTGTAGGAATCAAAACCACCAGGAGGTTTCACCTCACTCCAGTTAGAATGGCCCTAATATAGGAATCAACAAACAACAAATGCTGGCCAGGATGTTTGGAAAAGGTATACTAAAATCCACTATTGGTGAGAATGTAAACTGGTACAGCTACTGTGGAAGAACAGTATGGAGAGACTTCAGAAATCTGAATATAGATCTACCAAATGACCCACCATCCTATTCCTGGGAACTTACCCAAAGGTAATGAAATCAGCATATGAAAGAGTTATATGTACCCTCATGTTTATTGCATCTCAATTCACAATAGCTAAGGATATGGAATCAACCCAGATATCCATCAACTAAAGCTTAGATAAAGAAATTTTGGTTTATATACTCTATTGGAATACTACAAAGCTATAAAAAAAGAATTAAATCCCGTCATTCGTAAAATAATGGATGCAACTGGAAACCGTTACTCTTAGCAAGTAAACTACTCCCAAAAAGATAAATACCATATGTTCTCCCTGATCTGTGGTAACTAATAGAGTACCTAAAAGGTAATCTATGGAAGTGAAATTGACACATTGAGATGTGAGGATTTTGAATATCACTTGTCTTGACTGTTGAGGAACAGTGGTTTTTCTTTTTCTTTTTTTTTTTTGTCTTTTTTTAATTCATACTATTTGTTGAACTCTTGGTATAGTAGGTTAATCTTATGAATATAAAGTTAACTGAAAATAGATCTTTGTAAACAATAAGAATGGGAATAGGAGAGGGAGGAGAAAGAAGGGTGGGAGTGCAGGTGGGAAGAATCACTATATTCTTAAATTTTTCTATATGAAATGCATGAAGTTTGTATACCTTAAATAAAATTTAAAAATAAAAAATAACTACAGGAAAACATTTTTGATAGTGTATTTCTATGGAAGATCAAAAGAGACTTACATGTTTAAGGGAAAAGTAGGCTAGCTGCAACAGTAATTAATTCCAAGTGATGGAAATATTAGGTGCTCTCTTATGTTAATAGTTTTCTTTGCATTTTTAAGTCTATCCAAAAAATAAAAATCAGGAAAGACATTTTGGATATCATAATCAGAAGACATATCTTAAATCCTGACCACAACACTTATTAGTGGTGTGACTCTGGGCAAGCTCCTTAAGTTCTCAAGTTCCTTCTTTTTAAACTATAAATCAGACATTACAACACCAACTCAATTCCTATGAGGCATGATGGGAAAAGCATAGATGACATAGTCAGCACAGGCTGTGGCTCAGGTCTGGGGCATTCAGGAGTTTCTGAAGTTATGTCATTCTTACAGACATGTAGTGGCTGAATGAAGTAGCCTCCTTATTTATGCCACATGTATATGGGTGTCATAGAAATCAAACTGGCCTGAGACTTGGAACTGGCTTGTTCTCTGATGGTGGGAGGTGGTCTGCTTCCTTAGGAAACCTGAGTAGTTGGTGACATGAACCATGACTTGTTCTTTTTTTAATATTTTATTTATTTATTTATTTGAGAGGTAGAGTTACAGATAGTGAGAGACAGAGAGAAAGGTCTTCCTTCCCTTGGTTTACTCCCCAAATGGACACAATGACCAGAACTGCACCGATCCAAAGCCAGGAGCCAAGAGCTTCTTCCTGGTCCCCCACGCGGGTGCAGAGGTCCAAGCACTTGGGCCATCCTCTATGGCTTTCTCAGGCCATAGCAGAGAGCTGTATTGGAAGAGGAGCAGCCAGGACTAGAACCGGTGCCCATATGGGATGCTGGCGCCGCAAGCAGAGGATTAACCTACTATGCCACGGCACCGCCCCCCCTGACATTGTTCTAAACTTTATGCCCCAGAGAGGGGCAAAAAATACTTGTAACTGATGAACAGAAAAAAAATTTTAAGGGTCCAACAAACAAGTAGACTATTATTTTATTATTGATTTCTTTCATAATTTCATATAGTCAAGAAATAAGTTCTACTTATACTTCAAAAGTAATTTCCATTGTATAAATGCTAAACCTCATGATTATATTAACTACACATGCAGTCACCAATTACATTATAAATGGTTTCTATTAAGCAAACAATATCTTCTCTCACAAGTTGAATGTAATGTTTTGTACTCAACAAGTCATTCCCTGTTGATTTAGGAGTAGACCCGCAATAGCTGAATAAACATTTTAAACACTAGGAAACCTCTTATAAAACCTCTAGAAACAAACAAGTTAAAAACTTCCAGATTAAATGCACCAGTGCTTCAACCATCAAATGGAACTACCATTCTCAGCTACTAAGCCTTAGAGCTTTACCACAGCAGAAGATATTGCCGTCTTCCCACTACCCTCTTCACTCAGCCCCAGTTCATTCACAGGCAGCATCCACCTGTCTTACCAACAAGTATGACAGCCTCAAAAGGACCTTGTGGACCAAAACAACTGGAACTCACTCAAACATCATTTTTAAAAATTTATTTATCTGAGAGGCAGAAAGAAAGGGAGAGACAGATAGGTATATGCCATCTGCTGATTTACTCCCCAGATGCCCACAAAGGTTAGGAACATTTATGTCATGTTCCAGAGACAGAGGAACTCATTCTGGGTCAACCACATGGATGGCAAGGACCCAGGTACTTGGGCCTTCACCTGCTACTTCCTAAGGTATGCATTAGCAAGAAACTGGAATCCAGAGCTAAGACAGGGTTTGAAGCAGGCACTGAAATATGGGATGTGCTTGGGAGTAGCATTTTTTTTTTTTTAAGACAGGCAGAGTGGACAGTGAGAGAGAGAGACAGAGAGAAAGGTCTTCCTTTTGCCGTTGGTTCACCCTCCAATGGCCGCCGTGGCCGGTGCGCTGCGGCCGGTGCGCTGCGGCCGGCGCACTGCGCTGATCCGATGGCAGGAGCCAGGTGCTTCTCCTGGTCTCCCTAGCGGGTGCATGGCCCAAGCAATTGGACCATCCTCCACTGCCCTCCCGAGCCACAGCAGAGAGCTGGCCTGGAAGAGGGGCAACCGGGACAGAATCCGGCGCCCCGACCGGGACTAGAACCCGGTGTGCCGGCGCCTCAAGGCGGAGGATTAGCCTAGTGAGCCGCAGCGCCGGCCAGGAGTAGCATCTTAAATGGTATGCCAAATGCCTGCCTTATTATTTTTTAAAAGAGGAATTCTTAGAGTTTTTACTATATTAAGGTACATTCTCTGATAAGAGGATATAATATACAATGTTTCTCAAATTTATCTGAACAAAGAGCCTATGTTAATTCTCAGAGCCTATGGCAAGACCAATGTGCTACACTTGGGAAATTCTGTCCTAAGAAATTTCTGTATTCACTGAATTGAGAAACTAATGTCTGAAAATGATTAAGCTAATAAAACTTTAATTAGTTTGGACTAAATATAAATTATTCAATTACTTTGGAAAACTTTTTATTTTTATTCATTAAGGTTGAACATTCATGTCCTTCTTAACACACCAATTCTATTCCTAGGCAGAATAACCAACATTAATATGCATGTATGTAAGAATATCAAGAAATGTATTGGGGTGAAGGCAGCCCAAATCCTTCTGATTGAGCTCCAACCCCCAAAACGTGCAAGAAGGTTCATAAGCACACATTATTCAAGACTCAACACGGAAGCAAAATTCACCCACAACGTAAGAGCTAAATTTACATAACTATGTTATCAAAAATTAACAGACTACCATTTCACATGATATCAGGGAGAACCTCCCATACTGTCAAGCAAAAGTAGCAAGACACACAAAGAACAGACACCATGAGTCCATCTTTATAAAAGTTAAAAAGCAGGCAAATAAATGAAGTTAGAATTCAGGACACTGGTAAGCCCTTGGGAGAGGGTGGAAATAAAATTGGGAGGGGCTGAGGTGCATTTCTAGGTGTTGGCCATCTGTTTGACTCCAGAGAGAAGGCTCCAGAAGTGCTCACTCTAACAATTCATCTTATAACTTGGGCACTTTTCTTTTAGGATGTCTTAAGTAAATGAAACCTCAGCAGTTCAGTTGGTCATGCTGTCTATCACTCACTGGGTACATCAGAGTGCATGCCAGCTGCTGTGGGGAGAGCAACAGTAACTGCTCCCAGGCACCAGCTCCTATAATCTTCACACACCCAGGAATTAGGGTGCTTTAAAATCTTTCCTGCTAACATTTTAACAGTCAAGGAAGCTAAGGTTTAGGAAGAGTCAGTAATTTGCCTCAAGTCACAGATCAGTAACTGGTGGAGATAAAATCAAAGAGGACTCCAAATCTGGGATTCTTAGCCCTATTTCCTAGGGAGTCTGCTGATTGTCCCTGTGCTTCCTCTCCTATGGAGCCCTTTGACCAGAGTTGCCCTGAAAGGGTTTTCAGTTTCGCAAGGCCATTGAACCTTGACACAGTCAAGCAGTGCCCAGCCCTACTGTCTTTATATAGACTCAAGATTTCCACTGTGAAAACCCAAAATACAAGGTATTTACAAGAAGAATAACTAATAACTAATCACACAAATATATGCCTTTTTAAATCAAAAACATGCTTTGGCACTAGAAAATAAATGGGGATGGGGAAAGAATCTGTTCCAAAGCAAAGACTCCAGAGAAACAAAAAGAGAGATTCTGCAATGGTACAATTAGTGAAGCTAAAATAACCCAAAATTCTTTCCTGGGGTTCAAAAATGCTGGCTATTTTCTACAAAAGGAAATCATTTATAATCCTTTAAAATATAAAATATTTATAATTGCAAATCTAATGTATATACATTAGAAAAAAATTAGCAAACAAGAAACACTAAGAGACAATAAAAGCTTAAAAATAAATATGCTAACTTTTTGGTGAAGATTTCTCAAGTCTCTCTGTACACCTGTCCTCATTCCATCTACTACCAGTATTCCCTCCCAAAGCCACTACAGCCACACTGGCTTCTTTTCTGATCCCTGGATATGTCCAAACCTCTGATTCTTGGAAGGCTGGCTCCTTCTCATGCTTCAGGACACAGCAAAATGTCACTTAGAAGAGTACTTCCCTGATCGCTTATGTCAAGTAGTCTCCAGTCTATATTTTCTATTATATTCCTTGTTATTCCCTTCTCAGCAATTAACCCAATCTGAAATTAAAAAAAAAAAAACCTGTTTATTTATTTGTTGTCTACTTCCTTCAAGAAAGGTGAGGTTGGGAGAGGGAAAAGATCTGATCTATCTTGTTCATGACCACATCCCCTATATCTAGCACACGGCAGGTGCTCAATGGCATATTAATACTGTGCCAGAGTTTTGGCAATGTACTTATATCCACATAATAAATGCTCCAAAGAATAAACTGAATCCAAAAATCCAAACATAAACTCCTGAATTTGTTAAGACTACTGTTACTTTTCCTCAGCTATCTTATTCTAATAGGCTACACTGATTCTGTTCATTCTCAAAGTGCCAAAAAGGAAAAAACAAAATTTAATATTAAATTTTAAACCCAACCATGACAGACTCAAGTCATTCAAAGAAAAAACCTGATATCTCTTAAGGATAATTACCAAAGCACTGCCAGTTGTGCAACACTCCAACATTTCTACTATGTAACAGAAAAAGTACTGCAAAGGGGGTGGAAATTCTAATTGCCTAGAAAAAATCCTGGGCATATTAAGTTCATACAAGTCATAATTACACACATCAATCAAGTCCTGCATCCGATTCCTTATAAAGGGGGAAAAAAGTCTTATATCCTGGAGAGAAATTTCCCTGGTAGTACTTTCTCAAACTAAACACATTAATTCATAAGCAACCAATATAAAACTCCAGCATTCAACTGACTCAATTGAATATCTAATTATTTTCACAACCCACCACAACTGCTTGAGGTTGGCAGAAACCAACATAACCAGTGATATCCGACCAATGCTTGACTTTTCTCTCTTTCACCACTGCACCCTCTTCAATTCACTTTGTGCATATTACAATCTGGAGACCATGAAAACCACTGGATCCCAGAGTGACCCCAGACCAGACAAGGCAATCTTAGAAGGTGGTGGGGTGACTCTGCTGCCCTAGACCCAGAGCACAGTGCTTGGGCACCTCTGGAACCCGTTAGGAATGCAGAGCCTTGGTTCCCACCCCAGACCATCTGGTCAGAAATGATACTTTTAACTAAATCCCAAGGAGATACTTGAACATTTACAAGTTGGAGAAGCACTGTATTTCCACTTGGGCATTAACATTTTTTACCTTCAGTTCTTTTATCTGTAAAATGAAAACAACACTACCTTCCTCACGGATGTAGTGATGACTACATGCAATACTGGGTACCAAATATTAAGAGAGGGCTGGCACATAGCAGGAGCCAAGCAGATGATACTGCTGTTATTTAAGTTCACACTGCATATTTCCTCTAATTTATTCTGATTTGCCTATATCCACTTGCAAACTCTGTTGCTAGCTCCCAAATTTGTCTTACATGATACAGCTAAATATGAAAATAAATCCTATTGAGTCCACCATCTCCCTCTAACTAAGTAAGCCTTCTTATGGAGTCCAAGGATTCTGCTTCCTCTTCAATCTTCAAGTGCCTGATGTCCTGCTACCCTGCAGATGCAAGTCTTTAGCACTCTTGGTAGAAGTCCAGATGATTCCCTGCATAATGCTCCTCTCTCTCATGTTCCTTCTTTTTGCCTTCTTTGTGCCATACACTGAAAAGCCTAGAGCTATAGGTACTATTTTTCTTGTGGCCTTGGTTGCCCTATTGGAAAAACCAAGTTTTGTTTTTATTTATGAAGCAAAGATGGATGTGTGTTCCCCCAGGTCCCTAGCCAGTTCCTGGGAGAATGGACACCTAACTCGTCACACAAGGACTTTTGGATGCATGTCACCTTTGTTTAGAATAATTTTTAAAGGAACGTGAGAGGGAGAGACTTTGGAATTTCACCCGTGGAGTGGAAACTCTGCCTGGGACCCTAATCTGGACCCTGAAGAAGCTACTCCAGGATTCTCCAGCCCTAATAACTTCAGGCATTCGCATCTTTCCCTTGACTGGTGATGTTCAAATCTTAACTGCCTATTTCTTTCTCTTTCTCTTCAATTGCAAATAAGTTTCTGATTATTCTACCTCTGCTGAGAGTGCTTTGCTGCCTATGGATTCTTCAGCCCTGCTTAAGAAGAACTTAAGTTAGCTTTTTAATGATACACTGCCCCATAGTGTTCCTATAGCCGGACATAACTTGTATTATCCAACGTTCTACACTTCCTCTGGTATATGGAGGATAGCTACAAAATACCTGAACCTTTTCCAACTGAAATGCAAGTATCCAAAGGGCATCAGGCTACTTTATTTGATGACTGTGCATATCTGGTAAGGTTTACATTCTCCTTACCTTAGAGCACACAGCTGGACATATAAAAGGGAATCAAATTTTATTTACTGAATGAATGACAATCAGTATATCTGCTTAATTTAAAATTAAAAATGAAGTATCTGTCAGGGCAAACAACAGCTTACATGAAAAAGAACTTGCTTTCTACTTTATCCAATGTTTTCACACTCCTCTCTCTAATTCTAGCAAGGGTCTTTCCTTGGTCTTGGCACTATAATAAGCAGTTTTCATTTTTCTACTTGTTTGATGATTGCCATGGTCTGTCTCTTCTTAAACTCCTGTTGAAATTTAATCCCATTGTGAGGTATTTAAAGGGTAGAAACTTAATCTGAGTATGGAGTTTAGAGGTAGGGCCTTGGGAGATTACTGGGATTAGGTAAATCACGAGGGTGGGGCTCCCATGACTGAAAACAGTTGGCTCTATCAGAAGACAGAACAGAGGTTACACATGTGATATCATGTGATCTCTCTCTTATACATACTCCAGCTGGGAGGCCTTCAAAGACCAGCTGAAGCTATTTGGACTTTTTGCCTCTAAAACTATGAGCTAAATAAACTTCTTTTCTTAACAAAGTACCAAGCCTCAGTCATTTTGTTACAGTACTGAAAAACTGACCATTTTGAAAACTCAAAATGATAAAAACAACCTTATGAAGTACACATCATTTTCATAACATGTATCTTCCAACTGACAGCCTGAGTTTTGGAGATTGGCTCCAGAATCCAAGTGTCTTCACTTGACAAGGGGAATCTATGATGGTTGTTGGACAACATTTCCATCCTAGCTTGTTTTATCTTGCTGATCCAGCATCTTCACACTTTTCTCCAGGTAAGGTAGCACCTGTTTTTCCTCAGAAAGATAAAGAATTTGAGCCAGAGGCAACCTCCATGCAAATCATCCCAGATGGGTCTCAGCAAGCCTTCTCCTCCAAGGTCACTTCTCAGCAATGGAGAAATTGCTAAATGGAATAACATTAATGAATGAATACCCCACGCAACCCTGAATAAGTTGGTGACTTAATGAACACTTAGATGTCAAAAACAATGACTATCAGGAGCTAGCAGAGATTCATTAAAAATACCCCATCTTAGTAATCTCATTCCCATTTCAATAGGGTCCCTCTACCAGATCAAGGAAAGCCTCAGGTAACACTCTAAGACTAAGCTCCTCCGGAGAGGACAGGGCACTGAAAGGTCCTGAGGAAAATGGGAGTCTAATGACAGCAGCTAAATGGTTCCAAAATGTGCCCATAATAGCCAATGTATAATGTATTCTTCATACAGTAATTTGCTCAACACACACTTTTGGGATTGTGCTGTACTCCAAGAATATAGTACTGACCAAAACAGCCATGGACCTGCCATCTCACTTATATTCCAAGTTGACTGGAACATCTTTGTCAACCTGGGAGAAAATCTCCACAGTTTAATTATAGGACTATCTTTCACCTTTTTTCATTTAGTATTTCTTTTTTTTTTTTTTTTTGACAGGCAGAGTGGACAGTGAGAGAGAGAGACAGAGAGAAAGGTCTTCCTTTGCCGTTGGTTCACCCTCTAATGGCCGCCGCGGTAGCGCGCTGCGGCCGGCGCACCGCGCTGTTCTGATGGCAGGAGCCAGGTGCTTCTCCTGGTCTCCCATGGGGTGCAGAGCCCAAACACTTGGGCCATCCTCCACTGCACTCCCTGGCCACAGCAGAGAGCTGGCCTGGAAGAGGGGCAACCGGGACAGGATCGGTGCCCCGACCGGGACTAGAACCCAGTGTGCCGGCGCCGCAAGGCGGAGGATTAGCCTGTTGAGCCACGGCGCCGGCCCATTTAGTATTTCTTATTAAAGACAAATGAGTGCAGCCTTAACCAATTTTGCAGACAAGAAAAAGCAGGTGAGGGCTGGTGTTAGGTAAAGTTTCTACTTGTGGTGTTGGCATCCCATATGAGCCCTGGTTCGAGTCCCAGCTACTCCACTTCCAATCCAGTTTTCTGCTTATGGCCTGGGAAAGCAATGGAAAATAGCCCAAGTGTTTGGGCCCCTGCGCCCATCTGGGAGATCCAGAAGAAGCTTCTGGCTTTAAATCGGCCCAACTCTGGCCATTGCAGCTTTTTGGGGAGTGAACCAGTGGATGGAGACCTCTCTCTCTGTTCTCTCCCTCTCCCTGTCTGTAACTCTGCCTCTCAAATAAATAAACCTTTAAAGGAAAATTTAAAAAAAAAGAAAAGCAAGTGAGAAAAAAAAAAAAAAAACACAACAAATTCACTACGAGAAGTAATTACAACCCAAGAAGTCTTCAACAAACCAGAATAGGGATAAAGCAAGGTAAGATCTGATGTGAACAAATTTATTTTTCTATATCAGAATTCAAAAAACCAACTGCACAAGAGCAGGATGGAGGACCATTTTAACAGCAGTCAAAACAGATCTCAAGTTTTCAGTGGAGTACATGTTCACTCTGAAGAAAGACAGTGCTGTGAAGGAATAACTGGAGAATCAGGAAATAAGAATTCTAATTCTAAAAGCAGGTCATCGCAAGTCATTGAATTCAGGGAGTTGCTTTTCTTACCAAAACTTTAGGGAACTGAGTCAGCCTTGTAGAATAGCGGGTTAAGCCACTACTTGTAACATCAGCATCCCACACTGGAATGCTGGTTTGAGTCCCGGCTTCTCCACTTCTGATCAGGCTTCCTATTAATGTACCTTAAATGGCAGCAGAAAATATGTGGGAGACCAGGAGGGAGTTCCAGGCTCCTGGTATTAGCCTGGCTCAGACCTGATTCTTATAGACTTTTGGAGAGTAAACCAGCAAATGGAAGATCTCTATATCTGCGTGTTCTATCTCTCTCAGTAAATAAATTTTTGAAAAACAAAAATACCCCAAAACTTTAGGTGACTGAAATAGGACACCTCTCAGGCCCCACCTAGCTCCATTAGCACATAATCTTTATTTTTGTGCACCACTATGTCCCCAGCACCTATTGGAGGATCTGACATACAGAAAGCACTTAAAGCACTTACGAGTGACAACAGCAACAGAAATTCTGCAAGTTAACACTCCCCCAATACACATACACACAAAAAAGTCCCAATATATGCTTGGGCTCAAGAGAAAAAAAACTTCTAGACAAAACGTCCATAGCCACAAAGGAAGGATTTTTAAAAAGTTCATGAATAAAATAAGCATGAGTTTCAGAAAAGGTTTTACACTAAAATATTACCTTTTGATTCTGTTTTTCCATGAACTTTCTGGAACATATCCTCGGATATGTTCCATTTTAAGAGTGGTTGACAAGATAGGTTTAAGTTACAGGGTGGTAACCCAGTTGGTGAATGGTTTACTGTCTACAAGGATTGGATGAAGGACTTGGAAATGTTCTGTTCTGAGGAAAAGAAAAGCTTAGAAGTCCAGGGTAGATGCTTTTAAATATTTTGAACTCGAGAAAGCAAATGGAAACCCAGAAATAAAAACTAATGAGAGGCTTCAACAGAGACCACAAGATCAGTGGAAGCCATCAAGTGGCTGTGAACAGTGTCACGGAGGTCAATTTCTTACTGAAGTTTACATTCTTCTAGACAACTTGCCAAGTCCCTTCTAATTTCAACAGTCCATAACTTTATTTATACTGTTTAAAACATAGCTTATAGAAAGGTTTTAATGTTGTATAACATTTTTAAGATTGAATCTATAGTATTCCTAGGGTTTAAGAAAAAAAATCCACATGGAACACCAGTCTCTGTGGTGGTTGCACATTTTCAGCAGAGAATGAGTGCAAATATCTATGCTCCATTACCACTTCCCAGCTCTGCCTTGGTAACCCCTGCCGGTTGCAGCAGCAGCACCCTCAGGTATATTCCAAGAGGTATGATATTTCAACAGCAACCTAAAAAGAGCTTAACATTTTGGTTGAGTATGAGTTTAATATGAAACAAAAAATATCTGTCATTCAAGCCTGATGGGAATGGAAGCCTGCTGCCTCAGTGTGCTGAGGGATTTTTAAAGACATTTTTAAATAAGACATATACTGTTTGCCAACAAAGTTATTTCCTGTAGGTAAAACATCCCTGTATTTGGGAATCTTTTATAGATAATTGGGTGTGGCTCACAGAGTCTTTGATATGAGGAAAGTGAAGACCAACCAAAAGCAGTAAGATTCAAGAAAGACACAAATGCACTTTTCTTTTTTCTTCTACTCTATCAGGACTTATATCTCACAATAAGCAATGACATCATTAATAATTTGTAATACATGCTGGGATTTTAAGCAGGGGTTTTTTAAGGCAAAGTGAAATTCAGGGCATCACAGATGTCTATAGTAGTCTATGGCAATTTACAAAGTGTATTTTGCAACCCTGCAACATGAATGTCACTCTCAATCCTATTTTTAGGGACCTGTGCAGACCAGGTATGGATGAAACCAGGACCTAAATACAAGCCCTTCAACTCCGGATGCAATGTTTCTTTTGCCACAGCCCAGTGCCTGCATTAGAACCCAACCTCACACCCAATCCCATAGCCTCAAGATCCCTGGGCAGGAAATAAAGAGTCGAACAAAAGTGGATGTACCTTTGCACTCAGGTATGGGCAATCTGAGGGCAGCACGTGACACAGCAGCCAGTGGGAAGTAGCACCAGAGTGACCAGGTCAGGCAAGCTAGGAAAACTGGAGCAAAGATCATACAAGTCAGGTAGGACAGCAGCAAAAATGACCTGAAAGCTGGGTTTTCTGTCTCTGCTTTGATACAAACAGCCATACCACTGGAGAAGGGGACAGGGACTGTTCTAGTTAACAATGCTTCCCACTGCTGTTGTAAGTTAGGAATATTACTGATCTTTGCTAATCTTCCCTTTCAAGCCATGTTACTGATTATCCTCCCTTTAGTTATGTGGCATATTTCATTCACTCACTCATTTGATATGCTAGACTTTTGTCAGAGGCTGTGGCAGCAGTGGGGAAGAAGACAAGTCATGCCCTCAAGTTGGTGACACTTAGTGCAGAACATGGTGGAAGGTTCTAGATTCCAAGCTTGAGACTGAGCCTCATGAGTGAAACCTACCTGGAAAAGATGGGAAGGTGGCATAAGGCAGCCTACAACTCAAACATCTCCAAATTAGTGATCAAAATCCACAGCAGGAAGCTGAGTTTTCACTCTCAGAATGTGTTAATGCCCAATAAAGGTATAAGTTATAGAACCTGTATCAAAATGTAGGAAGGAACTATTTAATACCATGAGATAATAGTCAGTGATCTTTTTCCTCCTAGAAAGTAGATACCTTCACCTTTGAATATGAAGTCTGTAACCAAAACAGCAGCCAAGTAAAGTTCCAGGTAAGATATGTTTAAGGCCTCACTGTCATGCTGCGGGTAGATGACAGAGACTTGTGAAATGTTTTAACAGGAGCAGGGCTTTTTTGTTCTAACTTTTCTTGTTGTTGAAAGAATGACACACAGACAAAAACATAGCTAGAGAAAGAGATCTTCCACTCTCCAAACAGTCACAATGCCCAGGACTAGGCCAGTCCAGAATAGGAGCCAGGAACTCCATCCAGGTCTCCCATTTGGGTGGCAGGGGCCCAAGTACTTGCACATACACCCACAATTCCAAGCACATTAGAAGGGAGCTGGAATGGAAGCAAGGCAGTTAGGACTGGAACCAGAGCTCCAATATGGGATGCTGGTGTTGCCGCAGGTGGTGGGCTTTAGCCTGCTGCACACCATGCAAGCCCCTGTTAAGAGGTTGTTCAAAATGCAAGGCTTGGTTGTTTAGCAGAAATCCATGTCCAATCCCTGAGATGGGTATGGTGGAATGAGAAGGCTGTGCCAAGATGGTGCTGGCAAGCAAGCGTCAGTTACTCAGGAAATGGCTTTGGGACCCACCTGGCAAAGGAGCCTGCCTGGCAACAGGAAGTGATTGGTTACAGCATAAACTGCCCCTTCACCAGATTGGCTGCCTTGGCTATATAAGTTGCTGCACCAACGGAAATAAATGAGTCTGTGAGCTGCTTGCCTCTAGCCCTTTCACCCTACTCCCATTGTCTGTGTCGTGACTCCACACCTCTTGCTCACACCACGCTCCTTCTCTCAGAACGAATCCACAGCAACATCTGGCACCCAACGTGGCTGAGAGAGACACAGCGTGTTGGACCTGGCAAGGTCTCCCCTTGATATTGGCAAGTAGGTTCCTCGGTGTTTTGTGTGCTGTTTGGTTCTGTGAGGGTGAGCACAGAACCCCCTCCTACGTCCCTTTCCTTGTCCTTGTTCTCGGTCTAAGTGACCCCAGGCTAGGCACACACCTCCCAGAAGCGTAATGCCACTTCTCGGCTCCTCCTTTACTTTCAGTTCGCCTGGCAAATTCACATAAGGGACTGATCATCCCAGAATTCGGAACCAAGTCATCTTTCCTCACTCGAGAGAGAGGTGATGCTCCAGAGACACTGTGTGGGCATACAGCCTTGACCTAATGAATCAAGGAAGTCTCCCACTAAGCACAGGACATACGCACGATCTAATACACCGTCTGTTCATCTAGCATAGGGAACCCCTGCAGAATGCCATCAGCCGCTGAGATGCTAGGGATTTGCTTTGTTATATCAGCAGTGCTGTGGGTGTCTCCTTTGGCTAGAGTTGAAGTGGCGTGCTGCTCTTAGGCGCTGAAACATGGGAAACATAACCCCTCTCAGAAGCCCACATAGACTACCAAACACAATGAATCTGTGAGAGATAAATAAGAGCCTGTCACTCCAGGCCGCTGCCTCACAGGCAACAGTTGATGACTTGGGGAGAAAGAACTCTGACAGTGAAAATGACATGCCAGCAGACAACGCACCAATGCCTAGTCAGCCACCCCCCAAATATCCATGGGATGAACTTAGACAACCTCAAGGCGATAACCCATGCAAGGTCATCCCGTCCACACCCAGTGAGGATCCCCACATTTGTGGCAGTCCCTGGGCACCCCAGGCTCTCAGGGCAGCCCCCAGACCCATCCCACCTGCATGTTTGCCTTTAATGTTGGAGCAGATGCAGAATTCAGGCCCTGGATTCCAAAGCCCATAAAAAGGCTTCTGCTAACCAAGGCCAAGGATATGCTTGTATCATTCCAGAGAATTCAGGACAGCCCATTCAGGTACCAGCCAGAAACATCAAGCCTGCAACTGATAGTCAACCAGAACCAGCTTAACAAGACTGAGAGAACACCTTGTTAGCAGACACACCTGCTACTGATTGTCAAGCTGCTGCCCTATCATTCTGCCCTGAGGTACTGCCTGCAGCCACATCCACTACTGATCTATACCCCAATAGCTCTGGTCAGCCATTCGAACAGCCAACAGCCTGCATGTGGTCACGCCATTCCTGATTACCACTGTTCCTCATTCCTACCCCCCATCTGAGCAAGCACTCCTGTGGTCTCCCGTTTTGAGGGCTGCTTAGTCAACGACGAGTAAGACCCCCTGGGAGACAACCTAAGACAGGCATAGCCACAAACGGAGATCACATGGAAATGGTATGGCCAAATGGTATGGCCAAGGATCATGCCTTCCATTGCTCAAAAATAAACGAAAAGGAGGAAATGTGGTGGAATGAGAAGGCTGTGCCAAGATGGCGCTGGCCAGCGAGCGTCAGTTACTCAGGAAATGGCAACAATGGTAACAATGGTTAGGGCATAAACCGCCCCTTGACCAGATTGGCTGCCTCAGCTATATAAGCTGCTGCACAAATTAAATAAATGAGTCTGCAGGCTACTTGCCTCTAGCCTGCTTTCACCCAACTCCTGGTGTCTGTGTTGTGATTCCTTGCCTCTTGCCCCCACCACACTTCTCTCAGAATGAATCCACAGCAACATATGGGCAAACTTTTTTCCTGAAAAAGGCCATTTAAGGAGCTGGTGCTGTGGCACAGTGGGTTAAAGCCCCAGCCTACAGTGCCAGCATCCCATATGGGCACCAGACTAGTCCTGGCTGCTCCACTTCCAATCCAGCTCTCTGCTGTGGCCTGGGAAAGCAGTAGAAGATGGCCCAAGTCCTTGGGCCCCTATACCCAAATGGGAGACCCGGAAGCATTTCCTGGCTCCTAGCTTTGGATCAGCTCAGCTCTGGCCATTGTTGTTATTTGGGGAGTGAACCAGCAGATGGAAGACCTCTCTCTCTCTGGCTCTACCTCTCTCTGTAACTCTTTCAAATAAATAAAATAATTCTTAAAAAAAGGCCATTTAATAAATGTTTTCTCTTCCTGTTGAAGTGAAAGGGACACTATGAGAAACAGTGACTTGATCAGCCCTTGTCCTGACTGTTGATGTACAATATAATGCTTTATCCCTTTTAGTATTTTTTTGTGCTAGTTAATACTATTGGTTGAACTCTGTAATTAACACACAATTATTCTTAGGTGTTTAAATTTAACTGAAAAGTGATCCCTGTTAAATATAAGAGTGGGAAAAAGAGAGGGAGGAGATGTACAATTTGGGACATGCTCAGTCGGACTTGCCCTAAATGGTGTAGTTAGAAACATACCAGGGGATTCCAATAGAATCCCATCAAGGTGGCATGTACCAATGCCATCTCACTAGTCCTAGTGATCAATTTCAGTTCACAATTGATCATAATGATAGGTCTAAGAGTCAAAGGGATCACACAAACAAGACTAGTGTCTGCTAATACTAACTGACAGAATAAAAAAGGGAAAACGATCCAACATGGGAAGCAGGATACACAGCAGACTCATAGAATGGCAGATGTTCTAAACAGTACTCTGGCCTCAGAATCAGCCCTTAAGGCATTTGGATCTGGCGGAAGAGCCCATGAGAGTATTGTAGGCATGGAAAGCCAAGACACTCTGGCAAAAAAAAAAAAAAAAAAAAAAAAAAAAAAAAAAAAAAAAAACAACCCTAAATGAAAGAATGGGCCATCAAAGAAGGAGGTACCTTATTCTGAAGGGAGGAGAGAACTTCCACTTTGACTATGGCCTTGTCTAAATAAGATCGGAGTTGGCAAACTCAAAAGGCTTCCATAGCCTTGGCAACTCATGACTAGAGCCTAGGGAGATTACTGATGCCATAAACAAGAGTGTCAAATTGTTTAGTCAACAACAGGAGTCACTGTGTACTTACTCCTCATATAGGATCTCTGTCCTTAATGTGTTGTCCAATGGAATAATGCTATAACTAGTACTCAAACAGTATTTTACATTTTATGTTCTGTGTGGGTTCAAACTCTTGAAATCTTTACTTAGCATATATTGAATCAATCTTCTGTATATAAAGATAATTGAAAATGAATCTTGACGTGAATGGAATGGGAGAGGGAGTGGGAGACGGGAGGGGTGCGGGTGGGAGGGAAGTTATGGGAGGGAGAAAGCTATTGTAATCCATAACTGTGCTTTGGAAATTTATATTTACTAAATAAAAGTTAAAAAAAATATTTTCTCTTCAATATCCAGCTCAGCTACTCAACTCTGCCTTTGTAAAGAAAATGAAGGTAATACAAAACAAGTAACTATAGAATGCCTAATCAAATGTTATTTACAAATGGGTACATAATTTGGAAATGTTTGTTCTGGTCCCATGGAATACCACCGATGTACACCAATAAAATCTAGTATCTCCCACCTTTATGTTTCCTTATGACTCCAAAGGGCCATGGTAGAGAAAAGGGTACCCTAATGCTAGTAACACTCTCCCTTCCTGATTTAGTTCCTAGAGGCCAGGCAAGACTGATACGTACTACCTCTAACTATGGATGCTCTAGGGGGAGCAGCAAATGGCCTTCTCTTCCTAGCTAATTCCTTGTTTTCAGGGTCAGAAACACATGGGATGGGAAATTCGAATCATCTACCTTAATCTTCTGGGGTTTGTTCCTTAATGACTCAGAGCTTCAAGGAGCACATGTTACCTCCTTGATATAGCTTTGTCTAACAAAGCAGACATGTCCTCAGGGCTGGCACTCTAGAGTGCAAAATAAACACAGGAAAAAACAAACAAACAAACAAAAAAAACCACCTCATTTCTGCCCAGCAAATCTTTGCTCCCTAGACCATCAGAGAGAAGGGGGAAACACCAAATGCAACAGCCACCCCTGCTTGCTTCTGGCATCTTTCCTGTCCGCTTGGAAAAGTGCGACTCCACTACATCTGTAAGATTGCTTTTCAGATGCCTCTAGTCAATCACGCCTCCCTGGCCACCTGGGGTTGCCTCCTCCTTCTGCCCAATTCCTGGCCTTAGATTCCCCCCCAAGCCCTCCTTCCAGTGAGGTACCATCCACCACTCCCCCCGGGCGGGCCTTTCCCGGCGCCGCGTGAACGCATTTGCCCCAGACACCGACCGGGTCCTCCAATACCCCCACACCGTCCCCACCTCCTCCGGGATTCTCCGCGGATCCGCGCGGGCGTGCGAAGGCCAGCACGGCTCCCTGGGGTGGGGCGGAGAGGGGCGGGGCACGGGGCTCCTTGCAGCCGCGGCCTGGGCCCGCCACGCGCCCGGGGGGCCCTCCGCGTCGCCCACGGCGCTGCTAGGCCCCTACCCCGCGCTCACCGCAGCCGGGAGCTGCTGGCTGCTGAGCCCGAGCAGCGGGGCGACCCCGGAGGAGGGGCAGAGAGGGCGTGCGCGGCGCCTCCCGGCCCCGCCAGGCAGGTTCAGCTTTCCCTAGAAGGTGAGTCCCGAGACAGGCCGGTCCCGGGGCCACACCCGTCCCCCGACACCAGGTCCCCTGCCTCACACTCACCTCAGCCCACGCGCGACGGGCACTCAGAGGCGGCCGGCGCTCCTTCCTCCCTCCCCGCCACGCACACGCAGGCTGCCTGCAGTCGCACGCACGGCCCGGCGCGCTCCGACCACGCGCCGAGGCCGTTGCCGGCGCCCCTCGCTCGCTCGTACGCGCGCGCCCGGGACAGCTCACCAGGGCGCGCGTTCTCGATGCTCGCTGTCACCCGGCCGTGCCGAACGCCCTGGAGTGAGGCTGAGGCCGGCAGGGCGAGGATCTCGGTGGAAGACCCGCTCCTTTTCCCGTCTTGCCATCTTTCCAAGACGTACAGATGCACCACTTGGAGGCAGCCCCGGGGTGATTTCACGGTTGAGCTCCACACCGAGCTGGTTAAGAAAGAGGAACCCTTGGGAGGAGTTCTTTGCGCTCTCAGAGGAAATGCTGGTTCTCCTTCCTGAATTGACCGGGAGTGAAGGGTAGGGATGTGCCAGGCTCCCTCAGGAACTGCTCCCGCAGCTGTCCTGTGATCTGGCCAGTCCCGGACGGCCCACCTCACCCCGGGTCGTCCCCATCCCGGGCTTCCTGGGAGGAGCAGAGCAGCTTTAAGACCGGGAGACTGGTTACGTACTGGTCTTTGGTTGGAGGTGGTTGATTTAGTCAGCAGCAACACTTCCCGTTTTGAATAGGCACCCCTGAAATAGTGCTGTCTGAAACAATTCCTTATTCCAGTCATTGGGTTGTGGGGCTGTGGAGAGCTTGGCCCCACATCGCCTCATAAAAACTGTGTGTGTCTCCAAGATTCAGCCCGGTTAACAGTTTACCAGAATTGCTTTCCCTCTCTCAAATACTTGAGCCTGCACTTCCTTAGATGACATTCTTATGCACAACCACCACACCATTATCACAAGTAAGAAACAAGTTGATAACATTATCTACTATTTAGTACACATCCAGATGTCCCCCCCCCCTTTTTTTTTTTTTGACAGGCAGAGTGGATAGTGAGAGAGAGAGAGAAAGGTCTTCCTTTTTGCCGTTAGTTCACCCTCCAATGGCCGCTGCGGCCGGTGCATCGCGCTGATCCGAAGGCAGGAGCCAGGTGCTTCTCCTGGTCTCCCATGTGGCCCAAGGACTTTGGGCCATCCTCCACTGCCTTCCCGGGCCATAGCAGAGAGCTGGCCTGGAAGAGGGGCAACCGGGATAGAATCCGGCGCCCCAACCGGGAGTAGAATCCGGTGTGCCGGCGCCACAAGTGGAGGATTAGCCTGTTAAGCCAAGGCGCCGGCCTCAGATGTCCCCATTTGTGGAAACAAGTCTGATACATCAGCTTTGTAAAAGTGATCCAATCAAGATTCATGCATTGCATTTGTTATGTTAATCTCTTTTAATATAGGACAGTCCCCTACCTTTTATGTTTTCATGGTATTAACTTTTTTTTTTTTTTTAACAGGCAGAGTGGACAGTGACAGAGAGAGACAGAGAGAAAGGTCTTCCTTTTTGCCATTGGTTCACCCCCCAATGGCCGCTGGGGCTGGTGCACTGCGGCCGATGCACCGCACTGGTCCAAAACCAGGAGCCAGGTGCTTCTCCTGGTCTCCCATGCGGGTGCAGGGCCCAAGCACTTGGGCCATCCTCCACTGCACTCCTGGGCCACAGCAGAGAGCTGGACTGGAAGAGGGGCAACCGGGACAGAATCCAGCGCTCCAACTGGGACTAGAACCCAGTGTGCCGGCGCCGTTGGCGGAGGGTTAGCCTATTGAGCCGTGGCACCAGCCAGTATTAACTTTTTAAAATTTCCCAATTCATCTGCCCTTTTTGTCCTTTAGCTCTCAGATTTCTGGTCAGCTGGAAGGAAGGTTTAGAGACTTAATTTGATGGTGAGAATTCTTCATAGGTTACATGAAGCTTTTCATACTGTTTTCCCTCAGGGAGAATATGAAATATTGAATACATAATATTAGTCATCCCAATATTAATGCTCACTAGGGTAAGGAGGACTCTTCCTGATTTCTTCACTATAAAGAATTATGAAAATGTTTGCATTTGTGGGTAATGACTAGCATGTCAGGTGGAGACTGGAAGTCTCTGGAAGAAAAAGTCATCGCTCCCTGCAAGGAGAATGGAGGTTATATAAGAATGATGTGCAGACAAGAAAAATGTCACTCCCGTGAGAGGTCACTCATGGTGAAGCGTCTCCAAAGGGTGATGGATGGGCTAACATGGCCAGCTATGAGTATGAAAACCAGTCTGTAAGGGCCCGTCTTTGAATCATTCAACTATACAAGTCCTTGTTAACTGGCACCAGGAACAGATCAGTGATTAAGACAGACAAGGGCAATCTTAAGATTCATATTCTTAGAAGGAGATAAACAAATAGGTGAGATCATTTCTGGGGATCTTAAATGCTGGGAAGATAATAAGAGGATGTGATGAACAACTCTACAAACAGAGCATTTCTGGAGAACCATTGGCATTGTTAAGGAAGAAATTACTAATAACCTTTGATCAGTTGTCCCTTCTCCATTGAGTGGCTGTGAGCTTTCAGTACAAGGTATTGTGAACATCAGTTGTGAGTCTTTGAAGACAAATTCATTCAGCTACATAGGTAGAGTAATAATCATCAGGATTATTCTGGCACCTACTACTTCAGATCACCTAGAGGCAGTTGTATCAGAACGTCTGGTAAATTGAGTTAAATGCTACTTTTGTTCAAAGATGGATAAAGCTCTACTCTCTGTGGAGTTTGGTCTGCTTTAGAGTTCCTGTGGATAATTCTGCCAGAAGTAACCATGCTTTCTACAAGGAATTGTGATGTGTGTTTTAAGATTTGTTGAAATCTGGCCGGCGCCGTGGCTCAACAGGCTAATCCTCCGCCTTGTGGCGCCGGCACACCGGGTTCTAGTCCCGGTCGGGGCACCGATCCTGTCCCGGTTGCCCCTCTTCCAGGCCAGCTCTCTGCTGTGGCCAGGGAGTGCAGTGGAGGATGGCCCAAGTCCTTGGGCCCTGCACCCCATGGGAGACCAGGAGAAGCACCTGGCTCCTGCCATCGGAACAGCGCGGTGGCCATTGGAGGGTGAACCAACGGCAAAAGGAAGACCTTTCTCTCTGTCTCTCTCTCTCTCTCACTGTCCACTCTGCCTGTCAAAAGTAAAAAAAAAAAAAAGATTTGTTGAAATCCAGAAATAATTTCCTGGTATACTTGGTGTAAACTCCCAGATCCATTCTAATAACAGATATAAATCAAGAATATGTAACACTATGTGTGTCCTGCCTGAACTCTCTGCCTGCAGTCAACTGGTCTTGGACATATGAACATCTGTGAGGGTGAGTTTATAAGCTGATTAAGTTCTGCTGGAGCAAGAGTTCTAGCAAGTTTTCTCCATTTAACAATGACTGTTTCGTCTTCTACAAGAGAACTCTCAAAGGGCCTCACCTATCCACACACAAGTGTAATGTTTTAAACAAATAACCTGTATCTCCAATTTTCCAAAAAATGACAATTTTAGGTAAATCAGTCCAAGTCAATGATTATGCTGCAGGCGTTTTGTTTGCATCAATGAATTAGTTTCTACTCTTACCACTGCTGATTTATCTGCATTTCATCAGAGACAGCATCGTAAGAGTCCAAAAGAGAAGCCACAAGACAGAAACAAGGGGGCCAGTGCTGTGGCATAGTGGGCTAAGCCTCTGCCTGCAGTGCGGCATCCCATATGGGCTCTGGCTCTAGTCCCAGCTGCTTCTCTTCTGATCCACCTCTCTGCTTTGGCCTGGGAAAGCAGTGGAAGATGGCCCAAGTGCTTGGGTCCGTGCAACTGTGTGGGAGACCCAGAAGTTCCTGGCTCCTGACTCCTGGCTTCTGGCTCCAGATCAGTTCAGCTCTAGCCATGGCGGCCATTTAGGGAGTGAACCAGCGGATGGAAGACCTTTCCGTCTGTCTTTCCCTCTCTCTATAACTCTACCTCTCAAATAAATAAAATCTTAAAAAAAAAAGCGAGGCTCAAAAGTTGTATAGCCTTTTTTGTTTTGTTTTGTTTTGCCATATTCTATTTTTCAAAAGCAAGTATAAGACTGTTAAGGATTCAAGGGGCGGGGATTATACAAGGGCATGAGCTCCAGGAGGTGAGACTGGGGGCTGCTGAGAGTATCTGGAAAGGAGCTACTACACAGCTCCAGGCCAAATGCAAGCTCAGATGTGTATGATTGTACTGGTCCTTTGCTGAAAATCAAGTGTGTCTGAATGATGTATTTCAGGGGTGGGAAACATCTAGCCTACCACTTAAGGTCCATGACATCATTTTGTTGGCCCTGCCAATGCAAGTGCAGGTGGGACTTGAAATTCAACAGATCTACAGCAGGCTAATTTTTAAGTTGGTAACTTCATATGGCCAACAAATGATATTGTAAGTCTCCGGATAGCCCTTGGAAGATTAAAGTTTCTCCACCCCGATGTATTTAATCACTAGCTAAGCCAAGCCGTGACTGCCATCCCCAACTGTGAGCCACGCATTTTCACCAAGACTGTTATGTGACCCACTATTTCTTTTTGTTGACAAATCCCTTGGCACATCTGTTTCTTCCTTATCAAAGCCTTTTTGCTGCAGATGGGAAAAAATAGGAGAATAAAATATAACAAGTCTTCAGAAAGTTCATAGAAAATGTGTGTTGACTTTTTAATCCTCATAGTATTTAAACCTCATGTGGTTAAGATGCTGCTTCTGACACTTGCACCCCATATTGGAGTGTGTGGGTTCAAGTTCTGGATCCACTGTCAATTCCAGCTTTCTGCTAATGCACATCCCAGGAGGCAGAAGCAATGGACTCTGAAATTGGGCCCCTTCTACCTATGTGAGAGATTGGATTGATTTCCTGGCTCCTGGCTTTGCGTTGGCCCAGCCCCAGTTGTTGCAGGCATTTGGGGAGTGAACCAGTAGATGGAAGATCCTCTATGTCTTTGTCTCTGTGCCTTTCAAATTAAAAAATTGATTAACAATTTAAATTACATATTAATTAGGTACTTAATTTAAAAAGAGGTATTCTAAAAAAAGAGGTATTCTTATGTTTAAAAAAACAAAGTCATTTGAGGTAACTTGAAGGTTATCTGAAAATCATAGAGGTGAATAAAAGATCAAAATTGGTATGTGATAAAACCAAGCTTAGACAGTAACAGCTAAGTCCAAGACTTAGTTGGCACTCACTGTATAAATACTCATATCCAAATTATGGTCATGATTCTGTTGCTGGCTCCAGCTCTGGCAGTTTGCTGTGCTCTTTGCAGAGAGTAAAACGATTGCTGCCTTGCTGAATACCTTTATCACAGCCATTCTTCACCTCACCTGGACTGACAGCTCACCTCTCTAAGTGAAGGAGGCCCATTAATAATAAAACTAGGCAGCTTCCATTGCAAATAAATTAATATACTAAAAGAGATAGCCTCTTGTAGTTGGAGTGATGCTTTAGAACATTAATATTATAGTGTACAAATTACATTTTTTTAATTTTAGAAAAGTTATTTTCTGTTACTTATTTTTAAATTGTACCAGAGGTCTCTTGAATAACCAGCAGGTATATGTGCTCATAGCTGCCACAACCTCCCCAGAATGCAAAACAGTCGTGGTCAGCGGATGGAGGTGGGGGTGAATGTGGGGGTAAAAAATTCTGCTGAAGGAAATAAGTGAAATAAAAGGCCCAACATCTTTAAGAGATTATTTCCTTTGAGGCAGTCTCTTTTTTTTTATTTTTTATTTTTGACAGGCAGAGTGGACAGTGAGAGAGAGAGAGAGACAGAGAGAAAGGTCTTCCTTTTGCTGTTGGTTCACCCTCCAATGGCCGCCGCGGTAGGCGCGCTGCGGCCGGCGCACCGCACTGATCCGATGGCAGGAGCCAGGTGCTTCTCCTGGTCTCCCATGGGGTGCAGGGCCCAAGGACTTGGGCCATCCTCCACTGCACTCCCTGGCCACAGCAGAGAGCTGGCCTGGAAGAGGGGCAACCGGGACAGGATCGGTGCCCCGACCGGGACTAGAACCCGGTGTGCCGGCGCCGCAAGGCGGAGGATTAGCCTGTTGAGCCACGGCGCCGGCCCGAGGCAGTCTCTTTTTATTTTGTGTAGCATTTATCAGGTTGTGATTCAGTTATCTCTTGCTGTAGGGCAAATCATCCCCAAATTCAGTTGCTGGAAAAATATCTGTTCCATATTTCTCACAATCCTGAGGACTGGCTGGGTGCTTCTTTGGTGTTCTCTGGGCTCATTCACAAGATTACATCAGCTGTAGCAAAGGTCAGCAAAATTTCTGTAAAGGACCTGATAGTTAATATTTTCGGCTCTGCCTCTATTGCATATTCTTTTTTTATTTCTTTTTATAAGCCATTAAAAACCCAAGGGCCTGGGATTAGCACTGTGGCACAGTGAGTTAAAGCCCTGGCCTGAAGTGCCGGCATCCCATATGGGCACTGGTTCTGGTCCCAGCTGCTCTTCTTCTGATCCAGCTCTCTGCTATGGCCTGGGAAGGCAGTAGAAGACGGCCTGAGTGCTTGGGCCCCTGCACCCACGTGGGAGACCCAGAAGAAGCTTCTGGCTCCTGGCTTTGGATTGGTGCGGCTCTAGGTGTTGCAGCCATCTGGGTGAACCAGCAGATGGAAGAACTCTCTCTCTGTCTATACCTCTCTCTGTAACTCTGTGTTTCAAATAAATAAAATAAATATTTTTTTAAAAAAACCTCAAAGGACAGGGGTCATACAAAAACAGGCCTTGGCCAACAGCTTATAGTTTGCAATCCCTGAGCCAGTGTCAGCTGAGTTGAAGGCCATTGTAGCCTCAGTCACATGTCTGCTATCAACTCCGTGTGGCCTCCCATCCTCTAGTAGGCTACATGGTCTGTCTATGGGCAAAATCCAGAAGAGTAGAGGCAGAAGCTATAAGACTTCTTAAGGCACAGCTTTGAAATTCATTTAAAGTCACATATGTCACACTCTGCAGATCAAAGCAAATCACAAGGCAAATCCAGATTTAAGAGACAGGCAAATAGACTGCCTCTAGATGGGATGAGCTACAGATGTTGTGGTCACAGCTAGAGGAGCTAAGTAGCAGATTTCTTCCATGTGTACTGCCAAGGGAGATTTACAGGGGATGCTGATCTCAAGAATAGATCAGATCTCATCAGAGCATTGTTTGAATAACATCAAATCGAGTCAAAACTTTGAACTTTTGATCCCAGATGGCAGCTGCTGTTCTTACTTTCTTCTTTCGCCAACATTGGCAATCTGTTTATAATTCTGTGAGTACCCCCCTCATCGCTCGCAATACTTATTTACAGGTATCTCTTCCATGAGATTATTAGCTCCCTGGGGAAGAGACTACGAGGGCCTTACAACTTTGCTGTGCAGTACCAATAATGCATACATATATGTGTGGAATTTAATTGAATAGCTTTAGTGAGGCTTAAAAGTCAGACAATTTAAGAATCCGACATGACCTACAAATTCCATAAGAGAAGCACATATCAAAAGGTTATTTTTCACACCCAAATATTGTCTAATCAATCAGATGGTTAAGCTTTATAGCAGTTTTCCAAACATATAATCAAGCATTAGGAAGCATATGCTTAATAAGTTCACACTAGTAATCATCTTTAAGGATATATTATATTTTAATTAAATGTAACAGTAGTTTATAATATAAACAGTCTGCAGTCTATGCCAGAGGTGTTTCTGGAGAGGGCTTCTCATCTTCAGCAAATGCAGCTATTAATTGCTCATTGAATTTTTCAGCAAGTGCTTTCTCCAAAACCTCAACATCCTTTTTCTTCCACCTGATGAAAGCTTTGACAATTTATCATGTTTGGGAGCAGCTGGGGTGTATTCCTAATTGATGATTTGCTATCTTGTGTTTCTTACTTGACTATCCACATCTTTCATTCTCTTCAGCATTTTCCTCCAGTGTCTCCTGTCTTACTGAACTTGATGGATGGTGCTGCTTTTGTGCACATGCAGGCAGTATCTTCAGTCTCATCTGCCTCCTTCCTTTGTGTTACAAATACAGAAATGAAAACAGATAACATGTATATTGCACTTTAAAAAAAGATTTATTTCTTTGAAAGGCAGAGTTACATAGAGAGAAGTAGAGATAGAGAGACCTTCCATCTGCTGGTTCACTCCCTGGATGGTCTCAACGGCGAGATCTGGACCAGTCCAAAGCCAGGAGCCAGGAGCTTCTTCCTGGTCTCCCACTTGGGTGCAGGGGCCTAAGCACCTGGGCCATCCTCTGCTTCTTTCCCAGGAGCATTAGCAGGGAGCTGGATCAGAAATGAAGCAGCTGTGGCTTGAACTGGTGCCCATATGGGATGTCAGTACTGCAGACGGCAGCTTTACCCACTAAGCCACAGTGCTGGCCCCAGTATATGGCACTTGGACACCAACAAAATGCATTCACACACACTGTATCAGTTTATTCTTAATATATCAATCCTATGGCATGGATACTACCATGACCATCTTTTAGAAATACCTGAAACTTAACAGGCAGAAACCAACCTCAGTATTTCCCAGGATTCCTGATTTGGTTAAAGCAGCCCATTTTTTAGTCATCCAGGTTTGACTGCTAAATCTTCCTTTCCCCTTACCATACGTGACTTAGTGACTTAGTCAGTCACTAAGACCATGTTGTCTCTCTCCCTCTCTCTCAAACCCCTAATCCTGAAAAATTCTCATTTCATCTAGATCTGTGTCAAATCTTTATCATGATTTTAATATTTTTACATTCCATCAGGATTTTATACATTTTAATTAACATGTAATAAATCGTTCCTATTCATGTGTTGTAGTGCGATATTTAAAGACATTTGTACAGCATGCACTGATCAAATCATGGTAATTAACATTTCCATAGCCTTATCATTTTTTTATATTTGGAGACATTGAGCTTCTCTCTTCTGGTTCTTCATAAAATATGTTAATCAGTAACTGCAGTACACTCACCCCTCTGCTAAGGAACATTAGAACATATTTCTTCCAGTCAACTCTTTTGAATACCCATTTTCCAAACTCCCTCTATTCTTCCTCAATCTCTAGTAATCACTATTCTGTTTAGATCCACGTTTTTAAAAACTTCCACGGATGAGAGGAAAACATGAGATTTGTCTTTATATATCTGACTTATTTCCCTTAACATGATGTCTTCCAGTTTCATCCATTTTACTGCAAATGACATTATTTCATTCTTTATGTCTGGTGTCAAAAAGATACCTACAGTTCCATGTTTTTTGCAGCACTATTCACAATATCCAAGATATGGAATCAACATAGGAGTCCTTCAAGGATGAATGCAGTTTAAAAATGTGGTGTATACGCACAATGGAATGTTATTCAATTACAAAGGAATGTTTCAGAATCTTACGTCTGCTACTTGGACTTCCAACTTGCTCATCTGGTCCTTCACATTACCACCAGGGCTGTCTCCCTCAAACCCACATTTTTCATGTACACCTGTTTAAAATCAGTCAGTAGCTAGTTTCACAGGGGGCACAATCCAAAGGCCATGGAGCTCTTCACAATCTACCTCAGCCTACCAACTCTCGCTGTTCTTCTGATATTCACAGTTTCCTCAGAATGCAATTTTATTCTCTGGTGCCCTCCCTGCTAGAACCACACCCAGTTAACTCACTGAAAACCCAAGACCTCCATAGCATTTCTTCTTAAAGATAAATGTGCATGTGGCTATCTGGGGGATCTGAGCATCTGCACTTTAATAAATCCATTGGTGATAGAATACTGCGGATTGTCAGTATATGTTGAGCACTATAGCTGCACTGTCTGCTAGAAATCTTTTCAATGCTAAACATGTTCTCTGTGTTTTCCTCCACAGTAGGCACTGATCATGGGCAGCTACTGTGCACTTGAAATGTAGCTGAGATTGAGGAACTTAATTTTAACTTTACTCAATTAAAATTTCAGAAGCCACATGTGGCTAAGTGTCCACCACATTGAGTAACGCTGATCTATAGAAATGCCTTCCAGTCCATTGTGTAAAAAGATTAGAAGTTGCCACTGTATGATAACATGTAAAATCCAAACTGAAAAATCAACAGCTGTTCTTAGATCTGTCAGAGAGGAGAGATCATAGGGCAAACCACTGCCCACCAAAATGAAGAGACAGACAGGTAAAGGTAGACAATTATAACCTACTGGAACAGAAACCCGAAAGGTGAATCTTTCACAGAATCAGGGCTCTGGAAGGAAAAGTGAAATGATTAGTTGCTGCTGGCTTGTGTAGGCAGGTCTAAGGATTAAAGACTCCAGAGTATTCAATAATAAAGAGGCCCCCACATTTTGTGAGTTTCACCTCCTGGAGTTCTATCAGGTTCATTCAGTGAATATCAGAGAAAAAAATCACTTGGTGCTACTGGCAGAGGAAGAGAAAAGAAACTCCAGAGCCTTCTGTTCTTGTTAACAAGGTCTGCCCTCGGGAGAAATTGGCCAACCAGAGCCTAGGGATTGTAACAGAGCTTAACTGACCTGAGAAGGGAAATGCTCAGCTCTAACTGGCAATTGAGTTACACATGGAGGAAGGAGAATACCCAACCCCAGGTCCCTGTAACCATCCTATTCCACTTCAGGTGTGTGTTTTGGGTTGGAGGTTATGGGGGGAGACTGAGAAGCACATATGAAGTCCACGTTAGAGGCACAGGCTCACTAAAAGGCTGAGATTTGATCAGAGATTATGGAATACATCCCATACCACTCACCTTACCAGCATATTACCAATGGCCTATTTAACTTGTAAATCAAGTCTTATTATCAAGAAAAAGTTACAAGGAATATTAAAAGGCAATAACATAGTTGAAGAGACAGAATAAACATCAAAACTAAACTTAGATATGGCAGGAATATTTGAATTAACAGACTATGAATTTAAAGCTACTATGATTAATATGCTAAGGGCTCTAATGAATACAGTAGACAACATGAAAGAATGGATGGGCAAGGTAAGCAGAGAGATGTAAGGACCAAAAAGAAATGCTAGAGATGAAAAACACTGTAACAGAAATGAATAATGCCTTTGAGAGGTTCGCTAGTTTGATGGACACAGCTCAGGAAAGAATCTCTGAGCTTGAAGTATCTCAACTGAAACTGCCAAAACTGAAAAAGCAGAGATATGAAAGCCTGAAAAAAAGAGAATGGGATATTCAAGAGCTGTGAGACATCTACAAAAGATATGACTTCAGAGTAGTTTATGTACTATTTTTTGTAATAGATGTAATAACTACAAAATGAAGAAGAAGAAGAGGAGGAGACAGTATGAGCAGACTTTTATCTACGAAAAAAATTGAATTGATAAATTTGAGCCTTCCAAACAGAAACATTAGGCCCATGGAGGTTCACCAGTGAATTCAAACAAACACCTAAGGAATAAATTATACAAATTTTCTTCAGAAAATAAGCAGAGGGAATACTTCTGAACTCATTCTTAGGAGCCAGCATTGGTCTAATACCAAAATCAGACAAAGATATTAAAAGGAAACTATGGACCAATATCTCTCATGACTACAAATGCAAATACGCTCTACCAAATATAAGCTAATTAAATCCAACAACGTTCAAAAAAGTAGTAAACCATGACCAAGAAGGATATACCCCAAGTACACAAGGCTGTTTTAAGATTCAAAAACTGGGGCCGGTGCTGTAGCGCAGCAGGTTAAAGCCCCAGCCTGCAGCACTGGCATTCCATATGGGCTGGTTCAGGTGCTGGCAGCTCCTTTTCTGACCCAGCTCTCTGCTATGGCCCAGGAAAGCAGTAGAGGATGGCCCAAATTCTTGGGCCCCTGCACCTGCGTGGGAGACCCGGAAGAAGCTCCTGGCTCCTGGTTTCAGATCAGCTCTGCTCTGGTTGTTGTGGCCATCTGGGGAGTGAACCAGCAGAATGGAAGACCTCTCTCTCTGGCTCTACCTCTCTGTAACTCTATCTTTCAAATAAATAAAATAATTCTTTAAAAAACAAAATGCAAAAACCAATTAATGAATTCCATCACAGCAATATGCTAAAGAAGAAAAATCACATGATCATATCAATAGATGCAAAAAAGCCAATACTCATTCAGGATTTAAGAAAACCTTTTGTAAACTGGAACTAGAAGCAATCTCTCAACTTAATAAAGAATATATACCAAAAAAATCTACATCCAACATCATATTTAATAGTGAGAAACTAGAAGTTCTCCCATTAGGTTCAAGATTAAGGAAAGAATGCCCACTTACCACTTCTTTCTTAAAATGATACTAGAAGTCTTAGAAAATGTGTAAGAAAAGGAAATAAAAGAGATGCCATTTGGAAAGAAAGGAATAAAGCTATATTTGCCCACAAATGACATGATTGTCCATGTAGAAAATAAAAGAATAAATAAAAAATACTCCAGGAACTAATAAGTAATTATAGCTAGGTTGCAGGATGCAAAGTTAATCTATAAAAGTTGATTTCTTTCCTATATGCCAATGATGAACAAGTGGGATTTGAAATTACATCACAATAACATTTAGATTAGCACCTCCAAAATAGAAATGCTAACGTATAAATCTAACAAGATATGTGTAATATCTATATGAGGAACATTATCAAATTCTCATAAAAGAATGAAATGGAGAAGATAGTCCGTGTTCACATAGAAACCTCAATATCATCCAAGATGTCAGTTCTTTTCAACATAATCCATAAATACAATTCAATCTTACTCAAAATCCAGCAACTCATTTTGTATATATTGACAAAATCATTTTAAATGTTATATTGAGAGACAAAATATCTAGGATAGCCATCACAATATTGAAGAAAAAAGTTGGAAGAATGACAATAATGACTTCAAGGCTTATTATAAAGCTATGGTAATCAGTGTGATATTAAAAAAGAGACAAAAAGACAAATGGAACAGAATAAAGTTCCCAGAAATACACCTGTGAAAATAATAAACTGATCTTTGACAAGAGAGCAAAGGTAATACAATAGAGAAAAGACAGTCCTTTCAATAAACAGTGCTGCAACAACTTGCTATTCACATGCCAACAAAATGAATCAAGACACAGACTTAACACTTCCTGATTCTCTCTGATTAGATCACAGACTTAAATGAAAAATCCAAAATTATAAGCTCCTAAAGCATAATACGAGACAAAATCTAAATGTCCTTGGATTTGATGCTAATCTTTTATAAGCAACACCACACACACAATCCATGAAAATAAATTGATGCATTAGGCTTCATTAAAATTTCTGCTCTGCAAAAGATGGTTCAGTGAGTAAAAACACAAGCCATATACTGTGAAAATATTTTTAGAAGATGTATTTGATAAAGGAAGGACTTTCATCCAAATACACAGGGGGAAAAATACTCTTAAAATCCATCACTAAGAAAACTTATACTTCTTTTTTTTTAAACTTTTATTTAATTAATATAAATTTCCAATGTACAGCTTATGGATTATAATGGCTTCCCCTTCCCATAACTTCCCTCCCACCCACAACCCTCCCCTCTCCCGCTCCCTCTCACCTTCCATTCACATCAAGATACTTTTTCAATTCTCTTTATATACAGAAGATCAATTTAGTATAAAGATTTCAACAGTTTGCACCCACATAGAAACACAAAGTGAAACATACTGTTGGAGTACTAGTTATAGCATTAAATCAAAATGTACAGCACATTAAGGATAGAGATCCCACATGAGGAGCAAGTGCACAGTGACTCCTCTTGTTGAACCAACAAATTGATACTCTAGTTTATGGTGCCAGTAACCACAATAGGCTCTTGTCATGATTTGCCAAGGCTATGGACGCCTTCCAAGTTTGCCGACTCTGATCATATTTAGACAAGGTCATAAAAGACAGAGTGAGGATAGCAACCAATGATCCTAAGAGTGGCATTAACCAGGTCTGAACAATTATACAGCATTAAGTGGGGAAGAGGACCATCAGTACACACATGTTGGGAGTAGAGCCATTGGTGGTAGAGTAGAGGTTATGATTACGAAGGGATGAGGCCCAAGTGCGCTAGACAGGGTCTAGAACAAAGGACAGAGTCATTATTAGAGGAGCTAAGAAAGGTGCTGTCTAAGCTATAATTAAGTTTTCTGATTGAGAGGCAAATAGAACCTGATAGAAGGGGCTTGATAATAATCTGGTGGGCTTAAGGCCTTGTAAGTTAAAAGGCCCAGACCTATCTATCTCTTCACATGGGGTATATCCTAAGGGAGGTGTGAACCTCCTAGGGAAAGGCACTCTGTTGACTTTGATTACTTGGCTGGCCTGGGAGGAGAGCTGGCCAGGTAAAGGCAGGGGGCATCTCTAACAAGAAATGTACAGTTCTGCCTGCAATGTTGCTGACCCTGCTTGGCCATCCCCTCAGCTGCAGTGGTCACTTTGGAAGTTGGGCTGAGTGAAGGGCTTTTCAGCTTAGAGCCAATAAGATCTGTGGCTCTGACCTGGGCATCCTTCGACTCCAGGGCAGGTCCATTTCCAGTGATCCAACTCTTGGCAGAGCTGCCAGGGCTCTTCACAAGATGACTTCTGCTGAGGCCTAGGCTTACCACATTGAAAGCCACTGCAGTGGACTGGCCTGTTGGGTCTCCTTGAGGGCAGACCACTGTACAGAACAGCCATTAATAGGCCAGCCACCCATTGCTTCTGATGCTAGCTTTCTTTTCCTCCTGGTTTGTGTTAAAGCAGACCAGAGGATGCAAGTCAAGGGAGTGCCCAAGTCCCATCTCTAATCTTCAGTGGCCTGAACTACAAGTCTATAGTCACAGGCATGTTCTGTAGTAGTTTTTCTAAGGTAGACAATGCCCATGAGGAAAATTATATTCTCACTTAAAAACTTTCTTTCCCTTTGGTCTGAAAGGGAGGTTTTTTCTACTTCCTGTTTACTTCGCTAATGGCAAAGTAAATCTAGCTATGAGATTATTATTTAAGCTCTTATTTTGGCTATGCTATTACAGAAAAATGTTAGCCATCTCTTTTATAAGGTCTAAAGATTAAATTGTGCGTCCTACAGATTCCTTTATAAAAGAATTAGTTTCCTACCTTGAGGAGAATAGAGAAATGAAAGAACAAGTTGGGCTTAGAATAGAGAAATGAGGGAGCAAGTCCTAGATCGCTTGCTGACAATAGCAATATCACATGAATACTTAGCAAACTGTTTCAACCATTAGATAACAACTTAAGAAAACATTTACCAGAAGGTCCAATGCCTTCTATAAATTTTAAGAATCATGTATTTGGAAACACCTCTTAAATATCTAACATGGTGTAGTTTGTTCAACCAGTAAACTTAAGCACAACCATACAAAATGTTTTTAGTTTCTTTCTACCAACAAGTATAAAACATATGATGCAGAGATTCAGGTCACACGAATTAAAATGTATCTTTGATTAATTTTAGCAGCTTAAATTTATGGACAATCTTATCTATAAGCCAATTAAAATAAAACTCAATAAAATTTTCCCATGTGGACTTACAATATGTACACACATATAACCTAACATAATAGACCAATATAGCAATTTTAATAATAGCTTTTAAAATCTTTAACTCTTTTTGTAGATTGCCAATTGATTTGAATTGCTTTTTGTTTTTAGTAACCTCAGTTAACCATACTTTCTCTCAGTTGGTACTGTTAATACATTATTGGCTTCATCTGTTTACAGAGCCATCCCAAAGTACTGAATACAATAGAAGTGGCTGGAAAAAGTCCATAGGAACCTGTAGGAGGACAGCTAAACACAGAACCAACAACACTTTAGTTTTATGAGCAGCAAATCATATATAACTGTGGATGACAAAAGACTTTAAGTCGCCATGTTTAAAATTATAAACTCATCAGCCAACAAGAGGCACTTGCTTACTTCACAGTATTTTTGAAAGCACCTGTAGGATTTTACAAGTATTTAACCCTTTAGGCCTCTGGGGCTTTCTCATTAAGATAACTATCATGTCTAGTAACACAAGATCATTAGACTTTTTCATTCTCAAACATTTGTATTAATAGCATTTTCCATTATAGAAACTTAAAATTTAGTACCATGTCACATCTTGACAGTCCTTCTAATATAATCCAAATAGCCTGATTAGTTGGTGTCTCTATAAGATGAGAGACATAGGTCCTTCGATTTTTTCAGTTGGGCCCAAACTGGAAAAACCAAAGTCCAAGATTTACTGGAAATGTTAGAGTCCAGATTGTTTGAAACTTTGATTTTTTGAATGCCTGTCAAGAATGCCAAGAAGGCTCAAAATCCAAAATATCTGGTTGAAATAAGATTTCTTAAAATCATGACATAACATAGACCAAATTTGATCATTGTTACAAGGTGATTATTCAAATCTTTGAAAATAAGCACATATTTAAATAACCCATAGCTCTTAATAAAAATTCAGCTGTTTTTGAACAATTAAAATTTAACAGACATCAAGAGAACATAATAGATTACTTTAACACAGCATCATATTTTAATTCTATGTCAAAGAGAAATCGAGCTTCCTGTGATCTTTTGTTGTGAGGTTTCCTTCCTTTACCTTCTTTCATATTGATGACCATATTTCTGTGTTTCTGTGTGTTACACATCTTTAAGCATCTTTTGCAGGGCTGGACGAGTGGCAACAAATTCTTTCAATTTCTGTTTGCTATGAAAAGTCAAAGGTGACACTCCCAGGTTAGGCATGGTAAATCTCTCTTCCTTCCTTTCTTTCTTTCTTTCTTTTTTCTTTTTTTTTTTTAATTCAAAAGGGAAGTAATTCCTCACAGCTCTATGTAATTGGAGGTAGTTAGCAGGCGAATGATATACCCACAGGAGCCAGAGATCAGAAGCTCTTTCCCAAGGACCCACACAGGGAATCTCTGCTGCCCTCAGTGTGGGCTCCAGTTCTCCTGCAGTCTCCCACTGGGTTGCCAAGTTAGATCCTAATCTCCTGTTATTTCAACCCCCAGAGTCAGGTTTTTCTGCTACGTTCAGGGCCGGTGCAGACCTGAGGTTGCCCTGCTTATGACGTATGTACAAAATGGCGCCTGCTCTTTGTCTTGCTAGCCTTTGAGGGGTGAGTGGAAAGAGAGAAACTCGTGTCTGTATCAGTCACTTTTTTTTTCTCTCTCTCTTCTAGTTAGCCTGGTGAACTTTTCCCCACGGAGTTTCAAGCCTCGTTCCCTCTAGTCTCCTCTTTCCGCTTTCCCGCTGGTGTCTCGGGCTATTGAGGTTTGGCTCACCTCGCGTTCCAGCGCTGGTGTGTTGAGTCTGCTGCTGATGTCCCGAACTTGGGCTCCCAGGCTCTCCACACAGGTCCACTGTGAATCACTAGTTCCAGAAGAGTTTGCTCTGCTGTTTCTTCCCCTACTCTTCCTTTAACCTGTAGTATCTCCACTTTTATTAACCTGTGTCTTGCCGAACTATCAGTGTGCTTCCTTCCTATTCCGCCATCTTGCCGCTCCCCAAAAACTTATACTTCTTTATACTAAGAAAACTTACATTGTTTATACTAAACAATGGGACAAAGGCTTTAACAGAGCAAGTACTAGAAGGAAGCATGAATGAATTGCTTTATCACACAAGAGAGGGAACACTTCACAAATCATGAATCAAAATTAATAGTAAAAGTTTCTTAATCCTGAATATATAAAAACAAATATTTTTGATGAGGAAGAAAACCATTACAAAGAAAAAAACTAATGTATATCATTAGAGGGCTTACATTTTTTTCTCATGATTTCATTATGAACATTTTTCAAACATGATAAATCTGAAAATATATTTATAGAGACCACCCAAATAGCCATCACATAGATTTTACCCTTATCATTTTATTGTACTTAGTTTTATCACATAGTTATATACATTTGTCCATCCATCAGTTAATTTTAATTTTGGATATATTTCAAAGTAAATTTCACACATAAATACATTGCTGTCTAAGTCCTTCTGCAAGTACATTATTTATACCAGAGTTAAATGTTTGTTTACAGGTTTTGTTCCTGATACAAAATTTAAATACAAGGAAATGCACAAATCTTAAATGTACATTCACTGATTTTTGACAAATGTATATGTCTGTGTAAATGCTAACCATAGGGTTAATATTAGAAGTATATAAAGAGTTCCCAAAATTAAGAAACTGAAAACAATAAGAAAATAGGTAAATGAACAGTTTCACAAAAAAAGATGGCTTTAAACATAAGGAAAGATGCTCAATCTACCCATAATAAGAGAAATGCTTACCAGTGATCAATCCAAAGGGAAATTAAGAAAAGAATCCCATTTACAATAGCATCAAATAGTATAAAATACTTAGGAACAAACTTAACCAAAGAGGTTAAAGAATTGTACACTGGAAACTACAAAACATGGCTGAAAAAAATTAAAAAGACACAAATAATTGCAAAGACATCTCATTTTCTCATGGTCAGAGATTGAAAGGTGAAGATGTCAATACTACTTAATCTGCAAATTACATGTAATCTCCAGCAGAATCCCAATGAAGCTTTTTTCTTTTTTTGAGAAATAGAAAATTTAATCCTAAAATTCACATGGAATCTCAAGGAACCATAAATAGCCAAAGACATCTTCAGAGAAAAGAACAACATTGGTGATCTCACACTTCCCGATTTCAAAGCCTATTACAAAACTATGGTATTCAAAACAAAGCGTTACTGGCATAAAGACAGACAAATAGATCAATGCAACAGAACAGAGAGCCTAGAAACAATCCTTAGCATGGTCAAATGATTTTCAATAAGTATGTCCATACCATTCATGGGAAAAGAACAGTCTTTTCAACAAACGGTCCTGGAAAATGGGGTATCAACATGCAAAATAATGAAACTGGACCCTTATTTAACACCATATGCAAAAATTAACAAACTAGATCAGAAACCTATACATAGGAGCTATAACTATAAAACTCTGAAAAGAAGACAAAGGAAAAATAAAACTAAAGAACACAAAGGAAAACTCAAAAGAAGGCAATGGATTTAGCAATCATTTCTTGGATGTGACACCAAAGGAATAGGCAACAAAATACAGAAATTGAAACTTTTCAAAATTAAAAACATTTGTGTATGGAAGAACACTATCGAAAAGCAAAAAACACAAATGATAAAAAGTATTTCTTTATATACTTAATAAGAAATTAATATCCATAATATATAAAATCCTAAAACTCAACAAAAAAAGCAAACAACTCAATTCAAAAAGGGGCACAGCACTTATGTTATCATTTCTTCAAAGAAGATATCATTTGTGTATCAAAGAAGATACACAAATGCGCAACGAGCACATGAAAATATGTTCAACATCACTGATCATTAAGGAAATGCAGATCAAAACTACAATAAATATCATTTCTAACTCATTGGAATGGTTATTATATTTTTTTCTTGTTTTGTTCTTTAAGTTATTTTATTTTAGAAACTCAGAAAACAACAAATATTGACATAGAAGTGCCTAAATTGGAACTCAGTTGTATTGCTGAAGGAATGTAAATCATGTGGCCACCACAAGAAGCAGTGATGGGGATCAGTGTTATGGCATAACAGGTTAATCTGCCTTCAGCCATGCCAACATATCATACGGGTGCCAGTTCAAGTCCCAGCTGCTCTACTTCCAATTTAGCTCCCTTCAAATGCACCTGGGAAAGCAGCAGAAGATGTCCCAAGGTACTTTTGTCCCTGTACCACATGGGAGAACTGGATGAAGCCCCTGGCTCCTGGCTTTGGCGTGGCCGCTGCAGCCATTTAAGAAATGAACCAATGAACCAATGGATGGAAGATCTCTCTGTCTCTGTCTCTCTCTCTCTCTCTCTCTCTCTCTCACACACACACACACACACACACACAATCTCTCCTCTCTCTAATTCCGCCTTTCAAATAAATAAGTAAATCTTAAAAAAACAAGTAATGGTGATTCCTTAAAAATTAAACATAGAATTGCCATATTATCCAGAAATTCTACTTCTGGATATATACACCAAAAAAGTCCAAAGTGGAGACTTAAAACAGAAATCTGAACACTAATGCTCATAGCAGCATTATTTACAATAGTCAAAAGATGAACTAACCCAAATATCCATCAATAGATGAAGAAAGGATAAATATGATGTAGTATATACAAACAATGGAATATTATTCAGACTTAAAAAAAGATGAAACTCTGGGCTGGTGTTGTGTAATGGGTTAAGCCACTGCTTACAATACTGGCATCCCATATGGGCACTGGTTCAAGGCCTGACTGCTCTGATTCTAATTAGATCTCTGCCAATGTGCCTGTGAAAGCAGCAAAAAATGACCCAAGTCCCTGGGCTCCTGCACTTATATGGGAGACCTGGATGAATTTCCTGGCTTTCAGCGTGGCCTAGTGCTGGCTATTGCGGCATTTTGAGAGTGAACCAGTGGATGGAAGATTCTCTCTCTCTCTCTCTCTCTCTCTCTTTCTCTCTTTCTCTCTTTCTCTCTTTCTCTCTATCTTTCTCTCTGTCTCTATCTCTTCCTCTTTCTGTAATTCTGCCTTTCAAATAAATAAAATAAATCTTTTTTAAAAAAAAGGACTGAAGCTCTAATACATACTACAGCATGAATGAATCTTAAAGACATCCTGTTAAGTGAAATTCACCAGACACAAAAAACAAATACTTGATTCCACTCAAATGAGTTAATTAGCATACTCCAATACACAGAGACAGAAAGTACAACAGTGATTATGGGGCCTGGAGGGAGGAGAGTGGGACTACTTCTGAAGGAAAGGAGTTTGTTTCAGTTCATGTTTTTGGAGGTTCACAGTCCAAGATTCAGGAGGCCCCATGGAACTGGCACCTGGTAATGGTGTTCTTGTTGGCAGGGTCCAGGGTGGCACAGAACATCACATGGCAAGAGTCAATGTTTGTGTCTGTTATTGTCTCTCCTTATAAATCCACCATATTTCAGTCATGATGGTTCTACCCTAACAACTTACTCCAATCTAATCACTCCCCAAAGGACCCACCTGTAAGCACCACTGTTATGGATTACAACACTTCAGGGATGAAACCTTTGACACATGGATCTTTGAGAATGGCCCAAACTGAAATCCAAACCAAACCAATGATAAATCTTACATATGTTTTGCCATAATAATGTTTTTAAAATGAATTTTAAAAGAAAGAAATTCTAATTCAAATTATAGTATGTCATTTCTCAGCCATTAAATTGGCAAAAATCCAAAGCCTGATGCTGCAACATTGTGGGAAAGCAGTACCCTCTCACTGCTATTTGGGAGGTAAAAATGCAGGACCTTTATGGTGAGGAATTTGATAATGTTTAAAAAAGTACATGAGGGGTTGGCTTTGTGGCACAGCAGGTAAAGCCACCACTTGCAACTCTGGCATCCTGTATCTGTATACCAGTTTGAGTCCTGCTGTCTTTTCCTATCCAGCTTCCTATTAATGTGCCTGGAAAGGCAGCAGTTGATGTCCCAAGTGCTTGGGCTCCTGCCACCCAGGTAGGAGATGCTGAAAGAGTTCCTGGCTTCTGGCTTCAGCCTGACTCACCCTTGGTTGCTGCAGCCATTTGGAGAGTGAATGGATGATATCTCTCTCTCTTTCCCCCTCTCTCCCTCTCTGTCACTCTGCCATTCAAATAAATGAATGCATCTTTTTTAAAATTAAAAATCAATAAAAATATTGGATTGAAGGTGTTTGAAGATTATTGGGCAACTAAAAATCACAGTATTGTATGTCCCCATAGATTAGCTATCAATTACAATGGAATACACATGTGAGCACATATATGTGTATGCACGCACACTTATAATGTGTTGATATTGTATGCTGATCTTTGAGAATGTTTAGCAGGCCGTAAATGAACAATGCTGTTTTAGAGATTTTCATCAGTAATCTTCATTTGAAAGAAGACACTTCTCTTTGTCTTTGGATATGTTGTTGCTTTGGGATTCTCTTACATCTAAAGTCATAAAAATATTGGCCCTGACTGAAACTGAAACCAGAGGAGAGAGGCTTAGATTGAGCAGTTAAGCCAAATACTGTATTTTGTGATGTAAACCCACTATGTCTGGCAGCAGAGTGCTATTTTAGAAAATCCAAGTTTCCTATAGCCTTGTATTTCCCACTGAAGAAAGGATTACTATCTACATTTGAATTTAGATTGTGTTCTTTGGGTATTTATTGCTGTAGGTGTAAATTCTCCTTTGTGGCGTGACTAACACAGAATTGAGAGTAGAGCCCTAAAGCTGCAAGAGATGTGCATGCTTAGTGTTTCTCCAGTGCTCTAAAGATATAACCTGGACTTAGTCTAGTTTAGAACAGGGTGGATTATGGATGTCTCCACTAAGATCCGACAAAAGAGAATGTTGATCCTGATGTTGGCTGCCATGCTTCCTGATTATTCTAAGTGACGGCAAGGGATGGAGCTCAGAATAACTATAGTCCTGAGTGTTAGGATAGGACTTGTTATAAAGGGAGACATAATTCCACCTTCAATCTTCCATCTGAATAATGGTTATAAATTACTCGAGGTATGGGAGTGGGTATTGTGGTGGAGTGAGTAGAGCTGCTGCTTGGGATACCTCCATCCTATATTAGAGTACCAGTTTGAGTTCTGGCTACTCTGCTTCTAATCCAGCTCCCTGCTAGCGCACCAAGGAGTCAGCCAATGAGGGTCCCTGCCCCCCATGTGGGAGACCTGGATGGAGTTCCTGATTCTTGGCTTCAGCCTGGCCCTGTCCTGGCTCTTATGGGCATTTGGGAAATAAAATAGGAGATGGAAAATCTCCTTCCCCTCAACTCTCTCTTTCTTGTTCTCCCTGCCTCTCTGTCACTCAAATATATGGATTCTTTTTTTAAAAAAAAAAATGACTTAAAAAATGGGAGCAAAAATTGGCAATGGTGGAGCAGCAAGGAAAAAGCTTTTCCCTTGTTGGATTCAGCATAGATTTTGAAGCATGAAGATAGATAAAAGCAGAACAGGGAAGCAGTCAAGGTAGGATCCTAGAGCCGGCTTGGGGGTACCCCTCTGAGAGAGGCAGTTGGAGATGATTCCCTGAGCTAAGCTTTCCTGCTAGTCTGTTTCAGCAACGCTTTGGGAATTAACAATGGGCTTCTCATATTGGGGGACAGCGGTAATGACAAAGCAATACCTGTCCTCTGAAACCAAAAAGGAGGTAAGAGAGCGAGCCTCAGTGTGTTAGTCAGTTGTTCATTATTGTAATGAAATAACAGGCTGGGTAACTTTATAAAGAAAAGAGTTTATTTAGCTCACAGTTCTGGAGGGTCCGGGACATGATGCCAGCATCAGCTCTTCTCTGGTGAAGACTGCAATGTCATGAGCAAAGCAAGAAGAGGTCACATCACTAAACAGGAAGTGAAAGACAAGGGAGGGACTCTTGTGAGAACTAACTGAGGATCCCACACAAACTATCTTGATCTCTTCTGAGGGCAGGACCCCCTGTGACCTTTCAGCAGCTCCCTCTTAAAGGTCCTACCATCTCTCAATACTCCCACAGTGGGGACCAAGTTTCCAACACACAAACCCTTGGGAGGACATACTTAAACTGTATCTAAACCATAGCATTCAGTTAGCAAAGACATGAAAACATTCTCCAAAGGGTAGAGGTCATCAGGTTAAACTCCATATAAGTTGGTCAATTAGTAGTGTACCACTACTAATTGATCTATCTCTATCTTATACTAGGTATGTAATCTCCTAGCAATAATTCTGAAATCCCAATGTTTTCAAAAACTTATTTTTTGCATAAGTTTGTAACAATCTCATTTGCTAAAAAACTTGACTAGAATTTAAGAGATTATTTATACTCTTTATTTACCACACTTGATTTCTGAATATTTATGTTTTACTGCAGAAATTTCTATGTGTTTGCTTATGGGGCACTGCCTTGGAGTTCTAGCAGCTTGCTATAAATCTGAAAAATCAGAATGTCTGAAAATCTCTGAATTCCAAAATCTGTGTGGTCTAAAGATATTTGGACCTGTATTAACTGTTTTCCAAGCTGGAGATCTAACTGAAACTCTTAGGGGAGCCAGTGTCCTCTTCTTTGGCTACAAACCCTCCATCTTCATCTCTAAGTTAGAACCTGGAGACCAGTGAGTACTGCTTGGTCACAGGCTCTGCCTGGTCCACACTGTTTTAAAATATATAAATGTGTTATCAACATTAACACTCAAGTGGTTACATGTAAAAATATACAGCAACCCTCCATATCTCTAAGTGCCACATCTAAGGATGCAGCCAGCTGCAGATCAAAAAGATGGTTTTTAAAAATTATATCTGTGCTCCAAGTGATCAATTTCTGTTCACAATTGATCACACTGATAGGTCTAAGAGTCAAAGGGATCACACAAACAAGACTAGTGTCTGCTAATACTAACTGATAGAATTAAAAAGGGAGAGAATGATCCAACATGGGAAGAGGGATACACACCAGACTCATAGAATGGCAGATGTCCTAAACAGCACTCTGGTCTCAGAATCAGCCCTTAAGGCATTCGGATCTGGCTGTAGAGCCCATGAGAGTATTTTAGGCATAGAAAGCCAAGACACTCTGGCAAAACAAACAAACAAACAAACACCTAAATGAAAGATCTCTGTGAGTGAGATCCCAGTGGAAAGAAAGAACAGGCCATCAAAGAAGGAGGTACCTTTTTCTGAAGAGAGGAGAGAATTTCCACTCTGACTATGGCCTTGTCTAAATAAGATCAAAGTTGGCGAACTCAAAAGGCTTCCATAGCCTTGGCAACTCATGACAAGAGCCTAGGGAGATTACTGATGCCATAAACACGAGCGTCAATTTGTTAAGTCAACAACAGGAGTCACTGTGCACTTACTCCTCATGTAGGATCTCTGTCCTTAATGTGTTGTTCAATGTGAATTAATGCTATAACTAGTACTCAAACATTATTTTACACTTTATGTTTCTGTTTGGGTGCAAACTGTTGAAATCTTTACTTAATATATACTAAATTGATCTTTTATAAAGATATAAAGATAATTCTATAAAGATAATTGAAAATGAAAAAAAATTATATCTGTGCTAAACACATACAGACTTTGTGGGCAACTACTCCCTATACAATATGGCTCAATACAATAAGAAATTTTATATTATTTACATTGTGATAGGTCTTATAAGTAATCTAGAGATGATTTAAAGTACACAATATAAGTAGGTTATATGCAAACACAAACACCATTTTATTTATTTTTTATTTTGAAGCTTTTTATTTAATGAATACAAATTTTCAGCCTCACTCTTCTTCGTGCATTCCTTTCTCCAGCCCTGGGAATCTCCCTAGGAATGGCTGTCTTCAGCTGAAGCCTCTGCTGTGTGTACACTGCTTTCTCCACGTCCTGTGGCTTTTCAGCTGTGCCAGAGGGTGCAGTTTCCATTCTTCCACACTGGTGTCCTCCTCTGGCAGGCCGGGTTTACTGTGGGATGAATGACCCTCAACTGTGTCTCTGACTTTGACAGGGTGCTCTCCCTCTGATCCTCCAAGTCCCTGCATGGTTTCCTGACCTTTGTGTTTCCAGCCTCACTCCAATCACTTGTGGCTTATTCTCCTGGAACTGGCCCTTTTGTTAACCCTATCACCTACCTCAGGCAGAAGGACCAGAGTCTCCATCCTGATGCCTGATGGGAAAAGAGCACTCAGCTACACCCTCGTTGGTGTAAGTCCATGACTGATTTACTTTCCTCTCTGGTCCATGGATTTCTCAGTTGTAGAATGAGGTGATTATACTAGAGATGTATTCAATACCATTTTTATTCTGCTTGATAGGCAGTCCTCCCATGGATAAAATACATTTGACTCATTTGTTGGTCTTGGTTAGGGGCACTTGATACAAAAAAGCATTCAACTTCTTATCTGGTGCCTCAGTACTCACTCACTATAACCACATAAATTATGCATATAAGAGGCGGCCACCATCCAGGATACAGGCATCTCAGGCATGCTAGATCCTAGACCTTGAAATCAAACCCTGAGTGGGCAAGGGCCCTGGAGAGCCACAGATGTAAATTAATTCAGCATCACTTTCTACCATGTTTGCTGGGCAGTCTACTCCACTTCTTGAGGTCAGACATTGGCCTTCAGCAGGAAAGGCATCATTTCTCATGGGTAAGGACAAGAACAAGACTGTGAATCAAAACATCAAAACTCGGAATCTTGGCTGTGTAACTTTGAACCACTTATTTCAACACTCCTAGTCTTAGTCTTAGTCTTACTAAGGCTCTTAGTCTTACCCTGTCAGAAATGTGGTAACGATTGTTTTTCACAGGGATGTCATCATTGAATGTAAAGTTCATAGCATGGAGCCTGGAACATTTTGAGCAGCCAAAAGGTTTTATCTAGCTCTATCATTTTTGTTTTCCATGCAAAACAGTATATTTTCTTTCCCAAGATCCTCTAGACTTATCAGACAAAAAATATATTCCCTCTCCAAAGTACACACACAAAAAACTCTCTTTATTAAAACTTAGCTCCTGAAGCAGGCTCCTATTTAACTCCAACCCTTTGCTCTACTAGTTCCCACTGACAGCCCAAATAGAAGCTTCCAGCTGTATCTAAACAATTAAAAGCCACTGCTATATCTCCATTAAACCCAAAAGAATCAATTCCAGGTTAAAAGAATCAATTCCAAACTAAAAGGTCAATGCTTTATTTTATCTGTCAATGTAGCCTATTATGTATGCTACAGAGATTCTTAAGGATCTTGCAGTAATGGAAGATTTTGGTGTCACTACAATTTCATTACTTTAAAAATATTTTTTGGTACAATTGTAAATGTTTTATTGAAACTAGTGAGGATGTTTCCGATTTTGCATTTATTTGTTTTCAGTTACACAGGTAGCACTTTAATACATTCAGGTAAAACAATTGGAACAATGCAAATAAAGTGATAGTGTGAAAGTCCTTTATAACAGCATTCCTTTCCCGATGTTTCCTCCCCTCTCCCCCATCTGACCTTCCCCTCACACTTAAATTCCACAGCCCTACAGGGGAACCACTATTGTGGACTTGCTGTCTAGCCCTCAAGGTGGCTTTTGCCCACACGCCATTGAGAGCTGGGTTTCTACCTATAAGTAAATGAGTGTGCATTGGACTCAGTGACTCTTCCAACCACTGGAATAATGAAAGTGATGGCACATCACTTCCAAGATTAAGTTTTGTTTTCTCCCTCTCTTTTTCTGTCTCTCTTTCTCTTTCTTTTTCCCTCCCCTCTGAGTCCTTGATCCAAGCAGCCTATGGAGAAACCACAGGGCAAGAGATGAGTAGAACCTGTAACTGAAAACTGCCACAAGAATGTTGAGTTGGATGCTGATTCACTCCACTTGAACCCTTTGATAACTGTAGCTGTGGCCAAAACCTTGATAACTTGGAAGGCGTCCATAGCCTTGGCAATTAATGACAAGAGCCTAGGGTGGTTACTGGCGCCATAAACTAGAGTGTCAATATGTTGGGTCAACAACAGGAGTCACTGTGCACTTGCTCCTCATGTGGGATCTCTGTCTTTAATGTGCTATCCATTTTGATTTAATGCTATAACTAGTACTCAAACAGTATGTTTCACTTTGTGTTTCTATGTGGGTGCAAACTGTTGAAATCTTTACTTAATGTATACTAAATTGATCTTCTGTATATAAAGAGAATTGAAAAAGAATCTTGATGTGAGTGGAAGGGGAGAGGGAGCGGGAGAGGGGAGGGTTGCAGGTGGGAGGGAAGTTATGGGAGGGGGAAGCCATTGTAATCCATAAGCTGTACATTGGAAATTTATATTCATTAAATAAAAGTTAAAAAAAAAAGAAAATTTAATTTATTGAGAGGTAGAGAGAGACACACAGTAGAGCTCCCTGTTTGTTGGTTTAGTCCCCAAGTGCCTGCAATGGCTTGAATTGGACAGGGCTAAAGACAGAAGCAGGGAATTCAATCCAGGTCTCTTATGCGAGTGGCAGAGACATAACCATTTATGTCATCATTCGTTGCCTTCTAGGGTGTGCATTAACAGGAAGCTGATGTCAGGAACTAGAGCCAGGTACAGAATCCAGACACTCCAATACAGAATATATTAATCTTAACCTATGTCTTAACAGAGAAGCCAAGAGTCTGCCCCACGATGTTGTTTTTGATAATTGTGTAAGTTGTTTCTGTGTTCTGTTCTTACAACAAGTGCTCACAGCATTGTGGCAATCTGGGCAGATTCCACGACAGACTGAGAGTTGTGGTCAGCCATTGCCATGGGGTTAAGCCACTTGAGAGGAAATGGAGTGTCTTCCACAGTGAGCTTATTTACCCCATACTACAGACCTTAGCACAGCAGCTCCCATTCTTGTGGATTTATGAACTTATTTTTGCCAAGTAAGGAAACTGGTTGTTAAAAATAAATAAATAAAATAAAGCAAAAAATATTTTCTACTTGTTACCCTAAGAATTCCACAAAATAAAGGTTATTTTAAAGACAACCACAGACCCACAGAATAATAGATGGACAAACTGAGTAAACAGAACTTCATTCAAAATTCCTGTGCTGTCAATTTTTCCTCTTTACATCAGCAAGTGAAAATTTTTCACTTTCCTGTTTTGGTTTCTATTTATATTACTGGAGACTGCCTTAATATTCTTCTGACTCCTAAATTAACAAGAGCTGAGAAGAAAACTAAAGTGACAGCATCCTGACCTTCTGACAAAGAGAGGTCACAATCTAAAAATGGAGTTGAGATGAGCATCGTGGTGCAGGGACCTGAGAGGCTCCCTGGAGGAGGGAGGAAGGTAGCATTGTGGATCCTGGCTCCCCTGCTTCTAACCCAGCATCCTGCTGATGCGTCTTGGGAGGCAGCAAATGATAGCTGAAGTACATGGGTTCCTGCCGCCCATGTGAAGACCTGGATTCAGTTCTGGGCTCCTGGCTTTGGCCTGGGCCATCTCTGGTTGTTATGGCCATTTAGAGAGTGAACCAGCAGATGAATGATCTCTCTTTCAAGTAAAATGAAAATTAGTTAATTTATTAATTTTAAAAAGGGATGGGAGCCAAGGATGTTTCCTTGGATTCTGACCTTGGAAATGATTCTGGGATTAGCTGGAAAGTATTCATATTGTGGTCTCTTTTTAAAAAAAAATTATTTATTTATTTATTTATTTGAAAGAGTTACAGAGAGAGAGGGACACACACACACATACACACACACACAGATCTTCCATCTGCTGGTTCACTCCCCAAATGCTACAAGAGCAAGGGCTGAGCCAGGTCCAAACCAGGTGCCTGGATCTTCAACCAGATCACCCACATGGGTGCAGTGACCTGAGGACTTTTGCCATCTTCTGCTGCTTTCCTAGGTGCATTAGCAGGAACTGGATCAGAAGTGGAGCATCCTGGTCTTGAACTGGCACCTATGTGGGGTCACAGGTAGCAGCTTAACCCACTGTGCCACAACATGGACCCCATACCTTGGTTCTTGAGATGTCAACCAAAATGAGATGTGGGACAGAAAGATGAATGTGGTATGTTTAGGGGTTTGATGGAAATTACTAAAGTCCTGGAGGGGATAAAATCCTTACACTATGACCTCCTGATGAATTCCACAGTGGAACTCAAGAGATCCTAAAACAATTGTAGGTCCCAATAGATACCCTCTTTATTTGGCTTTCTTTAACACATTTCTGTTCCCTAGTGTAGAAATTGAGGGGAAAAAGTTCTGGATGATAAAAAAGTTAGCAATGTTTTTAAAATTTATTTATTTTATTGAAAGGCAAAGTTACAAAGCGAGAGAGAGAGAGAGAGAGAGAGAGAGAGAGAGAAAGTATTCTTCCATCCACTAGTTCACTCCCCTGATGTCCACAACAGCTGGAGATGCACCCATCTGAAGCCAGGAGCCAGGAGCTTCTTCTTGGTCTCCTATGCAGGTGCAAGGGCCCAAGGACTTAGGACATCTTTTACTGTTTTTCCCAGGCTATAGCAGAGAGTTGGCTCATAAGTGGAGCAGCTAGGACTCAAACCCGCACCTGTAAGGGATGCTGGCACTGCAGCCGGTGGCTTCACCCACAATGCCACAGCACCAGCCCCAGAAATTGATTTTTTTAAAGATTTATTTATTTGAAAGACAGAGATACAGAGAGAGGTAGAGACAGAGAGAGAGAGCTCTTCCATCCGTTGGTTCACTCCCCAATTGGCCGCAACCGCCAGAGCCAGCAATTGATTTTAAAACAAAATAGTCGCTTATATTGGTTGAACAGCTATTCTATTTTCAAGCATGAAATGAGGAAGAGGGAGATGTGTCAGCCCAGCAGAAAACCAAGTGTCAAGAATAAAAGAGCCTAGACATACTTTTCGTGGTTAGAAAAGTCCCCGAAGCACTGTAAATTGTAAGCCACGTCTCAGCTCAACCAGGGCTGTAGGTCTTCCCACTCTCATCACACTGGAGGCAGTTGGCTGTAATTGAGACCCCCCCACTGGAGACACTGAAGATCTGTAATTCACAGTCAATTTCGCCACTCTTTCTCCATGGAAAACTTTGGCCTCACTGAGTCTAGGCTTACTGTATAAAATTCTGGCAATAAGATTACCTTATTCGGAGTTAGTGAACTCAAGAGGCTCCTGTAGCCTTGGCAGCTCATGACAAGAGCCTCAGGTGATTACTGACACCATAAATAACAGTGTCAATTGTTAAATCAACAACAGGAGTCACTGTGCACTTACTCTCCATGTAGGACATCTGTCCTTAATGTGTTGTACTATGAGAATTAATGGTAAAACTAGTCTTCAAACAGTACTTTATACTTTGTGTATCTGTGTGGGTGCAAACTGTTGAAATCTTTCCTTAGTACAGAGTTGATCTTCTGCATATAAAGATAATTAAAAATGAATCTTAATGAAGAATGGGATGATAGAGGTAGTAGGAGGTGGGATGGTTTGCAGGTGGTAAGGTGGTTATGGGGGGAAGAATCGCTATAAGAAGAATACGAAAGTTGTACTTTTGAAATTTATATTTATTAAATAAAACTTTTTGTGTGTGTGTTTCATCCTGATTTTAAATTACATAAAGTTAAAAAGCATGCATCATATAAATTGTAATCTGTCATTTCAGGTATTTCAGCTGCCTAAGACAACTTCACACCAAATAATGTAACAGAAAAGATCAGAAAACATTAAGCAAATAAAAGTGAGGAACATTTTAAGCAAAATGAACATCCCTGGAAGCAGTTGTGGAAGCCCCAATTCTTCAGAAACATCTAATGACTTTAAGGACTTTTGGACAAAGCTAAAAGAGTGTCATGATGAAGAAGTACAAGGTAAAGTCTTAAATCAGGTGGGGAACAGCTGACCTGCAGGCCGAATAAGGCTGATGAGATCTTTTGGTGCTCCCAAGGCAATCACAGAAAGAACTTGAAATTCAGTAAATCTATAGCTTATTAATTTTGGGGTTCATAATTTTGAATGGCCTGTGAATGATGTTATAAATATCCAAATGGCCTTTGACAGAAAAAAGTTTCCTTGTTCCTGTCTTAAATACTTAAATATCTACTGTGGTTCTATATATAGGATAGAAGAAAAGCTGTAAGTTAGTTGACTGAAAGTCTGGACTTAAATTCCAGTTCCATTTACCTGCTTGCTCTGTGCTCTTGGCCGAGTTATAGAACATCCAAACTTAACTTTGTTCTACAAAATTCTTTGCAGGAATATTTATACACATAAAGATACTGAAGTAATTTGACAAACCTTTGGGAATGTGTTTGTTCCTAAGCACTGAGATACCTCAGTGCTTAAATAAAACTTTTTTATAAAAAGGATTACCTTCTATAACAAGAGGGTAAGGTGAAAAAATTAAAATTATAAATTGTCATAAAAATGAAGTATAATATATACAAAATCCAGGAAAACAGGAGATGGGATAAGGGTTGAGCCAAAAACAGATCATATGACTTTGTTCAGATTGTAAAAAGGCACCCTTCTGGTATAGTCCCACAACAGGACTCACAGTGGGATTAACAGAATGTGGGCTGAACTTGAGCCCTAACTTCTCCCCTCAAGTACATACCCATATGCCATGAATTATCTTTAAAATCACATTATGCAGACCTGCCTGTGGGCCTGAAATTCAAAGGAATTTTAAACTCTGACTTCCGTTCAGTAGGAATATGTGCAAGGAATAAGGATGAGGCTGTATCACAGTTGACTATTTTTTTTTTTTTTGACAGGCAGAGTGGACAGTGAGAGAGAGACAGAGAGAAAGGTCTTCCTTTTGCCGTTGGTTCACCCTCCAATGGCCGCCGCGGCTGGCGCACTGCGGCCAGCGCACCGCGCTGATCCGATGGCAGGAGCCAGGTGCTTCTCCTGGTCTCCCATGGGGTGCAGGGCCCAAGCACTTGGGCCATCCTCCACTGCACTCCCGGGCCACAGCAGAGAGCTGGCCTAGAAGAGGGGCAACCAGGACAGGATCGGGGACTAGAACCCGGTGTGCCGGCGCCGCAAGGCGGAGGATTAGCCTAGTGAGCCACGGCGCCGGCCACATTTGACTATTTTAAATTATACACATGTAACTAAACCAAAGGAGTAAGGGGGTCTCATGTTCTGAAGTTTGGGCTTCCTTGAGATTCTTATAGAGCTTAACTATTTATTTTGCTTTAAAACATAGGGTGATATTGAGCATCAATAAAGTAGTAAAATGATAAATTAAAGTAGTAAAATGATAAATTAAAAAAACTCAGTACCAACTGACAGTAAATTGATTGTTGGATTAGAATCTTAGGAATTCAAACTTTATCACTATTGCTGTCAGTTGTTTTGTCACTGACCAAAGTTATTTCAAATAGCTAATCTTATCAAGTTAAGCCAGTAACTTAGTTTGTAAAGTATTTACTTCCACAATGTGCATTTTTACCTGGTCTATTTTACTAACACTAAATTTAGTAGCTAATTTCTTTGTGTTCATTTAAACAAAATACTGCAGAACCTCATATGATGGTTGTCTGTCACATCTTTAGTTAACTGGAGAGTCTAAATTTGCCTTTTTTCAATATTTATTCATTTAAAAGAGCTATAAAGAGGAAGGGAGAGACAGAGCAAGATCTTCCATCCACTGGGTCACTCCGAAAATGGTAGGAAGAGCCTGGACTGAGCCAAGCTAAAGTCAGGAGCCTGGAACTCCATCTAGATCTCCTACGTGGACGGCAGGGGCCCAAGGACTTGGGCCATCTTAGGCAGCTTCCTTAGCAGGGAACAGGATCAGAAGTGGAGCAGCCAGGACACAAATTGGCATCTATACGGGATGTCAGTGCTATAGTGGTAAATTTGCTTTTGAAAAATAAGCAAAATAACTTTTAGCAGTTGTATCCTACTTAAACATCAAGGTTCAGTTCTTGTTTATTTTGTGTTTGTTACTTCTCACCCTCCAGCCTCCAGGCAGCAGTTTTATGTCTCACAGTCTTGATTTCATTTCAGAAAATATTGGAGATAAAGTGCGCTTAATTCTTATTTTTCTCCAAGTCTTTGAGCCAGGTTTTCTTACTCCTGACTCTTTACAGGAAGATATGATGTGTGGAATATGGTGATGAACTTAGGGACCTGGATTTCCTACCTGCTTTGTTTCTTTGGCTTCCTGTTTCCCAGTAACTGAGCCTTCCTTATACTTTCCCTGTCCCTCTCCTATCTATTCCTACAATAAATTGAAAGTTTGTGTTCTTCCAGAATTCCTATGCTGAATCCTAATTCTTAATGTGATACTAGGACATGCGACCTCTCAGAGGTAATAAGATTGTGAGGGTAGAGCCCTCATGAATGAAATTAATGCTCTTATAAAAGAAACCCCAGAGAGCTTTTTCCTTTTCTCCACCATACGAGGATACAAAGAGAAGTCGACAGTCTGAAACCCAGAGAGGACCCTTACCAGAACCCAACCTTATAGCTTTCCTGAACTTGAACTTCCAGCCTCCAGAATTGTAAGAAATACATTTCTGCTGTTGGTCATCTACTTAGTCTATAGGTAACCCAAAACTAAGATACGGTACTTGCTCATGTGCAGTTCATGAAATCACCTGATCACAGTGGGAATACACCTGCTCTAACCACTTTTCCCCATCCTCTTAACTGTTGTGATACACTCAGGGCACCTTAATCAGAATCAGAATCTGGCATTTGGAATTTAAAATAAGAAATTCCAGGCTTATTTTGTTTGGGTTTTAGAAGCTCAGAAGATGGCCGGCGCCGCGGCTCAATAGGCTAATCCTCCGCCTGCGGCGCCGGCACACCGGGTTCTAGTCGCGGTCAGGGCACCGGATTCTGTCCTGGTTGCCCCTCTTCCAGGCCAGCTCTCTCCTGTGGCCTGGGAGTGCAGTGGAGGATGGCCCAAGTCCTTGGGCCCTGCACCCGCATGGGAGACCAGGAGAAGCACCTGGCTCCTGGTTTCGGATCCGTGCGGTGCACCGGCCGCAGCACGCCAGCCACAGCGCGCCGGCCGCAGTGGCCATTGGAGGGTGAACCAACGGCAAAGGAAGACCTTTCTCTCTGTCTCTCTCTCTCTCTCTCTCTCTCTGTCCACTCTGCCTGTCAAAAAATTTTAAAAAAAATTAAAAAAAAAAAGAAGCTCAGAAGATTTCAGTGAGTATTTTCCACCATGTGAATCAGGATACAGACCATACTAGTGAGTAGTAAGAGAAGAGAAAAAAAGCCAATTAAGATACTTAGCTGGCAGGGGAGATACCATGATCACGAAGGTGGTTTTCCCAGGGCGAGGCTTATCCATTACTCCGGATGTGCTGACCTCTGCGATTTCCCCAAATGCAGGAAACTCGACTGCATAATTTGTAGTAGTGGGAGACTGCGTTCGCACTCTCCCCTGAAAAACAGAAAAAAAAAAAAAAAAGCCAATTAAGAAAGAGCAGCAGAGTAGAAGCCTGGGTTAGGGAGAACTACCAGAGCTGGCTTCACCCTGTTCTTGGACCACTTGAATCACCTTTACTTCCTTGTTATGAATCATCTCTTTGTTTCAACTCATAGGAGATAGTTTCTATTACTTATAAGAAAAATATTAGCTAATATAATGTTCTTTGCATGAAATTTGAGGATGACTTCTAATATTTTCTTGTTGTTTGACAGTTATTATAACTACCAGCAAAAGGGGCCGGGGCTGTGATGCAGCGGGTTAAAGCCCTGGCCTGAAGTGCCCACATCCCATATGGGCACTGGTCTAGTCCCGGCTGCTTCTCTTCCGATCCAGCTCTCTGCTATGGCCTGGGAAAGCAGTAGAAGACAGCCTGAGTGCTTGGGCCCCTGTACCCACAAGAGAGATCCAGAAGAAGCTCCTAGCTCCTGGCTTCGGATCAGCTCAGCTCTGACCGTTGTGGTCATTTGGGGAGTGAACCAGTGGATGGATGACCTCTCTGTCTCTGTCTCTACCTCTCTCCTTAACTCTGTCTTTCAAATAAATAAAATAAACATTTAAAAAATTACTACTAGCAAAGGACATTCCTCAAAGAAGTTTCCATGGTTTTTCCACCCCAGATATATATTTTACTATGCCTTCTATTATTTATCTTTCAATAAGCAGAGTGCAAGGACTTTGCAACAAAGTCTGAAAAGATTGGAATGATCTGGATCACATACATTCTGTAAATTAAACTCCTTTCCAGGACAAAACTCCTCAGGAGGAGACATTTCTGGGGATAGAATTCAAATCTATCAGGGCACAGACAGTAAAGGCAAAAGAAAAAGGAGAATCACATCACATATGGGGTGGATATAGAAGGGAATAATCAGGATATCTCAAAATGTAAACTGCCATATTCTCTTCCTTTCTTTGTTTATTTATTTATTTATTTATTTTGGACAGGCAGAGTTAGACGATGAGAGAGACAGAGAGAAAGGTCTTCCTTCTGTTGGTTCACCCCCCAAATGGCCACTATGGCAGGCACGCTGCACCAATCCGAAACCAGGAGCCAGGTGCTTCTTCCTGGTCTCCCATGTGGGTGCAGGGCCCAAGCACTGGGCCATCCTCCACTGCCTTCCTGGGCCACAGCAGAGAGCTGGACTGGAAGAGGAGCAACTGGGACAGAATCTGGTGCCCCAAACGGGACTAGAACCCGGGATGCCAGCGCCGCAGGCGGAGGATTAGCCTATTGAGCTGCGCACCGGCCATCTTTTCCTTTCTTTAAGATTTGTTTTATTAAGGGGCCAGTGCTGTGGCAAAGCAGGTGAAGCTGCCGCCTACAGTCCTGGCATCCCTTATGGATGCTGATTGGAGTCCCAGCTGCTCCATTTCCAATTGTTATTCCTGCTAGTGTGCCTGGGAAAGCAGTAGAAGATGGCCCAAGTCGTTGGGCCCCTGCACCTGTGTGGGAGACCTGGAAGAAGCTCCAGACTCCTGGCATCTCTCTGCAACTCTGCCTTTTTAAGAAAAGATTTATTTATTTATTTGAAAGACAGGGACAGAGAGAAGTAGAGACAGAGAGAAAGACAGATCTTCCATCCACCAGTTCAATCCTTAAATGGCTGCAACAACCAGGTCTGTACCAGGTTTGTAGCCAGGATCCAGGGACTCTGCCCAGGTTTCCCATGTTTGTGGCATGAGCCCAAGCCCTTGGGCCATCTTTTTGCTGCTTTCCCAGGTGCATTAGCAGGAATGCCGGATCTGAAGTGGAGTAGTTGGGACTTGAACTGGCACTCTGAGATGGCATGCTGGTCTCACAAGCAGTGGCTTAACCTGCTTCACAACACCTGTCCCAGCTGCCATATACTTGAATGCTTTGAGAAACTGTCCATAAAAAAAGCTCTAGAATTATGAATTAGATAGAAAATTATCAAAGTATGGCCAAAGAGTTCACTTGAAAAATGATTAAAAATCACATTTCATTCTACAGACTCAATTAAACTACTTTGACACAAACATTGAACAACAGAAGAGATGGAGGTACAATTCCATCAGTTATGAGGAAAGAGAGGACAATGTTCTAGAGATTACAGATAATGAAAACATGCCAGAAAGACTTTCTCATAAAACAAATAAAAACCATAATCTTATATTTCAAAGCAAGCTAATACACTCTAAGAAAATTGATAAATGAAAGAATAAATAAATCAGAATCTATTTTGTATAAAAAAAGCAGAAATGAATTAAGTTAAAAGGAAATGATTGGGCCGGCGCCACAGCTCACTTGGCTAATCCTCCGCCTGTGGCACTGGTACCCCAGGTTCAGGTCCCAGTAGGGGCGCCGGATTCTGTCCCGGTTGCTCCTCTTCCAGCCCAGCTCTCTGCTGTGGCCCGGGAGTGCAGTGGAGGATGGCTCAGGTGCTTGGGCCCTGCACCTGCATGGGAGACCAGGAGGAAGCACCTGGCTCCTGGCTTCGGATCGGCATAGTGCACCGGCCGTGGCGGCCATTTAGGGGGTGAGCCAACAGAAAGGAAGGCCTTTCTCTTTCTTTTAAAAAAGAAAAAAAATATTGGAAAAAAAAAGGAAATGATTAAGAGATAACTGAAATAAAAGTGAAGCTAGAAACTAGAAAAAATACAAGATAATACCTCAGAGAAATGGAAGATGAGGAAAAAATTTTTAAACCCAAAAGAAAGGACAGAGATTAAAAGAGTTCAAGAAAAAATTTGAATTAAAGATATCTGACAAACATAAGAATACATGAAGCAATTCTTGACAAAGGAAAGAAATTCTGAAACCTACCATGTAAGAAGCTAAAATAAAATGAGAATTAAAACTAAATATTGAAAGGGCACCAAGTTTATCTGGTAAAAGTGATCAAGAATGGCGATTGCTGAGATATAATTTAATGAAATCATTGTACCTTAACAGGAAGGAAATAAAATCCTGCAGGCACCTGGGGAAAAATATCAGTCACTTATTCAGGGAAGAAAAACTTTCAACATCAGCACTTAATGCCTGTAGGAAACTGAGCAGTACATTTAAAATACTCCATGAAAGAAAATATGACAAGGATTTCATGTTCATTCAAGTTATCATTAATATGCAATAACTTGGAACATTATTCTTTATTAATCTATTGGAGAAGAGGATTTGGACAATCGAGATACATAAAGAGACATTGAAAAAATGACTCATGATGAACATTAAATACCATTTTTAATAAAACTAAGACTAAATGTCAGACGTAAGAAAGAGAATATAACACATAATGGCTGAGTGCTCTGACAATGTATATGCAGTATAGTTGTAAAAATAATGGGGTGAAAATCAGGAGCTCAAATACAAAAGATTTTTTGACTCCCTTCAGTAATCATGTTGGTGATAATGCTGATATTGTTGTTAGCTCCTGCAGATTAAAGATGGAGTAATTTCAGGCACCCTAAAGATAATGAGAACAGTTGACCAAAACACATTAAATATGTTTAAATTTATGATTTCATCCTGACACAAAAAGCTAATTGCTCATTATGATGGTTAATTTTTTTAAAAAAAGGCAGAGAGAGAGAGAGAGAGAGAGAGAGAGAGAGAGAGAGATCTTGCATCAGCTGGTTCATTCCCCAGATTGTGGCAATGACCAGAGCTGCACCCATCTGAAGCCAGGAGCCAGGAGCTTTTTCCAGGTCTCACATGTGGGTCCAGGGGCCCAAGGACTTGGGCCATCTTCTACTGCTTTCCTAAGCCAAAGCAGAGAGCTGGATCAGAAGTGGAGCAGCTGGGACTCTAACCTGCACCCATATGGGATGCTGGCACTGCGGGCGGTGGTTTTACCCGCTAAGCCATAGCACCAGCCTCAATGATGGTTAATTTTATGTGTTAACTTGACTAGACTAAAGGATCGCCAAACAATTGTTAAGAAATTATATCTGGAGGAGTCCTTAAGGGGGTCTTTAGAAGAGAATGAACAACCTGAGAAAGAAAATCTGCCCTCACCAATGTGAGCATCATTCAATCAAACTGCTAGAAAGAATAAAAAGGCAAAGGAAGGGTAGATTTTCTGTCGGTTACTGAGATGGATCATCCATCTTCTCCTGTTCTTCATGTCAGAGTTCTGGTTCTCCAGACTCCAAGATTTACAATGGTGTTCCCTCTCACAATTTTCTTGGATCTTCAGCTGGGACTGAATTATACCACCTACTTTCCTGATTCCCCAGCTTGCAGAGGGCAGATCATGGCTTTTTTTCAGCCTCCATAATTGTATGAGCCAATTATCATAATGAATCTTATCTATCTATTCATTTGTTTACATTTTTCTGGAAAACCCTGACTAATGCAAGTACAATCTTCACTGGAAGATGGTAGAAACCAATTCTTTATTTGAAAATTGGTAAATAAAAGAAAATAAACATTTATGCTGCCTTTTCTAAATAAATAACCACTAGTTAATCAGATAGTAGATAAGGTGAAATTTTACTTTATGGAAGTGTTTCATCTAATAATTGAAGCAGAAATAATAAAATTTGAATATCAACAATGTTTGCAGTAGATAGTGAATTATTGAATCTAAGCATTGAACATCAATGGTTGCTATCATCACAAAGAGACAGAAAAACATTTTGTGCTTGGAAAGGCACAACAGCACCTATGAAGTAATCTTGCCAAAAATTAGCATCAAACTTGAATGTAAAGATGAGTCTTTTGTGTAGTGGTTGATATTGCTTAGGGGTCCCTGCCCCCACCATGGGAGACAGATTGGGCTATTGCAGGCATCTGGGGTATGAACCAATAGAAAGAAGATCTTTATCTATCTCCATCTCTGTCTTTCTGTCTCTCTCTTCCTTGCAAATAAAAATAAAAATATGTTTTAAAAAACGTCAACTAAAAAAACAAAACTCTGAATTTGATTTGGTCTGGAGTTTTAGGAAGATGGTACTCTTTGTTGCTGTATGTAATCCAAGTTACTGAGGCTTCTATTTTCAAGCTTGAGAAAGTCAGCAGCTTCCCCATCCCAGACTGAACCAGATTTAAGTATCTGTTGTCTGTGAAGCAGTAGTTTTATAGAAGGATGTGCCCTAACACATCCTTCTATAAGGTACTAAGGTACTAAGACTCTTCACCTAGAAAAACAGGAACAACCTCACCAGCAAAGATCAGAGTTAGAGTATTACCTTCCATGCTAATACTCCACGGTCTGAAGGTAGCTACTGGTGAGGGGAATACAAAAAAGAGAGCTCAGCAGCTAAGCCATATGGATAGACATGAAAATTATGTCCAGAATGAGTCAGTTTTCTTCCAAGAGGTGCTGGAATGTTCAGCTCCCCCTCAACCCACAGGAATCTCCCTGATCCTACCCTATATGTGTTTCTGTTCCAGTGATTCCTTCTAGAACCTGCACCCTTCCTGAAGCCGTGGAAGTTGTGCCCTCTTCACGCTGTGTTCTAAAATCATTTTTTAAGGAAAGAAATAAACACTTAAAAAAACAACTTTGGATAAAGTCTTTGGCTATAGTTCTTACAACAGGTCATAAGACTATTGAGCTTTTTGGATAACCATTATACCAAAACTTCTCTAAATTTTGAAAAGCAACAGTTTAAGAACTTTAACACTTAAAATGATTCAGGACCCAAACCTGCCGCAGTAGGAAGTCAATTGCAAGTTGTGTGTCCCCAGGAAAGGCATCCTTCTGGGGCTGGCACTAGCAAATAAAACTACTGCCTGCAGTGCTGGCATCCCATAGGGGTGCCTGTTCGTGTCCAAGCTACTCTATCCACATCTGATCCAGCTCTCTGCTGCAGCCTGGTAATGCAGTATGTGGTCCAAGTGCTTGGGCCCCTGCTCCTGTGTGGGAGACCTAGAAGAAGCTCCTGGCTCTCAGCTTCGGATTGGCCCTGCTCTGGCCATTGTGGCCATTTGGGGATGAACCAGGAGGTGGAAGACCTCTCTCTCTGCCTCTGCCTCCCTGTAACTCTGCTTTTCAAATAATAAATAAATAAATTTTTTAAAAAATGGCATCCTCCCAAATTATACCTTGAATGTAATCTTGGAAGACAACAGACCAGGAAAATCCTCCTGGCATAATTTAAGGATTTTTTTTCATTGAAATATTTTCATTTCATTTTATATGTAATGTTGAATTACATATAAATATGTAATAATGCATAATGAAAAGGAAATATTTTTCATCTACAAAGGTATACTAAAACTCTGGGATTTATGTTAAAATACTTAGGCAAAAATTTATAGAACAGATTAAATTAAATTGACAAAATTTTAAAAATTGTTACAGCTATATGATAGGCACATATGAATTCATTGTAATATTTGTATACATCTTGAAAAAACAAAAACAAAGGTGTTAGCCTGTAATAAATCCAAACTGATTGTTGCCATGCAGGAACAAGGTCTCAAACACCCAGATCTGCCTATTTTTTTGAGAGAAGTCAACACTCCAGAGGATTTTTAAATTTTTTTTATTTTCATTTTATTTTATTTTTTTTGACAGGCAGAGTGGACAGTGAGAGAGAGAGAGACAGAGAGAAAGGTCTTCCTTTGCCGTTGGTTCACTCTCCAATGACCGCCGCAGCTGCTGCGCTGCGGCAGGCGCACCGCGCTGATCCGATGGCAGGAGCCGGGTGCTTCTCCTGGTCTCCCATGGGGTGCAGGGCCCAAGCACTTGGGCCATCCTCCACTGCACTCCTGGGCCACAGCAGAGAGCTGGCCTGGAAGAGGGGCAACTGGCTCACCACGTGTTTGTCTATAGACACTCCACCATTGCCATCCTCTGGCCTCACTAGATGGTTCCACCAATGGGACCCACGTGATCATGGACTGTGAACTCCAAAACTGTGAGCGAAAGTACACTTTTTTCCTTCATCGGTAGCTTAATACACTTCTTTACCTTCCCCTTCACAGACTGTCGCTGTTCTTGAAGATAGTTGATGAAGCTCTGCCAATACAAGCAGCAAATGGCTGTAAACATCCACTGGAGGAACTGGAAAGCCACTGCTCTAGCTTTACCACACAACATCACACAGGTTCTCATGCTGATTTGAAACTTTTCACATGGTCTGTGAATATTTTTAATAGCTCTCTAATTGATAGGCACATAATTATCTATGTACGTGCACTGTGCCCAGGTCATTGGGACACTGTCTTCAGACTTTCCAGGCTGTGATGCCACCCTACTGATGAGCTTCATCCTTGGCGTGGAGCTTCCTGCTCTGCTCTTCCCCTCTCCACTACCCTGGACCAGCCATTGAGACTGACCAAGGAATTTGCCTGCTCCTCAGATGCCAGAGCTACTTGATCTCTGACCACTGCCTCTAGTTTGTTGCTCTACTGTAGGGAAGTACTGCTTCACACTCTCCTTGTCACTTCTGTCTGGACCCACTGTACATGGACACAGCAGCAAAGGGTTATAGAGCAGAGTATCTCTTTGAAACAGATAAAAATCGCTGGAGGAGTTTAATTGCTAACAACAGATCAATGCCAGTATTTGATTCTCTACGGAAGATTTAAAAAGAATCTGCTATCTGACTTCTTTGGGCATGGTAGGAAATGAGAAAAAGTCTTTGGAGCAAGATCTCATTATTTGATGCCTTTTTGGTTTCCTTTATGGTTTTTTCTTGTTTTTAACTTTTATTTAATGAATATAAATTTCCAATGTACAGCTTATGGATTACAATAGCTTCCCCCTCCCATAACTTCCCTCCCACCCACAACCCTCCCCTCTCCTGCTCCCTCTCCCATTCCATTCACATCAAGATTCATTTTCAATTCTCTTTATATACAGAAGATCAATTTAGTATATATTAAGTAAAGATTTCAACAGTTTGCACTCACATAGAAACACAAAGTGAAACATACTGTTGGAGTACTAGTTATAGCATTAAGTCACAATGTACAGCACATTAAGGACAGAGATCCCACATGAGGAGCAAGTGCACAGTGACTCCTGTTGTTGACCCAACAAATTGACACTCTAGTTTATGGTGCCAGTAACCACCCTAGGCTCTTGTCATGAGTTGCCAAGGCTATGGACGCCTTCCAAGTTCGCCGACTCTGATCATATTTAGACAAGGTCATAAAAGACAGGGTGAGGATAGTAACCAATGATCCTAAGAGTGGCATTAACCAGGTCTGAACAATTATACAGCATTAAGTGGGGAAGAGGACCATCAGTACACACAGGTTTGGAGTAGAGCCATTGGAGGTAGAGCAGAGGTTATGATTACAAAGGAATGAGGCCCAAGTGTGCTAGACAGGGTCTAGAACAAAGAACAGAGTCATTATTAGAGGAGCTAATTAAGTTTTCTGATTGAGAGGCAAATAGAACCTGATAGAAGGGGCTTGATAATAATCTGTTGGGCTTAAGGCCTTGTAAGTTAAGAGGCCCAGACCTATCTATCTCTTCACATGGGGTGCATGCTAAGGGAGGTGTGAACCACTTGGGGGAAGGCACTCTGTTGACTTTCATTACCTGGCTGGCCTGGGAGGAGAGCTGGCCAGATAAAGGCAGGTGGCATCTCTAACAAGAAATTTACAGTTCTGCCTGCAATGTTGCTGACCCTACTTGACCATCCCCTCAGCTGCAGTGGTCACTTTGGAAGTTGGGCTGAGTGAAGGGCTTTTCAGCTTAGAGCCAATAAGATCTGTGGCTCTGACCTGGGCATCCTTCGACTCCAGGGCAGGTCCATTTCCAGTGATCCAACTCTTGGCAGAGCTGCCAGGGCTCTTCACAAGCTGACTTCTGCTGAAGCCCAGGCTTACCACATTGAAAGCCACTGCAGTGGACTGGCCTGTTGGGTCTCCTTGAGGGCAGATCACTGTGCAGATCAGCCATTAACAGGCCTGCCACCCATTGCTTCTGATGCCCAGCTTTCTTTTCCTCCTGATTTGTGTTAAAGCAGACCAGAGGATGCAAGTCAAGGGAGTGCCCGTGTCCCATCTCTAATCTTCGGTGGCCTGAACTACAAGTCTATAGTCACAGGCATGTTCTGTAGTAGTTTTTCTAAGGTAGACAATGCCCATGAGGAAAATTATATTCTCACTTAAAAACTTTCTTTCCCTTTGGTCTGAAAGGGAGGTTTTTGCTACTTACTGTTTACTTCGCTAATGGCGAAGTGAATCTAGCTATGAGATTATAATTTAAGCTCTTATTTTGGCTATGCTATTGCAGAAAAATGTTAGCCATCTCTTTTATAAGGTCTAAAGATTAAATTGTGCGTCCTACAGATTCCTTCATAATAGAATTAGTTTCCTACCTTGAGGAGACTAGAGAAATGAAAGAACAAGTTGGGCTTAGAATAGAGAAATGAGGGTGCAAGTCCTAGATTGCTTGCTGACAATAGCAATATCACATGAATACTTAGCAAACAGTTTCAACCGTTAGATAACAACTTAAGAAATCATTTACCAGAAGGTCCAATGCCATCTAGAAATTTTAGGAATCATGTATTTGGAAACACCTCTTAAATATCTAACATGGTGTAGTTTGTTTAACCAGTAAACTTAAGCACAACCATATAAAATGATTTTAGTTTCTTTCTACCAACAAGTATAAAACATATGATACACAGATTCAGGTCACACAAATTAAAATGTATCTTTGATTAATATTAGCAGCTTAAATTTATGGACATTCTTACCTATAAGCCGATTAAAATAAAATTCTTAATAAAATTTTCCCATGTGGACATACAATATGTACACATATGTAACATAACATAATAGACCAATATAGCAATTTTAATAATAGCTTTTAAAATCTCTATATCTTTTTGTAGATTGCCAATTGATTTGAATTGCTTTTTGTTTTTAGTAACCTCAGTTAACCATACTTTCTCTCAGTTGGTACTGTTAATACATTATTGGCTTCATCTGTTTACAGAGCCATCCCAAAGTACTGAATACAATAGAAGTGACTGGAAAAAGTCCATAGGAACCTATAGAAGGACAGCTAAACACAGAACCAACAACACTTTAGTTTTATGAGCAGCAAATCATATATAACTGTGGATGACAAAAGACTTTAAGTCGCCATGTTTAAAATTATAAACTCATCAACCAACAAGAGGCACTTGCTTACTTCACAGTATTTTTGAAAGCACCTGTAGGATTTTACAAGTATTTAACCTTTTAGGCCTCTGGGGCTTTCTCATTAAGATAACTATCATGTCTAGTAACTCAAGATCATTAGACTTTTTAATTCTCAAACATTTGTATTAATAGCATTTTCCATTATAGAAATTTAAAATTTAGTACCACGTCACATCTTGACAGTACTTCTAATATAATCGAAATAGCCTGATTAGTTGGTGTCTCTATAAGATGAGAGACATAGGTCCTTCGATTTTTTCAGTTGGGCCCAAACTGGAAAAACCAAGGTCCAAGATTTACTGGAAATTTTAGATTCCAGATTGTTTGAAACTTTGATTTTTTGGATGCCTGTCAAGAATGCCAAGAAGGCTCAAAATCCAAAATATCTGGTTGAAGTAAGATTCCTTAAAATCATGACATAACATAGACCAAATTTGATCATTGTTACAAGGTGATTATTCGAATTATTGAAAATAAGCACGTATTTAAATAACCCATAGCTCTTACTAAAAATTCAGCTGTTTTTGAACAATTAGATTTTAATGGCCGGCGCCGTGGCTTAACAGGCCAATCGTCCGTCTTGCGGCACCGGCACACCAGGTTCTAGTCCCGTTTGGGGCGCCGGATTCTATTGCGGTTGCCCCCCTTCCAGGCCAGCTCTCTGCTATGGCCCAGGAATGCAGTGGAGGATGGCCCAAGTGCTTGGGCCCTGTACCCGCATGGGAGACCAGGAGAAGCACCTGGCTTCTGGCTTCGGAGCAGCGCGATGCACCGGCCGCAGTGGCCATTGGAGGGTGAACCAACGGCAAAAAGGAAGACCTTTATCTCTGTCTCTCTCTCTTACTATCCACTCTGCCTGTCAAAAAATAAAAAATAAAAAAAAATTTAAAAAAGAATGTAACAGACATCAAGAGAACATAATAGATAACTTTAACACATTGCTTTAACAGAGCATCAGATTTTAATTCTATGTCAAAGAGAAATTGAGCTTCCTGTGATCTTTTGCTGTGAGGTTTCCTTCCTTTACCTTCTTTTATATTGATGACCATGTTTCTGTGTTTCTGTGTATAACACATCTTTAAGTATCTTTTGCAGGGCAGGATGAGTAGCAACAAATTCTTTCAATTTCTGTTTGCTATGAAAAGTCTTTATTTCACCTTCATTCACAAATGAGAGCTTTAAAGGATATAATATTCTGGGCTGGCAGTTTTTCTCTCTTAGTACCTGGGCTATGTCTCGCCATTCCCTTCTAGCTTGTAGGGTTTCTGATGAGAAGTCTGCTGTGAGTCTAATTGGAGATCCGCTGAGAGTAATCTGACATTTCTCTCTTGCACATTTTAGGATCTTTTCTTTATGTTTCACTGTGGTGAGTTTGATTACAACATGTCGTGGTGAGAATCTCTTTTGGTCATGTTTATTAGGGGTTCTATAAGCTTCCTGTACTAAGATGCCTCTGTCCTTCTCCAAACCTGGGAAATTTTCTGCTAGTATCTCACTGAAAATGCCTTCTAATCCTTTCTCCCTCTCCATGCCTTCAGGAACTCCTAGAACCCGAATGTTGGCTTTTTTAATAGTATCCTGTAGATTCCTGACAATATTTTTTAGATTTCTAATTTCTTCTTCTTTTCTTTGGTTTGCCTGTTTCCTTTCCTGTTCTCTGTCTTCTAAGTCTGGTATTCTCTCTTCTGCTTCGCCCATTCTGTTTTTAAGGCTCTCTAATGTGTTTGTCATTTGATCTATTGAATTCTTCATTTCATTATGATTTCTCGTCACTATCACAGTTTCTTGTTCTACTAGTTGTTTCATTTCATTTTGATTCCCCCTTAATATTTCATTTTCAGAAGAGAGAGTTTCTATCTTGTCCATTAAGGATTTCTGTAGTTCAAGAATTTGTTTTTGAGAACTTCTTAATGTTTTATCAATTTTTTGAGATCCGCTTCTTGCATTTCTTCGATCTCATCATCTTCAAATCTTTAATTGGGGTGTCTTTTGCATTTGGGGGCATCATAGTGTCTTCCTTGTTCTTGTTACCTCGGTTTTTGCATTTGTTGTTTGGCATGTTGGAGATATTTGGTTTCGTCACTGTGGTGTTTTTTCTTGTTACACTATGGCTCTATATTAAGTGGACTGTCTGCTTTCGGTGGAGCCTTAGAGTCTTGAGATGAGTGTGGACTGAGAGCTGTGTTTGGTTCCTCAGGGTTGAGATTTGTCAAAGGTGACACTCCCAGGTTAGGTTTGGTAAATCTCTCTTTCATTCTTTTTTTTTTTTTATTCAAAAGGGAAGTAATTCCACACAGCTGAACATAATTGGAGGTAGTTAGCAGGCAAATGATATACCCACAGGAGCCAGAGATCAGAAGCTCTTTCCCAAGAACCACACAGGGAATCTGTGCTGCCCTCAGTGTGGGCTCCAGTTCTCCTGCAGTCTCCCACTGGGTTGCCAAGTTAGATCCTAATCTCCTGTTATTTCACACCCCCCAGAGTCAGGTTTTTCTGCTAGGCTCAGAGCCGGTGCAGACCTGAGGTTGCCCTGCTTATGACGTATGTCAAAATGGCGCCTGCTCTTTGTCTTGCTCGCCTTTGAGGGGTGAGTGGAGAGAGAGAAACTCGTGTCCGTATCGGTCACTTTTTTTTTTCCTCTCTCTCTTCTAGTTAGCCTGGTGAACTTTTCCCCACGGAGTTTCAAGCCTCATTCCCTCTAGTCTCCTCTTTCCGCTTGCCCGCTGGTGTCTCGGGCTATTGAGGTTCGGCTCACCTCGCGTTCCTGCGCTGGTGTGTTGATTCTGCTGCTGGTGTCCCGAACTTGGGCTCCCATGCTCTCCACGCAGGTCCACTGTGAATCACTAGTTCCGGAAGAGTTTCCTCTGCTGTTTCTTCCCCTACTCTTCCTTTAACCTGCAGTATCTCCACTTTTATTAAACTGTGTCTTCCCGGACTATCAGTGTGCTCCCTTCCTATTCTGCCATCTTGCCCCAACCTCCTTTATGGTTTGATTGTGTTCACCATCCCTCCTCCCAAATTCATGTGTTGGAAATGGAATCCAAAAATTCATATATTAATGGTATTTGGAAGTGGAGTCTTTGGGACATAATTAGGATTAGATGAGGTCATAATGATGGCATTTTAAGAAAGGAGACCTGAGTTAGAAGCTTGCTCTATCTCACTATGTGATGCCCTATCTCTAGTCCAGTCTCTAGAGCCCTGAAACAAAGAAGTTTTTCTTCTTTATGAGTTACCCATCTCAGATAGTTAAAGTAACAGAAAACACCAATACACCACATTGCTGTTTCCTTTTTGATCTTCTATGTGAAGTCTGAAAAATATTTCAAACATTCTAGTTTATTGCAGCAATGCTAAGTAAATGAAAATAGAAATCAGAATCAATTCCAAGTTTTTATGCTTCAAGACACATAAACCTAAACTGGGTTAAACAATAAAAGAAAGTTAATGATTTCTTAACTGAAAAATCTGGAAGCAGGGCTAGCTGTAGGTGAGGCTTGACCTGACTGCTTGGTTATGCAACTAATAGCTGAGTCTGAGAGAAGAGACCACTGTCCTGAATTGTAGGCTGTCTGGGTCCAGGTCTTGTCTCCAATGCAAGAAAGAATTCAAGGACAAGATGTAGGTAAAGGTCTTCAGAAAAGCAATGTTTATTTCCATGCAAGTATACACTCAAGAAGGAGTGAGGCATACTCAAGAGTGAACTGCACCCCACGAGTACAGAGCCATTCCTTTTATATGAGCTGGAGGCATGAATTATGGTTTTGGGGGTTAATTGGGAAAAAAAGAGGGTGGAGTTTGGGGTAGGGTTTGAATAACATCCATTTCCTTGCTCTTTTTTGGAAATTTTAGTGTCATCGTGCCATTGTATACATGCAATTAAAATTTTTAAAAGATCTATTTGAAGGGGCCCTTGTTGTGGTGCAGCAGGATAAGCTGCTGCTCGCAATGCCAGCATCCCTTATTTGAGCACCAGTTTGAGTCCTGGCTGCTCTGCTCCCATTCCGGCTCACTGCTGATTTGTCTGGGAAAGCAGCAGGAAGATAGCCTAACTGCTCGGGTCCCTACCTCGCATACGAGAAGCCAGATAGAATTCCTGGCTCCTGGCTTCTGCCTGGCCCAGCCCTGGCCATTCGGGCCATTTGTGGAGTAACCTAGTGGATTAAAAAATCTCTCTGTCTCTGTATTTCCTTCTCACTCTGTCACTCTATCTTTCAAATAAATTAAGAAATATTTTTCTAAAAATGAAATTTATTTGAGGAAGGGAGAGAGAGTAGAAGAGAGAGAGAGAGAGAGAGCCCATCTTCTGATTGACTCACCAAATCCCCACAATGGTTGGGACTTGGCCAAAGCAGGGAGTCAAAAACTAAATGCAGATCTCCCACATGGGTGGCAGGAACACAACTGCTTGAGTCATCATAGCTGCCTCCTAGTATACGCATCAGTAGGAAGCTTGGGTCAGAAGCCAGAGCCAGGAATCAAACTCAGGCACTCCATATGGGAAGTGGACATCCTAGTTGCCAGGCTAAATTCCCACTCCCTGCAACATATAACTTAAACAAGTGCATATTATTCCGCTAGTTTTCCATTTTGTAATATCCCAGAATACACTTAATTGATTTTTTTAAAGATTTATTTATTTATTTGAAAGGCAGAATTAGAGGGAGGGAGGGGAGATAGGGAGAGAGAGAGAGAGAGAGAGAGAGAGAGAGAGAGATCTCCCATCCGCTGGTTCATTCCCCATATGGCTGCAAAGGCTGGAGCTGGGCCAATCCGAAGCCAGGAGCTTCATCCAGGTCTCCCATGCAGGTGCCGGGGCTCAAGCACTTGGGCCATCTTCACTGCTTTCCTAGGCACATTAGCAAGAAACTGGATTGGAAGTGGAGCAGCCAGGACTTGAACTGGCCTCCATATGAGATGCTGGCACTGCAGGCAGCAGCTTCACCAGCTACACCATAGCATCCAGCCCCTTAACTGATCTTTTAATAATACATTAAAATATTCCATAAAGAAAAGTAAAAATAAAGCTATAGTGAAACATATACATAAAAAGGAAAGAATAATTTTGATCACTTATCTCACACAGATTCTTTCCCTGAATAATGTTAAATTTATAATAAAGTTGAAATATTGGTCCAGAGCAGCTATGGAACTCTAAAAATGAACAATGTCAGATGCTTCAGCAGTCCTAACATATCTGTTTGACCAGTGTTGATATGAGTCTGATCCAAGAGAAAGTGGGGGGTTAGCTGGTAGGTGTGTGTAGAGTGAGAACTCCACATACACCACCACAGATTGACTCACCAATTCTTGGATTTGGTGCATGTGAATCAGGGGACTGAATGTGTGCTCTGCTCTGGTCAGTTCTGTACTGTAATATTTCAGATTAACATGCTCACAGATAAGTTTTTTTTTTATTAGAGTACAATCTCCCCAGACTGAGTTCCATAAATGAATAGCTATTCTTCACTTCTTACTCAACAGCAATTCCTTCAATCCACGCTGGCATCAAATCTCTTGGTTGACTCATTTTCTTTGCCAGAGGTGAACCCAAGTGGAGAAAAGAAAGAGCAGTTCCCACATCCTTGTTCTAAAATGACCTGGATTCAGTATTTCAATCTGCTCTGCATAACTAGTCACACAGATGTGGATATAAAAAGTAAAACTGAACAAGGAAAGAGTAGGAATATATAAAACACTGCCTTTATTTGATGGAGCAATAAAACTCATGTCTAAATATTTCTCATTGTGTTAAAGGGCACACATCATTGCACAGGTATTTGCTACTTTTCTTGCCACATGGGTAGATTTAATTACACACAAAAAGAGGAAGAGCTATAAGATATGACAGCATGTGTAATGTGTTCTTTGAAATTTGTTTCTGGTAACACAGTCTTTATGTTGTATACAAGCTAAATTTCATATTTAATGTATTTCTGGTTTTCATACTTACTACTATACAAAACTCATTCTTTCTAACTCTGTAAAGGATTTCAAAATGGGAATGTCTAAATAATGGTCAAATTATCCTGTTGGCCAATTCTGATTCATATGCAGAGTGCAATTATAATAGGAACTGTACTTTCACCCTCTTAGTAAGGTCAGCAAAGATAAAATTCTATACATTTTTTAAAAAAGATTTATTTGCTTTATTTGAAAGGCAGAATTACAGAAAAAGAGAGGAACAGACAGAGAAATCTCCCATCCACTGGTTTATTCCCCAAATGGCTGCAAAGGGTGAAGCTGAGCTGGTCTGAAGCTGGGGCCAGGAGCTTCTTCTGGGTCTCCCATGTGGGTACAGGGACCCAGGGTCTTGGGCCATCCTCCACTGCCTTCCCAGGCACATCAGTAGGGAGCTGGACCAGAAGTGGAGCAGCTGGGACTCAAACCGTTGTCCATAAGGGACACTGGCTCTGCAGGTGGTGGCTTTACTCACTGTGCCATAGTGCTGGCCCTAAGAGTCTATATATCTTTATCAAATCTCCTCTGACTAATTCAGTCCATAGGATTGTGCTTGTAAATATTTTATATGAACTCCTTCTGGCTAATAGTTTTTATTCCATCAATCAATATCAAATTAACCCCAAATTTACTGAAAATATGAAATAAGATATAAAACATTGAACATTCATTTTTAATAGCATAGGTAATAAATGCAGATTGCCCTGGAGAAATGACTCCTGGTTTCTTAATGTAAAATTTATGGGGCATTTCACAACATGGGGAAAGTTCTGTCTTCTTTCCTTTGGATTGTATCAGCTCAGCAGGAACAACTGGCAGACATCATGCACAGGATGCTAATATCTTTTATTCCAGAGGCTCTGTCCACCTGAATCTTGCACTCCAGGGGCTGCCCAGTCCCTATTCAACTTGATGACATTCTATTCAACATAATATGGACACTCCAATTTCATACACATTTACTGACCAAACCACAACACTAGATTGCATTGATAAGGATACCTTGGTCACAAGTAATACAATTCTAACTTATATCTGTAGATGTGAAGGGCAATGACAAAGAGACATCTCATAGAACCTATGCCAGGGAGACAGGTCTTACTGGACCTGAAAAACTGTCAGACATCTTCCTTTCCCTTGTTGCACACATTTTTTTCTGTTCCCATTTTTCTCTTTGACTATATTGTGTCTCATCTTTATGATATTTTGCTTCATTCTTATTTCTGTAAGCCTCCCCCTCCTTTCTCTTAACTGCTTACACATAACCCATCTGGGATACCCTCAAATGGTAGTTTCAGAATCTACGTTTCCATGACTTTCCAACTGTATCGTGTGTATGTGCTTTGGTTCAGTTGAGGTCAAGTTTCCATTCCTGCTCCAATCAGCTGCAACCGTAGGTAGATGGCTGAATGGTCATCTATAACTAGGAATACCCCTTTTATACTACGGACTGGGCCATTATACAAAAAGAAGTAAGAATGAGGACGAAATACAATTCTGGTCCCAGGGTTTCAATTTCAGATAGTAGATAGATAGATATATTTTTAACACAAGACAGATTGTGATAAGAGGAATAAAAAAATAAGTGCTCCTGGAGTATGTTGGATTTATAGATTGAGACAGGGGTATGGGAAAACTTGAATTGTTGGAGGATACTCAGTGTATCAGGGATAACTTTAATGGTGGCTTAGAGATAAGGAGTGTAGAATTCACTCCAAGCTTTTATGGTGGTGGAAGAACAGACATGTTACAGAGGTGGGCATAGTTTGAGAGATAGCTGGTATGTGTTCTTCTCCAATGAGAAGCGATCAAATTCTCTGGTCAGCTGAGTCACATAATCAAATCTGTGCTTCCTGGGGGTGTCTTTGGATGTGGTAGGCAGATGAAATGGATGTGGCATGAAAGTTGGAAATCAGTGAGTCCACGTGAAGGGTGTTTATGTTCTGAATTAGGGAAAAAGCCACAGGAAAGTGTGGACATGATTAATTATTATATTTAACAAAGATGGTGTGACATTGCTGTGGCATATATGAATAATAGTTGCAGATTTACATGCTGGTAAAATATTAAATATTTTAACATTTAAATATTTTAACAATCTGGCGTAGTTTAAAAATAATTAATAATAATTAATAGTTAATTTTTAAGAGAAGAAAGGAGAATATGAAGATGGGAAATTGTTAAGCCAATTATTTTTAGTTTTTAAAAAAACCACTTATCTGATAGCCTTGGAACTTATTACCCACAGGTCAGTGGTTAGGATTATTTCCCCTGCTGAGATAAGTCTTACATGATGGAGAACCATGGCTGGTTTCTCAGAGTGGGGTGTGGAACAACTGTTAGTGATGGAATTGGTGTGAGAAGAAGAGTTACGGCTTAGGCATCAACTCAGGAGAGACAAATCTGTAAGTCCTATATTAAAATGCTGACAATTAAAGTGGTCTTAGGGGCCATTGTTTAGAGATTTCCATAAAACAATAGGGTCCCAGTTCTCTAGAAAATGGTAAAGACAGTGAAGTTGGATTGAGAGGATTCTGGAGGGGAATTATGATAAAGCCAAAACTGTAGAACTGAAAGATGTCATACAAATGTCATCTCATAGGATGAGTAGCAGTCCTATCCTCAGTGGTGGAACATGTCCTTAGTGACCTGATTAATCCCAAGGCACTTGTACAAGCACCAAGCAAGACACCTACAAAGTCAGTGAGGCAGAAGGAATGAACAGTTTTTGAACCTGCTACATGCAAATGCTATTAAGTGGCCTTTTAAAGAAAACTTATGGAAGTTTTTAAATTCAATTACAATTAGTAGAAATTTTTCTTGGTCTAATCATAACACTGACTCCTTCCATACTTTGTAGCATACTCTTGAATCGGTTGCTTCTCCCCAAACACACAAAAAAGGGAAATTCCTTTCTTCTAGAAATCAATAGTTGAGATGAGGAACGTGAGCTTTTCATGTAAACTCTTTTATTTTTTAACCTTTTTAAAGATTTATTTACTTTATTTGAAATACATTATTACAGAGAGAGAGAGAGAGAGAGAGAGAATCTTCCATCTGCTGATTCACTCCCCAAATGGCTGCAGTGGCGGGACTTGGGTCAATCCAAAGCCAGGAGCCAGGAGCTTCTTCCAGGTTTCCCATGTGGATGCAGAGACCCAAGCACTTGGGCCATCTTCTGCTGCTTTCCCAGATTTATTAACAGGGAGCTGGATCAGAAGTGGGGCAGCTGGGACTCGAACTGGTGTCCACATGGGATGCCAGAACTGCAGGCAGCAGTTTTGTATGCTATGCCACAGCACTGGGCCCCATGTATCTTTGAAATCTCATCTAACTGGGGTTTCTGGCTCATCCTTCTTGCCCTCAGTGTCTCCTCATCACATCAGCTGTTGGTTTCATGTTCCCCCACACCCACCAGGCCACTGAGGCTCACCCTAAACCACTGCTACTTCTCCTTGGATGCTGACTTCCTGTCATCAGAGCCCACAGCCCTTGTGAGGAGCTTTGCTTTCCCAACTCCCAACCCCTTCCAATGCACAAAAAGCACTCTTTGCAGAAAGAAAATAACCTGGGGGTGAGTATCTGACTTATTGGTTAAGATTCCTGCACATCACATTGGAATACCTGGGTTCAGTGTCCTGGCCCTGGCTCCTGACTCCAGCTTCCTGCTAACATAGACACTAGGAAGATGCAGTATTGACTCAAGTAGTTGGGTTCCTGCCACCCACATGGTAATACTGGATTATATTCCTAGCTCCAGATTTTGGCCCAGATTTGGCCTTTGTCAGCATTTGTCGGGGTCTCTTTCTGTCTCTGTCTTTATCTCTGTCAGTCTGACTTTCAAATAAATAAAAAAATTTTTAAAAGATGATATTTTAAAAAAATACCTAGTCTCAAACACAGAATTCTGGGGAAAAAAACACTGAGAGAAAATATTGTACTGTTTATTCCCTCATATCTCATTGCTTTGTATCTCCTATCTTCATTTATTTATGCAAATAAGAAAAATGTTTGCATGAATTATCCTTGGTAATAGTTGGTTTCCAGTTTATAAAGTACAAAAGCATTTGAGATTGCAAATAAGTAAAACATGTGCAGAAAGCTAGCAGCTGGAAGGATGGGAATCTTTTAAAATAAAAAACAGCTATTGAGTAATTGAGAATAAGTTATTACTGTTTTGAAAATTTTGCTCTAGTGTTATTAGTTTAGATTGCAAATAAGTAATAATTTTTTAAAAAGCAATTTGAGTTTAGAGTAAAAATTTAGATTCCTTTTTCACTCACACTAGGGCAGGATTTTCTCGAGTGAGTTCTTCATCCACCTGGTGGTGAATGAATGCTTTAATAACAGTTGGCCTCATTTTTCTCCTCTTTGAAGATTTGTCTAGGTTTTATCCCTGAACTTATTCCAAACATTGCATCTTGAACATAGTTATGTTGTTTAGGAAATTCAAAATAAGTTTAGGTCATTTTTAATAATCTTTTATTTGAAGGTATATATAATTGCAAATATTTATATTAGTGATAGTTCCACAAATTTAGATTTCTAAATCATTCAGGTTGTTTTCTCTACATGGAAAACCCTCATTTTATCCATGGTATGCAAAATTTCTTTCTAAAGTTAGAAAAGGTACAGTGTACTTCAAAAAGCTCATGACAAATGTGTATTAAGAAAAACTATACATGGGCCTCAAAATGTTTTTCACTACAATCAACTTAGCTTTTAATGTCACTTATCTACAAACTTTTTAGAGTGCCTGCATCCACACACACACATACTACACAAATAGCCATACGTTTATATTATAAAAATAGACACAATACAGAGGTATATGTAGAACATGCTGATTATGATTGACACATTCATATACTAGCTGAAAATCTACATTTCACAGGCTTCCTTGTAGCCCTGTGCAGCCACATAACTAGTTCTGGCCAATGTGACATGAATGTAAGTATATTCAGAGGGGCTTCTGGCAAGACTACTTTTTTTCCCCTAGAGAAAAAGGGACAAATTCATCTGGCTCACATCTCTTTCTTTTACTTTCTTCTTCCTGACCAGAATTTGAAAGGTGATGCCTGGAGATAGGGCAGTAACTTTGTGACGATGAGTATGAAAACTGTATCTGAAGAAGGTACAATGAAAGCTAGAAAGAGCCTAGAGCTTTAAGGTGTTTCCATCTGGGCATCCCACTTCCAGACTTGTTTTGTGAGGAAAGGAAGCTCTTTTTTAAAAATTGTGATTTAAATCAGTGTTTTTGTTGTAGGCAGCTATGAATTATGTACATACTTCCAACCCTCAATTCCAGCCCCACCCCAAAGGCAAACATTCTTAATATTTAGTATCAAGCTTTTTATACCCATATATATTCATACCATATTAAATTTTTGATATATTTTTTCAAAGGGGGATAATACTATATATATTATTCTGAATATCCATTTTTGACTTAACAATATGGCCTAGACATTTCTCCATATCAGTATAAAAACATCTCATTCTTTTAAAAATAGCATTTCAGGGAAAAATTTTTCTAATAAAAGTAATATTTGCTTATTCAAGCAATAGTGAAAATATGAAAGTAAACAGCAGCAAACATCCCTAAATCTTACAATTTTGAAATAACTACTGGCAGAATAGGGAGGAAGCTTCCTGCTCTATTCTAGGGGAAGATAGTTAAAAAAATGTGGAGAGCACAATCAAAGGGGAGGGTTAGGGAGAAAATGGCAGAGGAAACTCCTCACAAATTGGGGGATGCTGTGGACCTATGTGGAGGGTGTGGAAGTGCATAGCTCAGGAACTCAGCAGCCTAAATAGCCTCAACACCAGCTTTGGAATGATGTGAGACCAGACTGCAGCAGCCCAAGCCACTGGTGATAAAGCTGAGTGAAGAGCCTGGGGTTGGCCCGTCTTGAAGCCTGGTGGGGGACAGTGTACCTAGAAGGAAAAAAAGGCACATTTTTATCTCCCTGACCACCCAGCACTGGAATCCTGTATCTAACTCAGAGAGGGTGGGTACCATTTTGGACATATGTAATAGCTGTGCCAATTTGTGTCCATATGCCCAGCAAGCACCAAAGAGGAGACGTCTGAGCCTGGCTGGGAGAAGTGACAGAGGGATGGAAGCTCATGACTGTGGGAGGCTTTTGTGCTGGGACTTTGAAAACACTGTGGCTGCATGGGAGGGTGCAGAGTATGACTGGGAATTTGGGCAGTCACTTTGGGTGGCTCCACATGCATGGGGCTCCCTGATTCCTTGGTGAGGGTCATTGCTGCAGGATCTGTGTTCAACCATGGATCCTTTGTGTGGTTCTTATGGCAGCATGAATGAAAATTGTACCCATTGGGGCCAGTGACCAGGCATTGGTCTCCTTTGAGGAGAGGAGGTGAATGTGAGAATACACCTCCTCTCTGATTTAAAAAGAGAGAGGGAGAGAGAGAGATCTACCATGCCTAACTTGAGTGTCACCTTGGACACTTCCCTCACCCTGGAGTACTGAACAGAGCTCTCTGACCATACCCAGCACATGCCTCTGGGTATTCACTGAAACAGCACACGCTCCACTAAGCCACAGAGGAATAGACCAAAGATAAAAGCCATCATAGTAGAAAAAAAAAAACAAATATCACCACAAATGTCTAAAAATAAACATGGCAACTCAAGAAACAAGAATAAGGAAGACAACATGATGCCCCTAAAAGAACACAACACTCCAGTACTATTGTATTGAATAGTAATGTAAAGATGAAGAGACTGATAAAATGTAGGAATGGAATTCAAAAAAATTGATTACACGATTGCATAGAAGTAATCAGAAGCAAATTGTGAACTAAAGAAATCTATACATGACATGAAAGAAAATTTGCCCATGAAATTGAGATGTTAAAAAGAAATCAGAAAAAAAATATTGGAAATGAAGAATTCAATAGAACAAATAAAAAATATGATGGAAAGCCTTAAAAACAGACTTGAAAAGGAAGAATAAAAAATATCCAAGTTAGAAGACAAATCTCTGGAAATTATACAGTCAGACCAAAAAGAAAAAAAGAAGAAATTAGAAAACTACAATACAGTGTCACAGTGACAAAAAATGAACTAAATGAAATATCTCTGTGAGTGAGATCCCAGCGGAAAGAATGGGCCATCAAATAAGGAGGTACCTTTCTCTGAAGGGAGAAGAGAACTTCCATTTTGACTATGGCCTTGTTTAAATAAGATCGAAATTGGTGAACTCAAGAGGCTTCCATAGCCTTGGCAGCTCATGACAAGAGCCTCAGGTGATTACTGATGTCATAAATAAGAGTGTCAATTGTTAAATCAACAACAGGAGTCACTGTGCATTTACTCCCCATGTAGGATTTCTGTACTTAATGTGTTGTACTATGTGAATTAATGGCAAAGCTACTACTCAAACAGTATCTATACTTTGTGTGTCTTTGTGGGTGAGTCTGTTGAAATCTTTATGTAATATATACTAAGTTGATCTTCTGTATATAAAAATAATTGAAAATGAATCTTGATGAAGAATGGAATGGGAGAGGGAGTGGGAGATGGGATGGTTGTGGGTAAGAGGGAAGTTATTGGGGAAAAAGCCAGTATAACCCAAAAGTTGTACTTTGGAAATTTATATTTATTAAATAAAAGTTGAAAAAAATACAGTGTAAGAGATTTACAGATACTATCAAATGACCCAACATAGGGGTTCTAGGAGTTCCTGAAGGTGTGGAAAGAGAGAATGGATTAGAAGGCCTTTTTAGTAAAATAATTACAGAAAACTTTCCTAGTTTGTAGAAAGAAAGGGAAGTCCAAGTACAGGAAGTGCATACACTCATAATAGACATGACCAGAAAAGATCTTCACCACAACACATTGTAGTCAAACTCTCCACAGTAAAATATAAATAAAAGATTATAAATGTGCAGAAACACCAGATTACTTCCAGAATATTGATCTATAATTAGAATTACAGCTGAATTCTCATCAGAAACCCTACATGCTAGGAGAGAATGGCGATATGTTCCAAGTCTTAAGAGAAAAGAACTATCAATCCAGAATACTGCACCCTGCAAATCTCTCACGAAGGAAGGTGAAATAAAGACCTTCCATAACAAACAGAAATTGAAAGGATTTGTCACCTCTCAATCAGCCTTACAAAAGATGTTTAAGGATATGTTACACACAGAAACATGGTCATCACTATAAAAAAAGGTGAAGGCAGAAAATCTCCCAGTAAAAGTACAAAGGAAGTCCAAAGTAAACAAGAGGAATATTTATGGAAAAATGGCAGGGCCAAGTTCTTACTTATCAATAGTCACCTTGAATATAAATGGCCTCAATTCTCCAGTTAAAATATACAAACTGGCTAAATGGATTAAAAAACAAGACCCATCTCTTTGCTGCCTACAAGAAACATATCTCACCAACAAAGATACCTGCAGACTGAAAGTAAAAGGATGGAAAAAGGTATTCCATGCTAACAGAAACCAAAAAAGAGCTGGAGTAGCCATCCTAATATCAGACAAAATAATCATTAACACAAAAACTTCTAAAAGAGATAAAGAAGGGCACTATGTAATGATTAAGTGATCAATTCAACAGGAAGATGTGATTATTATAAATGTATATGCACCTAATTATAGGCCAGCTGGCTATTGAAAAGAAATGTTAATAGATCTAAATGGAGACAGAAACTCAAATACAATAGTAATAGGGTACTTCAATACTCCACTTTCAACAATGGACAGATCAGTCAGTCAGAAAATAAGCAAGGAAACAACAGAGTTATTCGACACTGTAGAACAAATGGACTTAACGAATATCTACAGAACTTTTCACCCTACAATTGCAGATTACACATTCTTCTCACCAGTGCATGGAACTTTCTCTAGGATAGATCACATGGTAGGCCATAAAGCAAGTCTCACCAAGTTCAAAAAATCAAAATCATTCCATGCATCTTTTCTAATCACAATGGAATAAAGCTGGAAATCAACAACTCAAGAATCTCTAGAACATATGTAAACACATGAGACTGAACAACATGCTTTTGAATGAACAGTGGATTATAGAAGAAATCAAAAGAGAAATAAAAAAAATCTGGAAATGAATGAAGATGATAATACAACATATCAAAACTTAGAGAATACAGCAAAAGCAGTGTTAAGAGGCAAGTTTATAGCAATTGGTGCCTACATCAAGAAATCGGAAAGATACCAAATAAATCAGCTAACAATACATCTCAAGGATCTACAAAAACAATAGCAAACCAAACCCAAAACTAGTAGGGGGAAAGACCACAATGAGTTTTTACCTCACCCCCGTTAGAATGGCTTTCATACTTATATCAACAAACAACAAATGCTGGCAAGGTTGTCAGGGAAATGGTACCCCAATACACCGTTAGTGGGAATTTAAACTGGTCCAGCCTCTGTGGAAGACAGTATGGGTTTACCTCAGAAATCTGAATATAGAACCTATCATATGACCCTGCCATCCCACTCCAGGGAATTTACCCATAGGAAATGAAATCAGCATATGAAAGAATTATCTCTACCCCCATATTTATTGCAGCTCTTTTCACAATAGCTAAGGTATGGAATCAACCCAAATGCCCATAAACTGAAGGTGGGATAAAGAAATTATGGAATATGTACACCATGGAATATTATACAGCAGTAAAAAAAATGAAATCCAGTCATTTGCAACAAAATGGATGAAACTGATAAAATATCATACAAAGTGAAATAAGCCAGTTCCCAAAGGATAAATAGCATATGTCTCCCAGATCTGTGATAACTAATAAAGCACCTGAAAGATAATCTATAGAAGTGAACTTAACACTTTGAGATGTAATGGCTTTAAACAGCTCTTGTCTTGACTGTTGAGGTACAGCTTTTTTATAGAATTTGTTGAACTCTTTATTTAGTATAGAGTTAATTATCTGTGTATAAAGTTAATTAAAAATAGATTTTAGTAAAAAATAAGAATGTGAATAGAAGAAGGAGAAGGAAGAGCAGTAGGAGTGTGGGTGGGAGGGTGGGTATGGTGGGAAGAATCACTACATTCCTAAAGTTGTATTTATAAAATGCATGAAGCTTGCATTCTTTAAATATTAGGTTTCTGGGGAAAATAAATAACTGCTATTATTATTATTAATAAACATTATTCATATCACCTCTCTTTGATAATATTAGGAGTCATTCTCATCCCCTTCCACCTGGATGAACATGTGTATATACAAGCATACATACACAAAGCATCTAGAAATACACACACAGGATCACACATACAAATATATACTCCAATACATACAGCATACAAACACAAACATTAAACAAATACACACACCTACTCACATGAGACAGGCAGATAGAGAAGCCTTTTGGTGGTGAAAAACTATTAAAAGTGTTTAATTTGACTTGCATAAATTGAAGAACTAGGGGCTGATATTGTGGCACATGGGGTTAAGCTACCACAAGTGACTCTGGCATCCTACATAAAACCACTTTGAGCCCCAGCTGCTCCACTTTTGATCCAGCTTCCTGCTAACATCTGGGAAAGCAGCAGAAGGTGGCTCGAATACAGGGGCCCCCGTACCTACGTGGGAGACCTGGATGGAGTCCCTGATTCCTGGCTCCTGGCTTCTGCTTAGCCCAGTCCTAGCCATTGTGGTCATTTGGGGAGTAACCCAACAGATAGAGGACTTTCTTCCTCTCTCTTTCTCTATCTCACTCTCCCTGTAACTCTGCCTTTCAAATAAATAAGTATTTAAATGTTTAAAAAAAAATAACTGGCAGAAGGTCTTTGAAATTTATAACTGAAATAGTTATAGAAAGCAACATTGGGGCCGGCACTGTGGCTCATTTGGTTAATCCTCCACCTGCGGTGCCAGCATCCCATATGGGCACCGGGTTCTAGCCCCGGTTGCTCCTCTTCCAGTCCAGCTCTCTGCTGTGGCCTGGGAGTGCAGTGTAGGATGGCCCAAGTGCTTGGATCCCTACACCTGCATGGGAGACAGGGAGGAAGCATCTGGCTCCTGGCTTCGGATCAGCATAGTGCCAGCCGTAGCAGCCATTTGAGGAGTGAACCAAGCGAAAGAAGACCTTTCTTTCTGTCTCTCTCTCACTGTCTATAACTCTACCTGTCAAATTAAAAAAAAAGACTAAAAAAAATGTCATTAATATTTTGCAAAAGAATCTATGTATATTTAGTATTATATACTTACAACATTACAAGATTTTGGCCTATTAGATTAGCAAGATAGACTTTAATGTTAATTGTAATGAGCAATTAATTTATCCTTATAAAATTAAGTGGAAATTTGACTAAGTTTATATATAGTACTATAGTGTTTAATAGACTTTAAATTTCACTATATTTTTAATTTTAATTAATTCAATTCACAAGAATGACAACTACTTGGGAAGATTTGTCATTCAAAGAATTGAAAGACTTAAGAAAGACAATGGATTGAATGTATAAAGCTAGCTTAAAACACTTCAAAAGTTTAATTTGAAAATGTAGTCAATATCACTTGAAGGCCATTAAAAATGAAAGTTTAAATTTGCTATGTTTAGAAATGTAATAATGAGATTTTCAAACTGAACTTATGGAATGCTTATGGAAGAATTAAATTATGATCTGTGAGTTAATGAAAGCTGTACTTTGGAAATTTATATTCATTAAATAAAATTTTAATTAAAAAAAAACAAAGTAATCTCTAAATAGTTTTTTCTGTGACTATAAAGAAATTCTTGCAAGAAGAAAAGAAGCAAAGTGAAATAAAGAATTGTTGATTTTGAATAAATTCTTCACCATTAAGTCATGTTGTGTCTTAGATCCCCCAATGTTAAGACAAAGGATTATGAAAACTATTATAGATGTGGAGTCATTATGCTGTTATTTTTTTTAAATTACCTTTTTAAATTTTAACACTGAATGGATTGCTGCTCTAAAAGTCAACAAGATTAATACTGGAGTGACCAACGATTCCAGTTTGCATGGGTCTGAGGGATTTCCTGGGACTCAGGACTTTCAGTGCTAAAACCAGTAAACTTGGTCTCCCTGGTGGAATGCATCTTGATATATTTGGTTAGACTGCAGAGTCTAACATACAAAGTTTTCCTCTTCAGAGCCAGCAGCTATTTATCATGGTAAAATTACTTGTTTTATACCTGTGTTTTCTCCTGTGTAAAACAAGGATGGAACAGTGAATATCTATCACAAAGGGTTATTGTGAAAACTGAATGAGTTAATATATGGAAAGTACCTGAACAGTGCCTAGAATGCTGACTGCCACTGGTGGATCACATCACAATTCCTTGATGGTACTGCTTACATTTTTTTAATCACCTCAGTCATTTGACTGAATGCTCATCACCTGCCCTTTTCTCTTGGCTTTTCCAACCCTGAGTTTTTTGTCTTGATTCCTTTCTTGCTAGGTTGTGTTTCATTGTAAAATAAATTATTTTATAAAGTGTTGGTAGATGATTCTATTGATTTGCTATAGCTGTCACAATCCCCCGCCTATACTCCTACTTCACCACCACATACATGTAGAAACCCATATGCACACATATACACAAAACAGGCTTGTTGGCTTAAACAATAGAAATTTATTGTCTCACTGTTCTGGAGGCCAGAATCTAAGATCAAGGAACCATCAGAGTTGTTTCTGGTGAAGGTGCTCTTCCTGACCCATAGATGGCCACCTTCTTGCTATGTCCTCATGGGGTCTTTCCTCTATGCCTGTACTGAGAGAATGAGCTCTGGCATCTCTTCCTCCTTTTATATGCACAACAATCTTATTGAATTAACCCTTTCCCTTATAACCTCTTTCACTTTAATTATCTCCTTAAAGGTGCTATCCCCAAATACAGCCACCTTGGAGGTTAGGACTTCAACATACAAATTTTGAGTAGAAGCAAGTCAGCCCATAATAATACCATGTTATCTGAGTTCTCTGATATTTGAAAATGTCTGTTTCTTGACTTTAAGACTGAATGATATCATAGCTGGATATAATATTCTTGGATTGTTATTTATTTCAGTACTTGATACACAGTGCTCCATTCCATTCTTCGATTGAGACCAGCTTGACTTTATTTTTCTAATAAATGACTTATTTTGTTGCATTCTTGAATAATTATTTAAAAATTGAAATTCAATAAGTTAACTATATTATATTTTGTTTTATGGCACTTTTCCTATATATAAAATTCTGTCCAATTTTAGATACAGTTTTCATATTTTACTGAAGTTTTTCTTATTTTTTGACAGCTTTTCTGATATGTTTGTTGGGTTTTATCTCAGGAACATAAACTATTCTGTTGGATTATCTCTGTTCTTCATTTTATCATGTTCTTTGAATTTCTCTAGTCTCTTTGCCTTTTTCCCTCTGCATGCATTCTATCCTCAAATCTTCCTTTCATCCCATCTAGCAGACTGTGATAGTTGCCTACCTGATGTAAATTTCTCTCTTATGTCTTATTAATAGAACCCCATTTTGGTTCTGATGGAAGTGTATATACTTTACAAACTTGATTTCTTGGTATGTCTTGCAGTTAGAGATTGGCATATAACACAGTACTGACTAATGAGATAATTCTGTCATACGGGCTATCCAAGGAAACTATGTAAAAGAAATCCAGCTAAGTAGACACATGTGCATTACATTTTTTCCTTCTTATTATGCTTTCTTGGAATAAAAAAAACAAGGTGGAAGGAGAAGCAGCTATCTTTTTTTCACTTTTTATTTAATGAATACAAACTTCATAACTTCCTTAAGTACAATTTTAGGAATATAGTGGTTCTTTGCACCGTGCCCACCCTCCCATCCCTACTCCCATCCCTCTTCTTCCTCCCTCTCCTAGTCCCAATCTTATTTTGTACTAAGATCTATTTTCAATTAACTTTATGCACAGAAGATTAAGTCTATGGTAAGTAAAGAGTTCATCAGTTTGTATGATCAAGGAAAAAGTAAAAGAAAAATTAAATAAAAGAAGAAGAATGAAAGTGTTTACAACAGTTGAGACAAGGGCTGTTTGAAGTTATAGCATTTTGAAGTTAATTTCACTTCTTTTTTTTCTCTTTTTTTATTGAGAAACAATTGACTTAAAGGAAGCACCCAAGAGTGATTTATCTTTTGCGAGCACTTAGACATAACTGTAGCTTATGAGACATAAGAGTATCCTTCACTTAATACATTAAGAGAAAGTAAGTCTTTAGGAACAAGTTTTGTCACTAAAAAAGCATCTAAGAAAACAAGAAATGCAGTTGGACACTTTGGCCTAACTAAAATTTATTAGACATAAGTATATCCTCCACTTAGTACACTAAAATGGAATAAATCTTTGCAAATAAGTTTTATTACTAACTCTCTTAATACAACTCTTTGAGGGCAGAGGTCCTGCATGGGGGCTAATGCACAGTGGCTCCTGTTCTTAATTTAACAATTAACACTCTTATGTATGACCTAAGTGATTACCTGGGGCTCTTGACATGAGCTGCCTAGACTATGGAAGCCTTTTGAATCCACAAACTCCATCAGTATTTAGATAAAGCCATCAGCAAAGTGGAAGCTCTCCTCTCCCTTCAGAGAAAAACACATCCTTCTTTGATGACCACTTCTTCCCACTGGAGTCTCACCCATAGAGGTCCTTCATGTAGGATAGTTTTTGCAACAGTGTCTTGGCTTTCCATGCCTAAAATGCTTTTGTGTTCTTTTCAGACAGACCCAAATGCCTTAAGGTCTGATTCTGAGATCAGAGTGCTGCTTAAAGCAATTATCATTCTATGAGTCTGCTGTATGACTGGAGAAGCAGCTATCTTGATATTCTGGGGTGATAGGATGAAAACTCTGCACTGAGCAGTGTTAGCCTAGAAAGCTAAGTGGAGCTTTCATAGTTCTTTTGAAGAACTGAGAAAAATAACTTCTCTTTTTGCTTAAACAATTGTTTAGTTAGGTTTTCCAGTTCATAAAATAAAAAGCTACTAATGCAGATCATTCGTTTGTGTTTTAGCATTGCAAATTTTATTTTTAATTTTTAATGCTGCTTTTGGGTTAGCATTATGAAAACTCAACTGTTGAGACTTACTCCAATTTTAATATATGTGCAACTAAAGAGAGCAGGATTTTTTTTTTTGACAGGCAGAGTGGATAGTGAGAGAGAGAGACAGAGAGAAAGGTCTTCCTTTTTGCCATTGGTTCACCCTCCATTGGCTGCTGCGGCCGGTGCATCGCACTGATCCGAAGCCAGGAGCCAGGTGCTTCTCCTGGTCTCCCATGCAGGTGCAGGGCCCAAGCACTTGGGCCATCCTCCACTGCCTTCCCGGGCCATAGCAGAGAGCTGGCCTGGAAGAGGGGCAACCGGGATAGAATCCAGCACCCCAACCGGGACTAGAACCCGGTGTGCCGGCGCCGCAAAGCGGAGGATTAGCCTGTTAAGCCACGGTGCCGGCCAATATTGTTTTTCTTTAATGGCAAAAAAAAAAAATTCTAAAAGGAAAGATGTCAGACCACCAAGAACAAGCAAATTGTCATCCCCAGTGATAATTAAGTGAGTTCATGATGAACTGCTAGGATACTAGCAGGATATATTTCTTAGAAAACACAAAAAATGGGCATTGTATTTTTAATCTTTCTGCCACCCTTTCAAATTTTTGACAATGAGATGACTTTAAAAATCATTTTATATTTTCTACTGCTTTTTTTTGGGGGGGGGGAGGTAGATAATCCAAAGTGTAGGCTTCAGAACTTAAAAATGAATTTGAAGTTATTTTGATATCATACATATTAAAATAATAAATTTGATAACAAGGTAATTAAAACAAGAAAGCATGAAATGATTCAACTCAAGAAGAACTGTGGCCAATACTGGCTTGGGATTTAGAACAAATCTGTACCTTTTGTTGTTATTACTGAGTTAGAATTGCTTGTGGCTCTACCCAGCTGTTGATTAAGCAGAGAAAAACATGGTCATTAACTCCTTCAGTCCCCAGGATATTATTTAGTTATTGCTTCAATTTACTGTACTAAGCTCACTAATAGACAATGCCTTAAAAACACTGTGAATATCTGGCTCATAATATGTTTAGTCTTCTATATTATTAGATGGAAAAAGAAATTCTAATTTACTTACTCGTTCATTTTAATTTGGGTTAGCAGATGTTCCGTGTGTACCGCAGTCAACTATTTAGTTTGCATTATGGAAGAGCCTATAATAGCAATTTATCATTTTTTGTTATATTGTGACTTTAATTTCCTTCAAAATGTTACAATAAAAATAGGATACATTTTACTTTTCTAACTGGTATAGAATATCCCCAGAGCAAAATTGAGCTCATAAAATTCAAGCAATATTTTAAAATTAGTTTAGTTTGAGGGGGGAAATGAAGGAAACAGGAAAAGTAAAGCAAAAGAAGCAAACTGAATAATGAAGCTCCCAGTTTACCAAAGATCCATATCCACTGTGAGAACAGGTGGTGGTGGGTGTGGGAAGTAGCTCACATGGAAAATATTCTTATTTCTAGTATAATGTTGTTATTCAAAAACTTACATATATTAAATTTTTTTCATGGACATGTATACATTGAATAGCATTTTTGCACAAAACACCATTTGGATAATTGAAATGGAATGTTGTTAGCAGCATTGAAATTTTGTAACCATGTAGGTTCTCAACTCTTATTTCCAATTAATTAGAAAATAAATGTTCATTATTTTAAGCTACTGAATCTGGGGATAATTTCTTACATAACAATAGATAACTAGGATGCAATGTACAACACAAAATTGTTTTCATGATTAATAAGATCAAGTAATAAGTAAATATTATCATTAGTTTGATCTACCAGAACTTTAGTCAGAAATTTACCAATTTTATATAGATTATACCTATTCTGTTGAGTTCAATTTTTGATGTTTTTATAATCTTTAGTTCTTGTATTTAGTTTCCCCAAATTCCCCCATCACTCTTAAATTAAATGTTATAGATATTTCCATGTTTACGTCATGGAAATATATAGTTGGCAAAAAAATAATCAACTCCTACACTTTATAATAAAATGAAATAAATACATTATGTTGAAAAATGATGTAACTCTAAATATAAATACTTACAATGTAATTTATATAAATATAAATACTCTAAATATATGTGTATATTGATGAGTACAGAAAAAATAGTTTCGACTGTGCTGTAGTTTGGATATAAAGTTTGGGTGTCCTATAAAGGCCCATGTGTTAGTCAATTGTGCTTAAAGTCATATTTTAATGTTTAATAGATTAATATTAATGGTAAGTGGGCTATGGGTGGAGACTTAATCCAATTGTGGTATCTGAAGATGGGGTCTTGGGAAGTGATTAGATGGCACTAAGTTACTGGGGTAGAGTCCCCATGATAGAATCATGGTGGCTTTACAAAAAGACACATAGAGTATGATTGTTGTCCCTGTCTCTCTGCTTCCTGAGTCACCATCTGATCCTCCCTCTGCAAACATTCCACCATTCAATGTCTGCATCTGATGACAGACTGATAAGGCTGCCTGGTCTTGATCTGTGAACCTCATAAATGGGGAACCAAAGCCAATCTTCCTTCATAAGTAGCTTCTCCCAGGAATTGTAATTGCAGTAACAAGAAGCCAACTAAGACAAGCTGGTATGCTGAAAAGTTACATTAGTAGAGCATGATATGCTAAGAGTTTGATTGAGGAGTGGTTACTCCTATGATCTCCCCTATTTGAGCCTGATTCTCAGGTCATCCACCCATATCAATAACATTTCCACCTTCACATATGTTGGAGAATATAGCTTACAAGAGAGTATTTTAATGATATTTCAATGATGTAAGACCTAGATCTCAAACTCAGTGTCCTTAAGCTCCCACATATAAGAGAGGACATGTGATATTTGTCTTTTTGTGTCCAGTTTATTTCACTCAACATGATGTCCTCAGTTGCATCCATTTTGCTGCAAATGGTAGAATTTCATTCTCTTTTATATCTCAATAATATTCCATTGTGCTTATATTCCAGATTTTCTTTATCCATTCATTTGATAATGGACATACTGGTTGATTCCAAATTTTGGCTATTGGAATCTCTTTGATACAATGTGTTCATGTGTGCTGGGAATATACCCAGTAGTGGGATTGCTGGTTCAAAGGGCAAGTCAATTTCTAGTTTTTAAAGAAATTTCCATACTGTTTTCTACAGTGGCTGCACTAATTTACATTTCCAATAATAGTGTAGAAGTGTTCCCCTTTCTCCACATCCTTGTCAGCATTTGTTACTCTGTGTTTTGGGTTTTAACCATTCTGACAGGGGTGAGGTGATATCTCATCGTGGTTTTGATTTGCATTTCCCAGAAGGCTAGTGATGTTGAGCATTTTTTCATATATTTATTGGCCATTTGCATTCTTTTGATAACTCTCTATTGAAGTCCTTTGCCCATTTCTTAACTGGATTGATTTTTTGTTGTTGTTGTTGTAGAGTTTTTTAAGTTGCTGATATATATTCAGGAAACTAATCATTTGTCAGACAGGTAGCTTGCAAATATTTTTTCCCATCCTGTTGAATGTCTCTTCACTCCACTGATCATTTCTTTTGCTATGCAAAATCTTCTGAGTTGCAGGGCTGGTGCTGTGGTGTAGTGAGTAAAGCCTCCACCTGCAGTGCTGGCATCCTACATGGGCGCTGGTTCAAGTCCCAGCTGCTCCATTTCTGATCTAGCTCTCTGCTAATTTACCTGGGAAAGCAGCAGAAGATGACTCAAGTGCTTGGCCCCTGCACCTATGTAGGAGACCCAGAAGAAGCTCCTGGCTCCTGGCTTCAGATGGGCCAGCTTCAGCCATTATGGCCATTTGAGGAGTGGACCAGAGGATGGAAGATCTCTCTGTCTCTCTGTCTGTTTATCCCTTTCTAAGAAATAGAAAATAAAATAAAAATAAAAGTTTCTGAGTTTAATATAGTCCCATTTGTTCAGTTTTGCTTTTGTTGTCTGTGCTTTGGAGGTCTTGTTCAAGAAGTCATCCTCTACATTAATGTCTTGGCATGTTTCCCCTATGCTTTCTTCCAGCAACTTCATAGTCTCAGGTTTTAAATTTAGCTCTTTCTACGTGGAGGGCACAGGTGCCCACTGCTCGGGACCCCAGCCACCGAATCTACACACCAGCACTGGAAAGGGAGGTGAGGTGAAATTTTAGTAGTCTGAGACACTGGTGGGAAAGTGGAAGGAAGAGCCTAGAGGGAACGAGGCTTGAAGCCCCATGCGGGAAAGTTCACCAGCCTAACTAGAGGAGAGAAATATATATATATATATATTTAAATATAAATATATTTATTTATATATTTTTATATATAAATATTTTTAGATTTTATATTTATATATACATTTTAAATATATTTAAATATATATTTATAATATAATAAATATTTATTATTAAATATAATTTATATTATATATTATATTTATTATATAATATATATTATATTAAATATAAGTATATATACTTATATTTATAAGTATATTTATAAGTATATATATATGTATATATATATATATACTTTATATATATATAAAGGGACCAGTACGGACACGATTCTCTCTCTTCTCTCAACTTACAAAGGGGAGCAAGACAAAGAGAAGGTGCCATTTTGGACATACATAAAAGCTGCACCGACCATCAGCCAAGCAGAAAAACCTGACTCTGGTGGGGAGAAATAACAGGAGTTTAGGACCTAGTGAATCTCTGGAGCTAATGCACTGAGACTGTGGAAAAAAAAAAAAAACGAGAGTGTGTGAGAGAACTCACGGAGTACCGGAGATGTGAGCATTCTCTGGAGATGCCACAGTCTTGATAACCTTGGCAACTTGGTGGGAGATTGCAGGGGAATTTGAGAGCAGATGAATATTATGCCCACAGGAGCCAGAGCTCAGACACTGAATGCCTTCAACTCCACTCAGATGTGCAGATTTACTTCCCTTCTGAATAAGAGAAAGAGAGAGAGAGAGAGAGAGAGAGAGAGAGAGAGAGAGAGAGAAGATTTACCATGCCTAACCTGGGTGTAACCTTTGGCACACCCTTAACCCTGAAGAACCAAACACAGCTCACTGGCCACACCCATCACAAGCCTCTAAGGATCCATCAAAAGCAGACAGTCCACTAAATCTAGGTTCATAGTATACATAGAAAACCACCACAGCAGGGGAAAAAAAAAAGAAGAAGAAACCAAAGAATATCTCTACAATGCCAAGCAACAAAGGCAGAAACCAAGGAAACAAGAACAAGGAAGACATTATAACACCCCCAAATGTACAAGACATCCCAATTCAAGATTATGAAGATGATGAGATAGAAGAAATACAAGAAGCGGATCGCAAAAAATTTATGATAAGAACATCTAGAAGTTTTCAAAAACAAATTCTTGAACTACAGAAATCCTTACTGGACAGGATAGAAAATCTCTCTCATGAAAATGAAATCTTAAGGAGGAATCAAAATGAAATGAAGAAACATTTCATGTAGAACATGAAATTGTGATAGTGAAGAGAAATCAAAATGAAATGAACAATTCAATAGATCAAATGACAAACACATTAGAGAGCCTTAAAAACAGAGTCAGTGAAACAGAAGAGAGAATATTAGACGTAGAAGACAGAGCAAAGGAAAGTATACAGTCAAACCAAAGAAAAGAAGAGGAAATTAGAAATCTAAAAAATATTGTCAGGAATCTACAGAATACGATGAAAAAAACCAACATTTGGGTTCTAGGAGTTCCTGAAGGCAAGGAGAGGGAGAAAGGATTAGAAGGCCTTTTTCGTGAGATATTAGCAGAAAATTTCCCAGGTTTGGAGAAGCACAGAGACATCCTAGTATAGGAAGCTCATAGAACCCCTAGTAAACATGACCAAAAGAGATCCTCACCTTGACATGCTGTAATCAAACTCACCACAGTAATACAAAAAGAAAAGATTCTAAAATGTGCAAGAGAGAAACGTCAGATTACTCTCAGAGGATCTCTAATTAGACTCACAGCAGACTTCTCATCAAAAACACTACAGTCTAGAAGGGAATAGTGAGATATACCCCAGGTACTGAGAGAAAAAAAACTGCCAGCCCAGAATATTATATCCTTTAAAGCTCTCATTTGTGAATGAAGGTGAGATAAAGACCTTTCATATAAAATGGAAATTGAAAGAATTTGTCACCACTCATCCAGTCCTGCAAAAGATGCTTAAAGATGTGTTACACACAGAAACACAAAAACATGGCCACCAATACGAAAGAAGGTAAAGGAAGAAAACGTCACAGTAAAAGATCACAGGAAGCTCAAAGCATATATTAGAAAATATCTTTTGGAAAATGGCAGGGCAAAGTTACTACTTATCAATAGTCACAATGAATGTTAATGGCCTCAACTCTCCAGTTAAAAGACACCGACTGGCTGAATAAGTTAAGGAACATCTATTTGCTGCTTACAAGGAACACATCTCTCCAACAAAGATGCATGCAGACTGAAAGTGAAAGGTTGGAAAAAGTATTCCATGCCAAAGAAATGAAAAAAGAGTGGGCGTGGCCATCTTAATATCAGATAAAATAAACTTTAACACAAAAAATGTTATGAGAGACAAAGAGGGGCACTATATAATGATTAAGGGTTCAATTCAACAGGAAGATCTAACTATTATAATGTATATGCCCCTAAATACAGGACACCAGTTTATTTATAAGATATGTTAAAAGACTTAAAGGGAGACTTAGACCCCAATACAATAGTACTGGGTGACTTAAATACTCCACTCTCAGAAATAGACAATTCAACAGGACAGAAGATCAACAAGGAAACAGCAGATTTAATTGACACAATAGCCCAAATGGATCTAACACATATCTACAGAACTTTCAATCCTGCATTTAAAATATTTACATTCTTCTCAGCAGTGCATGGAACCATAAAGCAAGTCTCAGCAAATTCAAAAGTATTACAATCATACGATGCAGCTTCAATGTTCGCAAATCAATCAATGTGATACACCACATTAAGAGACTGTGGCAGAAAAACCATATGATTATCTCAATAGATGTAGAGAAAGCATTTGATAAAATACAACACCCTTTCATGATGAAAACTCTAAGCAAAATGGATATAGAAGGAACATTCCTCAATACAATCAAAGCAATTTATGAAAAACCCACGGCCAACATCCTATTGAATGGGGAAAAGTTGGAAGCATTTCCGCTGAGATCTGGTACCAGAAAGGGATGCCCACTCTCATCACTGCTATTCAATATAGTTCTGGAAGTTTTAGCCAGAGCTATTAGACAAGAAAAAGAAATTAAAGGAATACAAATTGGGAAGGAAGAACTCAAATTATCCCTCTTTGCAGACTATGTGATTCTTTATTTAGAGGATCCAAAGAACTCTACTAAGAGACTACTGGAACTCATCGAAGAGTTTGGCAAAGTAGCAGGATATAAAATCAATGCACAAAAATCAAGAACCTTTGTATACATAGGCAATGCCACGGCTGAGGAAGAACTTCTAAGATCAATCCCATTCACAATAGCTACAAAAACAATCAAATACCTTGGAATAAACTTAACCAAGGATGTTAAATACCTCTGCGATGAAAATTACAAAACGTTAAAGAAAGAAATAGAAGAGGATACCAAAAAATGGAGAAATCTCCCATGCTCATGGATTGGAAGAATCAATATCATGAAAAAGTCCATTCTCCCAAAAGCAATATACAGATTCAATGCAATACCAATCAAGATACCAAAGACATTCTTCTCAGATCTGGAAAAAATGATGCTGAAATTCATATGGAGAAACAGAAGACCTCGAATAGCCAAAGCAATCTTGTACAACAAAAACAAAGCTGGAGGCATCACAATACCAGATTTCAGGACATACTACAGGGCAGTTGTTATCAAAATAGCATGGTACTGGTACAGAAACAGATGGATAGACCAATGGAACAGAATAGAAACACCAGAAATCAATCCAAACATCTACAGCCAGCTTATATTTGATCAAGGATCTAAAACCAATCCCTGGAGTAAGGACAGTCTATTCAATAGATGGTGCTGTGAAAACTGGATTTCCACATGCAGAAGCATGAAGCAAGACCCCGACCTTTCACCTTACACAAAAATTAACTAACATGGATTAAAGACTTAAATCTACGACCCAAAACCATCAAATTATTAGAGAGCATTGCAGAAACCCTGCAAGATATAGGTACAGGCAAAGACTTCTTGGAAAAGACCCCAGAGGCACAAGCAGTCAAAGCCAAAATTAACATTTGGGATTGCATCAAATTGAGAAGTTTCTGTACTGCAAAAGAAACAGTCAGGAAAGTGAATAGGCAACTGACAGAATGGAAAAAATATTTGCAAACTATGCAACTGATGAAGAATTAATAACCAGAATCTACAAAGACATCAAGAAAATCCACAACAACAAAACAAACAGCCCACTTAAGAGATGGGCCAAGGACCTCAATAGACATTTTTCAAAAGAGGAAATCCAAATGGCCAACACACACATGAAAAAATGTTCAGGATCACTAGCAATCAGGGAAATGCAAATCAAAACCACAATGAGGTTTCACCTCACCCCGGTGAGAATGGCTCACATTCAGAAATCTACCAACAACAGATGCTGGAGAGGATGTGGGGAAAAAGGGACAATAACCCAACACGTAGTTGGGAATGCAAACTGGTTAAGCCACTATGGAAGTCAGTCTGGAGATTCCTCAGAAACCTGAACATAGCCCTACCATTCAATCCAGCCATCCCACTCCTTGGAATTTACCCAAAGGAAATTAAATTGGCAAACAGAAAAAGCTATCTCCACCTCAATGTTTATTGCAGCTCAATTCACAATAACTGAGACCTGGAATCAACCTAAATGCCCATCAACAGTAGACTGGATAAAGAAATTATGGACATGTACTCTATAAAATACTATACAGCAGTAAAAAAAAAATGAAATTCAGTCATTTGCAACAAGATGGAGGAATATGGAAAACATCATGCTGAGTGAAGTTGGCCAGTCCCAAAGGGACAAATATTATATGTTTTCCCTGATTGGTGACAACTAACCAAGTACCAAAAAGGAAACCTGTTGAAGTGAAAGGGACACTATGAGAAACAATGATTTGATCAGACCTTGTCCTGACTGTTGATGTACAATGCAATACTTTATCCATTATAGTATTTTTTGTCATACTTAATACTATTGGTTGAACTCTGTAATTAACACACAATTATTCTTAGGTGTTGAAATTTAACTGAAAAGTGATCCCTGTTAAATATAAGAGTGGGAAAAAGAGAGGGAGGAGATGTACAATTTGGGACATGCTCAATCGGACTTGCACCAAATGGCAGAGTTAGAAATGTGCCAGGGGATTCCAATACAATCCCATCAAGGTGGCATGTAACAATGCCATCTCACTAGTCCAAGTGATCAACTTCAGTACAATTGATCACACTGATAGGTCTAAGAGTCAGAGATCACACAAACAAGACTAGTGTCTGCTAATACTAATGATAGAATCAAAAATGGAGAGAATGATCCAACATGGGAAGTGGGATACACAGCAGACTCATAGAATGGCAGATGTTCTAAACAGCACTCTGGCCTCAGAATCAGCCCTTAAGGCATTTGGATCTGGCTGAAGAGCCCATGAGAGTATATAGGCATGGAAAGCCAAAAGACATTCTGGCAAAAAAAAAATGACAACCTAAATGAAAGATCTCTGTGAGTGACATCCCAGTGGAAAGAATGGGACATCAAAGAAGGAGGTACTTTTCTCTGAAGGGAGGAGAGAACTTCCACTTTGACTATGGCCTTGTCTAAATAAGATGAAGTCTTCAAACTCAAAAGGCTTCCATAGCCTTGGCAACTCATGACTAGAGCCTAGGGAGATTACTGACGCCATAAACAAGAGTGTCAATTTGTTAAGTCAACAACAGGAGTCACTGTACTCTTACTCCTCATGTAGGATCTCTGTCCTTAATGTGTTGTCCAATATGAATTAATAATATAACTAGTACTCAAACAGTATTTTACACTTTGTGTTTCTGTGTGGGTGCAAACTCTTGAAATCTTTACCTAAAATATACTAAGTTGATCTTCTGTATATAAAGATAATTGAAAATGAATCTTGATGTGAATGGAATGGGAGAGGGTGCGGGAGATGGGAGGGTTGTGGGTGGGAGGGAAATTATGGAGGGGGGAAGCCACTGTAATCCATAAACTGTATTTTGTAAATTTATATTCATTAAATAAAAGTTAAAAAAATTAGGTCTTTGATCCATCTTGAGTTGAGTTTTGTATTTGGCAAGGTATGGATCAAATTTCATTCTTCTACATACATATATCTAGTTTTGCCGCACCATTTGTTGAAGAGATTATCGTTACTCCACTGTATGGTCTGAGCATTTTTGTCCAAAATCAGCTGGCTGTATGTAAGTGGATTAATTTCTGGACTCTTCTGTTCCTTTCATCTGTGCATTGGTTTTTATGCCAGTATCAAACTGCTTTAATTACTACAACTTATAGTGTGCTTTGAAATCAGGAACTGTGATGCCTCCAGTTTGATTTATCTTGCTCCTGATGGCTTTGGTTATTCAGGGTCTTTCATGATTCCATATGAATTTTAGGATTGGTTTTCTAATTCTGTAAGAAATATCGTTGGTATTTTGAAAGGGATTGCATTGAATCTGTACATTTCTTTAGTTAGTGGACACATTTTGATGATATTGATTCTTCTAATCCATGAGCAACAAATATCTTTCCATTTTTTTCTCCTTGATGATTTCTTATATCAATGTTTTATCATTTTAATTGTAATGTTCTTTCATTTCTTTGGTTAAATTTATTTCTAAATATTTGGTGTTTTTTGTGGCTACTGTGAATGGGATTTCTTTCTTTATTTCTCTCTCAGTGAGCTCATCACTAGCACATAAAAATGCTACTTTTTTTGTATGTTTATTTTGTAACCTGCAACTTTGCTGAATTGGTTTATCAATTCTAACAATTTTTTGGTGCAGTGTTTAGGTTTTTCCATGTACAACATCATGTCATCTGCAAACAAGGATAATTTTACTTCCTTTTCTAATATTGATGCCCTTTATTTCTTTCTCCTCCCTGATTGCACTTGCTAAAACTTCCAGTACAGTATTGAAAAAGAGTGGCAGAAGTGAACTTTCTTGTCTTGTTCCAGATCTGGGGGAAATTCTTTCAGCTCTTCCCCATTCAGTATGATATTGGCTGTTGGTCTGTCTTCTATAGCCTTTATAATTTTGAATAATGTTCCTTCTATAAAAATTTGTGCAGAGTTTTCATCATGAAGGGGTGTTGGATCTTATCAAACGCTTCCCTTGCATCTATTGAGATGACCATATCATTTTTGTTTTTCATTCTGTTTGTGCGATTCAAGACATTTATTAATTTGAGAATATTAAACCACCCTTGCATTTCTGGAACAAATCCCACTTGATTGTGAAGTATGATCTGTTTGATGTGGTTTTGGGCTCAATTTGCCAGTAGGGCTTTGAGAATCTTTGCATCTATGTTCATTAAGGATATAGATCTGTAGTTTTCTTTTTAGTTGTATCTCTCTTTGCTTTTGGCCTAATAACAGTTTGGCAGAATTCCATCCTGTCCAGTATTTTGGAATAGTTTGAAAAGTGTTGCACTTAATTCCTCTTTCAATGTTTTGTAAAATTCACTAGTAAAACCATCAGGTCAGAGACTTTTCCTTGATGGAACATTTTGATTACTGCTTCAATGTAATTGGTTATTATAGATGTTTATGTTTTCTTGATTTAATCTTGGTACATTATATGCATCCAGGAACTTATCTATTTCTTTGAGGCTTTTTTTTTATTAGTATATAGTATATAGTTCTTTATAGTAGTTTGTTATGATCCTTTGTATTTCAGTGGTGTCTATTATGATTTCTCCTTTTTCATCTCTAGTTTTATGTATTTAAGTTTTTTCTCTTTTTTTTTTTCTTTGTTAGTCTGGTTAGAGGTTTATCTTTTTGTTTATTTTCTCCAAAAAAAACCCCAACTTTTGTCTTCTGTATATAAAGATAATTAAAAATGAATCTTAATGAAGAGTGGGATGGGAGAGGGTGTAGGAGGTGGAATGGGAGTGGGGGTGGGAAGGTGGATATGGGGGAAGAACTGCTATATCCCTAAAGCTATACCTATGAACCTTGTATTTATTCAATAAAAGCTAAAAATATTTTTTGTTTTGTTGATCTTTTGTATTTTTTAGTTTCAATTTCATTTATTTCTGCTCTGATCCTTATTATTTCTTGTCTCCTGCAAATTTTTATTTATTTATTTATTTTAAAGGCAGTGTTACAGAGAGAGGTTTTCTATCTCTTGGTTCACTCCCCAAATGTCTGCAATGGCTGGAGCTAGACCGACCTGAAGCTAGGATCCAGGAACTTCTTCTGGGTCTCCCACATGGGTGCAGGGGGCCCAAGGACTTGGGCCAACCTCTGTTGCTTTCTGAAGCCATAGCAGAGAGCTGTATTGGAAGTAGAGCATCTGGAACTCAATCCAGTGCTCATATGGGATGCCAGCGCATCAGGCTAGGGTGTTAATTCTCTGTGCCACAGTGACGGCCCCTGGTTTATTCTTGAATTTTCTAAGTTCCTAAGATTAATCATTAGATATTTAATTTGAGACATCTTTTTTTCATGTAAACACTTAATGCTATAAACTTCTCTCTTAGTACTGCTTTTTTGTTGTATCACACAAATTTTGATATGTTTTGTTTTCATTTTCATTAATTTCAAGAAAGTTTTTGATTTGTTAAAATTTCTTCCATGACCCATTGATCATTCAATAGCATATTATTTAATTTCCAAGTATTTATGAGTATTCTGTTGTTCTTTTTGTTGATTTCTAGTTTTATTTCTTAATGGTCTCAGAAGATACATGGCATGATTTCAACCTTTTAAAATTATTGAGATTTGATTTGTGGCTGATGATGTGATGTATCTTAGAAAATGTTCCATATGCTGATGAGAAGAATGTATATTCTATAGCTATAGCATGAAATGTCCTGTAAATGTCTGTTAGATCCATTTGCCCAATATTTTGTTTCAACTTTAATTTACTGTTTGGATGAACTCTCCATTGATGACAGTGGGGTGTTGAAGTCACCCACTATTATTGTATTAGATTCTATCTCTCCCTTTAGGCCTAATAATATTTTAGATACACACACACACACACACACACACGGTGGTTTTGTACATATGTATTTTTTACTACATCTTATTGCTGAATTGAAACTTTTTATCAAAATATAATGTCCTTCTTTATCTCTTTTTACAGTTTTTGGTTTAAGTCTCCTTAATCTGATATCAGGACAGCCATGCTTGCTCACTTTTGGTTTCAATTTTTCTGGTATATCTTTTCTCAGCTTTTTACTTTCAGTCTGTGTGTATCTTTGTTTGTGAAGTGAATTTCTTGTAAGCAGCATATAATTGAGTCCTGGTTTATTTTATCCATTTAGTCCACTAAAGTCTTTTGGTTGGAGAATTTAACCTATTTACATTAAAGGTTAGTATTGATAGATTAGGACTGACTCATCATTTTTTTGATTGGATACTGAATCTGCCCTGCTCTGTTAGTGAATTTGCTGATGTCATATGTTTTCATGTTCACTTCTAATGCAGGATGCCCTTCAGAAGTTCTTGTAAGGCTGGCCTGGTGATAGTGAATTTGCACAGCTTTTACTTATCTGGAAAATACCTAATTTCTCCTTCAATTTTATTTATTTATTTTTTATTTTTTTAACGTTTATTTAATGAATATAAATTTCCAATGTGCAGCTTATGGATTACAATGGCTTCCCCCCTATAACTTCCCTCCCACCCACAACCCTCCCCTTTCCCATTCCCTCTCCCCTTACATTCACATCAAAATTCATTTTCAATTCTCTTTATATACAGAAGATCAGTTTAGTATATATTAGGTAAAGATTTCAACAGTTTGCCCCCACATAGCAACACAAAGTAAAAAAATACTGTTGGAGTACTAGTTATAGCATTAAATAACAGTGTACAGCACATTAAAGACAGAGATCCTACATGATATTTTTAAAAATTAATTTCCTAAGCAATTTCCAATTTAATACCAGGTTTTTCTTTTTCATTTTCAATTATCTTTATATACAGAAGATCGATTCAGTATATACTAAGTAAAGATTTCAAGAGTTTGCATCCACACAGAAACACAAAGTGTAAAAATACTGCTTTAGTACCAGTTATAGCATCACTTCACATTAGACAACACAATAAAAGACAGATCCCACAAGAGATGTAAGTACACAGTGACTCCTGTTGTTAACTTAACAATTTGACACTCTTGTTTATGACGTCAATAATCTCCCCAGGCTCTAGTCATGAGTTGCCAAGACTATGGAAGCCTTTAGGGTTCGCCGACTTTGATCTTATTCCAACAGGGTCATAGTCAAAGTGGAAGGTCTCTCCTCCCTTCAGAGAAAGGTACCTCCATCTTTGATGGCCCTGTTCTTTCCACTGGGATCTCACTCCCAGAGATCTTTCATTTAGGTCTTCTTCTTCTTTTTTTTTTTTTCCAGGGTGTCTTGGATTTCCATGCCTACAATACTCTCATGGGCTCTTCAGCCAGATCCGAATGCCTTGAGGGCTGATTCTGAGGCCAGAGTGCTGTTTAGGACATCTGCCATTCTATGAGTTTGCTGTGTATCCCACTTCCCATGTTGGATCATTCTCTCCATTTTTGATTCTATCATTAGTATTAGCAGACACTAGTCTTGTTTGTGTGATCCCTTTGATTGTTAGACCTATCAGAGTCATCAATTCTGAACTGAAATTGATCATTTGGACTAGTGAGATGGCATTGTTACATGCCACCTTGATGGGATTCTATTGGAATCCCCTGGCACATTTCTAACTCTGCCATTTGGTGCAAGTCCGATTGAGCATGTCCCAAATTGTACATCTCCTCCCTCTCTTTTTCCCACTCTTATATTTAACAGGGATCACTTTTCAGTTAAAATTTCAACACCTAAGAATAATTGTGTGTTAATTACAGAGTTCAACCACTAGTACTAGAACAACAACAACAACAAATACTAAAAAGGATAAAGTGTTACATTGTACATCAAGAGCTGATCAGGTCATTGTTTCTTATAGTGTCCATTTCACTTCATCAAGTTTCCCCTTTGGTGCTCAGTTAGTTGTCACCGATCAGGGAAAACAAATGATATTTGTCTCTTTGGGACTGGCTTAATTCACTCAGCATGATGTTTTCCAGATTCCTCCATTTTGTTGCAAATGACTGGATTTCATTTTTTTTTACTGCTGTATAGTATTTTATAGAGTACATGTCCATAATTTCTTTATCCAGTCTACTGTTGATGGGCATTTAGGTTGATTCCAGGTCTCAGTTATTGTGAATTGAGCTGCAATAAACATTGAGGTGGAGATAGCTTTTTCTGTTTGCCAATTTAATTTCCTTTGGGTAAATTCCAAGGAGTGGGATGGCTGGATTGAATGGTAGGGCTATGTTCAGGTTTCTGAGGAATCTCCAGACTGACTTCCATAGTGGCTTAACCAGTTTGCATTCCCAACTACGTGTTGGGTTATTGTCCCTTTTTCCCCACATCCTCTCCAGCATCTGTTGTTGGTAGATTTCTGAATGTGAGCCATTCTCACCGGGGTGAGGTGAAACCTCATTGTGGTTTTGATTTGCATTTCCCTGATTGCTAGTGATCCTGAACATTTTTTCATGTGTGTGTTGGCCATTTGGATTTCCTCTTTTGAAAAATGTCTATTGAGGTCCTTGGCCCATCTCTTAAGTGGGCTGTTTGTTTTGTTGTTGTGGATTTTCTTGATGTCTTTGTAGATTCTGGTTATTAATTCTTCATCAGTTGCATAGTTTGCAAATATTTTTTCCATTCTGTCAGTTGCCTATTCACTTTCCTGACTGTTTCTTTTGCAGTACAGAAACTTCTCAATTTGATGCAATCCCAAATGTTAATTTTGGTTTTGACTGCTTGTGCCTCTGGGGTCTTTTCCAAGAAGTCTTTGCCTGTACCTATATCTTGCAGGGTTTTTGCAATGCTCTCTAATAATTTGATGGTTTTGGGTCGTAGATTTAAGTCTTTAATCCATGTTAGTTAATTTTTGTGTAAGGTGAAAGGTCGGGGTCTTGCTTCATGCTTCTGCATGTGGAAATCCAGTTTTCACAGCACCATCTATTGAATAGACTGTCCTTACTCCAGGGATTGGTTTTAGATCCTTGATCAAATATAAGCTGGCTGTAGATGTTTGGATTGATTTCTGGTGTTTCTATTCTGTTCCATTGGTCTATCCATCTGTTTCTGTACCAGTACCATGCTGTTTTGATAACAACTGCCCTGTAGTATGTCCTGAAATCTGGTATTGTGATGCCTCCGGCTTTGTTTTTGTTGTACAAGATTGCTTTGGCTATTCGAGGTCTTCTGTTTCTCCATATGAATTTCAGCATCATTTTTTCCAGATCTGAGAAGAATGTCTTTGGTATCTTGATTGGTATTGCATTGAATCTGTATATTGCTTTTGGGAGAATAGACATTTTGATGATATTGATTCTTCCAATCCATGAGCATGGAAGATTTCTCCATTTTTTGGTATCCTCTTCTATTTCTTTCTTTAACGTTTTGTAATTTTCATCGCAGAGATATTTAACATCCTTGGTTAAGTTTATTCCAAGGTATTTGATTGTTTTTGTAGCTATTGTGAATGGGATTGATCTTAGAAGTTCTTTCTCAGCCATGGCATTGCCTGCATATACAAAGGCTCTTGATTTTTGTGCATTGATTTTATATCCTGCTACTTTGCCAAACTCTTCGATGAGTTCCAGTAGTCTCTTAGTAGAGTTCTTGGGATCCCCTAAATAAAGAATCATATCATCTGCAAAGAGGGATTATTTGAGTTCTTCCTTCCCAATTTGTATCCCTTTAATTTCTTTTTCTTGCCTAATGGCTCTGGCTAAAACTTCCAGAACTATATTGAAAAGCAGTGGTGAGAGTTGGCATCCCTTTCTGGTACCAGATCTCAGCGGAAATGCTTCCAACTTTTCCCCATTCAATAGGATGTTGGCCGTGGGTTTTTCATAAATTGCTTTGATTATATTGAGGAATGTTCCTTCTATATCCAGTTTGCTTAGAGTTTTCATCATGAAAGGGTGTTGTATTTTATTGAATGCTTTCTCTACATCTATTGAGATAATCATATGGTTTTTCTTCTGCAGTCTGTTAATGTGGTGTATCATGTTGATTGTTTTGCGAACATTGAACCATCCCTGCATACCAGGGATACTGACTTGTTCCAAAATTGTGCTAGTGCAGGTAGTGGGAAGCAAGCTGAGTTTAGAAGAAAATGAAACCAGCCCAGGTGCTACCAAGGTCACAGCTACAACCTCCTTAACCCCAGCGTACCAAAGTCAAACCTCTCCCCCTTATCTTGGCCCAACTTCCAGACAGAAAAAGTGCCTTGGCCTTAACCAGGAATGCAATGAGATAAAGTGTTTCCTTTGCGCTTGGTCTGGGTAGGTTAATTTTACCCAAAGTTAGCTCTGTGCCTTTTCCTTGGCTGAATTAAGAGATTAAAAAAAAAAAAGGACCTGGGATATTACACAGACCAGTATGTGCAGGCTTTTGAACAACTTAAATCATTATATGAGCCGACATGGAAAGATGTCAACTTACTCCTTGATCAGACTCTAACTTCCATAGAGAGAGATAGCAAAGCACAAGAGGCAGGCAATAACTATGATAACTCCCAGAACATAAAACTGAGAAACTGTCTGGAAATCCCAACTGGGACTGATGTGGTCCCCGTTAAATCATTATATTTACTGCATCTTTGAGAGGTCAAAAAGAGCAAAAATAAAGCATTTGCACTATGGGCAACTAGCATACATGCACCAGGGGAATCTGAGCTTCCCATGACCTTCCCAGAAAAACTCAAGAGGGCAATGATTAAGTTCACTAACATGGACCCTGAAATGGTGGAGTGAGAAGCCATCCTTAAGGATAAATTCCTGACCCAGTTTGACCCAGATATAAGAAGGAAGCTCCAAAAGTTAATAGCAGATCCTGACAAGTCATCTTTGGATCAATTACTCCAGGCAGCTTACACTGTCTACTACAATAGAGATCTGGAAAACAGGAAATAGGAAAACAGATGCCATGGGGAAATCTTGGCTGTGATGTGTATAGCCCCCTCAGGCAAGGCCCATAAATCAGAAGCCTGCTTCAAATGTGGGAAGTTGGGACACTTTCAGAAGGACGGTCCCAAACCTGGAAGAAAGAGACCAGCTGTGGACACTGTCCAATCTGTAAGGGGCAACACTAGAAATTTGAGTGTCCCAGGTTCTGAAGGAAGCAAGGGCCACTGGACCAGGCCTCCCAGTGATGGGTCCTGGGGCCTCCTCTCCAGGCTCCCAGGTTCATACCAAGGAGGCCTGGATCTCTCTGATGGTGGGCTCACAAGCAGTCAGGTTTCTGCTTGACATCAGTGCTACATTTCAGCTTTACCTTTTACTTTTGGACCTGGGTCCACACAGAAGGTATCTGTTCAGGGAATATTAAACCAGCATTTTACTCAGCGTTTTGCTTGTTCCTGGGGTGTCTTCCACTTCCACCATTCCTTCCTGATAATCCCTGAGACCCCCGCCCCTCTCTTGGGAAGGGATATTCTAGACAAGGTGCATGTGGGCCTGGTTCTCCCCTCTGAGGTCTTTGGCTATTTTCCTTTAACGGAGGTAGACATTGATTCTGTTGTGTGGAAAGATGGGAAAACAGTGGGCTGGTGAATGCTCTTTGTGGGCCACAATAACCAGTCCAAAAAGGCGTGGGGTGTAAGATGTGTACACACAGGAAAAACTTGAGGATGTTGGGCATTAGGCCAATTGGAGCCAGACTCAGAGGGAATCTTCTTTCTCAATCAAACAGTGATCTAGGAGACTTACCAGGCCCTCTCAACAAGTAACATTAAAATCCAAGTCCAAAGAGAACCAGTGACCCTGATCATACTAGGTGATACTGCCCTGGTGTCATCCCTGGCTGTGCTGATATATGGAGTGGTTAGCACTCAGTTGCAGATCCCGAACATTATCACCACTGTGGGTGACACAGCCTAAGAAGTTGGCTTCAACTTCAGAGATTTACCAAAGTATCTAAACTCACTAGTCCAGATGGTCCTAGACCACAGGCTTGCTTTGGACTATATGCTAGCTCAACCGGAAGAAGTATGTGTGGTAGCAAACACCTCTTGCTTCTATATCAACACCTCAGGAGCTGTAGACACATGAACAGATCACATCCTACAAAACGCAGTGTGGTTAAAAAGCCTGTCAGTTAAAACTCACATGACAGGCCAGGTTTGGGAACAAATAAAATCCTTGTTACCATCCATGGCATGGGTAGTTTCTCTGCTGGGCCCATTCTGTGTTCTACTTCTTACTCAAATGTTCGGTCCACATATCCTTAACTTCCTTGTCAAAATTATCTCTCAATGGTTAGAATCCATCAAAATTCAAATGGTACTTCAGATGGAACCCCACATGGAGACTGCATTCTACCACAGCAACCTGGAATGGCCACTACCACCACCTTTAACTTTCCACACCCTAAGTGGCCTATAGGATAACGACCTCCCTGTCAGCAGAAAGTAGCCAGAATGCCATTGATGCCCTGGGTCCCTACAGTAGTAGGGTGTGGATTAAAAGGGGGTGATTTGAGCCTGTCCAATAGGGCTGGGGGTCTTGGGCCCCTCAGACCTAGGTAGAAAGTCCTTCACAAGCAGGCTGCCAGCTGTGGCTGGAAAGCTTGAATTTATGTTATCATAACTATGTATCACATATTAAAGGACAGGATGAGGAGGATCATGAATAAAGTGGAGTGTAAGAGAGTGATTATTTTATCCTCCACTGATAGATTTGTTGAATTGACGATGGTATTTAGCAATATGGCATAGAAGCAGCATGGCATATTCAGTTTTTTATATGATATGTACATTTTACATTGATTAAAATGTTTTATTTTACATAAATAAAAATTAACTCCATAGAGGTCATGAAGACCAGGGCTAGGACACTGTCAAGTGGAAATAGAAAGGAAGTCACAATGTGCTGAAGGCTCTCTGGAAAAATGGATACAAATTAATCATTCTAAATTATTAAAGGATGCACATGCTAAATTCATGAACTCTGCAGATCTGCATAATTTCATTGGAACTTCTGTCATCCCCAATAACCTTTGGTCTATAATTTCCCTATGTAAGAACAAAAATTTAAAAATGTATTAATATAATGCAACTAGTCTATATGCTTACTGTTTTTCAAACATTTGCAAACACCATGCATGCACATCTTTTCTACATGTATTGATTACTAAGAAATCAGTAAGTCTTATTTTCATTTCCTTTCCTTCCTTGAAATAATTAGAATAGTAAGTAGCTTTCATTGACAAGTAGAATTTCACAAAGATTTTCAATGATATTTCCCACTGGTTTGCTGGCAGGAGCTTTTGGCAAATGTGTCTGATTTCTGGATCAAAGAGATCAACAATGCTAGTTTTCTCCTTGCTATTTCAGAAACTTGTATTTTTCCTAATTAACAGTTTTTGGGTATCTACTCACATCTTTTCCCCTTTGTTCTTCACTTCCTACTATTTTTTTCTGAATTAATGTCACTGAGAACAAGTTTCTATTAACATAAAGTGATTATAGATGGGGTGGGCATATGGTACAGTAGTTATGATGTGCCTGCATCCCACATTGGAGTGCTTGGTTCTGTTCTGGAGTGCCAGGCTCCATTATCAATTCCAGCTTCCTGCTAATATGCACCCTAGGAGGCAAGTGATGGCTCAGTTACTTAGATCCCTGCTGGCTACACGAAAGACCTGGATTGAGCTCTTGGCCACCCTGTTCTGGCTGCTGTGGGCATTCGGGGAGTGAAACGGTGAATGGAAGATCTCTCACTGTCCCTATTCCTCTGCCTTTAAAATAAAATGAAAATAAATCAATTAAAAATTATTTTAAAAGAATAAACAGTACATTTAGTATGAGTATTACAAAAAGCTGGAGATTTATACTAAATAAGCTTAAAGTTTGGAAAGGAAATTAAACATATTTTTCAAAATTTCATTTGTTATCCAAATTTTTCTTTCTAAATTCCAAAGATTTAGTTTCCTATTTACTTATTTTTTGAAATTTCCAAATGTTCTATACAGAGAGAATATGAGGGGTCTTCAAAAGGTTCATGTGAGATGCATATTATGAAAAAACTTTGTATGAATTTCAAAATCTTTTTGGCCCAAAATAAACTCATCTTTTAATTACATTTTCCATGAACTTTTGACAAACAAAAAATATAAAATATATGAACTTTTGACAAACAAAAAATATAAAATTTTCTTCACAAAAATGGAACAGGGAAGAACTAAAAAAGAAAAATAAGTGATTGAAAGGAAGTACACAAAATTGTTAGTTATGGTTATCTCAATTAACTTGTAGGAGTAACAGTTAAACTTGAAATGTACCATCCATTCTTTCACTCACTAAGTAATATTTGTTCTATTATACCACTACCTCCTGCTAGATACCTGGACAACTCCAAAGACATCACTGTCTTAATGATAATGTTTCAGTAGATTGTGAAATCACAAGAGATAGAAGTATTCAAGTAGATAGCAGAGTATCACCAGTTAGGGTTAATGTACAAGGGACTCAAGCATCTGATTGATTGATGATAGAACTACGCAACTTCAGGATTCTTCTAAGTGTTGAATGCTGGCAACACCAAAATAACCTGTTGATAAAACAAAGCTGAATCTATTGCTTCTAATGATAAAGGCTAATACTACCTTGAAAAGTCTTAAGCATAATACAGAGGATAAAGACAGGATATTTACAAGGTTTTTTAAGATATGTTAAGATGAGACTCTCAGTGCAGGGAAAGGGGAATGAGGTTTGAGAGATCCCTGGGGATAGAGTGAGGCTTTAGTTAGAACTCACAAGGTCAGGACCTAATTTACAACTGATAAATACAATGAGAAAGCATTTCAAAGAAAGTCTTACAATTGATGAATCAAATAGCTGGTTCGAGTCTCGGCTGCTCCACTTCTGATCCAGCTCTCTGCTGTGTCCTGGGAAAGCAACAGAAGATGGCCCGAGTCCTTGTGCCCCTGGACCCATGTGGGGGACCCGGAAGAAGCTCCTGGCTCCTGGCTTCAGATCAGCACAGCTCCAGCCATTGCGGCCAATTGGGGAGTGAACCAGCAGACAAAAGATTTCTCTCTCTCTCTCTCTCTCCCTCTCCTTCTCTCTCTGTGTAACTCTGACTTTCAAGTAAATAAATCACTCTTTTAAAATATATATAATTATGACTTTTTTGAGTTGAAGGAGACAGTTTATCACATGTACATAATTCTTTCCCATGAATTTTTATTTATTTATTTATTTAACAGATAGAGTTAGACAGCGAGAGAGAGAGAGAGAGAGAGAGAGAGAGGGGTTCCTTCCATTGGTTCACCCCCAAAATGGCCACTATGGCCAGAACTATGCCGATCCGAAGCCAGGAGCCAGGTGCTTCTTCTTGGTCTCCCATGCGGGTGCAGGGGCCCAAGCACTTGGGCCATCCTCTACTGCCTTCTGGGGCCACAGCAGAGAGCTGGACTGGAAGAGGAGCAACTGGGACTAGAACCCGGCACCCATATGGGATGCCGGCACCACAGGTAGAGGATTAACCAAGTGAGCAATGGTGCCAGCCCCTCCCATGAACTTTTAATACATGTGTGTTATGGGCTGTATTGTATCTCCTTCTTAGTTCATGTGTTGAGGTCCTAACCCCTACTAATTCATAATGTGGTTTTTTTTGGAGACATAGCCTTTAAAGAGGTTACTAAATTAAAAGTAGGCCAATAGAATTATAAACTCATCAACCAACAAGAGGCACTTGCTTACTTCACAGTATTTTTGAAAGCACCTGTAGGATTTTACAGGTATTTAACCCTTTAGGCCTCTGGGGCTTTCTCATTAAGATAACTATCATGTCTAGTAACACAAGATCATTAGACTTTTTAATTCTCAAACATTTGTATTAATAGCATTTTCCATTATAGAAACTTAAAGTCTGGTAACAGGCATCAAGAGAACATAATAGATTACTTTAACACATTGCTTTAACAGAGCATCAGAGTTGAGTTTATAATTTTAAACATGGCGACTTAAAGTCTTTTGTCATCCACAGTTATATACGATCTGCTGCTCATAAAACTAAAGCGTTGTTGGTTCTGTGTTTAGCTGTCCTCCTATAGGTTCCTATGGACTTTTTCCAGCCACTTTTATTGTATTCAGTACTTTGGGATGGCTCTGTAAACAGATGAAGCCAATAATGTATTAACAGTACCAACTGAGAGAAAGTATGGTTAACTGAGGTTACTAAAAAGAAAAAGCAATTCAAATCAATTGGCAATCTACAAAAAGAGTTAAAGATTTTAAAAGCTATTATTAAAATTGCTATATTGGTCTATTATGCTATATTATATGTGTGTACATATTGTATGTCCACATGGGGAAATTTTATTAAGAGTTTTATTTTAAATGGCTTATAGATAAGATTGTCCATAAATTTAAGCTGCTAAAATCAATCAAAGATACATTTTAATTTGTGTGACCTGAATCTGTGTATCATATGTTTTAGACTTGTTGGTAGAAAGAAACTAAAAACATTTTAGATGGTTGTGCTTAAGTTTACTGGCTAAACAAACTACACCTTGTTAGATTATTTAAGAGGTGTTTTCAAATACATGATTCTTAAAATTTATAGAAGGCATTGGACCTTCTGGTAAATGTTTTCTTAAGTTGTTATCTAATGGTTGAAACAGTTTGCTAAGTATTCATGTGATATTGCTATTGTCAGCAAGCGATCTAGGACTTGCTCCCTCACTTCTCTATTCTAAGCCCAACTTGTTCTTTCATTTCTCTATTCTCTTCAAGGTAGGAAACTAATTCTATTATGAAGGAATCTGTAGGATGCACAATTTAATCTTTAGACCTTATAAAAGAGATGGCTAACATTTTTCTGCAATAGCATAGCCAAAATAAGAACTTAAATAATAATCTCATAGCTAGATTCACTTCGCCATCAGCGAAGTATACAGTAAGTAGAAAAAACCTCCCTTTCAGACCAAAGGGAAAGAAAGTTTTAAAGTGAGAATATAATTTTCCTCATGGGCATTGTCTACCTTAGAAAAACTACTACAGAACATGCCTGTGACTATAGACCTGTAGTTCAGGCCACCGAAGATTAGAGATGGGACACGGGCACTCCCTTGACTTGCATCCTCTGGTCTGCTTTAACACAAGCCAGGAGGAAAAGAAAGCTCGGCATCAGAAGCAATGGGTGGCAGGCCTATTAATGGCTGATCTGTACAGTGATCTGCCCTCAAGGAGACCCAACAGGCCAGTCCACTGCAGTGGCTTTCAATGTGGTAAGCCTGGGCTTCAGCAGAAGTCAGCTTGTGAAGAGCCCTGGCAGCTCTGCCAAGAGTTGGATCACTGGAAATGGACCTGCCCTGGAGTCGAAGGATGCCCAGGTTAGAGCCACAGATCTTATTGGCTCTAAGCTGAAAAGCCCTTCACTCAGCCCAACTTCCAAAGGGACCACTGCAGCTGAGGGGATGGTCAAGTAGGGTCAGCAACATTGCAGGCAGAACTGTAAATTTCTTGTTAGAGATGCCACCTGCCTTTATCTGGCCAGCTCTCCTCCCAGGCCAGCCAAGTAATGAAAGTCAACAGAGTGCCTTCCCCTAGGAGGTTCACACCTCCCTTAGGATATACCCCATGTGAAGAGATAGATAGGTCTGGGCCTCTGAATTTACAAGGCCTAAAGCCCACCAGATTATTATCAAGCCCCTTCTATCAGGTTCTATTTGCCTCTCAATCAGAAAACTTAATTGTAGCTTAGACAGCACCTTTCTTAGCTCCTCTAATAATGACTCTGTCCTTTGTTCTAGGCCCTGTCTAGTGCACTTGGGCCTCATTCCTTTGTAATCATAACCTCTACTCTACCACCAATGGCTCTACTCCCAACATGTGTGTACTGATGGTCCTCTTCCCCACTTAATGCTGTATAATTGTTCAAACCTGGTAATTGCCACTCTTAGGATCATTGGTTACTATCCTCACTCTGTCTTTTATGACCTTGTCTAAATATGATCAGAGTCGGCAAACTTGGAAGGCTTCCATAGCCTTGGCAACTCATGATGACAGCCTAGGGTGGTTACTGGCGCCATAAACTAGAGTGTCAATTTGTTGGGTCAACAACAGGAGCCACTGTGCACTTGCTCATCATGTGGGATCTCTGTCCTTAATGTGCTGTACATTGTGATTTGATGCTATAACTAGTACTCAAACAGTATGTTTCACTTTGTGTTTCTATGTGGGTGCAAACTGTTGAAATCTTTATACTAAATTGATCTTCTGTATATAAAGAGAATTGAAAATGAATCTTGATGCAAATGGAAGGGGAGAGGGAGCGGGAGAGGGGAGGGTTGCGGGTGGGAGGGAAGTTATGGGAGGGGGAAGCCATTGTAATCCATAAGCTGTACACTGGAAATTTATATTCATTAAATAAAAGTTAAAAAAAAAAAGTAGGCCAATAGAGTGGGTCCTAATCAAATATGACTGGTATCTTTAGAAGAATACCAGATTAGGATTCTTACAAAGACTAGATTTGGGCACACACAAAGGAAAGACCATGTGAAATCACATCAAAAAGGTAACTATTTGCAAGCCCAGGAAGAGAGGCCTCAGAGGAAACTCAACCTGCTGACACCTTGATCTTAGACTTTAGCCTCCAAAAACTGTGAGAAATAAATTTCTGTTCTTTAAGTATGTTTTAAGGCAGCCCTAGCAAACTAACACAATGCATCTACATTATTAATTCATTCCTCTTCAGTGATGTAGCTGAAATCTTACTCCAGAACTTTCTCTCATTATGAATATAAAGATTCTCTACAGATTATCATGGAGACATGGTGATGTTCAGAACATAAGCTCCTAATGTACAATTTTTAAAGCAACCTCAGGCAGCCAGTACCAGACAATTTTATTTTGAAGCTTATCAAGGAAATTCATAGTTTTTTGAGTATATTTCCTACTTGGTTAAACTCAAAGATTTTGTTGCAATCCTGAACTGCATTCCATTTTGAAGGAAGATAAATATTCCTAAACGCCAGCAAGAAGCTTTTGACAGATTGATGATCAACATCTAGAGAGAGTCCTTTATGAAGCATCAATGAGTCAAAGCAACCTCCCCTCGTCTTGAAAATTCTATGATCTATTCCAAAACATCTGATAATTCTTACATCCCTTTGGCAGTATTTCCCAGAATGGGACAAGCAGTCATTTTGGACTTGTATCAGTGACAGTAAAAAAGACAGCTCTATCTGTACGTGGTCATTCCTTTAGTGGTTAATATTTAGTTCACATGGTACATACCTGCTTTCTGCAGCTCTGTCTCTGTACTCCTTGGGTGCACAAATTTTTAGATAAATTAAGAAAATTAAGACTCCAAACTTGAGGTGAAATTTGATTTTGAATATGGTTATCAATACCAACTTACTACCAGCAAGTTATATTTTTTTAAAAGATTTATTTACTTATTTGAAAGGCAGAGTTACAGAGAGGCAGAGGCAGAGAGAGAGAGAGGTCTTCCATCTGCTGGTTCACTCCCCAAATAGCCACAATGGCCAGAGTTGGGCTGATCGAAAGCCAGGAGCCTGAAGCTTCTTCTGGGTCTCCCACATGGGTACAGGGGCCCAAGGACTTGGGCCATCTTCCACTGGTTTCCCAGGCACATTAGCAGGGAGCTGGGTCAGAAGTGAAGCAGCCAGGATTCCAATTGGTGCCCATATGGGATGCTAGCACTGCAGGCAGTGTCTTTACGTGCTATGCTACAGTGCCAGCACCAAGTTGGTAGGTTTTTAATACCTCTGGTCATACAAAACTAAAACCTTCACAATTTTTTTAAAGGAAATGTATGTATGTATGTATGTATGTATTTATTTATTTATTTATTTATGTGAAAGAGTAACAGAGAGCAGAAAATGTGAATCCTCTGTCCTTTGATTCACTTCTCAAATAGCCACAACAGTCAGATCCTGGCCAGGTCAAAGCCAAGAGCCAGGAACTCCACCCTGGTCTCACACATGGTTGGCAGGAGCCCAAGCACTATGGATATCTTTCACTGTTTTGCCAGGTGCATTAGCAAGGAGTTGGATCATTAAGCACAGCAGTGGGAACTTGAACTGGCCATCCCATGTGAGATGCGGAGGTTTCAAGCAGCAGTTTAAGCCACTGCATCATAAAGCCAGCCTCTTTATTAATTTCTTATATAAAAGTGGTATCGGGGCCAGTGTTGTTGTGTAGTAGATAAATCCTCCACATGTGGCTTTGACATTCCATATGGGCACTGGTTCTGGTCCCAGTTACTACCCTTCCAACCCTGCTCTCTGCTATGGCTTGGGAAAGCAGTAGAGGATGGTCCAAGTGCTTGGACCCCTGCACTCATGTGGGGGTCCTGGTTGAAGCTCCTGGCTCCTGGCTTTGAATTGGCTCAGCCCCTGCCATTGTGGCCAATTGGGGAGTGAACCAGTGGATGGAAGACCTTTATTTCTGTCTCTCCCTCTCACTATCTGTAACTCTAATCTTTTTTTTTTTTTAAAAGAAAAACGGTACCACCTGCTGGCATATATAAGCAGCATCTCAGTATTTAGGCAAGATGTGAATAAAAATAGGTATCTTAAGTGGCTGGCCTTGTGGTACAGTGGGTTAAACCATGCCCTCTGATGCTGGCATCCCATATGAGTGCCGGTTTGAGTACTGGCTGCTCTGCTTCTTATCTAGCTCATTACTAATCCTCCTGGGAATGCAGCAGAGCTGGCCCAAGTGCTTGGGCCCCTGCCACCCAAGTGGAAGATGTGCATGGTGTTCCAGTTTTCTGGCTTTCATCTGACCCAACCCTGGACAGTTGGCAAATGAACCAAAAGATGGAAGATCGATCTCTCTCTCTCTCTCTTCCCTCTCTCTTCCCTCTCTCTCTCTCTCTCTCTCTCTCTCTCTCTCTCTCTCTCTCCATTTCTCTCCATTCCCCATTCTCTCTGTAACTCTACTTTTAAAATATATAAATAAATATTTAAAAAAAGATGTCAAACATTGATGAAATAAATCATCAAAGACAAAAAAAGGAAAGACATTCAGAATAATCAATATCATTAAAATGTATATACTACCTAGAGCAATCTAAAGATTTAATGCAATTCCTATCAAAATACCAATAGCACTCTTTAAAGAATTAGCGAAAGGAATCCTAAAACTCATATGGAATCACAGAAGACCCTGAATAGCCAAAGTGATCTAAACAAGAAAAATCAAGCTGGAGGTATCACAGCACCTGACCTCAAAAGCATACTACAAAGATAGAGTAATTAAAGCAGAATGGTACTGGCATAAAAAATGATACATAGATCAATGGAATAGAATAGAGAGCCCAAAAATTAATCCATGTACATACAGCCAACTGATTTTGTATGAAAGTGCTCAGGTCATACAGTGGAGTAAGGATAATCTCTTCAACAAATGGTGCTGGCAAAATTAAGTGTATACATATATGAATGAAATTAGATCCATACCTCTTACCATATACAAAAATGACCTCAAAATGGATCAAAGACCTAAATTTAAGACCTGAGACTATTAAACTGCTGGAAGAAAACATGGAGGAAACACTCAAAGACATTGGTATAGGGAACAACTTCCTGGACAAGACCTCCAAAGCACAGGCAACAAAAGCAAAACTGAATAAAAAGGACTGTATCAAACTCAGAAGCTTTTGCACAGCAAAGGAAATAATCAATGGGGTGAAGAGACATCCAACAGAATGGAATAAAATATTTTCAAACCACCTATCTGACAAAGGATTGGTATCCCAAATGTATCAGCAACTTTAAAAACTCAACAACAACAAAAAACCAATTCAGTTGAGAAATGGACAAAGGATCTCAATAGAGAGTTCTCATAAGAAGAAATACAAATCGCCAACAAATATATGAAAAAAATGCTCAACATCATTAGCCATCAGGGAAATTCAAATCAAAACCACAATGAGATATCACCTTTGTCAGAATTACTAAAATCCAGAGAGTAACAAATGCTGCTGAGGTTGTGGATAAAAGGGCACACTGATGGTTGGAATGTAAATTAGTGCAGCCACTGTGGAAAACAGTGTATAGAAATGTCTTTAAAAACTATACATAGATTTGTCATATGATCTAGCAGTTCCACTACTGGGTATATACCCAAAAGACTTGAATACAATGTATTAAACAGATACCTGCATCACCATGTTCACAGCATAATAGCTGTAATATATGCATAATATATTATAGCATAATAGCTATAGTAGAATAGAATATATTATAACATAATATATAATATAATAATGATCATAATAGCCAACATTTGGAATCAAACAATGTGTCCATTATCAGATGAATGGATAAAGAAAGTATGATATAGCAAAGTCATATGCATTGGGAACTAACCTTTATAGTCACAAAGATTAAAGAACTGGTGCCATTTGTCAGAATTTTCAAGATGCTAGAACATTTACATGAAATGAAATATTACTCTTCTGAATTTCTAACCTGACCTGGTCTTTAGAATTATAACTTGCATAACTGCAGTTATTTTTACTGTATGTACATAAATATATAATGTATACATATATATAAACATCCAGGAAATAATTTTTCATGATAGAAATTTCTTTTTTTATTTTTTTAACTTTTATTTAATGAATATAAATTTCCAATGTACAGCTTATGGATTACAATGGCTTCCCCCTCCCATAACTTCGCTCCCACCCACAACCCTCCCCTCTCCTGCTCCCTCTCCCCTTCCATTTGCATCAAGATTCATTTTCAATTCTCTTTATATACAGAAGATCAATTTAGTATAAAGATTTCAACAGTTTGCACCCACATAGAAACACAAAGTGAAACATACTGTTTGAGTACTAGTTATAGTATTAAATCACAATGTACAGCACATTAAGGACAGAGATCCCACATGATGAGCAAGTGCACAGTGGCTCCTGTTGTTGACCCAACAAATTGACACTCTAGTTTATGGCGCCAGTAACCACCCTAGGCTGTCATCATGAGTTGCCAAGGCTATGGAAGCCTTCCAAGTTTGCTGACTCTGATCATATTTAGACAAGGTCATAAAAGACAGGGTGAGGATAGCAACCAATGATCCTAAGAGTGGCATTAACCAGGTCTGAACAATTATACAGCATTAAGTGGGGAAGAGGACCATCAGTACACACAGGTTGGGAGTAGAGCCATTGGTGGTAGAGTAGAGGTTATGATTACAAAGGAATGAGGCCCAAGTAGGCTAGACAGGGTCTAGAACAAAGGACACAAGATCATGAGACTTTTTAATTCTCAAACATTTGTATTAATAACATTTTCCATTATATAAACTTAAAGTTTGGTACCACATCACATCTTGACAGTACTTCTAATATAATCCAAATAGCCTGATTAGTTGGTGTCTCTATAAGATGAGAGACATAGGCCCTTCGATTTTTTCAGTTGGGCCCAAACTGGAAAAAACAAAGTCCAGGATTTACTGGAAATTTTAGAGACCAGATTGTTTGAAACTTTGATTTTTTGAATGCCTGTCAAAATGCCAAGAAGGCTGAAAATCCAAAATATCTGGTTGAAATAAGATTCCTTAAAATCATGACATAACATAGACCAAATCTGATCATTGTTACAAGGTGATTATTCAAATCTTTGAAAATAAGCACAAATTTAAATAACCCATAGCTCTTAATAAAAAATTCAGCTGTTTTTGAACAATTAGAATTTAACAGACATCAAGAGAACATAATAGGTAACTTTAATACATTGCTTTAACAGAGCATCAGAGTTTAATTCTATGTCAAAGAGAAATTGAGCTTCCTGTGATCTTTTGCTGTGAGGTTTCCTTCCTTTGCCTTCTTTCATATTGGTGACCATGTTTCTGTGTTTCTGTGTATAACACATCTTTAAGCATCTTTTGCAGGGCAGGATGAGTGGCAACAAATTCTTTCAGTTTCTGTTTGCTATGAAAAGTCTTTATTTCACCTTCATTCACAAATGAGAGCTTTAAAGGATATAATATTCTGGGCTGGCAGTTTTTCTCTCTTAGTACCTGGGCTATGTCTCGCCATTCCCTTCTAGCTTGTAGGGTTTCTGATGAGAAGTCTGCTGTGAGTCTAATTGGAGATCCTCTGAGAGTAATCTGACGTTTCTCTCTTGCACATTTTAGGATCTTTTCTTTATGTTTCACTGTGGTGAGTTTGATTACAACATGTCGTGGTGAGGGTCTCTTTTGGTCATGTTTATTAGGGGTTCTATAAGCTTCCTGTACTAAGATGTCTCTTTCCTTCTCCAAACCTGGGAAATTTTCTGCTAGTATCTCACGAAAAAGGCCTTCTAATCCTTTCTCCCTCTCCTTGCCTTCAGGAACTCCTAGACCCCAAATGTTGGGTTTTTTAATAGTATCCTGTAGATTCCCAACAATATTTTTTAGATTTCTAATTTCTTCTTCTTTTCTTTGGTTTGCCTGTTTCCTTTCCTGTTCTCTGTCTTCTAAGTCTGATATTCTCTCTTCTGCTTCGCCCATTCTGTTTTTAAGGCTCTCTAATGTGTTTGTCATTTGATCTATTGAATTCTTCATTTCATTATGATTTCTAGTCACTATCACAGTTTCTTGTTCTACTAGTTGTTTCATTTCATTTTGATTCCTCCTTAATATTTCATTTTCACGAGAGAGATTTTCTATCTTGTCCATTAAGGATTTCTGTAGTTCAAGAATTTGTTTTTGAGAACTTTTTAATGTTCTTATCAATGTTTTGAGATCTGCTTCTTGCATTTCTTCGATCTCATCATCTTCATAATCTTGAATTGGGGTGTCTTTTTCATTTGGGGGCGTCATAGTGTCTTCCTTGTTCTTGTTACCTTGGTTTTTGCGTTTTGTTTGGCATGTTGGAGATATCTGGTTTCTTCACTGTGGTGTTTTTTCTTGTTACACTATGGCTCTATATTAAGTGGACTGTGTGCTTTCAGTGGAGCCTTAGAGGCTTGAGATGAGTGTGGCCTGAGAGCTGTGTTTGGTTCCTCAGGGTTGAGGGTGTGTCAAAGATGACACTCCCAGGTTAGGTGTGGTAAATCTCTCTTTCTTTCTTTCTTTTTTTGATTCAAAAGGGAAGTAATTCCGCACAGCTGAACGTAATTGGAGGTAGTTAGGCAAATGATATACCCACAGGAGCCAGAGATCAGAACCTCTTTCCCAAGGACCACACAGGGAATCTGTGCTGCCCTCAGTGTGGGCTCCAATTCTCCTGCAGTCTCCCACTGGGTTGCCAAGTTAGATGCTAATCTCCTGTTATTTCACCCCTCCCCCCAGAGTCAGGTTTTTCTGCTAGGCTCAGGGCCGGTGCAGACCTGAGGTCGCCCTGCTTATGACGTATGTCCAAAATGGCGCCTGCTCTTTGTCTTGCTCGCCTTTGAGGGGTGAGTGGAGAGAGAGAAACTCGTGTCCATATCAGTCACTTTTTTTTTTCCTCTCTCTCTTCTAGTTAGCCTGGTGAACCTTTGCCCACGGAGTTTCAAGCCACGTTCCCTCTAGTCTCCTCTTTCCGCTTTCCCCCTGGTGTCTTGGGCTATTGAGGTTCGGCTCACCTCGCGTTCCAGCGCTGGTGTGTTGATTCTGCCGCTGGTTTCCCGAACTTGGGCTCCCACGCTCTCCACGCAGGTCCACTGTGAATCACTAGTTCCGGAAGAGTTTCCTCTGCTGTTTCTTCCCCTACTCTTCCTTGACCCTGCAGTATCTCCACTTTTATTAACCTGTCTCTCCCCCAGACTAATAGTGTGCTCCCTTCCTATTCCGCCATCTTGCCGCTCTCCATGATAGAAATTTCAAAAATTTGATCTGAGGCAAAAAAATTCAGTTGTCAATCTTGGACCTTACAAAAACTTTTTTGATCTAAGAGTAATACACACTCACTGTAAAGCTTTAGAAAGAACAGTACAAAGAATAAAGAAAAAAAATCACTTAAAAAAAGAGAAAGTATGGTGTATACACACACACACAATGGAATATTATTCAGCTATAAAAAAAGAATGAAGTCTACCATTTGCAGCAAAATGGATGCAAATGGAGAACATCAGGTTGAGTGAAATAAGCTGGACACACAAAGACAAATATGGCATATTTCCCCTTATATATGGGAGCTAAAGTTTAAAAGAACAAACAAAAATAATGAAGAAAGAAATGTCTGTACCTACCAATATTTTTTTCTTTTTCTTTTCTTTTTTTAATTTATTCGACAGGTAGAGTTATAGACAGTAAGAGAGAGAGAGAGAGAGAGAGAGAGAGAGAGAGAGAGAGAGATTTCTTCCTTCCGTTGGTTCACTCCCCAAATGGCCACTATGGTCGGTGCTGCAATGTTCCAAAGCCAGGAGCCAGGTGCTTCTCCTTGGTCTCCCATGAGGATGCAGGAGCGCAAGCACCTGGGCCATCCTCCACTGCCCTCCCAGGCCACAGCAGAGAGCTGGACTGGAAGAGGAGCAACCGGGACTAGAACCCGGTGCCCATATGGGATGCCGGCACCGCAGGTGGAGGATTAACCAAGTGAACCACAGTGCCGACCCCTGTGCCTATCAATATTGCCACAAACATAGTTTTGTAAAACTTTGTTTTACATCTTTGTCAAACCAATCGTTAAGAATGTTATTGTATATGGGTGAAATGGTCATTCTCCCATTCAATTATTATTTATAGCTGTTGCATATATTCCTACCAAACTAGGATCTTTTTGTTTTTCACTTGTTAAACTTATTATTTGGTGAAGTATTAACCCCTTTTTACAAATGTAAATTTAAAATGTTATCTGAAAAACTGAAAAAAAAAAAAAAACCAGAAAGGGGAAAGGAAAGAAGGAAGGTGGGAAGAATAGAAGGAGAGGAAAGGAGAGAGGGAGGAAGGGAATATCATTATGGTCTTAAATTTGTTATCTACAGGGCTAGTGCTGTTACTTAGTGGGTTAGGCTGCCACCTGCAGCACTGGCATCCCATATGGGTTCTGATTTGAATCCCAGCTGCTCCACATCTGATCCAGCTCCCCACTAATGCACCTGAGAAAGCAACAAAAGATGGCCCAAGTGCTTGAGCCCCTGCACCCACATGGGAGACCTGGAAGAAACTCCTGGCTCCCAGATTCAACCCGGCCCAGCCCTGGCTGTTGCCACCGTTTGGGGAGTGAACCAGCAGATGGAAGACTTCTCCATGTAACTCTGCCTTTCAAATAAAAATAATCTTAAAAAAAGATAATTGTATCTACAAATCACATTGAATCTGTTAAAAACTAATTAAAATTAAAAAGTTTAAAAAGAGATGTCTTAGAAAAAATAAATATGAAAAATCAGAGAAAAATCACAATTTCCAAAACAGAAGATAACTATTTTTGCTCCAAGGAGACTAATCATGTAATTGGTATCAATAATGTAGCACTGCATGTCTCTTCTTTGTACTCAATTACTCATGGAGAAGGAAGAAGGTAAAAAACCGGAACTGTAAAGCCTTTACCCTTTTTTGTTCTGCGGACAAAGGGTGAAATCTGGAGTTGATGACCATTGTTTGGGAGAGTAATGTTTAAGCTTTTGGAGTATGTAAATGTCTTTGCTGCCTCACAACCTGCCAGTGGGTACAAAACTAAATTGCTCTATGTAATAACACAAGGAAAACAGAGCATCTTGGGGTAGTCTAGGAGAAGAAGGTATCTTAGTGGGGGAAGCAAGGAGTGTGAGTTCAGAAAGGGAGTAAGAAACTATGACAATAAGAAAGTTAATTGTTTTTTATTTTAATTTAATGAATACATTTTTACATAGATACAACTTTAGGAATATAGTGCTTCTTTCCCCCATGCCCCCAATCTGCTCCCATCCCACCTCCCATCTCCTTCTTCATTATGAATCATTTTTAGTATGACTTTATATACAGAGGACCAACTCTACACTAATCATAGATTTCAACAATTTGCCCCCTTGCCCACACACAGCATATAGAGTACAATTTGGGGAGAGAATTTGCAGTCAATTCTCATATTGCAACTCAATAGGGACAGAGGTCCTACCTGGGGAGCAAGTGCACAGTGACTACTGTTGTTCCTTTAACAATTAACACTCTTTTTTATGAAGTCATTGATCATCCGAGGCTCTTGTCATGGGCCTCCAGGGCTATGGAGGCCTTTTGTAACCATAGACTCCATCAGTATTTGCACATGGCCATAAGCAAAGAGGATGTTCTCTTCTCCCTTCAGAGAAGAGTGTCTCCTTCTTTGATGGCCCTTCTTTTCCTATGAGGTTTCACAGAGATCCTCCGTGTAGGATTTTTTTTTCCACAGAGTTTTGTCTTTCCATGCCTGAGGAGCTCTTGCAGGCCTTTCAGCCCAACCAGGAAGCCTTAAGGGTTGATTCTGAGGTCAGAGTGTTATTTACTGTGAAAGTCATTCTAGGAATCTGCTGTGTGGACTGCTTCCCATGGTCTTTCCTTCCTTTTTTAATTCTATTATTCTTTTTTTTAACTTTTATTTAATGGATATAAATTTCCAAAGTACAGCTTATGGATTACAATGGCTCCCCCCCCCCATAACTTCCCTCCCACCTGCAACCCTCCCCTTTCCCGCTCCCTCTCCCCTTCCATTCACATCAAGATTCATTTTCAATTCAGTTTAGTATATATTAAGTAACGATTTCAACAGTTTGCCCCCACATAGCAACACAAAGTGAAAAAATACTGTTGGAGTACTAGTTATAGCATTAAATAACACTGTGCAGCACATTAAAGACACAGATCCTACATGGTATTTTTTAAAAACTGATTAATTTTCTATGCAATTTCCAATTTAACACCAGGTTGTTTTTTTTTCATTTTCAATTATCTTTATATACAGAAGATCAATTCAGTATATACTAAGTAAGGATTTCATCAGTTTGCACCCACACAGAAACACAAAGTGTAAAAATACTGCTTTAGTACTAGTTATAGCATCACTTTCAATTCCAGTTTCTTGCTGATGTGCATACTGTGAGAAAGCAGTGATGGAACCAAGTTAGGTCCCTGTTACCTACATGAGAGACCCAGATTGTGTTCCTGGCTCCTGGCTTTGGTGCAACCCAGCCCTGGCTATTGTAGGCATTCTTACTGGGTACTTGATGTTATTTATGTCATCCCTTTTGAACTTACACTGGTCTATCTATTGCCTTTAACATTTAATATGATCATTATAACAGTGAAGAAGGTGTTTATACCACCAATTCTTATGGGTTTGTAGCCCCATGATTAGTTGTTAGGCTGTACCCTGAGAGATAACTTTATATGCCTGTATGCAGAACTATACTGTTTTACAGTTTTAGACTGCCTCCTGAATCTTATTCCTTCCCTTGTTTTTAACTGGGATCTTTTTCCAATTGCTTTAAAATACATATAATTAACTCTGTGTTACATAGAGAGTTCAGCATAAAGTGTGAAGTAGAGAGATAAGAGAGAGAGAGAGAGAAAAAACAGAAAAAAACTGACAAAACAAAACAAAAAGGATATACACAGTAAAAAGTAACCATGGTTAACTGTCTCTCGACAATCAGATCAAGGATTCTTGAAGACATTACTTCTAAAAGTGACTATTTTTTTTTCTATAGCTTTCATTTTAGCTGTGCTATTAATTCTCCCTAATCAGGGAGAACATATGGTGTTTGTCTCTTTGGGACTGGGTTATTTAACTAAGTATGAGGTTTTCTAGCTTGCTCCATTTTGTTGCAAAGGACCAGATTTCATCCTTTTTTTACTGCCGTGTAGTATTCCATAGTGTACATATTCCACAGTTTCTTTAGGTTGCCTCCATGTCTTACCTATTTTGAATTGAGCTGCAATAAACATAGAGGTGCAGATAGTTCTTTTGTTTATTGATTTCATTTCCCTTGGGTAAATTCCCAGTAGTGAAATGGCTGGGTCATATGGTAGGTCTATATTCAGGTTTTTGGGGTATCTCCAAAATGTTTTCCACAGTTAACATTCCCACCAACAGTGGGTTAGAGTGCCCTTTTCCCCACATCCTCTCCAGCATTTGTTGTTTGTTGATTTCTGTACGAGGGCCACTCTAACTAGGGTGAGGTAAAACCTCATTATCCTTTTGATTTGCATTTCCCTGAAGTCTAGAGATCCTGAGCATTGTGTCTGTTGACCATTTGGATTTACTCTTTTGAAAAACGTCTGTTAAGGTCCCTGGCCCATCTTTTTATTGGGTTTTTTGTTTTGTTGCTGTGGAGTTTCTTGATCATTTTACAGATTCTGGTTGTTAATCCTTTATAAATTGTGTAGTTTGCAGATAATTTTTCCCATTCTGTTGGTTGCTTCCTCAATTTCCTGACTGTTTCCTTTGCTGTAAAGAAACTTCTCAATTTGAGGTAATCCCATTTATTCATTTTGACTTTGACTACCTGTGCCTCTGGGGTCTTTTCCAGGAATTCTTTGCCGTTCCAATGTCTTGAAAGGTTTCTCCTATGCTCTCGATTAATTTGATGGTGCCGTGGCGTACATTTAGATCTTTAATCCATGTTGAGTGGATTTTTGTATATGGTGTAAGATAGGGGTCTTGTTTCATACGTCGACATGTGGACATCCAGTTTTCCCAGCACCATTTGTTGAAGAGGCTGTCCCTGTTCCAGAGGTTGATTTTGTAAAATATGAGTTGGTTGTAGATGTTTGGATTAATTTCTGGTGTTTCTATTCTGATCCATTTGCCTATCCATCAGTTTTTGTACCAATACCAGGCTGTTTTAATTATAACTGCCCTGTAGTATATCTTGAAGTCTGAAATTGTGATGCCTCCAGCTTTGTTTGTATTGTATAGGATTGCTTTAGCTATTCAAGGTCTCCTGTTCCTCCATATGAATTTCAGCATCATTTTTTTCTATATCTGTGAAGAATGTATTTGGTATTTTGATTGGTATGGCGTTGAACCTGTACATTGCTTTCGGAAGAATTGACATTTTGATTATATTAATTCTTCCAATCCATGAACATGGCAGATTTTTCCATTTTTTGGTATCCTCTTCTATTTCTTTCTTTAATATTTTTATATTTTGTAATTTTCATCATAGAGATCTTTGACATCCTTAGTTAAATTTATTCCAAGGTACTTGATTGTGTTTGTGGTTATTGTGAATGGGATTGATCTTATAAGTTCTTTCTCAGCCATGGCATTGTCTGTGTATACAAAGGTAGTTGATTTCTGTGCATTGACTTTATATCCTGCTACTTTACCAAACTCTTCTTTGAGTTCCAATAATCTCTTAGAGGAATCTTTTGGATCCCCTATCTATAGAACCATGCCATCTGCAAATAAGGATAGTTTGACTTTGTCCTTCCCATTTGTATCTCTTTAATTTCTTTTTCTTGCCTGATGGCTCTGGCTAAAACTTCTAGGACTATATTCAATAGCAATGGCGAGAGTGGGCATCCCTGTCTGGTGCCAGTTTTCAATGGAAATGCCTCCACCTTTTCCCCATTCAATATAATGCTGGTCATGGGTTTGTCATAAATTGCCTTAATTGTGTTGAGGAATGTGCCTTCTAAACCTGATTTGCTTAGAGTTTTCATCATGAAAGGGTGTGGTATTTTGTCAAATGCTTTCTCTGCATCTATTGAGATAATCACATGATTTTTTTCTTGCCTGATGGCTCTGGCTAAAACTTCTAGGACTATATTCAATAGCAATGGTGAGAGTGGGCATCCCTGTCTGGTGCCAGTTTTCAATGGAAATGCCTCCAACTTTTCCCCATTCAATATAATGCTGGTCATGGGTTTGTCATAAATTGCCTTAATTGTGTTGAGGAATGTGCCTTCTAAACCTGATTTGCTTAGAGTTTTCATCATGAAAGGGTGTGGTATTTTGTCAAATGCTTTCTCTGCATCTATTGAGATAATCACATGATTTTTTTGTTTCTCAATTTATTAATGTGATGTATCACATTGATTGATTTGCAAACGTTGAACCATCCCTGTGTACCAGGGATAAATTCCACTTGGTCCGGGTGAATGATCTTTCTGATGTGTAGTTGGATTCAGCTGGCCAGGATTTTGTTGAGTATTTTTGCATCTGTGTTCATCAGGGAGATAGGTCTATTTTCCTCTCTTTGTTGTGTCTTTTCTGGGTTTAGGAATTAAGGTGGTATTGATTTCATAGAAAGAATTTGGGAGGATTCCCTCCCTTTCAATTGTTTTGAATAATTTGAGAAGAACTGGAATTGGTTGTTCTTTAAATGTCTGGTAGAATTCAGTGGTGAAGCCATCCAGTCCGGGCTCTTCTTTTTCGGTAGCACGTTTATTACTGATTCAATTTCTTTCATGGTTTTGGGTCGTTTAGGTTTTCTATGTCTTCGTGGCTAAGTTTTGGAAGGTTGTATGTGTCCAGGAATCTATCCATTTCTTCTAGGTTTCCCAATTCGTTGGCATAAAGCTCTTTGCAGGGGTTTCTAATGATTTTTTTTTTATTTCTGTTGTGTCTGTTGTTACTTTCCATTACCATCTTTAATTTTACTGATTTGAGTCTTCTCCCTCCTTTTTTTTGGTTAGTTGGGCTAATGCTGTGTCTATTTTGTTTATTTTTTCAAAGAACCAGCTCTTGGTTTTCCGGATCTCTTGTATTTTTGTTTGTTTGTTTGTTTGTTTCAATTCTGTTGATTTCTTCTCTAATCTTTAGTATTTCTTTTCTTCTGCTGGATTTGGGTTTGGTTTGGTGCTGTTTTTCTAGATCTTTGAGGTGCAGAGAGAGTCCTTTTATTTGGTACCTTTCCAGTTTCTTGATGTAGGCACCAATTGCTATAAACTTTCCTCTTAGGACTGCTTTTGCTGTATCCTACAAGTTTTGACAAGTTGTATTGCCATTTTCATTTGTTTCTATAAATTTTTTGATTTCTATTTTTATTTCTTCTATGACCCACTCTTCATTTAGAATCATGTTGTTCATTCTCCATGTGTTTGCATAAGATGCAGATATTCTTGAGTTGTTGAATTCGAGTTTCCTTGCATTGTGGTCTGAGAAGATGCATGGTATCATTTCAACTTCTTTTGGGTTTGCTGCGGTTTCCTTTATAACTTAGCATATGGTCAATTGGTGGAAGGCTCTGTAGATATCTACTAGGTCTATTTGTCTATAGTGTCAATTAGCTCTGTTGTTTCCTTGTTGGTTTTCTGTCTGGTTGATCTGTCCATTGGTGGAAGTGGAGTATTGAAGTCCCCTATTATTATTGTATTTGAGTCAATATCTCTCTATAAATCCTTTAGAAATATTTTCAAATAGCCAGGCACCAAGTAATTAGGTGCATATATATTTATAATAGTAATATCTTCATGTTGGATTGATTGTTTAATCATTATATAGTGTATATACTAAGATTTTAACAGTTTGCACACATGCAGATACACGAAGTATAAAGTACTGCTTGAGTAGTAGTTTTACCATTAATTCTCATAGTACAACACATTAAAGACAGAGATTCCACATGGGGAGCAATTGCATAGTGACTTCCACTGTTGATTTAACAATTGACACTCTTATTTATGATGTCAGTAATTGCATAAGGCACTTGTCATGGGCTGCCAAGGATATGGAAGCCTCTTGAATTCACCAACTCTGAACTTATTTAGACAAGGCCATAATAAAAGTAGAAATTCTCACTTTCCTTCAGAAAAAGGTACCTCCTTCTTTGATGGCCTGTTCTTTCTGCTGGGATCTCACTCACAATCTTTCATTTAGGCATTTTTTTTTTGCCACAGTGTCTTGGCTTTCCATGCCTGAGAAAATCTCATGGGCTTTTTAGCCAGATCCAAATGCCTTAAGGGCTGATTCTGAGTCCAGAGTGCTATTTAGGGGATCTGCCATTCTATGAGTTTGTGGTATATCCTGCTTCCCATGTTGGATCATTCTGTCCTTTTTAATTCTATCAATTATTATTAGCAGACACTAGTTTTGTTTATGTGATCCCTTTGACACTTAATCCTATCACTATGATCTATTATGAACTTGAACTGATCACTTTGACTAGTGAGAAGGCATTGGTACATGCCACCTTGATGGGATTGAATTGGAATCCCCTGGCATGTTTTAGTTCTATCATTAGGGGTAAATCCGAGTGACCATGTGCCGAACTGTACATCTCCTCCATCTCTTATTCCCATTCTTATATTTAACTGGTATCACTTTTCAGTTAAACACCTAAAATAATTGTGTCATAATTAAAGAGTTCAACCAATGGTATTAAGTAGAACAAAAAATACTAAATGGAATAAAATAGTAAGTTGTTCCTTGACAGTCAGGACAAGGGCTGATCAAGTCATAGTTTCTCATAGTGTCCATTTCACTTCAACAGGTTTCCTTTTAGGTGCTCAGTTAGTTGTCACTGATCAGGGAGAAGATATGATATTTGTCCCTTTGGGACTGGCTTATATCACTCAGTATGAAGTTTTCCAGATTCCTCCATTTTGTTGCAAATGATCAGATTTCATTGTTTATTACTACTGTATAGTATTCTATAGAGTACATATCCCATAATTTCTTTATCCAGTCTACTGTTGATGGGCATTTAGGTTGATTCCAGGTCTTAGCTATTGTGAATTGAGCTGCAATAAACATTGAGGTGGAGACAGCTCTTTTATTTGCCAATTTGATTTCCACTGGGTAAATTCCAAGGAGTGGTATGTCTGGGTTTTATGGTAGGGTTATATTCAGGTTTCTGAGGAATCTCCAAAATGACTTCCATAGTGGCTTTAACAGTTTGCATTCCCACCAACAGTGGATCAGTGTGCCTTTTTCCCCACATCCTCGCCAACATCTGTTGCTAGTTGATTTCTGTATGTAAGCTATTCTAACTACGTTGAGGTGAAACCTCATCATGGTTTTGATTTGCATTTCTCTGATGTCTAGGGATCCTGAACATTGTTTCATGTGTCTGTTGGCCACTTGGATTTCCTCTTTTAAAAAATGTCTATTGAGGTCCTTGGCCCATCTCTTAAGTGGGTTGTTTGTTTTGTTGTTGTGGAGTTTCTTGATTTCTTTGTAGATTCTGGTTATTAATTCTTCATCAGTTGCATAGTTTGCAAATATTTTTTCCATTCTGTCGGTTGCCTCTTCACTTTCCTGACTGTTTCTTTTGCAGTACAGAAACTTCTCAATTTGATGCAATCCCAGATGTTAATTTTGGCTTTGACTGCCTGTGCCTCTGGGGTCTTTTCCAAAAAATCTTTGCCTCTGCCTATATATTGCAGGGTTTCTCTGATGTTCTTTAATAATTTGATGGTGTTGGGTCATAGATTTAGATCTTTAATCCATGTTGAGTGGATTTTTGTGTAAGGTGTAAGGTAGGGGTCTTCATGCTTCTGCAAGTGGAAATCCAACTTTTCCCCATTCAATAGGATGCTGGCCATGGGTTTTTCATAAATTGCCTTGATTGTATTGAGGAATGTGCCTTCCATACCCAGTTTGCTTAGTTTTCATTGTGAAAGGGTGTTGTAATTTATCAAATGCTTTCTCTGCATCTATTGAGATAATCAAAAGGTTTTTCTTCTGCAGTTTGTTAATGTGATGTATCACATTGTTTGATTTGCAAATGTTGAACCATCCCTGCATACCAGGGATAAATCCCACTTGATCTTGGTTGATGATCTTTCTGATGTGTTGTTGCATTCTATTGGCCAGAATTTTATTGAGGATTTTTGCCTCTATGTTCATCAGGGAAATTGGTGTGTAATTCCTTTCTCTGCCACATCTTTTTCAGGTTTAGGAATTAAGGTGATATTGGCTTCATAGAAAGAATTTGGGAGGATTCCCTCTCTTTCAATTGTTTTGAATAGTTTGAGAAAAATTGGAGTTAGTTCTTCTTTAAATGTCTGGTAGAATTCAGCAGTGAATCCATCTGGTCCTGGGCTTTTCTTTGTTGTGAGGGCCTTTATTTTCTTCATGTAGGTACCTATTGCTATAAACTTTCCTCTTAACTCTACTTTTGATGTATCCCGCAAGTTTTGATGTGTTGTTACCTTCACTTGCTTCTGTAAAGTTTTTGATTTCTCTTTTGATTTCTTCTATGACCCACTGTTCACTCGAAAGCATGTTGTTTAGTCTCCACGTGTTTGCATATGCTCTAGGGATTCCTGAGTTGCTAATTTCCAGCTTCATACCATTGTGATCTGAAAAGATGCATGGTATGATTTTGATTCTTTTGAATTTGCTGAGACTTGCTTTATGGCCTAGTATGTGGTCAATCCTAGAGTAAGTTCCATGTACTGCTGAGAAGAATGTGTATTCTTCCAGTGTAGGATGAAAAGTTCTGTAGATATCTGTTAGATCCATTTGGTTTATAGTGCTGATTTAATCTGCTATTTCCTTGTTGATTTTCTGTCTGGTTGATCTGTCCATTGCTGAAAGTGGAGTATCGAAGTTCCCTAATACTATTATATTGAAGTCTACGTCTCCCTTAAAGTTCCTTAACATAGGCCGGCACTGTGGCTCAACAGGCTAATCCTCTGCCTTGTGGCGCCAGCACACCGGGTTCTAGTCCCGGTCAGGGCACCGGATTCTGTCCCGGTTGCCCCTCTTCCAGGCCAGCTCTCTGCTGTGGCCAGGGAGTGCAGTGGAGAATGGCCCAAGTGCTTGGGTCCTGCACCCCATGGGAGACCAGGATAAGCCCCTGGCTCCTGCCATCAGATCGGCGTTGTGCGCCGGCCGCAGCGCGCCAACCGCGGCGGCCATTGGAGGGTGAAACAACGGCAAAAGGAAGACCTTTCTCTCTGTCTCTCTCTCTCACTGTCCACTCTGCCTGTCAAAAAAAAAAAAGTTCCTTAATATATATTTTAGATAACCCGGTGCCCTGTAATTAGGTGCAAATATGTTTATAATGGTTACATCCTTCCTGTTGAATTTATCCCTTAATCATTATATAGTGCCCCTCTTTGTCTCTCTTAACAGTTTCTGTGTTGAAGTTTATTTTGTCTGATATTTGGCTATGCCACCTCTTTTTTAGTATCTTTTGGCATGGAATATCTTTTTCCAGCCTTTCTCTTTCAGTCTGCATGCACCTTTGTTGGAGAGATGTGTTTCTTGTAAGCTGCAAATAGATGGGTTTTATTCCTTAATCCATTCAGCCAGTCTGTGTCTTTTAACTGGCCATTTACATTCAATGTGATTATTGATAAGTAGTGACTGGCCTACCATTTTTCCAAAGATATTTCTAATCTATACTTTGAACTTTCTGTGAGCTTTTACACAGAGATTTTCTTCCTTTACCTTCTTTCATATTGATGAGTTTGTTTCTGTGTTTCTGAGTGTAACACATCTTTAAGCATCTTTTGCAGGGCAGGATGAATGGCGACAAATTCTTTCAATTTCTGTTTGCTGTGAAAGGTCTTTATTTCACCTTCATTCACAAATGAGAATTATGCAGGATATAATATTCTGGGCTGGCAGTTTTTTCTCTTAGTATTTGGGCTATATCTTGCCATTCCCTCCTAGCCTGTAGTGTTTCTGATGAGAAGTCTGCTGTGAGTCTAATTGGAGACCCTCTGAGAGTAATCTGGCGTTTCTCTCTTGCACATTTTAGAATCTTTCCTTTATGTTTCACTGTGGTGAGTTTGATTACAACATGTCTTGGTGAGGCTCTCTTCTGGTCATGTTTATTGGGATTCTGTGTGATTCCTATACTTGAATGTCTCTTTCCTTCTCCAAATCTGGGAAGTTTTCTTCTAGTATCTCACTAAAAAGGCCTTCTAATCCTTTCTCCCTCTCCATGCCTTCAGGAACTCCTAGAACCCAAATGTTGGGTTTTTTAATAGTATCCTGTAGATTCCCGACAATATTTTTTAGATTTATAATTTCCTCTTCTTTCCTTTGGTTTGACTGTATACTTTCCTGTGCCCTGTCTTGTAAGTCTGATATTCTCTCTTCTGCCTCACTGATTCTGTTTTTAAGGCTCTCAACTGTGTTTTTTATTTGCTCTATTGAATTCTTCATTTCATTTTTATTTCTCTTCACTATCACAATTTCATGTTCTATTAAATTCCTCATTTCATTTTGATTCCTCCATAAGATTTCATTTTCATGAGAGAGATTTTCTTTCATGTCCTGCATGGATTTCAGTAGTTCATGCATTTGTTTTTGGTTACTTCTAAATATTCTTTTCATAAATTTTTTGAGTTCCATTTCTTCTATCTCATCATCTTCATAATCTTGTATTGATGTATTATGTTCTTTTGGAGTGTCATGTTGTCTTCCTTGTGCTTGTTTCCTAGGTTGTTGCTTTGTAATTGGCATTTGTAATTGGACTGTCTGCTTTCAGTGACTCTCTAGAGTCTTGCGGTGGGTGTGGCCAGAGAGCTCTGTTCAGTTCTTCAGGGTTAAGGGTGTGCCTAAAGTGACACACCCAGGTTTGATGTGGTAAATCTTCTCTCTCTCTCTCTCTCTCTCTCTCTTTTTTTTTTTTACAGGCAGAGTTAGACAGTGAGAGAGAGAGAGAGAGAGAGAGAGAGGTCTTCCTTCCATTGCTTCACCCCCCAAAAGGCCACTACAGCCGGCACACTGTGCTGATCTGAGGCCAGGAGCCAGGTGCCTCCTCCTGGTCTCCCATGCGGGTGTAGCAGCCCAAGCACTTGGGCCATCCTCCACTGCCTTCCCCGGGCCACAGAGAGATGGACTGGAAGAGGAGCAACTGGGACAGAATCCAGCACCCCAACCAGGACTAGAACCTGGGATGCTGGTGCCGCAGGTGGAGGATTAGCCAAGTGAGCTGCACACCGGCCTCTCCTTTTTTTTTTTTTTTAATCAGAAGGGAAGTAATTCTGCTCAGCTGAGCTCTTCTCCTCGAGTGCTACCCCCAGTGTGTATAATATTCATCTGCTCTATCCCAAGGACCACACAAAGGATCTGTTATTTCTAAGTGTAAGCTCAGATTCCCCTGCAATGTTTCTCACTGGGTAGCCAGGGCTGCCTGAGCTAGATTTCCCTGCAGTGTCTCTCACCAGGTAGCCAGGGCCACCCAAGCTTGTGGCGTCTACCACTGAGACTACTCAAGTCTCAGCCACATTGTGAGTTCTCCCAGACACCCTCAGTTCTTTTATTTATTTTTATTTTTTTCACAGTCCCAGTTCCTAAGCTCCACACATTCACTAGGTCCTAGTCTCCTGTAAGTACTCCCCACCAGAATCAGGTTTTTCTGCTTGATTTATTGCCAGGTGCAATCCCGAGCTGGTGCAGCTGTAACGTATGTCCAAAATGGCATCTGCTCTATCGGCTCCTAGGCTTTTGTAAGGTGATTGGAGAGACAGAATTGTACCATCCCTTTTATTTTTTCTCTCCTCTAGTTAGGCTGGTGTACTTTCCCCCATGGGGCTTCACGCCTCGTTCCCTCTAGGCTTTTCCTGCTGCTTTTCCACCAGTGTCTCGGGCTACTGCAGTTTCGTCTCACCTCACTTTCCAGCGCTGCCGCAGAGACTCTCGGCAGCTAGAATCCTGAGCTGTGGGTGCCCATGCCCTCCATGTAGGTCCACCGTGTCCCTCTAATTATGGAAGAGTTTCCTCTGCCGTTTTTCCCCTAATTCTTCCCTGAGACTACACTATCTTCACTTTTATTAATCTGTCTTCTCCCGGACTATCAGTAAGCTCCCTCCCTATTCCGCCATCTTGGCTCCTATGAATAACTATATTCCTAAACTTGTACTAATGAAATTTGTATTCCTTAAAAAATAAATGAATTAATTAGAAAAAGAAACTATGACAGCAGGCCAGAGGCTGCTGGAGTAGAGGTGCCCCATGGAAAATTCCAGTTTTTGGGGTGTGACAAAGATGTTAGCTACAAGAATGTTTAAAGTTCAACTTTTAAAGACAGGTACTTGGCACAGCAATTAAGTCATAGCTTGAGACGTCCTCATCCCATATCATCATGCTTTGTCTGACTCTTGGCTCCTCTACTTCTGATTCAGCTTCCGCCTATTGTGCATCCTGAGAGGCAGCAGATGATGGCTCAAGTACTTGGGTCCCTGACACCTATGTGAGTGACCTAGAGTTCTTGGCCTAGGTTCTTGGCTTTCATCTGTCCCAGCCCTGGCTATTGTGGGCATTTGGGGGAGTGAGCCAGTGGATAGATTTCTTCTGTTACTCTTTCTTTGTCTGTCTCTCTGCCTTTCAAATAAAATGAGAATAAACAATTAAAAGAAAAAAAGAGAAATAAAAATAAAGAAATTTCACCTTGCAGTTATTTGCCACATGGTGCTGTCATGTAGTCCTACCCTTCGTACTCATTATCCCAAAATCCAGAAATGCTACTTGTAAAGAGGGAGAGATTTTTCACTTTCCCCTTCCCCTTGGAAAAGACCTCATGGAAATGAAATGGGGCTGAATCCTTATTCTAACTTTTTGAAACATAGATAAAGCCCTCCATAGGCTAGGTAAGTCCCATCTCTTCTTTATGTAGCGAATTGTCCAAGGTCTGAGCCTCACAGCCCCTTGAAATGTCAGCACCCATCTGTAGACTTAACCTAGGAGCCTATCTTGAGATATAAGAATTCTTTTAAATTCTCATTTATCATTTATTTTATTTATTTGAAAGAGGGAGAGAGAGAGAGAGAGAGAGAGAGAGAGAGAGAGAGAGAGAGCTCATTCCCTAAATACCCAGTATACATTGTCATGGCTGAGCCAGGCCAAAACTAGGAGCCCGTAACTCAATCCAGGTCTCCCATGTGCGTGGTGGGAACCTGACCATTTCAGCCACAACCTGATGCCTCCTACAGTACATATTAGCAAGAATATGGAATCATAAGCTGAGCTGGAACTTGAACCCAGACACTCTGATATGGGATGTGGATATTCCAGGCAGTGTCTTAACCATTATGACAAATGCCTGCCCTGAGGTATAACTATTTGTATTTTGAGGAGCTAAAGGAAGTTTTACTCTTTCTTCTATTTTACCGAATTAACATGAAAGATTTCATTGTGACTTTCTAATTATTCACAGGCCACCTATATGCATGTACCCTGTCATGGTTATTTAGTAATAAAATGTTTCATTCTTTCTACAATTAATGTGGAGGTCTCACTTTGTTGGTAGGAATTTATTTCCCTAACGTGCAAGTGACTTTTTTTGCATGCTTCAGAAGATTTTTAAGAAAGGGAACATGTTCTTGAGAAAAGAGCATTCACAGCAGGATATCCTTACACAGAAATAATTCATCAAAAGTGAAAGTTTGGAGCCACAGAAGACAAGGACAAATGTAGCGATTCCCATATCTCCAATCCATCTTTACTTGACTAGTTAAGGGACTAGAAACTAACTGATAAGTGATCAACAGGAAGAAAGACAAGGTTTACTCACCTGCATGAAAGTACATGGTAGGGAGCGCCTTAGAGAACAGCGAGGACTAAGGGTTTATATATCAACTTAATAGAAAGAAAGGGAGTGGCCAGCGCCGCGGCTCAATAGGCTACTCCTCCGCCTGCAACGCCGGCACACCGGGTTCTAGAACTGGTCAGGGCGCCAGATTCTGTCCCAGTTGCTCCTCTTCCAGTCCAGCTCTCTGCTGTGGCCGAGGAGTGCAGTGGAGGATGGCCCAAGTCCCTGAGCCCTGTACCTACATGGGAGACCAGGAGAAGCACCTGGTTCCTGGCTTCACATCAGCGCAGTGTGCCGGCCGCAGTGCACCAGCCGCAGCGCACCAGCCGCAGCGGCCATTGGGGGGTGAACCAACGGAAAAAGGAAGACCTTTCTCTCTGTCTCTCCCTCTTACTGTCCACTCTGCCTGTCAAAAAAAAGAAAGAAAGAAAGGGAGTGTGTTTAGGACTGAAGTGGGAAATTATGGAAAGTTCTATCAGTTCTCTTCATCCCAACAGGGAATAAAAGCAAGCAGTCTCTTCCTGGTTGGAATCTTCCCTAGAGAGGGAGCAGAATTTACACCTCTCCAAACAGGAAACTCTGTTGTTGGAGAAAGTTAAATGGAAGCTGTATTTTTCAGAGGCTCTGCTTTAGTTAGAAAAGTGAAGTTCAGATAAGACTTCTTTGTGCAACGTTATAACTTTGTGAAACCAATGGTTAAGCACGTTATAATACTATAGTTTTAATGATCCATGATTACTTTAAAATTTACAGTATTTGGGTTAAATGGTCATTTTTCCATTCAATTACTATTTATAGCCATTGTCCAGATTCCCACTAAACTACGGTCTTTTAGTGTTTTACTTGTTAAACTTATTTGATACAGTATTAAGCCTTTTTACAGTAATATAAGTAATGTAATTTTAAAATGTTACCTCCAAAACTCCAATAAATAAAAGATGTAGCAGGTAAAACTGCCACCTGCAACACCAGCATTCTATATTGGGATGCTCTACTTCCCATTCATCTCCCTACTAATGTGCATGGGAAAGCAGAGGAAGATGGCACAGGTACTTGAGCCCCAGCACCCACATGGAGGAAGCTCCTGGCTCCAAGCTTCAATCTGGCCCAGCCCCAGCTATTGTGGCCACTGGGGAGTGAGCCCATGGATGGAAAATCTCTCTTTCTCTCTCTCTCTCTCTCTCTCGGTCTTTTTTGTCTCTGTAAATTTTGCTTTTCAAATAAATAAATAAATCTTCAAAAAAAAAATAAACCAAAAAAGAAAGAAAAGGAGAAGGAAAATGGGAGGGTGGGAGAAAGTGGGAAGAAGGGAGAAAGGGAATATCACTATGCTCTTAGAATTATATCAACAAATCATGTTGAATCTGTTAAAAATTAAATTAAAATTTAAATAAAATAAAAATAAACACTGAAAAAAGACTTCTTTGTGTGCCTACTGTAACTCAAATATATTCAAAGTAATATTTTGTGTACGACCAAAAAGAACTTTCTTTTTTCCCTTGAAGACTCAATAAAATCTATAAAACAAAATGACAAGAGATAGACCAACAGGAGAAAAGGCATATAAAGTTACAAATGTGTAAACTCATGGGAGTCAAAGTACAAAACTCAAAGGCCCAGATGGTTAAAGCTTAAATACTCCCTTGCTAGAGCAAAGGCAAATGGGACTGTATACAATGTTAAGGAAGAGTAAATGACTTTACGGGAAGATGAATGGGCTTGAGAAACAGATAATGACCTGGACAAAGTGCACCTGGGCACAGGTGTTGCCTCTACCCCAGGCTTCCTCCTTGTGAGTTAACATTCTGGAGGATCTGGCCTGTAGGTACATAGGGGAACTTCAGAGAAAGCCCCCTTCTGTACTTCAGCAGGAAGGCAGGAGCAAGAGATGGGGGAGGGCAAGGTGGCAGGGGGTGGGGTGGGCAGGACAAGCTCAGAGTCCTCCGCTCTTCTTTAGTTCAAACCATTCAGCATGTCAAAGCATCATAGTTTGGGGTATTGGTTTCTGAGCTTCAATGGTTGTTAATCCTTTCATTTCTGTATATATGTATCTAGCTATATAGTTATATAGCTGGATAAAAATGTAGAGGGGACAATATGCACCATTTTCTGAATCATTTTTTTCCTGTAATATTTACCCCTAATTCTTCAGTCTGTAATTACTAAGAATAGGGGTGTAATTCTTACAGAACCACAATGCACTTATCAACTTTAATAGGCTTGATTAGCATGTCTTTATTTTAACCAGTTTTCCATACTCTAGTTTTATCGACTGACCCAATAATATATTTTATAATGTTTTTCCCACTCTACAGTACACAGAATACAGCCAAACATCAGGTATTATATTCAGTCTCCTTTAATATGTAGCATTCCCTTGGTTTTTGTTTTAAAGATTTATTTTACTTAATTAAAAGGCAGAGTTACAGAGAGAAAGAGAGAGATCTTCCATCCACTGATTCACTCCCCAAATGGCTGCAATGGTCAGGAGGAAACCAGGAGGCTGGAACTCCATTCAAGTCTCCTACATTGCTGGCAAGGGCCCAAGCCCTTGGGTCATCCATTGATGCTTTCCCAGGTGCATTTGCAGGGAGCTGGGTTGGAAGTTGCGCAGTGAGAACTCAAGCCAGCACTTATATGGGGTGTCAGATTTGTAGGTGGTGGCTTAACACTCTGTGCCACACTGAAGGCCCCTTCCTTGGCTTTTTCTTTTTAAGATTTATGTATTTATTTGAAAGGCAGAGTTACAAAGAGGCAGAGGCAGAGAGAGAGAGAGAGAGAGTCTTCATCCACTGGTTCACTCTCCCAGTGGCTACAACGGCCAGAGCTGGGCTCATCTGAAGCCAGGAGCCAGAAGCTAAGAGCAGGAGCCAGGAGCTTCTTTCAGTCTCCAACATGGGTGCAGGGGTCCAAGAACTTGGGCCATCTTCCACTGCCTTCCCAGGCCACAGCAGAGAGCTGGATCGGAAATGGAGTGGCTGGGACTTGAGCCGGCGTCCATATGGGATGCCAGCACTGCAGGCGGTGGCTTTACCTGCTACGCCACAACGCCAGCCCCTCCTTGGCTTTTTAATTGTCTTTTGTGACATTGACATTACTAGGGAAAAGAGAATCCTAATCATTTTTTTTTTTTGAGTAGTTCTTTACTTACTGACATAACAAAATGCCCCAGCTTCGCTTTGTACCTTTTCTGGTCCACCTATTTCTTCAAATAACCCTAGTCCTTTTTGGTAGAGAATAGTGATAGAAACCAACATCTGAACATTTATGTTTTCTTTTGTTAAGATTTATTTATTTGAAAGACGGAGTGAAAGAGAGAGAGAGGGAGGGACAAAGAGAGATCTTCCATCTGCTGGTTCATTCCCCAAATGACAGCAAGAGGGTTAGGCTGAAACCAGGAGCCAGGAACTGCATTCTGGTATCCCACATGTATGGCAGGTGCCCAGGCATTTGGGTCATCATCCACTGCCTTCCCAGGAACATTAGCAGGGAACTGGATTAGAACTGGAGCAGCTGGGCCTTGAACCAGCACTATTACATAGGATGCTGGCATAGCACATGGCAGCTTTAACCCTCTGTGCACATGGCTAGCCCCTCAACTCTTATATCTTAATAATATTTTAAGGATATATTTTTAGAATTAAAAGTTTTCGGGGGTGAGGAGGCAGGAAACGTTGTGGTGTAGTAGGTTAAGCCTCTGCTTAAGATATTGGCATCCCATATCAGGGTGCCAGTTTAAGTCCCAGCTGCTCTATTTTAGATTCAGCTTCCTGCTAAACTACCTGGGAAGGCAGAAGAAGGTAACCCAAGTGCCACCAATGTGGGAGACCAGGACAGAGCTCCTGGCTCCTGCCTTCAGCTTGGTCCAGCCCTGTCTGTGGCAGCCATCTGGTGAATGAACCAGCAGATGGAAGTTCTCTCTCTCTCTCTCTTTCTCTGTCCCTCCCTCTTTCTTTGTTGTTCTGCCTTTCAAATAAGTAAATAAACCTTCAAAACCTTTTTTTGGTCAAAGAATGTGATTTTGAGGATTCTTAATATACTTCATTATATTGTTTCCTATAGATACAGTGTTTTTTTGCTCCTACATATAATACATAAGAGTACAGCTCTCTATGTCATTACATTTATTAGCTTTTTCCTTTCAGGAAAAAAATCATAATTTTGTTTCTGATATTATTATAGCTTATTAGTTTATTATATGTTTTCATTGAATTTTTTCTTCATATTATACTTACTTTTATCAGGATATAATGGAGGATATATCAGGATATATGTTCTTATATTTGTTACAATGACTTTTTTTTAAAAGATTTATTTTATTTATTTGAAAGTCAGAGTTACACAGAGAGAGGAGAGGCAGAGAGAGAGAGAGATGTCTTCCATACACTGGTTTACTCCCCAACTGGGTGCAACAGCAGGAGCTGTGCCGATCTGAAGCCAGGAGCCAGGAGCCTCCTCCAGGTCTTCCATGTAGGTGCTGGGGCCCAAGGATTTGAGCCATCTTCTACTGCCTTCAGCTTGGTCCAGCCCTGTCTGTGGCAGCTATCTGGTGAATGAACCAGCAGATGAAAGATCTGATCTTTCTCTCTCTCTCTCTCTTTTTCTCTCTCTCTTTCTCTGTCCCTCAGCCATAGCAGAGAGCTGATTGGGAAGTGGAGCAGCCAGGACTCGAACCCGCACCCATATGGGATGCTGGCATTGGAGGCGGCTGCCCTACCCACTATGCCACAGCGCCGGCCCCTGTGACAATGATTTTTCTAGCTTACTATTTAGCTAGAAAATTTTACGCATTTTAATTTTATTTGTTATTTCACTTTGCATTCAAATATTTGATTTTTGTATTGAAATAAATCTATCCATCTTTTCCTTTGTGATTCTTTTCCATTGCTGTAACGCTTAGAGTCCATTTTTATAAAGTACATAACAAAATTTTAATGTTACCTATATTTATGCTACCCAAATTGAAAGAGACTTTTCTGTATATCAGAAAAGAGGAGATATGGAAGAATCTTGATTGGTCTTAAAGAGAATTTCATGGTAGTAACAATTAAGAACATAGGAACCATTAATGAAAAAGATTGTACGTGTGTGTGAGTGTGCACATCTCTTAAGAGCATTCTTCATATCAGGATCATTTCTCAACTTTCTCCTTAGGGTCAGGTGTAGGTAAAAGGTAAAAGAACATTAACAAAAGATTGTTTTTGCAGAAGGAAAACCAAATGGAGTGAAGAGGCCCTCTAGTGGAAAATTAGCTTCTCTCCACAGTCAAACTGAAAGAATAGGAAATCTACTATTCTTCATTGCTACATAAAGGCAATAATGATTTGGGAAGTGTTCTCTTTTTTCTCTAAAAAACAGGATAAATAACAGTTACAAAATTAATTCTCTCACAGCTCAAATGTTCTTCCTGAATAGATTTTATTTATTGTGATTGCTTCAAGATGCATTATCTTTTAAATAGGAACAAATCACCATGATCACAAAACTGTTGTCATTTTCAAAAAAATTAAAATATTATTTTATTCAATCTGTTCTTTCTGATAAGCGTATACAAATAAATATTGACTTGTTCCATAGATAATCTGAATGTGTTATTGGAATTTGCTTTAATTTTATGAAAGAAATTAATATTATGAAAGAAACATTTTGCAAAGTTATCAGTGGATCTAATGATAAATATCTAGCAAATGAAAACATGAATGCTTATTTTATGACTTTCAGAATCAACATGCCTGAAAAAGAGATAAACAGCTAAAGGGATTGAATGTGTGTAGGGTTTATTTTTTGAATACTCTCAGAGGCCATCCCAGGGCCTTTTCATAGTGGAGATTAATAAACATTGTTGATATGAGGTGAGACAATTTATTCCTTAGCCATCTAAAATGAAATCTTTTTAGATGAATTATTAACATGATTGGAATGACAAGATATCTGTGAAATGCTAAAATGTGTTAATTCATTGATTAGAAGCTGTCCAAAGAGACTCATACACAGGCAGTCCTTTGGTTATGACAAGGGAATACTGAGATACAATAATAAGGAGATGGTATTTTTTATAAAAGGTCTGGGTCAATTGTTATCCATATGAACAAAAAATCAATCTTAGCTTTCACCTCACACCATATGCAAATATCAACCCAAGGTGGATTATAGATCTAAATATGAATGCAAAGCTTCTAGAAGAAAACAAAATTCTATTAAAAAATATAGGAACCAAGGGATAGAAAATTTTTCTTAACACATACAAAACAGCGCTAACCAACAATAAAAAGAAAAGATTAATACATGCGACTGAATGAAAATGAAGGACTTCTTTATATTAAAACATCTTTGAAAAAAAAAAAACACCTTTGAGGGGCCAGCTCTGTGGTATAGCTGGTAAAGCAGCTACCTGCAGTGCTGGCATCCCATATGGACGCTGGCTTGAGTCCCGGATGCTCCACTTCCAATCCAGCTCTTTGCTATGGCCTGGGAAAGCAGTGGAAGACGGTCCAAGTCTTTGGGCCCCTGCACCTGTGTGAGAGACCTGGAAGAAGCTCCTGGCTCCTGGCTTCAGATTGGTCCAGCTCTGGCCATTACAACCATTTGGGGAGAGACCAGTGGATAGAATCTCTCTCTCTGCTCCGCCTTTCTGTAACTCTGCCTTTAGAATAAATAAATAATTATTTAAAAAGCACCTTTGAGAGAATGAAAAGGCAAATCACACACTGGGAGAATAAATTTACAATATATAAGTTTAATAAAGAATTCTTATCAAGAATATGTAAAGATAGGGCCAATATTGTGGTTTAAACCACTACTTGAGATGCCAGCATCCCATATCAGAGTGCCAGCTCAAGTCCTGGCCACTCTGCTTCCCATCCAGCAACCTGCTAATGCATCTGGGAAAGTAGTGGATGATTCCCCAAGTACTTTGGCCCCTGCCACCCCTGTGGGAGACTCAGATAGCATTCCAGGTTGTCTACTTTGGCATGGCATGGCCTGGCTCACCAGGGTCTATTGTGGCATTTTGGGGAGTGAACCAGCAAATGAAAAATTTCTCTCTCCCTCTCTCTCCCTCTATCTGTTGCTCTGCCTTTCAAATAAATAAATAAATCTTTAAAAAATATGTAAAGAATTACTAAAAATCAGCAATAAAAAATACATAGTAGAAAAAAAACTTAATAGGAATTTCAGGTGTGGGCCTTTGGACTAGCAGTTGGAATGTTGGAATGTCTGGGTTCGATTCCCAGCTCTGGTTCCTGATTCCAGCTTCCTGTCAATGCAGCAGGTGATGGTTCAGATAGTTGGGTCCTTGTCACCCATGTAAAAGAGCTGGATTAATTCTGAGCTCATGGCTATGGCCCTGTCCCCAGCCTTGGCCATTGTAGGAATTTGAGGAGTGAACAAGCAGATGGATGTTCTCTGTGTCTGTCTGTCTTCCTTTCTGTCTGTCTTTGTCTCCCAGCTTCTTAAAAACACTTCAAATTTTTTTTTAAAGTACAAATATTAAAAAATAAAAAGAAAATTTAAAACTTTACAAAAGAAGATACTCTAGCCACCAATCAACTTAGGAAATGTGTTCAACTTCCTTAATCATCAGGGAAAGTACACTTGAATCACAATGTGATAGAAAGACTTTAACCAGAGATGTGCTGGTAAGTGTTTAACAAAGGCTTTCTGAAGGGAATAAAAAGTGTGGAGGGGGACACAAATTTACAAGTAATAATAAAACAGAACACTTTTATTGTGAATTCCACATAGTGCTTCGATTCTTAGAGAACGCGCTTGTGGCTTCCTGCTAAACTCTTATAGTCACATCTAAGTTTGTAATTCAACCATGTTTTGACAATTTTTGGTTCTAGTCACAACATAGCAGCTACAAACATGACACTTTTGAGTTTAATCTGCAATTTTAACATCTTATCCATCGTTTTCTGAATTCTATATAAGTCAACATAATAAGGCCCTGATTAGCAGCATTGCTTTTTAATTTTTTTTTTTTTTTTTGAGAGGCAGTTACAGACAGAGGGACAGAGAGATAGCTCTTCTATCCACTGGTTCATTCCCCAAATGGCTGCAATGGCCAGAGCTCTGTCAATCTGAAGCCAGTAGCTTCTTCTGGGTCTCCCACATGGGTGCAGGGGCCCAAGGACTTGGGCCATCTTCCACTGCTTTCCCAGGGCACAAGCAGAGTGCCCATATGCGATGCCAATGCATCAGGAAGAGGTTTAGACTACTACAATACAGCACTTGTCCCCATTAGTAGCATTTCTGAGTTTCCATGTATAAACACTCTACTGCAGGAGCTGGCACTGTGGCATAGCAGGTAAAGCCGTGACCTGCAGTGTCGGCATCCCACATGGGCCCCGGTTCAAGTCCTAACTACTCCACTTCTAAGCAGGCGCTCTGCTATGGCCTGGGAAAGCAGTGGAAGATGACCCAAGTCCTTGGCCCCTGCACCTGTGTGGAGACCCAGAAGAAGCTCCTGGTTCCTGGCTTCTAATTGGCGCAGTCTGGCCATTGTGGCTAATTGGGGATTGAACCAGCAGATTGAAGTCCTCTCTCTCACTCTGTCTCTCCTTCTTTCTGTGTGTAACTCTGACTTTCAAATAAATAAATAAATATTTTTTAAAAACCACTCTACTGCAATCATTTTCAAATTGCCTACCTGATATTGCTGAAGAGATATGCCGGGGCGCCCCATTGTAATACTATTTCTTCCATCAGATGCCGCTGGTGTAAATAACATTGAGAGGATAGATGACTGTCAAATATAGCAAAGAGGTGAAGAATTTCTAATTATTACTTTTGCTTTAAAATAACATATTTAAGTTTATGTAATTTAATTTTTAAGAACAGGGTTTTTTTTTTTTAAAGATTTATTTATTTGAAAGTCAGAATTAGACAGAGGGAGAGACACACACAGAGAGAAATCTTCCATCTGCTGATTCACTCCCCAGATGGTTGCAACAGCCAGGACTGGGCTTGGTTGAAGCCATGAGCCAGGAGCTTCTTCCAGGTCTCCCATGTGGGTAGCAGGGACCCAAGTACTTCAGCATTCTTCTGCTGCTTTTCCCAGTCCTTTATCAGGGAGCTGAATCAGAAGTAGAGCAGCCAGGACATGAACTGGTGCCCATATGGGATGCTGGCATTGTAGGAGGCTGATTTAACCACTACACCACAATGCCAGCCCTATCATGGTTATGTTCAACAACTAGGTCACAAAATTCCTGCAAACTGAAATATTGGTTCCTAAAAGCCAATATAAGCCACCATACCACTGACTCTACCAGATGGGAGACAGCCAATACCAAGCAAGACCCTATTACCTGGCAATTTAGATACTGGGTTGTGCCTGCTTCAACTGCATACATATAGTCAATAAAGACACATACAAGAATGCTTGCAGTCATACTATTTATAATAACCCCCAAATGGAGGCAACTGAAAAGTTAATCAATAATAGAAAGGATAAATAAAGTACACTGTATTCAACCACAAACATGAACAAACTATTGATATGTGTATCAATATGGGTGATCTCATAAATGTGTGACAAAAATAAGATGAAAATGTTTCCATTTATATAAAGTTCAAAACAGGAAAAAGTGATCTAAACATAAAAGGCAAGATAGTGGGCCAGCATTGTGGCATAGCAGGTTAAACTACCACCTGTGATACCAGCATCCCATGTAAGTGCCACTTCCAATCCAACTCCCTGCTCATGCACCTGGGAAAGCAGCAGAATATGGCCCAAGTACTGGGGCCTGTCACTCATGTGGGAGATACAGATGGAATTCCTGGTCTCTGGCTTCAGCCTGGCCCAGCCTTGGCCATTGGGACAATTTGGAAAGTGAACCAGAGGAAGGAAGATCTCTCATTCTCTCTCTTTCTGTAACTCTGCCTTTCAAGTAACTGAATAAGTACTGGGGTAGGGGAGGCATGATAGTGTCTACTTCTCGGATTTGGGACACAAGAAGGCATCAAGTGTCTTAGCTATATTCTTTTTCATGTCTGGGTGCTGTTTACATGTATCCAACTTGTGATCATTCATTGCATTGTGTAACTTAAGACTTCTGCACTTTTCTGCTGGTCTTGCTTTTTAATAAAAGTTACTTTGAAATATTTTTTAAAAATTCTCACTCTCTGAGGATGGTGCTGTGGCACAGTGAGTTAAAGCCCTGGCCTGAGGTGCTGGCATCCCATATGGGCATGCCAGTTCTAGTCCCAGCTGCTCCTCTTCTAATCCAGCTCTGTGCTATGGCCTGGGAAAACAGTAAAAGATGACCGAAGTCCTTGGCCCCCTGCACCCATGTGGGAGACCTGGAAGAAGCTCCTGGCTCCTGGCTTCAGATTGGTGCAGCTCCGGCTGTTGTGGCCATCTGGGGAGTGAACCATTGGATGAAGGACTCTCTCTCTCTCTCTCTACCTCTCTCTCTCTCTCTCTCTCTCTCTATCTCTGCCTCTCTCTGTAACTCTGTCTTTCAAATAAATAAAATAAAGCTTTAAAAAAAAATCCTTACTCCCTCAGCTAAAGAACAAAAAAAGAAGACCTAATGCCATTCAGTAGTAAAAGTAGGTTGGCTAATTTAATTCTATCTGATGCAGTAGGGAAGTAGAAACCAGTAGGTTAAATAATGGAGCCTCATGTTCTCACCATGGAACTCTGTGAAAAGAACTTGATTTCTTTTGTGGCTCATTTTTTTTTTTTTTTTTTTTTTTACCCACAAAACTACAGTATCAGTGGACTACTTTCAGCAGAAAATGGCTGAAAGAAAAGCTTACCAAATATCCATATTAATCTTAAATATAATAAACCTTTGGGGCCAGCATTGTGGCATAGTGAGTAAAGTCACAGCCGACAACAACAGCATCCCATACGGATGCCAGTTTGAGTCCCAGTTGCTCCACTTTCAATTCAGCTCCCTGCTAATATGCCTGGGAAAGCAGTAGAGGACAGCCCTAGTGCTTGGGATCCTGCACCCACATAGATCTGGATGAAACTCCTAGTTCCTTGCTCCTGGCTTCGGCTTGGCCCAGTGTTGGCCACTGTAGCCATTTGGGGGAGAGAGCCAGCAGTTGGAATATCTCTCTTTCTCTCTCTGTCTCTCTCCCCACCTATCTGTAACTCTGCCTATCAAATAAATAAAATATATCTTTTTTTTAATAAAAGTAAACCCTTCATGAAGCTAAATTGTCAGAAAATAATGCAGCAGATAAAATTCTACATTATTCTCATATGACTTGAATGATAAGAATGAAATGGCATTTTTAAAAGTTTTCAAAGATATAACAGCCACTTTTTTTGTTCCTTCACTTTGGCCTAGAGCCATAGAGGGAAAGGCTAATAAAACAGAGAGGAAAGAAGAGCTTCTTAGTAAAAGATATAGGTAAATGATTAAATGAATGGTGAAAATGGTGTTAGGCATCCATCAGCCATGACCACATTGGAAAGCAAGAGCATTTCTGCTGAGCAGAAGTTAATTTAATATTACATGTTGCTGATAAATATATTTTCCAGAAATTGTTAATTTCCACAGGTCTATATTTAGATATTCAAATTGTTATCAAATTACTTCTGATAGTTTTCTCCTTCTTTAGGTAGATATCAATATATTATATATAGGACTTTAAGTGCTGTTTCTATACAAAGATCTCTCCTTATAGAAGCTTTACTGCTATAGCACATTTCACATTTCATAAATTTTTATGCCTGTTTTGCCCTAGACTTTCCTTTCTATGTGAGTTACTTAGCAGAACTTAATTTGAGAATATGTGGAAGTGTCTAAGAGTATAATCATTTTAGATAGGTATGAAAGAAAGAGAGTCTTATTTGATGGTTCCTGTGAACCTTACCTTTTGGTTAAGGATGAACACCAACACTGTATCAGCTTAGCAATAAATCTGCCTATCACAATCATGAAATTATTGTAGACATTTCACTCTGCACATGCACCTTTTTTAAAAAGATTTATTTGGAAGACAGAGTGATGAGAGAGAGAGAGAGAAATCCTCCATCTTTTGGTTCACTCTAAATGACTGCAGTGGCTGGGCCTGATTCAGGCTGAAGCCAGGAGCCTGGACATGCATCTAGGTCTCCCACACGCATGGCCAAAACCCAGGTACATGGGTCATCATCTGTTGCCTTCCAAGTCAGATTCACAGAGAGATAGACTGGAAGCAGAGTATCTGGATCTTGAATATAAGCATTCTGATATGAGATGCTGGCACCCCAGGTGGTAAATTAACCTGCTGTACCATAACACCCACTCTACATGTGCCATTTTGGCAAATGTTAATAACAGGTTCAGACTGAACAATCAAAATCATTGCTTGAGTAAATAAAACAAGGTTTAGTATCCTCAGGTGCATCATGAAGGCACCAGAACTAGGATAAGTAGCAGAGAGATTAGTTTATTTCCTATTAACACAGAGAAGTGCTTACACTTGAGGATATCCCAGACAGGCCACATCTAGCAGATACAGAGTTGGCGTTGGTTAGTTTGAGCAAGTGAGATTCATAACAAAACTTTCAAAGCTCAACTGCCCACTTCAGACCTAGTCTTATAAATATAGTGCTAAAGCAGAGCAGGGCATGGCCTTGCTTGAGTCCATGCTAGTGACCACTGCACCCCAGCCAGGTGTATCTCACTCATCTTAAAGTGTATACAAGTTATGTTTGCAGGAGTAGGGTACACAGTGCACACATGCCTAAGGAAATGTTTCATTCATTATCCTGAACTTCTTCAAGTTAAAGCATCTTGGGTCAGATAGAACCCTAAATTCCATGCTGTGGAACTAGAGCAGGGATCTGTTAACCAGGTAGCCCTGGAAGTCATGGTAATGTACCCTTGGATCAGCTTAGAGACCTAAGCTGCAGGCCCAGATTTACTGTTGTTGGCAAGGACTTTGTGTAGAAATAATGAGTTTGAAGAAGGAAAAAATAAATACCACAAAGTATCTTCCCCAGTCACTGGCGAATTATTCAGTCACTTGACATAACAATACAACATTTCTACATATTAATTTGTATTCAGTTTTTTTTTTTCTGTTTCGTTTTGCCTTCTAAACCCATGCAGAGATATAATGAAATTTCTACCTATCCATCCTTCATCATTTCAAGTGATCCTTTATTAGGTGAAACACCCATTTGCTTTGGCTATGTCCTTCTTTCCAACCCCTGTTTGAATGATAGGATGCCAAGTTGTAGTGTCTCCGTGAAATCCCAGCACTTGGACCTATCATTGGCTTAATTCAGAGTAATTGAGCTTGCACAATAACGCTAGAAGCTACCTGTTCTGTCTGAAGCTTATTCTATCTACAGTAGTCCTTCACTGAAACTCTTACTCATTCTGGATCACTCTGCTAAGACAGAGGGCTGATTTGGATCAGGAGCCAGGCTCAAATCCTGGCTTGATACCCCACTGGCTCTGTGATTGCTTTAAAGCCCCAAAGACCTTGAGCTTTGCTTTTCTCATGAGTAAAATAGGATTAAATCTACCTGATAGGTTTGAGGTGATTGTAAAGATAACGGATGCAACATTTATGATGACAATTGGGATATTTATAATATTTGTAACTGTAACAGTTAAGATAATGTTTGTAAATGTGCCTAGAATAGTGCTTGATATATAGTCTATGCTCAGTAAATATCAATCAAATCTAAATTTGGCAGATTTAGTCTTTTGGAATTAACCATGTAAAAAATGCCTTATTTTCTATCATTACTGCCTGCTATTCATGGCCTTTATTTTTTAAGACCTTTGAATTTCAGCAATACATTAATCAATTGTATGTGGTTTTGTTATGTCCTGAATATACATTAAACTTCTTGCAGCTAAAAGTATTTTGTTGTATGTGAAATTAAGGCCTGTGACTATATGCCAAAGAATTCACAAATAGATATCATATTCTGCGCTGCTACTTACCCTCTTGGAAGCTTTCTGAGAAAATTAGCGAGTTTATTCAGGAATTTTTTGAACTCAAGTAAATTTTTAGTGAGCTGTTTGCTCATTCTGTTAGGCAGATTAGAAGGTTATTGGAGGGGGCCATAGCTGCAGCCGATAGTGCAGCTGATGGACCAGTGAATCTGCACAATACAGCATAGAAGGAAAACCATTCCATACAGGGATTAAGATTTTAATTGGTTTCTCAAGGCACTTTCAGACTCTATTCTGAATTTTAAAGAAATACTGGAAGAGTGCAGTCACGACCAGTTAAGAGTTTTCTATTTTACATTCATAAATATTAATTGGATGCATTAACACTGTCTAAAAATGGTCTAATAAATATTTACCCAGAACAGCCAGCTATTAGAATTCTTAGCGCTTCCAATCATGTTGATTTTGGCGATGAATGTGCAAATCATTAAGCTTGTTTAGGGCAGAGGTGGGGAATGGGAGGATGATATTTGACAATTAGCATGAAAGAGGCCAGTAGGAAGCAGTGGCTTCCATTTCTAATTACTGCCCCAAATCCATCTGCTCACATGATCTTATAAAATTGGCCTCCTCTGATGTTGATAAAGAGACAAGGACTTCTGGGGAGACCTTGTGGTGGCCAGACAGTTGGGTCCCCAGTGGGAAGCAGGGGCTGTGGTGTTTGTAGCAGTAGCTGGTGTCTGCACTGCAGGCTGTAGTGTCTTTCCTGCCAGAGTAATGTCTGCAAGGTCTTGACTAAATGAGTTTGCCCTGCTGAATGATTTTGGGTGGTGTTCCTGGTTGCATTGTCCTCAATCTGGTCCTGCAACACTTGTTTGGATTCTGGTGGCTACCAAAAGTGTGTCCCTAAACTCTATCCTTCTAAACAAGTCAGTCAGTTTGTCTTGCTTTTTAGCAAAAACATTACGTTAAAGAGCAACTAATTCAAGATTTAAAGAGCCAATGATAGGCTTAACAAAAAATCCCCATGACCTGGACTTGTGGTGCACCAATCTGAGACCTCCCTGATAAATTTTTAAGCTCTTTAATAAATTTTGGTGTGACAGAAGAGAAAATCTAAACAGAGCTCATTCGAGTTAGATTTCTTCTTTTTTTTCTAGTGATCAGACTAACAAAACATTTAGGTTTTTCACAGAGGTATAATTATAGAGAGCTCTATAGTGAAGTGTTAGGTTCAGATGTGGAATGACTAATCCACAGGACAAATCTAGCTAACTGAGCCCTTGACACACTGTGGTGCCTATGATAGGCTGGCTGGAAAATGCATATCCCATAATACCTAGAAAAATCATGTAAGGGGGTGGGGGCAGAGCAATGGCTGAACAATGACAGAGGAATCTTTTCCCCTCTTTTAATGCTGATGCTTGTCAACAACTGTTCATTTTAGGTAAAACATTGTACTGGAAAGCTAGAGATGCTCCAAGCATGTACCTGACTGCTCTTTAAGGAAACAGATTCATTCATTCATTTTTTCTTTTGTTTTTTAATCTTTACTTAAAAAAGCTCTACAGATTCAAAGATATAGGAGGAATAGTCCTTATCCTCTGGGCTTATAGTTAACAGACATGGTCATAATTCATCTGCCTAATCTGGCTAAATACCTAAAAGGCCTCATGTATACAGGAGGATATGAGACATATTTGCTTGGTCTATTTATTTATTTATGATGAACATTTTAAGCAAATATAGCCAATTGCTGAAACCTATGAAATTGCTTTTTTAAAAAAGAAAAATTGATACCAACTTCAGTATCTTGAGTCTATACATATAAATAGTCTATAATCTGAAAGTTATAAATAAACTCAGTTGTAAGTAAACTCAGATTGTACAGGTAAAGCTGTGTTCTCAAAGGTGACATGTGGTGACATGTTAGTTAAAGACATACATCTACAATTATGGCTACTTATTTTGAAGTACAGAAATGTAAAATTACTTATTTAAAAAATGAAGAGATACTAAAACAATTCAAACATAAAATGTGACAAATCAATTATGAATGACATTTAGAGACTGCACTGGTTAAAGAGAACAAGATTTCTGTCTCTCCCTCTTTCTGTCTGTAACTCTACTTCTCAAATAAATAAAAATCTTTTAAAAGTTGAATTAAAATAAACTATGCTTGAATTTTAATCATCAGCCTGGCATTAAAGAAATTTTGCAGAAATGTAAGGCTACTGGAAGCTTTTGAACTCCAGAATAAAACCTACAAGACTCAGATTGAAATATAGAATGTTCCATATGAAAAATAATATACAATAAGTTTATTGAATAAAATAAAAAGTTGGTGGCATTCCTTTGAAGCTTGGAACTACTAAATTTTATTTCCTTGAATATTTATTTCTCTTGTATTTTTCTTAATGGTGCAAGTTATCTGAAACAACTAACAAAGTTATTGTCTACAAAGCACTTCTAGGTTTTGCTGTTCACATAGAATGGAAACTATTTTGTGCTAACAATAAAGAATTGTTGCTAACACTTAACAGGACAGGTATCTAATATTTTTCCATTGAAACAAATCAGTGATGTGTCTAAAAAATGTTGATATTAAAAACAAAGAAACGGGGCCGGAATCATGGCTCACTTGGTTAATCCTCCGCTTGCAGCAGCGCCAGCATCCCATTCTAGACCTGGTCGCTCCTCTTCCAGTCCAGATCTTGCTGTGGCCTGGGAGGTCAGTGGAGGATGGCCCAAGTGCTTGGACCCCTGCACCTGCATGGGAGACCTGGAAGAAGCACCTGGCTCCTGGCTTCAGATTGACAAAGCACCGGCCATGGCGGCCATTTGGGGAATAAACCAACAGAGGGAGAACCTTTCTCTCTGTCTCTCTCTCTGTCTATAACTCTACCTGTCAAATAAAAAACAAAACAAAACAAAACAAAAAACAAAAAAAAACAAAGAGCCAGGTAGGCCTTTGGTTCAGGTAAAGTTTCTGCTTGGGAGTTCAGCATCCCTTTGCGTCTGACCCAGTTCCCTGCTAATATGAATCTTGGGAGCAGCAGTACTGAGTCCTTGCCACCCACGTGGGAGACTCAGATGGAGTTCCAGGCTTCTGGTTTTGGCGTGGCCCAGGCCTGGCTAGTGCACACATTTGGGGAGTGAAACAGTAAATGGAAGATCTCTGTCTGTCTCTCTGCTTTTCAAATAAAATGAAAATAAACTAAAATTAGAAAACAAAATGCACACAAAGAATCATATTTGGCAATTTGATTTTGTTAAGTCTCTCAGAAAAGAAGGCCTATGAACAGAATGCTTAATTTATTCAAGTTTAAAGACTGAAGAACCCTAAAGGAAAATCCAATCAATTGGTAGGTTAAAACGACTTGAATATCTTAAGAGCTGAGTCAGCATCTGGATTTCTCCTTTTTCTAGGCACCTTGTCTGCTGAGTAACAACTTCTCTGAGCTTTTACCTGTCAAGTGGGGATTAATGCCCAATTCTAAAACTGTGAAAATTAAATTTCGTGTGTAAGGTTTATGGCATGTAGAAAACTACTCAACAAATATTCATGCCATAGGTTTTGTGTGTTTGTGTGTGTGTGTTTTCTTACCTCACTGGGAGCTTAAGATCTAGCTGTAAACCCATGAAGAGATAAAGAAAAATCCAAGAGTTAAGTCACCATTCACATGCACTGAAGTGACTGGAGATGATCTCTTAAGTCCCTCCTAGCTCTAAACATTGGTTACTCTATGACGGCTGTATGAGAAGTGTCATGGGGCAGTGCATGATGAATTGGCAGTTGGGAAGAACAGACAGTAAGTGCTGTGAGGTCTAAGAGGGGAGCCGCTGCCCTGGGCTGGAATGCTTTAAGAAGGCCTTTAAAAAAAATTCTGAGCTGCTTGAGCTACAACAAAAGCCCAATTCAATTAGGAGAGTGACTGGCATGAGTCTGATTATAATACAAATTCAAGCCAAGCTGAGGGGAATGAGAAACACAAAATGCCGGTGAGAAAGGAGGGAGGAAAAGGCAGTATCAGCAATTTGTGGTTTCTGAAACACACAAAGAATATTAAGTAGCTTTTCATTCTTACTACAGTTTTGTAATGTAGGCAAAGTATATAAACCTTGCTGAGATTCTCCTCTGAGTATCAGAATCTTTAGAGATGTGTTTAGCAACAAATAATAGAAAATCCTGCCAACAGTGACTTTAACAAAGACAGTTTTTTTTTTCCTTCCTTGCATAGAAAGAATCTAAATGTGAATATCCAAGGATTGGTGTCTCTGCATAATGACACTGTCAAGACACATGTTCTTCCTAGCCCTACCTCACCATCCTTAGAATCATGGCATGTGCCCTTATTGCTGGTTGCCTTGAGGTCATTTGATGGCTGTCACATCTCTGAGTATCACATTTGTATTCCAGACTGAAAAGAGACAGAAGGGCGAAGAAATGAAGAATGAGGGCAAAATGACATAACCACTCAATCCGAGCCTTTTTATTGAGCAAGCTAAAGCTTTCCTGGAAGACTGCCCAATAGACTTTCTGTTGTAATTTTTTGATGCCCAAAATTATGTATCACGATGGCCCCTAGTAGGGGAAGGGGGATGAGGATGGAGTTATTCAGTCAACCGACAGTGCAGACAAGTGTTTGTGCCTTCTAAAAATAACGACCTTAAAAGATAAAAACAGGAGAATTGTTCCCATAATCAGAAATTTTCACCTTATTTTAAAACTTGTTATGCATTTTAAAAAGATTTAGCTATTTACTTGAAAACCAGAGAGAGAGAGAGAGAGAGAGAGGGAGAAATCAGTCAATTTTTCATCCAATGGTTCACTCCTCAAAGAGTTGCAAGGGCCAGGAATGGTCCAGGTTAAAGCCAGAAGCATGGAACTCCATCAAGGTCTCCTATGTGGGTGGAAGTTGAGCCATCTTCTGCTGCCTTTCTAGGCACATTAGTAGGTAAACTCCATCAGAAATGGAGTAGCCAGGACTTAAATCAGTGCTCACATGGATGCTGGCATCACAAGCTGCAGCTTAGCTCGCCAAGCCACAATTTAAGTTCCTCACCTTCCAATTCCAATCCAGCTCCCTGCTAATGTGCTTGGGAAAGCAGAGGGGATGGCCCAAGTGATTGGGCCCCTGAAACCCATGAGGGAGACCCAGGTGGAGTTCTGGGCTCCTAGCTTTAGCCTGAACCAGACCCAATTGTTGAGGCCATTTAGGGAGTAAATCAGCTGATATAAGATTGATCTCTCTCTCTCTGTTATTCTCCCCTTCAAATAAATAAGTCTTTAAAAAAGATTTAAAGTTATGAGATGATATTTAAATGCATTTGTAAGAAAAAATAGAGACTCCCTATACTTTTCACCCAGTTTCCCCCAATAACAACATCTTATAAAACTACTCTACCATTCTAGAGTTAGGTCCTGTAAGCTCTTTTTGACTCTGTTAAAATAGTTTTAAAAAAAATAGTTCTGAGTTATGTGAGGATTTCCTGTGCTAACTCTTATGTTCAAGGCAAGGTTTTTTTTTTTTTTTTATTTCTGGTTTATTCAAAAGCAAGAGACATAGAATTCATGTTCTGCCAAAGTAATCTATTGTGTATTCTACTGTCTGTTAAGTTAAGATTGGTGAAAAGCATTAAGTCTTAAAAGTTTAAGTTATGTTAAATATCACTATTATTAGATCTGGTCTAAAAATGTTAAAATCTCCCTGACTAAATGAATGGCTATCATTTCAGGATGTTAAGGAATTCTATTTTGACCAGATACTCTAAGTTCTCTTGGTACCTTTAACAAACTTTCTGAAAATCAAAGCTCTAAATTCTCTGGATGTTCCCATTATCTCATCTTGTAGAGATAATAACCAATCAGGCTGTTTAGATTAAAAGTGCTGCCAAGATGTGAAATGATGCTAAACTTCAGTTATAAACATGTTTCTTTCTAGCTGCTACAGTCTCTGGCTCAGAAGCCAGATTCCTTAAAGAGGGACAAAGTCTCCATCCAGCTAATGCTGAATAACCAGGCATTGCTAGTTCAAAGGTGGATCAAACAGAGGTCTAGCCAAAAGGGAGAAAGTGTTCCAAAAGAGACTTGGAGATGTTTGGAGATGGTTATGTGGCAGATACTAGAGAACTGAGTTCCAGGAGCCTAAGATAGCTCTAGTGTCCACAGGCTACATGGTGAAAACCCGGAAGCCCAAAAACCTAAACTTATGGGTTACATGGTAAGACTAGTTAAACCCGGAAACCCAGTCCCATAACCCACTGGCTACATGGTAAACATCCAGAAGCCAAAGGATGGCAGAGACGTCTGCCACAATTTCTCCTCTAAGTCAGGCTATGCAGTACTCGCTGCCTCATTTCTCTTCTTTTCTTTTCCAGAAGGGAAGTTACTACTGTTCTGCAGGACTCTCCACTGCAGTGTGTGATGTACGGTTTGATCCTCAGACCTTATATAATGGATGATTAACCTTTTCTGTAATAATGCCTGGCCACAGTATAGAGGACCAAACAGCATAGCCAACAAAAATTGAGAGGTTAAACTATAAAATAATGTTACAGCTAGATTGATTTTTTGGTGTACACAATAAATGGGCAGAACTCCCCTTTGAAACCAAATTGAGGGAAAAATAGGAAGTTGTACTGATGACCTCAAAATATACAAACAGGTCACCACAGTTGATCTTACCTAAAAGATCATAGTTCTCCACATGGGCATGGTTTTAACTCACAAGAAAATACTAAGTGTCAAAATTTGCCCATGACCATAGTTTTCTATGTCACCCTGATGATATTAAAGAAATCTTCAAAAATCAGGGTTGGATTGAGCACTCCCTTGACCGACATCATAGAGGCTGCCTCCATGGTCTACTTTATTAGAGACCAGGAGAATGAGGAACAAGCTAGCAGCAGGAGAAATGTAAGGATAGGCAATAGGCCAATTAATGGCTGCTTTGCATGGTGATCTGCAAGGATCTGCAAGGAGACCTAGCAAGGCCAGTGCACCCCAAACAGCACCTGTTTCCAATATGAGGAGCAAAGGCATTGGGCAAGCAGCTGTTGTGACAGAAACTGCCTTCTGTCAGCTCTGCCAAGAGCAAGGCCACTGGACACAGAACTCCCCTGGGTGTTGAAGGACTCCTGGTTAAAAACTGCAGACCCTGTGGCCCTGAGCTAAAAAGCCTTTGGCTCTTCCCAGCTTCCAACTCTAGCCACTGCTATTGAGGGGATGGCCTAGGGTCAGTGAAACATAAGTTGCCTATTTGTACCAGCCTCCTATTCAGCTCTCCTCCTAGTCTAGCCATGTAATGCAAGTCAACAGGGTCCCTTCCTTAAAGGAGATTCGCATCTCTTGCAATTCTCTTCCAGCACCCCCTGGTTATGTCTGGGTCTCACACACCCAGCCAGGCCTTAAAGTCTATCCAAAGTATTCAGCTTAGAAAGCCCTTCCTGACAGTTCCTAAAAAACAGGGCTTTCAGTAATAGCTAGCTCAGATAGTCCTGCACCTATTTGGACAGGTCCTCACTGAGGACCTAAAGGGCCTATCTCTTGAATGGGGTGCACAATAATCTAAAATGTAGATGGTTAAATGTAAGTGATTTCTTAGTCTGTTTCCTTTCCTGGACTGAGATTCTGGTCTTATACATTGATTTAACTTCCTAGCAAAACTAGCTACTAGATATCCAGAGAGGAAGAAGAAAGCATAGCCAGTCCATCAGAGTGTTAATTATTTAACCCTTATCCTCACCCCTGGGGAGAGAAAACCAGCCCCAGATAGAATATGGGCCATGCAGCAAATTTCTACTTTTGCAAACTTCAGGCAGTCCCAGCCTTTCCCTAACAGATAACAGATTCCTCGATACAGGGAAATAGCACAGTTCATAAACCATGCTCTTGACAGGGAGCCAAAGCAGAGCCCCCTCCTTTGGGAGAAAGAGCAAACCACAGCCTTTGCTCAGCTAATGGATGCTATGACTAAAGCCCTTGCACTAGGACTACCAAACCTAGAAAAACCCTGCCAGCTGTATATCACTGGGGAGCAGGGAGTCGCCTTAGGAGTGTTAACTCAGGATCTGGGACCTGTTAAGCGACCTGTGGGCTACTTTTCTAAAACCTTAGACATGGTTGCACAAGGATGGCCTCACTGCCTAAGGATGATAGCAGCAGCTGCCTTGCTGACAGAGGAGGCATCTAAAATTACATTGGGACAAGATATCGCCCTTTATACCTCATAAAATAAATTCTCTATTACAGCAAAAGGGCTCTCACTGGCTCACAGATAGTAGAATACTAAAATATCAGGTCCTCCTTCTAGAAAACCCTCAGGTAAAAATAATGCATTGCTCCACTTTAAATCCAGCCACCTTAATGCCAGTTCCAGGGGAGAGTGGTCCCCTCTACTCCTGTACCAAGACTATAGACTTGATCTATGCCAGCAGAAAGGACCCAAAAGACAGGCCCCTGACCTACACAGAAGTTTGGTTCACAGATGGAAGCAGTTTGTCCGAGATGGGACCCGCTTCTCATGGTATACAATAGTCATGGAACGGCACATTATTGAAGCTCGTGCTCTGCCCCTAGGAACTTCTGCTCAGTTAGTAGAACTGATCACCTTAACCAGAGCTCTAGAACTAGGTAAGGGCAAGAGAAAATAACTCCCAGGGGTCTCAACCTCCAACTTTAATTAAAACTATGCAATGAAAGGGAACTTACCCTGGGGAAGGCTGACAAATAGATTTTACACAGATGCCACTCTGTCAAGGCTATAGGTACCTGCTTGTACTTATAGACATCTTTACTGGATGGGTAGAAGCCTTCCCAACCAGAACTGAAAGAGCTCAGGAAGTGGCCAAAATTCTTCTGAAGGAAGTTATTCCACACTTTGGTCTTCCAAAATCTTTTCAAAGAGACAATGGACCTTCCTTCATTTCCCAGATTACACAAGGGATTTGTAAGGCCCTGGGAATAACCCAGCACCTTCACTCTGCATGGAGACCTCAGTCTTCCAGTAAGGTAGAAAGAGCCAACCAGACTCTATGGAAAACATCACAAGTATAGAAATATGTGCTTGGTAAGAAAGATTAAGAAGGAAAGAGTGTACTTGGTAAGGAAGGTTAAGAAGGAAAGAGTTCTTTTGAATAAAGAAAGGACACGGCTTGTAAGAATGACTTCATCCTGATGGCTAGTTTACTCTAGACTGGAATGGAAATGATGGACTGTTTCAAATAAGTTGAAGGGGGTATGTGGAAGTCACAAAAGGTTATGAAAGAAAGAAATATTGGACATGCTAACTGCTGCTCAGGGAGGTATCTGTGCCATGTTCCAGGAAGAATGTTTCTGGGTCAATCAGACTGGCCAGGTACAAATCCAAATTTGTACTTTCCTGGACAAAGCCAAACAGCTCCAGGACCAGGCCAAGCAGGGCTGGGATTTCTGGCCTGACATCTGGTCATGGAAAATCCTGGATATTTCCTCTCCTTGGCCCTATAACTTCTGTAATCTTGCTGCTTTTCTTTGGACCATGTGTTTTTAATGCCCTTGTTCGTTTTGTCTCTAACAGAATAAAAGCTGTCGAACTCCAAATGGTCTTCAGACAAAGCTTCCAGCCCATTCCATTGGATGACCTGAGCATCCCTCTGGACAAGCAGGACAATCTTTCCAAGGCCACTGTCGCACACCATTGGACAGATAGCAAGAGGAAATACCCATATCCATCTCGATGCCCATATGTCAGCTTTGAAGTAGCTACAGAAGACGGAATGCCACCCATTTATCCCAAAAAGAATTATGGGTATTCCTCATGAGGGGGGAATATTAGGTAGGAAGTCAGAAATGAGCTTATGTGTGTGTGACAAAGGCCTAAGGAGTTGACATTTACGTCCAGCATCCTCATCTCAAAGTCATCCTGATAACCTTCCAGGTGCAGCCCAGTATCTGCGCTTCAAACGCCCTGCACCTTGTACCCAAGAACCATCCTTCCTCTAAGGCTCCTCTAAAGCAGGATGATGTCAGCCAGGCTTCCCCCTGTCTGATAACTTCAGGGGGAAAATTCAGAAAGGAATTTTTCGTATTTACATCCCAAAAGTCCTTTGTTCCAGGAGGAGAAGAGGCAGGAAGGCAAGGCCATCCCCTTAAAAACCCTGGCCTCAACCGGACTGTGTGCTCAGCCCTCTGCCTCTCTGCTGAGCTGCCCGCCTGGCCTGCCCAGGTGTATTCTCTCCACTCAACCATGTAACCTTGCTCTCCCCCAGTCTGAGCGACTGGGCACTCTTTCTCAGGTTCTGTCTGGAGAGGTGCCCATCCATTCTTACGGATGTCCCTTCCCTAATAAACCTTGCTATTTTGCTTTCCACTACTCTCTGTCTCATGCCTAAATTCTTTCTTGCACGAAGACAAGAACCCTTGCTTTCTTTGGTAACATCATGACTGGAATATTGACACAGATACAGTTATAACACAGAATATTTCCATCATCATAAGGATTCCTCAAGTTGCTCATTTATGACTATAGTTCTCACACCCTCTACCCTTTTTCAGTTTCTGGAAATTACTAATCCATTCCTTTTTCTATAATTTTGTCATTTCAAGAATATTATATATATGGAATCATTGTAATAGGGTAGCATTTTTGAGTAATTGTAAATTGTATTGTATTTTAAAAGCCCAGTGTCCACATGGTAGTTGCTAGTGAAAAAAAATAAACCTGATTTTTTGTGTTTATATTTTGTGACCTTGTTGATCTCAATTATTATTTCTAGGAAATCTTTGAAAATTTCTTAGGATTTTCCAATTAGACAACAATGTCATTGACTTTTTTTTATTTTTTTATTTTTTTACAGGCAGAGTGGACAGTGAGAGAGACAGAGAGAAAGATCTTCCTTTGCCATTGGTTCATCCTCCAACGGCCGCCGCGGCTGGTGCGCTGTGGCCGGCACACCGCGCTGATGTGAAGGCATGAGCCAGGTGCTTCTCCTGGTCTCCTATGGGTTGCAGGGCCCAAGCACTTGGGCAATCCTCCACTGCACTCCCTGGCCACAGCAGAGAGCTGGCCTGGAAGAGGGGCAACCGGGACAGAATCCAGTGCCCTGACTGGGACTAGAACCTGGTGTGCCAGTGCTGCAGGCGGAGGATTAGCCTATTGAGCCGTGGCGCCGGCCTGTAAATGCTTTTTACCAAATTAAGGAAGATCCCTTCTATTTCTGTGCTTTTTTAATTTTTTAAAGATTTATTTTATTTATTTGAAAAAGTTACAGAGAGGCAGAGGCAGAGAGAGAGAGAGAGAGAGAGAGAGAGAGAGTTTTCCATCCACTAGTTAACTCCCCAGATGGCTGTAATGGCCAGAACTGTGCTGATCTGAAGCCTGGAACCAGGAGCTTCCTCTGGGTCTCCCATGTGGGTGCAGGGGTCCAACGTCTTGAGTCATCTTTTACTGTTTTGCCAGGCCATAGCAGAAAGCTGGATCACAGGAGGAGCAGCTGAGACTTGAACTGGCACCTATACCAGCACGGCAGGAGGCGGCTACCCCCTACACCACAATGCTGGTCCCTATATTTCTAAGAGTTTGGGACTCAGAGTATATAAAGATTTCTTGTCAGAAGTTATTTTGGCTCATTTGTTTATTTTTAAATTTTTTTTAACTTTTTTAAAAAATTTATTTGAAAGAGTTACAGAGAGAGGTAGAGACAGAAAGAAAGGTCTTCCATCCACTGGTTCACTCCCCAGATGGCTGCAATGGCCAGAGCTGAGCCAATCCGAAGTCAGGAAATAGGAGCTTCTTCCAGGTCTCCCATGTGGGTGCAGGGGCCCAAGGACTTGGGCTATCTTCTACTGCTTTCCCAGACCATAGCAGAGAGCTAGATCAGAAGAGGAGCAACCAGGACTAGAACCGGTGCCCATATGGGATGCTGGCGCTTCAGGCCAGGGCTTTAACCTGCTTTGCCTCATTTGTTTATTTTAAATTAATTTATTTTTAATTATTTGAGAGTCAGAGAGAGAGGCATGGAGGAAGGAAGAGAGAAAGGAAAGAGAGGAAGAGAGGGAGAGAGGGAGAGAGAAAGAGAGAAAGAGAGAGAGACCAAAATACCCAGAACAGTCCAACTGGAGCCATGTTAAAGTCAGGAACCAGAATCCAGGCCTCCTATTTGGGTGTGAGGGATCCAATTACTTGAGCCATCAATGCTGCTGCCTGTGGTGGGCATTAGCAGAAAGCTGGAATTGGGAGTAGAGCTGAGACTTGAACTTTGGTACTTCCACATACAATATGGGCATCCTAAGTTACGTCTCAACCAGTAAGCCAAATGTCTGCCTCTTTTCTGTTTTTGTTTTTTTTTTTTTCTTTTGCTTACCTTCTCTTTTAAGACTCCTATGAAACTTGTCCCAACATTTCCTCATCTACTTACTATACTATTATTCTTGCCTATCACTAATATCTAAAAGTTAGAAGTCATTCAGAGGTTATTTCTTTTAAAAACTATAGAAAAATATTACACATTTAAACTCTAATATTTTGGAACTTGTAATATTGGAGAAATGACTCAAGGATCATTACTGTAACTTTCTTATTTTTTCTGCTTTATTCACTGGAATTCTACATAATATTTATTTGTACTTTTAAGACTTGTGAAGAATATACACATGGAGCTGGCTCTGTGGTTTAGTGGGTTAAGCCACTGCTTGCAGTGCCAGCATCCCACATGTGCACCGGTTCCAATCCTGGCTGCTCTCCCTGCTCCTGGAAAAGCAGCAGAGGATGACCCAAGTATTTGGGCCCCTGTACCTACATGGGAGACCTGGATGAAGCTCCTGGCTCCAGGCTTGAGCATGGCCCAACTCTGGTCGTTGCGGCCATTTGGGGAGTGAACAGCAGATGGAAAATCTCTTTCTCTCTATTTCTCCCTCTTTCTCTGTAATTCTGCCTTTTAAATAAATAAATAAATCTTTAAAAAAGAAAGTGTATACAAGCAAAAATACGCATAGATCATAAGTTGTAGTGGAATGAATTCCATGAAGTGGCGGTTCTATGGTGTAATGGTAAGTACTCTGGACTCTGAATTCCATGAAGTAAACACTCAAATTTTTACTAAATTATTTCTTTTTTTTAAGATTTATTTATTTATTTGAAAGGCAGAGCTACACAGAGAGAGAAGGATAGGCAGAGGGAGAGAGACAAGTTTTCCATCTACTGGTCACTCCCCAGTTGGCTGCAGTGACTGGAGTGCACCAATCCAAAGCCAGGATCCAGGAGCTTCTTCGGGGCCTCCCACGCGGGTGCAGGGGCCCAAGGACTTGGGCCATCTTCTACTGCTTTCTTAGGCCATAGCAGAGAGCTGGATTGGAAGTGGAGCATCCAGGACTTGAACTGGTGCCCCTATGCGATGCTGACACTGCAGTCAGTGGCTTTACCTGCTACACCACAGTGCCAGCCCCTAAATTATTTCTTTATATTGTAAATTAATAGTGAAGCAAGGTTACAGGTGCAATGTTGATCTTGTACACAATGGATGTGTTAAATTCAAAGTGTTTCTTACTATTGACTCAATTACTGTTAAGAATCTTCACCTGAGAGTAACAACACCTATATTCACCATAGTTTTTTGCAGTTCACTAAACACTTTGATGTACCTAATCTCAATCACTTCTCCTAACAACTTTATGAAGCAGGGATTATTACATAGTTTTAGAAAGGAGAAAAGGAGACATTAGGAAGGCTCAGAGAGGCAGATCAACTCCCGAGGACCACAGAGTGTCTCAGTCACAGATCTTGGACTTGACACAAGGATTTTAGAGTCCATGTCTTCTATCAATTCTATGAGTCACATTGCTTTCTTCATGGTGAATGCTGTGAGATCCTGTCCAGATCCTCCTTCAAGAAGGGGCTTATTCTTTTATGGCAGGGAATGATTGTGGGGCAATGAGAAGGCCGTGCCAAGATGGTACTGGCAAGCAAGTGTCAGTTACTTAGGAAATGGCTTCGGAACCCACCTGGCAAAGGAGCCTGCCTAGCAACAGACAGTGATTTGTTAGGGCATAAACTGCCCCTTGATCAGATTGGCTGCCTCAGCTATATAAGCTGCTGTACCAACTGAAATAAACAAGTCTGCGGGTTGCTCGCCTCTGGTCTGCTTTCACCCAACTCCCAGTGTCTGTGTCGTGGCTCCACGCCTCTTTCCCACACTGCGCTTCTCCTCTCAGAATGAATCCACAGCAACAAATGATGTTGGCAGAAAGCACTCAGTTTCTTCCACTGCTGGGACTGCCTTGACTATAGACAGAAATGTCACCCAAGGTAATGTGACTTTCCTGATGCACGAGCAGAGGCCAGTTCCCTGGGGAAAACTCTGAATGATCACCTTAGCTTCAGAACTCCCTGTAGACTTGGCAGAGGCTCCCTTTTGTCTACATGCTGCACAACTCCCCTCTCTACCCAATTGTACTTTTATCCATTCCCTTCCAAAAGTGTTGATTCTAAGAGTACATCCTAATAAACCTCCCCTTCACACATTTTCAATATCATCTTGATTTACCCAAATATGCTATCACATTTCATGGCATTAAAAATACCACTTAATGCATTTAAAAGTTATGTGTAGAATGTTATTGATTAGCAGCTATTAATTGAGTGCCTTGTACTAGATACTGAAGATTCTTGAACTCAATCAGGCTCGACCTCTTCTCAAACACTCATTCAATCCATCTCCAAGGAAGTTATGTCATAACATAAAAGAAGTTAGAAAATATATTCATAGTTATCCTAATTGATTAAGAAAGACATTATATGGATTTTTCCATAAAATATTTTAATGACTTCATGGATGATTATGGAATATTAACATCTAGTTGTCCAGGAGGCCATAATCAACCAGTTATTTCAAGAATTCCATTCTGAAACCAAAGTCAGGGCTGGTGTTGTGGCACAGAGGGTTAAGTTGTGGTTTGTGATGCAAGATCCCATATTGGAGTGTTGGTTTGTGCCCTGGCTGCTTGGGTTCCAATTCAGATCCCTGCTAATGCTCCTGGAAAGGCAGTGGAAAATGGCCCATGTTTTTGGCCCCTGAAAACCATATGTGAGGTCCAGATGGAGTTCCTGGCTCCTGGTTTTGGTCTGGCCCAGACCCTGCAAATGAGGGCATTTGGGGAGTGAATGGAAGATCTCTTTCTCTCTCTGTCACTCTGCCTTTCAAATGGTCACAAAGGCTGGGGATGGGCCAATCCGAAGCCAGGATCCAGGAGCTTCTTTGGGGTTTCCCATGTAGGTGCAAGGGCCCAAGCATTTGGGCCATCCTTCACTGCTTTCCCAGGCACATTACCACGGGCCTGGATTGGAAGTGGAGCAGCTGGAACTCAAATGGGTGCCCATATGGGATGTTGGCACAGCACTGGCCCCCTAAATTTTTTTTTCTTTTTGAACAGTAAGTCAAATACATAGAGGCTAAATACTCTAAGGTTAGATTTGCATAAGGACAGATATATTGAATGTAAGGTCTATGGGACAGGAGAACCTATGTTTTTTCAGGAAACTTTTGAAGAATAAATAAAAAAGTGAAAAAGGAGTTTCTCTCAGGTTTACTCTGTCAGTATTATCCCACTCTGAGATCAATCCCAGCAAGCCTATCCTAGGTTTATAGCAGATAGCTGAAATTAAGAAGGGGCAGGTGTTTGGTACAACTTCACTTCTAAATCTAGTTTCCTACTAATGTACACTCTAGGAAGCAGCAAGTGATGGATCAAATAATTGGGTCCCTGCTACCCACAGGGGATACCCAGATTGAGTTCCAGGCTCTTGGGTTTGACCTGGCCCAGCCACAACTGTTGCAGGTATTTGGGGAGTAAACCAGCCCCCATGTAATATCTCTGTCTAGCTCTTTGTCTCTCAAAATCAAACACTTAATTCTGACATATGGAGCTGTCACTAGTGGGGTTTGGTAGATGGAGGGAAAGATAGATTTACTTGTTACCGCATGGGTATTTCATTTGTGAAAACCTGTGGATAGGAATAGATGACCCAAGCCTCAGAAGGGCAGGCAACCTGGAATGGGTACAGAGACAAACTGTAGTACAGGTCCTAGTTCTGCTACTTATTTACTATAGGATTTTACTTACTCTTTTGTTATATCAGTTTACCTATAAAATGTAAGCTCTATGGGGGCAGCTACCATGTCTGTGTTGCTTACTAATGCATAACCAGTGCTTAATGAGCCTGGCTCCATAGCACTGAGAGCCAAATCAAATAATTGTTGAAGAAATGTGTTAAGCAAAAAAAACAAGGGGTAATCCTTGGCATTTAGAAGCTGGTCTGACACTTACAGCTAGACCATGTTATTTTCCTAATAGGCATAAACAGTTTCACAGAATACCAACCCTAGACAAGGTTACTCCGAAACAATGAAAAAATGAGACAAAGCAAGGCTATTTCATAACTTCCTGTAAACACAGGAAAAAAAAGTTCTCTATGCCACCCACAAAATTCTCAATGTTCCCTCTCTTTGCCAAAATGAATGACTGCTGCTTCTTTGCCGGTAGCAGCTTTCCTCCTGCCTTGCTTCCTATACACAAAATTCACTAAGATTGCCCAACCTTGGAATAACTCCTGTTCACTGACAGCATCCAATCTAAAGAGAACCCTTGTTACCTCAGAGCCTCTCCCAAATCACCCAGTCAAGCACAGAGCCTGTAAAAGGTTTATTCTAACACCAGTCTTAGTCTGTGTTCTGTTAGTACAATAAAATACCAAACACTAAGTAATTTATAGAGAGTTGAGGTTTATCTTGACTCACAGTATGGAGGCTGGAAAGCCAAGATCAGGTGGTCAAACCTGGAGAAGGCCTAATGCTGCGTTGTAACACGGTGATAAGCAGGCACTGATGGAAGAGACAAAGCATTAGGGGAAGTCTTACTTTCAACAACCTAACCCAGTCCCACCAGAGCAAGAACTCACTCTCTAAAGAATTAACTCAGTCCTCTGAACTCAGTCCTCTGAGCGTGGCATTAGAATCTCCTCAAAACCTAAAGGTTCCACCACCTCTCAACACATTGGGGACAAAATTTCAACATGAGTTTTGGAGCGAACAAAACTAATTTCAATGAGCAGTAAATACAACTTGTTTATAGTTGTGTACCTGGTGGCATTTGGCTTATGGCACAGTGTGTCCTAGTCCTTGAAATCTGTGAATTTATTACTTTATATGACAGAAAGGACTTTGCAGATGTGATTAAATGAAGGATCTTATAACAGGAAGATATTCTTGTTGGGTCTGAGGAAATCACAGGCTTCATAAGATGGAGACAAGAGGGTAAGAGAAGATATGATAGCAAAATTATGTAGATCACAAGCCAAGGAATGTGGGCAGCCTTCAGAAGTAGAAAAGGCAACAGAATGAATTCTTTCCTAGAGTCTCCAGGGAGAATATAGCCCTGTCAATCCATAAATTTGTGTGTTTATGTGTGTGTAAAATATTTACTTATTCATTTGAAAGAGTTACAGAGGGAGAGGGAGACACACACACACACACAGAGAATATCTGCTGGTTTACTATCCAAATGGCAGCAAATAGTTAGGGTTGGGCCAGGCTGAACCCAAGAGCCTAGAACTCCATGCTGGTTTCCCACATGGGTGGCAGGGGCCCAAGCACCTGGGGACCATCCTCCGCTGCTTTCCCAGGTGCATTAGCAGGGAAGTGGATAGGAAGCAGAGCAGCCAGAGCTCAAACCAGCACTCATATAGGATGCCATCATTCTAGGTGGCAGCTTAACCTTCAGTGCCATAATGCTTGCCCCAATTTGTGGATTATAAGCCAACTAAATTTGTGGTAATTTGTTACAGCAGCCCTAGGAAATGAATCACAGGCTTAACTTTAAGGCAGAGTGTGTCAGGCAAAACAAAAGTTGACTATTTCCTGTGAACACCTGCTAGTTGGTCTGTATGGCTTGTGGTCTGTATTTAGAGATGTGAGAGTATGTGGAGATCAGATTCTGAGCAATCTTCTGTCCATGCAAAGAACATGGAAATCATCCCAAGGGTGATTAGAGACCACTGAAGGGTTAACAACCAGGGAGTGTAAAAAAATCAGAACTGCATTTTTGAGAGTCTTTCAAAGGGGAGAATGGATGGGATGGGAGACTTTAGAATCCTGATCAAGAAATGATGAGAGGCCCTCTTTGATTGCTCTTTATAACATTAGCTTACTTATTCCTTGAAATTTGGGGTGAGACAATTTAGTAGGGGAAAAATCGTGCCCTTTAATATTTGAAATTCTTTTTTTTTTTTTAAAGTTTATTTATTTATTTGAAAGCGTTACACAAAGAGAAGAGAGGAGAGGCAGAGAGAGAGCGAGCAAGAGAGGTCTTCCATCCGATGGTTCACTTCCCAATTGGCCACAACAGCCAGAGCTGCATCGATCCGAAACCAGGGGCTTCTTCCGGGTCTCCCACGCGGGTGCAGGGGCCCAAGGACTTGCTCCATCTTCTACTGCTTTCCCAGGCCACAGCAGAGAGCTGGACTGGAAGTGGAGCAGCCGGGACTAGAACTGGCACCCATAAGGGATGCTGATGCTTCAGGCCAGGGTGTTAACCCACTGCGCCACAGACAAAAGCACGGCTCTCGATGGAGTTCAATTTCTTTGTACAATGTTTCCAGATAACTTTCACATAAACTAATCATGTGACCCAGAAGCAAGCTCCCAGTCCTGATAAACTGAAAGGAAGTTCACACGTGGGCGACGGTCGGCCGAGAACTCCGCAACAGGAAGACAGCAGCTTACCTCAGGAGGGCGGGCTCCGGAACCTCCCAGTCCCTGCCAGGCTGCTTCCCAGAGGCCTCTACGCCCCTCGCCCCGCCCCCAGCCCCCTGGGCCCGCCCCTTTCCCTGCCCGCAGCCGTCTCAGGCACGCGCGCTCGGCCCGTGCCGGCGCTAGTCCTTCTCTCGCGAGATCCTGGCTGTGGTGAAGCCGGCTGTGGTGGCCGCTGTCCGGCCGGGGCGGTGAGGATCGTGTTTCTTTGGTGTCTCGCAAATTTCGGTCTAGTTTGGAGGCGCTAAGTAGGTTCCAGGGCCGAGAGCGGGGCTGCTGGCGCGCGGGATCGGGGAGGAGGGGGCGGGCCGGGCCGCCGGGCTCGGTCCGCGTGGCGCGCTTCCTGGGCGCCGCCGGCCCGCGGCCGACGTGAGCTGGCGTTCGTGAGGGCCGGGTCGGGGTGGCTCGCCCGCAGGCGCCGTGTCGCCGTCTGGGCTCCGTCTGCTCGGGTCCGAGGCGCGGCCGCCTGGTGCAGGACCCTGGGGTACTAGTGTCGGGTTGACGAGTGACAGGCCGCGTGTCCGTAGCCCGCGCTGACCTCACCCTGGGGCCGCCCGGGCCGGAGGTCAGCGGCAGAGCTTGGTGGCCCGAGGGTCTTGGCGGATGGGAAACTCCGGGAATTCCTTGGTCCAGATCCTAAAGAAGTTGCTTCTTTCCGAGGTTACCAGGAGTTTGTTGTCCTCGTGTGTACGAAACTCAGCTGCCTCATTCAGCGAGACAGAAGGAAGAGGCGACTAGACAAATAATTTAAATTTCAATACGGTACTTTTTTTAAAGTAAGGTGTACAGAACGATGGAATATATGACAGAATCCACCGACCGCAACCCTGGACACATGTGAGTCACGACCCTTCTTCCCTGTCCCCCTGTTACCTTCGAAGATCGTAAAATGAGTCTTTGAAACTTACTGATGAGGCGGAAGGCTTTGGAGAGGGGACAGTTGTTAGTCGTAAGTGGGAAAAAACAAAAGCTTTATTTCTGTAGTAAGTACGTGCCTTAAGAGGGCTAAAATATTATCTATACGTATTTCTAGGATATTGACACTGCAGTATGTAGCCATTAGCAACATGTGCATATTTAAATTTAAATTAAATACAGTATACGGTTGCTGTGTTTTACTAATCACATTTCAAATGCCCCATATCTGCCTGTTGCTGGCTAGTGGCATACCTTGGACATGGAAGATTAGTGAACTTTTGGACAATATTGTTCTGTGTCAGTGGTTCTCTATTTTTTTCTTCCTCCTGTACACTAGAATTATAATATTCCTGACATTTATACTGAATCACTGGACGTTGTCCCCAGTACACTTAGAATTATGATACCGAATCACTAAAATTCTATATGCTTCCTCTCCTGTTTCTGCTCTGGGTAGATGTTTATATATTGGCCGTGCTTTTGTTGTGTATTATTATTAGAGTACATTCCTATTTCTATTAGAAAATGATTTAGATATCAGTTTCTATTGCTGTAGTTCAGAAGTGTTTGCATTTTCCAAAGCTACTTTAACAAAATATTTATTAGAAAGAGTTAGGTAGGTATACTCTTTACCTGAGCTAGTTGGTCTTAAGTATGTGCTGTATAAATGGACAAAGTTCTTAGTGTAGCAGCAGAGATAGTGGTCAAAACAGATGAGGCATCAACTAGGCTAAATAGGTACCCTCATTTTTAAAGGCTTGGTATCTGGTGGTTGAATTAAAAAGAGAGTAGGGGGATAAGAGGATTAATGTATTTCAAAATAGCTAAAAGAGAGGATTTTGCTTGTACTCACCATAAGTAATAAAAATTTAAGGTGATGGGTCTGCTAATTACATTGATTTGACCATCATACAATGTATACATGAATTGAAACACTGGGAGGCGTCCATTGTACCACATAAATATGTACAGTTACTATGTGTCAAGTCAAAATCTGCATACAACTGTCTAGAAGGATATATACAAGTGATTAACAGTGATTACCTCCTCATGGTCTTGGCTGGGTATAGCAAAGAGAACTTTGATTTTTTTTGTTGCCTTTTAAGTATTTGCAATTGAAATTAGTGTAAGTTTTGTAGTTTTCATCAGTATATCTCCATTTGTTTCAGTGTAACATTTCCATTTGTTTTTCATAGAAAAGACTTGTTTAGACCTAGGCTGGTTATTTAAATATAGATTTCCATGAAATAAAATTAAAAAGTAAGTCTCTCAGTTGCATTAGGTACTTCCATTGGGCCTGTTGCTACAGATGACTAGTGGCTACCTTGTTGGATAAACTAGAAATACAAGGGGGCTTCAAAAATTGATAGAAAATTCACATTATCTATTAACCCGATTTTCCACTTTTTAATTTTTTTTTAAAGATTTATTTTATTTGTTGGAAAGGCAGAGTTACAGAGAGAGAGAAAGAGAGAGGTCTCTCAACCGCTGGTTCACTTCCCAAATGGCCACAATAGTTAAGGCTAGGCCAGGCTAAAGCCAGGATCTAGGATCATTTTCCAGGTCTCCCACATGGGTGTAGGGACGCAAGCAGTTGGGCTCTCTTCTGCTGCTTTCATAGGCACATCAGCAGGGACTGGAAGTGGAACAGCTGAGACTCAAACCCTGCTTTCCCAGGCACATCAGCAGGGACTGGAAGTGGAGCAGCCTGGGTTGAAGTGAGACTCAAACCAGCACTCCTGTGTGATGCCAGCCTTGCAGGCGGCAGCTTATCCAGATATGCCACAATGTTGGCCCCCTACACATATTTTTTGTAACTCCTGCCATCTCCCTCCCCCGACTACTGCAGGACATTTCTATTATTGAAGGAAGTTCTGTTTGATGGTACTGACTTTGTAGATCCTTGAGACATCTGCCATGTTTGAGGATTTTAAGAATTGTAGCCATCCTTATTTTATTGCCCCAATATCCTAAGGTTGTTCTATTGCATCTTTGAAGATAATTTTACTTATAAGTAATTTTTAAATGGCAAAAATATTATGGTCTAACTTGGAAGCTTTTATTTGTTAGTTGGTTTTGTTAATTTAACCAGTGTGCTTGTAAAATCTAATTAGAAAATGTCTTTTATTTATTCAAGCTTGTGCTGTGAGTGTGGTGTCCCGATTAGTCCAAATCCTGCCAATATTTGTGTGGCTTGTTTACGAAGTAAAGTAGACATCAGCCAAGGTATTCCGAAACAGGTTTCAATTTCTTTCTGCAAACAATGTCAAAGGTATAGTGCATTACTATTTTACCCTACTTAAAATTGAGATTTATATAGAGATAGCTAAGGATAGCCTGAGATTATATCAAAATATGTAAGCTAAAAGTACAAACCTTTGAGATTTATTTAGTATTTATGTTGGTGTCACCAAAGATTTTAGAATTTACAATTTCATGTTGTACATTTCTAGTTTCCCCTGCCAATCTGGTAAAGATAGTATAAATATATTTGGATTTTTTTCTTTTTTTGTTAAGAGATTTAGTAGATTTGATGTATATAGTTAACAGATTCGTGGGGATGTTTTAAGGGTTAGTGAAAGCAGATTATAAGGGACATATTATTGTTGTTACTGTGAGTTTTTTTCTCCTTCAGGTATCAGAAACTATATATGACAAAAAAGTGCCTTAGGTAATGCAGTATGTGTATGTTTTAAAAAACTATATATAATGATGTTCATGTGTAATTAAAATGACTAATTTTTGATGGGAAAGAAGCTCAGTAAATCCTGTCCGGAATGATCAGAATTTGTAGGTAGAAGGCTTCTTCTAAAAGTTAATATTTTAATCCCTCTTTAATTCTGTTAGTTGTTTAGCATAGTTTATTACTAGTGGGCAAGTGAGTAAGACAGAATTGCCCAATGAATGCTTGTTGCTAAATGGATCAGGACTCTAGCACTTTCTGTGTGTGCTTAATGGGTATGGTTCCTGGACCTCTTTGAGAATTTGAAAAGTATATCTGCAGAAAAATACTTACATGTATATATATATAAGCATGCAAAATTTTGTGTACTGTTTCACAGAGTTTACAAGCTTAGCAAGCATGAGGCTTAATCTGTTTTAAATATTTGCTATTCCTTAAAGTATGATGAAGTTAAAAAAAGAAAAGTACTGGCTAGATTAAGAATCAGGAGACCCAATTAGTCTTAGATTTCTCACAAAGCAGCTTTTTGAAACTGTTGGCCATTTATCATCTCTGGACCTCATTTCCTTATCACAATAAAGGAGTTTTATTAGATGATAAGAAAACTTTTTCTGACTCCATGAATATAACCACAGCGGGACTTGCGCAAATTTTTTTTTCAAGATTTATTTATTTGGAAGGCATAGTTAAAGAGAACAAGAAGCAGAGAGAGAGATCTTCCATCCTCTGGTTTACTCCCCAAGTGCTTCAATGGCCAGGGTTGGGCCAGGCTGAAGCCAGGAGCCAGGAACTTCATCCAGGTCTCCCATGTGGGTGCAGGGGCCAAAGTACTTGGGCAGTCTTGTGCTGCTTTCCCAGATTGTTAGCAGGGAGTGGGACAGAAAGTTGAGCATCCCAGACTTGAACTGGTGCTCATATGGGATGCTAGTGCTGCAGGCGGCAGCTTAATCTGCTGTGCCACAGTGCCACTGATGTTTTTTATTGAGCCTTGGAAAGTAAAAACCAGAGCTTTCAGTTATTTAACAAGTGTGGCAAAAATGTATTCAGGTAATACAAGTGGAAGTACAAGAGTACTTAGAAAGTACCTATAAGTTCTATAAGTGGTCTTCAGAAATTTCATAGAAAATTTGTATTATCAAAAAAAAATGCAGAGATTTCAGAATTTTAATTCCATTTACCATGAACTTTTTGAAGTACCCTCATATTCTGTATTTAACAAATACCGTGCCAGACAATGTATTAAGTCCTGTGTAGGCTGGGATAAAAAACAAACCACATGCATAAGGGATTTAATTAGGCTTTACTTAAGATTATGCATAAGGGATTTAATTAGGCTTTACTTAAGATTTTAAAATTTAAATTTGAAAAGGTCCTTGGACTGTGATGACTAGTCTGAACTATTGCTGATAGGAGTGTTGTGAGGTACTGATTTACCTTTTTTGTGAGAAATTAGCAATTCTTCAGCATTTTAGAAGTATGTAATAAACCATTTTAATGCCATTTTGAGATGATTCTTGTTTTTCATGGTATGGCTTTAAGGAATTCTTGGGAATTTTGTCATCCTCACTGGAGTTTTTATTGCTGATTGCAGTAGTAATAAGACTGTTTTAATGGATTATTTCAGATTGGCTTTCTCAATCCAAATTTTACCTTTTTAAATAAAGCTACTAGTCTAATTGTGAGTTTTCTGAACTCTTAAAATACACTTGGGTTAAGGTTGAGTTCAGATCAACCTTGGGTATCAAGTATGGTTAATAATTGATGTTATAACTGCATATTTAGATGGAAATATCTAGTTTTCCTAAGAGATGTTGGATTTGTTATCTTTTTTTTTTAACTTTTATTTAATGAATATAAATTTCCAGTGTACAGCTTATGGATTACAATGGCTTCCCCCCCATAACTTCCCTCCCACCCACAACCCTCCCCTTACCCGCTTCCTCTCCCCTTCCATTCACATCAAGATTCATTTTCAATTCTCTTTATATACAGAAGATCAGTTTAGTATATATTAAGTAAAGATTTCACAGTTTGCCCCCACATAGCAACACAAAGTGAAAAAATACTGTTGGAGTACTAGTTATAGCATTAAATAACAGTGTATGGATTTGTTATCTTATTTCAGATATTTTCAGCCGCCAGGAACTTGGATACAGTGTGGTTTAGAATCCAGGGAACTTCTTGCTTTGTGTTTAAAAAAAATCAAAGCCCCTTTGAGTAAGGTAGGTCAAACAGCTGAACTTAATATTTAAAGCTGTGCTTTCTTGAAAATAGTGTTAAGCAATAACCATAAAATATTAATGTTGTTACTAGTAACACCCCACTACAAGTGCTGTTTTAATTTTTTAAAGTTATATATGCATTTTTATATTTTTAGGAAAAATTAAAATATGTTTTTACTTTGAAAGAATTACAGACTCACATTTTAAAAATTGAAAACTTTTATGTGTAATTTTTTTCTTAAAATACATTATTGCTAGATGTATTTTAAGAGATTAAAATATTAGAGTTATGTTATTTCTTTTTATTATTGTTTTGGAAAGAAAATGTTTGAACTTATCACTTAATATCAGTGTATGCATGTCTCCAAAAAAACAGCATTTGTTTAGAGTCCAGTTTACTTCTTTAGGTAATGCTTTTATGATTCTCTTCTATCCTGTGTGTTTTTAATTGAAGTGAACTCTTTCAGTTTGAGAATCTGAATCTTTTCTGATTCTTCTTTAAGCCCTGAAAAAAATCTCATCTAATTGTTCTTTGAAATCTCTTCCTTTATTTTCCTCTCCCTTTACCCTGTTCCCACAATTTCTCTTAGACAAATGTGGACCTATCTTTGTGTTCTTGGCAGTTTCCTTTACTTTATCTTCTAGTTTTTTTGCTGATTTTTTTCTTCAGCAGTAATATTTTTAAGTTCCAGAGTCTTTCATGTTCTTGATGCATTCTGTCCCTGAGTTTTTCTGAAGATTTTGATGATAGTTTTTTCTTAAAGTATCCTGTGTTCCTTGCTTTGTCTCTTTCTGGAATCATTTTTATGCATATTGTGGTATTTTTGCTTTTATACTTCAGGCTTTTGTCAAGTCCAGTGAGTCTTAGACAATTCATATCACAGACTGCTTTTGGTCTTGGAATGTGGCAGTGGATAAGAGAGACCATCCCTATCTTAGTTAATAGTCTAGTTTAGGGAGTTAGGCGTATAGAAGTAGGCAACGATCAAATTATGTAGGTATATTGTATAGTATATTAGAAGACATAAATTCTGTACAGAAACAAAACTAGGAAGGGAAAAGGAATTGTTCAGAGAAGAGTTGCAATTTAAAATAAGGTGTTGATGGGAGGCCTCACTGATAAGTAGTATTTGAGTAAACATTAAAGATTGTGAGGGATCTGCAGAAATCTGGAAGAAAATGGAGGGATCAGAGTATAGACAGCAAGAGATGTAGAGACCAGAGGCAAGGACTCAACTGTGTGATTAGACTGGTGTGTTGAGGGGAAATGTAGTTGGGGATGAAGTCAGGAAACTCATGGAAATTCAGAGTGTGTCTGGCCTGGAAGCCTCTTAGGAGGACTTGTTTATATTCTGAGTGTAATGGTTATCAAGGATGAACATCAGAATAGGGACGTGATATGATTTATGAAGAACCCTCTGGCTGCTATATTTAGATGTGAAGGAGGTAAAGGTAGGTATAGGAACATAGGAAATAATCCTAATATTAGGGTTCTTTAGAAAGTTCTTGGGAAAATGGTATTAAGAGATTCATTTTGGTGCAGAAAATTTTTAAAGCCACACATAATTTTCACAATGCATTTTTCACGAACTTCTTGAAGACTTCTTGTAATCGTAAAACATGATGGTTTGGGTGCGGCAATGGAGATGGTGAGAAGTGGACAGATTGTGGATCTGATAGTCAGTCGTGTTTACTGATGTTGTTGGGTGCATTTGTAAGTGTAAGTGATGCTGGATGTATCACTATTGACCTGAACAGTCAGAAAGAGGGAGCAGCTGGCATTACTGATTTAAGAAAGGCTTCAAGAGGAGCAGTCAGAGCTCATCTCTTCACTAGTTCTTAGATGATCACTAGACATTAAAGTAGAAATACTGAGTAGGCAGCTGGATAATAAGAAGGGAAGTGTTCTAGACTAGAGAGATGTACTTGAGTTATAAATTGCATTTAAAGCCTTGAATTGGGTAAGACCAGAGTTTAGAAAGATAAGAGAAAACCTTTTAAAGGACTGAATTTTGGAGTTACTCGATGATAAAAGTTTGGAAAGATGAGGAAGCACCTGCAAACAGGAAAGAAAGGAGCTGCTGGGGTGATGGGAGGAATATTAGGTGAGTGGAGTGTCCTGGAAGGCAAAATGTTATAAGGAGAGTGAATGGCCATGTGAGTTGCAGCTGATTGGGTCAAGTAATGATTTCTGTAGATTTAGTAATGTGGAGGCCATTAGTAACTCTGATGAGTGACTTCTGTTTAGTGATGGTAGTAAAGACATGATTTGAACAAAAATGAAAGAATGGGAGAAGGAAGTGGAGGTAGCAAGTACAGCTGGTCCTCTATGAACCAACTGTGGATAAAAAAATAATTTACAGAATTGTATCTCTGCTTAACATGTAGACTTTTTTCTTATTATTCCCTAAACAATACAGTATAACAACTATTAACATTGTAGTAGGTATTAAAAGTAATTTAGAGATGATTTGAAGTATATGCAGAGGTTATATGCAATTACTGAGCTATTTTATATAAGGAATTTTAAGTCTGCAAATTTTGGTCATTCGATTGGGCCTGGAACCTATCACCCACAGATACTGAGAAGCAGCTGTATGGACAATTCTTTTGAGATTTGCTGTTGCTAAGGAAAACAGATGGGGCAGTGGCAGAAATTATATCAGTTGTATTACTGTAGTTACTGCATTGTCCTCCTATTGTCCACTATTAATAACATATCTTTGATGAGAAATTTTTTTGTGTGTGGTAATGATTCGTTGCGATTTTTTTTTTTGACAGGCAGAGTGGATAGTGAGAGACAGACAGAGAGAAAGGTCTTCCTTTTTGCCGTTGGTTCACCCTCCAATGGCCAGCACAGCCGGCGCGCTGCAGCTGGCGCATCGCGCTGATCCGAAGCCAGGAGCCAGGTGTTTCCCCTGGTCTCCCAGGCGGGTGCAGGGCCCAAGGACTTGGGCCATCCTCCACTGCACTCCCGGGCCATAGCAGAGAGCTGGCCTGGAAGGGGGCAACCGGGACAGAATCCGGTGCCCCGAACGGGACTAGAACCTGGTGTGCCGGCACCACAAGGCGGAGAATTAGCCTATTGAGCCGCGGTGCTGGCCTCGTTGCGATGTTAATCACAGATTTCTTAGGCAAGACAAATATGAAAAAAAATTTTTTTAAGAGATGAAATCTGATTTTTAAAATGAATTGTCTTATCCTTTTTCTCTTCTCAGGTGGAAATTTATGTTTCTTTGTGTTTTATTGAAGGTACGGCTTGTAGATGCAGGTTTTGTTTGGACTGAGCCCCATTCTAAGAGACTTAAAGTTAAATTGACTATTCAGAAAGAGGTAAGATATACATAATTTTCTTGACATAGGTAAAGTGAAGGTAGTGAGAATGAGGATCTTGTGATAAGTTGCCTAATGGCTTGGATAGTTTTTATGGAGAAGAATGTGCTGTTATTTTTAGCATGTGCAGATTATTAAGTTAATAGTGCAACCATTGCTCATGATTAGTAGACTGAATAATCTTTTCAGAGTTATTTTCATTATGAAAAGGTTGAAGTAAAACATGGACCAATGCAATGATTCTCAAATTCAGCTGATCCTAATGATTTACAAATATTGAATCAGATTTGTGAGTTTGTTCAATTACTGTGAGTCAGTAACTGGATGCCCAAGAATCTTTGTATTTCAGAGGCTTCCCAGGCGATTTCTGATCGATTATATTGGGAACCATTAAATAAAGAAATGTTTTCTTTCTGAAGGTTTTCCTTGTTTTTATTTTAAGGATGAATTCTGTATATAAATAAATATATATACACACATACAAATTTGTATACAAATTCTTCAAAGAATAGCCTTACAACCACTATAACTACAGATAAATTTGGAATGTAAGAGTTAAAGCTATATATCATTCTTGAAATGGTGTAACTAGGGGCCAGCGCTGTGGTGTTAGTGGGTAAAGCTGCCGCCTGCAGTGCTGGCATCCCATATGGGTGCCGGTTTGAGTCCTGGCTGCTCCACTTCCAATCCAGCTGTCTGGTATGGCCTGAGAAAGCAGTAGAAGATGGTCCAAGTGCTTAGGCCCCTGCACCCACATGGGAGACCCAGAAAAAGCTCCTGGTTCCTGGCTTTGGAATGGTGCAGCTTCGGCCATTGCGACCAACTGGGGAGTGAACCAGCAGATGGAAGATCTCTTTCTCTCTGTGCCTCTCCTCTCTCTGTGTAACTCTTACTTGACTTTCAAATAAATAAATATATCTTTTTTTTAAAAAAAGAAATAGTGTAACTAATGACTTTAAATTTGCTTTGGGGCTGGCATTGTGATGTAGCAGGTTAAGCCTCCACCTGTAACATCAGCATCCCAGATGGCTGCTCCACTTCTGATCCAGCTCCCTGTTAATGTACCTGGGAAAGCAGTGGAAGATGGCCCAAGTGCTTGGGCTGGCCCCTTCACCCATGTGGGAGACCTGGAAGAAGTTTTTAGCTTTAGCCTGGCCCAGTCCCGGCCATTGTGGCCATTTGGGGAGTGAACCAGCAGATGGAAGATCTCAATCTCTCTCTTCTCTGTCTCTCCTCCTTTCTCTCTAGCTCTGCCTTTCAAGTAAATAAAAAATAAATCTTTTTTATTTTTAAATTGCCTAGTTGATATCTTCAGAGCATTCATAGAAGAATATATTATTAAAATATTTTAAGAAAAATCTAGAACAAAGGACAGAGTCATTATTAGAGGAGCTAAGAAAGGTGCTGTCTAAGCTACAAGTAATTTTTCTGATTGAGAGGCAAATAGAACCTGATAGAAGGGGCTTGATAATAATCTGTTGGGCTTTAGGCCTTGTAAGTTAAGAGGCCCAGACCTATCTATCTCTTCACATGGGGTATATCCTAAGGGAGGTGTGAACCTCCTAGGGGAAGGCACTCTGTTGACTTTCATTACTTGGCTGGCCTGGGAGGAGAGCTGGCCAGGTAAAGGCAGGGGGCATCTCTAACAAGAAATTTACAGTTGTTGAACTGTAAGATTCAGAGAATATAATTGTTTTCTTTTATCAGGTGATGAATGGTGCCATCCTTCAGCAGGTATTTGTGGTGGATTATGTTGTTCAGTCCCAAATGTGTGGTGATTGCCATAGAGTAGAAGCTAAGGATTTCTGGAAGGCTGTGATTCAAGTCAGGCAAAAGGTAATGTGAGAAATACGGTGAGTGAGTCCTATATCTTGCAGTTCAGCTTTGTCAATTATGAACAGCTGGTCCAAACTTCTCTTTCTTTTCAAATCCATTAGGTACCAGGGATAGTCTAGGTCCCTGAAGCATTCACCTTTGGAAATAGATATTATTCTATTTTAGATAATCTTTAAATATGGTTTTTGTTTGAAAACTCAGTGTGCCATATCTATAGATGGTATCTTCATGTGCTATATTTATAAATATTTTGACTTTATTAATATATTTATATTTAGACTTTGCACAAAAAAACTTTCTACTATCTGGAACAGTTGATTCTGAAGTATGGAATGCATCAGAATACACTTCGTATCAAAGAGATTCATGGTGAGTTAAAATTGGAAAGAGTGAAATTATGTCATAGTTTATTTCAACTTAGCTAAGTAATCTTATCTTTCCTGATAGTTTCTGGATTAGTAGTACTATCGAAAAGAACTTTCTGTTAGGAAATTAAAAACATCTTAGTTCTATATCTTCTCTGTCCAGTGTGATAGTCACTAGTTAGTCATTTGTGGCTGTTGAGTAATTGAAATCTGATTAGTGCAACTGAGGAACTGAATTTTTATTTTCTCCTATTTTAATTTAAAATTATTACATGTGGCTACTCTGTTATATAGCAGAGACTTAGAACTCAGAATTGTTTTCTTTGATTTTCTGCCTCTGCCCTAATTAATGATACTTATCAACCCTCTGGTTTATGATAGATGCCATACTGTGTTCTTAGAACTTAAAGATGAACTGATACTAACTCCTGCCCTCAGTGAATCGTTTGCCTTGTTACCTAATGAGTAACCAGTAACTATGTGAATAAAGTGTTCAATGCCTATGATAGAAGATTCATCAAAAGCTTATTTTATGTAGTAGAGAGAACAGTTTCTCATTGGAAGAAGATGATTATTTTTGAGTTCTAAAGTTCTTTCTGTACTGTTTTTATGTTTTTCATATCAGAGGATTTATGATATATACAATAATTCAGAAGTCTAAATTCAGTAATAATAAATAGTGATACCAAGTAGTGATACATAAAATATCTGTTTCTCTCTCTTGGCCTTGTATTTTATTTTGTCCTTTTATCAAGCAAATCTTAAATGATATTCCTAATCTGTTATGGCTACAATATAATCTTTATATTTTCTGATTTGATTTTATTTAGTATAGATTTAATTTGTGAAGTAAGTCTTATTTTACAGATTTTTTTTTTTTTTCAGATGGTCTGGATTTCTATTATTCTTCAAAGCAACATGCTCAGAAGATGGTAGAATTTCTTCAGTGTACAGTTCCCTGTAGGTCTGTTCTAAACCTAAATATGGCTTATTCTGGGGATCTGGGAATAGATACGGGTAACATTTATTGTTGAGGCTTTGACAATATTCTTTAGGATAAAATTTTTAAAAATTGTAGGAGTACTTACTGATTCAGTCAGGAAGCTTTTATTGGTTTAGGCACTTTAGGTGATAGAGTAACTGAAGAACATGTAAGAATCTCCTTGGGGAACTAAAACTAACACGGTGATACTAAGCACTGTTATGCTGAACCATTGATTGAATGTATTTAAATGATATGAAACAGGAAAGATAGGGTATAAGAGAGCTTTGTGGAAAGCTTCATGGAAGAAGTGGGACTTGTGGTTCAAAAGTGGGAAAAATTTTTCAAAGGTGGAATTTAAAATTGAAAGAAGATATTAGGGTGAACAAAGACTTGCAGCGGGCATTTGGGTAAGTTTTAATGGATAGTATGTAGAGAGCATATTGGTCTGAGCCCAAGTACATATTTTGGAGGCTTTCAGCAGATAAGGTTGAAAACAGATGGAATATAATTAGACCTATGAAGGTTTTAAATTACACTTGGATGAAATTTGCTCTAACATAGCAGACATCAGGAAGCTGTTTCAGACCTTGGACAGTGATGATCTGATTTGATGAAAATTGATATTCCTGTGTCTTCACAAGAACCTTAGTCTTTTTATTGATTTTAATCTTTTTTTGTTAATAGATACAAAGCGTCACAAAGACTGATATCTCAAGATATCCATAGTAACACATACAATTACAAAAGCACTTTTTCTGTGGAAATTGTTCCAATATGCAAGGTAATTTTTTAAATTTGATAATTCGTATCTGTATAAGAATACAAGTGATTAATTGGTTTGAATTTAGTTTATAACTCCTGGCTTTTTTCTGAACTTGGTGTAAAGTGTAGATTAACGAACTTCAATGATTTCTGAAATATTCAGCCATGTTAAAAAGATAGAGAAAAGTAACCATGCTTGTAATTATGAATTGAAATGCATTTCATTTGGTTTTTTAAGATAAAATGTCCTGGTTTCAGTTTTTTAAAAATTCATTTTCCTTAAAACTTGTGATCCTAGTGGACATATGACAGTTCTACAAAACTTTGAATACAGGAAATGATATTAAAATAAGTATTAGTGAGTTTTTGTGGAACATATGGAAACAGGAATTTGGCAAGATTAAATTAATTAATATTGTGGAAATGAGATCATGGAATCCTTTTTGTTATTTAGAAGTATCTGAATAAAAGCTTTAAATGTAGATTATTTCATTTAATCTTCTAAGATACAAACTACAAATATGTAAATGATTTAAAATTCGATAAGAAATTATTGAGCATTCACTATATAGAAGACTATGTGACTATGTGTTCATGACTATGTAGTCAGCTCTCTACCATGTAGGAACTCACATTTTTATATTAAACCATATAAATATATTAATGATAACTACCATTATTTATTGTGAACATTCTACATGATGTCATTATCTATTTACTTAAGTATTCACTTTGTATACAATACTAGAGTAAAATAGTAGCCTAAAATAGGGTCAGCAGTTTTTTTTAAGATGTGCTCATTTTTTTATTTGAAAGGCAGAGAGAGAGAGAGAAAGAGCGAGAGATACTCCATCTGTTGGTTCATTTCCCAAGTGGCCACAAACAGGGCTAGGCCAGGCTGAGTGAAGAGCCAGGAACTCCATCTTGGTCTCCCACAGGTTGGCAGGAACTCATGTACTTCAGCCATGATTGCTGCCTACCAGCAAGCTTTCTATAAAGGGATAGATAGTAAATATTTTTTGCTTTCAAACCCTATAACCTCTTTTGCAACTTGTTAGCTCTGCTCTTGTTATACAAAAGCAGCCATGATTAATATGTGAGTGAGTGACCAGAACTGTGTTCCCATAAAACTACCTGTAGCAATAAGTGGTGGTGGGGCTGCAATTGGCCTTGCAGTTAAGACACATGCATCCTTTATCCTTATGAGTGCCTAGGTTTGATACCTCAGGCTCCTGATTCCAGCTTCCTGATTATGCAGACCTTGGGAGCAGCAGTGGTAACTCAAGTAATTGGGTTTGTGCCATGCATGTTGGAGACCTAGACTGAGTTTTCAGTTCCTGGCTTTGCCCCAGCCAAAGACTGTTGTGGACATTTGGGAAGTGGACCAATGGATGAGTACTCTGTATATCTGTCTCTCAAATTTCTTAAGTGGTGTACCAAATTTGTCCCTCAGGTCATTTTTTGCCAACTCCTCTTTTAAGACAATAAACATTTCCTGACATATGAAGCCTAAGAATTAATGAATTTGGGCATAAGGACGTATTTAGGCCTTATATATTAACTGCTTTGAGTGACTCATATAAGTAACTGGTAGAATACAAAATGGAAGTGCAGTCATCCCTCAGTATCAGATCCTTTGCAGATACCAAAATCCAAGGAAGTTCAAGTGCCTTATATGAAATGATGTAATATTTTCATATTACCTATGGATATGCTTTGGACATCTTCTGGGATACCTTATAACATCTCTAGATTACTAATAGTACAATGTAAGTTCTGTGTAAATAGTTGATATTTAAGAAATGACAATAAATCTTTGTTCAGTAGAAATGCAGTTTTTTTTTTTCTCACACATTTTTGTTTTGTTCTTGGTTGAATTTACAGATGTGGAATATTTGGATTTGGCAGGTTGACCATATTTTTGTTTACCTTTGAAAAGTTGGATAAAAAAGGAAAGACTAGAGTAGGGGTTATTATGCATAGAATATCCCTTCAGTGGAGGAGTCTATGATTATGAATATATTCAGTTTAAAAGTATAACTCAAATCCCATTTATATTTTAATATAGTTTGAAAGTATCATTATATTGCTAGGTATTGTCTTCCAGTTTACATATAGGCATATGTGACTTTACTGAGCACTACATCTTTGATTACATTTTGGTGTGGTAGCCATGTAAGAGAAACATTGGGTTCTTTGAAATTTGTTTTCTATGATTATTGAAAGTACTCACAAGTAGATTTAGAAAATCACACTACCCCTGATGTTAATTCTCTGGCTGAAATGTATGCTATATTAACATATAGAGTGATAAGCATTAAAATTGCAATAAATTTTACATATACATAATAGTAACTTGGTGAATAGACCCTGGAAGATTTTTTAAAGTATTTTTATTAGGACAGATATGCCTGTCTTAAGAAGGTACAGCTTATTTTCAATTTCTTTAAGGTCTAATTCTTTTCTTTAGAGCATTTTTTGGTACAAGAATGAAGAATAAAATGTAGTTGGATCAGGTTTATATTGATGAGTGTTTATTGGAGATTGTTATTTAGGATTTTCCTCTTTATAAATTTTCTTATGCCTAGGATAATGTTGTCTGCCTGTCTCCGAAACTGGCACAAAGTCTGGGAAATATGAACCAGATTTGTGTGTGTATTCGAGTAACTAGTGCCATCCACCTCATAGATCCAAACACTCTACAAGGTAAGTTTTAAAAACTATTTGCCTTGGGGCCGGTGCTGTGGCTCACTTGGCTAATCCTCTGCTTGCGGCGCCAGCATCCCATATGAGCGCCAGTTCTATTCCCGGCTGCTCCTCTCCCAGTTTAGCTCTGTGCTGTGGCCTGGGAAGGCAGTGGAGTATGGCCCAAGTGCTTGGGCGCCTGCACCCGCGTGGGAGACCAGGAGGAAGCACCTGGCTCCTGGCTTCAGATTGGCATAGCTCTGGCCGTGGTGGCCGTTTAGGGGGTGAACCAACGGAAGGAAGACCTTTCTCTCTGTCTCTCTTTCTCACTATCTGTCAAATAAAAAATAAATAAATAAATAAACAACTATTTGCCTTGACAATTTTGTCCTGTATGGCAAACAATAGTTATTTATGTTGTTCATTTTATCACGCATTCTCAACCATATTGTTTTAAAGTTTGCACTATTGTTTAATACTTTTTTTAAGATTTATTTATTAATTTATTAATTTATATTAAAGGCAGAGGTTTAGAGAGGGAGAAAAACAGAAAAATCTTCCATCTGCTGGTTTACTCCCCAAATGGCCACAAGGTCTGGGGCTGAGCCAGGTCGAAGTCAGGAGCCTGGAACTTGCAGCTTCCCCAGGTGCATTAGCAGGGAGCTGGATAGGAAGTAAAACAATGAGGGCTCGTACTGGAGCTCATATAGGATGCCAGCATCACAGAGGCTTAACCTGCAGTGCCACAATGCCAGTCCTGCTGCTGTTTAATAGTTACAAAACACTGGAATTATAAAGCTTTTGATCACTCATGCTTGTATTTTTTATTTAAAGAAACAATTCTGTGAACTTTTATAAGCTTACACTTTTATTCCATAGTTTTTATTGAAATTGATTTATTCATTTAATTTTCTTTTAAGATTTTTATTTATTTGCAAGGTTAAGACAAAGAGAGTTCCAGTTATTAGTTTCTTTCTCAATGTCTGCAACACCTAGGATAGGACTGTGCCGAAGCCAGAACCTAGGAACTAAACCCAGGTCTCCCCCATGAATGACAGGGACCCAGTCAGTGATTTATGCCATCACTGCTGCCTCCTAGGGTATGCCTTACCAGGCAGCTGGAGTCAGAAGCTGGGTCTGGGTATTTAACCAAGTCAGTCTGATTTGGGATGTAGGCATTTTAACTGGTGTTCTAACTGCTAGGCTAAATGCCCACTTCCTTCATTTAATTTTTGTGACAAATTATTTAAATTCATTGCCAAATTTTAATGTATTCAGGTATTTACATTTTGGAATATTTGACTTTTTGTGAACCAGTGGGATGTTTTAACTGACTTCATTTATAACATATCTCTTTTAAGAACATTTCCTTTGTAAAAACTATTTTCTAAAGTGGACCTCATGTTGATAGGTGTCTTAGTATTTGGCTGTGTTTCCTACTTCTTGATCTTCTTCATATATTTCCTATAATTATAAATATTATAAAATCTTTATATTTTCCAGAAAGTCATTCATTATCCTTATCAATTAGAGTTCATCCTTTAAAGGTCTTTTTGTGGGACCAGCATTGTGGCGCAGTGAGTTAAGTCACTGTTTTTGACAACAGCATCCCATATCAGAGCACCGACTTGGGTCCTGGCTGCTCTGCTTCTGCTCCAGCTCCCTGCTAATTTGCCTTGGAAAGCAGTGGAAGGTCAAGTACCTGGGCCCCTGCCTGGTCACTTATGTAGGAGACCCATATGGAATTCCAAGATTCAGGCTTCACTGCTCCGTTTCAGATCCAGCTCCCTGCTGATGGCCTGGGAACAAAGTGGAGGATGGCCTGAGTGCTTGGGCTCCTGTACCTTCTGCTGGCTTTGAACAGGCCCAGCTCTGGCCATTGTGGTCATTTGGGGAGTGAACCAGCAGATGGAGGACTTCTCTTTCATCTCTCAGTAACCCTGCCTCTCAAATAAATAAACAAAGCTTTAAAAAAAAAAAAAAGAAAATGGAATTTAAAAAATGGAATTAAAAGATAAAATTTTTGAAAAAAAAGGCTTGTTTGCAATACTAGGGTGGATATTCTTTATCTGTTAGGTAGAACTAGACTTTGTTTTCCATAAACTAAGCAGCTACAATGATATGTGTTTCTAAAATAAAATTCCAAAATGTACATGAAACAGCAGTCTGTTCTCATTTAAAAGGTACTTAGGTCTGTGATATTCTAATTGTGGTACCTACTTAAGATATTTTTATACCTGATATTTCTATTGTACTGTGAGAATTTTGGGTTTATTTATAGAAGTAAATGGTAACACTAGAGAGTAAGTTGACACAATGGTTACTGTTGACCGGATGCTTCCCAGTTGGTATTTACCGACTTCTTCCTAGTTAACACATTTGATGAACTCTTTGAAATACATCTTTTTTGTCGTTGATTTTTAGTGTTCTGTGCTTATTCTTAGTTGCAGATATTGATGGGAACACTTTCTGGAGTCACCCTTTCAATAGTTTATGCCATCCGAAACAACTAGAGGAGTTTATTGTAATGGAATGCAGTATAGTCCGAGATCTGAAACGTAGTGCAGGTGCTGGAATGATATCAAAAAAGGTAAGCTACATTCTTCCCAGTTTTTTGGGGCAGGGGGCAACTTTTGGTTTCAAAAGTTTTTGTGAATTCAAATAAAGGTAGCACCATAGTAGGTTAAAAAATGCATTTCATATTCTTTTTTTAAAATAGATATATAGTGAAAATTATCAGACTTAAACTATCTGGTATGATAATTTTTTCTCATTTCTGTTCTAAAAATTGTTTCTATTACTGTTAAAAGCAATTCCCATTATTATAAAAAGGCATTTGTTTGTAAGAGGACCAAGTGACTAATTAACCTTTTGACTGTTTAAAAATCGTCAGTAAAAATAAGATACTTCAGTATGCGTTGCTTAAACATAGCAGCATTTTTCTATAAAAAGCATCATCATACCTATAAATCAGACAATCTGTATTCAGATGTCCTCTTTTGTAATCCAAAATATCTTATATGGTTTGCTCAAAATAGAATACATTAAGAAATTATACATTATATGTAAATACTCTATTAAATCTTTTCTTTAATAACACGTCCTATCCCTGTCTCCATCCCTATTTTTTGTTTTGTTATGTTTTGTTTTTGTTATGATACCAACTTCCTTAGACAGCTAGAACATTTATCTTATAAAATGTTCTATGTGCTGGATCTTTCTTATTCTTTCCTCATGATGTCATTAATCTGCTTTTTACTCATATTGTCTCTAAACTGGAAAATGAATCTAAAGGTTTGGCTAAATTTAGGTTGCATATTTTTTGCCAGGATATTTAAGGGGTGATGCTGTCTCCTTTTTATCATATCAAGAGACAAGTAATTTCTACTTTGGTGATAGCCAGCTCCCATCATTGTTAATGTTATTATGCTTCTTTCCCTTTTGACCAGCAAATAATTTGTGGAGTGATAATATGCAGATATGAAGCCCTATTGTCTCTGTTTTCTACCTACTTTTAGCATCTGTTGATAATTCTTACCTAAATTGTCTTATTTAAGGTACAAAATGACAAATTTTCTATTTGTATTATTTTTTCTGTTTATTAGCTGTTATATTTTATTAAGGAAGAACTTCCCATTATTAACTAGGGCTATTGGTTTCCTGAAAAGTCTCTTCTGCATAAATGCTTAATTCTTTCTCTTTCATCACATATTTTCAGAGTAAGGAGTTGATCTAAGAATCATTTCTGGTGATGAAAATTAATTTTGATTTGTTTTTGTAGTTAGCATTGTCTCTTCCTCTGTGTCATTATGATCTCATGAAATATTATGTATTTACTCTATTTTTCTTTCCTTTCCACTTCCTCTCTTCTTTCCTCCCTCTCTCCCTGTCTTTCCTTCCTGTTTTTAAATGCTCAGATTGCCCCAAATTTGGCCAAGAGGAGCCCCTTCATAATGGTTTTTAAGTCCTTTTGACATGACTGACTTTCTTAGTCTTATAAGCATGCTTATTATTTTCTGGTAAAACAACATAGCATTCTGGCATTTCAAGATCACATTGTATAGTTTTTAACCCATATATGGAATAAAGTATTTGTTTAAGAATGGAAGTCTGGTTTCTTTCATTGTGAAATAGCATTTAGGGATCTCCTATTTAAGTGCTAAGGATACTAACTTGTTTTGATATATGCCTTTTGAGGCAAAAATTTTTGTTATTTTGGGGAAAAGTCAATGGAAATGGAAAAGAGGATACTTTGTACAGACTTGTTTAAAATAAAAAATTAATAGCGGCAAGAGCACACTTTACATTTTTAATAAATATTGAAGGACAACACATCTCAGGCAGATAAAAACAAAACAGGTTCATAAGTCTTTTTTTTTTTTTTTTAAGATTTATTTATTTATTTGAAGGGCAGAATTTACAGAGAGAAAAGGAGAGAGAAAGAGATCCATCTTCCATCCACTGGTTCACTCCCCAAATGGCCACAACGGCTTAATCTGGGCTGATCTGAAGCCAGGAGCCAAGAGCTCTTTTCGGGTGTTCTGCATGGGTGCAGGGGCTGCTCTTTTCCCAGACAGATTAGCAGAGAGCTGTTTTGGAACTGGAGCATCCAGGACTCAAACCAGAGCCCATATGGGATGCTGGCGTCACAGGCAGCAGCTTTACTTGCTAACCACAATGCCGGCTCACCAGAAGTCTTTTATAAATAAAAGCAGTCTGGTAGCTAAAAAGTGAATCCTATTGCGTAATTTAGTTTCTCCCTGGTAATTCGTTTTCTTTTTCAGTTCTTTCCTAAATATGAGACCTGTCTTTTTATTTTACTTTTTCCTTTCTACCTTTTTATTTATTTATTTTTAGATTCCTTAATTTTTCCTGAAACTCTTAATGTTTTTCTCTGATCTCACTTTATTTGCACTGTCTTTGTTACTAAAAGGTATGGGCACGTTACTCTTAATTCAGCATAGGAATTTGAAATTAAATTATAAGTGTTTGTAGAATCTTATGTCGAAAAGAGAATCAACAGTTTTCTAGTTTAAAATTTCAAACTTGTTATTTCTACAATGGCTTTAAAAAGAAAAGATTATACTTTAAGCTAGTTGATGTCCAAAAAATTTAAACTGATATTTGGATATTCTGATGGTGTGCTACTGAAATTTCTCCCCCTCCTCCTGAATTCTTGTGTCAAATGGGATTGCATGGAATATTTCCTTGCTTTATAATTTCCCAACCTTTTTAAGTTACTGTGTTTGCACAGTCTGTTTGACTTATCTTCCTGTGAAAATACTTCTTTCTATATAGTTTATTTTGAGGTGATACTGTTAATGTTTTATAAAAGACTTAAATAAGCCTTAACAAAAATCAGTGATTTTTCTAAATTCTTTGTGAGTCTTCATACTCATGATTCATTAATTTGTTAATTTTCTCAGTATTTCAGAGATCTTAAAAATAATAATTCCTGTGTTTAAAAGAAAATTAGCCAAAAATCAATATTGTATTTAACTTTTCTTGAGATGCTTTTTTGATTTATTTTTATATTATTGAAGAATACATTTTCTTTCCTCTTAAGCATACACTCGGGGAAGTCTGGGTACAGAAAACATCTGAAATGAATACAGATAAGCAGTACTTTTGTCGCACACATTTGGGACATCTTCTGAATCCTGGAGACCTGGTGTTGGGGTGTGTATTACTTTGTAGCATTTTAAACTGCCAATTAGCATTATGTATTTTCTTTAGGGGCCAGCAAGGATACCTAAAATACCAAAGTTGTCTATTCCAAAAGGATAGGTTCTGAGGTAGTTTATAATTTATTTTATTATTGTTTTTTAAAGATTTAGTTATTTTATTTGAAGTCGGTTAACAGAGAGAGCAGGACAGATGGTGGATCTGCTGCTTCATTCCCCAAATGGCCATAATGACTATATCTGGACCAGAGTGAAGCCAGGAGCTTGGAACACATCTGGTTTGCCACGTGGTTGTTTGGCCCAGGCATTTGGATCATCTTCTGTTATTATTCCAGGAAAATTAGCAGGGAACTATATCAGAAGTAGATCAGCCAGGAATTGAACTGTCACTCATGGGGTGCTGGCATCACAGGTTGTGGCTTAACCTGTTGAGCCACAGCACTGGTTCCTTGTTTTATTATTGATAACTAAACTGTGGATTGGATGGACACCTATGATTACTCTATTTTGGCCATCATCTTAAAAAGTCATCTCTTCCAAGATTTTAGTAATTGAATCTTGAAATTATACAGTTAGATCCAGATTTATAGCTTTTTTGAGGAATAGGTAGTTTATTTCTATTATGTGTGTGGTGCCACTCAATATTTCACCTTTAATATTTAGCACCCATATCTTAAGGGTATATAAAAGTGAAAAACAGTCTTTTATAAATCAGTTTACCTGTGTGCCTTACACATTACTCTTGCTATTAGGTTTCAGTTCCTTTACCTGGGAGATTGAGGGATTTTGATTTGCTTTATGTTGGCTTTGTAAAGCAGATGAAGCTATTCCACTAAATCCTTAATTTAGATTGGCATATTAGTCTGTTTAGCTGATTTTACAAGTGATGGTACTTCAATAAGCTCATGGAAAATAGATGAAAAGATGCTTGTTTTGGAGAGGAAACTTTGACATTCATAGTTTTTTCATAATGTTCATTTTTCATGTACTTTTTTTTCTTAAGGATTTATTTTATTTATTTGAAAGCAGAGTTTCAGAGAGAGAGAGATCGATCTTCCATCTGCTGGTGCACTCCCCAAATGACTGCAGTGGTTGGTACTGGCCCAGGCCAAAGCCAGGAGTCTTGAACTCCATCGTAGTCTCCCACATGAGTGACAGGAGCTCAAGTACTTGGGGCATCTGCTACTGCTTTCCCAGACACATTATCAGGGAGCTGGATTGGAAGTGGAGCATTCTGGACTTGCTTTGGTGTCACAGGTGGCAGCTTAACCTGCTGTGCCACATACCAGTCCCTTAATGAACTTTTGAAGTCCCTTCATATATAGAGAGGTAGACAATAATGGTTACTATATGACCCTCAGAGGTAGAATAATTTATTTCTACCATGATCTATAGGAGCTTATGCTATGTAAATTGCTAAAACTTAAAGTGTGAAGCATCTTAAATGTTTGAGATTGAGAGAAAGATTTTGATACTATCCATAACACAAAGTTACACTGAAGGGATAAATAATTTTTCATTGTTTACATTTCAGGTTTGACTTGGCCAACTGTAATTTAAATGATGAACATGTCAACAAAATGAACTCTGATAGAGTTCCAGATGTGGTAAGACTTTAAATTTTTCTCTTTTTTTCCTATGTAAAAAGGGATTGGTTGTAACTCTTCACATGAGTCAGAGTATATGAATTCACACTTCTGAAAATAGCAAATCAATTTAGAGGTTTCTTTGAATTGAAGGGAAGATAATAATGACAAAAGTCCTCATTTTAAATAATTTTTCTTGGGCATAAGCCCATAATTTTTTGAATTCTTTTGTTTTTGTAATCAAATTTTTATTTTCTGTCAAAAAAGTTGATACTCTCTGTAGAGCAAAAATATATTTGCAGTTATAATTGATGATCCTATAAAATTACTCAAATTCATTCTTTTTTTTTTTTTTTTTTTTTTTTGACAGGCAGAGTGGACAGTGAGAGAGAGACAGAGAGAAAGGTCTTCCTTTTGCCGTTGGTTCACCCTCCAATGGCCGCTGCGGTAGCGCGCTGCGGCCGGCGCACCGCGCTGATCCGATGGCAGGAGCCAGGTGCTTCTCCTGGTCTCCCATGGGGTGCAGGGCCCAAACACTTGGGCCATCCTCCACTGCACTCCCTGGCCACAGCAGAGAGCTGGCCTGGAAGAGGGCAACCGGGACAGGATCGGTGCCCCGACCGGGACTAGAACCCGGTGTGCCGGCGCCGCATCAAATTCATTCTTACTAGGATCAGCCTATTATGTATATTGTTCAGTTAAGAAGGCATTTAGAGTGAAGACACATTATTCAAATTTGAATATAATGTTGGGAATAATCTTCACGGTATCAAGTCTTGAAGAAAGACTATTGTGAGAAATCTGTGAAGTTCTAACATGATGAGTTTAACAGTCATGAGGAACATTGAAATCAGTGTAAAAGACCTACTTATTGTTTGTTTAGTCTTTTAGAATAAGTATTGATTTCTTTAGTTATGAAAAAAAATTAAGTTATGGTAAAAGAAGGATCCTCCCTCTCCCGCTATACACCATTTAGCTTTCATTAGTTGACAAGGTAGGAAATAGAAGCATGGTTTGGATGAAGTCAAAATGCGGATTTCTAACTAGGTTATAAGACAAGATCATGACTGTCTTGTAAGATTTTTGTTTTGTGTAAAATTTTCAGTTATTCATTGTGCAGTTTGGTTTACCATGTTCTAAGATACACTGTTGTGAAAGTTATACATAGTATGTAAGCACTTGTTAGTGGGAAAGTTACCCTGTGATGTTTCACAGTCGTGTGAATATTAGTTGAAAATTGAAGTTTGATTTTAAAAATACTGAAGGTTTTGATATAAAGAAATAATAGTCACTGGAAATTTTCTCTTTGTAAATTTTAACAATTATATAAAAATGCCCAAATATGTTTTCATATAAATACACAGAATAATTTTGAAAGTCCTTTTGACCACTATTTCTTTCTTTCTGTTATCAATTTGGTGACTTTTCTGGAATCCCCATAACCTTTCACTTTTAATTTTATTGGATTTTGTGGTCCTACTATGTAGTCAGTCCCATTTTTTGTAATTTTGCAAATATTTGTTGCAGGTATTAATCAAGAAGAGCTATGATCGTACCAAACGTCAGCGACGTAGAAACTGGAAACTGAAAGAGCTTGCAAGAGATAGAGAGAATATGGATACAGATGATGAAAGGTGCCCCTTTTCTTTAAAACTTTTATGTTTTCTAAAAGGAAATCCTTAACGATAAATCATTTTTATGTTATAAAGAATTAGGCATCATATGATTTATCTTTACACTCAATGTTAATTTTGTATTTTTATCAGATATTGATGGAATTGGTGTAAGAGTCTATAATGGCATTTAACATGGGTAAAATAGTTACTTCATGGGTTATCACCTGATTAATTGCAGTGTTAATATGAACAGTTTAGTTGAAAAGTTAAAATATAGTAAATAATTACCTTGTGGATATCACAAATATTAGCCAAGTATTTATAACTTGAGATTAGAAGAAAACAGCTCCTTGATGTTATTTTTCGAATGACTTCAGCAGAAATGAAGATAATGTGTTCTAAAAAAGTTTATTAGGTGATTCAAAAAGTGACCATGTGCTGGTGAAGACACTGGTCTAAATAATGAAGAGTCAATATAAAATTGTTTTATGAAATATGAATTAGGAAACAACAGTATTTCTAAAATATAATCTTGTAATTTAAAAGAAGTATGAATAAATATTTAACATTAAAATAATGAGATATTGTAAGTGCATGTTTGGCCATCTGTAGTCCTAAATTCTCTATTTCAGCTTCGCGATAAAGCTGTTTTAGTAGAGGAGGAGGAGGATTCTTATTTTCTCATATTCATATTTAACATTACCTTCTACTCACCTGTTTTTATTACAGAGTTTTGAAAGAAAAGTTTTTAAGCCTGTGGAAGTACCTTCCATATTTTATCTTTTATTAAGATTATAATAATTGGAACACATTTATCTTGAAGAACTGACAATGGAGAAAACATAACTTCACATTATCTTGGTGAAGATGAAATGTTTAAATATTCTTTCTCCTTTAGGCAATACCAGGATTTCCTTGAAGATCTTGAAGAAGATGAAGCAATTAGAAAAAATGTCAACATTTACAGAGGTTGGTGTTTTAGGAGTGTTTCATTTAAATCATATTATATACAAATACAGTACCCAGGATGAGTACTTGTTGTCTTAAGCTTTGGTTCCCATAGTTGACATATATTGTTTGTTTTTTAAACCACTATAGTCAAACTTTTACATAAAGTTACAAAACAACAAAATTTACTAAAATGTTACTTGCTTTTACCACACTTGATATCTTTTTTTAAATAAATATTTTTTTATTAGAAAGGCAAAGAAAGTGATCCTTCTATCTGCTGGTTCACTCTGCAAATGGCCACAACAGCCGGGAGTAGGCCGGACTGAAGCCAGGAGCCAGGAACTCCATCTAGGTCTCCTAAAGGGGTGGCAAGATCTCGAGTACTTGAGCCCTCATTCTCTGTTTCCCAGGCACATTATCAGGGAACTCTGATTCAGAAGTGGAGTAGCCAGGGCCTGAACCAGCACTCCAGTATGTGGTGTGTGTGTCCCACACCTTATCCTTATCCTAGTGTGATCCCTCAAGTTGCTGGACTCTGTAATTTATTCATACATTTATAGAGTTATTGATATATTTATTGAGTTATTATTGAGTTCATTTATTCAATGAATATTTGAATGCCTAGATAAGATAGTTAAGTAATACTAACGATGGGAGAATCAGCTATTTAAACGTTTCTGTATTTTCACTAGTTTGAAATCTACTTTGTATTTTTTTTTCTCAGATTCAACCATTCCTGTAGAAAGTGACACAGATGATGAAGGAGCACCTCGAATTAGTTTGGCTGAGATGCTTGAAGACCTTCATATTTCCCAAGATGCCACTGGTGAAGAAGGTGCATCAATGATGACATAATGAGATTGTGTTGTAGACTGTTTCTACATTTGGGCTCAGGAAATTGGATAAAATAACCTTTACTGTGTATTCTATCTTTGTCTACCTATTGTAAGATGAAAAATTTGGTTTTAAGACTAAATAAATTGATTTTGATTGCTCACTCAAAGCACTGCAAGAGTTTGATAGCTTTGCAGTTTAAGATAATAAAAGATTATAGAGAATGTAATTATTGATATGTAGGCCATTTTATGTATGGAATCTTTTTTTTAGAATGAGGCATTACAGTATTTTCACCTACTATAGTGCTAGATTTAAAAGGTGAAAAATTGTGGTTCCTTGAATATTAAATCTTAAACCAAAAAATGAGTATTTACATTATTTTCACTTTGTTTTATGAGCTTATGAAGAGTAATTTTTAATGTGAACTTGTTATGCACTTTGATCCATTTTAGGTTATTTTATATGTTCTTAAGGTAGAGAAATTGAGTCTCAGCATATCATTGGGTAGTTAAGAGGAAAGTTAATCTTTTTTATTTCTTCATAAAATTACATCTTCAGATGCTTTTAAACTGAAGGTTATCTTAATTTTTATTGCCATAGAAACACTTAAATATTTGTAGATTTGTAGCAAACATAGACTAGTTACTTAAAGATTAAATAATAATTTGTTCCTTTGTGATTTTTCTTGGGCAGGCAACTTAGGGCAGTAGCTGTTTATGTCATAAAAATGTCTTCCTATCACCTCAAGGATTTTAGTTTATGAATTGAGATGAAAGAAATTTTCTCTGTAAGTTGCTATCATTGAGCACATCACCTTTAAAAAGAAAATTGGATTCCAGCATGTAGAGGGTAGTAATAAAAGTAAGATACATCTTATAAAACCATGAGTCAGATTTGAATGAGTAATGCCTTCCATATCCATCCTGAAAGAAAAGCCTTGGCTTGGATTCTAAAGTGTTCTGAGAATGAAATATTAAGATCCTATTTCTGTAAGCAAGATCAGGCTTACTATGTATAACAGAACTAAGAGGTAATTAAAAATATACACACAACACTAAATATTAGAGATGGAGCAAGTACTAAATGAAACATTTTTCTTTTTTTCAAGATTAGACTCCCCAGTTTTGAAGTTATGAATAAAGACTTGAACTTCATATAATGGCACCTTTATTGTCTGCATATTTAGTTAAAGTTGTGGATCTAAAAGACATGTCCTATACTTGATGGTAGCCTGTAGGGCAGGTTTCTCTTAGTTTTTCAAAGGTGAGCATGGCTGCCTCAAGTACTCACATGTAGTCTATTGCTTCTATGTTAAAATATAAGCATGAAAATAAAAACATCTTTCCCTTTTTCTGTGTCCTTGAAGTGGGTACATTAGTGTCAAATTTACATGAGAGGGTATCTCATGCAATTGTTATATTTAAGTGCTTTTTTTTCCCTGAAAAATATAGTTTTCACTAACTTTATTTAATCTTTTTTTTTAATTTTTAAAATTTTTTTTTAACTTTTATTTAATGAATATAAATTTCCAGAGTACAGCTTATGGATTACAGTGGCTTCCCCCCCCCCATAACTTCCCTCCCACCCGCAACCCTCCCCTTTCCCGCTCCCTCTCCCTAATCTTTTTTTTAAAAAAGAGATTTATTTAATTTGAAGGCAGAGTGACAGAAAGAGGGGTAGAGACAGAGATTTATTTAATTTAAAGGCAGAGTGACAGAAAGAGGGGTAGAGACAGAGAAATCTTCCATTTGCTGGTTCACTCCCCAAATGGATGCATCCTCCAGAGCTGGGCCAGGCTGAAGCCAGGAGCTGAGAGCTTCTTCCAGGTCTCTCACATAGGTGTAGGGGCCCAGTACTTGGGCCGTTTTCCGCTGTTTTCCCAGGTGCATTAGCAGGGAGCTGGATCAGAAATGGAATAGACAGAGCTTGAATCTGCATTCTGATAAGGGTGCTTGTATTGGCATCATAAGCAGAGGCTGAACCTTCTGCACCACAGTGCCAGCCCCAGTCTTATTTTTTTGATGTCTTACCTGTTTGAGTGTTGAAGCCTGTTTATTGAACACTCGCTGTGACAAGGTAAAGGAATATGATTAAGAAAAAATGTTATCCCAGAATTTGTACAGAATTAATGTGAAATCTAATTTAGTGTCTGATTCCCATAGTGAAGAGGCTTCTTGTTCCCACAGTACTATTTTTTTAAAAAAGATTTATTTTATTTATTTGAAAGAGTTACAGAGAGGAGAGGCAGAGAGAGAGGGGTCTTCTATCCACTGGTTCACTCTCCAAATGATCGGACCTGAAGCCAGGAGCCAAGAGCTTTTTCTGGGTCTCCCACGCGTGTGTAGGGGCCCAAGGACTTGGGCCATCTTCTACTGCTTTCCCAGGCCATAGCAGAGAACTGGTTCGGAAGCCGAGCAGCCAGGACTCGAACCAGTGCTCGTATGGGATGCTGGTGCTGTAGGCCGTGACTTTAACCCGCTGCGCCATAGTGCCGGCCCCTCCCTCAGTACTACTGCTGATATCCCAGAGTTGATATGAGTTGCAAAGGTGGCTAAGTAGATGTACAAATGGTTTATAAATATTACTAATTTAGAAGTCAGTATGATCATTATACTGTATAGAGTTGAAGCTGTTTTGTAGTCCACAGTCACTGATGAGTAAGAAAAGAGTTGAAACAGAGTTTCTGGTATAATTGAAATATTTCACAGAACTCAGCTGGTTCTTTGATATAAAAGAACCCAGGCATTTGAGGCTGTGTGTGAGGATACCCATTACCATCCAAGCCTGAGTTGGTGCCACAGTTTTCACCAGACTCTTAAATTTGGTAAATGTGTCTGTATTGATTCTATCCTTACATTACTTATGTGATTTCTAGTCCAAAGGATGTTTACTTTTTAAAATAATTTTTTAAAAATTTCTCTACAAGACTTAGAAAAAAGTTGTGAGACTGCAAAGAATTTCTGGATACACTACCCAGATTTGCCAAATGTAAATATTTTACTTCATTTGTTTTCTTTACCCTACTTCCTGGTTATTTTTTACTTACGCATTTGAGAGTAAGGTATAGACATTATACTTCTTTACTCTCGAGATATTTCATATTTTTATTTATTTGAAAGATACATGCACACACACATACACACAGGGAGAGACAAAGAGAAAGAGATTTTTCATTTGTTGGTTCACTTCCCAAACACCCATAACAGCCAGGGGTGGGCCAGGTTGAAGCCAAAAGCTTGGAACTCAATCCAGGTCTCCATGTGGGTGGCAGATGATTCAAGTATTTGTGCCATAAATTTCAGATCTCTGTCTCCAAAACAAGGAATTTTCTAATTGAAATGCAGTGATCAAGTCAGAAAACTAATATTGACTTAAAGCTGTAATCTAATCAACAGAGTATATTAAGATTGTGTCAATGTCCAAAAAAAGTCTGTTACAGAAAAACAGTTCAGTTTAAAATTCTCATACCCTTTAATTTTCTTTAATCTGGGCCAATAGCTGAAGGTATATTTTATGAGTTGTTGAAGAGTCCAAGCCAATTATTTTGTAGAATAACCTGAATTTGGGTTTGACTGATGTTTTTATGGTTAGATTTAGGTTATATCCTTTTGGCAAGGCTACACCAGAAGTTATGCCAAATTCTCATTGTATTACATTAGAAGGCATGTGCAATCAATTAGTCCAGATATTCCCCATCTTCTGGTAGTTGGTCTTTTCTTATGAGGAAGAGCTTTCCCTCTTCAAGTATTTGCTTATTCAACTGTTTTTCATAGCAGTGTAGACTCTTGGAATTTTACTTTAGTTAGGATTTAATCCTATGTCTTCATTATTTTCGCTTGTTTTTTTAAAAAAACTCATTTTTAACTTACAGGTAATGAATTTTGTTATTTGATGTGTGGATATATGAATTTTAACAGTTATGAATTATGTAATCACCACAGTGAAAACACATTGTAGCTTCCCCCAAAATTCCTTCTTGCTGCTCTTTTGTTTTCAAATGCCTTTACTATCCATAGTCCTGTCAACTTTTGATCTGTCCTCTGACCTTATATAAATATATGAATGAAACTACTACAGTATGTAGACTTTTGAATCTAGTTTCTTTTACTTGGCATAGTTCACTTGAAATTCATCCACTGCTATATGAGAGCATTTCCAAAAATTCATGGAAAATGGAATTAAATAAACTTGCTTTGGTACAAAAGTTTTGACAGCTCTGCATAGTTTTTTCATAATACTCATTTCAGTAAACTTTTTGAATACCCTTCATATATATGGTAAGAGTTGATTTTTTTTATTTCTGAATAATCTTGAATTGTGAAGATGTGTCACAGTTTACCCATTTCTCTATTACACATTTGAGTTGTTTCCACTTTTAAATGATAGGTAGTAAAGCTGCTCTGTGTATCTGTATAGTTGTTTAGTTTACATCAGCAAATAACTTGAAATAACATTGTTACTTCCTGTAGTAAATATATATATATATATATATATTTTTTTTTTTTTTTGACAGGCAGAGTGGATAGTGAGAGAGACAGAGAGAAAGGTCTTCCTTTTTGCCATTGGTTCACCCTCCAATGGTCGCTGCGGCCGGCGCATCGCGCTGATCCGAAGCCAGGAGCCAGGTGCTTCTCCTGGTCTCCCATGGGGTGCAGGGCCCAAGCACTTGGGCCATCCTCCACTGCCTTCCCGGGCCATAGCAGAGAGCTGGCCTGGAAGAGGGGCAACCGGGACTAGAACTAGAGGGAGAGACACAGAAAAAGAGTTGGTTTATTCTCCAGATGGCCACAACCACTAGGGCTGGGCCAAGCCGAAGCCAGGAGTCAGCAGCCTCATCTAGGTCTCCCACTTGGGTGGCAGGGACCCAAGTACTTGGGTCATCCTCTGCTTTTTTCCAGGCCATTAACAACTGGATCAGAAGTGGAGCAGCTGGGGCATGAATTGGTGCCGATATGGGCTGCCAGCATAGCCAGCAGTGGCTTTTCCTGCTACGCCACAATGCCGGCCCCTGTTGTTTTGCTTTGCATTTCCCTAGTGAATAACAATATTGAGCACCTTTTCATGTGCTCCTTTTGTGTTGGTATGTCTGGTAAAATGGCTGTACAAATCTCATAGATTTTTAAAGATTGGGTTTTGTCTTAATTTGGCTGCTGTAATAAATACCATAGACTAAGATGGCTTTAACAACAGAAACTTATTTTCACAGTTCTGGAGGCTAGGAAGTCCAAGATCTGGTTCTAGTTAAGGTCCTCTTCCTGGTTTGTACATGGCCAGTTGTCTTGTTGAATCCTCATATGATGGAGAGCAGAGGAAGAGGAAGCAAGTTGTGGCAGAGTAGAGAGGAAGAGCTCACTACTGTCCCTTCAGTGGAGCATTAATCCCATCATGTGGATTTCATTGCCTTACCCTAATTACCTCCTAATGGCCCCACATCCTGGTGCATCTTCTAATTAGAGATTGGTGTTTCAACATGAATTTTGGGGGGATATAAACATTGAGTCCATAGTTGACTGGTTGTTTTTCTAAAGATTAATACTATTTTTAAAATATTTATTTGCAAGGCAGAATTAGAGGGAAAAACAGGAATCTTGCATCTACTGATTCACTCCCCAAATGGCTGCAACGGCCAGAGCAGGGCCAGGCCAAAGCCAGAACAGCTGCAAACTACATTCAGGTCTCCTGCATTGGTGGCAGGGGCCCAGGCACGTAGGTCATCTACTACTGCTTTCCCAGGCACATGAGTAAGGAGCTGGATTGGAAGTGGAGCAGCTGACTCAAACCGATGCTTATATGGAATGCCTGAATGGTAGGCAGCTGCTTAACACATGGTGTCAACCCTGTTTTCTAATTATTGAGTTTTGTTGTTGTTCACGTTCTATCAGACTCAACCAATGTGTACCTGTTTAAGCTGGGTCTATGTATTTCTGACATGTGCCAGTTACATATGTGATCTTGTTCATAGATGCTGATACGATGTAATTCTGGGCAGGTTTTGGATTTCCCTTGGTCAGGCCCTGCCTACAATCTGTTCTTGGCTTATTTTGCTCAGAAGAGAACAATGTGCTTATAAATAGAGCAGCTTCAGTTGAGGCATCTATGACTTAAGGAATTAATGGTTTCATAAGGAAAGACACAGGTGTAAGGGCTGTTTATTTTCACTATTGATTTTGTAGCATGCTGAAATAACTTGCTAAACTTCAATGAAGGCAAAAAATCAGTCTAGATTATGGATCCATTTTTGAAAGAACGACCATATTGCCTAGGAAAGAAGCATGATTCAAGGTTTCTTCTTTTTTTTTTTTTTTTTGACAGGCAGAGTGGATAGTGAGAGAGAGAGACAGAGAGAAAGGTCTTCCTTTTTGCCGTTGGTTCACCCTCCAATGGCCGCCGCGGTAGCGCGCTGCGGCCGGCGCACCGCGCTGTTCCGATGGCAGGAGCCAGGTGCTTCTCCTGGTCTCCCATGGGGTGCAGGGCCCAAGCACTTGGGCCATCCTCCACTGCACTCCCTAGCCACAGCAGAGAGCTGGCCTGGAAGAGGGGCAACCGGGACAGGATCGGTGCCCCGACCGGGACTAGAACCCGGTGTGCCGGCGCCGCAAGGCGGAGGATTAGCCTAGTGAGCCGCGGCGCCGGCGTCAAGGTTTCTTCTGATAGAACAAGATCTCAATAGTATTTAAAGGTTATTAGAAATAGGTTGGGCAGCTGGGTTTTTTTTTGTTTTGTTTTGCTTTTTGGTTTTTTTTTTTTTTTTTTTTTTTTTTTTTTTTTTTTTTAGATTTATGTATTTATTTGAGAGGTAGAGTTACAGAGAGGGTAGAGTTCTTCTATCTGCTGGTTCGCTCCCCAGATGGCTGCAATGGCCAAACTGGGCTGATCCAAAGCCAGGAGCCAGGAGCTTTTTCTGGGTCTCCCATGCAGGTGCAGGGGCCTAAGCACTTGGGCCATCTTCTGTTGCTTTCCCAGGCCATAGCAGAGAGCTGGATCAGAAGAGGAGCAGGTGAGACTAGAACCGATGCCCATGTGGTATGCCAGCACCATAAGCAGAGGGTTAGCACAGTATGCCACAGTGCCGGCCCCTAGCTACTGCTTCTGTAGCAGAGCTATTGTGTTTTATCTGATGGAGATTTTATTTTGTTTTTGGTAGAGTAAGTACTACAGTACTGCCTGTCACAGATTTTTCAAACTTCAGATAACAGTTTTATAATAATATAGGTATGAGTATAACCTACTCTACAACATTGTTGTGAAATATTTACATATGCTAGCAATAGTTTATGAAGTGTGGAACAAGTAATTCTAGGGAAATAAAAACATGTTTTGGAGTTAGTTTATCTGTCATTTACTAGCTATGTGACCTGAACTTTCTAAACATTTGTTTCCTCATTTTAAAAAAGGGAATAGTACTGTTTAGAGTATTGCCAAAATTTTTAACACAGTATGACAGATTATAATTATATAAAAAATAGTGCTTGCTTTCACATAGTCACCGTTTTAGTGTTTTAGTAAGTTGAGGAAAAACCAAATCTTGTATGCATTCAAGTTTTGGAGTAGCATGGAGCTTGTTCTAGAAAACGTAGATGGTAGAGGGAACTATAAAGACAAAAGCAGAAATTACCCATTATCCTACCACAGCAAGATATCACTGTTAACATTTTGGTTTATTTCCTTTTTTTTTTTTTTTTAGATTGATTTATTTATTTGAGAGGTAGTTACAGACAACAAGAGGGAGAGACAGAGAGAAATGTCTTCCTTCTGTTGGTTCACTCCCCAAATGGCCGCAATGGCCAGAGCTGCGCCAATCCGAAGCCAGGAGCCAGTGCTTCTTCCCGGTCTTCCCATGTGGGCACTTGGGCCATCCTCTACTGCTTTCCTAGGCCATAGCAGAGAGTTGGACTGGAAGAGGAGCAGCCGGGACTAGAACCAGCGCCCATATGGGATGCTGGCGCCGCAGGCAGAGGATTAACCTATTGTGCCACGGCTCCAGCCCCTGGTTTATTTCTTTTTTTTAATAGACTTAATTTTTCACAGTTTTAGCTTTATAGAAAAATCCAGGAGATAGTACATAGAGATTCCAGATATGCTGTGCCTAGTTTTCCCTATTAACATTTTGCATGAGTATGATACGTGTGTTATAATTAATGAGCTAAACTTGATACATTATTATTAACTGAAGTCCATAGATTAGAGTTCCTTAGTTCTTAACTAATGTCCTTTTTCTTTTCTAGGATCTGATCCAGGGTACCACATTACATTTTATTGTCACGTTTTCTTATACTTCTTTTGGCAATGATAGTCTCTCAGATTTTCCTTTTTTATCTTAACAGTTTTGAGGCTTAGTGGTCAAGTATTTTATAGTATGCTCCACTTTTGGTATTTGTCTGATGAATATTTCATGAATGGGTTATAGATTATTGGGAGGAAGACCACAGAAACAAAGTGCCATTTGCATGACCTCATATGAGGGTACATAACTTTAAAATGATTAATATGAAGTTAATTAATCATATAAATATGAATATGATGTTGACTTTGATCTTTTACAAATATTTCCTCCCAGTCTGGCTTGCCTTTACAAAGATATGTGAAAATAATTTATGCACATAGAATATTTATATGTATTATATGTAATTACCCATGACTATATAGAGGTAACATACTGTAGATGGATTTTTGTGCTTAGTAAGTTTTGCTTATTAACATTATCTTAAAAATTCTTAAACATATTTAGTAAAACAATCCTTCACTCACTGGTGCATTATAGAAATAGCCTTAATTCTTCTTCCATCTCTGTCTCCTTGCCTTTTATCCCATAACTCATGGTGGGATCAAGTAAACATTTAAAGCTTTGCAGGTCATAGGATCTCTATTACACCTACTCAACTCTCTGGTATAGCATGCAAAGGCTGTGGAAATGTATAAATAAAGGGAGTGGCTGTATTCTAATAAAACTATTTAAATTAGCTGGCCTGCTGACCCTGATTTAACTATGTATCAACCTTTTACTTTTATTTTGGCCTTTGGAGATGAGAATGAACCAAAAGTTCTGAGCCTAGGCCTAAAGAGCACTTGTATGTTTCCTCTAGAGCAAGGGTAACCTTTTTTTTTTTTTTTTCCCCATATCCATAACATTGTTCATGGGGCATACAGAATTATCAACTTAAAAATTAGCCTGCTATTTGGGCCGGCACTGTGGTGCAGTAGGTTAATCCTCTGCCTGCGGCGCCAGCATCCCATATGGGGGCTGATTCTAGTCCCGGCAGCTCCACTTCCAATCCAGCTCTCCGCTATGGCCTGGGAAAGCAGTAGAAGATGGCCCAAGTCCTTGGGCCCCTGACCCCGCATGGGAGACCTGGAGGAAGCTCCTGGCTCCTGGCTTCGGATTAGCGCAGCCCTGGCCATTGTGGCCAACTGGGGAGTGAACTGGTGGATGGAAGACCTCTCTTTCTCTGCCTCTCCTCTCTCTGTGTAACTCTGACTGCCAAATAAATAATTTTTTTTTTTTTTTGACAGGCAGAGTGGATAGAGAGAGAGAGAGAAAGGTCTTCCTTTTTGCCATTGGTTCACCCTCCAATGGCCGCTGCGGCTGGTGCATCGTGCTGATCCGAAGCCAGGAGCCAGGCGCTTCTCCTGGTCTCCCATGCGGGTGCAGGGCCCAAGCACTTGGGCCATCCTCCACTGCCTTCCCGGGCCATAGCAGAGAGCTGGCCTGGAAGAGGAGCAACCGGGATAGAATCCGGCGCCCCGACCGGGACTAGAACCCCGTGTGCCAGCTCTGCAAGGTGGAGGATTAGCCTGTTAAGCCACGGCGCCGGCGAATAATTTTTTTTTTTTAATTAGCCTGCTATTAACTGAATTTTGAGTCCTGTCTCTGGTTATCTTGGTGTAGCTGGACCAAATGATTTTGCAGACCTTACTGTGGCCCGTGGGCCGAACATTCTCCACCTCTGCTTTCAGGTCTCTGTTTTAGTTATGAGAATGTGATTGAATCTGTTAGAAGAGAGACAGTACAGAGCCAGGTTTCAAACCTCAGTTGCCTTCAAGCCAGTCACTTGTCATGCTAGCCACTCCTCACTGTGAGCAAGCCTAGCCAACGTCTGCAGGGTTGTCTAGCCAGCCGCCACTTGACCCCAGACATGTGCGCAGTAAACTTGTACACTTGATAAATGGCATTGTTGTGGTGTTAGACAATTGATAGTCTGAAATACCAACATTATATTAAGCAATCTTGAAGCTAATGATCCCCAGGTTTTTTATTTTTCCTTTTAATATTAAAAATCTATCCACTATTCCCATTTCTTCAAAATATATATTTAGGAATGAAGTTTCATATCAAAGAGCATATAAGAATCTCAGTAAATATTATAAAAATAATTTCCAGAAAGATTGCACCTGCTATAAAATACAGTTTACGAGCATGCCTCTTCTACAGTTTTACTGTTTTGGGTTCTTCGCTTGTGCCTTCTTTCCATTAATGTTCTCTAAGCTCAATTTAGGTGAAGCCTATTGATAGTGATTTGTTTGTTGAAGTTCCTTAGCAGTCAGCCTCTCTCTTAGTTTCTGCAAGCCTTCTCAGCTACTGCTGCTGTAGTCCCCCTTATCCTTAGTTTCAGTTGTTTGTGGTTAATCATGGTTTGCAGATATTAGTATGTCTTGATTTGAGAGAGACTACATTTGCATAGCTTCTCTTACAGTTTATTGTTATAAAGGTTCTATTTTATTACTGGTTTTAATCTGTTAGTTGGACTTCATTATAGGTATGTATATATATGAAAAAGTGAGAAATTTTTATGTATCTTTGTATATAAGTGTTGGTACAATCTTCAGTTTCAGGCTTCCACTGAGGGTCTTCAGGGATAAGGGAGGATTGCTCTATTTTCAAAAGTGTTTATCTTATTCTCAAACTAAACTGCATATTTCATTAGGGCAGTACAAATATAGCACAATGCATAGATCCTCAGCTGTGCAATTATTAGTACAATCTGAATCAAAATTTTGAAAAAATGGATAGACATTTTAGTTGAGTAAATCTTTGCTTTAAATAGTTTTTTAAAATCTTTAAGACATCAAACAAATTTTATTGACTTTGAAGGGTTGGCAAATAGGACTTTCAGAGTTGTCTATGTTGACTAAGACTATTTCATATAGAGAAGCAATACCTACAAATAATTCTATACTTTGGTAAATTTTATTGGAACAATATTTAACCGAAGTCTGGTGTAGGATTAACACAAACTGTTTTGACACATTGTAAATTATTTTCTGTCAGAGTATTGTGTTTAATGGGACATATACTTTTTTAAAATGATCATGTGGACAGAGAACCACAAATGACCTGTTCAGAGAAAGTAACTTATAAATAGAAGGAAAAGCTATTGAGCAATATTGAAGAAGCATAAAATATGGTAGTTTTCTTGTGTTTAGTATTTGGACTAGAATGATGTTGAGGGGCCAACTACTTGACAAAGGCCAAGGAAAATCAGTGTCCATGTGGATTCAAAAGCATCAGCATAAAAGAGTGCTGTAGAGTCTGTGTGGAATGTTACCAAACAGATTTCCTGGAGTGGTGACAATGAATGGTCTGGAATAAAGAATTCTGTATTTCAAAGGTCTTTAAAAAATCTGATTGGAGTGTAGAGTTCCATTTTTGGCATTTTGCCTTTTATTTTGTGAGAATAGGTAGACTGTGATCCTAGGAAAATTTGTGATATATCAATCATTTGGTTCTTCCAACCTTGTACTCTTTGCTTTCCCTAGATGTGTTTGCTCCTCTAATCTTCTCACAGGAAATGGTCTTATACACATAGTTAGGGATAAATAGTAGTTTCGGAATCAAGTGTTATTTCTGCAAGTATCTTCATTTTTGTTAGAGGCCACTTAAACCAAAGGGCATTTTCAGATGGGGTAACTAGTTTGGGAGATTCACAAGTCTTCTGTATGGTAGATGGAATTGTTTGTCACAGTTTTTAACTTTGTAGTGATATAAAGCATTAGCCTTGACCTATCCTCCTGGTGGAGTGTATTTCTGTGCCTCTTAGCTTTAGACATAGGTGTGTGACTTGCTTTGGCCAATGGAATGCTAATATGGAGAGGACAGAGCTTTTCTGTATTTACATTTATATTCATGTCCTTCTATTACCACTAGAAGAACATGCCTCTGGTGTACTGCCTCCCGTCTGTGCTCAGAATGAGACACTTGAAGCAGTATCACCTTCAACAGTTCATAAACCCATGAGTATGAGAGTAATATGTTAAGCCATTTGGGGGGGTGGTGGTGGTGGTTTCATATGCAGTATTGTGAATAAGTAACTCACACTCTGCATCTTTAAAATTCATTTCACTAAGCAGGCAATGCTTTCCTGATTGTAGAAGTAGGTGAGAAAAGTGCATGTGTCAAGAGAGGGAGAGGGTGTGTGTTGATTCAGTTCCATCTAATTGAATTTATTTAGAAGAATTCTGCATGATGAACCACCACCCACACCCCTTTTAGTTGTTGCTGATGTTAGCGAAAGGGAAGAGGATGATATTAAGTAAGGGAAAAGAGAAGAAAGGCCCTCGTCTTCTGGGAAGTTACTGTTAGGGAGATGGCATCTGACATCATCTAACAGCCCCTATTTTTGGACTCTAACCCTGTTTCAGTGATTAATATCACCAGTTATCCCATATACTACCCTTCTACCCCTGTGGTTCTGTAACTTGAGAATTTCTACAATAAGCAAGAATAAGAGAAATGCTATCTTTAAAAAGGAGGTAATTTTAAAGGTTGAGATACAACTTGCTTAGCACCTCTTTATTTCAGATACTTTATGATTAGAGACAGTCTAACATGGACAATGGGTTTAATAATATTTCTACCTGATCTGAAACTCTCTACTGACTAACCAGTGGATCTGTGGTCAAGTACAGGAATGGATTTATTGAGAAGAAAGACTAGTCAGATCATTTTATTTCATAAGTATTTTTTTCACATTTTCTATTCCCTAAGCAATGAGGACGCAAAACAAATATATATATATATATAGGGCCCATGGGCGTTATTTAGCTGTTTCAAACATAAAGTCACATTTGTCTCTTGATTTGGTACCATGTGGAAATGTAATTTTATTCGTACATGTAGGAAAGGAAGTGTAAAATAAAAAGTGAGTTAGAATTCCTACTTTCAAATCACAGCTGCTTCTTCATAGCTGTGTCCTTTAGGCAAGTACCTTTTCTGTGACTCAGTCTCTTCATCTGTGAAATGAGACTTCCACTGTTTAAAATTGTGGAGTCCGATTATTATGAAGTTAACAGAAAAGCAGTCGTTGTCAGATGATCTGACATAAAAGTGCTGGAAGTGTAAAGAGGAAAACATGTAGGACTGAAGCAGAAAAAGGAAGATAAGAGAGTGACAACCAGATTTTAGAAGCTGCAGATGTCTTGCCTGTAGCTCTTGTGGTTGCCTGCTTCTTTGTTATGAAAACCATTATTAAGATTGAGGTCTGAAAATGGTGTTTGACATGGTAGTTAAATACTGTTTGGCCTGCCTGCATCCCATCATATCAGAGTGTGTGGATTTAAGTCCTGGCTCTGTTTCCAATCCCAGTTCTTGTTATCATGCACCCTGGTAAGCAATAGATGATGGCTCAAGTACTTGGGTTCCCCTATCGACATGGGATGCTTGGATAGAATTCTAGGCTTTTGGCTTCCTCCTGTCCTAACTCCGGCTGTTGTAAGCATTTGGGGAATGAACCAGTGCATGGAAGATCTCTATGACTCTCTACCTTTCAAATGTTAATTTCCTCATTCATTTCCTGAAAATCTCTCTTATGATTTAACAATGTGACTGAAGTCCCTGTTTTTTATTTTTTTAAAGTGAGAGAAGAGAAGAATATCTTCCATCCACTGATTCACTCCCCAAATGGCCTCAACAGTTTATGTCTGGGGCAGGCTGAAGCCGGGAGCTAGGAACTCCATCCAGGTTTCCCTAATGGGCGGCAGGAGCCCAAGTACTTGCTGGCATTGGAAGCGGTGGCTTAACCAGCTGGTCCTTGCAGGCCCCACATGCCTCTCTATTTTTTAGTGCAAGGATATGGTTGCTCATGCTCAGAGCAGTGAACAACACATCAATCTGGGCATTCGCAGAAGAATGAAGAATCTAACCGGTGGAACCAGAGAAACCAGAGCAACACCAGAACTTAAATCACTGGAGCCCTTTCAGGAGAGAGGTTTGTTGAAGACAGAAATCTTACTATATTGGCCTGACCATAAGTGAATCCAGTCAGAGCTTGCTTCACTGGTGTCTCTGCATACCAGCTACTACCTAATGTGGTAAACTTTCCCCAGACCCCCTCCATAGAAGCAGATTTGAATGATTTTCTCCTGATTCCTTACTAGCATGTACTAAAGCCTTTCCCTTCTTGAAAGGCCAGGATCATAGATTGCTTTTGTGCACAATGGACTGCAGACCGATCTTGTTTAGTATTGCTAAGAGGGTGTAAACTTAATCCAAGTATGGTGTTTTGGAGGTAAACCTCGTGGGAGGTCTTGGGTCACTGGAGGAGTGCCCTTGCAAGGTACTTTTTTTTTTTTTTTTTTTGACAGGCAGAGTGGACAGTGAGAGAGAGAGACAGAGAGAAAGGTCTTCCTTTGCCGTTGGTTCACCCTCCAATGGCCGCCGTGGCCGGCGTGCTGCAGCTGGCGCACCGTGCTGATCCGAAGCCAGGAGCCAGGCGCTTCTCCTGGTCTCCCACATGGGTGCAGGGCCCAAGGACTTGGGCCATCCTCCACTGCCTTTCTGGGCCATAGCAGAGAGCTGGCCTGGAAGAGGGGCAACCGGGATAGAACCCGGTGCCCCAACCGGGACTAGAACCCGGTGTGCCGGCGCCGCAAGGCAGAGGATTAGCCTGTTAAGCCATGGCGCCGGTCCTTGCAAGGTACTTGTACCAAAAGGACTGTTAATGAAAACTGATTTGGGCCTAGCCTCATCTGCTTCCTGGCTCAACATACGACCCATCTCCACACATTCTCCCTCTTTCCTTCTGATGCTCCTAACCACCTCAGGACTCTGCTAATAAGAATGCCTTCATCAGATGCTGAACCGATGGGTTCTTCCCAGCCTTGGACTCTGAACCTTCAAAACCTTGAGCCAAAATAAACTATAAACTTTTTCATTCATAAGTAGCTTGTCTCATATAGTAATGAAATTCCAACTAGTATATTTTATAACATTGTTCATGGATTCAGTTTAAATAAATGTAATGGTGCTAAAATTTTACTTTTATTTACATTGAGAATGAAGTTTTGAGATGGATCCATGGAGCTGTATATAAATTTGGTTCACAGTTTTTCATTGCCTAATATTCTACCATATGAGTATAGCACATTTTCTCTTATGTGTGTTCCAATTGTTGGACATCTAAGTTGCTTGCACCTATCTTGAATATAATGCTGCACTGAACAGTCTCATCCCTGTTTTCTGGTGCATTGGCTCCGTGTCTAGGATATGTCTGCAATGTGGTAGGCAGCCTCTAAGTTGACTCATGATGGTCCCTGCCTTCTGATTTCCATGCCCTTGTTTATTCTCCTTCTTTTTAATGTGAGCTAAATCCAGTGATTCTTTTCTAACAGACTATGGCAAACCTGATGGGAGGTCAGTTCTGAGATTGGTTTACAAAAATATTGTGACTTCTATCTTGCTTGCCATTTTTAATTCTCTTTGTTTTTGGAGCCCTGACTCTACAGGGAGCAAGCTGCCATGTTAATGAACTACCCTATGGAGAGGTCCATGTGGGAAGAAACTGATATTTTTGGCCAACAGCCATGAGGCCCTTAGGCTTGCCAAAAGCTATGTGAGTGAGCTTGGAGTGGATCTTCTGAGGCTGCCAACACCATGTTGACCTTTGAGATGACTTCAGTCCCAGATGACCCTTGATTGCAGCCTTTGAAAGAAGCCTAACCCACAGGCACACAGGTAAGCCACTTTGATTCCTGATCTATGAATAATTGAAGATCATGAATTTTTGTTGTTTTAAACTACTATATGACAATATATAATTAATCCATTCAGTAATGTTATTGTTGAGTTGTAGGATATATACATATTTGACAAAGGATTGCCAGGTTTCTCTCCTGCCAGCAATATGCGAGTTTCTGTTTTCTCATTCTTTCTTATTTTTTTTTTTAGCTTTTTAAAATATAATTTAAAACTATTTTGTACCAGTACAATATATTAATTTTACAAATGTAAACTTTTATCAGCTGTTAAAGCATTTTCAAAACCACACATTCTACTTCAGCTTTATTACACAATATCTATAAGAAAATAATAATTTTTAAATTAGAAAACATAAAAATGCTTTCAATATAGAAGAGACAATCTCATTTTAAAGACAATACTCTATAAGAATGTCTACCAAGAAAATAACAAACTTTCACAGGATACCAAGCTGGACAGATGCTTTGGCAGATCTGATACAAAGCACTGTTAAAACCAGTCCAGAGCCGGCGCCCGGCTCACTAGGCTAATCCTCCGCCTTGCGGTGCCGGCACACCGGGTTCTAGTCCTGGTCGGGGCACCGATCCTGTCCCGGTTGCCCCTCTTCCAGGCCAGCTCTCTGCTGTGGCCAGGGAGTGCAGTGGAGGATGGCCCAAGTCCTTGGGCCCTGCACCCCATGGGAGACCAGGATAAGGCCCTGGCTCCTGCTATCGGATCAGCGCGGTGCGCCGGCCGCAGCGCTCCTACCGTGGTGGCCATTGGAGGGTGAACCAACGGCAAAAGGAAGACCTTTCTCTCTGTCTCTCTCTCACTGTCCACTCTGCCTGTCAAAAAAAAAAAAAAAAAAAAAAAGTCCAAAATAACTTAATCCAAACTGTATCATCATTCTTCATAGAAATCTAGACACCACTGAAGGTAGTTTCTTATACTTAAAAAAGATGAGGCATTTTTCCATGTGAGCATTCTGAATATCTCATTTGTATCAAAAACAACACTTTCAACTTAATAGCCATTTGCAGGGTTTTTCCCTTCACACAGACTATCACTGGCAATGGTTTTTAACGACTGTTACTGATCATTTTAATTTATTTATGCTGATAGAAAAATCAAGATAAACACACTTTTAAAATTCCATCCTTTACAAAAACGAGTTTATAAATTTGCATCATAAAAATTAGTGTTGAGACCACCAGGATGGCCTTCATTTCTATGGTTGTATATTAGTTGATTTTCCCAGACTTGGGATGGCAGAAGTTCCACTTTTCTTTGTAGTGTAATTAGCAAATAAATTGAAGACAGGTTAATAAGGTTGGTTGTATAATGGATTTTAGTGGGATGTGACCTTAGACCTATACAGCAATATAGGTATTAAAATACTGACAGAAAACCTTGGCTGGAATTTAATTCACCACTGACAACAAACAAAATCGGGAGATGAAAAATGAAAAATCCTCAGGTATACTTTATAAACGGTGTTGTGTATACCAAATAAATAAATCCTTATTTTAGAAAAGGATTCACCATATTGATATATGTGTAAACTATAAACTTTTTTCCTATTAAAATATGTGGATTAAATCTTAAGTGTTTTCAAATTTACGCCTTTGTGGCCTGGGAAATTACCTTTTGGAACTTATGGCCTGCATAAGCAAAGTCAAATGCTATATTAAACATTTATGTAGAGAAAACAATTATTAAAATAGTGGTTATGAACTCACAAGTTTGTTGTAGGTAGACAGAATTATCAAAACTCCAGATGCTTATAAAATGTTGCATTATTTAAAATTTCTTCCTTAGAAATCAAAGCAGTTGCTTTTGTGGAGCTGCATTTTCAGAACTGCTCAAAGCACCTCATTTAGATGAGTGTTTTAAAAAAAATATATATATATAAAGTCTACAACGAGACTTCAAATGTATTTCACCTTTTATGGGTTTTTTAAAATCATGTATCACTTCCTTAAAGTCCTTCAGAATAAAATAAAAATAAATTCTCACATTCCATTAGAAAAACATGGAAACATTCATGGTCTGAAATTTTCTAGAATCCCCCAAATCTTGAGACAATGTGCAATTTCCTCACATACAGGTTTTGAGGAAACCCCTGACCATTTATCTTATAATAGTTGTCTAATGGACATGCCATAAAAAATTTACATTAATAGTACTAAATAGATTACAATCTATTCCATAAAATAAAAATGTTCTATGTCAATTTATATACATATCTGAAAAGCTAAAAGGAGGTTTTTTGTTTGTTTTTCAAAAGTGCTAATTATTACAAGTCTCTTCGACATATTTTGTCCAATTCTTTGTACAACTAAACCACCTTGCATTAGGCACACTGCTTGATGAATCTCTAAGCAGGGGGGGAACATCACTTGTCAATTAATCCAGCTTCCTTAATTTTACTGAAGAAGAATTTCTCCAGGATATTGGCACATTTGTAGTATTCACTCTCAGGGGGGTTGTAGTCTTTGCAATTGGTAAAGACTCGTTGTAAGTCTGCCATGAATAATTTCTTAGATACGTAGTACCTGTTCTTGAGGCGTTCACTCATGGTTTTCAGATCCATGGGAAACCTTATAACTTCATAATATCCTGGAGCTTCCGTTCTCTTCACTGGTTCCATGAAGGGCCAAGCGCTTTGATGGCTCTTCACCTGCTGAAGGATGCTATTCAGCGTGCTGTAAAGCTGGTCAGGGTCTTTGGGCTTCTTTTCTCCTTTCCACTTGGTTTCCAGCCTGTCTCTCTAATTCCAGGAATGCTTTCTATAGGAATTTGTCGAGCTCCATCTTTAAAACATGAAAGTCCAGGGTAAACTTTCCGAATCTGGGCCTGTTTTCTTTCTATCAGCTTTTTAATTATCTCTTTCTGCTTTTTAATGATCACAGAAAATTCTGTATATGGGATCCGAGGATTTAGCTCACATCCCATTAAAGTGGCTCCTTCATAATCCTTAATGTAGCCAACATATTTGGCTTTAGGTATTTTAATTTCTTTGGAGAAACCCTGTTTCTTAAAGTACCCAATTGCATATTCATCTGCATATGTGAGAAAGTTCAGGATGTCATGTTTTATATGATATTCTTTCAAATGATTCATCAGATGTGTTCCATAGCCCTTGACTTGTTCATTTGAAGTTACAGCACAGAAAACAATCTCTGTGAATCCTTGGGATGGGAACATATGGAAACATATACCACCAATAACACGGCCATCTTTAATTAAAGCGAGGGTTTTGTGTTTTGGGTCAAAGACGAGCCGCGTGATATACTCTTTTGGCATTTGGGGCAGCTGATGGGAGAACACATTCTGCAGGCCTACCAGCCACATCAGGATCTTCTTGTTCGGTTTTTGGTTCAGGGAATTTCCAACCACGTGAAATTCAGTCACACCCCTGCGCTCTTCCAGCCTTGCTGCCTCATCCTTTGCTGAATGGGCTGACAGAAAATTGGTCTCTGGTCCAAGCATTGCTGCGGGGTCCGTGATGGTGGACATCACCTCGTGGATTAATTCCATTGGAATATCCCCCATGACTCGGGGTTTCTTGGCCTCCTCCAGAACATGAGAGTCATTCATTTTCCTCTTTTCACCTGGGTTTGCCTCTAGCCCAGAAGCAGCTCTGCAGGCAGGACTGCTACTTCCTCCATTCGGCTGCTCAAGGGAAGATGAGTTTGAATTGTAGGAAACCGTCCTGGCCACAGGAGGCGGATTGATAACTGTTTGGATCCCTAGTTGGCTGATTCTGGAAGAGGCTGAGAGAAAATCCTGATCCCAGATGGGAGAGTTTTGACTATAAACGTCTTCTAACATGGATAGAAATTTTGGGAAATGAGTGAGGATCAGAGGTCGTTTCTCAAGAGGCAGTTTGTCTTTTTCCTGTCTTGCTTGTTCCAGGAGTTGTCTCCTCATAACAGTGAAGACTGAGCGAAGCAGTGTTCTCCCGAACACCTGGGTGGTTTCATACCGAGGTAGACTGTCACAGAACTGTGGCACATTGCAGTAACACAGCCACCTTGTGTAGTTCTCTTTGTATCCAGAAATATCGTCATTGGGAGAGCGCAGTCTTCGTTGAGATGGTGCCTCCAGATGCCAATAGTTGATGCGGTTTAGGAACATTTTGGCCGACTCGACTATTGTTTGCCTTTCTTTTGATGGCGGGTGACTAAATTTGTACTGTACAAAGTTATTCACGCCCTGCTCAATACTAGGCCTTTCAAATGGGGGTTTCTTCTCCAAGCAGCCTTCAACCACAGGCTTTCCTCTTTGTAAAATAGACTTTCTCAGGAGCTTAAATAGGTAGAAGTACACTTGCTTGATATCTGCATCTTTCTCCTTGTGGACACAAGTGAAGAGATACTCCACATCCAACACTATTCCCAGGAGGCTGTTCACTTCTTCCGCTGACACATTCTCCAGGTGGGAAACATGAGCAGCTAGGGCATGGCTACAACTCCGACAGGACTCCGTTAGACTGACGATTATTTGCTGCAGATCGACTCTGGGGGGAGTGGGAGAGGGGTTGGGGTTTTTCCAGCCATTGCATTTACAAGACTCCTCAGCCTTGCAGGCGGAGTACACTCCGAGTTTCTCCAGTTTCTTGGCGCAGCTGCGCCTTCTTCACGGCGATCCGGGCCGAGCCACCGCCTCCCGGTCCTTCGGCCGTGCCCGCCGCAGCCACAGCCGTCACCGGCTGTTTCTGCTTTCTCATTCTTTCAATGACATTTGATAACATCAGATTTCTCCCCCTAACTTTTACAGTTTTATGGGTATAAAGTAATGCTCACATTGATTATATTTATTTGATTATATGCTGAGTATCCTTTGATAGTACTTGCTAGTTATTTAGGATCTCTTTTATGGTCTGTGTTTACTATTCTTTGATCTTTCTTTAGTATGCCTGTATTCCATGTTGATTTGAAGAAATTTCTTGTAAAAATAACCCTTGATGGTTTTAGGCATTCAGTCTGTTAAATTTGTGTATGATGTCCTTTGTTAAAAGAAATATTTAACTTTTATATAGTTATAATCATAGATTTTTTCCATGAATTTTGTGTTAGTTAGGCAGAACCACAGATAGCTACAATTTAGATTTTTTGAGTAGTAAAGGTCTTTGCATTAAAAATGGTTGAATGAACTGAAATACATTTAAAAATATGGATAAACATGGATAATCCCTTATTGCCCATATCATTTGAACATTCTTTGCATTACCATTGTGAAGTACTTATTGTCCAAATAATGTAGTAACTATTAACCTGTTCACAAATGTGGATAAAGATGAAATGTATAGCTATTTGTTAAGTGACTGAGTGAAGTTAATTGGAGAACCTAGTAAGAGTGAATTCATGCTCCTCCCCCCCATTCTGAGGCCCAGAAATAATAAAATAACAAAGTATGTTATAAAGTAGTATGAAAAATGTGTTTTCCTACCTTTTTTTTTCCTAAACAAGGTAAGGAAAGCCTTGAATTATTTTAAACAATAATTTTAAGTTAAAATGTCCACCAGATGGCACCAATGTCTGATACGTAGTCCCCAAAATCAGGAGCATTATTCTCACACTTATTTTAAAATCTGATAAAATACATCTATATTGAGAGTGAAATTAAGGAGATAATTCTGGACCCTTGCTAACTAGTCTTTAAGAAATCCTTTACGAGGTTTAAGGTTGGGTGAAATGTTTTTCTTCTGTGGTCCCGGAGTTAATAACACTTGCTGACTGCCCTGTAATTACTTACTTGAGTCTTATTTCTTTAAATTGAGGTAGAGATCAGTTTATTTTCAGCCCTACTGAGCGTTGAATAGTGTGATTTTATTTCTTTTTCTAGTAATCATAGGGTTATGAGTTCAAGTCAGGTTTGAAAGAAATAAAATCTAAAATATAGACTTTACAGTTTAAACATGCCTTTCAATTCTATAGACCTATAGTTTTAGGAAATTAATGGGAATAAACATTACCACTTAATTTCAATTATTTAATCAATGATGAAAAAATAGCTAGCATTAGCTCCTTCATTCACTGAAATAACCTAGAAGTCCCATTTTATTTTGAGAAATGGTCATACAGACACTTAGGGCTCTTGAAAGATAAGTTTATTTATGAATTAATATATGCAAGGACCATATAGCTGACTTTATAGCAACAGCCTAGGCTGCAAATGTGAGATGTTTAAAAAAGAAACATTTGTCCTGAATGGCCCTGTGAGACTCAGGCTGTGTCTGTGATGCTTGAATATCCTAGAAAGTACACTTCCTCTCTGTATATCCTCTCTCTTATTTTCTTAAAGATGACATCTTTTCTGTATTATTGAAAGGCCTAGCCAAGTATCAGGTTGCATTGAGAGGCCCTGCCAAGTATCAGGCTTTCCATCCCTGTAAAATACATGTCCAGAATCTTCAGACTGGTATTCACAGTGGCAAGTACTCAGTGTCCCTTCACTATTGAATCAATACCAACATTTCCTAAAGTGTGATTAATGAGGTAATCACACGTTGGGGACACTATGGAGAAAAATAAAATGCTTTGTCCTGTTTCCCTCTTTAGAGCTCACATCATCATATAAAGAGTTTCTGAAGCTCTACAATAGTGGTTATCAAGGAATCTGATAAATTTATGGGAGTGTTTTTGTTGGCATACTGATTGGCCAGGAAGCCATGGATGGATGCTTGTAGCATGCAGTGAATGCAACAGTCCTATAAAAGCCAAGAGTTGTCCTTTAAACCTGTACACCTTTACAAATCTGTATTTATTTATTTATTTATTTATTTTGACAGGCAGAGTTAGAGAGAGAGACAGAAAGATCTTCCTTCTGTTGGTTCACCCCCCAAATGGCTACTACAGCGGTGCGCCTCACCGATCTGAAGCCAGGAGCCTCGGTGCTTCCTCCTGGTCTCCCGTGCAGGTGCAGGAGCCCAAGCACCTGGGCCATCCTCCACTGCCCTCCCAGGCCACAGCAGAGAGCTAGACTGGAAGAGGAGCAACTGGGACTAGAACCCAGTCAGTGCCTATATGGGATGCCAGCACTGCAGGCGGAGGATTAACCAAGTGAGCCATGGCGCTGGCCCCCTAACTCTGTTTTATATGTAAACACAAAATAATTGAAATTTTATAATACATACTGAATGTTTTAGGAATACAACAACTATGTAAATTAAGGGAAGATTGTATTTTATTTTCTGTTGTGTGGAGCTTTACCAAGAATTGTTTACCATTTCAGAAAGGCACACCATAAGCAAACACCACTGATTGTACTTGAGTTGCTGATACAACACAATTGTGTACTCTGCATTTGTAGCTGTCATATTGGAGGCAAATTCTCTTTATAAATACAAGCATCTGACTACTTGTGTTTTTTCGTTAGTCATGCTCAAACACTGACATAAGGTAGATACATAGATACATGTTTTGTTGTTGTTGGACTTTCTAGAAACAATATAGAACATACCTGTGAATTTTGTTTTAGGATGGTAAAGAAGGTTTACAACAAGCATTCTTTGGGTCTTGTTAGGATTGGGAACTGAAATCCTAAGAAAAGAAATTCAGAGGTTTTTCTTAGCTAAGTTGATTTGAAAACAGAACGTTTTTATTTGGCTCTTGCTGTCAAGTTTCATTAAGGTATTTTCTGGGTTTCCCATTTGTCTTTTGGATTTTAATGTAAATTTATTAGCCATCCAAAATGTGGACCAATGCTTTTCTTCAAGCCTGTGCTAATTAATAATAGAGATCGAAGTGGAACTTGGACAAGGCACAGCTACAAGAGGAACGTTGACTGGGGGAAGAGTGGCATACATCCTGACAATGTTCTTTTGATAATACTTAATTAACAGAAACATCATGATTTCTCTACACATAAACAGCAAGTAACAGTGCTGCGCTGGAGTCCAGCCGCAGGCAACCTGCTGTCCCAGATCTTCTGGTCACCTGAGTTTTGGGTTGCAGGGGGCCTCACTTCATCTTTAACTTTGCACAGCTGGACTCTTGCTCAGTGGAGTTGCTATTTTCTCTTCAAAGTCATCAAGAGAGATGACTTCCTAGCTTTAATACATCTCTGTAGCTTCCTTACTGATCATGGACTTTTTCTTTCCATGTGGACTTTGGTATTTGGGTCCGATCCTATATCCTATATATTCTGTAGCTGACTGACTACAGGTACCAGGGTGTCTCCTAGTTTATGTCTACACCCATATGTACAGACCAACCTGAATCTCCAGGAAAACTCAGTTCTCTGATGGCCTCTGGAGCTGAGGAAATTGTTGTAGGAGATCCCTGCTCAGAGTGAGAGAGCCAGTCACAGTCTAGAGGCTCAGGTCCAGGTCCCGTCTGAGGCAGCAGTCTACTCTTTAGAGATTCTGACTGACATATACCCCTGAGACCAACCAAGAACAATCCAGAGCCCTCTGAGGGGGCCCTAGAATTGATAGGTGTCCTAAAACATCTTCCAGACTGGGCTGCGTGGCCATTAGTAGAACTTGGGAGACAGCTGTAATTGAGCTGCAGGACCATTCGTAAATCTTGCGAGAGAGCTGTAATTATCTTGAGATGTTTGCTCCTCATCTCTGTCCCTGGAGTTTTTATGAGGCATGTTTGATGCATTGTGGATCTTCTGTGACAAAAGATTGCTGTCAGGAATTAGGGACCCAACAGCTCTTTCCTAGTTTAGGACTGCCCCTCACAGACTCATAATTGTGCAATTTCATTCTTAGTAGATTTCCTTGAAATACTACTGCCCATTTCAAGGCCCAATTCAAATGTCCCTTTTCCCTTGCAGATTCCCATTTTTAACAGAATAAATTACTCCATAAAGTGCTATTTTGTACCATGTAACACACAAGCACCTAAAATATATCTGCTAATGTTTTAGAGTAATTTGGTTCCTCAATTCATTTCTGCTGTCCCTGACAAATGAAGTGTTGCTTCAAGTGAACCAAACCATTCCTCCTTGCTCACTGAAAAGGTGAATACCCAAGAAAAAGTATTGCTGCTGCTCATGGTGGAAGCAGCGTTATTCCCTTCTCCTGACTTCACTCATAATAACTGTAGACTGTCCAACTTCCCAGGGATTCCCAAGGAGAACTCTAGAAACTCAGAAGAGACCTTGTGCTTCTGGCTAATGACATGTGGATCCTGAGAGCCTAGGCTCCATCTCCTGGAATATGTACCCAGGATGAATAGAGCCAGGAGGTTCAAAGCAAAGAGGTCAAGTCTATTTCAGGTCCAAAGTGCAAGCATGAGGTGGAAAATGAAGGACAAAGTTCAAAGTTTAGAGGTAATATGATATTGGATGGGGATGAAGCTTGGAGTTGCAGGAATGGAGCTAGAGGTTAAAAGTTAGGTAGGCAATAGGACCAGAACTTTTGTGGAGGCTGGGAACTAGGGCTCTAAGTTCTTGAAATGCCTGATTTGTGTCTAGATATAGAACTGAGCCAGATGATGGTATCAAGTTCTGAGGATGTAAAAAAGGTTTCTTAAAATGTAATCCTTCCCCTTTAAGGAACCTATAGCCTAGCTAAAAGAGAAGACTCACCCTTAAAAAAAAATAGAGAATGGGGCTGGATTGTGCTGCATCAGATTAAACTGCTGCCTGCAATGCTGACATCCCATATGGGCACCAGTTTGTGTGCCGGTGTGCCCTGCTTCTAATCCAGCTCCCTGCTAATGGCCTGGGAAAAGCATTGAAGATTACCCAAAAGCTTGAGCCCCTGCACCCACATAGGAGACCCAGAAGAAGCTCCATGGCTGGTCCTGACTGTTGTGGCCATTTGGGGAGTGAACCAGTGGGTGGAGGATCTCTCTTCCTCTCTCTCTCTCTTTCTCTCTCGCTCTCTCCATCTCTCTCTCTGTAACTTTGACGTTAAATAAAATATTTTAAGAAATAGAGAATGGAGCAAGAATTGATTGAATTTAGTTAAGGGCTTGAGCACTGGAATGAAGACATATAGAAAAGGGTCTGGTCAGGGTTGGTGTCAAGGTGTAGCAGGTAAGGCTGATGCCTGGGATGCTGGCATCCCATATGGGCACCAGTTCCTGCCCCGGCTGCTCCATTTCTTATCCAGCTCCCTGCTAATGTGCCTGTGAAAGTAGCGGAAGATGGTCCAAGTGCTTGGCCCCCACTACCCTTATGGGAGACCTGGAGGAGACTCCTGGTTCCTGGTTCCTGGCTCCTGGCCTTTGGCCTGGCCCCACACTGGCCATTGTGTCTATCTGAGAGTGAACCAGAGGATAGAAGACTTCTCTGTCTCCCCCTCCTCTCTCTCTGTAACTCTGACTTAAAGAAAAAAAGAAAAGGAAAATAAGAAGAAAAGGATTGGGTCAGTGTGGCTAAAGGCATGGAAAGGCTTTGTGGGCCTTGAAGCACAGGCTGGGTTCAGGGATCCCCTCACATGTCAGAAACCACAGGAAGTCTGTTGTCAGGTCACCATTAATGTGAGTGGTGGCATGGAAAACAGTAGAATGTGGCCTCAGCCTTAGTCCATTTAACTTTCTCCTTCAAAGCCTTATGAAGAAATTTCATTTATCATGGAACTATTTCCAGAATCCATACTTGAGCATGAGAAAGCCAAGAGCTCCCCCAACACTATTGTTTGGCAAAGGAGTAGTAGACAGAAATGGCCACTGCAGCTATGAAGTGTGCATTTCACCCTATTTGGATGACACAGGTGGGTTGCTGTTTGGAACAGGGCAAATTTCCCGGCTCCACCTGGAGCCTGACTCACCCTGTCTACCTCAGATGCACTTTCTGTGGCATGGTTTTTATTGAACTACATTGCTTTCCACTGGTTGAAAAGATGACCTATCCATGCTGAATCCTGTGCAGGCATGTGCCTTTTAGTACCAAATGGGAACCCCTCATCTTTTGGCACCTCCCTCCAGAACACAAAATCTGCAATTGTCTCAACTGTACTTGTGTTAGGAAACATGTAGTTTTGAGTTTCTCCAAGGCATGAAGTAAGTGAGGCACCAATAATTGGCTTTCCTTTCTTTGCTTTGGTCCTAGGAGAGAACTGGAAAAAAAATTGCAATTTATTTTGACTGGCTACATTAAGGGTAGACAGTGATAATTTGATTCCAGTAATGCTTTTTACCACTTGTGCATTTTGACCACTCCTTCTAGTTGTGTCCCTGCCATAACTGACTGTTAATCACTAATCTAAACTTGCTTTAAAAATATAAAAAAGTCCATGTCACCTAAAATCTCAATGGAATTACCTTTGTCACCACAAAATTTTCTATGACTTTCAAAGACTTTCAGAGTTATTAGCAATGAGTTGGAAAGTCCTGACAACTTATAGGCTCACGTTTTGACTGACTTACTCTCACAAGACTTTTTGAGGGAGATTCTGCAATTAGATGTAAAGTAATGAGTTTGTTGATTGGCTGGCTAACTGATTGATTCATTCAACACATATTTGATTGGCTATCTACTCTGTCATGCTCTGTTTTCACTGTTGGGATTAGAGCAGTGAATAAAACAGAAACTTGTTCTCATTTGGTTGTAGAAGACAGTCAAAAACAAAGATAGAGCAATAAATTATTTGAGCATGAGAAGACTGTGGAAAAAATAAATCAAAGCAGGGGATGTGGGCTGCTGGATTGGGGAGACACAGGAGAAACGTTTCAGTTTTAAACACTGTTGTACAGGTAGGTGAGGTAGACATTTGGTACAGTGATTAAGGTACAACTTGGGGTACCCCATCCCATATTGAAGTGCCTGGTTCTAGTTCTGACTCTGCTTCTGATCCAGCTTCCTGCTAATGTGTACCTTGAACAGCAGATGGTAGCTCAAGCATTTAGGTCCCTGCCACCCATGTGGGAGACCTGGATGGAATTCCCAGCTCATGGCTTTAGCCTGGTCAAGTCTTGGCTGTTGCAGGCATTTAGGGAATGAACCAGCCCATGGAAAATCTGTGTGTCTCTCTGCCTTTCAGATAAAATGAAAAAAAAAAAGTGTATAGCAAGGTCTTGTTGAGAAAGTGACTTAGAGGAAAGGGTTAAGGAAGGGAAGGAGTAAGCCATGTGTGTCAGGAGGGAAGAATGTGCTGGGCTGGTACTGTGGTGCAGTCAGTTAATCCTCCTCCTGTGGTGCCAGCATCCCATATGGATGCCGGTTCTAGTCCTGGCTGCTCCACTTCCAGTCCAGCTCTCTGCTATGGCCTGGAAAGCAGTAGAAGATGCCCCAAGTCCTTGGGCTGCACCCATATAGGATACCAGGAAGAAGCACCTGGCTCTTGGCTTGGGTCGGTACAGCTCTGGGCTTTGCAGCCAATTGGGGAGTGAACTGACGGAAGGAAAACCTTTCTCTCTGTCTCTCCCTCTCACTGTAACTCTAACTCTCAAATAAAAGAAAAAGAATGTGCCAACCAGGGGAGCAGTAGATTCATAGACCTGAGGCCAGGAGGTACTTTGTGTGCTGAAAACGAAGCTGATGATCACATTAGCATACATATATGCAGCATTTCCTATGTATTGGACACCGTTATGAACACTTTATATGCATAGTCTGATTTCATTCTCTGTTTTCCCCCACTCCCCACTTACAGAGGAAGAAACTGAGGCACAGATTACATAAGTCTATCAAGGCTACTCAGCTAGAAAGTGGTGGAACCCAGGCAGTTTGGCTCAGAATCCATGCACTTAACCGCTCTACTCTGCTGCCTGTGTCTGCCTAATCTTTTGGAGACTCGGCGAGCCGAGCGTTGCTCATCACATTGCACTGTGCTGCCTTACTTTTAGGAGAAAACACTTTTCTGATCTTTCCATTGACATTAGTTGTGCTTGCCCTGAGGCGCTGGTTTATTTCAGTCTAAAGAACATTGTGTCCTGTAACAGTGATTGCTGATTATGATTTTAATTTGGTCACTGAATATTTAAAGGCCCAGTTTGATTTCTTTTTGTTTCTTCATGTTGTGTTTTATATATCATTATAACTACCTTATATTCTTTTAGACACAGTGAATGATGAATGCCTAGAAAAGCATTTTTTAAAATATTTATTTATTTATTTAATAGATAGAGTTACAGACAGAGAGAGGGAGAAAGGTCTTCCATCCACCGGTTTACTCTCCAAATGGCCACAATGGCCCGAGCTGAGTCGATCCAAAACCAGGAGCCAGGAGCTGTGTCTGGGTCTCCCACACAAGTTCAGGAGCCCAAGCACTTGGGTCATCTTCCACTGCTTTCTCAGGCCATAGCAAGGAGCTAGATTGGAAGAGCAGCCAGGATATGAACTGGTGCCCATGTGGGATGCTAGTACCACATATGGAGGCTTAGCCTACTATACCATATAACTGGCCCCTAGAAATATGTTTTAAAAGACAATACAGAGTACTTGGGCTCTGGGAGAAGCCACCCTCCAGGTTGGCTTTGCAGGAAAACAACTCTCATTTCTCCATTCTCGCAGCCACAGCCTTTCTCTCCATGCTCATCTCAGGGTTCCCCTCTGGAGCTTGGCAAAGAGGAATGAAACAGGCTCTCTCTGAAACTGCAGTCTGAGTGACCAGGAGATCACATAAACAGGTCACTGTCTTCAACTACAAAATAACAATAAAATACACTGCCTACAAACTGTTGAAATCTCTATATATACTAAACTGATTTTCTGTATATAAAGAGAATTGAAAATGAATCTTGATGTGAATGGAAGGGGAGAGCGAGTGGGAAAGGGGAGGGTTGCGGGTGGGAGGGAAGTTATGGGGGGGAAAGCCATTGTAATCCATAAGCTGTACTTTGGAAATTTATATTCATTAAATAAAAGATAAAAAAAAAGAATTGTACCAAAAAAAAATACACTGCCTACTTACAGTCATGAGGACTAGACAAGATAATAATCACATATAAAATGTATGGAGCATAGAGCTGATACATATAAAAACTGGGAATCTCAGCTGTTATTATTTAGTGTTCTGTCATTTAAAATAAAAGTGAAAACCTCTGAGCCGGGCTGAGATCTGGCTCTTTGTTGTCTCCAGCTGAAAGCCCTGTGGGGCCTCTCTGTCCTGCTGACCTCTCGCACCTTGGCTTCCCAAGTAGATATGGCTTATTGGAAACCGAACCAAACCAATATGAATAGAGAATGAAACCAACAACCACAGGGAGGCTCCAATTCTGTAAAAGCCTCAGTAATGCTTGGTGCAGGGTCTCACAGTGATGGCCTGGGAGAGAGGAGAGTGAGGAGGGAGCTATCTCACAAACTGCTTCTAGTTTCTAAGCTCATATTCCCAAAGGGCTTTTGGTTGCTCGGGAATATCTATAGACTTCTTGGAAAATTGACATTTACTTTTTAAAGATTGCTTGAAACTCTGCAAGAAGAAAATGATTCAGTTAAAAAGGCCTTGAAAGTCCAATTAAATATATTTTGTTAAATTTTTTTAAACATTTATTTTTAAAAGATATATATTTCAATTTTGTTTATTTATTTGAAAGGCAAAGTGACAGAGAGGGAGAGAAGGAATAGGAGAGTGAGACAGAGACAGAGACAGAGAGACAGAGAGATCTTCCATTTGCTGGTTCACTTCCCAGATGACTACAACAACTGGAGCTGGCCCAAAGCAGAAGCCAGAAACCAAGAACTCTGTTCAGATCTCCCACGTGGGGCGCGGGAACCCAAGCACTGGGGCCATTGTTTGCTGCCAGAATTAGCTAGATAGGAAGTTGAGGAGGGACTTGAACTCAGGCACTCCAATATGAGATGTGCACATACCAAGCAGTGGTTTAACCTACTATGCCACAGTTCCCACTCCAAATTTTTTAATTAAAAAAAATTAGCAGACATAAAAATTGTGTATACTATGGATTACTATGCAGTGTTTCATTACACATATACTTTGTGTAGTGTGCATTCAGGGTAAATATGTCTATTTCCTCAACCATTTAACATTTCTTTATGGTGAACACATCCAAAAGCCTACCTTCTAGTATTTTTTTTTAACTTTTATTTAATGAATATAAATTTCCAGTGTACAGCTTATGGATTACAATGGCTTCCCCCTCCCATAACTTCCCTCCCACCCGCAACCCTCCCCTCTCCCGCTCCCTCTCCTCTTCCATTTGCATCAAGATTCATTTTCAATTCTCTTTATATACAGAAGATCAATTTAGTATAAAGATTTCAACAGTTTGCACCCACATAGAAACACAAAGTGAAACATACTGTTTGAGTACTAGTTATAGCATTAAATCACAATGTACAGTACATTAAGGACAGAGATCCCACATGAGGAGCAAGTGCACAGTGGCTCCTGTTGTTGACCCAACAAATTGACACTCTAGTTTATGCTGCCAGTAACCACCCTAGGCTGTCGTCATGAGTTGCCAAGGCTATGGAAGCCTTCCAAGTTTGCAGACTCTGATCATATTTAGACAAGGTCATAAAAGAGAGAGTGAGGATAGTAATCAAGGATCCTAAGAGTGGCATTTACCAGGTTTGAACAATTATACAGCATTAAGTGGGGAAGAGGACCATCAGTACACACAGGTTGGGAGTAGAGCCATTGGTGGTAGAGTAGAGATTATGATTACAAAGGAATGAGGCCCAAGTGCACTAGACAGGGCCTAGAACAAAGGACAGAATCATTATTAGAGGAGCTAAGAAAGGTGCTAAGCTACAAGTAATTTTTCTGATTGAGAGGCAAATAGAACCTGATAGAAGGGGCTTGATAATAATCTGGTGGGCTTTAGGCCTTGTAAGTTAAGAGGCCCAGACCTATCTATCTCTTCACATGGGGTATATCCTAAGGGAAGTGTGAACCTCCTAGGGGAAGGCACTCTGTTGACTTTCATTACTTGGCTGGCCTGGGAGGAGAGCTGGCCAGGTAAAGGCAGGGGGCATCTCTAACAAGAAATTTACAGGTAGGAAACTAATTCTATTATAAAGGAATCTGTAGGACGCACAATTTAATCTTTAGACCTTATAAAAGAGATGGCTAACATTTTTTCTGTAACAGCATAGCCAAAATAAGAACTTAAATAATAATCTCATAGCTAGATTCACTTCGCCATCAGCAAAGTATACAGTAAGTAGAAAAAACCTCCCTTTCAGACCAAAGGGAAAGAAAGTTTTAAAGTGAGAATATAATTTTCCTCATGGGCATTGTCTACCTCAGAAAAACTACTACAGAACATGCCTGTGACTATAGACTTGTAGTTCAGGCCACCGAAGATTAGAGATGGGACACGGGCACTCCCTTGACTTGCATCCTCTGGTCTGCTTTAACACAAACCAGGAGGAAAAGAAAGCTCGGCATCAGAAGCAATGGGTGGCAGGCCTATGAATGGCTGATCTGTACAGTGATCTGCCCTCAAGGAGACCCAACAGGCCAGTCCACTGCAGTGGCTTTCAATGTGGTAAGCCTGGGCTTCAGCAGAAGTCAGCTTGTGAAGAGCCCTGGCAGCTCTGCCAAGAGTTGGATCACTGGAAATGGATCTGCCCTGGAGTCGAAGGATGCCCAGGTCAGAGCCACAGATCTCATTGGCTCTAAGCTGAAAAGCCCTTCACTCAGCCCAACTTCCAAAGTGACCACTGCAGCTGAGGGGATGGTCAAGTAGGGTCAGCAACATTGCAGGCAGCACTGTAAATTTCTTGTTAGAGATGCCCCCTTCTAGTATTTTTTTAAAGAGAAGTATGCAGTACTTTAACATTACTATGGTTACTACTATACATTAAAAACCTAGAACTTAAATATAAATTTTAGCTGTGTTAGAATAAAGAAAACTTTAAAAGAGTACAACTTTGAATCTTTTTCATCCCATAAACATCTTGAACAAACACCCTTGAACCTCTGACCTCTGTGGAGAGGTGATGTTGTGGAAAAAGTGCAGTGGGTAGGTGGGGGACTGAAAGTTACAGGCTGTGTGAACTTTGGTCAAGGTCACGGATTCCCTGTCCATAAAAAATGGGTAATATTTTTTTCACAAAGCTGTTGAGAAGTTTGAGGGGAATGATGGGTAGGAAGGCTCCTAGCACATAATAGACTTTCAGTAATGTCTGATATTTTTTGAAACTTTTTCTTCAATTATTTCACTTTCTGCCACATCATTACAATTGCTTACTTATGTGAAAATTTTATATCCAGTTGATGGATTATCAAAGCCCTTTGCTAACAGGTCTGTCTCCTACTGACTTTTCAAATTGCAGTCAGCATGTCAGTTATGAGAAATAGGTGATTCAGCATCAGTATTGCTGAATGCCTTTAAAGTGGTTTTACGAAAATGCATTTAAGTACTATGGTCTGAATATTCCCCAGACTTCACATGTTGGCAACTTAATCATGTTAACATCATGTTAATGGTATTTGGAGGCAGAGTCTTTTGGAGGTGATATAGTCATAGAAGCTCTGCTTTCATGAATGGGCTAATCCATTCGTGAATTAACAGATTAATGAGTTATCGAGGGAGTGGGCTAATTGTCAGGAGAGTGGATCTGTGATGATCTGTGCTACCTTGGGACTTTACAGAGTCCCCACTGCAAGGACACCCTCACAGAAGCAACAACTCAACCTTGAATTTTCCAGCTTCCAGAACTGTAAGAAATAAGTTTCTTTTCTTTATAAATTACCCAGTCTCAGGTGATCTGTTATAGCAGTAGAAAACAGATCTAGACATTGAAACTACACTTAAAGCTTTATTTTTTCATGTTTATATATAGGCAAATTACATAAGATGATAATTTCTCATCTTTAAGGTTTTTTTTTTTAATTATAGAGTCAACACAAAAATGTGAAGATGAGGATAAAATCACTCATAATCCTATAGCCCCAAAATGATCAGTACTGACTTTTATTTTTTTCTGTTTTGATATGCATAGTTCTTATATCACCTTTCTAGGTGAAAGTGTATCTTTCTTTTTTAAAAAATATTTATTTATTTATTTGAAAGGCAGAGTTACAGAGAGGCAGATAGAGAGAGAGAGCTTCCATCTGCTGATTCACTCCCCAGATGGCCACAATCACTGGAGCTGCACCGATCCAAAGCCAGGAGCCAGGAGCCAGGAGCCAGGAGCCAGGAGCTTCTTCTGGGTCTCCCACGCAGGTGCAGGGGCCCAGGGACTTGAGCCATCTTCTACTGCTTTCCCAGGCCATAGCAGAGAGCTGGATCGGAAGTGGAGCATCCAGGACTCAAACCGGTGTCCATATGGGATGCCAGCAATGCAGGCAGTGGCTTTACCTGCTACACCGCAGCGCCAACCCCCAAAAGTGTATCTTAAATACTTTCATATTGTTGACTTTTAAAGTACTTTCATGAACGGGGCCATCAAAGAAGGAGATACCCTTCTCCGAAGGGAGGAGAGAACCTCCACTTTGACTATGACCCTATCGGAATAAGACCAAAGTCAGCGAACTCTAAAGGCTTCCATAGCCCTGGCAACTCATGACTAGAGCCTAGGGAGATTACTGACGCCATGAACAGGAGTGTCAAATTGTTAAGTCAGCAACAGGAGTCACTGTGTACTTACACCCCATGCGGGATCTGTCCCTAATGTGTCGTCTAAAGCCAAGTGATGCTATGACTGGTACTGAAACAGTATTTTTATACTTTGCGTTTCTGTGTGGGCGCAGACTGATGAGGTCTTTGCTAATTATATACTGAAGTGATCTTCTGTATATAAAGAGAATTGGAAATGAAAAAAAAAAAAAAAAACAAAAAACAACCTGGTGTTAAAATGGAAACGGCATAGAAAATTAATTATTTTGAAAAAAAAATTATGTGGGATCTCTGTCTTTAATGTGCTGTACATTGCTATTTAATGTTATAATTAGTAATCCAATGGTAGTTTTTTCACTCGATGTTGCTATGGGGGCAAAATGTTGAAACCTTTACCTAATATATACTAAATTGATCTTCTGTATACAAAGAGAATTGAAAATGAATCTTTACATGAATGGAAGGGGAGGGGGAGCGGGAGGGGGGAGGGTTGCGGGCGGGAGGGAAGTTGTGGGAGGGGGGAAGCCATTGTAACCCACAAGCTATACTTTGGAAATTTATATTCATTAAATAAAAGTTTAATTAAAAAATAAATAAATAAATAAATAAATTTGAAAAAAAAAAAAATAAAGTACTTTCATAATGGGCATTCTGGGATCATTTCTTTATTAACATATTAAGTTTCTCCTGGGTATTTCTATGAGAGATGTTTTTGAATGTAAACCTTTGTCTGCATTTATGATTATTGCCTGAAGATAAATTCCTAGAAGTAAAATTTTTGGTCAATACTCAGATATTTATGGTTGTATAACAAGCACCTTAAAATATAGTGACTTGGCTGGTGCCGTGGCTCAACAGGCTAATCCTCCTCCTTGCAGCGCCGGCACACCAGGTTCTAGTCCCGGTTGGGGCGCCAGATTCTGTCCCGGTTGCCCCTCTTCCAGTCCAGCTCTCTGCTGTGGCCAGGGAGTGCAGTGGAGGATGGCCCAGGTCCTTGGGCCCTGCACCCCATGGGAGACCAGGAGAAGCACCTGGCTCCTGGCTTCGGATCAGTGTGGTGCGCCGGCTGCAGCGCGCCATTAGAGGGTGAACCAACGGCAAAGGAAGACCTTTCTCTCTGTCTCTCTCACTGTCCACTCTACCTGTCAAAAATAAAAAAAAAAAAAGAAAAGAAAAAATATATATTGACTTAAAACACGAGAAGTCATTCATTTCCTGACAATTTTGAAATCATAAAGATCTCTGACAAATTATTTGTCTCTGGTTCATATGATGTTGGCTGGCGTGACTTAACTGGGGCTACAGATCTCCTCCATGGTGAGTCACTGATATGGCTGGCACCTTAGTTCTGCCTCTTGGCTGCCTTACCACAAGGGTCTTCCAGGTAGGCTTCGTCATTGGATTACAGGAGAGAGGAGAGAAGTTGCCAGGTCTTTTAAAGGCAAGGCCCAGATCTAGCACAGTTTCTCCTCCCATGGAACCCCACTCCTCATTCTGGAGAAGGTGACAAAGAGCTTGTGACCATAATGAGTCTACCACAGTTACAGAACACATTGTTGAAGGGTCTTTATATATGTCAGGGGGCACTGTTGTTGTGCACCCAAGTTTTCTCTCATGAGTTTACAAAGGCTTTATCAGAGTAAGTTCTAAGTGGCACTCCAGGCAGGGATCTGGGTTGTGTGAGTGCTGTTATTCAACTCACCTCATTTAGTGTCAATTACACACAGGTAATTGTTTCCACAAAGTGGACAAAGCAAGTCCCTTTTTCTAGAGAGAGAGAGAGAGAGAGAGAGCGTCTTCTATCCACTGGTTCACTCCCCAGATGGCTGCAAAGGCCGGAGCTGCATTGATCCAAAGGCAGGAGCCAGGAGATTCTTCTGGGCCTCCCATACAGGTGCAGGGGCCCAAGGGCTTGGACCATCTTCTGCTTTCTCAGGCACATTAGCAAGGAGCTGGATTGGAAATGGAGCAACCGAGACTTGAACCGGAACCTATATGATACGCCGGCATTACAGGTGGTGGCTTTACTCACTATGCCACAGTGCTGGCCTGTCACATCATTCTTGATAGGCCACAACTGGAGCAAATATCTGTGAGACCATATGATATATACACCTTGAGAATGGCCCTTGGGGAACTTCTCACAGCAATCTTGTATCCAATTTTATCACTCAGAGAGCTCTGCACTGGTATTATGACTAATCATACCTTTCACTCTTCTACGGCATGTGACAGTTTTCATAGGACTTTCATGTGTTTTGTCTCCATTGATTCTTCACAGCCACCCTGTGAGGTCCCCATTTCAGGTGTTATTTCCCTTTTAGAAAGTCAAGGCTTGAATGTGTTGTAACTTGCCCAGTTACAAAGCTAGTAAGTGCCAGGCTCAGTTCCCAATGGCTCCTACATGTCCCATCCAGAATTTTCCTATTGAGTTGGATGCTGCCTAACTATCCCCCAAGGACACTGTGAATAATTGCTCTAAAGTGAAGAGACAAACACGGTGGTTCTTTTCTTTCCTGCATTAAAATGGGTAGCAGAGTGTAGTAATCAATATGGACTCTGGAGTTGTTGCCCACATTTGGATCCTGGTTCCATCACTTGTCAGTTGTATCCCCTGAGCAAGTTACTTAGCTTCTCTGTGCCTCAGTTACTTCATCGATAAAGGAGAATAGCATTGGAAATTAACATACAGGGCTGTTGAGGGATTAAGTAAGATCATTTTGGCATCCAAGTGAGCACTGACCAAAGCCCTTTTTTTCATGGGGTGTTATCAAAATGTCTGTGCTGCTGGTCTTTCATCCTCAGGTTCTGGTTTCAGCAGGGCTGTTGTATGAAAACAGTCTTCCATAGGAGAAAGACTCCTTCACATATGTGAACAGATGATGGTATTGGTTGCTTTGAGATTAAAAAAAAATCATCTGTTAACTACTCTTAACATATTAGTATATCCCCCACCCACCTTTAAAATTTGAATCATATTGAATAAAGACTATTTATAATTTTCTTTCTTCACTTTGTCTTTGCATCTCCTAGTAATCCTAACACTTACTTTTATGATTACATTGGATTCCATATATGGAGGTGCTATTATTTATTAACAATTTTGGGTGTGGGACGCTTAGTTTTATTTTCTTATTGTCAATAACACAACAGTAAACATTCTTTTACACAAATCCTTGATATCTTCTCTGATTATAGCCTTAGAATAAGTAATTAGAAGTGGAATTACTGTTAGGAAGATATGCAGATTGAGAAATTGAACTGCCGCCTAGTTGTAAGTTTTATCAATTTACAGCTCCCATCAACAGTGTATGTATCAGTGATCAAATCATTCAAGGCCTTCCACATGATCTCCTAATGTACCCACTTGCTACCTTCATTCTAAATAAAGCTGCTACTTTAGGTTTGCCCTTGGTTCTAGTCACATAATAATACATTGTCTCCTAAACATTTCCATAGGTACCATCTCTAGGGCTTGTCATACATCTCTGAAAATATATTCCTCTCTTCTTTCATCTCTGAACCACATGTCATGAATTCAAATCCCACCAATCTGTAAACTCTTACTGATTTTCCAGTTTTGTTAACTACCCTGTGCCTCAAGTCTTTAACCCTACATTATCTTTGTCACTCAGTTGTCACCTATCATATGCTGCCCTATCTGTGAATTATCTTTTTATAAATGTCTGTATTGTTTGCTGAAGGACTTGTACAGTGCAGAGTTACACCTACAAATCCCTTGTATTACCTACAATATACATACATGTGACTTTTGTGTAACTATGTTATAATACATATGAGTATATACATGTATAATATATGTAATAATGCTCCAAGGAAGATAATAATGATCAATGGGTGGCACTCTATTTTCCAGTCACCAACAAAAACCAAGCATCCCTGTCCCAGACATCAAGGGGGCTTAGACCCCAACCTCCTGAATTTAAACCTCCAATGGCCTATGCTTGTATAAAGAAAGAAAAGTGCTAGATTTTCTTTTCCATGTAGCATGTAAAGAATGGCTAGATTCAATCTTAAGTTTAAAAATTGTGCTAAGAATAATCTGGCCAATGTCCAGAATCAAGAAACAAAGTCAATTTGACAATATATGTACACTGAAACAACAAAGCTAAATATTAGCCTTAAAAAAAAAAAACACTTAACGTGAATGATACAGGAAATCTAGATATTAAGAGTGACCAGAAATGAAAGATCTTCCCAGAAATGCTGTTTGAACAAATATTCAATAAACTACAACAAGTAGTAAGTAGCTATGTAATGTAAATATACCACAAGAAACTAAAATCTGTTGCACTTAGATGTAAAAGTGATTTTTAAAAATATTTTTTTGGGGCCAGCGCAGCGGCTCAATAGGCTAATCCTCCACCTTGCGGCGCCGGCACCCCGGGTTCTAGTCCCGGTCGGGGCGCCAGATTCTGTCCCAGTTGCTCCTCTTCCTGTCCAGCTCTCTGCTATGGCCCTGGAGTGCAGTGGAGGATGGCCCAAGTCCTTGGGCCCTGCACCCCATGGGAGACCAGGAGAAGTACCTGGCTCCTGGCTTCGGATCAGCGCGGTGCGCCGGCCTCAGCGCGCCGGCCACGGCGGCCATTGGAGGGTGAACCAACGGCAAAGGAAGACCTTTCTCTCTGTCTCTCTCTCTCACTGTCCACTCTGTCAAAAAAAATATTTGAAAGGTCTTTCTCTCTGTCTCTCTCTCTCTCTCACTGTCCACTCTGCCTGTCAAAAAAAAAATATTTGAAAGGTCTTCCTTTACCATTGGTTCACCCTCCAATGGCCGCCGTGGTCGGCGTGCTGCGGCCGGTGCACCGCGCTGATCCGAAGCCAGGAGCCAGGTGTTTTTCCTGGTCTCCCATGGGGTGAGGGCACAAGCACTTGGGCCATCCTCCACTGCACTCCCAGGCCACAGCAGAGAGCTGGCCTGGAAGAGGGGCAACCGGGACAGAATCTGGCGCCCCGACTGGGACTAGAACCTGGAGTGTGGGCGCTGCAGGCAGAGGATTAGCCTATTGAGCCGCTGCACCAGCCAAAAAATATCTATTTTTAAAAAATATTTGAAAGGCAGAGAGAGAAGGGTCTTCCATCTGCTGATTGACTCCTTAAATGCCCACAACAATTGGACTAGGCGAGGCCAAAGCTAGGAGCCAGGAACTCCATCTGGGTCCCCCATGTATGTGGCAGGAACTCAAGTACTGAGCCATCAATGCTGCTTCCCAGATACATTGGAAGGCAGCAGGATTGCCCTGGAGTGGCCTGGTTTTGAACGAGGCATTCCAACATAGGATGCAGGCATCCCAAGTCATGGCTTTATTCACTTGACCACAATGCCTGCCCCCATCATTGGTTTTAAATCTATTTAATAATTCTGGTTATCTTATAAGACAAAGTATATGAGAAGACATTTAAAAAGTGACTCAACACTTTTCAGCTTATAGAGTCCATTGTTCCACTGGAGTATCATGACCACCCTTTCACATAGGTTCAATTGTATAAATAAAGAATTAAAAATGCAGGGAGATTAAAAACTTAGTTAAAGCCACACAACGAATAAGGGAAGGTCGCTCAATCTCACACCCAGCTCTTGGTCTAGTGAATTCTCAGCTGCAACCCATGCTTCTACTCTTCCATAGCATGTAAAGAACAGATTTCAGGTTTACAACCTGCACTTCATCATATTCCTTCCCTTCCTTTACTTTTCTGCTCTGATGTTGCTTCATTTGTGAGTTCTTCCATGACTAGCTACAATTCTAGGGACATCCCACACCATTTCGTACATTTCCTGATCCTTTTTTCTTGCTTTTTTTTTCCCAAAGCATTCACCGCCATCTGACATATTGTGTATTTACATGCCAACACTAACGAAGCTCTTTAAGGACAGGGAATTTTGATTTCATCTAACTGTATTCCAGACCTGAGCAGTGGCTGGCACCTAGAAGACACTCAATAAATATTTGTAGCATGTATACAAATTATAAATAAATCCATGTATTTTCAAGTTTGAATTTGTAGCAGTTATAATTGACTTCTATGGCCATATAACCTGGACTTCTTGATTTCAAGTTCTGAGTTCTCCATTCATTCATTCATTTGCCCTATTTTGCCTTTCTTCATATACTTTAATACTGCCCCAAACTGTGTTTAATATATTTATTTATTACTTGTCTCCTTTCCTTATTCTAATATAAGTTGCAAGAGGATAGGGACTTTGACCTGTAAAGTACTGTATTCTTGCATTGAGACCAGTGTCTGGCATAAACTAAGACTTCAAGAAATATCTATAATGAATTGATAGGTGTACTAACTTAAAAAAACATTTGTTGAGTACCAACTATAATATGACACACTATTTGCCTTTAGTCTCATGAGAGAGAAAAACAAGTCAACAAAAATTGCAGCACAGGGGAGATTAGCTATGAAAGGGAGAAAACCTCTAGATGGACTCCTATCCCAGTTAGGAGGGGTCAGGAGAGCTTTGCAGGTAGTGTTATCCTGAATCAAGCTTGAAGAATGACCATATGTGCAAAGGCACGGGCCAAGCAAGAACATGGCAAAATATTGGAAATGCAAACGTTCTGAGATGGCAAGAGACTGAGACTCCGGGTTGGTGGGGAGAGGGTCAGTTGCTGAAAACCCAAGGAGCTTGTATGACACTCTGAGCTGTTGGACTATTCTGAGATCAGTGGAAGATTCTAAACAGGGATTTGATATGATCAGATTCTCCTTTATTATCCCACAGTCAGCATTTGAGAGAAAGGACAAAGCAGCAGAAATCAATCCGTCTATTAGCTCCACAAAGTCAGCATATTGTAGGTTTGATTCATAACTGAATCTTCAGTTGGTGAAACACAGACATGAGATGGGACTATTCTGCCCAGTTAACCTCCAGCTTGGCTGGTGAAGAAACCCAATTATAGGGGCAGTCTTCTGTAAATGGCAGGTTGGAATGTCTCTTGGCCCTGTGGAGACAATCTAACCCCTGTACGGCTTTTGGTGAGCGTTTAATGATTGTCTTTGAAGTACCATCCAGAGGATTTCTCCCTACTGCAAAAAGCTCTCAAATATCTTGATAAGCTAGCAATTCACACTCAGAATAACTCTAAAAAGTAATAGGAAGATTAAAAACTCTCCTGTCCCCACTTCAATCAAGCATACAATGTTAAGTAATACATAAAGATATTTCACTTAATACCAGGAAGATGTTTTTTAAATAGTAAGGAGGGTAAGTAGAAAATGAAAATGATGGTATGGATTTTCATTACAAAATCGGCAGTTTCTTGAGGCCAGTGCCAATGTGTGTCAACAAAGTCAACCTTCTCCTGAGTATAAGAGGAAGATAAGCAATAGAGGGCTTCCAGTGTATGTTGAGGGAGGGGGGATCTATGTTTTTTGGGGAAATCCCCAGCAAAGTGATAGAGAAAGCTTGGTGAAGAGTGTTCATTCATTCAGCAGCCCTTTGGTTGGCCCTGTGTGTGAAAAGCATGATGTTAACTGTATATTTAGTACGCTAAAGGATGTGCATTATTAAATACATCTCACACAAATACATCTAATTAATTTTTTTACTCAGGTGAAATTCACATAACAGAAAATTAACCATTGTAAAATGAATATTCAGTAGCATCTACTGCATTCACAAACCACCCTTCCTACTATCACTTTCTGTCTCTATAGACCTACGTATTTTGGATTTTTCATGTAAAAGCAATTACACAATTTGTCATGTTTTATGTCTTCCTTCTTTAGTTTAATATGTTTGAGCTCATTTACCTTGTGACATATATCAATACTTCCTTCCTTTTTCTGGTCAAATAATTTTAATATATACTAAATTAGAATACTTAAAAAGTTTGTGGAAGAATGGAATTAAAAATTCTTTTGCAATATTTTTGAAATCCATGCATTTTTTTCATAATATGAATTTTCCATGAGGTTTTTGAAGACCCCTCTTATGCATGGATTTCAATATTTTTTGTACCAAAATGAACCAATTTTTACTTCTGTTTTTCTACAAATTATTTGAAGCACCTTGTATATATTACACAATTTGTTAACCTGTTGGTGGATATTTGGGTTGTTTCCACTTTTTGCCTTTTGTGAATAGTGGTTCTATAAATATTCACATATATGTTATTGTCTAAACACTTATTTTCAGTTGCGGTCAGTATATATTGCCCAGCCAGTTTTTAAAGTATGTTTATGTATTTATATTAGAAAGGCAGAATGACAGGGGCCGGCGCCATGGCTCACTTGGCTAATCCTCCGCCTGCAGCGCCAGCATCCCATATGGGCACCGGGTTCTAGTCTCGGTTGCTCATCTTCCAGTCCAGCTCTCTGCTGTGGCCTGGAAAGGCAGTGGAGGATGGCCCAGGTGCTTAGGCCCCTGCACCCGCATGGGAGACCAGGAAGAAGCACCTGTCTCCTGGCTTTGGATCAGCGCAGCACCAGCTGTAGAGGCCATTTGGGGAGTGAACCAACAGAAGGAAGACCTTTCTCTCTCTCTCTCTCTCTCTCTCTCACTGTCTGTAATTCTATCTGTCAAATAAAAAAAAAGGCAGAATGACAGACAAAAGGAGAGGGAGAGAAAGAGATCTAGAGCTCTCGATCTTCCATCCTCTGGTTCACTCTGCCAATGCCCATAACATCCAAAGCTGGGCCAGCCTGAAACTAGGAGTCAAGAATCTGGATGTCTCATGTGAGTGGTAGAGATCCAAAGATTTGATTCATCACCTGTTTCCTCTCAGGGTAATCATTACTAGGCAGACTTCATCCCAGACCCTTGGATATGTATGGGATGTGGGCATCCCAATCAGTGGCTTAACGTGATGCACAATATCTGCCCCTGCCCAACTGACTTTTGACAAATAAACAAAGCAATTTTATGAAGAAAATAAATTCTTCTAAACAAATGGTACCAGTGGAATTCTAGAGGCAAAATATAAACCATAACCTAACCCTAATTCCACATACTAGAATTAATCCCAAATGGATCATTGACTTATTGTAAAATGTAAAACTACTAAACCTTCTAAAAGAAAACATAGGAGGAAATCATTTAGACCTAGGGCTAGGTTGAGAATTACTACAGATGACACAAAAAGCAAAATTTCTAAAAGGAAAAGTTGATAAATGAGTCTACGTCAAAATTTAAAACTTCTGTGCTGCAAAAGTCCCAGTTATGAGGAAGACAAACAAATTACAGACTAAGACAAAACATTTGTAAATCACATACTTGACAAAAGTCTTTTGTTATGAATTTATATCCAAAGAACTCTCAAACTAAATAGTAAAAAAACCAAGCAGTCCAATTAAGTTAACAAAGAGGTGGTACAGATTGGAAGAAAACACACGAAAAAATATGTTCAACATTGTTACCCATTAGGAAAATGCTCATTTAAACCACAAAATATCACAACTCACCTGTCAGATGACATATAATAGCCATAATACCATTCTGCTTGAGAGAATGCAGAAAAACTGGATTTCTCATACATCCTAGAAATATGTGTTGACATAGTCACTCTGCAAAGATTGTTTTGCAGTTTCTTATAAATCTAACTCCAAACTGACCCTAATTACCCAACAATGGCTCTCTTGGGCATTTATTCTGAAAAAATGAAACATATCCACCCAAACGTCAATAAGTAAATATTTGTAGCAGCTTCATTTGTAATAGCCTAAAGCTGGAAATAGCTAAGCTCAGGTTCATCTTTACAATGGAATACTATTCAGCAATGAAAAGGAATGCAACATTGTGGATGGATCTGAAGGGCATTATATGGATGAAAAATGAAAAAGTCCAATCTCAAAAGTTGGCTCACTGTATAACTGCATTTATACAAGATTCTTTTAAAAACAACAAAATCAAAGCGAGAGCAGAACAGTGGTTGTGAAGGGGCAGGGACAAGCATGGGGACTGAGTAATGGGAAAGTCTGAGGGGGCTTCTTTGTGGTAACGGAGTAGTTCTGAATCTTGTTTGCAGTGGTGGCTACATATATGTACATATGGGATAAAACTGAATAGAGCTACACGTACACAAACATAAGTAAATGAGTTCATGCAAAAATGGGTGAAAATTGAATAAGGTTTATGATCTAGTTAGCAGTATTATACCAATGTCAGTTTTTTGTTTTGGTGTTGTATATAAGGTATTACCAATGAGGGAAACTAGGTAAAGAGTATAATGACTCTATTGTACTATTTTGCAACTTCCTGCAGATCTACAGTTATGTCAAAATAAAAAGTTAAAAAAATTGTGATGAGTAAAAGTACTCATGAAAATACTTAGAAACATCTGTATTTTATTAATAATTTGAATAAAGGCAATGATGAATTTTAATCAAAGTGTGATGTTAGATCATGTTGCATATTTAGATGAGTAAGAAACTCTTGTCCATTAGGTGCTGAAAGGTGATGGGGAAGATAGCTTAGAAAGTGATATGATTTTTACTAGGAAGTGAGCACACATAAACAAATACCTATGATCCCTGAATCAAATGCATTGGGTAATTTCAAGCAAAATGTGCAGAAATTTACAGGGAAGACATTTTAAAGTGAGACTAGGAGAAAATTTCTTGGAGGAGGTGACTTTGAAAGTTTCTCTTCCAAAGATGCATTTGATTCTGAAAGTACAGAAGAGAGTAAGGAATTTTCCATGGACATCTTAGATTTTTTAAAAAAGTTGTATATTCATTTTCATTTTATCTGAAAGGCACACACACACAGAGAGAGAGAGATAGAGAGAGAGAGAGAGAGAGAGAGAGATCTTTCATCCACTGGTTCATCCCCGGATGCCCTCAACAGTCAGGGCTGGACCATGCTGAAGCCAGGAAACCAAAACTCAATATGGGTCTCTCACATGGGTGTAACAGGGACCTATATACTTGAGCCATCATTTGCTGCCTCCCAAAGTAAGCATTAGCAGGAAGCTGGTATCAGAAGCAGAGCCCGAACTTGAACCCAGACACCCCTATATGGGATGTTAGTGTCCCAAGCCACATTTTAATCACTGCAAAAACAAATGCCTGCCTCATCTTACGCTTTTCTAATTGGTATTTTCTGAATGAAGCATCTACTTTCTCCCAAACTTTGTGCTTTCATACCTTTAGCTTCTGAAACTAGATATGCTTATTTATGGTAAATAGACCAGGGGATTAACTTGAAATGTACTTGGGTTGAATTTCAAAGCAAGATTAGAGTTAGTTCATAGGGAAGTTCCTTTTCGAATGAGAGAGTATTACTTCAAGTCCTGGGTCCTACTGCTATTTGCTAGAAGATACTAACCTGAAATCATATAGCTGGAAACCCTAACAAAATGAGTTTTCCTTCTAGCCTAGCAGTTTTTTGTTAGAAAGAACTGGAAAAATGAATTGAATGAAAGCTAAGTATTGCTGACAAATAACGAAGGTAGGAGGAACACAATAAGCCATTTGCAGTAATAGAGTAATAGAGTCTTTTCTTGCATTTGCTTATTGAGCTGTAGCCCAGAGGAAGCAAATCAAAGGAAAACTAAGTGCCAGATATAAATAGACCCTGAGCACAGGCAATTTATTCCAACATTTGCTGTAATGAGGAACTTAGCATTTAACTTGGTCTTGCTCTACTTTATTGGCAAATATAACTGTATTATTAACTAATGAAGTTTTACTCTATCTTTGCAGACACTAATTGATACTTTAAGAGAAGATTGAAATAGCCCTTTAAACTCTCTGTGGAGAATAGATGTCCTCACTGAGACAACTGTTAAGAATGCGTGTTCAATTACCGAGACATTCCCAGACATTTAGGCTAAAAAGAGCCCTGAAGATTGTCTTACTTGATAGCCCCATTTCACAGGTGGGAAGACTGCCACCAGAAGAAAATCCTCCTTCCTCACAGAGTAAGTCCTTTTCAAGATATTCATTCATTCACTTGTTTGGTTGGTTGTTCACACAGTATTTCCTGAGCATGTATGAATCAGAAATTGTTCTGAGTGCTGGAGATACAGGGACACACCCCTAGGGTGCTTATATAAGTATATATGTGGGGGAGGGAATAGAAAATAAAAACTACATAGATTAATTGACCATTTTCCCACAGTGATAAGCATGCTAAAGAAGAGGGAACTCTTTGAGAGGCAGGAAGGTTTAGGGAGGACTTTTTCAAGGTGATGACATTATGATGAGGCCTGAATGATTAGAAGAAGCCATCTGTGTTAGGGGAGGGGTTGACACTGTGGTGTAGCAGGTAAAGCTACCGCCTGCAGTGCCAGTATCCCAAATGGGCGCTGGTTCTAGTCCAGGCTGCTCAACTTCTGATCCAACTCTCTGCTAGAGAAGAGAAGTTCTACTGGCCTGAGAAGGCAGTAGAAGATGGTCCTTGGGCTCTTGCATACACATGGCAGACCTGGAAGAAGCTCCTTGCTCCTGACTTTGGATCGGCTCAGCACCGACCAATGCAGTAATTTGGGGAGTGAACCAGCAGATGGAAGACCTCTCTCTTTCTGTCTCTCCCTCTGCCTCTCTATTACTCTGACTTTACAAAAAAAAAAAAAAAAAAAAAAAAAAAGAAGCTAGTCGGGGAGGTTATCGTGGGTAGAGGAAGAGCCAAGGCCCTGAGGCATGAAGATGATTGATAGGTTCAGAGTAGGAAACTGCCTAGTACTGAGAGAGACGTGTGCTACTAGGTGGAGAAGTCTTGCAGGGCTGGGATCCTGCAGAACTTGAGGGGCAAGGTGAAAGCTTTTGAGGGCTGTTGAAGGTTTAAATAGAGGAGCTGAGAAATCTGACTTGTATTTTAAAGAAATATTTTGCTATGAATTTTAAAAGCAGCAGCTTTGGGAGTGGAGGCTGACCCTTTGTTTTAGATAGTATCAACCCTTCTAAATGGATGGATGCTACAGTCAATGAATAGGTTAGCATAAGGCAAAGGAAATTATAGGATATGCAAGTATACTTCAAAGAATCTCAAAAATATTTTTTAATGTACAGGTAGGGAAACTGGATCCAGATAGGATCACTTACTTGCCTGAGGGCAAACAATGACAAGATCATAACTTTAAAAATAATTGTTTAAATCCTTTCCCCCCCATTTATCTGAAAGGAATAGAGACAAGAGATAGATCTTCCATTCTCTGATTCACTCCCCAAATGCCTGTAACACTGGAGCTGGGCTAGGCTGAAACCAGGAACTCCAAGCCTAATCTGGTTTTTCCACATGAGTGGCAGGAACCCAAATACTTAAGTCACCATCTGTTGTCTCCCAAGGTGCTCATTAACAGGAAGGTAGACTCAGAAGTGTAGCCTGGACTCAAACCAGGCACTCTGACATGGGAGCTGGGCATTTGAAACTGTGTCTTACCTGCTTTTCCAAATTCCTATCCCAAGATCATAATTTGGAATGCAGATGTTTGAACTTCTATCCAGAACTCTTACCTCTATATTATGAAAGTACTTCCCAAAGTTTGTGAGACATAGGATTAAAAGATGTTTATTTTGGTGCAAAAATTTTTTGAAATCCACATTTAGTTTTTTCATTTCTGTAATCTTTTTGGACTCCTCCTATATGCTTGGATCTCAAAATTCTTTTCCAACAAAATAAATTTATGTTTTAATTATATTTCCATGATTTTTTGAAGAACACTCATGTATTTACAATCATTACAGGTATTTACCATGTGATTATGTTATAATATTGAGTCCTGAAGAATTTTTGACTGTAAAAGTGATGTCTTTGCCGGGAGATAGTTCACCATCTTCCCCTCTAAGCTAAGCAAGTTAGACTCAAATATAATTTCAAACATTACTAGACAAGCCAAGAACAAGAAAATACATCTCATATAAAATCCCAGACCGGAGGCTGGCACTGTGGCACACACAGTAGGTTAAACCACCACTTGTGATGCTGTTATCCCATATCAGAGTGCTGGCTCAACTCCCAGCTGCTCCACTTCTGATCCAGCTCCCTGCTAATGTGCCAGGGCAGCAGATAATAGCCCAAGAAACTGCACCACTGCCAACCACGTGGGAGATTTGAATAGAGTTCTTGGCAGCTAGCTTCAGTCTGGCCCAGCACTGACTGCTGTGGCAATTTGGGGAGTAAACCAGCAAATGGAAAGTTTCTCCAGCTCTTCCCAATAAATAAATTTCTCTGCTTTTCCAATAAATAAATCTTTTAAAGAAAGAATAATGATTCTCTTAAAAAACTAAACAAACAAAACAAAACCAGATCAAGTTCAGGTCTCTTTTGAAATGTAGTATTTAACAATTTCTCCATGAATACTAGAGCATTGTAAGCTTTGGTGTTGCTTTCCTAGGGAAATCAGGTTAAATTTAGCTCCAGATTTTAGGGTCTTCATGGAAGTGAAAGATGAAGAGGCTTCTAACCAGCAGTAAGACTTCTGTAACTGGATACAGGGCAAAACAACTTTCTTTGGGTGTGTCTTGTGGCAAAGAAACACAGCAGGCTTTGGCTAATGGATAGGAGACTGGTAACCAGCTGGAGTAGTGGGAGGGAGGGTGGAGGATAGGTTTGCTGTGAATTCTGATTTGGCAGGAAACTATTCTATGACTTGCTTGCCCCACCTCTGTTCTGAAAGTGGGAATGGTATGCTTGGGTGTGGGCTCTGTGCACACCCAACAACCAGAGTAGAACTTTTATCAAAGAAGGCAAATTGCTCCCTGATATGACTCCAATAACATGGCTACCCAAGGATCAGGTCATCTTTTTCCAAAGAGGAAGGAGGAAACTCCGTCTAACCAGTATGGCCAATATGGTGACAAGGCATGAGTCACATGCTGATTAGATTGGGTTCATCTGAACTGTGAGTGTGAGTTACATTTCATATAATCCTATAATCATATAATCATCGAAAAATTCCTATAATTTTGTACAACCCTGGGAGTCATTCGTGCAAAACTGAAAAAAAAATTAGCCACAGTGAGTTAAAGGTCTTGTAGTGGGATGATATTTTACTTTTCTTCTGTATTTTCTCCTCTCTCTTCCTTTTATTCAAATAGGTAGTTAAGTCTGTTCTATGCTTTTTTGGAGAAATAATACTGGGGGAGAAGCAGAAACCATCTACATGGTTTCCTGGCTTTGGGAGCATGAGTGGAGAGAGTGTAGGCCAGAAAGCACAAAAATAACATGTTGGCCCAAATCCCTATAGAAAAAAAAAATATTTCTTTGAGGCCAGAGGTATTGCCTAGTGCTAAAAGGAAGGGATGTGAGAATAGGGAGATCTCCAATGTCCTGGGACAGAGAAGACCTAGTCCCTGAATCTTTCAATATTGGTTTCTCCATTCAACTCCTTTCGTACCAGGCACTGTTCTGTGTGCTGTCAATAAATAGATAAAGATTCTTGACCTCACAGAGCAATCTAGTGACAATTGAAACATGTGAGATTCTTAAATGCTGGCACCAAATGCTTGGCATATGTTTTCTTCTTACAACAACTCTGAGTTAGATACTGTATTCCCAACTTACAGTGGAGGTAAGTGAGACATAAAGAGGTTACACAATTTGCTGATCTCACAGCTAGTAAGTAATAGAACTGGAATTTGTACTCAGATAAACTCACTTAATTTCCCTTAATTGCTATGGTACACTGTTGCTTAATTCCTAGGCATAGCTTTGGGAGGGTGGAAAGACATTAGAGTTGAGAAGACTCTCATGTCCCAGATAGATTATGGAAAACTGTGGAAAGACCCTGAAATTCTAGAGGTCTCCACTGGGATGATGGATGTCTTAGAGGCTTCTACCTTGATCGAGGGTTCTGGCAGAGCAGCTCAACTAGAGGTGGTAAGCCTTGAGGCCTGAGACTGTGTTTCCTCCTTGCCCAGCAGGATGGAAGCTTAAAACAGAAATTGTTAAAAGAATAAAGGTAGTAATGTAAAAAGAATGAACACATAAAATATAAAGAGATTCAATACTTTTTCAGCTCTGAGTTACAGTGGCTACTCTGATTAGGGCTAAAGAGAGCCATGTGTGGCTGGAGGGAGGAGTTAGTAATTCTAATTTCCATACCACATTTCTATTCATTGTGGCCTAGCAGCACAGCGGGTTAAGCTGCTGCTTACAATGCTAGCATTCCATATCTGAGTGCTGGTTGAGTCCGTTACTCCACTTCCAATTCAGCTTCCTGCAAATACTCCTGGGAAGGAAGTAGAAGATGTCCCAAATGGGTCCCTGCCACTCATGTGGGAGACACGGAGACAATTCCTAATTCCTGCCTTCAACCTGACCCAGACCTGGCTGTTGAGGTCATTTGGGGAGTGAATTAGAGGATGGAAGATTCTCTTTCTCTGTCACTCTGCCTTTAAAATAAGTGAATACATCTTTTTTAAAAAACCTTTTATTTAATGAATACAAACTTCATGCATTTCTTAGGTATAATTTTAGGAATATAGTGATTCTTCCCACTGTGCTTGAAATCCCACCTATACTCTCACCCTTCTTCTTCCTCCCTCTCCTATTCCCAGTCTTACTTTGTGCTAAGATCTATTTTCAATTAACTTTATGCACAGAAGATTAAGTCTATAGTTAGTAAAGAGTTAATCAATTTGTGTGATAAAAGAACAAAAAGTAAAAGAAAAATAAAAAAAAGAATGAAACTTTTTCAACAGTTGAGACAAAAGCTGTTCAAAGTCAATTGCATCTTGACGTTAATTAATGAATAAATCTTAAAAAAAATTAAGGACCTAAGATTTTAAGGTTGCTGCTGATGAAAGCCTGAGTCATTTTTGTGGATAAATGAGTTATTTGAATTCTATGTGGGAACAATGAACTCTGTGACTTACATCCTATTTTCAAAACTAAATGTAGGCCGGTGCCGTGGCTCAACAGGCTAATCCTCCACCTAGCGGCGCTGGCACACTGGGTTCTAGTCCCAGTCGGGGTGCCGGATTCTGTCCCGGTTGCCCCTCTTCCAGGCCAGCTCTCTGCTGTGGCCAGGGAGTGCAGTGGAGGATGGCCCAAGTGCTTGGGCCCTGCACCCCATGGGAGACTGGGAGAAGCACCTGGCTCCTGGCTTCGGATCAGCACTGTGCACTGGCCGCAGCGGCCATTGGAGGGTGAACCAACGGCAAAAAGGAAGACCTTTCTCTCTGTCTCTCTCTCTCTCACTGTCCACTCTGCCTGTCCAAAAAAAAAAAAAAAAACAAAACAAAAAACCAAAAAACCCTAAATGTACAGCATGTAAATATAATTACTACCTAATTAGTGTAAATATATCAGATTATTTGGCCTCTTCACTAAATATAAACCAGAATCTATAGTATCAAGTTTAGAATTAAACTTCACAGAGTTGGTGTCCTGAAATGCTTATACTGGGGGATTTTCAAATCTGCCCTACTTGTTACAATCAAGAGACTTACTACTTGAATAAAATGCTCCTGTCCACAAAGGTGAAGAGATGTTCATGTTCTCTCTGTTAAAAAAAATAATCAGAAGTCACTGCTAGTGCAGTGGTTTTTGAAGTTAATGTTCCTTAAGGGGTGAGTCTGTTTCCTTTGAATCACATTTAGCAATTCATCCAGTGCTAAAACTCTCTCTGTAGTTTTTAAAAAAGATTTATTTATTTTGAAAGTCAGAGTTACAGAAAGAGGGGAAAATGGAGAGAGTGAGATCTTCTACCCACTGGTTTACTACTCCCCAGATGGCTGCAACAAGCAGGGCTAGGCCAGGCTGAAGCCAGGCGCCAAGGGCTTTATCCAGGTTCCCCGTACGGATGGCAGGGGCCCTAACATTTGGACCATCTTCTGATGCTTTTCCCAGTCCATTAGCAGGGAGCTGGACCAAAAGTAGAGCAGCAGGGGTATCAACTGGCATCATACGGGTGTAGCTTTACTCGATATGCCACAATGCTGGCCCCTAAACTCTATATTTTTAAAATCAAGTTGAATAAGCCAGTGCCGTGGCTCAACAGGCTAATCCTCCGCCTTGCGGTGCCAGCACACCGGGGTCTAGTCCCGGTTGGGGCTCTGGATTCTATCCCGGTTGCCCCTCTTCCAGGCCAGCTCTCTGCTATGGCCTGGGAGTGCAGTGGAGGATGGCCCAAGTGCTTGGGCCCTGCACCCGCATGGGAGACCAGGAGAAGCACCTGGCTCCTGGCTTCGGATCAGCGAGATGCGCTGGCCACAGCGGCCATTGGAGGGTGAACCAACGGCAAAAAGGAAGACCTTTCTCTCTGTCTGTCTCTCTCTCACTATCCACTCTGCCTGTCAAAATAAATAAATAAATAAATAAAAATAAAATAAAATCAAGTTGAATTACTACAAATAGCATATTCTGACTCAATTTGCTTTTATAAAAATTAGTCTCTACAACCTGTAATTGAATAGTATGCTCTCGTTTTTCTTGAGATTTTAAGAATGTTTTTCTTGAGATTTTAAGAATGTCTCAATAAAACTGCTGTTTGAAGGCATTAGCTGTTTTCTTATAAATTTTCATTAATGCAGAAATCCAAATGTGTTGTTCCTTATTGTTTTCCTTTGATGACAAGCAGGGGGAAAATGTGGTACACACTCAGTTGCCATCTGCTTCCTTCTTGTCTCCCAAGGATCACGTCTCTGAAACCATGCTTTCTGCTCTCAGCATTCACACCACTCAGGGGACCAGTGACTTTTGATTTTCTATACTCCCAGTTCAGCTCATATCCCAGGTGCTGAGTGGATGTCTTACTCTTCCCTCTCTGTGCCCATGCAGAAGTTCACATCCATTGCCTGTCTCTTCCTTGCCCTCTGCATGAGTCTAGGGCATGTGGTAGTCCACAGTGTCACATGAGGTTAGAGGATAAAGAAGCTGTATAAGTTATCCATTTCTGCTGTAATAAATCACCACAGTTGGCTTACAACAATGCAAATTTATCCTTTGTAGTTCTGGAGGTCAGTGGTCCCATGCCAGTTTCACCAGCCTAAAGACAAAGTGTCAGCATGGCTGGTTGTTTCCTTCAGGAATTATTTCCTTGCCTCATCACTTTTTGGCAGCTGCCTGTCTTTGACTTGTGGCCCCTTCCTCCCTCTATAAAGTGCATCATTTCAGCCTCTGCTCCTGACATCGCATTGCCTTCTCTCTGAGTCTGACTCTGTCTGCCTCTCTCTTACAAGGACCATTGCAATCACATTTTGCCCACCTGGATTATCCAAAATAATCCCATATCTCAAAATCCTTGACTTAATCACATATTCCTAAGGTTCACATATTCATAGGTTCTGGGATAAAAAGGTGGATAAATTTGGGGAACCAGTTTTTTTCCCACAAAGTCAAGGGTGAATCTGGCAAACTAGGGACACCTTCAGTTCCCAGTATATCCAAAACTGGTGTCTTAGATAGTTTGGGCTGCCTGTAACAAGATACCTTAGACAGGATCTTTTATAAACCTAGTAAAAATTCCAGAGGCTGAGAAATACAAGACCAAGGTGCCAGCATAGTTCGTATCTGGTGAGGGCCTATTCCACATAGATGGTATCCTCTTCTTTCATCCTCACATGGCAGAGACGGGCCAACAGACTCATTCAGCCTCTTGAATAAGGCACACATTCTGTTCTTAGGGACAGAAGCCCTATTGTCTAGTGGCTCTCCAAAGGTCCCACCTCTTAGTACTAAGCTTGGGAGTGAACAAAAACTCAGATCATATCAGCTGGGAATGTTCAGCAGGACTCCAGCAATGAGAACTCTGCTCAGTGTTGATGGGGCAGCAGCCCCAGTACCCATTGTGAAGCAACAATAGCTCCATGCACCTGCTTGTCTTGTTGTCAGTGTTGGGTAATGCTGCTCCAGCTGCTTCTTCTGTGTGCGTGCTCACATTCACCTTTCCCAAAGGAGAGGCTGTGACTGGACCAGTTTGTCACCATCCATCATGAAGGCTTCCCTACTAAGCATTGCTAATTCTTATTGATCACATTTCTTCATGAGTCAGATTGATTGAAGTCAATTAGTGATGCACAGTATTAAAATTGCAGGTTGGTGAACTGCTTGCTGTTGAATAAAGTAACATAGCCCATGTTTTATATTTTAAATTGCCTAGAGTATATTGTTATTTTTTTACTTATATAATCAGCCATTTCAGGTTTAGTGGACTTTTACTTTTGAAATAGCAAATATGTCACTCCCCAAAGAAGAAACAATCAAAAATTTACACAATAATGATATTTATTGAATATAAACTGCACTAGTCTTCTCAACTGAAACTCCATATATTCTGTTCATAGAGAGTACTTGAACTTGAGCATTCAGTACATGGAGACCTTTGTCTGTGAATTCAGTCCCAGATAGTCACCTGCTTTCTCTTTGGGAGGAGTAACCCATCCTGATCCCAGTTAAGTGTCCCTTTAACATACTGTGCATATTTCAATTGCTAAATTTAAGTCCTTTATGTCTGTCTACTCAACTGGATGTTGGGCTTTTTGGGTCACTTTTGTATCTTTGCATACATATAGTAAGTGCAGTGTCTAAGGCATTTTGAGTCCTTCCCAAGTATTGGTTAAATATCTTAATTTACATAAGGAAGAACTTGTGTGATTTATTTGATCACATAATGAGAGCTTTGTACCATTTTCTTCTTTTCCTTTCTCTGGCATGCCAGTAGATCTCAAGCCAAATTTTACGCTCTGTGATGATAAATATCTTATCTGAATTCTAAAAGGCTTTTGATTTGTTTTTATTTTTCTTTTAATCTTCCTAAGTATGTTTGTTTTAAATAATATCAACTGCTTTTTGGAACTACAAAGGATATAAATTATAAATAAATATGCTTGGCAAATTTTGGTGGATCTCTGATTTATGTTGAAGGGAGATCTAATCAATGCTTTTCACCATAGTGAACCTAATCGACATGCTGATAACATTAAGAAAAATCAAGGACCAGTAGCTGTTAGATAAACATGGGATGGTGGTAGTATTACGCTTACAAATAGAAAAGGTGAATAAGGATTCTTCCGTGTTGATTGCAGATTAATAAACTACCAACAGATATATTCATGTGGGAAAAGTTGCTGAAGTTGACTTGGCAGTAATGGGTATTATGCAGTGGGAAGAACTGTGTGTTGAATATGTTTTACCTTTAGTTATTTGTTCATGTTTTTGATACCCAGGAGAAAGAGAAAAAGACATTGGAAATCCAAAGGATTTCTCAGAGGAAGGGGACTTTCACAAGTCTAGTGAGAAAGCTGCACAGTGGTTCAATTCAGAGTCAGAAGTGCAACACACGTGCATCATCCATCATTTAAGTTGCACTGCGGAGTCTGCAAGGTGCATCTCTATCACCAAGAGAGAAAAGTAGAATTGGATTTCAGATTGGGAAGGTTTGCCTTTATCTCACAGGGACATAAATCAAGAGAAATATCATTTTGAGAAGTGATGAGGTTATTCTTTGTCAAATTACCTTTGGTTTTGCTATAGGCATACCAAAAAGCCAGGGGTTAGAGTAAAATGAAAAATTAGGAAGCAGAAGAGAAAAGAAAAATCAAAATGCTTGCTAACAAGACAAGACTGTACATATCTATTTGGAAAATCTGAAAAAGTAAAGAAGTTCAGCATTTTCTTGAATTGAAAACAAAACAGACCACTGGTCCTCCTTATAAAGCAAATAGCACTTTCTAGATGAAAACAAACCAATGAAAGAATGAACAAATAAACAGTCATTTTACCATATAGCTCCTTATGGTAACTCAAAATATCTGGGTTTGTTTTTTTCATCTTAATGATATATTTTCAGTGACAAAGATGTTGTAAACCTTAGTAAAAATTGGAATGAACTTCCTAACTATATAAAAGGTTTGCTCTTAGAAATAAGATCTTGTTTTAGAATAAAGTATGTCCTTATTTAAAACCTTTCTATTTGTCACACTTGTTGGAAACATCTAGATATGGGAAGTAGGAAAAGAACATGGCTATTCAAAATGCTGGAATCTGCTATGGGAAAGGAGGTTTAAAGGGAATTGGCTGGGCCTGGCCTGTAATGAGAGCTCTCATCCTTGGCAGCCATTTTCAGAGATCACTAAACATTTAGCCTTCAAAATGTTTGTTTATTTTAATTTTTATTTGAAACACATGTGCATGTGCGTGTACACACACACACACACACACAAGAGATTTCCTACCTATTGGTTCACTCCTCAAATTGTTGCAACAGCCAGGGCTGGGCTAGGCCAAAACTGGGAGCCAGGAACACAATCCAGTTCTTCCACATGGGTGGAAGGGACACAGTTACTTGAGTGTCATTTTTGCCTCTGAGGGCATGCATTGGCAGGGAGCTGGAACTGGGAGTAGAATCAGGACTCAAACCTAGGGACATGGATGCATGCCAAATACCTATCCCGCCCTTATAATGTTTGACACTTCCCAACTTCATTATTAACATTTAATCATTTCACATAATTTTCACATAAAACCCTAGGTTTAATGCTTGGCTCTGCTCCTAACTCCAGCTTTCAACTAATGCAGACCCTGGCAGGGAGCAGTGTAACTGGGTTCCTGCCACCCATATGGAAGATGGATTGAGTTACTGGCTCCTGGTTTTGGCCCCAGCTCAGCCTGTGCTGTTGTGGGCATTTGAGTAGTGAACCAGCAGATAGGAATACTCCCCCACTTTCTTTCTTTCTTTTCTTTTTTTTTTTTTTTTGCCAATCAGAGTTAGACAGTGAGAGAGAGACAGAGAGAAAGGTCTTCCTTCCGTTGGCTCCCCAATGGCCGCCACGGCTGGCGATGCACCGATCCAAAGCCAGGAGCCAGGTACCTCCTCCCCGTCTCCCATGTGGGTGCAGGCCCCCGATGCCCCCCGGGCCACAGCAGTGAGCTGGACTGGAAGAGGAGCAACCGGGACTAGTACCCGGCACCCCAACCGGGACTAGAACCCGGGGTGCCAGCACCGCAGGCGGAGGATCAGCCAAGTGAGCCATGGCGCTGGCCAGCCTCTACTTTCAAAAATAAATAAATAAAACTTTTTAAAAAAAGATTTATTTATTTATTTATTTGAAAGTCAGAGTTACACAGAGAGAAGGAGAGAGAGAGAGAGAGGGAGAGAGAGAGAGGTGTCTTCCTTCCACTGGTTCACTTCCCAAATGGCCACAAGGTCTGCAGCTGAGGAAATCTGAAGCCAGGAGCCTGGAGCTTCTTCCAGATCTCCCACGTGGGTGCAGGGGCCCAAGGACTTGGGCCATCTTCTACTGCTTTCCTAGGCTATAGCAGAGAGCTGGATCGTAAGTGGAGCAGCTGGGACTCAAACCGGTACCCATATGGGATGCCAGCACTGCAGGCAGTGGCTTTACCTGCTATGCCACAGTGCTGGCCCTGATAAATAAAACTTTAAAAATGATTTTAACCAGTGTATAGTTTGATAAATTTCTACAAATGAAATGCATGCACTCAACCAGCACTGAGGTTAAGGAGAAAATATTGCTAAGATCTTCAAAACCCCATTATGTTTCTTTCTACTCAGTTCCTGAGCTCAAGTGTAACTATTATTTTGACCTCTAACTACATAGAATAATTTTGTCTGTTTCAAATTTCATTGAAATGAAGTCATAAAGTATAAACCTCTTTGTAAATTCCTTTCTGCTGGAAAACCACATATTTAACAGTGGAAGAAATTTTTTTAGTATGCAGATTTTGTGGAAAATATTGATACTCAGTTTTGGACCTATTATAAACATTATAGATTTTTTTATCAAGTAATTAAAATCAGAAGTATTGGCTTTATTGTTAGAAGTTTTTGTTCTTTTAGCTATTGGCAGCTTTAATTCATATACAAATGATTTCTTGATACAACAAAGCTATAAAATATAAACAGTAGTTTATATAGTTTCTAAATATAACAATATAGCAAATAAATGGGCATAAATAATTATTTAAGTATAACAGTAATCCAGACTGCCTTTTAAGGATCTTGGCTATACAAAGAATGGGAAAACATTGTGATAACATTTTGCAGTATTCAAAGGCGTTTATTCCTAATTCATCTCTGTCCCTATTCCTTTCTTTTTCAGTAACAGTGGGCTCTCTATCTCCTGCCTGTCATTAGCGTTATGATGAGAACTGTAAGGCAACTGCATGTCCTGCAGCCAGGATTGGTTGTGGAATGCCAACATCTATTCTAGGTTGCTTTAGACAGACACAGGACCTCTAAATATGTTTTATTCACTACTTGAGGCTTTTTTGTTTCACATTCTAAGATGTAGTAAGTTATCCTTCTGGTGCTTTCACTCAAGGAGGAATGGATGAGCCTCAGTAGTACCTCTGCTGTTTGGCACGGCAAGGAAAGGCAACAAGGGGAGCCCCTGTGACACTAGGGTGCTTAGTGTACACCGGGGCAGCAGCCTCTCTGTGCCTGCCGGTGCTCAAGCAGCCCTTGGGAGGCTCTTGGCCTCTGCGCTGTGTTTGAGGACTGGGACAGCTGGCTGCACCATGCTGAAGCCTGTATAGTCTGGTTTGTTCGCTTTTTTTGCTGTATATCATCCCATTGTGCAAACCTGGCCATTTTGCTTGCATAGATTTCCTTGTACTGTTTGTCTTTTCTCTAGGCTGTTGCTCCACAAGGAGTCTGATAGATTTTTATTGGATAAAGAGATACTGAATATATGGTGGGAAGGGATAGTGATGTGAGAAAATGCTGGAATAGTTAGTTGGGGCTCTATTGTGGAGAAATATAAAAGTCTGTTAAGAGTTTGCACAAATTAGACAATGAGGTTTCAGAGCAGAGTGGTTGAAAGCAGGACTAGGAGAAATACTGTGTGTGTTTGATTGCCAGTCCTACCACAACTAGGAACTATGGAGGGATTTTACCCAATAACTCTGTGCCTTAATCTCTTCATCTAAAAAATGATATCATAGGGGAAAGTGAAGAGTACGTTAATATTTATAAATGACTTAGATCAGTACCCAGCACACAGTAAATTCTGCAGCAGTGATTGATAAATAAATGGGTGTTCACAATAGGCTTTGGGAGCAGCATGAGATGCTATAACAAAGGCAGGGCCAGTGGTTCAGCTGGGCTGTTCTAGTGAGATGCTGGTTCTCACTGACCTGAGGTACACTAATTGTATGAGAAGTGTTGCTGAGCAACTCACAAGTAGAGAAAAAAGCTTGACAATGGAATGAAAAAATTACATTTCAGGTTCCATCCACTGCCTTTGCAAACAAGAATGGCCAGTTTAGAATTATAACCTATCATTAGAAAGCTTTCATCTTTTATACCAGTCAGTGAATAAACCATAGTTATCACAGTGGTGTGAATTTCAGAACAGCAGGAGAAGAATATTTTCCACACACTGAAATGGCACAACACAAAGTTCACCCTGTGTTGCCCAAGCATAAGGCTGATTCATTGAAATTCACAGGAATTTCCACTGGAAGTTTCCTGCATGAAGTTGTCTCTGTTATCTCATGGGAGCCAACCCATGGTGCAATGACTGTATGGGAGAATGGAATAAAACAGATGTTTTACTCCAGCTGGGCAGTTTGAAGAGTTTAAGGACCATTAAATGAATCATGAAAAAGAAAAGACAGTGCAGCACCTGAGGCTAGCAATTGTGGTGAGACCTGATCTTTCCAGGTCTGAGGGGGCTGTGGAATGGAGGGCTTTCCAGAACCCGTAGATGGCTGTGGACTGAAGCTGTGAGCTGGGAAAGAAGGTGCAGCCAACTGGGGCTGGTGCTGTGGCTCACTTGGTTAATCCTCCGCCTGCAGCGCCAGCATCCCATATGGGCGCCAAGTTCTAGTCCCGGTTGCTCCTCTTCTGGTCCAGCTCTCTGCTGTGGCCCAGGAAGGCAGTAGAGGATGGCCCAAGTGCTTGGGCGCCTGCACCCGTATCAGAGACCAGGAAGAAATACCTGGCTCCTGGCTTCGGATCGGTGTAGCTCTGGCTGTGGCGGCCATTTGGGGGGTGAACCAATGGAATGAAGACCTTTCTGTCTCTCTCTCTCTCTCTCTCTCTCATTGTCTAACTCTGTCAAATAAAAAAAAAAAAAAAAAAAAAAAAAGAGAGTGCAGCCAACCAACCCTTTTTTGGTAAGGAGAGAGCTGTGAGAACAATACCTGATTATTCTGTCACTCGACTCTTCAATCTCCTGCCAGTGTGCCTGTAGAGAAACCTGTCTGGAAGCTGAAAGGTGCAGAAGTTTGTTGGTGCAGTTTGTAAGAGTCAGCCTTCCCAAGCACAGAACAGGAGGGCAGGGAGAGGTGTGGTCCCGAGCAGCCAGTGACAGATGCCCCACAGAAACAGATAACTATGGCATAGGCCAAGCAACCAATTTGGGTCAGAATAATGCTGACCTTATAAAATAGCTGTAATTAACATTAATAGATGTAATTAGTATAATAAAAATTGTGACTTTTTGTATTGGGCATTCCCTGTGAACTAGACACAGTGCTTACTACATTGCATATGTAATCTTTACAATATTCCCATAGCTAATATCACTACTATCTTTCAGATAAGGAAAACCAAGCCTAAATCTGTATATATGAAATGTATGAAACTTGTATAACTTAAATAAAATTTTACAGGAAGACTAGAGAGATTAAGTGAGTTTCCCACAATCTCATAGCTCATAGGAATCAATACTGAGTCCCACATTTTCTGAAGCCAAAATTCATGCCTTTTCACCACTTGAGTAAACTAGTGACCCTTTTTATTCATGTAATCACTTTATTTTTAAAAACAATTATTTACTTATTTGAAAGGCAAATGATAGAGTAGAGAGAGAGAGAGAGAGTGAGTGAGAGCTTGTTCATTCTCCAAATGACCCCAACAGCTGGGGCTCAGGCAGGCTGAAACCAGGAACCTAGAACTCCATTTGGATCTCCCACGTAGATGGAGAGGCCCAAGCACTTGGGCCATCTTCCACTGCCTTCCCAGGCACATTAACAGAGAGCTGGACTGGAAATGGACCAGAGGGGATTCCGACCATCACCCACACAAGATGCTGGTGTTGCAGGTGGCAGCTTAACTTGCTATGCCACAATGCCAGCCTCAATCACTTTATTAAAAAAAAATTGGGAGGCCCACACACACACACACACAGAGTGAGAGAAAGCAAATGAGAGGGGGAGAGAGAGAGCGAGCAAGTGCTTCTATTTGCTGGTTCAATCAAATTTCTACAATGACTGGGATTGGGCTGGGCTGAAACCAGGAGCCCCAGATATTCTAATGTGGGTTGTGGGTGTTTTAACTGCTGGGTTAATTGCTCACCCCTCACTTTTTTTTCACTTTTGCTAGTCAGATTTCATCACTATAATGAAATACAGACATTATAGAGTAAAAAGGTAAATTTAATCTTTCCTACCTCTGTCCCCCAAACCACATCCTTCCTCAGAAGTTATCACTATTAACAGTGTATATCTTCTTCCAGACCCTTTTCTCCCTGTGTGCTTACAAACTTAAGCATGTATGCATCAATTTCAAAACTTACTTTGGACCTCTTCCTCCAGTGAGTTGCATTATTCTATTATACTGTGGCTTAAATATATATAGACATGTAACTAGGTATAAAACTTCCTGTGGTTTTAGGTGGTAAAGAGCTATAAAACTCAAATAAATTAAGTAACAACAACCTTTTAAAAGCAAAATTAAATTGTTGATGTTAATGTAATTCAGTTTAATGTAATGGAAATACAGTTGCCAATGATTGGGCTTAATAATTGGAAGATTTTTTTTTTACTTGTTTTCTTGATCCTTTTAATTTTGAGCATAATAGACTGAACATCTTTTAGTCTTCAGCAATATCATTGCTAATATTTTCCTCTTAAATAATAAATAATACCACTTTTGATTCTGTGATCAAATGTAATAAATGTATGCCCAAACACTAGTAAAACTTTAAGACTTTTAATTTCCCCTATTTGAGGGGCACAAAGAAAGGAGAGGTACATGCAGACAAAGAGGTCTCCTCCCATCTTTTGGTTAACCTCCCAAGTGCCCTCAACAGCTGAAACTTGGCTGGGGTCAGAGCCAAGAGCTGAGAACTCAGGCCAGGTCTCCTGTGTGAGTGGCAGGAACCCAAGTAATTGAGCCATTACTGCTACCTCCCAATGTCTGCATTGACTGGAGTCAGGACCTGGAACTGTGAATCAGACCCATCCCAGGCACTCCAATACATGACATGGGCATGGCATTTTAACTGCTAGGCAAAAGGCCTGTTCCTCTAAAACATTTTTAAAGATTTATTTATTTGTTTGAAACAGAGAGTTACAGAAAGAGAGGGAGAAACAAAGGGAGGGGGAGGGAGGTCTTTTCATCTGTTGATTCACTCCCCAAATGACTACAATGGCTTAGGTTGGACCAGGCCAAAGCCAGGAGCCAGGAACTCCATCTGAGTCTCTCATGTGGGTGTCAGAGGCCCAAACACCTGGGCCATCTTCTGCTGCTTTCTGAGATGCATTAGCAGGTAGCTGGATGTGAAGTGGAGGAGCTGCAGCTTGAACCCAAGTGCTTACATGGAAAGCCAACTTTGCAGGTAGTGGCATAACCCACTGAACCACAATGCTGTTCCTCTTCCCCCCAAATATTTTATTTATTTATTTATTAAAGATTTATTTATTTATTTGAAAGTTATAGTTATACAGAGAGGAGAGACAAAGAGAGAGAGGTCTTCCATCCATTGGTTCACTCTCCAGATGGCTGCAACATCCAGGGGTGGGCCTGGCTGAAGCCAGGTGCCAGGAGCTTCTTCCAGGTCTTCCACATAGATAGCAGGGGCCCAAGCACTTGGGCCACCTTCTGCTGCTTTTCCCAGGACATTAGCAAGGAACTGGATTGGAATTGGAGCAGCCAGGACATGAACTGGTGCCCCCAAAATGTTTTCAAAGGAAAATCTAATGAAAATATTTTCCATATGTTTCTTTTTTTAAAAAGAGATTTTATTTATTTAATTGAGAGGTAGAGTTACTGACACAGAGAATGACAGACAGAAAGGTCTTCCATTGCTTGTTCACTTCCCAGGTGGCTGCAATGGCTGGAGCTGAACCCACTGGAAGCCAGCAGCCAGGAGTTTCCTCTGGGTCTCCCATGAAGGTGCAGGGGCCAGGCACTTAGGCCATCCTCCACTGCCTTCCAGGCCATAGCAGAGAGCTGGATCTCAAGTCGAGCAGTGGGGATCTGAACTGGTGCCCGTATGTGATGCTGGTGCTGCAGGTGGAAGCTTAACCTACTATGCCACAGCACCAGCCCCTTCCATGTGTTTCTATAATCACGTGTTCTGGTAATGGCCTTTTGCTAGCAAGTTAGTATGGAGGTGGATATGTACAAATAATCCATACTTACTGAATGTATGTGCTCTATCACCATAAATAATTACTGTTTATAGCAGGATGACTCAGTAATCCCACAGATTTTTCCCTCTTCAACGTGTTGTTAAACTTTTATTTGTATGATGAGTTAATTTGAACTCCAGTTGATTTTGGTGCCTTGTTTCCATTCTAGTTCTGCCTCAATTCTTTTCTCTTTGGTATTCTACAGTTAGAATATATGAAAGTTCTTCCAAATGTTCATGGACCCCACCAGAGAAATGCCCAGCACCACATGGCTTCACTGCTGAATTCTACTAAACCTTTAAAAAGCAATTAACACAGTTCTTAAACTAAAAAAAAAAAAAAAAAAAAAAAAATAGAGGCGGAGCCAGCATTGTGGTGTAATGGGTTAAGTTGCCACCTGCAATGCCGTCATCCCATATTGGCACTGATTCATGTCCTGGCTGCTGCACTTCTAATCCAGCTCCCAACTAACGGCCTGGGAAAAGTAGGAAAGATGGCCCAGTGGCTTGGGACACTGGTACCCATGTGGGAGACCCAGAAGAGACTCCTGGCTCCTATCTTTGGTCTGGCCAAGCCCTGGCTGTTCCAGCTGTTTGGGGAATGAACTAGCAGGTGGAAGACCTCTCTCTTTCTGTCTCTCCCTCTCTCTATAGCTCTACATTTCAAATAAATAAATAAATAATTAAAAAAAGAGAGAATTCTTCCCTACGTATTTTATGAGGCCAACATTACCTTGATAGAAAAGAGTAAAAATAAAAAAGATAAAAATAAAAGACAGGTGCAGGGCAATATCCTTGATGAACAAGATGCAAAAATCCTCAACAAATTGCTACCAAATCAAAGCCTTTAGTATCTTAAAAAGATTATTCCCAGTGATCAAGTGGGATTCATCCCAAGGATGCAAGGATAATTCAACATATGCATGGCCTGTGCCATGGCTTAACAGGCTAATCCTCCGCCTTGTGGCGCCGGCACACCAGGTTCTAGTCCCAGTTGGGGCGCCGGATTCTATCCCGGTTGCCCCTCTTCCAGGCCAGCTCTCTGCTATGGCCCGGGAAGGCAGTGGAGGATGGCCTAAGTGCTTGGGCCCCGCACCCGCATGGGAGACCAGGAGAAGCACCTGGCTCCTGGCTTCGGATCAGCGCGATGCGCCGACCGCAGCGGCCATTGGAGGGTGAATCAATGGCAAAAGGAAGACCTTTCTCTCTCTCTCTCTCTCTCTCTCTCTCTGTCTCTCTCACTATCCACTCTGTCTGTCAAAAAACAAACACACAAACAAACAAAAAAAACAAAACCATATGCATGACACACCACATCAGTAGAAAGAATAATAAAAATCATGACCATCTCAATAGATGAAGGAAAGGCATTTGACAAAATCTAACATTGTTTCATGATTTAAACTCTGAACAAATTAGGTATTGAAGGAGTGTACCCCAATATAATAAAAGTCATATATATCAAATCACATCAGACTGGGGAAAAGCTGAAGGTCTTCTTAGATCTGGAACAAGACAAGGGTGACCATTTATACTACTTTCATTCAACACAGAAGTTCTTGCCAGAACAATTAGGCAATAAAACAAAATAGAGGGCATTCAAATTAGAAAGGAAAAGTCAAATTGTCACTGTTTGTAGATAATGATCTTGAATCTACAGAAAATCCCAGACTCTATCAAAAAAACTATTAGAATTAATAAACAAATTTGACAGATTAGCAGGATACAAGGTCATCTTACAAAAATCAGTAACATTTAATATTATACACCAGTAATGAATTATCTGAAAAAGAAATCAAAAGAACAATACCACTTCTAATAGCTTCAAAAAACACCACCTAAGAATAAATTTAACCAAAGAGATGAAAGATCTTCATAATGAAAGTTATAAAATACTTAGGAAAAAAATAAAGGAGGACACAAATAAATGAAAAAAAATAATCTATTTTCATGAATTAGAGAATAAATATTAAAATTTTCATAGTACCCAAAATGATTTACAGATTCAGTGCAATCCCTATCAAAATACAAATGACAATTTTCATGGAGCTAGAAAAAACACTACTAAAATTTGTACAGAACCACAAAAGATCCCAAATAGCCAAAGCAATCTTGAACAAAAAGAACAAAACAGGAAGCATTACCCTACCTGACTTTAAATGATATTCAGAACTACTGTAATTAAAGCAGAATGACATTTGTATAAAAACAGATCCAAACACCAGTGGAACAGAATAGAGACCATAGAAGTAAATCCACACATCTATAGACAACTGATCTTTGAAAAAGGTGCCAATAAGATACATTGGAAAAAGGACAGCCTTTTCAATAAATGGTGCTGTGAAAATTGGATATTCACATGCAGAAGAATGAAACTAGACCTGTGTCTCAGCGTGTACAAAAATCAACTCAAAATGATTGAAGGATCTGAAACTTTGAAACCACTAGAAGAAAACATGGTGGAGATAATTCAGGACACTGAAACGGGCAAGGATTTTTTCAATCAGATCCCAACCTACAGGCAAAAAAAATGGATAACTGAGATCTAATCAAACAGAAGACCTTCTGCACCAAAAAGAAAATTATAAGCAGAGTGAAGGAATAAGCTATAGAATGAGAGAAAAGATCTGCATGTTATACATCTGACAAAAGATTAATAACCAGAATATATAAAGAATTTCAACAACTCAGTAGCAAAAAACAAAAACAAAAACCACAAATAATTCAATTTTAAAATTGGCAAATAGGGGCCGGCACTGTGTCGCAGCTGGTTAACACCCTGGCCTGAAGCTCTGGCATCCCATATGGGCACCAGTTTGAGACCTGGCTGCTCCACTTCCAATCCAGCTCTCTGCTATGGCCTGGGAAAGCAGTAGAAGATGGCCCAGGTTATTGGGCCCCTGCACCTGCTTGGGAGAGCCAGAAGAAGCTCCTGGCTCCTAGCTTTGGATCAGCACAGCTCCGGCCATTGCGGCCAATTGGGGAATGAACCATCTGATGGAAGACCTCTCTCTCTCTCTGTCTCTCTCTCTCCCTCTCTTCCTCTCCTCTCTCTGTGTAACTCTGCCTTTCAAATAAATAAATAAATCTTTAAGAAAATAAAATGAATTTGGCAATAGAAACTGACATTTGTCAAAGGACAACATACAAATAGCCATAAAGTACATGTAAAAATGTTCAACACAATTAATCATCAGGGAAATGCAAATCAAAACCATAATGAGATGTCACTTCATTCCAGTAAAATTAGCTGTTATCAGAAAGACAAATGATTACAAGTTCTGGTAAGGATGTGAAGAAAAGAGAACCTTTTCATACTGTTTGTGAAACTGCAAATTAATGCAGCCATTGTGGTAAACAACATGGGAATTCCTCAAAAAACTAAAAATAGAATTGCTATATGATCCAGCAATAGCTACTAGATATATATCCAAAGGAAATGAAATCAGTCTGTCAGACATCTGCACTTCTATGTTTATTGTAGCATCATTACAGTAGCTAAGAAATGGAAGCAACCTAAATGTTTACCAAATAATGAATGGATAAAACAGTGTGATACATATGCACAATGGAATACTATTTAGCCAGAAAGAGGAAGGCATCTTGTCATTCTTAACAACATGGATGGAACTGGAAGTCATTATGTTAAGTGATTAAGTAAGCATAGACAGCTAAGTACTGCATGATCTTACTCACATGTGGAATACAAAAAAGTTCATCTTAGGAAAGTTAAGGGTCTAATGGCGGTTACAAGAGCCTGGGGAGTGTAGGGAAGGCAGGAGGAATGAGAAAGGATTGATTAATGTGTACTGCTATAGTTAGATTGTAGTGAGAAGTTCTCGTATTCTATTGCACAATAGGGGGGGACTATAGATAATGTACTCTATATTTCTCTAAAAAGGACTAAAGGATCTTGAATGTTTTCATGATAAAGAAATATTAAATACTTGAGAATCTAGATATATGTCCTTTGAGAATTATATGGTATGTACATGTATAGAAATATCACATGGTATCCCATAAAAAATATATGATTTAGGGTCCGGCACTCTGGCATAGCAGGTAAAGCCGCTGCCTGCAGTGCCGGCATCCCATATGGGTGCCGGTTCTAGTCCTGGATGCTCCACTTCCAATCCAGCTCTCTGCTATGGCCTGGGAAAGCAGTGGAAGATGGCCCAAGTCCTTGGGCCTCTGCACCCTAGTGAGAGACGGGAAGAAGCTCTTGGCTTCGGATCAGTGCAGCTCTGGGTTTTGCGGCCAATTGGGGAGTTAACCATCGATGGAAGACTTCCCTCTCTCTCTCTCTCTCTCTCTTTGCCTCTCCTCTCTCTATGTAACTGTGACTTTCAAGTAAAATAAATAAATCTTTAAAAAATATGATTTAAGTGTCAGATAAAACAGTGATCTACATATAGATGATTATACTAATCCACAAATAAAGGAAAACATACTAATCCACAGAAAAGATTGTGGAAAATGGAATTGAAAGATGTTTACTTTGTTGCCAAAAAATTGAAATCCGTGGATAGTTTCTCTCTCTCTCTCTCTCTCTCTCTTTTTTTTAATACAGGCAGAGTGGATAGTGAGAGAGAGACAAAGAGAAAGGTCTTCCTTTTTGCCGTTGATTCACCCTCCAATGACCGCTGCGGACGGTGCATCTCGCTGATCCGAAGCCAGGAGTCAGGTGCTTCTCCTGGTCTCCCATGCGGGTGCAGGGCCCAAGCACTTGGGCCATCCTCCACTGCCTTCCCGGGCCATAGCAGAGAGCTGGCCTGGAAGAGGGGCAACCGGGATAGAATCCAGCGCCCCAACCGGGACTAGAACCCGGTGTGCCGGCGCCACAAGGCGGAGGATTAGCCTGTTAAGCCACGGCGCTGGCTGATAGTTTCTCTTTAATACACATTTTACGTCACCTTTTTGAAGTCATCTCATATACATGGATTTAAAAATCTTTGCCCTCCCCCCCCCCCCCCCCAAAAAAAAAAGAAAGAAAAAAGGCCGGCGCTGCGGCTCACTTGGCTAATCCTCTGCCTGTGGCACCGGCACCCGAGTTCTACTCCCAGTTGGGGCGCCAGATTCTGTCCCGGTTGCTCCTCTTCCAGTCCAGCTCTCTGCTATGGCCTGGGAGTGCAGTGGAGGATGGCCCAAGTGCTTGGGCCCTGCACCTGCATGGGAGACCAGGAGAAGTACCTGGCTCCTGGCTTTGGATCAGCGAGATGCACCATCCGCAGCGGCCATTGGAGGGTGAATCAACGGCAAAAGGAAGACCTTTCTTTCTCTCTCTCTCTCTCACTGTCTAAATCTGCCTGTTAAAAGAAAATCTTTGCACAAAAATAAACTTTTTTTTAAAAGTTGTATTTATTTACTTGAAAGTCAGAGTTACATAGAGAGAGAAGGAGAGGCAGAGAGAGAAGGTCTTCCAATCTGCTTGTTCACTCCCCAGTTGGCCACAATGGCTGGAGCTGGGCTGGCCAATCCAAAGCCAGGAGCTGGGAGCTTCTTCTGGGTCTCCAATGTGGGTGCAGGGGCCCAATTACTTGGGCCATCTTCTACTGCTTTCCCAGGCCATAGCAGAGAGCTAGATTCGAAGAGAAATAGCCAGGACTCGAATCAGCACCCATATAGGATGCCAGCAGTACAGGCAGTGGCTTTACCTGCTATACCACAATGCTGGCCTAAACTTATGTTTTAAGTCCATGTTTCATGAACTCTTAGTTTTATCCTCAGATCACTTCACATTGTCATTTTCACAATGCTCTACCCAAACCCCAGTCTATTCAGTAATTTAAGAAGTTTTAGATCATGAATATATATTTCAGTTCTATCATTGCAAACCTTGAGATTTACCATTATAAATCTTAAATACACTTGAACACATATAGCACATATAGAATGTTGTCATTTTAATGTTAGGATGTGCAGCTCAAATATATTTAGTTATACCTATTGTCACATAGAAGTTAAACAATTAGAAATAGACTTGTTACACCCAAAAGATATGAACTCATTATATCAAAAAGATACCTATACAACCATGTTTATAGCAACACTGTTCACAATAGCCAAAATATGGTGTCCATCATCAGATTAACAGATAAAGAAAATGTGACATAGATACATACATCCATAAAAAAGAATGAAATTCTATCATTTCCGTCAAAATGGTTACAACTGTAGGATACCATGTTTCATGAAATAAGTCAGACACTGAAAGACAAATACTGCATATTCTCCCTTATGTGTGTAAGCTAAAATAAAAAAAAAAATCAAAAAACAAAAACAAAAAAAAGAACGAAATACCTGTGAGTGTCAGTTTTCCTGCAAATACAGTGTTTCATCAAGGTTTGTTTTAAACTTTGTCAAATTGTTAAGAATGATATACTGGGGCCGGCGCTGTTTCATAGTAGGTTAAGTCTCTGCCTGTAGTGCCAGCATAGCATATTGGCACCAGTTCAAGTCCCAAATGCTCCACTTCCCATTCAGCTCTCTGCTATGTCCTGGGAAAGCAGTAGAGGATGGCCAGAGTGCTTGGGTCCCTGCACTCACGTGGGAGACCCGGAAGAAGTTCCTGGCTCCTGGCTTCGGATCAGCCTAGCTCTGCCGTTTGTGGTCATTTGGGAAGTAAACCAGCAGATGGAAGGCCTTTCTCTCTGTTTCTTACTGTCTCTGTAACTCTACCTCTCAAATAAATAAAATCTTTAAGAAAGAAAATAAATAAATCTTTAAAAAAGAATGATATGCTACTATGTTTTTTTTTTTAAAGATTTTATTTATTTTATTTGAGAGTTAGAGTTACAGACAGTGAGAGGGAGAGACAAAGGTCTTCCTTCCATTGGTTCACTCTCCAAACAGCCTCAATGGCCGGAGCTATGCCTATCCGAAGCCAGGTGCTAGTCACTTTTTCCTGGTCTCCCATGTGGGTGCAGGGGCCCAAGGACTTGGGCCACCTTCTACTACTTTCCCAGGCCATAGCAGAGAGCTGGACTGGAAGTGGAGCAGCCGGGGCTAGACCTGGCACCCATGTGGAATGTTGGCGCCGCAGGCAGAGGATTAACCTACTGTGCCACAGTGCTGGCCCCAGATATATTACTATGGTTTTAACAATTTGTAATTATTTTAAATTTACTGTAGGTAAGTGAGATATAATTTTTTCATTTAAAATAAAAATTAAAAAAGAAATAAAGTGTTGTCCCTTCAATAGATTAATTTGATTATAACCTGATTACAAACAGCAGTGCAAAAAGTCAAGCACTGGAATTAGTGATTATTTGTGGGTATTAGGTGGTCATTCAGATTTACTTGGAACATGCTTATTTTTGTTTAAAGAGTATAAATTACATAAGAATGAAAAATTAAAACAATCTAAAGGTATTTTTTTATTTTATAGAAAACTTTTATTTAATAAATATAAATTTCATAGGTACAACTTTGGGATTATAGCAGTGTATTTGTTATATTACCGCCCTTCACCCCCACCAAATATAACTGTGGATAAGTGCGAATTTCCCAGTGTGAGGATTGCTGTGTACAAGAGGCCCAAAGGTCATCAGGATTGTGGTATGGGAAGGAGAGAACTCCTGGAGTGGAGAGAAGACAGCCTCTATTGTTTTCTATCTGCAGCTGGCATGGGGGCTGGTGCTGCAAATGGGATACTGTGATCTATGTGGGTTTATATCTCCCCAGTTCCCAAGGTAGGGAGATATTTCTCCTTTCGGTAGATAAGCTTAGGCTAAATTGTTTCTGGGCTATTCGGGCCCTGCCAGATTGATGTCAGCTTTCCAAATTACCTTTCCCTTAGTTTGTTGTGCAGCTTGAATTCCTTTTTTCTCATCTAAAATATATTCATTTGCTGTAAAAGATAAGAGAGAAAGCCATAATGGTGGTTATATGACATGTAACCACCATAATGGTGGTTATATACATAAATATATAACCCTGCTGTGTAGCTCGCCCAGGTGCTGTAAATGCCAGAAATGTGTCTCTATGGGCTGGTACAGCACAGCAAGCTAAACCCCTGCCTGCAGCACCCATATGGTCCCTGGTTTTAAGTCCCGGCTGCTCCACTTCCAATCCAGCTCCCTACTAATGCACTTGGGAAAGCAATGGAGCATGGCCCAACTCCTTAAGCCTCTGCACCCTTTATGGGAGATCCGGAAGAAGCTCTTGCCTCCTGGCTACAGATGGGCTCGGCCCTGGTTGTTGTGGCCATTTAGGGAGTGATCCAGTGGATGGAAAACCTCCCTCCTTTCTCTCTCTCTCTCTCTCTCTCTCTCTCTCTCTGTCTCAACCTCTCTCTGTAGCTCTTTCAAATAAATAAAAATAAATCTAAAAAAAAAGAATGTGTTTCTAGACCTTTGCTTGGAATTCAATATGATTGTATCCCATATTGAAAGGAAAATGTCACCTTAAAATACTGGTTTTTTGCCGAGTAAATGATAGTTAAGAAAAGACAAAAATAAGATCAAAGTCAGTGAACTCTAAAGGTTTCCATAGCCCTGGCAACTCATGACTAGAGCCTAGGGAGATTACTGACGCCATGAACAGGAGTGTCAAATTGTTAAGTTAGCAACAGGAGTCACTGTGTACTTACATCCCATGTGGGATCTGTCCTTAATGTGTTGTCTAATGTGCAGAGATGCTATAACTAGTACTGAAACAGTATTTTTACACTTTGTGTTTCTGTGTGGGTACAAACTGATGAGATCTTTACTAATTATATACTGAATCGATCTTCTGTATATAAAGATAATTGGAAATGAAAAAAAAAACCTGGTGTTAAATTGGAAATGGCATAGAAAATTAATTAATTTTTTTAAAAAATATTATGTAGGATCTCTGTCTTTAATGTGCTGTACACTGTTATTTAATGCTATAACTAGTACTCCAACAGTATTTTTTTCACTTTGTGTTGCTATATGGGGGCAAACTGTTGTTTACCTAATACATACTAAACTGATCTTCTGTATATAAAGAGAATTGAAAATGAATCTTGATGTGAATGGAAGAGGAGAGGGAACGGGAAATGGGAGGGTTGTGGGTGGGAGGGAAGTTTTGGGAGGGAGAAGCCATTGTAACCCATAAGCTGTACTTTGGAAATTTATATTCATTAAATAAAAGTTTAATAAATGAAAAAAAAAGAAAAGACAAAAAAACAAAGTCTTTCTTTTTCCTTCACTCTATCCATTGTTTCTCCGCATCCTGCTTCCTCTTCTCCATTTTCCTTCCTTTTGCTTTCAGATATCCTTTAGGATACCTCCTTGGAGTTGAAAGTATAACACAGACATATTTATGAATTCATAAAGCTATGAAAGGACAGAGCTATGACTAGACAGTCATCTCCAAGACCCCCAGGTCTGTGCTAACCACTTTAGACATTTGAAATTTGAAATTCAAATTTATGCTGAGGAGCATAAATCAGTAATATATTAAGAAACACTCAGCTTTACAGAAGAATTCCAATTAATAAATATAGATTGAGAAAAACATAAAACCATTACTAGACAACTACCACAGTAATAACTGTTATAGCCAAAATTTGCTGATGGATAAAATCAGTGGGTAAAAGTTTGAAGAGAAACAGGATATTAGCATAGGCTCAAAATATCTGTTCTAAGCTACTTATCAGTTGAAGTAGGAAGAATAATAACTTTGTAATGGAGACACTCAACAGATACCACAGTAACCAAAGGGGTAGAGGTTAACACCATTGGTGTTGACACTTAGCAACATCACTTAACTCCTGATATGATACACTGAGAACATACCATCACTTCTTTAGTAATCAAGTCAAAAAGGCATAAAACCTGTATTTATAAGAAACCTGTGTTTCATGAGAAAACATCAGATAAGCCCAAATTGAGGAACATTCTACAAAATACCTGACAAATACTCGTTAAAAGTGTCAAGGTCATGGAAGGCAAAGAAAGAATGAACTGTCACAGACTGAAGGAGACTAAGGGCATAATCAAATATAATATAGGATCCTGGAGCCACGACAACAAAAAGGAATTGAAGAAAAAACTGGAGGAATTGGACTCAGACGGTAGTACAGGCAGTGGTATTGTACTAATATTTATTTCTTGGTTTTGATAATTATGCAACATATAGACTTTATAAGAGGGTGAAGAGTATATGGAAACTCTCTGAACTAGTTTTGTAACTTTTCGGCAAGTCTAAGATTATTTTTAAAAAGTAAGAAAGACTCAGAACAGACTTTTCTCTTGTTGAGAAAGGAGGAAAGGTCTGAAATCTGTAGGACATCTTTAGGGCATCAGGTATTTTGATAGGATAAATATCTTTGAGAACATGTATATATTGTATTCTGTATGAGAGATTAAATTGATTTTATTTTGCTATCCCTTTCTCACTTTCCACCAATAAAATAATTTTATTTTCTTGACAAGTGTGATTTGAAATTGTGTTAAAATTCAAATATTATTATAGAATTCTGAGCAAAGAATATTTCCTCTTGAGCACTCCTTTACAAGTATACAGGGAGAAAAAATGAGTTTTGATTCCCACTAATTTTCTGTGTAGTGTTCCTTTAGGGACTGAATCTCATCTTTTAAATCAATTTTGGTTATATCAGTATCTGATAAAGCCAATCAATCTGCAAGTATCTGTTTACTACTTGCTGAGAGCTCAGGACATAGCTGCAATCCTCAAGACACTCACAATGTCTTTGGAGAAGCAAGGTGAACATAGAGAAAGTATAGAAAAGGCTTAAATTTTACCTTGAAAGTGTTTTAGTTATGGTTTCATGACCTCATTCATTCATTTACTCATTCAACAAACATTTATTTCCTGCTTAGCCCCAAGATATACAAGATGCTGGGGATAAAAAAAAAATTCCATATTGTGGATTTTATTCTACTAATTCCTGGAAGGAGACAGACAATATATAAAGAGTTACATGTAGACTGTGATTGTGGGGAGAATGAAAAGCTTCAGGAGCACAAGGGAAGGAAAATTTTCCAAGGATGTAGGAATGCAGGTCTACAGATCAGGCAAATAAGGAAGATATGAAACCAGGAGACGTTAGCAAACAGTGGTAGAGGAATCCCATCGTGGCAAAGTCCAATTTTAATGAAATATGAAAGGCAGAAAGTCAAGGTATGAGACCTGCTGTAACTCACACTGGGAGAACAGGAGAAAGTCAGGACTCAGTGACAGAAGTGAAGAACATGATGAAAACTGCTGGAGAATCTGTAGTGGTCACCGACAAGGAAGAGAGTTTCGAGACAGAAGGAATGTGATGGTTGTTTGGATCCTGAAACAACCTAAAGGGGATTGGGGACTGGTGGTGTGGCACAGTGAGTTAAGCTACTGCCTATAATGCTGGCATCCCATAGCTGAATGCTGGCAAGAGTCCCAATTGCTCTGCTTTTAATTCAGCTCCCTGTTAATGCTCGTGGGAAAGCAGCCTAAGCACTTGGACCCCTGCTACCCCATGGGACACCAGCCCAGACCATTGTGGCCATTTGGGGAAGTGAATCAGCAGATGGAAGATCTCTCTCTCTCTCTCTCTCTCTCCCCTGTCACTCTGCCTTTCAAATAATTGAAAACGGATCTTTAGCCAGCGCTGAGGCTCAATAGGCTAATCCTCTGACTGTGGCACCGGCACACAGTTCTAGTCCCGGTCAGGGTGCCGGATTCTGTCCCGGTTGCCACTCTTCCAGTCCAGCTTCTCTGCTGTGGCCCGGGAGTGCAGTGGAGGATGGCCCAAGTGTTTGGGCCCTGTACCAGTGTTGGGGACCAAGAGAGGCACCTGGCTCCTGGCTTCGGATCAGCGCGGTGCAGCGGCTGCTGCAGCCATTGGAGGGTGAACCAACGGTAAAGGAAGACCTTTCTCTCTGTCTCTCTCTCTCTCACTGTCTACTCTGCCTAAAAAAATTTTTTAAAAAATGGATCTTTAAAAGGGAGTGGAGGGTGAGATTGGTTCAGTAGAGTGGGAGGTAGGAGTTGGAGAGTAACTAGAGATGAAATGAGAGCACCAAGTTCTCATTTGAAAAGTCTGGTAATAATAGAAAGCTGGGGGGGCATCAAAAGTGGGTAAAGTAAAATCTCCATTCATTTCCTCAATTCAGCAAATATTGATTCAGTTGCCAGGTACTGTGATAAGTATTGCATGTATATTTTCTCAGTTAATTCTTTTTTTTTTTTTTGAGAGTATGTTATTTCTTCAGCAAACATTTATTGGGGGCCTATTTAGTTCCATATATTATTTCAGGTTATACAGTACTGGACAAAAAAAAGTCCCTCTTTGTACTTATTGTCTAAAGAGAGCTTTGACATTAAAGAAATTATGGCACACATGAAAAATTACAACAAGAAGAAAGTCTATTATCATGACACTTTTGGTCATTCAAACAGGGTTGTGATCAAGACACCTTTGTCCTGTGAAAAAAGGGTTTGCTAGACAAATTAAAGGAAAGGTCATGGCATCTTTATGCAAAATATTTCCATTTACAGACATGTATACAAACAGGCATGCTGGATTTGCTATATCTTTTAGGGCCACTATGATTGTTGCATTGACTTTACAGGACTTTAGATGGAAACTTTTTCTGTTGTTTCTTGAGTCTTTTGGTTCAAAAAACGTACTTTTTCAAAGTCCAGCATAGTGCCAGGAGCACACTGTGAAAGTGGTAGAGTTGAGCATTGAGTTTGGGGATTTGGTTTGGGTTGACCAAATGTTGCCTCCTCCCTATCCGCTGGGGAGAAGCCAGGAATTTGAAATCGCAGACACTTTTTACTAGGGGTGGAAACCAGGGAGTTTCCAGGCAATACTTCATTCCAGCCTCTAGAGTTTCTCACACGGTCTTGAAATTCTATTGCTGTTGTCTGGAATTGCTGTTACTTGTGTTTTCCTTTTTTTTTTTTTTGCCCAGATACTGATCTCTGGCTTTAACTTAGCTTGAAAAATTGAAATTACCTCTAACTCATTTCTTATTGTTTGTGAGTTGGTTTCTAAATGTTTAAGGCTCTCTTCATCCTGATAAGTTTCATCACTTGTTTTCTGCTCCTCATCTGGGAGGCAGGTGACTTCATATAGCCAGGATATACAATTGTTTTTAAAGCAGATTGACTTTTGAGCTCAGCTTGCTATCCTGTGTGATAATTTACTCAGCTACTCTGGTACAGCTTTGATGAAATGAGAAATGGTCATGTCCTTAACATTTCTTTTCTGAGCTCAGCGTTTTCAGGTCTTACAGGTAAATGTGTTCTACACAACTGATGTCTTTGGCTGTCTGAAGAATAAGTTGCCATTATGGTTAGGTTAAAAATTATTCATCATTATAATAAACTTGAAAATGCAACAAGTAAAAAGCAAGCTCACCAAAACAAAAACCAATGTCCACCCTTCCTCTTCTCACACTGGTCTGTGTGCTTTCCTTTTGGTCTAACCATCACTAAACTAGGCCTTAGAGTGTGTAAATGGAACCAGTTTAAAAAAAATATTTATCTACTTTTATTTATTTGAAAGGCAGAGTATGAGAGAGAAAGGAAGTGTGAGAAAGCTATCTGTGTCCCGATGTTGGTTTATTCTCCAAATGGGTGCAATAGTCAAGTCTGGGTCAGGCTGAAGCCAGAAGCCAGAAACTCCATTTGGGTCTCTCAGATGCAAAGCTGGGTCCCAGAAAGGTCGTCAAAAGGGAACCAGTTTTTACTTGCCTGGAACTCACCAAGATAGAGAATCTTTTCCTGCATGTCCTCATGGAGTTACTGGCTCATTACCTTTGATTTATCAGAGGCTCTGAAGCTCTTGACTGTGAAAAGGAACCATTTCTCTCACTCTCTTTTGCCCTGAAATAGTTTTTCCTTTTCTAACCATGAATTTCATTGAATCTTTTCATCCTTTTCTGACAACCCAAGAATATCATCTAGAAAAACATTTTAAGAATTTCATATATATATAAATAAATATAATAAATATATATAAACATATATAAATATAAAGATACCCTGATTACAACAGGGCCAAACTTTATTCTTGTATAATGTAAGGTTTTCTTTCAATTTTAGAGAGAGATGTTTAGCTCCATTTACAAAAGGATAAACTTGGGGGTCCAAGTACTATAACTAATTGGGTGAAAGGAGGGGTGTTTATAGCAGAGAAAAAATGGGGTTTAATAGTAGATTTTAATGTGATTAAATGTGGTTCATCCTTTAAGATTTTTTTTTTTATTTGAAAGTCATAGAGAAAAAGAGGGAGAGATATCTTCCATCCACTGGCTCACTCCCCAGATAGGTGCAATGGCTGGGGCTGGGCCAGGCCAAAACCAGGAGCTAAGATCTTCTTCTGGGTCTTCTATGTGGGCGTAGGGACCCAAGCACCTGAGCCATCATCCTCTGCTGCTCCGCTGGTTAAGAACTGGAGCAGTCAGACAAGAAACAGCGCTCATAAGGGACGCCATTGTTGCGGGCATCAGCTTCACCTGCTATGCCACAGCATTGGCTCTACAGCCTTTAAAATTTAATTCAGGCCTCACTTGTTTGAAATCTTCTCTGAATTTCCCCATTCCCACCTGAAGGCACTGGTGGGTGGAGGGTGGCAAACCAGGATGGCTGATCACCCTAAATAATGTTCTGAGTGATAAAGTGCCTTCCACATTGATTTACGTCCTGTAAGCACACAAAATCAATTAATGATAACATCCACAAAAGAAGTATGGTATAGGAGACAGTTGGTTAGAATGTTTTGTCCAAAGCCCCTGGAGCAGACTGCCTTAGTGCAAATCCCAGCTTCAAGTTACTGGCTGCCTTAAGCAATTCCCTTAAATAGTTTGTGCCTCAGCTTCCCCATTTGTAGAAAATAATAGAGTTTACCTAATAGAATTGTTGTGAGTATTTAATGAACTATATATACAAAATGCTTGAAACAGTGCCTGACGTGTGAGCACATGCTATATAAATATTAGCTGTTTATTGTTGCAGCATGTGGCTGGTCTCTTAAAAGTGGTAGAATTAGAATTAGAATTGGAGTTGAAGGGTAAGTATAATGTAGCTCAAGGCAGGCTACCAGCATTTTTATTAGACTGTGAAAATTAACAGTTAAGGTGTTTTGAACAGATGTTTTCGTTTTATTTCTGCTGATCTTTGGCCACCTTGTTGGGTTGGGAAAGTAATCGTGTGGTCTTTGACCCAGTGGAACTTTAACTTCAGTTTCTTTCTCCTAACCTCAAGATAGTCACTATCATACTGATAATGGTATTATTTTCTCTGAGCAGATGCAGCCTCAGGATTCTTTGCAAAAGAATCCTCTAAGTAGGTCCTGCAAGTGATGAGAAGAACCAGTAAGAGAAAAAAATATATATGTGAGTCCTTTGTTTTACAGCAGAGAAGCTGGTACCCAGAGAATCAAAGTGACTTGTTCAAGGGAGCCAGAATTTGGATGTAGAATATGGGTGACTACTCTCTGGTAATTATCTTTCCATCATACATATCCCTTGTCTAATTTGAATGCTTTTTGTAGCCTTTGCTGATTAAGAAATGTGTATCAGTACATATATTATTGTACATTTAATAAGTATACTTTATTTTATACATATAACTTGAAGTAATTGAAAGCAAAAGGAAGCAAGGTACAATCATTCACCCATGGAGTGTCCAATAATTATGATGAAATTCACAAAGCTTTGCATGCTCCACACAGTGCTGATGATACTGTGTATCTGGCTTAGCCAAATTATTGTGACATGATCTTGTACTCAGGTTGCAAATGAAAAAGCTCCACCGAGCTCATCAGCCGGAGACGGAGTGTACTCTCCATGCCTATAAGCATAAATTGTGAAATTTTAGTGCTCTTAAATGATGCGTGATGAAATGATTGAAGACATCATTATGTGGAGCAAAATCCAGTGGGGAATGTGATGTTAGCTATTTAGCACTTTAAGTTCTTACAGGAGTGTTAAGTACTTTTACCACAGAACAGTAAGGATGTGGTATCTGTTATGATAAAGACAGTATCTGGAGAAACAGTGGTGCCTTCACCCTATCAGAGACATGGGCAGTAATATGGCATGTGGGAGTGCGGTAGCCAGCTCCATGCTGGATTTTAGTGACTTAATCAGCTTTCATGGGAAGTCTGGTCAAGTGGTTTATCATTTTTTTTTTTTTTTTGACAGGCAGAGTGGACAGTGAGAGAGAGAGAGAAAGGTCTTCCTTTGCCATTGGTTCACCCTCCAATGGCCGCGGTGGCCGGCGTGCTGTGGCCAGCGCACCGAGCTGATCCCAAGGCAGAAGCCAGCTACTTCTTCTGGTCTCCCATGGGGTGCAGGGCCCAAGCACTTGGGCCGCCCTCCACTGCACTCCTGGGTCATAGCAGAGAGCTTGCCTGGAAGAGGGGCAACCGGGACAGAATCCGGCGCCCCAACTGGGACTAGAACCTGGTGTGCTGGCGCCACAGGCGGAGGATTAGCCTATTCAGCCGTGGTGCCAGCCTAAGTGGTTTATCATTTTTGACTGAACAGTAAAATCAACTGCAACTGTTCAAAACAGCACGTTGGGAGCCCCTTTATAGAGGTCTCAATTTATGCTTTCTGGACATGGTCAGACATTGACAGGCTGTCAAGCTCCCACATGATTCTAATGTACAGCCAGAGCTGAGAACCAATGGTAAAGTGCTTGAGGACCAAAACCATGGCTGATGCTTACAAATGTGTCAATTAGCCTTTCTGTGTTTGATTCTCTTCCTTTTAAAAGATGTTCCTGTGTGGATTTCTGAGACAGTAAATGTAGGAGGCAGATGAGAAGAAACCATTGGTAGGAGAATACGAGAGAGGAACAGATTTTCTGAAACCTTTTCCTACCTGTTCAGAGGTTTAAAAACTCACCTTGTAGGTGAGTCACTCAATACAAATTCCATGACAAATCATGTCTGGAATGTGACTCAGTGTCTCTGACCTAGAATTGTAAGAAGGAATTAATTCATCAGCTCATCCACTTAACCTTATTTACAAGGATACGTGTTGCAAAATCCATGGTCTGTGCCTCTCTAGAGGCACAACTGTGGGAGCCGACAGATGAGGGGAACAGGATATCAATGTATGGGCCACAGACTTCTCTTTTTCCCTCTCTCTGTTTGGAGTTCAGGACTTTCTCCGGGGAGCCTGCATGTAGAAGTAGGCAAGGTGAGCGCCATCCACAGGTTAAGGGAGTGTTGGGGGCTCTAGGAGAACTGTGCAGCGTGGGGGCAGGAGTGAAATAAAAGCTGAATCCCTTCAGGAGACTCTCCTACATCTAACACCTCTTGAATGAACTAGATTTTCTCACCTGAATCTCACAGCAAGGACTGATTGATTGCTCTTTGGGGTTTTGTGTATTTATTTGTTTGTTTTCATGACCATTTTGTCTTTCTCCTCCAACAATGAAAGTGCTTGGTTTACAATTCATAGGTCAGGTTCGTATTCAGCAATAACCAGCGAAAGCTGCAGTGCAGGGAGCCAGTAGGTCTTCATAAATATAGATTTTTTAATTGGAAAGAGTGTCTGGAAAGATTTGAATCCCTCTTCCTCCCACTTTATTTTTCTAGATGAAGTTGTTAAGTCTCCAGAAGTAGTGAAGGAGAGGGTTTGGGCATGGGTGAGGCAGTGGGAACCTTGTAAGCCAGGCCACAGGGGAGGGAAAGCTTAGGAATGATTGGAGCAAGGAGAAGGATCGACTGATTGGTTATTCGGAAGATTTATTTGAACTTTGGGCAAAACTGAATTATTTTAGCAAAAGAAACTGAAGTATTAATATGAACAAGGATGTAATACATTTTTTTAACTTTTATTTAATAAATATAATTTCCAAAGTACAGTTTATGGATTACAATGGCTTTTTCCCCCTCATAACTTCCCTCCCTCCCACCTGCAACCCTCCCATCTCCCGATCCCTCTCCCATTCCATTCCCATCAAGATTCATTTTCAATTATCTTTATATACAGAAGATCAATTTAGTATATCTTAAGAAAAGATTTCAATAGTTTGCACCCACACCAAAACACAAAGTGTAAAATACTGTTTGAGTACTAGTTATAGCGTTATTTCACATTGTACAATACATTAAGGACAGATAGCCTACATGAGGATTAAGTGCACAGTGACTCCTGTTGTTGACTTAAGAAATTGACGCTCTTGTTTATGGCATCAGTAATGCCCCTAGGTTCTTGTCATGAGTTGCCAAGGCTATGGAAGCCTTTTGAGTTTGCCAACTTTGATCTTATTTAGACAAGGTCATAGTCAAAATGGAAGTTTTCTCCTCCCTTCAGAGAAAAGTACCTCCTTCTTTGATGACCCATTCTTTCCACTGGTATCTCACTCGCAGAGATCTTTCATTTAGTTGTGTTTTTTTTGTTGGTTTTTTTTTTTTTTTGGCCAGAGTGTCTTGGCTTTCCATGCCTAAAATACTCTCATGGGCTCTTCAGGAAGATCCGAATGTCTTAAGGGCCAATTCTGAGACCAGAGTGCTGTTTAGGACATCTGCTATTCTATGAGTCTGCTGTGTATCCTGCTTCCAATGTTGGATTGTTCTCTCCTTCTTAATTCTATCAGATAGTATTAGTAGACACTGGTCTTGTTTATGTGATCTCTTTGACTCTTAGACCTATCATTATGATGAATTGTGAACAGAAATTGATCACTTGGACTAGTGAGATGGCATTGGTACATGCCACCTTGATGGGATTGAATTGGAATCCCCTGGCACATTTCTAACATTACCATTTGGGGCAAGTCCGATTTAGCATGTCCCAAATTGTACATCTCCTCCCTCTCTTATTCCCGCTCTTAAATTTAAGAGAGATCACTTTTCAGTTAAATTTAAAAACCTAAGAATAATTGTGTGCTAATTACAGAGTTCAACCAATAGTCTTAAGTATGACAAAAAAAAAAACACTAAAAAGGATAAAGTATTAAGTTATCCATCAACAGTCAGGACAAGAGCTGATCAAGTCACTGTTTCTCATAGTGTCCATTTCAGTTCAACAGGTTTCCTTTTTGGTGCTCGGTTAGTTGTCACTGATTAGGGAGAACATATGATATTTGTCCCTTTGGGACTGGCTTATTTCACTCAGTATGATGTGTTCCAGATTCCTCCACTTTGTTGCAAATGACCAGATTTCACTGTTTTGTTTTGTTTTTTTTTTTTTTTTTTTACTGCTGTGTAGTAGTCTATAGAGTACATATCCCAAAATTTCTTTATCCAGTCTACTGTGGATGGGCATTTAGGTTGATTCCAGGTCTTAACTATTGTGAATTGAGCTGCAATAAACATTGAGGTGCAGATGGCTCTTTTATTTGCCAATTTAATTTCCTTTTGGTAAATTCCAAGGAGTGGGATGGCTGGGTTGTATGGTAAGGTTATATTCAGGTTTCTGAGGAATCTCCAAATTGACTTCCATAGTGGCTTTACCAGTTTGCATTCCCACCAACAGTGGGTTAGTGTCGCTTTTTCCCCACATCCTCGCCAGCATCTATTGTTGCTAGATTTCTGAATGTGAGCCATTCTAACTGGGGTGAGGTGAAACCTCATTGTGGTTTTAATTTGCATTTCCCTGATGGCTAGTGATCCTGAACATTTTTTCATGTGTCTGTTGGCCGTTTGGAGTTCCTCTTTTGAAAAATGTCTATTGAGGTTCTTGGCCCATCTCTTAAGTGGGTTGTTTTGTTGTTGTGGAGGTTTTTTTTTTGTTTTTTGTTTTTCTTTTGCTTTTTGACAGGCAGAGTAGACAGTGAGAGAGAGAGAGAGAGAGAGAGAGAGAGAGAGAGAGAGAGAGAAAGGTCTTCCTTTTGCCATTGGTTCACCCTCCAATGGCCGCTGCGGCTGGCGCGCTGCGGCCGGCGCACCGTGCTGTTCCGAAGGCAGGAGCCAGGTGCTTCTCCTGGTCTCCATGGGGTGCAGGACCCAAGCACTTGGGCCATCCTCCACTGCACTCCCTGGCCACAGCAGAGAGCTGGCCTGGAAGAGGGGCAACTGGGACGGAATCCAGCGCCCCGACAGGAACTAGAACCTGGTATGCCGGCGCCGCTAGGTGGAGGATTAGACTGTTGAGCCTCGGCGCCGGCCGTTGTGGAGTTTCTTGATCTTTTTGTAGATTCTGGTTATTAAACCTTTGTCTGTTGCATAGTTTGCAAATATTCTGTCGGTCACCTCTTTACTTTCCTGTTTCTTTTGCTGTACAGAAACTTCTCAATTTGATGCAATCTCAATTGTTAATTTTGGCTTTGACTGCCTGTGCTGTCGGGGTCTTTTCCAAGACGTCTTTGCCAGTGCCTGTATCTTGCAGGGTTTCACCAATGTTCTCTAATAATTTGATGGTGTCGGGTCGTAAATTTAGATCTTTACTCCATGTTGAGTGGGCTTTTGTGTAAGGTGAAAGGTAAGGGTCTTGCTTCATGCTTCTGCATGTGGAAATCCAGTTTTCCCAGCACCATTTATTGAATAGACTATCCTTGCTCCAAGAATTGGTTTTAGATCCTTGATCAAAGGAAAAATACACAAAATTTCTTTCTTTCAACCCCTCAAAAAGACTCCATCCCTTTTATAGACAGCTGAATCAGCTTTGGAAATAACCTTCCCAGAGTGAGGAGGAAGTTTACTTTGAGTGTGTTTAAACAAAGAAAAAGATCTTGTGTATTTAATGGAATTACTTCCTTTGAGCCAACTAGTGGCGAAACCTGTTGGGTTGGCTTTCTAGCTTCAAATAGATATCAAATCATACTGTCCACGTCACTCTGATTCTGAGGCCACCACCTTAATCTAGCTCCTGTCTGCAGAAAGCTATGTTAGGTCTTCCTTCCCAGTCTCATGCCTGTATCCTACTCACTCCATACAGTAGCCAATGTCATCTTTTTACTGTGTAAATGGCATCACAATCGTTCCCTATCCGCCCATGAGCTTCGTGAGAAAAGTTTGGATCTCATTCTAATGCAACCTTTAACCCAAATATTCCTTGATCATTAACCACCTGCCACATTCTTTCCGGTGCTCCGCTGTTCTTTCATAAGATGTTATCACAATACATACATATTTTAAATATTTTATTTAGTTTTTTTTGTCTTGTGTGCCAGATCATAAGTTCAGGGATTCTGGTTCTCTCTCATTCAACTCTGTTTCCTAGTACCAAACTCAGCAACTAGCACACAGTAGGCTTTTTTCTTTACTATTTTTAAATAAAATATTTCAAACATATAGTAATGAAAATATCACAATAAACTCCTAAAAACCCACCACCTAGTTTCTATTATATTTTCTTCATCCCATCCATATTTATCTCTATATCCTTCTATCTATCTGTCAGTACATGATTGACTCAATAAATTTGTTGAATGAATGAGTGAATGAATGAATGAATGAATGAATATGGTTCATTCTGAGGTTGACCTGATACAGGTACAGAGCTTCTTTGTTTTTGTGTGGACATAGGGTTTGAGGAGCCACATAATGTTGTAGGGTGCGTGTCTGCTAAACTCAGAACCAGGCACTGGTTCAGTTACTGGGGATTCAGAAGTTAAGACCACTTCCTGCCTTCCAGGAATGCACTAGTGACAGGACTTAAATATGTTAGTGAAGAAGAAGAAAGCAGTAGAAGATGTGGACAGTGAGTTTGGTTTTCACAAACAATAAAGACTGATCGTACTTATGTGATGTTACCACTGCCTGATTTCTTGTGGTTTTTGTTGCACAAGCAGAAAAAAGCAATTCACTTGACCTCTTCCAGGGAAGGAACACTTTATGATTCCTATTTCAGTGAGTCACAAATGCAAGCCCATTGGAACTATGGAAACTTTGACTTTTTTTTTTTAAACTCTTCACATGCCATTGAAATATTCAAGTAACAGAAGCAAAGGGAAATCACATAAAAAGCATTTCTAATCTAGGTTAACTGTGGTCAAGGTAAAGCATGTCTCTGCCAAATCTAGAAAATCAACGGAGCAGGCAGGGCAGGAGAGCTTTCTTTTCTTCTCCACTGCACACTGATGGATTTTTCCCAAACTATGCTTGATTATATTTTCGGGGCCCTGTATTATTTTGAATGCTCAGAGGTAATGCTTACCTTTGAAGTGACATCCTGGGGCAGGGCTTCCAATAATCTATTATTAAGCTTCACTGTGTCTATTCATGTTTATTTTAACTCTCTTATTTTTAGAAGAAGGATTTTGAGAAGGTCAAAGCAGTATCTTTGTGATTGAATTCCAAGAGTACTTAGCAGGGGTCCATGTATATAAGGATGTTGAATCATGGTGAACTGGGAATGCATCCAAGTTCATGCTTAACTGAGAATCTTCTGCTAAATATTTTAAAGTGAAAACGATGTTTCAGACCAGGCATGTGGGACTTGAGGCATAGAAATGGGTGAATCCTAGGTGAATCAGCACCCCAGTATGACACCCCAGTATAGCAAAAAGGTGACAGCTGGGACCTGGGCTTGTCGTCCTCCAAACTTGGCTGTCTCCTCATGTTCTTACCTTTTATTTGATGGAGTTCTTCTTTCTATTGTATTGGTGGCCCTACTCCATCAACTCTCATTAGCTCTTGTTATCCCCTCTATGGGCTTCCATGTGACAAATATTTGTAAGGCCCCATGTAATCCTGACCTAGATTTGCAGCTTTGCTACACTTCTTATAGATAACAGACCTTGAACAAGAAATGTAACTTCTTCAAGTTCCAGACTACTTAGCTGTAAGTGGGAAACCTTAGTACTTCAACATGAAAATACATCCATCATGAGAAGTACTTTGACAAGTGTTAGTTTTACTTTACCATTTTAAGATCAATTGCCACATTGGATTATTAATAAAGGATAAGTTGGGGGATAAATATGATATACCACCTGTATATTTAGTGCCATATGAAGAAAAAGAAGTGGAAATTTTACTTAAAAATTAAACTTTATTTTATTTTTCAAAAGTCAACAAATACATGTTCATATCTAGCTTTTCTTCAAAACATGCTTTTTTTTTTTTCACAAATGTGCAAGTTAATTTGGTGTACCATACATCTTTCTCTGTAGCTCTCCTTGGAATTTTTTTCCATAACAAAAACAAGGGTGCAAATATTGTCCAAAGTCTATTTACATTTTTACCCTCCAGAATTACTAACACTAATATTATTGAGAGGAAAGAAAAACTGCAAGGCTTGGTCTTTGGCATTCATATTTGATACAGCAATATAATTAAAAACTTATATTTATTTTTAAGATAAACACTTTGAAGGAAATTTAATAAATCTTGTTTCTGTTCTGCAAAGGAATCACTGTATCAAAGCATTTAACTGGAGCTGTCGAGTTCCTGCTGGTAGAATATTACTTCCAGCCTATTTATTAGCTTTTCATTCTGTAGCCCAATACATGCTTTTTTTTTTTTCTCCACTGAGTGAAAGCACAGAAAGAAAACAATTTGTCTCTCCGTTTTCCCCAGCATCATGCAAAACAAGGCAACATCACAAGTCACAATATCTGGATTTACTTTGATGGTACTTTGTTTCTTACACTTAAAATTATTTTGTATTACAATACTTACTTGGTTATCTAAAATCAACATGGTTGATTTTAAACCCTTATAAAGTCAGACTTTTAGAGGCCTTGGAAACTATTCAGGAATCATGTCTGAAAGGAAATGATTACCCCAACCTATCTTCTGCATTTGAAGTAAAAGTATTTCAGATATCAGCAGTTCATCAGAAAATGAGATTTTAGGGGTTCCATTTAATTGACTCACATCTTTTTATATATTGTAAACAAGTATAGGATACTTTGACAGTAGCCTATAGAGATTGTGTGTACATGTAATATGCTCTTCAGTATAGAATAACCACCAAGAGAACATTTTAAATATGATCTGATAGGTCTCTTAGGAGACTATTTTTCAGAAAAATTTAAGTGAAATTGAGCTAGTGGAAAAAAACTCCTAAAATGGTGATGGTATGTGAGGTAAAGTCACTGTCTTACCTGTAGTCTGATGCACACCATACAAGAGAACCCAAAGAGACATTGGTCTCAGACTCCAGGCAGGGGATTAGAGTGTGTGCAGAGGTGGGCCTTTCAGATCAGACAGTGGAAGAATGACCTAGGAGTCACCTAAATCAATAAGTTGTCAGTGATATATGAATCTCCAGTGCTGTTTCACAGAATGAAAACAGATCAATTAGAAATTGTACTGTGATAACCACATATTTTTGAGAAAAATTCCCAAGCCAGGCGAATGTGGATTGGGATGAAGACGTAGGCAGTGTACACCACCATAGCAAAAATGGTTAGTAAAATGGTGTTGAACATAGATCGCTCCCAGGGCTCCAAGACAGCACAGCAGCTAATAATTTGGTATTGATAGTAGAGCCAGGAGAAATATTCCTTCACACGTCTGAAATCCATGGTTGGCTTCAAGTTGCAGAAAGTCTGCTCTGTTAACAGATTAGAAGAAAAATCAAGTAAGGAACCAAACACAGAATCTCTTTAAATTATCATGAACTCAGTATGTTAAGATCTTTTAAAGAATGTTAAATGTCATTGAATGGATTATTAATTTGAATATTTTGTAGAAATAATACAGAATCTATCAATTATAGAAATTAATAATATTGCCACTACTAATAATTACTATTAAAATTACTAATATTAGCATTATGACAATGATAGTATCTATCTGAAAATAATTGCTAATAATAATTCTAGTAATAATAGTACCTAAAAGCTGAGGCTAATTACATTTTCTTTAGCCATGTAAATGAGAGTCACAAATGTGAGCTTTTCTGTTTCCTGCAACACTGATTCTGGTAGAAGATACACCAAATGGTATAGCAAGCCTGACATTGCTACCTATAGAGGAACTGCTTGCAAGTTTGGCCTTGGCAGGCCTCCGGGAACTTGGTTTTTGTAATGTTCTCTTCACTCACTAATAGATAAACATGATTTACCGTACCTACACTGTACAGGCAATGTAATTTATAGTGAATATCTACTATGTTCTGAAAGTCGGGAATTTTGGTAATTGCCAGGCAAAGGGTACCCGTATGACCAGTGCAAATGTAAAACTTAAGTGCTGAGTCTCTGATGGGCTTCCCAGGCAGAAACACTGTACAATCTTATACATTACTGTACCTACTGCTGGGAGAGAAAGGAGCACACTTAATAGGTCTACTCATGGGAACATCAGAAGCCTGAACATGGATTCCTCTGGGTTCTACCTCTTTCTTCCTTGTTGATTCCATTGCATTTCTCTCTCTCTCTCTCTCTCTCTCTCTTTCTTTCTTATAGATTTATTTGTTTATTTGACAGACAGTTACACAGAGATGGAGGGAGAGAGGAGAGAGGAGAGAGGTGTGAGAGAGAGAGAGAGAGAGAGAGAGAGAGAGAGAGATCTGGAGCTGGGCTACCCAAAGCCAGGAGCCAGGAGCTTCTTCCAAACTTGTGGGTTCAGGGACCCAAGTACTTGGTTCATCTTCCACTGCTTTCCCAAGAACATAGCAAGGAGCTGGATAGGAAGTAGAGCAACAGGGACTTGAACCGGCATGCACATGGGATGCTGGTGCTGCAGTGGCAGATTTACCCTCTGTGCCACAGTGCTAGACATGCATATTCTTTCAGTAATATCCCTTAAATGTGAGTGCAAATTCATATTGAGTCTCACAAATCCATCTAGTGAATCACTGAACATGTGGGTGGTCATTTGATTTCGGGGTACAGAACCTATAAAAACCATATAAATGTATTCTATTGGCCATCAGATGGGACAATATTTATAACCACATAAAAATTTTCTCAGAAGGGAGAGTTCCTATCATTTTTTAGAGAAAGCACTTGGAGGAGCTTGAAGCTTTCATAAAGAAAAACACAAAATCATCTTTGTGCCTTTTCTGCCTACCCCTAAGGGCATGATGATGTCACATCCTCAAAGTCTGCTTTGATAACTTTTACTGTTCCAATTCCAGTTAAAATGCTTTGAAGAGCATTTCTATTTTCTGATCTCAGAAGGTTCTCTCTGTCTCTTTCTTTCTTGTTAATACTCTTTTGAGTGGAAGCGAGATACTTTTGCTCTATAAGACTGTGTACTGCTTAGAATATAGGAAGACTCTCACTGATCCTTGTGCTCTATATTCTAGGACAATGCCTGGCCTAAATATTATCATTATTAAATATTTTTTGAATGAATGAATGGCAGATGACCAACTTAGAATTATAGAGCACTCATGACCCCAAAGTAGAATACAATTAGCTGTTATTAATTTTCATGAAATTTGGCTTTGATAATAAAAGTAATCCATTTGGTAGAGGTCATTTCCACAAAAATTTAAAATGCAAAGTCTATGTCACCAGGTGGCAATTATCTGTAATAATGGCCAGAATCATTAAGATAAATGGATAATTCAATGCCAAAGCATTTTTACTTTCCTATGAAGAGAAAATCAACCTCCCATCTTTTCCAGAAGACAGAGTGAGAACTAAATGATTGCATTTAAATGTCTGGTCCTGGAAGGTGGCTTTCAGGGAGAAGCTAACTCCATCCTTCTTGCTTTCTTCTATCTCTAGTTGTAGAGAAACAGAAAAGTGAATAGGGTCAGGGCTAGAAGAAAATGATTGACAGAAGTGTATACATCTGTATGTGGCACAATACATAATACCTGAGACTGGGTAATTCATACGCAATAGAAATGGACTTTTCACAGTTCCAGAGGTTAGAAATTTCAAATCAAGGCTGGTGCCGCGGCTCAATAGGCTAACCTTCCGCCTGTGGCGCCGACACCCTGGGTTCTAGTCCTGGTCGGGGCGCCAGATTCTGTCCCCGTTGACCCTCTTCCAGTCCAGCTCTCTGCTGTGTCCCAAGTCCTTGGGCCCTGCACCTGCAAAGGAGACCAGGAAAAACACCTGGCTCCTGGCTTTGGATCAGCGCGGTGCGCCAGCTGCAGTGGCCATTGGGGGGTGAACCAATGGTAAAGGAAGACCTTTCTCCCTGTCTCTCTCTCTCACTGTCCACTCTGCCTGTCAAAAAAAAAAAAAAAAAAAAAAAAAAAAGAAAAGAAAGAAAGAAATTTCAAATCAAAGTGACATGAGATTCAGTCTTTGGTGGACTAGTCTCTGCTTCCAACATGGTGCCCAGAATGCTGTGTCCTTACATGAGGGAAAAGATGGGAGGGCAAAAAGGCCCAGAGCTTTGTGAAACCTCTTTCATAAGAGCCTTAATCCCATTCTCCAGAGAGGAACCCTCATGGCCTAGTCACCTCCTAGAGGTCTCATCTCTTCATACTACTGCACTAGAGATTAAGCTTCAACATAGACTTTGGAAGGGACACAGACATTCAAACTGTGGCAGAATGATAATTTCAGTGAGATATACTATCCAAGCAACCGAGATTTCCCACTGATAGACTAAAGCAGTGACAAATAGGAGTTAACACCATTTGAGCTTTTAGGCTATCCACTAGGCAACAGTGTATTTCAAACGAAACTCAATTTTTAAAATCATATTCATAGTAACTGATACTTGCTTCCTACTATTATCCCAACAGAGTCTGGGGCAGTGCCAGGTAACTGATCAGGAGTGTGGAGTCCAACCATTAAGTATCAGGGGCCAAGCTATGCTGGGAGAAGGTGAGATAATGGCTCAGACAGACACAGTCCATCCCCTTAGGAAGCATGGACAGATGGGGAAACAGAAAACAAATTATATACATACATTTATAATTATCACTACAAGTAGTGGTCTAATGGAAAAGGACAGTCTATACACAGGGCTGTGGGGAATCTGTTGCCGTGTGAGCAGGAAGAGGGGATGTGAAGAAGTGTGATGAAGACATTTGAGGTGCATTTCAAGGCCTGGATATGAGTCAAACTGAGAAAATGGGTACAGAGATGGGGAGAATGGCCAGGACAGAAAGAGTGGCTTGTACAAAGGTTAGAGGTGGGAAGGAGCTTGGAAGGTGGTCAACAGGGCACAGGGACCAAGGACTGGGATAAACTTGAGGTGGAAATGGCCGGCGTGTGGCCAGCAGCTGAGCTGGACAGATGCCTCTTTTGTTTTTCACCTAGTAGTCAACGAGACCTGGCGGTTATTCACTGGGAGTGTTGCAGTGGGTTTAAGAGGAGGAAACTTTATGCTCACATGGTCATGCTGCACTCTAAAGCTAAGTTGAAATGATTTTGGATATCGAGTGCTTCAGAAAATCTCCCCATGGGCATTACTCATTCAGAATCAACTGTGTACTGAGAATCTGTTTAAAATATTCTTAATACTCTTTTCATTTTTACAAATGAGGTAATCTTGCTCACTTAGAAATATAATTGACCTTCTCTCTCTACACAGCAGCTTTTAAAAATGTTCTAATTAATCTCTTGGCCATTTCTTTCTCTTTTAAAATTAAATTTCTTGCTTGGGTAGCCCCAGCAGACATCTTTGATTCCAGCTTTTTGAGGAACTCTGAGCTGGAGGCTGTCTCTAGATTCCTGAACTTTAGAAACTGAGATAATCCATGTTCATTGTTCTAAGCTGCTAAGTCATTCATTCACTCACTATTCACTCACTCAGAGAAAAACAGATAAAAATTATATTGACAACTATAAGAGGACTTCAAAAAGTTCATGGAAAATCTAAAGTATGAATAAACTATGTATGGCTTTCAAGATTTTTTTTTGCACCAAAACAAACTTATCTTTTAAACATTTTATTTGTTTACTTTATTTGAAAGGCACACACACACACACACACGTACACACACACGGGGGAGATTGCCCATCTTCTGGTTTACTCCCCAAATGCTTAAAACAGCCAGCAATGGGCCAGGAGCTAGGAACTCAACCTAAGTTTCTTTTGTGAGTGGCAGGGAGTCAAATACTTGAGCCATCACCTGGCACCTTCCAGAGTTCACATGAGCAGGAAACTGGAATTGGGAGCACAGCCAGAACTTGAACCCAGGCGCTCAAACATGGCAAACAGTGTCCCAAGCAGCAGGCTAACCACTGTGCAAAATTCCTTCCCAATTATCTTTTAATTCCACTTTTCATTACTTTTTAAAAGTACCCTCATCTTACAAACCAAAGGTGGGTTCCTGGTAAGGTGTTTATTACAAGTACCCCAAATCTACAATTATTTGAAACCTGGCCATTTAAAATATACTTTATACTGCTAACAGTTTAAGGAATTCATTTTAAAAAATTTCTTGCCAGTTTCCATACCCCCTTGTATCATTTCCCAGCCGTCTAAGCAGCCAGCTCTGACCTTGAAAAGTTCTTTTATTGTCATATCACACATCAGTCTCGTGAAGTCTAACAGCCAGTCCACAAAACCATGAGTTGTTCCCCATTTTTTGATTCCTTTTCCCTTTATTGATGGGCAGCAATGTTAAAGATTATTTGTTATTTCCTATGAAAAGGTGAGAAAGGCAAGAGCTGGTTATTATTTTGGTAAGCCAGCTCCTGTAGCCTATTGTTAGAATATGAACAATTTTAGGATCTAGATTTGCTTAGGCAATATATTTCTCCTTTCTGTGAGTCTATTTTATTATCTCATATGGTACTATGTGCAAGATTAAAAAATACTTCAGATAGTTTGATGTGTAACATGAGCAGGAGAATTCACTCAGTCATTGAGCAAATGATTTTGAGTACTGTGTGGTTTCTGAATAGCAATGGCCCCAGACTCTGCGCCACGGACACTGTGGCAGGAGGTGCTACCCCAGGCAGCAGCAAAGTGGACCACGGAGCAAACGTGCAGTGAGACATGGAACCCTGAAGTGGGGAAAGGACGTGGCATTAAATGGGAGAAAGGGCATGAAAAATGCTCAGAAACAAGCTGAGTTTAGGGCAATAAGATGGCCAGAAATGCCATGAAATTAATTACCTGCAGGTAACTTAGAACCAGGTGACACCTGTAGAGGGTAAAGATAATAATTCCTACCTCTTTGGGCTGCTGTGAAGAGCAGCACTCATAACAATGAAGCCTCAGTCTCAGGGACTTGCATATAGAGGATGTGCTTAGCATCTAACTGGAAAAAACCTTCTCTCTAGGAACTGCACTGGGAACTGGATAGTCCATTGTGACCAAGACCTCATGATCATTGTCCTCAAGGATGAGGACTCAGCTGAGTTAATATATATTTCAAGTAGTCATCACCTCCATTAGGTAACTAAAGTGGACTCTTAGAATGCTGGCAGCTGACTTGCAAAGGTCCCTTACACCAGACCACTGATTTTAAAAGAAAAGGATCAAGCCTACAGATTAACATTAAATTGCTATTAAATTGGTGTCAAACCAAGTTAAAGTGACTGGTCCAGGTAGGGAACATCTGTGATTAATACTGGGTAAAGAAGCATATCCCAGTGGAGGTTTTCTGCGACCTTTCAAGAGAGCCTTGTTCATCACTGGGAAGCCAGGCAAGGACAATTGGGCTGAGCCTCGTGGGTACCTGGAAGGCCACTCACCTTCTCTCAGTTTCCCCTATCTCTCCTGTATGCAAGGCTTTTTGTCTGAGACTCTGTAGTTTAGATTCTTGCCCAGCAACTAAAGGTTTAGATGCCAATTTATTTCAAATATTGCTGGGAACTGGCAAGATCTAAGGTGCATCTCAGGAACTTATATTCTAGTGTGGATGAAAGCAGAGCTTTGTTCAGCATTGCTAGATAGGTGTTGGGTTGGGAGGCAGAAAGAGGGAGCAAGATTATTAGAAACTTAGGAACCAGAGAGACAGCATTGAGTAGATAGGGATACTGGAGCCATGGGAAATTTAAAGAAGTAGAAAGACCCTAAATAACTACCTCATAATTCAATGAGGAGTTCAATACCCTTTTAAAATCTCTGTCACTACCTTTTAATCTACAGGACATGATGTTTCTCTCACTAGATTTGTGTGAGGTGGGGAAGGAGGTAAAGTTTCACCTCCTGTACCAGACTGGGAAGGAGAAGGCCCAGTTTATGACCCACAGTACTCATGGCAGGATTTTGTTCCAGCCTGAATGGAGGAGATAGTGAATAAATGCAATAATTTAAAAATACATGTGTTAACATGTGTATAAGTCACAAGATGAGACCCCTGTGAGGGGCGCAAGGCTGAGGAAGTTCTGCGATGATGCTGTTTTCTGTCCCTGGGAATAGGAATGTTAGGAAATTGGGAAACTGAAAGAGGAGTACCAGGTGATTCAACACAGCTTTACCTTGGGAGTTTTGCAGATGTGATCCTGTAATCATCTCCTACCTAGAGAAACATACTCTAAACTGCTGCGATGTCTCAATGGGGGGATTTCCTTCTCTAAAAATCATTTTCTTTTGGGGGCAAAAGAAAAAATAGGCCTAATACATTTTGGGTTAAATTTACTTCTAAAACATCAGCATTCAGAGCTGGAAAGTCAAAAGGATACACAATTGATTTTGGGTTGACTCCTTCCCATCTTATTTTGGAATTCTACTTTAATCACTTGACTTTTTTTGTGTTTCATAATTGGTACCTGAAAATCTGAGAAGTGCTAAAAACTCTTATGCCTTTTGCATAGAGAGATGCTTTATCTCAAGAGACTGTGTCTGCACTCAGAAGTAGCTTTCTTTGGAAAGAGTTCAGTGAGATCCATGCATTACGTAAATCGTGTAGTGATTTCTCTCCAAAGCGATGGCATGGAAAGGGAGATTAAAAACAATAAATTCACAGTAGAGCAGACTGATGATCAATCAGTTGATCAAGTCAACGTGACAGTGATTAACATGTTGATATTATGTGTACATAATATGATGTCATGAAAATGGCATTTCAATAATTCATAACTTCAGTCTATTGATGAAAAAACATTCAGACAAATTCCAACAGAAGGGCATCCTACAAGATGCATGATGAGTACTCCTCAAATAGGCAAAGTGTGAAAAAATGTCATAGCCCAGAGGAGCCTAAGAAACATGATGACCAACTGTTATGTGGCATCTCAGTTGGAATTCTGGAACAGATAGGACATTATGTAAAAACTAAGGAAATCTGAATAAAGTAAGGAATTTAGTGAATAAGAATTTATCAATATTGTCTTATTAATTGTAACAAATGTGTTACATTAATGTGAGAGCTTAAAGAATGTTGTGTAGTATTTTCTTGATTTTTCTGTAAATCTAAAATTGTTCTAAATCACAAAGTCTGTTTAAAAAGTCAAAGTAGGGGTAGGCATTTGGCACAGTAATCATCACTTTTAGTGATGCCTGTAGACAATATTAGAGTGCCTAGATTTGAGTCCTGGCTCCTCTGCTTCTGATCTAGCTTCCCGCTAGTTTGCATCCTGTGAAGCAGCAGAAGATGGCTCAAGTAGTTGGACCCCTGTCATCCATGTAGGAGACCTGAATGGAGTTCTGGGTTCCTTTTTTTTTTGGCCTGGCCCAGCCTGGCTGTTTTTGAGCATTTGGGGAATAAAACAGTGGATAGAAGATCAATATCTGTCTGTCTCCCTGCCTTTCAAAAAAACTGAAAATCAATAAATAAACATGAAAAAGTCAGAGGAAAAATAACTATTAAGAAAATCCTGAAAGGTCCAGAATTATCCTGGTTCTGAACTCCACTGAACTTTGCTTGTGCTATTCTTTCCTTCTTGAAAGCTTTCCCAATAACTCCGCATGTGGATATTCTGTATTGGACTAGCTTTAAACGTTTTAAAACACAACAGAGGAAAAAATAAAGTTAACATTATGATCCAGGCACACACAGATATATAGTCATGAAATTGAAAGAAATATATCAAAATTATACTTAGTTTGTGTTGCATACTAATATTGTGTGCCCTATTATATTTATTCTTGTTGTAGTCTACCAGGTGCTATTTTATTTTCTTCTTTCATTAAAAGATATCCCAATTATGAACTATTTCATTGATTTCTTAGCCCACCAATAGCAACATGTTGGAAAAACCCTTTTAATGCTTGCTAGCATCTCTGTGTCTGCACTGCCCAGTCTGGCAGCCAGCAGTCACTTGGGGCAGTCTGAATTTCTAGTGCATTGCTAGCTGGTGGCTACCACATTGAACGGCATAGGCATATTTTCATCATTGCACGGCACTTTATTGGAGAGTGCTGTTGACTCCCTCCTCTTTCTTGGGCGAATAAAACAGCTTACCAACTTGTCTCCTTTTCACCTTACAATCTTCCACACTGTTGCTAGAATTAACTTTTCAAACTATAGCTCATTCCTGTGCTTCAAAACCTTCCATGGCCCTTCGTTTCCTGTAAGATGAAACATTCATTTAAATCCCTGCACAGTTGAGCTTCCTCTCATCTCCAAATTTGTTTCTCAACTCTCCTGCTAATTGCCATGGATTCTCAAGCACCCATGTTAGTTTGTATTATTTTATTTTCATAGGCGTTCTCTTATACTCATTCTTTGCCAGATAAAATCCTTATTTACTTTCAAGACGTACCTCTATATCCTCTCTTCTATGAAACATTCTCAGAAAATGCTTCCCACTCTATGAAAATATATTGCTTTCTTCTAAGTGTTACCATTGAAACAACATTTACTTACACTGCATTACAATTAGCCATGGACAACCTGCTTCCCATTAAACTGTGAGGTTTTTGAATACTAGAAATGTATGGTATTCATGTTTTTATCCCCAGGTTCCGGCTGCTGAGTTGTTGAGTTGGCTGGTTGATTGACTGAATTGTAAAGTTTGTTGAGAGGAAGAACCATATTTGGATTTTTTAAATATTTCCACGGCATGATGGGAGCCCTAGACAAGGTGTTTATGAATTTTCATTGTCTTCTTGCAGGCAATGCATTTCAGATAGATTGTTTTCTGAAAATTCAGTACAATTTGTCTTTTTGAAAGATGGAAGAGAGCTGGCACTATATATATATATATATATATATATATATATATATATAAAATAACAAACAAATGCCTTTTGATTTTCTCATAATGTTAAAAGTTCATGGATTCTGTGGGGAATAAGAAACACTTGTAAAGTGTTTTTAAATCCCATTAAAATAGCTTTTGCAAATGCTTACTTTAGGTGAGTAATAATTTAAGATTGGTACATAGAAAAGTGGCTCTAATGGCAAAAAATCTCAGGTTGGGAAAATCTGGAGACCTGAATTCTGAATTCTATGGCAGCTTTCCTCTTCTTTTCCTTTCCCTCCCCTTATTACCTTGAGCACCATCACCTTTCTATTTATTTATTTATTTTACTTTATGTGCTTGTGAAAGTTCCAAGATCATAATTGCTAATTGCCTCTAAACCTGTCTTGGTGACATAGTAAGCAGCATAGGGGTGAATATTTTGACTCTTTAGAAATAATAGAAATAGTTGCACCTGTTATTTCTAGAGGCTTGGTACAACTTAAAAATATTTTCAATATTTTACTAAATTATAGACTCAGAAAGTGCTCAAGTCCTTGGGTCCTTGCACCAGATGGGAGACGCAGATGAAGCTCCTGGCTCCTGGCTTTGGCCTGGCCCAGCCCCGGCTGTTGCAGCCTTCTGGGGAATGACCCAACAGATGAAAGATCTCTCTCTGTCTCTCCCCCTCTCTCTTTAATTCAGACTTTCAAATAAATAAATCTTTAAAAAGTATATAATATGCTATGATTGTTAATTCAACAATGAAGTATTTTGTTTATTTTACAGGAAAAAATTCCATCCCTCACTTATGTTTACTAATTGAGTTGTCTAGTACATTTAAAAAATACCAAGGCATATATATGTAGCTATTATTTCATACCAGTAGTTGAAAGGCATTGCAATCTCTCTCTTTTTTAAAAAAAAGATTTATTTTATTTATTTGAAAGAGTTACAGAGAGAGGTCGAGAAAGAGAGAGAGGTCTTCCGTCCGCTGGTTCACTCCCCAGGTGGCCGCAATGGCTGGAGCTGCGTTGATCTGAAGCCAGGAGCCAGGAGCTTCTTCTGGGTCTTCCACATGGGTGCAGGGGCCCAAGGACTTGGACCATCTTCTGCTTTCCCAGGCCACAGCAGAGAACTGGATCGGAGGAGGAGCAGCCAGGACTAGAACTGGTGTCCATATGGGATGCCAGCGCTTCAGGCCAGAGCTTTAACCCGCTGTGCCACAGCGCTGGCCGCACATTGCAATCTCTTAAGAAATTTTCAACTGTGTCTCAAGCAGAGTCATCATATATTATTATGTGGGCTGTGCACTGCACAGCCTTACATGATGGTTCTTGTTTGGGGACTTAATCACAAGCTGTTTCTTCATGTTACCACAATTTGATTCACAAAGGCACATAATGCCTTATTGCATAAGAGACATGAATGTGCTTTAATTATGATAAATGGCTCAACTTTGTATTGTATCTATATAAGAATTAGGCACAGCAGTAAAATTTCCTGGTTTCTCAGTTTCCAGATATCTTGCTTAAAATTTTCTCTGGGTGATTCCAATGTTTTCTGTGTTCCATAGAAAGCTCCATCCTTGCTCCCCACCTTCCTGGGAATTCCCTTTCCATCTTAGTATATTTGCCAGCCTTCCTTTGACAACCAGCTTCTCATATTATAGCACAGTTAATATAGAAGTCAACCTAAGAGTGAGGGTTTGGTGTCTAAGTCTTTAGGCAGAGCTTAAAAATATCCTTGAAAGTTTTTGATGATTTAAGGGGAAGAAAATAAAATAACTGTGGGGCAATTACAAAACATTATCCACACATTTGTGAGTCAGTTGAATAATTCTACAGACTCTCCAGAGAGGAAGAAACAATTTTAAGTCAAAGCATGCTATTAGGCAACTAAGTTACTCTAAATAAATTTAAAATCTTCTACTTAGAAGTGAACTACTGAAATAATGTACTGAAAGGAAGAAGACTTCACCAACATTTTAGCCAAATTGCTATTGGTATAGTGCTGTTTGTATTATACACAACAGTAGAGTGTGTCATGACTGCCCAAGCTAACATCATTACCTTCAGTTTCCATGAGTGCTAGCAAAGGCAAAACAATAGAGAACATGTATTTCCAGTCCAACTGTGAAGGGGCGCTATTGTGTAACATACTGTGTGTTGAGTGATTTCAAAGTCCTTGTTTTTTTGGCATATCCTGACAGACTACAAAGGAATTTTTGAATTAATGACTTTTGGATGGGAAAATTTGGGATTTTGGTATAACAAAAATTCTCATAATAATTTAGGGAATACTAAATTCAGATTAGATAAATCTCAAATTTGGATGGCTGTCAAAAAGATGGTGCATTTGGAAACTAAAATCAGTGGCAAGTACATTAGCATTGGATGGATGTCCCCAACAGAAAGAGAAATGTGTGAGGGATGGGGATACATGAATACGTTTTGGCCTTGTTCCTGGTGTCCTTCATTTCCTAAGTAAGAAACAGAGCAGTATTTCTGTCAATGCTGGCATGGAACGATAGGCTTCAGAGTCAAGGTTTAGCTACAATTTCATTTCTTAGGATGAATATATTTTTTTAAAGATTATATTTGTTTATTTGAGAGAGTTACAGAGAGAGAGGTCTTCCATCCACTGGTTCACTCCCCAAATGGCCACAACGGCCGGAGCTGCGCTGATTCGAAGCCAGGAGCCAGGTGCTTCTTCCCGGTCTCCCCTGTGAGTGCAGGGTCCTAAGCACTTGGGCCATCTTCCACTGCTTTCCCAGGCCATAATCAAAGAGCTGTATTGGAAAAGGAGTGGCAGGGACAAGAACCAATGCCCATATGGGATGGAGGTTTAGCTTACTATGCCATAACGCCAGCCCCTTATTCTTATTTTTTTTCAAAAAAGTAATAACTATTACCTATAAAAAATGAAAGTGTATAGCTTCTGGGTGTTGTTTTTTCCTTTTGAAGATATTGTTATTGTCAAAGGCTGCCAAGCAGTTTTTAGAAATAAAAATTGAAAACTCAAATGGATGTGCCACCCAAAGCTAAGTAAACAACTCCAAATGTTTTCAAGGAATAACTTTACAGCTCCCAAGTGGGGTTCCTTCTTCTTGGTTTACAGGATGTAAGAGAAAAGCTCAGAACTGCTGAACTCCACAGAACCTTCTGGGAGGAGGGTCGATGTGTTTAGGTTTCTTTTTGGCAGCTGTGAAATCTAGTAGCCTAATTGCCTCTGTAGATTATTTAAGAATAATAAATTGTATGGTATGAGGGTACTTTTGAAAAGTTCATGGAAAATGGAACTAAAAAACAAGTCTACTTTGGTGCAAAAATTAGAATCTATGTGTAGTGTTTTCATAATACATGTTTCCTATGAACTTTTTAACCCCCACTGATATGCTTATCTGCTTTGGAAAAGTTTGAAATAAAAGGCTTGTAAGACCCAATACTCAGAGCACTTAGGAGGGAATAGCAGTGCAAAGTCAGCTAAATCGTTTAGGTAACACGAGTTTTCTACTGTCAGTATCAATCCCATTCTTAGTGGCTGTATTCTGTGCTTTTGATAGTTCTGTCCTTTCTTCTCTTCCCCCAATGACAGCAAAACCAGTTTCATAAAGGAGATGCTTGCTGTGTGCTTCTGAGGGACTCTGGTTTAGAAGCCTGACCGCATCCCTACTTCTCATTAGGTTTGATGAGTATATTTTATCTGAGGAACAACTTGATGGTGAAGAAGCGGAATTGCTAAAATACTGATGGGTCAAAAGTACACCACCTGAGAACTTGTTCCTAAAGTTCTGCCAAGACAAAGCTGCTTGTATAGGCAGCTGGTCAACCATGACCTTTCCAAAAGTATTTCCCAACACTGTATTTTCTTAGAAATTTCCTTTGGTAATATTGAACGAATATACTTACAGAATTGTTTTTGAGTTTGCTTATGTACCTGTCCTTCTTTCTCCTGCTGCTTCTTTAGTCTTTGCTTCTTATTATGCTATCTGGAAAACTTTGGGTGATGGGTTCAATGCTTCTTATTTAGTGATCAGCAAGGTTAAACTTTCGCAGATGTGATTTTGTGACAACAGTAATGCAGCATGCTTTTTTCCCCTTTCCTCAGCTGGCCTGCCTCTGTATTTCAGTTATTACTGCTTTGAGAAAATGAGTGGAGAGCTTGGCTGACTCCAAGGGCCATGGAAGTAAACAGTATCGTGGAGGTGCTTTCTCTGCCAATTAGTGGATTGAGGGACATTTTCCTGCTTGATAGGTTACACTGATTTGTTCCAGGTCAGGTGGTTTCAGGGATGGGGAGAGGGAGTGAGAAGGGAAAGGCTAGAGTTCATAGAATTCATCCAAAACACGTCATGTTGCTGCTTTTAGGCAAGTCAAATTACTTGAAGTAGATTGTATAATCTTGTATTTAGAGATGAATTGCTGAAATGATATACTAACAAAAGCAAGGAAAGTCTTGCTGATAATGTAGCCATGTGGATTTCTCATTTTCCTAGGGGAACAATATAGACCTATCAGCTGGTTTCATTCTCCTTCCCCTGCTCTCAAATACATGGCTGCCCACAAGGCTCCAGTGCAAAGTGGAGGGGTGGTGAGCTCAAGCTTGCTCTGTTAAATTGGCAACAGCTGTCTGTTTCCTACTACTTAGTGGGTTCTCAGGTAAATGTGGGGAAGCCTAATGGTAACTGGACATATTTAAAAAATATGTTCCCCCTACAGATTTTGTGAGCACTTTATAGGCCTAAACTGGATGAGATGAAATATTTTACTTCCTCTTTGAATAAATGTAGGGTTGTTGTCAGGAAGATTTACCCGAGGGAATCTCTCAAAATATAAGAAGACTAGAACTAAGATATTATAGTAGACTGGATGGTGGCATCCAAAGAGATATATCTGTGTCCTGGAATCAGTGATCTTATTAGGAAGAAGCATCGTTGTTGATAAATTAAGTCAAGCATCTTGACAAGAAAGGATCCTGGATTACCCAAGCTAGTCCTAAATCCAATGACAACCATCCTTAGAAGAGAAAGACACAGTGGCTGGCATTATGGCATAGTGGGTAAGCCACTGCCTGTGACACAGGCATCTGGGTTCTGGCTCAAATCCCAGCTGCTCTACTTGTAATCCAGCATTCCTGCTGATGCACCTGGGAAGCCAGTAGAGGATGGTCCAAGTACTTGGGCCCTTACCACCCACGTGGTAATCCGGATGAAGCTCCTGGCTTCAGCCTGGCCCAGCCCTAGCTGTTGTGGCCATCTAGGGAGTGAATCAACAGATGGGCAATCTCTCTCTCTCTCTCTCTCTTTCTCTCTTTCTAAAATCTGCTTTCAAACAAACAAATAAATCTTATAAAAAAGAAAGAAAGAAGAGAAAGACACAGAGGAGGCCAGGTGAAGACAGGGGCAGAGGTTGGAGCTAGGGAGATACCAGTTGCAGGAATGCCTGTGAGTTACCAGCCACTGGAAGAGATGGGGAAACATTCTCTGTGGAGACTTCAGAGGGAGCACGGCCCTACCAACATGTTGATTTCAGACTTCTGGTCTCCAGAACCAATTTATGTTGCTTTAAGCCACATCATTACCACACTGTAGGAAGCAAACACAGATTTCTTCTGACAGTGTGGAACTCTGGGGAACAGAAACAGCATCTTTGAGTGCCAGTGTGATAGGTAATGGCTAGATGCTTAACTTAAATTACCCCTATTCTTAAATTTTTTATTGGATTTATTTTTATTTATTTGAAAGGCAGAGAGACACATGGAGAGAGAATGAGCTTCCATCCACTGGTTTACTTCCCAAACGCCCAATGGTGAGTTGAGGCTGAGCCAAAGTGAGGAGCCAAAAACTCAATCCAAGTGTCCCATGGGAGTGGCAGGGACCCATCACCTACTGCCTCGCAAAGTGTGTATTATCAGGAAGCTGGAATTGGTAGGAGAGTTGGAACTTGAGCCTAGGTACTTCGTTATGGGATGTGGGCATTCCAAATGCTATCTTAACTGCTGCACTAAAGGCCTCCCCCCAGTTATCCTCATTTTAAAGATGAAAACATTGAAACCCAGGGTGTCACAGTGACAATGTGGGGAGCTTAGTAAGACTCCTGATGAGAGGTATAGGGGTGCAGTTTATGAACTGGGGTTCTGGGACCTGTCTGGGTATGAATCCCAGCTCTGTCCTTAGTAACTGTGATTCTGGCTAAGTCTTCAACCACTCTGACACTCAGTTTCCTCATCTGGGAAATAGGAATGATAATAGAACTTCATTTGTTCAATTGCTGTGAATATTAAAATATATGAAGTATTTGGGGTAATGCATAAGAAGGCCTAAATGATTGTTTGCTGTTATGATTGTAACCATACTGTACTAATATATTACTGCTAGATTATGAAGACTAGACAAAGAATGAAGGAGAACGGGATCCTTCCTCCTTTTAAAAACAACTTATTTATTTGAAGGCAGAAAGAGAGAGAGAGAGAGAGAGACAGACCCTCCAACTGCTGGTTTACTCCCCAAATGGCCACAATGGCCAGACTGGGCCAATCTGAAGCCAGGGCAAGGAATTTCCTCTGGGTCTCTTATGAAGGTGCAGGGGCCCAAGGACATTGGAGCACTGGCAGGGAGCTGGATTGGAAGTGGAGCAGCCAGGATAAGAATTGGATCATTTTGAAGGTAGAGTGTATGACCAGTTACTAAATCAGAAATTTAGTAACCAGGTTTAGAAAGGTTATTTTTCAGGGGCCAGTATTGTGGCCATATAAGCCACCACTTTTAAGATTAGTATCCTGTACCTGAGTGCTGGTTTGAGTTCCAGCTGCTCTGCTTCTGATCCAGCTCCCTGCTAATGCACCTGGAAAGCAGAAAAAGATGGTCTGAGTACTTGAGTCCATGCCATTCATATTGGAGTTCCTGGCTCCTGACTTCAGCCTGTGCTAGCCCTGGCTGTTGAGGCCATCTGGGGAGTGAACCAATGGATGGAAGATCATTCTCTCTCTCTGTCACTCTGCCTTTCAAATACATATATACATACATAAATTTAAAGAAATATTATTCTTCAGAATGTTTATTTAATTTTGGTGTGGTTGTCATGAAGGAGACAAAAAGGCCTCAGGAAACTTGATAATAACCACTCTTTGCTGAGAAACTGACACAAGTAAAGAACTACACTAAGCACTTTAAATATATTACCTCATTTCAAAGACGAAAAAAGTGAGGCCAAGTACATTTTACACCTTACTGAAACTGTTGACAACAATGCTAGGATTCAGTCCTAGGATTCCCTCGTGCCAAAGTGTTCTTCCTGCCATACCACACTGCTCCTAAGACATGTTCTACAAACGCTAAATATCCAACAAGTATCTTTTGAGTCAGTGAAATCAAGACTCTTTATTAGTAACTTTAAAGTAATGTTGACTGTTCCCAAAATATTTTGAAGTGAAGGACCTGTTGCCAGCCATTTCAGAGCCATATAGCTTCTGAAATACAGTAGCGAAAAGGGGAGAGCTAGGGAACAACCATTCATAACATCGATCTATTTTTGTCCACACCCCCTACTCTTTATTCGATTGACTGATGGGTCACCCTTACTGTAATTTGAATAAAAGTGATCAGGCAAATAGTGGTAGTCTAGAGTATTTGTTGTCGTTGTTCTCTTTCTTTCTAAAAATAAAAGAACTAGAAAGGAAACAAATGTCAGATTGTGAATATTGAGACTCCTCACTTTCATTGTTAAAATGTTTGGCAGACAATGTTTCCATTTTACCATATTTTTTTCTTAGTTTGTCACCCAGTTAGTTAAATGCATGTTAAAATATATATTGCTCTCTTTTACCACATATCTCCTAGGATAAGATGCTGCTCCATTTGAATAAAAGATGAAGGATGTTGTAACAGAAGCAGACTTTAAGCAACAAACACATAAATAAGACAGTAGCTAGTGCTATGCAATTCTGACTTTGGCACTTGTACGCAGTTGGCTTCTTCTAGGCCAGGGGTTCTCAACTTGATGGCTGAGGATTTGGAGGAAGTGGGGAGAATGACATCTCTGAACTGCTTGCAGAGTATGCACGTTTTCATGAATAAGCAGTCTTTGCATACATTTCAAAAGAGCCTTTGATGCCTATAACCCAAGAACCACTGTTTCCAAGTCTGATTACTAAAGCTAAGAGCCACATTTTATACTTTGTATCACCTTAACTGCCATGTATAGCCAGTATATAATGCCTGCTTTTTTGGTTGCTCAAGAGACAAGTAAGAGCTTCACCTTGTTAAAGATGTCATCTTGCAATCCAAAGAGTCAGTTTTCTAAAAAGCAAGACTTTGTGATATAAGCAGAAGAATTTACCTGCCCAGGAGGGTCCAGGTCTGGGCCCTTGGCCTTGCTCCTCTGTGGAATGATCTTTGTTGTACAACTTCTCTCAGGTTACTGTTTCTTCATCTGTGCAGTAGAGATTTGAATTAAATAAATTCAAAGATGACTTCAAATTTTAAAACAATTCTGTCCCATAAAGAAGGTCATTAAATAATTTGGATGAATAATCTCCCATAAAAATGTAGAATTATAAAGGCAAGACACAGGCTAGCTTTATTTCTAAAGTTATTTTTAGAGAAGATCACAGTTTGAGGACATGGCATTTCCTAGCGATTTCCCAACTGTACTCTGTGGACCAGAAGGTGCTGCAGGTACCGGGGTTGAGAGTCTGAGGTGGGACAGGGCAGGTTTTGAACTTCCCATTTAGCTGTTATCAGAACAGCCTTCTTTTATTCTAATTTACACAAAGGGTTACAGGTGAGATTTTGTTTGTAGAAAATGTTTCTTGATTTTTATGAGTGTCTGTTCATATCCATGTTGGGGAGGGTAGGGATAGGAAAGAGATTTGTTTAATTTCTGTGTTTAAAAATTTATCTTTTTTTAATAATTAGCTCTTGATTTTATTTTTTTAACTTTTATTTAATGAATATAAATTTCCAGTATACAGCTTATGGATTACAATGGCTTTTTCCCCCTCATAACTTCCCTCCCACCTGCAACCCTCTCCTCTCCTGCTCTCTCTCCCATTCCATTCACATCAAGATTCATTTTCACTTATCTTTATATACAGAAGATCAATTTAGTATATACTAAGTAAAGATTTCAACAGTTTGCACCCACACAGAAACACAAAGTGTAAAATATTGTTTGAGTACTAGTTATAGCATTAAATCACAATGTACAACACATTAAGGACAGAGATCCTACATGAGGAGTAAGTGCACAATGACTCCTGTTGTTGACTTAACAAATTGACACTCTTGTTTATGGCATCAGTAATCACCCTAGGCTCTTGTCATGAGTTGCCAAAGCTATGGAAGCCTTTTGAGTTCACAAACTCTTATCATATTTAGACAAGGTCATAGTCAAAGTGGAAGTTTTTTCCTCCCTTCAGAGAAAAGTACCTCCTTCTTTGATGACCTGTTCTTTCCACTGGGATCTCACTTGCGGACATCTTTCATTTAGGTCATTTTTTTTTTTTTTTTTTGACAGATGAACAACTTAATATGTTATCCCTCTTAGTATTTTTTTGTCTGTTCTACTTAATACTATTGGTTTAATTCTGTAATTAATACACAGTTATTCTTAAGTGTTGAAACTTAACTGAAAAGTGATCCCTGTTAAATATAAGAGTGTAAATAAGAGAGGAAAGAGATGTACAATTTGGGACATGCTCAAGCTGACTTGTCTCAAATGGTAGAGTTAGAAACATACCAGGGGATTCCAATTCAATCCCATCAAGGTGGCATGTACCAATGCCATCTCAATAGTCCATTTGATCAATTTCTGTTCACAATTGATCATAATGATAGGACTAAGAATCAAAGGGATCACATAAACAAGACTAGTGTCTGAAAATACTAACTGATAGAACAAAAAAGGGAGAGAACAATCCAACATGAGAAGCGGGATACACAGCAGACTCATAGAATGGCAGATGTCCTCAACAGCACTCTGGCCTCAGAGTCAACCCTTAAGGCATTCAGATCTGGCTGAAAAGCCCATGAGAGTATTTCAGGCATGGAAAGCCAAGACACTCTGTCAAAAAAAAAATTTATCTTTGAAGAGACACTGGATCCAGGGTCAGACATCCTGAGACTTCTTTCCTACCCTGTCATTTGTTAGCTCTGGACTATCAGGAAACTTAGTCTTTCTCAGCCTTTTCCCTCATGTATAGAACAATGATACTGTCTGATGTGTATGGCGTTATGAAAGTTAAATGACAGAATATTTGTGAAAGTGTTTTGACCTGGCCCGGCTCTAGCTATTGTGTCTATATCGGGAGTGAGCCAGTGGATAGAAGATTTAGCTCTCCCTCTCCCTCTCTCTATGTTGCTCTCCCTTCAAATAAATAAATGAATAAATAAATAAATAAATAAATCTTAAAGAGAAAAAGTTGCTTCTTCTAGTCCTAGGTATTTTGGGAGCCTTGGGTTATGGTACAGAAGTGGCCAAGTCCAAGAGGCATACCACACACAACCAGTCCTAATAACAGCATCAAGAAACCCTGATCAAAAAGATATGGAACTCTTAAGAGGGTGGACCCCAAATTCCTAAGGAACATGTATTTTGCCAGGAAGCACAGCATCAAGGGCCTGAAGAAGATGCAGGCTAATTGTGCCAAAGCTGTGAGTACATGTGCTAAGGCTCTGAGGGCCCATGTAAAGCACAAAGAAGTTAAGCCCTCAATCTCAAAGGGTGTCAGCTGCAAGCTCAACCACTTTGCTTCTATTGACAACCGTAAATGTGGAGAGTTTACTCATGCCCACATTGCCTTGGGTCTTAGATTTGTACCAGCCAAAGTCCAAGGCTAAGGCTCAAATCAAGGGGAAGGGCAAGGCAAAGCTCAAATCAGGGCCTAGTACCAGGCTCAAATGAGGTCAAGGCCCAGGCTAAAACCAAAGACAAACCCCACAACCAAACCAAGCCCACATTCCTGGGCTCAGGTTGTACCTACAGCTGCAGTTTCAATTCTGGCTCAAGCTCAGGATCAGGCTCATGTTCAGGCTCCTGCTCCCAACCATGCTGAGGCCCCATGAAGCTTCCATAGTAACAGCTTCTGTCTGCTAATGCATGGACTGAAGGACCGCTGTGACCCCTGGACTGCTGTCTGCGTGAGGCTAGTGTCTTCCTGTGCTGTTTGTATGAACACACCTGAGGCAGGGTCTCTTAAAAAATGTTCATTGCCCAAGAGTAAGCTGGAGGGAAATTTGACTTAAGCAGTTCAAGTATATGGAATTTTTGTGACTTCAAATTCATGATGAGCCAACAATGCTGCAATATGGTTGGCAAATAAATAAACAAATCATACAGTATTCTTATGTATTTATAGAAGTATAGTGCCAGAGAGGAGAAATGGAGCTATGATTCTTGGCTTTGATTAGCACCCTTCTTCCTGCTCTTAAAAGCTACCACTCAAGTAAGCTGAACACATCTCATAGGAAGAGAAGGAGAAGGTATGGAGTATTTCCTATAGGAAAGACTGCAAGAAGATTTTTGAGGAGGAACATACCATGCAGTTCTTAAATGGTGCTACTGGCTGTCATGAAGGTCCAGGTTTGGAACTGTTTAATTGTTTTTGGAGGTGAATCTCAGAAAAATGTAAACAGTAAGAACTGTATAAAGGGGAATGGGTTACCTGGTGAGATGGTAAGAGTTCTATTGGGAAAACCATTCAAGCTTAGACAACACCTTCTGAATGTTGCTCTTAATTGACGGATGGTTTTAAGAAGAAATGATCAAAATTTCACCAATGCCAAGATACTATTTCTGAAGTAGAATTAAATATCCCACTGGAGAATGACCGGCTTAACTTTTCTGCTATAGTAAAAGAGCTTGAACTTTTTAATTGGCAAACTGGAGTTTGCCATTGCGTGACATTCAGAATGCTGTTTAACCTCTGTGAACATCAGTTTTGTCATCAGTAACATAGAAGTGACTAGTGATTTCTGCAGTATGGTGAAGCTGAAACAGCACAGTCTTGGTAAAGAAAACTTAGTGTGTGCCTGTTTCTAGTAAGGGTTCAGACAGTAGCTTTTATCCCCATTATTATTGGTTCCTCCTGTTTTCAATGTGGCTTTATTACCTCTTATCTAAGATTCCTTTCAGGTGACTGTAATAAGCCTTTCAGGGCTGTATGATATAGGTGAGGCTGGGAGAAGGAATTCACCCAGAAGGAAGTTACTAGGTCATTGTGATTCAGCACCATGTTTTCTGTTTGCATGGGTGTTTGTTTCCTCTCAAATGGAGGAAACTTGTAGAACAACTTTTTTTTTTTCATCCTAAATTATAACCTGGTTTTCCTGCCCATCATATCAAAACTAGGTCAGCCTGATTTATTTATTTTTCTTTGTTTGAAGTGTTAGGCAGGAACAAACCCTATTAACATTTTTTTTCTTTTTTTTTTAACTTTTATTTAATGAATATAAATTTCCAGTGTACAGCTTATGGATTACAATGGCTTCCCCCTCCCATAACTTCCCTCCCACCCACAACCCTCCCCTCTCCCGCTCCCTCTCCCCTTCCATTCACATCAAGATTCATTTTCAATCCTCTTTATATACAGAAGATCAATTTAGTATAAAGATTTCAACAGTTTGCACCCACATAGAAACACAAAGTGAAACATACTGTTTGAGTACTAGTTATAGCATTAAATCAAAATGTACAGCACATTAAGGACAGAGATCCTACATGAGGAGCAAGTGCACAGTGGCTCTTGTTGTTGACCCAACAAATTGACACTCTAGTTTATGGCGCCAGTAACCACCCTAGGCTATCGTCATGAGTTGCCAAGGCTATGGAAGCCTTCCAAGTTTGCCGACTCTGATCATATTTAGACAAGGGCATAAAAGACAGAGTGAGGATAGTAACCAATGATCCTAAGAGTGGCATTTACCAGGTTTGAACAATTATACAGCATTAAGTGGGGAAGAGGACCATCAGTACACACATGTTGGGAGTAGAGCCATTGGTGGTAGAGTAGAGGTTATGATTACAAAGGAATGAGGCCCAAGTGTGCTAGACAGGGTCTAGAACAAAGGACAGAGTCATTATTAGAGGAGCTAAGAAAGGTGCTGTCTAAGCTACAATTAAGTTTTCTGATTGAGAGGCAAATAGAACCTGATAGAAGGGGCTTGATAATAATCTGGTGGGCTTTAGGCCTTGTAAGTTAAGAGGCCCAGACCTATCTATCTCTTCACATGGGGTATATCCTAAGGGAGGTGTGAACCTCCTAGGGGAAGGCACTCTGTTGACTTTCATTACTTGGCTGGCCTGGGAGGAGAGCTGGCCAGGTAAAGGCAGGGGGCATCTCTAACAAGAAATTTACAGTTCTGCCTGCAATGTTGCTGACCCTACTTGACCATCCCCTCAGCTGCAGTGGTCACTTTGGAAGTTGGGCTGAGTGAAGGGCTTTTCAGCTTAGAGCCAATAAGATCTGTGGCTCTGACCTGGGCATCCTTCGACTCCAGGGCAGGTCCATTTCCAGTGATCCAACTCTTGGCAGAGCTGCCAGGGCTCTTCACAAGCTGACTTCTGCTGAAGCCCAGGCTTACCACATTGAAAGCCACTGCAGTGGACTGGCCTGTTGGGTCTCCTTGAGGGCAGATCACTGTACAGATCAGCCATTAATAGGCCTGCCACCCATTGCTTCTGATGCCTAGCTTTCTTTTCCTCCTGGTTTGTGTTCAAGCACACCAGAGGATGCAAGTCAAGGGAGTGCCCGTATCCCATCTCTAATCTTCGGTGGCCTGAACTACAAGTCTATAGTCACAGGCATGTTCTGTAGTAGTTTTTCTAAGGTAGACAATGCCCATGAGGAAAATTATATTCTCACTTTAAAACTTTCTTTCCCTTTTGTCTGAAAGGGAGGTTTTTCTACTTACTGTATACTTCGCTGATGGCGAAGTGAATCTAGCTATGAGATTATTATTTAAATTCTTATTTTGGCTATGCTATTACAGAAAAAATGTTAGCCATCTCTTTTATAAGGTCTAAAGATTAAATTGTGCATCCTACAGATTCCTTTATAATAGAATTAGTTTCCTACCTTGAAGAGAATAGAGAAATGAAAGAATAAGTTGGGCTTAGAATAGAGAAATGAGGGAGCAAGTCCTAGATCGCTTGCTGAGAATAGCAATATTACATGAATACTTAGCAAACCGTTTCAACCATTAGATAACAACTTAAGAAAACATTATTAACATTTTAAGGCTCAGGTTTTCCGTGTGGAGTGGATGTGCTGTCAGCAGCCTAGGGAGCATGAGCGGTCAGTTATATGTTTTGTCTGTACCTAATTATTCAACCCACAAAGTGACCCTAAATCAATCTTGTTAAAAATTACTCTTCAATGGTTGAATCAGTAAGGGAGATTCAGTTTAGCATTGTTAGGAGAGGATCCTGTGCTGTCAGGCATACCACCAGCCCTGAGTGGGAACCTTCCAGTTCAGACACACTGAACTACGCAGATATACTAAGGAAATGCCCTGTTGCCCCTCAACTCTCACCCCAGACTCTGACAGGCCTTTGTTAATTGTTCAGATCATGTTTTATATTTTTCACTCTGTTCCTTAATTATGTTTTGCTTTGTATCTAAAAAAGCAAATTCGTCCTTCATAGCATTAACTGTTGTAAGACTCTTCCCCCAAACCTATACATATTAGAATTGATTTTTAAATAAGTCTGTAAACAAGAAACAAATCAGAATCTATAATCACTTCTCAGCCTTTTGTCTAAGATCAAGTGTAGAATCTATATCAAGTGTAGAATCAAGAGTGATAAATGTTAGAGTGGGATGATTAAGTCACAGCTTGTTATCTCTAAAACAGTTGCCTTGTTTATGATTACAGATAACTAGATTATTACATTAGATGACCAAACAGTGCAATAACTTATTTAAAGACTATAACAAAAGTGGAGGCTATTTAACATCAATTATTCACAAAGCCCATGAAAATTGAGTATGCACTTTCCATAGCATTTAATTTAGGGAATAGTAGTGATATTATGTTTTATTAAAACTTAGAGCTAAGCCTACATATGTACGAAGATATTGAATTTTCTATTGCAGCTTTGTACAATATGATAATAATCCGTGTAAGTATATATATTTTGGTATTTACAAATATATATATACACATGTATGTACTAATATATCATATATTTAAAATTTTTAAAATAACAGAATTTATTTTATACTTTTAAAGTAAGGAAACATTGTGTTCCTTTACAGATGGCAAATATTACATTGGAATTCTTTTGTTTTCTAAATTTTGTTTTAATTATGTTTGGAGGCAATATGTTTAACTTTTAGAGAAGAACAAATATAAAATGTCTAGGCCAAATATTCCTTTTTTAAAATTTTTACTTTTTAACCTAATTATGTGACAAATGGGCTCCTTCTTCAATAGTATAATACTTTAAAAATTTTTTCTGTAGTAATAGTATAGTTTTCAGATTTTTCTTGACAATGACAAATATTGATTTTTTTTTGCATAGTAAATTTATTATCAGTGAATGTAGATGAAATAAAGTAGCAACCAAGTCAGAAGAATCCATTAACAACCCTGAGAAAAATATTGTTGTTGCATAAATAATTTGTCTTTTTAAGTACAAAGGAATAATTTGTTAATTAGTAATCTGTTAAAACCACACTTGCTATTTTGGAAATAAAATATTCTCCATGAACTATCACAATAAAAATTATAAAATATTATGAAAAATGTAGACACCTGTAATACCACCATCTTATTAAAAATCCACATATTGCTGGAATTTGGGGATTTTTTCTATTTATTTTTTGCATTCAAATTTGTTTGTAATCATAATATGTATTCAACTCTGTTTTCCTATTTTTTCAATCTATTTTATTCAAAAAGATGTTTCTTTTATTATACGGTTTTTCTAATCTAAAGTTTCCATTAGATTAAATTTTAAGTTAACTAAGATCTCTTCAACTCACACCACAAAGTTATGGAGCCACCAATAACAACCTAGGTCTGGTAAAGACACTTGACAAACATTCTTGTACATTCTGTGGGATGATGTCAGAGGATATGTAGATGGTATATGAAGAACAAATGTGTGAAATCAGTGCTATTGCCCTCCTAGTGTTAATGACTTAAATTGTTCTTTTTGTTGCTGATTATCAACCCAAGGCAGGTAGGAAACGAATATGTAGGTACAGTGTTTAAGTCTATTAAACTCAAATTGGTTTTTGTTTTAAATTTCTCTCTTCAAATAGATATTTAGCATTCATGTCCTAGTAATAACAGCAGAAGATTCTTGAGACAAAAGGGATTCTGCCAAGATAGCTGATTATAACAGCTTCAATTTATTGTGAACCTGAGTATTGCCACACTTTCTGTCGTGTGTGATGGCTGCTAATGCAGAGTTCTTAGGGCTATCAGAGGCTTCAGTGTGAGACATTTAAAATTCCCCATGAAGATCTTTCTGCCTGATGTGGAGGAAAGCATTAAAATTGTGGTTTCCATAGGTTGATCACAGGTTAACTCTTTGTCTTATTCAGAAGGAAATAGACAATTCCATATAAGGAGGATTTGTGATAATTTTGAATAAAGTGTTTCACAGAAAAGAGTATTAGATTTTTTTAGAAGAAATTAAAAAATATCCTTGGGTTTAGACAAGACTCAACTTCAATTCTGCACCCCCCTTTTCTTTCTTCTACATCAGTGAACATTCCATTGATGCTTATTGGGCATGACATTCTGTGAAACACACCAGGTAAGTTCTTGAACTTAAGCATGAATTGGTATTCTGATTATTTATGGGAGGATGTGGGTGTGAGAGCAGTAGAGGTATTATTTCCCCAGAAAATTTGCTTTGGACATCCATCTTGAAATTTTCTCCTTTTTTCTAGTCCTTTTAATTTTCTTGTTCAATATGCTACTTTTATTTGTTCACAGATTCTCTTAAAAATTTTCACAGATCTTGAACTCAATGCAATAACTTTATTTTAGAATTACTAACTGGCATCCTTTGATCTTATAATGGGGCTGAAAGAGCAGGGATGCAATACTTGAATAGTAATTGTCACCTTGGATGTTCCCATTTATACTGATTATAATTTTGGATATTTATTGAGCAATTTATGTTCCAGAACTTTCCCATGCATTTTATAGGTATTACGTTATGTAATTCACTTAATACTATTATGGAGGTACTATTTCTATACTCGTTTTCCAAATGATGAGATTGGGAAATTAAAACTGGCACAAAGTCTCACAGCAAATGCAGAGCACACTCTCTTAACTTCCTGACTGGCTGCTTCTTATGGCGAGTTCTGAGCATAACTTGGCAAATCATCCATCCATTTCTCCAACCATCCATCTATCCATCCATCCATACATACATTCATATTTGTGCTTGCACTGTTCTTTAATCCATCCATCCTGCTATCCATCTATCCATCCATTCATTTATCCACCCAAACATCCATCCTGCCAGCCAGACAGCCAGACAACATTCAATCAAGTATTTAACAAGCATGAAGGAGGGATATAAACTATCAGTAAGGTAGATGTGACTGTCGCAGCCACCTTTCTAGAGAGAGCAGGTGTTGGATTAAGCAAACATCCTCACAGTGTGCTAAGTGCTGTGACAAAGAAATGCAGGCTTCTCTGAGGTAGAGAAGGAGGCTCTAACACAGTCTGGAGGAGGTATCAAGACAGCAGGTCAGAAAGTTTGTGTCCTCATCCCTGTGTTCTATCTTATAACAAAGGCTTACAATGTAAACTCTAGAAGAAAAGATCTTTGAAACAAAGTCCTCCTCTACCTTGTTCCCTCTGTGCCCAGGACCTCGTAAAATGTATTGGATAAATGAGAATTCTAAGGCTCCACAATAGTTCCCCTACAAAAGGGAGTCTTTCATTTCTATCTTTACTCTGAACATAGTTAAACACTTCTCCTTTAAGCCTGAAATAAATGTTCCCTTTTCACTTTTCAATATCTAGTCCTTGCTCCCTTTTATTCTGTTACCTAAAAGCTCTACCCCAAGAAGAGTGCCACACCCATTATATTTTACTAGAACAAGACCTCCCCAGGTATCCTTTAAATCAGGTTTCCTGACTAGAAATTTTGTGACTTTCTGGTAAAGTGGAGACTCTCTGGTTGCTTTTTCCCTCTTTGCACTGGTTGCTCTATGGGTTTGATGCGCTGCTCACTCTGTAGTTCTGAAAAATTTGTTCTCCCTTCACCTTTCCAGGGTGGCCTGGAAATTTTTCCCCATGAACATCAACCTTTCACTCTTCAAAAGATGTTCACTTTGAGGAACCAGTTCTTAACTATTCACCACATAATTTCCTGGGAGACTACAAGAATCCAGGGCAAAGCTAGGAAAAAAGCCAAAGGAAACACAAATCCCGGGCTAATGATTTCCTTGAGTGAGATTTTTGGTATCATAAGGCAGTATTTTAGTTAGATTGTGACTCTTTGGAGCAGGTTTTGGATTATATCTTCCTATGCCTATTTGGAATGTGTTGGGGTTAATGTAAAAAATTCTTTAAGAAATGATGTTAAATGTAGGCAAAAAAAAAAAAAAATCAATGCTGTGGGTTGAAGTTAATGTAAAGCAGAAACTAAAGTTCCCAGGGGAAGAGTGAAGTTAAACTTGGAGCTGTAATTCTTGCAGCCTAAGCCAGAGTCACAGTGGGCAAGTTTGTACATGATCTTTGTATTATCTAATTACATAATCTTACTTCCTAGCCTGATTTCGCAAAGTAAAATTGTACCTCCTTCCCTTCTCTGTTTTATTTTTCTCCAGAATCCTTATCTCCTGCTGATATATTATGTATTTATTCATTACTATTAATTCCTGCTAGAATTTAACTCCTTGAGACACGTTTTTGTCTGTTTTGTGTATTATTATACATCCAGAGTCTAGAAGTGCCCTGGAACAGGGAAGATATGCAATAAATATCCATTGAATAAATGAATTATTAATCCTGATGAAAGCAACATTAACTCATAGTAACTATAATAAAATCACTTTCTAAAATGTACTTAATGATTTATTATTATTATTATTTAAAAGTCAGAGTTACAGAGAGAGAGAGAGACAGGAAGAAAAAGAAAGCTCTTTGACCTACTGGTTCACTCCCCAGGTGGCCACAATGGCCATAGCTGGAACAGGTTGAAGCCAGGAGCCAGGAGCTTCACCCTGGTCTCCCATGTGGTTGGCAGGGGCTCAAACACTTGGGCCATCTTCTGTTGTTTTTTTGAGACCATTAGCTAGAAGCTGAATTGGAAGTGGAGCAGCCAGGACACAAATCAGCACCCATAAGAGATGCTAGAATTACAAGTGGTGGCTTTACTGGCTATACCACAATGCCAGCCCTTCTAACATGTATTAAATTTATATACAAATGTTTGAGCATTAAAAATTATTTTATAGAAATTTTTCTAGTTAGAGAAAATATGATAATAGGACCCCTACAAAAGGTTTGGTGATCAAAAATCATATGTAGGGGCCGGCGCTGTGACGTAGTGGGCTAAGCCTCTACCTGTGGTGCTGGCATCCCATATGGACGCCAGTTCTAGTGCCAGATGCTCCTCTTCTGATACAGCTCTCTGCTATGGCCTTGGAAAGCAGTGGAAGATGGCCCAACTCCTTGGGCCCCTGCACCTGCGTGGGAGACTTGGAGGAAGCTCCTGGCTCCCGCCTTTGGATTGGCTCAGCTTTAGCTGTTGCACCCATTTAGGGAGTGAACCAATGGAAGGAAGACCTTTCTCTGTTTCTCCCTCTGTGTCTGTAACTCTACCTTTCAAATAAACAGCCTAGTCAGCTAAAGAAACTGGATCTCCATGTGCAAAAGTATGAAGCTAGACCCATACCTTACACCTTTCACAAAAATCTACTCAAAATGAATTAAAGACCTAACTCTACATCACGATTCCATCAAATCATTAGAGAACATTGGGGAAACTCTGCAATAGATTGGCATAGGCAAAGACTTCTTGGAAAAGACCCCAAAAGCACAGGCAATCAAAGCCAAAATTGACAAATGGGATTACATTAAGCTGAGAAGCTTCTGCGATGCAAAAGAAACACTCAGCAAAGTGAAGAAGCAACCGACAGAATGGGAGAAAATATTTACAAACTATGCATTTGATAGAGTTAACATCAAGAATCTATAAAGAGCTCAAGAAATTCAACAACAGCAAAACAAACAATCTAGTTAAGAAATGAGCAAAGGACCTGAACAGACATTTTTCAAGAGAGGAAATTCAAATGGCCAACACACACTAGCCTCAGGGAAATGCAAATCAAAATCACCATGAGGTTTCACCTCACCCCCGTTAGAATGGTTTTCATATAGAAATCAACAAACAACAAATGCTGGCAAGGATGTGGGGAAAAGGGTACCTCAATCCACTGTTGGGGGAATGTAAACTAGTACAGCCACTGTGGAAGACAGTATGGAGATATCTCAGAAAGTTGAATATAGACCTACTGTATGACCCAGCCATACCACTCCTGGGAATTTATCCAAAGGAAATGAAATCAGCATATGAAAGTGATCTGTACCCCTATGTTTATTACAGTTCAATTTATAATAGCTAAGATATGGAATCAACCCAGATATCCATCAACTGAAGACTAGATAAAGAATTATGAAATAATGGTATATATACACAATGTATACTACACAAGTGGTAAAAAAAAATGAAATCCTGTCATTTGCAACAAAATGATTGCAATTGGAAACTATTATACTTAGTGAAATAAGCCAGTCACAAAAAGACAAATACCATATATTCTCTATGATCTGTGGTAGCAAATAGAGTGCCTAAAATGTAATGAATAGGAGAGAAACTGACACTTTGAGATGTGATGATTTTGAATAGTCCTTGCCTTGACTATTGAGGAAAATATTTGGTTGGTTGGTTTTGTTCTTTTCTTCATTTTTTCTTCATACTAATTGGATAACTCTCTCCTTAGTGTAGGGTTAATATTATGAGTATAAAAATTAACTGAAAATTGATCTCTGTAAAAAAAAAAACAGTGGAAGGGCTGGTACTGTGGCACAGTGGGTTAAAACCCCAGCCTGCAGTGCCAGCATCCCATATGGGCACCAGTTTGAACCTTGGCTGTTCCACTTCTGATCCAGCTCCCAACTAATGCACCTGGGAAAGCAGCAGAGGATGGCTGAAGTCCTTGGGCCCCTGCACCCACGTGGGAGATCCAGAAGAAACTCCTGGCTTCAAATTGGTTCATCTCTAGCTGTTGTGGCTATCTGGGGAGTGAACCAACTGATGGAAGATCTCTCTCTCTCTCTCTTTCTGTGTGTGTGTGTGTGGGGGGGTGGCTGTATGTCTACCTCTGTCTGTAACTCTTTCAAATAAATAAAAATAAATCTTAAAAAAAAATGGGAAAGGAAGAGGGAGGGGGAAGAAGGGAAGAAGTATAGGTGGGAGGGAGGAAGGGGCAGAGGGTTCATCATGTTCTCAGATCTGTATATATTAAATGCATGAAGTTGTATTCCTTAAACAAAATTTAAAAAAAAATATTTAAAATATCATATGTGAAGTATTTTTGTCAACATGCTGTGCTCTTCAAAGCATATACAGGAGACATGTTGTGGAGAATGGAAAAATTCTGTGGTTTCCTAAACCAGGTTGACTTGAATCCCTAAACCACGGGTATTCTTTGGTTCAATGAATTCATAACTATTCTAGTAACAAGTTCAGATGCTGATTACTGCCTCCACAAAACTCTGAGACTCACTAATTTTTCATTCTAATTTTCAGACAATGTATTATTATTCAATTCCATGGTTCTTAGCACAAAATCAGAAAGCAAAACGTAAAAGATGAACACAGGGGTATATTAATTATTGGGAGCTTTGCTTGCCTTTGAGTTTTTCATGATCATGGCAGATGTTTTCCAGCAAGGACACATCAGTGTTCTGTGGGGACTACAGTGACCACTACCACTTGTCTTTCTCCTGGCTTTCAGGGTCAATCAAGAGTAAGTGAAATGGCTTATCTGAACAGAAGACAGTATACTTTTGGCTGAGATATAAGTACCTCCCTCCTTTACCTAACCTGGGCCATAACAAAGTCAACAATTCCTCTGAAGAACTGATAAAGAATTAGACTTATCTAGAAGTAAGTGGAACAACTGGCTTCACAGGCCCTAGATTAATACAGTGAATGGGTGAGTCCAAAAAGATATGGCATTGCAAGCAAATTCTCTATGGCTCTGCATTCATGACACTTGACATTTCTAAATGGAAGCATGGCAGGTGTGTAAGCATATGTAAATCACATAGCTGTGTGACACCTGTACCATTCTTATTTATTATATTTCACTGTAAACCTTGGCGGGGTGGAAATCTCTTGTAAAGTACTTGTCTGGTGGCACATGGAAATATATGATTTTGAAATTCTAAACCCACTTGTTCTTTTAATAACTTGGATAATTTTTTAAAAACAGCTTTATTGAAATGTAAGTCACATACTTTATAAAATTCACCTACTTAGATTCAATTATTTTGTGCATTCATAATTATGAAACTTGAATCACTACAGTCAGTTTTAGATTATTGTCACCACCCCAAAAGATAGCCAGGATCCTGCAACAGTCATGCCTCACTTTTCCCCAAACCCACCTTCCATTCCAGTCCTAATCTGCTTTCTGCCTCCATAGATTTGCCTATTGCAGATATGTTACATAAATGAAATCATATAATATATGGTCTTCGTTCACTTAGTAGAATGTTTTCAATATTTAATCACATTTTTAAGTATCAACTACATTCTTTTTATTACTTAATAATACCCTATTGTTACATTCCACACCATGTTTTATAATGCACTTATCACTTAGTGGAAACTTGGATTGTTTCCACTTTTTGGCCATTATGAGCAGTGCTACCATAAACATGTGTACAAGTTCTTGCATGGACATATGTTTTTAGTTCTCTTGGCTATGTGCCTAGGAGTGTGGTTTCTGGGTTATTTGATAATTCTATGTTCAATTTTTTTGAGGAACTACCAACCTATCTTCCACAGCAACTCCACTATTTTAACATTCTCACCAGCAATGATTGTTCTAATTTCTTTACATCTAATCCAGCACTTGTTGTTCTCTGGCTTTTGGTTATAGCCATTCTGGCTAGTGTGAAGTGATATTTCATTGGGATTTGGATTTTCATTTTCCTAACAACAAATGATAAAAAGCACTTTTTTGGCGGTACATTTGTTGATCATTAGTGCATCTTTTTTTTTTTTTTTTGAGAAATGCCTATTCAAATCCTTTGCCCAATTAGAAAGAGACATTTGTCTTTTTGTTGCTGAGTTCTTCATCTTCTGCTGTATTGGCAGAAGATGATCAGAGGAAGAAAGTCTCAGACATCTCACTTGCTCCTACCTGGAATAGAAATTTGCAACCCAGTGCTGAGGACAAGAAGTGTTCGTGGCCTGCTTCTGCTTGGATATACCCTACTATACCTCTGGACTGGGATCTAGATTAAGAGGGAGCCCTGTGTTCTTGGCAGTATTCAGCAAGAGTGGAATAGTATCACACCCAGCTGGAGGGGGCAAGGGAGAGGGTATGCAGAAAAATGGGTTGTGGCTCAAATGCCATAAACTCTTTCTCATCTGCTAGTTCACTCCCTAAATATCTGTCTGAAACCAGGAACCAGGAAGCCAATTCAGGTCTCCTCTAGGGTTGGCAGGAACTCAGTTACTTCAGCCATCATTACTGCTTCTATGAGTCTACATTAGCAGAAAGCAGGAATCAAGAGTCAGAGCCAGAACCCAGATACTACATGAGATTTGGGCATTTTAACTGGTGTCTTAACTGTTAGGCTAAATGCTTGCCTCCTTTAATAAATATTTTTTCAGGAAAATTTTCATCAAAATTTTTATATCAACATTCTGGAAGTTGAATCCCATTTTGATATTTTTAAATGAAGATTTTGCTTTTAATATATTTGGTGGTAAAACAGTTTATGCTGACATGGTAGATACAAAATTGGCTATTGAAATATGGAAGATAGTTTTTGTAAAAGTATTTACAGTGGATTAAGAAAATCAATGAAAATTGAGAACACAGGTTGACTTCCAACCTGATATCTAGTCAGATTCTAGAAGGTTCATGCATTTGACTCGATTTCTTGCTGTTGGTTATATAGGAATAAGTGGATAATGAGAATGATGATGAATTTCATACTAGAGCTTGTTTTTGGTCTGGTAATCTATACACAGTCAGCACAACCTTTGAAACAGTCAGTGCTGTGGCCTATTGGGTAGAGCCGCCACCTGCTGGCATCCCATATGGGCGCCTGCTGGAGTCCCTGCTGCTCCACTTTGGATCCAGCTCTCTGCTGTGGCCTGGGAAAGCAGTAGAGGATGGCCCAAGTCCTTGGGCCCCTGCACCCAGTAGGAGACCCAGAAGAAGCTCCTGGCTCCTGGCTTCGGATCGGCCTAGCACCAGCCCTTGCAGGCAGTTGGGGAGTGAATCATGGGATGGAGGCCCTCTCTCTCTCTCTTTCTCTGCCTCTGCCTATCTGTAACTCTGCCCTTCAAATAAATAAACAAATAAATCTTTAAAAAATAAAATAAAGGGTTGCGGGCGGGAGGGAAGTTATGGGAGGGGGGAAGCCATTGTAACCCACAAGCTATACTTTGGAAATTTATATTCATTAAATAAAAGTTTAATAAAATAAAATAAAATAAAATAAAATGTCACTCCCCAAAAAAGACCACATATTTCTTATTTTTTTTTTAATTCAAAATAACTACTTAACAACAAAGTCTTTTAGAAAAACAACTTTCACAACTACTCTGATGTATCTTTTCAAACTGTTGGGGCTAAGATTTACATTTAACAAGTCTTTAATTGATCTCAGGCTGGACTCATATGTGAACTGACAATCAGTTGAATGACACTTTAATATGGAATCCTGCTCACATCTAAACACTTCTGTGTCCACTCCCCATCTTCCCTACCCCCCAAATAAAGTTAACTATGTATTTCCCCTTAAGCCAGAGAAGTTTGGTTACTTATAAATGACCATCTTTGAAAAACACATACAAGAAAAAAACGTTAAAATACATTCCTCAAACAGTACTTTATACTCTGTGTGTCTGTGTGGGTGCAAACTGTTGAAATCTTTACTTAGTATAGAGTTGATCTTCTGTATATAAAAATAATTAAAAATGAACCTTAATGAAGAATGGGATGGGAGAGGGAGTAGGAGGTGGGATGGATTGGGTGCAGAAGGGCAGGTATGGGGAGCAAGAACCGCTATAATCCAAAAGTTGTACTTATGAAAGTTATATTTATTAAATAAAAGCTTTCTATAAAAATACATTCCCTATTGGAAATTTATGTTTTTGGATATTTACTTTTATGTTCTATTGCCTAAAGTAGCTTATGGGCAAAAAACTATTGCATAAGGGCATGAAACTGGAGAAAGATGAATATTTAAGAAGGACGCCAAGCACATCCCAATGACACTTCCCTGAAGAGTTATTAATGAACCACGCAAAGATAAATAGTGAAAATAATTAGCAAAGTAATTTTCTTTTGACTGGGAAAGTTTCACCATCAAAGTTTGGTTTCTTTAGAGTGAAACATCTTAATTCCCACCAGAGTGAAAGGCAAATGGAAAAACCCATTCAATTCTGAAAATTGTAGTGCAGTTCAAAAAAAAAAAAAGCCGAAAATTGCATTAAAGCTCGGTATTGATTACACCTCCGCTCCCCCTCACCCCCCCCCCCCCAAGAGAGTTCTGTTCTACTAAAGCTACTTGCAGGTCTGTAGGTAGTTGGAAGATGCTTACCTACCGGCTGGGTGTTCTCCCCGTGGCTTAGGTGAGAGCCGATGCTTGGCCCCTCCCCAGCGGCCGCGAGCTTCCCTCTGCGCGCGAAGCCTGGAGCCTCCCGGGGTTAGGTGCGCGGCCCCGCCCTCGGCACTACTGCTAAAACTCCAATTCTGCCAGACTGATTCCGGTGATTAATTATTGACAGAAGGAAAACACACCTACGCCAACTTGTGTCCAACCGCACTGCTCCCAGCGACTCCTTGCAGAAGAGAATGCCGGCTGCACCACTCCCCTCCCCCTTGCTCCCCGGTCCCAACTTCCCAGATGCAGCTGCCACTCTCAGTCCAGGGAGATGGGTCTCGTCCGCGGAGGGATGCAGCCCAGCCACTTCTCCACGCTTACATTCGGGTTTCTGTAGCTGTCCGGCAGTTCGCACTTCTCCGGGGACCAGCCTCTTCCGAGGGGGCGCTTTCCCGATGCGCTGCGGGGGGAACGCGGGGCTCTGAGAACAACGGAGGAGGCTAAGGCGTCGCTGTCACCTCCGGCTGCTGCAGTAAAACCCCGAGCTGAGGCGGGGAATGGGGAGGAGGGGAGAAGGAGGCGCCCTCCCCCTCGCTCGGGCTGGGAGCCCCGACACTGCCGGGGAGCACGTCCTGGGGTGGTGGTGGTGGTGGCGGAGGGGCAGGCAGGTGAACTGGAGCTGCCGGGCTCTGGGTTAAGCCCGGGAGAGCCTGCGCGCAGCATCCATCCGTCTGCAGACTTGGGCGAGGGGCCCAGGCACGCCAGTGCCGCCGACCAGGACTGCGGTTTGAAACTCAGCTTCGGCAGCGAAGTGAGCCCGGGGTTCTGGCCGGGGTGGCAGCGGGCAGGGCAGGCATCCTGCTGCATCTGTTTGTCAAATCGCGAAGAAAGCAGACCCTCTTCGCAACGGTGGCTGATTTTGGTGTCTTTGAACCTGCAAAATGCCTCTCTCCACGCTGTGCTCGCTCCATCCTGCCCCCCCAACCCCCCCCCCGGGGGTGGGGGGGGGCGCCGGGAGGTTAATCGTAGGAAAACGAGACTCCCCCGGGGAAACAGATGGAAGAATCGTGCCTGGGGAACTTGTGTGTGCTCACTCACAAGTGCAGAGAATTCATGTGGGCCCGGACTGCGGCAGGAGGGCAAACTGGGGAAAGGGCTGGGAGGCGGCCTTGTGGTGCAGAGACGCGCGGCGGGCGGGCTGGCGGGCTCTGCGCGCAGCCCAGCGCTCGCTGGTCTTCCCGGGAGGCGCGGGCCGGGGAAGCGCGTCTTCCCTGGAAACCCGCATCTAGAACACCATCGATCTCCTCTCTGCCCAGGGAGCTCTTAAATTTGACCCCGCGGCTGCTGGCTGAGCGCGGAGGACCTTGAAGGCTCGGTGACCGAATCTCTAGTTTGCCAAGGCCGAGGGGCGTCCGGGGGCGAGAGCCTCTTGGTCAATGAGCATTTGGGCAGCATCTGCCAGTCGGCCCCCACTGCCGAAGGAGGAGGACCGCACATGCTCCGCCAGGCCTGATTGTGCTGAAGCGCGAATTTGAGCTGCTAGCAGGTTTCTGCTCCTCTCTCCATATACTTTGTTTGGGCAGCTCCAGGCTGACCGTGCTAGAAGAGGGAGACGCGTTATTGTGTAGCGGTGTGCCGCAGGCAGGGTGTCCCCGAAGAGAGCTGAAGGTGGCGGTGATGGGGCAGAGAAGGGAACCTGCTGGAAGCCCGTTTTAGCCATTTTACATAGTTACCTTTTCCTGAGGCTCCTGTGTCTGAAGATTAGCAACCACCGCTGGTCTCTCTCTCTCTCTTTTTATTATTTGTTTATCACTTTATGTGCCTCCCTTTCCTTATCTCTTGACTTCCCTTGACACACCTTGCAATGTGGCCGGGCAGATTTGATCACGCAGGGCGTGCAGATGAGGAAATAGAATTCCCCCCCCCCGGGGGTGGGGAGCGACTTGACCAGGGTCTTCAAGCCCATTTGTGAGAGGACCAATACTGTTTGTAGATCTTGCTTCCCCACTAGATCGTAGTGTGCCTTCCCCCAACACACTGTGGTTGCACATTTTTGGAAACACAGAGCCTGATTTTCCTGCCAAATGTTTGTGATATAGATGTGAGACCTTGCAACTACCTCAGATGGAGTTTGGGAGAAACTGGTCTGGCTGGCCGAAGTATGTGTATCATTAAAAATCATCTTGAATGACACAGATGTAATATAACCACAAGAGGCACACCTTTGCGTTTATCCTTGCATCCCCGAGAGGAGATTAGATTCTGTATGTTTTCCATACATAGAATGTACTTAAAACTTTGGCAGGTCACAAACAAAAGGTCGACAGATTTTAAAAGACAGAAATCATGCTGACCATATTAACCATCAAAACACAATGAGGGAGGCTGGCACTGTGGCACAGTGGGTTAAAGCCCCAGACAGCAGTGGCAGCATCCCGTATGTTAGAGTCCCGGCTGCTCCATTTCTGATCCAGGTCTCTGCTATGGCCTGGGAAAGCAGTGGAGGATGGCCCAAGTCCTTGGGCCCCTGGACCCCGTGGGAGAGCCAGAAGTTTCTGGCTCCTGGCTTCAGATCGGTGCAGCTCTGGTCGTTGAGGCCATTTGGGGAGTGAACCAGTGGATGGAAGATTTCTCTCTTTCCGACTCTACCCCTTTCTGTAATATTGTCTTTCAAATAAATAAAAATTTAAAGAAAACACAATGAGGATAAAGTTAACAATAAGTAATTTTCTGTGACTGATAGACCATTGGGTATCCAAAGATGCTTTGAATCTGAATTAGAGAGCAGCACAAATGGGAAATTACAAGCTCTTTAGAAACAAGAAAAAGAAAAGCCTTACTGAAAAGAATTGTAGAGTAGAGAAGAGCTGAACCAATGAAATCATAAAGCATTAAACATTTATTAAAGTATAATGTACAAACCAAGATAGTAGACAAAATTGTGAAAGAATATTAACTAATAAAGATAAAAGCAGAAAGGAATGAAATAGATGACTTGATCAATAAAAAAGAGACGCTTGCTCTGCAGAAATATCAAGAAGAGATCAAGCAACAAAGAAGACACAAGTAACATTAGGAAGGAAAGGTGCCATATATATAACATATATAACCACAGGTAAGGAGGTCAATACAAGAAAGCCAAAACCCTTGGCTGTTGCTTTTGTCCATGGGCGGATTCTCCCTTAGTGATGATTATGAGAATTTGTGAGCTAAACAAGGGTTAACATCACAGCTTGTGCACAGGGGAATGAGATATGAAGAACCAGGTAGAATTCTTTAGAATACTATAAGATATTATAAGAGTGTAAAGTAATGGTAATTATAGCAACTGAACATTTTGAAACAGGTCTTTCATCGTTGTTATAAGTAGCTATTGCAAAAGTAAAGAACACACACTATTGGAGAAGAACACTTTAAAAAGTATTAATTACTAAAGAGCATATTCCCTCAGGTAACCTGGGAGGCTAGAGACAGATATTACAGGGAAGGGAATGCAACCAGTGTGTGAAAGCTGTGTTTGTGGCCCAGAATGGTTACTTGAAATGGTTCTATAGTTCCGAATACCAGCAAGGAGAAAGGAGCTGATGTGAGAATCCACTTGCAATGACCCATGGTCCATTACTCAGTCTTATGCGCATCTGCTGAGGATAGTATTAATCCTAGCGGATCAAAATTCAAGTATAAATTGTTTTTCTCAGTACTCCAAACCTGACCTTGGAGGCATTGTGGGAAGAACATGAGCTCTAGGGCAAAACAGCTCTGGGATGGAGACTCAGCTCTTTCTACTAACTAGCTCTCTGAGACAAATGAGCTAGTATCGCTAGTCTTAGTTTTTTTAATGATGGAGGAGGAATAATGCTGACTTCATAGGGCTCCTATGATGATTAAATGAGACACTACTTACAAAGAACCTAACATAGAGTTACACACACACACCCGTCCCTAAATAACCTCTTTGAGGAACTTCTCTCCCATCACATTTCTCCTATTTTGTTAGCTGAACTCTGTCCTCCTTCCCTTACTTTCCATGACCAATGCACTTATCCTTACTTACTCTTCAGCAATCAGAGAAACCCAGGCATCACGACTGAGTATTTGAGATGTTTTGGAGACTCACCCTGTACATAAAGTAACTCAGAGCCTCATTTATAAAGTGGTAGGCATGGTCGGCGCTACAGCTCAATAGGCTAATCCTCTGCCTGCGGCGCTGGCACACTGGGTTCTAGTCCCGGTCAGGGCTCTGGATTCTGTCCCAGTTGCCCCTCTTCCAGGCCAGCTCTCTGCTATGGCCTGGGAGTGCAGTGGAGGATGGCCCAAGTGTTTGGGCTCTGCACCCCATGGGAGACCAGGAGAAGCACCTGGCTCCTGCCTTTGGATCAGCGTGGTGCGCCAGCCCCAGCACGCCGGCCGCAGCGGACATTGGAAGGTGAACCAACGGCAAAAGGAAGACCTTTCTCTCTAACTCTCTCTCACTGTCCACTCTACCTTTCAAAAAAAAAAAAAAAGTGGTAGGCACACAAATCTGGCCCACCCCTTCCTTCCTCCCTCTTTTACTTAACATTGTTTGAGTTTCTATGAGGCTATGCACCAATGACTTGACTCCAATTCCCTGATTCCAATCTAACAGATATACGCAAGATTAGGCTGAAGTCTTTTATTGAGGGAAAGACTCCATCCCTTAAACAGGGTAGAATTTAATATTAGAATAAAAGTCATATTAACGAATGAGAGTCAGAAGTTTTAAAAATCAAAAAAGCATCATTCTATTAAGGGACTAATGCAGCTGACTCCATTAACCATGATCAAACATAAGAGATTTATCATAATTGGGACAATTCTTGTTGTTTGCTAAAAAGTTATATTTATTTGAAAGACAGACAGAGAGAGAGAGAGAGAGAAAGAAAGAGAAAGAGCGAGCATGTGCTTCTCTCCACTGGTTCATGCCTCAGATGGCTGCAACAGCCAAGAACCTCATCTCAGTCTCCCACATGGGTGACAGGGAGCCAAACACTTGGGCCATCTCTGCTGCTCTTCCCAGGCCATTAGCAGGGATTTGGATTGGAAGTGGAGCAGCCAGGACATAAATTGGTGCCCATGTGGGATGCTCATTAAGCCACAATGCCAGTCCCAATTCTTGCTCTTAAAATGCTACCTCAGTCTTACAATAAAGAGACTCACGGAGCAGCAAGTAATATAACCAGTTTAACAAAGATTTTCAGCAGCGTATCTTGTAATGCTGCCACTAACATTATTTTTACGTTCAATGTCCATTTTGGTGTAGCCACAGAAAGATGGCAATGAAAAGTCAACAGAGTCAACAGAGAAGAATGAGACTCCACTTAGCTACATCAGCAACATCTCCCCTAACTTATTAACTCTTATCCTCTTATACTGACTTTATTATCAGGAGGGGAAAAGAAAGAACACTAGTAACAGACAAAGATAATTTAAAACAATAAAAGAATTTTTAGGCAAATTTACTTTCACAAACCAATCCTTCCTTATTTCCTTAAAATCTTGTTATAGTAGCACTGTTTTTATGATGGCCTAAAGATACTACTACTCTCAGAGTAGAGCTGTTCATAACATGCCATAGAATTGTAAAGATATTTGAAGAGATTGTCCTATATTAAGGGAGTTTACATGTTCTAGTCTTTTTTAATTTTAATTTTAATTTTTTATTTTTTTAAAGACTTATTCACATGAAAGTCAGAGTTACACACAGAGAGAAGGAGAGGCAGAGAAAGAGAGGTCTTCCATCTGCTGGTTCACTTCCCAGATGGCTGTGATGGCTGAAACTACGCTGATCAGAAGCCAGGAACTGGGAGCTTCCTCCGGGTCCTCCCATGTGGGTGCAGGGGCCCAGGAACCTGGGCCATTCTCCACAGCTTTCCCAGGCCACAGCAGAGAGCTGGTGCCCATATGGGATGCCAGCACTGGAGGTGGCGACCTCACCCGCTACGCCACAGTGCCAGCCCCTCATTTTTTTTTTTTTTAAGGATTTGTCTTTATTTATTTGAAAGACGGAGTTACAGAGAGAGAGAGAGAGAGAGAGAGACCTTCCATATGCTGGGTCACTTTCCAAATGGACACAATGGCCAGAGCTGAGCAGATCCGAAGCCAGAAGCCAGGAGATTCCTCTGAGTTTTCCTCGTAAATGCTGGGACCCAAGGAGCTCGTCATCCTCCACTGCTTCCCCAGGTACATTAGCAGGGAGCTGGATTGGAAGTGGAGAAGCCAGGACTAGAACCAGCACCCATATGAAATGTCAGAACTGCAGGTTAACTGCTTTAACCCACAGCACAACAGGTTTGGCCCCTACATGTTCTAGTCTTCACTGAGTTACCAACTAGCTAGGTACTTCTGGTATAACCAGCTGCCTTTTCCAAGTCTTTGCTTTGTGCTGATTGGCCTGAATACTTTCTAATCTGAAATTCCCTGTGTGACCACACCCATTCCCAGGCTTTTCAATTGTAAGTAGTTGTGTCCACAATCCTGCCAGACAGTCTAAAATCACCTACAGTACACATGTGATATAAAGGAGTATACGAAACCTCCAGATAAATCATGTCTTGTTGGCAGCTCAATCTTGCCAAATGATTTGGAGGCCAAAACCAGAATTATTTAATATTTTTGTGATGTTTAAAACATTCTGTCTGTATTGAACAATTATGGTGTGTTCATTGATTTATTCTAGATGCATATCTTAAGCACCTTCTATATACCGTGCTTATTGCTAGTCACTTTGAGAGAGTATAATGGCAATAATAATTTTTAGAACAAAATATTAGAACACAGAAACAGTGATCTGAGAAGGCTGCTTCCATATTCTAGTGAAAGCACTGGTTAGTTAAATGAAAATGTCAAGGGTGGCATGGCTGTAGAGTGGAAGAATATTTGTATATGTATTTTCCTATTGCAGTGTGGATCCTCATTTCAATCTATGTTCTGAATATGTTTTACCTTGCATCTGGTTTCAAGCTATGTCTTAATTTCTACCTAGTCTTTTTTACCCCTTATTCCTGCAGTGTAGTCACACAACTCATACTTTAGTGGGGAAGACACTTTTCTGCATAGAAGGGATTAGAGAACACGTGTGGAGTGTGCCCTGTTTATCTCTTTGGAGTTCCAGTTTGGAGAACACTATACCTCAGGGCTTGCCTGGGAATACCCATCATTACCAGTCATCGTCAAGGTTTTATTGGTGATAGTAACTAGGAATGGTAACTAGTCAACCAAGACAGACTGAGGTGTTAGAAGTGTGATGGCCTGAAAGGCAACTTGGAAGGATCTGGGGTGGAACTGCTGCAACTTGGGATGCCTCATAGAAGATTTCTCTACTATTTTCATATTCAGGTTTGACATACTGAATAACAGTATAGTAAAATCTCCATCTTGGCAGCACACAAAAAAGTTAAAACTATCTTTTCTTTCTACATTTTATTTTTTTCTTTATTGGAGCAGATAATATTGTTGATATATTGTCAATGGGATTTAAAGAAATAATCTATTTGTATTATTAAAATAACATCAAATTTGAAAATTGCAGAAATATTTTAAAGTAATAAACACTTACAACTTGACCATACCTAAAGATAACCACTGTTAATAAGTAAATATACTATTTTTATATAGTTTATGTCATATAGTACATAGTTTTATATCTTGCCTTTTTAACTTCAGCATAATTTTAGTGGTTGCATAGTAGACTATCAAAGTGTTATGATAATTTAATCATCCCCATATAGTTGTTGACCTTAGAGCAGTGTTTACTTTTTTTTTTTTTACTATAAATTATGCTATAATAAGTTTTCAGTTCTGATGATGTTACTTATCTTTATTTAAAAGACAGAGGTGGAGAGATATAGAGAGGGAGAAAGAGGGAGAGGGAGAGAGAGAGACGGAGAGAGAGAGAGAGAGAGAGAGAGTTTTTCATCTGTTGGTTCACTCTCCAAATGGCCTCAATGGCTGGAGCTGGGCTGTACTGAAGGCGGGAGCCTGGAGCTTCTTCTGAGTCTCCCATGTGAATTCAGGGGCCCAAAGACTTGGGACCATCTTCAGCTGCTTTCCTAGGCACATTAGCAGGGAGCTAGATCTTTAGTGGAGCAGCTGGTGCCCATATGGGATGCCAGCACTCCAGGCAGCAGCTTTACCCACTATACAACCGAGCAGGCTCCACTGATGGTGATACTTATGTCAAATTAATCACACTCTTATGTTGTGCTTTTTTGTGTGCTTTTTATTACAGAAAATATATACAACATAAAATTTCTCACCTAAATCATTTTAAAATATACAGTTTAGTGGTATTAAATACATTTATAGTATTGTGCTACATTCCATCTCCATAATTATTTTCATTCTGTAGAATTGAGATCTTACATCCATTAGACAATAACTGAAGTTAGAGATTGTTCCAGGTACCTATGTAACTAAACCATACCATGATTGAACCGAGGATCTTGAATAAGTTGCTGGAATGCACTTACTATTATGTATGACAAGTAAAAGAAAAAAAGCCTTAGTAATCTGACATGTGTCCTTGTTTTCTCAGAATAAGAGGATAACTTTTTCTCTATAAAATGAAAAAACATTTTCTCCCTCACCACTATGTTGCTATGAGGATGCATCCCCTAACCATCAATTTTTTTTTACTTGTCCTCTATCTTCCTAAAATTTTATTTTCTTCATTAATTATTCCTGTTAAGAAAAATGAAACAAGGAAGTTGTCTTGGCTTGGGCCTTTGAACTCAATAAGACTAACAATGATGATAGTGACTATCAATTATTAAATGACTATTACTAAAATTTTCATAAGTCATTTCTTTTTCTCACAAGTTTGCAGGGAACAACCTTTGATCTCATCTTCAACGACAGTGAACCAAGCATTTAGAGGGGTTGTAAGTCCACCAAGGTGAGGCAACTTCAAGAGTTGGATGCCAAAACCTGCTTCTTTTTATCCTACATTCCACTGACTCACTTTAAAAGATTTCTCCATGACTATTCTCGTATCACTGCTCCTGAAATTTTTCTTGAGAGAAAGGCTATGCCATGCTGGTTAAAATATCAGAGTTAGAACCATACCTCCCAGACCTAAATCCCAACTTGACCACTTACCTGTGTGAAGAAGGAAAACTGACTTGAAACCTCCCAGAGTCTCCATTTCCTCATCTGCCATGAAGGATGAACAACTTGGATGATGCAAGGTCACATACATAAGACTTGATGAAGGGTTCCTGGCATTGAGTACAGGTCCTGTGTGTGTTTGGTACCATTGAAAGTTGAGATAATGCATGTAAAATGGTTAGGGCAGTATCTGTCCCTTAGGAAACGTTTCATACATCTATTTTACTTTGAAATCTACTCTGTTTTTACAACAAATATAGTGGTTAACTGGTCTTTCAGGAATATTGTTGCTGTGGATTTGTTCTGAGAGGAGGAGCATGGTGGGGGCAAGAAGCGCAGAGTCACCACACAGACACCGGGAGTCAGGTGAAAGTGGGCCAGAGGCGAGCAGCCCACAGACTCGTTTATTTCAGTTGGTACAGCAGCTTATATAGCCGTGGCAGCCAATCCAGTCAAGGGGTAGTTTATGCCCTAACCAATCACAGCCTATTGCCAGGCAGGATCCATAGCCAAGTGGTTACCCAGGTGGTTTCCCAGGGGGTTTCTGAAGCCATTCCTGAGTAACTAACACTCGCTTGCCAGCAGCCATCTTGGCATGGCCTTCTTATTCAACTCCACAGAATATGTCTCGTGTTTTCTCCCGCTCCTCTCCCTGCAATTGTTCCCTTTCTCCTGCTCCCCCCCGCTTTCTTCTTCCCTGTCTCCAATTTTGTGCCAAGTAACTATGGCTTACTCAATTCTATGTTCTATGAACCATTGTTTTAGGGAAACCTATTGTTACCCTAATGTTCTAGACCAACAGAAATTGTCACGCATTCAGAGACAAACATTGCACTTTCCTATATCATGAAAAAACGTTTACTGAAACAGTAGTCAATTTAAAAAACAAAAGAAAGACCTTCAGGCTTTGAAAGTACAAATTAGCTTAAAGAGAAGAAATTCTCCCATTTTATGAGAGAGAGATTCATGATAATGACAGACTGCTCACAGCTGAAGCACAGCTTGAGTCTAAAGTGGGTAAACGTTTGAATGATCCAACCATTTCACTTGGGGTGTGACATGTAATCAAGTCTCTGCCCAGAACAAACTTACTTTACCTGTTCTTGGCTGACAGATTCATTGCTTCCTTGAAGGCTTTTGATTTAGCAACCTTCTTCCTTGACTAGTTTCCTTATTCTTAATCAAGCTGAAATGAGACTCTTCAACTTAATGAATAATGAAAAAGGGAGGAATCTGGTCTTATCATTTACCATTCCCACTGAATGAGTTGTCACTCATCTTCAACACAACATATTCCTCTGTCTCATGTACTGTGAAAATTCATAGCTTTTCTAGCATCGTGGTACTCTTCTGTGAAGAATTTGGCATTCATTGTAAAGGTATTATCTTAATTTCTGCCAAATTAAATTTTAAGTCAGTATTGCTACTAGGAATAAAAAGAGCAAAACCAGAGTGAAAATAAGAAAATAAGACCACAAGACAATTCAGCTGTGGGGATTAAACAACAGGAAAAGGAGTTCTTGGGAACTGTGGCAACTGGGAATCAAGCCATGATCCTCTTGGGCAATTTTGACTGAGTCTTCAATATCTGATCCAATGCTCTGTAGCTTACATTTAAATAACAGCTTGGTGGGAAGCATCAGGGGAATGGGGGAAACTTCTCACAAGCCACACTTTAATCACCTAAAAAGTCCTTCCCAGCAGGACAAGATTCTTTAAAACTAGGCAGGACACAGCATGCCATCACTGGTGTAAAATCAGAGAGAAATTCACCCCAACTAGCAACTAAAATTTACATTAATCTCTCTCCTTTTATTTTGTAAAGGGCTGCCGTACTCTTCTGTTAACTTTTTTAAATGGCACTATCAGAGAAATCATTTACATGCCACACAATTCACTCATCTATGTGGTACAGTTAATTGGTTTTTAGTATGTGTCCAAAGTTATATAACTATCATCATTATCTAATTTCAGAACATTTTCCTGATACCCCAAAAGAAGCACCATACTCACTAGCACTTCCTATTCCCTCTCCTCTATTCCTAACTAGGCAACCTGTAATCCACTCTCTGTCTCTAAATATTTATCTATTCTGTATATTTCATGTAAGTGGAAGCATTAATATATGGTCTTTTGTGACAGGGTTCTTTTACTAAGCCTAATAAGTTCAAGATTCACTGATATTGTAGCATGTAGCAGCACTGCATTATTTTTATTGTTGAATAACTTTCTATTCTATGTCTATGCTATGTTTTGCTTAACCAGTAATGGACATTTGGATTGCTTCCATTCTGGGCCTATTGTGAATAACACTGCTATAAACATTTGTGTACATTGTGGTCATGTGTACATGACCACATATTTTCACTTCTCTTAGGTCTATATGTATTAGTAGAAGGGCTAGGTCATGTGATAACTCTATGCTTAACTTTTTGACATATTGCCAAATTATTTTCCATGATGATTATATCATTTTACATTTCCACAATGAATACATGAGGGTTTTGATTTCACATCCTAACATTTGTTATTGTTTGTCTTTGTGGTTTTAGCCAATGTGATGGTTGTATTGTAAAATGGCATCTCATCATGATTTTGATTTGCGTCTCCCTAATGAACAATGGTACTGAGTATCTTTTCATGTGTTTATTGGTCATTTTTATTTTATTTTTGGAGAAATATCTACTCAATTTATTTACCTATTAAAAAATTTGTTACAAGGTAGGGGGGTGGTTTGTGGAGGGAGGGAAAGAGGTATTTGACAGGGAGAGAGATAGGGAGAGAAGGGATAGGCAAACTGAGAGAGAGGGAGCTCCCACTTTCTGGTTCACTTTCCATATGTCTACAATGGGTAGGAGGGGAGCCAGGAGCCAGGAACACAATCCAGGCATCCCATGTGAGTGGTAGACACCCAATCACTTGAGCCATCACTTTCTCTACCTCCTGGCCTCCAGGGTCTACAAGGGCAGAAGCTGGAGTTGAGAGCCAGAACCAGGAATGGAACTCAGGCTCTCTGATGCAGGAAGTGTGAATATTTGCTTGGCCAAACACCTGCTGCTATTTGTCCATTTTTACATTGAGTTTTTATTTTTTTAATTATTATTTTTTATTTATTCATTTTTTTGGACAGGCAGAGTGGATAGTGAGAGAGAGAAAGAGACAGAGAGAAGGGTCTTCCTTTTTGCCATTGGTTCACCCTCCAATGGCCACTGCGGCCGGCTCATCGAGCTGATCCAAAGCCAGGAGCCAGGTGTTTTTCCTGGTCTCCCATGCGGGTGCAGGGCCCAAGCACTTGGGCAATCCTCCACTGCCTTCCCGGGCCATAGCAGAGAGCTGGCCTGGAAGAGGGGCAACTGGGATAGAATCCAGCGCCCCAACCGGGACTAGAACCTGGTGTGCCGGCGCCGCAAGGCAGAGGATTAACCTGTTAAGCCACGGCGCTGGCCTACATTGAGTTTTTAAAAAATATTTGAGTTGTAAGAGTTTTGTAAAAAAAAATTCTAGCTACAAATCCTTTTTCATATATTTGATTTGCAAAGATTTTCTCTCAACTTTTAAGCTGTCACTTCAACTTTCTGGATGAAGTTCTTTGAGAGATGCAAGTTGATCATTTTGATGATGACTAATTTCTCTCTCTTTTTTTTCGGTCTCTTGTGGATTTGGTGCTGTATTTATAAAACCATTAGTAAACCAAGGTCATGGAGATTTACTTCTATGTTTTCTTCTGAGAGTTTAGAGTTTCAGCTCTTACATTTAGTTGCACTATCCATTTTGAATTGATTTTTGTACATGATGTGAAGTATTCAAATTCATTCTTTTGTATGTGGATATCAAATTGTCCCAGCTTCACTTCTTGAAAAGACTGTTCTTTCCTCAATGAATTTTCTTCCTTCTGGGAGAGTGTGCCATCTTAACAATATTAGTGTTCTAATTCATGGAAATAGAAGTTCTATTTATTTAGATCTTTATTTTTTTTTTTAGTAATATCTTATAGTTCTCAGGATACAAGTCTTGTATTTATCATTAAACTCTTACTTTTTTTAAGAAAACTTTTATTTAATAAATATAAATTTTGAAAGTACAACCTTTGGATTATAGCAGTTTTTCCCTCCATAACCACCCTCCCACTTACAAACCATCCCATCTCCTATTCCCTCTCTCATCCCATTCTTCATTAAAATTCATTTTCAACTATCTTTGTATACAGAAGATCAACTCAGTATATACTAAGTAAAAATTTCAACAGATTGCACACACAAAGTATAAAGTACTATTTGAAGACTATTTTTACTGTTAATTCTCATATTAAGGACAGAGATCCTACATGGGGAGTAAGTGCACAGTGACTCCTGCTGTTGATTTAACAATTGACACTCTTATTTATGACGTCAGTAATTACCTGAGACTCTTGTCATGAGCTGCCAAACTCTGACCTTATTTAGACAAGACCATAATAAAAGTAGAAATTCTCTCTTTCCTTCAGAGAAAGGTACCTCCTTCTTTGATGGCTCATTCTTTCCATTGGGATCTCGTGCACAGAGATCTTTCATTTAGGTCATTTTTTGCCACAGTGTCTTGGCTTTCCATGCCTGAGAAACTCTCATGAGCTCTTTAGCCAGATCTGAATGCGTTAAGGGCTGATTCTGAGGCCAGAGTGCTGTTTAGAGCATTTGCCATTCTATGAGTCTGCTGTGTATCCCACTTCCCATGTTGGACTGTTCTCTCCTTTTTAATTTATCAATTATTATTAGCAGACACTAGTCTTATTTACATGATCTCTTTGACACTTAATCCTATCTTTATGATCAATTGTGAACTTAAACTGATCACTTTGACTAGTAAGATGACATTGGTACCTGCCAACTTAATTGGATTTGGAGTCCATGGCACGTTAAACTCTTTCTATAAGCTCAATTGTGAATAAAGTTTAGCAGTGTCTAGGAACTCTGTCTTGGTGATACCATCCCAATTACCTAGCTTAGTATCTTGAATTATGGTTGACAATCTCTGTGCTCACTGAAATGAATTGAATAAATATTTTTCGTATTTATAAAAGCTCATGGTATCATTTCCTTTTTCTATAACATCATATTAAGAATGCGTGGCAAGTATTAAAATCATTTAATAAGAAAGTTAACTGATGGGTAGTACTTGAAAGCCAAAAAGTTGATTGACATGATCAAAGACTCAGTCAATGTCAAATATGAAATTAGAGCACAACTCAATTTTTCCTCTAGTAATATATTAATTGTAAAACTTTTAAGCCAAGAGGAGCAAGGAGAAGATTGGGCAGGAAGGGTGGCACTGTTACTTTTATTGAATTACGTTAAACTGTATATTATCACATCATCTCGCTTCTTTAGGGCTAAAAGCAGGTTTCACTCAGGAGTCACCCTTTTTTCTTAAACTTACAAATTAGTGAATTGTTTGGTAAGGAAATATGCAGTTATCTGATGCCATGTTTCAGTGACCTCAGTGACATTGCTGTGAGGATACAAGAATCTCAAGTTAATGAAAGTTAAAGATGTAGCAAACTTTCTAGACTCCACTTTGTACTTGTCTTTCAAAGGTAAGAATCTCTTTAACCAAGTAATGCTTTATAGAATTTTATCTGTGCTATGAGATTTAGACTTGAGTGTCCAGTTAAGCATCTGGTTGGATGTTGGATGAACAAGTTGTGGGTGAAACAGGAGTTAAATTGCCATGACTGAAAGAGAGCAAGACATGGAAGTTTAGCAATTACTGAGAGCACTTCCCATCCAGAAGGGCATTGTCAAGAAGAGGCAACCAAATATACCATACCGGATATATGCTGCTGATTACAAAACTCTCATTAACAAGCAGAAAGGAGGCATACTGATAATTTCTTGATGATGAAAAAACGAGGTGTAGGGGCCAGTGCTGTGGCACAGTGGGTTAACGCCGTGGCCTGAAGCACCAGCATCCCATATGGGCGCTGGTTTGAGGCCCAGCTGCTCCACTTCCAATCCAGCTCTCTGCTATGGCCTGGGAAAGCAGTAGAAGATGGCCCAAGTCTTTGGGCCCCAGCACCCACGTGGGAGACCTGGAAGAAGCTCCTGGCTTTGGATCAGCACAGCTCCAGCCATTGCTGCTAGTTGGGGAGTGAACCAGCAGATGGAAGACCTCGCTCTCTGCCTCTCCTCTCTCTGTGTAACTCTGACTTTCAGATAGATAAATAAATCTTAAAAAAAAAAAAAGAAAAAGAAAAAAGGAGGTATACTAAGAGATACTTGTTATTAAGGGTACCAGACGTTATAGCCTACTGGGTACTGCTATGATTGACACTTGCCTTTTAGATTTCAACTGGGTGAATGATGATTCCTATCTGGATCAAGAAATGTGCAATTATAAGTTAGAAAACAACAACTTGACCCTTCAGGAAGTATTCCCCCAGAAAGCCGGATTAAAATCTGTGATAATTTCTTTTCTGCAGGAACAGAACATGGAAAACAGAATGAAACAGAAGAACTTGCAGATAAATATGTGAATTTAGTGGTTGTTAACTGTATATTTATTATTTTATTCATTATTTAGACCCAAACCAATGACTTGATGAATGGTGAAGGCCATGAAATAGACCCTTGGCACATGTGGATGAATACACATTTATTGAAAGCATTCTAAAAGCCCATGAATATTGTAGTTTTGATGAACCTCAAGCTTGAATTCTGAATTTGAGATTGGTATGAACAAGTTGCTTGATTAGAAATCAAGTTTTTCATTTGTTTTGCTTGTTTTTATTTTAATTTGCCAACAAATTAAAAACTGGCTAGATTAGCTAGAAGTTAATGTGAGTATAGATGGTAAAATATTTGAGTTACTTTGGGCTTTATTTCACAATACCCCTGTCTCCCATTAACATTGATAACTGAGTTTGTTTGGAGGAGATGAAGTAGCTTCATATTTCTGTTTAGGATTTTCTCAGAGGTGGCAGATGGTAGGAAGGCTTTTGTCATAAAGCTGCTTTTCCATAGAAGGTATCCAAATTTAATTCAGGAGAAAATTAAATAAAAATTGGAAGGGTTTATTTTTCAACTTAGTTTCAAGTAGGTGCATAGCTTCTTTTTTTTTTTAACTTTTATTTAATGAATATAAATTTCCAAAGTACAGCTCATGGGTTACAATGGCTTCCCCCTCCCAAAACTTCCCTCCCACCCACAACCCTCCCCTTAGGCAGAGTGGACGGTGAGAGAGAGACAGAGAGAAAGGTCTTCCTTTTGCCGTTGGTTCACCCTCCAATGGCCGCCGTGGTAGGTGTGCTGCGGCCTTCGCACCGCACTGATCCGATGGCAGGAGCCAGGTGCTTCTCCTGGTCTCCCATGGGGTGCAGGGCCCAAGGACTTGGGCCATCCTTCACTGCACTCCCTGACCACAGCAGAGAGCTGGCCTGGAAGAGGGGCAACTGGGACAGGATTGGTGCCCCAACCGGGACTAGAACCCGGTGTGCCGGTGCCGCAAGGCGGAGGATTAGCCTAGTGAGCCGCGGCACCGGCTGGTGCATAGCTTCTTAAGAAAGAATTAGATTATTGTTGTTAAGGAAAGTTGATATGCAATTTTGAGTAATAGGTTACCTAGGCACTTTTCTCAAATGTTGTTGAATAATAGATGATCAATTCCAGGTAACAGCTTTCAATTTTCAAGAGTGAAAACTATTTTTCTGTAGTGGCTGTTTAGATGCAGCACAATTTTGTGGAGGGCATACTCAGACAGTTCTTTGAGAGATATTTGGGGACTGTAAGAGTGAAAACCTAAACTTGAGTCCTTATGAGGACTCAGGGTATTTTAAGTCCTAGGAGAACATAGCCAGAGTGAGCCTTATTGGATTTGGTGCTAAAGAACCTGATTTTGAAAACCAATTGTGCATTTGGACCCATGGTAGGACCTAACTGTGGCTCTGAAGCTGTGAGGAGTCTTAGAGCACAGAGTGTTTTCTTTGATATTTATAAGCAGAGCAAGTAGTTTGAGGCAGCAATGCATCAACATTTGTGTCCTCTTTTGAGGTATTTGGCTCTGAGGCTGTCTCTAAGTTTAGAAGCTGTGGAGGCATGAAGATACTATTCTTCTCCATCAACCTCAACTTCCTAAAGGCATTTGAGGGATAAATAAACGAAGAAATGATGAGCCTTCCTTCTGATTTTGAAATCAATAATAAAAAAGGAATGAGCAATTAGGAGGTGGATCAATAGCTGAAACAAAATGCGTGCTTGGGATGGAATTTCTCTCTACCTTTGAAAAATGTCCTATAGTAAGGCAAACTGTGTTGTTTTCCTTTCAAATATTTTCTCTGCTTCAGGTTTTCATTCTTTATACTGAAACAATGTGATAGTCCTAGGAATGAGTCACTTTATATCTCCATGATTGTACGCTTTCTTTGTTCCAAATATTCTATACTGCGATTTTTCTTTTTATGAAGTCTTTTAATAAAATATTTAATGATTGGTTTCATAACTGGCTAAGCTCTCCTTGCTACGTAGCCTTTTGTGGTGTGTACTCTTCCTCCATGCTGGGAAAGTCAGCTTTTCATGAGCCCACCTTAAAACTGCCTTTCACAAAGGCTTAGAACAAGATTTATTGGATAGAGCAGATTGCAGAACAATTTTAGTAATTATAAAATAGTGAAGTTTTAAAAAATATTGAAGAACATAAAGAAAAGCAAAAGCATTCTTAAGGGAGAACTATAACATTTTCCAATCAAGCACTTTAAAATTGATGACTTCATTTCTATGTTATGGTCCATAAGGGAAAGAGGGCATGAGAAAAGTGAGGAGGAGAAAAAAGAATGAAGGATATTGAAAAGACAGGAGAAACCAGACAGTCCCCCTTCACAATGACAAGGGTGATAAAAAGTGACCTAGGTAGGGAGAGACAATATAGAGAATCAGAGAAGGGATGGGGGATTTTGTGGCAAATGTGCTCAGGCAACACTCTGCTTTTTAACCATTCCCTTGGGGCCTTCCTCTTGTGGAGGATGAGATGAAAGCCACATATAGTCTGTCATATTCTGTTTTTGTTGTTGTTTGCTTGTTTGTTTTATGCTAGAACAAAATACCTGAAGCTTGGTAATCTATAAGGAAAGCAAGTTTATTGAGCTAAGAGTTCTGGAAGCTGGGAAGCCCAAGAACGTGGTGAAGACACTGGCAGGGCATCTTCTTGCTGCCTTCATAACGGAGGATGTCACATGGTGAGACAGTGCCAGGAAGTGAGACAGAAGTTAGCTTTAGGTCTCTCTTCCTTTCCTTAAAAAGCCCCTAGTGCCATCATGGGGACCCCACACCCCTGATCTCATCTAATTCTAATTATTTCCCAAAGATATCATTTCCAAATGCCATTAACATGTAAATTTAGGGATGAAGTTTCCAGCATACGAATCTGGGGGAGCACATTGAAACCATCACACTGTTCTTTGGCCGACTTAGTGTCATGGGGAAGTGATCAATATCCCTTCCAGTGATACCAGACAGTGCTCCTGACTAGACTGGGAAATACCTTTCCTATCCTTATCTGCTAAAGCCAATGTTTGTTTTTTTCAATTCTAGACACTTAATGCGTGTGTGAAGGCATCATTAGGTGCTAGAAATTTACTTTTCAACTCAATAACCATTTGAACATTTACTTCAGTTTAACACAGAAGTTGCCTGATTGCTCATTGCTAGCATTTATTGCTGTGATGAATAAGACCGTGTTTGTCAGAGTCTCATTGCTTTGCACATGGCAGGTGCTCCCTGGTTGACAGTTTTCTTTTCTCCTTAATAGTGAGGTTGATAATGAAAGGTCTTCTTAAAGTGGTAAAGTTACAATCTAGGATTAAATGAGTTAACTACAGTTCCAATTTTCTATCAGAATGGATTTCGTGTTTACACATAGAGTTTTGCTAGGATCCAATTAAAATTAAAACTAAAAATCATAGCACTATTATTTAAATTTCTTATTTGCATCTATGACTAAACACATTTTTAGTTTCCTCTATTTTGGAGTATTTCTTTGGCATTACTAGCAACTATTTTAGGTACAAAACTCAGTTCCTTTTGGTCTGAAGCCACAACTCATGCATTGCAGCCTTGTGGGAACAAATAGAACACATCCTTTAGAATAACTCTGGAAAGTTGCAAAAATGCCATTATGGTGATCTCATTCATAGATTAACTTATCTGAGGAACACTTGCTTAGCGCCCATGTCCAGCTGTGCTGTCTCTGGCATTACCATGGTGACAAACAAAAGCTGACTTCCTCCCTTCATGGAGCTTTTGTTTCTGTGGCAAATTATTTAGTTGATCAGTCTTGATTCCATTTGAAGGCTGCTTTAGATACTATAGTTTTGGAAGGATTTATTGGAAACAACAATTACACCAACATGAGAAGAAGGCTGGGGAACCAAATAAAGTTACTCTGACACAGAGAAGTCTTTGAGATCTTTGTCTTCATCTCTGACTTGCTGGTTGTCACATTGACATCATCTACAAATGTTGTAGAATAGATTCTTGCAACAAGTGCTGATGGGAAGTTAAACCAAGCGATTTCTTTTACAGCTCGGATCTGGTGAGTTCGTAAAAACCAATGCGAAGGGCTCCCTGAAGCAATACAGAAAAATGCAGAGACCCCCCCCCTAAAATGTGCCACCTGGCTTTGTAACTGCCTTGAGCTCTGCCAAGCAAGCAGGCAGGCAGACATGCATTATATCTACCACACTGTTGAATCTTGCACAGCCTTTATCATTTTGTGCAAAGCAAGTCTAGAGATGAGCAGAAAAGCATTATGGAGCTTTTATTGATCTCTGCTTCTAACTGTGAACTGGAGCTAGAGACTTGTTAAGCTAAATGAGTTCAACTGAGAGGGCTGTCAACATTTATGCAGAACCAGTGCATTTGCTCTGGCTCTGCAGGGGTTTTCTTCCGACTAGGCACAAATATCCTATGTGGACAGTTTTGAACTGAACTATTTGTAATTATAAAAATAATAGTCTGTCTTTTTTATTCTTTTAGTGAAAGATAGCTATTTCTGTTGTTTTATTTCAAAGTATTTAGTCTTTTTTGGTAAAAAAAATATTTTTCTATTTAGCATTCGTAGCATTTTCCTCATTGTTAGTAACAGAAACAGTAACTTCATGCTTTGTTAATTTCACTTCAATGTCCTTGATGCTTGGAGTTGTTTAAACAGAAGTTTGGTAGGGGTTAATATTAATATTATAGGGCAATGGTTCTCAACATGTGGGCTCCAGACCAGCAGTATTAGCTGGGAACATGATTGGAATCTCCCTCTCCAGGTGTTTCTGAAGCATGCTAATTTGAGCACCCTGTAGTAAGAATCTAAGCCTAGATCAATACTTCTCTAGGAGGAAATGAGGTAGGGAAGTATCAGAAATAGCTGTGTTTCTTCTTTCTTCAAGCTCACAGTCTCTCCTATGCTCCTCTCTCCTCCATTTGTGCATGGTGACCAGCAATCTGGGAATCTGACATATCCTTTGGAAGTGTGGGAGTGAACCACTGGATTAGGCAGATACCATTTTTAAGAGATGGTTCATCATCATGGGGTCACGTTGTGACCTTTTGACCTTTGTAGGATACTAGTTAATAAAGATTTATAAATTTCTGTTGTCTCTGCCTCTGTTACATGTATGCTGATATTCCCAATTGCTCTTACAAGTTGAAAATAAAATATGTGTGTTGTTTTACCATCTAGAACTAGCTTATGGCTGCAGACCTTTCCTAAGCCTAGATAAATTTTGAAAATGTTCCTATCTTTTCTGAAATAAGGGTTTTACTCCTATTATATAACATTTTGCATTTTTGATTTCTCAAAGGTAAGCCATCAATGCATTCACTGGCATTGAGAAGACAGTGCAATGGATGCAATGGTCATAATGTAGTTTTTGAATATAGACTGTCTGGGCACAAATCTTGGCTGTGTTATACTACTCATGGGAACCAAGGAAAGTTCCTTTCTCTTGCTCTTGGCCATTTTTCTTCATTTGTAAAATCCAGCTAGTGATAATCTCTATCTCTTAGCTTGTTTTAAGCATTTAACCACTTAATGCCTGTATAGTGTCTGACCCTTGATAAGGGCTCATTGAGAGCTCAATGTTACTATTAATGACTACTGTGTAATGAGATTAAATTATGAACAACTGTGAAGATACCTAATGAGAACAATAAGTGAGATTGGAAAATTTATTTATCACATATGAAGTAGACTTCAAAAATTTTATGGAAAATGCATATTATGAAAAACTTCATGGGTTTCCAAAAGAAACATCAGTTAATTCAATTTTTCCACAAAAATTAAAAATATTTATTGTTTTATTTATTTGAAAGGTAGTATGATAGCAGGAGAGGGAAGGGGATGGAAGAGAGAAAGAGAGAGAGAGAGAGAGAGAGAGAGAGAGATTTGGATTCCATTCATTGGTTCACTAGCTAAGTGGCCAAAATAGCTAGGTTGAAGCCAGGAGCCAAAAATTCCATCCAGGTCTCCCATGTGGGTGGCAGGGTCCAAGTACTTGGGCCATCTCCTGCTAGTAGCTTCACAGGTGAATTAGCAAGGAGTTGGATCAGAAACAGAGCACTCAGGACTCAAACTGGCACTCCAATATAGGAGGCTCGCATTGAAGCAACAGCTTAACCCACTGTACCACAAGGCCCATCCCTTTCCACAAACTTTTTGAAGTCCCCTTGTATGTATATATAAAACAGGTCAGGATAGAATGAAAAAACTATAGATTCAGACATACACAGGTTTGAATATTTGGTATGTATTTTACAGCTAGTAACTTGGCTGCTCCTGAGCCTTGATTTTCTTATCTTTGAAATAGAGGCAATGCTATCTGCTTTGAAACGATGATTTGAGCAGAAGCAAGAACATTTGGAAGAGGCTGCTATGCCCAATGCAAAATGCAAATAACTCATACTCTCTTTTTAAAGATTGTATTTTTTTTTCATTTTATTTGAAAACAGAGACCAAGAGATCTTCCATCCACACCTTCACTTCTCCAATGCCTGCTAGTACTAGGCCTAGCTGGACCCATTAGCTTGGAATTCAATCTGGGGCTCCCACACGGGCAGCAGAGACCCAAGTACTTGAGCCATCACTGCTGCCTCCCAGCGTGAGCATCAGAAAGAAGCTAGAATTGGAAATAGAGCCTGGATTCACACCCAGGCATCCTGATATGAGATATGGGTGTCTGGGTGTCCCAAACAACTTTTTAAGTGCTGTGCCAAATATCCACCCCCTATTATTCTTTTTATTGCTACAGTACTTGCTTTTCTTGAACTAAATTTTAAATAGCAACTTCCCTTTCCTATGGAAATCTAGGGAGTCTGATTTGGAGGAAGTGTGTATATGCTGTGGAATGGTCCATATGCCACTTGCTATTAGAACATGACTCATTATTGCTAAACTTAGCTTTGCTTTACTTGTGTGCTCTTTGCTTTTCTCAGAAATCACTATATTCAGTTCCAATAATAAACTTTGGAAAATAAATCAAATTAATTAAATGCATTTTTTTCTAGCCACCACAAATCACTCATTTGAGTTTGTCTGATCAAGAGTGGCATTTTATACTTGTCTATTTACAAGAGTTTTTGATTATTGTATATATACTTAAATGTCAAGTAGAATCTTTTATTTCAGACAATTATTTATGCCAGTATAATTTAAAATTTTATTCATTTATTTGAGAGGCAGAGAGAGAGGGAGGGAGGGAGGGAAAGACAGTAAACTCCCATCCACACATTGATTCACTCCCCCAAATGGCCACTCCCCCAAATGATCAGGGGCTGAAGCCAGGAGTTGGGAACTCAGTCCAGATCTCCAGCCCGGGTGGCAGGAACTCACTACTTGAGCCATCACGGCTGCCTCCTAGGATCTGCATTAGCAAGAAGCTGTAATGAGGAGCTGGAGCCAGGAACCAAACCCAGGCACTCCAATGTGGGATGTGGGAGTCCCAGTTGGCATCTTAACTGCTAGGCCAAATGCCTACCATATATATATATATATATATATATATATATATATATATATATGCATACATACATATATATGTATATATTTTTTTCAATGAAGTATGATTTACACTCTACTGGTGAAATGTGTAGATTTTAATTGTGTATTCCATCCCTCTTGACAGATTCATGTTCTTCTATCGAAATACAGACTATTTCCATCACCCTAGACAGTTTTCTCATGTGCCTTCCTGATCAATTCTTTCCACCTCCCATGCAACTGATTTCTTGATTTCTGTCACATTGGTCAGCTTTCCATGCTATGGAATTTCATGCAGTGAAATCCTGCTGACCTTTATGTCTGTCCCTTTTTCCTTAGCAGTGCTCTTGAGGTTCATTTGTGTTGTTTCATTTATTGATAATTTATCCTTTTTTTAAAACTGAGTAATATAAGGGTATTTCAAAAAGTACATGAAAAGTAGAATTAAAATACAAATTCATTTCTGTGTAAAAATTTTTGAAACCTAAGCCTAGCTTTTTCTAATTTGCATTTCCCATGGACTTTTTGAACATGCCTCAAATGTATAGATTTCAAAAAATTTTTGCACCAAAATAAAGATATTTTCATTCCATTTCCATGAACTTCTTGAAGTCCTCTCATGTTCTATTTATGAATGCACCACTGATAGCTTATCCAGGTGGGATAAGTGTTGAGAGACACCTGTGCTGTTTCCATTATTGGGTTTGATGCCTGGCTGTGATTCCCGACTTCTACTTCCTGCTAACACTCCCCTGGGAGACAGAAGTGATGGCTCAAATAGTTGAACCCCTGCCAGCCAGGTGTGAGACGTGGATTGAGTTCCCAGCTCCCAGTTTTGCCGTGCCCCCTCTCCATTTATAGCCATTTGTGCTGTGAACCAGCAGATTGGAGCTCTCTCTCTGTTTTTCTGTCTTTCTCTCGCTCTCTCTCTCAAATAAATAATTTAAAAAACTTTTAAAGAGATAATATAATGCTTCCTTTCCAGATTCTGTGAGGAAGTTCCTGACATAGAACCCATTTATTCTGTTTCCCATTGAAGGTGAGCTTGGGTGGAGGTGGGATAATGGTGGCAATCCCAGTAGTCTGGAGGTCAGAGTGCTTGAAAAGTACTTAACTCTGGATTTCCAGTGGTGTCATTTAGACACCGTTATCCTGCAGGCTCAGCTTTTTAATATAACAGAGCCTTTGGGTGTAGGAGGAAGAACAAATATGCCTCTGAGTGTGCGATGCTCTCTCTTAATGAGGATCACTTTAGGGGAAAAAGATGACCATAAGGTAAAGATGAAATAAGTTAAAAATAGTAATCCAAGGATAAAGAAAAAAATGTCTTATGTGGTTGACAGTTATGTAGTAATTGCTTTGTTCTTGACTTTATTGGAGAACATTTTCTTTCAGAACTCATTTTATGTATCACTCTTAAGTGTATTATATAATATATATATTTATATTTATATGTCTCTTTCCCATTTCAGGCATAAACAGAGACACTTTGAATTTCTGGGAAAATAGAGCATACAACTTTAGCTATTTGTTTAAAAGTTAACAGTTATTAAGTGTTTTTCTAGGTAATAACCACTAGAATAATCATTTTTATATATGCTACTTTATTTGATTCCCATAGCAACCATGTGAGGAAAGTATGATTCTTATTTTTATTGCTATCTCCATGTTACAGATGAGGAAACCGAAGACAAAGTTTGGACATTTGGAAGTAGCAGATGTGAAAGTCACCGGGTATCCAAGCTGTGACTTTATGCTATAATGAGCTTCTTTGTATTTTCTTTTATACTGAGTTTCTCTTTTTTTGTTTATTTTAATTTCTTTGAAAGGCAGAGTTATAGAGAGAGACGGAGGGAGAGAGAGAGAGCGAGAGAGTGAGAGAGAGAGAGAGAGAGAGTGATTTTTGCATCTGCTAATTCACTCCATAAATGGCCACAATGTCCAGAACTGTGCCAGGATGAAGTCAGGACCAAGCTCTTCTTCCTGGTCTCCCACATGGACACAGGGGCCCACACACTGGGGCCATTCTCTGCTGCTTTCTCGGGTGCATTAGTAGGGAGCTGGATTGGAAGTAGAGCAACCATCCAGTAAGGGATGCCAGTGTCACAAGTGGTTTGCTTAAGCTGATGCACCACAATAGCAGGCCCTGTGCTGAGCTTCTTGTTGGTGGTGTTTCCATTTTATCTCTCTTCAGTTTTCAACTTGTGGTCTATAATATGTTTTTTAATGATCTACAGAACTTAAACTTTTTTTTAAAAGATTTATTTATGTATTTGAAAGAGTTACAAAGAAAGGGAGACACACACACACACGGAGAGAGGGAGAGAGAGAGAGAGAGAGTCTTGCAAAACTATTGGTATCATTAGATCTCTGCCCTCACCCCCCCCAACCCATGCCACAACATCATCAAGAGGTAAAAATTAAGGGAAAAATGTAGAGTTTTCTTGTGACTTGTCAACTTGTATATTCAAATGTGAATGTTTGTTAAATAATTATATACACAAGAGCTCAGGGGAGAAATCAGGGCAGGAGATAAAAGTGTGGTGAGTTGATCACATTTAAAAAATGTCTACTCAGGCCGGCGCCGCGGCTCAACAGGCTAATCCTCCACCTAGTGGCGCCGGCACACCGGGTTCTAGTCCCGGTCGGGGCACCAGATTCTATCCCGGTTGCCCCTCTTCCAGGCCAGCTCTCTGCTGTGGCCAGGGAGTGCAGTGGAGGATGGCCCAAGTGCTTGGGCCCTGCACCCCATGGGAGACCAGGAGAAGCACCTGGCTCCTGCCATCGGATCAGCGCGGTGCGCCGGCCGCAGCACGCCTACCGCGGCGGCCATTGGAGGATGAACCAACGGCAAAAGGAAAACCTTTCTCTCTGTCTCTCTCTCACTGTCCACTCTGCCTGTCCAAAAAAAAAAAAAAAAAGTCTACTCACCATCAGTGAGTAGATGACATCTAAAATTGTGGCCTAGAAGAGAGTTATGGTGGTGGTGTGTGTATGTGTGGCATGAGGTGGTGGAGAAGGAGTAGGAACTGGGATGGGATTGGAGATGAGGCTGAAAAAGACAGGAGGGTAGAAAACCTGCTTCCATAACTACAGCAGTTGAACATAGAAGAAAAAGAAAAGTTAGTTTGAAATGGAAAACTAGGGGTGAGAAGTCATGGATGCTGGGAGATCCATGATTTGGGCAGAGGACTATGGGCAGCTGAGTCATAATGGAGGAAGAAGTCAGTCGGGAGAGGACAAAGGGCGAAGGACTGACTGTTGGATTGATGTGGCTGAAGGTCCCTGACAAGAGTGGTGTCCTGGGCTATGTGAGGATGAAGTTAGGATTAGAATGGAGAGAGAATGGAAAGTGAGGATGAGCCAGTCCTTCAAGTGGTCCCTTGAATGGGACAGAAACTGAATGGGGACATAGGATCAAGGGAGGTGTTTTTTTCTTCTATTATTTTAGCAAATGATTAAGGCATATTTTATGCTCAGAGGAACAACGAATCTAGTAGTGAGGCAGAAACCTAAGATGCAAGAGAGGGGACAATGGCTGGAATGTTGTCCTTGGGGAAGCAAAGCGGAGGAGAGCCAAGCTCCAATCTGGGTGGGGATTCTATGGAAGGTTACTTCCTTCATTCCAGGGAGGAGGCAGGAGATGTGGTGCTCATGAAGAATGCCCTTCCCTTCCATTCATGTTATTAAATGCACAGGGCTGATGGACTTTGTGTATGCTAATGATGTAAGTTTATTCTTCTGGATAAGTACATATACAGAAAATATTCAGTCAAGCTCATGGAAGAATGAGGCAAAATTTTACAGTCAAAGGCAATTTCATGATCGGGCCAACATTTAAGGTTGAACATTAAACTGCTGATTATTTCTATGACTGCTGTCTGAGATTAAAGGGGGGAATTTGCAGTAAAAATGCACCAAAATCTTTAGTGAAATGGTAATGTGAAAAAAAATTTTTTTTTTTTTTGACAGGCAGAGTGGACAGTGAGAGAGAGACAGAGAGAAAGGTTTTCCTTTTGCCGTTGGTTCATCCTCCAATGGCCGCCGCGGTAGGCGTGCTGCGGCCAGCGCACCGCGCTGATCCGATGGCAGGAGCCAGGTGCTTCTCCTGGTCTCCCATGGGGTGCAGGGCCCAAGCACTTGGGCCATCCTCCACTGCACTCCCTGGCCACAGCAGAGAGCTGGCCTGGAAGAGGGGCAACCGGGACAGGATCGGTCCCCCGAACAGGACTAGAACCCGGTGTGCCGGCGCCGCAAGGCGGAGGATTAGCCTAGTGAGCCGCGGCGCCGGCCGTAATGTGAAACTTTTAAAATAAAAAATTACATCTTCTGGTTTTGCTCAAAGAACCTGAATCTTTGCAGAAATACTAGGAGTAATGGTATCTATAATCGGTTGTGGTAACTTTTATACCGAGAACCTATCCCATTCCCCGTACTCTCCAAACTTCATGCTAATCTTCACAAAAAAACAAACAAGTGGTTTTATGACAGTTTGACAAGTGAGAAAACTACCAGTGAGGTTCTGCAAGGTTTAATGATTTGCCCAAGGTTGCCGAGCTGGCAAAGTGAGATTTAAATTAAAGTGCTTTGTGGATTTGAAGTTTCTTTCTTCATATACTGTCTTGATATGTAAATGTCTCTACTTAATGTGTAGGAAATATTCAGGGGGAAAAAGTAATACACTAAATAGCTATAGATACTGTATAGATTTGCATAAACTAGAGTACTCCTGTTTTGTTTCTAGTCTAGTGCATAAACTTAGCCGGAAGGAAGGGAGGAAAGAAGTAAGGAAAGAAGGAAAGGAGAGAAGAGAGCCCACAGGAAGGAGGGAAAGGAAGCTTTCCTTTGTGTGATTGCTAAGGGTAGCAAAGTCAGTGGCTACTGGCAAGAGGCCAGCGCTTTCCATTTGGATTCAGACTTAAGTTTTAATCAATTTTTGTCCTTGTGGGTTTAACATTTGTGGGGTCTTTATAATTAAAAATGCAGCTAACACACAAATGTTCTCTGTGTGCTGTGAGCTAAGATAGGTGTTAGCTGAGTCCTTTCCTGCCTCTGCCTCAGACTCTGATTGTTGCCTGGCCCATTGCTTTGGTTGTAAAAGGTAAGCCCATCAACTGCCCAGTGGCAGCTACGAGCACAGGCACATCTCACTCAGTCCCTGCTGAGGCCTCCTGTCTGGACTCCCTTTGGCACACTTGTTACCTGACTGTACAGTCACCATGGTTGACACTCACTGAACTCCCAGGCTACATTTGGAGACTTTCCAGCCTATGAGCTCACACTCTCAGGCCAAAAGCAGATAACTGCTTCCTTCAGCTTTCTTTACAACTGCTCATTCATGGAACCACTAGATTCAGAAGTAGGAACTGGCAGAAATGGATCCAAATGGACTCTACTTTGCTGGCAAAGGTAGTGACCAAGGCTCCCTATTCCCATGGATGGTGGTGGTTACAAGTTAACACTTCTGGCATCCAAGGGGTTCTGATGGGGTGGTGATGATAGCAGGAACCATTTCCTCCAGAGGCCAATTCTGTCATAATGTTGTATATTTTTCCTGGAAGTTCAATGTTGAACCTGCTTCTCCATCCTTCCAATGATTCTGTGAGCCACCAAGGTTGTTCTGAAAAATGGTTGCTTCCAGTAAGATCCTCATCAGCATGGCATGCCTTTCAATATATCATCTATAGTGAAACCAGAACATCCTTTTAGGGACATAAATCTGTTCCTATGCTCCTTACAACTTTTAGGCATTGCCTTTCCATTGCTCTTAGAATACTACCTGCTGAAAGGCACACATTGTCTTATGGACCACTAGGAAAGAAAATGTTGCCATGCCACACCTTTGATCGCAACATGAATCCTGATTTCAGAGATGCTAAAATGGTAGGGACAAGGGCCACTCAGTGGGGAGGGTACACTTCTTGTCACATGCCCTCTGACCCCACCTGTTTTGCTAATTCCTGTTCATTTTTAAAAAGATTCATTTATTATTTATTTTAAAGGCAGAGTTACAGAGAGAGGGAAGGAGGGAGGGAGGGAGGGAGAGAAAGAGAGAGAGAATCTTCCATCTACTGGTTTACTTCCCAAATGGCTGCAACAGCCAAGGCTGGGTCAGGCTGAAGCCAGGAGCTTCTTCTGGGTCTCCTGCATTGGTAGGAGAGACCGAAGCACTTGTGCCATTTTCCACTGTTTTCTCAGGCCATTAGCAGGGAAGTGGATTGGAAGTGGGGCTGCTAAGGCATGAATCAGCACTCATATGAGATGCTGACCATCAGTGGCTTAACCCACTATGCCATAGCATCAACCTCCAATTCCCAGTTTTTAAAAAATGTCTTCACTTGAATCTTATTTCCTTGGGGAAATCCTTCCTGAACCTCAGTGATCCTCTTAGTCTAATACTACTACAGTAGTTAACCTTTATTGAGCATTTACTATGATCTAGGCACAGTGCTAAGTACATTTGTCTCTTGGTATCCATGGGGATTGGTTCTAGGACTGCAGATTCTCAACTTCCTTATATTAAGTGGAGTAGTATTTGCATCTCACCTATGCATATCCTATTATATACTTTAAACTATCTCTAAATTGCATGTACTACCTAGTTCAAAGTAAATGCTACGTAAGTAGCTGTGATGCTACATGGTTCAGGAAAAAATAACAAGAAAAAAAGTCTGCACATGTTTAGTACAGATGCATTTTTTCTAATATTTTGCATTTGTGGCAAATACTAATTAAGCAGAAATTAAGGATTTCTCTTCAACAAAGGGCATTGTTATGCATTAGCAATGTCGCTGATATGTGTGTGTGTGCATGTATATGAGTGTTATTACACAGGCCCATAAGAGAACAGATGTGGGGATGTTTTAGTGTTACTAGGTGCAGTGAGAGATTCATGTTTGGAGTAGGTCAATGTGACAGTCACATAAAAGAACATTAGAAATAACAGATGCATGTACAGACAGTGACATAAATGGATCTTAAAACATTAGTACTTCATGAAAATGGTACGAGCTAGAAAGAAGCATAAAACTACCTTTTCATTTATGTGAATTAAAATGAATAATGCATTTGAAACAAAAAAAACACTTGTTCATGAGAACACAGACACTAAATGACAGAATGACTGCCTGGTGACCCGGGAAGGGGATGGAAGGAAGTGGAGTGCGAGGAAGAAGGACACACTGATCAATCACGAAAGCCAGGGGCAGCACCGGCTCTCTCAGGCCCCTGGAGGGGGAGCCGCTGCCAAGGCAGCAGTGGATGTGGCTACCTCAGGCTCCTCTCATTTCTCAATCTTTCCTTATCATCACATCTTAACACTGCCTAACTCATCCCTTCTCCATGAAAGCTGGGCCACAAAAATGTAATTAGTTAGAAGCAGTCTCCTCATAGTTCTTCATTTCCTGCCCAATCTCGTGTGATGATATCTTTTCCACCGCATTTCTAGCTGATACTTTCTTGCTATGCGGGGCAAACCTGACCATTCTTTCTGATCTGGATGCTTGGTATATAGTTGATATCACTATTTGTTATTACAAGGAAATTATAGGAAACAAGCTCACATTTATTTATTGACAACCAAGGAATCCTTTGTTTTGTACAGGACCTAACTTAGTGCTATCTGGAAACGGGGATGAAATGTCTGCCCTTAACACTCATTCTAAAAGCAGAACTCCAGAGTTAAGGAAGGCAGAGGAGAGAAGAGCTAAATTACAGCAAGTGGAAAATAACACAAGTGGCGGGAATTAGTAGTATTAGCAATTTAGTCAGGAGGTGAATTGCTTAATGAAAACTCCTTTGTGTAATTTATAATAGTGCTGGTTCACCAGGTTGCTTCTGTTCCAAGACTATAATTATAGTATTTTATTTTGTTCACTGGCTTAAAAATTTAAAGGAAGTGCCAAAATGAAGGATAGAGAAATGTATGGTATGTTGACATTTACTGTGATTTATGGGCTTTCTTTATTCCTAATTTCGGTAATCAATTAGATAAACACCTTGGAAATAAGAATCCTAAATTGTTTTCTTGGCTTCCATTGATTTATATGATTAATTCTTAAAAATAAATTAGGGCTTTGTTTTGTAGAATTTTCCATTTATATTTCCAAAACTTTGAAGATGAACAAAGTCACTCTTTTTTTTAAGGTTTATTTATTTATTTGAAAGGCAGAGCTACAGAGAGGAAGGGAGAGAGAGAGAGAGAGAGAGAGAGAGAAAGAGGTCTTCTATCTGCTGGTTCACTCCCCAGACGGCCACAATGGCTGGAGCCATGCCAATCTGAAGCCAGGAGCCAAGACTTCTTCTGGGTCTCCCATGTGGGTGCAGGGGCCCAAGGACTCGGGCCATCTTCTACTGCTCTCCCAGGCCACAGCAGAGAGCTGGATTGGAAGTGGAGCAGCTGGGGCTCATCCCACCCATAACGGATGCCGGCACTGCAGGCAGTGGCTTTACCTGCTACACCACAGCGCAGGCCCCCAAAGTTACTCCTCAAGTTTTACCTTCGAGGTCACCACAATCCCTCCAGGAGAGGACTTCATGAGGATGAAGCATAAGTTTTGATTCAATTTCTATGCTAAAATATCTCAAAAAGCCTTGAAGTAGGAGAGATATTTTCCATTTAAGTAAGGACTTACAAATGACTTATAAATGTGGAATATAGAAGTTGGAGTGGGAATGGGAAAAGTAGAAGCAGAAGAGCAATAAGAAAAATATCAATAGTATTTGAAAAGATATCCTGGCCCTCACCTTGTGGGTCACTCAAATCGTGCGTAAGCCTTTCTCTGAAATAAGGATCTTTGACAACAGGGTAAACTTCAGGAAGGTTGTGGAAATGCCAAAGCTAAGTCTCCAGATTAAAGAAAATAAGTATTGACTTGAATAACTTCACATTTGCTCTTTTGAATTCATTGTCTTTATCATCAGAAAGTCATGCTTGAGCCAGACTTTCTCATTTTAGTGTAAGAACTCCAAAGCCACTTTTATGTCTAGATGTATCCATGGTTACTATGGAGATGGCTCTTTCTGTCTCTGTTTACATGGACAGCCAGAAGGGCAAAGAATTTGGGTTATTGAGTTCTTTAAAGGCCTTGTGAGGTGGAGAAGACTAAAAGTTGCTGATTTTGGTTGAGACATGTCAGTGATTTATGGACAATAATGGGGGTGGGGCTGGCTCTATGCTGCCTATGGTGACCCCTTCTTAACAAGTGTTTTGACCTCCCCCATGCCAGTATCAGCTACTGTGCAGTCTCTCTTTTCGTGACTCTTCTTTTGATGTCAGAATGATATTTGGTTTATAGCTTGTAGACAGTAGGCTCAGAATTATAAATAAAGTACATGTAAGTTCCACTGAACATAAAAGTAGGAAAAAGGGAAGAAAATGCATTGATTCCCAGGAAGTCTGCCTTTGGATCTCATTGAATGGGCCTGGATTCTTCCTTTCATCCTAAGGCATAGGAGGCATTAGGTTGGACTGGATCCCTTATCAGCGCTCCCAGTCTTTTCTGAAGAGCATCCAAGAATTAATACCTTAAACTTCCTCCCTTCTCCCCTAGTCCCTTTTATTTGCCCCCAATATCCCAGCATTAAATTTATTTTTGTCTGCTCTTTAAAATGGAAAATTGGTAAAGGATTTGTATTCTACATAGTATAGAGGTATGTTTTAATATAAACTATTTCAAATCAATTCAAGTAAAATAGATGTTCCAGAATAGTGTTCCCTGTTGCTTGTAGCTCTGGGCACAGAGCATATCAAACCCAGCCTGCTGCCTTATACTCCTAGCAGTATGCAGAATTCTTTCTCAGAAATTACTGAGAATGGTCCTTTTAACAGAACTGTGAAGCCCACTTGCCTGTGGTCCTCTGTGATGTCTGAAATTCCTCTGTTTGAAGCAGTGATCTTTAAGTTCTGTGTTCTCTGCAACAATGCGGCTAGAAAGGGGACACAACAAATTATTCATCCCTTAGCAGTGGTGAGTGATAGTTCAAAGGCAGCGTATGCTGATATAATACTGATATCATGATAGCTGCTTAGTAACTGGTTATCGGTGAAATCACCAATGAAAACTGAGTGTCAATTCTAGATTTTAGAGATGAGGAAACTAAAATAACCACCTGTCAGTCATAGAGGTAGGTGATGGACTCCTGGAGGACCTGGATCTCATTTAGCTTTTTCTGACTTTCTAGTCCTGGGCACATTGGAAGTATGACATAAATGCTTTTTCCCCCAAGATTTATTTAATTTATTTGAAATGTAGAGCAACAGATAAGGAGCAAGAATGAGAGAAAGAGATATAGAGATAGAGATAGAGAGATAGCGATAACGATAGTGAGAGAGAAAGAGAGAGAGAGAGATCGATCTTCTATCCACTGGTTTATTCTCCAAATGGCTGCAATGGCCAGTGGGGAGGTAGGCCAAAGCCAGGAACCAGGAGCTCCATCCGGTCATCCACAAGGATGGTAGGGGACAAAGTACTTGGGCCATCTTCTGCTGCCTTCTTAGGCACATTAGCAGGGAGTTAGATTGGAAAAAGAGCAGTCAGAACTCAAACTAGCACTCTGATATGAGATGCTGGCATTACAGGCTGTAGCTTAACCCACTGCAATACAGTGCTGGCCCCATAAATGCTTGTTGAATGAAGTAGTAGAGAAACTAAGATTCATGTTTAAGGCCACTGTTGGTCTGATTGTCAGAGGTTCTCTACTCCTTTGGAGAAGATTTACAATACATCAAAGGATTTCTGCTCCATGTACTACTGCTGAATCCAGAGTCAGTGTTGGAAACCTCACATTTACTACATTTATGCATTCTGTGTCTGTTCTTATAGCTTCTTCTTTTGTGAAATAGTTCATATTTCTGAATTCCCTGATTTTCTCTGGATCAGGCCCTGGTGGTTTCTCTCCTGGAGAAATATTCTTGCCTCCTGGTCTTAAAGTAAACTCACCAGAGGCCATTGTTTCAAAAGAGCTTCTGCACTAGACCAGCTAAGTATAAACCAGAATGGATGCTCTTGTGCCAAGTGCCATGCAGTCAAATGAAACTTAAAAATGAGCCACTGGTCAAAAAACATAAGATTTACAGCAGCCAACCCAGAGAGGACCGATCAACCTGAGGAAGCAGAACAGGGACGTCTCCTCTGTTTTAACTCTCTGAGGCAAGTAGTTTTCAAACTAGCCATCCGCTTTTGTTCTTATTTCTGCTTTCTTCAGTCTTTTCTCTCTGCAAATCCCACCTCCTCTGCTCAGCTCATCAGAACAACATTTGCTTTTGTGTGTGGGATGCTACCTGATTCATGCGGTGTTAATCTAATCCAATGAGATCTTCAAACTCATTATGTTGACAATTTGTTAAGTGACACGCTGATATCTCTGTTTCCAGACACTTTCTCTTCCAAATATTCCCGTGGGCTGGCCATAGCAGAGTGTCCCTAAGTCACTCATCAGTTGTGTGACCCTGCACAAATGTCTTTATGGATGGTCTCTAACACATTGAATCCAGTTAGATTTCTTTCTTTGGCATTGAAAACCTTCCTTCTCTAATTTAACCCATGACTCTGGGCTTATCTATTAAGCCGCTGACATAAAACCTACATTCTTGGCAATCTAGTTGTTTCACATTTCCTTATACCTGAAGGAATGGAATGAGAAATTGTTAAATTGTGAGGATATGTTTACCACTTGATGGTGACCAGCTCTAAGATAGGGGGTGCATCTTATACACCCAGCAACTTATTCCTGAACACAGAAGTACCCCTGGGGAGGTGCCCACCGTGGATGCCAATTTTAGCTCCTCCTTGGCATTCTGTGGCAGAAGGGGTGCAGCATGTAGGACTCGCACATGGAGGGCAAGGGCGAGGGGTATGAAAGGATGAGCAGGAGCCTGAAAGTAGTGGAGACAGCTGGTACTGAAGGCATGGTTTACCTGTCTGAACTTTCTGGAAAGGTCAGGTCCCTGTGGGCAATCCTGGTGTTTGCTGGGTTAGTGAAACAGCTGTCTTGCAAACTATTTTGTGACTAGAAAGAAGTGCTGGTCAGGGTTCAAACTAATGTCAAAGGGAGGGTTCAGATGGCCAGACTCTAGGAAAACTAGCACACAGGTCACTAAGTTAAGAGCTGGAAGGTATAAAACAGGCTGGAGACCAGCTTTCCTGGGATGGGGATGCTGCTGCGATGGTCTGAATGTTAGTCAAAATCGATATGATGAAACTCAGTCTCCATGGTACTGGTACTGAGAGGTGAGGCCTTTGAGGACATGATTAAGTCATGAGGACTCTGCCCCCCTGGAGGGAGTAGTGCCCTATTTAAGTGCCAGAGGGAGCTTGTGCAGGCCCTTCCTGATTTTCCACTCTTCTGCTGTATGGGGCACCACATTTGTACCTCTTGTGCTCTTCTATCCTTTCCATTCCTACACCATCTGTGAAGAACAGGCTTTCCCCAGACACCAAACCTGCCATTGCCTTGATCTTGGACACCAGAACTGAGAGAGAATAACAGGTATTTTGTTACAGCTGCACAAACAGACTCAGACAGATGGCTTGTTAGGGCAAAGATGGGCTTGGCAGGGGTTGCATGAGGCTAGGGTCTCATTCACATGCCAAAGCCGCGAATGTCATTATGCATTCTGTTAATATGTCCTGGTGTCTGAAGAAATTGACCATTGTTCTCACGTGTGTGCTTGTAGTTGCGACCTAAGGGAAGAGGGCAGTAAATGATGGTCAGCTTCCTAGCCACACACCAGAGAGCCTCGTGAAGGGGCCCTTTATCTCCGAGCCACCCCTTGGGTGTGGGACAGCTCTGATTCCAAAACTTCTATTGATTCTTCCCCAAGTAGTGTTCATATTTTTCATCCTCTGTGCCTTTATTTCTAGCGCCCAAACATAGCTGTTTTCTTTCAAATGTCACTGTTGTGGAATTTTCTTGGAATACGAACAGAACCTTTTCCCTTTGCCTTCTCTCAATTTCTCTTACTGCTTCAATTTCTTCTTAAGAAGTTTCTTTTATACTTTACCAGAGGGCCAGCCCTCACATTCAAATCAAAAGAGAAGCTTCAGGAAGTAGTGTGTGACCAGAGGCATACAAATTCTCTCATTTCCAGCTATGGATTTCTCAGCACAATAGTAAGAACCCTTAAGATTGTCAGAATTCAAATTTATCTTGAGGAATTTTCATTTATGGTGGAACAAAGCTGGGAGACAGAAAACTGTTGTCCCAGAGAACAGAATATTTCCCAGCTCCAAAAATTTTATTCAAAGCAAATATGTACATTTGATACTCATATGTTTTGAATGGGCAAATATTGACTTAGCAGATGGGATGAATCCAGTCTAACATGCTATATAGTTTTTCAAGGGTTGGGCCTATTATGACTCTGACTGAGAATTATGTATTCTTCTCCATCTCCAACTGAAGAATGGGTAGTATCTCACCCTTGTCTCCAGAATATATAACAGCTCAGTAAAATGCTATAAATAGATGTGTATCACCCAGTGTCCCCCCGGGATCATTTTATGGTTTAGCCTCAGTACCTGGTCTCACATCCCATCCCTTCTTTGCTGAACACTGCTGATGGCTTGTATCAGTATCAGGGCACTAGGGGATTTGATGGAACTCTCCAAGTTATTTTATTCATTTGATTTTCAGTGTTTTTTATTTTTGTGTAGATAAAAACATTGTCCTCATATAAGCAGAGAATCTTGAATAGTGGAATTTTAAAATGCTGTCCACATTACTTCTGGACACAAATGAGGAGACTCTTAGACTGTAAAGTAGCAGACTTAGATAAAATCACAAACTTATCTAAGGCAGTATGCAAACTTAGTTGTTCTTGAATTTGATGCAGATACAAAGCAAGGTGATCATGATGGAATCATTTATATCAGTAAATATTGTCAGGGAGTGCCACGGTTTAATAACACCTTAAGTTTCTACCTTTGAGGTAAAGAACGGGCAAATCAACAAAATTTTCATAATCCCTGTAAAATCATCTTCAAAAAAGTTAATTGCATCATGAAGCATTTTTAAATGCAAGAGTTTAGTCTATGTTGTATCTATAGTGACTGGCCTTGGGTGTGTGATAGACTGCTAGCTTCTTGAGATCCACAGGAAACTCCCTGAAGGAGCTTGTACACCCAGGCCCCACTGGTTTCAAGCAATATCTCCACTTGTTCCCATAATCATACCAGGGGAAGCTGTAGTTGAGAAATGATTTTTATCTCAGACCTTGATTTTCTTATACACCTGGATCTTCAAGATTCAGGCTACAGGTGATGTTTTTGCTTTAAACTTCTAAGTACATATTGTCTTGATGATCTTGGACCAAAATAGATAATACAATAATCTATTTGAATTAATTGTGCTTTAAATCTAAACTTAGTATGGGCATGGGCAAGTGTGTGGTGCAGCAGTTAAGTCAGTGCTTGGGATGCCCACCTCCTATATCAGAGTGCCTGGTTAGAGTCTCAGCTCCTCTGCTTTTGATCCAGATTCCTGCTAATGCACACCCCGGGGGGCAACAGGTGATGGCTCAAGTACTTGGCTCTCTACCACCCCACATGGGAGACCTGCACTGAGTTCTGGACTCCTGGCTTTGGTATAGTCCAATCCTGGCTGTTGGTTGACTTTGGAGAGTGAACCAGTGGTTGGAAGACTATTTCCCTCTCCCTTTCAAATAAAATGGGAAATGAGTAAATAAATAAAAAAATCTTATGTGTACAGATATAGCATTACACTGGGAATTGCCAGCTGCCCTCCATAGTAGGCAGTGTGGGTGGGATTAATCCTCTTTCATGGATGTGAAAGTGGAGACACAAAGAGTTCAAGGACTTGCACAAAATGAAGCTTCTGTTCTTAATTCTTCTGATAGTTAGCTATGATCTCCACAGAATGTCTCATAGAGCTTGAAATTCTTGGCAGAAATTCTTCAAATCAATTCTTGCATTGTGCTCTGAAAATTCTGGAGGTTAAAGAGGGGAATCAGGGTTTTCAGAAATGATTTATCACCTGTGTGATGGCCCCATGTCGCCCCCTTATGACACTTTTGATATTTGCAAAATTCTTTGCTGAATTAGTCTTTCATTAAAATGAAACAGATAAAACAAGATTTATAGCATTAGCTTTTCCCAGGATGACATATTCTTTTACTATTTCCATATATTAAATCAACTTACTGAAATTTAGCTGAATTGAAGGAAATTTGCTTATGAGTAAGGATACAGAAAACTTTTCTGTCCTCTTTATTCCTTCCTCCCTCCCTCCCTGCCTCCCTTTCTTCCTTCTCTCTCTTCCTCTCTCTCTCTCTTCAATTTGAAAGGCAGAAGGACAGAGAGAAGTAGATGTATAGAGAGATCTTGTATCTGCTGGTACACTCCCCAAATGATTGCAATGGGCAGGGCTGTGCCAGGCTGAAACCAGGAGCCAGGATCGTTATCTTGGTCTCCCACATGTGTGGCAGGGACCCAAGCACTTGGGTCATTTCTGCTGTTTCCCAGGCACATTAGCAGGGAGCTGTATCAAAAGTGGAGCAGCCCAAGACTTGAACTGGCGCTCTGGCGCTCTGGTGCTCTGGTGCACTGATACAGGATGCTGGCATTGCAGTTTGCAGGTGGCTTAACGTGTTGCACCACCTGCTGGTTCCTATGCTAGTTTTCAACTACATTTCACTGCCTCCTTCACCTGCCTCCCCAGCACTGACTATTTGGCATGTTAAAAAATGCATCTAGCAAAATGGGGTGGTGATTTCAATAATTTACAAAACTTCAAGGATAAGACAGTGGCTTGTTTTATGTTAGTGAGATTTTTGGGAATTTTGTTGATATTTTTTAATGGATTTGAATTTCAGCACTGCTATGTGGTGGCTGCATAGCCTCGGCTATGAATTCTTAATTTCTCCAAGTCTCAGCATCTTTTTCTGTAAAATGGGGAGAGTGGTGCCACTTGTGACATATTTGAAAGAATCCCTGCTGCAGGGCATGTGTGGAAATGGAAAGCAGTGATGGTGGTTGTGGTAGCCCCTGGGTCCCAGCTCCTCAACTGTCCCCTGTGGAGATTGTACGAAGGAAGCTGTGCAGGCACTGATCCTACAGATGCAGGGTAGATAGGGAAAGGAGGAGGCACCATGAGCCCAGCCGTTTTCTCTGGAAAGGCTGTGCCCACCTGAAGGAGCAGGAAGGTCAGCAGTAACTTGCTGGCAGGGGCTCTTGGTTCAGGGCAGTTTGTAAGGAGTCTGGGGGAGTTAGATCCGAAACTCCCCAAAGGTGGGACCACAGCCCACAGATGGGATGCACTCACTGGTTGAATACAGACTCAGCAGGGGAGGTGCAGCAGCTGGTGTGCAGTGGACAAAGCTGCAGGGAGATTGGAAAGTAGGGCACTAATCAGTGCCTAAGAACTGGACCAGAAGAGGAACAACAAGAGAGATGGATGGCAGGGAAATTCAGCCCATGTCTGGAGGCTCAACTCCACCATTTTCACAGATGAACATGTTACAGAAACCTGGAGTGGGAAAAGTCCCTTTGTTCAGACAGGCACCAGAGACGTGGAGGATCAAAAGCAGTTAATTAACACCAGTGGGCTCAGTGGGAATCATGTCTGGAGAACTGAGCCCAGAGGCTAGGTTTCTTACGATATTTATAGGTTCATCAGCATCATACCTTAACCGTCACAGCATTGGTAGGTTTAAATTGCAGCCTGTGTGACTTAGGGCCACACTTCCAATGGTCGGTAGGTCTGGTATGCTTATAAATGAGATCCCTGGGGGCAGATTTATAGGACAGGTTTATGACTGGAGTTACAGAAAGCAGAGCTTAGGACATCTTCCCTCCCTAGACAAGGTAACAGGGCACAGCTGCTTCACCAGGTAATTGGGAGCAGCCGCTTTTCAAGGTTAGTGTGGGAGTCTTCTTTCTTTCCTTTGTGCTTGTGGCCTTGTTTCCTCTCTAAAGTTAGATATAAGTTGAAAGCGGTGAAAACAGATTTTACACAGTAACGACTAACTGTAGGCGAAAGGCTGAGTCCTTAATTAGAACAGAGGTGAATGGGTATTTTACTTTATTTTTCTAACTACTTGCTTTTGTCTATGACCTCTAAACCTTCTAAGGGATTTGCGTTACTTTTCAATTCTATTTTTTAGCTTTATTGAGGTCTGACATATAAAATATAATGCATGCATTTAATGCATACACCTGCACATGCCCTGGTCCCATCCTCATGTTAAACATGTCAATCACCTCAACAGGAGAGAGTGGGAGGGTGGCAAGGGCTGGGGATCCAGTGAAAATACCTGAGGGGTTTGTCAGTGTACCCCTGCTCAGGCCAGGGAGCTGCCAATTACCTAAGTTAGGATTCTGTCTTGATGATTCCATTTCAAAGAATGGCTTGCAGGTCTTCAGAAAAGACATCCTAGGGTTGTAGGCGATGCATATTTACATCTCAAAGAGACACCAGAAGGATTCTTTTTTAGTAAAAGCTCTAGGAAAAGGAGGTCAGGGGCCTATCTTCAGATCAAATAAGAACTCTCCTGGCAGGGGTGAGCTCGCGCTGGCCGGCATCTGACTGGAGTGCTGGGGTCATCCTAGGGGCCTGCCAGCTGCTGCTAGGTGCCATGCTAGACATTGGTCCTCTCTCAGAGCAGAGGCCCAGGAGGAGTCCTTTCTGCCAAATTCTCAGTTTCCTACCACAAGGCCGTCTGACTGATGCAGCACTCAGAGGTCTCCATCTATCAGCTTTGATGGAACTGGAAATTGGAGATTGTTAGCGGTCCCTCCACGTATGTCACAAACATTAATTGAGAGCCTTCTATGTTCAGGAGTCTTTAAACTGTGGGTTGTTTACTAGTTGTTTGGCTTATTCTTCTGCCTTCTACAACATGCAATTTAGCAGAGCCCAGTAAATATTTAGTAGAATTTATTCAATATAATTAAAAAACACAATAAATAAAGAATGTAATTGAAAACACTTTGAAACAGAATGTGAGTAATTTGGGAGTGGAGTGAAGAAGAAAAAGAAAATGCCAACACTTTCTATCTTTTATTATAGGCTCTGGCAAATTTGGCTTGGAAAAAAAAATGTTTGAAGACCACCTGTCAATTTAATTGTCCTGGGGAGGTAAAGTGGAATTGCAGCCTTTCCTGAGAGCTGGTCACAGCTGCTCCCAGCAGAGCCCAGTGAGGAGCTACAGGGTGACTGTCCTAGGTCCCACGTTCTTGGAACTTGGTGGAGTCAGAAGAGGTCCCCAGTGTTGTGAGCCTGGAGTTGAATCACAGGGGAGAGAGGTTTTGTGGAGAAAGCTCTGAAGGGGCTTCAGCCCAGACACCAACCCACTCTGCTCTCCAGATTGGAAATTTGAATTCTGAAGCAATTGTATCCCTTCTGGCTTTTTTCATAGGAAGAAGAACCTGAAATTCACCCTAGGGATCATGCTAACTTCTCCTGTCATTCTTAAATATTCTAAAAAAAATTGACTGTTTGTTTTCCCAAGTTCAAGGAAGGAATGAATCTCTCAGGTACACCACAGAGGTGATAGTAAAGCTACAATTTTTTTGTGTGTCTGATTAACATTGCTGAGTAAAAATTTCTATTGGTTTAACAGCTATCCAAACCTAAGAGGTACAAAGAATTGTATTCCTTCTGGATGCTAGGAACAGCCTCCCATCCTGCCAGCTCCACAACCAAGGGAGAGGATGGTTCTTGGATGACAGACTCATGTGGACAGAGGCCAGGCTGTACTTGGCAGAGTTGTAACGTTTTCGTCAGAGGTGTTGGCATGAGTGCTTCCACCACTGATTTCTCCATTGTTATATCTAAAGATAAGTCAAGCGTGGGTCAGGTTCAAATCTGGCACAGAACTGAGGTTGGGAGCTGTGAGATGTAAGGCTGCTTACACAAAGATGCTTTTGATTTATCTAGTGGTCTTTCCCGTAAATTACCCCCAACATGTCTCAGCAGGTGCCTCACAGAGGACAATTTAGCAGTATTAGAAACATTCTAAAAGCTTATTCATTTCTTTACTTGTTTATTTATTAGAGCGAGATGAAGACAGAAAAGAGAAGGTATATGAAGGGAAGAAAAGGGAAGGGAATGGAGGGAAAGGGAAGAGAAGAGAAGAAATCTCCCATATGCTGGTTCACTTCCCAAATGCCTGCAACAGCTGCAAATGGGCCAGGCCAAAGCCAGGAGTGTGGAACTCAATTCAGGTCTCCCACACAGGTGGCAGGGACCCAACTACTTGATATATCACTTGCTGCCTTCCAGGGTGCACATTAGAGGAAGCTGTAATTGAAAGTGGAGCCAGGACTCGAACCCAGGTACTCTGATGGGGATGGGGGCTTCCCAAGTGGCTTCTTGGACATGCACCAAATGCCTGTCCCTTTCTGGAGACATTTTTGATGGTTGTGAGTGGGGGAGGGGATGATATTGCCATCCAGAGGACAGGGAAACTGCTAAACATCATAAAATCCATAGGGCACACCAAACTCCGCAACAAAGAATTATTTGTCTAAGATGTCAGAGTGTCAAAGTTGAAAAGTCCCATTCCATATTTCAAAATAGGACCATTTCCTTGCTTAGGGCGACATATTACACTCAAAGTGTGGTCCCCAGACATCAGCAACATTCAAGAGTTTGTGAGAAATAAAAACCCTCAGACCCCAGTCCAGACACACTGGGTCAGAATCTGCATTTTAGCAAGATTTCCAGATGACTAACAGACATGTTCAATTTTGAGAAATGCTGGTAATATTTGATGGGAACTGCAGAGGTCAGGGCAGAGTGACAACTGTGCTCTGGGGTGACCAAGTCAAGAAGAAATTGTACTGGCTTAACTTAGGTAGTACCTTTAAACTTGTAGAAACTCACTTGTTCTCTGTTTTTACATTTTTTGGTAAATACTCTTCCAATGGTTTAGCTATTTTTTCCCGTGTTTCTCCTTTTTTTGCTCTTTCTTCCCTCCTTTCTTTTCCAGTTACTGTGCTTCACTGAAGCTGTATCCGTTTATCTTTACCCCACATGTGTGTATTGCTTTTCCTAAGTCTTTAATTTTGAGCCTCTGTCGATGAAAGAAAAAAAAAAAAGCAACACTTATCTCTTTAATTAAATGAAATTGTCCTAGAGGGGAGAAGTAGGTAGAATCTGGAAGGTAAGTCATACTCCCTGAAACCTGATAACACAATTAAATTTACCTCCCTGCCCTGAGCCTTCAATGGTGACATATTAAAAAAGGAAGGCAATAAAACTCATCCAATACTAATTTAATCAGAAGCCCTGTGCAATCAGTCTCTTTGATGTACCTTTTGTCAACACAGCTTTAAGTTTTCAATAGGCAATCTAAAACCCTGGAAATTTACCATATTGACTTACAGCAAAATTTCTGCTTAACCTAAGTATAATAATAGAACTGATTAAAAATAAAACTTAGTCTGCACACCATGCCAATCCACTGTGAAATTCTGGAGCCCTTTAGATATTTTATTTAGAAATTTTCTCTTTGTGACAGGTTCACCATCTGTTAGATCCATGTTTCTCTACAGCAAATATGAGCTAACATTTTTAATTATTAAATAAATTTAAGTTCAGCATGATAAACATTTGACAAACGCCTATTGTTTACAAAATGCTATAATTAGAATTCAAGAAAATTTAAAAAGATGAAGATACAATCCTTACCCTAGTTCATAATCTGGGGTGTCTATGCATGTACCTGTGTGTGTTGAGATGAATAAGAAAATGCACAGGATTGGGGCCGATGCTTTGGCGTAGTGGGTAAGGGCACCGCCTGCAGTGCCAGCATCCCATCTGGGTACCAGTTCGAGTCCTGGCTGCTCCACTTCCAGTCCAGCTCTCTGCTATGGCCTGGGAAAGCAGTAGAAGATGGCCCAGACACTTGGGCCCCTGCACCCACATGGGAGACCCGGAGGAGGTTTCTGGCTCCTGGCTTCAGATCAACGCAGCTCTGGCTGTTGAGGCCATTTGGGAGTGAACTAGCAGATAGAAGACCTCTCTCTCTGCCTCTGCCTCTCTGTAACTCTGCCTTTCAAATAAATAAATAAATCTTTTTTTTTTTTTAAAGAAAATGCACAGGAATTGATGGAGAAATAAGCATGCCTTGTATTTCTCTGATCTAGTGAAATGCTTCTGAAATAAAAAGAAAATGACTGAGAAGTTTGCAGTTCCCAAAAATCTGGTTTTCTCAACATGTCCCAGGACATCAATTAGATTGGCTGCATTGCCCATGGTTCTAGATAGTTGTTTAGTGCAACATCTATCTAGCTTCTTGAGCAGTAATCAATGTTGAAGATGTCTGTGGGTATCTCAGAGGCCTAGGCTGCAGAGGTTGTGTGATTGCCCTGCCAACTGGGATGCAGCTTCCCTTAGGCAAGACAGGTTTGCTGGAAGCTTGGGTATGTGGGCTGTCCTTCAGTTTCTGCAGATCTTATTAGGGAAGTACTGCCCCTGTGGTCCCAGGTAGATGCAGTACAGTGTGCTACAGTCGGGTGGCGTGCATTTCAGTGTCTGAAGGCTTGCACAGCTAACTTCATGGTCCCTGCTCAGGGAGGTCTGCTCGGCTGCTTCCTAGGGCTGAGGGTGGGTATGAAGAGCCTACTGTCTGCTTCTCAGGGCTTCAGTGAACAGAGCTTCTGAGAAGGGGCTACTCACTGCTCCATAGGACCACAGGAGGTTCTGCAAGGCACTCCAGTTGCTTCCTGGGGACCTGTGCAGGTAAACCAACTAGGAGAAACTGCTCAGCTGTTTCCCAGGATTATGGATGCGTGGGGTGGGCCATTTGCCTGCTACTCTGGGTCTCTGTGGGCCAAGCTGCTCAGGGCTGATGACTAATTGTTTCCCAGGGGTAGGGTGCGTGTGTGGGACCTCCTGCTTGCTTCCAGGACAGCAGAAGGGTGGGCAGGATTGCCTGAATATTTTTAGGCAGGCTCTACAGGCAGAGAAAGTTGGGAGTAAGATGCTCAATTTCAAAGGGTGGGGAGGGCGCCAGGCTGGTGCGCAGGGCTGGGTTTTCAGAGTTTCCTGCAAACAGCTTGACTTTGTGCAGCAAGCTGGGTGAGGAGCAATTGGACTGGGCTCTTTCTCAGGGGCAATGCAGTGGTTGGGTAACTTGGCACCTCCTTGAACTGGACTTAGGGCCTGGGAGGGCCTCTGGTTCTCAAGCAGTGAATGCATTAGTTCTCTGTGGTGTGAGATTTCTAGGGGCCTCCTTCTTACCCTTTCACTGCCAAGTGAAATCCCCATTGGTTCAGTGTTGATCTCGAGATGCATGGCAGGTGCTCTGTGCTCAGTTCCTTCTTTTCAAGGTCATTTTACATCTCTGTGCTTGGCAATGTCTGGTTCTGTGTGCACTTTTTTATCTCACTCCCCAGTGGGTGGGGTCTTCTCCCTGCTGTGGATATTGAGGTGGGGGAGGGGTGCTGGAGGTAGTCCCTTGGCCAGCAGTTTAATGAGGTTCCCGAGGCTCAATCTGAGAGTATTAGCCCAGAGGCAGGGACCGTGGGGCTGTGCTAGACTCTTGGTTCACTGTACTGGCCTCAATTCCCTCTTCATCCTGTGCTGCTTGAGCTTTGGAGAGCAGTGATATGGGCAACTCTTCTTTCTGCCTTCTTTAGTGGATCTGTTCTTATTTTATGCTAAAAGCAGACACTATGGTCTCATGTGGCTTTTCTAGTTCTTGGAAAAGTGGATAGGTGTGCAAATAGTTCAAATTGGTGTCTCTTTGGAGAGAATCTTACTCAGTCACCACCTTGTTCATCCTACCCAGAACTTCCTTATACATATACATATACATATACATATACATATACATATACATATATATTTAAGATTTAGTTTATTTGAAAGGCAGAGTTACAGAGAGAGAGAGAGAGAGAGAGTGAAAGAGAGAGGGGAGAGAGGGAGAGACAGGTCTTCCATCACTGGTTAACTTCCCAAATGGCTGCAGAGGCCAGAGCTGGGATGGTCTGAAGCTAGGAGCCAGGAGCTTCTTCCAGGCTTCTATGTGGGTGCAGAGATCTAAGTACTTGCCCATCTTCGGTTGCTTTCCCAGGCACATTAGCAAGGAGCTGGATCAGAAGTGGAGCAGCCGATACTCGAACCTATCCCATATGGGATGCTGACACTGCAGGTGTTGGCTTTATCTGCTACACCACAGCGCCAGCCCCCGAGATTTATTCTTTTTGATTGTGGGTCTAAGTCAAACATAGAAGACAATGAAACTGGGGTTAAGTGTTTAAAAGAATCTGCTAAAAGCAATATGTGATGATTGTTTTATCACTTAATTGAATAAAATGTATCTTATTGAGAAGTGGCTTCTTAAAAATAATTCCTGTAATAGTCATCAAGCAAATTTCTTCACCTGACATCTATTGAGACTTTAATAAGGCTCTAGAAGTGATTTTCAACTCTTATTTGAGATCTAATCAATATGCAAAAGGACAGGTACTATCTGGAAATGATGAATAATCAGAAAGTGAGTCCTTGCGCTCACACCCTGTGACCTTGCAAATGATGATTTGTGCCAAAAATTACATCAGTATTTGGAAGAGTTCCCAAAGAAATTCAAATGAAATTGAGTCATACTAAAATTTTATTCAATTAGCAATTTCATTTAAAGATTCACTTTATAGATAAAACTGGTTTTATATGGTAAGCTTCATAGAGTAGTTCCATTTTTTGAGATTGGAAGGTGTGGCCTCACTATCTGATATGAAAACTGTCAAAGTAATGAAGGATGTGCGTTCACTATTATATAAAATAGGCTACTTTATTAATAATACTGGCCTTGAATTTTCCAAACATACTTTTATTTGCCATAAATTCCGTAGTCCTTCCCTTTCTGAAATGAATCCTGTGTTCAGTTTCTCATAGACAGCTTCTCAGCGCTTTCTGGTCCTGCAGTGCTGGCCTGCTTTTGGCTTGTAATTGAAACTTGGGGAAACTGGTTAGGTTGTTTGTGGTTTGTTTGTTTTAAATGAATAATGAAAAGCCTTCTTTGGAGCACTCAAGGTACACTGACAATTTAGGGATCTTAAAAGCTGGTTAAGGAAACTCTTTAAAAAAATTCAAAAATTCGACTTTCGAGAAAATAAGCATAAAATAACCACATTTTGAGGACTACTGGATGGATCTATTTTTCCTTTGCTTCCAGTTTTTCACCTTCAAGTCTGAACCTTAAAGTCAAGAGGGAAGAGGTGGGTGGGTCCCATCTGGGTGAAGTGATTGTACCCTGCATCTTCAGTATCCTTCCAGGTAAGTCCTGGCCATCAGGGAAGGTAGAGACGAGGGCCTATTGTATTGGGAGGGAGGAGGGAGCAGAGGCGCAGGGAGTGAGGGTCTGCATCAGCTTCCAGGCCATGGTGCTCCATGTGGAGACAGTTTAGGCAGGTGGAGACTAGAGAGGAAAGAAGATTGGGTTTTGCCCTATTTCCTTCTTGAGAAGAGGAAATCTCACAGAGAGGTTCACCTCTTCAACACTGTGGGCAACTGCAGAGTCAGGTGAGTGAGTGAGGGCTTGCTTAATTCCCCAGAATATCTAATTTCTAGACGCTTCTATGATGCTATGAGCTCTAGCTAGATAGCCAGTGGTACTGGTGGGTGAGCTTATTGGGAGAGGCATTAATAGGGCAGGCAAGGAGACCCCCTAAGCAGGGGTAAGGTGGCCTCGCTAGGCTGGACGTGGAATGAACTGAAGATCAGGGGTCACCAGGTCAATAACTGTCTGATCAGCTGAGAAAGTCCTGGCAATTCTTCAGGTGCAGGCCGTGGGGCTAGATGCCAGCCATGGGCCCCAGGGACTGGAGGGCTGGAGAGCCAGGCATGTACTGTAGGGCCCTGGAGCTGCTGTGGAGCAGGGGAGTGGCCTGTGCAGGACATTCAGAATGCTCTGCCTTACGCAAGGACATTCTTTGTTTAACAACATTTGCCAATGGGGTTAAATTCATATGTCTTTATTCTCTTGATACCAAGAACTGCAGACAATGGAGCAGCAGAAGAGACTTCTGGGCACAACTGGGTGCAGGTGATAGACTGGAAGGTGATGGACTGAATTGTTTGTCAGACCTTTGAGACTTCCAAACTTGTGAAACTATTCAGTAAATTTGGAGCAGTGAACGTGACCACCATTCTTGCATCATTGCCATGATTTCTACAGTGAGACGCTCTGCTCAGCAGAGTGGTGCCCTGCCCTGCGGTGAGGCAACAGGGCTGCTGCTTGGGTTTGATGATCCCTAAGTGGAGCCCTGTGAGAAGCAGCACTGGTCCCTCCACATTCCTCTGCAGGGACTGCCTGTCCCTCCTTCTAAATCCAGGCTCACTCTTCCTCCCTCCTCCTGTTCTCCATGGGCCCTTTGTCCCTTATGAGAACTGCTGGATAGGCAGGCTGAGCCTGGGCAGCCCCCAGAACAGGAGCTCTCAGATGACCCTTTAACACCTGAGCCACTGCAGCCATCAGTGACAGAGCTCAGAGCCACTGTGGTTGAGGAAAGTGCATTTCTTCATAGCACCTGCCCCCAGAGCCAAACAATGTGATAAACAATGTCCAAATCAGCAGTATTCTTTGTTCCTTTCAGTTCATTCTTCAATACTGCGTTGGAAAGCAATACTCCCAGTTTTCTAGGGAAATACCATTTCCCCCCTCTTTTTTAGTGGTTTTTGTTACTTCACTGTCAAATATGAGAACAGAAGTTACTGTGCTCTTCGTTCTACACCAGGTTGGCCACAGGGAGCGGGGCCAGGGTCAGCAGCATGGAGGATGCTCTTGAATCAGATACACCTCCCTGCTGCGTGCCCAGACCCTGTCCCAGAGGCCCTCAGGATGTTGTTAGAAGTCAGGCCTGGGAGGTGATGATGATCTGGGTTACAGTGGATGCTGTTCTGCAGCTCAGCCTACTACAGTTTCTCAGGTGTGGCTCTGTGGACATTTGGGGTCAGGTGTTTGCAGTGGGGAGTGTCTCATGTATTGTGGGATGTCCATCTTCCTTGGCCGGCACCCCTTCATGTCAGTACCACCTCCCAAGCCACAATAATCAAAACATCTCCTGACAGGGCCATGAGCTCTCAGGGAGACTCCTAGCCTGGGTGAGCAGCTGCTGCCCTCTGTGACTCTATTTTCACATCTGCAGAATGGGTGATTGCACCCTCTCCTGTGGGAATTGAGGCAGATGGCCAGGGAACAAAGATGGAGGAAAGCTAGGGGATAAATACAGCTGTTTAAGAAATTGCTTGCACCTATTTTTAGGTGCGGCAGTCATGTTTTTAAAAAGAATTGTTGGCTGTGTTTAGTTCCTTTGTTGTGGCAAATGTACTTAGGATAGTAGCAACGGGGTGATGGGGTATGAAGTATGAGGAACTCTGTACTATCTTTATGGTATTTTTGTTATTATTATTATTTTATTTGAAAAGCAGAGACAGAGACAGACAGCTCTCAGTCTCTGGTTTACTGCCCAGATGCCTGCAACAGCCTGGCCAGGGGCTGGGCCAGGCTGAAGATGAGCTGAGAACCTAACTGGGACTTCCACAGGAGTGGCAGAACTCAGCCACTTGTGCCATCACTGCTCGCTCCAGTGCTGGGAGTAATTTAAAAAAAAGATGGAATTGGAAACAGAGCTGAGATTTGAGCCCAAAGCACTCTGATGCGCGATCCAGCATCCCAACCACTGTGCCAAATGCCTGCCCCTCTTCACTGCATTTCTGTAGATCTGAAGGGATTTTCAAGTACAGTGATTCTTAAAGGAAAAAGCCAGAGAGTACAGACCTCCATCGTGGGATTTCAAGCCGCGTGGGACCTTGGGAGAGCTTGTTAATGTTAGCATTTATGCTACTGTGACCTCGTGTCCCCTCTGTCATCCCACGAGAGTGGTTGATAGAGCCTGGGGTCACCCAAGTAAAGCTGCTACTTGAACAGATAAAGATTCAGACCAGAAAGACAAGGCAGCCATGTTGAGAAACTCCCCTCTGGAAACTCCAGGGAAGGCAGCACCGACGTTTTCAGGTGGGGACAGGTGGCAGGGGGCGTGTGGGTATCTGTAATCCTGGGACATCTTACTGTTGAGGCTAAGAGATGGCTTAGAAGCAATTCATGACCATGAGCTTCTGATCCCAAAGTACTCTGTGGGGAGATTAGGAGGAGGGTGGGAAAAAAAATCCCTGTCTGGAACACTTGCCGTAAAAGATGCGAGAAAGTGAATCCTGCCCTCAGACTCATCCTCAACTACCCTTTGGCAAAAACAAAACAAAACAAAAAAACAAAAACAAAACTGACGTCTTTCATGGTTCTGGGAGAAAAGGGGTGGCTGGCATTTTTGAGAAGGTAATTAATTTGCAAGATGTTGGCAATAAAGCATAAAGAAAAAGAGAAACAGGACGTTCTGTCCCACTGTGGAGTAACTTGTGAGTGCTGGGCCTGTGCTTGGGCCAGAGCATTGATTGGCCAAATAATTGAATCGTATTTCTTTACGCCACATGAGAAAGGAAGTTTCCTAAAACAAGTGTTCATCAGCCAGCTGAGCCTGAAGCTTCCTAATTCCAGCACATTTTCCACTCACTCTATAAGGTCACTGCCTGATTAAATTGCTTAAGCAGTGCTGGGTGTTTTTGCTTACCAGTTAAGACACCCACATCTCGTATTAGAGTACCTGGGCTTCATCGCTGGCTCCAGCCCTGACCCTCTGCTTCTGGTGCTGGCTCAAGTTGTTGGGTTTCTGCAACTCATGTGGGAGCCCTGTATTGAGCTCTTGGCTGGGGGCTTGATCTTGGCCCAGCCCCAGTGGAGCCCTGGCTATTGGTGGGCATTTGGGTAATGAACCAGCAGATGGGAGCTCCCTCTCTCGTCTATTTCTCTCTCTCCCGCTCTTTCTCTCTCTGCGCCTCAAATAAATAAATACAAATAAACTGCTTAAGCACCTGAATGGGTATCCCAACCTGAGGTTAAGTCATGGAGACGTCGCTAAGAAGGTCACATTTCAACGACTTGAGGGTGTGAGCCCTGTGTCCATCCAGCAGTCCTAAATCTAACAAAAGGCGATTGGTTGTCTGTTTTGGAACCACCGTGAGCTACTTCGGCTTTGTCCTCGCAATCACATTTCTGTTGTTCCCTCTACAGCAGGTCTGCAGGGAGCACTAGGGAAGTGGTTAGCGCAGAGCCCCACCCGCGGGGCGCAGCCCAGGGTCATCTCTGGCTGTTCTTGGGGAGGCTGCTCTGTGAGGTCCCGGTGGGGTGACAAGAGTCAAAGTCTTCTGAAGTCTTCACTGCCCACTGGGCTCCTCTCTCGTGAAAACTAGGTCCCGGCTCTTTGGACAAGGGAGAGTCCTCGACTCAGGCGGCTGCGCAGTTCAACCCGATGGGGCGGACCGGATGTAGAATAAAGGGCCGTGGAATAGCAGGGATTTTCTATCTTATTTTTTTTTTAAGCATTCAAAGCATTATCCCAATGTTTTACTAAAAATAGGTACGGGGAGGAGGCATTGTGGGTGAAGCTGCTGCTTGGGAGGTCCACGCCGCATCAGAGAGCTTGTTGGAGACATGGCTGCTCCGCGTCTGATCCAGTTCCCTGCCAGTGCATCCGTCAAGGCAGCAGAAAATGACTGAAGTGCTTGGGCCTCTGTACTCAGATGGGAGACCCAGATGGAGTTCTGGGATCCTGGCTTCAGCTTGAACGAGCCCTGGCTATTGCTTCTATCTGGGAAATGAACCAGATGGAAGATCTCTCTCACTCTGTGTGTCAAGCAGATGAAAATAATAAATGAACACAGAAGATATATATTATGCAAAGCAAATCTAACAACTATCTCCATCAAAATAGCAAAAATGTTCTAAAATCTTCAGCTCTAGTGCTAGTGAGGATGTGCTAATGCAGGGGCTGAGGAGAGTATAAATTTGTTTTCTTACATATTTTTTAAAATGCTGGCAGATACAAATTGCGTGTAGTATGGTGTGCAGTATGTTTTGAAATATGTATACATTGTGGAATATCTGGTCATTAATTAACATACATATCATTTCACATATTTATTTGTTGTGAGAACTCTTAAATTTTTTTTTAAAGATTTATTTTATTTATTTGAAAAGCAGAGAGAGAGAGCGCACGCTTCCATTTGCTGGTTCACTCCCAAAATGCTTGCAAGAGCCAGGGCTGGGCCAGGCCAAGTGCAGGAACCTGGAACTCTATCAGGGTTTCCCACATAGGTAGCAGGGGCCCAGGCATTTTAACCATCTTCTGCTGCTTTCCCAGGCACATTATCAGGGAGCTGGATCAGAAGCGGAGCAGCTAGGACTCGAACTGGTGCCCATGCTGGCATTACAGGTGGCAGCTTAACCTGCCAGCCACCATACCGGCCCCAGCAACTCTCAAACATTATAGTCAATGCCCTTATTTTATTTTTTAAAAGGAAAGGCAGAGGGACAGAAAGAGAAAGAGCTCTCGATCTCTCACCTGCTAGTTCACTTTCCAAATGCCTGCAACAGCCAGGGTTAGACCGGGCTGAAGCCAGGAGTCAGGAACTCCCACGTGGGTGGCAGGAACTCACGTAACTGAGCCACCTCCTGCTGCCTCCGGAGGTGTGCACTAACAGGTAGCTGTACTGACAGCAGTGGCAGGACTTGATCCCAGGCACTCTGCTATGGGATGTGGGCATCCCAAGTGGCAGCTTAACCTGCTTCCCCACACCTGCCCCAGGACCCTTATTTTCTTAGTAAAAAATGTTCTCCAGTTCCTGGCATTTGGGCTCTGTACTTGACCGTACAATGAGGGAGGCTATTTCACCTCCTCATTGCTCCCATCTGCTTTGTGTACTCAAGGCCACTGCTTTGGAAAGTCCCCTCTTTCTGCAATCTCCGTGTTCCCCCTCTACTGTTAATACATAAAATCACTTCTCTTACTTTGTGAAAACACTCGTTGAGCTGATATCACTCTGCAGCTTGTGCTTTGTTTCTACCAAAATTCCATGAAATAACTGTTATTCTTGCTGGCACCAGCACTACTCTTAATCTCTGTAGTCCCCTGTGGTCAGGTTTCCAGGCCTGCCCCTCTACAAACATCACATTGTCAAGGTCACCCTGGGTTCCATCTTGCTGACATTGTGGGTCGGCCCTTGCCCTTAGCTACTGACGATGGGTCAGCCTTTGGATTCCAGATGCTTCATTCCTGGTTTCTCTCCTCCCTCTCTTGACACCCTTCAGCAGCCTTCTTCGCTGGCCTTACTGCCCTGACTTCTAAATATTGGATGTTTCAGATGTGTTTTTTTTCTTTCTATGCTTGTTGTCTTTAAGGTCTCTTTCCATTTCTACACTGAATCTCTCAAAGGCATATTTTGCACCTGGACACCTTTCCTGAATGCTAGTCTCCCATATATCACTGCTCCTTCAATATTTCATCAATACCTCAAATGTCATTTGTCCCCAAACTCTTTGCTTCTCTCACTCTGGCCCTGATCACCATAGTTTCCCACCTGGTTACTGTCGATGGCTTACTAATTGTCTGTGAGTCTATCCCTTGTTCCCCTGAAGTCCCTTCTGGACACAGTATTCAGAATGATTCTTTTTATTCCCATAAATCATGTCCTGCCTTTGCTTAAACCTCAACTTTGCTCTATGTTGTTCAGAGACAAACTCCAAGCCCAAGGTTGCCGTGCCCTTCACCCTTTGGCCTGTCGCTGTCCCTCTACCCTGGCTCACTCTCCAGCCATGACTGCCCTCTTGCTGTTTCTCAACAGCAACCATACCCTGGATGATTCCGCCAGTGTGGAATCATCTTTTTCTAGATCTGTAGATCCAGAAATCCTTCAGAGCTTAGTTACCTCTTAGTTGGCTCATGGGTGAAGGGTTCCTGGCCACGCTATTTAAAACTGCATCCCTGTCTCTCAGTGTGTCGTGTCCCCCTCCAGCTTCACTTTTCTCTCAGCACATCACATCTTAACACATATGGGAGGCAGGTGGATTTGTTTATCCTCCCTGCCCCACCTGCCAGCGTGTTAACTCCTTGAGTTCAGGGATTTCTGTTTTCTTCACACAGAGGAATGCCCTGCAGTGCAGGGGGTCAGCAAATCTTTTCTGAATGGGAAAAACAACCCAGAAACAATGGGAGAAGAGTTGGGATCAAGAATTAGTTCAGTGGCCTATCAAAATTTGCTTTTTCTCAGTTTGTGCTAATGGTATATGAAGTTTCAATTATAAATAGCACTGTAAACACCATTCCACAATGAATGATAATTTAAGCAAATTGATGTAATAATGAATGCTAATAAAGGCCTGAATTTCATTTGAAGTACTGATTATAAATGAAATTCATTAGTACATTTCCATGTATTGAAATCAGTTAAATAGAAAATTTTTAATAAAATTATTATATAATAATGCATTTCATACATGATGAAATAGTTAACTCTTTACTCTTTGCAAGTAATTTTCAGAAGGATTTACTGAAAATAAATTCAGCAGTTTGAGTGCCAGAGTAAATGCCAGAGAATATATGAGATAATACTGTCCTCTGGTGGACAACATGAGACATGACATACTGGAATCATGACTGACTCCATGCTATGGCCCAGGGAATGCCTAGAAATCGATGTTTCTGATTTATCACCTGATTTTAGGTGTTAACATTTTCCACTTAATACTTAAGATATTAAAATAATTAGATAAGTTCTTTAAATAAATGATATGGAAAAATACGTGGCGAATTAACTTCTGAAAAAAAGGCTTCAAGTTTCATTAGCGATCTGTCAAGTTCGTAAAAAGCTTAAAACAAAGTGAAATTATGAATAAGAAGGTGTTGGTATTAGTGGTAGGGACATAAAATGGTCCTAGGTTTTCAATCTGGGGTTCTTTCTGGGGAGGGTTCCTAAATATTCTGCAAATTTTGGGGAGTATGTGCCCCTTTTCTGAGGGAGAGGTAGGCACTAAATCCACCAGATTCTCAAAAAGAATTTAGGATCTCAAGTGTTAAGAAGAAATGTTCAGGGTTGGGCATTTGGCATAGCAGATACGATGCCTCTTAGAGTGCTTGCACGTATTAAAGGGTCTGGTTTGAGTTCTGCCTCTGCTTCCAGTCCAACTGCCTGTGAATGTGCACCTGGCATGACTCAAGGGCCTGTCACTCATCTGGGAGACCTGTTTGAATTTCTCCCTCCTGGCCTCACGATGTTTTCTGCATTTGAAGAGTGAACCACAGGATGGAAGACTTCTTTGTTTGTCTCTATCTTTCTGTCTCTCAAATAAAAACAAGTTTTTTCTTTAAAGAACAAATACTTTGATTATTTTGAAGAGTAGTTTGTTTTCTTTTTAAAGATTTTATTTATTTATCTGAGGCAGAATTACAGACAGAGAGAGGGAGAGATAGAGAGATCTTCACCCTCGGGTTCACTCCCCTGATGGCTGCAATGAATGGAACTGTGCCAACCCGAAGCCAGGAGCCAGGACTTCTTCTGATTCTCCCATATGGGTGCAGGGGCCTAAGCACTTGGGCCATCTTCTACTGCTTTCCAGGCCATGGCAGAGAGCTGGATCTGAAGAGGAGCAGTCAGGAAATGAAGAGGCACCCGTATGGGATGCTGGCACCACAGGTGGAAGCTTAGCCCACTATGCCACAACGCCAGCCCCATGGTTTTTATTTTTCTAAGATTGGGAAACAAATATAAGCCAGAAAGAGCCAAACCAGGATTATAAGGTGGATAGCTAATGACTTTCCATCAAACCCTTGCAAAATTGATCTTGTCTGATGAGAGGAGTGAGCAGGAGCACTGTCTTGAGGAAGTACTCTCTGGTGAAGCTTTCCTGGGTATTTTTCTGGTAAACTTTTCTTTTTTTAAGATTTATTTATTTGAACGACAGAGTCACAGAGAAGCAGAGACGGGGGGGGGGGTCTTCCACCCGCTGGTTCACTCCCCAGTTGGCTGCAATGGCTGGAGCTGTGCTGATTCGAAGCCAGGAGCCAGGAGCCTCCTCTAGGTCTTCTATGTGGGTGCGGTGCAGAGGTCCAAGGACTTGGGCCATCCTTTTTTTAAGATTTATTTATTTATTTATTTGAAAGTCAGAGTCACACAGAGAGAGAAGGAGAGGCAGAGAGAGAGAGAGAGAGGTCTTCCATCTGCTGATTCACTCCCCAATTGGCTGCAATGGCCCGGAGCTATGCTGATCTGAAGCCAGGAGCCAGGAGCTTCTTCCAGGTCTCCCATGTGGGTGCAGGGGCCCAAGCACTTGGGCCATCTTCTATTGCTTTCCCAGGCTATAGCAGAAAGCTGGATGGGAAGTGGAGCAGCTGGGACTCAAAATGGCGTCCATATGGGATGCTGGCACTGCAGGCTACGGCTTTACTTGCTACACCACAGCGCCGGCCGCTTGGGTCATCTACTGCTTTCCTATGCCAAAACGGAGAGCTGGGTTGGAAGTGGGGCAGCCGAGACTTGAACTGGTGCACATATGGGATGCTGGTGCTGCAGGCTGGGGCTTTAACCTGCTGTGCCACAGTGCTAGCCCCAGGTAAAGTTTTCTTGAAGCTTCTCAAAACACTCCTTAAGAGCAGATATTGTTGTTCTTTGGCCCAGAGAGGCAAAAAGGAAAATGCCTGAGCATTCCAAAAACTGGTGCCTTGACCTTTGCTCTTGGCTAGTCTGCTCTTAGTTTGATCCAACCATGTTCACCTCTTGATATCCATTGCTTTGATTGGGTTTTGTCTTCAGGATCATAGTGGTAAAACCAGTTTCACCACCTATCACAATTCTTTGGAGAAATGCTTCAGGAACTGGATACTTCTTATTTCAAATTTCCATTGAAAATTCTATCCTTGCCACTGATTTGGGCACAACATGGCACCCAGGAGCAAAATGTTTACTGCTCTTACATTTTTCACCTCACAAAGAAACTTTTTGCAAGTATTTTCAGTTAAAAAAAGTCATGGAAGTTTAGTTTCCATAGAAGTGTTCACTTTTTTGTTGTTATTTTTAGAAGGAATTTAATGCTTCTTTCACCTGTAAAATTTAGGAGCAAAGGAACCGGAAAGGGACGCCGTGTTGGAAAGCGACAATCCTGAACATTTTTGTTCTTAACTACAAGTGACCAAACTGACCTTCTCTAGTACAATGATGCCATTGAAAACTGATTAAATCAATCTTTCTATTTGATACTGTGTGGTAGGCATGGACCCTGCCTGGTTCCTCAGCAGAGGGGAAGTGACAGGGGTGGAGGCGACCAGAGGCAAGTTATAACATTGTGAGAACACTGCATTCTTTGTGTCAATACAATTCCAACCGAGAGAAATTGTGGCTTTGGAACAATACATGTACCTGTTAGGGCAAATGAAACAGCTACTGATCTGCCAGGAGCTTTGAGAGCCCAGGTACAGAGAGAGAAAGGGAAAAAACTCAGGTGCAGGGTAGTCAGTAGCATGCTATCTGTGGCGTGCATTGGTTGTATTCATGTTTTTAAGTGTGGAATTGGCAGTAAGAGTGGCTTCCAGGGAGAGGAACTGGAGGGCTGTGGGGCACAGAGAGTCCAGTCCTTTCTTTCCACAGCAAACCTTTTGAGTATCCTCCTCTATTAAAAAAATCATAGGCCGGCGCCGCGGCTCACTAGGCTAATCCTCCGCCTTGCGTTGCCGGCACACTGGGTTCTAGTCCCGGTCGGGGTGCCGGATTCTGTCCCGGTTGCCCCTCTTCCAGGCCAGCTCTCTGCTGTGGCCAGGGAATGCAGTGGAGGATGGCCCAAGTGCTTGGGCCCTGCACCCCATGGGAGACCAGGAGAAGCACCTGGCTCCTGCCATCGGATCAGCGTGGTGCACTGGCCGCAGCGCTGGCCGTGGCGGCCATTGGAGGGTGAACCAACGGCAAAGGAAGGCCTTTTTCCCTGTCTCTCTCTCTCACTGTCCACTCTGCCTGTCAAAAAATAAAAAAAAAAATCATGTATGGGTCAGTTTTTCAAAGAAGAGAAATGGAAAATCACGCACACACACACACACACACCAAGTCCCCAGCCCCCTCCAGATGAAAGCCTACTCAAAGAAAATTTTGTCACAATGAAAATCTTTCCAAGTCTCAGAGTTTGGCCCCTATGTTTTCAGCAATATCAAAAAGCTCACACATTTAGGAAAAGCTCATCTTCAGGATTTTGGTCAAGCGATGCCACATTTTAAATTTCCTGATGCAGAATCTCTGAGATTCTCTCTTTTGAATGATTTTTTAGCTGAACTAATAATTGCTATAGATAAAATTAAGCAATATGTTTGAGACATTAATTGTAGTATTTCTACCTTTAAAAATTCAGATAAAATCTTGTCATAAGATCTTCTGTTCTGTAAGAAGGTCAGGTCCTTTTTCCTTTGTACGTAAGGTCTCACATTCACGCTCCAGTGCAGTCTGCCTGCAATGTCAAAAGGCTGACAAACAGAGTTATAATTAGGTCCTGTCTGTTTCCTTTGGAGTTTATAGTCCAGAAAGCTCAGGAAATAATGAGGGTGTTGAAACCTGCTGTTACGGGTTGGACTGTGTCCTTCAAAGTCCATATGTTGAAGTCCTACTTACTCCTTACCTCAGAATGGGACCTTGTTCAGGGGCAGACATTGGCACAGCAATTAAGTTAAGACAGACATTGGCACAGTAGACATAAGGCACAGCACTGAGGATTTCCACATAACATATCAGACTCCTCCACTTCCCATCCAGCTTGCTGCTAAAGTATACCCTGGGAGGCAGTAGATGACAGCCTAAGTAATTGGGTCACTGCTGTTCACAGGGACACCTAGATGGAATTTCAGGCTCCTGGCTTGGGGGGCTGGTCCAGCCTCAGCTGTTGTGGGCATTTGGGGATTGAACCAGTGGATGAAAGATCTGTCACTGTTTATCTTTCTGTGTTTTTTTCAGTCTCTCTGCCTTTCAAATAAAATGACATTTTTTTTTTTTTTTTAAAGAACATGACTGGGGCTGGTGCTGTGGTGCAGTGGGTAAAGATGCTGCCTGCAGTGCTGGCATCCCATATGGGTGCCAGTTCAAGTCCTGGCTGCTCCACTTCCTATCCAGCTCCCTGCCATAGCCTGGGAAAACAGAAGAAGATGGCTCAAATCCTTGGGCCCCAGCACCCACATGGGAGACCCAGAAGAAGATCCTGACTCCTGGCTTTGGATTGGCACAGCTCTGAGCGTTATGGCCAACTGGGGAATGAACCGAACCAGCAGATGGAAGACCTCTCTTTCTCTCTCTCTGCCTCTCCTTCTCTCTCTGTATAACTCTGACTTTCAAATAAATAAATAAATCTTTTTAAAAGAATAAAAAAAAAAGAGATCAAGAAACTCCACAACAACAACAACAAAAAAACAACCCACTTAAGAGATGGGCCAAGGACCTCAAGAGACATTTTTAAAAGAGGAAATCCAAACAGCCAACAGACACATGAAAAAATGTTCAGGATCACTAGCGATCAGGGAAATGCAAATCACAACCACGATGAGGTTTCACCTCACCCCGGTTAGAATGGTTTACATACAGAAATCAACTAACAACAGATGCTGGTGAGGATGTGGGGAAAAAGGCACACTAATCCACTGTTGGTGGGAAAGCAAACTGGTAAAGCCACTATGGAAGACAGTTTGGAGATTCCTCAGAAACCTGAATATAGCCCTGCCACACGAACCACCCATCCCACTCCTCGTAATCTACCCAAGGGAAATTAAGTTGGCAAGTAAAAGAGCTGTCTGCACCTCAGTGTTTATTGCAGCTCAATTCACAACAGCTAAGACATGGACTCAACCTAAATGCCCATCAACGGAAGACTGGATAAATAAATTACGGGAATGTATTCTATAAAATAATACACAATGGTAAAAAAAATGAAATCCGGTCATTTGCAACAAAATGGAGGAATCTGGAAAACATCATGCTGAGTGAAATAAGCCAGTCCCAAAGGGACTAATATCATATGTCCCTGATCTGTGACAACTAACTGAGCACCTAAAAGGAAACCTGTTGAAGTGAAATGGACACTATGAGAAACAGTGACTTGATCAGCCTTTGTTCTGACTGTCGGGGAACAGCTTACTATTTTATTCTTTTCAGTATTTTATTGTTCTATTTAATAACATTGGTTGAACTCTTTAATTAACACACAATTATTCTTAGGTGTTTAAATTTCACTGAAAATTGATTCCTGTTAAAAATAAGAGAATAAGAGAGGGAGAAGATGTACAGTTTGGCACATGCTCACTTGGACTTAACCCTAATGGTAGAGCTAGAGAGTGCCATGGGACTCCAAATCCCATTAAGTTGGCATGTACCAATGTCATCTTCCTAGTTAAAATGATCAGTTTAAATTCATAATTGATCATAAAGATAGGATTAAGTGTCAAAGGGACCACATAAACAAGACCAGTGTCTGCTAATAATAATTGATAGAATTAAAAAGGAGAGAACGATCCAACATGGGAAGTGGGATACACAGTAGACTCATAGAATGGCAAATGCCCTAAACAGCACTCTGGCCTCAAATCAGCCCTTAGGCATTTGGATCTGGCTAAAAAGCCCATGAGAGTTTCTCAGGCATGGAAAGCCAAGACACTGTGGCAAAAAAATGACCTAAATGAAAAATCTCTGACGTGAGATCCCAGTGGAAAGAACGGGCCATCACAGAAGGAGGTATCTTTCTCTGAAGGGATGAGAGAACTTCCACTTTGACTATGGCCTTGTCTAAATAAGGCTGGAGTTTGTGAACTCAAGAGCCTTCCATAACCTTGGCAGCTTATGACAAGAGCCTTGGGTGATTACTGACGCCATAAACAAGAGTTTCAATTGTTAAATCAACAACAGGAGTCTCTGTGCACTTACTCCCCTTGTAGGATCTCTGTCCTTAATGTGTTGTACAATGTGAATTAACGGTAAAACTAGTACTCAAACAGTACTTTATACTTTGTGTGTCTGTGTGGGTGCGATCTGTTGAAATATTTACTTAGTATATACTAAGTTGATATAAAGATAATTAAAAATGAATCTTTGGCCGGCGCCGTGGCTCAATAGGCTAATCCTCCAGCTTGCGGTACCGGCACCCCGGGTTCTAGTCCCGGTCAGGGCGCCGGATTCTGTCCCTGTTGCCCCTCTTCCAGGCCAGCTCTCTGCTGTGGCCCGGGAGTGCAGTGGAGGATGGCCCAAGTGCTTGGGCCCTGCACCCCATGGGAGACCAGGAGAAGCACCTGGCTCCTGGCTTCGGATCAGTGCGGGGCGCCAGCCGTGGCGGCCATTGGAGGGTGAACCAACGGCAAAGGAAGACCTTTCTCTCTGTCTTCCTCTCACTGCCCACTCTGCCTGTAAAAAAAAAAAAAAAGAATCTTAATGAAAAATGGGATGGGAGAGGGAGTAGGAGATGGGATGGTTTGCGGGTGGAAGGGAGGTTATGGGGGGAAAACCGCTATAATTCAAAAGTTGTACTTTGGAAATTTATATTTATTAAATAAAAGTTTTCTAAAAAAATAAGAAAAGAACATGACTTTATTTTAGAAGCAGGGTAGCTGCATGTATTTATAGTTAAGATGAGGTCTTACTGGCGTAGGGCAGGCTCTAATCCAATAATGCTAGGGTCTGGTGAAAAGGGAAAACTTGGACACTCGCATACACTCAGGGAGGGTTTTAAGTGAAGACAAAGGCAGAGAGGGTGAGTTTCTATAAGCCAAGGGTTATCATGAAACCACCAGGAATGAGGGGAAAAGCATGAAACAGATTTTTGCTCATAGCCCTCAGTAGGACCCAAGTCTTCCGGCACTTGACACAGGACGTCTGACCTCCAGAACTGTGAGACAATACATTTTTGATGCCACCTAGTTGTAGTGGCTTTTACAGCTGCCCTAGCGAACTAATGCACATTCCAAACCACAAGGAATAAAGCAGTAAAGCAAACTTGGAAAAGATGGGATCAGTATAGGGCAGCCAAATCATCTAGCCTTTTAAAAATATATATACTTATATTTATACTTATATTTATATATATGTACACACACATATATATGTGTATATATATATATATATATATTTATTTATTTGAATGGCAGAGTTAGGAGGTTATCCAAGATGGCTGAATAGTGAGAAGCCAGACTGACCTCCCAGGGGACTGATTCAAAGAAACTTTCAGCAGGGAACAGACAGAACAGGGGCCATGTGGAGCAGCAAGGAGAGAGGACAGGCACACCATCACCAGGCACTCCTGCATCTGCATGGCTGGTTTTGGGCTGGAAAGTACCATCTTCCCAGGGTAAGGGGAGGGGAAGCTGCTGGGGCCCTTACCTCTGGCAGCTTTGACTGAGGGAGAATTCCACGGTTCCCAATTGCTTCATGTCCAGCCTGGTAGGTGTCTGGACAACTACTGTGCTGTGTGAAGTGAGGCCATATTGCCTTCCTCCAAAAGCCCCCTCCAAAGCACCAGGCTTAATCTGCTCAGGGGGAGCTGCCCCTAAACTGTGTCCTGAGCTGAGGAAGAGCAAACACAGCTCTGCCCCTGCCAGAGGCTTCCAGGGCAGGGCTGGAATAGCCAGCTTGTGGGTGGAGAGCAGGCACCCTGCACCCTCTGACTGTGGCATAGGCCACAGAGCTGAGAGGTTTGCTGGTTCCTACTGGGTTCCTGTGGACCCACTCAGCCTGACTGTGGAAATTCAGAGCTTCCTGTACTCTTGGGACAGATCTCATGGTGGAGTCAGGAATACAGTATCATGTGGATCAGTGCTCTGCACGCAGTGCTCATGCCTAGGTGGATCAGGTGTTCAGGCACCACGAGCTTGCTCTAGGAAGTGAGTCAGCTGCTTTACCTTGACACACAAAATGGCTGGGACTGTGAACACACTAGCTTTCTCAAGCATTCCCTCCCTCCACTGACTGTAGCCAAAGGTGCTCCACCACACCCAACTTGGTTGTCACTCTGGCTTGTTGCCCTACCTACAAACAGTGGCCAGAGCTCCCTTTCCTCACCCGGGACACACCCTTGGAGTTGAAGTGTAAGCCTCTGGCACTCCATCAGGCTCTAGAGACACATATCAAAAAGAACACAGTAGTTCATTAATATTGGATGGTGAAAGAGGTGAGATTGATAAAATGCCTGAAAAAATTCAAAAGAATAATTGTGTGATTACTTAAAAACAGAGAAACAGTCAAATAAAATTAAGAAGTCAATATATGATATGAAAAATTCAGCTCAGAGATATACTGAAGAAAAACCAAACAGAATTGTTAGAAATGAAGTACTTGATAACTCACATAAAAAATACAGTGGAAAGCCTTAACAACAGAGTCAATTAAGCAAAAGATTGAACATCCAATCTAGAATGCAGATCTTTTGAAATATCTTAGTCAAAGGAAAGAAAGAAAAAAATTAGAAAAATGGAAAACAATGTTCAGGATCTATGGGATACTAAAAAAAAGAAGAAATATATTAGTGTTAGGAGTTTCTGAAGGTGTGGAGAAAAAAGAGAATGGTTTAGAAAGCCTATTTAGTGAAGTAATAGCAGAAAACGTCCTTAATTTGTAGAAAGATATGGACAACCAAATACAGAAAGCACACAGGACCCCAAATAGGTATAATCAGAAAAGATCCTCACTATGACAGGTTATAGTCAAACTTTCAAATGGAAAACTTAAAGAGAATATTCTAAAATTTTCAAGAGTGAAATATTAAATCACCTTTAAAGGAACTCCCATCAGATTGATAGTAGATTTTTCAACAGAAATCCTACAGGCCAAGAGAGTATAGAGGGATATAGTCCAAGTTTTAAACAACAACAACAAAACTACCAACAATAAAACTTTACCTAGTGAAGCTTTCATTCATAAATGAAGGTGAAATAAAGACCTTCCAAGACAAGTGAAGCTAAAAAGAATTTGTCGTCGCCTGGCCAGCCTTACAAATGATAATTAAGTATGTACTTCACACAAAAAACAGAGAAAGATAACCAGCACCATGGAAGAATGTGAAGAATGTATAAAACCTAGTAAAAGAACAAAAGAGATTAAAAACAAATATTAGGAATATTTATGGAAAATGGCAGAACCAAGTTATTTCCTATCAATGATAGCCTTGAATGTAAATGGACTAAATTCTCCAGTAACAAGGTACTGGCTGAATAGATTAAAAAAAAAAAAAACACATCTATATGCTGCCTACAAGAAACATACTTCTCAAGTAAAGATACACACTGACTGAAAATGAAAGGATAGAAAAAGATATTCCATGCAAATGGAAATTAAAAAATGAGCAGGAGTAGCTATACTCTTATCAGGCAAAACATACTTTAAGACAACTGTTGAAGAAACAAAGAATGTCACTATGTAATGATTGAGGTGTCAATTCAGCAAGAAGATATGACTACAGTATATGTATATGCACCCAATGCTAGGGCACCCAGTTTTTTTAAAAAACAAATGTTAATGGAAATAACTGAAGACATAAACTCTAACACAATAATGCTGAGGGACTTCAATAATCCACTTTCATCAATGGATAGATCAACCAGACAAAATAAAGCAAAGAAACAGCAGAGCAAATCTACACTATAGACTAAATGACCTAATAGATACCTACAGAGCATTTCATCCAACAGCTGCAGAATGCACATTATTTTCATCAATGCATGGGATATTCTCTAGCATAGACCATATTCTAGGCCATAAAAGAAGTCTCAACAAATTCAAAAAAATGAAATCATATTGTGTACCCCTTTCTGATCACAATGGAATGAAGCTTTAAATTAGCAACAAAAAATTATTGAAAATATGCAAACAAATGGAGACTGAAGAAACATGTTCATCAATGAACAGTGGGTCACAAAAGAAATCAAAAAGGAAATAAAAAAATTATTGAAGGGCTGGCATTGTGGTACATCAGATTAAGCCACTGCCTGCAAAATTGGCTTCCCATATGGGTGCCAATTTAAGTCCTGGATTCCCCATTTTTGAACCAGCTCTTAGCTAATGCACTAAGGAAACAGGAGATTCTGGCTCCTGGCTTTGGCCTGGCCCAGTTCAAGCCATTGTGGTCATTTGGGGAATGATCTCTCTCTTTTTCTCTTTGTGTGTTTCTCTGAAACTCTGCTTTTCAAATATGTAAATAGATTTTAAAAAATTCCTTAAACATTGAAAAATGAAAACACATATCAAAATGTGTGGGATAGAGCAAAATCAGTGTTGCAAAGGAAAATTTATAGCCGTAAGTGCCAATATCAAAAACCTGGAAGGATATTAAATAAATAATCTAACAATGCATGCCAAAGACCTAGAAAGGCAAGAATAAATCAAAACCCAACTTACAAGGATAAAAGAAGTAATAAAAATTAGAGAAGAAATAAACAAAATAGAAATTTAAAAATATACAAAACAGCAGTGAAACAAAAAGCTGTTTTGAAAAAAATAAACAACAGCCGGTGCCGCGGCTCAATAGGCTAATCCTCCGCCTAGTGGCGCCGGCACACCGGGTTCTAGTCCCGGTCGGGGCGCCGGATTCTGTCCCGGTTTCCCCTCTTCCAGGCCAGCTCTCTGCTATGGCCTGGGAGTGCAGTGGAGGATGGCCCAGGTCCTTGGGCCCTGCACCCCATGGGAGACCAGGAGAAGCACCTGGCTCCTGCCTTCAGAATAGTGCAGTGTGCCGGCTGCAGCATGCTGGCCGCGGTGGCTATTGGAGGGTGAACCAATAGCAAAAGGAAGACCTTTCTCTCTGTCTCTCTCTCTCTCACTGTCCACTCTGCCTGTCAAAAAAAAAAAAAAAATAAACAAAATTGAAAAACCATTTGCCCAACTAACCAAAAAATGGTAGATGTTCTAAATTAATAAGATCTGAAGTGCAAAAGGAGATGTTACAATTGATATCTCAGAAATACAAAACAGAAATTTGAATTATTACAAATAGCTCTATGGCAACAACTGGCAAACCTAGAAGAAATGGATAGATTTATGGACACATAATTTACAAAATTGAGGCACAAAGATGTAGAAAACATGAATATATCAATAATTGATATTGAGATTGAATCTAAAAAAGAAAGAAAGAAAGAAAGAAAAAAAAAGTTCAGGACTGGATGACTTCACTGCTGAATTTACCAAATTTTTAAGAAAGAGCTAATACCAATTTTTCTTAAGCTATTAAAAATTTATCTTCTATTTCTTTTATTAATGCTTTTTAATTTTCACTGCATATAGCTTTCACATCCTTGTTTAAACTTATCCCATGGTATTTAAAAATTTTTTGCTGTGATTGTGAATGTTACTGATTTTATAAGTTCATCCAGAGCATTGTTGGTGTGTAAGATATAAAAATGTAGAAAAGATATAAAAATTCTTAATTCCAAAACCAAAGAAAGACATAACAAAAAGGAGCATTATGGACCAATATCCTTGATGACCCTAGACCCTCCAAATCCTCAACAACATACTAGCAAATAAAATCCAATACTATATCAAAAAGATCATCTACTCAGACAAAATTGGATTTATCCCAGGGGTGCAGGGATGGTTTAAAATATGCAAATCAAGAAACATGATACATGACATCAACAAAATGAAGGGTAAAAACCATATAATTATCTCAATAGATACAGAGGAAGTATGTAATAAAATACAACACCCATTCATGAGAAACACCTTTAGAAAACAGTATAGAAGGAACATACCAGGGCTGGTGCTGTGGTGCAGTGGGTTAACACCCTGGCCTGAAGCGCTGGCAACCCATATGGTCCCAGCTGCTCCACTTCCTATCCTGCTCTCTGCTATGGCCTGGGAAAGCAGTAGAAGTTGGGGCTGGTGCCGTGGCTCAACAGGCTAATCCTCCGCCTTGCGGCGCCGGCACACTGGGTTCTAGTCCTGGTTGGGGCGCTGGATTCTGTCCCGGTTGCCCCTCTTCCAGGCCAGCTCTCTGCTGTGTCCCGGGAAGGCAGTGGAGGAAGACCAGGATAAGCACCTGGCTCCTGGCTTCGGATCAGCGCGGTGCGCTGGCTGTAGCGCGCCGGCCGCGGCAGCCATTGGAGGGTGAACCAACGGCAAAGGAAGACCTTTCTCTCTGTCTGTCTCTCTCTCACACTGTCCACTCTGCCTCTCAAAAAAAAAAAAAAAAAAAAAAAAAAAAAAAAAGCAGTGGAAGTTGGTCCAAGTCCTTGGGCCCCTGCACACGTGTGGGAGACCTGGAAGAAGCTCCTGGCTCCTGGCTTCGGAACGGCGCAGTTCTGGCCGTTGCGGCCAATTGGGGAGTGAACCATCAGATGGAAGACCTCTTTCTCTCTCTGCCTCTCCTCTCTCTGTGTAACTCTGCCTTTCAAATAAACAAATAAATCTTTAAAAAAAAAAAAAAGAAGGAACATACCTTAACACAATCAAGACAATTATGACAAACTCATAGCCAACATTATATTGAATGGGGAAAAGCTGTAAGCAATTCTACTGAGATTCAGAACCAGAAAAGGATGCCCACTGTCAGCAGTATTATTCAATCTGATTCTGGAAGTTTTAGCCAGAGCCATTAGACAAGAAAAAGATATCAAAAGGATACAAATTGGAGAGGAGGAAGTAAAATTATCTGGGTCTGAAGATGATATGATTCTTTTTATGGGGAAATGAAGAATCCACTGAGAGAATATTTAAACTAAACAGATAATTTGGTAGTTTCAGGATATAAAATCAACACAAAAATCAGTAACATTCTTACACACCAACAATGCTCTGGCTGAATTTATAAAATCAGTAACATTCACAATCTCAACAAAAAATTTTTAAATACCATGGAGTAAGTTTAACCAAGGATGTGAAAGCTATGTACAATGAAAATTAAAAAGCATTAATGAAAGAAATAGAAGATATAAGAAATGGAATATCCTTCCATGTTCTTGAATTGCAAGGGTTAATATCACAGCAATGTCCATAATACAGAAAGCAATCTACAGCTTCAATGCAATCCCAATCAAAATACCAAGAACATTCTTCACAGACCTATTAAAAACAATTTTAAAATTCATATGGAAACACAAAGATCCTGAATAGCCAAAGCAGTCTTAAACAATAAGAACAAAACTGGACACATCTCAATATCAGATTTCAAGACATACTACAGGGCTGTTACAGTAAAAAAAAAAAAAAGGTAGATGGAACATAATAGAAACCAAATCAATCCTCTCATTTATAACCAGCTAATCTTTGACAAATGAGCTCAAATCATTCCCTGGAGAAAGGACAGTCTCTTTAACAAATGATATTGAGAAAATCAGATTTCCACATGCAAAAATTTGAAACAAGATCCTTCCTTATACCTTATACAAAAATCAACTTACTGTGTTCAAGGATCTAAACCTAAGACCTGAAACCATCAAATTACTAGAAGCTAAGAAACTTCTACACAGCAAGGGAAACAATTAACAAAGTGAAGAGGCAACTGACAGATGGGAGAAAAATATCTGTAAGCTATGCAAAAGATTAATATCCAGATATTTAAGGAATTGATGAAACAACAAATTTAACTAAGAAATGGGGAAGAGATATGAACAGGAAGTTTTCAAAGGATGAAATGCAAATGGCCAACAAATCCCCAGGATCACTGACCATCATTTGTGTAAAACATAAATAAAAACCACAATGAGGAATCACCTCACCACACAGTTAGAATGGCTATTACACAAAAATGAAAAAAAAAAAAAACACAACAAATTTTGGAAAGGATTGGAGAGAAAGGCACTCTAAAATACTATGGAAATGCAAACTGTTACAACTATTATGAAAGCACAGTGATTCCTTGAAAACTAAAATAAAAATATATATACTGCATGACCCAGATATTGCAGTCCTGGGACTATTTCCAAAGGAAATGAAATCAGCATATGAAAGAGATATCTGCATGCCCATCTTTTTTGCAGCTCAATTCACAGTAACGAAAATATGGAATCAACCTTGATGTCCACCAACTGATGACTGGATAAAGAAAATGTGGCATACATGCCATGCACAATGGAATGTTACTCAACCATAAAAATAATGAATTGCTGACATTTGCAGCAAAATAGATTAATCTGAAGGACATAATGCTAAGGGAAATAAGCCAGATCCAAAAAGACAAATATCACATGTTTTCTCTTATTTGTTAATTGTTAACTATGTAGAGAGTACAAAAGTTGCATGGTTGTCATATCATTCAGTATATACTTATTAACAATGCTTAACTGAATCAAGCCATATAAATGGCAATATATTCTTATTTTACATATTAAAAAAAGAAATGGAGAGGGGGAGCATACTGAGGATCCTTGGGGTACGATAATGCTTTGTTCTTATTTGAATGTTGGCTATGATCAGAAGATCAAAAACTCATTTATCTGTACACTAATGTGTATTTTTTAGTATGCATACTGTAAACTGGCAGCACAAAACAGACATTGAAGATGTGTTACAGAGAAAGAGGGTGAGATGGAGTGTTTGGGGGAAGGGGAGGATCATCCATCCTCATGTTCACTACCCAAATGGCTGAAGTGGCCAGGGCTGGCCAGGTCGAAGTACAGAGCCTGTGGGTGGGAGGGTCCCAAACACTTGGGCCATCACAGATGCATTAGCAGGGAGCTGGATCAGGAATGGAGCAGTTGGGACTTGAACAAGGGCTCATAAAATGATGGTATCCCAGGTGGATGCTTAACCTAATGAACCACAATGCAGGCCCCCTAAATAAATATATACATGATTTATTTATTTGTTTGAAAGGCAGAGTTACAGAGAGGCAGAGACAGAGGCAGAGAGAGAGAGAGATCTTCCATCCGCCGGTTCACTCCCTAAATCGCTAAGGGCTAGAGCTGAGCTGAGCTGAAGCCAAGGACCAGGAGCTTCTTCTGGGTCTCCCACACAGGTGCAGGGGCCCAAACACTTGGGCCATCTTCTACTGCTTTCTCAGGCCATAGCAGAGAGCTGGATCAGAATTTGAGAACCAGGACTCAAACCAGCATCTAAATGGGATGTTGGCACTGCAGGCAGTGGCTTTACCCACTATGCCACAGTGCTGATGCCCTCCATATATATTTACAAATATTTTTGTATGTATTATTTTTGTGTATGTGAGGGGCAGAGAGAGACAAGGTATCTTCCATCTTCTAGATCACTCCCCCAAATCCTACAACAGCTATGGGCTGGGCCAGGCTGAAGCCAAGGGTTCAGAGCTCAATCTGGGTCTCCCACAAGGAACTCAGTCACTTGAGCCATCATGGCAGCTGCCCATGCTGCACATTATTAGGAAGCTAGAATTGGGAGTGGAGCCAGGACTCAAACCCAAGACTTTCAATATGAGATGTAGGCTTCCCAAGTGGTGTTTTAGGTGCTGAGTCAAGTACCAACTCCTGTATAAATACCAATTATGGTAAAAGAAGACTATGTTCAAATAATAAGATTGAGAGGATCTGGTTCTCAAGTCACCAAGAACTTAACTTGCATAATTGATTGAGCACCACCTGCACATGCTAATCCTGGTGCTCCACACTATACATAGATTAATTTTCACAACAATGCATAAAGTTGATATGTTCTCCCCATTTTAAAGACAAGGGCTCAGAAGAATAAGTGATGATTCTAAGGTACAATAACCAGCAAGTTAGGAGTTGAAGATTTAGACTAAAGTTTGGTAGAAAATATCAAATTGGAATTTGCTAGACTATAAATTCATCAACTGTAATTTCAATGTGTTTTCCAGTTCTTTGAAGATCAAAAAATGGTCTTATTGGGTGTGTATATGTGTGTGAATGTGCCACAAATGCAGAGCACACAGTGGTGGTCTGAAATTGCAGTAAAAAAGTGTTCCTGATAAAATTTATGTTTTCTATTAGATTCTAAAGGATATGGGAGAAATTTTAAGATTTTTGTTTTGTTTTGTTTTTATCACTTTAAAGATAGCCTCAGTGACACCTGGTGATTTTGTAAACTTAAGTTAATTTGTCAGATCAAGTGATTTTTTCCCTTTCCATTCACTTTTTTTTTTTTTTTGACAGGCAGAGTGGACAGTGAGAGAGAGAGAGAGAGAGACAGAGAGAAAGGTCTTCCTTTACCGTTGGTTCACCCTCCAATGGCCGCGGCGGCCGGCGCACCGCTCTGATCCGAAGCCGGGAGCCAGGTGCTTCTCCTGGTTTCCCATGCAGGTGCAGGGCCCAAGCACTTGGGCCATCCTCCACTGCCTTCCCAGGCCACAGCAGAGAGCTGGACTGGAAAAGGGGCAACCTGACAGAATCCAGCGCCCCGACCGGGACTAGAACCTGGTGTGCTGGTGCCTCAAGGCGGAGGATTAGCCAAGTGAGCCGCGGCGCCAGCCTCCATTCACTTTTTGTACAGAATTTTTTTTTAACTTTTATTTAATGAATATAAATTTCCAATGTACAGCTTATGGATTACAATGGCTTCCCCCTCCCATAACTTCCCTCCCACCCACAACCCTCCCCTCTCCCGCTCCCTCTCCCCTTCCATTCACATCAAGATTCATTTTCAATTCTCTTTATATACACAAAATCAATTTAGCATAAAGATTTCAATAGTTTGCACCCACATAGAAACACAAAGTGAAACATACTGTTTGAGTACTAGTTATAGCATTAAATCAAAATGTACAGCACATTAAGGACAGAGATCCCACATGAGGAGCAAGTGCACAGTGACTCCTGTTGTTGACCCAACAAATTGACATTCTAGTTTATGGTGCCAGTAACCACCCTAGGCTGTCGTCATGAGTTGCCAAGGCTATGGAAGCCTTCCAAGTTCGCCGACTCTGATCATATTTAGACAAGGTCATAAAAGACAGGGTGAGGATAGTAACCAATGATCCTAAGAGTGGCATTTACCAGGTTAGAACAATTATACAGCATTAAGTGGGGAAGAGGACCATCAGTACACAAAGTTTGGGAGTAGAGCCATTGGTGGTAGAGTAGAGGTTATGATTACGAAGGAATGAGGCCCAAGTGCGCTAGACAGGGTCTAGAACAAAGGACAGAGTCATTATTAGAGGAGCTAAGAAAGGTGCTGTCTAAGCTACAATTAAGTTTTCTGATTGAGAGGCAAATAGAACCTGATAGAAGGGGCTTGATAATAATATGTTGGGCTTTAGGCCTTGTAAGTTCAGAGGCCCAGACCTATCTCTCTCTTCACATGGGGTACATCCTAAGGGAGGAGTGAACCTCCTAGGGGAAGGCACTCTGTTGACTTTCATTACTTAGCTGGCTTGGGAGGAGAGCTGGCCAGGTAAAGGCAGGTGGCATCTCTAACAAGAAATTTACAGTTCTGCCTGCAATGTTGCTGACCCTACTTGGCCGTCCCCTCAGCTGCAGTGGTCACTTTGGAAGCTGGGCTGAGTGAAGGGCTTTTCAGCTTAGAGCCAATAAGATCTGTGGCTCTGACCTGGGCATCCTTCGACTCCAGGGCAGATCCATTTCCAGTGATCCAACTCTTGGCAGAGCTGCCAGGGCTCTTCACAAGCTGACTTCTGCTGAAGCCCAGGCTTATCACATTGAAAGCCACTGCAGTGGACTGGCCTGTTGGGTCTCGTTGAGGGCAGGTCACTGTACAGATCAGCCATTCATAGGCCTGCCACCCATTGCTTCTGATGCCTAGCTTTCTTTTCCTCCTGGTTTTTGTTAAAGCAGACCAGAGGATGCAAGCCAAGGGAGTGCCCAAGTCCCATCTCTAATCTTCGGTGGCCTGAACTACAAGTCTATAGTCACAGGCATGTTCTGTAGTAGTTTTTCTAAGGTAGACAATGTCCATGAGGAAAATTATATTCTCACTTTAAAACTTTCTTTCCCTTTGGTCTGAAAGGGAGGTTTTTTTTTTTTACTTACTGTATACTTTGCTGATGGCGATGTGAATCTAGCTATGAGATTATTAGTTAAGTTCTTATTTTGGCTATGCTATTACAGAAAAATGTTAGCCATCTCTTTTATAAGGTCTAAAGATTAAATTGTGCATCCTACAGATTCCTTCATAATAGAATTAGTTTCCTACCTTGAGGAGAATAGAGAAATGAAAGAACAAGTTGGGCTTAGAATAGAGAAATGAGGGAGCAATTACTAAATCGCTTGCTTACAATAGCAATATCACATGAATACTTAGCAAACAGTTTCAACCATTAGATAACAACTTAAGAAAACATTTACCAGAAGGTCCAATGCCTTCTATAAATTTTAAGAATCATGTATTTGGAAACACCTCTTAAATATCTAACATGGTGTAGTTTGTTTAACCAGTAAACTTAAGCACAACCATATAAAATGTTTTTAGTTTCTTTCTACCAACAAGTTTAAAACATATGATACACAGTTCAGGTCACACAAATTAAAATGTATCTTTGATTGATTTTAGCAGCTTTTATTTATGGACAATCTTATCTATAAGCCAATTAAAATAAAACTCTTAATAAAATTTTCCCATGTGGACATACAATATGTACACACATATAATATAGATAATAGACCAATATAGCAATTTTAATAATAGCTTTTAAAATCTTTAACTCTTTTTGTAGATTGCCAATTGATTTGAATTGCTTTTTGTTTTTAGTAACCTCAGTTAACCATACTTTCTCTCAGTTGGTACTGTTAATACATTATTGGCTTCATCTGTTTACAGAGCCATCCCAAAGTACTGAATACAATAGAAGTGGCTGGGAAAAGTCCATAGGAACCTATAGGAGGACAGCTAAACACAGACCCAACAACGCTTTAGTTTTATGAGCAGCAAATCATATATAACTGTGAATGACAAAAGACTTTAAGTTGCCATGTTTAAAATTATAAACTCATCAACCAACAAGAGGCACTTGCTTACTTCACAGTAGTTTTGAAAGCACCTGTAGGATTTTACAAGTATTTAACCCTTTAGGCCTCTGGGGCTTTCTCATTAAGATAACTATCATGTCTAGTAACACAAGATCATTAGACTTTTTAATTCTCAAACATTTGTATTAATAGCATTTTCCATTATAGAAACTTGAAATTTGGTACCACGTCACATCTTGACAGTACTTCTAATATAATCCAAATAGCCTGATTAGTTGGTGTCTCTATAAGATGAGAGACATAGGTCCTTCGATTTTTTCAGTTGGGCCCAAACTGGAAAAACCAAAGTCCAAGATTTACTGGAAATTTTAGAGTCCAAATTGTTTGAAACTTTGATTTTTTGAATGCCTGTCAAGAATGCCAAGAAGGCTCAAAATCCAAAATATCTGGTTGAAATAAGATTCCTTAAAATCATGACATAACAGACCAAATTTGATCATTGTTACAAGGTGATTATTCAAATCTTTGAAAATAAGCACATATTTAAATAACCCATAGCTCTTAATAAAAATGCAGCTGTTTTTGAACAATTAGAATTTAACAGACATCAAGAGAACATAATAGATTACTTTAACACATTGCTTTAACAGAGCATCAGAGTTTAATTCTATGTCAAAGAGAAATTGAGCTTCCTGTGATCTTTTGCTGTGAGGTTTCCTTCCTTTACCTTCTTTCATATTGATGACCAGGTTTCTGTGTTTCTGTGTGTAACACATCTTTAAGCATCTTTTGCAGGGCAGGATGAGTGGCAACAAATTCTTTCAGTTTCTGTTTGCTATGAAAAGTCTTAATTTCACCTTCATTCACAAATGAGAGCTCTGCAGGATATAATATTCTGGGCTGGCAGTTTTTCTCTCTTAGTACCTGGGCTATGTCTCGCCATTCCCTTCTAGCTTGTAGGGTTTCTGATCAGAAGTCTGCTGTGAGTCTAATTGGAGATCCTCTGAGAGTAATCTGACATTTCTCTCTTGCACCTTTTAGAATCTTTTCTTTATGTTTCACTGTGGTGAGTTTGATTACAACATGTCGTGGTGAGGATCTCTTTTGGTCATGTTTATTAGGGGTTCTATAAGCTTCCTGTACTAAGATGCCTCTGTCCTTCTCCAAACCTGGGAAATTTTCTGCTAGTATCTCACTGAAAATGCCTTCTAATCCGTTCTCCCTTTCCATGCCTTCAGGAACTCCCAGAACCTGAATGTTAGGTTTTTTAATAGTATCCTGTAGATTCCCGACAATATTTTTTAGATTTCTAATTTCTTCTTCTTTTCTTTGGTTTGCCTGTTTCCTTTCCAGTTCTCTGTCTTCTGATATTCTCTCTTCTGCTTCGCCCATTCTGTTTTTAAGGCTCTCTAATGTGTTTGTCATTTGATCTATTGAATTCTTCATTTCATTATGATTTCTTGTCACTATCACAGTTTCTTGTTCTACTAGTTGTTTCATTTCATTTTGATTCCTCCTTAATATTTCACTTTCACGAGAGAGATTTATCTTGTCCATTAAGGATTTCTGTAGTTCAAGAATTTGTTTTTGAGAACTTCTTAATGTTCTTATCAATGTTTTGAGATCCACTTCTTGCTTTTCTTCGATCTCATCATCTTCATAATCTTGAATTGGGGTGTCTTTTTCATTTGGAGGCATTATAGTGTCTTCCTTGTTCTTGTTACCTCGGTTTTTGCGTTTGTTGTTTGTTTGGCATGTTGGAGATATTTGGTATCTTCACTGTGGTGTTTTTTCTTGTTACACTATGGCTCTATATTAAGTGGACTGTCTACTTTCGGTGGAGCCTTAGAGGCTTGAGATGGGTGTGGCCTGAGTTCTGTGTTTGGTTCCTCAGGGTTGAGGGTGTGCCAAAGGTGACACTCCCAGGTTAGGTGTGGTAAATCTCTCTCTCTCTCTCTTTCTCTTTCTTTCTTTCTTTCTTTCTTGATTCAAAAGGGGAGTAATTCCGCACAGCTGAACGTAATTGGAGTTAGTTAGCAGGTGAATGATATAGCCACAGGAGCCAGAGATCAGAAGCTCTTTCCCAAGGACCACACAGGGAATCTCTGCTGCCCTCAGTGTGGGCTCCAATTCTCCTGCAGTCTCCCACTGGGTTGCCAAGTCAGATCCTAATCTCCTGTTATTTCACCCCTCCCCCCAGAGTTAGGTTTTTCTGCTAGGCTCAGGGCCGGTGCAGACCTGAGGTCGCCCTGCTGATGACGTATGTCCAAAATGGCGCCTGCTCTTTGTCTTGCTCGCCCTTGAGGAGTGAGCGGAGAGAGAGAAACTCGTGTCGTAAAGGTCACTTTTTTTTTCCCCTCTCTCTCTTCTAGTTAGCCTGGTGAACTTTTCCCGACTGAGTTTCAAGCCTCGTTCCCTCTAGTCTCCTCTGTGTCTTGGGCTATTGAGGTTCGGCTCACCTCGTGTTCCAGCGCTGGTTTGTTGAGTCTGCCGCTGGTGTCCCAAACTTGGGCTCCCACGCTCTCCACGCAGGTCCACTGTGAATCACTAGTTCCGGAAGAGTTTCTCTGATGTTTCTTCCCCTACTCTTCCTTGACCCTGCAGTATCTCCACTTTTATTAACCTGTGTCTTCGTGAACTATCAGTGTGCTCCCTTCCTATTCCACCATCTTGTACAGAATTTTGTTTTACTTGAAATTTGTACTAAGATTTTTATGATGGCAATCAAATTTAAACACTATAGTATACACAAAATTGTTATATAATGTTAACATTTATAAGTTAATCTATTCCAGATATGACATTTAACTGTACGAAAAGATGTAAATTATAATTCTTACTGAATATTTTATAGAGTAGAATAAGTAGTTCTCTCTCTGGATTCATCTGTTCACCTCCACAGATAAAGGAGAATTTGCCTTTATTATGACTTTAACACATGCTGTATTTTAAGTTAGGTTTTTATTTAAATGCAAAACATTGCTATTTTAAGTACTAAACAAAATCTCATTTGTTCTCATCTTCTGTTACACATTCTAATTTAATTTTGTAGTCTATTGGCTCTTTCCCTTTATCTGTGGGAAGTTAGTAAGGTAAAAAAAGACACACAGATGTTGAAAATTTAGTCACTACTGCATAAAGTCTAACAAATCTGTTGTCTGTTAACTCCCCGTACAGGGGTACTCTGTGTTTACTCACAACCACCTCTCACATGTTTGGGGGGATTTGTACTCTTGCCATAAGGACGTGACTTCTGAGGTTATTTTTTCTTTATTTCTGTTATGTAACAGCATATGTGAATAAACATGAGAAGCCATTAAAAGTGTTCTCTTTGGGGAATAGTTTCTCTAATCACTTTCACAATAACATCTATTCTATTTCTTTTAATGTGTGATTTCTAATTTACTAATACAAGTTCTCTGGTAAGCTGTCTGGGGGCCTGTAACCTTGTTCCTCTCCTCACACTGCCCAACTAGTTATTGGCCTTGTGGAACAACAAAGCATTTTAAACAAATTTCCCATTTACCCCCAATTCCCTTTACAAGAGCCCTGAGTCTGACCCAGGCACAGATGGCCGCGTTTGACCAGCATCCCCAGCCTGCTGCAACATCCGTCACCATCACCTTTCTCCACAGTGAGATGGATGGAGTGGAAAATAGTATTAGTCTTCAAGAGCAGGATTCATGCATGATTGACCCTAGACAACCAATCATTTAAAAAACAATTTAGCATCACAAACTGGGTGTCATTTTGGAGAAACATAAACCAGAACTGAAGAAATGTGTTTCGAATGATTCTGCTGGTTGGTTTCAATGAAGCATTGTGTTGGGCTATCAATCTGATGTTTCAGAAATACAACCAAACCATATTCTGCCTGAAAACAAAAACAAAAACAAAAACAAAACACGAAAACACTAAGAGAAAATTGGCACTGGTGATTTTTTACCATAATTGGCACTGATGTCAAGACCTTTTTATTTTGGGGCCAGTGTTGTGGTACATCAGGTTAAGCCACTGCTTGTAATAACAGCATTCCATACAGTTATTTTGGGAGTGAAATTATATATGGAAGATTTCTCTCTCTCCATTTCTCTACCTGTCTCTCTGTCACTCTGCCTTTAAAATAAATAAAATAGATCTTTAAAAATTCTCTTAGTTTTAGATTATCATCATCATGTACTGCCTAAATGATTTTCCAAATGTTTTGTTTTAATTTGAAGGCCAGGGAGGGAGAGAGAGACAAAGAGAGAAAGAAAAATTTTCTCGTCTGATGCTTCACTTCCCCAAAGCCTTGAGTGGCCAGAGCTGGATGGGGCCACATTTGAGAGCTAGAAACTCAATTCAGATCTCCTGGTGAGTGGCAGCAATCCAACTACTTGAGCCATAACCTGCTGCCCCTCAGGGTGTGCATTAGCAGGAAGTTGGAATCCGGTGTAGAGTTGGAACTCTAACCCAGGGACTCTGATAGAAGACATAGGGAATTTCATCGGGTGTCTTAACCACTAGGCCAAATCCCCCTCCCCATTTTTGTTTGTTTGTTTTACTAAAACAGGTTACTATTACTGAATTGATTATTTCAACAAAAATTGAAACTAGGTTAAGTTATTAAATTCATTCTGTAAGTTATTTTTAAATTTTTTGTTTGCAATACAGCCATGTCCAGTGGCCTTGAACATTTTCTTTATCAGTTCAAGATTCTATAACTAAATAATACAAGCTGTGTAGCTTAAAAACAAACATTTATCTCACACTATGCTGTAGACTTGGAAGCCCAAGATCAAGGGGCTGACAAATCTGGCAAGGGGCTATTTCCTTGTTTGCAGATGGCTGCCTTCTGTTGTGTCCTTTCGTGGCTCCGGGTGGGTGAGTAGGGATAAAGGGTATTAGGGGGAGACAGTGTTCTAGTCTCTTCTTTTTATTATGATGTCACCCCCAGCATGCAGCTGCACCTTCATGACCTCACCTAAACTGAATTATTTGTCAAAAGCCCCACCTCCTACCACTGCACCAGAGGCTGAGATTTCAACATGTTAATTTATATGTGTGTGGCAGGGAGACACAGACATTCAGTTCACAATAAACATGAACACAGGGATTTTGTAAAGTAACTCAAAGAATATTTCTTTGCCAAAGTGGTGCTTCCTAGCATCTTTTTTAAAGATTATTTTATTTGAAAAGCAAAGTTACAGGGTGTGTGTGTGAGGTGGGGGAGAGAGTGAGAGAGACACACACATACACACACACAGACATCTTTCATCTTCTGGTTCACTCCCCAAATGGCTGCAATGGAGTTGGGCCAGGCTAAAATCAGGAGCCAGGAGACTTATCCAGGTCTCCCGTATGGGTACAAAGACCAGAGTATCTGAGCCATCCTCTCATTTACTGCTTTCCCAGGAGCATTAGCAGGGAGCTGGATCGTAAGAGGAGCAGCCGAGACTCAAACAGGTGCCCCTGTGGGATGCTGGCATGCCAGGCAGCAGCTTAACACACCATGCCACAACGCTGGTCCCTATCTAGCATCTTTTAAATGAAAGGTTTCAATCTCTATAGGATAGAAGGTAAGATGGGGTAATCAAAGAAGAATCCATCATTCAATTTTTGCTTTTGTTGAGGATTATCATGCTATCAATCCATTTATTTCATTGTTTAATCTACAAATCTTTCAGGTGGAAGATATTTAGGAATTAATTTTTATGGAATTTTTGGTGATTTTTCCCAGAAGACAGAATGCTGTTCCATGATTACCAGCTCCCCCCGGGGTGAGCTGTGTATCTATGAAGGTGTTTTTGAGAAGGGTTTTTTAAACAGGCCTTTTCTATGGCCTTTTGAGCATTGTAATGAGGTAGTTTTACCATAGTTTGAACTTGCTCTTGTGAAATTAGGGCCCACGCTCTTTATTGGGGTGGAGGGAGGAGGGTTTATGAATATCCAGTGATGCTGAAGCTGAGGCTGCCCTAGGGGATTGCTTAAATCTGGGATGAGCAAAGCTTCAGGGCATTGTACACCTCAGTCTTGCCAGGTCATAGAGCAAGGCTATTCTACAGGTCAACTGCCAAGGAGATGGCAGGTCTAAATCTCCTTTGGGTCAGATTGTTTCTAAGAAACCCTGAATGGAAGACAGATGCTCATTTGCTTGCCTGAGTGGAACTCATCCTCCTCTAAGATCTTCGGAGGAGGTAAGCTGCATCCAATATTTCTTTCTTTCTTTCTTTCTTTCTTTCTTTCTTTCTTTCTTTCTTTCTTTCTTTCTTTCTTTCTTTCTTTCTTTCTTTCTTTCTTTCTTTCCTTTCTCTCTCTCTCTCTCTCTCTCTCTCTCTCTCTCTCTAATATTTATTTGAAAGGCAGAGGTACGTAGAGAGGGGGAGACACACACACAGAGACCTTCCATCTGCTGGTTAACTCCCTAAATGGCCACAATAGGGAGACAGGCATTCCATTAGAGTCTTCCACATGGGTGGCAGGGGCCCACACCCTTGGGCCATCTTTTGCTGCTCTTCCATATACATTAACAGGGAGCTGGATAGGAAATGGAACAACTGGGACTACAACTGGTGTTCATATGGCAGGCCAGCAGTGCAGGCAGCAGCCTGAGCTCCTGGGTCACAAGTCCAGCACCCCATCCTGTCTCCTTGATTGAGGTTGAAGATACTAAAGAATTGGAAGCCCTGAGTTGGGACATTGTAAGGGGAGACAAGAAAAATCCAGGGAGTGGGAATTCTTCCTGTGGGAGGAAAGGTATTTGGAATGAAGAGGCTTGAAAAAGCTTTCTGTGCTGGACAGATGGTGATATTTCCCCTCCCACATGGTGATTCCTTTCTGAAAAGTCCCTGAACAAGCCTGCACGCCTGTCGAGTGTAGTGGAAAAAGGGTAGGGAAGCTTGTCCATCCCCAGCCTCCAGGGCAGGAAGACCTCAGCATGTCGAGGGGATGGTAGCAGTTTTGGAGGGGTGGATGAGGATATTTTTCAGGTCTAAGGAGAGTCCACTCCACAACCAGAGCAGCCCTGGGAGACCCTCCCAGGAGGCTGAGGGGGCAGCTTGAGAGGACGCTGCTGGATAACACCACCAACAGACTTTGTAGTAACCCTGGAAATATGTAGAGGGGCAGAGGGTGGTGCACACTCCTACACTGATCTCAGCCCAGAGGAAGAGAAAGGAGGCCATGCAGAAGAGAGACTAAGAGTGTGCACAGCCACCACTGCCATAAAATCTTAGAAAAAATGAAAATCATAACCACTGCTAGTGATCAGGAGCTGCTGTATTTTATAAATGGAAACAGGCACATTCTTTAAAAATAAAGGAAGTGGTGTTAAGTTCATGTTGATTCAGGTTTTATGTCTATCTCTTCTCTCACTCTGGGCTGCAGTCATACCGGCCTCTATCGGCTCCTAGGACTTTCCTGGCTCAAGAACTTGCTCAGGCTGTTTGCTGTGCTGGGCAGAACAGATCCCTTTTCACCCAGTTTGAGGCAATGTGTGCAATGTATTCTCAGAGCATTTCCTTATCAGCTTAAACCTATGTCTCTGCTGGAATCCTGCTTATCTCCTATCCACCATGTCTGCAAACCTGTAATTATTGTAATCATATATTTATTTTTTGCTTCCTGTTGGTCTAATCTCACAGAAGATAATGTTCTCCAGGGCAAGGATCTTGTCTGTCTTGCTTAACTTTTGTTATTAGTACCTAGCACAGCGCTTGAAGCTTGGAAATTGCTCCTCCTCCCCCTTTTTGCTAATTAATGAAAAAAAATGTATAATTGGTAAGTTTTTATGTTTAATTGACACAAAAGTGCTGACAGCAAATTCTCAGAAGTTACCTTTGTCTCAGGGGCTTCAGGAAACCCACCTTCTAATACAGTTGTTCTTTCGGTTTTAATTCCTTTCCAAATGAATGCATCTCCAAAAGAAATCTCATTTATGTCCTGTAGGTTTTTTTTTTTTTTTTAGTTGCCTGTTCTCCTGTACTGTTTGCTAATGACTTAAAGATGGTGCACTATGTGATAACTGAACTGAAAACACTGGTGCTGCTCTGTTCTAACGTCTGCCAGCCCAGTGATTATCACTGACTTCGCAGGCCAGGTGGGAGGCTGCTCATTCAGTAAAGGACCAGCTTTCGCAGGGGGAACAAGCCTTTCCTGCACAGAGATGGGCTTCCTACTACTTTCCCAAGAGTTGTTTCAAAAAGCTAACAGCTGACTGTTAGGAGGGAATCCTTTATAGGTTTCTTGTGTTTCAGCACAATTTGGGTCAGTGCTGATTCTCAAAAAAAAATTTTTTTTAAGGATGCTTAACAAATAGTCCTGAAAGAGACTATTTCTGTGCAGGCAGAGAGCAGGGTTTGCTGCTGTCCAATACAGCAAAGACACAAGATCTCCCCTAGGACAAAGGTTGAGTTTGATAGCAGCTCCATTCTGCCTTTGAGGGTTTCGTAAGGTCAGGGATTCTTCACAGGAGTTGAAACCCATTGAGTGCGTTGCATCCACACCAGCTGTGGAACCTCGCCTTATAGAACTGTGTGTGTTGGGAAGTGGCAAGGACACGGAGGGTGGGGTGTGGAGTTCATGTTGCCTGCTGCGCATTTGTCTTTGACCCACAGGTCCTGGGTTCGTTGCCAGCAACCATAGAACTGGCTTTGATGCTCTCTAGTTCTTAGGACTTAATCTCAAGGAAATCTTAAGCTGTTAAACTTAAAAAAAAAAACAACAATTTTTTTCTGAGTGTAGTTTTGCCTGCCTCCTTGTTAGGCAGGGAGATCTTTCTCCCAGGGACTCTCTCACCCTGGTTTGTAGTGAATTGTAACCAACACCCAGCTAACATAATAGAGATTTGGTAAAATAGAAAAGAAAGAATGTCAGCATTATAATCCTGCAGATAAATGCAAAAAGAGACTTTTTATATTAATTCAAAAAAGGTTTTTTGTTGCTGTTGTTTTTGTCTTGAAGATATTTCCTTTTGCGGGGGGACATCTTCTTTACCCACTTTGCCATCCATTGCTTCATATCTGCTGTACCGGATGGGCATAAAACAGCCTGCCTCCAAGCTCTGAGGAAGCAGTGGTTGCACTCGAGAGAATGCACCATGTGAAATCTCTCAGGGGCTGGCGCTGTGGCTGTGGTGTAGGGGGTAAAGCTGCCACCTGTACTGCTGGCATCCCATGTGGTCACTGGTTGGAGTCCTGGTTACTCCTCTTCCAATCCAGCTCTCTGCTATGGCCTGGGATATCAGTAGAAGATGGCCCAAGTCCTTGGGCCCCTGCACCCTCGTGGGAGACCCGGAAGAAGCTCCTGGCTCCTGGCTGCAGATAGGCACAGCTCCAGCCATTGTGGCCCTCTGGAGAGTGAATCAACGGGAAGATCTCTCTCTCTCTCTCTCTCTCTCTCTCTCTGCCTCTGCCTCTCTGTAACTCTGCCTTACAAATGAATAAATAAATCTAAAAAAGAAAAAAAAAGAAAAAACCGCTAATGCCCTTGGATTAAAAAAACAAAAAACAAACAAAAAAAAACTTCTCAAAAACAACACTGCTCCAATACGGAATACGGACAAAATATTTTTTTAAAAGTTTTAAAAAGCAGGCCAGTCGGCCGGCGCCGTGGCTAAACAAGCTAATCCTCCGCCTTGCGGCGCCGGCACATCAGGTTCTAGTCCCAGTCGGGGCGCTGGATTCTATCCTGGTTGCCCCTCTTCCAGGCCAGCTCTCTGCTATGGCCCGGGAAGGCAGTGGAGGATGGCCCAAGTCCTTGGGCCCTGCACCCGCATGGGAGACCAGGAGAAGCACCTGGCTCCTGGCTTCGGATTAACGAGATGCGCCGGCCTCAGGGGCCATTGGAGGGTGAACCAATGGCAAAAAGGAAGACCTTTCTCTCTGTCTCTCTCTTTCACTATCCACTCTGCCTGTAAAAAAAAAAAAAAAAAAAAAAAAAAGCAGGCCAGCGCCGCTGCTCAATAGGCTAATCCTGGCCGGCGCCGCGGCTCACTAGGCTAATCCTCCGCCTTGCGGCGCCGGCACACTGGGTTCTAGTCCCGGTCGGGGCACCGATCCTGTCCTGGTTGCCCCTCTTCCAGGCCAGCTCTCTGCTGTGGCCCGGGAGTGCAGTGGAGGATGGCCCAAGTCCTTGGGCCCTGCACCCCATGGGAGACCAGGATAAGCACCTGGCTCCTGCCATCGGATCAGCGCAGTGCGCCGGCCGCAGCGCGCTACCGCGGCGGCCATTGGAGGGTGAACCAACGGCAAAAGGAAGACCTTTCTCTCTGTCTCTCTCTCTCACTGTCCACTCTGCCTGTCAAAAATTAAAAAAAAAAAAAAATAGGCTAATCCTTCGCCTGCGGTGCTGGCACCCCAGGTTCTAGTCCCAGTTGGGGCACCAGATCCTGTCCCGGTTGTTCCTCTTCCAGTCCAGCTCTCTGCTGTAGCCTGGGAGTGCAGTGGAGGATGGCTCAGGTCCTTGGGCCCTGCACCTGCATGGGAGACCAGGAGGAAGCACCTGGCTCCTGGCTTCAGATCGGCGCAGCGCACTGGCCTGGCCACAGCACACCAGCCGTAGCGGCCACTCAGGGGGTGAACCAATGGGAAAAGGAAAACCTTTCTCTCAGTCTCTCTCTCACTATCTAACTCTGCCTGTCCAAAAAAAAAAAAAAAGGTTTAAAAAACAGGAAAGTATCCAACACCAAACAGAAACAAGAAATAACTTTGTTCTTGAAAAACTGCATCTGGGCGTGCTAACAATTGTGTATCAGGCCTTGATACTTGAGTGTTCCCCAAATCCTATGGAGGAGAGGGGACTGCTACTGTAGCAGTGGAAAAAGTTTGTGGCTAACAGAGTGGGTGAGCGTTTAAGAGGGAAACTCTGGAAATGAAGGGACTGCAGAAAGGACGAGACCTGAAAGCCTGAGCATAAACTCTGCCTGCATCTCTTTCCATTGTTAAATTTTGCACACACAGAGGAGACATCAGAGATGCAGGGGAAAAGCAGAGATGGACAGAGTTGTCCTGGGAAGCCTGTGTATTTTTGTCTGCGAGATGCTACCTGGCTTGAAATGTCTGAGCATAGAATCTGACTCTGGAAGAGTAGCAGAAAATTAGGGCTTTAAATCTCTCCCAGGGAAAAAATACACAGTGCTGACTCAGCAGTTGATGCAGCTTTCTCTGTCCTAGAGCGTGGGAGTAATATCTGGGAGTAATAATCCTCTCCAAACTTGAGTTCCTCTCAGGGGCAGCTACCTGCTTTTTGTATTAGCAAGAATCATGAAGGAGTAGATATGGAAAAAAAGGAGAAATAAACTCATGTTCACCAATAATATTGTAGCTTCATTCCCTGGAGTAAGTTCTTTTCTGTTTTAAATAAATAGAGTGCTTTCTATTTTTCTGGTTGAACCTTAACTGACACCTGCTATGTAAGGCTCCTCTGGCCAGCTGTATTAAAGAGCAGGGAAGCTACTAAGGCCAGAAGGTTAAATAAGCTTTTTTCTGAAACTAAGATAGGTGGGTCTGCAGAAAAGATTAAATGAAAGTTTATTTGTATTATCTAAAAGACAGAGACAAACAGGAATTTAATCCATGTCTTCCATATGGGTGGCAGGGACGCACATATTTGAACCATCACCTGCTGCCTCCCAGGGTGCACATTAGCATGAAGCTGGAATTGGGAGCTGAGCCAGGACTCACACCCAGGCACTCCGATATGGGATGTGGGTGTCTAAACTAGAATTTTAACTACTGCCCCAATGCCCATTCCCGGAGAGAAGAATTATCTGCTTAGTCTCAAAAGGAGTGGCTGGAATACAATGAGTACTGTGGACTCATTGCTATGAAAAATCAGGGCCACACCAATGTACTAATGGAAGAGACACATGGAAGAGAAGCAACAGAACACGACTACAAGTCTTTTAAGAAAAGGCAACCTTGTGGGGGAGGCTGAATCTGGAGAGGCCTAGAGGAAACTTCCTGAGCCTGCCTGGAATTTGAAAATCTGTCTTTAAGTTTCAAATCCCTGGTGGCAAACACCCCAGCCCCAGGGCGCTTCTGCCTAAGGATCATTAAGGTGGTACAATAGGAGTGGCTAAGACCCTTTTGCATCACATCACCCCACCCCTTGCCCCCGTCCTCTCATCCACTCTGTACCATCCGCTCTGTACCTCAGCTATATGTACACCTCCCTTTTACAATAAAGTGAGATCCTGCTTCCACTGGGCTCCCCACCGCGTCTTAGGAAAAGGCTGAGTGGTGGGTGGCACACTTCCCCTCCTCGGCCAAGGCAAGCTGCGGGCAGCCTGCCTAAATCTCCGGCGGTGGCGAGGAACAGTCACCACACAACTCATATGCAAGTACAATGTAGGCCAATAACCAATCTGTTGGTCACCTTCTCCTCTTCATAGAAGGGCAGAGTAAGGGTGAAGGCACTAATACTCATGGGGAAAGCTGAACATGTCCACCAGCTCTGAGTTGTGTTAGAAACCAGGGGAGATGGGAAATGCAGTCCTTGTTCATAATAGAAAATTCAACCAATCCTATCAGCCTCACATGAATAGAAGAGGTCCATGTCTATAACTGAGACAGCCACATAGGTAAAGTGATGAAATCTGTATCTCATTAGCTTTCTCTTTTATCAGCAACGCAAAAGCTGGCACGCTTCCTGTGTGACTGAGTCCTTGTGCGATCCCAGATTCCAAACACAACCAAGGAAATACTTTATGTCTGATGATTCTGAAACTCGCTTGAGAGAAAGAATTGATTGGAAATGGCTACAATTTTATATACTCTCGGATTTGACTCCTTGGCTTGGCACCTGTTAGAGTGCTGATTACAGCAGAAAGGAAAGGCGATACATACATTTAGACCTTGATGAAACCACGTGTACTTGGAATGGTCAAGCTAGAAGTAGCGTAGAGAAAGGGAAGAAAGTTGTAGTGTTTCTTCTAAAATGTGATTCTCCGTGTAACTTTGACATTTTCTCCCTATGTTTTGCAACTGGTCATGGAGCCAACAGACCTAGTTTCTTCATATAACAAATAATGTTTTCAGTGCAGTCAACTCCTGGTTTTTTGTATCTTGTGTGTGTGCTAATGCTTTCAAAGAATTCCCACTTCATTAATTTCTTTTAGAAACTGTAAAGGATGTTAACAATTTCAAAATGGTGCAGCATTTCTTAGCCAAGCAAAACTTTTCCTGAAAGAAAAATCTGGATTCCCCGGGTACATATGGGGCTCCTATGATTCTTGGTGCTGTGCTTGGCTCTACTGCTTGTTACATGTCAGCATGATTCACTATTTTTGATAGGGGCATTTGTTGATATAAAAAATCTTGGAAACAAAATCCTGAAAGAAGTTGTACTTATTTTGAAAGGTGTTTTTTTTTTTTTTTGGTCAAGAAATGGGAGTTAGGTGCAAAGTTCTTCCCCATTCCACAGTTTATTGGCTTTCCCAATAGAAATGCTTGTAACAAGTGGTTGAATGTCACATGGAACTTTGCTTTTTTGGGGAGAAGAGGAAAAATAAATATATTCTTTGAGTAATTTTGGCATTAGAATGGCTCATTTATAGGTTGATTTACCTGATGATAATTTTGGTTTTATACCTGAGATAATCTTTTGATGGAAGGTTCTGCAATGAAAAATATGTGTGCTACTCAAACATTACAAGCGCTTTGAATGAACTGCTGCTGGAGGGGGCCAAGTTTGTAAGTTTTCTGGTCCTGGATGGAGAAGAACTTTTATGCTCTGTAATGTAAATGGAAAAGCCAAGGAATATCGATGTATAGATTTCTGGCAATATGGCGGAGTTGTTGTGAAAGTTATTTTGCACAGATAAAATAGGAATTTGGATTTGCAATTCCTTCCCTGATAACAAAGATAGCACCAATGATTTAGACTCTGCTCAGACACCTTAACAGACAGGAGGACAAAAGAGAAGAATGGAGGTTGTTGTTTTACAGAACATTATCCTACTCTGGCCAGTAGAGTGATGGCAACTGTGATTCTGTTTACTGCAGGGAAAATGCAGGAAAAACTCAAATTTCCTCCTAGAGACAACTGTCTTTGTTGGGATTCAAGCTTTGAAAAATGTGTCACTGAGAGGGATTTTGTCACTGCCCAGTTTCTCCCAAATGTGGTGGGGCTGGTACGGTGGCTCCCTGCTAATGCGCCTGGGAAAGCAGTGGAAGATGGCCCAAGCACTTGTGTCCTTGCACCCACGTGGGAGACGTGGAAGAAACTCCTGGCTCCTGGCTTTGGCCTGGCCCAGCCCCGGTCATTGTGGCCATTTGGGAAGTGAACTAGCAGGTGGAAGGACTTTTTCTTTCTCTTCCTCTGCTTCTCTGTACTTCTGCCTTTAAAATAAATAAAATAAATCTTTTTTCTTAAAAAAAGAGTAGTGACTATTTGGTGCATTTTGGATGTGATATGTCAGACAAAGGTCCTGCTAGTGCAGGATGTCAAGCCCTCCCCCTTAGACGTGTAGTGCTTGAGCTTCCTGTGATCTTACTGGTGTGGCTATGGGGGGGGGGGGGTGGGTGAGCCAGCATTGGCTCAGCTCCCATCAGCCTCCCTATGGAAAGTGTGACCAGAATGAAATACAATTATTACTATTGGATAAAAGTAGGCAGTATGTCTTTGGGCACCAGTGGGTTTCCAAGCTTCAGAGAATGGCTGTAACTACTATGCTTAGTAGAAAGAGAAGAATTTAGACCCAAATAGTAGAGCTTTGATTGATGCTCAAAACTGTTGCTTGCTGTGATCCCTCTGCAAGAACCCTACTAAAGATTTAGTCAAATCTATTTTTAAAAATAAGATTTATTTGATTATTTGAAAGGCAGAGTGATAGAGAGAGAAAGAGAGACTGAGAGAAAGATCGATCTTTCATGTGCTGGCTCACTCCCCAAATGGCTGTAATGGCTGGGGCTGGGCCAGGCTGACATCAGGAACTCCACCCTGGTCTCCCACATGGGTAGCAGGGACCCAAGTATTTTGACCATCTTCTGCTCCTTTCCTAGGTGCATTAGCAGGAAGCTGGATTGAAATCTGAACAGTCAGGACTTAAAATGGCACTGCAATATGGTGTGCTGGTGTGAAAAGCTGAACCACCAGGCCAGACAATCAGTTAAATCTATTGTCATAGAATCATGGTGTGTAAGAAAGAGCTAGGATGGGGTCAGGGCTGGTTGGGACAGGGCAGTGTGTAAGAACACCATAACTTAGAGATGGAGGAGGTCAGACAGATGCTAGTTGATGCAGATGGCGAAAAACCTTGAAGTAGAGCTTTGGCTTTCCATAGGCTATGAAATTATTGAGCATAAGGAAATTTTACCTAAGATAAAGAGGGTAGTGAGGCTCCCGGCTGTCTCAAAGGTTATAATAATGTATATCTTTGTGATTAGGCATTTATTTGAAACAAGAAGTGGAACTACATTGGGTATTAAAGCTGCCAGTGTGTTATGTCAAAGATTTCTACAGTTTTACCTTATTCGTTCCAGATAACTTCTGACTTCCCATTTATGAGCAGTCATCAAATTAATTTATATTTCATTGGAACAATTTTAATTTATTTCAGCTTTTTCAGGAAGCTGTTATTAATTTCTGCAACAGGAAAAAGAAAATGTACCAGACAGTGTTGATGAAGCAGAAAATGATTTTACTGTAAGAAAATGGAATTCCTCTCAGTTTCAGGGAGGACTGTGACACACCTTGTGGTGAAGCCAGCAGGGACAGTGGAGGGTGAGGCAGTCAGAGCCACTGCTAAGATTGCACCCAGGAACCCACCTGGGGGAAGCACATTGCTTCACTGTTGCAGTAAAGGCAGTGAGCACTGAACCCAGATGCTCAGCTCCCACCAATGTAGCAGATTCTCTGCTGACCCTGCTTCCTTATCCAAAGTCATAGTACTGGGCTGCTGCATTTGTTTGGCCAGGTCTGGTTCAGTGGCTCATGCCTTACTTTCTAAGGGCTCTGGCAACAAGTTTCTGGGTTTGTGGCTCCCCTACTTGGGAAGTAGTTGTGAGCAGTGAATGAAGTTAATGTGAGGATAATACGATGGAAAGTCATTACTAAAACTGATTTCTTATGTAAAGAAATCATGCTATATGCTCCTAAGATAGCCTCAACAGCCAGGGGTGGGCCAGGCTGAATCAAGGAGCCAGGAGCTTCATCTGGGTCTCTTACATGGGTGCAGGGGCTCAAGCACTTGGATCATCTCCTGTTGCTTTCTTGAGTGCATTAGCAGGGAGCTGGATCGTAAGTGGAGCAGCTGGGACATGGACTGGCTCCCATATGAGACGTTTGTGCCACAGGCATCGGCTTTACCTAATACACCATTATGCCAGCCCCTCTTCTGCTTCTGACCCAGCTTCCTACTCTTTGGGAGGCAGCAGAAAATGGCCCAAGTGTTTGGGTCCCAGCCACCAACATGGAAGACCAGGATGGAGTTTCTGGCTTCTGGCTTTAGTCTGGCCCAGACTCTTCTTTCTCTGTCACTCTGCCTTTCAAATCAATCAACAATCTTAGCAAAAGAGAGAAATTTATTATCGCAGAGTTCTGGAGACTAGAAGTCCAACATCAGGTGTTCACTGGGTTTGTTTCTTCTGAGAGCCTCCCTGCTTGATGCATGCCTGTCTCTTCCCTGTGTCTTTGCAAGGTATTTCCTCTGTACATGTGTATTCTAATCTCTTTTTGTAAGGACACTGGTTATGTTGCTGTAGAGCAAACCTAAATAATCTCATTTTAATCTGACATTGAAAAAGATGCTATTGTTGCAGGAGTCTGTGGTTCTTTTTTTTTTAAAGTTTTATTTATTTATTTGAAAGTCAAAGTTACACAGAGAGAGGAGAGGCTGAGAGAAAGAGAGAGAGAGAGAGAAAGAGAGAGAGAGAGAGAGAGAGAGAGAGGTCTTCCATCCGTTGGTTCACTCCCCAATTGGCTGCAATGGCCGGAGCTGAGCCTATCTGAAGCCAGGAGCCAGGAGCTTCTTCTGGGTCTCCCACATGGGTGCAGGGACCTAAGGACTAGGACCATCTTCTACTGATTTCCCAGGCCATAGCAGAGAGCTAGATTGGAAAAGGAGTAGCTGGGACTAGAACCAGCACCCATTTGGGATGCCAGCACTTCAGGCCAGGGTATTAACCACTGAGTCACAGTGCAAGCCCCAAGTCTATGGTTCTAAACTTCTCTGGTTCCTGTCTCATGATCACAAAGAATTTAAGAGTGTGGATGGCCAAGAAAGAGTAGGTAAAGCAGAAAACAAGCAGAGAAAACAAAAGCAAAAGCTCACAGAAGCACAGAGACAGGTCTCTGAAGGTGGGAACTATTGAGGACTGATTGTCTAGGGTTTTTCTATGGGCTCCAAAAGGGGATTTCTCATGATTGGTCCAGGAGAGGTACTGAGAAGTGAGTTTTAATTGGTTAATTGGGTGAAACCTAAATCTTCAGTTGAGACTCAGTAAAGACAACAGAAAACATATGAAACTTTCCCTCAAGATGCATAAAATGCTCTTTACATAGGTCAGTTATAATAGCACAGAAAACCCTTGATTAAATGGACCAGCACATAACATTAACATCCTTCACAGAAGCTGATGGTTAAATTTTCTCAGGTCTTCCAGGACTAGAGATGGTGGGGAGGGGACCATGGTTCTCTTCTACCTAGCTGGGCATCTGTATCTCTACTACCAGCTCCAAACAGTGACATTGTGAGGTACTAGGAATTAGGAATCAAGATACAACTTTTGGGATCACACAATGCAGCTGGTGACCATGGATTTCATCAACCTCTCAAAATCTGTGCATTATCTTTCCTGCCCCATGCTAACTTTATTTCTCATTCTCCAACATCTGAAGTGTCTGAACACATCAAGAAAACCTCAACCTCAACGTGAGTTTTAATCTTTTAAAATTCAATTTACTTATTCATTTGAAAGAGAGCAGAGATAGACAGAGAGGACTCCCATCTACTGGTTCATTCCCCAAATGTTCACAGTGGCTGAGACTGGGCCAGGCCAAAGGTGGAAGCCAGGAAATCCAAGTCTCCTACATGGGTGACAGAAACCCAATTACTTGAGTCATTGCTGCCGCCTCCCAGGGTCTGCATTAGCAGAAAGGTGAAATTAGGAGTTGAAACTGGATATGGAATTCAGGTACTTGATATGTGACATGGGCATCTTAACTGGGATCTAACCTCCAAACTAACTTCCTGCCTTAAACATCTTAAAATTTTTAAAAAATGCAGAAGCTCTCTCAGAATAAGAAAAATGCAAATTGAAACTATAGTAAGGAACCATTTTTTTAATCAACAAGATTGGCAAATCCCTGAAATTTGGCAATCTACTGTGCTAGGGAAGCTGCTGAAAGCAGGCTCTTGCTTATATTGCCAATGGAAATACAACATTTTATTATCCCCATGGAAGAAACTTTGGCAAGATTCATATATAGCAAAATCACACATACACAATTTTCTTTGAGGAACCTAAAGAGGCATTGGCAAAAGTACAAAGTAACATACACACAGGGCTTTTCATTGTGGCATTATTTAATGTGCTAAACACAGCAGACAGAATTCCAAGATGGATCAAGATTCTTGTTCCCTGGTGTGGGCTTTGTATAGCATTTCCTTTTGAGTCTAAGCAGAATCCGTGAATATGACAACATGCTATTCTGTGGCAAAGGTTTAGAAATGTCTTAGATGTGCTGAAGGTCCCTAATTAGTTGACTTTGAATTCATCAAAAAGGAGATTTCACTGGGTAGGTCTGACTAGTCAGTGAGCCCAGAAAAGATGGAGTCCTGATGACTTTGGAGAAGTAAGCTTCATTTTTTTAAAGATTTGTTTCTTTGAAAGGCTGAGTGATGGGTGGGGGGAGAAGAAGAGAGAGATGAGGGGAAAGAGAGAGAGAGAGAGAGAGAGAGAGAGAGAGAGAGAGATCTGTTGAATCAACAGCCAAGTCTCAAATCTGGGCCAAGCCAAAGCCAAGACCTAGGAATTCCATCCTGGTCTCCCACATGGGTAGCAGGGGTGCAAGTACTTGGGCCATTTCTGCTGCCTTCCCAGGCACATTAACAGGAAGCTGAATTGGAAGTGGAGCAGCCTTGATTTGAACTGCCACTTCCATTGCAAGTTGTGACTTAACCTGCTGTGCCCCAGCACCAGCCCTGTAAGCTGTTATTTTGAGAGAACCCCTGGAAAGGTCCTATGGTAAGAATCTGAGAGGGTCTCTGGGAGTAGTAGCAGTTGACAGCTATCAAGAAAACGAGGACTTTGTTTTACAATCACAAAGCACTGAATCCTGCCAATAACCAGTGATTTGGAAGAGTACTCTAAGCCTTGAATGAGATCACAGACCCAGCAGCTGTCTTAATTTCATCTTGGTGAGATGCCAAGTGGAGAACCCAGCTAGTCTGTACCAATTGCTCCTGAGTCACAGAAACTCTGAGATAACAATTTTGTTGTTTATGTAGTTGCTAAACTTGTGATAATTTGTTATACAGAAATAGAAAGCAAATACATTGACAAAAATACCACTATATGCAAAAAATCAGAGGATAGAATACATTACAGTACATTCAGACAACGGAGTAATACGTAGTTGTAAAAGGAGTAAAGATCTGGGGGTGGACATTTAGCATAACAGTTAAGACCTCACATCTGGTATCTAGGGGTGACCTCAAAGATCTCTGAATGCCTTCAGTCTTTCATCCTCATTGTTTTGCCAGTTAGCACATGACTCCCCTTTATCTATGCTAATCTCTTTCTGTCCTGATCACAGAGAGTACCCGGGTATGATTCCTGACTCTGGCTTCTCATATCAGCTTTCTGCCAGTGCAGACCCTATGAGGCAGCTGTCATGGCTCAAGTAGCTGGATCCCCTCCACTCACCACAACATTTAATTCAAAATGGATCCTGGACCTAAATATAAGAGATAAAACTTGAAAATTTTTAGGAAAAAACACAAGTCTAAGTCTGTGACCTTGGAGTAGGTAAGGATTTCTTACCCAAACCACAACCAATAAAAGAAAAAATAGATTAGAATTCATCAACATTAAAAACTCACGTGCTTCAAAAGACACTGTGAAGAAAATAGCCAACAGAATGAGAAAAAATATTTGCAAATATTTCTGTGAAGGGCTTGTACTCAGAATATATAAATCCCACTCAACAGTGGGAAAGGACTCTGGATAGATTTTCTCTGAAGATAGAAAAATTGATCTATGAGCACATACAAAGATGCTTAGCATCATTAGTCAACCGAAAAATGTAAATGAAGTTGAGACAAGGATTGGAGAAACTGGAAGTCTCATACAAGACATGCAAAGTAGAACGGTGCATCCTCTTCAAAAAACAGTCTGAGTGTTCCCCAAAAGGCTAAAATAGTACTATAATACAACCCAGCAACGCCTCTCCTAGTTATATACTCAAGAGAATTGAAGACATTTTGCATTAAAATCATGCACATAAATATTAATAGAAGCATTGTTCCTAATAAAAACATTAAAAGTGATCTAAGTGTCCATCAACTGGAGAATGAACAAAATGTGCAATGTCCACACCATGAAATATTATTCATCCATTAAAAGGAATAAAATATGGTTACTGCCATATTCTACAACAGGGACGAACCATGAAAACATAAGTGAAATGATGCAGACACTAAAGATCACGTGTTGTATGAGTCTGTGTTTATACGAAATGTCTATTCTAAATAATTCTGTGGGGTCAGAAAACAGATTAGTGGTTGAGGGAGTGGAGTGGGACATGGGAGAAATGAGGAGTTGGCTTTGGTGATGAGTGTGGATTTCTTTCTGGAATAATTTTGAAAATGTTTCAAAATTCATTGTGGTTATGTTTACAGAGTTCTGTAAATACACTAAAAATGACTGAATTGTATAAATAGGTGAATTGTATAGTATATGATTTAAATCTCTTTTGTTATGATTTTTTTACAGAGAGTGAGAGAGAGAGGAAGAAACAGAGAGAGAAGTCCCACTTCTGGTTCACTCCCCTAAAGGCCGTAATGGCTATGGCTGGGTCAGGAGCAGGAGCCAGGTGCTTTCTCCGGGTCTCCCACATGGTTGCAGGGCCCCTAGCTACTTTCCTAGGCACATTAATAAAGAATTGGATTGGAAGTAGAGCAGCTGAGCCTTGAACATGTACCTATATGGGATGCCAACTTCACAGGCAGTGGCTTTGCCTGCTATGCCACAGTGCAGACCCCAATTTATATCTTAATAAAGCCATTATTTAAAAATGTCTAATGAAGTCATGATAAAAGGGTATAATAGGAACCAACTGGAAACTTTTCCCAATGGATGGGACAGTTTGAGCATCAAAATGACTGACTGCATTGAACTGAAAAACAGAACAAGCATAAAAAAATTCAATGTTTGTAATGATAGCAAATCAACACAACAAAATATGTCATCATTCACCACTGGGGGTTGCTAGAGTACCAATTATTTCTCTGAAAAATTGAAAAAGTAAAAGAGTCAGTTTCATCCTGTCTTGTATGAATTGCATATTTATAGAATTGAATACTTGATAAGAGAAAATTTTTCTCATGAAAGAACTGTAGCCAACAGATGCAAAAAAATGACAGAATTATAAATTCACTATTTTGGGGCACTATTACCATTTGACGTAGTGGTAAAGATACTGCTGAGGATGCGGCTATTCCATATGATAATGCTTGGATTCAAGCCCCAGCTCCACTACTGATTCCAGATTATTGCTTATGAACACCCTGTGAGGCTGCAGGTGATGACTCATGTACTTGGGTTGCTGCTACCCATGTAGGAGAGTGAGTTTGAGTTCCCAGGTCCTGGTTTAGACTGGCTCAGCTTCAGCTGTTGTGGATGTTTGGGGAGTGACCCATTGATAGGTGATCTCTCTTTCTCTCTCTCAGTTTCTCTGCCCTTCAAAAACAACATTTAAAAATACATTTGCTATTTTTCAACTTATGAGGAAATAATGCTTCTAGGCATCAATTACGTTTAAATGTTAAAGGTTTGAGGTAAAAGTTTGGTGGGGAATTTTGTGTCAGAAGAACAGGCTGATATAATCTGAATCTTCTGATTTCATCTTTTTAAAAAAATAATATCTGGGGCTGGCTCCGTGGCTCACTTAATCCTCTGCCTGTGGCACCAGCATCCCATATGGGTGCCGGGTTCTAGTCCCAGTTACTCCTCTTCCAGTCCAGCTCTCTGCTGTGGCCCGGGAAGGCAGTGGAGAATGGGTGCCTACACCCATGTGGGAGACCAGGAAAAGCACCTGGCTCCTGGCTTCGGATTGGTGCAGTGCCGGCTGTAGTGGCCATTTGGGGGATGAAGCTTTCTCTCTGTCTCTCTCTGTCTCTGTCTAACTCTATCTGTCAAATTAAAAAAAAAATCTATTGGGAAAATATTTTACATAATAAAGTTTACCCTTTATTTTTTATTTTCTAAATATTTATTTATTTTGAAAGTGAGAGTTACAGAGAAAGAAGGAGAGAGAGAGAGAGAGAGAGAGAGATATCTTCTATCCTTCCACCTACTGGTTCACTCCCCAGATAGCCACAATGGCCAGTGCTAGGCGAGGCAGGCAGAAACTAGGAGCTAGGAGCTTCATCCAAGTGTCCTAGGAGGGTGGAGGGGACCCAAACACTAGAGCCATCTTCCACTGCTTTCCCCAGGCCATTAGCAGGGAGTTGGATCAGAAGTGGAGCAGCCAGGACACAAATGAGTGCCCATAGCTTTACCGGCTATGCCACAATGCTGACCCCGTAAAGTTCACCCTTTAGAGTGTACAATTCAGTGGTTTTCAATATAGTCACAGAGTCAGGTAACCAGCATCATTATGGCAAACACAAAATTATCACAAGTTTAAGTGATGGATCTTAATAGACTTTTATTTGCAATTGAGCAACAGCTCATTCTATACAATGAGTGAGTGTTTCAGCGAGCTGATTAGAAAAGATCAGCTTCATAGGCAACAAATAACTGAAATAGAAACAGAGAATAAGAAGCACACTGGGGGCTCCCTTGTGTTGGAGACAGGGGTCAGCTTGCATCATGGAAGGTCTAAAGAAAACTGCATTTCAGGATCTATTTTTTTTTTTCAAGACACTCCAAGGACACTCCAACACATCTTTTTATTTATATACTAAATTTAAAAATACAAATCTTATGAAGAATGCTTATTGGCCAGTGCCGCGGCTCAACAGGCTAATCCTCCGCCTTGCGGCGACAGCACACCGGGTTCTAGTCCCGGTCAGGGCACCGATTCTGTCCCGGTTGCCCCTCTTCCAGGCCAGCTCTCTGCTGTGGCCAGGGAGTGCAGTGGAGGATGGTCCAAGTGCTTGGGCCCTGCACCCCATGGGAGACCAGGATAAGCACCTGGCTCCTGCCATTGGATCAGCGGCGGCCATTGGAGGGTGAACAAACGGCAAAAAGGAAGACCTTTCTCTCTGTCTCTCTCACTGTCCACTCTGCCTGTCAAAAAAATTAAAAAAAAAAAGAATGCTTATCAAACATTGTATACATAAGTACTGTCAAATACTATTGGATTATGACATTATGTACATTTGCTAAGGTCAATTAGAAACAGAACGAAGTAGCAAAACTTGGCTGATACTGAATTTCAAAAGTGAAATGTTATAAAGTTTGGCAACTGGGAAGCAGTGATCTGCAGAGGAAGTCTGCAGAGATAAATGCTAAGAAAACAAACGGAATCATGCAGTTACTCCTGCCCTAAGTGTTCACAGGTAGCGTGCTTCCTCTTCCTCTGAAGTCTCATGGTAACAGAAATTAAAGTGCACAAGACCACCAGGAATACTTGGTTTGGTTGTACCCTGAAAGTGTACTACAGCCACCTGTGCTGCCACACGAGGGTCTCGACTCTGTACGGTTCCTGAGGCTTTGAAGTGAATTTTGAATGTGGCGAAGGGCAAGGAGGACATCTTCTAAATTGCACCAAATGGCCTTACAGTCTAGAAACACCAAAGGTAAAAACACAAATTTGGGAACAGATGCAAGGAAGCGACCTCTGTCTATTTGGCCACAGTAATAAAATTAGGACAAAGACCTAGTTTCACCTCTGGAAAATGCTTACTAAAAATGTTTCCAAAAAATCAGACATGTACAGCAAGCACCACATACTGTCAGCTACTGTCCACTCACATACAGCGCCATAAATACCAGGTACAAACACAGAAATACAGGGAGAAGCGTGTTAGCACTTACACTCATTTTACTAACATTAAGTATAACTCATAAAAAATAGGTCACTAGGCCGGCGCCGCGGCTCACTAGGCTAATCCTCCGCCTTGCGGCGCCGGCACACCGGGTTCTAGTCCCGGTCGGGGTACCGATCCTGTCCTGGTTGCCCCTCTTCCAGGCCAGCTCTCTGCTGTAGCCAGGGAGTGCAGTGGAGGATGTCCCAAGTGCTTGGGCCCTGCACCCCATGGGAGACCAGGAGAAGCCCCTGGCTTCTGCCATCGGATCAGCGCGGTGCGCCGGCCGCAGAGTGCTACCGCGGCGGCCATTGGAGGGTGAACCAACGGCAAAAGAAGACCTTTCTCTCTGTCTCTCTCTCACTGTCCACTCTTCCTGTTAAAAAAAAAAATAAAAAAAAAAATAAAAAATAGGTCACTACCAAACAGTCAAGAAAGAAAAGGAAAGCTTCTATTCTACAAAAGTGCTCCTTTTAGCTCTCCAACCTGATAGTTTAATTGTGGGTAAAACAAGATTGCAGGGTAAGGCCATCAGCTCTAAATAAGCTGATGATACCATATGTACATACTCACATAGACATGTTGCAATCTCAATTCTGATTTAACACCAATCTACTAGTACAAACCATTTATAGGAATCATTTTATCAGTCTTATTTACAAAGAATGACAAAGATATGGAAAAAATTTAAGTGTGGATAAAAGTAACCACAGTTCACAAAGATGAGACATTATTTACGTAACTTTAAAAAAAAGAAAGAAAAAATTCTAGAAAGAAATCCCTACTATATATTGTTCATTGGACCTAATTGGCAAATAAATGCAATGATCATGACTGATTACTGTTTTTTATAAAAACATCAATCTGAGGTCTACTTAAAGTATTACCTACAAATACACATTCTGTCATGATTCAGCGAGAATATTGTTATTGAATACATTTTTTTCCTCTCATGGCACATCACACTTTGTAACACTAGTAAGGTAGGTTTAGATAACACTTAAATCATCATTATGAATGTTTAATTGAATATTTTCCTTTCTGTAGCTGTGAAATGTAAAGCTTAGATTTGCTTCCATCAGGTCTCTTAAACCAAACTTCATCATGGTTAATTGTTGTAATTACGGCACTTGTAGGACACTCATCTTTTTTATCAATACAGATGGTCTGTCCACGTATATACCACTTGCCATCGTAATACAGTCTTCCTTCTTCACATCTGGCACTGTGCAGATGTTTTTCCAGTTTCACAGGTGGTTCTATTTTCACTCTGTGTGGACCCAGTGTAGCCATCGCCTTCCTGATTGTTGTCCAGTCTTCAAGAATATCAAGATCTTGTAGCATATAAACTATATATGGACCTGAAACAACCACTGGCTTCTTTTTGTCGGGACTGAAAGGCTCCTTCCTCTTCTTTCTTGACTGAAGCTCATCATTCCACAGCTCTGAGGTGATGTCCTCTTCAAGCCTCCGGATCTTCTCCTCGAGCTAACTCTGCACCGTATCATACAGCAGAAGCTTCTCGCTCTCACAATGCTGGAGAGAGGCTTGGATTTCACATTCATATTTGTTCTTTACAGATTCTAAGCAGAGCTCTCTATAGATTCCTGCTACCTTTGTACGAATTTGCATATTTTCTTGTAGAGTTGCCAGTGGTTCCAAATATTCTGGTGCCTTCCCAGCTATGACCTCCTGTAGTTTTGCATCCACCTGACTTTAATCGCTCTTTATAAAGTTGATCTTTGAGATCGGTAAACTGTTTTTCAAGGTTGGACATTTCATCTAAACATTCCATTCTTCTTTCACAGTCTTCATCATCCATTTCTGAGCTATCGCCATCCTCCGAGACCGACAAGCTCTCGGTGTTCTCGTCCTCGGAGCTGCTCCCCTCGTTCTCGGCGTAGTCCACCTGCATCTCATCGTGATGGTTCGTCTCCTTCTTATCCCCCCGGGAATGCACCGGCATTTTCCAGCCGCGCCGTCGCTTCCCACGCGCGGCACCCAGCCCGGCCACCGCCGCTTCAATGAAGGGCTCGCCGAACGCCCGGACCCACCCAGCGGCCCCAGGATCTATTAAGGCTACAGTTCTACGTGGTGATGGCCCAAAACATGTCCCAGTGACCCAGCACTTTTCTACTCAGAATCTGGCATGTGTGTGTAATGGCCAGGCTGAGCCTGTCTCGTGTCCTGGTGATTTCTTCCATCATGCCGCTTCATAAGCACAGAAGCTCGTCCCTGCTCAGAGGCCTGTGCAGAAGTAGAAACAAGCACAGGCAGCCAGTGCACCTCGCCCTGCCTCCAAGCCACAGAATAACACCCCAGAGAGAGAGCAGCCCAGCTGTCAGCAAACGGAAATAATCCTGAAACGGAGCTGACATCAAACCAGAAGAACGAAGAATCCAAAGCAGGCAGTGGACAGTGGACTTTGGAAGGTTTTGACATTGGTAGCCTGCTGGGTAAAGGAACGTTTGGTGATTTTTATTCGGCAAGAGAAAAGCAAAGCAAGTTTATCTTGGTTCTTGAACTGTGGTTTAAAGCTCAGCTGGAGAAAGCAGGAGAGAAGCATGAGCTCCGACGCTATGGCTATTTCCATGATGCTGCCTGAGTTTATCTGATCCTGGCACATGTACCACTTGGAAGTATGTATACAGAACTTCTGAAACTTTGAACGTTTGATGAGCAGGGGACTGGTGCTTCCATCACTGAACTGGCAAACGTCCTGTCTTAATGTCATTCAAAGAGGGTAACATAGGGACATTAAGCCAAAGAACCTGCAGGAGAGCTAAAGATTGCAGACTTCTGGGTGGTTGGTACATCCTCTGTTGTCCAAGAGGACCACCCTGGGTGGCATGCCTGTGCCCTGAGATGATTGAAGGTCGCATGCATGAGGAGAAGGGGGGCCTCTGGAGCCTGAGAGTTCTTTGCTGGGAGTGTAGTTGGGAAGCCTGCTTTTGAGGCAAAGAGGGAGCCAGGGACTTCATTTCGAGTCTGTCAAAGAGCAATCCCAGCTGCAGGCTCACTCTGGGAGAAGTACTAGAGCATTTCTGGGTCACAGAGAAGTCCTTGAAACTTTCTGACTACTCAAAGAGCCAACTAGCAAACCATCTTAATCATCCAAGGAGAGGAATCCTTGAGCCAGGGCTGCTGTATAGCCAATTCTCTAGGAACCTGCTATGGAAATATCCCCTACAATGTACAGCCTGCCTTCAGTGGAGAGCACTACAGGAAACACCTGCTTTCCTGGGCGAGTGGTACCTCAGCCTCCTACTCAGAAACTTTGCTTCAGTAAACACGACCCTCTGGAGTGGGTGTAGCCATGAGAGTTGTGCGACTTCTACTGGTTTCAGAATCTGGAGGCAAGGTTTGACTGCACTCTCTACTGCCTGTGCTGGACAAGTTGTCCCTGTAGGAGTCATATTTGGTGTCTGCTTGTGAAGAAAATGACCACTTTGCCGTGACTTGTTCAGCTAAATAGCTGTACAGTAACCTTCCAAGTACCTGGTGTGTAACTTATTCGATGGCCAAACCCTGTCAATCTGTTGGAATGAAAATGTGTTTCTTTAATTTTAGATGTTAAAATAAAAATTTTTGTATAGACTTGTGGTTTTTCTCCTATGGTACCTTCTTAGGTACGCTCTCCATGTCTGTCAATGCTGTTCAGGCTAACTAGGTTTTTGGTCCTCAATCACTTTGTAAGCTTAGCACACAAGCTCTGCCTCTATCTCAGGACTTGTTGGGACACAGAAAAGACCAAGTGTTGTGGAGCTGTTAAATGTAAGGGCTTACTTTTCTGCATTGGAGTTATGGCTTGTGTACAAAATCTAAATACATGAATAAATATGTCTACTTGGTGGGTGGGGGTCGGGGGAGAAGCACTTTGTGGACTTCTTTATTATGCCTGCTAACACTGGCTTGTTTGGGAATTTGGCAGTTATCTCTCTGCATTAGTTAGATTTTCATAGCTACGACATACCATTCAAGAAGGAAACAGGTCCATTTTGGCTCACAGTTTTGGAGCTTTGCCGTCCAAGATCAAGCAGCTGTATTTGTTTGTCACTCCTGTTGGCAGAGTGCCAAGCTGTTGCAGAACATCACATGGCAAGGAGTTAGAGTGACTATCTCTCTCCTTTCAAAGTGATTCAGTCATGGGAGCTCCACCTTAACAATCTAATCCAATCTAGTTACTTCCCAAAGGCCCACCTCTGAACACCATAAAAGGATTAACTTTCTTCCCTCTTAGTAACAGTACTTTGTGACTTTGGGGATTAAATGCCTACATGAATTTGGCAGTCATATCCTCTTTAAGCCATAGCGTACTCTTTCATTTTCCTGAGTCCTTGGAAGGGCAGATAAACAATGGTAGCTTCTATTTTGTGGTAAAATAGCAGAGGGGAGCAGTAAATAATGTAAATAAATGCCATGGCTTTTCTCCAGTAAAACTCTTCTTATGAAGCTGGCAACAGGTCAGATTTGCACTGTTAGCCAAAGTATGTCAACCCATTAAAAACATTATACAGGAAACCCAGGGGATATAAATGTACCTTAAATCAGCCATGTCCAGAAAGAGAGGCAAATGACTCAGTTTCTTAAAGAAAATGTTAATGGTATGAAAAAGGCTCACATCCTACTTTCATAAATTTACGCTGTCTCTCTGAGCAGCATAGAGACAGAAAGAGAGACACATGCACACACACACACACACAGAAAGCTCTAAGCTATTAGTTTACTCCCCAAATGCCCACAATGGCAAGAATTGGTGGGGCCAAGATCGGGAACCAGGAACTTAATCCAGGTCTCTCATGCGCATGGCAGGAACCCATTGAGCCATCACCACTGTCTCCCAGGGTCTTCCTTAGTAGGAAGCTGGAGTCAGGAAGTAGAGCCAGGGATCTAGCCATGGTACTCTGTTAAGACAAGGTTTATCCGTGTCTTAACTATTAGCCTAAACACCTGACTCAGTGTTCTCTTTTTGTTCTTATACTACAAGTTGCTTGCTTGGGAAATCAGAAAAGAAAGCCTGAATGCATTTGAAAGAGCACAGTGGTCTTCAGGAAACCTTCTAGTGGCTTTACTGTGCTTATCTTCCACTAATGGCGAAAACCCCTCTATCTGGACAATTACAGTTCTTATACGTACACTCCTAGTGATCTCTTAAACGTTTGATCTGTAGCAGACTTTTCAGAATTTTCCACTTAGGTTTATTTTTTTTCAAGTGAAGCAAGGTGAGAAAAGTGTCATTTTAATGAAAGGCTCTTTCCAATAGTATCATTAAATTTTTTTTTTTTTCACTTAGTGGAAGAGATATGGTTAGTCAGTTAAATTCTTAAAAAGGTTTTCTTGGAAGTTCATGGATGAAATGTTATTGCTCATGTAATTTAGTTGACAGATTTTAGCTAATTGCTGGAAGATAATATCACCGTGGTTAAAATAGTTTAAAAGGGAGGAGAACTTGAAATTATGGTGAGCATGTTATTTGGGATAATTGCCATTCTAAACAAAATCCAAAAGAAGTAATTAGAGGTATTCAAAGCAATTAGCTAATGGATCTTAAAAGAATCATGTGAGTTGAATTTATTTTATATAGTTAAAGATCTTAAATATATAATACTAAAATTACTTTTGTACTTTATTTTTTGACTGTTGTACTTTAAAAAACATTTTTATTTATTTATTTGAGAGAGAGAAAGAGGGAGCAGAGAGATGGTATAGACAGAGAGAGAGAGAGAGAGAGAGAGAGAGAAACTCCCAACTACTGTTTCACTCCCCAGTTTCCCACAACAGCTGAGGCTAGGCCAGGGCCAAAGCCAGGAGCCTGGAACTTAATTCGGGTCTCCCATGTGCTGTTCCTGCTGCTGCCTCCTAGGGACCACATTAGCAGAAACCAGAGGCTGGAGCTTGAGGCAGGGAATGAACCCATGCAAGACAAACACTCACCTTTGTTCTACATTTTTGATAAAAGAAACTCTTTTGTAAAAGTCATGTTGCTTAGAACACTAGACACATCTATTGTTCTGAATATGTTCCTTAGTTACCAAATTTGATTTTAGACTTACATTTAAATTTTTAAATAAATATGAATATACTCCAGCTGTAATGTTTAGGTGATGCATAGCTTGAAGTTTTTTCCTTATTACTAATTCTAATTTTTAATAATTTTTCATTCTTTGAAAATGTTACAACTAAATGGAAATTTGTTGCTTCAATAATAGCTACATTTTTGTTTATATTTATACATGACATTTATTTTTAAGGAATGCTATCCTAAGGATATACTTTCTTCTCGTGATTCATGTAATTTTTGTGCATAATTTGATTTATATAAGTTGTATGAAGACAAACTGAATTTTCTTGAGTTTAAATCAATATTTAATTTTATGTAAATAAGTATTTTAAAATTGTGTTCTTGACTTTCATTTCTGTCCATGATGTATTAGGGACCAGATTTATCTTAAACCATTAAATAAGCAGACAAAATATACAAAACAATTATTTTCAGATATTGGACAATAGGTAGTACAGAAGAGTGATTTCTGAGAAAACAGAACAACTAGATGAGCTCTATGGTGGCTCAAGCTTATAGGATAGAGATTTTAGGTTTTAATGCAGGCCTTCCATCCCCTGGTTCACTCTCTAAATGTTTGCAACAGCCAAGAGTGAGCCAAGCCACAGCTGAGAGCCTGAAATTCCATCTGGGTCTCCCTTGTGGGTGACAGGGACACAAGTATTTGAGCCATTACCTGTTGCATCCCCGGGAGTGCAACAGCATGAAGCTGAAATGGTCCTAATGGCCAGGGCTGGGCCAGGGAGAAGCCAGGAATCTGGTTCTCCCACATGTGTAGCAGGGGCCTAAGCTTTTAGGCCATCTTCTGCTGCTTTCCTAGGCACATTTTCAGGGAGTTTGGAAGTGGAGCAGCAGGGACTCAAACTGGCACTCAGATGGGATGCTGATGTCCCAGGAGGCAGCTTAACCTACTGAGTCACAGTGCTGGCCACCAAGTGGCTTCGTAACTGCTGTGCCAAATGCCCACCCCAGGCCAATGCATTTATAGAGTACGTGGTAGAGTGAGAGGAGAGAGCTGCACAGTTGGAGAGTTCTGGAGAGCTGCGTCTCAAATATCTATCCAGAAACTATCAGACATAACAATACGTAGAGCTCACACAGTGCCAGTGATAGGTTGTGTTTCTACAAGTCACAGTGGAAAGTCCCTTTTACTCCCAGGGCATCGAGTAAAGGTAGAGCTCTAGACTGGAACAGACCAACTATGGCTTTTCTTTGCACACGGTATAAACTAAGAATGATTATTACATTTTATTTCTTATTTTTGAAAGATTTATTTATTTGAAAAGCATAATTAGAGACAGAACAGGAGAGAGGGAGAGAGAGATCAGTCCTCAGTGGCACAGTGGCCAGGGTTAGGTCAGACTGAAACCAAGAGCCTAGAACTCCATCTGGGTCTCCCAGATGAGTGGCAGGGGCCCAAGCACTTGAACCATTCTCTTGCCGTTTCCCAGGCACATTAACAGGAACTGGATAGGAAGCAGAACAGCAAGTATTCTAACACGCCTGAGCATGATGAAGAGAGAAACAGAAGATACCGATAGGATGCTAGCTGATCTGGTAGAGCTGAAAAAAACACAAAGTTTGAGATTAAAGAAAAAAAAAAAACCACAAAACACTGAATGGAATGGACAGGAGTTTAGGTACTGCTGAAGGAAATGCTGTGCCGGTGCTATGGCACAGTGGGTTAATCCTCTGCCTGTGGCACTGGCATCCTATAAGGGTGCCAGTTCTAGTCCTGGCTGCTCCTCTTGTGATCCAGCTCTCTGTATGACTTGGGAAAGCAGTGGAAGATGACCCAAGCTCTTGGGTCCCTGCACCCGCATGGGAGACCTGGAAGAATGCTCCTGGCTCCTGGCTTCAGATCAGCCCAGCTCCAGCTGTTGCAGCCATTTAGGGAGTGAACCAGCGAATGGAAGACCTTTCTCTCTGACTCTCTCTCTCTCTCACTGTCTATAACTCTACCTCTCAAATAAATAAAATCTTTTAAAAAAAAAGAAGGAAATGCGGTGAACTAGTAGACATATTATTTGAAGCTATCTTAATGAAATACTGATGAACTGAGCTTTAAGTACTTGCAGCTGTCATAAGAATTCTAGGAGAGGAGCGATGTGAGAGGAAGGGCATAGAAGTATTTGAAGAAACAATGGCTGACATTTTACCAAATTTGATTAAAAATTATGAACCCCATAGGTTTAAGAATTTCAGCACTCCAATCAGAAGCCATGTGAAGAACACCACACAGGCAGGTAATCAAATTGTTTGAAACTAGAAATATAGAAAAGAATAAGTCAAAGAAAAAAGACACACAGAGAAGCAAATATAAGAATGACAAAGAAAAACACAAACAAAAATAGCAGAACAAAACATTTAAAGTGCAGAAAAAAACCATACCAGAAATTTACATCTAGCTAAAATATTTTGCATTTTTATAATATTCACAAAATGAAGATAAAATGAAGAGTTTCTCAGATATACAAATGCTGGTAGTGTTTATCAAGAGCAGAGAAGCACTATAGGAAATGTCATAGAAATTCTTGAAGACAAAGGAAAATGATGGCAGATGAAAATTTATAGCTACTCCAATCAATAAAGAAAACCAGAAATAATAAATATTTAGGTAAATATAGGAGTTCCCTCCTTATTTTAAAAATCCCTTTAATGGATAATTGTTTAAGACAAAAGTGGTAGGAAGTATTGTGTGGTTTATTACATATGTAGACATAAGCTATATGACAGTAGTGCAAAGTTGGGGATTGGAAGTAATGCAACATTGTTTTAACTTCTTAATATAATCAGTGTAATTCACAATATTAACAAACTCAAAAAGAAAAGCATGATTGTCTTAAAAAGATCCAGAAAAAGCAACTGACAGAAACTACACCATTTCTTAATAAAAACTATTTTTTAATAAAAAGAATTATTTATTTGAAAGGTAGAGCTAGAGAGAGAGAGAGGGAGAGACAACAGTGGGAGAAAGAGATTTTCCTTTTGCTGGTTCACTCTCCAAGTGGCTACAAAGGCCAGTGCTGAACCAGGCAGGTGCCAGGAGCCAGGAGCTTTTTCTGGGTCTCCCACATAAATAGCAGGGGCCCAAGCACTTGGGTCACCTTTCACTGATTTTCCCAGGCTATCAGCAGAGAATTGGATCAGAAGTGGAGCAGTGGGGGCTCAAGCCATATTTATTTATTATACTACAAATTCTTTTTAAGCTACTTTTTAAATTGTGCTCTTACTTGTAAAAAAGTTTGTAAAATAGTGTGCATGTTACAATGACATCAACTTCAAAAATCTGTTTACTATGTCTCTCATTTGCATTAAGAGATCATGTTACATGATTAACCTATACTATCTATGTTTGTGTATATTATATTTAATCTGTGATACTTGCACAGTGTGAATAGCACCTAAAGGTGTGTTTATCAGGATGTGTCTCTGTTGCTAAACAACACAAGCCTATATTGGTTGCCTTCCCTGCCCTGTCTTACCTCCCGCCCCTTGTATGATCGTCCTGAGTACAGTAAACTATTTGTACTTGTTTGGACACATCACCTCAAAATATGACTGAGGTACATCAGAATATGGTACCCCAAACCACTTCATTAGCACCATTTCCATAGCTTATTTTGAGAAAATGCAGACATAAGAATAACTCTGAAAAGCTGTGATTTTGTAAAGGATATTGTATCTATAAATGAAGTCGACATTAGTAAAAGCATCTGTGTCAGGAAAAGAGCTGCTCTAAGACAACTTCTGTTACCTAGGGACTCTTCATCTTCATAAGGCAATCTTTATTCACCATAGTTTTACTCCCTCCCTTCTATCTCTTGTCTCCAGTGCCACAAAAGCCCTAAGCTCCTATTCCATTGTGCATGTCAGGATGCCATATAAGTTTCATTCATCTGGACCTTCAAGTCTTACATTTTGTAGGACTCCTGAGTGTATGTATGTAATTAAAGTGACTTTTCTCCTGCTCCTGTCAATTCTCTATCTACTGTCAATTTAATTTGTGGTCCAGACAAAGAATACAAGAGAGTATAGGGAGGCCATTTGCCTTCTCCTCTATGCTAAAAAAAAATGATGTGGCCTTTTAATTATTAAAATGTTTCAAATGCTTTTAGTAGTGATTCAACTAATTATTATATTACTTTATTATGAAGTTGATGAATAGAATATTTATCATTAAAAATATGGACTCTGCTTGACTACGTATTTTGGAATGATTTTATCAGCTTGACTGATAATGAAGGTCAAGATAATGCAATGCTAAAAAATTGAGAAATTTAAAAATAAACATTATACTTCACAATATCATCAAAATATGAAATAGGAATAAATTTGACAAAAGTTGTTCAAGACTATATTAATACTTCTGAGAAAATTTAAAGACACAAGTGAATGGAGGGATTGACAAGCTTATGGATGTCAATTCTATTTAAATTGGTCTATATTAATTCAATTTCAATAAAAATCTCTGAAGGAATTTTCAGTATAAATTGATAAGCTGATTGTCAAATTTATGTGGAAAAGCAATAGATTTAGAGAATCAAAACTATTTTGAAGAATAAACCTTTTTGCCCATGTTATATATACTTGGTCTTCCTCATAACATGCAGTTCCTAAAACTATTGGTATCTTGGGGCTGATAAGAATGTCTTTTTTGCAGGCTAATGAGATGACTAGTAACTGGGAGAACCTAGGTAAGTAGCTTCAGAATACAGACTGGTCGCCACAGAAAGACCAAGGCTTCATCGGGGGCTGAGACTTGCAGTTGGTTTCCACTTAGCATGGAGGAGGGGTGAGGGGCTGAAGGCTAAGTTATCATTGATGTAATCAGTGTAATCAATAATGTATACATAATGAGGCACCCATAAAAACCCAAAAGGACCTGAGTACCTACCTGGAGGTTCTTGGAGAATGGTACACTGGAGAGGGCAAGGGAATGATGCATTCCTTCCCACATACTTTACCTTATGCATCTGTTAAAGTTACTGATTCATCTGTATCTTTTGTAATATCCTTTATGATAGAAAAACATAAGCAAGGTGCTTCCCTGGGTTCTGTGAGCCACTCTAGCAAATTAATTGAACCTTAGGTAAGGTCATGGTAACATTGATTTATACCCAGTTGGTCAGAAGCACAGGCCATGACCTGGGCTTTCAATTGGCCTCTAAAGTGACAGGCAGGGTTTTGGAACTGAACCCTGAACCTGTATGAATGGAAACTTCCTCCAGGTTTAAAATGTCAGAATTGAATTGCAGAACCTGCAGCTGACACCTGCTACAGAATTGCCTGATGGGGAACTCCTGCACAGCTGAGGTCTCAGAAGTGTTCAGTGTTGGTGAACGAGAGGACAGAAAAATAGCTATGGTTTTTGGTATTCCTATTAACACTATCGTATTCCTAGAATTTTTACATGGCAAAAATAATTAAGATACTGTTATTTTGGTGTAAAGATAGATATGAATCAATGGAACAGAGGGGGAGTCTAGAAATAGGTTCATGTATATATGAGGGGAATTCAAAGTGTTTATGAAAAATAGAATTAAAAAATGTTTGTCTTGTTACACAAAATTTTTGAAATTCATGCTTTCTAGAGATCTTCACAGGGTTAATGGAAAATGCATTTAGGAAAAACTATGTATGGATTTCATACTTTTTTAGATCAAAATAAGTTTATCTTTTAATTCTATTTTTCCATAAACTTTTTGACAAACCCTCAGATTTTTAACAAAGGTGCTAAAGTATTTCAATGGAGAAACAATAATGTTTTCAAGAAATGGTGCTGGAATAATTGTATAGCCATATGCAAATAAAGGCAAAACCTTAACTCTTACCTTATACTATATATAAATATCAATTTGAAATGATTCATAGATTTAGTTATAACCTAAAAATCATCAGCCTAAAACCATAAAAAGTCTAGAGAAAAACACTGTATAAAACATTAGAGATCATAGATTTGGCAAAACTTTCTTAAATAAGACACCAAAGACATGATCTGTGAAAAAAAACCAGTTAATAAAATTAGATTTCCTTTTATTTACTTGAAAGAGTTACAGAGAGGGCAAGGCAGAGGCAGGGAGAAAGAGAGGGAGAGAGACAGAGAGAGAGAGAGAGAGAGAGAGAATCTCTTCCATCTGCTGGTTTACTCCCCAAAAGGCTGCAATGCAAGGGCTGGGCCAGGCTGAAGCCAGGAGCTAGGAGCTTCATCTGGGTCTCCCATGAGGCTTCAGGAGCCAAAGGACTTAGACCATCTTCCGCTTCTTTCCCAGGTGCATTAGCAGGGAGCTGGATTGGAAGTGGAGCAGCTGGGACTCAAAAAGGTGCCTATATGGGATGCTGGTGCTGCAGGTGGTGGCCCCACCTGCTACATCACAGTGCTGGCCCTAAAACTATATTTGTTCAACATTTAAAACATTTGCCCCTCAAAAGACATTGTTAGGAAAAAGCAAAGGACAGATGTAGAGGACATATTTGCAAAACATATCTGACAAAGAAAGTGTATCTAGAAAACATATATATGTTTATATATATAAAAACAGTATAATGAAAAAATGGACAAAGTATTTGAATTGACACCTCACTAAAGAGGATGTATAGATATCCAGTAAGCATATGAAAAGATGCTCAACATTATCAGTCATTAGAGATATATAAATTAAAACCATAATGCAATACCATTCCCTAATCAGCTGATGGCTGATATTAAAATTTACAACTTTGATAAATATTGATAAAGATGTGGAACAACTGAAACTCTTATACTCTGCTCTCAAAAATGTAAAATTGTTTAACTAGTCTGGAAATATATTTGAAATTTACCAAAAAGTCAAGCATTCATCCCTTTAATATGATTCAAGGAGGCTATATTGCTTTTTCTGAAATGATAGTGTATGTGTACATAAAGACTTGTAAACAAATGCTTATGATACCTTTGTTATAACTTCAAAGTGCAGCCAATACTAATGTCCATCAACAGGTGAATGGACAAATAAATTGTGACATATACATTCAGTGGAATTATACTCAACAGAGAAAGTAATGAGTCAGATACAGATTTCAGCATGAGTATCTTTCAGAAAATATTATGCTAGTGAAAGTAGTTGGATTAAAAAATAGTACAGCAGGGCTGTACACTAAGTTAATCCTCCGCCTGCGGCTCTGGCATCCCATATGGGCGCCGGTTCTAGTGCCAGTTGCTCCTCTTCCAGTCCAGCTCTCTGCTGTGGTCTGGGATAGCAGTAGAAGATGGCACAAGTGCTTGGACCCCTGCACCCGCAAGGGAGACTTGGAAGAAGCACCTGGCTCCTGGCTTCGGGATCGGCGCAGCTCTGGCCATTGCGACCATTTGGAGAATGAACCAAAGGAAAGAAGACCTTTCTCTCTGTCTCTCTCTCTCACTCTCTGTAACTATACCTCTCAAATAAATAAATAAAATCTTAAAAAAAATAGTACAGCTTCTTCTGGCCCCAGGTGCTTTGGGGGCCATGAGTTTACAGGGTAGACATGGCCAAGTTCAAGAAGGATACCACACAGCGCCATTCCTAAAAACGGCATCAAGAAACCTTGATCACAAAGATATGAATATCTGAAAGGAGTGGTCGTCAAATTCCAGAGGAACATGCATGTTGCCTAGAATCACAAGAGGGGCCTAAAGAAGATGCAGGGCAACAACACCAAGGCTGTGAGTGCTTGTGCTAAAGCTGTCATGGCCCTCAACAAGCCCAAGGAAGTTAAGCCCAAGATTCACAAGGTTGTCAGTTGCAAGCACAATCAGTTTGCCTACATTACTCACCATAAGCTTGGGAAGCTTACTCATTTCTGCATTACCAATAGTATTAGGCTGTCCCAATCAAAGTCCAAGGCCAAGGTTCAGACCGAGCCCAGGCTGAAGCCCAGGTTATAGCTCCAGCTCTGCATTTGGCTCAGGCTTAGGCTCCCAAATGCATTCAGGCACCTAATGTCGTCCAGTCCCCCAAAGGTGCTCAGACCCCATGAAGGCCCATACTGGTAGCCTCTGTCAGCCAATATGGGGATAGAAGGACTGGTGTGACCCTGGGCTGCCATCTGCATGGGACTGGTGTCCTCTTGTGCTGTTTGTACAAATAAACCTGAGGTAGGGTAAAAAGCAAACAAACAAGCAAAAATGAAAAAATAATAGTACATATTACGTAGTTCCTTTAATTATAAGTCTAAGAAATGGAAATGTAATTATGTTGCCATAATGCAAATCAGTGGTTGACTGGAGATGAGATGAAGGCAGGAAGGGATTACAAGTGGACATGTGGGAACCTTAGGAAGTGAATGCTCATTATGTTGATTGTGGTGGTGTTTTTATAGGTATAGCTCCATGTTAAAATGCCTTAAACTCTATCCTTGGAACATGTACAGTTTATTGTATGTGATTATGCTTCATAAGCTGTAAAACAAAGAGAAAATAATAAGCAAAAACAAAAAAGCTTGCATTATCTTGCCTAAAGTACATTTTAGACTTGGTGTTGTATAAACTGCTTATATATTATGTCTGAGGGGGCTGGTGCGGTGGCATAGCAGGTAAAGCCGCCACCTGCAGTATCAGCATCCGATATGGGTGCTAGTTCAAGACCCAGCTGCTCCACTTCTGATCCAGCTCTCTGCTATGGCCTGGGAAGGCAGTGGAAGATGGCCCAAGTCCTTGGGCCCCTGCACCCACATGGGAGACCTGGAGGAAGCTCCTGGCTCCTGGCTTCGGATGAGCACAACTTCAGGTGTTGTGGCCAATTGGGGAGTGAATCAGCAGATGGAAGACCTCTCTTTCTCTCTCTCTCTCCTTCCTCCTCTTTCCTCTCTCTCTCTCTGCGCCTCTCTGTGTAACTCTTTCAAAAAAATAAATAAATCTTTAAGAAAATATATTATGTCTGAGTTTCTCTAATAGTTGATCTTGAAAATTTTGTTGCATCAATATATGCCAATAATATTCAGAGTTACCAGTAATTTCTTATTAATTATAATAACACACCATAATTAAATACTCACCTACTCAAGGCTGGGTGAGCAAAATAGATGAATTCAAATTGGAAAGCAATCCACAGAAAAACTCTTCTCTTCGGCTTAACATTTTTTCATGTGCTTAAGTATTGTCTAATTCACAATGGAGAGTTTTTGTGGTTTTGAATTCCTGCCTAATCAGTTTCTCCTTTCATCCCTTTATAAAAGGAGAGAATTGAAAGACTCAGCAAGACTTGCTATGGGCAGAGAGAAGCCAGTCTATTTTGAGCAAAGAAAATCAGGGTGCTGAGACTTCGGTACTCTTACTCTGTAACTAAGTCCCAGGTGCAGAAGTGAAAGACCAATACAGGGACTGGAAGATAACCAGGCATTAGAAATGAGCACAACAACTACTATTGGCAAATACCAAAAAAGACAAAGTGACTATGGTATCAGGAAAAGTAGCTAACACTTGTTTCTCCACAATTTAAAAAATTTCTTTCCATACAGTATCTTCAATAACAGAAGACTGTTGTGGACTCTGTGTTGCTGAATGAAGGAATTAGAATTCTTACCAGCATCTAGGATGATTCTCCTTTTATTTCACACATTTCTGCATATTTTGTGAGCAGAAGAATTGGCTGCCTTTGGTAGAAACTATCTTGGAGTGGGCACTGTGACATAGTGGCCTACAGTGCTGGCCTCCACAAGGGACTCCGGTTCCAGTCTTTACTGCTCCACTTCCAATTCTGCTCTCTGCTATTATGCCTGAGAAAGCACTGTGGGAAGCCCGACTCCTTGGGCCCCTACACACATGTGGGAGACCTGGAAGAAGTTCTTGAATCAGGGTTTCAGATAGGCCCAACTCTGGCTGTTGTGCCCACTTGCAGTGTGAACCAGAGGATAGAAAATCTCTCTCTTTCTCTTCCTCTCTGTAACTCTGCCTTTCAAATAAATCAATTTAAAAAAAAAAAAAAGAACCTATCTTGTTGCACAGGTTTTTGTAGTAAACAGCCTTAGAGATAGATGGTGTCTCTCTGGAGCCAAGAGCAGACTTGCTCATTATCCAGTACAATAAAGATTTCTCCTTCAGGAACAAAGGTCAGAGAAGTTTACTTACTGTAATAAAGATTTGGGACCCTTACGCTAAGGGTTCTTTTGTCCTACCCTGTACTACCTAAACAGGTACCATTTGGTCCTCTTGGTGATACTGTAGGAATTGAGGCCTGGGGACCTGGCACAAACATTGATGCTTTCTGGTTATTGTTTTGCTCTGAGCAATAAATTGTCCTTTGTCTTTGACCCAGGAATCTCATTTCTTCCACCAGATCCATTATACTGTAGGGGGCTAATGTGTTAGTTTGCAAATAGGCTAAAAATCTCAGATCCTTCACAGTTCTTGATTCTGTAGACATTTTTTGGCAGCTAGGTGCATAATCTCAGGAAAGCTTTAAAAAATCAGAATAAGTCAATAGTCAAATATATTGAATAAAGAAAATCAGCAAGTGAAATTTAATGCAAAACACAGCTTCTCCATCCTGCAGAACAAAGTTACTAATAAGCGAATTCTGGTCATCATCTGGCTGTGGGGAATAATAGGTAATGGATAATGAATAATGAATAATAGGTAATTAGTGGCAAGTGAAACAGCCTAATTATCAGGTAAAAACAATTACAGGGACCAGAAGAAATAAAGAAATTGGAAGACAATGGAGTCTTAATGTGCGGGAAGTTAATCTTAATTTTAAGGAAAAGTTGGTGCAGGAAGCTTCCAGAGAAGTATTATTGCCATTAAGATGGCACTGAGCCTTTTGTAATCTCTGGAAGGAATAAAAAATACTACTGAGAATGATTGTTTCTCAAAAGCAAATGGAGTGGCAGAGATCTACTTAGTATATTTTGAATTTTGAACCATCTGTAGGTAGTATTTTTAAAAATTAGTATACAGACCAATTTTAAAGCATTACATAATTTTTAGAGCTGGTAAACACTAATTATTTTTTAAGTGAAAAAAACAATTACTTGCAGGGCAGGGATATTACATTTTAAAATTTTACTGAAAACTTGTTTTTTAGAATTGCAGGTAGTTTGGTTTCATGGAGGTAAAGATGTCTTTAGAATTGATTACTTTTATTAAGGAAATTCTTCAGAATAGGCTCTTTCATTCTAGGTATGTAAAGTAAGTAAATACCCACCTATTGCTTTTGGAGAAAAGTATGAGATTACTTTGAATTGGAATGCATCTATTGTGTCCCATTTAGAACTGTCAGATGTACATATTTTAGTGCTAAAGGACATTCAATCCGGGACTATTAATGTCCTCTCCTTGAGTTTTTGAGATTGAATAATTAAGAATTTGAGATGGAACTTTCAGGAGTAGAGAGCTTGCTTTTATTTGTACTTTTGGGAAGTCAAAGGAGTATACAGTTCAGCCAGGCTTGGGGCAATTTGCAATGGTCAGTGTTCTGGTCACAGAGTGTGTTCTGGCCCAGCACTGAGAGGAGAACCAAAGAGCAAATTGGCCTGGATAGCTTTGATTCCCATTGGCAGTAAGTGCAGGTGTTTGTTGTTGGGCTATGTGAGGAGACTCAGATAATAATAGCAACAACACACAGGGGTTTACCCATTAGATTAAATGAACTATGCTGAGTCCTTGAGACTATCTCAGAAGAGCCCTGGGAAAAAGAGAGGGCTCTTTTGCAATTGTAGAATAGTACTTAACTAAATACTATCATTCTATGAAGCAAAGAAAGAAGAGGATGCGGAAGGGTCCAGTGAAGACAAACTAGGCAGGAAAACCACCTCAAACAAAGGTAAGATTTGTCATCCAGAATTAAACTGATTCCGTCTTCATTGGCTGTGTGTTACCCTCCTCTTCCTGATCAGAGAGGGAGACATCTTTACTAATGAAGATTTCCTTTATAGATGTACGTTCTCCTACAAAAGGGCAACTTTTCAGAGCTACCCCTGCCGCTGCATGTCGTAGTCATTTTTGCATTGCTGTAACAGAATACCATGGAGTGAGTACCTTATAAATGATAGAAATTTATTTTCCATAGCTTTGGAGGCCAAAAAGTCCAAGATTGAAAGGCCTACATCTGATAAGTCCCTTTTTTTAAGTGCCTACTTTCTTTTTTCTTTTTTTTAAGATTTATTTATTTGAAAGGCAGAGTTGGGGGAGAGAGAGAGGGAGGGAGTGAGGGAGTGGGGGAGGGAGGGAGAGAAGAAGAGAGAGAGAGAGAGAGAGAGGACCTCCATCTACTGGTTCACTCCCCAGATGGCTGCAATGGCTGGAGCTGTGCTGATCTGAGCCAGGAGCCAGGAGCTTCTTCCGTGAGGGTGCAGGGGCCCAAGGATTTGGGCCATCTACTGCTTCCCCAGGCCATAGCAGAGAGCTGAATTGGATGTGGAGCAGCCGAGACTCAAACCGGTGCCCATATGGGATGCTGGTGCTTCAGGTGGTGGCTTTACCCACTACGCCACAGTGCCAGCCCCTGACCTAATCACTTCTTAAAGTTCTTCCCTTTCAACATTCTTGAATTCAGCATTAGATTTCCAAACACATGAGATTTGGGTGATATATTCAAACCATAACACTGTAGTTTCTCAAGATAATCAATTCAAAATAATCCTTAAACCAGATAGGCATAAATTGGAGAGGCAATTCTGTTCTCCCATAGTCATGTTTTAGAATGGTGTGTTCTGAACCTGGTCATGTGGAAAGTGGTGGGTTAGTTTTAAGGAAGGATAAGTTGAGAAACATGAAGACTCAGAGAGGACTTCGTTCTTGGGATGTAAGTTGCCACTTAGAAAAGGTAATTCTAATATAACATGTATGTGTTATTTAGATTTATCCCCAGGCTAACTCTTCTTAGTCTCACGTTTGGGTTCTATGTAGGGCAGGAGAGAGAATCACAGAATGATATATAATTCGGATCTGGCTAAAAGGCCCATGAGAGTCTCACAGGCATGGAAAGCCACAACACGGTGGCAAAAACAATCTAAATGAAAGATCCTGGTGAACAAGACCCCAGCAGAAGGAACAGGCCATCAAGGAGAGAGGCGCCTTTCTCTGAAGGGACGAAGGAACCTCCACTGTCATATGGCCTTGACTAAACAAGTTCAGAGTTGGTGAACTCAAGGGACTTCCATAGTCTAGACAGCTCATGGCAAGAGCCTCGGGTGATTGCTGATGTCATAAATAAGAGTGTCAATTGTTAAATCTACAACAGGAGTCACTGGGTGTAGGCTCCCCACATAGGATCTCTGTCCTTAATGTGTTTTACTATGAAACTTAAAAACACTACTAATCAAACAATACTCTATACCTTGTGCGGTTGTGTGAGGGCAGCCTGTTGAAATCCTTGCTTAGTATATACTAAGTTGATCTTCAGTATATGAAGGTAAGTGAAAATGAAACTTGATGAAGGGCGGGATGGGAGAGGGAGTAGGAAAGGGGAGGGCCGTGGGAGGGAGGGAGGTTGAGGGGGGGAAGCCACAACAACACAAAAGTTGCACTTTGTATATTCACATTTATTAAATAATAAAAAGAATAAAAAATGATATATTATTTAGTTAGTTAAATATTTATTTATTTATTTGGAAGACAGAGCTATGGGGGGAAGGGGAGAGAGATTCCATATGCTGGATCACTCCTCAAATGGCTGCACTGCCCATAAATGGGATTGAAGGCAGCAGCTTAACCCACTGTGCCACAATGCTGGTCTGTCATATAAATTTCTCTAAGACATGAAGAGAACAACAGTTTGTATGAAGGCTGCTCCACAGGAGTCTAATGCAAGGGAGGAAATATCTCCCAACTTCCCAATATATAATCCACTACTAGCAGAGTGGAGGTGGAGTCCAATAGATGCCTGAGGGGGCTGGGTACAGTGGGCCATGCCGGGCCTGTGGGACCAGCTAGTAAGGTACTACACATGCTTGGGTGAGAGTTTTAGGATGTAGATATAAAGACAAGAAAAATTTAAGCAATTACCCTTAGGGTGACATAGAACCTGAAGAAGAATTGGTTTACACATGTACTTTATTGTTGATCTGTCATTAAGTCATTGGAGTTGTTTTGTAGCAGCATGGAACCATTTCCACATGCACAGACTCACCAAGCTGCTTGAATTGAAACAACTGAAATAGTTTTCATCTTACTTGGCACTTTACCATGTATTTAAAAAAACATGTAAACATAATGCATACTAGTGATGGATGCAGATTAGCAAATATTAATTGATTTTTATAGAGGGAAACTATAAATCTGTCAGACTTTAACAAAATGTATGATATAAAAGAAACCATTTTTAGTGTTTAAATTGAATTGCTGATATATTGCAATATTTCACAGGCCCCTGGTGAGAGATTTGCCTATATTCTGGAACTCTACTTTATTGAAAAAAAGCTCTCAATGTTATAAAACTTGAATATTTTCAGGAAGCAAAAAGCATTTTCAAATATAAGTTGTTCAAGGAACATTAGGTCTCTTATTGCTTGAATCAATGGGAAAAAAACTAAATGGTTTTAAAAAAGGTTTGAAGCAACCAAAAAGATAATCTTTCTTTTTTTGAGGCAGTCAACTTGAATGATGAGCAAGTAGAGGGAAATGTTTAGTTGTTAAATTTTGACTTTATTTACACATTAAATTATGAAATACAAGGATACTCTCTCAGTTTTCCACTATAAGGTTTATAATTTTACCAGAACTGAAAACAAATGAATTTTTTTTTGCAGTAAGATTTTCAATAAGAGGGAGAATAAAACAAAACTACATAGCAATTAAAATCTTATAAAGAATAAAATTAATTTTAGACTGGAATTTTCAGATTTCCATGTTGCCAATGCAACTTTAATTTTTGAATAAAGTAGGCTTAAGGTAAGATTAGATTCTTAAAAACAAAAGTCTCTGAAATATGAAGATCGTCTATTGTATCCAGTAAGAGGAGCTTTGTCCTTTAACTTCTTTCTCTTTTGTGTTTGAGCAAACCAGTCAGGGTCAAGTGTGCAGACCTGTTCCATGAGATACACATCTGGGGAGCAGAGGTCAGGGAGAGATAGAGTGAGCTAAAGCAGAGAAGCCTTCTGGACTGGGGCCCAACAAGACTGATTTACTTGGAAAGAAAGCAAGCTGTCAAGCTCCTTCACTTCAGGGTCAGGAATATAATCTGCTTGGTGATGTAGTTGTTTCATAAAAGGAGTTTTATTCTGAGCCTTCATTGTTTTCCTCCTAAATGGCTTACTTCCAGTACAAATGCTAACCTGAAGAGGAATACAAAATGCTGTATGAAGCCCATTCATATATATCTACATATTTTTTCTACTGCTCATAATTTGAATTGCACTTTGCCCCGTTTTCTTTTTTATAATTTAATACATGGAAAGACTTCTTTAAGTGAAGATTGTGATGCCATAGAGACTGCATTAGTGCAAAAAAACTGCCAAATTTCAGGTGAAGCTATCCAGTCACAGAAAGAGTGCAGTTTATTATAGAATAGGTCAGAAGCCAGAGGCACAAGGTTGAGTTTTATCCCGGAGTTCTTGGTGAATATCTCACTATAGAGATGATGCTGTCTCAGGGCCCCATGTCCTCTAGACTCTTGAGTGGCTAGAAAACTGATGTATTCAAAGAAGTGCCCCTTGTTAAAAATCACTTACCATCATCAAGCACAATGGGTAGCAGTGTTTAGAGACCTCAGTACCTCCATCAGGCTGTGCTTCTGAGAAACGTTGCTTTGATTGTTTAAAATAGCTTTTTCTCTAGATGTTGTGTTGGATTTACTATAAACAAACTCTTCCTTTGAAGTGTGTCCCCATTCACCTTTCTGATATTTAAGAAATATTTCCCCCCACATAGACTGTGTTGCCAATAATTCTATCTTTGCTTCCCATACTTGCTATGATTCTCTGTGGGGATTATGATTCCCAGAACTACGGTCATTGGATTTGACCATGTGTCTTGCATTGGCTAATTAAATACGAAAAGAAATGACCACACAGATTTTAATCTGAAGCAATGCTGCATTTTTCTTTCATCTTGCTGCCTGCTGCCATCCAAGTTAAACATACAATGGACAGCTGCTGGTCCCAGTACGAGAGACAGATAGGGCAGGAATAAACCTGACCCATGTCTTGTGAGGCAGCTGCCTAGCCAACTTGTGAACTGTAAGTGAGAAATAAATGAACACTTTTGTTGTGAGCCGTTGAGCTTTTTAAAAGGTTCTTGTTCAAAGCAATATCACAGCAGAATCCAACAATCGTTAACATTGTGACATTTCTGTTTTCTCCCTTTTTGTTTAATTTTTTGAGGACAGTTGAAAATAGGTAGACTTCATGACACTTCATTCGTAAATACTTTAACTTATAGATCTAAAAATGAAAACACTCTTATTTAGTTTGGGCTGCTATCGCAAAAATCTGAAAAAGTAGGTGGCTAAAATGCAGGAATTTTCTCATAGTTCTGGAGACTAGGAGTTAGATCAAGGTGCTGGCCAAATGGGTTCCTGATGAGGTCCCTTTTCCTTCCATGGTGGAGACAGAGAGATCATTTCTCTTGTGTCTCTTCTTGTCAAGGCACTGTTGCCATTCCTAAAGGCCTAATTGCCACCCCAAATCCCACCCTAATGCAATCACATTGGGAATTAGGGTTTTGGCATATTAATTTTGGAGGGACTTAAAATTTCAGTCTATAGCAAAGACATATTCCCATTCAACTAAAAGTGAATTAACTTATAAATGATAAAAATCTTTCCTTTATATTAAATGCATAAGAATGACCAAGAGTAAGCTAACATTACAGAAAATGTGATAATATTGGAGGTATGTGGCATATAAAAAGCAACCACAGCCAGTGCAGAGTGAATTGAAACTGTCCAACAACTTCTTGAAAAACATTATTTTCAAGTTTATTAAATGTAAGGAAAGATAATGATTTATAAGCACAGCTACATATATTTTATCAGCATTGCTGAGGGCCCAGGCAATGAGGTGTTTTAAGCTATCTCAGTTTAGTGGTACATAAATCCATCTAGTGCCAGCATGCCAGGGAGTGCAAAGAATTAGAGGCCGGCATGAATTCCTAATGTGACTCAGCATAACGTGTGACTCCTGCTGAACACTTTCAAATGAATTGATGAAGGGCTGTGGGCCACACTCCTTTAAACATAATGCTCAAGGTTGTTTCTTGTACTTCAGCAATAAAACTCTGCACAAATACCCAGAAAGGAGGAAGCTGAAATATGATAGACACATATGGATTGGAGATAGTAAATAGTATAGAATAGGCTTTCCAGCTGGCTTTGCCACCAGACAGACCTGATAATCCTGGATGCTGGGCCCATCCCTCCCTGAATAGTTATCTTTGGTAAAATTTTTAACTTCTCTGTGCTTGGTTTTCTCAGCTATATAACGAGGATAATGAGATGCTGTATTTAAAGACTATACTGTAAATTTTTAGCTCCCAGTAGACATGGACATTTGATCATTTAGCTTCTCTTCCTCTCCTCCTGTCTAAGGACAAAAGCTGTTTGGGAAATTTGGTAGAAACAGTGGAAAAATAAACTGACAGATCAACTGTGGTCGAGTAGAGGGCAGCAGACATTAGGGAGACATAGAGTCAAGATGGAAGCAGTTGGAGGAAATGACCATCACAGTACATAGGAGTCAAGGAGGGCTTTCCTGGGAGTGCAGTATACTTGAGAATGTAGCATAGTGTCCATAGGCCCTTATATATTTTAGTAGATGTAAGTCTGGATTGGAATCAGATCTGGCTCTGCATCATGAAAATTATAGTTCAACAGGAAGCGTATGTAAAGCTCATAACACAGCGTTTCGCATGTGGAGTGGTTAGTGAATGGGAGTTTTGGTTCACTTGAGTCTAGAGACAGAGGCACCTTAGAACCATCTAGTCCATTGATTCTCTTTTACTGTGGATATCATTTAAGGTGGTTGTTCTTTTAAATCTTTTGTAAAAAGATCTAGTTATTTGAAAGGATGATGCAGTGATGGAGTGTGTGTGTGTGTGTGTGTGTGAGAGAGAGAGAGAGAGAGAGAGTGAGAGAGAGAGAGAGAGAGAAATCTTCCATCCACCGTTTCACTCCCTTCCCATATGGCCAAAACAGCAAGGTTTGGGCCAGGCTAAATCCTGGAGTCAGGAATTGCATTCTGGTCTCCCATGTGGGTGGGGTGGCAGTTTGGGCCATCTTCTGCTACCTTCCTAGGTGCATTAGCAGACATCTGGATTGGAAGCAGAGTACCCAGGACTCTAATGAACTCTCTGATGTGGGGAGTTGGTGTTGCAACTGTTGGTTTACCCTGTTATGCCATAATGCCAGCCCCTGGTTTTTGTTCTTGTATAAAACATAGCTCCTAGCTCCCACATCCATCAGTTCTGGCCTAGAGAGTCTGAGGTAGGACCAAGGAAGCTGCTTTTTTCTTATTTCCCTTTCTTTTTATCCTTGATTCAGGTGGTCTATCTACAGACTACAGTTAGAATGTAGACTCCAAGGCTATCATCTGATACTAGTTCTCCTTCTTGGTGCTATTCTAGAGAAACAGTCTTTTGTGTGCACTATAAATAATATACGAGGATAGTTACAACAACATTTGGTAGAAGTTAAAAAATTGGAAAGGGTCTAAATATCCCTCAGTTGATGACTAGCGTACAAAGTATAATGTATTCCTATAATGGAATCCTATGCAGCAATTAAAGAAACTAGGGGAGATCTTTATGTTCTGATGTGGAAAAATCTTTAAGACATATTGCTTAATGAAAGTGAGTTCAAGAACAAGATATACAATGTGGAATTATTTTTAAACATAAAGAGAACAGTAGTACCTATATATTTATGGGGAGATATATGTATGTAGACACATGATGTAAAAGCTTAGAAAGGTTTGGAAAGATTCAAACATGCTAACAGTATTCATTTCAAGACAATGAGTGCAGTGGCCAATAATTGGGGTATTGTTCTTTGTGATGCTTTACATATTTATAGGGCAAATTATTTATTTATTACTTGAATAATTACAAATGTATGAAAAAAGACCTAGCTAAATGCTTCCCAGGAACCTGATATTTGCCTGCCAATGATCTCAGTCTTAAATGTGGAACTCATGAACTTGATTGCTTGTTCCAGGGCAGGAGCTTATTTCTTCCATTCTCAGTGGAGCTATTCAGGGACTGAATATGAGAATGCAGTAGCTATGGCCATACCCTCAGTATCAGGTGGCAGTGGCTGTTAAGAAAGGCCAGCGGGGACTGGGCAGAGATGCTGCAGGTGGTAGTTAGATTAAACTTGAACTTGTCAGTATCTGGCTATGGTCAGATAATCAGAAACACAAAAATAAGGAGGAGACAGCTTCCTAGAATGCCTATTAATTTATAGTGAAAAATATAACATGGGCTGCTATAGTTCTTTTGGTACAGCCATGGCGTTCTCTCCAAGTGGAAAAGCCATAAGGAAAGTCAAATGATGAATAGAGAGCAATACTGCAACTTACCATGAGCCATCACTATATCAAAATGTTTGAAGTCTTATGAGGAATGCATTTTCTCAGAGGCCAGAATCAGAAAGGACTTGGTATGTGTAGAATCAGAAGGGGAAGATTTGCATTAATCAAACATTTCATGCCACCTGGTTAAGCTAATCAACCACATCCAGCTCCTGCTGGGGATCAACTTACTGAAGAGGACTGGCCTATTTCAGTCCCACTGGACCAGGCTCCTTGGGACTGTCCGAATGGGTGGTAATTCTGTTTGTACCTCTCAGCTTCTTGTTTCTGCTTTGATATCTTGTCAGCCCTGCTCTATAGATCAAGTATTAGATCTGCTAATATATTCAATCATTTTACCATTTTGCACGTCTGGGATTTCATTTGATTTTCTTTGTATCTTTGCTCTGGTCCATTGTGTGTTGCATTCACAGTCCAGTGCTTGCTGCCGTTTCAGGGCCTCCACAATTGGGGTGCTCTTCCCACCTCCTCTGATGTTTTTTCTAGATACTTCCTTTGTTATTTGGGTTTTTGCAGTTTCAAGGTCAGCTTGTTAGAAAGGCTTTCCCTGAGCACTCAGTCCCACAAAGTCGCTCAGCCATTCTCTATTGTTCCACATTGTTTTAGTTTGTGCATAGTTCTTATTAGCTTTTTAATATCTAATATTTACTGTTTATATGCTTGCATTTTAATTTTTGGTTGTGTTTCTCGTAGGATATAAGCTACATAAAAGCAGGGATCTTGTCAATCTTCCTTCTGCTCTATGTCTGGCACTTAGAACAGGGTCTGGCACTTAGCAGGTTCCCATGAATGAATGGATGAAAGATGTATCAAGACTGCAATAGTACTTTTGTAATTGATAACTTCTTGTGACTTTCAAATAATGACGAAGATAGCTTAGAAATGAGCCAGGCCAAGGATCTGCAGGTCTTGGTCAGTTCCCAGTGAGTGGCAGGCTTGCCCAGTAAAGGGTAGGTTAGAAGGGGATGTGTTCAGAAATGTTACCAACACGGTCATTATGAAGAGAGTGGTCTCTCAACAGTGAAAACAGATGCAACTGAGTATTCAAATGCTGCCCACATAACAGCTTACAGTGAGCATACTTCAGAAAACCACAGTACTGATTCAACAGGAGATAATCCTGCAAACCAAGAGGAAAGGGAAACAAAGTCAGATCAGTGAAGAGTTAAGAATTCAATATTCCCAAGACATTTGCATTTCATCAGATTTCAGGGTCTTTCTTCAGAGTCTGAAAAAGCTACCACTCCCCTCAACATAGAGTGTTCACCTCTCATTGGGTAGGGACAAATCTTGAAAGAAGTAAGAGAGACCCTTTTTGAATGGTGAGTGAGATTGAATTTTCTAATGAGCTATCCAGGAGAAGGATTGCTTACAAGGAAATATCCATAAGGTAGGAGATGATTATAAACATTGATTTATTTTATCTTCTACCAGGTCTTGTGCAAAATGATCCTAGGCTTAAAAATTTCCCGTTGATATAATCTGCCTTGAGGAAATAAGAATATGAATAGAGATGATAAAAGCATGAAATGACAAAAGGCAATCTTTCTTCTCTGGTATTAAATCTATTTTTCATATTGATTTTCAAAATGTGGAAGTTTTTGGCATGGAGTATAGATCCATTCTTAAAGTCATGACATTTATAAATATCTGTCTAATAAAGTAGAATAAATAAATTCTAAAGGAAGAAATTAATATGATGGCATTACTGAGGTTAAAGTATATATTTTTGGTGCCATGCAATACTTAATTGTCTTTCAGAGATGATATGTTAGAAAGGTCCTAAAAATCAGGTTTCGTTTTGATTATAATTATGTGGAACATCTTTAGTTAAGATGAAGTAGGTAGTTACATAACAAATGTAGTTTATAACATAACAATTATCTGGTAAGAAGAAAATATTTACTGTTAAAAATATTGTAGGCTGGTGATATTTTACAGAATAATTATGAATAATAATAAAAATTTATAATGTATTTAGTTTCCTATGATATGTAGAATGATATGTAGAATATTACATTTCCCCACCTGTTGGTCATTTTATTTTTACTCCCTCCTGTAAAGAATTTATGATTCCTAAATAAAAATTAACTGCTGGCTTAAACTTGACTTGAGGGTTTTTAGGACAGAAATTAATGTTTGTATATTATATTCTTTCTGTCCACTATTATTCAGGGCAAATAAATAAGGTCATTTATATGGATGCTAAATATTATTTGCATTTTGAAATTTTATGAAGAAACTTTCATTTATTTTCTATTTTGAAGAAGTCAGTTTTTCTCATAACATATCTACAGTAAAATGTAAGCAAAGAGATACTATTGTATCTATTGTATTCTATTGTGAGAATAAGACCAAGCAAGTCATTAAACAGGAGACATCTTGCCTGAAAATCTGTAAGAAACAGGTCTCCTTCTGAAATTCACATCTTAACTACTCTTCTTCTCTTCTTCCTCCTTAAGTTCATTGGCAAAAATACAAAGGAAAATGAATAGATATATTTTTGTATCTTTACAAAATAATTAATGAGAGATTTACAGGTATTACTTAACTCAGCCAAAGATAGGCAAGAAGATATTCATTTCAAATGTGATGTCCTTTATTGTTGAGTAAAGACTGAACACTTGGCTGCTTCTTCCAGTTCCTAGAATTTATGAGATATTTGACAAGAGTCCATATTAGAAAAGAATCTTTATTTTCATTTATTTGATACCTGCTGTAGTAATATGACATCTACTATAATTTAGTCTTACTGGGTAGGTTATAAGATTTGAAATGTAAGTGTTTTGCATCATTTCCTTCCAAGTGTTTTAATTGACATTCTGCTATAATGAACCCCACAGGCCATTACCTGGCTAATTGCTTGAGTTACAGTGCTTATACAATGCCATTCTTTGTCCTTGGTCTTTTGGGGTATTAAATAGCAAGGCTGTCCTGAAAGAGGAAGTGGCTGCTGTTTCTTGTGTGAGACATTAACCTCTTGGTAGCTTTTTCAGGGACAGACTCCCTTCTGTTCTTCTCTGGGCTGATACTTAACCTGATGCTTATCATAGAAATCTTTTATTCTGGGATTTCAACTCTCTCCAGGAGGGCCCTTGACCTCCAAAGTGTCTTCAGAGCCACTGCCACAGGCAGACTTTTTCATGAGCTGTCTCTAAATCCTGAAATAGCCTTGGACCAGGTGACAGAATAAGGATGTAAAAATATTTATTTCTCCAGCACTGATAATGATTAGCCAGGATTCACTGGGAAAAGAATCTTAATACTTTAGAAATAGAAAAGGGTGCTGAGTTGGCTTATCTAGTTCAATCTGATTGTTTTAATATAATTATTCTAGGCTCTACAAGTGAAGAAACATAGGCCAGGGTCACACATCCATTAGTGACTCAGATTCAGGGCTCCCATTAATGACCCCAGATCTGTGATGCAGGCTTAGAGCCTGAGGCCAATTATGGAAGTGAGCGCAAAGCAGGAAAGGCCCAAGGTGAGCATGCCAGCACAACCCAGAAAGCTGCCATCTGGCTTAGACCTTCACATATTTTCTGCCTACTTGAAATTTTTTTAAAATTAATTTTATTGTAACTTTTTAAAAAAGACACAGAGAGAACAAGACTGAGAGTGAGAGCAACAGCAAGAGGGAGAGAGAGAGAGGAAGAAAGAGAGAGAGAGAGAGAGAGAGAGAGAGAGAGAGAGAAAATCTCATTTGCTGTTTTATTCCCCAAATATCTGCATCAGGCAGAGCTGGGCCAGGCTGAAAGCCAGGAGCCCAGAGATTAATGCAGGTCTCCCACGTGGGTTGCACAGACCCAAGTCCTTGATCTACCAACTCTGACTTTCTGAGTGTGCATTAACAGGAAGAAAGAATTGGGAGCAGAGCTGGGACTTGAATCCAGAACTCTGATAGGGGATGCAGGTGTTCCAGGTGGTATCTGAATCACTGTGCCAAATGTCAACTCTAATTTTCTGCCCATTTTTGATGATGGTATGAGTCAGTGATGGTGGCTTCCTAATTGGTGAGGCATAATTATGGGCTTTTCAAGAACTTTTTGAGAACCAGACACAGAGTAAGAACCAGCTGTAGTATCTATAGGTCTAGATTAAGTTATCTCAGCTACTTCTGCTTAAAATGTTTCTATAGGATGTGCCCTTAAGTTCATCCTTGATGCTAAATGGCTCTGAAACTGGTTCAGATTCTGATAGGCAGAAGAGGATTAATATCTTTTGGGATATACGAAATGTCTATTGACATCCTCAAACCTCTGACTTTGCTGATATTTGTTTATAAAATATTTCAGAGTGTTGGAATAGGTTTAGAACTGCACCGGAAACAAACAAAAAGGCAGATCTTTTAATCTTCAGATCAATTTAATCTCTCATTGCAGAAAGAAAAATGAAAGTTTGGTAAGGAGGCATTTTTATGATAAAGCTTATTTCGTGCCACATTTTTAGTGGTTACATTTTATGTCTGAGCTTTTTACACATGGGAGTACAGGGGAGCTGCTTAAGGGATCAACACAGGTCTTTGGACACTGAGAAGCTAGGCTATCAACAGAAGGTAAGCTGCTTGTGATGAAAACGTCCTATCTATCACCTTATCCAACAACAGCTTCTGCTTTCAAAGACAAACTCTTGTGCTGTAAAGTTCACTGGGCTGCTAGATTCTGTATCCTGAAGCTTTTCCAGAACCTCTTCTGTAGGCAATCTCTGGCTAATTTTTAGACAGATGGGAAGGATCAGAAATGAGTTTATTCTCAGTCTTTTTCTGTAATACCCTACTGAGGAATTCCCTACAATGTCATTCTGCTTGATCTCCAAAGAGGTGAATAGTATTGCTTAGGTTTGCTTATATTTAATTCTAACAGATATATAAATAATTCATAACAAGGAAGTAGACAAGTCTCACTGAAATCTCTACTTTGTGGAGAAAATTTCTAACATAGAGCCTGATTTGGCTTCCTTGTGGATTTTTGTTAACATGCTAAAGCCTAACAAAAATATACTTCAGATATATGTAAGTTTTAAACTCAGGTATACAATAAAAAATGGTAATAGATAGTGAACTTCTATCAGGGGCAACTAACAAATCAATCAATCAATATATTCAGACTCCATTTTTTCTCTTTTTTAAATGAATGAACTTTATTTTTTAGAGCAGCCTTAGAGTTACAAAACAATTATGCACAAAGAATACAGAGTTCCATCTACCTATTCCCTCACTCTTCACACAAAGTTCCCCACTGCTTTTTTATGATTAGGGAAATGTATATGTCTTCAAAACTTACTTCAGAATCATTATCCAGTTGTCCACTCATATGTCTATACTGTCCCCATACCCACTTCCCTTAGTTTTCTTTGTCCCTATAATAAGGAAATAACTAATCTAATCACTACAGCACTTGTATTCAGATGTACTGAGGGAAATTAAAAAGATGAAAGTGAATAATCAATTTTGCTCTTTTTGTTCTTGCCTTTGCCTAATCCCATTCTTAAGGATTTTTTTTAAACTTCTAAAATTGTGGAGCTGACACTTCGTTTATGCCTAAATTTGATCTACATTTTCCCTTGTCTACTTCTCTATGCAAGTGACTTTGCTTTCCCATCAACCAGTAACTTAAATTATTTCTTGGTTTTTGTCCTGGTTGATTTCTCTCTTAAATGCAGTTTCTTTTCCACATTCCACCCTATGTCGTGGGTCTCCACTGCAACTTGTAACATTCTGCTTCCTGTCCTGCTACTTAGATTTCAGGAAAGGAGGGAGGGAACTGGAAAAGTGGCACCAGGCAGAGAAGGGGAAAAATCCACATTTGTAGCTGGACTCTTTTTATGGTGTTATACTCTGAGCCAAAGCCAGTCCCTTGCTATCTGATGGAAAAATACCGAGAATATTTTTATTTTCCTGTATACTTGCTAAATGCAAGCAGCATTTAACTTGATAAAATAAAAAAAAAACAGTGTACTTAATAAAATTATGATGGATTCACTTACTGAAACCCTGTGGAAGAGTTCCTACTGCACAAAAGACATTACCAGGCTTTGCTGCATGTATCAACACAAAGGGATGAGCAAAGATCATCAGAGCTGTTTTCAATTACTCCAGAATTGTTCCTGAAGAATAAAGTAGATAACAGGAATCCACAGTTACCAAGTTTCTCTTCTTCCTTTTATGTGATGTATATTTCTGAATGAACTCAAGATCTGAGCTCTAGAAGTTTATGAGAAGATTTGGGGCAGGAATAATAGTTTATGAAAAATTCTGTCTAGTTCACTTTCATGGTTGCATAGCATGGAGAGCACAACACCGGGCTTACCCAAAAGGAAGTGAGGGTTTTTTGAGGGATGTAGCTCTCAGGAGGGGCTACTTAAGAGGAGTGGCAGCAACTGCCCCTGCCTGCTTCCCTTCTGACATCCTTGTGTACCATGTGCTTGTGGTGGGGCCTGCAGCTCTGAGTGAACCTGGCTGAAATGGGTGTGATGGTGATGATACTTACATTCCCTCTTGGCTGCCACTCCTAACCTTCAGCTCACTTTTAGTTGTTTATTTAAAGAGATATGTATGCATTTATTTATTTGAAAGGCAGAGCTATGGGAGGGGGAGATCTTTCATGTGCTGGTTCACTTCCCAGATGCAGCAGTAATCTGAAGCCAAGAGCTGCTTCCAAGTCTCCCACTTGGGTGCAGGGGCCCAAGAACTTGAGCCATCTTCTACTACTTTCTCAAGTGCATTAGCAGGGAGCTAGATTGGAAGTGGAGCAGCTGAGACTTGAACTGGCACCCATATGGGATGCTGGCACCACAGGTGATGGCTTGACCCGCTGTGTCACAGCACCGGGCCCCTTAGTTGCTTATTTAAACAGGAAAGTCACAGGAAGCTCACAATCCTCAGCCCAGAAGTCATTCCATTTCTTTATTTCTTGTCTTGCATTGCAGGCCTCTTATATCTTTTTTTTTTCCTTTCAATCTCTCAAGCCAGAGAAAGCACCACAGATCACTCTGGTTTATTTCACTCAAGATGTTTTATCAGAAGCTGGGCTGAGATGTCATGTCGCCCCTAAAATTCACTAAGGCAAGCTAAGATTTAGTTACTTTGGTCTTAGAGGGATAAAGTTTAACCAGTACCATTTTCATGTAAACATTTCTATGACTAAGTTGTGCTGCCAACTACGAAATCACTTCTGATTTGCTGTGTATTATATTTTAAACTAAAAGTTAACTAGTAACTAAGCCTTAATTTATATTTCCTAAATAAAATAATTATTAATTATTTATCATATTCTTCAGGAAATTTCCCACAAACACTAATACTGGGCCTTTTTTCTTATCCTTACTTTTTTGGAGATGGCAATTAAAACCACAATCTACAAAATATTCTAGAGACCAAATATAAAGGTAAACTCTAATTTACATTGAAGATGCTCTTTTTGGATAGAATGTAATGTGATGATTATTTTCCATAGCAGATTGATGTTTTCATTTGTGAAATAATGTCAACAAAATGTTCAAAGCCATCATCATTTCTTGCTTGGACTACTAGCCTCCCAGTTGCCTTTACAGCTTATTGCTTTGTTTTACCTGTAGCTATGCTCTGCAGAAGAACCAGGGTGACACTTGAAAGCTCAAAGTTTATTAAATCTCTCCCATGCTTTAACTTTAAGTGACTTCTGTCAGCTTGTAGAACAAACTTCAGATCCTTGTGATGGTTTATAGCAGCTTACATGCTGTGCCCCAGATGGCCACACCAGCCTCGCTCCTTCTGACTCCATGCATTTACGGCAAACTGGCCTTCCTTCTCTCTTGTGCAAAGGCACATCCAGTTCTTGCTGCTTGGAACCCTTGTCTTGCTCTTTCCAAGGCTGGCTCCTGACTCATCAGTGCTCATTCCTCAGGCCTTTCCTATCTTCGTAAGTGCTACTTTCCTATGTTTTCACTAGACATTTTTCTGAAACAATCCTTTACCATAAGTCTTTAGCAAATCCACTTATTTATTCCTTCATACATTTACAATAGTATGAAATATTTGTTTACATCTGATATTTGTTACTCCCACTGGGATAGAAATGCTGAGGTCAAGTAGTTTGTTCTATAACTCCTGCCCATAATAAAGTGGAAAGCATCAACAACAGATGTGATGAGGCAGAAGAAAGAATATCTGAGCTAGAAGACAAATTTTTGGAGATATCTCAGTCAGACAAAAGAAAAAGAACAAAAAATTAGAAAAACTTAAAATAGTATTCAACATTTAAGGGATACCATGAAACAAACGTACATGTCTTAGGAGTTCCTTGAAGGCATGGAAAGACAGATAGATTAGAAGGTCTATTCAGTGAAATAATAGCAGAAAATTTCCCCGATTTGGAGAAAGAAAGGGACTTCAAGTCCAGGAAGCTCATAGAACTCCTAATAGACATGACCAGAAAAGAGCTTCATCACTACACATTATAGTCAAGATTTCAACAGTAAAACACACATCTTTTATCATGCATGGAACTTTCTCTAGGATAGACCATATGCTAGACCATAAAGCAAGTCTCAACAAATTCAAAAAAATTGAAATCATAACATGTATATTTTCTGACCACAATAGTATGAAGCAAGAAATTAATATAAAAATCTCTAGGAATTATGGTATCACATGGAGACTGAACAACGTGCTCCTGAATGAACAGTGGGCCATAGAAGAAATTAGAAGAGAAATCAAAAACTTTCTCAAAACGGATGAAGATGACAACAGAACATGTCAAACTTATGGGATATAGCAAAAGCAGTGTTAAAGTTTAATAAAATAGGAAATGAAAAAGGAGTTGTTAAATGGATACCACAGAAATTAAAAGAATCAGCAAGAGTAACTACTAAGAGCTCTATGCCAATAAATTGGAAAATCCAGAATAAATGGGTAGATTTCTGGACACATACAATCTACCAAAATTGAATCATGAAGACATAGAAAACTTCAATAGACCAATAACCAAAATGCAGATTGAATCAGTAACAAAAATCCTCCAAACAAAGAAAAGTCCAGGACTACATGACATTGCCACTGAATTCTACCAGGCTTTTAAAGAAGAACTAATTCCAATTCTTCTTAAACTACTCAAAACAATTGAAAGATAAGGACTCTTCCCAAACTCCTTCTATCTGGCCAGCATCACCTTAGTTCTAAAACCAGAAAAAGATAGGGAAACAGAATTATAGATCAATATCCCTGATGAACAAAGATGCAAAAAATCCTCAACAAAATATAGTTAATTGAATCCAACTAAACATCAGAAATATCATTCATTTGGACCAAGTGGGATTTATCCCTGGTATGCAGGGATGGTTTAACATTTGCAAATCAATAAATGTGATACATCACATTAAGAAATTAAAGGATAGAAACCACATGATTATTTCAATAGATTCAGAGAAAGCATTTGATAAAATACACCGTTGCTTCAAGATAAAAACTTTAAGCAATTTGGTTATAGAAGGACCATTCCTCTACAAAATCAAGGCAATATATAACAAACCCACAGCCAGAAGCATATTGAATAGTGAAAAGTTGGAAGCATTTCCACCAAGATATGGAACAAGACAAGGTTGCCCACTTTTGCCATTGCTATTCAAAATAGTTCTAGAAATTTTAGCCATAGCTATTAGGCAGGAAAAAGAAATCAAAGTGATACAACTGGAAAGGAGGAAGTCAAATTATCCCTGTTTGCAAATGACATGATCCTATATATAGGGAATCGAAAAGACTCCACTAAGAAACTCTTGGAACTCATAAGAAAGTTTGGTAAAGTTTCAGGCTATAAAATCAACACACAAAAATCCATAACCTTCATATACACAGACAGTGCCATGGATGAGACAGAACTTGTAAGATCAGTTCCATTCACAATAGCTACAAAAATTTTTAAATGTCTTGGAATAAATTTAACCAAGGAGGTCAAAGTTCCCTTCAATGAAAATTACAAAACATTAAAGGAATGAATGGAAGAACACACCAAAAAAATGGAAAAAATTTCCATGTTTATGGATTGGAAGAATCAGCATTATTAAATGTCCATACTACCCAAAGCAATTTACAGATTCAATGCAATCCCAATCAAAATAGCAATGGTATTCTTCTCAGATCTACAAAAAATGATACTAAAATTCATATGGAAACACAAGAGACCTCAAATAGCTAAAGCAATCTTACACAACAAAACAAAGCTGGAGGCATCACAATACCAGATTTTAGGACATACTGCAGGACAGTTTTAATCAAAACAGTCTGGCATGTAGATAAATGGAACATAATAGGAACCCCAGAAATTAATACCACATATCTACAACTAACTAATATTTGACAAAGGAACTAAAAATCACCTTGTTTATTTAGGTCTGAATTTCTGATACACAAAGCTATTTGTTATGATAAAATGGATGTCATCTTAAACCATTGAGTGTAGGATACTTTGTTGAACAGAAGTAGGAAACTGGAACATATAAATGGGATTGGTGAGTATTGACTGATCTTGGTTGCTTTCAGCTGGTCTTAATTGGGCTCACTCATGTGTCCTTGGGTCAGTGGAGATTCTGCTCTAGGGTGTGTATAGCTAGGACAGTTCAGCTGGGACAATTCTACCCTGTGAGCAATAATTGAGGCCATTCATACCCTTTTCAGTGCAATGGCAAAAGTAAGAGGGCAAGTAGAGAAATACAAGGACCCTTGATACCTAGGCCTGGGACTGGTATTCTATTTATTCTACCTCATACTATTGGTCAAGTCACATGACTGAATTCAGAATCAAAGATTAGGGCATCAGCTCTGTTTCTTTTATGGAAGTTAGAACAAAATCCATATATCAGAGGATTCAGAGAGGGATGGAAATTTGGGATAATAATACAATTTACTAAATTTACTTCATTTCAGTTTAGCTAATATCTATGGGATACCTACTATTTCCTGAACATTATGCTAGTCATTGGGAACATAGAAATAAAAGGACTTCTCTTTGCGTTCTTGAAATGCTTACTGTCTTGGCAACATTCAGGGTAGTAAAAGGATTTACTGTATTTAGGTTTTTGATTGGAGATCTCAACTTCCTATTTTGGCCTTTACTTCTAACCCTTCTGTCAAGATCTACACCTGCATTATACTTCAGGCCTAGAATTTAAGTTCTGTTTTATTATTCTATCAATTTAAAATTTGGTCAGAAGTCCTTTTTTGACTGACCCATTGTAAAATTTTATTTGGCAGGGTATTTATGCTTTTGTGCAAATGTGAAAACATTCTAATGTAAAGCAAGTGACATGTCTGAAACATCAGTCAAGTTACTGCCAGATATTCACCATTGTCATTTGAAGGGCTTAATGTTTTCCTCATCACCAAACTCCTGGAAAGTTTTATCATAAAGTGTAACAACGTTATCACTATTACCTGTATTTAAATTGGGAAGAAGAAATCCACAATATAAAAGGAAACTTACATGAGCACAATTCATGCTCGCAAATAAGGACACTGAGTATCTTCCTTATACTGGTTGACTCTTTTGTGTCCTGCTGTATGAATTGTGTTCCCCACTGAAACTTGGTTTGCCCCATACCAGTGTATTCACTGTCAGAGCTGGGACTTCATAACTTTCCCCTTCCTTCCTCATCTCTTCCCTTGAGATCTTATTGCCTGTCTATGGGATGCCACTTTTATTTTATTTTTTGTTTTTAGTGAAGGGCCTAGAGTTGAGCTCCGTGAAGGATCCAGCCCAGTTCATGGCAGCTGCATCCCAGGCCACTCATTAACCCAGAGGCAGTATGGCACAGGAGGGAGCTGCTGGTCTAATTTCGGAGCCAAATAGGCTAGATTTTAACTCAAACTCCGTGACTTACTAATATTGCAATTTGGGCAGATCACTTAACTTCTCCTTGCCTCAGTTTTTTAATCCATTATCAGAGCATACTAAATCTCATTTTACACGGTTCTTGTGGTGTAAATGAAAAATAACAATTATAAAGTTATAAAATAACAGTGCTGGTTGTCTTAATGTTGATTCCCTTCCCCTTACCCCTCTCTCCAGTTCTCTCTTATTTGCCATTTCAGGACTGATTTACCAAGAGTTATCACTGCATGTTTTTAGGGTCAAAATACTTTTTATGGCTGGCATGGTGGCTCACTGGGCTAATCCTCCGCCTGCAGCGCCGGCACCCAGGGTTCTAGTCCCACTTGGGGCACCAGATTCTGTCCCGGTTGCCCCTCTTCCAGCCCATCTCTCTGCTGTGGCCCGGGAGTGCAGTGGAGGATGGCCCAGGTCCTTGGGCCCTGCACCCACATGGGAGACCAGGAAGAAGCACGTGGCTCCTGGCTTTGGATTGGCACAGTGCTGGCTGTGGCAGCCACTTAGGGGGTGAACCAATGGAAGGAAGACCTTTATCTCTGTCTCTCTCTCTCTCTAACTCTGCCTGTAAAAAAAATACTTTTTATGTATGAAAGAATAAAGCAGAATAAGTAATAAGTAAAAGGGAGGATTATTTTCCCACATGATCTCACTTGTTCAAGAAAACATCAAGGAATACCTGGCAGCATTAGCACTCAACATTCTGCAACCCCCAATTTTTCTTATAATAAAATGTTGAGAGAATTCAAAGACATTGATAATTTACTTTAGGCTTTCTGCCAGATCTCTGATTTCTCTGTACCTAAAGATGTGGGCCTGGTTATATTTGGATGCTTAATGCTGTAAAGAGCCATTTGAATGGGCTGCATCTTACCATCTTTATCTCGTAGGACTAAGCACTGTAATTCTGAGATGTTCACATAAATGTTTGTACAGCAAATGAATATTTTGTTTAAGGCAATTGTAGGAACTAATGAAAGTTCAATGATTTTATACCTAAGCAGAATATTTTATTTTGAGTTTTTGCTTGAGTTGGCTTTAGTTGGCTGATGCCTGGTAACCTCATTATCTGTGCTCACTCTTGTAGGGTGGAGGGGTGTGTGTGTGTGGTTGGGAGGGTCTGCATTTGGAAAGATGCAGTATGCTCAGCTTTTACTTTCATTTTTGCTTTTTTCTGGTCTCTCATTTTTCTTGACTGTAAACTCCAGGAGGACAGAGACCAGGGTTGATGTTTAGTGTTACCATATATACTCTCTCTCTCTGCTTGAGATATTGTCACTATTCAGTAAATATTGGTTGAATGGAAGATTACAGCAGCAAAGACAACTCAAAGTAAAGTTAGCATTTTTGGATTTTTATATGATTTTGGAAATACAGCATCCTATTTTTGTGCCTTCTCATCTGCTCTAATTTATATCTATCTCCTCTATAGCTCAGTTCCATTGAGCTGTGCTTGGATTTATTGTCGTTTAATATCATCTTTATAAATGCTGCATGATTTGGGGAAAAGAGTTTAAAGACTTTTGAATAAAGCAGATTTGGATTTAGGTCCTGAATCCCTAACTTGCTAGTTGTGTGACCTTGGGCAAAGTATGTAACCTCTTGTTGCCTGTTTGTTCAGGTGAAGAAAACTAAGAAGGGGAAAAAATAATATGTCATCCATCTGGAAGAGCTGTTTTAGGAACTTATTTGATTGATGACTGTAAGGCACCTGCTCACAGTAGAGACTCTACAAAAGCAGGTGTTTCTACTATTCTTACTTCTATTATCCTTACTCTCCTGCTATTTGTCCTCATCACTCCTGCATTCTCCTGTCAGAAAGCACAGCTACTGGGAGCTGATAGGAAATAGAATACTATGAACTATCAAAAGTTCACTTCTTTGGGAACCTTATATCGTATCACTTTGCACACTGATAAAAGCCTTCATAAGAATAACCATACTTGCCAGAGGATCCAAGATGGTGGAATAGTGAGGGCACGCACTGATAGTCCAGGAAAAGATAGTTTAATAAAAGTAGAGTTACTGTAGTCTCAGGAAAAGGCTTGGGAAAAAATTGCAGAGGAAACTCTTCTGGATCTAGTGGATGTGACACGGAGGACGAGGAGCAAGGACACCCATGGCGAGGAAGCTGAGGTGTGGGAGCCAAGGCGCGGAAGCTGAGCCACGGAAGCAAAGCCGCAGAAGCCGAGCCGTGGAGTCTGTGCGCCAGCGCTGGAAGGGGAGGTGAGACAAAAACCTCGGTAACCCAAGTCATTGGCAGGGAAAGGCAGAAAGAGCCTAGAGGGAATGAGGCTTGAAGCCCCACTGGGCAAAGCTCACCAGGCTGACTGGAGGAGAGAAAAAAATAAAAAACGAATAAATAAGGGAAACTGGCACGGACACTAGCCTCTCTCCACTCACCTTACAAAGCTGAGCAAGACAAAGATCAGGTGCCATTTTGTACATACGTAAAGCAGCACCCACCATCAGCCAAGCAGAAAAACCCGACTCTAGTGGGGAGAAATAACTAGAGGTTAGGACCTAGTGAAAGTGTGGAGCTAATGAACTGAGACTGTGAAAATCTGAGGGTGGGCGAGAGAACTCACCGAGTACACAAACTCGGTAACCTTGGCAACCCGGTGAGAGACTGCTGAGAAATTTGAGACCACACTGAGGGCTACATAGACCTTTTGTGTGGTCCTTGGGGTAGAGCAGACTAATACCCACAGGGGCCAGATTTCATACATCAACTACCCTCAATTCCACTCAGCTGTGTGGAATTACTTCCCTTCTGAGTCAAAAAAAAAAAAAAAAAGGGAGAGAGAGAGAGAGAGAGAGAGAGAGAGAGAGAGAGAGAGAACAACCTGGGTGAGTCACCTTTGGCACACCCGTAACCCTGAAGAACCAAACAGAACTCTCTGGCCACACCCATCACAGACTCTAAGGATCCATCAAAAGCAAACAGTCCACTTAATCTAGAGTCATAGTATAATGAGAAAAAACACCACAGCGAAGAAACCAAAGAATATCTCCACAATGCTAAACAACAAATGTAGAAACCGAGGTAACAAGAACAAGGAAGACACTATGACGCCCCCAAATGAAAAAGACACCCCAATTCAAGATTATGAAGATGATGAGATAGAAGAAATGCAAGAAGCGGATCTCAAAAAATTGATAAGAACATTAAGGAGTTCTCAAAAACAAATTCTTGAACTACAGAAATCCTTACTGGACAGGATAGAAAATCTTTCTCGAGAAAATGAAATATTAAGGAGGAATCAAAATGAAATGAAACAACTAGTAGAACATGAAACTGTGATAGTGATGAGAAATCATAATGAAATGAAGAATTCAATAGATCAAATGACAAACGCATTAGAGAGCCTTAAGAACAGAATGAGTGAAGCAGAAGAGAGAATATTGGACTTAGAAGTCAGAGAACAGAAAGTATACAGTCAAACCAAAGAAAAAAGAGGAAATTAGAAATCTAAAAAATATTGTTGGGAATCTACAGGATACTATTAAAAAACCCAACATTCAGGTTCTAGAAGTTCCTGAAGGCATGGAGAGGGAGAAAAGATTAGAAGACCTTTTTAGTGAGATACTAGCAGAAAATTTCCCAGGTTTGGAGAAGGACAGAGACATCCTAGTAAAGGAAGCTCATAGAACCCCTAATAAACATGACCAAAAGAGATCCTCACCAAGACACGTCGTAATTAAACTCACCACATGAGACATAAAGAAAAGATCCTAAAATGTGCAAGAGAGAAATGTCAGATTACTCTCAGAGGATCTCCAATTAGACTCACAGCTGACTTCTCATCAGAAACCCTACACGCTAGGAGAGAATGGCGAGATATAGCCCAGGTACTAAGAGAGAAAAACTGCCAGCCCAGAATATTATATCCTGCAAAGCTCTCATTTGTGAATGAAGGTGAAATAAAGACCTTTCATAGCAAACAGAAATTGAAAGAATTTGTCGCCACTCGTCCAGCCCTGCAAAAAATGCTTAAAGATGTGCTACACACAGAAACACAGAAACACGGCCATCAATATGAAAGAAGGTAAAGGAAGAAAACCTACCAGTAAAAGATCATAGGAAGCTTAAAGCATATACTAGAAAATATCTTTGGGAAAATGTCAGGGCAAAGTCACTACTTATCAATAGTCACATTGAACGTTAATGGACTCAATTCTCCACTTAAAAGGCACAGACTGGCTGAATGGATTACGGAATAAAACCCATCTATTTGCTGCCTACTAGAAACACATCTTTCCAACAAAGATGCATGGAGACTGAAAGTGAAAGGCTGGAAAAATATATACCATGCCAACAGAAATGAAAAAAAGCAGGTGTAGCCATATAATATCAGACAAAATAAACTTTAACACAAAAACTGTTAATAGAGACAAAGAGGGACACTATATAATGATTAAGGGTTCAACTCAACAGGAAGATATAACTTTATAAATGTATATGCACCTAATTACAGGGCCCAGTTTATTTAAAAGGTATGTTAAGGGACTTAAAGGGAGACTTAGATTCCAATACAATAGTACTGGGGTCTTCAATACTCCACTCTCAGAAATAGACAGATCAACAGGACAGAAGATCAACAAGGAAACAGCAGATTTAATCGACACTATTGCCCAAGTGGATCTAACAGATATCTACAGAACTTTCAATCCTACATCTAAAGATTTTATATTCTTCTCAGCAGTGCATGAAACCTTCTCTAGGATTGACCACATATAGGCCATAAAACAAGTCTCAGCAAATTCAAAAGGATTAGAATCATACCATGCAGCTTCTCAGATCACAGTGGAATTAGCAACTCAGGAATCCCTAGAGAGTATGCAAACACATGGAGACTGAACAACATGCTCCTGAATGAACACTGGGTCATAGAAGAAATCAAAAGAAAAATCAAAAAATTTCTGGAAGTAAATGAGGATAACAACACAACATATCAAAACTTATGGGATATGGCAAAAGCAGTGTTGAGAGGAAAGTTTATATCAATAGGTGCCTACATCAAGAAATTGGAAAGGCACCAAATAAATGAGCTTTCAACGCATCTCGAGGATCTAGAAAAGTTGCAGCAAACCAGACCCAAATTTAGTAGGAGAAGAGAAATAATTAAAATCAGAGAAGAAATCAACAGGATTGAATCCAAAAAAAATTAGAAAATATCAGCCAAACAAGGAACTGGTTTTTTGAAAAAATGAATAAAATTGACACACCATTGGCTCAACTAACTAAAAAAAGAAAAGACCCAAATCAATAAAATCAGAGATGAAAAAGGAAATGTAACAACAGACACCACAGAAATAAAAAGAATCATCAGAAATTACTACAAGGACTTGTATGCCAGCAAACAGGAAAATCTACCAGAAATGGATAGATTCCTGGACATATGAAACCTACCTAAATTGAATCATGAAGACATAGAACACCTAAATAGACCCATAACTGAGACAGAAATTGAAACAGTAATAAAGGCCTTCCGAACAAGGAAAAGCCCAGGACCAGATGGATTCACTGCTGAATTCTACCAGACATTTAAAGAACAACTAACTCCATTTCTTCTCAAGCTATTCCGAAAAATCGAAAAAGATGGAATCCTCCCAAATTCTTTCTATGAAGCCAGCAACACCTGAATCCCTAAGCCAGAGAAAGATGCAGCATTGAAAGAGAATTACAGACCAATATCCCTGATGAACATAGACGATATAATCAAAGCAATTTATGAAAAACCCATGGCCAACATCCTATTGAATTGGGGGAAATTGGAAGCATTTCCGCTGAGATCTCGTACCAGACAGGGATGCCCACTCTCACCATTGCTATTCAACATAGTTCTGGAAGTCTTAGCCAGAGCCATCAGGCAAGAAAAAGAAATTAAAGGGATACAAATTGGGAAGGAAGAAGTCAAACTATCCCTCTTTGCAGATGATATGATTCTTTATTTAGAGGATTCAAAGAACTCTACTAAGAGACTATTGGAATTCATAGAAGAATTTGGCAAATTAGCAGGATATAAAATCAATGCACAAAAATCAACAGCCTTTGTATACACAGGCAATGCCACAGCTGAGGAAGAACTTCTAAGATCAATCCCATTCACAATAGCTACAAAAACAATCAAATACCTTGGAATAAACTTAACCAAGGATGTTAAAGATCTCTACGATGAAAACTACAAAACCTTAAAGAAAGAAATAGAAGAGGATACCAAAAAATGGAAAAATCTCCCATGCTCATGGATTAGAAGAATTAACATAATAAAAATGTCCATTCTCCCAAAAGCAATTTATAGATTCAATGCGATACCAATCAAGATACCAAAGACATTCTTCTCAGTTCTAGAAAAAATGATGCTGAAATTCATACGGAGATGCAGGTGACCTTGAAATGCTAAAGCAATTTTGTACAACAAAAACAAAGCCGGAGGCATCACAATACCAGATTTCAGAACATACTACAGGGCAGTTGTTATCAAAACAGCATGGGACTGGTACAGAAACAGATGGATAGACCAATGGAACAGAATAGAAACACCAGAAATCAACCCAAACATCTACAGCCAACTTATATTTGATCAAGGATCTAAAACCAATCCCTGGAGTAAGGACAGTCTATTCAATGAATGGTGCTGGGAAAACTGGATCTCCATGTGCAGAAGCATGAAGCAAGACCCCTACCTTACACCTTACACAAAAATCCACTCAGCATGGATTAAAGACCTAAATCTACGACCTGACACCATCAAATTATTAGAGAACATTGGAGAAACCCTGCAAGATATTGGCACTGGCAAAGACTTCCTGGAAAAGACCCAAGATTCAGGCAGTCAAAGCCAAAATTAACTGTTGGGATTGCATCAAATTGAGAAGTTTCTGTACTGCAAAAGAAACAGTCAGATGAGTGAAGAGGCAACCAACAGAATGGGAAAAAATATTTGCAAACTATGCTACAGATAAAGGATTAATAACCAGAATCTACAAAGAGATCAAGAAACTCCACAACAACAAAACAAGCAACCTATTGAAGAGATGGGCCAAGGACCTCAATAGACATTTTTCAAAAGGGGAAATCCAAATGGCCAATAGGCACATGAAAAAAATGTTCAAGTTCACTAGCAATCAATGAAATGAAAATCAAAATGACAACGAGGTTTCACCTCACCTTGGTGAGATTGGCTCACATTCAGAAATCTACCAACAACAGATGCTGGTGAAGATGTGGGGAAAAAAGGACACTAACCCACTGTTGTTGGGAATGTAAAGTGGTAAAGCTACTATGGAAGTCAGTCTGGAGATTCCTTAGAAACGTGAATATAACCCTACCATTAAACTCAGCCATCCCACTCCTTGGAATTTACCCAAAGGAAATTAAATTGGAAAACAAAAAAGCAGTCTTCACCTTAATGTTTATTGTAGCTCAATTCACAATAGCTAAGAACTGGAATCAACCTAAATGCCCATCAACAGTAGACTGGATAATGAAATTATGGGATATGTACTCTATAGAATACTATACATCAGTAAAAAACAATGAAATCCAGTCATTTGCAACAAAATGGAGGAATCTGGAAAACATCATGCTGAGTGAAATAAGTCAGTCCCAAAGGGACAAATATCATATGTTCTCCCTGATCAGTGACAACTAACTGTTCACCAAAAAGGAAACCTGTTGAAGTGAAATGGACACTATGAGAAATGGTGACTTGTTCAGCCTTTGCCCTGACTGTTGATGAACAACTTAATACTTTACCCCTCCTAGTATTTTTTTTGTTTGTTCTACTTAATACTATTGGTTTAATTCTGTAATTAATACACAGTTATTCTTATGTGTTGATACTTAACTGAAAAATGATCCCTGTTAAATATAAGACTGGGAATAAGAGAGGGAGGAGGTGTACAATTTGGGACATGCTCAAGCTGACTTGCCCTAAACGGTAGAGTTAGAAACATACCAGGGGATTCCAATTCAATCTTATCAAGATAGCATGTACCAATGCCATCTCACTAGTCCAAGTAATCAATTTCTGTTCACAATTCATCATAATGATAGGACTAAGAGTCAAAGGGATCACATAAACAAGACTAGTGTCTGCAAATACTAACTGATAGAATAAAAAAGGGAGAGAACGATCCAACATGAGAAGCAGGATACACAGCAGACTCATAGAATGGCGGATGTCCTAAACAGCACTCTGTCCTCAAAATCAGCCCTTAAGGCATTGGGATCCAGCTGAAAGCCCTGAGAGTATTTCAGGCATGGAAAGCCAAGACATTCTGTCAAAAAAAAAATGACCTAAATGAAAGATCTCTGCGAGTGAGATTCCAGTGGAAAGAACAGGTCATGAAAGGAGGAGGTACCTTTCTCTGAAGGGAGGAGAAAACTTCCACTTTGACTATGACCTTATCTAAATATGATCAGAGTTGGTGAACTCAAAAGGCTTCCATAGCCTTGGCAACTCATGACAAGAGCCTAGGGTGATTACTGATGCCATAAACAAGAGTGTCAATTTGTTAAGTCAACAACAGGAGTCACTGTGCACTCACTCCTCATGTAGGATCTCTGTCCTTAATGTGCTGTACATTGTGATTTAATGCTATAACTTGTAGTCAAACAGTATTTTTCACTTTGTCTTTCTGTGTGGGTGCAAACTGATGAAATCTTTACTTAATATATACTAAATTGATCTGTATATAAAGAGAATTGAAAATGAATCTTGATGTGAATGGAAGGGGAGAGGGAGCAGGAAAGGGGAGGGTCGTGGGTGGGAGGGAAGTTATGGGTGGGGAATGCCATTGTAATCCATTAGCTGTACTTTGGAAATGTATATTCATTAAATAAAAGTTAAAAACAAAAACAAAACAAAACAATAATGCCCCCTCCCAAAAAAAAGGAATAACTATACTTTACTCCATTAAAGCAATGCAAGGATACATGGAAGTTTTTAGAAAAACCTATCAAATTATAAGGCAAAGAGAGTTAAGTGGCATATAAATAATTTAAGGCAATAACATATATTCAAATTTATGGTTTTTTTATTGTCTCTTTCCATTTACTGCAATAGATTTTAGAAGACTGCTCTCACAACAGGACCATTATCCCTTGTAGATTTAAGGACTATTATACCAGCATTTTTTTAAATAATTGAGTTTGTTGGAATAAACTCTTCAGCTCAATATTTTTCATCTCTCCCTAATACAAATATATTTGATTCCTATAAATCTGAGTGAGGTCAGTCTGGAGATTAAATATATTTGTTTTCCACTGGGTATATGAACTATTAAGTCATGTTGCATTTATTATAGATCATGTTTGCTCTTTGGCAAGATAATTTGAATGATTCAGAACACTATTTAGAATATGTAACTCTGAGAAAGCAACTAGAAAGGAAAATTGTAGCAAAGTGTTCCTTATAATAACTAAGTAAATAAAATGTTCTGTGTGATTCAAGCATACATTTACATGACAGTATCAAAAAGATATCATTCTATACCAAGTAAACTGTCCGTTCTTGTGGTTCATATATATATATATTTTTTTTTCTCTTATAGTATTTAGATAATTTAGTCTTTCCATTCAGATCTCAATTAATGTGCATGTTTTCCTATTATATCTTCCAGCTTCAAATATGTGGATATTTTCTTGTTTTTGTGCCATTTTAATTATTTTGGCTATTTCTGGTATTGACACAATAGCAAAGACCACACCATATACCAAATTTACAAAGAAATCTGAGGGAAAAGAAATACCAAAGGGTCTGAAGCCAGCCAGTGGCCCATCTCCGGAAGAAGAGACTCCCTTCACAGAAATGGCTGAACCAACCACTGACTCTTTGGCCCTGGATCCTGCCTTGGGTGCTGCCACTCTCTTTCCCTTTGAAAACTTCACTCTTGACACGGCTGACTTCCTCCTGAATTGCTGTGATTGTTGTTCACCTGTCGCAGGGCAGAAGGGAGAACCTGGAGAGATGGGAAAGCCAGGTAAATAAACGTATTCATAAACATATGAAGTCGCATTTCTCACCCTTACATAGTTAGAATTAAGAGATGGGTTGGAAAGAACGGGGCCATCAAAGAAGGAGGTACCCTTCTCCGAAGGGAGGAGAGAACTTCCACTTTGACTATGACCCTATCGGAATAAGATCAAAGTCAGCGAACTCTAAAGGCTTCCATAGCCCTGGCAACTCATGACTAGAGCCTAGGGAGATTACTGACGCCATGAACAGGAGTGTCAGATTGTTAAATCAGCAACAGGAGTCACTGTGTACTTACACCCCATGTGGCATCTGTCCCTAATGTGTCGTCTAAAGCGAAGTGATGCTATAACTAGTACTGAAACAGTATTTTTATACTTTGCGTTTCTGTGTGGGCACAAACTGATGAGGTCTTTACTAATTATATACTGAATTGATCTTCTGTATATAAAGAGAATTGGAAATGAAAAAAACAACCTGGTGTTAAAATGGAAATGGCATAGAAAATTAATTAATTTGAAAAAAAAATTATGTAGGATCTCTGTCTTTAATGTGCTGTACATTGCTATTTAATTCTATAATTAGTAATCCAATGGTAGTTTTTTCACTTTATGTTGCTATATGGGCAAAATGTTGAAATCTTTACCTAATATATACTAAACTGATCTTCTGTATATAAAGAGAATTCAAAATGAATCTTTACATGAATGGAAGGGGAAAGGGAGCGGGAAAGGGGAGGGTTGCGGGCGGGAGGGAAGTTATGGGAGGGGGGAAGGCATTGTAACCCATAAGCTATACTTTGGAAATTTATATTCATTAAATAAAAGTTTAATAAAAAAAAAAGAGATGGGTTGGAGGGTGGAGTGGTCTCAAAGGTGTCTCCATTGGCCATGCAAATGGTGACAGGCATAGGTATGACATTGTGACAAATGCAAATGGGTGCCCTGCTGCCCAAGGCATCAGTTACTGCCTAGTATGTGGTTATTTAAGCATTAAAATTACATTAAATGCAAAAAATTAAATGCATTGAAAAACTGAGTTAATCAGTCAAGATAGCCACACCACAAGTGCTCCCTAGCCACACCTGCTAACGGGCTACCATGTTGGGCAGTGCAGACATGAAGCCTCTGTCACTGCAGAGTTCTTTTGGGTGGTGCTGGTTAAAGCAATGTCAGTGACTGCTAGCCTCAGCAGTGGTGCAGCACAGGTTTATTGCCAGGACAATCTTTTCACTAATGGCTTATTTAAAAGTGGTGAGTGGAAGCTCTGCTTCTAGGGAGAATGTGTGCTGACTTATGGCTTTTTTTCCAGTGCTATTTGTCATTAGGGTTAGGAATGCACTGCCTATGAGGTGAAGAAGAGAGCCCAGGATCCAGTTTGCTTGTCATTGAGATTAGGAGGCGACACTGTATCATTGTCCAGCACTTTCTCCACAATTATGCATTTCAGCATTTCAAATGCCTCTTATATATCCATAATGAGAACACTCTTGGTTTTATTATAAAACATTTTGACTTTTACTTGTCACCTGGCAGAGAATTCAAGGTAAAATTAAGATTAGAAAGTCAGTTTCCAACTCACTATTCTCTGAAAAAAATACACATAAACATTTGTTGTATCTTGCCTGCAGAATGTAAAGGTATAAAATCGGTAATTACACCTCTTTACCAACCCTTTCATTTCTTTATCCCACGGGAGGGATCTTTTGAAAAATGTGCTCAGTATTTATGCATTGCTGGATTAAGAGGTAAAGGATATGCCCAGGGGGGCCAGGACATCAAGATTTTGGGGTTGCTAAAACAGTACTAGAAAAGTAATGAGACTGAGAAAGCCATATTTACAGACTTTCTCTCTGTGTCCTATCTGTCTGGCAAGCTGTTTGGGGGTGAAAACCCCTAGGGTGTGGTCAAGTAGGCCGGTTGTTTACTGACCCTCTCTTAGGGCTGTGTGGTCTGCAACATCAGGGCTTGTGTTTTACCCAGTGGTGGGTTCCGCTGGGTTGTTGTTGGACCTCAGAATACAGGTGATAAATATTTTGAATTAAATGCAAAAAATTAAATGCATTGAAAAACTGAGTTAATCAGTCAAGATAGCCACACCACAAGTGCTCCCTAGCCACACCTGCTAACGGGCTACCATGTTGCCAAGTAATTAGCTAGCCTGGGAGTCTGGTTCTGCCACAGTGTATATTGTATAACACCTCAGAATGTTGGTTTGTCCTTGTTCTATCTTAGGAACTCTCATTGTTTGTCTCAGTTTTCAAAGTGTGTGTGTGTGTGTACATACATATACTAAATATTTATTTTATTTGTTTGAAAGGCAGAGTTGCAGAAAGAGAGGGACAGGTAGAGAGGTAGAGAGGTAGAGAGAGAGAGAGAGAGATCTTTTATCTGCTGGTTCACTCCCCCACAGGCTGCAATGACCAAGGCTGGACCAGGCCAAAGCTGGGAGCCAGGAGCTTCTTCCATGTCTCCCACAAGGGTGCAGGGGCCCAAGCACTTGGGCCATTTTCTGCTTCTCTCAGGCCATCAGCAGGGAGCTGGATTGGAAGTGGAACAGCCGGGACTCAAACCAGCATTCATATAGGATGCTGACATTTCAGGTGGCAGCTTTACTCATTAGGCCACAATACCAGCCTTTCAGTTTCCAAAATATTAAAATAAGTTAAGAATGATACTCACGGAATCAAGAGAACTGAATGAGATAAGACATGTAAGAACTCCAGGTGGTGCCTCGAGTAGGATAAATGAGCAGGAAACTATTTTTATTTTTCCAGTGAGCTGTGGGACGAGTCTGGTCCTCAGAATACTCCGAGGTGGATAATGACAGGATCCTGTTTTTGCGATTCAGAGAGAAATGTTTGTTCTAGCTTTATCAGTGCTTGTCAAAACACTGCTTCTTCCTTGTTTTTTTAATTATAAATCTAGTATAAGAGCAACATTGAGAAAACCTGACAAAGGAAAATAAACCTACTCAAACCCAACTGCTTTAATTTTTCGTCATTGTCTTTCAGTCCTTGGTTACATGAATATACTCATACACACGAATGTATGTCACATTTTGCATTACCAAGTTTTAAAAGCATCTAACTTTATAGTGTTTCTGGAGGAAAATGTTCTGAAGGATGCCAGTCTATTTAATGGCCAACAAAGGAAAAATTCTACTTAAAATTTTATCTCCTGTTTCTTCCATGAGTTCGGTTATAATAGTTGGTACCTACTGTATGTGAAGAATGGTAGGCACTTTATATTACTTCTAATCTTTATAAAAATGCTATTACATTTCAACCAGCTTAATCATGTGTCAGAGTTCCTGTGAAGTCTGGAGATTGCACTACCTGAGAGTGTGGAGACTGGAGTCCAACTTGATTTGTGGACCTTCAAGCCCCAGGTCTTCCCATTATGTTCAACTTTATGGTATTTATACCACTCAAATCTACATGTACATCTCACTTAGACATCTGGGGCAGTCTCTCTTCCCTCATACTGTTTTTTTTTTAATTTATTTGACAGGTAGAGTTATAGACAGTGAGAGAAAGAGAGACAGAGAGAAAGGTCTTCCTTCTGTTGTTTTATTCCTCGAATGGCCTCTACGGCCTGCACTGCGCCAATCCGAAGCCAGGAGGCAGGTGCTTCTTCCTGATCTCCCATGTGGGTGCAGGGGCCCAAACACTTGGGCCATCCTCCACTGCCCTCCTGGGCCACAGCAGAGAGCTAGACTGGAAGAGGAGAAACCGGGACTAGAACCCGGAACCCCCCTTGTACTCTTACATGCAGTTGCTCTGTGTTCCCTGTGCCAACCTGGGTAGAGCCTTTATAATTTCCCTCAATATTATACCCACATGGAGAGAACATTTGGTACCCTGAGGATGGGGGGACATTGCACACTGAAATGCAATTGGCCACCTTGCTTGCTTTCACCATCTATGCTTAAGCTTTTTCCATTCCTCTCCATTATGTAATCCTCCCTTTTCTAGATAGGAGAATTTAATAAGCACTATTGGTTATTTGAGCCTTCCTTAAGCCTTAAACTCCATTGTCAGCCATTTCTTAAAATTTTTCTTCCAAAAAATACGGTGTTTGTTCTTTCTTTCATTCGTTCGTTCTTTCTTTTTAGATTTATTTATTTATTTGAAAGATAAAATTACAGAGAGGCAGAGAGGCGGGGTGGGGGGGGGGGAAGGAGGTCTTCTATCCACTTGGTCACTCCCCAGATAACAGCAATGGCTAGAGCTGTGTCTATCCAAAGCCAGGAGCCAGGAGATTCTTCTGGGTCTCCCATGTGGGTGCAGGGGCCCAAGGACTTGGTCCATCTTCTACTGCTTTTCCAGGCCATAGCAGAGAGCTGGATCAGAAGAGGAGAAGAGAGGACTCAAACCAATGCCCATATGGGATGCCGGCACTGTAGAAAGTGGCTCTACCCACTATGCCACAGTGCTGGCCCTACAGTTTTCTCTCAAAGAGGAGTTCCATTGAATGCAATTTCCCAATTTCATCTTAATTATAATAATTATAATTATAATCATAACAAACATAATTATATTTAATATAACAAATATAAATTAATATATTAATAATTACACTAAATAATTAAAATAAATAACAAATATGATTATAATAATTATAATTAAGATGAAATAGTATCATTTATCAATATGGTTAACATTTAAATTATTACACTTGGGGATTATTGCAGGGATTGAGAAACAATTCTCACGGCTTGCGTTGGACTGGGTTGCAGGAAGGATGAGTATCCTAAGCTCAGTGTGTCCATGTGGCCCAGAACTCCCTGTATAAGTGAGGACAAGGAATGGGGGCTGAGTCCTGCCTCACCTGCTATTTCCTGCCTCTCAACCTCCTCTCTTGCTTGATCCTCACCTCTACCTACCATGCTGTTCTTTCAGTTCATTACAAACACCATGGTCTTGGGCTGGCACTGTGGCATAGTGGGTAAATCTGTTGTCTGCAGTGCTGGTATCTCATATGGGTGCCAGTTTAAGTCCTGGCTGCTCTACTTCTGATCCAGCTCTCTGGGCCTGGGAAAGCAGTAGAAGATGGCCCAAGTCCTTGGGCCCCTGCACTGGTGTGGGAGACCTGGAAGAAGCACCAAGCTCCTGGCTTCAGATTGTCCCAGCTCCGGCTGTTGTGGCCATTTAGGGATTGAACCAGAGGATGGAAGACCTCTATCTGTCTCTGGCTCTATCTCTCTCTGTAACTCTGTCTTTCAAATAAATAAAATAAATCTAAAAAAATAAAACTCACCATAGTCTTTTCTACACATACTTTTTCTGAAATATTTGTCTGCTTACTCTTTGCTTCCAGAAATCCAATTCCATTCATTGGTCTTAGCCTAATGCCATTTTCACAGGGATGTCTCCTGATCCCATAAATATTAATTAGATTCTATTACCATAACCCACAATAGGATCTTCTTTTTCCTTTACATCATTAACCACCATGTGGCAACTCCTATTTATTTTGATTTCTGTTTAAATTTACCTTTCACAGATTCTCAGCTCCAAGAGAAGGTAGGGGTGCTAGAATGTTGATGACTGCTTTTCCAATACTTAGTAGGGTACCTGGTATAAAGGAGACCCCAGAAATAGCTCCCGAGTGAGTGACGACATGAATGAATGGGAAATCCAAAAGAGCTAGGTTTTGTGTTTGTACTTCCAATCTGAAAGTGTGGTGCACACGAGGTTAAGTGTCAGATAATCATTTTGTTCTTCCTGTTTGATATAGTGCCGCGTCCCTGAGTCATTTGATCACTGCCGTGAATGCAGTGACAAGTACTAATGGGCTCAATTTATCTATTCAGGTAGTACAAAATTGCAAATCAGACAAAAATTGTACCCTTAGAACTCTGTAATAGTTTATCCTCGCCTAGATTTTATCATTAGAACATTGGTAGTTATTGGTCTTAATAAAATGATTGGTGTTTATCTGAACTCTGAATTTCAAAAGAGAATGTTTCTTTTCTGATGATTTTACAAATCACTCTTGTTTCTAGGTCCCAAAGGAGAGGCTGGTGATGTCGGGATACAAGGGCCACCAGGAGTCGTTGGGTCCCAGGGCTCAAAGGGCCAGAAAGGAGAGAAGGGTAGGCAATTCATTTCATGTTAAAACTCAAGAGACATCTGCACTGGTTTTCTGGGAGAGAAACTTGCTGAGTAAATGTTACATTTGTACGTGCAGATCAATTTTTAAATATGAAGACTTTGTAAAACACATTGAGGTAAATAGGTAGTATAAGTTTAATGTTTTAAGTGGTCAATTGAAAAATTTTGGACACACATTTACCATAAACATACGTCCACACATATGCGTACATGTCCACAAGATTCTCTTTTTCTTCTCTCATTGGCCACCTTTCTGATCTAGTGATGGGAAACTGCAGGATACAGTCACTGGGGAAGAGTTCTTTCTTGTATATTCCTGTGTGAGCTCTTCTTTATGACATAAATAATCTTGATAGAACTAGCACAGGCAATCTTCTAGAATATCCAGATTCAGAGGGTAGCCTCCTTGCTAAAAGAACCCAGCAAATCCTGTGGGTCACTCTACAATAAGTGCCAATGGCTGGAGGACACCTGAATAAAATTGAAGTAATGAAGCATGGAAGAGTGACCTTGGACCAGTCACTTCACCTTGTCTGGAAACTGAAGGAAATGCACTACATAGTTACTTCTGCCTTGTTCACTCTGAAAGACGATTTTGAATTACAGGTCTCTCATAGATCTTTTCCAGTTCAGAAATTTTTTAATTCCATAGATGCATCAGTAAAGAATACTTTCTGCCCCAGGAAATCCCTGGGTCTGTAAGTGCTTAAAAGTATGGAGGAAGGTTACAGATTCACTGAGACATTTAGAAATCCCTCAGTGAACACCCGCAGCCTGTAGAAATACCATCTATCCATCACGTTAAATGTTTCAACCTCCATGTCACATGTCAGAAGACCTAATATCATCTATACATCACCCTCCACATGGCTCAGGAACTGCCTAACTCATTTCTGGTAGAACATTCAATGAAGTACTTACTCAAAAAAGATGCTAAGGTAAGAGAGAGCTGCTTCACACTTGTCAGTTATGCAATTTTCATTCTTGGAAACATTTAATCCTTTTGTGACTGAATTATGTGAGCAGAAAACCCTGTGAAATAAAGATGAGTGATGAACTTCCCCAGTGATTCACACATTTGGAAGCCAGACTTCTGCAAGTAGAAGAAAAAAACAGGGAAGTAACATAAGATAAGGTTCTTAAGAATGTGCTTTGATGCTTTTGATGAGATCAAAAGTAGAAATTCATTCAACCAGTGTCTGTAAAGTGGCAACTCTACTTTCCTATTTCAGACTTACATTGGACTCTGTTAATATTGAAAGTTTAAAAAATGAATGGAATGACTGCCTTCTGGTTAAGCACTACACTACCTGACTGAGTATATTCATGATAAGGAATTCAACTCCTGAAATGAACTTGGGAACTAGAGTAACTCTGTGATGAAGATCAGAATTTGATTTTTGACAAAGACTGGGAATAGGATCTGTCCTTCATTTCCATTCAAGGTTACATTCTCTCTGCATTCAAATATTGTCTTCATGGACTTATGGTTAATTTCCAAATTTTGTATTTCCGACAGAGTAGAAATGGAGGACCTAGCTACTTAGAAAACTCCACTGAGGTACCAGTGATGGGATTTTCCTAGCTGGTCCTGCTAAATGGGAGGGAGTCTATTTTAATTCCTTTTATTTTGATTTTGGATTTTCTTTTCCTTAACAAGAAATGAAACAGAAAATGTTAGAATGCCAATAATATAGTTGGCAAGTCCATGCCAACCAAAGTAATATATAAGCAGATTTGGCTTTTTAGAAATTTTAGCCGGCGCCGCAGCTCAATAGGCTAATCCTCCGCCTTGCGGCGCCGGCACACCGGGTTCTAGTCCCGGTTGGGGCGCCGGATTCTATCCCGGTTGCCCCTCTTCCAGGCCAGCTCTCTGCTGTGGCCAGGGAGTGCAGTGGAGGATGGCCCAAGTGCTTGGGCCCTATACCCCATGGGAGACCAGGAGAAGCACCTGGCTCCTGCCATCGGATCAGCGCGGTGCGCCAGCCGCAGTGCGCCTACTGCGGCGGCCATTGGAGGGTGAACCAATGGCAAAAGGAAGACCTTTCTCTCTATCTCTCTCTCTCACTATCCACTCTGCCTGTCAAAAAAAAAAAAAAAGAAATTTTAAATTGTTTTCAAACCTAAATTTCTTCCTTGACAAAAATGGCAACAAAAATTTCTACTGTACCTTGCTGGAAGGGGAGGTACTAGGTACTATGGACTTTTGTGTTGCTATGATATATGGGTCTCCCTTTTATGTAAAAGGTGGTTTTAATAACAAATAAAAATTGTATTAAACAAGAAAGGATAAATTAGATTAAAAAAAAGGTAAAAGTTTGGAACAATGCTTGGTATAAATTAAATATTCAATACTAGTTAGCTATTATTAATTTTATCATTGCTCTTATCATTTACAATTAAAACTGATATGAGTGCAATGAAACAGATAGGCTTTTAATTAGGCCTTATTAAAAATAATCAATAATATGGCAAACATCTGAAAACCCAGCATTTTCAATATGTTTTTAAACATGAATTCTTACAATTATGTAATTTGTCCAAAGGGTATATGAAAAATCTTCCAATGCAAATTCAAAATTGGGTTTTCCTGATGCTTTAGGTCAAGGACAGTCTTTCCTGGGTGGGTTTTTGTTACAATCGCTTCTAGCCAATTGCAAAATATTGTGCTCTGTGTTTAAGTTTGTTATAGTATGTGCCATTATTTCTCAGGCAGTCTGGACAAATAAAGATGTTCCAGCTGTGATTCAAAGTTCATAATAAGAAAACATAAACCCATGTGTGCATAATGCAAGCAAGAAGTCACCGGTTCTATGAGAGGTTTGAAGAGTCATGGGAACCTAGCCGGCAAAGATGAGTTCTGTTGGAAGGAACTGACACTGTCACCAGACTTCCTTTAAATGGTTTACCAATTACATACTCCTAATGAACCTCGATAAACTTTCTTTTTAACAGTGTTTTACCTTTGGTTAAAGGAAACACTGGAATGCATTGTGGTTTTCAAAGGGATGTTGGATACAACATAAATACAATGGGAAAAAAGTTAATTTTGGTATCATTGTAGGACTTAAAGGAGAACGTGGGGACCAAGGAACAAGTGGAGCTCCCGGATATCCAGGAAAACCTGGAGAACAAGGTAAATACAAGCTGTCCGTTGTGGGTGATCATGTGGGCCTCACAGACCTCAATCTTTCTGTTTGTGTTTGGGGTTATCAGAGAGGTGAGAGAAATATTAATTCCCATGATTCCTCTAATTATTCAGTGTATACATGGCATGATGTTTGAGTAGCTCTGTGTAGGATTTTGGAGACCAGGTCCAAGATCTGAGCTTAAGATTTATTTATTTATTTGAAAGGCAGAGTTACAGAGAAGCAGAGGTGGAGAGAAAGAGAGAGAGAGAGAGAGAGAGAGAGAGAGAGAGAGAGAGAGAGAGAGAGGTCTTCCATCTGTAGGTTTATTCCCCAGATGGCTGCAACAGCAAGAGCTGGGTCAATCCGAAGTCAGGAGCCAAGTGCTTCTTCCAGTCTTCCACGTGGGTGCAGGGGCCCAAGGACTTGGTCCATCTTCTACTGCTTTTCCAGGCCATAGCAGAGAGCTGGATTGGAAGTGGAGCAGCGGCAACTCCAATTGGTGCCCATACAGCATGCCGGCACCGCAGGCTGTGGCTTTACCCTTTATCTGTTATGCCACAGTGCCAGCTCCTAGTATTCTCTATCATCTTAAAAATAAAACACAAATAGAAGACAGCTGAATCTAAGCTGTTGTTTCTTGGAAGCATTCCGAGAGTGTGTAATGATAGAAATGACTCCTTGTAAGAGCTTTGTAGGCACAGCTATGACTGAGGCAGGAGCTGGGTGTCCAGGTCTCCGTTAGCATGTTTTATTTCTACTGTCTGAACTCTGGGGGTAATAGCATCCGGTTCCCAGCCCGTGTGATCCTTCACCGTTGTTCTAATTTTCCATTTCAGGTGCACTCGGTCCTAAGGGGGATAAAGGCAATGTTGGCCTGGCAGGAGTGAAAGGCCAAAAGGGCTCAAAAGGGGATCCATGTGGGAACGGCGGGAACGGCACCAAAGGCGACAAAGGAAACCCTGGCACTGTGGGCTCTCCCGGTTCGGACGGAAGGCCTGGGGCCAAGGGAGACAAGGGGGAGATGGGGGAAAAGGGCCACTTCGGAGATGCTGGGGAGCCGGGAGGAAAGGGACAAAAGGGCGAGGAGGGGATGAAAGGAGACACAGGTCTCAAGGGAGACCCTGGGATAGAGGGCAGAAGCGGCCTAGATGGCCGGCCTGGGGCCAAAGGCTATCCAGGGGTTAAAGGAGAAAAGGGAGAGTTAGGGTCTCCTGGTCTTATGGGACCTGCTGGGCCAAAGGGTGACGTTGGTAGCAAAGGGACCCGTGGCCCCATTGGGAAGAAGGGCTCTCGCGGCTTTAAGGGCTCCAAGGGGGAGATGACCAGAATCCCGCAGTCAGCATTCAGTGCTGCTTTATCAAGGCCTTTCCCTCCTCCCAACGTCCCTGTCAAGTTCGACAAGGTCCTCTATAATGCCCAAGGGCACTACAGCCCTGTCACTGGGAAATTTAACTGCAGTATTCCTGGCACATACGTGTTTTCCTACCATGTCACTGTGCGGGGCCGACCTGCAGGAATCTGCCTGATGGCAGGAAACAAGAGGCAGTTCAAGTCCAGAGAGACTTTGTATGGTCAGGATATAGACCAAGCCTCTCTCCTCATTGTCCTGAAATTAGGTGCAGGAGACCAAGTGTGGCTGGAAGTGTCCAAGGGTTGGAATGGAGTGTATGTCAGTGCTGACGATGACAGCATTTTTACTGGGTTCCTTTTGTACCCAGAAGAAACTCTTGGCATTCCACCATACCTTTGAGCCTTGCGTATTGCAGTGTGGCTTTAGTGGAATAAGCCCATTAAAATAGAGTAGTGTTATTAAAAAAAAACTTCAATTTTTAAGTGTTTATAAACACAACACAGAAAAAATAAGGTAATTATATCTCTGGAGTCAATTGCTATTCCTATTTTAAGGCATCTCCTTTAATATGTATGTGTTTGAGAACATAAATGTCTTAACTTTGTAACTGACTTCATTTGGCATTATTTTGACACTACTCACGCATTTAAACAATAATATTTGTATACCAAAATATGAATGAATCTTATAATTAATAAATATATTCTTCTAAAACCTTCTGTATCTCACATGAATGTGTGTTACTCCGTGTGAGTGTGAAGCTATTATCTGACACTAGCACAGGTCTTTCTCAAAGTTTCCAATTCTCTTGGGAGGGTTTTCTTCTTCTTCTAAAAAAAAAAAGCAAATATTTGGGGCCAGCATTGTGGTAAGCTGCCACCTGCAACACTAGCATCCCGTTTAGGTACTGATTCAAATCTCAGTTGCTCCACTTCCAGTCCACCCCTTGGCTAATGTGCCTGGGAAAACGGTGGAAGATGGCCCAAGTCCTTAGGCTCCTGCATGCACATGAGAGATCTGGAAAAATCTGGCTCCTGGCTTCAGTCTGGCCCAGCTTTGGCCATTACAGCCTTCTGGGGAGTGAACCAATGAATGGAAGATCTCTATCTCTCTCTGTCTCTGCCTCTCTCTCTCTCTCTCTCTCTCTCTGTAGACTCTGCCTTTCAAATAAATAAATAAATCTTTTAAAAAGTACAAATGTTTTCATGTTAGTTTAATACAAGGAAAATATGTGGAAAGAGGGTAAAGGCTCACTAAAATATCTTTAAAATTTATCTGTGTGTAAGGGTTTGCTCAAGAAATGTAGGGTTGTGTATTGGGTAAAATGTAAAAAAGTTGATCAACATATTGCTCAATCATAGCAAACATACAACCATATGTCAAATTATTCTGCTTAGAAGAAAGGAGCGTCCAAGAACAAAATGAGATCATTGATCTAAATTTTGGCCTTTTCTTCATGGAGGAAAATTTAATTAGGGTAAATTCTTAGACATCATTATTATCATCTCTAAAATCATTAATTCCAGGTATTTAGTGATAACATTGCTGGAGCAGATGGGGGCTTGGGAACTCATTTTCATTGTGAATGTTTAACAACTATTAATATTTGATAATTCAGTGACTTCATTTTCTAAAAAACAAATGGGTTGAATTCACACTGAATTTGGTTCTATGAAGGTAGTTATGCAGGTTTGTCCCTCTTGGTGTGCCAAGCCTGGAAGTGAGTGATGGGTTACTTTCTGGCCTTACTTTGACATATGCCCACTTTGACATATGCTCACTTTGACATATGCCCACTTTGACACATTCCCACTTTTGAGATTTTCATTCACATATTTAGTAGAATAAGGTTTCTCAAATTGTGTTCAAAGAATACATTTATGAAAATTGCTATAAACTACTAGAAACAGTAATTTGGGCATCAAGCAAATATAGGACATGCTGTCTTCTACAGCTCCCTCGTAGAGTCATAATGCATGTCAGCGTAGTTTCTGAAACACACAGAAAATAGCTTACTTTACTTCTGTCTTATCCAGGGATCCAAAGGTTATTTTGGGTGTAGAAGTCATCAACTAACATCTCTTGAAACAGCATTCTGTAGGATCTTAATTTTGGAAATGCTGCATTAGTTTCTCATCCAAGGATTACCTGGCAGACTGAGGAAAAGTTCACTCCTGGAATTTTTCACTTCCTTCAACAGATTTTACCTGTTTAGATACCAATATTGCTTTAGTTGCGACTGCATTTCTGTTTGGCAAAGGGAGAATAAGAAAAATTGCAAGTGATTTTTAAAAATGATGCTTACACTTGGAACTTTCATTTTTCAATTGCAGTATCAAATAATGAAGAGAATCAGGAACTTAGCCTGTGTTTGTTATTTTTCTTGTTTAGAATTCTTTGTATTAATATGATGTTTGCCTATCAATTTATTTGTTTATTTATTCAAGAGGTGGGGGAAGAGAGGGAGAGAGAGAGAGAGAGAGAGAGAGAAAGATCCAATCCTGTAGCTCACTTCCCATGCTTGCAATAACAGGAACTTGGACAAGCCAAGCTGGTAGCTGACAACTCACTCCAGGTCTTCCATGTGGGTAGCAGGGACCTGACTGCCTGCTGCCTTCAAGGGTATGCATTAGCAGGAAGCAAGTTGGAATCAGGAGCTGAGCCAGGACTTGATCCCAGACACTCTGGTATGGGATATGAGGGTCCCAAATGGCTTTTTTAAAAAATATTTATTTATTTGTTTGAAAGTTAGAGTTATAGACATATACACAAACACACACACACATGTTGCACAGAGATAGAGAAATCTTCCATCCTCTGATTTACTTCCCGGGTGGCCACAACTGCTGGAGCTGGGCCAGGAGGAAGTCAGGAGCCAGGTGTATCCAACATGGGTGGCAGGGCCCCGAGTACTTGGGTTACATTCTGCTGCTTTTCCCAGGCCATTAACAGGAAGCTGGATCAGAAGCAAAGTAGCTGGGACTCAAATTGGCACTCACATGGGATGCTGGTGTCATATGCGGTGGCTTTACCTGCTAGGCCCAATGTCAACCACATTATATCATTTTCATCATTTGGCTGAAACAATTTGGGGAGGCTGAGAACCAACTGACCAAGCAAGATAAAAGAGAAAATCATATCATAAATATCGTATGTAAGACCTGTGCTGTGGTATAGTGGGTAAATCTGCTGCCTGCAATGCCGGCATCCCATATGGGCGCTGGTTCGAATCCCAGCTACTCCTCTTCCGATCCAGCTCTCTGGTATGGCCTGGGAAAGCAGTAGAAGATGGCCTAAGTCCTTGGGCCCCTGCACCTACACGGGAAGACCTGAAGGAAGCTCCTCACTCTTGGCTTTGGATCGGCGCAGCTCCGGCTCTTGCAGCCATCTGGAGAGTGAACCAGCAGATGGAAGACCTCTCTCTCTCTCTCTCTCTCTCTGCCTCTACCTCTCTGTAACTCTACCTTTTAAATAAATGAATAAATCTTTGAAATAATCATATGGGTGTTCTATTAATGGGCAGGTGACAATTGGATGGGGAATAAGATAAAGACACCAATTCATTAATTACTATATATTTACCTGATAGATGTTCTTAAATTTCAGAAAAAAGTATGTTTTCATAATTAAGTTTTCACACACTTCATGTTCTACTAATAGTTTTGTCAAACTTGATCACATTGTTGAGTCAATATTTTTCTTAGTAGTTTTTAAAAAATTGACTTGAATTTAAAAAAACTTTGATCAGCTGAATTGGTACTAAAGCTTTGAAAAGAACCAGGAATCTTATACATACTTTGTTCAAATATTGTAATGGGATTTGAATTAGATGCACTATCACTAGTGTAGACAATGTTGTTTAGTTCAAATTCTTAAATTTAATCATAAAAGCCAATGATCATTTATTTACAATTTTACCATCTCAAATAAATGTTCTAGAACATAGCACTATCTCAGATTTCCTTTCTAGACTTGCATAAATACAAATTTAATAGTGATCTGAATTATTTAATATTGAATAACATTTTTAGCCATTCATTGTGCTATTGCAAATGCCATACTATTGCAAATGCCACACTATTGCAAATGCCATGCAATTCATGAATACCAAGAAAAATGAAATGGGACACAAAGAAAAGCAAAGCAATGGATTCAAAGAACAATTGATATATAATTCTTTGTTAATTATGGCATTTTATTTTATACTCTCTAAGAAAAAAGACTGGATAAATTGCATCACCCTTAATTCAAAATTCAAATGGCTCAACTCCTCCCATCCTCCAAAGCAGTAGCCTTACCCACATTTGCAATAGTGCAAACCACCAACCAGGATGGAGTTTGGAGGCAGTCACTTTTTGTTTGATGGATGTAGGGCAAAGGACCTGGATAAAAGTTTTTCAGGGCATCTAAAAGCCAGTAGTTACTGGTTCACATGTTTAAGTTTGAAGATTGAGCTATTCCATAATTGGGCCCTGATCCCCAACAGTTTCCTTGGGTACTGTAATAAATTTGTGTGCTGTGGGCTTTTTTAAATTAAAGTTTTATTTATTTTATTTTAAAGGCAGAATTAGAGAGAGGGAAAGGGAGAGGGAGAGGGAGAAGGAGAGGGAGAGGGGGAGGGGGAGGGGGAGGGAGAAAGGAGAGGGATATCTTCCATCTGCTGGTTCACTCCCAAAGTGGTTCAACACCTGGAGCTGGGCCAAGCCAAAGCCAGGAATCTGGAGCCACTTTGGGTCTCCCACATTGGTGCAGCAGCCCAAGCATGTGGGCCATCCTCAGCTGCTTTCCCAGGTACATTAGCAGGGAGCTGGATTGGAAGTAGAGCATCTGGGTCTCGAATTGGTGCCCATATGGGATGGCAGCATTGCAGGCAGTGGCTTTGCCCACTAGGCCACGGGGCTGGCCCTGTTGCCTGTTTTATTCAGGAGTCACTAAAGCGTGGGCCCAGGGTAGGTCTCCCTCTCATATCACTTGTTTCTGTCTTTGATCTCTTCCATCGAAACAAATCTGTTAAAAAGTAAGTTGATTTTGTTACCCCTCCAGTTTCAAGCATTTTGTTGCAAATGACAGGATTTCATTTTTTTAACCACTGTGTAGTATTCCATGGTGCATATATCCCATAATTTTTTTATCCAGTCTTCAATTGTTGGGCATTTGGGTTGATTCCATATCTTAGCTATTGTGAATTGAACTGCAATAAACAGGGGGGTACAGGAAACACTTTTATATGATTTCATTTCCCTTAGGTAAATTCCCAAGAATTTGGGATGGCTGGGTCAAATGGTAGGTCTACATTCAGATTTTTGATGTATCTCCATACTGTCTTCCTCAGTGGCTGTACTAGTTTGCATTCCCACCAATAATGGATTAGGGTACCCTTTTCCCCACATCCTTGCCAGCAGTTGTTGTTTGTTGATTTCTGTATGAAAACCATTCTAATGGGAGAGAGGTAAAACCTCAAACCTCATCGTGGTTTTGATATGCATTTCCCTGACAGAAGCCAGGGATTTTTATCTGTTTATTATTCTGTCTCCAGAATTAAACATTTGTGTTAAATAAATATGTGTTCAATGAATAAAGAGTAATAGGATCCTGGTCGGCGCCGCGGCTCACTAGGCTAATCCTCCGCCTTGCGGCGCCGGCATACCAGGTTCTAGTCCCGGTCGGGGCGCTGGTTCTGTCCCGGCTGCCCCTCTTCCAGGCCAGCTCTCTGCTGTGGCCAGGGAGTGCAGTGGAGGATGGCCGAAGTCCTTGGGCCCTGCACCCCATGGGAGACCAGGAGAAGCACCTAGCTCCTGGCTTCGGATCAGCGTGGTGCGCCGGCCGCAGCGCGCCTACCGCGATGGCCATTGGAGGGTGAACCAATGGCAAAAGGAAGACCTTTCTCTCTGTCTCTCTCTCACTATCCACTCTGCCTGTCAAAAAAAAAAAAAAAAAAAAAAAGAGTAATAGGATCCTAATAGATGTGATAGTTGTAGGTCTGTCCACAAGGTGGTGCTGACAGATTATTTTTGCTTCTGATTTCCTTTTTAATTTTGAAAACAACAACAAAAAACCCTCTCTACATCATAGTCTACTGCAAAGTAAATAGAATAATGACTTAGATTTCACAGTTAAGAATCTTGTTTCATGAAAAACCATGCTTTCTGTTTCATTGTGTTTTAGAAAGCTACACATTTTTTTCTCCTGTTAGTACATAAAACTATTGGATGACTATGGGGTGGCAATGAGAAACTTACAGCAACAATAGGGAAACATGGCTCCTGTTGTCTGGATCCAGCTCTCTTTCTGAGTAGAGGCTCAATTCATTTTTATCTCCCACCCCATCTCAAAATGGATCATCCTAGTCCTGGGATAGAATATATTTTATATTTGTAAATTCATTTACAGAAAGCTTTTTAAATGGGACAAAAATGTTAGAGTTCAAGGATGCTACATGATTTGGAAGAACTTAGGGAGAAGAAAATATTGAGAATAATGCAGCTGGCAATGGCAAAAGTGGGTGGGGGCAGAGGGAGACATTGGGAATTATGGTGTCATAGTAATTGCCATTTCCTGGGCCCTGCCCATGTGCCAAATACAGCTCTTCACATGTCCAAGATGCCCTAAGTGACATGTACCACAAGTAGAGACTGAATAATGGAACATGCCAAAGGACACTCATCTGATGGATACACATCATACAGTTTGTATGTAGAGCATACGATCTTAAATAACAGAACACAGCAAAGCTTACTAAAAAGCTGGTGAACATCTGGTATAGTGGGTAAAGGAATAGTAGCAGCCCAGTTTCTCAGCGTTAACACCTTAAGTGGAAAGGGGAATGGGAAATGGATCAAGAATCAGAGCATCAGAGCATGAAAAGGTACACCTGATATAAAACTGCAAATGCAACCAATGGGGCTTTGCCAATAAAGGAGACTGTAGGTGGACACTCTGATCAGTCTGGCATATGGTTCATGTGGATTTAGTGGATAAAATTAGAAGTACTTGATTGTTCTGGGAGCTAGAATAAAAACAAATGTATTGTTTGTATTATAAGACTTATTTTTGAATCCAATAATGATACCATAAAATATTTGCATACTTCGGAGATAGGAAAGGTGTTAGAAGTTATCCCTCTTGTTCTGAGCTAATGGAAGGAGTTGAGGAGCAGAAGTCTCGGTCTCTTGTTCTCTGCGTATGCATTCATTTATTTAAGGTTGCTGTGTGCCCAGCACTGTTCTTGGTATTGGGGTTAAATCAGTGAACAGAACAGGTGAAAAGAAGCTCTGATTTTGTAGAGATTACAAAGAGAAAGAATACAAGACACTATAAATCTTACGTTACATAGTATTTTTGAAGACAATAAATGATTCAGAAAAGAATAAAGTGGGAAGGAGATTGGCAGATGGGGGGGGATGCAGTCAATATGAATGTAACATTTGAGACAAGATGTAGAGAAGGAGAAAGAGTTAAGTCAGAGGGATGTCTGAGAAAACAGATCCAACACAAGAAGGCGGCAGGAGCTAGCCTGGCAAGGAAGCCAGTGTATCTGTGTGGTGTGAGCAACAGGACCAAAAGTGAGGTGAGATCTGAGAGATAATGGGGCCACAGACTGCACAGGACTTGAACTTCTACCTGGGTTTGGGAAATATGGAATCTGCACTGCCCAGATCTCCTTGGAGGAAAGGCTAGGTACCCAGTTCTGGGGACACTGCTCCACAGATAAGCTCCAACTGTTAGCTCTCCCTGATGCTGCCTGAGTGTAGAGCTGCCTCTTTTGAGGGCAGCCCAAATCAAGTAGCCAAGGAAGTTGGTTGTTTAAGGGCCTGACCTTTTTAGCCCTTTGACATCACACTGTAAGCTCTATGTGCTCCAGAACTCTTTCACAGTTGGCCAAAGCCTTGCTGGGCCTAATTGCAGCTCAACTTCTCCCGTGCCCAATTCTACCTCCTCTCCTCTTTTCCTTGTACACAAATTCATTCTTAATGAATATCTTGACCTCAAAATTCTGTCTCTACATCTACTTCTGGACACCTAATCAATGACAATGAGATGTAATATGTGAGAGGAATTGGTGGATGGTACAGTTTGTGGACAGCTTGTTCATTTCTCTTCCCTGCCATACTTCTACTTTGTCTTACCTCTACTGAGCCAGAGATTAAAGAATTGATAAGTGAACTAATTCATGTCAATAATACTTCAAGCTTTTGTTGTGACATTTAGGTCCAGAGAATCTCTGTTGACTGACTGTAGTGGTTATGAGTACAAACTCAGGAGCAGATGCACTGGCTTAAAATTTCAGTTACTAGAGATGTGATCTTGGGAAAGAAACTGAATCTATCTGTGGGTTAGTTTATTCATCTATGGGATGAAATTTTAGTGGAGCAAATGAGTTGATAGTTGCCAAATTCTTAGAACTGTGACTGGCACATAGCAAATATGAGGTGAGTGTTTGTTAAACAAATAAGAAAAGGTAGCACTATTTGGGTTAAATGTGAGACTGTGCATTTTCTATATGGGTCAGACACATTTTCATAACCATGGATGCATGAGTTTTTCAGATGATGGGTCTGTGAATGGAGGGGGCAGTAAAATCTGGACTTGCTGGGACTCAGTGTAGGATCATAGGTAATAGGGCTGGTTGAATTTAGGATATGATTTTAATCAAGATCTTCCCATAAAACATCCGGATTATATAGACATAAATAGTGTGGTTTATAAAATAAACTTGAAAATGAAGTATTAATTCTTTGAAATGAGATTGAAATTCACTCTTTCTTTAAAATCACTATTAATAGAGTTAATTTACTGAAGTGTGTAGACTTGACTTTATATTTAGGCACCTAGGGTCACTGCGTTGAATTGCGTGTTACCCATGTGTTACTTGTACATCTGAACAAGGCACTGAAAGAGAGCCCACCTAAAGATGGATGATTTGCTGATCTGAAGGTAATGACAGTGACAAATGAGACCTCCCAGTGGACCATAGTGAGGGTTAGCTGCAGGAAATTGCATCGGCCCAGTGATTAAGGCAACATCAGCAGGCAAAAGACAGTAGCAGGGCAGGTGGCCTTGGTCTTGCTGCTGCCTCATCTGATCCGTCTCACAGGGTGATGAGTCTGAGATGTGTCTGCCTCTCCTACAAACACAATCCTCCCTTGCTTCTCCCTTTTTTCTTGAGGATAAATGAGCAACAAGAAATTTGGAACATCCAGATTATTCAATGTCAGAGCTATTGCCAAAGCAGCACGCCCACTCTCCTTGGATATTGAATGTAAGTTAAAATTGCCTCTGGCAAAAGATTTTGTGAAGGTCTTACTCATTCATTTTAATTCAAGAAAAATTAATGAGCACCTACTATGTACCAGGCAGTAGGCTCGATGCCAACAGTACAAAGATGAATGAGATAATTTCTTGTCTTCAAGGAAGTCACAGTCGAATGGAAGAGGCATCTAACTAAACCCAATGGTTGTTCCATCTTCTCTTGTCTCAGGGAGGGCCGAAGACCTAAATGTCATAGCTATTATAGGAGAAATTGAGAAAACACTTAATCTAGCACTTGGTTGATTGATGTCCTTATTTTACTACTCCAAGGAGTACTAGCTGAGCAATTTATTTCAAAAGGTTCAGCCTTAGTGGGAGAAAAATGTTAAACAAAAAAATTCAAGAATAACATTTCATAGTTGGGTGTTAGTTACCATGTGGGACCTGAAATCTTATTTTTAAGACCTTGGATGGAAAATGAGAGAGAAGACTAAAGAAGTCTATAGGGAAATTTGAAGCAGAAATCTGATTGAGGAATTATCTGAGCTTGGAAAGATCTTGATAGTCACCTCAGCAGCTCATCTTGAGAGATTAGGGTCTAACTTTTAGATTCTATAACCTAAAATGTATGGTCTAAGGACCTACAGATCAAAACTCTCCCATTCCAACCAAGGGATCTTCATTTACAAAATAAAAAATAGGATATGACTTACCTACATATACATACACAAATGGTACATACACAGCTTAATGACTTTACACATACTGCTCTAACCATGAACACAGCACCATATCATAAGAAAATTTTCCAGTACGTAAAGAATGTCCTTAGAAAATGCCCACTTTCAGTCAAATCATCCCATCCCACAAACATAATCACTATACTAATTTCTATTGCTATAGATTAATTTTGCATGTTCCTGAGATTCCTGTAAGTCAAATCAAATCTGGCTTTTTTCCTCAGTGTTCTGACTGGGAGATCATTCAAGTTGTTGTGTGTATCAGTAACACTTCAGGCATTGCACCTCCAAGTGGCTCTGCTGATTGGTCATTTTGGTATCCTCTCCTGCGAAGTGGCTACTCAATTTTTTTTTTGCTCAACTTCATTGGATTGTCTTCTTTTCCTTATAGGAGTTTCTTTCTTTCTTTCTTTCTTTCTTTCTTTCTTTCTTTCTTTCTTTCTTTCTTTCTTTCTTTCTTTCTTCCTTCCTTCCTTCCTTCCTTCCTTCCTTCCTTCCTTTTTTCTTTCTTTACTTATTTTGATAGGCAGAGTGGGCAGTGAGAGAGACAGAGAGAAAAGTCTTCCTTTTCTGTTGGTTCACCCCTCAATGGCCGCTGCGGCCTGTGCACCATGCTGATCCGAAGCCAGGAGCCAGGAGCTTCTCCTGGTCTCCCCTGCAGGTGCAGGGCCCAAGCACTTGGGCCATCCTCCACTGCACTCCTGGGCCACAGCAGAGCTGGACAGGAAGAGGATCAACCGGGACAGAATCTGGTGCCCTGACTGGGACTAGAATCCATTGTGCCGGCGCCGCAGGTGGAGGGTTAGCCTATTGAGCCGTGGCGCCAGCCTATAGGAGTTCTTTATAGTGCATGCAAGATTCCTGAGTTTTAATCCACCTTTTTCTCCTAGTAGATCATTTGTTTACTGAGCCTCCTTTTCCCTTTTATTCATTCCTCTTAAGCTTATAAACCCTTCCAATTTACACTGCCTTGATGCCTTTCTACCTTTCTAAGACTAAAATTTTCTTCTAAAAAGTGAATTGGAAGGGGCTGGTGTTGTGTGCAGCAGATTCAGATGCCACCCTCAATGCCAGCATCCAATACAAACACTAATTCGAATCCGAGCTGCTCCACTTTTGATCCAGCTCCCTGCTAATATGCCTGGGAAAGCAGTGGAGGATGTCCCAAATGCTTGGGTCCTTGCACCCATGTGAAAGAATGGGAAGGAACTCTAAGCTCTTACTTTGGCCTGGCCAAGCCTAGCTGTTGTGCCCTGTTTGGAATGTGAATCAGCTGTTAGAAGTTCCTTTCTCTCTCTGTCTCTTCCTCTCTCTGTAATTCTGCCTTTCCAATAAATAAATACATATTTGAAAAAGTGAATTAGAAGTTACTGAAAATCCGTAGTTACAGTATCACCTAGATATTTTTCTTTCAAAAGGAAATAAAGTCAATAGATTATCTGATAGTGGAGCTTCAGGAACTGGAAAACTACTTTGAGGGAAATTGGGGAATAAGAATGGCCAATAAAAGGCACTTATGTATGTTTCTGAGTTATAACTATGCTGTCATTTCTTAAAGTTTTGAATGTGGAAAATCAACTTTAAGAGATTTTGGACAACAAACTTGTATTCATCAATAAATGATTATTTTATTGGGAAAAAAGAGAAAACATTAATAGGTACTGAGATATGGCTAGGTTACTGGTTTCAGGACTCTTTCCAATGATTGACATTAGTGGCTTACTGCCAGCCTGGGAATCTCATGGTGTGATGTTCTAGAGAGACTTGTTATCTTAGATATTGATAGCAATAACGGCTTTCCAGGAGATTACAAAGGATGCTGAAGGAGTTAGTGAGTGATGTTAAATTGGGAACTGGTATTTAACATCTAACAGGCAGGAGAATGATTTAAGATGCCCTCGAAAATGAGGGCTCACAAAACCCCAGAAAAATAAGAAATATCGATAAAGACAAGTTATGTAATGAGAAATTGGGACCAAAAAAATTTGGTTCTGAGATGATCCATCTAAGGAAACTGGACTATTTAACTCTTACTCTAAAACCAGCCCTCAGATTTGTAAATCACAGTCTGTTTCTGCCATAAATAATCCCACTCCTCAGAGATTTATTAATCACTTTTCTGTCAAGTGCCCTGACTGGTAATCATCATATAATTTTGTAATTTCTTCAATTGAAGTGTTTATTATTAATAATAGGAGAACAGAAGAGAGGTTGAAAGCAGTCTGGGAGGATTAGAGAAGCTTTTGCACTAATTTATTTTATCCATTCAATAAATATTTGCTGAGTGCCTATGTCATGCCAGACATCATGACAGATTCTAAGGGTAAAGATTTGAATAAGAAAGATATACCCTTGATCTAATGGAGCAGGCAGTGGTGGGAGGCAGAGGAAATCACTGTTTTGAAGGATCCAGTAAACACTTGTTTCATGAAAAAGAGAAGAAAGCCAATCCCAGCAGAAGCTCCTATAAGTAGAATTACAGAATTTGGAATGAGGTTGGAAAATTAGGGGAACTACAAATAATAGGATATGGCTTGGATCATGTGGAGGTACATTTGATGAGGAGCTAGTAAAGTGGCTGCTCCAAATATGTGGCAGCTAAAATCTTCAACCACTGGCTAGTCTCTCTTCTCTCTCTCTCTCTCTCTCTCTCTCTCCCTCCATCCCTTCCTCCCCCTCGGTCTCCTTTACTATTCAAGGTACTGAACTGAAGATGAACACAAAATCTATATGCTTATAATAGAATGTAGAAACATCATCTCCACATGATATTAAGGCAGGAGAAGATCACAGGTGGATTAAAATGGAAAGGACTAGGTTTAGGGTTGAATTTGGCCTCCTCAGGTCATGACGATAGGATTTTGAATTTTTGCAAAGGGATTTACTATCCCTTACCCTCAGATGTTCAAAGACTTTTATAGCAGTTTTGGATTAATCAGCTCTACCAAGAAGTGTCAGAGCAGGCAAAAGGCAAGCCCATTAAAATGCCAAGAAGAAAATGGCCTTGTGAGACTCCGATTTACTATTTTCTGGTCAAATAGCCTTTAAGTGTCAGGTTCAAAATGACCAATTTAGAGTTACATTTATTACATTCTCTCAAATGCCTTTCAGATGCATTGGGCATGCATTATCTTTTCTGTAGTAATAAGCAACCTTAAAATTTCAGTGGCTGCCAAGGACAGACATTCGTTTCCCACTCGCTTGCAGGTTGGTTGCAGTTTAGCTCAGCTCTGATTGGCTCAGTTGGTCTGGACATGGAATGATTTTAGGTTTGTCCCATGAATCCTTTTATATGGGACCTCAATGGAAGGAGAAACTTCTATAGCCTAGAGAAGGCTTTCTCATAATGGAGGACTGAAGCTCAAGCGAATGGTACTTGCAAGTCCACTAAAAGTTTTCACTTGAATGTGATAAGAGTCATATTCATTTACATTCCATTTCCAAAACAAGTCATGCTCCAGACTTGTAAATGGGCTTGGAGGTTCATTCAGCTTTCCATTATCTATGAGTTCTACATCCACAGATTCATCCAACAGTGGGTCACAAATATTCAGATAAATACGTCACATTTGTATTGAACATGTGCAGAGTTTTTAGGGTTTCATTATTCCTAAACAATATCCCATAACAATGATTTACCTAGCATTGACATTCATTTTTATAAATAATCTAGGGATTATTTAAAGTATATAGGAGGATGTACAAGATTTAACACAGATGCTATTCTATTTTTTTTAAAAAAGATTTATTTATTTATTTGAAAGTCAGAATTAAAGAGAGTCGGGGAGAAAGAGACAGAGAGGGAAAGAGAGATATATCTTCTTTTTGTTGGTTCACTCCCCAAATAGCTGCAATGGCTAGGTCTGGGCCAAACCAAAGCCAGAAACCAGGAGTTCCATCCATTTCTCCCATGTAGGCGTAGGGGCCCAAGCACTTGGGCAACCTTCTGCTTGTTTTCCCAGGTGCATTAGTAAGGAGCTTGATTAGTAGTGGAGCAGCAGGGACTCAAACTGGCATGCACATGGGATATGAGTATAGTATGCAGTGGCTTAACCAGCTATAACGCAATGCCAACCTCTATACTATTCTATTTTGTATAAGGGATTTAAGACCTATTTTAGTATATGTGGTGGGCAGGAGGATGGGTTGTGAAGTCAATCACATGGATACCAAGGGATGATTGTTTACTTCTTTCTAAAGGGCTAGGGCAGGGGAAAGTAGTACAATTGTTTGTTAATCATTATAGTCTACCGTGAAGTATGTATATGTTTATGTTGTTTATAAAGTAACTTCTACACATAAGCTTAAGTATTCCTTAGTGTTATAATCAGAAGTTTTTAGAGAACACTACATTTCCAAGGTAAGGGTCTAAGATTTTCTTTCATGGGACACTGGAAGAATTGGCATTAGAAGTAGGTACATAGCAATGATTTGAATACTTGATTTAGAGAGAGATTATTGTGCAAAAAATCAGATTCAGTCTATAACAAATACTAGTCCACTCAAGCAGCCTTAGAGTGAGCCATTTTTTGCTTGTTTTTGGAAAACAGAGTTACAGAGAGAGGGGGAGGGAAAGAGAGAGATAGAGATCTTCTATTTGCTGGTTTACTCCCCAAGTAGATGCGATGGCCAGGGCTGAGCCAGGCCAAAGCCAGGAGCCAGGAGATTCATCCAAGTCTCTCATGTGGGTGTAGGGGCCCAAGGACTTGGTCCATCCTCCACTGCTTTCCCAGGCCCAGTAACAGGGAGCTGGAGCAGAAGTGGAGGAGCCAGGATTTGAACCAGTATCCTTATGGGATGCTGGCATTGTAGGTGGCAGCTTAAGCCACCACACCACAACTCTGGTCCCAAGCCATTGTTCTTTAAATACCAGAACACACGGAAGGTTAGAATGGTATGGAGGAAATGTTGAATGTTTTAGTGTGGATACATATAGTTACTATGTTACTGATACATTCTTTATGCTTTATTTGGTTGAACAGTGTATATTCCCTATAACTGATTTCCCCCTGAAAATCCAAGAAGTATATTGCCACAATTTGCTCCAGCTGATAGATGTAGTCATTTTCCCTGTGTGTGGGAAGACATAAATCCATTCCTTGCGATGGGAGTATAAATAGGTTCTATCTGATCTCTAAGTTACACTTCGTTGTAGAGTTAGTTACAGGTCAAATTTAGACTAGCTTAAATGCAGTGTATTTTGTGTAGCTTTTTATGACTATAGGACATCACATAGCAAGGTGAAAACATCATGTTTTCTTTTCTTACACTTTTATGTTATAAGCTGCTATAAAGTTTTGTCTTCATGTGCAGTGATGATTGTTTTAGAGTGTTATTCACACTTCTGCAGCTTCAGCGAACACTACTTAAACCCAAGTCATTGAGCAATTTAGATAGACTGAGAGATGACAGCCTCTCTAATGGAGTATCACTGTGTACTGTGCTTAGAGAGACTGTGGTTCTGCACAAGGCAGCCCATCCCGTGATGTGCACTAAATTAATTCTGTTTTTAAATACAGATGATGTAAAATACTCTTATAAGGGTTCGTGGAGCCACTAGCAATTTGTTGAAGATATAGAGGAAAGATGAATAAAGAAGTTTGATCTGCCCAATGAGAGAAATGAAAGTCCTCATGAAGAAATTATCATGAGGTCACTGAGGTCTAACTGCTGCTCCACATTTCTCCTCTTTCATTTTGGCTTTTCTAGTAGTGCTGATCCTTTCAGCGACAGTTAATAAGAAATCTAATTCATCCAACAAGAAATTTATTATCTCACATAATTGGTGGTCAAGAGGTAGGGCGGCCCAGTCCCAGCTGAGCAGGGGTCCATTTTTACTTCTCTGTGCTTCTCTTGGTTCTTCCTCTCCTCTGTGTTCTCTTATTCTCAGGCTGGCTTCTCTCAATTATGAAGATTGCTTCTAGCAACATCTAAAGAAATCTGGGTCACATTCATAAGAAGATAATTATCCCCCCCTGTTTCAGAGACTTTAGTTGTTAATGAATATCTATTCTTCCTTGTTATATACAGCATTTATTAGAAGCATGGACTTCCAATTGGAGATGACATTTTTCAGTAGGCTGAAGATTCAAGTTCTTGTTAGTGGGAGGTGATGCAAGCAATGGGCCCACCTTCTGGCTATATTCTGAGAGAAGAGTGTCTTCCCCTTTTTTTCTGGCAATTGGATGGCGTGAAGTTTTGTTGGTGGGCTTAACCTGGAGAAGGAAGTCTGGTATGAAAATGAAGAGTAATAGTACAGAAGGAGTAGGGCTTCTGACAACTTTGCAAAACAGGGCTAACATACCAGATTGAACTTTATATGAGAGTAATAAACTATCATTTTTATTTATTGATTTAAAATTAATTATATGAGAAAGAGAGTACTCCCATCCAGTGGTTCATTTTCCAAACTTTCAGAATGGTATGTACTGGAAGGGCCAAAGGCAGGAGTCAGGAACTTAAGCCAGGTCTCCCACATGGACGGAAGGGCTGTAACTACTTGAGCCTTCACTACAGCCTGCTAGGTCTGCACTAGCAGGAAACTGGAGTTGGGATTTGAAGGTGGACATCTAACCCAGGCACTCTGATGCAGAACATCAGCATTTTAACTGGGGCTCTGATAAGGAACATAGCATTTTACCTACTAAATACCCATCCTAAATTGTTATTTTTAATTTCAAGCTCTTTTGAGTAAGGTTTCCTAATCTTACCAATAGGAGTAGGATAAAGCCCACCTTTCAGGTTTTCTGTGTCACTTTAGATCATGTGTTCATCCTTTACTCAGAAATGGTCGCCAAAGGAATCCACGGCATATATTGACCAGCTTATACCAGCTTCCTCAACTAAGCACTCGGAAGAGGGATGGAATCATAATGTCTAATTAAAATTAGGCAAGATCCACTCCTAAAGTGGAGATTCAGTGGAATGAGCAGGGCTTCTGTCATGTTGAGGGTTCTGTTCTGAGGAAGTGAGAAGGAGTTGCTCCAAGATATTTATCAATAGCATGACTCCACTCATTGGCATATTCAACAGGCTGTGGGCTGAGGAAATCAGTCAGTATATTTATTCTGCCCTGTTCTCAGATTGCCTGAGCTGGAAGGAATAGCCTAAATGATGGGCATTATTTCAGATATAGCACTTATTCATGTGTCTGAGTGAATGTATGTTTGCATGAGGGTGTTGAGGAGTTGCTGTGGGAAGCACAGGCAAGGTTGTTCTTCCTCCAGCTTTTGCCACTTGAGAAAAACTTGCTTGGTGTGCTAGCTGAGAATTCACTGGATCTGTTTTCTCCTGTCTTCAGGAATACAAAACTAGTTCTCTTTAAGTTTATCAGTCCAGTATGATAAATAGCTCAAGATCCCAACAACTGTCCAACTATCCAGTAACACTTGAACCAAATGACCTCTATCTGTGGGTAAGGTGGAAGAAGATATTAACTGGATGGACAGAAGAAGGAATGTGTTTCATAATTTTACCTGGCATCAGCATCTGTTCATTAGAATAACTCTCCTGTGTCACACTCCCCTAAAACCTTAACTTTTGCAAAATTATGAAAGATAGAACCAAAGAACTGGAGCAGATTATTGACTGCCTAGGTAGTCTTTGAAGAAGAAAAAATCACGGAAAATAAGTTAGGAACAGTGAGTCATTGTCCCCTCTAATAATGAGACACCAAGAAAATCACTAATAGCACAGAAGAGTCTGAGCTCTGGGATCTAATTGGTGATGTCAAAAATCCTGCCTCATCCAGTGACTGGTTGTGTGAATTTCAACAATTACTATATTTTTCCTCATAAGTCTTCAGGTACATGAGTTCTAGCATCTTCTCTAGCAGTGCCATCATTGAAAATTGTTTATTTATTTTTCTTCTATGTGAAAGGCAGAGAGAGATGTCAATCTTTCACTTGCTGGTTCAATGTACAGTTGTGGATGAGCCAGGCCAAAACAGAGAACCTGGAACTCAATCCAGGCCTCCTATGATGTGGATGACAGGGATCTAATTACTTGAGTCTTGACCTGTTGCTTTCCATAGGGTGAATTGGCAGGAAACTAGAATTAAGGGGTGGAGCCAAGAGTTGAACCTAAGCACTCTGATACGAGATGTGGACATCCCAAGCAGCATCTTAACCTCTGCCACAAGCACCCATCCCACTTTCCTTATTTTGAAGAACATGCAGGTGACATAGAAAAAGCAATTATATTTTCTGTCTTAAGTCTGGAACTCCATTTTTATTAGATACTCCCCCTCAACAGCATTAACTTCCATTCATAAAGCAGCTAAACATGTATGCACGTGAACACACACACTAACAACACTTGCCCCCTACCCCTTCCTATGCACCTTTAAAAGGGAGCAATTTTGGAACCATTAGAATCAATTATCAACTGACTTAACAGCAGTGTGTTGCATGATGGGTAATGATCAGCTCAATGATATTTTAGTCAAGATCTCTGAGTCAATAAAATGTCAATCTCTACAGAGATTGGAGAAGGCTCTGCTAATGATTCAGTTGATTTTCATGTAATATAAGGAGACAAAAACTTACTTTCTGTAAATTTAATTAGATGTTCATGGCCATGGTAAGTTCTGTTTTACTGGAGATTTCCAGCAGAAGGTGGACAATCATTTTATCAGGGATATGATCAAGAGAGTCACATACACAATTTATGCTTAGACAACCTAACTGCTTGGCTTACACTTACTTTTGTGATGCTTTGTATGTAAAAAGATTTATTCATTTGAAAGGCAGAGTTACAGAGAGGCAGAGAGAGAGAGAGAGAGAGAGGGAGAGAGAGAAAGAGAGAGAGAGGTCTTCTATCAGCTAGTTCACTCCCCAAATGGCTGCAATGGCTGGAGCTGTGATGATCCAAAGCCTGGAGCCTGGAGCTTCTTTTGAGTCTCTCACTTGGGTGTGGGGACTCAAGAACTTAGGCCATCTTCCATTGCTTTCCCAGGCCATACCAGAGGGTTGGATTGGAAATGGAGTAACTGGGACTTGAAACAGTGGCCATATGAGATGACAGCACTGCATGCGGCAGCTTTATGCAGTACACCACAACACTGGCCCCGGCATATGTTAATTCGAGTCTTGTCTCCATACACACGGTTTTCATTTAGAAACTGATCTATCAATAAGCCACTGTAATTCTTCTCTTGGTGAATCGTCAATGGCAGTCAGAATGTGCTATTCCTTAGAAAAGGCAGCCGTTAAACTATTTATTCAAAGACTAAGCTAATTACCCTGAAGTTACAATTATTGAAGTAGTCATTGAAAGGACCATAATATGACAGTAAAAAACAAATAAAAATTGATGAGGCCAAGTGAAAGGTAAACACCGTCTTTTGGAGAGAATTAAAAATTTCATACATTTACCTTTACTTGCTGCAAAAACAAGGCAATTACAAGACTTTTGACTTTTTAATTATGCTATTGCCACATATTTTAACTTAAATGTTTTGAAGAGCCTTGGATGAAATTATTTTAATTGAGGCCAACTCAATTTTTGGTTATTATTTATGATTAAGTAGAATTTCCTTTAATGTAATTTTGCTACAGCCTTCAAAACACCTAATAGGAAAGCTAGCAGTATGCACACTGAACAATTACATATAGAACACAATTTTAGCACCTAATGAATTTAGCAATAAAAATAATGGGCAGAAAGAAGTTAATATTCATTGGACCATCACTCTGTGTTAGATACCTAGCACATAGAGTCTTATTTAACTTATAAATGACCTGATGAGCATCTGATATATTTTATGTCACATAGGTGTATATGTATATTCTCTCTATATATACTATATCCTTTATAGATAATATTTTTCTGTTATATATCTTGTCCATGGTCACTAAGTCAGTACATACTGGGTCTAGGATTTTGACCTAAGAGAATCCACATCTGTTACTGTACACTGTGGGCATTTCTCCACCAAACTGAAATGCCTCCACTGATGAGGCATGGATGTAGATGACTGACCCCAAAGCAGAGGTGGGGGGGATGTAAGCCAAGTGAGCCTGAGCCAGAGGGTACATATTTTGCCTAAAGGCATCCAGATTACATTAAAAAAAAAAAACTATTTTGGCAGTTAAACAAACTCATTTCCTAGCCCTATAAGGCATGCATGCCCAGTTTGTAACCTCTGATGCTGTTAGATTCTCATGTTATTATAATGTACAGATTGAATAAATGATTTGAGAGACACAGATAAACTGTATCTAAAATTTTTTTTATTGGAAGATGCTTTTTTTTCTGATGTAGGATAAAAACATTGGCAGATTTGGTGGCTTTTTCTGCCCACATCTAAGTGAAAGACATGTCTACCATCAATTCAAGTCAAAACAATTTGAGTTCAGTAATTAGAGTCTTTAGTACTTCATAAATCAAAATTTCAAAATCGATCCATCTTCTTTCCCCCAATTGATCCCTTGCAGGAGGAGAGCTGGTCATGGTTTTCTTTTCCACCTATTAATACAACTCATAGCCTGTTGTGATCCTTGGAGGAGAAAAGGACAGAAGAGGGAGATGGGATAAGGAGGCAAAGAATATAAAATGTTCTTCCTTGAAATGTACTGTTGTGTGCCTGTCAGGCAGACACATAAGGTTTTCTCTGTTTCAAAGCTTTCTCCATGATTCCCATCACTGGAGACTTCTTATCTGATGTTGCCTTGGGAGAAGTAGAGAGATACAAGTGAATGCCAGTGGGTATTTGGGCCTCCCTGAATTCTACCTTATTGTTGACAAGTCCTTATTCAATAGTTTAGAGAAAGACAGTTTTTAATGTATTTATTTGAGAGGCAGAGAGAGAGGGTGAGGTGGGGAGAGAGAGAGAGAGAAAGATAGAGAGAGAGAGAAAGAGAGAGAGTCCCATTTGTTATTCCTATCCCCAAAGACCAGCAGAATGGCTTGGGTCTGAACTGGGAAGCAGAAATGCAATCCAAGCCTCCCACATGGGTAACAGGAACACAATCGCCACTGCTTTCCAGAGGCTGCGTTAACAGGAACCTGGAATCAGGAGCCAGAGCCAGGAATTAAATTCAGGCATTCTGTTATGGGAATGTGCATCTTAACTGCTAGATTAAATGTCCACCCGTTTCCCCACCTCTTGAGTTGGGTGGATGTTGCCCTTACACTGCATCTTATTTGCACACAGTAATCCAATTACATGGAAACACTTTTGTATTGTTTCCTCTTAAAATTTCTCATAATATTCTTCCTCTTTTAATTTCCTATAATAGAGGCCAGCTTCAATGAGTATCAACTTTTCTGGATTTTCCACTAACGTAGTCACTTCTCTGTCCTTTGGACTTCCCAAATTAGGAGGTGATATCTAGTCCATTCCACCTCCCAAAATAAGGGGTGCAAGTCACACTTTCCGGACTCTCCAAATATCCCACTGAGGAACGGACTCTACCCCTGCATACAGGAGGAGAAAGAAAAGTCAAGGGGAGTAGTAGGACTGAGACCATGATTTTGTACAGCAAGACAAATCCTTTCTTTGATCCCTTAAAAAAGAAAGAAAACACAAAAGCCCTTAACCTTTTTGAGTGTAAGAGTAACAGGATCAATTTTTATTATTTTCTCTGTAAATTCTGGATTTTGATCTGATATTGACTATGTCTTAGTGTTTCAGGTAAAATGTAATTTTAATGTGATGCTACACTCAACTGTCTCTCTGTGAGGATGAGGCAGCGCTGAAATGGAAAAAAAAAATTGTTAGGTTCAGGGATCATCTACCAGGTACAATCTTTGGAAACAAGATCTAGAAAATGTTCAACAAAGACCCTTGGATGGCTTCATGGTATCTGAACATCTTTTGTAATCTTGAAAAATTTGAACATGTGTGTGCAAAAATGCATTTTCGATAGTTATAACCTGAAATGGGTTGGGGAAATAAGCCAGTCTGTCCAGATAAAAGTACCTTTTCCTGAGGATACAGCCATATGTGAGAAGAAAGTGACTCACATTGCTTGTTCAAATTATGCTTTGCCTTGGTGAAGTCAAACAAACTACAGATGTCAATGACTTTGGATTTCACTCATTCTTTTGATCAAAACTTAGGACTTTTAATTCTCTGTTTGCTAATGTTAAACTAGTTCTTAAAGTATCTATATCTGCTTAGTTCTCAGCATGCTGTATAAAAAAATCTTCTCTATAGTTCTAGAGACTGTATGACAGCAGCAGGAGTAGGGAATTAAATCAAGTTTTTGACCAAAGTGTCATTATCTCTTATGTGTGTATTTCTGGTTGGATCCATTCTTTGGGTTATCTTATTCCTAAAGTAACACTAAAGAATTTACAACTATAGAATCTTCTAATGCCTTTTAGGGCAGAAACTATTAAGGCAGCAAAAACAGAATTAGGGAAAAAAAACACATCAAGTAATGGAGCAATGAAGATATTCCAATTAAAGTTATAATTGTAAAATGAGTGCATGACGATAACTTGAAATTTTTTCTCATCTGGGTTTCTGTAGTTTGTATTTTAATTCTTTATACCTCATTCTTAATTTCCATGTCTTACAGAATCTATGTTGAATCCTCAATAATTTAACAAAGAATTTTAGAAATGATATTTCCAAAAATAATAAAGATAATAATTAAAGCATTGCTTTTGAATAGAATAGGTTTTTGCTTTGCTGTCACTTCATAGTGCTTTTAAAAATTCTTCTGAAAATAAGTTCCCCTTTGAGACAGAGAATAACAAGTTGCAACATGACTCAGGACTCCTTCCAGTTGGCCACAGACTGCATCCTTTCACAGAGCTCTCCTAGTTGTCTCAGCGTCTTTTGCTGCTGCCTGCCTACCTCACTTTCTCTGCTCTTAGTTAATGATTTTACTGCATTGAGGCTTAAGAAAAGAGACTTCAGGCAGCAGCTTTATGGCTTTTCTGACTTCTGAAATTAAGAACACCATAAATGACGCCCCCCCCCCCCCCCCATCATTCTCGTGTTTTGGAGGAAGAGGTGGCCTATTTTCCTCGCACCTGAATCCACTCTGCACTGGCCTCCTGTCTCCTCCCACCCTCTTTGCTGACCTTGGCTTTCTAGTCTTTCACATCTTTGTGCCAATCCCCCTCTCTCCAGACTTTTTCTGGAGATTACAAACTTGTTCTTGCTTTCTTCATATCAAAAAGGACTGAGTGAGTCATCCGAAGGTCTCCTTACCCACTTGCACACCATTCTTATCACCATTCTCTCTGTTCCTTCAATTCACATTACTGATGTGTCCTTTTCCAGACACCAGCCTGCAAATGTGATGCTTCAGAGATCACTGGAAAATAAGGCAAAAACAAGCAATAACAGCATTTAGTCTTTGCACCCTTACAGGTCTTTCCCCATATATGTGGATATCAGTTACAGCTTTGTAGTATATAAAAATGACAAAGAACCATAAAAGCTCTGTGACATGCAGCAGTACATATCTACTGACTTCACAAGTCTGTTGAGTTAGCTGCCCTGGGGTGGGCTCAGCTGATCTTACCTGAGCTTCCTCTATGTTAGCCATGGGCTGCTCTGTGCTCTTGGTTGGGCTACCTTATATATCTGGGGATTGCCTAGCCATTGGGTGATTTAAAATTGTCTCAGCCTCCACAGCTGGGAAGACTCAGCTCCACTTTACATGTTCACTCCAGAAGGCTAGCCTGGAATTATTCTCATGGAGATGGCTGAGATGCCAGTGTAAGGGGAAATCACACATAATTGCAGAAGCACTTTCAAGACTACTTGTGTCATGCTTGCTGACATCTTATTGTCCAAAACAGGTCCCATGGTTGAACTCAGAATCAAGGGGTAGGGAAACAGATTTTTCTCTCTGTTGAGAGTAACTGTCAAGTCTCATGCAAAGGGGGTGAATACATCAATGGGTTAAAAACATTTGGATCAGGAATATAATCAGGCCACCACACACATGTTCATCAGAGTGATCATTTACATCTGGTTTGCATTATTGTTTACTTAACATCTCCCTTAGCAGCTAAAAGATTGATTTGCTTCTTTCACTCTTATAAATAAAAAAGCCCCCTATAAAACATCCGTAAGCACATCACTTTTTGTCCCCTATTGCATTCATTTCTCTGTGTAACGTTAAATGTCTGGCCAAGATTTCTTTCTGATAATTATGGAGTTTAGAGATTGTGTGGTGGACATTGGCATTGCTTTAGTTGTTTGCTGGATTCAATGTGAATATCTCTACAGTTCTTTTTCTTTCATGTTCAGAGATGGCTGCTATGGCTGCAACAACCACTTTTCCATTTACGGCAGGAAGAAGGAGAATGAAAGGGGCCCCAATGGACTTTGTTTGACTAGAACATGACACGTGGCCATGCTTGGCCAGAAGATGGCAGCAGAAAGAGGCCTGGGACACAGAGGCTATCATCCCAGGGGCAGATAATAGGTGACAGTGCCATGAATATGTTGATGTCCCTTGCTACATATTTGCATGTTCCTTTTCAAAAGGATGTTTCCAGTTCACAACACCACTAGTAGCACACATTTATCATAGTCTTGCTAATATTCTTTAACAATGAATGAATCTGAACATTTTCCTTGTGCTCATTTTCCCTGGAATATTTCCATTTATATTCTTTATTTTCTTTTACAAATTATTTTCTTTTACACTCACAAGGTTCCTTTACATTGAAAGATAGTAACCTTCTTTATTTCATCTGTTGTGTGATTCCCCTCTTTATTGTTTTAAAGGTTTATTTCTTTTTTTATTTGAAAGGCAGAGCACCAGAGAGAGGGAAGGAGACCAGTGAAAGAGAACTTGCATCTCCAAATGGCCCCAACAGCTAGGCCTGGACCAGGCCAAAGCCGGGAGGACAGACTCCACTCTCGTATCCCACATGGGTAGCAGGGGCCCAAGTATTTCTGCTGTCTTCAGCTACTTTCCCAGGTACATGGGCAGGAAATTGGACTGGCAGCAGAGCAGCCAGGAACTGAGCAGTTGCTCCAATATGGGATGCAGGTGTTGCAAGCAGTGGCTTAACCCACTGTACCATACACTGGCCTCCTTTCTTTGACTTTTGAGATTTCTCATTCTGGAGGTACTTAAGCATTTTTTAGCAAAATTTCTCTAGTTAAGTATTCCATAAATATATGATTTCTACAGGACCAGTCCTTTTCCACAAGACACTTTTATATGAAATAGAAAAAGCCATCTCTCCAAAAAGACATTTTGTTTTCATCTCTTAGAGAATTGTCAAGACATAAGGATTTTGTTGATTCTGTTCTGGTTGCCCCTCTTCCAGTCCAGCTCTCTGCTGTGGCCCGGGAGTGTAGAGTGTAGTGGAGGATGGCCCAAGTCCTTGGGCCCTGCACCCCATGGGAGACCAGGAGAAGCACCTGGCTCCTACCTTCAGATCAGTGTGGTACGCTGGCCGCAGCGGCCATTGGAAGGTGAACCAACGGTAAAGGAAGACCTTTCTCTCTGTCTCTCTCTCTCACTGTCAAAAAAAAAAAAAAAAAAAAAAAAGAATAAGCAATGTAACTGGCATCTGTTAAGAATTCTTCCTGAAGAATATACAGCTACTGTATTTGCATGTGAGTGATGGCCTTTGAGGCTATGTGTCCAAACTTCCTTCCCCAAGTATATGTTCCCAGTTTCTAAAGTCAGAAAAGATTCATGCAAAGGGTTAAGTTGCACAAAAGGAAAATTATTAAGAATTGGGCTCTGCAGGAGACTGAAAATAAGATATAATTGGCTTTGGAATCAATTAAAGTCATTAAAAAGGTGGCTGTTCAGATTTTCTACTTTGAATTAAAGATAAATTTAAGAGTATATTACAGTTACTAACAGTAATATAGGCATATGGAGGTTATCAAACTGAATTTTAAAAGAGAAACAAATTATATATGCCATGGATGTCTGTGTTTTAATTTTTTTTGAAACTGAGTACATTTTGTTTAACAGTGTAGTTGTAAACTATTCAGGAAGCATATTAGATGGAAGGAAAATGTATACCAAGCTGTTATTGTAATTTTTTATTACTTAGTTTGCGATTTTGTGAAATCACTTAATTTCTGTGGGCCTCTATTTCTTTGTGTGTAAATGAAGACGATGATATTAGACCTGTGTAGCTTGTGAGTGTGTTAAAATAATTATTTGAAAGGGATTTAATGAAGTCAAAAGGATAACACTCATTTAAATATAATTTAAATAGGAAGTCTTAGTCTTATAATGCATCTAAATTTATAAGGTGTAAATTTGCTTACTTGAGTTTAAACAATTGAAGAAGGAAGAAGAAATATATTCACTGAAGTTAAAAACTGTGTCAGCAAGAAAGTACTGTGAATTATGGATCTTTCTGCGGTTGATATATTAGAAGGTCAATTTGGCATGATTTCATGGTTTGGTGAAGAAAGCTCGTTATGAAATAGGGAAGCTTCTACTCTAATATTAATGAAGATTTTCTCAAAAATCATTTAATTTGGTTCTAAAGTAACAGACACAAAAATCTCATGTCTATTTTCTCTCTAATTTGGTTTAGATTCTGAAATTTTTCCCTCTGTTTTAGCTATCATCCACTGGTTGGTAGATATAAATATGTTAAAAATTTGCTTAAGGATTTAGTTTATAAATGTAAACAATTTCAGCTGAGGCTATATAGAAAATCATCTAGAAAAAACCATTTAGCAGTGAAATTTTTAAAAAATGAGCCATCTAAACCTGTTTGCTCTCAAAAGTTTTAACTTCACTATGATTTTCTTTCAAGTAAAACCTTTGTATGTATGAATTACTTAAGAGAACAACAAATGCATTTTTTTTTTTGACAGGCAGAGTGGATAGTGAGAGAGAGAGAGAGAGAGAGAGAAAGGTCTTCCTTTTTGCCGTTGGTTCACCCTCCAATGGCCGCTGCGGACGGTGCATCTCGCTGATCCGAAGCCGGGAGCCAGGTGCTTCTCCTGGTCTCCCATGTGGGTGCAGGGCCCAAGCACTTGGGCCATCCTCCACTGCACTCCCAGGCCATAGTAGAGAGCTGGCCTGGAAGAGGGGCAACTGGGATAGAATCCAGCGCCCCAACTGGGACTAGAACCCGGTGTGCCGGAGCCGCAAGGCAGAGGATTAGCCTGTTAAGCCACGGCGCCGGCCTAAATGCATTTTTAGAAACATTTTTCCTTCGAAACTTACATAATCATTTTAATAGTACTGTATGCTCTGATAGTGCAGCTTTAGGTTTTTATCTTTTTCGTCCATTCTCTGTCATGAAAATGGGTCCATTTGGGCCAATGATCTGTGATATGGGCTACCTAGAGGAGGGGGACTGGCAGACTCAGGGGCAGGGAAGTTGACAGATGCCACCACTAGATGACACAGGGACAGGGTACGACTGGAGCCCCACAAATAACTTACAAAATCCTGGTTTCAAAAGCCAGCATCATTGTAAAAATATCAGTTATGTTTAGTAACTGATCTATATTTTTATCATGCATAGAAGCATAACCATAATTCTGGTTAGAGCAGTAACAGTCATCACTGTAGAGATCAACTCTAAGCTATCCAATAACCTGCTTAAAACAAGAGAATCTCATTCACATCTAATTCCAAATCACAATGTGATAGCATAATATTTTAGCTTTAGGGTGGTGTTATTGCAGCTTTATTGTTATAGTGTATTGTTTATAATCTTAACTACCATTTCCCTTTTCTCTAACTATCCATCAACTTTCATATGTATAGCTGAAGAGGGTAGAAGTCAACTTTCATTAAATTAAGGTCTAAATCTCTTAAACTCATTGCCGACACCCTAGACTATGTCAAGACTTCTATATGGTCAACTAAATATCAGGTAAACAGGACACTATATAAGGAAATTAGATTTTATTATGAGTGAGACACAACTAATAAAAAAGTCTGGTTTTTATTTTAGGTGGGTTGAGATTTAAATGAGAATTACTGTTTTATTGTGTCTTTGGAGTATAATTCTGACATTTCTAGTGATCTCTATAAAGTTTCATTGTCCCATAACAGTTTATTAAGCTACAGGGTCTTCATAAATATGCAAACTAGCTTCATAAGATTGTCTGCCATGATTGCTCATCACTTTGGTATTGAAAGGGCACCAACCCAGTCGATAAAATGTCTGGTGCTGGAATGGTCTGGGGCACTCCTAATCTCAATGCTTATTTCCCTTAAAGGGGGCCATAAGCTGTTAAAATAATAGAATCACATTATTTATACGAGTAGAATGACTATTTTGTTCATTAGGCTTTATAACTTTTGTGTAGCTATATTTCATACACCTGTGGACAGTCTTTATAGATGTAAGTTTGCCTCCTGATCATTTTATTTCATTACACAGGAATTTATGGTTTCAGAAATAAATTATTGGCAAATTAAATAAATAAAATATTGGTCCTAAAGTGGATCAGGGAAAATGCATGTCTATTGAAGAAACTGTAAAATGAACAATTTATTTGGAATAAGGTCTACTTTACTTTAGGTAGAAAGTTCATATTTATATTTTAAAAAAGGGCAAATGTTTAGTTGTCTAGTAGTTAAGGTGCCACACCAGAGGGGCTGGGTTCACTGTCTGCCTCAGGTTCCTGACTCCAGCTTTCTTCTAGTGCAGATGCTGGGAGGCAGCAGTGATGGCAGGGGTAACTGGATTCCTACCACTCGTGGTGGATCTGGATTGGCTCCCCAGCTCCTGTCTTCAGCCTCATCCATTTCCAGCTGTTTTGAGTACTTGGATATTGAACCAGTACATAGAAACTGTCTTTGTCTCTCTCTTTCTGTTTCCCATCTTTCTACCTCTCAAATTAACAAAATAAAATAAATAAGGTGCAAGCACATTACAAAAAAATATACAGAGAAGCTCTGTGCACTCATTGTCAAATCTTTAATGCCAACATCCCACAAATCACTGGACTATCATCAACATCAAGAATCACACTAATATAATCTATGGAATTGATTCAGATTTTACTAAACATATACCATCTGTGTGTGTATGCGTGTGTGTGTGTGTGTAGGGGGGTATGTCTATGTAGCTCTATCAAATCCTATCACATGTATAAATTTATGTAGCCACCACAATCAAGATACACAATGAACCATCACTACAAGAGTCTTTGTGTCCTTCCTTTATGGTGGTACCCATTTCCTCCCCTATTCCTAAATCTTAGCAACACTAATCTGTGTTACAGGATCCTTGTAAACTCAGGATTGTTAGAATCTTGCAATGTGCTTTTTTTTGAAAGACAGAGAGACACTCAAAGAAAGACAGACAGAGTGATCTGAGATCCACTGTTTTATGCCCCAAATGCCTGCAACAGTTGGAGCTGGGTCAGGCCAAAGCCAGGTGCAAAAGAGTCAGTCTACATATCCCACATGGATTGCAGAGACCCAGCTACCTGATCCACAACCTGCTACAGGGTGCACATTGATGACAAGCTGGATTTTAGAGTGGTGCCAGGACTTGAACTATGGACATTCCAAGTGGCATAATTTTTTTTTTAAATATCTAGTTATTTGAAAGGCATAGCATCAGAGTGGAGACAGTGACACACAAACACATACACACACACACAGATAAGACAGATTAACTTCCAAAATGGCTGCAACAACTGAGTCTGGGCCAGGCAGAAGCTAGAGGCACATAACTTCATCTGGGGTCTTCCACGTGGGTCACAGGGGTTGAAGCATTTGGGCCATCATCCACTGCCTTCCCAGGTACATTAGGAGGAAGCTGGACTGGAAGGAGAACAGTAGAACAACCAGGACTAGAACCTACACTCTCATATGGGATGTAAACAGCAACTTAATCTGCTGTGTCATAACACTGCCTCCTCTAGTTGCATCCAAACCATAAACATTTCTGTGAAAAATGAGTCTTCATTTCTTTGGGATAAATACTCAAGTACAATTGCTGGTTCATACAATAAAATCATTCCTAGTTTTGAAAGGAACTACTGAACTAACCAGAGTAGTGGTATCATTTATATTCCTGTCAGCAATGAATGAGTGATCCAGTTTTTATTTTTTATTTTTGGCATCACTATTTTTTTATTTTACCTATTATGTTGTGTATAATGGTATCCCACTCTGGTTTTAATTTGTATTTCTCTACTGACTAATAATGTTGAACACACTAATTTTTTTTAAGATACCACTTTTCTTTAGGATTTTAAAAATGATATTAGTGGGGCCAGCACAGTGGATCACTTAGTTAATCTTTTGCCTGCGGCGCTGGCATCCCATACGGGCGCCACATTCTAATCCCGGTTGCTCCTCTTCCAGTCCAGCTCTCTGCTGTGGCCTGGGAAGGCAGTGGAGGATGGCCCAAGTGCTTGGGCCTGCACCCACATGGGAGACCAGGAGAAGCACCTGGCTCTTGGCTGTGGACTGGCGTAGTTCCAGCTGTAGTGGCCATTTGGGGGTGAACCAACGGAAGGAAGACCTTTCTCTCTGTCTCACTCTCTCACTGTCTATCTGTCAAATAAATTTTTTTTTGACAGATAGAGTGGATAGTGAGAGAGAGAGAGACAGAGAGAAAGGTCTTCCTTTTTGCCGTTGGTTCACCCTCCAATGGTCGCTGCGGCCGGCGCACCGCACTGATCCGAAGGCAGGAACCAGGTGCTTCTCCTGGTCTCCCATGCAGGTGCAGGGCCCAAGCACTTGGGCCATCCTCCACTGCCTTCCCAGGCCACAGCAGAGAGCTGGACTGGAAGAGGGGCAACCAGGATAGAATCCAGCGCCCCAACCGGGACTAGAACCTGGTGTGCCGGTGCCGCAAGGCAGAGGATTAGCCTGTTGGGCCACGGTGCCGGCCCCAAATAAAAAAATTTAAAAAAATGATATTAGTGAAGAGATATCTAGAGAAACAGAACCAGGAGGACAGGCTCTCTCTGTCTCCCTCATATACCCATCCCCACTCTCACACATAACACACACAAATGTGTGCACACACACCCAGGGGAGGGGAGGGAGGGAGAGGTGCTTATTTTAAGGAATTCCTTATGCAAATGTGGCTGGATGCTTTAGACTGAAGATTGAGGTGAGATCTGAAGTTGCAGACTTGAGTCCAAAACCTGGAAACTCAGGCAGAATGTCTTTGTATATAAGGTCTGGATGCAGAATCCCTTCTTTGGGAAATGTCAGTGCATGCTCTTAGGGGCTACAATGGATCAGATGAGTGTGGAGGATCATTTGCTTAATTAAAGGCAACTGATTTTCAATGTTAACCACATCTAGACCATACTTTTACAGTAATATCTAGTTTTGTGTTTGATTACACTGATCTTCACAGTCTAAGCGACTGGACAGATAATGTTAGCCATCACAGTTACTTTTCATCAGATGGCTGTTTCTTTTCAAAATAGTTTATATGCTTTTAAAAATTGTGATAAAATGTACGTACCACAACTTACTACTTTAGTCATTTTCAAGTGCACAGTAGAACATCATTATGCATAATTACATTTGTGTGCAGCTCTCACCATCATCCATCTCCATCCATCCATCTTGCAAGACTGAAACTCTGTATTCATTAACTAGTAACCACAAATTTCCCATCCCCTCAGACTCTGGCAATCACCATTCTATTTTTGGTTTATGAATTCCAATGCTCTAGGCATCTCATATAGCATTCATCCTTTTACAACTGGCTTATTTCACTTAGGATAATGTCTTCAAGTTTTTTTTTTTTTTTTGACAGGCAGAGTGGACAGTGAGAGAGAGAGACAGAGAGAAAGGTCTTCCTTTGCCGTTGGTTCACCCTCCAATGGCCGCCACGGCCAGCGCGCTGCAGCTGGCGCACCGTGCTGATCCGAAGGCAGGAGCCAGGTGCTTCTCCTGGTCTCCCATGGGGTGCAGGGCCCAAGGACTTGGGCCATCCTCCACTACACTCCCGGGCCACAGCAGAGAGCTGGCCTGGAAGAGGGTGCAACCGGGACAGAATCTGGCGCCCCGACCGGGACTAGAACCCGGTGTGCCGGCGCCGCTAGGTGGAGGATTAGCCTAGTGAGCAGCGGCGCCGGCCTTCAAGTTTTATCTATAATGTAGAATGTCTTAGAATTTTCTTGTTTTCTAACCTTAAATAATATTCACATACACATATACTGTGTATATATATCAAATACTTATACGGTATCTTGATGAACACTTGGGTTGCTTCCACCTTGTGATTATTGCAAATAATGGTGCTGGGAATATAAGTGTATGAATATTCACTTTAGTCCTTCTTATTTTGAGAATAAATCCACCCATGGAATTGCTGATTCAAACAACATTTCTTTTTACATTTTTAAGAGATTTTTAAGAAAACATTTATTTATTTGAAAGGCAGTGTTACATAGTGGGAGAGGTTCAGAACGGGGTGGGTATCTTCCATCCACTGGTTCACTCCCAAATGGTCACAATGGCCAGAGCTGTGCCGATCTGAAGCCAGGAGCCAGGAGCTTCCTCTGGGTCTTCCATATGGATACTGGGGCCCAAAAACTTGGATCATCTTCCACTTCTTTCCTAGGCCATAGCAGAGAGCTGGATCAGAAGTGGAGTCACTGGTACTCAAACTGGTGCCCATATGGGATGCCAACAACAGTCATAGGAGTTCTAACTGCTACTCTCTCACTGTATAAATGAATAAATCAGTACTTAGATAAGAAAAGTACCTTGTCTGTGTCTAAGGAAGGATATGGGCAGAGGTGGTCTTGTGCTGGGCTAGAGTCTTCTGATCCCCCCAGCCTCAGCAAGTGCAATCCCATTGGTGCCATTTTGCAAAGAAATAACTATCTTCTAGATCTTATTAAGTTTTTTTTGTTTGTTTGTTTCATTTGCAGTAATTTTCAGTACAGTTTATAGGAAGGGCTACCTTTGTAGGACAACCTATTTTATTCTTTTTTTTAAAAAAATTTAAAAATTTTTTTTGACAGGCAGAGTGGACAGTGAGAGAGAGAGACAGAGAGAAAGGTCTTCCTTTGCTGTTGGTTCACCTTCCAATGGCCGCTGTGGCTGGCGCGCTGCGGCCGGCGCACTGCACTGATCCCAAGGCAGGAGCCAGGTGCTTCTCCTGGTCTCCCATGGGGTGCAGGGCCCAAGGACTTGGGCCTTCTTCCTCTGCACTCCTGGGCCACAGCAGAGAGCTGGCCTGGAAGAGGGGCAACCGGGACAGAATCCGGTGCCTCGACCGGGACTAGAACCCGGTGTGCCGGCGCCACAAGGCGGAGGATTAGCCTATTGAGCCAAGGCACCGGCCCTACTTTATTCAATTAATTGCTTCTTAGATTATTTTTCACTTAACTGTAATATATGCTGTGAAAATATTTGTTGCTGTCACAATATATCTCAAAACAAGAATGCATTATTTTTGTTTTTCATGACCACACATATATTTCAAATGTATCCACCTAAACATTTGTTCATAAAAATTCAAGGGGGAATTTCAAAGTGGTTTAAAGGTTCACTTCTGGATATAAAATGACAGTAAAACCAGAAGAAACTGATTCCACTAAACAGCCACTGTGATCACCATCACTACCGTCACCCACAAGCAGCTACGAGGTCTTTAGGACATGTCTATGTGTCAGGGGTTTGTGCAAGGAATGATGGATGTGCAATTTTACAAACATTTTGGAACGTCTATTTAATGGAAGTCCTTTTATGATATTTTCTTGATTCTAAAACATGACACTTCATTGTCCTTGGTGGGGGAACCTTCAGCCCTTGTCCTCTGCTTTCATATGTCTTCTATTTAAAGGCTTAGTACAAACTTTCTTAACCTAACTTCCTGCAGAAAAATGTTTTCTTTTCTATTTTTTTTTGTTGAGAGATGGGTGCTTTAGTAGTTAAGGAAATGTAAATAGAGCTAACAAAAGTATAAGAAGTCACCTGTGAACTATAGGATATGTGCTACAATTCTGTTTGATGTTAGTAGATTATAAGAGAAACCCTAGGTACCATTTAATTGACAAACTTTGCACTTCAAGGCTCTTGTCTCATTTTTGCCTAGCTTCTCTATCAGCCCTCTCTTATGTTGTGGATGTAGACTCATGTAATAAGTCAATTCGTAATGAAGGTTTTGTCCCCACAAAAAGTCTTCTTCATTGTTCATATGGCCCCAGACAGTGACTCTACAAGCCATCCATCCTATAAACGCAGGCTGCTTTCCTCAGTGAAAAATGAAGAGTATAAACAATTAGCTCAATCAAGCACATCTAAAGGGAAATGTAACTAAAAGGACCAGATCGGTGGAACAGTTTTTCACTAGAGACAGCACTGTACTATGGCAAAACTGCTAATCACATTTGCTTATTCACTTTGTGTTTTCCTATCCTTTTATTCCTATTCTTAGAAGCGATCTGTTCTCTTTATAAGCTGCCTATGAAAAAAAGAAGGGAAACCTTTGAATTTATATTTATTCTTTTCAACTAAAAACATGTGAAAAAGTTGAACATCTTTAACATATATTGGTAAAAACCTCAACTTAATATCATAACAAAAATTTTGCCCATTTATTCACAGTATATATTACATGGTGAATTTATTTAATTAACAATCAACTTTATTTCTTCTAGTGATTATAAACAGTGATATGGATATTATTTTTATAACTTGATTGTCTTAATCAGTTTGGGCTTTGAGCAAACATTCCATCGACTATGACTTAACCAACATTTATTTCTTACAGAATCCAAGATCAAGGTGCCAGCAGCTTCTGTGTCTTATGTGGGCCCACTTCCTGGTTCATAGATGACTGTCTTGTTGTAATCTTTCATGGTGGAAGAGATAAGAATTGTACCTGGCATTCATTTTAATAGGGCATTAATCCCGTTCATGAGGGCTCTCAATAATGACTTAATCACTTCCCAAAGTTGCCACCTGCTAATACTATCAACTTGAGGTTTAGGATTTCAGCTTAGGAATTTTGAGAGTACATAACCATGGTGACTGTTGAGCAGTGACTAGGATTTGATAGTCTTAACATTCAATGTTTCTTCTACTCCCAAAGAAGAGTAACTGATGCATGATCACCTCAGCTGAAGATAGGAGAGTCTTGCTAAAATACTCACTAGGACTTTTTAAAGCTGCTATGAGAATGTAACTGCCAGACTTTCACAGGAAAAAATGGAAAAACACTGATGTACAAATCAGGGAAATAAAGCATAATTCCTGTGTCAGGACCCAGGCTTTCTCTCCTCATCTGTAAGAAGTTAACGGTCCTTGTTCTACTAGTGTCTCAGGACTTTAGTTTTTAACAAGGTCATGAGAAAAAATTACAGAAAACAATTTGAAAAGTAATTATGAAGCATCTTGTTTGTGTAAAATAGCATTTTATAATATTGAGAGGAAAAGTGGGTGAATCTACCTTTGCTGTTACCAATGCTAGGTAGTCTCCTGTGGCAGGTTTGTGTTGCCCGTTAGAAACTTAGTTAGGGAAATGTCCATTTACTAATGCTCAGGACAGACTGAATGAACTAAGTTCCAGGGTTGCATTAAACAAGGAATTTTTTCATTTCAATTATAAATGGAACCCCCTGGCACGTTTCTATTCAATCCCATCAAAGTGGCATGTACAAATGCCATCTCACTAGTCAAAGTGATCAGTTTCTGTTCACAATTGATCATAATGATAGGACTAAGAATCAAAGGGATCACATAAATAAGACTAGTGTCTGAAAATACTAACCGATAGAATAAAAAAGGGAGAGAACGATCCAACATGGGAAGCGGGATACAAAGCAGACTCATAGAATGGCAGATGTCCTAAACAGCACTCTGGCCTCAGAATCAGCCCTCAAGGCAGTCAGATCTGGCTGAAGAGCCCATGAGAGTATTTTAGGCATGGAAAGCCAAGACACTGTGGCAAACAAACAAACAAACAAACACCTATATGAAAGATTTCTGTGAGTGAGATCCCAGTGGAAAGAATGGGTCATCAAAGAAGGAGGTACCTTTCTATGAAGGGAGGAGAGCCATGGCAACTCATAACAAGAGCCTAGGGTGATTACTGATGCCATAAACAAGAATGTCAATTTGTTAAGTCAACAACAGGAGTCACTGTGCACTCACTCCTGATATAGTATCTCTGTCCTTAATGTGTTGTACATTGTGATTTAATGCTATAACTAGTACTCAAACAGTATTTTACACTTTGTGTTTCTGTGTGGGTGCAAACTGTTGAAATCTTTACTTAGTATATACTAAATTGATCTTCTGTATATAAAGATAAGTGAAAATGAATCTTGATGTGAATGGAATGGGAGAGGGAGCAGGAGAGGGGAGGGTTGCAGGTGGAAGGGAAGTTATGGGGGGAAAGCCATTGTAATCCATAAGCTGTACTTTGGAAATTTATATTCATTAAATAAAAGTTAAAAACAGTATAAATGAAAATGCTTCCTTTCACAAATCTTTTGTGAAAATATGAAAGGTCAAGAGTGCTCTGTTTTCTTTCTTTTAAAAATGTTACTTCATTTCAAAGCCTATTAAATCAACAAGACAAAGGTACAAGTATCATAAGTTCTCCCTGATCTGTGACAACTAACTGAGCACCTAAAAGGAAACCTGTAGAAATGAAACTGATACTATGAGAAACAATGACTTGATCAGCCTTTGTTCTGACTGTCGGGGAACAGCTTACTATTTTATTCTTTTCAGTATTTTCTTGTTCTTCTTAATACCACTGGTTGAACTCTTTAATTAACACACAATTATTCTTAGGTGTTTAAATTCAACTGAAAATTGATCCCTGTTAAAAATAAGAGTGGAAATAAGAGAGGGAGGAGATGTATAGTTTGGCACACACTCACTCGAACTTACCCCTAATGGTAGAGCTAGAAATGTGCCATGGGACTCCAAATCCCATTAAGTTGGCATGTACCAATGCCATCTTCCTAGTTAAAGTGATCAGTTTATGTTCATAACTGATCATAAGATAGGATTAAGTGTCAAAGGGATCACATAAAAAAGACCAGTGTCTACTAATAATAATTGATAGAATTAAAAAGGACAGAATGATCCAACATGGGAACCAGGATACACAGCAGACTCATAGAATGGCAAATGCCCTAAACAGCACTCTGGCCTCAGAACCAGCCCTTAGGCGTTTAGATCTGGCTAAAAAGCCCATGGGAGTTTCTCAGGCATGGAAAGCCAAGATGCTGTGGCAACAAATGTCCTAAATGAAAGATCTCTGTGAATGGAAAAGAACAGGCCATCAAAGAAGGAGGTACCTTTCTCTGAAGGGAGGAGAGAACTTCCACTTTGATTATGGCCTTATCTAAATAAGATCAGAGTTTGTGAACTCAAGCTTCCATAGCCTTGGTAGCTCATGACAAGAGCCTCGGGTGATTACTGACCTCATAAATAAGAGTGTCAATTGTTAAATCAACAGCGGGAGTCACTGTGCACTTACTTGTAGGATCTCTGTCCTTAATGTGTTGTACTATGCGAATTAATGGTAAAACTAGCATTCAAACAGTACTTTATACTTTGTGTGTCTGTGTGGGTGCAATCTGTTGAAATCTTTACTTAGTTTATACTAAGTTGATCTTCTGTATATAGAGATAATTAAAAATGAATCTTAATGAAGAATGGATGGGAGAGGGAGTAGAAGATGGGATGGTTTGCGGGTGGGAGAGTGGTTATGGGGGGAAAAACTGCTATAATCCAAAATTTGTACTTTCAAAATTTATATTTATTAAACAAAAGTTAAGAAAAATTAAAAAAAAAGAAAAAAATATTTTAGATCCAATACCATGAATCTGGAAGCATCTCTCTCATGTACTATTCATAAGAAAATAAAGTTACCAAATTGTATGGAAAAAAAGTAAATCAACAAGAAAGCTGAAACAAAATAGTCCACAGAAAACTAATCAATATTTTTCTGTATCCAAGTTATTTTTATAGTCACCAGTCATATATTCATATCCATTTAAAACACTTACATATTAAATAATGATTCCAATAGATCCTTGTAGTCCATATTTTATTTTATATTATACCATAGGTTTTATTACTTTTTAAAAAATTTTATCTTGTCCTCAACTTCTTACAACCAGGGCAAGCAGTGTGGTATTATTATTATTATCTAATCTCTTTTCCACCATTATTATAATATGCATATAATATACATATTGTATAATATAATGTATTATATTATGTATAATAATGTATAATAATGTATAATAATGTATATATGTATATAATATGCATATTATAATATGCATTTATCCCTTCTCCATCGTGAAACTCTTTGAAATCAGCAGATACAGATCTAACTCATGGTTTTAAAAATAGCTTCATGGTGTTCTATCATAAGGACTTTTATCTATCACTGCCCTACTGTTTGCATCCAATGTTTCTCTGCTCTGTATCCTAACTGTTCAATGATATACTCTAAGCCAGTCATTATATTAGTTTTGGGAAACATCTTAAACTGAAATAAAATTGCAACCTTCTCAGGGTTTTTGTTAGAATCAGAAAGCCAATAACCAGTAAACACAATACAAGTTGGAATATAGGGTGTATAAAAAGTTATAAATTTTATGGCAAAAAAAAATCAATGGGATGGGGAAAGGAGTTTGGGAGTATCAGGGACTGGAGTGAATTGAAATACAATTTTAATGTGAGTGGTTAAGACAGGCCTCAGGGCTGGCACTGTGGCATGGTAGGTTAAGCTTCTGCTTGTGGCACTGGCATCTCATCTGGGTGCCTGTTTGTATCCCGGCTCCTCCATTCCCAAACCAGCTCTCTGCTGATGGCCTGGGAAAGCAGAGGAAGATAGCCAAAGTATTTGGGCCCTTGTGCCCTCTTGAGAAACCCAGAGAGACTCTTGGTTCCTCGCTTTGTATCATGCCAGCTCTGGCCATTGTGGCCACTTGGGAAATGAACCAGCAGATGGAAGGCCTCTCTTCTCCATCTCTCCTAATTTTGCTTATCAAATAAAAAAGAATCAATATTTGAAAAAAAGACAGAATTCATTGATTAGGAGGGATTTGATCAAAGACTTGAAGAAGATGAGAGAAATAAGTGGGCAGAGCATTCCAGGCAGAGGGAACAGCCAAGGGCAAAGCCATAGGATGAGAGTGTGTGTATCATCTGCTCAGGTATAGCCAGGAGGCCAGTGCTGTGGGAGCAAAATGTGTGATGAATGACAGAGGAGTCATAGGGGGCCTGGCTCACATGGGACTGAAGGCCGTTGAACAGTCTTTCGCTGTTTTGAGTGGAACCTGGCACCATTTCTGGATTTTGAGTAGAAGAATGAAATCATTTTTTCATTCTGCCTTGTTTTGGAGAACTAGTCATAAAGAGGTTTTTGCTCCTCGGTTTAACTACTACAGAATATTTGATAATATGCTATGTCATACTTGATTCATCTACCATATTATTAATGAATATTTAGATTATTTTCAATTTTTGACTACTATAAATCTTGGCATAATGAAAATAATGCTGCATATCTCCTTGTACACGTCAGATCTCCTCTAGGATATATGCTCAGTAGTATAAATGCTGAGAAATTTCATGAATATGCTAAAGACCATTTTTCTAAAGTATTTTTTAAAAAGATATTTGCCGGCCGGCGCTGCGGCTCAATAGGTTAATCCTCTGCTTTGCGGTGCCGGCACACTGGGTTCTAGTCCCGGTCGGGGCGCCAGATTCTGTCCCGGTTGCCCCTCTTCCAGGCCAGCTCTCGGCTGTGGCCTGGGAGTGCAGTGGAGGATGGCCCAAGTCCTTGGTTTCTGCACCCGCATGGGAGACCAGGAGAAGCACCTGGCTCCTGACTTTGGATCAGCACGGTGTGCCAGCCGCGGCGACCATTGGAGGGTGAACCAACGGCAAAGGAAGACCTTTCTCTCTGTCTCTCTCTCTCACTGTCCACTCTGCCTGTCCAAAAAAAAAAAAAAAAAAAGATATTTGTCAGGGCTGACATTGTGGCATAGCATGTTAAGCTATTGCCTGCAACTCCAACATCCCATATAGGTGCCAGTTTGATCCCTGGCTGCAATCGTGATCCAGCTTCCGGCTAATGTGCTTGGGAAAGCAGCAGAAAATACCTGAAGTGCTTGGGCCCCTGCACTCATGTGGGAGACCTGGAAGCAGATCCTGGCTCCTGGCTTTGGTCTGGCCCAGTTCCAGGCATTTTGGCCACTTGAGGAGTGAACTAGCAGATGGAAGAGCTCTTATTTTATCCTTTCCTTTCTCTCTTGGGAACCCTACCTTTCACATAAACTAAATAATTTTTTTAAAAAAAGAAAAAGATATTTCAATTTCCATTTGTTGATTCTCTCCCCAAATGGCTCCACTGACTGGAGCTGAGCTGATCTGGAGCCAGGAGCTTCTTCTAGGTCTTTCACATATGTGTAGAGGCCCAAGGACTTGAGCCATCTTCTATTGCTTTCCCAGGCCATAGTAGAGAGCTGAATCAGAAATGGATCGGTCGAGACTTGAACCAGTGCCCGTATGGATGCTGGCACTGCAGGAGGTGGCTTTCCCGGCCCCTATATTTATTTTGAAAAGATCTATTTATCTGAAAGAGAGAGAGAGAGAGAGAGAGAGAGAGAGAGAGAGAGAGAGAGAGGTGTCTTCCATATGCAGGTTCACTGTGTAAATGGCTTCAACCACAGGTCTGGGCTAGTCCAAAGCCAGGAGTCTGGAACTCCATCTAGGTCTCCCACACGGGTGGCAGAAACTCAAGTACCTGGGCCACCTTTGCAGCTTTTCTAGGTGCATTAGCAGACAGCTGGAACAGAAGTGGAGCAGTCAAGACTTGAACCAGTACACTGACATGAGATGCCAGCATTTCAAGCAACAGCTTAACTTGCTGTACCACAATGCGAGCTCCATCAACATTGATTTTTGAACAGGGAATGTATGTGTGTGTGCATGTGTGTGTGTATGTGTGATTATGTAGTATGTGGAGAAATAGCTTCCCACAGAAATCCATGTCCTAATCTCTGCAACCTTTACCTCTTATTTTATTGTACGTGGCAAAAGATTCTTGAGGTGCAAAAATTATACAGGTGGGCCCAACGTCATCACAAGGTTCCTCGTAAAAGAGAGGTAGGAGATTCACCATCAGAAAAGGAGGTGTAATTACAGAAACAGAGCTCAGACTGAGGTAAGGAATGAGTTATGAGCCAAGGAGCACAGGGAACCTCTAAAAGCTGGAACAGACAGGGAAACAGCCTTTGGAACATGAAAAGAAGCCTCCAGGAGGAACGCAGCCTTGCTGGCACTGGAATTTGAGAACTTTTGACATCCACAACTGTATTTGCCTTGTTCTAATGGGTGTATATGGTCCTAAGCCGCTAAGTTTTCAATACTTTGTTGTAACAATAGAAACCTAATGCTCTAACTGTTTGAATGTTTACTTATTAATGCTTTTATTTTGATGAAGGTGAGATTTCTGGAGCAAAGGAAGTAGTTATTTGGTTTTTTTTTTGTACTTTCTTATTTGTTTTGAGATAACATATTTTCAATTTACATTATAGTCAAAGGCTTAACGCTCCACTAAATAGAGTTCAATAAGTAAAAAGTAAAAAGACTATAGTTAAGTGGGGATATTGATAAGGGCTACAAACAATAATCAAATAAAAAAATGTAAATTTTACTCATGTACAATAAATTTTAAGATAGTCACAGACCATCAAAACTACAGTACTATGTATCATTTGTAACAATTTGGCACAGACATAAAAACAAAGTTTGGCAAAACTGTATTTGCAGCAATAGTGATACACACAGACTTTATTTCTTTTGCTTTTGTTTTTCGATTTTTTTTTTCATTTTGAATTTTAGCTCCCACATATAAGACAGAACATGCAGTATTTGTCTTGCTGTGTCTGGCTTACATCACTGCCCTGCAGTTGAATTCCATTTTTTTTTTTTAAGATTTATTTTATTTATTTGAAGAGACAGAAAGGCAGAGAGGTCTCCTATCTGCTGATCCTCTTGCCAGGTAGAAGCCAGGAGCCTGGAGCCCAGAGATCAATCTGGGTTTCCCATGTGGGTGATAGGGGCCCAAGTACTTGGATCATCTTTCACTGCTTTCCCAACCGGGATCCCAACCGGGATCTTAAGTGGAACAACTGGGGCTCCAACAAGTGCCCATATGGGATGCTGACATCTCAGGCAGCAGCTTAACCTGCTGCATCACAATGCCAGCCCTGAATTTTATTTTTTATAGCTGAATAATATTCCACTGTGTGTATGCATGTGAGTGTGTGTGGGTGTGCATATATGTATATTCTTTATCCATTCATCTGATGATGGAAACCTTAGTTTATTCTATATTTTGGCTATTGTGAACAGGGCTGCTTTAAACATGGTGGTGCAAATATCTCTCTGATACAATATGTTCAAGTATATTGGGTATATATCTGGTAGTGGGATTGCTGGGTCATATGGCGAGTCTATCTCTATTATTTTAAAGGGATCTCCATACTGTTTTCCAGAGCAATCGCACTAATTTATTTTCTCACCAACACAGTATAAGACTTCCCCTTTCTCCAAATCCTCATTAGCATTTGTTACTCTCTGTCTTTTGGATAAACCCATTCTGACGGGGTAAGGTATGTCTCATTGTGGTTTTGATTTACATTTTCTTGATGACCAGTGATGTTGTACATTTTTTCACATATTTTTGGCCATTTGTATTTCTTCTTCTAAGAACTGTCTTTTGAGGCCCTTTGCACATTTCTTTTCTTTCTTTTTTTTTAATTTGACAAGTAGAGTAACAGACAGTGAGAGAGAGAGACAGAGAGAAAGGTTTTCCTTTCCGTTGGTTCACCCCCCAAATGGTCGCCACGGCCAGCGCGCTGCGCCCATCTGAAGCCAGGAGCCAGGTGCTTCTCCTGGTCTCCCATGTGGTTGCTGGGGCCCAAACACTTGGGCCATCCTCCACTGCCCTCCTGGGCCACAGCAGAGAGCTGGACTGGAAGAGGAGCAACCGGGACTAGAACCCGGTGCCCATATGGGATGCTGGTGCCGCAGGCGGAGGATTAACCAAGTGAGCCAGCCCTTGCACATTTCTTCACTGGAATTTTTGTTGCTGAGTTTTTTGAGTTGCTGGTACCTTTTGGACACTAATCCTTCATCAGATAGGTAGCTTGTACATATTTTTCCCATTCTGTTGGATGTCTCTTCACTCTACTGATTTTTTCCTCTATAGAAGCTCCTGAGTTTGATATAACCTCATTTGTCTAGTTTTGGTTATGTTGCCTGTGCTTTGGGGATCTTATCCAAGAAGTCATCACCTATACCAATTTCATGAAATGTTTCCCCTCCATTTTCTTCCAGCAACTTCATGGTTTCAGACCTTAAATTGATGTCTTGTTCCATTTTGAGTTTATTTTTGTATATGGTGAGAGGTAAGGATCTAATTTCATTTTTCTACATAAATACATACAGTTTTGTCTGCATCATTCATTGAAAACATTATCTTTTCTTTAATTTTCAAAAATGAGTTGGCTGTAGATATGTGGATTAATTTCAAGCCTATAGTAACTAAAACAGCATGGTGCTGGCATACAAATCAACCTACAAATTAGTGGGGCAGAATGGAGACCCTAGAAATCATCCACCCTTTTTGAAGTCCATAAAAAGCTTGGTGAGGGGGAAGGCTCTTTTTTCTCTTCGCCTAGTGGACCCAGGATGAGCAGAGCACGGTGTAAAATTCTGCTTTTTACCTTTCCTGGCCCACTCACCCTAAATGAAGCCTACATGTGCCTGTGTATTCTCACTTTCTAAGTAAACCTATCACTCTGCATGCTGTGTTTGTGCCTGTACTTAGAATTCTTCAAGTAAAAGGCAAAAGCCTAGGATATTAATTTTGGCCCAGCCTAGCCCACAACACTCCTAGAAAACTATTTTAATTATTATATAATCAAAACTACCTTTTTCACTTTTTATGTTTTTTCTTCTATATTGATTTTGGCATTAAAGAAACTCATTTGCCTTAAGGATCATTCTTTGTTAGAAAAAGTGATGGTAACTAGATATTAGGGAATTCTGCTGTCACTGTGAAGAGTAAAGTTTCCATCAGTATTTTCTCTCCTAAAGTCCTGGTCAGGTTTTATAGATGTAGGAGAGCATATCTGATGTTGAATTTAAAATTATTGCTTCTAGGAGCTTCTGAGATCAATATTAAAGTGTTCTAGGAAACTTATTGCTATCTTTCTCTATGTACAAATGTAATTGTCCATTTTCACCAGATTTATTGGATAAACCAGTCAAATGATGGTCAGATTATCTAGAAACAAGCAAAATAATTTGAACAGTCTAGTCTGTCTATTGGTATAAATTTTTGCTAGACAATTTAGTTTCTTTGCTTTGACACAACTAGTTATAATTTAAAGCAGTAAAATTGAATGTTTTGAGTAGAATTTGAACTTACTGTATCTGCAGGAACACTTAGTTATGAAATGTGGACGAATTTAAATAACTCTTGAATGGAAATTTCGAATGGAGTCTTTTAAAGATGACTGTATCTCTAGGAAATGGATGATGCCTCTGGTGAGGAAAAAATTTCTCTTGAACACACAATGGTGAAAGAACTGACATAAAACCATGCTGAGCTGTGGTTAGCCACCAAATCATTGTGGCTTACTTTTTTTTTTTAAACTGAGGAGACCTTTGATACTGGTTTTGATTCTTCTTTCAAATTATAGCTCCATTCCATGTTACAATGGGAAATCCACTTAACTGGATTTAATCTTGATTTTCTTATGAATGAAAGATCTGATCTGTCTACTCCATCTAAAAGAGTTGATATAAAGACTCAGTGGACCCAAAGACCAGTGAAGGGAATTACAAAGGATCTTATTTGAATTTTCTGAATTAATTGTTTTATTACACCAGATTTTAAAATATGTTGGCATCAGTATTCCTTGTACATCCTGGAGTGCAAATTCATTTTTTAAAGAAATATTTATTTTTTATTTTGTTCTAAGGTAGAGTTACAGAAAGAGACGGGGGTGGAGAGAGAGAGAGAGAGAGAGAGAGAGAGAGAGAGAGAGAATCTTCCATCTGCTGGTTCACTCTGCAAATGGCCAAGCAGCTGGGGGCTGACCTGGTCCAAAGCCAGCAGCCTGGGGCTTCTTACAGGTCTCCACATGGGTGTAGCGACCCAAGCACTTGGGCCATCTGCTGCTGTTTTCCCACGTGTGTCAACAGGAAACTGTGTTGAAGTGAAGCAGCCAGGTCTCCACAGATGCACATATACTGAGGCCACAGGTAGAGTCTTAACCTGCTACATTTCAGCACTGGCCCCCAAGAATTAATTTTAAACATTTTTGCAGGAAATAGTAAATTTCGGGTTAGCTGTATATAGTATTTTTAAGTCATTAACAAAAAATTCATTAGAATATAAAGTGGTGGTTTTATTTGATATCTTTAGAGAAATAAACTTAGAACTCTGTTTTAGGGTTAACGATTCTATCACATATGAGTGATAAATAATAACAATTTAATAACTGGCATCACTGATCACTTACTGTGAGTCAATTTTTTCTGTTATGTGAGTACTTGGTTTAAAGCAGCCCCTTACAGCCAGTAACAGCTCTGTGGAGCTGCTGCTCTTCTCATCTCCGTTATGCAGATGAGAATGCTGAAGCACAGAGAAGTTGCATAACTTCCTCAAGATCATAACGTTCTGTAGTGGTAGAGTCAAGATTTGTAGGTGGGCAGTGTGGCTTGAAGCTTTGTGCTTTTAAGCACTGTGCTATCCTTTGTTAATTTATTTTCCTGTCTTCTTGACAATTCTACTGGATCTGTTTCAATTTCTTTACCATTAGAAAGGGAAAAGTTTTGGGTCAGCATTTTCAGGCAATTTCTCTATTCAACCATGGAAAGTAATTTGAAGTTCTCTCTGTGGTAATAGATACGAGAATTGGGCTTGGTTTTGCCTTGCACGAGCTACGTGTGTAATTAAGGAATCTTTCAGATATAGGGGTTCCACAGTAAGTAGAAGTTAGATTGCCATTGCCAGTACTTTGGTGAAAAGATAATTAGCTTATGATGACCAGTCTTGCTGCTTTTATTTGGATAAAGAAAAGAGAGATATTAAAATAATTTTTAATTGATTTTGTTTCTGGTTGAGAAATAGCAGTGATAGTGCTTTGAGCATTATTAGAACACACTTTAATATTCTAGATTTAAAGCTACGTCTTCATCATGTTTTGTGTTTCTAATATGCAATATTGGATACATCTCTTAGAGCTGTTTATAATAATACAGCAGTACATCCTGTAAGTGTTAAAAATAATAGATTCTTTGGCCCTTTGGTTCTCCAAATTCATCCCTGTTTTTTTTCCTTTAACATGTGGTTGTATGAGGTAAAATGTCTGAGAGACTCTTTCACCCTGACAGAGCAGTGGGACAGAGAACTCAATTCACTTGCTCGTGGAATGACTGTTCCAGTCCTTTCCAGTTTGTTTTCTATGCAGGCTATTTCTCTTAATTATATATATTATATATGATTCTCTTAATTACATATATCTTACATATTTTACTTTTTTTCTTTTACTTTAAAATCTTTTATAATAATTTCAAGTTTATAAAAAAGCCTATATCATCAAGGAACACTTTCTCCTGAAGCCCTTTCAGAGTAGGTAGGTGACACAAATCTTTAGCACAATAACATTCAGTTTGTTTTGTCAATGAAAAGGATGTTCTTCTCCATAAGCACGATATCATCATCAAGGTTAGGAAATTGACATTGATGTATTACTCTCATCTAGGTCTCTGACCCCATTTAAGGCTTCCCAATTGTCCATTATGTCCTTTATAGCAGAAGGCTCTAGTTTAGAATCATACATTGCATTTACTTGTCATTTTTTTCATATCCTTTCATCTGGAATCCCTGATGTATCCCTGACCTTAACACTTTTCAAGATTTTTCACAGGTTGTTTTTCAGAGCATCCCTCTGTTGGGTTTCTTTGATGTCTGCTTATGAAAAAAAATCAGTTTGTACATTTTTGCTATGAATATCACAGAAGCGATTCTAGATTCTTTTCATTGCATCCTGTCAGGAATGACATGACTTCTGTTTGCTCCTGTACTGGTGATGTTAACTTTAATCACTTCTTGGAGATGGTGTTTGTTAAGTGTATGTATTGTAGATTTACTCATTATAAATTTTACTTTATATGTATTTTGTGGTGCTTTGATATTTTCTAAATATCCTATTAATTATTAATTTCTCCACTAGCTTATTGATATTTAATTAGTACAATATGACAGTTGCCAAATGATGATTTTTTTAATTCCATTGTTACTTCTACATTTATTATTTAGTATTTTACTACAAAGAAGTTCATCCTTTAATTAAACAATATCAGATAGTCTCCAAGATTTCCATGTTATTCTTATTAGAGTTTTATTTTATTTATTTGAAAAGAAATGCTACAAAGAGAAGGAGATAGAGAGACACAGAGAGATTTTCCATGCCAGACCAAACCCAGGAGCTTGGAATTCCATCCTCATCTTCCACATGAGTAGGAGGTGCCCAAGCATTTGGGTCATCTTCAACTGCTTTCCCAGGCCCATTAGCAGGGAGCTGGATGGGAAGTGGGATAGCTGTGACTTGAACTGGCACTCACATGGAATGTTTACCTTGAAAGTGGCAGTTTAACCCACTATACCACGATGCGGGCTCCAAGTATTTCCATGTTATTTAATGAATTGCAATTTATTATATATTTTGATAGTCAAATTGAGTCCAACTTGGCCAATGGGAGTCCTTCAAGCTGATTTCTTTGTTCTTTGGAAGCATCTTACTATTTTTTCTTTTTTTTTTTTTATGTTTTGGCATAGGACTTCAGAATTGTCTTGTGTTTTCCCTCCTCCAGCTATTTCTCCAGGGAAATCTGCTTTCTTTTAGCGAAGAGTGGTATGTAGAACCCAAAATTTGGCACTAGGTATGCTCTTTGTTTTTGAGGTATTCCTACTCTCACATCCTTTCATTGCACAGAGCTATGAAAGACATGTTCATGTGTGTCAGAGAGAATATATATATGAACATTTGCTTATATACCTACCAATGTAATTGAAAACCAGGAGTCACACTAATCCCTTCAATTCTAATCTAATCTAGGTTCATTCTAGTTTCATTTTTTTCCATGTTTGAAACTCTCCTTTTCAATAATGAAAATCTGGGCTTCTATTATTCTTAATGTGTATTTTTTATTTGATCGACATTCTTATATCTAATAATTGCTCCACCCCAGGTCCCTGAATGTATGCACTTGTTATCACCTCACTTAGGCTCCAAACCTCTCAGTGGGCCAGTGCCAACACATCCTGAGGCATTATTCTGCTCTGTGTCAGGCCACATGGCTGTTCATTTTGCTGTGCCCACCCCTAATGCTCTACCTTCACTCATCCCCGCCCCCTAGTTGTTTTTTGGATTGAATTATTAAAGAAGAAAAGAAGCCTCTTACATCTTTTTGATACTTATTTTTTATTCCTAGGATATAGAGTTATTTTCAATTTTTCCAGAGGTAAGGGCATTCAGAAACTAAATCTTTGGTGAAGGTCATAAGACTGGTGATCAGTGGGAACTCAAGCTAAACTTAGATTGTTCAGACACCATCTCTAATACCTTTTAAATTTGGACTAGCTGAGAAATCTATACATGGGTATCTCGGTTCAAAAAATTTTAGTTATTTATTTGAGAGTCAGAGAGACAGATAGAGAAAGCTCCCATCTATCAGTTCACTCAAATGCCTGCAACATATGGCATGAGGGTGGGCTGGTCTGAATCCAGGAGCTAGGAACTCAATCCAGGTCTCCCATATGGGTGGTTGGGTCAACTACTTGAGTTATCACCACTACCTCCCAGCATATGCATTAGCAGGAAACTGGAGTCAGGAGCTGAAGCTAGGAATTGAACCCAGGAACTATGACATTGAATGTAGGCAACTTAACCTCTAGGTTTACCATCTACCTAAGGAGTCTCCTGTTTTATCAATAAGAATTCTAGTTTGGAAGCTTCTCAGTAAATCACAGGTCCAGATAATCCTGCTTGAATAATAGATTTGTGCCTCCAAGGGCCAGGACTGCTTCAGGAACAAGCATGTGACTCTTTCCCTCTACATCTCATGGGCATAGCCAGGAGTGAAGTTCAGAATGTTCAACAACACATAAGTAACAAGTAAGGCACCAGGAATGACTAATAAGACTGGTCACTGGTTATAGTCCTAGGGTAAGAATTCTATGGCTCTCTGATGTTCCAGGTTTTATTCTTTAGATGCTAACAGCATAGTGGTGGCAACACTCATGGTTTCAGATAGCTGCTATTAACCTAGCAATATGAAATAATGTCAGTGTTTTAGCAATCACCATGCCTGTCTGGTGCTTACTGATTGGAAGTAAGGCCTTCATTTGCTAAGGCAAACATCATAAATCTTTTCAGTTGGTGGGACTCACTAAAGGAAAGAGATAGACATACAGATATAGTTAGAGTAAACCAATACACTTATTGTTTGGATGAAAGTATTTGAAATATTAACACATGTGTTTAGAATTGCTTCTTGTTCCTTCCTGTTTGAACCAGGAAACATCCTCTGTTGGCAACTTTATAGCAGAAACAAAGAAGCCCTGGGCTCTGAGGGGGCTCTATTTAGAAAATGTTCTGAGCAAAGTTTGCTTCTTGCTAAGCCCAGGTGAAATTTTCCAGAAGCAGGAAGAAGGGGTGAGAGAATCGGAAAGGGAAGGAAGAGATTAGTATCAGTGTGTTCTTGGAGTATGAACTCTGTGTCTTTTAACAGTTGTCTTCAAACCCTGAAAGAGGCAGAGAAAAGAATTCAAATAGGATTGGGGAACTCAGACACAAAGAGAGAACTGTGCCTGTTTACCTAGTGGAACCACCAATTTTTCATCATGCCTCAGCAATGGTGGAGTAGTGGAATAATTCCTTTGTCCCTAAGAGAAGTCCAGGAAAGGGAAAAACCTTAGATACCCTCAGCAAATCACTTCTAAAGGCAGAATCATTTAGAATTTTTTTTACCTTAGAATTTAAAAAATACATTAATTTACTTTAATTTTATTTGAAAGGGAGAGAGGGAGAGAAAAAGAGTGAATGAGAGAATCTTCCATCTGCTGGTTTACTTCCTAAATACCCACAACAACCAGGGATGGATCGAGTTGAAGTCAGGAGCCCAAACACAATCTAGGTCTCCCATGCAATTGTCAGGGACCCAAGTATTTGAGCCATCACTGCTGCCTCCCACGGTGTGCATTAGCAAGAAGCAGAGAAACTGGAACTTGAACCCAGGATTCCAGTGTGAGATGCAGGCATCCTAGGAATCATCTTAACTGCTGCACAAATTGTGTGCCCCTGGAAACATTTTCATGCTCCGTAGGAAACATAGGGAATTATCTGACCCAAGGAGGAATGCATTAGGGAGCAAGCAAAGCAAATTAATATTGGCCACCATGTCCCAAAGTAGGAATGACAATGTCTTAGGAGATGCCCATGACATAAATGAGTTGTCACAGGGTATATCCCAGTGCTCTGTTGCAAGCAATGTAAGCTGTCTGCTGATTAAATGCAGCCACAGGGAAAATGGGGGTAATGTTGGAACTGTTCTCTGCTTTCCCTTTTGGGAATAGGGATTTTGATAGAAGTTAAGTACAGTTATAGAAAAATGAAGTTAATTGCACACTTGCATTGGCGAATAGGCGTTCTTCCTCTGTACAACTGGCACTAAACAGCACAGATACACCAGGATTTGCACTTTTCTTTCCAAGATGGCTCAAAGTAAACTGCCCATGTGCGAAAAAGACAATTCTGACTCAGCAGTGCTAACAGCTCAAAGATACTCAGTGCAGCCAGAAACTTTTGAACTCCACTATTTTGTAAGTGACAGTGACTTGGGGGAATATAATTATCCAGGACAGTTCTACCCACATATAGCATCTGTTTTGTAGTCGGCTCCTGCTGCTTGAATACACTTTGGCAGCAGGCTTGATGAAGGCACAAAGAAGTCAAGTGGCTTGACCGGGCCACACAGAGAGGTGGCTGCTCAGTCCACCTTGGGAACTGGGACCTTTATGGCATTCAATTATCTGCTGTAAACACTGGATCTTCTTGCCTTATGAATGCAGCTGCAGTCCCTTGCTGTAAAACTTGCCTCCTTTCACATAGAAGGCGTAATTAAGAACACAGCTGCAAATTGGCTCTTCTCAACAATTTTCCCTGCTGTCCCATAAAACGTGAAAAATATGGGCCAGTACATTGATTAGACAGACTCTCAGGGTTGAATTGTGTGTAATCTACCCACTTCTGGCACTTTGTAATAAGTTTTCTTTTTTTTTGCACTTCCACTTGAATTTAAAGAAAGCAATGGAAAATAACAGTAGCTTTGATGTTTCTTGGTTGGACACAGAGTGAAAGGGTAGAATCAGTGCACATCCTCTTGTAAGTATGTAACACACACAGTAATAGCATAGGATTATTTCTTAGCAAATGTTAATCTACTTATTTCTTTGAATCTTTTGAGTGAAGAACCTTTGAAGCAGCTCATCATTCATTTTTGATCTGCCTATCTGTGAGATGAAGTGAAAGGTGGGCAGACCGTTCCTCCTAGGGCATTCTTCACTTTTTTTCAGGGCTGTTGTGCAGGATGGTGCATATACTGTATTTACCTGGCTTCAATATTCAGATCCACCACTGCTGCTACCAGACCTTAAGAAGTCATATAATCTCTCTAGGTCTCAATTTCTCCATCTGTGAAGTTGGAGTGTTTATCCCTATTTTTTGTCATTGGCATGTACATCAGATGCGGTCGCAGATTTATGCTATGTGTTATAGTGTCTGGACCATAGTTCATGCTCATGTGATGACCCAAATCTTCCTTGAATCATAAATACACCTGTTAAAGAGAAAGAAGGCAGTGTAGCTTTATTTTTGTTGCACCATCGTAACATTTACACAAAATGATTTTTTCTTATAGTGGGGCCATTATACTTAAAAAATGGGAAATATTGCTTTCAATGCTCTGAACAACCTGTACTCATGGGAAAAAAAAAACACCTCAATAATGAAACCTCTTGGAACCTAATTCTGACAGAAAAAGAGAGAAATAGTACTGCTGCACTGACTTTTAAAGCAAGCCACCCATGGAGGACAAGGTTCAGGGAAGGCATCATAAAGACACTGGTTACATTTTCCTCGTCTTTATTCACTTCACTCTGGTTCTTATCCAAATAATGAGCTCAAGAGAGTTCTTGGCAGTTTCATAGCAAGCTCCCCACTGAATTTCTCCCCTCTGAATCTCTAGTTAGCTGCCGATCAATCATAGCGCATCCTCTGCAGATTCATGCTGATAAACAACTGGGCCCCCAAGGAATGCGTGGCCCCAGACTATATGACAAAACAATTGTCAGAGAGGGAGTGTTTGGTCTTCATGTGGTCCCCCAAAGCAGAGGAAAAATGGCAAGCATGTACCAGAAACTTGCTCTGGAGGGGAACTTAACAGTATTCCTACTGGGCAGCTGCCCTACTTTAGCTCCTTTGGAAGATCCAGGAGGAAGAAAAGCCAAGGTTCAGCGGTTTGCACAGGCACAGTTAATGCACCTGTATCCTCTCTGCAGATGTAAAGTCGGAACTTAAATCCACGGAGGACATCGCAAATCAGAAAGTAATGCATTCCATTAAGTGCTTTTCAGCTTTTCTGTCCCTCTCAACCACCCCCTCCAGTCCTTCCCACCACATTTATTCATAAAGAAGTGAGCTGGAGAAATAAAAGGACATGCACATAAATAACATTCTTTGTAGAATAAAACAGATGGGTAAATCTCTTTGCTGGTACTTATTCTAATGAAGAGGATGACATTCATCTTAAGTATTCACCTATATTTAGAAAGGAGAGCTTTTAAGATGTGAACAAGCACAGATTCCCTGTGGTAAAAAAAAAAAGGCCTCTGGATTTGCCATGTCAGGGGAGTGCTACTCTACAATTTCAGTCCTCACAAATGCCATTCAAAGCCACAGTGCTTACATCTGAGACAGCCAAGCACAGGACTCTTGGATGGCAGGGGTGGTGGTGTTTAACCTTTGTTCTTCATATCCCTCAGGAGAGCAAACAACACCTCTATTTTCAATGTTTCTTCTGAATGATTTCCCGCCTAGTGGATTGACAGGTACTCTGATTATCTGCCTAAGGAAAATGAAGGGATAAACAGCTGAGAGATGAAGATTGACTTGAAAGGACTACATCAAGGAGTGTGTGTTACACTTGGATAAAGAAGAGTATATAAAGGGGCCATGCAGGGAAATGTCAGATTAGCACCTAAATATATTTTGAAGAGAAATACAGCATTTTGCCAAACTGGTCTTTACCTGAATAGTAACAACTCCAGATTGCCACTGTCACAAGCCTACAGTTTTATTTGAGGAAGATAAATGCCTTTCTCTCTTTACCATTAGAGCAGGGTTCCTTAATGGAGGTCTTACGGCATCTCATTCCATAATCTGGGGCACAGGCCAGGGATCTTCACTTGAAAACTTTTACCCCGTGGCTAAATCTGATGGAAGCCTGAGTAGAGACCACAAGTCTACTTATTCTTAGTAAGTAAATAATGAGGTGTTTACCTGTTGGCACATGGTCCCCAAACCAAATTCTCCATTCTGTTTGAGAAATCCCCAAACCCATTCTCATTTTTACAATAGTTTTCCCATACGGCATAATCCATTTAGACCAGATAGTCAACAAATATCTGCTTGAATTTGTATTTGATTCCCTCCTACTTTCATTTGTTAAGCCCCAGTATCATATGTCTTTTTACCCTTAACACAACTTTGAATCATCTGTAGGGTAGATATCATGTGGTAGATATAATTACCTAATATTGTGTTTTATTTCAGGGGATATTCAACTATGGGCAAATCTAGGCATACAGAAGATGTGGTGAGAAACAGGAAATGATTTCTTACCCTACCCCTAGTTCCAGCAGATGCTTATAATAGTATATGCCTCGCGGGATGGCATTTAAGATATTTTCTAACATAATTTTAGCGATTTTGAAAGGATAAGGGGAAGAGAGATAAGGAAGGAATACTACGGCCATGGCAAGTAAAAAGAGCCAGCAAAAGCAAGTGCTCCCTGTCTATATAAAAGGAATGTTTATCTGTTGTATTTTAATTTCACTGCACTCAATGATTTGGGGGTTGCAGGAGAACATTCTGTCAAAACTAGTTGTACCAGCAATTGATGAAGCCTTTTGAGGCATCCCCACATTATCTCCTTCTCAGTGAATTAGGAAATGGAGCCATGAGCAAAGGCAATTTTTATGACCTCTCAGCCATGTAGTGTTGGCCTTGCATACTATGTCAGGGCCTGGGCGTGGCAGGGGAATTCATCTGTGGGCTGGACAAATGTGGCCATTAGGCCTCTGTTTCATGATTCCTGGCAATGATTTGCACAGCATTGGTCCCCATATTCACATTACTGCAGATGCAGGGCGTACATAAGTTCTTCCCATGAAGAGGTACATAACTTTGTGTATGTTTGTCTGTGTTCACATGCTCTCAGCTCACACTTCACCCCTTATAGAAAAAACTAAAACCCTGAGTCCCTGATGACTGGGTGTGAAAACACTCTGGGTAGGCTCTGCTTCAAACTCGGCTCCACAGCTGTGTTTATAGCTATCCCAGTACATTGAGTGTGTCCCCATTTCAGGGGCTGGGAACAAGCAGATCAGCCTGTGGCCTGGAGAAAACACAATGGTTACTGACACAAGACTGACGTAAGGAGCATGTCCAGCCTTTCCCTAGCCCTGTCCACATTTGCATCTTGCCTAAGATCACTTGCTCTCTGTTGTTGTCCTTTGAAATTCTCTGCTCTCCTCATGTCTTCTAAGGAACCAGGTTACTCTTGAATATTTTTTTTCCTGGGGAGAATTTAAAATACCTGGGTAACATAAATGATGAGCACCAAAACCTCCAAGGAACCCGGTGTCAGATTTAGGGGTTTGCTTTTCTCCACTACACCCATCAGAAGGGAAAGACATTTTAAGGATTAAAGGGCTATTGCTGTCTTTTGTGTTCAAGACAACACTGATAGACACAATCACTCTTGTTGTGTTTGTGTGTCCAAGGGGACTATACCCACCACCACTGGCACAGGGCCTCCAGCTGTTACACAGGGTGCTCCATCCTGTCTGCATGTCTGTGTTCTTGTGCAAGGAATGCAATTTGTCAGCTGCCTTTGCTGTGGAGGAGCCTCCCTGTCTCCCCCTCCCTCCTCTTGCTGCTCCCGGATCCGGATCCGTTCTACCCAGTGTTAATGCGATTGTGCTCCGAGGTCTGGAGAGCAGGCCTTCTGCCTTTCTCACCTGTGACTGCTCCACTCACCTGCCCTGACTCAGCTTCCCACCTCCTTGCTGAGTCAGCTGAACAGTTGAACAGTTTGTTGTTTTATGTCCCGTTCTTCACACTGGCCAAATCCAGCCCCTTTTCACGGCAGGAAGCACTGTGTCCTGCCTGGCCGTATTCCAGAAACAGCAAGAGGGATTCCCTAACAGAAGGGGGAGGGGAGCAATGACACTTGGGCACCTTCCTCCATGTTCTCTCTGGCCTCACAGATGATGACTTGACAACATGTGCAGAGACTGAAGCAGTATGGACATCAGCTCGACCTTTTCAAAGGCCATCACCATGCTTGCAGCTGTGGGCCCTGATGACATTTTCAACAGGGAGCTAGAGATGATCTGGAAGGGAGCATCGGGCTTCCTTCAGGGTACTGAGCTGAAGGGGTGACTTGACTTTAATGAGGCCGTGGTTTTCCCTTTCACCCCACCTCTTGCTCTAACAAAAGAGAGCCTTAGGGAAAGCTGACTGCAGCAATCTTGATGGGCAGCCGGCTCCCTGGTAGAGGCCTGGGCTGGCTGGAGTCAAGTGTTCGTGTGTAGCTGCAGGACGAGCAGAGGTTTTCTGGTGCAGCCCTGTGCAGCCCAGGCAGGCATCTTGCTGTGGCTCCAATCCCAGGATCTGCATACGTCAGCAGGACCGCAGCATCGTGCTGTCTGTTCCCAAACACTCTGCTCTCTGGAGTGTGGCCAAGGTCCACTGTGGCAGGCCAGGTTGTGCCAGAGTTGTCGTCATATCCACACCATGACTGATTCGTTAGGTAACACCTTCAATGTGTAATGGCAGAAAACCACCTAAATGTCCTTAAGACAGCCAGGCAGCCTGCTGTGTGGGCTGAGCTCCACAAGCGAACTGTCAGCAAATTCTTTCCTGAGCTGTCACCATTGAAAATGTATGCTGCACATTAGGTCCTCCCTTGTTTGGAATGCTGACTGTGGAAGCAGGCACTTGATTTCTCCTCATTTTGCAGATGAGTTGGTTTGAAGACTGGAATTAAAACACGAGTGGCTTATCAGATAGTGGCAATGAGTGTGGCAGGAAGCCTAGAATGGGAACCTCATTTTTTTCCCCTTTTCTTTGTCTCTCTTCTTTCTGCTCTTGACTTCTTGCTTTGCAAGTGGTTGGTGTTTATAGGGTTCACCTGATCAAATTGCTCCCCAAAACATTTTTGCTATAAGCATGTAGATTCAATTTAGAAGGAAGCATACATTTTAGCGAAGTTGCTGCTGTTTAAGAAAACTTTCTGCTGTGACACGAATGTTCTAATTTGCTCTGTCCAGTTTGGTAGCTGCTGGCTGCATGAGGCTAATGGGCATTTGAAATGTGGCTCAAATGACTGAGGAAGTAAATACTGAATTTTATTTAGCTCTAAGTAATCTAAATTTAATTTTAAATGGCCACAGTGACTACTTGGTTTCTGCTTTGGATGGTTCAGATCTATAAACCAACCATTTGATTTTACACATGGGAGAGTGGAACCCAGGGAGGTTGCAGAACCTTGCCCAAGAACATATAGTTAGTAGTTGATCCAGGATATGTGAAAGATTAATCAGCACCTTTTGACTAGTATACTGGTAATTTTTCAACCTCTCAGTGTACAAAAACTTTTTGTACACTAAAAAATAAAAAAAAACCCAGGCAAATGTTAAGACACAATTATAATTTGTGCCAGGTTGACTCTGCATAATTGCTTGGGAAAAAGAGGGATTCCCCAAGGGGGAGGTTGTGCTAGTGAAGCCTTGCCTGTTATTCCACACAGGGCCCTAGCGTGGAGCTGTTGTATAACTTCTGAGGCCTGCAAAAGCTACAATCAAAAACCCAATGCAAGGAAAATTCACCTGCTCTTCTTATTCCTGTTCTGTCCACCTTGAGCAGTTTATTCTTTTATGTCCAGATCCTTAAATATTTTACCTCCCAGTAGAAAGAGAAACAAATCTCTCTGTGAGGCTACAAAAATAGAATTTCCTGTGTAGGGGGAGAAAGCCTGAAGTTGTGTTCTGTTTTTAAATGCACTGAGAATATTATGCAGATTCACCCCTAAGGGAAGTTGAACATATATTGATCAATTTTAATAAATAAAATTAAGACGGTGTAAAGACATAGCTTATCAACCCTGTGAGGTTCTGCTCTCTGAAGACACATTCAATAGCAACATCCCAGATACCTTTAATTCTGAATCTTGGTCAGAATTGCCATTTCTGGGAAAGCTTGTGGCAACATATTTTTGCTGACTGTAGTAGGGTAAGCACATTTGTCAGGGAATGTGCAAGATTTCAGCTTAAGGTTTCTGGAGACTAAGCTAAACAGCATATTAAGAATTTTGTGTGCATATTAAGGGCATATTAAGAATTTAGCATCAGAGGCCCCCAGATTCACTGCCTGCCATCTTATTAACATTATTCTCTCTCCTGGAGAGAACACTTGATGTAGACATTCAATAATGCCATGCGTCTTGTAATTCCCTTAAAAGTTAATGAACATGCTAGACGAATTCTAATAAATGTTGACTAATTGCGGTTTGACTTCGTTTTGAAGAACAAAGGCACCCCGCTATATTTTGCAGGATTTTTCTCCTTTGCTTTGAAGACGATGCCAGCAGGTGGCAGTGTTGCTCTGCAGATGCTACTGCTCAAGGCTGGTGCAGTGAAAATTCACCCCCAAAACTAGAACCTAGAGAGGGACAAGAGGGGCCTGAGAAGAATTCCAAAGACTCACTGAGGCTCCAATGAAATAAAAATGCAGAACTCATTTGAACCTTCCATCTTTTTTTTTTTTTTTTGAAAATGGAATTAAAAGATGTTTATTTTTGGTACAAGAAATTTAGAAATTCATGCACAGTTTGTTTTCATAGTATGCATTTTCTATGATGTTTTGAGGACCCCTTGCATTTTTGTATCTAAAGTAAGTATATAGTTTTGCTATATTTTTCATTGATTTTATTTGTATTTATTTATTTATTTAAAGTTTTTATTTAATGAATGCATTTCTTCATAGATACTTCAGGAATATAGTGGTTCTTTCCCTCACACCCACCCTCCCACCCCAACTCTCATCCCACCTCCCTCTCCCTCTCCCATCTCCTTCTTCATTATGGTTCATTTTTAGTTGGGTTTTATATACAGAAGTTCAACTCCATATTAAGCACAGATTTCAACAGTTTACACACACACATTCACACAAAACATATAGAGTACAGTTTGAGAACAAGATTTGCAGTGGATTCTCATAGTACAACTCATTAAGGACAGAGATCCTACATGAGGAGTAAGTGCACAGAAACTTCTGTTGTTCCTTTAACAATTAACACTCTTATTTTTATTTATGACATTGGAGATCACCTGAGGCTCCTGCCATGGGCTGCCAAGGTTACAGAAGCCTTTTGTGACCATAGACTCCATCAGTATTTCGACATGGCCATAAGCAAAGTGGATGTTCTCTCCTCCTTCAGAGAAAAGTACATCCTTCTTTGATGGCCCTTTCTTTCCACTGAGGTCTCACAGAGATCCTCCGTGTAGAACCTTCCATCATTTAATGCAACAGAATTTTACTGAGTTCCCAACAATGACTCTTTCTCTGTGTGTGTGTAGGTGTGTGTGTGTGTGTGTGTAGGGGAGATAGAGAACAGGGGATAAAATATATGCAAATGATAATGTATTGTGTATGAAAATAAACATCTCTTTCACTATACTATGTGCATTTCAGACAGATATGGTAGTAGGCCAATAATTGTTGCAAGCGGTGAGGATCTCTTGTTACAGGTGCACAGACAGGGAACCTAACTGAATAGTTTTCTTGTTTAGAGAATGAAGATATTGGACAACTGATCTTCCAGGGTCACCTCTGGCTCTGACTTCATAGAAGTTAGTGAATATTTTCATATTCTCTGGCACTCTCCACACTTTCAGGGTTTACAAAACAGATCACTGTCCTTCAAATCACTCTAGCATGGGGGAAGTCACGGAGCTGGATTACTCTCAATGTCATATCTTATTTGCCCTTTGGATGCTATTTAGCAAGACTCCTGTCCAAATGGCATGTGAGGGTGACCAAGGCAATTAGGAGATTGATTTGGCATGCATGATTTCATTCTCTGCCTCTCACAGTGAGAGACAGAGGAGTCCATCAGGGTCCAGGGTAACCAAATTTGATTTTATCCCAATTAAGACATTAATTTTTCCAAGTTGTTTTGGTGTTATAACAACACTTAACGTGAACTTGAATTTCATTATTTAAAAAAAATAAATGTCTGAGAAAGATTTTCAAAATTACATTAAGCTTACTTGTCCTTTCTAAAGGTCTTTTTGTTCCTTTTACATAGTTTAGGATTTTAAAAATCAGCAGTAACTTTTCAAACAAATTTTATGTTATTTTCTAAGCCTCTTTGTCCTGTATTATGTCACATAAATCTGTTCATTCGTTTTAGGTTGCTTCATTTCATTACTATTGTTTTTATGTCATTTGAAGGCTTTAAAATGCTGCAAAATAATAACCTTGAACAAAAAAGCATAACTAAAATAGCTCTGATATTTTCTGGATATTGATTCTCTAATTGAATTAGTTTCCTTCTGACAGAATTCCAAGAAGGTAAAGGGCCAGGCCATGATTCACCACCGGTTGGATTTCATCCCATTGACCATGGATGATGTTCATTCATCCAACAGACAGTGATCCAAGCTCTACACTGGTCTGGCTCTGTGCAGCCATGTTCCTGGAGTCAGTTATAGGGGGAGTAGGCAGGAAAGGCTGCATGAGTTTGGGAGTGGGTTCCAATCTACTTTCATATCTTCCTCAGAGGAGGAAGAGCCTTGAGAAATTACTGAAGAGAGCTGTGAAGGGATGCTGAGACCTTCTGCTCTGTGTGCTTGGAAGCAATGTGTGGCTCCTGGGTGACAGGGCTGGACTCCAGAGGGGCACTTGGACTAGCCTCAAAGATCTTGTAGCTGTCCCATGAAAAAAGAGCTTGAAGGGAGAATCAGCTTCCTGGCGCTATGATGCCTGCAGACAACTTCTGAAATGGCAACTGATAGGTAAATATACTTTATGAGATTCTAAGAGGAGTTGGGAGCATTATGGGTCTTTTGCTGAAATGTTTCCTACAAATATTCATATATTACTACAGCCAAGAGATGTGTATTTCAGAAAGGTTAGTTTTTTATTTTGTTTCCTTTTGGTTAGGTTTTTATATTTCTTTGATTGATGACAATTCTTTTAGATGGGGCAATCCATGTTTTCCTGTAAGGTTTGTATGTCTTGCCATGTGTTCCCACTGATGTATCCTTGCACTCACCTCTAGGAGTAAGCTGAGGCTTTTGCACCTCAGCAATAAAAATCATGTTTGAATATTTACCAGGTGGCATGTGTTCTGAGATGACTTACTGCATTTACTCCTCACAATGGCACTATGAAATAGGTATTAGACTAGCGGTATTTTATGGAGGATCAGAGAAGTTTCATATCAGAGACAGGATTTAAATTAAATTCTGTGAAATTTAAAATGCATATCACTTTCTTCACCAAACCCAACTGTTCCCACAGGGACCTCAAATACATGCGTGAGAGATTAGCTGAGGTATTCGTTACCACAGCTACTGAAGCACTGGTATTCTCTTTTAAAGACTGATTTATTTATTTGAAATGCGAAGTTAGAGAGAAGGAGAGAGAGAGAGAGAGAGAGAATCTTTCATCTACTGGTTTACTCCTCAGACGGCTGCATTTGCCAGGACTGTGCCAGGATGAAGCTAGGAGCCAGGAGCTTCTTCTGGGTCTCTCACATGGGTGCAAGGAACCAGGTGCTTGACCAATCTTCTACTGCTTTCCCAGGCATTTTGGCAGGGATCTGGGTCGGAAGTGGAGCAGCCAGGACTCAAACTGGTGCTGTATGGGATGCTGGTGCTGCAGGCTGTGACTTTAACCTGTTGTGCCATAATGCTGGGCCCATTGACTTTCTTTTAACTGATTAATTAATTAATTTGAGGGGAGAGAGAGAGAGAGAGAGAGAGAGAGAGAGAGAGAGGAGAGAGGAGAGAGGAGAGAGGGAAAGAGAGGAGAGAGGGAGAGAGAAAAAGAAAGAGAGCAATCCCATCCACTGGTCATTCCCCAAATACCTGCAATGGCTGGGGTAAGGTCAAAACTTGGAGCTGGAAACTCCAACCAGGTCTCCCACATGAGGTAAAGAACTCAATTACTTGAGTCTTCACGGCTGCTTCTCAGGGTCTGCATTAGTGGAAAGTTGGGAACAGGAGCCATAATCAGGAGCTGAAGCCAGAAATGAAACCCAGGTTCTCCGTTATAGGATGCAGGCATCTTAACTGCTAGGCTAAATGTGTTCTCCAGCATTGGTATTGCTGTTATGGATGTAACCACTGAGCAATATCGAGTTAGGGGATAAGACTGTGACTTAGAATCCCTGTATATCATCATATTATTAAAATGTATAAATTTGCTAATTTCTTGGCAAGACAAATGCAGAGTATTGCTGATTTCAGCATTTTTTGCAAAGCTGCAGCAGCATTGGATGTCTTGCATGCTCAAGGTCTGCTTACCTTAGCCTCTCTCCTGCTGAATTAAATTCTTTGTTCTTTACCTATTAAAGTTAGCTATTGGGTTGGCATTTGGCTAATTAGTGAAGACAAAGAAGGAATTTCCTAGTGAGGCCCCCACTGTATAAGAGGTGGGGTAGATATGCAGATGGCATTTGGGCTTGAATAGAATTCATCATATATGCAGCATTAAAGAGATTTCCAGGGCATTAATTCAATAATTGAAAAATGAAACTTTAAAGTGAAAGTTTAAAGGTAAAGTGCTTTTCAGAAGAGGAGAAAAAATCATTGTAGATTCTGTCTTGGTGATCCAGGGAAAATAATAGAATTAACAAAAGACCTATTTCGTAACTAGAAATAGCAATTAAATGGAGCTAGCTTTTATAAGAATTACAGTGAATTAAGATGAAATTTTGCCCAATGGGGTCTGCTTACTTCTGTTCTTTATCTGGTAACTATTAAAGAACTGGGCAAGAATAGTAAAATTGTATTCTAGTGATAGCTTATTAATTCATACATGACTTCTCATATTCTACACACCCAGTTTTATTCTTTGATGTACCTCAAATCATTATGATCTCATGGTTGGCAATTAAAGTGCATTAGTTGAATCTGTTAAAAATAATTTTAAAAGCGACTATAGTATTCTTTAGTAATATACCGAATATCTTAGTGTCTGAAACCCACTTTTCAAGGCTGAACCCTCACTAGCAGTACAGATCTCTGTGTTTTGGAGATATATGTAAAACAGTGATGGGTACCTCAGAGAAGGAAAAAGCATATGACAATGATCTCTGAAATGTAGAAAAATACACAAATACTCTAGAAAAATGTTATTGTCTGAGTGTAATGCTGTGACTATAATTACTTCTATCAGCACAAGAGCAGAATTTTGGGGTCCCTTTTTATCTCATCTAACATGTTTGCCAGTTTTTTTTTTCTGAAATGAGCCCAGAAATTAATATTAAAATTGGCAAGTAAAATTTTCTGTTGACTGTGTGGTATGCCTGTGAAATCTTAGGCTAGCAGCTAAGGGTGGCCTGCATTTCCTCAGATTCCTCAAATAGGATTTCCAAAAGCATACTCCTGATAATCCTATCTTCGTGCCTTTCCAGAATGGAGACTAGTTCAAAAGTGAAGCTCTGTGAAGACTAGAAGTGGGTGCTTCATTGTGGTTTCTGATTGTTATATGTAAGAGGTAAAAGGAACCTATTAGTTTTTACCTTCTTTTATAAACCACAGATTTGTTAGTTCAAACAAGTGCCAAGCATTTGCAAAACCCCAAAGCAATGTTTTTCTGATTTATAAAATGTTTTCATGTATATGTGTTACTTTAATACTCCAGATTTCTATGAAATAATAGTAAATACCAATGACCCAAATAAGTTTAGATATTTAATTTTTTATTTTTGCTTCTAATTTTATTTGCTTTTTAAATATTTATTTGCATCTTGGGTACTTTTTATGCCTGAATGACTACTGAGTTGTGTGTTTGGACATGGCAGTGGTAAGTTTTAGAGTTGACAATTTAAGAATTGGTGTAAAAAGGAATAGGATTTCCTCAAGAAGAGGATTAGGGTTCTGCCTGGGGAAAATTGGTATTTTCTCAGTCTGTGATCACACTGCTGAAGCTTAGAAAGTAATTCAAGGCTCTTGAATATATTTCTAAAGCCCTGCAACGTAATTCTTGCTCTGAGAAATGGGAAGACCTTTGTGAGCCCAGGTGGACTGTACAGCTGATGCTCTGAAGAGCACCTTTGAGAAGGTAGAAGGTAGAAGGGTAGTTCTGGAAGGTGACTGTGGACTGTGTGGAAGAGATAGAGACCACAAAGACAAGGACAAGGATATGGCACCAAGGTCAGGGGGCAGATTTTGTGACATTCCATAATAATTCTTTTTATTTCCTCAAATGATTTGCATTTTTTTCTTTTTCTTTTTTTTATTTTTGACAGGCAGAGTGGACAGTGTGAGAGAGAGAGACAGAGAGAAAGGTCTTCCTTTGCCGTTGGTTCACCCTCCAATGGCCGCACGGCCGGCACGCTGCGGCTGGCGCACTGCGCTGATCTGAAGGCAGAAGCCAGGTGCTTCTCCTGGTCTCCCATGGGGTGCAGGGCCCAAGCACTTGGGCCATCCTCCACTGCACTCCCGGGCCACAGGAGAGAGCTGGCCTGGAAGAGGGGCAACCGGGACAGAATCCAGCGCCCCGACTGGGACTAGAACCTGGTGTGCTGGCGCCACAGGCGGAGGATTAGCCTAGTGAGCTGTGGCGCCGGCCTGCATTTTTTTCTACCTAAAATTAAGAAGAAGGTAAAGTATCAAGTCAAACATTTTTTTCCTCTAAAATGTAAAGGGAAACTCCCTTAAGCATGAAAGTTATACATATCCTATTGAGACACGTAATATCCAACGAGGAAAAGGTCTTTGATTTCTGCTATTCCTGATGTTTTTGGTTTTACTAAGCCAAGTATTCAGACAGGGGTAGTTATTTATTTATCATGGATAAGGAATGCATTTGTATCTGTTGCTTCCTTGATTTCTTATACAAAATATGCAGAAGGTAACTATTTTCAAAGGGTATATTAGATCTTGGAATGTATCATTTTTCTTTCTTTCTCTCCCCTCCCTCCCTCCCTCCCTCCCTCCCTCCCTCCCTCCCTCTCTTTCTTTCTTTCTTTCTTTCTTTCTTTCTTTCTTTCTTTCTTTCTTTCTTTCTTTCTTTCTTTCTGTCAAAGTTGCAGAGAGAGAGGAGAGACAGAAAGAGAGATAAATCTTCCATCTGTTGCTTCACTCCCTAGATGGCAGCAACTGCCAGGGCTGGGCCAGTTTGAAGCCAGGAGCCACGAGCTTCTTCTGAATCTCCCACATGGTTGGCAGGGGCTCAAGCACTTGGGCCATCTTCTGGTGCTTTTCTATGGTATTAGCAGGGAACTGGATTAGAAATGAAGCTGCCAGGATAGGATCCGGTGCCCACATGGGATGCCAATATCACAGAGGATGGCTGTACATGATATGCTACAATGCCTGCCTCAATTTTTTTTTTTTCATTTTTCAAAGGCAGCAATGTCCCTCTGATTACATAGAGAGATTAGTGATAATTCCAGAGATGGGGCCATTACTAATAGCCATTGACTTAGAAGGAAAATTGTTTTGTTGGATCTTTTCAAAGCAGAGGAGGGAAAGTGAGTGTCCTAGAACTGTGATGAACTTTCCAGGACCTTGGCATGATGTGAACCCTCTCCTGGAAAGATGCTGCTGGTTTATGGGAGTGGGTCAGGAGCACAGAGCGCCACCAGAATAAAACATTTGAGATGATCAACTCTAAGTCAACCATCAGAGCAAATCTAGTTTTTTTTTTCCCATAAAAATGTTTTCTACATGTTTTTGTCTTTTTTAATGCTTGTTTTCTACTTTTATTTAATAATGTAAATTTCCAAAGTAAAACTTTTGAATTATAGTGGCTTTTCCCCCCATAACCTCCCTCCCACCCACAACCATCCCATCTCCCACTCCCTCTCCCATCACATTCTTCATCAAGATTCATTTTCAATTATCTTTATATATAGGAGATCAACTTGGTATTTACTAAGTAAAATTTCAACAGACTACACCCACAGACACATAAAGTATAGAGTACTTTTTGAGTAATAGTTTTACCGTTAATTTTGCATAGTATAACACATTAAAGACATAGATCCTACATGGGAAATAAGTGCACAGTGACTCCCAATGTTGATTTAACAATTGAAACTTTTATTTATGACACCAGTAATCACCCGAGGCTCTTGTCATGAGCTGCCAAGGCTATGAAAGCCTCTTGAGTTCAAAAACTCCGGTCTTATTTAGACAAGGCCATAGTCAAAGTGGAAGCTCTCTCCTCCCTTCAGAGAAAGGTACCTCCTTCTTTGATGGCCCGTTCTTTCCACTGGGACCTCACTCACAGAGATCTTTCATTTAGGTCATTTTTTGCCACAGTGTCTCGGCTTTCCATGCATACAAAACTCTCATGGGCTTTTTAGCCAGATCTGAATGTCTTAAGGGCTGATTTTGAGGTCAGAGTGCTGTGTAGGGCATCTGTCATTCTAAGAGTCTGCTGTGTATCCCACTTCCCATGTAGGATCATTCTCTCCTTTTTAATTCTTTTTTTAAAACTTTTATTTAATAAATATAAATTTCCAAAGTACAGTTTATGGATTACAATGGCTTTCCCCCCTATAACTTCCCTCCCACCCGCAACCCTCCCATCTCCCACGCCCTCTCCCATTCCATTCACATCAAGATTCATTTTCAATTATCTTTATATACAGAAGATCAGTTTAGTATATATTAAGTAAAGATTTCATCAGTTTGTACCCACACAGAACATAAAGTGTAAAATACTGTTTGAGTACTAGTTATAGCATTAATTCACATTGGACAACACATTAAGGACAGAGATCCCACATGAGGAGTAAGTACACAGTGACTCCTGTTGTTGACTTAACAATTTGACACTCTTGTTTATGGCGTCAGTAATCTCCCTAGTCATGAGTTGCCAAGGCTTTGGAAGCCTTTTGAGTTTGCCGACTTTGATCTTATTTAGACAAGGTCATAGTCAAAGTGGAAGTTCTCTCCTCACTTCAGAGAAAGGTACCTCCTTCTTTGATGGCCCATTCTTTCTACTGGGATCTCATTCCCAGAGATCTTTCATTTAGTTTTTTTTTTTTTTTTTTTTTTGCCAGAGTATCTTGGCTTTCCATGCCTAAAATACTCTCATGGGCTCTTCAGCCAGATCCGAGTGCCTTAAGGGCTGATTCTGAGGCCAGAGTGCTGTTTAGGACATCCGCCATTCTATGAGTCTGCTGTGTATCCTGCTTCCATGTTGGATCGTTCTCTCCCTTTTAGTATTTTTTTTTTTGTTGTTCTAGTTAATGCTATTGGTTGAACTCTGCAATCAACACACATTTATTCTTAGGTGTTGAAATTTAACTGAAAAGTGATCCCTGTTAAATATAAGAGTGGGAATAAGAGAGGGAGGAGATGTACAATTTGGGACATGCTCAAGCTGACTTGCCCCAAATGGTGGAGTTAGAAATGTGCCAGGGGATTCCAATACAATCCCATTAAGGTTGCATGTACCAATGCCATCTCACTATCACATTGATAGGTCTAAGAGTCAAAGGGATCACTCAAACAAGACTAGTGTCTGTGAATGTTTTTGTCTTTCTAAAGTTTACCCATGGATGGACATAAGGAGACACAAACACAGACAAATCTGCACTGATTCCAAAGCCACAAAAAAGCAATCTCGTTCATCAGAAAATTCTTTTGAAAGAGGATTTGTCACATTTAAGCAATATTTGTTTTCAATAACATTGTTTTATTCTATAAGCCAAATTCTATTAAATAATTTAGGTTTCTTTTTTTGGCACATACAGTTGGTGTCTAATAAATATCCATAGGTATAAGAATTATTTGATACAGTTTGATTCCCTAGACCTGGTACTAAAGGGCCAGCATGATGGCACAGTAGGTAAGACACTGCTTGTAACACCAGCATCCGATATCCATATGCATTTTTGAGACCTAGCTGCTCTGCTTCTGATCCATCTTCCTGCTAATGTGCTTGAAAAGGCAGTGCTTGAGACTTTGCCACCCACATAGGAGATCAATATGGAAGTCCTGGCTCCTGACTTCAGCCTGGCACAGCCTGGCTGTTGTGACCAACTGGGGAAGGAACAGTGGATGATAGATCTTTCTCTCTGTCTTTGCTTCTCTCCCATCCCTCACTCTACCTTTCAAACAAATTTTTCAAAAGTGGTAGTAATTTTCTTTTATAGTTTTTGAGAAAGAGAGAAAGAGAGACAGAAAAAGTGAATGAGTGCAAGTCCTCCACCTGCTTGTTCACTTGTCAAGTGCCCAGAAGCTAGGTATTCAATCCAGATCTCCCATATGGGTGGTAGGAATTCAACTGCCTGAGACATCACCTGCATCTCAGTGTGGCCATTAGCAAGAAGCTGGAATTAGGAGTTGAAGCCAGGTATTGACGACAGGTACTCTACTGTGAAATGCAAGAATTCTGACCAGCATCTTAGGGGCTAAGCCAACTGCTCACAGTGAGCTAAATCTTGAACTTTAATTTTGACCTGAGATGAGTGATCTCAATAAATAGTGCCCAACAAAGTTTAATTAAGAAAAATCAATAAATAAAAAGATGTAGCTTAATTATATCTGTAAAAGCACTAGGAAATATTCAAAATGGTTGTAGTCCATAGATCACAGAAAAATTAAAAATGGAAGTATAACAGAAATGGAATATGAAAGACAGAAATTTGTGACTTCACCCTTTTTAAAATTTTTAATGAAAAATATTGTGGTTTTGTATATTTTAACAGGTGTATTTTGTGGCAATGTAAAATCCAAAGGAAGTTTTTGGAGACATATAAACAAGCAGGGCCAGTGTTGTGGTATAGTGGGTAAATCCTCCTGCAGGGATGCCAACATCCTGTATGGGTACGGGTTTGAGCCCTGGCTGCTTCACTCCTGATCCAGCTCCCTGCTAATGGCATAGGAAATGCAGCAGCAGATGACCCAAATGTCTGGGCCCCTGAACCCACATGGGAGATCTAGATGGAGCTCCTTGCTCCTGGCTTTGGAATGGCTCAGCCCTGGCCATTGTGGCCATCTGGGGAATGAATTAGTGTATAGAAGATTCTCTCTCTCTCTCTCTCTCTCTCTCTCTCTCTCTCTCTTCCCGTCTCTGTCTCTGTAGTCTGACTTTCAAATATATAGATCTTTTTTAAAAAGATGTGTAAGCAATATAATCATAAGTGCCAATGTGAGTAAAAAAATGGAAGTACAAAATTTCTGTTTTCCTTGTGCAAGTGGAATAAGCTCTTCTTGGACTTATATGTAGTGGACACCCTGAAATTCCAAATCTAGGTGGTTGTAAAGTTTTAAGGTATTGTATTATTGCTTTGATTCATTTGAAATGACTGGCTGACTTACTGAATCTACTGGTAAATTTGGACACTGCATTGCATTTCTTATAAATCCCATACATCTCATTATACTTACCTATAACTAATGCAGATGAAATACATGCCATGTATACGTAACTTCAACAAAGAACAATATTTGTGGGCTTATTTTAAATCAAGTGAAGTAATGCAAAGCATGAATGGGACATTAATGAGGACATTAGCATTTCTGGTAATAATGTATTATCAGTTGATATATGGATGATTATTTATGGTTGAATTTATCCATGAGGGAAAAGAAGCCAGTATAACTATTTCAACGGAGGTTATAGTTGGCCTTAATTAAAAAGTTTAAAGGAAAAAGATTATTAGATTGATCTAAGTTGAAGGTAAATTTAAGTTAGAAATGAAGTTATCTGGAGCAATGACATGGTTATGGAAGAGTGCAATTTAGTTTTTCCCCTCATATTTTTTCTTGTATTAATTAAGTATAAAATGTCAGAGTGTTAGTGTTTGTATTTTAGACTGTAGATTAGACTGTAGATTGGACTTTAAAAAAGAAACTATTTTTAATGTTTTGTTTTTTTCTGCAGCAAAACCAAACTTTAAAATGATAATATATTTTGAAGCCATTTTTAACCCTGTTTTAAGGCTCAATTTGTAGTTTTGGGGGTATAACTTTGATCCAAGTAACTGCTGAATTTGATGAATTTTATGAAGAGAATGAGGTCTGTAAGTACATTGCTATAATCATATAGTTTGTGTCATGTCTCAATTTCTCATTTCTTTGAAGAATATTGGATGTTTATTTTCTTAAAAACAGATATAAAATATTTACTTAAGATTCTTGATAAATGTCAGCCTCTTGTAGATTAAAAAAGAAACAACTTTAATTGCCTAGAAAGTTTACGTAAGTAAACTTCATAGAAAGGATTTTTTTTTAAGATCTGTTTATTTTTTTTTTTTATTTATTTTGACAGGCAGAGTTAGACAGTGAGAGAGACAGAGAGAAATGTCTTCCTTCTGTTGGTTCACCCCCCAAAATGGCCGCTATGGCTGGTGCGCTGCGACTACGCGAAGCCAGGAGCCAGGTGCTTCCTCCTGGTCTCCCATTCGGCTACAGGGCCCAAGCACTTGGGCCATCCTCCACTGCCTTCCCGGGCCACAGCAGAGAACTAGATTGGAAGAGGAGCAACCGGGACAGAACCGGCACCCCAACCAGGACTAGAACCTGGAGTGCCCATGCTGCAGGCGGAGGATTAGCCCAGTGATCCATGGTGCAGGCCCCATAGAAAGGATTTTAATAGGATTGCTCATGGCTGATGGAGCTGGTACATAACTGACCCCTCCACAAAAAGGCTTCCTGAATCACTAATCCTGATTTCACTGTGTCTAGAATCTCTTTTGGAGGATACTACAAGGAGGAGCAAGCAATTACCCCTTGGAAGATGTTGAAGGGGAGTTTAAGGGAAATGGGGAAAATAGTAAAGCCTCAAGGAAATAGACACAGGATTTAGCACAGTGCCAGACAATGATGATCTAATTTGAATTCTGTGCACATCAAGTCTGGGACTCTAAAATTTCTGACAAAAAGAAAGAGATTCTGAGTGGGTATTGTGGCACAGTGGGTTAAGGCTACTGCTTGGAACACCATCTTCCCATATCAAGTACTTGGAATTGAGTTCCACCTCTACTTCTGAACCAGTTTCCTGCTAATGGATCTAGGAAAATAACAGATAATGATCCAAATGCTTGGTTTCCTGCCACCAAAATTGAAGATATGAATTGAGTTCCAGGCTCCCAGCTTTAGCCTGGCTCAGCCCTGGCTATTGCAGGCATTTTGGTGAGTGAACCATCAGATGGAAAATATCTCTCTCCCTCTCTCTCTCTCTTCCTCTCTCTCCGTATTACTTTACCTTTAAAGCAAATAGATAAATACGCATACATAAACAAAACTTAAAAAGCAAAGAAGTGGGAAGGCATGATAGTTAGGAACTGTTGAAGTGATTAGAGAGGTAGCTCTTTGAGGACAGCAGCCGTGCTATCTATTACTATTTCTCCAGTAATGCCTGACCTAGATCTATGTTCAGAGAATGTTTGTTGAATGAAAGGGATAAATGAAATACCAGGCATGTTTAACAAAGATGTTTTGCTATTTGAACATATTCTGGGGAAAATAGAACTAAAGTTAGTGATTTGGGATTTGAATCTGACTGATAGTGAAATCAGGCTAATACAACTTTAAAGAAAATCAAAGAAACAGAAACAAAAACAAAACTCAAACCTGCTATAATTATTCTAGATCAGAGCCCAATTAAATCCTTTGGAGTTGCTCTTCTCAAACTGTGGTTAGCAGACCAGCACTGGGATGCAGTCAGAGTTAGGGCTGAGAAAACTTTAAAAGCAGTTTGAGTAATTTTATGTCTCTTCTATCTAAAAGTGAAAAAAAATTGGGAGTTTATTTATATCCCTCTAGTTTTAATTAAATTTTTAAGCAATTAATTTTTGTTGAAATTTATATCAGTTCATGATAGATTGGAAAAATAACAAAACTGTTCCTTCGGTACTTATCATTTGAGAAACAATACCGTAGAGGACTGAAGCTCTGAAAACACTATCAATTTTGCAAATTATTTGAAATTAAACATTTTTAAATGTCCTGTATTTGAAAATGAAATTTTTATGGGAACTGACTCACAGATTCTTCTTGGATGTTTGGCTTACTTGCTCTTCCATTGTCCCCAGGCTCTCAAGTACATGCTCCATCCACTCCTTGGCTAATGTTGCCCAGCAATGAACTGTAGGGTAAGCAGCTTGCATGTTTCTGACTGATCTGTGCACAGCCTCTTGATTTGCCTCTGGGGCAATTCAGAACAATCTAATTCATCTGGTTATCTATTTCCTCAGTAACCACGAGGTGCTTCTCTGTCTGTAGAGTCCTGTATCCAGGGTACATTGGGGTTATTTTTTGGTAATGAATCCCTATTCCTAACATTGCTAAGACTAGTGACACTCACATAAAAAAAGGAGTAGACAAGTGCAGGGAAAATATAATTTAATATGCAGTTATCAGCTTTTTGTAATTTTCAGCTCAGGGCCGAATAGTCTGGGGCTGGAGAGTCTTTGGATTGCTCTGTCAGATGGGATAAATCTTTTTGCTTGTGAAATGAACAGTGGACCTAAATGAACATCAGCAGTTTCAGAGCCAGTACACCCAATTCCACACTTCTGACTCTGTTAGAACTCCCATTGATTTTAATGATGATGTTCAAAGATTCAGTCTATCACACCTAGATGAGAACTGGCCTCACAAAATGCTCCTGAAACTGGTGGATTTTAGCAGTAGGTATGGTAACACCAATTACTTTGGACAAACATACTGGTAATTGGCTTAACTCTTGCTGTTGTGATTAATCATCTCTTCTGATATAAGATGACTCAGTGTAGTCTGCTCAGTAATTCTGTAGTCTTTTGAAAGGCTTAGTTGTTTAGAGTACAAAAGAAAGTTTGAATTCTTTCCCCTAGGTTTTCTTTAGGAAATAGTAAACTATATCACTGTACTTATGTATTTAAGGATTGTCGAACAATACATCATTTTGAGCTGATTATGTAATGTGCTCACACCAACCCCAGAGATTTCTTTTGGGGCATTTCCTTTGCAGTGTTGTGGGAGACTATTGATGGCTTCTTTTCTTATGGGGTTCAGTTCTTCCCATCATTAGTATTTCAATGTTATCACTTGTAAAATAAGGTAATTGAACTTAAACACCTGTAAAGCCTCCGAAAATCCTTTTTGAATTATTGTTTAGTATCAATTCAATAATAAACAATACCTTAGATGCTATGAAGAACATATAAATGAGAAGCATATTTTTAAAGCTTTTATTTATTTGTGAGGGAGGGAGGGAGGGAGGGAGGAAGGGAGAGAGAGAGAGAGAGAGAGAGAGAGAGAGAGAGAGAGAGAGAGAGAAATAGTTCTTACCCACTGAATCACTCCCCACATGCTTGCAATACCAGGAATTTGGACAGACTGAAACCAGGAGATCGAAACACAATGTGGGTCTACTATGTGGGTGGCAGGAACCCAATCACCTGAGCCATCACTCGCTGCCTTCCGGGGTCTGCTTTAGTAGGCATCTGCGTTTCAGATCTGGATCCAAGACTTGAACTCAGGTACTCTGATGTGAGATGTGGGTGTTTTAACCGGCATCCTAATGCCCGATCGAGCAAAATATTTTGAAGCATACTTCCTTGGGGTGAGCATTGTGGTGCAGTGGGTGAAGCTGCCACTTGTGATGCTTACATCTCATATCAGAGTGTCTGGGATTCAGTTCTGCCTCTGCTTCCAATCCAGCTTCCTACGAATGCAGCAGATGTTGCCTCAAGTATTTGGCTCCTGCCACCCATGTGGAAGACCCAGATAGAATTCTTGGCTCCTGGCATCAGATTGGCTCAGCCATGGGTGTTCTGACCATTTGGGGAGAGAACCAGTGGATAGAGGATCTCTCTCTAACTTTCCCTTTTCAGATAAAAAAGAGGTCTCTAGAAGAAGCACAATGTTTGCATGCATACATTCTTAAGTACTTTGAACTACATTCAATAGTTTATGATAAAGATGCAGCATTCTGTGCTTTTGCTTTTGAGCAGTCATAGATACCCCAGAGATTCCTGATCCTCTGTCCTCAAGTGTCACAACATTCCTGAGGGTCTCAGGCAAGGTGAAGAGTCGATTATTATAGAGTTGCTAAAAGTTAATAGTTATAACACTTTCATTGAAAACATACATGGGCAGACCCTCAACCCCCATTTAAAAATGATATAATGCATGTAAAGCATTACTAATTACTAAAGGAATCAAATGGTAAGAATTTTTCACCTTATAGACAATTCCACCAAGGCTATATTTTGCTGAGGTACCAGGAAATCTCTAAATTTTAGCAGCTTAGCACACCAAACTTTGTAGGCTGCAGGTCTGGAAGACTCTCCAGGGTAACTGTTCTCTTTGCCGAAACTGAGTGAATCCATCATGTTGTGGAAGTGTAACTTCCTTACACCGTGTGGCAGGGGTATTGGGGGCAGGCAGAATGGTGCACCTGCTCTGAAATGCTACCTCTGGAACAGCAGCATGATTTTTAGTCAGGTTTATGGGCCAAAGGAAGGCACCAACTGCAGGTCAATTCAAGTACCACTCAGCTTTAAAAAAAAAAAAAAAAAAAAAGGACGCAACTGGAAGCCATTATATTTAGTGAAATAAGCCAGTCCCAAAAAGACGGACATAATATGTTTTCCCTGATCTTAGGTAACTAATAGAGCACATGAAAGGTAATGTATTGGAATGAAATAGACATTTTGATTTAACGATTATTTATAGCCCTGTCTGTTCTGTTGTGGGATATATTATGTTTCTTCCATCTATTTGTTGAACTCTTTTACTTAGTGTAGGGTTAACTATAAGATCAGTAAGTAAACTGAAAATAGAGCTTTGTAAAAGTTAAAAGTGGGAATATGAGAGGGAGGAGGGTTAGGATTGGAACATGGGAGGGAAGGAGGGTTGGGGGAAGTGTCACTATGTTCCTAAAGCTGTATATATGAAATGCATGAAACTTGTATAACTTAAATAAAATTTAAAAAAAAGGAAAAAAAAGAAAGTAAAAAAGAAAGAGAAGGTGTTGAAGTGTAATCCTTCTTACACATGGAAGGAGAGGAGAACTAGAAACATTGAAAAACAGTAATAATATTTGCAATGCTAATTAAATTAGTTAATAATATTAAAACATAAATACAGTTTTGGGAAATAGTTTTTGCACATGGATGGTATATATGAATTGAGTCCAATTTATAGATGGTCATTTAAAACAATTAAAATATAAGGACCTGCATTTGGCATAATGGGCAAAGCCACTGCCTGCGATGCTGGCATCCCTTTAAGGTGCTGGTTCCTGAACTAGCTGCTCCAACTCCCTGCTAATGGCCTGGGAAAAGCAATGGAATGGGCCCCTGCCACCCATGTGGGTGACCTGGATGCAGTTCCTGGCTCCTGGTTTCAGCTTGGTCCGGCCCTGGCTATTGCCAGCATATGGGGAGTGAACCAGTGGATGGAAGATCTTTCTCTCTGTCTCTCCTTTCCTCTCTCTCTCTCTCTCTCTCTCTCTCTCTCTGTTACTCTGAATTTCAAAATAAATAAATAAATGTTTAAGAAAAAATAAGCAAAACAAAAACACATAATGCAAAATAGTTCTTGGATCCAGAAATTTTAGCTATGTGACTCCCAGCTAACCTTCATTGTGCTCTTACTTCAAAAAGTAAGAGAAGTTTCCACATTTCATTATTTTTAGTGCTTACTTTTTTCAGAGTTTATCCTAAGGAGATAAGTGAGTGATGTGCAAAGTGTCTTACAGTGACCCCTTTATCCATCAAAACAGACAAATTAAATAACATATTTATACTACAGAGTGTTATTACATGAACCTATGTCTTGTCCATGATATATTGTGGAGAAAAAAAAACTTTCAGGGAGGAATTATAATATTGTCATATTTGTGTGTGTGTATGTATGTATTTTGAGAAGTGTGTGTATATATATATATATATATATGTATTTTGAGAAGTGACATTAGGTGATTTCCTGGTCATGTGAACACCTTGGAGGGTACTTACCCAAACTAAGATGGCTACAACATCACAAAGCAAATATCACAGGGGTCTCTCACATATGTGGTGCCTCATTGACTGTAATGTCATTATGTGGCCCATGGCTCTGTAGAAAGAAGCTTGAAGAGATAAACAGTTAATTTTTGAAAATGTAGTTCATTCTTTGCATTACAAGTACAAGATATTTTTCTTCCTTTATACTCTAAAAGTTTTCTGAGTCTCCTACAATGAGTATATGTTTCCTTTAAAATAAAATAAGGCAAATCTTATTTTAAAATAAACTCTAATCATTTATTTTTTTCTTGCTTCAATTTGTGAAAGGTAGTATCAAAATATTAAGCACTAGAAATGACATGTCTACACCCATGTGAGAGACCCAGAAGAAGCTCTGGGTTCCTGGCTTTGGCTTGGCCCAGCCCTGGCCTTTGCAGCCATTCGTGGAGTGAACCAGTGGATGGAAGATTTCTTTTGTTCTCTCTGTCTCTCCCTTTCTCTGTAACTCTGCAGGAGCCCAAGCACTTGGGCTATCTTCCATTGCTTTCTCAGGTAAGGACCTGGATTGTGAGTGAAGCAGCCAAGAATTGAACTAGCACCTGTATAGAATGTTGGTGTCGCAGGCAGTGGCTTTACCTGCTACATCACAGTGCTGGCCCCAATAAATCTATGTTTTTTTTTTTTTTTTTTTTTTTTTTTTTTTAAGAAATGACATATGTAGAGAGACTTTGCTTTTAAAAAAACTCAACAATTTTATTAGGAGAAAAGTTTTCATGTTTGATTACAAAAGAGTAGAAGATAGTATAGTATATTGTCAATGTTTGTGGTGCAAAAGAAAATTTCTGGAGAAAGTCAGCCATAGCGTTGCCTTGAATCGAGAAAAAAAAATGTGAATGGAAAACAGACTTTGATTGGTTCTTAACAGTGGCTACAGTTGAAAAATTTAGGTGAAAGAAAAATCATGCCAAAGGAGTGCTATATTAATGTAAGCAGCAATGTAGTGTTTAAGGACAAGAATATTTTAGATGTAGAGACCTATTTACAAGCTGACGTCAACTAGTTTCAGAAGGTATCATGAGGAGTTAGAGGGAGAAGATATTCTCTCATTCTCTAAAATGTGCCAGTCGTTCTATTGTTACAAATAACAATAGAAAAATATGTAAAAAATAGAAACAATATAAATGTAAGCAATGGCAAATATGTAAAAATATTTTCTTGACAATGAACTTTTGGGCATTTGGCCTAGTGATTCAGATGCTGATTGAGATGCCTGTGTACTGTATCAACTGGGTGGATTTTGTCACTGTCTTTGGTTCCTGACTCTAGTTTCCTGCTGATGCAGACCCTGGGAGGCATGAAATGATGGCTCAAGTGACTGGGTCCTGTAATCCACAAGAACACCTGGATTTAGTGCCTGCCAGCTTTGGCCTGGTCCATCCGCAGCTGCTGTCAGCATTTGGGGATTGAACACTGGAGGGGAGCTCTCTCTTTAGGTTGTGTCTCTCTCCGTCTCTCAAATAAAGGCATCTTTTTTTTTTTTTTTTTTTACTTTTATTTAGTAGGATCATTCACTCCTTTTTAATTCTTTTTTTTTTAACTTTTATTTAGTAAATATAAATTTCCAAAGTACAGTTTATGGATTACAATGGCTTCCCCCCTATAACTTCCCTCCCACCCGCAACCCTCCCATCTCCCACGCCCTCTCCCATTCCATTCACGTCAAGATTCATTTTCAATTATCTTTATATACAGAAGATCAGTTTAGTATATATTAAGTAAAGATTTCATCAGTTTGTACCCACACAGAACATAAAGTGTAAAATACTGTTTGAGCACTAGTTATAGCACTAATTCACATTGGACAACACATTAAGGACAGAGATCCCACATGAGGAGTAAGTACACAGTGACTCCTGTTGTTGACTTAACAATTTGACACTCTCGTTTATGGCGTCAGAAATCTCCCTAGGCTCTAGTCATGAGTTGCCAAGGCAATGGAAGCCTTTTGAGTTCTCTGACTTCGATCTTATTTAGACAAGGTCATAGTCAAAGTGGAAGTTCTCTCCGCCCTTCAGAGAAAGGTACCTCCTTCTTTGATGGCCGGTTGTTTCTACTGGGATCTCACTCACAGAGATCTTTCATTTAGGTCCTCTTTTTTTTTTTTTTTTTTTGCCAGAGTGTCTCAGCTTTCCATGCCTAAAATACCCTTATGGGCATCTTTTTTTTTAAAAAAACCAAAAAACAAAAAACAATAAACATTAGGATTGATTTTGATTGCTAATAAAATTAACATTAGACAGGTTGTTTTGGAAGGGATGAGGGCCTGGATTTGCCATCTTTCCAGTAAAAATTTGTCTACAATACTAGATGAAACTGGCCTATTAAATTTATTTAAAGTAGCTTTTTCTTCTCCCCCCTCCAATACACATTCCAAGTAAGCAAGTCTAGAATTATTTTCTATATTACAAACCTAGTATGCTGGTTCTTGGATAATAAAGGTCAATTTACTTATTAAGATGTAAATTTCCTTACACTTCCTGGATATAGGCAAACTGCTGGCGCTTGAGTGTGAAGGATTTATGTTCCTTATTGACTGTGTAGAAGAACTACTTTTTATATCAAGTAACATTGCATACAGTACTGGATTTAGCAACAGATTTTATTATCCACTTAGTTGCCTTTCAACTGTGAGTTGAAATTTTGTCCAGGCCCAAAGAAGATTCTTTTTTTGCTTTTAAATGTAATTTGAAGAAGTTCAGGGCTTCCTCACTGTGAAACTGAAATTCCTGATAAATTTGTATGATAACATTTACTAAAATGCAGCAGATTAGGGCTTTCCTTGTGAAGAGTTTCTTTCAATAGTAAAAGAAATTTAAATAATATTCTGATTGCAAAACAAATGTTCTCTAGGCTTGTTTTAAAACAACTATATTCTAAGTAACAGCACTTCAACTTCAGCTGTTCTCTACTTACAGCAGTCAGACAATAAATGTATGTATATTTCTTGTATTTTTCCCTGTTAGGATCAAGTACATGGTCAAGTTGAGCAGAAAAGTATGTGTAAGTTCAGAGAAAAAGCACTTTGTAGGAAAGAAAAAAACACGCCTCTGTGGATGAGTAAAGCAGCATAGACTTAAAATATTGAGCAGAACAGTACACAGCTTTGTCTCAGTGATTTCAGTTTTAAAGATATTGCTGCAATTATTTAAATATGCAACTTTTCTTTTTTCTCTCACCAAGCAAATGGTGAAATATTAAGTTGAATATGCTTTTTCTACTCTAATTTTAAATGCTCTCTAGAAAAATCAAATAATGCTGATTGTAGTTCCAAGTTCACATTGTGTGGCCATGCTAACTAATAAAAATGAAATATATTTTTATAACCTAGGGGTGCAATGGAGCTATAGTTGGCTCAGCTGCATATAAAGAAGTCTTGTTTTGGCTTCATTTTGCTTGGGATGCTTTCTCTATTTATAGACTCAGCAGTGAAACCTTATGGGGAATGACTACTTGGTGTGGCCATGTTTCTGTCAAAGGATCTAAAAAAAAAAAGAAATAAAGTAAGAAAACTCTGGCACAGAGCATGCTGATCAATATGTAATGATATGGCTGGATCAATGACTTCTAATTTTCTTGGTCTGCAAAATGTCAACTGTATGAATATTGGCAGATTTTAGAAAAGTTTCTAAGTAGAATAAATGACCAAATTCAACATAGTTTTGTTTATTTTATTCATGTTTATCACGTTTATTTCAGATAAACTTTACAGTTATCTATAAAGTCTTGAGTCTGCAACTATTAGTCTGTCTAACCTTTCCTTTTCCAACAAAAGAAGTTCTCGTTCTTTCCCACAGAAAGCTGTTTTTCATTGACTCTGTATAATATCAGCCTAAATAAAATGTAAAACTTTCTGAGATAGAAAGTATCACAACTTGTGGTGATGCAAAATCTTTCTTTTAGATATTAAAATACCCTTTCTGTGTTTATAGAATCAAAAATATAAAAAAAACAATGTTTTATATGTAGAATACTATTAAAAAATTCATCTCTAAAATGCTATTATCCCCGTTATCTGTGTCTGGTTCTGTGTGCAGGGGATCAATGATTCTTGGGTTTCCTTTTTTTTTTTTTCATTTATTAAACTTTTATTTAATGAATATAAATTTCCAAAGTACAGCTTATGGGTTACAATGGCTTCCCCCCTCCCATAACTTCCCTCCCGCCCTGTTAAATTTAAGAGTGGAAAAAGAGAGGGAGGAGATGTACAATTTGGGTTTCCTTTTTTTATTTATTTTTATTTACTTATTTGAAATTCAGTTACAGAGATGGTGAGGCAGAGAGAGAGAGAGAGAGAGAGAGAGAGAGAGAGAGATCTTCCATTTATTGTTTCACTCCCCAAATGGCCACACTTTGGCAAAGCCAGTAGCCATGGTCTTCATCTGGGTCTGCCACATGGGTGCAGGGGCCCAAGGACTTGGGCCATCTTCTGCTGCTTTCCCAGGCCATTAGTAGTGAGCTAGGTGGGAAGTGGAGCAGCCAGGATGGAACCAGCACCCAAAAGCGATGCTGATGCCTCAGGCAGAAGCTTCACTTGATCTTAGCCAAAAGGCTGAGAAGCAATTCAGGCAGAGGCTTAACCTGTTATGCCACAGTGCCGGCCCAGTCTTTGCAATCTTATCATGTCACAGTTTTTGTAGGGATACTTTTCCTCTGACAATCCCTTAGTGCTCTGGTGTCTCCCAGGATGCTGCCCTTGTTTCTTTCCATCTTCCTACCCTTATTCTGTCCTGTGACTGCTACTACAACCCATGGGCCTACTATTTTCAGTACAAACTTCAGAATGTTTGCATTAGCTATTATCACTTTGACATTTCTCAGCTAATTCCAACCTAGTATGCCCATATGTGATTATTCTCCATTCCCTTTCTGTACTTAGTTTTTCTTGTATTCTCTCTTTTCCCAGCATGGTACCCAAGTCAGGATCCTCTTTGCTCTGTATCTCACCTACCTCCTTGTCTCTGTTCAGCAAGTCTCACACTCCTGGGAAACAATCTCCCTCACACCACCATGGCTAGCCCTCTGTGCCAGCGATGTCAGCTCAGCCTGTGCTATTGTTAGCCTGAGGACTCTGGCTCTGCTACTCTGTCCCTCCTTGTCACTAGTGCAAGTGATCTTGGATCTATTTGTCAATCAGTACTTAAATTTCAAGACTTAGAGCTCAAAGGTCAACCCTGGGAAGATTTCCCTGACATTCATCTCCTCACCGTAATGTTGAAAATTACTTTCTTTGTAATTCTCCACCTTACCTTATGTGTGTATTCCTCCTAAGAGCACTTAAGATCATGTATATGTATGCCTTTTTCTCTCTGTGGTAGACTGTAGCCCACTATAAGGCAGGGATCATGTTTATAAGAGTATGCCTTATCTGTCTGCCTAGATCATTGGAGGTATACAGTTAGTGATAAACAATTAAATTGATAGTTTTATAATATTAACTATTTTAGTTAGTATTTTAAATATTTTCTACTTATACTTGTACTGCTTATAGCTAATGTTATAAACTATATCATAAATTGTTATTGGAATTTTGCATTCTTTCCTAAGGATAGAAATAATTTTCAGAAATGGAATTACTGAGACAAAGACTGAACAATTTTAAGATTCCTGATACATATTGTACACACACATCAGAATATTTAATATTATGTTATTTTCAACTTGAATTTTAATATATTTTTGATTTTAAAACAATAGCATAATGAAATCTTAGGTTTGTTACAATATTCCTGCTGGGAAGTTATTTTTGGATTGTTCGGTTTGTATTTACAAACTGATGTAGTTGGTAAGATTAAATTACTCTCTTTCTCCCAATGCTGTTCGAAATATGGATGGTAGCATTCAATATAGGCCACATAGGCAATGTGTAAAAGCTTATTTTTTTCTTTCTTTCCCTTTTGTCACAGTCTAATAAATTCCTAGTGGACTTTGATTATTAAGACACAGTGCAAGGCCTACCTTTTTAACCTTCCTTTCTGAATAGACTATTGATTCAACTGAAACTGCTTTTTAAAAATTCAATATGCACAACTGGGGAGTTTGCTCCCCCTGTGCCTTACAGGAAGGTTGTGAAGATTAATACATTTATAGAGCATTATGTGCCTCTTGGATGAAAGATTTGGTATAAAATACAACCCTAGTATTGTTATTTAAAAGCAAACTTTCTTTGGGGAAAGAAAAAAGGCTTCCGCAGTAACTTTTGATTAAAAGTTATGTACTCCAGTACTTTCTTCCAAAGGCGATCTCCAAGGAAGTCTTGAAAATTGTACACCTTGCCATTTGCTGACAAGATGCAGCATAAAGGAGAAATGATGTGGGCTCATTTCTGTTCATCTATTTCAAGCCAGTATGGCCTTGATTTGGCCCCAGCTCATCTTAGCAGTCCTGGGTTTATTGTTGTGCTTTACTTACCTTCTGAATAATTTCTAGCTTTCATTGTTTAATTGAACATGAATTCATATGAACAATTACCTGACAGACTTTTTTTCTTTTTTTTTTTTGGAAGAGATCCCATGTGATCAGGAATGCATGGGGTTTTGGTAGCTATGGTAACCACATCATAAACCTTGATGGATGGCAGGTGCTTTAAGCACTTCAACTATTAGAACCTTATGGGCACTCGATGTGTTCAGCCAAGAATGACATTCGCCCACAGGGATCATAAAACAAAAAGAACCTTTACTCCTGATTTAACAGTGAGAAGATAACAGATATGTACTAAGGAGGTTGTAATGAAGCTGGATGAGGATTACTCTGATAAACACTGCTAAAAGGGAGAAACAAGGGGCCACAGGAGACAGTGAAGCTTAAATGTGAAACAGTGTAATTATTCTCCATGTGTCTGCGTTTGTCTATTATTATCTGTGTGTCCTGATATTCTGAATTGTGTGTAGGTCACAAATACAGTTTTAGGAACGAATTCTAAGTCCAGAACTTTTGAAAATTCTAATATATTTTCTGAAAGATAAGAAACAAAACCTCTCTATTAGGTTTTCAGATGACTCAGGAAATGAGAATGAATAGATGTTAGGTGGCGTGTTGGATGACAGAATGGGGATTTGCAATCAGTCAGGTAAACTAAAGTGGGAATCGTCCATGTGGTTAATAGCAGGCATAATGGTTTCAAAGAGATGAGTACAGTAGTCACACAAACAGAAGCATTTTACAAAGATACTGGATATACAAAGGAGACTAAAAGTAACCAGGATCCAATAGCAGAAAATACTGTAGAAAGGTACTTCAAAAGTCAATGGAAAAGTGGAACTAGGACAGAAGGTTATTGTGCTATAAAACAATTTTGAAGTTCATGCACAGTTTCTTTCATAATACACATTTTCTACAGACTTTTTGAAGTATTAGCATATTTGGGAAAATAGATCACTGCATAGTACTTAATAAAATCCAGAAAATGTTAGATCAGGACTGAATAACAAACACAATACATGAAGTAGTTTCAGAGGATTGCAATAGTATAGAATAAAGGGAATATTGAAACAGGCAAAATTAATGATAGCTTTCAAGAGCATGTTTCTGTCACTCAGAAAAGTGTATCGTTTGTTCCCTATGTTAATAGAAGCAAACTAAATTGCAGCATAAGAGATTTAGAAAAGCAATAAAGCCAGGCCGATGCCATGGCTTAACAGGCTAATCCTCCGCCTTGCAGTGCTGGCACACCGGGTTCTAGTCCTGGTTGGGGCGCCGGATTCTATCCCGGTTGCACCTCTTCCAGGCCAGCTCTCTGGTATGACCCGGGAAGGCAGTGGAGGATGGCCCAAGTCCTTGGGCCCTGCACCAGCATGGGACACCAGGAGAAGCACCTGGCTCCTGGCTTCGGATCAGCGAGATGCACCGGCCACAGTGGCCATTGGAGGGTGAACCAACGGCAAAAAGGAAGACCTTTCTCTCTGTCTCTCCCTCTCTCACTATCCACTCTGCCTGTTTAAAAAAAAAAAAAAGAAAAGCAATAAAGACATTTCAGACAGTGGATTTTGTTAAGAATTAAGAAGTTTTATTAGGGAAGATTTAGAAATGGTCTTCCTTAAGAATCTTTAGAAACAGGGTGGTAATTCTGTTGTGTTAGTAATAACAGGGAGAGTAATAACTTAAGCTCTAACAGGCATTCTACTATTACATTCTCTTCAAAGTCTAAATCATGTTTCCACTTCTGATTGATAAAATATAACATTCTTGGGGCCGACGCTGTTAGGCTAAGCCTCCGCCTGTGGTGCTGGCATCCCATATGGGTGCCGGTTTGTGTCCTGGATGCTTCTCTTCCAATCCAGCTCTCTGCTTGTGGCCTGGGAAAGCAGTGGAAGATGGCCGAAGTCCTTGAGCCCCTGCACCCACATTGGAGACCCAGAGGAAGCTCCTCGCCCCTGGCTTTGGATCAGCTCAGCTCCAGCTGTTGCAGCCATTTGGGGAGAGAACCAGTGGATGGAAGACCTCTCTCTCTCTCTCTCTCTCTCTATCTCTCTGTAACTCTGTCTCTCAAATGAATAACTAAATCTTTTAAAAAAATTCTCATGCTCAATCGGACTTGCCCCAAATGGTGGAGTTAGAAACGTGCCAGGGGATTCCAATACAATCCCATCAAAATTGCATGTACAAATGCCATTTCACTAGTCCAAGTGATCAATTTCAGCTCACAATTGATCACACTGATAGGTCTAAGAGTCAAAAGGATCACACAAACAAGACAAGTGTCTGCTAATGCTAACTGATAGAATCAAAAAGGGAGAGACCGATCCAACATGGGAAGTGGGATACACAGCAGACTCATAGAATGGCGATGTCCTAAACAGCACTCTGGCCTCAGAATCAGCCCTTAAGGCATTCGGATCTGGCTGAAGAGCCCATGAGAGTATTGTAGGCATGGAAAGCCAAGATACCATGGGAAAAAAAAAAAGACCTAAATGAAAGATCTGTGTGAGTGAGATCCCAGTAGAAAGAACGGGCCATCAAAGAAGGAGGTACCTTTCTCTGAAGGGAGGAGAGAACTTCCACTTTGACTATGACCCTATTGGAATAAGATCAAAGTCAGCGAACTCTAAAGGCTTCCATAGCCCTGACAACTCATGACTAGAGCCTAGGGAGATTACTGACGCCATAAACAAGAGTGTCAAATTGTTAAATCAACAACAGGAGTCACTGTGTACTTACTCCTCATGTGGGATCTCTGTCCTTAATGTGTTATCCAATGTGAATTAATGCTATAACTAGTGCTCAAACAGTATTTTACACTTTACGTTCTGTGTGGATGCAAACTGATGAAATCTTTACTTAATACATACTAAACTGATCTTCTGTATATAAAGATAATTGAAAATGAATCTTGATGTGAATGGAATGGGAGAGGGCGTGGGAGATGGGAGGGTTGCGGGTGGGAGGGAAGTTTTGGGGGGGAAGCCATTGTAATCCATAAACTGTACTTTGGAAATTTATATTTACTAAATAAAAGTTAAAAAAAAAACCAAACTATGGGCGTTTGAAGAGGTTGAGGGAAAGGATAGTTTTTAAAAGCAAAAGTGAGGAATTTTTGAAAGGTATTTTGAAACAGTCATCTTTGCTCACAGGATTAATCCAGTGAGTAAAGACCTAGATGAAAAATCTCTGTGAGTGAGATCCCTGCAGAAAGAATGGGCCATCAAAGAGGGGGGTGCCTTTCTCTGAAGGGAGGAGAGAACTTCCACTTTGACTATGGCTTTGTCTAAATAAGATTGGAGTTTGTGGACTCAAGAGGTTTCCATAGCCTTGGCAACGCATGACAAGGGCCTCAGGTGATTACTGCTGTCATAAGTAAGAGTGTCAATTGTTAAATCAACAATGGGAGTCACTGTGCACCTACTCCCCATGTAGGATCTCTGTCCTTAATGTGTTGTACTATGTGAATTAATGGTAAATCTACTATTCAAACAGTACTTATACTTTGTGTATCTGTGTGGTTGCAAACTGTTGAAATCTTTACTTAGTATATACTAAATTGATCTTCTGTATATAAAAAAAATTCTCAATTTTTGTGATATTTTTCTGCAAAATTCCATGGAATGCAATTTAGTCTAATACATTAGCAACTCAGAATTCAGAAGTTGCATGAGATATCAGTGGGCCCAGTAATTGTCATCACATTTCATCTTCAGGCATTTGATTTGGTAATTTTTCTTTTTCCTTCTCTTCTCTCCTGGTGGGCTTTTCCATGTCTAGTTGGGACTTTAAATAAGAAATGCACTAAGTCTTCAAACTCTGTCATAATGTGGATGATTAGAGTAGGTTTTCTACAGTTTGAAAAATTGCAGAAAAGACTAAGGTTTCTCAGAGATAATATTTTATTGGGCTTAGATTATTTTCTTTGTTGCACGCCACTATTTGGAGCATTTTGGTCTTCATCAGGGTGATGTTTATTCCTGTTACACAAAGTGGCTGAAGTCAACAACAGTAATTTATCAGTAGACAATGAGATAACTCATGGATCTAGAAGGCCTCAAGCATTTGAGACTTACTGAAGACCTAAAATCATGAACTGGAATCTTGGTTATGTTAAGTATGAAGGCAATCCCCCTACATGTCCTTTTCTCCATATAGCTGTTGTCAAATGTCAAACCCCTTATATAACCAAGACAATTTATATAACACCTTGAGTTCCAGAGTCAAATTCTCATGAGACATTGTAATAAGGTCTGTTTGAATCAACTCTGAACCCGTGAGATCATTGGTTTATGGCAAAGCAAGTGTTGGTATATGGCAATGGCTTCTCAAAATGAGGTTTTTGGATGCACAGCACCAGCATCACCTGGGAATTTGTTGGAAATGCAAATCTTGGGTCCCATCCCAGATCTTCTGAATAGCAAATTCTGGAGTTGAAGCCCAAAACTCAGTTTTAGCAATATCTATAGATAAATCTGAGGTGTAGCAATGTTGGGAAACCTTTGCATGGTAACTAAACTATTTGTATTTCCATCCTGGTTTTAGCATTGAAAGTCTGGTACCTCAGAAAACCCCTAAGTCCAGGATAAGCCAAGGACTGTTGATCATCATATCCCAGGTTTACATATACTCAGTAGTGGCTGGGGTACAAGTGCTCAGAGAAGAGGGCCTAGAAGTTTCTTTTAGAAGGGGATATAGAAGTTGCAGGGAAATAATTGTAAATTTGTATTTTAATGGACCCCCCCGCCCCTTGCTAGTTTTACTTGTATTTGAGTGACCTTTCCAATTTACCTGGAAAAAAATAGTCATTAAAACAATATCCCAGGACCCGGCCTTGTGGTATAGCAGGTTAAGTAGCTGTTTTTTTTCACTGGCATTTCATGTGGATACTGGATTGTGTCCTGGTTGCTCCACTTCCAATCCAGTTCCCTGCTAATATGCCTGAGAAAGCAGCAGAAATTGGGCCAAGTGCTTTGGTCCCTGCACCCATGTGGGAGACCAGGAAGATGCCTCTGGCTCCTGGCTATGCCCGGGTCCAGCCCTGTCCATTGCGGCCACCTGAGGAGTGAACCAGTGGATGGAAGCTGTGTCTCTCCCTGTTTCTTCCTATCTCTGTAACTCTAATTTTCAAAATCGATAGATAAACCTTAAAAAACAAGTCCCACAAGATATCCTAATATTTCTGCAGTATACACTTAATTTTCTTTCATGTTTTTTTAACATGAAGAACATCCTAAAACTAGCATCACAGTATTTATGGGATGTTATGCTTCTACCAAAACTCTGTGTTTGCTTATTCTGAGTTAAAAGAGGAAACTGGATTAACCACAATAAAATGGATGAGTAATGAGGAGCTACAGTTTTTCTTATTTTGAAAGTAAAAGGACAAAGCAATATATTTATAAATAAATTTTAATTTGTGAAAATCAGAACCTCACATTACAGAGCTCAAGCAAGTCAGGGAAGTAGTTTGTTGCCATGGATAGTCAAGCATATTTTATTATTGAACTCACTCTGGGGATGGGTATGTTTCATTGTTTGTTCTTTCCAGAAGTCTAGGACTCAGGGGAGTTATCATTCTACATTAAATCAAAAACCTCTAAACACCTTCATCGTAATGAAAAAATCTTTCACAATGGACAGTTTGAAAGATGTAAAAGTTATTCTCTGTCACTGAGATTTTATGGGGAAAGCTGGTTCTAAGCACTGCCTTTCTAAGCTTTCCAATAAATCAACACAATTGGAAACATTTAAAAGTGTCAGTGTGGCGTAGAAATTATCCTCATAGAAAATTATGACTTTTTTGCTTTTCCCATTGCTTCACGAACACTTTACAATATTGCCAATGCCTGCCACTCCTCCAAACCCTATAGCAGATGTGAGCAGAATCATATATCGGGAAACATGATGGCTATGCATTCATAAGAAATTCTTATCGAACAAAATGCATTAGCACTTGTGCACTGCTTTGGGACTTCTAGTAAATCACCAGGAATCACGTTCTGTGATTTGAAAGGGACTTAGAATCTCCTGAATTAAAAGACTTAAAGGGGAAGAGCTCTGGGATTTACAGAGTTTTCAAATTTGCTAATACTGGAAATGTTACTTTTCTAGAAAATCTTTATTAAGCTAAATAAATAATACCTTTTATTTTTCCAGAGGGAAACGTTAACTTTCAGGAAGTAAGTACTATGTAAGGTATAAAACTTTCTCTAGTGTTCCATTGGATTGAAAATGCTGGTTAATGACATTCTATAGTTTAATTCTTTAATTTAAGAGGTTCATTGGTGAGAGCTCATTTATCCTTGCCTACTTTATGAATTAATCCTGGATCAAACAAAGATTGGTAGGAAAATCTAGATCATTTTGTGAAATAACTATTCCACAAACACCTTGAAGTGAAATATTAAAGTGTTTGGACATTTTTTTTTCATTTCCAATTTTATATACAGCAGATATATATACAGAAGACCAATTCAGTATATAATTAGTAAAGACCTCATCAGTTTGTACCCACACAGAAACACAAAGTGTAAAAATACTGTTTCAGTACTAGTTATAGCATCACTTCACATTAGACAACACATTAAGGACAGATCCCACATGGGATGTAAGTACACAGTGACTCCTGTTGCTGACTTAACAATTTGACACTCCTGTTCATGGCGTCAGTAATCTCCCTAGGCTCTAGTCATGAGTTGTCAGGGCTATGGAAGCCTTTAGAGTTCGCTGACTTTGATCTTATTCCGATAGGGTCATAGTCAAAGTGGAAGTTCTGTCCTCCCTTCAGAGAAAGGTACCTCCTTCTTTGATGGCCCCGTTCTTTCCACTGGGATCTCACTCACAGAGATCTTTCATTTAGGTCTTCTTTTTTTTTTTCCATGGTATCTTGGCTTTCCATGCCTACAATACTCTCATGGGCTCTTCAGCCAGATCCAAATGCCTTAAGGGCTGATTCTGAGGCCAGAGTGTTGTTTAGGACATCGCCATTCTATGAGTCTGCTGTGTATCCCGCTTCCCATGTTGGATCGGTCTCTCCCTTTTTGATTCTATCAGTTAGTATTAGCAGACACTTGTCTTGTTTGTGTGATCCCTTTGACTCTTAGACCTATCAGAGCCATCAATTGTGAGCTGAAATTGATCACTTGGACTAGTGAGATGGCCTTGGTACATGCCACCTTGATGGGATTGTGTTGGAATACCCTGGCACATTTCTAACTCCATCATTTGGGGCAAGTCCGATTGAGCATGTCCCAAATTGTACATCTCCTCCCTCTCTTTTTCCACTCTTAAATTTAACAGGGATCACTTTTCAGTTAAAATTTAAACACCTAAGAATAATTGTGTGTTAATTACAGAGTTCAACCACTAGTACTAGAACAACAACAACAACAAAAAATACTAAAAAGGATAAAGTATTACATTGTGCATCTAGAGTCAGGACAAGAGCTGATCAGGTCATTGTTTCTTATAGTGTCCATTTCACTTAACAGGTTTCCCCTTTGGTGCTCAGTTGTCACCGATAAGGGAAAACAAATGATATTTGGACATTTTGAACATTGGGATGGTTAAATTTCCTACAAGGAAGGTGGTTCCATATTTCTTAACTGCTTTAATTATACACTTGATTCTAAACAAAGACAAGAGAGGAACTTTCTATCATGTCATTAAATTATTGAATTGGAAGAAAATTTAGAATGTTAGGTCCAGCCTTCTGATTTCACACACAAGAACACTAGAGACACAACTTGACTAAGGTGGAAGGTACTTATTTCATAGGAAGAGATCTTTCTCTTTCTCTTTTTAAGCCTCCCTCTCTCTTTCCTCATTCCCTCCCAGCACTCATGATGACTATATTAAAGGAGCTACAGTGGTGATTGGGCTAGGTGTGATTGTCCAAATCCTGACTTAGTTTTTAGGACTATTACTGTCTTGAAAGCTGATCTTATTGATTACCCTATTCATTAGGCATTTTTGCTAATTGTGGGTTGCCTAGCTACTTTTATTTCTTATGCTTCTAGGAAGATTCTATGTCACAGCAAATGCTTGTGATTCTTCTATTTCTGGTCCATTATTCACACATCCTGTTATCTTTGAAAGAGAACTCTCTGTCTTCCCAAAATTCTGTTTGGCCCTTTTCATTATTAGATTGGAGAAGAGGGAAGGAGGAGAGAAAGAGAGAGAGAGAGAGAGAGAGAGAGAGAGCAGAGCAAGAGAGAGTGAGTACACCATCGTGAGATCAAACCCAGATAGCATAAGATATTTTATTTTCTGTCCTCTGTTCAGTCATGTCACACTCCCATTTCTGTATGGCTCTCTTGTCTGAGAACTAATGCCAAAGGATGCATTGTGAATTCTGTCCCTAAGCCAAATCCTATGGAAATAGGGAGACCACTGAAATTCACAAACCTTGATCTTCAGATCTCTTCGATGCCATGGCTAGACAAGGCGAATTCCAGCTCTATTAGATGAGGATGAACACCTTCCTTCCCCAATCTCTAGGCTTAATCATCTATTTATTTTCAGATGTTTGAAGACTTGCAGAGGCCAAAGTATCAGTACTTACTCATTTTGCTGTATTTTGTTTAACACTAAGTGGCAGCATTTTATTTTAATTTAGAGTTGTTTTGGAATAAGTATTTCTGGTTTTTTTGTTTTGTCTTCATAGACAGCAGATTCTGTGATTACCTATGCCCTCTCAGTTTAGCCCCAGAATAGGGGAAAAATCTGCAGGAAGCCTGAGAGAATAGAAAAAAGCAGTTTTTATTGATATTTTATATTTCCATTTTCCTGTAGCTTGGGATAATCCAGCACATATCAGCAGAGAAACAGTAACCAATTTAAACAGTTGTGAAGATTTTATGGTCTGCATGCTTTAAAACCAGTCATTGATCAAGGAATTTGAAAACCATGGTAAAGACATAGAAGTTTTTATTTTATTTCATGGAACATCTTTGAGAGATAAAAAATAGGTATGTTTGGATTATTAAGGGAGCATTTTTCAAATGCTAGCTAAAACTACATTGAAAGTGGATCAGATCCCAATAAAAATATGATTGACTCATCAGAATGTAGCCGTTACAAATCATCACTAACATTTAGTGAGCATTTGCTACTGGCCAAGCACTGTTTAGTACTTTATGAGTGTTAAATAATTTAATTGTGACAACTCTGTGAGGTGGCCTTGTTCCTTGTTAGTTTGAAGATGAGAGTCTAAGGCCCCTTGGGGATAAATGACGCCCAAGTGGAACAGTCAAGAAGTAGCAGAGCTGGAATTAGGAATTCAGGTAGTTGGTTTCAGACCCTGAGCTCCTAACCACTGTATTATCTATATGGTTTCTCGGAGACATCATTAAATCTAACAGTATTATTTCTACAACATTGTGAATTAGGTGTAAAGAAAGGCACCACGTCATCCTATGGTGCAATTGTCTTTGCTGGGCATGACAAAATGTGCCCCACTTTGCTCCCTTCAGAAGGGTGATGTGCTTATTGTCTGCCTTCCTGGGGCATATTTTAAAATGTCACAGCTCTGGGCTTCACACAGAGTTAATTCAACAGCGTAGGCTGGTGTTCTGAGATCTGCATATTATGGTACCCACATAGCTCTGATGATCCTGAGAGCTTCTTTCTGAGTCTTTGCATTATTGATACCTGGCTGTTTCCCTGTGCAGAGTCTCTAGTTCCGAGTCTATTCAATACTTTCCCACATGTTCAAGACAGAAAGACAACTATGCAAAGAACCTGGCTTGAGTTGGGAATAAGACTTGCTAGTTTAAAGATAAGAAAAGCACTGGTGTGGCTGGGGTTAGTGAAAAGTGGGAGAGGAATAGGTACTTTGGTACAAGTTGTGAGATCCTACAGGCTCATACAGGCTATGATATGGGACTTGTATATAATTCCAAATAAGATGGGACACCATGGACGCTTTTATGTAGTACTTGACATCTCCAAATATAACATCTTAACTATCAATTGAAATTAAGGCAGGTTTTTCATAGGAAAACATTTTTGCTAAGTTCTCCGTTTAAGAGGAAATAGGAAGTTGGGTTGATTTTCCAGAGTATTTGCTTCTTTAGATAGTTCCAAAAGCTTTTTTTTAACCTAGGTTTTAATATTTTGTTTGGAAGGCAGATATATGTCTATATCTATCTCTATCTACCTATATCTATACCTATATCTATATCTATATCTATCTAGATCTGTATCTTTATCTCTATCTTTATCTATATCTATGTTTATAGTTAAGGAGAGGCAGACAGAGATCTTCCATCTAATGGTTCAATTCCCAAATGGCCACAATATCTAGGGCTGGGTGAGGCCAGAGCCAGGAGCCAGGAACTCAATATGGGTGTGATATACGAGTGGTAGAGAGTCAACTTCTTGGATCATCATCTTCTGCCTCCAGGGCATACATGATCAAGAAGCTAGAGTCAGAAGTGAAGTCAGGACACAAACCTAGACAATCAAATATGGGGTATGTGAGTGCTAAATGGCATCTCAACCCCAATGCCAAATGCTCACTGCCCATATATCATTTTTTTATCCTGTATTTTATGTACAACAGCATCAACTACTCCACTCTCATTAAGACAGTTATTTTAAACTTATTTTTGCTTGTCTTTTAATTTAAAATTTGAAATTACTATGGTTTAAAAATAAATGTTTGAGAATTTGCAGTACATATTACTTTTGCATTCCTATGGTAACAAATTAACACAAACAGTGGCTTAAAAGAACAAAAAATTTCCACACATCCTCAAGCATTTGTTATTTTTTGATTTTTGGGTGATAGCCATTCTAACTGTGGTGAGGTGAAACCTCACTCTGTTTTTTATTTACATTTCTCTAATGGCTGTTGATCTTGTGCATCTTTTCATGTGAATGTTGGCCATTTATATTTCATCCTTTGAAAAATGCCTGTTCATATCCTTAGCCCATTTCTTAACTGGATTGCTTGTTTTGTTGTTGTTAACTTTCTTGAACTCCTTATAGATCCTGGATATTAATACTTTATCAGAAGTATTATTTATAAATATTTTCTTGGTTGCCTCCTTAGTTTGTTGAGTGGCAAAGATGTGGGGAAAAATGCATGCTAATACAACATTGGTGGTTATATAAACTAGTACAACCACTCTGGAAGACAGTAAGGAGATTCCTCAGAAATCTGAAAATAGATCTTTATATGACCTAGCCATTCCATTTCTGGGAATTTACCCAGAGGAAATTAAATCCACATATAGAAGGATTAGCTGTACTCTCTTGTTTTTAGCAGCTCAACACACAATAACTAAGATATAGAGTCAGTTCAGATGTCCATCAACTGATGACTGGTTAAAGAAATTGTGGTACATATACACAATGGACTACTAATTGGCTTTACAAAAAGAAAGAAATCCTGTGTTTGATAACAAAATGGATGCAATTGGAGTGAAATAAGCTGGTCCCCCAAGACAAATGTATGTTTTCCCATCATTTGTGGTAAGTAATATACACAGCACAATGTAGTGAATATGAACAAAACCGATGTTTAGAGATGTGATTATTATTTACAAGACTTGTCTATACTCTTGAGGAACAATGTTTTTCCTGCTTATTACTTGTTGAATTCTTTATTTAGTGGAGGGTTAGGCTTGTGATTATAAAGTAAATTGAGGGCATGTCATTGTAAACATTAAAAGAAAAATAAGAAAGGAAGGAAGAGGGAGATTGTCAGGGAGGGAGACTGTGGGGAGAAGTATCATTATGCTGTTAAAACTGTTTATATAAAATACTTAAAACTTGTTCCTTTTACATAAATTTTAAAAATAAAGTAAAATAATAAAAAAATTCTCTTATAGTTATGTGGTTTAAAAGTGTTGCATACATCTTATAGGGGCTAACATCAGATGTGGAAAGGCCCACTTTCCTTTTGGAGGCCCTTGGGGAAACCCATTCCTTATCTTTTCTAGCTTCTAGATCCACCTATATGCCTTAGCTCATGGCCCTCTTCCTCTCTTTTCAGAACCAGCAATACGACTTCTCTGACTATTCTGTAGTCACACCTCCCTTTGACTCCAACTAGTCAAGGTTCTCTGCTCTTAAACATTCATGTGAGGGGCTGGCACTGTGGCATAGCAGATAAAGCTGCCACCTGCAGTGGCAGCATCCCATATGAGTGCCGGTTCTAGTCCCAGCTGCTCCACTTCTGATCCAGCTCTCTGCTATGGCCTGGGAAAGCAGTAGAAGATGGCCAAGTGCTTGGGCCCCTCCATCTTCATGGGAGACCTGGAAGAGGTTCCTGGCTCTTGGCTTGGAATCAGTGCAGCTCTGGCCCTTGTGGCCAATTTGGGAGTGAACCAGCAGATGAAAGTTCTCTCTCTCTCTCTCTCCTGCCTCTCCTTCTCTATCTATGTAATTCTGACTTTCAAGTAAAATGAATAAATCTTAGAAAAAAGTCACTTTGATAAGGGGGAATATTCACCCCACCCCTTAGGCACTTTATTTAATCTTGTCAGGAATCTATGACCATGTAAGGTAACATTTCCTGTGGCTCTAGGGATGAGGATTTGGCCAAGCTTGGAAGGGAGCAGAGCAGACTGAAATTCTTATAAGGAGTTTCATGTAACATTAACAGTTTGGCACTTGTTTGAATCTGACAATCTGAATGGTGATTTTTCAGTGAGGTTTCCTTTTTTTCTCTATGAAATCAAAAAAATATTTCATCATTTTCTGAAATGTTTACTGGTCCCGTTATGCCTTAAATGTGTACGGAAGCTTCTACATTATACATAAATTGTTTTTCTTTCAATTGTTTCATCTCCATGAGCACTCTTTCCTTTCATTTGTGCATTATCTTTATGTCAAAGCATTTCTCAACTTGACATTTTTCTTCTAAGGTTCTAGCCTCCAATTTCACAAGCATTTTATTGCTTCACAAGAGAAACTCATTGCAAAGTTGTTTTTATTCACTACCTGATTACTTTCTGATACCAACAACATCTTTTAAAAATTATGCGTTATTTATTTGAGAAAGAGAGAGAGAGAGAGAGAGAGAGAGAGAGAGAGAGAGATCTTATCTGCTGGTTTAGTTCTTAAATGCCTACTGCAGGAGGACTGGACTGGTCCAGAAGCCAGTTAGTCAGGAATGCAATCCAGCTACCCCACATGGGTTTCAGCAACTCCCCATCAATGAGCCCTCATATTGCCTCCCAGGGTCTGCATTGGTGGGAAGCTGGGGTTAGGAACCTGAGCTTGGAATAGAATCCAGGCACTCTGCTATGAGAAATGAGCATCGTAACCATTGTCTTTACTGCTAGGCTAAATGCCCACTCCTAATATCATTTTAAACTCTGACAGTTACAAATTATTCATAGTCTATTTAATAGAGCTTGTAGATGAAGATAATTAAAAGTCTACTGTTTTCTGGTTAAAGGTCAGCTTTAAACAGAATATTTATGTTTAACCTGTGTGTGTATTTATTTTATGAACTCTCACTTGTAATTTTTTCCCATCATTTGATGATTTGACTGTTGACTCTTGTGACATGGTTAGATCGCTAGGCACTTGGAGTTCTGCAGAGTGTCAGTGCAGTTGGAAACATTTTGAAATCTACAGTCATCAACAGATTACAAATGCTACTATTGTTATCAATTACCAAAAGCTGTACGAACCTGTTATAGCAGAGTTCCTATCAACTCCTTCACACAGAGATTTGGAGTTAGAGCTAAAGCTCTTTAAGAAAGCTTTACACTTGAAAAGTACATGACAGCCCATTTGTATGTCTATTCCACTTAGTAGGCAGGACCAAAAAAACTTCTCACAGGTTTTGTCATTTAATTTGCTCTGTCCCTACTTTTTTGTAAATGTTATGGCTGTTCTTTGACAAGTCTCTAATTTTTCAAATAGAATGACTCCTCATGAGAGGATTTCAATTTTCAGCACTTGGCTTTTTCTTCTTCTTCTTCTTCTTTTTTTTTTTTTAACTCCTCCTTAAATATGCAGCTTAAATTGTGAAAATGCCAGTTTGAACTTCAGCTACTCAAATTCAAATATCAACCAAAGTCTCGTTAACTCCTGTGATATTTCATGTGTGCTCAAACCCCTACTTTTTGATGTCACCTTTGGGAAACTCTGCCTCTTCAGCAGGAGAGATAGCACAGTCTAATGCCTAGATCATTCTGAAGATTGCAGTTTTTCAGCCTTCATTTCCAAAGTTTGAGCTCTGATTAGTTCCTTTTGCAGATTGTTAGTGTGCCTTGGATCTCCCAAGAGGTGGGGTATGGGACAAGGACAGTTAACAATTAGATAAATAAGAGATTGACATCACCACTGTGTGGGACCAGCAGAGAAGCCGGATCACAGGAATGACTTCTAGAAAACCTCTTTATCTCTGAATTAAAACATATGAATCTTTTGAAAAGTGTATTTCAATATAAACTAATGTAATTTAAGAAAATATTCAGGACTTTATAAAATAGTTACTGAGTAAATTTGAAATGATGTTACTGCTCAGTTTGTGGAAATATTCAGGTCAACTTACACCAATTTGAAAATATTGTATTTACAGACAAATGGCACAAATATATCACAGGCCTAAAATTGGTTTATAAAACAATCTAAACATTACAAGCGGAGTCAAGATATTTTCAGGATGTGCTTGAGGGAGTACAGACCTTCATTTCATGGGAAAATAAAGAATTCAGTGCTAAGGAAATTGATGTTATGCTAGAAAGTTCCTTATCTGAAACATGTATACAAATGTGAAGAGGAAAAGAAAGCCATCCATCTCACACATGATTTGCAAGCACTATATTGAAAACAAAAGTCTAGACTGCAATGAATATAACTCCATATTTTAATTCATCTATTACAAGTCTTACAAGAATTAATTCTTAAATCCTTGAGTATTGTGCTGTGGTGTATTGGGTGAGGCTGCTGCCTGCAGTGCCGGTATCCCATGTGGGCGCTGGTTTGGGGTCCCGGCTGCTCCACTTCTGATCCATCTCTCCGCTGTGGCCTGGGGGGGCTGTGGAGGATGGTCCAGGTCCTTGGGCCTGTGGGGGAACTAGAGGAGGCTCCTGGCTCCTGGCTTTGGATTGGCCCAGCTCCGGCCGTTGGGGCTATTTGGGGAGTGAGCCAGGGGATAGAGAACTTCTCTCTCTGTCTCTGCCTCTGCTGCTCCATGGCTCTGCCTTTCAAATAAATAAGTAAATCTTAAAAAAGAGGAAAAAAAAATCCTTGAGTATTAAGTGGGTGGATGATTGTGTAGTTTGTCGTGGAGGATTCAAATCCAAGCCAACATGGCCTGTACACTCATGATCATGTAATTGGAGGGAAGAATCATGCATGAAAATCATCAGTGAACTAAGTAGAGTGCTTACTGCTGCAAATAGGGTAGAGTGCAAATACTCTGGGACTTTAGAGGACAAACGGTTATATTTAACGTTTTAGGAAAAGCTTAGTAGAACTGGTATTGGAAATGAGCCTTGAAGATTATCAACAACTTTGGGCATTCAGAAGAAACAGGGCAGGGATGTGTGTGTTGGGGGGTCGGGGAGGGAGCAGGGGACAGAGCACAGTAAATGTTGTAATTCAGCGGCAAGTATGAAGTAGAGGTAGGGGGAAGCACACAAGATACATGTCCCAAACTGGTGATCCTTAGGGCATAGCCTATCTGTAAATGTCCTTTTACAGGCTTGAAAAATACCATTAGTTTGTCTTGAATTAGATTCCTACATTTACAGAGAGGGAGATTTTATAGATAAAATTCATTTTTCTGGTTTATTTTGAGATACTAAGTTCACATCGTTGTTGCAGCCCTCTTCAGGGCTCTGTTGCTTTTTCTACCCAAGATCACTTCACTCTGGTACAGACCCTGCCTCAAAGCTATTGGTGTTTGATACCCCCAATCTGTGGTGATGTCAAGATTGTGAAGAGTTTCATAGGAAACAGCTTGTAAATGTAAATATTTTTCCCTGTAAAAATGTTTTTTTTTGAGAGAAAGAAAAACAAGTCAATGCCTGAGAAATATCTGCCTAGGCACTGTATTATAGATTGGGCAGTTGAGAATCAGGAAGACACAAAATAGGTCAGGTGATAAATGAGGATAAAAGTAGGAATCCACCTCTCAAAGAAATGGCAAAAGTGAAATTTATAAGATTTTGTGACTGTTCATATGTGAACATTGAGGAGGAATAATTCAAGTATCTTATTTTTCCTCATCTCTGTTTTCTACATGGTGCACAGCTATTTTTAATTTATATTTAAAGGATTTCAAAGCTTTGGGGTTTACTATAAGAGTGTTAGGATATGGTTTTTACATTATGCAGAATTTGTTTATGAAGATTCATGAATGAAAATTCTGTCTGGTATTAGTACTAGGCACATGTATACTTAGACTGAATTGCTGTGTGGTTCCTTGTATGGATTTTTTGAACTATCTCACTACTTATATCTGTTGCTTTTCTTTGGCTAATACAGAAATCTCAGGGCCATATGTATGCCCACATTACTTTCACTACATGTACTTTGTGAACTAACTTTACTCTTTCTCCATCTTGTTTGTTTTAATCATTTTTTTGTTTATCTTATTGTGTTTTCTTTTTATTTTAAAACTAGTTGTATTTTAAAAGTTACCTTTATCCTTCTAAGAATAATCCATTGTTATCAAGGATATATTATAATCATGTTAACTAACCTCATGTTTGAACTAGGCCTGAAAATTTCTATTTCTATGACTTTATAAATATCAAATAGTAGTTAGTTAGATTTGACAATAAAATGGTTTTAATGAATACTCGAAAGGTTTGAAAATCCAGGAAAAATTCCTAGGTGCAAGGACAAGCCAAGAGATAATACTAAGAAAAGAGAAAACATTAAAGGTATTCACATGTTACCAAATTAGTACATGAGTACATATAAGAGGAAGACATCTTTTTCCATTATAAAAGATGACTTAGAAATATATACGTTCCCACATTATTTAAGTCATTCTGACTTGAACCTGGACAGAAACTTGAGTTATGCCTAAAAGAAATTTTTTGGATTTTGGAGAAACTCTGCTTGTGACTGAAAAATCCGTTAAGGAATATTACCCACCAAGTGGACACATCCACTAGTGAGTGGATACCAATCTAATCGTTTATTTCTTGCCTTTTTTTTTTTTTCAGATTTTCAAACAACTGTATGTGTTCATTCAGCATCCTTTTCATATCCTGGAAGTACTGAATGAGCACGGGATGCTCCTTGCCCTTGGAATAGAAATGAATTGAGCCTTTAGAATGCGATAAAAACTCTCATGGCAAAACCAAATTAAACAGATGGAAAAAAATTCAATATGTATATTTGCTATAGAAAACATTTACTTACAAGGATTTTAAATAGTTTTATTGTCTATTTTATTTGAAGTTAATATTTATGATACTATTATAGTTTAGAGAAAAAGCATTAGTCTGGGAGTCAGGCTTACTCCAGATCTGCCACCAATTGGCACAATGACTTCTGGCAAATTGGTTAATTTCTCTGCAATTTATTTTCTTCATTTCTGAAATGGCACAGATGTCTTTGAACAAGGCAATTTCCAAAGTCCCTTCGAATTCTAACACTATCTGATTTTCATCTTTATTATTCATTCGTGCTGGAAAAGTCCTCTGTATGCGTGAACAGGGTCTTTTGGTTTGAGGCTTTAAAGTTTCCTTTTGGTTTTACATTTGTCCCTTTGCTCTGTGCCTGCCCATTTTAAATTTGGCTCTATCATTGACAGCCTCCTAAAGGGAATGGAAGTCTATCACGCTGAGCAGCAGGAAGATTGATTAAAGGGAAAGATGAATACGGCTGAAGAAGAATAAAAGGAATGTGTAGAAGCCGAGAAAATAGTTAATCAAGAGAGTAGGAAGAGAGTTTGAGCAGCACAGCCTCACACATCTTTTGATTTGGGGATTTTGCTATATGCTTTGACATTTTATCACTTTATTTAGAAATAACTGCGTGGATGAATTCCTTCAGACGATTTCTGTGTGTCATGGGCCAGGGGTCAAAGGTGTTTGGCTCATCTTAATCACCCCTTGCTTATTTTGTGTCTTGTAGTACATCTGAGTATAATTCATCTGTTCTCAATCAAGCCAATCCACTTGTAATCAAATCTATTTTTATTAATTTTTTAGAGCATATCTTTTTTTTAAGATTGAAGATTCAAAATCTGCTTAGTATCTAACGTACACGCTCTTTTGTTTCTCCTTCAGTCTCAGGGACTGGTTCCTTTCTGTCCTCTTGTTGATTCCTGCTTATCTTTGGAATGGGCTTCTAAATGCTGGGCTGCTCCAGGGTGCCCCCCTCCAGCCTCCTGCCATCCTTTTCTTCAGTGGTCTCCTGGGGCATCTCATCCATTTCCATCATTTTCTATACCACTGACATGCTGAAAACTCTCAGTTGTGTGGAGACTGCCAAGGAAACATAGACCTAAAAAGCTGGGTTATTTATTAAGTTTGATGAACAAGGGAGAGCTCCATTGGAATCTCTCAAAAGGGACACTTAGGAAACTGAGCTTCTTGGGGTTCAAGAGCTGGAGTTATAAGGCACTTTTCACATGGAAGTCAGTAATGTTTCTGGCAGGAATTGGTCAGAATTGGGAGTCACTGTTCAAATGCCACTTTGTCAGAAAGGTCTCCCTTGATTACCCTACAAAACAATAAACACAATAGAATACATAAATTACAGTAGTGCTTGCTGTAATTACCACCTTTAACTTTTAATTCTTCAGTAATTAGTCCCCAGAATAAATTTGTAATTAGGAATAGAGCCATTGCAAAGACTGAAAACAGTCAGTGGTCCCTAACAGAGTTCATGCATCTGAGGACCAGTCTGCCTCCTTCTCTGGTTGAGGAGCTCCTCTTTGTGGTGGAGAGAGCTCCAGATGCTTCGTGCTAGACACTGATTAGTGGACTCAAGGGATCTGACTTCTTGTTTTACTCTCATATTCTTTTTACTTTTATGAGACATGATACAATAAGGGAAGCAAGTGGCATTCTTTCTGTTCTGATTTTCTTTTTCATTTCTCATTTGCCTCCCTCCCCGAACTCAACTTTTTTTCCTTTGTTTTCTTAAAGATCATCTGATATGTACTCATAATGTTACACTGACACACAATTCAACCTAAAATTAATACATTGAAAATTAATCACTGATTCTGATTTCTATTAAAGAGTGTCCGAACTTTGTCATACCTACATTTCACAGTTAAAACTTACATAAACTTAGCACTGGGTTTTATTTTAATTTAATTTTATTTTTTTGGACAGGCAAAGTTAGACAGTGAGAGAGAGAGAAAGGTCTTCCTTTTTTCCGTTGGTTCATCCCCCAAATGGCCACCTCGGCGGGCGCGCTGTGCTAATCCAAAGCCAGGAGCTAGGTGCTTCCTCCTGGTCTCCCATGCGGGTGCAGGGGCCCAAGCACTTGGGCCATCCTCCACTACCCTCCTGGACCACAGCACAGAGCTGGACTGGAAGAGGAGCAACCGGGACAGGATCTGGTGCCCCGACCGGGACTAGAACCCAGGGTGCCAGTGCCACAGGCGGAGGATTAACCAAGTGAGCTGTGGTGCAGGCCAGCACTGGTTTTAATGTAGGTAAACAAGGGAGGGTGCACCATGAGCAATCCAGTTTTGAAATAAGCATCATGTATGATAATAAAATCCATTTTATGTGGTGTTATCCCTTGTGATTTGTGCCTATTTCCTAAATAGGATTTGAGATCAGAAAATAAACTGGCCGGCGCCTTGCCTCAATAGGCTAATCCTCTGCCTGCGCCGGATTCTGTTCTGGTTGCCCCTCTTCCAGGCCAGCTCTCTGGTATGGCCCGGGAAGGCAGTGGAGGATGGCCCAAGTGCTTGGGCCCTGCACCCGCATGGGAGACCAGGAGAAGCACCTGGCTCCTGGCTTCGGATCAGCGCGGTGCAAAAAAAAAATGAACTGTGTCTGAACCCGTGATGAAGCGGAGGAAAGGCATCTTCCTTTAAAATTTTATTTAGTAAATTTTTTTTGTTTTTATTTTTACCAATGGTGTATATGCATGGGTTAGAACTTTTCTCAGTTAACAATTGTCTAGTTAATTTCTTTACCTATAATTAACCATTATCTAATTTACTCTATGATGACCCTCAATTTTTCAAATGTTTCATCATGTTTCCCATTAGTAGCATGGAACCCAATAGAACCAAGAACTTAGTCTGGAACTATATAATATTGTGGTAATGTAAGCATATTGATAACTTTTTCCAAGCTCATATGTGTATTATTATATGAATTTTAGGCTCAGCTGGTCAATTTCTAAAAACAATACCAAACCAAGATAGAGTTCTGTATGGGATTGTATTAAATCTATATATCAATTTGAGAAGAACTGACATCTTACCAATATTTGGTTTTATAATTCATGAACAAGTTATATGTTTCAATTATGTCTTCGTAGCTTCTATTAGAATTGTTTTCCAGTTTGTGGTTTTGTTAGATTTATCTTTAAGCTGTTTAAATGATATTATTTTATAATTTAATTTTCTAATTGTTTGTTGCTGGTATATATAATTGATCTTTCTATATTGAGCTGGTAACCTACAACTTGCTATACTCATTTATTAATAATAACATTTTTATAGATTTCATTAAAGTTTATATTTAGATGATCATGTTATCTGTATATCAGTAAAGACAGATGTAATTTTTCATTTCCAATCTGGATGCCTTTGTCTCTCTCACTTGTAGCCAGTCACATGAACAGGGGTAATAAGAGTAAGTGTTTTGTTTTTCCTCATCTTAAGGGTGGATCATTCAGTTTTTTCCCCAGGAACTATTATGTTAGTGACAGACTTTTTATAGACACCCTTTATCAAGCTGAGTAAGTTTCCCTCCATTATTTGAATGCTGGAAGTTGGGGCCAGCTCTGTGGCATAGCGGGTAAAACCGCCACGTGGGAAAACCCAGAGGAGACTTTTGGCTCCTGGCTTCAGATTGCACAGCTCCTGCTGTTGTGGCCAATTGGGGAGTGAACTAGCAGATGGAAATCCCCCCTCTCTCTCTCGCTCTCTCTCTCTCTCTCTGCTTCTCCTTCTCTCTCTGTGTAACTCTGACTTTCAAATAAATGAATAAATCTTTGGAAAAAAATGAATGCTAGAAGTTTTATAAGAAATGGATATTGTCAAATGCTTTTTCTATGTCTATTGAAGGTCTAATACACTTTCTTTTTTAGTTTTTTTTTTCTCAGCTTTTATTTAATACATACAAATTTCTAAAGTACAACTTTTGGATTATAGCGGCTTTCCCCCCCATAACCTCCCTCCCACCTGCAACCATCCCATCTCCCACACCCTCTCCCATCCCATTCTTCATCTAGATTCATTTTCAATTATCTGTACATACAGAAGTTCAACTTAGTATATACTAAGTAAAGATTTCAATAGACTGCACCCACACAGACACACAAGCTATAGAGTACTGTTTGAGTAGTAGTTTTATTGTTAATTCACATAGTACAACACATTAAGGACAGAGGGCCTACATGGGGAGTAGGTACAAAATGATTTACACTGATTAGTTTTGAAGTGTTAAATCAACCTTGTATTCTTGTTCTAAGTGATATTTGATCTTTTTTAAAGTCAGTGTTGTATTCCTTGTTTTTGTTTTTAAGATTTATTTTTTATTTATTTGAAAGAGTAACACACACACATACACACACACAGAGGTCTTCCATCTGCTGGTTCACTCCCCAAATGGCTGCAATGGGTGGAGCTGAGGCAATTCAAAGCTAGGAGCCAGGAGCTTCTTCTGGGTCTCCCATGTGGGTTCAAGGACCCAAGGGTTTGGATCATCCTCTGCTGCTTTCCCAAGCACAGTAGCAGGAAATTGATCAGTAGTGTAGCAGCCAGGACTCCAACCAGCACCCATATAGGATGCTGGCATTGCAGACCAGGCTTTAACCTGCTGTGCCACAGCACTGGCCCCATGTTCCTTGATCTTGTTAGATGATCTGTTTTGTATATTGATGAATTTATATTCTAAAATTGTTTAGACTTTTTGCATCTATTTTCATAAGGGATATTTCATCATAGTTTTCTCTTTTGGTAATATCTTCTTTAGGTTTTAGGATCAGAATATTAGCATAATATAATTAGTATATTTATACTTTTTTTCAGTTCATCATCAAACATATATATTTCACTTTATTGAGTGTACAAGAACAGAGAGCACATGCATACAACACAGAGCACTGCGGTGGGGAGCGTGGGATGAGAAGGGTGAGGGGTGTGAGTAGAAAGGAACAGGACAACATTGCAGTTGGCTGGTAAGGTGCTTCTTGAAAAAAACTATTTAAGAGTGATGTTGCTCATGCAGTTTCAGGCCAATCTTGGAATGTGCTTGCGGGGCTCAAAAACTGAAACCAACCCTGGTACCCACTGTAGCCTCAGATAAAGACGATACAGAGAAAGCAAAGTAAGAGAAGATGGAGATCTCTAAGGTGGCAGAGTGGAAAAAGACCCTGGAAAAACCTGGTTTGCTTTGCTCATTCTGCATGTGGGGAAACTGAGGCAGAAAGGGAGGCTGGGACGAGCCTGTATCACATGGCAAGCCAGGGGCTGAACCGAGGTGCTCACCCAGAACTCCTGGCAGTCCTCGGGGACTTTTTCCACTGTGCCACATGGCCTCTGGGCAGAAAGCTGGCACAGAGAGACTGAGAAATGTGAAAAAGAGAAAAGGAAAAGTAGATTGAAGATAGATAAGACAAACATCCTTTATGGAGAGGAGACAACGACCAGATATCAGCTCTGCAGGTCTTCTCCTCTCCAGGGTGCTGCCTGCATCCTGTATCGCTATGGAAGGAAGGTCAGGGCATTGTGGGCTGCAGATCTCCCCAAACCCCGGCAGCTCACAAGCTACGCCCTAATCCCCACCCCTAGGGTCTGGGGGCAGGTGCAAAGGCCAGAACAAGGACCTGCCCTCTGAGGTATGCCTTGCATGCTTAGGACACCCGGTTCTTGCAGAAGGGGGTACCAGAGGCAAATTCTGAGTGGCCCAGAAAGAGTGGGCCTCTCGCACTGAGAAGGGCAGGCAGGAGGTTCTGTGGTTTCTGCACCAGGATTGTGAAAAGCACCTGGTGCACAGGAAGTGGACTCTGCACCCAGTTGGGCTTTGAGCGGGCCCACGGCCTGCTCTGGGGATGAGCTGACTCTGCCATCTGAGAGCCCCATTTGCGTGCAGAGATCAAGTGCTCTTCTGGTTTCTTCCCCGACCAAGGTCTGTGTTGTCAGGGCAAGTGACCGGCAAGCCAAGGGGGTGCATAGGCCTGGGCCCCCTGGGGGGTACCCCTGGGCACTGACCAACAGATCAGAAAGTGGGAAGTGCTTTCAGGTGGGCTGGCTATGACTGGGGACCTAGCTGTGGCTCTGGTGGCTTCCTGTGCCCCTCCCCTCTCCTCATACTTTCTGCTTCAGTCAAGAACAGGGCTGACCCGCTGGGGTTCTCTGCAGACACTGGCTGAGCTACAGACACAGCTGAGCGACTTTATCTGACCCTCAGCAGCAGGAACTAATACAGCAAGGTGCAGTTTGGTCATTTTGCCCTCAGAAAGGGGCAGCAGCTGAGCTCAGGGAAGTGACTTTATGCAGGTAAGCCTTTCCTAGGGGCTCCTGTGGTCTCAGGGCAGGGCTCAGAGCTCGGATGTTGACCAGGAGTGCTAACCCACTGTGCCACAGTGCTGGACCTGGTAAAATTTTTAATTACAAATAAATTTCTTAATAGATTTAAGGCCATTAGTGTAACTCCATTTTTCTTGGGTATTTTTTGGTAGCTTGTATCATTCAAGTAATTTTTCCACTGCATCCAATTTTTTTTTTTTAATTTATTGGTATTGACTTGTTTTTTCAACATCTAATGTTGATTGTTAAGGAATTTCATTGCATTTTGGTGCTTGCTACATTTACCTCTACAAACATTTATGATTATTTCTTCATCTGTGATGATTCAAAATTTCAGGCTCATGAATCTTGGTGTCTATCTTTCTGTGGGGAGACTTCTCTGGCCCTTTTCTTCTAGAGATCACCTTGATTAAATTTTTAATTTTCTTCAATAATTTTTGCTCTTCTATTTCCATTTTTCTTTCCTTAGAGTATTGATTCAATATTGTTTCTCTTGGCTGACTCTCTCTGACTTAATATTTTCCTCCTTAAAAATTGGTGTGCGTCTTAATTTGTTTTAATTTCCAGGTGATGCCCTAAACTTTGTATTCCTACTTATTATAAACATCTTGCTTTCATAGTTTTAATGTTCAATAGTTCTTTTTTAAATTAAAAAAACTTGTTCCTCATTTTTCTTTTTCCTCAACATCTCATTGTGCATTTTGTCTGCATGGATGCCTTTCTTCTCTTTGTTTCGCCTTGGTGTCATTCTTCAGTTATAAGTAGTTTTTGCTCAAAGTTCATTCACAGTTAAGAATGAAGTACTTGGGCCGGCACTGTGGTGAAGTGGATAAAGCCGCCACCTGCAATGCCGGCATCCCATATGGGCGCCAGTTTGAGTACTGGCTGCTCCACTTCTGATGCAGCTCTCTGCTATAGCCTGGGAAAGCAGTAGTAGATGGCCCAAGTCCTTGGGCCCCTGCACCCACGTGGGAAACCCTGAAGAAGCTCCTGGCTCCTGGCTTTGGATAGGTGTGGCTCCAGCCATTTTGGCCAATTGGGGAGTGAACTAGCGGATGGAAGACCTCTCTCTCTCTGCCTCTCCTCTCTCTGTGTAACTCTGACTTTCAAATAAATAAATAAATCTTAAAAAAAAGATAAAGGAATGAGGTACTACAAATTGAGATGACCCTGTTCAGCATTTGAGGAGCAATTTATTTTACTGAGGCATTCCTAATTGCCAGCATGGAAAGATATTGTTACACGTTTTCTCTAAGAACACTTAGTTTCTCTGGAAAAAGATTTTTTGGTCGTCTCTGGAGGAAGAGCTTGGGTACAGGAGGAGTCGCAAGGCGTCCCCGTCATTTGTACATAGACTTCTTTTCTGTTCCATCTTATGCTTCACTACAGATGCTGGCCCTGGGTTCCAAACCTGTTCCTTTCAGTTTGTTCTGGGCGTAGAGCTACTGACTCCTTCCTGAGATAGGGAGGGATATGCAAATCAGTCTGGATATGGGTGTCATCCAGCCTCAGTTGATGGCGAGGGACACTGGAGGTCTGTCTGCTCCACTACAGTTGTCCAACAATCAGTTCCTTGTTTTGGCTCCTGGTCTCATTCTATTCCAGTGTCAAGTCACAACTTTCTCAGGAGCAAATTGACTTCTTTTTCAGGGTTTTTTCGTGCAGGTAATTTAGGTTGCAACTGTCTCTAACCTGTTAAATCAGTTACTGCTCTTCCATTTTATTGAAGATTTTTTTTTCTATCATCAACACTTTTGTTCTCATTGTTTATATGAGTTTTTATAGATTTTTTTTAAATTTAAAAATAATTATGTTGGGCAGTGGGGCGGAAGGCGGCAGCTGCGGCAGCAGCAGGCGGTCGGGCGGCGATGGCGGGGAAGAAGTGGAGGGCAGCGGTGTGGGAGCTGGCGAAGGAGAGACTGTCCAGCACTTGCCGCTCGCGCGGTCCAAGTCCCTAATGCAGAAGCTCCAGTGCTCCTTCCAGACCTCCTGGCTCAAGGATTTTCCCTGGCTGCGGTATTCCAAGGATACTGGCCTTATGTTTTGCGGCTGGTGCCAAAAGACCTCCGAGGATGGGGGCAGCGTGGACCTGCCCCAGGTGGGGTACGATGAGCTTTCTCGAGGGACCCGCAACTACAAGAAAACCCTCCTCCTGAGGCACCACGTCTCTACCGAGCACAAACTCCATGAAGCCAATGCCCAGGAGTCAGAAATACCATCAGAGGAGGGGTACTGTGACTTTAATAGTAGGCCAAGTGAGAACTCTTATTGCTATCAACTTCTTCGACAACTAGATGAACAGAGAAAGAAAGATATCCTTTGTGATGTCAGCATTGTGGTGAGCGGAAAAATCTTTAAAGCTCATAAGAACATCCTGGTTGCAGGCAGCCGTTTCTTTAAGACTTTATATTGCGTTTCAAACAAAGAAAGCCCTAACCAAAACAATACTACCCATTTAGATATTGCTGCAGTTCAAGGTTTTTCAGTCATCTTGGACTTCTTGTATTCTGGTAACCTGGTGCTCACAAGCCAAAATGCCATTGAAGTGATGACAGTGGCCAGCTATCTTCAAATGAGTGAAGTTGTTCAAACTTGCCGAAATTTCATTAAAGATGCCTTAAATATAAGCATTAAATCAGAAGCTCCAGAGTCTGTAGTTGTGGACTATAACAATAGAAAACCAGTTAATAGAGATGGTCTGTCTTCATCATGGGATCAAAAAATTGCCAGCTTTTGGGCAACACGGAATCTTACCAATTTGGCAAGTAATGTAAAAATTGAAAATGATGGTTCTAATGTCGACGAGGGCCAATTAGAAAACTACCAAATGAGTGACAGTAATTGGGTCCAGGATGGTTCTCCTGAATTGGCTGAAAATGAATCTCAAGGTCAAACAAAAGTGTTTATTTGGAATAATATGGGCTCCCAGGGAATTCAAGAGACTGGCAAAACAAGGAGGAAAAACCAAACTACAAAGAGATTTATTTATAACATACCACCTAATAATGAAACAAATTTAGAAGATTGCTCAGTGATGCAACCACCTGTTGCCTATCCAGAAGAAAATAAGACGCTAATCGTCAAGGAAGAACCAGATTTGGATGGTGCTCTCCTCTCAGGGCCAGATGGTGATAGGAGTGTGAATGCAAATTTATTGGCTGAAGCTTGCTCTGGTCAAGATGGAGGTGATGCTGGTACTTCCCATGACTTCAAGTATGGTTTGATGCCTGGTCCCTCAAATGATTTCAAATATGGATTGATACCAGGTACTTCAAATGATTTCAAGTATGGATTGATACCAGGTGCTGCAAACGATTTCAAATATGGATTATTGCCAGAATCTTGGCCAAAACAAGAAACTTGGGAAAATGGTGAATCATGTCTAATCATGAACAAGTTAAAATGCCCTCATTGTAGCTATGTAGCCAAATACAGACGAACACTAAAAAGGCACTTGCTCATTCATACGGGAGTGAGATCATTTAGCTGTGATATTTGTGGAAAGCTGTTTACTCGGAGAGAGCATGCAAAAAGACATTCCCTGGTGCATAAAAAGGATAAAAAGTACAAATGTATGGTGTGTAAGAAGATCTTCATGTTAGCAGCCAGTGTTGGAATAAGACATGGTTCTCGGCGCTATGGTGTTTGTGTAGACTGTGCAGATAAATCACAACCAGGAGGGCAAGAAGGTGTAGATCAGGGACAGGATACAGAATTCCCTCGGGATGAAGAATATGAAGAGAACGAAGTAGGAGAAGCTGATGAAGAGTTGGGTGATGATGGCGAAGATCAGAACAATCCGTCTCGATGGGATGAATCAGGAGATGTTTGTATGTCTCTAGATGATTAACTGACCTACTATACTCCTCAAGGATGCTGCATTTGGACATAATATGAATCGACAATTTGGATTGTTGAACTTGAAGGCTTGCAAAATATGGTACATGCTGGATGAGGTAGTTACATTGCTGTGAAAACTGTAGGGTCAAAGCCTTATAGCAAAAAAAAAAAAAAAACTTTTTTTTTTTTAAAATATTTGCACAGGACTGTACAGCAGACAACCATGTGGTTGGATTACATGGAGTTCCCACATATTCAGTCAGTTATCAAAGTAAAATATTTTTTATTTATAGGATATACAGTAGCTATTTGGGTCCTTTGAAAATATTACCTGTCCTTATAGAGCTTACATTCATGTGCTACTTCAACATGAATGCAGAAAATCCATTTAGGAAGTACAGTGACAGTGACCCAATCAGTCTGTCCATCAAACCACTCAGGCTAGTTTGTACTAGTAGAGTTTTGTTTCTATTTTTATTTTTATTAATTTTATTTTATTTTTTTTTTACTTTTATTTAATGAATATAAATTTCCAAAGTATAGCCCATGGGTTACAATGGCTTCCCCCCTCCCACAACCTCCCTCCCGCCCGCAATCCTCCCCCTTCCCGCTCCCTTTCCCCTTCCATTCATGTAAAGATTCATTTTCAATTCTCTTTGCATACAGAAGATCAGTTTAGTATATATTAGGTATAGATTTCAACATTTTGCCCATATAGCAACACAAAGTGAAAAAACTACCATTGGATTACTAATTATAGCATTAAATAGCAATGTACAGCACATTAAAGACAGAGATCCTACATAATTTTTTTTTCAAATTAATTAATTTTCTATGCCATTTCCATTTTAACACCAGGTTGTTTTTTTTTTTTTTCATTTCCAATTCTCTTTATATACAGAAGATCAATTCAGTATATAATTAGTAAAGACCTCAGCAGTTTGTGCCCACACAGAAACACAAAGTATAAAAATACTGTTTCAGTACTAGTTATAGCATCACTTCGCTTTAGACGACACATTAGGGACAGATCCCACATGGGGTGTAAGTACACAGTGACTCCTGTTGCTGACTTAACAATTTGACACTCCTGTTCATGGCGTCAGTAATCTCCCTAGGCTCTAGTCATGAGTTGCCAGGGCTATGGAAGCCTTTAGAGTTCGCTGACTTTGATCTTATTCCGATAGGGTCATAGTCAAAGTGGAAGTTCTCTCCTCCCTTCGGAGAAGGGTACCTCCTTCTTTGATGGCCCTGTTCTTTCCACTGGGATCTCACTCACAGAGATCATTCATTTAGGTCTTTTTTTTTTTTTCCATGATATCTTGGCTTTCCATGCCTGCTATACTCTCATGGGCTCTTCAGCCAGATCTGAATGCCTTGAGGGCTGATTCTGAGGCCAGAGTGTTGTTTAGGACATCTGCCATCCTATGAGTCTGCTGTGTATCCCACTTCCCATGTTGGATCTTTCTCTCCCTTTTTGATTCTATCAGTTAGTATTAGCAGATACTTGTCTTGTTTGTGTGAATACAGATTTTCAGTGAGGGGCTTTTTCAACCCCATTGGTTCTATTTTCTTGTACTTTACATTTTAATTTGCTCCATAACTTAAACCAAGTCTCTTCTTCGGTATTATTTCTCAATTTTGTGCTGATGGGCATGTTTATAAGAACTGGAGAGGTAATTTATTGGAATGAACTAACTGACTTCACCCATCCCCTTTTTCCTTTTTGACATGAATTTTACTACTTCACAAATGAAGAGAATGATGTTGCGAAGTTACCTTGGCGAAGCTGACAAATACCACTAAAATGATTATGATTTAGAAATACCTTTCTCCTGCTGCTCTAATCTGATAAATGGTTACTACATGACGTTTTCTGCCATGATATTTGGTTTTGGGTATCTGTTACTTTGGCACTATTCTTGTTTGCCTCTTTATTTTTGCCAGTGTACTATACCTCAGACTTACTGCAAAGACAGAAATCTAATTGAAAGAAAAGTCATAGAAATAATAAGTAAAATGATTTGTTTTGTAATTTATCCTCCATGTCCAGTTTGGTTAGCTTGTTATGCAATATAAGTGAAATATCAGGTTTTTATTCCTGTGCCCTTTTTATCATTAAAATTAACACAAAAAATTATGTTAAAGCTTTTACTGGAGGCTTGATTGTGTGTTTTAAGCTGTACTATATTCAAGCTAAGTTTAAAATTGCCCAAGTGACTTCTGGCTATGTTTAGAAGAAATTCAATCAGAGAAGAGGCCATGAAGGGTATTTTTTTTTAAAGTTTTTATTTACTCGAAAAGGCAGGGGGAGACTGACTTCCATCTGCTGATTCACTCTTCAAATACCACAATAATAGGGTCTGTGTCAGATGGATACCATGTGGTGACAGATGGCCCAAGTACTTGAGCCATTATCTGCTGCCTCCTCCTGCAGCTACCCTACTCACCAGTGTTCCTGTTTCTACGAACTCCTGTAGCCCCAGTTGTCAGAGAATCATCAGCCATCTTCCTTTGCATTCTGGAGGGCAGTATGCAATGTGTTGGATTCACACTATAACAGAACAACCTAAAGGGGTTTGACTACCTAACACTCCCTGTGTTATTAATGTAACCATTACTTCTGCAGCTTCCTTCTCTAGCCCACCTGGAACTTCAATTCTCTGTAACCATACCCTATACACTTTTATCAACCATTCTACACCTGGTCCATGTGTATTGGTGATCCTCTTTCCCCATCTAACATTATATGACTGCTTATAGTTCCTATTACAGGCTAATCCCTCCATCTACACAAAGCAAGCCATCTTTCTCCCAGTCTTGATTGGGATCAGCTTCACAGCTTCCCTCTCTTTGGTGGTAGTGATATCGGGAACTGCTCTGGGTCATACGTTATGTCTATTAACTAGTTCCAAGAGCAACTCCAATAATTCGAGTGGAGATCTCCAGGTCCATTGAAACCTCCACGGGCACCATTTGGGGCCTCCAAAATCAGATCCCCTCACTGGCAGATGTAGTGTTACAGAATAGAGTTCTAGACCTTAAAATAGCTGAGAAAGGAGGACTTGTGTTTTTCTGGGGGAAACGTGTTGTTATTATGTTAATCAATCAGGGCAGGTAGAACAAAATGTTAACAGGCTCCAACAAATTGCCACCTCTATAAAACAGTTTGCCCTAGGGTCCAGTCTCTCCTCTTGACCCCTTTATGGAGTCCACTCGCCACTTGGTTAATGCCACTCCTAGGGCCATTGACTGCTATTCTCACCCTGTCTTTTGTATTACTGTGTCTTTTTAACTGTTTACAGGGGTCTCATGGAACAAACCAAAGCCTTCACCAACTAGGTGGTCAACCAAATGCTGCTTCAGGGATATACTCGGCTCCCCACCCAGGAGATAACGACTTGAGACTTGTTGCCCCAGGTCAGCAGGAAGCAGCTATAGAAGACAGACCATCACCCCTTCACCCCTCCTGGACTTTTGGGCCGATGTAATCCCACACAATGGCTGCTTTATAAAAAACAAAAGAGGGGAATATTAGTAAAATGGCACTGTCTTATCTGTGGCACCATCTATGCCCTGGACACCATCTTAGGTGCTGGCCCTTTTAGCCAGGTTGCACAGTAGGCTTTGGTCCTAAGTCCCATGTTCCAACCACTGGTGTCAGCTCCATGGGATTCGATACTCCTACTTCCCTGCCCACCGCCTGACAAAGATATAATAGGAGCCATTTCTTAGACCTGTGTCTTCATTTTCCTTCTTTGCCCCTTCCCTCCTGTCTGTCGGGTTTTCCCCACCAATGAACCCTTTCTCTTATTCCAGTGTTTGGTGTGTGGTCTTACAGTATGCTTCTGAATTATTTCGTTGTATTATAGATGGATACACATTTCTTTCATAGACAGCATCCCTATGTTGAAAATGCCCATTGGAGTATGCATTTTTCCTTGTAGTTAAGCTGCTAATTGGGATTCCCACATTCTATATCAAAGAGTCTGGGTTCAATTCTAGCTGTGCTCTTGATTCCAGCTTCTTCCAGTGTGCATCCTGAGAAGTAGTCATGATGCTTAATTAGTTAGGTTCCTGAAATTCATATGACAGACCTGGCTTCAGATCCTGGCTCCTTGCTTTGGCCTGGCTCAGGTCTGGCTGTTGTGGGAATTTGGGGAGTGAGCCAATGGATGGGAGTTCTATCTGTGTGTCTGTGTGTTTGTTTTTCAAATAAAAAGAAATAAATATGTAAAATTTCCATTCTTATGTTAAAGTCCTTTATTCATTTTGACATGGTTTTCAAATGTGGTATGAGATAATTTAATTTCCCTGCACATGGATAACTAGTTTTGCCAATGCCATTTTGATGAAAGACCACCCTTTCAACATTTTGTGCACTAACAATTTGATGTATATATTCTTGTTGAATGCATAAATACCTATTTACATAAGTAGGCTCATTATTCTGTATCCTGCTTTGTTTAATCCAATAACTTTTGATTAGATAGACCTGGATTTGAGTGGCCATGCCTTTTACTGGCAAGATAAACTTGCAAAAGTTATGTAAATTCTGAAACTCTCTTTAAAATGTGCCAAAAATTGCTTAGCATTGCACATGATCTGTAATAAGGACTTAACAAATGTTACCTGTTGAATGAGCACTTAGAATATCTACCATTCATTATTATAAGTAGTGCTGCAGTAATCATTTTTCAGGACTTGCTCAGTGTTTTCTTTGTATATATTCCAAGAAATGAAACATAGTATGTACATGCATTCAATGTTTTCTCCAGCACACTACTAGATATGGTATAGCCTTTGATAAATTTGATCTATATTGATGAACTTTTCACTAAGATGTTAATATCAATTTACATTCTGATAAAGTGTATTTATTTTGGTTAAATTGGATAGTTTTCAGTGTCTTTAATCTTTGCCAATCCGATACTTTAAAAATGATAAGTGTTAATTTAATAGACATTTTAAATGTGTGAATTTTTTTGTAAATTTTGTAAATTTCTGTGGGCTTTATTCATTTGACACTACTATATTAGTGTGCATGCTGTATAAATGGACATTTTGGAAAAAACAGGAAATACATGTATTTTTATATAGATCCGTATCTTATATACATACTGATGTCCCCAGTTTGTCTGCCCCAATTTTGTTTTGTTTTTATCTTTGGCCTTTGTATGAACAGTCTTTAAAAAGTTCATATTATTCATACTAAAAATGATCTGAGGATTTTGATTTTTTTGTACCAAAAGGAATTTATCTTTTAATTAATTTTTCCCATAAACTTTCTGAAATTACCTTGTGTTTTTAGTTTATTTTGTGGACATATATTCCTTCTAATTTTTATGAGGTCATGTCAATTGAATTATTTTTTAAGTTTTTTTTAAGATTTGGTGTTGTTTCCAGTATCTTTTTACTATTAAGGATGCACTATTAATATTTATGCTGATGTTTTGAAAAAGAGTTTTTTACTTTATGGACGAGTCAAGCTTAAAATTTTAAGTTCAACCTGAGGAGGAGTCTTGGTTTTCATTCCATTTTAACCAGGAGATCTACAGAGCGATACAGCTGATGTGTTTTCAAATTGCAGATGTGAAGGGCTTGAAGTTCTGCTAGAGCTTTGAGGTGGGTTACTTGACGGATGTAACACAGCAAATCTCAAAGAAGTTTGTAAGGAGCTACTATGAGTATCAGAATTTGAGACATAACTTACTGATTCCAAACACACTTGTTCCAAAAGTATTTAGGAAACTCATGACTGTAGGGAATTCCAGATTTGCTGACAGCCTGATAGTTTTGCTGCCTCACGGTGAAATGCTATGGTCAGATTGTTAAACGTGACTGTGATGCTGGAGTGTGGTGCCGGCAGAGAAAGATGCCTTGATCTTCACTACTCAGTTCTAGAGTGAAATCTGCCAGGGAAATCTAATTCAGAGAGAGCAGACACCTATCTAATGCCACAGCTTTTATCTGTCACCTCTATTGGCCCAATGAAAATGCTGCAAATGGAAAGTGTTTGGGGCCACTGTAATGATGGACTATTTTTAAGAAACCAGCTTTTGAACAGTGTGGTTGCATTTGCTTTAAACTCCATGGTTTTTTGTTATCATTTTGTCCATCAAGGTATCAGACAAGTTGGTTCTTTAGTTATTTAAAGTTACCTTCATGCTACCTTGTTAAACTTTTTCCTTCTCTGCTGTACATTTTTTTGGGGGGTGGGGGGCAGCCATCTCTTTTTTTTAAAAAAATTAATTAATTTATTTGAAAGTCAGAGTTACACAGAGAGAGGAGAGGCAGAGCGAGAGAGAGGTCTTCCATCTGATGGTTCACTCCCCAATAGGCTACAATGGCCATAGCTGCGCCCAGCTGAAGCCAGGAGCTTCTTCCGAGTCTTCCAAGCGGGTGCAGGGGCCCAAAGACTTAGGCCATCTTCTACTGCTTTCCCAGGCCAAAGCAGAGAGCTGGACCGGAATTAGAGCAGCCGGGTCTTGAACCGGTGCCCATATGGAATGCTGGCGCTTCAGGCCAGCGCTTTAACATGCTGCACCAAAACGCCAGCCCCTAGCCATGTCTTTTGATATAGAATTCTGGAAATTCTAGAGGACAATCATGCCTCTTACTAAAAACTAAATTATTCCACAAACACAATATGTGTTTTTCCTGAATTCTTATTACAGTTTGAACACTGGCTGCTTGCTATTTGATATTTTCTCAGACATGAGCATTATTAAGTTTCTGTTCAGGTTTAAGTGTTTTCACGTGACCCACAGATAGCCTTGGATTCTGATAACTTGTTTCAGTATGCACTGCAAACTTGCAAGCAAAATAAATCAAAGTAAACAATTTTTCTCTTGTCAATTGAGATGCACAGGAATCCTTGATAATGCTTTTGGTGTACAGGGAAACAGAAATACTGAAATCATGACTAAGCAAAATCTACTAATAAGCAAGAACAGTGAATTTAGTGCTGATAAAAAAATATTTCTCACTTGAAGTACTTCTAGTTTACAAGTTATTAAAGCCAAACCATTACCTTTTATTATCTACTCAAAAGTTTATTGTCTATTCAATATACTGCATTAGGGTTTGTGGTAAGAGTGGATATATTTTATAGTTTCATAAATTCTTCTGGTTTTATTTGTCAATATTTACTATTTTGAGAAGCAATATTTTTATTATCCTAATACAATTAGCTTTCAACAGGGTCCTTAAATTATAATCTGCACTGCAGTAAAAAGTAAAAGTTTATTGTTCTTCTCTACTCTCTATTAAGTTTCTCCTAAATACACATTTGCAGCTTCCTCAGGGGAGGGTAGACACTTTATACACAACATATCTGACAGTAATGATTTTGTGATCCTTAACAATCTTTTTGTGTTTGATATATAATTTTTCATTGGGGGTTACTGATTTACTTTTGTGAAATCGTAACCAATCTATCTCTCATACTTTACTAACTAGGAATGATAGGCTTGTACAGGAGGAAAAAATTCATCCATAACACTGATGACAAGGAATTGGATCGGGGTCAGCAGCTCTGGCTTTCAAGCCTGAATCAGTCCACTGCCTGTTTTTCTAAAGTTGCATAGGAGCACAGCAGCTGTCATTTATTTATATTTTTGCTTATTTGCTACTTTTTGGAAAAACTGAGTAGTTGTGATAGAGACCTATGTCTTGTAAAGTCAGAATACATTTACTACCTGTACGTACAAGAAAATGTTAGCCAGTCTCTAAGTTTGATTACTGTTTTGGGAAGTAGTTCACTTGGCCACCAAAGATTACCCTTTCGATGTATTCACTTCTGTTTATTTATGAACATACTCATATTTGTTCCCCTATTTTTAACAGGCATTGTATGCATGTGGAGTAAAATCCTATAGAATAACGGACAGTATAGTGAAATTAAGCCTTTCTTCCACGTGCTTGTATCCTACTTATTCTTCTAAGTGCCCATCATTGTTACTTAATTCTTATTCTTTTTCTCTTGAAATATTCTATGTTTGTAAAATATTTTTCTCAGCTTTTAAAAATTTAAGTTTGGGGCCAGTGCTGTGGCATAGTGGGCTAAACCCCACCCCCTGCAGTATCAACATCTCATACGGGCACTGATTTGTATCTTGGCTGCTCCTCTTTTGATCTAGCTCTCTGCTATGCCCTGGGGGAAGCAATGGAAGATGGCCTAAGCGCTTGGGTCCCTGCATTTAACGTGGGAGACCCAGAAGAAGCTCCTGGCTCCTGACTTCAGATCAGCCCAGCTCTGGCTGTTGCTGCCATTTAGGGAGTGAACCAGCAGATGGAAGATATTTCTGTCTCTCCCTCTCTCTGTAGCTCTACCTCTTAAATAAGTAAATAAAGTCTTAAAAATTTAAATTTGTTTAAAAATGTATAATAGCCATAAGAATTGCATAAGACTGTGATGTTTCAGGACATGTATGTGCTGTATAATATCCACTCATGGTAAATATATTTATCTTTTCAAACATTTGGCATTTATCTATAATGTTATATAATAATCACAGTTCACAGTTATGCACAGATAAAAACATTGCACATTTTTGCTTCTTTTGAACTATTGCTGTGAAGATCCAATATCAAAACAGCTGATAGTATCCCATTATATTGTTTGATTACAACTTATTTAGCACCTTATTAGTGGATATTTTGTTTATTGCTATTCTGTACTTTTTGCTAGATTTTTTTTGTGAAATCTACCAATATATCAGTATAATATCCTGATAGTGATTTTTTACAATCGAAGAAAATGTGTTCTTTAAGATGTTCTCATTGTTTTTGACAAATTGTCCTATACAAAGTGATTACTAATGTAATTTCCTAATAAGGCAAAAAAAATGCCTGCTACAAAATATAAATTCCAACATAGTGTTTTATGTTGTTCCTAGGCTTTTGTTTTTGTTCTCATTTTTTTTAAAGATTTTTTTATTTGGAAGGCAGAGTGACAGAGAGAGGGAATACAGAATGAGAGGGAGAGAGAGAAGGAGAGAGAGGGAGAGAATCTTCCATCTGCTGGTTCACTCCCAAAATGTCTCCAATAGCTGTGGTTGTGCCAGGCTGAATCCAGGAGCCAGTGTCTCCAACCTGGTCTCTCATGTGAGTGACAGGGACTCCAACCTGGTCTCCCATGTGAGTGACAGGGCCCTCATTTGCTACTATCTAGGAACATTAGCAGGGAGCTGGATCAGAAGCAAAGCAACCAGAACTAGAACAGTGCTTTGAAGTGGGTTGCTGGCATTGAAGGAAGCTGCTTAACCTGCTCAGCACAACACCAGCCACATGTTCTCAACTTCTTGATATTTTTGAGAGAGAAAAAAATGTAGCTTTAGTTTAAACTCACATGTTATGTATGAAGTTTAGTATTTTGTATTACAAGCCATTTCCTTTTATGTGAACAATTTGTTTATGTTGCTTAATTTGATATTATTAAAATACGGAATTGGAAGCCCAGCTGCTATGTGAACCCAGGGATTTTGGTATAGGATGTGTGCGTTCCAACCTGATTTTTTTTTTTTTTTTGACAGGCAGAGTGGACAGTGAGAGAGAGAGAGACAGAGAGAGAAAGGTCTTCCTTTGCCGTTGGTTCACCCTCCATTGGCCGCCACGGCTGGGGCGCTGCGGCTGGCGCAACGTGCTTATCCGATGGCAGGAGCCAGGTGCTTATGCTGGTCTCCCATGGGGTGCAGGGCCAAGCACTTGGGCCATCCTCCACTGCACTCCCTGGCCACAGCAGAGAGCTGGCCTGGAAGAGGGGCAACCGGGACAGAATCCAACCTGAGTTTTAACTGGCAGGCCAATCCCTGCTCCACAAAACTGTTAGGGAATGGAGAAAGTAACTGTAGCGCCTTTTGAAAGAAAGTAGCTGTAGCACAGTTTGAAAGAAAGCAACTGTGCAGTAGAAAAGTAACCACGCTAGCTCATAAGGTTTGAAAAGGGCCGGCCTAACTAGATGGCCTAACTGCAAACCATAAACTGTCATTGCCATGACTACGGGACCCTGGGAGGTTGGCATGTGGGCGGGGCTAGCCTCTAGAAACTGTATATAAGGGGACGCTCAGAGGCTGTAAACCAGAGGTTGCTCAGCCTTTCTCCCTGGTCCATAGCGCCTAGTGCCCGCAGGAGTTGGCTTGAGTGATCTCTCCTCCTAGTCGCCTAGAGTACCAATAAAGTGTGTTTAGCTTGACCTTCCTCAGTCTCCTCGACTCTTCCTTCACGGCAACCTGGCCAGTTCCTGGAAGGGGAGATCCTGACAAAAAATTGTTGGTGTATTAAATTTTCTAGAATAAAAGGGGAAAAAATTAAATGTATTAATGATAAAGTCATATACTTAGTAAGTATAACTAATTAATACAAAAATATGTGTATATATGTGAAATATATGTGCACGTGTACATATTTGTGATAACATTATAAATAAATAATTGAGAGAGAAAAAAATCACTGTCAAAAATGTTAGCAAGCGTTACATCTAGGTCATGAATTCTCAATGGGTACAAGAGGGTGGGGATTTGTCCTTGGTAGAGAGGTCAAGTGCTTACTCTTCCTGTGTGTAAGATACGAGCATATGTGGAGTACACAAACGGGTACTGCACATATATCTGTGGTATTTCAATCTCACTGGGTGAGGGTGGGCAGTTAAGAAAATGTTTTAAAAATCTCCTTAGGAAAACATCACTGAACAAAGGTTGAGAAGCAATAATCTAGGTAAAAATCATGTTCATACTCATTGTACTACCCTGACAACTTTTCTGAAGTTGTAAACAGGCGGCTTGGCCATGATGAGTCTATTTCTACCTGTTTCTTCACTGGATGTACTGGATAGTACCAAGTAATCCCCATTTAATCAAACATGTATAAGCATTTTATAAAGTAGTCTCATTGAAAGCCAAAAGAGCAAAACTCCTTTTCTGGCTACATGGATGCTTGCTGCTTTGGTAACCAAGGGAGAAACAACATTATTCAAGAGCAAGAGGGGGTGCTACAGATAGGCAACTTGGTGCAGGCACCCTGCAGTTGAGCCCACATGCTTGAGCTGCACATCCCGGCTGTTGGAGTAAAGGATCAGAAAAAGATTGTCTTACTTTTTTAAAATTTTTTTAAGATTTACTTATTTATTTGAAAGTTGGAGTTACACACAGAGAGAAGGAGAGGTAGAGAGAGAGAGAGAGGTCCTCCATCTGATGGCTCACTCCCCAATTGGCTGCAATGGCTGGAACTGTGTCGATCCAAAACCAGGAGCCAGGAGCTTCCTCCAGGTCTCCCACATGGGCACAGGGGCCCAAGGGCTCGGGCCATCCTCCAGTGCTTTCCCAGGCCACAGCAGAGAGCCGGATGGGAAGTGGAGCAGCCGGGACCAGAACCAGCGCCCATATGGGATGCCAGTGCTTCAGGCCGAGGTGTTAACCTGCTGCGCCACAGCACCGGCCCCTCAACATTTTTTTTTTTTTTTTTGGGCCAAGTTTTCCTCCTTTCAACCAAGAGCTTTCGTACATTTGATTGTACAGTAAAAAACTGATTCCCATGGATTAAATTTCCTAAAGGAATTGCACCCAAGCATTTTTGCCTATGTGTATGCTAAGTTCCTCTTCTTTCTGTGATGATTCCTGATGGATGTAATTATATTCTAAAATTTGTATTAGTATTTGTGAGCATGTGCACTATGGTTTTAAAGTGATTATTTGTTCACCTTCTTAAGGAATAATTTTAATTTTCCATTTGTAAATACATGTGGTGGTGAAAAAGAAATACTTTGAGTATAGGTTAAAATCATTAAAGGTAGGCACTTGGGGCGGTGGCCAGGGCGCTGATCAGACTTCATCTGCTCAGTTGCCTAACTCAGCTCCCTCTGCAACCATATCTGACAAACCCGATGTGGCTAAGATTGAGGAACTGGATATGTCAAAACCGAAGACAGAATGCAAAAGAAAAGTCCACTGCCTTAAAAAGAAGCAATTGAACAAGAGAAGCAAGCAGGCATGCACCGCCAAGGTGCACTGCACATTCCACAACCATTGCCCTCTAATTTTAATTCTTTTAGCTGTTTAAAGATTTATTTATTTATTTGAAAGTCAGAGTTACACAGAGAGAGGAGAGGTAGAGAAAGAGAGCGAGAGAGAGAGAGAAAGAGAAAGTCTTCCATCTGATGGTTCATTCCCCAATTGGCCACAACTGCTGGAGCCAGGAGCCTCCTCCAGGTCTCCCATGTAGGTGCAGGGGCAGGGGCCCAAGGACTTGGGCCATGTTCTATTGCTTTCCCAGGCCATAGCAGAGAGCTGGATTGGAAGTGCTGCAGCCGGGTCTCTAACTGATTGCTATATGGGATGCTGGTGCTTCAGGCCAGGGTGTTAACCCACTGCTCCACAGCGCTGGCCCCAGCTGTTTAACTTTGTAAGATGCAAAGAGGTTGGATCAGGTTTAAATGACTGTGCTGCCCCTTTCACATCAAAGAATGGACCCCTACAACAGAAGCCATGCCTGCCTCCCCCATCTCCCTTCTGTCTGGCAGGGAAGGAAGAGAAGGCGCATGTTGGGGAAGGAAGAAGCTAGTGGGACAACTGTGAAATCTAGAGGAAAAACCAAGCTGGTGTCCTGCAGGCTGTAAAATGCAGTTTAATCAGAGTGCCATTTTTTGTTCAAATGATTTTAATTACTGGAATGCACAGTTTTTTAAATAAAGTTTTAAAACTGAAATAAAATAAATAAAATCATTAAAGGTAAAACAGATAAAAAGAAAAAAAAATCACAGCAAATGGAATTCAGCAAGGGAGAAAGAGACCAGACACTGATCCTCAAATTCCTTATAATGGGCTTGAGAATGATGTGTATGTCAGCACCAGGCCAGTCATAACAACAGAAGCAAAATATTCTATAAAGAAAAGTGTAATCTAGTTAAAAATTTAAATATGGGATATTCATCATTGAAACACAGGTGAACCTGAACCTTAGGTCTCTTATTATAAAAAGGCAGCAAATATGTGGGTCTAATACTCCCACAGTGACATTTGCAATTCATGAATTTTTGAAGGAAATTCTAAAAAGAGAAATACCATGCTAGAAAGTATATCAAAAACAGTTCCAAATGTTAGAGGAAGATATTTTTAAAAATTCTCATGATCAGTTTCAGCATCACCTTGAATGATGACATTCCTGTGATAGGAATCGCTATTTGATAGAAATGGCTGCATCTATTTTGGATCAAAACCAGGCAGCCAAACTAAAATAAAATTTCCTCGCTGAAACATCACTTATTCTAGTGTGTTCAAATGGCATGCTTTCAACAGTGATCAAGAGACTGAGGCTCACTTGGTTGGATAAAAGCATGGATAATAATAGTTTGACTTATTTTTGAGATTTGACTGAATTCTCTAAATTTATAACAATGTCTCTGAAGAGAGATTATTTTGTGAACTGCTTAGTAGATAGATAAATTTTCAGTAAAGGAATTTTAATAAAAATTGTCCAGACAGGTGTGCACATGGGCCATGTTTATAGCAAGACAAGATGCATTAGGAATTCTGAATACACTGAGAGAAAACTCACTTATTGCCAAGAATGTCCCACCTTGAACAGTTTGCTTCCATATCTTTTTATTGTGAACCAGAGTTGGGGGCGGGTGGGAAGGATAATGCTTAATACATTTTAGGAAAATAGTTATTTGTACCCTGAAATTTGTGAGCAATTTTGTAATAAAATAAAAAGTTAAAAAGAAATTCTTGCTTTTTATACTGAAAGAACTTACTAAAATTTAAAGTTGCTGTTGTTTTCTGTGTAAAAAAAACATTGACAAAGTTTGAAATATGAATGGCTCAAAGAATGAATGTACTATTTAACCCAACATAGCTAAAAACACTCAAGGAACAATTGTGAAGAACTATTTTTGTGCAATAATAAGATTTGAGCATTAGATGCTGACATTTAGTTATGAGAACCATGAGTTAATTGAGAACAGTTGCAGTGAGAATTAATTGAGTTAATGAATATAAAATGTTATATAATATATACCTATTCAGTGCAATAGGTGGTTCATTTTATGCATATTCAAAGAGAAAGCAGTAGTGAAAGAATAGGCATAATTATGCATCTTTAGTAAAAAAAAAATCTCATAGCATGAAATGTATTTTCTCCTTTGAGGTAAAGAGCAATCCATAGACCTGAGTTACTGACTGCTTAGAGGATTTATGTGCCATTTTCACTACTGGTAGCTAAGAGTCATGTGCTACGCACCAGTGGTGTGCTGGAGTGTCATTTCACTGTTGTGCATTTCACAGCACAGTCATGTGCTGGAAGATCATATGCTACGTAACAGTTATATGATGGAGATAGCTTCCTTTGTCTTGAGTCAACCGTAGTTTTTAGAAATCTTTGTAAGCTGAATGACATCACTTTGACAATCTAAAAATAGGCTATGGTGTGAGTATTTACACCACATAAACTGGCAAGTGGTAAAAGTCAGGCCTTTTTACTCTTCTTTTTATAGGGTTGATTGTTAAACATTACTAGTTCTTTACTGAATGCAAACTCTTTGGCAAATTCTAGACTTCTTTGTGATTTACTTGGTACTTAGCAGTGAAAAAACTGTTATTACTTTCATTCTCATATTTGTAATCATTAGCTTTTTAAATATTTTTATTTATATAAGGCAAACAAATTTTATGTATTTAATATATACAGATTTAGGAGCATAGTGATACTTCCCATCCTACTCTCCCTCTGCCTCATGGTCCCAACTTTCCTCCTTCTCCCTTTCTTATTCTTTCAATTTTTACAATAACATACTTTCTTTTTATTTTATAATCACAAGCTTAACCCTCCACTAAGTAAAGAATTCAAGGAGACTGGCTTATTTCACTAAGCACAATGGCCTCCAGTTGCCATTCATCTTTTTATGGCTGAGACCTTCATTTTTTTATGGCTGAGAAGGATTCCATTGTGTATATAGACCACATTTTCTTTAGCCAGTCATCGGCTAATGAACATCTCGGTTCATATCTTAGCTATGTGAATTGAGCTGAAATAAACATGGGGTACAGATGACTTTTTCATATGCTGATTTCATTTCATTTAGCTAAATTCCCCAGAGTGGGATGGCTGGTCATATGGTCTATTTTCATCTTTCTGAGGAATCTACATTCTGTCTTCCATAATGGTTGTACTAGTTTACATTCCTACCAACAATGTATTAGGGTACCTATTTTATCACATCCTCACCAGAATTTATCATTTTTGATTTTTGTATGATAGCCATTCTAACAAGGGCAAGGTGAAACCTCACTGTGGTTTTTATTTGCATTTCCCAGTTGGCTGATCTGAGCATTTTCTCATGTGTCTGTTTCATCATTAGGAAAAAAAAGACCTCTTCATGTCCTTTCTTGTTGTTTTGTTGTTGAGTTTCTTGATATCTTTATAGACCCTAGATATTAATCATTTATCAGTTGCCTCGCTTGCAAATATTTTCTTCCATTTTGTCAGTTGTCTCTTCATTTTGTTGAAATGTTTCCTTTGCAGTGCAGAAAAATTTTTAGATTGATGTAATCCCATTTGTTATTTATGTTAATATTGGCTGTGCTTCTGGGGGCTTTTCAAAGATGTCTTTGCCTATGCCAATGTCTTGCAGAGTTTCCCCAATGTTCTCCTCTAGAAATCTGATGGTATTAGGTTATATATTTAGATCTTTGATCCATTTTGAGTTAAGTTTTGTATAAGGTGTAAGGTAAGGGTCCTGTTTCATACTTTTGCATGTGGAGATTCAATTTTCCCAGCACCCATTGTTGAAGATACAGTCCTTTCTCAAGGAAATGATTTTAGATACTTTGTCAACTATTGATTCTAGATGCATGGATTGATTTCTGGAGTTTCTAGTTTTGTTCCATTGATCTACATGTCAATTTTTGTGCTAGTACCAGGCTGTTCTCATTATAACTGCCTTGTAGTATGTCTTCAGATCTGTTATTTTGATGCCTCTATGTTTGGTTTTGTTCTTTAAGATTGTTTTAGATATTTGGAGTCTCTTTTGCTACCATAAGAATTTTAGCAAAGCTTTTTCTAGATCTGAGGAGAATGTCCTTGGTATTTTGATTGGGATCATATTACATATGTAAAAATCTATAAATTGATTTTGGTATTATGGACATTTTTATAATGTGAATTCTTCCAATTCACGAACATGGAAAATTTTTCCATTTTTTGTGTCTTTTATTTTTCTTTAATGTTTTATAATTTTCATTGTAGAGATTTTTTTACCTCCTTGACTAAATTTATTACAAAGAATTTAAATTTTTTGTAGCTATTGTGAATGGGACTGATCTTAAAAATTCTTTCTCAGTCATTGTATTGTCTATGTATATAAAGGCTATTTTTTGTGTTAATTTTATATCTTGCAACTTTACCAAACTTATTTATGAGTTATAGTAGTTTATTATTGGAGTCTTCTGGTTCTCCAATATACAGAATCATGCCATCTGTAAACAGGGATAATTTGACTTTCACCTTTCCAATTTGTATCCCTTTGATTTCTTTTCCTTATCTAATGGCTCTGGCTAAAACTTTCAGAACTATGTTGAATAGCAATGGTGAGAGTGGGCATCTTTGTCTGGCTCTGAATCTTAGTGGAAATGCTTCCAATTTTTCCCCATTCAATTAGATGCTGGCTGTGGGTTTATCATATATTGCCTTGATTGTCTTCAGGAATGTTCTTTCTATATCCACTTTGCCTTAGGTTTTTTTTTTTTTTTAAATCACAAAAGGATATTGTATTATATCAAATACAACAAATGCTTTCTCTGCATCTGCTGAGATAATCATTGGTTTTCTTCTTCAATTTCTTAATGTGCTGTATCTCATTGATTGATTTGAATATGTTGAACCACCACTGTGTAACAGGGATAAATCCCACTTTTCTGTGTGAATGATCTTTCTGGTGTGCTGTTGGATTCAATTAGCTAGTATGTTGTTGAGGATTTTTGCATCTATGTTCATCAGTGATTTTGGTCTACAGTTCTTTCTTTGTTGTATCTTTCTCTGGTTTAGGAAGTAAGGTGATAGTGCCTCTCAGAAAGAATTTGAGAGGATTTCCTTACAATCAATTGTTCTGAATAGTTTGAGAGGAAATGGAATTAGTTCTTATTTAAAAGTTTGGTAGAATTCAGCAGTGAAGCCATCTAGTCCTGGCATTTTCTTTGTTTGGAGGGTCTTTATTAGTGAATCAGCCTCTGTCTTTGTTATTGGTCTTTTTAGGATTTCTACGTCTTCTTGACTCAATTTTGATAGATTATTTGTGTCCAGAAATATATTTCTTCTGGATTTTCCAATTTGTTGGCATATAGCTCTTTGTAGTAATTCCTGATGATTCTTTTTTTTTTTTTTTTTTTTTGGTTGTCCCAAGTTTATTGAAAATACTGCAGCAAAGCAGAAAGGCTCACATGGCTCCACGTGACGTTTTGAAGTTCATCCCCACTGTAGACTGCGTGACCTGCAGGTTGGACAGGCTGCCGAAGTCCAGAAGCTTCAGCATTTCCTTAGTGTCAGGATCTACTTCAATGATCTCCTGATCCAGGGCTGAGACCACGGGCACGTAGTTGTCTCTCCACTCCCGCTCCTCCTCCTGCAGCTTGATGGAGATGCCTCTCACCGGGCCCCTCTGAATCCGCTTCATCAGGTGCGTGGCATAGCCGGCGATCTTGTTGCGCAGCTTCTTGCTGGGGATGATGGCAATCTCCTCGCACACGCGCTTGTTGGTGTGGAAGTCATTGCCCAGGTGAGTGTAGTACTTCTCGATGATGACTCGGGCCGCTTTCTTCACGGTTTTGGTGTGAACGCGGCCCATGTTGGCGGGTCCTGAGTGAAAGAGCTCCTGATGATTCTTTTTATTTCTGCGGTATCCATCACTTCATCAGCTTTTCCATCTCTGATTTTGGTCTTCTTCCTCTGTTTTTGGTTAATTGAGCCAATGGTGTATCAATACTTTTTATTTTTTCAAAAAACAGCTCTTCATACCACTGACATTTTGTGTTTTTTTGTTTCAATTTTGTTTATTTCTTCTCTAATTTTAATTATTTCTTTCCTCCTACTAATTTTGGGTTTGGCTTCTTGTTGTTTTCCTAGGTCCTTGAGATGCATTGAAAGCACAATTATTTAATGCTTTTCCAATTTCATGTTATAGGCACTAATACTTATAAACTTCCCTTTTAACACTCCTTTTGCTATGTTAATGTTTTGATATGCTGTATTGTCATCTTCATTCATTTCTAGGAATTTTTGATTTCCCTTTTGATTTCTTCTATGACCTGCTGTTCATTCAGGAGCATGTTGTTTAGTCTCCATATTTTTGACTATTTTCTAGAGATTCTTAAGTTGTTAATTTCCAGCTTCATTCCATTGTGGTCAGAAAAGATAAATACTATGATTTCAATTTTTTTTTAAATTTTCTTTACAGCCTAGCATATGGTCTACCCTAGAGAAAGTTCCATGCACTGAATAAATGAAATTTAAACTACTGGATGAAATGTTCTGAAGATATCAGTTAGGTGTGTTTGGTCCACAGTGTAGCTTAGTTCTGTTGTTTCTTTGTTGATTTTGTGTCTAGTTGATCTGTCCACTGATGACAATGGGGTGTTGAAGTTCCCCATGCAATTTTTAAAAAAAAGATTTATTTATTTGAAAGTCAGAGTTATGCACAGAGAGAGATGGAGAGGCAGAAAGAGAGAGAGGTCTTCCATCTGCTGGTTCACTCCCCAATTGGCCACAACAGCCATAGCTGTGCTGATCCAAAGCCAGGAGCTAGGAGCTTCTTCCATGTCTCCCACATGGGTGCAAGCACGAAAGGACTTGGGCCATCTTTTACTGCTTTCCCAAGCCATAGCAGTGGGGTGGATCAGAAGTGGCACTACCAGGTCTCGAACCAGCACCCACATGGGATGCTGGCACTGCAGGTGGCAGCTTTACCTACTATTCCATAGCACCAACCTTGTCCCCATTACTATTGCATTGGTGTCTATGTTTCCCTTTCGATCCATTAACTTTTGGTTAAATAGCCAGATGTCCTGGCATTGGGTACATACGGATTTATTATTGTCATATCTTCTTGTTGAATTGATCCCTGAATCATTACAGAATGCTCTTCTTTTTCTCTTTTAGCAGCTTTTGTGTTAATGTCAGTTTGTTTGTCATTAAGATTGTTACGCATGCTCATTTTTGCTTTCTGTTAGTATGGAATATCTCTTTCCATCTTTTCACTTTCAGTCTTCATGTATCATTATTGATGAGGTGTGTTTCTTGTAGGCAGTAAACAGATGGCTCTTATTTTTTAATCCATTCAGGCAGACTGTATCTTTTAATTGGAGAATTTAGGCCCTTCACATTCAGGGTAATTATTGATAAGTAATGGTTTTGTTCTATCACTTTTCCATAAATATTCCTATATTTTGCTTTGGGTTTTTTTGTACCTTTACTAGGAGATTTTCTGCCTTCATATTCTTTCATAGTGATGACTATATACTCTATTTTTGTGTGTATCACATCCTTAAGAGTTATTTGTAAGACTGGACAAGTGTTGACACATTTTTTCAACTGCTGTTTATTTTGGAAGGTCTGATGGGATTTGTGCCAACTGTGGATGAACCTCAGGCATTGATCACCTTGGAATAGAGGAGATGAGATTGTGATTATGCTAGCAGATGCAATCAAACCCACCTCCCTGCTGATAATAGAGAAGATCCACCATGCCTAATTAGGTGTCCCTGTGGATTTTCACCCCACCTTTGAACATTGACCAGAGCTCCCTGGCCCCACCTAGTATACACCTCTGGATATCCACTGAAGGATATCTCTGATAAGCCACAGAGGCAGTTCAAAGATAAAAATCATCAGAGGAGAAAGCCAACAAGTTTTCCATAAATGCCTAACAACAAATGCAGGAAATATAAGACACAAGAACAAAGATGACAAGTGACTTCCCAAAAGAAACACAATAACACTTCAGTATTAGCGTGTGAAGATGAAGAGAATGATGAAATGCCTGAAGAGGAATTCAAAAGAATGATCATAAGATTACCAAAAACACAGAGGGACAAATTAATGATATAAAGTGATCCATACATGATACTGATGAACATTTTTGCTGAGAGATTGAAATATTGAAAAGAAATCAAACTGAAATATTACAAATGAAGAAATCAATGTTAAATATAAAATATAGTGGAAAACTTCAACAATAGACTGTGTGAGGCAGAAGAAAGAATATATGACCTAGAAGACAAATCCTTGGAAAATCTCATCAGATAAAAAAAAAAGAAAAATAAATTTTTGATTTATTGAGATAAATTGAGATTTATTGGATATGTACTAACCAAACATATGCCTCTTAGGAATTCCATAAAGCATGGAAAGAGTGAGTAGATTAGAAAGCCTATTTAGTGAAATAATAGTAGAAAACATCCCTAATTTGGAGAAAAATAGAGACATTCAAGTCAGGAAGCACATATAACTCTTAGTAGATATGACTTAGTAGATATGAAGTTCTTCACCACAATACAGTATAATAAATTTTCAACAGTAAAACTTGAAGAAACAATTCGAAAATGTGCACCAGAGAAATGACAGATTACCTTCGGAGGATCCCCAATTAAGTTAATAGGCGATTTCTTATCAGAAACTGTACAGGCTATGAGAGAATGAAGAGTCATAGTCCATGTCCTAAAAGAAAGAAACTGTCAATCCATAATTCTGTATCCAGTGAAACTCTCATTTATAAATGGAGCTGAATCAGTAGCATTACAAATACATTGATACCAGGGCCAATGTTGTGGGATAGCAGGTGCCTGAAGTGCAGGCATCCCATATGAGCGCTGGTTCAAGACCAGGCTGCTCCACTTCTGATCCACCTCTCTTCTATGGCTTGGGAAAGCAGTAAAAGATGGCCCAAATCTTTGGACCCCTGCACCCATGTAGGAGACCCGGAAAGAAGCTCCTGGCTCCTGGCTTCGGATTAGCGCAGCTCCGGCCATTGTGGCCAACTGGGGAGTGTACCATTGGATGGAAGATATCTCTCTCTCTCTCTCTCTCTCTGTAACTGTGACTTTCTAATAAATAAATCTTTTTTAAAAAAGCAAATACATTGATACCAAGTAACAGAAAAGAATTGGATGCTAAATCTTGTGGTGCATTTCTGTTTTCTGATTTTTTTTATTTTTAAGGTTTAAAAGCAAGATTTATTAGAATCAAAGAACTTCAGCCAGTGTGGTATGGAGGGGGACTGCAAGAGAAGCAAAATCCAAAGGACCCCGTGGCACTGGAGTTTTTAAGTACAATTTTGATGGAAAAAAAACTTGACAATCAGATTGGCATTCAGTTACCAAGTGGGAACAAAAAACCATCAAAACACCTGATTTACAATCCTTTGTCCTATCTAGCAAAACAAAAACAATCTAACAAAAACAATCCAGAAGGGTGGGATAGATGACTTGTTTTCACAATAAACTGTGATCATCATTCCCTTGCTATTCTCATGGTAAATTTGGAGATTCTGAAGGAAGGGGAACATTCTTGCTAAAGATAAGCTTTTGGTGGGAAGCAGGCATTCTACACTCATTCTACACCTTACCTTGACTACCTATTAACCCATCTGACTCCTCACATTCCCCCCTCAACAAGAATGGACCATAACATCTGTTAGAGGGACGGGGCAATGATTACTCTGGCTGCTTCATGTTGAAAATGGGACCATTGGAAAAGGGGCATCAAGACAGGGTTCCAGCTAGAGGTGGCTTCTTAGCAGGCGATGCCTTCTCCAGGGGAATGGCAGGTGCTAGCTTGAAGAAACTGATCCCATCCAAGGTTTCATGTGTCTGGCCACCTACAATTTTACTTTTTTTAAGTCTGGAGAAAACGAATCTAACAAACAGTTTAAACTCACAGGATCTAAAACTGAAGACAGAGTCATTATTAAAGGCCCAAAGATAGGTGTCTCATTGAGAGGTAAATAAAAACTGACAGAAAGGGCTTGAAAATAATCGGATGGGCTTTAAGGCTTTGTGAGTTATGAGACCCACACCTATCTATCTCTTCACCTGGGGTACATGATAAGGGAGGTATGAACCTCATTAGGGAACACACCCTGTTGAGTTCTATTACCTAGCTTGCTTGGGAGGAGAGATGGCCAGGTAAAGCAGGTAGCATCTCTAACAGGAAATTTACAGTTCTGCCTGCAATGTTGCTGAACCTACTTGGCCATCCACTAGACAACAGTGGTTACTTTGGAAGCATGGCTGAATGAAGAGCTTTTCAGCTTAGAGTCAAGAAGGCCTGTGGCTCTGACCTGAAGTCATTCAATTCCAGGGAAGTTCTGTTTCCAGTGAGCCAACTCTTGGCTGGCAGAGCTGCCAGGGCTCTTCATAAGGTGACTTTTGCTTAAGCCTTGGCTTTCCACACCAAAAAACAATGCAGTATATTGGCCTGTTGGGGCTCCTTGATGGCAGATCACTGTGTAAAGCAGCCATTAATTAGCCTATCACCTGTCTTTACATAGCTTCTCTTCCTCCTAATTTTTGTTAAAACAGACCAGAGAAAACTTTTAAGAGGATGCAAGTCAAGGGGTGCTCAAGTCTCATGTCTAATCTTTGGTGGCCTAAACTAGGAATCTATAGTCATAGGCATGTTCTGATAGTGGTTTTCCTTTGAAATACACAATGCCCATGAGGAAAGCTATGTCCTCACTTTAAAACTTTCTCTCCCTTTTTTGGTCTGAAAGGGAGGTTTTGCCTGTTTACTCTGACCGTGGTAAAGTAAATCTAGCTATGAAATCATAATTTAAGCTCTCATTTTGGCTATGTTATTATTACAAAAAGGTGTTAGCTTGCCCATTTTTAAGGTCAAAAGATCATCTGGAATATTCTGGAGAGTCCTTCAGAATAGAGTCAGTTTCCTATCTTGACAAGAATAGAGAAATGATGGAAAAAGGCTTCCTAGATTGCTTACTGACAGCAATACCAAATGAACACTTAGAAATAAATTTTAAGTGTTAAATAACAACTATTAAAACATTTGTGAAAAGGTCCAATGCCTTCTATAAATTTCAGGACAAAAGTACATGTACTTGAAAACATCACTTAAGTATCTAACCCAAGTGTAACTTGTTTGACCAGCAAAACCAAAGTACAAACATGTCAACAAACTTAAAATATCTGGTACAGAGATTTAGGTTACACAAACCAAACAGTTATCTTTAATTAACTTAGGTGTTTAAATTTAAGAGCAATGCTTTATCTATAAACCAATTAAAACAGGGCCCTTAATAAATAAATTTTCCCATGTAGACATATAATATGCACACATGTGTAACATAAGATACAAGATAGAACAATAAAGCAGTTTCAGTAATAGTTTCATAAAATCTTTAGCTGTTTTTTTCTTACTATCAATTGATTAGAATTATTTCCTGCCCTTAGTAACTTGAGTTAATCTAAGTTGGAACCTGTAGTATATTATTAGCTTTATCTGCTTGCAGAGCCATCCCAAAATACTTAATACAATAGAGGTCACTGGAAAAGTCCTTTGGAACCTATAGGAAAACACAGTTAAGCACCGAACCACCAAAGCTTTAGCTTTCATTAGCAGAAAATCTGAATTTTAGTGTTTGGAGAACACAAACAGTGGATGACAAAAGACTTTAAATATCCATGTTTAAAATTATAAGCTCATTAACCACAAGAGGCATTTGTTTACCCCACACAGTATTTTTGAAAGCACCTTTAGGATTTTACAAAACATTTAACCCTTTTAGGCCTCTGGGCCTTTCTCATTAAGATAACCATCGAGTCTGGTAACATAAGATCATTAGAGTTTTTTAACTTTTTGACATTTGTATCAGTAGCATTTTACATTATCATAACTTTAAATTTAGCACCACTTCACATCTTGACAGTACCCTTAATATAATCCAAACAGCAACATTAGTTGATATCTCTACAAGATGAGAGACATATCTTTTGATATTTCTAGGGGCCCAACTGGAAATATCAAAGTCCAAGGAATCTGCAACTTTGATATTTTGAATGCCTGTCAAGGATGCCAAGAAGACTTAAAATATTTAGTTGCAATAAGATCTCAGCATCATGATGTAATATAGACCACATTTGATCATTGCTACAAACTGATTACTCAAATGCTTTAGAATGAGTATATATTTAAACAAACCATAACTCTTAATAAAAAATTCAGCTGTTTTTAAGCAATCAACTTAACAGAGATGTCAAGAAAACACAATTTCTCTCTACCCTGCCCCTTCATGGGCTCTTACAGGAGACTCCTTGTAGTAATTGCCCTCTATCACCTGTTAGACTCTCAGAAATCTCTGGAGGGGTGCCCATCTGCTCTGATGGGTGCCCTCTCACATAAAACCTAACATAATGGTGAACAATCTCCACTGGACTTCTTGTCCTTGGCACGTCGGCCCTTAGCCTACAGTGACCCTTGAGGTCCATCTCACAGCTGCTAAACCTTTTGTTTCAGAGGCTGTCCCAAGTAGCTAACTGCTGACTAGGCATTGCTGGCCTAAGGTGTTTTTTCTTTGGGTAAGAAGAAAAGTAGATTGAAATTCAATTAGAATCTAAAAGGATGTCTTTGGTGAATAACAATCTGGTGCATGAGAAATTGACTCAGCTGTAACTGGACATTGGGTTTAAAGAAATTTCTCTCTTTTGAATCTAGAAAGACCACTGCCTTTAAAAAATATTGCATTGTAACTTGCCATACTTCTTTTGCAACTTGGTTAATGGGTTTCTGAAATAGCAATTGGTAATCTGCTTGTTGTGGCCCCTGCCACCCCACAAGGTAGATTTTGCAATCCCTGGTTTAATGTCACTGACTTGTATCTAGAGTTTTATAAAAAGGAGAATTTGATAAAAATGTAACTTTGATCTTATCAGACAGAGATATGATAGAATATCAGCATATTCAATCATTAGATATAACAGTTAAATGTAAATTAGATAAAGTAATTTAAAGTAAATCAGATAAATGTGTCTAAATATAAACATTGGTACTCTTAACACCTTATATTCTATGGAAAAATTATTTGGGCTTACTAACATGTTTTCATAAATCCATATGAAAATAGTTGAGCACCACTTGAAAGTATGTAAGCTTGAAATTCAATGTGTTATTTAGAAAATGTCTTAATTTGGAGATTTCTAAAGGGTTATTTCAAAATGTAAATCAAGGAAATCAGCAGATGGAAAGCAGAAGCTTTTAGCCTATTTGAACTAGAATCTGATCTCTGTTAAGGCAATGAGATTTTTGCAATGCATATATGTTAGTAAATATTTTGAAATAGTATTAAAAATCTGTTTAAAACCTACAGTATCTCCCTTTTAGTTTCATTTAATTAGTGTCTCTCTGTCAATTTTCTAGCCTGCCCCAGTAAGCTATTTTCTCTTCCCTAGTTCTGAATCTGTTAAAATTGTTCCAAGTTCATGTGCTAACTGATTTAAGTCTTTATTTGCAATTCTTGGGATGACCAAAGAAACACAGCTTTTGTGTTCTGTTGAAGTTATTTCTTGTATTTTCCTAACATCTCTGTTAATCTGAAAGTCCAAAATAAATCTCATTTCTATAAATTGATGTGTCAGCAGGTTTGAATTTCTTATAGAGATGCTATGATACAATTCATTTTCTTTTCTTTTCCACTTGTATGTCTTCATTCATGGCCTCTTCCTCCATATTCAGAGCCAGTAGTATAATACCTTTAAATCAGTCGTTCTTGTTGAACCTCTGCTTCTGTACTCACATCTCCTTTTCTGACTCCCCTATCTGCCTCTTTTCTCTTTAAGGACACCTGTAATGACATTTTGGCCACCCAGATAATCTAGGATGATCTCTGTATTTCAAGTTCCTTAATGTACTCCTACTAGTAAAGTCCTTTTTGGCAAGTAAAGAATCATGTTCACAGGTTCTGGGTGTTGAACATGGGTATCTTAATGTCACCATTTTTAGTCTCGGTAACAGCCTGCCCTCTGGTCTCAAAAATTCATGTCAGTCTCACAAAGCACAATAATGCCATCTGGAGTTCCCAAAAGTCCTCATTTGCAACTAAAGTCTTTATAAAATCTGATCTAATCTTAACCAACTCATAAGTCCTGACTCATTACCTAAATTCTCTTAATTAGGTATGAATGAAGCTCTGAGTGTAATCTACCATGGGTCAAAATAATTCTCCAGGGGCTGGCGCCATGGCTCACTTGGTTAATCCTCTGCCTGCAGCACTGGCATCCCATATGGGCGCCAGGTTCTAGTCCTGGTTGCTCCTCTTCCAGTCCAGTTCTCTGCTGTGGCCCGGGAGGGCAGTGGAGGATGGTCCAAGTCCTTGGGCCCTTGCACCTGCATGAGAGACCAGGAAGAAGCACCTGGCTCCTGGCTTCTCATCAGTGCAGCGCCAGCTGCAGCGGCCATTTGGGGAGTAAACCAATGGAAGGAAAATCTTTCTCTCTGTCTCTCTCTCTCTCACTGTCTATAACTCTACCTGTCAAATAAATAAATAAAGAATGCAATTTTCAAAAAAAGAACAGGAAAAGAAAAAAATTATTCTCCAATTGTAGATGTGTGAAACTTGAAAACAAGTTGTCTGCTCTCAAAATATAATGATGGGACAGATATAAATATTCCCAATTGAAAAAGGGAGAATGTAAAAGAAATATGAAGTTACTGATCTCAAGACACTTTGAAACACAACTGGGAAAACTCAACTAGGTTTCAAAGCTTGGGAATATTCCTCAGTGACTCATAGTTCTTCCTTGAGAGTCATCTTTCTTTTTTCATGATAAGCAGCACATATTTTCTGTGGATAGTTTTATCAGCCTGTAATTTTAGGAGCCTGACAGTCTTCCTTCATTTTATACTCTTCAATCCCTTTGAGGCCATGTTGGAAGTGTTTCTGCTGATATAAAATTCTCAAGAACCTTGTGAGTCTAATGTGTATATATCACAGAAGTTCCCTTCATTAGAATGGAGATTCTTCCAAAGATTCTTTCTGGATAATCCTATCTCTATAATAATTTCCTTTATTCATGGGAGATACTTTGTAATGCCCCTGGTAGATGCCCCAAATCATAGATAGTAATAATATCCTATATGTACATACCAGTGATAAAGTTCCATTTATAAATTATAAATCAGGCACAGGAAGGGATCACTAACAATAAATAACAATAAAATAGAACAATTAAATCAATATGCTACAGTAAAATTTCCAATGTCTCTACTATTGTGTTTTTGGGGTCATTATCAAGTAAAATAAAGGTTACTTGAGTACAATCATTGTGATATCACAATGGTCACTCTGTTAATTTAGACAGCTACTAAGTGATGAACAAGGGAGATGTAGGTGGAGACCAGAGCATATACAACGTGTATATACCAGACAAAGGGATAGTTCATTTCTTATCCTTTGTGGGACAGAGTGGGATGGTGAGATATTTCATTACAATACTCAGAACAGCATCCAACTGAAAATGTATGAATTGTTCATTTTTAAAACTTCCCCTTTAATATTTTCTGACAGAGGTTAACCACAACAGTCAATCTCCTAATTTTAGCATCTTTTTCAATGTAAATAAGGTAAGAATTTTCTAAATAATGAAATCCTGGTTATTGTTCAAGTTTGTTTTTTCCTCAATAGTTCTTCTTTTAATCTATATCTTTCCTTTTGTCTTTTACTATAATGAACAACATGAAATCAGGCCATATTTTCAACACTTTGCTTGGAACTCTCCCCAGATAATCATCTAATCATTTCTGAGTTTTGCTTCCTACATAGTTGTAGAACATAATTCAGCTAAACTTCTTACTATTGTAGCAAGGCTAACCTTTCCTTTAGTTTCCAAAAATATTTTTTCCAGAGACCTCACTAGCATTTTTAACATTCATTATTTCTACTGACAGTTTAAGACAATTTAAATATTCTCTAAGACAATTTGGAGTTTTTTGGTAGTGTTACTCATTTCTAAGTACTCATTGTTAGAATTGCTAATATTCATGTTTCTACTAACAGATTATACAAGGAAATCTAGACGTTTTCTATCATGTTTCTCAAAATTATTCCCACCTTCATTATAACAAGCTTTTAAAGAAATATTTTGTTGTCATAAAAATATGTGTCTTAGGTTTTTTTCCTCTGCCTTTTACATGGTTATCTCAATCTATCAAAATATTATAAAAAGTTAGTGGCCAAACTTTTGGAGGTCTTATTTAACTTTTTAACAACTGTTGTAAAATCTTGGAAAGGCTTCTTATAGAGTTCTCTGAAGATGGGTTTTCGAAAATAAATATATGTTGCATTTTAATGATCTCCCTATAATACTTTTATTATAATCTGTATCTAAAACTCAAAACATTTAATAAATGACACTTGACAGATATCAGTTCAATTAGAATTCCCTGAGTTAAATAATTCCAATATGGCTAAATAGGGAAAAGACATGCTGATTTTAACCAAGGGAAGATAATAGAAGAAAAGTGGAAGAAGTTCATTTCCAGGGGAGAGTTGGAGAGAAGTTTGTAGTAGAAACTCTACAGAAAGAAGAGAGACACCATGGAGCAGCATGAATTGTACAAACATGCAGCAGTGAGTGGGGACACCATCTACGACTTCCTTAGCAGGGAGATGTGGGAGACACCATTTTCTGGGATCAAGATAAGAGGAATGTGGCAGCTCAAGTCACTGGTGATATTGCCTAAGGGAAAACCCTGCTTTGCGTCCAGCCTGGAGCACTACCAGGGGGCAGGGTCTCTAGGTAATCCCTATGTATGTCTTCAGAGGCTCAGAGTTCCCTGATTGCCTAAGGTGAGTCATTGCAGAGGGTTTCATGCTTACCCCAAGGACTGCACAGATTCTTTGTGATCCATGTGCCTGTGTTGGTGCCAGTTTTGACACTGTGGGTTTACCCCAGACATTGATTACCTTGGAAGAGAGTAGGTGAGGCTGTGATTATGCCAGCAGATGTGATCACACCCTTCCTCCTGCTGACAATAGAGAAGATCCACCATGTCCAACTAGGATGTCCCACTGAATTCTCGCCCCACCCTTGAGCACTGACCAGAGCTCTTTGGCACCACTCAGCACACACCTCCAGATATTCACTGAAGAAGCAGACACTCTGCTAAGCCATAAAGACATAGTTCAAAGACAAAAGCTAGCAGAGGAGAAAAATCAAGTGTTTTCACAAATGCCTAAAAATAAATGCAGGAAATATAAGACACAAGAACGAAGATGACAGTGACTCCCCAAAGGAACACAATAGCACTTTAATATTAGAATGTGAAGATGAAGAGAATGATGAAATGCCTGAAAAGGAATTCAAAAGAATGATCATAAGATTACCAAAAACACAGAGAGACAAATTAATGAGATAAAGAAATTAATACATGATATGGATGAAAAATTTTGCTGAGATAGAAATATTTAAGATAACTCAAACTGAAACATTAAAAATAAAGAATTCAATATGTTAAATGGAAAATATAATGGAAAGCCTCAACAGCAGACTTGGTGAGCATGCAGAAAGATGTCCAAGCTAGAAAACAAAGCTTTGAAAATATTTCAGTCTGACCAAAAAAAAAAAAAAAAAAAAAAGAAAAAATAGAAAACCTGAAAATAGTGTTCAAGATTTACGGGATACTATCAAATGATCAAACAAATGTGTCTTAGGAGTTTCTGAAGTCTATTCTGGCTAAAGACTGAGAAAAAAATCAGAGGGGTTGTCAGAGTTGGATCACACAGGACTTGGCAGGTACTGGGTAAGTAAGAAATTTGTTTTTATGAGGGAAATGTAAGTCATTGGAGAGCTTTGATTAAAATAGTGACATGACTGAATTTGTATTTTCAAAAAATAGTCTCTGTTGTGCAGAGTAGATTGTGTGTGTGTGTGTGAGAGAGAGAGAGAGAGAGAGAGAGGCAGAGAGAGACAGAGAGATTGAGATTGAGGGTGTAAGGGGACAGGGGGTGCTCAGTAATGAAAGCTGGAAAATCAGTTAGGAGGCTACTGTAGGAATCCTTGAAGGAGTGAATACTTACTTGGACCAAGGTGTCACCAATGGGAAGGGAAAGAATGATATATTTTACTCATTTTGGGAGATAGAAATACCAGGACATGTGGGAGGGCCACAAACTCTGTGGGAGGATCAAGGTGAGACTGAAATCCAGGAATCACATTAGGTTTTTGGCATCTTGGTTCAGATGAAACCGCAAGGGGAAGTTACACAATGATTCTGGAGGGATCACTTGATTTTGTGTGTTGATAGAGGTTATATCAGAATTTCTCTTTCAAGCATATTATATTTGGTAAATGTATTAATCATTTAAAGGGGAATATTAAGCAACATGCTGTATATATGAATTAAAAGCTTACTGGCAAGTAAGCTACTAGAGTTCTGTATTTAGGAATATTTGGGACTGGATAGACTCCTTTCTGGAAAAAGTGTGGATAAGCATTCTTAGGTATCCTAACCATTTTCCAACCAGAGAGAGTTTAGATTTGAGGTTAGGGTTTAAATTGAGACAGTGATAAGCTATACCTTAGATGGTGAAAAGAAGTTCTTTGGGCTAAACATTCTACTCTAGTTTAGAAAAGCTTTTAGGGGCCAGTGCCGTGGTACACTAGGTTAATCCTTTGCCTGTGGCGATGGCATCCCATATGGGTGCCAGTTCTAGTCCTGGGTGCTTCTCTTCCAGTCCAGCTCTCTGCTGTAGCCCGGGAGGGCCGTGGAGGATGGCCCAAGTGCTTGGGCCCCTGCACCCGCATGGGAGACCAGGGAGAGGCACCTGGCTCCTGGCTTTGGATCGGTGCAGCACCGGCTGTTGTGGCCATTTGGGGAGTGAACTAACAGAAGGAAGACTTTTTTCTTTGTCTCTCTCTTTCACTGTCTGTAACTCTATCTGTCAAATAAATACATAAAATTCTTTAAAAAAAGTTTTAGAGACAAAATTAGTATTTTTTTTTCAAATTATACATTTTTCCTAAGTGTACAGGGAGAATTTATTGAATGGCTAGTTGTGTTCCTGGACAGTGATTTCAAAATTTCAAAACTATGTCCATTTGGGAATGTCAAAAGACTTTCTGGTCCATCAGCTTTATAAAATACTTCTTTCCAGAAGATGATATAGTCATGAAAGCAAACCATTGGAGAGAAAGAAAACAAATTATAGTAAACCTGTTGCCAATAACCTATCTGAAACACTTCCTAAGTTTAACATTATTTTATAGTACAATTCTCTGTATAGTTAAAAACTACTGCTGATATCTTGATTTAAGCATGTTGAAAGTTGATATCTCCCTAGGAAGCAGTTAAATTCAATTTATACAATTCTAGTAAATTATTAGTGAATAGATGAAACTTTTTTTTATAAAATCATGGAAGTGCCTGTCATTCATCTGAAAATATCTAAAAAAGATGAAGACTTTGGGCTTAGCAAACTACTCATGAAAGTAAGGCACTGGACCACCTGGCCATGCATCTCAACCATTGTGCTGTATGACGTCGCTTCCTCTTTCTGTAGAGTCTATGAGAACACCTTTTTTTGCAGTTTTCACATTCTGGACAAGGGTTGCCTTACAGTGAGATTTCTTTTTTTCCCTTCATCATCCTTTGCAAGATATTCCGCTTGTAAGCTCTGGATATAATTATGAAGACACAAATTTGTTTTGAAGCTGTGTTTAAATGATAAGATGTTGGTTGATTATGGTGGATGCTTGGGAGTTTTGTAGATTATATGTGATGGTCCGTGGATTCCTGATCTCTGAAAATTCCACACTTCTCTGGGTAGGCTGGTGTTAAAGATTCTTGTTCTTCCTTTTGTTTCAGAATCTGTGGAAGGATTTACTGTTCTCTTGAGGCTACCAGGATAATGTCTACCCTTTATTTTTGCCACCTGTGTGATCACATACTCTACATAGATCCCCTTTGGGATTGGAATTCTCATTTTCTTCCTCTTGGAAGGAATTTAAGGAATTAAGGCTTACAGGTATAGGGATGGTGACCAAAAAGCTTGGTTTTTACAAAAATATCTAGTGAGCATATTTTTGTTATAACATTGATAAAATCTATATTTATGTAGGAAGAACAATAAGCTAATCTTAGTTTTATCTTTGTTACTAGGGAATTAGCTTTCAAATAGATTAGGTTTCTAAGTAAAATTTGATGCTGAAAAACACAATTTTTGGTAATTTGTTTTTTCTTGAGGAAAAGAATGTATACTGAGACAATGGTCACAAATAAATGAAAAATTGTTTTGTTTTCAAAATTTATTAAACTGACAACACAATAAATGAAAGTATTATAGGCATTTCAAACATATTTTAATAAGCATGATTTGTAACTGTTTAATACTTTTTTGGTTGCTAGAAATTTTTCTATGCTATGAATTTTTCTATGCTGTGGATAATATTAAGAAGCACTTGCATATATGTAAATGTCTTGCCCCATATGATTCATCCAGCTGTCTCTGAATTTTTCATCAGTTTTTAATTTCAGCTTTCTAGGTACTTTCATGATTCCAGAAATCAGTTACTCAGATGTGGAAGATAGTAAACAATATTCGAGATTTTACTACATTTTTCATATCTGGTTAGAGATATCCCATATCCTCTTGTTTTTTTTTTTTTCGTTTGTCTTGTTTTTTTTGTTTTGTTTTGTTTTTTGGACAGGCAGAGTGGACAGTGAGAGAGAGAGCGACAGAGAGAAAGGTCTTCCTTTGCTGTTGGTTCACCCTCCAATGGCCGCCACGGCCAGCATGCTGCGGCCGGCGCACCACGCTGATCCGAAGCCAGGAGCCAGGTGCTTCTCCTGGTCTCCCATGGGGTACAGGGCCCAAGCACCTGGGCTATCCTCCACTGCACTCCTGGGCCACAGCAGAGAGTTGGACTGGAAGAAGGGCAACCGGGGACAGAATCCGGTGCCCTGACTGGGACTAGAACCCGGTGTGCCAGTGCTGCAAGGTGGAGGATTAGCCTGTTCAGCCGCGGCGCTGGCCCCCATATCCTCTTGTAAACATATGATCTTCATCCTGTTTGTGGTAGTTTTTCAAACTTCTATCTCTTTTTTTCTGCACAGGGTTCAGATCACTCACTCCAGGGAGTTCATGCTTCAGAGCTTTCTGCACCTTCATAATGAAAGTCCTTCAGTTCTTTCTTACAGTTAACTTTTTTTTTTCTTCCAGCCTCCAATTCTTAAATGTTTCTAATTTATTTTTGCTTTTAAATATTTCTATGGAATATTAAGGTAGGCTATTCAAGGAGTCTTCAAAAATTTTATGGAAACATGTATTATTAAAAAATGCATGGATTTCAAAAGTGGTAGTAAGTAACTGGTACAATGGAGAAGGTCTGTAATTGTTGAGCTGAAGAATTAATAAATAATGACTACAGGTGTGGAAACATGAGGCGATTGAGGGCCAGCATTGTGGTGAAGCAGGTTAAGCTGCTGCCTGTGAAGCTGGAATCTCCTGTGGGCAATGGTTTAAGTCTGCCTGCTCTATTTTCCCATCCAACTTCCTGCTAATGCACCTGCGAAAGCAGCAGAAAATGGCGTATGTACCCAGGCCCCTACCAACCACATGGGAGACCTGGATGAAGCTCTTGGCTCTCAGCTTTGACCTGGCCCAACCCTGGCCATTGCAGCCATTTCAGGAGTGGACCAATGGATGGGAGATGCCCTCTGTGCCTCTCTTCCTCTCTCTGTAATTTAGCACCTCAAATAGATAATTTTTTAAAAATATGCAATTGAAGGGGAAAATTACTGAAATTGCAAACTAAGAGGTAAAATGAACATCTCTTCCAAGTTATGATTACCAAATTTTGGAGGACTCATATAGGTATCCAGTTAAATATTAAAGGACTGTTGAAAAATGGATTTAGAAGAGTTAATCTTAGCTTTTAAGGATATTGAAATAATTACACTCTTTTTTCTGAGTTCTCATACTATAGAAAAGGATCCATTCTACTGTTAAAATTGAATTGCGAACACAGCATGGGCCACAAAGCCAGTTTGGGCTTTCCACTCCTATCTTATGACTAAATATTTCACCCAGCCACTTACTTGGTTGTAGACCATCTGAAGGTCCTTCTTTGTGTAGGGGTGTTCTAAAACTGCTTACCTTAGGAGAGCAGGAAACCAAGAAAAAAATACTTCTGAGAGAGAGAAAAGTAAAATGAGAGAGAAAGAGAGAGAGAGAGAGAGAAGGAAAAAAAGGAGGGAGGATAGTGGAAAAGGAAGGAAGAGAAGAAGAGAAAAGGGAGGGAAGAGGGAAGGGTAGGGGAGAGGGGAGGAGATGAGAGAAAGGTAGAGAAGTAGAAGGGAATTCCAGGAGGCAGAGCCTTGTATAAGTAGCAGCCATATATGGATTGAGAGGCAGCAAGGGAAGAGAGAAACACAGCTTCCTCATGGACAACACTAATTACAAAGTATTGTTTGTAGTTGTTGCATCTCAGTTTTGACTGCTTCCAAGATTATATTTGTACAATGCTTGATGGAACTAATTTATGAGAATTCATCCCAGACAATCATTCTCTACAATCTAAGGATGACAGTATGCTCCTGTGCATTTTGATTGTGGTAGAATCTGATTATGGGTTACTGTATTGGAAATGCTCTTTATCTAAGTGGATTGGAGAGTGTCAGAGGGATATAGAAGTGTGGAATACAAACATAGAAAGGAGAGTAGAAGGGATCATGTGAAAAACTATACTGTTTGCTGACTCCAATGACTTACGAGTCTATGCTTTATCTAATTTTCTTTTCAGGGATATTTGAATTCACTGGAGGAATAAAACCTTCCTACTTTCCCAAAATCAGGTTGGGTGGAGGTACCATGTTGCATGAGTCTTGGCAAGTGATAGTTATGGAGCTTGGCCCAAATCTTTGTTCAACAGAAGCTTAGTTGCCTGTTGAAACTGAAAGAAATTGAGCTAAATTTCTTTGTATAAGTAAGTGGCAAGGGGAAGGGGTTGTGATGCAGTGGGTTAAGCTACAACATGCAATGCCGGTATCCAATATGGGCACTGGTTCAAGTCTCATCTGCCCCACTTCTGATCCAGCTGCCTGTTAAGGCATCTGGGGAAAGCAGCAGAAGATGGCCCAAGTGCTTGGGCCTCTGTTACCCATATGGGAGACTGGATAAAGCTTCTGAATCATTGCTTCTACTTGGTCCAACACCAGCCATTGCAGCCTTTTAGGGAATGACCCAGCAGATGGAAGATTCTCTCTCTCCCTCTCCCCCCCCCCTTTCTGTGTGTGTGTTCTCTCTCTAATTCTGCCTTTCAAGTAAATGAAATAAAACTTTAAAAACATGGTAAATCAGCTTTTCTCCAAAGAGAAGCAGGAATAAAACTGTATGGAGCCAAGATGTAGGTACATGACTAAACAACATGGCAGAATGATAAAAGGATTTAAGAACAGGGAAGGCAAATTCAGTTCTGTTTGTTTTGACTGGGAATGAAATGGAGATGGTCAGAACTTGTGACACTGTAAGGGAAATGTTGTTGTCTCCAGAGGGTTGCACTATTCTGTCTCCCTAAACCTTTTATGAAGATGTTTATACAATCACAGTATTGCACTTTATCTGACTCTAGTGTTATTGGGCATAAGGAAGGCTTAAGAAATTCTCCAATTCATTTATGTTCTGGGAAATAGCTAGTAACAAATGAAAACCTTGCCTTTGCACATTCTGAGATCAGCCCTTATGTACTCTGCTTTGCAATTCTCTTAAAGATTCACAGATGGCTACCTTATACACTCGCTTCTATAAAGTCTCAGGGCCTCTTCCTTTTGCTTGCAATGATTCTTATTGATAAACATTATACCTATAGCAATTTCTTGAACAAAATCAGGTCTTTAATTTTCCTGTGTAATTTTACTTTCACAGTTTTGGTACCGTGAAAAGACTTGGATAGAACTGGCTCTCTGGGTAGCTTCTCATTTACTCCACCCAAATGACAAGTTTTAGGATCCTCTGTGCTTTATCCCTGACTGGCTAACCAGGGTACCAGTAGTGAGTCCAATTCCTGTACTCTGCTTTGGACTTCTGAACACTGATAGACTAATAAAGATTTGACTTCGATTCTTGTTGAGTTCTTGTTTGATTTCTGGGACCAGGTTCTTTTGGTTTAATGAGCTGATCGTTTGGTGATCTCTATCAATGGATTACTGATAGAGAGATTTTATCTCTGTTTGCTACTGTACTTCTGATCCAGCTTTCTGCTAATACACATGGCAAAGCAATGGTGGATGGCCTCTGCCACCCATATAGGAGACCCAGATGGAGTTTCTGGCACTTGGCTACAGCCTGGACCATGTATGGCAGTTGCAGCCATTGGGGAGTTGGAAGCAGATTGAAGATCTCTCGCTCTCTCTCTCTCTCTCTGATACTCTACATTTCAAACAAGTAAATAAGCACATTAAATAATTAAAAAGAAAAACTGACGTTGAAAAATAGAAACTAATTCAGGAATGTTTTTTAAGGGATATATATATATATATATATATTTTTTTTTTTTTTGACAGGCAGAGTGGATAGTGAGAGAGAGAGACAGAGAGAAAGGTCTTCCTTTTTGCCATTGGTTCACCCTCCAATGGCCGCTGCGGCCGGCGCACCGTGCTGATCCGAAGCCAGGAGCCAGGTGCTTCTCCTGGTCTCCCATGCGGGTGCAGGACCCAAGAACTTGGACCATCCTCCACTGCCTTCCCGGGCCATAGCAGAGAGCTGGCCTGGAAGAGGGGCAACCAGGATAGAACCCGGTGCCCCAACCAGAACTAGAACTTGGTGTGCCGGCGCCGCAAGGCGGAGGATTAGCCTGTTAAGGCACGGCGCCGGCCAGCGATGTTTTAAATAATTGGAATTCAGGTCATTTTGTTAAAGCTTTGGTAAAGATGACTTAGAGAATCTCCTTACTTGATAATGTTGATATACTCTAAGTATATTCTTAGCATATTCAAAATAAATTATTTTTCAGAATTAATATACATTATATCTGAAGATTATTTTTAAAGATTATGTTCACCCATATTTATTATTTATTTTTTTAAAGATTTACTTATTTATTTGAAAGTCAGAGTTACACAGAGAGACAAGGAGAGGCAGAGAGAGAGAGAGAGAGAGAGAGAGAGAGAGAGAGAGAGATCTTCCATCCACTGGTTCACTTTTCAGATAGCTGCAATGGCCGGAGCTGCGCTGATTCAAAGCCAGCAGCCAGAAGCTTCTTCTGGGTTTTCCCACGTGGGTGCAGAGGCCCAAGGACTTGGACCATCTTCTAATGCTTTCACAGGCCATAGCAGAGAGCTGGATAGGAAGTGGAGCAGCCGGGACTCGAACCAGCACCCATAGAGGATGCCAGCACTGCAGGCGGTGGCTTTACCTGCTACGCCACAGTGCTGGCCCCAATCACCCATCTTTGTAATAAATACAATATTCACCCTGGAAAATGGGGATAATTACTACATTTATAGATAGTTTACCTAAAACTTTTTAGGCTGACTTTTATCTGGTTTTGCATGCTATCGAAAGAAGTAAATTTCCTTATTGATTACATTATTCTTACAGTGAAATTTCAAGTTTTTCTCTTAGAAAACTATTAGAACTATATTAACCGCAACTCCACAGATTTGTTTGTTTGTTTCACCACTGTAGTTCTCTAAAAGTATTTGTAATCACCAAGGACAGAATGCCTTGCTTTATTACAAGGGACTATTAGAGGCTGGAGGCAAAGATCTATGCCAGAAACTTTTTGGTGTTTACTTCTGATTATACTCTTTCTATAAGTTTGAGTCCATACCAGCGGAAAGCTTTGCAGGATTGCTAAGCCAAGATTAAATGGTAAAACTTTGGCAAGTAGGGTGGGAAGAATCAATATGTTCCTAAAGTTGTATTTATGAAATACATGAAGTTTGTATACCTTAAATAAAAGGTTTCTGGGAAAATTTTAAGAAATTTACTACATAGGAGTAAATGAACTGCTGAAGATGATTGTTGAAGTTTGGAATATTGTTGATTTTAATATCCTATTTTATGGATTTATATATCCTTATATTTAAATATTTTTCTGTTTTCTATAAGTTATGTATAGCTATAACTATTTAAGAGATCATGCTCTTGTAAACTAAAATGAAATATTTGTAAATGACATATTTTTCCCTGACAGATGTTTATTTTTATTTTCAGAACCACATTAGTATTTGGGTAGGTTCAATATGAATCTGTTCTTCTTGTTCTGAGGACACAGCTGAAATTATTGGTTATACAACTGAGGCATTGCTAGGAATGAAATTTTTGTTAATCATGCTCATTTAATTGGAAATAACCAGACATTTTTAAAGAACTTGGTTTGATTTTATGGAGCAAATTCTTTTAATACTCTCTTGGAAAAACTGATGTGGTTTCTGCTGCAAGTATTACCAGCTGTTCCAGTGATTAAGGAGGTCACATTCTGATTGGCCCAATGATCAGTAAAGGATAAACTTAGCAAGTCTGAGTTGTTCCTTCCATGAACATTCTAAATAGTGTTTGACTGTTTTTTTGGCTCTTGATAAGTAATACCTAAGCCCTTGTGCAATGGGCTAAATATTTGGGTTACCCCCAAGGCCCCATGTTGAAACGTTAATCCCCAATGTCATGGTATTTGGAAATGAAGTCTTCTTGCGTTTATTAGGTCATGAGGTAGAACATGCATGGTAGGTTCCTTGGCCTTATCAGAAGAGACATGAGAGGTCTTGCTTCCTCTCTTTTTGAACTCCAGGATGTGAAGACAAAGCTAACTGGGAAGTGCCCTCATGAGACAGTGGACCTGACAGCACCTTGATTCTGTACCTCCAAATTTCCAGGACTATGAGAAATATACGTTTATGTGAGCCACGCAATCTGTGATATTTTTATTATAACACCTTTACCTGAGAAATCTTGTAATATCCTGTCCAATGAGAGTATCTTTATTTAGTCTATTAGCTATACTCTGTGCAACAGACTATACTAACAATATGACTGATAATGGACTCCATGCAGTATTAGCTTAAACTCTGGAGGAGCTAGAATTTAAGGTCAGTGACTCAGATAACCAGTCATTCCTGTTTGACTGACTCCTGATTTCAAAACCTTGGGTAGCCTTCTTTGGTTTGTACTACTCCTGTGTGCTGCCACCTACCACATAATTTCTGGGAGAAATCAGCACTGTCCTTATGACTCCCCTGGGAGAAGAGAACTGGAAGTTTGCACCTGTTGTCTCCTGGACAACCATATGTGCCTCTTCCCTGTGCAGCTCTAAGTATGCATACTTGTACTGTAAAAAGTATAGCATGTTTTCTGGGTTCTGTATGTTCTTATACTGAATTATTAAACCTGAAAATAGACTTGGGAGTCTTTGATACCATCCAGGATATTTTGGGAACCTTGAGAGGAGAAGGAATGCCTTTGAATTTTTAAGTATTGCCAGCGAAATCTGATGGTGAGTTTTGAGTTGGCTTCTTTAGCTTAAGCAGCTTTTAGAAATCATGTCTGAGATTTTGTATGAAAACATCTAGCAAAACAATTTCAATAATTTGAATTATTATTGATGTTGTATCTATATAAATAATCAGGCCAAATCTACTGAAATCATTCTTATTTTTTGATTTATAATTGTCTTTCTTTTAGGTTATTTAAAAAAATCAGGGTGACTGTAGAGAAAAAGCCTATGTTTTTTTAAAGATTTATTTATTTGTTTGAAAGAGTTACACAGAGAGAGAAGGAGACACAGAGAGAGAGAGAAAGAGAGAGAGAGAGAAAGAGAGAGAGAGATAGACAGAAAGATAGAGATCTTCCATCTGGTGGTTCACTCTCAAATTGGCCACAACAGCTGGAGCTGTGCCCATCGAAGCCAGGAACTAGGAGCTTCCTAGGGATCTCCCATGCGGATGCAGGGACCCATGGACTTAGGCCACCCTCCATTGCTTTCCCAGGCCATAGCAGAGAGCTGGATCAGAAGTGAGCAGCCAGGACTCAAACTGGCGCCCACATGGGATGCCAGCACTGCAGGCCGAGGCCTTACCAGGTACTTCACCACATTGGCCCTGAAGATTATGCTTTTTAAATATTATTTGTTATATTTGAAAAAGCAGAGTTACAGAGAGAGAGAGAGAAAGTGAAAAACAGAGAAAGGGAGAGAGAGAGAGAGAGATCTTCCATCTGCTTTTTCACTACCCAAATGGCCACAACATCCAGGGCGAAGCAGGCCAAAGCCAGGAGCCAGGAGCTTCCTCCATGTCTCCCACGTGGGTGTAGGTACATAAGCCCTTGGCCATCTTCCATTGCTTTCTCAGGTGCATTAGCAGGGAGCTTGATAGGAAGTGGAGCAGCCAGGACTTGAACTGGCACCCATATGAGATGCCAGCTTGCACGCAATTGTTTACCTACTACAGTACAGTGCTGGCCATTGTGTCAATGGAAAACTATGTTTTACAATACATTTCTTAGTCCCCGTATTATAGTCTTATTCATGGTCTTGAAGCCATTTTGTACAGTTTTTACACTATGAGTAAATGATGGTGTGTAACTCTGTTTTCTCTGGCAGAGTCTTAATTGACATCTTCTCTCTGAAGAACGCATTTTGGGACACATCTATTATTTGGACAAGATCTAATTTACCTTGCCCAAATTGTCAATAATTACTAAATTTTCAGTTCTTCCAATTTCCTTCAATATGACTACAATTCATTAAATTTCTCAAATTTCTCTTCCTCCCAACTGTGCTTGAAATGTCTAACCTAGAAGGGACCACCTTGTCCTTGCAATATTCTAGGAAAACGACCACTTCTGTCTTTATTCTGACTCTCTTAAGACTTGCATATGACTGCCTTGTTTACCTAGCTATTTAAACCCTCTTTTTTCTTTGGGATGTTTCTTTTTAATAAATATTGTCCATATTGCAATAGCTTGAATAAAATAATCTCTAGCACATTTTGTTTTTAAGACGCGCGCATGTGTGTGTGTGTGTGTTCTCTAAGGAAAGCAGTTGATTTTCACTTTTTGGAAAAAAATTGAAAATAGCTAAGAGAACAGTTCCAAGAGTCAGAGAGAATATCATCAATATAAAGAAGAAGTCGGGGCATAGCAGGTTAATGGCCTGGCCTGAAGTGCCAGCATCCCATGTGGGCCCTGGTTTGAGTCCCGGCTGCTCCACTTCTGATCCAGCTCTCTGCTATGGCCTAGGAAAGCAGTAGAAGATAGCCTAAGTCCTTGGGCCCCTGCGCCTGCGTGGGAGACCTGGAAGAAGCTCCTGGCTCCTGGCTTCGGATTGGTGCAGCTCCAGCCGTTGCAGCCATCTGAGGAGTGAACCGTTGGATGGAAGACCTCTCTCTCTCTGCCTCTCCTCTCTCTGTGTAACTGTGACTTTCAAATCAATAAATAAATCTTAAAAAAAAAAAAAAAGAAGAAGCAGAGTGAAGTGACAGAACATTAAGCCCTTTGCAAAGTCACTTGGAATTTTACAATGGGCTTTATGGCCGTGTTGCAGAATAATCCCCCCAAAAGTAGTTGGAGATATTGCTACAGAACGTCTAAATCTGGGTCTGCTCACCAACATGCAGAAAGCCAATACCTGACATCGGGGTGGTGGGAGAATATAGGTATTTATTTGTAAAGCACAGAGCACGAAGCTGGGTAGCTATCCGTTATTTCCCAGGCTGCCTGAAGACTTAGGGGAGAAGGTTCTTAACGGATTGAACTTAAAGCTAAAAGGCGTGTGTTCAGCTTATGTCCAAGTTCCTGCTTTATCAGTGGTGCTTGTGACCTTTCTGTGATTGGTCAGTGATGCTGTGCTCTTTAGGGAAATTTTATGGTGGTCAAGCAGGCTTCAGTAAGTCCAAGGCATTACATAAAGGTGCTCCTTACATTCCAGTCCTGGAATCTCCATGATCAATTGTCTCTGGACAATGTTGGCTAACCAGGATTTATCTATTGGGGAAGCAAATGACTTATTGAGTCCAGTGATTAGAAGCTTGTAGGGCCAACTACGTCATGCCCTCAAGTCACTGTATTCTTCTGTATCCTAAATGACTTGAGCTAAGGGTGGGAAGCTGGGTCCTGGTTCGGTTTTAGCGGTGCTTCCTAAATTATAACACAGAGGCAAATCCTTTGGAAGCTTGTTGAAATGCAGATTCTGATTCAACAGAGCTGGTGTGGGGCCCATGTTTCTTGATTTTTTTTCCCCCAGATGGTGTTGATGCTGCTGTCCAAGCTTTGCAAGAATGAGAGTTTGAGTTAAATTTTTATAGAGCTCAAGGATGACCTCAGCTGACATGGGGTTATACAATCCGTGAACCGATGCCAGTTATGTTTGGTCACTCTGTACATTTTCAAAGATGCTTGGATCTATAGTACATAGACCACGCTCACCACAGTGTGGGGAGGAAGAATAGCTGACTCGCAGCTTTGTTCCCAGGAGGTAAAATTAATAACCACAACAAAAGGCAGTGACTGCTTTCAAGGCTATCTCATAATAGGTAAAATCAGTCAATAAGAGAACTGAGATTTTCAAGCAATTCAGCATATAAATTTATATCTCATAAGCTATAATATGCTATGAATATAGTTTCAGCAGCTGCAGCCTCTACAGAGTTCTTACAAGCAAGGTTATTAACATTTTGATTTTTTTTTAAACCAAGGCAAGTGTTTAGTTTTCCTATTGCCTTAAAAACAGGTATGAGAAGTTGGTCTTCATAGTATGGCACCAAAAACAATATTAATATTTAAACAATTCTCTGCACATGCAAAATTATTTTGTCTCTAAAAATACAATAATGTCATGGATTCTTATATATGTGTGGCTATCTAAATGCAGATTTTTTTTTCCAGTTAGACCTTGTCCCACTCAATTACATAGTCAGCCAGCAGATACTACACTCATCACCAGGATAAATTCCCATTAGAGAGCATGAGATTGAATTTACAGTTCAGCTTGAGCCTTCCTAGAACAGATTATACATTTGAATTTACAGCATAATATTTCACTTGAGATGACTGAATTACAGATGCATTACAATGAAGCCCACAGTACATAGGACTTGACAAATTCACACCAACTTGTATGTTGGTATTTACCTTGACAAAAGACATTTCCAGTTGCCTAGATTCTAAGAAGTCTAGGAAAAATTATATATACAAATTCAGTTAACAGAAATGAGAACTTTTGGCATGTGAATCCTTCTTCATAATTTTTAAATTATTGTCCCAGTAGATTTCACCTGGGTGCCCGCCACCTTCAAATAGAATAGAAAGTGGTGACTACTATTGTCACACTTTTTACCAGGAGGGGATTGAATTGCAGTGTGCTGCAAGGAGAAAGAAATAGACTGGACATGCTTAAATAATTTCAGCAGCCTAATGAGATGGAGAAAGTGAACACATTTAATTGAGCAGTGAGCAGCAACATCATTACCTTTTATATGCAAAGATGAGAGGGAGTACATGTGTGTGTTTGAGCATGCACTTGAGTGCATAGCTAAGGTCAGTCAAAACAAATCTGGGATGACAGGAGATGATTTTTAAAAGATTAATTATTGATCCCCACAAAAATAGGGTTGGAAACAATAAGGGATTCTATTTACATATTTAAGAGGAGAAATGATTTATTTAATTAAAAAAAATTTTTTTACTTAGAGTCATGTATATAAAATTAAAAGAACTTAAAGTTATCCTTCTTGTTCATGTGTAAAATTCAACGTTGTACAAGTCTCAGCAGTTGCACAATGCTATTATTCTGTGTAAATTTCCAAAACCTCATAGATATTTCAGGTTAGGCAAAAACAAAAGAACAAAGGGAAAAGATAACTCTGGGGCATTTTGCTTTGTTGTGATAATTTGGAAAAGTCATGTAGATTGGTAGTGACAAAGTAAATTGATAATTATGGCATTTGTTCTAATTCTCCAGGAATTCTACTTTCTATCACCCCTTATTTCACAATTTCCCTTGTCCCAAAGTCAACACTCTACTAGGCTCTTCTCCACTCTACTAGGCTCCTGCAAAGACCCCCAGCAATAAAAACAACCCTACAGAATTTAACAACTCTATTACTGAATTTATGGTGTCTGAATTCACCTGAATGCACAAAATTTGGTTACCAAGTATTGCCTTCTGTGGTTATTCCAGATGTGTGTGAACTTTCAAGTCCAGTGGTCAACTCCCTGCTTCCCTTCTCTGAACGGATACTCAAGTGTGTCGTAGGAAATAGACGACAGTACAATGCTTTCCCCCAACTTTCATCAACCACATTCTAATCTTGTTCTTTACATAGTGGAAGATACATTTCCTTATTCAAGGCTGATATTTTAACTCCTCTTTCTCTTTTGTATTTGCACTAAGACCATCATACCATTCCCCAGCAAAACAAACTTACTGTTTTTAATATTTATGCCTCATATTTCTCCTATAGTATTTTGCAATTACTACAACCTCCAGAATAATATTAAATAATGTTATTTCTGAATTTAATGCAACCTCTTTTAATATTTCACCATTAAATATGATGTTTTCTCTAAGTTAATTTTCTTCTACTTTATTTATGCTTATTTGATTTTTCTTTTATCTGGCTTCTATAATTGAATTCTGGTTAGTGCATTAATTTTTTATGTTATTTTCTTTCTATTAAATACATTTAGCTCACTTATTTTCTTCTGGGTGTTCTATGAGTTATATCCTGTGGTTTTTGATACAACGAATGCTCATTGTCATTCATTTTAAAAAGCTCATAATTGGATTTAGAATGAGGTTTTATAATTTCCTAGTTAATATTTTGTGGGAGAGAAGGAAATCTTGCATTTTGATCAGAACATATGACTTGAATAATTTTTATATTTGCAAGTTTAAAACTTTGTGCACAAATATCTAATTATTTTTATGTTTTTCATAAATATCTTAAAAATATGTTATAATTTAAGATATATTACTTAACTTGACACTTTCTCTGGAATCCCAATGAGTAGGGAAAAATAATTAAAAATAATTTTACATCTATCCATATAAGTTTTTAGTTGAGAATCTGTGTTTTAAAAGAAAGATCAACAATACAAAAATAACAAAATTATTAACATGCATATTTCATGTATATATTGAAGATTACCAGGAAAAATGAATATATTTCAAAGAACTGGCTTAGAAGTCAGACTTTTGTAGTATCTTCAGCTGAATGCAAACGAAGTTATGGGCAGGACAATTACAGGGAAAGGCAAGATGAACAAGAGCAATGTTTGGGATGCAGAGTTTAGTGTCTTCTCCAATGATAAACATCTGGTGATTTAGTCAGCCTTTTCTTCCCATAAAGAGAGCAAGTTGTTCTTATATCTGAAACTTTCCTTTATAGATGTACATTTCCCTACTAAAACCATGACATATCGGCTTCCAGAGCTTCTCCTGTGTATGCTGTTTCTCAAAATAATCAGCTCAAAATAATCCTGCTGCTGCAAAGGCATGCTTGGAGGGAACCTATTCTGGTCTCCTATAGTCATAATTTGGAGGGTTGCCATATTTTGATCTACAAATATCTGTTTCTTAAAATTCTCTTGGGACTTCGAGATCTTTTTCTAAGCAATTGTTTCTCTTTTTCTTCTTTGTCAAGGATCTTGAGAGAGTGAACAGTTGCTGGGACTGCCTGCATATGTCCCATTCATCCTTCAGTCTTCTGTAGCCTATCTTTCAGTCCCAGGAGGTGCCCCTAGTTACACTTAGTTGCCTGATTGCTTTCTTGGTCTTTTCCTTTTGGTCTCAATTTGCAGTGATGCTTTGGAGGATAAAGCTATAATCACGTGTCCACCCTTATCCTTTTGATACGTCTTATTCAAGGAAGTTTATTTAACTTTCATAAGGTTGAAAAGAGTATTGACATGACACAAAATAGAGAAATGATGGTAGCTATGTTTCTGCTGGAGAAATAAAGAGCAGAAAGCTAAAATTGATTGATAGTCCTAGATTTAACCTAAGTCATTGCGAAATTATTGGTGCATAGTTTCCAATTTTCATGAAAAGCAGTGACATAGCTTCTGCCTCCTCTGCTATCATACACCTTGCTCTGTGTGCCTCTTTGGATCATACTGGGAACCTGAGCAAGAAGCAAGGTTCGAACTTTGGGTCCTTCTGAGAGGCTGGAGGCCATGATCTGTTCTACAGAACATGACTTTTCTGTGTTTAAAGCATCTTCATTTTCTTAGCGTCCGTGATGGTTACTGGTATCACTGAAACGCTAGCTCTGGGGTGTTATTCTGAAGTCAAGTTCATTGGTGCCTAGAGTGAGGTTAGGGGCTGGGTGCAGAGCCTGGGCCCTACAGGGCCCAGCCTGCATGTCTGAAGGCATGGAATTGGGACACAAAAGGGAGTTCAGATGTCTGGGCACAAATTCAGGAAACAGAGTTATTCAACTAAAATAATTGGGAAAAGTAGGCAAAAGAATTGGTAACAGTAGTGAAAAATTCCTTAAATCCTCAGTAAATTTCTGATCTAGCCAGGAGTTCTTAGGGCCTTCCTGCTTAGGCAGAAAGAAGACATCCATAGAAAATATGCAGGGTGTGGAGTCAGGGGAGAGGGGGGTTTGAAACTAAGGGCAGAGGTGAGATTTCACACACTCTCTTCTCTGTTTTTTTTTTTTTTTATTATGAAATTTGTTTTTATTATGAAAATGTTTCACAACATGCAAATCAAACCCTCATTCATCATCCAGCATTGGGAACATATCAAGAAAATATTACACCTAGCATTTCTAGTTTGAAGTAGAAAAGTTTCTCATGATAGCTCAATCCACCATTCTAGTGCATTTTGCTTTTATACCTGCAGCTTGCTCTTCTAGCTCCCCTGCCAGACATGTTACATTCTTCTGCCAGTGTAAACATTGCTTTAAATCTCTTAAACAAGCTGTTTTGAGAAGCATTTCTCTTTTATTTCTCTTCTTTCAGGATCCTTGAAGCAGCAAAGGTCATTTTTACATAAATTTCTCTCCCCTTCAATGGAGAAATGTTGATGGAACTTTTTGAAGATATTAATTTTAACTGTTTCACATCCCCAAAGAGCATAAACAACACATGAATTGGATTACCATATGGAAAATGATAAGTTTTTCCTCCTTTATACAATGAAGTCAACAGGATGCTGAAAATCTATTGTTACTTGTTACTGCTATTTTGCACATTAAAAATAATAGAGACAAGTGAAGCCAGGGTCAAGTTGAGCCTCTATTCTTCAGTCCTTCCCTTTTTCAAGGTTGTTGTGTTACTCTTTCAGGGTACACTTGAAAAGTATCTGCTGACATTTAGAAAAAAATTGGGATTCTTTGTTATAAATCATACAAGCACAGAGCTTTTTTCCTCTTCTCCCAGAAAGTGAGAAAAACAGAAATTTACCAGGTTAGAATGAGATTTAACACACTCTCTTATAATTAACAGCTCAGTGTTTAGATCAACATTTCTTCTTTTATCTCTAGGGAAACAATCCTCAGCTGTGAAGCAGGAATATGTTGCACAGGGTGAGGCTGAATTTGTGGACTGCGAGTGGGAGGCCTCGGAGAAGGATGCTGCTGAAATAAATGCTTGAACATGTGGGTTTCCTTCTTCCCACCTCTCCCCACATTGTCTTATTCCAACTTCTCTCTTTTCAAGTGGTCATGAAACGTGTGGTCATAGTAATTATAAGAGGTCAATCCAGCATCCAGAATGGAAATAGCTGCAGACATACACAGATTTTTATTTTAACTTTGTGATGCTGCAACTTGCAGGATTACAGGCTTTCAGGATTACAATGATCCTCTCAAAGACTGACTCTTGTTCTTATTATTTGTTTTTTTTTTGTTTGTTTTGTTTTGTTTTGTTTTTACAGGCAGAGTGGACAGTGAGAGAGAGAGCGAGAGAGACAGAGAGAAAGGTCTTCCTTTTCCTTTGGTTCACCCCCCAATGGCCGCTGCGGCTGGCATGCTGCAGCCGGCGCACCGCACTGATCCGAAGCCAGAAGCCAAGTTCTTCCTCCTGGTCTCCCATGCAGGTGCAGGGCCCAAGCACTTCGGCCATCTTCCACTGCTGACCACAGCAGAGAGCTGGACTGGAAGAGGAGCAACTGGGACAGAATCTGGCGCCCGGACCGGGATTAGAACCTGGTGTGCTGACGCCGCAGGAGGAAGATTAGCCTATTGAGCCGCGGCACCGGCCTCTTGTTCTTATTCTTATGCTCTACTTTACTAAAAAGTATAATAGTCTTTAGGTGTTCAGAAAACATGAATTAGTTGATTACCTACTAATGAATAATTGATTGTGTCTGGCATCTCTATGATAAAATTGTAAGTACGGCAATGATCTCTTACTAGAGTTTAGTTGTTGGTTTCCTGTAACTGTACCATCCTATGCTGCCCAGTATGTGGTTAAAGAATACTTGAAATGTGGCTGGTCTAAATTGAGATGTACTGTAAGTAAAAATTACACCATGGATTTCAAGAATTAATATGAAAGAAATGTAGAATGCCTAACTTAAAAGTTTATTTATCTGAAAGATAGAGTGATAGTGAGAGAGTGAGAGACCCAGAGAGAGACAGATAGCTTCATTTCCCAAAAGGCTTTATCAGCCAGGTCTGGGTAAGGCTCAATCCAGAAGCTAGGAACTTCATCCTGATCTTTAAAATGGATAATTAGGGCCTACATACATGGATCATTTTCCTCTGCTTTCCCAGGCTCATTAGTTGGAAGCTAGATAGGAAGTGGAGCAGCCATAACTTGAACTGGCACTCCAATATGGATGCCAGTATTTCAAGTAGCAGCTTAACTATCTGTACCAAAATGCCAGCCCCTAAAAATGCATAAGTTTTATGTTTATTATTTGCTGAAATGATATTTTGAATATATTTGATTAAATATGATAGTAAAGTTGATTTCGTTTTATGCTTTTAAAATGTGGCTGCTAGGTAATTTAGAATTATGTAAGACACATTTGTGGCTCATAAAGTGAGCTTTACCTGAACAGCACTGGTCTAGGGTATGTTCTCCTGTTCCATGCTCAGAGATTTTGATTTAGGTCTGGAGTTGGGAGCCAGGACTCTCCATTTTCAAATAAGCTCTTCAGATGTGATCTAAGGACAACATTTGGAAAAAATGAAACTGGACTACTAGGATAGTTAGTAGAGAAGGAGAATTGAGTAAAAAGCAAAGCGATTAAATAAAGAGTGACAAAGGTCATGACACGAGAGACTCTTCTTGACTGAGAGGAGGCAAGTGAAAGTAGGTTTTCCAGAGAAACAGCCCGAGTCCTGAATTCCGAGGAGGAGTTAGCCAGGTCAACGTGTGTTCTTTATTCCAAGTACAAGAACCAGTGCAAAGGTCTGAATGAAAGCCAGACAGGTCAATGTACTGTAGGACCTAGACTTTATAGTGTGATGGGGGAGGGAGGACGGAAAATGGGAAAAATGAGATGATCTTGGAAAATAGTTAGGACTTTGGTGGTGAAGAATTGGTACATGATATTGAGGGATTTAGATTTTATCTTAAGATAATGGAATCATATAGTGCCATGGCTCACTAGGCTAATCCTCCTCCTGTGGCACTGGCACCCCGGGTTCTAGTTCCTGTCAGGGTGCCGGATTCTGTCCCAGTTGCTCCTCTTCCAGTCCAGCTCTCTGCTATGGCCTGGGAGTGCAGTGGAGGATGGCCCAAGCACTTGGGCCCTGCACCCGCATGGAAGACCAGGAGGAAGAACCTGGCTCCTGGCTTTGGATCGGCACAGTGTGCCGGCCGTAGTGGCCATTTGGGGTGTGAACCAATGGAAGGAAGACCTTTCTCTTTGTCTCTCTCTCTCACTGTCTAACTCTGCCTGTTAAAAAAAAAAAAAAAGATAATGGAATCGTATTGAAGAGATTTGAAGGAATGAAGTGGCATTATAAAAAAATGAGTAGCAACATTTTTAAGCCAGGGAACTTCCAATTAGAAGGTTGTTATGGAATTGAAGTATGAGAATATTCATTTGAAATTTGTTTTGCTTTAAATCAAGATTATGAATCTGATGATTCTGTGTCTTTTTTGTTGTGATGATTTGGAAATGTAGACCATACTTGTTGCTTAATTAGGCCTATAAAACAGTTTGAATTTCTGTGCTACAGCTTTATTAGGGGATTTATCATTTTCCTCCCCTTAGTTCCTTTAACTCCTGTACATTTAGTTAATTTATTCATTTGTGTTTTATGCAACTTTAAACAACTTCTTTGTGTGTCTTGTAAATAAAACAAGGTATATATAAATAAAGAGTAATCTAACTCTGGGAAAATGATGCTACCTGAAGACATGATTATTAAAAGTGTTGTTTTAAAAATTAAGAACAATACTGATCAAATTCCTGAGAGCCTACACATGTTTTTCTTGATTAATCTCTGATATTTGTCACTAATTTAATAATTCCTTCGCTTATTGCATGTAGAATATTCCTCTTAGTTAAAAATAAAGGCTATTGTCTATATTCTCAAAGGTTTAATCCCTGTTTTCTTTTGCATATTACTTATCAGATATGAGCTCATGTGTTTAATTTGTTTACTTTTCCTATGATGTACCATCCTCAAACATGCTTTCCATTACCTAACAATCATATGTACTATAACTTTCAATAAAAATTCTATCAATCTCCTCTATTGATCTTTCCAAACTGGATATAAAGTTATGCATTATTTTTCATACCTTTATAGTCACATGGGGAATTTATTTCATATACAGTAATAGAACTTGGCATTTATATGATAATTTCCATTTATTGCATCCATTATCATCTATCTCCATGGATTATAGAGTTTTTGGGGAAATTGTTCTGAGGATCTCTTCCTAAGCTAGGAAACAGTTTATATCTCAGACCAAATTATAAGGTGTTCCCTCTACTTTTTCACTGCAGCATTTTAAAATTGGTGTGGAGCATTATTACAGAGAAGTTGAAATTGTTTCTGTGCTGTTAACTTTCATTTTATTAGAAAAGTAGAATGGTTCATTATAAAGTAATGTGTGTGAGTGAAAACTTTAGCAGCCATGTCCTGGTTTCCAGGACATCACACACTTCTTGTTTACTTCCATCTCCTTGACTAGTTTCCTGGTTAATTGGCCCTCTCTTCCTTCCTTACCTGCAGATTTGCCATTTTTAAATGCTCGGCCCTTTAACTTGTTCTCTTTCTCTCTGTCTCTCCTATCTCCTTAGGTGATCTGTTCTAGTTCTCTGTTTTAAATACTTCTGAATACTAATAACTTCCAAATGCATATCTCCAGCATTAACCTTTTCCTTAAGTTCCAGATTTGTGTATTATTTAGATTTCTCACAGACATCTCAAATTAATAAATTCAAGAGGGAATTTAGGATTTCTTTCCTTCTAAACTTGCATCTTCTTATCCTTGTCTATTTCCAAAGCAGCCTGTCTACCTAGTTGCTCAGAACAGATATAGAGGCCATTTTTAATTCATCTCTTCCTTAGTGTTTAAATGATGAAAACAGTAACAATATTTGTTGAGTACTTTACTGTGTTCTAATCCTCTTCTAAGTACTTCAATTCTTAGAAACATGCACAATAATTATTCCCCTCTTTCTGTTTAAGATTCCTTTATTTGTAAAGTCAGAGTGAGAGAGAGAGAGAGAGAGAGAGAGAGAGAGAGAGAGAGAGAGGCAGAGAGAGAGAGAGCTATCTTCCATCTGCTGGTTCACTCCCCAAGTGGCATCAATGGCATGGTTGGGCCAGGCTGAGGCCAGGGGCCAGGAACTTCATGCAGGTCTTCCATGTGGGTACACATACTTGGGCCATCCTCCACTGCTTTTCTCAGGCCATTAGCAGGGAGCCAGGTAGAAAGTGGAACAGACAGGACACACACACTGGTGCTTGTATGTGATGCTAGTGTTGCAGCTGGTAGCTTTACTTGCTACACCATAAATGCTGGTCCGTCCCTCTTATCCCCATCTTTCAAATGAGAAAACTGAGATATAAAGATGTTTTGTAAATTTTGCCAGTAAGTGGTGGAGCTGAGATTCAGTCAAGAGATAGGTTTGTTTGGTTGGTTGTATTTTAAAATTTATCTATAATTTGTCTACTTATGTGCATTTTCACAGTCTCTGATGTATCCAAGCCACAATCCTCTCTTAATTGTACCACCTCAACATCTTCCACCAGCTTCTTTTCTTATTCTAACCCAAAATATTTTATGAAGGTGTTTACATGTGTAAATCAAGATAAAGCACTCTAGTGACTTCCTAGGGGACTCAGAAAAATTAAGATTGAAGCTTCTCATAGGCCCAAAACATCCTACATATTAGATCTCCAAGCAGAACCAGAGTCTTCTTTCTCACATCCTATGGACTAGGCCTTTTTAGTTTTTGTGAAAACAAAAGTTGTTTCTACCTCAAAGATTTTGTACTTGCTATTCCTTCTGCCTGGAGTCATTTTTCTCAAATAGCCGAGTTCTTGCTTTTTCTCATCATTCAGGTTTCATATCATTGGTTATCTCCTTAGGGTAAATGCTCCAACCAGAAACCCACCCCCAAACACACACATGCTATACCATTATTGAGTTTTTTATTTTTCTTTAGAGCTCTTATTAGTACTGGTGCTACCCAATATATGTCATTATTTACTGTCTTTCCCTTGACTCTAATTAGACTGTCCACATTGTATTGGCAGAAACTCTGTTAATAGGTTCATGGCTATGTCATCAGTTCCAGCATATGGCCTGACAAAGAGTAGGCACCCAATAAACATTTTTTGTTCCAGAGTTGTTCAAACATGAGTAACTGCTACTGCTGCTGTTGTTGTGGCTTTGTGGTTTAAACTGATATTTTGACATATTATCCCCCAAGGAATTTCTAGTCATAATGAAACAATTTATAATTTATTTGTCACATTTCAAAGATGTGGCTCACCAGGGTTAGGACTACATTAAGGTAAGTGATACACTTTCATGAGGCACAAAATTTGAGGGAATATTAAAAGTCATGTAATGATCAAGGTAAATAATTTTTAATGCAATATTAGAAAAAAATCAGGATGGGTCAATGATCTAGAAGATTGGACACCTATATTTCATGTAACAGTGATTGGATTTCATGCTTTGCTCTGATTCCTGTTTCCAGCTTCCTGCTAATGCAGATCCTGGGAGGTAGTAGTGATGCCTCAAGTGATTGGGTTCCTTACACTTGCATGGATGATCGGATTGGGTTGTGGCTCCTGGCTTTGGTCTGACCTACTGTGGTCATTACAGACATTTAGTGAGTGAGTCAGTGGGTGTGAGCTCTCCCTCTGTCTATCTCCCTATCTCTCAAGTAGACAAATACAGATTTTTGTTCTACTTAATAATATTGGTTGCACTCTTTAATTAACACACAATTATTCTTAGGTGTTTAAATTTAACTGAAAAGTGATCCCTGTTAAATATAAGAGTGGGAATAAGAGAGGGAAGAGATGTACAGTTTGGCACATGCTCAGTCGGACTTACCCCTAATGGTAGAGTTAGTAACATGCCAGGGGATTCCAATTCAATCCCATCAAGGTAGCATGTACCAATGCCATCTCACTTGTCCAAGTGATCAGTTTCAGTTCATAATGATCATAATACAGGATTAAGAGTCAAAGGGATCACATAAACAAAACTAGTGTCTGCTAGTACTAACTGATAGAATTAAAAAGGAGAGAACGATCCAACATGGGAAGTGGGATACACAGCAGACTCATAGAATGGCAGATGTCCTAAACAGCACTCTGGCCTCAGAATCAGCTCTTAAGGCATTCTGATCTGGCTGAAGAGCCCATGAGAGTATTTTAGGCATGGAAAGCCAAGACACTGTGGCAAAAAAAAAACAACAACAACAACCAAAAAAAAAAAAAAAACAAACCCTAAATGAAAGATCTCTGCAAGTGAGATCCCAGTGGAAAGAATGGGTCATCAAAGAAGGAGGTACCTTTCTCTGAAGGGAGGAGAGAACTTCCACTTTGACTATGGCCTTGTCTAAATAAGATCGGAGTTGGCGAACTCAAGAGGCTTCCATAGCCTTGGCAACTCATGACAAGAGCCTTGGGTGATTACTGACATCATAAATTAGAGTGTCAATTGATAAGTCAACAATAGAAGACATTGTGCACTTACTCCCCATGTAGGATCTCTGTCCTTAATGTGTTGTACTATGTGAATTAACGGTATAACTAGTACTCAAACAGTACTTTATACTTTGTCTTTCTGTGTGGGTGCAAACTGTTGAAATCTTTACTTAGTATAAACTAAATTGTTCTTCTGTATATAAAGATAATTGAAAATGAATCTTGATGTGAATGGAAGGGGAGAGGGAGTGGGAGATAGGATGGTTGCAGGTGGGAGGGAGGTTATGAGAGGAACTGCTATAATCCAAAACTTGTACTTTGGAAATTTATATTTATTAAATAAAAGTTAAAAAAACAAAATTGGTACAAATGACCCAAACAAAACATGCTTGCTTTTGTAAATAAATTTTAAGCTTTTGCTGGGCTCTAATATCTTTGAGGTCAGGAACTGTACTTTGTTCACCACTGCCTTTCCAGTGCTTGCTTATAACAGTGTTGGGAATATAGTAGACATTCCATAAAAAAAAATGCTTGGAAAGTTACTGAATGAGCAATATTTGTACCAAAGGGAAAATCATGAATATCTACTATGGGTAAAAGATAGACATTTTTAGTATAGACTAAAACAAAGTTTGAGATACACCTCCTGACCTCAACATACATCTAAAGAACAACAAGGGGAATTTAAGATTATGTCAAGACAAATGTGATAATCATCTTTCTGTGCTTCATGAAAGCTCTTCTGTGTCTCATTATCCTACATTATTTTTTTTGGTCTCCTAAAGACAATCTTCCTTTAATCTTGCTTTTATTCTCCTAGCCCCTTTCAATTTCTGTTTCTTAATGTCAGTGTAATATAGTCAAATGTGGGGGAATGGGTAAAAAGAAAATCTGGAATTGATGCTTTTTAGGCAAAAGCACTCAACTCATGGCTATCAACATTTTATTCTTCTAATTTGATCTTTTCTTAGTTTTCAACAATGTTTTGATGCCCCAGTTGACACTGCTAAACTCTGCATAGTAACCATGTTTAAGATTGGATCATTTCACTAAATGGAGGTACAGAAAAATATTATAACAATGATTTGTTGCTTTTTCTCCCCAAATACGTGAAGGCTGATTAGTAAGATTAGATAGATAGATAGATAGATAGATAGATAGATAGATAGATATAATATCCACATATGTTAATGTACCTAGGAATTATTTCTAAAAAATATTTTATTTACTTGAAAGGCAGAGTGACAGAGAGAGAAAGAGAGAGAGAAAGAGATTTTCAATCCTTTCATTCACTCCCCAAATGGCTGCAATGGTTGGGGTAGGACCAGACTGAAGGCAGGAGCCAGGAACCCCATGTGAGTCTCTTATGGGGGAAGCAGAAACCCAAGTGCTTGGGTCATCATCTACAGCCTTCCCAGGAGCACCAGCAGGGTGCTGATCAGAGCAGTACAACTGGGACTCCAGCTGGTGCTCTGATATGGGAAATTGACATTGTAAGTGGCTGCTTAACCCACTGTGTCACAATGCTGGACATGATCTTAAATCATATGAAGCCTAAGTTTCTCTTACCCAAAAAATTATGATTGCTTCATTGCACCTCAATATTTTTTCCTGGGCTTTTAGATTTTTTCCTAGCTTGATACTTAACAGGAAAATCCTCAGCTATTGTTATCAGCTTGTTGATAAATTATTCTTAACAGATTTACCTACTGGGATCCCATTTTTATGCCGTCAGTATTGAATAAACAAATATTCACATATGTGATATCTAGTTCCGTAAAATATCTGCTTAATTTGGGCCAAAGTTGTTATGTAACAGGTAGAACCACTGCCTGTAACACCTGTATCTCACTAGGCATTAGTTCATGTCCTGGCTGCTCCACTTCTGATCCAGCTCCCTACTAGTGGGCTGAGAAAAGCAAGTGCTTGAGCTTCTGCCACCCACATGGGAGAACTGGATGAAGCCCCTGGTTCCTGACTTCAGCCTAGCCCAGATCTAGCCATTGCAGCCACCTTGGGACAGAACTGGAGGATGGACAATCTCTCTCTGTCTCTGTCTGTAAACTCACTTTCAAATAGATAAATAAATCTTTAAAAAAATCTGTTGAGTTGATAATATGGTAAGAGGGGCTATAGTACTCTGGGGAAGATAAATTGCTAATTTTTTAAAATTGCTATATATGAAGAGTCTTAAAATAGTATAAGTCATAAGCCTTCAATTATACTTCGGAGATTATATACTATAAAAATAATACAAAATGTGGAGAAATATATGTACACAAATCAGTTGCCTTTGTATTGTGTGATGGTGAAACATTAGGAACAATTTAAGTGTCTAGTACGAAGATTGGTGACTATTAGAACACACATCAAAATAATACTCCAAATATCCATTGATAGATGAATGCATAAGAATGTAGTGTATTTACATAATAAATTATTCTTCAGCCTTAAGAAAAATGAAGTCTTGACATTTGCAGCAAAATGGAAGAAACTTGAGATTATTATGTTAAACAAAGTAAGTTAAATGCAGAAGGACAAATACAGCATGTTCTGTCTCATATGGGGAACTTTAAAAAAATAGTCAATATTAACTTTGAATAGTGATAACCACAAATTGGGAAGAATGGGGGAAGAGCATAGAGGGAGGTTGGAGAACCAGTCCCACAACACAGTCAGAGGGAAGTAGCAAGTTCTACTGCTCCACAGCACAGTGAGCTGACTGCAGTCCACAATCAAGCAGTGTGTGTTGCATGGGAAGAGAGGAGCTGGTACACTCCAAGCAGAATGAACATATAAGGAAATGGAAAGATAAATTATCTTGTTTCATCAGTTTACATAGTGTGTTGAAATATTGCACTGTACTTCAGAAAATGCACAAATATTATATTAGTAAAATATTTTAAAAATTAAAATAATTTATGTAAAAATATTTCTTAATCACATGTGAATATTCTGTGAAAGAACTAGAGTACAAAATTTTGTATGATGTTAGGTCTTGAGTAAATAAAAAATTATATAGACAAGAATCACCTAAAGGGAAATCTATTGGCCAGTTAATAGTGATGTATTCTGGATAATGAATTAATAGACAATTTCTTCTATATTTTTATATTTTCTAGGGTAAATACAAACCACCTTGATAATGGGGAGAAATTAGCTGTTTTCATGAGTATGGTGGCTCCTACTTTGATCCGGGAGTATTCCCTGGAGTTCTACTCCAGTTATGATCACATCCAGAGCCCCCAGATTCCTCAGCAGTCTAATAGACCAGAGAACAGAATGAGCTGGATGATTCATCCAGGGTTGGACTTGAGCTGCCTCATTCACCACAGGGTCCTTCTGCTCCTGAGCAACTACTGTGGGGTTTATGAGCCCTGAAAGGGATAGCAAGTTAGAGCTGGCATTAGCTATATTCTCATCTTGGTTACACGGACGTGACTTTCATTGATTTTTATGGAAGATTTGTGCACATAATGAAGAGAAAAATGTCACTGGTTTGTTTTAATTTAGCTTGAGCAGTAACCCTTTGCTAATGTGACTTCTATAAGAGGCAAATCTGTTCTCATTTTTGTTGTGATTAGAGTCCTGTGACCAAAGGAGTCCCAGCGACTTGAGATCAGCCTCTGCTCTTACATATGAGTCACACTATTATTTGATTTTCACTGGCTCAGACATGTAATAATCTTAGTTATAGGTTAATGAAACCAGGATATATGTAACGTTCCTTGCTCCATCCTCTTTAGTTCAGACTGCACGTTAGACAGGGGTCCCTTGCTTAACTTTGACACTACAGACATTGGGGGATATGTTATTCTTTGTTGAAGGGGACTATCTTGTACAGGGTATTTAGCAACATCTTTGGCCTGTACTTATGCCAATAGCTAATAATACTTTTCCTCCAGTTGTGATAAACAAAAATGTCTCCAGACACTACTGAGTATACTCTAGGGGCCAAAATACCCTGTTTGGAAAATACTGGATTAGACAAAATGTAAAGAAAAAGGCAAATTTTATAAAATAATTTCAGATTAAAAATATCTATTATAACCATCAATAGTCTTTCTTATTTAGGAAATATTCTAAGATAGCTAGAAAATTCTTACATATTTATCGTCAAAATTCAATAAAAACACAGAAAGTAATAACCATAAAATAGTTGAAAATTTAGCCTTCATCAAAATTAAAACCTTCTGCTTAGGAAATGAGTGTTAAGAAATCCAATAGACAAATCACAGATTTGAAGAACATATTTGTAAACATGTATCTGATGAAGAACTTCTGTTCAGAAGAACAACCCCCGAGGTAGTTGGAGGAGTTGCTATAGAATTCCCAGAACTAGGTCTGCTCACCCGATGCACAGAAAGGCAATCACTGACACTGGTGGTGGCAGAAAGGAGGTGTTCACCGAGAAGCACAAAGCAAGGAGCTGGCAGCTATTGCTTAACGTCCAGGGTCCCTGAGGAGTTAGCGATAAAGGTTCTTACAGATTGAAGTTGGGCTGGAAGGTGCATATTCAGCTTATGTCTAAGTAGCCAGTTGGTCTGCAATGATCATGGTTCTCTTTCAATTAGTGATATTGTTTCCTTTAGGGGAATTTCGATGATGGCAAAGTAGGTTCCAGTTAGTCTGGTGGTCATATGCAGGTGATACTTTTTTGCTCAGAGCCTAGGATTACTGGAAAATAAACCCTTAAGACAAGACTGAACATTAAAATGTTATATATAGGGAAATAAATGACCTTAGGAATCCAGTAATTAGGGACACTGTGGGGCTACCTGTACCACTTCTAGATTTAGTGAGTTACTTTTAGTAAGAGGTTGATTTGAAATTCTAAAAACAGAGCAAGGAAATTTAAACTAAAGGAGGGAGACTGGGAAACTCTGGGAGCCTAGGAACTGATGGCATATAGAATCTGTATCCAAAGCACTGCAGAGGGCTTTGCTCTAAGAATATATGAAGGGAGTGGCACTGTGGCAGAGAGGGTTAAGCTGCTGTGTGTGATTCCAGTCTGCCATATCAGAGCGCCGGTTTGAGTTCTCACTGCTGCACTTCTGATCCAGCTTTTCACTACTGTGCTTGCGGAGCTTGGCCCAAATGCTTGGGCCCCTTGCTACCCATGTGGAAGACCAGGGTGGAGCTCTTGGCTGTTGGTTTCTATCTGTCCTAGACCTGGCTGTTGTGGCCATTTGGGGAATAAACCAGCAGATGACAGATGTCTTCCTCAGTCCCTATCTGTCTCTTCCTCTCTCTTTCCCTCTGACACTCAGCCTTTCAAACAAGCAAATATTTAAAAAAGGAATATGTCCTATAATTCAATAATGCAACAATCCAATGCAAAAAAATGGGTGAAAATCTTGAATAGACACTTCACAGTGGAAGACGCATAAACAGCCAATAAGTTCACGAAAAAGTGCTCAGCATCATCAGGCATTAAGAAAGCACTAATTAAAATGAAAGTGAGCAGACATAAAAATCTATCAGCACAGCACATCTTAAAGAGGATGGCAAAAAATATCAGCAAATATATGAACAGATTGAGCTGCTAGAGGGTGAAAGTGTAAATTGTAAACTCCAAATGGATCTTATCTGAAAGTGCAGATTAAACATATATGTGTCCCATGATCAAAAAATTACACTCCTAGATATTTGCCCAAGGCAATTGAAAGTAGTGACAAAACACATGTATCAGATTTTCTTAGCATTGTGGCTCATTGTAATCTAACACCAGAAATAACTCACATGGAGGCAATGTGTTTCTTCTAAATAATACAGTGTCACTTCTCTGGTATTATTGCCCAAAATGCATATGATGAATTCAGTCCTGAGGAAATCTTAAACATACCTTGATCTGTATTCTTCAATAGAGTCAAATAAAAAAGACAGATAAATTAAGAAATAGTTCCGGGATAAAGGAAGCTAAAATGAAATAACATGAGTTTCATGTAAATCCTGACTAGGAGGAAAAAAAGAACTAGTTACAAGGCACTTTATTGGTACAATTTATATTTGTCTATGAAATGTGATTAGAAAATTAAACAAAAAGTTACATTTTAATAATTATACTGCCATGTAACAAAAATGTCATTTTTGTGGCAAGAAATATACGATGAAGTATTTAGGAATAAAGATGCGTTTCTTTGACTTACTCTGAAATGATACTGAAAAAATTCTTATGCCCACATACAGATATATTTGAGAGAGAAGATAACAAAGCAGATGGTCAAAATGAACAATTGATTGCATCATTCTTGCAACTTTTATGTAAGTTTGAAATTACACAAAATTTGCAAATAAAAAAAGTGAGCAAAACTTTGCAAAAGAAAAATAAGTAAAGTGAACTGTGATAAGCTGGCATATTATTTTCATTTGTTGTGAAACAAATAACCACAGATTTACCAACTTAAAACAATGAGCACATTTATTATATCACAATTTTCACAGAGCAGGATTCTAGGATCAGCTTGGTGTCTTACGGGGTTGCAATTGAAATATTGGCTGTGTTGCACTTTCATTTGGAAGCATGACTGGAAAAGAATGTGCTTCTGGTCTCATTATATGTTGTTGGCAGAGTCCCTTTCCTTGTGGTTGTGGGACTGAGGTGCACAGTTTCTCACCAGCTGTCAACTGAAGACTCTTCTCAGAGCCCAGGGGCACCCACAATTCAAACCCACATGGCTGTTCACTTCCTGAACACTCACAGAAGAGTTTGCTTAAGTGGAGCCTTTATAAATCATGTAACATAATCAAGAGGGTGACTCTTCATCCCCTTTGACATAGTCTACTTATTAGAAGCAAGTTATGGGCTCCCCCTCACCCCCCATGCTGTAGGGAAGAGGATAATACACAGGTATGGGCACCAGGAAATGGGAATTATTGGTGGGCATGCTTGCATTTGTCTACCACAGTATGAAATCACTACACCAAACAGGATCCATCCAATTTAAATCATTTGCTATCTTCAATTTAGACTTATTTTCTGAGAACTATTGATTATGTATATTTGAGAGTAACAATTTTAAATACTGAAGGATTTGCTTTTTTGTCTATTCAGAGTCTTATTAAAATTTTATTTAAGGTATACAAGTTTCATATATTTCATATATGTAGATTTAGGAACATAGTGATACTTCCCACACAACCCTTCCTCTGGCCCACACTCCAACAAACATTTCCTGTGCTTCAAAAATAGTTTACAGGATTAATTAAGCCTACCTTCCAAAGTTGTTTCATCTTAATTGTTGTACATACAACATGTCTGATTTTTGTTTTAGGCAATGGTAGAATTGTGTTTCCCCACTCCTTTCTTGTTGAGTATTAAATGCCTTGTGTGTATCATCACATACTTGTTAGGTCAACAAAATTCAAGTGGAATTTTTTTCCCAAAGATTTATTTATTTTATTTGAAAGGCAGAGTTATGGAGAGGCAGAGAGAGAGAGAGGGAGGTCTTCCATCTTCTGGCTCACTCCCCAAATGGCCGCAACTGCTGGAGTTGTGCCAATCCGAAGACAGGAGCCAGGAGCTTCTTCCGGGTCTCCCACATGGATGCAGGGACCCAAGGATTTGGGCCATCTTCTACTGCTTTCCCAGGGCATAGCAGAGAGCTGGATGAGCAGTAGAGCAGCTGGGTCTTAACTCGGTGCCCATATGGAACGTTGGCACTACGGGTGGCGGCTTTACCTGCTACGCCACAGCACCAGCCCCCAGGTGGAAGTTTTAATAACCTGTGATATTTAGCCTTCTCTGACTCATGATCTTTGAAAAAAATATGTTTCAATTGGGCTTCTGTCAGCCTTGAGTGATTACAGTGAGCAGAGCCTCTAGATAACCCAAATTGGACATGGCATAAGAATGAGAAAGGAGTTTTTGTTGTATTAGTTAACTTTTCTCCTTTTTTTCCTTGGTTATTGCTGTGTCAGCCTGTTGTATTCTTTCTAAATTGGTGCAGAAATTTAGACCTAGAATTGGGGTGCTTCTTGAACAAAATCCACTTATGTGGCATTGGTTGAGTGGCTAATTGATTGATGTTGAGAAGATAGAGGCTGGAAGAATAGTCATGTGCTATATTCAAGAAGGAAATGTATGGTAAAACCCCCACGTAGAAATTAGATCACGAACTTAGTGATGAAGGAAGCAGAATGCGCACTCTGCACATCGCTTGCTGCTGATTGCATTGGCATGGAATGACAAGAAGAGGTAACGGTGTAGCTGGAGGAGTCCAGGACTCAGTGTCATCCAGCGTCCGCAGTGTGAGCTGCAGAGTTTATGCCCTTAGGATGTGGCAGAAGGGGCCTTTCCTTGCAGTGTCGATCTCTTGTTTAAGAGTTGTTTCTGGCTGCAGAGTTTGGACCTTAACTTTGAAGTCCTTGGCATTTCTGGACATTATCTACAGTCACCTTATAAATCTATGTCTGCTTAAACGTGTCAGTCTATTTTGTGGTTAGTTATTGAAGATCTTCACCAATATAGAAAGTATTCACCCTTTCACATCAACTGAGACATTTTTATGAGTAGTTACTGTGTGTAGGCACTAGGCTAGATCTTGAAACTACACACATGCATATGACATGTATGAACGAAGGCCCAAACTCTTTGTATTTCCATATTTCTCTGGTAAAGAATGTGCATCTGTACTTAGTGCATATCAATAGGTACACCATCAGAGCCAGGCAACCTCATCAGACTTTCAACTGAAATACCATTTTCAGAAATAAATGTGTTTGCTAGTAAACGACATTTAACAACAACACTATTTTACCATTGACTCATAAACAAAACTAGCAAGAAAAGTAAAAAAAGGAATAACATGTCTATTATTCATAGCATTTTAAAATGCAATATGTAAGGCTAATTTGCTTAAATGTCAGATGACTTTGTTTTTTTATGGAGCACTGCTTCAACAGTCGATAGTGAAACAATACCTTTTTAAAATTGGCACTAATTTTAAGTTTGACACAATATATTTCATTTTGAGAAAAATATTACAAGAATAGAGAGAAAATAGAAATTTTAAAATTTAAATACATCTCATTTTAGCTATTTCCTTTATAATCCGTGAATTTTATTTAAGGAAATGAAAAAGTTAGACTTTCTATAGTAATTGGAAAATTTGTCTGTTTATACACAGTTGCAAGTTGTTTTGGCTAAATAGAAAATAGTGTTTCATCAGAAGTTATGTTTTACTAACAGCACAAGCTTTCCTGGAGTTCCTTTTTCTTTTTCTTTTTTTTTTATTTTAATTTTATTTGAAAAGCAGAGTAATGGATGAGAGGGGCGGGGAGAGACACAGAGAGATCTTTCATCCACTGGTTCAGTCCTCGAATGGCCACAATATTCATAGCTAGGCAAATATGAAGCCAGAAGCCAGGCTCCCTATGGGTCTCCCACATGGGTGCTGGGGACCAAGCATTTGGGCCACCTTTTGCTGTTCTTCCAGAGGCATCAGCAGGGAGCTGGATTCGAAGTAGAGCAGCCAGGATTAAAACTGGTGCCCACATGGAATGCTGGCACTGGAGGCAGCGGCTTAACCTGCTATGCCACAGCACTGGCCCCTTTCCTGGAGTTCTAAATGCAAGTTAATTATTTTTTTATATACACATGCAGATACTGGTATGGGAGAATTAACAGGAAATCACTTAAATATCTTGGATAATTATGATTTCAAATTCTTCAGAGTTGAATTTTGATAATTAGGGTGAATTAATTTCTTCATATTGGATATTTTTCCCTAAGCAATGCTAATAGATGAACGTGAAGCATGGACATGCAGGCAGGAATTACTATATGGGGTTCACAGTCAAAGGAGATTTCTCCCTAAGAACAGTACATACCAGAGGAGGAGTAATAAGGGGTAGAACACTAGGTCTGGGCTCACGGGCCTAGTCCTCATATTAAAAATCTTTCTTTTCCTTACGTGTAAAGTGAATGAATTGGATTACATGGTCTCTTAAGATTCCCTTGGGCTCTACGTTTTATGACCAGGCAACAAATGGGGTAGACAGAATAAAAACAATTAATACTTCTTTAAAGTACAACATGAAAAGAAAGCTTAAAAACTTGGTTATAGGGGCCAGCACTGTGGCATAGTGGGCTAAGCCTCCATCTGCGGTGCTGGCGTCCAATATGGTTGCTGGTTCTTGTCCCAGCTGTTCTTCCAATTTGGCTCTCTGCTATGGCCTGGGAAAGCAGTAGAAGATGCACTGCATGGGAAACTTGGAAGAAGCTCCTGTCTCCTGGTTTCGAATTGCCCCAGCTCCAGCTATTGAGGGCATTTGGAGAGTGAACTAGAAGATGGAAGACCTTTCTGTCTGTCTCTCCCTCTCTCTGTCTGTAACTCTACCTCTCAAACCAGTAAATAAAATATTTTTAAAAAATTGGGTTATAAATTTAAAAGCATTTTTTTTTACCATGAATGTTTCCTTTTAACATTATTTGGTACCTTTACCACTGATGTTGAATACATGAAAACAATGACCTTGGATATAATTAATTTCACAGTAAGAGAAAACAAGAACTACTCTATTCAGATAAATGGGAAGGGATAAAGTGGGTAAGGCCACAGATAAAAATGAATTATCAATTTTGAGAGATTTTTTCAATGAATTGATTCTGTAAATAAAGCTGTTACTCTTTGACTTTATTTAAACATGAATAAGCCGAAGGTGAAAAGGATCTGTCTCACTGGACTGAAACATAGATACATTAAGATTTGTTTGTTTTCTATTATACCTGTTTAGGAGTCTGCTCATGGTTTGTTTTGGGTGGAATTTTGTGATTTGAATAAAGAGTTGGTGTTTATTGTACTTGAGATGTTAATAAACTGAACAGTTTCTTCTTATAGGGAATACAGAATGTGTTTAGAGTATTTATCTTGATGCATAAGACTTGTTCATATCTTTGCAAAGGAAAAGGCCTGACAAACTTTTAATACTCTGAACTGGCCTCTAATATTGTCTTGCTTTCTCCCTCTTTTAGAATGCCACAGTGGTGGGGTCTCTAATCCTCACACTCCTCTGCCACCAGGGTACAACTTTCCTCTTAGAATCATTTACTTTCTCACAAATTGTGCATCTGAGTCCATATAGGATCAGTGCCTTTTAATATGTAAAGCTCTTGAAATGGAATGACCCTGGGTGAGACTTCACACCATGTCCCCTTACTGCAAATGGAGGTCTTATTTTTAAGCTCTTTGAATGCAGTCACTTTTATTAGGTTCCCTGGGTGTAGTGGATGCTTAATAAATAATGATGAAGGTTTTTAAATCTCATTTCACAAATGAGAAGTCAGAAGTGTTTTGGCTGATGTGGATTAACGAGTCATCCACTGAGGCCTTTATCCTCAGGATTCCCACGGAGTATATCCAATTCAACCCAAGGTGTCACATCAGTGAGAAGATAAAATGAGCATATCCACGCAGCTCCAAATGGGAGGGATGAATTTTTCCAAAAGCAGTAAAAATATTCATAAATGAGATTTTCAGTTGTTACTGTCAGATAATAGAAATTTGTACAATATATGGATGCTTTAAAAAATTTCTGAAAAAATGGAATTGAAAGATGAGATTATTTTGTTGAAAACAATTGGAATCTTACATAGATTTTGATTCTATGCATTTCCATGAACTTTTTGAAGACTTCTTATGTGATGCCACTATGGAATGCACACAAAAAGTGTGTCAGTAATTATTTAATTTACACAACAATATGAGAGATGAATATTATGATATAATTTGAGGATAATTCTTTCATATAAGAAGTAAAATCAGGAAAAAATAACTTGTAGACCATTTTCAAGAGTATAAAATCCAATTATAAAAAGCATATTTCTCTCTCTCACTGTTTGTAACTGCCTCTCAAATAAATAAAATCTTAAAAAAAAATAAAAGAGGGGGGTGGCACTATGGCAAAGTAAGTTAATCTTCCACCTGTGGTGCCAGCATCCCATATAAGGGCCAGTTCAAGTTCTAGCTGTTCCTCTCCCTATCAACCTCTCTTCTGAGGCCTGGGAAAGCAGTAAAAGATGGCCCAAACTCTTGGACCACTGTACCATGTGGGAGACCCTGAAGAAGCTCCTGGCTCCTGGCTTCAGATTGGCCCAGCTCCAGCCATTGCAACCATTTGCGGATTGAACCAGCAGATGGAAGACCTCTCTCTCTCTCTCTCTCTCTCTCTCTCTCTCTGTAACTCTACCTCTCATAAATAAATAAAATCTTAAACAAAACAAAACCACGGACTCCCTATACATAAGGCACTATACCATAATAGAAGAGGAAGGGACTGAAAGATCTATATGACCTTCAAGGAACCTGTAGTTTCTGGAGTGGATGGAGTGGGGTGGGGAAATGGGTAACAAATATGATCAAAATATCACCATAATGTCACTGCTGGGGATGCACACATCCCATATCAGAGTGCCTGAGATTGGGTCCCACCTTTGCTTCTGACTCAGCTTCCCGCTAACACTCTAGGAAGGCAGCAGTGATGACTCAAGTATTTAGGTTCTGCCACCTGAAGGAGAGATGTGATTGAAGTTCTTCACTCCTGGCTTTGGCCTGGCCCAGCAGCAATCAGCTATTGCAGGTATTTGGGAAATGAACCAAAGGTTGGGTTCTCTCTCTCTCTCTCTCTCTCTCTCTCTCTCTCTCTCTCTCTCTCCCTTTCTGAGTCACTCTGCCTTTCAAATATATAAACTCTTTAAAAAAAGAATCAAATAAATAGATGTCTTTATTTAAAGCTCGGTTAAGCTAATTACAACCAAGATAACAGGGTGTAAAGGATATGAAGGAAGAGATTATGCGTAGACAGGGTAAATGAGAAAATTGTTACAGAGGATTTACTAGATGGATATGTTCTTTATTTTTTAAAGATTTTATTTGTTTATTTGAGAAGTAAAGTTACAGACAGAGAGAGGGAGATACAGAGATGTCTTTCATTCTCTGGTTCACTCCTCAAATGGCTGCAACGGCTGAAGCTGGGCCAGTCCAAAGCCAGGAGCCAAGGGCTTCTTATGGATCTCCAATGTGGGTGCAAGGGCTCATGCACTTGGGCCATCTTCTACTGCTTTCCCAGGCCATAGCAGAGAGCTGGATTGGAAGAGGAACAGCCAGGACTTGAACCAGCACCAATATGGAATGCCAGCACCACAGGCGGAGGCTTAGCCCTCTACTCCACAGCTCCAGCCCCAATGGATATATTCTTAACAGGCCAAAATAGGGGTAAAGATAGCAGCATTTTAGACCAAGGAATCAATTCTCTTTCACTTCAAAAAAAATGGTAAGCATCTGCTCTTCTTGGAATACAAAGAAATGACGCATTAAAAGGCATAGACATTACTTTGTGACTTTTAGAAATTTCCAGTTTGGGCAGACTTTTTTTACTGTCTCTCACCTTCCAGGAGGGGTATTATCTGCAGTTGCAGATCCATGCTGTTGTAGTGGGGGAAAAATCTTCCAGTCCTTACCTGCCAAGTCTGCAAATGGCGACTGGGAAATTCTCTACCATTTCTTCCTATATTGGTCTTGCCTCGCGGACTTTCTCCAGGATCCATTACTTTGTTCTGAGATGGAGATTTGTAATCAGGTAGGAGCTGCTTTAAACCAGACCTCACACAAAAGGGTGAGTCACATGGCTGTCTTTTCTGAGTTTCTTTCCTTCTCAAATCTCCCTCCTTTCCTGTGAGCACTTATTTCAGACTCTCAGGGTCTGGTTCCACATAATCTCTCAGGACGTTTCCCTTCTCACTAAGGTTCTCTCTCTTCCTGAGCATTCTAGTAGCTTTTAAGTGCAAGACTCTGACTCTCCTCTGATAATAAAGATTTGATGATTCCAGTGGCAGGATGGAAGAGTGTAAGTAGCTTCATTTCTTTGGGTGAAGGCAGTGCTGTGACCTTTAATTATAGCCACTTTTCTTCCCAACTCTCTAAGAAGATAGGCCACTTCTTCATTCTGACCCTCTTTCTTTTTCCAAGAAAAAACAATTATCTAATATATAGAAAGGATATTTCTCCCATTGGCATGGATTTAGCCTTACCTTTTACGAAATAACTCTTTGTAAACACTGTGATGAAAACAGTGAACATCATTTTCTTTCTTTCTTTCTTTTCTTCCTTCCTTCCTTCCTTCCTTCCTTCCTTCCTTCCTTCCTTCCTTCCTTCCTTCCTTCCTTCTTCTTTCCTTTTTCTCTCTCTTTCTTTCTTTTTTCCAACAATAATCATTCTAATTGGCTCTCTCTTAGCCATTTTGGATAGATATTGCCAGATATACTTATATGTTTTCTGATTCTAAATCTTCCCTAATAAAATGATATTTGTGCTTATGTGTGTGTATGTGCATGTGTGTGTGTGTGTGTGTTGTGTGTAGAGGGAGGTCAGCTTCTTTCTGGAAATCTCGTATGGAGAAAAGTGCTAAAAGAAAGCTTGAGTGTCTTGGACTAGAAATTAACTTGATTATTAAAATATCAAGGTGAATTTTCCATAAAGCAGACACATATCAAGAGATTGCATAACACCAATTGTATAGTACATGCCTGGATTGCACATCATTGTGTCAGGGTGAGATCCAAGGTGTTGCTTAGCCATCACTTTTGAAACCAGGTTCAGCAGCTACCCAGTTTACAAATATATCTTTTGCAAAGCGATGTAGAGAGGAATTTTCCTGAAAAGAAAATCTTAAATAGTGTATCCTCCATATAGATACAGAGTATTTTACCCCCTGGGGAAAATGACATTTGTTTTAGGGAGGTGGATTTGAATAAATTTGCCTTTTTTGGGCTACTAATCAGTATGCAGAGTTTCAGCCCAGAAAAGTCAATTTCTCTCCTATAATTTTAACTCTCTTGGAAAATGCTGGGGTTTATACTTCAATTTCTCAGGTAACCTCCTGGCCCCCTGTGTTAGAAGCTCATCCCTGCTACATTTGTAGATGGATTTTTAACTAAGGATGCTGGCTCTGTACCTCAGATGCTCACCTGATGTAAAGCCCAGTGGGTCTCCAGGATCCCAGGTCCATCAAGAGAGGTACCTCCACTTTGACCACTATCTGTTTTCTTTGTCAAGGACTCATATAATTTTACTATTGCCTTTTGTCTCTAGGACCCCGAAGATAACCAGCGCATTTGGTAATTACCTAAAAGATTCCCAGATTTCAGCATCATGCTTTCCATTAAGATTTATTGTAGTGGCACAGTAAGTGTGCACAGCCAGATCAGAAGCAACACTATTTCTGGGTAGAGTCTGGGGAAACTTAGGTGAACGTTTCTTATGTACTTTCCTTCCTGTGAGAGGTTGCACACCACAGTCTCTCCTTCTAGTATCACAGATACACCCTCACGCAAGCAATGTAGCTGCCTAGGGAAGACAATTTGAGATTCAGGGTTGAGATTTCTCACTGGGTTCTGATCACAGAGGCACCCTTGCCCACAAAAGCCTCACATCCTAAGATAGAAAGCAGATGTTCACCAGGAAGAAAATGTACACACAATTTAAGCATGCTGGCACAGCAGTCATGTCTTATCAGTGAGATTCAAAAGCCAGGTTCCCAGACACCTGCCGAGGATTAGCCTTGAGTGCAGGACCCTCTCAGGAGGGTGCTAGTTCTTTCCTGCAAAGTGCCTACTTTACTTATGGTTGCTTTAGAACACGTGAACTAGTCTGGGTTCTAAAGACATGTTTGAGGTTTGCCTGCTACCTTCCCTGGTCATTAATTTCTTCATCTGAAAAGTGAGTATGAATCCAGCCTCCAGTGATTTGCACTCAATGTTTTGGTACAAAGGAATCTGGTATAAAGTAAGTTGGTTGGCATGATAATTTGTTCTAAGAAATGCTATTATAAAAATCAGTAAGGACAGTTTATGCCAACTATAAACTGAAATGATCTAAAAATACTAGTTATAATCCCTGATTGTCTTTCTCCCAGCATGGTAGACCACAGCCTCCTCTAGGCAGTTACCAGCTCTTGTCTGTGTTCAGGAGACTGGGACACAGCGGGTGAGGCAGAGGTGCAGCGACAGGAATGTGAAGATGTGGACTTCCTGGGGACACTGGCACTACTTGTGCCTCATGTGTCTCACTTTAGAAATAATGCAAAGAAATTAAATGATCTTACTTTCAACCAGAGAAGTTGGAAACACAGATTCTAAGTCCAGATAACCTAGGTTTGAATTCCAATTCTTCTACTTGCTGGCTTTGTTATCTTAGGCGAATGATCCGCACCCCCTGAGCCTCAGCTTCTTATCTCTGAGATGAGATAAAAGTAGCAGTGTCATGGAGTTTTCAAGAGGATTCACTGAACTAACACATACAAAGCACTTTTAACAACATCTGGAACTTGGGACGGGCCATATAGCTACCTTATATTAAAAATTTTCACTTTATTGATGTCCTCAAAACATTGTATTTTATAACAGAAAGAAAACGGACTTTTGAATTGGGATAGATTTGGACTTCAATATTGGTTCAGTTACTTATTATCCAAGTAACTTTGAGATAGTTACACAACTTGTCTGAAATCTTTTCTCCTTAGGAAAAACAGAAATAATATTGTGTGGCAGGATTTTGTGTACGTGTGTGTTTGGGGTTAAAGATATAAAGAAAGTAGCCAGTTCATCATAGATACTTAGAAATAATGATCGTAGCTTATTAAATTCTTCTGTAAATATTTACAGGACTTTTAGTATGTGCTAGAGACCTTTCTGGAAATTGGAGAGACAGTGATGGGTAAGACAGGTTCATGATGCTTGGTGTTTACATTAAGGCAAGTTTAGACACATGAGAAACAAACAACTCAGTGCATACAGAATATTACATCGAATAGTGATAAGTGCAGCAGAGGGAAAAGACCTGGATGAGAAAGCCAGAGAGAGGGATGGAGCATTGCAGGAGGCTGAGGTGCTGAGTTTGGAGAGGGTAATGAAGAAAAGGCTTTTTAAGGAGGTGCCATTTATGCAGACTTTAATAAGGAGAATTAGAGAGCGATGCAAAGACCTAAAGGAAAGTCATCTAGGAAGAGGGAATAGCAAGAGTAAAGCCCCTGAGATGGGAAGCAGGTTGGCATCCTTCAGGAACAGTGAAAAATCCAAGATGTTGGGAGGGTGATAAGCAAGTGGAGAATAACGGGATGAGAGAGACAGGCAGGGGATGGTCAGTCGTGTCATTACTATTCAGGGTTGAATTACTGAATTTTCTTTTAAGGGGGAAGGGGAGTCATTTCAGAGCTGGCAAGAGAAATAATCCGATTTACCACCTAAAAACTGATTCCAGGGGCTGGCACTTGGTCTAGAAATTAAATTTCCAGTTAGGACACTCATATCCCACATCAAAGTATATGGGTTCCATCCCTGGTTCTGACTCTGAATTCTAGCTTTCTGCTAATGTGAACCCTGGGAGGCAGCAGGTGGTGACTCAAGTACTTGAATTCCTGCCGCCCTTGATGGAGAAACAGATGGAGTTCATGGTCCTAGCTTTGGCCAAGCTCACCACTGACTGTTACAGGTTTTTAGGGAGAGAACCAGTGAATGGAACCTCTCTCTCTCTCTTCACCACCTCTGTTACTCAGCCTCTCAAATTAAAAAAAAAGCAAAAAAAAAAAAAAAAAGAAGAAGAAATAACTCAATCTGGTAGTAGGAAGGTTGGAATCCAGGGAGCCGGTAGAACTATTAATCAGCTTTTCCTTACTATAATGAAATACTTGAGGCAGCTTAACTTTATAAAGAAAAGAAGTTTTGTTTTGGCTCATGGATTTGGAGGTTCATAGTTTAAGATCAGGCAGTCCCATTGGTTCAGCTTCTATGAGGGCGGTGAATGGCACTGGTAGAATGTGTGTGCATGAAAGGCCACGTGATGAATCCAGAAACAGAGACTGGCTGGACCCAAACTCAGGCTTTTATAGCAACCCTCATGAGAACTCAAGAAGTCATGTGGCAGCACACTCCTGAGAGCACACCCTCAGGGTCACCTAATGGACCTCTCATCAGGGTCCACCTCTAACACCGTATTTGGTTTACATTTTCATTCTCTTATACCATCAATTTATGAACTTGAGGTTTGCAAATTCATAGTCAATCCCAAAGCCAAGTATGTTTCTTTTCTTTCTTTTTTTTTTTTTTGAAGATTTTATTTATTTATTTGAAAGGTAGAATTAGAGAGCGAGAGAGAAGTCTTCCATCCACTGGTTCACTCCCCAAATAGCCTCAATGGCCAGAGCTGGGTCAGACCAAAGCCAGGGGCCAGGAGCTTCTTCTGGGTCTCCCATGTGGGTACAGGGGCCCAGAAACTTGGGCCATCTTTTGCTGTTTCCCAGGTGCATTAGCAGGGAGCTGGATTGGAAGTAAAGTAGTCAGGGCTCAAACTAGCACCCATATGGGATGCCAACACTGCAGGTGGTGTCTTCTCTGTGTCACAGTGCTGGTCCCCAAGTATCTTTTGAAACAGTAAGTAAATGATGATGGTGGGCAGAACTAGATCATGGAGATGAAGTTGCTGAGATTGTATGATTAAAAATGTTATTACTGGCATTACTTAATTTGGCTTATAATGATTCTTATTCTTGTTAGCATAAAATCATTTCAGTTTATGCCAACACAAATAGAAATTACCCTTTGCCAAACTAATATTTTTGCTGTTCTGTGGTATTTCTGAAAGCGGAATGTAAAGGAAAAATTTTATGAAATGTCCTTATTTTACTCTCCTCACAGCTATATGGGAGTAAGTCTTATTACTTTTGTGATTTCTCATATTTCCTCATTATAAAACTTCCTGATAACTTCAAAGAAGAAGGAGTATAAACATCTTGGATGTTACGTGTGCAGTGATGATTCTGAAAATATCTCATCAATTTGTCTTGGCTGGTTTTAGTCTCCCTCGAGGAAGTCTGCTTCCTGGGCCTCTGGTGGGGAGCTGCATTTCCCCAGAGTTGGTTGGGAAGCTCAGTTGTCAGGGGGGGGATGATGCTTTATTGCAGATTGTTGCTTATCCTTCTGTTTGGATGTTTTTCTTTTTTCATCATTTGATTGGATTCTTTCAACTGTGACTTTATTAAATTCTTGGATTCTTTCAACTGTGTCTGTATTAAATTCCATTGGTTTTTTTGCTCCTCCTTATGACTTTATAACACAGGGGAAAAGCCTTTGCCCTTTAGTACTGATGTTCCGATATTCTGGGGAGTCAACTCTTTAACAGTTCTGCATAATTGAGAAAGTTTGGAGTTGATGAAGACGTGCTGGATCACTGCAGAAAGGTTGATCAGAAAATGACTCATCATGCTCGGCTCTGAGAACAAAGCTCCAGAAACCTTTCAACACCCAAGCAGGCCACTTGGCTAATCGTAGAAAATCATTCTGTAATGTCATAGTGTTAACTACAAGTAGGCAAATAGACAGTGCTGCAGAAAAATCTTAAGACTTTTGTGAGGAAACAAAAGAAAATTTCTTTCTGGTCAGAAAGGAGACAAAAAACCCACAAAAAAAACAAAAAACAAAAACAACAACAACAACAACAAAAAAACAGGCCTTTCACCCTCCTTTTTCTTTGAAGGAGACTCCGGAAAGTTAAGCTTGGTGCTTCCTCTGCCAACTCTTTAGGCTGTATTGGGCAAGGCACTTCTCCTGCATGGGTCTCATTTGTAACATAAAGAGTTGGATCAGGAGATTTTTAAGGTCCCTTCCATCAAATAGTCCTTGAGATAGGCTGATGGCTTTTCTATTACTATTTATGTGAAAGACTTAATTCCTTCTGAACCTGGTCATTATTTTTTAAATAACTCATTCAAAAAGTAATATTTTGATCCTTAGTTGTCTTAAAAATCAGTTGCAAAAGTTTAAATATTTTCTGAGTAGAACCTGATTTTAATGAACACTATAAAAATGTCTAGTTTGATATAACAAGACCATTTCCACATCTCCACAGGTGGCCCAGAGTAATAATATTTTACTGAATTCTATTAGAATTTTTCAATATGGTCTTTAAAATGAATGTTTTCACCAGGTCATGTTCATAGAAGAGTCAACTAATAAAAGACTTTGGGAAATGCTCCTTAGAAATAACATTAGAATTGACTAGAACCTGTTCATTTTCTGCCACTTACCAGCGTTTTATAAACATCTCATTTCATTTCCTAAATAACAAGTAAATAATATTGTTAATTTTCTTTTCAGGTGAGGCAGCTGAAGCAGAGACTTGAAGCATTTTGTTATATTGTTGCATTCACCAATGAACTTCACTTTAACCCAGTGCAAATTTGTTGTACACAATGCCAAACATGGTGTTAAGTGATGAGGTTCAGAGAAAGAGAACCTATGACTGTCTAGGTTACCAAGCACTTCCAGTACGAAGGAAGTCATTAAGTATAGGGAACAGATCCTCTTGCCTCTGCCCTGGACACCTTATTATATCTATTATACTATGGGCCCTTGTTTTTACTATCCAGCTTTCCCCAATAGAATGTGAACTTGATGAAAACAGAAAATGTTTTTGTTATTCACTTATGTTGAAAACCTTGAACAACTCTGGCTGCATAGTAGGCATTTGAAGTAAATTCATTGAATGAATGAATGGACTTTCTGTCCCAAGGACATAATGAAAATTGATACAATAGATTTTTAAGGGAGATTCTATGGAGGACAGTGCAAAAGGAAATTAATTTTGATACATCTTGAGGAAGACTTCATGTAAGAGGAGGAATATGGATTGAATTTAAAGGTTTAGATTTTGTTTTTGGGCCAGCGCCGCGGCTCCCTAGGCTAATCCTCCGCCTTGCGGCACCGGCACACCGGGTCTAGTCCCGGTCGGGGCACCAATCCTGTCCCGGTTGCCCCTCTTCCAGGCCAGTCTCTGCTGTGGCCAGGGAGTGCAGTGGAGGATGGCCCAAGTGCTTGGGCCCTGCACCCCATGGGAGACCAGGAGAAGCCCCTGGCTCCTGCCATCGGATCAGCGCGGTGCGCTGGCCGCAGCGCGCTACTGCGGCGGCCATTGGAGGGTGAACCAACGGCAAAAGGAAGACCTTTCTCTCTGTCTCTCTCTCACTGTCCACTCTGCCTGTCAAAAATAAAAAAAAATAAAAAAATAAAAATAAAAAATAAAAAAATAGATTTTGTTTTTATTCTGTAGAAATTCTTTGAGATGTTTCAGGAAAAGTGAATGAGGTAAGGAAAGGCAAGCATGGGAAAGGGAAGGACATAATGAGAACAATAGTAATGGTAATTAATACTAATGTGCACTCTCTCTGCATCAGGTATTATTCTGAGCCTGTGTTACACACATGGTCTCACTTGATTTTAACAACCACATAGAGAAATTGGTACTTCATTATCTGCCAGTTGGGGAATGAGAAGCCTGTGTGGAGTGGGGAGTTACAATAAAGTACAATTTCAGCACATGTTTGTATTTTAGAACATCTTTCATGCCAAGTTAGGGAATATGAACTTCTTCTAGAAGGGCTTGAAGAAACATTTGTAATAAGAATGGCTTCCTCAGCTCTAAGACTGAGGAAGATACCATTGATGTTGGAGTGACAGACAGCTTAGAGTAAGTAACTGCTAGCACAAAGATTACTCAGTGGATTATTTTATTTAAGGAAGCATAATGAAGGTATGATTTCTCTATAGAAGACAGAAAAGAGAGAGGCAGTGTTTGAGGGACATTGTGGCCATAGAATTAGCAGAAGGATAAGAAATCAACTATGATGCTGAGATTTTACATTTTTTTCTTGATTAAATTTTTGAAAGAGAGAGGGAGAGAGACCCCTCCAATGCACTGATTTACTCCCTGAATGTCCACCAACAACAGGGGCTGAGCCAGCTGAAACCAGGAGCTGTAAATTCAATCCAAGTTTCCCACATGGGTATTAGGGACCCAAGTACTTGAGACATCTGCTGCCTTCCAGCGTGTATATCAACAGGATCTTCTAGGTGAGATGAAGATGTCTCAAGTGGTGTCTTAACCACTGTGCTAAATGCCACTCCCAGACTCTGATGTTTTAACCCTGAATTATTCCTTGGATGCTATTAAAATTGGACATGCTTGAGAATAATCAGGCTTTTTAAAAACATCTACTTTATTTTTGGCTGTTTTGGATATGATGTGTCTTTTAGATCACTGAAGTAGTGGTAGAATCACAACCTACTGAAGTAATATAGGATCGTAAAGTTATTTCATCATCTCGTGCCTACATTTTACATGAGAAAACTAATGCCAGGAAATGTAATTGTCTTTTTTGAGTCAGTGGAAGAGTCAGACCATTGAAGATGCAGGTTTAGAACTTAAGAAAAGGTTCAGGGATATGGCTATAGATATGCATTGTAAACGAGTACTGAATTCTGGCAAGGGTTACCCAGATGGGCATTGCTGCTTTTCAGATTTAACAGGACACTCAACTATGGGATTAAAAAGACTCCCTGGAGTGCTTATACTGGCAGGGAGAAGAGATGGGGCCGGAAAAGGGTCTTTCCTATATGTTTTAGTCACTCCTCTTCCAAACAACAAAAAGTGTGGGGGGAACAAACCATCTAAACTAGAGCAAGCATTCCTTTCCATGTGACAGCAGTGGTAATCCTCTGCTTAAGTGGAATTCTCATGTGATAAAGCAATTTTGATGTTCTCCATGGTTCATTAACTCATAATTCTACTACTTCTATGAATCCTTGTACTGTTGCCCAAAGCAAGCTAAATATTTTACTAAAACACAATGCTCACTGGTATTTCTTAGTTACCTACTGTTACATAAGGCAAGACATTTAACATGTAAAGTCTTAACTATAAAAGAATTCCATTCATCACAGTTGTTTAACATGCTTCTGCTAGAGCTCCACCTGATTCCATACTCTGCAATGAAAACAAAAAAATACTCTTTTGACTCCCTGTGTCTTCATTAAACAGACTGTCTCACAAAAGTACTGTCTCATGTAGAAAAATTGTTCTGGGGGTGGTAACAAGCAATTAAGAGCCCTGAGTTTGTCAGAGCAGGAGCAGAAAACATTCTTCTCCTCTACATTTTATCACTGATTGTAGGACCATGAATTGTGACTGTGTGGACTCTTGAGTTTTGCTATTTGGCCACAAAGACTGCTCCAAAGTTTCCAGCAAATTACTTGTGTGTATATACTCAGATACATTTACTTTTTTCCTTGTTGATTTTGAGATTGTCATTCACTATATTTGTCAGCATAAGTGTGGTCCTTAGAAGGCTGACTGAATATGAAATATTGAGTATGCTTAGGGCTATATTGAACTATCTGTACCTTTGAGGGCCAACTCAAATATTAGTAGTATTATATCTCCAATTTATAGATTAAAACACATCTAAAACTGGAAATGTGAGGTTCTATGAAAGAATATGAAAAATTCCCTTGGTTAATAATTATATGTGTTAGAATACATGTTTTTACAAGGTAGTTAAAGTCAGTACATGGTATATAGCCTAATTGTCTTTGAGTAGAAGTAAAAGAATTATAGTATTGAAAATTTAGTTAGTCATTTTAATTTCTACTCTGTCTTTAAAATATATCTTTGGGGGCTGGTGCTGTAGTGTGGCTGATAGAGGACAGAATTTGAAAGGATTTGAGTTGATTCGAGTTCCAGCTGGTTCGAGTCCCAGCTGCTCCACTTCCAATCCAGCTCTCTGCTATGGCCTGGGAGGGCATTGGAAGATGGCCCAAGTCCTAGGGCCCCTTCTCCTATGTGGGAAACCTGGAGGAAGCTCCTGGCTCTTGGCTTCAGATTGGCATATCTCCAGCCATTGTGGCCATTTGAAGAGTGAACTAGCAGATGGAAGACTTCTCTATCTCTCTGCCTCTGCCTCTCTGTGACTCTACCTTTCAAGTGAATAAATAACTCTTTTAAGAAATATATGTTAGATTAATTCTGAAGAAGTTTAAGTTGCTAATACTTTTGAAAGAAAAGATCTGTTAAATCCTGACATAACTATGGAATCAGATGTAGACTCCTTTACCAGAAAAATTTTAAAGAATTATAGACAAATGTCTGGAATGATTTACATGCACCTTTGTTTACGGATGCTTAAGAATAGCTCCCATCCTAGTAATTACTGTTTTTTAATCCAAAAATTAAGTAGCAATCCCACAAAATAATTGTATCAGTAATTTTCCTATGCTGTTACTGGAATTATGGAATTCATTTTTTAAGAATTTGCCTATACATGAATAAATCAAGGAAAGAGTTGTATAAAACCACTTTATGAAACTCTGATAAAATATATACCCTAAACTATGTATCTCAGGGAACTCAAGCTGAATTATACTCAGGCTTTTCGTATGGTAGATCATCTAGATAACTTTATTAATTATACATTTAAAATGAGTTTATATATTATTAATATATATTAATATGACTTAATGTATTAGTTAATATACATTATGAGTTAATATACATCAAAGTGATTTATAAAACAATTTTGGCTTATATGATCTTGAGAGACAATGATGCAATGATTTCGCCTGGGAAGATTATCATTATAAGAGCTATCTGTCACCATAATATTGCTGTATAATAAATAGCCACAATGTTGTGATGGCAAATAACAATCATCATTTCTTGCTCATCCATCTGGGGCCAGCAAGCAGTTATGCGGATTTTAGCTAGGCTTCTCCATGACACAGAGCACTGGATGGCTGTTGGCTGAGCTAGGGTAGACTGGGCTGGGGAAAATACGGCACTTGAACACTGCTCCACATATTTCTCATCTTTTGGCAGGTGAGTTTGTATAGGTTCCCAGAGTGACAGAGGGATGCTAAGACCAAATGAAATCACACAAGTCCTCTAAGCCTGGACTCAGAATTAGGGCATCATTACTTCTGTGTCCTCCTAGTGCCCAAGTCAAACCCCATATTTCAACTCAGAGACTCTGTGAAAAAGTACAAAATGGTAAGGATACACAGAGGAGGAAAAAAATTTGGCCAATATTGTGGTGTACCATAGTCATCTTAACACTTGGATTTATTCTAAAGAAGATGCTCAGAATATGGCTCAAAAGGATAATTTTCTACTTCAAAATTCTATCTTTTCAAATCAGTTGCACTTTTAAGGATGTAGGAAAAATAAGAATAGCATTTCTTTTTTTTTATTTTTATTTTTATTTTTTTTTTATTTTTATTTTTGACAGGCAGAGTGGACAGTGAGAGAGAGAGAGACAGAGAGAAAGGTCTTCCCTTTTGCCGTTGGTTCACCCTCCAATGGCCGCCGCGGTAGCGCGCTGCGGCCGGCGCACCGCGCTGTTCCGATGGCAGGAGCCAGGTGCTTATCCTGGTCTCCCATGGGGTGCAGAGCCCAAACACTTGGGCCATCCTCCACTGCACTCCCTGGCCACAGCAGAGAGCTGGCCTGGAAGAGGGGCAACCGGGACAGGATCGGTGCCCCGACCGGGACTAGAACCCAGTGTGCCGGCGCCGCAAAGCGGAGGATTAGCCTGTTGAGCCACGGCGCCGGCCAGAATAGCATTTCTATACATAACAAGTACTAGCAATTTTTCCTTTAAATACTTTCCCATGCAATAAAATCACCTAAGATGTTTTCTGGATTTTTCTTAGGTAGTATGATTATCGCTATTATTTCATAGAGGAGGAAATTGAAGATGATATATGAGAATTCTTATTCAAATCAATTTTACCCTCAATACTTTCTTCTTTGCAAAAATAAAATGAGTGGAATTTTCATTTGAAAATGGTTGAAGAATGAATGAAACCATAAAAAGGAGTTTTAGGAATTTAGCCTTGATGAACCTAGAAGACATGTGTAATGTTTTATATTAAGTTCATAGTCCAATTTCTTCTTTTTTTTAAAAAAAAGATTTACTTATTTACTTGAAGGTTAGAGTTACACAGAGGGAGAAAGAGAGGCAGAGAGAGAGAGGTCTTCCATCCGCTGGTTCACTCCCCAATTGGCTGCAACAGCTGGAGCTGCACCGATCTGAAGCCAGAAGCCAGGAGCTTCTTCCAGGTCACCTCATGTGGGTGCAGGGGCCCAAGGACTTTAGCCAACTTGCACTGTTTACCCCAGGCCACAGCAGAGAGCTGGATCAGAAGTGGAGCAGCCAGGACTCAAACTAGTGCCCACAAGGGTGCTGCACTGCAGGCAGCCCCATCCACCCAACCACAGCGCCGACCCCTCAATGTATTCTCTTTTCAACTAAAAAGAAACTAAGTTATAGGAAATATTTTTCTTATTTCCCAGTTTGTATTTACTTGTTAATTTTTCCTTTTGATGGCTCATAATGCTCACTTTCTGTAAAGATTCTATTCTGGCGACTGAGTATTTGCTCAGCTAATCTGGGATGATTGAAGGCACAGAGGATGAAATATGTTGCCAATCTGAATTTTTAGAAAAGAGAAAAAGTCTTGAGATATAGGAGCTTTTGGTAGTGGCGAGGGTCACTGTCATTTGAATGGAGTTTTCCTTTTCTTAATCTCTTTTTTTTTGTCACTGGACACACACATTGTTAATTTCTGGCAATGCTGTATGTATGACAGTGAAATAGAACTAGATAAAAAATTTGAAGCAAATATACCTAGTAATCTGATTATTCTCCCTCCTAGACTTTGAATTTAGACATGACTGACATCAAAGAGTTAATGAGGTCATTTCCATAATTATTCATTTTCCTAAAGTGAAGAGAAGCAGGAAGCCACTTCAAATGTCAAAATTAACTGGGGCATCAATCAAAAGCTCACAAATTTTGAGATAATTCTGTATTTAAACTCAATTTAGTTTCCACAGGGGGACTCTAACCTGCCTAGGAGGCTTAATTAAGCTAACTGCCTGAAAAACAGAATAAAACATATGGGTGGATTCCCATTCAAAACTGGTTTTATGAGCATCCTCATAGCTCTGAATGAATTTTCAGAGACCTTCAACTAAGCCTTCTGTTTAGTAATTTCATAAGGGGCATGCAAGAAGCTTGGGATGAATTGGTCTTTTTAAAGTGGACTTTATATTAGGCTCTGCTGTCTTGTATGGGAATTTGAGCTGTGTCATGAACTCTGAGAGGCCAGGAAAGGCAGAATATATTTACTGGGGTGTTTTTATGAAATTTTAACACTCCAAAGGAATCTCATTTTGTCCTTGTACCTCCTAAAAATTAAGATGCATATCAGACATTTCTTATAGAACATTCCAGAAAATGCAGAGGTAGGTAAGACTTTTAAGAATCTTGATGAGAATGATAGTTGCATACAAGCATAATAGATATTAAACTGTAGTAGATACTAAAGATAAAAATAAGCATGAAATGAAAGCATAAGGTAAGGAGGGACCAATCTGATTAGACAACTGAGAGTAGTAAAGAACAGTAATTGTTAGTTTCGTCAGCTCTGTAGCTATTGATATCTTGATATCCCCAAGCTATGGTTTTCCAGAGGATCCAGGCCAACCAAACTCAACAGGCCTCCAACCCACCCCTGAATAGGCTGCATGTCTACCTTCCCTGCCCTCATCTTACGCCTCACTCCTTACCATCAACACTGACCCCCAAGCCATCACTCGTCACCTAAGGAATGGGACTAATTTCACAATTCACTGCTGGCCATCACTCTAGGAAAATTCTGCGTGCATTGCTGTGTAACATCCAACACCTTAGAATAAGAACTTTCTGAATGTCTGAATTCTAAAGAGATTCCCTTTATGAGGCCTCAGATATCCAGTTTCCAGAGCTCATCCTGGCAGATGTTGGCATGTATCCTGAGACCTTAATTCTGAGAGCTCTAAATTCTGACCATAAATCATGATCCCTATGTTGCTTTGGAAATCTGCTCTTGGTCCCCTCCACACTTTTTCATACCTCCACACCTTTCTTTTCTCCTTATCTGACATTATTCTGTGGTTTCACTCTATTGTAATATTATCTACAACCTCTGATACATCCATTTTCTTAAATCATTCATTTATATAACCAACATTTGTTTGAGTAGCTATTGATGTCAGTCACCGTTTAGATTGGAAATATGGTATTGAAAATAAATAACCTTTGGAAGAGCATATTTTAGGGGAGAAAGACAGGTGGTAATCAAAAAAGCAGATTTATATTATATCAGAACGTGTTGAGAGATATGGAAAATTACAAAGAAAATGAAGAGTGTATGAGAGTGCTAGGAACAAGAGTGTTGTTACTGAACCGACTGGAATGGTCTTGGGAGGTTTTGTTGATAAGGTAACATGTAGGCAGACACCTGAAGGAAGTTAGGGAACAAGGCATGCAGACATTGAAAAAAGTAAAAGTAGTTTCAAGGAGCAGTAAAGATTGTACCTCCATTTAGGGGCTGGAGTATGCTCTGCATGTTTGAAGACAGCAAAGAGATCAGTTTGTCTGAAGCAGAAAGAGCAATGGAAAGCACAGAAAAACCAAGAAGTATAGAGCCTTGTAGACTGTGAAAATATTTATGTGGAGGAATGACTGGATCCAGCTTGATGTCATGCTTTTGGCGTTATCTTCTTCCCCAGGCATTGCTCTGTTTTTGTTGACTCATCTTTTATTTTCTTTGATAGATCTTCCTCCAAACATATAAACATGCTGAAGTCTCTCTCCTATATTAAATAAATGACAAAGCAAAGACTTGAACTACCACCTCATCTTTCTTCTTCCCTTGATAACCAAGTCTCTCAAAGAATAACAGTAATTTATAATCCTATCCACATGTACACATCTATTATTCATTATTCAATTCATGCAATCATATTCTAAAAATGGTGCCTACTGTTGTCAGGATTGTTGCTAAATTCCAATGAAATGTTTCACTACTAATTTTACTTTGTTATCTTCCTAGGTATAAATTATTGACCACTCTGCTCTTGAAACTCTCCTCTATTGACTTTCAAGGCATGGCATGTTTCCTAACTTCTCATTTTCGTATTTCATTCTCTTGTCACAGTGCCATTCACTTGCATGTTCCCTTATGCTGATAATTCCTTAATATATATTTCTAGGCTAAGCTAATTTTTTAAAAATTAGTTTTAGCCAATATATGAACTTCCTACTTAATCCATTGGAGTGTCTGTATAGATCACAGAGCCCTGTAGATATTACATATAGCTGATCCAATTTACTGATAAAAATATCCCTAACAAAATTCTAATTGTCCTTTCAGACTCCTCTTCGATATCATTCCACTTGGGGACTTGTTCATAAGCCCCTGATTCCCTCTCCTGGGATAAAAACTCTTCTTAACTGCTCTTTCAAGTACTTAGAACACTCTTTGGTAATCAGCTTGACAAATTCATTTCTCTGCAAATTGTAAAACAACTTGATGGGGAGCAACTTTTCTTATTTTTACATCTGTATTGCATATCACTATACCTGATGCATTGTGGATGCCAAATAGATATTTGAGGAATGAATAGAGTTGACAGCTAATATTTGATAAAAGGTAATGAAGATTTCATAAGGTAAAAGAACAATGATAATTAGAATTCTGATGGTATCAAATGATTGAAATTCAACTATGACTAACATGCTTAGAGGTTACTAGGATAGTTCACAGAATGAAGGGATATATAGTCACACTTCAGTAAAACGGTATCCAAGGCAACTATGAGAACTGAGGAACTTGTCTGTAATGCAACCGAGTTCTTTTTATTTTGTTTTTATCTGTTTTCCTCTGTGTGTTGGCCTTATCTTCTCAGGCAGGCTTTCACAATAAGCCTAAAACTATGAATATCTGGAGTTTCTGGCCAGAGAATACACATATGTCAATTGGCACAACAGTGAATATAACTATGGTGATCAAGCATGGTACTCGGCTCAGTTTTCTATTTATTTCCACTCTTGAACCGAAAGTATGACCTGAGAATTTGTATCTGGTTAGAAAAAGGCAGTTCTCCAGCAGATTATCTGAAGAAGGAAGAACGGGAGAGCAGGTTTTGAAAACAAGGAGACTGGAAATGTATGTTTTATAGTATATGTATATATACTATATATATATAGTATATATATATATATAGTATATATATATACATATATATATATGTATGTTTTATAGTATATACTATATATATATATATATAGTATATATATAGTATATATATATAGTTATATTAGTTAGTATTTTCTAGTGTTTTTGTAATAAACACTGTGTTATGTAATTCACATGAATTTCTTTACTGAATTTGCACAAAAACTATTATATGGGTGTTTCAGTTGAATTCTTTCATCTATAATAATACCATGTTCAACTAGAAATGACTTATTTAGGCTTTTATTTTGTTTTCATAACTACAACTTCAGAGTAAGACAGATGATTCTGGTGTTAGTTCAACTGTTCACAGGTGTCAGGGTGCTTGGTTGGCTTCCTCTAGTGCTGCTGAATTTTCATGCATGATCACAAAATGGCTGCCATTACACCAAGTTCACAGTTCCACACAGCAAATTAAAATGAAAGCAGGGAATAAAGGCTTCATCTTGAGCATCTGTTTTGGGAAGAAGAACATTTTAATAAAAAGTAAACTTTTGGGGCCAGCGTGGTGGCTCACTTGGTTAATCCTCTGACTGTGGCGTCAGCATCCCATATGGGCGCTGGGTTCTAATCCTGGTTGCTCCTCTTCCAGTCTAGCTCTCTGCTGTGGCCCAGGAAGGCAGTGGAGGATGGCCCAAGTGCTTGGGACCCTGCACCTGCGTGGGAGACCAGGAGTGGCACTTGGCTCCTGGCTTCGGATCGGCATAGTTCCAGTCATAGCGGCCATTTGGGGAGTGCACCAACACAAGGAAGACCTTTCTCTCTGTCTCTCTCTCTCTCACTGTCTAACTCCATCTGCCAAATAAATTAAAAAATAAATAAATAAAAAGTAAACTTTCCCCCAGGAGTGACAGACGAGGATGGTGTTATATATGCTCCTTAGTAAGTGAAGATGAGAAAGGCATGTATCCTACATTTTTAGCCTCTAATGGACTGTATCCTTTCTAGCAAAGAAGACTGGGGAAATGGGGCTGTTGGTAGGCAACCAAAATCTTTACTACAGTGTAAAATATTTTATTAAAATGCTTTGGTAAGAAAATAAGGAAATCTGACCAACAATGATTTGAGTCACAAGGGCATTTCTTATTAGACCACCAGGAACTGTGGGGAGGCCTGAGCCTGCCTCGAATTTGAAAATCTGTCTTAAAGTTTCAAATCCCTGGTGGCAAACACCCCAGCCCCAGGGCGATTTTGCCTAAAGATCATTAAGGTAGTATAATAGGAGTGGCTAAGACCCTTTTGCACCACAACACCCTACCCCTTGCCCCCATCTGCTCTGTACCATCTGCTCTGTACCTCAGCTATATGTACACCTTCCTTTTACAATAAAGTGAGATCCTGCTTCCACTGGGCTCCCCACCGCATCTTAGGAGAAGGCTGAGTGGTGGGTGGTGCACTTCCCCTCCTCGGCCAAGGCAAGCTGCGGGCAGCCTGCCTAATTGTCCGGCGGTGGCGAGGAAGAGTCACCACAAAGAACTGTGGAGTTTCGCAGTGTTCATATCATTTCAGCAACTGGCTCAGTAATATCACCAGGGACATACATGGTTTCTTTCTGTTCTGCCATTTGCAGGGTTGGCAATGTGGCTCCTTCTGATCATATGGTTGCTGAGAATCCAAGGATTACCTCTACACATGATGTCTTCAGATTCATTAAGCAAGGAGTAGAGTGGAAAAATGGCTTAGTTTGAGCCTTTCTCTCATAATACTTGAAATTCTCAACACTTCTCCTTTAGATTTTGTTAATCATAATTGGGTTTCATACACTCCCCACTTTGATTCTGGGCAAGTGGGATTTGTTTGATGTAATTGGTATTAACTGAATATAAATGATAACAGAAAGAATGCATGTAAACGGGGGCTTTGCATATTCATGTAATTGAAGCCCAAGGAAAATGGAGGTTAGACTTGGAAAGGTGCTGAATTTTTGTTTTCTCTACAGACTCCTTTCTAAAATAAGTTCTGATCAATGACCATTCAGACTATAACTCATAATTGTTTACCCTTTTTTTGGTGAACATTTAGTTTGGAACAACAAATATCTTTAGCTATTTATTAGGGATTATGCTAAGACAAATAAAATGATGAACCAAATAAGCCCTGATCTCAAGGAGCTTATGTTTAGCTATTAAATAGAATGTATATATACATGATCTGCAATTATTTGAATTCCTCTTCTTCCTTAAGCTTGTGTTTTCTCCCTAGAATTATTGCATAAAAATTTACAAATGTTTAGGAATGTGTAATTATTTCTCTCAATTATTATAAACTAGAAAAAGTATTTGATCAAACAAGAATGGCATTCCAGAACTTATTTTCTTTTTGTGCTATCTAAAATTGTGTTGCTGGTTGGTAGCAATAATTGGCACTCTCTTCAACAATTTCTAAGCAAGAAAGTATTAATTAGACATGAAAAAGTGAGTGTTCTTTTATCAACCAATGCAGCAGGTGGTTTCTATGGGTAAGTGCAGGAAGAAATTGATAATAGAAGTTGCACCTTGCTAAATCACTTTATTTCAAAGGAAAAACTTACAGATTTTATTTGCTAGCTCTGAAGTATTTAGTCAAAGATTCACTGTTAGTGAAAATTCTTATAAAATTCATAAATATGCATAATATAATATTATAATCTCTTGCCTTTTCAAGTGTCTCATACTGTGTAGGCAGTTAGATTCATAAAATATGAGCTAAATTAGTTTGAATTCCTGTAGATACAAACTCTTTCCATGTCTTTATTCTAAACAACATGCTGCAATGTGTGTTTACATAGTAATTACATTGTATTAGGTGTTGTAAGTAACCTAGAGATGATTAAAATATATGGGAGGGGTAGGTCATGGATCTAAGATGGCTGCCTAGAGGTGCCCAGCACTTGCCTCTACCACAGTGGGAAACAACAGGACCACACTGTAAAGAGACTGAAGAAGAAATCATTAAAGAAGCTACCCAGACTCTCAATTGCATGGAGACCCAGAAGGTCAGCACAGGGAGAAGAACAAAGGATACTGCAATTGCTGCTTCCAGCTCTCTGGCCTAGGAGGAATCACACACTGCTGGGAAAAGGAAAGTTGGAAAGCATAGCAACTGCCGTCATCAGTGCAGACTGACAGCCCTCACTCAGAATTTCACAGTCCTCATAGACTTCGAATCCTGCTGGGGAGGTGAATCTGTGGCCTGGCAGTTATGATGCTGGTTGAGAAAGCCATAACCCATATTGGACTGCTTGGGGTCAAGTCCTAGCTCCATTTGTTATTTCCATTTCCTGTTAAAGTGCACTCTTGGAGATTGCTCAAGTAGTTATATCCTTGCTACCCATGTGGGAGGCCAGGACGGACTCCTGGTTCCTGGCTTTGGCCTGGCCTAGCCTGGCTGTAGCAGGAATTTTGGGAGTGAACCAGAAGATGCAAGATATTTGCCCATCCATGTATCTCTGCCTCTCATTCTATCTCTCAAATAAATAAAACAAAAACAAACAAACAAAAAAACACCCCCAAAACCATTAAGTACAGTTGGGGAAGCTGACTGGGTCTTACTGACTGCCTTGCTTCCAAAAAGAATCTCACACTACACTCTCCTGATTCCCAGAACATAAGCTGCTACAGCCCAGCTACTGCTAGATTCCATTCTCTTAGAGATCAGTTGATGCAGCAGAACCAACATGTCTATCACAGGGCAGAGAAAAGGCTACTCCCTGTCTTACTGCTGCAGGATTATGGTACACCAGCCCAGGGTTGCCTTTGCTTGTCCCATGGGATCTGGAAATGTTCTCCTTTGCCTCTCATGCTGGCAGCTGCTAGTCCATAAATCCCCTCAGAACCTAATTATGTACCCCTCTGCATCTTGTGGCTTAGGGCTCTTGGGTGGTTAGTGCACAAGCCCCAGCATCACCCTCATTCACGTCACAGGACCTGGGGAAGTGGCCCAGCTTGCTGCTCAGTGGCGACAGCCCTAGCATCACACTTGTCATCCAAAGGGAACTGTGGAAGTTTCCCAGTCACTTCTTGTAGCTCAGGGACTGCAGCTGCCTGTTCGAAAGCCATGCTCCCATTTGTGGTGCATAGATTAGGACTGCAGTTGGCTAAGCACATTCACACCCATGGAGATTGAGGATGTTTTCCTCTGCAAATCATGGCTCAGGGTCTGGGCTGACTGCACAGTCACTGGCATCAAATGCATTCACCATTGAGGGACCTGGAGAAGACCTTTCTCTGTATTCCACAGCTCCAGGCTTGGCCTTGCCAAGGTACAACCCATAGTATAGAATGTATTTACTCCTAAGATCATGGGTAAGTTCCTCTTCCTGCCCTGCAGCTCTAGCACTGTGGCTATTTGTCTTACAAGCCGTGACATTCACTATATGGATATGGAGAATGTCATGTATGCTTTCCGCAGCTTCTGGCCCATGGTTACCGTGCACAACCCTAAGCACAACTTACATAACTTGCACTCCTTCGGAAGCCACATATACCTAATTGGTCCAAATCGCACCAAATTTCCCTTTTGGGGCCTATTTAAGCTTAGGTGAGCACAGGCTACCATGCATGCCTACCCAGAGTTGGTCCAGAACTTCAAGAATCCTAGTGACTGCTGCCAGACCAGAAGATGACATCCTAATGCCTCTGTCATTGCTGCCATCAATTGCTGTGCAAGAAAACAAAGGGAAGACGACATTTCAGAATGCAACTGGAACTAAAGACAAAGCAGGCTACCAAATTGACACTCCGAGTTGCATTTTAAGAAAAAAATCTTTCAGAGCCGGCGCCGTGGCTCAGTAGGCTAATCCTCCACCTTGCGGCGCCGGCACACCGGGTTCTAGTCCCGGTCGGGGTACCGATCCTGTCCCGGTTGCCCCTCTTCCAGGCCAGCTCTCTGCTGTGGCCAGGGAGTGCAGTGGAGGATGGCTCAAGTGCTTGGGCCCTGCACCCACATGGGAGACCAGGATAAGCACCTGGCTCCTGCCATCGGAACAGTGCTGTGCGCCGGCCGCAGCGCGCCTACCGCAGCGGCCATTGGAGGGTGAACCAACGGCAAAAAGGAAGACCTTTCTCTCTGTATCCCTCTACTGTCCACTCTGCCTGTCAAAAATTAAAAAATAAATAAATAAATAAAAAATATAAAAAAAATCTTTCAATCCATCAAAGTAATACTTTATTTCTTTAAAATTTTAAATTTAAATTTTATTTTTTCAGAGGTAGGGGAGAGGGAAGAGAGAGAGACTCCTATTTGCTGGTTTACTCTCAAAATGACTGCAGTGGCTGTGGCTGGGTTGAGATGAAACTGGCAGTTGGAAACTCTATCCTCCTAATGTGGCAGATCTGCCACATGGATGGCAGGAACTCAGTTACTTGGCTATCATTACAGATGCTGGGGTCTGCATTAGCAGGAAATTGTAGTCAGAACCTACAGTTGGGTCTTGAACCCAAGCATTCTGATGTGCGATGTGAATGTATTAACTGGCCTCTTAATGGTAGGCCAGGCACTCACTCTGTGTCAACTCTAAAAGCTATAGAGAAAACTGATCTGCCATGTATACAGATATCAACATAGGGACACAATAAGCATGAAAAAACAAGGCAAATGTCTGAAAAGGAATGCAATAATACTTTAGTATCAGACTCCAAATAAAGGGAGATTGATAAAAACTTTGATAAGTAATTTAAAAATGATTATAAGGATATTCAAATAGATGCAAGAGAATATAGATAAACAAAATTAGCAAATCATGCATGATATGATGTGAAATTCAGCAGAGACAGAGACAGTGAAAAGTTACCAAACATTGATCTAGGAAAGAAAGGACTCAAAAAGTCAAATAAAAATTATAGTTGAAAGCCTTAACAAAAGACTAAATCAAGCAGAAGAAAGACTATCTGGACATGAAGATAGGTCTTTGGAAAAATCCCAGTCAGAAAGATAGAAAGGAAGAAAGAAAATAAGAGTGAAGACCTTTGGGACATCATTAAACAAAGCTATAGTCTAGAGTAGGATGGTTTAAAAAAAATGAAGAGGGTGTAATGTCAGGGGAGAGTTAGGGAGAAAACTGCATTGGAAACTCCAAGGAAGTTACAGGGACAATGTGGATCTACATGGAGGATGTGCATGGGCAGCACGAGCATGGACACAACATAGGACCCCAGCAGCTGAGAGCCTCAACACCAGAGTTGGAGAGGGAGGTAAGATCAGATGGCAGTAGCCCAAGCCACTGTCAACAAAGATGCGGGAAGAGCCTACTGTGAGTCTGGCTTGAAGCCCTGTGAGGGACAATGTACCTGTCAGTCTAGAGGGGGAAAAGGTGCATGTTTCTCCCTTCATGACCCCTCAACTATAGCACACTGCAACTAGCTGAGAGAGGAGGACAGATACCATTTTGGACGTATGTAGCAGCTGCACCAGCTTGTGTCTGTGCACCTAGCAACCAGCTGAGAGGTAAAGCCTGAGTCTATCTGGGAGAATTGATAGGGGGTTGGGCACCCATGTAGGACTGTGAGGGGCCCCCAGCCTCCCAGCACGCCACAGGCTTGGGGCTTAGGCTGCCTGTCGGAGTACCTGCAGTCTGCTGGCTCTAGAGCATCTCTGTGGATGGGAAGGACTGGCAGGGTAGAGTGGGTCCTCAGTGCCCCGTGACTGTGGGAGCTTTGTTTTTTGGGACTGTGGAAACACTGTGGCTGTGTGGGAGGGTACACGGTGTGTAGCTGGGTCTCTGGTCAGTTGCTGTGGGCTGCTTTACACGCTCAGGGGTACCTGATTGCCTGTGGTGGGTCATTGCTGTGAGATCCATGTCACACTGACAGCATGGATCATTTGTGTGGCCTTACTGGCAGCATGGGTGAATATTGCCCCTACTAGGGCTAGCGCCTGGGCATTGGTCACCTAGGAGGATAAAAGCTGAGGATGAGACAATGCCAATAGAGCTGATCAAACTCTCAAACCTGACGAGGAAGAGATCTACTGCATCCAGCTTGGGCGTCACCTTGGACACTCCCCTTGCCCAAGAGCACTGAAAAGAGCTCCCTGGCCACACACAGCACACACCTCTGTATATGCACAGCAAGAGTGTACAGTCCACTAAGCCTCAGAGGTGTAGTCCAAAGATAAAAGCCATCAAAAAAAAAAAAAAAAGCCAACACGTGTCTCTACAAATGCTTACGAATAAACACAGAGATTCCAGAAACAAGAATAAGGAAGATAACATGATTCTCCGAACACTTCAACAACACTTCAATAACAGTATGTGAAGATGAAGAGATTGATGAAACACCAGAAATGGAATTAAAACACTAATCATAGTATTACTCAGAAGTAATCAGAAGTAAATCTTTTTTTTTTTTCTTTTTTTGACAGGCAGAGTGGAGAGTGAGAGAGAGAGACAGAGAGAAAGGTCTTCCTTTTTGCCGTTGGTTCACCCTCCAATGGCCGCCGCGGTAGGCGCGCTGCGGCCGGCGCACCGCGCTGATCCGATGGCAGGAGCCAGGTGCTTATCCTGGTCTCCCATGGGGTGCAGGGCCCAAGCACTTGGGCCATCCTCCACTGCACTCCCTGGCCACAGCAGAGAGCTGGCCTGGAAGAGGGGCAACCGGGACAGGATCAGTGCTCCGACCGGGACTAGAACCCGGTGTGCCGGCGCTGCAAGGCGGAGGATTAGCCTATTGAGCCGTGGCACCGGCTAAATCTTTGAATTAAAGAAATTCATACAATACATGAATACATATTTTGCTCATGAAGTTAAGATTTTAAAGAGAAATCAAAATGAAATATTAGAAATGAAGAATTCAATAGATCAATTAAAATGCAGAGGAAAGCATTAATAACAGACTCAGTGAGGCAGAAGAAAGAATATCCAAGTTAGAAGAAAAATCTGGAAATTTTATAGTCAGACCAAAAAAAAAAAAGAGAAGAAATTAACTAAAATTAAAAACTGTATTGGAGATTTATGTGATATTATGAAATTAACCAATATATGGGTTTTACAAGTTCCTGAAGGCATGGAAAGACACTAGATTAGAAGACCTTTTTAGTGGAATAATTACAGAAAAATTCTCCAATTTGGTGAAAAAAAAGGGATGTCCAAATACAGGAAGCACATAGAACTAGTAAGACATGACTAGAAAAGATTTTCACCACAACACATTATAGTCAGCAATAAGACATAAAGAAGCAATTCTAAAATGTGCAGAAGAGAAATGCCAGATTACTTTCAGAGAATGTCCAATTAGAATCACATCTGACTTAACATCAGACACCCTACAGGTAGGAGTGAATGGTGAGATATAGTCCAAGTCTAAAGTGGAAAAAAAAAAACAAACCTGTCATCCCATAGTACTGTACCCTGCAAAACTCTCATTTATGAACAAAGGTAAAATAAAGACTTTCCATAACACACAGAAATTGAAAGAATTTGTCACCACTCATCCAGCCTTATGAAAGATACTTGAGGATGTACTACACACAGAAACACAGAAACATAGTCATCACTATGAAAGAATGTCAAGGCAGAAATACTAAGTTGATCTTCTGTATATAAAGATAATGAAAATGAATCTTGATGAAGAATGGGATGGGAAAGGGAGTGGGAGATGGGATGGTTGCTGGTGGGAGGGAGGTTAGGGGGAAAAAGCTGCTATAATCAAAAAGTTGTACTTTGGAAATTTATATTTATTAAATAAAAGTTTTAAAAAAAGAAAAAAGAAAGTCTCTCCATAAAATACAAAGGAAATACAAAGTAAAAAATAGTAATCTTTATGGAAAAATGACATGGCCCAGTCATTACTTATCAATAGTAAACTTGAATGCAAATGACCTATACTCTCCAGTTAAAAGATACAAACTGGCATTTGGGTTGAAGACTGGATAAAGCAATTATGGTATATGTACATCATGGAATACTACATGGTGGTAAAAAAAATGAAATCTGGTCATTTGCAACAAAATGGACGAAACTGGAAAACATCATACTTAGTGAAATAAGCCAGTCCCAAAAGAAAAGATACCATATGTTCTCCCTGACTTGTGTTAGTTAATAGAGCACCTAAAAGGCAAACTATAAAAGTGAAACTCACATTTTTAGAACTAATGACTTTGGACAGCCCTTGTCTCTACTGTTGAGGAACAGTTTTTTCTTTTTTCTTTTTCATACTATTTGTTTAACTCTTTACTTCTTAAGGGGGACAAAGTGCCAGCTTGCAGAAAATGCTTCCATTGAAGGTTTCATGTGCGTGGCTATCTGCAATTTCACTTTCAAGTTTGGAGAAAATGAGTCTAACAAGCTGATTAAACTCACAGGGACTAAAACAAAGGACAGAGTTATTGTTAGAGGACCTAAGAAAGCTGCTGTCTAATCCACGAGCAAGTTTTCCCATTGAGAGGCAAATAGAAACTGACAGAAAGGGTCTGATAATGATCAGGTGGGCTTAAGGCCTGGCCAGGGATGAGGCTCAGATTCTCTCTCTTCACATGGGGTACCAGAAGCGACATCATAAAGGAGATATGAACCTCCTAAGGGAAGGCATCCTGTTGGCTTCCATTACCCAGCTGGTCTGGGAGGAGAGCTGGCCTGAGTAGAAGGTAGGTGGCATCTTTAAAAGGAAATTTACAGCTCTGCATACAATATTGCTGACCCTACTTGGCAGTCCCCTCACAGCGGTGGTTACTTCAGAAGCTGGGCCAAGCAAAGGCTTCTTTTTAGCTTAGAGCCAACAGGGTGGCTCTGACCCAGGAGTCTTCAACCCCTAAGGCAGTTCTGCCAGGGGTCTTCACAAGCTGACTTCTGCTGAAGTCCTGCCTTACCACATTGAAAACCAATGCCATTTGCAGTGGACAAGCCTGTGGGGTCTCCTTGATGGCAGACCACTGTGTAAAGCGGCCATTAATTGGCCTGCCATCTATGTTTAGATTGCTTCTGCTGCCTAGCTTCCTCTTCCTCCTGTTCTCTATTAAAGCAGACCAGAGTAAACCTTTAAGTGGATACAAGTCAAGGGGGTGCTCTGTCCCAACTCTAATCTTTATTGGCCTAAACTACAAATCTATAGTCACAGGCATGTTCTGATAGTGGTTTTTCTGTGAGGTATACAGTGCCCATGAGGAAAGCTAGGTACTCACTTTAACATCAAACCTGGTGACCACCTTATCCATAAAATTGGAAGACATTAGTAAAGTTTTCTCTCCCTTCATTTTGTTTGAAAAAAGGAGGTTTTGCCTACTTACTGTGCCTATGGCAAAGTAAATCTAGCCATGATATCATATTTAAGCTCCCATCTTGACTATGCTATTATTACAGAAAAATGTTAGCCATCCCTTTTATAAGGTCTAAAGATCAAACTCTACATCCTAGTAAGTACTTCATCATAGGATCAGTTTCCCATCTTGAAAAGAATAGAGAAATGAGGAAATAAGTAAGGTTTTCGAGATCGCTTACTATCAACAACTTAATATCAAATTAAAGTTTGGCAAATAATTTTAACTGTTAAATAACAACTATGAAAACATTTACCAAAAACAATGGCTTCTATAAATTTCAAGACAAGAGTACATCGCTTAAATACCTAACACAACTGTAACTTGTTTGATCAACAAACCCAAGTATAAATATATCAATGACTTAAACATTTTTAGTTTCTTTCTACCAACAAATTTAAAACATCTGGTACAGAGATTTAGGTCACAGGATTCAAAAATGTATCTTCAATTAATTTAGTAGTTTAAATTTATGAGTAATCTTTCACTGATGAGCCAAATTAAAACAGAGCTCTTAATAAATAAATTTTCCCATGTAGACATACAATATGTACATATGTATAACATAACATACAACATAGAATAAAGTAGTTTCAGTAATACCTTCTTAAAATCTTTAGCTGTTTTTTTTAATTACCATCAATTGAGTAGAATTACTTGCTGCTGTTAGTAATCTGAGTTAACCATACTTTTTCTAGGTTGCAACCTGTAGTACATCATAGGCTTTATCTGCTTACAAAACTTTCCCATAGTATTGAATACAGTAGAGGTTAGAGAAAAAGAAGTCCTTTGGAACATAAAAGAGGACACATTTAAACGGAACCAACAATGCTTTAACTTCGTGAGCAGTAATTCTGGTTTTTAGTGTTTGAAGAATACAAAATTGTGGATAACAGAAGACTTTAAATAGCCAAGTTTAAAATTAAAAATTCATCAACCAACAAAAAGAGGCACTTGCTTACTTCACATAATATTTTGAAAACACCTGTAATATTGTACAAAAACATTTATCACTTCTAGTCTTCTGGGCCTTTCTCATTAGGATAACCATCATGTTTGTAAACACAAGATCATTAAATTATCATAATTTAAAATTTTACACCACTTCACATATTGACAATACCTTTAGAATAATCAAAATAGTCTTATTAGTCAGTATCTCTACAAGGTGAGAGATGTATCCTTAGATCTTCCCTGGGACCCAACTGGAAATATCAAAGACCAAAGAATTTGGAATTTTAATTTTTTTGAATGCCTGTCAACGATGCCAAGAAGGCTTAAAATATCTGGTAGCAACAGGATCCCTTAACATATTGACATAAATATAGACCAGATTTGATCACCATTACAAAGCCATTACTCAAATGCTCTAGAATGAATTGAAAGTTTTTGCCAGAGCAATCAGGCAAGAGAAAGGAAATGAAATACATAGAAATAGTAAAGGAGGAAGTCAAGTCAAATTATATATATGTATGTGTGTGCATGTGTGTGTATGTGTGTATATGTATACATGCATATATATGTGTGTATTTATCTATAACTACACATAAGTGTTTCTATATATATAAATAACCATGTAGTCTTACCATCTCTTTATTTTCATTCTATCTATAATCATTTTGTTTTAAACATTAACTATTTTATTAATATGTAGCTGGATTAGTAATTTGGACTCCAATGTAGCAGGCCTGTATTTTTATTGTAGAATATAACTCATTTGTGTGTATTGTGCTTATCAAAAGCTTTAAATTTATTTCTACTATTTTCTGGATGTTATCTATTTGTTATGTCTACTTTTTTTTTCTTTCTCTTCTGATTCCTATTATTCTTTTCTTCCTAGAGTTTTATCTTAAGCTTATAATAAATATATTTGAAACTTCATAATTCAAGTATTTTTTAAAAAGACATTTGGATCTATATTATTGGTGTTTTTATATGTTGCCTGTCTATATTCTTGAGTTATGGTTTTGTTTTACTTGCATTTAGTTTTCACTTTGGTGAAGTAGAATATTGAATGATTGCTTATTGAATTATTTGAAAAAAGCTAATGTATGATATATTTTTCCAAAAATGTCTTTAATTTTTCATCAAACCCTTAGGATGTATCACATGTGAAGAGATAAATAGGTCTGGGCCTTTTATAAGGCCTAAAGCCCAACGGATTATTATCAAGCCCCTTCTGTCAGGTTCTATTTGCCTCTCAATCAGAAAACTTAATTGTAGCTTAGACAGCACCTTTCTTAGCTCCTCTAATAATGACTCTGTCCTTTGTTCTAGGCCCTGTCTAGTGCACTTGGGCCTCATTCCTTCGTAATCATAACCTCTACTCTACCTCCAATGGCTCTACTCCCAACCTGTGTGTACTGACGGTCCTCTTCCCCACTTAATGCTGTATAATTGTTCAGACCTGGTTAATGCCACTCTTAGGATCATTGATTACTATCCTCACCCTGTCTTTTATGACCTTATCTAAATATGATTAGAGTCGGCAAACTTGGAAGGCTTCCATAGCCTTGGCAACTCATGATGGGAGCCTAGGGTGGTTACTGGTGCCATAAACTAGAGTGTCAATTTGTTGGGTCAACAACAGGAGTCACTGTGCACTTGCTCCTCATGTGGGATCTCTGTCCTTAATGTGCTGTCCATTGTGACTTAATGCTATAACTAGTACTCAAACAGTATGTTTCACTTTGTGTTTCTATGTGGGGTGCAAACTATTGAAATCTTTACTTAATGTATACTAAATTGATCTTCTGTATATAAAGAGAATTGAAAATGAATCTTGAAGTGAATGGAAGGGGAGAGTGAGCGGGAGAGGGGAGGGTTGCGGGTGGGAGGGAAGTTATGGGAGGGGGAAGCCATTGTAATCCATAAGCTGTACATTGGAAATTTATATTCATTAAATAAAATTAAAAAAAAAAACCTTGAGTTTTGATGACAAAATTCTATTTTCTTTTTAGTATTCTTTAAGAAATAAGATTTCAATTATTATTATTTGTCTTTATGTATGAGCTATCCTTATAATTCAAAAAGTTTCTCAGGATTTGTCTAGGTACACCTCCTCCATTTATTTATTTATTTATTTAGGATTTATTTTATTTATTTGAAAGACAGATTTAGAGGGATAGGTAGAGACAGAGAGAGAGGTCTTTCATCTGCTGGTTCACTCCCCAAATGGCCTCAATGGCTAGAGCTGAGCCAACCCGAAGCCAGGAGCCAGGAGCTTCTTCCGGGTCTACCAGGTGGGTGCAGGGGCCCGAGGACTTGGGCCATCTTCTACTGCTTTTCCAGGCCATAATAGAGAGCTGGATGGGAAGTAGAGCAGCCTGGACTAAAACTGGTGACCATATGGGATGCCAGCGCTTCAGGCCAGGGCTTTAACCTGCTGCGCCACAGCACTGGCCCCCACCTCCTCTATTTATTACTTACAAGGTATTTCCATTGGAAGTCTTTATTTCTTTATTTATTTATTTGATTAAGGAGATTTTCTTCCATAGTCTGTTTCTTCTCCCTACTCTCTGGCTTCCTTTTCTGGAGCCTCTGTTAGTTTTGCTGAAGACTCCCTGGGTTTAATTTTCTCAACCTTTAATGTTTCACAGACTTTCCAAGTTTCATATTTTTGTATTGTGTTCAATGATTATCCTGGTGTTTGCAATTTCAGTTCAAATAATTTATATTCAATCTGAACTTTTCAACTATTTAGGCAATCTATTCATATTCTGACTTTGGAAATAAGTTATGTAATTTGCAAGAATTCTTGTTGCTTCTTGAATCACTTTTCTTATTCTCTTTTTTTTAACTCCCATTTCCTCTTTTTCTTTCCTTGTAATATCGTCAAATCACTAGCTATATTAATTACATTTATATATACTTAACCAATTACATTTACTGAAGACTTTCTTTCTCTGACATAGTGAAGTTTCCTCAGAAGTTACCTTTTCTCTTTGTAGAATTGGTACCACTTGTTTTTCCCCAAATGTCTAATGATTTTGGCTGTTTGCTTACATAATTTGCTAAGCACTTGTAGCAGATGGCTATTTCTTGTGTAAGAATCCGATATTCTTCTGGGAATGGAGAAGATTCAGGTGACTGTGGGGGTGGAGAAAGGTTTGCAGATTAGTTCATTTTCCTTCAGAGCAGAGTTCACAAACCGCTCACTGATGCAAAAATTGGTGAATTTCATATGAAATTAGAGATTCCATTTTTTTCCTGAAAAATGTGAAGATTTATCATATGTGGGTCAGTATCACTGCATGGAAATAACTGATTAGCACTAAGTAGAACTTGCCAAATGAAAAGCTCTGGAATTTTGGAGAGAAAAGCAGTGGAAAGGCTTTGAGGAGCTAATGTTAACTGGACGGACCTTGAAGAACAAGATGAATGAACATGTTGTGATAGTAGCTTCATTGATTTCCTGTAAAGAAGTGTGATTTAAAATGTATAAATGTCTGGGTGATAGCCAAATTCTTCTGTGAAACTCTTCCCTTTTCAACTGGTCATCTACTCAAGAAAATATCCTGGACACATATGAAATCTGAACTACTGAACTAACTCTACATTCTTTCAAAAATATTTTGTTTATTTATTTGAAAGTCAAGTTAGAGAGCAAGAGAGAGAGAGAGAGCATGCAAGAGAGAGTGCTTCCATCCACTGGTTCACTCCCCAGATGGCCTCAACTGCCAGGCCAAAGCCAGAATCCAGGAACTTTAAGTGGGTCTCCCAAGGAGGTGGGGGGGGGCAAACATTTGGGTCATCTTCTGCTGCTTTTTCCAGGCCGTTAACAGGGAGTTGGATCAGAAGCGGAACAACCAGACACAAAGTGGTGCCCATGTAGGATGCTGGAGTCGCAGGAGGTGGCTTTATCCACTAAGCCACAATGCTAGCCCATCTACATTCTTTTTTTTAAAAGATTTATTTGAAAGTCAGAGTTATACACAGAGAGAGGGGAGAGGCAGAGAGAGAGAGAGGCGTTCTATCTGATGGTTCACTCCCTAACTGGCTGCAAAGGTCGGAGCTGTGCTGATTCTAAGCTAGGATCCAGGAGCTTCTTCCAGGTCTTCCATGCGGGCACAACAGCTCAGGGACTTGGGCCATCCTCTACCACTTTCCCAAACCATAACAGAGAGCTGGATTGGAAGTGGAGTAGCCAGAACTCAAACTGGCGCCCATATGGGATGCCAGCACTTCAGGCCAGGGCGTTAACCAGCTGCACCACAGCGCCAGCCCTTGGCCCATCTACATTCTTAAAGAACTCAGGAAGATGTCAAATTCTTATATAATTTTTGTAAAATGACTGTGATCAGTCTCCATTCATTGAACTTTCAAAGTCAGAAGCCTAAAAAGTCAAAATACTTCTTAATATAATTATTACAGTTATTTTTGATGAAATATGAGTATGATTGAAAACATTATGGGTAAAATTGGAAACAAAGCCTCAGTAGTGAAATTTCTAGGTTTTCTACAGGTCATAGAAAAATCCATTTACCTAAAAGTTATTCTGAGAGGAAGTACTCTCTGAAACAAGTCCAACACAGCTTACCTTGGATTTTCAGAATTGTGCCTTCATTTATCTCTTCAGTGAACTCCAGTGTGAGACTAAAGAGGACATCAATTCTTTGGAATAAAAATACAGAAGGATAAATCACCTAGTGTCACAGTCTTCATAGTCAACCCCAGAACAGAAACTTACTTAAACAGAAAGGAAGGAGGAGGCCTGCACTGTGGTATAGTGAGTAAAGCCGCTGCCTTCAGTGCCAGCATCTCATATGGACACCGGTTCGAGTCCTGGCTTTTTCACTTCAGATCGAGCTTTCTGCTGTGGTCTGGGAAAGCAGTGGAAGGTGGCCCAGGTCCTTGGGCCCCTGTACCCACATGGGAGACCCGGAAGAAGCTCCTGGCTCCTGGCTTCAGATCAGCACAGCTCCGGCCACTGTGGTCAAATGGGGAGTGAATGAGTGGTCAATTGGGGAGGGAATGAGGGGATGGAAGACCTCTGTGTCTCTCTCTCTCTGTGTAACTCTGACTTTCAAATAAATAAATAAATCTCTTTTAAAAAAGAAAGGAATGGAGGAAGGAAGAAGAGATGGAAGGCAGGAAGGGAGGGAGGGAGGAAAGGAAGAAGAAGGAAGAAAGAAAAGTCAAAAGTATGAAACGAAATTTACACTGCTCTAGAGTTATCAGATGCCTGAGTTTTCTCCCTATTTCTCTCATCTGCTTTAAAAAGTGCACGTGGAGACAGAGGGATATGGGGTACCTAAAGATTTAGTCTAGGAAATTTTAGAAATAGAGCTAAACGTTCTCCTTGGTTAAACTGGTGTTTTGCTTGAAATTTATTTTAATCAGTTTTGAAAGAGAGCTGCAAATGGAGCGACCATGAACATTTCCTTTAGAAACATAAAATGCTATGAGCATCCTTGAAAAGATAGCAAAAGGCTCTTAGGCAGTATCTAATTCACCATTGCAATTGTTTTTGCAATTTAATGCGGTTAGTATCTCAGTGTGGTTCTTAAACATGAAGGCAACACATATTTTGTTTTGTATTTTTTTTTTAAATTTCATATCTATTGCTTTCTCCTGCCACAAAATAGTGGCACTATTTTATTAACGTGAATCTAAAATCATTGCTTTCTTCATGTTGTTCCTTGCCACATTTTTCATTCCACTTCCAAAATCAGATGTATTATTTGGTAGAGGAACTTTTATAAACTTCTAAAGTATACAATTTAGAAGGCTGTTAATTAATATAATGAGCATGAAGTTTTCCCTCTTGACATTGGGTTGGCTGGTTTTCAAATACATTTATTCAAAAGAAGCTTTCACCAGGATTGTAGTTCATCTCTCTTTTCATAGCAAGGCCTGTGGCTGCATCACCCCTGTGGTCCATTAATCTCTTCCTGCATTACCCTGAAATTGTGTTGGTTATAAGTAATCATAAACTGTCAGCTTTGAAAAGCCAACATTTGTTAGCTTCATCGGCATGAAAAAACTAGTGATAAGTGAGGTTGTTAAAAAGTCAAATTAAATGTTAATTGATGCAAGGGCACAAAGCAGTAAGGCACTTAAGAGCAGAGATGCAGGCACTACATTTATCAGACTTGACAAATTATCCTGAAGATTTTCCATAGATATCTGCCTTTATATTTGTCTCCATCACCATTCTCCAGGTAAGCACGTTACCATTTAAGAGCAGTTAAAATACTGCTCTTGCCGAGTGTTTAGAGTCCAATATGAAGCCATAGGCAAGAATCTGATTCTGTGGTGTATATGTACAATGTTTTATTTTTAAGCTGTGTGGTGATCTAAGAAAAGAATCAAAGAACAGACTATCCTAGAAATTTGCATAAGGAGAAAAGAACATGCACACTCTTGGGGAATTAAAGAGAAGATTCTTTCTTAATCATCTCATACATTTAAATTACCCAAATTTGCATAAATGCTGAAGTGTGAATTGTTGCCTTTAAAAAAATTGAATTCCTTTCAGACCATCGCTAATTATTCTTGGCTAATGTGGTAAAGTTAAAGACACAGAAAGATACTGATAATTGTAGGCTGTCTTCCCCAGAAAGCTGACAAAAAGGCATGGTTAGTTTGGATTCTCTCTGATACACAAAGTAGAAGTAGCCCAAAATGTTGTAACTAAAATAAGTTTATTTTCTTGGATCTTTGACTGCCAGTAGACTACAAGAAATAGAAAAGCATCTGGCTGGGCTGTGTAGGCACCATGCTTTCACAGAAATGGCTAGCTAATCACAGATGTGTTTGGGCTGAATTTCCTATCACCAGTTCTGGTCCTGTGGTAGTTAATGGGAAGAAGTTTTGGATTCTGCTAGGCACCCTTTAATGTGCCAAGTTTTCACAATCTATTTACTAATGAAGTAATGAAAAATATGTTAAAAATCATGGTTCCAGGCTTTTTGATTTACTTTTCAGTGACTCCATTGATTTTTTAATTAATTTCTTACTTAGAATTTCCTGTGGCCACAAACAGAAACTCCCATGAACATTCACTTTCAGGGCAAGGTGGACAGAGAGCTGGCCTGAGACTGACACCTATTTATAGAACTTACCAGAATTTGGCCTTTTCTTAACTGCTTGGTGAATTTTTACAGCTTAGAATTGGCCTGCCATTTGAGCAGTCTTGTCTTTCTGGTAGGATTTTGTTTCTTCTCTCTTAGAAATTTATTTGAATTCATGCTTTACCCCAAAGCAGAAGGATTTCAGTAATTCACTATCTTTGCTGGAAAGGTGTTTGAGAGGCCTCAAGCAACTAGGAATAGTTTCTGTTTGAATACAAGATGGAAAAACTAAATGAAATGCAATGAGTATTACTGAGTGCACCTTGTGCTTCACTGGGAAGGTTACAAAAAGAAATCTAAAACTTAATCCTGCTCTCTAGACTCAAATTGTCTATTTGAAGAGGTGTGGCAAATGAGGTGGTAGTACCTTCTCCATGGTTGTTCAGGGTCTTCAGTACAAGAGACATGGCTGAGGGAATACAGAAGGAACTCTGCTCTTGCTCTGCTTACCAAGCTCCCTGCCTATGAATGTGACCTGATTTGCTAATTATGATAGTGACAACTGTCATAATAAACACCTTCCACATTTCCAGTGACTTAACAGAGGAAATGCTTTTCTCCAATTTAAAAATCAGCCAGTTTATATATCTGGTCAGCAGGTGGCTTTCCTCCATGTAGTTATTCTGAGTGGGATGATGAAATTTTACATCTTGGGATCTCACTATTTCCATGAATGGTTTCCAAGAATACCATGGAAATTTACCTCTAGCCTTAGAAAAGAAGCAAGCTTGGAGGGTAGGAGGTGGGAAGGACATAATGGCCCAGGCACACTTTTGTTTTGTTTATGTCCCATTGGTGAAAACTCAGTCACCTGACCATACCAAACTTTAGGTGAGATTGGGAGATGCTGTCTACTTCTGAGTCCAGGAAAAAGGAGGAGATGGGTCTTGTGAACTGATGGCTAGTCTCTGCTGCAGTCTGTTCTTTTGATTATGTATCATCTATATCTATGTCTGCACGTGTATATGAGAGAACACTTCAAAAAATTTCTTGGAGAATATAATAAATAGGCTTGAGTGCAAAATATTTTGAAACCCATGCACAGCTTTTATCATAATACTCTATTAAGACCATTTATAGGTCTCTACCCATTTATTGTTATTTCAGAATGTTATCTTTTAGGAATAAGCATGTTCTAGAGCAAGAACCTAAGTTAGTTTGGCTCTGGTTGCAACATTGTTTAACATAGGGTCAGGAAATTGTGCCTGGTCTTAAGGCAGTGTGATATAAGAAGAAATGTATGATTGATCTCTGCCCATTTCCTGAGAGCTCCTAAAACCTTTACTGATAGGGGTGCTAGCATAATTTTTTTTTCTAATATTTAGTCTTTGATTCTGGTTCCTCACATAAAGCTCCTAATACCTTTGTAATTTCCTGAGTGCTAGGAGCATTGGAGAGAGAGCTCCTAAATCCCTTGGAATTTTCTGAAAGATAAAAACATCTTTTCTTCTAATGAGAGGACTCTGGGTGAGCTCCTGGATATTCTTAGGATGGAGCTGGTTGCCAGGGGAACGATTTATATGACTGGAGGGTTGGAACTTTCAATCCCAAGCCCTGCCTTCTAGGGAGAAGACAGACACTGAAAGTTGCATTGATCACAGATCCCTGATGATGCAGTCAATTGTGCTTCCTTATGAGTGCCTCCAAAAACACTCAAAAGCTCAGGGTTTAGGGGCCTTCTGGATTTCTGAATATATGGAAGTGCTGGGAGAGTGGTGGTCTGGAGAGGGAATGGGAGCTCTGTGTCCCTTCCCACAGATCTTGCCCCATATATCTCTTCCTCTGATTGCTCATTTATTGCTTTTGTAATATCCTCACATGACTCACAGAACTCAAACACTTTTTATGCTTACCAATTTAGTACCCAGGGCAATTAAACTTTATTTATTTATAATTTCAGAAGGAGGAGGGGAAAGAGAGAGGGAGATAGAGAAATTTCCTATGGGTTGGTTTGTTCCTCAAATTCCTGCAACAGCTGGGCATGGGACAGGCTGAAGCCAGGAGCTTGGAACTCAATCTAGGTCTCCCATATGAGTTGCAGGCTCCCAGTGAGTTAAACTATTACTACTGCATCATAGGGTCTGTATTAACAACAAGCTGGAGTCAGAAGACAGAGATGGGAATTGAACTGGGTACTCTCAAGCAGGATGTAAGTGCCTTAACCACTAGACTAGATGCCCACTCAAGCACCTTGATTTATATCTAGTTGATCAAAAGCACAGATCAAACCTGGTGCTTTTGATTGGCATCTGAAGTGAGGGCAGTCTTGTGGGACCAGAGCCTGCGGGATCTGGTGATATCACTGGATAGTGTCAGAACTGAATTGAATTACAGTTCACATAACTGTTGTCCACCTAAAAATCACTTGGTTGTTGTGTGTGAAAAAATTCACACACATTTTGGTGAGCAGAGGAGACATAGTCTGTGTCGAGTAATGCATTGAGTATGAAAGTAAAAGAAAAACAGATTTTTTTTCCCATTCAGCTTTCCAAAGGAGACAACCTAAGAAAGCATCTGATTCCAAGTTCCTGATTCTTCGTGATGCAGCATGGTCTTCATATCTGGATATGGTTCTTATGATCTATGGGTCTGAAGATATATGAACTAAAAAAGAAAAAAAAAGACACAAATTTTTCCCCCTCCCCTAATGGGTGGCTCTCACATATGTTTGCCATACAATAGTAAAGCAGAGAGAAGACAGACACACAAAGTTCCTGTTACCAAAATGGAATCTTGCCTGTGGTCCACAACATTAATGCCTTCTACTGGCAGGCACACTGAAGATTCTCTATCTGACACATAGAAGAAATTTATTTGTTATGTTTTTGTTCTGTTCTCTGGATGTAATTCCTTTGCCTAGTGATCTCTGTAGAGAATTCACTTATTCCATTAAATGAGAGAGTCACCTAATTCCTCCTTGTCCACTAATCCTCTGAGGCCACAATAAAAGCAGGAACTGGAGAGCATGTCCTCCATGGGAGCTGCGCAGCTTTCTCAGTCACAAGGTACTGATCCAGTTTTACTGTACTCAAGGAGTGTGTTAAGCCTTGAAGAAATAAAGGCTTTGTAAACCGAAGCTGATGGCTTCTTTAGCAATACATTTATTTTAGAAACTTAACAGGGATCTGACTTGTTTATTTCTACTATATTCTAATGCCAGTGACTACTCCTAAAGCTTTTTCCCAAGTATACATATCCTTTCTTTTCCTCTGCCCTTGAAAATGAAAACCAATATAATTTTCTGTCCTATGTTTAACAATATTAAGACCAAACAAAAATTACTTAGTATTTATACCCAGATATTCTTGTTCCTGAGAAGTAATACTGTTTAAAACAACAAATACAGCCGCTTCTCACTGTTTGCTCATCAAGGCCCTTAACCTTGCTGTGTATATTAATCCAAATCTTTGAAATTCTCCCAGTGCATTTTACATAGCTAATAACCACAATGAGTTCTATATATGTCTTGGTCATTGCTTATTTGTTGTAATGACTGTTTGGAGGTTTTTCAGCCAGAGGACAAATGCGTGATGATACTGAGATATTTGCTTGACTTTTGTTTGCTGTCTCTCTAGTGATAAGACACCCAGTTTTCAGGGACTGTCATTTAGGAGATTTTAAAAGTCTTGCTACTTATTGGGAAGCTTCATGGTCACTAATTCCCTCAATCTTTGGGAAAAGGAGAAAGAATACATGTGGTTCAAAGTGAGCAATTTCAAAGCTTTCAGGGTTCTTTGAACAATGGCCTACAGTATTTGCATTGACCGTAATGGTAATAAGATTGACTCCTTTTCATGTTCATTAATGTTTTCATTACAGGTTAGAAGCAGGTTGATTGATGGATTTAGGAAGATCACCTCTAATCTTAGACTGTGTCCTATTGCAAACAGACATTGCCACCTACAGCAAAGAACTGCGGCACATTCAGTCTAGTCAGCACAGGTACAGAAAGCCCTTCTTCAACATTCTCCTAAACAACTTTTATATAATCCAAAGTGTGGGAATTTGCTTTTCTGGAAGAGATGTTACAGATGAAAAGACCCTTAATTTCTATAGACTGGACATTATCAGCCATTGTTAACCACAATTAGCCTAATAGTGAAACATGGAAGGATTTTTCTAGGAGGCTAATTATTGATTTATACATACAAATTAAAAGACATAAACAACCCTCAGAGGCCTCAATCTCATGATTATTAGGTATCTTCCAGAATCTGAGAATCAGTGAAGAGAAGATTGCTTCTTTGGATGGAGTTGACAACTGTGTGAAGTGGAAAATTTTTGCCCTAGACCCACAGAACAGGGCCCAGCTGACCAGAGCCACAGGGGTCCTGCTTTAATAAGTATGCTCTTGTGTTTGTTGTTGTTATTTGTTATTTTTGATTTTTTAAACTATTATTAAATAAACAAATTTCGAAAGCACAACTTTTGGATTATAGCAGCTTTTCCCAAGTAACCTCCCTGCAACCCACAAACTGTCCCATCTCCTGCTCCATCTCCCATCCCATTCTTCATCAAGATTCATTTTTAATTATCTGTTGGTTGCCTCTTCACTTTCCTGACTGTTTCTTTTGAAGTACAGAAACTTCTCAATTTGATGCAATCCCAAATGTTAATTTTGGTTTTGACTGCCTGTGCTGTTGGAGTATTTTCCAGGAAGTCTTTGCCTGTGCCTATATCTTGCAGGGTTTCTCCAATGCTCTCTAATAATTTGATGGTTTAATTATCTTTATTTATAGAAGATCAACTTAGTATATACTAAGTAAAGATTTCATCAGTTTTCACCCACACAGATGCACAAAGTATAAATTCTGTTTGGATGCTAGTTTTGCCATTAATTCGCATAGTACATACATTAAGGACAGAGATCCTACATCGGGAGTAAGTGCACAGTGACTCCCGTTGTTGATTTAGCAATTGACACTCTTATTTATGATGTCAGTAATCATCTGAGGCTCTTGTCATGAGTTGCCAAGGCTATGGAAGCCTCTTGAATTCAAAAAGTCTGACTTTATTTAGATAAGGCCATAATCAAAGTGGATTCAGAGAAAAGTACCTCCTTCTTTGATGACCCATTCTTTCCGCTGGGATCTCAGTAACAGAGATCTTTCATTCAGGTCATTTTTTTTGCCACAGTGTCTTGGTTTTCCATACCTGAGAAACTTTCATGGGCTTTTTAGCTGGATCCGAATGCCTTAAGGGCTGATTCTGAGGCCAGAGTGCTGTTTAGGACATCTGCCATTATATGAGTTTTCTATGTATCCTGCTTCCCATGTTGGATCATTCTCTCCTTAATTCTATCAGTAGTTATTACCAGACACTAGTCTTGTTTATGTGATCCCTTTAACAGTTAATCCTATCTTTATGATCAATTATGAACTGAAACTGATCACTTGGACTAGTGAGATGGCATTGGTACATGCCACCTTGATGGAATTGAATTGGAATGCCCTGGTATATTTCTAGCTCTACATTAGGGGTAAGTCCAAATGAGCATGTGCTGAACTGTACATTCCCTCCCTCTCTTATTCCCACTCTTACGTTTAACAGATCAATTTCCAGTTAAATTTAAACACCTAAGAATAATTGAGTGTTAATTAAATAGTTCAACCAATGTTATTAATTAGAAAAAGAAAGTACTAAAAGGAATAAAATAGTAAGCTGTTCCTTGACAGTCAGGACAAGGGCTGATCAAGTCATTGTTTCTCATAGTCTCAGTTTCATTTCTTCAGGTTTCCTTTTATGTGCTCAATTAGTTATCACCAATCAGGGAGAACATATGATATTTGTCTCTTTCAGACTGGCTTATTTCACTCAGCATGATGTTTTCCAGATTCCCCCATTTTGTTGCAAATGAACAGATTTCATTTTTTTTAACTGCTGTATAGTATTCTATAGAGTACATATACCATAATTTCTTTATCCAGTCTTCTGTTGATGGGCATTTAGGTTGATTCCATGTCTTAGCTATTGTGAATTGAGCTACAATAAACATTGAGGTGCAGACAGCTCTTTTATTTGCCAATTTAATTTCCTTTGGGTAAATTCCAAGGAGTGGGATGGCTGGGTTGTATGGTAGGGTTATGTTCAGGTTTCTGAGGAATCTCCAGACTGACTTCCATAGTGGCTTAACCAGTTTGCATTCCCACCAACAGTGGATTAGTGTGCTTTTCCCCGACACCCTCGCCAGCATCTACTGTTAGTTGATTTCTGCAAGTAAACCATTTTAACTGGGGTGAGGTGAAACCTCATTGTGGTTGTGATTTTCTCTGATGTCAAGGGATCCTGAACATTGTTTCATGTGTTTGTGGGCCATTTGGATTTCCACTTTTGAAAAATGTCTATTGAGGTCCTTGGCCCATCTCTTAAGTGGGTTGTTTGTTTTGTTGTTATGGATTTTCTTGATTTCTTTGTAGATTCTGGTTATCAATCCTTTATCTGTAGTATAGTTTGCAAATATTTTTTCCTTGTGTTGGTTGCCTCCTCACTCTCCTGACTGTTTCTTTTGAAGTACAGAAACTTCTCAATTTGACGCAGTCCCAAATGTTAATTTTGGTTTTGATTGCCTGTGCTGCTGGAGTATTTTCCAAGAAGTCTTTGCCTGTACCTATATCTTGCAGGGTTTCTCCAATGCTCTCTGAGGCCAGAGTGTTGTTTAGGACATCTGCCATTCTATGAGTCTGCTGTGTATCCTGCTTCCCATGTTGGATCCTTCTCTCCCTTTTTGAATCTATCAGTTAGTATTAGCAGACACTTGTCTTGTTTGTGTGATCTCTTTGACTCTTAGACCTATCAGAGCCATCAATTGTGAGCTGAAATTGATCACTTGGACTAGTGAGATGGCATTGGTACATGCCACCTTGATGGGATTGTATTGGAATCCCCTGGCACCTTTCTAATTCCACCATATGCGGCAAGTCCGATTGAGCATGTCCCAAATTGTACATCTCCTCCCTCTCTTTTTCCACTCTGAAATTTAACAGGGATCACTTTTCAGTTAAAATTTAAACACCTAAGAATAATTGTGTGTTAATTACAGAGTTCAACCACTAGTACTAGAACAACAACAACAACAACAAATACTAAAAAGGATAAAGTATTACATTGTACATCTAGAGTCAGGGCAAGAGCTGATCAGGTCATTATTTCTTATAGTGACCATTTCACTTCAAAATGTTTCCTTTTTGGTGCTCAGCTGTCACCAACCAGGGAAAACAAATGATATTTGTCTCTTTGGGACTGGCTTAATTCACTCAGCATGATGTTTTCCAGATTCCTCCATCTTGTTGCAAAAGACCGGGTTTCATTGTTTCTTACTGCTGTATAGTATTCTATGGAGTACATGTCCCATAATTTCTTTATCCAGTTTACTGTTGATGGGCATTTGGGTTGGTTCCAGGTCTTAGCTATTGTGAATTGAGCTGCAATAAACATTAATGTGCAGATGGCTTTTTTATTTGCCAAATTAATTTCCTTTGGGTAAATTCCAAGGAGTGGGATGGCTGGGTTGTATGGTAGGGTTATGTTCAGGTTTCTGAGGAATCTCCAGACTGACTTCCAAAGTGGCTTAACCAGTTTGCATTCCCACCAACAGTGGGTTAGTGTCCCTTTTTCCCCACATCCTCTCCAGCATCTGCTGTTGGTAGATTTCTGAATGTGAGCCATTCTCACCGGGGTGAGATGGAACCTCACTGTGGTTTTGATTTGCATTTCTCTGATTGCTAGTGATCTTGAACATCTTTTCATGTGTCTGTTAGCCACTTGGATTTCCTCTTTTGAAAAATGTCTATTGAGGTCCTTGGCCCATCTCTTAAGTGGGTTGTTTGTTTTGTTGTTGTGGAGTTTCTTGATCTCTTTGTAGATTCTGGTTATTAATCATTTATTGGTTGCATAATTTGCAAATATTTTTTCCTTGTGTTGGTTGCCTCTTCACTTCTCTGACTGTCTCTTTTGCAGTACAGAAACTTCTCAGTTTGATGTAATCCCAATTGTTAATTTTGGCTTTGACTGCCTGTGCCTCTGGAGTTATGTCCAAGAAATCTTTGCTTGTGTCTATATCTTGTAGGGTTTTTCCGATGTTCTCTAATAATTTGATGGTGTCTGGTCATAGGTTTATATCTTTACCATGTTGAGTAGATTTTTGTATAATATGTAAGGTAGAAGTCTTGCTTCATAGTCAGCATATGGAAACTAGTTTTCCCAGCAGCATTTAATAGACTGTCCTTGCTCCAGGGATTGGTTTTAGATCTTTGATCAAATGTAAGTTGCCTGTAGATGTTTGGATTGATTTCTGGTGTTTCTATTCTGTTCCATTGATCTATCCATCTGTTTCTCTACCATTATCATGCTTTTTGATTATAACTTCCCTGTAGTATATCTTGAATCTGGTATTCTGATGGCTCGGACTTTGTTTTTGTTGTACAAGATTGCTTTAGCTATTCGAGTTCCTCTGTGCCTCTATATGAATTTCAGCATCACTTTTTCTAGATCTGATAAGAAGATCCTTAGTATTCTGATGGGTATCACATTGAATCTGTAAATTGCTTTCAATAGTATGGATATTTTGATGAAATTGATTCTTCCAATCCATGACCATGGAAAATTTTTTCATTTTTTAGTACCACCTTCTAATTCTTTCTTTAATATTTTGTAAATTGCATTACAGAGAGCTTTGGCAATTTTTATTAAATTTATTCAAAGTTTTTTTTTGTGGAGCTATTGTGAATGTGATTGATCTTAGAAGTCCTTTCTTAGCTGTGTCATTTTCTGTGTTTAGTAGACTGTTTTTTGGTGTGTGTGTTGATTTTATATCCTGCTACTTTGCCCAACTCTTCTATGAGTTCCAATAGTCTCTTAGAAGAGTTCTTTGGGTCCCCAAATAAAGAATCATATCACAGCAAAAGATCACAGGAATCTCAAACCATATATTAGAAAATATCTTTGGCAAATGGCAGGGCAAAGTTACTCTTTCTCAATAGTCACATTGAATGTTAATGGCTTGAACTGTCCAGTTAAAAGACACCGATTGGCTGATTGGGTTAAGGAACAAAACCCATCTTTTTTTGCTGCTTACAAGAAACTCATCTTTCCAACAATGATCCATACAGGCTGAAAGTGAAAGGCTGGAAAAAGATATGCCATGCCAACAGAAATGAAAAAAGAGCGGGCGTAGCCATCTTAATATCGGACAACATAAACTTTATCACAAAAACTGATAGGAGAGACAAAGATGAGCACTATTTAATGATTAAGGGATCCATTCAACAGGAAGATATAACGGTTATCAATATATATGCACCTAATTACAGGGCACCAGCTTATTTAAAAGACTTGTTAAGGGACTTAAAGGGAGACTTAGACACCAATACAATAGTACTGGGGGACTTCAATACTCCACTCTCAGAGATAGATCAACAGGACAGAAGCTCAACAAGGAGACAGTAGATTTAAATGACACTATAGCCCAAATGGATCTAACAGATATCTACAGAACATTTCATCCTACATTTAAGGACTTTACATTCTTCTCAGCAGTACATGGAACCTTCTCTAGGATTGACCACATACTAGGCCATAAAGCAAGTCTCAGCAAATTCAAAAGAATTAGAATCATACCATGCAGCTTCTCAGACCACAAAGGAATGAAATTGGAAATTAGCAACTCAGGAATCCCTAGAGCATGTGCAAACACATGGAGATTGAACAACATGCTCCTGAATGAACAATGGGTCATAGAAGAAATTAAAAGAGAAATCAAAAATTTTCTGGAAGTAAATGAGGATAACAGCACAACATATCAAAACTTATGGGATACAACAAAAGCAGTGTTAAGAGGAAAGTTTATATCAATAGGTGCCTACATCAAGAAATTATAAAGGCACCAAATAGATGAGCTTTCAAGTCATCTCAAGGATCTAGAAAATCTTCAGCAAACCAAACCCAAACCCAGTAGGAGAAGAGAAATAATTAAAATCAAAGAAGAAACTCCACAACAACAAAACAAACAACCCACTTAAGAGATGGGCCAAGGACCTCAATAGACATTTTTCAAAAGAGGAAATCCAAGTGGCTAACAGACACATGAAAAGATGTTCAAGATCACTAGCAATCAGAGAAATGCAAATCAAAACCACAGTGAGGTTCCATCTCACCCCGGTGAGAATGGCTCACATTCAGAAATCTACCAACAGCAGATGCTGGAGAGGATGTGGGGAAAAAGGGACACTAACCCACTGTTGGTGGGAATGCAAACTGGTTAAGCCACTTTGGAAGTCAGTCTGGAGATTCCTCAGAAACCTGAACATAACCCTACCATACAACCCAGCCATCCCACTCCTTGGAATTTACCCAAAGGAAATTAATTTGGCAAATAAAAAAGCCATCTGCACATTAATGTTTATTGCAGCTCAATTCACAATAGCTAAGACCTGGAACCAACCCAAATGCCCATCAACAGTAAACTGGATAAAGAAATTATGGGACATGTACTCCATAGAATACTATACAGCAGTAAGAAACAATGAAACCCGGTCTTTTGCAACAAGATGGAGGAATCTGGAAAACATCATGCTGAGTGAATTAAGCCAGTCCCAAAGAGACAAATATCATTTGTTTTCCCTGGTTGGTGACAGCTGAGCACCAAAAAGGAAACATTTTGAAGTGAAATGGTCACTATAAGAAATAATGACCTGATCAGCTCTTGCCCTGACTCTAGATGTACAATGTAATACTTTATCCTTTTTAGTATTTGTTGTTGTTGTTGTTGTTCTAGTACTAGTGGTTGAACTCTGTAATTAACACACAATTATTCTTAGGTGTTTAAATTTTAACTGAAAAGTGATCCCTGTTAAATTTCAGAGTGGAAAAAGAGAGGGAGGAGATGTACAATTTGGGACATGCTCAATCGGACTTGCCGCATATGGTGGAATTAGAAAGGTGCCAGGGGATTCCAATACAATCCCATCAAGGTGGCATGTACCAATGCCATCTCACTAGTCCAAGTGATCAATTTCAGCTCACAATTGATGGCTCTGATAGGTCTAAGAGTCAAAGAGATCACACAAACAAGACAAGTGTCTGCTAATACTAACTGATAGATTCAAAAAGGGAGAGAAGGATCCAACATGGGAAGCAGGATACACAGCAGACTCATAGAATGGCAGATGTCCTAAACAACACTCTGGCCTCAGAGTCAGCCCTTAAGGCGTTCGGATCTGGCTGAAGAGCCCATGAGAGCATTGTAGGCATGGAAAGCCAAGATATCATGGAAAAAAAAAAAAGACCTAAATGAAAGATCTCTGTGAGTGAGATCCCAGTGGAAAGAACGAGGCCATCAAAGAAGGAAGTACCTTTCTCTGAAGGGAGGAGAGAACTTCCACTTTGACTATGACCCTATCGGAATAAGATCAAAGTCAGCGAACTCTAAAGGCTTCCATAGCCATGGCAACTCATGACTAGAGCCTAGGGAGATTACTGATGCCATAAACAAGAGTGTCAAATTGTTAAGTCAGCAACAGGAGTCACTGTGTACTTATGTCTCATGTGGGATCTGTCCTTAATGTGTTGTCTAATGTGAAGTGATGCTATAACTAGTACTGAAACAGTATTTTTATACTTTGTGTTTCTGTGCGGGTACAAACTGATGAGGTCTTTACTAATTATATACTGAATTGATCTTCTGTATATAAAGAGAATTGGAAATGAAAAAAAAAACAACCTGGTGTTAAATTGGAAATGGCATAGAAAATTAATTAATTTAAAAAAATATTATGTAGGATCTCTGTCTTTAATGTGCTGTACACTGTTATTTAATGCTATAACTAGTACTCCAACAGTATTTTTTTCACTTTGTGTTGCTATATGGGGCAAACTGTTGAAATCTTTACCTAATATATACTAAACTGATCTTCTGTATATAAAAAGAATTGAAAATGAATTTTTATGTGAATGGAAGGGGAGAGGGAGCGGGAAAGTGGAGGGTTGTGGGTGGGAGGGAAGTTGTGTGGTGGGGAAGCCATTGTAACCCATAAGCTGCACTTTGGAAATTTGTATTCATTAAATAAAAGTTTAATAAAAAAAAGAATCATATCATCTGCAATGAGGGATAGTTTGACTTCTTCCTTCCCAATTTGTATCCTTTTGATTTCTTTTTCTTACCTAATGGCTCTGGTTAAAAATTCCAGAGCTATATTGAATAGCAATGGTGAGAGTGGGAATCCCTGTCTGGTACTGGATCTCAGTGGAAATGCTTCCAACTTTTTCCCATTCAATAGGATGCTGGCCATGGGTTTTTCATTAATTGCCTTGATGTGTTGAGGAATGTTCCTTCTAACCCCAATTTGCTTAGAGTTTTCATCATGAAAGGGTGTTGTATTCTATCAAATGCCTTCTCTGCGTCTATTGAGATAATCATATGGTTTTTCTTCTGCAGTTTGTTCATGTGGTGTATCACATTGCTTGATTTGTGAACATTGAACCATCCCTGCATACCAGGGATAATCTCACTTGGTCTGGGTGGATGATCTTTCTGATGTTTTGTTGAACTCTATTGACCAGAATTTTATTGAGGATTTTTGTGTCTATGTTCATCAGGGATATTGGTCTGTAATTTTCTTTCAATGCTACATCTTTCTCAGGCTTAGGAACTAAGGTGATGGTGGCTTCATAGAAAGAATTTGGGAGGATTCCCTCTCTTTCAATTGTTTTGAATAGTTTGAGAAGATGGAGTTAGTTCTTCTTAAATGTCTGGTAGAATTCAGCAGTGAATCCATCAGTCCTGGGCTTTTCTTTGTTGCAAGGGCCTTTACTACTGATTCATTTTCTGACTCAGTTATGGGTCTGTTTATGTTTTCTATGTCTTCCTGGCTCAATTTAGGTAGGTTGTATGTGTCCAGAAACTATCCATTTCTGATAGATTTCCCAGCTTGCTGGCATACCGCTCTTTGTAGTATTTTCTGATGGCTCTTTTTATTTGTGGTGTCAGTTGTTATATTCCCTTTAGCACCTCTGATTTTATTGATTTGGGTCTTTTCTCTCCTTTTTTTAGTTAGTTAGACTATTAGTGTGTCAATTTTGTTTATTTTTTCAAAAAACTAGCTCTTCATTTTGCTGATATTTTGTAGTTTTTTTTTTATTCAATTCCACTGATTTCTTCTCTAATTTTAATTATTTCTCTTCTCCTACTACTTTTGGGTTTGGTTTGTTGTAGTTTTTCTAGATCCTTCAGATGCATTGATAGCTCATTTGTTTTGTGCCTTTCCAATTTCTTGATGTAGGCACCGATAGCTATCAACTTTACTCTTAACACTGCTTTTGCTGTATCCCATAAGTTTTGATATGTGTTGTATTATCTTCATTTGCTTCCAGAAATTTTTTTGATTTTTCTTTTGATTTCTTCTATGACCCATTGTTCATTCAGGAGCATGTTGTTTAGTCTCCATGTGTTTGCATATGCTCTAGGGATTCCTGAGTTGCTAATTTCCAGCTTCATTCCATTGTGGTCTGAGAAGTTGCATGGTACGATTTTGATTCTTTTGAATTTGCTGAGACTTGCTTTATGGCCTAGTATGTGGTCAATCCTAAAGAAATCCCATGCACTTCTGAGAAGAATGTGTATTCTTCAAGTGTAGGGTGAAAAGTTCTGTAGATATCTGTTAGATACATTTGGTTTATAGTGTCGATTAAATCTGCTGTTTCCTTGTTGATCTTCTGTCTGGTTGATCTGTCTATTGCTGAAAGTGGAGTATTGAAATCCCCTAATACTATTGTATTGGAGTCTAAGTCTCCCTTTAAGTTCCTTAATATATCTTTTAATTAGTCCAGTGCCCTGTAATTAGTTGCATATACATTTATAATAGTTACACCTTCCTGTTGAATTGATCCCTTAATCATTATATAGTGCTCCTCTTTGTCTCTCTTAACAGTTTTTGTGTTAAAGTTTATTTTGTCTGATATTAAGATGGCTACGCCAGCTCTTTTTTGGTTTCTGTTGGCATGGAATATCTTTTTCCAAACTTTCACTTTCAGTCTGCATGCACCTTTGTTGGAAAGTTGTATTTCTTATAGGCAGGAAATAAATGGGTTTTGTTTTTCAATCCATTCAGCCAGTCCTTGCCTTTTAACTGGAGAGTTGAGGCCATTTACATTCAATGTGACTATTGATAAGTAGTGACTTTGCCCTGCAATTTTCCCAAAGATATTTCTCATATATGCTTTGAACTTCCTGTGATCTTTTATTGAGAGATTTTCTTCCTTTACCTTCTTTTGTACTGATGAGTTTGTTTCTGTGATTATGTATGTAACACATCTTTAAGCATCTTTTGCAGGACTGGACGAGTGGTGACAAATTCTTTCAATTTCTGTTTGCTACGAAAGGTCTTTATTTCACCTTCATTCACAAATGAGAGCTTTGCAGGATATAATATTCTGGGCTGGCAGTTTTTTTTTTCTCTTAGTACTTGCACTAGATCTTGCCATTCCTTCCTAGCCTGTAGTTTTTCTGATGAGAAGTCTGGTGTGAGTCTAATTGGAGATCCTCTGAGAGTAATCTGGTGTTTCTCCTATATACATTCTAGAATCTTTTCTTTATGTTTCACTGTGGTGAGTTTGATTACAATGTGTCATGGTGAGGATCTCCTTCTGGTCATGTTTATTGGGAGTTCTATAAACTTCCTGTACTTGGCTGTCTCTTTCTTTCTCCAAACCCGGGAAGTTTTCTGCTAGTATCTTACTAAAAAGATTCTAATCCTTTCTAATATTGGGTTTTTCAATAGTATCTTGTAGATTCCCAACAATATTTTTTAGATTTCTAATTTCCTCTTCTTTTCTTTGGTTTGATTGTATACTTTCCTGTGCTCTGTCTACTAAGTCCAATATTCTCTCTTCTGCCTCACTGATTCTGTTTTTAAGGCTCTCAACTGAGTCTTTTATTTGTTCTATTGAATTCTTCATTTCATTTTGATTTCTCTTCAGTATCTCAATTTCATGTTCTTTAAATTACTGATTTCATTTGGTTCCTCCTTAAGATTTCATTTTCATGAAATAGATTTTCTGTCATGTCCTGCATGGATTTCAGTAGTTCATTCATTTGTTTTTAATTACTTTTAAATATTCTTATCAATTTTTTTGAGTTTCATTTCTTGCATTTCTTCTATCACATCATCTTCATAATCTTGTATTGGAGTGTCATGTTCTTTGGAGAGCATCATGTTGTCTTCCTTGTTTCCTTGGTTTTCGCATTTGTTGTTTGGCATTGTGGAGATAGTCTTTGGTTTCTTCTCCCCCCCCCCCACACCACTGTGACTATGACTCTAGATTAAGTGGACTATCTGCCCTTGGTGAATTTCTAGAGGCTTGTGGTGGGTGTGGCCAGAGAGCTTTGTTCAGTTCTTCAGGGTTAAGGGTGTGCCTAAGATGACACACCCAGGTTTGGCATGGTAAATCTTCTTTCTCTCTCATTCTTTTTTTTTAAATCAAAAGGGAAGTAATTCTGCTCAGCTGAGGTCTTCTCCTTAATGGCAATAAATACCTGAGTGCTAGCCCCAGTGGGTGTAATAATTGCCTGTTCTGTCCCAAGGACCACACAAAGAATCTGTGCAGTCCTCAGTGTAAGCTCAGATTCCCCTGCAATGTCTCTCACCCGGTAGCCAGGGTCGCCTGAGCCAGATTCCCCTGCAGTGTCTCTCACCTGGCTTCCATTTTGATGCATTTTTTTCTCTTCTTAAAAATCAAGAAAAGGGTAAAAGGAGTAATTTTTCAGTAAGTTAATTCAAAAATTAAAAAAAAGATGGATAGTTAAAATGTAACTATTAAGAAGGAATTTGGGACTTTTTTTTTGTCCTAAATTTTCTCGTTTGTTCCTTTACACTGTGCCTGTGGAATGGCAGCATGTTCTGGTTTATGTGTGATGGGAGAGCTCAACAATGCTAATAAGGACATAGAGACCTATATTTCTACCCTAAAAAATTCACAAAAACAGATGGTGTTGATTAGAAGCAGAACATCCCTAGATATGATATTGTTCTGTTTAGGGCCTAGAGGTGGAGAATGTTTGGGCCACATGACATATAAAGCCCCCAAAACAATTTGGTCTGGCCCTGCTAAGTCAACTGTAGGTAGACTCAAAATTCAATAAATCTATGGCCAGCTAATTTTTAATTTGATAATTTTGTATGGCCCATGATGTGTATTGCTGCAAATATAGTTTTGTCAAATATAGTTTTTGCATTACACCTTGTCAAATCAATGCATAAGAATGTTATTCTACAATAGTTTGTAATGGTCTGTGACTACTTTAAAATGTACTGTGTATAGCTGAAATGGTTGTCTTTTCATTTGACTATTATTTATTGTCCTTTCCTATATCCCAGCTACATTGGGATCTAACTGCTTTTTACATGTTGAATTCTTTATTTGGTTGAGAAATAATCCCTTGACTGTAATTTAAATTAAAAATGTTATCTGATAATCAGAAAAAAAGGTAAAAGGAGAGAGAGGGAGACATAGAGGGAGGAGAGGGAATAATTATATTTTTAGGATTCTATCTATGAATCACATAATCGGTTAAAAACTAAAAAAACTAAATATAAAATAATTTATTTTAAAAAATTCCAAAAAGCCCCTGTAGAAATAAAGTTTCTCCACCCCTTCTTTAGGTCAGCAAACTTTTGCAGAATCTTTATTTCTAAAACATCTGACAAACAAATTACTACATTATGTTCTACAGGTTGTTCATATTGAGAATTCGATCTGTTCTCTTGCTTTCGTTTGAGCAATCTTTACTCTCAGTTTAGAAGTGTATTTTGAACTCTCACCATAGTGCTTGCCTAAGTTGCAGGGCTCAAACATTCTATCTTCAGAGAATTTTTTTTAAGATTTTATTTATTTATAGAAATGGTAGAGTTATAGACAATGAGAGGGAGAGAGGTCTTCCATCCACTGGTTCACTCCTCAGATGGCTTCAATGGACAAAGCTGGGCCGATCCAAGCACTTGGACTATCTTCCACTGCTTTCCCAGGCCATAGAAGAGATGGATTGGAAGAGGAACAGCCAGGACTGGAACTAGTGCCAATATGGGATGCTGGTGCCTCAGGTGGAGGATTAACCATGCCACAGTGCCACCCCTCTTCAAAGTATTTAATGCAGTTTTACAGCTACTCTTCTGTCAACTTGTCCAATAACTGAACTCTCAACAAGGAAATTTAATACATGACTGTGACTCATCAAATAGCAATGTACATTTGGATTGAGCATGACCACAGATGATAAATAATCTGTCCTCTAGAATAATCTGGAGAATAACTAAAACAGGGAATTGACAACTGAAATCAACATAATTGTCTATAGCAAACAGTATTGAAACCATACATCTCTCTTCCTGTGATCATAACTTCTTTTCTCTGAGTTAGCAAGTGATGACCCTAAGCATATATTCTATCCTATTTTAACAGTACTGAGACCACCTATAAATTGTTTCAGAGAATATGCTTTCCTGGAAAGGGCTATAAAGACAGCATGCTTATTAAGTACAGTAGACTACAGCTTCAAGGCCATTACCTTACTGCACTTCATAGTCAAAGCTTGTTTGTCATAATTTGCCCACTCTGAACCAGATCCTCACCTTGAAACACCTGATTTAAAATGATTCAACTTAGGCCCTAAAACCTCCCTATAATTCCCTAATTTTAAACTTTTGAAATACTGCAAGTATAGTAAACTCAAGTTTGCTTGCTCAATATACTTTTCTGGTAGTGTTTGTGAGTCATGAGACCTCTTGTCTCTAACTCTTAATGTCATGGGGCTAGCTTTTGGCTACTAGGATCATAGATAAGCTTGCATCAGAAGGAAATGCTCTCTGATTTGTTCAAGGCTGAGACACTTTTCTTAACTGAACAATAAGTTTCTGTGCTTCAAAATTATTTTCGGTTCTTTATTCATTTACTTGAAATCAAAATGCATTTGAATTTTCTAATTTTCTAATCCTTCATGGATTTACATTATTGGATTATTTATTTTCCCAATTTTCCCTTCTAATTCTTCTTTGTTCTACTTTGCAAAAGGGAGGATGAAAAAGTAATGCACAATCTAAGTTGTTGCAGCTGTCTCCCTGGAGTTCAGGCTCAGCAGGTATGCTATCTGTACTTCAACTGATCTCAGAAAAGAGTTCTGCTGACTATTTTGTGACTGTGTGACATGGATCTTGATTGTTTTCAACCTCCAATATCAATTCCTTCACAAACTACTTTCTGACCATTAGCTATTACACCTGATACTAATTTCTGTATTAGTTTGGATAATACCAACTGTTGGCACGGTGATTACAAAATGCCAGTGGATTAGCATGACACGCATTTGTAGTAAGTGGGAATGGTTCAAAGCAAGTGTCTCAGGGTAGTGAGTGCTTTATTCTACAAAGTGAATTACTCTTGAGTCTCTATCATTTTCAGTTCCTGAGTTCCCAGACTAATGTGATTGTCTGATGCAAGTTGGGGGATGGGAAAACAGAGCATAAAGAGGTACACGTGGGAGTCAGTCATTGGTGAGGCCAAAATGCCATGCATTACATTCACTCACATTTAATAGTCTGCCACTCAATCATATTGTCAAAGACAACTACAAGGCAAGCTGCAAAATGTGACACAGCTATAAGCCTATGGCAGAAAAGGAAATACGTTTGATGAAAATCTAGTCTGTCTCTGCTAGAGATGTGTCTTTTTGAAGCACAGAAGTTGCCACATGATACAATGTCAAGCTGTAGGTGATGGTTTTAGAAGTAGAGATGACAAAGCTCAGCTTGGATGTGACTAGGGAATTTGCTAGTGAAAGACATTAGTTATTATGGAGATCAGCAAACGCATTTCCCACAAACCAGCAGAACATATATAGCTGAAGTACAGAAATTGTAGACGATTTTTTCCTTTAGGAGACAGTGTTAAGGGGCTAAAGTGACTGATTTATTTGAGAGGCAGTGAAAACATTTGCCTGGCTATGCACCATTTCTTTTAGAGATTAAAGAAAATTAAAGATTACTAGAAAGGTTAAGATGACGTAGAAGTCCACTAAAAAGTCTCATAGTGTTGAACACTATTGATCATTTACAGTCATTACCTACCCATAATTTTATCAGCCTTTATATTTTTGTGTAGGGGAAGATAGTTCTGTCTGAAGAAGACACACCCAAATTCTGAAAACTGGGATAGATTCAGTTGTAGGCTATTACACATTCATTATGTTCTACCAAATGTCTGCAGGAGTTTCCTGTACTGCTGGCAGGTGTGTGCATAATGGCTGGAAGATAGAGTCCTAATTATTATTATTTTTTTATTTTTTGACATGCAGAGTGGACAGTGAGAGAGAGAGACAGAGAGAAAGGTCTCCCTTTACCGTTGGTTCACCCTCCAATGGCCGCTGTGGCTGGTGCACCGCGCTGATCCGAAGGCAGGAGCCAGGTGCTTCTCCTGGTCTCCCATGAGGTGCAGGGTCCAAGCACTTGGGCCATCCTTCACTGCACTCCTGGGCCACAGCAGAGAGCTGGCCTGGAAGAGGGGCAACCGGGACAGAATCCGGCACCCCAACTGGGACTAGAACCCGGTGTGCCGGCGCCGCAAGGCGGAGGATTAGCCTATTGAGCTGTGGCACCAGCCCAGAGTCCTAATTACTAAGACCATCATCACAGAGGTACCACCAGGTGCACTTTTTTTTTTTTAAGATTTTATTTATTTTTTGAGGGGTAGAGTTACCGACAGTGAGAAGGAGAGACAGAGATGGTTGAACTTTACAGATATGTTATTTAAAACTGCACAAACAGAACTCTAATTTTCTGTGTCAAATCAATGTCATTCTTTTTTTTAAAAATTTAATTTAATTATTTATTTATTTTTTATTTATTTTTTTGACAGGCAGAGTGGATAGTGAGAGAGAGAGACAGAGAGAAAGGTCTTCCTTTTGCCGTTGGTTCACCCTCCAATGGCCGCCGCGGCTGGCGCGCTGTGGCCAGCGCACCGCGCCGATCCGATGGCAGGAGCCAGGTACCTATCCTGGTCTCCCATGGGGTGCAGGGCCCAAGCACTTGGGCCATCCTCCACTGCACTCCCTGGCCACAGCAGAGAGCTGGCCTGGAAGAGGGGCAGCCAGGACAGAACCGGTGCCACGACTGGGACTAGAACCCGGTGTGCCGGCGCCGCAAGGCGGAGGATTAGCCTAGTGAGCCGCGGCGCCGGCAAATCAATGTAATTCTAGTAGAATGTCTGCTTTAAAAAATAAAATGCTGATAATAAAATCATTCAAGAGATATAGCCTATTGTACCTGAGAAGAGAGTCCATTCATAATGTTGTAGTCTTCAAATATGGTTTTGTTGTAATAAAAAAAGTAGATTTTATGTTTTTATAGCCCAATGAACTGAAACAAGCTTAAAAGAAGCACAGGAAGTTGTTTAGGTAGGATGAGAAAGAAATATCTGGATTCAAACCTATCTTTTCCTAGTAAAATTTCTTCACAGTTTAAGGTGACATAGGATGCTTTTTGATTGGAAAAAAAATCATCACTACTCAATTTAAAAATTACTTAGAGTAAGCTTAAATTCAAAATACTTGTATTGCTATAAAACCTATGCTTTGACAATGGTATTCTCATTTTGAAGTTGCCAAAGATGCTTTTGAGCTGAATCTTCACTGACTGTATGAGTAATATACAAAACACTATATTGCATATAATGGACAATATTCAATCATCATATTTTAGCTAAGTAGTAGGCTGAGAGAAGTACCTATGAGCTTGAAAAGTAGCATTTCTTTCTCCTTATGTTAGTGTTGAGAGGCACTCAACACTATGTTAGTGTTGATAAGTGGTGGAAACATAATTTATCAACCAGATCGAGACGCTTTTCAGAGTGAAAGTGATATTATCCTGGGATTGGGCCAGCGTTGTGGTTCACTTGGTTAATCCTCCACTTGAGATGCTGGCATCCCATATGGGCGGCGAGTTCTAGTCCTGGCTGCTCCTCTTCCAGTCCAGCTCTCTGCTGTGGCCCGGGAAGGCAGTGGAGAATGGCCCAAGTCCTTGGGCCCTTGCACCCGCATGGGAGACCAGGAGGAGGCACCTGGTTCCTGGCTTCAGAACGGCGTAACTTGGCCATAGTGGCCATTTTGGGGGGTGAACCAACAGAAGGAAGACTTTTCTTTCTGTCCCTCTCTCTCACTGTCTAACACAATCTGTCAAATAAATAAATAAAAAAATTAAAAAAATAATTATCCTGGGATTAAAGATATTAACTAGATACTATGCCCACCTATTAATAAGTCTATATGAATAAATTAGATGGGTAAAGAAGTTGAAAAATAGAGCTTTAGTTCAAGTTAGTATTTTATAAACATTTCTATTTTTAGAGTCTCTTCTAAGCCTTATTTATGCATTTTCTCATTTAATTCATACTCAAACATCAGTTAATTTTTATAGTCATATTCTAAATTGAGAAAATATGATTTACAGAGGTTAAGCAAGTTCTCCAAGATTTCATGTCAGGTATGTGGCAAAGGCTAATTTTAAATTGTATGTAATTATTTAAATTATATAAAATAATAGGCAATGTGACAGTAAATATATATATATAATATGTCTAATATCATAACTGTCATTTTTAACTCTGTATTTCTGGCCTATTTTGAAGTTTGATATTTTTTCTAGGAGATATTAAGTAACTATTGCTAGAATAATAACATCTATAATTTAACAAAGAACTTAAACAATATAGAAAAACATAAAATGAATACTTAAAAGTATTATTCCTACTCACACTTCATACCTCAATCTTCACATCTAAGAAGAAATAATTTTTTAACAAATTGTCTCTTACTTCGTGAGTTTATTTCAATAACTCTAAAATAATATCCTTGGTCCTTATTTTTGATTACTTTTATAACAAAATTTACTGTCCAGAAACATAGCAAGTTTCTCCCATTTGTTAAATTTTGGTTTTATTCTTTGAATTTGATTTTTAATTTTCTTTATATAATTCCTGTTCCTTAATTATTAAATATATACTTAGGTTTTTATTACTTTTTAATATGTATAGAATTGAATGTTTTTCTTATTTACACAGCTGCGGTCCTCCCTTATCAATTTTAAAGACTTTTTTTCTTTCTATAATTTTTGGGATTTTCCATATACATAATTACATCATCATCAAAACATTCTATTTTTTCTTAGTACTGATACTGTTTATTTCTCTGTATTTGTATTTGCTAGAACTTCAAAAGCAATGCTGAGTAATTATGAATAATTATGATTATAACAGGATATTCCTGTTGTTTGTGATTATAATAAACCGGGACTTGAAATGGACCCCATATAAAGTTTGCTATTGTATTTCAGTAAATTTTCTTTAAGTAATTTTTTTTCCAATTACTATTTGGATTCCATTTGTTGGGCTATTTAATTTTCAAATGCCATTTTAGAATCTGGTAACTAAATTATTGGATTTTTTGCTTCTCAAATTTGTAAGAGAAGACATACAGATAGATGCTCTCGTTTTGAACCACTCATTCATTTCTGGAGTAAATCATCACTTGACTCTGAGTTTGGAATTCTGTGGAGTTATTTGGCAAAGTTTGTTCTTACCTCATATATTTTGTGTTGCAGCTCTGCTCTCTGCTCAACAATCAGGGCCCTCCTTAGTTATTCCAAACTTGTAGTAATTCTAATATTTGCAACTGGATTATTGTTTTCTAGAATTGTGCTCAGTGCACCTTTTTTTTTTTTTTTTGCCTCTTTCTTTTTTCTATCAATCTTATCAGTGATGTGATTTTTACAGCCCTAGGGCTGTAGAAAAGGTAGACTTAGGAATGTAAGGGATATAGACATATATGCTCTTTTTGTCACTTGGAAGCAGAACTATTGGGTTATACCTGACTCCAGATCTTTCTTAGTCTGAAGCATAAACTTTAAACAAATACACCATGCTGTCTCTACAACATTCAGAATGAGAATGCTTATAGCACTAACCACATATAGTTGGAAATTTTTAAAAAAAGATTTATGTATTTGAAAGGCAGTGTTACAGAATGAGAGAGACAGAGAGACAGAGGTGTCTTCCATCCCCTGATTCACTCCCCAAATGGCCACAACAGCACAGGCTGGGCCAGGCCGAAGCTCGGAGGCAGGAGCTTCTTTCCAGTCTCCTATGTCAGTATAGGGATTCAAGCACTTAGGCCACCCTCTGCTGCTTTCCCAGGCCATAAGCAGGAAGCTGGATCAGAAGCTGAGCAGTCGGGACTTGCAATGGAGCCCATATGGCATGCTGGCAGTGCAGGCTGTGGATTTAACCTGTTGCACCCCAGCATCAGCCACTATGTTTGGAAACTAAAATTGCAAACTGTGATTACTGTGGAAAGGTAAAAAGTGGAAATTTAAATTAAAAAAACAAATAGTAGAGCAAATCTGAAATAGACAACTATCATTGTAGCAGTGACTGATGTTGACAGTGGGCCTGGTAGTGGAGCCTTAAGTGTTATGTAAACACTGGGAGACCTGATCTTTCATAAGACACTTTCCATAAATCTTATACTCTTGTTGACAAAGAACAAATCATTTATGCAAGAATAGAATAGGCATACTAATATGTTCCCAATATTTTAAGTGTGTGTTTGTGGTAGCATATGTATGTCTGATAAATTTAGATGACAAAGCCCTCATGGAATTTCTCAGTATTGCTGTAATAGAAGGTTAAAAAATCTTTTTCCTGTACATACTCTATATGAGAGTAAAATTAACATCTTTCATATTAACATTTCCTTTAGCTTTCATACTTCTACAAGGAAAAGAGAAGTAGGCTTTGGCATAGTAGTTAAGCCACCAGTTGGGACACCCATATCCTGTATCAGAGCCTTGGTTTGAGATTGACTCATGAGGTTCCTCCTCATGTGAACCATGGGAGGCAGCAGGTGATGGCTCAAGTTATCGGGTTCCTGCCACCCATGTTGGAGACCTGTGAATTTCCAGCTCCTAGCTTTGGTCTGGCTCAGCTGTGGCCATTGTGGGCAACTGGAGAGTGACCAGTAGTTGAAAGCTTTGTTCGGCTGGCTCTCCTTGTGTCCCTGTCTCTGTCTCTGCCTCTGTCTTCCTCTCTCCCTCTCTTTATCTCTCTGCCTCTCTCACATGAAAATAAAAATAAAAATAAAGAGCAGAATTGAAACCTACAGAACTGTTTATATGGCATGGTGAGCTCTGACTAGCTGCTCAGGGTCAACAGTTAGTGTAGGCTTTACCACAAATGCTTCTTGTAACAGTAACTGTATTGTCTATATGAAAGGAGTGAGTAAAATTATCTAGTAAAATTTAATTGAAAGAGGATAAAATTTTATTATAAGTGAGCATTGTAGGTTAGATAAATGCTGGGTGGAAATTAACGCTTTAGGTATTTTTAGTATAGAGAATTGTATACAAATTGAAATGAACTATTTTGGTCTGCTCAGAAGCAACCTTTAATTTCAGGTAATTTGGGTTAATATTTTGTTAGTATGTGCTAGCAACATTGTTTACATTTTACATGAGATTTTTCATACCTGAGTTATAGCTCTTGAGATCTATGTATATTTACCCTCGTTGTTGTTGGACAGAACCTCATAAAAATCGGGATCACAGTAGCTTTTAACTTTCATAGTTTATTTGTCTTTATTTGATCTCCATCACATGGGTCATTCATGTAAGTCTTTCCATTTCACATATGCCTGCAGTTGGCTTCACACCATAAAACTGAGTCCTGTTTCTTTGAATGTGTATCTTCACCTTTGATATAAACTAGTATCTCCTAAAAGTCCTCAGATTACATTTAATTTTATTTAAGAATGTGGGATTATTGTACTTTTGTATTTATTTGCTAGGGCTGCCATAATAAAATACCAAAACTAGATGACTTAAACCACAAAAATTCATTTTGGTTTAATTCTGGAAGCCAGCAGTCTGAGGTCTGGGTGTTGGTAGAGTTTTCTTTCTGATGGCTCTCTGCTTGGCTTGTAAGTCTTCCCTCTGTGGGGTTCTGTGTCCTGATCTCTTCTTCTCACAAGGATACTAGTAGAGGCAAACTATCACCTATCCTAACAACCTCACTTTAACGGAGTTACTCCAAAAACAATCACCTTCTGCGGTACTGGGAGTTAGAGCTTCAACAAGTGAATCTGGGGGACTGCAATTCAGCTTAAAATAAGTTTATGAATACCTAGTAGCAAACTGTTTGTTACATGGAATTAATGACAAGTGACTTGATTTGGGGAATAATTTTTTTTTAGTAAAAAGTATTAATAAACACCTCTTCTGACTAGATAAACATACACCACATCCAATGTAGGAAAATGGGTTCTTGATGGCATCTTTTATTTCTGAAATTCTGTAATTTCCCTAATGATCTATTTCTTTTTTGATAATTTTTAAAAAATTTATGTATTTATTTGAAACATGAAGTTACAGAGAGAGGCAGAGGCTGGGGGGGGGGGTCTTCTATCCATTGATTCACTCCCCAAAAGGCCTCAGCGGCTGGAACTGGGCTGATCCAAAGCCAGGAGCCAGGAGCTTCTTCCAGGTCCCCCACATGGGGACAGTGGCCCAAAGACTTGGGCCATCTTCTACTGCTTTCTCAGGCCATAACAGAGAGCTGGATCAGAAGTGGAGCAGTCGGGTCTCAGACTGGCACCCATATGGGATGCCAGCACTGCAGGCAGCAGCTTTATCTCCTATGCCACAATGCCAGCTCTGAGTATTTCTTTCCACCTTCACATGCCTCCTATAAATTGGCAGAAGTTTTTCTGTTATTAATATTTGAGAATGTAATCCTGAAAACACGACATATGGAAAAGATAGTTAAAACAGTTGAACTTTGAGGATTTTTAAATAAATTATTACTCATGAATTAATAAAGATATTCGATAACCTATTTGTGAGGTTAAGTAAAGATTCATTTATGAGAATATATCAAATATTTTTGTTTACTAAACATTATCTAACAGAATATATCATAATTTCCAAGATTTAAGAAAAAATAGCAAGAAAGTATTTAAAGAACATTTAATGCTAATTTGAAAGTAATTTTATTATTCTTTGTTAAGTTAAAGGCATTTCAGGATCTCCTAAATATTTTACATATCTTATATCACTTAACATGTAAAATAAATATGTAAGTGGGTAGTATTTTATCTGCTTTACCCATCACGGAACTGGGGTTCATTCAAAAATGTAAGAAGACCAAGGTAGGTGAATTATGATGCCAGAAAGTGAGAGAACTTAGATTCCCACTAAGACCCATTGTTTTCAAAGTAGGTTTCTTTAACCATTATGCTGAAGTAAAACTTGCAAAGTGGTGAAAGAGAGGTTCCAAGGACATTCAGGCCAGATATGGGATAATGGAGGCCCCCCAGAACTGTGGAATATGATAAGGTTCTAGAATATGGCCATATTGCCAGCCATGGCAAATATGAGGCAGGGTCAGTGAATCTGCATCAGTGCCTACTCAGAATCCCTTTGAGAAACTTGAGGGCGAGAGTAGCCCAACAGGACAACTTACATTTCTGATCCTGATTGATATTGTATTAAAGAATTGTGAAAATTGGTATTCAAATGACTGACAGTGGTGTTTACAACCCGTTCCTAATGTAAACACATTATCTTCATTTTCTTACATGGACACTTAGAGTGAAAATCTTGATAGTAAATGGTAGCTAGAGTTATATAATCACTGTTAACACCTACCAGTTGAGAAAGATAACAAAAATGAATGACAATGTTTCATTTATATATCATCCAAATTTTTAATACCTAATAACTACTATGGGTAAACTTAGCCACTATTTGAGTGAGGGATATTATTCATATTTATATATTCTGTATCACAAAGATTTTTGAGATGAGATTAACATTTTGGAACCAAGTAGCAGCTTTGTTTAAAGGTCAGTCTCACTCCTGGAAGTTCATCTGTGCTTCCTGGTGGCAAGGATGGAAGTGATCTAGGCTAGATGATGGAGTAACTGCAAACAAGAACATGTTCACCTGCTGACAGGGACTTCAGGTAGTCTGTGTTTTCTTTTATATATATATATAAAATATATATAAATATATATATATATATAATTTGTTTTTATATATATAATTTGTTTTTATTGACACACAATAATTGTACAAATATGTATAGTGTAATATTTTGATACATGCATACATTGTAATGATCAAATTAAGGTAATTAACATCCATCACTTCATATATTCAAGATTTCTTTGTAGTGTGAACATTCAAATGTCTTTCTTCTAGCTATTTAGAAATATATAATATGTTATTATTGACTATTGTTTCCTTACTGTGCAATAGAACACCAGGATTATTTTTACAATAAGGAAAAAACATTTTAACTCAATAAAAGTATACATTTCTGAGGTTTAATTTATGTTTTAAAGCACTCTCTTTTTTTTGAGAAACTTAACTAATTTGGGGGGCCTGCACTGTGGTGCAGTGGGTTAATGCCCTGGCCTGAAGCGCTAGCATCTCATATGGGCACAGTTCTAGTCCTGGCTGCTCCTCTTCTGAACCAGCTCTCTGCTATGGCCTGGGAAAGCAGTAGGATTACCCAAGTGCTTGGGCCCCTGAAACCACATGGGAGGCCTGGAAGAAGTTCCTGGCTCCTGGCTTCGGATCAGTGCAGCTACGGCCGTTGCGGCCATCTGGGGAGTAAACCAGCAGATGGAAGACCTCTCTCTCTGTCTCTACCTCTCTCTAACTCTGCCTTTCAAATAAATAAAATATAACTTTAAAAAAAAAAAACTTAATTAACTTTGAAGAAGAACCCAAGAATGATACATCTTTTGTGAGCATTTAGACAAATCTATAGCTTATGAGACATAAAACTATACCCCACTGAATACACTAAAATGATGCAAATCTTTGATAACGAGTTTTACTATTAACTCGCACAATCCAACTATTTGAGGACAGAGGTCCTGCATGGGAAGTTAGTGCACAGTGACTCTTATTGTTAATTTAACAATTAACACTCTTATGTATGACATCAGCGATCACACAAGGCTCTTGACATTTGCTGCCTAAGCTGTAGAAGCCTTTTGAATCCAAAAAGTCCTTCAGTATTTAGACAAGGCCATAAACAAAGTGCCTTTAGAGAAAAGGCACCCCCTTCATTGATGGCCCCATCTTTCCACTGGGGTCTCTCCCACAGGACAGTTTTTGCCACATTGTCTTGGTTTCCTTTAGGCTGTGTTTTCTTAGTGTGTTGATGGGGGACTATGAACGTAAGGTGGCATCAGCAGTTAGGCCTCCCTTGAGAACAACACCTGTACCCAAACACAGAAACACCTTGTACTGGATGTGGGAAGACTCCCAGTGTGTTAGGAACCACACACTGATAAGCTAGTCATCACACACTGATACCATTTGTTTTATATATGAATGATCTATTTATAGCAGTGTTTAGATGAAGTAAATATTACTGTGATTTTGTAATAAAACACTTGTGAATGTCTTCTTGACTTTTCTTTTATTACAACTTCCTACTCCGATTCTATTGTCTAAATTTAGAATTTCACAAAATGTATTGGATTTCTTTTCCTGTCATAATTCTTATTCTTTGAATAATTTTAAAGACTTCAAAACTATCTATGCTTTATATCCTATTGAATTCTTATATCACCTGTAAATTATTTTTAAGTGTTAAATATTTGTTCAAAATGTATAAAATGTATAATGATTTCTATCATAAAAGAACACTTTCTCATCATTTATTTCTTCCCTTCAAAATGTCTACCAAAAGATGAGTTTTATGTTGTAATTGTCTTGTTCTCTAAGGATGATCTGCAGTTATGGTGATATGGTAATATTTGAGCTCTGGCTCCTTAGGGCAAGTGGGTTATCCTTTCTTTGCTAATATTTTATTTATCAAATAGTGCAGCAAGCAATAAAGGAAATAAAGAAATGCCACACAGTAATTAAAACTTTTTTCTGGCATGTTTATAATTTTATATATGTATAATAAAACAAATAATAAAAAGATTGTCTTACATATATATAAATATATATGTAAATTAAACTAACAAGAATTTGTGTAATGTTTCATTAAGAGATTATCTAAATTATAATATCATAGCTAACTATACATAATTCTTTGGTTTCACAACTAAATAATTAAAATTATATATAAAAATTACATGGTTACTGTCTAAAAGTGCCATTAATACATGGTTCCATTCTTGTAAAGCCTAAGGCATCTACTTATTATTTTTTTTAAATTTTTTGACAGGCAGAGTGGACAGTGAGAGAGAGAGACAGAGATAAAGGTCTTCCTTTGCCGTTGGTTCACCCTCCAATGGCCACTGCGGCCGGCGTGCTGCGGCCAGCGCACCGCGCTGATCCGAAAGCAGGAGCCAGGTGCTTCTCCTGGTCTCCCATGGGGTGCAGGGCCCAAGCACTTGGGCCATCCTCCACTGCACTCCCTGGCCGCAGCAGAGAGCTGGCCTGGAAGAGGGGCAACTGGGACAGAATCCAGCGCCCTGACAGGGACTAGAACCCGGTGTGCCGGTGCCGCAAGGTGGAGGATTAGCCTAGTGAGCCAAGGCGCCGGCAAGGCATCTACTTATAATACATACCTTACTAACTGTCATCCAAATAGTTCTGTCCCTCCCAACTGTTTCTATTCATTTCTTATCAAAACTATTAGTTTCCTAGGGTAATTTTTGCAATTATTATATATATTGTGTATTTTTAGATAACTAGTATAATTTTGGGAGATACAGACAATGTAATGTTTGGAGTTGAAATAGCAATTTCCATGGAAACACATAGATGCTATCATGATAGATATTATACAGATGAAGCTTAGGAATGAAGTTGCTGGATAGGATGCCAACATGATATATTGGAATACCTGGGTTTGCCCTCATGCTTTGGCTCCTGACTCCAGATTGTTGCTAATGCAGACACCAGGAAGCAGTGATGGTGGCCCATGTATTTGGATTCCTGCAATGCATGTGGGAGACCTGGATTTAATTCCTAGCCCCCAGCTTCAATACTAGTTTCAGGGCATTTGGGGAGAGACAAGTGGACAGGAAAGCTATTGTGGGTATTTGAGAAGTAAAACAGTGGATTAATGGAAGGGCTCTCTCTGTTTCTCTTTTGCTCAGAAGAAAAAATTATGATAAAGAATGTAAAATTTCCCATCTGTCTTATTCAGTTTGGGCTGCTATAACAAAGTACTACAGACTGTGTGTCTGGTAAACAGAAATTGTTTCGCAGGGCAGGTTTTATGATGTAGTGGGTTAAATGTCTGCTTGGGACACACCCACATTCCCGGATTGGAGTGCTGGTTCCAAACCTGGCTGCTATACTTCTAATCCCAGTTCCTGCTAATGCATGCTGGGAAGGCAATAGATGATGGCTCAAGTATTTGGGTCACAGCCACCCATGTGGGAGACTTGAATGGAGTTTGTAGCACCTAGCTTTGGCTTGGCCTGGCTCTGGCTGTTGCTGGCATTTAAGGAGTGAACTGGTAGGTAGAAAATGTCTTTCAGTCTCTCCCCTTCTCTCTGCAACTTTGCTTTCAAATAAATAAACAAATAAATAAGTAAATATTTTTTTAGAAAAAAATAAATTTATTTCTTATAGTTCTAGAGGCTGTAAATCTGAGATCAGGATGCAGATGTGGTCAAATTCTAGTGAATTTTTCTTGCATCCTCATATGGCAGAGAGCAGAGAGAGGGAGCAAGTTCTTGAATGACTCTATCAAGGGAAATTAACTCATTTGTGAAAACTCCACCCTCCTAAACTTATCTAATGCTAATTACCTTCCAGATGCTCCATTTCATATGCTGTGACACTGAAGAGTGGGATTTCAACATAATGAAGTTTTAGGGAGCTATAAACAGTCAATCTATAATATCATCATAACCATTTTTAAGTGTGTAGTTTAGTACTATTATTAAGTATATTTGTATTGTTGTTTATTTACTTATTTATGTATTTGAAAAGGAAGGAAAGTAGGATGGAGGGGGAGAGAGAGAGAAAGAGGGGGCAGACAGGGGGAGGGAGAAAGAGAAAGACAAAGAGAAAGAGAAAGAAAAAGAGAAAGAGAAAGAAAAAGAGAGAAAGAAAGAGAGAGATTCCCAAATGCCTGCAATAGCAAGGACTGGACCAGGCCAAAGATGGAAGTTAGGAACTCAATCCAGGTTGCTTACTTGGATAGCAGAGACCCAACACTTAAGTCATCACTTGCTGCCTTCAGGCTTCACATTAACAGGAAGCTGAATTGGGAGCAGACCTGAGACTTTAACCCACGCACTCCAAAGTGAGATGTGCATATCTCGAGTGTCATCTTAGCTGCTAGATCAAACAGCTCTTCAGAATTTTTTTCTCTTTTAAAACTGAAACTCTGCCTAATTAACACCTCTCCATTTCTCCTTCCTACCAGCCTCATGGTAATAACCATTCTACTTTTTCTTTCTATGAATTTTACTACCAAGATACCTCATCAAGCGTAATCAGACTGTATTTTCTTTTTTGGGATTATTTGACTTAGTATGATGCACTCAGGGCTCCATGTTGTAGCATGCAAAAGGATTTCCTTGCCATTTAAGGATAAATTATATTCTATTTTATACATTTGTCATATTTGGCTTCTTTGTTTATCAATTGGTGGACACTTGGGTTGCTTCTACTTCTTGTCTATTTTCACTTATATTGCTATGAACATGGTGTTTTCAAGTATCTTTTTGACACTGTTTTCATTCCCTTTGGGCATGTTACTAACTCTACCAATGGAGGTAAGTCTGAGTGAGCATGTGCCGACCTGTATATCTCCTCCCTCTCTTATTCCCACTCTTATAGTTAACAGAAATCAATTTTCCATTAATTTTAAACGCCTTAGAATAATTGTGTATTAATTACAGAGTTCAACCAGTGGTATTAAGTAGAACAAAAAGAACAACAACAACAAAAAACACTAAAAGTAATAAAATAGTAAGTGTTTCTCAACAGTCTAGACAAGGGCTGATCATGTCATTGTTTCTTGTAGTGTCCATTTCACTTCAACAGGTTTCCTTTTAGATGCTCATTTAGTTGTCATCGATCAGGGAGAACATATGATATTTGTCCCTTTTGGACTGGGTTATTTCCCTACTGTTTCTTTTGCTGTAAAGAAACTTTTCAATTTGAGGTAATCCCATTTGTTTATTTTATCTCTGATGACCCATGCCTCTGGAGTCTTCTCCAGGAATTCTTCGCCTGTTCCAATGTCTTGAAGGGTTTCCCCTATGCTCTCAATTAGTTTCATGGTGTTGTGGCGTATCTCTAGTTCTTTGATCCATGTTGAGTGGATTTTTGTATAAGGTGTAAGGTAGGGGTCTTGCTTCACACTTCAACATGTGGACATCTAGTTTTCCCAGCACCATTTGTTGAAGAGGCTGTCCTTGTTCCAGGGGTTGGTTTTAGGTCCTTTGTTGAATATGAGTTGGTTATAGATGTTTGGATTGATCTCCAGTGTTTCTATTCTGTTCCATTAGTCTATCCATCTGTTTTTTGTACAAGTATTAGGCTGTTTTGATTATAACTGCCCTGTAGTATGTCTTGAAGTCTGGAATTGTGATGCATCCAATTTGTTTTTATTATAAAGGATTACTTTAGCTATTCGTGGTCTCCTGCATCTCCGTATGAATTTCAGCATCATTTTTTGTAGGTCTTTGTAGAATGACTTTTGTATTTTGATTGGTATTGCACTGAACTTGTAAATTGCTTTTGGGGGAATGGATATTTTGATGATATTGATTCTTCCAATCCATGAGAATGCAGGTTTTTCCACTTTTTTGTGTCTTCTTCTATTCATTTCTTTAATGTTTTGTAATTTTCATCATAGAGGTCTTTGACATCCTTGGTTAAATTTATTCCAAGTACTTGATTGTTTTTGTGGCTATTGTAAATGGTGTTGATCTTAGAAGTTCTTCCTCGGCCATGGCTTTGTCTGTGTATACAAAGGCTGTTGATTTCTGAGCCTTGACTTTGTATCCTGCTACTTTACGAAACTCTTCTATGAGTTGCAATAGTCTCTTATTGGAACTTGTTGGATCCCATATATGTAGGATCATGTCATCTGCAAATAGGGATAGTTTAACTTCCTCCTTTACAATTTGTATCTCTTTAATTTCTTTTTCTTGCCTGATGGCTCTGGCTAACACTTCTAGGACTATATTGAATAGCAATGGTGAGAGTGGGCATCCCTGTCTGGTGCCAGTTTTCAATGGAAATGCCTCCAACATTTCCCCATTCAATATGATGCTGGCCATTGGTTTATCATAAATTGCCTTAATTGTGTTGAGGAATGTTCCTTCAAACCCCAATTTGCTTAGAGTTTTCATCATCAAAGGGTGTTGTATTTTGTCGAATGCTTTCTCTGCATCTATTGAGATAATCATATGATTTTTGTTTCTCAATTTGTTAATGTGATGTATCACATTGATTGACTTTTGAATATTGAACCGACACTGCATAGCAGGGATAAATCCCACTTGGTCCGGGTGAATGATCTTTCTGATGTGCAGTTGGATTTGGTTTGCCAGAATTTTGTTGAGTATTTTTGCATCTATGTTCATCAGCGAGATAGGTCTGTAGTTTTCTTTCTCTGTTGTGTCTTTTCTGGGCTTAGGAATTAAGCTGATATTGGCTTCATAGCAAGAATTTGGGAGGGTTCCCTCCCTTTCAATTGTTTTGAATAATTTGAGAAAAACTGAAGTTAGTTGTCCTTTAAATGTCTGGTCGAATTCGGTGGTGAAGCCATCAGGTGCTGGGCTCTTCTTTTTCGGTAGTGCATTTATTACTGATTCAATTTCTTTCATGGTTATGGGTCCGTTTAGATTTTCTATATCTTCACAGCTCAGTTTAGGAAGGTTGTATGTGTCCAGAAATCTATCCATTTCTTCCAGGTTCCCCAATTTGTTAGCTTATATCTCTTTGTAGCAGTTTCTGATGGTTCTTTTTATTTCTGTTGTGTCTGTTGTTATATTTCCATTACTATCTTTGATTTTATGGATTTGGGTCTTCTCTTTGCTTTTTTTTTGTTAGTTGGCCAATGGTGTGTCAATTTTGTTTATTTTTTCAAAGAACAAGCTCTTGATTTTGTTGCTCTTTTGTATTTTTTTTTGTTTCAATTCTGTTTATTTCTTCTCTAATATTTAGTATTTATTTCCTTCTGCTGGATTTGGGCTTGATTTGCTGCTGTTTTTCTAAATCCTTGAGGTGCATGGAGAGTTCATTTGTTTGGTTCCTTTCCAGATTCTTGATATAGGCACCAATTGTTATAAACTTTCCTCTTAGCACTGCTTTTGCTGTGTCCCACAGGTTTTCATAGATTGTGTTATCATTTTCATTTGTTTATAGAAATCTTTTGATTTCTACTTTGATTTCTTTGATGACCCACTGTTCATTCAGAATCATGTTGTCCATTCTCCATATGTTTGCATATGGTGTAGAGATTCTTGGATTGTTGATTTAGAGTTTCACTGTGCTATGGTCTGAGAAGCTGCATGGTATAGTTTCAATTTTTTTTAATTTGTTGAGGCTCCTGTTATGGCCTAGCATATGGTCAATCCTAGAGTGCATTCTATGTACTGGGAAGAAATATGTGAACTCTGTGGCTGTGGAGTGGAAGGTTCTGAAGATATCTACTAGGTCTATTTGGTCTATAGCGTTAATTAACTCTGTTGTTTCCTTGTTGAATTTCTGTCTGGTTGATCTGTCCATTGGTGAGAGTGGGGTGTTGAAGTCCCCTGTTACTTTTGTAATTGAATCTATATCTCCTTTTAAGTCCTTTAGTAATTCTTTCAAGTAGCCAGGTGCCCTGTAATTAGGTGAGTATACATGTATAATAGTAATGTCTTCATGTTGGATAGATCCTTTAATCATGATATAGTGTCCTTCTTTGTCTCTTTTAATAGTTTTTATGTTAAAGTCCATTTTGTCTGATATCAGGATGGCCACACCAGCTCTTTTTTGATTTCTGTTAGCTTGGAGTATCTTTTTCCATCCTTTCACTTTCAGTCTGTGTGCTTCTTTGCTGTTAAGATGTGTTTCCTGAAGGCAGCATATAAATGGATTCTCTTTCTTGATCCAATCAGCTAGTCTGTGTCTCTTGGTAGTAGAGTTAAGGCCATTCACATTCAATGTGACTACTGTTAAGTACTGTCTTTTCCCAGTCATGTTTCCTGAAATGAGCTGTTTATGTATTTTGAAATTTGTTTGTAGCTTATTCTACATTTGCTTTTTTTTTTTTTTTTGTAGTGAAGTTCTTGTTTTTGTATTTCTGTGTGCAGCACGTCTTTGAGCCAGTGTTTTAGGGTTGGATGTGAGGATACAAATTCTTTCAGTTTCTGTTTGTCGTGGAAGATCTTTATTTCCCCTTCATTCATAAATGATAGCTTTGCAGGGTATAGTATTCTAGGTTGGCATTGCTTGTCTTTTAAAACTTGGAATATATCATGCTGTTGTCTCCTTGCCTGTAGTGTTTGCAATGAGAAGTCTGTGGTGAGTCTGATTAACTTACCTCTGAATGTGATTTGTCATTTCTCTCTGGCACATTTTAGGATTTGTTCTTTGTGTGTCACTGAGCTGAGTGTTGCCACAATGTGTTGCTGTGAATTTCTCTCTGGTCTAACCTCTTGGGGCTCCTGGCTATTTGTTGAATTTGCCTGTTATTATCCATTTGCCTCTGTTGGAAGTTTTCTGATATTATTTCATTGAAAATGCCTTCCATCCATTACTTTTTTCCACACCCTTAGGGACTCCGAACATTACACCACTTGGTTGAATCTTGGAAGTCTCAGACCATATTTTTTAATTTTCTAATTTCTTCTTCCTGTGTTTGAACTGACTGTATTATTTCTGGAAGTTTGTCTTCAAATTCTGATATTCGCTCTTCTATTTCATCTATTCGATTTCTGAAGGATTCCCCAAAGTTTTTTATATGGTCAATTGAGTTTTTCATTTCCAGTATTTCATTCTGGCTTCTCTTTAGGATCTCTAGTCCTTGGGCTTGCTTTTTGTTCAGATCTTGAAACTGTTTCTCATTATTTCTAAGTAATCTGATTATTAATTTTCTGAATTCTTTTTCTGGCATGGTTTCAAATTCTTCTTATTCAGTCTCTATTATGGATGGTTTAGCCTGCTCCATTGGTGAGTTTATAGGTTCTTCTATATTCTTATTCTAGATTTTTTCTTTGTTTTTCAGCATTTCCATTTGGCTTGATTTTCAGGTTAATTTCCCTCGGCTATGGGCTGCTGTGGGTCTGTACCAATATCCAGTGTAAGTAGGCTGCTCTGCTTTCTAGAGTTTTTTATTTATTTATTTTATTTTATTTATTTATTTACTTATTTGGTAACTTGAGTGGGCTGGTGTCAGGACTTTGTGGTGGGAATCTCTGCACCTTGGAGCTGGTTTCCTTGTTCCTTTGTTCATCCTGACGTGTCTGTGTCTTGGGTTCGTTGGTCAGCCACTCTCCCTCACTGTACCCTCTGTGCAAGGAGTGCCGAGAGTCCACCTTTGGACTCTGCCCCTGAAGCTTCCTCCTTGGGAGTGCAGACGCAGAGGCCATTTTTCTTTATGCCCTAATGTAAACAAACAAAATGGCTATTCTCTGCCCACTGCAGCTCTGATTGGGGGGGGGGGCGTGCGGAGACACCAAAGTATCCCGGTGTTTTTAATCCCTCAGTTAGTCCCCCTAGATCCCGCCCTCTTCCTGCTGGCACTATTCAGTTTTTTTTTTTTTTCTGGTAACTTGAGTAGGCTGGTGTCAGGGCTTTGAGGTGCTAAGCTCTTCCCCTTAGGGCTGGTTTCCCTGTTCCTTTGTTCACCCTGACATGCCTGAGCCTGGGCATTGTTGGTTAGCCACCCTCCCTCACTGCGACCCTGCACAAGGAGTAACAAGTAGCTCCACTCCACCTGTGGACTCTGCCCCTGAAGTTTCCTCCTTCTTTGGAGTGCGGAAGCACTCCTTTATGCCCAGGTGTAAACAAACAAGATGGCTGCTTTCCACCCACTGCAGCTCTGATTGGGGGGAGGGCAGAGACACCAAAGGATCCTGGTGTGTTCAATTCCTCAGTTAGTCCCCCTGGATCGCGTCCTCTTCCCACACGTGCTATTCACTTTGTTTTGTTTTTGATTTCCTCCCCCACTCAGTCATGCATGTCTCACCTATCCATCCCAGGGTGGGTTGCGGGGGGTGGCGGCAGCTGCTGAAGATGTGCTAGGTGCCCTGTCTCACCTCAGCTTCCAGCGCTGGTGTGTAGACTCATTGGCTGGTGTCCTGTGCTGTGGGCATCCATGCCCTCCTCGTAGGTCCACCTTGTCTCACTAGTTCTGGAAGAGTTTCCTCTGCAGTATTTTTTCTCTAACTTTCCCCCAAAACTACAGAATCTCAACTTTTATTGAACTATCTTTTCCCAGACTATCAGTGTGCTCCCTCCCTATTCCCACCATATTGTTTTGTATTAATTTCCATTCCTACCAGTAGTGCACAAGCTTTTCAACTTCTCCACATCCTTGTCAATATTTGATATTTTCTGCTGCATATATTCTTGATCGAAGATTTACTTCATGAAAAAATCATCTCAAGGTGCAATATGAAAGGTAATATGCAAAGTAATATACTTGAAACACTGTGTATCAGAAAATGACCCTCAGTGAAAGGACAGTGCTATTTCATGTAGGTGAAAGGCACACATGATGTGACATAATCTTAGTGTTTTGATATTCTGAAATGAAAATTTAGCTCATGAAAAATTAGCAGTGTTTGTATGTTATGTTTGTGAATTTTAATATTTATGGCTTAAAACATCATTAGAGAAGAATAGTGAGTGAGAAGATTTATTTAGAAACAATGTTTAAAAAATATTTTTGGTTAGATGTTGAAACAGTTATATAACACTAAGATTTCATCCTTTATTTTTTAGCAAAGGTTTTAGAAAACTCTTGCCTAAACCTAGGACAGTTAGTGATGTTGGGAGTGATAAATCTGACACATTTTTCCTGTTCTGAGGCAACTCTTTAAAGTGAAATAAATAGTCGTGGTAGCTAATCCTGATCTGTTTCCTTTATGTTTCAAAGATTTCTTTGATCAATGCCAAAAGAGAAAAAAAGAAAAGTTTGATGCTTGTGATTAATGACTATGTTGTATGAAGTTACACAGCATAAGTTATGGAATATCTTATCATGTAAGTACCTCAAGGCTTTTTGTAATAAAATGAAGATGCATATAAACACAGAGCTCATCCATAAATGGAAAATCTAATTTTCAGTGTTAAATAGTTGAAGGAATAATATGTCTCTCTTCATTACCAAATATAAATTTTTACTTAGCTAAAAGTTCCCATCCCTAATATACATCTCATCTATTATCTTAAATTTTCATTTTTATCTTGCTTTTTTCCTCAGAGTATTAAACTCATATATTCTTACTAGTAAAGCTTGTCAAAAACTTAGAACAAATGTTTTTAACCATTAGGAATACAAATTTGACATTAGAGAATTTTCTTCATTTATAATTGCTATAACTTGAAGGATCTTTATGTATACAGGGAGGAATTTAAAGATTATAATTATTTTATCTGCAGGTATAATATCTTTGGATCTAATCATTATTTTCTTACCACATTTTAGGCTTATTTATATTTATACGCAATGTTTCACATTGATGTTATGTTTATTTCCTCACAATTATTCTATGAAGAAGAAAAGGCAAGTATTTTTACAGATCCATTTATAGATAAGGAGATAAAGTCAGAGGAGAATTTGATAATTTGCACAATGTCACTAAATAATTCAGTTGTTAAGAGAGAGAGACTCCTGGCAGTGGTGGAGCCAAGATGGCTGAATAGTGAGGATGCACACTGATAGTCCGGGAAAAGATAGTTTAATAAAAGTGGAGTGACTGTAGTTTCAGGGGAAGGTTTGGTAAAAAACTGGAGAGGAAACTCTTCTGGATCTAGTGGATGTGACACGGAGGACCTACAGGAAGAGCAAGGGCACCCACAGCTCAGGAACCCAGCCATGGAGTCTACATCCCAGTGCTGGAAAGTGAGGTGAGGCGAAACTCAGTAACCCGAGACATTGGCATGAAAATGGCAGAAAGAGCCTAGAGGTAACAAGGTTTGAAGCTCCACTGGGAAAAGTTCACCAGGCTAACTAGAGGAGAGAAAAAAATAAATAAATAAAAGGACCGGCATGGACATGAGCCTCTCTCCACTCACCTTACAAAGGCGAGCAAGACAAAGAACAGGCACCATTTTGGACATAGGTAAAGTGGTTCTGGCCATCAGCCAAGCAGAAAAACCTGACTCTGGTGGGGCGAAATAACAGGAGGTTAGGACCTAGTGAAGGTGTGGAGCTAATGAATTGAGACTGAAAATCTGAGGTGGGGGAGAAAACTCACTGAGTACACAAACTCAGTAACCTTGGCAACCCACTTAGCTGTGCGGAATTACTTCCCTTATGAGTTAAAAAAAAGAGAGAGAGAGAGAGAGAGTGAGAGAAAGAGAGAGAGAGAAGATTTACCACTCTCAAATTGGGTGAGTCACCTTTGGCACACCCTTAATACTAAAGGACCAAACAGAGCTTTCTAATGAGAAAAAACACTAAAGTGAAGAACCAAAGAATATCTCCAGAATGCCAAGCAACAAAAGCAGAAACTGAGGAAACAAGAACAAGGAAGACACTATGACGCCCCCAAATGAAAAAGACACTCTAATTCAAGATTATGAAGATGATGAGATAGAAGAAATGCAAGAAATGGATTTCAAAAAATTGATAAGAACATTAAGAAGTTGTCAAAAACAAATTCTTGAACTTCAGAAATTGTTACTGGGCAGGATAGAAAATCTCTCTCATGAAAATGAAATATTAAGAAGGAATCAAAATGAAATGAAACAACTAGTAGAACAAGAAACTGTGATGGTGATGAGAAATCATAATGAAATGAAGAATTAAATAGATCAAATGACAAACACATTAGAGAGCCTTAAAAACAGAATGGGTGAAGCAGAAGAGAGAATATCAGACTTAGAAGACAAAGAACAGGAAAGTATACAGTCAAACTAAAGAAAAGAAGAGAAAATTAGAAATCTGAAAAATATTGTTGGGTATCTACAGGATGCTATTAAAATACCAAATATTCGGGTTCTAGGAGTTCCTGAAGGCATGGAGAGAGAGAAAAGGATTAGAAGGCCTTTTTAGTGAGATACTTGCAGAGAGCTTCCCGGGTCTGGAGAAGGACAGAGACATCCTAGTACAGGAAACTCACAGAACCCCTAGTAAACATGACCAAAAGAGATCCTCACCACGACATGTTGTAATCAAACTCACCACAGTGAAACATAAAGAAAAGATCCTAAAATGTGCAAGAGAGAAACATCAGATTACTCTCAGAGGATTTCCAATTAGACTTACAGCAGACTTCTCATCAGAAACCCTACAAGCTAAAAGGGAATGGCAAGACATAGCCCAGGTACTAAGAGAGAAAAACTGCCATCCCAGATTATTATATCCTGCAAAGCTCTCATTGTGAATGAAGGTGAAATAAAGACTTTTCATAGCAAACAGAAATTGAAAGAATTTGTTGCCACTCGTCCTGCCCTGCAAAAGATGCTTAAAGATGTGCTACACACAGAAACACAGAAACATGTTCATCAATATGAAAGAAGGTAAAAGAAGGAAACCTCACAGCAAAAGATCACAGGAAGCTCAATTTCTCTTTGACATAGAATTAAACTCTGATGCTCTGTTAAAGCAATGTGTTAAAGTAATCTATTATGTTCTCTTCATGTCTGTTAAATTCTAATTGTTCAAAAACAGCTGAATTTTTATTAAGAGCCATGGGTTATTTAAATATGTGCTTATTTTCAAAGATTTGAATAATCACCTTGTAACAATGATCAAATTTGGTATATGTTATGTCATGATTTTAAGGAATCTTATTTTAACCAGGTATTTTGGATTTTGAGCCTTCTTGCCATTCCAAACAATCTGGACTCTAAAATTTCCAGTAAATCTTGGACTTTGGTTTTTCCAGTTTGGGCCCAACTGAAAAAATTGAAGGACCTATGTCTCTCATCTTACAGAGACACCAACTAATCAGGCTATTTGGATTATATTGGAAGTACTGTCAAGATGTGACATGGTACTAAATTTTAAGTTTCTATAATGGAAAATGCTATTAGTACAAATGTTTGAGAATTAAAAAGTCTAATGATCTTGTGTTACTAGACATGATAGTTATCTTAATGAGAAAGCCCCAGAGGCCTAAAGGGTTAAATACTTGTAAAATCCTACAGTGATTTCAAAAATACTGTGAAGTAAGCAAGTGCCTCTTGTTGGTTGAGTTTATAATTTTAAACGTGGCAACGTAAGTCTTTTGTCATCCACAGTTATATATGATTTGCTGCTCATAAAACTAAAGTGTTGTTGGTTCTGTGTTTAGCTGTCCTCCTATAGGTTCCTATGGACTTTTTCCAGCCACTTCTATTGTATTCAGTACTTTGTGATGGCTCTGTAAACAGATGAAGCCAATAATGTGTTAACAGTACCAACTGAGAGAAAGTATGGTTAACTGAGGTTACTAAAAACAAAAAGCAATTGAAATCAATTGGCAACTTTACAAAGAGTTAAAGATTTTAAAAGCTATTATTAAAATTGATATATTCGTCTATTATGTTATGTTATATGTGTGTACATATTGTATGTCCACATGGGAAAATTTAATTAAGAATTTTATTTTAATTGGCTTTATAGATAAGATTGTCCATAAATTTAAGCTGCAAAATTAATCAAAGATACATTTTAATTTGTGTGACCTGAATCTGTGTATCATATGTTTTATACTTGTTGGTAGAAAGAAACTAAAAACATTTGATATGGTTGTGCTTAAGTTTACTGGTTAAACAAACTACACCATGTTAGATATTTAAGAGATGTTTTCACATACATGATTCTTAAAATTTATAGAAGGCATTGGACCTTCTGGTAAATGTTTTCTTAAGTTGTTATCTAATGGTTGAAACTGTTTGCTAAGTATTCATGTGATATTGCTATTGTCAGCAAGCGATCTAGGACTTGCTCCCTCATTTCTCTATTCTAAGCCCAACTTGTTCTTTCATTTCTCTATTCTCCTCAAGGTAGGAAACTAATTCTATTATGAAGGAATCTGTAGGATGCACAATTTAATCTTTAGACCTTATAAAAGAGATGGCTAACATTTTTCTGTAATAGCATAGCCAAAATAAGAATTTAAATAATAATCTCATAGCTAGATTTGCTTCGCCATCAGCAAAGTAAACAGTAAGTAGAAAAAAAACCTCCCTTTCAGACCAAAGGGAAAGAAAGTTTTAAAGTGAGAATATAATTTTCCTCATGGGCATTGTCTACCTCAGAAAAACTACTACAGAACATGCCTGTGACTATAGACTTGTAGTTCAGGCCACCGAAGATTAGAGATGGGACACGGGCACTCCCTTGACTTGCATCCTCTGGTCTGCTTTAACAAAATCCAGGAGGAAAAGAAAGCTAGGCATCAGAAGCAATGGGTGGCAGGCCTATTAGTGGCTGATCTGTACAGTGATCTGCCCTCAAGGAGACCCAACAGGCCAGTCCACTGCAGTGGCTTTCAATGTGGTAAGTCTGGGCTTCAGCAGAAGTCAACTTGTGAAGAGCCCTGGCAGCTCTGCCAAGAGTTGGATCACTGAAAATGGACCTGCCCTGGAGTTGAAGGATGCCCTGGTCAGAGCCACATATATTATTGGCTCTAAGCTGAAAAGCCCTTCACTCAGCCCAACTTCCAAAGTGACCACTGCAGCTGAGGGGATGGCCAAGTAGGGTCAGCAACATTGCAGGCAGAACTGTAAATTGCTTGTTAGAGATGCCCCCTGCTTTTACCTGGGCAGCTCTCCCTCCCAGGCCAGCTAAGTAATGAAAGTTTACAGAGTGCCTTCCCCTAGGAGGCTCACACCTCCTTTAGGATGTACCCCATGTGAAGAGATAGATAGGTCTGGGCCTCTTAACTTACAAGGCCTGAAGCCCAGCAGATTATTATCAAGCCCCTTCTATCAGGTTCTATTTGCCTCTCAATCAGAAAACTTAATTGTAGCTTAGACAGCACCTTTCTTAGCTCCTCTAATAATGACTCTGTCCTTTGTTCTAGATCCTGTCTAGCGTACTTGGGCCTCATTCCTTTGTAATCATAACCTCTACTCTACCACCAATGGCTCTACTCCCAACCTTTGTTTACTGATGGTCCTCTTCCCCACTTAATGTTATATAATTGTTCAGACCTGGTTAATGCCACTCTTAGGATCATTGGTTACTATCCTCACCCTGTCTTTCATGACCTTGTCTAAATATGATCAGAGTCGGCGAACTCGGATGGCTTCCATAGCCTTGGCAACTCATGATGGGAGCCTAGGGTGGTTACTGGCACCATAAACTAGAGTGTCAATTTGTTGAGCCAACAACAGGAGTCACTGTGCACTTGCTCCTCATGTGGGATCTCTGTCCTTAATGTGCTATACATTGTGATTTAATGCTATAACTAGTACTCAAATAGTATGTTTCACTTTGTCTTTCTGTGTGGGTGCAAACTGTTGAAATCTTTACTTAATGTATACTAAATTGATCTTCTATATATAAAGATAATTGAAAGTGAATCTTGAAGTGAATGGAAGGAGAGAGGGAGTGGGAGAGGGGAGGGTTGCAGGTGGGAGGGAAGTTATGGGAGGGGGAAGCCATTGTAATCAACAAGCTGTACATTGGAAATTTATGTTCATTAAATAAAAGTAGAAAAAAATATTAATATCAGACAAAATAAACTTTAACAGAAAAACTGTTAAGAGAGACAAAGAGGGGCACTACATAAGGATTAAGGGTTCAATAAAATAGGAAGATGAACTATTATAAATGTATATGTACCTAATTACAGGGAACCAGTTTATTTAAAATATATGTAAGGGACTTAAAGGGAGACTTAGATTGCAATACAATAGTACTGGGGTTTTCAATACTCCACTCTCAGAAATAGATAGATCAACTGGAAAGAAGATCAGCAAGGAAACAGTGGATTTAATCAACACTATAGCCCAAATGGATCTAACAGATATCTACAGAACTTTCAATCCTACATTTAAAGAATTTACATTCTTCTCAGCAGTGCATGCAACATTCTCTTGGATTGACCACATACTAGGCCATAAAGCAAGTCTCAGCAAATTCAAAAGAATTAGAATCATACCATGCAGCTTCTTAGACCACAGTGGAATGAAGGTGGAAATTAGCAACTCAGGAATCCCTAGAGTGTATGCAATCACATGTAGACTGAACAACATGCTCCTGAATGAACACTGGGTCATAGAAGAAATCAAAACAGAAATCAAAAATTTTCTGGAAGTAAATGAGGATTGCAACACAACACATCAAAACTTATGGGATACGGCAAAAGCAGTGTTGAGAGGAAAGTTTGTAGCAATAGGTGCCTATATCAAGAAATTGGAAAAGCACCAAATAAATGAGCTTTCATCGCATTTCATGGATCTAGGAAAACTGCAGCAAACCAGACCCAAAGCTATTAAGAGAAGAAAAATAATTGAAATCAGAGAAGAAATCAACAGGATTGAATCCAAAAAAACATTACAAAAAATCAGACAAAAGAAGAGCTGTTTTTTTGAAAATGTGAATAAAATTGACACACCAATGGCCCAACTAACTAAAAAAAAAAAGAAGAGAAAAGACCCAAATCAATAAAATCAGAGATGAAAAAGGAAATGTAACAAGAGACCCAACAGAAATAAAAAGAATCATCAGAAATTACTACAAGGACTTGTATGCCATCAAACAGGAAAATCTATCAGAAATGGATAGATTCCTGGATACATGCAACCTACCTAAATTGAACCATGAAAACATAGAAAACCTAAACAGATCCATAACTGAGACAGAATTTGAAATAGTAAGAAAGGCCCTCCCAACAAAGAAAAGCCCAGAACCAGATGGACTCAGTGCTGAATTCTACCATTTAAAGAAGAACTAACTCCAATGCTTTTCAAACTATTCAGAACAATCGAAAGAGAGGGAATCCTCCCAAATTCTTTCTGTTAAGCCAGCATCACCTTAATTCTTAAACCTGAAAAAGATGTAGCATTGAAAGAAAATTACAGACCAATATCCCTGATGAACATTGATGCAAAAATCCTCAATAAAATTCTGGCCAATAGAATACAACAACACATCAGAAAAATCATCCACCCAGACCAAGTGGGATTTATCCCTGGTATGCAGGGATGGTTCAGTGTTCACAAATCAATCAATGTGATACACCACATTAACCAACTTCAGAAGAATAATCATATGATTATCTCAATAGATGCAGAGAAACCATTTGAGAAAATATAACACCCTTTCATGATTAAAACTCTAAGCAAATTGGGTATAGAAGGAACATTCCTCAATACAATCAAAGCAATTTATGAAAAACCCACGGCTTGGAAGCATTTCCACTGAGATCTGGTACCAGACAGGGATGCCCACTCTCACCACTGCTATTCAATATAGCTCTGAAAGTTTTAGCCAGAGCCATCAGGCAAGAAAATGAAATTAAAGGGATACAAATTGGGAAGGAAGAAGCCAAACTATCCCTCTTTGCAGATGATAGGATTCTTTATTTGGGGATGCAAAGAACTCTACTAAGAGACTATTGGAACTCATAGAAGAGTTTGGCAACATAGTAGGATATAAAATCAATGCACAGGCAATGCCACGTCTGAGAAAAAACTGCTAAGATCAATCTCATTCACAATAGCCACAAAAACAATAAAATACCTTGGAATAAACTTAACCAAGGACGTTAAAGATCTCTATGATGAGAATTACAAAATCTTAATGGAAAATTCTTCCATGCTCATGTGGAAGAACAAATATCATCAAAATGTCCATTCTCCCAAAAGCAATTTATAGATTTTATGTGATACCAATCAAAATACCAAAGACATTCTTCTCAGATCTAAAAAAAAAAAATGATGCTGAAATTCATATGGAGGCACAGGAGACTTCAAATAGCTAAAGCAATCTTGTACAACAAAAACAAAGCCAGAGGCATCACTACACCAGATTTCAGGACATACTAAAGGGCAGTTGTTATCAAAACAGCATGGTACTGGTACAGAAACAGATAAAGGATTAATAACCAGACTGTACAAAGAGACCAAGAAACTCCACAACAACAAAACAAACAACCCACTTAAGAGATGGGCCAAGGACCTCAATAGACATTTTTCAAAAGAGGAAGTCCAAATGGCAACAGGCACATGAAAAAATGTTCAAGATCACTAGCAATCAGGGAAATGCAAATCAAAACCACGATGAGATTTCACCTCACTCCAGTTAGAATGGCTCACATAAAGAAATCTACCAACAACAGATGCTGGCAAGGATGTGGGGAAAAAGGGACACTAACCCACTGTTGGTGGGAATGCAAACTGGTAAAGCCACTATGGAAGTCAGTTTGGAGATTCCTCAGAAACCTGAATATAACCCTACCATACAACCCAGCCATATCACTCCTTGGAATTTACCCAAAGGAAATTAAATTTGCAAAAAAAAAAGAGCTGTCTGCACCTCAATGTTTATTGCAGCTGAATTCATAGACCCGGAATCAACCTAAATGTCCATCAACAGTAGACTGGATAAAGAAATTATGGGATATGTACCTTATAGAATACTATACAGCAGTCAAAAACAATGAAGCCCGGTCATTTACAACAAGATGGAGGAATCTGGAAAACATCATGCTGAGTGAAATAAGCCAATCCCAAAGGGACAAATAGCATATGTTTTCTCTGGTCTGTGACAACTAACCAAGGACCAAAAAGGAAACATTTTGAAGTGAAATGGACACTATGAGAAACAGTAACTTGATCAGCCTTTGCCCTGACTGTTGATGAACAACTCAATACTTTAGCCCTTTTAGTATTTTTTTGTTCTATTTAATACTATTGGTTGAACTCTGTAATTAATACACAATTATTCTTAAGTGTTGAAACTTAACTGAAAAGTGATCTCTGTTAAATATAAGAGTGGGTATAAGAGAGGGAAGTGATGTACAGTTTGGGACATGCTCAATCGGACTTGCCCCAAATGGTAGAATTAGAAACGTGCCACGGGATTCCAATTCAATCTTATCAAGGTTGCATGTACCAATGCCATCTCACTAGTCCAAGTGATCAATTTCAGTTCACAATTGATGATAATGATAGGGTTAAGTATCAAAGGGGTCACATAAACAAGAACAGTGTCTGCCAACTGATAGAATCAAAAAGGGAGAGAATGATCCAACATGGGAAGCATGATACAGAAGACTCATAGAATGGCAGATGCCCTAAACAGCACTCTGGCCTCAGAATCAGCCATTAAGGCATTCAGGTCTGGCTTAAAAGCCCATGAGAGTGTTTCAGGCATGGAATGCCAAGACATTGTGGCAAAAAAAAAATGACCTAAATCAAAGATCTCTGTGAGTGAGATCCCAGTGGAAAGAACAGGTCATCAAAGAAGGAGGAGGTACCTTTCTCTGAAGGGAGGATAGAACTTCCACTTTGACTATGACCTTGTCTAAACAGGATCAGATTTGGCGAACTCAAAAGGCTTCCATAGCCTTGGCAACTCATGACAAGAGCCTAGGGTGATTACTGACGCCATAAACAAGAGTGTCAATTTGTTAAATGAACAACAGCAGTCACAGTGTACCTACTCCTCATGTAGGATCTCTGTCCTAAATATGCTGTACATTGTGATTTAATGCTATAACTAGTACTCAAACAGTATTTTTCACTTTGTCTTTCTGTGTGGGTGCAAACTGTTGAAAACTTTACTTAATATATGCTAAATTTTTCTTCTGTATATAAAGATAATTGAAAATGAATCTTGATGTGTATGGAAGGGGAGAGGGGTTGGGAGAGGGGAGGGTTGCGAGTGGGAGGGAAGTTATAGGGGGGAAGCCATTGTAATCCATAAGCTGTAATTTGGAAATTTATATTCATTAAATACAAATTAAAAAAAGAGAGAGACTCTTAACATTTTGTTCATATCTCAGATGCCCATAACAATCTCTCAACCAGCATTGAAACTGGGTGCCAGGAAGTCAATCCAGATTTCCCATAATGGGTGACCAGAATCCAATTCCTTGAGCTATCACTGCTGTCACCTAGGTGCCACATTAGCAGAAAGCTGGATTCAGATCTGGAGACAGAAATAACTCGGTCACTCAGATGTAGGATGTAGGTATCTTACCCACTAGGCCAAATTTTTGCCCAGGAGGAGGTTCAAAATCTGTAAAACACATGAATCCAAATGTTTAGGATTTTGCATAATTCCCATTGGTTTAGTCATTGGTACTACATCTACTCACTTCCCTATCACCAGGACCACTACAAGAACTGATTGTCACATGAGCATCTGAGGTAGAGCTGCCCTTAGCAGTGCTGTCACTTATAACATGTGTTATCACATGAAGATGGGACTAAAGATGGAAGTTGCCAACAGAGAAAGAGAGACAGAATGAAAGAACAGTTTTGAAAAGTAGATGGGAATGCCCTGCTTCCTTCTGGGACTCTGAAAAGTAAGAATCTCCCCTACAGGGTATTTCTGGGTGTAGGCAGAAAGTTCTGAGAATACTTTAAGAGGCATATGAGTCTTAAAAGGGTCCAAAGAGCAGTCAGATATTTTTCTAGGTGAGCAAGTGTTGTCCATGGTTTAAGAAGTGAGCAAAGAGGAAGGGCCTCAGGATGTGATGTGGGGGATGTAGTAGACATTGCTTTCTGTATGACTGAGGTCTGGATGGGAAAACAAAAGTTTCAGGGTATGCTAACAATAGGGTATTGTCAGAACTTGTTCATCTAAGTGCAGGCCAGCCTTCTCCACGTCAATTACTAATTCTGCAAACTCTATAAACCAATTTGCAACCCTGAGCTTGTCACCTGTCAGTATGAGATTTTTGCATATGATCTTTGTGCTATTACTTCTCCATGACTTTATTTATAAAATTAATTTTCTGCTACTCCCTCAAGTGGGATTATGAATTAGTCTACTCATTTCCTTGGTCTACTTCATCTTGGCTTATGCAATGCTTACTTCCTTTCTTCAAAGAGAAGCAAGATGATTTCCAAAGAAAACAAGTATGGTTCTCAGAGGGCAACTTCTCTTCCTGTTTCTGTTTCAATGTTCTCTGAAAGCTAGCTTCACCTCTGGTTATATTTGGATATTAGTCTATTGAATGCCTGTACAGATGCACTTTTGTCCAGTGCTTCAAAAGATGCCTTTTTCACAGGGAGAGCAGAGCAGGTGCAAACAGTATCAGTTATTCTTAAAGGATGTCACTACTTTTTGAACTAAATATTTTAAGTGTGAACGCTCATGTTTTTATATTTACCAACCAATCCATTTTACATCCCTTGGACACATTTTGATACACTATCAAATATGTGCTCAAGTAGTGTGTATTGTATTTATGATCAACTCATGTATAATTATACATTTAGTTGTGGGAACATAAATATGTGCATCATATTTTTAATGTTTGTTCACACTTTATTTTTATTTATTTTATTTATTTATTTTTTGACAGGTAGAGTTATAGACAGAGAGAGAGACAGAGAGAAAGGTCTTCCTTCCATTGGTTCACCCCCTAAACGGCCACTACGGCCGGAACTGAGCTGATCCGAAGCCAGGAGCCAGGTGCTTCCTCTCAGTCTCCCATGTGGGTGCAGGGGCCCAAGCAATTGGGCCATTCTCCATTGCCTTCCTGGGCCACAGCAGAGAGCTGGACTGGAAGAGGAGCAGCCGGACTAGAACCAGTGCCCATGTGGGATGCTGGCGCCACAGGCAGAGGATTAACCAAGTGAGCCATGGTGCCGGCCCCTGTTCAAGCTTTATTTAAAAAGAAAACATCCACATACTTGGGCCTGTAGGGTTCTAGTGAGGGCAACCTTGTTCCTGTTCATCCTCAGCCTTCGAATGTGGTTCTTCTTTTTTAAGGTTTATTTATTTTATTTGAAAGGCAGAGTTACAGAGAGGTAGAGTTAGAGAGAGAGAATCTTCTATCCACTCGTTCATGCCCCAAATGGCTGCAATGGCTGAATGGCTGGAGTTGGACCAATACAAAGCCAGGAACCAGGAACTTCTTCTGGGTCTCCCACATAGGTACAGTGGCCCAAGGACTTGGTCATCTTCTACTGCTTTCCCAGGCCACAGCAGAGAGCTGTGTCAGAATTGGAGCAGCTGGGACTGGAACCAGCCCCCATATGAGATGCTGGTACTGCAGGCTGGAGCTTTAACCTGCTGAACCATAGTGCTAGCTTCTCAAATGTGTTTTGACATTAAGTGAAAAAAATCGACTTCATTAGTTCTCAAAGTTTGTTGCACATTAGAATCACCTGCAGATCTTTAAACATTCTTAGTGCTTGGCTGCTTTTTGATGATGATTTAAATAATGTGGGATTAGAGTTCGGATTTTTTAAAAGCTCTCCAGGTGATTCCAATACATGGTAAATACTTGGAGCCACCATTTCACTCTGTTGCCTTATGTAGGGCTAGTTATGAATACTGAATATAAGTAGCCAATCAGGAGTTTCTTTATGCTAATTTGGGAACCATTTTCTATAGAGTTGGACTGACACCCTGCAGGAGCTGCTGATCAAGCGCTGTAAACAGTTTGGGGAGTGCCACAGAAATGAAGCGCTCTTCATAAATATAGAACTCAATCTCCCTGGTTTAGAGTTGCCTCGAAGTCCTTGAAGTGAGCTCAATCTTCATTCACATACTGTAACCCAAAAGGTGAGCTTTCCAGGTACTTTTTTTTTTTTTGACAGGCAGAGTGGACAGTGAGAGAGAGACAGAGAGAAAGGTCTTCCTTTTGCTGTTGGTTCACCCTCCAAAGGCCGCCGCAGTAGGCGTGCTGCGGCCAGCGCACTGCACTGATCCGATGGCAGGAGCCAGGTGCTTCTCCTGGTCTCCCATGGGGTGCAGGGCCCAAGGGCTTGGGCCATCCTCCACTGCACTCCCTGGCCACAGCAGAGAGCTGGCCTGGAAGAGGGGCAACCGAGACAGAATCCGGCGCCCCGACCGGGACTAGAACCCGGTGTGCCGGCACCGCAAGGCGGAGGATTAGCCTAGTGAGCCGCGGCGCCGGCCTCCAGGTACTCTTTAAGTGACTCAGCTTTATAACATGTCAACATTACCACAACTTCTGAAGAACAAAGCCTCATATGAACTCTGTGTATCTGAGACATTTTTGGAAGTTAGATGCTGTTTTGAGAATGTATTGAAGCATTTGAGGTCTATAAATTCTAAAAAAAAAAAATTAAAAAAAAAAATTCAAACCAAACCCTCCCCCGCAAAAAAAACCACAACTCTAGGAAAATGATTGTTTTGAGACTGTCAGGAGAGCTGAAGGACTTCTGATAAGTTCCGCTGTTGATTTATTGGAGCAGGTCTTTAATTGTAATTTAAATCTTGATTGGATGAGAGTTCAAATTACGACTGATGTCTTGAGAAAGTCATTAAGTCAAACAAACAGAAATTCCTCTGAGATATAATATGACCCTTCTCTGCACCTAAGGTGCCTGAAAAATATACCTAATTCCTTTTAAGCACTGAACAAAAGCAGTCATTATTTGGAAGAAACAAGACAAAAGGCATGTGAATAAGAAAAAAGATTTTTCTTCTAACACTAATTAATTCACACAGTCCCTTGAACTGGAGTGCAACCCTTTTGTAGTTTGAATTAATTTTCTCTTCAGGGAAAAAAAAAAGACCTTGCCACTGTTTTATTTTAAGACTAGAAAAATGATCCTTCCATTTGGCCAAGAAAGTTCAAAACAATTAGAGTGGATGTCTAAATGAGTAAGAAGTTAATTCTTCCTCTTTCTTGGGAAAGTAGCATGCTGAGTTAGGAGAAAGTGAATGGCTAATGTTATTTCAGGTTGGTGCAACTGTTTCTCAGTAAGAAGTCCTCCAGAATGCCTAATTCAAAAGTAGGATTTGGTGAGAAGAGAGACACTGGTGTTTTGGATGCTCTGGAATCTGTCCATACATTGGTTCTTTTCCACTCACACGAGGGTTCACTGAAAAGTTGGAAAATATGTATTATGAGAAAAATATGCAAGGATTTAAAAATGTTTTTATCCTCAAATATACTTATCTTCTAACTTCAGTTTTCATGAACTATTTGGATTTAGAAGATATTTCTGCATCATTAGAAAATTGAAATTAGAAATTCCATTATTTCATTTCCTTACCAGTTCTATTTCCTTTATTTAGAACAGGTAGCTATAGCTTCCCATAGTAAAGTTTATTTTCTTATCCATGAATTTCAAGAGTTATTTTTAAAATATAGGCTTATCAGCATTTGGTGTTACTGAATTATCAAAATTGGAAAGGAGGAAATTTGTGTGCCATCAAACTTTAATATATGCCCTCATCATTTTAAATTATGTTTATCTCTTTTAAAGATTTATTTATTTATCTAAGAGGCAGAGATTCAGAGTTGGTGGGGGGGATGGAGATCTTCCATCCACTGGTTCAATCCGCAAATGGCCATAATGGCTGGAGCTGAGCCTATCTGAAGCCAGGAGCCAAGAACTTCATCAGGGTCTCTCATGTGGGTGCAGGAGCCCAAGCACTTGAACCGCCTTCTGCTGCTTTCCCAGGCCATAGCAGGGAGCTGAATTGGAAGCAGAGCAGCTGGGACTCCAATCGACATCCATATGGGATGTTGACACTGCAGGCAGAAGCTTAGCCTTCTGCCATGCAGTGCCAGCCCCTGTAATATTTATCTTAAAAGTGAATAAAAGGCCTTCAGAATTTTAGATTCTTTTCCTTCACATTATGGAAGAAATAACAGGAGGTTAGAATCTAGGGAAGTAGGCGGAGCTAACGATCTGAGACTATAAAAATCCGAGGGGGGGCAAGAGAACTCACCGAGTACACAAACTCGGTAACCTTGGGACTGTGGAGAAATTTGAGAACGCATTGAGTGCTGCATAAACTCTTTGTGTGGTCCCATGGGTAGATCAAACGAATACCCACAGAGGCCAGATTTCAACTACCCTCAATTCCACTCAGCTGTGGGGAATTACTTCCCAACTGAGTCAAAAAAAAAAAAAAAAAAAGAAAGAAAGAAAAAGAAAAAAAAAGAGAGTGAGCGAGGGAGAGAACAATCTGGGTGAGTCACCTTTGGCACACCCTTAAACCTGAAGAATCAAACAGAGCTCTCTGGCCACACCCATCACAGCCTCTAAGGATCCATCAAAGCAGACAGCCCACTTAATCTAGAGGCATAGTATAATGAGAAAAAAAAAAACAAAGATTATCTCCAATATGCAAATATTGAATGAGACAGTACCTGAGTGAAGATTTTAGTGAAAATAAGAAAATGACATCACTTTTTTAAAAAAAGAAGCATTAAAAGTGGTTGAAAGCAGTTTCTGTTTCATTTTATATACAGAATAGATTTAAATAAGACATGCATAACGTGCATAAATATATTTATGCATATACATGTAAACTAATATATTTGTGTATGTTACAAAACAGTTAATTACATGGGGTTTTTAGGGCACATAATAAAGTATCGTCAATTAAAGGAAACAGCAAATTTATTGTCTCCTAGTCCTGGAGACTGAATACCCAGGGCCTGGGTATTGGCAAGGTTGGCTTCTTCTGATGCCAGGAGAAAGAATCTGTCACGTGCCTGTCCCTTCCTGTCTGGTGGTTGATGCAATCGCTGGCTTCTGTGCCTTGTTTGCATCCTTGAGAGGCATTCTTGTGTGCTTGCTGGGTCTGGTGCCAAATATCCCCTTTATGTAAGAACACCAATCATATTGCTTGAGGTCCACCCTAATGACTTCATTTTAACCTGATTGCCTCTACAAAGACCCTGAATGGAGAATGGATGGCTCAGAACCATGGGGAGAGATCTTTGAGTACCTGAGGAAGCTAATCTCAAGGTAGAGGAGCTTCTCCCTGCAGACCTCCCTGCTGGGGCTGATCTGAAACGCAGTAGGAAAAGAGTTAACTGCAAATGAAGTTCTGAATTGTACCTGCTACACAGGATTTAGTAAGCCTTTTTAGTGCTGATATGAGAATGTTTTGTGACTAAACACAACTAAAGAATTTGAAAATGATTGAATACTGACTAGATAATTTTGGGGTATGGCCAAAACCTTATCAAAAAGGACAATGAAATAAGGACCTGACTATGCAGCTTCATAGTATAGTGAGGAAAAATAACACAATTTTTGATTGTTGAATCTTATGGATTTTATTTTTTAATTTTAAATATTTTTTTTTTTGACAGGCAGAGTGGACAGTCAGAGAGAGAGAGACAGAGAGAAAGGTCTTCCTTTTGCCGTTGATTCATCCTGCAATGGCCGCCGCGGTAGGCACGCTGCGGCCGGCGCACCGCGCTGATCCGATGGCAGGAGCCAGGTGCTTCTCCTGGTCTCCCATGGGGTGCAGGGCCCAAGGACTTGGGCCATCCTCCACTGCACTCCCTGGCCACAGCAGAGAGCTGGCCTGGAAGAGGGGCAACCAGGACAGGATCGGTGCCCCGACTGGGACTAGAACCCAGTGTGCCGGCGCCGCAAGGCAGAGATATTTAGTAGCTTTGTATTAAAATTTACTTTTCAGTACATACTTACTAGTTGCACATGCTTTATCAGGTCCAAAGCTAAACACATAAGGTTTATTGTCCTTAATTCTCATTAAAAACCTTCAATTATTATTAAGTATTATTATATTAATTTCATTCAGATAAATATCACAGAAATGTTAATTAGCTCAACAAAATTACTCAAATTCTGCCTACCTTCATATTTTTCTCTAAGTCAGATACTATGCTATTTACTTTCATACTTTCTTCCTGAAAATAAAGAAACTAGATCAGTGCTTTTCCTATAATGGATAATTGACAAATATTAAAATATAATTGAATAGAATCAGGCCTAGAAGTCGAAGTTAGTGATGAAAATTGTAATAATATTTACTGTTGTTTTTTACCTATTGTGGGCTAAATTACTTATTTGGAGACAATGCAATTGTTCAAATATCTTTCAAGCAGCTGATCCAGCCTCTTTCTCAATTTTCAGATGTTTCAGAATTTTTGACTCTATGAAATCTTTACTCTCAGGTTTCATCTTTACCAAAATAATAGCCCCTTAGCTGGTGATAAATTCACATCAAATGTGTAGTGTGTGAAATATTATGGAATAGAAAAACAAACTCCACAGAATGATAGTCTTTAAAAGAATAATTTATGTTGTTTGCCAGATCAGAATAAGTTGTATTTTTCAAACTTGCTCTATTTCTCAGCACTAAAAATATGTTTACTTTTATTTTACCTGCATTTTGAACTGTAGATGTATTTCAGAGTGCAGAAGTTGTATTGTTGAAAGTCAGTCTTGTTTTTCCAATAAGATTATATTCTTAATACATTGTTCCTACTGGACACGGCTCAGGGCATTTGACAAAATTAAACCAGGCACATAAATTGTATGCATGTATATATGGATACTTCTATATATAAATAAATGAACATGGAATAACAATTGTACTATGTTGTTATTTACAGATGATTTTATAGGATATTTGATCTTTATAGTTAATTTGTAAGGTAGATGAGATAAGGAAAGTGCATTTTCCATTTTTAGTATGATATATGAGGGTCCTTCAAGAGGTTCATAGAAAAATGGAATTAAAGTTCAACTTATTTTGGTGCAAAAAATTGAAATTGAAATCCAGGGGCCTGTGCTATAGCATAGTGGGTTAAGCCTCTGCCTTCAGTGCTGGCATCCCATATGTTGGTTTAGGTATGGCTGTTCCACTTCTAATCCAGATCCCTGCTACTGTACCTGGGAAAGCAGCAGAAAATAACCCAAGCACCTGGGCCCCTACATTCACATGGGAGACCCTTAAGAAGCTCCAGGCTCCTGTCTTTGGTCTGCTCAGCTCCAACCATTGCAGCCATTTGTGGAGTGAACCAACAGATGAAAGATTCTCTCTCTCTCTCTCTCTCTCTCTCTCTCTCTCTCTCTCTGCAACTCTGCCACTCAAATAAAAGAAATAAATCTTTTTTAAAAAACTAAAATTCACATGTAGAATTTTCATATTTTCCATGAGCTTTTTAAAGATCTATTGTAAACAGCGTCCATGAGTTTGTGTGCAGGTGTGTTTAGATACTAACTACGAGTTGGGTTGTCCAGAATCACTGGATCATAGCAGAAGGCTATGAATAAATTCTACCCTAAATTATAAGTGCTAATGTTCCTACAATTGATAGAGTGCAATCACTCAACTGTGTAGCACAGCCCCTATATATATAATACTATGCCTTATATATGTATGGCTTAATTTTGTTAAATGCCCTGGGCCGTGATCAGCGTAAAGAATGAATTTAACTGCATAATGTTACTGAATAGACAAGATTTATTTTCAAAGGTCTCAGAATAATATGAAAGAATAAACTTTGGTAGTATGTAGAAGCAATTCAGATATACATGGCCAAAGTACTTCCTCCTGCTGTGAAGGTATCTCATTACTGGTGCTCTGAAAAGCACGAATTCAGAATTAAGGAGTCTGTGCTCTCTTCCCCAGGGCTTCCTTTTTGCCAGGTAGCTGGGGATAGTGCTAACAGCCCGTATAATTTATATGTGAACTCTTTCCCCCAATGTGTCCTCTGTGCTTTGCCATTCTCTTAACAACTCCAATTATGACCAGAGCTTATTGACCACCTGCCTGACTTTTGTTTCTTAACATTTCTGTCCTTTGGTTTCTGTGCTACTTCCCCAAGTGACCTGCATATTCTGAGACTTTCTCTGAGATCGATCATGACTGCTCTCCCACCTGGACCCTCTTGGTTATGCTGTACTAACATAAGGATGTCTTAGTTTTCATTTTCCCCAAATCAGATCCTGAGAGAGGATTTGATTGCAGATCAAATCAAATCAGTTGATTAGTGGTGATCTTAGGAACTTTAGTAGGGAAATATGGAAGGGAGGAGGGAAAGCAAATTAGCAAGAGTGAGTCATGAAAAAGATTATCAGTGTAAACAATGGAGCCCAGTCTTTTGGGGAACATTCCTTCCAGCACTGCTTTTGTTGGGGCAAGGTGCTGTACCATGCATACAATAACACCCACCTGGCATTTAAGAGCTGTTCCAAGGGCACAGTAAACTCCCCAGCACTTCTGGTCTGCACAGTATATGGGCAGATTGCACACACGTGTCCAAGGAAGTCCCGTTGGCAAAGTTCTTGCAGTTGGGATGAAAACAGGTGTACCCAGAAATGATGATTGCCCAGAGGATACAAATAAGACAACAATAGTATTTATTGTGATGGATAACAATTTTCTTGAGATTATTGGCTTAGCAAAATATATTTTTGCCTTTGTTAAGGCTACTATTGTTATGAGACTCCTGGTATGCAATAACTTTGGAGAAGAGATGGTGTAATGGACTGAATTGTGCCCCTTCCCTGCACTCCCTCCCATTCATATGTTGAAGCTCTAACCTCCATTGTGATAACATTTGGAGATGTGCCCTTTGGGAAGTAATTAAGTTTAGATGATCCATGAGAGTGGAGAACTCATGGTAGGATTAATGTCCTTATAAGGAACAGAAGAGACACCACAGCTCTCAGGACACAGTGAGAAGGTTACAGTGCTCTGTAAGCCAGGAAGAGTGCTTTCACCAGGAACTAAATTTGCTGCCTGTGAACAATATGTGTCTGTTGGTTAAATTACCCAGCCTGTGGTACTTTGTTACAACAGCCCTGATGGTCTCTTAAGCACCTTTGAGGACATTCTTCCTGATTACTGGGGGTTCTGTAAAGGAAGGAATCACTTCCCAAGATGTGAAGCTAGGAAGAGCAGCTGGGGCTGAACTAGAGTTGCTCTGGATAAGGCTCAGATGCAAAGAAGGGGAGTGAGGTTCCTGAAATACATGTTTTGAGTAAAATTAGCTTAGGGTCCATTCTAGGCTGATGCCTAGGGGCTCCAAACAAAGCTTTGCTGGGGGTGAAAGCACACATGGCAGGAAACATGGCTAATGCAGAAATCCCACCATAGACTGGTATGGCACAGGCATCAGCTTTGGGAGGAAATGCCTGATCATAAGGGTATCAACTCTAAAGGGTGCCCACACCAAAGAGGTATTGACCATCTCCTAAAACCATGCATGTACACACGGCACTGGACTAGCAGAACAGAGTTGCCAGTTGCACATGGTGAGACTCTGGGCAGTAGCAATAAATGACGGTAGTGGGAGACTCACAGGGTGCCTGAGCTCTGTTGTATCACATATTCATGTATAAAAACATTGAATGCCCTGCTCCTAGGTTGCTCTTCCTTCTTTCTTACCTGGAATATTGGCGTTGGGGCAGATACCAGATTTATAGCTATTTCATATATATGTGATTTGGTAATATAGTGAGAAGGTTAAGAAATATAACCATAATTGAACTTTGAGTTTGTGGAGCAGGCTGTACTAGTTAAACGAGGGAAATAATTTAGTTTTAATCCAGTGAATTTATTTCATCAGGCTTGTGGTAAATTGCAATGAATGTGATAGTGTGTTGTAATCCTGTGATGGTGTTTTATAAGAGACATAAAGGCTTCTCTATGACCCTCTTGCATGTGCCAACATTTGGTAGGCATAATTAATTATAATGCGAACTCTAAAATTCTAATGTGGGATGAAGAATTTTTATGAAGTACAAGGAAAATACTCAGTAAGTATCCTTTATGCTGGTTGCATTAAGAGTTTTGAGAAGAGTTTTAACATCTGATTCCATAAAATTTTCAGGTGGCACCATCAGTAACCATAATAGTCCTGACAACTCTGCATGCAATAGCCCATTTCATTTTCTGGGATGAGACAGGTACCTCTAACGTGCCTGCATCTTCTTGTTTTATTTCCCTTAGTGGCAGGTTTATAACAAGACAGATTTTCATTTTGTCTTAGATGAAGTCTCGGCTCTACAACTCTTTTTAAAGTGCTACTTTTAGTTCATTTGTGCTGGTAAAAATCATATTTCTGTATTTTAGGTAGATGAATATAATTGAACTAGTTGTTTAGTTAGACATATTTCTTCTAGCTGATGACCAGTTTCATTTATATTTTGTGTATAATTCTAAGCATTTTCCTGTGACTTTATTTATCATTAATGTTAACTTTCTGGGAGTGTAATTTAAATAATACTTTATATAGTGCAATTTGATGAGTTGGAAGTTGTATACCAGCAAACCACCACTGCCATAAAGATGCGGGTGATTTCCATCACCTCCAGAAGTTTCTTGTGGTCCTTTACTGTCCTCCCTATTCTGTTCCCAGCCCCCATGCAGCCATTGACTTGCTTTTCATCACTATGGTTTAGTTTTCATTTTCTGGAAACTTTAGGTAAATGAAATCATATAGCATACACTCATTTAGGTCTGGACTGTTTCATTCTTCCTATGCTTTTGTAATGAATTAGAAAACACAATTTTAGGGGCAGGTGCTGTGGCACAGTGGGTTAATGCCCTGGCCTGAAGTTCCAGCATCCCAAATGGACTCCAGTTCAAGACCCAGCTGCTCCTCTTCCGATCCAGCTCTCTACTATGGCCTGGGAAAAAGCAGTGGAGGTTGGACAAAGTCCTTGGGCCCCTGCACCCGCATGGGAGACCGGGAGGAGGCTCCTGGCTCCCTGCTTCGGATAGGTGCAGCGCCAGCTGTTGTGGTCAGTTGAGGAGTGAACCATTGGATGGAGGACCTCTCTTTTTCTGCCTCTCCTCTCTCTTTGTAACTCTGACTTTCAGGTAGATAAATGGATCTTAAAAAAAAAAACACAATTTTAATTTCAAATGTTGTAGTCTAAATAAACAGATAGCTTCAGCGTAGAGCACTGACAGTTCATGAATTCTTGCTCTGCTGTATACTAGTATTTTGAAGGCTAAATCTCTATGAACTCAAGTGGGGATGCCTTGTATACAAACAGTCATATGTAAAAATATTGGATAAACTTGTGTTCTCTCTACAAAACGTAATATTCCACGGAAAGTTTGAAATTTCAAATACTTATGGATATTGAACTTTCCTCTTAGTTTCTGGTAGCAATTAAAAGACTTCAAAGAAAATGTGGTTAAATTAATGCTGTTTCTTGCTGAGAGAAATGGCGGCTCACAAGGCTTGGTCTAGTGAACTTGTCATTTGTTTTCTGTCATGCATGTTTGTTATTTTCCCTGTCAAGCATGTCCATTGAGTTGGTTTATATTAGCTACAAGCCTGGTACCAATAGTGTGCTACAATGTTGGTCAAAAATAGCATGTATTTTAGAGAATTGACCTCATCTGAAATTTCTCCCAGTGATTCAACAGCAAAGTTAGTCTAAATTACCCCTCTTATTTTAATCTTAATCAAAGTAACCAGTACTTTTTTGGAAATTATTTTTAAAATATAAATGCAAGCTTATATTTTAGAGCATGTTTTAGATCTAGTAAACATTTGCAAATGTTTGACCAATCTCATTGTAGAAAGCTTTTATAATGTATGTACCATCATTTGCCTTACTTCACAGATGAGGAATCTGAGCCAAGAGGCTGAGTAACTTGCTAAGTGTTGAATGACTGCTGAGTGCTGGAGTCAGAATTCAGGCCCAGAATCTGGTTCCAGAGTGCAAGGTACTCCTATCTGGCAAGTTCTCTGGAGTTGCACTGCATACTCACTGCTTTAGCCTCTGCAGATCACATTCTAGTTCCTAGTCATTTCTGGTGTGATCTCTCATCTCTCCTAATGTATTCCTGTATTTACCCAAATTAGACGAGAGTAAAGTGATGGTGATGGTGGTTGGCATCTTGTTGGCAGGAGTGAGGTGGCGATTTGCATTATGAAGCCTCTGGCATGTGATTTGGAGTTTGGGTATTTGCAAACAGTTAGTGTAGTTTCAGCTTACCAAGTTATTTTTGCCCAAGAGTCAGGTTGAACATTATACCTTCCCTGAGATCTTGGCACTGTGTTGTGTTTTTATCAACCATCAGCCTAATATGTGCAGGATTCATGAGAAAATCATGTCGTTAGTCTTGACATTGGCTTACTAATGAGTGTAACTTTAGGGTCCACAACAGTGTGTAGAGTCTAGAGAAGAATAATGCAGGTGATTGATGAGTTGGAAGCTGAGAACCTATAAAGAAAAGAGGAAGGGAATGAATAAATTTATTCAGACAAGACACAAAAGGCTTCAGAGTATTTTACAGAGAAAGATGTCTGTTTCCACTGAGGTTGAAACAAGGGATTTCATGGCAGGTATGCTTAGAGGAAGAGGTTGGAAATGCAGGGATTATAAGACTCTAAAAGAGTTTATGATACATTGGCTTCTTCCTGTGCTATTCTTACTGGTAGGATCACTGGTCTGTTAAACCTTGTTAAAGGAAGCATTCTGTAAATGCTGCTGCTTAAAATGTCCTTTCTGGCATTCAGATTTTGATTGAAAGAGTCAGGTAGGATCCACTATATTCACATATCTTTTAAAATAATACTTGGAGAAATTCTTCAGCTTTATGCAGACAAATAAATGTTTTGCTGAGATAGATTGAACTCACACTTTGTAATGAGAAATATATATGCTTCACTGGGCATACTTTTATACAGCACTTGATAAAGATAAAACAGTGCTTTCTGCAAACAGTCCCCAGGCTTCCTTGCGGAGGAACTGGTGATAACCTTGACCTGCAGGGCTCCTGTGGGAGATCTCAGTTGTTGTCCTGCCTCGCTCTGGCGTGCTACAGAGCAGCCTTCTGTGTGGCCCACATCACCTTGCTTTCTGCTAATCTGTGCATGACTGCAACATTCTTGTCTAAGAAACCTAGTTACAATCACAAAAATAATCACAGGTCAGTTTCTGTTTATACACCCAGTCAAGGTCCTATCTTTGACCACTGAGGCTTTGTTGATTCAATACTTTGAGTGGCCCTTCTTTCCTTCAATATACTCCACACAAGTTTTGCTTTCTCTCTTCTTGTTAAACCTCTAAATTGTTTTTGACTATTTGCTTGGTCCTGAGGCTCTGTCTTACTTGGGATTCTTAATCTTTTTTCATTCCATGCTTTGTTTTGATAAACATCTGTCTCTAGGGGTTCAGATTCTCTTAAGGGATGTGCAGCTCCCTTTAGCCAAAATACTTTACTGAGATTTGTGGTTGTGTTTACAAAACAAAGGCACATATAACCATATAAAAATTAAGAGGGATATGTATATAGGAGATGCATACACATATGTATATATGTTACATGAAATATACTTTTTTAAAAACCCAGAAACCTTTTATTTAAGGCATACAAACTTCATGCATTTCATAGACACACATTTAGGAACACAGTGAATATACTTTTAAAAGTTATTCCTCTCCCTGCCAAAATTCTGCAATTTTTCTGGTACCACTTTTCCCTGTTTTCCTTTTTCAGTCTATAATAAAGCACACCCCTAAGTAAACTTCGACTCCCCTTCTTTTTCACTTTCCTCTGTGACTTTGTTGTTTTTTTTATCTCAGTAAATAGCATCATTATCTACTTCGTGATTCCAACCAGCAGCCAGAGAGATATCCCGACACCTTAGTCTCAGATATATTCTACGTCTAAACACTATTACCTGTGCGGGATGCTCCATATAGAACTGCTTCTGAAATGTAAACCTAGCAGTTTCCTCCTGCTGGCTCACACCATTCAATGACACTTCCGTTGTGCTCAAAACAAATGGAAAATTTGCTGTTTGGCCTGGATGATCCTATCCCTGTCTAGTACCCTGCCTATGGCGCCTTCTTCTCCTTCCTCACGTAGGTCCACACAAGCCTCAGTGGCTGTCAGTCACTTCTGCTTCTCTTCCACAACAAAGTCTTTGTTTCAAAATATTTAGCTATTCATCATTAACAAGTTATAATATTTCAAGTTAGTGCTTAAATTCTACTGCTCCTCAGTCTAAGTCAGGTCCCCTGTTGAATTCTTCTACCACGTACAAGTTATTTAATAATTGTTTTCCAATAGGGTCATAGTCAAAGTGGAAGTTCTCTCCTCCCTTCGGAGAAAGGTACCTCCTTCTTTGATGGCCCCTTTCTTTCCATTGGGATCTCACTCACAGAGATCTTTCATTTAGGTCTTTTTTTTTTTTTTCCATGGTATCTTGGTTTTCCATGCCTACAATACTCTCATGGGCTCTTCAGCCAGATCCGAATGCCTTAAGGGCTGATTCTGAGGCCAGAGTGTTGTTTAGGACATCTGCCATTCTATGAGTCTGCTGTTTATCCCGCTTCCCATGATAAGATCAAAGTCAGCGAACTCTAAAGGCTTCTATAGCCCTGACAACTCATGACTAGAGCCTAGGGAGATTACTGACGCCATGAACAGGAGTGTCAAATTGTTAAGTCAGCAACAGGAGTCACTGTGTACTTAAACCCCATGTGGGATCTGTCCTTAATGTGTTGTCTAATGTGAAGTGATGCTATAACTAGTACTGAAACAGTATTTTTATACTTTGTGTTTCTGTGTGGGTACAAACTGATGAGGTCTTTACTAATTATATACTGAATTGATCTTCTGTATATAAAGATAATTGAAAATGAAAAAAAAAAAAAACCCTGGTGTTAAATTGGAAATGGCATAGAAAATTAATTAATTTAAAAAAATATTATGTAGGATCTCTGTCTTTAATGTGCTGTACACTGTTATTTAATGCTATTACTAGTACTCCAACGGTAGTTTTTTCACTTTGTGTTGCTATATGGGGCAAACTGTTGAAATCTTTACCTAATATATACTAAACTGATCTTCTGTATATAAAGAGAATTGAAAATGAATCTTGATGTGAATGGAAGGGGAGAGGGAGCGGGAAAGGGGAGGGTTGCGGGCGGGAGGGAAGTTATGGGAGGGGGGAAGCCATTGTAACCCATAAGCTGTACTTTGGAAATTTATATTCATTAAATAAAAGCTTAATAAATAAAAAAAATAATTGTTTTCCTCAATGGATTTTAGCTCCCTGAGATCGGGGACAAATATGGCTTTTCTCACCTAAATCGTTGGTGCCTGCCACAGTATGTGATCTGTACTGGGCATTTCAAAATTTTTTACTAAATCATCAGTGAGTAAAATCCTTATTAATAGATTTTACAAGGATTAATAATGTGTCTCACATACTTATTACATTACATGTAATTTTTAAACATCCTTGAAATTTAATGATCTTCTATTACAGATGAATTAGGGATGGTCCCAGGAATATGATTCCTTTCTGAATCTTATCTTTGGATGTACCTATATCTCTGATCTGATCTTTTGGGAGCTTTTGTCTGACTTTTGAGCTTCATTCTTAGTATTTCTTTATGAGGTATTACCTTTTTTTAAAAAAAAATTTATTTATTTGAGAGTCAGAGTAACACATAGAGAGAAGGAGAGGCGGAGAGAGAGAGAGAGAGAGAGAGAGAGAGAGAGACAGAGACAGAGAGAGAGGTCTTTCATCTGCTGGTTCACTCTCCAATTGCTCGCAACGGCCAGAGATATGCCAATCCGGAGCCAGGAGCCAGAGCTAGTTCTGGGTCTCCCACACAGGTGCAGGGGTCCAAGAAATTGAGCCATCTTCCACTGCTTTCCCAGGCCATAGCAAAGAGCTGGATTGGAAGTGGAGCAGCTGAGACTTGAACTGGCGCCCACATGGGATGCCGGCACTGCAGGCAGCAGCTTTACCCTCTGCGCCACAATGCCAGCCCCAGTTGCCTTTCATTTATTAGATTGCCCATACCCAATACACAGGAAACATAGTGACTTGTCTCTCAAATGCCTGGCAACAGTGAATTTATAGAACTATCTTATTCATACTGAGGCACATACTCTCAATTAAGTAAAGATGGAGTTTGCTTTCTTCTCACTATTTTCAAGCTCAGCCTCACTGAAAAACCATAAAGCCAGTCATAAGCTCTACTTACTTCTGGGTGCAGCTTTATCATTTCATGCTTGAGTTCCTTCCTGACTTTTTTGAGTTTTACTTCTTAAATAATTGGCAGCAGCAAGTAGAGAAATATTGTTCTCATTTCACTGGTCTAACTAAAAAAAAAAAAAAAAAAAAAAGAGGCTGCCTCGCATGGTGCTAAAAGTGGTTTTTATGGGCATATGACAGTTTTCTGTCTAATCAGACAGTTTACTTAGGCAAAAAGGAGACCCCTTAAGTTCACAAAGGCCCTTTGCTCATTGGCCATCTCTAATATATTTCTGCCTGCTTGTAACAGCTTCTCTCCCCCGTCCTAGTCAGAGAAAAAGATTTCTGCACAATGATCCTTAATTAGGGCACTTTCAGCTTCTGTGGCATAGAACTGCAGATATTTCTTATGAGAAAAACAGCTATACATCACTATCGCAATTAAATAACATTATTTACATAGTCAGAATAATCCACTGGGAAGTGTTGTTATCTTCTTTCTTAGAATCATTTGAGAGAGGATTATTCAGGAAGGATGAGAAGAAATTTAACCCTGACACAAACAAAAGAGATGAATAGACATCTTTGAAAAGTTCTGTGCAGGCTTTTGAGTCTATGGCTAAACGTGTCTTTTTGGTCTTTGCACAATTAAAGTGATGATGATGATACTTACCACCATTTACTGAGTGATCAGTGTATGCCAGACTCTGAGCAAAACATTTTTGCAATTATAATCCAGCTATTCATTCAACCAATCTGGAAGGTGCACATGATAATGTCCATATTTTACAGGTGAGCAAATTGAAGCTTGGAGGGGCTGAGAGAATTGTTACTCATCCCAGATCACTTTGAATTGAGACGACTTTATCATCAGAAGGCTTCAAATAATTTAAGTAAATTAAGTAAAATTATTTTTTAAAACTATAGGGGTTTGTATCTGCATGCCAAACAAATAGCTATCATAATTTTGCCTGAAAATTATGAGATAGAAAGAGCAGTGATCCTTGTCTTTAATAGCCAACATTTGCCCAGTGACAGTGGGATTGTTACATTAAAATGTAGTCTTCTGTCTCCTATTTGACTGTTTTGAAACTGTACTGTTCTAAGGTCCTGCAACACCAGGATGCTAAGATGGCTGATGATATTTAAATTTCCTTGTTGAGACTGGCACAGCAGAGTGAATCATACCATAAACCTGCCCTCGTGGGCATATCTCTGTGTGAAGCTTTTGATCACTTCGTGAGTGACAAAGTGATACTCACCTTTAAATTTCTGCTGGCTATTTCCAATCACAACCCACTTTTTGAGTAATGTCTCATGCAGTTTCATAACAGCATCAGCATGCCATTTAGAGCAACAATATTGCCCTGTTAGATGATCATCAGTGTCAGGAGATGAGGCAGATTCCTGTTGCCTGATCAAGATGTTTAAAATCCCATTCTGCACAAACGGAAATGCTGGAAGAGTATAATGAGAGGTAATAGTAATTTTTAGATTGCTTGTCAACTCTCAGCCCATTTCTATCCATCACAGAAATGATATAAGTTTCATTTCTAGAGCTTTTCTGATTTGCATAACCAACAGCATCCATGCCACTCCCATTTTTTTTTCTGCCAGCTTCACACAAAAACATAACCTTGATTTGCAATTTGCCTTAACTAGCCTAGACCTATTCAGTCCTTTTCTGGAAAATGAATAACTCCATTACTAATTAAGCACAAAAATAAATAATAAAATGAAATATCAAATAGAAGGTTTATTTATTATCTCTAACAATACTCTTGGTAGTAATGTGTATCTTAATGTAGCTTTATGGAAACAGAGAAAATATCCTGGCATTATTTGCTTTGATCTGGTTTTAATTTGCTGGTCCTTATAGTTAAAGAATTTCCACCCAGAAATCTATATAGAGATAAGTCACTACATTCACACTAGTTAATGCAGTAAATAAAACATTGCACATAATAATTATTTCCCAAAGATATTTATTTTAAAGGCACGCATGTGTGAGTTGAGATCCAATGGGTAATAAACTTATAAGGTATTCTGTAGAAAGCTTTGAAAGCAAGCTCTCAACAAGGGAAGAAGGTATCAGGGGAAAGTGGGCTGGCTTCCCAAGCAGCTTCCCAGCAAGATGACTTTCTCAGTGGATTTGCCACAGTTTAGTATGAAGCTGTCAGCCTCAAAGACAACTCTTGTCAGTATCTTAATGTTTTCACACTCAGGATGCTGTTTCCTGTTAACAAAACTCACAAGAGACCAAGGTACAAAACCAGAAAGCCAATTCTTCAGTTAATGAGAAATATGACTTTCAGTTTGAACTATTCTTGCCTTATCCAAAGCCAAAACCTTCAACTTGTACACTGCATTCTATTCCTTTTCACTGATGGAAGTACTTGACCTCTGCAGTTTTCCTCTCGTCAATACAATTTTTCCTTTATTATTGCGTGATTCTCATCATCAATAATCACACTGTGATGTCTCCCATCTTAACAAAAATCCTTCTTTGATCTTATAATCTTCTCCAGCTGCCACTTCATTTCTCCACTTCCTTTCTTAGCAAAACTCCTGAAGAAGTGATTTACATACTTGCTTTTTCCACTTCTATACTTCCGATTCCCTTCAGCTCACTCCCAACTCAGTGTGAAAAGAAATAATAAAATTTAATCTTGTGAATGGCATGACTTCTGCTCCAAAGAACTTATATTTATAAAAAGCAGTATCCTTGTCCATTCTCTCACATGGAATGCACAGATTCAACCACCTGAGCCATCAGCTACCTCCCAGGATGCTCATTAGCATGAATATGGAATAGTAGCAAAGCCTGGACTCCAACCATGGCACTGTGATATGGGATTTGGGTGTACCAAGCAACAACTTAACCATTAGGTCAAACGTCTGCCCTAGCATGGGACTCTTTAAACATTAGCAAAAAGTAAAGCTAAACAAACAAACAAGCAAAATTCCCTGAAAAAAATATGTACAGATATCTGTGGTAGGCAACTTTTTGGGATAGTACTTTTAAATTTTCTGCTTATTTTTCAATCTTGATACTCCATAAAGTCATTCAAAATCTTTATATCTTTAGTCTTGATAGTATATCTTGATAACAATCTCAAAGCTTTAACTTATTTCTAATTCTATATCTTTTTATAAAAACCTCTGTTTTGCTATCTCAAATATATCACAGTATTATAAGCCATAATTTCAATCAGAAGTACTTTTTTATTATTCCATACTATTGACCCCTACCTTACACAAAAATCCACTCAAACTGGATTAAAGAACTAAATCTATGAACCAATAATATCAACTTACTAGAGATTTGCATCTCCCTGATGGCTAGTGATCCTGAGCATTTTCTCAAATGTCTATTGGCCATTTTAATTTCCTCTCTTGAAAAATACCTGTTCAGACAAGATCGGGCGTGTTCAGGGTGGTATGGCCATAAAAACAATGAAACCCGGTCATTTGCAACAAGATGGAGGAATCTGGAAAACATCATGCTGAGTGAATTAAGCCAGTCCCAAAGAGACAAATATCATTTGTTTTCCCTGATCGGTGACAACTAACTGAGCACCAATGGGGAAACTTGATGAAGTGAAATGGACACTATAAGAAACAATGACCTGATCAGCTCTTGTCCTGACTGTTGATGTACAATGTAATAGTTTATCCTTTTTAGTATTTTTTTTTTTGTTGTTGTTGTTGTTCTAGTACAAGTGGTTGAACTCTGTAATTAACACACAATTATTCTTAGGTGTTTAAATTTCAACTGAAAAGTGATCCATGTTAAATATAAGTGTGGGAAAAAGAGAGGGAGGAGATGTACAATTTGGGACATGCTCAATCGGACTTGCCCCAAATGGTGGAATTAGAAATGTGCCAGGGGACCAATACAATCCCATCAAGGTGGCATGTACCAATGCCATCTCACTATCCAAGTGATCAATCTCAGTTCATAATTGATCATAATGATAGATCTAAGAGTCAAAGGGATCACACAAACAAGACAAGTGTCTGCTAATACTAACTGATAGAATCAAAAAGGGAGAAAAAGATTCACCATGGGAAGCAGGATACACAGCAGACTCATAGAATGGCAGATGTCCTAAACAGCACTCTGGCCTCAGAATCAGCCCTTAAGGCATTCAGATATGGCTGAAGAGCCCATGAGAGTATTGTAGGCATGGAAAACCAAGATACCATGGAAAAGAAAAAAAGAATACCTAAATGAAAGATCTCTGCGAGTGAGATCCCAGTGGAAAGAAAGGGGCCATCAAAGAAGGAGGTACCTTTCTCTGAAGGGAGGAGAGAACTTCACTTTGGCTATGACCCTGTCGGAATAAGATCGAAGTTGGCAAACCCTAAAGGCTTCCATAGCCTTGGCAACTCATGACTAGAGCCTAGGGAGATTACTGATGCCATAAACAAGAGTGTCAAATTGTTAAGTCAGCAACAGGAGTCACTGTGTACTTACATCTCATGTGGGATCTGTCCTTCATGTGTTGTCTAATGTGCAGTGATGCTATAACTAGTACTGAAACAGTATTTTTATACTTTGTGTTTCTGTGTGAGTGCAAACTGATGAAATCTTTACTTAGTATATACTGAATTGATCTTCTGTATATAAAGATAATTGAAAATGAAAAAAAAAACCTGGTGTTAAATTGGAAATGGCATAGAAAATTAATTAATTTTAAAAAAAGATTATGTAGGATCTCTGTCTTTAATGTTCTGTACACTGTTATTTAATGCTATAACTAGTACTCCAACAGTATTTTTCACTTTGTGTTGCTATGTGGGGGCAAACTGTTGAAATGTTTGCTTAATATATACTGAACTGATCTTCTGTATATAAAGAGAATTGAAAATGAATCTTGATGTGAATGGAAGGGGAGAGGGAGCGGGAAAGGGGAGGGTTGCGGGTGGGAGGGAAGTTGGGGGGGGGAAGCCATTGTAACCCATAAGCTGTACTTTGGAAATTTGTATTCATTAAATAAAAGTTTAAAAAAATAAATTACGTTCGCATTAAAAAAAAAGAAAAATACCTGTTCAGGTCCTTTGCCCATTTCTTAGCTGGATTGTTTGGTTCTTGTTGACTTTCTTGAGCTCTCTTTATTTTTGGGTATTAATCCTTTATCAGTTGCATAGTTTGTAATGTTTTATATCATTCTTTTGGTTGTTTCTTTGCTGAGTGTTTCTTTTGCATTGAAGAAGCTTCTCAGTTTGCTGTGATCCCATTTGTCATTTTTGCCTTTGATTGCCTGTGCTCTGGGGTCTTTTCCAAGAAGTCTTTCCCTATGCCAAAAATTGTAGTGTTTTCCCAATGTTCTCTAGTAATTTGATGTTATTGGGCCATATATTTAGTTATTTGAACCAGTTTGAATGGATTTTTGTGTAAGGTGTAAGGTAGGGGGTCTAGTTTCATACTTTTGCATACAGAGATCCAGTGATCCAGTTTCCACAATGCTATTTGTTGAAGAGATTATCTTTCTTCCAGGGATTGATTTTAGTTCCTTTGTCAAAGATCAGTTGGTTGTAGATGTTTTGATTGATTTCTGGAGTTTCTATTCTGTTTCATTTGTCTATACATCCATATTTGTGCTAGGCCCGGGCTGTTTTGATTATAACAACCCTGTGGTATGTCTGGAGATCTGGTAATATGATATCTCCCTTTTTATTTTTGTTGCTTAAGCCAATCTGAGTATCTTAGTAAGATTATTTATGAAGATGATTTTATTGTAAATAATTAACATCATATTTGCAGAAAAAAGGTCATCACATTTTCAATAAATAGCTTGACTGAATTATATGAAATTCAGACAAAATTCCATCCCAGAGCTCTTTCTGGTTGCTGACCAGTCAGTCTTGGAAAGAATATGCAAACATTTGTTCTACTCTGGTTATTCATTCATGATGTATGCAGTTCCTCTCCAACATTCAATGACATGAAATCATTCCCACATGTATTTGTGAGACATTAGTGTCACTGGCTCTCTTTGGAACCTGCTCCATCTTTGCACTGGATAAAGGTTTTATTCAAGCCCAACATTAATAAAGTCTTGGCTAGGTTACTTAATAGTAGTGAATACAAATCAGTTGTATATCCTCTGAGATTCACTCTAGTCAAGGTCACCAGCAGCCTCCATTTTATCAAATTAGTAGAAAATTCTTTCAGCTCATTGACTCAACCTGTAAACAGTATTTGACATTGTTGACCACTTCCTCCTGTTTGTTTGTTTTTTTTTAACTTTTATTTAGTAAATATAAATTTCCAAAGTACAATTTAAGGATTACAATGGCTTTCCCCCCCAAAACTGCCCTCCCACTCGCACCCCTCCCATCTCCCGCTTCCTCTCCCATTCCATTCACATCAAGATTTATTTTCAATTATCTTTATATACAGAAGATCTATTTTGCATATATTAAGTAAAGATTTCATCAGTTTGCACCCACACAGAAACACAAAGTGTAAATTACTGTTTCAGTACTAGTTATAGCATTACTTCACATTGGACAACACATTAAGGACAGATCCCACATGAGATGTAAGTACACAGTGACTCCTGTTGTTGACTTAACAATTTGACACTCTTGTTTATGGCATCAGTAATCTCCCTAGGCTCTAGTCATGAGTTACCGAGGCTATGGAAGCCTTTTGAGTTCCCCAACTTCAATCTTATTCTGACAGGGTCATAGCCAAAGTGAAGTTCTCTCCTCCCTTCAGAGAAAGGTACCTCCTTCTTTGATGGCCCCATTCTTTCCACTGGGATCTCACTCGCAGAGATCTTTCATTTAGGTATTCTTTTTTTTTTTTTTTCCAGGGTGTCTTGGCTTTCCATGCCTACAATACTCTCATGGGCTCTTCAGCCAGATCTGAATGCCTTAAGGGCTGATTCTGAGGCCAGAGTGCTGTTTAGGACATCTGCCATTCTATGAGTCTGCTGTGTATCCTGCTTCCCATGTTGGATCATTCTCTCCCTTTTTGATTCTATCAGTTAGTATTAGCAGACACTTGTCTTGTTTATGTGATCCCTTTGACTCTTAGATCTATCATTATGATCAATTATGAACTGAGATTGATCACTTGGATAGTGAGATGGCATTGGTACATGCCACCCTGATGGGATTGTATTGGTCCCCTGGCACATTTCTAACTCCACCATTTGGGGCAAGTCCGATTGAGCATGTCCCAAATTGTACATCTCCTCCCTCTCTTTTTCCCACACTTATATTTAACAGGGATCACTTTTCAGTTAAAATTTAAACACATAAGAATAATTGTGTGTTAATTACAGAGTTCAAACAATAGTACTAGAACAAAAAAATACTAAAAGGGATAAAGTATTAAATTATACATCAACAGTCAGGATAAGGGCTCATCAAGTCTTTGTTTCTCATAGTGTCCATTTCACTTCAACAGGTTTCCCCTTTGGTGCTCAATTGGTTGTCGCTGATCAGTGAGAACATTTTCCCCCTGCTGTCTTGGCTGTCCAATGACCCATCAACACATTGTCCCAAATTGTTTTCATGGGTCTTTTTTCTCCTGACTCTGCATGGGATCCTTCTAGGATCATGTCTTGGCTTTGTTCTCATTTGTGCCTATGTTCTCTCATACGATGATGGCTTCCAGTTTCCCATGACTTTAAATACCAACCACATTTTCCTGTCTTCCACTTGTATCCACAGTCTCAAGCTCATCTCTGAATCTCATGGCAATCAGTACCACATTTAGACCCAGAAAACATGCAGAATTCAGCAAAGGAATTAATAACAAGCTGCACAACCAAGCCAATATTAGCTTTCTTCTCCCTACTTTAATTAGTTATTTAAGACAGAGAAAGAGAGAAGCAAATGGCAGATAGAGAAAGATCTCCCATCCACTGGTTCACTCTCCAAAATGCCTGTGACTGCCTGGTCAGGACCAGGTCAAAGCTAGGATCCAGAAACTCAATAAAATCTCAAATAATTGGCCAGGACTCAATTATTTGAGTTATAACATCCCTCCATGGATGTACATTAACAGGAAGCTGAAACTGGGAGTGGAGCCAGGAATGGAACTCTAGCACTCTGACAAGGGATGCAGGCATGCAATGTGGCATCTTAATCACTATGCCAATGCTGTCCCTCTTACTTTCTTTATATATATATATATATATATATATTTGACAGGCAGAGTGGACAGTGAGAGAGTGAGACAGAGAGAAAGGTCTTCCCTTTGCTGTTGGTTCACCCCCCCAATGGCCACCGCGGCCGGCGCACCGCGCTGATGCGAAGCCAGGAGCCAGGTGCTTCTCCTGGTCTCCCATGGGGTGCAGGGCCCAAGCACTTGCGCCATCCTCCACTGCATTCCCGGGCCACAGCAGAGAGCTGGCCTGGAAGAGGGGCAACTGGGACAGAATCCGTCGCCCCGACCGGGACTCGAACCCGGTGTGCCAGCGCCGCAGGCGGAGGATTAGCCTATTGAGCTGAGGTGCCGGCCCCCACTTACTTTCTTATGTGGTCTGTATTATATAAAGGATGTCGAAACATTTGAACTCACATAGATTAAGGCAGCCAGTTGCTTGGATCAGAGCAGAAAGTTTTTCCTATGGTAAAGTTCTGTGAAGTATTCTGTTTGCTTCACATTTTCTCACTAAGTGCTCATAGACTTATTGTGCATTGTTAAATAGCATGAGTCACTTGAAATAAAAATATTTTCCTGGGGTTTCACATGTTGTAGGGGTAGCTGTGAAACCAATATGACTAACTGGGTGACTTAAAGTGCCACTTGGATGGTTAATAGATATATAAAAGTTTTAAGAAAAAAACAAGAATTCATCCTTTTCTCAATAACCTCCAGCTCAGTAAATAATAACATGATCTCTTCTCATTATTCAGGCCCAAATTTATGTTATTTTTATAGATTTTTGTTTTATCTTCTTCTCATCTTTGCCTAGCCCAACAGCAATTCTTATCTTCAATTCTGTCTTCAAAATATATCCTGAAAATGATTATTTTCACAATCCTCATTTCTTCTACCCCAGGCTAAGACATTATCTTTTCTTTCTAGGACTCCCACAAAGTTCCTTAAAACTGTGCTTCACAAACTCATGTCTGTAAATTGTCTTGTAATATTAAATTTAGATGCCAATTTTCAGTGCTGAATGTCACATGAAACTGTATTTCTAACAAGATGTTGGTCTACAGATATCACAATAAATAGGTATGCAGAGATTGTAGGCAAAGTTTGGACTGTGAGGAACATAAAACAGGAGAACGTATTTTTTTTAATCACCTCAATTCCCCTTTTTAACCAGAGTGATCTTATTAAATACTCTATTTTGCTGCAAAATGGATGCAACTGGATATTATTAGGCTTAGTGAAATGTTTCAGATACAAAAAAGCAAATATCACTGTTTTCTCTGATTTGTAGTAGCTAATATAGAGAGTACAAAAGAAATTGAGAGTATTAGAGTGAAACTGACATCTGAGGATTTAATTATTATTTATAGCTCCTATCTGTCTTCCTGCTGAACAGTGATCTTCTATTTTTACTTGTAGTATTTATTTAGTGAAGCATTAAGACTGTGATTATAACGTAAATTGAAAATATGTTATCACAAAAATTAACAAAGAAAAGAGAAAGAAAGGATGGAAGATGAAGGGAGGGAGGGAGAGAGGGAAGTATCATTATATTCTTAGAATTGTATCTATGAACTACATGAAATCTGCTCTCTCTATATTAATAAAAGGTGCAAAATAGAAGGTAAATAAAAAGTGCATGCCATCATGTATCTTTTTGTCTAACCTCTTCCATCAGCGCTCCACCTCCTTTGCCTGCCATGCACCTTGAATAAAACCCTGTTGCTGAGAACAAGGCTTTAGAATATCAGATCTCAGAATCTCTCTTTAGGTCTGGGGCTACCACATATTCATTTCACTCAGTGTGAACTGTCATAAGTGGCTTTTATTTTCCTTTAACAAAGCCAACTCTTTCTCCCTTGGGGGCTTAACACGTCCTAGTCTTTCTGTATAGATTCCAGTACAAATTCTTACATTTCTGGTTTCTGCTTGAAAGAAATTATCCATGAGAGGATATTTCTGACCATAAACTGTGTAAAATGGAAATTGCATTCCCTTATTCTACTTATTTTCTTTAAAACACAGATTATTATCTATAATAGACTGAATAATGCCCTCTTCTCCCAGAAACTCATCTCCTAATTCCAAAAATCTGAGTATATGTCCCCTGGTATAGTCAAAGAGATTTGGCAGATATGATTAAATCAATGATCTTGAGGGGATTATCTTGAATCATCCTTGTGGGCCCAGTGTAATTACAAGTGTTCTTACAAGAGGCAGGCAGAAGGATAGAGTCAGAAGACATGATGATGGAGGTTGAAGCTGAATTGATGCCCTGTGAAGGTGAAGGAAAGGAGAGAAAGGGAACTGATTCTCCACTAGAGTCCCCAGAAAGAACAGAGGCCTGTCAACACCTTGATGTCAGCTAGGAGTCATTTTGGATTTTTGGTCTTCATATATAAAATAAATTTGTATTATTTTAAGCCACTAATTTGTACAGTAACATTAGGAAATATCTCAAATATTTGATGCTTGCTGATTTATGATCTGTTTATCTTCTTTTACCTGCTCGTTTTTAAGCCTCATGAGGGAAAGGACACCTGTGTTGTCATTTGTTGTACCTCTGGTGAGTTTAGTGCTTAGGACAATATGTGACACATGATAAAACAACTCTTAGTTGAATGAATGAACTGCTATATTGGATTCATATCAGTATTCTTCTTGGACAGCCAAGGGTCAATCAAAGAAACAGAACCATTAGGATACTCTCACAAAGAGTACATGATTGTGGAATCAGAGTAGGCAGTTACTATATTGCTGATTGTTTTCATATCTGATCTGATGATGCCATATCCTAAAGTCATCAGTGCAACCAATTGGAGTGGAAGAGGGATATACATTGGGAGAAATTAGGAACAAGCTGGAGCACACAAACTGGGATCCACAGGACTGACCGAAGTGTCAGTTCTTGTTGCTTCAAACTGATGGCACAGGTGTCCTGTAGAAGTCAAGGGGCCCATTGTCTTAGAACACACAGATCTGGCCCAGGGGTTGATGATGTCATGGAGCAGCCCTGGTTGCTATCTCAGGCTGAAAACACGAGCCAGAAGGCAAGTAATATGCTTGAGCAACAAAATGACAGCTCTTCAATCCTGCTCTCCACATCATCTGTTAGAATCTGTCTAACAGTAAACAGAGAAAGGCATTCTGGGAAGTATAGTTCAACCCAGTCAAATAAGCACATCATAAACACACTGTGACATTCTCTTCCTTAAAATGTCAGATTTAAAAAATGTTTAGTCGCTACAGATTTATAATTAATGATAATATGGTGGTCTTCAAGAAGTTTATAGAAAATGTATATTATGAAAAAAACTATGCATGGATTCCAAAAATTTTTGCACCAAAATAAATTCCTCTTATATTTCACTGTTCTACAAACTTTTTCAAGTCCCTTTGTGTGTAATCAATGTGTTTAATGGTGTCAGAGTTTCATTGTTTTATGCTGGTTGCACCTTCATTAGGGAAACACATGCCCACAAACCCACCCACCCACCCACACATGCCTGTGCACCTCCCTCAGGCATACTAGAGAGCTCTTAGAATACACTTGCATGGTGTCTTCTTCCCCAAGTCCCCTTGATTTCTTAAGCCTTCTCACCAGTAATAAGTGGTGTATATCAAAACATTCACACGTTTCTTTATTTAGAAATATCACTATATAAGTTAAGATTAGACTAAAATAACGCAAATCCCTGTGGAGCTTGTCCTGACTATAACCTTAGGCCAGCTGGCACTTTAAGAGTTTGTTTCAAAACACAGCACTTCCTTGGGGTCCAATAAGATTTCTGCTTTGGATTAAATATGATAATTACATTGTACCTAGAAAAGCCATTTAATTTTGCCCAGGACAGTAACTGGTATTGGAACCTCAAGTATGATTAATAAATAAAAGTGTGACTTTGCTCTTTTTCTTCTTACTAAAAAGAATTGCAGATGATAATTTATCATCTTTATTAGTTTTTTCTAACTTTCTTCATTTAGTTTGGAATATATCTATATTTTTTCCTACTGTAATATTACCATGTTCTTTGGAATAATCTAGGGTGGATTAAAAGGTATTAACACAGAAATGCATTTATTCAAAGTATTATAAATACTAGGGTACTTCAAAAAGTTCATGGAACATTGAACTAAAAGATAAACTGATTTTGATGGAAAATTTCAAAATCCACGCATATTTTGCAAAATATACATGTTTTATAGACTAGTGAAGACCCCTCATGTGCATGAATTTAAAAATTTTTGTACCAATAAACTTACCGTATAATTCTATTTTTCATGAAATTTTTGAAATACCCTGGTATGGTGAATTATATTTAAGCATCTTTGGTAAGCATAACAATAAAAGGTTTTTAAAAGCAAATTTAGGTGTAGATAATAATGTTGCATTCCTTGTACATTTATACCATTTTGCATTCTGCAAGATTTAAACTGAATGATTCTTTCTTATTTTCTTCCCATCACTATTTACAACCAATCAGGCAGCAAATATTTTAAAGTTTTTTCCTTTATGGGTATTACTTTTTATACATACATTTGTTTCCATTCTTACTGCCTCTGCAGTAAAGTACCCTTAAAGATCCCCTGGCATCCAATCCATTTCCTTCAATTCATTCTGCCTAAGATCACCTACTTAGTCTCTATACAGTCCTTCCATTCTGACAGTGCTCATAAAACTTTCAAGTCTCACCACTGTCCAAAGACTGCACTAACACTCTTTAGACCAACGCACAAGATCCATCTATCACCTCTATTCATTTTGTCTTTTCTTACCCATGCCTTGAAACTTTTTTGAGAATTAAAATAATCAATGGATCCAATGGATTGAAAAGATCTCGCATTTGGAACTTGAAAGTTTTGGAAGCTGAGAACAGTGAAGAATGAATGAAGATGCATCAAAAACTTGATTTTAGAAAGATAGGAGGTTTTTGGTGGCAGTCATACTGCAAGAAAGAGTAGGGAGGCAGGAGGGACGAGATAAAGGGATGTTTAAGTAGTTTACTACAAATTATGCATAGAAACTTCAATAAGGATATGTATTATTTTACCTTTTTTTTTCCCCTGCCCTGTGACTTTTAAAACAGTAAAACTTATTCTCAAAGATTTATTTCATTTTAGTGTATTAAAGGAGGATATTCTTATGTCTTGCAAGTTTTAAGTGCCTAAGTGTCCAACTCCATTGCTTGTTTTCTTAGGTGCTTTCTTAATTAATGATAATACTAGTTCTCAAAACTTACTTTCTTTAAATGTATTAAGTGGAGGATACGCTTATTTCTTTTTTACTTTCGATTTATTTTTTATTTGAAATGCAGAGTTGCAAGAGAGCCAGAGGTAGAGAAAGAGAGAGAGAGGGAGAGAGGGAGAGAGGGAGAGAGGGAGAGAGAGAGAGAGAGAGAGAGAGAGAGAGAGAGAGAGAGAGAGAGAGAGAGTCTTCTATCTGCTGGTTCACTCTCCAGATGGCCGCAAAGGCTGGAGCTGCACAAATCCGAAGCCAGGAGCCAAGAGCTTCCTCCTATGCAGGTGCCCCAAGAACTTGAGCCATCTTCTACTGCATTCCCAGGCCATAGCAGAGAGTTGGATTGGAAGTAGAGCAGCTGGGACTCGAACCAGCACCCATATGTGATGCTGGCACTGCAGGCAGTGGCTTTACCGGCTATGCCAGAGCACTGGCACCTGCTTATGTCTCATAAGTTATACTTATGTCTAAGTGTTCACAAAAGATGTATCATTCTTGGGTGCTTCTTTTAAATTAATTAAGTTTCTCAAAAAAAAAAATAAGGAAGTAAAATTAACTTTGAGATGCAATGACTTTGAGCAGCCCTTGTCTTAACTGTTGAGGAAGAGTTTTGTTTTGTTTTATTTTGTTTTGTTTTGAACAAATTGTTTAACTCTTTACTTAATATAGAGTTGATCTTCTGTGTATGAAGTTAGTTGAAAATGGATCTTAGTGGAGAATGGGACTGGGGATGGGAGAAGGAGGAGAAGAAGGGCTGGGAGTGTGGGTGGGAGGGCAGGCAGGGTAGGAAGAATCACTATATTGCTGAAGTTGTAATTATGAAATGCACGGAGTTTGTACTTCTTAAATAAAAGGGGTTTTTTGGAAAAAAAAAAAGAGAACAAAACAACAAACAAAAATCTGACCAACCATTTTAGAGCATAGGATGAAGAATTGGTTTTACTGCCCATGTGGAGCTTTTCACCCAATAAATATAAAATATAAAGCTGCATTGATTACCCTGGAGGAAGGGCAATCAGTTAAGATGTGCATATGACACAGGAGCCTGGAATAGTCTAGCAGACCAAGGAATACTGCTCAGTGACTGAGATTTATGCAGAGACCTGTCATGTGACAGTGTCCAAAGAGAGAGGGTAATCTATGTAAAAGGTTGAGTGCAGTGTACGATGGAACGTAATATTATGGGTATCAGTAACATTATAATTATCAATTATTTTTAAGGTTCTTATATCTTCTCCAAAACTAGACTGTAAAATTGTTTAGGGTGGGCAGGAATTTTCTCCTTTATTTAAATCCTTCGGAGCCCAGCTCTCCACCTTTCCGTTACAAAGGACTAGACTCTAGAGCAAGGCTAAAATCATGACTTTGGAGCCTGCAACTGTAGGGAAAGCATTCCATTTAGATTCCAAACCTGTAAAGTAAGAATCATGCTACTTACTTCAAAAGACTTCAGGCATGGTTAAAATGATTAAGAGATTGTCTGGCATGAAACAGATGCATAGTAAAATATGTCTTAATCATAATTTAGTCGTTTATTAATATTATTATTTTCATGATCATCAGTAATAAATGTTTATATGAAGGAAGAAAATTATTCAATTAAATTAAAATGGAAATACTAACTTGAAATATAGGATAATTTAGCTTGAGGTGATAGTTTTGTTTATATCATATGTAAGAGGAAAACTATGATGAGCAAAGCGATATTGTAAGCAATATTTATGTAATATTGATATCTTAAAGATGGGACGTTTTAGAAATATAGCTTTTATCCAGTATGCCAAAAAGTTTACAGTGGAAAAAAAATCTGTAATTTCACTCTTCAGTTAGCCTCATTTATAAAAGAATATGTCTCAAATTATCTGAATTTATACAAGATGATATATTAACCATAATCTATTAATTGAAAAACAGCTTTAAAAATCTATAATCAAAATAATAGTAATATTTTCTTTGCAGTTTAGAAATAATTTACCTCATTCATTTAAGAAATTTTCTATTATCTTATTTATTATGCTTTTTATTTTTATTAGCAAATACATTATTATGATTATTATTAATGACATCACATGTACATACAGTAGGAACCTTTCATTTAATCTGCCTTATTGATACATGGAATAACATTTTTTAAAAGTACATGTTCACTCTATAGAATACTATACAGCAGTCAAAAACAATGAAACCCAATCATTTGCAACAAGATGGAGGAATCTGGAAAACATTATGCTGAGTGAATTAAGCCAGTCTCAAAGGGACAAATATCATATGTTCTCCCCGGTCGGCGACAACTAACTGAGTACCAAAGGGGAAACTTGTTGAAGTGAAATGGAAACTATGAGAAACAGTGACTTGATCAGCTCTTATCCTGACTGTTGATGTACAATGTAATACTTTATCCATTTTAGTACTTTTTTTGTTCTAGTATTATTGTTTGAACTCTGTAATTAACACACAATTATTCTTAGGTGTTTAAATTTAACTGAAAAGTGATCCCTGTTAAGTATGAGTGGGAATCAGAGAGGGAGGAGATGTACAATTAGGGACATGTTCAACTGGACTTGCCCCAAATGGGGGAAGTTAGAAATGTGCCAGGGGATTCCAACACAATCTCATCAAGGTGGCATGTACCAATGCCATCTCACTAGTCCAAGTAATCAATTTCAGTTCACAATGGATCACACTGATAGGTCCAAGAGTCAAAGAGATCACACAAATAAGACTAGTGGCTGCTAATACTAATTGATAGAATCAAAAAGGGAGAGAATGATCCACCATGGGAAGCGGGATACACAGCAGACTCATAGAATGGCAGATGTCCTAAACAGCACTCTGGCCTCAGAATCAGCCCTTAAGGCATTTGGATATGGCTGAAGAGCCCATGAGAGTATTTTAGGCATGGAAAGCCAAGACACTCTGGAAAAAAAAAAAAAAAGACCTAACTGAAAGATCTCTGCAAGTGAGATCTCAGTGGAAAGAATGGGGCCATCAAAAAGGAGGTACCTTTCTCTGAAGGGAGGAGAGAACTTCCACTTTGACTATGACCCTGTTGGAATAAGATAGAAGTCGGCAAACCCTAAAGGCTTCCTTCCATAGTCTTGGCAACTCATGACTAGACACAAGAGTGTCAAATTGTTAAGTCAACAACAGGAGTCACTGTGTACCTACATCTCATGTGGGATCTGTCCTTAATGTGTTGTCCAATGTGAAGTAATGCTATAACTAGTACTGAAACAGTAATTTACACTTTGTGTTTCTGTTGTGTGTGCAAACTGATGAAATCATTACTTAGTATATACTGAATCGATCTTCTGTATTTAAAGATAATTGAAAATGAAAAAAAAACTTGGTTTTAAATTAAATTGGAAATTGCATAAAAATTAATACATTTTTAAAAATATCATGTAGAATCTCTGTCCTTAATGTGCTGTACATTGTGATTTAATGCTACAGCTAGTACTAGTACTAGTATTTTTCATTTTGTGTTGCTATGTGGGTGCAAACTGTTGAAATCTTTACTTAATATATACTAAACTAATCTTCTGTATATAAAGAGAATTGAAAATGAAAAATAAAAAAGTACATGTCCTGTACACCATGTACAATAGAAACATGTTCCTGGCTATCAGAGAAAAGTGTTTCTTTGGATGATGATTTTTGTCTATTTTGTTATTACCATTCTTTTTGCTGTCACAGAAAGCCTGATCCTCATTATAATATGTATTCCTTCATATTCACTAAACTACATAGGAAAAAACATAGTTGTTTATAGCTTGAAGAGTTCTGAAATTACGATGTGAAGATACTTGAAGCTTTTGCCTCATTGAAAAGTACTGGATGTTTTGAGAAAAATCAATAAAGTATATTCCCACCATAACCCAAAGGGAACAAAATTATTGAGGTTTGAAATAGCTTAACCCCAAATCATAATTCCTCCAGCATAGAGATTTGTGAGCACCCTTTGCAGCTAACGGCTAATCATAATGTACTTGGTGAATTACTTTCATTATATAATATATATAAACGTAGTCATTGCACATTATAGGGAATGTTCAAATCCTTTCATTAAAAACACAATGTTATGCATCCTATTAATTTTTAAGACACATTACCAAATGGATCATGAATATTAAGTGAATACATTTGTTCTACTCCTGGAAAAAAAAAAAATACTAAATTTTAGTTAGGATACAAGCTTCATCTTTACAGTATGAAACAGAAGACTGGCAGAATATGCCTGGTCCCCTTCACTTAACAATTAAATAATTCACCCGAAGATCCCAAATCATGGAGAAAGGTTAGCACAGTTATGGGTATCTACTCTGATATCTATTGTTCACTGTTTATGGCCCCAAATAAACAATTCCTGTTTCTCTGCCCATGGGTGGTGGAGAAACCTCTTACTTGTGGATCATGTATGCAGATAAACTCTGTGTATTCTAGAAATTTCTCCCAGGTAAAATTTGTAGCCAGCAAACTCAAACATCATTAGGTTTGTGGCCCTTAAGAGATCATAGTTATGAAAGCACTTTTCCAAAAGAGAAAGTTCTATTATAAACATAGCTTTCCTCAGGAAATAGGATTTGTAATGGATATTTCCTGATTAATAATAGATATTACTCATGCTTCAAGAGTCTTCCCTAGCAGCATGATTGGTATGGTGTAGGCTTTAAATATTTATTAGGTGAAAAATTGAATTATTGATTATGGAAAATTTGTGGAGAACACCATGGAGGAAGGAAGAATGAAATGTCTGTAGTTCTAGCAATCCACTGGTAACGTTTAGCATGCACCTGAAGGACTGTTCCCTGTGTATACATTATTGTAACTGTGTTATAGAAGCCAAATTGCATATCCTCATTGGGTCAGTTTTCCTGATTACATTGCTTGGAGTGGACATTTTTAGAATATGGAAAGAATAAGGATCAATATTAAATTCACCTAAAATACTATTGCACAGAATAACTAACTGTATTCACATCTATCTTTTTCTGGAGTCAGTTCTTTAGTTTTTTTCTATGCTAGCTTAGTCAATTCTTTCTATTAAACTGGTTCAGACCCATTTACATTTTCTATTTCTCCCATTTACTGAGTTCAAGCCAATATCATTCTCCACGCTGTTTTTTGGATTATAACAATTGCTTCCTCAATTATTTTGTTCACAAGCTGTCTCCCCTAATCTTTTCCTAGTTCTTATTTTAACACTGCATGTTTTACTTTCATGAGAGAGAATGATTTTTTCCACAAAGTATTAATACATGTTAATTCTTTACATGATATTCCTCAGTAACTTCCAACTGACCTTCGGATAAAATCCCTGCAGCTCTTTCATGATGAGAGTTGGTGATTGTGTCTCAGTCTTATGTCTTGTGCTTCTCCAATTCTCTATGACCTGTACAAAGTACAATTGAATGTGTCAATTTAGTTCCTCTAGACTTTTGAGGAAATGTCACCTTGGGTGGAATGCTCTTATTACTTAAATTGGCTTGATTAGATGCCACTCTTTATTTGAACTTCAGCTTAAGTGCTTCATGAGGGTCTTCTTTAACCACCAAACAGAGGGCTTGTTACATGGTGATTGCTATTCATATTTGCTGCATTGAATTTGTATTTTTATCAATACTATATAGATCGGCTATTAAGGTTATTCATCACAAGACCAGTTACAGATCCAAGAAGGCAAATGAGATAATGACTTAAAATATTTGTAATTGGGTCATTTAATTATCATTTGCAATTTAAAAATAACATGACTCAGGTTGTTTAATATGGGTTTTACAGAAGGAGAGAAATCATCACTCAAGTTCCTTGGCAGTGAAATGGTCATTATGTTGTTTTATGAAGCTTTTGTGTGGAAGGAAAACTACTTCTTTTGCGATAAATCAGCTAACAACAACCCATCAGTGTAGCCCAGGTGTAATTCTAATAGTTTAAGTGTAAAAGCAACCATTGGAATGCAATTACACCAGCCATTGCTTTGAGTCAGCAATTCTCAGTATATGGTAGGGGTAGACACTACAGAGGGATGATTGTGTTTTTTATATTAACCAAAGGTCTATAGAGTAAAACATTGAAGAAATGTATCCGAGAATAGAGTCTCAAACATACATGTGCTATATATTGAAGGGGCGAAGAAGGGATAATACAAAGAGATCTTGCTTTGAGTTCCCAGCCCACATGTGGTGTCAATATACACGTTCCTGTCAACTGGATGTGATTAGAATCAAGAAAAGTCCCTGGCCAGCGCCGTGGCTCAACAGGCTAATCCTCCGCCTTGCAGCGCCGGCACACTGGGTTCTAGTCCTGGTCGGGGTTGCTCCTCTTCCAGGCCAGCTCTCTGCTATGACCCGGGAGTGCAGTGGAGGATGGCCCAAGTGCTTGGGCCCTGCACCCCATGGGAGACCAGGATAAGCACCTGGCTCCTGGCTTTGGATCAGCGCGGTGCGCCAGCCGCAGCGCACCAGCCACGGCGGCCATTGGAGGGTGAAGCAATGGCAAAGGAAGACCTTTCTCTCTCTCTCTCTCTCTCACTGTCCACTCTGCCTGTCCAAAAAAAAAAAAAAAAAAAGAAAGAAAGAAAAAGAAAAATCCCCTCCTCCACAACCTGCTGCTCTAACATGGCCCACGTGGACTCAGAAAATACCTTAGTGAAGGCAAAGAAACAAGGAAAAGAGCCTGGGGCTGGATTCCTTTAAGAGGATTTCAGTTTCGTTAACACAGACTTTTTGTGTATTAATGAAATGAATCATCTTGATGAAGATATTCCAACTTTGAGCTTTTCTATTTCATCAACTGAACCAATACACTAACTAAACAAGTAGTCTCAAAATAACTGTAGTATATTTTAAATGGATTTTGATGTGACACTCGAAAAGAATAGCAGAAGATAATGCCCAGCTGAAAGGAACTGTGACCAGGCTCTCCATAGGAAGCACCTACATGAGTTTTCTTATCTTGCAGACTAATGAAGACATAGAAACCTCTTTTGTTTTGTGACATTTGTTCATTCTTTCCTGGAAGTGCTTAATACACTGAACTAACGATTCTTTTTTTCATCTTGATAGCTGTTCCTTCCTTTTTTCCTTCCTTCCTTCCTTCTTCTCTCTATCTCTGTAACTGCCTTCAAATAAATAAATTTAAAATGCTTAACAGACATCCAAATGAAGAGAGGAGAGAGAGAGAGAGAGAGAGAGAGAGAGAGGCCTTCTATTTGCTGGTTCACTCCCCAAATGGCTGCAATTGTTGAAACAGGGCCAGGTTGAAAGCAGGAGCCAGGAACTCCATTCAGATCTCCCACATCATGGCGGGGCTTAAACATTCTAGGCATCTTCTGCTTTCATAAGCACATTAGTAGGGAGCTGAATTGGAAGCAGAGCAACCAAGACTCCAACCAGTGCCTATATGGGATGCAGGGGCCAGAGGCGGTGGCTTAACCCACTTCACCACCATGCTGGACCCTGAATGTCCTATAAGTATTGTAGATAGATATTATTGGAAAGGCAGAAATGGTCAAAAGTGAAAATCAAATATTTGTCTTAGAAAGATCTTGGGTCAGTCTGTAGCATGGGAGGTTGGGCCTCTTCCTGTAGTGCGGGCATCTCCACTTGAGAGCGAGTCCTGGCTGCTCCACTTCAGATCTAGCTCCCTGCTAATGGCCTCAAAAGCAGTGAAAGGTAGCCCAAATGCTTGGGCCCCCTGCACCTTCATGGTAGACCCAGAAGAAACTCCTGGCTCCTGGCTTCAGATTGGCACAGCTCCAGCTGTTGCTGCCATTTGAGGAGTGAACCAGTGGATGGAAGACATCTCTCTGTCTCTCCATCTCTGTGTCTGTAACTGCCACTCAAAAAATAACTAAATCTTAAAAAGAAAGACCCTTTAGTTTCAAAGAGGGATGAGAGTTATTCTTGTAGCACAGTGCAAAAGATAGAGAGCCACATAGGTGCTGGTGGGAATGACAAACAGCTGTGATCTGTGCTCATCAAGCTCAAGCTCTTGAGAGGCCTAAGAATTTTCTGAAACTCAAATTTTCAATGAGATGGACCTTGTCACAATTAATTTGTATGAAAATGCTTTTGTATCTGTTGCTCTGTAAAACTCACAATAAAACTGAGTAGCTTAAAACTTAATCAATCATTTACCTAGGTTCCGTGAGCTGGGGATTCTGGGAGTACTCTGATTATCAGTTTTTCCTAAGGATTGCTCAAGCAGTTGCAGTTATGTATCTGCAGGGACCCTTGCTTCCTCTTCGTGGTATTTTCCTCATGTTATGAATGTTCACAAGCAAAAGCAGCTGGTTCCCCAGGAGGAGGCATTGTGAGAGAATACGGTAGATGCTGCCATGCCTTCCTTCTATGATCTAACTGAATAAACCACACACCAATGCTTTTGTTGTACTCTCTTGATTACATCTGTCTCTCCCGATTTAGGTGGGAGTGTTCAAGGAGGAGACTTGGATACTGACTTCTACAAAGAGTAACCAAAGGATACTAAGAATTAGGAAAACACTTAATAAAATGGTTGAGATGGAATCCCAGATTTGAGTCCACATCTTAGGAGACTCTGTCTTTTCCACTCCATTAATTATTTTTTCATGGTTAACTCCCACCTGTGTTGGGTGGTGAAGAAGAGGTATTTAAGAAAGCACCATTATATCTTGAAGAATCAATAGTAAGCTTCTCTTATTCTGAAGAGCCTATAGGAGGGACCATCAGGAGTAATAATTGCCCCTCCCCCAGGTGATGTCAGGAGTGAAGGTGTTCTGAATGCTGATGTGGAACAATTGGACGGTGAGAGTAACGAACTAGACAGCACTGTCCTCCTATCCTGAGTGATCCTTATCCACTATGAAAATGACTGAATATTTTTTGGAACATGGAGTCTGGCTTTATTTCTTTTACCCACTAGTTTTTGGGAACAAATTTTTGTGCACTTATTTTACAGTTTCTTTTGTTTCTTATATTCTGCTGCGAAAATTTCCCATGTTACTAACAATTCATGTGCAATGAGCAGAGGTCAATTTTCTCAGCTTCCCTACCCCATTTCAAATGGGGAAATTCTTCTGCATCCATTTTACATATTGCTGCTATGTGTAGGAGGTTTGCGACAAAATGATTTCACTGCTAAAATGGTTAGGAAAATGCTGATCTACAACATCATTTTTAAATAGCTGCATCCAGTGTGTGGATGTAACATAAATTATTAAAACAATTCTGTACTGCGAATATTTAGATGATTTCCTGGTTTTCCTATTATAAACATTGCTGTGATAAACAGTGTCATAGCCAACTATTTGTATTCATCCCTAATTATTTATTCATTTCATTCCTAGAATTCATTCCTATAATTCTTGGGTTTAATTATATATTCCTTATTGTGGGTTTAAAATAGTATTGTGAAATCATCTTCCAGGAAGTATACCCCCAATTTGTACATCCACCAACACTGTTTGAGTGCTCAGTTCTCCATGTCTTCTCAATGCACATACAATTATTAGAAAAACTTTTCTATTTTTCTATTTTTTACATAATTTTAAGTTTACAACTTAAGTTGAATATTTTTTTTTCCATTTAAAAATATTTATTTATTTATCAAAAGGCAGAGCAAGAGAGAATAGAGAGAGGGAGAGACGGAGAGAGAGATCTTCTATCCCCTGCTTCACTCCCTAATTGACCATAGTAAACTGGGTTTCGTCAAGCTAAGGGCAAGAATCAAAAGCTCCATTCTATTTTCCCCTATGGGTGGCAGTGTCTAAAGTACTTGAACCATCTTTTGCTGCCTTCCTGGGGCACTAGCTAGGAGATGGGTCAGAAGTGAAGTCAGGGCTCAAATTGGTACGCTGATATGGGATGCAGGTGTCACAGTGGCAATTTAACCTGCTGCATCACAACATAGGACCTTGAATATTTTCCAGGTGTTTCTTATCCATTCTGAATTTTCTAACAGAACTCTATTTTCATTTTCTTTGCAGAAATATTAGGAAAACAATTTGATGTATGGAATCTTTTCTTTTTTTGATACTTGTCTACAAAGGAGAACCCGTTCTAAATAGAATCCTTTGTTTAATAAGGCAGCACTGAGTATAAGGATATAAAGTGGAGAAAGGAATAGGGGAGTAAATTTGTCATCCTTAAGAAAAGATATGTAATAAAATAATGAGACAGATGGTGGGGGAAAAGGTGATGGCAAGCAGAAAATGGAAGTAATATAGAAGGAAGGATTGAGAGAAATTGTGACCTGGGAAAAGTGGTCATGGGAAAATGTAAGGACAGTGGAGAGTGGCAGACATTGTTCAGGACAAAACTGGAGGATAGTAGTGCTTACAGGCAAAGAATGACCAGACACCCTGCTTTCCTGAACAGTTCTGCTATGTTCATATTGATCCAGAGAAATTATCCAAACTCTCTGGTCTAGAAGATAAATTATAGGATTACTTCCCAGAAGGTTTTAAAAATAATATTTACACAATAGTTGTGATATAATTAATCACTTCTGTCTCCCTGTACAATCTTCAGTAAAATATTTATGCTTCACAAACAAAATGATGGGGTGGCTCTGCCTCTGTGTTGCATGAAATGACAGCATCCTGCTTCAAGGAAGGCTGCTGAACATATCTGGGAAGTCTGCGTGAGGATCCTTCATGAGCTCCTCCTGCTCATTTTCCCAACATTATCTCCTGCCCTGTTTCCATTTATTCCCTAACTCCTGCAGCCTCTCTGAACTTCTTATATTTCCCCAGAGTTTATTTTACTTCGTGTTTTCCTTCTATACGGCTCCTTCTGGAAATTCCTCTTGTCCCTTTTCTAATTAGAGATCACAACTCTGTTTCCTGGTGTTCTTCCCTACCTTATCAGAACTTTCTGTTACTATAGCATTTATCATAATGTTCATTTGGGTGCATGGCCTTTGACATCATGGATGGTGACAATTATTCCTTGTTTGTTTTTATGTCCATGTCCTATAAACATTAGGCCTATCATAGGAGCAATTCAAAAAGTACTTAAGGAGTTCCTACTATATGTTAAGCACTGGGCCAAGCCCTGGTTAAATACATAAATTAAATACAAGAGTATTTATTATAGTCCAGAATCTAATCAAGAGAAAAACGTGTTAGTCCATTAATTATCAAGTGTTGAATTTATAGAGACTTCTAACGATGCAAAAGACAGAAGCACAGGAGCATAAATGATTAGTTATGAGATGAAAAATGAGGAACACCTAGAAAAGTTAGTCTTGGGTTTATTTTGAAATATTTATAGAAACTCAGCAAGTGAGAGAGGCAGGGGTGGATTGTCTGTGAATGAGGACTGAGGGTTAAAGGAGCAGGTTTGGAGATTGTAAGAATAGTATACCAGAAGTGCATGCTCAATAATCAACTTGCATGCATGGATACAGTTTTATCAGGTAAGTAACAAAAGTAACTCTACATAATGGAAATGTCATGAGCAAAGGGCATGAGGAATACCAGGGTGTTTTAAGGCAATGGTGATTCAGTATGTAGTCTCTTCCTCCTCCACTTCCTTCACCTCTTCTTTATGTTTCCTTTTCTTTTCACTTGCCTCTCTCCCTTTGCAGTTTTCTCTGATTTTCTGCTTTGTGTTTTGCTTTTTCTTTCTTTCTCCTGTGAATTTTCACTGCTACATTCCTCTAATTTGTGTTCAGGCTGGGGAGGAAGGGATAGAGAGAGTGAGACAAAAAACCATAAAAGGAAGAGAGGCTATATGATGAGGCTGCATCACCTACCTTTCATTTTTATATAGAGAAATTAATTTTACTTTGGGTTTAAAAGCTGTATTATTTGCTAGAAATGCAGGGTTCCAAAGACTAGGTAATCCTCTATTAGGCTAGAAGGAAGAAGAAACCTATTTCTATAGAGTTACTCTGAGAATCAGTATCATGTAGTCATTAAGAGTCATTAAGGGGGCCAGTGCTGTGGCGTGGGGGTTAAAGCCACCGCCTGTAGTGCTGACATCCCATATGGGCACCAGTTCAAGTCCCGACTGCTCCATTTACAATCTAGCTCTCTGCTATGGTCTGGGAAAGCGATAGAAGATCGCCCGAGTCCCTGGGCCCCTGCACCTGTGTGGGAGACCTGGAAGAAGCTCCAGGCTCCTCTCTTCTAATCGGCAGAGCTCCAGCCACTGCAGCCATCTGGGGAGTGAACCAGTGAATGGAAGACCTCTCTCTCTCTGCCTCTCCTTCTCTCTGTGTGTAACTCTGACTTTCAAGTAAATAAATAGATCTTAAAAAATAAAGAGTCATGGTTCTGGGGCCAATCTTCCTTGGTTTGAATCCTGCCTCTGTTACCTATGAGCTACATGCCCTTGGGCAATTTACTTAAGAGCATCTGTATTATTATCATTTACCTCATGAGTTTGTTGCAAGACAAAATAAAAAAAAGAAAGAAGTGATGTCATTTAAGGTATTTAGAATAGTGCTTGAAATAGATTCAGTAAATATTAGCTATTACTAGCATCATCACCATTAAACAGAATTTTGTCTGCAAAATTGGTACTTTGATTTCTCCTTGTTTTTCTTTGACCACACAGACTCAAAAAATTTCTTTTTTTTCTGATAAATTATTCTAAATGGCTGACATTTTCTGTGAATGTATTGTTAATATAGTATGTATAACATACATTCTGGCCTCAGAATCAACCTTTGAGGCATTTGGATCTGGCTGAAAGGTCCATGAGAGTCTCACAGGCATGGAAAGCCATGACACGGTGGCAAAAAACAATATAAATGAAAGACCCTGGTGAACAAGACCCCAGCAGAAGGAACAGGCCATCAAGGAGAGAGGCGCCTTTCTCAGAAGGGAGGAAGGAACCTCCACTGTGATATGGCCTTGACTAATCAAGTTCGGAGTTAGTGAACTCAAAGGGCTTCCATAACCTAGACAGCTCATGGCAAGAGCCTTGGGTGATTGCTGACGCCATAAATAAGAGTGCCAATTGTTAAATCAACAACGGGAGTCACTGGGTACATGCTCCCCACATAGGATCTCTGTCCTTAATGTGTTTTACTATGAAACTTAAAAGCAACACTACTAGTCGAACAATACCTTATACCTTGTGCGGTTGTATGAGGGCAGCCAGTTGAAATCCTTGCTTAGTATGTACTAAGTTGATCTTCAGTATATGAAGGTAATTGAAAATGAAATTCCTTGAAGGGCGAGATGGGAGAGGGAGTGGGAGAGGGGAAGGCTGCAGGAGAGAGGGAGGTTGGGGGGGGGGAGCCACAACAATACAAAAGTTGCACTTTGTAAATTCACATTTATTAAATAATAAAAAAAAGAAAAAGAGAAAAAATATATAGTATATATAACATACATTTTAAAATTTAAATTTTAAAAGTATGATAAACTACATATAAAAATGAATTCCTTCCTTACTCAATGTGTTGTTTTGCATGCAAAAATTCTTTTGGAAAAAACCATTGCCTCAGGCCGGCGCCGTGACTTAACAGGCTAATCCTCTGCCTTGCGGCGCCGGCACACTGGGTTCTAGTCCTGGTCGGGGTTGCCCCTCTTCCAGGCCAGCTCTCTGCTATGGCCCGGGAAGGCAGTGGAGGATGGCCCAAGTGCTTGGGCCCTGCACCCGCATGGGAGACCAGGAGAAGCACCTGGCTCCTGGCTTCGGATCAACGAGGTGCGCCGGCCGCAGCGGCCATTGGAGGGTGAACCAACGGCAAAAAGGAAGACCTTTGTCTCTCTCTCACTATCCACTCTGCCTGTCTAAATAAATAAATAAAATTATTAAAAAAAAAAATTGCCCCAAGCTACATATAACTATGTCAGTGATCAGGAGTAAATTCCTCATTGATGATCCACCCTGTTGATGGGAAGCTTTAAGTTGTTTTCAAGTTTTTGTAGAAAATTTCTAAATCTGATAGCTACATACAATGAGTAATCCCTGGGATTGGTACTTTAAGCAAATTATATCTAGTCTCTCTCTCTCTCTTTTTTTTTTTTTTTTTGACAGGCAGAGTGGACAGTGAGAAAGACAGAGAGAAAGGTTTTCCTTTGCCGTTGGTTCACCCTCCAATGGCTGCCTCAGCCGGCGTGCTGCGGCCAGCGCACCGCGCTGATCCGAAGCCAGGAGCCAGGTGCTTCTCCTGGTCTCCCATGGGGTGCAGGTCCCAAGCACTTGGGCCATCCTCCACTGCACTCCTGGGCCACAGCAGTGGACTGGAAGAGGGGCAACCGAGACAGAATCCGGCACCCCGACTGGGACTAGAACCTGGTGTGCTGGCGCTGCAGGCAGAGGATTAGCCTAGTGAGCCAGCCTCTAGTCTCTTAATATATGAAAACTAAATTCTGTTTCCCCCTTCTAATTACAGACAAGGACTTTTAATTTGCCCAGTGGAAGATAAACTCTCATCCTTACTTGCACTTCCATCCTCTGGATATGGCATAAAATAAAAGAAAGTCATCTCTCTACTGGATTATATCTTCCACATGCAGTCTAGTGTCTCCTGCACAATGCCATGTGCATTCAGATTTTGTTTTTTTTTTCAGATTGTCCTTTGAAGCAGGATATCCTTCTTTGTCTATTCTTCCTCTTCTTAGCTTCTTCATTCTTGGGAATCAGGCAATCCCCGATTTCTCTATTACTTCACTGCCCATCTCTGCACAGTGCCCTGGCCCATGTGGGAAATATTCACCCATGATGCCTATACCACATTAATTTGATTTACTCCCAGCTGTGGCTGATGCCTTATAATTTTGTATCTCTCCATTCCTAGCAACAAACAACTACATGTCATTTTAGGAACATCATAGTTTTCTAATTTTCAGACATGTCATGGTTCAGCAAAATATAAGAAAGAGAAAAAATAAGGGTCACACTAGTAGTAAATGGGGTCTATTTGTTTCAAACTCTATTGGTTGATAGCTACACATGTATCTCTTTCCCTTAGGATCAATCTTAGTCCATCTTGATTTTCAGGTTTTGTCCTAGGGATTCCTCATTTAGGTAACCTTTAGGATATTTTTTCTCTAGTCATGTTTCATGTGACTTTAAGATCTTTATGTTTATCCTGTATCCATCTCTTTCATGGTCAGACCTGTTACAAGGCATGCATTTCAGAGGAGGGAGAGGTCTCTGGGACTCAGGGTGATCTCTTAAATCATTGAGGATGCAGTGTATCTTGATCTGGACATTATTATTAGATGAGGGAGAAGAAGAAACATACTGCTTTTGATATTTTTTATGAAATTTATAGATGAGTATGGGTTTCTTGGGGGAAAATGTTGGCAGGTCTTGGGTTGATGAGGAGATGCAGACAATGCTGAGTGGGTAAGCATTTGATTGTTGACTTCCTTGTAGAATATTTGAAATTTTGGTTTTTTGTTGTATGCAAAAGGTTACCAAAATTGAAGTAGTATAATAAAATATTTAAGTACCTTAAGATGAGATATTAAATATGGCTTCAACGAGTCAAGGTGGAAACCCAGTAGCCCTGTTGGTGCTTCACCTGGGCCTTCATTGGTGTCCTTCCCTCCTGCAAAGTGTTGATTTTTATAGTTTCAGGTCAATTACAAACAACAATTTTCCAAGATTTGTTTGAACATCCTCTTCTTTTTTAAAAGCTGAATTTATGTTAATCTGCAGTTAAATACCTGTCTATGTTTTCCTTCACGTTCCAGGACTTTGCATCTTTAAAAAAGCTTTTTAAGGCAAGCATAAGAGGAAACAGAGTCAGAGAAGTTAAAACTACTTTTACAAAATTATCTGATTGTCTAGAGACTCACAGAGCTAGAAATCAATTCTCAGGCCTTTAGGTTTAGGAACTTTAAAATGCTTTCTAGATTTTCAAGGAGTGTCAACCTTTAAAGTCAGCCAGAGGTGGCATGAGGGAGATTCCACAGTGCACAAATTTCGAGAGGTGGAGTAGCTTCTGCAGCGATCCATCCTGGGTGGAATGGATATGTCACTTTACTTGAACAAACTAGAAAAAAATATGGTTGGCTCCTACTACATGACTTGCATGACAATAAAGGAGGGTTGCTGCTAACAAAGCAATAGCGTTCATCCATCACCACAGGACTGAACACAACCCTTCTCAGATGAGCTCCTGATTTCTGCCTTCCATCATCCATCTCCCTAATGGTGGTTACCAGGATGTTTCAGCAGATGCAATGAGATTGGTAGATTATTAGGGATAGCTTTGTTCCTTCACATTTTTGAAATGTTGAAAGGTCAAATGAGAAAATTTGACAATCTAGGATAATAAAATATATACTTTGTGGAGAACATTTAACTATTGAAAGCAGGTATTCTTTATCTAACCTGCTCATTAGTCTCTTCCTGGATCATATTTTCAAAGGCATATTTACAAAAAAAAAAAGTTTGTTTAAAGACTAGAGATCCCCTTTAATGGGGGTATCCTGCTATCAGACTATAGCCACTACATTCCTCTGATGATAGCTATAATGGATTCCTTTTCCTTGCCTTAATTTTTCCTAACCTGTGAAATTCCTGGTGTAGTGATTGGATATAAATGCATCCTTTAAAGGCTTCTTATGTGCTTAAAATAGAAGGTATTAAATTTGAGAGTTCTGTTCACTGTGTTATGGTTAAAGGTGCTGTGTCCTGGATCAATATGGATTTCCAACCAACCTATATCCACATGGAAGAATGGATCCTAGTCTTTTCATAGCCTGATGAAAACATAATGGGACCCGTTGTCATCAAATATTGATCATGCCTGTTAGCAGCTAAGTTGAATACACTGATTTTACTTATGAAAGGTCATTATTTATATGATCCTTAGTGTATGTGTCTATCTTACATCAAAGTATTTTCCTTCCAAAAATGTATTCAGTAGGTATTTGTGGAGTAACTATATTATATGTAAGGAACTGAATCAGAGATTTTGAGACCTATAGCAATGAATAACAATCTTAGAGTTCAGGTTTTAAAAATTTCCACTTCTTTGGAGCACACCTTAAATGCTCAAGCTGGAATATGTTGATTAGTTTCTAAATTATGACTGATAACTTTGTCACAGACAAAGTTCATTCTTTCTTATATTAGTCTTGGTTATTTATACATCATGCTTCTCTCCTAGACTTCTTGAGGAAGATATCTGCATTTCTAATAGTGCTTCCCAGTGCTTTGATTTACCATGGGGATTGGGAAATAAAATAAATATGATTTTATTGTCTTGTCTAGTAAGAGAGATAAAAATCTGTGAGTGGTAGAGTTGCATCACCCACACATTTAATTTACATCATCAGAATAGCTTTAATTCTAAAGGTGTCAGAATGTTCAGATTACAAACAATGTTGATTTGAATTTGGATGAGTGGTTCTTTTCTTTTTTCAATTTGATCTTTCTTTTTATTTTATTATTTTTAACATAATGTAATGGAATTTTGGCTGTGTTATGATAGATGTAATGTATGAAGATGCTATAGTTTGTTTAAAATATCTCATTAATAATTTTGCAATGACAATTTTAGATAATGCAGAATATTTTTCTTTTTTACTCTAATACATGAAATCAGAAAATATTCATTCTTTAATAATCGAATAACTTTTACATGCTTCTGCTTTTGTTAGTTTTGTAACTAAACTCCAGTGACATGGAGTTGTTTTTATCATTTCAAAAAGGTTTGAAGACAAAGATTTTGATACATTTTTCTCTTTTTGGTAAGAACTGAATTGATTCAAAGGCTGTTATTTTTGTTGCATGAAATTAGTAGATCTCTGAAGAGTTGATGTAAATTTACATGCAGAGTGTATTTTTTTTTCTATTTTTCTTTTTCTCTTTGGTAGCCAGGTGGGAAATCAAAAATCTCATCTCATGAGATCAGCTCCCATTAAAAAGTAAGCTCCATATCTGCTTGAGATTCCCACAGCTTACTATTACAGGAATTTGATCAAAATATCTGCAACCCAAAGAAAAAGAACCTCGTTTACTTTACAGTGTCAAATCCTTAAAAGTAAAATACAGAAAAAACTGGAGACCTTTTGTAGTTCAAAGGAGGGCAAACACATTTAAGTTGCTGTCTATGAAAATAACAACAAAATATATTTATTTCCTTAGAATAGTGTTTCTTTCCATTTCAAAGCAATGTTGTCATTATATTTTTCCTTGCTGCAGCTAACTTGTTTTGATTTGGTGGAAGTATGTGTCTTATCTAAGAACAATGCTCATTTATCAGATGCAGTTTATTTCTATAAAATAACCTTGGACTAAGGTAGTCCCATAGCAATAGAATATTTTTTGGGGGGTCAATATTAGAAACAGCTACAGAAACGATTTTTTAAAATCCTTTAAGAAAGGGAACAGAGGGGCTGGTGCTGTGGTGTTGCATGCAAAGCCTCTGCCTGCGATGCCAGCATTCCATATAGGCACTGGTTCATTTCTTGGCTGCTCTTTTTCCAACCCATCTCTCCGCTATCAACTGAGAAAGCAGTGGAAGATGGCCCACGTGCTTGGGCTCCTGTACCAGAGTGGGAGACCTGTAAGAAGCTCCTAGTTCCTGGCTTCTGGCTCCTGGCTTCAGATAAGCTCAACTCTGGTGGTTGCAGCCATCTGGGGAGTGAACCAGTGTATGGAAGACCTTTCTCTCTGTCTCTCCTTCTCTCTGTAACTCTACCTCTCAAGTAAATACACAAAATCTTAAAAAAAAATTAAAAAGGAACAAACCAAGAACCTCTGAGTAACATTTTAACATTTTAGCTGTGTTCTTTTTTTTTTTTTTTTTTTTTTTGGACAGGCAGAGTCAGACAGTGAGAGAGAGAGTCAGAGAGGAAGGTCTTCCTTCCATTGGTTCACCCCCTAAATGGTCACTACGGCCAACACTGCGCAGATCCAAAGCCAGGAGCCAGGTGCTTCCTCCTGGTCTCCCATGCGGGTGCCTAAGCACTTGGGCCATCCTCCACTACCCTCCTGGGCCACAGCAGAGAGCTGGACTGGAAGAGGAGCAACCGGAATTAGAACCTGGTGTCCATACGGGATACTGGCAGGTGGAGGGTTAACCAAGTGAGCCACGGCACCGCCCCTCAGTTGTGTCTTATTAATGTACGTGCAAACTGAAATTTTCTTTATGAAATATGGAAAATTCATTGGCTGTGTTTGTTATTTAAGTTATTTATTACACGGTTATTTATTAACAATATACCATGTGGCAGGCCCTAACTACCAGGAATAATCCTACCTTAATTTAAATTTCGTATGTTTAAATGTTCACATATCAGAGTTCAATAAGGTAGAACAGGTACACAAACAATTTAAGAAATAGAATCATATACTTTAATGTCAGATTGTGAGATTGTAATATAAAATACATTTCAAAGTTTAATAGCATAAACAAGCATTGAATCAATAATTTTTAGATTAAAGAAAGTGATTCCATTTCCATATCATCAAAAACTAGGTTGCATCCTATAGGAGAGCATCTAAATATCAGGAAGAAATATCCAATTGACACTTTTACTGAGTCTTTAAAAAGCCATGTCAGTATTCAGTAAGACCAGGTATTTCTGGGGTACGATATCAGTGAATCCCATATTTCTTTAATTGTAAATCGAGATTTCTTAGTCAGAAGTCATATTTCTTGGGTTCACTTGCTGATGATGAGACAGTCAGTAAGTCAGCAGATGGTGTTGCTGGCAAAGCATGGTAGGCAGAGAAGGCAAATGCCTATCCAAACCAATTGTTCATTCCAATAAGGAAAATCCACTATGAGGATGGGGTCCAAAATAATCAGCTTGTTGCCAATTGGCTTTCCGGTCTCCTCAGGATATGGGAACCTCTTTGAGACTCCAGGATGGCTGCTGTTGCTGGGGAATTACGCACACAGTAGGGACAACAGCCAAGTCAGTATCGGTGAAGAGAAATTCCATTTGTTGAACCTATTCAACGCTCTCTTATGGCACCATGGCTGCTGTTTAAATGAGCCTGTTGAGTAAACATTATTGGGACGGGGGTGGGGAAAGCCTGGCATTTATATGTCTGAACAACTTTTCCCCTTAATTGTTAAGAACTTCCTCTTCAGTAGGAAATTTTTGCTGAACATTTGCATAGAAAAAAAAAAAAACAGCTCTCAAATTCTGGATCAATTCTAAGAGCTTTATCCAAATCTCTTTGTCTCAGACCATCTGGTCAAACCATTAGCCATTGTCCTTCAATTGTTTTGCATACAATCTTTCCTTCCAGGAAAAGTGGGCCACAATATGGACCCTGCTAGTTTTGCCTATTGGGAGGATTATCTTTTCCTCTAGCCCTTAGCACCATTGCAAGTGAGGCTTTATAGCTACAACAATCCATTTTGAGCTAGTGCCAGCATGCTGTCAGAGCTCTCAGTGAATTAGGCTTGAAAAGTTTCCTCTGTGATTAAGTAGTCATAAGACATCTTTCCTTGTGGTCATAGGAGTTGTTGAGGAAGTGATGACCATGCAGTGGGAATAAGTACCCTGAGCAATAGACCCACCTGCTTAGATAAAACATTTTTGTCCTTAGACACTGCATTTGCTAGTAGAATGTTGATGGGTATGCCCAATTTAATAGCGTGATTGTTCAGTGCACAACAGGCATCTCCTGTGGCAGTGTGCCTTGGTTGTGTTAAGGTCAGGTGTTCAGTCTCTAAAGGAGACCAACATAAAGACAATAAAAACTAATTTCTATACAAAGAGGGCATAGTTCCTCTGATCTCTTGAGTTGTAGATTTCTATAATACCCCTCTCACTTGATGAGAATAACAGCCTCTGAAATTTCATGAGGCTGTTTACAGAAGTGTTTCTCTGGCATTTAAACTGTTGACTTTCTAGATACATGTAAGATGTTACCAGTAAAGTGGACAGTATAATGTTCTCTGAAATGTTGAGATATATGAAGGTACTTCAGAAAGTTTGTGGAAAAAGAGAATAAAAAGATAATTTTCATTTTTCATGAATGTTTAAAACACTTGTCATAAAGATGTTTTACATTAAATTATGACAGAAAGCCAGATTGTTGACTCAGCCCAGAGATAAATCAGTGAAACTACATTGTTAGCCTACTCTAGAATAACAAATTGCTTCTCATATTCTATACATATTGAGATAGAGAAAAATAAAATACTTTTTGTCATATCAATATTTAGGAACCAGCAGGCAAACAGGGGCAGTGTTTATTTGCTGTCTAGATAACAAATCTTAGATAACTGCCGCAGTGGGAGATTTCCTGATTAATTATATGATAATCTTTGTTATTTTAAAAGATTCATCCATCTGGGTGTCAGTGTGGGGATGTTTTCAAGTTACTGAGTTTATGTACTCCAACTTTACCTTCAGAACTGGAATAATAGCCAAAGGATAATGTTAAGGACCATATTTTCCCAAGATGGGAGTAATTGATAATCTAATCCCAAGTGTTCTTTGAGTACCTGTTACTCACACATTAAAAGGTAAAGTCTATATTATCGCCCTTTGAACTTATTCATAAGATGATGATTGCCTTGAGAATTAGAATGTTGCAAAAATGACACTGCTTTCAAGCTTATGTTAGAAAGGCAGATCCAGCTGCCTCCTGAGTCTCTCGTCCTTGAGATGCTTTTGTTGGTTGGAACACAACCTCCATATTGTGAGGAAGCCCAGACTACATCTAGTGGCCACATGTAGGTGCTCTGGCTGAGTTCCAGTGACAGTTCGTGCCGAGAGTGAGCATTAGCTGTCAGATGCAATAGTGAATGAGTCTTGTCCCCAGCCTTTGATTTATCCCACTTGAATCTAAATAGAACAGAGAGATTTCCCTGCTAACTCCTGCCCACGTGGCAAATTTACAAAAACAACTGATATCACAGCAATGAACCAGTATGTTCTGAAATGGATTTGTTACTGGAACAACTAGAATAAGAATTCTACAGGATCTACTTGAGGTGATCATAATTCTATTTTTAAAGTAAAAACTTGTTTTTTTAAAATAATTTTTTAGTTCACACATTAAAATTTTAAACATTTATGAGGGTCAAGTGATAAATTTATGCATGTAACAATATGTATAAAATATCTTTAAGCCGGCGCCACGGCTCACTAGGCTAATCCTCCGCCTTGTGGCACCGGCACACCGGGTTCTAGCCCCGGTCGGGGCGCCGGATTCTCAGTTGCCCCTCTTCCAGGCCAGCTTTCTGCTGTGGCCAGGGACTGCAGTGGAGGATGGCCCAAGTGCTTGGGCCCTGCACCCCATGGGAGGCCAGGATAAGCACCTGGCTCCTGCCATCGGATCAGCGCGGTGCGCCGGCCGCAGCGCGCCTACCGCGGCGGCCATTGGAGGGTGAACCAACGGCAAAGGGAGACCTTTCTCTCTGTCTCTCTGTCTCTCTCTCTGTCCACTCTGCCTGTCAAAAAAAAAAAAAGAAAAGAATAAAATATCTTTTATACTAGTAGAAGACACTATATTCTGTGCCTTTGGGGAAGTCCTGAGCTTAAAGCCAGTGCCTAATAAACCCCAAAATATATGGCTCCAGTGCATATTTAGTCTGCTTATTAGTTGGGAAAGCTATAAAGGAAGACTTATAATTACATACTTTTGATGGTATCATAAGATAGTTCACCTTAAAAATGATTTTCTCTAATGAAAAGTACATAGGTCTGTGAACTCACCCAAGTAAACTACTCATCTACCTACATCTTAGACTCAGAGGTCAGATCATTTTCACGGAAGATCCTTACAGGTCAGGTCTTTCTGAAGACATTGCTGACTCTGCTGCTTATGAACTTAACGGTGCCCTCACTTCTTCTTCTGTTTATAAACTACTACCTTGTCTGTGCCCCTTAAAGACCCATCATCAGCTAAGGACCTTTTTCAAAACTACCATATCCATGCTTCTTCCTATGAAAAATAGCCATCTTGGCACTAGTTCAATACGTGGGTGTCTCCGAGGCAGACATTTTGTGGTGTCTTCATGAAGGGCTTGTTTCATGGACCCTCTGAAGGGACACAGTTTGGGTGTTTTGGAGCTGCCAGGGGTTGGAAATCATGGTATGGTACCCATGATAGACTCATTCCAATTTTTCTAGCTGCCTCCAAATTTGGATTCCTTCTTCTACATTATGCTAAGAATGCCATGCCCTTTAACTCGAGTTACTGCCATGAATCTGGGTTTCAATCAACCTCTACCAACAGGTAAACTCATGTTCAGTTGCTTTTGCAGAAACAGTTGCTAAGTGCACCTATCATGAAAAACTCAATTCATTTAAATTTTTCCTTTCTTTCTTAATATAATGGAATCCATATGCAAGTTTTTACTTCTATTAATTACCAAAGTTTTGCAATTGTTTTCTTAGGCACAGCTTATGCATCTGGGGTTGAACAGGTAGTGGATCCTCATTTCACCTCTACCCTAAGAGATGAAGCTGAGATCTGAGATTCTCATCCTAAGTTTACAGATAACAAAGGCTGATGGTTCACAGGCTGGACTCTCTTCTACAATGAAGGTTCCCCAGTCCGGAGAAGCACTGCCTATGAAAGGAAGATGAGAGAGAGGATGCATCCACTGACAAGGGATGCTCACTAAGGATGTGCAATCCAAAGTATTCATAGTTACTGGAACACTCTCTTGGGAGCCCATTTTAACTTTCAGCATTCTACTCTTTCCAAGTCAGTGGTCTAATTTCATCTAAGAGGACTAGATAGGATGTATGAGTACATTCAGTGATGTCATTTGACAGGATTTAGTTATTTGATTACCTTAGCCCTGTGAATACATGGATCAAAGAAATTCTTTTCATCTAGCCATAATGCTCTTATTTTCTCACTGCACTTTGAACTGAGTTTTGGATTTTAATGTTATAGTATATTTTGGGGGGGTTATTCTTTAGTATAATTAGAAATTGTGTGTATTTGCCCCCCAGGGTTGGTATTCTTTATGTCCCTCATACTGTTCTTCAGCAGCGGCTTCTTCCCAGTCCTCTGAAACCAGCCTTCGATTAGCCCTTTACTCCAGCAAACCGTGGGTGATGACTTAATTAGATGTTCAATCACCATGTTTCATGGGTTGCCAGAGGCTTCATCCTTGCTACTTCCAAATCCAACCTGTACATATAATTGATCTCAGAGTTCTATTCTTGGGACTATGGAGTTTGCAACCAAGCCTGCATCTAATTTAATATCTGTCAGAATTCTGGTTGGAAACAAGAACAGCTGCTTAGATTGTTTAAGCAGAGAAGGAAATTGTTAAAATATATTAGGTCAATTATATAATCTCTGGGAAGGTTAGAGGTATAGATTGTAAAGCCATACAGCAAAAAGAAATCTCACATACAGTACAAAGAGTCCTGCTTCAGCAAACACACTACTGCCATTGCCATTGGGAGGCGGGCTACAGTTTGCCGCTTGGATGCTAGACATTAGGCCTCAGACACCGTGTTCATGCTGCCTCCCAAAGTGTGATTTTTTTTCTCACTGCACTCTCAGTAGAAGACAGATTCATGATCATAGCTATGTCCTCATGTTCCAAACTGAAATTTTCAGTGGAGGTATCTGACTGGCCCAGCCTATGTCACATGCCAGTGTTCCATCTGTAAAGGTAGCAGGGAAATGAGTTCTGGCTTTTAACTTTGGTTGTGAGAGGTAGGGATTAATTGTCTAAGACTGATTTCCTGCAGGCTAGTCTGCAGGAGAATTTACCACCTTCCCTGCAGAATGATTTAGGAACTAAATATTGCTCCATGGAACCTGGCTGCAGCTCATTGCTCGAGGTAATCATCCTCTGTAGAGTGCTGAGATGGTAAGGCAGGTTTGGGGGCCTGGATATTGCTGTATCCACAAGGCCTGCACCCTTGATTACACCAGCATATGACTTGGTTCTCCTAATGGTTCAGCTTAAATGCTTATGGCCCAGGGAACAAGATGTTTGATGTCTGGCCTTGCTAAACCCAGGAAGCTATCCTGGAGTGTGTGAAAAACAATGGGGCAATAGCTCTTCTACTGTTTTTTTGTTAGTCTGACTTAATAATAAATACTGTCTTAGAATGTCTAATGCGTGTGATTTCTGATCATTTGCCTTTGATTCTCTGCATGCTCATTATTACAATGAAAAGATAATGAACAGCTACAGGCTTCATAAATTTTCACTGCAGTTAAATAAACCAACCTAAATTTCGACTTTCATTCTTCTTACTGAAATAAATACATATTTTAATTGTAAATAATTGGATAGAATTATGAGGTTTTTATAAGTGGTTATGAAGTTGATATCCTTAGTTCTCTAGGGGCATTTACCATAAAACATACAAAATAAAAGGAAACAGAGAAATTTAGAGTAGAAATAATAAAGAGATATAAAATGTTGTTCTTTTTGGTTCCTATTCTGCAGGACCTGGCCTCAATTTTACTGGAGACAGACAACTTCTGTCATTAATCATTATCCGGAAACTTGTTACAAAGACCCTGAATTTGCCCACTGAGCCTAAGAACAGCAGTGACTGCATTGTACTGCTTTGTCTACAAAATGGAATGGCCCTGGCTGCAGCTCTTAAATTCTTTCAATTATTTTCTTCCTCTACAGGTCTGTCAACACATATTGACTAGCCCAACTGGGTGTTTAAGCCTTTGTTATGATTTCTTGCAGCAGAAAAAATAAGTAATAGGGGCAGAAATGTGTGTAAGTGGTTTTAGGATGGGTTTTTAGGGGAAGTAAATGCATCTGCTTTCTTGGAGTTGTTTATTAGTGCCTCAAACATCCTACCTATCTCCAACTTGTGACAACACTTGCCTTGCGACATGGGGGCAGTATGAATTTCTGATTGCCAAAAGTCTACTCTTCAATTAGATTCTACTTCCCCAATACTTAGGGATTCCCAAGAGAAAATACTACATTCTCATGCTTTTCTTTGTGTGTTCATCACATATGAATACATTCCTGAATAATATAAGGCATACCACCCTATGTCATAAGCTTTTTATTTCCCAGAAACCTTTTATTTAAGGAATACAAACTTCATGCATTTCATAATCACAACTTTAGGAACATGTTGATTTTTCCCACTGTACCCTCCCTCCCTTCCACCCACTCTCCCATCTCACTTCCTCCTCCCTCTCCTATTCCCATTCTTATTTTTTACTAGCTCTATTTTCAAGTAACGTTTTACGCATACTATTAACTCTATACTAAGTAGAGTTCAAAAAATAGCATGAAAAAGAAAAGAATCTGCTCCGCAACAGTCAAGACAAGGGCTGTTCAAAGTCATTGCTTCTCAAAGTGTCAATTTCACTTCTACAGATTACCTTTTAGGTGCTATATTCGTTATCACAGATCAGGGAGAACATATGGTATTTGTCCTTATGGGACTTGCTTATTTCACTGTTGTCATAATTTTTAAATAAATCATATTCTTCTATGAGTAAAAATGTATATTTAATTTTATGGTTAGTATTTTTGGAAGTGTATGTACATATACATATACATATATACATATATAGATAGATATATATATAGATAGCTACATAGAGAGAGTTCACTTTTGCAGTTTTATAGTTTTTCAGTTCAGGATGCTATACATGTTCATTCCTTCCTCCATTATGTATATCTGGATTGATGTAAAATTGTTACTGTTATGAAAACTGATTTCATGGCCAGCGTCCTGGCTCAATAGGCTAATGCTCCACCTGCAGCGCCAGCACAATGGGTTCTAGTCCCAGTCGGGGCACCGGATTCTGTCTCAGTTGCTCCTCTTCCAGTCCAGTCTCTGCTGTGGCCCAGGAGTGCAGTGGAGGGTGGCCCAAGTCCTTGGGTCCTGCACCTGCATGGGAGACCAGGAGAAGAAGCACCTGGCTCCTGGCTTCAGATCAGTGCAGTGCGCCTGCTGCAGTGGCCATTGTGGAGTGAATCAACGGAAAAGGAAGACATTTCTTTCTGTCTCTCTCTCTCTCTCTCTCACACTGTCCACTCTGCCTGTCAAAAAAAAAAAAAAAAAAAAAAAGAAAAGAAAACTGATTTTATAAAATTGTGTCTTAGGAAAGTATCTTTTCTTTAAAAAAAAAAAAAAACCTAAATGAAAGATCTCTGCAAGTGAGATCCCAGTGGAAAGAAAAGGCCTTCAAAGAAGGAAGTACCTTTCTCTGAAGGGAGGAGAGAAATTCCACTTTGACTATGACCTTGTCGAAATAAGATCAGAGTTGGCAAACTCAAAAGGCTTCCATAGCCTTGGCAACCCATGACAAGAGCCTAGGGTGATTACTGACGCCATGAACAAGAGTGTCAATTGTTAAGTCAACAACAGGAGTCACTGTGCACTTACTCCCCATGTAGGATCTCTGTCCTTAATGTGTTGTACAATGTATTGTAATGCTATAACTAGTACTCAAACAGTACTTTATACTTTGTGTTTCTGTGTGGGTGCAAACTGTTGAAATATTTACTTAATATATATTAAATTGGGCCGGCTCCGTGGCTTAATAGGCTATTCCTCCACTTAGTGGCGCCGGCACACCAGGTTCTAGTCCCGGTTGCCCCTTTTCCAGGCCAGCTCTCTGCTGTGGCCAGGGAGTGCAGTGGAGGATGGCCCAAGTCCCTGGGCCCTGCACCCGCGTGGGAGACCAGGATAAACACCTGGCTCCTGCCTTCGAATCAGCGTGGTGCGCCGGACGCAGCGCACCAGCCGTAGCAGCCATTGGAGGGTGAACCAACAGCAAAAAGGAAGACCTTTCTCTCTCTCTCTCTCTCACTGTCCACTCTGCCTGTCAAAAAAAATATAAATAAATAAAAATAAAATATATATATACTAAATTGATCTTCTGTATATAAAAATAATTGAAAATGAATCTTGATGTGAATGGAATGGGAGAGGGAGTGGGAGATGGGAGGGTTGCAGGTGGGAGGGAAGTTATGGGGGGGGAAGCCACTGTAATCCATAAGCTGTACTTTGGAAATTTATATTTATTAAATAAAAGTTAAAAAAGAAAAGATTTATTTATTGATTATTTGAAAGGCAGAGTTACACATAGGCAGGGGCAGAGAGAGAAAGAGAGAGAGAGAGAGAGAGAGGTCTTCCATCTGCTGGTTCACTCCCCAAATGGCCACAATGGCTGTAGCTGTGCCAATCTGAAGTCAGGAGTCAGGAGCTTCTTCCAGGTTTCCCACATGGGTGAAGGGACTCAAGGACCTGGGCCATCTTCTACTGCTTTCCCGGGCCATAGCAGAGAGCTGAATTGGAAGTGGATCAACCAGGACTTGAACTGGTGCCCATATGGGATGCAGGCACTGCAGGCAGTGGCTTAACCCACTATGCCACAGCGTTTGCCCCAGGAAAGTATCTTTTTTAAAAATAAACAGGTAAGAATGAAATTGTTGAGTTTTTAGCTTGATAATGCTCAGTTCTCCAAAGTAGTTACACCAAATATTTAAGAATATTTCTCATTCTTTATTCTACATTTTGTAGAGTTAGATTTTAAAAATTTTGCTCATCTGACTACCACTGGGAAAAGAACCTCTTTATATTTATTTAGCCATTTGAATTTTTCACAGATTTCCTTTTGCAAACATTGTCAAATTTTCTATTGGGTTGTTGTCTTTTATAATGATTTCCAAGATTTTTTTCCCAGAACACTTTTATTTAAGGAATACAAACTTCATAAATTTCATAATTACAATTTTAGAAACCTAGTGATTCTTCGCACCTACTCTTCTACTCCTCTTCCTCCTCCCTCTCCTATTCCCATTCTTATTTTTTACTAAGATTTTTTTCAATTAATTTTATTAAAACATTTGATGAGTTCTATGTTAAGTAAAGAGTCCAACAAATAATATAGAAAAAAAAACTGTTCTTCAATAGTCAATACAAGGGCTGTTCGAAGTCATTGCTTCTAAAATTATCAATTTCACTTCTATAGATTACCATTAAGTGCTCTATTAATTATCACAGGTCAGGGAAAGCAAATAGTAATGTCCTTTTGGGACTGGCTCGTTTCGCTAAGTATGCTCTTTTCCAGTTTCATCCATTTTGTTGTAAACAGCTGTATTGCTTCTTTTTAAGGTTGTATAGTGTTCCATTGTGTACATATATCATAATTTCTTTATCCAGTCTTCAGCTGATGGGCATCTAGATTGATTCTATATCTTAGATATTATGAATTGAGCTGCAATAAACATGGGGGTACAGATCACTCTTTAATATGCTGATTTCATTTCCTTTGGGTAAATTCTCCGAAGTGGGATGGCTGGGTCATATGGTAGATCTATATTCAGATTTCTGAGGTATCTCCAAACTGACTTCCATAGTGGTTTTACCAGTTTTCGTTACCACTAACAGTGGATTAGGGCACCTTTTTTCCCCACATCCTTACCAGCATTTGCTGTTTATTGATTTCTGTATGAAAGTCATTCTAACAGGGATGAAGTGGAACCTCATTGTGGTTTTGATTTGTGTTTCCCTGATGGCAGTGATCCTGAGCATTTTTTTCATGGGTTTATTGGCCATTTCAATTTCCTCTCTTGAAATATGCCTGTGCATGTCCTTTGTCCATTTCTTAACTGGGTTGTTTGTTTGGTTGTTGTTGAATTTCTTGAATTCTCTATATATTCTGGATATTAATCCTTTATCAATTGTATACTTTGCAACTTTTTTCTTCCATTTTGTCAGTTGCCCCTTCACTTTGCTGAGTGTTTCTTTTGGAGTCCAGAAGCTTCTCAATTTGATGTAATCAATCCCATTTCTCAATTTTGGCATTGGTGCCTGTGCTTCTGGTATCTTTCCCAAGCACTCTTTGCCTATGCCAATGTCTTGCAGGGTTTCCCCAATGTTCTCTAATAATTTGATGGTCTCAGGTCATTGATTTAGGTCTTTACTCCTTTTTAAATGGATTTTTGTGTAAGGTATAAGACAAGGGTCTTGCTTCATACTTCTGCATGTGGAGATCCAGTTTTTCCAGAACCATTTGTTGAAGAAACTGTCATTGCTCCAGAGACTGATTTTAGCCCCTTTGTCAAAGATATGTTGGTGGTAGATGCATGGATTGATTTCTGGCATTACTATTCAGTTCCATTGGTCTACTCATCTGTTTCTGTACCAGTACCAGGCTGTTTTGATTTTACCTGCCCTGTAGTACGTCTTTTTTTTTTTTTTTTTTTGGACAGGCAGAGTTAGACAGTGAGAGAGAGAGACAGAGAGAAAGGTCTTCCTTCCACCAATGCACCGCACCAATCCGAAGCCAGGAGCCAGGGGCTTCCTCCTGGTCTCCCATGCAGGTGCAGGGCCCAAGGACTTGGGCCATCCTCCATTGCCTTCCTGGGCCACAGCAGAGAGCTGGACTGAAAGAGGAGCAACCAGGACAGAATCCAGAGCCCCAACCGGGACTAGAACCTGGGGTGCCAGTGCTGCAGGCAGAGGATTAACCAAGTGAGCCACGGCGCTGGCCAAGTAGTTTGTCTTGAAGTCTAGTATTGTGATGCTTTGGCTTTGTTTTTGTTGTATAAGATTTCTTTAGCTATTCGAGGTCTCCTGTGCCTCCATATGAATTTCAGCATCACTTTTTCTAGATCTGAGAAGAATGTCCTTAGCATTTTGATTGGTATCAGATTGAATCTGTAAATTGCTTTCAGTAGTATGGATATTTTGATGAAATTGATTCTTCCAATCCATGAACATGGAAGATTTTTTTCATTTTTTAGTACCTCCTTCTCTTTCTTTCTTTAACATTTTGTAAATTGCATTACAGAGACCTTTGACAACTTTTGTTAAATTTATTCAAAGGTATTTTTTGTGTGTGTGGAGCTATTGTGAATGTGATTGATCTTAGAAGTTCTTTCTCAGCTGTAGCATTGTCTGTGTATACTAGACTGTTGGTTTTTTTTTTTGTGTGTTGATTTTATATCCTGCCACATTATGAAACTCTTCCATGGGTTCCAATATTTCTGCTAGTAGAGTCTTTTGGATTCTCTCTCTATATAAAATCATGTCATCTGCAAATAGGGGTAGTTTGACTTCCTCTTTCCAAATTTTTATCCCTTTAATTTCTTTTTTCTTGCATAATAGCTTTGTCTAAAACTTCCAGGGCTATTTGAATATCAATGGTGATAGACTAGATCCTTGTCTTGTTTCAGATCTCAATGGGAATGCTTCCAATTTTTCCCCATTCAGTAGTACGCTGGCCATGGTTTGTCATAAATTGCCTTGTTGTGTTGAGAAATGTTCCTTCTATTCCAATTAACTTAAAGTTTTCATCATGAAAGAGTGTTGTATTTTGTCAAATGCTTTCTCTGCAACTATTGAGATAATCATATGGTTTTTGTTTTCCAATTTGTTGTGATGTATCATACGTAGTGATTTGCGAATGTTGTACCAGCCCTGCATACCAGGGATAAAACCCACTTGGTCAGGGCGAATGATCTTTCTGATATGCGTGCAATTCAATTGGCCAGGATTTTGTTGGGGATTTTTGCATCTAAGATCATCAGAGAAATTGGTCTGTAGTTCTCTTTCTCTGTTGTATCTTTTTCAGGTTTAGGAATTAAGGTGATGCTGGATTCATAGAAAGAATTTGAAAGAATCACCTCCCTATCAATTGTTTTGAACAACTTGAAAGGAGTTGGAGTCAGTTCTTATTAAATGTCTGGTAGGATTCAGCAGTGAATCCATCCAGTCTTGGGTCTTTATTACTGATTCAATTTCTGTTTCAGTTATGGGTCTGTTTAGGTTTTCTGTGTCTTCATGGTTCAATTTAAGTAGGTTGTATGTGTCCAGGAATCTATCCATTTCTGATAGATTTCCTTGTTTGCTGGCATACAACTCTGTAGTAATTTCTGATGAATCCTTTTATTTCTGTGGTGTCTGCTGTTACATTCCCTTTTTCATCTCTGATTTTATTGATTTTGGTCTTTTTTTAGTTAGTTGGGCTTTTCTCTGTTGAGAGGGTCTTCATTATTGATTTAATTTTTGTCTTGGTTATTGGTCTCTTTAGGTTTTTTATGTCTTCATGGTTCAATTTATATAGATTGTATGTGTTCAGGAATATGTCCATTTCTTCTAGGTTTCCTCATTTTTACATAAAGCTCCTTGTAGTAATTTCTGATGATTTTTATTATTTCTGTGGTGTCTGTTGTTACATTTCCTTTTTTTTTTTCTTTTTTTTTTCCAAGGGAAAGAGTTTATTGGGGGAAACTCTACAGACTAGAGGGAAGGGAAGAAGAAGGTAAAGAGGGAGAAGAGAGCATAAGAGAGATCAAGAGACAGACAGAGAAATCAGGAGACAGAGAAAGAGAAAGAACGTGTTCAGGAACAGGTCCTTTTAAAACTTCACCAGGGCCGGTGCTGTGGTTCACTAGGATAATCCTCCACCTGCGGTGCTGGCACCCTGGGCTCTAGTCCTGGTTGGGGCGCCGGATTCTGTCCTGGTTGCTCCTCTTCCAGTACAGCTCTCTGCTGTGGCCCAGGAGTGCAGTGGAGGATGGCCCAAGTGCTTGGGCTCTGCACCTGCATGGGAGACCAGGAGGAAGCACCTGGCTTCGGATTGGTGCAGTGCATTAGCTGCAGTGTGTTGGCCGTAGTGGCCATTTGGAGGGTGATCCAATGGAAGTAAGACCTTTTTCTCTCTCTCTCTCTCACTAACTCTGCCTGTCAAAACAAACAAACAAACAAACAAACAAACAAAAAAACAAAAAACAAACTTCACCAGGTGGCTTGCAGGGAACTAGGTGCAGTGAATCCCATTAGGATGGGGGTGCAGCTGACGCTGGTCGTTGGGCCATGTGGACACCTGGCTTCCAGCAATGGTGGCAGGGGCTAGATCCTCAGATGATGTCAGGGTGTAGATCATGCCATAGATAAGACTGCGCCATTTTACTAACATTCCTCCCTTTTGTTTTTTTATAAAGCAGGAGTTGTATGGGATTACATTAGTCCCAAAAGTCCAGGAAGAGTAGAGGGATGATGATCTGTCTTTAGAGCTACTTCCTGCTAACATGGGGTGACTAGGTACTCTTTGCTGGCATGTGGTGATATCTCAAGCCACTGTCTTCTGGGTGGGGAGCTGAATATATCACTGTAGCAGCATTTGGTTGACCGCCTGGTTGCTGAAGGCCTTGGTTCAACTCCTATAAACACTTAAACAGACATGGTAGTATAAAAGACAGCATGAGAATAGCAACCAATGATCTTAAGATGGCATTAACCAGGTATTGAGAGGATTTCATATTGGAGAGGAAATGAGGGGGGTCTTTGACCCCTTGTGAGGACTGTTTGATGGACTTGGTTTAAAGCTGATCCCAACCAAGACCGGGAGAAAGGCCACTCAACTTTTGCAGGTTGAGGGGTTTGCCTGTAGAGAAATTCTGAACCATCTTACAACATTAAGTGGGGGAGAGGACCATCAATACACACGGGTCAAGAGTAGAGCCATTGATATTAGAGTAGGGGCTATGATTACAAAGGAATGAGGCCCCAGATTACAAAGGAATGAGGCTATGATTACAAAGGAATGAGGCCCAGATTTCTAGATAGGGTCTAGAACAAAAGACAGAGTCATTATTGGAGAACCTGAGAGAGGTGCTGTCTAAGCCATGACTAAGTTTTCTGATTGAGAGTCAAATACAAATTGACAGAAGGGGTTTGATAATAATCTGGCAGGCTTTAAAGTCTTGTAAGTTATGAGGCCCAGACTTATCTATATCTTCGCATGAAATAGATCCTAAGGGAGGTGTGAACCTCCTTGGGAAAGGCACCCTCTTGACTTCCAATATTTCCTTTTTTATCTTAATTTTATTGATTTGAGTCTTCCTTCTTTATTGGAAAGTTGGGCCAATGGTGTGTCAATTTCATTTATTTTTTCAAAAAACCAGCTCTTCATTTTGCTGATCTTTTGTGTAGTTTTTTTGGCTTCAAATTTTTTTTTCTCTAATTTTAATTATTTCTTTTCTCATACTAGTTTTGTGTTTATTTTTATGTTGTTGTTGTTGTTGTTTGTTTTTTTTCTATAGGTCTTTGAGATGCATTGATAGCTCATTTATTTGGTCCTTTCCTATTCCTTGATGTAGGCTACAATTACTATAAACTTATCTCTTAACACTGCCTTTGCTGTATCCCATATGTTTTGATATGTTGCATTGTCATATTAATTTGTTTCCAGAAATGTTTTGATTTCTCTTTTGAGGACAGATCCCACATGAGAAGTAAGTATACAGTGACTCCTGTTGTTGACTTAACAATTTGACACTCCTGTTCATGGCGTCAGTAATCTACTAGGCTCTAGTCATGAGTTGCCAAGGCTATGGAAGCCTTTAGGGTTTGCCAACTTCGATCTTATTCCGACAGGGTCATAGTCAAAGTGGAAGTTCTCTCCTCCCTTCAGAGAAAGCTACCTCCTTCTTTGATGGCCCCGTTCTTTCCACTGAGATCTCACTCACAGAGATCTTTCAGTTAGGTCTTTTTTTTTTTTTTTTCCAGAGTGTCCTGGCTTTCCATGCCTACAATACTCTCATGGGCTCTTCAGCCAGATCTGAATGCCTTAAGGGCTGATTCTGAGGCCAGAGTGCTGTTTAGGACATCTGCCATTCTATGAGTCTGCTGTGCATCCCACTTCCCATGTTGGATCATTCTATCCCTTTTTGATTCTATCAGTTAATATTAGCAGACACTAGTCTTGTTTGTGTGACCCCTTTGACTCTTAGACCTATCAGAGTGATCAATTGTGAACTGAAGATGATCACTTGGACTAGTGAGATGGCATTGGTACATGCCACCCTGATGGGATTGTATTGGAATCCCCTGGCACGTTCCTAACTCCACCATTTGCGGCAAGTCCGATTGAGCATGTCCCAAATTGTACATCCCCTCCCTCTCTTATTCCCACTCTTATATTTAACAGGTATCACTTTTCAGTTAAAATTTAAACACCTAAGCATAATTGTGTGTTAATTACAGAGTTCAACCACTAGTACTAGAACAACAACAACAACAACAAATACTAAAAAGGATAAAGTATTACATTGTACATCTAGAGTCAGGACAAGAGCTGATCAAGTCACTGTTTCTCATAGTGTCCATTTCACTTCAACAGGTTTCCCCTATGGTGCTCAGTTAGTTGTCACCGACCAGGGACAACATATGATATTTGTCCCTTTGGGATTGGTTTAATTCACTCAGCATGATGTTTTCCAGATTCCTCCATCTTGTTGCAAATGACCGGATTTCATTGTTTTTGACCGCTGTATAGTATTCTATAGAGTACATGTCCCATAATTTCTTTAAACAGTATGTGTAGGCATTTAGTATAGCTGTGAAAATACTGCTTGGGACACTAGCCCCCTACATGGGAGGGCCTAGATTTGTTTCCATTTCCACCTCAGCTTCCTGCTAATATGCACAATGAGTCCTGCAGGTGATGGCTAAAGGATTTGGTTTCCTGCCACCCTGAAAGCAGACTAAGATTGAGTTTTAAGCTCCTTGCTTCACTTTCACTAACCACCTCACCACACACACACACACACACACACACAGGCACCCTGCCCACAGGCCATTTTGGTTATTTGGGGAGTGAACCAGCTGTTGGGAGATCTCCTTCTCCCACTTTTCAAAATATAAACGAAATAACTAAAAATGTTAAAAAATGCATCCTGAGTGGTTTGTTTAAGAAACATATTTCTGGGGCTTTTGTTTTATGATAGCAGTCAGTTCTTATTCTTTCTCCAGAGAAACACAGAGGATAATGAAAACTTGCAAGGTTCTCTTCATTCAGTGAAATTAGAAAAAAAGTAGCAAACTAAAATTTAGTTCAAAATAGAGCCAAAAATAGGTTACTATTAAGTATGGGATGTGAGAGGAAGCAGACAAAAATATTTGTGATTTCAAAAAGAAGATATTAAGAAAATATTTTAAAGAAATAGGCCTATAAGATATAAAATTCAAGATGCTTTTGTAACAATGAGAATTAGTTCCAGGGACTGAATTGAGAGTAATCCTGTATCTCATTGTTGTGACTTAAAAAAGTCACAACAAATATTGGTTGTATTTTTAGTGGATATCTTGTCACTTTGGGAAGGGAAAGGGAGATATGTTGTAGTTTATGACGAAGTAGAGATTGAAAGAACATATGGAAAACTAGGTTATATTGGGAATTCCAACCAAAAGAAAGTGAGATTCACTCTACTTCATGAGTTCTATGTAAATATCTTAAAAAAAAAAACTTACCTCCTAAGATATTAAGCAATAAAACATGAAATGGCACTTGATATATACAAGGATTTAAGGGTAAATGAAAAAAAAAGATACATTAAATAGCAGTCAGTGAATGGAAAGTAAATATCATCCCACAGAAAAATGTTGTTATTAAACAGACAGGAATTGTGATTGAACACTTCTCTTTTCAGTTTAATTATATACATATATGTATATATAAATATTTATATATGTATATATCCATAAATACATATTTATACATATATGCATATGTTTATATTTATATATTTATATATAAATATCTATATATTTCACACATATTTATGAAATAAACAGAGTTTAGGAAATAAGAAATTTAGACAGATATAAAGGAAACTGATGATCAGATAATAGAAAAGATGAGATATGAGTTGGCAATCAAATAATTACAGAAATAGAGAAACTGGAAGTAACACAGATGGGAGACATCATAGAGAACAAGAAGCAAAAATATAAGAAAATAGGAATATGATAGATTAAGAGAAAATGATAGATATTACCCAAAAAGAAAGCCAAGGAACGCACAAATAGATTCTTAAAGAATAAAACAAAATGAGACAGAATAGATATTAAATAAAACTTCCCATAGATAAATAGCTATTAATTTAGTTATTAAAATGCTGTATCTCTGGAAAAACTGAAAAAGCCTAATAACTTGAATACTGAGCTTTAAAAAGAATTCAAGGTTTCTTTGGGCTTCAAGGAAAATTACTAAAAGGGGAAAATATCAGTCCGATTTTAGCATTTGCAATAGTAATTTTCAATTCTATAAGATAGTAAAGTAATTTCTACAAAATACTCAAAGATAGCATGATCAACACATTTTATTCTACATCAAATTTGTTCAAGGGTAAGATCAACAGTCAAATATTTTTGAGCATACAGGCTGAGTATTGTTGTCATAAATCCTCCCAATGAATCTAGCTAGTGGACTTTATTCAACTAAATTATAAAGAACTGAGTCACAAGAATTAATGTGGATCATTAAAGATTGATTTAACTATAATTGTAAGATTAACACAAATGTGAGTGTATTTCTAAAAGATGTGAATTGATTCTACATATAGTTGTACATTTGAGTACTTACATCATTTTGTAATAAACATATATATATATATATATATATTAAATTGGAACACTAGAGGCATTCCTATTTATCAGGGACAACAGAAGATCATTGTCTATTGCCAAGATTATATAATATTGATCAGATTATATAATTAGGAAGTGAAAACATGTAAGACTGTAAAGTTTGAAGACAAGTTTATACTATTAGTTGTACATGGTAGGATTTTATATTCAGAAAACTCAAGTTAATAAATAGGGAAAGCCATTTCAATAATAAGAAAATTCAATAAATAAATGGTTACACTATTTCTACCACATTTATGCTTCTTTATATTTGCAAACATCAGTTAATTAGATGAGAAGTTTGAAGAAAAGATAAATTTGCAATAATTTCAACAGTTGCAGAAATAAAATACTTAGTGATATTTTAGATACATTAAATATATTAAATATACTGGAAAATAAATACTACAAATAAACATTTTCACATCTTCAGAGGGAGCCACATGATTAAATGCAGAGGCAAGATAAGAATATACAACAGTACAAAGGTGTCAACTCTCCAAAGATAATATTTTATGCACTCTCTAGTTTAAAAGAAATGAAAACATCAACAAAACTGTGATGAGGCAAGCTGATACTAACATTTATATAAAAATAAACATACAAGAATGACACCAAAGTGTTAAAAAGAATAATAATGAAGGGATTAAGTTTATTAGATATCTATATAAGATACTAATACATGAATGGAGAGACAGGTCAATGGACCAAACAAAAAGACAGAAATAGAACTAAATAGATATGGTTATTTCTTTCATAATTAAGGTGGCATTTCAAACCAGCAGGGGTAAAATGGAGTATTGCAATATTGAGTAAAATTGATAGGACAGTTGGATAATCATCTGAAAAAAGTGAAAATGGGATTTATCTTTTCACTAAATTCAATCAACACCAATCAAAAACATTAATAAAAAATTTTGAAAAAATTTGACCAATGATAACTATTTGAATTTTCTCCAAATAATTTCCAAGTACCATATAAAATGCACAAAACATTAAAAAAGTGGTATACTATAAAAAATATATAAAATATAAATATTGGGCATGACAAAACTACCACAAACCAAAGCCAACAAATATACATAAAAAATATTTGCAATACTTATGATAAAGTAACAGTGTGCTAATTTTCCTAAGAAAGAAAATAATTAATATGAGAAATTAACCATGGAATAAACAATTCATAGAAAATAAAGTTCGCATTTTTAAAAACATTTGTTTATTTGAAAGGCAGTGTTATAGAGAGAGAGAGAAGGAGAGATAGAGGGAGAGATCTTCCATCTGCTGGTTCACTCTCCACATGGCTGCAATGGCCAGGGCTGTTCCAAGCCAAAGCCATGAGCCTTGAGCTTCCTTTGGGTCTCCCATGTGAGTGCAGGGGCCCAAGCACTTGGGTCATTTTCCACTGCTTTTCTAGGTACATCAACAGGGATCTGGATTGGAAGTGCAGCAGCCAGGGCTTGAACAAGTACCCATATGGGATGCTGGCACTGCAGGCCACAGCTTAACCCACTGCACCACAGTGTGAACCCTCCAAAATGCACATTTTTTTGAAACAAAAGTTGCTCAACCTCATTCACAGTAAGAGAAACCATGGGTATTTAGCAGAATTGGATAATAGACAACCAATGAAAATGTGGGGGAAAGATCATATGCTGCTTATGGAAGCTAAAATTGAAATAGAATTGAATTTTTATTAAATACACTTTCTCATCTATTGAGATAATCAAGATAATCATAATTTTATTCTTTTGATCTTTTAATTGGATGATTTCTATTAATCAAATTTCTAATGTTAAGTTATCACATTTTCCACAACAAATTTAACTTTTGCTTTTTGGTTAAAATCTCAAAAATGTTAACCGGTGAGGAATGCTCCACTGATAAATTTTCAGTTTGGAGATTCAAGGCAAAGATAATCATATAAACCTTAACATTTGGGGCCTGTGCTGTGGTGTAGCTGGCTAAGCCGATGACTACAGGGTTGACATTTCATATAGGTGCCAATTCGAGTCCTGGCTTCTCCACTTCCAATCCAGATACCTGTTAATGTGCCTGAGAAAACAGCAAAAGATGGCACAAGTGCTTGGGCTCCTGATCCATATCAAGACTCAGAAGAAGCTCCTGGATCCTGGCTTTGGATGGGCCCAACTCTGGTGCCTGTAGCCACTTGGGGAGTGAAGCAGCAGATGGAAGCTCTCTCTATCTCTGTCTTTCATTCTCTCTCTCTCTCTTTCTCTCACTCTCACTCTGCCATTCAAATATATAGAAATGATTTAAAAAAAAAAAACCTTAACATTTATATCTGCATGATAGCTCCTCTGCTTATTAATTCCCTCTGAAAACTTCTCTCTTCTACCATTTCCTTTCTTCCCTCCCTCCCTCCCTTCCCTCCCTTCCTTCCTTCCTTGCTTCTTTCCTTCCTTCCTTCCTTCTTTTTCTCCTCCTTCCTTCCCACTCAAAGCACTGACCCTGGCAGAAAAACTTACTCTTTCTCTCTGAGGATTGATATATATTATTCTTGTCCACTATTTTAATGCATGTGTAACTATTTGGGTTCCTCACTTAAAGTAAGCATTTTGATCCTCCACTTCCTTCTTTCCAAAGTCCCTGGGTTTGTAATTTCTCCCTCTGTAGGATTACAATTCAAGCCTTTCATTTCAGTGCATCCAAAATGCTTAAGTGCCAATTTCACTCTAGTGTGCAGCTTCCCCTTATTGTTGGGACTCTGAGAATATTTTTTCTTCCTTCTGAGCTTAACCTGTCACAGGATGTTTGTATTTCCAATTTTTGATACAGTGTGCTTTTACACTAGTTAGTTAACTCTGTTGTGAACATAAGATCTTTGAAGAAATGTAATGACGTTAGTTTGCCTTGCTTCTAGATAAAAAACATTTGTGTTTTATCTACAACAGTCTTAATTAATTTCTTCCTACTTATTTATGCAATGTTCTTTCAAATACAGATTCCTTGGTATTGTTCACTAGCACACATTGTCTTAATCGTGCACACACCAAAGTATTGACTTTCATCAATGTGTGTACTTGATTCTTGATATAAAATAGTTTTAAATGAATAATTTGATTAAATTTTACAGACTTTGATCTATACACATATCATGGTCCCTCCTTGAAAGTGTTGCTATAATTGTATTGAACTATAAATTCAAATTGCAATTTTCTTCTTGAAGATATTAATGTTAATAAACCTTTTTATGTTGAAGTGGAACAGTCTTAATGAGAGAATCTTAATTTTAATTAGCCTATGTTATCAACATACTCAACTAGAGAGATTTACAAAGGGTCAGTTAGAAAGAATAAAACTTGTATTTTATGATGCATAATTTGAAGTTTGAAAGCACTGGAAAACATTAAGTTAAATTTAAAAAAAATTTTCTATGTTGTAAACTGTGTTATATATCAAAACTATTGGACTTGGATATGGAAATAATTTACTTTTTTTAAGATTTATTTATTTATATGAAGGTGAAAGTTACACAGAGAGGAGAGGCAGAGAGAGAGAGGTCTTCCATTGCTGGTTCACTTCCAGTTGGCTGCAACAGCAGGAGCTGCACTGATCTAAAGCCAGGAGCCAGGAGCTTCTTCCAGGTCTCCCACACGGGTTCAGGGGCCCAAAGACTTGGGCCATCTTCTACTGCTTTCCCAGGCCATAGATGAGAGCTGGATTGGAAGTGGAGCAGCCGGGTCTCAAACCGGTGCCCTTGTGGGATGCTGGCACTTCAGGCCAGGGTGTTAACCCTCTGTGCCACAACGCCAGCCCAAATAACTTACTTTAAATACAGATTCAGTGCATAATAATTATAGCACACTTACATTACACCAACTATATACCTGCATTTTCCCCAAACTGTATATACATATTCACTCAGTAAATATGTTCATTGACCACCTCAAGGACCAGGCGTTATTAACCTTCCCAGTTCATAGGTCCTCACAGGATCTTGTTCCAAGATCACCCTACAGACTAGAGTAGAACTTATAGATTCAAACCCTGGTGGACTACATACATAGTTCAGTCATTTTGCCACATTATTTTCCTCTCCTTTTCTTTACTTTAAAATATCTTTCCTGTGATTTAGAATGTGTTGGATAATACAATGAATGTCTGTAACAAATTTTAATTCACAATTAGCTTGTGTTTTTTCCATGGATGATCTATGTTCAAAATTGATATACATTATAAGCTTCCTTAAATCATTGAAGATACCCATATTTTCACATTAAGAGCTTCAAAAACTTTTTTTGCAAAATGTGTACTGTAACTTAGCTGTTTTTCCTTTGTGAGTTTCTACAAATGTCTTTGTTTATTCCATTTTTATAAAAGCTGTTACCTATATAAGATGTAGATTTCCATGGTACATATTAGACTTATAGACTTAGTATTGTAGACCTTCAGTGAACATCAGAGATCATCTTGCACAACATTTTAATTTTATAAGTGAGAACACTGAAGCTTAGAGGAACAGAGACCATTTATATCAAAGCAGAGATGAAAACTTCCATTTTCTTGCTTTTAGCACAAAGGAGGTATCCTGTCTCCCTGTGTCACCACTTGAGATAAATATGCCAGCAACCCTAAATTGGACTCTAACTTGAGATAGATAGATAGATAGAAGATAGATAAATAGATAGATAAAATAACCCTGGGGCCAGTGCTGTGGCATACTGGGTTAAGCTGCTGCCTGTGGCCCCAGAATCCCATATAGGCAATGGTTCACATCCCAGCTGCTCCACTTCCAATCCAGCTCCCTGCTGATGTGCCTGGGAAAGCAGTGGAAGATGACCTAGGTGTTTGCTCCCCTGTGCCCATATGGTAGACCTGGAAGAAGCTCCTGGTTTCTGCTTTTGGATCTGCCCAGATCCAGCTGTTGTGGCCATTTGGGGAGTGGACCAGTAGACGGAAGATCTCTCTCTTTCTTCTCTGTAACTCTGTCTTTTAAAAAATGAATGAATTAAAATAAAATAAAATAACCTTTTATAGGGATAAACCAGTGAAATGTTGAGGCTTTTTGTTATAGCCTGGTCTCACAAGACAGCAGGCAATTTTAGTCTAAAGAAAGCCTCCAACCTGTAGACCACTACGACATTACCCTTTTGGAGGCATTGGAGAATATTGAGAAGTCTATTTTAGGGGTCAGGCCTGGAATTGGTCTCTGTCCCTATGCTGAAACTATGCTGTTCAGTACTCAGTCACACAATTCTACATGCAAAAGTATTTGGGGAACCAGCGCTGTGGTGTAGCTGGTAAAGTTCAAGTCCCGGCTGCTCCACTTCTGATCCAACTCTCTGTTATGGCCTGGGAAAGCAGTAGAGGATGCCCCAAGTCCTTGGGCCCCTGCACCCACGTGGGAGACCTGGAAGAAGCTCCTGTCTCCTGGCTTCAGATCAGCGCAGCTCCAGCAGTTGTAGCTAATTGGGGAGTGATCCAGCAGTTGGAAGACCTCTCTCTCTGCCTCTGCCTCTCTGTAACTCTGACTTTCAAGTAAACAAGTAAAATCATAAAAAGAAGAAGAAGAAGAAGAAGAAGAAGAAGAAGAAGAAGAAGAAGAAGAAGAAGAAGAAGAAGAAGAAGAAGAAGAAGAAGAGGAAGAAGAAGAAGAGGAAGAAGAAGAAGAAGAGGAAGAAGAAGAAAGAAGAAGAATTTGGGAAATGTGATCTTACTGTCTGCTCATTAAGATATTTAAACTGTTGGTGAATTGTAACATTATATCTGCCATTGTTCACATTGAAGGGCTATGTTGTATAAAAACTATATATATATATATATATATATATATATGATCCTCTGAACTGTGAGGTACTCCTACTAGTAGAGTTATGAAGAGACGGCAGATTTATATTTTCCATCTTATGATCACTGCATTGCATATCTATTTTGAGTGAAATGTTTATCATTTATTTTTTCTGTATTACTGAACATTTTCAATAGCTATTAAGAGAAGCATTAACATTTTGTTTGCAGGAGTTAAGAGAACAGTAGCAGAAACAGATAAAATGGGTTATAATATGAAGGTACTTCAAAAGGTTCCTGAAAAATGGAGTTGAAAGATAATTTTAGTTTAGCATAAGACTTTTGGACTCCATGTGTTCCAGGGGTCTTCATAAAGGTTATGGAAAAATGTGTATTATGGAAAAACTTTGGAGGCTGGTGTTGTGGTACAGCAGGTTAAACTGTCGCTTGTGATGCCAGCATCTCATATTGCAGCACCAGTTTGAGTTCCAGCTGCTCTGCTTCCATTCCAGTTCCCTGATGATGCAGCTGGGAAAACAGCTGAAGATGGCCCAAGTCCTTGGGCCCCTAGACCTGTACGGGAGTCCCTGAAGAAGCTCTTGGATCCTGGCTGTGGATCGGCCCAGCTCCTACCCCTGTAACAATTTGGGGAGTGAATCAGCAGATGGAAGCTTTCTCTCTCTGTCTCACCCCTCTCTCTGTTACTCTGCCTGTCAAATAAATAAAAATAAATCTTAAAAATAAAATCTTAAAAAATAAAGATAAATCTTAACCTTTATATCTGCATGATAGCTCCTCTCTGGTTATTAGTTTCCCATGGGAAACTTCTTTCTGCCCTGCTAATATGCCTGGGAAAGCAGCGGAGGGTGGCCCAAATGCTGGGCCCCTGCCACCCATATGGGAGACCTGGAAGAAGCTCCTTGCTCCTGGATTTCCCTCCTGGCTATTGTGGTCATTTGGAGAGTGAAGCAACAGATGCAAGATCTCTTCTCTCCTCTGAAACACTTCCTTTCAAATAAATAAATAAATCTTAAAAAAAGACAGAAGCTTCTTTAGGGAAATTGGCTAAAACTGAAGGGTGGTTCTGAATATTTTAAATATTGAAGAGCTGATCATATATAAAAATGTCTCAAAATTATATTTTGTGTAAAGTTTCATACATTAGCTGAATGTAATAATGTAAACATCCTATGGAAAATCTTATATTGCTATGCACAAGGCTGAGTTGACATTTTTTGTTGGTCAGCTGTGGTACCTAGATTGTGTGTTTTGGGCAGTATGTATTTTGGACTTTGCTTTCTGCTATGCCTATACCTTTGGCTGTTTTTATTTTAGACAAGAAGGCTGTGATTCTGAAAGCTCATCTATTTTGGGATAGTAATAGAAGTCAAAAGTATACAATTGGGTCCAGATATAAGATTTATTTATTCTTTTTTTAATTTATTTTTTATTTAGTAAATATAAATTTCCAAAGTACAGTTTATGGATTACAATGGCTCCCCCCCCCATAATTTCCCTCCCACTCACACCCCTCCCATCTCCCGCTCCCTCTCCCATTCCATTCACATCAAGATTCATTTTCAATTATCTTTATATACAGAAGATCGACTTAGTATATATCAAGCAAAGATTTCATCAGTTTGCAACCACACAGAAACACAAAGTGTAAATTACTGTTTCAGTACTAGTTATAGCATTACTTCACATTGGACAACACATTAAGGACAGATCCCACATGAGAAGTAACTACACAGTGACTCCTGTTGTTGACTTCACAATTTGACACTCTTGTTTATGGTGTCAGTAATCTCCCTAGGCTCTAGTCATGAGTTGCCAAGGCTATGGAAGCCTTTAGGGTTCGCCGACTTTGATCTTATTCCGACAGGGTCATAGTCAAAGTGGAAGTTCTCTCCTCCCTTCAGAGAAATCTACCTCCTTCTTTGATGGCCCCGTTCTTTCCACTGGGATCTCACTCACAGAGATCTTTCATTTAGGTGTTTTTTTGCCAGACTGTCTTGGCTTTCCATGCCTGAAATACTCTCATGGGCTCTTCAGCCAGATCTGAATGCCTTAAGGCTGATTCTGAGGCCAGAGTGCTGTTTAGGACACCTGCCATTCTGTGAGTCTGCTGGGTATCCCGCTTCCCATGATGGATCATTCTCTCCTTTTTTGATTCTATCAGTTAGTATTAGCAGAAACTAGTCTTCTTTGTGTGACCCCTTTGACTCTTATACCTATCAGAGTGATCAGTTGTGAACTGAAGATGATCACTTGGACTAGTGAGATGGCATTGGTACATGCCACCCTGATGGGATTGTATTGGAATCCCCTGGCATGATTCTAACTCCACCATTTGGGGTAAGTCCGATTGAGCATGTCCCAAATTATTTATTCTTAATATAGTTATCCATCTTCTATCTATATATTTCTAAGATGTGAAAAATGTTGATATTTTATCTTAAGCAGTCTCATTACCCAAAGTCCAATGGACTCGAGTCATTATAACAAGGTCAGCTTTATCTCCACTGGGCCTGTGGTTATCTGTGCCTGGAAAGTAAGCCCTAACCTATTTATTCTCTATCATACTCCAAATTCTACCTAGAAAGATGCCATGGGGCATGGTGGATACTCATTAAGCATTTTTTAATTGAGTGAAACATTATAAAATGAACTAATATTAAACAGTCCCATACTAATCCTATTACATATGTGAAATATACTTATCTAGATAGATATGCATAGTAATAGCTGGTACATTTCATTGCTATCATGTAATAATTGGTAAATCAGAATACTCTGGTGTTTTCACAAGTTAGTGCTTGTTCTTTGACTTAAGTGGGTATTAATGGAGGTATGATTTGCTAAGCATAAGTTTCTTGAATATCATACAGCTGTGGTGGTTAATTTCAGGTGTCAATTTGACAGCTGAAGGAATATTTAGACAGCTGTTAGAACATTGCTTCTGGATGTATCTGTGACATGTCAGCATTTGAATCAGTGGATCAATGGACTGAATAAGGAAAATTTTCCTTCATCCAGTGGGTGGGCACCATTCATCTACTGAGGAGGGCCTGAATGGAACAAAAAGTCTGAGGAAAGGTGAACATCTCTGTTTTCTGGAGTTGGAATAGTGTTTTCCTCCTACCCTTGGATATATAGAACTATATACAGAACTTGGATATATAGAACTATAGGTTCTCAGGCCTTTTGATCCTGGGACTTGCACCAGGGTCCCTGGGTTCTCAGGTCCTGGGCCTCTGACAGAGTTACACTATTGACTACTCTTGTTCTCAGGCCTTCAGGCTTGCCCTAAGCTTTACTACTAGGTTTCTTGGTTCTCCCGCTTGCAGATGGCCTTCCTGGAACTTCTCAGTCTCTAAAATCATGAGACCCAATTCCCTTAATAAATTTTCTCTCTCTTTCTCTCCACTCATATAGCAATCCATCTTATTGCTTATGAATCTTTGGAAAACTCTAACACAGGACTCAATAAATACGTTGGTTATAAAAACAAAATTTTGCTTAAAGTTTGAAGTTATACAGGACACAAAGTTATTTCAGCCTTATAGCTATAACTATTTAAATAGCTCATACATATAGAAATGACTTCAATGAAACACACTATTGATGAGTATTGATATTAATGTCCTTGAAAAAGATTAAAATTTTTTTTAGTATTTTTTGTTGTTGTTGTTCAAGATTCATTTTTTTTTCTTTTTTTATTTTTTATTTCATAAATGTGAATTTACAAAGTGCAACTTTTGTATTGTTGTGGCTTCCCCCCCAACCTCCTTCCCTCCCATGGCCCTCCCCTCTCCATCTCCCATCCCGCCCTTTATCGAGCTTCATTTTTAATTACCTTCATATACTGAAGATCAAGTTAGTATATACTAAGCAAGGATTTCAACAGGCTGCACTCACACAACCACACAAGGTATAGGGTACTGTACGCCTAGTAGTGTTTTTAAGTTTCATAGTAAAACACATTAAGGACAGAGATCCTACGTGGGGAGCATGTACCCAGTGACTCCCGTTGTTGATTTAACAATTGGCACTCTTATTTATGACATCAGCAATCACCCGAGGCTCTTGCCATGAGCTGTCTAGGCTATGGAAGTCCCTTGAGTTCACTGACTCTGAACTTGTTTAGTCAAGGCCGTGTCACAGAGGAGGTTCCTTCCTCCCTTCAGAGAAAGGCGCCTCTCTCCTTGATGGCCTGTTCCTTCTGCTGGGGTCTTGTTCACCAGGGTCTTTCATTTATATTGTTTTTTGCCACCATGTCATGGCTTTCCATGCCTGTGAGCCTCTTATGGACCTTTTAGCCAGATCCGAATGTCCCAAGGGTTAATTCTGAGGCAGGAGTGCTGTTTTGGGCATTTGCCATTCTATGAGTCTGCTGTGTGTCCTGCTTCCCCCGCAGGATCATTCTCTCTCTTTTAATTCTATCTTTCATTATTTGCTTACACTGGTCTTATTTGTGAAATCTCTTCGACACATACCCTATCTTTTTGATTGGTTGTGTATTTATACTAATCACTTTACCAAGTGCACTGGCATTGGTACCTGCCTCCTTGGTAAGATTGATTTGAAATCCCCTGGCACATATCTAGTTCCACCATTGGAGGTAAGTCCGAGTGAGCATGTGCCAACCTATATATCTCCTCCCTCTCTTATTCCCACTCCTATGTTTAACATAGATCACTTTTCTGTTAATTTTAAATGCCTAAGAATGATTGTGCATTAATTACAGAGTTCAACCAGTGGTCTTATGTAGGATCTGTCCTTAATGTGTTGTCCAATGTGAAGTGATGCTATAACTAGTACTAAAACAGTATTTTTGCACTTTGTGTGTCTGTGTGGGTGCAAACTGATGAAATCTGTACTTAGTATATACTGAATAAATCTTCTGTATATAAAAATAACTGGAAATGAAAAAAAAACCTGGTGTTAAATTGGAAATTGCATAGAAAATTAATCAATATTTAAAAAATATCATGTAGGATCTCTGTCTTTAATGTGCCATACACTGTTATTTAATGCTATAACTAGTACTCCAACAGTATTTTTTCACTTTGTGTTTCTATGTGGGGGCAAACTGTTGAAATCTTTACTTAGTATATACTAAACTGATCTTCTGTATATAAAGAGAATTGAAAATGAATCTTGATGTGAATGGAAGGGGAGAGAGAGGGGAAAGGGGAGGGTGGGAGGGAAGTTATGGGGGGGAAGCCATTGTAATCCATAAGCTGTACTTTGGAAATTTATATTCATTAAATAAAAGTTAAAAAAAGATTAAAATTTTTGCTTTAATTTTATGTGATGTTTTACTATTTAAAGTGACAGTTGCTTTTATCTATATTCCTTTTAAATTTGAAAAATTATTTTGGTTTGTTTCTTCATGCTCATTTGTATTTTAATCATGATAAAGTAAGAGGAAGATTTTAAAAATGTTAAAATTCACATGGAGCAATAAACAAATAATCAAGTCAACAAAGCAAAAAATATTTTAATGTATCTATTTTTAAGGTTTGCATTTTTCTTAATGGATTTCTTTGTTAATCCTACTTAGCTAAAAGACTAATTTCTTTTCTGCACCTCTTCCACGTCACTCCCAATTCACTGCAGCATGCTTCTAGGTACATTTATCTTCTTAAATAAAAATCTAGGGATGCATTTACCTTCTCATTGTTTGTAAATGTCAACAAACGAATTTTAGCTAAAATATAGAGAAAATCTTTGTTGTGGTAGGGAGTATCTAGATGTTTTAGAATGTATATTCACAACATTTACAGCTGGTTTTTATCAATAAGTAATTTCAGAAAAATATCTCCTATTCACTTTAGTTTATACCATCTTTATTATTTAGGGAATTCCCTGTAACAACACTTTACCTGTACTTTCTTTTTTTAAATATTTATTTGAAAGTCAGAGTTACACAGAGAGAGGAGAGGCAGAGGGAGGAGAGAGAGAAAGAGAAGTCTTCCATCTGATGGTTCACTCCCCAAATGGCTGCAATGGCTGGAGCTGTGCCAGTTGGAAGCCAGGAGCCAGGAGCCTCCTCCGGGTCTCCCAGGTGGATGCAGTGGCCCAAGGAGTTGGGCCATCTTCTACTGCTTTCCCAGGCCATAGCAGAGAGCTGGATCAGAAGTGGAGCAGCTGGGTCTCAAACCATATGGGATGCCAATACTTCAGGCTAGGGCTTTAACCCACTGAGCTGCAACACTAGCCCCCTTCTTTTTTTTTTTAAAGGTTTATTTATTTATTTGAAAGGTAGAGTTACAGACAGAAGGAGAGACAGAGAGAGAGGTCTTCCATCCTCTGATTCACTCCACAAATGGACACAACTGCTGGAGCTGAGCTGATCTGAAGGCAGAAGCCAGGAGCTTCCTCTGGGTCTCCCATGTAGATACAGGGCCCCAAGGACTTGGGCCTTCTTCTATTGCTTTCCCAGGCCGTAGCAGAGAGCTTGATGGGAAGAAGAGCAGCCAGGACAGGAACCAGCACCCAAATGGGATGCGAGCTCCACAAGTGGAGGCTTAGCCTAATAAGATCAGTGCCAACCCTTTACATGTATTTTCTTTTGCTATTTCCTAATGTGTATTTATTTTTTATGTGTGTCATTTAAAAATTAAGATTCAGAGACTGTACTGTCCTATGTGAATCTGATGTGGGACAATATAATAGCTAATCTACTTAAAATCAGATATTAAGATAACTTGAGTACTTTAAAAAATTCAAGGTAAATCAGCTAAGCAGAGGGGGGAAAAGATATTTTCAGAAACCAAATATTCCTTGGACATATTTGTAGATGAGTTGTGCTTCTCTGCTTGCATTTGAACTGAATGGTCATCCATGTGTGAGGAAATAAATTTGAAAGCTAACTGAATGCTTTGGCTCGTCTTTCCAAGTATCTCCTGCATCATCTGGACTTTTAAATTTATTCCATCACACATGGCTGGCTAGGCTCTCCAAATAAAGTTGGCAAGAGGTGATTCTTTTATGTTTCTGTTAATCTCAACTCACTGAGACAGCAACTGCTTTTGGGCCATGTGCTACTACACTTACATATTTTTTCCTTTTCAGCAATTTCTTCTTTACTCTCAAATTCTTTTCTAGAAAATTCCTTATGGACAGATAATAGCCACTGTGATTTAACAAATAGATATTGTAAACAAATTGTAAAATACTAGTTTACACTACAAAGGTAAGTCAAGCTTTGACATGTTCACAAACAAAATTGTTTCTGAAATACTCTATTTGAAGAAATATTATTCTATCACACACACATACACATACACGTCTGGAAAATACACTTGGTGATTTAAAATTAATTCAAATTTGGTTACCCTCAAAGAGAGATAATAACAAAAACTTTTGAATTAACTCACACCAATTAACAAGTTGTGCTTGAAAAATTAGTTAGAAAATAGCCCCAGGCTCATCATTTGCCCTCTTTCTATGTAACAATATTTATTTATGCATTGCGGTTCTAGTTGTATATTTGATACCAACAATATTGCCTTTATTGTAAGTAAACATACTGGTAGAGCACATATTTCTATCCTACATCCTGAACTGAATTGACTCAATTCACTCTACTTTGGGCTTTTCCTCTTAAAGTTGTTTTTTTTTTTTTTTTAAGATTTATTTATTTATTTGAAAGTCAGAGCTACACAGAGAGATGAGACGCAAAAAGAGAGAGAGGTCTTCCTTCCTCTTGTTCATTCTCCAATTGGCTGCAATGTCTGGAGCTGCGCCAATTGGAAGCCAGGAGCCAGGAGCCTCCTCTGGTTCTCTCACGTGGGTGTAGGGGCCCAAGGACTTGGGCCATCCTCTACTGCTTTCCCAGGCCATTCCGCATAAAGTATTTTGGCAAATGAAAGTGAGTTTAAATGTTGTATGGGTGTGTGTGTGTGTTTAAGATTTATTTATTTATTTGGAAGTCAGAGTTCACAGAGAGAGAGGGAGAGACTAAAAAATAGAGAGATCTTCTACCCACTGGTTCACTCCCCAAAAGGCAGCAAGAGCCAGAACTGGGCTAGGCTAAAACCAGGAGCCAGGAGCTTATTCTAGGTCTCCCACGTAGGTGCAGGGGCTCAAGGATTTCAGCGATTTGCTGCTGCTTTTCCAGATCATCATCAGGGAACTGGATTGCAAGTGGAGTAGCCAGGACACAAACTGGTGCTCAGATAGGATGCTGATGTTGCAAGCAGTAGCATTATTCAGTACTCCACAATTGTGGTATTTTGATTTGGAGAAAACTTACATTTCTAAAAGTAAACTTTGAGATACAGGAGCTGGAACTTAGCCTAGGGGTTGAGATGCTGATTAAATGCTTGTGTTCCATATTGGAGTAACCATGTTCCAGTTCCTGAAACCAGCTTCCTGCTAGTGCAGCAGCGATGATCCAAGTAATTGGGTTCCTGCCACCCATATCAGAGACCTAGACTGAGTTTCCAGGTCTTAGATCTTTCCAGGCCCAGTTCTAGCCATTGGCTAGCAATTGAAAAGTGAACCAGCAGATGGGAGCTCACTTTTTCTCTGCCCAACCCCTTCATGAATAAATTTGAGATATAACATTTTCTTCTAAATTGAAACTATGAAAATGTATAATGAACTGCACAAAATTCTTAATTTTATTTAACAAAGTACATATTTGAAAATAGTAAGGTGTTTTCAATTACTGAAATGGTCGTTTGTAATTGAATAATTTTTTTTGACAGGCAGAGTTAGACAGTGAGAGAGAGAGAGAGATACAGAGAGAAAGGTCTTCCTTCTCTTGGTTCACTCCACAAATGGCCACTATGGCCAGTGCGCTGCACCGATCCAAAGCCAGGAGCCAAGTACTTTCTCCTGGTCTCCCATGCAGGTGGAGGGCCCAAGCACTTGGGCCATCCTCCACTGCACTCCCGGGCCATAGCAGAGAGCTGGCCTGGAAGAGGGACAACTGGGACAGAATCTGGCACCACAACCAGGACTAGAACCCAGTGTGCTGGCGCTGCAGGCGGAGGATTAGCTAAGTGAGCTGCAGTGCCAGCCTGTAATTGAATATTAAAAACAAATAAAATGACATCAAACAGGTAATCAAATACATGATAAAGAAGGCAATTTAGGGGTGGGCATTTGGTGCAGTGAGAATCCCACAGCCCTTATGGGAGGGTCTGGTTTGTATCCTGGATACTTCACTTCCAATCCAGCGTTTCTGCTAATGAACATGTTGGCAAGCAGCAGATGATGCCTAAAGTATTTGGATAGAGTTCAGGGCTTCTGTCTTCAGCCTGGCCCAGTGCTGGATGTTGCCTGTATTTGGGGAGTGAACTAGTGGATGGAAGATTTTTTTCTGTCTCTGTCACTTTGACTTTAAAATAAAATAAATAAGTAAAAATTTAAAAACAAAAAGCTGACTCTCTAGTGAGAAATAATACAACATAAACTGACTGACATAATAGATTGACTAGATTGACTAATTAATCTTACATTAAGTTGCTTTTTATCTGTTTTTTTTTTAATTTGATAGAGTTAGACAGTGAGAGAGAGAGACAGAGAGAAAGGTCCTCCTTCCGTTGGTTCACCCCCCAAATGGCCGCTGTGACCATAACTTTGCTGATTTGAAGCCAGGAGCCAGGTGCTTCTTCCTGGTCTCCCTTGTGGGTGCAGGGTCCCAAGCACTTGGGCCATCCTCCACTGCCTTTCTGGGCCACAACAGAGAGCTAGACTGGAAGAGGAGCAACCAGGACTAGAACCTGGTGCCCATATGGGATGCTGGTGCTGCAGGTGGAGGATTAACTAAGTGAGACATGGCACCAGCCCCTAAGTTGCATTTTTTTTATTTCAATTTTTTAAAGTATTTTTTAAACTTTTATTTAATGAATATAAATTTCCAAAGTACAGCTTATGGATTACAATGGCTTTCCCCTTCATAACTTCCCTCCCACCCGCAACCCTCCCCTTTCCCGCTCCCTCTCCCCTTCCATTCACATTGATTAATTTTCAATTCTCTTTATATACAGAAGATTGATTTAGTATATACTAAGTAAAGATTTCAAAAGTTTGCACCCACATAGAAACACAAAGTGAAAAATACTGTTTGAGTACTAGTTATAACATTAAATCACAATGTACAGCACATTAAGGACAGAGATCCTACATGAGGAGTAAGTGCACAGTGACTCCTGTTGTTGACTTAACAAATTGACACTCTTGTTTATGGCATCAGTAATCACCCATATACATTCAGGGTAACCATCAATAAGTAACTAGTTGATCCTGCCATTTTTTTCCACGAATATTCCTATCATTTACTTTGGATTTCTTTTACATTTTTACTGAGGGATTTTCTGTCTTACATTCATTCATGATGATGGCTATCTTTCTGTGTTTCTGTGTGTTGCATATTTTGTAAGGCTGGATGCATGGTGACAAATTCTTTCAATTTCTGTTTGTTATTTTACTTTATAAATGAGAGTACAATTTGTTGACAGTTTTTTAAATAAGATTTGGAATATGTCTTGCTATTTTCTTTTAGCCTGTAGGGTTTCTAATGAGAAGTCAGCTGTTAGTCTAATTAGAGATCCTCTGAACTAATCTGGCATTTCTCTCATGCACATTTTAATATCTTTTCTTTGTGCTTTACTATGGAAAGTTTGACTATGATGTGTCATGGTGAAGATCTTTTCTGGTCATATCTGTTAGGAATTCTGTGTTTCCTGTATTTGGAACATTCCTTTCTTTCTCCAAATTAGGCAACTTTTCTGTAATTGTTTCACTAAGTAGGCCTTCTAGTCTCTTGTCTCTTTCCACACCTTCAGGCTCTCCTAAGACCCCTATGTTGGGTTGTTTGATAGTATCCATAGATCTTCAACACTGTTTTTAAGTTTTCTAATTTCTTCTGGTTGTTTTTGGTCTGATTGTAAAATTTCCAGAGATTTGTTTTCTAGCTTGGATATTCTTTCTTCTGCCTCATCAAGTCACCTGTTAAGCTTTCCACTGTATTTTTATTTGATATATTGAATTTTTGATTTCTAGTATTTCATTTTGATTTCTCTTTAAGATTTCAGTTTCATGGGAAAAATTTTCAGTCATATCATATATGGTTTTCTTTAGTTCATGGATTTGCTTCTGATTGCTTTTGAGTAATCCTATGATTAATTTTTTGAATTCCATTTCCAGCATTTTTTTTAATCTCTTCATCTTCACTTTCTAATATTAAAATGCTTTGTGTTCTTTTGGTGGAGTCATAGTGTCATCCTTATTCTTATTTCCTGAATTTCTGCATTTATTTTAAGGCATTTGTAGAATTTTCTTTCCTCTGATGGCTTTTATCTTTGAGCTATGCCTCTGTCACTTAGTGGAATGTCTAGACTTTCAGTGAATACCAAGATGTGTGTGGTGGGTGTGGCAAGGGAACTCTGTTCAGTGCTCCAGGATGGGCAAGTAACGAGGGTAACACCCAAGTGGGGCATAGTAGCTCTCCTCTGGTTAACTGGATGGGGAGGAATGACCACCTCTGTTGGTGCGACCACCTGTTCTCCTCCAAGCTGAAGAATACCCAGGTGTTAGCTCCCAGCATGCTCAACACTAAATCACACCACTGTATAAACTGCACATATGAACTCTGGAGTCTTTCCTGTGAGCACGATTCCCTCTGCTATTTGCTGCTCTAAGCAACCAAGGAGCTCTGAGAATGTGCAGAGACACTCTGTGATTGCCCAGAACCCAGCTACATCCTGTCTCCTCTCACCCAGTCAGTGTTTTCTCAGTCTCAGCTGCCAGGGCTCTCACGGTTAGGGAGTACAAGAGGGGCCACTCTGCCCTGATAGTCCATCCTGTCTGCAAGGAGAATAAGTTGTCCCCAGAGCTGCTGTCTGTGTGTGCTCCAGCCCAGTCCTCCCAACCATATCTATGTCAGTGGGGAATATAGGCTTTTCTCTCCGGTAAGATCTCTGGTTTACAGTCATACAAAACACCCACCAGCTGCAGCCCCCACTTGCTTCACAATTGTGATAGGCATGTAGAGAGTCCTGAAGGAGGCCCTTCCTTTCCCTCTTTCCCTAGGGATGGCTCCATCTGCCCTCCTGTTGCTGAGTGGGTGCTGAGTGGGAACAACCTTCTCCATGGTTGCTCTTGAACTGCTATGGTTGCCCCAGAGGACTGGATGGAGGGCGATCTCAATAATTGATGGTGTGAGCACACAAGCTAGAGCAGCCACTACCTGCCTGTATACAAACATAGTGCCAGCCCTTCCACTGCTGGCTGCAGGTTGCTGTTGTCGCAGCGACGAGGGAGAGAGAAACATGATGTTTTCCCTCCCCCTGAGTGAGCAGTTGTCCAGCTGCCCTGAGGGATCCTGGCCAGACCCAAAAAAGTACAGTACACTAAGCTCTTCCTCTTGCTGTATGAACGGCGGCATGGGCTCGTGTAGTCAATCTCACCTGGTCTGGTAGGGTGGGGCGCCTTCTTCCCGGGATCCAAGCTGCTGGGTGCTTTGTTGTCTCGTCGCACCTTGCGGTTTCCACTGCTTTCATAGGATCTCCCAGAGCTGTTTCCCCCTGAAGCTTTACCTTGAGAGTGAACTTCCTCCACTTTTTAAATATTAATTTCACCTAACCTAAATCAGACTGCCCTGTGGCTATTCTGCCATCTTGGAGCCAATTAAAGGGCTTTAAAAGAAAGAATTAATGATATTGAAGAACAAACAGTTAAAGCACTATCAAAGAGCTGACAATAAAAATGCATTTCTTCCTCGCCCCCACCCTTGCCATCCTGATATCATACAAACAAGTTTTTAACAAGTATTAGATCAATCTCAATTGAAAATATCTTTGGGGGACAGCATCGTGGTATAGTGGGTAAAGCCACCGCCTGCAGTGCTGGCATCCCATATGGGTGCTGGTTCAAGCCCTGGCTACTCCACTTCTGATCCAGCTCTCTGCCTTGGCCTGGGAAAATAGTAGAAGATGGCCCAAGTACTTGGGCCCCTGAACCCTTGTGGGAGACCTGGAAGAAGCTCTTGGCTCCTGGCTTTGGATTGGCGCAGCTCTGGCCATTGTGGCCATCTGGGGAGTGAACCATCGAATGGAAGACCTTTCTCTCTCTCTCTCTCTCTCTCTCTCTCTCTCTCTCTCTGTCTGTCTCTGACTTTGAAATGAATAAATAAATCTTAAAAAAAAGAAAATGTCATTGTATGTCATTGCTAGCCATCACCTTCTCAACCTTTCAAATATTATATCTGTATATTTGTGAGCATACATTCAACAATTTGATCATGACTCTTGTGCTTCAAGTATTTGAAGTATAAAATAAAATGAAGATCAGGGTCAACTTTATTGGCAGTAAAGCTGAGAGTTTCTACAACAACGTTTGTCATGTGATAAACGTGGCTGATCTTAAAAAATTGTTTGTGGTTTCCTTCTGGAGTCCCCTACATTTTTGTATCCATCACTCTCGTGTCTGAAGCCGTTCTTTGAAAAAAATTGTTTTCAATTTTAAAAGGTAAAAATAACAAGAACATATTACCACTTTAAAATGGTATTGTACTCTTCAGTTAATTTTAAAATGTCATCTCTTCATTTCTTTCAATAATTATAATTTTCAAGATCAGTTCATTTCCAGCATATATTTAGTTGTGCTCCTATGATAGGAGATTATGTGCATTATATAATTGCAGATTCTGGTTGCTTTGGCAACAAAATGCTTGTTTTAAATTTAGAAACTCATTTATTTTCTGTCACTTTATTCTTTACTGTTAAGGAGACAAGCTGTTTTCTGTTAAATAAAAAATAAAAAGAGATACTATTATAATGGGTGAATTGTCAAGATTTGCTTTTTGTTTAGGTTTAAGCTACAGGGAGAAGGAACAGCCAATTTTGACAGAAATTAAAATACTTTATACACATATAGTCTCAGTGCTAGAGAAGTAAATGCAGTGAGGAACCAAATTCCTTAGTTCTGGATTGCGTGGAAGTATGACCAATGCCATCTACAAAACTTGGTTTCATAAGCTGAGTTTTAGAAATGTAGATATCTAACCTATAGAGGGGGATAATTTGGAGTGCTTCCTCAAAGAAAGGAATATCCCTCTTAAAAAAGATTTATTTTACTTAATTTGAATGGCAGAAAGAGAGAGAAGGGAGGGGGGAGAGAGAGAGGGAGGGAGAGAATCTTCTGTCTACTGGTTTCACTCCCCAAATGGCTACAATGGTCAGGACTCAGCCATGCTGAAGCCAGGAGCCAGGAACTCCATTTGGATCGCCCACATGTGTGGCAGGGGCCCAAGCATGCTAGCCAACTTCTGTTGACTTCTCAGGCACATTAAAAAGGAGCTGGATGGGAAGTGGAGCAGCAGGGACTTGAACAGGTCCTCCAATGTGAGATGCCAGATGCAGTGGCAGCTTGACCAACTGAGCCACAATACTGGACCCAGCATCCCTCTTCTCAAAGCTCAATTTTTATACTCTTAAAACCTACCCTCGTACGAATACATGATCAGTATAGGTTACAGTTTTATAAAACTAATTAAAGAGGTGATAAGCAGAATATCAACCATTGATGAGAAACTCAGTTTCCATCATTGCTGAATTCTTCCCCCTCCTGGGTCTGCCCAACTTCCTGTCTTCAGGTCTTACAAAGGTCCAGAAGATCTAAGGCAGAGTGAGATATTTCAGATATCATAGCTTTGGTGTCCCCCTTGGCTGAGATCACAATGTCTCTTGAAAGGACCCTCTCTTGAGGCTAAGGACTTTGAACAATGTCCCTTAATAAGGCACTACCAATTCTCATCACTGAGGAGGCACAGAACTTTGGTGATGATACTTCCAAAAAGCCCCAAACAAACTTTTTCCTTAATCTGGGAACCAAGTCTAATATGCCTCCTTTCTTGAAAGGTGTTCTGTCTTGCCTCCCTCCTTGGGATAATTTGGTATAATTCCCTTAATAAATATAGATTTTTCTGAAGCAAAAGACTGGAGAATGTTCCTCAAATTTTAGATTTCATATTAAATCAATAATTGCAATGGATAGAAGAAAAATACAGATAATTAAACAAAATGAGTAATTCAACATATTATTCTTTCATTATGACTTTTAAAAAAGTATATATCATTCAATGGATCTTCAAAAACAAAGAATATAAGTATAAAATATTGGTATTGCTGTAACAAAAATACATGTCACAGATTTGTTTTCAAAAGATAATATAGAATGCCCAAATGATTTAGAAATTAGGTCAGCTACTTGTAAAATAATAATTTACAGGGGAGAAAAGTTTTCTGTCACATATCTATATGGTTTTATTATATTTCTGTTACTCATGTTTTGACTACCATAAAATGGTAAAGGATGATTATGTCTTTATATGACTGAGTTATATCTGTGAGTTTCATTATTGTCTCAGGAAATCACAGTACTTCAATGCTTGAGATGTTGGAAGAAGATCCAAATCATAAATTTAGGGGAGATTTCTATCCTATTTATCTTTTTTAGAGACACTTTCTAGATTTATCCAAGAAATATATTAAAGCTTCCTCTCACAAGAAAAAGTTGTTTGTTTGGGGCCGGCGCCGGCCATGGCTCACTTGGTTAATCCTCCTCCTGTGGCGCCGGCATCCCATATGAACGCCGGGTTCTAGTCCCGGTTGTTCCTCTTCCAGTCCAGCTCTCTGCTGTGGCCTAAGAGGGCAGTGGAGGATGGCCCAAGTGCTTGGGCTCCTGCACCCGCAAGGGAGACCAGGAGGAAGCACCTGGCTCCTGGCTTCGGATCAGCGCAGAGATGGCTGTAGCAGCCATTTGGGGGGTAAACTAACTGAAAAGGAAGACCTTTCTCTCTGTCTGTCTCTCTTTCACTGTCTAACTCTGCCTGTCAAAAAAAAAAAAAAAAAAAAAAGAAAGAAAGAAAGAAAGAAAGAAAGAAAGAAAGAAAGAAAGAAAGAAAGAAAGAAAGAATTGTTTCAATTTAGCTGTTTGTTCTCATTTCATACAAATATGGCAGAACAGACTCCTCTGGCTTTGTCTACCCCTTTTATATGTCTTTCTTTACCAGATAAAGGAAGTGAAGATTGATTTGACCTCAGTTTTTTTTTTTTTTCTTTCTCAAAGTTATCTGCAAAATCATGCTATTTTATTGTTATGTCAACCTCACTTCTTTTTGTACTCAATTTTTACTTAAGTTTCTTCTTAAGATGAGTTTATGAAACTATACTTTTTAATTTATTTATTTATTTTGGAAGATTTTATTTTTATTTGCAAGGCAAAATTACAGAGTGGAAGAAGGAAAGGGGTGAGGAAAGGGGGGTAGATCTTCTATCTGCTGATTTACTCCCTAAATGGTGGCAACAGCCAGGGCTGGGCCAGGAGCTTCTGCCAAGTCTCCCACATAGATTGAAGGACTTGGGTCGTCTTCCGCTGCTTTCTCAGGCACATCAGCAGGGAACTGTATTAGAAGTGGAGCAGCCGCTGGTGCCGTGGCTCAACAGGCTAATCCTCCGCCTTGTGGCGCCTGCACACCAGGTTCTAGTCCCAGTCAGGGCGCCGGATTCTGTCCCTGTTGCCCCTCTTCCAGGCCAGCTCTCTGCTGTGGCCAGGGAGTGCAGTGGAGGATGGCCCAAGTGCTTGGGTCCTGCACCCCATGGGAGACCAGGATAAGCACCTGGCTCCTGCCATCGGACCAGCGCGGTGCACCAGCCATAGCGCGCCAGCTGCGGCGGCCATTGGAGGGTGAACCAGCGGCAAAGGAAGACCTTTCTCTCTGTCTCTCTCTCACTATCCACTTTGCCTGTTAAAAAAAAAAAAAAAAAGTGGAGCAGCCAAGACTCAAACTGTGGCCCATCTGGGATGCCAGCACTGCAGGCTGTGGCTTAACCCAGTGTGCCACAGTGGTGGCCCCAGAAAACTTCTAATTTATTGCACAACAAAAAGTAGGGAACAAAGAATTTAATGCCAAGTAGTTCTTTAGAATTTCTGTATGTGAATATCAAGAGGAAGGAAGTAGCTGCGAGCTCATATGTTGCTAAATCAAATCCTCAGTCCTTCTGTATCATGATAGATATATTTATGATATACACCTGGAACATTTTAGCATTATTATTATTGGAGGACTGGGGAAAATTTTATTTGTATGTGAAACTAGGGCAAGCACAGAGTTTTCTCTGTACTGAAAACTCTAAATTTCTCTAAGTATCTGACAAAGTGTTCACTTCATGATTTGTGTTTAATAAACTCTACAAAGATGTTCTAATTATAGTGGAATTAAATAATTAATCTGTATTGATTTACATTTACACCTATGAGAGAATCTTCATTTTCTTGATTACAATCAGAAATTTTATTTTAGATGAGTTTATGGTTACTTTTGTTTTTAGTCTCACCTTCTAATTTCTCCTTTAAGGAGTTTTACTTATTTTGTACTCCTGTCAAAAACTGCTTTACCTTTGTATATTCTTTTACATTCAACTTTTTCTTTATCTCTACCTCTTACAATTTCATTCATCCATTAAAGTTCAACTGGTATTCTGCTGCCATGAAGAATGTCAGTTTCTCAACTGGGATATGAGTTCTGTTTCCTCTGAATTCTTATAGCATTTTAGTCATTTTCCTATACTCATTTAACTTACAATTATTTTAATATAAGCAATGTCTCCCTTATTAGATTCTAAGAGTCTTGGTGAGAAAGAGAGTCAATTGTATATCTTAGAATATATCTTATTTTAATTCTATGAAAAATAATTGTCATTCAATATTTTAAATGAATGGAAAATATTACACATAGCTATCATCTTCAAGGCTATTTGTAGTTCACTTGTATCCCCCAAACACAACATCGAAACAAAGAAAAATAACAGCATATTGAAGACTAACTATACCTGTTACTTCCATTGCTTTTCACTTTTTATTCTTCTGACTCTGACCTACTCTCTTTTTAAGATTTATTTATTTATTTGAAAGGCAGAGTTACAGAGATGCAGAGGCAGAGACAGAAAGAGAGGTCTTCCATCCACTGGTTCACCCCCCCAGTGGCCTCCACAACCGGAGATACATTGTTCCAAAGCCAGGAGCATCTTTTAGGTTTCACATTCCAGTGGCCATATGGGATGCCAACATGGCAGGTAGAAGCTTAACCTGCTGTGACACAACACTGGCCTCTGCCTAAGTATTTTATTATAATAATGTTTGTATATCTTCCCAGGAATGTTCCAGGAACACCCTCTGAGGAAAAAAATAAGGGGTTTCACTAGCAATATTTGGGTGATTTTTCTAATGGAAAATTAGTCATGTGATATGTACAGCAATAATTTCATCAAAATTTTCAAAAATGCAATTTTTTCTAAAGCCTTTATTTAATAAATATGGATTTCATAGGTGCAGCTTTTGGAATATAATGGTTCTTCCCCTCCATACCCACCCTCCCATCCCCACTCCCATCCTACCTCCTATTCCCTCTACCATCCCATTCTTCATTAAGATTCATTTTTAATTATCTTTAATACAGAAGATCAACTCTATATTAAGTAAGGATTTCAACAGTTTGCACCCACACAACGTATAAAGTACTGTTTGAAGACAAGTTTTACTGTTAATTCTCACAACACATTAAGGACAGAGGTCCTACATGGGGAGCAAGTGTGAAGTGACTCCTGTTGTTGATCTAACAATTAACATTCTTATTCATGACATCAGTGATCACCCAAGGCTCTTGTCATGAGCTGCCAAGGCTATGTAAGCCTTTTAAGCTCACAAACTCTGAGATTAGAGTTCTCTCATTAGAAGTTCATTAGAAGCTCTTTCCTCCCTTCAGAGAAAGGTACCTCCTTGTGCAATGGCCCCTTCTTTCCTCTGGGATCTCACTCTCAGAGATCTTTCATGTAGGGCATATTTTGCCGCAGTGTCTTGGCTTTCATGCCTGAAATGCTCTTCTGGGCTTTTGAGCCAGATCTGATTGTCTTAAGGGCTGATTCTGAGGCCAGAGTGCTGTTTAGGGTGTTTGTCATTCTATGAGTCTGCTGTGTGGCCTGCTTTGCATGTTGGATCATTCTCTCTTTTTTAATTCTATCTATTGTTATTAGCAGACACTTGGTCTTATTATGCAGTCCCTTTGATACTTATTCCTATCTTTATGATCTGTTATGCACTTAAAATGATCACTTTAGTACAATGACATTAGTTTTAATCTGAGGATCAGGGGTCTCCAGTCTGGCATTTTTCTGTGATTAGACACAAAAACTTGCTGGAAGATGTTTTTGTGTCTAATCACAGAAAAATGCCATTTAATCATCCTTTCTATGTGCTTTGTCAAAGCTACCATATTCAAGCCAAATGGGGAATGTTTTTAGGGGGGCCAAGAATAAACTTTTGTTATGATATGCTGTAGCAAAGAATTTCATGATGCACTGCTATTAGCCCAGACCTAGGAAAATTTGCCCTTCATATCCATTATCTCTGATTTCCATAATAGTGGTAGTGAGTTTACAATGCTGAATTCACACTTGCAAGCACATAATTTTTTCGTTCAATGGTAATTCTATTGGGTGAAGGATGACCGAGTGGAAAAATTCCATTTACATTTGTAAAATGTCTGACAATCCAAAACAAGAGATTTACTTTAAAAGCATTATCTCTTTTGATACTTTTAGCAACATGGAAGGTTAGAAAAAGCATGGAGAGCTGCTTCATTTCATATATCAAAGAAGTGACACCCACACAGTCATATGATCTGCATAAGATAACATAGGATGGAAAAAATCAAATCAAGAACCACACCACTCATGAAAACATCTTGCCTCTTCTAAACCTTATAGATAGGATAGAAATCATACATATGATTTTTGCAAGATAGTACTTCCAGCCCTTATTTTTTTTTACAGTTATTTACTGAATAAATAAATGAATAAATTAGTAATCCCTACACTGTAATACTATGTGGGTAGATTGGGCCATTCATGTGTTTTCCAAATGAGAGTCTCTCCTTCATTTCCTTGCTCCCTTCTCTCTCTCCTCCTCTCCGCCCACACTTCCTTTCTTCATTACCTCTGTTCCTTCTTTCTATCCTTCCTTCCTATACCTTTCATTAACTCCTTTTTTCCACAAAAAGACACCTTCTCAATTTTTTCCAAATTCCTAAATCCTAGCACAACACCTCATACAAAAGGCACTTAATGTTTATTGAATAAGAAAACAAAGACATCCAGTCTTGTGTGCATAACCCTTCACTTAAGAAAACTTTATTCCTAATTAGCTGCACTTATTTAATAAATATATCTCTGTCAAGCATATACCCACAAATTCCAGAAAGTTTGATGATGTGATAGAGGTCATGTTAGGGTACCTGGTACTGAATCAGCAACACACAAATTGCTGGGGACTGTCGTCAGCCCTGCCCAGCAAGTTTGCTTTCTTTCCCATGCATCGCTGCAGTTTGGATTCTCCCTCCTGCAAATAGTTTTCAAGTAGCCTGGAAAGGAATGAGTAATCTGTGCATTCTGTGACTATATAATAGCAAAAGAATCAGTAGCAAGAGAACAATGCAAAGGATAACAGGAGCCGTGACAAACAGTGGAATCTAATTAGGGAAAGTAATTATGACTCATCTTACTGGTGATTGTTAAGTAGTGAAGCAGTCTTCCCCTTAACATTTATTCTTCCTCTGAGTTCCTAGGGTAACATTGTTTGTACCACTCATTTGGTGTTTATTTTTTGCTTTAAAAGTCATTTAACTTATCCTATTTTTTTCTTCTCATCTGTGACTTAGTAAGAACCAAAAATGGTATGATAGCCAGTGGAGGAAATCAAATAAAGTGGAAAAATAAAATTAAAAGTTGCAGGGTCATGTATGCTATTTAACCCTGTCTTCTGTAGTTACCACCACTTTGATTTTAGACAAATTCGATTTTCTAAAGTGGAGTGGATAGTTCAAGTCATATAATATTGTTGGTTAAATGATTAAGTACCAAAAAACAGATAGAGGTGGCATCTAAATATATAGCTCATGTGTGTGTGTGTGTGTGTGTATTTCCACAGGATTAGAATCCACTTTGAAATGATAAAGATGGCCTTCCTGTGGACACAACCAGAAACACTGCCATAGGCATGTGTCTGGTTTGCCATGGTAGCTTTTCCACGTAGAAAAAGAATGGAACAATAGGTGGCATAATTTCAAGAGAGGGAAAGGTGTGCCTTCCTATGCACCTAGATAGTGTTTGAAGACTCTTCTTAGCAAAAAGACTGTTGATACCAAAACAACAGGTCAGCCCATGCTGAAATCTCTAATGGTGATCATTGTAGTAGTTGGGAGGAAGGGGAAAAAAGGAATGCTGAAGGAATCCTGGAAAATGAGTGATTCCATGTTTCCTTGCCATAGAGTACAATGATTTTAGAAGATCTTGAGAGAGGACATAATATTCAGAAAAGCTTTTAAAGACACACACCATCTCATTTAAAAAATATTTGTTTCTAAGCAATAGAAAACATGACTAAGAATAACTCCAAAACAGATATTTATACCTTTTACTTAGTAAGGATTCCAAATGGACATTCAAAGTTTGGTGCATCTGTTCTGAAAAGTTATCAAGCAATCAGGTCTCTTCTGTCATCCCACCTAGACTTTATCAGTGGCTGACTTTTTCTCCTAGGATCTCAAGATGGTTACTCTCCCTGCAGATCATAGAGCACACTGAGGTTCTCAAAAGGTAGATCCTGATGAAGCCCAAATTATTCTCATCGTTAGGGTTTAACTTTTATTCTTAAGGTAGACTTTTCCCAGAGATTACTAAACTTTCCAGGATTGTTAGGTAATGAGCATGAATGAAATCTAAATTAAATGTTCTGCCTCCCAGGGCCTCTAAGAGATGATAACAAGAGAAAACTCATTATGAATAAGAGTTGAATGAGTAAGATTATTATTTCTGTCACATAGCCCCAATAATAGTGATTGACATAGGACAAAGTGCTTAGTGGGAGGTGATGCGGGCAAGGTGGATTTCTCTTCCTTGTGCTGGCAAGGAACATAAAATTTTAAAGATTAATTTCATTGCCATTGAAATAGATTACCTGCACTTATCAATTGCTTGGCTAAATAATGACTCAATATATGTTATCTTTCTAATTACTTGTTTAAATACCAGTTATAAGGCATAAATATACTGGACTAGAACCTGATACAAAGCAAGTGTTCAAAAATATCAGCTTCCTCTCAATTTTTGTGCCTTTAGGAGCTTTTTCTGCTTTGTATCATTTTGATCAATAAGAAAAAAACCCACTAAGTTAGCTCAAAGCAAAATGAGGATAACCCCTTCTTTCTCACTGTTCCTTTTTCCTTTCCTCTGTATTTCACTTTGGACCAGCTTTCTCTATAGATGGTATCCTAGTGAGTTTGGGCTGCTGTAAAAAAGAACCATAGACCAGATGGCTTATAAACAACAGAAATATATATCTCCCAGTTCTGGAAGCTGGAAGACTGAGATCAAGTTGCCCAAATGGTTGGGTTATGCTAAGGGCCTGTTTCCAGGTTGTATATTCCAGATTCCAGTTTTGCTTTTAGTTCTTGACATGTGATGAGAGTTCACTATGGTCTCTTTTGGAAGGGGACTAATCCCATTCTTGAGGGCTCCCCCTGATGATTTTATTACCTTCTACTTTTCCCACTTCGATTTATGAACTTTGGAAGGGATACAACATTCAGTCTATAATACATAGATAATATTGGTTTCCAACCAGGTTCCCAGACACGATTTTTCCTATGACTTATTTAAAATTTCATTACTTAAGTGAAGGTAATACATTTATACTCTTTTTTTTTTTTTTTGACAGGCAGAGTGGATAGTGAGAGAGAGAGAGAGACAGAAAGAAAGGTCTTCCTTTGCCGTTGGTTCACCCTCCAATGGCCGCCGCGGCTGGCGCACCGCGCTGATCCTAAGGCAGGAGCCAGGTGCTTCTCCTGGTCTCCCATGGGGCGCAGGGTCCAAGCACTTGGGCCATCCTCCACTGCACTCCTGGGCCATAGCAGAGAGCTGGCCTGGAAGAGGGGCAACCAGGACAGAATCCAGCGCCCCAACCAGGACTAGAACCCAGTGTGCCGGCACCACAAGGCAGAGGATTAGCCTATTGAGCCGTGGAGCCGGCCACATTTATACTCTTTCTTCTTCACACGTGATAGTGATTGTGCTCTTTCTTTTGACTCTATATTGTACAAATATCTAGTCAATGTTCTAGCTGCATCCCACAATCCATTCTTTCTCTCTTTGCAATAACTTCAATTATTTTTACTGGACATATTGACAAAAGGCTACACGTCCCCGTTTCACTTGTACTCAAGGCTCAGCCATGTGACACTTTGGCTAATGAGGTATAAGTGAAAGTATTGTATGTGACTTTTGTAAAAGGAAAGGACTGTAAAGAGGCAGACCATTTGAGACCTGAGATAGCAACATGGTAGCTGGAGCTCAGGCAGCCATTTGGACTAGGAGAATGGAGGTTTTGCCTAAGGAATGTGGGAGAGACCTGCCAGGGGTGGGGGAAGAGTCTGAGGAACTTCTTGAGCTACATCAGTTCATATTCATAATACAAAGAGATATTGTTATTTAAGCCAGGCTAGAAATTCTCATTTCTTTTTCTTTTTTCTTTCTTTTTTTTTTTTTTTTTTTTTTAATTTTTGACAGGCAGAGTGGACAGTGAGAGAGAGAGAGACAGAGAGAAAGGTCTTCCTTTTGCCGTTGGTTCACCCTCCAATGGCCGCTGCGGCTGGCACACCGCACTGATCTGATGGCAGGAGCCAGGTGCTTATCCTGGTCTCCCATGGGGTGTAGGACCCAAGCACTTGGGCCATCCTCCACTGCACTCCCGGGCCATAGCAGAGAGCTGGTCTGGAAGAGGGGCAACCAGGACAGAATCCAGCGTCCCGACTGGGACTAGAACCCAGTGTGCCGGCGCCGCAAGGCAGAGGATTAGCCTATTGAGCCGCGGCGCCGGCCTGAAATTCTCATTTCTAATCAAACTGACAGTCTATTAAGCAGTACAGAAATTATAGGATGGTCAGCATCTAAAATCTGAAGCTGAAGAATTTTTATCTGAGGCAGGAACAGCTGGTGCTATTGCCTTTGACGTTGATAGTGATGAGTGATGCATAATGACAATTTAAGACAAGATGCTCCAGCACAGTAAAAAGAAATTTTCAAAATGTGAATCCCTTGGCTCAAAAATAAGAACTTATGAACTCAATCTTTATGATGGAGTGAAAAGAACGTCAAAATCCTGCCTTGTTATTAGTCCTGGAGATGAACCATAAACTTAAGATTCATTAAATACTGTATCACTTATTTTTAAAAGTGTTTATCTAACACCATCACCATCATTTTTGAGGTAACATATAATTTAGCAAAGAATGAATTCATATTTTTCTTATTCATTAAGGCTTATGTAATTTAAAAATGTATTTTGCACAAAACATTTTGATTTCCTAGAAATATTTTCATTTTTCAATTCTTTAAGGGTTTATATTTTTTAAAAATGGAATTTTTTCTAGAAAAATGAATGAAAGTATTAGCATTTTGAAACATGATATTTAAATACTTTTTAAATGTGGCAAAACATTATTTTATCTTTAAATGAACTGGCATATTTTCAACTGTTGAGTTTTTTCATTTGTGTGTCTTTAGGGGCTTTATTTTTATACACATACAAAGTAGTTGGTAAATACATACTTAAGGAATAAGAAAAAGTTATAGTTGTGAAAACAGTAAAATTATTCTCCATAAACTCCTGTGGGTGATCCTGTGCCTGGCTAGAAGATTGCCTATCTAGCCTATGCAGGTGGTAGAGAAGGCCTGGCACATCGTGCCCCTGAGCAAAACCCTGGTTGAGGACTCAGCACGCTGAGACCCACACATGACCAGACTGCTGGCAGGTGGCAGGGGCCCCAGGCACATTTTCCCCACCTCCACCTCTTGCTGAGGGACCTTGTAACCATCAGTTAGATAAACAACTCCTGGATGTGAGGAAGTCCTGTAAGACAGCTCTAGGAGCTATGTAACCTACAAGATGATTGGTAAAGGGCTTTGGCGCCACCACTCCCTCTGCCCAGTAAGATTGCTATTACCACCCCATGCCATGTCTCCCCTTTGCCTACCCTATAAAAACTTGTGCCTGATTGCTAATCAATGGACATGTTCATCGAAACTGTCTCTGGTACTTCTTGTTGAAGAACGCCATTGACCTACCATCCCTACAGTGTGGGCCTCACAGGACGAGCCCACAAACTCCTCCACTCCTGAGTCCACTGATGATATTATAATGCTTCATAATTTAAAGAGAATAATTTGGGATTGAGGAATCTATGACTAATACCTTTAGAAAACCTCTTGAGACTTGAGCATGGTGCAAACAATAGTAATTGAAGAAATGCTAGTTTTTAAAAGAAATATAAATATTCTACTAGCAGTGTTGAAGAAAACAGTAGAAAGTTATGCTTTGTTTTTATCATTTAGGGTTTATATATGAGGTATATATGTATATGTCTATATATATGTATACATATAATGTGACATAGCTGTATTCTGTTTATCAACACATGGTTCTAATTCAGTCTTATCAAATTCATGTAGAAATCAGTTTCCTTCCTCCTCTTAAGGTTTATTATATAGCAAAAGTTGCAAGATGAGCATTTAATTTATTCAGTTATTTAATACTAAATTCCAACCTCAGTACCCCCAGTACTGCAGAATAGGCCATCATCACTTCACATAGTTTAACTTATGGACTTATGGTGGTTTTCACAGCAGTCTTGCTCTCCTGTAAATTCCAGAGTGGCAATCACTCTGTATTGTGCACTACTCCAATCTCAGCACATAAAATATTGTTTGGTTCATTTGGAGTGTTTAAATACATATTTCTGAAATGAATCTATGAGCTTATAAGATATTTTTAGTGTGAAATAAAAGAAATAAAATTGAAACTCAGAGATAAAAGGGACTGGCTTAAAGAATCCAACCAAGTGAACCAAAGGACAACTGAAAGTGATCCCAGTCAGCATTAATGTTAACAATAATACGCAACCTGAGTGGCATAGATACTGACCAGCAAGGACAGAAGCAGCTCAGTCAGATTTGAACACTTGGCAATGCCGTACTGAATATTAATTATCCCAAGCTCCAGCAATAGCTGGAAATAGGGTCTTAGATTCTGTTGGGAGTATTTCTGTCTCTTACCTTTTCTTTCACCTTTTTGTTCCTTAGTTTCTTCACACTTAAAGGTAGTTCAATCTCTATGGTTGCCAATGGCTGTAGAAGATAGCATATAAAAATTATCATTGCATGGAGACTTTTATACTCTATTTTATGAAAATTTTCGGAAAAGGAAGATAGTATTGTTGAAGAGATCAAACAGTAAGTGTTCATTACAGTAGTTTTGCCATTAAAGCTTTGATAAGTTGTTTTCTCAAAATATGAAGAGTTCTAAAGTAGGACATTCAGGAATCCAAATGTTTATTTAATCAATAGCTTATTTTGGCAGAGACAAAGATCATCAAACATTCAGTTGCTCCCCTGCATTTCCCAGCCTCCTTTGAAGTCACACTAAGACTATGTAATTAGTCTAAACCAATGGGTTATATATGGATGTGTTTGTGTGTCTATGGGTTAAGTCATTAAAAGCTTATGCACCTTCAGGCTGGCAGTGTGGTGTAGCAGGTTAAGCTGCTGCTTGCAGTGTCAGCATCCCATATGGGCACCGGTTTGAGTCCCAGCTGTTCCACTTCCAATTCAGCTCCCTGATAATACGCCTGAGAAAGCAGCAGCAGATGGCCCAAACCCTTGGGCCCCTGCATCCACACAGGAGACCCGGATGAAGCTCTTGGCTGCTAGCTTCACCTTGGCCCAGCCCTGGCCATGGTGGCCATTTGGGGAGTGAACTAGAAGATGGAAGATCTCTCTCTCTATCTCTGCCTCTCCTCTATAACTCTGACTTTACAATAAATAAATAAATCTTTAAAAACAAAACAAGTTGTGCACCTTCTAGATCTTTCTTGTCACTTGTCCTAGAGATTTTGGTGTCCATGTGTTCCCCATGGTGTACTGCAGTTTGGAGTAAGGCTGTCTTTTCTACATTACACCACCATTAAACTGAACAAAGGGAACATACTTCTGTTTATGCACCTGAAGCTCTGTGGTTTGTTTATTGTGACACTTAGCATTAATTATTCTGAGGAATAAATCTGTTTTAAATATGATTTACTAGGGGTAGTATGTGGCACAACAGATTAAGATGCTGCTGGCGATGCCAGCAGCCCACATTGGAGTGCCAGTCCAAGTCCTGGCTGCTCCACTTCCAATCAATTCCACGTCCTTGCTAATGTGCCCGAGAAAGCAGTGGCGGATGGCCCAGGTATTTCAGCCCCTACTACCTATGTGTGAGACCCAGATAGAGTTCCTGGCTCTTGGTATCAGCCCCAATGATTGTGGCTTTTTGGAGAGTGAATGAACAGATGGACGATTTCTCTCTCTCTCTCTCTCTCTCTCTCTCTCTCATTTCACTCTGACTTTGAAATAAATGAATAAATTTTAAAAATATGATTTACTAGAAGGAATTAAGACTTTGGATTTAGAGAATTTAGGTTAAAGCCCAGCTCTGTCATTTACTGTGATGTTACTTTGGGCCAGTTGTTTGGTTTTTTGAGTTTCAGTTTTCCTATCAGGAAGATGAAAATGATAATGTTGCCTATCTCAAGGCTATTTTAATCATGAGGTGAAATAATGTAATCATTAAACAAAATTAAATGCCTTTTGGGTGGCTGGTATAATGATAGTTAAACTTACTTAGAGTAGGCATAAGGAGATAAATTCATATCTGTATTAATACATCTGACTCTCAAACTTACATTGCAGGCATTATCATTGTCATCCCCCCCCCCTTTTAAAAAAAAAAAGATGTATTTATTTACTTTGAAAGTCAGAATTACAGAGATAGCAGAAGAGAGACAGAGTGAGAGAAAGATCTTCCATCTGCTGATTCACTCCCTGGATGTCTTCAATGGCCAGCCATGGGACAAACTGAAACCAACATCCAGAATCTTCATCCAGGTTTCCCATGTGGGTGGCAGGGGCCCAAATACTTGGGCCATATTCTACTGCTTTTCCCAGACCATTATCAGGGAGTTGGATTTGAAGTGAAGTGGCTGGGACACAAAGTGGTGCCCATATGTGATATCAGCATCACAGGTGGTGGCATTTCACCCTAGGCCTAAATAGTGGCCGCTGTCATCCCCATTTTAATTGAGGCACAGTACGGTTGAGTGACTTATTCAATGTCTTGAAGCAGAGATTTGATCCTAAGCAGTGTGGTGCAAGAGTTGACCCTCTAAAGTTTTGCCTCTTATGGAGCCTCCTGTAATTAAGCAATTGGGCTATTCTTATTCATAATATTCTGACTCCAAATGTGTAGGTTTTTCTCTTCCCGACAAATTTTCCACTTTCTGGACACCAACCGAGTGACTGAATGCCCTACAATTGAACAATGATTGTGTGCCAATAAAAACAAATAATCTAAAAAAAATAGTTTATCTCATAATAAAAAAAACCTCAATTCTGGTATTAACAACCTAAAGTTAGCACAGATCCCATAGGTTGAGGACTTTGTCCTGTAAAACTGCCCCAACTTGAGATAGCAATCATTAAGTCCCAGGTTTTCTGACCAACTAGTTTCTGACCTGTATTTCTATCTACTTCTAAATCAGGGGTTGCCAGGACTTCCTCTTCGTGTTCAATAATTTACTAGAGTTACTCACAAAACTCAGGAAACATTTTATTTACATTTGATGGTTTATCACAAAAGATTGAACCCAACAGCAGCCAAATGGATGAGATTCACAAGACAAGGAACAAGCTTGAGGGGAGAATGCAGAGCTTCTCTGAGTGCACCACCCTTCTAGCTCCCTGATGTGCTCCTCAGTCTGGCATGTACGCCATTCAGAGATTGTATATGTTCATTATATAGGCACGATTGAATTAATCACTGGCCATTGGGAATTAACAAAGTCTTCAGCCCCTCACGCCTCCCAGGGGTCAGAGGATAAGGCTGAAAAATCATAAAATGATCCTCTAATCATGACTCAGTCTTTCTGTAACCACCCCCAACCCTGAGGCTGTCCAGAGGCCCTCAGCCACTAGTCACATCATCGGCACACAAAGGATATTTTTAGCAAGCGTTTTATTAGCTGTGTATTAGGAACTGGACACAAAGACTAAATATTCATTTTTATTATATCATTATAATGTTATTTTCTTAAATTTGGATAATAGTAGAGATACAGCATGAGATAAAATCTGCATTCAACTCTTATTTCTAGCATGTGCTAACCAAGCTACCTCAAGCTTTTGAGTCTCGATTTCTTTATTCGTAAAATGACTGACATGAACATGGTACTTAGATAATTATTTGAGGATTCTAGCATGTGCTAACCAAGCTACCTCAAGCTTTTGAGTCTCGATTTCTTTATTCGTAAAATGACTGACATGAACATGGTACTTAGATAATTATTTGAGGATTCAGGAAAGTTATGTATATTAGGAAGATAAAGTTCCAGTAACAATGAATGGCAACAGTGGACATTAGTTCCCTTTACTCTGGTTATTCCTTGATTAATGCAGTAAGAACACAGGACAAATTTACTTCTCCCTGGAAAAATCAGTCACATTAAGAAAAATGTACACATATTGAAATCAAATAAAATGCTGTTATTCATTTACATTAGAATCCTCCCTCCACTGATGTTGCACGTCTAAGCAACTCTTTAGTAATAGTCATGAGACACAACAAATGGTTTTTGAACAATTCTGAAATTATGCAAGAAAGGCAGCTTGTCTTGATGGACAAGAAGCTCTTAAAGGCCTTTCATCTCCCTTTTTCTCTGTGTCCCTGTTCTTTTACATAAAGTTTTCTTTATGAGTTATGATACTGTTGTTTTACTACAGAGGATAAAACTAGTAGGAATTGGGACCAGCCTTGTAGTGTACTTGGTTAAAACACCACCTGAGATCCAGCATCCCATATTGGCTCTTTGTGTCATGGCTGATCAATTTCAAATACAGCTCCCTGCTAATGTGTCTGGGAAAGCAGCAAAACATGGCCCAAGTACTTGTCACCCGTGTAGGAGACCCTGATGAGGCTTCTGGCTCTTGGTTTTGACTCCTCCCATTGAAGCCATTTGGGGATTGAGCTAGCACATGGAAGATCTCTATTCCTCTCTCTATCTTCTCTCTTCCTTTCTCTCTGTAACTCTGCTTTTCAGATAAATGAACAAATATTTTAAAAAATCTAGAAAGAATATTCTAGAATAGATTCTCTGGTCAAAAATTGCCATCCAACAGATGATGAAACAGAGACCCAGCAACTTTGACAGTGGAGACTGACAATTTGCATTGTAAACACCCAGACTTTCTGTGGTCCACTGTTCTCTGGAACATTTCTTAAAATGTTGGTTGCTATTTTAAATTATTTTAACAGGTAAATATGCATTGAAATATTGCTTCTCAGAGGTATTTTAGGGGCCATCAAAGAAGGAGGTACCTTTCTCTGAAGGGAGGAGAGAAATTCCACTTTGACTATGGCTTTGTCTAAATAATATCAGAGTTTGTGGACTGAAGAGGCTTCCATAGCTTTTGCAGCTCATGACAAGAGCGTTGGGTGATCACTGACGGAAATAAGTGTCAATTGTTAAATCAAAACAGGAGTCACTGTGCACTTGCTCCCCCTCTAGGACCTCTGTCCTTAATGAGTTGTACTATGAAAGTTAACGGTAAAACTAGTCTTCAGCAGTACTTTATACTTGTGTATCTGGGTGGGTGCAAACTGTTGAAATCTTTGCTTAGTATAGAGTTGATCTTCTGTATATAAGGATAATTGAAAATTAAGCCTAATGAAGAATGGGATGAGAGAGGGAGTAGGAGGTGGGATGGTCTGAGGGTGGGAGGGCAGGTATGGGGGGAAGAACAGTTATAATCTAAAAATTGTATTTATGAAATTTATATTAATTAAATAAAAGCTTCATATAAAAAGGAAAATGTAGTAGATATACACAATAGAATACTATTCAGCCATAAAAAGAAAGAAATCTTGCCATTTGCAGCAAAATGGATAGAACTAGAGAACATGATGTTGAAGGAAATAAGCCACACACAGAAAGACAAATACTGCACGCTATCCTTCATGAGTTGAAAATTAAAAAAAAAAAAATCTAAATCTGAACACAGAATGTTGATTACTAGAGGCTAGGAGGGATAGGAGTTTGGATTTTTAAAGAAGGGAAACTGGATGTGGTCATTAATTGTAAAACATTAAAAAATAAAAAAGGATATATATCCTCAGGATCCAGATTAAAAAAAGAAGTGGCTAGTAGGGTTGGAAACTAATGTTCATGTGGGATACTATGTTGCATGCAAAGGCTTAACCTGCTGTGCCACAAGGCAGCAACCACCCTATTGACACTTTTAAAAAACAAACAAAAAACTTCATATCATCTTTGGTTAATTAAACTGAAAGAATAATAAGCTTTATATGAATAAATAGAATTTTGAAAGTGGGGCAATTATAAGGTTTACATTTTATTTCAACATTTACTGAGAACCTGCAATTGACTAGTCACTGTGCTGCCTGCTAAAGACAGAGAGAACAATTCGACACAGTCTTTGATATCAATGAAAGAAGAGGGGGAGAGAACCTCTAACCATGAAAGAGAGGCTGTGTGGGAGTGGAGAATTTGGGGCAGGGTGGGGCAGGGTGGGAGCAGAGCAAGTTCACTTGAGGCTCCTGGCAGAGGAGTGGGAGAGGTTTTCCTTTCCTGAGGTAGGCAGCTCCAGGTCCATTTGGTTTCAGCATGGAGTCAGATGAGGCTGTGTGAGAGTGTTACATTCATCTTTATCAAGCTCTGAGCTATGCCTGCAGCCATGGCAGCAAGCCTAGTTTTCTATTGTTTATAACAACAAATGATTTAAAATGAATAAAAATCCCCTAAGTTCTGTTGTAAAACGATAATAATAGAATAACAAACAAACAAAATTACCATTAGGTTTGTGGTACTTGCCCATCTGCAATTGTGGCCATCTTTCAGCATTTTATTGCTTAATTTAGAAATAGGTAACCTCAGCTGCCAAAAACAATTGAGAATGTCAAGTACAGGGGGACCAAACATAGCATATGGGCTGTGGCTACATGTCCTGGAGAATGACCTTCGTTGCTATGCTCCCTTTTACTGCCTGGGAGTTAAAGGTCTCCAGTAACTTCTGGCAGTGAATAATTTATTTGCCATAAAAGAACATTTATTCATTTTGTACAGTTGTTGGCTTAAGAAAATTATAAAAATTATCCCTGTATAAAATTCTGAGAGCAAATATATCATTTTAAAAGAAGCAAATATTTAATGTCATTAGTGAATAAGCAAATAATAAGAAAGACACACTGATTTAGTAGTCATCCTGTTATAAGAAAAACTTTCACAATATGGGCAACCAAATTTATGTAATTGTAGGACCATTCTAATGCCTGTGAGTGAAGGAAGATATTTTTAAACCCTTCCTTCTTTACTGCTTTAGTAGGGGTTCCTCCTGGGTTTTTTTTTTTCTTTCTCCTATACTTGTCCTTAATGTTGTTCTATCCAGTACTTGCCTGTTCCATTCTCTGCTCCTCTTGCTAGATAATCACTTCCGGGATCTAGGCTTTACTTGCTACCCATTTGGCAATGATACCTAAATATATTTTACTTTATAATTTAACTCTGTATACATCTCTCTAACTGCATTCTAGATATCTCCATCAGAATTCATAATTTCAGCTGGAACTTTTCTTCCCCCAAGTACCATTCTTACCCAAATGGCTTCAGTCACCCAGGAGATATCTTTAATTCCTGTCTTATTCTCCCCAAATGGTCAGGGTCTTGAATCCATTCACATTCCACTCAATCACTACAGTTACAGTTGTGCCACCACTGTCTCTCATCTGGATCCTGCCATCACCTTCCTTACTGACTTGTCTATAGTTCATCCTTCATATCAGTGCCAAGGGAAACTTTTAAGTGTTATACTTAAAATCAAACCCTTTACTGTGTGGTCCCAAAGTCCTTCTATGATGTGTCTCCTGCCTTCTGCTCTCAATTCCATCTCTTAACCCTAGCAAGCTGCATTTCAGCCCAAACTCCTTTCTGTTCTTGGAATATGCAAGTAGCATACTTAATCTTGCTTTAAAATTGTTACACTTACTGTTCTGCTTGGAATCACCTGCTCCTTACTCCCATCTTCTCATGACTGGCTACTTCTAGGGATTCAGGGCTCAGCACCAATGCTATCTCATCTACAAGCATTTTCTCACCATCTACTCTCCAGTGGTCCAATTTTTCTGTCTTTTTCTCTTTACTCCATCTAAATTTCCCTATGGGATTTAATATTAGAAGCCACCCTGTTTATTAATGCAATTATTGTTTTGTTGCCTGTGTTTTCTCATCTAACATAATTTTACACAAACTTTTTTGCATCATGATATATCTAGGAAATGAGTATGTGATAGTTATGCTCTGTAAAGTCACTATGAATACTAAATTAACAAATACTGACTCATTGCTCCTGCAGGATATACAGTTAGTTCCTGAAAGCTTCTGATCCAAAAGTCTTATTGACCCATTGATAAACAAGCTTATTTTATGTGTGTTTATGTTTAAAGACATCACTTAATTTATACTCATGATTCATAACACATTTAACTCATGACCATAGTACTGTAACTCATGCCATAATGAAGCTTTTCTAACACACTTTTTTTCCCTTTCCCTTTAAGACACATTACAGCCTTCTTACAGTTAAGAACATCAACAAAACTTTGGCATTGTGTTTGGTTAATATGCTAAATAGTAAAAACACTAACAGAAAGTACAGAAGCAGAAAAGATGTGGCACTAAATAAACCACAGAGAGAACATTTGTTTGCAGTATGAAAACTGAAATAAGACAACAGACAAGCATCTTTTCAACTTGAACCTGGAAATTTGCATTACATGTCTCAAAATAATCATCTCTCTGTGCATGTTTGTGAACCATTGTGAAAATACTACACGGATTTTGGTGTTACAAATAAATTTTAGTGAAAATGTGAATTCACAAATGTGGAATTAATGAATAATAAGGGTTGACTGCATTTGTATGACACATGTGTGTAATAGTACTAATGGCATGCATGCCTATTAAACAAAATATAGGAATATCTAATCTAGTACATAATTGAGAAATGATTACAAAATCCAGTGCTACAGCATCTTCAGACTCTACCCTAGCCAACCGAAGGACTAAAAGGAAAGACAAAAGCCATGTGTGTAGAAAAACAGGAAGCAAAAAGAAGAGAAACTCTATCTATGTATCATCTATCTATGTATCATATAACTATCTACCCATCTACCAGGAATCTGTCTGTCTATAGTATAGATTGGCCAAGGTTCAATCTACTTTTCTGATATTAATATTTTGATGATTCTCTTTCTCTTGAGACTCAAAGACAAGAGATGTTTTCTTTCTAATAAGTTTTATTTATTTTGTACAGATTATTTTATTTTTATTGTATTAAATCTATGCTTTCATAGTGTGCTGTATTATATTACTTTGAGAAGACAATAGGTTTGTTTAAATAAATGGAAAAATAAAATTACTTCTAGCTAACTGAAGAAAGAATAATCTAGCACAAAAATACTGAGATTCCTGGTAACTGGAGTAAATAAATAAAATGGGTTTGTATCTTTTCATCATTTGGCATATATGAATATCAATTTATAAGGAGAGGAAGTTTCACCTGAACCTTTTCCCTGAGTGAAATTTTCTGAATAGATGTTTAAATAAGAAAACTTAATATATTATAAAAATGAGAGAAAATGGCACAAATAAAATATTGAGGGGCCAGTGTTTTGGTGCAGCAGTTTAAGCTGCCATTTGCAGTGCTGGCCTCCCAAATGAACTCCAATTGGAGTGCTGGCTGTTGCTTGCTAAAGTTCCGTGGAGGACAGAGGAGGGAGGCCCAAGTGCTTGGGCCCCTACACCCACGTGGAGATCCAGATGAAGAGATGGAGCTCCTGGCTCCTGGTTTCAGTCTGGCCCAGCCCTGGTCATTGTAACCATTTGGGGAGTGAATGAGCGAATGGAAGATCTCTCTCTCTCCCTGAATTTCAAATAAAATAAATACATCTTTATAAAAGGGAAATACTGAATTTCATTTTATGTTACATAAATTTTGAGTCATCTTTATCTTCCCTTAGCCCTCATTTAATCTTTACAATAAACTGTGAAGTGTGCACTGGTTTCTCTCCAATGTATTGGTGATCAAAGGGTAAAGGAATTTTGGCAGAACTTCATTGGTCTTTACTGAATATTGAAAAAAATAACATTAAGTCTTTGTAATTCTGTGAGAAATTTGGATGATATTGCTAAAGTATATAGCTTATGGGATGTTGAACTATGAGTTTAAATCTTTAAAATGATTTCTGGCATTTTCCAAAGAAAACACTTCCATCTGTCCGTGCCAGGCAGCAACAGAAATGGTTTCATTGATGCTAAGTCTGAGTTAAAGAGATTAATGGCACTGGGACTCATCTTTGCAAGAAGGGTGAGACCTCACCATTCAGGACTGATGTCAACTTGAGTGGGTGATTCTAAAATACCATTCTGTTGAAAGCAGATGATACGTGAATGTTCTGAAAATCATTTAAAAGTCCTTTTTGCCCAGCTCTCTTTTAAAGGCTGTTACATTTTCCATCATTGATATGCTGCTGAACTGACCGTGCTGAGGTGCATGTGTCCTGGGGTAAAATTGAAATTCAAGTGGACGTGTCATGAGAAATCTGATAGTGATGTGCCAAGGAGCCTGCAAAAGAAAAAATTGTTTTCTGTTATCAGAATGTCAGAGACACGGAGCCTGGTTGATTGAATGGCTATTCTGAGTAAAATAGATTTCTCTGTGTGTTTAGAATTCCTTCACTTCTTCATTTTACTTCCAAGGGAATTTTCAGGAGCCAGATATGAAACCGAATGGCAGGGACCTCTAGGAGGTCTGAAATGAGGTGGATTTGCAGTGATGGTTGTATATCCTGTGCTGCAGAATGCAATGGTACACTCTGAAAGAGGCATTACAGTCCTGGGACCGAATCTTCAATCTCTCAGCTTGGGACAAGCTATCTGAACCTCAGTTTTTAAATCTATAAAATGGAGATTTAATATCTACCTCAAGGATGATATGAATTTTTTTTAAAAAAGCAATTTTTCCTACTCCTATTCTCTCCTTAACACGCTAGTTCTGACACTAGATGTGTGTGGTAGGAAGGGTGGTTCCTCCTCTCATCAATATAATGTCTATTTGGAGATAGAGTTAGATTTCACAGGTTAAGGGCTCAGTTTCATAAGACTTCCCTTACTTCAGTCGCCGATTGCAAACTTCAGATTGGTGCCTATATTTCTAACTGTAAGCTGGGGGCTCTCATGACTCCCTCTTTGTGCTCAATTAACTTTCTAGAGCAATTTAAAGAACTCAGGAAAACCATTGACTGATGTTTACTCATTATAAAGAATAATACAAAAGACATATAAGAAAGGAAGCATATGGGAAGGGGCAGAGCTTCCATGTTCTCTCCAGAATAACCACCAGTCACCTCTACATGATCAAGAATTCAGTTTCTCCAAATCCTGTCTTTTGAGGTTTTATAGGGGCTTCATTATGTAAGCATGATTAATTAAGTCATTGGTCATTAGTGATTAACAACTTACAGTTCATCTCCTCTCTCTAAGAATGGGACTGATAATTCCACCTTCTGGTCACATGGTTGACTCTCTTGGCACCTGGCCTTCATCCTGAGACTTTCGAACCCATGCATCAAGATCATCTCTCATGAGAACAAATAATCTTCCATCACCCAGGAAATTTCAACGGGTTTAAGAGTTCTCATTCAGATGCTCTTATCATTCAGAAAATTAAAAAGGTCTTATGCTCTGTGTCCAGAACCAGAGACAAAGACCAAATATTAGAACCAAAGATTTTCTGAGCTCCCCTAACTACAAGGGTTTTAGGATCTCTGTGTAGGAACCAGAGGCAGAGACCAAATATCTATTTCTTCTTTTGTCATAATATCAAAGTGAAGATCCTATGAGACAATATGCCTTCAGGGTCTGTCACATCAAACACATTAAGCTAATGGTATTGAAATTCTACCTGCCCATATAAAAGGTCTGGACTAATTACCAGTGGTTACAGCCTTCCTCTCAAAAGGCCTTTGAGTTTTATAGCAGATGGCTGCTTTATTATACTTCTAAACACTGATTCTCCAATGTGACTACACATTGGAAACATCTGGGTAGGTTTAGAAACTATTGATGCCTGGATCCCTCCTGTAGGGACTCCGATTTAGCTGTTCTGAGGCATGTTCTAAGCATCAGGATTTTAAAAATCTCAGCAGATGATTCTAATATGTACCTCAAAGTTGGCAGGATCCAAAAGTTATGCAGAGTAGGCAGTAGATAATAATGCAGGAAAAACAAATGATGTCTATCCCCTTTAATTAACAAGCAGATGGGTGTGCATTTGGTGCAGCAGCTGACATTGACTAGGGTACACACACCCTATATTCGAGTGCCTGACTGAGCTCTGCTCCTGATACTAGCTTCCTATTAATGCTATATACTGTGAATCAGCAGATGATGGCTCAATTATATTTGGGGTCTTTGTTACCCATGAATGAGACTCTGATTGAGTTCCTGGCTTTTGACTCTTCTCCAGTTGTTGCAAGTGCTTGGGGAGTGAACCAGCAGAATGGATCTAAGATTGTTCTCTGTCCATCTTTGCCTCTCACTGTCTTTAACTCTGTCTTTCAAAACAATGAAAATCAATGTTAAGCATTTTTGAAAGGTTGCCTGTAAATAAAATAAATGAATAAACACAAAGCAGCTGTAATGAAAGATAACAGTGAAGTCAGGCTTGAGATTTGGGGAATAAAGACAATTAACTACAAGCCAAACAAAAAGTAATGTTATGTTGAAGGGATGACCAAAAATAAATCAAAACTGATATTTACCTAAGGAAATTATCATGTAAGTATACTGCAGTATGGTTTAGAAATAAAGTGGTTGTGGTAGAGGGGAGGATATTTAGCCTGTTGGTCAGACCCTGGCTAAGATGTCCTCATACATGTTGGAGTGCCTAAGTTTGATACCTACCTGACCCTACAATCCAGCTTCCTGCCAATGCAGACCAATGGAGACAGCAGGTGATAGCTCAATTGACTGGGTGCTTGCTGCTCGTGTGAGCATCCTGGATTCAGCTCCTCATTCCTGGGGTTGGCCCCAGGAAGGAGTCATTTTGAGTACTTTGGAAGTGAACCAGTGAATGGGAGCTTTCAAACTCGCTCTCTTTCTCTCTCTCTCTCTCTATTCGTGTGTGCGTGTGTGTGTGTGAAAGATAATTAAAAAGAAAACAGAAATAATGTTGTCAAAAAATAAGCTGTTGGTTATTCAGAGACAAATTTACAGATTTTCCCTAAACATTTTTACATAGTAGTGTGGGTGTTGGGTCTAACAGTTAAGATGTCATTTAGAAATAGGAGTACCTGGATTCAATGCCTGATCCCAGCTTCCTGCTGATGCAGTTCCTGGGAGGGTGTTGTAATGGTCCAAGTAACAGAGTTTCAGCTGCCCAAATGTGAGACTTGGTTTGAGTTTCCCAGATTTTGGCTTCATTTTCCTGCAGCCCGCACTCCTTCAGAGCCATTTGAGTAGTAAGCCAGCAGATGTACTCTTGCTCCCACATTCTGTCTCTGTCTCTGTCTCTCTTTCTCTCTCTCTCTCTCAAAAAAAGATGCATTTGTCAAGGAAAAGGATTATAAATCATTCATTCATATATTGGCAGGCAGCTCAAATTTGGGGCTCATAAAAACCAATATATTCCTTAGGTGCTTCTGACAAAGAGGGGGTTCTATTATCTTTTCATTGATAGAGAAGTCTCTGAGTGCCTTTTCTCTCCGAGTTCATCTGATAGGTTGATATCGAAAACAGGAGTGTTGGACAGCACTCAAGCTGAGGGTTTTATGATATCTGAAGATTGTGTAGAGAGGACAAGAAAGAATCTTTCAAGGTGAATGTCACTTAGAGACAGGCATTGTAGCCCAGTGGGTTAAGCTGCCACTTGAGACAGCTGCATCCAGCATCAGAGTGCCAATCTGACTGACTAATCCACTTCTCTGCTTCTCATCCAGTTTTTTGCTGACTCATGGCCTTGGCCTGGCCCAGGCCTGCCTGTTTTAGGCATCTGGGGAATGAGCCGGTGGATGGAAGATATCTATCTCTCCCTCTCTGCCAACCTGCCTTTCAAAAAAATAGACAAATCTTTAAAAGAGAAAAGTCATTGAATTAAAGAGGAATGCCACAATGTCTGGTTTGTTTCCTCTATTGTCTTCTTATAAGTTTCTGTAGACAACTCAGAAAATTTTGATTAAAAACTAATTGCAAATCAAATGAGTATTGTGAAAGTGAAGAAAGATATTTTCTGATTTTTATTTAAATGTTCACCTTGGAATTAGTCTGAGTGTACCCATGCTCTCACTGTCATAGTGTCTTGAGATCTTCACCATCTGCTAAGATTCCGTCTTTCTTTAGCTTTTTGTCTTTCTTTAGCTTTTCCCTATACCAAAAGTACATAGGAGAAGATTGGTGACCACAAATACATAATATGATTATAATAAAGATAATTCACAATCTTTTTGAAATGCATGACTATGTAAATACATACATATATGTGGATAGAATAGGTGTACAGATAAACACGTACATACACAAAAAAGCTTCTGAGACCTATATGTATACTCCTCCTTCCAATAGCTGTGAGATTCCTTAGCTTATAGATACAGTTGACTATGATGAAAACAGGGAATCAATGAACATTTGGGAACAATATCTATGTGTCTTGGTTCTTTGCTAAACTGCAGGCTCATTGAAGCAATAATGGAGCTTCCTACAAGAAGTTCTTCTTGGGCTCTGTTCACTTTTATCAACTTGGATAAGTTCTCTCCATGTCTTAAGAAGTTTATTCCATTTTTAAGTTAAACTGCTAGAAAGTCATTCCCTTGTTCAGTTCAGCATTGTGGTAGAGATAAAAATGAGAAACAAACAAAATGAACATTAGTAAGAGGATTTTTTTTAAATGGTATACCTATTCAGTGGCAAAGTGGAATGCGTCTGTTAAACAGAATGAAGTAGATACATCGTCCCATAATAATAAACATTATTATTTTGGCCAAAATACATAGTTAAATAAATTAGCAAGGTGTGGAACAATGAGTACAGTATAATCCATAAAATAGAAATTAAAATGTCTAGAGAAATATACAAAATTTTTGATCACTGCTTATTGCTAGAGAATGAGACTGGAGTTGAGAAAGTTTCAATTATTTAAGTTTGTACCTCTTTCATTTTTGCAAAAACCAAACACAAATTATTTTCAAGGAAAATTGAGTAAATACTAGGGATCTTTTTAAGGCTTAAACAAATATTTACTGACTGGGCTCAAATTTTAGTAGGTAAGTAACTAAAGAAGTTTCAGCCCTAAATAGAATCTCCAAATTTGCTGAGAAGTAATGTCTACAAAGGAAGAAATTATAGTTTTTAGTCCACTAAGAATAAAACCCAGTGCTTTGAAACCAAAAGATTTTAGTAAATGCTGTTCTAATTTATTGAAATTGTCCTGGGTCCAACAAGCATCCTTCTTTCAAATATTGGCCCAGTGATATGGGATCTTTGGGAACTGTCCAGCCTGATCCAAGGTGATTGTCTAACCCTGCACATTTGCTTATGGGGTGGATTTCAAATGTTCACTTATTGAGACTGAATTTATTTTTGTGTATTCTGGTAGGTCTTTGATTATAGGGTTCATATAATTCTACCTGCCACTAAGGCAAAAGACGATGTCAATTGACATGCATTATGACAAGCTATTTGCAGCCCTCCAATCTTATAGTCAAACTCATCGCATAATTACTCTAAAGATCTAAGTCTGCCTTCAAAATAATCTAATCAGTCAATCAATAACTTGAATAGTACTTCTGATGTTCACTCAGAGCGAAATGAAAAGCTTATTAAGTGACAAATGTATACTACAAGGTGAAAGGCAAAAAATCTGTGTGCTCCAGGACATTTGACCTCTTTATCAGATAGGTAACAGGACCAACATCTGTTTGTCATGGCATGATGCCATTGGCAAGTGATCTTTCCAGGTTAATTATTGGATGATGTGTAGTCTTTCAGTAATTTTACAGTGCTCCATTATTTGAACCTCAAGTAGGCAGATGCTTCCTTGAAGAAATCAAGAAAGTGCTGTGATAGGCTCATGGTAGAATGACAAGAACTCAGATGCCTTTCTACAGTAGAAATTCTAGACAACTTGAATGTTAGGGGTTTAGTTCCTGACTATAATATTGATATTCAATCATTTGATGGACATAGGAAGGAATAGTATTAAAGAATGTCACCAACCTTTCTGTTTAATTAGAATAGTGATATATCACCACCTTAAAATATTTCCCCCAAGGAATGTTCTAGAAGTAGTACATTAAGAAGAAAACTTGAAAGGAAAAATAAAATGCTCAGAATTTTTGTAAATATACTTTTGAGAATATAAGGATTTTTGCAACAATAGATTTTTAAATATTTATTTATTTGAAAGGCAGAATAATAGAGAATGATTTTCTACTTGAAAGTTCACTCTCCAAATACCAAGAGGCCAAGCTGTACAAGGCTGAATCCAGGAACCAGGAACTCAATCTGGATCTCACATTGATGAAAGAAACTCAGGTACTTGGGCCACCATCTACTTCCTCTATAGTACCTTAGCAGGAAGTTGAATCAGAAGCATAGAGTAGCCAGGACTTGAACCAAGTACTCTGATATGGAATGTGGCCATCCCAAGTGATGGCTTAACTTACTGTTCCACAATCCCCACACCTGTAACAATAAATTTTAATTGTATTCCTACTTATTACTGTTATTATTATCATTAGCTATGTGCCTGTTAGCTACTGGAATATATATATATATATATTATATATATATTATATATATATATTTTTTTTTTACTGTGCACAGGATCTGAGCCTATTCAATTTAGGATAGTTGGCTGTGGCATTTTTCACTTTCTTAAAACACAGGGTTTTCCAATTTCCAAGAATGTTTATGGTATCAGAGTAATTTGAAACAGGTGTTGAATCCTCATACCTAGGCTGTGCAACAGAAGGTTTATATATTTTTCATTATATACTGAGACAGGCCACAGCACTTGGAATGACCATCTGTCACCAAAGGCCTGCTGTGTGCCAAATGTAAGAGAAATAGGATTTTTCACTGCAAACTTTTTTGAAAGTAATGAGATACACTCCCTGCTTCTGCATCTTTACTCATCATTGTTTCAGATAAAACCAGAAGAGATATTTATAATTATTTACTCTTAGAAGAATTGGTCTCATTGGTAAATGAGAGAACATTAAAACATACCATAGCATTTCTATTTGGTTATGTATACAGAATTGTAAGTTCCAAATGTGGGAGAGAATTTAGCCCATGTATTTTCTCCAAAGGGATAATGTGAGGGAGTCTTTGAAAAGTTCATGGAAAATGTGAATTATGAACAAACTATACATTTATTTTAAAAAAAATTGAGGCCCCAAAATAATCTGTTTTAGTTTCATTTTCATGAAATAGCATTGTATTTTAAGCTACATGTCTCTTTTGTTTCATAGAACTAAGTGCTAGCTCTCTTTGCAAGAATCTCAGTTGTGAAGTCGTAGTTGCCAACTCACATATTCACAGGGACCAAGAAGTTAAGGTGAGTTAGTGAATCTGGCAGGTTAGCAATTGTGGCAAAACGGCGAGAGCATCTCCCATCAGGAAGGAGCCAGTAAAGATCTGCTGATCACTACTGTACAGAAATGCAAGTCCAGCACCACCAAAACTGTCAGTCTTCCAGAGTAAACTGGAAATTCAAATATTTACAGACTAGTTCCTAATGTTGAACTATTGTCATTGCATTTAAAAAATTTAAAGACTGTGAGGACCAAAAAATACATGTGTAATCTGAGGTCTACCCATTTAGAACCTATTATCTGATTTAAATAGAACTTCTTCAGATTGAATAAAAGATATGTCCCTTGGGGCACACACAAGTGATTAAAGCAAGAATTTTCCAACTAGCTATTGATCTGATCAACAATTCACTAATGACAATGGAAGTGATGCTGATGATGTTTGTCCTCTTGTTGCATAGTTGGTAGATTCCGAGGTGACAATGACATTTAACCTTTCATAGGTTTCCACATTGTAGCATAACTTGGACTTAGAAAACAAGCAAGATAAGCTGGAGGCCATCTTAGAACTTCAGGTTGGAAACACTGCTCGTGAATTTCTTGATTACTGCTCATGAATCTGGGAGGTTGCTAATGAATTTATCTTTTTAAAAAGATGATCAAGTAAAAGTTCATTCCTTTTCTCCACCAAATATTTATAAATGCCTGGTATATATTATGCACTGCTCCATTTATTTGTTCAACAAATATTTAACGAGTGCCTACTATTTGCTAAGCATTATTCTAGGAATTGAGGAATTAACAGTGAAAAACTGAGAACATAATCTTTGCTGTAGTGGTGTTGTGTGAATGACAAAGTTTGCAAAACTGAACAGGCAAAAAACCATGTTATACAGTGATAAGGACTATTGAGAAAATAAAGCAGAGAAAGATGTGGAGAGTAAAGGAGAGGGAGGAAGTTAGAAGTAAAAGATGGTGCCATGTTTGGGATTAAGTGACCGGGTTGGTGGAATTTCCACTGGGGAGATAGGATAAGATTGAAGGAAGAGTATATTTGGAGAGGAAGATCAGAAACTACGTTTTGCATGTGTCATATGTTGGATGCCTGTTAGACATGCATTGGAGATGTCAGATAGGCAGTTGAATTGCAAGAGAAATATCCAAGCTAGAGCTTGGTGTGTGGGAGTGACCAGAGACTGAAGAGTAATGACGTATAGAAAGAGTAGGAATTTCAAGGACTGAACTCTCTGCTACTTACAGTAATTTAGTGGTGCATCAATGAAAAAGAAGCAGTAAGCAAGACTCAGAGACAATGAACAGTTGAAGTAGGAGAAAAGCCAGTAGAGTTGGGAATCCTGGAAAGTATAAAAATCATCTTTGTGACACTTTATAAAATGCAAACTCTGACATTCTCCCTAGAACTAACTCCCCCACTGCACCTCTCTAACCCTGTACTTACCCCACACAGCTTTGACTCAGTGGTCTAGGTAAGGCCTTGCAATCAGGTGTTTCTGATGCAGGTGTTCATCAACCATAGTTTATAAAATATGAAACATGGGAATGATAATGGGGGTCTGGCAATTTGTCAAGATGTTATACAGGGAGCCTAAAGAGAACTGAGAGATTGAAATTCAGGAGAGTACTTCTTAGGCAGTAGATGACTTAATGCCAGGCACAGTCCAGGGCATGGCTGATTTGAGGGAACTGTTTGCTTAGGCTCATTATTTATACCAGGTATTAAAAGACAGTTCTGTCTATGGGGGGCAGTTGAGTAAGTACACATGCCAGGATAGAGCATATGGGACGATGAGCCATGCAGACCAGGCTACAGAATTTGTCTGCCAAATCAATATGAAACCAATCCCAAATCAATGGAACAACAATCAAGCTGTGTGCTCTACTAGCTTGACAATCTGCTCAAACTGGTTCATACATCTGCTGAGTTGTATGAAGGAGACAACTGAATCTTTTTCCATCAATACTGCCCAGCTCATTTTACCCATGACGTTTTGCAAGCTCAAGAGTCTGTGTTTGCAAGGTGCAAGAAGGTGGATATGGCAAAATAGAAGTGTGAATATTATTTATCTTTGGGGACAACTCACTCTCAAATACTTCAATGCTAATATTTTATATTTACTTCATAAATACTTTGTTTTTTTCAGATGAATAAATGCAGTTGAACTATATGTCCTAGAATAACACTATTTAATTTCTATGTTTTTTTTTTTAATTTTTTGACAGGCAGAGTGGACAGTGAGAGAGAGAGACAGAGAGAAAGGTCTTCCTTTTTGCCGTTGGTTCACCCTCCAATGGCCGCCGCGGTTGGTGTGCTGTAGCTGGCGCACCACGCTCATCCGATGGCAGGAGCCAGGTGCTTCTCCTGGTCTCCCATGGGATGCAGGGCCCAAGGGCTTGGGCCATCCTCCACTGCACTTTCTGGCCACAGCAGAGAGCTGGCCTGGAAGAGGGGCAACCGAGACAGAATCCGGCGCCCCGACCGGGACTAGAACCCGGTGTGCCGGCGCTGCAAGGCGGAGGATTAGCCTGTTGAGCCACGGGCTGGCCTAATTTCTATGGTTTTTAAAGTTATCAATAACTAATTATAAGCATAGGCAATAGGCAATGTAAATTTCAACCTCAAAACCTTAACAGATTTTTAATTATGAGGGTTTTTTTTAATCCATGTTATTGTCTCCTCAGCTGAGAGTCTGCTTAACCAGAGGCAGGGCGGGGGGGGATTTTGTAGAAGGAAAGAACAGTCTTAACAAGTTTGATATTCTTGGTAGCCCTTCCCACACAACCTATATATGAGGGGTATTCACTCTAAAACAGGATTTTTGTTCTCTAAACTTCAGGCCACATATAGCATTTTCAACTCAGAGTATTTTCTGTGAATTTTGTGGAGCAATGACATAACTTTGAGTCTACCTCTTAGAGAAATCTAGGTTGATGTGGATAACAATTCTGTTTACCTCTGTTTCCCAATAAAGCCACTCCCCATTTCATGTAGCATTGAAAGACATTCTCTCTGGCCTTCTCTCTTCCTTAGAAATTTGTATTTCTTCATACAGACTTCATTTAAAGATCATTTTCTCCTTAAAGGTGAAGTCATTTTTTTTAATTTTATTTAAGTCATACAAGTTTCATTTGTATTTCATATATATAGATTTAGGAACATAGTGATGCTTTTCCACCTTACCCTCCCTCCTGCCCTCACTCCAACCCTTCCTCCTCCCTCTCTCATTCCCACTCTTAATTTTTACAGACATCAACTTTCAGTTTACTTAATAATCATAAAGTGAAATCTACACTAAGTTAAAGAGTTCAACAAATAGAATGAAGAAAAAAAAAACACTGTTCCTTAACAGAAGAGATAAGGGCTGTAAACAATCATCAAATCACAAAATGTACATCTCACTCCAATACGTTACATTTTCCATACTCTGTTACTTCCAATTAGGGAAAACATATGGTATCTGTCTTTTGGGGACTGGTTTATTTCACTAAGTATAGTGTTTTCCAGTTGCATCCATTTTGTTGCAAAAGACAGGACTTCATTTTTGTTTACAGCTGCATAGTATGCCTTAGTGTGTGTGTATGTATGTACGTGTGTGTATATATATACGTGTATATATATATATATATATATAATCATGTCATCTGCAAATAGAGATAGTTTGATTTCCTCCTTTCTAACCTTTATTCCTTTGTTTCTATTTCTTGCTTAATGGCTCTAGCTAAAACTTCCAGGACTATATTAAATAGCAATGATGAGAGTGGGCATCCTTGTCTGATTCCATTTCTTAGGGAGAATGCTTCCAGCTTTTCCCCATACAGTAGGATGTTGCCATGGTTTGTCATATATTGCCTTGATTCTGTTGAGGAATGTCCCTTCTATACCCAATTTGCTTAAGGATTTAATCATAAAAGATGTATTTTATCAAATGCTTTCTCTGCATGTATTGAGGTAATCATATGCCTTTTGTTCTTCATTTTGTTAATGTGATATATCACATTGATTGCTTTGCAAATGTTGAACCATCCCTACATAGCAGGGATAACTCCCACTTGGTCCAAGTGAATGATCTTCCTGAAGTGTTCTCGGAATTGATTAGGTAATATTGTATTGAGGATTTTTGCATCTATGTTCATCAGGATATTGGTTTATATATAGTTCTCTTTCACTGCTGTATCTTTTACTGGTTTGGCAATTAAAGTGATGTAGGCTTCATAGAAGGAGTTTAGGAGGATTCTGTCCATTTCAAATGTTTTTCAAAGCTTGATAAGAATTGGAATTAGTTCTTTAGATGTCTGGCAGACTTCAGCTGTGAAGCCTTCAGGTCCTGGGCTTTTCTTCACTGAGAGGATCTTTATTACTGATCAATTTTGTCTTGGTTATTGATGTGTATATATATTCTGTGTCTTCATGACTCAATTTTGGTAGATTGTTTGTGTCCTGGAATCTATCCATTTCATCTAGATTCCTAAATTTGTTGGCATTACAGCTCTTTATAGCAATTCTTGATATTTTTCATTTCTGTGGTATGTGTTGTTATATTTCCCTTTTCATTTCTGATTTTATGGATTTGGGTCCTCTCCTTTTTTTTAAATGATGTATCAATTTTGTTTATTTTTTTCAAAAACCAGCTCTTCATTTCACTGATCTTTTATATTCTTTTGTTTAAATTTTCTTTATTTCTTCTTTAATTTTAAATATTTCTTTCCTTCTACTAATTTTAGGTTTGGTTTGTCATTTTCTTAGGTCCTTGAGATGCACTGATAGCCCATTTATTTGGTGCTTTTACAATTTATTGAAGTAGGCACTAATTGCTATAAGCTTACCTCTAAACACTATTTTTTCTATATCACATAAGTTTTGGTATGATGTATTGTCACTTTCATTCATTTTCAGAAAGTTTTTTTTTTTTAATTTCTCTTTTGATTTCTTCTATTACCCACTGTTCATTTAGGAGCATGTTGTTCATGCTCCATGTGTTTGCATGTAATAGAAATTCTGGAGTTTTTGATTTCCAGCTTCATTCCATTGTGGTCAGAGAAGATGAAAGGTATGATTTTGATTTTTTTGAATTTGCTGAAACTTGCTTTATGGCCTCACATGAAGTCTATTATAGAGAAAGTTCCATGCACTGATAAGAAGAATGTGTATTCAGTAACTGTGGGGTAAAAAGTTGTGTAGTTATCAGTTAGGTCAATTTGGCCCATAGTGTTGATTAGCTCTGCTGTTTGTTGATTTTCCAGCTAGTTGATCTGTCTTTTGATGAAAGTGGGGTGTTGAAATCCCCTGTTTCTGATGTATTGGAGTTCATGTCTCCCTTCAGAACCATTAACATTTCTTTTAAATAGCCAAGCACCCTGTAATTGGATGTGTATACATTTATTATTATACATATATTATTGTGTATACATTTATTATACAATTTCTGTTGAATTGACCCCTTAATCATTATGTAGTTTCCATCTTCATCTCTTTTAACAGATATTATGTTAAAATCTATTTTGTCTGATATTAGGATAGCGACAGCAGCTCTTTTTGGTTTCTGTTAGCATGGAATATTTTTTCCCATCCTTTCAATTTCAGTCTGCATGTATCTTTCCTGGTGAGATGTTTTCTTGTAAGAAGCAATTAGATGGGTCTTGTATTTTAATCCATTTGGCCAGACTGTAACGTTTAACTGGAGAGTTGAGGCCACTTACATTCAAGGTAACTATTAAGTAATGACTTAATCCTGCCATTTTTCCATAATTATTCACAATGTGTTCCTTGGAATTTTTTTGTAGGTTTTTTTAATGGACTTTTTTTTTATTTGAAAGGTAGAGTTAGACAGTGAGAGAGAAACAGAGAGAAAGGTCTTCCTTCCATTAGTTCACTCCCCAAATGGCCGCCATGGCTGGTGGTGTGCCAATCTGAAGCCAGGAGCCAGGTGCTTCTTCCTGGTCTCCCATGTGGGTGCAGGTGCCCAAGCACCTGGGCCATCCTCCACTGCCTTCCCAGGTCACAGCAGAGAGCTAGACTGGAAGAGGAGCAGCCGGGACTAGAACCCAGCACCCATATGGGATGCCAGTGCTGCAGGCGGAGAATTAACCAAGTGAGCCACAGCGCCGGCCCCCTTTTTTTGAATGTTTAACAGAGGGTTTTCTGCCTTCATATTCTTTCATAATGATGGCTATTTTTCTGTATTTCTATGTGTAGCACATCCTTAAGCATTGTTGTAAGGTTGGATGATTTGTAACAAATTCTTTCAATTCCTGTTTCTTACAGAAAGTCTTTATTTCACCTTTCAACTTCCTTCATAAATGAGAGCTTTGCAGATTACAGTATTCTGGGCTGACAGTTTTTTTTCTCTTATTACTTGGACTATAGCTCGCCATTATTTTCTCTCCTTTAGGATTTCTAATGAAAAGTCAGCTGTGAGTCTAATTAAAGATCCTCTGAAAGTAATATGGCATTTTGCTCATGCACATTTTACAATCTTTTCTTTATGCTTTACTGTGGATAATTTGACTACAATGTTTCATGAAATAGATCTTTTCTGGTCATGTCTGTTAGTATTTCTTTGTGCTTCCTGTTCTTGGACATCCCTTCCTTTCTCCTAATTGGGGAAGTTCTCTGTAGTTACTTCAGTAAATAAGTCTTTCCACTCTTCAGGAACTCCTAAGTCCCAAATGTTAGAACATATCATAGTATCCCGTAAATCTCCAACACTGTTTTTAAGTTTTCCAATTCCTTCTTGTTTTAATTTTTTAGCCTTACTATAGCTGTTGTTAAGGCATTCCACCACATCTATTATTTGTTCTATAGAATTATTCATTTCTAATATTTCATTTTGATTTCTCTCTAAAATCTCAACTTGATGGCAAAAATATTAATTCATGCCATATATGGTTTTCTTTAACTCATGCATTTGCTTCTGATTGCCTTTGAGTAATCTTATGATTACTCTTTTGAATTCCATTTCCCAGCATTTCATCAATATCTTCATCTTTACATTTTATAATTCAAATTTTGTTGTGTTCCTTTGAGGTGGTCATGCAGTCTTCCTTATTCTTATTTCTTGAATTTCTGGGTTTATTTTTAGGCATTTGTGGAATTAATTCCTAGAGGTTTTTTTTTTTTTTTTTTTTTTTTTTTTTTTTTTTTTTTTTTCTCTGATGGCTTTTATCTTTAGCTATGCTTTTGTGGCTTAGTGGGATCTGCACTTTCAGTGAATACCAAGATGTTTGTGGTGGGTGTGGCCATGAAACTCTGGGTCAGTATCCAGGGTAACACCCAAATTGCACATGGCAGATCTTGTTAACAGAATGAGGGGAATGGTCACCTCTGTTGGTGTGATCACCTCTCCTCCAAGCTCAGCAATGCTCAGGTGTTAACTCCCAGTGTGTTCAACACTCATCTATGCCACTGTATGGACTGCACATGTAATCTGTGCAGTCCTCATTCTGAGCACAAAATGACTCTTCCCCAGGCAACCAAGGAGCTCCTTACATGTGCTCCCAGTGAATGCCCAGAGACACAGCTACACTTTGCACCCTCTCATTTAGCCACTGAATCCCAACAGTCTCAGCACACACAGGTGCAGAGGTTGCACTCTGCCCTGCCAGCCTGTCCAGTCTACAGAGAGGCAGATGATCCTGAGCCAGCTCTAGCGAGGTGGCATGAACTCCAGAACCTGTGATGTATTTGGAAGCTGGAGTGCCTCTTTGTCTAACAGCCCAGCCACTTGTTAATCCTCCCAGCCAGGCTCAAAGTGGGGGCTTTGGAAGTATCCCTCCACTAGAATATGTGGATCAATCTCATAGACAAAAGCCATTGGCCAAGTGCTGCCTTCTCTGTGCCACTGCCACTAGTGCTGCTGAGAAGATGGCATCTCAGCCAATTCCTGTGCACACTCACAAAGGTTTCCACAGCGGCCACCCAAACACAAAGTGGTATCTGGCCTTTCTCAGCTGGGTAGTGGGTGCCATGACGGGAGGTTGGGATGAGACAATCATGTCCCTTTCACTGAGTCCTCAGGTAGCCACTAGTAAATTCTAGCTGCTAGGACTCGTGCAATGCTCTTCCTCTGGCTGTGTCACCACAGGCTGCTTCAGTCTGGTCTCAACTCTGTCTTCAAGCTGCAGCCTGCTCCAGCTCTGGGCTTCTGCAGTCCTGTGCTGTGTCCATGTTTGTAATGCCCATCTGCACTTTCCACACAGGTCTACAGCATTACTCTTCTTTTTGTAGTATTTGCAGTGTGGTGTTCTCTCTAATTCTCACCTGAGAGTGCACTTCCTACCCTTTGTTTGTGTGTTTGTTTACTATTTATCCCTAGCCTAGCACAATATGTCATTCCCTAATCTGCAATATCGGAACTCGTGAGATTATTTTCCTAATTGCTAAATGAAGAATCTCGTCAGATATACTGTGTATCCTGTACCTTGAGTTTTTCTACTATCCTGTAAAATGTTACTATTTGACTATAATTTAAATGTTTCCCTTCTAGTAAGTAAAGGGCCTCTTTCACCATATATTTGTTTTATGAATTCCTCAAAATACATTTTATTGAAAAATAATATTTATTGTAACCAGGCATTATTTAGCAATGAACAAATGACTTGTAAAAATTAGTTCTCACTTGAATTAATTTTGATTCTCAACATTAGCATCTCTAACCTGTAATTCTAACATCTTTGAGGATCAATCCCTCATTACAACTTAGTACAATAAACAAATGTAAAGCGAATATCTATAAAAGAAATTTGTAATTTTATAAAAATTTCAGGATAACACACACAAAAGTAGAATGAGCAAATTACTGAAATGAAAATAAAGATGTTTCATAAAAAAATACAAATAATCAAGCAAAGTCATTTCAATCCAGATTCCTGGTAATGCATCCTGAGAGACAGTGGATGATGGCTCAAATACTTGGGTTTCTGCCACCCATGTGGAAGATTTAGATGGATATCCTTGCTCCTGGCTTTGGCCTTACCCAGCCCTTTATATTGCCATCATTTGAGGAATTAACTAATAGATGCAAGAGATATCTGTCTGTCCCTTTCTCTTTGTGTTGCTCTGTCTTGCAAGTAGCTGAAAATTAAATCTTTTTTTAAAAAGCCATTGATAAGGATTTGGAAGTTAAGCTAGAGAGAAGTAAAAGAGATAAAAATAGACAAGGATAAGAATAATATCATTAATTTCTTTTTTAAAAGATTTATTTATGAATATGATCCTCTGTTAAAGCAGTGAGGTTTTTGCAATGCATATATGCTAGTAAACAATTTGAAAGAGTCTTAAAAATTTGTTTAAAAACTGCAGCATATCCTTTTTAATAGTTTTTCTTTAATTCTATTCATGCCAACTCTCCTCCCAGGCTAGCTAGGTAAATGTAGTCAACAGGGTGACTTACCTAAGGAGGTTCACATCTCCCTAATGATTTCTCTTTTTGACTCCATGTGAAGAGATAGATAAATCTGAGTCTCATAGCAGGCCAGGCCTTAACACCCACCTGATTGTTATCAGGCTCTGTCAGTTTCTATTTGCTTCTCAATGGGAAAACTTGCTTGTGGTTTAGACAACACCTTTCTTAGGTCCTCTAACAGTAACTGTCCTTTGTTTTAGACCCTGTGAGTTTAATCTGCTTGTTAGACTCATTTTCTCCAGACTTGAGATGGTGGAATTGTAGATGGCCATGCACATGAAACCTCGGTTGGAAGCCATTTCTGCAAGCTGGCACTTTGTCCCCCTTAAGAAGCCACCTCGTACTGAGAAGCCACCTCCTGCTTGAACCCTAACTTGACTGCCATTCCCAAAGATGCCTCTTTTCAGCATGAAAGAGCCGGAGTGGTCATCACCCAGTTCTCCTTACAGAAGTTAGGGTCCATTCTTCTGGAGGGGAGGGAATGTAAGGAGTCAGATTGGTTAAGAGGCAGTTAGGGTGGTTCTAGTGGAAACTGAGGGTGCAAGATCTTTAGCAAGGTCAGAAGTGCCTTCCTGCCCACTTCTTGAAAGCTTCCCATCTTATCATGAGAACAGCAAAGGAGTGGCAATTCCTTCTCAGCTCCCAGTTTACTGTAAAACGAATTAGGTTTCCACCCTTGTGATGGCTCTTTTTGTTTTATAGTGAGCTAGCAGACAGGATAAAAGATTGCAAATCAGGTCTTTTGATGAGTTTTGTCCCCATTTTGTAACTGAATGTCAATCTGATTGTCAAGTTGTTTTTTTTTTTTTTTTCCTCCAAAATTGTGCTTAAAAACCCCACTACCACCAGCCACTTTGGGTTTTGCCTTTCTTGGAGCCCCCTCCATACCACTCTGGCTGGAGGTCTTTGACTCTAATAAATCTTACTTTTAAATCCCAAAAAAGTGATTTATTTATTTATTTGAAAAGCAGAGTGACAGAGAGAAAGAAATATACACAGAGTACTTGGGTTCATTTGCTGCCTCTCAGGTACATTAGCAGGAGGCTGCATTGAAAGCAGAGTAGCCAGGACTTGAACTTGGCACTTTGATAAAGGGATGCAGACTTCTCAACTTGTGAGCTAACCAGCTGCACCAAAACACCTGCCCCATATAATTATTTTAATGTTAAAAGACAATAACTTGACTTTGAAAATATTATAAGAAGCCCCTGAGAAAATTGATGGAGTCATTGAATATGTGTGTAAAACTGACACTTATTTGTGATTATGATAAGACAGTTAAATGTGAAGAAAATTCTATTGCATCAAAAAAATAACCCTGCCCACTGGTGCATTCTTGGTTCATTTTAAGAATCCAAGATGGTTTTAATTACATGTAAATCAGATTAAATATAAGCTAAAGTTAATTGTATTTTTGACTTCACTTTGCTCAATATGAAATCTGCATTAAACAACTAAAATATAACAAAGCTGTTCATTATCTGTGGATTCACTTTGCGTGCTCTTTCTTGGCTTTTATTATCCCTAGGATACAAAGAATTCCTATGTATGTTAACCTTATTTCAATATTTTGCTGCTCATCAGGGTAAATGAAGGTAGTTCAAAGAGCTCATGTGAAAATGGAACTAAAATTTATGTTTATTGGTGTAAAAATTTTGCAATCCATGTATGTTTTTGCAAAATATATTTTCCAAGAACTTTTAGAATCCTCATTTTCTTTCTTTCTCTTCCCTCTTACCCAATCACACTATTGAGATCCTTTTTAACAACCTATTTTGTTTAGCTAAATATATCCAAAATATTTTCAGTTTAAAGTATAAGCAATATGAAAATTATTAATGAGACATTTTACATTTTCCCCATATTAAGTATTTGAAATATGGTGGATATATTTTATACTTATAGTGCATCTCAATTCAGACTAGTATTTAATAGCCACATGTAATAAGTGGTCACACTAGCTGATAGTGGGGCTTTAGAAAGATAACCTTGGCATTGGTACAAAGAAAAGTTTTGTTCTGGAATGGGAAGATGGTGGAGTCAGGAACAATAATTTGAGTTCCTGTGTATGAGTTCAGTGAAGAAAAGATGAGGTACAGACATTTGGCCCCACAGTTATGCTGCTTGGGACACTGCCATCCCATTTCTGAGTTAATGCATTTGATTCAGGTTATGCTCTGCTGCTGATTCCAGCTTCCTGCTAGTACACAACTTGGAAAGGCAGCAAGTGTCTCAAGTAATCCTGTCACTGTCATGCACATAAGAGACCTGGATTGAGTGCCCACCTGTCAGCTTCAACCTAGCCCAGACTTGGCAATTGTAGGCAACTGGTGAGTAGACTAGTGGAAGGGAAAACTTTCTCTTTCCTCCTCCCTGATGTGAGTGTGTGTGTGTGTGTGTGTGTCTGTGTGTATGCTTTATAAATAGATATTTTTTAATTGAAATGAAATATTTTGAAATGACTTTAGGGTGGGCATTTGACAGTAATTAAGTCACCACTTGGTTTACCCATGTCCCTTATGAGAGTGATGGTTCAAGTTACAGCTCCTCTGCTTCCTGGGAGACTAAAGATGCTGGCTAAGTACTTGGGTACCTGTCATCCACAGGGGAGACACAGATTGAGTTCCTAACTCCTGGCTTCAGCCTAGCCCATCCCTGGCTGTCGCAGGCATCTGGGGATTAAACCAGTGGATGGGCGTTCTCTCTCTTTTTTTTTTCTATCTTTCAAAGAAAAATAATGAATAAATAATAACTTTCAAAAGAAAATATGAGCATTTGAATTAAGTACAACCAAGGAAGTGTGGATAGTAAGAAAGAAAGTTTAACAAAGTCTAATCATGTGCATTTTGAGGTTTATGACTTGTGTGACCTTGGTCTGACCTGTGAGTCTACCTACTCTTTGGTGATTTTGTTTGAGGACTGGACACTTACCTAATGGTTGCAAAGAATCTGAACACCTGGGAACAAGATGAGAGATCTTTTTTCCTATATAATTGTGGTCCTATAGCTAAATTGTGTTCCCTATATAAGCCTTGACCCCCTTCCCTTTTGTGGAGAGGCTAAATAATTGAGGTATCAGCCTGCCATCTCCCTGTTTTTTAGCATCCTAAATCAGATTTTCCCATACTTTTCTTCAAATACTCATTCTTTGAGTCTTTGGCTTCTCCTGCAATGAGTATCTGATTTCAGGCTGCAATAACAAGAATTGACAGATTTTAGGGGACAATGAAATGCAATAAAGAAGGGCTTAGTCACATATTGCCCAGAATCTTGGCTTTTCCCCTTTACAACCACTTTTCATTGGAAGTTGCTCAATTCGAGTGTTTTCCTCATAGAGTCAAATATAACATTGCAATAATAAGAGTATTTTATAGGTATAGTAAGGAGGCTGAAAGCACTAAATGAGTTAATAAATATAATACTCTTAGAAGACTAACTAGTATCTTTGAAACAATACATGTTAGCGACCATGATTTGATTTAATAGAATTTGATGAGCAACTGGCAGCATATAGTGGGAATGAGATAGGAATCAAGGATTATTCTGAAACCTGGACTATTTTTTCTGATACTATCTAAGGAATGTCTTTATGCGGTTCTTTACAGAAGTTCTAATCCAGCACTGATACAGAACAAGATAAATTCACTGCTCGTTGCTCTCTACCACAATATGTGATGGTAATTTTCTGAGAGGAAAAGGCCTTTATTACTGGCCAGTAAGGGGCAAGACAAATGATTCAAATATGTCTCCTCCAGTAGGGATTTTGATGGAAGATCTATAGATTACTTTGGAGGGATCTGACAAGCAGAAACACTGGCATATGTTCTGGTTGCAGGGGCTTGGAATCAAAGAGCTATCATGAGTGATATCTTTCCTGAAAAAGCAGGAGGCTAAAGGGTCGATTTGATACCATGAGCTTGCTTGGTATCTCCTTTCTCCTCTTTCCTCCCAGTACCACTGTGCTTGTTGAACCCTCTGCTGGGCATATCCATACCCAACTATTTCCATAATGGTTTCATGGCCTAACCTCAGTTTTTAGTTCCAAGTCTCAAGTCTCCGAATAAGCTTTTTTCACCCTGGTTTCTGTCTAATCCATCTCCACAGCTCTTACCATATTGCATATCCATCATTCCTTGTGTTTAGTGTCTGTTCCCCTCATTTGTTATAAGATCTATGATATTTATGATGCTTTGCCTGTGGTGTTTATCATTGTGTCTCCACTACCTAGATACAGTGTCTGACACAATGAATAATCAAAAATAATATGCTCAAAATATGTATGTGTGTGTGTATATATGAAATCTATTTAGAAATGTCAAACGTGTTGAATGAATGAATAGATAATTGATTTTTCTGTACTTTTTGGGACTGAGAAATAGAATGAATATAGTGAAGAGGGGCAACTGGTGGGGATAGGAGTAGGGGGAGAGAAGGCCTTATTTTGTCTCATTATTTGTCCATTATTTTTTTCTTATTTTACTCCAAGATTAATACCAAGAAGAATATATCTAAAACCCTTGTGGCTATGGTGTAGGTTATCTCATATTTATATACCTTCATCACACAGGATCGCTTAGACATTGTTTATTAATACTGGAAGACTCGTAGTCCAAAGTTCATGTAGTCCAGCCATTCTCTGTTTCCATCTTCTAAAACTGAATTCTAATGAGGTGGAATAGCCACACAGTGTTCAATGAGTTAGTCAGAGATGGTGCATTTAAAAAGAAATTTCTAGACACATATGTTATCTCTATTGTATCACACTCAAATTCGTCAGTGTGTGTGGTGTGTGTATGTGTCTGGTTGTATATTTCACACACATATAATGTAAACTACATTTATGTGCACCTATGAGTTATGTATGTATGCACTGAAAAACACAATAACGAACCAAGTTGGTAAGAACATATTTATATTTAATACCAATTTTGTAACCTATACTTGTATTCATGTTAATTGATTTTGATACAATAAAAATATTCTATTGCAATATGTGTGGAAACTTTCTAAAGATACTAATTCTAACAGGACTCTTTCAATTTAAATATTGCTTAAAATATCAATAATATTTATTTGGGTTACATTAGCAATTTTTACATAGGTATTTCTCTATTAATGATATTTGTTAAAATGTATTCCTCTACTTCTATTTTATTGGTAAACTTGATGAATTCAAATAAATATAACACATTGACTCTAGAAAAAAAAATCTAGGTTTTTTCACTAGAAGTTGCCCCCAACTTAAATTGTGTATTTTAGCAATCATTATAAAAGAGCAATTAGCAACAGGAGTCACTGTGTACTTACACCCCATGTGGGATCTGTCCCTAATGTGTCGTCTAAAGCGAAGTGATGCTATAACTAGTACTGAAACAGTATTTTTACACTTTGTGTTTCTGTGTGGGCACAAACTGATGAGGTCTTTACTAATTATATATTGAAGTGATCTTCTGTATATAAAGAGAATTGGAAATGAAAAAAAAAAAACAACCTGGTGTTAAAATGGAAATGGCATAGAAAATTAATTAATTTGAAAAAAAAATTATGTAGGTTCTCTGTCTTTAATGTGCTGTACATTGCTATTTAATGCTATAATTAGTAATCCAATGGTAGTTTTTTTCAATTTATGTTGCTATATGGGCAAAATGTTGAAATCTTTACCTAATATATACTAAACTGATCTTCTGTATACAAAGAGAATTGAAAATGAATCTTTACATGAATGGAAGGGGAAAGGGAGCGGGAAAGGGGAGGGTTGCGGGCGGGAGGGAAGTTATGGGAGGGGGGAAGCCATTGTAACCCATAAGCTGTACCTTGGAAATTTATATTCATTAAATAAAAGTTTAATAAAAAAAAAGAGCAATTAATTTGTAGCTTAATTTCGGGACTTCCTTTTATCTTTCATTCAACTTATGGATTTTTGTTTTTTAATTGGAGACCTTTAGAGTATCAAATGTCCCTTCCTTTAAATGGTTTATCTCACTGTAGATAGAGTTAGGGCTCACTAGGCTTCTTCCAGGTCAAATGATTTTGACATGAAAAAAGATGTGAACTGGTTGAACAATTTGCTGTTTCAGCCCAAACCTACATTTTTACCTGTAACCTCTTCAGGTGTTGCATCACTTCTGAAGCGCTCTTTCTGAAAATTCTGTGTCCTTTAGTGATACCCAGCAGATGGAAGGGTCGATTAAATCTTGTTATATTGTAATTCATATTCGCAGAAAGCAGAAATGTACATCCTATTGAGGCAAAAATGGTTACAGAATTCTCTAGACTCATTAATTTCTCTTTTTAATATATTTTTATTTATTTATTTGAAAGAGTTACAGAAAGCAGGAGAAGCGGGGGGGGGGAGGGGTCTTTCATCCATTGGTTCACTCCCCAAATGGCCGCAACAGCCAGGGCTGTGCCAATCCAAAGCCAGGAGCCAGGAGCTTCAGGAGCTTTTTCCCAGTTTCCCATGGGAGTACAAGAGCCTAAGGACTAGGGACATCTTCCACTGCTTTCCCAGGCCATAGCAGAGAGCTGGATCAGAAGTGGAGCAGCAGGGACTTGAACCAGCGCCCATATGGGATGCCAGCACTGCAGCCGATGGCTTTACCTGTTATGCCACAGTGCCATCCCTGATCTCATTTTTAAAACCTTGAATGAGAAGATGCATTTTTATGTTTTTCTTATCGATGCAGTATTGTTTATGCAAAAGAACAGTTTCTTTCTTCACTCACCCTTATTTTTACCAAGTTTATTCTTTAGCTTATTCTAACAGATGTCACTCTTTCTAGTTTTGAAATATGAGCTTTAGGTTTGAGGTATAATTTTAATTTATTATTTAAATTTTTAAAAATTCCCAAGTGAGAAATATTGTTCTAGATATTGGGTGGTTGTGACATACTCATAAGAAATCATTGCAAATGTTGGGTACTTTAAGAGTGATCTATTCATCTATACTTATCAGAATTCAATAGAAGGAGAGATTTTTTTTTCCCAAATAGGATGAGCAACAAAGAAGATAATGATAGTAGGTTTATGTGGAAGATGGTTGATTTGGACATTGAAAGATTATGAGACTCTTGCCAGACAACCATTTGTTGGATTAGGCAGGACATAAGTAGATGGTTTAAAGGAATCAATATAATACTTGAGGTAGGAACATCCTTAAATTAAATCAGTGGAAAGAATTCTGTGGGATGTACAGAGTAGAGGGTAATGATCAGTGTGAGGTACATCTGGAAAGAGATTGGAAGCTGGTAGTGAGGTACTTGAATATCACATCCTCAGTCATTATTTATTTGGCTGTTGAAAGCCAATATACTCCAAGCTGATCTATTCAGTTATTTATGATGTTCCTCCATTTACCTGACATGTCCTTATGATTCCATCTTGCTCAGAGGATCTCAGAAGTATAAATAACTCTTAACAGTAATTGAGAAAGAGATGAAAAGGAACGATAGAGGTTATATCAAACTTGTGCAGAAATTTACATCTAACCTTGTCAACAATTTGGTTATTTGGGTTATATATAGAATAGATATTTGGGGTTGACCAAGAAGATAAATTTGACACAAATAACTGTACAGTCTTGTATTTAGTTCATAAAAGTCAGTTGCACAGTGCAGGATAGGTTTGACAGTAGACCATGGAAAAAGAGAATTTATTTGGCCATAAACTAGATAAGGAATAATGTGACTGCTGAGAAACAACAGCAGCAAAAAAATATAGTTTACCCTGCGGAGAAGGGGGTGCATTAACTGAAATTAATACTGTATTAAATTATTTGATAGGAAATATTCAAATTTTGTTTTAAAAAACTTTATATTCATATTCAGTTGTCATAGTGAACTGACCTTATTGATTTAGTTATACCTGCTGAAGAAGAGGGGTATGTAGATGATAGAAAATATGACTTAGATGTGGAAAGTTCTAAGCTTTGAATCCTGACTGATAGTAGATGTACGATTTTGAGTAGGACAACCCCCAATCTACTTCTTGTAATGATCTTCTACTTTTTAAAGAGTTGATTAGCTTTTTAAAAAAGATTTATATTTATTTTTTTTGTTTATCTGAAGGGCAGAGTTACACAGAAGCAGAGGCTTAGAGAGGAGGTCTTCCATCCACTGGTTCACTCCGCAGTTGGCTACAAAAGCCAGTACTGCGCCCTTTTCCCTTCCAAAACCAGGAGCCAGGAGCTACTTCCAGATCTCCCACGTGGGTACAGAGTCCCAAAGACTTGGGCCATCTTCTACTGCTTTTCCAGGACATACCAGAGAGCTGGATTGGAAGAGGAGCAGCTGTGACTCAACACCCATAAAGGATGTAGGTACTGCAGGTAGTGGCTTTATCCATTGGTTGATTAGCTTTTGTTGTGTTGTTATTCATGATCACAGCAACTAGAAATATAAATTTTAATGAGGTAGATAAGGTGGAGTCCTATTTGTAAAATATCTTTTTTTTTTTTTTATCTCCCTCCAAGGATTACCTAGAGAACACATGAAAACACTTTATCCAATGTAATGCTCAGAGGGTGGCTTTCCTCTAGACGCCCTCAGCTTTGGGCAGTCAATAAGGCTGTCAAGGTCAAACACCTGCATGAGTAGCTGGACTTCTGCAAATCTCTCTCCCTCACTATCTATGTTGCTAGTGAATAAACAGATGTTTAGTTGATCTTAAAATGAAGTCTAGGGATTTATCTACTTACAAAACATTCAGAGTGGTCTTTACAAAGCAGAGATCACTTCAGATTTGCTGAGTCAGAATTTCTGGAGGTGAGGCCTTGTGATCTGTATTTTCAACACACTATCCAGTGATTCTCCACTGGGAGGTGACTTCATCTCCACCCCAGGGGACATCTGTCAATATCTGCAGGCACTTTTCATTGTCACGACTGCAATGGTGGTAGGAGACTGCAACAGACATACTATTTGTAGAGGACAAGGGTGTTCTTAGGCATTCTGTAATGCTCAGGACTTCCCTCTCTGCCCACCAGTTATCATAACTGAAGTGTTATTTGTGTTAAAGTTGATAAACTATCATTAGCTCCAGCTTCTCTAGGAGCTGTTGCTATAGTATGTGTCAAGCCTCAGCTCCACTCATCAGGAAGTGGGACAAAAAAATCAGATAAAGGCAAAGGAAATGGTTCAAATCAATAGGATGCAAGATGGCACCTAATCTAAGCTCCAGGAAAACAGGACCTTCATTATACCCTCATTGTAATAGACTAGAATAGTATGAATCATTCCCTTGATGCCATGACAGTTTAAAATTTCCACAACAACTTGCAAATGTGATTGCACAGTGAAAGGAAAGAGATGTGTCACCTCTTGAAGCTAGCATCACTATGGGTGATGGCAGAATTCACAGAGCAGTTACAGGAGTTTAGATTTATTGAGCACACGGCAAGGAAGCAGCAAAAGCTGTCAGGAAAGCCCACAGGCTGACTGCAGCTATAGACCACAATCCAAGGGGTGTATCTGCAGTGTCAGTGTCTTCTTAGGGGAACTTGTTTCCCTGAGGTCCAGCAGGTTTTCCCTGTGATGTAATTTGCCTTTCTAGGTGGAGCTGGGGAGTTCATACCACCATTAGGTAGGCACTTTTCCCCGTCTTCCAAGTACCTGACTCTCCACAAGGCAAATCCCTAATTCCTGGAAGTTGACACACCTTTTGCAGAAATAAGATTATTATACCACCCAGATATTAACACACATTTGCCAAATCTCATAAAGGAGGAATTGAAGCGACACATGGGGCTCCTCTGTCTATACAGTAATCTGCTCTTTGATTCTTTCTTTAATAAACCCTCTTGCTCTCACTTTGCTGGGCTACACTGGGTCCTGGCTGTTAGGTATCACTATCATGTATCTTTGGTATTTATAGTTATTTGGTTTTTTAAATTCACACATCCACTTTCAGAACTCATTTTTACTGTAAAAGTACAAAGATGTGGAATTTTAAATATATATGTTGGGGCTCACTTGGCTAATCCTTCACCTGTGGCGCCAGTACCCCGGGTTCCAGTCCTGGTTGGGGTGCTGGATTCTATCCCAGTTGCTCCTCTTTCAGTCCAGCTCTCTGCTGTGGCCCAGGAAGGCAATGGAGGATGGCCCAGGTGCTTGGGCCCTGTACCCACATGGGAGACCAGGAGGAAGCACCTGGCTCCTGGCTTTGGATTGGCACTGGCCGTAGCGGCCATCTCAGGGGTGAACCAATGGAAGGAAGACCTTTCTCTCTGTCTCTCTCTCACTGTCTAACTCTGCCTGCCAAAATAAATAAATAAATAATATATATATATATGTGTGTGTGTGTGTGTGTGTATGTTGGAATTCTTTAGTATGAGCTTGATTCTGGATTTGTTTTTTAAAAGTTCCTTCAAATTTAGAATTAAATTTTCCACCCAAAGAATTGTAATCAAGGTGAAATTTTGAGTTAGTGGCATCTTCTTTTCACATATTGAAGAACTTTCTTAATTTGTACTATTTAAGAGGTTAACCAGTCAACTTTATAGAATATTTTAAAAATATAATTAAGGGCACAGAGACATTTCTGACTGAATTCAGGAATGGAGAGATGGGCTATATATCTTTAAAAATGTGGGGTTTTTTTCCCCACAGATAACAATTATTTGTAATTAACAGTTCCTTGAAAGAAACCAAGCTGCTAAAGTGGTGATTGAAACAGCAACTGCCCTTCATTCTACCATAGAAACATTTTCCTCTTTGGCACTATTGATTTGCTAACATACCTATTTTATATTATGATGGTATAAGTGTAAAATCTGCTTCCCACTTCTAAAATATCACAAATTCTTAGAGTACTCACAATTGAAATGTAACACCCATATTTATTCACAGTGCTTTCATTAAGCAAAAAGACTGGTATAATATAACAATCACCTCTGTTACATGCTTAAACCTGAATTCAAATGTAACTTCACAAGGTGTCTCCAGCAGATACTCTCAAAATAATTTCTATGGTGACTTTCATTTCTGAAAGCCTGTATCTAATGAAAACATTTCAAGATAGTAAGTTGGAACAGAAACACTAAAGTATGCTCCGAGATAAAAATTGAAATCATTTTAGATAAGTGTATTAGGTTAGAAATTGCCCTTGTCACTGATTGCTGCTATTAGATATTTCCCTTGTGAAAAAAAAAGCCATTTATTGATTTTTGAATTTGAATTTCTTTTAAAATAATTGGCCAGTTCTGTTGTGGATCCTTATCACAGTTTATGAAGCCCAGTGTAATCAGAATCACCTGCTAATCTAATGTCTGCCTAGTATTTGGTTTAATTAATTTGTCTTTGCTAACCTAGAAGCTATTTGGATATGTTACTAATGGGATGCATAAAATTAATGAGTGTTCCATTGTGTATTGATGTAGTAACAATATATTTAATCCACTGTTAATGACAAATTGATTAACCTTAAACAATGCATTCCAAACTGTTAGTTTCTGACATCTTGATTCTATTTATCTATCACTACATCTTTACTTATAACTACTCAGAGAAACAAACACACATAGGTCACTGGCTACAAAGTAAATAAGGGCAAAATTTTCAGCAATGCAGAAAAAAAATGCATGCTTTGGACCCATATTTGTCCTTTTACTGAAGTGTTAGTTTAAAAACTCATACCTCAATTGTGATGGTTTCCAATTTGATTGAGTCTGAGCCTTGGAGGTAGATAGCAAACAAGTAAGATGTACACACTTAAAAAAAAACAATTAATTTTGTAAACCCCAGTATTCTGCTTTAGTCCATACTGGGGAGCTGCAATTCCATGTGCCTCTGATGCTAACAGCCCAGGGTTGGTGTAGACTCCACTCCAGGTCTAGTTCCCAAGGTGCTTGGTCTTGATGGGATGCACACACAGTGAGGTATGGGAGGGTCTCAAGTACTGAGCCTGCAGGCCCACTCTCCGCGGAGTCATTGTGCTTTACCTTTCTGGAACATGCTGTGTTCCACAGTGTTTCCTGGAGACTCATTATGCAGGCATGATTCAATCACTAAGTCACCAACTTCCTGAGGAATTCAGTCTGTAGCCACCCTCTCCTCCTCTGAGGCTGAAGCCTCAGTGTCCCTACTTTCTAATCTTATGTCAGATCTTTCTGACGAAACACTCCCATCCCTGAAGCTGTCAAAGGGCCCACAATGAATCACATCCTTGGCAAAATAAAGATGCTCCAAATACTCAGGAATTTCGAAACTCCTTGCTAGAAACAGACATAATTCTGACAGGTTCTTTATTCTCTATTATTTATTCTACTAATGATAAGCACTAGTTTAATAATAAACAAGTGAAACCAAACAAAAATCCATTTGTAAGCACTTACTATCTAATGGAAGAGGTGGGATGGATGGGTTTCCCAGACAGTAACTAGCATGTAAATAATTAATAAAGGCAGTCTGAGAGCACAGTGAGTTTTGGAGAAATAATAAGGGGGAAACTAGGGGCAGTCACAGCTGTGGTGCTGCTCTCTTAAAAGTAGATAGTCTGTTTGAGAAGGCTCCTTCTGTGTCCAGCGACTATGGAGAAGTCTGGGTGCTTTCGGGTATCTCAGGGAAGACTGCTCCAAGCAGGGGAAACACTGCGTTAAGAGCTTACGTCTGGAGCATATTTAAAGTTGTACAGTAGAATTGGATGTCCCAAATAGCTTTTTAAAATGTTTTTTTGACATGGAACAACCCACAAAACTGGAGGAGTTGGTATAGAACCCCCAAACTGCGTCTGTTTGCTTCCGGAGCAGAAAGCCAATCACTGAAGTGGGGATGTGGGAGAAAAGGACACGTTTGCCGCAGGGCACAGAGGAAGAAACTGGGCAGGTGTCTCTTAACTGGAGGCTAGAACCTAATGGAATCCAGCATCTGTATCCAGAGCACAGTACAAGGGCTCAGTTCCAGACTGAATTTATATAAAGGTTGCAGTAAACGTTTAGGGTAAAATGAGTATGGCTGAAACATTGTGAAAATACCAATGGCTGACAATGGAAGGAAATATTTTTTTTATTTCTGAGTGTAAAGCCACATAGGCAAATCAGGGACAGCAAAGGGATAGCACAGGTAAAAGTTTATCTTGGAGCCCATTGTCTTTAGAAATTGTCAGACCTTGTGTTATTTGTCTTTGTTTTGCTGTGGTAGTGACTCCCGAATGCAGTTTTATATATTGAACTGTCAAGATTTAAAAGCTTTGAGGAGAAAGTGCTTATAAAAAATTATTATCACTGCTACAAATATGGTCTAATTTTGTGAATCACTTTGTAAAAGTCTGAGCTAGAGATAGAAAACCAAGGTTAGATCAGAAATTTTGATCTTATATAAATAAAACCTGACTCCACATTTCTAAAGATTAAGGTATTTCCACAATGGTAAAATATGCCCCTTCTTTGGGCTTATTCCTTAGATAACAACAATTCTACTGGCTATTTCTTTGACATTTTTTGGTTCATGAAAATAAACTGATAGACCTCAAATATGTGCATAAATCTTTCCAGGTTTTATCTGGCTCTGTATGTCATATGTGAATTTGAAATGTGGAATTAGTAAAGTGTTGCAGAAATTCACAACCTTAGAGGATTTCCCCTTGCATAAAATTAAAATCCATTCATTTATTCTGTCCAATTTTTTGTACAATTATAGTTCTCCATTGCTACAAATAAGCATATCAACACATTACCCTCCCACAGCATGCACACAGCTTTACCATGGTAAATGCTCACTCTCATTGCTAATTTTTCAACTTGCTGTGCTGAATTTACACATTGGGTGCGTGTTTAAAGCAGTCACCTTTGGAGACTGCTATCCTAACAAGCAGAATCAGAAAGTTTCCTTAATTATCCCTTTGAAATGGTCCTTCCTCATGGCAGCACTTGTACCTTATTTTGGAGACAGCTGAAAGGCAAGTCTTAATTATAGTAGGATAAAATTCACTATAGAAAATAACCAGGAAAATGTCTGAGTCAAATACACTTAAAAAGATATGGAGGGAGTGGGTAGGTGTTAATCCTAGTGATTAAGACACCATTTAAGCACTCCATATTCCACATCAGGATGCCTACATTTGATTCCCCGTTCTGGCTCTTGATTCCAGTTTACTGCTAACGTGAACCCTTTAAGGCAGTGGTGATGTATCAAGTGACTGGGTTCCTACCACCCACCTGGAAACCCAGATTGAATTCCTGTCCCCTGGCTTCAGCCCTGGCCTAGCCCTGGCCATTGCAGGTAATTGGGGAGTGGTTGACAGCATAGGCAAGCTGTGGCATCAATCTGTATAATATCTATCAATTGATTAAACTATAATCGATCTATCTTTGTGTCTCTCTGCCTTTCAAATAAATTCATTTTTTAGAAAAATAAGAAAAGAGGTAGAGAATGATCTGATAAATTTTACTTTGATTTTTAAATGGATGATTGGATTATTTGCCTTCAAAAATGGCTCAAGATTGGTTTCCAGAATTATTTGAACTTAGCCTTTTCATGTGTTGTGTTCAGAATCTTCTATAACTAATGCTCTAAAATATATCAGTCTTTTAAGAGTATTTTAGTTTTATTAAAATTATCAGGAATACTTTTATAGTCAGAAAAGTTTCATTAACATGACATTAAAAGTGTGATTCACAGATATTTATACTATCAACTCTAGTTTTGATAAATTTGTTTAAAAAGTGATTATTTTTTCTGTGGGACAATAGATTAACCAAAATAGTTTTAGTAATGGCAACAAATAATTTGAGGATAATTCAGATTTTTTTAAAATGTAATTATATACTGTTTCTTGTTCTGGAGCTGTTTAATTTTATCAGATGGTTTCATTGATACCCATTTTAAAGAGTGTTACTTTTTCATTTTTCTTAAAGTTATGTGTATATGTATTTATTCAACTTCGTATTTAGATTATTAAATCTCAGAATTAAAAGATATTGGATTAAAGTGTTTTTAAAATGTGTTTCTATGTAATTTTCCTTTGAGCATAGACTCATTCTGTGCCTGTTTTATGCCAAAAAGTACATCATATAGTTCATGAAAGAACACATGACCAATGTACATTGGTGCATTGAGAAGCTTCCATTAAATCTGGGAAATGAAAAGACACACTTGACCCTACTGTGGTCCCAGCAAGTGCCACTCCTCACATAGATGATGTAGGTACTGGAGGAGGAGAGAGAAAATCTGATTGGGAATATGGGGAAAGACTTGACATAGGCCTTGATTAATGGACCATATTTTTTATTAGCTTTACAAGTGAAGTGAGGCATTATGAAAGATTAGGTGATTTTGGAGTATATAAGAGACATTTGGAGAAGTATGACTTTACACTTCAGTTGTGCCATTATAAGTAAGGAGACAGTCAGGGATCCAAGAAAGAATCAGAGCATTCCTCAGCAGGACTGAGTAATATTCCTCCCATAGCCAGTTATTGTAGCAAACACTGTCCGGAATGGGTGCAGGCTCAGAACACTCAACATGGCTACTGACTGTGACCCTGGATGACCTATATCTGATTATAATATCATTATAATAAAATTGCCATGATCAGCACTTGTACTCCTATCACAGACCTGATGCCATGACAATTTTGAGAATTCCTTTAAAAAAAGACAGAAAATGGGTACTCACCAAATTACTGGAAATCTTTACCCTTTCCTGGAAAACTCTCAAAGCACCACCTACTATGCCTCCAGATAATATGAAGGAATAATCCTGAATCTCATTGGCTGCAACTCACCGTGGACTATGCCTGCTGTCCCTCTTGAGTTGTGCTTCTGCTTTTCTAATGTGTCTTTTTCCTCTGCTAATCTATCTGCATACCGTGCTTGAATTGGTTCCTGCATCGGAGAAAAAACTCAGACCATTTGTCCCCAATAACATGAAAGCTTAAGACACTAGGGATATTGTGGACACAAGATAAGTTGATCTGGTTTTAAGGAGGATGCTGTTTATCAGACATGGTGCAGATTAGGCATTGTGGAAAACTGAATTTTTAATAGCAATGGTTTTGCATTCTGAAGAGATAAAAGTAGTAACTGAATATATTGGTATGAAAAGATAGCAGAGACAAAAAGAAGTCAAAGGATACAACTGGTAATGTACCTCTAAATAACAATAGTGGATACTACAATGAAGAGTTTCAAAGTCATATTAATCAGAGTCAAATTTGGCATTGAAGATGGCAGGAAACAAATGCATAGATTTAGAGAAAGCAATGAGGGGTAGCCTTGTGGCATGGTAGGTAAAGGTGCCACCTGAGACACTGACATCCCATATGGGTGCTGGTTTGAGTACTGACTGCTCTTCTTCCTATCCATCTCCCTGCTAATGCACCTGGGAAAGCAGTAGAAAATTGTCCAAGTGCTTGGGCCCCTGCACCCATGTGGGAGACCCAGAAGAACCTCATGGTTCCTTGACTTTGGTCTCCCCCAGCCCTAGCAGTTGTGGACATTTGGGGAGTGAACCAGCAGGTGGAAGATCTCTCTCTCTCTCTCTCTCTCTCTCTCTCTCTCTCTCCCTTTCAAATAAATAAAATAAATCTTTTATGAAGCAAAAGCAAAGGGTAGATCTATAGAGTTATTGAAAAGTTGTGGAAATGAGATTAAAAGATGCCTATTTTGGATGCAGAAATTTTTGAGAAAAATTTTATCTATATAAGGTGAAGAAATTTCATATATACAGATTTAAGAGCATAAAAATATTTCCCATCCTACCCTCCCTCTTGCTCATGCTCATAGTCTCCCTCCTCATTCCTCTCTTATATTTTCTGTTAAATTTTACGATGACACACTTTTAGTTTATTTTATAATCACAAGCTTAACCACCGTCCACTACATAAAAAATTCAACAAGTAGTAAGTAGAAAACCTGCTGTTCCTCAAGAATATAGACAAGAGCTGTAAATAATCAAATATCAAAATGTTATTTCACTCATGTACATTACATTTTTTGTACTCTGTATATTAGTTACCACAAATCAGGGAAAACATGGTATTTGTCTTTTTGGGACTGACTTATTTCACTAAGCATAATGGTTTCACATAAGAGTAGTATTCCATGGTGTTTGTATACCACATTTTCTTTATCTAGTCATCACTTGAAAATTTTTAGCATCCATAGGTAGACGGTGGTCTTCAAAAAGTTCCTGTAAAATGTGTATTATGAAAAAATGAAAAAGCAACCATTTCAGAAGAAGACAGGAATATGTGTGTGTCTGTGTATATATATACATATATATATATATATGTATATATATATATACCAAAGAAAACCTAAAAATCAGGAAAAAATGAGGCAAGATCATTAGAGTTCTTAGAGTCTATAGGTGTGAACCATAGAATTAGTTATTTGTGAACATATGTTTCAAGATGAGAAAAGCAGGACCCCAAAGCTAATCTAAATATCATAAATTCTACCACATCTATCATAAATCCAGAGCACATAGGCTTTCATTGTACCCACCTCAGTTTTGCAGGGTAGAATCATGCCCGGTTGAACCATGGAGGCAAGTGCATGGACACAGCCAAGGTAGCCCAAACTTTGCTTTAACCAAGAATTACAGCAAGAACAATTCTTCTGCAGAGAACCACAATGTGGGCAGTGTTATGCTGAGTCATGAGGGTGATGTTTCTACCCAAAAGATCCCAGAAATTGAGACTTCCACCCCAGTAAATCTGGAAGGCAGGACCTCTGTTCTAGGAGGCCTAGAGAGCAAATAATGAAACCAAGGAGGATATTTTTAATCCTCAAGTACTCATTGCCTTGCTTGGTTTTAAGCTTTTTTGGTACCCATATCCCCTTTCTTCTTTTCTACTACTTTTTGGAATATATATTCTATGCCTACCCCAACACTGCAATTTTAAAGCACCCAAGTTGTCTAGCTTTATAGGTTTTATACTGGGAGATACATTTTCCTTCAATCTAAATTTTACCTTGAGTCACATTCATCTCTGATTTAGAAGATATTTAGATGAGGCTTTGGACTGAGACTTCAGAGTTAGTGCTAGAAAGAGTTAAGAATTTTCAGTTTGTTGAGATTTAATCAATGTGTTTTTCATGTATAAGGCACAGGAATTTTGGGTGTCAGATATATAGTTTTATGCAACAAGTTTTTATGCTCTCCAAATTTTGTATATTAACATACTTAATATTCAAAGTGATGATTTTGGGAAATGGAGCCTTTTGGAGATCATTTAGTCATGAGGGGAGAATCCTCATGAATGAGATTTTAAGAGATCCCAGAGAGCTTTCTAGTCCTTTTTATACCATGTAAGGACTCAACAAGAAGACAGCAGTATGCAGTCCAGAGGAGAGTCTTTTTAAGAACCTGGCTATACTGGCACCCTGATCTCAGCCTATAAATTGAGAGAAGTGAATTTCTGTTGCTGTAAGTCACCCAGACTTTGGTATGTTTTGCCTGAGCTGACAAGATATCGTGATATCATTAATGAAAGAAATCTGAAGCAATTTTATTAATTCCTGACAGAGAAAACAATGGAGCAAAGGAAATTATCAAGGATAATAGGGGACATTACCTAAAAATAAAGGGGTAAATATTCCAAGAAAACATAACAATCATTAATGTGTATGAGTAGCCAAATATTTGAGACAAAACTAATAGGACTGCAAGGAAAAATAGATGAATCCAGTATTATACTTGGAAATTTTAATATCCTTCTGTCAGAAATGGACAGATACACAAGACAGAAAATACAAGGACCTAGTTGAACTCAACAGCACCATCAGTCAAGTGAATATAAATGACATCTGTAGATTACTTCACCCAAAAACAGAAGATAAAACATTCTTCTTAGGCTTGCATGGAACATTCACCAAGATAGATCACATCCTGGCACATAAAACACACTTTAACTAAGATGTCTTGTAATAGGTGAATGGATAAATAAATGTGGTACATCCAGACAAGGGACTATTATTCAGCACTAAAAGGAAATGTGGAATAGAGCCATGAAAAGACATGGAGGGACATTAAATGCATTTTTCTTAGTAAAAGAAGTCTATCTAAAAAGGCTACAACCTATATGAGTCTACCTATATGATATTTTGGAAAAGTCAAGACTACAGAGGCACTAAAAAGATGAGAGATTGCCAGGAGTTAGAAGGGAAGGGGGGCCAGTGCTGTCCCGACTGTTTCATTTCTGATCCACTCTCTGCTATGGCCTGGGAAAGTAGTGGAAGATGGCCCAAGTGCTTGGGCCCCTGCATCCACGTGAGAGACCTGGAAGAAGCTCCTGACTCCTGACTTCAGATCAGCTCAGCTCTGGCCATTGCAGTCATTTAGAGAGTGAACCAGTGGATGGAAGACATCTCCTCTCTCTCTCTCTAACTCTGTCTTTCAAAAACAAAATATTTTTTTTTCTTTTAAAAAAAAAAGGGAAGGGGAGATGAATAGGCAGAACAGAGAGATTTTTAGTGGAGTGAGATAATTTTGTGCTATATGAAAATGGTAGACACATGTGACTGTAAAATCCTAGAATATATAACACAAAGAATGAACCCCTCTGTAAACTGTGGACCTCAGTTGATATTATTCTCATATAGGTTCATCACATGCTGCAAATGTGCCACTCTGGTATCAAATATTGATTGTGGGGAGACTGTGCATGTGTTGGAACAAGGAACATAGGGGAAACATCTGTATCTTCTAGTCAATTTTATTATGAACCTGAAACTGCTCTAAAAATCAAATTTACTAGTGTAACAAATACTTGACACTGAAAATGTGTGCTTTCCTTAGTGGATGTGCAGCTTTGCAGGTGTGCAGCTTGTTTCCTTTCTGACAGGGGAACTGCTCTCAGCACCATACTTAGACTGCTCTAGGAGTGATCACACACATAAGGTAGGCTGAGCGCAAGGTCATTAAGATGGTGAATCCCATTCTTTGAAGTGAGCTTTGGTTTCTGTGAATGTATTTTTGTCCAGCTGATGCCCTTGTTGACTGAGAATGCACTGTGGTGGAGTATCAAACTTACAGCCTGGCTTCCTTCATTTCTCTGTGTTTCTCATGAAGTTGGTGTAAGGGAACTGATGTAAATTTTTTGACTGTCTGTCAATAGTGAATAAGCAAATTTTGATTGGGCAGAGGAGGAAAAGATTGAGTATGAACACTGATGGCCTTTAAAGCTTTATTTACCATTTCCTCTCCTCAAATAGTTGGTTTTATTGTTTAAAAAAACCCTGCAATAAGCTGTTTTATGAGATTATTACTAAAGTTCAAGAAGTGAGCACATCTTCCTTAGTCTATACAAGAAGAATATGAGGAGTAGTAGAGCAAAATGAAGCAGCCTCAAGGGGAGGAGTAGTCAATGTGCGAGGTTGTTTGTTCTCTGAAGGCAACTGAGGTGCAATGACAGGATGGATGGGGAGATGCAAGATACTAATAAGGATTGGTAAGTATAGGCTTACAAGAAAGGAAATTCTTCTCATTATCCAGATAAATGAACATTGAGATAAAAGATCCTCAGAAAATCCCGATACTGCGCCCTGGATTTTTGAGATATGCTGATTGTGATTCCCTGATATTGGAAGCATTAGTGAGTATGCAGACTAGTTCCTTTGAATACACTTGTATTTTAGAAGGCAGAAAAATCTAAGGCACTTTAGTATAATATTGCAGAATTAGGGACAACCCTATCCTTTCTGGTTCTCTACAGTCCTCGGAAGCCACAGAAGAGAACTCCCAAGTATTCAAGACTCTTGTGTGAAGGAGTGAGGGAGTCAGAGGAGGAGGGAGGGAGTGGCTCTTGGACTTCTGAGACAAGCCAAGTGACAAGGGGTGGTCTCAATCTGGAGATGGTGCTGTGTGTGTGGAATAGTCCCCTGGTGAGAGAACAATGGGGAACCAGCTACTCCTCTGAGGAGTCTTCAGCAGTAGGGGTAGGGCAGGGGAGCCTGTGGAATGACAAAGTGAAGCTGAACATTGTCCTGAAAAAGATATGCAGGCCATTTACTCACATGGAATAAACCAGAGCAAACAGATCATACTTCATGCCACTTACAAACGTGTAATAATGTATTGAGGTCCTTGCTCCCATTTACAACTCCTAACCCAGGAGCTTAGACCCTAAAATAAGAGAGAAAGGCCAAACTCCACCACATCATAGCAAGACAACTAGGCCACAGCTATAACTAGTACTGGGTAAGAGAAAGGATCTTTAAATGCATATGAAGTTAAATATATAAACTGCACAAGGCTTACTGAAACACATAAGAACGTGTTAGAATCCCTCTAGGATTTAAAAAGAAAGGGAGATAGGTATGAATCAAAGTAGTTTCTCTTCTATGGCTTCTGAAGACTGTGAGATCATAAACAAATGTCACTTTTAGCTGCTGGATATGTGCTGACTTGTAACTCAAAAAGAGAAAATGAATGCACTCTTATTGCCAGATCTAGAAGTCTGGCAATAACTTAGGGGTCCTCTGCACAGGATCTCAGAAGGCTGTAGTCAATGTGCCATCAGACTGCATTGTCGCCTGGAGCTCAGAGCCCTATTCTAAGCTCAGTCAGGTTGCTGAGAGAATTCAGTTTCTTACATTTGTAGGATTCAGGCCCTCATCTCCTACAGAAGATATTTGCTTCCTCAAGGTCAATCAGAAGGCATCTCTGCTGCTGATTCAAGGAAAGGCAAAAACTCTCTTTGAAAGAATACACACACACCTACCTCCATCACTGATTAGGTGAAACCCATCGGAGATGTAAGTCCTTTAGAACAACTCAAAGTCAACCATGAACAGTGATTGTATCAGCAAACTTCTCCCATCTTTAAAATCTGTTGAACCTAGTATGGGAATGACATCTATCCTACTGGGCTAATACAAAAAGTTCATGAAGAATGGAATTAGAGGCAAGTTTATTTTGGTGCAAAACATTTTGGAATTAATGCACATGAGGAGTCTTCAAAAAATTCACATAAAATGCATATTATATTAAACTATGCATGGATTTCAAAATATTTTGCACTCAAATAAACTTTCTGAAGCCCTGTGGTCTTCAGAGCACACTCAAGAGGAAGATTTTACACAAGAGTGTGTCCTAGTAGGTAAGAAGCTTGGGACCTTCTTCTGCCTACCACAAGATGTATAGGCACCCTCAGAAAGTAAGATATTGTGCATCTCACCTAAATTCAAATTCAATTTTATTATAAACATCATATACCAAAGACAATGCTGCTTAGATCTATAAGCTACCAATTTGTAAATCCAAGAGCAGATATTAGAAAAAATTAAATGATTGCATGTTTTTGCATATTGAATACTGATTCCTCAGCAATCTGTTATAACTAACTGATAACTGATAATTGATGGATTTTTGGTAGAAATGAATAAGCTATTTGTTCATATTGAAATAGTCCATTACAATAGGAGTGATTTCGATAGAAATTTATTGGGTCAAAGCTCTTCCAAAAACAAGAGATTACTAGTTTTCTTATTAGTTATTTTGGAGCCCTAAGTCTTATTTGATATTCATAGAGTGCCTAGCTCTATTGAGTTAATGTCTTTCAAAAATCTGAGCTCTATGACTGAATAATAAGGGAGAGATCTTTTTAATTACTCCTACATTATCAAGATAGATACCCTTTTGTAATGCAGTAGATATGTTATTTTTAAAAACAGACTGTTTAGTATGGAAAAGAAGAATTGACAGCTTATTTCAGTATCAATAAAATAAAACCTGAGTCTGGGAATGAGAATGGTGTATTCAATGAGCTTATTCTCTCCTGAAGGAAAAAACTCAAATTTATCTTTGTTGTTTGTGTGTGTGTGCAAAGGGTTAGCCCATTGCTTATTGTAAATTGTTTATTCTCAGTGTTTGTGAATACTAACAGTTACTTAAAACATATTATATAAACATCTTTCCATATTTATTGTTTCTTTTTTTGTTTAGAAAGAACACCAATTTATTACCGCACAATTTATTCTCGGGTAATTCCCTTAATAAGAGAATAAAGTTCAGGAAGTACTTTTGAAAGATATTATGACTTAGAAGTATTAGTGAGAAGAAGCTATAGACCTAAACAGCTTTCCCATTTCTTTGGATTTTATGTTTTTAATAATAGATTGAATAGTTAGTTGCCTGCTTGACAAGTTTATTGTCCTTATCCAGTTGCCAAGCGAGAAGCATTTGCAATCTGACAGCAGGTATTAAAAACACCTACAAGTGATTCAAGCCATTAAGAGCTCATAAAACTTGAGAAGGGGAGTTCACTGAGCTTTGCTCAGGTAGCCAGACTTCTCTGGCACCCCAGATGCTGCACACTGAGATGGCAAACTTTTCAAGGTGAAAGCATCAATTTTTAACTGAAATTTTCCCCTAGAAAGCTAGAACATTTTCTTTATATCTAAATATTTGAAGCTGAATCATCAACTAATCTGGATTAAGAACAAAGGGAATCTTTGTTCCTCTGAAAATCCCCACAGTACTCATGAAAAGAAGCTGTGCTGTGACTTCACCAAACCCACAGTTTTCTTTTATATTTTGTTGGATTCAAAAGTAAAATATCATTTCAGATTTCTCTGTGATGGAGATGCCCAGTAACCATTCTAATCATCACTGAGGGCTAGGTTCATTTGGAGATCCCTGGCTTCAGTTTGCTGAGAGGTTGCAAACCCATATTACCTATGAGATCCAGGAAAGTGACACAAATATAAATCAAGTTGGAGATTGAGGCCATCAGGAGTGTGGGACAGACTGTGAATAGGCCAGGACCCACCTTATCTAAATGCATGGTCTGTACTATTGTAAATGCATGAGTCAAACAAAATACCAGTTAGGCCTACAGGCCAAAAATTTGAAACTCCTATCTAGCACACTTGGATAACCCCCAGTAAAATGCTCAATTTAGTGTATGAAAGAAAATCCAAAAATGCAATGAAAGGAAATGGGTTAAGAAAGAAAAAAATTTCTTGTATAAAAAAAGTGTCTATCTACTAGAGTGACTTACTACCTTATTTTTTAAGATTTATTTATTTATTTGAAAGTCAGAGTTACAGAGAGGCAGAGAGAGAGAAAGAGAGAGAGAGAGAGAGAGAGAGAGAGAGAGAGAGAGAGGTCTTTTATCTGCTGGTTCACTTCCAAGATGGCTGCAACAGCACCTCTGAAGCCAGGAGCCAGGAGCTTCTTCCAGGTCTCCCATGCACCTGCAGGGGCCCAAGGACTTGGGCCATCTTCTACTGCTTTTCCAGGCCATAGCAGAGAGCTGGATTGGAAGAGGAGCAGCTGGGACTCAAACCAGCATCCATATTGGATGCTGGCACTGCAGGCAGTGGCTTTACTGCTAAACCACAGAGCTGACCCCACTACCTTATTTTAAAACAGGTTAAGATACCTGACCTTGAGGCCGTTGTTGTGGCACAGCATGTTAAGCAGCAGCTGGCAACACTGTCACCCTTATGGGCACCAGTTTGAGGTTGCTCCACTTCCAATATGTCTCCCTGCTAATGATTCTGAGAAAGCAGCAGAAGATGGCTCAAGTTCCTGGGCCCCTGCACCCATGTGGGAGAGATAAACGAAGGTCCTGGCTCCTAAATTCGGCCTGGCCCAGCCCCAGGTGTTGCGACCAGTTGGGAGAGTGAATCTCTTTCAGCCTTTCCTTCTCTTGCATAATTTTGTATTTTTTTAAAAAAGATTTATTTATTTATCTGAAAGTCAGAGTTACACAGAGAGAAAAGAAGAGGTAGACAGAGAGAGAGAGAGAAAGAGAGAGAGAGAGAGAGAGGTTCCATCTGCTGGTTCACTCCTCAATGGGCTGCAATGGCCAGAGCTGTGCCAATCTGAAGCCAGGAGCCAGGAGCATCTTCCAGGGCTCCCATGTGGGTATAGGGTCCCAAGGACTTGGGCCATCTTCCACTTTTCCAGACCATTCAAGAGAGCTGGATCAGAAGTAAAACAGCCAGGACTTGAATTGGCACCCATATGGGATGCTGGCACTGCAGGCAGTGGCTTTACCTGCTGTGCCACAGCTCTGGCCCCTTAACTCTGTTTTTTTAATAAATCTGTTTAAAGAAGAAAAGACACATGACTTCAAAGCATTGTTTGGTTGAAAGCCTTAGTCAAGGCCATCAAACATTATTGAAGCCATAAAATCCCATTATTAGGTTTATTTCAGAACATTAACATACTTTTAATAGTACATATGAAAATATTTTATATTAAAAATGAAACATACATATAATTTCATGAAAAATAGTAGACCATTGGTTGAAATCATGAAAACACACAGTTGTCTCCTCTCCCTCGAAATCCTCTAAAGTAATAGCAACACAATACAGCAAAGACAATGCTGATGGTCAGATAACACTGAGTGTCAATGCACTATTTGAAAGATGAGACGTGAACAGTTGGGTGGGAAGTGACTGAGAGTGGAAGAGGCAGGAATTTATGACACATAGAGCATTGCTACCAAATGCCAGTTCACTCTCTTGCCAATCCCCAGATTAACTCAGAATTTCAAGGAACCAGGTTAATGAAAAGAGATTAGGTAATGTGATGGTAGCTGGGGTAGAGATGGTAGTGGTGATGGTGGAATATTTGAAAGAGCTGAAAGGACTATTTAGGAATCCAGGATATCTATTCTAACCCACAGTGTAAAGTTACTAGCTTAATCATGCCATCAAGCAACCTAGATGTTTGTTAGGGAAGTCATACTACGGACTCTGGGATACTAAAATACATTGGAGGGAGAGGTTGAGGCGCTGTGCAGAAAACAGGTGTTTGGCTTCAAAGGTACAGGCAACAAAATAAATATGCAGGGCAAGAGATTGGAGAGTTGGGGAAATGTTAGACCAAAGTATCTGGGGAGTCTATAGTAATGAAGCTAAACTGTTTCAATAGTTTTATTATATTTTTTAAAAAATAAACATACATTTGTAATTATTCATTGTTTAAAGCAACTAGAAAAGCAGAGAAAATAACATACTCTCATGAGTATGCTGTCAAACTTTAAAAAGCTGTTACTATTTACCACATTGGCTTCAAATTCTCCTCTTTAAGAAAAAGTTAGATAGTGAGAAAGCAGAATTCTTTTTTTTTTTTTTTTTTTTTTTTTGACAGGCAGAGTGGACAGTGAGAGAGAGACACAGAGAGAAAGGTCTTCCTTCCGTTGGTTCACCCTCCAATGGCCGCTGCGGCCAGCGCACTGCGCTGATCCGAAGCCAGGAGCCAGGTGCTTCCTCCTGGTCTCCCATGCGGGTGCAGGGCCCAAGCACTTGGGCCATCCTCCACTGCACTCCCAGGCCACAGCAGAGAGCTGGACAGGAAGAGGAGCGACTGGGACAGAATCCGGCACCCTGACTGGGACTAGAACCCGGTGTGCCGGTGCCACAGGTGGAGGATTAGCCTATTGAGCCGTGGCGCAGCTGAGAAAGCAGAATTCTAATCCTTTCATTTCCAATGCCTCTCTTTCACTCCAGTGATAACTCACTTTCCTGAAATTGTCTTTTATCATTTCCATGCAGACACACCCATTTCTACTCCATGAACATGTCTGTAAATGATATGCATTACTGTTTCAAGCGTTAAAGATTTTAAATACATTCCATTATCCATATGTTGTTTTTTTTTTTAACTTCAACTATTTGTTATTGATTTTTTGTGTATGTATTGCTGGTTTGGATCTATGCTTATAAATAGTTTCCATATGCTTTTTCTTTTGAAACCATCATCATCTGTTTTTGTACCATGGTTGTATTAGCCTCACCAAATTCATTTAATTGATTAATTTTTCTGTTCTCTGAAACAGATTGCCAAAGATACTAGTTTGAATTCCTTGAATATTTTTCATTACTTTCCTATAAAATCATCTGGGTCTGCTGGATTATGCGTGTATAGTTATGTACATGCAGAATTTTAATGGCAACTTCATTTTCAAAAAAAATTCCTTAATTGATTTTATTTATTTGAAAGCACAAAGACAAAGAAAATGATAGACAAAGAGAACTCTCATCCACTGATTCTTTCCTCAATTTCCAAAATGGCTGGGGTTGGGAACTCCATCTGGTGTTTCCCAGAGGTGGTAGGAACCCAGCACTTGAGCCATCTCCTGTTGCCTTCCCAAAGTATGGTATGCATCAGCAGTTAGAAAGACTTGGGAGCACAGCAGGTGCTAGAACCAGGCACTTCAGATACGGGTTGTGGGTGTCCCAACCAGCTTTTTAACCACTTTGTTAAACTTCCACCATTTCTTTATAATAGTTGAAAGTTTATTGAAGTCTTTTTTTATTGCTCAAGTCAATTTGGGTAAGTCATACTTTCTAGAAAAGTATCTCCTTTTCTCAAATTTCAAATTTAATATCTTAAAACATCCATACAAACACTTGATTGTACATGCTGCTTATGTGTGCCTTCTCATTTTTCTTTTGTCACTTATCAATTTCATTAGTCTGTGTTCTTTATTTATTTTCTCAACTTTATTGTTTCTTCTTTTATTTTATTTGACTAAATATTTTAAGCTTTTGAACTCTTGTTTTCCTCACATGTTCACTTCAGTTATACATTCTCTTAAGTGTTTCTTTGATTGTAAACCATAACTTTTGATATTTACATTCATTATCACGTAGTTTTAAACATTATCTAATTTAAACTTTGATATCTGATGCAACTTATACAGATTTTTCATTTTCTGATAATAAAGCCAATATATTTATTGTTAATGCATTAAATACGAAAACTTGCAAATAAAAACAAGTAAGATAAATTTCAATGAAGATTATTTGGATCTAACTGAAAGGTCAAATGTTAGAGTATCTTTTAAATGTGCCCTCTGAAACTCCAAATGTTAAATTACTGCTCTGGGAGACATTCTTTTTAAAGTAGCAGTTGCCCTGAAGATACATACTGATATTTCTTCACCAGATTTTGTCATCTGACTTCGGCATAGCTGGTGGTATCTCTGTGACTCTCTTGGGGCATGGTAAATGTAGGCAATTTGGAAATACTATACATTTATTATCAACTTTCTTAAAAAGGAGAAGTTTTCAGTAAATATGCATGTTGGGTCTTAGTCCACCCGTACAAGGATGGACTGGGTCCGAGGAAAGGTAAGTGCGCCGCTCGCCCGTTCCCCAGCCTCCTGGTCCGGTCCCGGAGACAATCAGACGCAGCGGGGAGCCAAGTCTAGCAAGGACTCATTTACTTCCTGAGAAACAGAACCTTTTATAGCACAAAACTGCAGAGTCATTGGGGCAGGGCTAAGGACCAGCCAATCACTTTACACAGTCACCTTACGGGGGGATTTCTATAGGACTAGCCCTATGTCTATACACTTGTTACTAGTTTTGTTACCTCCCCGGATGTTGCGCAGCCAATTAGCTTTAGTGGTAAACAACTTTGGATTTCGCCCATCTTACTTCCTCTGGGCGCCATCTTACTTGGCTCCACGCGGCTTTGTTCCGCGCAGCTCGGGCGGGGGCACCCTGGAGCAGCTGCGCATGCGGAGCCCCCGGGCCGGGCCTGGCCTGGTCTGGCCGCGCTCATGCCCCACAGATTCCCCCTTTTTGTTTTAGCACGCGGTCCCTGTCTTAGGTTGCCCCCAGCCGTCCTTGCCCTTACCCGTCATTGGTAACCCAGGCAGCTTGGCCATGAGCCCTGTCTTAGGTTGGTGCAGGACGCTGGGTGCTTTACCCGTCTTGGGGTGTCGCGTGACTTGTAATTATGGGGGCGTGGTGAGCTTTCTCCACCGCCTGTCTTAGGTTGTTCCGGTCCATCCGGAATCTTACCCGTCATTGGCAATGTGGAGAGCACCGGGGGTGCTTCCCCAGTTCAGGGGATCGTAGCCCTCTGTGGCTAGCAGCCTCTGCTAATGAACCTCAACCTGTCTTACCCTCTATGCGCTGTTGTATAAACTGTATAAGCCTATTCGTTATGCATGGGCCAATAGCAAGGATTAAAAGCAGGGCAAGAAGCAGTCCAAGAAGAGAGAAGAGGTAGGGAAAGAGTCCATTAAGGCTCGTCCAAAAGAGGCTTTTTTGGAGTTCTCTTCGTCTTTTTCAGGTCCTCCTGAAGTGTTTTGATGATCTCGTTTGGGTCATCGAATCCCCCGTCACTGGGCTGGGCACTTCTTGTCAGGATCACAGTGCATCATCACCTGCCTCTGGATCTCCATCCATTTCTGGAAGAGGAAAGACAAGGGGATCTCCCTCAGGGGCAAACTGCTCCCTGGGTGGGTTGTTACTTGCATCGGGCATAGGCCTGATATTTCTGGCCGGTATTCAAATTGGAGTCAACTCCCCTATGGGGAACACACAGCCAAATCCTCTTCCCAACTGAATCAGCGGGTCAGGCCCTCTCCAGAGTCGAGTGAGAGGGTCTCTCCATCTAACGAGCATCTGTGGTTTAGGGCTTAAATGTCCCCAATGTTTTTGGAACCTTGACTCCCTTGACCCTTTCGAAAAATTTAAAATATTGATGGTAAACAAGGCCTTATGTAACTGTAGATGGGGGGTAGCCACTCCCCCTTTTTGTTTTTTTTTTTGTTTGTTTGTTTGTTTTTGAGGCATTGATGGTTTTTTTTTCCACCATAGCCTGTTCCTGTGGGTTGTGAGGAATTTTAGTAGAGTGTTGAATCATTTTACATCTTGGCAGCACTTTTAAACATTCCAATTGGTTATTATCTCTGTAAGATGAGAGATATATCTTTTGATATCTCCAGGGGCCCTTTTGAAGATACCAAAAGTTCAGAGAATTTAGAACTTTGATTTTTAGAAAGTTTGTTAAAGGTGCCAAGAGAACTTAGAGTATCTGGTTAGAATAGAATTTTTTAACATTTTGAAATGATAACCCTTCATTAGACAGGATGATCTTAACACTTTTAGAGCAGATCTAATCATAAAGGTATTTAGCAATGCTTTTCATCAATTTGAACTTAACAGAGACAGTAGAGTACACAATATATTACCTTGACAGAACATGAATTTTATGTTTTTTGTTATTGAATAAACCAGAAATAAACACCTTGAACATAAGAGTTAGTATACAAAATCCGCACATAACTCAGAACTATTTAACAGAGCTAAAAAGGACCTAACTTTAGAAATGGCAGAGTAACCCATTAAGCAGACACTGTTAAAATAGACGTTACAGTTTTTGCAAAAACAGATTCCAAGATTTACGACTCAGACCATTTTCAGATATTTACTAACATTAGTGCACATTTTTTACTTCAACTTTAGGTCAATGTAATTTTGGCATTAGCACATAACTTAAAGAAAACTCTGTAAACAATTTTAAAGTTGTAAACCTTTTAAAACCTTTCATGACTTGCTCACACCTTCTGAAACTTTATACCTGTAGTTACTTTTACATAGTCTTGAATTGTCATGTATGGACAATCTATGACAATACATGCTAACAAACTCAAAAAGTTTCTCTTATTGAATTTAAGATGTGAAAAGTACACAATACATAAGACACTGAGTTATTAATGAATACCACACCATTAACTCCTCCTGGACAGCAAACATGGACACTAGTACATGTTTACAACTTTGAAAAGATCTTCATCGTTAAGAGAAACAAGTTTAAAGCATATCAAAGACATGTAAAACCGAGCAAGTGAGCTACCAAGCAAACCAAAGGGCTTTGGCATTAACTTAATTCTCTGAACCAATGTTATACACACAAATTTACTCTTATTTTTATAAGACCACTCTAGCTGGAAAGCAAAAACATGAATACAGCATAGGTCTGACACCATTTACAACATTTTAATATACTTTGCGTAATTTGAATTGACTCAAACAGTTGTTACTTTAACAAATTTAGAGCCCCATCCTTTGAGAGTTCCAGGGATCCTACTGGAAGTCCCAAAGTTGTTAGACTCCATTTGAGAATTTAAATTGTTAGAGAGTCAAACCACTCAGCCAAAAACTAGCACGTATAACCTGAGTATTTTAATCAAAGCTGTGGGGTAGATCTGATCAGAGTTAGGTAATCACTCAAACATTAAAGACAGACAAATCCAATAAAACACAAAACCTTCAAGACACGTGCAAACTCTCAGATAAGTTAACTACAGCAGCACAGAAAAGAGCTGGTCATCAGCATAGGAGCCCATTGCTTAGGACAGGGAAACACATCTGAAACAAAGCGGCAGGGAATGAGAGACTTCCATAGTGCTGGAGAAAAAGTTTTATTAACTGCAAATAAAGACTCATTAGGTTGGAAAGGGTTAATGGATGAAGGTTTTTTTGTTCTTTTAGGTAAGGCCAGTGGTAGCCAAAGGCATTTTTTCTTCCCCCTCCTAGTGAGGACAGCATTGAATTGTAAATGGAGAGGAAAAAAGCAGCCCAAGGACTAGTCTCCCTAGAGTATCTAGCTGTGGCCTGAACGGGTGCAACAGGCTACACTGACTGAAAGAGAGTGCAGAGAAAAGCCATGGTCCCCCATTTACAGGGAAGACCGCGCACGCTGGGGCCTAGCAGGACTGGCTGTGGGGTTGGTAGGCAGGCTGTTTACAAGATGGCGGCAGGCGATTCAAGGGAGGTGAATAACCATAAAGGGGTGGCCACATGGGCGGAATTGGAGGCGCAGTGCGTTGAGGCAATGTTGGGCTTTTAGGGGTTGCCGCCACACCTGAAAGTCCCACCTTAGTTTTAACTGCCTCTGGGGATTTATGAGCCTCCCTCAGGCCAGTGCAGGCCTCTTGATGATTAGCATTCATTTTTTCCCAAACAAGCATTTTAACAAACTGATCCCGAAGGTCCCCAGCCAGCAACTTACAACGGAGACTGTGTTCGACCCTAACTACAAAATTTGGCAATGACTCTCCTGGCTTTTGTCGCACCCCTGCGATGGGAGATTCAGTGGGCCCCTCATCCAGCTTGTACCAGGCATTAAGTCCTGCCTGCCTCACTTGTTCACGGTACGGAGCAGGTAGCACAGCTTGCTGGATCCCCGTAGAGAACTCTTCCCCCGTCCCAGCCAGCATAGCATATGTAATAGGGATAGCTGGCTGGGCTGCTCGGTTAGCTTCGGCTCTCACCCGGCAATCCTCCTTAAAGAAGGCGCACCACTTTATGAACTGGAAACTTGGGAGGACTGCCTTGGCCACGTCCAACCACTCCTCGGGGACACATGGGTGATAAGCTATATCTTGTAGCAATGTTTGGGCCCAGGGGGAATTTGGCCCGTCTTCCACCGCTGCCTTTCGAAGCTCCTTTAAGTCCTTTGCTTCCCAGAGATACCACTCCAGAGCTCTGTTGCCGCCTGGAGCTAAATTAACAGGGTAGGCCTGAGGCAGCAGGTTCCCTGGCCCAGAGTTCAATTCCCTATGCTGCTTTATGTCCACCTGATAAGCTTCCGCAAAGGTCGCCTCATTTCTCCTCTCCCCTCCTGGGCAATCATAAGTGCCCAGATCACAAAGCTCCCTCCCTGGCTCTACATAGGGGGAGGCTGCCTCTGCCCCGGGGAGGTATGGGGGTGGTCCCGGCCCTTCTAGGGTGGATGGGCTAGGCGGGACGATTTTTACTTTTGTTTTTACCTCAACAGTTCGTGCCTCCACAGGCTCTCTGCATTCTTGATCAAACTTAGCCCATTTTCTCTCCCCGCCATCTTCCTCTGAGGCTTTAGGCTCTCCCAAGTCCTGCACTTCCTCTTTCTCCCTCTCGCCCTCCGAAGCTAGGGTTATAGCATCTGGGTGGAAGGATGCTTTAAGGGCAGTATCAAAGTGTCTCTCCCTCTTAAGGGTGAGTTTTTCCACCCATGACCAAGTGTTCCAAGAAAAGAGATTGGCCGTCTGAATCCAAAGGGCCAAGGTTATGACAGCTACCCAGACACTTTTTAACATATAGCGTAAGGCCTTTAAGGCCAGGTCCTTTTGGGACGAAACTGCATAAACCATACTAAGGTTTTCACTTACCCTGAGAGACCGCTTAGCCTCGGCCGAAAAGTAACTGTTCATGCCGCACGTTGGGCGCCAGATGTTGGGTCTTAGTCCACCCGTACAAGGATGGACTGGGTCCGAGGAAAGGTAAGTGCGCCGCTCGCCCGTTCCCCAGCCTCCTGGTCCGGTCCCGGAGACAATCAGACGCAGCGGGGAGCCAAGTCTAGCAAGGACTCATTTACTTCCTGAGAAACAGAACCTTTTATAGCACAAAACTGCAGAGTCATTGGGGCAGGGCTAAGGACCAGCCAATCACTTTACACAGTCACCTTACGGGGGGATTTCTATAGGACTAGCCCTATGTCTATACACTTGTTACTAGTTTTGTTACCTCCCCGGATGTTGCGCAGCCAATTAGCTTTAGTGGTAAACAACTTTGGATTTCGCCCATCTTACTTCCTCTGGGCGCCATCTTACTTGGCTCCACGCGGCTTTGTTCCGCGCAGCTCGGGCGGGGGCACCCTGGAGCAGCTGCGCATGCGGAGCCCCCGGGCCGGGCCTGGCCTGGTCTGGCCGCGCTCATGCCCCACATATGCACTTTTCTTTTAGCTTGTTGCTTTCAAAATTGTTTACTGAGATGTCCTAATCAATTATGAAAAGTGAAATAAATAAATATTAATAGATTAAGAGCAGATAACAAAAGACAACTACAACCATAATGTTCTGACCACTAGGTGTATACTATCAAAGTCATGTTCACCTTCAATATTATGCACATATCTAAATATTTAAGTTATAATTTCTGATACTCCTCATTTACCTGAGTAGGGGTTTTGTCATTGTTGTTGTTATTTATTTGAAAGGCAGAGAAACAGAGAGAAACAAAGAGAGACACAGATATTCCATCTTCCAATTCATTCCCCTACTGCGTGTGACAGCTGGGACTGGACTAGGCCAAAGCCAGGAACATGGAATTCCATCCTGGTCTCCCATGTGGGTGGCAGAGACCCAACTGCTTGAGTCATCATAAACTGCCTTGTTTAGCAAGATACTGGAATTAAAGAGGAGGTGGAACTCAAACCCTGGCACTCTCATATGGAATGTGGGAGTCCCAGATGACATCTTAACTATTGAGTCAAATGCCCACCCCAACTAGCAGTGTTCTGCATCTCTAAGGTGTTGCCACTTGGCACAGCACAACTTACTGCACACCACGTGTTTGATGGGAAAACAGCATATACATTTCCACCCCACAGACATAGATGTATCTAGCTTCTTGCCTCTCAGAGCATTCGTTTTATCAGCTAGCATTTTGCATGCTGTACTGAGAGAAAGGGTTAGTATAATATGTCTGCAAAGGGCCCCAAAACAGAGACAGGCTTTCATAGATTATCATTTGGATTCAATTATACAATGGGAACTCCCTTCAAGGAACATTGGTCTCATACCTACTATATCTACTACTGGACAAATTCATGCTAGAAGTTGAAATTACAAGGTAGAAGTCCATCAACCAATGGAAACATACTTAGATCACCTACTTTTATTACCTACCACTGACTTTAAAAACATTTACATTAATGAAGTATTTAAGAGTTAGACAGAATTCCAACATATACTTCTTGATTCTTGCTTCTCAACTTCTTTCTGGGTTTCTGTTTTCTTTGTATGTGCATGTTACTCAGTAGCTCTTCCAAAATGCATCTAGGATAGTAACCTTTTCAGATTTCATATTTGGAGAAGATATTTTTGATTCTTTGATGATATTTTGGCTGAGTATAGAATTTTAATCTATTCTATGTTTCTTCATTTTTTCTTTTAAGTTCTGTATTTGAAAGCCTGAGTTACATAGACAAAGCGCAAGATAGACAGGCAGAGATCTTCCATCCATGGTTCACTCCCCAGATAGCCACAATGATCAGGGTGGACAGGCTGAAACCAGGAGCCAGGAGCTTCTTCCAGGTTTCCCATGTGAGTGGAAGGGGCCCAAACACTTGGGCAATAATCTGCTGTTTTTCCCAGGCAATTAGCATGGAGCTAGATCTTAAATGGAGCAGCCAGGACTCAAATCAGCAACCATGTGGGATGCCGGTGTCACAGGCTACAGCTTTACCCACTATCCCACAATGTGGGACCCTATTTCTTCATTTTTTTAACTTTATCTTTATATTCTAGCCTATCTGAGATTTAATTGCTTTTTTTTCTTCCTGTTAATTAGGTCACTCTGCTTTTGTCAATTTTACTATTTAGCTTATCTATTGTTTCTTTTTAAAATGTCAATAAACTTATTTTCTTTCTATAGCCTCTAATTAGGCTTTTAGAAACATTTGGCTTTAATTAGTTTAATAATTATCTGTTAATATCTTGCAACTTCCTATTTTAGTTTGCAGATACTGTTTGTGTCATTATTTATGAGGATTTTTGAAGATATTTTCAAATTTCTTTTATTTTTTATGGAAAACTATTTTTTGCATATTTTGAGTAGCTACTTTCATAGTGTATGTGTTGTTCATAAATATGATATTTTATGAGCTTAGCTTTCAAAAAAATTCTCCTTTGAGTGCCTTGGACTGGTACAATTTCTGTCTGAGGCTGTCTTAGGGTCTTCTTTCTTCTCTCTCTTTTCCTGTCTCAATTTCTCATTCTCTTCATTTACCCTTTTTTACCCTTCCCTTCTACCTTCTCTTATCCTCCCTCCCTCCCGATCTTTTTATTTACTTATTTTAAATTTTTATTTTTTTTTATTTTTATTTATTTATTTATTTTTTTTTTTTGACAGGCAGAGTGGACAGTGAGAGAGAGAGACAGAGAGAAAGGTCTTCCTTTTGCCGTTGGTTCACCCTCCAATGGCCGCCGCGGTAGCGCGCTGCGGCCGGCGCACCGCGCTGTTCCGATGGCAGGAGCCAGGTGCTTCTCCTGGTCTCCCATGGGGTGCAGGACCCAAGGACTTGGGCCATCCTCCACTGCACTCCCTAGCCACAGCAGAGAGCTGGCCTGGAAGAGGGGCAACCGGGACAGGATCGGTGCCCCGACCGGGACTAGAACCCGGTGTGCCGGCGCCGCAAGGCGGAGGATTAGCCTGTTGAGCCACGGCGCCGGCTACTTATTTTAAATTTTTTAAAATTTGTTTTCATTTTATTTGAAATGCAGAGAGGGAGAGAGAGAGAGAGAAATTTTTCATCCACTGGTTTATTCCCTAGATGTCTTCAACAAGCTGATCTCCCATATGACTCACAGGGACCCAAGCTCTTGAGTCATCATCAGCTGCATCTCATAGTGATCAGCAGGAAGCAGGATTAGCAGAGTTGCAGGAACTGGAAAAGGAGCATTGATGAGGGATGGGGGCATCCCAAGTGGCAACTTAACTGATGTGCCAAATGTATACCTGTTCCCTCTCATTTAAAGGAAAAATATTGCTATTAATCTAAAAGATTTCCTTTCTTTCCAAGCACAGTTAAATATTTGAAAATATTTAAAGACTTTAAAAATTATTCATTGTTCCTAAGTTTATACAAGAAGAGAAAGTCTTCAAAATACACCTTCTTGACCCAGAAACCAAAGCAAAACACTTTACATTTTTTAAAAGATTTATTTTTATTTATTTGGAAGGTAGAGTCTCAGAGAAGGAGGAAGAGAAAGTGGGGAAATGGGAGGGGTGAATTGGAGAGGAGGGAGAGAGAGAGAGAGAGAGAGAGAGAGAGAGAATTTTTTTTTTTTTGACAGGCAGAGTGGATAGTGAGAGAGAGAGAGAGACAGAGAGAAAGGTCTTCCTTCCATTGGTTCACCCTCCAATGGCCGCTGCAGCCGGCGCATCTCGCTAATCTGAAGCCAGGAGCCAGGTGCTTCTCCTGGTCTCCCATTCGGGTGCTGGGCCCAAGGGCTTGGGCCATCCTCCACTGCCTTCCTGGGCCATAGCAGAGAGCTGGCCTGGAAGAGGGGCAACCGGGATAGAATCCGGCGCCCCAACCGGGACTAGAACCCGGTGTGCCAGCGCCGCAAGGCAGAGGATTAGCCTGTTAAGCCAGGGCACCAGCCAAGAGAATGAATCTTTATTCATTGTTTCACTCCCTAAATGCCCACAACAGCCAGGGCTGGGCCAGGCTAAAGCCTGGAGCCTAGAACACCATCTGGGTCTCAAAGTACTTGGACCATTCTCTGATATCTGCCCAGGTGCATTAGTAGGGAGCTGGATCAGAAGCAGAGCAGACAAGACTGGAACTTGCATTCCAATGTGGGATGCTGGTGTTGCAGGCAGCCCCTTAACCTGCTATGCCATGATGCTAGTCCCAACACTTTACTCTTACAATAAAACTAACTGTATTAATACAAAGGACAAAAATAAGGTGCAAATGTATTGAAAGTCTTATTCTGTAAAAACTTCTTCAACCATAGATTGTCATTGGAATCTGGAATTTGGGGCACATCAGAAAATTTACATATTAATCTGAGAGTTAAATATCAATTATAATGTAATATAATTGTGATGTAAGTAATATAATGCAAAGAGATAATAGTTTGAGAAGAAGGAGCAAAAACATTTTCTATTTTTTTCCTTGGCCGGAGACAAGCTGCTAGATTTTGCTTTTTTTAAACGCTTCAAATGACAAAAAAAAAAGATTATTTTATGTAGGATTTTGTAGCTGATCACACAATTCTTGATTCCAAGCAGGGCAAAAATATGTGAAAAGATGGGACAAGTTGAGAGATTAATGGAAAATGATTTTTAAATGTTCTTCTTAAAATGGAATTATGTGAATATAATGTGTGCAAATAGAGTAAATGATCTTAATGATGATAACAATTTGAAGATTTCCAGAATGTACTGTGCTAACCTGTCAAATGTGATTTGGATTATCTAACTGAACTTCAACAAGATTTAGAATGAGATATTAGCATTGCTGTAACAGTAGGATGATGGAATGCAGCAGAACAATATTTTGGAGACTGTGAATGAGATCTGTGTTTAGTGTAGTAACTATTGCAATTACTTTATGATAGCTATGTGAACAAACTCTGGAGAATGAATTGCCTAAACATAAAGTCTTTTAACTGTTGTGCATCACTCATTTCACTTCAAACTATTAACTATGCATGTTTTTTAAAATAAGTGTCTGGATTTAGTGGTCCACTTTTAACTTTGAAGCATCATTAATGATTAATAGGTATGTTAGAAACATAATTGTCCTATGTAAATTTGCTAAGTGTGTTCAGCCTTAAAATATTCCAGATAATGGAAGTTGGAAAAGTCTTTTGTAACTTCTACTTTTATTTTGCATTTTCATGAGTCACACTATTTTAACATGTATCATGGCAGTGACTTAAAACTCTCTATCTTGGCTAGATATCCCATCCGCTTGAGCATATTTTAACACTGTCAAGGAAAGTTCATGTAAGTGGAGGTTTAACTTCTGTTGCAGAATTGCAGATTTCACTCAGTAAATAATTTCTATCAGAAATTTCAGCTAGGTTTCTTTCATGTGCTTCTGTAGTATTATTCTTAACTTAGAAATACTGCATTTCTACTGCCAAATGAACCAATTATTACAACTAAGAATTTGAATATGAGGGGAAAATGTTAAAATTCACACAATGGCCATTTTTTAGAGAAGGTGATCTTTTTTTCCACTTTTGTGATTTAAGGCTTTACATATATTTCCACTTTTTTCTATTTTCTTATGAACACACAATTTGTCATTTTATTAATTTCTTATCAGAAATATAACAGTATTTGTGACATGGCATATTTACTATCTAGAAACCAATCTTCCTTGGAAGCAAAGTTAATTAAAAGCTGATGGGCATGCAGAGCATATTACAATGGCAGTGATTTGTATACTGTCAATAACTGGTGCTTTCATCTATGCCGGTCATGTAGATTCATCTCTACCTACTATAGGGCACAACCTGACATAGGGACCAGATATTCCTAATCATGCATCATGAATACCTACTTCCCTAAAGATAAACACTGCAGATACATTACCTATATATTTATCTGTTTATGTTGTTCTAAATGTCTATATTTCCTAAAGCTCATTCTGATGGTTTTCTACATCCTCAGTCCTCAGTAAAGCAACTGTAATACCAAATTCAATTCCTAACACATAACTAATTATTAATCTTACTTTGTATGATTTAATTAGGTAAAAAGAAAAGAAATTCTTAATCAGGAAGTATGTGACATTGCACCATTTTCATCAAACTCAATATGATATTAAGTGTAGCTTCTGAAAGAATTGTAAAGCAGTCAACATCCAATTAGTTTAGAATGAGGTCAGAGCAACCCCAACTAGATCAATGCAACAGCATACTACATATCCATAACACAACTTTTGTTCTTTGCATTTGACCCCCAAATCCAGATATTATAAAGGCCCTTTAAGGATTATTTTTCTTAATTAAGTTTAACTCTGATTCCAAGTCCCTGCAGAATTCGTAGGGCATCCTGTATTACTATGTATTGACACATGCATCTTCATTGGCTTGTACAAGCCTCTCAGGGGTTATATGCTGCAAAATGACAACAGTCACTTGATTTTTAAAATTTTTTTCAACTTTAATTTAATACAACTTTTGGATTATAGCGGCTTTTCCCCCCATAACCTCCCTCCCACCCACAACCATCCCATCTCCCACTACCTCTCCCATCCCATTCTTCATCAAGATTCATTTTCAATTACCTTTATATACAGAAGATCAACCTTGTATATACTAAGTAAAAATTTCAACAGACTGCACCAACACAGAAACACAAAGTATAGAGTACTGTTGGGGTAGTAGATTTACCATTAATTCACATAGTACAATACATTAAGGACAGAGATCCTATATGGGGAGTAGGTGCACAGTGACTCCCGTTGTTAATTTAGCAATTGACACTCTTATTTATGACATCAGTAATCAGCCGAGGCTCTTGTCATGAGCTGCCAAGGCTATGAAAGCCTTTTGAGTTCGCCAACTCTGATCTTATTTAGAGAAGGCCATAGTCAAAGTGGAAGTTCACTCCTCCCTTCAGAGAAAGAGACCTCTTTCGTTGATAACCCATTCTTCCACTGGGATCTCACTCACAGAGATCTTTCATTTAGGTCTTTTTTTTTTTTTTTTTTTTTTTGCCACGATGTCTTGGCTTTCCATGCCTGCAAAACTCTCATGGCAGTGCTGGAAATTGAACCCTGGCAATCTGATGCCAGTGTTATGGCTTGTACTCACCATATTCCATTGGCTCCTTAAAGATCTCCAGTAAAATCTGATTGGATTCTTAATATTTATGTATTTATTTGAAAGTCGGAGTTAGAGAGAGAGAGAGAAGAAGAGACAGAGAGAGAAAGGTCTTCCAACCTCTGGTTCCCTCCCCAAATGGCCACAACAGCCTGGGTTGAGCAGCGCTGAAGTCAAGAGCCAAGAGCTTCTTCTGGGTATCCTGCATGCAAGCTGGAGCCCAACTACTTGGGCCATCCTCTACTGCTATCCCAGGCCATTAACAGGGAAAGGGATTGGAAGTTGAACAACCAGGAATTGTACATGCAGCCATATAGAATGCTGGCTTCACAGGCAGAGGCTCTACTCTATAGCCCACAACACTGGCCCAAACCCTGATTGAATTTTAAAAGATCACACACTCTTCTATTTTCCAATGTAACCCTGTTTCTATTTTTAATTTGAATTTGACTTTTGAAAGTATGAATATTTATTGAGTGCTTTCTCCAACCCTGGAAATAACTATGCAATTTGAACAATATCATTTATTTATTACCTTCCTAGCCCAATCTTATAGGTGGTATTACTTCTAATTTGCAGATAAAAAGCTAAAATAAAGATTCATTATTACCTGCTGTCTAGTCCTAAATGCTCAAGCAAAAATTTTTGTCCTCTAATTACATAAAGACAGCATATTACTATATTAGATTCTGCAGTGCCTAGGTTTAAAGTCTTTTGCTGTTTTCCATCCATTTTCATGTTTTCATATATTTAACTATGCTCATCCTCAAACCAAGATGAAAATTATTATTGAAGATTACTAATATCACCAGTGAAAAAATAATTATATACTTAAGTACTGTAATTTTAATTTTCCTTAAATACAAAGTATTTGTAGCTTTAATAACTCAGATAGTAAAAGGGAAAATATAAAACCATTTTTCAAGAAATGCTATCTTTTACTATATTTGAAATATGAAGTCTACATCATGTTGTTTTATCTAATGACATTCATGTGTTTAGTAATAAGGAACTGATTCTATATTTCTGCCATAATAATATTGATTGACAGGGTCTGTCAGTCACACTTTCCTGGGTTATATTCTTACATAGGCTTTGAGGAAGCTTATGGCAAAGTGGATTGCCTTAATGGTGAATGTATTTTGTAAGAATATCCTGGAGCTTGATTTATCTCCCAGGTGAATATTTTCATCAACCTTCATTCACCCAAGTTTCCATTTAATCTTATTTAGCTGATGTAAAGAACACATGGAGAATACAAGAAATACCAGGCATGTATAAAAAATATATATATAGTTTCTGTGATTCCTGTTTACCTGTTACATCTCTGGATGCTCTTTATAATCATGCTGGTTGAAATTTGCTTTATCCGAGATATAAGTGTTGGGTTTCCCCAGGCTTATTGATAGCCCTCTTTTCCTTCTATGTTGTCTCCCTGGGTTGTCTCATCTATTTACATAAGTTCAGTTTATAGGATCTTGGTGTCCAACTTCCTGTGTCTAGCTTCCACTCCCCTCTGAATATCAGATCTTGTTAATCCCCTTATATTATAGCTGTCCTTGGATGACTTTCAGGAGTTCAGAATCAACACTGGCAAAACTGAATGAATGACTTTCTCTCAGTATGTTCTTATTCAATGTATTGTAGGACCATTCATCCAATGGCTCATGCTTATGTAGACAGGTAGGTAGAATAAAACCTATTAGATTTGTGAGCTGGAGACCACGAGCTCAACCATGCCCACAGTGTGATCTCCCACCCCTACCTGATTACACCTGAATGCCCACCTGCCCATCAGACTATGTAACCACTCCCCTTTGGAAAGCATATAAAAGGCAAGGAGCGTCCCAAATTCACTCTCTGCCTTCAATTTGTTGCCACATTAGGCTGCTTGTGGCTGCTATAACCATATACTTGCTCCTCGTGGCTCATTCCTGGCCTGCTCTCTGCTTGATATGAACCCATCTTAGCTTCTAGACTTCTCTTTCTCCCTAAAAAATGCTTTCACTCTCCCACACATTTCTCTAACTGAATAAAATCCTTAAAAGATTACTACGTTGTCTGTTCTATTTTAGCCAGTATTCAGAATTAGTCCCTGAATAAGTGACAAGAGCCCACAAGCTTATTAATATTGAAAATTATTAATAAGCAGTCCAATATTGATGCCAAAAGCCTAAAATCCATTCTTAGCACTTCTCTGGCTCCACACATCTAGAAAAGCATCAAATCTAGTGAATTATAATTTCTCATTAAATTTTTTCAGTTCTGTTTTCTCTCCTCCTCCTCTGGCACACCTGTAGTCCAAGAGAATGTCACCTTTCTGTGACACTCTGAAATTGTCCCCTGAATGCCTCCCATAAGACCATTCTTTCACCTTTGTCCAATTCATTATTCATACAGCAGCCCGAATGATCTTTCAAAATACAAAACTAATGTAGTTACTCTTTCTATTAAAACTCTGCAATGTCGTTCTGTTGCTCTTACAATAAAGTCCCTAGTCCTTACAATGGCCCACAAGACCCTGCATAATATGATCCCTATCATATCCTAAATAATAATGTCATTTTATTTTTACTTTTTGTGCTTCAACCTTGATGCCTTTTCTCCCATTAATTCCTTAAATTCATGCAGCTGTTCCTATCTCAAGGCCTAGAAGACACCAGGAATCAATACTATACAGGTGACTTTTAAAAAGTTAGTGGTAATTCAAGTAAAAAGAAAATGCCATGCCTTAATTTGTATATTTACCTGCGTGTTTTTTTTTTTTTACAGATATGATAAATTGGGTTATGGCTACACCTAATAGGGTGTGACCTTTACTTTTTTCTCATGATGAGTATATTTATAAGTGCTACTAATGTATGTAATTCTGTGAATTTTATCCATGGCTGCATTACATTATGGAAATTGAGTGACCCCCTCTACCATATCCTAATACCCTTTGATTTGTAGTCGCTAGTGGGATTTTATATTTTCCAGAATCCCATGTCAGCACAATCTTTCTTCTAACTTGGTTCAGTATGACTTCTACCTTTACTTTTTCCTGGAGCTTTTCTTTTTCATTTCAAAATATTATCAATGCTCTGCATGAACATTATGCTGCTGTTAGTCTGCCAATCAGAGGATAACAGCTTCCTAGAGGCTTAGGTGGGGGAGAAGGCTGCAGGGAAACAGCTCAGAGACAGAAACTGGAAATGACTTCCCCCTCCAAACTCAAGCTTATTTTCTGATATCAGTTGATTACCTCCTTGTTATCAGCTGCTCCTGGCTTTTAGTCAGAGAAGTTGCCTGAAGGTAAGACAGATATACTTAGACAGTTGAAAAATTCTTCTTTAGTGAATTAAAGACTCAAATGAAGAGTGACTGTCATCTTCCTGTCTGTGTCCTGTTACAAGGCTTAGTTTCTATGAGAAGTTAATGAACTTTAGGGAAGTGGGAGTTATATACCTAGCAGCTAAGTTGAGGGACTAAGGAGTCCAGTTTCCCATTTTGTAACATGGGAGTATTGATACTCACTTCACAGTGCCATGACAACAGTAAAATGGAAGAAAAAAAAGCTGCAGTATTTGGCATTCAATATACGTAGAATTGATTAGTTCTATTCTCCTCCCCTCCCATTTTTATCATTTAGTAAAGTTTTTCAGAGTATCTTCTTTGCCTAAGTCTTAGAGTGTTATGTTCAGTTTTAGCGATGATCTAATTCCTTTAACAGTTCCCTAATAGTTGACTGATTTTGCTTGGCCATTTGTTTGCATGAAAATCGCTCGTTCTTTAAGTCCTATCTTAGCATTCTGGTGCATCCATTGTGTGAATTGTTAGAATTGGGGGATGAAACCCACTATACATCATACAGCAAAACCACATGAAATCTTTACTAGGCATCTATCTCCAAGTCACACTTGTCATAACAGTGGCTCTTCTACATCTCATGTGAAATTTTAGCCTTTTACTTCTGTCTCTGATAGCTCCTCCCTGTTTCTGTCTGTCTCTACCTTTCTCCATTTGTCTTCTCAGTTTTCCTTACCCCTTTGCTACAGAACAGTTTTAGTGTGCCTCCAAAGCTCCTATGGTAAATCTTAACTCCTAATGTGGTAGTGTTTGGCAGTGGGGCCTTTGGAAGTTCACTTAGGTCATGTGAGTGGTGCCATCTTGAAAGGGATCGTGCCTTAATGAGAAGACACAAAAAACTTGCTTCCTTCTCTTTGTGCTGCCTTCATGTGAAGACAATGTAAGGGTATCAAGGAAGACAGCCCTCACAAGAGCCTGACCATGCTGGTACCCTGACCTCAGATTTTCAACCTCCTGTACTGTGAAAAGTGCATTTCTGTTGCTTCTAAGACACTTCATCTGCAGTCCTTTGTTTTAGCAGCCTGATCTGACTAAGGTACCTTTCTCCTCCCTTCTCTTCCTCAGTGTTTCCTGTCCTGCCTTCAGGATCTTTTCTTGCATCCTTCGTGCATATTTTCATCCTTTTTTATGTAAACACGATTAAAATCTGAACATTTCCCAAATTCTCAACTCCATACTCTCATCCCTCATCTGAACTGAAACAGAACTAGGTGGTTCTTAGAAGGAATCTTCTTTAAAAGGTGGGGAGAGCGGAAGTCTCTTTCCATCACAGCCACATGTATCATTAAGCGTCTAAAGGCTCTTACTTGTTATGTGATCAGCCAGGTTAAATTTCCTAAATGTGCAACATCAAGATAACAATTTCTTGATTGCTCCCTACCACATAAAAATGTATTCTTCACCTCTACTCTGGAACCTGCCCTTTCCTACAAGCAGAAGCACTTGTATCACATATTGCAAATGATTTACTCTGTGCTTTTAAAGGCATCATCTTCCTCACCTTACTTTGAATACTCTGCTTAACATTCATTTCCTCTATTAAGCATTGTTAGTGAATTTTACCTGTCTTGTCCTTTTATTTCTTATACTGCTTCTGTACAGCAGGGCATTTTGAACAGCATTGTAAGCAGCCAATAGATTCCTAATGAATTGTACTCTACTGAGTGATATAGTCAGATCCTATTTTTAAATGCACAAATACATTTGCTATATGATATAATTTCACTAGATAGTTTTTGCTAATGTTTGTTTATCGTACATATTAGAAGCCCCTGTCTAATTTATCTATTGCATATGTCTCGGTTTTCATATTGTACATGTTTAAGATATTATATCCATCTATAATTTTTATGTGATTATGTCATTGTAGACACTTACTTCAAGATATAGACTTTATAGTGCATTATTTTTGTCCCTCAATAGTTAGTAGGACACTGGTAACTAAAAACACCCCCTCTATGGCAGCTTAATTTCTCTTTAACATGGCTTTATTATTTCTTTGCCTTCATCAGTATAATCTGACCATTCTAGGAAAATTTTTCAAATGAAAACTTCCAGAAAGACCTATCAATCATTCAATAAGAATCACCATATAGTTTAAGCCCCCAAATTCCCTAAATTCTTATTCTCAATAGTCTCATCCTGCTATTTTCTGCAGCTCTAAACCGTGATATTATCATCCTTACATGAACCTAATCAATGCACACACACTGAAAGGTTCAACTTAGACCAAACTTCAAACTGTCAACAAATCTTGACCTTGCCTTTTCCCCTCTGCGACACTAAGAAATCTTTTCAGATTGGTGTTCTTTACTATGGTGGACAAAAAACTCAAAATTGTATCATCAATATAAATTGTTTTGGAGCTATTCAGAAGGGTAACATTTCACATCACGTAAAGCTGGTGCTAAAGAAAATTACTTAAACAATAAAAGAAGTAAACACAACTCAGTAGTATTTGCTAAAAGATAAACCTTTATATTTTGGTAATCTTGGTAATTATAAAATATTAAAGCATTTGGACTCTGAAATTGGCCAGGTGGGGCACAGAGGTCATGGTGTAAGCTGACACAGACCTATTTAATGTTAATGTTAAATGCTAAATGCACTGAATGTTAAGTGACAGAATAGCTCATATTTCACTTTGTGATTGGAGTGCACTCTGATACTTGTTTTATGAAAGCCTTTATAAGTTACAGGGAGAGGTTAAACAGTAATCGCATTTTTTTTCCTCCTCTGGTTTTAATAAATGCCTTTAGGGCATTTCATTCTGTTAAATCAAGCAGCAGACAAAAATGTAATGCACTGCTAACCTCTAAAGTATGTGAAAAAGTTAGTTCATAAAATATGTATGAAGAACACAGTGTTGCTATGATAATGATACCTCTTCTCTGGGTTATCTGCTAGAGGAGTTGGTGCATAAGGTCTCCAGTCCTTCATTTCTGTTGCTCTTTTGAATTAGTTACATCAATGAATTATCTATCATTCTGAATTAGTTACATCAATGAATTATCTATTAGCATAGATAAGCAATCATTCTTTGGGGTCAGTTTCTATAGTGTTAGATGAGCTGTGTTAGGAATTCATATGTAACATTCTTTTCTAGAAAGAAAATACTTGAAAAGTAAATTAATGTGTCTTGAAATGTTAAATTTGTGTATGTGAGCAACAATATGTCATTTTAAAATCTAATATCATTCTGGAAATATGGGGTCATGTGATATATTTTCCTCTTCATGCACACTCTGTAAAGATTCATTTATGTTGCTTAAATGAATTAATGGTATATATTCTCTATAACCTCTCTTTTTTGGTAAAATATTATATTTTTAATGTTCTATAACACAATGAGATAACCATAGCTGTCAACAATTATTGAATATTTTAAAATAGCTAGTAGATGAAATTTTCTTTTTTAAAAAAATATTTATTTATTTGAGAGATAGTGTTATAGACAGAGAGAAGTAGAGTCAGAGAGAAAGGCCTTCCATCCGCTGGTTCACTCTCCAAATGGCCACAATGGCTGGAGCTGAGCCAATCTGAAGCCAGGAGCAAGGAGCCGCCTCCGGATCTCCCACAGGGGTGCAGGGTCCCAAGCACTTAGGCCCTCTTCCACTGCTTTCCCAGGCAATAGCAGAGAGCTAGATCGGAAAAGGAGCAGCCAGGACACTATCCGGTGCCCCTATGGGATGCTTATGCCTCAGGGAGAGGCTTAGCCCATTACTCCACAGTGCCAGCCCCAAGGGGGAGTTTTTAATATTCCTAAAATAAAGTGATACATGTCTGAAGGGATAGGTGCACCAATTACCCTGATCTGATCCTTGCACTTTGGATATAAGTGCTGAAATGTCCTGCTGTATCCCATAAATATGTATAATCTACATGTCAATTAAAAGTTAAATACATAAAATTTTAAAAGTCATCGAATATATGAAATCACAACTTCTACTTATTCATTTGTTTTAATGTCTCCATAGCAGATAGATATGCTATTTAATGTTCCTAAAATGTAATATCCATTTTAAAACATAACAAAACTTAATTGATGTTGCCAACACTAATTTAGAATATATGAACAATAAGATAGACACATGCATGATATCTTATCTTGATAAATTCTTTCTTCATTTGTATAGGAAGGTATAATTAATGGATGCTTTTTAAAAAGTATGTAAACAAAAATTTAAATCCCCCCTACAACTTTAATGGAAAGAAGGAACATTACCCATAGAAAGGTCTGTTTTTTCCATCAACTCATGAAGGGTGATAGGCAAGTCCTTAGAATGCCCTACCAGATAAGAATGTCTTCGTTGACCTGGGGTCTTTGGGCCATGCTAGAGAGTCTGATTATGTAATTTGTGGTGGGGGCTTTGAGCTACAACATGTCAGATTGACTAGAGACTAAAGGTCAGGCAAATGGGGAGTTAACCATGTCTATGTACTGGAACACAGTAAGTCTGGACTCAAAGCTAGGGTGAGCCTTCCTGGTTGACACTATTCTCCATTTATTGTCATACATTATTGCTGGAAGTGATATCAGAACTTGGGGTGCCATATGATATCACCATATGCTTATTAATAATTTCCCAATATTAATAAGCCTGTGTGGGTTCTTGCCTAATATTCAGAGAAGAATTCCGAATACTGACATAAATGAATGAGGCAGGATGATATGGTTTAAGCTTTTATTCAGTGAGAAAGATGTGTAGGAGAGTGAGGGCCCTATCTAAAAGGAAAGAGGTAAATCTGGATTCATACGGAGTACCAGGAGCTAGCCATGTGGAGGAGCATCTAGGCCAGGAAGCATCGGGTGGGTGTCCCAAAATCCATGCACCCTGGAGGTGCAGGGCCACAGCAAGCCCCACACTGGCAAAAAGCCAAAGAAAGGAAAATGGGTTGGCACACCATGTCCTAGGCTTTTAATCCACTTCCAAAGGGGAGTGGGTGCACAGCTGTGGCCAGGTAGGGAAATGAGATCACACAGGGGCATGGTGAAGGTGTGGCCTTCCAGATCACAAATCTAATCAATTGGAACCTGCATGCCTGCCTACAACAGAAGAAAGTGGTGCTGTTCATAACTCCACTTGACAAAGACAATGGGGAACTCTGAATGTTGAACTTTTCTGCACTCTGTTCAATCTTCTCTTCTCTTTGTTGATTTTAACCTGCATCTTTTCAGTGTAATAAACCCTAGCCATGAGAATACAGCTTTCAAGGATTTCAATGAGTCTTTCTAGCAAATTCTTACACTTGAAGGTGATCCTGAGACCCCGAATTTCAAGTGGTATTGGAAGTGACATTGGCCTTGGGACTTCCACATTACTTTGTGCTGACAATTTATTACAGTATGCCTTACAGGGACAAGAAAAAGCAGCATTTCCCCTCCTGAGTGATCGTGCTTTAAGGTGGTAGTTTATAGTCTTAATATTTTCCTAAGCCAGAATGTATTACAAATTGCTGAAGTTTCTGAATATTACAGGCTTTCATATTATAAGTATGCCATGGACTATATAGTAGTAAAGGTAAAAATTTTACTGCTACCACTGTGAACAAATGTAGTGAAATGAACATGACATTTCACTTTCCTATAAAATTTCCAACACTTTGTTCACTCTTCAATGTCAAAATCATGTAGAAATCTCAACCCAAATTGGTGGTATTGTGAGTTATTTTATGACAATTGTTTGACAATATTTTCATCACACAAAATAGCAAGTATTGTTTCAATATCTTAAATCTATGTGCCTATTCATTACTCTTGGTTGTTGTGATTTTTAACTGAGACTTAGAGAAAAATATGCTGATATTTGGACTTGGTGTCCGCCCTCATGTCTTTGTAGTAATTGATAATTTTTTAAAATTTCTTTCCATCACAGAGCCTGCATTGTCAGAGTGAAGATTTGTAACTTTGCTGCTCTTCTTCAGCTGCTGCTAATTAATGCATCAGGGAAGTCAGTGGGAGATGGCCTAAGTACTTGGTCCCCTGCCACCAGTGTTAGAGGCCAGGAGGCATTGCTGGTTCTTGACTTCAGTGTGGCCCAGATCTGACTTTTGTGGCCACCTAAGAAGTGAACCAGCAATTGGAAGATCTGGAAGATCTCTCTCTCTTTGTCTCTCCCTCTCTGTCAATTCTGCCCTTCAAATAAACAAATAAAACATTTAGCAAAGAAAGAAAGAAATTTCTTGCCTTCATATTCTCCAAAAGTGCCAATTTGTCTGTGATATACACCTGTCCCTGTCCCCACAATCTCACACATATCATACATGTCACCTTTGTATACACATCCCCGCTTATCCCAGAATACTACATATCTATTTAATTTCAAGACAAATACATAGCTGTCTGTCATTGAGATGAAAAGAAAAGAAAGAAGTTTGTACATCGGAACAATGAGTCAGAGTAATGTGTTGATGAATGTATTGTCTGAAAGTTTTCCTTGGTTTGAGAGTCATTTTTAGAAGGCATGAACTATCCTTTAAGGGCCATTTCCCAGAGAAACAGGAAAGACTAGGGAATGTCAATAAGGCATAAATTAGTCATCAGAGATTCTCCCTAGGTGACAGTGCTGTTATCCAGAATTACTGATTAATTGTACTCCAAAATCCAGGCTTTAGGGGAATTAAAAAGAGAGCAATTTTATTATTAATTTTTAGTCTTGGTACAGGGACATGGTATTCAGTGTGGAAGATTCCTGGTATTAAATATGAAAGAAAACATAGCTGACTTGTTTGCACTCCTCTTCCCAACAAAATCAGACAATGTGGAATGTATGTGGCTTAAGAAGGTATAATACACACATATGCACATATATAGTAAGAAACAATTTAGCTTATGAAGTAAAGCTTTATTGCAAGGAGAAAATAATAATAAGAATTATATTAAGAAAAACGACTAAAAGCAATTTGTGTGTTGTAACTCTGTCATCACTGGTAAATTATATTAAGTGAAACATTATTTATGATGTTTACTTGTAAAGAAATCTGAATGAAATTATAGTTTAGATTATTAGCTTATTATGCATTCAGATTATTATTAATCAATGGAGAAAAGCATGCATTCTTTTAATGAATTGTCAGTGAGGATTTTGAAGATTGTATTGATTACCCAATTTTAGATAATGTAAATCATGCTCGTGGACAATGAACTAAATCAGATATGGAAGTGCTGACATTTGTTAATTATTCAAAATTTTGTTTCAGTTAACTTCATCATGGAGACTGAATTTACTCAGTAAATTAAACAAAATTCATGAGGGCTTTAGAGAGGGTAATCTAAGCAAATAGGACATTGCTCTTCTTCAATACAATAATGGAAAGATCAAGAATTATTAGTTTAAAAAAAGGTGCTCTTTATTTTCTGTGGCTTAGGTCAGGCTGAGAATTTTATTATTATAAATGGTTGGCGTTCCCAACCACAGTGATCATCATATGTTACCACAAATTACTATCTTCAGATTGTTTGAGTTGTTTATTCCACTTTCATAAGGGAAATAGGGGAAGACAAAATAATAAGGCAACATGAGTAGCAGAACCTGAGGTGGCACATGGTAATGGAGGAAATCCTCCACTTCAATATTCTCCTTTGTTATTGGCAGGTGCTTTTTAAAAACTTAATTAGAATCTTCATGGATGAGAATTAACCATTGAGCTCCTAATCTTTTATTTTTCTTGATTGACTGACCACCCTGAAATATAGTCCTAGAACTAGCTGACGACAGCTGATGCAGCTTCATTGGCAGAGGTACTAGTCCTCCCCAAGAGCCTACTGGTCAAACACCAGTAAGAGCTCCAGGGGTGCCTAGACCACCTACATTCTGACAACTCGCCATGAATTCAGAAATTCCTAAATTTGCACATCCTTAAATTTGATAATTCACTAGAATGATTCACAGAATTTGGGAAAGTACTCTACTTACAATTACAGTTTCATTATGAAAGATACAGATTAGGACTAACCAAATGAAGAGACACATATGAAGTTTCAGAGAATCCCAAATGTGAAGCTTCAATGTAAATTTCAAATTTCTATTTTTAAGTTATTTTATTGAAAAGCAAAAAGAGGGAGATGGAGATGGAGATGGAGATGGAGATGGAGATGGAGATGGAGATGGAGATGGAGATGGAGATGGAGATGGATGGTTAGAGACCTTCCATTTCTGGTTAACTCCTCAGATGCCCACAACAGCTGGGGCTTGGCTAAGCCAAAACCTGGAGATGAAACTCAGTCTCACGTGTGGGTAGCAGGGACCCAAGTACTTGTGCCATCACCTGCTGGCTTCCAAAATGAACATTAGTAGAAATGAGGAACAGAACTGGAACTTGGCCACAGGCATTCAAATACAAGTTGTGGATATTGCAAGTGACATCTTAACTGTTATGCCAAAGTGTTATCCAGCTCCAAACTTGTAGACACTCACTTCCAGGAACTAAGAACACACACCAGGCAAACTCTATTATGCAACATTTTCTGACATTTGCTATAAAGGAAAACTTTAAGTTCACACATGCTGCATATATCATCTATTTTTCTCTTTAAAATTTTATTCTGATACTGGAATCAACAAAAACAACAAATATGCAAACCAGGTGTGGGTGGTATATAGCCTACTGAAGAAGATGCTAGTTAGGATATCTGTGTCCTGAGATCTAGTGGATTCCAAGATGGTGGAATAGGGAATAATGTACTGTGCTAGGCAGGGAAAAGAAAGAAAGAAAGAAAGAAAGAAAGAAAGAAAGAAAGAAAGAAAGAAAGAAAGAAAGAAAGAAAGAAAGAAAGAAAGAAAGAAAGAAAGAAAGAAAGAAAGAAAGAAAGAAAGAAAGAAAGAAAGAGGGAGAGAGGGAGGAAGGAAGGAAGGAAGGAAGTGAAAGAAAGAAAGAGAAAGAAAGAAAGTGAAAGAAAGAAAGCGAAAGAAAGAAAGCGAAAGCAAGAAAGCAAGAAAGCAAGAAAGAAAGAAAGAAAATGTAGGAAGTGCACTCTCAGGGGAGAATTAAACAGAAAACCTCAGTGGCAATTCTATGGAAAAGGAATGCCATAGACCCGTGTGAAAGGTGCAGACTCGCAGCACAAACATGGATGCAACCCGTGACTCCAGCAGTTGCGAGCTGGAGAGGGAGGTGAGAGCAAACTGCAGCAGCCTGTGGTGATACAGCTGGAGGGAGAGCATGGCAAGAGTCTGGCCTGGAGCCCTCGTGGGTAGAAGGTACCCACGGACCCAGTGGAAGTAAAAGAGGCACATTTCTCTCACCCCATCCTCCCCACAACAGCACCTGGAGCAAGATAAGACAGAGCAAGCTCTGTTTGGGGCTTGGACAGCAGCTGCAAAAGCCCTTGTGTGAGTGCACAGTAACTGGCTGAAAGACTCCATCTTCTCAGCAGGACTGGTGGCAGTGGCAGGGAGAGGGCGACACTCAGGCAGTGGCCCTTGTATATGCACGTGATCCAGAGATTCAAGCAGAGGGAAAAAAACCCCTGCTCCCCACTGACTTTGGGCCTGGCTGGAATATTAAAATTTTAAAAAAATTCAACTGAATGGAAGTGATAGTTTAGTTTTATTTAAATATTTTTATTTATTGATATTTTTATGGTTAACACGTAGTTAAGAAATTAAATGAGCTGTGCAGATGTATTGAGTTTTATATCTGAGGAATATCATGTATTCATTCTATTAATATGCTATAAAATAAAATTAATAATACTTTCTTTGAAACTGACCTTTCCCTCTGATTTATGCCCTAACATCATACAGATGTCTTAATGAATGATGAAAAGAGTGCTGTCCCACTTCAGGTTACTTGTATCACTCCCCAAGAGTCCTTTATTAAAATAGAGATAAAAGCATACATCTTAAATGAATCATTGTCTCTTCTACCCTACATTTAAGAATCCCCTGTTGGGGCCGGCACTGTGCCATAGCATTGTGCCTGCAGTGCCGGCATCCCATATGGGCACTGATTTCGGTCCCGGCTGCTCCACTTCCTATCCAGCTCTCTGCTAGGGCCTGGGAAAGCAGTGGAAGATGGCCCAAGACCTTGGGCCCCTGAACCCATGTGGGAGAACTGGAAGGAGCTCCTGGCTCCTGGCTCCTGTCTTCAAATCAGCACAGCTCTGGCAGTTGCAGCCAATTGAGGAATGAACCAGTGGATGGAAGACCTCTCTCTCTGTCTCTCCTTCTCTCTCTGTGTAACTCTTTCAAGTAAGTAAATAAATCTTAAAAAAAAATCCCCTGTCAAATTAGACCTTTTTTAGTCCTTTCTTTAATGCTATGTTTTCTTTCTTTATTGAGCTTTGTGGATGATTCAGTTTTTGTTTGTAATAAGAGATATAAAATATACAAATTGCAGTCCTTGTCCACAATAATTTTCCTCCCATCCCCCTGGAATTTTCCCAGAGTGTATATCCATGTCACTTTCTCCCTTCAAAATCTAACCCTTTTCCTACTAAAGACACTCTATTCCTCTATTTACAACTAAACTCCATTATTTTGCATTTGTCTTTATTTTACTTACCTTTCTTTTTTTATCATTTTCCACTTTTCCAACCCTTATTATTTTGCTCTTTACTAGGGTTTCAAGTTATGTATGTGTCAATAATTTCTGATTTTAAATCTTTAGCTAACATTTCTCCTTTGAGCTCTAAAACCTTATAGTAAACTGACACTTGACACATCCACTGTCACCCCAAATTCAAAGTTTCTGCTATAATGCCACCGGCAATCCTGTTGGAGCCATCCCTATCTCAGTAAATAACATCACCACTTTTGGCTTCCTCTTGTCCTTAGCCCCATATTCAATCCATAAACATCTTCCCAGGTTCTTCACTTATCTTTACCTTTAGATGGTCCAAAGTATAATTAATTACCAATTGAATTGTTTTAACTAGGTTGTGACTGCTAAGAATTCTGCATGTATCTTGTTTTGTTCTACCCTTGAATTTACTTGACAGTGCAATCTGCGTGATCATTTATACACTCAAGTGACTTAAATTAGCTGCTCTTTCTTTAAAGACCAAAATCTGTTTAAAAAAATTTTTTTGAGCTTTAAACAGATTTATTAGAGTCAAAGACCTCCAGCCAGAGTGGTGTGGAGTGGGGCTTCCAAAAGAGGAAAAAACCCAAAAGGCCCCTAGCATTCAGGTTTTTAAGTACAATTTCAAAGGAAGCATTCTTCATATCTGTTCTCTACATCTAAAGTGTGTGTAAACCTAAGATATAGGGTAAAAATACTCACACAAGCAAAAACAATGACAGCAACAACACAGCAAGATTCTTCTAATGTAAGGGCTTCTGCTTACATGTACTTTGTTACAGTTCAATTACACATATCCAAAGACAAAGTGAAAAAAAAAAAGAATCACATGCTAATAAGCAAAAATATCAATAAGGAAATGTAAAAAAAAAAAAAGAAATAAAGAGATACAGGAAGGAGAAAGAGGGAGGAAAGAGAGTAGAGGTCGGGGAGCACACCTAATTTTTGCATTCAAATCAATGTGTGAGTAGTTTAAATAATTCTACCTTTTCCCTTAAGGTATTCCACCCCTTCATTATTGCTTTGAGGGACTAGAAGACAGATCTAGGAGCAATTGAATCCAATTAGATGGAAAAGAGATTTTGTCTGGCAATTGCCATGCAAATGTATGTGTCAAGAAATAGAAAAGGTGACATTAAGTTGTATATTTGATTGTTGACAACAGTTTCTCTTTATTTCTTGTGTTCCAAAGCATTTTAAAGGAAACTTTCGCCTAACAGAAAGATGTCCTAAGTAGTCCTTTCAAGGTCAGTGCAAGCTTTCAGCATGGCCTGCAGAAGGATGAGCTGGGCCAGGTAAAACCGCCTGGGGGCAGTTTACCCGTCAACATTATATTCAATTGTCATATTCATGTTTTCAGTAATAGGAATTGCTGGTGTGTGACATTTTTTGAAACTCTTGGTATTGTGGGCTTATAAAACATTTCAACGGGTAATAGTGTCAGACAGTGGTAATTAATCTTGGAGAAGAAACCTTTTCTGAATTGGCGCATTGCTTAAAGTATGACAATTTAGTGTCTACTCATTAAAAGTTGTACTTGGGCTTCTACCTCTTGCTTATAGTTTGAAAAATAATTATGTTAGAAAGGTCTGAGCAATTGGATTTACGATGTTATGAATCATGTACTCTGAGTGGTTCCAGCTAAAACTTTTCTTCCAGCCCATGGCATGGCAATGAGTGGAGATGAGGGTGGGCAGGAAGATATGGAAAAGCAGAGAACTCAGTAGGTTAATGATGGGTGGGGTTGGGGGTAGGGTCCCTGGAGATCCTGGAATCTGGAGTAAAACTTACTCTAACAAGGACATGACATCCAGTGAGATTAGAGGCTTCTCTAAAATCTTGCAGCTAATTATTCGCAGCCAGGAACCCAAGGTCATGTATTTCAAAACTCATTCAACCCCAGAGCAAATTTATTATTTCAGACTGGTTTCCTCATTCAAAACTAATCTCTCAAAATCAGGGAAGATAATTCTTGAACACCCATGGATAAAATGGAACTGTACAAGCACAGCAGAGCCACTGTATTCCTAAAAGTGCTAGAATGGGAGCAATGCGAACATCTAACTAAATGAACAATACATAGTAAGTGCTCTCTATGAGCCAGGCAGAGTCCTTGGGGTGGGGTTTATAGAGAAGCACATTCTACAGACTTAGATACATGAAAAATATGTGGGTACTGCAAGATGAAAAACTACCCTACAGACTTTGCCTGTTGAAGGATAGCCACCAGAAAGCATCATGAAAGGTAGTCATACATGGAAATAAAGCACTTCTCAACCAAACTGGTAGGACTTTTCTGAAGTTCTAATCATGCTGATATTTTCAGTGTCAAAATGAAAACAACAGGGTAGCTACTTTAGCATTCCTTCCTCTTCTTTAGAAAATGTGGTTATGAAATCTCAATGCTAGCGATGCTGTGACCTATTTGGTGGAAGCTACATGCATGTGCTATTTCCATGCACCTCAATTCACTTCAACCTCGCATGCACATTTAGCAAAAATATATTTATAGAATACACTGTGTAGCATTTTGGTTTATCAAATAGACACATTTTCTACCCTGCAAACATGTTTAGAATATGGACACAAAACTGATAGCTTCAGTCACCTCTTTCTGCTGCTTTTAGTTATTCTGTGAAATTTTTGTTAGAGTGAAACTTCTGGCAACTGAAACTTCAAACCCTTCAGGTTAAATAAGTGTAGAAGGAAGGACAATTTTACAGAATCCTGTAGCTGACAATCCTGTTGCAGTGGAATCAATCCTGGGATTTGAGCCCAAAATTTCTTTACAGCAGAGCCAGGACACATAAGCAGTTAAATTGAGCAGTGAGCAGAAATGGAAAATGTTAGCTATGGGAGCCTGTTTTTACCAAATGCAGGTGATTGCAGTGTGTGCTTTTTAGTCAGCATCTATAGTTTAAACACCAGACCAAGGAAAAAATGTATATATACTTATATATACTTTGATTCATGTAGTTATTGTCAAACCTGCTAAAACTCAGCCCTACAGTAAATAATAATTTGACAAAACTTTAAAAAAATTTTGATTAGTATATCTTTAACTCCATCAATAGTATCTATTTTGGAGGTCTTTTTAGTATTAAGCCTCAGCTTTTATATAGGCAGGTCCACAAAGAAAACACTTTGGTATTTTGAATTAATTTGAAATTATTTTTAATTCCGAAAGGAATATCTGTTAGACACTTCTCTTAACCATTATCATTTATTTGCTTCTTTGTAACTGTGCAAAAAGAAAATATATAAATAATCCTTCAACAGTTTTTAAAGATTATGTAATTTAAAAATTATTATCCCTCCTATTTATTACTATTTTTAATTTATTTCTATTGCATATAATTTTTAAATTGAGAGTGCAGCACATTCATAAGTACGTAAGTGTGAATGATTTCAGCTCCAGTTAACTAATACATGACAATGACTTAAGCATGCAGGGGGCTATATTTTGTAGAGCGGTGATTCTGTTACTTCAGTGTGTCAGTCAATCCCTGGAGATCTTGTCAATATGCTGGTTCAGAATCTGTAGCTCTGGGGTGAGGCGATGCTGCTGCTGCTGATAGTGAGATCTTAGACCACAAGAGGTCAAGGTTCTGGCTTTGATTTACTGGCTCTACAATGTCACGAGCAAACTCTCTGTGATTCTTTTGCTCTTCCCTAATGGCCATGGGCTGTTTGTTCCAGCTCCAGCCATCAATCTGCATTATGGCAGGAAGAAAGGAGAGAGGGGAAGGGCAGTGCATGCAGTCTATCTCTGGATGATCTTTTTTACAGAAATGAATTACAAGCTCTCCTTAGTTCCTCGGAAGGCTAGGAAATTGGGAGACAGAACTTTACTGACTAGTTCAGGCTATTTGAGAACCTTCATTTGGGGCTGAGTATGTTGCTGTCCTGAACAAAATCAATGTTATAAAAGGAAGGAGTCCATGAATCCTGAACAGTTATGAACATTATTGTCACTCTGCACACAATAAGAAAAAAAATTCAAACACAATAAAAAATAAAGAAAAACTCTTTCTTATCCTTAATGCTTTGTCATTTTCTCCAGAAGATAGCATTTACCAATTCCTGGTGTATCTCCAAACTTTGTGTATCTACAAGTAGATAGATGTATGCATTTATGTTTTTTTTAATACTCAATTAATTTCAAAATAGCATTTTAAAAATTGCAAAAAGTCTAATTTCTCATCTAATAAACTTAGATTTGCTGTTTGAACAGATGCCCGTGGGTATTGGGGATAATTCATCACAGTCTACCATTGAAATACACACCTCCTTTCTCTCCCCATGTTTTGACCATTCTTGCTTTCTTTCCTACATAACTCCTCTCCTACTTGATATCTATTGTTCTATGTCCCCCCAAATTTTATAAGATGGAGAAAGTTGATGAGAGAGATAGAAAGGATTGGACAATTACTGGATGAATAACTCCGCACTTTGAGTCTAGCAGATGGTTCAAAACAATTTTAAGGGCACTTTCCAGAGTCCCCACTGCTGTACTGTTTTCTTGCAGTTTCCTTGACCTGGGCAGGTGCCTCTCTATTCTACATGAACGTTTGCAACACCTTTGGAATATGACATTCACTTCTATGTACTTACTCTGTGGTCTCACTTTCTTACTAAGTGGCTCATTAGTACCTGAAATTAAAGGCATACTTTAATTACATTGGCTCTTACCACAGGCAATGTTTACCATAGGAAATCTCCGTATATCTTGGTCTTAGGAGTTTGAGGAGTCAGAAAATGTATACACTGGCTTCTGTTCTGCACCTATAGGTATCTTAAATTTTCTTAGTTGTGAGACAGGGATAATTCCTTCATGAGTGCAAAACTCTTCAAATGTTTCCCGAAATCTTACCTGGTAAGCGTGAAGTGAGGACGAAAGTGCTTTGCCACCAAAGGCGGTGATGGTGGGAAAGCATAATGTGGCAAAAGTTTCTCTGCCCTCAAATCTTCAGCAAATTCTCCCTCTTCAGTCTCTGATCACTTTTCAGGTCTTACATGGCTGGAGATGCGAAAATCATGAAAGTGAGTCTTGGCTGCTCCCTTATAAACATTACACATGGGATCCTAATTGTTTAGTATCTATCCATTGTATTAGTGTTTTAACTTCAGCATCCTTCTACATGATACAAAGAGAATGTTTCTTTCTGATACTCCTCATTCTTTACATAGATCCATATTTCAATTTGATATCGCTGTCTTTCAGCTGAAAGGAATTTTGCTTTCTTTTTTTAAAGAGTAATCTATTTATTGAAAAGCAGAGTTAGAGAGGGAGAGCCAGATGGGGAGAGAGAGAGCAAGAGTGAGAGTGAAAGAGAGAGGTAGAGATGGGGGCAGAGAGAGAAAAGGAGAAAGAGAATCCACTAAATTACATCTCAAATGACCACAATAGTCAGCATTGGGGCCAGGCCTCAGCCTAGAGTCTGGAACTCCATCCAGATCTCCTAGATGGGTGGCAAGGGTCCAGGTACTTGCACCATTTTCTGCTGCTTTTCCAGGCACATTTAGCAGGGAGCCAGATTAGAAGTGGAGCAGCCAGTACTTTAACCATTGCTTATATGGTATGTTGCGCCATTGTATATTGGATTACGTTATTTCAAATGAGAAATACATAGCTATGCTTTGGTCTTCTCTACAAATTGTGTGCTTTTAACATTTTCTGTTTGTCACTTTGTAAACAATTTGACTATGTTACTCTTATTTCAATGACTAGATTCTAATTGCAATTTTTGAATCAAATTTGTAGTTTGCATAAAATTAGTAAAAATGTCACTACTATTTATTTGAATTCTTTTTCTCTCCCTCACGCCCCTTCAAGAACTCCAATGACATGTAGAGTAGACTACTTGAAGTTGTCACACAGGTCACAGGTGCTGTATACCTTTTATTTTCTATATTATGTTCATTCTATTTGTATTTCATTTTTGAATAGTTTTTCTATTGCTATGTCTTTCTTCTACAATATGTAATCTGCTTTCAGTCCCACTCAGTGCATCTTTTATTTCAGACATAGCAGTTTTCACCAGTAGAAATTTAATTTGACTATATATGTCTCTATTTAACATGTCAATCTTCCTTCCACCATCTAGAACACATGTAATATAGTTATAATATGAGGGTACTTCAAAAAGTTAATGGAAAATAGAATTAAAAGGTATGATGATTTTGGTGCAAAAAATCGAAATCCATGCACAATATTACTCATAATATACATGTGTTTGAACGTTCTAAAGAGACATGTATTTCACATCTTTTTGCACTAAAATAAATGTATCTTTTAATTCTACTTCTGATTAACTTTTTAAAAATTTTATTTGATTTATTTGAAAGGTAGAGTGACAGAGAGAGAGAGAAGGAGAGAGAGAGACAGAGAGGGTAGGTATCTGTTGTCTGCTGGTTCATTCCCTAGCTGGCTGTAATAGTTGGGGCTAGGCTAAGCCAAAGCAAGGTGTCTTGAACTCCATCCAGGTCTCCCACATGGGTGTCAGGGACCCAATTACTTAGTCCATTCTCTGCTGCTTTCCCAGGCACATTAGTGGGGAACTGGATTGGAAGTGGAGGAGTGCTGCTCATATGAGATGCCAGTTACTGACAGTGGCTTACCCTGCTGTACCACAATGCTGTCTACCACCCCCCTGCCACATACAGACAAACTTTTTGAAGTACCCTTGCACCTGTTTAATAGGTGGTTGAATGTTTATAATCTATTATATATGTTTTTGGGTTTGTTCATATTCATTTATTTTTCCCACAGTTATGAGTTGTATTTTTCCCTCCTGTTGTCATGACTAGCGATATTTGATTGGGCATCCTTGAATATCAACCAGCATTGAACTTCTCATATTGAGTGATAGGTATTGTTGTGTTTCTATAAATATTCTTGGGCTTCGTTCTGGAACCGAGGTTTCTTCAATAGCTTGGGTCTTACTTTGCAGATGTGTTAGGTGGACTAGATATGTGTTTATTCCAATCTGGAATTTTCCTCAGGAATGAGGAACTCTCAAGCCTCTTCTGAGTCCTGTGCCTGAACATCTTGTGATGGCAAGATGTTATGTCACTTTAGTTGGTGATTGTGCAAAGTGTTCCCAACCCCATGCCAGTGGTAGTGATTGTCCCTCTAATTTGATACAGTGGTTCTTGTTCTTTCTCTGACCTCTATTTGTTTCCACACTGTTATGAGCTCATTAATAGTCATCTGGGACTGGACTAAAGAGCCCTGAAGATCTTCAGTTTTCTCTTCAAACAGCTTCATACAGAGAGATAGCCAGGTTCTATCTGGCTCCTCTCCTAGTGCTATGATTTAGAAACTTTTGAGGCACTGAGAGGGGAAAATCGCAGGGTTCACCTTGCTTGTTCCCTTGTCTCAGGAATCACAACTCTGTACAGCCTGATGTCCATGGTTTAAAAACCAATATTTCAAATATTTAATCAGAATTTTTAGATATTTTTTGTCAGAAAGGTAAATGCCATTCACCTTACTCCATATTCCACATCATGAATTTTAAATATATAACAATTTATCACATCAGCGAGAATCATCTGACAGCAAATTTGTTTTAATTTGCTACCATTGGCCAGGGTATTTTCTCTTCTCCAAGTAGTAACATTACATAGTTTAGTGTCTGAAAAGGGATACAAATATTTAACTAGATTCTTAAAATATGCAGGAGATGATACAAGTAAGTTTTCATTCTCAAAGTGTATAAAATTTAGAATTTCTTATTTCACCTTTTAGGCAAAATCTCCTTCCATATTATCAGTAGTTTTTGGTATTAAAGGTAAGTTCTCACTTTAAATTGAAAAAGTATCCATATCTGCTTTGAGGGTTCAGTGGAATTGACTTCATTGATAGGTTCAACCCAACAAGTGCAAAGGCCGCCTGACAAAGAATATTTCCCTCCTGACTTAAGTAATCTTTCTCCTATTCTGGATTTATGTGTCAGGATTAAGTTTATCTAGAAAGCTTTAGTTCTAAGACAAAAAACAATCAATTTTGTCTTAAGTTAAAACATTATATCAAAGGCCTCCTATTCATTTTTCCTTATTTGTTGCTCCATTTTGCTACATTATAGTGTAATAATCCTTTTTACTTATCTCTTCTGGGCAGTTGAGTGATTTTAATTATTGTTTTTTATTTATAACAAGATGAAAGTTTGTAAATTTTAGTCTGTTTGTGTCAGTAAAAAAAAAAAAAAAAGAGCATGGAAAAACGATAATGAGAGTAAATCTCAGTAGCATTTGTCCACCATGGTGCATCTGTGTGGCTAATTGATTGTAAAACCATTAAAACAACAAGAACAACAAAATGACAGAAGCCTGAACTCTTGGTTCTGGCCAAATGTTGTTGCAGAGATGGTTCATTTATAGTTTTGCTTGTTGGTGTAGCATGTTGGTTAGTGGAAGTCGCTAAGCATGATTAAGATTTGTTAAGACTGTCTGTGAACATATGCGATCTGATGAGACCCTATTGTAATGTGCTCTTTTAAAGTCTTTTCATGCATTGTGATAGGTGGAGAGGCAAATCTTGGTGCTTGGTAGTTACATTATCCTCTTTGCTTGTTTCTTCTTACTCCATACTAGACAGAGGGGTCTGTGAATTAGGCTGTGGAGATAAATGTCTGTTTTCTCAGAGCCCAAGTACAGTTCCTACCCATGTCAGACACTTGATAAATGTTGTTATATAATTGTTAAATGAAACAAATTAATAAATTGTACTATGAAGATATTTTAATCAGATTGATTTTGATGTGGAATCTCTGGTCCTAGAATTAATTTTTTCATGCTTTTTAAATATATTTCAGGCATCATATTCTAGAGACCTATTATGTTTTCATTTAAGTAAGAATATGTTTCACTTTTTCCTCTGGGCACCACATTTTGCTTGGAGTACATTCATCTCTGGGCATTACATTTTGCACTGTAGTAAACACACTGGCTATTTCACCCTAAACATTGAATTCTTCAGAAACTAATTCAAACAATCTGAATTGACTACCTTCTTGCTAGTCCATATTGTATTATACAAATTTGAGTATTTTCCTGCCTCTTTGCTTCATGGTATAGCAGCTGTGCTCTAGTAATCATTAAATTGTAACACATGTCAAAGGATATTTTCTTAGAGGAAAATCCTTTAGATACTTTTTATTCCCATTTTAATGATCATTATATTGACTCTTCTATGATGATCTCTTTTCCTGGAAATAGAGGAAGTAAAGAGTCATGTGTATACTTCTGTCAATCTATTGGGAACATATTTGCAATGCTCTCTTAAGTCAGTAATGGATTTTTGCTGAGTTAGGAAAGTTTTATTTACTTCAAAGTGTTCAAACTCAGGCTGAAGTAGGAGTAATATTTGGATCTATAATAGCATCTTGTGGGGCTCTTTTTTTGAAGAATGCTAGTGTCAGAACAGATATCCCATCCATATCGATAAGAATCAGATTAAAGACTGGCAGCCCTTGGAATTGTAGTGTTGACTAATAAGGTGAAAAATATAGCTTTCTGTATGACTGTAATAGAAACTATTGTCCTTCTGTAAAATGAGTTTGGAGCAGAGAATGTAGAATAGGGGAATTTATCCAATTTATAGGAAAACACAGTTGCAGCAGGTAGTTGTGATTGCTTATCTGGCTACAAAAAGTGAACTCCATTGAGGTAAGCTTTAATTATCACAAAGGATGAATGAATCCAACATTTATACAAGTATTTCTATATTGGGGTAACTTGTCAAAAACAAGATAACTTAAAAAAAGCAGACAGAAAGATTCAACGTAGCTATGTTTGAATCAGTGAAGGCTGCAGACATGAGAACAAAAAAATATTGGATCCTTTAATTTTTTTTCAGCTTAAGAATAGCACAGAACTAGTTCTTGTGGTGAAATTTGGTTGAAGAAAGAGATGAAGAAGTAGAGGTCTAATGGATGATTCAGAGTTAGTCAATTAAAGATAGGAAGGACCGGGTAAGGGAAAGCAGGGACAAAGAGCTAACATGAGCAAAGGCTCAAGTCCAGGGAGCACTAACTTGGAGGGAGCAGATTCTGGTGAAATAGAGTTATGGGTTCAAAAATGAAATTGCCATCTTACATGTCTACAATTTTACATATTGGCAATTTCATGCAGTGCAATCTCATATGTCATAACTGCACAATAGAAATGATAAAGTAACAAGGCCAGAGTTGAGACAAGAGCCCAGAAAGCACTAAACACAGAGTCATGTAAGCTCTCCATAATGAATAATATAGATTTCTTTCTGAATAATTAAAATTGAAGTGTCAAGTAGGAGTTAATGTAGGAAAAAAGGCATCCAATAAATTGTTAAGGGAATGCTTTATGTTTTCACTTCAATGATATTTAACTCATTTTTGGGTTATTTTGAGTCCATTTTGCCCACACACACATAAAATTGTCCAATGAGAACACAATACCATCATTTTATCTGTGTTTTTGTACAGGGCATGAGCCCACACAGTAATGCACATATGTGTGTGCATGTGTATACGCATATCTATGTATGTGAAGGAAGGGTGAAATGGCATGATGGGTCTTCTTTTTCACTTGACATATTTTCACAGTGAACCAGAGAAGGTGACTTAATTCTCTTGACCTGTAATCTACCTAGATTTCCTGAGTGGATCATGGGTCACCAAATTATGCCCTGCTGTTGATCTACCGACATAACTCAGCAATATTTCCTCATCTAGAAAAGATGTAAATATTTACCTTACTACAGGAACACTTGAATAGTACATTTTGTACTATTGGATTAGAATTACTTTCTTCCCTTGTCTAGTCTTCATTTCTTTTGTTCTTATGTTTTTAGAGAGAAGATGTAAGATTTAAAAGATGAGAAAAAGCGATCCTTAGTAAATGAAGGGATGTCATGATAGTGCAGAGAAAATCAGTGCTACAAATAGCACTGCTAGTGACTGTCTACCTTGGAAGATTATCGTCACCTAATATTTCAAGGGTATCTTCATAAACAATGTTAATGCCATGAATTTAATGTCTGCAAGACTTTTTAATTTTTGTTATTAACTTCTGGCCCTAATTGAGAAACAACTTTATTTTTTATTAAAGATTTATTTACTTATTTCAGATGCAGAGTTACAGACAGAGAGAGTGAGAGACAGAGAGATAGGTCTTCTGTCTGCTGTTTTACTGCCCAAATGGCCGCAACAGACGGAGCTGGGAAGATCCAAAGCCAGGAGCCAGGAACTTCTTCCAGGTCTCCCACGTAGTTGCAGGGGACCAAGCACTTGGACCACCTTCCACTGCTTTTCCAGGCCATTAACAGGGAGCTGGACCAGAAGTGGAGCAGCTGGGACTCTAACCAGTGTCCATATGGAATGCCAGCACTGCAGGTGGAGGACTAACTTATTACACCACAGTGCCAACCCCACAAATTCATTTTATATCATATTTTATATGTTAATATTTGGCAGTTGTCTGAATGCATCAAAGTAAACAGAGAAGTACTTTAAATATATTATTCTTTTTAAAATTTACCTGATGGTTATGCACCACTTCAGAATGTAGCAGCATCTTGTGACACATGTCAAACCTATATGACAAGCAGCATGAAAAATAGATTTGAAATCTGGAAGAAATAAATGTATAAATCAATGACTTCTAGTGGCTGCAGTGAACTGTGAGGTCCTCCCATGGTTGACAATTTCATGTTTTATGCAGAAGAAAAACACTTGGGGAAAACATTGGAGAATCTATATTCGAAGCCATTTGCAATCAGTACAACAAAATACATAATTATATGAAAAATAACATCACTTATTATTTTCCAGGGAGCTTGGGAGTTGTGCATATCACCATCCCCAACAGAGGAAAACTCTTCTTTTCTAAGGATTTTGAAGGTTTATATAATTCATGAATGTACCTGTTTCTAATAAATCCATCAGAACAAAATACCAGGGACAAAGACTTACTATAGATCCTTGATAAAGCTAGCAACAAGAGGAGTCTGAACTGCGTTTCCCTCTTTCCTTTTCCTAAGGCCTTTTCTCTATCCTCCAGCTGTGAAACCACCTATGGTTTTTATTCCAGAATTCAGGTGATAAATGGATCTTTCTTCAAGCACTGGCTTAAAATGGAGGCATACCCTTCAAAGAAGAGTAGTATAGTTTAGAGTTGAGATTGAACTACATTTTATTTCCAACTCCATCATTTTCAAATTGCATGGCATTTGTTAAATGTGCTGCACCTCTGAGCCTTAGCTTCCTCATCTGTAAAAGTGGAATGACCTTCCTTCCAGGATATGAGGATTAAATGAGACCACTAGTAAAAGCTCCTGGTATGGTGCTGAATACAGAGTAGTTACCAAAAATGTGACTTTCCTATCCATTCTTTCATTAAGATGTGAGATAATACGTACCGATATTAATCGCTGGACACGGAAGAGAATTCCTCAGACTAATCATTCAAACTAGGTAATATGGTTCAACAATTCCCAAATATAGCACTGGTTTTCTTTTTACCCAGCACTTAGAAAATAACAGACTTCAATAAATGATTAAAGACTGAATGATTAACCTTGACTCTCTTGGAGCATGTCTCAAGAATTGGCAGTTATAGTTTATAATTTACTGTACATGACCATTTTTTCAGATCTTGAAATCTACAGACCAAATTACCCTATGTTACAGTATGTAAACTTATAAAACTCCAATCAGCTTTGTCTTGTATAAACATTGTGACAAAGTTAGATTCGTGGGAAAATTGCCTAGAAGTCAATTCAAGAAATAAATAATTGAGGTACCTGAAAGGTTTGGGGGAAAATTCTAATAATATCTTCAGAAGAACTGTTAAGAACTCAATTCAGATTTATGTAACAATTTGTTATTTATCATGGACTATAGAGATGATGATTTTTATTCTTTAAAGATTTTCAAACTCTTTTTTTTTTCTGTAATGGCCTTTCAAGTAAAACTTTGCCACCCTCACACCTCACCCATTCCCATTGGTTTTCTGAAAATTGAGGAAAATAGATGATGATTGTTTTTGACAGGTAGGACTGTATCTAGACTGTCATTTACTGCACTGGGTCATGGTTCTATTTCTGAATCCTATTTTTTTAAGTAGATTCTCTTTTGTGAACAACACTTCAAATTCAGGAATAATCAAGACTAATATCCTAAATAATAATAAGATATCCCATTAGAATGTGTGGGAGAGCTCCAAAGAAAAGTGAAAGTGGGGCGTGGGCATTATAATTTCTTTCAAATATAGCTAGTTTGGGTGATATATTAAAGGAAACAGAATCTTGAAGAATGATTATTGGTGAATTGTTAAATTAGCAAGATGTGTGCAGATGAACAATTAGGATAATGATAATAAGTTATAGTCAAATAAGTAGTGATGCTTACCTTATTCACTCCAAATTTTAATATTTTCAAATATGAGAAATGTTATTTCCTTGCCTAGGCATAGAACCTACAAATAGTCCAGCAGTCTATTAACAAGAAAAGAAATTAGGGCAATTAGTTCCTCTCTTACTGATTTAATTTTTTTACATAATCTAAAATATGAAGTTAATAATGTATTATAATGAACATATTAGAAGCTATTAAAATAAAATAAAAATGAGAATAAAAATATGAACAACATCCAAGTCTTGAGAATTCAGTAGTTAGGGTTAAGGAAAGGATGTTGAAAAACTTCAAGGCATGATTTAAAACTTTTTCTGTCAACATACTGACATGAATGATTGACAATGCTACCACCATTATCAATTAGAGTTTGAAAAGAGGTGACTCACTTTCAAGGCTCTAAGTTCAAACTATAAATGAACTTCCGTTGCTTTTTCTTAATTTTATACATTAAGAATTCAATTCTAGGAATATAAATTATTTGTATCAGTACTGAATTTCAACTTACATCCTGTTAACAGAGGCATGATATGTGCTTTGTTACATAATTATATGGATGGTCTAAAGTCATTAAACTATAGAAGAGACTAGTCCATCAATTTCTAGGATGTCTTTAAAAAATTCACCTTCTAGAAGCAATCCATGATGTTTCTTCAAAATAGTCATTCATTTCAAGAAAACAAACAACTAACGATGAAGCTGCTGATTTATGAAAATTATATGATTTTGTTCCCATTATTAATAATAACCACATGTTATTCTGTATATATTTTCTCACAATATGCATCTTGGTCTTATAATCATTTCATCTTTTTACTAACCCTAAGGAAATGGAAGCTATTTATTTTATTTAATATTTTTAAAAGCTATATTTATTTATTTGTAAGATAGAATTACAGAGAGAGAGGGAGAGGGAGAGAGATCTTCCATTTGCTGGTTCACTCCCCACATGGCCAAAACACTGGAACTGGGACGATCCAAATCCAGGAGCCCACAGCATCTTCCGGTTCTCCCATGTGGGTGCATGGGCCCAAAGACTTGGGCTATCTTCTGCTTTCCCTGCATTAGCAAGGAGCTGGATTGGAAATGGAGCAGCAGGGACTCTAATCAACGCCCATAGCCCATATGGGATGCCAGCTTCGCAGGCAGTGGCTTTATGTGCTACACCACAACACTGGTCCTCTTGTTTACTCTGCACTCTATTTTCCCAATGTGAACCATCCAGCAGAAGAGCCCAGTCTGATAAGATGCAAAGGGAAGCACACGCAAGTCTGTGCATCCATTTCCCATAGGAGCAGAGAGAGTTCCCAAAGTCTGGCTTGTGTAAAGTCCTCAAGAAGCTGAGAACAGTCATGGAAGGGAATGAGTGTATGCATTCTGTTTATGTATCTATGATCTGGTAAATTTCCTTCAATATTAAATTGTTTACTGAGTAAATGAATAAGCGAAAATCATTTAGAATCAACATGACATACAGTTCAGGAACAGCCTTTCCTTTCTCACTGTAATTCCTTAGACTCTTGGAAATTATCCTCTGTTTTTTTTTTTTTTTTTTTTTTTTCATCTTCTAACAGGAATGGGGTGCATTCAAGATCATTGAGAGAAATGTTCAGAAAATTTGAGTTGCCAGATGTTCCCATTTGAGATCAAACAAGGTTACACTCTGCCTTTTTGATTCAGCTTTTATACCAAAACTACTGTTTCTTTTATGACCTGTTTAGTTTCACATTTTTTTTGGAAAGATTTATTTATTTATTTACTTGAAAGTCAGAGTTATACAGAGAGAAGGAGAGGCAGAGAGAGAGAGAGAGAGAGAGAGAGAGAGGTCTTCCTTCCTCTGGTTCACTCCCCAATTAGCCACAACAGTCGGAGCTGCACCAATCCAAAGCCAGAAGCCAGGAGCTTCCAGGTCTCCCACGTGGGTGCAGGGGCCCAAGGACTTGGGCCATCTTCTACTGCTTTCCCATAGCAGAGAGCTGGAAGGGAGGTGGGGGCAGTTAGAACTTGAACCAGTGCCCAGATGGGATGCCAACACTGCAGGCAGCAGCTTTATCAGTTATGCCACAGTGCCAGCCCCATAGTTTCACATTTTTTAACATTTGTGCTTTTGTTGATGATTTTGATTTTGAAAGTGGCTACTAATCATAATGCTTAAGTGTTCCTAAGTACGACATCAGTGATATGTGCCTTACCAAGAAGAGCAAATGTTAGATAAGTTTGGTTCAGGCATGAGTTACAGTGATATTGGCCATGAAGTCAATGTTAATGAACAACAAATATCTATTAAATGAGATATCTTTATACAGAAACTCACATGAAACAATATATGCATTCATTGGTTGATGAAAATGTCATGGCCAGAGGCTCACAAAACTAATTGAGTATTTCTTCTAGATACAGAGGTTCTGCATTTGCTAATTCAGTGTCCACATAGACTTTATATGATATCATGAATCACAAGAACTGACTGTTGATGGTACTGTGATTATCTCCCTTTTACACACGAGGGAACATAGTCCAATCACATAAGTTGCAGTTGGAAAGAGACCATGCCGCAGAACACAGATAACTAAGACCTCTAAAAATACTGTTCTTTAACTACAGAAGGTTCATTTACATGTGAGTGGTGTGTGTGTGTGTGCACTGATATTTGGGCACAGCATTTAAATATATTTCTTAAAGACAAAGGGCAAGACATATTAGATCATATTAAAATAATGAAGATATCTTAATAAGCTATTATTAGTTCAAGCTGAGTCAATATTTGTGGTGACCTTTTATACTGCTTTTGTAAATGGGTGATTATTAATAATATTTGACACGCAGACATCTCTTAGAAGCCAAATATACCTTAGACAATATTAGAAATAATATTGCCATGACTTTACCCATGAGAATCCATTTGAGTAAGAAGTAAGAAATGGACTGCGAATGCATCCATTCTTTTTCTTCTATAATTCTTTCGGTAAAACTTGCCTCAATAGACTTATTTTCCTTCATATGCAGTATAATGGATAAACGTATCTGCCTGGGGATGGAGGAAGTTTTATGAGATGCATGTCTCCAGGTCAGAAGGTTCTAAGATGTGTTTTCTGCCAGCTTGCTTGGTAGGGTCAAGTCTTTTCTTGGTACTATAAAACCTTAGAATATAATTAAGCTATGAACTGTTTGACTCCATTTGGTTGCCTGTAACCACTGGGTCTGACCTGTTAGAGAATACTACACGTGGCAGAAGATTTGTTAAGGCTTCTTTGTGGCAAAGACTTGAACCACCTTCATCCTCTCATTCTCTTGCATTCATTTTCATTTATAAAGCAATGTTCCTTAAAAAATAAATAGATGCACAAGCAAATAGTGAATTTCAATTCAGTAACCCACTATATGGTAAGCTACATGCTTTTAAAACACACTCTAACTTTAAAAATATTTTTATTTACTAGGTTGAGAAGTTTTAGTATTCCTGGAATGCTAGAACACAATGATACTGGTTTCTTATAGAGTACTGGTGAGAACTGGAATGTTTTTTGTGGAAATGGACAAATTGCATAGCTGATGCCAAAGCAGACACGTGACAAATGTCTTGACAAATGTTGTCCTGGACAAGATACTTTGTATCTGGGCGTCAGTTTCCTTATCTAAAGTATGGGATATGGGGCCTTACTGTGGAGCAGCAGGTGAAGCCACCACTTGTGTTGCTGACATCCTGATCTAGCTCCCTGATAATGGCCTGGGAAAAGCAGCAAAAGATGGCACATGTGCTTGGGCCCCTGCCACCATGTGGGAGATCTAGATGGAGTTTCAGGATCCTGCCTTCAATCTGGTTCAGCTCTGGTTGTTGTGACCATTTGGAGAGTGAACCAGTGGATGGAAGTTTCTCTCTCTCTCTCTCTCTCTCAACCTTCCAAATAAATAAAATAAAATCTTCAAAAATATTAAGTAAAATATGGTATAATGTCGTCTACCTCACAGAGTTACTGAGAGGAGTAAATTAGAGATATATAACATTTAACACCTTATAATTATGCAATACATGCTTGTTATTATGTTGCTAATGATTGTGTAATTATCGAAGGAGTAAATATGAGTAGTATACAGGTATAGGAGTTTAAACCAGTCTCTCTTTATCAAGGAAAACATTTAGCACTTACTAAAGCAGAGGGGTATGAGGAGAAGGAGCCTTTCCTATTCCTAGCATTAAGATATCAATTGAAAAACATTATTTATTTTATCTATTAAATTTAAAATTTATGCCACCTCAACGTGGCATTGATTTGCCTCAACGTATGGTTGAAAAATAAAATACTTTTATTAAAATGCACAAAATAGAGTGGCAGTAGCAATTGGAACTGTCACATTATCAACTCTGAGGTGTCATTTCGAATGCCTTCCTGTACAATCCTTGCATATTTACCAGTCGGAGTTTGGTTGAATCTTGATGGATTGGTCATTTTTTTTTTTTTTTTTTTTGGAGCAAGGGCAAAGTTCTGACTCCCATGATCTGCAGGGAGAAAACCCAATTATCTGCTGTGGCCCCAATCATGCTTAGACATCAAGAATCTCAAGTATATGCAAAACAAGTATGAAAGCAAGTGAGAAAAGAAAGTTAGCATTCCTATGCTTCTTTTTAAATTCTTAGTGAATAATTGGAAAGATAAATGTTATTTTGCACAAAGGATATGAGTAATGCCATTTGAAATTATCTTTATAAAAAGTCCTATTACATTTTTACTTAAAGGAGTGAAAAATTAAGAATTCAAAACATGAATGTCACATGACTCAATTTTTATGGTGATTTTCACAGCACATTTCAAAAGTATACAAAGATTGTTATTATAAAAACACATTTGACATATACAAACATAAAATTCTGCCGTTTTTTATGTTGAATCATTTGCCTCTGAAACGTCTCCATTTAATAGTCTTATTTCATTCATCTCTGATTTATTTCCAGCTATTTTTGCCTAATCCAAAGGATAATTTTACTAGATATTAAATTAAGATTTTTAATTGTGTTTTTTTTTTAATTGTGTTTTAAAAATTTCCATTGACTGACAAGAGAATTATGACTGATACTTCGTTCCCATCTTCGTCTTTCTTCCTCTTGCCTGTAAAGGCAACTTAATCTCTTTCCAGCTTTTTTCAAAGCTAGATTTGACTTCATTATCTAGTTCTGGCCAATGATGCATAAATAAAATTCTTGTAGAAATCTAGTAAGAATTCTTGTTTGCTGATCAAAGAGATAGGCACCTGATTGTTGCTTGCCCACTTCTTCCCTTCTTAAATAAGGATGCAGTGGCTGATCTGCTGCAACCCCCTTATCAGTTTGAAAAAGAGTCATTAAGAAAGAGGAAGCCGCACAGAAGCCTGAATTTTTGAAGATATCATTATGATGCTGAATCAATCCAGAGACCACCTACCTTCAAAATTATTGAATAAACAACAAATATCTTTGTGGTTTAAATTCCTGGTTATTGGGTTTCATCTTACTTATAGCCTAAGATACTACTTTTTTGAGTTGCTTTATAATGTTTATTTATGTGAAAGGCAGAGCTGCTCATGTGTGTGGCATTCCTAAATGCCTATAAGAATTGGGGCTGGGCCAGGTGTAAGTCACAAGCCCAGAACTCCATCTGGTTCTCTCAGGTGGAGTTATAGGGACTCAAGTTCTTAAGCCATCACTTCCTACATTCCCAGGGAGCACACCAGAAGGAAGGTAGATCAGAGCAGAGTATGTATGACTGTACCAACGCACTCTGATATGGGATGTGTGTCCCAAATGTCAGCCTAACTCACTGCTCCATGGTGCCCACTCACAGCTTATGACATTTATAATTAATACAAGTAAAGAATTCATTAAATGCCATATGGGGAACTTCAACAGTTTTGTGGACAACATTATTCTAATAGTGCCATAGGGTAAGAAAATATAAAACATGATTTTGAAAAGCATGCTATTTTGTTGAGCAGAATATTATACTTCACAAACTTCACCTTTGTTGAGGAACTGGATTAAAGTAATAAAACTTAAAGGCTAAGTATATAAATAAGTTATAAATAGTAAGAAAGTTTATACATAAGTTATAAATAGTAAGAAAGGAGAGAGATGGAGGTATTATACAGTAATCTTCGTCTAACTTGATTCCACTCTGTGACATTCCTAATGGTATATATTTATCAACATCCAGAGTAGGGATCATTTTAGCACTTACTGCCACTTATGCAGCCCACAACGAGCATATTTACAATGATGTAGCACCGTACCTTGGGAGCAGAGTCCCGTGAAGATGATTGTTCTTATCCACATGACCTCAGGCAAGCCACTCGAGCTCCCTGTCTTGGTTTTCCTCATCTGCAAGGAAAGAATAATTCTTGCACAGTTTTTCTTCAGAGAACTATTGAAAAGATTATTAAAAGAACATTTTGAGTCCATTGGACAAAATTTCTTAGGCTTTGTAGAAGTAAATTTTATTTATTTTCTGAAGAATGGCAGAAAGGAGATATATTTAAAGGCTGCCTAGGGCCTTACATTGCCTGTTACAATGTTCCAGAAAAGATCAATGGGTGTGGAATCAGTCAGATGCTTGCGCCCAATCACAATCTCTTATGCAGTGCAGGAAAGCTGTTACACCAGGCCCAGTTTCCAATGCTACACTGAGGAAACAAGGAAAGAGAGGGTTGCTATCTTGTGCTTTCCCATGATTTGTTGAAAAGCCTGCAGGCAGGAAGGGATGACATTGCCTGATTGTTTACTATGAACATACCCACCCCCTTCAAAATAGTTAAGTACATAATTGGACACAGCTCTGTAAAAGGTGGTTTACCAGGATACTTGTGTGGACTTCTGATCAATTTAGGTCTTTATTAATTACTTTCAGGAGCAGGATTCTATTGATGTCCCAATATCTCATGTTTCATTTCATCATTACCATATTGCCTTCAAGTTGCTATAGGGTTCATCCTTTAAAGTCAAAAAGAGAAAAAAAAAATATGATGTAATTTTCTTGTTTAAACACTTTCCATGTCCATCCATTGTTTAGAACTTATTTGTTCACCCATTGTTTATAATTTAAGGACAAAATGTTCATGCATTCAAGATTCTCTACAATATAATCTATATTTATTATTCCATTCTTTATACAAAAATTTTGCTTTGCTTAAATAATTTCCCTTCATTTGTACCTGTTCTTTCAACCCACCATGTTTTCTCTCAATTAAAGGGAGCCTATACATATACACCAACACTGATGCCAAATGCTATTTTATGCAGGTGATTCTGATTTCCATAACCTATAAAATTTCTGTAGGATTTTATTTTCCTCACATGGTATTTGTGCTATTTCTCCTTATATTTTGGTCATTTGGTTATTGTTTTATTTGCCTTTCTAGAATGCACCCTGCCTGAAGGAAGAGACAGTGTTCCATTATCTATTCTAGCACATAACACATGGCACATTGAACATCAAAACAAGTCAGTTACAAGGTACATAGATTGGGGCCAGCGCTGTCACACAATAGATAAAGCTGCTGCCTGCAATATCCCATTTGAGAGCTGGTTTGAATCCTGGATGCTTTGCTTCCCATCCACATCCCTGCTAATGTGCCTGGAAAGGCAGTGGAAGATGGTCCCTATACTCCCAAGGGAGACCTAGAGGAAGCCACTGGATCCTGGCTACTGGCTTTGGCCTGACCCAGCCCTGGTCATTGTGGCCATTTGGGGAGTGATGCAGAGGATAGAAGATGGATCTCTCTCTCTCCCTCTCTCTCTCATGCCCCTTTCTCTCTCTCCTGTCTCTGTTTCTGTAACTCTTTCAAATAAATAAATATATAATTTTTAAGTACATAGATTGCTAGGTTCAATGACACTGTATACACTATATTATAATAGCAGAATTAAAATATTAAAGCATGAATGGATTAAAATATTTTATTTCCATTTGGGTTGATTCACAAGCAGCCACAGGAAGAACTGTGGAAGATGGGGTAATGGGTTACTTGGGTTACCAGGGAAAAATGAAACTTATGTCCACATGTCCATGTGAGCTCAGTGTCACACATACACCCAATGACTAATGATTTGGAAGAAGCTAATTGACCAATAGAGAGAGAGAGAGAGAGAGAGAGAGAGAGAGAAATTCTAGAAAATTATTGCTACAAGTAGGTATAAAAGCCTAGCTTTTTATTCTGACTATAAAGCTCAACATTTGGAAGATAAAAATATTTAACAGAGGAATTTAAATAATTATCAAAATCAAATAATGATAGCTAGTAGTCACTGTTTTTTTTTTCAATATGTCACATCTGGTTTTAAGAGAATTGTATGCATTGCATCGGTTTTTAAATATATTTGTAATTTTTGTTTTTAAGAGATTTTTTATTTAGATGAGTTGAGCAAATTTCATGTATTTCACACATACAGATTTAGGAGCATAGTGATACTCTCACCCTAGCCTCCTTCCTGCCCACATTTCCACCCTCTCTCCTCCTTCCTTTCTTAGTTTTTCCTTTAATTTTTACAACAACATGCTTTCAGTTTATTTTATAATCACAAACTTAACCCTCCATTATGTAAAGAATTCAACAAATAGCAAGTAGAATAAAAACACTGTTCCTCAAGAGTATAGACAAGGGTTAAAAACAATAAAATACCAACATGTCAATTTCACTCATATACATTCCTTTTTTTTACTCTGTATATTAGTTACCACAAATCAGAGCAAACATGAAATACGTCTTTTGGGGACTGGCTTATTTCACTAAGCATACTAGTTTCAAGTTGCATCCATGTGGTTACAAAAGACAGGACTTCTTTTTTCTATGGCTGAATAGTATTCCATATATATATATATATATATATATATATATATATATATCACATTTTATTTATCCAGTCATCATTTGATAGGATGGCTGTGCCATATGGTAGATCTATTTTCAGCTTTCTGAGGAATCTCCCTAATGCTTTCCACAATGGCTGTGTACTAGTTTACATCCCCACAAACGGTATATTAGGGTACCTATTTCCCCACATCCTTGGGCCCCTGCACCCATGTGGGAGACCCAGAAGAAGCTCCTGGATCCTGGCTTCAGATCAGCACAGCTCCAGCCATTGAGGCCATCTGGGGAGTGAACCAACAGATGGAAGGCCTTTCTCTCTGTCTCTACCTCTCTCTCTAACTCTTTCAAATAAATAAAAATAAATCTTTAAATAAAAAGAAAAAAAAAAGGCCTGTTTCGTGTCCTTTGCCCATTTCCTAACTGGATTGTTTAATCATCCAATTATGCTGTGTAGCCCTAGGAATAGATTTTTTTGATCATTTTGATTTGGTACCTTTTACCCCGACTCCATTAACCCTCTCTACTCCACTCAACCTCTGGTAATCACTATTCTGGGTTCAGATTCAGGTTTTAGCTTTTGATGTTTTTCTTTTTTTTAAGCCTCCTATCTTTGTCTTTCTGTGCCTGATTTATTTCAGTTCACATGATGTCCTCCTGTTCCATCCATTTGCTGCAAATGACAGGATTTCATTCTTCCTGTGGTTGAATGGTATTCTGGGGTGTGTATACACGCACATCATATTTCCTTCTGATGATGGACACCTTGGTTGATTCCATGTTTTGGCTAGTGTGAATAGGGCTGCAGTAAACATGATTGAGCAGTTAGTTCTTACATAGAACGAATCAGTGGCTTTTGATTCTATACCCAGTAGTCGGATTACTGGATCATATGGTAGTATTATTTTTTTTTAAATCTTTAAATCTTTTAATATTCAAATTAATGAGTTTATTTCAAGCGCAACTTCAGTCAACACCAGGATATAAGCTTGGATCGTTGCTGAATTTATGGATGGATTCTCGTGTTGGCTGGAGCGGGAGTAATAATATGGCATTGCCAGGGCCCTGACCGTGGCCCCTTCCCTCCACCGCCTGTGGCACGGCCTGTGGATTCCCACGCTAACTCACCACGCCCTTTTTTCCCAGCCTGCAATGCAGGCGGGAAAGCAAGGCAGCCGCAGCCGCACAGCGTTGTAACGGCGTGGACTCCGTCACAGCCCACAGCCTGGCAAAGAGGAAACCTGAGGGAGGAGCTGTGGTCAGGTGCCACTGGCCGGTGGGTACTGGGCCCTGTGACGTTGGGAAAGGCCACCATTGTCTGCTTCCTGCCACTGTCCTCCGCGGCCTTGCCTGGTGGATGAATCCTGGCGGTCTCCGTGGTCCCCTCAGAGGCGTTGGGGTTTGGCCCCAGGCTCCATCTTCCTCTCAGCACGGCGCGCAGCAGCGAACCTAATTCAGTGTCTGAGGGAAATACAGACGGGTTCGGAAGATTGGGTCTGGCTCGTTCGAGGCATTTATGTGGTGACTAACATTACCAGTGAGGAGGAAGTGACACTGAAGCTAGAATCACAGAAGACCACGCATCCCCAGTGGCTGCTCGAGAGCAAAGTTAAAATTTCTCCTTCGAGACGGTGTTGGCATCCCCCACAGTCATGAGACAGACTGTGATGTGCTAGTAATGGCTCTTCTGGGCCTTGGCCTCCAGAACCTCTTCAATGCTTCTGTTCAATTAAGAAGGTTCGTAATGAAAACCATGTATTTTGACTGACCAGATGATCGTAGAATTAAATATGTGCATACCAGTAATTTTATACACAACGACATTAAGCTAGGTGGGTATTGGGTGTCACTGTAATAAGTGTTTGGGATCTCGTTGGGTAAGAACAGAAGTAGCTTTGACTGTTAGTACTTCTCAGGATCCATCTTTTTCAGGATTAAACTAGGTATTCCTTATTGATTTCCATTTGGCAAAAAAGTACAGAGGCAACAGGATAATCAGGCAACGCATACCATATTGTAAAGACAGAAAAATTCACTGGCACTGCCCGGTATACTAGCATCAGTACACATCGTGGTATTAGAGTTGCAGAAGTGATGTGGAGTAATTAGGATATGTTTTGATGTTTTTAATAGGACCAGCCTGGCAGCACTATTTCTAGAGTGTGTGTGTGTGTGTGTGTGTGTGTTTAAGGCTTTCTCTACTATTTTCATAGGGACTGTGCTAATTCATTGTCTCATCCCCTTTCTCTACACCCTGTCAGCATTTGTTACCTTCTATCTTTCTGATGATAGAGATTCTGACAGGGGTAAGGTAATATCTCATTGTGATTTTGATTTGAATTTCCTTGATGACAAGTTATGTGGAGCATTTTTCACTTATACTTGATCATTTGTATTTCTTTTGAGAACTGTCTACTCATGTCTTTTACCCATTTTTTTCTTTTTTTAAAGATTTATTTTACTTGAAAGTCAGAGTTACACACAGAGAGAAGGGGAGGTATAGAGAGACAGAGACAGAGAGAGAGAGAGAGAGAGAGAGAGAGAGAGAGAGAGAGAAGTCTTCCATCTGCTGGTTCACTCCACAATTGGCTGCAATGGCCAGAGCTGTGCAGATCGGAAGCCAGGGCCAGGAGCTTCTTCTGGGTTTTCCACATGGATGCAGGGACCCAAAGGCCTGGGGCATCTTCTACTGCCCTCCTAGGCCATATCAGAGAGCTAGACAAGAAGTGGAGCAGCTGGGACTTGAACCGGCATCCCATCACTGGTGGCAGCTTTACCCGCTATGCCATGACGCTGGCCCCTTTTATCCATTTCTTAACTGGGTTGTTTCCTTGTTGTTCAGGTGTGTGTGTGTGTGTGTGTTTGTGTTCGTGATATAACCTGCATATTAATAATTTATTAGATAAGACTACGAATCTTTTCTCTTATTGCATTAGATGTTGTCACTCTACTGGGTATTTCCTTTGCTTTGGAGAAGTTCCCAGTTTGAATCCAATATGTCTAGGTTTGATTTTGTTGAATATGCTTTTGGGGTCTTAAGAAAATCACTGCCTACATCAATGTCTTGCACTGTTTTCCATATGTTTTCTTTGAGTATTGCCATAGTTTCAGGTCTTAATGTTTAACAAATCTTGAGTTGATATTCATTTATTTAGGAAGGTAGCGACTTATTTCATTTTTCTACATATGTTTATCCAGTTTTGCTTGCACCATTTATTGAAAAGACTTCTACAGTGTGTATTCTTGGCATCTGAGCTCAAAACTCAGTTGGCCATATATACATGGACTACTTTCTGTGTTCTTTCTATATCATTTATCTATGTGTTGATTTCTTTGCTGCTACCTTGCTATTTTGATTACTATAACTTTGTAATATGTTTTGAAATCAGGTATTTTGATACCTCCAGCTTTACTTATTGATTGGTTTGTGGTCTAATATACAATGCTTCTAGGAAAACGTGTATATTCTATAGCTATTGGATGAAATAATAAATGCCTATTTCCCAAGTCCCTTAAGGTGTTCACAAGGAGCTGTGTACTAGCTGGTGCAGACCTGGAGTGATGGTTTGGTGATAGGGCCTTCCTCAGGACCCACAGGGCATGCACAGGTATTCCTAGAACTTATAAAACAGTCACAGACCGAAAGATGCCAGATATAGAAGGATCCTTGCCCAAGTCTCATAGGACAAGTGCAGGTAATGGACTGGTGACCATCATTCTAATGGAGGGGAATGCAGATAGGGCCCTCCAGGTCCCACTGATGAGTATGAATTACTCCAGTGATTCTGGCACTGAAAACCATAGTCTCAGAGCTGCATGTACAGAAGGGACTACTTCCAACTCCCACAGGGCATGCAAGAGTGATGTTGGAGCCTGTGCCCGGTCACCTAGTACTCTGTGCTCAGAGATGCAGGAAAGACTTCCTCAGGCCTGGTCCTCTGGGTTTGGATGTTGGGTGTTAACGTTGAGCCCCAAGAAGCAGAGCAGAACTCCCCTTTATTGCACAGTTATTGAGCATGGCTCTGGGGCTTGTGCCCATCAGTCCCACAGCTGCAGGGTAAAAAGGAGCTTGCCCTTTACCTTGTGAAGCAGCCTGGCTCTCGTGGCTTCTGGTGGCAACAGGACCACATGCTGTCCCCTAAGACAGAATGGAATTCGCAGTGGCTGTGCTGCAGCAACTTGGGTTTTAGGCTTTGAAAGGGGGAAAATATGGGCTCCTTTTTTGAAGCAAATCAGTCGCTCAAACTCCAGTCAGCTTACTAGACTGGATTAGGGCCAGCAAGAACTGTGGAATTCTCTTGTGGTTAAGCCTGCTGGTTTGTAGTGATCATGGGAGTCACCGAGATTTCCTGCTTACCCTTTCTTTGCTAAGGGGAGTCCCCTGTTTGGGAGCCAGTGTAGGAGCTACAGTGTGCTTTGTTCCTCTCTCTGCAGGCCTTTCTAGCCTCTGTGCTGTTTCAGATTCTGTCACTTCTTTGCTGAAGGTTTCCCTTAGTCATTCTGGAAATGTGGTCCTTTGTTTTCTGGTTATTTTCTGTGGCAGAGGAAGAGTGTTGGGCCTCTGTATTCAGCCATCTTGGATGCCTTACATCCCTTAATCCACCCAACAACCCTTTGAAATAAACATTATTTTCCTCTATTTTACAAAAAAGGAAACTGAAGTTAGATCACCGAGTAGGTGGCTGGTAGGACCAGGATTCACTATGGAGTCTGCTGCGTTCTGAAGCTTGTTCACTTCACTCCTAGTTTACTTTACTCCTTCCCATATGATCTAAGTTCTCTCAGAAGTTTTCCATGACTTAAAATATTGTTTATTTCCATTCATTTTATTTGTTTTTAATTTATTTAAAGATTTATGTATTTGAAAGAGAGAGAGACAGAGAGAGATCTCTTCCATTCGCTGGTTCACTCCCCAGATAGCCGCAACAGTTGGGTCTGAGCCAGGCTGAAGCCAGTGCCAGTGTCCCAGGTGGAAGCTTAACCTGTTGGGCTATATTCCAGCCCTTGCTTTCATTTTATTTGAAAGGCTAACACATACATACACATACACACACACACATTTAGTCACAGATGTTCAGTCTGCTGGTTTACTCCTCAAATGCCTGCAATAGCCAGAGCTGGGTCTGGCCAAAATAGGAGCGGGGAACTTCATCTCGGTCTCTGTGTGACGGGGACCGATGTACTTGAGCCATCACCTGCTGTCTTCAGTGTATGCATTAGGAAAAAGCTGGATAGGAGCTGGGACTCACAATATGGGATGCAGGTACCACAAGGGGCATCTTAATCATTGCACTCATGACTTTCTCAAGTTTAAATATTTCAATGTGGAATATGTGAGTGCTGTGCTTAGGTATCTGCCTGATGATGACTGGATAATGTGTCATTCCATTTCAGGATGAGGCTCCTATACCCTACGCACCATGCACAAAACAGTGTACTTGTCTATTGTACGTGCAAGCACTATCACTTCCTTTATGCCAACCTGTATCTCGCAGGTGTCTGCCACAGACATTAGCCACTTAGGACAATTAGGACAGCCTCATTTCAGGCCGGAGGAGATGATTTGAGGTTCTTTGTTTGCCAGCTGTGAATGAAAGATGAGTAACCAGGCTGAGGGAAAGTTTACCGTCCCTGTAAGTGTGGTGGATTTTAAAATGTGACATCATCAGTCCATTTTGGGGATGCAAAACATGTTCAAGGACTTATCTCTAATGTCTGGAAGTATAAGCCTCAGAGAAAAATGAAAGTAGATTAAAGAAATAGTGACAGGAAAATTAAAAATACTTAAAAAGAAATGAATCTGCTTCAGCCAGGATGACATCACTGTGTAATCATTGAGAGTAATTTGTTTTATAGAATCAGAACAAATCCCTCAAATTGACTTCTGGTTCTCATTTTAAAGGAGATAGAGTGGGACTGAGAACAGCTATGCTAATATTCAGCCAAAGAAGTGTGTTTACTTCATGACAGACCCCTTGAAATGGAGTTTGTTAAAACGAATGCACTGCATTCACAGGAACAGCAGCGCTGCTGAGTCCTGCTGGCAATAAATCCAGCAATTCGATTTTGACTTGGATGTTTATCATCTCTCCACTTTTGTGCACTGCCTTGCAAAGGGGGATGGGAGACGGCTGTAGTTCAGCTTGCAGGCTGCTGGTGTCATCCCATTACCGCAAAATGGAGATGGTGTTTCTATTCAAGCGTTTAATGCATTAGTCTGTAATTTTTGTCTTGGAGGTAATGAGGCCTGACAGCTTTGGCTGGTGCATGATAACAAACCCACACTGGTGTCTTTGAAATTCTTCGTTGCCAATTTCATAAAGGAAGAAATGACTTTTACAAAATGACAGTAAACATGCTTCATTTTATAAGACATTGTGGTTAACAACCTGAAACAATGAAATGTTTTTGAACTATAGCTAAACTAATTTGAGCTATATTAAAAGTGCTGATGTGGATGCTAAACCACTGTTTTTTGCTTTGGCTTATTTTTGGTTTTGTTTTGTTTTGGTGTTTTAGGGGGGTACCCTCAGGAAAACATAGATGGCCTGATTGTCAGAGTTTGACAGTAATAAGGATGAGGATGATAAAGACCTTTTGCATTATTTCCCTTCCATGGAGCCTTGTCTTGAAAAATACAAAGGAACCAATCAGGATGATTCTTAGAAAGTCTGGGATTGCTGCACATGTCACTTCAGCATGTGGATCAGCTGCCATGGGAGACAAGAGACATGGGCTCTGAGAGACACCTCACTGGAGGGAGTATCACGGGTTTTCAGTGACACTGAAGTAAGAAGGGGCTTTAATGCTTCTGGGAAATCTGTGGGAAAGTTATTTTTAACACTGTGCTGATGATTATCTGGTTCTTAAACATCATTAGTGGAAGAAACCTTCTGTGGAAATCATTTCTAGTTGAAAATAGCTGACAATCCAAGGCTCACAGGGAGATGCTGGCATTTGAAGTGGGGACTGTTGCCAAATTCAGTGAGAAGTACATATATTAGGTAAACTCCCTTTAAGTACTCTTGTACCCTGTCACCCAGGGCATTAAAGAGAGAGCCCCTTTTGACACAAAATTTCCCCTTTTGAAAGCTGTTCAATCCTAAATGCAAAGTCTAAAAAGATCAGAACAGAAATAATGAACGGAGGCAAGTCTGAGAGGAATGACATTACCAGTTAGAATAACCAAAGTGCTCCTTTAGTGTAGAATAAAGCCATATTATAGAAATGTGAGAAATCTGGGGATGATGAGCAAGGCTGCATTGATTTGAGTATCCATACTTATAGGTAAAACAGGGACTCATTGTTTTGTTTTATAACTAGTGATTCTATAAATCAGTCCTTACATATGATTTTTTAAAGGGAGGGAGATTAATACATTTCAAATTTCTCATTGACTTTGTCACTGGTTAAAAATAGGAGTCTTGAAATTATATCTGCTTTTGAAAAGATAATCAGACCCTTGTAAGTTTATATGTTAGAAGTCTTTTGAAAGAAAATAGGGGAGTCAGATTGGACAGTTGAGCAAATGCCTATGAAACAAGAGAATACATTTTTTTAACAGAAAATTTATTTGAAAAACATGGCTTTCTATTTAATCAAATTTCCCTGTTTTGCAGACAATACATAACTGTTTAGTAAATTGTCTTTTTCAGAACTGTAAGTGTTTTAGAGGATATCACTTCAGGTAGTAGGAGAGAAAATGTGCTAAAATATTTTTATGAGATATAAAAAGGTTCTCGCCACATGATTAAGCATTAATGCTAAAGAATGATTATTAAACATGGCAGTTGGCCAAGCATTTCCATAAGGTATTCTGTGAAAGGCCTAGACTTCAAAAATTGAAATCCAAGGCTATCAATATTCTGGGATTTTAGGGAAACATTGTCTTTGGCCTTATTTTCCGTATATTAAATGAGGAATAGTATTCTTAAGTAATCTTCCTTTTTCCACAATGTTCATTAAAACATAGGGTTCACCTTACATCTATGTACAGCTTTACTTAAAAGTTGTATTCATAGTTCAGTTTATGTGATTAAATTTGAAGACAACATGAGAGCATATGTTAAGACCTGCTTTGCTTCTGAGACACTGCTATAGCAGAAAATGCTGTGGGCTTCTTCCGGAAGGATTCCAAGACTGCCAAGGGATATCAACAGAGGCATATTCACAAACAGACTTACAAGATGCTGGAAACAGGTTTTTCAAGTTGATTAGACAGGCTGAGGAACACTAACGACATGCTTCATCATCACAGACACAGAGAAAGGTCTTAGAGCTGTATTTTTTTTTCTAATATGCTGAGGAAGAAATGTAAAGTTGGACTGAGAGTATTGACTTAGAATTTCATGTATCATAGTCGTTATTTTGTTTCAAGTGCCTATTTTATAAAAAATATTGGCAAACTGATTCCCTTCGGCAGAAAAATGATTAATGTGTCTAGGGGACTGTAATTAACTATAGGCTGTTAACTTGACATTGCCAAGCTCTCTGTGGGGAAAAGAGATTCCCCAGAAATGTAGTTAGTAGTAGGACTGATATAAAGGTTTCTTACTTTAGGGGAGAAAGTGGACCAAGGCTTTTCTGAAATGTAAGACTTTATCACTTTTAAGGTCATAGAGTTAAGTAAAATGAGTAAAATTCTTGGTTTTCAATTGTAATGATGATAACTAAAAAAAAGGTTAGAACATTAATTGAGTTACCAAACCTACAGTGTGGAATGCATGCATGGGGATAGAATAGGAGATGAAATTTGAAATCATACTGATCTAGAAACCTTGTAAATATGATTATAGTTAAATGTTTTGAATTGAGGTAGCAGTTTTGTTTTTTGTCAAAACTCCAATACAGTGACTCATGGAATCAGATTAAGGAGTAATGTGGGTAGTTAGATTTTCAACCTGCATTTCCTTTTTTACCCATACATTTTCTTCTCTTCCTTCATACTTCCTCCTATGTTCTCTGTCTCTTTCTCTCTTTCTCCTTTCCTTATATTTTTATTTACATTTTATTCACATACACCATGTGCTAAGCACATTTGTAAGTGATGGGGATAAGTGGTAAAGTGTCATGCATGGTTCCTTCAATATGAACTGTAGTTTTGATGAGATGGCAGGGGTTAATAGGAAGAGTGTATTAAAAGGGTTCTGTGGGACTATATGGGACCAAAAATCTTTTTTTTTTTTGGTTAGATTTATTTTATTTATTTGAAAGATAGAGTTACAGAGAGAGGTACAGACATAGAGAAGTCTTCTATCTGCTGGTTCACTACCCAAATGGCTGCAACTGCCGGAGCTGCACCGAACTGAAGCCAGGAGCCAGGAGCTTCTTCCAGGTCTCCCACATGGGTGCAGGGGCCCAAGGGCTTGGGCCATCTTCTACTGCTTTCCCAGACCATAGCAGAGAGCTGGATAAGAACAGGAGCAGCCGGGACTAGAACTGGTGCCCATATGGGATGCCGGCACTTCAGGCCAGGGCTTTAACCTGCTGCGCCACAGCGTTGGCCCCAAAGGGGAACAAAAATCTTACCAAAGAATCATGCCTTTGTAGATATTTATTCTTGGATTTCATTAATCCTATCAACAAATGTTTACTGAGCATCAGTTATAAGTTGATCACATTGTAGTCTCGTTGGCCCTGTAGTTGCTTGTTTCTTCTAACCTCCTAGTTAATCTGCTTTCTTCTTCTTCTTTTTTTAATTTTACTTGACAGATAGAGTTAGACAGTGAGAGAGAGAGAGAGACAGAGAGAAAGGTCTTCCTTCCATTGGTTCACCCCCTAAATGGCCGCCTTGGCCAGAGCTACACTGATCCGAAGCCAGGAGCCGGGTGCTTCCTCCACGTCTCCCATGTGGGTACAGGGCCCAAGCACTTGGGCCATCTCCACTGCCTTCCTGGGCCACAACAGAGAGCTGGACTGGAAGAGGAGCAACTGGGACTAGAACCCGGCACACATATGGGATGCTGGCACTGCAGGCAGAAGATTAACCAAGTGAGCCACTGTGCTGGCCCTCTGCTTTCTTCTTCGAGTGCCTTGACTCCTGGCATGCAGTCTTTTTTTCAACCATATCCCCTGACATCTTTAAAGACAGTGTCAGCACCTACTAAGTGAAATTCATTTTCACCAAAAAGTGTTGAAGAATTTCGCCTTCATTTATTTCCCTTGCTAGTAAGTATTCCTTGATTTGCTTGTTCTGTACAGAGAACAATAAACTGGGAACAAAATTAACTGGTCACTGGTGTCAACTAGATTGATTGTTCACATATCTATTGATATTCAAGAATGTTATAATCTTGGACATTGTTTTTATCTAATTCACAGTCTATTGCCCTCATTTTAAAGTTTTTTTAGATCATGGAAAAATATGACATTTAAAATATATGTATAGTGTGTCTGTGGTTATTCCCAGGATTATTGAATAAATATTTAAAGGAAAATATCAAGTAGTTTTATGGACATTTTAAGGGAACGTCTTAATACTTTATTATGACCAATAAAAAAAAATAAAACTTGATTAACATCAGTATATGTAGCCATAAAAATCTCAACTGGTTAGTTGCAAAGTTACAATTAGTAGTTCATTCAAAATCTTAATGGGATATGTGATTAAATTGATCTTAAATATAATTTAACACTTTGAATAAGATTTGAGAACTTATATTTGAAATAGGCTACTGGAAAATTTTAGTGACTATCTTAAAATATTATTACATGATATATCATTCAATTAATTAACTCCAGAGAGATGAAGTTTCTTTGACTATTGAAGTACTCACTTTTGAAAGTAATGAAATTATCTTATTACAAAATTAACTCATGTCATGTTTGCTTGAAATATAAACGTAGCATATTTCTATGACAGAAATGTTTAGGCTACCTGATGTTGACAGACTTAAATGTGGCATTGTTATGATGTTGGTAGATACCAAATTCTGGCTGTACTTTAAGAAGCTGATATCTTCGCTGTTTACTGTCAGTGGGCAAAAGTTAGATATGTATCACGCAAGTCAATGTGAAAGCGAAAACATTTTGTCTATGTGTAATAGTATTGAACACTTTTGTAATTGATGTCTACAAATATTACCTATTAGGGTAATATAATAATTGGATTTGTAAAAATAAGATGCATTGATGTAAAATCATAGAATATTTTTGGAGAATATTATATTAGTTACTTTTGCTTCTTGAGGTAAAATGCAGCAGCAAACTGGAAATAGACCTAAATTGATATTACTTGTTACAGTAAATTTTGGTTTAATCCTTTACATAAATATACTCTCTCAGTATTTCAGGATTGATTTTATGCCCTGGTGTTTTTGTTTGCTTGGCATTTATTAATATAGTTTACATTAAGTTGATTCAGAGGGAAATAATTTTAGAAAAAAATACATAATAAATATCTTAATCTCAAAACTCAAGTATATACTAAATAACTCATTATTTTTTCTATAAATTAATTTACCATTCTTACTGTCATAAAACAAACTTAATGTGGCTATGACATATGATCTTCGGTATGTATTGCTGCGTCTCGTTTAGTAGTATCTTTTTAATAATTTTTTAACCATGCTCATGAGAGAGACTAGTCTTTATTACACCTTGTTTGGTCCTCATTAACCTTTGGAATCAAGATTGTGTTAGTCATTCTGAAAAAGGTGAAAAATTGCATCTTTTCCTTTTTATTTAAAAGCGTTTATGTTATATTGTTATTATCATTTCCTTATATGTTAGGAAGAATTAGGCCTCCTTGAGCCTAGAATTACATTTCTGGGAAACCTTTAAACAATATATTCAGGTATTTGTTTTTATTTTCTATTTTATGTTTATTGTTTGTTGTGTTTTTGTTTTATACTGTATGTTTTGTTATCATGTTGTCATTGAAGTAATGATGTTGACACAAATTCCTCTTTGCATCATCAGTATGCATTCATTTTTTTAACTTAAGAGTTTAAAAATATTTATTTATGTATTTGAATGGCAGTGAAAGATAGAGACAAATAAATAGATAAATGATAGGAAGATGGAGAGACAAATAGAGACCTCTCATTTACTATTTCATTCCTTAAATGCTCACAACTGCCATGACTGAGTGCTCCTGAACGAAGAGGCTGTGAACTCCATCCAGGCCTCCCAAATTAGTGACAGGAACCATTTGAGCCATAACTGCTGCATTAAAGGATGTGGATTAGCAGGAAGCTGGAGCCAGGACTAGAGCTGTTAGTCCAATTCTTGCACTGTTGATACGGGACACGTACATATTTGCCAATATCTTTTTTCCAGTAGGCCAAATGTCCCTTCACCCTCTCTTAGGAATTTTAGGTGTAAATAAATGCACTCATATGTATTGTATTAGTCTACTAGGGTTCTTATAACACAGTATCAAAAATGAGTAGCTTAAACAACAGAAATTAATTTTCTCACAGTTCTGAAAGCTGCCAAGTCCAAGATCAGAATGTCTGCAGTGTTGTTTTCTGGTGAAGACTTTCCTCCTGGCTTGCAGAGCCACCTTCTTCCTAGGTGATCACATGACTTTTCCTCTGCACACACACACTCCTAGGGCCTCTTCCTTTTATATGGATGCTAACACTATTGGATTATGGTCCCACACTAATGACCTGGTTTAGCCTATCTTGAAACATGGTTACTTTAAGGTTAGGGCTTCAGTATATGAATTCTGCAGTAAACAATTCAGTCTGTAACATATATTATTTTTGAGTGTGAAACAACTTCATTAGTGTCTTCCTATAATAATATTCAATACTATAAGGTATTATAGTTATATTAAATATTATATCTTAGCTATCTTTTTTGGCTTGAGAAAAAGTAAGAACAAGGGAAGGGAATTTTCTTTGATAGTTTTTTTTTTCTTTTTACTGTAATCATAATTAAAACTTGAAAAAATCTGTCATACAGAAACAGTGATTTAGATTTCTTTTTTTGGCTTTATAGCAGAAATGATGTACAAAATGAAATATTTTTAAAGCATTTGAAATACATGTTGGGGAACGTAAAAACAAGAAAGCTTGCATTCCAGAAAGCTTTGAGAGTTCTGATGGTATTGAATTCAGCTTGTCTTGAGGATATCAGTTGATCCTTGAGGGCTTTTTCTGATTCTGATCATTTAGAGAATCTCTCACTGTGCATACATCAGAATCCTTTGAATGATGATAACCAAGAAGTGACCTACAGGAATACCCACTTTGCAGGGAGTATGGCAGGACAGTGTACCTACATCAGCCTTTGCTTGGAGTAGAAAGCAAGCAAGAAAAAAAGAAGAGTTACTCCAGCGCATTTTAGACTGGGGTAAGATTCATAGTTTGTGAATTGTTACATATTTGTGTCCTTCCACCTCAAATCCATATGTTGAAATCTTAACCCCCAATGTGTGTGATGGTGTTAGGAAGTGGGGGCTTCGGGGAGGTGATTAGGCTATGAGGATAGAGATTTTGAATGGCGATAGTACTCCTGTAAAGAGACCCCAAAGAGCTCTCATCTGTTTACCTTGTGAGGACACAGCAGAAAGACAGCCGTCTATGAACTAGGAAGTGTTCTCTCATCAGACATTGAATCGCCTGGCACCCTGGTTTTGACATTCCAGACTGCAGAATTGCAAGAAGAAATTTCTATTGTTTGTAAGATGCCCAGTTTAGCATACTTTTCTATAGCAGCCTAAACTGACTAAGACATAAATTTAGTTGGAAATTTAATTTAAATTGGTCTCAGGTCAGATGTCTCCCTGGATGCCTGAAAGAACAAAATGCAGATCCTCTCTAGGGAAACAATTTAATTCTTGACCTCAAAGATTTATCATAGATAAAGGTGAAGGATTATGAAAACAAATAAAGAAATCATAAGGCACAAAGAAACTGAATCTATGCAGAGACCTCCACTAGGACAGCAAACAGAAGAATCTGGACTGCTTGGAAGACAGATACCAGAAATAATGACAAGAATATGAAATGCCCTATGTTTGAGATAAAACAAGATACCAAAAGTCACTAATGAGAGAATATGAAAATTTTCAGATCAATTGTAAGAATCAAATAAAACTTTAATATTATACTAGAAAGTGTTATAAATAAAGAAGTTAGAAATTCCATGATTTATTACAATTCAGAATAGCATAGGTGAGAATACTAGTGGTTTCAAAACCACTCTGAAGACAATATTCATAGGTCAGTACAGCCAATTAAGAAATGGGAAATTGTACAGTGTTGTAGAGGTGTGGAGGATAGATCAAGAAGATATAAAATACATCTTTCCAGTCTCTTGGAAAGAGAGGATAGGGGAGATAAATACCCAGAAGTGGTAAAAATAATCTATGTGCATTTTCCAGAACTGATTAAAAATGTCAATCAAGAAGCTTAATGAACTTCAAGACAGCAAAAATAATGTTTAGAAGTAATCAGAAAGAAAAAAAATACTTACCAAAGAACCCCAATAAGTCTGATAGCTGATTTCTGAGAGCCAGAAAATAATGGAAAAGTACTTTTAGCATGCTAAAAAAAGTAGTTATAAATTTGAAATTTAAAGTGAAATGTCTTTCAGGAATGGAGATAAAGATATAATTAGGAAATGGAAACAGAACATATTTCCAACGGATAGACTTCATTAAGGATTTTTTTTTATTAAACTTTTATTTAATGAATGTAAATTTCCAAAGTACAGCTTATGGGTTACAATGGCTTCCCCCTCCCAAAACTTCCCTCCCACCCACAACCCTCCCCTTTCCCGCTCCCTCTCCCCTTCCAATCACATCATGATTCATTTTCAATTCTCTTTATATACAAAAGATCAGTTCAGTATAAATTAGGTAACGATTTCAACAGTTTGCCCCCATATAGCAACACAAAGAGAAAAAAAAATACTGTTGGAGTACTAGTTATAGCATTAAATAAGAGTGTACAGCACATTAAAGACAGAGATCCTACATAATATTTTTTTAAAAATTAATTAATTTTCTATGCCATTTCCAATTTAACACCAGGTTTTTTTTTTTTTTCATTTCCAATTATCTTTATATACAGAAGATCGATTCAGTATATAATTAGTAAAGATCTCATCAGTTTATACCCACGCAGAAACACAAAGTGTAAAAATACTGTTTCAGTACTAGTTATAGCATCACTGCACATTAGACAACACATTTAGGACAGATCCCACATGGGATGTAAGTACACAGTGACTCCTGTTGCTGACTTAACAATTTGACACTCCTGTTCATGGCGTCAGTAATCTCCCTAGGCTCTAGTCATGAGTTGCCAGGGCTATGGAAGCCTTCTTCGGGGTTCGCTGACTTTGATCTTATTCCGATAGGGTCACAGTCAAAGTGGAAGTTCTCTCCTCCCTTCAGAGAAAGGTACCTCCTTCTTTGATGGCCCCGTTCTTTCCACTGGGATCTCACTAACAGAGATCTTTCATTTAGGTCTTCTTCTTTTTTTTTTCTTTTCCATGGTATCTTGGCTTTCCATGCCTACAATACTCTCATGGGCTCTTCCACCAGATCCGAATGCCTTAAGGGCTGATTCTGAGGCCAGAGTGCTGTTTAGGACATCTGCCATTCTATGAGTCTGCTGTGTATCCCACTTCCCATGCTGGATCTTTCTCTCCCTTTTTGAATCTATCAGTTAGTATTAGCAGACACTTGTCTTGTTTGTGTGATCCCTTTGTTTCTTAGACCTATCCAAGCCATCGAATGTGAACTGAAATTGATCACTTGGACTAGTGAGATGGCATTGGTACATGCCACCTTGATGGGATTGTACTGGAATCCCCTGGCACATTTATAACTCCATCATTTGGGGCACGACTGATTGTGCATGTCCCAAATTGTGCATCTCCTCCCTCTCTTTTTCCACTCTGAAATTTAACAGGGATCACTTTTCAGTTAAAATTTAAACTCCTAAGAATAATTGTGTGTTAATTACAGAGTTCAACCACTAGTACTAGAACAACAACAACAACACCAAATACTAAAAAGGGTAAAGTATTACATTGTACATCTAGAGTCAGGACAAAAGCTGATCAGGTCATTGTTTCTTATAGTGTCCATTTCATTTCCACAGGTTTCCCCTTTGGTGCTCAGTTGTCGCCGATCAGGGAAAACAAATGATATTTGTCTCTTTGGGACTGGCTTAATTCACTCAGCATGATGCTTTCCAGATCCCTCCATCTTGTTGCAAACGACTGTGTTTCATTGTTCCTTACTGCTGTATAGTTTTCTATGGAGTACATGTCCCATAATTTCTTTATCCAGTCTACTGTTGATGGGCATTTGGGTTGGTTCCAGGTCTGAGCTATTGTGAATTGAGCTGCAATAAACATTAATGTGCAGATGGCTATTTTATTAGCAAAATTAATTTCCTTTGGGTAAATTCCAAGGAGTGGGATGGCTGCGTTGTATGGTAGGGTTATGTTCAGGTTTCTGAGGAATCTCCAGACTGACTTCCATAGTGGCCTAACCAGTTTGCATTCCCACCAACAGTGGGTTAGTGTCCCTTTTTCCCCACATCCTCTCCAGCATCTATTGTTGGTAGATTTCTGGATGTGAGCCATTCTCACCGGGGTGAGGTGAAACATCATTGTTGTTTTGATTTGCATTTCTCTGATTGCTAGTGATCTTGAACATTTTTTCATGTGTCTGTTGGCCATTTGGATTTCCTCTTTTGAAAAATGTCTATTGAGGTCCTTGGCCCATCTTTTCAGTGGGTTGTTTGTTCTGTTGTTGTGGATTTTCTTGATTTCTTTGTAGATTCTGGTTATCAACCCTTTATCTGTAGTATAGTTTGCAAATATTTTTTCCCATTCTGTCGGTTGCCTCTTCACTTTCCTGACTGTTTCTTTTGAAGTACAGAAACTTCTCAATTTGATGCAATCCCAAATGTTGATTCTGGCTTTCACCGCCTGTGCTCCTGGGGTCTTTTCCAAGAAGTCTTTGCCTGTACCTATATCTTGCAGAGTTTCTCAGATACTCTCTAATAATCTGATGCTTTCGGGTCGTAGATTTAAGTCTTTAATCCACGTTGAGTGAATTTTTGTGTAAGGTGAAAGGTATGGGTCTTGCTTCAAGCTTCTGCACATGGAAATCCAATTTTCCCAGCACCATTTATTGAATAGGCTGTCCTCATTCCAGGGATTAGTTTTGGATCTTTGATCAAATATAAGTTGGCTGTAGATGTTTGGATTGATTTCTGGTGTTTCTATTCTGTTCCATTGGTCTATCCATCTGTTTCTGTACCAGTACCATGCTGTTTGATAACAACTGCCCTGTAGTGTGCCCTGAAATCTGGGATTGTGATGCCTCCAGCTTTGTTTTTGTTGTACAAGATTGCTTTGGCTATTCGAGGTCTTCTGTGTCTCCATATGAATTTCAGCATTCTTTTTTCCAGATCTGAGAAGAATGTCTTCGGTATCTTGATTGGTATTGCATTGAATGTATAAATTGCTTTTGGGAGAATAGACATTTTGATGATATTGATTCTTCCAATCCATGAGCATGGAAGATTTCTCCATTTTTTAGTATCCTCTTCTATTTCTTTCTTTAAGGTTTTGTAGTTTTCATCGTAGAGATCTTTAACGTCCTTGGTTAAGTTTATTCCAAGGTATTTGATTGTTTTTGTAGCTATTGTGAATGGGATTGATCTTTGAAGTTCTTCCTCAGCCATGACATTGCCTGTGTATACAAAGGCTCTTGATTTTTGTGGATTGATTTTATATCCTGCTACTTTGCCAAACTCTTCGATGAGTTCCAGTAGTCTCTTAGTAGAGTTCTTTGGGTCCCCTAAATAAAGAATCATATCATCTGCAAAGAGGGATAGTTTGAGTTCTTCCTTCCCGATTTGTATCCCTTTAATTTCTTTTTCTTGCCTAATAGCTCTGGCTAAAACTTCCAGAACTATATTGAATAGCAGTGGTGAGAGTGGGCATCCCTGTCTGGTACCAGATCTCAGCGGAAATGCTTCCAACTTTTCCCCATTCAATAGGATGTTGGCCGTGGGTTTTTCATAGATTGCTTTGATTGTATTGAGGAATGTTCCTTCCGTACCCAGTTTGCTTAGAGTTTTCATCATGAAAGGGTGTTGTATTTTATCAAATGCTTTCTCTGCGTCTATTGAGAGAATCATATGGTTTTTCTTCTGCAGTCTGTTAATGTAGTGTATTACGTTGATTGTTTTGCGGACGTTGAACCATCCTTGCATACCAGGGATAAATCCCACTTGGTCTGGGTGGATGATCTTTCTGATGTGTTGTTGCATTCTATTGGCCAGAATTTTATTGAGGATTTTTGCGTCTATGTTCATCAGGGATATTGGTCTGTAATTCTCTTTCAATGCTGCATCTTTTTCCGGCTTAGGAATTAAGGTAATGCTGGCTTCATAGAAAGAATTTGGGAGGATTCCCTCTTTTTTGATTGTTCTGAATAGTTTGAGAAGAATTGGAGTTAGTTCTTCTCTAAATGTCTGGTAGAACTCAGCAATGAATCCATCTGGTCCTGGGCTTTTCTTTGTTGGGAGAGCCTTTATTACTGTTTCAATTCCTGGCTCAGTTATGGGTCTGTTTAGGTTTTCTATGTCTTCCTGGCTCAATTTCGGTAGGTTGTATGTGTCCAAGAATCTGTCCATTTCTGATAGATTTCCCTGTTTGCTGGCATACAAGTCCTTGTAGTAATTTCTGATGATTCTTTTTATTTCTGTGGTGTCTGTTGTTATGTTTCCTTTTTCATCTCTGATCCTATTGATTTGGGTCTTTTCTCTTGTTTTTTTAGTTAGTTGGGCCAATGGGGTGTCAATTTTGTTTATTTTTTCAAAAAACCAGCTCCTCGTTTGGCTGATTTTTTGTAATGTTTTTTTTGGATTCAATCCTGTTGATTTCTTCTTTGATTTTAATTATTTCCCTTCTTCTACTGGGTTTGAGTTTGGTTTGCTGTAGATTTTCTAGATCATTGAGATGACTTGAAAGCTCATCTATTTGGTGCCTCTCCAATTTCTTGATGTAGGCACCTATTGATATAAACTTTCCTCTTAACACTGCTTTTGTTGTATCCCATAGGTTTTGGTATGTTGTGCTGTTATCCTCATTTACTTCCAGAAAATTTTTGATTTCTCTTTTAATTTCTTCTATGACCCATTGTTCATTCAGGAGCATGTTGTTCAATCTCCATGTGTTTGCACGTGCTCTGGGGATTCCCGAGTTGCTAATTTCCAATTTCATTCCTTTGTGGTCTGAGAAGTTGCATGGTATGATTCTAATTCTCTTGAATTTGCTGAGACTTGATTTATGGCCTAGTATGTGGTCAATCCTAGAGAAGGTTCCATGTACTGCTGAGAAGAATGTAAAGTCCTTAGATGTAGGATGAAATGTTCTGTAGATATCTGTTAGATCCATTTGGGCTATAGTGTCATTTAAATCTGCTGTCTCCTTGTTGATCTTCTGTGCTGTTGATCTGTCTATCTCTGAGAGTGGAGTATTGAAGTCCCCCAGTACTATTGTATTGGGGTCTAAGTCTCCCTTTAAGTCCCTTAACAAGTCTTTTAAATAAGCTGGTGCCCCGTGATTAGGTGCATATATATTGATAATCGTTATATCTTCCTGTTGAATGGATCCCTTAATCATTAAATAGTGCCCCTCTTTGTCTCTCCTGACAGTTTTTGTGGCAAGGTTTATGTTGTCCGATATTAAGATGGCTACGCCCGCTCTTTTTTCATTTCTGTTGGCATGGTATATCTTTTTCCAGCCTTTCACTTTCAGTCTGTATGGATCATTGTTGGAAAGATGAGTTTCTGGGAAGCAGCAAAAAGATGGGTTTTGTTCCTTAACCCAATCAGCCGATCGGTGTCTTTTAACTGGACAGTTCAGGCCATTAACATTCAATGTGACTATTGAGAAGGAGTAACTTTGCCCTGCCATTTGCCAAAGATATTTTCTAATATATATTTTGAGCTTCCTGTGATCTTTTGCTGTGAGGTTTCCTTCCTTTACCTTCTTTCATATTGGTGACCGTGTTTCTGTGTTTCTGTATGTAACACATCTTTAAGCATCTTTTGCAGGGCTGGATGAGTGGCAACAAATTCTTTCAATTTCTGTTTGCTGGGAAGGGTCTTTATTTCACCTTCATTCACAAATGAGAGCTTCGCAGGATATAATATTCTGGGCTGGCAGTTTTTCTCTCTTAGTACCTGGGCTATATCTCGCCATTCTCTCCTGGCTTGTAGGGTTTCTGATGAGAAGTCAGCTGTAAGTCTAATTGGAGATCCTCTGAGAGTAATCTGGCATTTCTCTCTTGCACATTTTAGGATCTTTTCTTTATGTTTCACTGTGGTGAGTTTGATTACAACGTGTCGTGGTGAGGATCTCTTTTGATCATGTTTATTAGGGGTTCTCTGAGCTTCCTGTACTAGGATGTCTCTGTCCTTCTCCAAACCTGGGAAATTTTCTGCTAGTATCTCACTAAAAAGGCCTTCTAATCCTTTCTCCCTTTCCATGCCTTCAGGAACTCCTAGAACCCGAATGTTGGGTTTTTTAATAGTATCCTGTAGATTCCTGACAGTATTTTTTAGATTTCTGATTTCTTCTTCTTTTCTTTGATTTGACTGTTTCCTTTCCTGTTCTCTGTCTTCTGATTCTGATATTCTCTCTTCTGCTTCACCCATTCTGTTTTTAAGGCTCTCTAATGTGTTTGTCATTTGATCTATTGAGTTCTTCATTTCATTGTGGTTTTTTGTCACTATCTCAGTTTCCTGTTCTACTAGTTGTTTCATTTCATTTTGATTCCTCCTTCATATTTCATTTTCACGGGAGAGATTTTCTATCTTGTCCATTAAGGATTTCTGTAGTTCAAGAATTTGTTTTTGAGAACTTCTTAATGTTCTTATCAATTTTTTGAGATCTGCTTCTTGCATTTCCTCTATCTCTTCATCTTCATAATCTTGCATTGGCATGTCTTTTTCACTTGGCGGCGTCATAGTGTCTTCCTTGCTCTTGTTACCTTGGCTTCTATGTTTGTTGTTTGGCATGTTGGAGATAATTTATGTTTTTTTTTTTTCTGTGGTGTTTTTTTTCTCGTTATACTATGCCTCTAAGTGAGCTGTCTGCTTTGGTGGATCCTTATGGGCTGTGATGGGTGTGGCCAGAGAGCTATGCTTGATTCTTCAGGTTTAAGGGTGTGCAAAGAGCGACTATCCCAGATTGCTCACTCTGTTGCTCCTTGCTGGCTCGCTCTCTCTCTCTCTTTTTTTTTTTTTTGACTCAGTTGGGAGTGGAGTTGAGGGTAGTTGAAATCTGGCCTCTGTGAGTATTCGTTTGATCTGCCCCTGGGACCACACACAGAGTTTATGCAGCCCTCAATGTGTTCTCCAGTTTTGCTAAAGTTACTGAGTTTGGCTGCGCTTTACATATGTAAAATCGTGGTGCTCTTTGTTTTGCTTGGTGAGTGAAGGGAGAGGCCTCTGTCCCCCCCCCCCCCCCCCAGTTTCTCGGGTTTCTGAGGTCTTTGTCTTACCCTCCTCGGTTCCGGTGCTGGCGAGAATCTGTGGCTCTGGCTCGTCTCCCGCCGCTCGGCTCGTCTCGGTTGGTTTTCCACGCGGTGGGCTCCCAGTAAGTCCTCTGTGTCACATACACTAGATCCGGAAGCATTTCCTCTGCAGTTTTTTTCTTGAGTCTTTTCCTGAGGCTACAGTAATTCCACTTTTATGAAACTTTATTTTCCCAAACTAAGGCACACGTCCTCACTATCCGCCATCTTGGCTCCGCCCCCCAATATTTTTCTTCATTAAGGAATTGATAAAGAATCTAATCCAGGAAGAAAGAAATTTATTGATTCTTTGTATTCCCTCTAATTGTGGTCCATAATGTTGATGTGAACACTGAATTAGCAAATACCAGACTGTTTCATCTAGAAGAAATAGAGTTAAGCTCCTACAAGCCTCTGGTTATAACAATTTTGCCAGACAATCAATACATAATCTTGTTTTATATGTGATTCAGTTTTAGAACACCTCATTTAATATATATTATGGAGTCACTAACATTGAACTCATGGTCAGCAGAACTGTAACTCCTGCCTGAGTGAAAAAAAGCTTAACTAACACCACAGCCTTCTCTGCATTAGACAACACTTTGACATTATGCTTGCGAGTTATTTAAACAGTAAAATGACCAAAGGCACAAAAATTTTAAAGCATGCAAAAAAAAAAAAAAAAAGAACTAAGAGCACTTATTTGCCACTCAAGAGCTTAAACAGGAAGGGGAGGATTTCAGCTTATCCAACCTCAACTGGGAATGTGTGTGTTGTTAGACTTGGAATGAATGTACTATAAGTATTGATTTTCAGGCAACAAATCTTAGAAAGTCATTAAAATCACAAATACCGAATCCATGAATAGTGAAGATCGCCTGGATGAATAGTACTTGAGGGGGTCAGCGCTGTGGTGTAGCGGCTAAGGCCGCCACCTGCATTGCCAGCATCCTATATGGGTGTTGGATCTAGTCCCCGCTGCTCCACTGCACTTGTGTGGGAGACCCGGAAGTAGCTCCAGACTCCTGGCTTCAGATTGGCTCAGTGACAGCTGTTGCAGCTATTTGGAGAGTGAACCAGTGGATGAAAGACCTCTCTCTCTCTGCCTCTGCTTCTCTGTAACTTTGACTTTCAAATCAATAAATCTTAAAAAAATAAAAAGGGGTACTTGAGAAGCAGGAAGTCATGACAAACATGTAGATAAATTTGCACACAAAAGTGAGTATGTATAGATTAATATTGTTAAAATTGAAGAGAATAGAAAATAAATGAGACAAAATTTATGGTTCTTCTTTAGTGATTAGATAAGAATAATTGTAATTAAATTCATGTAGTGTCATTAATAGTAAGTATTTTGATTAGCCATAACTCTTGTCAAGTTAAATATGCATTTAAATATTTAAATGATATTTAGAATGGATTATTTTCTTTCTGCTAGGAATATTTAGTTCAGAAATAAATTTGAAATAAAAAAATTAAACAGAAATAGTAGAAAAAGAGAAAAATGCAAAGATGGCAGAAAGGAATCCAAATATGTCAGTAATCAAAATAAATTTAAAGTACATTCTCCAGTTAAAAAATATTTGAGAGCTATATATTTCAAAAATGTAGCTAACTTCTATTTATAGTGATGCAATAAAATTGAAAGTAAAGTTGTATGAAATTACAAGCCAAACAAATATTAATCAGAATATTGCTATTAAAATACTAATATCAGATAAAATTATTTTGAAGGCAGCAAGTACTCCCAATAAGTTAATATGTTATATATTGGTAATTATTTAAGTCATCATGCGTTCTTAACTTCCATGCAACTGATCATACTCATATCACTTTAAGATATGTAAAGAAAAAATAACCAGAAGTACTAGGACCATGTTGATAAGTCTAACATTGTTATAAGAGATATTACCCCATTTTTCTTAGTAGCTCATAGAATTATGAATAAAATATCAATGTGGATATGGAAGATTTAAACAAGGTAATTAATTAATGAGACCTAATGTATATGAATAGAATTAAACATCTAAATTTAAATAATAATTTCTATTTTGGGGCACATATGAATACTAAAATATTTATAATGCTGTAAGTCTTGAGAAAAGTATGGACTTCAGTCAAATATTTGATACTATACATGCAGAAATTAAACAAACATCAACAATGAAGTGAAATACAAAATACAAACACACTTATTTTGACATCAATTAATATATATCTAAATAATTTATGGACCAAAGAAGAAAGTGTAACTGCAAATAGATATAATTAAATAATGGTGAAAATACTACATAACAAAATTGTAGCATGCAGCTAGAACATTACTGAAATTAGGAATTAGTACATATTTACTGAGAAGAATGAAAGAGTAAATATTTTTAGCCTTTGTCAGCTACATAGGATCTCTCTGTTATTCTATTTTTTATTTTTATAAACATTTAAAAATATAAAACCATTCAAAAATTGCATAGGATATTCCTGTATTTAGCTTACAGGCTATAGTTTGCTAATCCATGATTTAAAGTGTTATGCATATAGCTTTAATTTTTTATAATATAAACAGAATGAAAATTAATAAGCATCCAACTTAAAATTAATGAAATGGTAAATCAAAGAAGATAGAATGAAACTGTAGGCATAAGAGTAAATTAAATTGGAAAGACTTTCAATTAAAAGATTGCTATATCCAAAAGATGATCCATCTAAATTGACTAATAAAATTGGTGGGTACATCTATTTATTTTATCTAAGTGACAAAGTAGTAATGATAGACAAAGTAGAAATGATAGATAAAGATAGTCCATCTATCAGATTGAGACTTATTCTGATGTGTATTTAATCCTGGATATATCATAATTGCAGGATAGATGATCTGGGTATCAGGAATGATAATTAGGTATGAATTATTGTGCACAATAACACTTTACACATGGCACAAATGATAGTCTAATCAAATCTCAAGTGCTTCTAATATAGTTTAACAACATTATAACAATATTAACACATATTTTAGCTGTATTTTATCTATTTTTGAACATTTATTTATTTATTTGAAAAGCAGAGTAACAGGGAGAGGAAGAGAATGGGAGAGAGAGATCTTCCATCTGCTTGTTCACTTCTCAGATGGCCATAAGAGCCATATCTGGTCCAGGCTGAAGTTAGGAGCCAGAGTTCCATCCTGATCTACTATATGGGTAGCAGGGTCCCAAGTAACTAGTTCATCATCTTCTGGATCAGAGATGGAGCAGCTGGATTTCTAATTGGCCTCCAAGTATGGGATGCTGGCATTGCAAGTGGTGGTTTAACACACTGCCACACCAGCCCCAGCTTAATTTAAAAATGTGTTTTTAGTAATCAATAGACATGGTTTATAAAAATGACAAGATTCCCTATAAACAAGATCTAGGTTATTTGTAATTAACACAAATATCTCCAATAATCAGCAGATAGGCAGTGCTTCTGTATCATGGGACAGGAGCCAAATTAGATACTTTGCATGTAGTGAAAAAGAATTCAACATGGTTACTGATGTCATTGTACTTATAGCCTTTGTGTAAATTTAGATTTAAATGTAGTTCACAAAATGAAAAGTATCAAGGAGGGAAATTCAAGGTGTTGGAAGGAGGGAAAATACAAAGTAATCCCAAAGGTTTACTGGGAAGAAGTCCGAGGCATTGTCTGTGGAAGAGATGTGAAGGTAGAAAGTCAGGATATGAGTAGTAGTTGAAGGTGGAGATGGGGGTGTGGGTAGCCTTAGTTCTCTCCAGTCAGAAGCAGTGGCTACAGAGTCTCTGAATTTGTGGGATGATGGAGGCTACTATCTGAATTATAGAGAGGAGAGAGATGTACAATGAATAAAATTTGGTGGTGAAGCAGGGGATAGATCACATAGATATTGAAGGTCTTGGCAAAGATCATTGATTATATTTTTAGTGAGATGAGAAGGAGAATGTTTTTTGAAAAATTAGTCTACATGTTGGGTACAGATAAGTTTAATAGTGAAGCATGTGGAATTAGGGAGGCTAGGGGGAAGCCCTATTGATTAAGTACCAGATGGCAATAGCTTGGGACAGGATCACAATATGGGGATGATGGGAAGTGAACAGATTTGTTAGAAAATTTGGAGACACAATTTACAGAAATTTGTGGATTTGCTGTGGGAAGCTGAAGGCATTTTTTCTAAAGATTCATTTCTCAAAGAAGTGTGCAGCTATGTCTGCAGCTGAAAGTGATAAAGCTAGGTTATTGGCTACACATTAGAATTATCCAAGCAGTTTAAAGACGTATTAAACTTTGCCACCCTTAGGGTTGGTTTCCTTAGTTTGAGGTAACCATCAGCCATCTTTAAAATTTGCCAATAGTCTTGGGGAAACTTGGGGCTAGAGAAGAAACCTACTTGGGGAAGGATTGGAATTTGAAATGTATTTGATGTTGGTGTTCAAAATTTGAAGGATTACACTTTTTCTCTTGTTTTAAGAATCGGAAACTGAAAAAACAAATAGTTGAGTTTTACTAGTTTTACTAGAAAAGCATGATGCAAGAGAGAGGGTCAAAAACGGGATTTATGAGTAGGATTATAATACTGAGTAATAGAATCTAAGCTGGATGAGGAGGGAAGGCACAAGGAACTGATGGTCTGTGAAAAAATTGTGTAGTGGCTGGCGCCGCGGCTCACTTGGCTAATCCTCCGCCTGTGGTGCCAGCACCCCAGGTTCTAGTTCCGGTTGGGGCTCCGGATTCTGTCCCCATTGCTCCTCTTCCAGTCCAGCTCTCTGCTGTAGCCCAGGAAGGCAGTGGAGGATGGCCCAAGTGCTTGGGCCCTGCACCTGCATGGGGGACCAGGAGGAAACACCTGGCTTTGGATCAGTGCAGCGCGCCGGCCGGCACAGACATTTAGGGGGTGAACCAACAGAAAGAAGACCTTTCTCTCTGTCTCTCTCTCTCACTGTCTAACTCTGCCTGTCAAATTAAAAAAAAAAAGTGTGTAGATAGATGGGACATCCCAGGTAGGTCACTAAATGATTTAACAAGGAGGAGCAGCCATGATCATGCCTACTTTCTTAACTTTGAAGGAATTGGAGATTTGAGGATGAAAGAAAGATTTGGTTTAAGATTTACTTTGAGGAGAAAAGTAAGAGGTAGAAGACACCTAGGACAGAGAATAAACAGCTATAATGACTGAAAAGAAAGACATACCCTCACTGTATATCTGTGTATCACTTAAAGCAAAAATGAAAGGGGCACATTCAGATTAAAGTATGTTGCTTTATGTATATTTGTTGTTATTTTTCATTATTGTCATTATTCTGAGATGCTTCCTAAAGAAAGTTAATGTAAGGCACCAGCGCACAGCAGTGGCCCCTAGCTAGGTCCAGGCTCTTTTCTCTGATGCAAAAGGATTTCAAGGGTGGGATGTGGGTAAAGGTGAGCAGAAAAGCAAGTTTTATTTTCATGCAAAGCTGAAGTACACACTCAGGAAGAAGTGTATGCAAGCTCAGAAAAGAGCCAGGCTTAACAGGGTTTTGGGTCCCTGATCAAGAGGCAGAGGGAATGGTGTCTGGGGACAAGCTTAATTGAATACTTAAGAGTGGAGTTTGGTAGGCTGAGTACTGCTTATTTCTTTCCCTTTTTTGGAAATCTTTGTAGTGTGGTGGTGTCAGGTGCATGATAAGCATGAGAGTGTCTGCAATGGTAATTTTATTATGACATTATAATGAGCTAAAGGTTATCACAGGGATGCAGCTGGCAGCTATGTTGGGTATTTTTAGCCAGAACTGGTTCTTAAACAGTGAAAATCTGGCAGCTGTGGGCTCCGTGGAAAGAGGTGAGGTTTGGTTGGTGCGCCCGGGCTGCAGCACAGGTGGGGTGGCAGTGTAGGTGCTGACACTCTTTAGCTCCTCTTTGCTAGCCACCTCCCTCTTTACACCACAACCACCTGAATTCCATTACATATCGGAAAATTGGAAAATAGTGCAAGATCCAGAAATCATCATACTTAGTAATGAAGTCTACCTATGAGATTTCTTTAAGAAGTGTGGTAAATTCTGTATCAATTCTTGGAATACAGTTTGTGCTGTGGGTCTAGGATAACACCAGTGACCTTAGAGTATCTGATCACTGATTTAATGCTGTATAGCACAGTGGTTAAAAAGTATGAATGCTTTAATTATATTGCTTGAGTTCAAATCACAACTCTGCTACTTACAAGATTATATTGCTTTGGGCAAGTTACTTGACTGTGCCTCAGTTTCTTTATAGAGATGGACGGCAGAGTGCCTGCTTCATAGGGTGTGATGTAAAGCTTTTTGGATATTATCTGGCACATAGTAAGTATTCAGTGTGTTTTAGCTTTCATATGCACTTCTACATGCACTTACACTGACATGAATTAACAGTCTTAAATCATGTTCTTTTCAAAAACACATTACCTAAGGCATCTACTTAAAATCTTTGAATATCTTCCAATTACTCTCAGAATTAAATCAAGCTCCTTCCTGTGATCTGGCTCCTCGCTACTTCTCCAGGTTCATCTTTCTACAAGTCTCCCCCTTATATCCCTGAAGGTCAGTGCTCCAATCTCTCCCAGCCATTGGCATTTGTAAAGGTTTATGCTCCACAGAACTAATACTCCTCCCTGGGTTCATTTGTGTTCATAACATCCCTGGTGCATTCAATTGAGTATCACTTGTCTATTTTCTTTAATGCTTCACACTTGAAAATAAGAAGAAACACCCATGTCCCTACATAAAATATCACAGCTTTAAGCATGAAGCTCTCAGAAGCAGGATAAAGTACTTCAACATTTAAAAGTTAATCAGCATTTAAATTACTGAGTTTTAAGATCTTTTAAAAGCAAACAAAGCACATCCGTGCTGACAAACCAAGTTTGACCCTGATGTTACTTGAAATGTCAATTAACAACACTAGAAATGGAAATCAGAAGCAATGCGATAATAACCCGATAAGAAGGGAGGGAACCCCTGGGCGGATGCCCTTACCTGATGGTCCTATATGATGACTTGGAAGAGCAACAGCTAGAGTCTGTCAGGGTTGTTCTACCAGCACAGCCCTTTGTTTCTGGCATGCTAGGGAGCTAAGCTGACTGCAAAAGAGAAGCGACATAAGCTTAGGGAAATGTGGGCTTTGATTAAACCATTTTTCTAAATAAAGCTGCCTTTACTCCTTCAAAATCCAAAGTTGAAGTTCAGAGTGGGGAGGAGCCCACGTATTTCCCCTTTCTCTCCTACTCTCAAATAATGGCTTGTTTAAAATATCCATTTATTTCTGAAGTTTTGACAGTTCTCAACTCAGCAGGCAGTTTGTTTCTTGTCAGTTTCCCAGCCCTTTTCTGGCAGTCTGAACTATTTCATTGTGAGCACTGTTCTGCGTGTAAGTCTTGACTGGGAAATTCTTCAGGGTCATAGAGCCCTAAGTATTTTCATGACAGATTTTAGAAATAAAAAATAATCTCTTTTTCTCAAGCAATGAAAATATCCTAGGGCTGTTCATTATTTTGTACTTTGTTGATCAATTTTTCATATGTGGCTTATTTAACCAATTTGTTAATCCATTTCCCTTCAGGAAGCTTTGTCATGGACCTTCGTTTTCATACTATAATGTTGCTGGCTCTGTCATTCTGCTTATGCTAATCTGTTTTGTAACCTTATAAAAACATTTGACAAAGCTGGGCCGTCTTTCAGAAAGTAGAAAAGCATAAATGCATGCATTTTTTTTTTTTTTTTTTTTTGCTGGTTTACAGAGTCTGTCTGAAATCTCAGTTTCTAGACAGTGGTCTGTGACCTTCTCACATCATTAGCTATATGGTTTTCCACAATAAAAGAAAACAAAAACAAATTTATCTAAGCTTCAAATAATTTAAAGAATTCATCTGAAAAGACAGAAGGAAAGATAAATAGCAAGAAATGCTGTAATGGAATTGTTAACACAATTAGAAGGAATCTAGCAAATCACCTAGAAAACTAACATTGGGCAGATGAGTTACACCCAGTTAATTGATGGTGAAAATCAGTTCAAGGCTTGAATCTTCTCAGTGGCTACTACTGGATTTCCACTACCATGTGGTTGTCACTAAATGCTCTGAAGAGCTACCTCAGCTACAGTTGGTATGTGTAGCTCTTCTCACTTACAATAAATGAACTAGAAAACAAATTAGTAATCTCCTCTGCAATATTCTGATGCCTTGAAAATACCTGTAACATGTTCTATATTTTGACAATTTGTTTATGCATCCATCTTCCTAATTAAATGTCCCTGCAATGTGACCTATCTTAACCTATTTGGTATTCCCAGGGTTTGTACCTTTTCTGGCAGGAGGTCTAGACTCAAAATAAATTTGTTGAAAGAATATGCAAATCCTGTATATCTGTAACAATACGAAAATAGTTAAATTATAGTCCATAGCTATGGTTTTCCTTGTTATCTTGCTTGTTGTTGACTCTCAAGTCATCCCAAGGCCTGTCAATTTTTCGGCTCATTTTTATATGAGGGGAAATATATAACAAGAAAAAGAAGTTTCTCTGAAATAACCAACCAAGATATCAGTATCAAAAGCAAAGCAAAACAAAAGCCTCAAAACATATAAATTATTAACTGATTGTACTTTAGGTTTATAGAGCATGTTTCCTCTCAGGAAATCCCTGTGCTTTTGGAGAATCAACTCCTTTATCTTGACAACACTTTGGAGGCGGATAGGGGGTAACATTATTTTACTGATGGAAAAAATAAGGCTCAGTGGGGTTAAATGATTTGCTTGGGGTCACACCAGGTGCATTCTGTTTGTTTTTTGTTTAAAAGTTACTTCTGAAAAACATTGTAGCTCCACTGTAGAGAAGCTATTAAGTAGCTTTGGGTTGGAATTTCATCCCCCAGGATTTCTTCTATACGGGAACAGTTAGGATATTAGTTATGGGTTAGGCTGGGCATTTCTCACTGCATCTTAGTGAAAGTTACAGAGAGTACAACACAGAAACCAAAACAATCGTATTTCTCTGATCTGCATGCCCTCCACCTTTGCCCTTTCCCCCAAAAGCTGGAGCTCTTTGTACAGCATTGTTAAGTTACTTTGTTTTGAAAAGCTGCTCAACATAAATATAGATTGATCAATATAAAATTTGAAGTTTTAAATATATTTTATTTATTTGAGAGCCTGGGAGAGACAGAGAGAGAGAGAGAGAGAGAGAGAGAGAGAGAGAATCTCCCATGTTCCTTCACAACAGCAGGAATTGGGCCAAGCCAACTCAGGAGCTAGAAACTCAATTCAGGTCCCCCAAGTGGGTGCCAGGAAGCCAACTACTTAAGCCATTACCTGCTGCCTCCCAGAGCCTGCACTAACAGGAAGCTGAAGTTAGGAGCCACAGCAGCAAATGGAACTGGGAACTCTCATGTGAGATGTAGGCATCTTAAGCACTGGCTATATGCCTATTCCCAAATTTTAAAGTAATTGTCTCAAAGTACTTTTTTTTTTTTTTGGACAGGCAGAGTGGACAGTGAGAGAGACAGACAGAGAGAAAGGTCTTCCTTTGCTGTTGGTTCACCCTCCAATGGCCGCCACGGCTGGCACACTGCGGCCAGCACACCGCACTGATCCGAAGGCAGGAGCCAGGTGCTTTTCCTGGTCTCCCATGGGGTGCAGAGCCCAAGGACTTGGGCCATCCTACACTGCACTCCCAGGCCATAGCAGAGAGCTGGCCTGGCAGAGGGGCAACCGGGACAGAATCCGGTGCCCCGACAGGGACTAGAACCCGGTGTGCTGGTGCCGCAAGGTGGAGGATTAGCCTATTGAGCTGCGGCGCCGGCCTCAAAGTACTTTCTAAATGTTTATCTTTGGGGGTTGTTCCAATTAGAGATCATTTCCAATTTTTTTAAGGATTTATTTATTTGAAAATCAGAGTTACACAGAGAGAAGAGAAGCAGAGAGAGAGAGAGGAGAGGTCTTCCATCTGAAGGTTCACTCCTCAGTTGGCTGCAATGGCCTGAGCTGTGCTGATCTGAAGCCAGGAGCCAGGAGCCAGGAGCTCCTTCCGGTTCTCCCACATGGGTTCAGGGGCCCAAGGACTTGGGCCATCTTCCACTGCTTTCCCAGGCCCTAGCAGAGAGCTGGATAGGAAGTGGAGCAGCCAGGACCGAAATTGGTGCCCATATGGGATGCCGGCACTGCAGGCACAGTGCTATGGCACTAATACGTCTTCTCTCTCTGTGTAACTCTGACTTTCAAGTAAATAAAAAAATTTAAAAAAATGTCTATTCAGGTCTTTTCAGTTGGGTTATCCTTTTTGGTGTATTTGGTAATATTTCCTATTGAGTTGTAGACATTACTTATGTATTTTGTATATATACCATTTAATAGGTAACTATTTACAAATATTTTCTCTCATTCTGCAGGTTTCCTTTTCACTTTGCTTATTGTTTTCTAGGTGATACAAATGCTTTTTAGTTTGATGATTTAATCCCACTTGCCTATTTTTTCTTTTGTTGCCTATGCTTTCTTGGTGTCATAACTAAGAAATCATTACTAAACCAATGTTAAGATGATTTTCCCTGTTATCTTGTAGAAGGTTTACAGTTTTAGGTCTTATATGTATGTGTTTTATTAGTAATAATAGATTTTTTAACAAATAGTGTAAGATAAGTGTTCACTTTAATTCTTTTTCATTTGGATATCTGAGACTATACTTTCTCCCATTGTGTATTTTTGCTTCTCTTGTTGAAGGTCAGTTTACTATAAACATGTAGATTGATTTCTGGACTGTCTGTTTTGGCAGTTGATTGGTGAATATGCATTTGTGCCAGTACCATATTTTTTGATGACTGAAGTGTTTTTTTTTTTTTTTTACAGGAAGAGTGGATAGTGAGAGAGAGAGAGACAGAGAGAAAGTCTTCCTTTTTGCCGTTGGTTCACCCTCCAATGGCCGCTGCAGCCGGCTCACCACACTGATCTGAAGCCAGGAACCAGGTGCTTCTCCTGGTCTCTCATGCGGGTGCAGGGCCCAGGGACTTGGGCCATCCTCCACTGCCTTCCCAGGCCATAGCAGAGAGCTGGCCTGGAAGAGGGGCAACCGGAATAGAATCCGGCGCCCCGACCGGGACTAGAACCCGGTGTGCCGGCACCGCAAGGTGGAGGATTAGCCTATTGAGCTGAGGCGCTGGCCTGATGACTGAAGTTTTATAATTTGTATTCAAATTGGAAAGTGTGATGCCTGCTTCATTGTTCTTGCTCAAGATTGCTTTGTTTATTCGGAGTCTATTGTGGTTTCCTATTAATTTTAGGGTTGCTTTTTCTGTGCCAGCAAAATAAATGCCATTCAGATTTTGATAGGGATTTCTTTGAATCTTTAGATTATCTACATGGTATGGGAATTTGGACAATATTAATTAATTTAATATACAGACATGGAATATGTTTCCATTTACTTGTTGTCATTTCAATTTCTTTTATCGATGTTTTATAATTTTCAGTGTTTCAACCTCTTGTGTAAATTTCAAACTTAAGTGTTTCAGAATCTTGGTTAAATTTATGCTATTTTATTCTTTTTGATGCTATTGCAAATGTAATTTCTTCACTTCATTGTGGATAGTTTTTTGTAAAGAAACATTACTGATTTTCTTCTGTTGAGTTTGTGAATCCTTGACCTAATGTGCTTGACCTTTGTATAAAGAAATGTGGTACATATTCTCTAGTCATGGCTCCTAAGGAAAAGAAGGCATTGACAGCCATGGTACGGTGTTGGTCATAGCAACCACAAGTTCTCTAACTAGCTTAGAGAAAAGAGCAACACTTTATTTTCCCTTATATAATGAGTATTGGAATAACCACAAGTTCTCTAACTAGCTTAGAGAAAAGAGCAACACTTTATTTTCCCTTATATAATGAGTATTGGAATATAGGAATAGCAGAGGAAAGGAATTCCCTTGCTGTGAAGACTTTTGTCTTAACTCTAAGGAAGGCAGTTGTAATAAATTTCCAATATCAATAGTAGAATAAGATTGAACAAAAGAAAGTTCAATTTAGATCATACTTGGGAGTGAGAAGGAGATAAACGTCTTCTCTTGTGGTTAGTGAGGAATGTTAGGAAATTTTGTGATTATTCATATGAATAGTTATAAAGTGGGGTGTTTCCTTATAATGACTTAATGAAAATTGTGAGATAAAGAAATTAAGACCCTAAAGTAAGAACTGATAAACACTGCCTATGTAAATGGGAAAAAAAAAATACTAAGCTAAAGAAGTTGCATGTAAAGAGGATTTGCAACATGGCCAAAGGTGATTTAAAACAGAAATACAAGATTGGATTAACATCAAAATACCAACTAATGTAGTATTGTATATTAATAAAGGATAAAACCACATGATTATCTAATATACGCTGACAGGTTATTTGATAAATTCCAGTATTTTTTTTTTTTGGTTAAAAATAGAAAACACTGAAGAATCTAAAATAGAAAGGAACTTTCTCAACTTGATAAGGTAATCTACAAGAAACCCCTGGTTAATATTATAGACTGAATATTTCTACCCTAAGATGAGGACTAAAACAAGGATATCAACTCATGTCACTTTATTCAACATTGTACGGAAATTATTAGGATGATTTAGTAAGACAAAGAAGTAAAGTCATCCAGATTAGAATGAAAGAAATAAAACTATATATATATATATATATATATATATATATATATACTTTTTTTAGTTTTGCAGATCACATGATTTGCAATGTAACACAATTTTAGGAGTTCTGTATCATACATATGTGAGAGACCGGATGGCATTCCTGGCTCCTAGCTTCTTCAATCTAGCCCAGACCTGGTTGTTGCAGCCATTTGGGGAGTCAACCAAATTCTTATAAATTTGATTAAAAGTAAGGATATTAGGGTAACCTAACATACTGAAAACTGCATGTTTTATTTCATTGCTTTGGCACTGAGCATGATAAATTCTGTGGATTTAACATGTTTGTTTTTAGTGATTTTGGACTGTGATTGTGGGAGATTGTGGTGAATCTTCCCACTATACCCTCCTATGTTGACATTCTCATTTCTGGAACCTCATTTTTCTTATGTAGTACCCACTAGGGCATTCTCTGTGCATAAGGACATATGTTATTAATGGAACATTTTTATTTCCCTTGTATTTCTCTATTTGGATTTGCTGGTAACTGCATACTTAGCCTACCTAAGCATCTTTACAAAATCCCTTATATAAGAGAAAATTCATAGGTGCATAGGTTGGGAAATGGTTCCAAAAAAAGCACTGTCTTCCTATGTTTATACAAATCTACCTCTCCATCTGTTTTTATAGAGTGACAGAGCATTTCAGAAAACATGTGCCATTTAAATACCACCAAATATTTAGAACTTTGTGTTAGTAGATATTTATGCTGCATTTTTATCCTTAAAGTTAGTAGTTTTAGGATTAGATATATTCAAATGCCCAAAAGACAAATATAGAGAGGTGAATAGAAAATCTTAGTACAGACTATGGAGTTTTTCCTAGCATCATTTCACTTTAAACCAGTTGGGATCTCTCTTAGTGTAGTAAGAAGTACCATGGGGCTGACTCCACGGCTCAATAGGCTAATCCTCCACCTGCGGCGCCGGCACACCCGGTTCTAGTCCCGGTTGGGGCGCCAGACTCTGTCCCGGTTGCTCCTCTTCCTGTGATGGCCCAAGTCCTTGGGCTCTGCACCCGCATGGGAAACCAGGAAAAGCACCTGGCTCCTAGCTTCAGATCAGCGCGGTGCGCCGGCCACAGCGAGCCGGCCGCAGCAGCCATTGGGGGGTGAGCCAACGGAAAAAAAAAAGGAAGACCTTTCTCTCTGTCTCTCTCTCTCACTGTCCACTCTGCCTGTCAAGAAAAAAAAAAAAAAAGTACCATGGAAGAGAAGTTAGGTTAATGCCATATTTGTTTCTTAGAACAGAGAGTAGACCAAACTGGTTAAGAAAGAACACTCATTTGCTCGGACAGTTCAACCAAATTCAGGGGAACTCACAAGGAAACTCTCTAATGCCAGGACTTTGGGTGTCAGCATATTCTCCATTCCACACAGGATACTACATTGTTGGTCTTGTTGTTAGAAATATTTAGATTTCTTCTGCTTCAAATCAAAGAAGAAACATCTAACGAATTTAAGTCAATGATAATGCACTCACACTAATTTTGGGCAAATGTCAGCTGTGAATGAATTCTTACTCAAGAATGAGTAGCATATCCCCCTCCCAGCGTCCTACTCAAGTTAGTGCAACCAAAGTGAGACTAGATTTAGCATGCAAGAGGCAGAAGAAAAGCATAACTTGAACAAAAACGGTTCTCTATTATAGGAAATAAAAATAAATTTTTGCCTTTAAGAAATGGATGAAAGTATCAATTATGAAATGATATAATAAATTATATAAAAAGAAAAAAAAGGCTGAGATACAAAATGGAACAGACTCCTAGAGCAGATGAGGAAAAAGAGAACTAAAGAAGTAGGAATATATCTACAAGAAATATATCTACAAGAAAATTTTAAAAATTACTGAATTCATAATTGCATCAGAAACAAGGGCAGACTCAAAATAGTTACGTGCTATAAAAGTTTAGGAAATGCTCACAGAACCCTGAGGAAGGGGACAAAAACTTCTTTCAGACAGAAAGTGACCGATGAATAATGACACTAGGAGAGTATGATGAGTTTGAGTTGTCAGTACTGAGATTGTGATGTCTATGGAATACTCATGGTAGATTGTCCAGTAATGGAGGAATATCGAATGACCCTTAGTTGGTGTGAAAATCAGGAAATAGTTTGATATCAGATAAGCAGATTTGGGAAGAATGGCCCACAGAATTAAGAAACTGTGGCAGGGGCCGGTGCTGTGGCGTAGTGGGTAAAGGCGCTGCCTGCAGTGCCAGCATCCCATATGGGCACTGGTTTGAGTCCTGGCTGCTCCACTTCCGACCCAGCTCTCTGCTGTGGCCTGGGAAAGCAGTAGAGTAAAGTCCTTGGGCCCCTGCACTCGTGTGGGAGACCTGGAAGGGGTTCCTGGATCCTGGCTTCGAATCGGTGCAGCTCCAGCAGTGTGGCCATCTGGGGAGTGAACCAGAGGATGGAAGACCTCTCTCTCTCTCTCTCTGTGTAGCTCTTTCAAATAAATAAATAAATCTTTTAAAAAAGAATAACAACAGACTTAATAGTGTCAAATCCTACAGAGAGGTCAAGAAACAAGAAAATTTTAAAGAGATCTTTGAATTTGGCAAGAAAGAAGCCACTGTTGTGTTCTACATGCTTAATATCAGTAGAACCAGGTTGGATATACAAGAGGAGTTAGTGCTGCCTTCTTCCAAACAAATATGTCTCTTTTGTTTTCTTATTTTTGGCAAAACAAATAAAATATTTCAGGGGAGAACGAGAGGGATACGCATTATCTTTTAAAAGGTTAACCTTAATGTCCTTTAAGTATAGAAAAAAATAACAAAATTCTATTTGCTATTTATTTAAAATAATTTTCTAATGTTTCTTTATATTTTATAAGGGTTATTTTCTGTTTCCTCTGTGGAGAACCTCTGTGGTAATAATTTGGTATAAGTCTGTCTCAGTGTGATCAATTTATGGGTCATCACTTTGTTAGTATGAGGGAGAGTTGAGCCTGAACACAGGGACTTCTTCCTATTGCCACTAGGACACAGTTTCTCCTGCCGGCACTCTCAGAAAATAATAAGAGAGCCAGAGGGCGGCAAGATGGCGGAATAGGAAGGGAGCACATTGATAGTTCAGCAAGACACATAGGTTAATAAAAGTGGAGATACTGCAGGGTCAAGGAAGAGTAGGGGAAGAAACAGCAGCGGAAACTCTTCTGGAACTAGTGATTCACAGTGGACCTGCGTGGAGAGCGTGGGAGCCCAAGTTCGGGACACCAGCGGCAGACTCAACACACCAGCGCTGGAATGCGAGGTGAGCCAAACCTCAATAGCCCGAGACACCAGCGGGCAAGCGGAAAGAGGAGACTAGAGGGAACGAGGCTTGAAACTCCATGGGGAAAAGTTCACCAGGCTAACTAGAAGAGAGAGAGGACAAAAAAAAAAAAAGTGACCGATACGGACACGAGTTTCTCTCTCTCCACTCACCCCTCAAAGGCGAGCAAGACAAAGAGCAGGCGCCATTTTGCACATATGTCATAAGCAGGGCGACCTCAGGTCTGCACCAGCCCTGAGCCTAGCAGAAAAACCTGACTCTGGAGGGAGGAGTGAAATAACAGGAGATCAGGATCTAACCTGGCAATCCAGTGGGACACTGCAGGAGAATTGGAGCCCACACCTAGGGCAGCAGAGATTCCCTGTGTGGTCCTTGGGAAAGAGCTTCTGATCTCTGGCTCCTGTGGGTATATCATTTGCCTGCTAACTACCTCCAATTACGTTCAGCTGTGCGGAATTACTTCCCTTTTGAATCAAAAAAAAAAAAAAAGAAAGAAAAGAAAAAAGAAAAAGAAAGAAAGAAAGAAAGAAAGATTTACCACGCCTAACCTGGGAGTGTCATCTTGACACACCCTCTACCCTGAGGAACCAAACACAGCTCTGAGTCCACACTCTTCTCAAGCCTCTAAGGCTCCACCGAAAGCAGACAGTCCACTTAATATAGAGCCACAGTGTAACAAGAAAAAACACCACAGTGAAGAAACCAAATATCTCCAACATGCCAAACAACAAACGCAAAAACCGAGGTAACAAGAACAAGGAAGACACTATGATGCCCTCAAATGAAAAAGACACCCCAATTCAACATTATGAAGATGATGAGATCGAAGAAATGCAAGAAGCGGATCTCAAAAATTGATAAGAACATTAAGAAGTTCTCAAAAACAAATTCTTGAACTACAGAAATCCTTAATGGACAAGATAGAAAATCTCTCTCGTGAAAATGAAATATTAAGGAGGAATCAAAATGAAATGAAACAACTAGTGGAACAAGAAACTGTGATAGTGACGAGAAATCATAATGAAATGAAGAACTCAATAGATCAAATGACAAACACATTAGAGAGCCTTAAAAACAGAATGGGCAAAGCAGAAGAGAGGATATCAGACTTAGAAGACAGAGAACAGGAAAGGAAACAGGCAAATCAAAGAAAAGAAGAAGAAATTAGAAATCTAAAAAATATTGTCGGGAATCTACAGGATACTATTAAAAAATCTAATATTCGGGTTCTAGGAGTTCCTGAAGGCATGGAGAGGGAGAAAGGATTAGAAGGCATTTTCAGTGAGATACTAGCAGAAAATTTCCCAGGTTTGGAGAAGGACAGAGGCATCTTAGTACAGGAAGCTTGTAGAACCCCTAATAAACATGACCAAAAGAGATCCTCATCACGACACATTGTAATCAAACTCACCACAGTGAAACATAAAGAAAAGATTCTAAAAGGTGCAAGAGAGAAACGTCAGATTACTCTCAGAGGATCTCCAATTAGACTCACAGCAGACTTCTCATTAGACACCCTACAAGCTAGAATGGAATAGCGAGACATAGCCCAGGTACTAAGAGACAAAAACTGCCAGCCCAGAATACTATATCCTGCAAAGCTCTCATTTGTGAATGAAGGTGAAATTAAGACTTTTCATAGCAAACAGAAACTGAAAGAATTTGTTGCCACTCATCCTGCCCTGCAAAAGATGCTTAAAGATGTGTTACACACAAAAACACAGAAACATGGTCACCAATATGAAAGAAGGTAAAGGAAGGAAACCTCACAGCAAAAGATCACAGGAAGCTCAATTTCTCTTTGACATAGAATTAAACTCTGATGCTCTGTTAAACCAATGTGTTAAAGTAATCTAAAAACAAAAAGCAATTCAAATCAATTGGCAATCTACAAAAAGAGTTAAAGATTTTAAAAGCTATTATTAAAATTGCTATATTGGTCTATTATGTTATGTTATATGTGTGTACATATTGTATGTCCACATGGGGAAATTTTATTAAGAGTTTTACTTTAAATGGCTTATAGATAAGATTGTCCATAAATTTAAGCTGCTAAAATTAATCAAAGGTACGTTTTAATTCGTGTGACCTGAATCTGTGTATCATATGTTTTATACTTGTTGGTAGAAAGAAACTCAAAACATTTTATATGGTTGTGCTTAAGTTTACTGGTTAAACAAACTACACCATGTTAGATATTGAAGAGGTGTTTTCAAATACATGATTCTTAAAATTTATAGAAGGCATTGGACCTTCTGGTAAATGTTTTCTTAAGTTGTTATCTAATGGTTGAAACGGTTTGCTAAGTATTCATGTAATATTGCTAATGTCAGCAAGCGATCTAGGACTTGCTCCCTCATTTCTCTATTCTAAGCCCAACTTGTTCTTTCATTTCTCTATTCTCCTCAAGGTAGGAAACTAATTCTATTATGAAGGAATCTGTAGGACGCACAATTTAATCTTTAGACCTTATAAAAGAGATGGCTAACATTTTTCTGTAATAGCATAGCCAAAATAAGAGCTTAAATAATAATCTCATAGCTAGATTTACTTCACCATTAGCGAAGTATACAGTAAGTAGAAAAAACCACCCTTTCAGACAAAAGGGAAAGAAAGTTTTTAAGTGAGAATATAATTTTCCTCATGGGCATTGTCTACCTTAGAAAAACTACTACAGAACATGCCTGTGACTATAGACTAGTAGTTTAGGCCACCGAAGATTAGAGATGGACTTGGGCACTCCCTTGACTTGCATCCTCTGGTCTGCTTTAACACAAACCAGGAGGAAAAGAAAGCTAGGCATAAGAAGCAATGGGTGGCAGGCCTATTAATGGCTGATCTGTACAGTGATCTGCCCTCAAGGAGACCCAACAGGCCAGTCCACTGCAGTGGCTTTCAAAGTGGTAAGCCTGGGCTTCAGCAGAAGTCAGCTTGTGAAGAGCCCTGGCAGCTCTGCCAAGAGTTGGATCAATGGAAATGGACCTGTCCTGGAGTCGAAGGATGCCCAGGTCAGAGCCACAGATCTTATTGGCTCCAAGCTGAAAAGCCCTTCACTCAGCCCAACTTCCAAAGTGACCACTGCAGCTGAGGGTATGGTCAAGTAGGGTCAGCAACATTGCAGGCAGAACTGTACATTTCTTGTTAGAGATGCCACCTGCCTTTACCTGGCCAGCTCTCCTCCCAGGCCAGCCAAGTAATGAAAGTCAACAGAGTGCCTTCCCCTAGGAGGTTCACACCTCCCTTAGGATATACCCCATGTGAAGAGATAGATAGGTCCAGGCCTCTTAACTTACAAGGCCTAAAGCCCACCAGATTATTATCAAGCCCCTTCTGTCAGGTTCTATTTGCCTCTCAATCAGAAAACTTAATTGTAGTTTAGACAGCACCTTTCTTAGCTCCTCTAATAATGACTCTGTCCTTTGTTCTAGACGCTGTCTAGCACACTTGGGCCTCATTCCTTCGTAATCATAACCTCTACTCTACCACCAATGGCTCTACTCCCAACCTGTGTGTACTGATGGTCCTCTTCCCCACTTAATGCTGTATAATTGTTCAAACCTGGTAAATGCCACTCTTAGGATCATTGGTTACTATCCTCACTCTGTCTTTTATGACCTTGTCTAAATATGATCAGAGTTGGCAAACTTGGAAGGCTTCCATAGCCTTGGCAACTCATGACGACAGCCTAGGGTGGTTACTGGCGCCATAAACTAGAGTGTCAATTTGTTGGGTCAACAACAAGAGCCACTGTGCACTTGCTCCTCATGTGGGATCTCTGTCCTTAATGTGCTGTACATTGTGATTTAATGCTATAACTAGTACTCAAACAGTATGTTTCACTTTGTGTTTCTATGTGGGTGCAAACTGTTGCAATCTTTATACTAAATTGGTCTTCTGTATATAAAGAGAATTGAAAATGAATCTTGATGTGAAAGGAAGGGGAGAGAGAGCGGGAGAGGGGAGGCTTGTGGGTGGGAGGGAAGTTATGGGAGGGGGAAGCCATTGTAATCCATAAGCTGTACACTGGAAATTTATATTCATTAAATAGAAGTTAAAAAATAATAATAATAAGAGAGCTACTGTGATGTTTTTACTGCAACTTGTATAGTTATAAAAATAAGATTGTTGACTTACTGCATGAAGATGTAAAGAAAAAAACAACAACAGCATTAGTAAGTAACTATTGGAGGAAAAAGCTGTATTACTTTCCCATTGTTGAAACGAAATGTTGCATGCCCGCTGCATCCCACCTCCACAATCTATATAATCTATGTTTCTCCCCACCCCCATTTCTCTACCTTGCTGCACCCCACGTAAGCATATTCTATCCATCTATATTATTAGATTTTGAAATTATAAATCAGGGCGTTGAAAACATGAGGTATTTAAAACAAATCAATGAAAAGAAACAAAAAAAGAATACAAATTAGTTCTCAAGTTTTTCAGATCAGACAACATACTGGCAACTGATAGTGATACAGAAAAGAATCTAACAAATGTTTGTAATCCCTTGAGTGATCTAAAACTTTTCATTATCAAAAGATAGTCACATTACAGCTCATTAGCAAAATATAGCTCTTAAGAAAATGAGTCAATAAACCAACAAAAAATAGTCAAAAAACCCAGAAGAACACCCAGATGCTTGATATTTGAAAAGAATAAATTATAAAAGCTCTCTTGAGAAAGCTCACTTTTATGAATACTACCTCACCAAATAATTTAATTCATATATTTTTTTCATACAAGTAGAGCGTAATGAAGGTGTTTTGAGATGTATTTTTGTTTGCTTGGTTCATTCACTGGCTCTGCATCAAGGATGTGGTTAAATTGTGTCCTTCAGGAAAATTAGAATTACTGTAGTTTTTGGGGCTTTAAGGGTACTTTTTGGTACTTAAATCCATGAATGTAAAACCAAGAATGTTTAATATCTGTCCTAATATACTTGGTTCACTGTTTTAAAAATGATGAGGTTTGTGCATTAATTTAATCACACTTGATTTATTATGTTTTTTCCATAGAGAATAATTGACAAAATATGTAGACAATAGTAAATGCATGTATCATTTTATCATATCTTTGTGGTCATGATGTATTATAGAGCAACAGTATTAAAGTTAAAAACGAATAATAATACCAATTAGATAATATAATTTCTTGGACCACCATGTATCAATATCCTGCTCAATTATCCTTATAGAAAGATTTCTGGTTTAAAAATATTCTCGGTGCTGGTGTTCTGGTGGGTTAAGCCACTGCCTGAGATGCCAGCATCCCATATGAGTGCCAGTTCGAGTCTTGGCTGCTCCCCTTCTGATCCAGCTCTCTGCTAATGTGCCTGGGAAAGAGCAGAGAATGGCACAAGTCCTTGGGTCCCAGCTACATATATGGGAGACCCAAATGAAGCTCCGGGCTTTGGCTCATATTACCTGGGCTGTTGCAGGCATTTGGAGAGTGAACCAGCTGATGGAAGAACTCTCTGTCTCACTCTCTCCTCTTTCCCCCTCTCTGTAACTGTGCCTTTCAAATAAATAAATAAATCTTTAAAAAAAAACACAAAATTCCTTTTTATTTCTAAAATAATAAATGTGTTTTTAAATAGGTATATACTTATAAAAACACGGAGTTTTCAAAATTTCTCAGTGTTATAGAGGAGCTACCTCTTTGACTTCCTCATGTATCTAGGAAATTTTTACAGAATGACAGACATTACCTAATACTTCAAACTTACCCAGCTTGATGCTTGCAGAGTTAAAGCTTAAATCTTAAAACACTGCCATGTCTTATTTTCTATTCTGTTTATTAAAGCAGGAGGGATTCTCTGTTAATAAAATATCCAGAGACTACCAGACTGATTACCTCTCAGGCATTCTGTTGAAGGTATTTACACATTGGGTAGGATCTTGAATTACATATGCTTTTAGTGCTGGTTTGATATTGAGCACATAATGTACAGTAATGAATTGACAAATTAAATTCTGCATCAGAATTCAATGTGAGAATAGAACCAGTAGGATTTATTTTATTTTATTTTTTTAACTTTTATTAAATGAATATAAATTTCCAAAGTACAGCTTATGGATTACATTGGCTCCCCCCCACATAATTTCCCTCCCACCCACAACCCTTCCCTTTCCCCTTCTCTCTACCCTTCCATTCACATCAAGATTCATTTTCAATTCTCTTTATATACAGAAGATCAATTTAGTATATATTAAGTAAAGATTTCAACAGTTTGCACCCACACAGAAACATAAAGTGAAACATACTGTTTGAGTACTAAAGCATTAAATCACAATGTATAGCGCATTAAGGACAGAGATCCCACATGAGGAGCAAGTGCACAGTGACTCCTGTTGTTGACTCAACAAATTGACCCTCTAGTTTATGGCACCAGTAACCACCCTAGGCTGTCGTCATGAGTTGCCAAGGCTATGGAAGCCTTCCAAGTTCGCCGACTCTGATCATATTTAGACAAGGTCATAGTCAAAGTGGAAGATCTCTCCTCCCTTCAGAGAAAGGCACCTCCCTCTTATTTTTTTTTTATTTTAAGGGAAAGGGTTTATTGGGGAACACACAACTGACCGGAAAGCTGATTCCAGCCAAGTCTCGGAGAAAAGTCACTCATCTTTTGTAGGAAGAGGGCTTTGTCTGTAGAGAAATTTTGAACAATTATACAGCATTAAGTGGGGAAGAGAACCATCAGTACACACAGGTTAGGAGTAGAGCCATTGGTGGTAGAGTAGAGGTTATGATTACGAAGGAATGAGGCCCAAGTGCACTAGACAGGGTCTAGAACAAAGGACAGAGTCATTATTAGAGGAGCTAAGAAAGGTGCTGTCTAAGCTACAATTAAGTTTTCTGATTGAGAGGCAAATAGAACCTGACAGAAGGGGCTTGATAATAATCTGGTGGGCTTTAGGCCTTGTAAGTTAAGAGGCCTGGACCTATCTATCTCTTCACATGGGGTATATCCTAAGGGAGGTGTGAACCTCCTAGGGGAAGGCACTCTGTTGACTTTCATTACTTGGCTGGCCTGGGAGGAGAGCTGGCCAGGTAAAGGCAGGTGGCATCTCTAACAAGAAATGTACAGTTCTGCCTGCAATGTTGCTGACCCTACTTGACCATCCCCTCAGCTGCAGTGGTCGCTTTGGAAGTTGGGCTGAGTGAAGGGCTTTTCAGCTTAGAGCCAATAAGATCTGTGGCTCTGACCTGGGCATCCTTCGACTCCAGGGCAGGTCCATTTCCAGTGATCCAACTCTTGGCAGAGCTGCCAGGGCTCTTCACAAGCTGACTTCTGCTGAAGCCCAGGCTTACCACATTGAAAGCCACTGCAGTAGACTGGCCTGTTAGGTCTCCTTGAGGGCAGATCACTGTACAGATCAGCCATTAATAGGCCTGCCACCCATTGCTTCTTATGCCTAGCTTTCTTTTCCTCCTGGTTTGTGTTAAAGCAGACCAGAGGATGCAAGTCAAGGGAGTGCCCAAGTCCATCTCTAATCTTCGGTGGCCTAAACTACTAGTCTGTAGTCACAGGCATGTTCTGTAGTAGTTTTTCTAAGGTAGACAATGCCCATGAGGAAAATTATATTCTCACTTAAAAACTTTCTTTCCCTTTTGTCTGAAAGGGAGGTTTTTTTTCTACTTACTGTTTACTTTGCTGATGGCGAAGTAAATCTAGCTATGAGATTATAATTTAAGCTCTTATTTTGGCTATGCTATTACATAAAAATGTTAGCCATCTCTTTTATAAGGTCTAAAGATTAAATTGTGCGTCCTACAGATTCCTTCATAATAGAATTAGTTTCCTACCTTGAGGAGAATAGAGAAATGAAAGAACAAGTTGGGCTTAGAATAGAGAAATGAGGGAGCAAGTCCTAGATCGCTTGCTGACATTAGCAATATTACATGAATACTTAGCAAACCGTTTCAACCATTAGATAACAACTTAAGAAAACATTTACCAGAAGGTCCAATGCCTTCTATACATTTTAAGAATCATGTATTTGGAAACACCTCTTCAATATCTAACATGGTGTAGTTTGTTTAACCAGTAAACTTAAGCACAACCATATAAAATGTTTTGAGTTTCTTTCTACCAACAAGTATAAAACATATGATACACAGATTCAGGTCACACGAATTAAAACGTACCTTTGATTAATTTTAGCAGCTTAAATTTATGGACAATCTTATCTATAAGCCTATTAAGATAAAACTCAATAAAATTTCCCCATGTGGACATACAATATGTACACACATATAACATAACATAATAGACAAATATAGCAATTTTAATAATAGCTTTTAAAGTCTTTAAACTTTTTGTAAATTTCCAATTGATTTGAATTGCTTTTTGTTTTTAGTAACCTCAGCTAACCATACTTTCTCTCTGTTGGTACTGTTAATACATTATTGGCTTCATCTGTTTACAGAGCCATCCCAAAGTACTGAATCCAATAGAAGCAGCTGGAAAAAGTCCATAGGAACCTAGAAGAGGACAGCTAAACACAGAAGCAACAACGCTTTAGTTTTATGAGCAGCAAATCATATATAACTGTGGATGACAAAAGACTTTAAGTTGCCATGTGTAAAATTATAAACTCATCAACCAACAAGAGGCACTTGCTTACTTCACAGTATTTTTGAAAGCATCTGTGGGATTTTACAAGTATTTAACCCTTTAGGCCTCTAGGGCTTTCTCATTAAGATAACTATCATGTCTAGTAACACAATTAGGATAACATTTTAAATAAGGTAACACAAATTTTAGCCTGAGCTTTTTTCATTTCTGTTGGCATGGTATATCTTTTTTCCAGCCTTTCATTTTTAGTCTGTATGCATCTTTGTTGGAAAGATGTGTTTCTTGTAAACAGCAAATAGATGGGTTTTGTTCCTTAACCCAATCAGCCAATCGGTGTCTTTTGATTGGACAGTTCAAGCCATTAACATTCAATGTGACTATTGAGAAGGAGTAACTTTGCCCTGTCATTTGCCAAAGATTTTTTTCCAATATATACTTTGAGCTTCCTGTGATCTTTTGCTGTGAGGTTTCCTTCCTTTAACTTCTTTCATATTGATGATTGTGATTCTGTGTTTCTGTGTGTAACACATCTTTAAGCATCTTTTGCAGGGCTGGATGAGTGGCGACAAATTCTTTCAATTTCTGTTTGAAATTGAAAGGTCTTTATTTCACCTTCATTCACAAATGAGAGCTTTGCAGGATATAATATTCTGAGCTGGCAGTTTTTCTCTCTTAGTATCTGGGCTATGTCTCGCCATTCCCTTCTAGCTTGTAGGGTTTCTGATGAGATGTCTGCTTTGAGTCTAATTGGAGATCCTCTGAGAGTAATCTGACGTTTCTCTCTTGCACATTTTAGAATATTTTCTTTATGTTTCACTGTGGTGAGTTTGATTACTACGTGTCATGGTGAGGATCTGTTTTGTTCATGTTTACTAGGGGTTCTATGAGCTTCCTGTACTAGGATGTCTCTGTCCTTCTCCAAACCCGGGAAGTTCTCTGCAAGTATCACACTAAAAAGGCCTTCTAATCCTTTCTCTCTCTCCATGCATTCAGGAACTCCTAGAACCCGAATGTTGGGTTTTTTAATAGTATCCTGTAGATTCCCAACAATATTTTTTGGATTTCTAATTTCCTCTTCTTTTCTTTGGTTTGACTGTATACTTTCCTGTTCTCTGTCTTCTAAGTCCGATATTCTCTCTTCTGTTTCACTGACTCTGTTTTTAAGGTTCTCTAATGTGTTTGCCATTTGATCTATTGAGTTCTTCATTTCATTTTGATTTCTCTTTACTATCACACTTTCCTGTTCTACTAGTTTCTGCGTTTCATTTTGATTCCTCCTTAAGATTTCATTTTCTCAAAGGAGATTTTCTATCCTGTCCAGTAAGGATTTCCGTAGCTCAAGCATTTGTTTTTGAACACTTCTAATTGTTCTTATCATAAATTTTTTGAAATCCATATCTTGCATTACTTCCATCTCATCATCTTCATAATCTTGGCTTGGGGTGTCTTGTTCATTTGGGGTGTCATAATGTCTTCCTTGTTCTTGTTTCCTCAGTTTCTGCATGTTACTTGGCATTGTAGAGATATTCTTTGGATTCTCCTTCCCTCGCTGTGGTGTTTTTTCTTGTTATACTATGACTGTATTAAGTGGACTGTCTGCTTTTGATGGAGCCTTAGAGGCTTGAAATGGGTGTGGCCTGAGAGCTCTGTTTGGTTCCTCAGGGTTAAGGGTTTGCCAAAGGTGACACTCCCAGGTTAGGTGTGATAAATGTCTCTTAATTTTTTTTCTTTTTTTGATTCAGAAGGGAAGTAATTCTGCACAGCTGAGAGGAATTGGAGGTAGTTAGCAGGCGAATGATATACCCATAGGAGCCAGAGATCGGAAGCTCTTTCCCAAGGACACACTGTGCTGCCCTCAGTGTGGGCTCCAGTTCTCCTGCAGTCTCCCACTGGGTTGCCAAGGTTACTGAATTGTAGCATCTCTGGAGAGTACTCACATGAATTCCATGAGTTCTCTCCCCCACCATCTCTTTTTGTCTCTTTTTTCACAGTCTCAGTTCATTAGCACCACACATTCACTAGGTTCTAATCTCCTGTCATTTCACACCCCTCCCCAGAGTCAGGTTTTTCTGCTTGGCTGAGGGCCGGTGCAGTCCTGACTGAGGTCACCCCACTTATGACGTATGTCCAAAATGGCGCCTGCTCTTTGTGTTGCTTGCCTTTGAGAGGTAAGCGGACAGAGAGAAACTCGTGTCCGTGTCAGTTACTTTTTTTTTCTCTCTCCTCTCTCTTCTAGTTAGCCAGGTGAACTTTTCCTCACAGGGTTTCAAGCCTCGTTCCCTCTAGTCTCCTCTTTCCACTTGCCCGTCAGTGTCTCGGGCTATTGAGGTTCGGCTCACCTCGCGTTCCAGTGCTTGTGTGTTGATTCCGCCGCTGGTGTCCTGAATCCTGGGCTCCCACGCTCTCCACACAGGTCCACTGTGAATCACTAGTTCCAGAAGAGTTTCCTCTGCTGTTTCTTCCCATACTCTTCGTTGAACCTGCAGTATCTCCACTTTTATTATACTGTCTCTTCCCGGACTATCAGTGTGTTCCCTTCCTATTCCGCCATCTTGCCTGCCCCTCCTTTTTTTTTTTTTTTTTTTTTTAAGGAAATAAAGGCTAAAGCAATTGGTGGGGGAACTGGCTAAGCAAGTCTGATATCCAAGGCAGGTGTTGGGGAAGGGAAGAGGATGAGTAAACAGGATTAACCCTGTAAGCATGAACTACGATGTGATGTATCCACGATTCCAAGGTTCATGAACGAGTGTGTGTGAATCACAGCTTGGACAACTACTTTGCAAATACTATATTGCTGGTTTATACTTTTTATTATGGTGTTATGCATAAATGCTGAGTGAGTGTTTTTGCAATTCTTAGTCTTTAAAATGTGATTTTGGCACATTATGACTGCTTAGGAAGTATAGCAAATAAATTAGTGAAAGACTTTTCCCAAAAAGTTTCCTATGACTGTGTGCATCTGCTATATTGAGTGTTAATGTAACTTTATAAGTTGATACTAGATGCACGAAAGAAAAAATCATACAATTTTTGAGAGAGTAAGAGCTGTAGTAGTGGTCAGCAGAGAGTAGGCAAATTTGTACTGAGAACAGGAAAATCATAATCTAGGGCAAAAATGACACTTTTATTTCCTTGGCAGTTTTCTGTTCCCCTGTACCAACCATATATAAGCACTTTAGTTCTGAAATCCTATTATATGGTTAAAATGCCTAAATGATTTTAAAACTATAAAATGTTAAAAATGACTTTTGCTTAAAATTAGAGAAAGAAAGGCTATATTTTCCAAAAGCAAAAAACTTTCTGAACTTGAAAGGAAACGTGTTCTCTCTATAATTCAAGTCATACTTAAATACTTAGGCTTTATCTTTCCATCAGCCTAAAGAGACATATATTTATATTTCACTCACTTATCGTTTGGAAAATACAAACCAGGACAGTACCAACTGTGACTAGTCCACAAGAATTTCTGCCAACATATTAAAAGCTTAATGAAGAGAGATCACAAATTTGAGTAGCCTGGTCATATTTGTAAAGCAAATGTTTCATATAAATGTTTCCACTTATGTTGAGTATATGAGTGAAATTAACATCTTGAGATTTGTTTATTGTTTATAGCCCTTGTCTATACTCCTGAGGAACAGTAGTCTCTCTACTTACTACTTGTTGAATGCTTTATTCAGCAGAGAATTAACCTTGTGATTATAAAGTGAATTGAAAGTATATCATTGCAAAAATTAAAAGAAAAGGAAGGAAGAAGGAGGGAGGGTGATAGCAAGGAAGGGAATGAAGGAGGGTGAGAATTATGTTCTTAAAACTGTATTCATGAAATACATGAAATTTGTTCCTTTTATACATAAAAATGTTAAAAACACATGAAGAAGCATTTATGTTATAGACTGTATTTTAATATTTTATATATAATAATAGTTAAAGCGTAATCTGGGTAAATGCACTTATAAGCAGCTTGCCAAGGTGTAAGATAGTATATAAATGTGCAAAATGACCACCAATTTACTAATTAGTATTTACTAATACAAATGACTGATGGGACATTTCAAATCCTAGTGATTTGTGTTTCAGCAAGGCAGTAAAATTAGCTTTTGTATATTGTGAAAGGGATGCCCTGAAACCTATTTGAGAAAAAAAAAATATATATATATGCATGAGTGCCTCAAAATCAGAATTTTTTCATGTATTTCTGTATTTCATTTGAGTGCAGATTATATATTTGTCATTTAACACCTAAAATGGGAGAATATTTGGGAAAAAAAGGCAAAGATGCAATGTTCTCAAAGGAAGAAATCATTCCTATATGTTAAAGGAGCTTTGGAAATTTTGTGTATGAATTAAATTAAACTGGATGAACTTTTATTGCATGCCTATTATTTGCCAGGCAGTGTGCTAAGCTCTGGAAATAAAAGATGATTACAATTTGGACATCTTTAAAGAACTCTTGGTTGAATAAGGGAGGCAGATATGAAACTGAAAAAAAATTAAAATGTAGTCTGCTAAATCCTCTAACAAAGACATTCACAAAATAGAGAAAGCATTCAAGAGGGTAAATTGAGATAGGCAGAAAAGAAGATCTGAATAGGGAAGCAAGTGCTTTGCATAAACTATGCCATTCCTTCCCATGTATCATACTTATCACTGATGGGACCTGTAGGTGCTAGAAGGAATGAAATATCAACCATTTTTCTTGCATTTCAATATGGCTAACAAGTTTAACCTTGATTTTTTTTTTTATTTGACAGGTAGAGTTATAGACAGTGAGAGAGAGAGACAGAGAAAGGTCTTCCTTCTGTTGGTTCACTCCCCTAATGGCCGCCACGGCTGGCACTGTGCTGATCCAAAGCCAGGAGCCAGGTGCTTCTTCCTGGTCTCCCATGTGGGTATAGGGGCCCAAGCACTTGGGCCATCCTCCACCACCCTCCTGGGCCACGGCAGAGAGCTGGACTGGAAGAGGAACAACCAGGACTAGAACCCGGCGCTCATATGGGATGCCGGCACCACAGGCGGAGGATTAACCAAGTGAGCCATGGCGCTGGCCCCGACCTTGATTTTTTAAAAAAAAAATTTACATTTTAATCCATGAACAACTTGTACCTTGTACTGAGAGTTGAGATTATCTTTTTTCTAATTTGCAAAAATTTGTATTTATTTAAAGGCAGAATCACTATTAAATGATAACCTTTTACATACAACAGAATTATTGCATCTAAACATTGAAATACCACTATATAATAAACAGAAATAATATCCATATGCAATAATATTTATAGTGTACTTGTTTTGTGTGAGGCTTTTTTAAATCACTATATATATATTACTTTACTTCATCCAAGTAAGAATTTTGTGAAGCAGATAAAAATGATATCCATCTTTTTTAGATGAGGAAACAGAACTAGAACAGTTCTTTAATCTGTCTAAAGCCTTGACCTTGAGAAGTGATGTAGGTGGGCAGAGATTCAGGTTTACTTCATAACAAAGCTTGTGTCCTTAGCCACTTCATTAGTTTTAATATAAATGAACCTTGAAGGAGAAAACAAAACAAAAAGTAATACAAAGTCTCTAATTTAGCAAGATTCATAGAATAAGGTATTTTTTCAGAAGTCACATCACTTGTTTCAAAATGTCTACTGAAACAAAATGAAGATGTTTGAAAAATGAAAGTTAGAATGCATTCAGTCAGAGCTGAGGACCTAAGCCCAGGAGGGATGTCTTACAGGGTCATCTGGGTGACTGCTGCTCCATGTATTTTGGGTCCAGTGTTACATGCAGAAAGGTTGATTATACATTACAGGTGCATGTCTATGTTCATTTGGGTACATATTTTTTGCATATAGAACATCTGGTTTTGATTTTAAAAAAAAATGCAGATTGAACAGTTCACATTTCAGTGCCATCGACGAATAGGAAGAGCAAGCACTGGGTTTGTTAATATTTCTCCTATGAAGCACCCAAGACATGAGGACCAAGCTGTCATCTTCCTGTTGACTCTTTTGATACATGAGCTAGTTTCTTTGGTGGTGAGTTAGAGGAGTTCCTGGGTCATGCTGATCCCTTGGAAGCCCAGCTCCATGGCTCCTGCATGGCACAGAACTGAAGCAGTCTGACCATCTGTAGGCCTCTGCAGCCTTCGTGTGTGAGAAGCTTCCACAGAGATTGTCTTCAGCTTCATAAAAAGAAAACACACCCTCCTCCAAAAAACATCCTTGTATTGATAATATTTTTTGCTTATCTTTTAGAACTTTATGTGATTACCAGTGTTTCTTCCTTTGTTCTGCTGCATGCAAACACAGGGAGTGCTATATATTTCTAGTGGCTATATTTATAAAGTGGAAATCACTTACAAATTTCCATAAATGTTAGAAAAACAAGACAAAAGCCTAATATTTTTGTTTTTGATACACATGTGTTTCCATTACTTGAAGCATATTCTAAGCAATTTTTTCCTTTTATTTAACTGATTATGATAAAATTGGTTTGTGGAAAAATACTAATCTTTATTAAAAACATTTGGATAAGTATAATAAGGTTAATATTTCTCCATAATAGTATTAATGTTTATATGAAATTTTATCCCATTCCATCAAAGTTTTCATTGAAGTTTAGAAATGTTTTTATGCCCTTGGATTTCTTTTGCATTTTGTAACTTTTTACTTTGCTTATATTAAAAATGCTCAAAGGATCCTTTGGCTGAACTTCCTACATTCAGGCAGTGAGATGGTGTTCCTGTTTTGCAGATAAGCTCACTGAGGCCTTGGTGGCTAACAAATTTTGCCAAGGTCATGCAACTTGCAAGTGTTACCATGGGAATTTCACATCAATCTGCCTCTTCTAAGGTTCTACAATTTCCCTGCAGAAAATTGACTTAAAATGTAGAAATACACTGGCTTTATGTAAAATGATTATTACAAAGAAAACACACATTTCTTTCCAACATTGTATGGAGAAATTGTTCTGTAACAATCAGTTTTAACTAGTACTAAATGTGAAAATAATTGTTAGCTCCATTTCTAAGAGGAATAGCACACTGATTTCTGTAAAACCTGGCATTTAGCACAGCTCACTTGCAATTGTATGATACATTATTATCATGCAGCTCAACCACAATTGTGTGTAAAGTGGATTTCTTTTCCTGTGGGATCTGGCAAGGTCAGATTCTGTTTGTAGGGTTTGTTTCTTCTATTCATGAGACACAACACCTGCTGCTGCATAAATTGTCTAATATAGCCCTCTGAGTTGACTATAAAAGTAATTGTACACTTGGCATTCAAATATGATTTTTGGAAACAGCAATCTCCAAATACAGAATGGGCCCCAAATGGATGAAGCTTTAGTGGCCTGTACCCAGGATGTCTTCAGTGATGGAGACTGGGGTATGTAGTGGGCATCTGTTGCTTTTGTCTGATGAGCATCCACTCTTCATTCTTCTCATCACAACAACTCAATTTTCTCTGGGGGATAATCTATTTTCTGCTCTCAGTTACACTCTTTTGGCTCAAATCCATGTCAGACCTTCTAAATCGTTTCAATGAGCTTTATCCCTGGAGATTTCTCAGAAACTTGAGAAATGGAAGGGTGGTAGGGTGATAGATTTAGGGGATGAAAGCCTGTCATCTCTTGACCACATAAGGAGACATTCCTGAGAAAGAAGCCTGAATAGCCAAACCAATAGAAGAAGAGACAAGTGTAATGACATCAGTTGGGTACACTGAGTCATCTATGCCTGAAGCCAGCCTGTGTCTTGAGCTAATGCATTCACTTATATTTAAATCAGTTTCAATTGTGCTTCTTTATTTGTTAGTTAAAGGCTATTTCATGTTATCTTTGATGAAGCAAGTATGTTGATTCCTGCACAATCCCATGATCTAGAGAAAGTGGCTCTGGGTTCTTGGTAACAATAGATGTATGAATATCCATCACTTTAGTACTGCAAAGAGTCCTGCTTTCCCTAACTATGGAGTTCTTTTTAGTGGAGTTGGATTAGAGACAGCGTCAGACATCCAGGTACAAAGGCAGCTGCCTATTTCTGTGGTGAAAGGAAAGGTTCTGTGGAACCTCAGACAACCTCATCTACTCTCTAGTCTCTGACCTCTTAAAAATATTTGGATATTTTCACTTGTGTAAAATGTTCACCGTGCAGTGTTAGTAAATTAAAATAAGCTTGGGGATATGTTTGGCATAGCAGTTGAGGTACTGCTTGGGATGTCTACTTCCCATATTAGAGTGCCTGATACAAAATTGTAGCTCCACTCCTGATTCCAGTTTTCTGCTAATGTGCTTCCCAGAGGGGAGCAGATGATGGCTCAAGGAGTTGGGTCCCTGCCATCCACATGGGAGACCTGGATTGAGGAGTTCCTGTCTCCTGAATTCAGCCTGGCACAGCCCCTGCTGCAGTAGGCATTTAGGGGATGAACAGCCAACGAGGGATCTCCGTCTACCTATCTCTCTCTGCACCTTTCAAATAAATAAAATTAATTATTTAATTAAAAATAATATCAACCATTGTTGGTGTATGGGGTATTCAGAATGCTCATGGAAAATGACTATTATGAAAAGACTATGCATGGATTTCAAAATGTTTTTCACCAAAATAAACTTATCTTTTAACTCCATTTTCACAAATATTTTGAAGTACCCTCATCTACATGACTAACATGAAATCTTACTACTTTACTGTTTGTAATACTCTTTTTTTTAAAAAAAAGACTTATTTGTTTATTGGAAAGTAAGAGTTACACACAGAAAGAAGGAGAGGCAGAGAAAGAGAGAAGTCTTCCATCTGCTAGTTCACTCCCCAACTGGCTACAATGGCTGGAGCTGTGCCTATCCCAAGCCAGAAGCCAGGAGCTTCTTCCTGGTCTCCCACATGGGTGCAGGGACCCAATGGCTTGGGCCACCTTCTACTGCTTTCCTAGGCCATAGCAGAGAGCTGGATTGGAAGTGGAGCAGCCAGGCGCCCATATGGGATGCCGGCACTGCAGGTAGCAGCTTGACCCACTACACCATAGTGCCGGCCCCTGTAATACTTTTTCATAATTGTGAAACCCTCACAATTGCCTCATGTGGTAGATCTCACCTAATTTTTATGGGTTAAGTAATGAAGAAGCAAAGTAATTTCTTCAGGGTTCCACAGCTATTAATATACTGCTTTTACACTATTTATTAGCAGTTTTTCTCCTGATTCTGAGAAACCTGACAAAAATATTGGTGCTAGGATTAGAAAAGAGAAATTTTGGGCATGGATTCCTGGTCTCATAAAAATGTGGTGTTTTGAAATGAGGAAACCTTTCAGTAAACAAGATGACTACTACAGATGGCTTTAGTGATTTTGCAGGGCCTACTATGACCTGAGTGGATCTCTGAGAGTGAAGATTTAGGGTGTATGTTGTTAGGATATCTGTGGCAAAGTAAATTCTGTTTTGGGTCCATTCTTGCTATCTCTGCTGTCAAGGTAATTATTTCTTATGGTAAGATACATCAGATTATTTCGTTTACATTTCTACACTATAGAAGATGTGTCCTTCACAATGTCTATAATATCTGCAGAAGTCTGAAAAAAATCAATTAATTTCTATTTGTTGAAGTTTTATGAGCTTCCCTGCAACAGTTTTCTGCTGTATGCTCATCAATTCCAAAATCAATCTGTTTGTGACAGGGAGGGAACATAATGGCAGCAGTGTTTTGCTTTTATGTAAGATGATTATAATAGTCCATGATAGTCAACTGAGACAGCTAAAACATTTAGTACTATTCAAACCTGTTTCAGGTGTAATACAGGTATTTGCACATCAATTACAATATCCATAGCTACTGCAGATCCTTCTCCAGCATCTACTGTATGTGGTTTTTCTTATCACACAAAGTTGAAACAAAGAGGAAGTGTCGTTAGTGAATAAAAATGTATCCTAGATAGTATTTAATTATTTTGCAATATTCCTTTAACCATCATACATGATACAACGTCTAGGAGATTTTTAAATGATCCATTTGTTCCTCGTTGTAAATTTAGATTAAATTTTACTCTCCTTCACTTGTATGCCTAGAGTGAAATTAAAAAAATATATATATATACTTGGAAATATAAAAGAACTTTAGGAAGAAGGAACCAAATTTTCTGTTTACACGCAAAAAATATGGTGAGATTGGGAGTTTGGGGTAGAGGAAATGGGAAAGGGGAGGTATTGTTTTGTATCTGTCTAGTCTGATAATAATCTGCATTCTAAATCCTTGCTCCAGATGGCTCCTAAAACAACGGATTTTAGTAAAAATTGTGTTCTATAAATAAGAAAAAATAGCTTAAATAAAAATGGAGCCTACAGGCAGAAATCCAGAATTTGAGACTCATTATATCACTCATTAGCTGGGTAAACTGGGCCAAAATGGTTTGTTCTTTGGCAACCAAACTTCTTAAGTGCAAACTGAGAAGACACAAATTGATCATTTTTAAAATCCCTCCCAACATGTATCATCTATAGTTCCATGAATAAAGGAAGGAAAAGTTCACTTATAAATAATAGTTTATGAAGGACAAGATGAGGATTTTATTTTTTTCTTTTGTTGTTACTGAGGGAAATGTGGGAGATTTTGGTTTCCAAATTGTGTTTTTAATAGATGAGGTGGATATTTATTGTCTATACAAATAGCAGTGAGGATGTATGGAACTACTAATAGGCAACCCAAGTTTAATGATTAATAATAATGGCCTCATTTTAGTTAGTGTTTAGTGCATGCCAGGCCTGTTCTGGGCACTTTGCCCCATTATTGTATTTAATCTCACAACAAGCTTATGAGGTATAATAATTGTTATTACATTCTTAAACTTGGACAGAAATAGTGCATGAAAAGTATTCATGGCTTTCTTCTACTTCCTACTTGGTCAGGAGAGACATCTCTGTTTTGTTTAGGTATCATCTAGCTTAAAATGTAACACTGTTATTATTGTTTTTTATTTTTTTAATAATTATGAATTGTTATTACAAAGGCAATATATTGAGTTATACTGAAATAGTGATGTCTTTTAGACAAGATGCCTTAGTTAATACTCAGATTCTATTTCAGACTCATAGTGATGACAGATAAAATGGGAATATAGAAAAAAATTGAGCAAAAATTTGAAGTAAATATCTTCATGAAATAGAAACAGAACAGACGACTCACAGGGTGCTGAGAAACAAAGGTTGCAGGCTTGCTGGATATGACTCCAGAAGGTAGATGAGTTTGGAAACCAGATCTCATGCCATGTGAGGACAAAAGGTGTAGCCCTGCATCTTAGCATGAGTTGCAGTCTTTTTCCTGTCACCCCCAGCCAACTGAGTTTCAAATATTCCAAACAATATTGTGGAAAAAGAAATCTGGAAAGGCATTATACAACTCAACAGTAAAACAATTCACAAAACCATATAAGTGGAAAAAAGAAATAGCAACTAAACAAACAGAAAAAGACAAATTAAAAATAAGTATATAACCCAAATTCCAAAGTGCACAAATATATTTAAAGATAAGAATTATCTGCAAAAGGAACAACTAGTGCTTGAACTCATTTTAGATAAAAACAGTATTATGGAAAAGTTGGCAAAAATCAGAATTGGTAGCTTTGGGATCCGCAAGGAGGGAAGACCTATACTTCCGGGAATGGAGAGTCCCTACTTGTACTTCCGGGGAAGAAAATTCCTTGTCAAGGTCCTCATGGGTGCCTAAAGGTCAACCAATGAGGATCAGGCCTGCCTCGACCTCTAACCCCCATGCCCTGTATCTATAAAAGGAGCCCTCCCAACCTCTGATGTAGGACTTCCCCAACCCCGACTCTGTTGGGACCAGGGAACCTCACCCGGGAGCGAAATCCCAATAAAAGCTTGTGAATTGATTGATTCGTCTGCCTGGAAAGATTTGTTATGTGCTGGACACCTTGCAAGAATAAGTATGTTTAAAATGCAAAAGTAAATAAAATATTTCTTTAATTAGAAAAATAAAGAAAAATATCAAAAATCAAATAAGAATATGGATACAAACATGCACATAAATACATATTATAGGCACAAATGATCTTCAAAAAGTTCAGGGAAAATTCATCTTAAGAAAAAATGGCGCATAGATTTGAACTTTTTGCACCATAATAAACTAATCTTTTAATTCTAGTTTTCCATAAGCTTTTGGAAGTATCCTTGAATATATACATATATATACATAGTCAATGAGACTGTACATAGATAACATACTAGATGTGTGTGTGTGTGTGTATATTTGTAAATATTTTGATAAAACCCATCGCATGTAAACTCTGAGGAAATTAATATATAAAAAAACTGTAGATGACACAAAAAAAATTAATGAAGTAGAATATAGTTCTGAGGAAGTCATCCAGAATACAAGAGGAGAGAAGGCAACATACAGAAGAATATTTAAGAGATATGTAAATGTGTATTTGAGTAGGAAGTAGCAGAGAATTTTCCACAATTGAAGAAACACAAGAATACTAATACAAAAATGCATTTTGAATACCATGTCAAATAAATAACAATAAACACACAGTGTGTAAATTTATTGTCAAATTGTAGATTGGCTCTGATAAAACAAAAAAGAGTAGAGCAAAGTGAGATGATATGGAAAACTGTAAAAGTGAAAACAATTAAATTAAATTATCTCCTTCTTAGGGTGGTTAGGTTTTTAAATATATTTTAGAATGACTTACATATATTAACTGTTGATTTTTCATCTTTGCAAAAAGTAGTGTAATTAACATTATTATGAATTAGGTGAAGAAGTTAAGGAGATGTTGAAAGACTTGCACCTGAGAGATTACTCAGGTTGCTGGCCCAGTTATCAAGGCCCAGTTGAACTTAGCCTGCTCCTTTTTCCCAGCTATTGAGTTGCATGTTTGCATGGACGTGTGTAAGTGTGTGCATACTTGCATACATTTTTCGTAATACACGATATAGATTGGTAAATATCATAATTTACAAACAGGTGTGAAATGGATACAGTTATCATCTGTATTGTCAGTTGAGAAGACAGGTGCTTAAATATATCAATGTTGTTTACCCAAGGTCATAGAGCATGTAAATGATACAGCTGTCTCAATGTAGACCTGGGGCTCCTCACATTCACATGATACTGTTTCTCCTTAACACATTGTGTTTAGATTGAAGCATTTCCTAATGTGATTAGAATCGGTATGAATAAGGGAAGATGAAAAAGTTATTCTTCAAATACTTTTGGAGAATATGGAGTTAAAGAAAATGAAGCCATGCCCTTTAGTAGAGGTCTTCTCAAATCCTTTACTCTAGTAATGTGTCATATTTACTTGCATGAAGAATTATTATACATAGAATTCCCCAAACTCAATTTATCGTAGCATATTCTTTGTCCTAATTGTTTGTGGGCCTTGCATTCCATGGAAGTCCCAATACTGGAAGAAATAGTAATTGTTCTATAGGTTGTGTAAACCCTTCTGTTCTACAGCCTCGATGTTAACAAGTGTTAGTAAGCCAAGGAATCTTTTTCTGTCACAACTATTGGGTGGCTATTGCATTTTAGTGACCACATAAATAATAGGTAATTGTGTCAGGCAGTGTAGCAAGGCCAAAAGCCTTGGATTTGGTAGCATGTCTAATGTTTGGGAAATCACAGTAACTCAATGCATGGAGAGTTAATGGACGATCTGCTTTGTGAAAAAAATGTTAAACTAGTTGTCTCTACTGTTGAGGAACATTTTTTTTTTTTCCTCATACTATTTGTTGATCTCTTTATGTAGTAGGGTTAACATTCTGTGTGTAACAGAGAGGGACGAGGAAGAAGGATTGGAGCATGGCTGGGAGGGAGGGTTGAGTGGAAAGTATCACTATATTCCTAAACCTGTATATATGAATACTTGAAACTTGTATACCTCAAATAAAATTGAGAAAATAAAAAGACAAACAAAAAAGAAGATACAAGACATATAGAACTGGATTCCTGTACTCAATTAGATTCACCTCTGATATAACTGGTAAACTATTGTACATTTATTTTACTTCACCTTTTATTCTCCCGAAGAAAAATTGTTATCATTATGTTTAGTTTTTATAATTATCTCCTCTAATAATTGCATATTTTGGGTGGTTGTTTTTTCTTGTTTGATATTTTTCTTTCTTTTTTTGTTTTATTTGACAGATAGAGTTAGAGAGTGAGAGAGAGACACAGAAAGAAAGGTCTTCCTTCCATTGGTTCACCCCCCAAATGGCCGCTACAGCAGGAGCTACACGGATCCGAAGTCAGGAGCCAGATGCTTCTTCCTGGTTTCCCACGTGGGTGCAGGGGCCCAAGCACCTGGTCCATCCTCCACTGCCTTCTTGGGCCACATCAGAGAGCTGGACTGGAAGAGGAGCTACCAGGACTAGTACCTGGTGCCTATATGGGATGCCGGCACCACAGGCAGAGGATTAACCAAGTGAGCCATGGCACCAGCCCCTGATATTTTTTCTTTCAAAGCTTCTGCTTTTAGAGTAGAGATGATTGTGCGCTTTCACTCTTTGCAAAAAGTTATGTACCTGCAGTGTCTTTTATTGGTTCATTCAAATAGGTGATAATCATATAATTTATTCATATTGAGCAGTGTACCTAAGCAACTAAAATAGATACAAAGTAGTAGTAGTAGTAGTAGTAGTAGTAGTAGTTATTGAACTTTTTTCCCTCCTATGATTGAGTTCTATTTACTTAAATAGTTGGTCGGAATTTTGTCAGAAATTTTCACTTTCTATAAAATAAAAAGTCCTGATTGATTGCCCCATTGGAAAGAGCCATTCTAAATCTCTTTTTCTTCATGACAATAAAGTTACAAAGTGTTTGTCAAACATTAGAGATTTCCCAATATCTGGATGTCAATTCCTACTTCTCTTTCCTGTTCCCAAATTAATTCCTGCAATCACCTTCTCATCATCTATGTTATGGTTAAAATCAGTCACTTTCTCTTTCTCATAGAAAGACAAAGACATCCATAAAGTCTGAATGCTGTTTATCTATTCTCTAAATGTTTTTCATTATGTTTCTAAAGGTTTAATCATTTTCAGTTGAAATTGCTCACTGTTTCCTAATCATTATTGCTCAATTCTTAAAAAATAAATTTCTACTTCATTTATACGTATAGTTTTCTTACATTGCACGCTCATTGATAATGGAGTCTCTATCTTTGTTACTCCTAAAGCATCTAATAATACTGTTATGAATATAATGGATGCTATATAAATATGCTTGAAAGGATTATGCATAAGAAGTAAGGCAGTAAGCTTTGTGTGCCTTTGTTAGATACAGCAATTTATTAGTACTATAAAAACACAAAGGATTGGAAAATGTTGTTTATTTTTTATTCATTAGAATTGGTAAATGACTGTAATAAAACTAGTGATTTTTAAAATTATTTCAACAGCTCTTTCCCTTCACTTGATATTAGATACAGAAATCACTTTATGTGAAAATATTCATAATAATACTGGGAAATAGTCATAATATATAATTAAACATTTTAATGGGTCCATTTCCTAGAGTCTAGATTATTAGTGGATCTTTGATATCTTGTTTTACTTGGTACTTTTTAGTTTGTCTATTAGGCATTTCATACCTCTCTGAGTTCTATGTTCTTCAGCTTTCCAAGTCAGATTTTAATTAAACAGAATGGCCAAAAAGAGATTTCATTGTTGTGGTCCTTTAATGTTTTATGAAGAGAATAGTTCTTCTAATAAATAAAATTCATTTCTAAAGAATACTCCCCCAAAGAGAAAAATAAAATGTAAACTTGTGTCTTTTGTACCCTTGCCAGGTAACATTCAGCATACAATATATGCTTTCCAGAACTAATTAAGAAGCCACATTATTATCTATACAAACAGAATAAAAGCTTTGTGCATGCATTCTCTCAATGTGTGGAAATTCTGTTTCGACCAGCTGTCAATTTCTGGGCTCCCTTTTTTCCTTTGAAGACTATTCATAAAATGAAGATAAACACATTCCCTGCCTGCAATATAGGTGTACCTGAAAATGTTTAATGCATCAGGGCATTTGGGAGATTATTTTAATGGATTTTTACCAAATCATGTTGTGACAGTCAATTTAAATACATTTAAGTTAGCACTTTAACCTACACTGAAACCCAATGGGAAACAGGAAAATTCTCTTGAGAAGTGATGGAGGCAGTTGATGATAAAAAGCTCCATTCAAAATTTTAAAAAGCTCAATAAAAGAAACATGAGTTAATCAAATTGCCATGGTTGAGGAAATAACCTTTCTTGTACAAATACCTAAGCCTAAGTCATGTAGTTAGAAGGAAGTAGCCCCGACCCAATTAATAATTAATATATTTGCTAACCCATGAACTCTTGAACCATTGTACTATGATTGTACATAATAACAGTAAGTAGAAAATATGTTTTGCTTTTACTAGTAATATCTGGTTTCTGATAGTTCTTTTTAGCTTCAAAAGTAATACTCTTGTTTTTTTTCTATTTGCTTAATTAAAGTAACTCTCAGGACTTTTTTTGGTTGCTTCCATCCATTATAATATCATATGCTTCATGCCAAGGTTCAAGTAGATGTCCATTTGTCTCCATATTGTGAACAGTGACTAACGGTTAGGGAAAGTGTCCTGACATTTTAAAGACTAAAAACAAGTATTGTAAAATGCTACTTCCTTGGCAGGCTGACTCTGAAACAACAAAAAAAGCTCAGAGCAAAGTGAAATGGTAGGAAAAACTACAGAAGCAAAACAATTAAGTTGTCTACTCCTTAGGATAGTTAGTTTTTAAAAATATTCCAGAATGACTCGCACATATTAACTAATGATTCCTCACCTTTGCATAAAGTAGCAGTATTAACATTATAATTAATTAGATGAAGAAGTTAAGGAGATGTTGAAATAATTACACCTGGGAGAATATCCAGGCTGCTGGCCCAGTTATAAATCAGACCTTGAACTAAGCCTGTTCCTTGTTGCCAGCTATGGAATTGCCTGTGTATATGAGTGTGTGTGTATGTTTAAACGTGTGTACTTGGGTACAGTTTTTCTTAGTGAAAAATATAGGTTGATTAAAGGATAATCATCATCATATACAATAACCAAATGTTTTCCCAGCTAAAATGTTTTGCTAGACTTCTATTATAATGGTAAATCTCCACATGAAGGCCTTGTTCATATTCAGTTGTTTAAAAATATAAAAATGAATATAACAGTAGTCCCCACTGTTTTGTGTGCAGACCTTTCCTTCTGCAGCATGATGCCTCCCCCAGCAGTAGTGTAATCAAGGGCTAGTACTTCCCATGCTGTTATTTCACAGCTTGCAATGTGCCAAGATGCTGCCTTCCTCCTAAGCAGAGATCCACTCTGTTATGTGGGTAGTCTCATCGCCCAAACATTTGAGAGAAAAAAAAAAACAAATTTTTTTCAAGACTTATTTATCTTGTTTGCAATGATGAGTTATAGAGACAGAGGGAGACAGATCTTCCATCTGCTGCTTCACTTTTCAAATGGCTGCAATAGCCAAGGCTGGGCCATGAATTTCTTTCTGGATCTCCCACATGGGTGCAGGGCTCAAGAACCTGGGTCATCTTCTGCTTTCCCAAGCACATTACCAGGGAGCTGGATCAGGAATGGAGTTGGGACATGAACCAGTAGCCGTATGGGATGCCAGCATCACAGGCATTGACTTAGCACACTATGCCAAAACACTGGCCCCTGAGACTTTTTTTTTTGAAGAACAATACATGTTTTCATTTTTATCATTGACTTTCTCCAAGAGTTTTACATGTAGCTCTGTGAAGAACTGTAACAAATATGAGTAAAAGACACTCTGTTCATCATTGATGTTGAAAACATTGAGTGCTTAGGTCTATTCCAATGTTTCTTCCCAGAAAATTATTTCAGTTATAATAAGAAACTGCTTTTGGCCGGAGTTCACAAGTCCACTACTCATATTCACATGTGTTTGAATGTCAGTGATAAACACCCTACAGAGTGACAGCATAGAGAGAGAGAGAGAGGGAGAGAGAGGGAGGGAGGGAGGAAGGAAGGAAGGGAATATCATGTTCTTAAAATTTTATCTACAAATCACATTGAGTCTGTTAAAAACTACTTAAAATTAAAATTAAAAAAAATTAAATAGCTAAAAAAAAAAGGAGAGATGACAAGGGAGGGAGAAGGAGAGACAGAAAAGAAGAGAAGTTTAATGTGTGCCATGAATGTAATGCCCAGATGCCATCTTTCTAATTCCCACAGAAAAGATCAACTCCTTATATAAAAACAGAGGGAATACATGTGCCCCCAAATACCTACCACTCAGAGTAAACCAAACATCCTGAACCTAATACCAACACCCTTCCTAATTATTTTGGCAAACTCATCCATATATATTTATCTGAACATGTTTTAATATGTAAATATTAAAACTAAAAAAAATCCACACTACTATTATGTGAGATATAGTTTGTGGATCTCTTTAATTATGTTCAGCAGGTAACATGAGATACACACTTTTTTTTTTTGACAGGTAGAGTTATAGACAGTGAGAGAGAGAGAGAGATAAAGAAAGGTCTTTATTCTGTTGGTTCACCCCCAAGTGGCCGCCATGGCCGGCTCTGCGCCGATCCGAAGCCAGGAGCCAGGTGTTTCTCCCTGGTCTCCCATGCGGGTACAGGGGCCCAAGCACTTGGGCTATCCTCTACTGCCCTCCCGGGCCACAGCAGAGAGCTGGACTGGAAGAGGAGCAACCAGGACTAGAGCCCGGCGCCCATATGGGATGCCAGCGCCCCAGGTGGAGGATTAACCAAGTGAGCCATGGTGCCGGCCCTGAAATACACACTTTTTTTTTTTAATTAAACTTTTATTTAATGAATATAAATTTCCAAAGTATAGCTTATGGGTTACAATGGCTTCCCCCCTCCCATAACTTCCCTTCCGCCCGCAACCCTCCCCTTTCCCGCTCCCTTTCCCCTTCCATTCATGTAAAGATTCATTTTCAATTCTCTTTGTATACAGAAGATCAGTTTAGTATATATTAGGTAAAGATTTCAACATTTTGCCCATATAGCAACATAAAGTGAAAAAACTACCATTGGATTACTAATTATAGCATTAAATAGCAATGTACAGCACATTAAAGACAGAGATCCTACATAATTTTTTTTTCAAATTAACACACTTTTTAAAATCACCTCTTTCTCTCTGTCTCTGGTTGTGTTTGATATACGCTCACATATAAATAAGTACAACAAAATATTTGGATTCATTTTTTGTACTTACATGAAATTTATTGATTTATTAAGGATAGTCTCCCATGTAGTCAGTTAATAACTTTTTTCATTGTCCAATTGGTAGAACAACTCATTGTAAACTTTTTTTTTGTATTTGAATGAAAATGTTTTAATTTTTAATCTTTTGTTTTTGTTTGGCCAACTGCACTTGATATAGAATTCTAATATAGCATTTTTTTCTTTCTGTGCTTTAAAATGCCATTTCATCTCTGGCTTCCATATTTATTATGAAAAGTCGGCACTTGATCTCCTTTTTGCTCCTCGGTGTTAACCTGTATATCTCTTCTCCTTTAGCTGTGAAGTGCTGCTGTGTAATTATCTTAATATTTGTTCTTCTTCAAGTCTACTGACTGTCTTCAGTTTGAGATTTTGTCACTGATGACATTTACAAACTCTCAGTTTTTATATCTTCAACTAGTTTCACCTATTTATCTTCCCTCTGATCTCTTTCTTGGACTCCAGTTACATATAGCTTAGACTTTTGGAGCATGTCCTCCATTTTTTTTCTCATGTTCTACTTTATTTTTCCCTTCTGAATGTCAGGTTAGATATTTATTCAGTTTTAGTAATAGCACCTTCTGGAATGTCCAGTCTGCTGTTAACTCCACCAAATAAGATCATACTGTTATATTTTGTATTGATTAGTTTTCTTGCCTAGAATTCCCATTTATTTTCTGTTTTCCTATTTTTGTTTAACATGATCATAGTTTTTGAAGCAGCTTTCCTTTGCTAACTTCAATATCTAGCATAAATATTGTTCTGTCTCTGTTATCTATTTGTTGGTGATCACTTTTTCCTGCATTTTCACTTACCTAGTAATTTTGGATGTATATAGGGCATTTTGATTGATGCATAGTAAAGGCTCTTGATTATTTTATCATTCTTTGAAGATTTTTAGGCTTTGTATTTACAGACATATAGATTATTAGTGGATTTCCTTGTAATAATAAAGAATGCCACTAGGTTTTATCCCAGTAAGATGTTCTTCATAAGGTGGTCTTACTCCTTTGTGTTTTACTCCTTGTGGTTTCTGAAAAAATGAGAGCCCAACTTTTAAAGTGACAGAGTGAGTGAGAAAGAAAAAGAGAAAGAGAAAGAAAGAGAGAGAGAGAGAGAGAAAGAGAGAGAGAGAGAGAGAGAGAGAGAGAGAGAGACTTCCATCCTCCAAGAACTTCATCTAGGTTTCCCAGGTGGGTGGCAGGAAGCTGTCATCTGCTGCTTTCCCAGGAGTGTTAGCAGGAAGCTGGATAAGAAGCTGAGTGGCCAGGACTTAAATCATCACTCCAACATGGGATGCTGGTGTCTCAAGCATGGCTTAACCTGCTGTGCCACAACTCCTGCACCAAAAGCCCAAGTTTTTTAATTTTTTTTTTAATTTTTTTTTCTTTTTTTCTTTTTTCTTTTTTTTTTTTTTTTGACAGGCAGAGTGGACAGTGAGAGAGAGAGACAGAGAGAAGGGTCTTCCTTTTGCCGTTGGTTCACCCTCCAATGGCTGCCGCGGTAGCGCGCTGCGGCCGGCGCACCGCGCTGTTCCGATGGCAGGAGCCAGGTGCTTCTCCTGGTCTCCCATGGGGTGCAGGACCCAAGGACTTGGGCCATCCTCCACTGCACTCCCTAGCCACAGCAGAGAGCTGGCCTGGAAGAGGGGCAACCGGGACAGGATCGGTGCCCCAACCGGGACTAGAACCCGGTGTGGCGGCGCCGCAAGGCGGAGGATTAGCCTGTTGAGCCACGGCGCTGGCCCCAAAAGCCCAAGTTTTGAAATCAAGGCCTTTCACCCTGAAATTCTCAAGTACTGTCTATTCTCTCAAATCTCTGATAAGTTTGTTAGGATCTTGGTGGTTTATTTCACTCAGACTCTCCAAGTCTCACTTAGTACTTTGGACTTGGTCAAAGAGCCCAAGGAAAAAAAATCATCTATTATTTTTGGGAATTTATTGTGTGACTCCATTCCCCAGTTATATAGACAGCTATGAATTCTAATTTTTGCTCCTTCTTCCAGGTTGCTTCATTTTGAGCTCTAGTTACCTACTCTAATTTAGAAATGCAGTTGGGGAGAAAGCTAGCATGAATGTAGAACTCATTTTGTATGATTTTTTTCTCAAAGATTGTAGCACTGCCTTTACTGTGGCTCTGTCTGTAAGAGTTGTGTTCTATGCTTATTCCAGTTTTTATTCTCATTTTTCTTGGAGTGGTAAATTTGATACCTACTTACCTTTCTTTTTCGGAATTGGAAGCTTCCAACTCCCTGATTTTACCTACACTGTGTTTAAATCCATTGCAGTTATTCTGTCTGTTGCTTCTATTACTTCATCTTTGGCTAGGGAGAGGTTATGTTTTCAACTTGTTTTTATAGGTAGATTAATATTGCTTTGAATATGGTAGCTTTTTAGTTCTTTTTTTAGGATTTAAGGTCATATGGATATATTAAAATTAGGAAAACAAGGTTCATAGAAAATAAAGAAAGCTGTCTAGTACCATAGAATATGAATATGGTAAAGTTAAAAGTAAATATCTGCTTCTATTTTTTGAAACATATTGTTACTGTTTTATGTCTAATTTACTATTATTCACCAACATATCTTAAATAAAGTAGCTATCAATTGAGAATAAAGTAGTTGCAATTTCATTTGGAAATAAAAAGGTAAAGTCAAGTTTAACAAACTAATATTTGAGATGAATTAATTCTTGGTCAAATGGCCATTTTATAACATTTATTCATGTTAAGATGACCAAACTAATTTTTATTTTTCACATGAGCTAATCTAATGGTACCTCAAAAAGTGTTCTGAAAATATATATTATGAAAATCACGGATTTCAAAATTTTGTTAATAAAAATAATCTCAATATTCGACAAATTTTCTTTAAAATTTTTGAGATGCAAAGAGACAGAAAGAGAGAAATCGAGAAAAGAGCGCCTGTGTACTGGTTCACTTCTCAAACCACAGCCATCAGGACTGGCTGGAATAAAGCCTACAGCTGGGAATACAATCGTGGTCTCCAACATAGGAAGCCGAAACTCAATTTCTTGTGCCATTACTGCTGCCTCAGAGGGTCTACATTATCCAGAAGCTGGAGTAAGAAGCTAAAACCAGAAATTGAACTCAGGTGCTCTTTTGTGAGGTGCCAGCATGTTAACCACTATACTAAATGCCTGCTTCCTACAAACTTTTTGAAGTATCCTTTTTGTATATCAGACTTGCTACCTGATAAATTTCCAGGCAGAACTTCGTAAATTTCCTGATGGAAGGGTCAACCTGTATTTATTTATTTATTTGTGGGGCATGAGCGCGGCCAGGCCAGGCCAAGCCCGGCCCCGGGGCTCCGCATGCGCAGCTGCTCCCGGGTGCCCCCGCCCGAGCTGCGCAGAACGAAGCCTTGTGGAGCCAAGTAAGATGGTGCCCAGAGGAAGTAAGATGGGCGGAATCCAAAGTTGTTTACCACTAAAACTAATTGGCTGCGCAACATCAAGGGAGGTAGCAAAACTAGTAACAAGTGTATAGACATAGGGCTAGTCCTATAGAAATCCCCCCATAAGGTGATTTTTTAAGTGATTGGTTGGTCCTTAGCCCTGCCCCAATGACTCCGCAGTTTTGTGTTATAAAAGGTACTATTATGCAAAAGGTGACTGAGTCCTTGCAACTAGACTTGGCTCCCCGCTGTGTCTGATTGTCTCCGGACCGGGAGGCTGGGGAACGGGCAAGGGCGCACTTACCTTTCCTCAGACCCAGTCCATCCTTGTACGGGTGGACTAAGACCCAGCATTTATTTATTTATTTATTTATTTGAAAGTCAGAGTTACACAGAGAGAAGGAAAGGCAGAGAGAGAGGTCTTCCAACCCATATATATTTTTTTTTAAACAAAGTTTTACAAAACTATATTTGCTGTTGTATTATAAAAACAGGCATTACTTACCTTCTGGTTTTTGTTTGTTTTGTTTTTTATTTCCTTTTTCCTTTTTTCTTTTTTTAAATGTTAGATCCCAAATATAATGGAAAAATGCAGTGTTTGTCTGTCTGTGTCCAGTTTATTTCACTCACCAGGATATCCTCCAGTTGTATCCATATTAATGCAGATGTGGAATTCCATTTTTGGGGGGAATGGGAGAATGTGGTATCTTTCTTTTGTAATTTTTTTTATTTTTTTAATTTATTTTTTAAGGAATTCAAATTTCATAAGTAAAACTTTGGGGATATAGTTATTCTTCCCATCAAACCTGCCCTCCCCCACACACACTCGCACCCCACCTCCTCCTCCTTCTTCCCCTGCCAGTCCCATTCTCCATCAAGATGTTACTTATCAGTTGTTACCTCGAATGTAAATGACTTCAACTCTCCAGTTAATAGACACAGACTGGCTGAATGGATTAAAAATTGAAACCCAACTATTTGCTGTTTACAAGAAACACATCTCACCAACAAAGATGCAAGCAGAATGAAAGTGAAGGGATGGAAAAAAAAATAGTCCATGCCAACAGAAATCAAAAAAGAGCTGGTGTAGTCATCCTAATATCAGTCAAAATAGACTTTAACACAAAAACTGTTAGAAGAGACAAAGAAGGGCACTATGTAATGATTAAAAGATCAATTCAACAGGAAGATGTAACGATTATATATGGATATGTACCTAATTACATGGCACTTGGCTATTTAAAAGAAATGTTAAGGGATCTACAAGGATACATAGACTCCAATACAATAGTAATGGGGACTTCAACCTCCAACTTTCAAAAATGGACAGGTCAACCAGACAGAAAATCAACAAGGAAACAGCAGAGTTAATTGACACTATAGACCAAAAGGACCTAACAGATGTCTATAGAACATTTCATCCTACAGTTGTAGAATACACATTCTTCTCACAGATGCCTGGAACTTTCTCTAAGATTGGCCACATACTAAGCCATAAAGCAAGTCTCAGCAAATTCAAAAAAATCCAAATCAAACCATGCATCTTCTTGGACCACAATGGAGTGAAGACGGAAATCAACAACTCAGGAATCTCAAGAACATATGCAAGCATATGGAGACTGAACAACATGCTCCTGAATGAACAGTAGGTCATAGAAGAAATCAAAAGAAAAATCAAAAAAATTTTGGGAAATAAATGAAGATGACAATACAACATATCCAAACTTATGGGATACAGCAAAAGCAATGCTAAGAGGAAAGTTTTTAGCAGTTGGTGTCTACATCAAGAAATTGGAATGACACCAAATAAATGAGCTAGCAATGCATCTCATGGATCTAGAAAAACGATAGCAAGCCAAACCCAAAACTAGTAGGAGAAAAGAAAAATTATAATTAGAGAAAAAAATCAACAAAATTGAATCTAAAAAAAAAGAATACAAAAGATCAGCAATACAAAGAGCTGTTTTTTGAGGAAATAAACAAAATTGACACACCATTGACCCAACTTACCAAAACAGTGAGATAGAAGACCCAAATCAATAAAATGAGAGATGCAAAAGGAAATGTAACAACAGACGCAACAGAAATAAAAAGAATCATTAGAAATTACTACAAAGAGCTGTATGCTAACAAACTGGGAAACTTAGAAGAAATGGATAGATTCCTGGACACATACAGTTTACCTAAATTCCCCTGTGAAGACACAGAAAGCCTAAACAGACCTATAACAAAGATAGAAATTGAATCAATAACAAAGATCCTCCTCACAAAAACAACTCAGGACCTGATGGCTTCAGTGTTGAATCCTACCAGACATTTAAAGAAGAACTAACTCCAATTCTTCTCAAGTTATCCATTCTCTTTGTTATAGCTGAATAATATTCCATGTGTATACACACCACATTTTCTTTATCCGGTCATCTAATGAGGAATACCATGGTTGATTCCATATTTTGGCTATTGTGAACAGTGAAAAGTTTGCCCTTTCCAATGAACAAGAATATTTAAGTGCCTATGCCCCTTAGGGACTTGAGATAATAAATGAAATATTTTATAAACAGAAAAAATGTCTTTAACACATTAACATAATTAAAATATCTGGTTATATCTTTAGCAATGAAGTAAATTTAATGAAGCAATATTATCCTTTCTATTTTACTTACCTAATTAGGAAAAATTGGTTTACCTGGCATCAAAATACTGTTGACAGAGTTGTAGAAAACAGAACAATGCTTTAGGATTGTAGTGGTAGATGTATGTAATTATTTATTGTAAACTTTTATACTCTCAGACTTAGTTAACAAAATTATAGGTAGCTATCATTTGAAAAACAAAATTCCAAAAGCATAAAGATGAATTTGCTAGGATTATCATGAAAGCAAAAATTTGGAGATAATTTGAATTCCCAACAATAGAAGACTGGTTAATTAAAATAATGATATACCCCACAACAGGATATTATACACTTGTTTTAATGTATTTTCTTCAAAGATATTAAAATGGAATGCATGTCAATTATATGGGTTTATGTAGTAAAAACATACAAAGAAACATAAAATATGTCAGTAAATGTTTTCTGTAAATGATAGTGTTACAGGTGATTTTAAAATATTCTTGCTCATACTCTTGTATTTTATAAATTTTCAACATATATTGCTTTAATGATTGGATAAAAAGTACTATTATTTATACCAAAAACATTTTATTTTCTTTATACTAACACAGTTAGATGACAATGGCCATGCTCTTGCAGGTTGATGAAATTATGTGATTGAGCTCAAGTTAATGGAGCATGAGCACAAATGCTGTTCTTCAGACCCAATAAAGAATATCTCCTTTGATGCTCTGGGTGCTTTCTCCTTCTGAAATCTTGACTCAATGAGTAATATATTTTTATTATTCAGGATCCTGGTGCTCTGAATCTTGTCTTGGGGAGAGCTACTCATGGAAATGGATTTTATATAAATGAGAAATCAAAGTTTACCTTAGTTGATGCATCAAAGATTTCATTGTTTATTGCAGCAGCTAGTGATACCTTAAAAACAAAACTCTCTTTGCCTCACTTTTCTCTGCATAACATGGAGATGACATTAATAAAACTAATGTCATAAGACCATTTTAAAGTGTATGCACATAGTCAGTCCTCAGTAAAATTTGATTGACTATTAACTTTATGTGTTCATTTATACTGGCACTTGGCATTGATGGATGTTGGGGTAATATTCTGATATCTTGTCTAAGGAAGTAGCTCTCTAGAGCTATAGCTTTGATGTTTTAAACAGCTTCTCTGTTGAGGAGATCCAAATCTAAAACAAAGTCATCAATTTCCAGAAAATAAGAAACTTTTTAATTCCATATTCATCAATATTTGTGCATTTTTAAAAAGATTTCTCTGTTTTGTTGAGGGATTTACTCATTAAAAATATCTAAAATTGGGGCTGGTTCTTTGACACAGCGGGTAAAAGCCCTGGCCTGAAGTGCTGGCATCCCATATGGGTGCCAGTTCTAGACCCCGCTGCTCCTCTTCCAATCCAGTTCTCTGCTTTGGCCTGGGAAAGCAGTAGAAGATGGCCCAAGCCCTTGGGTTCCTGCACCCACATGGGAGACCCAGAAGAAGCTCCTGGCTCCTGGCTTCAGATCAGCGCAGCTCCAGCCGTTGTGGCCATCTGGGAGTGAATTAGCAGATGGAAGCCCTCTCTCTCTGTCTCAACCTCTCTCTGTAACTCTGTCTTTCAAATAAATAAATCTTTAAAAAATATATTGAAAGTTGTGGATTATGACTTCATAATTTCTACATTTTTTTCTTTCAATGCATTTTCAAAACTATGGTTTTTTAAGGCATAGATAAAAAAGTGAGTGTTCTCATTGTTGTTTTTTGCACCAATTTCATGATTTACAGGTGGAGATCACACATATGAAAAAGTATAGAAACAGAAGTGAGTTCATAGAATCAAATCTATCAAACCTTTCAAAAGGTGAACCAGAATACATTATGCAATCATTCCTTTACACCGGTTAGTTCATCTGGAGCCACTAGTGCATATCAATCATTGAAATTGGGGGTATGGAACCAAATGGAATTTTCCACCCACAAAAGATATTAACTGTTGTATCAATGTGATAAAACATTTACTTTCTTAAATGCTTTTGGGAACTTTTCTATAAAAATGTAGTGGGAAAGGCTAACATGCTTTTAATATTCCTTTTGGTTGGGCAAAAATGTATAGATAATAAGAGACCAGTTTGTAATGCCCTGAATAGTAAAACTGAAAATATTTAGGAGAAAACTGCTTTTAAATGCAGTTACACAGGGAATTTTTAGAAGTTTTGGATAGATTTAACAATAAAGATTTAAGAATGGATTAAATGAAATAGGTCTGGCATGCTAACCTTGGAGCAAGACATTTGTTGGAATGTGATTTATTCATCACTAAAATCTTTGACAGCCCCAGCATTATAATTCACCAGTGAAAGTGGTTGCATAGAGGTGATATTTAAGGGTTTCTAGAAATAACTCTTCTGACACAAAATATCTTTTTATAGATGCCTAAAACTTATTGAGGGAAGTATTATGCTTTTGGATCTTCAGTATTTTTGTAGAAAGAGTAGTTCAGTAGAATGTCATACAGATTTGGGTTTGAATTTTAGCTCTGTCAGTTACTAAATATGACCTTAGATAAATTATCTAAACTTTCTGAGTTTTAAGAACTTTATCTTTAAAATACAATGCACAGTACCTAACTTCTGCCTTTTTTATGGAGATTAAAAACTATGGAGAACACAAAGCATCAAACATCATTCCTGGAGAGTAATAATCTCTCAACAAGTGAATAAACTCTTCAAGAGTTCATTATTTGTATCATTTTCTCTATGTAACTAGTGGAGTGTAGTCTTTATTTCTTGATCTTAGTGTAGAAAAAGGAACTTAAAGATAAATGTAGGTGATATGTACACAGGGAAAATAATAATTATATAAGGACAACTTCTGATAATTTCCTAACAATAGTTTTCATAATTTTGGTACAGTAATTCCTCCACTGATATTCTACACTGGGAATAAATAAACATTAAGTATACATAAAATGTCTCTTTTTAATGGTAGTATTGAGTAAAAATTGAAACAAAAGATATATGCTTAAAAACAAAGAAATGTTTAAATATATCATAATACAATAATTCAATAGAACATGATGTAATCTCTGAAAATGACTCACTATAAGAAAAGGAAAAGGATGCTTATGTCTCTTATATTTACATGTTGAGAAATTGGCAAAAAATCAAGCAGAATACTCATGGAAAATATTTATGGGAAACATATTTTTCCATACTTCTTTCTCTTTTCTCAAAAGAACTTTTACACTCTACAGAAACCAAACAAAGTAATGATGGGCATAGGGGAGATGAGGAGAATTTCTACAGCAAATGTCTCCAGCTGTCAGTAGCCATTTGTGATGTTAGAACAGCCACTGGGCTGCCTGACCTGATAATAGAATGGACAATATTAGTTTCCAAGCTCCAAGAACAAAATTTCACCAAGCAGACACTGCTGAAAATAGTCAGTTTGTGGCATTTACCTTTTATGTATTTCATTTTTTAGAGGTGAAACCATACTGCAATCAAATTCCAAATGTCCATTGTTTATTATCACTGATTAGCTAAAAGCAAGTGGACCACTAGATTTGAAATGAAAATTGAGAAATTTTGAATTAAGGCTCAGGATGTTACTAGTCTTGCTTATGACTACCATCCTTTTTTTTTTTTTTTTTGGATAAACTGAACATGACCTGGAATGTTACTTGCATTTTTTTTAATGACACTTTGGAGGCTATAGCAGCCACCAACCAGCAACTGGAATTGCCTAAAAGTAATGGCATTTGTCTAGCGTTGGCTTGGAGAAAGCTGATCAACAAAATATCCAGCATATATTTTTAATAACATCAGCAAAATAGACATGTCTTAGAATAAAGTTTTTATTTATTTATTTATTTATTTATTTATTTATTTGACAGAGTTAGACAGTGAGAGAGAGAGGCAGAGAGAAAGGTCTTCCTTCCATTGGTTCACTCCCAGATGGCTGCTACAGCTGGAACTGTGCCGATCTGAAGCCAGGAGCCAGGTGCTTCTTCCTGGTCTCCCATGCGGGTGCAGGGGCCCAAGCTCTTGGGCCATCCTCCACTGCCTTCTGGGCCACAGCAGAGAGCTGGACTGGAAGAGGAGCAGCCAGGACTAGAACATGCACCCATATGGGGTGCTGGCGCCGCAGGCGGAGGATTAACCATGGCGCCGGCCCGCAGAATAAAGTTTTAACATTTAAACTGTAGAATTCTTTATCATGGTATTTACATGGGAAGAACAGGTTACCAAGGCAAAGTGATAATGGATAGTTAACAAATATTATGCTATCCTTATGATAATTGTGCCCTATACATGATTATTCTAGGAGTGATTGTACAGATATATATTTTTTTTCTTTTTTATTGGAACATTTCTTTTTAAGTTCATCAGCAGACAACAGAGGATAAACTTCAGTAGCCCATTTTATAGCAGAGAAGCTCTGAGAATACAAGAGTAATTCAGAAACTCTTTGGAAAAATGCAATAAAAAGATAAACTTATTTTGGTGCAAAATTTGTGAAAGCTATGTATAGTTTTTTCATAATGTACATTTTCCATGAGCTCTCTGAGGACCACTTTTATGTAAAAGTCTATTCCAAAAGTTGAGCTTATTCATTGATTTGTTTTTTTCAATTATAAGTCACTTCTGAATCTCAACACCTCATATCCTTCCCTTGCTATCATGTTGAGGAAGCTGTCTAGGGGCCGTTTCTGTACATCTCAGGTTTCTGCGTATCTTGTGAGCAGAGGTGCTGACTGTCTTTGTTCTAGACTACGATGTCCAGGGTGTTGTGTAGTGAGAAGTTTTGGCAGACAAAGTGTCATCTTTGAAGCAGAGTGCAGGTTCATCTTCAGTCAAATGTTATAAAAGATAGTGTCTCTCTGGGGCAGTGGCCAGGCAGATTTACTTGCTGCTTTTATAACATCTTGGGATTTTCTGAATTTGTTACTTTCCTCGCCAAAGAGCAAATGATCTTCATGCAACACACTCCAAAACCTACCTGGCTCACTTTTTTGCCCCGTAAGCCTTCAGGAATGAGAACAAACACTGACACAGTGCTCATGCTGCTTCTATTATGCCTTATTCCAGTGTGCATAAAATTGCAGTAGACCAACATGTGAACTGGAAAGTGAGGTAAAATCTCAAACCCTTCATTATTCTTGGTGGAAGTTTAAGCCTAAATTTGCTCACCATTTTTAGCAACAACACAGCACTTAATGTTTTTTATCTCTATGTCAATTTGTATATGGACGTTTCTTATTTCATTTGTTTCTTCACTCTACTTAAGCAATGTTTATAATACATGTATACATTACTCTGTGGGAGGAAGTAATGGTACATATGTATTATGTTTGTGTAGATTTATAACTATGTAAGTGTTGAGGTTTAGATTTAAAACATAAAAATTGAGTATTTGTGTCTGTGTGTCTGTTTATTGGAGAATTAATCTGATACTGAAAAAACAATAGAAGATAAATGGCCCAGTGTCCTTGTTTCTTCCCTACTCTCTACACCTCCTGTAACTTTGTAAATTTAATTAGCCAAGTTTCATTCTTTGTTAATTTTAAGGAGAAACATTAAATAAGGTTTGTGCAGGCTTAAGGGAAATATAATTTAAAAATGACAGGAAGAAAGGTAAAACCAGCAAACAGATTAGACATTGAATTCTCTCTTTTCTATCTTCTGAGGCTCTTTATTATTCTTTCAGTACTCTGACGATTAATTGTAAGTTAAATAAAAGTTAAGATTTTACAGGGAAAGTTTAAGTGCAGTGCCTCTAACTCAGTAACTTTTTACATATAGTAGTGTTTATTTTCTTACATATACTGAAAATTTCTCATTTTACTTGGCAATCTCAGTTTGCCTAGACAAAATTTTTCTTGTTACGATAGGAGAAGCAATTTAGGAAATATAGTCTGGGGTCTATATTTGAGGTGTTTTATTGGACACATACAATAAAGAAGGTTAAAGTGATATGGAAAATAAAGTTTAATAATTAGTAAAAAAAAAAAAAGCATGATCACCTGACAAGAAGCATGTAGATAATATGAGGATAGAGGTAAAAGTCTGAGGGAGGTAGATGGAATGAATAAACATAATATTTGTAAAATCACAATTAGATGGTTCTATTGATTTGGATAAAATGTATAAACAATAGGTGATGTCATACAAAATATAGTTCTGCTTTGTTCACAACATTAAAAAGAAACTGTAAGAAGGGCAGTCATTAAGGAAAGCATAATAAATTATGATTGATAAAGCATACATTAAGTAATTGAAGAGTATTTTTTAAGATTGAAATGATACATTCTGAAGAAAGTCTATTTCTTTCTCCTCCAGGATTTTTTTAGAGTGGAGATTGCTCCTCAGTTGAGATTATCCACTTGCCATCAGTATTAGTTTCCTGTGGCTGCTATAATAAATCTGATAGTTTAATACATTAGATACTGTATCAACAAGCTGTCCTCTCAGAAAATTCTAGTAGAAAATAATCCATTTGTTGCCTCTTTTTAAAATCTTGCTACCATCAACATTCCTCAGCTTGTGGACGCTTAATCCCAGCCTGTGCCTCTGTCCTCATATTGTTTTCTACTAAGTGTTTGTCTGCCTTTTTCTTATAAGGATACATGTCATAGGCCCACCAGAATAATCCAAGAAAAATTTTCCTCTAAAAACCTTAATTTCACTATATATGCAGAAATGTTTCCATATAAAGTAACATTCACAGATTCATAGATATTTCTGAAGTTCAACGTTGAACTAAATATGTTGCCCAAAGGTGACCTCAAGCCAAAGAGACAAGGAACTAAGAACTCAATCATTTTACTATCCAACAAGGCGAACCCCCTAGAAAGCAATGCTCCCTTTTATAATTTACGCTGAAAAAAAAAGTGGGCATTATTAGAAGTAGTGACTTTTTTTTTAAAGATTTATTTTATTTCTTTGAAAGACAGCGTTACATAGAGAGGTAGCGACAGAGAGAGAGGTCTTCCATCTGCTGGTTCACTCCCCAGATGGGCGCAACGGCCGGCGCTACACCAATCCGAAGCCAGGAGCCAGGTGCTTCTTCTGGGTCTCCCACGTGGGTGCAGGGTCCCAAGGGCTTGGGCCATCCTCCACTGCTTTCCCAGAGAGCTGGACTGAAAGAGGAGCAGCAGAGACTAGAACCGGCACCCATATGGAATGCCGGTGCTTCAGGTCAGGGCGTTAACCTGCTGTGCCACAGCACCGGCCCCAGAAGTAGTGACATTTTAAATAATATGGGAAAAGTTGATAGAAATTCCAGAATTTTGGGACCAGTATTGTACATGTTAAGCTGCCACCAGGCATCTTATATGGGCACTGGTTCTTGTCCCAGATGCTCCATTTCCGATCCAGCTCCTTGCTGATGTGCATGGGAAAGCAGTGGAGGATGCCCCAAGGACTTGGGCCCTGCATTCACATAGGAGACTTGGATGAAGCTCTTGGTTCCTGGCTTTGGCCTGGACCAGACCTGGCTGTTGCAGCCAAATGGGGAGGAAACCAGTGAGTGAAAGTTCTCTCTCTAAGTATATCTCCCTTTCTTTTTCTGTAACTTTTCCTTTCAAATAAATAAAAATAAATCAAAAAATTCCAGAATTTCATAAGACAGATTTAATCCAGAATGCAAAACCAAATAAGTAACTATGAAAGAACAGTGGATTTCCAAGGAATTACTATTCATTTAAGATTAAAATGAACAGTAATTACAAAGGAAAAAGTCTGGAAAAAAAGGGATTTCTTTGATTTTAACCCTTTTTATACAAACTAAGCCAAAATACTCCCTTTTGAAATATTAACTTCATTCTCTTTGTACCCTAAATGGACATAGTTCCCTCACTGATTAAAAAAAAAAAAAAAAAAAAAAAACTCTGAGTGAAAATACTTTTTATGATAACTCTCTTCAGCAATTCATCATCTCCTCTATTAAAACTCTATAAAGGCCAGTGCCGTGGCTCAACAGGCTAATCCTCCGCCTTGCGGCGCCAGCAGTCCGGGTTCTAGTCCCGGTTGGGGCGCCGGATTCTATCCCGGCTGCCCCTCTTCCAGGCCAGCTCTCTGCTGTGGTCAGGGAGTGCAGTGGAGGATGGCCCAAGTGCTTGGGCCCTGCACCCCATGGGAGACCAGAAGCACCTGGCTCCTGACTTAGGATCAGCGCAGCGCGCCAGCTGAGGTGGCCATTGGAGGGTGAACCAACAGCAAAAAGGAAAACCTTTCTCTCTGTCTCTCTCTCTCACTATCCACTCTGCCTGTCAAAAACAAACAAACAAACAAACAAACAAAAAAACCTCCTCCATTACTCCTCTATTATAAGCTCTGGGGGTCAGTGCCATGGCTCACTTGGTAAATCCTCCGCCTGTAGCACTGGCATCCCATTTGGGCACTGGTTCTAGTCCCGGTTGCTCCTCTTCCAGTCCAGCTCTCTGCTGTGGCCCAGAAGGCAGTGGAGGATGGCCCAAGAGCTTGGGCCCCTGCACCCGCATGGGAGACCAGGAAGAAGCACCTGGCTCCTGGCTTCAGATCGGCACAGTTCCAGCTGTAGCAGCCATCTGGGAGTGAACCAATGGAAGGAAGACCTTTCTCTCTGTCTCTCTCATTGTCTATAACACTAACCTGTCAAATAAAAAAAAAAAAAATAAGCTCTGGCAATGTAAAACCATGTGGAACAGCAAAAACATCTAATCACTTTCAGATGAGCTGTTAATAGTTTACTGTAAATAGTATTAGATTTACATTTAGCAAAGTTATTTCATGGGTTATACTACTAGCTGTGATTTTTGTATACTTCATTGAAATTCCTAAAGCTTCAGATTTCTCAATATAGTATGAATTGTCATATCTACATAACAAGGTATTTTCAAAGAAATAGGAAGATATAGTGAAAGCACTAATTATCCTATCTAAAGAGAAATTTACATTCTATTCTTTTTTTCAGGCAGTAAGCCTTCAAGCAGGAAATGATTTAGTGCAGCTTTATTTTTCCAGTATTCAGATGTAAAAAAATAATAATTATTCCAAAGTTTAAGTTGCATAGAGACTGATACCAAAGACTAGAAAACTATCTATCTGTGTTGTATTGTAGCAAGATATTTCTTTGGTAAACCTGTGTCTTACAGTAACTTGGAAATCAGACCATGTGCCTTCTTGAACTGATAGTTCAGTAAGAAGTGGGTAAAAATATTAAGAATGTAAATGAGTGTTGGGTCTATTGCCTGCCATTGGTAAAGTATTACAAGAAAATAGGGGAACTCAGAAAAGATCATGCCAGTTAATCGATGCTAATATTTTATTTTTAAATAAACATAGCATAACCATGTTAACTGCACTATCTCCATTTTCTTTGTCACAAGGTACAGATATTAGACAACCTTGCACATGTTTAGGGAGCCATAAAACTGAATTGTGGTTAATAGAATAGAGGCCTAAGTGATATATGCTACTTCTAGGCCCAGGTCCTAAAATCCCTCATGAAATATACCATGCAATGTTTGTTCCTGTGCCTGGCTAGACAGATGTATGAAATTCAATAGAAGTCTGACACCCTGGAGTATAAATTGGTAAACTACAGTCTTCAGGACAAATCTAGTTGACCACTTTCTTTCAAAAATGTTTTATAGGATTTAAATTTTGGACTTTATTGTAAATGTATTTTTATAATTTTTTATTGGGACAGATTCACACTCCTCCAATATTTCTGGTTTCTTGCTAGTATATTTAAGTTATGTGGTTTGGCTGTGACTGTATGACCTGAAAAAGGCTAAAATATTTACTCTCTGTCCTTTTACTGAAAGTTTGCTGAGACCTTCCCTAAAGCATAATGGACCTGAGAAGTAGAGAGAGCCTAGGTCCTTAAGCAATTGCTTAGAGTAGAACTCTCTCCATCTTTTCTAGCAGGCCTCTGCTGACTCATGGAAAACTGCGATGTGAGTGAGAAATATAATTTAATATAAAGATGATGGGGTTTTATATTTCTACAGCTTGCGCTTACTCTAATATAGAAATTGGTACTTACAGTGCAATAATACTGTAATAAAACCTAAAACATGTAGCAAATTTAACTGTTGTGCATTAAGTTGCCCAAAATCTGGTATCAAAGACTAGAAAAGTGTCTATCTGTGTTATATAATGGAAAGATATTTATGTGATAAAACACTGTGCTACAGTTACTTGGAAATCAGACCAACTTGATTGAGTTGGTAGTTCTATGAGAAGTAGGTAACAATAATCAGAATGTAAATGTGTGTTGGGACTATTGCTTGCCATTGACAAGCTGTTACAAGAAAACAAATGAACTCAGAAAAGATTTTGCTGAAGCAGAGTAAACAGAATCAAGAATCAAGAAATTCATTTTTTTTTTTTGACAGGCAGAGTGGACAGTGAGAGAGAAAGGTCTTCCTTTTCTGTTGCTTCACTCCCAAAATGGCTGCTATGGCCGGTGTGCTGTGCTGATCTGAAGCCAGGAGCCAGGTGCTTCCTCCTGGTCTCCCATGCGGGTGCAGGGCCCAAGGACCTGGGACATCCTCCTCTGCCCTCCAGGGCCACAACAGAGAGCTGGACTGGAAGAGGAGCAACCGGGACAGAATCTGGCGCCCAAACAGGACTAGAACTCGGGGTGCCGGCACCGCAAGCAGAGGACTAGCCTATTGAGCCGCAGTGCCGACCTCTTTTTTTTTTTTTAAATTTTTATTTGACAGGTAGAGTTAGACAGTGAGAGAGACAGAGAGAAAGGTCTTCCTTCCGTTGGTTCACCCCCCACATGGCCGCTACGGCTGGAGCTGTGCCAGGAGCCAGGTGCTTCCTTCTGGTCTCCCATGTGGGTGCAGGGTCCCAAGCACTTGGGCCATCCTCCACTGTCTTCCAGGCCACAGCAGAGAGCTGGACTGGAAGAGGAGCAACTAGGACTAGAACCAGCACCCATATGGGATGCCAGCAACGCAAGCGGAGGATTAACCAACTGAGCCACGGCGCTGGCCCCAGGAAATTCATCTTTCAATGCCATGAAAGTTTCTAGACCACAGATAGGAAGGAGTGTGAGGTCCAAAAAACTAAGCTGTGAAGCGCCGAGGAAATATTTTTTTTCTTTTCTTTTTTTTTTATTTCATAAATGTGAATTTACAAAGTGCAACTTTTGTATTGTTGTGGCTTCCCCCCCCCCAACCTCCCTCCCTCCCATGGCCCTCCCCTCTCTCTCTCCCATCCCACCCTTTATCAAGTTTCATTTTCAATTACCTTCATATACTGAAGATCAACTTAGTATATACTAAGCAAGGGGTTCAACAGCCTGCATTCACACAACCACACAAGGTATAGGGTATTGTTCAACTTGTAGTGTTTTTAAGTTTCATAGTAAAACACATTAAGGACAGAGATCCTACGTGGGGAGCATGTACCCAGTGACTCCCGTTGTTGATTTAACAATTGGCACTCTTATTTGTGATGTCAGCAATCACCCGAGACTCTTGCTATGAGCTGTCTAGGTTATGGAAGTCCCTTGAGTTCACCAACTCTGTACTTGTTTAGTCAAGGCCGTGTCACAGTGGAGGTTCCTTCCTCCCTTCAGAGAAAGGTGCCTCTTTCAGCTCCAAAGAAATTATTAAGTCAAATAGTGACTCAACCCAGCAGCAAATAGGAGCTCAGTGGTGTTTCATGTGCATACCCTGGATTATCATTTCAGATAGGTTTAAGGCAGTTACTATTAATTTGAGGGTAACAGGCATTTGGGTGGAGGAATGAAGCAAAGAAATAAAGCAGATGTGAGAACAATGCTTGAGGAAGAGCTTGAATGTGGTTCTCAGTTCATAAAACTAACTGGAAGCAAACACATGAAAGACCTACTGAATTCTGGAGATAACTGTTTTCTAGGGAATGTGTAAACCCACAAAGAAGAGCACCAACAAAGAACAAATGCAGGCCTTCAAATAATCACCGTGTGAAAAGAGATCTGGGAAAGCCTGCAGCCCTCCAGGATAGACATGCCCCTCTATAGCATCTGCAGCTGTGAATATGGAGATTTCATGTAATTAGGATCTGCTGAGAGGCAGAGGTGTGGGACTTGCTCTAAGAAAGCAGATTTGGGTGGGTTAAGCTACTGCCTGCAATTCCAGTATCCCATATCAGAGTTGGTTTTATCCTTGGGTGCTCTGTTTCTGATCCAGCTCCTCACTAATGCACTTGGGAAGGCAGTGGAGAACAGCCCAGCTGCTTGGGTTCCTGTCTCCAATGTGGGAAACCACAGTGGAGTTCCTGGCTCCTGGCTTTGACCTCATCAGCGTTGGCTGTTGCAGCCATTTCGGAGTGAACCACCCTACTCTCTTGTCTGTCATTATGCCTGTTAATAAATAAGCAGAAAGCTCAATCGCAAAAATAAATAAAAAGAAAGCAGTGGGGAATTCTTACATCCTCATGTTGGAGACCTTAGCAATGACAGCAGATTTGATTTTAAATATCACTACAGACTACTGACTAATATGTATTACTTTTACTTGTTTGGGTACATGGCTGAGGGAATGGAGGTAAGGGTGAATATACTCTTTTTTTTTAAGTTAATGGGTCCCTAGATTATAAAAAATCATAGATGGAACCTTACATTTTCTTTAGGGGGAAGAATAACAGTAGATGCATTGGCCAGAAGAGTATCTGACTCAGATAATGCTAGGCTTTCACCAAGTTTCATTTCTATTTCTGCCAGAACATCCAGCTAAACCGAATTTCCCAATCTCCTTTATTGTGAAATGGGGCACGTGACTAAATTCTGGCCAATGAAATGTGGCTGCAACTAATGTATATGTCCTTCTGGCTGTTCTGAAATTCTGTATCTCCTCCATCTACTCTTTTTTCTCCTGCTACTATGGAAATACGTAGATCTGTGAGATTGTGTCAGACAGGAAGGAAGCCTGGGTTTCTCAAAGAATACATACAGCAAGGTCTTCCAACATTTTGTTGGAATGTAATATGTTTAAGACAATAGATTAATGACTTTATTAAATCATTAAGATATCTGGATTTGTGTTACTGCAGCTAATTTTACTGTTACAAATAAAATATCCAGAGTTGTCATCCTTGATTTTGTTTTTGAGTTTTTCTGATCTATAAATTATCTTTTATTGTGTAATTATGTAAAGCTTTCTCCATTTCAGTGGACAGTTTACAAATTTTAAGAGATCTTTTTTTCTTGGCCGGCGCCGCAGCTTACTAGGCTGATCTTCCACCTGCAGCGCCAGCACTCTGAGTTCTAGTCCTAGTTCTAGTCACCAGTTCTGTCCTGGTTGCTCCTCTTCCAGTCCAGCTCTCTGCTGGGCCCAGGAAGGCAGTGGAGGATGGCCCAAGTGCTTGGGCCCTGCACCGGCATGGGAGACCAGGAGGAAGCACCTGGCTCCTGGCTTCAGATCAGCACAGCACGCCGGCTATAGCGGCCATTTGGGGGTTGAAGCAAAGGAAAAGGAAGACCTTTCTCTCTGTTTCTTTCTCTTGCTGTCTAACTCTGCCTGTCCAAAAAAAAAAAAAAAATGCAGGAGCTTGAATGCCCACCAAAAAAAAAAAAAAAAAAAAAAGAAAAGAGAGAGCTCTTTTTGCTTAAAACTGTTACCTCTATTGTTTCCTATGCTTTCTATTAAGTCTCACTAATACATTTAAAAACCAAAGAACAAATTAGAATAAAATATCATATAACAAATTTTGTTCCCTTACACAATGCAATTTCAGGTCCCATTTAAAATATTTGTTGAGTTGCATTTTTTAGGCTAGTTTTGTGTCCTAAGAGATCTTGAGTCAGGATCATCTCCTTTCAATATTGGTAAATATGAATTTGGTTCAACTTTGTATCCATTTGATTCTGTCTTTTCCACCTCCACAGTCTTCTCCATTTTTATTTGTCCATTTTCTTTATACAGTTTTTTTTTCTGCCTGTGACTGCCTGTGTTCTTAAGGAGAAAAAAAGAATTTCTGATACAGCCATATGTTATGAATACTTTCCCCCCCAAAATCTTTAGATAATGCATTACTAAACCTATGCCCCCAAATTTTGTATGTTTTCATTTTTTCTTTGTTTCTAAGACTTTATATAAGCCAAAGTTTGTTTGAAAATGCAATAATTTTGTGCACAGTTTAAAGATGGAAAGTTATTGCTAGGTTAATGTGGGCATCTTATTAATTGGTTCAAAATCAAATGAAAACATTCAGCATGTAATTTTTCATTATATATTTTTTCTCTTTCGTCACAATATATAATCCTTAGGCTGAAAGACCCTGTAATATATTTGATAGATAAGTTTAAATGGCTGTAAACTAAGAAATATTACTGTAACATGCTTAAGAAGATGCTAAGAAAGATCTCTTTCTTACTCTTACTACACTAGATTTATTGTGAGATTAAGTTACATGAAGGACAAAGAGAAGAATCCTTCAACTGTGTTGTTATTGCAGAGTGGAGAAATAAACAGTACTGATGAATGATTAATTTCTAAAAATTAAGCACTTTTGAAGTATTTATTATATATTTTAAACATTTCATTTATTTGTTTCGAAAGCAGAATTACAGGGAGAGAGGGAGAGGTAGAAATAAATCTTCCATATGCTAGTTCATGCATCAAACAGCCACAACAGCTGGGGCTTAGCCAGGTCTTACCCAGGAGCCCGGTACTCTGTTCGGGTCTTCCATATGGGTGGCAGGGGCCCAAGCACCCAGACCATCTTCTGCTGCCCTTCCAGGCACATGAGCAGGGAGTTGGATTTGAAGTCAAGTAGCTGGGACTTGAACTGGTGCTCATATAGGATGCCAGGGTCACAGTTAGCAGCTTCACTTGTGGTCCCATAGCACTGGCTCCTTTCAATTTATTTTAATTTATTTATTTATTTATTGAGAGGCAGAGTGTCAGAGAGAAAGAGAGGGAGAGGGAGAGGGAGACGGAGAGGGAGAGGGAGAGAGAGAGGGAAAGATTCAGTCCATTGATTTACTCGTGAAATGGTGGCAACAATCAGATCTGGGCCATGCTGAAACCGGGAACTTGGAGCTTCATTCTGGGCTCCCACAGTTTTGGCAGGGGCCCAAGTAATTCAGCCATCCTCAGCTACCTTCTCAGGCAGTCTACTAGGAAGATGGATTAGAAGCAGAGCAGCTGGAACTCCAACCAACAAACTCCTCTTGGATGCTGGCATTGCATGCAGGGGTTTAATTTACTGTGCCATGATTCTGTCCCAAGCCCTTTTTAAATTGCTTATGGTTATTTGGTTTTACACTGAGAAAAGTTCATATAATAAAGCTTATCTTTATTATTTGCTAAAATGGAAATTATAAATTTTATTATTAGATATACAGTAAATGAATACAGAATAATGATAATGTATTTTTGAATATGTGATTTTTTAAAATTAGAAACCATTTCAAACTATGAAATGACCTTTGAAAAGATCTCTGTATCTATTTGACCATTCCGTTGTTTTGTTCTTAGTCTTTTTTGGGTGATTCATACATTGATTATACTCTTTGATATTCTATAATATAAAAATTTTGTTGTTTTATTATCTGTGATTTAAAATTATATGTTGTAAAATTCCAAATGGCATTTTATTTATGCTTTCTTTTAAGGTTGTCTTTATTTTTATATTTTGATTGTAACATAATGAATGTGCATGTTTATGGAATACCAAATGAATAATACATGCTTTTGAAGGGTTGCAAAATATTTACAGATCCTGTTCATTTGGCACAAAAATTCCTTTGCATGGTGACAGTTTGATATTTTCTTGTACTGTTAAATATGCATCTACATTCTGGTCTAGCAATTCCATGCCTAGATATTTAACCAGATGAACTAAAAACAAATGTAACATATGTCTCCAGAAGTATTCTACAAATATTTTTATGAAATCTATATTCATAGTATCACAGCAGTTGAAAAATCCAAATAGGGCCGGTGTCGTGGCTCACTTGGCTAATCCTCTGCCTGCGGTGCCAGTATCCCATATGGGTGACGGATTCTAGTCCCGATTGCTCCTCTTCTGGTACAGCTCTCTGCTATGGTCCGAGAAGGCAATGGAGGATGGCCCAGGTGCTTGGGCACCTGCGCCTTCATGGGGGACCAGGAGGAAGCACCTGGCTCCTGGCTTCGGATAGGCACAGTGCTGGCCGTAGCAGCCATTTGGGGGTTGAACCAACGGAAGGATGACCTTTCTCTCTGTCTCTCTCTCTCTCACTGTCTAACTCTATCTGTCAAAAAAAAAAAATCCAAATAAACAAATTATAATATAGTCATACAATGGACTAAGTCTAGATATAAAAATAATTCACTACTGATAACTGTAAAAACAGATAAATTTCAGAAATATTACTATATTCTTTTTTAAAAGATTTTCTTATTTATTTGAAAGGCAGGGTTGTAGAGGCAGAGAAAGAGAGAGAGAGGTCTTCCATCTGCTGGTTCATTCCCCAGATGGCCACAACAGCTGGAGCTGGGCCAATCTGAAGCCAAGAACCAGGAGCTTTTTCCAGGTCTCCCATGTGGATGCAGGGGCCCAAAGACTTGGGCCATCTTCTACTGATTTCCCAGGTCATAGCGGAGAGCTGGATGGGAAGTGTAGCAACTGAGACTTGAACTGGGGCCCATATGGGATACTGGCACTGTGGGCCGAGGCTTTATCTGCTATGCCATAGCGCTAGCCCTATTATATTATTAATCTAAACATGTCAGAAATTCTTGCTGGTAGCTTGAAATTGGCTAATAGTGTTAAGTATTTACACTATTGAAATTGGCGAACTCTGAAAATCAGGGCTTTCATCTTCCCAACTGTCCAGGAACGGTTATGAAACGTTTGCACAGTTGCCTCTCAGCTCATTGAAGAACATAGAACTTGTGAGTCATGGATCAAAAATTTATGCCACAAGCTGTCAGACTGTAAAAGGCCAGTTCATAAATATATCAGACCTTGTGAATCTTATAATCTCTGTTGAAGTTACTCAACTCTGTTCCTGTACAGAGAATGCAAATATAGGTAATACTGAAACAAATGTATATGGCTGTGTTCAACTTTTTTTTTCCTTTTTTTAACACTTGTTTATTTATTAATATGAAGAGAACAGATTTCATGAATTTCACAATGATGCTTTCTTCCCACTCTTTCTCTTCCTTCCATTCTTTCTTTTTATTTATTTTTTTTTGAGATAACATACTTTTTTTTTTAAAGATTTTATTTATTTGAGAGGTAGAGTTAGAGGCAGAGGGAGAGACAGAGAGAAAGGTGCTTTGTCCTGGTCTCCCATGTGGGTGCAGAGGCCTAAGGACCTGGGCCATCTTCCACTGCTTTCCCAGGCCACAGCAGAGAGCTGGATTGGAAGAGGAGCAGCAGGGACGGGAACCAGTACCCATATGGGATACCAGCACCACAGCTGGAGGGTTAACCTACTGTGCCATAATGCCAACCCCAAGATAGCATAGTTTCAATTTGCTTTATAATCACAGGTTCAATGATCCTCTAAACAACTAGCTCTGTAAGTCAAAAGTTGAAATACCACTATTCCACAAAACATAGACAAGGGTTATATACAGTAATCAAATCACAAGATGCCAATCAAGATGTCAATTTCTCTCATGTATATTAAAGTGTTTTTTCGTACTCTATGTATTAGTACCAATAATAAGAGATAGCAAAATGACATTCGTCTCTTTGGGTGTGGCTTATTTCACCAAGCATAATGGCCACCATTGCATCCATTTTGGTGAGAAGACAGGATTTCACCCTTTTTATGGCTGAGTAGTATTCTATATAGTGTGTTCATACCACATTTACTTCTTCTAGTCGTCGGTTGATGGACTTCGGAGTTAATTCCATATCTTAGCTATTGTGAATTGAGCATGTTTATAGGGTTACAGCTAACACTTTCTAATGGGAAAAAAAGCAAAAGCACAGATTGTATTCAGCCAGAGCGTGTTTACAGCCTAACAGGAGGAGTGCAAGATAAACTGATGTCTGCCCACTTCCTGTCTGACAAATACCCATCCACTCCTGACCCAACTGGAGTGTTCAGCCATCCTCCCTGAACTACAGCTAGCAGCAGTTGTAGAGCTAGTAGAGCTGGAAAGTCCCTCCCTATAAAACCCTCTCAGCCTGGAAGAGAGAGGCTATGGTCTCTGTGACTGAGGGCCCATCTCAGCTTTATTCTCTAATAAGCCCACGCCAGCAGCTGAGTTGCCTTTCCTATTCTGGTTCTTTGACTACACTTACTGTTTCTAGCAGTTTCATATGCTGATTTCATTTTCTTTGCTTATTTTCCCAAGAGTAGATGGCTGGATCATATGGTAGTGTGGTAGAGGCCTTCCAGAGATAGGAAAAAAAAAAAAAAACCCACAAACGTATTCTGGGAATGGAATGTGGCCATTATCTACTTGCTTATAACTTTTTCAGCTTCTGCTTATCAACACAGAGTGATGGTGCTATCTATTGCCCGACAGTGTACAGCTCAGCATGTATGAGAAGAAATATTAGGTGTATTAAGGGAAGTTAAATATTATCAGTAAGAATTTACACATACACAGGTTTGTATCAATTTCTTTAGCCGCCACATAGCATTAAGACAGCCAATCAGAAATGTCTATACCATGTGTAGTGGACAAAGAAACTAAAAAGATATATAAGAAAATGCCCCTCTTTGTTCAGGATTCAGTATTCTTGGATATGAATCCAAGTGAGACTTATGCTGGCATAATAAAAATGATAATAATTGGGACCAGTTTTGTCTTGTAATAGGCTAAGCCTCCACCTGTGATGTTGGTATCCCATATGGGTGCTGATTTGAGATCCAGCTACTCCACTTCTGATCCAGCTCCCTGCTAATGAGCCAGGGAAAGCAGCAGAACGTGGCCCAAGTCCTGTACCCTTGTACCTATGTGGAAGACCCAGAAGAAGCTTGTGGCTCCTAGCTTTGGCTTGACCCAGCGCTGGTAGTTGGCAGCCATTCAGGGAATGAACTAGTGGATGGAAGATCTTTCTCTTGTTCTGTTTCTCCTCATTTCTCTGTAATTCTGCCTTTCAAGTAAATGCAAAATAATAATAATAATAATAATAATAATAATAATAATAATAGACTGCTTCCTGTTAAAGGCCTTGGTGTCTTGTCTCTGTTCATACATCCTGCTACAATAGAACAGGCAGTTGGCTAAAATTTGAGTGAGGACTACATTTTGCTGACTTTTGGTCTAAAGTCAATCAGTCTTAACTAGAGTCTGCTTACTGAAGCCAGTATACCAGTGGGTTGCATCTTGCATGAATTTTGGAATTACTTGAGGATTTTTTTTAGAATTATTAATGAATAGTTTCTACCAAAGAAAAATTAAACCAGATTTATGTGTTTGGGGTCAGGGTCTCACAACTTTTTAAGTTTCTTGGGAGATTCAAATGTATGATGAGTGTTAAGAATCAGTGTTAGGAATTTTATGGCCTCTAAACATACAAGAAAGCCTTTGTTCTCATTATTGTCTTGAGCAAAAAGGAGGTAGGGCTGATGAAACAATGTGAGTGGCACCTTGAGCAGAGCTGAGTTAAGATTTCTAAATGTTGCTGTAAGGCCACCACAAAACACACCAAACACCAGAGTAAGGGAAAGAGTTTATTGGGGGAAACCAACAGACTGGAAGAAAGGTGCGAAAAAGGAGAAAGAGAAAGATAGAGAGAGGGAGGAGGGGAGAGAGAAGCGAGAGAGTGGAGAGGAGGGGAGAGAGAAGAGGGTGAGAGAGAACAGCAAGAGAACCACGTGTTCAGGAAGAGGTCCTTTTAAAACTTTGAGGGGGGTAGGAAAACAGGAGCAGCAAATCCCATTAGGATGAGAATGGAGCTTGATACGGGTGGTTGGGCCATGTGGCCATCTACTTTCCAGCAATGGCGGCAGGGGCTAGAGCCTAGGATGGTGTCAGAGTGTAGATTGCACCGTAGATAAGACTGCACCATTTTCCTAACAGTTGCCAACACTGAAAAAGTTATGGTATTTATTTGCATCTCACCACTTAAAGCATCAGAAAAACATATATATATATATATATATATATATATATATATATATATATATTTGAGATTTAAAAGTATTTATTAGAATCAGGGACCTCCAGCCAGAATCCTGTCGAAGGAAGCTTCCAAGAGAGGAAAACCCAAGGGGGACTGGTGGCAGTTGGCTTTTAAGTAGAATTTCAAGAAAAAAAAATAACAATCAGATAGGCATTCTGTTACCAGGCACAAAAGACCCTATTTACAATTCTCCATCCTGTCTGCCCTGCTAAGGGTGGGATGGATAACTTCACAATAAGCTGTGAGCTCTGGAGGAGCTCCCTTGCTAGTCTCATGGTAAATTTGGAGATTCTGAAGGAAGGAGGGCAGGAGGGCAGCCTGTTAGTTCTTGGAGAAGGAAGCAAATATTTTAAAACCCAAATTCCACTGGGATCCCCTGACTATCTATTAACCCATCTTGAAGCAGGTAGGCATACAGGTTAAAACTGATTAGGTTTGTGAGCTGGAAGACCACGCCTTTGCCATGCCCCTGTGTGACCTCATGTCCTACCTAGCCGCACCTGGGTGCCCACCAGCCAATCAGGTTAATTAACCACTTCACTTTGGAAGCGGGTTAAAAGCCTGGGACATGGTGTGTTCCGGCCCTTCTCTCTTCCCTGGCCTCTTGCCAGGAGGGGGCTTGCTCTAGCCCTGCACCTTCAGGGCGCCTGGCCTTCAGGCCACCTGACCTAGACTTCCTGGCCTAGATGCTCCTCCACATGGCTGGTTCCTGGTGCTCAGTATGAACCCAGATTTACCTCTCTGTCTCAATAAAACTCTCACCCTCCTATGCATCTTTCTCACTAAATAAAGGCTTAAAATGCACTATGCTGCCTCATTTATCTGTGCCGGTATTTAGACTTCTCCTCTAAATATTAGACAAGAACCCTCTTGGGCTTATTAATTTTGGGGATTTATTAGTAAGCATATGGTGAAATCATATGGCACCCCAAATTCTGGTAGCATATGCAGCACACCATATAGCACTTCTGAGGAACTTTAAGGGGCCACATTTCTGTATAGATTTTCGGGGGTCATGTCCAATTTCAGCCTGACTCCTCACATTCCCTCTTCTCAGATGGAAACCCTAACATCTGTTAGTGGGAACTGGGCGATGATCACTCTGGCTGCTTCATGCTGAAAAGGGGCATCTTTGGAATGGGGAGTCAAGACAGGGTTCCAGCAGGAGGTGGCTTCTCAGAAGGAGGTGGGTTCTCCAGCGGGATGCAGTGTTACTGTGCAGAAACTGCTTCCATAGGCGGTTTCACGTGCATGGTCACTGCTTTTTTAAGTCCGAAGAAAACAAATATAACAAGCAGTTTAAACTCACAGGATGGAAAGCTGAGATCAGAGTCTTTATTAGAGGCCCTAAGAAAAGTGACTAAACCATGAGCAAGGTTATTTTTTTTTTTTTCATTGAGAGGCAAATACAAACTGACTGACAGATAGGGCTTTAAAATAATCAGGTGGACTTAAGGCCTTGTCAGTTATGAGGCTCAGACTTATCTGTATCTCTTTATATATGGTGCATCATAAGGGAGGCACCCTGTTGACTTCTATTACCTTGCTTGCCTGGGAGGAGAGCTGGCTTGAAGAGAAGGTAGGTGGCATTTCTAAAAGGAAAACATTTATTAGTTAACATACAGTTCTGCCTGCAATGTTGTTGACCTTACTTGGCCATCCCCTCAATAGCAGTGGTTACTTTGGAAGGTGGAGAGAGTGAAGGGCTTGGCTTTTCAGCTTAGAGTGAACAAGGCCTGTGGCTCTGACCTGGAGCCCTTTGACTCCAGGGCAGGTCCATTTCCAGTAACCCAACTCAGCTGGCAGAGCTGCCAGGGCTCTTCATAAGCTGACTTCTGCTGAAGCCCTGGCTGTCCACATCGAAAACCAATGCAGTGGACTGGCCTGTTGGGGCTCCTTGATGGCAGATCACTGTGTAAAGCAGCCATTAATTGGCCGGCCACCTATCTTATCATTGCTTCTGCAGCCTAGCTTCTTCTTACTCCTGGTTTTTGTTAAAGCAGACCAGAGGAAACCTTCAAGAGAGTGCAAGTCAAGGGTGTGCTCTGACCCTAATCTTTGGTGGCCTAATCTAGAAATCTGTAGTCACTGGCATGATCTGAGTAGAAAACCTATAGTTTCTGAAACCAAAGTGTGTGTGTGTGTGTGTGTGCATGTGAGTAAATTATAATACCGTCTATCTAGACAAATGATTGTAAAATTATGGTTAAAAGCATTAAAACTGCAATTTCCTAAGCTAAGATGAAGTTGCCTATTAAGAGAGCTGGAATCTCTTCCAAGATATTGTACTCAATTCTAGAGTGTTCTCAAACCTATTAACAGACATTTATTCTGGCTAATTCCCTCTGTACATGCAAATTGAGTGGACTTCAAGCTCTGCACATTGGGAAAACTGAATGATCTTTTTTTTTAAACTTTAATTTAATAATATAAATTTCCAAAGTACAGCTTTTGGATTACAGTGGTTTTTTTCCCCCCTTAACTTCCCTCCCACCCGCAACCCTCCCATCTCCCACTCCCTCTCCCATCCCATTCATATCAAGATTCATTTTCAGTTATCTTTATATACAGAAGATCAATTTACTATATATTAAGTAAAGATTTCAACAGTTTGCACCCACACAGAAACACAAAGTGTAAAGTACCGTTTGATTACTAGTTATACCATTGATTAACATAGTATAACACATTAAGGACAGAGATCCTACATGAGGAGTAAGTGCACAGTGACTCCTGTTGTTGATTTAACAATTGACACTCTTGTTTATGGCGTCAGTAATCTCCCTAGGCTCTAGTCATGAGTTGCCAAGGCTATGGAAGCCTTTTGAGTTCGCCAACTCCGATCTTATTTAGACAAGGCCATAGTCAAAGTGGAAGTTCTCTCCTCCCTTCAGAGAAAGGTATGTCCTCCTTTGATGGCCTGTACTTTCTGCTGGGATCTCACTCACAGAGATCTTTCATTTAGGTTTGTGGTTTTGTTTTTTTTTTTGTTTTTTGTTTTTTTTTTTGCCACAGTGTCTTGGCTTTCTATGCCTGAAATACTATCATGAGCATTTTAGCTGGATCAGAATGCTTTAAGGACTGATTCTTTGGCCAGAGTGCTCTTAAGGACATCTGCTGTTCTATGATTCTGCTGTGTATCCTACTTCCCATGTTGGATTGTTTTCTCCTTTTTAATTCTATTAGTTAGTATTAGCAGACACTAGTCTTGTTTATGTGATTCTTTTGACTCTTAATCCTATCATTATGATCAATATGAACTGAAACTGATCACTTTGACGAGTGAGGTGGCATTGGTACATGCCACCTTGATGGGATTGAATTGGAATTCCCTGGCACATTTCTAACTCCACCATTTCAGGCAAGTACAATTGGGCATGTGCCAAACTGTACATATCCTCCCTTTATTATTCCCACTCCTATATTTAACAAACACCTAAGAATAATTGTGTGTTAATTACAGAGTTCAACCAATAGTATTAAGTAGAACAAAAAAAAATACTAAAAGGGATAAAGTATTAAGTTGTTCCTCCACAGTCAGGACAAGGGCTGATCAAGTCATTGTTTCTCACAGTGTCCATTTCACTTCAACAGGTTTCCTTTCTGGTGCTCGGTTAGTTGTCACCAATCAGGGAGAACATATGATATTTGTCTCTCTGGGACTGGCTTATTTCACTCAGCATGATGTTTTCCAGATTCCTCCATTTTGTTGCAAATATCCATATTTGATTTTTTAAAGCTGTATACTATTCTATGGAGTACAAATCCAATAATTTATTTATCCAGTCCACTGTTTTTATGTTTTTTTTAAACTTTTATTTAATTAATATAAATTTCCAAAGTACAGCTTATGGATTACAATGGCTTCCCCCTCCTAACTTCCCTCCCACCGCAACCCTCCCTTTTCCACTCCCTCTCCCCTTCCATTCACATCAAGATACATTTTCAATTCTATTTATATACAGAAGATCAATTTAGTATATATTAAGTAAAGATTTCAACAGTTTGCCCCCACATAGCAACACAAAGTGAAAAATACCCTTGGAGTACTAGTTATAGCATTAAATCACAATGTACAGCACATTAAGGACAGAGATTCTATATGATATTTTAAAAAAATTGATTAATTTTCTATGCAATGTCCAATTTAAAACCAAGTGTTTTTTTTTTTCATTTTCAATTATCTTTATATACAGAAGATCGATTCAGTATATACTAAGTACAGATTTCATCAGTTTGTACCCACACAGAAACACAAAGTGTAAAAATACTGTTGCAGTACTAATTATAGCATTACTTAACATTGGACAACACATTAAGGACAGATCCCACATGAGAAGTAAGTACACAGTGATTCCTGTTGTTGACTTAACAATTGACACTCTTGTTTATGGCATCAGTAATCTCCCTAGGCTCTGGTCATGAGTTGCCAAGTCTATGGAATCCTTTTGAGTTTGCCGACTTTGATCTTATTCTGACAGGGCTTCTTTGATGGCCCCGTTCTTTCCACTGGGATCTCACTTGCAGAGATCTCTCATTTAGGTCTTCTTTTATTTTTTTTGCCAGAGTGTCTTGGCTTTCCATGCCTAAAATACTCTCATGGGCTCTTGAGCCATATCCAAATAACTTAAGGGCTGATTCTGAGGCCAGAGTGCTATTTAGGACATCTGCCATTCTATGAGTCTGCTGTGTACCCCATTTCCCACATTGGGTCATTCTTTCCCTTTTTTATTCTATCAGTTACTATTAGCAGACACTAGTCTTGTTTGTGTGATCCCTTTGACTCTTAGAACTATCAGTGTGATCAGTTGTGAACTGAAGTTGATCACTTGGACTAGTGAGCTGTCATTGGTACATGCCACCTTGATGGGATTGAATTGGAATTCCCTGGCACATTTCTAATGCCACCATTTCGGGCAAGTCTGATTGAGCATGTGCCAAACTGTACATATCCTCCCTTTGTTATTCCCACCCTTATATTTAAAAAACACCTAAGAATAATTGTGTGTTAATTACAGAGTTCAACCAATAGTATTAAGTAGAACAAAAAAAAAATACTAAAAGGGATAATGTATTAAGTTGTTCCTCCACAGTCAGGACAAGGGCTGATCAAGTCATTGTTTCTCATAGTGTCCATTTCACTTCAACAGGTTTCCTTTCTGGTGCTCAGTTAGTTGTCACCAATCAGGGAGAACATAATGATATTTGTCTCTCTGGGACTGGCTTATTTCACTCAGCATGATGTTTTCCAGATTCCTCCATTTTGTTGCAAAGGACCAGATTTCATTGTTTTTTTTTTTTAACTACTGTATAATATTCTATAGAGTTCATATCCCATAATTTCTTTATCCAGTCTTCTGTTGATGAGCATTTAAGTTGATTCCATGTCTTAGCTATTGTGAATTGAGCTGCAATAAACATTGAGGTGCAGACATTTCTTTGATTTGCCAGTTTAATTTCCTTTGGGTAAATTCCAAGGAGTGGGATGGCTGGGTTGAATGGTAGGGTTATATTCAGGGTTTCTGAGCAATCTCCAAACTGACTTCCACAGTGGCTTTACCAGTTGGCATTCCCACCAACAGTGGGTTAGTGTCCCTTTTTCCCCACATCCTCGCCAGCATCTGTTGTTGGTAGAGTTCTGTATGTGAGCCATAAACTGAATGATCTTAATCTCTCTGTTAATACATGTATGAATGCTATACTTTGTTCTCCTGGGTTCCTGATTCTATATTTTTTAATGCATGGTTATGACAAGGCTTCCTTTAAATTATGGTTGAATTTCCAGATCATTATCCTTTCTGTAGTCTCTCCTCTCAACTACTCATACTGTTTGCAATTATCATCCTGCTGTTGAGGCTGATGATTTGAAGATTTTGGTTGTTTATGCAGCTTTGTGTTACTCTTGTAGGATCTGAACAATAAAGCTAGTATAAGGACTTATTTTTGGTCTCTTTGTCTTGCTTGTTATAAATCTGAGCAAATCATTGTCCATGACTTTTCCAAATAGGATTCCCTCTGATACAAATTCAAAGGGATGGAATTGTCCTCCGAGATGGCTATGAGATGCCTGTTTAGGCTTAAATACATTTCAGCCACTCTTCTGTTGGCTCTTGTAAGTCTACTAAGTAAATTACCTTGCAGGGCCAGTAGAGTACCAAACTGCCAGAAACTAACAGGCTAAGAATGATTCATCTAAAAGAGTATGCACAAGCCAGGATTGTCACTGTTAACAGAAAAAGAAAGTTACTACCATAATTTGGTATCTAAAGTGCACATTGTCAAATATATCTCTATATGGTGCCAAGCGTCCCAATGAAAACTGAAAACTTCAGTCAAATATTTGATATTTCCATGACATAAAAAAAAACCCTTCACCTGAAAAGATACTATATCACAGTTAGGTAAAATGAAAGGTTGGGTGACTAAGATAAGCAGATGGTGTCATATCAACTCTGAATTGCACTACTGACTAAACTAAAACTCTATAAAAGGAACACCTTATACATCTGTCGGTTCATTTACATTTAGTTTTGACACATTATATTCTCAAAACTACTATGTTAAGAGCCATTTATTATCACACACAAGGTACTTAAAAAGTTAGTGGTGAAATGGAATGAAAAGGGGACCAGCCCTATGGCGTGACAGGTGAAGCCACCACCTGCAGTGCTGGCTTCCCATATGGGTACCGATTTGAGTCCTGGCTGCCCTACTTCCAATCCAGCTCTCTGCTATGCCCTGGGAAGGCAGTAGAAGATGGTCCAATCCCTTGGGCCCCTGCACCTTTGTGGGAGACCCAGAGGAAGCTCCTGTCTCCTTACTTCGGATCAATGCAGCTCTGGCTATTGCAGCCATTTGGGGAATGAGCCAGCAGATGGAAGACCTCTCTCTCTTTCTGCCTCTGTCTCTCTGTAATTCTGCCTTTCAAACAAATAAATATTCTTTTAAAAAAATGGAATGGGCCGGCGCCGCAGCTCACTAGGCTAATCCTCTGCCTTGCGGCGCCGGCACACCGGGTTCTAGTCCCGGTCGGGGCACCGATCCTGTCCCGGTTGCCCCTCTTCCAGGCCAGCTCTCTGCTGTGGCCAGGGAGTGCAGTGGAGGATGGCCCAAGTCCTTGGGTCCTGCACCCCATGGGAGACCAGGAGAAGCACCTGGCTCCTGCCATTGGATCAGCGCGGTGCGCCGGCCACAGCGCGCTACCGCGGCGGCCATTGGAGGGTGAACCAACGGCAAAAAGAAAGACTTTTCTCTCTGTCTCTCTCTCACTGTCCACTCTGCCTGTCAAAAAAAAGGAATGAAAAGATGTTTGTTTTGTTGCAAAAAATGCTTGTAATATGTGCAGTTTTTTGTGAAACACATTCTCCATGATTTTTTCTGAGTTTCCTTATATATTTTGTATATAACTCCTTATTAGATATTTGGTTTGCAAATATTTTCTCCCATTCTGTAGGTTGCCTTTTTACTTTTTTTGCTTTTTCCCATTGTTGTAGAGCAATATTTTAGCTTAATTTATTCCAATTTTTTCTTTTTCTTTTTCTTTTTTTTTTTTTAAGATTTATTTTATTGGTTTGAAAGAGTTACAGAGAGAGGTAAAGCCAGGGAGAGAGAGGTCCTCAATTACATTTGTTCTCTCCCCAAATGGCAGCAATGGCCAGAGCTGAGCTGATCCAAAGCCAGGAGCCAGGATCTTCTTCTGGGTCTTCCACATGGGTGCAGGGGCTCAAAAACTTAGGCCATCTTCCATCGCCTTCCCAGGACATAGCAGAGAGCTGTATTGGAAGCTGAGTAGCCAGGACTCCAACCAGTGCCCACATGGGACTCTGGGGCTTTAACCCGCTGTGCCACAGCACCAGCCCACCCATTTTTCTGTTATTGCTTTTGTTGCCTATACTTTTGATTTCTCATCCAAAATCATTGCTAAGATCAATGTTATGAAGTTTTTCCTGTATCAAGGCTTATAGTTAAGTCTTAACTCCTTTTGGAGTTAATTTTGTGTGTGATGTAATTTGGCATCTGATTTCATTCTTTTGCATTGGACAACCAACTTTCCCAATATCATTTATTGAGAAATTATTTTTCCTATTGTATATACTTTCTCTCATCAAAGATCAGTCTATTATAATTATGTGCATTTATTTCTGGGTTCTCTATTGTGTTTCATTGTTCTATGTGTTTGGCTGTTCAACCAGTACTGTACTGGTTTGAATTCTGTGTGTCTGACCTATGTTTTGAAGCCAGGAAGTGGGATGACTTTATTCTTCTACCTCAAGATTGTTTTGGATATCCAGTCTTTGTTTCCATTTGAAATTTACTGTTGCTTTTCTACTTCTGTAAAAAAAAAAAATAGCATTGGAATTCTTTTTTTTTAAAGATTTATTTATTTATTTGAAAGTCAGAGTTACACTGAGAGAGGAGAGGCAGAGAGAGAGGGAGAAGTCTTCCATCTGCTGGTTCACTCCCCATTTGGCTGCAATAACTGGAGCTGCGCTGATCTGAAGCCAGGAGCCAGGAGCTTCCTCCAGGTCTCCCACGTGGGTGCTGGGACCCAAGGGCCAGGACCGTCTTCTACTGCTTTCCCAGGCCATAGCAGAGAGCTGGATCAGAAGTGGAACAGCCGGGACTTGAACTAGCACCCATATGGGATGCCCAGGCTTTAGGCCAGGGCATTAACCCACTGTGCCATAGCGCTGGCCCCGTGCATTGGAATTCTGATATGAATTCTACTGAGTCCCTAGATTGTCTTGGCCAGTATGGATATTTTAAGGTTATTAAGCCTTCCAATCCACTAACATGAGGTGTATTTTCTGATATTTGTCTTTTTCACATATTTTATAGGTGTTTTATAGCTTTCATTGTACAAGTCTTTTGCCTCCTTGATTATAAAGATACCCCTGTTGTCTTTTGGTTACTGTTCATATAAAATATATTTTCCCATGTCTCTACTTTCAGATTATGTTTGCCCTTAAATTCAAAGTGAGTATAAGTATATAGTTGGATCTTATGTTTTGTTAATCCATTCAGCCACTCTAAATCTTTAATTGGGGAGTTTATTCTATTTGCATTTTAAGTAATTAATGATAGGGAAGGATGTATTATTACAATTTAGATAATTATTTCCTGTCTTGTAGCTTCTTGTCCCTCTGTTTTGCTATTATAATTTTCCTTGGTGTTTCCATGATATTTTGATGTAACAAACTTTTATTCCTTTCTCATTTTATTTGTGTATTCCCCTATGGGCATTTTCATTTTGGTTACTCTGAGGCTTACCTAATACATCTCATAGTTACAACAATCTACTTTAAATTTGTAATAACCTAACTTCAATCATATATAAGAACTCTGCTTTTTATTTCTCTGCTACCACACACACTTTATTTTACTGATGAAAGAAATCATGACTTTATTTAAATTGTGTATCTATTAGCATATTTTGTGGTTATAGTTTTTTTTTCACACTTTCCTTTTTTGACTTCTCTGCCAGAATTCAGTTATTATTCACCACTGTTGTAGTATCACTGCATTCTATGTTTATCTATATTGTTACTTTTACTGGTGAATTTTACATTTTTATATGCCTTTTTTAAAAAAAGCTTTATTTTATTTATTTCAAAGACAGAGTTACAGAGAAAGAGATCTTCCTTCCTCTGGTTTTCTCAGGTGGCTGCGCCGATCCAAAGCCAGGATCCAGGAGCTTCTTCCGGGTCTCCCAGGTGGGCGCAGGAGCCCAAGGACTTGGGCCATCTTCTACTGCTTTCCCAGGCCATAGCACAGAGCTGGATCAGAAGAGGAGCAGCCGAGACTAGAACCAGTGCTCATATGGGATGCAGGCGCTTCAAGCCAGGGCTTTAACCTGCAGTGCCACAGTGCAGGCCCCTTTTATATGCTTTTAAAGTGCTGTATAATGTCTTTTCATTTCAACTTGAAGGATTTTCTTTAGCATTTCTTGTAAAACCATGTCTTGTGGAGTTGAACTCATTCAGCACCCACATTGTTGACCCAGAATAAGCTCTTGGCTCCTGGCTTCAGATTGGCCCAGCTCTGGCCATTGTGGACATCTGGGAGTGAACTAGCAGATGAAGACCCCCCCCCCCCCTCTCTCTCTGCCTCTCTGTAACTCTGCCTTTCAAATAAATAAATAAATCTTAAAAAAAAAAGATAGTCAAATACTTTCCAAATCTTAAAAAGGAAATTGACACTCAAAACCCAACATTTAGAAGCCCAAAAGAATGCATTTCTGTTGTTCTGAAATAATTATTTTATTTTCCATTTGATTTTGTCTGGCTTTTTAGAATGTGTAATTTCCATTTATCTGTGACTTTTCTAATTCTTTGTACTATTTATAATAATAAATATAATCAGTAATAACTGCTATTTTTTTCTACTTACATTGGAAAGAATACTACATCTGATTTCAGTCTTCCTAAATTTGTTTAGACTTGTTTTGTGTCCTAATATTTTATTTATTGTGGAGGCTGGTTATTCTGTGTGTATTTGAAAAAATATGTGCATTCTAATGTTATTAGATGGAATGTTCATATATGTCTGTTAGACCCATTTGTTCTTCCACTGCCTTCCCAGGCCATAGCAGAGAGCTGGATGGGAAGAGGAGCAGCTGGGACTTGAACCAGCACCATTTTTGGATTCTGGCTCCACAGGCGGAGGCTTAGGCCACTACACCACAGCACTGGCCCCACTACAAGGGAATTTTTTAAGGGAATTTTTAAACTCAGTTATTATATTCTCAAGCTACAAAATTTCCATTTGGTTTCTTTTTTGTATTTTTTATCTCCTTGTTGATATTCTTATTTTTTATACACTGTTTTCTGGAGCTTGTTGGTCATCTTTATGATAGTTATTTTGAATTCTTTGTAATTCATAAATCTTCATTTTATTAGTGTTGGATTATGCAGATTTATTTTACTCCTTTGTTCTCATTTTCCTATTTTGTTTGTTTCTCATATGCCTTACTACCTTGTGTTGATATGTGTGCATTTGAAACAACAGACACCTCTCTATTCTTTGCAGAATGGAAAACACATTCACCAATTACCCAGGTTTGAACACTGGGGCTCTCTCAGGTTGGTATATATAAGAGTAAGTACAGGTACAAGTATCAGCTTAGGTATAGGTATAGATATAGGTAAATGAGAATGGGTATCTGTATCTTTATCCACATAGATGTGTTTTTGCAACTGTACATCTAAAGTCCCAATTAGAAGAGTACAAATTTCTTTTCTCAGAACCTCATAACTTCTTCTCTGGTATGTGGTATGTTACCGCAAATTCTCTGGAGCTGCCACAGTCTGCCCAGCTCTTTAGCTCTCAGTGGTCAGCCTTACCAGGTATGCTGGATTCTGTCAACATTTCTCATCTGAGCCTTTCTATTCTATCTTGATATCACTTCACATTAGTTTATTCTTTTTATTGCTGTACAGTATTTCATTGTGAAACCAAACAACAGTTTATGCATTCTGCTTTTCTTAGAGATGAATAGACTGAGATGTAACACTTTTCATTACTTACTAATAAATTAGAAGTTTCAATTGTGTATCTAGTAACAATGTTAGTTGCCATTACTCTTGCTATGAATGAGCTTGAGTATATGTCTAATTTGTTTGGGTCCAATTATATGATTTTCTATGAACTATTATCTCAATCCTATTTTATTGTGTTTTAGCATTTCCTGTCAGTATATGAAGCCATTTATAATTACAAAATTGATTGTTGTAATTTTTCTTACCTTTTAAAATTTTCTCTTTTCTTCATTGTAGTTTTTTCCACAGACTTTAAAAAAAGTACATAATTTAATCATCAATTTTTCTTTGTGACATTTGTAACCTATGTGGTGATTAGAAGAGCATTCCTTACTACAAATATAAGTAGTACAGAGCAAATATTTTCTCATATTTTAATCTAGGGTCTTTGTGGCTTCATTCCTTTGGTTTGAATATTGATCCATTCTAAAATTTATTTGAGTTTAAAGACTGATAGAGATTTTATCCCAAATGGCTATTGCTTTGTCCAAAGACCACTAATGAAATAATATATCTTATCATTTGTCATCACAAATTTGTCTTTAAATATGTGTAGCTTATTTCTGAACAGTTTATTTTGTCCCACTTTATATGTATGACTGAATAAACTACAACTTTAGTGTAATAGGTAGGGTTAGATCTACTACATTACCCCTCAAGAGATTTTCTGGCTAATTTTGCTAGTTTATTTTGTACATAAATTTAGAGTCACCTCATCTAGCTTCAAAATGAAACAAACAACAGAAAACTATAGTGACATTTTACTCATGATTCCATTAAAATATTAGATTTACAAATGCAAAATTACTGATATATTTATGGTGATGTTTGTGTCCAAAATATCTGGTATGCTTTTCCATTTATTTAAGTCTTCTATTCATTAGTGTTTTAAAAGTTTCTTAGATGTTGTTTATTTATTATGTTTATTTGTAAGTGTTTTATCACTCTTTTAGTACACTGTATCCTCTAATTGATATTTGTGTTAAGAACGGTTATTCATTTCCTATGGAATTACTCTTTTATTTAATTATTTAATTGCAGTTTCTCTCTGAAAAAAAAATTTTTGCTAAATGCTAAAACTTTTCACATTATATCTTGCTTTCCATACTCTAAGTATTCAACAAAATGAAATGTAAACATAAAAAAAAGTAAAAAGAAAACAGAAAAGCCGAAGATGGTGAAGACAGGGGATGACAAAATATAATCCTTCCATCCTAAGGCAAAAATCTTCAGATGAATATGAGACAACAATGAAGACCATTTACACTTAAGGTAGGAACTTACAATATAGATTTTGTTCATTTTTTTCTCAAAACACTCAGGGATTTTAAAAATTATTTTTTATTTTTAGACCAAAGTCATCTCCTCTTCTTTCAACTCCCGATGCTGAATGTAGCCAATTTTGCAGCTGCTTAAACCTTCCACAGTCTGTCTTTGGGGAGAACAAACTGCTCCTTTACATCCACCTCAGCCTTCTCCAGCAGCACTTGCTGTAGGCAATGGTGCAGAGGTGATTTCTTTGGAGATTTAAAGAATGCACAGAAGCAATAGAACATGAAAGTGTGACAAAAGAATAAAGAAGAAAGTAGGAAAGGACGACAAAGAACTATTTTTGTCTCTAAAAGGTCACCATGAAGTTTGTATTTTAGGGTACAGTAGCAATAACAAAGGGCCATAGAACTCCACAGGAGAAGGTTTGACACCTCAGTCTGGGTCTCCACTCCCTTACTGGGAACTTCACAATAGGATCACTTCCTATTTTCCCTGTTAAATGCTCCCTGGGGCTGGGACAGGCTGTTGCTTTGAAAACAGAGAGATCCAGCATTTCGATAGATAACTCTGTGTTGAAGGTGAACTCTTAGATGGAGTAACAATGAATTATGTCTACAACTATAACTGAAAAAAAAAAAAAAACATTGAATGATACACAACTGTTAGAACTGTCTGAGGGTCAGACCCCAATATCTTCATCAGGGCTTCTGAATTCAAATTGTGTTTTCAAATAGGATTATATCATTTTCTTTTTTTTTTATTTTTTTTTAAACTTTTATTCAATGAATATAAATTTCCAGTATACAGCTTATGGATTACAATGGCTTCCCCTTCCCATAAGTTCCCTCCCACCCGCAACCCTCCCCTCTCCCGCTCCCTCTCCCTTTCCATTCACATCAAGATTCATTTTCAATTCTATTTATATACAGAAGATCAGTTTAGTATAAATACTTCAACAGTTTGCACCCACATAGAAACACAAAGTGAAACATACTGTTTGAGTACTAGTTATAGCATTAAATCAAAATGTACAGTACATTAAGGACAGAGATCCCACATCAGGAGCAAGCGCACAGTGGCTCCTGTTGTTGACCCAACAAATTGACACTCTAGTTTATGGCGCCAGTAACCACCCTAGGCTGTCGTCATGAGTTGCCAAGGCTATGGAAGCCTTCCAAGTTCCCCGACTCTGATCATATTTAGACAAGGTCATAAAAGACAGGTTGAGGATAGTAACCAATGATCCTAAGAGTGGCATTTACCAGGTCTGAACAATTATACAGCATTAAGTGGGGAAGAGGACCATCAGTACACACAGGTTGGGAGTAGAGCCATTGGTGGTAGAGTAGAGGTTATGATTACAATAATGACTCTGTCCTTTGTTCTAGACCCTGTCTAGTCCACTTGGGCCTCATTCCTTTGTAATCATAACCTCTACTCTACCAGGATTATATCATTTTCATCATGAACAAATGCAATCCTCCACACAATCAATTATATTGGTTGAGTACAAGAAATACCCTGCATTCTCATTACAGTATTTGATTATTTAAACATTCTCTGTAATTTTTATATCAAAATAATGCATACATTAACAGTTTTCTCTATTTAGGAAGAGCAAGATACATAGATTTGAGGGTCAATAACTCATAGTAGTGTTACCAGAGAATGGCAGGATCCTTGTTTTCACGCAAGAAAGAATTCAGGCATGAGACAGAGAGTAGTGGAAAGCAAAATAGCAAGGTTTGTTAGGGTAGGGAATGGATGGGCACTTCTCCAGACAGAACCTGAGAGAGAGTGCCCAGTCACTCAGACTGGGGGGGAGTGAGGTTACATGGTTGAGTGGAGAGAGTACACCTGGGCAGGCCAGGTGGGTGACTCAGCAGAGAGACAGAGGGCTGAGCCTGTGGTAAATTGAGGCAGGGCAGGAGGGGGGAGGGTTAAGGAGATAGGTCTTACCTTCCCACCTCTGCTCCTCCTGGAACAAAGGACTTTTTGGATGTAAATACGAAAAATTCCTATCTGAATTTCCCCCCTGAAGTTATCAGAAAGGAGGAAGCCTGGCTGGCATCACACTGATAGAGGAAGAATGGGCCAGACCCCCTGGAAAATTGGTAGGATGTTTGAAGTGCAGAAATTGAGCTGCATCTGGAAGGTTTTCAGGCAGAAGGGACTGGACCTCCACCTGGCAGGTTATTTAGTGTGCAGTTTACATTTAGGCCGGTGTTTTTTTTTTTTTTTTTTTAATTTAGTAAATATAAATTTCCAAAGTACAGTTTATGGATTACAATGGCTTCCCCCCACCCATAATTTCCCTCCCACTCACACCCCTCCCATCTCCTTCTCCCTCTTCCATCCCATTCACATCAAGTTCATTTTCAATTATCTTTATATACAGAAGATCGATTTAGTATATATTAAATAAAGATTTCATCAGTTTGCAACCACACAGAAACACAAAGTGTAAAATACAGTTTCAGTACTAGTTATAGCATTACTTCACATTGGACAACACATTAAGGACAGATCCCACATGAGAAGTAAGTACACAGTGACTCCTGTTGTTGACTTAACAATTTGACACTCTTGTTTATGGTGTCAGTAATCTCCCTAGGCTCTAGTCATGAGTTGCCAAGGCTATGGAAGCCTCTTGAGTTTGCCGACTTCGATCTTATTCTGACAGGGTCATAGTCAAAGTGGAAGTTCTCTCCTCCCTTAAGAGAAAGGTACCTCCTTCTTTGATGGCCCTGTGCTTTCCACTGGAATCTCACTCGCTGAGACCTTTCATTTAGGTCTTTTTTTTTTTTCCCCAGAGTGTCTTGGCTTTCCATGCCTAAAATACTCTCATGGGCTCTTCAGCCAGATCCGAATGCCTTAAGTGCTGATTCTGAGGCTAGAGTGCTATTTAGAACATCTGCCATTCTATGAGTCAGCTGTGTATCCCACTTCCCATGATGGATCATTCTCTCCCTTTTTGATTCTATCAGTTAGTATTAGCAGACACTAGTCTTGTTTGTGTGATCCCTTTGACTCTTAGACCTATCAGTGTGATCAATTGTGAACTGAAATTGGTCACTTGGACTACTCAGATTGCATTGGTACATGCCACCTTGATAGGCCGGTGTTTTTAAGGGGATGGGTCTTGCCTTCCCACCTCTTCTCCTTCTCCTCTTCCAGAACAAAGGACTTGTTGGATGTAAATATGAAAAGTTCCTTTCTGAGTTATCAGACAAGGGAAGCCTGGCTGTCGTTACCCAGCCTTTAGCCTGCCTTAGGGGAAGGATAGTTATCTGGTAGAAGGGGCAGGACCCCCTGAAAGGTCAGGATCCGGGCAGGGCATTCGAAATGCAGTATTGAGATGCACCTGGAGGGCTATGGGGATGACTTTGAGATGTGGATGCTGGACCTACATGTCAACTCCTTAGGCCTTTGTCACACACACATAAGCTCATTTCTGACTTCCTACTTAATATGCACCTATAATGTTCTGAGCACTGTTCTTTTTCTAAAAAAATATTTATTTGGAAGCATTTCAGAATGAGGAGAAACAGAAAGAGATCTTCATTCCTCTGGTTCACTGCCCATATGCCTGCATTGGCCAGAAGAGCCAGGCTGAAGCAGGAGTTGGGAGATTCATCCAGGTCTCCCACAAGGCTAACAAGGGCTCATACATTTGGCCATCTTCTGCTGCTTATTCTAAGCCATTAACAGGGAATTCGATTGAAAGTGGAGCAATCCATACACAAACAGGTACCCATTTGGGATGCTAGTGTCACACGTACTAGCTTTACCTGCTATGCCACAACACCTGTCCCTCTAGCACTGGACGTACAGTGATGAACAAAATCCCTGATTTCATTCAAGTACTGGCTGACAGAAAATCAATAATGTATTAGGTGACAATAAATGAGATCGTAAAAGCCAGATGATAGAAGAGAATCCAGAGAGAACAGAAAGAAGAGTGGGTAGAGCAGCATCTTCTCTAGGTATGGTAGTCAGGAAGGGCTTCTGGCAAAGTCTGGAATAAATGAAGGGAGAGAGTTGTGCAGTACTAAGTGTGTATGTGAGTGCATGTGTGTGCACATGAGCATGTGTATGTAGAAGGGTGGAGTGGCTAAGACGGATTGAGCAAGAAGCAATGTGGAAAAGATGACTCAGAGAAGCAGCCAGGGTACAGATGTTATGGGCAGACATTTTTAAATTTTGAGAGGTGAGTGAAAAGAAGAATTCTTTGTGGAAAATAGCCTGTCTTGGTGCAAGTGTTGATGCAGATAACAATGATAGGAGCTACTGCAATATTAAAGCCTGGTGGTAGCTTGCACAGGAGACAGTGGTGGAGATGGTAAGGTTTGGGGTAGGTGACATTTAGAGATACTATTCCTAGTTTGATGATTCAAAAATACCTGATTATTGTCAAATATTAAAAGTTTTAGATTGCTATTCTGACTTCCCAAGGCCTATCTATCTCTCTGAGATGTCATTTAAAACACAAAGTATCTGACATGTCAAATGGAAGAATTTAAATAGTTGATGTACACATGTAGATGTAGCTGGTATCAGTCTTATTTGGAGCTGTGTTTTTAGATATATATATATATGTGTATATATATATATATATAAAGATTTCTTTATGTATTTGAAAGAATTACACACACACACACACACGAGAGAGAGAGTGTGTGTGGGGGGGCTTCCATCAGATGGTTCACTCCCCAATAGGCCGCAATGGCCAGAGCTGCACAGATCTGAAGCCAGGAGCCAGGAACTTCCTCCTAGTGTCCCACATGGTTGCAGGGACCCAACGACTTGAGCCATCTTCTACTGTTTTCCCAGGCCATAGCAGAGAGCTGGATAGGAAGTGGAGCAGCCAGGTCTCGAATGGGCACCCAAATGGGATACCAGTGCTTCAGGCCAGGGTGTTAATCCACTGTGCCACTGGCACCCCTATATATATTTAATATATATTAAATACTTTTTTTTCCATGTGATGGCTCCAGATCATTGCCGATAAAATACAACTTATTAGAGAGAATAGTCTAAGATAAATGCCAAGGTAGAGATTAACTACTTATTTCTTACTACAAAAATTAGCTTTAGTGGCATTATGTTATAAAGTTTATTAAAAATGATTGGTAAAATGCAATTATCATCTTTTTTTATTAAACTTTTATTTAATGAATATAAATTTCCAAAGTAAGGACAGATATTCATTTGAGTTGTTATTGAGTCATTTAGTGAAATGGTTTCTTAAAATAGGGTCAAAATTTTCGAAAAAGAAGATAAGCTTTTATCTGAAATTTTGTAAGATCAAAGCTAATTATTGTCTCTTTAAGTCTCCACCAATACTTACTGGGTAATTTTTTTTTTTTTTTTTTGGACAGGCAGAGTTAGACAGTGAGAAAGAGAGACACAGTGAAAGGTCTTCCCTCCTTTGGTTCACCCTCCAAATGGCTGCTACGGCTGGTGCGCTGCGCTGATTTGAAGCCAGGAGCCAGTTCTTCTTCCTGGTCTCCCATGCTGGTGCAGGGACCCAAACACTTGGGCCATCCCTCCACTGCTTTCCCGGGCCACAGAAGAGAGCTGGACTGGAAGAGGAGCAACTGGGAAAGAACCGGCACCCCAACCAGGACTAGAACCCGGAGTGCCGGCGCCGCAGGTGGAGGATTAGCCTAGTAAGCCGTGGCGCTGGCCTGTAGCGTAATTCTAAAGCAGACTAAATAAATTTTGAAAGTCAGCTACAATAACATCTCATACATATAAAGTATAAAACATTGGTCATTTTCCACCCTACCGATATGTTTATGTTTATTGCTATTTTGGGTGCACATGATTGTGATGAATGACACCACTCTTTTTTATTTCCATTTCGGAAGAGAGTACTTGAATGACTATTTACAAAGCAGAAATTAAGGTGGCTCACAGGCTTGTTTGCATTTTCCTCAAGAGAAAAATTACCAGGAGCGTGGCTGGCTTTTTTAAGTATCTGCTTTTTGCTCTCGTGATGATTATCATAGGAAATTGTGTATGCAATCTATATTCAAATTGTTCATATGTATAGCTCGGAATTTGAGACTGATAATCTGGAATGCAAATGAAAATAAATGATTTGGTGTCTGAAAAGTTCTTTAAATAAAAGTAATAGGATTGCCCCTCTTCCAGGCCAGCTCTCTGCTGTGGCCAGGGAGTGCAGTGGAGGATGGCCCAAGTGTTTGGGCCCTGCACCCCATGGGAGACCAGGAGAAGCACCTGGCTCCTGCCATCGGAACAGCGCGGTGCACCGGCCGCAGCGCGCTACCGCGGCGGCCATTGGAGGGTGAACCAACGGCAAAAGGAAGACCTTTCTCTCTGTCTCTCTCTCACTGTCCACTCTGCCTGTCAAAAAGAAAAAAAAAAAAAAAGTAATAGGAGTATCAATTAAGTGAAGCTGCTTTTTTATAAAAATGTCTTGGTTACACATTTACAAGTTTATTGTACTTATGTTTTATTTGTACTTATTAATTTGTGCAAATTAAATGGAATTATTTTTCTTATTTTTCTTTTATATTAAATGACACTCAGAGTTATGGAGTTTTAGTGAAATACAGTTTTGTCACAATATAGTAGCTCTTCAGCCAGAAAGAACAGAGGAAAAGGCAAGATATTTATCAGGAAATAATCATCAAGGTGAATAAGAAGACGATCTCTCTCGAACAGCATGTTTCACTCTGTCACCATTCCTGCCGCCTGTTTCTTGGGCTTTCTCTCCATAGCAGTGCGTGATTAATGACTGCAATGCTGCTTGATTGTCTCACTTCCATTCACCTCAGGTGGCACAAAAAGCTGCTTATGATTCAATCTGATTGGCTCATTTAACATTTTTTTCCAAGCAAAGTGCATTGAATATACATTCAGTCAACCATCAATTAGCAAAATGTTCTAGGGAAAAAAAAACAAAAAACAAAAAACAACTGTGTTTAGCAGTTTTTTGACAGGTGGCCCCAGTGATTTCCTCCTTGGATTCTTACTTTGTGGACATTTTCTTCACTGATACACAACACTGGAGGGTTAACAATCGTTGCATGTTATTTAATGTCAGAGGGAAAATAATTTCACTTTGCTGTCATAATCATTAGAATTCATCCGGACTGTCTAAACTTGGGTGTGAAAATTTGTTTTGCAATGGCAACATCTACAATGATATTTTGTTTCTTTTTTTCCCCCATATTTTGTAGTGTCTACCATGTGCTCAGTGCTATTGTGGGAAAACTATGAGGAATAAGCTTGCGTCCAGATTGTGTCTGAATTCCGTCTATTCACTGTCACATTCCTTATTGTGAAAAACTGAAAACTTTTCAAACCTAGACTTTATAAATATATTTCTTCATTATTCCCATAGAATTATTTTCCCATAGAATTATTTTTTCCACTGTTTATTTAGAGTAACGTGGAGGAATTTGAGATTGGTTAACCTCCAATCAATATCATTCCCTTAGCTTTACTAAAGAGAAAACACAGAGCGTATAATGCCTGTTTTCATCTGTATGAGACTAAGCCTCGTATTAGAGCTTTAAGTAGCTTAATGACACCAGAAGAGTACACTCCATCTGCTGCATAAGGAGATGGACAGATAGTTTACGTAACTAAGAATGGGGTTTTTGGTGTTTTGAGATATCTTTTCATAAGCACTCTTGCATAGATACAAAGATGTTTTTCTATTTCATCATTCTTTATATTGTAATAGAAGATAAAATTGTCATTCAGGAATGTAATAAAAAAAACATTACCCTAACAATGATGTAAAACACATTAAACTATCAGCTATCATCAAGAATATTGTATACATTACAAAAATACAAATAGAAAACACACTTTTCACAAAATGAAGCCTATCAGGTGAATTCATTTATTCATTCATTATCTTTTTGCAGTATTTCCAGTCACTACCAATAGCCCCCAATAGTGTATAGCTGAATCTCAAATTCTGATATAATTTCACAGATAATAGAAAATGACAAAAGAGTAATACAAAATGAAAAAAATGCCACAATCTTTTAAAATTTCGGTGTAAGATCATTGAATTCTGGATCTAGTTTCACCAGCTTGTGTGTATGGATTAAATTTGCATGAAGACATTCTCCATTTCACATTCCATGGTGGAAAAAATAATCCACCAGAGAACACTGGTGACTTTCTGATCCTGATGTGCCAATACCTAGAATAGTGTGTCTGGCATAAAATCAGTTCTTGATAGATAGTTGTTGACATAATGCCTGAATGAAAATCAATGCACTAAATTAGAATTCTATTAAAATGAGTCAATTCACATATTCCATTTTGGGTATATAAATTCACCAATTATGTTTCATTGAGTGCAAACTCTGCTCCTCTTCTAAGGAAGTTTCTTTTAATTCCCTTCTAGCTAACACATTGCTGCCATCAATTGTCAGAATTGTTTCTTAGTTCCCATAAGGCATATGTTATATTGATGGATCAACAGGAGATCATCATGAGAACACTCAATCAGTTCTCTCAGTACACATCATTTCTTGAGTCAATTCCAAGAACATTTGCTCTGGCCATATATAAATGTAATTTTAAAAATGCAAACTCAGTTTAAATTACTTTTGAATTATCTACCATTTTAGGTTATCAATATATCCACTTGTGTAGATAATTCAGAGTTAGTATTTTATAGTCATGATTGTTTGATTACATGAGATTTTTTAAATGTCATCATTACTACTGGAAATGAAATTCGATACTACATATTTTTCACTATGATGAGCAAATTTCAATTCTGTCACTGAATCAAAAGCTACTGTGTAACTGCAGCATTTATATATTGTCAAAAAGCAATCTCGAGGGCCAGAGTATGGCACAGCGGGTTAAAACCCTGGCCTGAAGTGCCAGCATCCCATATAGGTGCTGGTTCCAGTCGCAGCTGCTTCTCTTCCAATCCAGTAGAAGATGGCCTAAGTCCTTGGGTCCCTGCACCCATGTGGGACACCTGAAAGAAGCTCCTGACTCCTGGCTTTAGATCAGCATAGCTCTGGCCATTGCAGCCATCTGGGGAGTGAACCAGCAGATGGAAGACCTCTCTCTCTGTCTGTACCTCTCTCTGTAACTCTTTCAAATAAATGAAATAAATCTTTAAAAAAAAATACAAAAAGCAATCTCGAAATTACCTACAGGCAACAATTAACAAAATAAAAAGGATTGTGAGCTCATAGGATTTTAATCCAGGTTCTCTTTTATTAAGCTATTTAAATTCCTTCAACTAGGGTTGTATATATTTAAAACAAATTTCCATATACTATTTTTGGAAAGGAAAATTATCAGTCTATGAAGTTATGAATTTATCTTGTAGACATATCAGACAATTGATAACTAGAAATTTTGGTTGAAGTCATATTATAATTGATGACTCAGACACAGATAAATCACCATTTTCTAAAGCAAAGTATCAGTGAAATAGTCTATTCCAGCTCATAATCCTTTTTATAGTTTTTTGACTTTTTCCATTCATCACAGAATTCAAGGTAATAGAAGAAGGGGTTGCTTGTACATTGATACTGATGAAAACAAATATGTTGTGCTTCTGTGTTTTGGGTGCTCTGTCCTTTCACTTCTTGTTCACAAATGAAAAAGAGAACGGGATATGCTCAGAGGTGAGAGATCTAACTCAGCTTCTCTCAGTCACTCCCTGTGCAGCATGGGGAAGTCATGTACTTTTATAATATGAGGGTAATTAACTGACTTTTTAAATGCTGTTTTATTCACTAATAAGATATACAATAATTTTTTTTCCATAAAAGGGTTACAACTCTGCAGCATTTTGCAATATTTAGACCTAATATTTTTCTCCCTTCTCTACTACTTTCTTAACCTCACATTGTATATGCTTTTTAAAAGGACATATCATAAGGAGCCTATTCATTTAATCTTCTTTGTTGACTATTGGAGTCCTCCCATAGAAGCTACATACTGCTGGATACACTTAAGTGTGCTAACTTGTCTGTTTACCCAGAGTTGAAAGCTTACCAGGGAAAGGAATCATCTTGTTCTCTAGAAATTCCACAGCACCCAGCATTTTGCCTGGCAAATAGATACTCTAAGATATTTGTTGAATGATGGAATATGTTCAGGTTTCCTGCATCTTTAATCTCTCTGTGGCATGCTTTGCTTGCCAAGAGTGTAAATCTCCGTTCAGCTGTAGTGTTATCTTGGTTTGTTGAATGGGGAAGAACTTTCTGATTGTAAATGCATTGCTAGATCTCTGTAAACACATTGCTTAGAACTAGGAGCAGCCCAGCATCAATATCTATGATATTTGCATGATGCCAGTAAACAAAAGGAAAATCCTAAGGAGAAAAGGGGATCCAAAGTTGCTCTCTTTAGAAATACTCATATTTCCTGAAATATGCAATGGAAGAATCCTGAATATTATTTTGTAAAAGGGGAATTTTTTTCCTCTAACATTTCTATAGAAACCACAAAATGAAATACAGAAATAATCTTGCAAGTTCTCTAATATGGCTGACTTACTGAATTGATAGTTACCATAAGCATTGGCTATTAAGTTGTTTTAAAATACTCGAGAAAAGATTTTTTTCTTATAAGTAGTAAACATTGGGAAACAACGAAAACCCAAGAATCATTCACCTTTCACTTTCCGTATAAAGAATAGAAGCTGGGGTGGACGTTTGGCACAGCAGTTATCATGCCATTTGGGACACCACAACCCATAGAAGAATACCTGTGTTCCAGTCCTGCCTCTGCTTCCTTTCCAGCTTCCTGATAATGCAGACCATGGGAGGAAGCATGTGCTGGTTCAAGCATCTGGGTCTCTGCCACCAACATGGACTGAGTGCCAGGCTTCTAGTTTTGGCCTGGCCCGGTCCTGGCTTTTGTGGGTACTTGGGGAGTAAACCAGTAGATGGAAGATCTCTATGTATTCTGTCTTTTCATATAGATGTAGTGTCTTGACACCATTTCCATGCTACTAATTCCACAACTACGACTCAACATGCTTTCCTGTGCTTCTGTGTATTACAAAGATGCTTTTCTCTTTCTGGAATATCATTTCTGTTGTCTCAGTGACAGAGAGAATGCTTTCATTTATAATATGAAATTTATATACTACTTATACAGACTGACTGCCATTCTGTAAGATAAAATACATTTGTATACATTTTTCCACCTCTAAATGGGTCATCTTATTTGATTCTTCTTTTAGGATTTGTCACATACTATTCCAAAAAACAATCAGAAAGAGGGGTGGGAATTTGGTACACAGTAAAGACACCATGTGAGATGCCTGCATTTTGTACTGAAGTTTCAGGGTTTGAGCCTTAAGTCTGCTTCTGACCCAGTTTCCTGATCCTATGCTCTCTGGAAGGCAGCACATAATGGCTCAAGTACTTTGGTCTCTTCCACTTATGAGAGACCCAGACTGAGTTCCAGTTCATTTTAAGTATTGGACTCCAAATTACCTGAACTTTGGTATTAGTATATTTTACACTTCTGTGTTTCTAAGAAGTGATGGGAGATGATACTGAATAGTTTGGCCTGTTTTAACTAAAATACCATCAACTGAATGACTTAAATGACAGAAATGTATGCTTCATAGTCCTTGAGGGCGTGAAGTTCAAGATCAGTGTGCTAACAAATCCAGTCTATTGGAAGCCCATTTCCTGGTTTGCAGATGGCAGCCTTCTGGTTATGTCCTCATACAGTGGAGAGCAGAGAAGGAGAAACCAAGCTTTCCCTCCTATCTTTTTATAAAGACACTGACCTCAATCATGAAAGTTCAGTCTTCATGACCTAATTCCTTCTCAGAAGCTGTACCTCCTAATGTCATCACATTGGGTGAGGGTTGTTAAGGGCTCAATGAATGATTTCTCTTAAAAGATTTATTTATTTTTTTTGAAAGGCAGAGTCATAGAGGAGGGAGAGATAAGACAAGGAGGCCAAGCCAGGAGCCAGGAATTTTATCATGGTCTCCCACATGTGTTGGAGTGGCCCAAGAAGTTGGGCCATCATCAGCTGCTTTCCCAGGAACATTAGCAGGCAGCTGGATCAGAAGTGTTGCAGCTGAGACTCAAACAAGTCTCAGTGTAGTTGAAACAAAATAGAACAAAATGCACTATACCTCCTTTTCTTTTAAAAATGTCTTTAAAAATTGTTTGCTAATTCAGATGAAACATATGTAAGGTATAATTGGAATGGGCTGTTTTTAAAAAACTAAATGCAGTCTATTAGCCATTCTCCATTTCTGTTTGCTCTATGTGACATATTCCTTTGATGTTCATCTACACTAACAGTGATAGACGGTTTAAATAGTTATGATCTGACTGGAATTGAGGATGATAGTTTATATCAATTTTTATCAAGTTTCGGGGAGCTTAGGGGTCAATTGGAAAACTTGTTCATGCAGACTCCTAGCTTCAAATAGTCGTTGATGTAATAGATCTGGGCTGAGGCTCTGGAATTTCCTTATCTACTAAGGTCTCAGGTGATGCTGCAATTGCTGTGTAAGGACCACATTTTGAGTAGCACTGCCTAGATAACTTCCAAAGATGGTTATGTTTGTTTAATTTGTTTAATTGGATTGGAGAACACACGTTCTTCTTTATAGTTTACGTCCTATGTTCCAGAAATCCTCTTGCTTGTCCTTCCGTAGAGGACCATTTTCTGTTCTGTTCAGTGTTCTTCCTTGGAAAGGATTCTGTTTTGAGATCCCGTGATTACATACCTTTAATCAGCTCTCAAATAGACTCAATTTACCACATGGAGGATTTACCCCTCACTGATACACAGACAAATTAGTAAAATGTGGGCTGCTAATATTTATTTTTACTGTGAAATCCCAGGGTTGATGCTGAAATGATTCTTATTCCTTGTCTGATAGGTTGGCACAGCACCTTCCTTGTCCCTGGGATATAATTGGTCCCTAAAATCCACCATGGTCAAAACAGAGGTGAAATGATTGAATAAGCAGCTTTAAGCACCATGATTAAACTGCTTTTAGTTCTTTATTATGTTGATAAGGCAGATAAGAAAATCCTTTCTCACTAGTACAATTATTGTGTGCTTGCTTGGCTAAGTGGTACTATATTATTGCTCTGGTGAAGCTGAATGTAGCTTGGGGAGCCCCATCCGGACAGGAAGTACACTTACGGCATGTACTCAGGAGCAAATTAAGTTTAGCAATGTGTTAAAAAGGCCTTTTCCTAATAGCCCAGCCCTGTCAAGGGGTTTGAATTAGACCATTTTTCACACTTAAGAATGCATTGTACTCTCACGCTACGTTTCTTTTGAACTTTCTGCAAATGCTTTATAAGCATTATCTTGTTTTTCCTTACAACACCGTTCAGAGGTGTGTGACCAAGTAGTGTTATCCTCGTTGTACAGGCACATAGAAGTTAATTGACTTTCTTCAGGTCATGGAGAAGCAAGGAGAGCTAGCAATAAAAGAAACATTAGTCTGCATTTGTAGAATGTGAGCACAGAGGCCTTCCATAGAACTTCTAACTCTGTCCTTCTACCACCTAACACAAAATGTCTTCTCACCAGGAGGTTGCTTGCAAGAAATAAGGCCTCTTGAAAGATATTTGCACGGATTAGAGTAGGTCCAACATAGGTTCAAATAAAGGCATTTCCCAGCTTGTGATTTCTTAAGATGTCAAAATACATTTTTGGAGGTTAAAAAAAGAGAAGAGATTCAGGTAATTTTTAAATCATATTGTTATTTAAAAGTTTCAGTGATTTTGGTTGAAAATTTTGCATGTATGCTTCCAGACTCAAACACAATATTCCTATTTTATTCATGATGTGCCCTGGACACATGGAGAACATTTTGCAAATGGCCTCTTGTGTTTCTATATGTCTTACTATGTTTGCCATAAATCCCAGATTTTTACCATTCTTTCATCCTGCCCATTTATCTGAATTGTTTGTGTAGTTGGCAATAATGACAATGAGATGTGCCTCATAGCAATGAATTGCATAGTCTTACAAAGTACTTGGTCTCTCTCTAGGCAAAGAAGAGGCCTGCCATTGCTTACTGTACAAGCAGCAATTTTCTTAAGCTCCAAGTTCTTTAGCTGCAGTGCTAACCTTTGTATTGACATCCATCTGGGCCTATCCCATCTCCCGGAGCACTTTGGGGCCAGGGGAACCAGTGATGTTGATATGACTGCTAGTGCTTTGGCTGTGCTTAATAAAGTTCTTTGTCTCTAATCCAGAAGTCCCATGTCTTCTGTCAGCAGCCACAGATCTGTGACAGGCTAGCTTGTGTATTTATTCCAGTGGGAATTCTACTGCTTCTAGCTCTCTTCCATGCTGTAAAATATATTTAAGTATTTAAGTAGGGCAAAATCCCAACATCTGTACTTTAGTTTATGCTGTAGATCCCTCTAAAACTTCACATTACTTCATGTAAAATGTTTTCTTTTAGCACATCATGATGCTCAATGAATTAAATGAAGCTTTAGAAAAATAAAATCAATACAAAATGAAATTATCAGAAGTGCAAGAGATTCTGGCTAGGAACCAGGATGACATGCTTTCTCCCTTTTATGATGACTATGTTTTAGTGTCCTGTAGCAGTAATAATCAGGGTTTCTGTCTCAAATACTTGTTGTTAACGCAAATATCTGCAACTGTCTATAGCAGCTTAAGGTGGACTCACAGCTGGGCTGACGTGACATGGAGCTAACAGCCTTTGCTGCAGTATGACACACTTGTGAGGTAGTGCTCTTATGCTGTCGTGAACATTGAGAGCAAGGGTTCTGTAGTATTTATCCCTACTCCTCTGCTTCACTGGCCATGATGCTGTCATCCTAGAGGTGTCTGTATGCCTGTCAAATACATGAACTCAAAGCCCTTATTGGAAGAGGTGCGTGTTCAAATCTCAGCTCTCAGTCACTGATCGTGTATACATGATCAATTTCTTTAATCGATGTGTCCTTATCTGTAAAGATGAAATAATAATAGTACTTACCTCACAGAGGTGTGAAACTTTACTCAGCAAACATTCAAAAGCTTTCAATAATTATTGGTATGAGAGCATGTGGACCCTGTAGAACTCTTTCTAAAATATTCAGGGAAGAAAATTACTTAGCCTGATGTCTTCTATATTAATTGTAGTAATTGTCAGTGCACACTTAGATTTACATGTGGTAAGTTAGGATTCTAGTTTTGATCTTATGCTCTTCCACTAGAGATTCAACTCCTCTAGGGTATGTACGTCAAAATGGGAGAATGTCACCAAAGCCCTTCTGAGCTTGTAATAACATGAACATTTTAAGTCCTAAATCTAAATTCATCCTAGACTGCAAAGCTCACCTTTTGTTTAGTTATTTTAAATGCAACTGCATGCTCTCTTGCAGGTTGAATGAAATTTAAACATTAAATATCTTTCATCATTATTACTCATTCTTTGGCAATATGAAAACCTTCCCACTCCTTTATGTAAACATTCCCCCGAATTCACCACCTTAATTCTGAGTCAAAATCACACAGGCTCTCCATTTGGTATTCATAACATCTGGTTGCTCCCATATTTATCACGTGTGCAGGTGAAAGTGGCATATTTCATTTGGAAAATGTGTCATTGGATCCTGTTAATCCTCTAAGTAGTCTTTTTCCTTAAGGAAGGCATTTCAAGATTCCTTTTATTCCTACTAAAATTTCAAAGAAAACTTTACTCCTACATTGAGATGGTCTCCTTATCCATCATGTAGTTGTTTCATTTTATAGCACTCTTAAAAGGCATAATATCTTGCTGCAATATCTACAATCAACACAGATAATGTTACATTACCCAAATTGCTGGAAATCCATTATGCCCTATATATGGAGTAAATGAGCAGCAAATCTACACAGCTGCTCTTAACTGCTCTTTTAGACTTCCCTGTAGTTAAGTAATGAATCTTTATCAACTTCCTGAATAATTTACTCCTAAGTGCATTAAATTGAATATAAAAGGAAGTTTTTTAAAATGAAGACAAACCAGTTCTGGGAGTTGGTGATAATCTTAAAACTTCCATAATGTTCTTTTTTTAAAAACTAAGTATGGTTCAGTTATTCTCCTCTGGTCTGAGCTTTAAGCGATATAATAGCATTAGCTGTAAAAATCATTTAAAGATAAAAAAATAGCAAGGGTATGGTTACTAGTGTGCATGTACAATTCAATTGACTAAAATAGGAGAGCAGAAAATTCTGTGATTAGCATAAAAATGAGTCGGCAACATTAATTTTTCTTAATTAAATATAATTTTAACCTGGTATCTTGAAAGATCATGTACTTAAAAAACACAAAAATGTTGAATAAACTAATTTTGTTAGATTATTAGAAATAGTGAAGCAATGACAGAGTGAGGACCTAGTCATATGCCCAACTTGTTATAGAAGTTCATCTATGTAGATAGTCCCCATTTCACTTCTCCATTTTCAACAGTTCTTTGTTTCCCTGGTTCTTAATGATAACGTTCATGTTATTCCAAACTCAGAATTAGAGGGGCTTTTGTGACATCTTCCCATTTATTAAGAAAATGAGGCCAAATCAATCCAATTGACATACTAACCCTAGAACAGTTGAATCCTTAGTGGCAGAGCATAAGACTAAAACTAGATTTTCTTAATCCTAATGCTGTTCCTTAGAAAAAGAATTGCAATTCCATCTAATATGCAGGGACATCAAATTAAATCCTGTTTAATAATCCTGGCAGATGCCTTGCTTCAATGTCCAGATCAAGTGTTCGCTGAGGGTCCTTACACGCTGAGCTCTGTTTTTCCACATCATCACAAGTTTCTGTGCTTTTGTTCTTAAGATGGTGAATAGCCAATAACAGCGAGAGGGCAGTAGTACATATAACCTCCTTCCCAAGGATTATATTCATATTTTAATGAGGTTTTCTGGGGATGTAGATATTTATTGAAAAGTCTCTACTACCATTTCAGGTAATTTGATAAATACAAAGACCATTTTGAAGGCTAGTGATTAATAAAATGCTTTAAAAAAAAACACATTTATTCACTTACTTTAAAGGTAGAGAGAGTGCAAGAGAGAGACAAAGAGAAATCTTCCATTGGCTGGTTTCTCTCCAGCTGGCCACAACTGCTAGGGCTGGACCAGGCTAAAGTCAGGAGCCTAGAACTCCATTATGGTCTCCCATGTGGATGTCAGGGGCTTTATTACTTGGACCATCATTTACTGCTCTCCCAGGCCCATTAGCAGGAAGCTGGATTGGAAGCTGAACACCTGGAACTCTAATAAGCACTGTCTAATCTGCTGTGCCCCAATGCTTGTGCCTTAACAACTCATAATTAATAACTATCAGGAAGATCACAACTGATTATACTGACCTAACTAATAAAGCTAGCATTCAGCCAGCTAAAGGGTTAGAGCTATATTCCAAAAAGCAAGGAATAATTATTCACACAGTGCAACTAACACTGAACATTTTACCCTCCTTAATCACTGGCACCCTTATTCTTTGGTGAAGATTGATTTACTCTCCTGTATAAAAGATGAGGATTTTTACATTAAATATTAAGTTTTAAAAGGCCCAAGTTAAAAAACAACCTGACAATGTAATTAATCCTAACAGAGAAATCACTGTCCATTGTTGCTTAGAGAGTAGTCTATTTCAGTTTTATTTCCATATGTCATTTAATCATCAAAAGATATTTGGAAAATAGCATTATTTTGTCACTTATCAAACTCCATTGCAATTACCTGTCTCCTTGACTATATTTTCTCGGCAACTGTTAGCTCTTTGAGGGCTGACATGATGTTGATTTATTTATCCCCATTATCCCCAGTGTTCAGTACAGCACCAATCCCAGTCAGCTACCCTAGACTTTTATGTCTGACAGTAATCTGTAATTATTTTTGTAAATAAAAATGGAAATAAATCATATAAAATAGCTTAAGTGGTCAGTTTTTCTTCTCTATGATGTGTTCTGATTTTATGTTGACTTCTAGTTTCCTTTATAGCATGCATTTTAAAAGCAGAAAATTTCTACCCAAATTGAAAAATATCCCCATCTCTTGTTTAATGTAATAGTTAAATGACTCATTTATTTTCATTTACCAAAAAGACATGCCAATGTATAAGTAAAAATAATTATTCTAATTCAGCAATAAGGCTGTGTGTTCTTGTTGTCTTTTCATCTTTAAAAACAAAGCAATAAAATGCCCTTTTCCTAACTAATGTCTGTCAGAGAAAAAAAAAGGATATGTCACATGTAAACAACACTGAGTGATAGGTAGGGGCAATATAACACAGTTTTATTGCCTTGTAATTAAATATAGGAACAACGATCTGTCATTTATAAAAGGCATAGACTAAAGAGATTATATTCACAGAATTTCAGAAAATAATTTAATTGGTAAAATTTTAATGTACACACACATACTCCTGTCAGGAAACCAATTCACCAATTCATTTGCTTTTGTTTTCCAGCAAACTAAAGGAAAATTTTAATCTTGACATTCGCAAACTGTATTTATTTGTAAAGGGGAACATAGTGATTGAGCCTAATTACAATGAAATTTTTGTTAAAAGGAACCCAATAACAATGTGTTCAGTACAAATGTGCATGTTTAAAAGGGAAATGGAAGGTTTTGAGGGAAGCACATCAACATTAATAGGCCATTTTAAATCTCTAATTTGAAATCTCTGAATTAATCAAACAGTAATAAATGATAGAAAAACTAGACAGAGAAATGAGCTGGGAGTCAAGAAACTTAATTCTAGATATATCTCTGCTACTAATTAAGTAAGTGGCCTTGAGCAAATTACTTAATTTTGTTGGCCCTCAGCAAGTATTACTGATTCTTTTTGGTAAATATTTCTCAGTCCTGTAAGGATTTTTACTATCTGTATTACCTCAAGTTGGCAACTGCTTTCTCTGGCTTTAATCTGCTGTCTATCTCCCTTTGGACCACAAACTGCTCCCTGTCCAAGTCCTCATGCTATTTTCCATACCTCTCTCAGGGTGATTTTTCTGTAGAGTAGATCTCACTCAGCAATTTAAATCCTTCAAAGGTGTGTCATCAGCTAGGAGACAACAGGTAGACCTTCACCGAGGCCAGCAAGTTCCTCCATGACCTGAAGTCTGCCTTCCCTTAATGTTTCTCTCTATCACTCCTCGAATGTCGCAGGTTGTTAGAATTACTTGCCATTCCTTTAACACCTTGTCACTTGGTGATTCTTCTCCCTATAATGCTCCTCTGTCATTTACCTGGCTAAATTGATTTCCATCATAAAAGACTATCTAAAATCCACTTTTTCTGTGAAGTTTCCCTTGACCCCTTCAGGAAAATCATATTATAAGTAGATGGAAGCTGATCTTACATCTCTATTCCCATAAATTTGTGTAAACTGTTACTGTAGATGGCCATTTCATTTTGTTCTCCATTATTTCACCATTAATAATGTTTAATCATATGTTACCCTTCAGACTGTGGGATTTCTGAATCTAAGATTTTTGTCTGTTTTTCCTTTCTGCCTTCAACATTGTGAAATAATAACGTATTTGCTCAGTTTGGATGTATGACATATGTGTTGCTATAACCAAAAAATGGAACTTGATCATTTTTATATCATGGAATATTGTAAGATTGTGATTCATTATTCATGAGTGTGTTTCCTTAAGTCTCTGAATAATGTAAATTTTATACATGGATATGTATGCATACCTATATGCCCAGGAGAATATCCACAGTTTTATCAGATTTCAAAACAGACCCATTACCCCGACACCACATCCAGTTCTAATATCAGGTGAGTCTAAAATTTATGAACCAGCAACAAAGTACAATAACAAAATTACCTCCAAGCCAGACTCTGCTACCCAATTGTCATGAATCTAGTGAAGCCATCCAAGGCTCTATGTTTTCCTACCAAATATTTACCCTGCCACTCTGTGAGTCTAGGAAGGCAAAAACAAAATCATTGCTACATTATACTTTTGTTCACCTCTGAAGAATACAAATATAATCATATTGATGTTACTGAGAAATTTGAAAGATGGACCAAGAAATTTCAACATGAGAATCTGAGTAGTGAAAATTTATCTTAGGTCAATTAATTTGCTTCAGTGTGTCAACCTTATATTCATAATTTCCCCTACTTGTTTTCAGACACTTTGTAGAATCCAAAAGAAATATTCTCAACTGATTTTCAGCACTCAAAAAACTAAATTTCATGGGCAAGCATTTGATCTAATGAGTAGGAATCTGCTTGGTAAAATTTTATCCCATATAGGAGTGCCTGTGTTTGAGTCCAGGCTGCACTTCTGATTCTAGCTTCCAGCTAATGCACATGCTGGGAGGACCAAGTGGTATTTCTAGTTCCTGTGTCCCTGACATCCAGGGAGACCTGGATTGAATTCTAGATTCCATGTTTGGCCTGGTGAATGCAGGTAGTTGTTGACATTTAGGGAGTAAACAACCTCTGTCTGCCTGTGTGTCTCATTCTTTCTCTGTTTTTCCCTTTCAAATAAAAATAAATGAATATTGGGGCTGGTGTTCTGGTGTAGCAGGTAAGGCCTCCGTCTGCAGTGCTGGCACCCCATATGGGCGCCAGTTCGAGTCCTGGCTGCTCCATTTCTGATCCAGCTCTCTGCTATGGCCTGGGAAAGCAGTAGAAGATGGTCCTGGCCCTTGGGTCCCTGCACCCACGTGGGAGACCTGGAGGAAGCTCCTGGCTCCTGGCTTCAGATCAGCACAGCTCCAGCCGTTGCAGCCAACTGGGGAGTGAACCAGTGGATGGAAGACCTCTCTCTTTTTCTGCCTCTCCTTCTCCTTCTGTAAAACTCTGGCTTTCAAATAAATAAATAAATCTTTAAAAAAACAAAAAAGTGAATAAATAAAATAATTTTTTAAAAGAATAATTTTCAGTTTATGACTACATTGAGCCAGCTGCTCACATCATACTTTTAAAATCATGCTTTCTGTTTGTGAAACAAAATTTTCCTTCTCTAAATCTAAATTTAATATTTCTTTCAATATCTTGTTTTGAAAATGGAGTTTTTATTAATAAATATGTAAATTTGTTTCATAAAATATATGCTTTTAAAAATACATTTCTGGATGCAGTACAAAACCTTTATTTAGGATCTCATTTTTTCTAATCCAGTTAAATTAATTATCACTTACTACATGTTCATATCATAATCCTGTTTTCTTGCAGTTCATCAGAATTTTTGGCAGCTTAATAATGGGAGGTCTTCATTAGTTCATGGAAAATATGTATTATGAGAAAATATGCATAGGTTTCAAAAGTTTTGCACCAAAATAAAATTTATCTTATAATTTAATTTTCCGACCAACATTTTGAATAGCATTCTATGTGACTAGACTCAATCATAGAATATGAGTTAAAATATACTAATCATAATCTTTGTGTAGAAATATAAATTCAACAGCAGCCAGATAATTCTTTCGAAAAATGACTTTAAATATGGTAGGTTTTTGAAAGCATAAACATGAAATCTGTTTTATTGAAAACTAATGTTCTTAACATGAACTACTGATAGTCAGTGCAGCCTACATAATGGTTCTAGGTCATTGTAAATAAAAATGTAAAATTTGCTCTATTATTTAATGTTTGGGCAATGTGGCTTAAGTTCATATACTGAAATTGTACACTCCGTAGTTAACACAAGCCACCTATTTTATGAGTTTTTCCCAGAGACATGGCTATGCCATTAATTAATAGGAAGGCTAATTATGTAATCTGTTTTTGGTCTAAGAGCAAACAAAATTTAGACTATTTTACTTAGCAATTCATCTACAATTCTTTTTTTTTTTTTTTTTTTTTTTTTGGCAGGCAGAGTGGACAGTGAGAGAGAGAGAGAGACAGAGAGAAAGGTCTTCCTTTTGCTGTTGGTTCACCCTCCAATGGCCGCTGTGGCTGGCACACTGCGCTGATCCGAAGGCAGGAGCCAGGTGCTTCTCCTGGTCTCCCATGGGGTGCAGGGCCCAAGCACTTGAGCCATCCTCCACTGCACTCCCTGGCCACAGCAGAGAGCTGGCCTGGAAGAGGGGCAACCGGGACAGAATCCAGCGCCCCGACCGGGACTTGAACCTGGTGTGCCGGCACTGCAAGGCGGAGGATTAGCCTATTGAGCTGCGGCACTGGCCCTACAATTCTTTCTTAAACTAAAAATGTTAATCAATGCTTATATTCTTTTGTTTTATTTTATTAGGAATATATCTCACAGGGAAACCACCTTGTAAGACATATGACAAGGGCTATTCTGAGGCATCTACTTGGAGAATCTGAATGGAGGCCCAGGGCCATTTCCTGCAGTACCCTCTTTAAGTCCTTTAGTGGGAGTGAGTGGAGCTGTGTGTGTCATGGCATCTTTTCTCTTCTTTTCTTTCCTTTTCTTTTCTTTCCTTTTTTCTTTTCTTTATTTGATAGATAGAATGATAGACAGTGAGAGAGTGAGAAAGGTCTTCCTTCCATTGGATCACTCCCCAAAATGGCTGCTACAGCTGGTGCTGCACCAATCCGAAGCCAGGAGCCAGGTGATTCTTCCTGGTCTCCCCTGTGAAGCAACCGAGACTAGAACATGGAGCCCATATGGGATGCTGGTGCCACCGTTGGAGGATTAACCAAGTGAGCCACAGCGCTGGCCCCAATGGCATGTTTTGACAAATGCTGGTATAGATCATTGAAAATGGGCTGGTTCTTGTTTTACAAATAGAATCATATAAAGTCTTTAGCTGAATTCAAATTTTCAGATATAGTTAAAATCATACCTCAGAAATTCAACTCTTTACCATTTTATTTTTTGACTTTTTTGATTACTATAAGAATAATCTTTACTCTCTTTTAAAATGATTTCAGATGTTGGAGAAAAGTAATAATGGCTTCTGAATAGCATTCAAGATGATTGTTTTGTAGAATGTAGAGTAAACATCCTTAAAACTCATTCTATATTTGGGAGCATTACGCTGTCTCTCTCTCTCTCATTTACTGCATAGCCTTTTCCGATGAAGAAAGAAAACAAAAAAATTGCATCTACTTTTTCTTGAGTTCCCATAGGATTTTTGCTAACCCTATGATACACTTTTTAATTGTATTAACTATTCATTTATTCAACAAATATTTGTTGAGTGCCTACTGTATGCCAAATTCTATTTAGACATATGGATCTGATAATGAATAAAATATACAGAACTTTTTGTGAATGTTATACATGTAACTATATCATAATTGAATATATATGTATATATATATGTACATGGGTTATGGGTATGTATGTGTGTATGATATGTACTATGGAGAAAAATAAAAATAGATAGAGACAATTTGTAGAGATTAAGGGGCTGTGATATTTTAAATAAAGCAGGATAGTAGTAGTTGACTCCAGTAACATTTACACAAAGACTCCAAGGAGGTGAGAATGAACTATGCAGAGAATTATGTTAAAAGAATTTTAAGCATATAAAACAACAAGTGTAAATATCCTCATGCAGGAGCTACCTGGAGTGTCCACATTCCCAAAAACATCTGGGAGGCTGTGGTACTTAGAGTGAGCAAGAATCAGGGCCTTGGAAGTGGCAGCTAATGAAGTCATCATCAGGGACATTTGTATTGAGCCCTCTAAGTTTCTTAAAAATATATTTATTTATTCATTTGCAAGGCAGAGGGAGAGAGAGATGGGAAGAAAAGAAGGAAGAGAGGAGGGGGAGGATGGAAGGAAGGAAGGAAGGAAGGAAGGAAGGAAGGAAGGAAGGAAGGAAAGAAGCTGGGAACATACACAAATGTGTCCCATGTGGGTGGTAGGAACCCAACTGCTTGAGACATTGCTACTACCTCTAAGGTCAGCATTAGCAGAAAGTTGGATTCAGGAGCTGGAGCCCAGAATTGAGTTCAGGTACTCTGATGTGGAACACAGGTATCTCAACCACTATATAAAATGCCTGGCACATCCTCCCTGCCCTCCAATCCCCACTTCCCAACCCATGGCCTGCTTTTTGAGTGTCGTGAGAAGCTGTTGGAGGATTTTGCAGAGAAGAACGACATGCTGTAATTCATAACTTAAAAGGTTTTATATGGCTTCTGTGTTGGTGATTAAGTGAAGGGATTAGGACAGAAAAAGGCAGACATGTTATCAGGCTATTGCCATAATCTAGGCCAATGGGTAGATGGCCTGGTCCTGGATGTTACCACACAGCAAAGGTTGAAGGTTGAGCCAAGGTCTGATTCTGAATCTATTTTGAGAGGAGCCCATAGGGTCTTCTGATGTCTTTATTAAATTCAAAAAACAAGATTGTGGAAATTGTTTGCAAGTTAAATTCTGAACAAATAGAGCAGTTCGATTATAAACCTATAGGATGGAACATCTTTATATGGAAAATATTAATAATATTGTCCAAATGAGGTATGAGACTAATAAAATTAGAGGAAGACATTTTTTATAAATATGAAGTATTTTTATATATGTATATACACACCTACACACACAGACACACATCTATCTATCTATCTATCTATCTATATATAGATATATCCACAGATAATTCCTGGCTTATAATGGTTTGACTTATGATTCTTAAACTTTATAATGGTGTAAAAGTGATATGAATTCAGTAGGAATTGAACTTCGAATTTTGAATTTTGATCTAGCAATAAGCTAACAATAAGCCATACATTACTCTCTTCTCATGCTGGGTAGCAGCTCCCAGTCAGCCTACAGAAAACGGCGGTAAACAACCAATACTTTTTGTTGCTCAGTTAGTTGTCACCAATCAGGGAGAACATGTAATATTTGTCCCTCTGGGACTGAAAAGGAAACCTGATGAAGTAAAATGAACACTATGAGAAACAATGACTTGATCAGCCCTTATCATCACTGTTGCTGTAAATTTAATATTATATCCTTTTAGTATTTTTGTTTGTTCTACTTAATACCATTGGTTGTGCTATGTAATTAGCACACAATTATTCTTAGGTGTTTAAATTTAACTGAAACATGATCTCTGTTAAATATAAGAGTGGGAATAAGAGAGGGAGGAGATGTACAATTGGGGACATGCTCAATCGGACTTGCCCCAAATGATGGAGTTAGAAATGTGCCAGGGGATTCCAATACAATTCCATCAAGGTGGCATGTACCAATGCCATCTCACTAGTCCAAGTGATCAATTTCAGGTCACAATAGACCATAATGATAGGTCTAAGAGTCAAAGGGATCACATAAACAAGACTAGTGTCTGCTAATACTAACTGATAGAATCAAAAAGGGAGAGAATGATCTAATGTGGGAAGCAGGATACACAGCAGACTCATAGAACGGCAGATGTCCTAAACAGCACTCTGGCCTCAGAATCAGCCCTTAAGGCATTCGGATCTGGCTCAAGAGCCCATGAGAGTATTTTAGGCATGGAAAACCAAGACACTCTGGGAAAAAAAAAAAGAAGAAGAAGAAGACCTAAATGAAAGATCTCTGTGAGTGAGATCCCAGTGGAAAGAACAGGGCCATCAAAGAAGGAGGTACCTTTCTCTGAAGGGAGGAGAGAACTTCCACTTTGACTATGGCCTTGTCCAAATAAGATCAAAGTTGGCGAGCTCAGGGGGCTTCTATGGCCTTGGCAACTCATGATTAGAGCCTGGGGAGATTGTTGATGCCTTAAACAAGAGTGTCAATTTGTTAAGTCAACAACAGGAGTCTTTGTGTACTTACTCCCCATGTAGGATCTCTGTCCTTAATGTGTAGTTCAATGTGAATTAATATGACTAGTGCTCAAATAGTATTTGGCACTTTGTGATCTGTGTGGGGGTAAACTGATGAAATCTTTACTTAATATATACTAAATTGATCTTCTCTATATAAAGATAATCAAAAATGAATCTTGATGTGAATGAAAGGGGAGAGGGAGCGGGAGATGGGAGGGTGGTGGGTGGGAGAGAAGTTATGGGGAGGAAAAAGCCATTATAATCCATAAACTGTACTTTGGAAATTTATATCTACTAAATAAAAGTTTAAAAAAAAGAAAAAAAAGAAAAAAAACTAGTCTACAGTGTACTGGATTGCAAAACTATGATACTCAGTAGGTTAGGTGCAGTAAATAAATGTTTGGCTTAATAGTGTTTTTAATTTATGTTGGGTTTATTGGCACATAACCCCATTGTAAGTCAAGGAACATCAGCATACACATACAGTCATCTCTGAAGAAACAAAGAAAATGTCATTTGGCAGAATGAGGTTTTTTAATTTATATTTTAGTGTTCTGATTATAGTGCAGAGATATGTAAATATCTAATATATTGTGTTGTCCAAGTGAGTTAGAAATTTAGTATTGTTTTTATATCTTAGTATTTTATACTCACATAAATTTGAAATATAAATCAGAAATAGTTTAAGTATTTAAACTTTGGTTTTAAAACCAAGAGTCATATACCACTAAGATATGTCAAAGACCAATAAGTCTGCTATGGTTGTAAAGCATGTGTAATATCTACTATCATTCAAAATCCCATGTTTTCGTTATATTATTCTCATGGAAAAATATAATTTTCAAAACCATTTTGAGTTTTAGGTCATCTCAATCTTAAAACTGACAAATATTATTTTGATTTTTTAAATATATAGTCAGAGAATTGGAGAGCAGTATGTCTATGTGAATGTGTTTAAGTGTGTAAATTTTTAGTGACATTTGGCACAAAATTCAATCCTTGGATTTCTGACAGCCAAAGGGGGGAAAAAAAAGCTCTAGTGGTTATGTTTGTCACATTAGGTAACAAAACAAGATAAAACTAGAATCTACAAGTATTTTGTTAGGCCTGAACTTAGTGAGGAACATATTGTATTACTTTTTGAATTATCCTACTTGTTTGTAAAAATGGTGTTTTTAATGAGGTTTCATAGGAAAATTAGATTCAATTGTATTTAACATACTTTTCTTGGTATCTATTTTTATATCAAGTTAGGAATTGAGTTAAACCAATCAGCCAACTAACAAATAAATACAGATTTTTTTCCCTTGAAATCAATGATATCATATGGTAAGAGGTTAAAATGAGAGGAGTGAATGTTAAGAACAGATGAGACTGTTCTGCAGGTGACAGCTCAAGCAAATGCCATGTAAGGAAATTAGTCTTTGCTATTTTTTTTTCTTTTTTTTTTTTTTTTTTTGACAGGCAGAGTGGACAGTGAGAGAGAGAGACAGAGAGAAAGGTCTTCCTTTTGCCGTTGGTTCACCCTCCAATGGCCGCCGCGGTAGCACGCTGCGGCCGGCGCACCGCGCTGTTCCGATGGCAGGAGCCAGGTGCTTATCCTGGTCTCCCATGGGGTGCAGGTCCCAAGCACTTGGGCCATCCTCCACTGCACTCCCTAGCCACAGCAGAGAGCTGGCCTGGAAGAGGGGCAACCGGGACAGGATCGGTGCCCCAACCGGGACTAGAACCCGGTGTGCCGGCGCCGCAAGGCGGAGGATTAGCCTGTTGAGCCACGGCACCGGCCAGTCTTTGCTATTTTATGCAAATGATGACTTGTGAAAAATTTTAGGTGAGAAAGAGGCAAGTTTGTAATTGATTTTTTTAAATATTTTATTTATTTTTCTTTGAAAGGTAGAGTTATAGACAGTGAGAGGGAGAGACAGAGAGAAAGGTCTTCCTTCCACTGGTTCACTCCCTAAATGGCTGCCATGGCCGGGGCTGTGCTGATCCGAAGCCAGGAGCCAGGTGCTTCCTCTTGGTCTCCCATGCAGGTGCAGGGGACCAACGACTTGGGCCATCCTCCACTGCCCTCCCGGGCCTCAATAGAGAGCTGGATGGGAAGAAGAGGAGCCGGGACTAGAACTGGTGTCCATATGGGATGCCAGTGCCGCAGGCAGAGGATCAACCTACTGCACTATGGTTTGGCCCCTTTAATTGAATTTTTAAAATAATTTTGCCCTGGCAAATTGTGAAGGATGGTTTCAGTTAATGTCAACATTGAAATGAAAAAAAAAATCAGTTAAGAATCTATTTCAGAGTCTAAGCTGGTGTTACTCAAAATATGGACCACAAGCACCTGCATCAGATTCATCCACTAGCTAAAAAGGCAGGGGAGGTCTGAGTCGCAGCCAAACATCTCTATGTGATGATTAGGCCTGACCATAGGCAACTAAAAGGCTTTATCTGGCAGGTCTCACCTGGGAAAGCTCTCTCCCACACCAGATGCAGAGCACAACTGACACATGGCAATTTCTAAGGAAGTTGCAGTTAGGACTCAGGCTCTCCCATACAGCTTCACACAGGGCTGTGTTCCTAGCCCAGGTGCCTCGATTTGGAGGCCAATTCATTGAGAATCTTCATCAGGACCTTCCTTAGGTGCTGCTGCTAACTCCTCCTTATTAAGGGAAGAGAGAGATCTTGAAGACGCTTTCTCCGGCTCTGATTTTTTTCACTCCTCATCCATTCTGCCTGTACCTCAGTGCTATAAAACTGCAGGAGCCTGTATTCTGCGTGCCTGTCTGGTGACTTTCCTGTTGACTGATGCCCTTCTCTTGGGAGAAAATGGAACAAGGTGAGTTGCTGCTTTCTCTGGGTTAGCATTTTGCTTAGACCTTCGTAGTAATGTTATTTCCGATTCAATTCCCCGGGCACTTAGAAACCCAGTTCAGCCCTTCACAGGTAGCTCACTGGTCTAAATCCCAACACACTGGCTGAGGATCTGCGTGTTTACTAACTTTTCCTGGAAACTATAATGTGTGCTTTAGTAAAACTGTTGGTCAAAACAGTAGATGAAAGGGGCTTGACCTCATACAGTGGTTAGGGATTAGGAAGAAGAATTACAGAGATCTTAGGAGTTACAGTGAGAATTTGAAATTTAGTAAAATTGTGGAAGCAAGAACAAGTGTAAAATGAACTTGCCCTGATGCTGTGAGTTGCAGTGAGCAGAATGTTCAGGAGTTTATCTTCATCATGCAGTTGGGTAATTGGATACATGAATTTAGATCTTAGGAAAAGCTCCTAGATGTGAGATACTGACTTAGAAATCAGCAGTACATATTCAGGGGAGAGGGAAGGTTAAACCCATGACAGAAAATGAGATAATAGAGTGGAAAGAGAGGAGGGTTTAGTGATTCAATCTGAGAGCCATGTGATCAAGGGGCAGAAGAGCACAATGGCAGCAGAGAGACTGGCCACTCTGCTTTGCAGGCATACCTTTTATGGACTCTTTTAAAAATAAATGTTTATGAATTTAAAAGGCAGGGTGGGGGCCGGCACCACTGCTCAATAGGCTAATCCTCTGCCTGCGGCGCCAGCGCCGGCACCCCAAGTTCTAGTCCTGGTCAGGGCGCCAGATTCTATCCCAGTTGCTCCTCTTCCAGGCCAGCTCTCTGCTATGGCCCGGGAAGGCAGTGGAGGATGGCCCAAGTGCTTGGGCTCTGCACCCGCATGGGAGACCAGGAGAAGCACCTGGCTCCTGGCTTCAGATCAGCGTGGTGCGCGGGCTGCAGCGTGCCAGCAGCAGCGGCCATTGGGGGTGAACAAATGGCAAAGGAAGACCTTTCTCTCTGTCTCTCTCTCACTGTCCACTCTGTCAAAAAAAAAAAAAAAAAAAAAGGCAGGGTGGGGAGAGAGGGAGAGGGAGATAGGGAAGGGGAAGAGGGAGAGGGATCTTCCAACTGCTGGTTAACTCTCTAAATGCTGGTAACAGTTGGAGCTGGAGCAGGTAGGAGCCCACCTACATGAGCTTCCACCTGCTTCTTATCACTGTGCACGTTAGCAAAAAGCTGTAACTGGACACAGAGCCTGGATTTGAATCCAAGCACTCTGATATGGGATGCCAGTGTTCAAAGCAGCTCTTAACTACTGCATCAAATTCCTACCACTTCTAGGTATTCCTTTATTTAAAAAGGTTTTGTTTATTAATTTGAAAAGCAGAAAGGGAGAGAGAAAGAAAGAAAGAGAGAGAGAGAGATTGATTTCCTTCCACTGGTTTACTCCTCAATTGCCTGCAATAGCTCAGCCAGGAGCCAGGAACTGTATCCTAGTCTCCACATAGATGGCTGGGGCACAGGTAAATACTTGCACAATCTTTGGCTGCCATCCAAAGCACATTGTCAGGAAACTGGGTCAGAAACAGAGCAGCTGAGCCCAAACCAGCACTCCTACATGAGATGCCATCATCATGGGCAGTAACTTAGTGCTGGCCCCTTATAAATTCTTGATAAATCCAATAGTATAATGTGAAACTGCAGTTATGTGAAGATACTTATTTAGATAGTTTAAGTGATATTTTTAGCTACTTTTTTTTTCTGCAGGTCTGACTTCCAAAAAGGAAATAACTGTTATTTTGGTCTCCCCAATTGGAGTGCCAATCATTTCAACTGAACTTATCACAACAGATAGCTGCAGAGAAGGTAACTCAACATTAAGCTAAATTCAAGAATGGAGATTTGGATTTCCATCACTCTACTAACAGGTGACATGAATATTGTCATCTCTAAGTCAGTATTACCTTTTACAGTTTAAACTGAGATAAATAACTAATAAGTAAATAAAATTTCTTCAGAACATTTGAATTTAATGAATTTCCTAGTAACATTCTACCAAGCCTGTTTAATGTGTGCCCTTGGAGACTATTCTGTGTAGTTTTTGCTCCCTTTCAACTGTTCCATAAATTGCATCAGTGATTTTTATTTCTAAGTTGAAGGAAATGTTTGACTCTAATCACCCTGAAATACATTTAAAACAAATACAAAACAGCTATAAAATTTATAGGGCAGGCTAGGCCAGGTGTGGATTATAGTATTATGTATTACTTTTAAATAAATCATTAGTAATACTTATAGGGTGTTCAAATACCCCAGCTTGCTTGCGACAGAGAGAGTCTGCAGGGTGAGGTGACTTCCAGTTTTAAAAGTGGAATGGTCTCCCAGAAACAGAAACAAATTTGTCATCCTATTAATATATCCAAAAGTGCTAGAGGTTTGCTTTGCAGTGAGTGTGTGTGTGTGTGTACGAGAGAGAGAGAAAGATTGCTATTTAACCCTAAGAGTCATTATTTTCCATTTTCTAAGAGAATAAGTATTTAGTTTGTTGCATGACACCCACAATCCACATGGGAGAACTGGATTAAGCTCCTGAATCCTCTGTTTGGGCTGGCCTAACCCTGGCCATTGTGGGCCATATTGGGGAGTGAATCAGCAGATGGAAGTTTCTTTCTCTCTTTCTCTCTCTCCCTCCCTCCCTCCCTCCCTCCTTCTTTCTCTCTGTAACTATGCCTTTCAAATAAATAAATATTTTTTTAAAAAAAAAAGGGAAATTGAACTTGAGCCCAAGCACTCAGATGCAGATATCTGGTACATTAATTATGCTAGGCCAAATGCCCACCTCCAAACTAATTTTAAATTATCAACTTGGAATATTTTTGAGTTGACCTTTGCAAACTTCTCCTAACTTTGTGTGTGATCACAACACTGAGTTTCCTCACACAGAATGTTGTCTTCTCTGAGTTAGGAAGCAAGGCCTAGAGTTCTAAATTTCTGTATCAGGGCAAGACTGAGATGACCTTGAAAAAATATTTGATCACAAATACATCTCTTGTATAGGAAACATGTGAATGCCCAGCAATAATCGAGTGAACAGAGGGATCTGACAAGAGCTCATTTTGATACTGTAACTGTTTTCTTCATTGAGGGAGGTTTCATTTCTGTGGCACTACCTTTCTGGCTGAGAAATAAAGAATACAAGAGGGCCACACCAGGAATAGCTAACAAATAGACTATTTTCTTACCATAAATTTAGGTATAACCTTTCCATTTGTTCCTGCATGAAGTATTGGTTTCTATTTCAAATCTACATTTTGCCTTATGCAGGGAATCTGATCTAGTCATTGAGTCATTCCATTGATTTTTCCACATTTGTATCACCTTTGATTTTAGATCATTTCAGGAGTCTTTTTTTCCCTCTTTTTTTTCCCCCAATGGCACTGGGTCCAGTAGGGGCACCCCTGACATCATCCTATAGGGTGGACAATATCTGGTTTTCTGTTTCCTGCTGGGCTGTAATACATTCTATCTGGCTCTATGCTGCTCCTATCTTTGCATTGGACTCTTGCCAATCTAGTCATGGACTGAATGGTGGCCTCTAAGTTGCATTTTCTGTTGTGGAGTCCTCTTGTTCCAGACATGACAATGCAGGATGCCCCTTGACTTTCCTTCTTTGCATAGCTCCAAGATTAGCTAAAAAATTTCTCTACTCTTTCCATTACCTGCCAAGATTTCCCAGATCTGTGAAGCCATTAACTGGCACCTCACATGCAGCTTCTCTGGTCTGGTTGACTTCCACCCCCCTTCCTGACCCATATCAAACATTCGCTCCTAAGGAATAAAAGTACAGATTACCACATTCTGCCTCTATTCCATAGTCACATGTATTTTTGTGTTTATATTGAAATACCATTCCACTCTGCTTCAAATTAGATAATTTTAGTGTTTTACTGTATGCAAGGGAAAAATCTGAATAACAAAATTTTCCTATGATTCTATCCTTTATGTCAGAATCTGCTTTGGGGTGTTGAAATCTAGGATTCCTTTTTATTTCCCTTTGTGTGTCTGAGGTATGTCCTTTTCCACTGGGGAGGGGAACTGAGCTCCTTTTTGAGTGATGGAAGGATGATCAATTATGCCAAGAATTTGAAGTCCCAGAAAATTATATTGCATCTTCATATATGACTCCACCACATGTGTTTCCTACTTTGATCAATGCACTCAAACAAATAGGTCTGCTTAAGATCTTGGCTCTCATGAGTATCACTGTGGTTAACCATGACACCTGTCACAGATGAATATTTGGAGTAGTTTTTTTAAATCATGTTCATATCTTCTCTCCAACCCTCCAGTTTTCCTCTTCTAGCAAGGTTTAGATTAAATTTATACTTAATAATGTTATATTCATTCCATCAATGAAAAGTTGGAATTTATGTTACTTATTTTTTTTTTTTTTATTTTTGACAGGCAGAGTGGACAGTGAGAGAGAGACAGAGAGAAAGGTCTTCCTTTTGCCGTTGGTTCACCCTCCAATGGCTGCCGCGGTAGCGCGCTGCGGCTGGCGCACCGCACTGATCTGATGGCAGGAGCCAGGTGCTTCTCCTGGTCTCCCATGGTTACTTATTTTTACTAAATAACAAAGCATAAATATAAGTGTGGTTTACATGCCAAAAACAATATTCATTTATTTTTTTCTGTAATCAAGACACCTTAAGTTGCTGGGGTGAGGAAGGTACATAGAACCTAACAGATGACCCAAAACAACTCAGAGATGTTCATTTTATTCTTAAAAGATTCTTTAGGGGAAGTCCTCAGTCTAGGGTGGGGACATTAGAATTATTTATAGACAGAGTCCCGAAAACACATACATACTTACCACTGTTTTACTTAGATCTTTTTATTGGGATTTTGCATAAAATTTTTGACTGAGAAGCTTTTCCTTTGTTTCTATATGTATGTATACCTAGTTTATACAAATCTACAAATATAGTTGTTAGATATTGAAACAAAAATGTTTTTTCTTGTCCAAAATTACAACCTAGTTTACTTGAGTTAATGTTCAAAGGTTTCCATAGAATTTGTTAGGGAATTTAGCATATGCAATATGCTACTTATATTAATGAATAACTTTAGCTTGAAATATTAATTAAAGGGCTTTAATTAGAGGTAGAAGTAATATTACAAATATATGATTTCATATCACTTCTCTTTTCAGTGCTTCCAGCAAGAAAGTAATACTTATCCACAATACCATAATTGGAAATACTAATTGGCCTTAGCTTTAATTTAATGAAATCTAGTTTAACAATAATTAAATTTAACATCAATAGCTAAAATAATCAGGAAAACTCGTTAATATCAGAAAAAGCTTGATTTATTCTGTAACTTTTATAAAATTAATTTATGAAGCTAATTGCCTATAACATTTAGCCCACCAGACTTTTTTTTTTATTCTAAACAAAAATTATGCACAGTGATAGACATAATTATTTTATTTGTGTGTATATGTGCAACTATGAAATAAAAACAAATTTTTAAAAATTTGTTTATTTGAAAGAGTTACAGAGAGTGGTAGAGACAGAGAAAGAGAGAGAGAGAGAAGTCTACCATCAACTGGTTCACTCCCCAAATGGCCGCAATGGCCAGAGCTGAACTGATCCAAAGCCAGGAGCCAGGAACTTCTGGGTGCAGGGACCCAAGGACTTGGGCCATCCTCTGCTGCTTTGCCAGTAACATTAGCAGGGAGCTGGATTGAAAGTGGAGCAACCGGGACTTGAACTGGTGTCCACATCCAGAGCTTTAACCCACTGTGCCACAGTGCCAGCCCCTCAACTTAATAATTTTAGAATTTTTTTAAAAATGTGAATCATTCCATAGTAAGGGCTGAACATGTCCGATGACCGTGGTATTCTTGTATCAGGATGGGATTGTTAAGTAAAAACTACATAAAAATACTTGCTACTGTGTGTTGCCTTCTTCAATAAAATGAATACATCAAAGCAATAAATAAAGCCATTCTCCAAAAATATTATTAGGGAGCTGAAAGTTTAAGAATTCTTCAAGCAAGGAAGTTATTTGCATAATGAAACTTCTTCAGACATTTCAGAAGCTAGATGTGTTTCCAAGAAATGGCAGTTGGCAAGTTGGACTGAGTAGGAAATAAGATATTTTACTCTTTACTGTGCTGATGTATATTGGTTTTAAAGCCACAGTTTTATACCTTAATGACTTTTAACTTTTGTGCATAAATAATTGGAGTGCTCTAAGTGAGATCAACCAAATGCAAACTTCATTTTAGTTCTCCTTCTTGAATCCTAATAGTAGCCACCATTATTCTGTATGCAAGTCTGTTACAAATTCCAGAAACAATATTCTAGCTGCAATTTATATTCCACATGTTTCTCTATCAATAGAATGTTTGAAAAGATGAAGAATAAGCAGGATTGTCAGTAAGGATTGCCGTTCTGTGTCATGTGACTCCTAATTTTTGTAAATGGCGTGGGAAATCTTTCCACTAATATTTCATATGTATTCTTACTTTCCCTGACAGCCGCAGGCAGACTTTGAGTCTAAATATTTATATGTTCCAAACCATAACTTTTCAAAATTTAATATGCATACTAAGGGGCTTTTTAAAATGCAGGTTCAGATCCAGCAGGTGTGTGGAGCTTGAGATGCTGCTTTTGTAACAAGTTACAGGTGATGACAGTGCTTTTGGTCCATTTGCCATTCTTTGAATATCAAGGTTGTAGATTGTAGATGTTCCTTTATTTCCACATAGTAAATGTCCTAAAATATGAGCTTAGATTTGTTTAAGCTAGTATTTCTCTTTATCCTAGTACTAGTAGTAGCCTGCACAAATGCTGAGAAACACCATATTATATGCCAGTTGCTTGAATATTCCATTGTCTCAGGTCTTAGCTATGGTTCCACTTGACTTGATTACTGTGATCTTAATATGAAAGTATTAGAGAAAGAACCAGTTTCAGGTTTTTTTTTTTTAAGATTTATTTTATTTATTTGAAAAGCAGAGTTACAGAGAAAGAGAAGGAGAAACAGAAAGAGAGAGATCTTACATCCACTGGTCACTCCCCCAAATGGCTGTAACAGTCAGGGCTGGGCCAAGATGAAGCCAGGAACCAGGAGTTTGTTTGTTTGTTTCTTTCTTTCTTTCTTTCTTTCTTCTTCTTTTTTTTTTTTTTTTTGGACAGGCAGAGTTAGACAGTGAGAGAGAGACAGAGAGAAAGGTCTTCGTTTTCCATTGGTTCACCCCCCAAATGGCCGCTATGGTTGGCACACTGCCCCGATCTGAATCCAGGAGCCAGGTGCCTCTCCTGGTCTCCCATGTGGGTGCAGGGCCCAAGCACTTGGGCCATGCTCCACTGCCTTCCCGGGCCACAGCAGAGAGCTGGACTAGAAGAGGAGCAACTGGGACAGAATGCGGCGCCCCAACTGGGACTAGAACCTTGGGTGCTGGCGCCACTGGTAGAGGATTAGCCAAGTGATCCGTGGCACCAGCCAGGAACCAGGAGTTTCATCTGGGTCTTGCACATTAATACAGGGGTCCAAGGACATGAGCCATCTTCTGCTGCTTTTCCAGGCACATTTTTAGCAGAGAGCTCAATAGAAGCAGCGCAGCTGGGACTTGAACAGATGCCCATATGGAATTATACCACAACACCGGCCCATAGTTTCAAATTTTTAGAAAAATGTTTTAGTTTTGTAGCATTCAATCTTTGTCTTAATATTTAGACTTTGAGCCATACAATATCTGTTGCAAATATTCAACTCTGCCATTGTTGCCTGAAAGAAGCCATAGACCTAGTTTATGGTCAACAGTTATATTATCATTATGAGAATGACTATTATGATTGGAATCATGTTCATTCAAATAACAAGTTTACATTTTACTGTTGAATAAGTTTTTTAACATGTTGGATATCATATGAAACAGAATTCAATTTTATGAAACCATCAACATTTTATTAAAGACTCAGAAAGCTTAATTGATTTTTCAATATCACATCTGTAGAAAACAGAACTGGGTCCTCAGAAAGCCTTATGGCTTCAAGTCAGTGATCTTAAGTATTGGATTTTATTGAGATGTAACAGAATAAGTGTAGCTCTAGGTGTGAGAGTACCCACATCAACTCCATGAACCCATGTGAACTCTCATAATATCTTGAAAATAAGCTATGCTATTTTAATTTTTCATTACATAAGAATTGAGTTTTCTAGTCAAATAAAAACTTCTTGCCAGTTTTATATATTTTTTTAATTTTTTAAATTTTTTTTTACAGGCAGAGTGGACAGTGAGAGAGAGAGACAGAGAGAAAGGTCTTCCTTTTGCTGTTGGTTCACCCTCCAATGGCCGCTGCGGTAGCGCGCAGCGGCCGGCACACCGCGCTGATCCAATGGCAGGAGCCAGGTGCTTATCCTGGTCTCCCATGGGGTGCAGGGCCCAAGAACATGGGCCATCCTCCACTGCACTCCCTGGCCAGAGCAGAGAGCTGGCCTGGAAGAGGGGCAACTGGGACAGGATCGGTGCCCCGACCGGGACTAGAACCTGGTGTGCCGGCGCCGCAAGGCGGAGGATTAGCCTAGTGAGCCGCGGCGCCGGCCCAGTTTTATATTTTTTAGTTATACAGATATTGTTATTCAATCGGTTATAGTTTGGTAAATTAAATGTTCGTATATTTAATGAAAGTTACATGGAGTCAAGAGAGAGAAAATGTGTCTTTTTGTGTTCTCAAGGAAAATTGCCACAATTGGGAAAGCAGTACTGGCTTATTAAGAATTGTGGGACTTTTTAAGATACTTCAATTAAATATTCAATGATACTTCTGAAAATAACCTTGAAAGACGCATTTTTGCTTACATAGTATTATTTGGAAGAAATATATATATTTTTGTTTTTTTTAACATTTATTTAGTAAATATAAATTTCCAAAGTACAGTTTATGGATTACAATGGCTTTTCCCCCCATAATTTCCCTGCTACCTGCACCCCTCCCATCTCTCACTCCCTCTCCCATTTCATTCACATCAAGATTCATTTTGAATTATCTTTATATACAGAAGATTGATTTAGTATATATTAAAGATTTCATCAGTTTGCAACCACAGAGAACAAAAAGCATAAAATACTGTTTCGGTACTAGTTATAGCATTACTTCACATTGGACAACACAGTAAGGACAGAGATCCTACATGAGGAGTAAGTACACAGTGACCCCGGTTGTTGACTTAACAATTTGACACTCTTGTTTATGGCATCAGTAATCTCCCTAGGCTCTTGTCAAGGGTTTCCAAGGCTATGGAAGCCTTTTGAGTTCTCTGACTTTGATCTTATTTAGACAATGTCATAGTCAAAGTGGAAGTTCTCTCCTCCCTTCAGAGAAAGGTACCTCCTTCTTTGATGGCTCATTCTTTCTACTGGGATCTCACTTGCAGAGATCTTTCATCTAGGTTTTTTTTTTTTTTTTTTCCTTGCCAGAGTGTCTTGGCTTTCCATGCCTAAAATACTCTCATGGGCTCTTCAGCCAGATCTGAATGCCTTAAGGGCTGATTCTGAGGCCAGAGTGCTATTTAGGACATCTGCCATTCTATGAATCTGCTGTGTATCCCGCTTCCCATGTTGGATCGTTCTCTCCCTTTTTGATTCTATCAGTTAGTATTAGCAGACACTAGTTTTGTTTGTGTGATCCCTTTGACTCTTTGACCTATCAGTGTGATCAATTGTGAAATGAAGTTGATCACTTGGACTAGTGATATGGCATTGGTACATCCACCTTGATGGGATTGTATTGGAGTCCCCTGGCACATTTCTGACTCCACCATTTGGGGCAAGTCAGCTTGAGCATGTCCCAGATTGTACTTCTCCTCTCACTCTTATTCACACTCTTATATTTAACAGGGATCACTTTTCAGTTAAATTTAAACAACTAAGAATAATTGTATAAATTGAAGAGTTCAACCAATAGTATTAAGTAGAACAAACAAAAATAATAAAAGGGATAAAGTATTAAATTGTACATCAACAGCCATAAAAAGGGTTGATCAAGTCACTGTTTCTCATAGTGTCCATTTCACTTCAACAGGTTTCCTTCTTGGTGCTTGGTTAGTTGTCACCGATCAGGGAGAACATATGTATTTGTCCCTTTGGGACTGGCTTATTTCGCTCAGCATGATGTTTTCCAGATTCCTCCATTTTGTTGCAAATGACCAGATTTCATTGTTTTTTACTGCTGTGTAGTATTCTATAGTATTCCGGCGCTGTGGCTCACCAGGCTAATCCTCTGCCTGCGTCGCCGGCACACCGGGTTCTAGGCCCGGTTGGTGCACTGGATTCTGTCCTGGTCGCTCCTCTTCCTGTCCAGCTCTCTGCTGTGGCCCGGGTGTGCACTGGAGGATGGCCCAAGTGCTTGGGCCCTGTACTCGCATGGGAGACCAGAAGAAGCACCTGGCTCCTGGCTTCGGATCAGCATGGTGCACTGGCCACAGCGGCCATTGGGGGGAGAACCAATTGAAAAGGAAGACCTTTTTCTCTTTCTCTCTCTCTCTCACTGTCCACTCTGCCTGTCAAAATATATATATATATATATATATATATATATATATATATATATATATATAAATTGTTATAAGCTGCAATCAGAGTAAAAGCCATGCACTAGGTAGGTAATGTAACCTAGTGTTGAATAGTTAAAATAGTTATTTTTATTTGCAAGAATAATTATTTTAATGTAATTATTTGTGTATACTTGAAATTTATAATTAATTTTTCTTACCATAGATATTTAAATATAATGTAAACTGACTTTTTTATTAACTATGTACAATTTTCTAATATTTAATCAGGCAAATTGCAGCAGTTCTAGAATCTATATTTTATATAAGAAAATAGGTTTCATGTAATCATTGTGTATGTTATCAATTGTTATCTGCGTAAGAATCAGGCATATGTCTGTCAATTTTATATCTAGAGTTGGAAGACAAGACATCCTATAGATTAAAATTTATGAAAGGGTTGTTCACGGACATTAGAGGTTACTCTGATACTTTTGTGGTATCTGCGTGGTCAAAACTATTTTCATAGCAATATTAATCTGTATTTCTCTTTTTCTACCATGTTGACATTTTTAATGAACATGCAACAGCAATGGGAAATAACTGCTGGTACCTCAGCCAGAATCAAGACAGTGGCGCTGCCCCCTCAAAAGGAGTTCAGTAGTTGAATGAAGTGAGAAATAGCTGCTGTGAGATTTTGGTAACAGTTTTGAAAAGCCCTCTTCTTCATGTTTGCCTTTCTGTACTCCCCTTTTCTTCTTAATTATCATAAAACTCTTAGAAAAAAAGGATCCTTCTTATTTTAAGAGCAATGAAGTGAGAGAGTGCTGAGAAGAAATATTTCAGTGGGAAATATGGATGGATGCAACTTTCCAGAGGGAAAATTTCAGATACACATGTTTATGAATCAAGAGTATTGAACCCAGTCTCAGAGACTGGTGTAATCACAAAAGAGAAGATTGCTAGTCCTTGAGTCCCTCTTTTCCATTTTTACCCCACTCCTCCATTGCAGCCTCTTCACCTTTACTGGAATGCCACTGTGTGATTGGATCACAGGCAAGAAACAGTCCCTCATCTGAAACCATTAAGTTAGGCCTTTCAGCCTTGAAACCTTCCATTTACAAGGTACTTCAAGAAGTTTGTGGAAAAATGAAATGAAAAATGTGATTTTATTTTGTTGCAAAAATCTTTTTCCATAATATGTGAAAAATGTATGTATGAAAATAGATTTCAGGGTTTTTTTGTACCCAAATAAACTCATATTTTAAATTCCATTTTTGCATAACTTTTGTGAAATACCTCATATACCAAACAGTGTACCTAGTGAGCTATTTTATCCTCTAGCATTAATCTTGGGGAATGCACTAAATATGCTGGTAAAATGGGGAAGGAGAACTTTAAGGCTATACCCACGTAATGAAAAGCAGCAGTATATTATTTTACTTTTTGTAAAAAAGAGTGCATAGACATTCAATTTCTCTCTCTCTCTCTCTCTCTCTCTCTCTTCTCTCTTTCTTTGTCATTTGTTTTGCTGCATCTAGAATTTGGATTGCATTTTGGAAGAAGTCAGACCAAAGCTGAATTGTGAGTCAGGAGATTGGATCTAAGATAAAGAAGGCTCAGAGAAAACAGAATCAGACAGGAACAGGAGATCAGGAGCATTTCTTGAGTATTTTTAATTTGTTTGAGTAGTGTGAAATAAACATTCTTTTCCATCTCCTGTATAACAAGTCATACTTTGGTACAATGCATTATTGTGATTGGATTCTTTTTTTTTTCCTAACAAAGAAAATAGGAGTTATATATCTAGGTTGGAGAATGAAAAAAACAAGTAAGCAAGCAAACAAACAAAAACAACTTTTTCTTCAAATAGAAAGTTGAAGGATGAAAGATGGCTGATATCAAAGTCCTGAATTTAGGTTCCAGGAAAGGCCCCTGGTTCAGTTTTCCTCTTTTACCCTACTTGCTCCAATAAACTGGAGGCCTTGTGGCCCATCTGAGTTTTTTTTTTTTTTTTTTTTTTTTTTTTTTTTTTTTTTTTAATTTATTTTTTATTTTTTTGACAGGCAGAGTGGACAGTGAGAGAGAGAGACAGAGAGAAAGGTCTTCCTTTTGCCGTTGGTTCACCCTCCAATGGCCGCCGCGGTAGCGCGCTGCGGCCGGCGCACCGCGCTGATCCGATGGCAGGAGCCAGGTGTTTCTCCTGGTCTCCCATGGGGTGCAGGGCCCAAGGACTTGGGCCATCCTCCACTGCACTCCCTGGCCACAGCAGAGAGCTGGCCTGGAAGAGGGGCAACCGGGACAGGATCGGTGCCCAGACCGGGACTAGAACCCGGTGTGCCGGCGCCGCAAGGCGGAGGATTAGCCTAGTGAGCCGCGGCGCCGGCCCCATCTGAGTTTTATAAATAAGGTTTCTTTCTCTGGGTCTATATGATGGTGGTATTATTCGAAGAAAAATCAGGAGATGGAGACCTGAACTTGTAACAATTATCCCTGTTTCTTTTTTCCTCATAAGAATAGTCTAGCTAATAATATTATGAGGCAGAATTCAAATAATTAGGAACATAAGAATTAAAAAAAAGTGCTAAAATTGATCATTGCACATCTGTATGCACATAAATGAGCAGGCAGTTGGGTCTTCAAAATTTGGTAAATTATTTTAGAGTCATTAATTTTGACTGCACGTATTCTTTGTAAGAAAATCAAATGCTTTGTGGCCAATTATAGTGAAAAGTATTATTGGAAGCAATAGAAAGGTAATTACAGAAAACAGAATTATTAATATATTTGTTTGGAGAGTAATTTCATGAATAAAATCTTATTTTTAATTAAGTGGTGATCTAAACACTTAACGTAAAATTAATAGTAGGAAACTGAGAACTACTGATCTGTGATTCTTTTAAAGGTTTGATTATTTCTTGTGTTGTTTCCTCATATCATTTGAGTGATTATTTTCACCAAAATGGTAGTATTCTAATTAACAAGATTTTCCTTCATATTACTTAAGGAATAGTAATAAAAATCTCAAATTTTAAAGAATTTTTTCCAAGTACTAGCAATAAAATCACTAATATCTTACGATTACATACAGTGAAACATATTAAAGAATAAAGATGTGAAAGTATAGAATTTGTCTCAGAATATTTCCTTAATGCTGCAGTTCGGTAATATGAATAAATCCATACCAATGTAGCCTTGTGATTAAAATAAGAGTAACTGAGAGTTCTATTAAGCATACAAGAATAGTTATTCTTTGCACTTTTTGAATTTGAATTTCTAGTACTTTCTCTTGCCTTCTGCCTTTTCTTTCTGTCTTTTTCCTTCACAGATAGAAACTTTCCTTCAAAGTGGATCTAAAAGTTCAATGAAGAGGCAGTTTGGTTTCTGCTAATGCTTTGACTATGTTTCAGGATACTAAAGTAGATTATTGAAAAGATACAGAAGCACTTTGCTTTAAACTATGATATCAACTTGCTTCCTCAAGTTAAAAGAGAGGAAAAAAAGAATGGATGATATTATTTCTGGGTGCACTGGCATCTCGAGCATCTCTAATGACTGATGAGGAAGGGTACGGTGTTTACTGGAAAGAAAAGGTATCCCTATGTGCTGGAATTTGAGAAATCACAGATATTGAGACTTAGAGATGTCCTTGAGAATTTCATTTGGCCCCCTTTCATCTTACCAGTGAGGAAATCACTGCTCAGATATTTTAAACTTGCTGGAGGTCACATGGTTGTTTTTTTTTTTTTTCATCTTGTAATAGGTCAGTGAGACTGGTTTAATTGTCTGAAACAAAAGTGTTTATTTGAAAATAAAGCGTAGAAATTGGATCTGGTGTTGTGGCGTAGCAAGTAAAGCCTCCACTTATAGTGCTGGCATCCCATATGGGTGCCAGTTTGAGTCTCGGCTGCTTCACTTCTGATCTAACTCTGCTATGGCCTTGGAAAGCAGTGGAAGATGGCCCAAGTCCTTGGGCCCCTGCACCCATGTGGGAGACCCAGAAGAAGCTCCTGGCTTCGGATAGGCCCAGCTCTGGCCATTGTGGCCATTTGGGGAGTGAACCAGCAGGTGGAAGACCTCTGTCTCTCTCTCTCTGCCTCTGCTTCTCTTGTAACTCTGCCTTTCAAATATATACATAAAATAAATTTAAAAAATGGGAAAAAAAAGAAAATGATGCTTAGAAATTCAAAGATAAGAAAGACTGGCAACATTTGATTAGAGATGTGGCAGTGAGATGATCAATGCTCTTTAGCATATAGAAGTGAAGAAACATGTTCCAAGTGTTGTTTCTTATTGTTAACCAGGAAAATAAAATGGAAACCAAAACCACACACAAGGGACTGTGTCACTTGTCAGTCAAAAGCCAGCATTTGAAAGACAAGAGTTGATAAAGGGAATCAAGAACTTGCAGGGAATGTGTACTTTGGTCACAAAGATCTCCCCATATTCCCAAGTTAGTAGGAAGACTTTTTAAAGGATAAAAGTGGATGTAAGAGGGCTTAGAGATGCAATGGATTGAGTTGACTAAAGGCAGATTGACATGACTGGTTCTGATAATCTCCCTGAATTTGGCCAGGTCGTGGTCTCTTTTGACTTTGGGCTTGGCAAGTTATAGCTGGTGGTCCTAAAAATCTGTATTGGAGGTTATACAATTTTAGCTAGCTTCCCTGTGGTCAGTCCCTGGAATTCTTTTTTTGTTTTGTTTTTGAGGTTTAAGAATATTTATTAGAGTCAAAGATCTCCAGCCAGAGCGGCATGGAATGGGGCTTCCAAGAGAGGAAAGAACTCAAAGAATCTTGTAGCACAGGGGTTTTTAAGTATAATTTTGAAGGGAAACAAACAAAAACTTAACAATGATTGTCATTCAGCTACAAGGCAGGGTCAAAACCCATAAAAAGACTTGATTTACAATACTTTAGCCTATCTGGCTTGCTCATGATAAAACAAACAAACAAAAAAATCCATCTAGAACCCTGGGATAGGTAACTTGTTTTCACAATAAACTGTGAGCTCAGGAAGATGAAATCACTACTCTCTTGCTATTCTCCTGGTAAATCTGGAGATTCCTAAGGAAAGAGGGCAGACATTTTGCTGTTGCTAAAGATAATCTTTTTGGGGAAGGAAGCAAATACTTTATACTCCAAATCCCATTGGGACAACCTTGACTACCTATTAACCCATCTGACTCCTCAATCCCCCCTTAACATGAATGTACCCTAACATCTGTTAGGGAGGACTTGATGAGGATTGCTCTGTATGCTTTATGCTGAAAAGGGTGTCTTTGGGAAGGGGAGTCAACACAGGGTTTCAGCAGGAGATGGCTTCTCAGTAGGAGGGTCTTACTTGTTCAGTTAATCATAAATCTGGTTTGGCACATCTTCAGAAGTTACCTTTTGTTAAGCAGAAATGTAGACACCTTAGTTCTGGTCACAAGTTTTCATTGTGATAGAAACTCTCACAAGCAGTTAAGAAATAGCAGTAACCATTCTATATCCCAGTGGAAATTGACTATGATATGTCTTTGGTATAGAAAGCTAAAAACGTTCAGTATTTACTTTGTTTTATAATTTACTCTTTTAAATATTTATTTATTTGAAAGGCAAAAATAGAGAAAGAGAGAGAGAGAGAATATGTCTTCCATCTGCTGGTTCATTCCCCAAATGGCCCTGGTAGCTGGGGCAGGGCCAGGCTGAAGCCAGAAGCCAGGAACTTCTTCTAGGACTTCTGCATGGGCGCAGGGGCCCAAGCACTTGGGCTATCTCCCACTGCTTTCTCAGGAGCATTAGCAAGGAGCTTGATAGGAAGTGGAGTAGCCAAGACTGGAATTGATGCCTATATGGGATGCTAGCACTGCAGGTTGTGACTTAACCTTCTATGCCACAGTACTGGCTCCGTTAGCTACTTTAAAAAACAATTTAGGGGATAATATTTTGATACTATAAACAAAATGTCTCTATTTTTATTATGTGGTATTGATATCAGAATTTGACCTCCTAAAATTACATCAGAATGTGGCCCCTTAAAGTTCCTCAGAAGTCCCATCTGGGGCGCCACATATGTTATTGGAATTTGGGTGCCGTATGATATCACCATATGCTTATTAATAAATCCCCAATATTAATAAGCCCAAGTGGGTTATTGTCTAATATTTAGAGAAGAATTCTAAATACCAGCGTAAAGGAACAAGGCAGCATGGTACATTTTAAGCTTTTATTCAGTGAAAAAGATGCATAGGAGAGTGAGGGCTTTAGTTCAGTCTAAGGAGAAGGGAAAATCTGAGTTCATACCGAGTACCAGGAACCAGCCATGTGGAAGATTATCTAGTTCAGGAAGCATAGGGTGGGTGGCCCAAGGCCACGTGCCCTGGAGGTGCAGGGCTACAGCCAGCCCCCTTCTGTCAAAAGGCCAGGGTGAAGAGAAAGGAGGAAAGGGCCAGACAACCATGTCCCAGGCTTTTAATCCACTTTCAAAGAGGAGTAATTAATTAACCTGATTGGCCAGTGGGTACTCAGGTGTATCCAGGTAGGGGTATGAGGTCACACAGGGGCGTGGTGAAGGCGTGGTCTTCCAGCTCACAAAGCTAATCACTTTTAACCTGTATGCCTCTTTACGTCATTATGATGTCTTGAGCCAAATTTTAGTGAGATTTTGCAGTTTAAACTCTTGTGTTTTCCAAGTACATTCAAAATATGTGTATATATACACATGTATATTTGTGCATGTGTATATATATGCATATAAAAAAGTTTACAAACTTGACTTACCTAATTAAAATGGCAAGTAATAAATAACTTCTTCCCATAAGTTTTACTCCATGAACTTTAAATTATTTTAGCCATTTCTTTTAGTTTTATCTAAAAATATTTGTTACTAAATTTAGCTATTTCATAGTTAATAATTTACTTACTATTTATGTGAGGATTAAATTTACTTACAGAACCACCTATTCTATTTCTATTCTCCTGCTCATGTTGTTTTTTAACAAATTTAATGTGTTTTTATTTATTGTTGTGTGAAACTGCCTAGGAACATAAAAATTCTCTGTAGCTTCTCGCCTGCCTGCCTGCCTGCCTGCCTTCCTCCCTTCCTTCTTTCCATCCTTCTTTCCATCCTTCTTTCCATCCTTCTTTCCATCCTTCTTTCCTTCCTTCCTTCCTTCCTTCCTTCCTTCCTTCCTTCCTTCCTTCCATTCCCCCCTCCTTCCTTCCTTCTGTTCTAATCGCTTCTCTCCAAAAGATTTTGTAATAATAAACACTTATATAGTGCTGATTATCTACTATTATATTTTTAACATTCTACATTTTTTTACAATTTCCTCTCATAGTTTTCTTGTACTGTCAATATAATTGTTACCATCCTTGTTTTATAAGTGTTGAGACTGCAAACCAGAGATGAGTTAATGATTCAAGTTCACATAACAATAAGGAAACTGAACTAGAACATGGATCCAGGCAGTGTGATTTTAGAGACGTGTTATGAAACAGGGTTAGCTTCTTATTATTTTCAGTTTTCCAAAAGCTTCATCATGTGAGAAATAACTGTCATTTATTTACAGTAGGATGAAATTTACCGTCCTGACTTTATGCTTTTTGATCTTTTCTTTTTTTTTTATTTTAGTTAGCATTAGAAAAAGAGAAAAGAAAGTCTATTGGGTCATGTCTGACTGGCTTTGGTGAATGAGAATTACCATTGTGTGGATCCGTTACTGCTCCAGGTATATCACTGGAGAAGGACCCCAGTGACATCTGAGAGGCAGCAGGGAGTTTGTTTTAGGTTAAGAAAGAAAAGTTATGTAATTGCTTCTCAGGGGCCTTTATTTGTTGAACCAATCCTACCAATATTTTCCATCAACACTAGAGTTTTCTCTTAGTTCCTGAGTTTTCTTGATAACTGAGGTCTCAATTTAACATAGTGCATTTTTTCCTAAGTAATTATTTTTTTCATTGTTTTACAGTTTTAATTTCCTGTGCACTTTGGTTCCTGGCTGCGACACAGCTGCCCATCTGGTTAATTATTTCCATGTGGTCTTCATTTCAGACCAGTCTCCTTTTCTCTCTTCCCCTCCCTGCTGAGTCTCAGCATCCCTTGCCCACATGAATGGGCAAGGAGGGCCACCTGCTGTCAGACATCCCTAACCTGAGGACTCTATTCTCACTGTCTCCAGGTGGTCAACCTCAGGAATCCACAAAGAGGGCCTTAACATCAAGACTCAAGTAGTAACTATTCTGTTCTCAATTGCTGACAATTTTATTTGAGAAAACTTTAAAAGAATATTACTTAGATTAAAGCTTCATCTTAAAAAGTACAGAATTGACTTTATGTAGGAAACTTGGGGTGAATACTTCCACTGATTTAAATTAATTCATTTCTGTCTGCACTAATACCTTATGAATTAATTGAACCTCTGGGTAAAAGTTGTAGTGGATATTTTAGTCTAAATGTAATTTTTACTAGTCCTTAAATATCCAACATTATTTTATATTAAATTTGGTGAAAACACTGCTCTTTTTTTGTGTATGTCATATAATAGATTAATAGATACCCCTTTCTCTCATTCTCATCTACCAAAATTCTTTTTTTTTTAAAGATTCATTTTGTGTATTTGAAAAGTAGAGCTACAGAGAGAGAGAGAGAGAGAGAGAGAGAGAGAGAGAGAGAATCTTCCATCTACTTGTTCACTCCCCAGATGGCCACAGTGGCAGGAGCTGTGCCGATCCAAAGCCAGGAGCCAGGAGCTTCTTCCATATCTCCCACTCAGGTGCAGGGGCCCAAGGATTTGGGCCATCCTCTACGGCTTTCCCAGGCCATGGCAGAGAGCCGGATTAGAAGTGGAGCAGCCGTGACTCAAACTACTGCCCATATGTGATGCCAGCACTGCAGGCAGTGGCTTTACCCGCTGTGCTGCAGCACCAGTCCCCCGCAGCCCCCCCCCCCCAAATTCTTGATTTCATGATTCTTGGAGGCTGATGAAACATATTGCAGACATAAAAGCAAGCCCATAGGAAAGAGAGCTACAGTTGTTATGATTTTGTCACACACCTTGAGTTTATGAAAAGCAGAAGCTACAAATATTAAAAAAAAAATCAAACTTCAAACAAATGTCAAGATTCTAGGAGTCCAATCTAGAAGGTAAAATGTGCTGTAACTTCAGATATGCAGGACGACAAAATGACAGTAGTTTCCAGGGTAACCCATTCACTCAGGATAGAATCATCAAGAAATTGCCAATCTTTTTTTTTTCTTTTCAACTTTTATTTAATAAATATAAATTTACAAAGTACAACTTTTGAATTATAGCAGCCTTTCCCCCTATAACCTCTCTCCCACCCGCAACCATCCCATCTCCCACACCCTCTCCCATCCCATTCTTCATCATGATTCATTTTCAATTATATATATATACATATATATATATATATTACAGAAGATCAACTTAGTATATACTAAGTAAAGATTTCAACAGACTGCACCCACAAACACAAAAACTATACAGCACTGTTTGGTAGTTTCACCATTAATTCTCATAGCACAAAACACTAAGGGCCTAGGTCCTACATGGAAGGCAGGTGCACAGTGACTCCTGCTGTTGATTTAACAATTGACATTCTTATCTATGACGTCAGGAATCACTTGAGGCTCTTGTCATGTGCTACCAAGGCCATGGAAGCCTCCTGAGTTCACCAGCTCTGATCTTATTTAGACAAGGCTATATTCAAAATGGAAGTTTTCTCCTCCCTTCAGAGAAAGGTACTGCCTTCTTTGATGGTCCATTCTTTCCGATGGGATCTCACTCACAGAGATCTTTCATTTAGGCCACAGTGTCTTGGCTTTCCATGTCTGCAAAACTCTCATGGGATTTTTAGCCAGATCTGAATGACTTAAGGGCTGATTCTAAGGCAAGAGTGCTGTTCAAGGCTTTTTCCATTCTATGAGTTGGCTGTGTATCCTGCTTCCCATGTAGGATCGTTCTCTCCTTTTTAATTCTATCAATTTTTGCAAACACTAGTCTTATTTATGTGATCCCTTTGACACTTAATCCCATCTTTTTTATCAGTTATGAACTTAAACTGATCACTTTAACAAGTAAGATGACATTGGTACATGGACCTTGATGAAATTGAATTGGAATCCCCTGGCACGTTTCTAGCTCTACCATTAGGGGTAAGTCCGAGTGAGCATGTGTCGAAATGTACATCTCCCTCCTCTCTTATTCCCACTCTTATATTTAACAGGGATCACTTTTCATTTAAATTTAAATAACTAAGAATAATTGTGTATAAATTAAAGAGTTCTACCAATGTTTATTAGTAGAACAAAAACATCATTAAAAGGAATTAAATAGTAACTTGTTCCTAGACAGTCAGGACAAGGGCTTACCAAGTCATTGTTTCTCATAGTGTCCATTTCACTTCAACAGGTTTCCTTTTAAGTGCTAAGTTAGTTGTCACCAATCAGGGAGAACATATGATATTTGTCCCTTTGGGACTGGCTTATTTCACTCAGCATGATGTTTTCCAGATTCCTCCATTTTGTTGCAAAGGAGCAGATTACATTGTTTTTTTTTTCTTCTACTGTATAATATTCTATAGAGTACATATCCCATAATTTCTTTATCCAGTCTTCTGTTGATGAGCATTTAGGTTGATTCCATGTCTTAGCTATTGTGAATTGAGCTGCAATAAACATTGAGGTGCAGACCACTTTTTTTGTTTGCCAATTTAATTTCCTTTGGGTAAATTCCAAGGAGTGGGATGGCTGGGTTGAATGGTAGGGTTATATTCAGGTTTCTGAGGAATCTCCAGACTGACTTCCATAGTGGCTTTACCAGTTTGCATTCCCACCAACAGTGGGTTAGTGTCCCTTTTTCCCCACATCCTCGCCAGCATCTATTGTTGGTAGATTTCTGTTTGTGAGCCATTCCGACCGGGGTGAGGTGAAACCTCATTGTGGTTTTGATTTGCAGTTCCCTGATGGCTAGTGATCCTGAACATTTTTTTAAGTGTCTGTTGGCCATTTGGATTTCCTCTTTTGAAAAATGTCTATTGAGGTCCTTGGCCCATCTCTTAAGTGGGTTGTTTGTTTTGTTGTTGTGGAGTTTCTTGGTCACTTTGTAGATTCTAGTTATTAATCCTTTATCAGTTACAAAATTTGCAAATATTTTTTCCCATTCTGTCATTTGTCTCTTCACTTTCCTGTTTCCAGAAACTTTCCTGAAGTTTCCAGAAACTTCTCAATTTGATGTAATTCCAATTTTTAATTTTGGCTTTGACTGCCTGTGCCTCTGGGGTCTTTTCCAAGAAGTCTTTGCCTGTGCCTATATCTTGCATGCTTTTTCTGATGTTCTTTAATAATTTGATGGTGTCGAGTCATAAATTTAGATCTTTAATCTATGTTGAGTGGATTTTTGTGTAAGGTGTGAGGTAGGGGTCTTGCTTCATGCTTCTGCATGTGGAGATCCAGTTTTCCCAGCACCATTTGTTGAATAGACTATCCTTGCTCTAGGAATAGGTTTTAGATCCTTGATCAAATATAAGTTGACTGTAGATGTTTGGATTGACTTCTGGTGTTTCTATTCTGTTCCATTGGTGTATCCATCTATTTCTGTACCAGTACCATGCTGTTTTGAATATAATTGCCCTGTAGTATGTCCTGAAATATGGTATTGTGATGCTTCTGGCTTTGTTTTTGTTGTACAAGATTGCTTTAGCTATTAGAGGTCTTCTGTGCCTCCATATGAATTTCAGCATCATTTTTTCCAGATCTGAGAAGAATGTTTTTGGTATTTCGATTAGTATCACATTGAATCTATAAATTGCTTTTGGGAGAATGGACATTTTGATTATATTGATTCTTCCAATCCATATGCATGGAATACTTGCCAATCCTTTGGGAAATAGGGATAAAGGCATGAGAAGAAAAACATCTTCTTAGATGGCAGAACATAACAACACCCTTGGACCTTAAGTTCAAAATTGTTGGCTGTGGGGTGCTGGAGCTAGGGGATGGTGGTTTGTAATGTAGTTGTGAGAGAAACAGAAAAATACTGGGACCCTGGTAATAGTAGAATGGGAGCCAGGTAAGTGGTCATATTTTACCATGGGCTGTTTATAGGATTTAGCATTCGATGTTATTAGTAAAACTTTGGCCCATTGACTCTTTGGTAAATAACATAAAATTTACCATTTTAACCATTTTGAAATATAAGTTCTGTGACATTAAATGCATTCACATTTTATCCAACCACTATAAAAAACTGTTTTCATCTTTCAGACCTAAAAATCTACCTATTAAACAGTAATTCTCCACCCCCACTACCCACACCTTCCCTCAAATACTGGAAACAACCATCCTGCTTTCAGTTTGTGCCTTCTTTTTTGACTGACATTTCATTCCCTATAATGTCCTCAAGGTTTATACATGTTGGAGCATGGGTCAGGATTTCTTCTTTTATGAAGCTGAATAAGATTCCTTTGTGTATATTTATTTGTGTGAGTGTATGTAATATTCTGTTTATCCATTCATCTGTACGAGAACTTCCAGGTTGCTTCCAATTTCAGTAATTTTAAATAATAATGCTGTGAACATCAGTATACAAATATCTATTTGATTCTTTGCTTTCATTTCTTTTGGTTATAGTTGATCAAGTGGAATTATTTGATTATATGGTAATTTTATGTTTAATGTTGGGAGGAATCTCCATACATTTTTCACACTGACTGCAGCATTTTACAGTTGTATCAGTAATTTATAAGGATCCCAGTTCTCCATATTATTGCCAACACTTCTTGTATTTATTATCTTTATGGTAGAAGCTATCCTTATAGATGCAACATAGTATCTCATTGTGGTTTACTTAGGCTATCGATTTATATTGTTAATGTACATCTGACCTCATCATGCTATGGAAGCAGCTAACATAAGTATGATCTGAAGTGGTATTTATTATAAAATAAGAAAATGAATGGACAATAGAAATGTGTTTGAACTATAGATTAATTGTATCTGAAATATATATAAATTATGTCTCTCTATATAAAACATGTATGTACTTTACTGTATCTACTTTAACTGTCATAAATTGAATTAGTAAATTAAAATCTTTAGTCACTATCACATTGTCTATTTCTCTTTTTGTCAATAATTTCAGCTACAGGAATGTTGCTGACCTAACATTGGAGGATAGGTAGTTCTTATTGTTATAACTGCTTTTTGATTTGCAAACTTCGGTATAATAAACTGTTCCCTTTGCTTTTTGCTTGAACTTTATATTGTGTGCTATTTAGAAGGCAAACCTTGCTCTCCAATTTGCTTCATATTTCAAATTTTCAAGTATAATTCAAGTGTATTCCAAAAAAATCCAGTTCTTAAAAATACCATTCTCTAAAGTCACCTATTGTATCACTCTCAATCTTAGATTTTTACATTTTCTCTTACTTTATTTGGCTGAAATCCCCCACCTTCTGAGTAGCCACTCTCAAAAGTGCATACACTTTGCACCAGCATAATATATATATATATATATATATATATATATATATATGATTCTAATACTTTTTATGTCTCCCTTCATTAAACATACTTGTTTTCATCTTAATGTGCTGTATTTTTCCCTTTGAAAGTTTGCTTTTCAAATAAATATAAATAGAGAGATAGAGAAAGAGACATTGAGATCTTCACTCTGCTCTTTTACCAAGTACTTGTACATCTGCAAGTACCCAAGTACTTGCCTCTCAGGGTGCATTAACAGGAAGCTGAATTAGAAGTGGCTTCTGGCACTGTATTCTATAGTGAGAATGAATCAGCTCAAGAATTCAAGCTTGTATCCTCAAAGCTATTACAGGTCAAAATTTCTTGATAGTTTTGTCTAGTTCCTAGCAGTGTCTCAGATTGCTCACTCTTGGTAGGCCTCTGGTCATTTTAATCAGACAAAGAGTGACTGGAGAAATCCTTCTAAAGCTTGAGAAAATCACCTCCAGTGTCTTAGTGCAGAGCCTGGAATATATTGAGTGCTTAATATAAATGGTACTTGCTATTATCTGTTTGAATTTGTTTTACAAAGGTTCTGATTTCATTATTGATTATATACTGGTCCTGGCCTAGTATTGTTATAAATTCCATTAATAGCCAAAGAAACAATATAATCATTTTGTTGTTCCAGCTCCATTTTTTTCACCTTTGACTCAACATTGCCTCTCTTTACCACTCTGAATGTTGTTCTGGATTCTGTTTCCAATTACTATATTCACTTTATACACCAAGTTCAGTTTGTTGATCATGGTCTTTTCCAGCTGAGTAGGATCAAGTAGGCTCCAGTTCGGTCAATAAATTCTTCATCCACTCTCTGTCCCCCTTCTTAGTTTGCAAAAGGCCTCTAACTTTCCAAAATGCCAACAACCTGCAGCTGGTCTTTAACCAGACCAAATAATCTTACCATTTTCAATTATTTCCTTCAAGGCAGATAGACACAGTACCAAGTCTAATGATGAGAAACCACTTTTATTTCTAACTATCTCAGACTGGAATCAATAGGTGAGATACATCTAAACAAAGTGAAATGCAAAGACTGTTGACTTAATATGCAGTTTGGAATTTTCCTGTGTATTTTAAACACTCAAAGGCCAGTTTTTATATTACTGTTTAAATCGCCATTCGCAAGCTTGTGAAAGCTTGCTAGGCTGCAAGAACTTTTTCAAAGAAGCCTTTCAGTCTCAACTTAATCAGCTTTCTTTCAAACAGTGACTTGTTTTATATCTGGGGTAGAACCCAGATTAAAATTGCAGCTGTAAAGCCTGCATCTTTGAGTCACAGAAAACCTAAGTTTTTCCTTGCACTTGAGTGGAGCATATCTAGTACCCTATCAGGTTGCATAAAGAAAACTGACAGGTATGTATTTCATGTAAAACAAGTGCTTATGATTCATAAAACTACTTAGATGGCTAGAGCTAATGATAACATCAAACTTAGAAAATATGGTTGTCAAAGTTGTCACAGAAATATGTGCTTGCAAAGATTATACATCCATCTAGAAACTCCACACATACACTTCTTTTATGCATACACACATCACATACTCACATTTACAAAACAAAAGACATAAATGTCTGGCTAACAGTGAAACTGTCATCATTGCTTAAGTTACTCTTTGCATTCATGTAATTTTAAATAAGCCGTACTTAATTTATTCTGTGATACCATCCTTTTCACCCAGTTCCCAAAAGAATATTATATATTGACTTAATTTTTGTTTTGTTTTTGTTAATGCTACTTTTAACTATGTGGATAATCTCATTCTAAATATGTTCAAAGTAAATGTTTTGGCACAAAGATGATTGATATGCAGCAATCACTTTAAAATTATTTGCAGTTACCACATGAGTCTTAGCATTCCACTTGCACTTAATTGGGGTCTCAAATGATTTTCAAACAGATATGGTTTTTAAAGAAGTTTTTTTTTTTTAAACATCCCACTCAGCACATTTGCATAGCAAGCACCTCTAAAGAAATTTTTAAACGCTTCAATCTTTTCTAATATTATTTTAAAATAACTTTATGACAAGTGCAAATTTTCTTTCTTGTTCTTTGGGAAGTAACAGTCAGACGTGGATTTGAGTGACATCTCTTTTAAGAAGGAACAAAGGAGATTGGCAACTCAAATATTCTCAAACCCTGACTTGTTACTGTCACAATGATTGCCTGAGTTTTAAAAAAGAAACGGGCCATTAATGGTACAATGTAAATAATTGTGTAGGCTTTGAGATGATTAGTTAGTGAGGTAGCAGAATTATCTTGTCAGAAATAAAGTATTTTTAAATTTCTAAAAAGGAACTCTAAAATATCAATCCTAAGAATGAAAAGCATGACATCAACACTACTATGCCTAGAATAATGATGACTAAAAATGTAGTTTGGTGTTTTTCAACAAAAAATGCTTATAAAGAAAATATTGAAGTTCTCTATGTCTCTTAATATTCAGTTCACTATAAAATGCCATTCTAGCAGTTGACCTAGCATATCTCGGAACCTAGCTGGCCCTGCTGAAACAAGTCTAATTTCAATTTGTTTTCTGTATTTGAGAGGCAGAGACAGAGGCAGAGAGAGACAAAGAGAAAAATGCTCATCTCTTAGTTTACCACTCAAATGCTCACAGTGACTGAAGCTAGTCTGTCTTGGGCCAGAAACTGAGAACTCAGTTCAGATCTCCTAAGTGGATGTCAGGAACCCAGCTGTTTGAGCCATCATGTACTGCCTCCCAGGGTCTGCAATGGCAGAAGTCTGGAATGTAGAGATGGAGATCGAGCTGGAATTGAATCTAGGGACTGAGATTTTGAATGTGAGTGTCTGTATCCAGTATGTTAACCACTAGACTAAAGGCTCACTCTCAGCTTTTTTTTTTTTTAAAAAGAACCATATCTGTCATCATCATTATTGCCATTGTTATAATAGATTTTGTTATTGATAACATTCTGTGCTAGTCAATGTTCTGAATCTTTTACATTTTTATTCTACTTCTTAAAACAACCTTGTAAAGTTGTCACTATTATTATTTGCAACGTATAAATGTGTGAAAAGTGTGCTCAGAATAATAGAACTAAGGGGGTCAAAGTGGCATATCCAGTACAAGGTACGATTAGGGTTTGTACATGTCACTCTCCACTGCCTTCAATAAAATCTCAAAATATTTTCCTCTATCTCATTAAAAAATGTTTGAAATGCAAACTTCAGATGATGTAATGTTTTGTAATTTAGACATATGTTTTCTTAATCTGACGCTATTCTTAGAAGTGTTGCTAGAGGGGCTGGCGTTGTGGTGCCATGGGTAAAACCACTGCCTGCAACACCAGCATCTCATATGGATGCCACTTTGAGACCTGGCTGCTCTACTTCCAATCCAGCTGTCTGCTAATGGCATGGGAAAAGAAGTGGAAATGGCTAAAGTGCTTGAGAGACCCAGGTGTAGCTCCTGGCTTTGGCCTGGTCCAACCCTGGGCTATTGAGGCCATCTGGGAAGTGAACAGTGGATATACGATTCTCTCTCTTTCTCTCTCTCTCTCTCTCTCTCTCCCTCCCCTCCTCACTTCCTCCCTCTCTCTTTTTCCCTGTAACTCTTTCAAATAAATAAATATTTTACAAAATGTTGTTAGAGTCAGTATTACTAATTGAAGTGAATTAATTAAAAAAAAAAACTTTTTGATAAATATTGCCAAACTGACTGGAGAACTTAATGCCTACCAGAGGCCATGTGAGAATATTGTTTTCTCTTCCATTTATCCTAATGTTTTGCTTATTTGGTAGATACAAAAATCTATTGTTGGTTATTTTTAAGAGAATATTATATATTAAAATCAAATAGATGTTAATTTTAGATTGGTGTCAGTTAAAAAATCTCAACACATGTTAATATAATCACCATTAGTTATTTTAACATCCAGTGAGCTTGTTTTGTTTACTAAAACTATGCAAATGTTTGAAGTTTGAGACCAATAAGGCCTAGTTTGGTCCTTGAAGATGATTGGAAAAAAGTAAAAGAGTAATAATAACACTGCATGCTTTGTATTAGGAATGAAGAGGTGCTGTTGAGTCCAGAGAGTTCCTCACTCTGGCCTTTGTAGTATGGGAGAATATCCTGGTGGAGATGGTATTTCATTCTGTCTCAAAGAATGGAAAAAGCAGTTTTGAGGCAGAGGTTGATACCTCTTTTAGGGAAAGCACAGAACACAATGAAAGAGAAGTAGCATGGAATCAAAGGTCAGATTCAAGGAATAATAAGAAATTTAGTTATTTTAAACGTTTATTTTTATCTATTTAAAAGCAAAGTGACAGAGAGAAGGAGAGGTCATCCCTCTGCTAGTTCACCTCCCAATACCTTCAACATCCAAGTCTCAGAGTGGCTAAAGTCAGGAGCTTGGAACTCTGAGTCTGGCACGTGGGTGGCAGGAATCTAACCACTGGGCTAAATGCTGCTGCCTTTCAGGATGGTAGTAGGAAGTTGGCCCAGAAACAGAACAGTCAGGACTCACACCAGCACTCAGATATTGGATGTAGGGACTTAACCCACTGTCCCATAATGCCTACTCCAGAAATTAAGTTTTAACTGGAGCATCCATGAATGTTCTCAGAACTCTAAGGAGTGGAATAATAAATATTATAACAAGGTAACAAATTACCTTTTCATATGTTGGAATGGCATGCCAAAAAGCCAATTTCTAATTGTAATAAACTATTTCATTCTTGGTAACCCATTTAAAAACTATGCTAACAAATAGTAATTTAAGATCTGGTTATTTCTTTTAATGATTCAATTGTGTAGCAAATTATTTTAAAATATCTTGGTGATGATAATTGGTACCTTTGATAGTGTGATTTAAAATATTTTGTTTAACAGCCATACTTTTCTCTTCCTATTTTATGTCTCACAACTTCTCAAAAATACCCAACCATTAATGTAGATATGGCATCTCCTTATTGTCTCTCAAAAAAAAAAAAAACCTATTTCTTCATATTTGAAATGCAAAACTGTCTTCAGGGCCCGCATAATTTAAGGTTTTCTTTCTTTTTTTTTTTTTTTTTATTTGACAGATAGAGTTAGATAGTGAGGGGAGAGACAGAGAGAAAGATCTTCCTTCCATTGATTCACGCCCCAAATGGCCGCTGCGGCCAGCGCACTGTGCTGATCCGAAGCCAGGAGCCAGGTGCTTCCTCTTGGTCTCCCATGTGCGTGCAGGTGCCCAAGCACTTGGGCCATCCTCCACTGCCTTCCTGGGCCACAGCAGAGAGCTCAACTGGAAGAGGAGCAACAAGGACTAGAACCTAGCATCCATATGGGATGCCAGCGCCACAGGCGGAGGATTAACCAAGTGAGCCATGGCGCCGGCCCCAAGGGGGCCCACATATTTAACAAATTAGACACAAGTTAAAACTTAATTGAGACAGAGAGGTGAGACTCCTGGAACTCATGCATTTCAGGTGAATCTAAGGTTGCCCTTCTACATGTACCTTCTCAGGAACCAGAAACTTTTTTTTTTTTTTTTTTTTTTGACAGGCAGAGTGGATGGTGAGAGAGAGACAGAGAGAAAGGTCTTCCTTTGCCGTTGAATCACCCTCCAATAGCCGCCGCGGTAGGCACGCTGTGGCCGGCGCACTGCGCTGATCTGATGACAGGAGCCAGGTGCTTCTCCTGGTCTCCCATGGGTGCAGGGCTCAAGGACTTGGGCCATCCTCCACTGCACTCCCTGGCCAGAGCAGAGAGCTGGCCTGGAAGAGGGGCAACCGGGACAGGATCGGTGCCCCGACCGGGACTAGAACCCGGTATGCCGGCGCTGCAAGGCGGAGGATTAGCCTAGTGAGCCGCGGCGCCGGCTAGAAACGTTTTTCAAAACAAAATTAAATGTAAGTACTTTTGGATTGACTGATATGATGATCACTAACATCTTTTGCTTTTTAAAACTTCACGTACTAATGAAAAACAGTTCATCTAAAACTTGTCTAACTTTTGCTATTTAATGTCCAACTTCATAGTCCTTGTTATGTAACACATTTGGGGATTAAAAATTCCTTCTGTATGAAAAGATGAGGTGAACTATAACTCAGAATAAGGCTGTGAAATAATGATGAGGAATTAGAAAATTGAGAAAGACCAATGAGAGCAAACACTGTCACATTTTCTAAGAGCTTATGGAAGGAATGAAATAATTAATTTTATTTCACTAAAGAGTTATTACTTTAAGAGCCTTAATATCTATGAGCTGGGGATTGAATGTTAGGTGTAGAATTAAAAGGAAACTATTTGGGAGCCTGTGTTGAAGAACAGTGGGTTAAGAGGCTTCTTGGAACTTCTGCATTCCATATTGGAGTGGCTAGGATGAAGTCTCACCACCACTTCTGATGAAGTTTCATGCTAATGCATACTCTGGCGGGGAGCAGATAATGGCCTGCCCCAATCTCAGCTATTGTGGGCTTTCGGAGAGTGAACCAACAGATGAAAGATTCTCTCTCTCTCTCTCTCTCTGCCTTTCAAATCATCAAATAAGTAAATCTTTACAAAAGGGTGTCAGGGGGACTATATAGTCTTGAGAAAGGGAATGCAGGAATAAGTAAAAGTCTGTTATAGATTGTGTATTTAAGACAAAAGATAAAGTAAAAGTATTTTCACATTTGGTCTTTGTTGCCTTTATCTATTTCTACTGTAAACCTTTTAGTGGAAGCTTAATTCTTCCCTTACTACCCCATTTCCTTCTCTCTGTCCCTCCTTCCCTACCTCCATTCCTTTCCTTTTTTTTTTTTTTTGCCTTATAGTTTCTATCACTGAACATAAATCTGGCTAATAAATGTACAGGAATTTAAGTGAAATTGTTTTAATCACTTAGTGTGATATGTGAAACACGATCATTTCTAAAACTGAATATATACATTTTTGTCCTTAATTCCACACCCTTGTATTTTGCAGTTAATTTTTATAACCTATTATTTAAATTTTCTACCTTCAAAACACTGATAATATACTTTCATAAGCCAATTGAAGAGACTGAATTCCCAAAACTTACAGACTGATAATCCTCTGCTACAAAAGAATGCTGAGCTGTAGAAAATTTGTTCGGCATAGTAGTTTGGATTTCTACTTATTTGAAATTTATGAGAATTGGCAGCCCTCTTTCGTTATCCAGAGGCAATGCTTCAGGCACTTTTTCCTATTTTTATCATATGTACAAGAAAATATGAATGTGTTTGTCTTAAAAATATTTGACATTCCTGTTGCCTGCCTTTGGACTGTAGTTTTGGATTTTCTGTGTTAAGTGTCCAGGTGCTAATTTTTTATGTTCCTCATCTTGTTAAATGTTCTGAGAGTATTATTTGTGTTTTTCCTTAAAAAAGGAACAGAAAATAGAGCCTAACTTTAGAAATAGATTCACTGCTTATATTGTTTTTAATCTATCATTTTACAATTGATATAGAATGTGCAGAATTACTTCCCTTTTGAATCAAAAAAAAGAAAGAAAGAGAGATTTACCACACCTAACCTGGGAGTGTCACCTTTGACACACCCTCAACCCTGAGGAACCAAACAGAACTCTCAGGCCACACCCATCTCAAGCCTCTAAGGCTCCACCGAAAGCAGACAGTCCACTTAATATAGAGCCATAGTGTAACAAGAAAAAACACCACAGTGAAGAAACCAAATATCTCCAACATGCCAAACAACAAACGCAAAAACCAAGCTAACAAGAACAAGGAAGACACTATGACGCCCCCAAATGAAAAAGACACCCCAATTCAAGATTATGAAGATGATGAGATAGAAGAAATGCAAGAAGCAGATCTCAAAAAATTGATAAGTACATTAAGAAGTTCTCAAAAACAAATTCTTGAACTACAGAAATCCTTAGTGGACAAGATAGAAAATCTCTCTCGTGAAAATGAAATATTAAGGAGGAATCAAAATGAAATGAAACAACTAGTGGAACACGAAACTGTGATAGTGATGAGAAATCATAATGAAATGAAGAATTCAATAGATCAAATGACAAACACATTAGAGAGCCTTAAAAACAGAATGGGTGAAGCAGAAGAGAGAATATCAGACTTAGAAGACAGAGAACAGGAAAGGAAACAGGCAAACCAAAGAAAAGAAGAGGAAATTAGAAATCTAAAAACTATTGTCGGGAATCTACAGGATACTATTAAAAAACCTAACATTCGGGTTCTAGGAGTTCCTGAAGGCATGGAGAGGGAGAAAGGATTAGAAGGCACTTTCGGTGAGATACTAGCAGAAAATTTCCCAGGTTTGGGGAAGGACAGAGACATCTTAACAGGAAGCTCATAGAACCCCTAGTAAACATGACCAAAAGAGATCCTCACCACGACATGTTGTAATCAAACTCACCACAGTGAAACATAAAGAAAAGATTCTAAAATGTGCAAGAGAGAAATGTCAGATTACTCTCAGAGGATCTCCAATTAGACTCACAGCTGACTTCTCATCAGAAACCCTACAAGCTAGAAGGGAATGGCAAGACATAGCCCAAGTACTAAGAGAGAAAGACTGCCAGCCCAGAATATTATATCCTGCAGAGCTCTCATTTGTGAATGAAGGTGAAATTAAGACTTTTCATAGCAAACAGAAACTGAAAGAATTTGTTGCCACTCGTCCAGCCCTGCAAAAGATGCTTAAAGATGTGTTACACACAGAAACACAGAAACATGGTCATCAATATGAAAGAAGGTAAATGAAGGAAACCTCATAGCAAAAGATCACAGGAAGCTCAATTTCTCTTTGACATAGAATTAAAATCTGATGCTCTGTTAAAGCAATGTGTTAAAGTAATCTATTATGTTCTCTTGATGCAGGTTAAATTCTAATTGTTCAAAAACAGCTGAATTTTTATTAAGAGCTATGGGTTATTTAAATATGTGCTTATTTTCAAAGATTTGAATAATCACCTTGTAACAAGGATCAAATTTGGTCTATGTTATATCATGATTTTAAGGAATCTTATTTCAACCAGATATTTTGGATTTTGAGCCTTCTTGGCATTCTTGACAGGCATTCAAAAAAATCAAAGTTTCAAACAATCTGGACTCTAAAATTTCCAGTAAATCTTGGACTTTGGTTTTTCCAGTTTGGGCCCAACTGAAAAAATCGAAGGACCTATGTCTCTCATCTTATAGAGACACCAGCTAATTGGGCTATTTGGATTATATTATAAGTATAAGTGTAAGTATAAGATGTGACGTGGTACTGAATTTTAAGTTTCTATAATGGAAAATGCTACTAATACAAATGTTTGAGAATTAAAAAGTCTAATGATCTTGTGTTTCTAGACATGATAGTTATCTTAATGAGAAAGCTCCAGAGGCCTAAAGGGTTAAATACTTGTAAAATCCTGCAGGTGCTTTCAAAAATACTGTGTGAAATAAGCAAGTGCCTCTTATTGGTTGATGAGTTTATAATTTTAAACATGGCGACTTAAAGTCTTTTGTCATCCACAGTTATATATGATTTGCTGCTCATAAAACTAAAGCGTTGTTGGTTCTGTGTTTAGCTGTCCTCCTATAGGTTCCTATGGACTTTTTCAAGTCACTTCTATTGTATTCAGTACTTTGGGATGGGTCTGTAAACGGATGAAGCCAATAATGTATTAACAGTACCAACTGAGAGAAAGTATGGTTAACTGAGGTTACTAAAAACAAAAAGCATTTCAAATCAATTGGCAATCTACAAAAAGAGTTAAAGATTTTAAAAGCTATTATTAAAATTCTATATTGGTCTATTATGTTATGTTATATGTGTGTATTTATTGTATGTCAACATGGGAAAATTTTATTGAGTTTTATTTTAATTGGCTTATAGACAACATTGTCCATAAATTTAAGCTGCTAAAATTAATCAAAGATACATTTTAATTCGTGTGACCTGAATCTCTGCATCATATGTTTTATACTTGTTGGTAGAAAGAAACTAAAAACATTTTATATGGTTGTGCTTAAGTTTACTGGTTAAACAAACTATACCATGTTAGATATTTAAGAGGTGTTTCCAAATACATGATTCTTAAAATTTATAGAAGGCATTGGACCTTCTGGTAAATGTTTTCTTAAGTTGTTATCTAATGGTTGAAACTGGTTGCGAAGTTTTCATGTGATATTGCTATTGTCAGCAAGCGATCTAGGACTTGCTCCCTCATTTCTCTATTCTAAGCCCAACTTGTTCTTTCATTTCTCTATTCTCTTCAAGGTAGGAAACTAATTCTATTATGAAGGAATCTGTAGGATGCACAATTTAATCTTTAGACCTTATAAAAGAGATGGCTAACATTTTTCTGCAATAGCATAGCCAAAATAAGAACTCAAATAATAATCTCATAGCTAGATTCACTTCGCCATCAGCGAAGTATACAGTAAGTAGAAAAAACCTCCCTTTCAGACCAAAGGGAAAGAAAGTTTTAAAGTGAGAATATAATTTTCCTCATGGGCATTGTCTACCTTAGAAAAACTACTACAGAACATGCCTGTGACTATAGACTTGTAGTTCAGGCCACCGAAGATTAGAGATGGGCCTTGGGCACTCCCTTGACTTGCATCCTCTGGTCTGCTTTAACACAAACCAGGAGGAAAAGAAAGCTAGGCATCAGAAGCAATGGGTGGCAGGCCATTTTTAAAGATTTTTATTATTTATTTGAGAGTTAGAGTTACAGACGGTGAGAGAGAGACAGAGAGAAAGGTCATCCTTCCATTGGTTTACTCCGCAGATAGCCACAGCAGCTGGAACTGCACCGATCCGAAGCCAGGAGCCAGCAGCTTCCTCCTGGTCTCCCACGCAGGTGCATGAGCCCAAACACTTAGGCCATCCTCCACTGCTTTCCCAGGCCATAGCAGAGAGCTGGATTGGAAGAGGAGCAGCTAGGACTAGATCTGGTGCCCATATGGGATGCCAGTGCCGCAGGTGGAGGATTAACACACTGTGCCAAGACACCAGCCCCATGACAAATGTTTTAAATTCCTATTTGCTGTGCTAATGAACAACCTCAGAACTTAGCATTTAAAACAACAATCACGGTACTTACTAACATTCCAGGAGGACTTGGGTGAGTTATTTTTCTGTTCTGTGAGCCATCCGTCTCTCAAGTGGTGTTGTAGTAAGATGGGGTTTGCACATGGACAACCAATATGGACTCATTTATATGTCTAACATGTTGACAAAGCTGGGTTGGAGATTGACCCTCTTACTTTCCTCGTGGCTCTCTCCAGTTTGCCAACTAGGCTTCTTCACATAAGTCAGTCTCTGGACCAGTGTTTAGGACACGTTACCAGGCTCAAAGTCAGAATTAAGATTGGCTGCAATTTTTGGTCAAAACCAGTCACAAGGTCAGAGGAAGTAGACTCTAGCTCTTGACCGAGGACTGGCAAGGTCATTCTGCAAATGAATACACAGGATAGGTGTTATTTTTCTGATGATTGTTAGAAATCCAATCTACTAGAACCCATTTCCATTCTCTTCATTTTAATGGAGGTATATTTTCTTCCTATGTATTCATAGAATATGTACCAGGCAGTGGTGAGACCATTAAACAGATATAATTTTGTGCTAAGGAAATTATCTGTGTATTGGGCTAGGTAAAATTTAAGGTTCCCTCTATTAAATTGTGGAAAATATACACTATGGAATACTACACGGCAGGAAAAAAAAGGATGAAATACAGTCATTTCAACAAAGTGGAGCAAGCTGGAAAACCTCATACTTAGTGAAATAACCCAGCCCCAAAGAGACAAATACCATATGGTCTCCCTGATTTGGAAGAATTAATAGCATGCTTAAAATGAAAGCTTTAGAAGTAAAATTTAAAATCAATGATTTGAATTGTCCTTCACCTGACTGTCGGGGGACAGTTTGTTACTATTACTTTTTATTTTGTACATCCTTTTTTTCCTCTGTTTTCTTTCTTTTTTTCTTTTCTCTTCTTCATACTATATGTTGAACTCTTTATGTAACATAGTTAATAATATGTATTTTAAGTCAATTGGAAAAAGATCTCAGTTAAAAATAAATGGGGAATAAGAGAGGGAGGAAGTAGTCTATAACTATAAAGCAGTATAGCTTTGCATGCAGTCCTACGGACTTACTTCTAAGGGTACAGCCTAAAAACTTGACATAGGACTCCAAACTCATAAAAATTGGTGGTATAAATGCCATTTTAACTGTTAAAATGAGCATATTAAATGTTAAAGTGAACATATAGGTAGGTTTAAGTGTAAAAGTGATCATATAAATAACATCAAATGACTGGTAATAATAATAGAATTAAAAAGGAAGGAAAGTGCAATATGGGAAACAGTCCACAAAGCAGACTCCTAGAATGACATTCTCTGTAAATAACACTCTGACCTCAAAATCAACCCGTAAGGCTTCCTGGTCTGGCTGAAAGGACTGTGAGAGCATTCAGGCATGGAAAGGCAAGATTCTGTGGCAAAAAATATCCTACGTGGAGGATCTCTGTGAGACCTCAGTGGAAAGAAAGGGTCATCAAAGAAGGATGTACTCTTCTCTGAAGGGAGGAGAAAACTTCCACTTTGCTTATGGCCATGTCCAAATACCGGTGGAGTCTATAGTCATAAAAGGTTTCCATAACCTTGGCAGCCCATGACAAGAGCCTTGGGTGATCACTGGTGTCATAAATAAGAGTGGTGATTGTTAAAGGAACAACAGAAGTCACTGTGCACTTACTTCTCCTGTCGATCTCCATACTTAATGAGTTGTACTATGGGAATCAACTGCAAATCTTGTTCTCAAACTGTACTCTATATGTTGTGTGTGTGCACGGGTGCGAACTGTTGAAGTTTATGTTTAACATAGAGTTGGTCCTCTGTATATAAAATCAAACTAAAAGTGAATCATAATGAAGGAGATGGGAGAGGGAGAGGGAGGTGGGATGGGAGTTGGGGTGGGAGGATGGGTATGCCTAAAGTTGTATCTTTGAATAAATGCATTCATTAAATAAAAACTTAAAATGTTTCGCTCCATTAGAATATGAGGATATTTCAAAAATGTTTATGCAAAAGTGTAACTAAAAAGTATGCTTAAGTATGTTAAAAACGATGCTTAGTTATTTTTTATTTTACATCTTTCATGAAATTTTTGAAGACTTCATTTTCAATGTTCTTTAAGTGAAACAAGGGTACAGCCATAGTTTCTTACTGTGAATGTATTTTGTTCTAAATGGCATTTTATTGTCTGATATAGGAAAGTTTCTGTATTTAGGTTGTGTAAAAGCAACTGCATTGCTCTTCACTCTGTTGTATTTCACTTCATTATTTTAAAATTATGTCTACTTCATATACAACAACTATAAGTAAAAATCTTTATTTGCACAGTTAAATAAAACTTTGATGAATAACATAAGATGTGATTGTTGGAGTTATATGAACTAGCTACTGAAAGAATCAGGGACAATTATATTTATTCAAACTATCCCTTCACTTGCTAGGAAATAGATAAGACAGAAAAGTGAAAAAGAAAATAAAATATTAAAATGTACCTATTATTGACTGATAGTGACTAAACTAAAGAGCAAAGTAGCCCAGTATTTTATTTTTATTTTTTTTTTAAATTTGTTTGTTTATTGGGAAGTCAGAATTACATAGAGGGAGAGGCAGAGGCAGAGAAAGAGAGAGGTGTTCCATCCACTGATTCACTTTCCAAATGGCTGCAATGTCCAGGGCTGGACCAAGGTGAGGCCAGGAGCCTCTTCTGAGTCTCACACGTGGTTGCAGGGGCCCCAAAACTTGGACCATTCTCTGCTGCTTTCCCAGGCACATTAGCAGGGAGCTGAATCAGAAGTAGAGCAGCTGGGTCTCGAACTGGCACCCATGTGGGGTGCTGGCGCTGCAGGTTGCAGCCCCAGTAGCTCAGATTTTTAGTGTAATCAAAGTCCTACAGAAAAATGGTATGTCTGATTTGTCAAGATAAGCATTTCCAATAAGTAGTTCAATTTGCTATCACACTTTTTCCCCAAACCATTGCATTTAGCCCTTCAATAGCTTATAGTTGTAGTTTCTAAAACAGAGTCCATTATTCAGACAAATGAAACTGAAAAATTAATTTGTATTCTAAGTGTTTTGATGAAACTTCATAAACATGCTGTTAGATTCATTCCTCTGAGCTTTGGATAGTTTACTGTTTATGATAATAAAAGTGCAACAGGGAATACTTTAACATATGTCAGATGCAAACTGAGTGAAATATGAGAGTTTATATTCTTTGAGACAGAAGATTGATTTTTGAAAAATATTTGTACATAAAATACCTGCTTCAACATCATAATTCTAAAAAGCGTACATGAACTGAAATCCAGTGCTATCACATAATGTGTCCTGTAAATGGTAAGCAGAGTATATCTTTCCTCATCTGTATCCAAAAGGACCTTTTCCTTTTGGGTCTATTTTTGTAGGTTCTATTTTCTCTGAATCTTTGCTAATATCTTAGCAAAGTATTTTTGATATTCTAAAAGACATAGTTATCTCATTTGCATTTCCTTAATAATGTGTGATGATGTTGAACTTTTTTTAAAAAACAATTTTTTATTTATGTGAAAGAATTTCAGAGAGAGAGGGAGAGACAGAGATAGAGAGATCTTCCATGCTCTGGTTCATTCCCCAAAATGACTCAATGGCCAGGGCTTAACCAGACCTAAGCCAGGAGCCAGAAGCTTTATCCAGCTCTCTCATGTGGATGTTGGGCCCAAACACATGGGCCATCTTCTGCTGCTTTCCCAGGCACATCAGCAGAGAGCTGGCTCAGAAGTGGAGCACTGGGACTTGAATTGGTGCCCACATGGGATGCTAGCGTTGCAAACAGTGGATTGACCAGCTATACCACAGTGCTGGCTCCATCGAACATTGTTTTATGTTTTTTTTTTTTTTTTTTTTTTTTTTTTTTTTTTTTTTTTTTTTTTGGCTGTTGACATGCCCTTTTGGTGAAATTTCTGATCAAGTCTTCGTATTTATTTTATATAGGATTTTTCTATTCATGCTATTGAGTTTAGCAAGTTCGATATATATTCTGGATATACTATGTAAAAGTTGCATACAGTACTATGCAACTGTATAGAAAAGAGGAAAGGAGAAACTCTGGTGCTTGATTATTTTAGAGTATATTGTTATGTGAGGAAAGGGAGGAACAGAGATGTTATATTGTGTACTAATATTTGTATAAATTAAAAGGAAATAATTCATATATCATTATCTGTTTATGTTTGCAAAAAGCAGTAATTAAAACAACAAAAGAATAAGCCAGAAACTAACGAAATTATTTATAGGAGAACATAATTTTGAAGAAAAAATTAGCATTAAATGAAAGTTCTGTGAGTATAAATTCCTACATAGTTTTACATTGTTCCAACATGAAAAACCAGTAATGTTTCACAATATAGAAAAAATTCAAACTGGAAAAATGGAGAAAATGAAAACTAAGCATGTGTGTGTATATGTATGTATAAAATTATTAACAAAATACACAGAAAAAATCAAAATGATTGTATTTTTTCAATAGCATGGTTTCAAAAACAAAAGCACAGTTAATTGTCGCTGATCAGGGAGAACATAGGATATTTGTCCCTTTGGGACTGGCTTATTTCACTCAGCATGATGTTTTCTAGATTGCTCCATCTTGTTGCAAATGACCGGATTTCATTGTTTTTGACTGCTGTATAGTATTCTATAGAGTACATATCTCATAATTTCTTCATCCAGTCTACTGTTGATGGGCATTTGGGTTGGTTCCAGGATTTAGCTATTGTGAATTGAGCTGCAATAAACATTGAGGTGCAGACCACTTTTTTTGTTTGCCAATTTAATTTCCTTTGGGTAAATTCCAAGGAGTGGGATGGCTGGGTTGAATGGTAGGGTTATATTCAGGTTTCTGAGGAATCTCCAGACTGACTTCCATAGTGGCTTTACCAGTTTGCATTCCCACCAACAGTGGGTTAGTGTCCCTTTTTCCCCACATCCTCGCCAGCATCTATTGTTGGTAGATTTCTGTTTGTGAGCCATTCCGACCGGGGTGAGGTGAAACCTCATTGTGGTTTTGATTTGCAGTTCCCTGATTGCTAGTGATCTTGGATATTTTTTCATGTGTCTGTTGGGCATTTAGATTTCCTCTTTTGAAAAATGTCTATTGAGGTCCTTGGCCCATCTCTTAAGTGGGTTGTTTGTTTTGATGTTGTGGATTTTCTTGATTTCTTTGTAGATTCTGGTTATCAACCCTTTATCTGTTGCATAGTTTACAAATATTTTTTCCCATTCTGTCAGTTGCCTCTTTACTCTCCTGTTTCTTTTGAAGTACAGAAACTTCTCAATTTGATGCAATCCCAATAGTTCATTTTCGCTTTGACTGCCTGCGCCTCCAGGATCTTTTCTAGGAACTCTTTGCTGGTACCTATATCTTGCAGGGTTTCTCCAATGCTCTCTAATAATTTGATGGTGTCAGGTCGTAAAGGGGAAACCTGTTGAAGTGAAATGGACACTATGAGAAACAGTGACTTGATCAGCTCTTGTCCTGACTGTTGATGTACATTTTTGTATTTTGTTTGTTTGTTTTGTTCTAGTACTATTGGTTGAACTCTGTAATTATCACATAATTATTCTTAGGTGTTTAAATTTTAACTGAAAAGTGATCCCCATTAAATATAAGAGTGGGAATAAGAGAGGGAGGGGATGTACAATTTGGGACATGCTCAATCGGACTTGCCCCAAATGGTGGAGTTAGAAATGTGCCAGGGGATTCCAATACAATTCCATCAAGGTGGCATGTACCAATGCCGTCTGACTAGTCCAAGTGATCAATTTCAGGTCACAATAGACCATAATGATAGGTCTAAGAGTCAAAGGGATCACATAAACAAGACTAGTGTCTGCTAATATTAACTGATAGAATCAAAAAGGGAGAGAATGATCTAATGTGGGAAGCAGGATACACAGCAGACTCATAGAATGGCAGATGTCCCAAACAGCACAAAGAAAGCAGGAAATCTTAGCAACACTGAATTATTCTTAATTCTTGATAACCACTGGATTAATACGAGTTATAGTCTTTATGATCTTATAAATATGTTAAAGCTTTTATCTTTAGGGAGGTTATGATTTTAAAAGTTACTTTATATGAATATGGACAGATAGATACACTTAAATGTATGTTTTATAATAAGATCATCCAATACATAATTATTTGTGACATTTTTTGTATTCTTTTCTACATTTATTTATGAAAGAAATCTTAAAAGGAGTTGTATTACTACAGGTTTTTTGAAAGAAATGTAGTTTTTCAATACTTTTTCATTCAAATTTCAGCAGTTTTATTGAATGTAATATACTATAAAGGATTGATTTAAAATCTGGTTTTTACTTTACTATTTTTCTCTACATGTCATGCTTTCTTAAAATCATAAACACATTAATGACTGATCCATTGATCAAATAAACTCAAGGAACAATAATTCCTCCAGTTCCAGTATTATATAGACCTGAAGCAATATATTTTAAGTAAGTATATACTCTTTAACCAATGAAATTATGTATCTCGCATGTAATGCTATAGTTTTTTCATGATGTTATATTAAGAGAATCATTTTTCAAGAGTATTTCAAAATGTTCATGGAATATAAGTTTACTTTTGTACAGTAAAAATTTGAAATCCACACATAGTTTTGATTTTTCACAATTTGCATTCTCCCTGAGTTCTTTTAAGATCACACGTGTGTGTGTCTTTGTATGTACGTGGGTGTATATATACTTTTCTTGATATTATCATTTAAATGTATTTGCTGCTGTTTTCAGGCTTGTAGAAGTCTCAAGTTTCCTGTGTATAGTTGTTATTTGTTGCTGATGCAATGACTCCTTAAAAACTGATACAGGCATTCACATTGTGGATCATTTTTTCTCATTGGAATTTTTTCCTGAATAATTTATTTCTCTCATAATATCATTCTCTGTAAAAATATGCTCTGCTTGTACTATAAGCAACTGATGATATTTATCTAGAAGCATCCATAATGATGTTAAAACAAGTTGTCTCTTTCCAATATTTAATGATGTGCTAAAATAGTTATGATATCATCTGTGAATCTGAGGTTATAGTTTAAATTTTTACAAAGCTTCATGGGGAAAAACATTATGCATAACAAATTTTAAACAACCCACTTAATTTTATTTTGGAGATATTCTTTGTGATATGTATGCACATATATACCTGCAATTTAAAGTTTCACATAAAATACATTCAGATGTCGTAAATTCAGTGATTTAAAATTCCATGATATTAACATTTAGAGACTTAAACTATGTTGTTTATATGAGAATGTCAAAGCTACCTTTTTTGCTTTCTAGAAGTATAGTTGAGAAGTAGGAGGTATTAGTGATTAATGAATTAATGTGGATTGTGACTCAACAATTTTATTACTGAAACTTGGATATGTAAATATGTAAATCCAATACTTGGGAAAGTTAGCCTTAGAAGTAGAATAAAATATAAAAGCATTTAATAATGATTAATTGATACATGCTTTAATTTTTAATACAAAAATATTGAGCAATATAATTTTTATTTAAACTGAAACTTGTTAAATTGTTTTATTTAAATTGAAACTTGTCTGGTGTTTTCTAAAATGAATTCCTTTATATTATTTTCTACAATGTTTTGCACTACAACACATATTTCAAATATTTGGAAGTTCATTTTATTTTTTACTTGGTATAATTTGTTCCATTGAAAATATAGACTTTGTGGAATTGCACATCAGTCTTTGCTTTGTTCATTTTTTCATTAATGATGGTAGTGGTTATCCATGTGAGAGACACTGGAAAGCTTCTAGATCCCTCCCCCCTTTTTTCCCTGTTAAATGCCCTTGTTATTTCTTTGATTGTAATCTTCTAATTCTCATTTGAATGTATTATTTTCCCTCTCTGTCTTTGTCTAGCCTAAAACATTTATCACCTCTCAGTTGGACAATGGTGATGGTCTGCTAATCACTGTCACTACTTTTGGTCTATTTCTTCCAATCAGTTCTTCAAAGTTTCTAACAACATTGTTATTCCAAAAAACAAAACCAGTTGTAGCACTTTCCTGCTTTGGGCCCCTTACTACCACAAGATATATATAAATTCTTTAGTTTGTCATTTAAGAATCGTTATTATTTGATCACAAACTACCTTTAAGGTATCCATCTCCAGCTATTCCAGCTACTTTAGAATGTTCACTGTTCTGAGCAAATAACATGAGGATTCAATTTTTAGTGTTCTTGTAGCTGATGTCTTTGTTGAATAATTCTTGTACTTGTTCATTTAGTGCAGTCACTTAGATTTTATTCTCTAGAAAACTTCACAGCTTTCTCAGAAGTGAGTTCTTTTGCAGGGCATAAATACATCCTGTTGATCTTGTACCTGACAGATAATATACATTTTAATTCTTATATATTGAATGACAGAATAAGTGATTGCATTTCATGATTATGAAAATGAAGCATCAGTGGTCAAGAAGTAAAAAATAACAAAATAGCAGAGGCACATTGAAAATAAATATATATATATATGGACTTGGTGAATTTTCATAAAAGCCAAAATATCATTATTTTTAGAGTCTTGTTTGGTTAAATTAGTTGATCCAAGTGGTTGAATTAATGATATTCAAACATAGAAAAACTATTTGGATAATCATCTTTTGGGAGTTATAAGAAGAGGAAGAATAATGGACAAGGTTTAGTTTTTAAAGATAGCTGGGGTTTATTTTAATCAGCTATTGTAAGATGCACAGGAAAAGAAATGATAGAAAGAAAGAAGATTACTATATTCATTGTTCTTTGGAAATGGAAGGAGCAGCACATCACAAAAGAGTGCTTCATGGGGGAAGTGATTGGGTTTAGTCAAAGGTAGCAAGTGAAAATGTGATCAGGAACCTTCATTGTTGTTTTCTGGAAGGAATGGGAAGGCAGAGGAAACAGATGACATTGGTAGTTTGAATACTTTCCATGGGTTCTGGGACATTTTTGTTTGAAACTTAATTACAGGCTGGTCAGAATAAGTGGGTAATGCCATGGAGTCTGAGAGCCTCATGAAGGAGGAAGTAGCGAGGACAAGCTCTGGATTGGTTGGTTTGTTTATGAAAGCTCATTCCTAGGTGAGTTGTCCGCTATCTCTAAGAATCAGCTAACTAAAAAAAGGATCAGCAAGTTCCCAAGATATCAAAGCTTCTGAATAAATATAAGACATAGTTAAAACAATTAGAAATCAGATAAAACTGTGCGAATGAACCTCAAACAATAGTGAAGTAGCCAGTAAGATACGCATCACCCTCTTCTTGCTTGTAAATTGGAAAATAAAAGGAAAATCTTTATTTGTAACTGTTTGGTTATTGTGAACTTACAGAGTATGTCAGGTAGTACTTGTTGCTGAGCGAAAATTGCTTTCAAAGCAGAAGCTTTGTTTGCAAGCAGCTCAAAAAGCGAGATCTTATGGTGGAAAAAGTGAAAGCTCCATCTCTCAGCAAAGCACAGTTGGAGCAAGCAGCTCCAGCAGTGAGAAGCAGAGCAAGCCTGCTTCATCCAGTGGGAGGGAAACTATAAGGGGGGAAACCATTGTAATCCATTAACTGTACTTTGGAAATTTATATTCACTAAATAAAAAAAGAAAAAAAAAGAAAAAAAAAAGAAAGTGAATCTGGTTCCTTTCTTAGTGCTATCATGGCAGAGGACAGAGACTGGGAGACAGAAGGGAGCAAGGAGGGGCTGGATGATATTTGTTTCTAAACCTTTAAGATTTCTGGCTAAGTTGTGGTGCGTCCACTTTTAGTTTACTACAGATAAAGACTGATAAATTTAACCTTTGAAGCAAGGTAGGGTGAAAGATAGGAAAATATTTTTCAGCTCTGTAGTTCAAAACCACTTATACAAACATTTTGTCTGGCCTGTTATCGTATTCATCACACTTTTGTGCAATTCATCAATCCTCTTTTTATTTTTAAAGAGTTGTTTATTTATTTATTTGAGAGGTAGAGTTACAGACAGTGAGCGGGAGAGACAGAAAGGTCTTCCTTCCGTTGGTTTACTCTCCAAATGGCCACAACGCCCAGAGCTGCGCCTACCTGAAGCCAGGAGTCAGATGTTCTTTCCCAGTCTCTCATGTGGGTGCCAGGGCCCAAGGATTTGGGCCATTTTCTTCTACTATGTTCTCAGGCCACAGAAGAGAGCTGGATAGGAAGAGGAGCAGCCAGGATTAGAACCGGTGCCCATATGGGATGCCAGTGCTGCAGGTGGAATATTAACCTACTGTGCCACAGCGCTAGCCCCATCAATCCTCTTTTTTAAATATTTATTTTTATTTATTAGAAAGAGAGAGAGAGAGGAAGAGAGAGAGATAGCTCCATCTTTTATCTGCTGTCTCACTCCCCAGGTGATGCCAAAAGCTAGGGCTGGGCCAGGCTGCAGTCATGAGAGTCTGGAACTCTATCTTTCTAATGTGGGTGGCAGATGTCCAAGTGCCTGGTCCATCATCTGCTGCTTTCACAGGCACAATAACAGGGAGCTAGATAGGAAGTGGAGAAGCTGGGACTGGAACCAGTGCTCATATGGGATGCTGGCATAGCAGGTGGTAGCTTAACCTTCTGTGCCATAGCATCTCCCCCTATCCCCTTTACTCATGGATAAGTAGTTACCTTCCGTTTATACTCTGCTGAGGTATGAGTGCCAAGGACATCCTGGGGTCAGTTGGACTTTTCATGGTAATGCCCAAATGAGGGACATGGATTAATGGGAACACAGGAAGCATAGCTTCTCCAGCTTAAAGGATGATACCTTAAATTCTTAAAGGCTAAGGTTTGTGAGAAAACAAGAATACCCTCATTTAAAAATGATTTACTAACTCTGTAGACTAGTTTCTATTAAAAATCACATTAATGCACATTTTTAGTCCCCATGGAAAATTAAGTAGAAATTTCTGGCCAAGGTACTTTCTCAGCTGGGACTAAAAGTTCTGCATAAAAGCCACTATCATTGACCTTAATATAAAATGGGACATGGTTAGCAACTGTTAAATATTGAAGGATTTTTTACTCCATTAGCTTTTTTTCTCCTTTCTAGTCTGCTCTGAATGTGCACCCAGCATAGCTTGAAGCCCTACCCTCTTTCCAGGAGATAAGAATTCTAGGCTCATGCTGTCTTTTCATTCATTGTCCTTTCTTTTTTCAGACTTGGTGAAGCAAGTGAAAGGGCTGTAGTTTCAGCTAAACTACTGATGAATACACTCTTAAAAAAAAAACAAAAAGATGTCAAGCATGTTGTAATGATGGAGAGAGAGAGAAATGTTGCTAGCTTTGATTTGATAAGTACTCATGGTATGCATTTGTTCAAATTTCACATTGTACCCCATATATACATGTGATTGTTGAGTGTTGACCAACATATTTTAGAAAAGTTTAAGGGGCTAGAATGGTAACTAGCCTGATGTGATCATAACCTATCATAGCCTATTAAATACATGTATTGAATGATCAAACTGTACTCCATAAATATGTGCAGTTAAAATAACTTTAGAAAAATTGTTCTCAAATGAAAAGTAAATTTGGTCTTTGAGGGAGCAATTCTATTTGTCAACCCAAATATATCATGTTAGAGTTGATTATGCAGATCCAGATGCACTTGATAAAGTATATTCTCTCAGCAAGACTATTCTGTGTGAATTGGAGAATGCGTTAAATTTAAATTCCATCAGGAATACTGATATTGGAGAATAATATGCAAAAAGGAGAGGATAAATAAAATAAACCATGATCTCTGTAAAAAATAGAGAGCTCAAAGTGAGAATGTCTTTGACATGATAAAAACAAATAAACTCACAAACGACTTAAAGTTCTTCTCTGAATCACCTTTAATAGGAGCAGGATTCTACTCCTTACTTATCCAGACATAATTACATGAATGTTTCCAAAGCAATATTGGGAATGTATGAAATTCTCTGAAGGCATTTTCCTATGGTGTCAACAGATAAATCTAGTTTTTATAGTTACAACTCCTCTGATACTATAGCTAGCCTCATAGAATAAGGGAAAGAGGAGTAAAACAAATAAAAAGCAAATTATTTTTCTGCTTTCAATGGTTGAAAGAAATCCTAAAATAATTCTCTATTCCATTCCCACTTTAAATTCTATAGTTAATTATTGAATATCTATTGTGAAAAGACATATAATGTGTTTATTCTTTGGTTTCAATGTTATTTAGAATCTGGTAGGATAGAGCAGATAAACAAGCAAAAAAAAAAAAAAAAAAAAAAAAAAAAAAAAAAAAAAAAAAACCACCTACCTTCAAAGGAAGGGATAAAATGCCACAGGAGTCTTATCTGCACATAGCAAGGATTTCAGCCAAACAACACAGATTTTTTGTAGACAAATTATGGGTGGTGGGTAAAGTGTTTAAGAGGCTACATTTGCTGTCTGCATCTCTTAGAGGAGTGCCTGGGCTTGAGTCTTGGCTCCATTTCCAATCCCAGTTTTCTACTAATGTGCACACTGGGAGGCACCATGTAATGGTTCAAGTACTTGTGTCCCAGCTACCCATGTGTGACAGCAGAGTTGAGCACCAGGCTACAGGTTTGGCCCAACTTTTGTGGGCATTTAGGGGATGAACCACATCAAATAGAACTATGTCTCCCCCTTTTCTGTCTCTATGCCTTTTGAATAAATGAATTCTTAAAAAGAAATCAAGAAACAATTTCTAGCTCTTGAGTCTGCTGAGCAGTGTGACCCAGTCTACTATTCAACCAAATCCACTCCTTTATTTATATCCCTACCAACTTAAGAGTATTTAAGTAAATACTCAAATGTTTTTTCTTTTGTATCTCTAATACTTAAGACTGAAGTATGGCCAGTGCTGTGGCTTAACAGGCTAATCCTCCGCCTTGCGGCACCAGCACACCAGGTTCTAGTCCCGGTTGGGGCGCCGGATTCTATCCCGGTTGCCCCTCTTCCAGGCCAACTCTCTGCTATGGCCCGGGAAGGCAGTGGAGGATGGCCCAAGTCCTTGGGCCCTGCACCCGCATGGGAGACCAGGAGAAGCACCTGGCTCCTGGCTTTGGATCAGCGCGATGCGCTGGCCGCAGCGGCCATTGGAGGGTGAACCATCGGCAAAAAGGAAGACCTTTCTCTCTGTCTCTCTCTCTCTCTCACTATCCATTCTGCCTGTCAAAATAAATAAATAAATATATAGATAAAACAAAATAAAAAAAAGACTGAAGTATGAAATCACAGCTTGTTAAATTATTTGATGAGCTGACATAAAACATGAGTGTGTTCTGTTTTAAAAACAATATTTATTTATCTGAAAAGCAGAGAGAGAGCAAGAGTGAGAGAGCAAGAGAGAGAGAGAGAGTTAGTTCTCCCATCTTGCTGGTTCATTCCCAAAATGTCCATTAAAGCAAGCCTGCCAGGCTGAATCCAGGAGCAGGAAACTCAACATGGGTCTCCCATGAGACTGGCAGAGACATAACTACATAACTACTTGAGCCATCACTATTGCTTCACATGATGTGCATTAGCAGGAAGCTGGAATTGGAAGCAGAACTGCGACTTGAACTCAGGCTCTATAATAAGGGATGTGAGCATCCCAAGTGGCATCTTAACTGCTGGCCCAAGAGCACTTGCCCCATGGGTTCTGCTGATAAGAAAGCCTTTGTATTTCATCCATTTTTCTAATGTTGTTAATATCAGATTGACTTATAGCTGATGCTAAAATGTCCAGTTTACCATTGTATCTCTAATTCTCTCATAGCCTTTAAAAATTGCTCATGTAAAACTTAATGATTTTATTGAAATCATAGCTAGATGCTCTAGCCATTCACAGGTATTTTCATTTACTTAAAAGTGAATTTTAAATCATTTCTATTTGTGTAACCAATACAATAATTAGCACATAGAAGGCTTCTATCAATGCCAAGAATCTCATTCTATCCATTATAGTAATTCTCTCCACCATCTGTAACCCCCACAATCCCTGAATAGTTATTGATCATGTTAATATTGTCTCCTGGTGAAGGTCAGGTAAATGAAATTATATACTTAAAATATGTAACCTTTGAGACTGTCTGTTTTACTCAGAACAATGCTTTGAGATTCATTTAAAATGTCTTGCATATCCCTAATTCTTTCCATTTTGTTCATTGAATGGACAAACTACAGTTTGTATGCTTCCATTTGCCCATTGAAGAACATTTGAGTTACATTTTTGTATTTTGGAGGTTTATCAGTAGAGTTATTTTAAGCATTCTCAAATATATGTTAGTGTGAATTTAAGTTTTTATTTATCTAGAGTAAATATCTAGAAGTCCAAATGCTTGATTTTTGATTACTGTATGTGTAACTTTATAAGGAACTGCCTCATAGGCTTTTTGTGTTTTATTATTTTTTTAAATTTCTTCCTGTTTGGATGCTAGCAATGCATTAGTTGGGTTTTCAGAGTTTTTTCAGTGTAATAGACAAAAGCAACTTATAATTCATTAGACTTGGAAAAATTGTGAGTGATCTGAAATTTCTGGAAAAACCCTCTTTTCCAAAATTAAGTGATTAAATTCCTACCTTGAATTATGCTGTATCACATATTTTCCTATGCTCACCTGTCATATCTCAAGTCCTTGAGAGTTTTTGATGAAACATCTGTCAGTTTTCACCATAGCTTTAACCTCTCTCCACAGGCTTCAATATCCATTGGGGCTAGACTAGGAGAGAAATGTGAATTAAAAAGTCCCTTAATATGATCAGAATTGTTTTTCCATTTCTTTTGGATGATATTCCTTTACAAGTAGTCCTTTCTCAACTTTCATGCAAGTAGAGTTTGTGGTGTAAGCTACTAGGACAAAGCCAGACATATATGAGTTCCATTAATATACAAAGCCTAGATAAAAACTGGACCCTCTTACTACATCATGCTCCCCCCACTTTACTACTATGAGTCATGAATAAACTATCTCATTTCTATTTTTCACTTGTAAATCAGCTATATACTCGTGCCTGACACATAGGATTCCTTTGAGACTTAACTTAATCAAGTAGGTTTTGATTATCTTCTAGAACATATTTGGTGCTCAGTAAAGGTCAATTTGCTTTACTCTTTTGAAAAAAATCTTGGAGCTAGAAACTGTACTCTGGTTGGTAGATTCCCACAAAAACTTTAGAAGAAGCATTGAATTTATGAATTGTGAATTGAGAAGCCTAAGAGAAAATATGTGACCACCCATATTTCCTTTGGTCTCTCTGCTTCCATTTTATTAGTTGTTTAGCACTGTATTTCTGCCTGTGTCTTATCATTTAAATTCCACTGAGACTAGTCCATTACACACAAATAGCTTCATCAAATATCAGTTGTTGGGCTTACAAAAAATAATAATGAATATTTATCAAAATATTGTTTTAATATTTTGAAGAGTAGAACTCATTAAACCAGCAAGATTTTAATACATTTTGAGTCTGTCAACTTTTCATTTACAGCTCCAAAATTTTCCCAAAATAGTTTTCAGAATTTACAGTTGAAAGTTTAATGTTCTTAGGAATATCAACAAACATTTTGATAAATGAATAATCATGATAACTCCCTAGTGACAGATTTTTAGGATAAGATATAGTTATTTGAGAAAATTTAATTTTTAAAAAAATAGAACATCCATTTGGGCTAGATGTAAGACTGCTGAGGATGCCCTCATCCCACAGTCAAGTGGCAGCATTCAATGTCCAGCTCTAACTCTTGATTTTAGCTTTTTGCGAACGCTGCCCTTGCAGCAAGTGATGCCTTAAGTAGTTATGTTCCTGTAAGTCGCATGGGAGAGCTGGGTTGAGTTTCCATCTCCCATCTTCAGCCTGACTCAATCTCCTCTGTTGTGGGCATTTGGGAAGTAAGCAGGTGCAAGCTCACTATCTGCCTCTCTCTGCCTTTCAAATAAATAAAAGAAAAAATAAAAAATGAAAGCTTCATAATAAACAACTATGTACGTGCTTACTAACTTAATTTCATTATCCATACAGATGTGTAACAAAGCAGATGAATTAGTAAAAAAAAAACCACTGTATAATAACTCACCATAATGCAGTCAAGTGCCTTTCAGAGCATATTGATGGTTTATTTAAAGGGCAATTACATTAATATAAAGTTGGAGAGAAAAATATTGTCATAGTAGCACTAATTCAAAATGATTATCTTCTGTTTTCTATCTATAGACCATCATATTATAAAACAAAATAGGTAATAAGAAGAGTCCTATAAGTAAGTTGACTTTTGTGAATATATTTGTTTAGTGTGTAGTCAAAATAATAACACTGATGATCAGATACCTGCCTATCAGTTAATCTGAAAAGTTTTTAAAGAAGTTCAAAGAAATATTACATACATCAATTGTATCCCATCAATTATTTGTCAAAATGGAAAAAAAGTCTGTAGTTATATACACTTCATTCTTATAAAATTTACAGTGTGCCTGCAGAAGTAGTGATTTTGAAGCATGATTAGTATTACTTTCATTCAACACAGGAACAAGAAAAAGTTTTTTGCTCTGTGCTTTACAGTTCATGAATTTAAGGATATTTGAAAACTAGTGCTGTAATGGGCCATTGACCGTGTTTACTTGTATCTTGCAACAATGCTATTTTTCATTTTAGCCAAGTTAGCTTTTCATTGAACTAACAGCTATCCCTAAGCACCTGCGTTTCACCTCAAAATGGTGAAAAAATCAACTGCTACATTACATCAGCTCATTGAGCAGCACTTATCTTGTTTTTCTCTGTCACTCTGTGTGTGTCTGTGTATGTGTGTGTCTGTGTTTGTATTAAGACTAATTCAGCAATGCTGAGAGCCAGACTATTAATTCACCTTTTTAAAAAATTTTATTTAAGATATACACTTTTTATGTATGCATATTTAGGAACATAGTGATACCACCCTACCCTTCCTCCTGCCAAAGCTCCAACCCCTCTTTCTACTCCCTCTTCTCTTCCTGTATTGATAGTCTCTATATTGATAGATGTTTAGATACCTTTCAATGTTTTTGAACAAGCAACCATTATTATATCTATCTATGTTGTTATCACTATATGTGCTTTTTATTTATTTTTATTATTACTTAAAATTTTTATTTAAGTTATAGAAGTTTATGTATTTCATATATACATACTTAGGAACATAGTGATTTACCTTTGAAATTCAGGCCACTTACCATACAATTTTGACAACCATTAAGAGATAGTATTGCAGCCTCATAGAGGAATAAATCATTTGTTCTTTTAAATTAGACTTCCTAATTAAATTCCAGACTGTTTTTTAATTTAAATATTTATTTATTTGAGAGTGAGATAGTGAAAGAGGGCAAGCCCTCCCATTTGCGGATTTATTCCTCAGATGCCCACAAGGTTTGGGACTGGATCAGGCTGTAGCCAGGATCTGGAAACTCAGTCAAAGTCTCTCATGTTGGTGTAGAGCCATCACCACTGTTTCTAAGGGTCTGCATTAACAGGAAGCTGGAGTCAGGAGCCAGAACCAGGAATTAAATCCAGGTGCTCCAATATGGGAAAGGTTAAATTTTAACTGATATCTTAACTGCTAAGTTAAATTCCTACCCCAATATGCATTTTTTAGTAAAATGAATTAAGCAGTCTAGCAAGTTCAACCAGAGCCATTACTTTCTCAGTGTAAATGTCTTTTTATTTCACAAAAACCATACGTTGACTGCTTATACCTCATTAATTCTAATACAATTACTTCCAATAGCTGTGGTACAATGCAAAGTTACAGTTCCATTGTTTCCTAGTTGAGAAAGCTAAAGGAACTTTAGCTGCAGTTTGGATTGTACCAAGACACCAAGACTTTATTCATAGGTCCTGAATGTTCACTTTTGCACCTTTTCTCTGGGAGCCTGCCCCATTTTGTATGCATATTTTAATCTAAGAAACATAGCCTTCCCAGGTATTTAAGAAGTATAAAATCTTGTACTCAAGTCATCCTGTGTCCAATGGTCACTTCAAGCCCTAGGCCAAATCACTGAATTAGCTCATTTTAGAAAGTATTCTGCCACCCAATGAGTTCTTTCTTCCTTTGTCTACAATATAATCATATATCTTGTCTCATTTCCCTGAGCAAAAATGTTGATTGACAACACTTATTTGCTAACTGAAAATACCTTGAGCCAGATATCTCAAGTATTTGACAATAGTCAACATTTTGTTGTGGTTCCTTGGAACATTGTATTTACAAAATTGGAAAATCACATCTGACTTTGAGGGAGAAAAAATGTTGAGATAATGATCCTTCCAGAGGAGTTTAGAGTTTATATTTTGATGGAGAACTTTGGAAAGAAAAAAAATTCCTTGGGGAGTAACAGACATATGATCACAAAGGTAAAGAAAAGAAATTTCGCTTTTTATCTGTTATTTGCACGATAGGTGAATTAGGCCTGCATGAATGAACGGAAGATACACACACATAAACACCCATATCTTTTCTCTCAGAACTGTTTATTAAAAAATTCTTGTTTTTATCTTGTCTGTTACATTTCTAGGAGGCTTTTCTCTGTCCAGAAAACTTTCAACTGATGGCTGTCAAGCAGGTACAAGTGAATTCACTTACTATTTTTAGTTCCGTCAAATCAGAAAGTAGAGAGTTGTGACCCTGTAGTTGTGTTCTGTAAAAAACAATCCTAATATCTGATAGGTAGATATGAATCTGCAAAATTGAATGCCTTATACCCTAGAATCCTTAAGGATTTTACTGCCTTAATAATGACATCTTGATTTCTCAAAGAACTCTTCAGGAAATTGTGACTTTCACTTGATGATAACTATAATTATAATTGACAGCTTTTATTAAAAATCATTTCTTTAAAGATCATGTATCTGTTAGATTTCAAATAATGGGCCTTTTGTACTAACATTAAAAATATCTCATGATAAAATTTCCAGGGGTCCCTTTCAAAAATCTGACACCAAAAGCATTATTACTTTAATTTGACATAATTTGTATTTGTTTAAAAAATCTCTGCATACTCTTATTATTTTTTAAATAGAAGTCAATCAAGGTATAAAGTTAATGGACTGAGAATTTTTTGGGGGAGTTTTTTAAAATTAGAAACAATTATATTTGCTTGTTAGGTTATTTTGTAAGTACATGTATGAACATTACAATAGTTTACAACCTGTTTATATTTTATTTTGTTATTCTTTTCTTTCATTTAAATGAATTAATTAAAGTAGGTAACCATCTCTTAAATACCTCATAATTTATAAGAATATAATTGGCTGATAATTTTTATCTTCATTTGAAAAGGGAATTGTTAAGTTCAGTTTTGTCCATCATTAATTGTTGGAATTCTGTGAGAAATAAAAAAGCTGCAAACATACTTACTTTTAAGTTTAACTTGCATTATAAACATTTTATACATCCTTTGAAAAAGTCTAGACCATCAAATTAATCCACCCCACTTATAACATCTGACATTTTTCATGTTGCTAACACAGGCTGATTTGAAAGTAACAATGTAGTCACTGAGTGTGAAGTTGGGGAAAAATGTGTACTAGCAAAACTTTATGTAATATTTCCACCTTGCATATGTAGAAACGGAAATGAACTGAAGTGCATAGGTGATAGCAAAATGTGTAAAATTATCAAGATTTAAAAGTGATAAGTCTTTATTTTTATTATTTAGCTTAGAAAATGCTCACAAAATTCTTGAAATCGTTGTAATCACCTGGCTCCAGCACAACACTGGTGGATGTTCAACAAAATACACTATTTAAAAAACTTCATCATTGTACCTTTTAATTCTGGTTCCCCAATTTTATGACAGATGGCATTCTTAAGGTTGATTTGTTTAGGAAATAGAAAATATGTTGCTAGGACCAAGAAGAACAATATAGTGCTCAAAATTTGGCCTGAAGATTCAGGATTTTGGCGCTGGATTCCTTTTCTTGCCTTCATCTTATAGGGATAGTTTGTCTTCTGGTTAGACATAACTTACTTCACTTTAGTCATTTCTACTTGAAACTTTGTTACTCTGATAAAGTATATCTTCAGTGCATTGAAAATATCCTGGAATTTGTACTACCGAATATATCCCAATAATTTAAGGGTGGCATTGTCTAGGTGCTGCTTTCCCTTGTACCCTATCTGCATATTTAAGACCTTTGACTCATTTTTTTGCAGATGTTTATTTCCTACTTCAATTTGTTGGCCATAAAATATATTTTGGAAAAGTTTGGACTCCATATTTTACACTTAATTAATACTCAATTAAAATGTATCTAATACATCTGCAAATGAATCACAAGAGAACTGTTTCTTATAGTGACATAGGTATACTAATGAAGGGTGTGTTCTGTGGCATTGATATTTTTGTATGCAGTGCAACTTTAGGTCCAACTTAGAATGATGTCCCTTCATTTTCATTATCAGAAAGTGTGTTATTTTGTACATGCCTTTGTGTATAGTAGTTCAGATACTAAATATCTTGTTACTAAAAGCATCTTGACTTCTGGATAACTTTTCAACTAAATCTTGTAATTATTTTGTAAGTGTTAATATCTTTATGATCAAAGACTGGTGATGTCTACGCAACTGCTATAATAATTTTCCTCCTCATTCACTTTTTACAATACAGTGAACACTTACTATTTAGGAGATACAATCTCAAGCATGAGATTCATACACACATACTAGATATGGTGGATATCTTTTAGAACCTGATGATGAGATGAGAGAGCAATGAATTTTATTTTATCAATCAAGCTATTGTCTATTTGTAAAAATTATAAAAGAAAATGGGACTTTCATGAAAGCAAATATTTTATTGACTCATAGCTATTAGAATTTCTTTGTTTCAATCTTATTTAAGTTATACAAGTTTCATGTATTTCATATATACATATTTGGAAACTTAGTGACATTTCCTCCCTGCCACCCATGCCTCAATCCTCCCTTCTCATCTCTCTTACATTCCAATCTTAATTTTTACAAAGGTCTTTATAATCATATAGTTAACCCTACACTAAGTAAAAGATTTCAATAAATAGTAGAGAGGAAAAGGAAAAGAAAGAAACAAAATCCACTGTTCCTCAACAGAAAAGGGTTGTAAACAATTATCGAATCACAAAATGTCTGTTTCACTCCAATACATTACATTTCACGTATTCTATTAGTTACCTCAGATCAGGGAAAACATATGAAATCTGTGTTTTGAGGACTGGCTGATTTCACAAAGAATAGTGGTTTTCAGTTGTGCCCTTTTTGTTGCAAAAGACAGGATTTCATTTTTTACAACTAGTAGTACTCCATAGTGTGTATTTATAGATCATAATTTCTTTATCCAGTCTTCCACTGATGGACTTAGAGTGGATTCCATAACTTAGTTATTGTGAATTGTGCTGCAGTGAACATGGGGTTATAGATAACTCTCTCATATGCTGATTTCTTTTTTTTTTTTTTTGACAGAGTGGACAGTGAGAGAGAGAGACAGAAAGGTCTTCCTTTTCTGTTGGTTCACCTCCCACCCCCCCACCACACTGATCCGAAGCCAGGAGCCAGGTACTTCTCCTGGTTTCCCATGCAGGTGCAGGGTCCAAGAATTTGGGCCTTCCTCCACTGCACTCCCAGGCCACAGCAGAGAGCTGGACAGGAGGAGGAGCAACTGGACAGAATCTGGCACCTCTACTGGGACTAGAACCCGATGTGCCAGTGCCACAGGCTGAGGATTATCCTATTGAGCTGAGGCTCCGGCCCACATATGTTGATTTTTTTTGGTTGGGGTAAATTCTCTGTAGTGGGATGGCTGGATCATATGGTAGGTCTATATTTAGATTTCTGAAGTTATCTCCATACTGTCTTCCACAGTGGCTGCACAGGTTTATATTCCTACCAACAGTGAATTGACGCACCTTTCCCCTACGTCCTCACCAGTTTTGGTCATGTGTTGATTTTTGTATGAGAGCTGTTTTAACTGGAGTGAGGTGAAACTTCATTGTGTTTTTCATTTGCATTTCCCTGATTGCTAGTGATCATGAATATTTTCTCAAATGTTTGAAATTTCATTTGAAATTCCTCGTTTCCTTGTTCAAATCCTTTGCCCATTTTTAACTGGATTGTTTGTTTTGTTTTTGTTGAATTTCTGGAACTCTGTATAGATTCGGGATGTTAACCATTTATCAGTTGCATAGTTTGCAAAATTTTCTCCCATTCTGTTGGTTGTTTCTTCATATTACTGAGTGTTTATTTTGCAGTGCAGAAGCTTCTCAGCTTGATGTAATCCTATGTGCCAGTTTTGTCTGATTGCCTGTGCTTCTGGGGTCTTTTCCAAGAAGTCTTTGCCTATGTAAATGTCTTGTAGAGCTTTCCGATGTTCTCTAGTAATTTGATGGTATCAGGTAGTATATTTAGGTCATTTGTCCATTTTGAGTAGATTTTTGTGTAAAGTATTAGATAGGTTGTTTTGAATATAAATGCCCTGTACTATGTCTTCAAATCAGATATTGTAATGCCTCTGGTTTTGTTTTTGTTGTATAATATTGCTTTAGCTATTCAGGGTCTCTTGTGTTTCCATATGAATTTTAACATCATTTTCTCTAGATCTGTAAAGAATGTAGTTGGTACTTTGATTGGGATCACATTGACTCTGTAAATTGCTTTTGGTAGTATGGACATTTTGATGATGTTGATTCTTCCAATCCATGAACGTGGAAGATTTTCCCACTTTTTAATGTCCTCTTTTATTTGTTTCTTAAGTGTTTTGTAATTTTCATCATAGAGATCTTTGACATCCTTGGTTAAATTTATTCCAAGGTATTTAATTTTTTTTAGAGCTATTGTGAATGGGACTGATTTTTTTTCCACAGGCAGAGTGGACAGTGAGAGAGAGAGACAGGGAGAAAGGTCTTCCTTTGCCATTGGTTTACCCTCCAATGGCTGCTGCGACTGGCGTGCTGTGGCTGGCATGCCGTGCTGATCTGAAGCCAGGAGCCAGGTGCTTCTCCTGGTCTCCCATGTGGATGCAGGGCCCAAGCACTTGGGCCATCCTCCACTGCACTCCCGGGCCACATCAGAGAGCTGGACTGGAAGAGGAGCAACCGGGACAGAATCGGCGCCCCAACCGGGACTAGAACCCAGTTTGTTGGCGCTGCAGGTGGAGGATTAGCCTATTGAGCCACGGTGCCGACCAGGGACTGATCTTAAAAGTCCTTTCTCAGCCATGACATTGTCTATGTATAGAAAGATTATTGATGTTCTGTGTTGATTTTATACCCTGCCATTTTACCAAATTCTTCTATAAGTTACAAATGTCTCTCTTTTGGATCCCCTTTATGTAGGATCATGTCATATGCAAATAGGGATGGTTTGGTTTCCTCCTTTCCAATTTTTACCTTTGATTTCTTTTTCTTGTCTAATGACTCTGACTAAAACTTCCAGGACTATATTAAATAGCAATGGTGACTGGGGCCAGTGCCGTGGCTCAGTAGGTTAATCCTCCACCTGTGGCACCATCATCCCATATGGGTGCCAGTTCTAATCCCTACTGCCCCTCTTGCAATCCAGCTCTCTGCTATGGCCTGGGAAAGCAGTAGAAGATGGCACAAGTGCTTGGGCCCCTGCACCTACATGGGAGACTAGGAAGAAGCTCCTGGCTCTTGGCTTCAGATCGGCACAACTCCAGCCATTGTGGTCATCTAGGGAGTGAACCAATGGAAGGGAGACCTTTCTCTTTGTCTCTCCCTCTCACTGTATGTAACTCTACCTCTCAAATAACTAAATAGAATCTTTAAAATAAATAGCAATGGTAAGAGTAGGCATCATTATCTGGTTCCAGAAATTAGGGAGAATATTTCCTGCTTTTCCCTGTTTATTAGAATGTGGGCCATGGGTTTGTCATAAATTGCCTTGATTGTATAAAGGAATGGTCCTTCTATATCCAGTCATAATGAAACAATATTACATTTTATCAAATGCTTTCTCTGCATCAATTGACATAATCATTTGGTTTTTGTACTTCAGTTTGTTAATGTGATATATCACAATTTTTGATTTGTGAATGTTGAACCATCCCTGAATACCAGGGATAAATCCCACATAGTCTGAGTAAATCTTTTTGATGTGTTGTTGGATTCAATTAGCTAATATTTTGTTGAGTATTTTTGCATCTGTCTTTATGACAGGTATTATCTACAGTTCTCTTTCTTTGTTGTATTTTTTTGGCATAGGAATTAAGGTGATGCTGGCTTCATAGAAAGAGTTTTGGAGGATTCCCTCCCTTTCAGTTGTTTTGAATAGCTTGAGAAGATTTGGAATTAGTTCATTAAATCTATTGTAGAATTCAGCAGTGAAGCCATCTGGTTCTGGGCTTCTCTTTGTTGGGAGACTTTTATTATTGATTGAATTTCTGTCTTGGTAATTTGTCTGTTTAGGTTTCCTATCTCTTCATGATTTAATTTTGGTAAATTAGATATGTTTAGGAATCTATCTATTTCTTCTCAGTTTCCCAGTTTGTTGGCATACAGCTCTTTGTAATAATTTCTGATGATTCTTTTTATTTTTGTGGTGTCTGTTGTTACATTTCCTGTTTCACTCCTGATTTTATTGATTTGGGTCTTCATGGTTTTTTTTTTTTTTAAATTTCACTGATCTTTTGTATTTTTTGTTTTAATTTTGTTTATTCTCTAATTTTAATTGTTTCTTTCCTCCTACTAATTTTTATTCGGTTTGTTGTTATTTTTCTAGATCCTTGAGATGCATTGATAGCTTGTTTATTTGGTACATTTCCAAATTCTTCATATAGTCACAGATTGCTATAAACTTTTCTCAACACTGCTTTTGGAGTTTCTCATAAGTTTTGATATAATGTATTGTAATCTTCATTTGTTTCCAGAAATTTTTTGATTTTTCTTTTGATTTCTTCTATGATCCACTGTTCATTCAAGAACATGTTATTCATGGCCGGCGCCGTGGCTTAACAGGCTAATCCTCTGCCTTGTGGCACCGACACACCAGGTTCTAGTCCCAGTTGGGGTGCCGGATTCTATCCCAGTTGCCCCTCTTCCAGGCCAGCTCTCTGCTATGGCCCGGGAAGGCAGTGGAGGATGGCCCAAGTGCTTGGGCCCTGCACCCACATGGGAGACCAGGAGAAGCACCTGGCTCCTGGCTTCGGATCAGCGAGATGCGCTGGCCGTAGCGGCCATTGGAGGGTGAACTATCGGCAAAAAGGAAGACCTTTCTCTCTGTCTCTCTCTCTCACTATCCACTCTGTCTGTTAAAAAAATAATAATAAAATAAAATAATAAAAAAAGAACATGTTGTTCAGTCTCTGTGTATTTGCATTGGATCTAGAGATTCTTGATTCGTTGATTTCCAGCTTTGTTTCATTGTGCTTGAGAAGATGTATGGTATAATTTTGATTTTTTTGAATTTTCTGAGACTTTCTTCATGGCCTAGCATGTGGTTTACTCTAGAGAAGTTCCATGCAGTGATGACAAGAAAGTTTATTCTGCAAATGTTAAGTGAAAAGATCTGCAGAAATTAGTTTGTCCATTTGGTCCATAGTATCAATTTGCTCTGTTGTTTCTTTGTTAATTTTCTGTCTAGTTCATTTTTCTGTTGATGAAAGTGGGGTGTTGAAGTCTTCCATTTCTATTGTATTGTCGTCTATGTCTCACTTTAGATCCATTAACTTTTTTTTAAATAGCCAAGTGACTATTAATTGGGTGGGTATATGTTTATTGTTGTCATATATTCCTGTTGAATTGATTCCTTAATTATTACTTAGTGCCCTTCTTCATCTCTTTTAAGTCTTTTTTTGTGTTAAAGTCTATTTTGTCTGGATTATGTTCTGTCTGTGTATGTCTTTGTTGGTGAGATGTGTTTCTTGTAGGGAACAAATAGATGGGTCTTGTTTTTTTAATACATTCAGCTATTTTGTATCTTTTAACTGGAGAGTTGAGACCATTTACATTCAAGGTGATTTTTGATAAGTAAGGACTTTGCCCTGCCATTTCTCCATGAATATTCATATTTCTTACTTTGGACTTCTTTTGTACTTTTACTGGGGGATTTTGTGCCTACACATTGTTGCATAAAGATGATTAGCTTTCTGTACTACTGTGTGTAGCACATCCTTAAGTGTCTTATGTAAGACTGAGTGGCAACAAATTGCTTAATTTTTTTTTTTTTTTTTTTACAGAGTAGACAGTGAGAGAGACAGAGAGAAAGGTCTTCCTTTGCCATTGGTTTACCCTCCAATGGCCGCCACGGCTGGCGTGCTGTGACTGGCGTGCCACACTGATCCGAAGCCAGGAGCCAGGTGCTTCTCCTGGTCTCCCATATGGATGCAGGGCCCAAGCACTTGGGCCATCCTCCACTGCACTCCTGGGCCACAGCAGAGAGCTGGCCTGGAAGAGGGGCAACCAGTACAGAATCCGGCATCCCGACCGGGATTAGAACCCGGTGTGCTGGAAACACAGGCGGAGGATTAGCCTATTAAGTGCAGCGCCGGCCAATTGCTTAAATTTCTATTTGTTGTGGAAGGAAGTTATTTCACTCTCATTTATAAATTTTGAGAGCTTTGCAAGGTACAGTATTATGGGTTGCCTTTTTTTTCTTTCAATACTTGGAATATATCTTGCCATTTCATACTAGCTTATAGATTTTCTGATGAGAAGTCAGCTGTGAATCTAATTGTAGATTCTTTGAACAAAATCTGGTGTTTTTCTTATGCATTCCTTTAGGTTTTACTCTATAAAGTTTGACTACAATGTGTCATGGTGAAGCTCTTTTCTGATCATGTATCAGCATCTACGTGCTTCCACTGTTTGAATTCCTCTTTCTTTCTCCAAGTTGGGGAAGTTTTCTCTAAATATTTCACTAATTATGCCTTCTTGTCTATGCTCTCTTTCAACATTTTCAGGAACTCCTAAGACCTGTATGTTGAGTTGTTTCATAGTATCCCATATGTCTCCAACACTGTTTTTAAGTTTTCTATTTTTTCTTTTTCTTTTTTTTTTTTTTAGTTATTAGATTTCCAAATATTTTTCTTCTGTTTCATATATTCTTTTTTTATTTTTATTTTTTTTTGCCTTACCAAGTGTACTGTTAAGGCTTTCAACACTATTTATTTGATCTATTGAATTCTTCATTTCTAATATTTTATTTTGAATTTTCTTTAAAATTTCAATTTCATGGGCAAAATTTTCATTCATATTATATGGTTTTCTTTAGTTTGTGGATTTGTTTCTGATTGCTTTTTTTTTAAGATTTATTTATTTTATTTGAAAGACAAAGTTACACAGAGAGAGGAGAGGCAGAGAGAGAGAGAGAGGTCTTCCTCTCTTCTTCTTCCCCAATTGGCTGCAATGGCCGGAGTTGTGCCAATCCGAATCCAGGAGCTAGGAGTTTCTTCTGGGTCTCCCATGCAGATGCAGGGGCCCAAGGGCTTGAGCCATCTTCTTCTGCTTTCCCAGGCCATAGCAGAGCTGGATTGGAAGTGGAGCAGCCGAGACTCGAATGGGTTCCCATATGGGATGCCAGCACTGCAGGTGGTGGCTTTACCTGCTATGCCACAGCCAGCCCCCCTATTGCTTATGAGTAGTCCAATGATTATCTTTTTGAATTCTATTTCTGGCTTTTCTTCAATCTCTTTATCTTTGCATCCTAATATTGGAATGTTTTGTGTTCCTTTGGTGGGGGAGGGCCATGATGGCTTCTTTATTCTTGTTTCTTGAATTTCTGCATTTGGTTTTAGGCATTTGTAGGGTTTTTTTTTGTTGGTTTTTGTTTGTTTGTTTGTTTGTTTGTTTGTTTTTTCTCTACTGGCTTTTATCTTTGAGCTATGCCTCTGTGGCTTAGCAGGATGTCTACACTTTTAGTGAATATCAAGAGGTGTGTGGTTTGGTGTGGTCTGGGAGCTCTGATGAGTGCTCCAGGGTGGGGCAAGTATCCAGTGTAACACCCAAGTTGGACATGGTATATCTTAATGCCCAGGTGTTATCCCCAAGTATGTTTTGTGCCACTGTATGAACCACACAGTTGATCTGCTCAGTCCTCCCTGTGAGCATACTGAGAATTTGGAGCCCCTCCATGTGACTGAGCAGAGAGAAAGCTACTCCTTGATCATTCCCATGTCCCCATGGTCTTAACACATAAGGATCCCACTCGTTACAGAAGTTTGTTTGCCCTGACAGGCTACCCAGTCAACAGAGAGGCAGATGTTCCCCAAGACTGCTCCACCTAGGTATCTTGAAGTGGGATGCTGTGGTTGCCTCACTGTCCTATGTGGTTGTGCAGCTACCTCCCAGCAAGGCTCAAAGTCAGTGGGGATTCCAGATTGTTCCCTTTGCTAGAGTCACTGGATCACACCTGTATGCAAGAGCCACTGGCTGAATGTTGCTCCACCACTGCTTCCAGTACTGTTGTGAATATGTCATCCTGTCTCAGCCAGTTGCTGTGTACATGCACAAAGGTTGGTGCAGATGCCACCCAAACCCAAAATGGTGCCAACTCTTACCCAGCCGGGCAGCAGGTGCTGTTGTGGGGAGGTTGGAGCAAGACAAACATGCCCCTGGTACTTCCATTTGGTTTGTGGGCAACCACTAGTAACTGTTAGCCCCAGGTCTCCTGTATGGACTCACACCATGCTCTTCCCTCTGGTTATATTGCCATAGGTTTTTGTAATTTGTTCTCACCTCTGTCTCCTAGCTGCAGCCTGCTCGGCTCTCAGCTGCTGTAGTTGTGTGCTGTGTCTGAGTTCATTTTGCATGTCCTCACCCTCCACACTGGTCCATGGTGTTTCTCCTCCTCTTGTAGAATTTCCAGTGAGGTATTCTCTCCAATTCTCCCCTGAGAGTACACTTCCTATAACCCTTTCATTCACTGTTTATCTGTAGTCTAGCACAACATGTTGCTCTCTAATCCACAATCTGGGAATCTCAGCTATTTAGATTTATAAGAGTAAAGTTAATAGGGAAGTGATATCACATTGTAATGGTATACACACTAGAAGATAAAATAGGCTTCTTGTTGTATATTCTGTTCTCCCACATATGCATGATGGGTTTCCATATTAATCATTTAAGTTTTGAGGCAGATTTTAAATTTACCAATGTTTTCATTGTTAACATAAAAGTATTCTTTACTATCAGGCTCCTTTTTCACTGAAAATTCATTCACATTTTATTTGGAATCTTAAGTGATACCATTTTTTCACCTGTTTGCCAGTCATCCATCTGTCTATACGTATATCATTCTATTATCATTCACTGTCTCATGGTTTCAGTGTCTGTCTCTTGCCAATCTCCTCTTCTTTTTCTTTCTGGTTTTAACTATTTATATCTCTCAAATATAATTTGTTTAATTGCCACATCTATAGAAAGTGGAAAACAAAGTGCCATCAGTTGATTGGATTATATTATATAGCAACTGAGGGAAAAACAAACAGCAACAAAAAAATGATGCTGAGTCATAGTTTGGGAAATTAATTAGGTTTTCCCAGAATCTAACTCACTGCTTCTCACAAATTAGATCCCCATGCGACAGCTAAACTAAAATTTACAGAGCACTTTCTATGTGCCAAGTACCATAGGTATTATCTGGCTTAATCTGCTCATCAGAAACACGGGTTATTTTTGTTATTATTAGGCACAGGCAATCCAGAAAGCTGTAAGGTCAAAAGAGGAAATGGAGGCATCAGGATTCAAACCCTGGAAGGCTGATTCCAGGGCTTCCTCATTTTATTAAATTTAGGGACTTCTAGTTCTCCTGGATATGCAAAATCCTATGTTTGCCCCTTTCCCCAGATCATTGCATTTTTTATCACTTAATTCAGGCAAAAGGTAAATACATACAATTTAATTCACACATGTAGTTTAGCTAAAATATGCCAAGATAGTGTGAATTTATTTTTAGCCTAAATTTTTTAAAGCTTTTATTTAATGAATGCACTTTTCATAGGTACAACTTAAGGAATATAGTGGGTTCTTTCACCCATACCCACCCTCCCACCCCAAATCCCATCCTACCTACTCCCTCTCCCATCCCCTTCTTCATTATAGTTCATTTTCAGTTTAATTTTTTATTCAGAGGACCAACTCTTTATTTCAACAATTAGCACCCAGTTTGAGAACAAATTTTGCAGTTAATTCTCATAGTCAACTCATTTAGGACAGAAGTCCTACATGGGGAGTAAGTGCACAGTGACTTCTGTTGTTCCTTTAACAATTTACAGTCTTATTTATAACATCAGTGATCACCCAAGGCTCTTGCCATGGGCTGCCAAGGCTATGGGAGCCTTTTGTGACCATAGACTCCATCAGTATTTGGACACATCCATAAGCTTTTAGTGTACATTTTTAAAGTAAACATGATTTGGAATATTTAAAGTCAAGTTTCTTGAGTTAGGTGCAGCTTGAAATTGAAATAACAATATTATTTTCCATATAAAATGTATAATTTGCTGTTCATACACATGGACCTGTTTACTTATGGCATGAATTGGAATGGGATAAGTAAACTTTAGTGTAGTTAATTTAGGCTCATAGATCAGTGGGTTAAGTAAAGTAATACTGCTAAACTCATTGCCAAGATATATAGCTTCTTAAGGTTAGAAAATTAAATATAAAGTAAAAGATAAAGTTGGGTGATTCTGAAAAGATTAATTTGGTTCTAATTTATGATTTTACTGAGGATTCTTCTAGTTTCAGGGCCATTTCTTCTTGCAATTAGCACATATAGATGGGCAGTTCAGCAAAATTTTGAATTGCAAGAGGCCGTGGATCACTAGATCCTAAGAGAATTGCTGAAATTACAAATACTTTTATTAAATCCTTGAATGTTGAGCTTCTTGAGTAATTTGCATTTTATCCTTGAAAGAGGGCAATTATAGTGTGACATTAGAAAATATTAGTAAATTATGTTTTCCACTGGTTAATCAAGACCTGTATGCAATTATTTCGTGGTGTATTTGCATGAAATACCGAGCAGTGATTCTTTATTATCTAAAAAAATATAAGTTCTAGTATACAAACATGTTTCATTCAGAGTACTTAGGGTAAAAAAAGAAATGTTTTTTAAATTGTTTTTCACAGTCTCCAAAATGAATGTAGTGTTAGAGTCTGAGACCCTCCAAAAAAGTGACTGCTTATGTACATTTATTGAAAAACAAGACTAGTGTCTGCTAATACTAACTGATAGAATCAAAAAGGGAGACAACGATCCAACATGGAAAGCGGGATACACAGCAGACTCATAGAATGGCAGATGTCCTAAATAGCACTCTGGCCTCAGAATCAGCCCTTAAGGCATTCGGATCTGGCTCAAGTGCCCATGAGAGTATTTTAGGCATGGAAAGCCAAGACACTCTGGAAAAAAAAAAGAAGAGAGGACCTAAATGAAAGATCTCTGCGAATGAGATCCCAGTAGAAAGAACGGGGCCATCAAAGAAGGAGGTACCTTTCTCTGAAGGCAGGAGAGAACTTCCACTTTGACTATGACCCTGTCAGAATAAGATCGAAGTCAGCGAACCCTAAAGGCTTCCATAGCCCTGGCAACTCATGACTAGAGCCTAGGGAGATTACTGACGCCATAAACAAGAGTGTCAAATTGTTAAGTCGACAACAGGAGTCACTGTGTACTTACTTCTCATGTGGGATCTGTCCTTAATGTGTTGTCCAATGTGAAGTAATGCTATAACTAGTACTGAAACAGTATTTTTACACTTTGTGTTTCTGTGTGGGTGCAAACTGATGAAATCCTTACTTAGTATATACTGAATCGATCTTCGTATATAAAGATAATTGAAAATGAAAACAACTTGGCTTTAAATTGGAAATTGCATAGAAAATTAATCAATTTTTTAAAAAAATATCATGTAGGATCTCTGTCCTTAATGTGCTGTACATTGTGATTTAATGCTATAACTAGTACTCAAACAGTATGTTTCACTTTGTGTTACTATATGGGGGCAAATTGTTGAAATCGTTACCTAATATATACTAAACTGATCTTCTGTATATAAAGAGAATTGAAAATGAATCTTGATGTGAATGGAAGGGGAGAGGGAGCGGGAAAGGTGAGGGTTGTGGGTAGGAGGGAAGTTTGGGAGGGGGGGAAAGCCATTGTAATCCATAAGCTGTACTTTGGAAATTTATATTCATTAAATAAAAGTTTAAAAAAATAAAAAAAGAAAGGTGTTTATCTCATCTTCATTAGTAAATTAGAGTTTTGCTGGGTACAATAGTCTGGGTTCTGGGTTTTTTTTAAAGACACTTACCATGTTTCTCCATTCTCTTCCAGCTTGAGGGTTTCTGATGAGAGATCACCTGTTAGTGTAATTGGGCATTCTCTGATGGTAATCTTGGGTTTATCTCATGCACATTTTAGGATCTTTATGTTTTACTTTTGAACGTTTGACTATAATGTGTTGTGGTGAAATTCTTTTCTGATCATATCTATTTGGAATTCTATCTACATCCCATATTGGATGTCCATATTTTTCTCCATCTTATGGAATTTGTCTGTTCTTATTTCATTGAATAGGTATTCTAATCCATTTTGTCTTTCCACATCTGTAGGAACTCCTAAGATACATATGGTTTTTTTCAAACACTGTTTCAAATTTCTCTATTTATTTCTTCTTCTTCTTTCTCTTCCTCCTCCCCCCTTCCTCCTTTCTTTTTTCTTCTTCCTTCTCTCTTTTTTTAACTGTTACTTGTTTGTCTGACTTAGACATTTTCAATGATCCATCTTTTCGCTCACTTTTTCTTCAGCCTCCGTCTTCAGTGTGTTAATGCTTTCCACTTTGTTTTTATTTGATTTTTTAATTCTTTATTTCTAATACTTGATTTTTTCAGAAATATAAACTTTTATTAGATAGATATATGGATAAAATTCTTTCAAAATTTATGCTTTAGATTCCAGTAACATTCTTTTAATTTTTTTTCTGGTAACTGACATTTTTGCTTGATTTATATATTTTTTTTAATTTTCACTTTAGTCCAATTGTTGTAAACTAATTTGCATATTTTTCATATATCTATGTTACCCCATTAATGATTCTATGAAATTACTCATTTCTACTTGCAGTGATAATAATAAAATTTATCTTTTAGTGGGTGTATCCCTTTAATTTTTTGAATATATTGCAATCACTTGTGTTTTCTTTAATATCCTAGGGTGAGTAAGATCAATCTTTATAAACGTGAGGTGATCTTACTTATTTTTTCAGTTTGAAGCCATCAGCTTATCAAAATTTTATTTAGTTTTCCTGGTAGCTTTCATGGTCAGACATAAGGAGGGACATATTTAAACTGTGTAACTATCTCTCCTTCCAGATGCCATGTTCTTTACTTTGCTTGTAGTTTTATGGGATTGTAAATTGACTTTTCACTTGTGAAATTGTAAAAAAAAAATGCTCTATAAATAACAATATCTTTTCTTTAACCTTTCTGTGGTAATTTTCATAAATATAAAGAAGAAAACAAAAGCCACCTATAATGCCATTATTCTATCAGTGTGTAATATTCAATAATTCTCTGTTTGCCATGTACTGTCTTGTTCCAGGCATTTTTGCATGAATTAAGTTTTTATTACTTTGACTGCATAAGACATTTATCCCCATCATTTAAGAAATTTAAATACAAAATTTATATTGGCCTACTTTTTTTTTTTTGGCCTACTTTCTTAATACTTGATTTTTTAATATCTGTCTCCTGTCAAAATTTCTCATTCATGTCATGTATGGATTTCTTTAAATCATGTATTTCCTTTCATGTGTTTTTAAATAATCTCATGATTACTCCTTTGAATTCTCTTTCCTCCATTGCATGAATCTCTCTCTATGCATTTTAGTGTTGAACTGGTGTTGTGCTCCTTGTGGATAATTATATTATCTTCCTTTTTCATTTTTCTTATAATTCTGTTTTTCTCTGTGGAAACACTTGTTTGTTTTCCTTTCTGAGGGCTTTTATCTTTGAAATATGCCTCTGTGGTTTAGCAGAATGTCTGTTCCTCCAGCAGATATCCAGAGTTGTTTGCTGTGTGACTTCAGGGAGTTCTGGCCATTGCTTGAGAGTAGTGCAAGAGTCAAGGTGACATTTATATTGGGCATGATCAATCTTTATTGTCAGCAGGAAGAGGGGTGCGATCACACCTCACATCCTCAGCTCCTTTCGGCCAAGGGGAACCAGCAATCCAGGATGAGCCCGCGGTGCCTGCCTACCACAATCACCCAACCACATGAACTGCACAAAGTATGTATGCATTCCTCAGTGTGAGCACAGAGCCCTACTTGCTGACCCACCCCAGCACTCAGGGAAGTCTGAGCCTCTGAACCCAGACTCAGTGACTAACTAATGACCCTACTTTACTCTCCGCCTTTTTGCATTGTCACAGGATTCCCACAGTCACATGGATCAGGGGATCCACTCTCAGCCCCATGAGATTCCCTTTCCATAGAGAAAGCTGTAGTGTCCCTGGAGCTAGGTGCTTCTTGACAGAGGTTGGTCAGTGCTCTACTCTGGCAGGTTGAGTCTGGGGCCTTGAGAGAGTGAAGGGAGGGGAGCAACATGCCTTCACTTCATGGACCTAATTGGGTACCTCTCCCCCAACCAATCTTCCAGGCCAACCTCAAAGTCAGTAGGGACTGCAGAATTATCCCTTCTATAATAACCCCCAGCAGTTCATGGCCTGCAGGAGCCTCTACTCACCTTATTAAGATGGTACTTTCTCCCTGATGGTTGCTGGGCACCTGGATAGGAGAAAAGGAGGAAATCAGTGTGCTCTTCCTTCATGGGGTTAGTCGTACCCTCCTCCATTCTAGTGCTTCAGGCCAGACTCAGTCAATAGACTCTGCAAGGTTCTCCCCCAGACAATATCACCAGTGGCACAGGCTGCTGCAGGTTCTTCCCACCTTGCTAAATAAGATGGCATCCTTACCAGCCTCTGGCTGCTGGCGTCTGCCAGTGTCCCCACTTGCTGCTGTAGTTTACTTTCTTAGCTGCTCTATGGAGTCTCTCTTTCTGTATACTTTCCACTGCAAATTTCTCTCATGTCCCCTAGGAATGCGGTTCCTCCAATGTTCTGCTTTTGTCTTCCTGTGGTCCAAATCAGCATATCTTTTATGTAGTTAGCCACCTTGGATATCCCTCTATTTACAGATTTTATGGAAAGCAAGATCTGTTGACTCCAACTCTTTCTTTCCTTTTTTTGGCCACTTTCTTATTTCATTTTGTCTGTATATTTGTATATTTTCCAGTCAAGAAGCTTCATTGTTGAAGTCTGTTTCTGGAATTGTTTTCTAAAATGTGTATCCAAACTGCATGTTTTCTCCTTCTCTGAAATTTTATTGTAGACACTCTGTTATTTTAATTAAATTCTATTTCCAGGCTTATTTACAATTTTCCTTCAGAAGAAGGAGCTGTAGCTAATGTGTCTATGTAAGGGGATTCTTCTTGAATTGTAACTTTTAGATGTTAAAAACTTCAAAAGCATTATTTCTTTGGCAAGAAGCACTGCTTGCCTTATGCTTCTCTTATGTGAGGAAAATCTAGTTAACCTGATATTGCCATCTCTCAAATAAATGTATATTACAATGCATCATTCCTTTATTTCATTTCATATGAGGCGGGTTTCATTGGGTGGTGTTCTTTTTAAATCTCATATGATTGGTATGAAAACATATTCACAAACGAGAAAATTGTTTCGGACGAAGATTAAGATAGCAAGTCTAACATCTTTATTTCTTACTTTGCAGACCCAAGGTTCTTGGAAGGTGTCAAGTGAAGCATTCAAATTTTTGTGTGTGCTCAATATGATTGGACCATTTTCACTAACCTGTCTAGGCAGTGAATCAGATCAATAAACCTAAATGCTTTGCAGAATATTGAACCACACCATTTTTAGACATAGCTTTATTGTCTCTGGAGATAGCTCTTGACTTATGTTTTTATAGCACATAATACAACTAATGCCATTTGTGATTAGATAGGATTTGGTGCAATTAAAATCCTACTTTAATTACTTCAGCTGGGCTTTGGGGATCCGTCTCATGTTTTTTTTTGACTTTTTCCAATATGTCATCTGTCATGTTTTTTTTTTTTTCCTTTCAGAGAAAGTTTCTCTTTATTTTTTTCTTCCATTTTATTTATTCTACATTTCTTAGCTTTGTGCCTTTGGCCTTCAAAGTCCTTTTCTTTTTTTTTTTTTTTTCATTTGCCATGTCTTTATGCATTTCTGACCACACTCAGGATTTTGCATACCTGTCATTCAGTTCCATTGTTCAGATCTTCTGTTTAGAGTTTGATATATATATTATTATATATATAATATATATATAATTAATGAATAAAATCCAAAATGCTGCCAAGGAAATCCAAAGCATTTGCCTCTGTGGCAGTGTCATAAAACAGACAATAATGAAAATTGAAAACTAGTAATAGGTGTTACGTGAATAAAAGAAGTTAGCCAACTCATGAAATTTAGAGGAAATTTCCTTGTATATATAATTTACTAAGAAATTTCTACCTCACTTAAAAAACACTATTTATACACATTTTAAAATGATGGAAAATGTTTTATTATCAGTTAACTATCCAATCACCAGTAATTTTTTTTTTTTTGGATAGTAAGAGCACTTTCTAATTTTAGGTGAACACGAAGTTGCCCCAAATGAAAACTAAATTGCACTTATAGACTAGGATACAGTTCCTAGATCCAGGCTTCAGCTTGTCCTAACCCTGGCTGTTGAGGTTCATTTGGGTAGGGAAGGATGGAAGATCTGTCTCCCTCTCAGTATCTATCTCTCTATCTCTATCTCTATCTCTATCTCTATCTCTATCTCTTTCTATCTCCATCTCTTTCTCTTTTTACACACATACACAGACACACACACACTGCATTTCAAATAAATAAATAAATCTTAAAATAAGTTAGTGAATTTCTTTTTTTAAAAAAATATTTATTTGAAGGAAGAGTTTATGGAGAGAGGGAGAGACACAGATAGAAAGAGAGAGCTCTCCCATCATATAGTTCACTCCTCAAATAGCCACAGAGGCCAGAGCTGAACTGGTCCAAAACCAGGAGTCAGGAGTTTCTTCCAGGTCTCCCATGTGGGAGCCAGGGCCCAAGCAGTTGGACCCTCTTCAGCTGTTCTCCCAGGCTATTAGCAAGGAGCAGGATCAGAATTGGAGCATCCAGGTCTTGAACCAGGGCCCATATGGGATACCAGTGTTGCAGGTGGTGGCTTAACCAGTTGCACCACAGCACCAGTTCCCAATATCTATATTGTTTAAACCATTGCTAATTTTTGGTTTTATGAAACTTTGAGATAACCTTTAATGTAAGGAATATAAATTATCCCTTTTTACAGAAAAAAATGCAAAAATTTCAAACAGTTTTTTCTTTCATATATTTTGGATAGTTAGATCCTGGTTCTTCAATTTGTGTCTGTGCATCAGTCCTGGGAGATTGTTCACTGTAGTGAGCACTCACTATATTACAATGACTCAGAAAGGTACTCTTAATTTTTTCAGCAGAGCGCCAGAGAAGTGGGCCTTGTACCTTTACTTATTTCTAAGGCTCTTCTCTCCATCCAGTTATAACCTTATTTTGTTTTCTTGTTCTCCCTGTCTTGCATCTCCCCATGTTGCACATGGCCTAGATTCTATATGCATTCCTGTCCTTTTAACATTTCTTCCAATCATTCACCAAGTTCCATCAATTTCACTTTCAAAGTATTTCTACTATTTGTCCCTTACCATCCATCCCTGTCTATTTCCACATTGCCCTGTCCCAGACATTATCATGTTTCCCCAGAAACAGTGGCCTCACATTGGATACCACAGTCTTCCCCTCTTGTGTTCCACATACTGTTCCCATCATCTTGGAGAGAATGAGCATCCATGTTGAACAGGATATATTACTACTCAAAATCCTTCACTAACTTCAGCATCTCAGTACTAGTTACAGCCTGTGTACTCACTGACTATGAGATCTTCAGAGGTGCTTCCATGATCCTCAGTACTGATATTGGTTGGTGGATGAGGCAGGGCCCTCCCAACCCTGCCCTCCTACACCACACATACATATGTGCACAAGAGTATAAGGATAGCTCACCACAGTTGTTTTTCCAATAACATATGTGGTCATGTATATTTTGTTTAAATACACTATTTCAGTACATTATATTTTGCTAGGAAAAAAGCTGTTTCCTTTAGTGTTTCAAACTTGTTTTTCTAGAATTATACTTTGAGTTCGCTCATAATATTTCATTGTTTCTTATTTTCAATGTAATTTTATTTTAGTCTTTACTGAATTTACCTATTTTACTGATCTTCTAAGTAAGCAGCCTTTAGTTTATTAATATTTTCATTTTTGCATTTTCTCATTTATTGTCAGCTCAATTAAAAGTATTAAGTCAGTCCTGGTTTTTTGGTAGGGTATATTTTCCTTTTTTAAAAAGATTTTTTTTTTAAATTTCATTTGAAAACAGAGTTAGAGAGAGAAAGAGAGAGAGGAATTGTCCATCTGCTGGTTCACTCTGCAGATGACTGCTAAAGCTGGGGCTGGGCCAGGCCAAAGCCAGGAGGAGCCCAGAGCTCCTTCTGGGTCTTCTTCTTGGTGCAAGAGCCCAAATATTTGGGCCATCTAGCTGTACTTTCCCAGGTGCATTAACAGGGAGCTCCACTCAGAAGTGGAGCACCCAGGTCTCGAACCAGAGACCTTATGGGCTGCTGAAATGGCAGGTGGTAGCTTTACCCACTGGTCCACAATGCTGTCCCTGGGTATACTTTCTTATTCTAATTTTCTTTTTTTAACTTTTATTTAATATATATATATATATATATATATATATAAATTTCCAAAGTACAACTTTTGAATTATAACAGTTTTTCCACCCATGACCTCCCTCCCACCCACAACATACCATTTCCCACTCCCTCTCCCATCCCATTCTTCATCAAGATTCATTTTCAATTATCTTTATATACAGAAGATCAACTTAGTATATACTAAGTAAAGATTTCAACAGACTGCACCCACAAAGACACACAAAGTATAGAGTACTGTTTCGGTAGTAGTTTAACCATTAATTCTCATAGTACAACACATTAAGGACAGAGATTCTACATGGGGAGTAAGTGCACAGTGACTCCTGCTGTTGATTTAACAATTTACACTCTTATTTATGATGTCAGTAATCACCCGAGGCTCTTGTCATGAGCTGCCAAGGCCATGGAAGCCTCTTGAGTTTGCCAGCTCCGAAATTGTTTAGACAAGTCCATTGTCAAAGTGAAAGTTCTTTCCTTCCTTCAGAGAAAGGTACCTCCTTCTTTGATGGCCTGTTCTTCCCACTGGGATGTCACTCACTGAGATCTTTCATTAGGTCATTTTTTTTTTTTTTTTGCCACCGTGTATTGGCTTAATGAATTTCCTCTTTCCCTCCTTCTGTCTCTTCCTTCTTCCTTTCATCTGTTTGCACTTGAAAAGTTATAGTATTCATCATGCCTGTAGACGTTCTTCAGAGCAATGCTTACATGAAAATGGTTTGATAAGAATTGTTTTGCTTTTAATTACAGTGTGTATAATTGGAAATTTCAGTTTTGTTTTTATTTATATGGTTTATTCTGGGAAATAATTACTTCTGAGTATATTTTATTCCTATTTTTGGTTATAATCTAAGAATGTAGTCTGTGAAGGAGCTAATTTTTATGTTATCTCTTTATAAAAATTTTTTTGCTTCCTTGATATCCTTATAATCTTTAACATTAATGTTTTATCTCTCTTTTTGATCCAGTAAGTAAATAATTGGATTTTAATGTAGGAGTTTAACCCATTCAGGTCTTTTCACGATTGATTTCTCAAGTTTGTTATTTTATGATGTTTTAGAAATGCAAATCAGCATTGTTTCCTTTTCCTTCTCCTTTGTTGTATAACTCTGCTTCCTAAGACATGCTGATGAAATGCTATTACTGCTAAATGCTGGGGTGGGTGTTCAATATTGCAGTGATCATTTCTTTGAACTTAAAAGCAGAAGTATTTTTTGTTTTGTTTTTCTGTTTCCATCCCCTCTGTGATGTGAGCTGTAATGAATGTAACATCCATGGTACTTCAGACCTCTTTTATCAGTCAGCATTCTTGGACACAAATAACAGAATTGATTGGAAGGATTAAGGGAGCTTCCCGAATCTCTGAGAATGCTGGAAGATCCAGTGCAGATAATGAGCATGAGTCAGAGCAGGCTTTGCAGCCAAGAAAGAACGGGTTCTGGAACTACTGCTGCAAATTGCTCTCACTGCTGAACTGTTGACTCTTTCCTTGCCCCTGTGATAAATATCTGTCTGTACATGACTCCCTCAAGTTCAGTCTGAGTGGCAGCCCTGTTCATGGTTTTGTATCCTGGAAACCTGCAGGAAGAAAAGAGACCACTTGCCTTCTTTATTTCCTGTTTACCAAAAGGCATATGCAAGTGATTAATTGGGTTTCATAAATGGAGAAAGATGTTTGTGTGCAGCATGTATCTGCAACAAAGCATTTCTAGTGCTTTTATGCCCTTTGCCCTTCACGTACACAGAAATGTGAGGGTACTTCAAAATGTTCCTGGAAAACTCGAATTAAAAGGTAGATTATTTTGATACAAAATTTTTTGAAGTACATGCATAGTTTTTCATAATGTATTATTTTACATATTTTTCATGTGCCCTATGAAAACCCCTCATACGCCTGGGTTTAAGTTTTTATTTTGATACTCCCCCAAAATCTTTTCATTTTACTTTCCATGAACTTTAAAAATTTTTTAACGATTTATTCATTTATTTAAAAGTCAGAATTACACAGAGAGAGAAGTAGAGGCAGAGAGAGAGAGGTCTTCCACCCACTGGTTCACTCCCCAATTGGTTGCAATGGCCGGAGTCACGCTGATCAGAAACCGGGAGCCAGAGGCTTCCTCTGGGTCTTCCTTGTGGGTGCAAGGCCCAAACAGTTGGTCCATCTTCTACTGCTTTCCCGGGCGATAGCAGAGAGCTGGATCAGAAGTGGTGCATCTGGGTCTTGAACCAGCACCCATATGGGATGCCAGCACTGCAGGCGGCAGCTTAACCTACTATGCCACAGCACTGGCCCCATCATAGCTTTTAAAAGCATATTCATTTAAAAACATGAATACATATATTTTCCACTATTCCTTTTTTTTCCAAAAAAATCTCTTACGATTCTTTTCTTAATACAATGCAAAATATATTGACATCATTCCTAGTGGGATATAATTCAAATTTTCAATAAATTTTGTCAACATCCCCAAGGTCAAAATCTCTAAATGATATTTGTTTCTCTTCTAATTCAGATTAGGACTATAATTAATATTTTCCAGCCTTTGCTTTAAATTCCAAGGCTAACTCACAGCACTCCCAATGTTATGCAGTGTTGCATGAGAAGAAATGAAGAAAAAATAATGACATTACATGCATATGTATGTTTTTCCCCTTTTTTAGCTGCATTTTTCTCTTGTTTACTAATACTGCAACCACTGAGTCTGCAGGGACTGTAATCATAAAGAGAGAAAAAAAATAAATGAGGGAATCATTAAGTAATGAGATATGATGATTCCTTTTTTCATCAATGTAGGTATTCCATATATGGGAATATTAAGTATCATAGTTTGTAGGTTCTGGATATATGCCACTTATTGTCAGTATTTGGCATTGTAACTAATTTTCATCAGTTTGCAACCTTTTCTCTGTCTTTGTAAGGGCACTGTTAAAGAAGCAAAACTTCTTCCACAGTTTTCTATGCTTCTACCATAGCATTCATTAAATCAAGAGATGATGGTGTGTATAGACATATCATGAGTGTGAATAGCAAATCCAATTCCTAAATAAATGTATTGTTCCAATGAGGACAAGGAATTAGCCTTTTTCATTTGGAAAGGTCAAATATGATGTATTGGGCACCAGAATAGCCAGTTGGGCACAAAATAGGGTGGCCCGTGGCCTGCTATGGCTAATGGCTCACAGCAGTGGCTGTAACGAGTGAGAATGACTAGGGGAATTCATGTTAGTTAACCCATTAACAGTCACCACTCTACTCTTTTCTACTTTGACTCTTTCTTTTTGAGTCCACTGAATAAGCACTGACTTAGCACTGGGGACGCTACCTGGCATAAGAACGTTTGTCATATTTCTACTTTTTTCATAACCACCTTCATCGGGGCCTTCAATAAACATTCAGTCAGAAAATAGTTCATAATGGAAAATAAATCATGTAGGACTTGTTCAATCTTATACAACATTACATAATCAGGGCCGGTGCTGTGGCTCACTTGGTTAATCCTCCACCTGCGGCGCCGGCATCCCATATGGGCACCGGGTTCTAGTCCCGGCTGCTCCTCTTCCAGTCCAGCTCTCTGCTGTGGCCCGGGAAGGCAGTGGAGGATGGCTGAAGTGCTTGGGTTCCTGTATCCGCATGGGTGACCAGGAGGAGGCGCCTGGCTCCTGGCTTTGGATCAGCGTAGCGTAGGCCGTAGCAGCCATTTAGGGATTGAACCAACGTAAGGAAGACCGTTTTCTCTCTCTCCTTCTCTCACTGTCTATAACTCTACCTGTCAAATAAATAAATAAATAAATTACATTTAAAATTATTGAAAATTATAAAATGAATCATTAGTTTACTATAACAATTATAAGAAATTATTGGCATGGAAACAAAGATCTAGAAATGATCTAATAGGAGATTTATTTAAAAAATTAAAAAGCAAGATTTTTAAACAAAGAAAAATGAACTAAGCATAATTGAGTCCCAAATTACCTAGCATAAAAAGATCTATTATTGTACCTAAAATACAAACAAGTTGCACATATTTTACATCTATCAGGGTTTATTTCAGTTAAACTCAAGCCATAAATATATATATATATATATATATATATATAAAACCTCATTTTAGGAGCTTTATATAATATTAATAGCTCCAAAAAAGATCTATATTACATAGTTGTAGAACATTCACTTCATAAAATTTTACATTCATATCTGATAGCAATAATAGGCCTCTTAATCAATTAAGAATGATATTCACTCTCTCTGTCCCCTTCTCCCTTATTTCTTTCTTTCTCCCTCCCACCCATATTAAAAAAGCGGAGGTTGGATAGTGGTAAAACTTGGACAATCTTATCCTACCACTTATCCTTGTACATATGGTAGAAAATAAAAGAGCATTTTCAAGATAGGTAATCAAAGATGTGGCCCAATGGTCCTTTTCTAAGGAGGTAAGGATATTAGTATGAATAGAAAAGCAGAACTCATCAAGAAGTGAAAGACCCTGAAGGCATTTGAGATCTTTGGGGATGTCCCTCCATTCACAGACCTAGTGCTCCAGAAAAACAGAATGATTTCAAAGAACAGGCTCAGGATACCCTCTGAGGGCTTTACTTGCAGACCTGCCTTGGAACTCTGCTTCCTGATCTTGCCCAGCATTCTTCAACTGCTCCAGGAATCTCAGATGAGCCCAGGCACAGCTCATGCAAAGGCAGACCTCACTGTTGTCCACTTGATGATGGTTTTTCAGGTGTGTAGACTCCAGGGGTTACAAGGCAACTTTTACTGAGCTTTCAAAGAAGTTCTGGATAACTATGTAAATATTTGCACAGATTGGATCTCCTGTAGGAAACTTCTGTGTAGGACAAGGCCTGGTGGAGCTGTGGCAGTGAAATCAAAGTAGAAACCCCAGAAAGTTAGAGAAAAAAAAAAGAAAGAAAAGAAACACAGCATTGTATAATGCCTGCCGGGGAAAGCTACAGGTAGCATGCAACAGTCTTGGAAAGCCACAAATATCAGGATGTGTAGTCCATGAGTGTAGCCACATGGAGCAATAAAGCTTCAGGGGAGGGACTACCACTGACACCCTGCTAATGTGAAACTCAAGCCTGGGAAAACTGCAGATATGAGATTCCTCTAAGAACTGAAGCATAGCGTCAGGGTTTCTCGAGGACATTGGAGCAGTGTGCACAGGATAACAAACATAGACTTTAAGATTTAAGGTTAGTCCTGCTGGTTTTAAATTTTGTTTCGGGCCAATATATCCTTTATATGGCCAATAATATCTCTCCCTTTTGAACAAGGAATATTTATCTTAATCCTGTCCCACCATTGTTTGTTGGAAGTATGCAACTTGCGTTTGATTTTATAGACTCCCAGTTGTGGTTGCTTACCTTGAGTCTCATATGAGACTTTAGATTTGAAGTTTTGAGTAATACTAGAATATTAAGACTGTGGGACTCTTGGGAATAGAATAATTGTATCTTTTATGTGAAAAGGACATAGGTTTGAGGGAGCCAGGTATGGAATATTATGGTCTGAATAATTTGTCTTCTTGTTCTAAAAGGATTTTAAGAGGATTTGCCAGGATAACGTTATTAGGATCCCCTAAAAGATCAGGGAAAAATAGAACTAGGAGTTTATTCCCTGAAGTCTTATGTTAATAGTACCAAGACTAGGGAAACTTAATGCATTTATTGTGTTTAGAGGCAAGGCCTTAGGGAAGTAATTAGTTTGGATTAGGTTGTTAGAGAGGGTCCCACATGATTTATCCTGGTGGCTTTACAAGGTTAGACACAGACACAGATAGAGACATATAAATGGACTTATGTACGTTTCTTGCCCTGTGATGCTCTCTGCTCCCTTGGGACTGCCAGCAAGGATACTTTCACCAGATGAGGCCCCAGACCTTGTACTTTTGATGGAAAAATCTTTTTTATTTTTTTTAAATAAAGTCATAATGCTTCAGGTTTTTGATTATATTAATGAGCATCTGACTAAAAAAGCTCAAAGTGGACACATTTGATAAAAGCTGGAGGAAAAAATTGTGCCATATATTTCAGTGCTCTGTGATTTACTCAATGTAGTATCTAAATATATTATCAAATTACAAATATTTTTGCAAATACTGCCATTCCTCACATATAATTATTTAATACCTTTATTTCTTATTAATAAGAAATACATTTATTTAAATTATGATAAAATTTATACAAAATATTAAAACATTTAACACATTGTTTTATAAAATATGTATATTTTTAAAACAAAAAAAAGGAGATCATTCTTCTAGGACAGTATGAGAATAAGAATGCCTGGAATAAGATATGCAGTGGGATTAGAATAAATTGAAGGCCCTCTTGAGGCAAAACATCATAGACTGCCAGTAGCAATGCTGTGTATTTTTCTTCAACTTCACTCAGGTTCATGGGGACAGACACACATTAGTGGAGAGTTAGATTTAAACTAGGGTTCTAAGTTTGCGTACAAAGAAGCTAAGAAGGAGAAACTGAGTTAAATATGTTATTTCAAGGGGTGGTTATAGTGTTTCATCAAGGATCTTAAAGCTTTAGGAGGGAAGTAAATGCATAAGGAAGGAGAACTACAAGAAAAGGAGTGTGGTGATTATCAATAGATTGCTGAGTACATATAACCAAGATTTTTATGGTCCAGCAGGAGTAAGGTGTTAAAGTAGAAAGGCACATTTGGAGTATAATTGTTAAACTGAATTTATAAAAATAACTACTGATAGTGAATAATGTATGACCACGTTGAATATGAATGCCTAACATGAAGTGGAAATCAAGACAATTAGAGGAGAGAAGGTCAAACTAGGTCAATTTCCTGGAAAGGTAATTTCTGTAAGTTTTGAAATTAACTAGGGGCTTTGTATTAGTTTTACGTTACAATATAGTAAATGATACACACTTGGTGTCAGATATGAAACAGCCACTTATTATCTCTCAGTTTTATAGTCAGAAGTCTGTAAAGGCAGGATTGAATTTTCTGTTCAGGATCTCAGGAAGCCTAAATCACAGTGATGGCCAGGGCTGGGCTTTTATCTAGTGACTCTGAGATTTTACTTCTAACTTTTGCATCCTCTTGGTAGGATTAAATTGCTCACAGTTGTAAGACTAAAGTCCCTTTTCCCTTGCTAGATTCATCCAGTGGCTTTTCTTGGCTCTTCACTGCTGTTCTCTGGTCCTTGTCCATGGACCTTCCATCTTCAATGCCAGCAACAGAGTGTTGAATCCTTCTATGCTTCAATCTCTTCTGTCTTCCTCTTTGCTTTCCTCTTCTGCTTTAAGAGCTCATATGATTGTGTTGAGTTCACCTAGGTAATCCAGGATAATTCCCTTGTATCACTCTCAAAATTAATGAATCAATAAACATAATTACATTGTCTAGGTCCCCTTTCCCTTATTCCTTTATGCCAATAAATCCTTACTGGCATGTAAGGTAGCACACTTACAGTATCCAAGATAAGGGTGCAAAATCTTCTTGGGGACCATAATCCTCCCTATTGAAACTATTACAGAAGTACCTTTGGAGGAAGCACCTAAAATCTTTGATAAATGAGGAGAATGAACATATGTAGGTAGGTGGTTGCAATAAATAGGGATTGTGACATAACATTATGGCATGAGATCAAAAGTCAGGGGAATAGGGTAAGATTTCTAGAAGCCATGGAAGGAGTAAGAGAGAACTACCCTGTATTCATGTCCAGGGGTGTGTTACAGAAAACAGTCACTCAAGCAGCTAATAAGGAAATAGTCTCATCAAGGGAGTGTGAGCTTCAGTTACATCAAGGAAATTTAGGGAATATTTGCAAAAGCAGTTGGTGGATAAAAGAAAGTTGCTAATTACCTGAGTTCTAGAGGGCCCAGGGAAAGGGTCTTGAGATAAGATGTGGAAGGATAGGGTTCACAAAATGTGAAAAGAGGTCATTTTAACTTAAAATCCAGACACCGTGCCATGATGTTGAATTCAAAATATTTAGTGTGATTGATGTGGCTGATGCCAAGACAGTAAGATTAATCCTGAGTTTCCAAAGCATATGGTGAAGGATGCCTTTATGGAATAAAGGGAAAGGTTAGGATCTTGTCAAAGGGCAGACTGTTCTAGAGCTCCTCCTTGACTTCTACCAATATGGATTGGAAAGATAAAGAAAGAGGTCTCATTTGTAGCCTTTATCTCCCTCTAGATTTGTGCTGCAGGAGGCTCGCATGTCTCCCTTTATTAGGTCTGATTTTACTGAAACCAGAGCAACTTGTACTTTTCTGCTGATGGAAGTTGTTAAGACTTCCATCAAATTCACAAAACCCCTTGACAATGACCACAGCTTGTGTCAATCCCCATATGCCTTAGTACGTGGAATTTCATGGGGGGCACTCTGATCTTTGGCCTCAACCTTCTCCAGGCCCAGGATCCATTCTCTGCCTGTCTCTAACCCATCCCAGGCAACACCCAACAGGTTTCCTTAAGACGGTAGACACCAACATAACAGGGAAAGCCACTGACTGCAGTCCCAGCATCCCATATGGGTGCTTGTTCCAGACCTGGCTGCTCCACTTCCAATCCAGCTTTCTGCTATGGCCTGGCTAAGTATTGGAAGATGGCCCAAGTGCTTGGGCCCCTGTACCTGCATGGGAGACCTGGAAGAAGCTCCTGGCTCCTGGCTTCAGATTGGCCCAGCTCCAGCCAGTTCAGCCATTTGGAGAGTGAACCAGCAGGTGGAAGATTCTCTCTCTCACTCTTTCTCTCTCTCTCTCTCCCTCTCAAATAAATAAGTAAATTAAAAAAAACACATTAGAAGCAGACAGTGTCTGTATCTTCTATAATTTCTCAACAGTCTCTTACGGTGACACAATTCTATCCCTAGTTTGCTTTTTTCCTCTTCCCTGAAGGATCCATCTTTGGAGGGATGGGGGAACCGTGAACATTTTTCTTCGTAACTCCTTTCTTTCTTCGTAACTACTCGAATGATCCTGTTTATCTGCAATGTGGATGCCTCTGATTAACAACAGATAAGGTCTCAGATATGGCAATGAGAAAACAAAAAAGGGCAATATTTCAAGATATTATTTTGCTATATTATTTTACATAGAATACCTATATCTTTTACATCAAAAGATATAAAAATGACAAAATTTATTAAAAACTTTAATTATTATGTGGCAAAGAAAACAGAAACAAATGAACAAATAAAAGAATTAAATCTGATTTTTGGGCCGGCGCCGTGGCTCAACAGGCTAATCCTCCGCCTTGCGGCGCCGGCACACCGGGTTCTAGTCCCGGTTGGGGCACCGATCCTGTCCCGGTTGCCGCTCTTCCAGGCCAGCTCTCTGCTGTGGCCAGGGAGTGCAGTGGAGGATGGCCCAAGTGTTTGGGCTCTGCACCCCATGGGAGACCAGGAGAAGCACCTGGCTCCTGCCATCGGAACAGCGCGGTGCGCCGGCCGCAGCGCGCTACCGCAGCCGCCATTGGAGGGTGAACCAACGGCAAAGGAAGACCTTTCTCCCTGTCTCTCTCTCTCACTGTCCACTCTGCCTGTCAAAAATAAAAAAAAATAAAAAAAAATCTGATTTTTGTGACTATGGCAAAGCACTGGTTTGCTAAAATAATTCTTACAAATAAATAGGATAAATACAAACCCCCTGAGAAAGACATACAAAGAGGGAGGAAGAAGAGAAGAAAGGAGAACAGGAAAGAAGGAAAGATGAAGGGCATAAGCAGCAATACAGGGAGAAATACATGCTAATGGCTTATTAATAAATAAGAGAATCTTTCAAAAAGATATTCAAAGTTACCCAAGAATTACTTAATATTAAAAGTGGTTCAAGTAAGGAAGAATAAGGCATTTTCTACTTTTCTGCTTGTCAGAAATCAACCTTTTTATCATATACAATGTTGGAGAGATTGTAGGAAAACAGATTTTCTTCCACTTTTGTATGACGAATGTGGAGGAAAGTTTTCAATATTTATAAAAATATGCTTGGCATCCATTTTGCAGTTTTCACGGATGTACACATGAGGGGTCCCCAGAAAGTTCATGGAAAATATGTATTATGAAAAAATGATGTGTGAATTTCAAAATTGGCACTCAATGAACTTACTTATTTTATCCTCATATATGCAATTCATGTGGCTTTTCTGATATAGCAAAAATCTGTACACACTGTAAATAGACATCAGGAGGGCCCACAGCCCTACAGTGGAACATTGCTCAATGCGTTAGATCTCCAGAGTATCCACTTGCAGCTAACTAATGAATTTAAAACAGAAACACACACACACACACACACACGAGTAGAGATTCAGGACACCCATGTATCACACTGATGTGCCTGAGTTGGATTGAAGCTCTGGATCCTGACTATGGTTCCATTTTAGTATTCACCCTGGGAAGTAACATGGTGATTTAAGTAATTGGATTCCTGGCACCCATGTGAGAGACCTGAATTGAGTTCTAGGCTCCTGGTTTCAGCCTGACCCAGTCCTATCTATTGTGGGCATTTTGGGGAGAGAGACTATACTTTTTATGTCTCTCAAATGAACAGGTAGAAAATTAATAAAATAATAGACATGTTAGAACTGTTTCTATATGTGTATCTAGGTAAATATTTGTGGGCATTTGAGAAAGTATCAAAGAAGGGTACCAGTATTTGGCACACTGGTAAAGATGCTGCTTGGGGCCCCCGTATCTCATACTGGCTTGCCTTTTGGAATTCTGACTCTGCCTTTGATTCTAGTTTTCTGGGAATGCAGACCCTGGGAAGTACCAGATCATGGCTCAAGTACCTGGCTCCCTGGTATCCACATGGGCGACCCAGACTGAGTTACGTGCTCATGGCTTCTGCCTGACCCAGCTCTGGCTATTTTATGCATTTTGGAGTAAACCAGAGGATGTAACAGCTGTCTTTCTGTCTCTTTCTCACTTTCTATCTCTTTCTCTCTCACTCTTTCTTTCCCCCTTCCTCTCCCCACTCTGCCTTTCAAATAAATGAAAAAAAATTTTAAAAAATGAAAGAATATTTTGTAACACTGTTGATAGCTATTATTACTTCACTCAAATAGGAGGATAGACCAGTGTGGGGAAAGGCCCTTTTCATTTTCTATACTTTCTTCTTGTTTAAATTTGTTTCTATAATACTTTTGTGTTTTTGTACATAGAAAAATGAGCAGAAAATAACTGGGAAGATTACTAGAAATAAGCTATCATATAAGATCTCTTTTTAATTCATTGTTTCAGAATGTTATTTCATCTATAGTTACAGTCTGGTAAGTTGATGGTGCAACTCTGAAGATAGCTTAGAATTTGGAAACATTAAAGAGAATCTGTATTATTTCCCTGATAGTAATATTTTTACTAATTTAAAATGAAAATTTATTCTATGAGTGATTACTTCATAGATTCCTTACATCTATGTACTTTGAATCTAGAAATAATGAAATATTTTAATTCTATTAAAAATTACTGCATATTTATAACACAGACTTGAATAATTCTGTAGAAAACATGCATTGCATAGTTTGCAATGCACATGAATCACCTTCCATAATTATTCAACATTCATGTATGCCTTTATGTACAAGATATTTAGTTGTAATAGGGACAATATTCATTTAATAATATTATTCATTTCTTTTTTCTTCATTCATCTTTTACTACTTATTGTCTAATATTCTGAGAATGTTTCAAAATCTTTAGATTTAGATTTCATAAAGACCTTCAGTTCTGTGCTCTGATGGAGATTTCATGTCAGTTGTAAGGAGACAATACCAACCAGTAAGACCCCAAAACATAAAAAATAAATAAAAAGATGATTTAAAATAGGTAATATCACGAGAAAGTAAATGCATTGATTTGATAGATACTATTTGAGGTGTGGGTGAGGTTAGGATTGGGGTTTGTTTATAATATATGACAATTAAAATGACAAGTTCCTTTGATGAGATAAAGGTTTAGAGCAATGAGAAGGTTTAGTTTTCTTTATAATTTATTCTCTGCTCTTTCAGCATCTTTTGTTGTTGTTGTTGTTGTTGTTGTTGTTGTTGTTGGGAGTACTGGGTAAGGGGTGATGTGTTCCTCTAGATGTAAGATTGTACCTACCCACGAATAACACATATCGCCACTTTAAATGTCTCTTGCAATTGGACATTTGTTTATCTTTTAGTTATAAGAATATAGGAAAGTAATTGGTTGTTAGTATTGATTCAGTAGCCTCATGGGTCGTTTTAGGATTAGGCTTCTTCTGAATTTCTAGTCCATCATCCTTAGCATGTTGTCATTTTTCTTCTTGTTCTCAACATGGCTGCCAAATCTGCTGTATCTGAAGATATAAGACAGGAAAAGGGCAGTGTGAGAGCCATTGTGACCATTTAGAAGGAAAGCAGAAATGTTCCTAGAATCTTCTGGCAGGCTTCTCTCTCCGTATATTTACCAAGTATGACTCCTATGGACACACTAATAATAAGGGATGCTAAAGAAGCAAGAAATAAGATCATTGATAGCTTAGAACAATTTTTATGCATTTCCTGGAGCTTGACTCCTTGATGCTCCATATCAAATCAAAGCCTTCTTAACAAGGAATGAGTGACAGTGGATATTAGGTAGTCAAATATGATTAATTTGCCACAACTGCTACTTATGTTGCAACTCAGTAAAAACCTTAATTTATGAAATATATTTTAAAATTATGCTTTCTGGGGAATGTTTTAGCTGCCTGGTGTTTTAGAAAAGCTGAATTATTTTTTAACTTACCTTTTGTAATTGATTACTATCAATGGATAATAAAATTAACTATGGTAGAAATAATAAAATAAACTCTTGTAATTACTCTGTTCTACATGCTTTACCTGTAGTAACTCATTTAATCTTCACAACTCTTTGACAAGGGTACTTTTTATTATTAATTCTATTTAATAGGACATTTGAATCAGAGTACTTAAATAACTTGCCCAAAGTCACATAGCTAATAATTACCAGACTTGTATGCAGAAGCAGGCAATGTATTTCAGAGACCACCAGCATTAAGGAAGAATTGTGAGAAGGAAGAGTGAGTGGCATTAAAAATGGAGAGTGGCACTCAATAACTGCCAGCAAGCAATTGGGAACCTCAGTCCTGCAGCCACAGGGAATTAAATTCTGTTATCAACTGAATAAACCTGAAAGATAACCCTGAATTCCATTAAGGACTGATATTTTGAATACAACTTATGGGACCCTGAGGAGTTGCCTCTTAGTCTAGGTGTTACAGATCTGCTTCCCTCTCTTATTATTATGATTATGATTATTATTTTTAATTTATTTATTTGAAAGTCAGAGTTACACAGAGGAGGAGAGGCAGAGATAGAAGACCTCTATGGTCTTCTATCTGCTGGTTCACTCTCCAGTTGGCTGCAATGGCCGGACATGCACCAATCTGGAGCTGGGAGCTTCTTCTGGGTCTCCCATGCAGGTGCAGAGGCCCAGGGACTTGCGCCATCTTCCACTGCTTTCCTAGGCCATAGCAGAGAGCTAGATAGGAAATGTAGCAGCTGGGACTTGAACCAGTGCCCATATGGGATGCTGACACTGCAGGCGGTGGCTTTACCTGCTATGCCACAGCACTGCTCCCCTCCCCCCACTTTTTGGCAGAAGTTATTTCAAAAATAAATTTCAAAGTACTGTAGAGTAAGTAGTATTTGGAGTGTTGAATATATGCCTGTACTGGTTTTGACACCCAGCACAATCCTACAAGCATTTTCAATATGCTTTACTCTTAGAAATACTCATTGTGTTTGGGTTTGAAATGACTTTGTCCATTGTCATAATGATAGCCATAACTCCATCCACTGGAATGTATATAGCAAATAAGTTAGTTTCCAAATGGAATATAGCCACCAAAATACAGTTTACTCTCATTTTTGATCTTCTATTATTTATATGAAAATTATTTAAAATTTTTGAAATTAACTTTAACATAAATCTCATAATTTGTTTTTTCTAAACTCCAAAAGCCCCAAACCTCTATTCTTTTCCTTATCTTAGAAAGTGATGCAGCAGTCATCATCTGCCCTTTCCTTGAGCCTTGTATTTTTGTGGGACTTTGATGGATAAGTACAGAATTAAGGTAGTTTCTCTCCTGTTAATCTTTTTCATGCCAATTTAATTTGCAGCCCAACCAAAGAAGTGAATAGGATAAATGCAATCCCCTGCAGTATGTGGCTTCTTGTACTGAATAGACACTAGGTTGCAGAGGAGGAATATAATAATTTCTGTTGAAATTCGATTGGGCTTTAGGAGTGGGATGGCTTTGTTTTCTGGTAGGGTTATATTCAGGTTTCTGAGGAATCTCCAAACTGTCTTCCACAGTGACTTTACCAGTTTGCATTCCCTCCAACAGTGGATTAGTGTGCCTTTTTCCCCACATCCTCGCCAGCATCTGTTGTTAGTTGATTTCTGTATATAAGCCATTCTAACCGGGGTGAGGTTAAACCTCATTGTGGTTTTGATTTGCATTTCCCTGATGACTAGTGATCCTAAACATTTTTTCATGTGTCTGTTGGCCGTTTGGATTTACTCTTTTGAAATATGTCTAAGTTCTTGGCCCATCTCTTAAGTGGGTTGTTTACTTTGTTGTGGTGCAGTTTCTTGAACACTTTGTAGATTCTGGTTATTAATCCTTTTTCAGTTTCATCATTTTGTTTATTTTTATTTTTTTAGAGATTTATTCATCTTACACAGAGAGGGAGAGGCAGAGAGAGAGAGACAAAGAAAGAGAGAGACACACAGAGAGAGACAGAGAGATCTTCCATCTGCTGGTTCACTCCCCAGATTGCTGCAATGGCTGGAGCTGTGCCAATCCGAAGCCAGGAGCTAGGAATTTCCTCTAGGTCTCTCATGCATGTGCAGGGGCCCAAGGACTTTGACCATCCTCCACTGCTTTCGTAGGCCATTGCAGAGAGTTGGATCAGAAGTGGAGCTGCTGGGTTTGAGTCGGCACCCATATGGGGTGCTGGCACTGCAGGTGGCAGATTTATACACTACGTTTCAGCGCCGGCCCCTATCAGTTTCATAATTTGCAAACAATTTCTCCCATTCTGTTGGTGGCCTCTTCACTTTCCTGTTTCTTTTACAGTACAAAAACTTCTCAGTGTGATGTAATCCCAGTTATTAATTTTGGCTTTGGCTGCCTATGCCTCTGGGTTATTTTCTAAGAAGTCTTTGCCTGTGCCAATATCTTGCAGGGTTTCTCCGATGTTCTCTAATAATTTGATGGATCTTTAACCCATGTTGAATGGATTTTTGTGTAAGGTGTAAGGTAGGGATCTTGCTTCATACTTCTGCATGTGGAAATCCAGTTTTCCCAGCACCATTTGTTGGATAGACTGTCCTTTCTCCAGGAATTGGTTTTAGCTCCTTGATTAAATATAAGTTGGTTGTAGACATTTGGATTGGTTTCTGGTGTTTCTGTTCTGTATCCATCTGTTTTTGTAGCAGTACCAGGCTGTTTTGATTACTACTGTCCTGTAGTATGTCTTAAAATCTGGTATTGTGATGCCGCCAGCTTTGTTTTTGTTGTATAAAATTGCTTTAGCTATTCGGCATCCCCTTGTTTGCATATGAATTTCCACACCATTTTTTCTATATCTGAGAAAAATGTCTTGTATTTTGATTGCTATTGCATTGAATCTGTAAATTGTTTTCAGTAGTATGGACATTTTGATGATATTGATTCTTACAATCCATTAACATGGAAGATTTTTCCATTTTTTTGTATCTTCTATTTCTTCCTTTCAAGTTTTGTAAATCTTGTAGTAGAGATCTTTAATATCTCTGTTTATATTTATTTCAAGGTATGTGATTGTTTTTGTAGCTTTTGTGAATGGGATTGATCTTAGAAGTTCTTTCTCAGCCATGACATTGTCTATGTATGCAAAGGCTGTTGATTTTTTGTGTTGATTTTATATCCTGCTACTTTACCAAACTCTTCTTGGAGTTCCAATAGTCTCTTAGTGGAGTTCTTTGGATCCCCTAAATAAAGAATCATGTCATCTGCAAATAGGGATATTTTGACTTCTTCCTTCCAATTTCTATCCTTTTGATTTATTTATTTATTTATTTTTTGTCTAATGACACTGGATAAAACTTGGAGTACTATATTAAATAGCAATGGTGAGAATGGGCATCCCTGTCTGGTACCAGATCTCAGTGGGAATGCTTCTAACTTTTCCCCATTCAATAGGATGCTGAATGGTTTTTCATAAATTGCTTTGATTATATTGTGGAATGTTCCTTTTATACCCAACTTGCTTAGAGTTTTCATTATGAAAGGGTGTTGTATTTTATCAAATGCTTTCTCTGTGTCTATTGAGATAACCATATGGTTTTTGTTTAGCAGTTTGTTAATGTGGTGTATCGCATTGATTGATTTGTGAACGTTGAACCATCCCTGCATACCAGGGATAAATCCCACTTGGTCTGGGTGGATGATCTTTCTGAAGTGTTGCTGGATTCTATTGGCTAGAATTTTGTTGAAGATTTTTACATCTATGTTCATCAGGGAAATTGGTTTGTAATTATCTATCTCTGCTGCATCTTTTTCAGGGATTACAATTAAGGTGATGCTGGCTTCATAGAAAGAATTTGGGAGGATTCCCTCTTTTTTGATTGTTCTGAATAGTTTGAGAAGAATTGGAGTTAGTTCTTCTTTAAATGTCTGGTAGAACTCAGCAGTGAAGCCATCAGGTCCTGGGATTTTCATTGTGGGGAGGGCCTTTATTACTGATTCAATTTTTGTCTTGGTTATGGGTCTGTTTAGGTTTTCTGTGTCTTCATGGCTCAATTTAGGTAGGTTGCATGTGTCCAGGAATCTATCCATTTCTGACAGATTTCCCAGTTTGTTGGCTACAACTCTTTGTAGTAATTTCTGATGATTCTTTTCATTTCTGTGATGTCTGCTGTTACATTTTTTAATCACTAATTTTATTTATTTGGGTCTTCTCTCTCCTTGCTTTGGTTAGTTGGGCCAATGTCAATTTTGTTTATTTTTTCAAAAAACCAGCTCTTTGTTTTGCTGATCTTTTGTATTTTTTGGATTAAATTTTGTTGATTTTTCTCTAATTTTAATTATTTGTTTTATCCTACTAGTTTTTGGTTTTGCTTTGCTATTGTTTTTCCAGATCCTTGAGATGCATTGATAGTTTGTTTATTTAGTGCCTTTCTAATCTCTTGATGTAGACACCCATTGCTATGAACTCTCCTCTTAACGCTGCTTTTGCTGTATCTCCCAAATTTTGATATGTTGTGTTGGAAACAAATGAAGATGACAGAATTTTTTTTTTTGATTTCTCCTTTGATTTCTTCTATGACACACTGTTCATTCAGGAGCATGTTGTTCAGTCTCCATGTGTTTGTATGTGCTCTACAGATTCCTGAGTTGCTGATTTCCAGCTTTATTCCATGTGGTTTGAGAAGATGCATGGTATGATTTCAATTTTTTTTTTTTTAATTTGCTGAGACTTGCTTTATCGCCTAGTATGTGGTCAATCTTAGAGAAGGTTCCAGACACTGGTGAGAAGAACGTTATTCTGCAACAGTAGGATGAAAAGTTCTGTAGATATCTGTTAGGTCCATTTGTTCTATAGTTTTGATTAAATCTGCTGCTTCCTTGTTGATTTTCTGTCTGGTTCATCTGTCTATTGCTGAAAGTAGAGTATTAAAGTCCCCCAATACTATTGTATTAGAGTCTAAGTCTCCCTTTAAGATCTTTAACATTTATTTTGTGCTTTTAGACAAATTGAGAGAAAACAGACATTTGCATATCTGCTCCTATAACTTCATATTCTATATGTTGTTTCTGTTTGTAAAAATAATAAAAACAGTAGTTTCACTCTGAAAAATTGAAATTTGGGTGACTCCTTAACATACCTATCTATATTCTGCATTTATCAAGTCATTTGTAACCGCTATAAGAGAAAAATTTAATTTGCTTTAAAATGAATATGAGCAAATGTATTACCATGAGAGAAAGTAATCTAAAATACATAAAATACTTATTATATAATTCCATTCTACTACCAAAAACTCATTTGCACTATGACTTACTGAGTGGACAGAAATAAGCAGTTTTCTAAAAATGAGCTGCAGATAATGCATAAATGCTAAAGAAACTTACATAAAACTGGTTAGATTTAGAATGCATCCTCCATATTTAATCTTATTCTCTTTGATTACTCTAAGGTAAATGAAGTATATGAAAGGCGTGACATGAGCTAAAGTTAAAGAAGAAACATACAGGGGCTTAGCAGGATTTGATAAAGGGAGCTAGACTCTAAAGAAGGTTTTGAACAGAATTTCTAAACGTTGCAAAGAAAACATTTTAAAAAATAAAGCAAATAAAATGATCATATAGATGGAATGCACTTTGCAAAACCCAATTAAGAAAGAAAAATCTTTGTATCTGAGAATAAATACATTCTCCTAAGAAAGGGGTCTTCTGTTACCTCTAGTTATATGTCTGATTTAAAATCTTGGGAATTAAGGATCTGAGAGACACCTAGGAGATAGGAATTCTGTCTTGTTACAGAAGATTCTATGTACGGAAGATATTTTATAAAATCATAAATATTTTCTTTTTATTCTATGTGCCAATAATGCGAATATGTCTTTTTTTCCAAAATAATTAATTTTTCTTTCAATTGTATTATTTTATGAGAAGTTTATCTACCTTATTATAGGAAGGGTAAGATGTATCCATATCCCAATTGTCAAACATGCAGATCTATTTAAACAATACATTGAAGGTGCTTTTGAAACTTTCCTGTTACCCGATTTAGCTTTAACATTTTGTCTGCATTGACATTTTCATTTTAATCGATCATTTTCTCAAAAAGCAAGGAAAACATTCTTTCTTGAAGATTTTATTGCTACTAATTCAATGTGATGGAGCATAAGGTACATATTTTTGGTTTACAAAAATATACTTGACCTTAAAATATGGAAAGGAATTTTCTGCATTAGCAAATAAGCTGATTCATTCTGTCACTGAAGATATGAAGAAGTGATATACATGGGATATCAAGTTGTCATTTCTAACCTTTTTTTCGGTATCCTTTTGTTTTAACTCATAACATTTTGGAAACCTGTTTTTATAAACAGCAATCTGTGAGACATTTTCCTTATAACTATCAGAGGCACAATAGTATTCAATTTTAGAGGAGAAAAAGGACAGCACAATGCCAAATTATAAAGCAAATACTTATGATAAGATGACCACATTATTATTACATATAACAGATATATGTTTATAAAATTCAAATTAGTATTTTATAATCTAACCAATATTTGAGTATCATTTCACTACTGTTAATCATTTTTATCTTAAAGAATGCTCCAAGACATTCAACTTCGATTTAGAATCCAATACTTTAATATAGAGCAATAGCCTATGGACCATTTTAATATGCAGAGCTCCTCTTAGCTTTTATAAATTTCAGAAATGTTCAAAGTCTTTTTGTATTTTATTTAACTAGCACTCCGGATCACTTTTCCAAAATCAGAGGTAACTGTCTTTAAAAACAAAACAAAACTGTGAGGTCTTTTTTCTTGAGAACTGTCCTCTATATAGGAGACAAGCTGTAATAAGGCTCAATCGTTTTTTAAAGGCATAATATTGTCCCCAGGATAAAGAAAAAGTTGAATCTCAATAAATAGCAATTCTAGAATTCTTTCAATCTAAAAGCTATAATCTAAATATGAAATTATAATAAAATATAAACCACGTGTGATCCTATTTTATAAAAGAATTCTAGGAATGGTGAGGCTATAAAGACATTAAAAAGATCAATTTTGTATCAACCATCTGCTCTGGAACCATAACCGTCTTGACAATGGCAGTGTTTAAGTCAAGTAATACTATAGGTAATGAGTAATGATCAACTGTGCACTTCAGTGAGTTGCAAGACTGATCTATTGTGAGACAAAAGTTAAGCTTTTACTTTCATGGTGGGCTAAATCTTTATTTTTGGATATTAGTTGGATGTCTGATAAGTAACTAGAAAAATAGGAAAGAAAATTTCACTAATAGGGAAGTTTCATCTCAGAATTATGCCATAAATGATTGTTTTTCACTAATATTCATAGAATCATTCTCTTGTGACCAGTGAAAAGATAACATAATGACGACAAAAGGATTACTGCAAAAGTTTTATGGAATTGTTATATATAATCTACATCTCATCCAGTTGTGTAGTAGCAATAAGAAAATAAATATATTAGAGATTAACAGCAATCATTAGGCTGATGCAGTTAAGGGAGAAGATACTTATATATTTTTTTCACTCAACTTTGAATAGATGTTCAAAGTTTCACTGAATATTTTGTCACCACTAGTTTCTGAATAGAAATTATAGGCAACTTAATATTGGAATATATCGAATAATATTGGAATACATCAAATAATATTGGAATACATCAAATATACATTAAATAGTAATCAAACATATATTACTCAAGTGTATATTATTCAATATATATACATATATAACATTATATATAAATTATATATACAATTATTCTATATATTCATATATATATAACATTGCACTTTTGTATAACATTGTGTGTGTATATATATATATATATATATATATATATAATTGCAGTTTTACAATGGGTTACATTTTGAAATGGCAGAGGAAATGGCATGTGTAGAAGCCTTAAAATAAATAACATGGGATGCGGGTAATTGAAAGAAGTGTAGGACTGGTATTGTGGCACAGTGGGTTAAGCTATTGCTTGCGACCCTGGCATCTCATGTCAGAGGGCTGGTTCAAGTCCTGGCTACTCTACTTCTGATCCATCTTCTTGCTAATGCACCTAGGGAAACAGTGGACAATGCCCTAAGCACTGGAGCTCCAGTACTCACTATTGCAGCCATTTAGGGAGTGAGAGAATAGATGGAAGGTCTCCCTCTCTCCATCTCTCCCTCTCTCTGTCTCTCTCCCCCTCTGTCGTTATGTCTTTTAAATAAATGGAATAAATCTTTAAAACAAGGGAGAAAGAAGTGATGATTGGGACATCACTTTAGTTCAGAAATGTGTTTGTAGTCTTTCCTCAGAAATTCAATTATTATTTTACAGCGAAGAATGGCCAATGGAATTGCAAAGTTCTCCTTGGCACCATTCTCATCCTGCTGGCCTGCTCATCTTCTACATGTCTGTACTGCACATTGGGACCTTTTGTGCTCTTTCCTCTGCTTCTAATCTTCCAAGAAAAAATTCTGACAAAAATGTGTGAATTAATCTTTTGTCTGGGGATTCAGAGTATTCAAGACAGGCAAGCTAACCTACATTTGGTCTTTAGCAAGTTCAATTTCTTACCCTCTATATGTTGGCTACCCTCGTAGCTTCATTTCTCCTTAAATTTCTCTTTGAATTTCAGATTACTGTTTCCTTATGATCTCAATAATCTGATAAATTCAGTAAAAGAAATAGTTTTGAACTTTGTACAGCTTTTCTCACTGTTACTATGGCAGTAACATTCTTTGCAGCTTTGCATATCCTAAAAGAACAGAAGAGACTAGGGGCCAGCACAGTGGCGCAGTGAGTTAAAGTCCTGGCTTGAAGTGCTGGCATCCCATTTGGGCACCGGTTCTAGTCCCAGCTGCTCCTCTTTTGATCCAGCTTTCTGCTATGGCCTGGGAAATATGTAGAAGATGACCTAAGTCTTTGGGTCCCTGCACCCACGTGGGAGACCCAGAGGAATCTGCTGGCTCTCAGCTTCAGACCGGCACAGCTCCAGCTGTTGCGGGCATTTGGGGAGTGAACCAGCGGATGGAAGACATCTCTCTCTGTCTCTACCTCACTCTGTAACTCTGTATTTCAAATAAATAAAATAAAATATTTAAAAGAATAGAAGATACTAGACACATAATTTTAAGATTCTCAATCTACTTGTGGCATGCGAGTGAATTACAAGGTGAGAAATTTGTAATTTAGGAGAGAATTTACTTGTTCAATGCTGTAAAATAGATAATAAATATTTCTGTGTCCAGAAGTAGAAAAAATGTGTGAGAATTCAAGGAAGAATTCAAGGAGAGAGAATTGGCAGGAATATGTTGTGATGTGATGTGATAAAATCAATACAGAATTTTCAGGATTCTTTATAAAAAAACAGAATTATATGTTACTAGGTGTCTTTCTTGTCTACTTGATTTTTTTTCTAACTTTTATTTAGTAAATATAAATTTCCAAAGTACAGTTTATGGATTGCAATGGCTTCCCCCCTCCCATAACTTCCCTCCCACCCACACCCCTCCCATCTCCTGCTCCCTCTCCCATTCCATTCACATCAAAATTCATTTTCAATTATCTTTATATACAAAAGATCAATTTAGTATATATTAAGTAAAGATTTCATCAGTTTGCACCCACATAGAACATAAAGTGTAAAATACTGTTTCAGTACTAGTGGTAGCATTACATCACATTGGACAACACATTAAGGACAGATCCCACATGAGAAGTAAGTACACAGTGACTCCCGTTGTTGACTAAACAATTTGACACTCTTGTTTATGGTGTCAGTAATCTCCCTAGGCTCTAGTCATGAGTTGCCAAGGCTATAGAAGCCTTTTGAGTTCGCCGACTTCGATCTTATTCTGACAGGGTCATAGTCAAAGTGGAAGTTCTCTCCTCCCTTAAGAGAAAGGTACCTCCTTCTTTGATGGCCCCAATTTTTCTACTGGGATCTCACTCCCAGAGATCGTTCATTTAGGTCCTCTCTCTCTCTCTCTCTTTTTTTTTTCCAGAGTGTCTTGGCTTTCCATGCCTAAAATACTCTCATGGGCTCTTCAGCCATATCCGAATGCCTTAAGGGCTGATTCTGAGGCCAAAGTGCTATTTAGGACATCTGCCATTCTATGAGTCTGCTGTGTATCCCACTTCCCATGATGGGTCCTTCTCTCCCTTTTATATTCTATAAGTTAGTGTTAGCAGACATGAGTCTTGTTTGTGTGATCCCTTTGACTCTTAGACCTATCAGTGTGTTCAATTGTGAACTGAAATTCATCACTTGGACTATTGAGATGGCATTGGTACATGCCACCTTGGTGGGATTGTATTGGAATCCCCTGGCACGTTTCTAACTCCACCATTTAGGGCAATCAGCTTGAGCATGTCCCAAATTGTACATCTCCTCCCTCTCTTATTCCCACTCTTATATTTAACAGGGATCACGTTTCAGTTAAATTTAAACAACTAAGAATACTTGTGCGTTAATTGCAGAGTATTAACTAGAACAAAAAAAATACTAAAAAGGATAAAGTATTAAATTGTACATCAACAGTCAGGAGAAGGGCTGATCAAGTCACTGTTTCTCATAGTGTCCATTTCACTTCAACAGGTTTACTTTTAAGTGTTCAGTTAGTTGTCACCGATCATGGAGAACATATGATATTTTTCCCTTTGGGGCTGGCTTATTTCCCTCAGCATGATATTTTCCAGATTCCTCCATTTTGTTGCAAAGGAGCAGATTACATTGTTTTTGACTGATGTATAGTATTCTATAGATTACATGTCCCATAATTTCTTTATCCACTCTACTGTTGATGGGCATTTAGGTTGATTCCATGTCTTTGCTATTGTGAATTGAGCTGCAATAAATATTAAGGTGCAGACAGCTTTTTTGTTTTCCAATTTAATTTCCTTTGGTTAAATTCCAAAGAGTGGGATGGCTGGGTTGTATGGTAGGGTTATATTCAGGTTTCTGAGGAATCTCTAGACTGACTTCCATAGTGGATTTACCAGTTTGCATTCCCACCAACAGTGGGTTAGTGTCCCTTTTTCCTCACATCCTCTCCAGCATCTATTGTTGGTAGATTTCTGAATGTGAGCCATTCTGACCAGGTTGAAGAAAAACCTCATTGTGGTTTTGATTTGCATTTCCCTGATTGCTAGTGATCCTGAACATTTTTTCATGTGCCTGTTGGCCATTTGAATATCCTCTTCTGAAAAATGTCTATTGAGGTCCTTGGCCCATCTCTTAAGTGGGTTGTTTGTTTTGATGTTGTGGAGTTTCTTGATCTCTTTTTAGATTCTCGTTATTAACTCTTTGTTGCATGGCTTACAAATATTTTTTTCTGCCATTCTGTGGGTTGCATCTTCACTTTCCTGATTGTTTCTTTTGAAGTACAGAAACTTCTCAATTTGATGTAATTCCAATTTTTAATTTTGGCTTTGACTGCCTGTGCTTCCGTGGTCTTTTCCAAGAAGTCTTTGCCGGTACCTATATCTTGCAGGGTTTCTCCGATGTTCCCTAATAATTTGATGGTGTTGGGTCATAGATTTAGATCTTTAATCCATGTTGAGTGGATTTTTGTGTAAGGTGAAAGGTAGGGGTCTTACTTCATGCTTCTGCACATGGAAATCCAATTTTCCCAGCACCATTTATTGAAGAGACTGTCCTTACTCCAGGGATTGGTTTTGGATCCTTGATTAAATATAAGTTGGCTGTAGATGTTTGGATTGATTTCTGGTGTTCATTGGTCTATCCATCTGTTTCTGTACCAGTACGATGCTATTTTAATAACAACTGCCCTGTAGTATGTCCTGAAATCTGGTATTGTGATGCCTCCGGCTTTGTTTTTGTTATATAAGATTGCTTTAGCTATTTGAGGTCTCCTGCACCTCCATATGAATTTCAGCATCATTTTTTCCAGATCTGAGAAGAATGTCTTTGGTATTTTGATTGGTATCACATTGAATCTATAAATTGCTTTTGGGAGAATGGACATTTTGATGATATTGATTCTTCCAATCCATGAGCATGGAAGATTTTTCCATTTTTTGGTATCCTCTTCTATTTCTTTCTTTAAGATTTTGTAATTTTCATAGTAGAGAACTTCAACGTCCTTGGTTAAGTTTATTCCAAGGTATTTGATTATTTTTGTGGCTATTGTGAATGGGATTGATCTTAGAAGTTCTTCCTCAGCCATGACATTGCCTGTGTATACAAAGGCTGTTGATTTTTTTGCATTGATTTTATATCCTGCTACTTTGCCAAACTCTTCGATGAGTTCCAATAGTCTCTTAGTGGAGTTCTTTGGGTCCCCTAAATAAAGAATCGTATCATCTGTAAAGATGGGTAGTTTGGGTTCTTCCTTCCCAATTTGTATTCCTTTAATTTCTTTTTCTTGCCTAATAGCTCTTGCTAAAACTTGCAGAACTATATTGAATAGCAGTGTTGAGAGTGGACATCCCTGTCTGGTGCCAGATCTCAGTGGAAATGCTTCCAACTTTTCCCCATTCAATAGGATACTGGCCGTGGGTTTTTCATAAATTGCTTTGATTTTATTGAGGAATGTTCCTTCCATACCCAGTTTGCTTAGAGTTTTCATCATGAAAGGGCTGTTGTATTTTATCAAATACTTTCTCTGCGTCTATTGAGATAACTGTTTGGTTTTTGTTTAGCAGTTTGTTAATGTGGTGTATCACATTGATTGTTTTGCAAACATTAAACCATCCCTGCATACCAGGGATAAATCCCACTTGGTCTGGGTGGATGATCTTTCTGATGTGATGTTGCATTCTATTGGCCAGAATTTTATTGAGGATTTTTGCATCTATATTCATCAGGGATATTGGTCTGTAATTCTCTTTCAATGCTGCATCTTTTTTCCAGCTTAGGAATTAAGGTGATGCTGGCTTCATAGAAAGAATTTGGGAGGATTCCCTCTTTTTTGATTGTTCTGAATAGTTTGAGAAGAATTGGAGTTAGTTCTTCTTTAAATGTCTGGTAGAACTCAGCAGTGAATCCATCTGGTCCTGGGCTTTTCTTTGTTGGGTGTGCCTTTATTACTGTTTCAATTTCTGTGTCAGTTATGGGTCTTTAGGTTTTCTATGACTTCATGGTTCAATTTAGATAGGTTGCATGTGTCCAGGAATCTATCCATTTCTGATAATTTCCCTGTTTGTTGGCATACAAGTCCTTGTAGTAATTTCTGATGATTCTTTTTATATCTGTGGTGTCTGTTGTTATGTTTCCTTTTTCAATTCTGATTTTTATTGATTTGGGTCTTTTCTCTTCTTTTTTCAGTTATTTGTGCCAATGGGGTGTTCAGCAAATTCAAAAAAATTAGAATCATACGATTCAGCTTCTCAGACCATAGGGGAATGAAGTTGGAAATTAGCAACTCAGGAATCCCTAAAGCATATGCAAACACGTGGAGATTGAACAACAAGCTCCTGAATAAAAACTGGGTCATAGAAAAAATCAAAAGAGAAATCAAAAACTTTCTGGAATTAATGAGGATAACAGCACAACATACCAAAACTTATGGGATACAGCAAAAGCAGTGTTAAGAGGAAAGTTTATAGCAATAGGTGCCTACATCAAGTAATTGGAAAGGCACCAAATAAATGAGCTTTCAATTCATCTCAAGGATCTGGAAAAACTGCAGCGAACCAGACCCAAATATAGTAGGAGAAGAGAAGTAATTAAAATCAGAGAAGAAATCAATAGGATTGACTCCAAAATAACATTACAAAAAATCAGTCAAATGAGGAGCTGTTTTTTTGACAAAATAAACAAAATTGTCTACTTGATTTTTGTCTTTTGCAACACAGAATTATTATTATTATTATTATTATTATTTTTGACAGGCAGAGTGGACAGTGAGAGAGAGACAGAGAGAAAGGTCTTCCTTTTGCTGTTGGTTCACCCTCCAATGGCCGCCACAGTAGGCGCGCTGCGGCCGGCGCACCACGCTGATCCGATGGCAGGAGCCAGGTGCTTCTCCTGGCCTCCCATGGGGTGCAGGGCCCAAGCACTTGGGCCATCCTCCACTGTACTCCCTGGCCACAGCAGAGAGCTGGCCTGGAAGAGGGGCAACCGGGACAGGATTGGTGCCCCGACCGGGACTAGAACCCGGTGTGCCGGCGCCGCAAGGCAGAGGATTAGCCTAGTGAGCCGCGGCACCGGCCCAGTATTATTATTTTTTAAAGATTTACTTTATTTATTTGAAAGAGTTACAGAGAGAGAGGTAGAGTCAGAGAGAGAGAGAGAGGTCTTTCATTCCATTGATTCACTCTCCAAATAACCGCAAAGGCCAGAATCTGGGCTGATCTGAAGCCAGGAGCCAGAAACTTCTTTTGGGTCTCCCATGCAGGTTCAGAGATTCAAGGACTTGGGTCATCTTCCACTAACTTCCCAGGCCATAGCAGAGAACTGGATCCAAAGTGGAGCATCCGGGACACGAACCGGCACCCATATGGGATACCGGTGCTACAAGTTGGGGCTTTAACCCGCAGCGCCACAGTGCTGACCCCACAAGTATTATTTTTCAGAAGTAATGTAACCTAAGAATAATGATAGCTCAGCAGTTAAATCTAAAGCATATAGGCTTATGTTTTCAATGCAGATACAGAGTTAAAGTTATTTTCTTTATATAACTACTTCTTTTAGACTCTTTCAGTAATTCTTTTTGAAAATAGAAAGATTCAACTTGTTTAGGAATTTTTCTCATACTTTTTCCCATTTCTGGAAGTCATCCAACTTTGATGCCATGATCTGAATTGGAAGCTCAAATAGCAGCCTTGGCATGTATGTGGAAAGCTCATTGCCTTCAAAACTCAGCTTAGAAGCAAATCTCTGTTTTATGTGGGCAGTTTAGTTTATTTTGTCAAAGAAAACCAGATTGAGATAATAGTTAAGAATGGATTATTTACTCCCCAAGATAAAAAAAATGAGAATATTTTTAAATTATCTTAATTTTTAGACTTTTTGGCATGGCCATGTTCACTTTAGTCCCGTGGAAAGGATGACATAGAGATTGAAAGCCATCTTGATACTGCTGCATGTGACTGATTATAGCAATGCAATCTGTCACCAGGGACCGTCAACCAGCTCAGAACATATAGTCCTCACACAGAGTAGGTTTCACCGATGGGCAAGTGGAGAACACTAAGAGATCCAGAGGCTGATTTGTTAAATTAACACCTAAATATTATTTCCAATTAACTGTTGATTATTTATATAAGACTTCCGAAGTAAAGCATATTTTAATAGTGTAAAATTTAAGTCCAGGTTTCCTTTCATCTCTGTAGGATCCACCTTGTTCTAGCTTTGATATGAAGCCTAGAAAATTTCTTTTTGCCATGTTTCACTGTGCTTCATCCTTAGCTTTTTGAAGGCAGGATGTTGGCAGAATTTCTGTCAAAGTAAGAGGGACCATCTGGATTCTCTTTTGACATTAGACATCATACTATAGCAATTCTAAAAGTCAGGATTGAGAAATTCAGTCACCAATAGAAAAATGAGGAATTTTGGAGGAGAAAAAACCAGATGGACATTTGTTTTTTTTAAAATTTAGACGTGGTGAGATTTTTCTCCTAGAAATGGATAAAATACGTTTAATAACCTAGCATTAAAATTAAAACAATCTTTAACCATTAAATCAAGGTTAGGAAGATGTAAATGTTTCTTAGAAGTTTGCCTTTTGTTCTCTGTATTTTGTGGTGTACTCACGTAAAATGAGAATCCAACTAGTTAAAGACTAAATGAGAATTCAGTATATAAAAGTACAAAATGTTTATGAAAAAGGGAAGAAAAGCCTAAAGGTATAAAAAATGCATTCTGCATTTTTTTTTTACTTTTATGGGATTTTTTAATCTCACTCAGCTGTCAATCATTCTCATTATTTTGGGCACATTCTTCAAGCAATCTAAATTGTTCCCACAGTGGTGGCCAAACCAGATAAACAGTCAAACACTGAAGAGTATGTGATTTCACCAGAGGCCTTAAACAATAGAGTGTCCTAGAAATTTTCTATTAAGTGAAAAGGAGTAGAAAAAAAAATCTCAATGGCAGCTTTTAACATAGAAGAAAATTATTCTTTGTAGTTTCCCCTCTATGTGCCCCCATCAAAAAAGAAAAAAAAAATCCCAACAATTCCAAATAAATAACAGAAAATCTTCTTGCTATTCACCAAATAACTGTATTTTAACATGTTCAAAGTTGTACTTTGAAATGCAATGTGGCTCATTCCAAATTTACTTGAAAGAGAATGCAATCCTCTAGATAGAGAAAAGATAAATATGGTTACATTTTGTTTAATCTTTTTAAAATTATGAAGTATATATGCTTAACTGCAATTTTTTCTAAGTTTCTGCTTTATGACATGTGAAGCATGACAAGTCTGTTTACAAAGAAAAGTAACTACAACAGTGAAAACTTACAAAAATTTAGTTTCTCATATTTTTAATAATCATGCTTTCCATATCTCTTCACATATATGTTAGCATCGTTCTCTACTTTCACCAAAAGCCACATTAAATAAAACCAAATGCAGAATTTTTAGGTTCTTTGCTTCTGATTCATAAAAAATAAGAATATGTATTTTGTAAGTGAAATAGTTAAATGACTTGATATATTCATGAACTCTTTCCAAAGATCAACAATTTAGACTCTACAACTGCAATCTGTTTACATGTAGAAAAAGCTTCCATTTTATTGTCAGGTTGCATCATTTAGAAACTAATAAACATATAGATTAAGAGCTCCTTGTAATGAATTTAATAAACGCTGAAAGTTTTTTCATGTATGTTACTCAATAATTTCTTTGCAGTTTTTACTTTTCATTAGGAACAAATTAGCCAATATTTACCAAGTTGCTTAATTTTATGTTAATTTATTCATTTTTTCTTAAGGTTTTCCCCAATTTTCTCCTATAGGTGCATGAAGATGAGTACATAACATGTAAGTAAGTTAACAACATTTCAGATCTGAACATAAAATACTCTTATTAAGAAAAATTAGTACCACAAGAAGCCAAAATTACAGTTATATTAAAATCCTGGCCACAAATTGAAACTTAAAATGTCAAACACAGAAGCAGATTGGCTTTTGCTCTGAATTTAATTAATTTTGTTTCTGAAGGTGTTAAAAACCAATATAACAGTAGGGTAACTTTATATAACTTGGCAAATAATGAAATGTTTTGAAAGCAGTCAATAACTTAATAATATTTTGGATGTTTTTCATCATAATATGAATTATTCTACCCCTTATTTATGTGTATTTAGTATTGATAATATATTTTACTATCTCAATTTACATTGTCACTTTGGTAAATATTACATTTGTTCTAGGGTTCTCAATTTTAGGAATAAGTGAATAATAATTAAAATACCCTCACTATTTTTAATTACAAAAGTAACACTAGCTCACTGTAAACGGAATGGTGATAATGATGATTCAGATCAAGACAAAATATGTATGATTCATCATGCAACTTCTTAACACATTGTTTTATTTTTCCTAGTTTTTGATATTTTATTTCAAAATAGATGCCATGTTTTACCAAGACCAGTTCTGGGTCTAATGATTTATGAGAAGGATTTAGAGGACACCAAAGTCATACTTCCAAGAGTAAGATTTGTTTTGGTGAAATAATATAACATAAAATTAGCAAACATAAAAGGTGTACAGGGCAAAGTCCAGGAATCTATGTGCAAGCTTCCCAGGGTCTTTTCTATCTGGTTTACACAGGACACAGGAATCCCTTAGTTCCCTGAGGAATCAGTTATGATAGTACATGTGAAAAGTTCAGGAAAGACTCAATGCTCAATATTTTTATTGGTGATTGATCTGCCTAATGTATACCCAAATTCTGGACTTCTGGGAGAAAAATAGGTACTGAATGTAAACCATCTTTCTGAACAGTCTAGGCACATTGTGCCATACTCACCTTTTTTTTTTTAACTTTTATTTAATGAATATAAATTTCCAGTGTACAGCTTATGGATTACAATGGCTTCCCCCTCCCATAACTTCCCTCCCACCCACAACCCTCCCCTCTCCCGCTCCCTCTCCCTTTCCATTCACATCAAGATTCATTTTCAATTCTCTTTATATACAGAAGATCAATTTAGTATAAAGATTTCAACAGTTTGCACCCACATAGAAACACAAAGTGAAACATACTGTTTGAGTACTAGTTATAGCATCTTGTCATGAGTTGCCAAGGCTATGGAAGCCTTCCAAGTTTGCCGACTCTGATCATATTTAGACAAGGTCATAAAAGACAGAGTGAGGATAGTAACCAATGATCCTAAGAGTGGCATTTACCAGGTTTGAACAATTATACAGCATTAAGTGGGGAAGAGGACCATCAGTACACACAGGTTGGGAGTAGAGTAGAGGTGGTAGAGTAGAGGTTATGATTACAAAGGAATGAGGCCCAAGTGCACTAGACAGGGTCTAGAACAAAGGACAGAGTCATGAGTCATTATTAGAGGAGCTAAGAAAGGTGCTGTCTAAGCTACAATTAAGTTTTCTGATTGAGAGGCAAATAGAACCTGATAGAAGGGGCTTGATAATAATCTGTTGGGCTTTAGGCCTTGTAAGTTAAGAGGCCCAGACCTATCTATCTCTTCACATGGGGTATATCCTAAGGGAGGTGTGAACCTCCTAGGGGAAGGCACTCTGTTGACTTTCATTACTTGGCTGGCCTGGGAGGAGAGCTGGCCAGGTAAAGGCAGGGGGCATCTCTAACAAGAAATTTACAGTTCTGCCTGCAATGTTGCTGACCCTACTTGACCATCCCCTCAGCTGCAGTGGTCACTTTGGAAGGTGGGCTGAGTGTAGGGCTTTTCAGCTTAGAGCCAATAAGATCTGTGGCTCTGACCTGGGCATCCTTCGACTCCAGGCCAGGTCCATTTCCAGTGATCCAACTCTTGGCAGAGCTGCCAGGGCTCTTCACAAGCTGACTTCTGCTGAAGCCCAGGCTTACCACACTGAAAGCCACTGCAGTGGACTGGCCTGTTGGGTCTCCTTGAGGGCAGATCACTGTACAGATCAGCCATTAATAGGCCTGCCACCCATTGCTATTGTTGGTGGGGACCCAGATGTTAGCCAAGAAATAAATTTGTAAATAAATCTTTCCAACAATAGCAGGTCTGCTGTGTTAACTCTCTTTTGATCTCGTTTTATATTATGTTTTCTTTTATCTAATTTTTAAATATGAACATCTTTTGATGTCAATAAATATTGTACTTAATGACTGAACATTTCCAGTGCATATACCATTATTTAGTTAATACATTTATTGATAGGTTGCTTAATATTTGTATATATCTTATTATAATAAAAATCCAATGGATAATAAAATTATTGACTCAGAATCAATTCCCAGAAATGAGGTTGCAGATTGTGAAACATTTTGATGTATACTCTTTGGTAGCCTATGCTGTCCTCCAAAAAGTCTTCACAAATGTATGTAATCATCCACCAACAATATTTGAGAGTGCAACAAATGGGTATGTATAATAATTTACTAAACTGGCCAGAGAAAAATGAATTGTGGTTACTTCTTTATTTAAGACCTTTGGTATTGTTAGCAGTGAATGTTTTAAAAATTATAAGCCATTTTATTGTTTCTTATAAATATTAATTCATATAAATGAAATTCTTTAGCAGTAATTATTAAGTGATAACATTGTATTTGAAGAGACATTAAAAGATTTGTTGCAACAAAGAATTATGGAATTGGATTGTACCATTTTTTTCCAAACTTGTGTGAATGTATCTAGTTTCATTCATTAATTTGTGGAGAATTCCTCGCTATTGAAGAAAGAGGGGCTTGTTCTCACTTTCTTCTATAGGAAGGAAATTTTAAAAAGTTCATGGAAAAATGAATTAAATGATAAGTTTATTTTAGTTCAAAAATTGAAATTCCTGGATAATTTTTTATAATATGTGTTTTCCACAAAGTTTTCAGTGGTGCCATTCATTGGTATAAATGATATATTTTTCCCAAAAAAAAAGCTATAGTGAGAAGTTTCTAGGAGATGATTTATTTATTGTTTTAAAATTTTATTTAAGGTATATAAATTTCATGTAATTCATGTATACAGATTTAGAAACATAGTGATACTTCCCACCCTACCCTCTCTCCCACCTGCATTTCCATCTCTCTCCTCCTTTCTCTCCTATTCCCTCTCTTAATATTTATAATGATATACCTTCAGTTTACTTTATAATCATAAGTTAACCCTACACTAAGTAAAGAGTTCAACAAATGGTAGGAAGAAAAAAACAAACAAACAAACAAACACACTGTTCCTCAACATTAGAGACAGGGCTGTAAACAATCATTGAAGCTAAAATGTCAATTTCCTTCTTATACATTACATTTTTGGTACTCTATTAATTACCACAGAGCAGGAAAAATATATGCCGTTTATCTTTTTCAGACTGGATAATTTCACTAAGTATAATGGTTTCCAGTTTCATCCATTTTGTTGCAAAATTCTTTTTTTTTTTTTACAGCAAAGTAGTAGATGATTTAACCAAATTTAACACATTCATAGGATCATTTTTGTTAAAGATTTATTTTAAAGGCAGAATGACATACAGAGAGAAGTGAGAAATAGAGATCATCTACTAACTGGTTTATTCCTCAAATACTTGCAACAGCCATGTTTGGCCAAGCTGAAGCCATGAGCCAGGACTCCATCAGAGTCTTCTACATGGGTGATAGGAACACAAGTACTTTTCCTATCAGTGTTGTCTCCCAGTTGCATTACCAGGCAGCCTGATCAGAACTAAAGTAGCTGGAACTCAAATCAGCCAATCTGAAATAGGATGCAGGCCTCTAAGCAGTTGCTTAATCTGCTGTGCTTGCCCCTCAAAGGATCTTTTAAACACTGAGTTCTTAATTTTTAAGATTTTATTTGTTTATTTTTAGAATGCTTTTATTTAATAAATATGTATTTCATAGCTGTAGATTTAGGAATACAGTGGTTCATCCCCCCATACCTGCCCTCCCACCCCCACTCCCATCCCACCTCCTACTCCCTCTCCCATCCCATTCATCATTAAGAATCATTTTTAATTATCTTTATATACAGAAGACCAACTCTATACTAAGTAAATATTTCAACAGTTTGCACCCACACAGATACACAAAGTATAAATTACTGTTTGAATACTAATTTTATTGTTAATTCACGTAGTACTACTCATTAAGGACAGAGGTCCTACATAGGGAGCAAATAGACAGTGATTCCCGTTGTTGATTTAACAATTGACATTCTTATTTATGACATCAGTGATCACTAGAGGCTCTTGTCATGAGCTTCCAAGGCTATGGAAGCTTTTTGAGTCCACAAAGTCCATCAGTATTTAGATAGGGACATAAGCAAAGTGGAAGTTCTCTCCTCTCTTCAGAGAAAGCTCCCTCCTTCTTTGATGGCCCCTTCTTTCCACTGGGATCTCACTCTCAGAGGTCCTTCATGTAGCTCATTTTTTGCCACAGTGTCTTGGCTTTCCATGCCTGAAATACTCTCATGGGCTTTTTAGCCAGACCGAATGTCTTAAGGGCTGATTGTGAGGCCAGAGTGCTTATTTAGGGTGTTTGTCATTCTATGAGTCTGCTGTGTGGCTTGCTTTCCATGTTGGATCATTTTCTCCTTTTTATTTCTATCTATTGTTATTGGCAGGCACTTGATCTTATTTATGACACTTATTCCTATCTATATGATCAGGTACACACTTAAAATGATCACTTTAACTAGTAAGATGACATTAGTACCACACAGCTTAATGGGATTTGGAGTTCCATAGCAAGTTTTTAGCTTTACCCTTAGAGGTAAGTCCATGGAAACATATGCCAAACTGTGCATCTCCTCTCACTCTAATTACCACTTTTTTTTTTTTTACTGGAATCAATTTTCTTTTTTTTTCCCGAAGATTTATTTATTTATTTGAAAGGCAGAGTAACAGAGAGGCAGAAGCAGAGAGAGAGAGAGAGAGAGAGAGAGAGAGAGAGAGAGAGAGAGAGTCTTCCTTCTGAGAGTCTTCCTTCTGCTGGTTCACTACCCAAATGGCCACAACAACCACAGCTGTGCTGATCAGAAGCCAGAAGCTAGGAACTTCTTCTGGGTTTCCCATGTGGATGCAGTGGCCCAAGGATTTGGGCCATCTGCCACTGCTTTGCGAGGCCATAGCAGAAAGCTGGATTGAAAGTGGAGCAACCAGGACTGGAACCGGCTCCCATATGGGATGCTGCACTGCAGGTGGTGGCTTTACCCACTATGCCACAGTGCTGGCCCTGCAAACAACTTTCAATTGGATTTAAGCACATATGTATAATTCTGTGTTAAGTAAAGAGTTCAACCAATAGTATTATGTAGAAAAAGAAAATAGTAAAAAAATAATAAAATAATAAGCTGTTTCTTGACAGTCAGGACAAGGGATAATCAAGTCATTATTTCTCATAGTGTCAATTTCACTTCTACAGATGTCCTTTTAGGTGCTCAGTTAGTTGTTACAGATCAGGAAGAATATATGATATTTATCCCTTTGGGTCTGGCTTATTTCACTAAGTATGATGTTTTCCAGATTCATTCATTTTGTTGCAAATGGCCAGATTCATTTTTTTTTACTGCTGTGTAGTATTGCATAGATTATTTTTAAAATTCCACAGTTGAAGTTTTTTTAAAGGTGATTATTAATTAAAATATATTTCTATAGATGGGTTGGGTGCAGTGGCTTAAGTTGTTTCTTGGGACACCTGCATCCCATGTTGGAGTGTCCACATCCCATACTGGCTATTCTGCTTCCTATCCAGCAACTTGATGCTGTTGAATGGCCCATGTGCTTGGGTCTCTGATATCACGTGGGAGACCTGGATGGAGTTCCTAACTCCTGGATTCAACCTGTCCATAGACCAGGCTATTGCAGGAATTTGTGCAGTAAATCAGCAGATGGAAGGTTTCTCTTACTCTGTTCCTCCCTCTGTTACTCTGCCTTTCAGCTAAATAAATAAACAAAATGTTTAAAAATATGATTATATTTGATAGAAAAGTAAGATTTAATTATTTTATATATCTGAAAATATGACAATTCTTAATCAATTGTGAAATTTAGATATTTTTCATTTAATCAAACCAGCTTTTTCCATACTTATACTACAATTGATTTTTATTTTTTCTTTTTTGATGCTATTAAATGCCTTTTGGTGTTTAATCTTTGGGTTAAGAAAACAGGAAAAATCCATATACCACAATCTCAAATACTTTTGCTGATATAAGCTGTTTGTAAACATGTTTCCATTTGTCTGTTATCAATCTTTTTCCATCCTATAATAGAATGAAACAGTAATCATAATTCTGTATCAAAATATGTTTTCATCTCAAATGCTACGCTCAAGTTTGTCTGCCTTGACTTTTAAATCATTAATTAAACAAGTTTAGAATTAGAATAGGCCCAATAAAAAGTGCAAGGTCGCCTTTTATTTAGATTTATTAAAAAAATTGAAGATGTTGTCATTATTTACCTAGGAGAGATAAGAAAGCAAATGACAAATATAATAACGGAGGCTACACAATAGCTATGATTATAATGGAAATCAATGAGGCCTAAATTATTCTGTATCTTATTGCGAGGACAAGGAGCATTCTGAGGTGGAAAGACAATAAATTAGAAATAGATATTAACTATTTTAGTACGCAGAGTAAGGGGCAGCCAAATAGTGATTGGAAGAAAGAAACAATTAATACTTAAACCCTGTTAAATATTTAATACTGAAAATCCTTGCAACACTGTGAAAGAAATTTCTTTTGAGATAATTGTTTGCATATAATGAGATAGGAACTATAATAAAGAATGTGTGCTTGGCGTTTAGAAGGCCACTGTAAGTTGACAATTTAAATGAAGACTTCTAAATTTGGAGGAAATTAATTCAAGAATGAGTTCCCAAGGTTTGTTTTTTGCAAGTCATGAAAGAATTCTAGTGCACCTGTTCAGGAAGGTTTTTCCCTTTTATAAAAGTATCTGCTGTTTTGTTTAGTTTTTTAGTAAGTAATTTGCGTGAATCCTTAATATACTTGTCAAATTATTTTTTCCATTTTAGCATTATAATGCTAATAGAGCAGTGAAAAAAACATTTTTTAGATCCAGTACCACCACACTTGACATATATATACTCTCTGTGTTAAATATAACATCCGCTCTTCTATGGTAATACTTTCATAATCTTAGCTTCTTAGTATTAGAACTACACAATGTTTGCATGGAGCTATCATATGGAGGTTAGAGAGATGTGTTGTGTGACGTTAGGTATTCTCCCTTGAATGGGTGGCAGCACATTTTAGATAAACTGCTGAATTAATAATTGAAAACTTAGAGGGATTACTTGCTAATCACTTCCTTGGCACTTTTAAGCTAAAAGTACTGAATTAAAATACTACAAGGTGAAATTAAAATATGGTAAGAAATATATTCCCTTATCAGTTCTTTAAATTTATCATTTCTGGTCCAGAATAAAACCCTTTGGTATCATTTATTCCAAAAATAAGAGGTTATGAGAATCTTGCTGGCTGCTCATTATTTTGATATAACCACAAACAGAAGTTGGACTTTCAAAATATGAAATTTATTCATACTCAAAGCAATACCAAGAAGTAATTCTGAATGTAAGATAAATATAAAAAAGAATACAAGCCAATAAATAATTTTATTGTAGTTATTATTTAATTCTACATGCTAACAAGGCAGCCTTAAATTTGTAGTTGTAGGGAAAGTAATCATGTAGTATTTAAGTAGATTCCAGGGGCATGTAGTCCAAATTCTTTTTTTTTTTAATATTTAGCTTTCCTTTTTAAAAGACAATTCTACCTACAAAAGGACCACAGGCTATGCCTATAAATATCTGTGTAAGTCAGACTGACATAAGGAGGCAGCCAACTTATTAGTGAATTCCATAAAATGCAAGGAAAAATATGAGGCCGTACGATTCAGAAGCAAGTCTTAAGAGGGTACCTAAAAATCCACTTTCCTTCCAATTTACAAGGAAGATGTTAGTAAACTAGTAAAAGAAAAAAATCTAAGAAGAAAACAATGTATTTTATAGAAATAAAGCTGTAAACAGTAGCAGCTATGCAATGAAAGAAGGCCCTGAATGATACAGGTCTTTACACTGTCAAAAAAAAAAGAATTTCAACAAACTGAATTATGAAGGTTACATTGACTTTTGCTATTGGTTCATGAACTGGGCAGAATCCTGTCTACAAAATAGACAGGAACTTGACCAAGCAAGACAGAGCAGTTTTTATAAGGTAATTTGTGTCAGAATGAAGAAATAGCACCATCCAAAAAGCAGATGGGTTACCATCAGGTTATATTACATTTTACTAAGGGCTAAAGCAGATGGTGGCTCAGTTTAACTGGACCCTTTTATTTTATTTATTTATTTTTTTTTTGATAGGCAGAGTGGACAGTGAGAGAGAGACAGAGAGAAAGGTCTTCCTTTTGCCGTTGGTTCACCCTCCAATAGCCGCCGTGGTAGGCGCTCTGTGGCCGGCGCACCGTGCTGATCCGATGGCAGGAGCCAGGTGCTTCTCCTGGCCTCCCATGGGGTGCAGGGCCCAAGGACTTGGGCCATCCTCCACTGTACTCCCTGGCCAGAGCAGAGAGCTGGCCTGGAAGAGGGGCAACCGGGACAGGATCGGTGCCCCGACCGGGACTAGAACCCGGTGTGCCAGCGCCGCAAGGCGGAGGATTATCCTAGTGAGCTGCAGTGCCGGCCAACTGGACCCTTTTTGATTGATATTTGTGACTCTCCTATTTTGAAAAACTGACCTATGTGATGACTTTTAAATTTTTGTTAAAGTTTCAATTTGTTTATATAGCACTTAGCAAAAGTAATTTCATGTTGGTTTGGCATGTTGGGATGTAGTATAGGATCTCAGTTCAAAGCAATGGCCTTCCGTATATTTTATCCAACAAAATAAAGACCCTGAAACTGGAAGATATTGCGCCAAAGTTGTCAGTTCACCTTGAATTTTAAAATAAATGGAATCTCAAATTCTTTCTGTTTCTTTGCTTTTGTTTCTAGAAGTCTCTCATACATCAGTGTTCAAACACATATTCAAACAAATATATACACAAAAGATTTTTAAAATCTTAACTTATCATAAACAAAAACAACAATTAAAATATCTGCAGGTATACAGAGGGATTGATAGGACAACTAGATAAACATTTAGATAAGCATAGAATAGTGGCTATTCGCTGTTATTTTTCTTCTAGTATCTTGAAAGTTATTTATTTTCCTTTTAGGTGAAATTTATATGCAGTGATGTATTTGTAGGCCTTAAGTAGAAAATTGTGTAAATTTCTAAAAATGTATGCATCCCTGTTAGCAATACCCTAGTGAAGATATAGAAAATTTCCTTGACATCAGTAATTTCCCTCACATCTCTTTCAGGTGAACCCATATGCCACATAAGCTACCACTCTCAGATTTCTGTCACTCAGAATTAATATTGCCTATTTTAGAATCTCATTATTTTGAAAGAAATGCCAGATTTAGTGGTACCTCTATTTGACACTGAATTCATGTATGCATAGGTGTAAGTTTTCTTTATCAATTGCTCTCCTGACCCCCACCCCCATTAATGATTCCATTTTCTTTTATAATTATGTTTGCAGAAGTAACTTTAAATTTTGTTTTCCTATCTGGTAACACAAGTCTACTCTTCACTTTTCTTTTCCTAGTTATTAGAATAACATTAGTATAAAATTAGTATATACCATTTTTAAAATTTGTATGTATCTCATAAATACAACATGAACACAGTAATTCTTCCCACCATACCCACCCTCCCACCCATACTCCTGCCTTCCAGCTCCCCCTCCTGTTTTATCCAAGAAAAAAAAAGAAAGAAAAAATAAAAAACTAAAAGAACTGTTCCTCAACAGTCTATACAAGAGATGTCCTATGTTATTGCTTCTTAAAGGTGATTTTGCTTTTCCCTCCGCTTCCTCTTTTCCCTTCCTTCCTCGCCATTTTTTTTTCCTTTTAGAAACCTAATTTTTGTAAAGAGGAATCCAAGGATGATACATCTTTTGTGAGCTCTTAGTTATAATTTATGAGACATAATAATATCCTCCATTTAATACACTAAAAGGAAGTGATGCTTGAGAACAAGTTTTACTATTAAGTTTCATAGTACAACCTTTTGGAAATAGAGGTCCTGCATCGGAAGTTAGCGCATAGTGACTCTTGTTGTTTAACAAATAACATTCTTAAGAATGACATCAGTGATCACCCAAGGCTCTTGACATGATCTGCCTCGGCTATGGAAGCCTTTTGGATCCACTAGCTAGAAGAGGCAATATGTAAAGTGGAAATTCTCATTCCCTCAGAGAAAAGTACATCCTTTGGTGGCCCCTTCTTTCTACTAGGATTTCACCCACAGGGGTTCCTTATGTAGGACATTTTTTTCCCAGAGCATTTTGGCTTTCCACGCCTGAAAGCTCCCCCTGGACTTTCCAGCCAGAGTGAAGTGCCTTAAGGGCTGATTCCGAGATTGGAGTGCTACTTAAAGCAATTGTTATTCTCTGATTCTACTGTATGAACTGCTCCCCATGTTGGAGCCTTCACTCCTTTTTAATTCTGGCTATTATTGTTTCCATACACTTAGTCCTTGTAATATGATCACTTTATCACTTGATCCTATCTACATGGTCACCTTACCACTAATCCTATCCATTTGGCCTTTATAACACTTAAGCTGCTATTTTTATCTACCAGCTTAAGGGATTTTGGGGCCCTATGGCAAGTTGTTTAGCTGTACCCTTAGAAGTGATTCCATAGGAAAGTATGTAGGGCTATACTGCTTTGCAGTTATGAACTTCATATGTTTCAAAATTACAGCTTTAGGATCTTGGTAATTCTTCTCACTGTGCCCGCCCTCTCACTCATATTCCCAACCCCTGCTCTTCACTTTCTCATTCTCACTCTTATTCTTTACTAAGATATATTTTCAATTAACTTTATACATATATGATTAACTCTATGTTAAGTATAGAGTTAAATGATTCAGGTGAAAGAGAAAAAGATAAAGAAAATATTAAAGGAAAAGATAATCAAAAATATAGAATAAAAAGCTGTTCCTCAACAGTCAAGAGAAGGGCTGCTCAAAATCATTGCTTCTCATGCTACCTATTTCATAATATATCTTCTCATAATATATCTTCTCATAATAACTCTTAGAGTACATTTTTGGTACTCTATTAGTTATTGCAGGTCAGGGAGTACATACGGAATTTGTACCTTTGAGACTGGCTTATTTCACTAAGTATGATGTTTTCCACTTTCATCTATTTTGTTGCAAATGACCAGACTTCGTTTTTATTTTTACTGCTATGTAGTATACCATGGTGTATAGATCCCATGATTTCTTTATCCAGTCTTTACTTGATGGGTATTTGGATTGATTCCATGTCTTTGCTATTGTGCATTGAGCTGCAATAAATATAGAGTTGCAAATAGTGCTTTTGTATGCTGATTTAATTTCCCTTGGGTAGATTCCCAGGGGTTGGATGGCTGGATCATATGGTAGGTCTATGTTCAGACCAATGCACTATCCCCACACTGTCTTCCATAGTGGCTTTACCAGCTTACATTCCCATTAGGGTAGCTTTTTCCCCCGCATCCTCACCAGCATTTGTTGTTGATTTCTGTATGAAAGCCATTCTAACTGGGGGTGAGGTGAAAACTCATTGTGGTTTTGATCTGCATTTCTCTGACAGGTAGCTATTCTGAGCATTTTTTCATGTGTCTGTTGGCCATTTGGATTTCCTTTTTTGAAAAATATCTGTTTAAATCTTTGGCCCATCTCTTAACTGGGTTGTTTTGTTGTTGTAGAGTTTCTTTTTCTTTAAGATTTTATTTATTTATTTCAGAGGTAGAGTTACAGACAGAAAGAGAGACAGAGAGAAAGGTATTCCATCTGAGGGCTTACTCCCAAATGGCCGTGATAGCCAGAGCTGAGCCAATCAGAAGCCAGGTGCCAGGAGTCTCCTCTAGGCTTCCCACATAGGAGCAGGAGCCCAAGCACTTGGGCCATTTTCCACTGCTTTCTCTGACCATTAGCAGAGAGCTGGATCAGAAGAGGAGCAGCTGGGATTAGAACCAGTGCTTATATGTGATGCTGGTGCCACAGGGAGAGGATTAACCTACTGCAGCGCAGTGCTGGCCCCAGTTGTGGAGTTTCTTGATGTCTTTATATATTCTGGTTATTAATCCTTTATCAGTTGTATAGTTTGCAGATATGTTATTCCATTCTGTCCGTTGTCTCTTCACTTTCCTGATTGTTTCTTTTACAGTGCAGAAACTTCTGAATTTGATGGAATCCCATATGTCGATTTTGGCTTTGATTGCCTGTGCCTCTGGGATCTTTTCCAAGAACTCTTTGTCTATGCTAATGTCTTGTAGGGTTTCCCCAATGTTCTCTAATAATTTGATGATGTTGGGTCATAGATTTAGGTCTTTAGACAATTTTTATTGGGTTTTGGTGAAAAGTAAATGTCTTGCTTCATGCTTCTGCCTGCAGCAATCCAGTTTTCCCAGCATCATTTGTTGAATAGACTATCCTTACTCCAGGGGTTGATTTTAGCTCCTATGTCAAAGATCAGTTGGTTGTAGGTGTTTGGATTGATTTTAGGTGTTTCTATTCTGTTCCATTGGTCTATCCATTTGTTTTTGTACCAGTACCAGTACCAGGCTGTTTTGATTATAACTGCCCTGTAGTATGTCTTGAAATCTTGTATTGTGATGCCTTCAGCTTTGTTTTAGTTGTATAAGATTGCTTTAGGGGCTGGCACAGTGGCACAGTGGGTTAAAACCCTGGCCTGAAGTGCTGGCATCCCATACTGGCGCCGATTCAAGTCCCAGCTGCTCCTCTTCTGATCCAGCTCTCTGCTGTGGCCTGGGAGAGCAGTGGAGGATGGCCCAAGTCCTTGAGCCCCTGCACCCATGTGGGATGCCTGGAGGAAACTGCAGGCTCCTGGCTTAGGATTGGCACAACTCCCGCTGTTGTGGCCATCTGGGGCTTGAACCAGTGGATGGAAGAACTCTCTCTCTACCTCTCTCTATATCTCTGTCTTTCAAATAAAATAAATAAATAAATAAAAGATTGCTTTAGCTATTTGGCATCCTCTGTGTTTCCATATGAATTCCAACATCATTTTTTCTATATCTGAGAAAAATGTCTTTGGTATTTTGATTGGTATTGCATTAAATCTATAAATTGCTTTCAGTAGTATGAACGTTTTGGTGATATTGATTCTTCTAATCCATGAACATGGAAGATTTTTCTATTTTTTGTGTTTTCTTCCTTTCTTTCCATTTCTACTAGTTTTCCAGTTTTGCTGGTGTACAGTTCTGTGCAGTAATTTCTGGTGATTATTTTTGCGGCATCTGTTGTTATATTTCCTTTTGCATCTCTCTTTTTATTAATTTTGATTTTCTCTCTCCTTTATTTGGTTAGTTGGGACAAAGGTGTGTCAATTTTTTATTTATTTTTTTTCAAAAACCAGCTCTTTGTTTTGTTGATCTTTTGTATTGCTTTATAGGTTTTGATTTTGTTGATTTCTTATCTAATTTTAATTATTTCTTTTCTCCTACTGCTTTTGAGTTTGGTTTGCTGTTGTTTTTATAGATCCTTGAGATGCGTGGAAAGTTCATTTATTTGGTGCCTTTCCAGTTTCTTTTTTTTATTATTTGACAGGTAGAGTTATAGACAGTGAGAGAGAGAGAGACAGAGTGAAAGGTCTTTCTTCTGTTGGTTCACTCCCCAATGCCACCATGGCCAGTGCTGCACCAATCTGAAGCCAGGAACCAGGTGCTTCTTCCTGGTCTCCCATGCAGCTGCAGGGGCCCAAGCACTTGAGCCATCCTCCACTTTCCTCCTGGGCCACAGCAGAGAGCTGGACTGGAAGAGAAGCAACTGGACTAGAACCCAGCGCCCATATGGGATGCCAGTGCCTCAGGCGGAGGATTAACCAAGTGAGGCATGTCGCCAGCCCTCTAGTTTCTTGATGTAGGCTCCAATTGCTATATACTTTCATCTTAACACTGCTTTTGGTGTATCCCATAAGTTTTGATATGTTGTATTTTCATCTTCATTTGTTTCTAGAAGTTTTATGATTTCTCTTTTAATTTCTCATATGACCCATTATTTGTTCAGGAGCACATTGTTTCATTTCCATGTGTTTTCATATGTTCTGGGGATTCCTGAGTTGTTGATTACCAGCTTACTTCATTGTGGTCAGATATGCATAGTATGATTTCATTTTTTTTTTAAATTTGCTGACACATGCTTCATGGCCTAGCACATGGTCTATCCTAGAGAAGTTCCATGCACTGATGGGAAGAAAGTTTATTCTGCATGTTTTGAGTGGAAAGATCTGTAGCAATCTGTGGAGACTTTCCTGTAAGTATGTTTCCCTCTGTTATGAGCTGCTATGGTTCTGTGTGTTGCAAGTAGGTACATGGAGCCCTACCTACTGGAGGCCAGCTTACTTCTCAATAGTGGTGGGGCAGGTAAGAGCTTCTGATAGACAGGGCTTCCCCTTGCTGTACAGCCTGTGTGGTGTGGGAAAAAATTCTTCTGAATTGTTTTGGCAAACATTTTTGGGTGGGAGGTGAGCTGAGGGAGGCGTGAGAGGGAGCAGCCTGCTTACATCCCCAAATGGAAACAAGGAAGTAAAATGGTTTCTCCAGGCTGGCTCAAGTCCTGGTGGGGTGAGGAGGTTGGGAGGAAGGAGTCTGATCTCCCTATTTCTTCCTTTATATTTTCTTTTTTCCCCTGAATGAATCTTCAGAAGCAATTCAACTAGTTCTCCCATATTCTGCTATTGTGTTCTCAGATTCCCTTCCCATATTGTCTGCTGGGTGCCGGCGCTCACCACCCTGGTCCCATCCTCCACCTTTTCTTTTTCCTATTTGCTCTTTTGGCTTAGACCTGGACCACCTCTGCTGTTCTCATTGGATTCTCATAGTGAATTTTCTAAGGATTTATCTCAGACATGTATCTTCTCCCTTTTTAATTATTAATTTTGCCCGGCTGGATTCAGATTGTCCTGTTGCTATTCCATGATCTTAGAACCTCTTTCAGTATGTATCACTCTAAAGGAGACTTGTAGAAAATATTATTGGTATACAATTAAATGTACAGATTAAATTTTATTATATTTATATTTTCTGTAAGAATTGGATATGTACTCTATAGAATACTATACAGCAATAAAAAACAATGAAATCCGAACATTTACAACAAAAGGGAGGAATCTGGAAAACATCATGCTGAGTGAATTAAGCCAGTCCCAAAGGGACAAATATCATATGTTATCCCTAATTGGTGACAAATAACCAAACAGCAAAAAGGAAACATGTTGAAGTGAAATGGACACTATGAGAAACAGTGACTTGATTATCCCATGTCCTGACTGTTGATGAACAACTTAATACTTTATCCTTTTGAATATTTTTTGTCCTACTTAATACTATTGGTTGAAATCTGTAATTAACACACAATTATTCTTAGGTGTTTAACTGAAAAGTGATTTCTGTTAAATATAAGAGTGGGAATAAGAGAGAGAGGAGAGGTACAATTTGGGACATGCTCAAGCTGATTTGCCCCAAATAGTATAGTTAGAAACGTGCTAGGGGATTCCAATTCAATCCCATCAAGGTTGCATATACCAATGCCATCTCACTAGTCCAAGTGATCAATTTCAGTTCACAATTGATCACACTGATAAGTCTAAGAGTCAAAGGGATCACATAAGCAAGACTAGTGTCTGCTAATACTAACTAAAATAATTTAGAAGGAGAGAACAATCCAACATGGGAAGCGGGACACATAGCAGACTCATAGAATGGCAGATGTCCTAAATAGCACTCTGGCCTCAGAATCAACCCTTAAGGCATTTGAATCAGGCTGAAGGGCCCATGAAACTATTTTAGGCATGGAAAACCAAGACACTCTGGCAAAAAAAAAAAAAACAAAAAAAAAAACAAAAAAAACAAAAAAACAAAAAACACCTAAATGAAAGATCTCTGTGAGGCCGGCGCCGCGGCTCAATAGGCTAATCTTCCACCTGCAACACCAACACACCAGGTTCTAATCCCAGTCAGGGCACCAGATTCTGTCCTGGTTGTTCCTCTTCCAGTCCAGCTCTCTGCTGTGGCCTGGAAATGCAGTGGAGGATGGCCCAGGTCCTTGGGCCCTGCACCCCATGGGAGACAAAGGAGAAGCACCTGGCTTCTGGCTTCAGATCAGCGTGGTGTGCCAGCCACAGTGGACATTGTGGGTGAACCAACAGAAAAGGAAGACCTTACTATCTGTCTCTCTCTCTCACTGCCCACTCTGCCTGTCAAAAAAAAAAAAAATCAAAACAAACCAAAACAACAACAAAAGATCTCTGCAAGTGAGATCCCAGTGGAAAGAATGGGCCATCAAAGCAGGAGGTACTTTTCTCTGAAGGGAGGAGAGAACATCTACTTTGACTATGACCTTGTCTAAATAAGATCAGAGTCGGCGAACTCAACAGGCTCCCATAGCCTTGGCAACTCATGACAAGAGCCTCGGGTGATTACTGACGCCATAAATAAGAGTGTCAATTGTTAAATCAACAGCAGGAGTCACAAGTCACTGTGCACTTACTCCTCATGTAGGATCTCTGTCCTTAATATGTTGTACAATGTGAATTACTGCTATGACTAGTACTCAAACAGTATTTTACTCTTTGTGTTTCAGTGTGCGTGCAAACGGTTGAAATCTTTTCTTTCTTTCTTTCTTTTTTTTTTTTTTTGACAGGCAGAGTGGACAGTGAGAGAGAGACACAGAGAGAGTTCTTCCTTTTCTGTTGGTTCACCCCCCATGGATGCTGCGGCCAGCACACTGTGGCCGGCGTACCATGCTGATCTGAAGCCAGGAGTCAGGTGCTTCCCCCAGTCTCCCATGTGGGTGCAGGGCCCAAGGACCTGGGCCATCCTCCACTGCACTCCCAGGCCACAGCAGAGAGCTGGACAGAAGAGGAGCGACTGGGACAGAATCTGACACCCCAACCAGGACTAGAACCCGGTGTGCTGGCGCCACAGGTGGAGGATTAGCCTATTGAGCTGTGTGTCAGCCAAAATCTTTTCTTAATATATACTAAATTGATCTTCTGTATTTAAAGAGAATTGAAAATGAATCTTGATGCAAATAGAATGGGAGCGTTGCGGGTGGGAGGGAAGTTATGGGGGGAAAAAGCCATTGTAATCCATAAACTGTACTTTGGAAATTTATATTTATTAAATAAAAGTTTAAAAAATATTTCATTACCATAAAAAAGATTTAAAAAAGAAATTATTATTGATATACAATTAAATGTACAGATTAAATTTTAATATATTTACATTTGCTATGGAAGATTTGGATATGTTTCTCCACTGGTCCTGATAGTTTTTTTTAAGCAATATTTTATTATGCTCTTCTCATTCTTTCAAATTTGCTCTTCACATATTAGTTTTATTGGATTTTTCAAATGTCCCCTGAGGCTTTGTTTTGTAATTGGTGTTTTCTTAAAAGTTTAAAAAACATAAGATGGTTCACTCATCCAAAGTAACCACAGATTTATGCTATACGCTCTGCTGTTGTGCTCCCACCTCTGATCTTACTACAAAGAACTCTTTCATGTATGAAGCATCTTCTATGTACTTGCTGATAAATGGGATCTGGAAAATATGAAGATGGCTTTTAAATATCTAGGCCCTAACAAAGAGAAGCAGAGGAGAATGTTTATTTAATTTTTAAGTACAGGCAGAAATCTGGGAACATGAAATGATAAAACACGTGAGGATACATAGAAAAAGCTGGTCCTGTGAAAAGGCAGTAGCAAAAAGTGACACTGAATCATGAGTAACTGGGTGAAGATCTCTTGGTATCTTCATCATACATCAGGAAACAAAGTGACTTTTTCCTGGCACTGTGATTGAAGTCTGAGACCATACTTGACTGTTTGTTATACACTTACCAGGGTAGAATGCTTCAGTGATAGTGTGGCTTACAATATCGCCAGTATATAAGTGATTGCAACTGTTGTTCCTGTACTCCTAATTTAAAGAGAATGATAGATAAGAAGCAGAAATGCTGTAGTATTAATTCATTAACCCAGGAGTCCTATCAGGTGGAGAGAACATTTGAAGAGAGTTATCAGAATACCATTAATAGGAGGAATTCAGTGAGAGAACATTTCTGACAGCAAGTAGGAAGGGCATGAACAAACATGAACAAATAAACACACAATGTGTTATAGTATGAAAATTGAGACATGAAATTTGATCTTTAAGTTTAAAAATCTTATAGATAAGATGGAGAGAGTGCTTATTACAGAGCCTTGAATTATTGGCCTAGAAGAGGAGCCTAGTAGAAGTAGAAAAAGTGATAAAAAGGCACACTGGAAATTGTGAGGGGGAAATATGAGAGAATTAGAAGATTACAAAAATTAATTTAGAAATAACTGGCAGATCAAAAAGTAGGAATAATTAGATTTGAATAAAGCTAAAATAAAATAAAAGTTTGTTAGCGGATTGAATATATGCACTATGTTTTAGGTAAGACTGATTACAAAATCAGTGCAAAATCATATCCTAAAATAACATAAGCTTAAAGAAATAGAGATCATATTTAGTTCTGTAACAAAATCCTGTAATTTAAAAGGGAAAGGTAATGAAATAAGTTGTTTCTTGGAGCTTTTATCTTTTTCACAAATGGGGTGTTGAAAAAAGCAATAATCAAATAACAGCAAATATAACATACATCTCTTTAGGCTAATACCTACAGATAATCAATAATTTGGCAAATGTATCACATAAGTTGCAAACATGAGAAAAATTCTCAAAAAATGTCCATCCAGTCAAAAAATGAATTAGAACATGGGTGTCAATATAGGAATACAAAATGAGTGGAAGAATAAGCCCTTCTGAATTTATACAAATGAAATATAGAATTTGAAATTGAGGTCTTTTAAAAAAAATATGGAATGCTTCACAAATTTGTGTCATTGAGGTCTTAAGTGAAGTCGTTATAAAATTCTTGTTAGAATTAGGAGGAGACATTTAAGAAATAGAGCATCTTTTTTTTTTTTTTTTACACTTTGTAGGCAGTAGTATTAGAGAAGTAAAACTTTTTCCAAAAGTAATAGAGAAGTAGTAATAGAGAAGTTAAAAAAAAAATACTTGTGTATCACCGAAAGGGAAGTAAATTAAAATGGATACAATTGTGTAGATTTGGGAATGGTATTGTGGCGTAGCAGGTAAAACTGCCACTGGCAATGCTGCCATCCCTTATGAGCACCAGCTGATGACCCAGCTATTCTACTTCCAATCCAGCTCCCTGCTAATGGCATGGGAAAAGCAATGGAAGATGGCTCAAGTGTTTGGGTTCCTACCACCCATGTGGGAGACCTGAAAGAAGTTCCTAACCCTGAATCCTGGCTTCAGTCTGGCATACTGCTGGCCATTGCAGTCATTTGAGGAAGTGAACCAGCAGATAGAAGATTCTTTCTCTCTCTCTCTGTCTCTGTCTCTCTCTCTCTTCTTCTCTATGTAACTCTGACTTTGAAATAAATAAATCTTCAAAAAAATTGTGTATATTTTGTGCTGCATAAAAAGATCTCATCTAATTTATGTATCAATCTTAATTTATGGTATCATGGCCATACATATTATTGTGATCTCACAACAGTAATTATTCTAACAAAATCACTGTATGGTGAAAACATTCCAACAAATGTAAATATAGTCTATTGAGGAAATAGATATTTTTCTATTACCAGAAATTAGTTAAATGGTGTATAGTGGCATTCATGCTTTTGTATCTGTCTTAGTCTTGCAAGGTGTCCAGCACTGTAACAAATCTTCCCAGGCAGATGAATCAATCAATTAATTCACAGGCTTTTATTGGGATTCCTCTCCTGGGCGAGGTTCACCTGTCCCAGCAGAGCAACAGAGCGGGGGCCAGGGAAGTCGCGCGTCAGAGATTGGGAGGGCTCCTTTTATAGATTCAGGGCATGGGGGTTAAAGGTTGAGGCGGGTCTGATCCTCATTGGTTGACCTTTAGGCACCCGCGAGGACCTTGACAAGGACTTTTCTTCCCCGGAAGTACAGGTAGGAACTCTCCATTCCTGGAAGTATAGGCCTTCCCTCCTTGCGGATCCCAAAGCGACCAAGTCTGGTCAGCCTGCATAAGAGAATACTGTAGATGAGGTGGCTTAAAAACTCCTGGGATTGATTTCTTACTGTTCTGAAAGCTGGTAAGGTTAAAGTTAAAAGGCTGACAGGTTCAGTATCTGGTGAAGACCCACTTTTTGGTTGATTTATGTCTCTCATCTTGCTGTGTCCTAACATGACTTATAGACATGGGGTCTCCCTGAGGTGTCTTCATAAAAGTAAATCCCAACTTAGGAGGTTGATACGTAATGAATTCCTAAAGGCCCACCTGCTAGTACCATTATATACCAATACCAAAATATGAGCTTTGTGAGATCACAAACATTAAGTCTATAATAGTCTACCCCTAGTTCCTTCAAATTCATGTCCCTTTCTCATGCAAAATACATCCATTGATTCCACTCCAACAACTGCTGGATTCTTTGATTCTTTTTTTTTTCTTTTTGTAAAAACTTTTATTTAGTAAATATAAATTTCCTTGTTCCAACATCAACTTCAAACTTCAAGTACAAAATAACAAAGAAATCGGATGTGGGTGGGACTCTAGGTGTGATTCATCTTGAAGCAAAGTCTTCTCCAGCTGTGAATTTGAGAAACCAAGCAAGCTACACGTTTTCAATTTACATTAGACAGACTTAGGATGAACATTCCCATTCCAAAAAGGAGAAATAGGCCAGAAGAAAGCAGCTATGGGCCCCACATGAGTCCATAACTTAATGAAGCAAACAGTATCAAACCTTAGAGCTCAAGAACAATGTGTCCCAGTTTTATGCAATGCCTTCTAGCCTCACTAGGTACAAGGTACTGTCCTCCCAGCATTGCAAGGCAGCAGTTGCATTCCCAGAACTCTGTGTAGCCTTGTTCCCAAAACTTTTAACAGAGGCTACCCCTTCCTCCAACCCCCATTTTGAAACCCACTATACAACACTAAGGGTCTCTGAATCACCATCAGGGTCATCCTTCCTTTGTCTTGAAACTTAGGGGAAGTCTGAAATCAATAGAATTCCACCTCATAAAATCCAAGATGTTTAAAAACCTTCCTTCTTTCCTTCCCATCTCCTTCCTTCTCCTTCAGATTAGCAGTTTTCCTGCTGAGTAGGCTAATTGAGTCTAATGTCCTTATCAAAGGGATTCTTGGCCATGCTCTCAGCACAGGTTACTGAGAAACCAGTGGTGGTTTTCCAAAATTCTTGAAATTATCTTTTTCCATGAAATTTTCTCTATCCTTTTCCTACTGTCTTACATTTTCTGGTGTCTTGTAAGTAATGACTTCTTTTCATTTAATACATTCCTGTTGAAAGTGTATTTTCTAATACAATGTTTGACTGGTAATTGACTCATGAAATACTGTTGAAAATCTTTAACTTGCTTATACCAATACATTTATTTGTTATGGTTTTTATTGTTGTTTGTTTTTCGTATTGTTTTATGCCTGGATGGTGCTAGGTGATTCCACATACTAAGTAATTCACATTACAAGCCTGAAGCATGGGCAGTAGGCCATTGTTTTTAAGCATGAGAAAACTATAAATCAAAGGGTTTAAATAATATTTCAAACCAACTGACATTATGAGCAAATATTTAAACTCAAATCTTTCTGTATTGAAATTCTTTATCCTATAGATATAAAGTAACACTTCTTATAAATGGGCTCACCTAGGAAAGATAGATAATTTCACTTTTGTCTTTATAAATTATGTTGAGATCATCCATAATTAAGAATATTTTCCTAAGTATTACATTTTGCATATCTTGAATTGCTATTACTATTATTCCAAATTATTTTTGATAACTTTTATGTAGCTTTATCCAACCACTCATTTTCCTGTTATATTAACTGTGATGAAATTTCTACTAACCACATCAGACAATTAACACCTCTTTAATATAACATATTGTAAATTGATGTATGGTGAGAAGTGAACATGGTAACGAACTAATTAACAGAACAAAATTGATTCTTGCTCAATAAATATTTAAGGGGAAATAAAATTTAGTGATAAGAATACTAAAATGGGTTGATGTTCAGCCAAATGAAATGCAGACTGAGGGGAGATAGCTAATTGTGTAGCTAATGTAAGTTAAATGTTTCTTCTTTTGACAGTCATAAGTAAAGATGACATTAAAGGAAATGCATGGACTTGTTAAAGTTCCTTTAATGATATATTAACACCTTTACAATATTATTGTTCAGATATCTTTTGGTGAACCCATTTCAAAAAAGCTTTAGCAAAATAAACATTATGAGAAGAGGAACTGATTTTCTTCTGTATCTGGAAGTGTGAAGTCCATCATCATTAACCATAGTCGGACACAAGAACTCATAAATGTTTTAGTTTTACTTAAAGTTTGGTTCTGCTTCTGATTGTGTTCCTGACACTATTGTTTGGTATCTCTATGTAGCAAAATATTGGCTGACTCATCAGAGATATTTCTCACTCATCTCCAACCTTCAACTCAAGATAGCAATCAGGGTGGCATATCCATATGTCAATCTGAGAAGGATACTGAATAATCTCATTTGATTTCAAGTAAATGTATTTATATAGCAAATATTTATATAATACATAGATTACAGGCACTCATGTAAGTGTTGCAAACATTGATCAATCCTGGTAACAAAGATGTATTAATAATCTTCTTTTTGTCCCTGTAGGAGTTGAGGCACAGAGAGATTAGTCACATCTAGAACAGAATTCCCTGTGTTGTTGGGAAACCCATCTTGGTGAATCCTCAGAGGACCTACACTTTATTAAGGTGGTCAGGCTGCAAATTCACACAGACTCCATCTTCTGGGTGTAGTTGAGATTGCTAATAATCTGTGGATAGGTCAAAGTTCTGGTATAGCAAGTGACTCAGAATATATACCCAGTTTGGCTTCTAACACCTACAATCTCCAAGAATGAAAATAATCAACAAATTGTTCTAGAGTTCTATTGCAGAAAATCTTGAACAGGGACATGTACTCTGACTCAGTGCAGAATGGGCATGAATCCTACATTCTCATGCAATGCCAGGTACTGAGACGAAAGACCTGCGATGCTGACTCAGAAGACTGCCACTGTAGGCTCTTGGCAAAGTCATCCTTTTCATTTGTCATTACCCTTCCTAAGACTGATTCTTGGAATAATTAAAGGATCCTACTTTCCTGCTCCAGGTATCTGAAGAGGTATTCATCTGGAGACTAGGCTATACCTATCAGCGATCTATTGTGGAAACAAGTATATGCAACTACTGCAGCCAGTTGAGGTTACTATTTCCCCAAAAGGATTTGTAGATTGGGGATTGAAATGGCAATGCTGAAACTCATACAAGTTGAGTAGCTAGAGGAGTTCTTGCATAGGGAGAGGGAGACAGGGAGGGAGAGAGGGAAGAGGAGATGGAAGGGAGAGAGAGAGAGGGAGAGAAAGAGAGAGAAGAATGGAGTGGATTTTCTGAGAAAAATCAGAGTTGGAGAAAGTGTGTGCTCCCCTCTGCCACCCGCACTCCAGAGTAGGACAGAATATACAGGACTACTAGTAGTCCTTTTCCATTCCCCAGGAAACTTGCCTTTACTTTGGTTTCCATGATCTCTTGCAATTCTAAGGAACCCTTTCAATGAACCCTATTTGGAATGATTTCTATGCCTTACAAAGACATCTGGTTAGCAGAATAAGAGGGTTCATAATCATTTTATAATCTTCTTGCAGAGTTCCAGTTATTCCACCATAATTACAAATGCTTGTCCTCTGTAAAGCCTTTCCATTTTCTTGAGAACTTTCAGGAACCAAACTGAATGCAACAGTTAGCACACTACAGACTTACCAATTGCTGAAGGACTTTCTCCACCCTGCTCCTGGGCCTTTGTGTATGAAACCCTAAATTACTTCTGTGCCTTTGGATCACTATATCCTATTTCAAGTGCATTTTGACATTTCAGATATTTCCTTAGTTTTCTCTGACATTTCAAAAACAACTGGCCATTGATTTTTTTTTTTCATTAGTTATGTCCCTCAAGCCCATGTGACACTCAGTGCCTGATCCAGAGCACCCTATATTAAAATATAACAGCTGCCAAGCTGCAAGGGCAGGTCTGGATCAACCCTCCTTCATTCATTCTTTGCCATGAAGTGGTAAACATTTTCCTGCCACAAAGCTGAGAAGCTTCTGGAGTCACAGCACCTACAGGGAATGCAGTTTGCGGGTGCCACCACGGTGAATAGCAGAGATATACTCTGATGACTAGTGTCTCTTCACTAATCATAACTTAATAAAGGGTAATGGGAGGTATTCTTGTAGGATAATGAGTATTTATGGGCTGCTTTTAGCTAAAGACACTCGTTATTATCATTTATGGGAAAATCATCTTTGGAAAAACAATCAAAGCAACAAAGTAACAGCTGATGGCTAACAAAGGTGCAAAGTCAGATCTGATAAGCCCGTTATTAAGATAGTGACTTAATATTTATGTCGCACATTAAAATTGTATTTCCTATATGTGATTCTAGTGAAGGAATATCACTTTGTGTCACAGGTAGAATTCAGAGCTTCTATCTTAAATTCATTTTGAATTTATAAATTATTTCTTATCAATTCCTTTAAATATTTTTAAAACCTAACCTTATTGATGAAAACAAACATAATTGAAGATAACAGAAAAAGAAATGTTTCTTTTTAAATGCATACCGGCAGTGTTTCAAGGAAAAATTTCTAGTTGATCTATTTCCAGATCAAGAAATTTGTTCTCCTGAATTAACCCAAATTTTCCTCTTGAAAACCAGCTGTGTTTATAGTGAGGTGCAAAAAAAGGGAAAGATGAGGAAACAGAGGGATTTAAAATAATTCATCTTTAGGTCACAACCAAGGATAAAAAATAGAAACCCAACAATTTATAAGGATCATGGCCTACATGAACATGGCACTTCCTGTGGACCTGAACCCATATATTATGTACCCTAGAAAACTTATAAAACAACCAAGTTGCTTAAGAAGGTATATTTCTCTCAAGATTAATTTCTTAAGTTGTAATATATAAAAGTAATATTTGCCTGGTAGGGTTGTTAGGTTAGATGGACTGTTATAAAAGAAAGGTCCTATAAAATACTTGAGACTTAGTACTTAAAATATTTTGTAATTTTAAGTGGTTCATTGAACATTTCATTGTTTTCAAGAGTCCAAATCTTTTCTATAGTAATGCATTTCAATTGTGAAAAAAAAATTAGCAGAAATGCAGTAGCTATACATATCCATACACATACACATAAAATATATATTCTCAACTTTCTGAAACATTTGATGATTTTTATCCATGGTTTATATTCTATTTACTTGATTGAAATTGTAATTTTCTTTCTGAATTTTTAGTTCCTTATTTCATTATTTGAGGATTTTTCTATAAATCTATAAAGGATTTGTTGTAATATTATGCAACCTAAGATTTCCTGTAAAAATCATATGATATTATTAATTTGCTTACTATACAAACAGTAACTGTTTAAAATCTGTTGTAATAAAGATAGTTTATTACAACTAAATGCCCCCAGTATTGGTGTAATGATTTCTTAATTCAGATGAATACTATTGAAATCATTAGGATGTCATATTTTATATTTGATAGCTAACATCTGGACTGGCATTTATGACATCAGCACTACAGGATGCAAAAGCCATATGTTTCAACTTCACACAACTGAATTTCTGGGCAATTGAAACCAACAGGGATAGCTTGAGCTACATTTTAAAATTATTTCTTTCCTCTGAGTGGTTTTCATTTAATCAAAATAATACTCCGGGTTTTATCTCAGGCCCTGAAGTCTTTTGAGAGAACATGGCTAACAAGACGTGTGTCTTTTTATACTATTTTCATTTGCTAATGTCATGGGATTGTCTTCACAGTGACCACATTGAGTTTATTCAAGGAAATTAAATGCAGCCAGAGGAAAAACAGTGGTTAAAAAAAAACCAAGGAAAAGAAAAAAATAAATAAATAAAAACCAGACTGGTAATGGAAATAAAGTATTGCCCAAAAGGGGCTTTGGGCAAAATAGACTTATCATTTTTGTCAGACATTGTTAAGGTAGCTATTTGGAGCATTGTCTGTGGAGAGTATGTTCATGTTTAAGGCCAGTAATGCAGTCGGCTACCTGTGGGAACACCTTCCATGGTCTGCTTCTAGCTATACCCGTAGGTCTACTTCTTGGTCTATTACCAGTGAAATACGCTTACCTTTTCTCTCATAGGCTCCACTGACTTAGCCTGTGTTACTTTATCCATGTACCTGCCAATCTGTTCTATTCCTTGTGGTTTAGTTTCCATCTTTAAAACAGAATAGATAAATTCTAATTCTTTTAAAAACATGCTCCTGTACCACCACGCATTCCACTTACATTCCTTTTGAATGAGTGATTGCCTTTTTTTTTTTTTTTTTTTTTTTTTTTTTGCCATTTTGGTAGTCTGAGAAAATATAAAGCCTTCCCACTGGCTTGTTTATTCTCTTTACTTCAGGAACTTGAGGAATTAGTATAGCAAGAGTTGGGAAATCCACAGAGTCCACTAAGAAAAAGACTTAGGTCAAAAATCTGTTTATTTCCTAATTTCCATAAGCATCAACTTTGACCAGTTAAATCAATTCAGTGTCATTTTCTGTTGATCTCTGAATGGTGTCTATTTTTTCTTCTCCCAAAACAGAATTAGGTGCACTGATAAATGGTCAAATAGGATCCTTTTAAGGACAAATTTAAGGAAGATTTATGGACTTTTCTTAGCAAGATATCTCAGGGTCCTCTGTAAGTGGACCAGCCTGTTTTTCATTTGAAAGATCTGAGTTGATAATCTCTCTCTTGGATAAAAATTTGATGAGTAGATGGGTCTCTACAATGACTGAAATTAGATCTCTGCTCGTGAGTGTACTCTCTATGATTATTGACAAAGGATTTAGAAACTGACCATCTATTTTATTGTCAGTGACAAATTAGCTACTGCCAAAGATAACAATGGATCAAAATATGCTAACTACTATTCTGGAGCTGGTTGCTATGATAGTCGCTATGTCCATACAACTTCCCAGGATGAGGTAGGGAGATGCTACCATATCATACTTCAATAGTAGCCCTCCCCTACCTTCATCTCTGACCTGTGCAGAACAACCATGAAAGTTTCTAAGAAGGAAGGAACCTCACACAGTAGGGCATTTTCCAAATTTGGGAGAAAACTAGGACATTGATGAATGGGTCATATACAGTACAAACATGAACTTCATTATTTTTATCTCCATATGCTTTTGATCTCTTCTATATATTATAATAAAGAAATTGTGATATCCCCAGCTCATTTGATGTGACCCACTGTTGAGTCCAGGTCCCAGTCAGCAACCAGCAATTGTTAAATCCATGCTTAGGAGCTATAGCAAACATATTAAACCAAAGATCTTTAGGAAGTAATTCATGTTAATAAATTCAGACAGTTATATAGAAAAATTATTACTAAAACAGAATTACTTTAACAGAATGCATGAAATTAGAGATATTGCTATCCAGAATTTATAAAGCCTTTGCATGGAGGCATCTAGAGCTATAATACTTTTTTTTTAAAGATTTATTTATTTATTTGAAAGGCAAAGTTACAGAGCAGCAGAAGCAGAGGTGGGGGACGTATTCCATCCACTGGTTCTCTCCCTAGATGGCCACAAAGGCCAGAGCTGCACTGATCTGAAGCCAGGAGCCTGGAGCTTCTTTCAGGTCTCCCGTGTTGGTACAGGGGCACAAGGGTTTGGGCCATCTTCCACTGCTTTCCCAGGCCATAGAAGAGAGCTGAATCAGAAGTGGGCAACTGGGACTTGAACTCGGTGTCCATATGGGACGCAGCCACTGCAGGTGGCTGCTTTACCCACTGCCACAACACCAGCTCTGAGATATAATACTGTTACTGTTTCTGTAGGGAAGGCTGCCTCTGCCATAGGCAGAAAAGTTCCCTTTGGTATTGAGTTTGTCCTGAGGTTGCTAGGACCTTCATTCCTCTATAGTCAACCTCAGTAAGGATTTCCACTATTTTCAGCCCCACATGCATCTTTTGTTGCCTAATGTTGCTTCCTGCTGTCACCCTAGACAATCAGAAGCAAAAACAAACAAACAAAAAACATGAATGTAATTTCTGTTCTTCATACTATCTGTTCTCCAGCTAGTGCCCCTTAATCAGAAGAATCCCATTGAAATCTTTGGGTGAGTACTTAAGGGGAATTCAGTTGAAAGGCTTCCAGAACACGGCTGTGTAGAGAGTCTGGGAGGGTTTACATGTAGGCTAACACCCACTCTCCAGTCTATGTATGCTCTATTCCTTTTTAGAATATACAATAAAGCCTTTCAGGCAAACTGCCAGGTGTAGCAGACAGAAATCAATGGATTTTTTTTTAATTTCCAGAAATTTGAAGGGTTCCAGATAACAATTTTTGTTTTACAGATTTTTAGCTATTTCTGCTTTTACTATGTTCTCACTGTGATCTTTTCTTATCTAAGAGAACAATTTTTTTAATTTATTTATTTTATTTATTTGAAAGGTAGAGTGACAGAGACAGAGAGGGGAAGACCGAGAACAAGAAAAAAAATCTTCTATCCACTAGTTCACTTCCCAAATGGCCACGTGGCTGGGTCTGGGTCATGCTGAAACCAGAATCCTGGAATTCTATCCAGGTCTCACATGTAGGTAGCATGGGCCCACTTAGTTGGGCCATTCTCTGCTGCTTTCCAAGGTGCATTATCAGGGAGCTGGATTGGAAGCAGAGAGAATGGGGTTTGAACCAGCACTCCAATATGAGATTCCAGTTCCATGCGGTGGCTTAACGTACTGTGCCACAATGTTGGCCGGATGATAGAAATTTTTTTAAATTCTTTCTCATTCTCCTAATAATTGCACTCATTCAGCTCTACTTAAGAGTAGGGGAACAGTATTGATATTTTATCAATACTGTTGATAAGAAGGGAAATACTGATTAATATATTTCAAAAACATAGTGTAATGAAAAATAAGATTTATAAGAAGAAATAAATACAATTCCTTTAAATTCGATTTTGTTCTCAGTGTCTTACAGTTCTTTGAGTATATTTTCCTTTTCTTTTTTATGTACTTTATTGTTTAAACATCTTATTTCAGAATAGTATTTTTAAAAGATTTATTTATTTGAAAGGAAGAGTGGCAAAGAAAGAGAGGAAGAGAATTAGTGGGAGAGAAAGAGAGATATTCCATATGCTACATCTCTACCCAAATAGCCAGAATGGCTGGGGCTGGGACAGGCTGAACCCATGAACCAAGAACTCCACCAAAGTCTTGCACATAGCTGGCAGGAGCCTAACGATTTGGGTCATCTTCCACTGTTTTCTCAGGTGAATTAACAGGTAGCATAATAGTAGGTGGAATAGCAAAGACTTGAACCAGCTCTCTGGTATGGGATGCTACACCCATCACAGGCGGCAACTTAACACACTGCGTCACAACCCCAGTCCGCAGAACAGTTTTTAGTTCACAAAAAGTACGAGACAGTAATACAAAGAGCTCTCATATACTTCTCCCCCTCTTTCCCCTATTGTTAACATTTCATATTAGTATATTTTCCACAATCAACCACACCCAGCTTCCTTTACATTTTTAAAATTCAAACTACTTTTCATGTTTTTTTTTTAAGATTTATTTATTTATTTGAAAGTCAGAGTTACACAGAGAGAGGAGAGGCAGAGGCAGAGGCAGAGAGAGAGAGAGAAAGGTGGTGGGTCTTCCATCTGATGGTTCACTCCCGAGATGGCCTCAAGGGCCAGAACTGCGCCAATCCAAAGCCAGGAACCAGAAGCTTCCTCCTGGTCTCCCATGCAGGTGCAGGGGCCCAAAGACTTGGGCCATCTTCTACTGCTTTCCCAAGCCATAGCAGAAAGCTGGACAGGAAGTGGAGCAGTCGGGTATCGAACCGGCGCCCATATGGGATGCTGGCACTTCAGGCCAAGGCGTTAACCCACTGTGCCACAGCGCCGACCCCACCTTTTCAGTTTTAAATGTCATAAGAATGAGTAGATTTTCTGCTCATCATCATTTTCTTAAAGTGTGTGATAATAAGTACAAACATATGAAGTAGTCCTACCACATTCTACAATGTAATGAATTTATCAAATAAAAAGTGAAGAAAAAGTAATACTATATGTACTTTCTCATTTTATATTTACTATTTTCTAGAATGAGAACAGTATTCTCCCTGCTTTACATCAATGCTAAAATATAGCACCTTGAATTTCTTTCCTAGTGTACATACTCAAGTAGTGAGAAATTTTTGAGAGAACTAAATTAATCTACATGAGGGGATATTGGTATCTATTCTGGCTTACACAACAATCTTCTGGAACCTAACAGTGCACCATACTCGACATTCAGTAAGTACTTTCAGTGTGGAATTATGAGAAGGCGGTAGCATTTGGGAAACTAGAGGTAGGCAAAGACAATCTGTAAGATTTTCACATGGAAAAATAAACAGACTATAGACTTGAATAAGGAGCTTCAGTATATTTTCATGTGATGTCAGATGTCAGGCTGGCAGTACAGAACTTAAGGGATAAACAGGATTTTATGATTTTCAGTAAGTTCTATGCAACAAAGTGACATAGCAAAAATCAAGAGACTTGAGGAGAATTCAAGGGATAGGACTTGTCTGTGGGAGGCTGTGTATGCTTGAGGGAGAATGGTGGCTTTAGTTAAGTTGGGGAATGTAAAGTGAAGAGCTGACTTGAAGAAATGATTATATGTTCTATTTTTAATGTTAGCTTGTGGTATTTCTGGGATATAAGGTTGGTTTATAATTTAGGTTTGGTGAAGGTAAGTTAGGTTGGGATATAGTTGAATCAGATCCAATCTTGTTCCTAATTATTTGGAATAATGGAAAATACCCTCCTTGAATCTTTTGTTCTTATCTGTTAAATAAAGAGTCTATTCAGAGTTTTGATGATACTTGTGTTCTATTCTGTTTTCAGGTTTGCCTTTCTAACCTTCAATAATTTGATCTGCATAAAATGTACATTGTTTTTTTATTTTTTTTATTGTGGTAAAAATATGCATAACATAGAATATACCTTTTTCACCATTTTAAGAATACAATTCAGTGTACTTACATATATTCATATTGTTTTGCAAACGTCACCACTATCTGTGATACAAAGCTATTTAATGATCACAGATAAAACTTTGCACACACTAAACAATAAATCCCTTTTTCTCCCTCACCCTAGCCTTCCTAGTAACAACCTAACTTTCTTCTGTATGGAGGAATGAGGTACATAGAAGTAAACTCATATAAAATGTAGTTTTTAAAGTTATATTTTATTTAACCTTGGATACTTAAACAATTTCTATGATATTTTTCTATATATAATATGTACAGATAACTATATTTTCAGGAAAATTGGAATATATGTTCATTAAAGGTCATAGAGGTTGTTTATGAAATTTAAAATAATGTATTTAATTTTAAAGAGTATGATTTGGTTCTGAGAACACGCTGTCATCTCAAATAATTGTATAAATAATGGATACATGTAGTCTTAATATATGTCTAAACAATGGACTATATATTTCCAGAAATGCATTATTTTTTAGGTATAGGTGTAATAGTTTATCAGAAAAATGTCTCTGAGAGAGTCCCTTTAGAATTGAAAGAACTCTAATCAAGGTCTAGAAAAATAAGCTATTGCAGTTTGACCAAAATGAATGCTTGATGGGAATTCTTCTATAAAAGTATAATTCTTCAATGGTCTGTCTCTTGCCTTTGTCAGACAGTAAATAAATATGGCACAGAAAAAGCATAACTTTGGTGGTTTATAGCTCAAGCATCAAAAATATCTAAACATAAGCCCAAAGCTCATGCTTTATACTCACAGAGTAAAAATGCCTTTGACATTGTCTGACATTGATCATTCAAACAATATTTGTGAACTCTTTTTGAAATCCATTTAGATAAGATTTTAAATACACTAAAAAACAATCTAATTCTTTTCTGAACATGTCCCCAAATTAATTTAATGTTGCATTTTAATGGAATATTTTATGAAATCTAATCATAAAAACATACCTTTTTTTCAGATTTAGTTTTATTTGTTGTAATATGTGACTAACTAACACCATTCAGATGTCCTTTTGTCCCTGAAGGCTTAGGAGCAATTGCTATGTGTGTCATTATTGATTTGTGTGTGTATATAAGTGTGTGTGTGTGTGTGTTTGTATCTGTGAGAGAGAGAGAGAGAGATAAAGAGAGAGAGAAAGGGCATGAGTGAGTGAGAGAGAAGAACGAGAGAGGAGAAAATTGGCACAGTTTGAAATATGCAACTTCTAATTATTTACAATTTAAATAGAGAAAGTAGTAATTAAATGTGAAACTATTCATTATACATTTAAGAGGGTCCCTAGATGGTCCATCAGTATCTAAAAGAACAGTATGAACTGATGTCCTGTGTTTTGTGAATTAAATTCCTAAAACAGATTTAGAAACTTTTATTTTTCTATATTCTCTTTTTGGAAGAAAAATTTCCTTTTCCTCCCTGTTACAGTGTCTCTCAATTCTCTCTGTCAAGGAATTCTGTAGAATTTATTTATTGTTTCTCTCAATAGATATACAATGGACACCTCTCTTGGTCCTGGGGATACAGTGGTGAAAAGGAGGGTAAAGTTTTGTCCAACATGGAGATCACATTCCAGAAAGTAATAGTAATCAAACAAGAATGGGTAAATACCAAGTCAGGTCAGACTTCTTTTTTAAAGATTTATTAATTAATTTATTTGAAAGGTAAGAAGACAGAGACGGAGATTGAGAATCTGTTAGTTCATTCCCCAAATGGCCACAACAGCCAGTGCTGGACCAGGCTGACGCCAGGCTCCAGGAACTCCATTCTTGTCTCCTTCTTTAAGGACATGACTGAAAGCTGAGGTCTGAGTATCTTAATGGAAATAGCCCTGTGAAGACCCAGGAGAGGGATACTGAGTGATCTTTTAGCCTAGTGGCTAAGATGCTTGTGTGCCATTTTGGAGTACATGGGTGCAATAACTGGCTCAGGCTCAAGACTTCTGCTTCCTACAAATGCAGACCCTTGGGACACAGGGTTGGTGGCTCAAGTAATTGTGTTCCTTCCACCAAAATGGGAGACGTGAATTGAGTTCCTGGTGAATGAGGAATCTGGGGAGTGTGTCAGCGCATGAGAGCTCTCTTTCTGTCTCTTTGCACAGGGATCAGTGAGTATACATAGCCCTGAGGTAGTACAGAATTTAGGTGGAGAGCAGATAGGTGGTAAATATATACAGCTGAGGTAAAATTATACAGCTGAGAACAGTGATTCCCTGAGGAAATTGGTGTAATTTGAGATTACAGAGGAAGATAGGAGGTTATGTGAGGTTAAAAATATCCATCACTATTTGGACATTAGAGATACTGAATAATTGCTCACGATCTGTTTATCTAACTGAACTTCCATTATGTTGCACTAGCTTGCTCATTACCTTGTAAATAAACTATGGCATTTTCATCTATATCTTCTTATAGTAAAATTCTACTCCCTTAAAGATATTTTCCATTTTTTGCTTATCTGAATGTTAATAATTCCTCAAGGCAGTCATTTGGAATACCAGTAAAGGCATCACTTCGGACACCTACATGCAATAATTCGAGTGCCTGAGTTTGAGTCCCAACTATGCTTGTGATTCCAGCTTCCTGCTAATTACAGCTTCATGGAGGGAGGGATTCAGGGGATGGAAAGTCTCTCTGCCTCAATCTTTTTCTTTCTCTTTTTTATTAATATTAATTAATTAATTAATAAAAATGAATGATTCTTCATAGTCCTTGTCTTTATGACCAACCAAATTGATATTATCATTTAAATATAGAAACTTGAATAAAATATTTTCAGAAGAATTAGTGTAAAATTTACCATGCACAAAATTTTGGTATATTGTCTAGAATGACTTAATTGTGATTATTTTTAAAGAATTTTCTTTTCTTCACCAAAAATGAAATATATGCTCCTGGTAAAAATTTCAGAAACCACAGATATAAAAGAAAACAAAGAAGATGAAAAAGAAAATACATTAATCATATAAGTCAACAAATATCATTATCAACATTTTAATCTGTCTATATGCCTATTTTCCCATCGTCAATCTATATCATCTATTTCTCTCTCTGTGTCTATCCATATTCTTTCTACCTCTCCCTGCATCCCTATTAATGCATCTAAATCTAAATCTAAACCATATGTTGGTTTTAACTCAACAATGTACTGGTCACTTTATGTGATTCAATGATTTTCATTTTACATAAATCCTAGCTTTATTTTGTGGCTATAATGTATTTTAATCACTGCCTAGAATTATGCTTGATTATTTTCTTTTTATTCACTGACTAGCAACATTTCAAGCAAAATATTTTGTTAAGTTTTTCTTCAGTTATACACTTATGTTTTCAAGAGAAATTCTCAGTAAGTTAACTTCTATGTAGAGTTTCAAAGTTTTTGATCATTGCTGAACTATTCTGAATTAAGTAACAATTTTATACCACTTTTACTACTATCTAATATTTCACACATTGACAGTTTATAGCCTTGACTAGAGAATGAAGATGCATGAAGACCACCAGTCTTTCATACAGCTGAACAAAGTTCCTTTTTCAACAGTGAATGTATCTGGCCACAATTTGAATGGACTGAAAACAATGAGAATAAACCTATGGGCTTCATATTATAATGATTTCCCTCACATTGAATTCTGCAGAAAGATGACCTTGCTATTACACATTGGCTTAATGTGGGCATTGAATTTGCAGGTAGTGATCAAGCCCTTGTTCTCAAAGCAAGGTTCAGGAAAATGTTATCCTAGCATGAAAGTAATTAAAACATCCTGCTAGTGTTGTCAGAAATGCTGAACTATTTTAAGAGTCATAAAAACAAAGCCTCTCTTTTGAAATAGCTCACAATTGAAAATATGTCCATAGGATCAAGCTTAATTTTATTTTTCAGAGGGTAAACACAGTCTGGCTATGGTTTATATACTTTCAACTTTAATATAGAACTGAGGTGAATGAATTAAGAAACATTTATAAAACCAATTTCTTTTGTTTCAGTGTAGCCAATATCTTCCTACAGTTGCATCTTTATAAAGTTTTATATCCATTCAGTCATCTAAATGTCATATAGTGCTTGAGTCAGAAATATTACTTAGAGATGCTAAGGATACTTCGATAATCCATTTTGACAATATTCATTTAATGAGCACTGCATATTAAAGTACCAATGTTACCTTTTATTCTAGACTTCCCATAAGTAAGTAAATAGCGTCAGCAGAATTAAACTAGAAATTAATTATTTAAAAAAAGAAGGACTTTGATTTCTTTTCCCTGCTGAGAAGGGCACTTTAATTGATGATGACACCACCTCTACTGTTTTCAAGTAAATGCCCACACCAGGGGCTAGACAAATATAATATAACATACTAAAAGCAATCATGACAATATTCTTATTTACAATTACCTGCTGCCTCTCTGTGCCTCTTTTTGGCACAAGACAGTTTTCTCAAAATTGAAGACAGATTTGCCAAATAAAATATTGTCTTTTATTTCGCACATATCATTACATTCAAGTTCATTTCTCCCTTTAGAATTAGAAAGAAATGGCAAGAGCAGGAAGAAAGAATAAATTTGGGGCCGCCTCTGTGACACAGTGGGTTAATGCCCTGGCCTGAAGCGCCAGCATCCCATATCGGTGCCGGTTCTAGTCCCGGCTGCTCCACTTGCAATCCAGTTCTCTGCTGTGGCCTGGGAAAGCAGTAGAAGATGCTCCAAGTCCTTGGGCCCCTGCAACCGCGTGGGAGACCTGGAAGAATCTCCTGGCTCCTGGCTTCGGATCGGCACAGTTCCGGCCGTTGCAGCCATCTAGGGAGTGAACCAGTGAATGGAAGACCTCTCTCTCTCTCTGTCTCTACCTGTTTCTATAACTCTTTCAAATAAATAAAATAAATCTTTAAAAAAATAAAGAAGGAATGAATTTAACTTGAAATGTTATCAATTTTCCAGTATTCTGTATTTCAGATAAGTTAGAAAAGTCATAAAATAATCCGAAAAAGCCTTAGAATATTATTTATATTATCATGAATAAAGCAATTACAATGCAAGTCAGCATGTGAATTTTGCCATTTTTAATACTGTCACATCAACATTTAATTCTCTGAATCATTAAATCACAGATTCCACAGTCAATCTGATGTGTGTGCAGTATAGTCTAGAGTAGACTTGGATCAACCCACTGTCAATCAGACAACTGCACATTTTGACACACTGAGGGAACTGAAGGTTATGCTGCATACAAATATATGTAGTATTTTCCTTTATATCATCATTTACAAAAATGACTTGATATATTGTTTTCCCTCACTTTGTTTAAGCTTCTCACTATCAATACCACTCAATATTAATGTCCATGTTCAGGTACTTGCAAATTAAACTAGAAATCTCATTTAGTATCTCACTAGGCTGGATATTTACAGGTTGAATCTCAGTAGCCATGGGCATGTTTGCAAATAGCCATAGCATAATACTAATACTCTATAGCAAATCTGCCATATATGAAAACTTATTGTGAGCATACTAAGAGAGATAATGCTTCCAAAAATTTAGGTGATTTTCAGGGGACTTTTTTTTCCCCTTCTCATCCAGATATAGCACTTGGTGTCAGACCCAAACAAAGCTTTTTTTTTTTTTTTTTTTTTTTTTTTTTTACTTTTTAAAAATAGTGTCTTATGCCTTCCCAATCTCTGTTGAAAATTCACAAAAATGTAATTCACTCATATTTACATGAGATTTTGCTCTAATTATCTATTTCCTTCACTCTGTCATAAAATCCATTGCCAAGTTTTGTCTAACTTCTTTTCTAGTTGTCATAGGTTTCATTTTCTATACCCATTGTTAGAACTCTAATCACTTATGCCCTGAGCTATTTTCATAAACACCCAGAATTTATGCTCATAATTTTTATTTTGGCAATATATTTCTTGTATCAACTGTCTGATTAATCTTCTCAAAGTAAATTTTGATCTAAATATTCTATTCTCCAAAAAAACAATCTCCATTCCTTATAAATTTAAATGCAAAAAATCTTATCTTAGTCATTAATAATAAAATTTCAACCAGCACTTTCAGGTTTTATCTTTTATATTTTTATAACTTAGTTTCCTAGGAAAAACACAAGTATTCCATTTTAGTAATTTAAATTATACCAAGCAGTGAAACCTATTAGTGTGGAGATTTAGCTTACTCATTACAATATACAGACACTTCAAAAAATTCACAGGAATATGGAATTAAAAAGTTTATTTTGGTACAAAGGTTTTTTTAAAAAAAAATTGATTTATTTATTTGAAAGGCATAGTGAGAGAGAGAGAGAGAGAGGAGAGAGATCTTTCATCTGCTTGTTTGCTCTCGAAATGGCTGCAATAGTCAGAGCTTAGCGGATCCAAAGCCAGTAGCTTGGGAGCTTGTTCTGAGTCTCCCACATGTGTGCAGGGGCCCACCCACCAGCCCTCCATCTGTTCCTTCTTTTTTTATGTTTTTGTATTTCTTTTTTTTTATTTATTGAGATAGCATATTTTTAACATACTTTATAATCAAAGGCTTAATTCTCCACAAAATATAATTCAACTAGTAAAATATCATAAATCAGTAGGAGCAGAAGCAAGGGCAACAAACCATAATCAAATGAAAACAAGTCAATTTCTCTAAGATACAGTACATTTTAAAATAATCACAGATCATTAAAACTGTAGTAATATATTTTTAAATTTATTTTTCATGCATGCAATGTTTGTTTTCTTTGTATTTTTTAAGATTCATTTATTTATTTAAAAGATAGAGTTACAGAGAGAGAGAGAGAAATGTCTTCTTCTCTCTTTCCTCCCAAATTGGCCGCAACAGCTGGAGCTGAGCCAATCCAAAGCCAGGAGCCAAGCGCTTCTTCTGGGTCTTCCACGTGGGTACAGGGGTTCAGGGTCTTGGGCCATCTTCTACTACTTTCACAGGCCATAGCAGAGAGCTGGATGGGAAGTGGAGCAGCCTTGACTAGAACCGGCACCCATATGGAATGCCGGCACTTCAGGCCAGGTTGTTAACCTGCTGAGCCACAGCACTGGCCCCAATAATATCATTTTTTAAGATTTATTATTTGAGAGGCAGATATGGAGAGACAGAGAAAGATCTTCTAATTTAGTGATTCACTCCACAAATGGTCTCAGTTGCTGGTTCTGGGCCAGTCCAAATCCAGGAACCAGGAGCCTCTTCCTGGTCTCCCACAAGGGTACAAGGTCCCCAGCACGTGTGCCATCTTCCACTGCTTTCCCTGATGCATTAGCAGGGAACTAGATTGGAAGTGCTGCAGCCAGGACTCAAACCAGCGTCCATATGGGATGAGGAAACTGCAAGTGGAGGAGGCTTAACATTCTGTGCCAGAGTGCAGGCCCCAGTAATATATCATTTTTAACCATTTGTTTGACAAAGATAAACAATAAGACTATATTTGCAGCAATACTGATAAAAGCATTGCTTTCTGTTTTGTTTTGTTTTGTTTCTTTTCTTTTTAAACTTCAGCCCCCACAGATAATGGAGAATATGTGGTATTTGTCTTTGTAATGTTTGGATTATTTCAATCAACAGGTTGTCCTTAAGTCTCATCCATTTTGATCCAAATGATAGAATTCCATTCTTTTTTACAACTTAATAATGTCCCACTGTGTGTATGCATATGTGTGTATCACATTTTCTTTATTTATTTGATGGTGAGCACTTTGGTTGATTCCATATTTTGGCTGTTGTGAACAGTGCTGCTATAAAAACATTGTTGTGCATGTATCTCTTGGATATAATGTGTTCATCTCCTTTGATATATACCAAGTAATATGATTGCTGGATCATATTACATGTCTATTTCTAATTTTTAAAGAAATCTCTATGTTGTATTCCATAGTGGAAAGAATTTATGCCATTTACATTTAAGTAACAAATTGTCCCATTTTTAAAAATATTCCTATTGTTTGTTTTGGATTTCCTTTATGCTTTTACTGGGAGATTTTCTGCCTTCACATTGTTTCATAATGATGATTATCTTTCTGTGATTCAGCATTCTTAAGGATCATTTGTAAGACTGGCTGAAGGTTGATATATTCTTTCAGTTTCCGTTTATTATGGAAAGTCATTATTTCACCTTCATTCATAAATGAGAACTTTGCAGGGTACAGAATTCTGGGTTTGCAGTTTATTTATTTATTTTTTTATGCCTTGGATTATATTTCTCCCTTCTGTTTTAACCTGTAAGGATTCTGATGAGAAATCAGAAGTAAGTCTAAGTATAGATCCTCTGAAGGTAATCTGGCATTTCTCTCATGTACATTTTAGAATGTTTTTTTATGTTTTACTGTTGAAAGGTGACTACAATGTGATATGGTGAAGCTGTTTTCTGGTCATGTCTATTAAGAGTTCTATATGCTTTCTGTTCTTGGATGTCCCTTTCTTTCTTTAAATTAGAAAAGTTTTCTGTTATTATTTTACTAAATAGGTCTTCTAGTGCATTCTGCCTTTCCACACCTTTAAAAATCCTGAGACCTATAGGCTAGGTCATTTGTCTAATCCCTTTTTCTTCTTCCTTCTTCCTTCTTTCTTCTCTTATTTTTTGGTCTTAGGTATTTCCAAAGATTTATCTTCTACCTTAGAAATTTTTTCTTTTGCCTCCCAAAGTCTGTTACTGAATTCTTTATTTCTAATATTTTAGTTTCATTTCTCTTCCCAATCTATTTCACTGGAAAATATTTCATCCATGTCATGTATAGATTTATTTAACGCATGGATTTCCTTCTCATTTTTTTGAGTAATCCTATGATCATTCTTTTAAATGCCTTTTCCAGGCATTTCATCCATCTCTTCGTCCTCACATTGTAATATTCAAGTGTTGTTGTGTTACTTTGAGAGAGTCATGTTGTCTTCCTTATTCTTGTTTCTTGTATTTTTGAATTCATTTCCAGGCCTTTGTTAAAACACTTGTTGGTTTTCTCCACTGATTAATTTTATATTTGAAATATGCCTCTGTGGCTTAATGAAGTGTCTGCTCCCTAAGTGAATACCCAGAAGCATGTGCTCTGTGGGGCTAAGGAACTCTGGTCAGTGTTCAATTGTAGAGTGAGAATCCAGGGTGACACCAAGTTGGGCATGATTGATCTCCTCTACAATCATTAGACAAGAGGGTCTGATCATGCCTGTTGGCGTAATATCAACCTCACATATCATCATGCTGGCTTAATTGCAACCTCACTTCCTCTCTTCCAAGATGATCAATGCCCAGAGTTAGCCCACATGTGTACAACCCTCACCCATGCTGGCACATCTAGCACACAAATGATCTGTGCAGTCCTCAGTGTGAGCAGAGAATCCTCAGCAGTGACCTACCCCAGTCGGTCAGAAGTGGCCTTACAAGAACATTCACAATCAAACACATTCAAGGCAATGGACCAAGTCCTTGAATTCAAATAATTTAAAAACCATGCAATAAATTATTTATGAGAAATAAATGTTAAAGTGTCTTCAAACAGAAGCACACATAAAGCCAGATTACAACATATGTGTTGTGACCAGAAGTTTGTAGGATACAGCTTTCTGTATTTCCTAGGAACCATTGGTGTTCAGTATTCACTAATTCAATAAGTGCAATGAGTTGTTAGAACAGAACTCCAAACAAAAAGAGCGGACTTTAGATGCTTTCAACTGACACCCTGAGGAGTTATGAGATCATTTAAATAAAAAACTGTTAAATGCTTTCTGGTAAAATTAATGTGAACAAATATGGAGCTTAGAAAAGTAACTGGCGGCTGGCATTGTGGTGTTCTGGGTAAAGCTGTTGCCTGCAATGCTGGCATTCATATGGATCAGAAGTGCTCCACTTCTGATCTAGCTGCCTGATAATGGTCTGGGTAAAGTAGCATAATATGAGCTAGGTATTTAGGTCCCTGACATGCAAATCTTCAAAAAATTATTGTAAATCATGTGATAGATGATTTTAGGATTAAAAAAAAAAAACAGATGTATAGAAACTCTTGATAGCGTACAATGATCATGGCTGAGAATATAGAAGTTTGCCTCAGAGTGATAGCAATAAAGGAGTTTTAGAATGTGAAAACTGTTCAGGAAGTATGTTTGGAAAATGGTGCTTGTCAAGTTCCCATGCCTTTTGCCCTTGTCCCTATATATCTGTACTCCCATATCTCTGACTCTGTATCTTTTTTTTTTTTTTTTTTTTTGACAGGCAGAGAGGACAGTGAGAGAGAGAGACAGAGAGAAAGGTCTTCCTTTTGCCATTGGTTCACCCTCCAATGGCCGCCGCGGTTGGCGCGCTGCGGCCGGCGCACCGCGCTGATCCTATGGCAGGAGCCAGGGGCTTATCCTGGTCTCCCATAGGGTGCAGGACCCAAGCACTTGGGCCATCCTCCTCTGCACTCCCTGGCCACAGCAGAGAGTTGGCCTGGAAGAGGGGCATCTGGGACAGGACCGGTGCCCTGACCGGGACTAGAACCCAGTGTGCTGGCGCCGCAAGGCGGAGGATTAGCCTAGTGAGCCACGGCGCCAGCCTGACTCTGTATCTTAATTGGTGTCATTGTAACCGACTGGTCCACCTGTTTGGCTAGCTGCCCAGAGCCCTGTTACATAATGGTATGATTCTGGGCCACTATTTCCTGTAAGCCCATATAACCAACTGGAGGATATAGTTGTATGCATCTGCCTGTGTATGGATGAGGACACATATGTGGCTGCCTATGGATGGGTTAACATTTGGCTTGATGCCCTTAACGTTGAATGTGATTATTGGTGATTGTTACTTTGTGTGGGTATGTGTTGATGTCACTGTGTGTGTGTGTGTCTGGTTGCTACCACAGACACAAAAATGGATATTTCCTGTGGACCCACAACTGTCAAGCTAGTGACTGTTCCTTAATCGTTTCGTAATGCCACTGTGAGATATAAACCCATAAACAGCTCCATATTCTTTGACCTGTTGGAATCATAATCTGCTTGTCCTGGGCCATAAGCCCTGGGATTAGAATGTAAAATAAGCAAAATTAGTTCATTGATTAGACATGAATGTGAGGGAGGTATTATGGAAAATTTTTATGTTTTACTTATGAACCGTTTCTCTTACTAACTGAGATAGTGAGGGAAATAATAACCATGACTTTTGTCAAGGATGATGGTGAAATATGTTTATGCACACTGCAGTAGCCATACAGTTAATGGAAACTTGCCAAGAGTGCTCATTTTAAGAAAGATTCTCCTTAAATATCTGATTGGATTTAACAGAAAGCAGCATAGGCAAGTTGCTTGTGTCACATGGAGCCAGTCTGTCTGGTTCAAATCCCATCCCTGCTGCTTACGAGCTGGGTAGTACTCAATTCATCATCTTAAATGGAATAATCATAGACTTTTATGAAGAATTAATAAGTTAATTCATCGATGCACTTAAGTAGTGTCTGGCACTGGTAAGCTCTTCATAAATTTGTTAATTTTGTCATTTGAGTGGAAATTTGTTTCTACTCATGAAGCTGTATTTTGCTTTGAATATAGAGCAATAAAGGTCAAGTTATCATGTGGGTGAATGAGATTCACTACTTTTCCAATTGATTTTTAAGAATTTTTCCATATTTACTTAATGCTAAAAACACATTTGAAGGGGCTGGTGCTGTAGCACAGTAGGTTAATCCTCCGCCTGCGGCGCCAGCATCCATATGGGCGCCAATTCTAGTCCTGGCTGCTCCTCTTCCAATCCAGCTCTCTGCTGTGCCTGGGAAGGCAGTAAAAGATGGCCCAAGTCCTTGGACCCCTGCACCCACATGGGAGACCAGGAGGAAGCTCCTGGCACCTAGCTCCTCGCTTCGGATTGGCGCAGCTCCAGCCGTTGTGACCATTTGGAGAGTGAACCAACAGAAGGAAGACCTTTCTCTCTGTCTCTCCCTCTCATTGTCTGTAACTGCACCTCTCAAATAAATAAATAAAATCTTGAAAAAAAATACATTTCAAAAGGCAAAAATTATGCATTTTTATGGAAATGAAATACAAGTGGAGAGCATATTTGTGTCAACTTGTTCTTATTGTTACAATTCTTTAAAAAATAATCTTCTCCTCAGACATATTCTGTGAATCTTGTAGTATTTAATGTAAGTCTTAATCGAATGCTTTCTATAGAGATATATACAGACCTTGATTTGCTTTTACAATTGTATTATACATTATAATACTTTTCAGAAATTCTATGTGGTATATATAATTATATCATACTTAGTTTTTCCAAAAATTCTTTGATTCACCACTGTTATTAAGACATTGTATACGTGCTTTTTGGGGACATCCCCTTTCTTCTAAATTATATGGTAATATTGGAATTTCCATAGCTCAAAATACATTAATTAGATGTTAAGACATCAAGTAGACATTCATGTCTAAATGTATGATGTTTAGAAACTAACTGAAAATGTGTCAGTTTATTATCGTGACTTCTTTCATCTGTCACAAGGCATCCTTAATGAATACTTCTTTGCACAACATGAAAACCATGTGTGTCCACTGCAATGATGGTACATTCCTCTTTCAGATCCCACCCTGGCCCCTGTGGTTCTTCATGAGATCACTCTTGCCATCTGTGCCTGTGAATTCTGTTTTAAAAGAGTACTTCAGAAGAGTCGTGGAAAATAAAGTTAGAAGGTAAGTTTATTTTGGTGAAACATACATTATGATTCGTGTGCAGATTTTTCAGAATATACATTTCCTTTGAAGTTTTTATAAGTACTCTCATATGATCTCATGACTACAGCCTTCAGTGGTCAGGTTATTTGGTGATCACTCTTGGTCATCTCCAGGACTGTGCACTGGTTCAGGAGCAAAGAACTAAGTAACTTTCTATATCTGACTACTGATGAACATATTTCTGCTGTCCTACTTTCTTGTTGCATAGGTTTGGGGGAGATTTCCTTTCATAATCTCCCAAAATAAGGTCGGATTATACATTTTTCTGTGGGCCATGAGACCACTTGTAACTTCTATATGCTACCCTTTGTGGCTGGAAGTTGCTTTATCTTATCTACTTGTGTTGTTCCCAGTCACACAATAATCAGTCAGCCTGCAGTGAGTGATTTCAAGGAATTTTCAGGTGACTTCCACAGTGCAGTGTGTGTGTGTCTGTGTGTGTGTGTTTGTGAGTGTATAAACATAAATTTGCTACATAAAAGGAAAATAATTCAAACAGAAGAAAAATCAGCTTATTACTATATCTGTGTATATACACAAAAGACTTATTAAGAACTTCCACATATAGTTTATGAAATATGACTTGCAGATCATGCTTTTTAATTATAAAATTGAAAATTTGCATAAGAAGTCATTTTTACTTGAAACCTATCACTGATTTTAATTTATAGAATTTAAAAAGTTTTTTTCTTCCTCAGAGTTAAACATTTTATTAATGTCTCAAATGACAAGAAGTTTGTAAGCTTTGGCTTTAATATGATGGTTAGGACACAGTTACTTAAGTTTATCCCTATTGATTGCCCCTTGTGTACAACAATAATGAAGAATTCTGTAGGACATACTCATTCATTTAAAAGGCTAACAGTTTTAGGAATCAAATATGAATTATATGGAGAAATGTCATAAGGTTAGCTGTGGACAGCTAGTTTAAATGATTTTAAAAATCTTTCTTCATCTTCAGTAGGAAAAATTAGAATATAAAACATGATAAATATTGAAGTGGTTTCACGTTGAGATCTAAAGAACAAGAGAGTGTAGCTATTCTCCAAAATCTCAGTATGAGATTCTGTACAAGGCCACAAATGATGATTAGAGGCTTGTAGACAAGGTGACATCATTAGAGTCCAGCCAGGGTGTTGTTGCACAAAATAGGAACCAGATTCAGCTCTAGAAACTAGGGCTGGCAGCAAGGCAGTGGGCTAGCACTCTTCAAATCTACAGTTCTCATAGAGGTCGGAGGGTCATCCTGAGTCAAAAGTCAGTGTTATACCATGCTTTAAACCCTCCAAAAGTTCTTCATTCCTTCCAGTAAAATAGAAACTTGCTAACATGTTCAACATGCTACTTTGTTCTGTATCTATCTTACCACAAATGCCTGCGTTTTTTGCCTTTCATTTGTTCTTCATACTCGGCTTTTTTATGCTTGTCCACCTTGCATTTCTAGTCCCTGTACATGGCATACCAATCTCAGCACTGTCTCTGCCCACCTCTTTTCAAAATAATTTAAGGATTTGTGAAGATAGTGTAGGCCGTGGCAAAGAAGAGATATATGTGTTGTTAAGCAAAGAAATACAATTGACTGAAAGTCTTTGTGGACCCTATGACTGATACAGGAGAAATAGTTGTTAATTACTCTAGGATAGAATACAGTTAAACTATAATTGGAGCAGAAATAATGTTTTATAGCATATTAAATAATTTAAAATAGTGTAATGATTTTGGCATGGAAGAATCACATTTAAAACATTGGAAAAAATGATCACTTTTCTATACCTTAAGTGTGGTAAGTTAATATTTAGCAACTATGTTTACAAGCATTTTAAAAAGGTGGTTCCAGTTATCTATTAGATTATACCCAATTTTTCTGCTTTAAAACACAACCATTTTATTTTATTCATTTGAAAATTTATTTAGGAGGAAATGGATTGATAAATAGATTAGATAGACAAATGTTATTAGCTGGTTCTCTCCCCAAATGCCTGTAAAACACCTGAGACTCAGCCATGCCTAAGCCAGAAGCCGGGAACTCAATCTAGATTTTCCATGTGAATGACTTAGATCCAAGTTCTTGATCATTACCACTGTTTCCAAGGGTGTACATTAGCAGGCAGCTGGAACTGAAAATATGGCCAGGACTTGAATCTAGGTAACTGGTATGCAATGCAAGTACACGGAGCAGCTTCTTAAACTGCCAATATCTACCCCCAGAAACCACTTTATATTAACACAAATGTTGGAGTTAGGTATCCCCATAGGAGTCAACTGGGTGATTCTTCTGACCACATGGAACTACTGGAGTTATTTGGTAGCATTTAGTTGATGAATGGCTGATCTGACAAATCCCAGATGATTTCAGTCACAGGTCTGGTACTTTGGTAGGAACAGTTGTGGAAGGCTTGTCCCAATGTGATCTGTCTGCGACAGTCCCTATCTGTGTTCCCCCTTGCCTGATGGTCTCACTATTATGGTTTCTTGCAAGGCTACCCAAGCATCCAGAGATAGGGAGTAGAAATTTCTGGTTTCTTCAGGCCAAAGCTCACATACTACTATATCATCATTTCCACACTTCTAGTGGATAATGCAGACATAGAACCTGTCTAAATTCAAGTGAACTGGGGTAAAGACCCTAATTCTCTATTAGAGGAGGTATAGTGGTTTTGTAGTTTTTATTTTCCCAAAGACTTTAAATATCTCTGTAGTATAAGCAAAGCTTTGCCTAACATGAAGATGAGTACAGATACATTTCTAGGTTGTTTAACACAATATTAATATGTCTCTGGATATTTAAAAAATGATTCAGAATTTTGATTTATATTTCTGTAAAAATTTTCCCATTATTTCCATAATCTCATTCTTTATTCTCCAAATGATCTAAATGCTTATACTTTTATGTTATATATGTATATAATATATTTTGCTAAATAATAACATTATACATGATATTTATACTTTATAACTACTGTGATATCATATGTATATACATTTGCAATGTTTTTTTTTGCTTGTTAATGAGATTTTTGTCTTTTGACATGCTTATATATATAAAACTGTGGTTCATTAATTTTAACTGAAACATCAGATTTGTTATTGGAATATTACAGAATTCTTTTGATGGATTGTGAATCATTTCCAAATTTTCACTATTATTTATCACTACTATGAGACTTATTTAAAGTCTTCTCTCATGTCTCTAAGGCCATTTTTCTATATAAGTCATCTAGAAGTCGAATTTATAGGTTGTGAATTCTACTTTACTGAATAATGTCTCCATCATCTCCAGAGTGCTTTTATGTGCACATATACTAGTGCATGAGGACTGTAATTCTTCATATCTTCAAAATCATCAAAACTTGTCTCAATTTAAATTTGTTGCGAATTGTATAAATACGAAAAGTTATCTCATTGTGGTTTTTGTGTATATTTCTCTTTATAAATATGGGTATGCTTATATAGATATCAGTATATATTTACAGATCAATTATAACATAGGTTGTATAATAACTATAAATATATAAATATAATGTATAGTTTTATAAGTGTATGAATGAGGTTACAAGCATATTGCTGATTTGGGTTTCTTTTAATTACGTAGATAAATCACCTATTCATGTTCTTTATCCCATTTTTCTGTGGCCATTCTGTTGCTGTTGTTATGTTGTATTCTTATCTAGTTTATTGCTCTAAGCAAATATTATTATCTTTTGGTGATGATATATAATGAAAATATTTCTGATATAATATAATTTGTCTTGTCATGAGATCTTTATTTGCATGTGTACACAAAACTACCTAATGGCAATCAAATCAAGTTTATTAATATTTCCTTGATGGCTCATGCTTTCTATGGCATGTTTAGATAAACTATTTCTTTTTAAATTTTAAAAATTATTTTGGGGACAGAGAAAGAGACAGACAGAGGACCTTCCATTGATTCATTCCCAAAATATCTGAAATGGCTGAGAGTGAGCCAGTTCAAAGCCGGATGCTGGGAACTTCATTTGGGTCTCCTACACAGGTGGCAGGAACCTAAATACTTGATTCATCTCTGCTGCCTCATATGGTAAACAACAATGGTAAGACAGAACCTAAAGCAGAGTCAGGACTTGAACTCAAGCACTCTGATATAGATTGTGGATGTCCTGAGTGATATTTTAACTACTGTGCATTGACAAATAACAAACATTTGATTTTGCCCATAGCATTTTATGATTGATTATTCTTTTGTCAACATCTACTTTTCATAAAGGCCTTCTGATTCATTTAGTTTTATTAGTTTTATTTAGAAAATGTGATTCAATGATTTTTATTAAGATTTTATAATTTTTTAAAGATTTATTTTATTTATTTGAAAGAGTTAGAGAGCTAGAGACAGTGAGAGAGGTCTTCCATCTACTGGTTCACTCCCAAGATGGCCACAATGGCAGGAGCTGTGCTGATCCAAAGCCAGGAGCCAGGAGCTTCCTCCGGGTATCCCATGCAGGTACAGGGGTCCAAGAACTTGGGCCATCCTCCACTGCCCCAGGCCACAGCAGAGAACTGGATCAGAAGAGAAGCAGCTGGGACTTGAACCAGTGCCCATATGGGATGCCGGTGTTTCAGGCCAGGGCTTTAACCCACTGTACCATAGCACCGGCACCAGATTTTATATTTTAAGTTACACAGTCTGCTTTATATTTTTATATTATTACATCACAAGTTTTTTTTTAATATTGGTAAAAATAGGCTGGTGCCATGGCTCAATAGGCTAATCCTCTGCCTGAGGTGCTGGCACACTGGGTTCTAGTCCCGGTTGGGGTGCCGGATTCTGTCCCGGTTGCTCCTCTTCCTGTCCAGCTCTCTGCTGTGGCCCGAGAGTGCAGTGGAGGATGGCCCAGGTCCTAAGGCCCTGCACCTGCATGGGAGACCAGGAGAGGCACTGACTCCTGGCTTCGGATCGGCGCAGTGTACTGGCCGCAGTGTGCTGGCCGCAGCGGCCATTGTGGGGTGAACCAACAGAAAGGGAGGACCTTTCTCTTTGTCTCTCTCACTGCCCACTCTGCCTGTCAAAAAAATTGGTAAAAATAAATGTTATTTATTTATTTACTATTTTTATTGAATTTCTAATTTTTATTAATATAAAGAGAACAGCTTTCATGTATTCCATAGGTACAGTTCTATTAAGTTAAAAATACCTCCCACTCCCTTCTTTTCCCTCACTCCCCTTCCTTTTCTTCCTTCTATTCTTTTCATTAACTTTTGCAAAGACAGAATTTAATCCACCCAGTATTCACAGGCTTGATTCACCACTAACCATAATATTCAACCAGTAAGAAGTAGGGAGGACACAGTTCCATAAGAATGTAAACAAATGGCATTCATCACAAGCTGTCCATTTCATTTCTGTACTTTTTTAATATTATCTATTAACTGCCACATATCACATAAAACATGATATTTGTCTTTTTGAGGCTGGCTTATTTCACTAAGTACTATGGTTTACAGTAGCATCACTTTTGTTCCAAAATGAGGAATTTCATTATTTTTATGACTGAGTAATATTCCATCATTTATATATACCACATTTTCTTTACCCAGTCATCAGTTGATGGACACCTGGGTTGATTCCATGCCTTAGCTATTGTGAATTGAACTGCAGCAAATATGAGTTTACAGATAACCCTTTCAAATGTTGATATCATTTAATTTGGGTAAATTCACAGGAGTGAGATGCCTGGTTCATATGGTAGATCTAACTTTCAGATTTCTGAGGGATCTCCATACTATGTTCCACAATGGTTATATCAGTTTGCTTTCCACTAGCCATGTATTAAGGTACATTATTCCCACATCGTCACCAGGATTCCTATTGTCTTTGGTTTTTGGATGATAGCCATTCTAATTGAGATAAGGGGAAACCTCATTTTGATTTTTATTTGTATAGCCCTAATGGCTAATGAGCCTGAGCATTTTTTCCATATGTTTGCTGGTGATTTAAATTTCATCCTATGAAAAAATAACTTATATCCTTTGCTCACTTCTTTACAGGATTGTTCATTTTGTTGTCATTGAATTTCTTGAACGTTTTATAGATCCTGGATATGAATCCTTATCAGTTGCATAGTTTGCAAATATTTCCTCCTCTTCTATAGGTTGCCTCTTAACTTTGTTGATTGTTTCCTTTGAAGTGCAGAAGCTTGTTAGCTTGATGTCATTCCATTTGTCTATTTTGGATTTGATTGCTTGTGCTTCTAGGGTCTTTTCTAAGAAGTCTTTGTCTATGTCAATGTCTTTTAGTGTTTCTTCTGTTTTCTTAGAGTAATTTGATATTAGCAGGTCATAGGTTTAGATCCTTGATCCATTTTTAGTTGATTTTTATGTGAGGTATATTGTAGGGATCTTGTTTCATACTTCTGTACACAGAGATCTAGTTTTCCCAGCAAAGTTAGTTGTAAAAACTCCTCCTCCTCTTCTTCCTCTTCCTCCTCCTCGATTTCCTCTTCCTCCTTCTTATTTTTGTTTTTTTCTGCCTGAGATATTTTCAGGGATTTGTTTTTAGAACAGATATATTTGTCTTTAGCTTGAATATTCTTTCTTCTCCTTTGCTATGTCTATGACATCTTGTATTCTTAATTTCTTATATTTGTGTTTTATTTCTCTTCAGTATCTGTATCTCCCAGAAAGCCATGTTGAGTATGGATTTCTTTATCTCATATATTTGTTTCTCTGTATTTTTGAGTAATTTTAAGATAATTCTTCAGAATTCCTTTTCAGGAATTTCATCAATCTTTTGTCTCACATTCTAATATTGAAATTTGTTTTCTTCATTTTGGGGAGTCATATTTTTTCCTTGTTCATGTTTCTTGTATCTCTGCATGTATTTTTTGGCATTTGTAGAAACACTTGGTGGTTTTCTCCTCTGATAACTTTTATCTTTGCAATATACCTCTATGGCTTAATGGAGTGTTTATTCATTCAGTGGATATCTAAAGGCATGTGTTAGGTGGATCCAGGGAATTCAGGTTAGTGCTTGAGGTTGAGGCAAGATTCAAAGGTGGCACCCAAAATGGGCATGGTAGATCTCCTCTATTGTAAGTGAGGTGGTGGGGAGGAGGTGTGATCACATCAGCTGGCATGATCACAGCCTCAATTCCTCTCTTTCAAGGTGATCAATGCTTGGGGTTAGCCCACGGTGTCCACATGCATGACCCAAGCAGACATATGAACCACATACAGGATCTGTATGGTCCTCCCTATGAGCATAGAACTCTTTCAATGACCCAGCCCAGGTACTCAGGGAATTCTGAGTCTCCAATTCCAGATACAGCAACTGCTCTGAGACCCAACTACACTCCATGTACTATCCTGCACTTTAGAATTTCCACAGTCACAGTGCACAAGACTAGTCACTAGGAGCAGGGGACCCACTTTCAGTCCCATGAAACTTCCCTGTCCATGGAGTGAGAAGAGCTATTCCCAAGCCAACTTCCTGTTGGTGCTCTGTCTTGGCATTTTGAGTCCAGGCGCCTGTATTAGAGGGGAGTGGAGAACCTCATCATTCTAAGTGGGCACCCCACCTTCTGCCAACTCTTTAGGGCAAACTCAAAGTCAATGGGGAGCAAAAATTAACCTGTCTGATAAAATCCCATAGTCACCCATGCATGAGGGAGTCTCATGCTATTAAGATGGTGCTTCCTCCCTGCTAGTTATTGGGTGTCCTGGTAGGGGGATGGAGAAAAAGAATAGATCTCACCCTTTCATGGGGTTAATTGGGCATCCTGCCTCACTAGTAGAATTAATGTCAGTGTGGTTTGCAAGGTTCTCCCTCATGCAGTATCACCAGTTACACATGCTGCTGCAGTCCCTCTCCACTCACCTCAAGAAGATGGTGTTTGCTCCAGCCCCCAGCTGGGGGAGTTGCCAGAGGTGTCCCTGTTCACTGCTATCCATGGTGCTCTATGACATCTCTCTTTCTGTAGAATTTCCACTGCAAACTTCTCTCCAACTCTCCCCTGGGAATATTATTACCCCACATTTCTTCTGTTATCTTGCCATGATCGAAATCAGCATGTCTTTTCCTAATTCAGCCATTTTGGATTCCCTAAAAAAATGAATCAATTTGGCAGTTTCATTATTAATCTCAAAGAAATGTTAAAGTATGTGTGTGTGCATATATACATACATATATGTATCTAGAATTAAGATCTTTAAAATTGTTTGGAAACTAGAGTCAGGAACTAGAGCAAATTAGCAAACTCAGATACTTTGATAAGGGACACAGGCATCTTAACTGGCATCTTAATAATGCTTATTCCTGAATGAGAGTTCTTATTGTTTCATATTATTACCAGAATTTAGGGTTGCAGTTATGCTGGATTTTGTCCATCCTAGTTGATTTGTAGTGATATTTCATTGTATTTTAACTAGCTGTTCTCTAATGACATAATGATGTTGAATATTTTTTTAAACTCTTGATTTCGACCTACATATCTTGTTTGATAATGTGTTGATTCAAATGTTTCCTTCATTATTAAATTGATTTCTCATTGTCTTATTTATAATAAGAATTCTTTGATGTTTTAAATGTATTTTTGAGCGTATTTACATATTGGTAAGAGTTCTTGATCAAATATATCTTTTTGGAAATATATTCTCCTATTCTGTGGCTTATCTAACTCATTCTCTGGACATTATCTTTTGTATAACAGAAGCTTTCCAAATTTAGAGAAGTCCTGCATTCCAGCTATATCTTACATGCATCATCCTTTGAAGTCACTGCTGAAAAATCATTTATATATATAAGATCAACTAGATTTACTCTACATTTGCATTTTGCATTTAGATAAATGTTCCATTTTGTGCCAGATTTTTTGGTGGATGTAAGCTCTGTGACCAGATTCTTTACTGTCTAGCATGTGATGTCTAGTTTTTCTAACACCACTTATTGAATCTATCTTTTTTTTTATTATATAACCTTTGTACTTTCTCAAAGATCACTTAAGTATATATCTGTGAGTATATTTTGGGGTACTCTATTCTGCTACATTAATATATTTCTTTTTTTTTTCTTGACAGGCAGAGTTACACAGTGAGAGAAAGAGACAGAGAGAAAAGTCTTCCTTTTTCTGTTGTTTCACCCCCCAAGTGGCCGCTACGGCTGGCACGTTGTGGCCGTTGCACTGAGCTGATCCGAAGCCAGGAGCCAGGTGCTTCCTCTTGGTCTCCCATGCGGGTGCAGGACCCAAGCACTTGGGCCATCCTCCACTGCACTCCTGAGTCACAGCAGAGAGCTGGACTAGAAGAGCAGCAACCGGGACAGAATCCAGCGCCCAAACTGGGACTAGAACCCAGTGTGCTGGTGCCACAGGCAGAGGATTAGCCTAGTGAGCCATGGCACCGGCCATATATTTCTTCATTTTTTATCAGTCCCACACTGTTTTATTTATCTTGTCTGTTTAATAAGTCTCAAAGGTTGTATAGGTTCTCTAATATTTTTTATTCATTCAGTATTTGAGTATTCTGAATCTTTTGCCTCGTCGTGTGAACTCTGGAGTCCATTTGTCAATATCCAAAAATTAACTTGTTGGAACTTTGACTGGGATTTTTTAAAAATTTATAGATATCCATTTAAAAATAACTGTCATCTTGATATTATTGAGTCTTCCTATTCCTAAACATGCAATATCTCTTCTTTTACTTTTTCTTTGTTTTCTTTTGCCAGATTTTTATAGTTTTCTTCATATAGGATTTCTTACCTATTATGTCAGACTTATACTCAAATTCTTTTTTTTAATTAAATGTGCTTTATTATAGACATCCAGATTGTAAATAACAACTCCCCCTTCAATACCTGTTAATTTCATCATCTCCTCCAACTTATAATAAGAACAAAAGGCTAAAAATCTGAATCACATCATTATATAGCATTTTTTTAAACTTTTATTTAATGAATATAAATTTCCAAACTACAGCTTATGGATTACAATGGCTTCCCCCCCAAACTTCCCTCCCACCCGCAACTCTCCCTTTTCCCGCTCCCTCTCCCCTTCCATTCACATCAAGATTCATTTTAAATTCTCTTTATATACAACAGATCAGTTTAGTATATATTAAGTAAAGATTCAACAGTTTGCCCCCACATAGTAACACAAAGTGAAAAATTCTGTTGGAGTACTAGTTATAGCATTAAATCACAATGTACAGCACATTAAGGACAGAGATCCTACATGATATTTTTTAAAAATTGATTAATTTTCTATGCAATTTCCAATTTAAAACCACGTTTTTTTTTTCATTTTCAATTATCTTTATATACCGAAGATCGATTCTGTATATACTAAGTAAAGATTTCATCAGTTTGCACAAACACAGAAACACAAAGTGTAAAAATACTGTTTCAGTACTAGTTATAGCATTACTTCACATTGGACAACACATTAAGGACAGATCCCACATGAGACGTAAGTACACAGTGACTCCTGTTGTTGACTTAACAATTTGACACTCTTGTTTATGGCGTCAGTAATCTCCCTAGGCTCTAGTCATGAGTTGCCAAGGCTATGGAAGTCTTTTGAGTTCACCAACTTTGATCTTATTCCAATAGGATCATAGTCAAAGTGGAAGTTCTCTCCTCCCTTCAGAGAAAGGTACCTCCTTCTTTGATGGCCCCGTTCTTTCCACTGGGATCTCACTTGCAGAGATCTTTCATTTAAGTCTTCTTCTTCTTCTTCTTCTTCTTTTTTTTTTTTTTTTGAAAGAGTGTCTTGGCTTTCCATGCCTAAATTACTCTCATGTGCTCTTGAGCCAAATCTAAATGTCTTAAGGGCTGATTCTGAGGCCAGAGTGCTATTTAGGACATCTGCCATTCTATGAGTCTGCTGTGTATCCCACTTCCCACGTTGGATCTTTTTCTCCCTTTTTGATTCTATCAGTTAGTATTAGCAGACACTTGTCTTGTTTGTGTGATCCCTTTGACTCTTAGACCTATCAGTGTTATCAATTGTGAGCTGAAATTGATCACTTGGACTAGTGAGATGGCATTGGTACATGCTACCTTGATGTACTGGAATCCCTTGGCACATTTCTAACTCCACCATTTGGGGCAAGTCCGATTGAGCATGTCCCAAATAGTACATCTCCTCCCTCTCTTTTTCCCACTCTTATATTTAACAGGGATCACTTTTCAGTTAAAATTTAAACACCTAAGAATAATTGTGTGTTAATTACAGAGTTCAACCACCAGTAATAGAACAAAAAAATACTAAAAACGATAAAGTATTACATTGTACATCAACAGTCAGGACAAGAGCTGATCAAGTCACTTTTTCTCATAGTGTCCATTTCACTTCAACAGGTTTCCCCTTTGGTGCTCAGTTAGTTGTCATTGATCACGGAAATCAAATGCTCAAATTCTTAAACATATGATTGCTAATGTGAATGTTAATGTGTTTTTAATTTCAAATTCCACTTATTTGTTGCTAGTATATAGAAAAGAGATAGGCTTTTGTATACTAACTTTGTTTTCTGAAACATCACCATAATCATTTATTAGTTGCAGATGTTTCTTTGTCCTTTATTTCATGTTTTCTACATAAATGATCATGTCATCTGTGAACAAAGAAAATTTTATTTCTTGCTTCACCATCTATAGGCCTTATCCATTTTCTTATTTTCTTGCATTACCTAGGATGTATAATATGCTATTGAAAAGCAGTGATAAGAAAGGTTATCCTTGCTTTGCTTCTGATTTAAAAAAAATGTTTTAAGCTTTAAATTTCATAAATATACTATTGCTTTTTAGCTTATTTTTTAATGGTTTCCTTTATCAACTTGAGGGAGTTGTGTTAAATTCCTACTTTGCTGAGAGTTTTTATTGTGAATGTGTATTGTATTTTATCAAACACCTTTTCTGCCTGTATTGATCAGCTCCTCTGATTTTTTTCTTTTCTTCTGAATGATTTATCTATTCATTTGAAAATTAGAGTTACATAGAGAGAGGGGGAGACAGAAATGGAGAGAGAGTGCTCCATCCTCTGAGATCCACAGATGGCTGCAACAGTTTGGGCTGGGCCAGGCTGAAATCAGGAGCCCAGAGATCCCTCCAGGTCTCCCTTGTGTGGGGCAGGGGTCCACGAACTTGGGCCATACTTTGCTGTTTTTCTCAGCCATTAGCAAGGAGTTGGATTGAAAGTGGAGCATCCGAGACTTGAACCAGTGCCCCTGTGGGAAACTGGTGATGAGGCAGTGGCTTAACCTGCTATGCCACAATGCTGGCCCTGTGATTTTTCTTTTTAGACTATTGATATGATGGATTACATCAGCTAATTTTTGCATTTCAAACCAATCATACATGCTTTGAGTAAATTACTTTGTATGGCATAAAATTATTTTTATGTAATTAGTTTTATGTACTGTTGGATTCAATCTGCTAATAGTTTGCTTTAAATTTTTGCATCTATGTTCATGAGGAACATTGGTTTGTAGGTTTTTTTTTGTAATGTGTTTGTCTAGTTTTGGAATTATGTTAATTCTTGACTCAGAATGAGTTATAAATAGCTCTTTTATTTCTATCTCCTGGCAGATGTTTATAGGATCAACTTAATTTTTCCCTGAATATTTGGTAGAATTCACAAGTGAATCTATCAGGGCATGGTGTTATTAAATATTGATTAGATTTGTTTGTTATTATATATAGGCTTATTTCCATTGTCTATCTCTTATGTGAATTTTGGCAGATTGGGTCTTTAAAGGAATTGGTCCATTTCTTCTAAGCTATCCAATACATGGGCACATCATTGTTCATTTTATCCTTTTAATGTCCGTGTGATCTACATTAACATACTCTTTTTCATTTCTGGTGTTAATAATCTATATCTTCTTGCTTTGTAATTAGCCTAACTGGTTTTGGAAGTTAAAATTTGTGACTGTACTTGATATAAGTAGACTATATATTGAAGGTACTTCTTGGTAAATTAAAAGTAGAGAACTAACTTCCATATTATTCTCATGGTTGAAATAACATTTATAATTTTCTCAGTTCATCTTATTAGTAATATCTAGAAGTCAGTTATGATTTTAATTTTTAAATTCAGGTAAATTATTTTATTGGTCTTCATAAATAGCTTTCATAAAATGTAAAATTCTATAGTGTCATAAAGCTTAATTTTGTTTCCAGTCTTTTCTCTGCAAACTCTTGTTCTTTCAATCTTTCCTCATAAATTATTCTCTGTCAAGTATCTCTGAGTAACTACCAACTATAATTTTTCCTATGTTATTCCTTTTTTTATTTTAATTTTTAGCTGATTTGAGAAAATGTAAACACTAATTGCATGTTCTTTATTATAGAGTCAGTACTTGTAAGGAATGCCTACCTTTATTTCCTTTTTTCTCCTTTTGGAAACACATTATTTGTTCTGACACAAGTACATTTTGTGTGCCTACCAAGTATCAGGTATTGTATTAGAGCTGGTGAAACCATAACTGACAAAGTCACTGACTTCATGGAGACTATAATCTAACAGAGAACATAATCAGCACAGACTGTAATTTTTAATCATGTATATTGGTTTTGATGATTAATAAGAAAATAATGTGTTTCCCAAACATATCCCCTTGGTGATCAATAGCCCCTCCTTCTTTTTCTCTCAATGCTCACCTTTGCCTTTCCATTTTAAGTCCTACAACACATTTAAATCAAAGCTCAAATTGAACATCCTTTATTAATTATTTCCTAATTTTTTGCAAAGACAATCATCAGTACTTCTGTTGACATATTATAAATAATAAATTATCAAGCTAAGAACTATGTATTTGATGTATTTGTCTGACTTCCTCTTCCAAGAACTTTCCCTCTTGATCATTGGTTTTCAACATGAAATAAACATTTGAACCATAGAAGACATTTAAAAACATACCAGTGTCTGTCCTCACTGAACCTTCCTCCTGGGAAAGAAGAGGAGAATCAGACTTCTTTTTTTTATTTAGTAAATATAAATTTCCAAAGTACAGTTTATGGATTATAATGGCTCCCACCCCCCGATAATTTCCCTCCCATTCGCACCCCTCCCATCTCCCGCTCCCTCTCCCATTCCATTCACATCAAGATTCATTTTAAATTCTCTTTATATACCGAAGATTGATTCTGTATATACTAAGTAAAGATTTCATCAGTTTGCACCCACACAGAAACACAAAGTGTAAAAATACTGTTTCAGTACTAGTTATAGCATTACTTCACATTGGACAACACATTAAGGACAGATCCCACATGAGACGTAAGTACACAGTGACTCCTGTTGTTGACTTAACAATTTGACACTCTTGTTTATGGCGTCAGTAATCTCCCTAGGCTCTAGTCATGAGTTGCCAAGGCTATGGAAGTCTTTTGAGTTCACCAACTTTGATCTTATTCCAATAGGATCATAGTCAAAGTGGAAGTTCTCTCCTCCCTTCAGAGAAAGGTACCTCCTTCTTTGATGGCCCCGTTCTTTCCACTGGGATCTCATTTGCAGAGATCTTTCATTTAAGTAGTCTTCTTCTTCTTCTTCTTCTTCTTCTTCTTCTTCTTCTTCTTCTTCTTCTTTTTGACAGAGTGTCTTGGCTTTCCATGCCTAAAATACTCTCATGGGCTCTTCAGCCAGATCCAAATGCCTTAAGGGCTGATTCTGAGGCCAGAGTGCTATTTAGGACATCTGCCATTCTATGAGTCTGCTGTGTCTCCCGCTTCCCATGATGGATCCTTCTCTCCCTTTTTGATACTCTCAGTTAGTATTAGCAGACCCTAGTTTTGTTTGTGTGATCCCTTTGACTCTTAGACCTATCAGTGTTATCAATTGTGAGCTGAAATTGATCACTTTGACTAGTGAGATGGCATTGGTACATGCCACCTTGATGGGATTGTATTGGAATCCCCTGGCAGGTTTCTAACTCCACCATTTGGGGCAAGTCTGATGGAGCATGTCTTCTAAATATTACAAAAAAAATTGAAATCTCCTTTCAGTACAGAATCATATGAAAAGATGAGCTGAATACAGAATTTGCCAATATTTCAACTGATAGTTCCATGATTTTCATCCTTTATGTTGTTGATATGTATTATGTTTATTGATTTACATATGTTGAACCATCCCTGAATACATGGGATAAATCCAGCTTGGTCAGGGTGAATGATCTTTTTGATGTGTTGTTAGATTCCATCTCCTAGTATTTTGTTGAGGATTTTAACATCCTTTTGGTCATGACTATTTATTTACAATTTTTCTTTCTTCTTCCTTCTACTTTTCCTGCTCCAACTCCTCCTCCACTATTCTTCCCCCTTCTCACTTTTTATTTATGTCCTGATCTGGTGTCAGAAACAAGGTTAAACTGTCCTTGTGGAATGGATTTGGATGGGTTCCTCTCCTTTCAAGTTTTTGGGATAATTTGAGAAAAATTTCTGTTAGTTTTTCCTTAAAAGTTTAGTAGAATTCAGCAGTGAATCCATCTTGTCCTAAGCTTTCCATTCTTGAGACACTGTTTACAATGATCAAATTTCATTATTCCTTACTCATTTGTTCAAGTTTACTATGTCTTCATGATTTAATTTTGATATTTTATGTATCAAGAAATGTATTCATTACTTATAGGTTTTTCCAGTTTTTTATCTTATAGTTGTTCATAAAGGTTCCTGTGATTCTTTGCGTTTTATTTTCATTACTGATTTAATTGATTTGCATATTTTCTTTTTTGTCGTTTGTTTTTTAATTGTCTACTTCTGTTATTCCTTCTCTAATTTGTACTATTTCTTTCCTTTCACACCTTTGAATTCAGTTCTTATTTTTCTAGCTCCAATAGATGTCTTGTTATGTTGTTTATTTATATCCTTTCATTTTTTTTTAAATATAGGGACTCAATTACTATAACTTTTTCTCTTAGTTTTGCTTTTGCTGTGTCTCAAAAATGTTTTATATTGTGTTTCCATTTTTGTTAGGTTCAGAGAATTTTTTTTTAAAATATTTATTTGATGATCTTTTCATCTGCTCATTTACTTCCCAAGTTGCTACAATGTTTGTGGCTGGGAAAGGCTGAAGCCAGAAGTCTAGAACTCCATCTGAGACTCACATGAGGGTGCAGTGTCCCAAGGACTTGGGCCATCCTTCTGCTGCTTTCCCAGTCACACTAACAAGGACTAGGTCAGAAGCGGAACAGCCAAGACACCAACTGGCCACTGTATGGACTGCTGGTGCTGCAGGCAGCAGCTTAAGCCTTCAAGGTTATTATTGCCAAGTAATGACTTGCTCATGCCATTTTTTTCCCTAAAATTTATTTATTTTAAAAGATTTATTTATTTACTTGAAAGTCAGAGTTAACACAGAGAGAAGGAGTGGCAGAGAGAGAAGAGAGAGAGAGAGAAAGTCTTCCATCTGCTGGTTCACTCCCCAGTTGGCAGCAGTGGCTGAAGCTGTGCTGATCCTAAGCCAGGAGCCAGGAGCTTCTTAGGGGTCTCCCACACAAGTGCATGGGCCCAAGGAACTGGGCCATCCTCTATTGCTTTCCTAGGCCACAGCAGAAGGCCTGCTCAGAAGTGGAGCAGCCAGGACTCGAACCAGTGCCCACATGGGATGCCAGCACTTCAGGAGGCAGCTTTACCCACTTTGCCACAGCTTCAAAGCTAGCACTGGTGCTAGGCAGAACAACTAGAAGTCCCTCTAGTTGTTGACTAAGGGAATGACTGTATCAAATATGGACCTTGTCCCTGGGATGGTAGAGAATGCACACTCTGGGCCCATCGCATGATAGAGGCCTGGACCCCAAGTCTTGTGCTAGATTGGGCAGGAGACAGAAACCCCACCAACTGTGCTTGGGAGGATTATAATTCTGTGCTGTGTTTTTGATTATTATTTCAAATGTTTGTACAGATTTCAAGATTTAAGTGTCCTAAGGGCTTCTTCTAATTCATATATTAAAAACCTATGTTTAAAAAGCCCTTATATTTCCTGGGAATAAATTCTATAATTGGCAATAGTTGAGAAAATATGATTTCATAGATATATTACCGTGTGTGAAGACTCTCCTCAAGTGCTGTGAAGATCTTTACTCTATGGTTCTTTAACTGTTCCACAGAAAATTAAATTCCTTTGCTTTTTCCTTTACATGCCATCCTCCTCTCTAGCTGTCTAGCAGCTATTTTCTTCTTCATCGGATGATTGTTATTTTATTCTTCTTGTGTAGGTGGTTGTTTTCCCAGAATGAAGATTTGGATCAAAACAACTTAGTCAGTGAATATATCTAGGCAGCCTACATTTTATTTCTGACCAACTGTCTCTCACACATTTCTCAATTCCCTATGACTTTTAGCTTATAAACATTTGAACAAAAACCTAATGTCTAATCTAGAAGGCAAACCTTATTTTGTCAAGAATGCTTTAATTCTTTTGACAGACCAGAATTTTCTAGGATTAAAATATAACAAACTGACTTTATTAAGTATTTTCTTGTCAAGCTTTGGTCACGTAAGAAGTAAAACATTTTCTGAAAATGATGTTGCTTTGGGAAGAATTTTTAACCATTAATAATGTACATTAAACTGCTATTTTAGCTAAACTGTTAAATAATGTATGAATATTCACTAAATGACATTAGTCTTATAGATATCTGAAGATAATAAGTTCATTTCAAGCACCATTATTTTATAGGTTAGTAATGGGACTTTATGTAGTACATGGAGGTATATTCAAAATGCAAAGTCACTTCTAAAAGATATGCTGTATATTTTTCCAAACTCAACTTGTCTTAAAGTACAGTACCTTTAATGCTGATTATACAGAAATCGTATCTCTATTCCTTTTTCATAGGGTTTCAGCTTTACTCTATATGTATTCCCTCAGCATGAAACAGTGTCCTTCCAACACAGAATAATATTTTTTCTCCCCAGAGGAATGGTCTAAGAAAACTCCTGGACATAGCAAGCATTTGGCCTGGAGGTTAAGACACCATTTGAGATGCCCACACCCCATATCAGAGTGCTTGGTTTCAAGTTCCAATTCTGCTCATGATTCCAGCTTCCTGCTAATGCTCACCCTTGGTGGCACTGGGTGATGGTTTCAAGTAGTGGGATTCCTGTAATGTGGGAGGCCTGGTCTGAGTTCCTAGCATCTGGCTTTGACCTACATTAGCCACAGTTATTGTAGCTATCTGGGAAGTCAATAAGCACATGGGGGCCCTCTCTTTCTGTGTGTGTATGTCTGACTCATTGCATCTTAAATCAAAAAATCCTAAAATAATAAATAAAATCTTCCATCAGTTCTTGAAGCAAGTCCTATTTTCTCAGTTACAAGTAGAAAAAAAACTCATGTAATTATTTTCACAAAATTTATACACCACTTAAAAGTATTAGTAGAACAGATTGGAAGTTTATACTTATGTTTTAGAAAATCAGGACATTTAAAGAGTTTAGTGAGCCTCTGCTGTATTTTATTTGTATTATTTTAATTTTCTAGAAAAGGAATAAATTTGATAGCTCCTTCCTTTCATGCTATTATGATTATACTAACAGGTCAATTTCCATGACATGTTTGATTTTTCTTCACAAGAAAGTGTATTTCTGATAGGAAATATGGTTCTTGAGGAAACCAGTGACAATAATAGGCTATGATAAGGTCTGTGATCAGAAGATTTGATTCCTGCAAAATTTCTTATGGCATTAATATATACCTTAGATGATATATAGGATTATTAACAATAGAAGAATATATATTATGTAAACTAAACTTTAAAATTCAGCCAGTAATATTTATTGAGCTCCTTCAATAAGTGAGAAGAAATAATTATCCTGTGTATGGGTGGGGGAGCTCTTCTAAATTTCAGCTGAACTTAACCTCTCCATTAAATATTGTGACCTTCATTCTGCCTGATCTTAGAGAAAAGGGAAGTTTTTAATGTGGTTGAACATAGTAAAGCATACTAACTGGCTCATAATTATTGGCTTATACTTCAAATTATGAATATATTATCATTTTGAAAATAGAAATAGAACATTTCATCCAACTCAAGCTTTGATTTTTCTTTGTTTCTTTTTTTTTTCTTCATTGGAGTCCATACTTCTTAGTTATCCTGCTGTCTTGTCTTCTGAATTCACATATTATTATTATAAGTTCAAGCCTCTTGATGCAATCCAAATAAAGAATAAAATTACATGGCTAATTTTGAAGAATAAAGTTGCATCTATAACTTTTTAGGTAATATACCATACACCTTGAGCAAAGTCTATTATGAGAAGGCAGTAGCAGCATCTTTGTCCATTGTGTGTTGCACACATGGACTCTATAAGAGAGAGAACCAAATCTGGGCTCAGTCTATTGGCGACTCTGGATACTATATCATATCAATACCATAAGAATTCATTATTTTACCTTTAATCTCTGTTTAAATGATGATGATAGAGGAGAAGATTAATGACTGAGAGTCCTGAGTGACAATAAGTCCAAACAGACTTTAATATTTTATGTCTGGGAGCCCAAGAAAGTTACGATGTATTCATGGAAATCTGAATGGTTGAAAGGATGCTGCGCTCAGTTTTGGACAGACTGAATAAAGTGCTCCTGGGATATGTGGGTGGAAATGTCTGTAATTATTGAGCTGGTGCTCCTTTATAAATTAGAGCTTTTCATCTGTGCCTTTTAGTGCCTTCCCAGGTCACTCCCCTTTTTTCAAGGAAAATGAATTACCAACATCTCTTAATCTGCCCTTCTTTTAAAAGACTATCCCAGCAGCACTGCTGAATAGACAGTTGCCTATATGACTTGACTCCCAGCTTCAGATGAATAGACATATGGCTCAGCTGATGTCAAATCAGAATCTCTTCCAGGAATTTGAATTTGGATTTCATAGATGTTTCTTAATCTCAAGGTTGTTGCTTGAACTTGAATTGGGGCATCCATATGTATACCAAAACAGAGAAAAATAATAAATTATTGAAAAAGACCAAACAGAGATGAGGGAATATGTGGAACATGGGAAAATATGTGGATATATAGATATACATAGGTAAATCTCTTATGATAAATTCAATATACAAATGAATACTGGCTACTGGAAATGTGCCAGATATACAAATGGGTGACAAAAAATTCCTGATGTTCAACCATGACAAACATATATTGGGATGATACCCTGTCTCACATTGATTATGTCTTCTTAAATCTGCCACAAATATGAGATTTGGGATCAGATGCAATGTTTTTAACAGGTCCGTAATGAGACATATTAATCAATATAGGCAAAGTCTACTTTATCTTAAAAAAATTTGGGACTACATGAACAAAATAACACTTAGATTAGATAGGCTTATGGTCATGCCCAGTGAGAATTTTTTGAAGTTGCCAAGGTACTAGTGTTAGCCTAGGTCTTGCACCTTTGGACACTTGGTTGGGACTTAGGTCCTATAATTTACTCTCTCTTTTTATAGCTTCATTTATTAAAGATTATTTATTTATTTATTTATTTGAAAGGTAGAGTTACAGATAGAGGAGGAGCAATATATATAGAGAAGTCTTCCATCCCAGATGGCCATAGCAGCTAGGGCTGTGCCAGGCCAAAACCAGGAACCAGGAGTTTCATCTGGCCTCCCACATGGTTGCAGGTGCCCACGTACATGGGCCATTTTCTGCTGCTTTCCTAAATGGATTAGTAGGGAGCTGGATCAGAAGTGAAGCAGTTAGAACTTGAACCAATGCCCATGCAGGATGCTGGTGTAGCAAGTGACAAGTTAACACATTATGCTACAACACTGGCCCCTAATTTCTTTCTTATTCATGCAAAAATCATTTTTGGTTACATGCAACTAAAAGAAATGATTTTACTTTAGTATATGTGAGTATTAGAAAGCTATAATGAGATGGGACATTGGTCAAAGGACACATGATAATCAAATACTTATGATGTACCAACTGCAAAGCTGTGTGTAAGCTGTATTAGGGGTCACAACAAGGTAATAGGTTATTAATTTCAGCATTAACAGCACTTTAAAGTTTTTGAGGGCCTATAAATTACATAAACATTTTTGTCCTCACATTAGTCATTTAAATCATACATTCTTATTTTACTCACCTCTTGCAGATAACAAATGTGAGGGTAAGACAGGTTATATAACTTGCTCCTGATCTTGTGATTAGTCCATGGCAGGTGGCTAGATCTCAAGGTTTTCTTTAATTTTAGATCTCATTACTTATCTCCATACAAGATGCAACTTTGGTTATCATGTCAAACACTTACAAAGATATCATACTTTAAAAAATTAAATAAATTTAATAAATAAAAAGAATGCATTTTAATATAGATCTTTCATAAGTTGTAGCAACTTGAAATGTATACATCCTAAGACATTTTCATTAGAAATTCTAAATGTCTATTTCTTATTCTTACATCCATTTCTTAAAGACTTGTCCTTTTCATATCCCTAGAGTTTGCAGACCTATGTTCCATATAAACTAAATCCACCAAATTATAATGTATAGGGTTGGATATTGGTATCTAATGTAAGCCGGACATCCGTTTCTTTCTATCAAAATTTTTGGGTTAGGACAGAAATACCGAGTTCCAAGTTCTTGGCACAGGACCTGTAAGGTCAAGTATGCTCAGGAGCTGAGACGGCAGTTCTGGTGTGGACATCATGGACAGGTGCTAACAGCCAAATCATCTGAATACTGTATCTCACAAAAATTAAGAAGGGAAGCAGAGAAAAGCAGAAAAACAGACCATTCACCTCCAGAGAAAAGCAGAGGGAGAGAAAGAGAAACTTTATGATGTGGTTACTGGGTGTCTGTTTCCCATATCTCTCCTGTGCAAGGCTGTTTCACTTCCTGTTCCTGAGTTATATGTGCAATTCCTATATCCTTCCTCCAAACGCTGCAGTAACTGGAATGGATTTCTGAAACAACGTGTTTTCTGATTAACAAAAAATGTAATGCTGTAAGATTAAGATAATATGCAGCTGAATTTTCATTTTAATATTATAAGCAAATGGTTATGATATGCCATATAAATTTATCTACCAATAACAAAAAACATCCAGGTTTATGTTTCTATAGATTTTATTTTAAGTAGTAATTTGTTTGCATTTTTTGTTTTTAAAGATTTATTTTGAAAGTCAGAGTTACAGAGATAGAGGGAGAGACAGAGAGAGAAGGAGAGAGAGATATATATTTCCATCCACTGGTTCACTCCCTAAATGACCGCAATGGCCAGAGTTGGGTCAGACAAAGCCAGGAGCCAGGAACCAGGAGCTTCATCCTAATTGCTACATGGGTAGCAAGGGCTCAAATACCTGGTCCAGGTTCCTCTGATTTACTCAGGCCATTAACAGGGAGCTAGATTGAAAGTAGAGCATCTGGGACATGAACTGGTGCCCATATGTGACGCTGCTGTCTCAGGGAGCGGCTTAGCCTACTATGTCACAACACTGGCCCCTCATTTCTGTTTTTAATCTTTATTATCAACCATTTAGATTTTTAAAGTATTTATTCATAAAATAATTAATTAAAAACTTTGAATTCTTGAGATTTGCCAGATAATTAAGCCCAGATTTGTAAAATCATAATATTGTGTGATAACAGCTTATTATTATTAATACTCTAAATAAGTCATCATGTGGCCTTCTGTATTAGTTTCCTAGGGCTGCCACTAAATATTGCCAAACTAGATGACTTATGAAGCAACATCAATTCATTCTCTCACAGTTCCAGAGGATAGAAGCCCAAAATCTCTCTAATATCACCAGAGACAAACTGATTCCATGCCTTTCTGTTAGCGTCTGGCATTTCTTTGGCACTTCTTGTCTCGTGGATGCATCTCTTCAGCTTTTGACGCTGTTGTCACATAGTATTTTTTTTTCTTTTTTTTTTTCTGCCTATGTCTCTTCTCATCTCATAAAGGCACTTGTCTTGTTAAATTTGCATTCAACCTTCAATCTGACTTTCTGTTAATTTGATTACTTTGTAAAGGCTAGATTTCCAAATAAGATCACATTCACAGGTCCAAGGGGACGAGGGGCTAGGACTTCAAATAAGATTTTGGCAGATACACAATTCAGTGTGTAAAACCCTCAGATAAAAGGGAAATTGATGAAGTGAAAGCAAAAACAAAAACAAAAACAAACACCTAGCCGCTGCTGTATCACTAATCAGAGCCTTTCCCCTCTTATCCAGAGAATGGCATTGAAAAAGGATTAAATATGTGAGTACGTCATCAACATAAGAAGCAGTAAGTAGAGACCTGAAGAGTCTTTCTTTCAACTTTCTATTGTAAGCAAACATGTTATGGGAAGTTATCAGCTTATAATTATGTATCACAGAAAGCAAGGGAGTTGGAACTCTGAATCAACTTCCCCAATTTAAGAAGGTGAAGAAAAAAAAAAAAACTAAGTATTGATCAATTCCATTGCTAATGATATTTTTAGCTAAATAAAAATAAGTACTAGATCATGAAGGACTATATCATAAATACTAGGTATGAAGGACTTATGAATGTTTAGCATCTCATTGGGGCTGGCATTGTGACATTAATGAGTTAGGCCACCACCTGCAACACAAGCATTCCATATGGGCACCAATTTGAGTTCTGGCTGCTCCACTTCTGATCTAGCTCCCTGCTAATGTGCCTGGGAAAGCAGCTGAAGATGGTTCAACTGCCTGGACATTTCACTCATGTGGGAGACCCAGAAGAAATTTCTGACTCCTGGCTTTAGCCTAGCCCAGCCCCTGTGGGTGAGCCATTTGGGGAGTGAACCAGCACATGGAAAATATGGAAGACTGATCTCTCTCTATTTCTCTTTCTCTCTCTGTCTCTCCTCCTCTCTCTGTGTAGCTGACTTTCAAATGAATAGATAGGTAGATAGATAGGATGAGAATCTCACTGATGACAAGGTCAGTGTGGTACAATCACACAGAGACTGAGTCAGTACCTATTCAAAGGAAAGAAGCTGAGGGTTCAGTGTTATGGTGCAGCAGGTTAAGATGCTGTTTCTGATGTTGGCATTTCTTGTAGAATGACAGTTCAAATCCAGGCTACTCAGCTTCCAGTATTCCATCTGGGTTTCCCATGAGGGTGGCAAAGACTCAATTACTTCAGCCGTTACCAGCTGCCTTCCAGGCTGTGCACTAGCAGGAAGCTCGAATATAACACAAAGCTTGGACTTAACCAGACACTCTGGGATGGAATGTAGGCATTTTCTATACATATTCTACTTAATTTTTTCCCTAGAAGACATTAATAATGTGGACATTTGGTAAAGTGCCAATTATAATGCCAATATCCCATCCTGCAGTGTCTGGTTCAAGAGAATATAAATATAGAATATTTTGAATTTGGTTGTAGTTTCTAATGGATCAAGTTTATTTTCTTGTTGTTTTAAAAGATTGCCATATAGATAGAACTTTACATTGTATCTATGTACTTTCATCTTTTTTCATTTACATTTCTTATGTAAACACAATACTGTGTGAGATAGGACTTAGCTCATGAACACACACACATACTCACACACACACACACGCACATGTTTAGATACCTGTTTGAGGCTTACAGGTCCTCCTTTTCCTTTTTCTTTTTTCTTCTCTCCCCTCTCTGTTCCTCCTTGCTTCAATCCTTCTTTCTGTCTCTCTTTCCTTCCTTCCTAAATCCCATCTTTTCTTCCTTCCTTTGATTTTGAGTCATGATTGACAATTGCTAAGAGAGATCACATTGTTTAAAATTTACAGTAATTTAAGTAAATATGTTAGCATCATGATGTATACTACAATAGAATATCATTACCACCCAAAGATTGGACTCAATTTTAAAAGCAATAATTTGCCGGCGCCGTGGCTCACTAGGCTAATCCTCTAGCTAGCGGCACCAGCACACGGGGTTCTAGTCCCGGTCGGGGCACCGATCCTGTCCCGGTTGCCCCTCTTCCAGGCCAGCTCTCTGCTGTGGCCAGGGAGTGCAGTGGAGGATGGCCCAAGTGCTTGGGCCCTGCACCCCATGGGAGACTAGGAGAAGCACCTGGCTCCTGCCATCGGATCAGCGCGGTGCGCTGGCCGCAGCGTGCCTACTGCGGCGGCCATTGGAGGGTGAACCAACGGCAAAAGGAAGACCTTTCTCTCTGTCTCTCTCTCACTGTCCACTCTGCCTGTCAAAAAAAAAATAAATAAATAAAAGCAATAATTTAAAATATTTGCAAAAATATATAAGAAATAAAAATTATCAACTTGCTGAAATAAAACATTTTTAAAAGTAATTCATATGAAAAGGAAAAACCAAATCAAATATACCCTGATTAACTTGTTTGCAGAAACATAAATTTTACACTTATTTGTGTTTATGCACTATTAGACCTTATAAACAAAGAGCGTGCTATCGACAGGGAAATAATTTTCCAAGGCACGCATATGATTTTTACAATTCAGAAATTATGAATATTTCTACAAATGATTGAAATAAAAAATAAAGGTAATTAACAATAAGTTGTAAAGAATATAATTAGAGTTCATCATAAAGGAAAACTAATGATGAATAAACATATCATACTCAAACTTGTCACTAATATCCACTTGATTTCATTAACAGGAGTTTTAGCACTAAACATTTATATTTAGCTTAGTACTTATATTTTGGCTTTTGCTCTATTGCAATTCTTGCCTAATATTCAATATCTATTTTCCCATTGCAACAAATGGTTTCCTTATGTTATCCCATGTAAATGAATTTATTATAGTCAACAGTCTCAAATTATTTTTTGTGTGATAGGTTAAGGGAGAAGGAAGGAAAAGTGAAGGAAGAAAGTGAAGTTTTTAGAATATTTGGTCCAGTTTTTTCCAGAACCTCTTATACAAATATGGACAAAATACAGAATGCTACAATAATATCACATAATTATTGAGAACATTAAGAAAGTTCTTATAAAGAAAACAGAAATCAAAAAAATTGTAAGAAAAACAAATAGATAATTCAACTTGGGTTCATAAAGTCAAATATTTTCACACATTTCCATGTTTCCATTGAATTTTCCCACTCCCTTCTCCTTTCCGAAGAGCTGTGGTTTTCCTCCAATGCTGGATACTCCAATTTGAAGTTCTCATCTCTGCACATGAAGGAGACAGGAAACAAGAGCAAATGAGTTGGAATCCTTTTCTACCTTTCAGAATGCAAACATTTTTTTCTTTTCTTTTTTTTAATTTTTTATTTGACAGGCAGAGTGGACAGTGAGAAAGAGAGAGACAGAGAGAAACGTCTCCCTTTTGACGTTGGTTCACCCTCCAATGGCCGCCGCGGCTGGCACGCTGCGGCCAGCGCACCGCGCTGATCCGATGGCAGGAGCCAGGTGCTTCTCCTGGTCTCCCATGGAGGTGTAGGGCTCAAGCACTTGGGCCATCCTCCACTGCACTCCTGGGCCACAGCAGAGAGCTGGCCTGCAAGAGGGGCAACCGGGACAGAATCCGGCGCCCCGACCGGGACTAGAACCCGGTGTGCTGGCGCCGCAAGGTGGAGGATTAGCCTATTGAGCCGCGGTGCCAGCTGAATGCAAACATTTTTAAGAAGTCTGCTGGACCTTTGTTTTCTGTCTGTTACCTTGGGAACTCAATAAGAGGAAATCATCAATGATGAGTTATTAATGATTAATGAATGGATTTAGAATGTAGCTTAATATCTTGAAACAAGAGTAAAATATTTTTACTGATATCATAGAATTATTGAATTGGTTTTCTAACATGGTTGAGGTTGAGATTGCTGGACAGCATGGATAGAAAGTAGAACATTTCTTCATGAGATTGGAAAGGAAGGGTAATACTGTGAGATGAAGTCTGACTCATTTACTTTTGCTTCCTCTCTCCCTCTGCAGAGATATGAGAATTTTAGGTTGAAATAGCTGGAACTAGAAAATGTGATGGGGCCGGTGCTGTGGCTAACTTTGTTAATCCTCTGCCTGCGGCAGTGCCGGCATCCCATATGGGTGCCAGGTTCTAGTCCCGGTTGCTCCTCTTCCACTCCAGCTCTATGCTGTGGTCCAGGAAGGCAGTGGAGGATTGCCCAAGTGCTTGGGCTCCTGCACCCGCATGGGAGACCAGGAGGAAGCACCTGGCTCCTGGCTTCAGATCAGCGTAGCTCCGGCCGTAGTGGCCATTTGGGGGGTGAACCAACTGAAAGAAGGCCTTTCTCTCTCTCTCTCTCTCACTAACTCTATCTGTCAAATGAAAAGAAAAGAAAGGAAAAGAAAAGAAAAGAAAGAAAAGAAAAGAAAAGAAAATGTGATAAGGGATAGTAGGTCAAGAAATATAACCATAATTCCATAGAAGAGAGAAGAGAGTGGGAACCATTCATGAAAAATGGAAGTGAGATAAGCACTGGTTGGAGATGAAAAATATCAATAGAGAGAGTAAATGTTATGAAGGATATAAAAAGGGTTTTAGAAGACATGAGTGGGTGAAATTCTCACAGTGACTACTGTCAAGGTGCTCAAGATATGGACAGAATCAAATGTTTGGAAAAAACCTTTGTGTTTAACATATGTTTTTGGTTCCAGGGCTCCTATCTGTAGTTGTATTATTATTTTTGTTAGCCTGCCTGAATGATCAATGGCTTTGAGTAGCTCTAATTGCTAAGGGAATTTTCATAACTTGAGCACAAAAGATGCATCATTAATTGCTTAAAGGATAAGAAGACTAAGAAAATTCCTTAAAATTTAGTGAACACTATTTAGTGCGTACCGAAGGCAGATATCTATGCTTGGCTCTGAAACTGATAAGTAAGCGAATAGCTTTTTTTTTTTTCTTCTTTTATTGTTTAAAATCCAAACGTTATAATTGGCTACAATAATCCTTAAGATCTAAAAGAGGGTCTTAGAGACTTTCATAAAATAATAATAGAACCTATATGAGAATAAAAGGGCCACATTTATCTTTGAGAAGGGCATCTTAGGTAATCTACATCTTTTTATTCACTTCTTAATTTTGATGTGAGTGCTGTGTTAGTCTGGTTGCTAGAATACCAAGGACTGGGTTTTTTTTAAATTTTTTTAAAATTTATTTTATTTTTGGACTGGATTATTTATAATGGAATTTATTTCTCTCAGTGGAGGCTGCAAAGTCATATATCAAGAGACCAATGTCAGGGCATCTGGTAAGGGCCTTCTTGCAATGTGATAATATACAAGAGAGGGGAAGGCAAGGGAGCTAGTGCTGAAGAAAACTTCTCTTGTATAACAAAGCCACTCCCAAGATAACTACTTACTTCTGGGATAGCAGTATTAATCCTTTCTTGAGGGTGGAGCCCTCATGGCTTAATTATCTCCTAAAGGTCTCACCACTTAAGACTGTTACAATGGCAATCAGATTTCAGCATGAGTTTTGGAGAGAATATTCACCTTACAGTAAATGCTAATTGATTGCCATGCTAGAATGTTAAATTCCAGATAAATGTGAATTCATATAATTTTTGACAAAACTTTGTTGTTCATATTTACATTGTTTATTGTATTTGTGTAATTAGTTATTTTATATAGTAGAATTCAAAATTTTACAGTGTAAATCAGATGAAATAATAGGATCATAAAATATTATGTATGTACTTATATAAACTCAAAAGGTATCTATCTCTAGAAATACTCATCACCAGAACAAGGGTATGCTGAGAATAGTTATGAAGTTGTAGCATAGGTGAATATAGCGAATACGGTATACAATAAGCTAGTAAGATGCTAAGGGATTTCAAGGACGTAAACAATAATGAAGATAGAGGCACATGAGAAAATTCCCCCTACACACACTCATACATATCACTCTGTCTCTTCCTGGCCAACATTGCAAACATCTGGACACCAAAATACTGGCAACTGCAAAAGAGCAATCACAAAATAGAATTTAAAGTGTTATCTAATAACTCTGAGCACATCTGCTCTAAATCAGTTTCTCCAAGATTCATTTCATTAAAATCGGTCTTGCCAGCCCTTGTCATTTAGGCACCGGCTCTGTCACTCTTTCACTGTCACCTCCTTGACAGGATTCTGACAAGACCCAGAAGGTCACTTTAGCTCTTCACTCTTCTTTTCTTTTAATGGTTTATTAACAAGGCAAAGGCTATATATATATATATATATATATATATATATATTCTTTTCAATTGCATGTCTCTAGCCAATAACTGGCTCTGAGAAATGGGAAATTTTCTTGCAAAAACCTTTCAAAGTGCCAAGAAGTCCCCAGAAAGAGCATATATGTTAACGTTTTCAGTTAGTTTTATTTTTTTCAAAATTTATTGATTTATTTGAAAAGAAAAATGACATGAGAGAAATACACACTGAGAGATCTTACATCTGCTGATTCCCTCCCTTAATGACCACAACAGCTGGTGCTGGTCCAGGCTGAAGCCAGGAGTCCAGAGCTCCATCCAGTCTCTCATGTGCATGACAGAAGCCCAATACTTGAATCATACATGCAGCTCCCAGACATGTTAGCAGGAAGCTCCTAGACAATTAGCAGGATCTGAAGTACGGAGCAGCAGAGACTTGAAACAGACACCTCAGTATGGGGGGTGGCATCCCGAGCTATGGCTTAATCCACTGTGCCACAACCCCTGCTCCTGTGTTGCTTTTAAATATAATTTGGGTTTCATTAACTACAGTGAGATGAATAAATCATCTTCTCTTCCTTATTATGTTAATATTTTTCCAGAGTTCATTTGAAATTATTTTCTTTTTAATTTTTCCTACTAAGTTTCTTTTTTCCTTTTCACCTAGAACTTGATTTAGAATCTCTCTTATTATTAATTGCATTCAGTAGGAATTGATAAAATATCTCTCTCAATAAACTCCCAATTAACTGGAATACTTTGTGCACTGGAGGTCAACAATATAGCCCTGCTCTGAGGTGCATTCAGTCTGTTTCCCATGTGTTTCCACAGTTCCCCTGCAGCATAGCATTTTTTTTTTTTTTTTTTTTTTTTTTTTTTTTTTTTTTGCAGGTAGAGTGGACAGTGAGAGAGAGAGACAGAGAGAAAGGTCTTCCTTTACCGTTGGTTCACCCTCCAATGGCCGCTGCGGACAGCGCACCGCGCTGATCTGAAGCCAAGTGCTTCTCCTGGTCTCCCATGTGGGTGCAGGGCCCAAGCACTTGAGCCATCCTCCACTGCATTCCTGGGCCACAGCAGAGAGCTGGCCTGGAAGAGGGGCAACTGGGACAGAATCCGGCGCCCCGACCAGGACTGGAACCTGGTGTGCTGGCGCTGGAGGCGGAGGAATAGCCTAGTGAGCCCCGGCGCCAGCCACCATAGCATTTCTGTCAAAGCACAGCCAGTAGTATCATTTTCTTCAGTCTGTCCTGGGAGGACCTGCCCCCTCATCCTCTCATTGCCTCAGTCAGGGGCCTCCTTGCCCATCAAAAGAAGGGCCACTTGCCATCTATGTCTGTCTATCTGTCTGTCTATCTATCTATCTATCTATCTATCTATATATCTATTATCTATCTATTTTAAAAGTAGAGTTTTTTGAAATATGGGATTCATGGAATCCAGGGATACATTAAATGGGTTTGGGAGTAACTACAAACTCATTGATAATGTAATCTAAATGCAATCTTCATGTAAATTTCTCGAGAGTGGGGTCCATAGCTTTTTATCAAATTCTCCATTAATCCACCATCTTACCAAATTAAACATCCTTAAGGGTTACACAAAAGTTGTATTTACATATTTAATAGATGGCATATATTAATGTATGTGCAAAATTTTTAGCACAATAAAAATCCATAGAATTCCTTTAAAGTTTAGATTTTCATGCACCACAACCATGCTTTCCTGCCTTAATTTGTTTAAAAATGGTAAAGGACTTCCAACCTTCTGCCTTGCAACATATTGGTGGAGAGATTTTTTTTTTTTTTTTAATATACACTCACAGGGGCTGGCATTGTGTTATAGCAGCTAAAGTTGTGATCTGTGACTCAGCAACCCACATGGGCACTGGTTCTTGTCCCGGCCCACACACTTTTTTTTTTCTTTTAAGATTTATTTATTTATTTGAGAGTTACACAGAAAGAGAGAGAGAGAGGTCTTCCATCCACTGGTTCACTCCCTAGATGGCCACAATGGCTGGAGCTGCACCGATCTGAAGCCAGGAGCCAGGAGCTTCTTCTGGGTCTCCCACATGAGTACAGGGGCCCAAGGACCTGGGCCATCTTCTACTGCTTTCCCAGGCCACAGTAGAGAGCTGGATCAGAAGTGGAGCAGCTGGGACTCCAAGCGGTGTCCATATGGGATGCTGGCACTGCAGGCAGCAGCTTTACCCACTATGCCACAGTGCCGGCCCCTGGCCCCTGCACTTCTGATCCAGCTCCCTGCTAGTGACCTGAGAAAAGCAGCGAAAGATGGCCCAAGTGCTTGGATCATTGCCCCTTGTGGGAGACTGGATGAAGCTGCTGGCTCCTGGCTTCAGCCTGGCCCAACTCCAGCTGCTGTGACCATTTGGCGAGTGAACTGGTCAATGAGAGATATTTCTATCTCTGTGCTTCTCGCTTTCTTTCTGTAACCTTTCAACTAAATTAGTAAATCTTTAAAAATATATGTATTTACACACAGCTACATTCACATTAACACATACATCCCATTAAGAATTGTTTTGACATGGCTGACAGGTTGTCACCTCCAAGAACATTTTGTCCGTTCTTCTACATCTATACTTTTGTAATTTCAAAAATACTATGATAAAAATTATTTCTGTGGTTATATAAGCTTTTACTTCTTTTTTTTAAGTTTTATTTATTTCTGAAGGAATGGCAGAGAGAAAGGGAGAGAGAAAAAGACAGAGAGAGAAGGAGAGTCAGAGATCTTCCATCTGTTGGTTCACTCTCCAGATGGCTGCAATAGCTATGGTTGGGCCAGGCCAAACTCAGGAGCCTGGGATTCCATACAGATCTCCCATGTGCCTGGCAGGGGCCTAAGTATTTTGGCCATCTTCTGCTGTGTTCCCAGGTAGATTAACAGGGAGCTGAACAGGAAGCAGAGCTTCCAGTCTGAAGTGGTACTCCCATATGGGATACAGCTTAATCCATTGTGCCACAACACCAACCTCATGTTTCTTTATTTCTGATGTACACATTCTTTGTTCATAAATAACCTTTTTATTTTGCTTTTTCTTTTTTCTCAAAAGCTTTAATTGTGTACAATATGTCCATACAACCAACCATAAAACACAGTAAATTTTTGTAGTGATTAACATTAATAGACCTATGCCAGAAAAAAACTAAGTAAATGCAAAATATGACAAAAATTAAAGTGTTTGGTCGTGTTAAATTTAGGAATGGATTGCATTGGGAAAGCAGTTTTTGTCTATTTTAAAGAGTATATTGATTTTTAGTGTGACAAATTCTGTCCACGTGAGAATAAAATATCTTGCCACAATAAAAATTGAATATTTTGCTGAATTAAAAGCAACCAGTTGGTTAGACTGAAATTGTATCTAAATATCCTAGGTTTCTGAATTATCCACAAAAGCTACCATTTTGTTTCATATCATTTTCTGTATTAAATCTCCAAGTCACCAACTTTTGGGAATCCAATTTGTGTGACTCTGCTTTATAAGTTACAGTCCAACAAAACATCATAGAGAATCCCCCTTTACCTTTGCTGGCTGTGGCTAGACAGGATCAGTGAAGCATTAACCTGATGTTACACTTAATGCATGTTGAGGGCAATAGAAATAGAGGAGCACAATGGCATCCACAAGAGAAGGAGAGGGAAGAAGGAAAAGTTAAATTCAGCATACTTATTTCAGGATCTATGGAGATTTTTCTCATTTCAAAATGAAAACTTTATTTTCAGTATGTGTGGAGTATGTTGGTATAGCTAGGCAGTATTTACATGTGGGAGGTTACACTCTATATTAACTTCTGGCTCTTCCTTTGCCTTTAATAGAGGCTATCTAAGTTCAGGTATTTCTTTTTTTGTGAAACTAATTCTTGATTTACAAGCAAATATTTTTACTTACAAAGTTGTTTGTGATTATTCATATTAGATATGAATAATAAAATGAATCGATTTAGCAATTAGGTTAGATATAAAGGAAGACTTACGTAAAAAATCATCTTTGCATTTAATTTGACCACTAATCTATTTTTATTGAGAATTGGCTATTAATAGCCCAAATTAGGCCTTTCTTGATTTTGAGTATCATTTTTTTGTTCCTTAATGTATTGGGCTCATTTCTCCTGGTTGCTTATAGTTTTGCCACTTATCCACCCTCATGGAATCACCCCACTGAAATTTATGAGAACCTGGGAGGGAAGTTTATATTAATATATCTTCCTAATAACATCTATCTTGTTTAGCAAACCATTATAACTCATGAGTAACCATCTGATCACCTAGTACTAGTACCTACTAAAAGGCTTTATTATCCTTGATGAAAATCCATAAGCAAAGATATCCATTCTTTCCTCTTGGACTTGTACTCTTGCATCTTTTCTGTCACACAGCTCAGAATGAAAACATTCCCTTTGATAATCAGTTATTGTGCTACCACAACCTGACTCCTACACTGCCATGGTCTCTTGCTGGCCTTTGTGTTGTAGACCCATAAGCAGCTCTTTTTATTTCATGCTGGTGCTTTGTTAGGAATTCTTTCCATAATCTGCCATTGATCGTGTTGACCTCTGTGAGGGGCACACTGTTCTGCTCCTGGACAGAGGCTTATCCCTGCCTAGCAAGTAACTTCTTATTCTTTCATTCAGCATTAATTACTTAGCACCTGTTATGTTCTAGGAGGCATGTTGATGGATCCTAATAATGAAACGATAGGCATGATAGGTGTGCCCACACCCCTGTAATGTTTTCAGTCTGGTATAACTAAGAGCATTCAGAGAGATCTTTACTGTTTTTTTGTTTGTTTGTTTGTTTGTTTGTTTGTTTTTTTAAATCAGGAAACATCTTTGTTTATTTAGGACACAATTGCACTCTTCCTGGGAAATTGTCAAATGTTGGTCTTCCTACAAGGCAACAAATCAAGCATACTTTTTTTTTTCTGTCACTTGGGGTCAAGCAAATATGCACTATATTTTTGAATTCTAAATTCCAACATAAAGAGAACTCTGAAAGTGCATTGCCATGGAAGAATTTTAAGTGTGGAAACAGAAATCTTTGGGCCGGCGCTGTGGCTTAACAGGCTAATCCTCCACCTTGCGGCGCTGGCACAACGGGTTCTAGTCCCGGTGTGGGTGCTGGATTCTGTCCCGGTTGCTCCTCTTCCTGTCCAGCACTCTGCTGTGGCCTGGAAGTGCAGTGGAGGATGGCCCAAGTCCTTGGGCCCTGCACCCGCATGGGAGACCAGGAGAAGCACCTGGCTCCTGGCTGCGGATCAGCTCAATGCGCCGGCTGCAGCGGCCATTGGAGGGTGAACCAACAGCAAAAAGGAAGACCTTTCTCTCTGTCTGTCTCTCCTACTATCCACTCTGCCTGTCAAAAAAAAAAAAAAAAGAAGTCTTCTTTGTATTTTAATCAAAATTTTATTCTGAGTGTCTGTCTACTTTGTTCTCAAATTGCCAATCCCATACAGATCTGCAATGTGGCCATCTCTATGGGGGCAATTGTGAATAATAAAATTGTTAACCAGTAATGAATATCCTTGATTGAGTGTTTATTCTCTTATTTGCATTACTAATTGCTGTAGACTTAATTTTTTATCCTAATGAACATTTCTGAAATCCATCATTTTCCCCTCAGTGCTTACATTGTTCCCAATTTGAGAACCCATTGGCAGCTGTCCCTAACCTCCTTTTATGCTTCAAAACCCTCATATACATATCCACAAAGGAATATACTGAAATGCAACTTAAATCATCAGATTCCAGACCTAAAGTTCTTCAGTAAGTCTTTCTGTTGCTTCTAGGCTCAAATCTAAGCTGCTGAACACAGCCTGAGTTCATGCATTATGGTCCTGGCCCACTCTTTCTCTTTTAGTCAATGCACACCCATCAAAGGCTACAAGGAATACATCTGTTGTCAAACCATGTTGGGTTTATTAGTAATATAGCAAGGAAAACTACACCATGGGGACCAATGAGAGATATCTCCGTAAGAATATGAGAAGAAGCTAAAGATTTTAAATTTATGTTCAGTGGTTGGGGTCTAAGGTTAAGAAAGAAGGAGGTTTACCCAGATTTGGGGCTAAAAGGAAGTGGGCTAAATATGATTGGGTATATTAATAACATTTTTATCTAGGAGACAGAAAGAATGAATGGGGTAAAGCTGTATGAAAAGAAATGGTCATTTATGTTAACTAGGAAGGAAGGCACTTGGTTGTTTTTGTAGTCTGAGCAGTATCCTTGTTTTAGTTTCAACTCAGATATACTTACATGATGGTCTTATTCTTGTTTTACTCATCAAGTCTGATGCTGGTGTTATGTGAATCCTTTATTATTAAAGTAAAGAGCATTATGGATTACCTGTTGTTGCTAGTCAGCTCCAAGCTAACAGTAGTAGAGGTGCTTTTTGTTTTTCTTTGTTGTATCTCTCACCAGTCCTTGCTTCCCATGCTATTCACCCTCAACTTTAAATGTGAAGCCCTTCTTTACTATTTCTTGCATTTGTGACTGTTTTCATATTGTCCTCTCCACCACAATCCTTATACCACATTTCTGTAAGAAACCTTACTCATTTTTTAAAAATAGATTTTTTACCAGAACCTTTTGTTTTATAGAAAAATTGAAATGCTTGTACAGAGAGTTCCCAAATAGTTTGTTACTCAGTTTTTCTATTATTAAAGTCCTACATTAGCATGGTACACCTGTTACAGTTAAACAACTAATACTACTATATTATTATTAAGTAAAGTCTAGGTTTATTTTTTTGAGATTTCTTAGTTTTTATCTAATATATTTTCCCATTCCAGGAACTCACTCATAATATCACATTACATTTACTTGTTGTGTCTGCTTTCTAATTTGTTTTTTTAAAATTTATTTATTTTATTTGTGAGATGGAGATTGGGGGGACAGAAAGAGAGAGAGAGAGAGAGAGAAAGAGAGAATCTTCCATCCACTGGTTTATTCTTCTAATGTCTGCAACAGCCAGAGTGGGCTAGGCTGAATCCAGGGGCCTGGAGATTAATACAGGTGGCAGAGACGCAAGTTCTTGAACCATCTTCTGCTTCCTCTCAACATGCACATTAGCAGGAAACTAGATCCAAAGTACAGTAGCCAGGACTTGAAAGAACCTCTCCAATATGAGAGTGAGGCATCTCCAGTGGTGTCTTAACAGCTTAGGCAAACATGCACCACCTCGTCACGTCTTTTTAATCTCTTTTTGCTGTGACAATTTCCCTAGTTTTCCTTGTATTTAATGGCCTTGACATTTTTAGAAGTAGTGGTAAAGGACTTGTAGACTACTTCTTTATTGGATTTGTTATGATACCTTTCTCATGGCTAAACTGGGGTTATAGCTACTTGGGAGAAAAATTAAAAAGGTAAATTGCCATTTGCATCTCTTTGTAGCATGGCTAAACATCAACACAATTTATCAATGTAAATTGTTTTTATTTATTTGAAAGACAAAGATACAGAGAGAGGTAGAGCCAGAGAGAGAGAGGTCCTCTATTCTGCTGGCTTACTTCCCAAATGACCGCAATGGCCAGAGCTGAGCTGATCTGAAGCCAGAAGCCAGGGGCTTCCTCTGGGACTCCTACATGGGTGCAGGGGCCCAAGGATTGGGTCAAAAAAAAGTCTTCTTTGTATTTTAATCAAAATTTTATTCTGAGTGTCTATCTACTTTGTTCTCAAATTGCCATCCTCCACTGCCCTCCCAGACCATAGCAGAGAGCTGGATCGGAAGAGGAGAGCCAGGACTAAAACCAACATCCATATGGGATGCTGGTGCTGCAGGCTGGGGCTTTAACTCACTGCACCACAGTGCAGGCCCCTGTAGATTTTTTTTTTAAAGATTTATTTATTTATTTATTTATTTGAAAGTCAGAGTTAAACAGAGAGAGGAGAGACAGAGAGAAAGAGAGTCTTCCAACCGCTGGTTCACTCCCCATTGGCCAAGAGCCAGTAACCAGGAGCCAGGAGCTTCCAGGGGTCAAAGGACTTGGGCTATCTTCCACTGCTTTCGCAGACCATAGCTAGATCAGAAGTGGAGCAGCTGGGACTTGAACCAGCACCCATATGGGATGCCAGAACTCTAGGCGGCAACTTTACCCACTAAGCCATAGCGCTGGCTCCTATCTCTATAGATTTTGACCGACTGAGCTACTGATTCTCAGGTTTCTCCACTGTTAACTTGCTCTTTTCATCCCCCTTTCCATAATGCACTATTTGGAGAAAATCACTATGCTCAGTGGACACATGAAAATTGTTTGGAATTCTTATGCAAGAGTTGGACTCATCTCTTTCATTTATTTATTTATTCATTTTTTAAATGTCAGTGTAGACTGCAGATAGTGAATAGTTATTTTGTACATAGGATTGTTTTCTACTCTATTAATTTCATTTATTTGTTGTTCAAAAATTTTTCCAGCTTTGGTCATCAGGACCATCATTCACTTAACTCCATCAGTGTGACCCTGAAGCATATTCCCATCTGTGTTTTGTTTTCTTATATTTTCTGGTGCATCACAATTGTCTCATCTCATTTTATGTTTTTCCTGCCCCTGGAATATATATTACTTAGAATCTAGTGCTGTTCCAGGTCCTCTCTGGTGACAGAGGAAGGAAACATATGTTCATATATTTAATATTTACATGCTTCTATAAATATTTATATATGGAGTCATCTATGTATATTAAACAAAACAACAGTTCATACTGAAGTCATAATCTAATCCATTATGTGATTCACTCTAACTTCCTTCTATGATTATCTGTAAATTCCCACTCCAACAGTGAGAAATCTGGCTCCCAGCATCTCTCATACATTTCCTTAATTTTTCTATTCCAGTATACATAGGTAGTAATCTTAAAGTTTTTAATGTCCTTTATTCACAGGAAATAACTTTGTCAACTAGAATATAGTTTTAGTCTTTATGTGTAATTTCTTTTGTCTTTGATCATATAGACTTCAAACATTTCTATATTAGATCAACACCTTTCTCCTTACTCCCTTTGATGAATTAGTTTCATATATTTTAATATAATTTGATTCTCCTGTAATCATTTGCATTCCTTCCTTGAATCTCCAAAATTCCTGTGATTTTTAGCTTGCATTTATTAACATTTATTGTGTTATAATGATGTATGAGTTTTGCAAATGCATAATGTCGTCATTCCATCATTATATTGTAATAGAGAATAGTTTTACTAAAAATCCCCTTTATTTCATCTAGTCAACCTTCTTCTTTCCCTGTACTCTTGCAAACTATTAATATTTTACAGCCCCCCCTACACACACACAAACAAGAGAATCAAAAATGAAGAATGTTATATAATAGATGTCATATACTATCTAGCCATTTACACTGGCTTATTGTAGTTGCTCATACTTATTTAAGGCTTCTCTGTCTTTTCATTGCCTAGTAGCTTGCTTCCCCAGGTGATAGCAGAGAGCTGGATCGGAAGTGTAGTGGCCCAGTCTTGAACCGGCATACATATGGGTTGGTTGCACTGCAGGCAGCAGCTTAACCCACTATGCCACAGCACTGGCTCCACCCTACTGATATTTAAAACCTACTATAGGTATACCTATTCCCTAGGTTGAGTTTAAAAACTTCTGTCATTTTCCATAAAGTCATTAGCATTAAAATATCACATTGTATAATTTCATACTTATTATTATTTCTTTCAATCTATTAAAGCCTTAAGGAACTAAGACCATGTCTAACACATTTTTGCATCCTTGTTTCTTAAATTGATTTTTAAAAATATCTTTTTATCTTTTTTAAGATTATATTTATTTATTTGAGAAATAGAGTTACAGAGAGAGGGAGAGACAGAGAGAAAGGTCCTCCATTCGATGGTTCACTCCCCAAATGGCCTCAACAACCAAAGCTGGAACAATCTGAAGCCAGGAGCCAGGAGCTTCTTCTAGGTCTCCCATGTGGATACAGGGGCTCAAGCATGTGGGCCATCTTCCACTGCTTTCCCAGGCCATAGCAGAGAGCAGGATCTGAAGAGGAAGGAGCAGCTGGGACATGAACCGGTGCTAAAGTGAGATGCTGGCTTCTCAGGTGGAGGCTTAGCCTACTATGCTATAGTGCCAGCCTCTGGTAAATATTTTTAATTGAATGATATTTCCATGTATAGCATGCAACAATAATTAATATTTAGTGTGAACTTTCTATTTAGCATCACATGTACAGTCACAAACATCGCTACCCACACACTTATAAATAGGTAGAATGTATCACCGATAATAAAGAAACTAAAAACAGCATGCTGTTTTCATAGTCTCTATATTCTTAACTTTAAATATAAGTCTTCTTATGTAACAGTAATCTACTATTTAAAAGAAGATGATTTAAGTAAGTGATTGATATGATTGAGAATCTGTTTTAGCTGCTCTTCATCCTGATCATTTGAAATGATGTAAAATAAACATGTATATAATAATAGAATTAGAAGCTTCCTTCCATTTGAAAATTATCTATTCATTTGATTTCTAAATCCTTAAAAAAAGGGACCAGCATTTAGTTAGTGGTGTAGATGCCAATCAAGATGACTGTGTTCCAGGCTGGTGTACCAGAGTTCAATTCCTAGCGTCACCTGTTTCCTGATAATGCAGATTTTGTGACAATGCTGATATCTCAAGTAACTGGGATCCTCGGGCCAGCACAGGGATTCAAGCCACTGCTTGTGACATGGGCATCCCTTACCAGAGTGCTAATTTCAGCCCTGACTGCTCTGCTTGTGGTCCAGCTTCCTGCTATTGAACCAGGGAAAACAGCGAACGATGGTCCAAGTATTTGGCCTCTGCCACCCATGGAGGAGACCAGGATATCTTTGCTTTGGGCTGGGCCAGTGCGAGTTACTGTGACCATTGTGAGAGTGAACCAATGGATGAAGATCCTTCTCTTTCTCTCTTCCTCTATTCCCCTCTCTCTGTCTCTCTGCTTTTCCCCTTTTCTGTGTCTCTCTGCCTTTTGAGCAAATAAATAAATAAAGCATATCAAGAAAGTAACTGGGTTCCCTCCATCCATGAGGGTTATCTGGATTGAATACCTGGCTTCCAGTTTCAGCCCCAGGCAAGGGGCTATTGCAGGCATTTGGAAAGTTAACTAGTATATGGCAGCTTTAGCTATCTCTCTTGCAAGGTAATAAATAATTTTTTTCACAAATAATGATCATTTTGATTAGACTTTTTTGTTCCATAAAGTTTTATATTTGTGTGCAGTAGATAATTGTAAAATATCATTCAAGACTGTTGCCAGACAAAACAAAAATTTAATTATCTTCTCTTTAACTTAGCTTAGCTGAAATTATAAGTCATCTCACATATACTTGTATAATAAAGCATATGACACTTAAAATCCACTTGGAAGTTGAAACCAAGATTTCATTTATATATGAAGAAAAAACTATTTAGCATTTCAAAAGAATTATCTAAATTATCCAGATGCACACTTAAAATAGAGTGATTTATTTATGTGTGTGTTTATCACATTATTTTTTTATTGAGAACCTTAAAATTCTTTTTATGTTCCTTACTAATAATGTAAAGATAAGACACTAGCTACTCTAATTGTTGATAATTCATGATAGTTGAATTTTATGAAGTCACTGTGAACCACTGGGAATGGGGAACACTGAACCTTTTCTCCCAGGAGAAAACAAGGCTGTTTCTAGGTGCCTCTGGTCATGGCATTTTCATACACCAAATACATTACCTTTTTATGTGCATTTCTGTTTAAAGACATCTTATTCAATTTACATTGCTGCTTTATTAACATCGAACTTAGGGCCAGCAGCACTTACTAATTCCTCAGTGAAGCTTATATAACACACCTAGTTTCTCCACAAGGCTCATCACAGTGTTCTTGTGCTTAGGACTCCAGACAAGCATTGTGATTGTGAATCAGTTTAAGTAGTGAAATCCATAACAAGCACAAAAATGCCAAAAACACCTGTGGCATTAAGAGAACTGTAAAGGAGCTAGCTGCCATGTGGCACAGCAAGTTAAGCTGCTGCTCGTGACAGCAGTATCCTGTATCCTGGGTTCATGTCCCAGCTGATCTACTTCTGATCCAGTTTCCTACTAATTTGCCTTGGAAGGCAGAAGAAGATGGTTCAAGTGCTTGTGTTCCTGCCACCTACATGGGAGACCTGAATGAATTTCCTGGCTCCTGGCTTTGGCTTGGCCCAGACTTGGCTGTTGTGGTCATTTGCAGAGTTAACCAGCAGATGGAAGATGTCTCTCCATGTTTCTCTTTCATTCTACTTTTCAGATAAATAAATCCTGAACAAAAATTGCAGAAAGAATTCTTTTTTATAGTGTGTCAGTAGAACGACTTCTTGTTTAACTTCTGCTGAATTTCCATGAGTATTGATTTTGAGGTTATGAATAAATTATGAGTAGGCAAATTCTCAAATGTAGAATCTGTGAATAATGAGAAACATCTGTATTAACTGTATGAGTTCCATAAAATTTGCACATAAGCTGTCAAACCTGATATAAAATGTTTTATGCTGGCAATCAGATATCTAATATGAAATGTATGGTTTGCAAATCTAGTAGCTGTTTCTTAAATGCTGTATTTTTCCATATTTTAAAGAAGTGAAGAAAGCTCAAAATATTAATGAAACATTTCTTATAGAAAATGTCAGTGAATTGGATCATATCTTTTTGGAGATAAAATGGTTCATGGTGAAAAGTTGACAGTGAAAAATAGTCCTAAATTAATTGCCAAATCATGTGATATAGATTGTGTATAAGTAGGAATTCAGAAGATGTAGGATCAGTGAGGTTAGGTCAATCAGAGATGTTTAGAGGTAATGTCCCAAGTGTAGTAATGGCATGGAGGCGGTGTTGGTCTCAAAAAGGCCTTTATTATTATGCAGTAGGGAGGTCACATGTTTTAATTTGTATTTCACAACACACTGGATAAACCAACCACCCAGAGTTCCCAAAGTACCTCCAGTGCTCCTGAGGAAGTGTCTTAGCTACAGAGAACAGAGTTGTACAGCGTCCGCAGGGGTAGTGCTCTGAGCCGGAAAGCACAGGTCTCCAGGGGCTATCAGCATCTGGCAGGTGGTTTGGCTTCGAAGGGGCGGAGTCTTGGCTCAGGGAGAGCAGAGCCTCAGCACCCCATTGAGCACAGGGCCGGCTGGAAGAACGCTCACGGGAAGATCTGAATGTGGTGGGTTAACCCAGAGCTTCTGCTCAGCCGCACTCAGATGAGTCTGTTCAGAGTCTCCACTGGCCTCCTCAGTCTGTGTTTTTATATATTTTTTGAAAGTCAGTGTAAGGTTGATAAGGTCCCCAGGAGGGTGTGAGCAGGCCATGGGTGGGTCTTATCAATTCCATGCAGATCTCCTGTAGTCAACTTGGCTCTTAATTATTTTTGTTAATATTATGGTGAAGTTGTTTGATTTTCTGCTCCTTACAGGTAATGACTGGAGTTAGATGATAAGAGTTGGAAGGATCTGAATGGGATGAAATCATAGAAAGCAAGAACATATAGGCCCAGGAATATTGGAATAAATAGATTAGAAGGAGCAAGGAAAGGGGTGGTTGTGGTGCAAAATTAGATTCTAGTAATTCTTAGACTTCAGCAGAGGAATTTAAATACACTCAAGAATAACAATTGTGAAATCCATTGCATACTCTATTCCACAAATTTGTTTAAAACTTCAGTTATTACCTTGCATTTATTTATTTACTTATTTGAAAGTCAGAGTTACAAAGAAGCAAAAGCAGAGAGAGAGAGAGAGAGATGTCTTCCATCTGATGGTTCACTCCCCAGCTGGCCACAACAGCCAGAGCTGAGCTGATCCAAAGCCAAGAGCCATGAGCTTCTTCCAGGTCTCCCATGCAGGTGCAGGGGCATAAGGACTAAAGCCATCTTCCAGTGATTTCCCAGGCCATAGCAGGGAGCTGGATCGGAAGTGGAGCAGCTGGGACTAGAACCAGCGCCCATATGGGATGCCAGCACTGCAGGCAGAGGATTTACCGCACATCACAGCGATAGCTCCACCTCACTTTTTTTTTTTTTTTTCATGTTGTCTCTGTGTGGATAAGTATTTTTCCTCTATCTTGCCTGTGAGGAAACTCTTGCTGTTGTTGAATAAGAAGGAAAAATGCTTGTAAGAGATGAGGTGAATTTAAATTCAAGTTCAGTCACTGTATCAGAATGAAATCAGGGAATGTGAACCTTTGGTTTGACCAGACCAGCACTTAGTCTACAGTTTGAAGAAGTTTAACCAATATCGTTAATTATGAAATTTTTCAATCTGGCTAGTGGGTGGAGTCACTGTTTCTTTCCTGACGGCAGGGAAAGAACCATTTCAGGCAATCGGAGATAACAGAATTTGAAGGACTGGGAAAAATAGCTGCAGACTAGGGGATGGTTAAAACTCACTAACATCATAAAAACAATACCTGAGAGGGTCAGGTTGTGTATCTATGTAACTTAACAACTACATCCTAGATAAATTCCAAAGATACTTCTTAGACCACGAAAATATCCTGTTCATCAGAAATATAAAATTTACAATTTGTGGCATTAAAATGTTTGCACACAAAGAAGCATAAAAATGCAAACTATAATGAAAATAATTAATCAATAAAAATCTACCCAAAACTGGTGGAGATGTTAGAATTAGAAAAGAAGGATATTAAAACAATTTAACTACATAAAAATACAGAAGTGGTATCAATTTGCCTTCAAAGAAGATTATTCAGTAAATATAATTAGTTCTGTGTCTCGTACCCTAGAAGCAGGAAACAATAGCACCAGATATACATATTAAGTATATATTATGTATGTGCACATAGTCTCATGTATCTTTGCGTACCTCACACATACACCCCTCTGCAATACACCTAAGTATGTATACTTGACAGTTTGAAATGTGATTTGCCAACAAGTAGAGCAAATGAGTATACATTACTAAAAGTTATGAAACAGTGAAAAGGGAACAGTTTATTTTTCATTAGTATTTAAGGACTATTTTTAGATATGTTTCATAAAGTCTGTATTATTAATTAATGATCATTTCAGATTTTTATTTAAGGCAGGTGATCGATACACCAGTTTTAAAAAAAAAATCAGGCATTGGAGACTACAGTTTATAAATAGATGTAGGTTCAAGGAAAGTGATTTGTTTAAAATCAGAAAAAACGAATGCTGAACTCCTGAAGGCTATCAGGACTACAAATGGAAAATTATAAAGTTCTATAAAAAAGACTATAAAATTTTATAAAAAACTGTTAATGATTGGGGAAAGGAAGAAATACAATTTGTTTATTTTATTAGACTGGTCAGAGTAGGACCATCTGAGTCTGAAGAAAGTAAAGAACCAATTCTATGGGATCTTGGATTACAAATTTCTGTTGCCCTTTCAATTTTTGATGTCTAATGCAAACTGATTATCTCTTAGAGGTGAGCAAGTAGAGCAGAATTACAGATCTCATTGAATATCATTGCTTTATTTATAATTCTGTGCAAAAAGTTGATTTTACAGAATGACTTCATTGTTATCAATCATAGAGCATTTATAGAAACATGCCAATGAGTATTTTAAATGTGTGACTAGGAACATTGATATTTTTCTGGCGATTTTTCCCTCTATACAATAAACATAATTTTAATGAGATACCTGAAGCAAATGTTATCTAGGATACATATAGGTTGTAGATTTGTCAAATTTCCCAATAAATTTGGATTTTTATTCTACATACAGTTATGATTAAATAATAGTTAAAAAATTCACTGAACATACCTCACAGTTGATAGAGTGCTCAGTACATTTTAAGTGCATTTCACATATATGGACAAACTGATGTCCTTACTTCCAGCCCCTTCTTTTCACTTGTGTAAAAGAATTCCAAAAGACTGAGTGCAAATATCATCCATATTTTGGATCTTGTTCTTATTCATAAAGTTACTGGAGAAGAAGATCTGGGTCATTTATTTAATGCTTATTTGTTTATTCATTTTCATCTACTTGAAAAAGTAAAAGAGACAAAGGGGGGAAAGGGAGAGGGAGGGAGAGAGAGAGAGGGAGAGAGAAGAGAGAGAGAGAGAGAGAGAGAGAGAGAGAGAGAGAGAGAGAGCCTCCATTGGCTGGTTCACTCCCCAAATGCCCACAATATCAAGGGCTGAGCTGGACCTAAATCTGGAGCCAGGATCTCTATCCAAATCTCTCACCTGAATGTCAGGGTCTCAAGTACTTGAGCCATTATTTTCTGCCTCCCATGCCCATTAGCAGGAAGATGGACCAGAAGCAGAGGTGCTGGGATTTGAACTAGTACTCTGATATGGCATTCAGGTATCCCAAGCATGACTTAACCTGCTGTGCTATATGCATGACCCAGATCTGCATCCTATCACTTGACTTTTCTTACTTGCCAAATGTAAGTAAAATGACAGGTCCTAGGCTAATTTAAAGCAATAAATTGAAAGCTTAGCTTAGATTCTTCTCTCTTCATCCATGGATCTATTCTGAGGTAGCTCAGGATTTTCTATAAGGATTTAATTATGTTTTTGTTTTTGTTTTTGTTTTTGTTTTGTTTTGTTTTGTTTTACTTTTACAGCAACATAAAAGAATATTGTAAGCCTTATGAATCTCTAGGATGAGCACTTTGAAAATGAATGCTGTCATGTGATTTTAGCATTGTTTTTGTCATTGTCTTTCTTGTTACCCATTGGAGATAAGAAGCTTCTAAAGTGATATTATCTTTGATTTAATATGCTGTTTTTCCTATGGAATCTTGAGATTCCTGAGGTTCTAGTTAGGTATTTTGAGATTCAGTGAGTTTCCAGCTGCTTATTACATATATACAAGGATACTTCAAAAAGTTTGGGGAAAAATAACATTAAAAATAGGGTAATTTTGGTGTAAAAAAATTGGAAATCCACACAGTTTTTTCATTAAATGCGTTTCCCACAAACTTTTTGAAGGCTCCTCCTATTCTTGAATTTCAGACTTTTATGGCCAAATAAGCTCACCTTTTAATTCAATCTTTATGAACTTTTTAAAGTACCCTTGTACTCATATATGATGAATACACATATGTATATATACATTCTTTGTCAGAAGCTTTATCTTCTAAAAATGTATATGAAAATAATATTGACTACCCCATTCTTTCTCTCCTGATCTTTTCAAATCCACTTAGGGTAGAAAAGGAGAACACATGGGGCTGGTGCTGTGGCACAGCTGGTTAAGCCACTACCTGCAGCACCGGCATTCCATAGGGATGCCAGTTTGAGTCCCGGCTGCTGCACTTCCAATCCAATTCTCTGCTAATTCACTTGGCAAAGCAACAGAAAATGGTCCAAGTGCTTGGGCTCTCACACTTACGTGGGTTACACAGATTAAGCTCTTGGCTCCTGACTTTGGCCTGGCCCAGCCCTGACTGTTGTGGCCATTTGGGGAGTGAAACAGCAAATGGAAGATTATCTTTCTCTCTTTTTCTCTACCTCTCCTTCTGTAACTCTGCCTTTCAAATAAATAATAAACCTAAAAACAGAAAAAGAAAACAAAAAGAAAAGGAAAACACCATATAATAGGAAGAAACAGTGGTTATAATCTCATAAGAGTGTTTTTAAAGTGAGTTTTGTAGTATTGATGTTTTTGTATTAAAATGGGTAGTAAGACAATGATAGAATTTGTATAAATTATTAAAAAGCAAAAATGATCTCACCAAATGAATGGTAAGATAATGATTCAGACAAAGTCTATTTGAATTCACAGCAAAGTCCATTCTTATTCTACTTGGTGTATAAATAGCACTTCTCCACTGTGGTTCTTCATATTGTGTGTCTTCTATGTGGATAGCAGGGGCCCCAGTACTTGGACCGTCTTTTCTCCTTTCCAGGTGCATTAGCAGAAAGCTGGATCCCTGGCAGAGTAGCTGGTACTCTAAGTAGCACTCCAATATGGAATGAAGCATCCCAAGCAGTATTGTTGCCTGCTGTGCCCCACTGATGCCCCTGCCGTGCATTTTAGTCACTATAAGACACCTAATGAATATGAGTTCGGCATCCTGATTTGGAATAATACTAGAAAGTTAAGATGGATCACCCGAATACCTAAAATAAGAGAATATATTGTGGCTTCAGATGTCTTCAAATACAAAGGACATTCAAAAGAACCGTGTTTATTGTTGAAAAACTATGCATGTGGGATCAGTGATGTGGCATAGCAGGTAAAGCCACCGTCTGCAACACTGGCATCCCATATGGGTACCAGTTCATGTCCTGAGGGCTGCTGCACTTCTGATCCAGCTCCCTGCTAATATGCATGGGAAAACACCCAAAGATGGCCCAAGTATTTGGGACCTTGTCACCCAGATCAGAGACCAGCAAGAAGCTCCTGACTCCTGGCTTTGGCCTGGCTGAGTGCTGGCTATTGCAGCCATCTGGGAAGTGAACCAGTAGATGGAAGACCTCTCTCTCTCTCTCTCTCTGTCTCTGTCTCTCTATAACTCTGCCTTTCAAATAAATAAATAAATCTTTAAAAAATATTGCGCATTTATATCAATATATTTATGTACCAAAATAAACTCTCTTTTTTAAGGTAGGGTTAGAGAGAGAGAGAGAGAGAGAGAGAGAGAGAGAGAGAAAGAGATTCTACATCTGTTGGTTCACTTCCCAAATGGATACCCTACCGCTTTAATTAGTAATTCATATTAATACTCTTATATCTTCACCCCTTCAGTGGCAAAGTACTTCTCAGATCTCATGCCAGATCTTCCACCATCATAGGACTGGACCTCATCTCTAAATAGTGTTTATTCATTTGCATGGATTATTCCTTATAATAATATTATATTATATAGTGAGAATTCTATTTCCATGGCAACCAGGAGTGGCAGCTTCAGATTATCTGAAATATATATTATGCTTATAAAAATTTGCAATGTGGAATAGGCATTGTATCACAGCTGCTTAAGACACTGCATGTCCTGGCTACTCCACTTCTGATGCAGTTTCCTGCTAATGGTCTTGGGAAGAAGGCAGGTAATGGCTAAAGTCTCCCAACCACATGGGCAATCTGGATGGAGTATTAGGCTGTAGACTTTGGCCTGGCCAAGCCCTGGGTTTTGTGGGTATCTGGGGATTGAATCACTGGATGGAAGATTCACTCTCTCTCTCTCTCTCCCCCTCCCTCTCTCCCCTTCTCCCCTTTCTCCCTGTCACTCTGCCTTTCAAATACATAAATATTTTTTAAAAAGTTCTTGGAAAAATTGAGTGAAAAGACACAGTGCATTTGTTATTAATCTTCAAAAAAAATGGAAAATACAGCCCCCACTGTGTTCTTATCCTATCTTGTTATAATAATATACAATCTTGGCAGTACTTGAATTCTTATTTTGTTTGTTTCTTCACAAGGTCTTGGTAACCTCTAATATACTCTAATGATTTCATATATTTCGTTTCTGCTAATTAACATTGATTCATTTTTTTACCCACACTGATTATATGAATTTTCCAGCTGGTCAATAGTGTATATACATCCCATATTTAACAGTGTTAACTATATTAATTTTAAGTCAACAAGCTACATTGAAAAATTCAAAATGAATTTGATACAAAGGATGCTATATGCATTTCCAGAGAAATAATCACTTATAAATGAGAACTAAAGTTGTTTGGATCACACATGAGAGTTCAAGCCAATGTAACCTGCTTTTACAGCATGTGTTAGATAAGTAGTATCAAAATACCACAGTGATTTAGCACCTTTCACCTTGCTTGTAAGGATTATGGAAATCTTTTTTTTTTTTTTTTTTGACAGGCAGAGTGGATAGTGAGAGAGAGACAGAGAGGAAGGTCTTCCTTTTTGCCGCTGGTTCACCCTCCAATGGCCGCTGCGGACAGCGAATCTCGCTGATCCGAAGCCAGGAGCCAGGAGCTTCTCCTAGTCTCCCTTGCGGGTGCAGGGCCCAAAAACTTGGGCCATCCTCCACTGCCTTCCCGGGCCATAGCAGAGAGCTGGCCTGGAAGAGGGGCAACCGGGATAGAGTCTGGCGCCCCAACCGGGACTAGAACCCGGTGTGCCGGCGCCGCAAGGCGGAGGATTAGCCTGTTAAACCACGGCGCTGGCCAGGATTATGGAAATCTTAAGATACAACGCATACTGTATTGGTACTTAAGATGCAACTCATATGTGGATTAAACTTGATCTATAAGCACATGGTTTTGTTTCAATGTTCAGTGCTAAGATAGATAAACTATTTCTGTTCTCTTGTTTCTCTTTCTTAAATTTCTGCTCTATAAGAATTGAAGAAAAATTGAGAATTTAAAGGTGAATATGAAAAAAATCTTACTTCTCAAGAAGCTATGTTAATTATCAAATATAATTATTTCATTGATTAGTGAGATAGATTATTATTCTTTTCATTCTATTTATTTAAATCAATGTTTACCTTAAAACTCAGGTATTTTTATTTTTTCAGGATAAAAGAAATACTTTATGATACTACCGGTTTGACATATGATGTCTCTTTACATGTTATGTAGAAGTAGTATAGGTTATGCAGTCAGTGCTTCTGAGTTTGAATCCCAGCTCTCTTACCTGCTTCCAAAGTGTGAAGCATATCATCTGAATGTTCAGATCCCTGATGCAATAATTTGAATTTGGCATGTCCCTCCCAAGCTCATGTCAGAGTTCAATCCTAAAAGTCATATACTAATGTTAGTAAGAGGCTTGAAACTCTGGGTAGAGTCATTAGGGTGGAGCCCTTGTGATTGAGTTCTATTGGGTTTATAAAAGGAGAGACAGAGATCAGGCCTAGACCAACACACTGGGTCCAGTCTCTTGCCGTGTGATGCTCTGTGCTGTCTTGGATTTCTACTAATAAGAAGGCGTTTGCCAGATGAGGCCCCTAGACTTTAAACCTCCTGAACTGTGAGACAAAATAAGCCTTTCTTATTTATAAAGCTAGCCTAACTTATTGTAGTAACAAGAAGCTGACTGTTAAACCTCCCTTTCCATTGCTGCAAAAATGAGCATAATTCCTTTCAGGATATTATAAGAAATAAATCTCATGAGTGTTTATCACATAGCATTTACTTAGTAAATAGTATATAGTCTCTTAAATACCGTCTCATCCTAACAAACACACATTGAATTTGATTGTTTCTGAACATAGAGAATAAATGGAGGACTAAAATGGTCATGACTCTAATTTATATGTTTTTAAAATCACACTAATTTAGGTTTTGAAAATACCTTGCCCTCAGCTAATAGTTGATGGGACTTTGTGTGATCAGAGTTTTATAATGTGGAGGAAGGAAGAGGGTACCTCATCCTTTAAAAAAAAAATGAAATAGAAATTATTCAGCAAGATTACAATCCAGGTAGAAAACTTAGTTGTGTATGCAAAAAATGATCTTCATGTGAAATGTGCTGTCTTGTAATGAGGTACAATAGATGATAAGCACTAGGTGATCAAGATGGTAAGAGTCAGAAGCCTAGCGACTAGTAGTTCAAACAAGGTTTTGTATATGAAAATATACAGTATGTCTAAAAAGAAAAACAACAAAAAGAACTCAATTTGAGTGTTATAGAAGTAATATATTAGTCTGGGGTCAGCATACAATAAGCTTTAAATGTCAGAACTTTAGATTTTATTAAAAATTGCTAATCAGTTTAAACGATCATATTAGTCATATGTTTGGTAAATCACGAATCTATATAATCAATGAACAATAAGCTTCAAGAATATAATTGTAAGCAGAATAGGAAAAAAAAGTTATAAACCTCTCCTTTCTATATATTAAATTGGAACTGCATAAAGGAAAATGATAGGAGCCAGCATTGTGCCATAGTGAGTAAGGCCATTGCCAGCGATGCCAGCATCTCTTTTTTTTTTTTAAGATTTTATTTATTTATTTGAAAGTCAGAGTTACACAGAGGAGAGAAAGAGAGAGAGAGAGAGGTCTTCCATCCGATGGTTCACTCCCCAATTGGCCACAATGGCGGGAGTTGCGCCAATCCGAAGCCAGGAGCCAGGAGCTTCTTCTAGGTCTCCCACACAGGTGCAGGGGCCCAAGGACTTGCACCATCTTCCACTGCTTTACCAGGCCATAGCAGAGAGCTGGATTGGAAGAGGAGCAGCCGGGACTAGAACCAGCACCCATATGGGATGCTAGTGCTTCAGGCCAGGGCGTTAACCCGCTGTGCCACAGCGCCGGCACCAGCCAGCATCTCTTGTGGGAGCTGATTTGAGTTCCTACTGCTCTGCTTCCAGTCCAGCTCCGTACTACTGCCTTTGACTTGCCCCAGATCTGGCTGTTGCAGCCATTTAAGGAATTAACCACTAGATAGAAGAACTGTTTCTCTTTCTCCCCTTCTCTACACCATCACTCTGCCTTTCAAATAAAGAAAAAAAAATTCATATAAACAATTCAATTTTTCTAAGTAATTTTTTAAAAATTAAAAAATTTAAAAAAAACCATAAAAGAGGAAGAGGTATTGCAAAAAAGCAGGGTTTCTGCCCTATCTATACTGATAACCATGTCTTTTACTGTACAAAAACCATGATACTTTTTTGGTTTCTATTTTACATATTTATGCAATGAGAAACAAATTGAATCAGGTAATATGAAAAGGGTCAAATATAATTATAAGATTAAAACAACTCTAACTTGATTAGCAAAGTATAATTAAAATACCCTTGAGATATTAAAATGAAAATATAACTTGCTATTATAAGTATTTGGAGCAAGCACCCCCTAAAAGTAATTAACTCACCTTTATATAAGAACCCTATGCTAGCTCTCTTTATTGTACTGGAATGTATTCTGCTACTACTTTGTGAAGCTTTTTGAAGGGATATATATGTGTGTGTTTGTGTTTGGATGTGTACATATGAATATGCACATATGTGTAAAGGTGTGGTATTTGTGTGTCATATCTTTGTAATGTGCAAATGTGTTTTGCTGCAGGTATTGAGTTAAATTTAACTATGTTTAATTTGCTTCAGATTCTTTAATAGTTTTCTCTACACATTCAGTATAAGGCACATTTAATTCAATGTCATAAACTTCATTTTTTTGTGTGTTGCTATCTTATCCAATCAAATGTCACAAATAAAGATGACTCTTTTTTCAATAAAATGTCATATTGTATTGTGAATTTATTTTTTAATTATTAATTCATTTTAAAACAGAATTACAGAGAGAGAGCAGGAGAAACAGAGAGCATCCATTGACTCACTCCCCAGTTGGCAGCAACAGCAAGGGCTGGGCCAGGCTGAAGCCAGGAGCCAGGAGCTTCTTCTGGATCTCCCACAAGGGTACAGGGGCCTAAGCACTTGAGCCATCTTCTGCTGCTTTTCCAGGCATATTAGCAGGAGCTGGATCAGAGGTGGAACATATGGGACTCCAACCGGTGCCTATATGGGATACAGATGCTGCAGATGGTGGGTTTTATCTGCTACTCCACAGCTCTAGCTCCATACTATGATTTTATTAAATAGTATGTGTTGCATTTGAGATCTATCTATCTATCTATCTATCTATCTATCTAAAGTTGATTTTTTTTCATTTATGTATATCCTAAATCAATACAGGAAAAAGGGGACTGTTTAATCATTGTTTGTTAAAACTGTCTTAACCCAGGGCAGCTACATAGTCATTATTTATATTCTTAGCAACTATTTTTGTCAAAAATACAACTTACCCTTTTCCACAGATTTTAGACTTTGAATTAAAAGTCCTGATGGAAAATGGTATTGACAATAAACCCAAATAAAAAGCTAAATGATGTAGAGTCCATAACCAGCTCTAGGGAACAGATTACAGTTGGTGACATAATTACTCTTTCCTTCCTTCTTTCTTTCTCCTTCCTTCCCTCCCTCCCTCCCCCTCCTCTTCCTTCTTTCCTTCCTTCCTTCCTTCCTTCCTTCCTTCCTTCCTTCCTTCCTTCCTTCCTTCCTCCCTTCCTCCCTCCCTCCCTCCCTCCCTCCCTCCCTTTCTTTCTCTCTTTCTTTCTTTCTTTCTTTCTTTCTTTCTTTCTTTCTTTCTTTCTTTCTTTCTTTCATTTCTTGACAGAATTAAAGAAAAAGAGAGAGAGAGAGAGAGAGAGCTTCTATACCTCAAATGGCCACAATGGCCAGGGCTATGCTGAGCTGAAGCCAGAAGCCAAGAGCTTCTTCCTGGTCTCCCATGTGGGTGGTAGGGACCAAAAAAATTAGGCTATTTTCTACTGCATTTTCTTAGCAGAGAACTGGATTGGAAGTGGAGCAGCTGGGACTTGAACATGCACCCATCCACTCTTTATTTCTTTTGTTCTTTGTAATCCAGGCATAATTGAAGTTACAGGTTGATTTTAGTGCAGAAATATTGTGCATTTCAGGGATTTGAAAAAGTCACCCAGGTATTTATGTCTCTCTTACTTTTCTAACTATGTATGCTCAACTAAACTATAGGATCATAAGTTTGCAGGGTTTCCTAACATGAAAATGGTCAATGTGTCAATAGATAGTCACAGCTCCACTAGCAATGTACTCAGCCAGTGAATGTACTGAAATGTAGAAGCTGTATTGGAGAACCACTCCCAACCACAGCTGATGAAGCTAGAAGAGGTCATTATCAGAACATAAGAGATAGTGATGTTAAGAAGCACAACCACATGTCCATCCACACCACTAATTAACATGAGCGCACGGTTACTCTACCTGCAACCTTGAATATAAGCTGTCAGCCCATAATAACCTGGACCAATGCTAAATATGAATTACCCCTCTCCCCTCCAAAAAAAAGAAATGTGGAAAAATAAGAAAAATAAAGTAAAAGTATAATCTCCAAAAATATCATAAAGATAGTAATGACCCTCTGATTTGGGGGACTGTATTCTTCACTCTAGTGATAAGACTAAGGATGCAGCCTAGGTCTCCTTGAGGAAAGTAAACAATGACCTATCTCTGCTGGAATCTGATATGGAATATTCAGAGACAGAAAGTTGTAGTGTTAATAAAGCTCAGGGGAGAATCTTTTGTATATCCTAGGACTGTCTGCACACATTAACAAGGAGTCCCCATGTGTGCATTCACTATATAGGCAAAGCTTTTTTTTTTTTTTTTTCAAAATACTTTTAAAAAAGATCCCAACTATTCTTTAAAGGTCATGTTTCCTTCCCCACAAGCCATATCAAGTGTCGTATTTCTCAGACCAATGTTTCAGTGTTCACAGTTAAAATACGAAATAATTGATAAAGTCAGAAGTCAGAATTGTCTTCATTCATGGGATATAGAAGCTATACATGGAAAAGGTCTGTGAGCTGTTCTAACATATCTTGTTACTGATAGGAAAATGAGATCCATGTTTATCCTTACTTCAAATTGAACCACTTGCAAAATATATTATTACTGAAAAAAATTATCCCTGTGACCATTAAGACTTGCTTAAAATGGGATTTAGTCTTTAGCAGAAAATTGCATTACATTTCATCCTTACTAAGCACTTTATTTCTATGCTTGATATGCATTTGAATTGCCACTTTGGGGAGGAGTCATATTTTAAGACCATTTTGTTGAGTAGCAAATGCTACTGTTTGTACAAGCCTAAACAGAACTTTTAATAAAAGGAGTATTTGAAGATGCTGTGGTCAGTCTCTTATCAATTTAAGGGTATAAAATCTGATTGAGAAATTGTTTAGTTGGTTATTGCAAGGTGTCCAGCGTGTAACAAATCTTCCCAGGTAGATGAATCAATTAATTCACAAGCTTTTATTGGGATTCTGCTCCCGGGTGAGGTTCCCCAGTCCCAAGAGAGCAGGGGCCAGGGAAGTTGCACATCAGAGGTTGGGAGGGCTCTTTTTATAGATACAGGGCGTGGGGGTTAAAGATTGAGGCAGGTCTGATCCTCATTGGTTGACCTTTAGGCACCAGCGGGGGACCTTGACAAGGACTTTTCTTCCCTGGAAGTGCAGGTAGGGACTCTCCATTACCATAAGTATAGTCCTTCCCTCCTTGCGGATCCCAAAGCTTCCATCCCGACCTTTTGATGATAGAAAAGGGGGCCACGATGAGTCTCTCTGGCTACTTCCTGCTGACTGGGGATGTCATCTATAAGGGCCTGCTGGTATATCTTGGGGCTCCGCAGGGACAGGCATGTATGGATGGAGAAGCATCTGGTTGACTGCCTGATTGCTGAAGGCCTTGGTTCATTCTATTATCACCTGCTATAAACACTTAAACAGACACTGTAGTATACAAGTCAGGGTGAGAATAGCAACCAATGATCCTAAGAGTGGCATTAACTAGGTAATGAGAGGATTTCATAGAGGAGAGGAAATGGGGGGGGGGGGGGTCTCTGGACCCTTGTGTGGATTGTTTGATGGACGTGGTTTAAATCTGATCCCAGCCAAGACTGGGAGAAAGGTCACTCAACTTTTGCAGGTAGAGGGGTTTGTCTGTAGAGAAATTTTGAATAATCACACAACATTAGGTAGAGGAGAGGACCATCAGTACACACAGGTTGGGAGAAGAGCCACTGATGTTAGAGTAGAGGCTATGATTACAAAGGAATGAGGCCCAAGTGGGCTAGACAGGTCTAGAACAAAGGACAGAGTCATTATTAGAGGACCCAAGAAAGGTGCTAAGCCACAACTAAATTTTCTGATTGAGAGGCAAATAGAACCTGACAGAAGGGGATTGATAATAATCTGTTGGGCTTTAGGCCTTGTAAGTTAAGATGGCCAGACCTATCTATCTCTTCACACAGGGTACTTCCTAAAGGAGGTGTGAACCTTCTTGGGGAAGGCACCCTGTTGACTTCCATTACCTACCTGGCTTGGGAGAAGAGCTGTTCAGGTAAAGGCAGGTGGTATCTCTAACAGGAAATTTACAGTTCTGCCTGCAATGTTGCTGACCCTACTTGGCCATCCCCTCAGCTGCGGTGGTCACTTTGGAAGCTGAGCTGAGTGAATGGCTTTTCAGCTTAGAGCCAATAAGATCTGTGGCTCCAATCTGAAGTCCTTCGACTCCAGGGCAGGTCCAATTCCAGTGATCCAACTCTTGGCCGAACTGCTAGGGCTCTTCACTACCTGACTTCTGCTGAAGCCCAGGCTTACCACATTGAAAGCCAATGCAGTGGACTGGCCTGCTGGGTCTCTTTGAGGGCAGACCACTGTACAGAACAGCCATCAATAGGCCTGCCACCTATCTTTACATTTCTGATGCCTAGCTTTCTTTTCCTCCTAGTTTTTGTTAAAGCAGAGCAGAGGATGCAAGTCAAGGGGGTCTCAAATGTTGACAGATCACTGGCCAGGGCTTGTCCAAATATGTGGGGGCTATCTTGGAACCCCTGGAGATGCATGGTTCATGTCTACTGTTGGACACCTTGCAGTTATTATTATTATTAATATTATTCTACCTTGTTGCTCCTCACACCATCCATACATGCTGTATTGCTTGCTGGTGCCATTCAATGACATCTTGTTTCCCATTCATCTTGGGAACTTGTGGTCTTTTGTGATTGGACTATGAAAACCTAAATGTGCCCATGACATTCTGATTGAACTTTTTTGACCTATGTGACTTCTTTGACAAAACACTTTTGCTGCTGGGAGCTTTTCGACATGCCACCTTGATGTGCAATTTTGATGCAAGTTTGTTTTGACATGGCTATTAAGCTTTAAACTTTTATTATCAGTCTCCCCCTAAACTGAGCTGACCTCATTCAACAATGAGAATGAAAGATGAGATGGGCTGTGTGCAGAAAACAGGTATTAGGGATAGATTGAAGCTAAGTGCACAGTTAGAGAAATTGAACAATGCCCAATCAGGTCAGACTTCATGTGTCTAGATATCATTATGTAACCCCCTTTTATTTATTACACTACAATATCCTTCAGCTGTTAAAACAAGTGCACACTCATTCTTTCAGAACTCACCTCCTACCATACTTGCTTTTTCTGAAATTCTGTGATAGTTATTCCATAAACTATAAGAAAGCTTCCTGGCTCCTGGCTTCGGATCAGCACAGCTCTGGCCATTGCTGCCAATTGGGGAGTGAACCAGCTGATGGAAGACCTCTCTCTCTCTCTCTCTCTCTCTCTCTCTCTCTCTTCCTTTCTGCCTCTCCTTCTCTCTGTGTGTAACTCTCTTTCAAATAAATAAATAAATCTTAAAAAAAAAACTTTGGAGAAACAAATCAGAATCTAAATGTCATACATTAACAAAGCTTTCTATTTCTTGTTATATTAAAATGACTACGCCAAAACAGCTATACTGTAGTAAGTATTTAGCCTAGCGGTTAAGATGCAGTTAAGATACCTATGTTTCATGAGTACTTGGGTTCTATATTCGGATCCTCACTCCAGCTTCCTGCTAATTCAGACCATGGGAGGTAGCACTGAAGGCTCAGTTATTGGATTTCTGCCACCCACATGGGAGGCTTCAACTGGAATCCATGTTTCCAAGTTTGGCTCCAGGAAGGAGCCACTGTGGACTCTCTCTCTCCCTCCTTCCTTCCCCCCTTCCCTCCCTCCCTTGCTCTCTTTCTCCCTTTATACTTCTCTCCCTCTTCCTCTCTCTCCCTTTCTCATTTTGAAATAAATTTAAAGAAAAAATTAAGTAAAAAACTTGTCTAAAATACATTGTTTCAAAATAACCAATCCAAAACCCCAATATTGGTTTAAAAGAGTTGGGCTTTAGAAGAGATAATTACTGTTGAATTTCTTCACCTTTCTCATGTTTTATAGAAGTGTTATCAAGGTGTATATATCAGTTTTCACAGAGAAATGTGAGTGCTGGCTGGATGATCATTGCACCAAAATTCCACCTATGGCATCATGGTACTGAAGATGGATCACAATTACTCTATGGTCAGGATAGCACATCTGGGCATGGCAAAGGCCTTGCACTTTATCTGATGAAATCCTTAAGGACTGAACTACAGGAGGCAGGCCATCTTTCTTAATGATCACCAATCCCCCGTTGCTTATTTCTGGCTGTGGTAGAAAGGTGATATTGGAAGTAGTTGAAAGGTTTTGTGGAAAGAGATGTAGGCTATATAAAATTTAATGAGTCTTTCATCCCCTGAGAAAAACTTCAGGTATTTCCTACTCCCAGGACTCTGGTGTACACTATGCTGTCAATAAAGTCCATGTAGGATAGGAAAGCAATAATAATCGCTTCCTCATGGACTCCTTATTTACAGAAAGGGAGGTTGTCAACACTGAATGAACAGTGTGTCTGTGTGTGTGTGTGTGTTTGGGAGAAGACCATGGTGAGGAGTGTTTGATGGTAAGAGTTACCTTTTATCATTTAAAAAATAGTTGGATAAATTAAGGACAGCACATGTCACCTGGATATTCTGTGACTGTAAGTAGCAAAACGAAGGTCATCATTTCTTCCTTGGAGTTATTTAACCTCTTTAAATATGACATTCCTTTGCCTCATTGTTGTATATGATTTTACTTTTCTCATAGCCATGGATTAAGTTTGGTGATAGAAAGAGAAACTGATTTTTAATATCTTTATGTTCTGTTATATTTTTGCTAGTGTGATTCTCACTGAACACATTAAATCATATATGAGAGGGTCAAGCATTAGCTTCAGTGATGAGGACACTGCTTGGGAAGCCCATGTCCACCAGAGTGGTTTGAGTCCAGATTCTGCTTCTTATTCCAGTTTTCTGCTAATGAACACCCTGGGAGGTAGTAGGTGATGGCTGAGGTACTTGGATCCCTTCCATTCACAGCCCCAATTTTAAATTCCTGGCTTTGGCCTTGTCCAGCCCTGGCTGTTACCAGCATTGAGGGGTTAACTAGCAGATGGAAGATACCACTGTGTTTCTCTTTCTGTTTATGTCTGTGGTTTTTTCCTTTATAACAAATTTTAAAAGTTAAAAGCAAACATGTGTAGGTACTTCAAAAAATTGTGGAAAAGGGGAATTAAAAGTATGAATTTATTTGAGTGGAAAAAACTTTGAAATCCAAGAATATCTTTGTCATAATATATATTTTCCTTGCATTATTAAAAATAGTTTGGCACTAAACTTTGCACTAAAATAAACTCATATGTTTAATTCTACTTTTCAATGAACTCTTTGAAGTATCTTTGTACAGGTACATAATCCACAATTACTCAGGTCCTTTCCTGCTTTGCTCACTCTGGAGACTTGACACATAATGTGTTAAAATCATGGATTAGGGAGACAAGATGACTAATTTGCTGGCAAGCTTATTTTATGGGGAAGTGTTGCCTTTAGGTGATATGTAAATTACTGTTTTATAAATAAAGAAAGAAAATTCCTGCAACAGAAAATGAGAGTTTTCAATAAGTGCTGACATGCCCTTTATTTGGCCTGAAAAAACTGATTTAGCCATCAAGATTGTGTATAGCCTGGGGTCAGTATAATATAGGAAAGAGAGATAAAACTAATTTAGACTTACAAATGTCTCAATAAAAACAGCCAAAACACAGGAACTATATAGGTTGTGCTTTTGAATCATTCATTTGCCTTTTTGGTCTAGAAATCTGATTCTCTGAGACCTTGCAAGTGTATTTATTGAAGACTAGACCACCCAGATTCAAATGCTTTTTTGTTTTTTCCCATAGACATAGCAATTTCAAGGTAAAAGAATGGCTGAGTGGGAAATGCAGGACCATGGAGGGCCATACCTAAAGTCAGCCACCGTGGCTGGCAAATACTGAGGATAATGGTAGCAAACATTTCTGGGTAGACTGAGTCCCATAGAGCTTAGGGAACCATCCACTTGTTAACAAATAGATGACACTTCCTTCTATCTGTTGAAGGTAATAACATAGAAAATGATCTTGCTAAAAGCTACCATCAAAGAAGCAGCATAGTTATTTCCATTTTTATGCTTAAAATCGAGGCTAACTATGGTTCTTAAAAATTATGAGGCCTACTCAAATATTTCATGCTCTTCTCTATTTCAACTAATCCCACACACATATTCAAGATATTGTACATTTACATCATTAATATCCAACCATTTAACTTTGAAGGATAGTAATTCCATGTAAGGGGATGTGTATCATGTGGTTTATAGATGAAGTAATATCATCTGAGCAACTATATTGAGAACTGTCTCTGATAATATGTTTTCCTTATTACAGAGAGTTCCATTTATTTGTGGATCATTTTTTAAAAATTTTATTTAAGGCATACAAATTTTCATGTATTTCATATAAACAGATTTGGAAACATAGTGATACTTCCCACCTTACCCTCCCTCCTGCCCATGCTGTAACCATTCTTCCTCCTCCCTCTCCTGTTCCCACTTTCAATTTTTACAAAGATCTATTTTCAATTTACTTTATACTCATAAGGTTAACCCTACACTATCTAAGTTAAGAGTTCAACTGAAATCCTGTCTTTTGCAACAAAATGGATGCAACTGGAAATCATTATACTTAGTGAAATAAGCTAGTCCCAAAAAGACAGATATTGCATGTTTTCCCTGATCTGGGGTAACTAATAGAGTACCAAAAATGTGATGGATTGGAGTAAAATGCACATTTTGAGATTCAATGATTGTTACAGCCCTTGTCTCTACTGTTGAGGAACGGTGTGGATATTTTATAGTTGCCAATCCTCTCTTACTTGTTTTTTTTTTTTAATTTTCATAACCACCCTGTGAATGAGACAAACTGGAGCAGTTCTAGAAACAGCATGGTTAGTGGCTTTTACATACTGTGCTGAAAACAGATAATGAAATGTCCTTCTCCTCCCTCCGCACTAGTGAATAGAAATCCATGCAGCCTGCAAAGAATCATGCTTAGTTTCCTTTCCTTGTAGCTAATGCTTGTCAGAAGAGTGGGCAATTTGCAAACGAGGATAAGCCTTCCTTGCCACTGTTGTCTCACCTCTGGGGTCAAGTTCCAAGAGGCTGAGAGATATTTGGAGCTGTCTGGAAATCCAGGAGCTCACATATCAGAGCAATATATGGAAAAGAAGTCTTAGGGGCAGTGACCCCGGACACAAAAGCCAAAGAAAGCTTTGTTGTTGTTCGTAATTTTGTTTTGCCTCTCTTCAGTTTCTTCCCACACTGCTCCCTCTTAAGTACTCAAAGGGAGGCAGTTGTTTTCTTCCTGTTTATGAGGATGACAGGAGAATTAAGCTGCCCTTGCTTGCATGTCTTAACATTTCTATGTGCTGTAATTCGTACACTCATGGTAAAAGCCACTTAAAATGACTTCATAAGCCACAGGTTACTTATCTTTGCAATGCAATTTGAAAATACAATTCAGTTCGTAAAATATTTATCCCACATATATATGGTTTATAGTACAAGCCAATTTATGTGCTTTATTTTTGTTTATTAGTGCTAAAATCTATAAAGGAAATATTACATATTTTCACACTTACAAGTTTTATTGGTATTCATAAGGAGACTAGAATATGACTTCTGAGATTATAGATTAAAGGCTATTTTTTTTCCTTGGATATAGTTTATTATTGACATGATTTTATGTTAGTTTTCAAATGTAATACTGTGTACAACTTTGTTTCGCATTTCACCAATGCTAGGCTGTGTCTTAACTCCTTTTGGAACTCTGTAACCATGCTAATATATTTGACTGGACCAATAAAGTGGTTATTTCTGCACCTGTTTGAAAGCTGTAGAGTGCATAGAACCAGAAGCTGAATGCTGGAAGTCTGTGGTTGTCATGGCAGCCAAGAAATCCTTTGGAGCTTCAGAGTAAGTATTGATTAAAGACAAATACAAACTGTTCTCAAAATTTGGTGACCTTTGTCCTTTCATGTCATTTAAATGCCTTATTAGTAAAAATGCCTATCTAAAAATAATTACAGAAAACAAAGTAATGTAAAAGAGTGTCACTAAACAGAATTCATTTACTTATATCTCATACTTCTGTGTTAATATTTATGCTATTTTTTTCATGATTGACAAAGCAAAGGACACTTGTATCAGATTATGTACAGCGTCAACTGAGTGTATTCCAAGAATATCTGCATTTCCAAATCATAACATAATATCTAGAGTCAGGTCATTAACTTTCAGCTATAATATTTATACATTTTCTTCCTACCAAAGTATGAAAATGATATGATAGTTCTGCTTTATTTTTATTTTTATTTTTATTTTATCTTTGGCTAAGACAGCAGAAGAAATGATTTATTGTACATTTGTTCGACTTGTCTACAACTGAGAACAGAAGTAGTCCAGAATGTCACGAGCCCAAGACAGAAGGCCATAAGGGGCTCGTTTGGTGTCAGCAAGGTGGTGGACTCATAGATGGTTTCCAAGCTCTATTGGTGATGATAGTAGCAGGCAATCCAACAACTTGTAGCAGTGTCCCAGGGTGCAACGCTTCTTAATTCCATTTCTTTGGTCACCAGGGGTGCAGAAGCTGGAAATGTACTTGGACCTCCATCTCATTTTTCTTCTTTTGTGGTTCAGCTTGCGCATTCACTTCTTCCTCCATATGGCTCTTGTGGCACAGGGGAGGTTTCCAAGAAGATGGCGCTAAAGGCCAGAGAAAATAGCTCTGCTTTTCAAAGTCGTGCCATTATCACTAATCTTATATGTGAGGAACTACAGCAGTTTGGGTTAATTGCTAAATATCTTTTAAAGACTATATTTCTCTATATAAATAGATTCATTTTTAGAATTACTGAAATTCTGATAAAGATTTCAGGTGGAAAGATACTTCCCCCCCATACCTTCACTCCCTTCCTTACTTTAAACAAACTTACGTGTGTGTGTTTGTGTGTGTGTGTGTATTAAAGATTTATTTACTTACTTGAGAGACAGACATACAGAGAGACTCAAAGAAAGAGAGAGAGAGAAATGACTGCAATGGCAGGCTCTGGGCCAGGCTGAAGTCAGAAGCCAGGAGCTTCTTCCGGGTCTCCTACGTAAGTGAAGAGGCCCAAGCACTTGGGCCATCCTCTGCTGCCTCCCCAGGCACATTAGCAGGGAGCTGGATAAGAAGTAGAGCAATCACTTCTCAGCCTTTTGACTAGGATCAAATGTAGAAGTAGAGCAGCTGGGACTCGAACTAGTGCCCAGAAGGGTTGCTGGCACCACAGGTGACAGCTTTATCCACCACGCCACAGTGCTGGTCCCCAGTGAAATATATTTTAAATAGCTCCATATGATTTTAAGGGATATATCAAAGTAGAATATGAACTCAAAGTTACCATAAACACTTGTGATGTTGCCCTAATGTATTTCCATATACATTTAAAAACATACCACCATTTTCCTTAGTAGAATGAAACCATCTGAATGAAATAAGAATCATTAAGATAAAATAGGCTCCTAGTCACTTAGCATGAGAAAAATCACCAATTCAGTAATTTAGAGATTATATTTGTCTTAATATTAATTAAACTACTTCCAAAGGTCATAATACTTGTTTTGATACTTAAACATTTTTTTTTTTTTGACAGGCAGAGTGGACAGTGAGAAAGAGAGACAGAAAGGTCTTCCTTCCATTGGTTCACCACCCAAATGGCCAATATGGCCGGCGCACTGCGCCAATCCAAGGCCAGGAGTCAGGTGCTTCCTCCTGGTTTCCCATGCGGGTGCAGGGCCCAAGCACTTGGGCCATCTTCCGCTGCCTTCTTGGGCCACAGCAGAAAGCTGGACTGGAAGAGGATCAGCCAGGACAGAATTGGGCGCCCCAACCAGGACTAGAACCTGGGGTGCCAGTGCGACAGGCAGAGGATTAGCCAAACGAGCCACGGCGCCGACCTTGATGCTTAAACATTTGAACACCCTTTAATCTTACATACCAAATAAGATGTTGGTGTTTTTAAAGAAGTAATGAGAGTGATTTTAAATTTCATTAGCTGTACTTTGCATGGCAAATGTATCAAGTTGTTTTCACTTAGAATATCATTTATATAAGATATATAATGAAAATATGTTTATAATTATTAGAATCTCCTAAAGTATGTTTTTCTCAGCAAGATGTTTCAGACATTAACAACTTTTGAAGCAAGATTTAGTATTGTTAGATGCTTTTTAAAATGACAAGTGACACATAAATCTAATTGAAAATGAATTTATTTTTGTTTATGACAAAATATTTGATATAAAATTTAATATCTAATAAATTGCATATCTTAATCTCACTGATGGGATACCTCATATACTTTTTAATATATTGCCACTGCTTTAATGTTAATTGTGCCCTCTGACTTCTTAAATTGTCAAATAATAATCTTCCTTGGAAGATTGTTCTTAAGAACAGTAAGAAGAGCTTTATAAATATTCTTGAAGACACATGAAAAATCAGTTTTACTCTGTTTAAAATACTAATTTATTTCAGAGTATATATTTGATTCTTATAAAAATCAGTATTTATTTTGAATCTATTAATATAATCACAACATATTTATTAACACACCTGAACTTCTTATTGTTTAAAATATATTTAAGTAAACATGTAGAAAAAAATAAAATCTAAATACTCTAAAAAAATCCTGTGCATGCATTTAAGTTTGTATATATCCAGACATAGCCATATTTTATAAACAACTGTTTTTACTACTTAAAAGTATTTCAATAATAGAATTGATTAGTATTTGTGTGAACAAATGCTTAATTATATCACATCTGCCTAAAATTCCTACTCTGACTATAAGCACATTTCCAAATGTTCTTCTCATTCATTGTGATGTGGTTTTCAAATTTTTGGTGCATCCAGACTTAGTTTTCTGTGGACATCTCAAAGTATTGGTGAACTTTTTTTCTTTTTTATGTACTTATATGTTTACTTTTTATACTTTTATTTAATTTTTTAATTTTACTTTTTAATTGGTTTTTAACAGATGCAATGTGATTTGTAAATACAATTCTAAGAACATAATGATATTCCCTTTCTCTTTGCCTCCCTGCCTCCCCTTTATACATTTACTTTAGCATGTAAATCAGTTATCATGAAACTACTTACAGACAAAATCATTTTCTTCCCACTGAACTGACACAATAGCTTATTGTACACTAAATTTCTACAAATATTTGGATTTGACTTTATAATTTTATTACATCAGGAGAAAGACACAAAATTTGTGTGTTTTTAGATTTTTTAAAATATTTATTTTATTTATTTGATAGGCAGAGTTACAGAGAAGGAGTGGAAGAGAGAGAGAGAGAGAGATAGAGATCTTCCATCCAGTGATTCAGTTCCCAAATGGCCACAAGGGTGAGGGTTGGGACAGACCAGAGCCCAGGAGCCAAATTTCTTCTGGGTTTCCCATGTGGGTGCAGAGGCCCAAATACTCAGGTCACCTTCTGCTGCTTTCCCAGGTGCCTTAGCAGGGAGCTAGGTCAGAAATGTAGCAGCTGGGAAAATTTGTGTTTTAAAAACTAGTAAAATGTTCTATAACAGAAAAGTGCTTAATTTTGGGAAATAAAAAGCACCCTAATGAGTAAAATAATGCAGTCCAGTTTTATATAAACAAGGCAAATGACATAACCAAAAAATTTTTATAGACGTTATAAATATTAATTACTAATAAATATGAAACAAAATCTCGTTTCACCCATACTTCAGTGAAAACAACAGTAAGGTAATTGTGACTTCCCTTTAGAACATATCAATAAATTTAATACAGACCAGTTTTGTAAAGGGTGTACAAAACCAAATTTCTTGTACCTATTGTTGAAGAAGCAAGTTGCTACTCTTTGAAAGCAATTTGATGATACTTGTTACTTACTTTACAATGTGATAATGTATGTCAATAGTTATTATAGTTTGGAAATTTATCTAAAGATATACCTGTACTCCAGAAAAGTTCCAGAAAGCAGTCCACTGGTTGCTTTATGAGGGTGAGAAGCAGAATGGTAGTATTATAAGAAAATAGCCTTGTCTAAATAAGATCGGAGTTGGTGAACTCAAGAGGCTTCCATAGTGTTGGCAGCTCATGACAAGAGCCTCAGGTGATTACTGACACCATAAACAAGAGTGTCAATTGTTAAGTCAACAACAGGAGTCACTGTGCACTTACTCCTCATGTAGGATCTCTGTCCTTAATGTGCTGTTCTATGTGAATTAATGTTATAACTAGTTCTCAAATAGTACTTTATACTTTGTGTGTCTGTGTGGGTGCAGTCTGTTGGAATCTTTACTTAGTACATACTAAATTGACCTTCTGTATATAAAGAGAATTGAAAATGAATCTTGATATGAATAGGATGGGAGAGGGAGTGGAAGATGGGAGGGTTGCAGGTGGAAGGAAGGTTATGGGGGGGAAAAGCCGCTATAATCCAAAAGTTGTACTTTGGAAATTTATATTTATTAAATAAAAGTTTAAAAAAAGCAAATTGAAATACGTCATTTTCAAACTTAAAAGAAAAATAAGAAAGTAAGCAGTACAAAGAATGGGAGCAAGGGAGGGTGAGTGGGTGAGGTGAGTAGTTTCATTATACACTTAAAATGTATATGTGAAATACATGAAATATATTCCCTTTATATAAATAAAAATTTTAAAACAAAAAAAAAAAACAAAGAAATACACTTTGGAGCCAATGGATATGTCCACCTTCTTTTAGTTGATGGTTTGCAGCGTGTCAAGATGTTGCAAATTAGCTTCGGGTCTGGCATTGTGGTGCAGTAGGTAAAGCCATCACCTTCAATGCGGGCATCCCATATGGGTGCTGGTTCATGTCCCAGCTACTCCACTTCCAATCCAACTCCCTGATGATGTGCCTAAGAAACAGTGGAAGATGATCCAAGTGCTTGGGCCCCTGCACCCATGTGGGGGACTTGAAAGAAGCTCTTGGCTCCTCACTTCAGTCTGTCCCAGTCCTAGCTATTGCAGCCATCTGGGAAGTGAACCAGCACATGGAAGGTTTCTCTTCTCTTTCTCTCTCTCTCTCTCTCTCTCTCTCTCTGTAACTCCTACTTTCAAACAAATAAAATGAATATTTTAAAAAGAATAATAATAGAAAATTAAAAGAAAGAAAATTACCTTCTTTATGTGCAACTCATTGCATGTCATGGGTGGAAACTTTAGATAAATTTTCCATTATGTGAAATATTTTCTAATATTACTTTATTCATGCATTCAACTAGACAAGGAAAAATGATCATTACCACAAAAATAAGAGCTGAAAACTATGAAATACTATTCACTGAGTAAATCACAGCAAATAGTATGTTTTAATTTTTGTTATAGAGTAAGTAAACTTACATTATGCTATTAACCTAAGAGAAAGCATTTTCATTTAGGCAGCAAAAGTTTGACTCCCTGCTTTTTTGGGGAAAGTGATAGCTCCATTTGCTTGTGCATGTCTGTGGTTTTAATGTCAGTTCAGTTTTAAAGTGTATGCTCTGCTGTTGTGATCTGTCCCACAAGGTATCACCCAGCGGCCTGAAGGGCTCAGGAGGTTTCCTATTAGTTCTCAAGGTTTTATTCATTTTGCTGACCAGGATCAAATTCGCACTGGATCACTGGGAAAGCAGCCCAGAATGTTATAAATAACTTTATGGACTGGCTTTCTTGTACCTTCTTTGCAGTTTCCACAGTTCTTTCTGCTTCCCTTGGGTATCTGTTTTTGATTCCTTGGCCAGAATTATGGGATTTTCATTACATCATTCCTGCTCATAACTTATGTGGCTGTGCCCACTTTGGGGTTAAGACAAAAAGCAAGGAAATACTGCAAAGACAATTCAGCCCACACATATGGAACCATAACACCAGTGTTTGAAATGGAAAATTATCCTTCATAATAAGCTGTTTCTTGGTGGGGTCCCATTGCATGTGTGGGTACCTCCATACCCTCAGTCTGCCTGAGGGTAGTTTTAGACTACATTTACTTTAGATGAGGAATACCAAGGAGAGGGGAAAAAAATAGACTCACCACTGGTTCCCTGATCTTTCAAAATTGTTCCTCAGCTCTTATTCAATATTAAGCTCCTGTTGAATATTAGGATTTCTTAAAATAGTAATTTCATGCATTCTGTCTGGGGTTTTGTAGTTTCATTTAGAGGGAAAAACATGATTGAGATTCTTACTTCAGTGTGTGAAACTAGAACACAGACACTTTTCAATTAATGAATTTAATATGAATACTTTCTGTTAGCAACAGTAGAAGCATGTCCCTTAGCTGTTGCTTTGAGGATGATTGAAGTCAATAAAATTTGCATAGTGTTCGATTTTTACTTTCTATGAGAATATGTATATATAAATATTGCACTTTAAAATTAGCCCTATGAATATCTATTTTCCCCAAGCTTTCCCTTGGTTCAACTCAGAAGTGGCCCAGCACTGGTTGTCTCTTTATGCATGCTTGCCTATGGTTCGTTAATCACAATGTGCAGTTCATATCAATGACATTGGCAAGCTTTATTTTAAATTTAAAAATTGGTTTTGAATTTTAAAAAGCTTTAGAACAGACTCTATTCCTCTAGATGCCAGATAGCCTGTCATCTTCTTTACATAATTCAATTAAATTCACCTGTACTAAATGTGAAAAATGGGCAAAAGACTTTAAGGGCACAAGATGAACTTGCTGGGAAATCTTTGAATGTGCCCATGAATAGTGGAGTATCTCTGGATAATGAAGATGTTTTACTAATTGTCTTGCACGTTTCAATCTTTACAGTATCATAAGGGTTAGGGGTGCCTTGAGAGCAAGCTCAGCAAATTTGGAGACTTTGATCCACTGGCCAGGGATCAAGGGAATATCTGAAGAGTCTGGCCTAAAATTAATTTTATTAATTTAAATTCATTTTAAAACCCAAATATGCATCTTTATATCTACATAACTGTCAGGTGATTCTTCATGGACAACTAGGCTAGGGATATTTTGTGCCTTTATACTGTTCAACACAGATACAGAATTTGACCACTTTTTTGAAGATTTAGTTATTTTATTTGAAAGGCAGAGTTACAGAGACAAAGGGAAAAACAGAATGAGAGAGAGAGAGGTCTTCCACCTGGTGTTTCACTCCCTAAATGGTCGCAGTGGACAAGGGCTGGGCCACACCAAAGCCAAGAGCTGAAATTTTCATTCAGGTCTCCTACGTATGAGGTCCCAAGCACTTGGGCCATCTTCTGTTGTTCTCCCAGGCTCATTAGCAGGGAGCGGGATCGGAAGTGGAGAAGCTGGAAATTGAAACAGTACTCATATGGGATGCTGGTGTCTCAGGTGGCAGTTTTACTCACTATGCCACAGTGCCAGCAACTTGCATTTCTGACCCTTATACTGCTACCTCTGTAATCGCAGCCAATGCTGTACCCTATCACTGGAATAGGATTTCAACTCATCTTCCTGCTCCCTACTGTCCAATATCTACAGCAGATAGTGTCATTCTTTTAAGACTTAGATCATGCCACTGTTCTCTAATGGGATTCCTTCTTCAATAGAATAAAAGTTGAGCCCACAGTAATTATAATAGCCCACTCAGAAGGCTGTACACAGATTGGACCCAGGATATCGCTAACCAAAATATGCTAATATTCTTTGCACCTTTCCTGCCTCAATAATGTTGTCCATTCTACCTCTCACTAAAAATACTCTACTCACTTCCATCTCAGGGCCTTTGTACCAGCTGTTCCATCTGTTTGGAACACTCTTGTCCCCTGCACCCACACAGTTCATAACCTTACCTCCTGCAAGCCAAAGCTCAAAGGTCATCTTTCTTTTGTTTCTATGGCACCCATAAATTCACTTTATTATATATGGGTACACTTATATATACACTGATGATGTATCTTACTTTTTTTTTAAATTAGTTTATTTATTTGAAAGACAGAGTTACAGAGAGGTAGAGGAAGAGAAAGAGATAGAGAGAGCACTTCCACATGGGTGCAGGGGCCCAAAAACTTGGGCCATCTTCCACTACTTTCCTAGGCACATTATCATGGAGCTGGATCAGAAGAGGAGCAGCCAGGATTCAAACTGATGCCCAATTGGGATGCCAGGACTCTAGGCAGGTGACTTTACCCACTATGCCACAGTACAAGCCCCTGTTTTACTTTCAAATGAAGTATATGGTTATACATAACTTTTAAATCACCTGCATAGGAGTATACAAATAAATATATACATAACTATGTAGCATATGCATATAAATATTACCAATGTAAATATAACATCTGATGCAACACAATAGCTCATTGAGGCTATAATGGAAACCTGGCCCTCTTCTGGAAACTGTTGGAGGAAAAAGATCCTGAGACTCCTGTAGCTGCCTGTTCCAGCCTCTGTAGATTAACAGGGGGCTCTGGGCCTGGCACATGCAACAGGCACAACGTGACATCAAAGGTCATCTTTCAGTGAGTTCTTACCTAACAATCCTATTTAAATTTATAATTTCCTATATTTGTGACCTCCCCTATTCCTCTTTTTTGATTTTTATAGTTCTTATCATCATTTGGCATACCATGTATTTTATTTTTACATTAATGTATTATCTGTTTCTATCCCCTAGATGGTAAGCCACATGGTGGCACTAATTAACATCTGTTTTGTCCACTGATGTTATATCCCCACAACCTGGAAATGTGCACAGCCTTTAATAAAATTTAGTACATAGTTTTGAGTTAATAGGTAAATTTTTAAATAGCTGCTTGTACATATAAAAACATGGTGCTTCCTGAACTTAGAAACTAAAGCGCACGGGGCCAGTGTTGTGGCACAAGGGGTTAAGCCATCATTTAGAATGCTGGCCTCCCCGATTTGAGTGCTACTTTGAGTCCCTGGATACTCTTATTTTCCAATTTCCTGGATTATATTCCAAGTGCTTGGGGCCTGTGTGACTCCTCTGGGAGACCTGGATGAAGTCCTTGGCTCCTGGCTTCAGCATGGCCCAGTCAGGCTATTGTGGCCATTTGGGGGAATAAACCAACAAATCTCTCTCTCTCTCTCCCTGTCTCTGCCACTCTGCCTTTCAAATCAGTCAATCAGTCAATCAATTTTTGAAAAGCTGGTTTCTATATTAAAAAAAAAAAGACATTGAAGTGTACCACATTGATTCTGACAGCTCTCCAAGACTGGCAAGTTTCTAATCAAGACTATTCCACAAAGATCTTTAGCTAAGGGAGTGTGCTTCTGCCTCTTCTTGACCTCCTTTGCATTATAAGGGAGTTTGATTATAATTACATGGTGTTGCTGGAAAACCACTGGGGTCCATCTCTAGAATATTCCTCATACTTATCTTTGTCTTTCCAGTCTTAAGGCAATTGCCCTAGATTCTGGCCTCATTAACTTTTAGTTTCATTATTACAGTAAGTTCATAACTGGCCTTCCTATCAGTCTTATCCCCCCAGTCTATCATGCACATTTCTTTTTAAGTAATCTTCATAAATGATGGTTCCAATTTTGTCAGCTCCCTGCTGATATATTATTGTGTAGCATTCAGAGCTCTTCATGATCTACTATTTTTGCCTTAACCACTAGAAATTATTTCCCACTAAATATATATTTCCTTCCATGCAATTAAATCTTTTCACTCCCTGGCATTACCTGGTATTTTTCATGTTCCAAGCTTTGTTGTGTACTCTTCCCTTATTTCTTAGTTTAACATTCTACCTAAGTTATTCTTAATCATAAGTGTGTACATGCAGCTGAAATCCGTGCTGTCATTCTCTAGGGACATTGCATATATGGCTGGGTTCAAGATACCCATGGATTCTCTTTCTAAAGCGATCTCAAACATTTATTCATTCCATTTAAGCTGTCTACTGCAAATTGTCTTCTTTCAACTCTCAGGGTACATTAAAGTATCTTCAGTAACCTTTTCTGAAGAGATGGGGAAATGAGTGAATGGGATGCTAATATTCAAAGGAGGGCTTTCACTTTCCTAGTATTTGACTTTAGTTTGTGCCAAACCTTAGGCAGCTCAAATCAAGATCCTAGAAAAATCTACTGCAATTAAACAGAGCAAATATTTCAAATATTTCCAACTTTTGACTTTTTTTTTTTTTCTTGGAGATGAGTCTGGCATAAATGCCTTTAATAAATGTGTTTGGGACTTCAAAGAATAAAGAGATTATCATAAAGTAGAAGTCTCATTGCAAAGATACTCTAAAATTATATTTGAAACACAGGATGGAGCAATTGCTTAACCAACATCTCAAAAACTCTATGAAGAGTTCACTCCCTTCTTTGTATTATTCTTTCTTTTTCTATCAGTCTTTGTCTTGGCTCCTTTCTCCCCAATTCCCAGCCTCCACCTTTCTGTCTTTGTGTATGTGTCTTATTTTGTAGATTTGTAGAGGACAAAATGTGAAATGAATAGAGATATAGTTAAAAATGGAAGTTGTGGGCTGGCGCCGCGGCTCACTAGGCTAATCCTCCGCCTTGCGGCGCCGGCACACCGGGTTCTAGTCCCGGTCGGGGCACCGGTCCTGTCCCAGATGCCCCTCTTCCAGGCCAGTTCTCTGCTGTGGCCAGGGAGTGCAGTGGAGGATGGCCCAAGTCCTTGGGCCCTGCACCCCATGGGAGACCAGGAGAAGCACCTGGCTCCTGCCATCGGATCAGCGCGGTGCGCTGGCTGCGGTGCGCCTACCGCAGCGGCCATTGGAGGGTGAACCAACGGCAAAAGGAAGACCTTTCTCTCTGTCTCTCTCTCTCTCACTCTCTCTCTCACTCTGCCTGTCAAAAAAAATTAATTAATTAAAAAAAGAAAAAAAATGGAAGTTGTGATTTCACTGGCAAAATTGAAACAAGATTTATATTTATTATTATTACAAAATTAAGAATTTGGAATAAAATTTGTAAATCAGTCATTAACAGGATAAAAGATCCTATGTCAAGAACATATTGTTAATGTATATGATCATCGAACTGCTAGGGACAGGGATATCTAATAAATGCCTGAATGGATAATAAGAAAAGTCACTGAATTATCTAAAATAATGATTGAAGTGTGTGTGCATGTGTGTGTGTATGTGGTGGGGCAGGGGGAAAAGTGATGTAAGGTGTGGCATGGTCAAAAGCTACAGATTTAAGTTTTTACTCATCTCTGTTTTCTCTGTACTCTGTTTCCTTCCTGTATACAATTGGAATCAAGGTACCAAAGCTGTTGGCTGACAGAGCTGTTGTCAAGATGAAGTAAGATAATATTTGTGAAAGCATTTTGAAAACCTCAGACACTTTCTACAGATTAAGGTATTACTAGCAACTTTTTTAAAGGCAGGGCACTTGTGGTATCACAAAGTATTAAAAGATAAAGTGCTTATTCTCGAAATTAAATTTAAAACCATGTACAGTTACCTAGTTTTTGGCCTGTTAAAATGATTGCTATACTTGGAAGAATTTAGTAAAAATCCCCAAAAGGCTAAAATGCAGGTTTGCTCCTGACCCCAGGTCCTCTCTTTTCCAGATCAATTGCCTGTAGTTAAATCAACAGAGAAAATTTAGCATGATTGTAAAGCTTCACCATCCAGCCACAGGCATATTATCATTAAAGAATAATGTAATATTAGCTTTGTTCAGTGTTTATGTATTCTTGGCAGCTCTCTTTTGCCATTTATAATTCTGAATACTTTCCTCTGTAAGCTTCATTGTTTTTCCTATTTATCTGTTTTATTGGGAAAATACAAAGGAACTTAACAAATAGCTTTTTAAAAAAATTCTTTATTTTTATATTTCATTAATTTTGATTCCTTTTTAAAAGAAATTATTTATTTGAAAGGCACAATTACAAAGAGAAAGGGAGAGACAGAAAGAGAGATCCTCCATCTGCTGATTCAATCTTCGAATGGTGGCAATGGCCAGGGCTGGGCCAGACCAAAACAAGGACCCAGGAGCTTCATTTGGGTCTCTCATGTAGGTGTTAGAAGCTCAATCACTTGTACTATCTTCCACTGCTTTCCCAGCCACATTAATAGGGAGTTGGAATTACGCGGAGCAGCCAGGACTTGAACTGGAGCCCATGTGGATGTGCCACAACACCTGTCCCTGATTTCTTTTTAATCTAATTATTCATCTGTTTATTTTTCAAGATGTGTTTATTTATTTGAAAGTCAGGGTGAGAGGGAGAGAGAAAAAGAAAGAGAGAGACAGAGACAGGGACAGAGAGAAAGAAAGACAAAGAGAGAAATCTTTAGTCCACTGTTTAACTTCTCAAATGTGTGCAGTAGCCAGAACTGGGCTAGGCCAAAGCCAGGAGCCAGCAACTGCACCCAGCTCCCGTGTGTCTAGGAAGGACTAAAGTACTTGAGCCATCATCTGCTGCTTCTCAAGCATATTAGCAAGACTGGATGGGGAAATATGTATTAAAAACAACTAGATTCTCCAACATATTGCTGCACTCATTGATTATTTCACCAGCTGCCAGAGACTGGAATTTCAGGAATCTTTGTCGCAAAGAAAGCATAAATGGCCAGAGAGAATTCAGCCACTGATTCTTTGTATAGTCTGCTGCATTGGCACAAGTTTTGCCCTATCTTTGTAGAAAAATATTGGAATTTAGCTGCATCATTAACATTTTATTATTTCAATTATTATTATTATTATTATTCTTGGAGGTGTTAGGAATGCTTTTGATTTTCCTCTTTTCATGTAATGAATTGCTTCTGAGTTCTCTTTACATAGTTGCTATGTAATTCAAAGGTTATATCTCTGCATAATGATATCTAAAATTATTATCTTTTCAAGATCATATAAATGCTTCTCAATATCATCTTATATGTATTTCCTTTCTCTTGCCAATTTTTACAAAAATTCATAAAACTAATGTATTATACTGTTGTCACTGGTATATATTAAGTTAAGATTTTAAAACCAATATTAAAAAATAGGAAAAAGAAAATGAAGAGCATTTTCAATGTTTTCTGTGCACATTCGCAGTGGGAAATCACTTGTAACAGACTCACACAACTAATTAGCAGATCTTTATTTTGCTATGTTTCTGACCAAGTCAACGTGACAGGATATGGGAAGCCATACCAATTAACAAGCCTGAGCAGGCTCCTCATTTGACAAACATTTAATAAGCAACAAAATAAGAACTTGGAAGTTCTGAAATTCAGTGATGGGAAAAAAGAGAGGAGCTCTTTTGCTTATCTGGAATAAAGAAGAAACTCAATTAAGCTAACAAAGTGCAAGTTGTTTAAAAAAATACTTTTTCACATTGGGATCGAGCTGAATTTTCGTTTAGCAGGCAACTCTGAGAGGTCATCTTGTCCTTCTCTTTGCAGCCGGCCTTAAAGTGTGAGTGCAGTCCACTGCCTGCTTTCTGAGAAACAATCCATCTGAAGGGCAGGTAGAAATTGCATAGGTTATTTCTGTTTAAAACTCTAATGAAGATACCATATTTCAAGAGTTCATTTAGTACTTGTGCAGACTCTTAGTGGTCATCTTTCACTAATTGCTAAGGCTGATTATGTCTGTTTCCTCTATTAACTTCTTACTAGAGCTATGTGTATCTGATTCTAATACTTTTGTAGGCAGCTCTGTAAATCTAAAATTAATTCATACCATCTGTGTACTTTGTAGGCACTTGCTTTTGAAGGAAACTTTCCACTTTGCTTTGTCATTCAATTAAGTGGTTTCATGTTTTGGAAACTCAGTAATTCAGAAAACAAGATTCCTCCTCAAAGCTTATGCATGAATATTAATATGCAAGTTTGCAAAAAAATGACATGCTACCTATATCTTATTTTATTTGATACTGGTGTATTTTCAGAAATTTAGAGAAACTGTGAATGTGGAAGCTTATTATTCACAAAAAAAATTATTTTCTGCCAAATGGCAGTGTATAGTATTTTTATTGCAAGATTTAATACAACATATATAATCGTATTTATTTTAAAATTAAAATTTTTCATTAATATTTATAGCTTGAAACTTAATTCAGTTATGATCTTTATGTTGTCAAGTTACTGAAGTAACATTAAAGATGTTAAACAAAACCAACATTAATCAATGTGGGACTTTTTAGCTGATTCAAAATTCATTTATTCTTTCAAACATTTGTTATTATGTATTATCCAGTTTCATACAACTTAATTGAAAACTAGATTTATTGAATACAAACTGTAAGTCAGGCATTTCATTAAGCTTGTGTGCAGAGATTGGCAAAAAGATATGGTCACTATACTCTCTGTGTTAAGATAGGCATAAGAGAAAATGACTAGTGATTTTGAACCCTGATTTTTAACCCACAGTAATGATCTTCATTTCTCTATTGAATTGCTTTTTGGTGATCCGATTTTTGAAAGCCTACTTAACATTTTGTGGAGTTTATTTTGTATATGGGTTCTGTAGGATTCAAGGAAAGAGCACAACATTGTAATTAGCAACATAATAAACAAGAACAACAAGGCCATGAATGCTTGCTTTATGCTGTACAAAAAATTAACAGTTAACGTTAATCTTTAGATAACATCTTCAGATATTATCATATGCTAGAGGATGTTCTTGTAGACTTCTTACTGAAAAGCATTTATGCTTTTTGTTGATTTTCCAGGTGTAAAACTGATCTCAAATTCATTAACATTAATATGAAAGAAACTAGCTTGCTGAAAATCAAAGCAGTATTACCTTTTGAAGACAGGAAATTCCCTTTACAGTGAATTGGGAATATTCTCAGAGCAAAGGACTTCCAATTAAACATTATTCTTTGGTGAAGAATATGTTTTCATTTATTTTTATGAGTTTATGGTAATCACTAAAACTGCAAGAAATTATGTATTCAGGCTAGTTCTAGGAGTTAACATTCAAAAACTGAGAATTGTAAATAGATCTTACACTACCTAAAACAACAACTGGATTTTGTGGTGCATGAATTGCCTTTTTTACTTAGGTTTTTGTTATTCTGTTTTCCACTTTAGATTCTGCTATGTATCAACCTCTAATATTTTTATATGTCATTAATGTTAAATAAAACATTATTTGTAATTCAGGGACATTATGAATGTCATTAGTAAAAAAAGAGAAAGGAGGCAGAAAAGGAAAAAAAAAAAAAAGAGTTCCAAAATCTTTCTAGGGCAGATATTTGGAATAGCAATTAAGATGCTGCTTGGAAAATTCACATCCCATATCAGAGTGCCCGGGTTCATATCATAACCTCAGTCCTGATTCCAGCTTCCTACAGCTGCACATGCTGGGTGACAGCATAGGAGGACTCATGCAGTTGGGTCCCTGCCATCATGTGGGAAACCTGGATTGGGTTCTATGCTCTTGGATTCAGCATGGTTCAACCCCTGCTTTTGTGGGTAGCTGGAGACTAAACCAGTGAATGGAAATTATTTCTCTCTCCTTCTCTTTGTCTCTCTCTCTGTGTGTCTTTGAAATAAATATAAATAAATAAATAATTACAAGCATCATAGTGTATGCATATGTGGATAATATTGTAACCTGCAAATGAAAATAAAGGTGGAATGATTCTACAGTTCTGTAAGGGGCCTCATGTACCCTGGTTGCCTTTGCATTAAAGTCAGGATCAAGTGGGACAGCATAATGAAAACTCTTAATATTTGAAAAAAAATCCTGATCAGGGGAGCTCCAAGATGATGGAATAGGGAGAGAGTGCACTGGTAGTCGGGAAAAGATAGTTTAATAAAAGTGGAGATACTGTAGTCTCAGGGAAGAGTTATGGAAAAAACTGCAGAGGAAACTTTTCCAGAACTAGTGGGACATGGTGGACCTATGTGGAGGGCACTGGTGCCCACGGCTCAGGATCCCAGCTGCCGAGTCTATGCACCAGCAATGGAAGGGAGATGACACAAAACTGCAGTAGCCCGAGACACTGGTGGAAAATGGCAGATAGAGCCTAGAGGGAACAAGGCTTGAAGCCCCGTAGGGGAAAGTTCACCAGCCTAACTAGAGGAGAGAAAAAAAAAATAAAAGAGACCGATATTGACATGATTCTCTCTCTCCACTTACCTTACAAAGGCTGGGAAGACAATAGAGCAGGCACCATTTTGGACATATGTAACAGCTGCACTAGCTCAGAGCTGTGCCTACCCTCAGCCAAACAGAAAAACCTGACTCTGGTGGCGAGAAATAACAGGAGATTTAGAACTAGTGAATGTATGGAGCTTATGAACTGGGACTGTGGAAAAAAAAAAAAAACTGAGGGTGTGTGGGAGAACTCACCGTGTGGCTGAGACCTGAGTATTCTTGGGAGATGCCACAAACTCGGTAACCTTGGCAACCCGGTGGGAGACATTTCAGGGGAATCTGAGCTTACACTGAGGCCTGTACAGATCCTTTGTGTGGTCCTTTTGACAGAGCAGACGAATATTATACACACTGGGGCTAGCAATCAGGCACTGATTGGCATCAAGGAGAAGATCAAAGCTGAGTGGAATTACTTCCCTTCTGAATAAAACAGAGAGAGAGAGAGAGAGAGAGAGAGAGAGAGAGAGAGAGATTTACCACACCAAACCTGGGTGTGTCACCTTTGGCACTCCCTTAACCCTAAAGAACTGAACAGAGTTCTCTGGCTACACCCACCACAAGCCTCTAGAGATTCACCAAAAGCAGACAGTCCACTTAATCTAGAGTCATAGTATAACGAGAAAAGGCACGGCAGCGAGGGAAAAAAAAGAAATCAAAGAATATCTCCACAATGCCAAACAACAAACACAGAAACTGAGGAAACAAGAACAAGGAAGACATTATGATACCCCCAAATGAACACGACATTTCCATACAAGATTATGAAGATGATGAGATAGAAGAAATGCAAGATACAGATTTCAAAAAATTTATGATAAGAACATTAAGAAGTTATCAAAAACAAATTCATAAACTACAGAAATCCTTACTGGACAGGACAAAAAATCTCTCTTGTGAAAATGAAATCTTAAGAAGGAATCAAAATGAAATGAAGAAAATAGTAGAACATGGAATTGTGACAGTGAAGAGAAATCAAAATGAAATGAAGAATTCAATCGAACAAATGCCAGATGTATTTGAGAGCCTTAAAAACAGAATCAATGAGATAGAAGAGAGAATATCTGACTTAGAAAACAGAGCACAGGAAAGTATACAGTAAAACCAAAGAAAATAACAGAAAATTAGAAATCTAAAAAATATTGTTGGGAATCTACAGAATACTATTAAAAAACACAACATTCAGGTTCTAGGAGTTACTAAAGGCATGGAGAGAGAGAAAGGATTAGAAGGCTTTTTCAGTGAGATACTAGCAGAAAACTTCCCGGGTTTAAAGGAAGATGGAGACATCCAAGTACAAGAAGCACATAGAACTCTCAATAAACATAACCAAAAGAGATCCTCACCACAACACGTTGTAATCAAACTCACCACAGTGAAACATAAAGAAAAGATTAAAAATGTGCAAGAGAGAATTGTCAGAGGATCTCCAATTAGATCCGCAGCAGACTTCTCATCAGAAACCCCACAGGCTAGGAGGGAATGGCAAGATATAGCCCAAGTACTAAGACAGAAAAACTGCTATCCCAGAATATTATATCCTGCAAAGCTCTCATTTGTGAATGAAGGTGAAATAAAGACCTTTCATAGCAAACAGAAATTGAAAGAATTTGTTGCCACTTGTCCAGCATTGCAAAAGATGCCTAAAGATGTGTTACACATAAAACACAGAAAGAAGACCATCAATATGAAAAAAGGTAAGGAAGAAAACCTAACTCCCAGTAAAAGATCACAGGAAGTTCAAAGCATATATTAAAAATATCTTTGGGAAAATGGCAGGGAAAAGTCACTACTTATCAATAGTCACATTGAATGTTAATAGCCTCAATCTCCAGTTAAAAGACACAGATTGGCTGAATGGATTAAGAAACAAAACCCATCTATTTCTGCTTACAAGAAACAAATCTTTCCAACATAGATGTATGCAGACTGAAAGTGAAAGGTTAGAAAAAGATATTCCATGACAACAGAAACCAAAAAAAAAAAAAAAAAAAAGCTGGCATAGCCATCTTAATATTGGACATCGGACAACATAAACTTTCACACAAAAACTGTTAGGAGAGACAAAGAGGAGCACTATATAATGATTAAGGGATCAATTCAACAGGAAGATGTAACCATTCAATATGTATATGCACCTAATTACAGGGCACCGGTTTATTTAAAAGATTTGTTAAGCGACTTAAAGGGAGACTTAGACTCCAATACAGTAGTAGTGGGGGAATTCAATACTCCACTTTCAGAAACAGACAGATCAAATGGACATAAGATTTACAAGGAAACAGCAGATTTAATCGACACTATAGCCCAAATGGATCTAACAGATATCTACAGAACTTTTCATCCTACACTTAAAGAATTTACATTCTACTAAGCAGTACATGGAACCTACTATAGGATTGTCCACATACTAGGCCATAAGGCAGGTTTCAGCAAATTCAAAAGAATTGGAATCATACCATGCAGCTTCTCAGTCCACAGTGGAATGAAGCTGGAAATTAGCAACTCGGGAATCCCTAGAGCATATGCAAACTCATGGAGACTGAACAACATGCTCCTGAATGAACACTGGGTCATAGAAAAAATCAAAAGAGAAATCAAAAACTTTCTGGAAGTAAATGAGGATAACAGCACAACATACCAAAACTTATGGGATACAGCAAAAACAGTGATAAGAGGAAAGTTTATAGCAATAGGTGCCTACAGAAAGAAATTGGAAAGGCACCAAATAAATGAGCTTTCAGTTCATCTCAAGGATCTAGAAAAACTGCAGCAAACTAGACCCAAATCTAGTAGGAGAAGAGAAATAATTAAAATCAGAGAAGAAATCAACAGGAATGAATCAAAAAAAAAAAAAAAAAACATTACAAAAGATCAGCCGAATGAAGAGGTTTTTTTTTGTTTGTTTGTTTGTTTGTTTTTGACAGGCAGAGTGGACAGTGAGAGAGAGAGATAGAGAGAAAGGTCTTCCTTTTTGCCATTGGTTCACCCTCCAATGGCTGCCGCAGTAGACGCGCTGCGGCCGGCGCACCGCGCTGATCCGAAGCCAGGAGGCAGGTGCTTCTCCTGGTCTCCCATGGGGTACAGTGCCCAAACACTTGGGCCATCCTCCACTGCACTCCCTGGCCACAACAGAGAGCTGGCCTGGAAGAGGGGCAACTGGGACAGAATCCGGTGCCCCGACCGGGACTAGAACCTGGTGTGCCGGCGCCACAAGGTGGAGGATTAGCCTATTGAGCCGTGGCGCCAGCGAAAAGTTGTTTTTTTTTAAACTAAAGAAAATTGACACCCCATTGGCCCAGCTAACAAAAAAAGAAGAGAAAAGACCCAAATCAATAAAATCAGAGATGAAAAATGAAATGTAACAACAGACACCACAGAAATAAAAAGAATCATCAGCAATTACTTGTATGCCATCAAACAGGGAAATCTATCAGAAATGCATAGATTCCTGGACACATGCAACCTACATAAGTGGAACCATGATGACATAGAAAACCTAAACAGACCCATAACTGAGACAGAAATTGAAACAGTAATAAAGGCCCTCCCAACAAAGAAAAGCCCAGGACCGGATGGATTCACTGCTGAATTCTACCAGACATTTAGAGAAGAACTAACTCAGGCCAGTGCCATGGCTCAATAGGCTAATCGTCCGCCTGTGGTGCTGGCACCCTGGGTTCTAGTCCTGGTTGGGGCGCCAGTTTGTCCCAGTTGCTCCTCTTCCAGTCTAGCTCTCTGCTGTGGCCCAAGAGTGCAGTGGAGGATGGACCAAGTCCTTGGGCCCTGCACCTACATGGGAGACCAGGAGAAAGCACCTGGCTCCTGGCTTCGGATCAGCATGGTGTGCCAGCCGCAGCATGCCAGCCACAGCTGCCATTGGAGGGTGAACCAACGGAAAAAGGAAGACGTTTCTCTCTGTCTCTCTCTCTCACTGTCCACTTTGCATGTTAAAAAAAAAAAAAACTAACTCCAATTCTTCTCAAAGCATTCAGAACAATAAAAAAAAACAACAACAGGGAATCCTCCCAAATTCTTTCTATGAAGCCAGCATCACCTTTATCCCTAAGCCTGAAAAGGATGCAGCATTGAAAGAAAATTACAGACCAATATCCCTCATGAAAATAGATGCAAAAGTTCTCAATAAAATTCTGGCCAAAAGAATGCAACAACACATCAGAAAGATCATCCACCCAGACCTAGTGGGATTTATCCCTGGTATGTAGGGATGGTTCATTGTTTGCAAATCAATCAATGTGATATACTACATTAACAAACTGCAGAAGAAAAAGCATATGCTTATCTCAATAGATGCAGAGAAAGCATTCGATAAAATACAACACACTTTCATGATGAAAACTCTAAGCAAACTGGGTATAAAAGGAACATTCCTCAATATAGTCAAAGCAATTTATGAAAAACCCAACACCAGCATTCTATTGAATGGGGAAAAGTTGGAAGCATTTCGACTGAGATCTGATACCAGACAGGGATGCCCACTCTCACCACGGCTATTCAAAATAGTTCTGGAGTTTTAGCCAGAGCCATCAGGCAAGAAAAAGAAATTAAAGGGATACAAATTGGGAAGGAAGAAGTCAAACTATCCCTCTTTGCAGATGATATGATTCTTTATTTAGGGGATCCAAAGACTCTACTTAGAGACTATTGCAACTCATCGAAGAGTTTGGCAAAGTAGCAGGATATAAAATCAATCCACAAAAATCAACAGCCTTTGTATACACAGGCACTGTCATGGCTGAGAAAGAACTTCTAATGTCAATTCCATTCACAATAGCTACAAAAACAATCAAATACCTTGGAATAAACTTAACCAAGGATTTCAAAGATCTCTACGATGAGAATTACAGAATTTTAAAGAAAGAAATGGAAGAGGATACCAAAAAATGGGAAAGTCTTCCATGCTCATGGATTGGAAGAATCAATATCATCAAAATGTCCACTCTCACAAAAGCAATTTATAGATTCAATGTGATACCAATCAAAATGCCAAAGACATTCTTCTCAGACATGGAAAAAATGATGCTGAAATTCATATGGAGACACAGGAGACCCCGAATAGCTAAAGCAATCTTGTACAACAAAAACAAAGCTGGAGGCATCACAGTACCAGATTTCAGGACATACTATAAGGCAGTTGTAACAAAAGAGCATGGTACTGGCACAAAATCCAATGGATAGACCAATGGAACAGAACAGAAACACCAGAAACCAATCCAAACATGTACCGTCAACCTATATTTGATGAAGGATCTAAAATCAGTTTCTGGAACATAGACAGTCTATTCAACAAATGATGATGGGAAAACTGGATTTCCACATGCACATGCACAGAAGCATGAAACAAGACCCCTACCTTACACTTTACACAAAAATCCACTCAACATGGATTAAAGATCTAAATCAACACCATCAAATTACTAGAGAACATCGGAGAAAACCTGCAAGATATAGGCACAAAGAATTCTTAGAAAAGACCCTGGTGGCACAGGCAATCAAAGCCATAATTAACAATTGGGATTACATCAAATTGAGAAGTTTATGTACTGCAAAAGAAACAGTAAGGAAAGTAAAGACGCAACCAACAGAATGGGAAAAAATATCACAAACTATGCAACAGATAAAGGATTAATAACCAGAATCTACCAAGAATCAAGAAACTCCACAACAACAAAACAAACAACCCATTTAATGATGGGCCAAGGACCTCAATAGGCTTTTTTTGTTGTTGTTGTTGGTGGGCTTTAGGCCTTGTAAGTTAAGAGGCCCAGACCTATCTATCTCTTCACATGGGGTATATCCTAAGGGAGGTGTGAACCTCCTAGGGTTTTTTTTTTTTTTTTTTTTTTTTTTTTTTTTTGACAGGCAGAGTGGACAGTGAGAGAGAAGAGACAGAGAGAAAGGTTTTCCTTTTCCATTGGTTCACTCCCTAATGGCACCTAATGGTGCACCATGCTGATCCGAAGCCAGGAGCCAGGTGCTTCTCCTGGTTTCCCATGGGGGTGCAGGGCCCAAGCACTGGGCCATCATCCACTGCACTCCTGGGCCACAGTAGAGAGCTGGAGTGGAAGAGGAGCAACCGGGACAGAATCTGGCGCCCCGACCGGGACTAGAACCCGGTGTGCCAGCGCTGCAGGCAGAGGATTAGCCTAGTGAGCCGCGGTGCCGGCCAATAGATATTTTTCAAAAGAAGAAATCCAAATGGCGATCAGACACATGAAAAAATGTTCAGGATCACTAGCCATCAGGGAAATGCAAATCAAAACCACAATGAGGTTTCACCTCACCCCAGTTAGAATGGCTCACATTCAGAAATCTACCAACAACAGATGTTCCAGAGGATATGGGGAAAAAGGGACACTAACCCACTGTTGGTGGGAATGCAAACTGGTAAAGCCACTATGGAAGTCAGTCTGGAGATTCCTCAGAAACCTGAATATAGCCCTGCCATACAACTGAGCCATCCAACTCCTTGGAATTTATCCAAAGGAAATTAAATTGACAACTAACAGAGCTGTCTACATCAAAATGTTTATTGCAGCTCAAGTCACAATAGCTAAGATTTGGAATCTACGTAAATCCTCATTAACAGTAGACTGTATAAAGAAATTATGGGATATTTACTCTATAGAATACTATGCAGCAGTAAGAAAATGAAATCCAGTCATTTGCAACAAAATGGAGGAATCTGGAAAACTTCATGTTTAGTGAAATAAGCCAGTCCCAAAGGGACAAATATCATATATTCTCCATGATTTGTGACAACTAACTGAGCACCAAAAAGGAAACCTGTTGAAGTGAAATGGACACTATGAGAAACAATGATTTGATCAGCTCTTGACTGTTGAGGAACAACATAATACTTTATCCCTTTTGGTTTTTTTTTTTGTTGTTGTTGTTGTTGTTCTACTTAATACTATTGGTTGAACTCTTTAATTAACACATAATTTCTTAGGTGTTTAAATTTAACTGAAAAGTCATCCTTGTTAAATATAAGAGTAGGAATAAGAGTAGGAAGAGATGTACAGTTTGGTACATGCTCAATTGGACTTGCTCCAAACGGTAGAGTTAGAAACATGCCAGGGGATTCCAATTCAATCCCATCAAGGTGGCATGAACCAATGCCATCTCACTCTTCAAAGTGATAAGTTTCAGTTCACAATTGATGGCTCTGATAGGTCTAAGAGTCAAAGGGATCACACAAACAAGACTAGTGTCTGCTAATACTAACTGATAGAATCAAAAAGGGAGAGAAAGATCCAACATGGGAAGTGGGATACGCAGCAGACTCATAGAATGGCAGACGTCCTAAACAGCACTCTGTCTCAGAATCAGCCCTTAAGGCATTCAGATCTGGCTAATAAGCCCAAGGGAGTATTTCAGGCATGGAAAGCCAAGACACTCTGGAAAAAAAAAAAAAAAAAAAAACCTAAATGAAAGATCTCTGCGAGTGAGATCCCAGAGGAAAGAATGAGCCATCAAAGAAAGAGATACCTTTCTCTGAAGGGTGGAAAGAACTTCCACTTTGACTATGACGTTGTCTAAATAATATCAGAGTTGGTGAACTCAAAAGGTTTCCATAGCCTTGGCAACTCATAACAAGAGCCTAGGGTGGGCCGGTGCCATTTCTCACTAGGCTAATCCTCCGCCTTGCGGCGCCGGCACACTGGGTTCTAGTCCCGATCGGGGCACCGGATTCTGTCCCAGTTGCCCCTCTTCCAGGCCAGCTCTCTGCTGTGGCCAGGGAGTACAGTGGAGGATGGCCCAAGTGCTTGGGCCCTGCACCCCATGGGAGACCAGGAGAAGCACCTGGCTCCTGCCATCGGATCAGCACGGTGCGCCTGCTGCAGCGCGCCAGCTGCAGCGGCCATCGGAGGGTGAACCAATGGCAAAGGAACACCTTTCTGTCTGTCTGTCTTTCTCTCTCACTGTCCACTCTGCCTGTCAAAAAAAAAAAAAAAGCCTAGGGTGATTACTGATGCCATAAACAAGAGAGTCAATTGTTAAATCAACAACCGGAGTCACTGTGCACTTACTCCCCATGTAGGATCTCTGTCCTTAATGTGTTGTACAATGTGAATTAATGCTATAACTAGTGCTCAAACAGTACTTCACACTTTGTGTTTCTGTGTGGGTGCAAACTGTTAAAATCTTTACTTAATATATACTTAATTGATCTTCTGTATATAAAGGTAATTGAAAATGAATCTTGATGTGAATGGGATCAGAGAGGGAGCAAGGGACGGGATGGTTGCACGTAGGAGGATGGTTATGGGGAGAAAAGCCACTGTAATCAACAGCTATACTTTGGAAATTGATAATTATTAAATAAAAGTTAAAAAAAGAAAAAAAATCTTTTTATTAGTGCGTTCATCATAAAGCAAATTTGGTTTTTTATGTCATTTAAATACTTCTACTACTAAATAATGCTACAAGGTTGCTCACTGAAGCTGATTATAATAAGCTCTAATAATTTGTCTTGTATCCAGCACACTTTCATCAGATCAGTGACTAGACATGAACTTCTATATAATACACTATTGGTAGAGTTTTCTTTGGGTGGAAAAAATTAGCTTTCATTAGTGTAGAGTGCTATATTTGGACATATCTGAATTTTCCACTTACATAAATTATTGCAATCCATGCAGTTATTGCAAGAAGTAGTTAAAATCAATGTTCCTCTCCAGACCTACCTTGAGGAGTTAGATTTCCATCTTAATTGTTATAAAATAAAATACAAATTTGCTTGACTAAAGACAGTTTTTGTTATACAAAGCAGAAACAAGATATAGTATTCTCAGTGTTTACTTGTAGTGTTGTGATAAAATATTAAATAATACCCCTTAAACATGCAAAATTTGAGGAATGGCCTCTAATCTTTTGAGTAACAAATGGAAATAAGGATATTTAGGGAATTAGGTTTGAGCAATGCATACCCATTATCAACTCTGACAGGCCACCATATGAATTGCATTCCCATATGTTTCCCAAAGCTGTTAAAAACAAGAAAATATTAATTGCAAAGATAGTACACTATTTTAAAGAAAAGTCTGAAAATAGCATTTAATTATTTATTTCAACTTCACAAATAAATACTATTTATTTTAAGCAATTTTAATTCATAGTTATGTTACATACTCTGGTTTTGAAATGTAAGTTATTGGTAATCATAGTTAGTTTGTAGGTATCATTACTAAGCATGGGTGGAAGCAAGCCCATACTCATGACGATAAGTAGTTTAAAAGCAACATTTTAAAAGGTTAAATATTATTGAAACATTGCAGAACAGAGAATATAACTTTTGAAGTATTTCAAAAATTTATTAGAGAGATGGAGAGAGAACGCTCAGATCTGTTGGTTCATCCTCCAAATACCCTCAAGGGCCAGGGTTTGGCTTGTCCAACAATAGGAGTCAAGGACTCATTCTAAGTCTCTTGTAGGTTATATAAATCAAATTATGTGAGCTCTCACCTGCCATCTCCCAGAACCTACATTAGCAGGAAACTGGAATCAGGAACCAGAGCTAGGAATCAAACTCAGGTATTCCAATTCAGGATGCAGGCATCTTAACTAGTGTCTCAACTGGTAAGCTAAGCGCCCAGCTCACAGAGAATTTAAGTGTCCTTGAAACATGTCCTGTCTTACTGATGTAAATTTTATTTTTAAATTCATAGCCATTGAAAAGTTCAAAATATCATGATTCATTAATGATCTTTAATTAACTGAAAAGTCTTCTAGAATTAAAATTTTTTATTAAAAAAGGAGAACGTATGGCTTATTTCCACTATTTTGTTAATAATAATAGTGTTCCTAATCAAAAGGTTTTGTTTTTATTCTTAAATACAGTGATAAAATATTCATGTCATGCTGTGAATGATTATTGGGTTTCCTGAGAAATAATCACTAAACAAACCATATATTTTAAGAAAGCAGCACAGACTGGGTGATTTAAATAGAAGACATTTATCATCTCACAATTCCTGAAGTTAGAAATCCAAGATCAACATGTCAGCAAGGTTGGTTTCTTCTAGGACTTTGAGAGAGAATCTCTTCCATAGTTTTGCCTCGCTTCTGGTGGTTTGCTGACAATCCTCTGCAATCCTCGGCTTTTAGAAACAATGTCTTGATGTGCCTTCACAGTCATATGATGCTTTCCTGAGTGCCTGTCTGTCTCCAAACCTACCCTTTTGTGTGATTAGATTGATTGTATTAGATTGATTCGATCCTGCTTGAATAAACTAGTTTAACTTGATTACCTCTGTAAAGATCCTATCTCCAAACAAGGCCACATTCTGAAATCATAGTAGTTGACATCAACACATGAATACTAGAGGAACACAGTCAGCATATAGAAGCAAATTTTCATTGACGAATTATACCATGAAACAGTACCAGAAATAAAGTCCTTTGAAAAAAAAATTGGCAGAATTTTTAAAAGATTTATTTATTTGTTTAAAATGCAGTGTTTGAGAGAGAGAGAGAGATAGAGAGAGACCTTTCATCTGCTGGTTCACTCCCCAAATAGCTGTAATGGTAGAGTGTGGGCTGGGCCAGGCTGGAACCAGGACCTAGAGACTTCTTCCAGGTCTCCCACGTGAGTGCAGGGGCCCAGACACTTGGGCCATTCTCCATTGCTTTCTGAGGAGCACCAGCAGGGAGCTGCATCAGAAGTGGAGCAGCAGGAACACAAACCAGTGCCTATATGGGATTTTGGCATTGCAGGTGGCAGTTTAACCCGCTATTCCACAGCACTGGTCCCCCAAAGTTTCTTTTAATAAGTGCAAAATATAAGGTTGTCTGAAATACATTTTGTCACTTCACTTTAGAAAATATCAGCCGTAAGCATTGGAAGCATCTGGGGAGTGAACCAGCAGATGGAGGACCTCTCTCTCTCTCATAAATAAATTAAAAAAAATAAAGTTTTACTCTATGGAACTTATAATATTGCAGAAAATTTGTTCTGATTTTGAAACTTTTAAGCTATGCTTGAAAAAGAGAATCTGCTGATTTTAATGAGTTTAAGATGCTGACATAGGATTCAATCACTCATACTGCTTACAGCTATCAAAAAGGGTTTTAATAAAAAAGCTGTTTTAGGAAATTTTATTTAGTAGGATATCAAATAGTGGCCAATTTAATAAATTAGTTTTATATTTGCTTATTCTTTTGTTTTTATAACTGCTTGTCATTTATTTTTTACTTTATTAATGAAGATTAGGAAAAGTGGTGTGATTTTCTAGACTGTATTTAAAGCCATTGCTTTATAATGCTTGTTGAAACTAAAGTATCTGAACATACTCTCAGGCATTTACTCTTAAACCTGAAAAAACAATATGAAATGTGTTTTTAATTCCCTAGTGAATTCTTTATACTATTTCCACTCCTTTCTTTATGGAGCCTTCAAAGATGTATTTCACCTCTCAGGCAGTGATGGAACTCTTAATATTTCCTTCCAATGCTAACTCTGAGTGAGATGAGGTACAGTAAGCTGGGCTGCCTGGGGAAATAGCATCATAAAACGTGGAGCTCAACTCATGTTCTAGTCTGTGGTATTTTGAAAGACTCTATTATTATAGCACAACATAGTTGTATTTAACACAATATTGAAATTCAAAGTCACAAAGGCAGGAATGTAGGCAACAGTCAACTGGGGGATAGGGTTGCTTTTCACTTTTTATCTCTGCCTTTACCCATACTTAAATATCATCTTTTTTTCCTCCTTTCTTAATCTTCACACAAATGTTTTGAATGACAGAACAATTAGAAAGAAACCAGATTGCAGTATCTATATCTATCACTATAACTACACTCCGGCAGACAAAAATTCCCTGCTGATTTCGCTGCAGTGTATTATCCGAGAAACAAGCTAAATCGTAACCTACTTTTTTTCCCAATGTACCAGCACATTAGCAGGAATGCCTTCTTTGTCCTTCTCTGAAAGTTGCATTTTTCCCTACTCTATGATAGATTTTTGATCAATTAAGTCTACTTAGTTTGTTACACAAATTTCTATAAAAAACAGTGTGCAATGGCTGACACAGACAACTGTATGCAGCAAACTGGACTGTGTGAAATTGACTAGGAGTATCCAGATAATTGTAGAGGAAATGAAGGCCAGTTCTACATGACCATGAAAATACCAGTGCTCTCCCTGGATCACTAGCCTTGGTCCAATTTCCAAAGGCAATTGCTCCATTGGCTGTTGTTGCTTCAATAATGCTAAGATATATTTTTATCAGCTTACATAACATTCTGACAGCACAGCATACTGAGTCAAGTAAATTGTTTCTTGTACAAGTATTCATGACTCTCAATTCATTGAAACCAAAATGAAAGTCAGCATTCTGGTATGAACTACATAGTAGATATAAATTCAAAAACTTACAAGTTTAGGAAATAATATGAGGTTATCGTTTTTATGCCTTAATTAACTGTTTTGTATTTGTCATGGATTTTAAGGAAAAAAAAGTTATTTCCTTCATTTACTGCAAACAAAATTTTTCCCACTGCTCATCATACTATAAATTAAGACTGGTTTGCTTTCATTATCACAGGCCTAAAGGTGATTAGTTTTAGGCATGGCACAGAGCTATGGATATGAAAATGGAAATGTACACAATGAATGTTTTTGATGCTGCTAGTTGGATGCCTACAGTTAAGAAGACTCAGTCATCCAATTATGAAGTTAGCAAGTATTGATAATTATGCACATCTAATGTGCTACCATCCCTTCATTCTTTAGCTGAAACTATTTGTTATCTTAATGTCTCTCTATTGCTTTAAATTGAGTAAGTCCTTATGTTATAGCCTTGATCAATATTTTCCATGCACTTGATTGTGCTACAGAGGTCTCAACCATAAGCTGCAACAAGAACATTAGTGTGCAGTTAATTGGTACAGATGGCTACAGCACAAATTCTACCATTTCATTCAACTGAGATCTGGAAACTGTGGCTAGAACACAGATGTCAGACCAGGGGCTTGATTGGTGTTTGCTGGTATTGCTTTCAAATACTATATTCAATCTCTCTCTCTTTCTCTCACCCTCTCTCTTCCTCTCTCTCTCTTTCTCCAACCGTCTCCCTCTCTCTCACTGACCTTTCATAAGTTTAAAGCAAAGAATTTTTTTTTTATGTTTAAAGGGATAGGAGTGGTTTAAACACATATTGATTTCTATTTCATTGTTTCTATTGCAGAATTGTCTAAATAAAATAAAAATAAATCTATCCCAACTTTAAAAGCTCTGTGAGGATCAACTAAATAATTCAAATTATAGGGGCATAGTGGGTAAAGCCACCATCTGAAGTGCCAGCATTCCATATGGGCATTGTTTCATATCCCAGATGATCCACTTCTGATTCAGCTCTCTGCTGGTGGGCTTAAAATAGTAGTGGAAGATGCCTAAGTTCTTGGGCCCCTGCACCCACGTAGGAGACCTGGAAGAGCCTCCTGGCTTCTGGCTTCATATGGGCACAGTTCCAGCTGTTGCAACCATTAAGGGAGTAAACCAGAGGATGAAGACCTTTCTCTCTCTCTCTCTCTCTCTCTCTCTCTCTCTATCACTCTCTCGCTCTGGCTCTCTGTAACTCTGCCTTTAAAATAAATCAATAAATCTTAAACAAAATTTTTAAAAATTCAAATTATAAAGGAGGTGGTTGCTAATTATAGGAAGGACATACAATCATTTGGAAGTTAGTGATGCATATTTAGAAAGTAGTGAAATATTACTTAATGTTTGAAGACCTTAAGGCAAAAAAAAAAAAAAAAGTCAAGTATGGTGAACTGCAGAATGTTACCTAGGAAAAAATGCTAAAAATGAGGAGGAGACGTATCACTTTAGCCTAGAGCAAAATACAATTGCTCAGGAGAAAAGATAGAATTTGAAAAGAAAAATGTAGCTCTGAGAGTGGGTTTTGCAGAGATATGAATAGGACAGCAAACCTACTAGTTTTGTGAGTACAATGAACAGCTGAGTAACTTGTGAAATTGATAATGGTACAGGGGCTACACTGAACAATTTGATTCATGCTAGAATTAAGAGCTTTGAAATTTTGTCTTAGGAATTCAAAAATTTTCTCTTAAGTCATTAATGATTCATTGAAGTTGTGGAGGAAATCCAAAGAGAGACAGAGAGAGAGAAAAAGTGAGAGAGAGAAAAGGGGGAGGGAAAGGAGAGGAGAAGGCTGAGGAGGGCAGAGGACTTGAAGATGAAGACCATAAAAACTATATTATGTAGTTGAATTTCTTTTGCTTGGGTGTATTATTTGTTATGTTCATCTGTCTGTACCAGGGATTGGCAATGTTTTTCTGCAAAGGACAAAGAAATAAATACTTCAGGTTTTTCAGGCCATGTTGTCTCTGGCACAATTATTCAACTCTGATATTGCTTCATGAAAGTAGCCATGGGCAGTACAGAATAATGGATGTGGCTGTGTTCACCAAAATCTGATTTTCATAAATGTTCATGTCACCAATATTTTTTCTTTTAATTATTTCAACTATTTAAATATTTCAAAGCATTTTAAAATCATGGCCTACACAAAACCAGTAAATGAAATATTCTCCCAACTAGTCTTATTTAAGAACATATATTTTCTTGTTTTGTAGCATAGGATAATTTATAAAAAATTATATTTTGAATCTTTTTTTCTAAAGATTTATTTTATTTATTTGAAAGACAGAGTTACAGGCTGGCGCCGTGGCTCAACAGGCTAATCCTCTGCCTTGTGGCGCCGGCACACCGGGTTCTAGTCCCAGTTGGGGCACCGGATTCTGTCCCAGTTGCCCTGTTTTCAGGCCAGCTCTCTGCTGTGGCCAGGGAGAGCAGTGGAGGATGGCCCAAGTGCTTGGGCCCTGCACCCCATGGAGACCAGGAGAAGCACCTGGCTCCTGCCATCGGATTAGCGCAGTGCACCGGCCTCAGCGCGCTGGCCACGGCGGCCATTGGAGGGTGAACCAACGGCAAAGGAAGACCTTTTTCACTGTCTCTCTCTCTCACTGTCCACTCTGACTGTCAAAAAAAAAAAAAAAAGACAGAGTTACAGAGAGAGGCAGAGTCATGACAGAGATGTCTTCCATCCACTGATTCACTCCCCAAATGACCACAATGGCCAGAGCTAAGCCAATCTGAAGCCAGAAGCCAGGAGTTTCTTCTGGGTTTCCCATGCGGATGCAGAGGCCCAAGGATTTGGGCCATCTTCTACTGTTTTCCCAGGCCATATGGGACGCTGGCGCTGGGATGCCTGTGCTACAGGCTGGGGCTTTTACACACTGAGCCATAGCACCAGCTCCTGAATCTTTGATTTTGTTTAAGTAATGTTTGGACCATCCTGACATATTGATTATTATTTTATTTAACTTATTTTCTGTGGTGTATATGGCCTCTGTATAATCATATAAGTTTGCAGGGACTGTGTATTTCATCAAGGAGAATCATTTGGAATGATCCAGATATAATGTGGGCAATATCACATTTAACTCCTTCTTAGAACATAGATTTCATCTGAATCAGTATTAGCATAAATAATTACAAGATAATAAACCATAATGTTCTATAACAATGTATAATAAAACAGGATCATCCTTATGCACTAATGTTGACAATGTAGTTATGGTTAGGGAGACACTTTATTTCGTCTCATCGTTCAATATGGAAAATATGAAATGAGCTGCTGACAGCCTTTGTCTGGGAATGTCTGTTACCCACAGCCAGAGACCAAGGCATCAAGTCCTCCATGACTGAGGATGCTCAGCATCCTCCACTGAAAGGGATATCAAGACAGAGGAGGCAATAGCTAGTCCACTGATCAGCTCTCTTTACCTTTTTATTGCTTCACACAAGTATGTGCACTTGGTTAAGAATAGACATGATGCAACTCTGTTCATCTTTTTGATATGGAAATTCAAAACTGAAAGAGCTATTGGTATTAGACAGATGATTCTTTTTTGAATTAATGTTTTTATTTTGTCTATGAAAAATGGCTCTTAGCTTAAATAAGAAGAGTATACAATCGAAGTCTAAAGTTATAAATACAAGTTCTAACAACATATCAACAGAGTGACTGCAAAGAAAGTGTCATAAAAAGAGATTTATAGTATCACCCACACAAATACAGAAATAAGCAAAAATGATGCAAATAGAGTGGAGAGATTAGAATCATATATTTTGAAACTGAGAAAGAACATAATGTGGATTGCAAATAACAAATCCACACAGTTAAAAATGATTTATATAAAATTGTAAGGGAGCTTTGAGAATAGCTGTAGAACTCTTGACATAATGAGCACATTACAACAGAGCAAGAATGAGGCAGCACAGACAGTCCTATTAATTTTTACCAGCACAGAGTGGTGAGAGTTGATCATGCTTCCAAAAGTACGAGAAATACCCTGCTATAATTCCAGCTTAGATGATTGACAGTATAATGGGGTTGGGGAAAAAAATAAAAGCAAAACCAAAGACCTTTGTGTTAAGTAGTTGTTGGAGCATAGTTGGTAATGCAGAATTTTTGTGTTGCCTTTCCTCACAAAGCACTTAGGAAGCATTGGAGAGTTACAACTAGAAATACTTTTAGAAGAATACAACATCCCTGAGTGTAGAGTATGCATAACACAAAATATTTCATTCTATGTGCACAGCCTGCTGAATGAAGGGCGACCAACATTCGGGAACACCAGCTTTTTCTTAGTGTTCCTAGAGTCCAGGTAATGTTGTCCTAGGGAACCTGGAGCAAGATCTACACAACTTCTAACTCTCATAAGAGGGACAACATTTAATTGATTCACACATTCATTTGTAAATGTGACCAAACAACAAATTCCACATTCTCCTTATATTTATTATTTTTACTGCTTTACAAAATAAAATTACCTGATTGGTAATTTTTTAGGATATTTACCTCTGTGATGCTAAGTGAATAAGACCAATGGTTTTCTCTCTTTATAATTTCCCAATACATTTTGCTAATTACGATAATATAGTTTTATAAAATAAAGTGAACAATTTTCACTGTTTTGCCATTGGTTGAGGTAGCTTACAGATGATAGAAATTACACAGGTCTTAGTTCTTTAGAAAAAAATATATAAAATATATCTAACCCTTTTTTTGGTAAGTGAGGTGGTCTTCAGTTACTATTTTTTCCATTTTTAATTTGATTTACCTATTCTGATTTACCTATTCTTTTTAGGCCAGATGTTGCACCTTATATTTTTCCATTTAATATATTTTTAACATTTAGTGTTAACATATCTATATCAATGTTGAGATATAAATTGCATAAAATAAAATGCATCCATCTCAAGTTTATATATACATATATATAAACTTTCAAGATTATATATAATAACTATACATACATTTATGCACATATACACACACTTGCATAATTACCTCTACAATTGTGATTTCCTCAAGCCAAAACAATTGTCTTGTGCACAACCCTAGTCAATCCCATTCCACTCCATTCCAGGCACCAGGCAACCACTGAACTGCTTTCTTCCATTATCAAATTCATTTGACTTTTTAGAAGTTCATGTAAGTACTAATATGTATTAAGTATTCTTGTGTTTTTGACTTCTTTTAAGTGGGGGTATTTTTAACTTCTTTCTTTTTTCAAGATTTATTTATTTATTTGAGAAGCAGAATTAGAGAGACAGAGACAGAGAGAGGTCTTCCATCCACTGATTCACTCCCCAAATGGCTACAACAGCTGGAGCTGGACCTATGTTAAGCCAGGAACCAGGAGCTTCTTCCCGGTCTCACATGTGGGTGCTGAGGACCAAGCACTTGGGCCATCTTCCACTGCTTTCCCAGGCCATTAGCAAGAAGCTGGATCTGAAGTGGAGCAGCTGGGACTTGAACCAGCACCATTATAGGATAGCAGTGACTCAGGTGGGGGCTTAACCTACTATGCCACAGCTCCAGCGCTCTTTTTCAAATAATGATTTTGAAATTCAACAAGGTTGTCCTATATATCAGAAGTTTATTTAATTTTGTAGCCAATATTCTACAAATAAATATGGTATAATTTACTTTTCACTTAATGATGGACATTTCAAATATTGTCTGATTAGATTGAAGCTGCTAGGGACATTACTGTATAAGGATTTATGTGAATAGAAGCTTGCATGATGGAAATATCTCCCAGTGGATTTACAAGGTTGTAAATAGGTATTTATGTGGCCGACGCCTTAGCTCACTTGGTTAATCCTTCACCTGCGGCGCTGGCATCCTGTATGAGCACCAGGTTCTAGTCCCGGCTGTTCCTCTTCCAGTTCAGCTCTCTGCTGTGGCCTGGGAAGGCAGTAGAGGATGGCCCAAGTACTTAGGCCCCTGCACCCACATGGTCGACTGAGAGGAAGCACCTGGCTCCTGGCTTCGGATGGCCACAGTTCTGGCTGTAGCAGCCATTTTGGGGGGCTGAATCAATGGAAGGAAGACCTCTCTCTCTGTCTCTCTCTCACTTTCTAGAAATCTACCAGTCAAATAAATTTTAAAAAAAAGGTACTTATGCATGTTGTGTGTTAATAGTGCATATTTAAACTTTAAAGGAACTGTCAGTGTTTTTCTTTTTTTTTTTTTTTAAGATTTATTTATTTATTCGAAAGAGTTAGAGAGAGAGAGAGAGAAAGAGAGAGAGAGGTCCTCCATCTGCTGGTTCACTCCCCAGATGGCTGCAATGGCCAGAGCTGTGCCGATCCGAAGCCAGGAGCTTCCTCCAGGTCCCCTCTTGTGTGCAGGGGCCCAAGGACTCGGGCCATCTCTATTGCTTTCCCAGGACATAGCAGAGAGTTGGATCAGAAGTGGAGCAGCCAGATCTTGAACTGGCGCCCATATGGGATGCCAGCGCTTCGGGCCAGGGCGTTATCCCGCTGCACCACAGAGCTTGCCCCACTGTCTGTTTTTCAAGTCCATACATCAATTTATATCCCCAACATGTGCAAAATTTGAAGATTTTAGTTTCTTCACATCATAAGTAATAGTTGTCAGTTTAAAAAGTGTTAGCAACTTTAATGGTGTATATTGATAATTCATCAGTTGAGTTTGCATTTCCCTGATAGAAGAAGGTATTGAATCTTATAGATATTGGAACATAGGAATAAAAATTGGATTGGGGTATCTTAGGGGGAACATTTTTCAGTCTACCAGCATCTGTTCTTTGGACCTCAAAGATTCATGTCCATACCAAATAGAAGATGCATTCACCCTATCCCAGCATTTCCAAAAGTCCCAAACCATTATAGCATCAACTCAAGTCCAAAAAGTCATTGAAATTTCATCATCTCAAACTTTTCCAATATGATTATCTAAATCTTCAAATTAGGTGCAAGTAGTGTTTTGGGTATGTTCTATCAGGGAAATTTTGTCCCCATTTGTGGACCTGTGAAATTAGTAAACTAGGCATAGAATAACAATCATAGGTATTTCCATTTCCAAAGAGTAAAAGGTAAGTAGGAGATTACTGATCCCAAGGAAATTTTGAAATTCTGTATAGACAATAATGCTTTCAAGGTTCAGGAATAATACTCTATGGATTTAGGTTCCACTATTTTTAGCTCGTTATTCAGCTCTCTATGACAAAAACTTGGGCTTCAGACTGGGCTTACAGAGTACATAGCTCTGCCTTCTGGCTATTGTTTTTTATTGAAGGGTAGTCCTTAGTTTCAGGTGAATAATTTTATTAAGCTATGCACTATCAATGGAATTTGGAAGTTCTAACAGTCTGCATTAATTTTAGCCAGTTTAAGCTGGCAATATTTCTGCTGGTATAATATTCTGGAAAACCTTGTGAGTCTTCTGTGTATACCATTAGAATTTATACTACTGGTAAGATAGTTCTCCACAGATAATACTGGAAAATATGCTTTCAAATGCTGGCATTTCCTTGCCTGTGGACACATCATTGTTAATCTTTGTTTCTTTCTTCCTATTGCCTTCATCTTTCTGCCTGGTAAAGACGTGTGTTTGGATTTAACACCCTTGGATAATCTAGATTGATCACTCTATGTCAACAAACTTAATCACATCTACAAGAATTATTTTTCTTTAGGTATTAAGAATTATTTAATTCTATATGATAATTTTCAGTGGTCATTTCTCCTCCTGACAGAGATGGCTTCATTGGTTGGGGCAACCAATTGAAAATATGGAACTTCCATTTAATGAAATGAATAACGTAATTGCAGAAGGGGAGTTTCTAGAAAGGACTTAGCATTGGTCCTAGCACATAGTACATTCTCAACAATTAGAGCTCATTATTAACTGGTATTATATTCTTCATTTGTTGTTGTACATCTCAAAATAAAATCTACTGTATAGCTCATGTAAAAATATTTGAACCCTCATATTATAGGTTAAATATATGTTTAATCAATCCTTTAGAGAATATTGCTTTCAATTTTATTGTCTTATGTCTTTCAATTTGTATTGTCTTATGATTTCCTGTTTAAAATTTTTCTATTCTCAAAGCTATACTTTCTATTATACCATCTATTGAGAATACTTGGGAATAATTGTCTTAAAACTTCACTGGTAGAATTTCACATTTTCCTAAAACTTCAAAGGTTCTTTGAAAGACAACACTATAATTATGGTTATGTTTAATTGTCAAAAATATGAACAATTGCTTGTTAAAAATGAAAGAAAGCATCCTTTGAGAATACCCACTGGCTTAAAATAAGGTTGACTGTTTTTTAAACTTAACATTTGCATTATAGAAATTTAGATGAAAGCATAAAATTTAGGTTCCAATATTCCCTAAAAAATCAAGCTAAAGTTATTTTTGCAACTTTTGATCTTTTTTTCTTAACTCTCCAATGTAACTGTGAACAGACACAATATGCTAATCATATTTTTAAAAAGCATCACTGCCACACACCAACAAAGCTCTAAAGGGATTAGAAGCTGTGTGCATATCTCAAGGTAATCATGCTCATATTATTTATTTGTTTGTCCTCACTTTTGGGAATAGTAGCCACAAATAGTATGTAAATATTATTCTTTTTTACTATAAATGAATAGGTTATAATCACATAACTTTAAAATATATATGTATATGTAATATAGATTTTCTAATGTATTATTATTATTATTTTACAGCCTGTGAGACAGACAGAGAGAAAGAGAGAGAGAGAGAGAGTGCTAAATCCACTGGTTCACTACCCAAAAGTCTACAACAGCTGGGTTGTTATAGGCTAAAGTCAGGAGCTCAGAACACCATCCAGGTCTCCCACGCCAAGTGCCAAGGGCCCAATTGTGCCATTTTATGATGGTTTCTCAGGAGCATTAGAAGGAATCCAGATCAGAAGTGGAGCAGACAGAACCCTACCAAATATTGTACACCGGATGCCCGCCATTGTAAGTGGAGGCTTAACCCACTGTGCCAAGGTGCCAGCCCCAGAATTTACATTCTTGAGGAGTGGAAACAAAAATAAATAAAGTAGTTCAATTTTAGGATTTTGAGTATAATTTATTTACACTGCAAATATGTTATCTCAATAATGAAAGTAAGAAAAAGAGAAAGAGAAGAGAAGAGGGAGGCAGGGAGGGAGGGAGGGAGAAAGGGAGGGAGGAAGGAAGGAAGGAAGAAAGGAAGGAATGGAATCAAAGGGAGGGAGGAAGAGTTGGAAGGTGGGAAGAAGATAAGTATTATATTCTTAGAATTATATCTCTGAACTGCATTGAATCTTTTCTCTTTGTATTAATATCACATTAACATGAGAATTGATGACAAAAATAATTAAATAGCAACAGATGTTTGAAGAGCCTCCAAAATGTGTGGAAAACCTGAATTATGAAAAAAAATATGAAAAACTACTCCAAACTTGTTTACACCAAAGTAAATTTGTATTTTACTTTCACTTTACATACAGTTTTGAAGCAAACTCGTCTGGAGAAAAAATAGAGAAGATGATTGAGTGGTAATGGAAAGTGACACTGTGGTTTTCAATAGAATGGATAGATCAGATTCACTGGAAAGTATATATTCAGGAAAAGACCAGAGAGAATAATCTGAGGACACATAGCCAGAGGAGCTATTAAGGGCTGTGTTTGAGAAACAACAATGATTCACTGCATCTAGAACACAGTGAAGAAGAGGTCGGGACATAAGGATGGTGGCATCTACCCTAATGGGTCATGCAGGCCACTGTAAGGGTTTTACCCTGAATGAGCAAGACCTCTGTGGAGTATTTGAGCAGAAGAATAACTTGTTGTGACTACATTTTTAAAAAGATGACTTTTTTGTGAACATTGCCTCAACATTAGGTTGAGGCAAGGACTGATAGGTAGATAAGTAAGAAATGATTCGTCATTTTATTAATATAATCAGTTATATGGCTAAAACTTATGGAAATATAATTTTAAATCATTATTTTTAAATAATATAGATCGAGTTTTCTAGATATTTGCTAAGTAACTATAAAATTTGTTATATTCTATTGGACTTGATTCTAGAAGAATTAATTTAAGAGAATAATTTGAAATATATACATTAAGAGATACTTGAGCTATTACCTAGTTGGACTGTATATCTTACTTCATCTAGAGTTATTTCCCCAAATACAACTTGAATGACACTGTGATCTGAGAAAAACATTTATTTATTTATTTATTTATTCATTTACTTGTTTATGAGGCAGGGGAAAGGGGGTGAGAGTGCCCTCATTTGCTGGTTGACTCCCCAGATACTGGGATTAGGCCAAAGCCACGAGTTAGGAATGCAGTCCAGGTCTCCCAAATGGATCATAAGGACCCAAGTGCTGAACTATCACACTGCTGCCTCCCACAGTCTAAAATAGCAAGAAGTTGGAGGGAGGAGCTGAGAGGACCCCAGGCACAGCAATTTGTGATACTAGTGTCTAATTTGTATCTTAGTGGCTAGGCTTAACAGCTAGCCTAGAAAAGTTTTTAATGGCTACTGTTTCAGCATTTTTTTTTATATTTTTCAGAAAGATGTATTTATTTAAAGATTTTTATTGTTTTTCATTCATATTTACTTGTCCGTAACTGCACTGTCTAGTAAAGTAACCTGTAACCACTTGTGGCTACTGAGCATTTTAAATGTGGTGAGTTTGATTTGAAATGTAAGACACATGCTTGATAGCAAATATTTGTCTACTGATATAGACATCAGATGAACTCTTGGTTCTCAGATAGTAATTAAAAATAATAAGTAGAATAAGATACACATGTTTTATATGGGGATTATGCACATAATAATAATCACAGAATAAATAATTGATTAAAAAATAAATAGTTCAATTAGTGATATGGGTACAAATGGATGTTATGTACAAACATTCTGATCCTCCTTCTGTGAGAATCAGAACTCTTTACAGTGTATCAACAACTAGGAAAATGACAATTAAGAGGGAGCTGTCCTGGATAAACGACCTGGATAACCTGCAGAATTCAGGATTAAGAGAATTCTCAGTATAACCTCTGGCCACAAAAGTTTTTTCAATCCATTTTTTTCTTGCTATTTATTTAACATGGTCCCCTTTAATGCTTCATTATTTAAAAAGTTGCACCAAGTATTTGAAAAGAAACTTTTCTATCTATAAATATATTTTAAAATAAATGTAACATCATGGCCTGATGCTTTATTTTTTTCCTTCTGTTTGTTTAACAAAACATTCCATTTAAATGTTCAATAGTATTTTAAGTTTTCAGACTCTGTTTTCTGTCTGTACACACAGTTCACTTTGGAGTGTGGTTATCAAGATTGTGGAATCAAAAAATAGTTAAAAATACAAGGTTCTATTTTGATATCAACATATGGGAAATTAATTTCGAGATTTTTACTCTTTCTCTTTCTACTCTGTTTTTGATACTTCCCTCTTATTTGTCATGGGTTTCAATCCATAGAGGCAGAAATCCATACAACAGGTAAATAGGAGAAAATTGATACTAGTTCACAGAGATATACTTCTTTCTAGATAGAAAACTCAGTGGTAGACCTGATCACACTGTGTTTTTATGTTGGAGAGACTTAGTGAGGGCAGGAGTGTTAGGTTCTGTAAAGAATCTTTATTCTTGTCTTGCCCTGAACATTGTCTAAATCTTCTGTCTTTCAATATTCTTGCTGCAGGAACCCCACAAGAACTCCTTCCTGCTGGCCACTTTGCTCTTTAAAAGTTATGAAGCTCTGCCTTCTGAAATCTTTCCATACAACCTGTCTCACAGAAACTCCAATTTCTGTTTCTCCTGCTTGATGTGAACTGGCTGCACTTTCAGTTTTTCCTTCCCAAGATCCAGACTTTAGGGAATCTTTGCTGTGTGCCCTACAGCTAAGGAACAACTTTACCCGTTTCTAAATCGAAACCGAATTCTTGAGAATTCAGCTCAGTAAAGTTACTTCATCTCTGGAAAAGTAACTTCATTTGGGAAAGGTCTTATGATGAGGAGACCTTACATCACTGTGTCCTAAGTCTACTGTACCATTATAGTGATTTCTTGTGCTTGGACAGCATTTTAGTATTACAAAATTCCTTCACATATTTTGACACATTTGTATATATGTTTTTTACAAGTCTCAGAACTTAGCAGTGGACATTTTAATCTTCTTGTTATGGACAAATAAAACAATAAAGTCTCATATTGAGTCAGCCCAAGTTCAGAACTGTATTTAATGATGTTCCCTAAATTTGTATCATCTTCTTCAGACATGTAGTTTAGTTTTTAACCATTTACGTTGATTATACCAAAAATAAAGAAAAATTGACAGGTTTTTGTTGTTTTTCTAAAATATTTAAAATTGTCATCCATGATATAGTACTGTAATTGATTATCTCCTTATAGATACTTATTTAAATGTTTGTGATCATTATCCATATATAAATGAGGAGAAATGATTTTTTTTGACAGGCAGAGTGGATAGTGAGAGAGAGAGAGACAGAGAGAAAAGTCTTCCTTTTTGCCGTTGGTTCACCCTCCAATGGCCGCTGCGGCTGGCGCATCATGCTGATCCGAAGCCAGGAGCCAGGTGCTTCTCCTGGTCTCCCATGCGGGTGCAGGGCCCAAGGACTTGGACCATCCTCCACTGCCTTCCCGGGCCATGAGAAATGATTTTACGTATGTAGAAAATGATTTCTAGAGAATTCTTGCCCTAGACAAAAACATTGGCTGAATTATTTTGACCAAAATACAGTGATGAGAAACATTTTCTAGGAGAGTAAAAGGAGAAGAATGCTGATATTCAAGTAACAATGTCCATCTGAATTAGTCACTGTTATCATTAATATAGTTGCTGTTATTTTATTTTCTTTGATAAATATTTGTTTGAGTTTTTGATTTGCCAATTTGTTGAGTTGTCATTCCATTTCATTCTATTCCACTCTTGTCCGGAATTCAATTTCTTTCGATCTGAAGTCTGTTTCCTTAGTAATACTTTAAATGAGAGTATGTGACTAGCAAACTTTCTCTTGACTTTGCAAAAGTTTTTACAGTTTATGCTGTTGTTTAATAATAATTTTTGATATAGGATCATGGTTACCATTGGTTTTTCCCTAAGCTTTGAAGATATTATTTCTTTGTACTGGCTTTCATTTTTCTGGTGAGGGGTCTGCTACTGTGCTTTTTCTTTTCTTTGTTTATGACACCTAAAAATAAAAAGCTTTCTTTCAAATTTTGATCACAAATATCTGCTATAATATTTTCGCTTTCAAAATTCTATGTATCCACATCAGCATGAAGTTATCTGTTATTTCATTGCTCTTTTTAAAAAATCCTTTGCATTCTTTAAGACACAGGAAGGGAGAGAAAAAGATAAGAAGAAAGAGAAAGAGAAAACACTTTCATCTGCTCACATGTTCCCTAGATAAACACAATAGCTGGAACTGGGCCAAGGCCAAAGCTAGGATCCAGAAACTCAATGCAGGTTTCACTCGTGGGTGGCAGGACCAATTACTTGAGCCATCACTGCTGCCTTCTAGGATCTGCATTATCAAGAAGCTGGAGTCAGAAACTAGAGCATTGAATGAAGCCCAAAAATTCCAATATGGAGATGTAATCATTTTCAACTGATATCTTAAGCATTAAGCTAAATTTGTGCTCCATGATGACCTTAAATAAGAGGTCAATTAATTTATTTTAAAATGTATATGGGTTTAGCAACCATCATCTGTCCACATTTATTGTTAAGCAAAAGGGATACAAAAATAAACATTAAAGAACAAGATTCTGCCCTTATAGTATAGTGAGATCATCAGATAGCTAAGTACATAATTTTACTAAAGGGTATATTTAGTAAAAGTTGTTTTAAAAAGCTATATAGTTATTAAAGAATAATTTAATATAGTAAATAAGGTCTGTATATGGACATGCAAAGTGTGTCAATGAATTTGATGAAGTAAAATAACACAGTGATTTAAGAGGTAAGATTATGTTTGAGAATTAAAACAAAAGTAAAAATTAAAAGATCAAGGTAAGTTAAAAAGTTTAAAATAATCATTGCAAAAATTTGAAAGAGAACTAAGGAAAATATGAGGATTACTGTATATTGTGGTGTGCTGATTGAGAAAAGCCTTTTACAGTTAATGGCTATTATATAAATTCTACTCAATTCTCATAGATGACATGTTTGTGAATTTTTCTACTTGTTAAACTGGATTTGTAGCCCCAAACCAATACTTTTATGGCACTTTCACTCTTGTTGATGGACACGCTTAGAAAGGCAACAAATTTGAGCTATTTAAGATGAATATTTGCATTTGCAGTCAAACATAATTGTGGTTTGTCTTTTGTTCCCATTTATGTACAGTAAATGAGGGTCCTATTGTAGATATTCAGTACCATTTTTTTCTTGTAGTATTTGTTTGGAGACTCTGTTGTATAAAATAGTCCCTAATCATAAAAATGAAGTGTTGTCTATCCTTACTAAGAATGAGGAAGATGTGATGTGCCTTATGGGGAAAATGTGTGTTAGATAAACATCATTGAGGATTGAGGTATAGTGCAGTTGGCTCTGAGTTCAATGTTATACGTTGATCCCTTTATGAAAATATCATAGCCAGTATGATCACTACATATTATAGAGGTATATGATATAACCTAATTGTATTTTTCCATAAATGATAATTCAGTAATGAAGTATGTGTTTGTGGTGACTTTATGGAAAATAACTACTATGAACAACGAGAATTAATTGTACTTGATATTATTTTACTAGGATGCATTTTATTCAACATGCTATATCAGGAAATCTTGGAAAAATAAAATAATATATATTTAAAGATTTATTTATTAATTTGAAGGGCAGAGTTACAGAGAGAGAGAGACAGAGGGAGGGAGAAAGAGAGAGAGAGAGAGAGAGAGAGAGAGAGCGCCCCACCTTCTGCTGGTTCACTCCCCAAATGGCTGCAAGAAGCTGAAGTTGGGCCAGACAGAAACCAGGAGCCAGGAACTTCTTCTGGATCTCCCAGGTGGGTTCAGGGTCCAAGGACTTAGGCCATCTTCCACTGCTTTCTCAGGTGTAGTAGCAGGGAGCCGTATCGGAAGTGAAATAGTCAGGATTGGAACAAGTGCCCATATGTGATTCGAGTGCCACAGGCAATTGCCTTACCCACTCTGTTGCAGTGTTGACCCCTAAGTAATATTTTTAATATTACTTTCTCTGTGACTACAGTTTGTTAATATTCTTTAATTTCCCACGAGCTTTCATAAACTCATAAACAAACATTCCATAAACATTTTTCACAGCATCCTGGTATCTGAAGATTAAGTTTTTCATTTATTTTGTTGAATATCTTCTAGATACTTCAATTAGCAAAGCCATTATCAGTATGCTTTGACAAAAAAATGGTAGAATTAGAATAACTTTGTATCGGTAAGATTTGTAGATTTCAATTAAAATAAGTAATTTAATAAGCTATTGAATAGTTTAAAACCAATAGTACTAGAACAACAACAACAACAACAAATACTAAAAAGGATAAAGTATTACATTGTACATCTAAAGTCAGGACAGGAGCTGATCAGTTCATTGTTGCTTATAGTGTCCATTTCACTTAACAGGTTTCCTCTTTGGCGCTCAGTTGTCATCGATCAGAGAAAACAAATGATATTTTTCTCTTTGGGACTGGCTTAATTCACTCAGCATGATGTTTTCCAGATTGCTCCATCTTGTTGCAAATGACTGGGTTTTGTTGTTTCTTACTGCTGTATAGTATTCTATGGAGTACATGTCCCATAATTTCTTTATCCAGTCTACTGTTGATGGGCATTTGGGTTGGTTCCAGGTCTTAGCTATTGTGAATTGAGCTGCAATAAACATTAATGTGCAGATGGCTTTTTTATTTGTCAAATTAAATTCCTTTGGGTAAATTCCAAGGAGTGGGATGGCTGGGTTGTATGGTAGGGTTATGTTCAGGTTTCTGAGGAATCTCCAGACAGACTTCCATAGTGGCTTAACCAGTTTGCATTCCCACCAACAGTGGGTTAGTGTCCCTTTTTCCCCACATCCTCTCCAGCATCTGTTGTTGGTAGATTTCTGAATGTGAGCTATTCTCACCGGGGTGAGATGGAACCTCATTGTGGTTTTGATTTGCATTTCTCTGATTGCTAGTGATCTTGAACATTTTTTCATGTGTCTGTTGGCCATTTGGGTTTCCTCTTTCGAAAAATGTCTATTGAGGTCCTTGGCCCATTTCTTAAGTGGGTTGTTTGTTTTGTTGTTGTGGATTTTCTTGATTTCTTTGTAGATTCTGGTTATCAATCCTTTATCTGTAGTATAGTTTGCGAATATTTTTTCCCATTCTGTTGGTTGCCTCTTCACTTTCCTGACTGTTTCTTTTGAAGTACAGAAACTTCTCAATTTGATGCAATCCCAAATGTTAATTTTGGCTTTGACTGCCTGTGCTGCTGGGGTCTTTTCCAAGAAGTCTTTGCCTGTGCCTATATCTTGCAGGGTTTCTCCAATGCTCTCTAATAATTTGATGGTTTCGGGTCGTAGATTTAAGTCTTTAATCCATGTTGAGTGAATTTTTGTGTAAGGTGATAGGTATGGGTCTTGCTTCAAGCTTCTGCATGTGGAAATCCAATTTTCCCAGCACCATTTATTGAATAGACTGTCCTTATTCCAGGGATTAGATTTGGATCTTTGGTCAAATATAAGTTGGCTGTAGGTGTTTGGATTGATTTCTGGTGTTTCTATTCTGTTCCATTGGTCTATCCATCTGTTTCTGTACCAGTACCATGCTGTTTTGATAACAACTGCCCTGTAGTATGTCCTAAAGTCAGGTTATTCTCAGGTGTTTAAATTTTAACTGAAAAGTGATCCCTGTTAAATCTAAGAGTGGAAAAAGAGAGGGAGGAGATGAACAATTTGGAACATGCTCAATCGGACTGGCCGCAAATGGTGGAGTTAGAAATGTGCAGGGGATTCCAACACAATTCCATCAAGATGGCATGTACCAATGCCATCGCACTAGTCCAAGTGATCAATTTCAGCTCACAATTGATAGCTCTGATAGGTCTAAGAGTCAAAGAGATCACACAAACAAGACAAGTATCTGCTAATACTAACTGATAGAATCAAAAAGGGAGAGAAAGATCCAACATGGGAAGTGGGATACACAGCAGACTCATAGGATGGCAGATGTCCTAAACAACACTCCGGCCTCAGAATCAGCCCTCAAGGCATTCAGATCTGGCTGAAGAGCCCATGAGAGTATAGCAGGCATGGAAAGCCAAGATATCATGGGAAAAAAAAAAAAAGACCTAAATGAATGATCTCTGTGAGTGAGATCCCAGTGGAAAGAACGGGGCCATCAAAGAAGGAGATACCCTTCTCCGAAGGGAGGAGAGAACCTCCACTTTGACTATGACCCTATCGGAATAAGACCAAAGTCAGCGAACTCTAAAGGCTTCCATAGCCCTGGCAACTCATGACTAGAGCCTAGGGAGATTACTGACGCCATGAACAGGAGTGTCAAATTGTTAAGTCAGCAACAGGAGTCACTGTGTACTTACACCCCATGCGGGATCTGTCCCTAATGTGTCGTCTAAAGCCAAGTGATGCTATGACTGGTACTGAAACAGTATTTTTATACTTTGCGTTTCTGTGTGGGCGCAGACTGATGAGGTCTTTGCTAATTATATACTGAAGTGATCTTCTGTATATAAAGAGAATTGGAAATGAAAAAAAAAAAAACAACCTGGTGTTAAAATGGAAATGGCATAGAAAATTAATTATTTTGAAAAAAAAAATTATGTAGGATCTCTGTCTTTAATGTGCTGTACATTGCTATTTAATGCTATAATTAGTAATCCAATGGTAGTTTTTTCACTCGATGTTGCTATATGGGCAAAATGTTGAAACCTTTACCTAATATATACTAAATTGATCTTCTGTATACAAAGAGAATTGAAAATGAATCTTTACATGAATGGAAGGGGAAAGGGAGCGGGAGGGGGGAGGGTTGCGGGCGGGAGGGAAGTTATGGGAGGGGGGAAGCCATTGTAACCCACAAGCTATACTTTGGAAATTTATATTCATTAAATAAAAGTTTAATAAAAAAAAAAAAGAAAAGAAATAAAACACAAGAGCTTAAAGAAAAAAAAATAGTTTAAAACAGAAGGAATATATTAAAAGCTATCTTGATAGTATTCACAATATTTGAGTCAAATATTTAAATAAAGTACAATTATTGTAAATAATATATTTATAGCGCATAGGAAACAATGATAGTAAATAAATACATTATTTTCCATCCTTTCATTTCAGTCGTATAATGCAATATATTATAATATATAGTGAACTTTTAAAATTATGAATGAATCAAAATATAATAAAAAGTAATGAGTCCTGTGGTGTGTGTGTATGCATGTGTATGTGAGTGAGTATGTGTGCATTGGATTTAATTTTTTGGAAAGAATTAAGACTTCTTTATGAAATTCAGAAACAACTTCATTAATGCCAATAGACTTCATTTTCAGATATTTTCCTTTGAACTCTAATAAAATATAAATATGCATAATTCATTTTTTCTTTTTAGAATTTTAAGATATATTTATTTATTTGAAAGTCACAGTTACTGAGAGGCAGAGGCAGAGAGACTAAGAGGGAGAGAGAGGTCTTCCATCCACTGGTTCACTCCCCAGAAGGCCGTAATGGATGAAGCTGCGCCAATCTGAAGCCAGGAGCCAGGATCTTCTTTTGGTTCTCCCACGTGGGTGCAGGTGTCTGAGCACTTGGTCCATCCTCTACTGCTTTCCCAGGCCATAGCAGAGAGCTGTATTGGAAGTGGAGTAGCTGGGACTGGTGCACATATGGGATACCAGCACTGCAGGTGCTGGCTTTATGGGCTGTGCCACAGCGCTGGCCCCGGAACGTGTATAATTCTAAAATCAATTTAGTTCAGTTAGTATATAATTTAGTATTTTATTTTATAGAAGAAAAAGCTAAAAATTATTTCAGAAGAGTAAATTAGATGAAAACTGACTATAACTTAATACATATCTTGTAACATGATTTGATAAAATAGGTGTCAAATACCTTGAATCTGAAAAATTATTTAGTAATTTTATCCTTAAAATTTCTCTATTGTGCTTTAAATTATTTTCATATTTTTGGAAAATAGTACAATTGCATGTAAAATTTTTGCATCACCAGTCTATAATTTGGCTGCTTGAAGACGACTTTCTTCTAGATACTGATGTGTATTAGAGATGATTTTTTTTAAGATTTTATGTATTTATTTGAGAGGTAGAGCGGCAGACAGAGAAAGGGAGAGACAAAGAGAAAGATTGTCCTTCCACTGAATCACTCCCTAAATGGCTGCAGCATCTGGGGATGAGCCAGGCCAAAACCAGGACCCAGGAGATTCTTCCAGTTCTCCCACATGAGTGCAGGAGCCCAGACACTTGGGCCATCTTCAACTGCTTTCCCAGGCCAAAAACAGAGAGCTGAATTAGAAGAAGAGCAGCCAGGACACCAACTGGCACCCATATGGGATACAGGTGCCACAGGCATGAATTTAGCCTACTATGCCACAGCTCCGGCCTCCTGTAGAGATGATTATTAAGAATCCTCTGGTCTGCTTTAACACAAACCAGGAGGAAAAGAAAGCTTGGCATCAGAAGCAATGGGTGGCAGGCCTATTAATGGCTGATCTGTACAGTGATCTGCCCTCAAGGAGACCCAACAGGCCAGTCCACTGCAGTGGCTTTCAATGTGGTAAGCCTGGGCTTCAGCAGAAGTCAGCTTGTGAAGAGCCCTGGCAGCTCTGCCAAGAGTTGGATCACTGGAAATGGACCTGCCCTGGAGTCGAAGGATGCCCAGGTCAGAGCCACAGATCTTATTGGCTCTAAGCTGAAAAGCCCTTCACTCAGCCCAACTTCCAAAGTGACCACTGCAGCTGAGGGGATGGTCAAGTAAGGTCAGCAACATTGCAGGCAGAACTGTGAATTTCTTGTTAGAGATGCCACCTGCCTTTACCTGAACAGCTCTCCTCCCAGGCCAGCCAAGTAATGAAAGTCAACAGAGTGCCTTCCCCTAGGAGGTTCACACCTCCCTTAGGATATACCCCACGTGAAGAGATAGATAGGTCTGGGCCTCTGAATTTACAAGGCCTAAAGCCCACCAGATTATTATCAAGCCCCTTCTATCAGGTTCTATTTGCCTCTCAATCAGAAAACTTCATTGTAGCTTAGACAGCACCTTTCTTAGCTCCTCTAATAATGACTCTGTCCTTTGTTCTAGGCCCTGTCTAGTGCACTTGGGCCTCGTTCCTTTGTAATCATAACCTCTACTCTACCACCAATGGCTCTACTCCCAACCTGTGTGTACTGATGGTCCTCTTCCCCACTTAATGCTGTATAATTGTTCAAACCTGGTAAATGCCACTCTTAGGATCATTGGTTACTATCCTCACTCTGTCTTTTATGACCTTGTCTAAATATGATCAGAGTCGGCAAATTTGGAAGGCTTCCATAGCCTTGGCAACTCATGACGACAGCCTAGGATGGTTACTGGCGCCATAAACTAGAGTGTCAATTTGTTGGGTCAACAACAGGAGCCACTGTGCACTTGCTCCTCATGTGGGATCTCTGTCCTTAATGTGCTGTACATTTTGACTTAATGCTATAACTAGTACTCAAACAGTATGTTTCACTTTGTGTTTCTATGTGGGTGCAAACTGTTGAAATCTTTATACTAAATTGATCTTCTGTATATAAATAGAATTGAAAATGAATCTTGATGCAAATGGTAGGGGAGAGGGAGCGGGAGAGGGGAGGGTTGCGGGTGGGAGGGAAGTTATGGGGGGGGGAAGCCATTGTAATCCATAAGCTGTACACTGGAAATTTATATTCATTAAATAAAAGTTAAAAAAAAGAATATCTGGAAATAATTTGATTTAACTATAGGGACTAAGAGAAACATTTCTAGCATTAAATTCTAGCATTAAAAGCATACTTTTCATTGGTGATTGCTCACATAAGCTTTCTCTCAAGAATATTGAAAATAGACTGGAGAAGGAAGAAGGCAAATAAATATTCCCTTAACAGAATTTTTGAGAGTATTTATTTAAAATTGTCTGAGGGAGGAACAGAAAGTGTTTTAAAGGTGAAATTCTATCAGTCTAACCAGTCACTACCGTGTATGTACATTTCAAATGAGCCCACTAGGTGCAAAATTCCATTTGCTGTGTTTCAACTAGAACATATTGTTTAGGCTAAAAATGGAAGAAAGTATTCACTACATCTTGGTTGGTCAGTCATTACATAGGTTTACCCCTATTGAAATACCCTCTCTGAAATACAGTGTGGTGTGATTAAGAGTAGTTGTGTGGTATATCTTTGTTTTGAAAAGTAGGGTAAAAACTAATAATAAAAAAAAAGTTTTTGTAAACAAATCAAATCTGGAAAAGAGTACATATGAAGGTCGAAGACATGGAAAGTATTACCTTAAAACAAGTTTAACTTGTTTTAATTTTTCTTTACTATTCCTTGAAAAGTCTTTTTACACAATCCAGATCAGGTATTCCTATATCCTATTTTAAAGAATTTGGCTAAACCAGTCTGTGACTTTATGACTAATCTGTAGCACTGTATACTGTTCTTTAAGAATTGCTAAACATCTCAGTAATGGATGCAAAGATACTGAATGATTGATTCACAAATGGAATCAATTTGCTAGGTGGTCATGTGAGAGAGATACAAATGCACAGTTGTTCACTTTAAAGAGAAATGGACTGAAATAACATACTATGAAATTGGTGACTCCAGAATTGTAGCTGAAAGATTCTGACATCAGAAACATGGAAAGAACAAGAATCTGGGATCCTAATGAGGTTGCAGAACAGGTCTTCTGGGCTCATCTTAAAAAAACCTCAGAGGCAGATAGTTTTGGAAAGGTGTGTGTGTGTATGTGTGTGTACCTTTTCCAGAAGAGAGCATTTTGAATTAGCAAAACTTCCTGATAGGCTATCGCCAAGAGATTGAGTAACTAAATGAGAATAGAGTAAGTAATAAGGATAGAAAATGAGAAATTTATGAAGCAAAGAAAATAGGCCATTCTTTAGGGCATCTCTGAATGAATAATGGAGTTTTGGTGGACAGAGGAACACGATAAGCCAGACTTAACATTTCCTGCTGAAAAGAATAAGTATAAACAGGAGCTAGTAGTGACAATGACAATGTGGAGTTCAGGCTTCTCTCAGAGTTTTAAGTGGGAAGACTATAGAAGCATTGAGAATAAGTGAAGGCTGGTCTTTTTTTTTTTTTTTTAATACACCAGAATTAGGTGGTGTGAAAAAACCATCATTCTGGAAAATTCTAGGAAAATCAGTTGCACCAGTAGAAGACCAGGTTCCAGTTATGGCAGGAAGATGATGGGATTTTTAGCGAAGTGGCTAAGACAGGCTTTCAAAAAATAACTGGGGCCAGGCTGTGGCATAGCAGGTAAAGCCGTCCCTGTAGTGCTGGAATCCCTTATGGGTACCGGTTCAAGTCCTGGCTGCTCTACTTCTGATTCAGCTGTGTGCTATGGCCTGGGAAATCAGCAAAAGAAGGCCCAAGCCCTTGGGCCTTTGCACCCATGTGGGAAACCCAGAGGAGGCTTCTGGCTCCTGGCTTCAGATCGACCCAGCTCCAGCCATTGTGGCCATTTGGGGAGTGAACCAGTGGATGGAAGACCTCTCTCTCTCTGTCTCTGCCTCTCTGTAATTCTGTCTTTCAAATAAACAAATAGATCTTTAAAAAATTAACTGGCTTTCTTTTATCAAGGTGCTGGTTGTTTTCTGTGATCAGGTGATACTTCTTATAACCCTGGGGGACTTGGTGGCAATGACGACACTAGCAGTAAGCCTGATCATCAACTTCTTACTCTATGGACCAACCAGAACTCAGGCCGACCAGAGCCCTGAGGGCACAGCTTCTATTCTTTGAATAAAGAAATATGTTTGTCAATCAGTGTCATCGGCATCTAATTGACTCTAAATTCTGTCAGAAATGTTTTTAGAAAGATACCATGAAAAGCTCCTATTTTACACCTGAAGCACTCATCCTTTTGTTAACGAGGTCTTAAAAAAGCCAAACCCCAGATACTTTTGAAAGGTAATCAATGTTTGAATTAATGTGTCTAGAACTATAATAAAGAATATTCAGTTGACATTATGTAAAAGTAATTGAAAGGAGTTATAGTAAATATATATATTCATAAATAAAAACCGCAGCAGCCCAAATATATATATATATATATATATATATATATATATATATATAATTTTGTTTTCCTAACTTTGAAATACATGTATACACTTTGAATTATAATTCAAAGCTTGATGTCCATAGATTGAGAAAATTAAAGGAGAAACATTCACTAGTGTTATAAATATATTTCTCAGAAAAGTTAAAACCCCACTGTACATCTTACCTATAAATTAATTGTACAGATTCACGTCTGTGTAAAGCTAACTCTAACCCTGGAGTGACTTGATCTTCTTATGGAGGAAAATCAAATACAAGCAGCACAAGTATTCATTGGAAAACATCAGGCATGAAGAAGCTCCAATGAAGGGAGGGTCTAGCTTGGGAAAACAGAGCTGACAATTTTATAGGTCTCACCAGGAGAAAGCCAGAGAAGTTAGGATGGTTTTCAGAATAGCGTCTAGGGATAGCAAGAAAAGGGAGATATTATTTTTGCAAATTAGCAAGCATGGTTTGAGCTATGTGGATTTTATCAGGAGTGAAGGAAAGGGATATTTAAGGCCTAAGATCATTTACTAGTAGTTTAGTACAGAACACAGTCACTAGGGACAAGAACATGTGAGAGACACAGGGGAAACTTTTTAGTCCTCAGTGAGTCTCATAATTTTCTACTCATAATTTAGTCAATACATATAGCTAATGAATAAGTAAATTTGAGGCAAGTTCTGCCGTATATCAGGTTAAGCCACTGTTGTGATGCCAGCATCCCATAGGCCTGCAAGTTAGAGCTCCAGGCTCCTAGCTTCAGCCTCGCCCAGCCCCATTGTTGCAGCCATTTGATGAGTGAACCAACAGATGGAAGACCTTTTCTCTCTTTCTATCTTTTCCTCTCTTTAACTCTGCCTTTCAATTTAATTAATTCATATGTTATAAATAATCATATAGCCATAGGAATATTATAAACCAAATGCAAAAATTGAGCTTTGTGCCTAATTTTCTGGGAGTAATCCTTTCTTCTTTTGACTAAACAGTAAGATCTGTTTTGAATCTGCATATAGTATAGCTTCAGTGTTTAGATCTAGGCCATCATTCATTCATTAGCAGATATTTATTTGAGACTACTATGTTCCAGGCTTTTTCTAGTCACTCAGTAAAAAGAATAGTACAGAAATAATTACTGCACTTAAAGAGTTTGTATTTTTTAAAATGATTATTTTCTTTTAAACATTTATTTTATTTACTTGAAAGGCAGAGTGACAGCAAAAAGATTTTAATCCAAGCACTTAGGCTGTCTTCCTCTACTTTCTCAGGTACTTTAGCAGGGAGCTGTATTAGAAGAGGAGCAGCCGGGACTCAAAATGGTGTTCCAACATGGGATCCAGCATCACAGGCTGCAGCTTAAAACATTACACCACAATGCTGCCTTAAGTTTATATTTTTTCTTAATTTAAGATTTATTTATTTATTTGAGAGGCAAAGTTACAGACAGAGACAGAGAAAGGGAGAGAGAGAGAGGTTTTCAATCGGCTGGTTTACTCCCCAAATGGCTGCAATGTCTGGAGCTGGGCTGATCCAATGCCAGGAGCCAAGAGCTTCTTCCAGGTCTCCCATATGAGTACAGGGGCCCAAGGACTTGAACCATCTTCCACTGCTTTTCCAGGTCATAGCAGAGAGCTGGATCAGAAGAGGAGCAGCTGGGACACAAATTGGTGCCCATATGGGATGCCAGCGCTGAAGGCAGAGGCCTAACCTGCTACACCATAGCACTGGCCCCAAGCTTATATTCCTTTTTTTTTTTTTAAGATTTCTTTATTTATTTGAAAGTCAAAGTTGCACACACAGAGAGGAGAGGCAGTGAGAGAAAGAGAGAGAGAGATAGAGGAAAAGAGAGAAAGAGAGAGAGAAAGGTCTTCCATCTGCTGGTTCACCCCCCAGATGGCTACAATGGCCGGAGCTGCACCGAACAAAAGGCAGGAGCCAGAAGCTTCCTCCAGGTCTCCCACACAGGTGCAGGGGCCCAAGGACTTGGGCCATCTTCTACTGCTTTCCCAGGCCATAGCAGAGAGCTGGATCTGAGCCAGGACATAAATTGGCACCTACATAGGATTGCCAGCACTGCAGGCGATGGCTTTACCCGCTATGCCACGGTGCTGGCCCCCAAGCTTATAGTCTTAAACCATAACTTATAATACTTTTCTAAGCACATTCACTTCACAGTAACTCTACATCTTAAGTTATAATATCTTGCCAAGCTTAAAACTGCTGATTTGAAAAATGTAAATTTCTAGTTATTATATATTGATAAATGTGAATTGCAAGTCAGGGAGATCTTCAAATCTGTCATGCAGCTTTGATTTGTTGAGTTCCTCCTACACTGAAGATGAGTTTTAAAACCTCTGGAAATAATGAAGTCATTTCAATATTGGTAGTTCCGAACATCAATTTAGTTTAAATACTTGTCTTTTATATAAAAATTATAACATGTAACTTTTCCTTTTACTGTGAATTGTCCTTATTTTCTGTATAGTCTATAATATTTTAAAATTTCCTTTAAAAGAAGGGCATGTAACAGAAGCTGAATACTGCAATGAAAGATTTAAACAGAGTCCATAGCCTTCTGTAATGGTCTTATTATTCCTTGGAAGAAAGAAAAAAAAAAGTCTTATAGAAGGTTGAGTAGGCCTTAGGGAACTTTAACTTGCCTGACCAATACTTACTGACCTTGGCTGTTTTATAGGGGTCACATTTTATTTTTGTGCAGATAAACTGCTGAACAATATCTGCAGTGCATTGGAAGAAAAAGCATTTTTCTGCATTTATCATACTAATATAAGCACTCCTTCTACCCCCTGCTCAGATGTGTTCATTTCTTTTTTCTGCTTACAGCAGGACAGAAGTTCAATAAGTAAGTTCATCATATATTTTATGAGTAAGAAGCTTAATATAACAAAATTTCCCTAGTTGGAATTCTAACCATTCTTAAACATAAGAGAAAGTCTCCACAACACTTTAGTTATATAATTCATAATTATAAATGTAATTGATAAATTATTTATATATTTGTATATCATACATAAGTAACTGTATAATACCACTTATACATATTTTAAAATTTATATGCCTATTTGAAAGGCAGAGTAACAGAGATGGCAGGTCAGAGAGAGTGAGAGATCTTTGATCAGCTGGTTCAGTCCCCAGATGCTTGCAACATCCAGGGCTGGACCATGCTGATGCTGGGAGACTAGAACTCCTCTGAGTCTCCCATGTGGATGGCAGGTATTCAAGTACTTGACCAATTATCTGCTGCCTCCCAGGTGTATTAGTAGAAAGCACGATTGGAGGCCTGGAGTAGCTAGTGCACAAACCAGGCACTCTGATATAGGATGTGGGTGGCTTAACCCACTGTCACATGTTCCCCTCCTACATATGTTTACATCATTTATACATTTCATATTTAATTATAATGAGGATAAAAATTCTTCTGAATGTTGTCATTTTTTTTTTAGTATGAAAACATCCCACTATGAATTTGTTTTCCTTGTTCAGTGTGTCACTTTATTTCCTTTTCCACTCTTTTTTAATGACTTGTATATAGTGATTTATTTGGTTCCCAAGATTTGGTTTCCTAGTAAGAAGATGTGCAAATAAACAATGTTCTGAAGTTACCCATGGTATTTTCAGTTGAGAGGAAACACGTTTGATAGACATCAGGAAGTGTTTATTATGAACTAAAAGGTAAAAGTAAAAATATTCAGTTATATTAGAGTGTGTACAGTAGTGTCTGAAACTTTCTAATCTTTATGAAAGAAGTAAGTAAAAAATTTAGAATATCAGAGCCTAGCTGGGAAAAAAGTTTGGCTCCATTTTGTTTGTGAAGATAAAGACCAAAAATAGTAGTGCCAGGAAGTGGTAAGAATAATTGCATAACTCTGAAGGAAAAATGTGGCTTGTGATATGTTGCCAATTGAATTTCTTGTTAATCCTGTGATAACTCTGAGAGTCAGATTAAACGAGACCTGAATATCTTTTCTTTATATCTTCTTATAATGACTTTTCAGTTTGGTATTTCTTGAATTTTCAGTTATGATGACAAGGGTCCATTTTGTGATGTTTTCTCTTTAGTTATTTTCTCTTATATCTTTCTACCATAACATATGTGATAAATTTTATTAAGTAGTATTTAAAATACTATGAAGATTGATAAAAGACTGGGTTTTCTGTTATTTGTTTCTGCTCATTGCTCACCTATATTTTCGCAACTTTTTATTCAAGTCAATGTGCAGTTTGCCAGTCTTATTAGTATTGTCATGTTGATTGTTTTTTATGTTTTTTTAACTTTTATTTAATGAATATAAATTTCCAGTGTACAGCTTATGGATTACAATGGCTTCCCCCTCCCATAACTTCCCTCCCACCCGCAACCCTCCCGTCTCCCGCTCCCTCTCCCCTTCCATTCACATCAAGATTCATTTTCAATTCTCTTTATATACAGAAGATCAATTTAGTATAAAGATTTCAACAGTTTGCACCCACATAGAAACACAAAGTGAAACATACTGTTTGAGTACTAGTTATAGCATTAAATCACAATGTACAGCACATTAAGGACAGAGATCCCACATGAGGAGCAAGTGCACAGTGGCTCCTGTTGTTGACCCAACAAATTGACACTCTAGTTTATGGCGCCAGTAACCACCCTAGGCTGTCGTCATGAGTTGCCAAGGCTATGGAAGCCTTCCAAGTTTGCCGACTCTGATCATATTTAGACAAGGTCATAAAAGACAGAGTGAGGATAGTAACCAATGATCCTAAGAGTGGCATTTACCAGGTTTGAACAATTATACAGCATTAAGTGGGGAAGAGGACCATCAGTACACACAGGTTGGGAGTAGAGCCATTGGTGGTAGAGTAGAGGTTATGATTACAAAGGAATGAGGCCCAAGTGCGCTAGACAGGGTCTAGAACAAAGGACAGACTCATTATTAGAGGAGCTAAGAAAGGTGCTGTCTAAGCTACAATTAAGTTTTCTGATTGAGAGGCAAATAGAACCTGATAGAAGGGGCTTGATAATAATCTGGTGGGCTTTAGGCCTTGTAAGTTAAGAGGCTCAGACCTATCTATCTCTTCACATGGGGTATATCCTAAGGGAGGTGTGAACCTCCTGGGGGAAGGCACTCTGTTGACTTTCATTACTTGGCTGGCCTGGGAGGAGAGCTGGCCAGGTAAAGGCAGGTGGCATCTCTAACAAGAAATTTACAGTTCTGCCTGAAATGTTGCTCACCCTACTTGGCTGTCCCCTCAGCTGCAGTGGTCACTTTGGAAGTTGGGCTGAGTGAAGGGCTTTTCAGCTTAGAACCAATAAGATCTGTGGCTCTGACCTGGCCATCCTTCGACTCCAGGGCAGGTCCATTTCCAGTGATCCAACTCTTGGCAGAGGTGCCAGGGCTCTTCACAAGCTGACTTCTGCTGAAGCCCAGGCTTACCACATTGAAAGCCACTACAGTGGACTGGCCTGTTGGGTCTCCTTGAGGGCAGATCACTGTACAGATCAGCCATTAATAGGCCTGCCACCCATTGCTTCTGATGCCAAGCTTTCTTTTCCTCCTGGTTTGTGTTAATGCAGACCAGAGGATGCAAGTCAAGGGAGTGCCCGTGTCCCATCTCTAATCTTCAGTGGCCTGAACTACAAGTCTATAGTCACAGGCATGTTCTGTAGTAGTTTTTCTAAGGTAGACAATGCCCATGAGGAAAATTATATTCTCACTTTAAAACTTTCTTTCCCTTTGGTCTGAAAGGGAGGTTTTTTCTACTTACTGTATACTTCGCTGATGGCAAAGTGAATCTAGTTATGAGATTATTATTTAAGCTCTTATTTTGGCTATGCTATTACAGAACAATGTTAGCCATCTCTTTAATAAGGTCTGAAGATTAAATTGTGTGTCCTACAGATTCCTTCATAATAGAATTAGTTTCCTACCTTGAAGAGAATAGAGAAATGAAAGAAGAAGTTGGGCTTAGAATAAAGAAATGAGGGAGCAAGTCCTAGATCGCTTGCTGACAATAGCAATATCACATGAATACTTAGCAAACAGTTTCAACCATTAGATAACAACTTAAGAAAACATTTACCATAAGGTCCAATGCCTTCTATAAATTTTAAGTATCATGTATTTGAAAACACCTCTTAAATATCTAACATGGTGTAGTTTGTTTAACCAGTAAACTTAAGCACAACCATATAAAATGTTTTTAGTTTCTTTCTACCAACACGTTTAACACATATGATAAACAGATCCAGGTCACACAAATTAAAATGTATGTTTGATTGATTTTAGCAGCTTAAATTTATGGACAATCTTATCTATAAGCCATTTAAAATAAAACTCTTAATAAAATTTCCCCATGTGGACATACAATATGTACACACATAGAACATAACACAATACACCAATATAGCAATTTTAATAATAGCTTTTAAAATCTTTAACTCTTTTGGTAGATTGCCAATTGATTTGAATTGCCTTTTGTTTTTAGTAACCTCAGTTAACCATATTTTCTCTCAGTTGGTACTGGTAATACATTATTGGCTTCATCTGTTTACAGAGCCATCCCAAAGTACTGAATACAATAGAAGTGGCTGGAAAAACTCCATAGGAACCTATAGGAGGACAGCTAAACACAGAAGCAACAACGCTTTAGTTTTATGAGCAGCACATCATACATAACTATGGATGACAAAAGACTTTAAGTCGCCATGTTTAAAATTATAAACTCATCAACCAACAAGATGCATTATCTTACTTCACACTATTTTTGAAAGCACCTGTAGGATTTTACAAGTATTTAACCCTTTAGGCCTCTGGGGCTTTCTCATTAAGATAACTATCATGTCTAGTAACACAAGATCATTAGACTTTTTAATTCTCAATCATTTGTATTAACAGCATTTTCCATTATAGAAACTTAAAGTTTGGTACCACATCACATCTTGACAGTACTTCTAATATAATCCAATTAGCCTGATTAGTTGGTGTCTCTATAAGATGAGAGTCATAGGTCCTTCGATTTTTTCAGTTGGGCCCAAACTGGAAAAACCAAAGTCCAGGATTTACTGGAAATGTTAGAGACCAGATTGTTTGAAACTTTGATTTTTTGAATGCCTGTCAAGAATGCCAAGAAGGCTCAAAATCCAAAATACCTGGTTGAAATAAGATTCCTTAAAATCATGACATAACATAGACCAAATTTGTTACAAGGTGATTATTCGAATCTTTGAAAATAAGCACATATTTAAATAACCCATAGCTCTTAATAAATATTCAGCTGTTTTTGAACAATTAGAATTTATCAGACATCAAGAGAACATAATAGATTACTTTAACACATTGCTTTAACAGAGCATCAGAGTTTAATTCTATGTCAAAGAGAAATTGAGCTTCCTGTGATCTTTTGCTGTGAGGTTTCCTTCCTTTACCTTCTTTCATATTGATAACCAGGCTTCTGTGGTTCTGTGTGTAACACATCTTTAAGCATCTTTTTCAGGGCTGGACGAGTGGCGACAAATTCTTTCAATTTCTGTTTGCTATGAAAAGTCTTAATTTCACCTTCATTCACAAATGAGAGCTTTGCCGGATATAATATTCTGGGCTGGCAGTTTTTCTCTCTTAGTACCTGGGCTACATCTCGCCATTCCCTTCTAGCTTGTAGGGTTTCTGATGAGAAGTCTGCTGTGAGTCTAATTGGAGATCCTCTGAGAGTAATATGACGTTTCTCTCTTGCACCTTTTAGAATCTTTTCTTTATGTTTCACTGTGGTGAGTTTGATTACAATGTGTCATGGTGAGGATCTCTTTTGGTCATGTTTATTAGGGTTTTTTTTTTTTTTTTTAAATTTTTTTTTTTTTGACAGGCAGAGTGGACAGTGAGAGAGAGAGACAGAGAGAAAGGTCTTCCTTGGCCGTTGGTTCACCCTCCAATGGCCGCCGCGGTAGGCGCGCTGCGGCCGGCGCACCGCGCTGATCCGATGGCAGGAGCCAGGTGCTTCTCCTGGTCTCCCATAGGGTGCAGGACGCAAGTACTTGGGCCGTCCTCCACTGCACTCCCTGGCCACAGCAGAGAGCTGGCCTGGAAGAGGGGCATCCGGTATTAGGGGTTCTATAAGCTTCCTGTACTAAGATGCCTCTGTCCTTCTCCAAACCTGGGAAATTTTCTGCTAGTATCTCACTGAAAATGCCTTCTAATCCTTTCTCCCTCTCCATGCCTTCAGGAACTCCTAGAACCCGAATGTTGGGTTTTTCAATAGTATCCTGTAGATTCCCGACAATATTTTTTAGATTTCTAATTTCTTCTTCTTTTCTTTGGTTTGCCTGTTTCCTTTCCTGTTCTCTGTCTTCTAAGTCTGATATTCTCTCTTCTGCTTCGCCCATTCTGTTTTTAAGGCTCTCTAATGTGTTTGTCATTTTATCTATTGAATTCTTCATTTCATTATCATTTCTCATCACTATCACAGTTTCTTGTTCCACTAGTTGTTTCATTTCATTTTGATTCCTCCTTAATATTTCATTTTCACGTGAGAGATTTTCTATCTTATCCATTAAGGATTTCTGTAGTTCAAGAATTTGTTTTTGAGAACTTCTTAATGTTCTTATCCATTTTTTGAGATCCACTTCTTGCATTTCTTCGATCTCATCATCTTCATAATCTTGGATTGGGGTGTCTTTTTCATTTGGGGGTGTCATAGTGTCTTCCTTGTTCTTGTTACCTCGGCTTCTATGTTTGTTGTTTGGCATGTTGGAGATATTTGGTTTCTTCACTGTGGTGTTTTTTTCTTGTTACACTATGGCTCTATATTAAGTGGACTGTCTGCTTTCGGTGGAGCCTTAGAGGCTTGAGATGAGTGTGGACTGAGAGCTGTGTTTGGTTCCTCAGGGTTGAGGCTGTGTCAAAGATGACACTCCCAGGTTAGGTGTGGTAAATCTCTCTTTCTTTCTTTCTTTTTTTGATTCAAAAGGGAAGTAATTCCACACAGCTGAACGTAATTGGAGGTAGTTAGCAGGCAAATGATATACCCACAAGAGCCAGAGATCGGAAGCTCTTTCCCAAGGACCACACAGGGAATCTCTGCTGCCCTCGGTGTGGGCTCCAATTCTCCTGCAGTCTCCTACTGGGTTGCCAAGTTAGATGCTAATCACCTGTTATTTCACCCCTCCCCCCAGAGTCAGGTTTTTCTGCTAGGCTCAGGGCCGGTGCAGACCTGAGGTCGCCCTGCTTATGATGTATGTCCAAAATGGCGCCTGCTCTTTGTCTTGCTTGCCTTTGAGAGGTGAGGTGAGCGGAGAGAGAGAAACTTGTGTCCGTATCGGTCACTCTTTTTTTTTTCCTCTCTCTCTCTTCTAGTTAGCCTGGTGAACTTTTCCCCGCGGAGTTTCAATCCTTGTTCCCTCTAGTCTCCTCTTTCCGCTTGCCCGCTGGTGTCTTGGGCTATTAAGGTTCGGCTCACCTTGCGTTCCAGCGCTGGTGTGTTGATTCTGCTGCTAGTGTCCTGAACTTGGGCTCCCACGCTCTCCACGCAGGTCCACTGTGAATCACTAGTTCCAGAAGAGTTTCCTCTGCTGTTTCTTCCCCTACTCTTCCTTGACCCTGCAGTATCTCCACTGTTATTAACCTGTCTCTCCCCCTGGACTAATAGTTCAACTATGTACTTTGAAGACAGCCAGTATTGTCATGTTGAAATCTTGTTAGATGCAACTGAAATTATTTTCCCCTAACATTAATTTAATATAGGCTGAGAATAAATGATTTATGTCAGCATAACTCTCTGGTGCTTTCATTAGTATGCTGTGAACAGTTACTATGTATCCATTCCTTCTATAACTTTCATTAGCATAATAATGACAGGCAAGGAAGTAATAAGAGATGGATGAACAACGACTTATTTTTCAGTAAGGCATGTTGACTTCTCTTATTTATACTACCATTTCCAACTTTATGTTGAACTGTTTTAGTTTACTAAATTATCAATTCAATGATAAATAGAAGCATATGATTTTATGAGAGTTCTCAATGGGGAGAACACAATTTTCTCTGGAATTGTCTGGGAAGTCTTCATAAAGAGATTGAAATTTAAACCATCCCATATCTTCCACTGCACTTGCTATGTCATGTTTTAATTTTCAAATTATGATGCTCACTGATAGCAATGAGGATTTTTTTCTTTGATTCAGCCAGATTCAGGTGTGACCTTTCTATGAGTAATATGGTATAGAAAAACTTATTCCTAGCAGAGATAGTTATTTGCTGTGTCCATCAAATACGTTTCCTCATAATTTAGGCCACATTATATTGAGGTAGTTGAACTGTCAATAATGAAAGGATTTTGGGATAGATGGCTATTTAGAAACAACAATGCAAAGGGAGATGCACAAATGAACAGCTCCTTATGGAAGGCTTTGTTCCCATTGTGTGCCATAAAATGATATAAGGCCTCTCTGTTATTTTTCATTAAAAGAGAGAAGTTAATTTGAGATAGAAAAATAAATTTATCTTTCAAACATTCATTTGCAGGAAGGCATTCCTATCAAACACTATAGCTTCAGTTAAAGTCTTTCAGAAGAGCATGATCAAGTTAATACATTTAGGCCAATATATTTAGAAAATGAACCCATGGAAGAATGATGTGATAAAAAATGGAATGGCAGATTAGAACATTATTGTGAAAGTATTTGAAACAACTGGTTCTTTATGGAACAGGGGATCACTTAAATTTTCATCAAGGACTATGGGCTTATAAGAATATAAGTACTGAAAGAGTACATTGTGGTTTGTCTGACAGTCCAACTTTTTCTTATGGTTCCAATGCAATCGCTAATAGTGGCTTCTTTTTGCTCAAAAGTATTTCAGTTTGGGTGATAAATTATATGAAGAGTCTAGTGAGAATACTATCCTTGGGAGATATTCATTATTTCTTTAATTTGCCAGTGAATAATCCCTTTTAAAGTGCCTATATATATTTACTATATAACACCATGCATATTGGGATCTATACAAATAGACAATATTTCAGAAGTTCTTGCTGTTAGTTTATTTCCATCTTCCTTGATGCAGTTACTGAAAATGCTTAATTTCAAAGCACATACTGGCTTCTAGGCAGTTTCTTAGCACAATAATTAGTCAAATTTGGACAATAAATGGCCTCATTAGTTACTCCTTAAGCACTTGCAATACAAATATCTATTTGCAGAATAGACTGTTTTGTTCTGCTAATAATTTTGTAGTTGATACAAAGAAGAGCTTTATTTCTGTGGGCAATTAGCCTTTGCCATCTTAAATAAATATAGTGGCCTGAAGCTGAAGCTGAGTGGCAGTAGCCCCCAGTATCATATGTCTCATAAAGATTGTAGTAAATAATTCTTCCTTCCACCAACCAACTTCCTAATGTAGTCAGAGGCATTCTTTTATTAAACAAATAGATATTTAAAGATAACATGCATGCAAAAGATAATGGAAGGTCATTTCTAAGACTGGACAGATGGTCAAAAAATTCCATAGTGTATATTGCCAAGCACCTGGATTATGTGAATGACAGCTTATGATTTAAATCACCAAAAAGAACTTATAGTATTACAGGTGACAGTGTAACTAATTGTAGCTGTTGCTTATTATGGAACTGGTCAGCTTCTGTTCAGCTACATTCAGAATTCAAAGGCTGAAGAAAATGAATACATAGCACACAGTGTTTTCTTAGGGGAACTAAATGGAGGTGGAAAGAAGAAGGGAGCCAGCCTTGCAGAGGGTGTAACGACACACAGCAGGCTTGAGATGTGTGCTGCTGAGATGATGCTCACAGCACAGTCGCAAAGTTGCAAAGAAAGTAAGAGATAACAGACCTTCAAGGTAGATTTTTATGTTACTTCCTAACTACAGTCAACCACAGCTTCTTTCGGCAGCACAGAAATCCATGGGTTTGGGGCTCATTGTGATATGTATCACTATTTCTAGATAATAATATGCCACTAGGCATCCTAGCTGAATGTTCTCCAGTGCAGCTGTGAAGACTGTAAGTATCTGTTGCCTCAGAATATTCAGAGATTTAACATCTTTCAAAGAGGGCTTGCCAAAGGCTTCTCCAAGTTGCATGCACTGAGATGTTACTTCTCCTTTATGCTGTATTGAATCTATTAGAAGACAAACACCTATCTCAGTCATCGGACTTCTTGCTGACAACACCTGTCAGTCTGTCACTCTATTTCAGATAGATACTGTAGGGCATCATTTGACAGAATTAGAAAGAAAATGGGAAGAAACATATCAGAGGTAATTATTCTCATAAAATGAATGATACAGCTATTTTTATTTCAAAAGAAATTCAAGTACTACTTAGGACATAAAAAATTAGAGTGATTTTGTGATAGATAAACATCAGTGATGTTATGAATGAGGGTAGATATTCAAATATAGGCAAGAAATTTAAAATAATTGGTTTGGATCAATAACAGAATACATATCCTTTTTCAAAATCCATCTATGTAGAACAACATACATCCTTATATACATTTTTATGGAAATAGAATATTACATATTGAAATGTGCAATCAAGTTTTAGATAAGTGATTGACTTCAGAAAGCTATGAAAATTAGTGTCATATGGCAATATAAGATGTTCTAATACATATGTCCAAGGGTGATAATTTCTACAACTATTTTTTAAAAAATTATTTATTTGAAAGTGAGAGTTACATAGAGAGAGAGAGAAAGAGAGGCAGACATAGAGGTCTTCCATCTGATGGTTCACTCCCCAATAGGCCATAACGGCCGGAGCTGTGCCGATCCAAAGCCAGGAGCCAGGAGCCTCCTCCAGGTCTCCCACATGGGTGCAGAGGCCCAAGGACTTGGGCCATCTTCTACTGCTTTCCCAGGCCACAACAGAGAGCCGGATCAGAAGTGGAGCAGCCGGGATTCAGGCACTGCAGGTGGCAACTTTACCCGCTAAGCCCTAGCCCAGGCCCCTCTACAGCTTTTTAAAAATAATTTTCTCTTACTGTTTGTTTATCAATTTGTATTTTATTTATTCAGCAAATAGTAAATTCAATCACCCTTAACATACTTTTATAATATCACTTATAAAAAAGAAATTGCCTTGTAAAAGTTTATAGTTCTGTGACATCTTTACTGTACTTGTGAATAATGAAGCTATCATTCAGTCAGACACCCTTAATGACAAGATACACACCTATACTTCCATTCATCCAGATGTTCTAAACCATTTTTTGGCTATTGTTTATCATTGTTTTATGTTGCTACTACAGAATACTATTTGACATTTTAGAAGATTATTTTAAGTATGTAACTGAAGCCAATTAGGCCACAGATTTTTCTAGGTATACAAGGCAATTCCTCCTCTATGAGTCATCCTGGAGTGGGAGAGTCAACTGGGAATACTTCCCTTAACATTGTGACAAAGTTTTTGTTTCTGTCACATATTCTTGGAGATAAAATGGTCAACCATTATCTCCAAAAGGAAAAAATATCAACTAATGAAATTGAAATTAAAAACAAAACTTTTTTTTTAAACAGGCAGAGTTAGACAGTGAGAGAGAGACAGAGAGAAAGGTCTTCCTTCTGTTGGTTGACCCCCCAAAATGGCTGCTGCAGCTGGCGTGCTGCACCAATCTGAAGCCAGGAGCCAGGTGCTTCCTCCTGGTCTCCCATGCGGGCGCAGGGCCCCAGCACTTGGGCCATCCTCCACTGCACTCCCGGGCCACAGCAGAGAGCTGGCCTGGAAGAGGATCCAGGACAGAATCCGGCACCCCAAAAACAAAACTTTTGAAATGTGGTATTTTTTGAAATGATCACAAATATTGGTCTTATTTACTCATTTTTATTACTTATGGCTTTATTATTTATAACAGATTACCTCAAAATGAATGAGAGATATCTGACAGATGTGCAGATAGCTTTCAAAAATCATTGCTGTATTTTTATTAGTTTCAGCAGCAGAAAATAATACCTAAAATGCACTGATTGCTATCTTTTCAAATAAAAGTCTTTTTTTATACTGCAAGTGGAAATCCATCTAAGTTTATGTATTTTTTAAATTTAGTATGCTTTTCTTTTTTTTTTTATTAAACTTTTATTTAATGAATATAAATTTCCAAAGTACAGCTCATGGGTTACAATGGCTTCCCCCTCCCAAAACTTCCCTCCCACCCACAACCCTCCCCATTCCCGCTCCCTCTCCCCTTCCAATCACATCATGATTCATTTTCAATTCTCTTTATATACAAAAGATCAGTTTAGTATAAATTAGGTAACAATTTCAACAGTTTGCCCCCATATAGCAACACAAAGTGAAAAAAAAATACTGTTGGAGTACTAGTTATAGCATTAAATAAGAGTGTACAGCACATTAAAGGCAGAGATCCTACATAATATTTTTTTAAAAAATTAATTAATTTTCTATGCCATTTCCAATTTAACACCAGGGTTTTTTTTTTTTTTTTTTTTTTTTGCATTTCCAATTATCTTTATATACAGAATATCGATTCAGTATATAATTAGTAAAGATCTCATCAGTTTGTACCCACGCAGAAATACAAAGTGTAAAAATACTGTTTCAGTACTAGTTATAGCATCACTGCACATTAGACAACACATTAAGGACAGATCCCACATGGGATGTAAGTACACAGTGACTCCTGTTGCTGACTTAACAATTTGACACTCCTGTTCATGGCGTCAGTAATCTCCCTAGGCTCTAGTCATGAGTTGCCAGGGCTATGGAAGCCTTTAGGGTTCACTGACTTTGATCTTATTCCAATAGGGTCACAGTCAAAGTGGAAGTTCTCTCCTCCCTTCAGAGAAAGGTACCTCCTTCTTTGATGGCCTCGTTCTTTCCACTGGGATCTCACTAACAGAGATCTTTCATTTAGGTCTTCTTTTTTTCTTTTCCATGGTATCTTGGCTTTCCATGCCTACAATACTCTCATGGGCTCTTCAGCCAGATCCGAATGCCTTGAGGGCTGATTCTGAGGCCAGAGTGTTGTTTAGGACATCTGCCATTCTATGAGTCTGCTGTGTATCCCACTTCCCATGTTGGATCTTTCTCTCCCTTTTTGATTCTATCAGTTGGTATTAGCAGACACTTGTCTTGTTTGTTTGATCCCTTTGTTTCTTAGACCTATCCAAGCCATCGAATGTGAACTGAAATTGATCACTTGGACTAGTGAGATGGCATTGGTACATGCCACCTTGATGGGATTGTATTGGAATCTCCTGGCACATTTCTAACTCCATCATTTGGGGCAAGACTGATTCTGCATGTCCCAAATTGTGCATCTCCTCCCTCTCTTTTTCCACTCTGAAATTTAACAGGGATCACTTTTCAGTTAAAATTTAAACACCTAAGAATAATTGTGTGTTAATTACAGAGTTCAACCACTAGTACTAGAACAACAACAACAACAACAAATACTAAAAAGGATAAAGTATTACATTGTACATCTAGAGTCAGGACAAAAGCTGATCAGGTCATTGTTTCTTATAGTGTCCATTTCACTTCAACAGGTTTCCCCTTTGGTGCTCAGTTGTCGCCAATCAGGGAAAACAAATGATATTTGTCTCTTTGGGACTGGCTTAATTCACTCAGCATGATGCTTTCCAGATCCCTCCATCTTGTTGCAAATGACTGGGTTTCATTGTTCCTTACTGCTGTATAGTATTCTATGGAGTACATGTCCCATAATTTCTTTATCCAGTCTACTGTTGATGGGCATTTGGGTTGGTTCCAGGTCTTAGCTATTGTGAATTGGGCTGCAATAAACATTAATGTGCAGATGGCTTTTTTATTAGCCAAATTAATTTCCTTTGGGTAAATTCCAAGGAGTGGGATGGCTGGGTTGTATGGTAGGGTTATGTTCAGGTTTCTGAGGAATCTCCAGACTGACTTCCATAGTGGCCTAACCAGTTTGCATTCCCACCAACAGTGGGTTAGTGTCCCTTTTTCCCCACATCCTCTCCAGCATCTGTTGTTGGTAGATTTCTGAATGTGAGCCATTCTCACTGGGGTGAGGTGAAACCTCATTGTGGTTTTGATTTGCATTTCTCTGATTGCTAGTGATCTTGAACATGTTTTCATGTGTCTTTTGGCCATTTGGATTTCCTCTTTTGAAAAATGTCTATTGAGGTCCTTGGCCCATCTCTTCAGTGGGTTGTTTGTTTTGTTGTTGTGGATTTTCTTGATTTGTTTGTGGATTCTGGTTATCAACCCTTTATCTGTAGTATAGTTTGCAAATATTTTTTCCCATTCTGTCGGTTGCCTCTTCACTTTCCTGACTGTTTCTTTTGAAGTACAGAAACTTCTCAATTTGATGCAATCCCAAATGTTAATTTTGGTTTTGACTGCCTGTGCTCCTGGGGTCTTTTCCAAGAAGTCTTTGCCTGTACCTATATCTTGCAGAGTTTCTCCAATGCTCTCTAATAATTTGATGGTTTCGGGTCGTAGATTTAAGTCTTTAATCCACGTTGAGTGAATTTTTGTGTAAGGTGAAAGGTATGGGTCTTGCTTCACGGTTCTGCACATGGAAATCCAATTTTCCCAGCACCATTTATTGAATAGGCTGTCCTTATTCCAGGGATTAGTTTTGGATCTTTGATCAAATATAAGTTGGCTGTAGATGTTTGGATTGATTTCTGGTGTTTCTATTCTGTTCCATTGGTCTATCCATCTGTTTCTGTACCAGTACCATGCTGTTTTGATAACAACTGCCCTGTAGTATGCCCTGAAATCTGGGATTGTGATGCCTCCGGCTTTGTTTTTGATGTACAAGATTGCTTTGGCTATTCGAGGTCTTCTGTGTCTCCATATGAATTTCAGCATTATTTTTTCTAGATCTGAGAAGAATGTCTTCGGTATCTTGATTGGAATTGCATTGAATGTATAAATTGCTTTTGGGAGAATAGACATTTTGATGATATTGATTCTTCCAATCCATGAGCATGGAAGATATCTCCATTTTTTGGTATCCTCTTCTATTTCTTTCTTTAAGGTTTTGTAGTTTTCATAGTAGAGATCTTTAACGTCCTTGGGTAAGTTTATTCCAAGGTATTTGATTGTTTTTGTAGCTATTGTGAATGGGATTGATCTTAGAAGTTCTTCCTCAGCCGTGGCATTGCCTGTGTATACAAAGGCTCTTGATTTTTGTGGATTGATTTTATATCCTGCTACTTTGCCAAACTCTTCGATGAGTTCCAGTAGTCTCTTAGTAGAGTTCTTTGGGTCCCCTAAATAAAGAATCATATCATCTGCAAAGAGGGATAGTTTGAGTTCTTCCTTCCCGATTTGTATCCCTTTAATTTCTTTTTCTTGCCTAATAGCTCTGGCTAAAGCTTCCAGAACTATATTGAATAGCAGTGGTGAGAATGGGCATCCCTGTCTGGTACCAGATCTCAGCGGAAATGCTTCCAACTTTTCCCCATTCAATAGGATGTTGGCCGTGGGTTTTTCATATATTGCTTTGATTGTATTGAGGAATGTTCCTTCCATACCCAGTTTGCTTAGAGTTTTCATCATGAAAGGGTGTTGTATTTTATCAAATGCTTTCTCTGAGTCTATTGAGAGAATCATATGGTTTTTCTTCTGCAGTCTGTTAATGTAGTGTATTGCGTTGATTGTTTTGCGGACGTTGAACCATCCTTGCATACCAGGGATAAATCCCACTTGGTCTGGGTGGATGATCTTTCTGATGTGTTGTTGCATTCTATTGACCAGAATTTTATTGAGTATTTTTGCATCTATGTTCATCAGGGATATTGGTCTGTAATTCTCTTTCAATGCTGCATCTTTCTCTGGCTTAGCGATTAAGGTGATGCTGGCTTCAAAGAAAGAATTTGGGAGGATTCCATCTTTTTCAATTGTTCTAAATAGTTTGAGAAGAAATGGAGTTAATTCTTCTTTAAATGTCTGGTAAAATTCAGCAGTGAATCCATCTGGTCCTGCGCTTTTCTTTGTTGGGTGTGCCTTTATTACTGTTTCAATTTGTGTCTCAGATATGGGCCTATTTAGGTTTTCTATGTCTTCCTGGCTCAATTTAGGTAGATTGCATGTGTCCAGGAATCTGTCCATTTCTGATAGATTTCCCTGCTTGTTGGCATGCAAGTCCTTGTAGTAATTTCTGATGATTCTTTTTATTTCTGTGGTGTCTGTTGTTACATTTCCTTTTTCATCTCTGATTTTATTGATTTGGGTCTTTTCTGTTTTAGTTAGTTGAGCCAATGGTGTGTCAATTTTATGTATTTTTTCAAAAAAAACAGCTCTTCACTTGGCTTATTTTTTGCAATGATTTTTTTGGATTCAATCCTGTTGATTTCTTCTTTGATTTTAATTATTTCCCTTCTTCTACTGGGTTTGGGTTTGGTTTGCTGCAGATTTTCTAGATCCTTGAGATGACTTGAAAGCTCATCTATTTGGTGCCTCTCCAATTTCTTGATGTAGGCACCTATTGAGATAAACTTTCCTCTTAACACTGCTTTTGTTGTATCCCATAGGTTTTGGTATGTTGTGCTGTTATCCTCATTTACTTCCAGAAAATTTTTGATTTCTCTTTTAATTTCTTCTATGACCCATTGTTCATTCAGGAGCATGTTGTTCAATCTCCATGTGTTTGCACGTGCTCTGGGGATGCCTGAGTTGCTAATTTCCAATTTCATTCCTTTGTGGTCTGAGAAGTTGCATGGTATGATTCTAATTCTCTTGAATTTGCTGAGACTTGCTTTATGGCCTAGTATGTGGTCAATCCTAGAGAAGGTTCCATGTAGTGCTGAGAAGAATGTAAAGTCCTTAGATGTAGGATGAAATGTTCTGTAGATATCTGTTAGATCCATTTGGGCTATAGTGTTATTTAAATCTGCTGTCTCCTTGTTGATCTTCTGTCCTGTTGATCTGTCTATCTCTGAGAGTGGAGTATTGAAGTCCCCCAGTACTATTGTATTGGGGTCTAAGTCTCCCTTTAAGTCCCTTAACAAGTCTTTTAAATAAGCTGGTGCCCTGTGATTAGGTGCATATACATTGATAATCGTTATATCTTCCTGTTGAATGGATCCCTTAATCATTAAATAGTGCCCCTCTTTGTCTCTCCTGACAGTTTTTGTGGTAAAGTTTATGTTGTCCGATATTAAGATGGCTACGCCCACTCTTTTTTCATTTCTGTTGGCATGGTATATCTTTTTCCAGCCTTTTACTTTCAGTCTGTATGGATCATTGTTGGAAAGATGAGTTTCTTGTAAGCAGCAAAAAGATGGGTTTTGTTCCTTAACCCAATCAGCCAATCGGTGTCTTTTAACTGGACAGTTCAAGCCATTAACATTCAATATGACTATTGAGAAGGAGTAATTTTGCCCTGCCATTTGCCAAAGATATTTTCTAATATCTGGTTTGAGATTCCTGTGATCTTTTGCTGTGAGGTTTCCTTCCTTTACCTTCTTTCATATTGGTGACCGTGTTTCTGTGTTTCTGTATGTAATACATCTTTAAGCATCTTTTGCAGGGCTGGACGAGTGGCGACAAATTCTTTCAATTTCTGTTTGCTGTGAAAGGTCTTTATTTCACCTTCATTCACAAATGAGAGCTTTGCAGGATATAATATTCTGGGCTGGCAGTTTTTCTCTCTTAGTTCCTGGGCTATATCTCACCATTCTCTCCTGGCTTGTAGGGTTTCTGATGAGAAGTCAGCTGTAAGTCTAATTGGAGATCCTCTGAAAGTAATCTGGCGTTTCTCTCTTGCACATTTTAGGATCTTTTCTTTGTGTTTCACTGTGGTGAGTTTGATTACAACGTGTCGTGGTGAGGATCTCTTTTGATAATGTTTATTAGGGGTTCTATGAGCTTCCTGTACTAGGATGTCTCTGTCCTTCTCCAAACCTGGGAAATTTTCTGCTAGTATCTCACTAAAAAGGCCTTCTAATCCTTTCTCCCTTTCCATGCCTTCAGGAACTCCTAGAACCCGAATGTTGGGTTTTTTAATAGTATCCTGTAGATTCCTGACAGTATTTTTTAGATTTCTGATTTCTTCTTCTTTTCTTTGATTTGACTGTTTCCTTTCCTGTTCTCTGTCTTCTAATTCCGATATTCTCTCTTCTGCCTCACCCATTCTGTTTTTAAGGCTCTCTAATATGTTTGCCATTTGATCTATTGAGTTCTTCATTTCATTGTGGTTTTTTGTCACTATCTCAGTTTCCTGTTCTACTAGTTGTTTCATTTCATTTTGATTCCTCCTTAATATTTCATTTTCACGGGAGAGATTTTCTATGTTGTCCATTAAGGATTTCTGTAGTTCAAGAATTTGTTTTTGAGAACTTCTTAATGTTCTTATCAATTTTTTGAGATCTGCTTCTTGCATTTCCTCCATCTCTTCATCTTCATAATCTTGCATTGGCGTGCCTTGTTCACTTGGGGGCGTCATAGTGTCTTCCTTGCTCTTGTTACCTCGGCTTCTATGTTTGTTGTTTGGCATGTTGGAGATAATTTATGGTTTTTTTGTTTGTTTGTTTTGCTGTGGTGTTTTTTTTTCTCGTTATACTATGCCTCTAAGTGAGCTGTCTGCTTTGTTGGAGCCTTAGGGGCTGTGATGGGTGTGGCCAGAGAGCTATGCTTGTTTCTTCAGGTTTATGGCTGTGCAAAGAGCGTCCCAGATTGCTCACTCCCTTGCTCCTTGCTGGCTCGCTTTCTCTTTTTTTTTTTTTTTTTGACTCAGTTGCGAGTGGAGTTGAGGGTAGTTGAAATCTGGCCTCTGTGAGTATTCGTTTGATCTACCCCTGGGACCACACACAGAGTTTATGCAGCCCTCAATGTGTTCTCCAGTTTCGCTGAAGTTACTGAGTTTGGCTGAGCTTTACATATGTAAAATCGCGGTGCTCTTTTTTTTGCTTGGTGAGTGAAGGGAGAGGCCTCTGTTCCCCCCCACCCCCAATGTCTCAGGTTTCTGAGGTCTTTGTCTTACCCTCCTCCATTCCCATGCTGGTGAGATTCTGTGGCTCTGGCTCCTCTCCCACCGCTCGGCTCATCTCGGTTGGTTTTCCACGCGGTGGGCTCCCTGTAAGTCCTCTGTGTCACATCCACAAGATCCGGAAGCATTTCCTCTGCAGTTTTTTTCTTGAGTCTTTTCCTGAGGCTACAGTAATTCCACTTTTATGAAACTTTATTTTCCCAAACTAAGGCGCACGTCCTCACTATCCGCCATCTTGGCTCCGCCCCCTAGTATGCTTTTCTTTAGTTATCTCTCTATATTACTGTGTATATATGTTTGTGTGGCTATTTTTATCTATGTCAATGTCTCTTTCAAATCTTTTTTTTTTTTTGAGAAGCAGAGAAAGAAACAGACAGACAGACAGAGCTACCATCCACTAATTTACTCCTCAAATGCCTAAAAATGCTGAACCTGGGCTCTGGGCAAAAGCCAGGAGCCAGGAACTCAAATCAGGCCTCCCAAGTGAATGGCAGGAATATGATTTCTTTTGCCATCATCTATTGCCTCCGAGGGTCTTCACTGGCATGAAGCTGAAATTTGGAAACAAAACTGGGACTCAAACCAGCATTTTAACCCCTAGGTCAAATAGCCACCACTGTTTATTTGTATTGTTTTTGCTAAGGAAGTTATTAAAAGTAACAATTATACTAATCTCACAATTGTTTTTTTTTTAAATTTAATGTAAGTCTTGAGATTCTTTAATATTCTCTATATTATATTTCCTTCATTAGAACAGTGTTTATTAAAAGAAATACTTTCACTGCTTTCTGAGGGGAAAAAAAGTTCGTAAATACAAAACTGCCCACCTGGCATGAAAGTAAATCCTTCAACTCATTCTTCAAAGTCAACTCATTATTACATTACCTTACTTAAAATGTCTTTCAGTTATGAATTAAAGAAGAAAAACTAAGCAAAATTTCTCCTCCAAATATTCTTAATGTATCATAAATCATGAAAATCCTGGGAAATGGACCTAAGAGCTTACCTTAAATAGACTCCAGGGGCCGGCGCAATGGCTCACTTGGTTAATCCTATGCCAGTGGCGCCAGCATCCCATATGGGCACCGGATTCTGTCCCGGTTGCTCCTCTTCCAGTCCAGCTCTGCTAAGGCCCAGGAAGGCAGTGGAGGATGGCCCAAGTGCTTGGGCCCTGCACCCGCATGGGAGACCAGGAAAAGCACCTGGCTCCTGGCTTTGGCATAGCACAGCGCCAGCCATAGCGGCCATTTGGGGAGTGAACCAGTGGAAAAAAGACCTTTCCCTCTGTCTCTCTCTTTCACTGTCTATATCGCTACCTGTCAAATAAAAAAAAAAAATACTCCAGATAACTCAAATATGGGGTAGTATTTTAGAATTACTGAAGAATGCTGCATGTTATAGTAAATGTAAAATTCCCATCAAATATGTTCTCTGAATGTAGTTGATTCATTTAGAAATGAAGCAATACTCACATCTTCATTTCAACTGAGAATTGTTTATTCTGGTTTCTGATTTCTTGTTCTCTATCACAAAACAATATCAGGGATTTTCCCTATGAATGTTTTCACCAAGTTGCTTTTCTGAAGGTATCATTCTGCCTAAGTTCCCAACAGCACACTCTTTTAGAACATTTTCTCTTTCCCTAGTTCTGTGCAAATTACTTGTGCCTTTTTCACAGCTGTCTTTGAGAATGCATGGTAGTTAAGACAGAGGTGAGCAGATATTTTGATGTGATGCAAGTGCTCACAATAGCTTTAAATGATAACCATAGTAACTCTGCTGTAGCCCATTATTCCAACTTCCTGGTATTGGCTCAGATAATTTGAATACTTGGGTGAGTAACCTCAGGTTTTCCCATACCTATTTGAACCTTCCACATTATGCATGTGCAGGGAAATTTTATGTGATGACTTGGATATTATGAATTACACTGTCACTAACATCTGAGAAAACAGACATCTAGCAAGACCAAGGATAAGACTGAACAAATTTTAAGACTACCACATGACATAAACCTTAGAGCTACCAAGATTGTAATAAATCACATATTTTACCCTAACATTTTTTTCCAGAAAGAAATTTAGTTATTAGAAAACCAAAAAGTAGCCTACATAAGTAATTACTATTGTCAAAAATTTTTAATCCTTTTTCTTAGGATATTCTTTTTGGGAGTATTTATTGCAATGAGATGACTGTTGTTAACCTATGACTATTTGCTTTAGCTTAAAGCTAAGATAATTATGTTTAATATTTGAAATAAAGTCATGTAGCTCTGTTTATTACATACATTTTAATTGCTTGCCAGAATGGATATCTAAAGTAGACTTGAATTTCTTTCAGCTTTATTCAAGAACTTTATGGAAAATGTCAGGTCACCATTTCAATGTGAGGCAAGCAGCACTGTCATTGGAATGATATTGAAGTTAGATTTTAAAATAATCTAGAATAAGTTATATTTTGCAAGAATACAAGAAGAAAGTGATTGAACATATGGCAAGAAATGTGATTATATTCATTTTTTATTCAATGGGCACTTTTGTCTTATTCACTTCTATGAAGTAAGGATTTAATTTCTTTTATTTTTTTAATTTTATTTATTTTTTATTTTGACAGGCAGAGTGGACAGTGAGAGAGACAGAGAGAAAGGTCTTCCTTTTGCCATTGGTTCACCCTCCAATGGCCGCCAAGGCTGGCGCACTGCAGCTGGCGCACCGCGCTGATCCGATGGCAGGAGCCAGGTGCTTCTTCTGGTCTCCCATGGGGTGGAGGGCCCAAGCACTTGGGCCATCCTCCACTGCACTCCCTCGCCACAGAAGAGAGCTGGCCTGGAAGAGGGGCAACCGGGACAGAATCCGGTGCCCCGACCGAGACTAGAATCCGGTGTGCCGGCGCCGCAAGGCGGAAGATTAGCCTAGTGAGCCACGGCACCTGCCAGGATTTAATTTCTTTTTAATCTTATGAACCTAGACACATTTTGAAATCCACTATCAAGAGTAACCTTCACCAAGAATTTTTCTGCCTCACCAGAAAATATAAAGACTGTGTGTGTGTTGCTTTGTAACTTCCAGAATAGAATGTAGAAAAAGCGTTGAGGCTGTCAAAGAAACAAAAAGCAAATTGAAAAAAATGGCTGCAAATAGAGCTTGGAGGAATACTAAGTATTCAGTAAGAAGATGTAAGTTAGTGGCTGTAATTGATTCAAATAACAGCATGCAGCTGCAAGTGTTGGGTGCAATAATTAAGACATCACTCAGAATACCCATACCCCATATCAGAGTGCCTGGATTTGATTCCTGGCCATTTCCAATTCCAGATTCCTGCTAATGCACACATGGAAAGACAGCAGGTGACATTTCATGTACTTGGCTCTTTACCACTTAAGGGAGCTGGGTTGAGTTACTTGCTTCTGGCTTTAGACTGGACCACCCCTGGCTGCTACGGGTATTTGGGGGAATGAACAAGCAGATGGAAGACCTTTCTTTATAACTCTGTTTCTCTGGTTTTCAAATAAATAAATAAAAACAAAAATAAAAAAGAATTGCATTGTTGAGATTTTTTAAAAATTGTAAACACTCGTTTAAGACTTTATAAATTCATTTGGCCAGTGGTTAAAAGAACACACCTATATCTGTTGATTATAGTTATTAACTCTGTAACACCTTATTAAAAATTAAAACATGTATTTTATAATCTCAAAAGAAAAAAAAAGCAAGGTGTACAAGAGTATTATTAAAAGTTCCTAGAAACATAGAGTAAAAAGATAAATTTATTTTGGCGCAAAAGAATTTTGAAATGTACTTGTTCTTTCATAATACACATTTTCCATGAACTTTCTCACACTCCGATGGGTATTGGTTCTAGATTCAAACTCCTTTTCAAATTGCCGCAACTTAAATCGATCTTTGGAATGAGAGTAACTGCTGTTAACTGAGAAATGCATCAGATCATCATCATCAGAAATAGCTATTAATGTTTTTCTGTTAAGTCTACCCAGCCTAGATGTTTAGTAAAAGGCTAAAGATTTATACATGTTGAGGAGACACCAGAGTATTCAGCCTACGTGTTTAAAAGTAACAGACAGAAGTGATTCCTAGTTATTTCTACTGATTTAATTGAAGAATCCATTATGAAGTAAACTTAATACTGAACTTGATATAAATCAGGTTATGACACTTCAGGAGCCTCCATGTGCCCTGTACTATTAATCAGATGTTATACATTATAACTTGATGGAGAAAGTAGCGAAGAGGTGACTTGTGACTTTGAGGGCTGCAGAAAGGAGTAAAAGTGAAATCATGTGCCTGCATGCTGATGGGATCACATTTCTTAAATGTAAGGTGAAAAAAGGATCATTATGGGCCCCTCCTACATGAAGATTGATAGAAGATTCGGTGGGGCTGGCATTTTAAGAGAAACAAGATTAAACAAAGTGTTGGACCTTGAGAAAATTGATGTAAAACGTTCTGCATAAACCCCAAATTCCTATTTTTTCTCTAAGTATCCAACATTCAACCCCACTTGGCCTACTGCATAAAATATCCTTTATCTTTATTATTGGCTTGATACTGACCCCATTTCCATTTGATAACTCTTACTTATTCCTATGACTTAACTCATATGACACCTACAGGAACCGTTACTTCATGTTCCCTTCCCTTGACTTAGGCTGGGCTCCACTATTTTTTCTGCCCCTGTCATCCTCTGCCCTGTATTGTAAGCAACATGAAGGCAGAGGTTGTGTGTACTTGCCTTTCTGTCTTCACTATGTAGCTCAGTGCCAGGCACACAGTAAACATCCCAACAGTGGTTACAGGAGGGAATGAATGAGTACATAGTAGATGCTTCCCTGGTCTGCACTCTGTCCGAGCAACATCAGCCACAACTTTACAGGTCAGACAAAAATCTATTGAGGGAAATTCCAAACACATGTAACACTTCGGTATAGTACACGAGCCCTTCTGTTTCAGGCTTTTTGTTTAAATTCACACTACAGCTTTTGATTTTAATTTTTACAGTTTGAATGAGAGAAGGAGAAAGGCAGGTGTGGATGACATTGTTTGGAGAAGCTGCCACTTGCCTTGATAGAATCATTTCTAGAGGCGAGACAGGCAACATGAGACAGGCACATTTATTCTCTCACTTTTCAAGTGTATGGTTATGTGTTTTCATCTTTTTGTGTTAGAAGTTTCAGAAGGGCAGCCACTTCCTCCCTTGCAGCAGTTGGGGTCGGGGTAAAGGAGGATTCAAAACCAATCAATAATAGCGTATAAGCATGGGCATGTTGGGAATAGCTTTCATTTTCTGTTTCTTTACTTCATGACCCTGGGCATACTCAGACATTCAGTGCATTGTATTGTCAGTCATTGTGAATAAAAATGAATTAAATTGAATCATAGGCCCTTCCTTCCACCTTGTACAAATTGCAACAGAACTATATTTGAATGAGTGTGTAAGCATTTAGAGGGAGGGAGACAGAAAAAGAGATTATGAGGGTAAGAGTGAGAGTGCTCTCTCTTCTTCTAATAGGTAAATACGGCTAACAAAAAACAATTATTTTGTAAAAGTGTTTAATAACTCTATGATGTTTATATGTGCATGCACCAGCCCCACAAGTGTCAGGTCTATAGACAAAATTGACAAACCTGAAGTATAGTCAGAGAAAGGAAAATAAGGAGAATGATTTGATCATTGGTTATAAAGTGACCTGATTTTTTTTTCATTAAAATAAATACTGAACTTCCACCAGATTTGTCACTGATGGAGGATTATGGACTCCATATCAAACAGAAACTTCAAGTTGGTGTAACATTCAGAGTTACACCACATTCACAGTTATGCAGTCTGTTGAAGGGCATATGTCTATGGGAAGATCACACAGCAGTGCCTATGCTTGTACCCATGAATGATAATTTTCTTTTAATTTTAAAGACTGACAGACTATGGCTCCTGTAGTTGTGAGATAATTATCTTCAAAATAACAAGGCCTACAGGATCATTATAAAAAGGGGGGGGCAGAAAAATGGTGGAAGCATGAAATGGAGTATGAAAGGGGTAAAGAGTGTGTCCTCTAACAATTGAGACTGTTACCAGCACTGCCTATACAATCCTGCATGGCACTAACATTGCCCTTTCTGATGTAGACATGGGAGAGAAAACAGCAAATTCCCATGGAAAGCCACCTGAAATGGGACAATATCTTGAGCCCTAGAGAATGTGACTGGGATAGCTGATGCCACTAAACTCAACTTAACGGTTCAGAGTGTAAGATATTTAGCAGGAAAATCTAAAATGCCATTTCGCTTAATTGTTAAATAGAAGTTGAACAAAAACTATTATGACTATTTTTGTAAGTTAAATTGCACATATGATATATAAGTATATCCTATTTATTGAAATGCAGCAATGATTTTTTAACTTGAAAACAATGATTCTAACTGAAGTAATATTTTCATGTTTATGAAATGAAGAACACATATATTTTTGTTTGTTTCCCATGATTGTTGAGAGTTGGGTTGAAAATATGGCTTTAGCAGGTGTAAAAAATATAATTAAAACTACTTTTCATGTCCAATGCAAATTAGATATTTTATTTTAACAAATGCATTTTACCATTCTAACCTATTATGAGAATTGAATAAGATGATTTTTAATACACTTAGTAGAATGCTAAATGTACATAAGGTTCAATATAGTTAATTAGCAAAAAGCTACCTGACTTTATATATATATATATATATATATATATATATACATGTATAATAGCAATAATTTTTGTGAGTCTTACCATATCATCAGAGAATTTCCAATATAAAGAGTAGAGTTAGATGTAAAGTCAAACTGTTTAGCAACTTAAATTGACAAAAGAATCTCAAGAGTATATTTGTTTCTAAGTGGTTACTTTTTATATCCTCTCCAAGGACTGTGTTTTGGACAAAAGTAAAGCTTTTGCAAAGAGTTTAAATGCTACAAAATTTGGAAAGAAAAATATTAAGCTATATTAATCTTTTTGTGGTCTTCTTCAGGGTGGCAGAGAAGAAGTTAACTTATTTCTTGAATATGCTTTAGCTTTGTGTTTGGACATTAGTCAGCTTTAAATTATCTAAGAATCATCTCTCAGATGCACTCACCCTAAATTCAGGATCTCCAGGAATTCTATGTGACTTCACATTGCCTTTAGACCAGTATCTCTATTTTCATAACTGTTTCCTTTCATCATGATTAAGGTTTTATGACAGCTGTGTTTCCTTATGGCTGACTGTGTTTGTGATATAATTTCATCATGCATATTTCTTGTTATACTTTAACATATGAGCTAGATTCCTTCTTTTAAAATGATTCTTCACCAATACTTTATTAATTTAAAGGCTTACAATCCCGAATCAGTGGACATTCCCAAGTACAAACTGTTAGTATGATGGCATTGTCAACATAACAGGTATTAGAATCCTCTTGCCAGTCCCGTGAGACTGCTTTAGAAAGCTCTCAGCATAAATGCATGAATCCATTTTGTTTGTTTCACAGAATTCCTGCAACTGCTGACTGTGCATTGGCAACATGGTGTGGGCTGGCATTGGCTTTCCCTCCTGAGTACGATGTTTGAGTATTGCTGTCATTTAAATTCTTGAAATAGAATGGATCAGTTCCAAGTGGCATGATTGGTACAGGCAATACAAGTTTATTAGAGAGACTGGTATTTGCCCTTGGTCCTGAAAGAACTATTACTTAAGTCTTAAACAATCTTTATTCCTGTGTGATCATGAGGTCTATAGTATGCATTTTATACCAATAATACTTTTAGAATAAGATGCTGAATGTGGCAGCATGCATGAAGAATGTGTTATTTGAGGTGCTGAGGTAAAGCTTAACATCATGGTGCTAGAAAAATAAAACAGAGACAATTGTGAATTTTCATTACATAGTTAAGCAATTTAATATTGAAGGTTTTATGTGTACTTGGTAATCTCTGTAATGTGTGTGTGCATGTTTGTATGCGTGTATAATCTTAACAACGGTTTTTAAAAATATCTATACTGAGTTGCTTTCTTTTGGCACAAGATGGCACTTTAACTTCAGAGATCCAAAGTAATTTCAATGAGCTTTCTCATTGCAAATGGAAAACAGGAAGTCGAAGTCACTCATCCTCTGAAAGCAGGAACCTGAGCTAGAAACAGGTAAAGAAAATCAGAGAATAGTTTTACAATAGACAGGGTGTTTGCATTATGACACAAGGGAGGATGTGGGAGCAATTGCCACAATAATCCTTTGTTTAATGGCTTTGAAAATTAAAAGGTAAGTTAAGGTTATTTTACATGTGAACCAAAAACACTTCCAGAAATATTTTTCATTTTAAAATTCATGCAGTTCCTCATCAATGTAATTTTCTTGAAATATATCTAAGATACTCTGTTGTCATTCAAAATTTCTGATTATTGTGTATTGTGTTACCTGATATAGATTATCTATAATCTCATTGTTGCCACTATTGCTCCTGTGTGTCTATGTGTGTACATGTCCCCACACACTGACTTTTTACAAGGAGTGACTATTCTGGTCCCTCAATAATTCCTCTGGGAGTTAAAGGTTTTCATTTATATGCATTGTAATATTTCTATATCAATGCACCCAATTATGGGATCTCTCGATTGCCTAGTGCTATTTAGGCTTTCTCTTGGGAATAAACATTGAGTAGTGCTGATTTTAAGACGCGTGAGTATGTCAGAGTCACTTTTGTCTTTCTCATTTTTGTACTTAGCTGAAAGTATTGCTAGCTCATGCTGTCACTTGGTTATCATTTTACTGAATGATTTCAGACAAAATACATAATTTATTTGGGACTAATTTATTCTAACCTTATATCTACTAATATCCAAAACTACTAAACCATTTTAAAGAAGGAAATAGTTAAGGGAAAAAAAGGTAAATAATCTACCATAATTTCAATTTTTATAAAATGTCAGTATGATTCACTTCATTATTATAAGGAGCAGGTAAAATGAAAGGGTAGTACAGTTATAGATTAGAATTAGTTAGGACTATATAATAATCACAACAAAACACTCATTTCTATAGTGCATACAGATTTACTGAACATTTTCATATACTTTAAGTATTAAATCTACTTCAATAAATAGAAACTGTACTCACAGTTTTCTCATGTGTAAGTAGGTAAAAAAAACTTGTCTTAATCTTCCTCATAGGTTGTATTTTGCAACTCCCCTTCTTTCCTTCCCTTCCTCCCTCTCTCCCTGTTTATAAACTCTATACCCATAGTTATTAGTCTATAGTTGCAACAACCAAATTCACTCTTGGTAATTTACACAGAAGTGAATTTATATGATGATATTGGATATCTCATGGCCTTTGTAATGTCCAGGAAGATAGACTTGGATGATGCACTCAACGCAATGTCAGCATCAGTGCCCACCACACCCAGGACTGTATGACCAATTGCTACCACTCCATGTAGCTCACATGTGGAGGACATAGACTGGAAAATTATTCTCCTACATCCATGTTGCTTAATGTTGCTCCCTTCCATGGCTATATTTCCTGGGTCAAGTAGAGTTCATAAAACATAACATGTTCGGGGAGCAGCAAGATGGCGGAATAAGAAGGGAGCACACTGATAGTCCGGGAAGAGACAGTTTAATAAAAGTGGAGATACTGCAGGTTCAAGGAAGAGTAGGGGAAGAAACAGCAGAGGAAACTCTTCCAGAACTAGTGATTCACAGTGGACCTGCGTGGAGAGCGTGGGAGCCCAAGTTCAGGACACCAGCGGCAGACTCAACACACCAGCGCTGGAACATGAGCTGTGTGGAATTACTTCCCTTTTGATTCAAACAAAAAAAGAAAGAAAGAAAGAAAGAAAGAAAGAAAGAAAGAAAGAAAGAAAGAAAGAAAGAAAGAAAGATTTACCACGCCTAACCTGGGAGTGTCACCTTTGGCACACCCTCAACCCTGAGGAACCAAACAGAGCTCTCAGGGCACACCCATCTCAAGCCTCTAAGGCTCCATCGAAAGCAGACAGCCCACTTAATCTAGACTCATAGCATAACAAGAAAAAACACCACAGTAAAGAAACCAAATATCTCCAATATGCAAAACAACAAACGCAAAAAACTAGGTAACAAGAACAAGGAAGACACTATGATGCCCCCAAATGAAAAAGACACCCCAATTCAAGATTATGAAGATGAGAGCAGCTAGGCACAGCTGAGATTTCATAACAGACCCCCTAATGAGAACCACATTCAAAGGCAATTCTTGTCCCAGTAAGTTAAAGACCTACCCTGGGTCCACCTCTTAAACACCATAATCAAACCAAGTTTCCACCTTAATCCCTTAACCATTGACATTGATCATTTAACCATTAACATCGACACTGGGGGCCAAGTCCCCAATATATGGGATTTTGGGGAACACCTAGATTATTTTCCAAACCATGGCAAATGATTAAGAAAATTATTACTGGATTACCATAAAATTTCATTTGTGACTATCCTAAAGAACAGAGTATGTGTGGCTGTCTAAAATGAAAAGAAGTCATGTCTATCTATTCATCAAGGGTCTATATGATTTTAACACTAATGTTTGACCTGCAAATTATAGGCAGAACCATTATCCAAGAGATAAAGCCTGTGATTTTCACCTCTGGAACTGTGTGGGATTTTGGGATGAGAGAAGGAGTTGACAAGGACCCTTTTATTGGATACATGACCTTGTTAGTCCAACATAACTTGTCTTTCCAAGCCATGTAGATATATACCTTAGATGCAGGTATCCCAAGGCATTTGGGTTTGGTGGTTGGCTAAAATTTTATAAATACTCCATAGGCCTTAATTGCATTTAAGAAATATAATCCTTTCTATTCGTAAGAATAGAAACCCATATATAATACACAGACAATAATTAATGAGGCAGCTCTTAGGGCTAAGTATTTTTCTGTGATCATTTCATTCCATTACAACCAGGAATATAACCTTTTAACTAACATTTATAGCACTCCTGTGTTCCTGGCCTTTGTATTTCATTTATCACTTTCTTATTATACACATTTTAAAGCAATCTCAATAAAGGTGGTATATATAGATAGTTTAAAAGGCAAATATATGTTCCAAGTTAATTTTTTTTTGACAGGCAGAGTGGACAGTGAGAGAGAGACAGAGAGAAAGGTCTTCCTTTTGCCGTTGGTTCACCCTCCAATGGCCGCTGCAGCCGACGCACCGCGCTGATCCGAAGGCAGGAGCCAGGTGCTTCTCCTGGTCTCCCATGGGGTGCAGGGCCCAAGCACTTGGGCCATCCTTCACTACACTCCCTGACCACAGCGGAGAGCTGGCCTGGAAGAGGGGCAACCGGGACAGGATCGGTGCCCCGACCGGGACTAGAACCCGGTGTGCCAGCGCCGCAAGGCGGAGGATTAGCCTAGTGAGCCGCGGCGCCGGCTCCAAGTTAATATTAAAAATAGTAGATTTCTGATAGGAACTTAAGAGCAAGCCACTATGTCTTGTGTACAACTAAATTATAATCACTTAGCATAAAAAGCAGCTTATAGTGGGATTTTAGAACATATTTCTTAAATGAATGAATGAATACACACTCATGTATTTCATTCAACAATGGAATCATGTGCATATTTAATCATAGTGTGTTCTTTGTGTCTGTATTTTATGGATTGTTCATTATAGACTTATTGTTTCAAAACTCATTATAAACTCTGTGCCCAAGATTTTCATTGGATACTGGTAATAAAAGGATTTTTCGCCATCATGTGCAAAATTTTCAGGCTTGTTGAAGGAAACAAGTTTCATAATAAATCATATTATTTGTACAATTTACACACAGCAACAATGGTTCCCTAATCATTTAGAGAAACTTTTTTTTTTTTTAATAAGAACAGGTAGTAACTGTTTACCAGTCAAATACCTAGCTACAAACCCAGGGCAAACTTTGAGGCAAGGCATTTTAATGATAGCAATCTCAGGCCTGCTGTGTTAACTTTTGTTTGTTTTTAAAGATTTATTTATTTATTTGAAAGGCAGAGTTATGGAGGGGCAGAGGCAGAGAGAGAGAGAGAGAGAGAGAGAGAGAGAGAGAGATAAGTCTTCCATCTGCTGATTCATTCCCCCAGATGGCCACAATGGCCAGAGCTGCGCACATCTGAAGCCAGAAGCCAGGGGTTTCTTCTGGGTCTTCCATGCTGGTTAAGGGGCCCATCTTCTACTTCTTTCCCAGGCCATAACAGAGAGCTGGATGGGAAGTGGAGCAGCTGGAACCAGAACTGGCACCAATATAGGATGCTGGCACTGCAGGCAGCAGCTTTACCCACTGTACCACAGTGCTGTCCCGGGTCTTTATTTTTTACATACATATTTTGTCCTTTCTTCTGCTTGCCATCTTCTTAATTTATTTCCTGATATGTTTGAATCTGTGTAGCTTTTTCTCTAAATTATCATTTTTTCTGATTACAACCATCTGTTTTTCTTATTATAAAAACTAGTTTGAATTCCAGATTTTCTTTTTGGGTGATTAAAATATTCTGGAACTAGGAGTTATATGCACAACTTTCTGACCACACTAAAAATGACTGTGTGGTACACTGGTTTTTTTAAGGTACAGTAGTTCCACTATATCCCCTGTTTTACTGATGCGTGGTTGATTGTGGTCTGAATTACTGTTATAGTGCATTGAGGATTCAAGATATTCTGAGACTGAGATAGAAAGATCACATTCACATAAGTTTTATTATATGTTTTAAATTGTTTTAATTGCTTTGTTTTATTATCAGTAGTTTTTGTTAATCCTTACTATGCTTAATTTAAAAGTTAAACTTTTTTCATATGTATGTGTATACATATGTAGAAAATATATCTACAGATTTGTATGATCTGAAGTTTTAGGCATCCACTGGGGGCTTGAGATATAACCCCTAGGGATAAGAAAATGGTACTGCTGTATGTGAATTATATCTTAAAATATTTTTATTAATTAACAACCTTTCACTATATCTATTTGAAAGGTTTCATCTTTTGGATATTCGTTTCTCATAGCTATACCATTATGCTCGTATTCCCCTGGCTCCAGCTATCAAACTTTTCCAGTCCTAAGTAATTCATGAGGAAGAATGTTCATAACACCTATACAATAGTATTTCCTTACTTGGGGTTGTATTTAATAGTTTATTAAGGAAGGTATTTACATAATTTGACTTCACTTCCTACAGTAACTTCCTGTGTTCATGAGGCACATGGAGGATAAACATAAGGACCCACGTTATGATGTAGTGGGTCCAGTTGCCACCTGCAAAGCTAGCATCCCACGTGGGTACTGGTTTGTTTCCTTGCTGCTTTACTTCCAATCCAGCTCCCTACTAATAGCCTAGAAAAACAGCAGAAAATAGCCTTACTCCTATTGTGGGAGACCCACAAGAAACTCTTGGCTCCTGGCTTTGGCCTGGCCCAGTGCCAGCCATTGCAACCATCTGGGGAATGAAGCAGGGACTAGAAGATCTCTCTCTTTCTCCCCTCTCCCCTTCTGTCTCTGTCTCTCTCTCTGTAACTCTTTCAAATAAATAAGTAAATATTATATATATATATATATATATAATAGCCTTATACATTAATGCAACAATTTATTTAAAGAACATCACTAGAAGCCTACTCAGATTGACACAGGGGCTGTGCTATTTGTCATTATTAATTGCTGTGTGATAAATTATCCCAGCACTTATTGACATTTACTGAATTAACAATAATTTTATATTATATATATAATTTTATATGTATATTTTGTGGGCCAGGAATTTGAGGATAATTTGGGTGGGTAATGCTTCTCCATGTAGCATGGTAAAGATAATGTGGTGCTATTCAGCTAACAGCTGGGCTCATCTAGAAGTTCTCTGTCCCTGTCACTCAAAAGCCTGCCATCCTTGTGGAGACTAAAGAAAAATGAGCCTCAAGACCTCCTCATCAGTGTGGTTGAACATTTCACATGGTCAAAGCTTGAAAGGCAAAGTAGACATTGTCAGTCCTCGTATGGCCTCGATCAAAAGTTCATAGTGTTAATTTGGCTGTATCATTAAAGCAGACATTAGCCAGCCCAGACTTGTGAAAAGACATTGTTTTGTTCAGTTTTTCATTGCTATAGTAAAATATCCAACATAAAGTACTTATGAAGGAGAGAGAGATCCTTTTAGCTCAGAACTTGGGAGGCTGAAAGTCCAAATATCTTGATTCAAGTTTTGGCAAAGGCTCCATGGCAGATGGCAGAGTGCAAGCAGAGAAAAAAAAAAAAAACTGCATGGTGAGTCAGGAAACAGAGAGGTTGACCTGGACTTAGGATCTTTTTTTTTTTAAAGGAAAAAAAATTTACTATTTATTTATTTATTTGAAAGGCAGAGTTAGAGAGGGAGAGAGAGAGAGAGAGGTCTTCCATCTGCTGGTTTACTCCCCAGATGGTGACAATGGCCAGAGCTGTGCCAATTCCAAGCCAGGAGCCCAAATCTTCTTCCAAGTCATCCATGCAGGTGTAGGGGCCCAAGGTCTAAGGCCATCTTCAATTGCTTTCCCAGGTCACAGCAGAGAGCTGGATGGGAAGTGGAACAGCCAGGACTCAAACTGGCACCAATATGCAGCAGTTTTACCCTCTATGCCACAGCACAAGCCCCGGACTTGGGATCTTACAACCATTTCTTGAGACGTCCATCCAAGAACAGGCCCCTGAGGACCACCTACGAGGCCCCAACTCCTAAATGTTCCATTATATCTTTTTAAAAAAATTTATTTATTTATTTTTATTTTTTGACCGGCAGAGTGGAAAGTGAGAGAGAGAGACAGAGAGAAAGGTCTTCCTTTTGCCGTTGGTTCACCCTCCAATGGCGCCACGGTCAGTGCGCTGTGGCCGGTGCACTGCGATGATCCAAAGGCAGGAGCCAGGTGCTTCTTCTGGTCTCCCATGGGGTGCAGGGCCCAAACACTTGGGCTATCCTCCACTGCACTCCCGGGCCACAGCAGAGAGCTGGCCTGGAAGAGGAGCAATTGGGACAGAATCCGGTGCCCCGACTGGGACTAGAACCCGGTGTGCAGGCGCCACAGGCAGAGGATTAGCCTATTGAGCCACGGCGCCGGCCCCATTACCTCTCTTTTTTTTTTTTTTTAAGAATTATTGTTTTATTTTCATGGCTGAAAAAACTACTTCAGCATCTTTTAAACATTTTATTTCAGAACAGTTTTAAATTTGCAAACAAAATTTGTTAAGTAGTAATAATACAAAGAGTTTCCATATACCTCTCACCCCATTTTTCTGTTACTATCTCATATTAGTATCTTTGTCACATTAATGAACTACACCCAGCTTTTAACTCTCAGTTACCTGAGCTGTTAATAGCACAAATAATTCCCAACAGTAGCTACTTCAGATGTTTATATTTAACTAATGAATAGATTTGTTTACATTTGAATATAACCATGTCTGATGTTGTGATGACTCTTTGATTTGTATGTTGATAATTAAAAGTTGAAAGTGCTTTAGCTGAATCCAAAATATATTTTGTTATCTAGAATATAATGGCCTAAGATGCTTACTTGTAATGTGAATCTCCTTGGGAAAATCTTGTTTCTTGGGAAAATCTTGTTTATTTCATTCATCACCTTGCACACAGAAGACTAAATAGCATTACCCACATGGGCCTTTGGAAGACATTCAACATCAAATGGATATCCAAATCACTGCAGACAGCAACAGTTTCTCAGTGCAGAGAGTGTCAAAGAATGTGTGGTTGCATTAAGTTCACTACAATCATCCACATATAATTTTGTGACTTTGGTTATTCTGTTCCTCAGGGTGAAATCTCTGTGACCTGTTCTGGCTCTGCAGGTATTTAGCAGTAGCCACAGACTTGATTGCCTTGGACTTTGCTGACATATCCTTGGTAAGTAACAGAGCAAGACAATATAAACTGGCTAGAAAATCCCCTGGGCAATTGCTAAAATAAAACTTTCAGACCTCCTACTTCAGCCCTTCATTGTTGCACAGACACAGTTCCTACCAGGCATCCATGCCAACCCTTAAGTGAAAGTTTAGAATAAACAGTTCAGTAAGTTTGCTTGTATCTAAGTTAGAAATGAAAAACTTGTAAAAAATCAAATAAAATATACAGTGCATCAGGGAACTCTCCCAAATAAGAGAGGGATTAGTGTAACACAAGAAGTGTTGGGAATGCCAGAATTGATGAAATAAAGGAAGAATGTATGTAACATTAGCTATATATATTTGGGAGGAGGGGCAGGAGAGTTGCCATACACTGGTGCACTTCCAAAATGTCTGCCATGACTATGACTGAGCTACAGGCCAAATCTGAGAGGTAGTGATGAAATACATGGTTATCTGATAGAATTAAAAAGAAGAGAACAATCCAACATGGGAAGCGGGATACACAGCAGACTCATAGAATGGCAGATATCCTAAACAGCACTCTGGCCTCAGAATCAGCTCTTAAGGCATTCGGATCTGGATAAAAAGCCCATGAGAGTATCTCTTGCATGGAAAGCAAAGACACTCTGGAAAAAAACAAAAAACAAAAAACATAAAACATCTAAATGAAAGATCTCTGTGAGTGAGATCCCAGCAGAAAGAATGGACCATCAAAGGAGGAGGTACCTTTCTCTGAAGGGAGGAGAGAACTTCCACTTTGACTATGATCTTGTCTAAATAAGATCGGAGTTGGCGAACTCAAGAGGCTTCCATAGCCTTGGCAGCTTATGACAAGAGCCTCAGGTGATTACTGATGCCATAAACAAGAGTGTCAATTGTTAAATCAACAACAGGAGTCACTGTGCACTTACTCCTCATTTAGGATCTCTGTCCTTAATGTGTTGTACTATGTGAATTAGCGGTATAACTAGTACTCAAACAGTACTTTATATTTTGTGTTTCTGTGTGGGTGCAGTCTGTTGAAATCTTTACTTGGTATATACTAAATTGACCTTCTGTATATAGAGATAATTGAAAATGAATCTTGTATCAGGAATCCATTTACTTGAGCCATCAGTGCTGCCACCGAAGGTCCACTTACCAAGAAACTGGAGTCAGAAGCTGCAGCAGGGAATCAAACTCAGGAGCTCTGGGTGGGACACTGGTGTATTGACCATCATCTTCACCACTAAATCAAACACCTGCACCAAGACAAAAAAAAATATTTTAAAGACATTAAGAAAATGAAGTGCAGGGATTTAAAATCTATGAGAATGAAAATTCTAGGTGATAAAAAAGAACTTCAGTTCTGTGATTTCTGGGCAGGTATTTGTAGAAGAAAAATATTCTGAAAGAACAGCATTAGGAATGAAGACAAATTTCATTTACTTTGAACTTTTAACCAGGGCATTCTCTGGCTGTAATATGACAGGAAACACTATGGCTTAGTTTAAATACTTGCATGACATAATTTTCACATTTGATAAATGGGTGTATGATCTTTACTTCTCTCCATTAGGGATCTTGAAATCTTGAGCATCAGTGTATATTATTTAATTATTGTTGTAATTGGCCTTTGACTTTAAAATATTCTATGTATCATTAAAATATTTCTCAATGTTGATTTTCACATAAGTTATTTAAAATTATAGAACAATTACTCTGTGTAAGGCCTTGGGAAACAATTGAAATTGGAAATGGAAAATGACTATAATTTAGTTATGTAAATTATTATCTTTTCCCTCTTTGTTATTCTTCCTTTTAATTTTCAGAGTACAATTTGAATTTATAAAAACTCTTGACCTTCTTCAGGAAGCTTCCTTTCATTAAAGTGACCTAGACTTCCTGGTTCATACCTGTGACTGTGAAATATGCATTTGCCTAAGTTTCCAGAAATATGGACATGCAGTGTCTGTTGACATTTAGAAATAAACATTGTCACATCTGAACAAGTGCAAAAAACAGCTTCTCCTGGTATACATGCACCTCCTTTCTTTGTTTGCTCTCCAGGAGCTCTGCCTGGGGTTGAAACACTGAATGGTTCTCAGATATGTCTAAATGCATTCCTTGCTGTGAGTCAGGATGGAAACTGGATGCTTTTCATTGAATGACTTTCCTTGCGATGTTTGTAACTTTTGCAGCTTCTCTTCCCATGGGCTATAGAAGATTGTACACAAAGAAACCCAGCACATATTTTTGTATGCAACATATGGCAGACTTTAGTTTCAAACTCTTCCTCTATGACCCTTTAAGAATCCTTGAATATTCAGCCTTGAAAAGTTTTCCTTGATGCTCCATCCATGTTTTATTCATTTGGATTCTATTATAGTACTCCATTATGTGTTGCACACACTATTCTTAACAATATTTCTATCTCCTCTATGTTCCAAATTTTTGGTACAGAGTTGTTATTTCACAGCAATATTTGATATTTATTACCTGAAAAGCAGGGCGAGAACAATGTGATACCACCTAAAGAACTTAAAAAAATAGTATCTGAACTAAAATATGAATAGTTTTAAAAATGATATAATAAACCTTTTCACTTTCATGTACATAGGGGAAGTTGTTGTGATATAGCAGCTAAAATCCTCTACCTGCAATGCCTGCATCTCACATGGGTGCTAATCTGATTCCCTGCTGCTCCAGTTCCAACCCACTTCCCTGCTAATATGCCTGGGAAAGAAGTAGAGAACGCCCAAGTGCTCGGACTACTGCACTGACATGGGAGACCTGGATGAAGATCCTGGCTTCTATCTTTGGTCTGGCCCAGCACTGGCCATTAAGGCCATTTAGGGAATGAACCAGCTGATGAAATCTCTCTCTTTCTTTCTTGAAATCTCTTTCTTTCTCTCTCTTTCCATCTCTCTCTCCCTTTCTAACTCTGCCATTCAAAGACATAAAATAAATCTCTATTTAAAATCCTATATATAAATATAATAACATAAAATAAATGAATCAAGTGTTAAAACTATGAAACTCTCAATGTTATGAAAGATGTAACATCAGTTTAATATCATACTGATTACTTGATGGTAAAAAGATAAGACTGAGATTATTAAATATCTAAATACTCTATAGGATGTCTAGTCTCATTTTCATCATTCCCACTATAAAAAAAGGCAAAGAATTTGGAACTTACTGTAAATCCTGAGTGTATAAATATTAATAAAATGTCATGTAGTACTACATGGCCAATATGGGGATATTGATAATTAAACAATGGGAAAACAAATATCTAATGTGGAAACTACTGTAGGACAGAAGCAATGCTACTTCTCTCTGGACCCACTCTCACCATTCTCTTAAACTACTCACATCTACTATCGCCAGATTTTAGCAATTTTCATAAAGTTCAATTCAATTTCATATATATGTCAACATGAAGCAAATACCTGAATCAGTCATGAGTATGACGTTATGATTTGTGGAAAATCGGAAGTCTATTTACTATAGTTAATATTTTTTATTGAGAAAGTTGATCTGGTATGAAGCAGGTGGAAATGGAAACCAGGTGCAGTCTTCCTGAGGTAGAATTGTTAAGGTAATAGCATTCATCTGAACTCCAGAAATACAGTGAGTCAAAAAAAATTGGTAGATTATTCAAGAGACACAGGATAAGAAATCTCAGTATTCTTTCATTTGTTTTGAAAAATTAATTTACATCTATTTCGTGGGAAGTGCACTGTGTTAAACACGAGGGATAAAGTAGTAAAGAAAAAAAAAATGGCGCTCCACCATTTGATCTCAAATTTTCATGGAAGACACACATATTGAAAACATATAGATTTAAGTTTTTAATATGCAAAATAAAGTTTAAAAATAGCAAGCCATATGGGCTTATGAAAGAGAGCTGATTTCTTTGTGTTTTGTTTTGTTTTTTGTTTTTACTAACCAATGACGTTAAGATGAAGGTAAACCAGGATCATGGATCAGTTTCCATTCAGGTGAGAATCCCAAGACATTGAATAGCAGATGCCTGTTTCTAAGCACCATTTTTTGCAGAGTTATTGTTGTGTCACAAAGCCAAATATAGGTGATGGTGAGTTGAGTGTCTGATCGCTGTATACTCATTTATCCATCACATATGTAAGACTGACGAGAAAATTACCTGTTTGGTTAATCCACAAAGAAGACTGGCTTTCTCATGGAAAGCATTTTTCCAAGGTGTGACATGACTAGAATGGAAATTAAGGCTGGTAAAGGCTATTGCATTTCCCTAAACCACTCTCTGTATCCTCCTTCTCTTCTCTTTTTTCTATCAGCAGTACTCATTCCTAAGTCTCTGAACCTTGTTTGCATTTTTATCATTATCATTGATAAATAGAATGCCAATAATTCTTGTGTATTTAGAAAATTTTGAAATTTTTCTATTGAAAGTATCACATAAACATAGTGACCTTCTGTCAAAAGTTAACTTCTAAGACACTTTTAAGGTCCAGACAGCTGTTAAACTACTTAAGTAGAGGTTACCAGACTGTTAAATTACCCAAGGTGCCAATTGGAATAACCTTTACCTTTATTTAAATTGGTAAGGTAATAGGTTTGAAGGATTCCATAATGTAACCTGTATATAGTTAAAATTTTGAATAAAATAATGGGAAAATATGTATTTTCTCCCCTAATATTTGAAGTTTCGGTCTACATCATTATAAACTATGTTTTTATCCTTCTATTCAGTATATTCCATTAACATTTCCAGCTGAATTGCAAAGAGGAAATTGCCATGGCTAAATTGCTCCTTGTTAAGTCACCTTCCATTACAGCGTGTATGGTAAAAGCTCACTGTGCTCAGTCATCTCCAGGAACGAGAACTACTTTATGTTTTCCATTCATTCTCTTTCAGAGTTTTGCTTTGATTAATCTTAAGGTGCCTGAATATTGGCTCCAAAACCACCTTAAGTATCTTCTAAGTCACTGGGGCATATAAATAAAATATGCACTTTCAAATTATCTTTAAAACTCAACATGGTGATTTTAAAGGTTCCAAAACTCCTATGACATGACTGCTGTTTATGTCACATTTAGACATCTAAAACCCACACATAGAAATAGCTAAATTTAGGTTCTCATGCATGAACTGTATTTACTGTGATTTAAATATTTATTACTATTAGACACATCATGAAATAAGCGCCACTAATATTTAACCAGAATGTTGTTCTTTGATGATTCAGTTTTTCCATCTGATCCATTTCTACATGCTTCAAGAACTGGATAACATTTGCTTCAGTCTCAAGTTTTATGAATCTTGGCTTTACTTTTCCCACTCTAACCTCTCCCATTAGGTGACTTTGGGCAGGGCTGTAACCTTTTGGGATCTCACTTCTTTCACTTTTACAAGGAAAGAATGAGACTGGAAGTCATCTACATTCTAATCCAATACAGATGTAATAGTGAAATCCTTTCAGTACACTTATCCCAAGCAATTATTTTACCAAAGTTTATTTGGCTAAAATTATCTCTGTGTGACTGCACATTAGCCTTTCAAATACAATTTCATGATATCCAGTAATAAATTAAAACTTAAAATAAAATAAAAACCAGGCTCTTTCAAATACAATTTCATAACATCTCAGTAAGTAATAAATTAAAGAACTTAGTAAAATGTATTAGCTCATTAAGTAAGTTAATCTTTTAATTTCCAAATATATAAAGTGCATATTTCTCTAATCTAAAGAATTGGCACGATCATATGAAACAGTTTATTCACAGGAGTGATGGGAGTGTTGGGGAAGCCCATTAATTCCACTTCCCCTGCTCCAGAGACTGAACAGTTGAGTAACACTTTAAGGAGCTTTATTCATCGTCTTCTGTCTCCCAGGATGTGCATTAGCAGGAAGTTGGATCAGAAGTTGAGGAGCTGTGTCTTCAACCAGGCAAAATAGGATGTGGGCGTCCAAAGTAGCAACGACTGTGCCAAATGCCAACCCCAAGAAGTATTTCTTTAAATTCCTTTACTATGCTAGAAGCAACTTTATAGTAAACAGTCAAGATAGAGTAAAATTAAATTAAATTTTATTTTTCAGTGAACAGTATTGTGGCAATCTTGTCTCAGAGAAATGCTCTAATAAATGTGTATTTATAAGACGATTGTTTTTGGTAGTACTTATGCTACAGTTTGAATATAATTTGGTTCTCTGTTTATGCAGAGTTTAAACTCCAAAGACTTATGTTAATGATTAATGGATTGATTTTAAAGGTTAAGAGATTAAGTGTGAAATTTTGATCAAATTACAGTGCCAAGGAAATAGATCTAGTGAAAGATTCTTAGGTCATTTCACTGGACTTGTACCTTCAGAATGTAGTTTTGAGAAGATGATTGGTAATATAAGCTGAGTTTGGCTCAGGACCCTCTTTGTGTGCTTCCTGTCTCACCATGTGATTCTTTTTCTGCAACCATTACATCATTCACCACCCTCACCAAACACCAGATCAGTGGGATTGCCCAACCTTGTACTGTGAACTTCCAAGACTGTGAGTGAAATAAACCTTGGTCTTCCTAGGTAACATCTCTCTGGTATTTTAGTTAAAGCAATGAAAACCTAACTAATACAACAATGTATTTACTGATATTTGTCTGTAAAATATATTATAATATATTTATAGATTACATTGATATGTATTTATTTCAACATTGGCTAGCATGTATTGCTTTGTTTCTTTACTGGAATTTTGGAAGAGTATTATCTGGTAAAATAACTCGTGATTATTAATTGCAAAAGCAGCAGTTAGAGTGGGGCTCATGTAGCATAATTAAACAATTGCTTTCATTCCATATTGGAGTTCTGTTTCAAGTTCTTGATGCTTATTTTCCATCCAGTTTTCTGCTAATATACCTGGGAAGACAGCAAATGATGTACCAGATTCTTAGGCTCCTGCCATCCTTGTGGGAGATCCAGATAGAATTTCTGCTCCTTCCTCAGCATAGGCTGTTGTGGCTGTTTAGGTAGTCAGTCAATCTCTTCCCCTCTCTCTCTCTGATACTATGTCTTTTTAAAATTTTTGAAAGCATTTATTTATTTATTTGACTGAGTTGGAGAGGGAGAGAGAGAGAGAGAAAGAGAGAGAGAGAGAGAATCTTTTATCTGCCTCTTTACTCCCCATATAACCCCAATGGTCAGGTTTAAGCTAAGTCAAAGCCAGGATCCAGGAGTTTCATCCAAGTTTCTCACACTAGTGGCATGGACCCAAATATTTGTACCATCTTGCACTACTTTCCAAGGATATAGCTAGTAAACTGGATTGGAAGTGGAGTAGCCAGTCAAGATAATAAACCAGCACCCATATGGGATGCCAGTGTCCCAGGTGGCAGCTTTAGCCACTAAGCCATAAGACTAGCCTCCTAAAATTTTTGATTTCATCTATTTATATGAAACGAAGACTAACAGACAAGGAGAAAAAAAGTATAGACATCATGGTGGCAGTCACCCTGGCACAGTAAGTTAATCCTCTGTCTACTGCACTGGCATCCCATATGGGGGCTGATTCTAGTCTCAGCTGCTCCACTTCCAGTCCAGCTCTCTGCTATGGCCTAGGAAAGCAGTAGAAGATGGCCCAAGGCCTTGGGCTCCTGCACTCGCATGGGAGACCTGGAAGAAGCTCCTGGCTCCTGGTTCCTGGCTTCAGATTGCGTAACTCTGACCCTTGCAGCCATTGCGGAGTGAACCAATGAAAGGAAGACCTTTCTCTCTGCCTCTCCCTCTCACTGTCTGTAACTCTACCTCTCAATCAATAAATAAGTAAAATCTTTAAAAATAAAAGAAGTATAGAGATCTTCCATTTACTGGTTCATTTTCCAAATGGTTGTAATGGCGAAGACTGGTCCAGGCCAAAACCAGGATCTCAGGACTTGATACAGGTTTCCCACGTGAGGGGCAGGTCTGGCCGTCTTCCTCTGTTTTCTGAGGTGTATAACCAAGGACCCAGATCAAAAGTATAGCAGCTGGGACATGAACTGATGCTCCAGTAAGGACTATGAACATTGCAAGCTGTGGCATAATCTGCAGCCTCTCAAGTCTCAAGTCCTCTCCATAGACAAATTGGATTGCATCAGGCTAAGAAGAACCTGCCCTGCAAAAAAAAGCACTCAACAAAGTATATAGGCAACTGACAGAATGGGAGAAAGTATTTGTAAACTATGTATCTGATATATAAAGAGAACAAGAAACTCAAGAACAACAAATCAATCCCATTAAGAAATGGGCAAAGGACTTGAACAGGCATTTTTTCTTTTTTCAATTTTTTATTTAATGAATGCATTTTTTTCATAGGTACAACTTTAGGAATATAGTGGTTCTTTCCCCCATACCCACCCTCCCACCTCAACTCCCATCTCCTTCTTCATTATGGTTCATTTTTAATTTAATTTTTATACAGAGGACCAACTCCTTGATAAGCACAGATTTCAACAGTTTGCAACCACACACATACACACAACATATAGAGTACAGTTTGAAAACAAGATTTGCAGTCGATTCTCATTACAACACATTAAGGACGAGGTCCTACATGGGGAGTAAGTGCACAGTAAGTACATTTCTGTTGTTCCTTTGACAATTGACATGCTTATTTATGACGTCAGTGATAACCTGAGGCTCTTGCCATGGGCTGCCAAGGCTATGGAAGCCTTTTGTGGCCATAGACTCCATCAGTATTTGGACAAGGCCATAAACAAAGTGGATGTTCTCTCCTCTCTTCAAAAGTAACAGGCATTTTTCAAAAGATGAATACAAATGGCCATAGGCACATGAAAACAAAATGCTCAGGAATACTGTCCAACAGAGAAGTTCAAATAAAAACCACAAATTTTTAGATCATTCCCAGTTAGAATGGCTACCCTCCAAAAAAAAAAAAAAATTAATGGTGGTGAGGATGTGGTGAAAAAGGTACCCTAATACACTGTTGGTGGGAATGTATACTTTTTTTTTGACAGACAGAGTTAGAGAGAGAGAGAGAGAGAGAGGTCTTCCTTTTTCCATTGGTTCACCCCTCCAAGCGCCCGCTACCATCAGCGCATTGCGAGCAGCGTGCTGCGCTGATCCAAAGCCAGGAGCCAGGTGCTTTCTCCTGGTCTCCCATGCAGGTGCAGGGCCCAAGGGCCTGGGCCATCCTCTACTGCCTTCCCAGGGCCACAGCAGAGAGGTGGACTGGAAGAGGAGCAATGGGGACAGAATCCAGTGCCCCGACTTAGACTAGAACCCGGGGTGCTGGCGTCACAGGCTGAGGATTAGCCTAGTGAGCTGCGGTGCTGGGCCATGGGAATGTATACTAATAGAATCATTATGGCATACAGCATGGAGATTCCTCAGCTATCTGAAAATAGATCTACTGTATGAGCCAGCCATTCCACCCTTGGGAATTTAACCAAATAAAATGAAATCAGCATATGAAAGAGTTATTTATATCCCAGTGTTTATTGCAGCTCAATTCACAATTGCTAAAACATGGAATCAACCCAGATGTCTATCAATTGATAACTGGATAAAAAAAAATGTGGTATATGTACACTTTTGGAATAGTGTATATAGTCAGCCATTAAAAAGGAATGAAATATTTTCCTTTGCTATAAACTAGATGCAACTGAAGATCATTATGCTTAGTGAAATAAGCCAGTTCAATATAGACAAATATCATATTTTCTTTGTTACATGGGTGTCAATAGAGAATATAAAAAATATAAAATGAAACTGATATTTTATGATTTGATTACTGTTTTTAGCCCTTGTCTGTATTCCTGTGGAATATGGTCTTTCTTCTTTTTACTTTTTGAGCATTATGACTAGTGGTGCATTAAACCTGTGATTAAAAAGTAAATTGAAATTATATTATTGGAAAAAAAAAGGAAAAAAAAAGAAAGGGAGGAAGGAAAAAGGAAGGATTGACAGAGGGAAGGGAACAGAGAAGTATGGTTATCTTCTTAGTTCTTTATCTATGAAATAATGAAATCTATTCTCTTTGTAGTAATAAAAATTAAAAATTAAACTTAAAAATGGAGACCAGGAGCCAGCCATGTTGTGTGAAAGGTTAAGCTTCTGCCTGCAGTGTCGGCATCCCATGTGGGTGCCAGTTTGAGTCTTCGCTTCTCTACTGCCAATCCAGCTGGGAAAGCAACAGAGGATGGCCCAAGTCTCCCCTGTGCCAAGTGGGAGACCTGGAAGAAGCTCCTAGCTTCTGACTTCAGCCTGGCCTACTCCTGGCCACTGTGGCCATTTGAGATGTGAACCAGCAAATGGAAGATCTTTCTATCTTTCCCCACCCCTCTGTGATTCTGCATTTCAAATAAGTAAATAATTTTTTTAAAAAAAGGAGTACAGATAAAGAAATATACCCACGTTTAATTTGAACAGAATAATTATTTGGTTTTATTTCTTATTTGCTATAATATTTAAAAATATCTTAAATCATGGCATTCTAATAAAAAGGGAACAACAATAAGATAAAGGTAACATTCTGATTAAATGCAAAGAGACTCTTAGAAAAATTCTTAGTTTAAATTTAGATTTTAGATTTATTCTAGAATTCTATATTTTAAGCAATAAAATTGCTGTTTAAGGAGTAACTTGGAAGAGGAGTTCACAACTCAGCTAAAGAGTTTGGGATTCCATTTAACTAGAAGGACCATTTGATCCTTGTTTTCTTATTTTTTTTTTTTTAACAGGCAGAGTGGACAGTGAGAGAGAGAGACAGAGAGAAAGGTCTTCCTTTGCTGTTGGTTCATCCTCCAATGGCCACTGCGGGCGGCGCGCTGCGGCTGGCACACCGCGCTGACCCGAAGGCAGGAGCCAGGTGCTTCTGGTCTCCCATGGGGTGCAGGGCCCAAGCACTTGGGCCATCCTTCACTGCACTCCCGGGCCATAGCAGAGAGCTGGCCTGGAAGAGGGGCAACCAGGACAGAATCCGGTGCCCCGACTGGGACTAGAACCCGGTGTGCTAGCGCCGGCGCTGCTAGGCAGAGGATTAGCATATTGAGCCGCGGCGCCGGCCTGATCCTTGTTTTCTTATTCTCATTATCCAGGTACACTTTAATAATATGAGCTTTCAAACTTTTACTGCTATGAAAAATTAATTCTAAAACTTTCTTTTTCAAAAAACCTCTTAATATATATTTTCCTTTTAAATCTAGAGTAGAAACAAGGAAACAAAATGTTTGACTTTGTATTTTAATAAATATCAAAATATGCTGAGTATATTAACAATAGATAACAAAATAATTTAATATGGTCACATATTTATTATGATTTTGACTTTAGAGGTAAAAAATGCTATCCTTTCAAGAAATACACTATACTCAGAAAAAATGTACTGATAATCTAAGGCTTTATTATAATATGAGTTAAAGCAGATGTGAAAGTAGAAATATGATCTAATATAAATTTTATAGTAGCAAAATGGGATGAAATCTCTAATATCTATCAGCAACCTCTTTAATGAGATATCAAGTATATTTTTAAACATTTCTGTGAAGAAAGATTCATTAGTCAGATGAAGCATCTCTATATTTGGATGCAATTTTTGAGGAAAATTTTCCTAGTATGTATGTTGAATATTTCTGCAAGAGAGTGTAATCTTGAAAGAGTAAAAAAAAAAGCCACAGTCTAATATATTTAGTATGTTTCAGCTTAGATAACATTTCTGAAATGAGCAGGCAACTAGCTCTCTGAGTTTTCCCCTAAAAAGGAAAACCAAAATTGTGAAAGCAGCATAAAGGAAGAGGTATCATATTAACACCAACTGGCATCAATGGAACAGAAAGGAAAGTAGAAAGCCAGCACTTTCAAGGTTCTGATCTGGCAAACATGCTATTGTAAGAGTCCTTGGGAGAAAATAAAATAGCGTTAGGTTTACGTCCAGGGAAGGACTGCACAAGGCTAGTTTGTGTAGGCTAAAACAGCACACCCTCAGTCATGTTACAATATAAAAGTTTGTTCTTGAAAATATTCAACTTACTACTGTGATCAGGACCAGGAAAAATGCCCCTAAGAGAGATAAAAGGTGGATATTTTGGTGTGGAGAGAGGAAGCATAGACAGGAGATTTTGCTGTTGCTTTGTTGTTATCATTTTATAGTACGAAATCCAAGGCTGTATATTTTCAGTCTCCTGGATGTACTTCAGGCCTTTGCACAGGCCCAGGATTCACTCAATATAAATACACAATTGACAGCATTTTCTGATTGCTTTGCCTCTTTTATGGATTTGTGTTACTATACATATAAGTTCTTTTGCTGGGAAAAAGGTAACATTCCCTTCCAAAGCAGTGCTTGTGAGTTTGTGATCAGAATGATTATAACATCTTATACCTGTAACTGACTGACTTTGCCTATTCCGTAGAGAAGGGCAGCTTGCATAAAAGGGGGAAATAAAAGGTCCGTTAAAGGTCCAAGTTAAATTGGTATCTGCGGGGCATGAGCGCGGCCATGGTGCGGCCAGGCCAGGCCCGGGGGCTCCGCACATGCAGCTGCCCCCGGGCACCCCCGCCAGAGCTGCACTGAGCAGAGCCGTGTGGAGATGAGCTACGCAGAGCCGAGCCTGTGAACTAACCCGAGCCAGGGCCTGCGGAGCCAGTTGTCGGGTGTCCCGGGATGGCAGCGCAGGGAGGGACCCGACGCGTGGGCACGTGGCCCCGGCCACCGCCATGGCGGACAGCAACCCCGCGGGGTTCGCGTGACGGTGGCGGCTCCGGCCCCGGACTGGGCGGCGCCAAGGAGGGGTCAACATGGAGTACGCCTTGCTCCAGGAGGCTGCCATGCCTGTAGGAGGAGTTCATCTACAGCCTGCAGGCACTGGAGGAGCGGGACTGTGGGCTGGAGCATGTGCACAGCTGCTGCAATGATGCCGCTGTGCCAGGACAGGCCACGAACAGGCTGCTGTCCGGCGAGGAGGGGGAGTGGATCCTGGAGCAGCTGGCACTGCCGCCACAGTCCCCCTCCCGCCAGCAAGAGGACTGTTGGGAACCAGACGTTGAGGGACCAGGCTGCTGACGATGATACCAGCGGCCTCCTCTCCAGCGGGCCCTGTGAGAGGGGCAAAGAAGATGGCGCCCAGAGGAAGTAAGATGGGCGGAACTCAAAAGCCAATTGGCTACGCAACATCAGGGGAAGTGACGACAGCTGATGACATGTGTATAGAAATATGGCTAGTCCTGTAAAAACTGCCCCGTCAAATGACCATTCAAGTGATTGGTTGGTCCTTAGTCCTGCCTCAGTGACTCTGCAGTTTTGTGCTATAAAAGGCTCTGTTATGCGTGAAATAAATGAGTTCTTACTAGAGCTGACTCCCCGCTGCGTCTGATTGTCTCCGGGATCGGGAGGCTGGGGAACGGTCGAGCAGCGCACTTACCTTTCCTCAGACCCAGTCCATCCTTGCATCTCCCCACTACATTATATACTTTCCTTTAAGTGTAATCTAATTTGGTACCTTAAACACAATAACTTTAGGGCTTTAGCTTAGAGTTGAATGGCATGTGCAGCGATGCCACCAAATGACTAATTTTGGCTTAAATGGTATTACGGTATCTGAACCCATTATGTCTAAATCAGAGATGCTATATTTGTGAGATTCTAATATTAGAAAATTCTTGTTTATTAGTTTAGAGTTTAATCATTTTCCCTTGCAACATGAATCCTTGGTCCTAATTTCCACCCCTGAGGCCAAACAGAAGTCTCACTCTCCTGAAGGCAGCTATCTCATTACCATGAATTTATTGACCTGAGTATGAACCTATAATGCTCCCAAGTAAGTATTTCTTATGTAAGATTTCTATCTCTAATACTTCCTGATTGCTACCATCTAACAGATTATTGTTTGATGAACATGATGCCTTATTAATTAAGCATCTGTTATTGTATATACATATCTATATATGAGCAGTCTTCAAAACATTCATGGAAAATGAGCATTATATTTTTTAAAAAGTTTTTAAAAATTATTTGAGATGCAAAGATACACAGAGAAAGATAAAAAGATAGATAAGCAAACAGAAAGACTCTTATCTGCTGGTTCACTTCCCAGTTGCCCACAATGGCCAGGTCTGGGTCAAACTGAAGCCAGCAGCTCAGAACACAACCCAGTTCTCCCATGTATCTGGCAGAAACCCAACTATTTGAGCCATCACTGCTGCCTCCCAGAGTCGGAGCCAGGAATTGAATCCAGACACACTGATGAGAGACACAGGTATCTTGACAACTAGGCTAAACATCTGCTGCCTCCTTTATCTTTGAATTACATATTCCCATGATTTTTAAACTATTCTTATGTAGGTAAATATATATACATATATAATATGCATCAATGTAGTATTTATAACTATGAAATATTACATAAATATTAAATATATAAAATCCATATGTGGGAAGGAAAAAATCATTTTCCTCAGCTTTGTTTAGGTATAATAAACAAAATTGGTAAATAAAAATTATATATATTTAAAATATTGAACATATATTATCAGTCTAATTAACATCCATTACAAAGATTCTTGACTTTGGCAGAAGACCAAGGTGAACCCAGTTATACTACCACAGTTATGCCCCTGTCACTGGCATTCTTAAATCTGGTCTGATGAGAAGAAAATATCTGTGTAAGTCAGAGGAAGCAACTTTACTGCTCACAAATAGGGAGAAAGAATAAACAGTGGCCTGATATCCATGATAAGCTTGCTTCCTAAGATGCAGAAATGCTGCTAATGGTGGACAATATTCATCTGTGTGTGCTTCATTTTACACTGCAGCTTGGGGACCCTGAAAACGTTGTGCTTTGGGTTTTATATTCTGAATGATACTAGGATCACCAATCAAAAGTTTTGCAGTACATTCTGTTCCAGGAGGAATCAAAACAGAAGCCAGGCTGTTCCAGATATTTCTTCTTTATATCAGGATGTGCATTCTTGGCACGAAATACAATTATTCTGACATCTGAAAGTCTAAAAGGTGGGCACTGGGGTGACTAAGGCCATCTTGGGGTCTTTCTCCCATAGTTCACCTCATTTTACTCTGATAACCCACTTAGCAAATCTAGTCCAATTTGAATACACATTAACATCCCCAGATTTGAAGGCAGAGGTTTTCCTCATCAAATCTATGTAACACCTCAACTGATAAAATCTCAGTGCAACATTACTGAGCCTTAGCCTAGATTCATTTAACTAGGCCCAGGAGTGCCACTATATAAGTAGGATGATCAGACAAGTCTGGAATAGAAATCCAGCCCAGACAATAAGTGATACAGCTAGGAACTCACTTAAGAAGTCAAAGAAGTATTCTTCAGTTGGTGCCACTGTCTACAGGCATTGGACCTGCCTTCAGATTCTACTTGTGTTTCTACAATACCTTAGACATGTACAGGGATATAGTGGGAAATATTGGTAGTTTCACACATTCCTCCTGATTGGGCTAACCTGAAGTCTAGAGCAATTCTATTGTTTAAACAACATCCCTCCCAGAGAACTGAGGGATGTGCGCAGGGCTGCCAAGTCACTGAGAACTGAGGAAGCCTTGTCTGTTCACACACAGGTTTCTTATCACATTTTTTTCATGAGTACTGATTCCTATGTATGATATCAATGTTCTCATAAAGGACATCAGCCTAGACTCAGTTATAACTCCCAGAACCAGCAAACTTGGTATACAGCTTTTAGGCCTTTGCCTTAAATAATGTGTAGTGTTCCCAAGGGTGATATCCAGGGGCATTCTCAGCATTTTAAACATACATAACCCCAGTGTCTACCAGCTTTCTGGCATGAAATTGCCCGTCCTTTATTTGGGTGAACTCAGCAAGAAAGATGTAGCTCTCAAGTATGCTTGGCACTCTTTCACCCATTTTACTCTCCGTTGTCCATGGTAAGGAAACACTGACACTCAACAAATAAGTCTCATTAATTTTGTTGCATGAGCTCAGTTTCCACATACAGTGTTGTTTATAAAAACCCTACACAGAGGGCTGACAACACTCTAATTCGTGTTTCACTGACCCACTGAAACATCTCTCATTAAAGTATTGGTTCACTAAGATTTGCCAGTACTGATAGTGATATTTTGCCATGGTAGGCTAGTGAAATTTATGTGGCTGCTCCCTCGTATGTGGCAGATACCATTATCCCCTCTGGTATCTATCCTATGAGTACTAGTGATGAACACTGTGGTGATAGGAAGACTTAACACTGGGAGAATGAGAGGGTCCATGTGGTCAAAGATAAAGACTTAATTTGTAGGACTAATAGGTTTTGGATAGCCTGACAAAGACATTATGTGTGCAGCTCTTGGCTGTTATCTCCCTGGGGAAAAAGCAAATTGCAAGGCTAATTCCCTATCTTTTAGCCCTCTCATGGACTTATGTATTCCTCACCAGTTGAACAGAGATTGGCTTGCGTTGCTGTAGAAAGCTAGTCTTTATATTCAATTTCCCAGGGTACTACATCTGTAGGTGTCCATTTTTCTTGTTACTTGAGCCAAATCTTTCTGTTTCGGTTATCTAGTCCAGGAAAAGAGGTCATGTTCTGAAGAAGCTTAATGTATTTGATGTGTTTTTTGCCTTTTCTCACCAGATTAGAATAGATGTCTGTGTTACCACCAGAGAGGCTCTGCACCATGATAATCCTTCTTTCTATCCCCCACTCATGTGACACCCCGTGAAAGGGAGGCACTAGGCTATTATGGTGGCCTAATGGTTAGTCACACTTACATTGGGATTTTTTCAGCCATAGTGTAATCAAGGAGCTGCAATTTGGAACATCAAGATTGGAATTTCTTATGTGTAGCCTAATAAGATAGCAATCTGGTCCACATTTACCCCCACCGATGTCCATGTCCATATTATCCTAGTCAGATGGGGATATTGCCACACTAACAAACTGTCTTGATATCCTTTCCTCAACTGTCTGCTTTAGCAAAGGGAGTTACTCAAATTTGGGCACTTTTGTGTCACCTTGACTTAGGGGAATAAAAGATTATTCAGCTAGAGTACATGCTATCTCTGTCAGCTTTTGGGGCCTCCTTTTTTTTTTTTTTTTTTTTTTTTTGTATGAACTGCCAGGACCAAAAATTTTTGCTTGGATGTATTTGCAGTACCTATTGGCTTCCCACACAATGGTATGTTGGAATTGGGCCTGTCATGATGGATCTTGAACTTGATCAGATTTGATGGTCCAACCTATACTAGTCAGTATGTCAGTGACTTAGTAAAGTGCCCCTCCATTTATTATTTGATGGACCTAAATATCAGGATGTCGCTGAGGTAGTGGATGGTTAAACTTTTATGGGAACTTAGGCTTGTTGAAAATCAGCCCTCCCCCTCTCCCTCGACTAGTGACATATTGTAGTGGAATTTACTTAACCTTGCAGAAGCATAGTGAAATCATTACAGGTAGTTTCATGTGACTTCAAATTGAACTTGATTCCCATTAGTAATAGGACTGAGAAAAAAAAATAAGCTTCAGTTAAGTCAGTTAACAGTGGCAATCTCCAGAATAATCAACCATCATCTAATAGAAAGTAAAAATATTTGACACAACAGGGACCATTGGTAGAACCTTGGAATTCAGCCTGTGATTTCCATTGTCAGTCCCCATCCCCCGCAAGTCCTAGGAGCCACCCCAACTGGACTGTTACTTTGTAGTAGCATAATTTGTAATGTTCCTATCTATAGCAAGTCTTGAAGTGACAAAGTGATATCCTTTATTCTACTTAGCATTCAGTACTATTTTTGTTGAATAACCCACTGTGGCTTGATACTAGGAGTGTCACACTTCCCTCCTCTCCAGTAGACCATGTTTCTATCAGACCACATCCTGTTCATTGTCACAGTTTCTCCAAGAGTTCCTGACTCTGGCAGGTGAAGAAAGCAGAACTAGCAGCCACCACAGTCATGCCGGTACTGATTACATTTTAGGTCTAGTCCTTTGAGAGACAGCAAGTCAGGCAAAACAACTTTATTATTCAAAGATAGACAGCAAAGACAAACAGAAACCCAGAATCCATAGTAAGCTATATCCTCAAAGTTTAAGAAACTGCCCACAGCAGATGGACTCTTGTTCACACATGCTCCACGTCATACCATGACTGAGGAACCCTGAAGCACTTTGTTCCAGATTTAACCCTCATTATTTCTTCTTTTTGTTCATTGATTGTTCAAGAATGTGCCACTTAATTTCTACATATTGTGAATTTTACAATTCTCCTCTTCTTCTTTTTTTTTTGGACAGGCAGAGTGGACAGTGAGAGAGAGACATAGAGAAAGGTCTTCCTTTTTGTTGGCTCACCCTCTAATGGCCGCCAAGGCTGGCGCGCTGCGGCCGGCGCACCGCGCTGATCCGATGGCAGGAGCCAGGTGCTTCTCCTGGTCTCCCATGGGGTGCAGGGCCCAAGCACTTGGGCCATCCTCCACTGCACTCCCTGGCCACAGCAGAGAGCTGGCCTGGAAGAGGGGCAACCGGGACAGGATCGGTGCCCTGACCGGGACTAGAACCCGGTGTGCCGGCGCCACAAGGTGGAGGATTAGCCTAGTGAGCCGCGGCGCCGGCCAATTCTCCTCTTCTTATTGATTTCTGATTGTTTACCATTATGGTCAGAAAGGGTACTTGGTTTGATTTCAATCTTCTTACATGTATTAAAAATTAATTAAGAGTTGTTTTGAGACCTAATAGATTATCTATGACAGGAAATATTCAGTTGAGGCTTAAAAATATGTGTTTTGCTGCTATTAGATGGAATAATTCTTGTAACTTTTAGTTCCATTGGTCTATGATATTATTCAAGTGTGCTTTTTCCTATCAAATTTTGCCTTGATGATCTACCTATTACTGAAAATAGAGTATTCAAGTCCTATATATTTGTTGAATGATTATCTATTTCTCCCTTCAGCTCTGCTAATATTTGCATCATATTTTTATGTGCTCTGATTTTGTTTTCATATGTACTAAAAACTGCTATATCATTTTGATGAATTGAACCATCTCTCTATATATAGTTATTACATATATAAAATATAACATAATGCTATTTAGCATATTCAAATGTAATGACACTTTTCTCTTGTGATAGATTTTGACTTAAAATCCTTTTCGTTTGGTTAAAGTACAGCTCTTTTTGTTCTGTTTAGGTTACCTTTGGAATTGAGTATCTTTGCTATTCCTTCACTTTTGATCTTCGTTTTTAAAGCTAAAGTGAGTGTTTTGTAGATAGCAGATAGTAGGATAGTCTGTTTTCTAACTCATTCAACCATTCTATGTGTTTTGATTGAATAATTTAATCCATTTACATTTAAAAGAATCATTTATAGATTATTGCCTGTAAATAGGCTATTAGCCTTTTGTTCATTATTTTTTGACTTTTTTTATACATTTTTGTTTCCCATCTTCCTCTTTTGCAGTCTTCATTTGTTATTTGCTAGAGATTTTTGTAGTGGTATGATTTGATTATTACCTTTTATGTATATCTTACTGTTTTTCTATATGGATATGGTGAGGTTCACATAAAACAGATGTAAAATAATCTGTTTTAAGCTGATAGCATTTTTTTACTTTAATCACATACAAAAATTCTACACTTTAATTTCTTCTATCATAATTTATATTACTGATGTCATAAATTATATCTTTTTATTATATATACACTCTTAAAATGTTGTATCTATATTTATTTTTAATATTTATGTCTTTTAAATTTCATACTAGATGTAAGAATTTACACATTTGCCAACATATGGGAGTATTTTGAATTTGTATTCTTAACTTTACAGGGAATTGAATAAATTCATGTTTTCAAGTTGTTAGTTTTTGTCTTTTGGTTTCAACTTGAAGAACTTTCAAACTGCTACAGTGATGAGTTCCCTCAGCTTTCATTTGTCTTGAACATTCTTTATCTTTCTTATCATTTCTGCAGGAGACCATTATTGGGTATAATATTCTTGGTAGACAATTTTGTCTCTCTTTCTCTCTCTCTTAGCATTCTGTCATTTCACTTTCTCCATACCTGTATGATTACTGCAGTGAAATCTGGAAATAACCTTCTGGAGGTTCTGAACTATGTTATGGTCACATTTTTTTTTCTGATTTCCTTCAAAAATCTATCTCTGATTTTGTAAGTTTTAATTATAACATACCTTGCCAAAAAAAAAAAAAGTTGTGGTTTTTCTGAGCTTAATTTATCTGGATATACATTTCCTTCTCCATAGTTGGGAAGTCTTCTTTCATTCATTCTTTTTCCTTCTTTTGTTTTAAACAATAGATTGATTTATTTGAACAACAGAGCAATACACACACAGAGATAGAGATCGATAGATCGGTAGATCAATAGATCGATGGAGATGAGAGAGAGAGAGAGAGAGCACGAATGAGCTTCCATTTGTTGGTTCACTCCACAAATTCTGCAACAGCCATCTCTGAGCCAGGCTGGAGCCAAGATTCAGGAACTCCATCCTGGTCTGCCATGTGGATGGCAGGGGCCAGGGACTAGATGGAAGGTGGACTGGGAGCTGAACAGTGGAACTTGAATGAGCACTTTGAGATGGGACACTGACATCACAAGCAGTGGCTTAACCCACTGTGCCACAACACTAACACCTGTCATTATTTCTTAAATGAGCTTTCTATCCATTTCTCTTTCTTTTTCTCATTCAGAGACTTCCATAATGTGTATATATATTTACTTGATTGTGTCCTGTCTTGTAGTATTCTTCACTCTTTCTTTACATTTTTCTCTTTTCTTTTTCTTTCTCTGACTAGATAATTTCAAATGACCTGTTTTCAAATTCTGCAGTTATTTTTTCTGCATGTAGTCTGCTCTGTAGCACTCTATGAAAATTAAAATCTCAGTCATTGTGTTCATCTTCATAACTCTGCTTGATACTTTCTTATAGTGCTTTCTTTTTGTAAAATTCATCATTTTAATAATTTATTTTTCCTGAACCCATTCAGTTGTCTATGTTCTTTTGCAGGTCCCTTAGCTTTTTTAATGTGATTAATTTGAAATATTTTTCAAGCAATTCATCCATCTCTGGTTCCTTAGGGTCAGTTTTGAGTGCTTCTTTTTCATTATTTCCATGTAGTCATGGCTCCCTGACTATTGCTCATAGTATAGGTTTGCATCTGTCTGAATGTCAAAGTGATAGGCACAAACTAATAGTCTAGAGATTTGCTTATTGGTCCAAATACAAACATACTACTAAAATCCTTGGGCATTCTGACCTGCTTCCCCTGTGAGTGGGTCTGCAAGTAGATGACTTTTTTTATAGAGACTAGTCTGGTGTTAGGCCTGTGGGCACAGGGCTGGAGCCCAGTCAATGGAGATAGTCCTGTGGCTTGAATCTACAGGTATGAGCTTGGATTCTAGGTCTGCCAGGGCAAAATTGGCACCAGCAATCAATGGGTGTGAGTATGAAAATTAGGTTCATGAGAGTAGGTGTGGAACTTGAAGCCTGAGTTGAGGGAAATGGCTGTGGCATTGGTGTAAGCCTTTAGCTTGAGTCTTCATTGCCTGGCAATGGTGTAGGTCGGGCACTTGGAGTCACAGGGATGGGCCTGTCCCTGAGACCATGAGGACAGCCTGATGACTGGGCCCACAAGAGGTAGGCCTGAAACCTAGGACCATGAGAGAGGACATGGAGCCTAGGATACAGGGAAGAGGTGATGCACTGACTCAGAAATTGCCCATACCACCCTTTTTAATGTGTCCATCCTTGTTTCTTCTCTCTACTCATGTACTACATTCTTGCATTTCTATTTCTTAGCTCTTCTGAAAGTATTTTTATGCAGGGATGTTTGCTCAAACTGATTTATGTATGAGGAATTAGCTCTGGCAATGTATAATTTCTCAGTCTTACAATTGTTACCCCCCAAATAATCCTTAAAGCATATTAATTAATTATATTACAAATATATATTATATGTTAAATTCCAAATATATATTTTATATTATATTATATTATATTACATTGATCATCTCTTGAGAATAGTGAAGAAAGTATTTCATGGACAGGTATTTCTATTTAATTGAAGAGACTCTGAACTATGTTGCTTGTAATAATCATACAGTTCATCAGGTTACTGTTTAAAAGTTAGTTAGACATTGGCGTATGTGAAGAGCTACTGTTAATTATATCATCCTGATTACCTCAACAAAACTCTCAATTCTGATGAACATTAATTTTACTCTATAATAGGAGATGATGGGAAAGAGAAACATTTCTTCTATGGATACAACTAGTGAAAGGATATAACATTGCTCATTACATAGTTGTTTGTTTGCAACTCTTTTTTCAGGTGCACATTATAGTATCAAACTGCCAATGATTTAGAAAATGTAAGCCTTTCACAGAGTTACATACCTTATTCTAAATTAACGAACTTTAAGTTGTGTTAAAGTTTAATAACAAAATAAATATGAATTTCTTATTGAAAATACAAAATGTTATTTGGAATTAAATTAAATTTAGAGAAGTTTATAGTATACTAGATAATTTGTAGGAAATTTAATATCCTCATAGATACTGACATAAAAGACATATCTTTGTTTCCTGATTGATGAGCAATGTCAGTTAGAAAAAAAGACTTATCCTATCCTAAGAAATCAGAGAAAATATTTTTTTTTTAATAATAGTAGCAACATATATGAAAGACAGAGGGGTGTTGTATACTTACCATTATACTTGTTGATTAGAAAAACTGTTGTCCTAACCTGAACTCAGAATTCAATTACAATGGTATAGTTATTTACTACTGTGATGTTTTTCTGTGTAAGGGCTGACAATATTTTATTTCCTTTAAAAATTCATATGAAGGAATTAAATAAAATCTGCTTAATAAAAATCCAAATCGAACAAAAAGGAGTACTTGTATTTATTTTAGCTGACCCTTCCTTCACCTCTGTCATGAAATGTTATTTGCTCTTATATTAAAGCAGATCTGAAGAATCTATATATTTATTTACACTTATATTTTATATGATGTGTTTAACAGACATTAAGCTTTTCTAACTAAAGCTGGACATTTTGCTCATCAATCAGCAAACAAAGATATGTCTCTTGTGTCAATATTTATAAGGATATTAAATTTCCCATGATTTACCATACTATCAACCTTCCCTCTCCCTCTTATTTTGGACAGTTTTATTATAATATGTCTTGGTATGGTTCTCTTTAAATTTATCTTAGTGGAGTTCTTTGCCTTTCATGACTTTTTACGTCAATTTCTTTAGATTTGAGGACTTTTGAGTCATTATTTTTCAAAAATATTCAATGCCACCTTTTCTATTTTTTTTCCTTTAGTAGAATTCCTCAAATTCATATATTGGTTCCTTTGATGGTGTCTCATAACTCACTTACACTGGTTCATGTTTATTCATTCTTTTAGCTGATTCTTAATTTTGCCTGGTAAAGTCTGCCTTTTGGCAATTTAGCCAATTTGTAAAGTTATTATATTATTATATTATTTTAATTATATATAATAGATTATATATAATTATATATTATAATTCCCAGCTTATTTTTTTTCTAGTTTCTGTTTGGAAATAGTCTAATTTTGTTTATTCATAGTTTCCTTGATGTTTTAAAAAATATTTAGCTGAGAAGCAGAGACAGAGAGAGACAGAAAGAGAGTGAATCTCATCTCCTAATTAACTCCAAATGCTTACCTCAAATGCTTACAATAATTCGGGGGCCAAGCCAGGAGCCAGGAACTCAATCCACTTTTTCCATGTGGGTTGTAGGAGTGCATTTACTTGAGCTATCATTTCTGGTGTGCATTAGTAGGAAGCTAGAATCAGGAGCTTGAGCCAGAGCTTGAAGCCAGGACTGTGGACATCAAACTCAGGAATTTGAACATTTTAACTGGAAAGACAGATGCTACCTTGCTTCCTTGACATTGCTTAGTTATATGACTGTGTTCTATTTTTTAAGCTCATTAAAAATTATTACAACTGCTATTTAAGTTATTTTAGTAGCTCTTAGATCTGTGTTTCTTTAGGATTGTTTTTACAGTTTTATTTTGTCCTTTGACTGGGTCATACTTTCCTCCTTGTTGGTATGCCTTTTAATCTTTGGTATGGATGTTGAAATTTGAAAAAACAAAAACAGTAAAATTCCTCTCTCAAACTTTGCATATAATTTTTGAATATTGGAGAACCTTCACCAATCAGCTTAGGTAGAAGTTCTAGGATAGTTGAACCCTTTTCTCATCTCTTGCTATCCCCTGGCATCATCTGTGGAACTGTAGTTCCAGTTTGTTCTTTGCCTCTGTCTGTGGTTGTTTCTAAATTCTACTATCAGTCTGAACACTCTGAATCAGTCGAGACAAAAAACATGTTTTGGTTTCTTAAGGCACAAGCGCCCTTATTTTGTTAACATACCAAGGGAGATACTGCAATACAGGTAGTTTCCTTCCAGTTGCATGTGCTATACCACATAGGGAAAGAAACATGGAATTTCCTGCAAAAACACTATGTTATTTCCCTTATCCAGAGTCCTTTCTTGCTTTTACATTTTCTTAGCTTATTTAGCTTCTTAAAAGATATCTAGAGTATTCATCAAGGTATTCTGAGCGATACATTTTATTAAATCAGTGTATCTGTAGAGGGCTGAGGGAAGGTCCTGGAACGTCCTAGTCTGTCATCTTGTTGATGTCATTCTTATTCATGTATAATTAAGTTGTTTTCTTTCAATAAGCACACAAGTAATCACACTAATCCTTCTCTTTTGATAGTAATTTATTCCATCAAATTTAATATATTAAGACTTACTCATAAAATGGGTTTGGTGGTTATTTTCTGTAATTTGTTTGACTTTATTTAGGAATAAATGCTTATGCAGAAATTTTAACCTGCTTGATAAATGGTTAATATGGAATGCACTTTTATTTTAATTTCATGAGTACTATTTTATTAATCTATAATTTCCAGAACTGAGGTATGAATTGAAGAAGTTACACATATCTTCTATTCCTTCTTTCTCTGGTGTAGTCTATGGTGGAGTAGAGAAAGTTCACATGTGCTATGGTTGTACCATATAGTGATATTGGATAGTCCTAGAATATACAATAGGAAAGACTGATGTGATCATTCTTGGAAGAAGCCCAGGGAATGCTACTAGTTTAGGAACATATTTTGGCTACACATATCTCGGCTACAGTTGAAAAGCATTAATGTTCAGTTTCATCCGTTGGAATTCTGACTTAAATTTTGACAATGAATAACCCAATTTAAACAAAGTTTTGAAGCATAAGTACCTGGATTGGTGTTTTTAATGTCTCTTCATTGATTCTTAAGTTCAGCCAAATTTGAGAATTATGCTAGAAGAAGCCTCATCTGTGATCATTTCTGGTACAAATGGAATGGCAAAATAGCAGCAGTAGAGTGAGGTAACTAGATATATGGTCTTGGCTTCCAGGAACCTAAATTCAGGGATCTAGCTATTCCTGAGTGCCCACTTGAAAGATTTGGAACATATTTATTAGATTTGTATTCCACAATGATTATTAAAAGGATCTCCCATGCAGCATACTATAATCAGGAGCAATAGTGTGGCAAACAGTAGATGGTAGATGACATTATTTGTCATTAGGCATGAGCAGAGGGATCATAGTTAGGGATTTAAGTCCAGAGCACCTGCCTAGATATTTACAGTTAAATACTGATGTATGTGAACATAAGCATATCTCTAGGACATGTAGACACATATACTTTCTTTTTTAAAAGATTTATTTATTTATTTATTTATTTGAAATAGTTACACAAAGAGAGAAGAGGCAGAGAAAAAGAGAGAGATCTTCCATCTGTTGGTCCACTTCCCCATTGGCTGCAACAGCCAGAGCTGTGCCCATCCGAAGCCAAGAGCTAGGAGCTTCTTCCAGGTCTCTCAAGTAGATACAGGCACCCAAGGACTTGGACTATCTTCTTCTGCTTTCTGAGGCCATAGAAGACAGCTGGATCAGAAGTGGAGCAGCTGGGACTCAAACTGGCACCTATATAGGCTGCCAACACTGCAGGCTGCAGCTTTACCTGCTACACCACAGCACTGGCCTCCAACATATATATTTTCTTTGGCATCTAGATACCATGTTAGCTGTGAAATTAAGTGTGAATTGTCTGCATATGTAGTTCGAAATAATCAATCATTCCATAGAGACAAATATTGCAAATAACAAGAATCACAAATTTGTTTAAAACATTATTTGAAAGGTAAGGTTACAGTTGAGAGAGATATCTTCCATCCGCTGGTTCACTCCCCAGATGGCCACACAGCCAGGGTTGGCCAGGAAAAAGCCAAGAGACAGGAGCTTCTTCCAGGTCTCCCACATGGATGCAGGTGCTCAAGCACTTGGGTCACCCTTCGCTGCTTTCCCAAGCATATTAGCAAGTAGTTGGGTCGAAATAGAGCAGATGGGATTAGAACTGGTGCCCATATGGGATGCCGGTGCTGCAGGTGGCAGCTTAACCAGTTAGTCACAATGTCAGCCACAAGATTGACAAATTTAAAGCACATAGAATTCTAGCTCCTTCCTCCATGGAGGAGGAAGGGAACTCAGGGCAGATGTTAGGAAGAATTAACTAAATTTACAGTGTGTTGTATGTGTAATGTAACACCACACATCCATAATATAAAATCAACTACCTTACATTTAAAAATGTTGGACTTTTACATGATTTTAATTAATCAATGTGAATATAAAGTTTGTAGGATTTGAAGTATTGGAAACTAGAAAAAAACATTTTGGGGGTGGAAAGAATTCCTCAGCCATGCCATTTGCTAGCTATTGGAGTTCAAACATATTCACAACTAATTTCCTTATATGGAAAATGAGAATTGCTGTTAATTTCTAACATTTTCTTGAAAATTAAACATGCCAGTGTATATATATATATATATATATATATATATATATATATATATTTAAATGTGGTATAGCATTCAAATAATCAAATTATGTTGAAGGGACTGTTTCTGTTTACAAAGAATAGAAAATCAATTATTCAGTAGTTAGTAATTTTTTAATGGTCTTTTTCAGCTTAGTAAAATTATAAGCCTCAGTCATACTGACATCACAGAAAAATCCAAAGACAATTTTCATATTTGGGTAATATTTCTTGTCAGCTCCTGTCCAATAGTCATATATTTCTTTCTTCTTACTATGCATTTTGCATTTTCAAGAAGTATGAAAAATTCAAGTGACAGAATAAATTTGTAATATTATTTTTTTGCCATTCTTCTTTTAGGGGGTGCATTTAAACAGAGATACAATAAAAATGTCACAGATTTTGGTTATCAAAATGGCGTGAGTTATTTTCCTGTTATATGTGTTGATCGTTTCTGTTAGACATCTAATAATTATTTTTTTCTTCAGACATTGATCAAATAGGTCTTATGAGGGACTTAAATTTAAGGCAAAGCCTTTTATTTTGTAAAGATAAGTAAAATAGACCTCTCCAAAAAGACTTGACTTTGTCCAGTACCCCTATGATATATCTGCAATGGAATTGCAAAAAGTAATGCTCTGATTATATTTGGCCACTTATTTTGATGAAACAACAATGGTGGCCTCAGCACTGTTGTCAATTAAAATCCATGATTGTACATAATAAAGGATGTTCAACTTAGCTGGGTTGACAGAATTTTAGATCCTGTTTCATTTTATAAAGAAAGTATAAATAATTTACTTTGAGGCATGCAGCCTTTCTTTCTAGTTCCTTGTGTAATTTATCAGGTGAACTGTCTTCCCCCCCCCACACACACACATATAGGCAGAGTTAGACAGGGAGAAAGAGAGAGACAGAGAAAAAGGTCTCCCCCCCCCTTTTTTTTCCGTTGGTTCACCCCCCGAAGTGGCACGCTGCGCCGATCCGAAGCCAGGAGCTGAAGCCAGGAGCCAGGTGCTTCTTCCTGGTCTCCCATGGGGGTGCAGGGCCCACAGACCTGGGCCATCCTCCACTGCACTCCTGGGCCACAGCAGAGAGCTAGACTGGAAGAGGAGCAACCGGGACAGAATCCGGCACCCCAACCGGGACTAGAACCCCGGGGTGCTGGCACGGCAGGCAGAGGATTAGCCTAGTGAGCCGCGTTGCCGGCCACGGTGAACTGTCTTTTGTTTAAAAAGCAAAGGGAACTTTTGAGCAGTACTCGCTTGTCTGCTTTGTTGATTGGTGACAAATTGTTCTGCTAGGTATAAGAATTGTATACCATGCATGGATTCAGTATTAGATATTTTTAACTTTGCTGCTACAAAGGTTTTACGTGGAAGGGTGCTTAAAACAAAACTGTTCAGGATGTTTATGAAATATTAACTACCCTCCCAGATAAGAAATAATTCATTTCAATAATTGACTTTTTAAGCAAATGCACATTATAGTATGCATTTTGAATTAAATTTAAAGCACCTATAAAATTCTGCCATACAGCTTTCATTTCAGACTTGAAATTGCCAGTAAGGCTCTTCAGCAAGGTACAGAATAACTTCTAAAAAGTAAAGTAGGTTTTGAACCAGAATCGAATAAGCAAGGGTTATTATTTCCTCATTATAGAAAGCTGATTGTGAATATGAAGATTTCATCACCATTAAAATTTCATCATGACATAATACTTGGAAATTTCTCACTGCTTACACCAATAACCACAATACTCAGTATCTATAGGTGTGGTATTATATTAGCTCACAAATCAATAATTCTGACATTACTTAATCTGTTTTTATGGAAGAGGAATGAATTCAGTATGTACCATTAAGGATGTATTTTACACAGAAAAAATCATGTAACAATCAGAAAAATTTAAGCTTATATTTTTAGCCATTTTAGATACATTCCATACATTTGAAATTGTGTCATGTGTCAGAAATATGGAATCAAAGAATATTGGCACCATAAATGGTGTTTACACTCCTAGGAGAGGATCCCATAATCTTACATATCTATTTACTTATTTAATCATTTAATTAACAAATAATTGCAGATAGAATGGTGGAGTGATTTCACTGAAGTCAAAATTTATAAATAACAGTTTTACTTGTTTATTCTCTTGTTTGTACATTTATTCAGTCATGCAATTATGCACTGACTGTTGCAAGTGAATAATAAACAGTATACTACTGGCATCAAGGTCTTGAAAATTTCTGTTTATCCATTTGTAATATTTCACACCTTTTAATTCAAAGATAGTTGCTAATTTGATTTTAGGTTATTCTGTTGCTTTCCTTTATAGTTTGCTTCATGTAGATTACTAAGACACATAATGATAATTTGTAAGTTCTGGAACTTTATGTAAGCAGGTTCAGAAATGCAATATTCCTCTGAGAACCAGAGGAATAATCATTCAACATATTTTTAAGATGCAACTGTATTAATGGGTAGGGTTTGGTGCATTCATTTTAACTGTGCACAATATTCTATTTGTGGATGTATCACTATGTATTATTCCATTCTGTTTTTGACATGCATTTTGTTTGTTTCTGGTTTCTTGTCATTATAATCATTGTCATATGATCATTCTTGTCCATGTCTTTGTTTAACAATGGAAAAGGTTAGGACAGATTATTTAATTGACATGGATTTGCTGGCTCAAAGTGTTCAGCCATACTAAATTTTACAAACCAATGGGAAATTGTTTTCCAAAGTGACTGTGTCAAGGTTCTCTTGCAGCTACAATGATCAAGAGTTTCTGTTACTCTAAATTCTGAAGCAATCTTAGCATTGCCTAGCATTTTGAGTTTGTAGTAGTTCTCATTGCCATTGGCATTGCCCCAAATTCTTTAAAAAAAAAAAGATTTATTTATTTTATTGAAAGTCAGATTTAAAGAGAGAAGGAGAGGTGGAGGGAGTGGTCTTCCATCTGCTGGTTCATTCCTCAAGTGGCCGCAACAGCCAGAGCTGAGCCAATCCAAAGCGAGGAGTCAGTGTTGAAGTTGATTTCTTCTGAGAGGATTTGTTCTGAGAGGAGGAGCGTGGTGGGGGCAAGAGGCGCAGAGTCACCACACAGAACCCAGGAGTTGGGTGAAAGCGGGCTAGAGGTGAGCAGCCTGCAGACTCGTTTATTTCAGTTGCTACAGCTGCTTATATAGCCAAGGTAGCCAATCCAGTCAAGGGGCGGTTTATGCCCTAACCAATCACAGCCTGTTGCCAGGCAGTTTCCAAAGCCATCCAATCACAGCCTGTTGTCAGTCAGGCTCTGTTGTCATGTGGTTTTTGAAGCCATCCAATCATGGCCTGTTGCCAGGCAGTTTCTGTTGTCAGTGGCCATCTTGGCATAACCTTCTCACCTTCACATGACCTTCTCACCTTCTCATTCCACCACAAGCCAGGAGCTTCCTCTGGGTCTTCCCACATGGGTTAAGGGCCCATGGATTTGGGACTTCTTCTACTGCTTTCCCAGGCCATAGCAGAGAGCTGGTTTGGAAGTGGAGCAACCAGGATTCTGGTTCAAATATTGCATCCATATGGGATGCCGACATGGCAGGCAATGGCTTTACTGTCCATGCCACAGCACTGGCCCCTGCCCCAAATCCTAATAAAGTTGATTTTCTTATAAGTGGGTCATTAATGTTTTCTGGGATAGCTGTGTATTTATTTATTTATTTTTATGATTTATTTTATTTATTTGAAAGACAGAGTTACAGAGAAAGGCAGAGACAGAGAGGGGTCTTCTATCCACTGATTCACTCCTCAGATGGCCACATCAGCTGGAGCTGAGCCAATCTGAAGCCAGGATCCAGGAGCTTCCTCCAGTTCTCAGGGGCCCAAGGACTTGGGCCATCTTCCACTGCTATCCTAGACCATAGCAGAGAGCTGGATTGGAAGAGGAGCAGCTGGGACTATAATTGGCCCCTACATGGGATGCTGGCACTTCAGGCCAGAGCATCAACTTGCTGCTCCACAGCGCCAGCCCCAGCTGTGTATATATTTTACATTTTCTAGTATTTTTTTCATTATAGATTTATGTGAATTATTTATTGGATAGACATATTATTTAGTTATACATGTAGGTCAGGCATTCTTGATTTTGTCCTGCTTATCATTACTCATAAAGCCATTTTCTTAAAAATATAGAATTTATATGAAAAATAAGTAGACAAATTCATTCAATGAAAATATTAGTAGATAGTATCCTTTATTGGGAAACTTTGTGTCCTGTTTTAATTTTCTGGTGAGACTGGATACGATGGAGAAATATGGAAATTCTTGGTTATTAGAAATTGTTCAAGTGAAAGATTTCTGAAATTTCAACTATCTCTTTCTAGGTGGAACCCGTTTTTTTGTTTTTTTTTTTTTTTTCCTATTTTCCTTGTTGTACAGGATTACCACCGCCTTTATAAACCCCTACATCCAATATATAGACACATCCTAAATAATTTTTCTATTGCTGAAATATGGGTCCTATTAATCCTAAACACCATTTTACTTATCTGTATCTTTTTCATTTTAAGAGGGAAGGAATTTTCCATTTTAAAAAAATTATAACTGAATATTTTCTTATAGAGGTGAATATACTAATTGTTATGTTTCATGATCTAAAAAATGGATATAGTTGTTAGAGGATAATGATTTATAGTTGGCATTCAGCTTGTAAAAATCAATCTTGAGACCTCAAGGTGATAAACTTGAGTTTTGTTTATCCAATGGAAATTGCATCCACAGGTTTATTTCCATATCAGCTGAATCTCTTAAACTGAGTTTATAGCATCCTTTTTACTTTTTCATATCAAGACATGGTTTTGTTTGTAAATGAATCCTTTAACCAATTAATTTTTTAAAAAAATATGCTGTTTTGTAAATAAAACATTTTCTCAATTGGATTTCATCTTCCTTCATATACTGTGATATGTCATAAGGGGTATAAATTATACGTTTGGAAAAACATTTGCTTTGTACAACCAAACAATTCTGCCCATCAGGCTTATATTTTATAATTCTTTAGTTAGAGCACAGTTTCTTGAATGAAATAGACCTGTATACAAATATTGGCTCTCCACATAGAAGTTTTATGACCTTAAAAAAACTTAATTTATAAATTTATTTACTATTCAGTGCAAGGTGATTAATATGGAATATAATCAGCAATTACTTTCAGAATTAAAGAGACCTTATACATGATCAAGAAATTGAGGAAAAGGAAACTTCAACAGTTGTCATCAGAGGATTACAGTAAAAAGTGTTGTAGTCAAAATTTTAGGAATAACCTAAATATCCCTTTTTAAGAGAATGAATATATAATTTATTAAACATTCATTTCTTGAACATGACAGCTAAAATAAATAATTTTTACACTATCTTCAGAGAGTGTAGCAAAACAAAATATTAAATAGGATACCCAGTTATAATGAGAGCAGACACATAAAAACATACATACATATGCACACAAATTCTATATATTATTTCTGAATACATTTAAATGTATCAAAATTATAAGCAGGAATTAGAAGAATGTATAATGGTACTTAAGAAGTTTGTAGAAAATGAAATTTAAAAGTAAGTGTATTTTAGTGCAAAAATTTAAATCTATGCAGAGATTTTTTTTTCATAATATGTATTTTGTATCACCTGGTTGAAAGCTGCTTGTATGTTGAAGCTACCCTGATAATGTTTCCAGGAACATTAATGAATAAATGTAATTAGGATGATTGCAAATAAGAGTTACATTTTCTTATGTAGCTATTTTTGTTTGTTTGAGACTATATATACTACATGTTAACACTACATACTAAGACACATACTCCTGAGTGTTATGTGTGTATATATGTAAATATATGTAAATAAATATATATATATGAATATGTATACACACATACACACAAGTACTTCAAAACATTTATGAAAATTTTAATTAAAAGATAAGTTTAATTTGGTGTGAAACATTGAAAACCATGCATACTTTATTTGTTGTTGAAGACCCCATGAGTGTGTGTGGATGGGGCATTACTTTTCTGCAGTTTTGGTTATCCATGCTCAGTCGAAAATAATAAATGGAAAATTCAAGAAATAAGCAATCCATGAGTTTTAAATTATACTGTATTGTGAAAAATGTGATAAAATCTCAAGTTGGCCCACTCTGTCTCATCTGATATGTGAATGATTCCTTTGCTAAGAATATCTACATTGTATAACATACTTATCACTCTATTAGTAATCACCTATATTACAGGTGGTATGTAGTGGTACCTTAGTGCTTGTGTTTAAGGAATCCTTATATAGTTGCCTAACTACATCACAAAGCTTACATCATTCATTTCTTCTCAGAAATGAGCATTGTATCACTTCACATTATCACAAAAAGGGTGAGTACTCCAAATAAGAAGTTTAACAGTAAGAGGCAAAAAAAAACACCCTAGTTTACTGGGAATATATAAATGGGAATAAACAACAACTGAATGGAAAAATGACCATTACACTTGTATACAGAAAATTTTAAATAATCATGTATCATCAAAACTATAGTAGTATAATATTCTTAACCAGTGGTTTGACAAAGATATAAAAGTTTTACAAAGCTATGTTTGTAGCAATGTTGATACACATGGACATTTCTATTTACTTTCTTTCTTCTTTTCTTAATTTTTAGCTCCCACATATAAGGTAGAACATGAAGTATTTGTCTTTATGGGTCCAGCATATTTCATTTGACATGATGTCCTCCTGTTGTATCCAGCTGCTGGAATTGGTAGAATTTAATTCCTTTTTTATGGCTAAATAATATTCTGTTGAATATATATACCGTATTTTCTGTATTTATTCATTCGATGATGGACACCTTGGTTGATTCCAAATTTTGGATACTGTGAACAGTGCTGCTATAAACCTGGTTGTATAGCTATCTTTTTGATACATTGTATCAATGTAATGTGTGCATATATACAGTACCGGGATTGCTGGATCATATGGCAGGTCTATGTCTTGTTTTTTAAGAAATCTCCACACTGTTTTCCACAGCGGCTGCACTAATTTACATTCCCACCAACAGTGTATAAATGTTCCCCCTTGTCTACATTCTCTCCAGCATTTGTTATCTTTCCTGTTGTTGATTTTCAACCATCTTACAGGGGTGGGGGAGATATCTCAATTGTGGTTTTGATTTGAATTTCGCTGATGGCTCATGATGTTGAGCATTTTTTGTATATAGCTGTTGGCCAGTTGTATTTCTTCTTTTGAGAACTATCTATTGAAGTTCTTTGCCCATTTCTCAACTGGATTCACTGTTTTTATTGTTGCTTTTAAGTGTTTATGTTGCTAATATATTCAGGATATTAATTCTTGGTCAGACAGGTGGTGTGCAAATATTTTCCCATTCTGTTGGATTTCTCTTCATTCTATTGATTATTTATTTCCTTTGCTATGCAAAAGCTTGTGAGTTAGATATAATCCCATTTATTTAGTTTTGGTGTGTTGTCTGTGCTTTTGGGGTCTTGTCCAAGAAGTCATCCAGTGCACCAATGCCTTGGAATTTCCCCCATGTTTTCTTCAAGCAACGTTGTAGTCTGAGGTCTTAAATTTAGGTCCTTGATCCCTCTCCTGTTAATTTTTGTATATTGTGAAGTTTCTGGATCTAATTTCACTCTTCTACATATATACATCCATTTTTGCCAGCACCATATGTTTAAGAGATTATTCTTATTCCACTGTATGGTTTGAGTACTTTTGTCAAAAATATGTTGGTTGTATGCATGTGAATTAATTGCTGGGCTCGCTATTCAGTTCCATTGATCTATATATCAGTTTTGTGACAGTACCAAACTGTTTTAATTATTATAGCTTTGTAGTATGCTTTGAAATCAGGTATTATGATACCTCCAGCTTGATTATTCTTGTTCAGGATTGCCTTAGCTTTTCTAGGTCTTTTTTTTTTTTATTTTGACAGGCAGAGTGGACAGTGAGAGAGAGACAGAGAGAAAGGTCTTCCTTTTGCCGTTGGTTCACCCTCCAATGGCCGCCGCGGTAGCACGCTGCGGCCGGCGCACCGCGCTGTTCCGATGGCAGGAGCCAGGTGCTTCTCCTGGTCTCCCATGGGGTGCAGAGCCCAAACACTTGGGCCATCCTCCACTGCACTCCCGGGCCAAGGCAGAGAGCTGGCCTGAAAGAGGGGCAACCGGGACAGGATCGGTGCCCTGACCGGGACTAGAACCTGGTGTGCCGGCACCGCAAGGCGGAGGATTAGCCTGTTGAGCCACGGCGCCGGCCTTTCTAGGTCTTTTGTGATGCCATATGAATTTTAGGATTGCTTTTTCTAATTTTGTAAAGAATGTCACTGGTATTTTCATAGGGATTGCGTTGAATCTTTAGATTGCTTAAGCAAGTACAGAAATTTAATCATATTGCTTCTTCTAATCCATGAGCAAGGAATATCTTTCCAGTTTCTTATGACTTTGATGATTTCTATCATTATAATTTTCTATGTAGAGATCTTTGAATTCTTTGGTTAAATTCATTCCTGAGTATTTGATTTTTTAGTGGCTGTTGTAAATGTGATTCTTTCTTGATTCATTTTGCTGTGAGTTAATCATTAGCATACAAAAGAGCTACCTTTTCATATGTTTATTTTGCAACCTGCAACTTTACTGAATTGGTTGTCAATTTTAACAGCTTTTTCATGGAGTGTTTAGGTTTTTCTATGTAAAACTCTATGCCATAAGATATAGATAATTTGACCACCACTTTTTCAATATTGATGCCATTTATTTTCTTCTCCACTTAATTGCTATTCCTAATATTCCAGAACTATATTGAATAAGAGTGGTGAAAGTGGACATTCTTGTCTGTTCCAGATCTGAGGAGAAATGCTTTCAGTTTTTACCCATTCAGTATGATACTGGTTGTTGGTTTGTCATATACAACCATTATAAATTTTTTTAACTTTAATTTAATGAATATAAATTTCCAAAGTACAGCTTATGGATTACAATGGCTTCCCCCCTCCCATAACTTCCCTCCCACCCACAAACCTCCCCTTTCCTGCTCCCTCTCCCCTTCCATTCACATCAAGATTCATTTTCAATTCTCTTTATATACAGAAGATCAGTTCAGTATATATTAAGTAAAGATTTCAACAGTTTGCACCCACATAGCAACACCAAGTGAAAAATACTGTTGAAGTACTAGTTATAGCATTAAATCACAATGTACAGCACATTAAGGACAGAGATCATACATGATACTTTAAAAAATTTATTAATTTTTCTATGCAATTTCCAATTTAAAACCAAGGTTTTTTTTTTTCATTTTCAATTATCTTTATATACAGAAGATAGATTCAGTATATACTAAGTAAGGATTTCATCAGTTTGCATCCACACAGAAACACAAAGTGTAAAAATACTGTTTCAGTACTAGTTATAGCATCACTGCACATTACACAACACATTAAGGACAGATCCCACATGAGATGTAAGTACACAGTGACTCCTGTTGTTGACTTAACAATTTGACACTCTTGTTTATGGTGTCAGTAATCTCCCTAGGCTCTAGTCATGAGTTGCCAAGGCTATGGAAGCATTTTGGGTTCACTGACTTCGAACTTATTCCGACAGGGTCATAGTTAAAATAGAAGTTCTCTCCTCCCTTCAGAGAAAGGTACCTCCTTCTTTGTTGGCCCCGTTCTTTCCACTGGGATCACTCGCAGAGATCTTTCATTTAGGTCTTCTTTTTTTTTTTCCAGAGTGTCTTGGCTTTCCATGCCTAAAATACTCTCATGGGCTCTTCAGCCAGATCTGAATGACTTAAAGGCTGATTCTGAGGCCAGAGTGCTATTTAGGACATCTGCCATTCTATGAGTCTGCTGTGTATCCTGCTTCCCATGATGAAACATTCTCTCCCTTTTTGATTCTATCAGTTAGTATTAGCAGACACTAGTTTTGTTTGTGTGATCCCTTTGACTATTAGACCTATCAGAGTCATCAATTGTGAACTGAAATTGATCACTTGGACTAATGAGATGGCATTGGTACATGCCACCTTGATGGGATTGTATTGGAATCCCCTGGCACGTTTCTAAATCCACCATTTTGGGCAAGTCCGATTGAGCATGTCCCAATTGTACATCTCCTCCCTCTCTTTTTCCCATTCTTATATTTAACAGGGATCACTTTTCAGTTAAAATTTAAACACCTAAGAATAATTGTGTGTTAATTAAAGAGTTCAACCAATAGTTCTAGAACAACAACAACAAAAAAACACTAGAATGGATAAAGTATTACATTATACATCAATAGTCAGGACAAGAGCTGATCAAGTCACTGTTTCTCATAGTGTCCATTTTATTTCAACAGGTTTCCTTTTTGGTGCTCGGTTAGTTGTCACCGATCAGGGAACACATATGATACTGTCCCTTTCGGACTGGCTTAATTCACTCAGCATAATGTTTTCTAGATTCCTCCATCTTGTTGAAAATGACCTGTTTCCTTTTTTTTTTACTGCTGCATAGTATTCCATAAAGTACATGTCCCATAAATTCTTTATCCAGTCTACTGTTGATGGGCATTTGGGTTGGTTCCAGGTCTTAGCTATTGTGAATTGAGCTGCAATAAACATTAAGGTGAAGACAGCTTTCTAAGAAGTGGGATGGCTGGGTTGTATGATAGGGTTATATTCAGGTTTCTGAGGAATCTCCAGACTGACTTCCATAGTGGCTTAACCAGTTTGCATTCCCACCAACAGTGGGTTAGTGTCCCTTTTTCCCCACATCCTCTCCAGCACCTACTGTTGGTAGATTTCTGAATGTGAGCCCTTCTAACCAGGGTGAGATGAAACCTCATTGTGGTTTTGATTTTCATTTCCCTGATTGCTAGTGATCCTGAACATTTTTTCATGTGTCTGTTGGCCATTTGGATTTCCTCTTTTGAAAAATGTCTATTGAGGTCCTTGGCCCATCTCTTCAGTGGGTTGTTTGTTCTGTTGTTGTGGATTTTCTTGATTTCTTTGTAGATTCTGGTTATCAACCCTTTATCTGTAGCATAGTTTGCAAATATTTTTCCCATACTGTCGGTTGCCTCTTCACTTTCCTGACTGTTTCTTTTGAAGTACCGAAATTTCTCATTTTGTTGCAATCCCAAATATCAATTTTGGCTTTGACAGCCTGTGCTCCTGGGGTCTTTTCCAAAAAGTTTTTGCCAGTACCTATATCTTGCAGGGTTTCTCCAATGTTCTCTAATAATTTGATGGTGTCGGGTCATAGATTTAAGTCTTAAATCCATGTTGAGTGAATCTTTGTGTATAGTGAAAGGTTGGGGTCTTGCTTCACGGTTCTGCACGTGGAAATCCAATTTTCCCAGCACCATTTATTGAACAGACTGTCATTACTACAGGGATTGGTTTTGGATCCTTGATCCAATATAAGTTGGCTGCAGATGTATGGATTGATTTCTGGTGTTTCTATTCTGTTCCATTGGCCTATCCATCTGTTTCTGTACCAGTACCATGCTATTTTGGTAACAACTGCCCTGTAGTATGTCCTGAAATCTGGTATTGTGATGCATCCGGCATTGTTTTTGTTGTACAAGATTGCTTTAGCTATTTTAGGTCTCCTGCGCCTCCATATGAATTTCAGCATTATTTTTTCTAGATCTGAGAAGAATGTCTTTGGTATCTTGATTGGTTTTGCATTGAATCTTTATATTCCTTTTGGGAGAATGGAAATTTTGATGATATTGCTTCTTCCAATCCATGAGCATGGAAGATTTTTCCATTTTTTGGTATCCTCTTCTATTTCTTTCTTTAAGGTTTTGTAGTTTTCATCATAGAGATCTTTAACGTCCTTGTTTAAGTTTATTCCAAGGTATTTGATTGTTTTTGTAGCTATTGTGAATGGGATTGATCTTAGAAGTTCTTCCTCAGCCATGGCATTGCCTGTGTATACAAAGGCTCTTGATTTTTGTGGATTGATTTTATATCCTGCTACTTTGCCAAACTCTTCGATGAGTTCCAGTAGTCTCTTAGTAGAGTTCTTTGGGTCCCCTAAATAAAGAATCATATCATCTGCAAAGAGGGATAGTTTGAGTTCTTCCTTCCCGATTTGTATCCCTTTAATTTCTTTTTCTTGCCTAATAGCTCTGGCTAAAACTTCCAGAACTATATTGAATAGCAGTGGTGAGAGTGGGCATCCCTGTCTGGTACCAAATCTCAGTGGAAATGCTTCCAACTTTTCAAAATTCAATAAGATGTTGACCATGGTTTTTTCATAAAGTGCTTTGATTGTATCGAGGAATGTTCCTTCCATACCCAGTTTGCTTAAAGTTTTCATCATGAAAGGGTGTTGTATGTTATCAAATGCTTTCTCTGTGTCTATTGAAATAATCATATGGTTTTCTTCAGTCTTTTAATGTGGTGTATCATGTTCATTGTTTTGTGAACGTTGAACCATCCCTGATACCAGGGCTAAATCTCACTTGGTCTGGGTGGATGATCTTTCTGATGTGTTGTTGCATTCTATTGGCCAGAATTTTGTTGAGGATTTTTGCATCCATGTTCGTCAGGGATATTGGTCTGTAATTTTCTTTCAATGCTGCATCTTTTTTGGGCTTAGCAATTAAGGTGATGCTGGCTTCATAGAAAGAATTTGGGAGGATTCCCTCTTTTTCGATTGTTCTGAATAGTTTGAGAAGAATTGGAGTTAGTTTTTCTTTAAATGTCTGGTAGAATTCAGCAGTGAATACATCCAGTCCTGGGATTTTCTTTGTTGGGAGGGCCTTTATTACTGTTTCAATTTCTGTCTCAGTTATGTGTCTGTTTAGGTTTTCTATGTCTTCCTGGTTCAATTTAGGTAGGTTGCATGTGTCCAGTAATCTAAGCATTTCTGATAGGTTTCCCTCTTTGCTGGCATACAAGTCCTTGTAGTAATTTCTGATGATTCTTTTTATTTCTGTGGTGTCTGTTGTTATGTTTCCTTTTTCATCTCTGATTTTATTGACTTGGGTCTGTTCTCTTCTTTTTTCAGTTAGTTGGGCCAACGGGGTGTCAATTTTGTTTAATTTTTTCAAAAAACCAGCTCCTTGTTTGGCTGATTTTTTGTAATTTTTTTTATTCAATCCTACTGATTTCACCTCTGATTTTAATTATTTCTCTTCTCCTATTAGATTTTGGTCTGTTTTGCTGCAGATTTTCTAGACCCTTGAGATGAATTGAAAGCTCATCTATTTGGTACCTTTCCAATTTCTTGATGTGTGCACCTTTGATATAAACTTTCCTCTTAACACTGTTTTGTTGTATCCCATCGGTTTTGGTATGTTGTGCTGTTATCCTCATTTACTTCCAGAAAATTTTTGATTTCTCTTTTAATTTCTTCTATGACCCATTGTTCATTCAGGAGCATGTTATTCAATTTCCATGTGTTTGTATAGGCTCTAGGGATTCTTGAGTTGCTAATTTACACCTTCATTCCTTTATGATCTGAGAAGCTGCATGATATGATTCTAATTCTTTTGAATTTGCTGAGACTTGCTTTATTGCCAAGTATGTGGTCAATTCTAGAGAAGGTTCCATGTACTGATGAGAAGAATGTAAATTCTTTATTTGTAGGATAAAAAAGTTCAGTATATATCTGTTAGATCCATTTGGGCTATAGTGTCATTTAAATCTAATGTCTCCTTGTTGGTCTTCTGTCCAGTTGATCTGTCTATTGCTAAGAGTGGAGTATTGAATTCCCCCAGTACTATTGTATTGGGGTCTAAGTCTCCCTTTAAGTCCCTTAACAAATCTTTTAAATAAACTGGTGCCCTGTGATTGGGTGCATATGCATTGATAATCATTATATCTTCCTGTTGAATGGATCCCTTAATCATTATATAGTGCCCCTCTTTGTTTCTCTTAACAGTTTTATTGTTAAAGTTTATGTTCTCTGATACTAAGATGGCTACACCTGCTCTTTTTTCATTTCTGTTGACACGGTATATCTTTTCAACCTTTCACTTTCAGTTTGTATGTATCTTTGTTGGAAAGATGTGTTTCTTGTAAGCAGCAAATAGATGGGCTTTGTTCCTTAACTCAGTCAGTCAATCGGTGTCTTTTAGCTGGACAGTTCAGGACATTAACGTTCAATGTGACTATTGATAAGTAGTGACTTTGCCCTGCCATTTGCCAAATATATTTTATAATATATGCTCTGAGCTTCCTGTGATCTTTTGCTGTGAGGTTTCCTTCCTTTACCTTCTTTCATATTGATAACCAGGCTTCTGTGTTTCTGTGTGTAACACATCTTTAAGCATCTTTTGCAGGGCTGGATGAGTGGCGACAAAGACTTTCAAGTTCTGTTTGCTATGAAAGGTCTTTATTTCACCTTCCTTCACAAATGAGAGCTTTGCAGGATATAATATTCTGGGCTAGCAGTTTTTCTCTCTTACTACCTGGGCTATGTCTCACCATTCCCTCCTAGCTTGTAGGGTTTCTGATGAGAAGTCAGCTGTGAGTCTAATTGGAGATCCTCTGAGAGTAATCTGACGTTTCTCTCTTGCACATTTTAGGATCTTTTCTTTATGTTTCACTGTGGTGCATTTGATTACAACATGTTGTGGTGAGGATCTCTTTTGGTCATGTTTATTAGGGGTTCTATGAGCTTCCTGTACTAGGATGTCTCTGTCCTTCTCCAAACCTGAAAAATTTTCTGCTAGTATCTCAATAAAAAGGCCTTCTAATCCTTTCTCTCTCTACATGCCTTCAAGAACTCCTAGAACTTGAATGTTGGGTTTTTTAATAGTATCCTGTAGATTCTTGACAATATTTTTTAGATTTCTAATTTCCTCTTCTTTTCTTTGGTTTGAATGTATACTCTCCTGTTCTCGGTCTTCTAAGTCCAATATTCTCTCTTCTGCTTCACCCATTCTGTTTTTAAGGCTCTCTAATGTGTTTGTCATTTGATATATTGAATTCTTCATTTCATTATTATTTCTCATCACTATCACAGTTTCATGTTCTACTAGTTGTTTCATTTCATTTTGATTCCTCCTTAATATTTCATTTTCGCAAGAGAGATTTTCTATCTTGTCCATTAATGATTTCTGTAGTTCAAGACTTTGTTTTTGAGAATTCCTTAATGTTCTTATCCATTTTTGGAGATCTGCTTCTTGCATTTCTTCTATCTCATCATCTCCATAATCTTGAATTGGGGTGTCTATTTCATTTGGGGGTATCATGTTGTCTTCCTTGTTCTTGTTACTTCCGTTTCTGCGTTTGTTTGACATTGTGGGGATATTCTTTGGTTTCTTCGCTGTGCTGCTCTTTCTCATAATACTATGACTCTAGATTAAGTGCACTGTCTGCTTTTGATGGATCCTTAGAGACTGTGATGGCTGTGGCCAGAGAGCTCTGTTTGGTTCTTCAGGGTTAAGGGTGTTTCAAAGGTGACTCACCCAGATTGTTCTCTTGCTTGCTCTCTCTCTCTCTCTCTCTCTCTTTTTTTGTTTTTGACTCAGTTGGGAGGCAATTCTGCATAGCTGAGTGGAATTGATGGTAGTTGATATATGAAATCTGGCCCCTGCGTTTTTTCATCTGATCTACATCTAGGACCACACAAATAGTTTATGCAGCCCTCAGTGTGGTCTCAAATTTCGCCACAGTCTCTCACCAGGTTGCCAAGGATACCAAGTTTGAGTACTCAGTAGTTCTCTCACCTCCCCTCAGATTTTCACAGTCTCAGTTCATTAGCTTCACACTTTCACTAGGTCCTAACCTCCTGTTATTTCTCCCCACAAGAGTCAGGTTTTTCTGCTTGGCTAATGGTGGGTGCCGCTTTACATACGTAAAATGGTGCCTGCTCTTTGTCTTACTAGGCTTTGTAAGGTGAGTGGAGAGAGAGGCTAGTGTCCATGCTGGTTCCCCTTATTCATTTTTTTCTCTCCTCCAGTCAGCCTGGTGAACTTTCCCCAGTGGGGCTTCAGGCCTTGTTACCTTTAGGCTCTTTATGCCTTTTGCTGCCATTGTCTTGGGTTACTGAGGTTTTTGTCTCACCCCCCTTTCCAGTGCGGGCGTGCAGACTCTGTGGCTGGGCTTCCACTTGGTGGGCGACATTGCTCTCCCCGTAGGTCCTCCGTGTCACATCCACTAGATCTGGAAGAGTTTCCTCTGCAATTTTTTCCTGAGCCTTTTCCTGAGGCTACAGTAACTCCACTTTTATTAAACTATATTTTCCCATACTATTGGTGCATGCCCTCACTATTGCGCCATCTTGGCTCCACCTCCCACCTTTATAATTTTGAGGAATGTTTGTTCTATGCCTAATTTGTGGAAGGTTTTTATCATGAAGGGGTGTTGAATCATCTAATGCTTTCTCTGCATCTATATTTTCCATAATCTTTTTACTTAAAAAATACAAACTTCAGCCCTTAAGGCATTTGGGTCTGGTTAAAAGCCCATGAGAGTTTCTCAGGCATGGGAAGCCAAGACACTCTGGGAAAAAAAAAAAAAAACAAAACACCTAAATGAAAGATCTCTGTGAGTGAGATCCCAGTGGAGAAAACGGGCCACCAGAGAAGGAGGTACCTTTCTCTGAAAGGAGGACAGAACTTCCACTTTGTCTATGACCTTGTCTAAATAAGATCAGAGTTGGCGAACTCAAGAGGCTTCTATACCCTTGGAAGCTCATGACAAGAGCCAACGGTAATTACTGATGCCATAAACAAGAGTGCCAATTGTTAAACCAACAACTGGAGTCACTGTGCACTTACTCCCCATGTAGGATCTCTGTCCTTAATGTGTTGTACTATTTGAATTAACAGTATAACTAGTACTCAAAAAGTACTTTACACTTTGTGTCTCTGTGTGGGTGCAATCTGTTGAAATCTTTACTTAATATATAATAAATTGATCTTCTTTATATAAAGATAATTGAAAATGAATCTTGATGAAGAATGGGATCGGAGAGGGAGTGGGAGATGGGATGGTTGCTAGGAGTGGGAGGGTGGCTATGGGGGTAAAAAGCTGCAAGCAACTATAATCCAAAAGTTGTACTTCGGAAATTTACATTTATTAAATAAAAGTTAAAAAATAAACTTCATGCATTTCATAAATACAACTTTAGAAACACTGTGATTTTTCCAACTTTCCCTGCTCTTCCACCATTGCTCCTACCTTTCTTCCCCCTCCCTGTCCTATTACCATTCTTATTTTTACTAAGATGTATTTTCTTAACTTTGTACACATACAATTAACTGTCCACTAAGGAGAGTTCAATGACATCCAATCTCTTCTCTGAATCTACTGAGACAACCACATTGTTTTTGTTCTTCATTCTATTGATGTGGGTTTTGACGTTTATTGATTTGTAAATATTTAACCACCCTCAGATTTTGGGATAAATTCAACTTGATCATGGTATATGATCTATTCGATGTGGTTTTGGATTCAACTTGTTAGTATTCTGTTGAGAATCTTTATGTTCATAAAGGATATATGTCTATAGTTTCATTTGCATTTTTGTGTCTTTGGCTTTGGTATCAAAGTAATGCTCGCCTCTTAAAAAGAGTTTGACAGAGTTCTGTCCTGTTCAATATTTTGGAGTAATTTGAGGAGTATTGGAGTAACTTTCTCTTCAAATGTTTTGTGTTGCAAAATACAGGAATTTATTTTTTTGCATCTTAGTAGGGATGTATTTTTGCCCGGGTGATCTGTCCATTGATGAGTGTGGGGTATTGACCTCACCCACCAATATTGTAATGAAGTCTATCTTTCCCTTTAAATCTAATTGTATTTTATATATATATATATATATATATATATATATATATATATATATATATACTGGGTGGCTTTGTGTTGGGTCCTTTTGTATTTAGGATTGTTATGTGTTCTTGCTGAATTGAAACTTTTATCAAAATATAATGTCTTTCTTTATTTTTTTTTATTTTTTTAACTTTTATTTAATAAATATAAATTTCCAAACTACAGCTTTTGGATTACAGTGGCTCCCCCCCCAGAACTTCCCTCCTACCCACAACCATCCCATCTCCCGCTCCCTCTCTGATCCCATTCTTCATCAAGATTCATTTTCAATTATCTTTGTATACAGAAGATCAATTTAGTATATATTAAGTAAAGATTTCAACAGTTTGCACCCACACAGAAACACAAAGTGTAAAGTACTGTTTGAGTACTAGTTATAGCATTGACTTACATTGAACAACACATTAAGGACAGAGATCCTACATGGGGAGTAAGCGCACAATGACTCCCATTGTTGGTTTAACAATTGGCACTCTTGGTTATGGCATCAGTAATCACCCGAGGATCTTGTCATGAGTTGCCAAGGGCATGGAAGCCTTTTGAGTTTGCCAACTCCGATCTTATTTAGACAAGGTCATAGTCAAAATGGAAGTTCTCTCCTCCCTTCAGAGAAAGCTACCTCCTTCTTTAATGGCCTGTTTTCTCCACTGGGATTTTAATCACAGAGATCATTCATTAAGGTAATTTTTAAAATTTTTTTCCAGAGTGTCTTGGCTTTCCATGCATGAAATACTCTCATAGGCTCTTCACCCAGATCTGAATGCCTTAATGGCTGATTCTGAGGCCAGAGTGCTGTTTACGACATCTGCCATTCTATGAATCTGCTCTGTATCCCGCTTCCCATGTTGGATGATTCTATCCTTTTTAATTCTATCAGTTAATATTTGCAGACACTAGTTTTGTTTATGTGATCCCTTTGACTCCCAGTCCTATCATCATCATAAATTATGAACTGAAACTGATAACTTTGCCTCGTGAGATGGCATTGGTTCATGCCACCCTGATGGGATTGAATTGGAATCCCCTGGCACATTTCTAACTCTACCATTTTGGGCAAGTCAGCTTGAGCATGTGCCAAACTGTACATCTCCTCCCTCTCTTATTCCCACTCTTATATTTAACAGGGATCAGTTTTTAGTTAAATTTCAACACCTAAGAATAATTGTGTACTAATTAAAGAGTTCAACCAATAGTAATAAGTAGAACAACAAAAATAAATACCAAAAAGGATAAAGTATTAAGTTGTTCCTCGACAGTCAGGACAAGGGCTGATCAAGTCACTGTTTCTCACAGTGTCTATTTCACTTCAACAGGTTTCCTTTTTGGTGCTCGGTTAGTTGTCACTGATCAGGGAGAACATATGATATTTGTTCCTTTGGGACTGGCTTATTTCACTCAGCATGATGTGTTCCAGATTCCTCCATTTTGTTGCAATTGACTGGATTTCATTTTTTACTGCTGTATTCTATTCCATAGTACATATCGAATAATTTCTTAATCCCGTCTACTGTTGATGGGCATTTAGGTTGATTTGAGGTCTTAGCTATTGTGAATTGAATTGCAATAAACATTAAGGTGCAATTTTTGATTTAAAGTCTGTTTTATCTGGTATCAGGATAGCTATGTCTGATAACTTTTTATTTCAATTTCCCTGGTATATATTTTTCCAACCCTTCATTTTCTGTCTGTGTGTATCTTTATAAAGTGAGTTTACTATAGGCAGCATGTAGTGGTGTCGTGATATTTTATCATTTCAGTAAACCTAAGTCTTTTCGTTGGTGATTTTAATCCACTTATATTCAAGGATGTTATTGATAGATGAGAACTAAAACCATTAATTTTGTTGATTCGATAATGATTCTCTCTGCTCTGAAAGTGAATTTGGTGGTTCCATGTATTTTCATGATGTTTAGTTCTAATGAGGTGCCCTTTAGAATTTCTTGTAAGGCTAATCTGGTTGTGGTAAATTCTGGTTTCACTTATTTGAAAAGCACTTTGTTTCTCCTTCACTTTTAACGGATAGTTCTGCTGGATATAAAATTTTTGGTGGAAACTTTTTGTCTTTTAGTGCCTTTAATATATCATTCCACTCTCTTCTGGCCTGTAAGGTTTCTGCTAAGAGGCCTGATGTTAATCTAATTGGTTTTCCTCTGTATGTGACTTGATTCCTTTCTCTTATTATCTTAAGGATTCTCTCTCTATCCTTAACTTTTGACAGTTTGACTACAATATGCCTTGGAGATTTCTTTTCCCTGGATCTGCTTGGGGTTCTTTGAGCTTCTTGCATCTGGATGTTCCTGTCTCTTTCAAGACCTGGGGAACTTTCAAGTATTATTTCATTTAGCATGTTCTCAATGCCATTTTCCTTTTCTTCTCCTTCAGGAATACCTATAACACAAATAGTTGGTCATGTACTGGTATTCCATATTTTGCATAGAATTTCTTCTTAAAATAGCTTTTATTTATTTTTGTATGATTTTTTTTTTCAAAATTCTTGTCCTGGAGCTCAGAATTCTTTCCTCCACTTGGTCTATTCTGCTGTTAAAACTCACAATTGTATTTTGTATTTCACTAATTGAAGATTTCATTTCCAAAATTTCTATTTGGTTCTTCTTAATGAGTACTATCTCCTTAGTAATATTTTCATCTGTGTCACTCATTGATTTCTTCTTTTCTTTAATCTATCTGTATTATCTTGCATCTCGTTGAGTTTCCTTATAATCATTATTTTGAATTCTATATCTGTCATTTCATAGATTCCCTTCAGTTCAGGATCTAATTCTGCAGGAGTATTGTGTTCCTTTGGAGGTGTCATGCTACCTTGCTTCTTAAAGGCTCCTGTTTCCCTAGGTTGGCGTCTGTGCATCTGATATATCCATCCCTTCATTTTTTTATGGAGTAGGTTTTAGTGTAAAAGAGTTTATAGGCTTAGCTGGAATTCAGGGTATCACTTGGTTTATTGCTTTGGCTTTGGTTCTAGGTGAGCCCAGGAGTGTCTCTGAGTGATTTCTTTTGTGTTAATCACTCTCAGCTGTGGTTATAAGTTACCCAGTGGAGTAGTCTTCTGCAGTTTGTAGGGATAGTAGTGTTGCTTTGATATGAATAAGAGTTTCCTTGGGTGTGTATCTTTGGCCCACAGAGAGTTCAGTATCAGTCTCTCTCGTGAATGTAACAGTCAGGGCCTTGTTCTTGGTGCTGAGGGAGATAAGGAGGGTGGGGTCTGCCCCCTTGCCATACATGCAAGCCTCTGTGTTGCCAGTGCTGTGGTATTAATTGCTGTGATTCTAAAATTGTGTGATATGGAGGGACCCTTCCTCAATCCTGCTAGGAAAGTCCACTGATGCTCTGGCTTGTAATACCACTAGCCCTGGTCCTAGGACTAAGGGATATGAACTGAACACTGTTCCCATCCTACAGGTTGACTACAAGTTATACTAGAGATTCATACTCAGGAGGGTATGAATCCAAAGATGTAAAATGCAGTTAGATTCTTGCCTAAGTCCATCAGGTAGATTCCAGGGCACCAAGAAATTTATAACAAGCTGTTACAGTCTTGGTGTTGCAGTGTATAGCGGGGTCATTACCCAGATCTCCCAGGATAGAATCATATTTTTATGGGCTGTTTCTGTTGGTAGCACCCAGAAGCTAAAGTGAGTCCTCCTTGCTCAGGTAGAGTGCGTGAGCACAGCTATTGGGTTAATGCTCAGAAACTCCAGGTGTTGCAGGATGCAGTGAAACTGTCCTTTGCCCCACACATTGGCCTGATTCTGACTCAGATGCTGGTAGGAGAACAGAAGCACACTGAATGACTCTTTGCTGCTGATTATGGAGTTCTGTGAGAGTGGGAGAGGGGAAGGAAGCAAAATAATAATAAAAAGAGTCAATGCCCTAAGGACCAGCACTGTGGCTTAGAGGGTAAAGCTGCCGCCCGAGGTGCTGGCATCCCATACGGGCACCAGTTCATCTTGGCTGTTCAACTTCCAATCCAGCTATCTGCTATGGCCTGGAAAAGCAGTACAATATGATCCAAGGCCCTGAGCCCCTGCACATGCGTGGGAGACCTGGAAGAAGCACCTGGATCCTCACTTTTGATCAGCACAGCTCCAGTCACTGTGGCCATTTGGAGTGTTAGCCAGGGATGGAAGACCTCTCTCTATCTCTGCCTCTGCCTCTCTATAACTCTGCCTTTCAAATAAATAAATAAATCTTTAAAAAAATCATAAAAGTAAAAATATCAAATTTTATTAGTAAAACATAGAGAAAAGGTTCATTCATATATTGTTCATAAAAATGTGGAATATTGTATTCTTTTTGGAAAACAATCTTAAAACATTAGTTAAACTCAAAAATACTAGTGTAATGCACATTTACTTGCCAACATTATAAATATGTATTTTATGCTAACTCAACAATGTTGGTATTTCATAATTGCAATACAATGTGATTTCTAAATTTTAATCATGAATATTCAAATTACAATGATTTTTCAAACTTTTACCCATAACATAGGTGAGATCATTGGACATCTTCATTCTAAGAATGAATCTGACATATTCTGATTTTCTAACACTTTCCAACACCCTCAATAACAACCACACTGATTAAAAAATCATATTTAATGGACTGTGGAATTATGTATTGATATTTAATGGGTAACTGAGAAAGCATTGAGAATAACTACAAATAATTAGTTTTAAATAAATTGAAAGATAGTTCATTGCAGGTCTATTTATAATAGAGATTACATAGCCATTCTGACAAGGGTAAGGTAATATCTCATTGTGGTTGCCACATGATCTAGCAATCCCACTATTGGGTCTTGAATACATTGTATCAAAGAGATATCTGTACTATCATGTTCATAGCAGCCCTGTTCACAATAGCCAAAATTTGGAATCAACCAAGGTGTCCATTGTCAGATGAATGGATAAAGAAAATATACTTATGTATGTATGTATATACACACACACACACACACACATACATATATATACATATATATATATACATATATATACAATGTAATTAAAGAATATTATTCAGCTATAAAAATGAAATTATACTGTTTGCAGCCAAATGAACACAATTGGAGGATATCATGTTGAATGAAACAAGCCAGACCCCAAAAGACAAACACCACAAGTTCTCCCTTATATGTGGAAGGTAAAATTTAAAAAAAACAACCAAAAAAGAATGAAATATTTGTGTATATCAGTATTGCTGCAAATGTAGTTTTGTTATACTTTATTTTATATATTTGTCAAGCCAATGATTAATAATGTTACATTACTATGGTTTTAATGATGTGATTACTTTAAAATGTATTGAATATTTGTGAAATGATCATTTTCTCATTAAATTAATGTTTATAGCCATTATCTATATTCCCACTAAACTAGGGTCTTTTTGCTTTTTACTTGTTAAACTTTTTATTCGGTGAAGTATTTAGCCTTTTTTTACTGTAATGTAAATTTAAATATGTTATCTCAAAAACTAAAAAACAGAAAGGGAGAGTGAAGGAGATTGGGAGGAAGAGATGTTGAGGGTGGAAAGAAGGGAGAAAGGGAATATCATATGTTATTAGAATTGTTATCTGCAAACAACATTGAATCTGTTGAGAACTAATTAAAAATAAAAGACTAATGTCAGTAGGTAAGCATTTTGTGTTGTTTGTTCATCTCATGTTGGTTCTTAGCCCATGAATTATTGGAGTTTGAAGGACTATGTTTCTTGAACTACTCTTCTGAGATTCCTTCTCCAAAAGCCCTAATTTAAGCAGAAAATTGTTGTTATCTTTATTTTAAGTACAGTTTAATATCATGTGCAGAAGCCACTAACATATCACTGAATAATAAAAGTTACATGAAAATATCTTCATAAAATATCTATGGCATGATCCAAAACTGTTTAACAGTTTTATCTTCCTCTACTACTAAAGTAAAATGAAAATCTTTTGTGAAAGTTTTCATAAATAAAAATGTTTGATTTTAATGAAAATAATATTACATTATAGGAAGATATTAAAACAAAATTGGTAAACTTGTCATTTATGCTCTTTGTTTTTCTTACTTCTCATCATTCACTAGGAAAAGATCTGAAACGAAATACATTCTCATCTGTCTTTCAGTGACAGGCCACTTTTATCAACTGCATGCTGTGCTTGTATGCAATATATCAGTATGTGTGAACTTGACACTTTGATCAGGGGATATGACTCCTATTGAAATGGTGTCTACCCTCATCTCAGAAACTCTATACTAAATTACAGTGGGAGCTCTGATTCTGAGAGTTCACCAAAGAGATAATTGAATAAAGCTTCATTCACCTTCAAAAAGGAATTCTATCAACATTTGGAGTGCAGGTTTGGAGTAGAGGGTAATAGACAAATAGCACAAAACTCAGTTTACTTGGCATCCTGATAAGGATGATGAATTAATACTCTTCTTTAGAAGAATTAAAATTGAAGTGATGAGAGAAGACTCCTCTCAATATAAGCCATTTTTCTTTCTAAATAGTTGAAGGATTTTTAAAAATATTTAATTCCACCAAGCATTCTATTCTTTATCATCTACTAAACACCAGATACTGTAAAACATTTGCAAATGCAAGTAAGAAAAAAAAATCCATCCCTGATTTCTGAGAGTTCATAATTGATCATGAGAGGTATTTGAACAGACATTAACAAATAATTATAATAGATTGTGTTGACTGCTTACTCTAAAGTGAAATATGACACATGGACATGTGCAGGAGCTGTCCATTTAGTCTTCAAAGGACTGATTATTAATTGTAAAGGAATCTTACAAGCCAGTTTCTGAGCCTGAAATTGGTCATATTGGTATCATATGCACCATGAAAAGTTATACATCCTGGATATAATGCCTACCAAGTGTGTTTACCTGCACAGTAATAGGTAGGCCAGATGGGACCCAAATTGTGGCTTAGTCAAGATCATTTAGTAATATTCATTTGAAAATAATCCAAGGTATTTTTAAACATTACTTGAATGAAAACATTTTGTGTTACATATGAAATGGATGAAAAGAAAGAACATGCTTGAGAATGCTGAGCTTCGATGTACTCAACAATTTGCCATTTTTTCATACTTTCTTACTGTACTGTCAAAAAATAATGCTACTAACTCTATTAATCTCCTTTTCAGGCAGCTTATCAAAATCTGTAGGATTTAAAGCAACGTCTCTGATTATTCCTTTTAGTCACATGGTCCCCTATCTTAGCAGAGTTCTGGCACATGAAATTGTCTCTATGTTATTGCATTTCTTGTCTTGTATTCAGGGTCAAATGATGTTCTAGTTCCTTTTTCAAGCTGGTTACTAAATGCTGCCAAATTGGCTCCCAGCTCAGTTATGTGGGCTATATGCTGGAGCTGTATTGACTTCTAGTAACCCACACTGATAAATATTCTCCATAGTTCAGGACTTTAAGTTTCCTTTTCTACTTCACTTTTGCTTCACCTCCCCTTTAGGGTTGTTAGATAAAATACAACACAATGCTGTTTGCTATTTATTTGAAATTATAATGGAACTGGAGATCTTGTATTTCCATGTTTTTATAGGGAAATCTTAGTGCTTTCTTAATTTCAACCTGACTCCCCCCAAAAGCCATAAAATTGTTCAAAATCTCTAAGTTTTTCCACACTGACCAAAGGCAGTGAAGGTAAGGAGATCAAATTTTTATTCTGTTAGTACTCTGTGGAAATTGGAAGAGGCTTACAAGCTCACCCCTAAACTTCCTAGGTGGCAATTTTCCTAGGATACTTTAAGCTTGTAAAGGGGGAGCATCAGGTTTAAATTATAAAATGTAACTATTTTTCTAAGAGAGAAAGTACATTATAATCACTTGAAAATCAAATGGGAAAGAAGAGGAAAGAGATATTCCAAACATGAAAAAGTGCTTTATTTAGAAGGGAAAGTTCTAGCTTATAATGTGTCATTTAAATTTCAGTCTCTATATGAGATTACAATGTAATTATTTGAGATTACATGATTGAAGTTTTGAAACTTACTAAAAAATGCCTTCTTGTTTCTGTATCTGTACAGTGTGTTCCATGGAAGTTGTACTTTACAATGAGTAGAGTGTAGAATTTAAATCTCTGTGCTTGTCGTTTTCAATTCTACCTTCATTTGCTATCCAATCTGTGATATTCTGCAAATTACTTAATTTTCTAAGTCATGGTTTTGTTATCTCTAAAATAAGGGTGACCCAAGCACCTTGCTCATAAAGTTGTCACTGAAAGCCTATGTATATAAAATAATTAGAATGTTATCTGACAGAAGATATAGACTCAATATCCATTTAATTTTATTATCTTCATCTCCATAACTTGATTAGGCAGCAACCAGCCATGGAAAAATGTGAAAAAGTGATTAACAAAGAATTATTATAAATGTGTACTATGTTAGAGCAGAATATATGATTTCCATAATTTATGTTAATATTTATGTAGTGAGTCCATGAGTAAGTTATTCTGACTCTGACCCTGAGAGTTTGGATACAGTGTATTCTTTACACTGACAGAAAACCAAAAAAATGCATGCACTTTTTAAAAAAAATTTTTGCCAGGCAGAGTTAGATAGTGAGAGAGAAAGAGACAGAGAGAGAGTTATAGACAGTGAGAGAGACAGAGTGAAAGGTCTGCCTTCCATTGGTTCACTCCCCCAATGGCCGCTACGGCCGGCGCTGTGCCAATCTGAAGCCAGGAGCCAGGTGCTTCCTCCTGGTCTCCAATGAGGGTGCAAGGACTCAAGCACTTGTGCCATCCTCTGCCCTCCCGGGCCACAGCAGAGAGCTGGACTGGAAGAGGAGCAACGGGGACTAGTACCCGGCGCCCCAACCAAGACTAGAGCCCGGGGTGCCGACTCCGCAGGTGGAGGATTAGCCAAGTGAGCTATGGCACTGGCCCTGCACTTTTCATGTTAAAATTTTTATTCTCAATTTAGTAAAATTTTAATTTATTATTTCTAAGGATTTGTAGAAATATTTTGAAATCTCAGTAGTCTCTCAACATTGATAATATATTCATAGAAAAATTGCTGACTTCTATAGTACCAGTATTTTAGTCTATTTAAACTTATTAAACAATACCAGTAAAAGGAAAAAATTATAAATTGATGTAAGAATAATGTTTAAGCCTTTCTATTGACAATTAAGTATCGGTATTACTTCAGAGGAATGGCTTTTTAGCAGATCCATTTCCTACAGAATATATGGTGCTTTTCCAATGCATGAACAGCATACAAACAAATAGGATGCTTTCTAACATTCAGAACCATAGCTCTGTGGCTTGTTAAAGAGCAGTAATAAGTGACTTCTTCACATATACATATTTATGAAAAGTTTTCAGTCTGTGCAAATGTCCTCCTCCCTTATTTTAGTAATAATTGGTAATGACTCTCTTTGAATTGTGTGAAATGACATCTATGGTCTTAAATCTTTAATTTATAAACTTTCTGGGGTAGGGATTGTGGTACAATGGGTCAAGCCACTTCTTGCGATGTCCACATCTCATATCAAAATGCTCCTTTCAAGTTCTGCCTACTTCACATTTAATGCAGCTTCCTGATAACGCAGACACTGGGAGGCAGAGGACCATGACTCAAGTCCATGATTTGCTGCCACCATGAGGGAAACCAAGATGGAATTACAGAGCTGGATTTTGGTGGGGCCCACTCCTGGCTGTTCTCTGCATTTGGGAAGTGAATTAGAGGATGGAAGGTCTCTGTTATCTATCTCTACCTTTCTGTCATTCTGCTTTACAAATAAATGAAAATAAAATTTAAAAACCTTTTCTCCTTTTTAAAAAAATCATTAATATAAATAGAACAGAATTCATGCATTTCATAGATATAATTCTAAGAAGATAATCATACTTCCCTTCCTTCCTCCCTACCTCAGTTCTGCCTCCTTCCTTTCTTTTTTATTCATTTAATTTTTGCAATAGCATACTTTCAATTTACTTTATAATCATAGGCTTAGTGTAACACTAACTATAATATTCTATAAGCAAAATGTAGAAAGACCACTATTCCACAGGAATATAGACAAGAGCTATAAACAGTAATTAATTCATAGGCTGTCAGTTTCATTCTTATACATTATTATTATTGAATTTTATATTGACTACCTTATATCAGAGAAAGCATGATACTTGTCTTTTTGGGACTGGTTTATTTAATTAAGCATAGTGGCCTCCAGTTGTGTCCATTTTGTTGCAAAAGACAGGATTTCATTTTTTATGGCTAAGTAGTTTTCCATCGTGTGCGTGTGTGTGTGTGTATACACTATATTTTTTTTATCCAGTCATCAGTTGATGAACTGGCTTGATTCCACATCTTAGCCATTGGGAATTGAGCTGCTAGATCATGGAGGTACAAATAACTCTTTAATATGATTTCTTTTCCTCTGGGAAAATTCCCAGGAGGGCCATGGCTGGGACAGGTGGTAGATCTGTTTGTAGACAGAAAGCTTCTGGGTTTTCCTAACAGAAATTGTTAGCTTTGACATGAATAGAAAGCTTTAAATACCTATATATCATAAGGAATAAAACTAAGTTAGGTAGCATGTCAGAAAGGCTCGAATAAGGTTTATATTAGTAGTTGGTGGGAGCAGGGCAAGGAGAGAAAAAAACAAAGAAATAAAGAAGAGCAAAAGGAAAAAAAAATGATTAAATCTAGACAACTGAGTGAGCTGTTTTCATTTAAAATTAAATACATTACAGCTTTTAATGAAAGATTTCATCATCCTTTAACAAGTAATTCTCAGTTCCTGTGCTAGTTTCTATTCAATATTCCTTTTCTTCTTTCAACATTATTCTTTCTGTCTTTCCTCAACCTGATTATTTTCTGTATGACTTGAAAAGCTCTGATGAAGAGTTCATTTTCAATTTCTTTCTCATACTCTTTGCCATAAAAGAAGAATTGGATCAAACTGATTTTTGCTTCTCTACAGTGAAAAACCTATTTCTTTAACCTAGATACATATAGGTTCTCTTTGTCTTTAGGGATGTTATTTTGCCACTTATCTTCTCTTTCTTTTAACAACAACTTTGTATTGGATTTGGCATAATCCTTTTAGTTGGTCAATTTTACAAGAAATTAGTTGCCTGTATTTTAGAGGAGATATAATATGGTATAGATATATATTCTTTTTTTTGACATAATGGAATCATTGTTTTTATTTGCTAATTTCTTTTCTTTTTTTTATTAAACTTTTATTTAATGAATATAAATGGTATAGATATATATTCTAACTTCACAGAGTTCCATCTAGTATTATCTTTTTGAGGTTTTTTTTTAATTGCAGTTTATACTTTGAAAAACAATTTTTGAGATTTTTCTAGCTATTTCCTCACACTGCTTCTTTAATCTGTAATTTTGTTTGTTTTCTCTTATTTTTTTTTGCTTATTTTGAATTAAAATCACAGTAGTTTAATCTCACCCTTGGATTTTGATGTGGTATTTGCTGGTGATGTCTGGAAAGAAAAGACAAAGTATGAAACCACAGCCAGAGCAGGTTTATTCAGAAAAATGAAGCCTGGGAGGGGCTCACTCCCAGGTGAATGCATGGCAGATAATTGCCAAGCAAACACACAGCAGAGAGAGACCCCCTCCCTTACAGACTACTGGTTTATATAGTGCAAAGTAGCGGGAAGGGGCTTGGACGTCTGGACTAAAGCTGTGCTGCTGAGATAGAGGGAGAGCTTGGGCTAGATCTAAAGGTCCTGCGAGATTACAGTGTGAGCTGGGAGGGGTTTGGACTGAGGCTGAGGCTGGACTCTGGGGCTGAGCTGCTGACCTGGGGAGAGAGAGCTCAGGCTGTAGCTGGACTCTTCAGATACTTGTGTGTCCAGCATATCAAGGCAGGGTGGGACTGTATTAGCAGGGCACAGAAATGGGGGCCTGCTTGCTGTTATGCAGGTGAGAGCTCAACATGGATTCAAGGTTGTTTGTCCTTGCTCCATCAAACCTCACTCTGAGTATACATAAGGAGAAGGGATGCCCAATCCTTCCTGGCTACTTCCTGCTGATATGGGACATTGCTGCAGGATAGGGTATCTATACTGTGGATCAGATTGATTGGAGAAGAGCAGTCTTGTCATGTTCCTGTGTGACACCTCAGGATTTATCAGTTATCCATTCCTGTTGAAACTGTTGAAATATGTTACTTATACATGGTAGGAATAAAAGCACCATGACTATGAGGAGAAGCGGAAAGAGCAGAGACATCACCCAAGGTGGGAAAGATGGCCACAACCAAATTGATGAGCTAAAACTATTTTGGGAAGGGATTTCATTAGCCTCCTTTTTTATGCATTCTATCCCTTCTCTTACCACACCTGGCTTGTTGGTGTAAAAACAACATTCTTTACTAGAAAGAGACAGAGTCCTTTTTTTGCAATGAGGGAGTCTAATCCTCAGCAGCTCAAAGGACCACCACTGCCAAGGCACCACCTGGTCTTGGAGATGAGATAATTTTTGTGCTAGATCATCTAGGTGTTCCTTGAATGAGTGAAATATGTTTTCAATTGCTTTTGCCTTGTCTGCTGAGATTGCTAGTCCAGCCACTCCTGTTCCAACTCCTGCCAGGACACCCAATGTAATTAACAAGAGGGTGAGTCCAAAATCCCTCTTCACCCATCTGATTACAAAAAGAGAGAATTAAATTGGGCCTAGAGTATAGGACCGAGGGGCAAATAAGAATATAAAAGTACAGATTCCTGTCCATTTAGTGGGAAGACAGATATATGCCTGGTTGCCACGGAGAAAGAATGCTCCTGTTTCTGGCCCCAGGCATGCTATGAAATGGAACTAGATGGGTTCTTTGTTTATTGATGGTTTATGTATTTTGCAGGTATATGCCTTTGAGGACAGTTTTGCCAGCCTCAATCTATTGCTGAGGGTGGAGCTAGTTTAGAGTGACAGTCTAGTTACAGGCTGGGTGGGACAATGAAACCACTTTATGTGGAGAGCGGAAGGAAGGATGGCTCTTTCATGTAGGGGCTTGAACAATCAGAGAGGCTATAGTGAAAACACCAAGGAGAGGTCTATTAGGTGGATATGTCAGTTATCCAGCTATCTCTGGCTCACATCTGGATATCCATTACTTGTGGCCATGCTCCAGAGTTTTACAGATCCAATAAGAAGAGACATTGGAGTTAGATTTAAAGAAGAGATGAGAGGAAGCATTGATGAGAGGCATGCATGAGTTAGAAGAGTAGGAATCTGTAATTAAAGGAATTTGTACAAAAAGGAGGGGAGCAAGATGAGAAACAGGGGATAGCAGAAAAGCATCCAACCCAGAATAGATAAGAGTGCAAAGAAAAGTTGTTCACCACAGGTCCAGCTAGTGAGAGTGAGTTCCACCAAGCATATGGCAAAGATTTGGGCTAGGACTACAGCTGCAGATGGAAGCAGAAGATGACAGTGCATTACAATAAGAAGTATAAACAGAAGATAAAAAAGGATATCTGTATAGAAATGAAATCACAGAGATAACCCTGGAGCTTTCAACCTGAAACATGGTCAAGAAGGTAGCCTGGTGAAATCAAATGCTGAGGGCTGTCCTATAGAATTACTTGGAGAAATCTGTGAAATTCAGAAATAGTCAATGACGTGAAAAGGTGGTCCTAGTGGTATTGTGGGGAACCATGTCAACCTGAGAGTGATGGGACCTGTGGGAGAAGACATATACAAAGGAGATGTTATACTTTTAATGAAGTAAAATGAACCCAGGGGTTGGCCCTTAATTTTGGCAGAAGTGGAGGTAGTATCACTTTATAGTGCCCACTTCTTTTGGGTTTTCAGGAAGCCTCATTGCAATAGACCCAACTACCACATTGAAAGGTAGGAGTATAGTTGGAAGGTAGAGGACGAGATTTAGGTAGATGTGTGTCTGCATAATTCCATAAGTAAGGGTGATTTCTGTGAGAAGAGGAAAGTGAGCACAGTGGCTTCTGGATTTTGGAAGGGTAGAAACCTAGGTGTGAGAAGATACCTTCCATGTAAAATTTCAAGTGGACTAAGCATTAATGGCTTCCAGGGATAAGATCTAACCCTTAACAAGGCTAAAGGAAGAAGGTTTACTCAATGTAAGTGGACCTGGGTGGAGATTTTAGTTAGAGTCTGCTTTAAGATTCTGTTCATCTGTTCTACTTTTCTTGAGGAATAGAGGTGATAGGGAATCTGAAAATACCATGAAAAATGAAGAGAGGTGGATACCAGCTGAGTAATTTGAGAGGTATATTCTGGCCCATTATCTAATTGTATGGAAGCAGAAAGTCCAAATCTGGGGAAAATATCGTTTACTAATATATTAGAGACAGTGAAAGCTCTTTTAGTAGTGGTAGGGAATGCCTCCATCCAACCTGAAAAGGTGTCCACCATAACCAGAAGGTGACATACACACTTAACTGACAGCATATGGGTGAGGTTAGTCTTCCAGTCCTCTCCTAGAAGTGATCCGTGGGCCTGGTGAGTGTGGGATGGGGGTTGTCTTTTATTGGAATTGGGGTTATCAGTATGAGAGATGATCCATTTATAGGGCATGTTATGCAGAATCTCTCATATGACAGGAGTTATGTATTTGTGTGTTTTAAGAAATTAAGAAGAGAGTTTGGTGTGAGTGGTATAAAGAGTGGAGGTATTTTCAGAAAGATAGCTTGAAGAGAAGAGGAGAGAATTAATTTACTATCTAGATACCACCACAAGTCCTCTTCAAAAGCCCCTTGTTTTTGGAGTTGAGAAACTTCTGAGTGTTAGGTCAAAGAAATGAAACAGGACTCTTTCCCCAAGGGCTGCTGGCTTTAGCTGTCAGATCAGCCTTGTTGTTAGCTTCTGATAGGTACTGTTTGTCTTTCTAGTGGCCTTTGCAATGAATAACAAAAACTTCTGTTGGCAGCTGGGCAACATCAAGAAGGGCTTTAATCAGTTCGTCATTTATTATAGGGGTACCTCAGGCTGTTAGGAAGCCTCTTTCCTGCTATACCTGGGTATTAGAATTGATGATGTTATAGATATATTTAGAATCTGTATATATTGATGATTTTTCCCTTGGCTAAGGTCAAGGCTCAAGTCAAGGCCACTAATTTGCCTGTTGGGAGGTTGTTCCTTGAGATAGGGACTTAACGTTGATGAACCTTGGAGGGGGCGGATGAAGCATCATCATGGTATTCCTAAATTATTGCATATCTAGCAGAAATGGGGGGAGTTTTGGTGGCATTACCATCAATAAACCAGTCAGGGGCTTGGGGAATGTGAGGTGGTGGAAAGTATTTAAGAAGTCAAGGATATCAGGGCAGTAATGGGGTTTAAGGGAGTCAGGTGTGGCAGTGTGGAGAAGTGTAGCTGAGATTTGAGAAGTGCAAATATGGAAGGTGACAGTAGGCAGAAAAAGGGTGGGAAGAAGGACTTGGATATGAGATGGTGATGTAGATTGAAGAGTTCGGTGGCTAAGAAGGTCTTGCAACCCATGAGAGTATTAGATTGTAAGGGTTATGAAAGGTGAGTTTTTGGTCTTCTGGTAGAGGAAAGCTGCTGTGGCCAGGGTCCTCAAGCACAGGGGCCAGCCCTTATAAATCCAATCTAATTGTCTGGGGAAATAGGCCACAGAGGTGGTAGAGTCCCCTGCCATTTGGGCCTGGAGAATGTGCCTTTGTCCCTTCAAGCTATGAATATATAGAAGGAATGGTTTTATGTGGGTTAAAAAGGCTCAGGGCAAGGGCTTGTAGAAAAGTCTTTTTTCAATTTTGGAATGGGATTTCTAGAGAAGATGTCCCCTGTAAGGGCTCTTCTAGATCACCTTTTATAGCTTCACAGATCGATTTAGCAATAAGAGAGAAGTTTGGAATCCTGAAGTGAGTCCCAGGAAAGAAAGGAGGTCTTATTTAATATGTGGGAAAGGAGGGAATTTATTGCATGAGTATTGGTGTCAATAGAAGTCCCAGGAAGATGACAAAAGTGGAAATTAGCTGGGCCTTCTTTTGAGATACCATATAACCTTTCTCGACTAGAAAATTCAAGACTAAAGGTATATTGGAGACAGGTCTCTTGAAAGGGGCTACAGAGTAATAGATCCTTGATATATTGAAGAAGAGTGCTGGGTGAAAAATTAACAGAGGCTAGATCTGCCCACAGGGCCTGACCAAAGAAATGTGGACTGTCATGAAAACCTTGGGGTGACACTGTCCAGGTGAGCTGTTGAGTAAGAGGAGTAGTGGGGTCAGACCAGATGAAAGCAAAAAGTAGTTGGGAATATTGATTGAGAGGAATTGTGAAGAAGGCATTCTTTAAGTCCAACACAGAAAAGAAGGAAGTTATAGGGAGTATATGGGAAACAAGAGTATAGGGTTTAGGCACAACACGGTAAACAGGATGGATGAGGCATTAATGCTTCAGATGATAGGAACCATCTGGTTTTTTGATGGTAAGTGTAGGTAAATATACAATATAGTACACAGCCCTCTGAACTTGAAGGATATAGCTTTTCTAGCATTCTTTAGGGAGATATGAACAAGAGTATGGTGGGTGGCAATTATAGGGTGTGATGTGTCCCATATTAAAGGATTTTCTAAAGGGAGGGTGCGGTCTGGGATAGAGAGGTAGGGGTGGAATGTCACTCATATGAAGGATAAGTGTATAGGATAAGTGTATAGGTTTTATTTCTGGTGGGAATGGAGCCAGATGCCCCTAGGTGATGGAGAAAATATCTGCCTAACAGGGGTGTTGGGCAATTTGACAGAACTAGGAAAGAATATATCGTAACATCCCCAAAGGAGCAATATAAAGAGGAGGGGAGATTTATTGGGCATCTCTATGAGTCCTTTTATGCCAACAACAGAGACAGAGGAAGGAATGAGTGGGCTACGATATTCATTTAAAATAGATACACTAGCCTCGTTATCCATCCAAAAGGAATTTTGCTTGCCAGACATTGTCTCTATTACCCTTGGGTCCAAGGACTGGTCTGCAATGGGGCTGTGGAACCTGGGCTCCTTCATGATGTTAGGTTTAACAGAGATGAGATGTGAAGAGGGCCACCCCAGACAGGGAGGGCGCCCTCTCTGGGGGTAGTACAACTTCCAGTTTCCTCACTTTCCACAGTTGGAGCATGGCTTATTGGGAGGCCTCAGATTAGAGCAGTCATTGGCCCAGTGCCCAGCATTGCCACATCAAGACCAAGCTCTTGCAGCACTGGGACTTGATTTGTGACTTGGGTTTTGGTAGACTGCAGAGGCAAGCATATGATATTTTAATTTTATATGTTTTTTTTTTCCTTTTGAGTCCTTAGTTCCTCATCCCTATTGTTAAAGAAGCAAAATGCTGCATTTATGAGCTCTCTCTGGGGAGTTTGTGGGCCACTATCCAACTATCAGTGTTTGTGCCCAATATCTGGGGCTGATTGGGACATAAAGTGGGTATTTAAAAACAGCTGTCCCTCTGGAGAATTGGGATCTGTATTGGTATATTTTGTAACTGCCTCTATAACATGGGCCAAAGAAACAGCAGGATTTTCATCAGGTCCCTACACAACCTCCCAGATCTTGTCATAGTTAATCTGCTTATGGCTGTTTTTAACCCATAGCTGCCAAAATAAAGGAAATCAGGACTCTGTAGTACATATTAAATTATAAATTATTATATGTAGTACATATAAAATTATATTATTATAATTGTAGTACATATAAAATTAAAAGGATGGGATAATGGAGACAGTGGTGGGTGGAGGGTTTGAGGGTGGGCTTTTCTGCTTTGGGAAGAACAGAATAAAGAGAAGAATTGGACAGAGTATGAGGACAAAGGGACAGGAGGAGTGGTTTCAGCTGTCACTGAGGGGGAGAGAAGAGTCTTTTTCAGGTCCTTCTGGAAGATTGTGATCCCGAGGCCCCGAGAAGGGGAGGAGAGAGGGATGAGCAAGGTGAGGGATGCCCCATGCTTTTCTCCTGCTTGAGGAGGTCTTGGACTGAGGACAGTAGGACTCAGAGAAGGAAAATGGTTTGGATATATGGGACCTCTGACAATTTGCCATCTCTCCATGTACAGTTATCAAGATCATGGAGAATTTGGAGGTCAAGAGTGCCCAATTCTGGCCACTTAGCATCATTTTCCAGTGTATGTTCAGGCTAGGCTTTAGTACAAAGGAAGATAAGTGATTTCAGCCTAATCTACCTCTTTAGGCGCAACTCATGCAGGTTTAACAGGCCATAGGGGAGTCAGGTGGGATGCAAGAAATTTTGGAGCCCATCAGTCAGGTAAAATGGGGCTGGAAGTTAGAGGATCAGTCACTTAGAGTACCCCTTAAGAAGCCTCCCCAACCAGAGTTTTCTGAAGAAGAGAGAGTGGTCCTGGCTTTTCAGGATATGCGTCCTTGTCCTGAAAGTGGGACAAGTCCCTCCCCCCATTAGATCTCCTGGTGTTTCTGTTCTTGGAACAGAAGGGAAGGAGGAACAGAGTCTGTCCCAGTGTACTTTAAGGAGATGGAGGCTGACTTCTTGCCAGTCTGCCAGGCTGAAAATCAGGGCTCATGTTGGATGCAGAAGAGATCCAGCAAAGGCCTTTAGCTGTGATTTGTGGGGAGTCTGGGTGCAGGAAAATTAAAACAGATAGTGAGAAGGCAGAAGAACAAGGACAAGGAAACTCTCAGCTCACCTGGGAAGTTTTGGAGAGGCGTCTCTCAGGCTTGTCCAACTTACTCCGAGGAGGACAGTCAGGGAGGAACCTGGAAGTTTTCACACTCCTCCACCAAAGAGAAGCACTTGGTCATAAAAGAAATCAATTTTCATATACCTTCTCAGCCAGTCAGGGTCCAATGTCACCAAGGAGTAGTCTTGACCAGAGACTCACAGGTTATTTCCAGTCTCACACATCCACAGTCACTAGAAAGGAAAATGTAGGATAGGAAACATCAAGTAAGAGGTAGACTGGGATTCAGCCTCACAGGAACATTTTGGCTGGGGGCTTCCCCTGGGTGTGAAAGGGATCTCCATGAGGGCCAGACACTCAACAGTTTGTGGTCTTCACCATGGTTGCCACAGAGAGAAGAGGAAAGTTTGAAGGAAATGAAGAATCCTCATCCATAGAGTATCAGAGCTTTTGGCATGCAGCAGGTCAGAATTCACCCCAGGCCAGGTAGAAGGAGAGATATTGTTACTGCATTAGATCAAGAAAGTGCATTTTATGTAAGACAGAAAGTGAAAGAGCATTTATGATAGTTCTTTAGTGCTCTTTATATTCTGAGACCTGTACTCTGTAATTTACTATTCACAACAACCTTATAAAGCACTGATCATTAGTACCCTCTTATTTGCAGATGAATTAATAAAAAGAGGAGAGTTTGTTTTCTCTCTTAAAGCTAGTTGAATAGGGGCTGGCTCCTTGGCTCACTTGGTTAATCCTCCATCTGCGGCACCAGCATCCCATATGGGCATCAGGTTCTAGTCCCAGTTGCTCCTCTTCCCATCCAGCTCTCTGCTGTGGCCTGGGAAGGCAGTGGAGGATGGCCCAAGTGCTTGGGCCCCTGCACCCACATGGGAGGCCAGGAAGAAGCACCTGGCTCCTGGCTTCGGATTGGCACAGTGCTGGCCGTAGCCGCCATTTGGGTAGTGAACAAACAGAAGGAAGAGATTTCTCTCAGTCTCTCTCTGTCACTGTCTATAACTCTACCTGTTAAAAAAAAAAAAAAAAAAAAAAAAAAAAAAAAAAAAACAAGCTAGTTGAATAGCAGAGCCATTATAAAATCCCAGTTCTGAGTAACATTAAAGTCAGAGTTTTTCAACATCTTATTATCTATCATTGCCATCCCTTCATACTAGGGATTCAAATTCAAATATCATTAAAAATGGGGTCCTATGGTATACATACACTATGGAGTACCACTCAGGTGTGAAAAAAAAAAAGAAATGAAATTTTTTTGCAACAAAATGGATGCAACTGCAAACCATTATACTTAGTGAAATAGGCCAGTCCAAAAGGATAAATACCATATGTTTTCCCTGATCTGTGGTAACTAATAGAATATGTAAAATATAATGAATTGGACTTAAATGGAAATTTTGAGATTCAATGATTGTCTACAGTCATTGTCTCTACTGTTGAAGAACATTTTTTTTTCATACAATTTGCTGAACTCTTTACTTAGTATAGGGCTAAATTTATGAATATGAAGTAAACTGAAAATAGATCTTTGCATAACTTAAGAGTGGAATAGGAGTTTCTAAATCTGTATAAATGAACTACTTGAAACATGTATACATTAAAAAAATTTTAAAAAGAAAAAAGTTTATTAGTATATTATTTTATTCAAATAAACATTTTCCTAGAACCAGGAGATCTGAACAAAAAGCAGAAGTTTCTGGAGCTCTGCCTACTCTAGTAAAACTCTTTCACTCCCAACCTGCCCCCAGCAGTGCTTTGTTACAGCTCCCATGAAAATATGGAACTTTGCAAAGCAAGGTTTTGAAACTGGCATCATTTCCCTTGCAAGCAAAATGAGCTTTACAAAGCCAGTGACGTACCCCAAACATTGTTTCTGATATTGACAGAGAGGAGATCTGTAGGAGTCCTGCAGAGAAGAAGACCAACCAACACTTTTCACAGCATCATTGATAAGGGCCTTCTGGGCTTCATGTTCTTCTCATAGATGAAATAGGCATAATGATGCAGACTGCCCCCACCCGCAGGCAGTTCCATGAACAGCTGTGAGCAACATGCATTTTATGAAATAGTACAGATGTTCTTCATTATAAATATTATGGAGACATTTAATGGTGTTTTAAATAAAGATGAATGACAAAGGTAATTATTGACAGTGATGGAGAGTGTATACATCTTGGATATGAAGAAAACATATTGTCTCCTGTGTATTATTTGGTAGACTTTGTGAAACATGGATTTTTTGAGCCTGGTAAGATGTAATGAATTTAAACTAACTGTTAAAAGTTTACTTTTATTTTCTTCCTTGCATCTAATCACTAGAAAAACAAAATGATCATACTTAAAACATAACAATTGCTATATTTTTTTGTCAAAACTCCTAACCTTGTGAAGTTCTGTAATCTGGACCTGGTAATGATCTAACCTTCCTAAGGCACATCAGTTTCATCCAGCATTAATTGGTGATAAATTTTGTGAACTTTCATATGATGAAATTGTGATGGCAGGAATCGGTTGTCTCTCCCTTAGATCCCAGAATGTCAGATTATCTCTGAAGTCTGTATTTCCTGGAAATATTGGTATAATATGGCCAGTAAGGGGTTAAAGCTAGACCTCAAAGATTTTGAAAGAGACCAAATTACTTATAGTAAATTGAGACATATGTCTAAACATAGATTACCATTAGTGCCATCAATACACCAAGCTATCTACAAGAAGGAATATTTGATTGTTTTAGTCTCTAAATCACTGATATATATGTTAAGCATTTCTAAATTTGTCTATACCTCTATGGATTCCTTTGGATGATTCAAATAACTGTTGTAGCAACAGGAGAAGGCCATTATATCCGTGTACACTGATAGCTGGTACCTCAAGCTGCAAATGAACCTGAAACAGCTTCATGTCAAGGTACTGTTAGCAAGTGGAGTTATTTCATCTTTCTTTGCAAACTTCACCTCTGTTACTGTCACATATCTTCTCAGCTCACAAGTAGATATTAAGTTTACTGAAACAGTTCTCCCCTTTCTTCACAATGTTGGCAAAAATAGATCAATTTCTGAAAGTCCTGCCTTGGGTAGGCATAGCCTTGTCTTGATTCTGAACCAAGAGTCATGTCTGATCTGATGGAATACGCTGCTTCTATGCAAGCCAGTCACATTTAAGGAGTGTCTTGCCTCAGTGCCCTGGATTAATTTAAGTGACATTTAAACACGTCTGGAGTACAGAAATTCAAGTTACATATGAAAACCTACGGTAGAGAATCATTGTAGAGTAGGCAAATATTTATTCACTTGCACACAAAAATTACCAGCTATAAATTTAAAAAGAAAAGATGAGCTGAACTATACTAAAATGAACAAATTCTATGATCAAAAGTAACACTAACAGGGGATAAAAATAATACTCAAAGCATGAGAAAATATTGGTAATGCATGTATCTGTAATAAAACAAGACTTTTATGTAAAATATATGGGAAACTCCTAACATTTAAGAAAAAAAGACTAATAATCCAACAGCAAAAATGGACAAAAATTTTTAAAACATTATAATGCAGATATCCAAATGGCCAATAAAGACATAGCAAGATTTCCAATTTCATTCATCGTTAAGAAATGCAAATCATAATTTCCATTGTGATACTACCAGAATGGCCAAAGTGAAAAAAAAAATAGACAATGTCTAGTGCAAAATCCTCCTACATTGCTTCTGTAGTTGCATTATTTATTATATTGTCTTGGAAAAGGCATTAATCAGCAATTATTAAGGCTGAATTTCATATCTTATGATGAAGTAATTCTATCCTTCAGTATACCCCAGGAGGAATTGATATGTATACTTAAAAAAAGGCATAAGATAAAATGTTTCTAGTACCACTAATTATAATTGTCTTAACTAGAAATTAACAGGGTGCTCATTATGAGAAGAGTGAATTTATCATGGTATATTGACACAATGGACTTTTATTCATCTGTGAGAATCAGTAACTTACAATGGCACAGAGAAAATGGATGACTATAACAAAATATACTTAATTGGAAGAAACAAACATAAAAATATGTACATAATATAATTTTAATTTATAAAGGAAAAAACAGTGCAGGCCTATAGACTTTTTAGAGGCCAGGATAAAGAGAACATTTGCATAATGATATTGACTGGAAGGGAGCATTGAAGTGGCATCTACAACCCCAGTAATATTCTCTGTCTTGCTTTGGGTCTTGGTTATATACATATATATATTTATTTATTCAAAAGTCAGTTACACAGAGAGAAGAGAGGCAGAGAGAGAGAGAGAGAGGTCTTCTATACACTGGCTCACTCCCCAGATGGCTGCAAAGGCCGGAGCTGCGCCAATCTGAAGCCAGGAGCCAGGGGCTTCTTCCAGGTCTCCCACATGGGTCCTTTGGCTATCTTCTACTGCTTTCCCAGGCCATAGCAGAAAGCTGGATGGGAAGAGGAGCAGCTGGGACTAGAACCGGCACCCATATGGGATGCCAGTAATTCAGGCCAGGGTTTTAACCCACTGCACCATAGCACCAGCCCCATACACATGCTTAATTTATGTAAAAGTCAAACTGGTATGTTAACTATTTGCTATTTGCATTTTCATTTTAAATAATTTTAAATATCATTTCAATGAAAAGTTAGTGTATGTGTGAAAGCTATTTATAAAGGGTCTATGTTTCTTGCTCCTCACTCTGCCGCTTATTTTCTAGCCTAATTTATCTTGGAATCCTATTTCATGTTTATCAAACAGAGGTCTGTCACTGAGAGTCAGGCATCTTGCCTGGCACTGTCCCATCACCGTACATTCTTTTTTCGCCCAGAGCTGGATCGTGTCTTGAATAAATCTTGTTCATCACTTTGATGTCCTTCCCTCCCTACATATGAATATTTACTACCAGTGACAAAAAGTCCCTCTAATCTTCACAGTGTCTGCTGGCTTAATTCGTGAATACGTGGAGAATGATATCTGGGCTAGGAATGGATTTTGTATTGCCTCTCAGGATTTAATATTTTGAGGGGTGACTATTGTGTCATGACAGGTGAGCTGCTGCTTGAGATGCCCACATCTTGTATGGGAATGCCTGGGTCTAAGCCCTAGCTCCACTACTGATTCCAGCTTCCTACTGATTGTGCATTCTGTGCACAGCAGGTGATGGTTCAAATACTTACATTGTTGCTTTGCATTTGGGAGACAAAGATGGAGTTATGGAGTTCCTTCTCTAGCTCTCTCAAGATTTATTATATATATTTGAAAAACAGAGTTACAGAGAGAGAGAGAGGGGGAGAGAGAGAGAGAGAGAGAGAGAGAGAGAGAGAGAGAGAGAGATCTTCAATCCACTGGTTCATTCCCCAAATGTCCATAACAGCCAAGGCTGGGCCAGGCTGAAGCCAGGAGCTAGGAGCTTCATATGGGTAGCTCACGTGGGTGTAGGCGCCCAACCACCTGGGCCATCTTCCACTGCATTCCCAGCTGCATTAACAGGGAGCTGGATTGGAAGTCGAGCAGCTGAGACTCAAACCAGTGCCCATTGCCACAACACTGGCCCCCAGGATGTAGTTTTTCTGGCTCCTGGTTTCAGTCTGGCCCAGAGCCCACTGTTGTGGTCATTTGAGAAGTGATCCAGAGGGTATCTCTCACTCTCTAATTATTTTCAAATAAGAATAAATAATTAAAACTTTGAAATGTTTAATAAGTTGAGTTATTAAATTTCCCCCTAAAGGAGACCGATGTTTATTTTCTGGTGAGTTTTAGTCCCGTTTATGGCACCTGTAGAATCCTTCTCTTCACCCTTTTTCACATACAATTAGACACACCTTTCATAGCTCAATCACTATTAAGTAATCCCCATTAGCTGAGCTACGTTATCCAACTGGTAGCTTTTCTAGTCAAGTCAGGCTTAGAATTTAAATTGCAAAGAAATTATAACATCCATATATAAATATATTTTATTTTAAAAATGTGAGGATTTATAACTTTGATGATGCTGTAGCATGTAAAATTTAAATGCTTTACATAGAACATTTTGAAGTAGTATCAAATAAGAATGGGAGTTTCTTTCCTTTGACAGTGTGAAAAATCAATTTGTATAAGAAGAAAAATTCAGAATCATGGGGAATTGCTTTGATAAGTTATTCTTTATAACTCACCGTATTTTTCATTTAACAGGCATTGAACAGGCTGAAGGGCATAGCTATATCAAGGAATTATTTTACTTGTGTGGCCACTCATTTCAAACATGCTTGATCAGATGCATACTCCCCATCCCATCACTGACCTCTTCGGTACTTTCTGTTCACATGCAGACATTAAAGCAGCCATATTTTCAGAGATTAAAAATTAGGACATCTTGTTCTCACATTTCCCCCATCCTCTCTTTGATCCCTCAGCTCAGACTTGATTTTTTTTTTCCAAAAACAAGCAGTAGGAATGGATGTCTTAATCCATTTTGGCCCTTGCTTGTTTCATTGAATTCTCCCCTTAGCTTCTCACCTTCAGCTGCAGGTCCATGGAGAGTTAGACTGGCAAGTGGCAGAGGAGGATAAGGGCAAATGTTTCTCTGCTTAGGTGATTCCAAATTAGCTGATGAAAACTTTTTTTGAAAGCAGATCTTCTGATGCTTGTTCCACTGTGTGCTATTAGTGGGTTCTTTCAAAGCCACATTTCTCCTGATATGGCAAAATGCTCATACTGATATTGGGGACTTTTACTTAAGATTTTATTAATTATTTTGATTAATATTTTGAAGGTTCTTGCCATATATTTAGATAAGAATTCTAAATATTGGCTGCTTATAAATGAAACAGCCAATATGATACAATTTAACATTTATTTGGAAAGAGAAATGCACAGGAAAGTGAGGCCTTTATAAGAGGGAGGATGATCTTAGAAGTTCGTCAGGCTTTTCCAGGGAGTAGACCAGAGGCTGCAAGGGAGAAAGAGCACATGGGAAGGAGAGCATGCAGGCCCAATGGGCAAGCAGGCAACAGAGGTGGCCAAAAGGTCACCCAAGCCAAGAGGTGTAGGAGCAAACAAGAAAGAGGGCCCAGTTGCTCCAGGTATTTTATTCACTTCCAAAGAAGAGTGGTTACATTGTCTGATTGGCAGGTGGGCATACAAGTGAGATCAGGTAGGGGCAGGGTGAAGGCGGGGCTTCCAGCTCACAAATCTAATTTAATCTTATCTGCCTTCCTATATCAGTATCAGTTGACCTTGGGCTGTTACCTTGTACAGATTCTTCCAGCTAGTTTCATGTTCTTCCAACAAGTGGCTCTCTTGGACAGTATTCTTTAAGGAGGTGTCACTTCTGGCTGCCTTTATGGCGTCTGTTTGGCTTTGGAGGAATAAAATATTTTTGCTACACTAAACCTGGGAGAGCAGCCTGATCTCACTGTTGCCCTCTCTTTATCTGCAGGATGCTCAAGGTAGCCTTCTGTCCTCAGACTATTCTTGATCAAAGTCTTACAGGAAACTAGGCCTGCCCTACCTGCCATCTGTATATGTGAAGTTTTCTAAGAGTGCTCCTGACTTCTGCTCTGGTGGCTTCTCTGACAATGGTAAAGAATTTCATCAGCTCAGTCAGTATTAAATGAGGTAGTAATACTTGAGTTTTCCTCTAGAAACACCCACATCCTCTGAAAGTGTTCTCTTGGTGCCCTCTTCACCTGCCATGAAGCACGGTGGGGGAGGAGGAATCTCCATCATCTCCACTGTGAGGATGCACAAGAACTGTGGCGGCATTCTGTACCCCTCCCTGTCACTTCAGAACTGCCTGTTATGCCAATACCTGTCCAAAAATCTCTACGATGCTTGATGTACCTTACGGATTCATGTACATTACTGAACCTGCTTGTGATATTCTCATGTGCTTTTATGTTTGTGTTTAGCTTTCTTATTTAGAAATCTGGGCATCTATACCTAATTCACATCAGTTTTAAGGCTTAGATGAAATTCTAAAGTCCCAATTTACATGTCACTATATATCTAATATTTTATATGCCTCTTTACAGCATCTATTCCTGTTAGTCTATACGTTATGCCTATAATTTTATATATGCATGCAGATGAATATGAATAGTAAAAACATATATGTGGTTTAAAATTTTCTAGTATCAGGACCAACACTGTGGTGCAGTGTGTTAAGGCCCTGGCCTGCCAGGTTCATGGCAGTGGGTGCCAGTTCATGTCCCAGTGATTTTCATTCGATGTGGCTCCCTGTTTATGCACTTGGGAGGGCAGCAGAAGATGGCCCAAGTGCTTAGGCCCCTGCACCCACATGAGAGACCTGGAAGAAACTCCTGGTTCCTGGCTTCAGATCAGCTCAGCTCCAGCTATTGGTGGCCATTTGGGGAGTAAACCAGTGAATGAAGGACACACCCTCTCTCTGTGTGTCTCTACCTCTTTCTGTAGCTCTGTCTTTCAAATATATAAATCTTTAAAAAATTATTTTCTAGTGTCATCATTAATTTTTTAAAAGGAGCATGAAATAAATTAGCAAAATATGACATTGAAGCCTGTAAGGCCACCACAAAACACACCAAACACTGGAGTTAAGGGAAAGGGTTTATTGACGGGGGAAGTCTGATAAGCTAGAGGGAAGAGGTGAAGAGAAGGGAGATAACATATGTAGGGGAAGCAGGTTCTGTTATACCTTTGCCTGGGGACAGGGAAGTAGGAGCATGAATCCCATTAGGATGGGGTTAGAGCTAACACCTGTTGTTGGGCTATCTGGTTACCTGGCAGTGGGGGCTAGAGCCTAGGATGGTGTCCAAGATGTAAATCATGCCACAGACAAGAGAGCAACATTTTACTAACAAAGCCTACATATCCAAAGTATTTCATCATGTAATCAAGATAAAGATGAGTTATTTCACATTTCAGTTTTTTGTAAAGATTTATTTATTTATTTGAAAGACACACACACACACACACACAGAGAGAGAGAGAGAGAGAGAGAGAGAGAGAGAGAGAGAGAGATCTTCCATCTACTGGTTCACTCCTGAAACAGCTACAAGAGTTATGGATTCCAGGATTTGGATTCTAAACCTTGTGTTTGCTTAAAAGCCTCTGAAACAGACACTGTGCTGGACAGGGGAGCTGCAAAGGTGTTCCAAGGAATTAAGGAGTTTTTAACAAAAACTCCAACCTTAGAAATTCCTGAGCAAGCCATTCATAAGAAGATCCTCTTCAGATCAGTTTCAGCATAAATGAAAGGGACCTTACCAGGTGCTATTGAACACGACCACCTCCATGAAATTAGGATTAAACTTTTAACTCTTAAGTCTTCACATGTGAATACAAAAGACATGCCTGACTGTTCCTATAAGACAATCAGAAACCATAAGTACTTCAAAGCAAAAAGGATAAGTAAAGCTTTTGCCTTTGTCTTCTTAAGACAAACATGCTGTACCTCCCTTTCTTAATTATCTCTGGGAACTGTTATTGAGGATAAAGCTACCTAATGATTTCTTCTATTATTATCTATACTCAAGCTAAATAGGATTATAATCTACATAAGGGTGGCCTACCACTACCCACTATCTGGGAATCTGTAAGATACGTTGTTTTTATCTAAAGGGGCACCCCACTTACAATTGGTTTGTTCCAGTTTTGCTTATACTAATTAACAACTTATATGTTTCAGAACTCGACTTCTGGGAGTAACTGACCATGCAGGGGACACAGACATTGGCGATGACCGAGACTGCTCCAGCTCACAAAGCAAATTCGATAGATAGGATAGACAGACTCCAGACCCTGGATAGGCAGGGCAGCACTATGCCCTTCATAAGCAGGAAGAAGTTACAGAAGAGATGATTCGACGTCCATCAACTTCCCTTAGGATTAAGGGATGGAGTCTGAGGGGGGAATGAAATAGGCAGGTATACAGGTTAAAATTGATTAGGTTTGTGAACTGGAAGACCACATCTTTGCCACGCCCCTGAGTGGCCTCATTCCCCTACCAGGCCACACCTGGGTGCCCACCAGCCAATCAGGTTAATTAACCACTCCCTTTTGGAAGTGGGTTAAAGCTAGACACAGTGTGCCCCGGCCTGCTTTTTTTCCCTGGCCTCTTGCTAGGAAGGGGCTTGCTGTAGCCCCGTGCCTCCAGGGTGCATGGCCTTCAGGCCACGTGCTCTAGGCTTTCTGGCCTAGATGCTCATCCACGTGGCTGGTTCCTGGTGCTGGGTATGAACCCCTATTCACCTCTCTCTCTTAAATAAGGCTCTCACTCTCCTATGCATCATTCTCACTAAATAAAAGCTTAAAACATACCATACTGCCTCGTTTATCTGTGCTGGTATTTAGAATTCTTCCCTAAATATTAAAGCAAGAACCCTCTTGGGCTTATTAATATTGGGGATTTAGTAATAAGCCCGTGGTGAAATCGTATGGCACCCCAAATTCCGGTAGCACATGTGGCACCCCGGATAGTATTTCTAGGGAACTTTAAGGGGCCACATTTTAGTGTAAAATTTTAGGGGGTCTTGTCCGATTTCAAAACGGCAACAGAGAAAAGATTACCTCGGTTGTTTGTCTCACATGGAAGAAGAATTTCCAAATGGATAAGGCAAAGAGAAAAGCAAGATGTATTTAAAAGCAAGATTTATCTAAGTCAGAGACCTGTCAGAGTGGCTGGGTTGAGGGGAGGGGCTCCAAGAGAGGCAAAACCCGAAGGGGCTGGTGGTAGTGGGGTTTTTAAGCATAATTTTGGGGAAGAAACTGTCAATCAGCACAAGGCAGGGAAAAGCCCATCAAAAGACCTGATTTGTAATTCTTTTATCCTGCCTGGCTTGGTCATGGTAAAGCACAGAAGCCATCAGAAGGGTGGGTACCTAATTTGCTTTACAGTAAACTGGGTGCTCAGCAGGGTGGAGTCATCACTCCCGTGCTATTCTCATGATAAGACTGGGACAGGCATTTTTGACCTTGCTAACTTTTGGGGGAAGAAAGAAATTTTGTGCCCTAAATTACCATCGGGACCAACCTGACTGCCTATTAACCTGACTGTTCATAGTATTTTACCCTTAAAGTGTCTCTCACTTCTTACTAGCTATATTTCGAGTGTCACTAGCCACATGCCCTAGTGGATGTCATATTAGACAGTACCACTATTGACTATTATTCCTTGAGGGGAAGAATTATGTATTATAAATCTTTTTATGCAGGTGGCATAGGTAAGGATGTTGAGAAATGTAGAATAAATAGGTACATATGTGAATAAACTTAACACGTAACTGAAAGAAGTTAAAATATTTGTCATTGTAAAAAAGAGGAAACTTTATTCCAAGAGATCTGGGGTTTTATCATCAATGTGATTACAGCATAAAATATTGATATCTGATAGGTGACAGAATGATACATCCCAGAGTAATGTTGCCTTGGAAGGGGAGGCCTTCATTTTCTATCCACTCCCTATGAGGCATTGCTGGATAGAGGGCTTCATGGGTGTGGAATTCACAATGCACTTAATAGCCCTCTCTGTGCATGGCTGAAGAGATGCCAAGGTAGCTAGGTTAAAAAAGAGTGGGCAGTGGCCACTGTGGCTTAGTGGGTAAAGCCGCCGCATGCAGTGCTGGTATTCCATATGTGTGCTGGTTCAGGTCCTGGCTGTTCCACTTCTGATCCAGTTCTCTGCTATGGCCTGGGAAAGCAGTAGAAGGTGTTCCAAGTTCTTGGGCTTCTGCACCTCCATGAGAGAACCGGAGGAGGCTCCTGGCTTCTGGCTTTGGATCATCCCAGCTCCAGTGACTGCAGCCATTTGGGGAATGAGCCAGTGAGTGGAAGACCTCTCTCTTTCTCTCTGCCTCTCTGTAAGTCTGCCTTTTGAATAAATAAATAAGTTTTTAAACAATATTTAAAAATTAAAAATAAAAAAGAGTAGGCAAGCCTCTGTTCCCATGAAATGTTGAAGAAGAGATTTTGGCTGCCACTAGATAAGGCAGGGGAAAAGAGAAGGCTTGGCATGGAGCATGCTTTATAGCCAAATTGCTTAGGACTTACCACTGGTCTTGAGTTTTTCTTGACTAACTCTACCAAATATATTACTGGAGATGGCTAGAACAAAGATGTTGTCTTCTTGAGAGAGAATTTAGATGTGAGACAGAATTTCAATGCACAATGCAACTCCATTATGTTAGGTTTAGGGTTTGTAGAAGGAGAGACAGCTAGTTAGAGAAGACTCTAGTTTAGGGAGAACAGAATGGGAGAGTAAAGAGAGAGTAGGGACAGAGGGCCGAGGTGGGGGTGGGAGTGTTGAAGTCAGGCTTCATTGCATTCCAGCAGCAGGCAGAGTCCTTTCTAAGCTGATTATTGGGGAAAGTGCAGAACAGCACAGGGACCTTGATAAGGTGGGGGGAAGACGTGAGAAAGGCCCCTTGCTGAAGCTTAAGGGTGCGGTGCATTGTCTTAGCAGTTTGGAATGTTCCAGGTGCTGGGGAGGGCAGGAAAAGAAAAGCAAAAGGGAGAGTGTAAGAAAGAGAAGACAAAGGGTGGGCAGAGAAACTAAAGGGGGGAAGGAGTTCTGAAAGGAGAAAAAAGTTTGGAGGAATGGGGTAGATATGAAAAAAAAAATGCATGGGTTTGATTTGGTTCCACCAAATGAAACGTGTTCTAATTCTATTTTTCATAACTCTTTGAAGTCACCTCATACATAGTTATGATAGGTACAAGAAGATAGGAGAAAAACATGTTCCAGGTGCTGGGGAGGGCAGGAAGGAGGGGAGAAGCAGTTTCAGCTGCCCCTGATGGAGGAACCATACAGGGGGACAGGTTGAGTATAGGGTCATGTTCCAGAGGCAGCAGCATCCCTGCAGGAAGAGGAAGAGTGGGAGAAGGGAAAGTCCAGGGAGGCTCCAGGCCTTTCTCCTGCCCAAGGGCTTGGAATGAGGAAAGATGACCTTGGAGGAGAATAAAAGGCATTTCTCTGTAAAATTATTAAGGTTGTAAAGAATTTTGAGAACAAAAGTGCCAAATTCTTGGACGTATCTTTGGCATTACCTCCCCTTTTAGGCCCAACTTGCACAAGTTTAAGAGACCAGAGGGGAGTCAGGCAAAATGTGAGAAATATCAGGTCTCATGGATCTGGTAAATGTGCCTAGAGACTGGAGGGCCACTCTCATAGAGCATTCCCCAAGGAGTCCCACACAACTGGAATGTTTTACAGAAGAGTGATCCTGACTTTAAGACGAATATCCTCCCCCAAATGTGGAACAAGCTCCTACCACATCAGACCTCCTAGAGGTCTCCTCTTGTTCTTAGAAAAAAAGGGAGGTGGGACTAGGAACAAAGTCTAATTTAGATTTCCTGGAGGTAGGGGACAATAGCCAATCTGCCCCAGTGCACTCTGGGGAGACAAGAGCTGAACTCTAACCCATCTGATGTGCTGAGAATGAGGTCTGATGTGGGCATGTAGCAATGAGAGCTGGCAAATGGCTCTGTCTGTGAATTCATTGGGAAACATGAAAGTGAAAGTGGGAATGAGAAAGTGAGTGATGAAAGTGATTCTCAACCATTCTAGGGAGTTCTGGCATCTCTCAGGACCATCTGGGTCACATCAGGGATGACTGGGGGTGACCTGAGAGTTACACCCTCCCTCCACTGAGGCACTTGGTCAGAAATGACAGTAAAAAGGGGAGGTAACACTTGGATACCCTATTGGGTGACCGGTGCCAGTATTCACTGGGGGAGTTTTGGATCCCATCAAAGAGTAGCTTCATCCAGGAATCCACAGTCCCCACCCAGGCTAGTCCTGGCCAAACACATTCACTCTCTCCTCCCAGAAAAGCAAAAGGGAGAGTGTAAGAAAGAGAAGACAAAGGGTGGGCAGAGAAACTAAAGGGGGGAAGGAGTTCTGAAAGGAGAAAAAAGTTTGGAGGAATGGGGTAGATATGAAAAAAAAAATGCATGGGTTTGATTTGGTTCCACCAAATGAAACGTGTTCTAATTCTATTTTTCATAACTCTTTGAAGTCACCTCATACATAGTTATGATAGGTACAAGAAGATAGGAGAAAAACAAGCAGACTATAATTGTTAAAACTATTATTGAATTTATATGACTGCTACATCTAAAAACTTGAAAATTGAACTGTGTTTATTGCTAATTTCATTGTTCTTAATTCCTTCATTAGTGGTTTATCAGGATAAATTCTGAACTATTTATTAATAAGCAAACAGTTTCAGGGTATTATTTCTTCCTGGAAGATTGCTATTGAGATTACAATTAGAAATATTGAAGTAGTTGTTCATTTGTTTATGTTCCTTTGATAAACTTTAATGGTGTCACTCAAATATTTTTCCTACCTATAAGTACATATTGTACTGACTAGACACTGAACCAGTTTATTCTCAGCTGAATAAATTGTTGGTGCTTTAAAAACATTGTGGGGAAAAAAAAAAAAAAAGAAACACACCGGGTGGGCAGCCATTAAAATTAGAATGAAGAATTTAAGGGGAAAGCAACTATATCTTTCTAAGTTAGTGATATCAACTATGGCAAATGTAGTTTGAGTACATCCTCATTATAAATGTTTGGACTCTAAACTGGATGAAGTTCATTGAAGATTTGAGTTCATTATCAGAATTTGGAATGTATTGTGATATGTGTGGGATTAATTTATGACATTTCAGCTTAATTCATTTTGCTTTTATAAGGTTGTTTGATTAAAAGATGTAGAATGTAGGGTTTCAGTTCTACTCCTCCAAGGCAGTTAATAAGTCATTGGCTTAATCAAGGGTATTATGAAAAATAATATCAAGTGATTATTCCCATAACTATTTTCACAACATATTAATATAATGTTAAATAATCATAATACCTTATTTTTGAGACTACAGTATATTTTTTCACTTCTGTTATAGAAAGTAACATTCATTTAAAATATTGAGACTAAAAGATTTGTTTTAAATCCTAATCTAATTCATTGTTTAAGCAGATAATGCAGGCTTATGCTAGGTTAAAAATAGCACATTTTAAATCAAGCAGTAAATTCTACAGACTGCAAAATAATGGAAAAATGTCCTTGCCTCCACGGAAAATTGAATACAGTCCCATACATCCCCTATAACCTCTTTCTCATAAAGCAGTCATTCAGCAGATGTAAAACATTGTTGTTTTCCAAAAACAATTTTTAGATTATAAGTTTCTCTGACTAGAAAATATTTTAGAAAACAATCCTACACCCTAGGCTGGAGCAGATTATGTTCTTAAGAATGAGATAGCTATGCAATATTTTTGGCATTTAAAAATTTTCCAGACATGGCATTGGAATAAGGTTAAAAATGGATTAGTTTCTTTTTAACAATTTTAATGCTTCATAGATACACTAACTGCAGTCACCAAATGGAATACAAGTACAGAAGAATGACATTAAGTTTTCCAGTCATGGGTTAAACCACCAATGTCTTAATATACTGACATTGGTTCTTTTCTAACTAAAATATTTTTAAAAATAACTTCTAAATGGCTGAATTACTTTCATTTCTTTGTCTTAGTCTTCGTGATTTGCTGCTGCTGTTACTTGATCTAGAGTTAAGGAAATGGGTAAGTTCACAATGCTCCAATATTCTAAGTCAACCCTGAGGATGACCTAAATACTTCCACATCCTTAGCATTCTCCATGTGGCATTCGTGTCAGGAAGTTGCTAGAAGGAAAAAATAAAATCAGGAATTGAAAACCAAAAACCTTATCATTCCTTCACTGCAGGCTTCATTACATATTTCATCTGAACTGAGAAAAAACTGCAATTTTTCTTGCTGTTCCAAATATCTCTCGCTTGTATCTTTGCCTGAAATCTCCTCTGACCCCAGCTGTTATAGGAAGTCTCTTGAAAATATTTTATTACCCTATGCAAAACACCAATCAATGTTCTCCCTGTGTTTTACTGACGATCTTTAAGCACTTCAGTTTGGCATGGGAATTTCTCTTCAGTTTACCCAACAACTGTTCCTTCATTTTCACATACACTGTCCCAAAATATTCTCTGCAATTTCCAGCGGGTTACTTTGTCTCCATGCTCCATGTCATGCTTGTTCTTTTCTGTAAAAAATAAATCCATTTCTTTTTTTTTTTTTTTTTTTTTTTTTTTTTTGACAGGCAGAGTGGATAGTGAGAAAGAGAGAGACAGAGAGAAAGGTCTTCCTTTGCCGTTGGTTCACCCTCCAATATCCGCCGCGGTAGGCGCGCTGCGGCCGGCGCACCGCGCTGATCCGATGGCAGGAGCCAGGTGCTTCTCCTGGTCTCCCATGGGGTGCAGGGCCCAAGCACTTGGGCCATCCTCCACTGCACTCCCTGGCCACAGCAGAGAGCTGGACTGGAAGAGGGGCAACCGGGACAGAATCCGGCGCCCTGACTGGGACTAGAACCCCGTGTGCCGACGCCGCAAGGTGGAGGATTAGCCTAGTGAGCCGTGGCGCCGGTCAATCCATTTCTTTTTAAAATTTATATCTTTCATAAAGATTTGACTATATTCTATAATAAAAAAATTGCAAGTACATCCAAAAGCACACCCTCAAAATTAATATTGTTAACACTGACATTTTTAGACACTTCTGGAATCATATTTAGGGAGTATTACATGAACAGAGAGACAGGCAGAAAAAGCAGACAATACACAGAAGAAAACAAGCACATTTTCCACTCTCTCCCCGTTGTATCTGATGCCACACTCATTGGAAAAAGGCAGTGATGATGGCTCTGGTGACTGGGTTCCTGCCACCTACATGAGAGAACTGGATTAAGTTCCTGGTAACCAGTTACAGCCGATGGCCAGGCCTAGAACCATTTCAGACACTTGAGGAGTGAACAGATGGGAGATTCTCTCTCTCGCTCTCGCTCTCGCTCTCTCTCTCTCTCTCATCTCTTTCTCTCTTCTCCCTCCAAATAAATAGAATTTTTAAAAATAAAAAAACTTGGTGCTGGCATTGTGGCATAGCAGGTAAAGTTGTTGCCTGAGCTGCTGGCATCCCATATTGGCACTAGTTCATGTCCTGGCTGCCCCACTTCTGATCCAGCTCTCTGCTGATGACCTGTGAAAAACAGTAGAAGAAGGCCAGAGTGCTTGGGCCCCACCACCCATGTGGGAGACCTGGATGAAGCTCCTGGTTCCTGGCTTTTGCCTGGTCCAGTCCTGGCCATTGCAACCGTTTAGAGAGTCAGTCAGTGGATAGATCTCTCTATCTCTCTCTTTTGCTCTATGACTCTGACTTTCATATAATTAAATAAATATCTTTTTTAAAAAACTAAAAAAATTTTAAAGTTTGTAAGTTGTTGCACATAAATATAATCAATTGATCTTTGACAAAGAACAGATAAATTTTTCAATTAAAGGCAAATAGATAGACCTGATATGCAAAAGTGAATCTAGACATTCTCCACAAAAATGTACTCAAAATGAATAATATATCTAAAGTAAAATACAAAAGTATAAAAATCCTAGAAGATAAAACTATGAAATTTAGATGACCTTGAGTTTGGCTATATAACACCAAATATAACACCAAATTAAAAGGTGATAAAAAATCAATTTTAAGCTGGGCTTCATTAAAATTAAAATTATTTACTCTATTAAAGACAATTTGAAGAGATGTAAAGAGACTTCTTGCACATATCAGGCGAAATTATTTGCAAAAATCATATTGAAAAAGGGCTGTTGTCCAAGCTATATAAAATTCTCTTAAAATTCAGCAGTAAAGAACAAACAACTCAGTTAAAAAATAGACAGAAAAGCTGAACAGACAACTCACCTAATAAGTTATGCAGATGCAAAGTTAAATATATAAAAAGAGGTTAATATCATTCTATTATTAAAATAACACGAGAGGCAGGCATTTGGTACAGTATTCTATATGGGTTCAAGTCCTGGCTTTGCTCTCTATTCCAGCTTGCCACTTCTTCACACCTTGAGATTATGTTTGCACCTTGAGAGCTTTAGATAATGACTCAAGTAGTTATGCCCCTGCCATGTTCATGGGAGACCTGGATTGGGTTCCTGGTCTCTGGCTTTGGCCTGGCCAAGTATTTGAGTAGTGAACCAGCAGATAAATCTCTCTCTCTCTCTCTCTCTCTCTGTCTGTCTCTCTCTCTCTTCCTATATGCCCCTCTGCCTTTCAAATAAATTAAATAATTAAAAATTTTAAAAAATAGCTTAATAACTATGTCTATATTGTCCAAAATCGTAAACACTGATAGCACCAAGTATTGGCAACAATGAATGCAACGGGAACTTCATTCACTACTTGTGGGACTGTAAAATGATCTGATTTAGAAAAGAGTTTGAGCAGTTCCTTACAAAATAATCTTACTATACAGTCCAACAATTGTGCTCCCTCATAGTTGTCTAGATGAATTGAAAATATATCCACAAAAATATATACACAGATGTACATAGTATCTTTATTCATAGCTAGTCATGGCCCAGCCCTGGCTGTTATGGTCATTTGGGAGTAAACCAGCAGATACAAGACCTTTCTCTCTGACTCTCCCTCTCTCTGTCTCTTTCTCTAACTCTGCCTTTTAAATAAATAAAATAGATCTTTAAAAGAATAAACTTGATAGCAACCATAATATCCAGTGGAACATCCAGACAATATTACATTATTTGGGGTTTAAAAGAAATGAGGTGTCAGGCCATAAAAGGATATGAAAAAAATGGAAATGCATATTACATATTGAAAGAAGTCTGTGTGAAATTGTATCATGACATCAAGTCTATAACATTCCTGAAAAGGCAAGACTATAGAGATATAAAAATGATCAGTGATTACTGGGGTTGGTCAGGGCAAGGGGCAGAATTGGAGGGGATGGATAGGCTGAGTATAGAATTTTTTAGGGCAGTGAAACTTTTCTGTACAACACTGTGAGGGCAGACATATGCCATTTAAACATTTATCAAACCCTATGTGATAATGGTGTGTCCATATATATGCATCAGTAGTAATAGATATACCACACAATGTGGGACAGCCATACTGGGAGAGGTTATACATGAGTGAGGAAGAGATTAGTGAGAACTCTGTATTTTGCTTATTGTACTATAAATCTAAACCTAAACTGAATGTAAACTAAAAAGTAAAGTTTATTATATTAAAATTTTTAAAAATTAAATAGCAGTTATTGACACCCTTTAACTGGCCTGGAATTGTTTCAGCCCTAATGTTTCTAAGAGTTGGCCTGGTAGTCACAATTTGACCTTGGTGTTCTCCTATTAAATGTGAGCAATGTTATAAATGCCAAGTATGTGACCATAATAGGTAAACACAGTCAGTATTACATTGTGATCTTGTCTGAACATTCATTAAAACATTAATTTTATCTATAGTATAGAACAATCAAGCATCTTACTAAGTTTAGTAAAATTGCTTCATTCCAAATATCTGTAGCCTTAGTTCATTGTTTTTGATAAGAATATTGAATTACTGAACCATACAATTTCCCTGTTTTCTGACAGTTTCCAATCCAAAGTTTCCTTGAAGCCTTCCCCAAATTCGTAATACAAACTCAAATCCTTGACTCACAACAGTTGTCTGTGAGACATCCTGTGGTTCCACATGGTGTAAGGCCTCCATTGCTAAAGTAATTCAATACATTTAACTTTGTTTAGCTACAGTTGTGTTCCCAGGAGTCTTTGAGTGCAGGACATGGACACTCACTCCTTTACTAGTGTAGGTATGCTTTTCTTCACCTACTCATCTCACCCATTCCACCCTCTCTGTATTCTCATTTTATCTCTGAGTGGTTATTCATTCAATTCATTTTTATATTAAGTTTTCCTAAAATACAAACATTTTTGGGGAAATTTGTAGCTATTCCTAAGGTTATATTTTATTACAGACTGGTGTGCTTTATTTTCTTTCTACTGTGTTTCTGTCATTTATTGATCAACAAAATTGTTTGCAAAACCTGCCTTTGTTCTCTCTTCACCTAGACTATTACAGTTATCTCCTATTCTGCTTCTCTCACCTTTCTTCATACTTAAGAAGTATATAAACGCATTGTTTTTGACTGCTGTATAGTTCTATAGAGTACATGTCCCATAGTTTCTTTATCCAGTCTACTGTTGATGGGCATTTGGGTTGGTTCCAGGTCTTAGCTATTGTGAATTGAGCTGCAATAAACATTAATGTGCAGATGGCTTTTTTGTTTCATTTGCAACAAGATGGAGCAATCTGGAAAACATCATGCTGAGTGAATTAAAAGCCAGTCCCAAAGAGACAAATATCATTTGTTTTCCCTGATTGGTGACAACTAACTGAGCACCAAAGGGAAACCTGTGCAAGTGAAATGGACACTATGAGAAATAGTGACTTGATCAGCTCTTGTCCTGACTGTTGATGTACAATGTAATACTTTATCCCTTTTAGTATTTTTTTGTGAACTCTGTAATTAACACACAATTATTCTTAGGTGTCTAAATCTTAACTGAAAAGTGACCCCGGTTAAATATAAGAATGAGAAAAAACAGAGGGAGGAGATGTACAATTGGGGACATGCTCAATTGGACTTGCCCCAAATTATGGAGTTAGAAAAGTGCCAGGGGATTCCAATACAATCCCATCAAGGTGGCATGTACCAATGCCATCTCACTAGTCCAAGTGATCATCTTCAGTTCACAATTGATCACACTGATAGATCTAAGAGTCAAAGGGATCACACAAACAAGACTAATGTCTGCTAATACTAACTGATAAAACCAAAAAAGGGAGAGAAGGATCCAACATGGGAAGCGGGAGACACAGCAGACTCATAGAATGACAGATGTCCTAAAGAGCACTCTGGCCTCAGAATCAGCCCTTAAGGCATTCGGATCTGGCTGAAGAGCCTATGAGAGTATTTTAGGCATGGAAAGCCAAGACAGTCTGGCAAAAAAAAAAAAAAAAAAAAAAAAAAAAACCTAAATGAAGTATCTCAGCGAGTGTGATCCCAGTGGAAAGAATGGGGCCATCAAGGTAAGAGGTACCTTTCTCTGAAGGGAGGAGAGTACTTCCACTTTGACTATGACCCTGTCAGAATAAGATCGAAGTCGGCAAACCCTAAAGGCTTCCATAGCCTCGGCAACTCACGACTAGAGCCTAGGGAGATTACTGACGCCATAAACAAGAGTGTTAAATTGTTAAATCAACATCAAGAGTCACTGTGTACTTATGTCCCAAGTGGGATCTGTCCTTAATGGGTTGTCCAAGGTGAAGTAATGATATAGCTAGTACTGAAACAGTATTTTCACACTTTGTGTTTCTGTGTTTGTGCAAACTGATGAAATCTTTACTTAGTATATATTGAAGCGATCTTCTGTATATAAAGATAATTGAAAATGAAAAAAAAAAAAACAACCTTGGTGTTAAATTGGAAATTACATAGAAAAGTAATCAATCTTTTTTAAAAAATATCATGCAGGATCTCTGTCATTAATGTGCTGTACACTGTTATTTAATGCTATAACTAGTACTCCAACAGTATATTTCACTTTGTGTTGCTATGTGAGGGCAAACTGTTGAAATCTTCATATATACTAAACTGATTTTCTGTATATAAAGAGAATTGAAAATGAATCTTGATGTGAATGAAAGGGGAGAGCGAGTGGGAAAGGGGAGGGTTGTGGGTGGGGGGGAAGTTATGGGGTGGGGGGGAAGCCTTTGTAATCCATAAGCTGTACTTTGGAAATTTATATTCATTAAATAAAAAAAAGAAGTATATAAACGCATGTGTATGCAAACTATTTAGATAATTTTTAATTATTATAAAATGATGACCATCCATCATTTTTGCAGACTTTCATTCATACATTCATCCAATGCATTCGCCTGATTTTATTTCCGTTTTTAAAAAAGATTTATTTATTTTACTTGAAAGTCAGAGTTACATAGAGAGAGGAGAGGCAGAGAGAGAGAGAAAGAGAGAGAGAGAGAGAGAGAGGTCTGTCATCCATTGGTTTATTCCCCAGATGGCTGCAACGGCCGGAGCTGCGCCAATCCGAAGCCAGGAGCCAGGAGCTTCTTCCAGGTCTTCCATCAGGGTGCAAGGAGCCAAGGACTTGGGCCATCCTCTACTGCTTTCCCAGGACATACCAGAGAGCTGGATTGGAAGTAGAGAAGCCGGTTTCGAATCGGTGCCCAAATGGGATGCTGGTGCTTCAGGCCATGGTGTTAACCTGCTGTGCCCAGCACCAGCCCCCAACTGATTTTATTCCTAAATTTAATCAAATCATTTTAATTTCAACGTGACAGATCAATTGATGTATACATAGCTTTCTCTTCTTTTTTAAAAATTTTATTTAATGAATATAAATTTCCAAATACAGCTTATGGAATACAATGGCTTCCCCCCCCCATAACTTCCCTCCCACCCGCAACCCTCCCCTTTCCCGCTCCCTCTCCCCTTCCATTCACATCAAGATTCATATAGCTTCATTTTCTTTTTAAAAATAATTCTGTAGTCTACATAGCTGCTAAAATATTTACATATATATCTTTTTTTAAAATAATTTTTATTCATTTGAAAGGCAGAGAGAAACAGAGAGAAGAAATAGCAAAATCAGAGAGATACCTTCCATCCAGTAGTTCACTCCCAAGAAAGGCCACAAGAACCAGGACTGGGTCAATCTGAAGCCAGGAGTCAGGAACCCTATCTGTATCACCTAAAAGGTTAGTAGGAAGTCAAGTGCGAATTTTCCCATCCACTTATTTCTGAGATGCACAATAGGGAACTGTATCAGAATCAGAGTAGCTGGGACTTGGGGACACTCTGTAAGACATGTGGGGATCCCAAGCAACAGGTGAATTCATTGTAACACAACATCCACCCCTATGTATGTATCCTTTTTTTTCTATATAATATTTTCTCAAAAATGCATTTACTAGATCTACAAGCATGCACACTTATTATTCTAAAAGTTATTGCAAGATTAAACTCTAAATAGCAGTAGAAATTGAAAAGCATGGTTAATGAATTGTTAATGTGTGGTGTTTCTCAACTTTGAGATCTCCTGGGTGAAAAATTGATATATTACTGTACTGTTACTTTATACTTCTCTGGCCACTTGAGCATAGTTTTCTAATGTTTATTGATCCTTTGAAGGTTTTTATATTGGATTGCTTCTATTTTTATTTTAAGAATCAATTTAGTGTAAAATTTCTTCATATTATAAATGTTAACTCTGTATTTCTAATGTATTATATCCGTATTTCTCCAGGCTATTATTAATCTTTTAGTTCTTTAAATATTTAAATCAAACATTCTTATAGCTCATGAGTTTCTTTATTAGATATAGTCATATATTCTGTTATAAAATATTTTATAATTTTATTGCATTTAAAATCTTAGTTTATGCAGGCTAAAATAATTTTATGTGATATTAAGAAAGATTGCATTTACCACTTTTAGGTGCATGATCTCATGTTTGCACCATTGCTAACTATATTCTATACAGTTATTTCCTTAAAGCATTGACAGGCCAGGTTTTTCAGTCATTTATTGCTTCATAAATACAAACATTTCATTGTCTAATATCTCTTCCGTTTTACTGACATGCTACTATTTCTATTATTGTACTGATTCCATTCCAATGTATTGGAGTGAAATGGACATTTTAAGATCTGAAAGTTGAAGAAACACCACACATTAATGATACATTAACCATGCTTTTCTTTTTTTTTTTAAGATTTTATTAATTAATTTATTTGACAGGTAGAATTACAGACAGTGAGAGAGAGAGAGAGAGAAAAGTCCTCCCTCCGCTGGTTTACTCCCCAAATGGCCGCAATGGCTGGAGCTATGCTGATCTGAAGGCAGGAGCCAGGTGTTTCCTCCTGGTTTCCCATGCGGGTGCAAGGGCCCAAGCACTTGGGCCATCGCCATCCTCCACTGCATTCCCAGGCCACAGCAGAGAGCAGGATTGGAAGAGGAGCAACCAGGACCAGAACCGGCGCCCATATGGGATGTCAGTGCCGCAGGCAGAGGATTAACCTAGTGTGCCAAGGCACCGGTGCCAACCATGCTTTTAAATTTCTACTGCTGTTTTGAGATTTAATGATTTTTAACAGTTCTTGTCTCTTCTGTTGAGAAACAGCATTTGTTTTCTTCATACTACTTGTTGAACTCTTTTACTTAGTGTGGTTAACCTTACGATCATTAAGTACACTAGAAGTGGACGTTTGTTAAAATTAAGAGTGGGAATGGCAGAGGGAGGGAGAAGAAGCATTGGAGCATGGGCAGAGGGAGGGAAGTATCATTATGTTGCTAAATCTGTGTATATGAAATTCATGAAACTTGTGTAACTTAAATAAAAATTTAAAAAATAGGAAACAATGAAATCCAGTCATTTGCAATAAGATGGATCAATCTGGAAAACATCATGCTGAGTGAATTAAGCCAGTCCCCAAAGGGACAATATCATATGTTTTCCCTGATCGGCGACAACTAACTGAGCACCAAAGGGAAACGTGTTGAAGTGAAATGGACACTATGAGAAAGAGTGACTTGATCAGCTCATGTCCTGTTGATGTACAATGTAATACTTCATCCATTCTAGTATTTTTTGTTGTTGTTCTAGTGCTATTGGTTGAACTCTGTAATTAACACACAATTATTCTTAGGTGTTTAAATTTTAACTGAAAAGTGATCCCTGTTAAATGTAAGAGTGGGAAAAAGAGAGGGAGGAGATGTACAATTGGGGACATGCTCAAGCTGACTTGCCCCAAATGGTGGAGTTAGAAAAGTGCCAGGGGATTCCAATACAATCCCATCAAGGTGGCATGTACCAATGCCATCTCACTAGTTCAAGTGATCATCTTCAGTTCACAATTGATCACACTGATAGATCTAAGAGTCAGAGGGATCACACAAACAAAACTAGTGTCTGCTGATACTATCTGATAGAATCAAAAAGGGAGAGAAGGATCCATCATGGGAAGCAGGATACACAGCAGACTCATAGAATGGCAGATGTCCTAAATAGCGCTCTGGCTTCAGAATCAGCTCTTACAGCATTCTGATCTGGCTGAAGAGCCCATGAGAGTATTTTAGGCATGGAAAGCCAAGACAGTCTGGCAAAAAAAAAAAAAAAAAAAAACAAAACCTAAATGAAAGATCTCTGCAATTGAGATCCCAGTGGAAAGAACGGGGCCATCAAGGTAAGAGGTACCTTTCTCTGAAGGGAGGAGAGAACTTCCACTTTGACTATGACCCTGTTGTAATAAAATCGAAATCGACGAACCCTAAAGTCTTCCATAGCCTTGGCAACTCATGACTAGAGCCTAGGGAGATTACTGACGCCATAAACAAGAGTGTTAAATTGTTAAATCAACAACAGGAGTCACTGTGTACTTATGTCTCATGTGGGATTTGTCCTTAATGTGTTGTCCAATGTGAAGTGATGCTATAACTAGTACTGAAACAGTATTTTTACAGTTTGTGTTTCTGTGTTTGTGCAAACTGATGAAATCCTTACTTAGTATATACTGAATCGATCTTCTGTATATAAAGATAATTGAAAATGAAAAAAAAACTTGGTTTTAAATTGGACATTGCATAGATAATTAATCAATTTTTTAAAAATATCATGTAGGATCTCTGTCCTTAATGTGCTGTACATTGTGATTCAATGCTATAACTAGTACTCCAACAGTATATTTCACTTTGTGTTACTATGTGGTGGCAAACTGTTGAAATCTTTACTTAATATATACTAAACTGATCTTCTGTATATAAAGAGAATTGCAAATGAATCTTGATGTGAATGGAAGGGGAGAGCGAGTGGGAAAGGGGAGGGTTGCAGGTGGGAGGCAAGTTATGGGGGGGGGGGGAAGCCATTGTAATCCATAAGCTGTACTTTGGAAATTTATATTCATTGAATAAAAGTTTTAAAAAAAGAAAAACAAAACAAAAACAAAAAACAAAAAAGAAAAAATATAGGAAAAACAAACAGCAACAAAAGGTGCCAGTTGAGATGCCTGTGTCCCTTATCAAAGTACCTGGATTCAATGCCTGGCTCATTTTTGTGATTCCAGCTTCTTTCTAATGCAGAACCTGGTAAGTAGTGGTGATGGTGCAAATAATTGGGTTCCTGACACTTATGTGGGACACCTGGATTGCATTTCTTACTCCCAGCTTCAGACTTTATTCCTAAGGGCATTTCAGGAGTGAACCAGAAAATGGGAGGCCTAACTGCATCTCTCTCTCTCTCTCTCTCTCTCTCTATGTATATGTATATATAGAGATAGATAGATAGATATAGATAGATATAGATAAGTAGATATAGATATATATAGAATCTATATATAGATGTATTATATATCTATATATATATATCTATTATATATCTAGATATCTAGATATATAGCTATAGATATCTATAGATAGATAGATAGATCTTAATATATATCACTCCCTCTCTCTCCCCCTCAAATAAATAGACATTTTAAAAATAACCTTTGAGAAGGGGAAGAGAAGGGGAAGGTGTTGTGCCAGATACTGTGTAATGCACTCCATTTATTTCCTTTTATACTCTCACCTTAGGAAACAATGTAGTTTCCTCCTCACAGTGAAAAGTGAACTTTGTGATAATTTAGTGTAAGACAAAGCAACATGAATGCCTTCCCACTATGCTCTTTCTTTGTCAGTATCCTCATATGTGTAAGTCCAGAATAGTTGGTGTTACTCAGAATTGTTAACTGTTGTTAAAATAATTAAGTCCCTGCAGCTACTTGCCCTGGAATATGTTTCATTGAGCTGCATGTGTGAAAAGCAACTAGATTTTGTAAACCAATGCTCAGGATTCTGAGCATCTACCTGTGGGGACTTTTGGTGTAAATTGTTTTGAAACATTTCTTCCCAGCAATGAATTTCATGAATGTGACATTGGCTTATGTAGACTCTGAAAATTACTGGGAAAAAAGGTATTGAATTTTATTCTTATGCTATAGAGTACAAAAAGTTGAAAAAATATATTTCAATAGTGTTAGATGTCATTGAGATGGCATTATACCTGGAACACGGTGTTTGTCGATTTGGTGGATAAATATAAACACTAAAATAAATAACAAATTAGCATTTTCTATTGGTGGCATTCTAGCAGAAATCGGTACTCTCATTTGATTTATGAGAAAACAGTTTCAGAGAGATAATTATTTGCAGCTAAGTATAGCTTCAACTAAGAACTACAAATAAGTGTTTTCACGGATAATTAAATTGTTTTTCATGTCATTTCTTGACATTCAAGCCATTATCTTAAACTGTGTTGAGGTAAATACTTACCATTTACATTGGAGTCTGCTCTTGAACTGAGTGAAAAAACACAATATTGTTTTGTACAGCTGTGGATCTTAAAAGAACTGTAATTTACTACTTAAGAGCACTAATTTTGAAGCTAAATATTCCTTTTATCTGAATTTTGAATTTCCTTTTTTTAAAAAAAATCTTATTTATTTATTTGAAAAGCAGCATTAGAGAGAGAGAGAGAGAGAAATATGCTCTATTTCCTGGTTCACTTCCCAAATGGCCTCTACAGCTAAGGTTTGGCCAGAGCTGGGCCAAGCCAAAGCCAGGAGCCTTGAATTACATCCAAATCTTCCACATGGCTGCAGGGGCCCAACTATCTGGGCCATTTTCTACTGCTTTCCTGTGGGGAAATTAGGCACATGTGGCAATTCAAAGATGGCGCCCAAAGAAAGTAATGTGGGTCATACCCAAAGTCGTTTACCACCAAAGCTGATTGGCCGCACAACATCAGGGGAGGTGACAACTGATGATGAGTGTACAGACATATGGCTGGTCCTGTAAAAAGTCACCCCATAAAATGACCTTTTAAGTAATTGGTTGGTCCTTATGCCCTGCCCCAGTAATCATGTGGTCTTGTGCTTTAAACGGCTTTGCTATGAATGCAATAAACCGAGTTCTTGCTTGCTTGACTTGACTCCCCGCTGTGTCTGACTGTCTCCCGGATCGGGGGGCCTGGGAACGACGGGTGAGCGGCACACTTACCTTTCTTCGGACCCAGTCCATCCTCGTTAGGGTGGACTAAGACCCTGCACTTTCCCATGTGCATTAGCACAGAGCCGGATTGGAAGAGGAGCCCTGGGACTCAAACCAGTGCTCATATGGGATGCTGGTGTCATAGATGTTGGCTTATCTGTTGTATCATAATGCTGGTACATGAATTTACATGTATTACATGTATTACAGTGCTCATGTTTGTAGAAGGTAAGTAAATAAACCTGCCTTTTCATCTGCACAATGTAGTGATATTTTGGTTTTTATAATTAACAAGTTAACATGAGATTATGTTTTCTCAGAGTAGCATGCAAATATTTTATAAAAGATGTAATTTTACTTTTATTTATGATTTCTATATTTATAAATGGCGAATGCCTAGCAATCTTCTCAGCATTATATTCTAATTGCCTTTTGAAGGCACAGAACATAGTTGTCCTTAGACTTTATATGTTAAATCAATGGCTTAGTGCAATATCTGACACATGATCTATATTACTTATTATTTTTCCCCTTCTTTTTTTTTACCTTTTATTTAATGAATATGAATTTCCAAAGTACAGCTTATGGATTACAATGGCTTTCTCCCCCCCCCCCCCAATAACTTCCCACCCACCCGCAACCCTCCCCTTTCCTGCTCCCTCTCCTCTTCCAATATACTTATTATTAAGATATATATTTATTATAAAGTACTTTTAGGGGTCAGGCATTGTGGTGTAGTGGGATGAGCCACCATTTGGGATTCCCATATCACCTATCCAAGTACTATTTTGAGCCCTAGATATTTTATCCCATATCAAGCTTCCTGTTTTTGCACCTGGAAAAGCAGCAGAGAATGACCCACGTGTTTGGGTCCCTGCCATCCACATGGGTGACCTGGCTAGAGTTCTTGGTTCCTGGCTTTGACCTGGCCTGATCCAAGCTGTTACAGGCATATGGAGAGTAAACCAATGGATGGAACATCACTGCCCCCACCCCACTTCCTCACTGCTCTCTTTCTCTCTCACTCTCTCTCTCTCTTACACACACACACACACACACACACCACACACACACACTTTCTTTCCCTTCTGTTTCTTGCTTTCTTGTCATTCTACCATAAAATAAAACAAATAAAATACTTTTATTCCACAATGTATGAAAATTTGGCATTTGAAATTATGTGACAGTCTACAGGGGAATTTTCTATTGAATCTTAATATTTTGACTGATTTTCAGCCTTTAAGGCATTTGGATCCAGCTAAAAAGCCCATGAGAGTATTTTAGGCATGGAAAGCCAAGACACTCTGGCAAAAAAAAAAAAAAAAAAAAAAAAAAAAAAAAAAAAAAAAAAACAACAACAACAACAAAAAAACAGCCCTAAAAGAAAGATCTCTGGGAGTGAGATCCCAGCAGAAAGAATGGGCCATCAAAGAAGGAGGTAGCTTTCTCTGAAGGGAGGAGAGAACTTCCACTTTGACTATGACCTTGTCGAAATAAGATCGGAGTTGGTGAACTCAAAAGGCTTCCATAGCCTTGGAAACTCATGACAAGAGCCTAGGGTGATTACTGACGCCATAAACAAGAGTGTCAAATTGTTAAATCAACAACAGGAGTCACTGTATACTTACTCCTCATGTAGGATCTCTGTCCTTAATGTGTTGTCCAATGTGAATTAATGCTATAACTAGTACTGAAACAGTATTTTACACTTTATGTTCTGTGTGGGTGCAAACTGATGAAATCTTTACTTAATATATACTAAATCGATCTTCTGTATATAAAGAGAATTGAAAATGAATCTTGATGTGAATGGAATGGGAGAGGGAGTGGGAGATGGGAGGGTTGCAGGTGGGAGGGAAGTTATGGGGGGGGAAAAGCCATTGTAATCCATAAACTGTACTTTGGAAATTTATATTTACTAAATACAAGTTTTAAAAAAAAGAAATGATGGGTGGAAAAATGTGCTTCACATAAAAGCTTGCTTATTAGATTTTAGCCCAAGTGCTCAGATTTATTTCCTATGTAGTTGAATTAAAGTTATTTTAAAAATGATGTTACTAACACGATATTGAGAGGCCATTAACTACAAAGATACTAGAAGTCTAGACCACAATAAATGAGACCAGTTGAATGTCATAAGCTCTCTTCGATACAGCTACTTTCAATTACTGAAAACATAGTGATAATTAATTACATTTGCTGAGACTATAAGCTCATTTTCTATACTGAGAATTGAAAGCAAATTTGATCTTTTGTAGCAAAATGCCAAGTGACATTTGTTGTTTGGTAAATGTTGCCTAGAATGAGCTACTTGAACATGATAAAGATAAAAGGGCCATGCCAAAGAGATGATTTATTTCCCAATTGTATATTCTTTCCCAACAAGCAAACAACTGTGCTGTAGGCTGAGAGAATTTACTATATTTGACACAAGAAAAGAAAAACTTGTGCTTTATCATGATATGTTTTATTTCTTAATATGCATACATCATTTCATTTAAAAATTCAAGTAGGCCAATCTGCATCTCTCTGGAGCTTATCAGTATGCTTAGTGTATAGCATATAAATAGTAAGTATCCACAGAAGAACTAAGTGATTCCACTTCTCAAAGAGTAGCCTAATGTATCATTAATTTGTAAATCTGTTCAGTAAACTCCAAATATATAATGTTTCACATGCCTACAAGTGTTTTTTTTTTTTTAAGATTTTATTTATTTGAAAGGCAAAGTTAGAGAGGGAGAGGGAGAGGGAGAGAGAGAATGTCCATCTACTGGTTTGCTCTCCAGATGGCCACTCAGGCTGGGGCTGGGCTGGGCCAAAGCCAGGAGCCGGGAACTATAATCTGGGTCTCCCATGTGGGTGCAGGAACTCAAGGACTTCCATCATTTCCACTGCTTTCCCAGGTGCATTAACATGGAGCTGATTCAGAAATGTAACATCTGGGACTCCAACCAGTGCCCTTATGAAATTCTGGCATTGTAGGCAGCAGCTTAACCCATAATGCCACCATGTCCTTCCCCATTTAAGTTGTTTGATTTGATCAAAATTATTGCTAAGTAGTGTTTTCATAAACAATATGAACAGACATCAATTTATGATTTAGATGTAATAAAGTTTCCTTGAAAGAGAAATTGCACAATTTTGGCCTTTTGTACTTTTTCAGACTAGATAATTCTTGTCATATAAGGAAATTAAAGCCTCCATCAACTTGCTCTCATCATTCTGGAAATATATGGCATAAATCAAATTTATATCCAGGTTTCTTTACTTCTAATCTAATGGGTATAGAGAAGATATACTATTAATTAGCAACCTGACTCAACTTTATCTGTCAATGCAAGTTACTTACTTTATATTAGATGTTCTCTCCTTAATAAATACACAATTACTTGTGATGTATAGCAATACTATTGAAACTTGTTAATTTTTAAAATTTAATATTTTTCCTTACAAAAATGTTTCTTGTTGATATGAACTTATTGAAATCTTAAATGTTTATATAATGAATGATACATCACAAATTTAACACTGAATCATGAATTGTCTACTTTTTCTTTCTATTTAGGTTAACAGGCTTGTAAGCTGTTAGTAAAATAACTATATCAAATATGGAAAATTAATATTTGAATTTTTAATTTTAAATGTATCATGAATCACAATTAAAGTATTTCTTGTATAATATTGCTCCATTATAAATTGTTGAACTTTGAGATTCTTAGAGCATAGTCTAACTGATACATGGAATCAAACAAAGCAAAGGACAACTTTAAGAAATTGTTAAATCAAGTAATTTCAAGATTGCTTGTTTAAATTTTCTTCAAAACATTTTCATCATATGCAATGATTAATTTTTATGTTTCTTGTACTAATTTTCTCTTCCCATGGGAACACAAAATGTCAAAATCACTAATTTATTAATTTTGCTTAAAGTTAAAGCTTAGATGAATTTTCTAGGCATCTGGTGGTTCCCTCATCAGATATTCATTTTGCTCAGAATGGGCTTCCTTTGAACTAAAAGCCGGCCGAGATATAATGAAGTGTTTGGAGAATAGAAAATTGAAAATAACAACCAGAGGCACTTTTTCTATTCCAGTTGTCTCAATAGCCCTATTATTTTGCCCAATGATACTTATTTTGGGAAAACTATGAGATATAGCAATACATATTTTTTTACATTGAAGCCTGAGGCACCCAATGTTTATGATAGCATCTCTTTTAAAGAAATGGTGCTGTCAATTCCTCGTCTCGCATTAAGCAAGTTGTGGTCAAGTCAACCTAAATACATGCATTTGGTCAAAAGGCCAATGTTGTTTATCACGGGGACAAGTATAAAATTAGATTTGAATGGTCAATGTCATTGTAGGAATAATTAATATCACTAAACATGTCAATGTGTTTTAAATGCCAAAATCTTCTTAAGTGACTAACAAACATTATTGAAATGTTTTAGGTTCAGATGTATTGTGTCAAACTAATGTGTGTGTGTGTGTGTTCCATGACAAGTAAAAGGGAACTTTGAAATTGGAAAAAAAATGGTGCCAAGTCAGGCTGTTATTTGGCCCCACTGCCCTTTTAGCCTTCCTTGTATTCCCACCTATTGGCTTAATATCATAATATGATCACAGTCTTTTCCTGTTATTTCCAGTAACTGAGAACTAAATATAGTAACAGAAAACATAGACTATTAGTATATCTGTAAACCCCTGTGAAAAAGATTTCACTGATTTTATTTAACAGTATATTTAGCCATTGAAGTTCATTTTTAAGGGCAGAACTTGATCATCATTTGTGCTATTTTACATGGTCAAATAATAGCTTGTTATATTTGATGTGACATTTATATTAAAGCCTATGGAAATATCTTCTATGAATAATTCTAAAAGGTAGTCTGGCTGGCATATATCAGAAATTAGTCTAGTAAATAGGATGATAAAACTCACAAAATGAGACCAGAAGTATCATCTTGAGGGCTAGACTCCATGTTTCTTTTTCTGTTCCTTCTGTATTTAATCTCAACAACTTTGCCTCAAATTCTTGCATTCCCCACTCAGAGTTAATTCAGATTCTAGTTAGCCACTTATATAACTAAAGAGTTGAAGTCAGTTCTTTTTCAGTGATTGTGGATTTATTTTTCTCACTGTTTCTTTCCTGTCTGTAACCTGTATTGTCCACATTTTAAATACCATGGTGATCCCATGTGATTATCTCCAAAACCTGTACTATATATGTTGCTATATATATGCTAAGCATATATAGCATATATTTTATATATGTTATATATGTCATATATGTTATGGCATATATATTATATATATATAACATATGGTTTGCTCTAAGAACCTAAGAAATTCTTACTGCTGCTTTTGCAGTTGTCATGTTCTTTTCTTTCCAACATATTTGGATATGATATCCTACACTGTAAGATCACGGCTTTTATTCACTCTAATTTTACATTTTTCATCCATTTATATTTTTATTTTTAATTTGGTCATTTCAAGAGAGGTTCAAGATGTTCTGGGAATTTGAAATGTCTTGAAATCCTCAGCTACATGGCTACAAAGACCAGGGAATCCTGAGTCAAGTCACAATCCCTCTGACCAACTTGCTTGACAGTCTGTTCTTTCCACAGATTGTCACCGCCACCGGCAGCCTTTCCTCTCTCTTCTTCATGGAAGAGCCCTCTGGTCTGCACTCAGTAAAGAAAGGAGGGTCTCTTTATTCTTGCCAGAGAAAATTCCTAGTTTTTAATCAATGATTAGCTGCCTTCCCAAAACAGCCATATTTTCTCTTTTTTTAACCTCCCTGTTTTCAGTCAAATCTATATAATCAATTCCAATTCTGCAGATGTATGCTACCTGCTGAGACAAACTCCAAAACATTCATAACAACTCTGATCACTAAGTAACTATTTAGGTTCCTGTCATCCTAGCTGCCAAAATATATACTATATATATAACATGCACGTGTGTGCACACACACATACACACATACACAGACAAATACTCATTTAGTTTCATAAAGCTGTTGGGAGGCAAGGAGCTGGGGAAAAAACACCTCTAATTGGATGAATTGATTCTCCCTCTCTCTCTCTCTCTCCATAAACACAGATAGACATACCTACTTCCAAATATCTGTAGACAATGGAATTAAAAGATAAGTTTATTTTGGTGCAAAAACTGTTGAAATCTATGCAGTTTTCCCATAAAATGTGTTTTCTATTGTTGCTTTTAAGACTCTTCATGTGCATATATGTATCTGTGCTTTTAGTATTATTTTAAAAGTTCTATAATTATGATTTTAAAAGATCTTAAATTACTTGTCCAAGGTGAAACAAATCAGAAAGGACTGGAGTCCAAATTGATTTAGATCCCTCTGTTGAAAAGGCCTAAAAGGCCTGTGGTGATTTTACTGTAGCACTCAATCTTTGTTCTATAGAAGAAAGCAGTAGGTTGATGGTCATTTGGTCCTCTAGGATTGGAATTTCAGCAATATTTTACAATTTACAAGCCATTGTCATTGATCTGATTTCATCTGGACCTCTCAACAGCAGTATGGACTCTGAATTATTTCTTTGATTTAAACCAATGGGAAACTGGGACTCATGGGGCTGTGGGCTGGAAGACAGAAACCCCAGGATCGATTAGAGGATTTGGAAGTGATCTCCAAAATGCCATTGCGTTTGCTGAAGAGACAGTAAAAGCAAAGATAGGTGTTTGAGAAACCCCTGCTGTTGCAGAATCCATCAATGATCAACTATCAGGTAGAAAGCTTTAGTTTGTGACAATGAAGTGGTGGTCTTCTTTGTATTGGGTTTATCTGTGACTTCATCCCATGGTATGAGGGGTCAGCTATGACTAACCAATTAAAAATTGTGAGGGTGGATTTGTTTTGTCCCTTTCATTCATCACTTTTGTCTTTCAGGGCATTAGTCATAGACCTGATTATACAATTCATATTCCCAAGAGCCTCTTGTTTCTTCTGCACTGGGAGCATATTCTATTTAGCCTAATTTGTGATTATATATTCCTCTCTGTACATTTCTCATGTATTAAACATATCCATCGTAAGAACACCAATTGGTAATGCCCCATAACAGAATTACAAATGTGAAAGACATTGCTAGATAAACAAAAGCCTTATTTAAAGTAGCAATAAGATAATCATAATTGTTATAGCCAACACTTCTCAAACACTTCTGATATTAGGCACTATGCTAAGCATTTTAGCCTTAACTTTATCTTCTAAAGATCTCTCTGAGTTAAATGTGATGTCCTTTTTCTTTTTTTTAAATTTTTTGTACATGAATGTGATGTTTAAAGACGTTAGGTTTGCCTAAAGCCATGTAAGAAGTGGCAGACAGATTATTAGAAGAGTGATTTCTTGGATATCACGGACTACATTTGGACTCCTTGGTAAAGGTGTGGCAGGTAGTATTTGATGAGAATCGACCTTCGTTCATCCCATTTGTGCCCATTCCAGCTTTGTGGGAGTTATTTCATTCATGTTCATTCCATGGAGCGCTAATGTGAATTCCTTAGTGTGTTTTTAAAACTTTAACTATTATTTCTAGTTTCAACTGATTACTTCAGAGTCTCATTTAGTACTCACTACATGTGTTTCAGGCATATACAGCACAGAAAAAAATTACACCATCCAGTGTCAGCACACTCTGAGAAACAGCAATGCCTATCACCAGAGCTGAATGTAGCACTCACTGGTGAGAGTTTTAAATAACCCTGGGTCTTAACAAGAGAAAATAGTCATCCTATAAAGCGATCTGGCCTGACCCATGATCTTCAACCAGCATAAATGCATTCTATGTCCTCAAGTTCTTATCTTTCATTGAAGATAAACATGCAACAACTTGCACAGTCATCTAAACTGCTAGAAACTAGATTAAGTTAAATTGCTACTGAGATTCCATGCAAGACTTGAACTTTTAATTCTGGAGGCTTTGACACATGGGTCCTGCTTGAACAGTGTTATGCTTGAAGTGTTAAAAAGTAAATGAACCAGTGTGGCTGCATGTCTAAGACGTTGTGTAAGCACTGCCATTTAAGAGCCACAGGATCTTCTAACCAGACATCCAGAATCAATAGTCACTACTGAAAAGCACTTTAATCTGTGATCTTTGGAGACTGGTCACTCCATTACAATAAATAGGAAATATTCTTCCCTCCATTCTTGTTGGCAGTGTCTTTCTCTTTGGCCCTTCCCTGCCCTAAATTGTTCCAGACATCAACCAATTGGTGGGGGCAACCAGTGTTGGATTCATTGCTCCAAAACTTGGCAAAATGCACTGGTTTCAGAGCTGTCATTACAACCACATTATCTGAAATACAGGCCAGTTAGTTAGTCACTGTTTAATCACACAGTGTTGTTACTTTTCCAGTGTACACATAAGCCTGTCAAACTTTGCTTTCCTGGTTTTACCAATCCATGAGCTGTGGCCAGAAGCCAAATATGCACTGGGATTCTGATTTTAGGAAAAAACAGAAAGAAAATAACAGCCTTAAAAGATTAGGCCGGCACCGTGGCTTAACAGGCTAATCCTCCGCCTTGTGGCGCCGGCACACCGGGTTCTAGTCCCCGTTGGGGCGCCGGATTCTTTCCCGGTTGCCCCTCTTCCAGGCCAGCTCTCTGCTATGGCCCGGGAAGGCAGTGGAGGATGGCCCAAGTCCTTGGGCCCTGCACCCGCATGGGAGACCTGGAGAAGCACCTGGATCCTGACTTCAGATCAGCGAGATGAGCCGGCCGCAGTGGCCATTGGAGGGTGAACCAGCGGCAAAAAGGAAGACCTTTCTCTCTGTCTCTCTCTCTCACTATCGACTCTGCCTGTCAAAAAAAAAAAAAAAAAAAAAAAAAGATTAGCTTGCTCCCTTAAAGTCTAGTGATGTCAATAACCACACGGCTTCTATCCAGGTAGGGTTCTGCATTAGGCACACATTTTCTGTGGCATCACAGCTCACAAAATTTTCCAGGTACCATGCACTGATATAGCAGGCATCAAATGACATGCTAAGCTCAGCCTCTGTGACTCCTGGAACAAGCCTGTGTTGCAAATAGCCATGGAAATTTAAGCCAGGATTTGGCTTGATGACCCACTGACACTTCTCAGATGTAGAGTGTCTACTGAACTCCTCATTGCTGGGCCTGAGCAAATGATGCCAAATACAGGAGGCCTGCCACTTGACTCTTCAGATATTTATTGCAAACTATTTTTTTTTTTTTGGAGAGAGATTTTTTGAGAGATTTGTGAGATTATCCCTCTTGTTGAATTCATTGTTCCCTTCTTTAATTCAAACAGAAAAATATTTCTTTTAAAAAAGTTGAAGGATTAAAGTAACCAGACATATGAGAATACTTTTAATTTCATGGAAACTGGAATGGAAAGTATGAGTTGATTTTGGTGCACACAAGTATTTCTCAGCAAGAAAGCCTTTTTTCTCATTATGTAGAAAAAGCATATAATGTAAAAATATTGTACCAGAATAAACATACTTTAATTCTATTTGGCTATGAAGTTTAGGAGGTGCCCTCATATTTACAGTACAAAAAATAAGGAAAAGGTGCCTGTAAGAGTTCTAAGTTTAACTGCAACACAAACCGAAAATTCTAAATTTCCCAAAGCTTGGAAGCAAGATTGAAAAATCAAATTGCATGTTTTTAGCAGGTCTGTTTTACTCTACAGAGCTAGGCTGCAAAATCCATTTTGCAACTTAGACATTTTTGTATGCAGTTTGACTGAGAAAGAGGGACACTGGTCATAAGATCAAGAGCAATTTTATAAATTTTTCTTGTTTTGTAAGTAACGCAGTATAGTCTTATTTAGGTAGGATGTTAGTCACTCAGTATATAAATAAATATGTGCGAGAGAAACTGCCCTTTAGGGTTTTACATGTTTGATTCAGACCTTTGTCATAATTCTCCTGATTGGAAAAAACATTATTAAAAATGCAAATTGAAAAAAAAACACAACGTGAGCAGGATTTTACTCTCTCTACTCTCTCTGAATTTAGTGTATGAAAAATCACAAAACACAGTAGGCATGCTACCCCACAATGAACATTCATTCATTTTAAGCTGTACATGTATCTGAGTTTATATAAGTGTGTCAATGGGTATGGGAGTTTACTCACACATTTGTATGTGCCCATGTTTATGCATCCTGTTGACTACAGCTCAAAGTTTTCCAAGTGCTACCATCTGCTTCTTAAGCATCCTGGAACAATACTGTACTGAACATTACTTCTACACTTGCCAAAAATCAGTACACCTAAATTCCCTTCCTGATTCTCTGATACTTATTGACCTTGGCCATGACACTACTTTCTTTTTAAGCAAATAAATTTCATCCATTCTTATTGAAATGAGTAATTCATTCTCTTATGTCTTTCTCTTCTCCCATTCAAATTTAGGAAATGATAAAATTATTTCTTGGCATTTATGTATATATTGTGAATTATGCTTAAATTCTTAACCTGATTGGGCAGCTTAACATTGTTTGGCTGCCATTAGTAATGAGACAATCAACAGTCTTACCCTACCTAACATATTCTTTCTCCTTTGTATTCAAATTTGTAATTTGTCTACATTTCTTTGCATACCATAATGCAACTTGTTCTGTCACTGCATTGGACTCGGCCTATGCTCCACTCTTGATCCCTACCAAAAGATTACCCTTTTACATTATATGAATTTAGGTAAATGTTGCTGCTGAAGCCTCTGCAGCCCAAATGCCTAGCTCTCGTGCTCTCGCAGTCACATGCACATGGAGTCAAAGATAGACTTCCCAATGCCTGCTTCACTTGCCACTCACCTTCACTTCTAGGCCTTACAAGATACCAGTGCAGGCCTGGAAGCATGCCCATAGCAGCTGATGAGATAGAATTCAGTTAGCTGTGCTAGACTGAGGAGACCATCATTGATTTATTAGACACTGGCTGGGCACAAAAGCTGTGTAGAGGAAACTCGTGGTGCAATTCTGATGCTATGATTAAAGGGATACAGAAACCTTAAGACAAATTCTTCTCTATGATATCTTCAGAGATATCATGCTCCTCATTAGGTCCCTAGATAAGTACCCTTCAAGAAGAACAGGAGGGGCCAGTGTTGTGGTACAGTAGGTTAAGCCTCTGCCTGAGGCATCGACATCCCATAATAGGCACTGATTCGCATCCTGGCTGCTCCTCTTTCCATCCAGCTCTCTGCTTATGGCCAGGGAAAGCAGTGGAAGATAGCCCAAGTGATTGGACCCCTGTGTCCATGTGGGAGACTGGGAAGAATCTCCTGGCTCCCAGCTTTGGAATTGACCAGCTCCAGCCATTGCAGACATTTGGGGAGTGAAACAGTGGATGAAAGATCTCTCTCTCTGTCCTCCCTCCCTCTATCTGTTACTCTGCCTCCCAAATAAAATAAATTAAATTTTAAAAAAAAAGGAAGGGAATCTTCACAACGTTTTAGCTGATCAGTTTAGCTCTTCATTACTTTGCTTCTCTCTTTGCCTCATTAAGTTTTTCACTAGCTCCTGCTTCCTTGAAACTGCACTGCCAAATGACATGTCTGCACATAACCTTTGCTTCAGGAGCTCTTTTATGTTGTCTTGAGACCTAGACCATGACACAATTAATTCCTATGTTTTAAGTCTCAACTTCGTTTTTCACAGGTCTTCCAGCTTCTGTTTTCATGTTTTTTTTTTTTTTAAATCATTTTGCTCCTAAATCCCCGATGTTTTTGCTTTGTGATCTGTTTTAACAGAAGATCATTATTTCTTTACTTTATTGCAATTATTTTGTCTTTTTCTATGGCAAAAATATGGTTCATAACTTCTTGAGAATATTATCTGTTGTGTAAGTTTACTGCATTTTTCTACCTGGTTTCTTATTTCATTTCTTTAAAAAATGTCAGCTCTGTAAGTTTGTTCTTTCTACTAAATTATGGAGTTGTATTTTCTAGTGTGGTGATTGTCAGGAAGTTCTGCAATGGGAAGGGAAACTGTGCAAGGAATATCTCCCTCTTTGTAGACACAGAGTAAATTTCTTCCTGTGAAGATGAACAGTCTCTATGATTTTTGTATGTTGCGTAGGTTTTGCCTTCCTTACATTTTTGAAATCCTCTCCCAAAAGCCATTGTAACCTCTGATGAGATGAAGTTTTTGCCCTTCAAAGCAAGCCCCTTAGCTTCCACAAAGGCATCTATGCAGATAGTGTTTTTTACCATTTGCTCCTGTGAGGGTCCTTGCCAGTCTTTTTTTGTTTTTTTCCTTTATTCTCTCCTGCATGTTTTCTGACTCTTTTCAGCTTCTCTGTCAGCTGTTACATGGGATACTTCAAAAAGTTTCTGGAAAGTGTTTAATATGAAAAAGCTAAGCATGGATTTAGAAAATTCTTTGCACCAAATGCAATCATTTTTAATCTCATTATCCATGAACTTTTGAGATGCATGAATTGTGTCTGAAAACACAAAGATAATTTTCATTTGCTTTTATGAATTGACTAGCTCATAGCAGATATTTTTCAGTCTTACATGAAATTAGAGAATATATGATGGAAATGTAAACAACATTTTAATAGCAATTCATTGAAAATGATACTTAAGTTACTTGATAATATGTTAATCATAGAATATATGGGTGTGAGCATTGTGGTACAGCAGGTTAAGTGGCTGACTGGGATGCTTGCATACCATATTGAAGCGCCTGGGACTGAATTCTCCCTCTGCTTCTGATCCAGCTCCACTCTAATGCACACCCTGGGAGGCAGCAGATGATATCTCAAGTACTTAGCTCTCTGCTTCCCATGTAGCAGACTTGAACAGAGCTCCTGTATCCTCACTTCAACCTGCCCCAACCCCAGCTGTTGCAGGCATTCTGTTTCTGTTTCTCTCTCCTTCTTGCTCTCTCTTGCAAATAAATACAGTTAAAAGTATTTATGCTTACAATTATGCTTCCATAAGATGTCAAAAATGTTAATATTCACATTTTTGTGAGGAATTAATTAATAATTATATAATTACAGAAAATAATTGTAGAGTTTAAATTAAAATGATATGTAGCCTATTGGAAAAAAATTCAGTTGAAATAAATATAAGTTGAAATTTGAAATTTCTATACAAACTGCTGTGTACACAGCATGGTGCCTTGAACATAAATATTATACAGTCAATCAATGTAGAAGGAATTAAGGTACTAAAGAAACCAAGTTTATGATTTGTTTCCCTCACCACTATCCTCTTAGAGTTTAACACAAAGCTTGCACAAAGTATATATTGAATAAACTGGAAGACTATTTTAGTTATGACACTACTCTATTGTATAACTGCCTAGAGAATTAGAAGGCTTTGTGGATCACAAATTCTTTATAGGATAGCAGCTGTAGGAATAAGAACAATGGTGACCAGAGTTGTTCAGACAGAGGATCTATTCCAGAGACTCTGCTACACTGGTGTATAACTATACTGTGAATATTATAGCTAAAAATGTGAAAGAGATTAACACATAGCTTATACATGGACAATAGAAATTAAAGTTCATTTGTCACATGAATGTAGATAGTTGATAAGGGGTCTATTTCTATATAACATAGTTTTGTATTTTATAATTAAGTATTATATATATTTGTAAATGTAAAACTAAAAATATAAAGTTATATAATGTTACTATATATATATAATTTTCCCATGCATTTTATCATTATTTAACACTTTTTTGTTCTAGTAACTAACAAATTTTAATGACAAAAACAGGCCTTACAGAAGGTACTGATGTGTGGCAGACAAGTTCCCTTGATGGAGTCACAGCAGTGAGCCTTAGCCCGTGGAGAGCCTTCGGCAGAGCCCAACAACCAATTTCTATTGCAATTTTCTAGGGGAAAGTCAGTAACTGATATTTTCAAAGGAGTGTATGCTGTGTAAGAGCTTATGATAGAGGTTCTTGGACAAGCAACTTGGAAAAGGCTGGGCTGAGAATGGGAACTTCTCAGGCCAGGGTAAGAGGACAGGGGTTAATCAGAAATTAAACTGACTGGGTGATGAGCAAGATGGGAATGGACTGACTTGGGATAGTGAGTGTAGTGAGAGCTGCAGGCTTAGTAGAAGAATGAAGTAAGGAGTACTCTGGTTTTATAGGGGGAGGGGGTTGCCCTTGAAAAACAGACAAGGAGAAATGGACAGTTGAAAATACAACTCTAGAGGCACAGAGCTGCCAGGAAGGCTCCAGCCACCTAAGAAATACAACTCTAACTTTCTCAAACTTCCGGGTTGAAATATGGAGGGTGAGTAGTATTTTATAAGAGGCCATTCATTGTTGGCATAATGAGACAACAGTGGCATTTTGAAATAGAATTCTTTGGGTATGTTATGTAGCTAACAATATAGGTAACAGATTAGCTCTTTAAATGTCCTTATAGTAATTTTGCTGCCTATAAAGAAATATTAAATATGATATTTTTAATCCATGAATCGAGAGAAGCAGCATTTATTCACTAGTAAATTTGGTTTTGATTCAACTCTCCTGATTTTTTTATTTTCGCAGCTAAACTAAAAATTTATAGTTTTTTCCCTACAAAATGCAATAGCATTCTTTTTTTAGGAGTTATATTCTCTGATTTTCTTGTCAGCCTGCTTCAAGGAGATCCGCGTGTTCAATATGCTTGCTCGCAGTTTGGACCATACCAAATGGTTATTTAATCCAAATATCCGAGCAGCAAACTGAGCGGATACTTCTGGAGGAAGGATGGTCGAACAGCTGACACTGCTGGGTAGTGGAAGAGAAGACCACACGTCCTGCGCTCCCCAGTCCGAGGTGATTGGGGACAGCTGAGAACTGGATACGACGTGTTTCCCGACACTACTGGGCCCAAACCATTGCTTCTGCCTGCCACTGCCACGAACACAGTAGGGATGCCATCCTCTTCATACTCAGCTTTAATCCTCAGGGTTTCATCTGGTCCTTTATGGGCAGATGTTACACGGAGTTCACATGGGATTTCAAAAGTTTCACAAGCCTTCTTGATTTTTGCACGGTGACCGAGATCAGAAGTTGAGCCCATCAAGACTACAACCCTACATTCACTTTCTGATTTCAGAAGCAACTCCACTCTCTCTGTGACCCACTCGAAGTTCTTTACCATCTGAAGCCCTTCAAGAGTCACTTCTTTGAGGTCATGGTAAGACTGTCTTTCTGTTGGCTTCGATCTCCTGACGGCCAGAGTCTCCTGGAATCGTTGTCAATAACATCAGCAAGAAAAATTTCTTTGGTGGTTACAGTTCTGGGTCGATCAGGATTTCTCCAGAATTTCAAAAACAGCCTGCATGAAGTGACTCATGATGTCCACTTCAGTCTGACCTACCTCAAGTCCAGCAAAGAAAATCTCGCAGCAATCAACTGTTCCTCAGACCACTGTGGATCATTATTGGCATCATCCTTGAAAAACATCTCCACGTTAGGTGGGTAAAACCTGTAGCCTTCCTTGAAGCCAGGGTTTCTTTTGAGAAAAGAGCCAGTTGCTATCCTTCTGCAAACCCACTCAATTGGAATCATCTCACACTGGAGCGCAATGAAAGCTGCCTCCCCACATTGTCTGGTGAAAGCGCTTTAGATACCTGCTTCTTGTAATAACTCAAAAATACAGCTGGTAGTTTTGAGATGGCAGTTTTTTCTTTCCAGATGATTCTGTCTAGCTGCATTTCCCACTGTGATCTGGTCCTTCGATTTCAGGAGGACTTTTCCTGGATTATCTAACCATTCATAAACTTCTTTTGTTTTGCCCTCATAGAACATCTTACCAATGTTCAGTACTTCGGCCGTCACCATTATCCCAAGTGGACCAAGGGCCGCAAAAATCTGGAAAAAAGGCCTGAGAGGCGCACCGTGTGGGCAGCCCAGACGAGGCTCTTTCGGAGTTGGCGGCTGCCACCCAGCTCGGCCAACCGCGATCTATTTGAAATTTTCAGTGGGGAATTCACAGTTACCGAGATGAGGCTCAAACTGGACTTTTTATATCCAGGGAATAAAACAAAATCATATCTGTGTGGTTTTTATTAAATTTTTAGTGATTCTGTTAGAATGTATTTCTAAATTTTCAATTATATTAATTGGATTAAAATTGGACCTTTATGCATTCAGTATGTATATTCCATTAAATGGGTTTATACTTATAACTATGCAGAGCTCTGTCTTTCTTTGGGACTATCTCAAGAATCACGGATATACAAGCAAATGAACAGTTGACATCTATTAAATTAGTGATGTGCATGTGTGTGTGTGTGTGTGTGTACTGGATAGAACATCAGATCCTGGAACATACACTATCAAAACGGTCATGACCATTGTCTTTCAAATGGTATAGACATTATGAAGTAGGACAATCAATGCTGATCTTCTCTTTTGGAAGAGAATGTGTCTTTATCAATCTACATTCCTTAAGGATGAAATATTTCAATGCAGCCATAAGTGGAGTCCCCTGCTATGTTCTGTGTTATCTATTTCTATCAGATGCTATGAATCATATGTGTCAGAATCAGTAGGTTATTATTAAAAATTCCTGATCTGGGCTTTTTCCTAAATGAAAGCAAGTTAACCTCAAGATGAACCAAGTGATGGAATCATCAAACAAAAATTTAAAAATGTTCAAACATGTTCTGTGAAGTAAGAACAAAAAAATTCTAGAAGTGATGGAAAGATATATTTCAGCAGAGAAATGGAAGCCATAAAAGAGAAACAAATAGAAACTTTATAACAGCAAAAAATCAGTATATGAAGCAAACAACTATTTATAGAACCAGGGGAAAAGATGCCTTAGAGACTAAGCCAACAAGTGTCCTTATTTAATATTAGACTTCTAATTATTGGTAATATTATGATCTATGGCATGGTTTCAAATTAAGAAGATGCTAGAATGGAAATATGAAGTTTTACATGTTCAGTATCTAAATAATATATGACCTGTTGATAAAATAATATACCAAAAACTAGAGATACAGAAGACCAGAACTAAATCAGGTGGGCACCAATTTTAGAGTTGAATTGCATGGAGTCACCAGGGAGGAAAGCAGAGAACTAGCAAATGGGTGATAAGCATCCAGGAAAAGAAGGGCCCAAAAAGTAAGCCAGAAATGACAGTGACTTCATGTCTCACTGCAACATCAGGTCATTGTCTGATGCTTCTGGTTTAATATTGGCTTTTCATATCACACCTTTGAAGTGAATTAGACTTACATTGTAATAATGTATAATAATTCATATTTATATTACATAATATATATTATATTAATATAATTATTTTACAAAATGATTATGATTATAATATATAATGATGCCAAGTTACATGCCAATGCAAGTAGTTCCCATGTTTAAAGATGGCATCTTAGTAGATTTTATGAATTCAGAGTCCTATTTCTTACTTGAATTAAATTCATGGATAATCAACTATATCATTAGTCTCTTTGTGACACTGTACCAACAAGATGTGTGGGATTATCACTGAAGCATGAAAATAGATGTTAAAGATGTTATTTATAAACAAACAACCATGTAAGGCTTTCAATGACTTTCTAATTATATACATAAGACATTACTTAGTATTTTATTGTAAAAGAAAAGCTTTTCATTAAAATACATTTCCTCTTGTATAAGGTCAGAAAACTAGCTGTTTTTCTTTTTCTAATATCTGAATATTTTCTCCTTACTGTATAATATTATCCTAGATATTAGAGAAAACATATAGAAACACCTAGTAGATCTTATTTTCAAATGAAATAGTACGTTAAGTATCAAGATGGAAACTATTTTAAAATTAAATGTCATGGGATTGGTGCCGTGGCGCAGTAGGTTAATCCTCTGCCTGTGGCAACAGCATCCCATATGGGTGCTGGTTCAAGTCCTGGCTACTCCTCTTCCAATCCAGCTCTCTGCTGTAGCCTGGGAAAGCAGTAGAAGATGGTTCAAGTCCTTGGGTGCCTGCACCCATATGGGAGACAGGGAGGAAGCACATGGCTCCTGGCTTTGGATCAGTGCAGCTCTGGCCGTTGCAGCCATATGGGGAGTGAACCAGCAGACAGAGGACATTCTTTCTGTTTCTCCTTCTGTCTGTAACTCTACCTCTCAAATAAATAAATAAATAATTTAAAAAATTAAATGTCGTTAATTCCTAATTAAGCCTGTCTAAAAATCGTATGTGAAACAAGCAATAAGTAGCTACCAAACTGTCTTTTCTAGTCACTATAAAGCATACAGTCTTTTAGTTATATATATATATATATACATATATATATATATATATAATTTAAATTATAATTTATAAATTTTGTGAATCTTGTATTTTATGTGTCAGAATTTTTAGATTGATTTAATACAATAAACAAAATGTGTATCAGTAAGTATTATTCAACTAAAACTTTTGGATTCAGGCTAGCAGGTAAAGGGAGGACATTTACTACTATGTGAATATTAACTGTTCTAGATATATTAACTATGATATTTATATTGAATTCTAACACGTGCCTTTTAATGTCCCTGGTGTTCAGGTATTCATTATAATTTGATGGAAAACTCTGAGGAAAGTGTTGAAGGAGTTTGGGACACAGCATCCCAAATATGCCACTATGTCACATGAAATGTTTTCAGTTAAGGTATTTACAAAGACAGAGACACAAGAAGATCAAGCTTATCTTCTATTTCTTAAAAGCAGAATTTGATCTTTTGAAAAGAAGCAGGATTTGAAATTCCCATGTAAAAGACATCCTCACTATTACAGGAAAAAGCTCTCATTTTTAAGAATAGGATGTTTAGGGGACGGTGCTGTGACATAGCTGGTAAAGCTGCCGCCTGCAGTGCTGGCATCCCATACGGACTCCGGTTCATGTCCCGCCTGCTCCACTTCCACCCAGCTCTCTGCTATGGCGTGGGAAAGCAGTAGCAGATGGCCCAAGTGCTTGGGCACCTGCACTTGCGTGGGAGACCAGGAAGAAGCACCTGGCTCCTGGCTTCAGATCAGAGCAGCTCCAACCATTGCAGCCATTTGGGGAGTGAACCAGCTGATGGAAGACCTCCCTCTCTCCCTCTCTCTCTCTCTCTCTATCTCTCTCTGCCTCTCCTTCTTTCTCTGTACAACTCTGACTTTCAAGTAAAATAAATAAATCTTAAAAAAAATAAAATAAATACATAGCTCCAGTCCCTTTCCTTGCCACATTTGCATAATTTATTACTCCGACTCATCCAATATATAAATTCAACTCTAATTGTATATTTGGGTTTTCAATTTATTATGATATTTCTCATGCCACATAAATCTTGCATTAAAAATTTGTAGCTTTTCTGCAGTTGATCTTTTATCAATTTAATTTCCAGTGTCAGCTAAAAAACTGTAAGGGAGTAAAAACAAAGTATTACCTCCCTTATATCATAATTTAATAATTAATATTTTTTCTTTTCATTTTGAGCTATCTTACCCCAACATTTTGTATGATAAATTTATCATAAGTGGATATGGCATTTTGTATAATAAGGCTGGATACTATTATTAACATTATATGATATTTTAAAAACAAGATCATCCATTTACACTCTTTTGCTTACCAGATTCCAGAATATTGCTTGGAACCTAGTAGACACAAAATGTAAAACATTATTCACTCAGAGTTAGTCTTCTACTGAACCTTAAAATTTTCCTGGAGCTTACTAGACACCTTGGATTCGGTCAGCTGTGTGTCTCCTTTGTTTCTTATAACAAAAAGACAGCATGTTTTCCCTACCCTTTTGAACCTATGATGGCTTTGTGATTTGCTTTCAACAATACTGGGTTACAGAGTTGACACTGAGTTCTTCAGCCCTGGCTTCAGGAGATTTCGGAGCTCCCACACTCACCTTCTTGAGTGTTGCCATGGTAGCATCATGTGAGGAAACCAGACTACTGGAAGGTGAGACACTTGGAGAACTGATGTCTCCCTGACAGATTTCAGAGTGAGCCATTCGTGAACCTTGTACCTAACCTAAGACTCTTGCAAAAGGAGGCTGTGCATCTGAGCACAGGCTAAATCAGCCGTGGAAATCCTCAGCCAATCTACAGACTTATGAGAAACAATACATTTCTTTTTTCAAAGATTTACTTATTTATTTGAAATATAGATTCACAGAGAGGCAGAGGCAGAGACAAAGAAAGAGATATTCCATCCACTGGTTGACTCCCTAGATGGCTGCAACAGCTGGAGCTGCATCAATCTAAAGCCAGGAGCCAGGAACTTTTCCAGGGTCTCCCATGAGGATACAGGGCCCCGGAGCATATGAGTCATCTTTTACTGCTTTCTCAGGCTATCACAGAGCGCTGAATCAGAAGTGGGGCAGCCAGGACTCGAACTGCCACCCATATGCGATGCCGGCACTGCAGGCAACTTCACTCCCTATGCCACTGCCAGCCCCCAAGAGAGAACACATTTTCATTTGAGGTCATTGGACTTGCAGTGGTAGATAACTGATACAACTGTTACAGAAGAATGATGATATGGTAACTTAAAAGATAAAGAATTTTCTAGATTAAGGATCAGTGAAAAGGTGAACTCACAGAGAGAGTGAAAATGTAAAAAGAACAGGCCAGATAAAATATTTTGACAGTGAATAAGGTGACGAAAACTGAGATAGTCCACATGACATGATGTTTTGTATAGCTTACATGATTATATGTGAAAGTCACATGTTACATCATCATATATATACATGCATATATATACATGTTACTGTATACTTATGGACTTACATATACAAATATAGGACAGATGGGTCATGAATTACTTGTTTGGCCTTTTGAATAGTGAAACCAAAGCCAAATAAATTTTTTTGGCCAAATGTTAAGGTTGAAACCAAATTTTCAACTCTTTTATACTGTAAATACATATTTTTAACTTTGTGCCATTGATCAAATTATATAAGTGACATTAATATAAGGCTTATCCAAATGGAATATAAGTGTATAATTTGTGTAACAGATGAAAATAGAAGAATATACAGTACCAGAAAATAACAATTTTAGAATATATATGACTAATGTAAGTTATTTTGAGATATAATTCTCTGTATTCGTATGCAAAACAAGGCACTTTTTATATCTTTTTATTTGTTTAATCCATTCTTCAATACACATTATTAATTTTCTACTAAATATGAAAAAACTTAAGGTAAGAAAAGTTTAATTTTTTTTAAGACATTCATTTATTTGAAAGAATTACACAGAGAGAGGAGAGAGAGAGAGGTCTTTCATCTGCTGGTTCACTCCCCAATTGGCCACAACAGACAGAACTGCACTGATCCAAAGCCAGGAGCCAGGAGCTTCCTCCTGATCTCCCATGCGGTGCAAGGGTCCCAGTACTTGAGCTAACTTCTACTGCTTTCCCAGGCCACAGCAGAGAGCTGGATAGGAAGAGGAGCAGCTGGGACTAGAACCGGCGCCCATTTGGGATGCCAGCACTTCAGGCCAGGGTGTTAACCCACTGTACCACAGCGCTGGCCCCTAATATTTGTTAAAGTGATCAAAACTACACAGTCAAAAAAATCTCAACATCATATCCAAGAGCCTAGATATAAACTTTTTCAGTTGAAACAATATAGAGTTCAAGGAGTATGATGACAGGAAGAAAAGTTACAAATAAATGGAAACAAAACTCAGTATCTTTCACTCAGCTAGTCATTTGAAAATTTATTATCACAGAAGTAGTTTCACAGCTGAGACTACTAAAATTATTTTGAATAATTACCATGACAAAAATGTAAGTTGTGATTTGCTCTTGAAATTTTGTGTTTTAATTTTGAATTATTTTAATTTTTCAAAAATGTAATAGGTTCATAAAATTTTTGCACATTTAGGGGATACTATGGGGTTTCAGTACATATAATGTCAAATCAGGGTAAATATATTTATTTTTTCAATCATGAAACTTTTTTAATATTGAACAAAATCAAACATCCTATCTTCCAGTTTTTTTTTTTTTTAAGTAGTACAATACTAGTACATTAACATTATATAATCACCTGGCCGTTTCCACGCTCACTAGGCTTATCCTCTGCCTGCGGCGCCAGCACACAGGGTTCTAGTCCCGGTCGGGGCGCTGGATTCTGTCCTGGTTGCCCCTCTTCCAGTCCAGCTCTCTGCTGTGGCCCAGGAGTACAGTGGAGGATGGCCCAAGTGCTTGGACCCTGCACCCCATGGGGGACCAGGAGAAAGCACCTGGCTCCTGGCTTTGGATCGGCGCAGCGCGCCACCGAGGCAGCCATTTGGGGGGGGTGAACCAACGGTAAAGACCTTTCTCTCTCTCTCTCACTGTCTAACTCTGCCTGTCAAAAAAAAAAAAAAAAAAAAGAAAGGAAGGAAGGAAGGAAGGAAGGAAGGAAGAAAGTAACATTATATAATCACCCTACTGTGCTATAGAAACCTGGAAATTCTTGTCCCTATCAAGCTAGAAGCTAATTCCTGTTAGTCAACCTTCTGGTTCTTCCTTCCCTCCCCAGCCTCTGGTAACCACCACTATACTCTTAGCTTCTGTGAAATCACTGATTTTTTAGACTCCACATACAAGCAGCATCATGTGATATTTGCCTTTTTGTGTTTGGTTTATTTTATTTAACATAATGATTTCTAGTTCCATCCATGTTATTGCAGAGGACAAGATTTCATTCCTTTTTATGTTTCAATAGTGTTTATTGTGTATATAGACCAAATTTGCTTTATCCTTTCACTCGTGATGGAATTAGAGTTGCTTCCATTTCTCTGCCATTGTGAATAAAGCTGCAATAAAAATAAGTGTGCACTACTAGTCGAACAATACCCTATACCTTGTGTGGTTGTGTGAATGCAGCCTGTTGAAATCCTTGCTTAGTATATACTAGGTAGATCTTCAGTATATGAAGGTAATTGAAAATGAAACTCGATAAAGGGTGGGATGGGAGAGGGAGAGGGGAGGGCCACGAGAGGGAGGGAGGTTGGGGGGGGGAGCCACAACAATACAAAAGTTGCACTTTGTAAATTCACATTTATGAAATAAAAAAAATCCATTATAGCAGCATGAAAAAAAATAAGTGTGCAAATGTCTCTTCAAAAGATTGATTTAATTTCCCTTGGATGTATACCCAGTAGTAGGCTTACTACATCATATGGTATATAGTTATAATTATTTCACCTTTTATAAAGTTTCAGATTTATTTGTGGTTTGCTGAATATTCCTTGTATGGAATTAGATTTAGGATTGCCTTCTGATTTAGCCTAATTTTGATTTTAAAACTTTGCCTATTGCCAAAATGACATTAATCCTTACTGTGTGCCACTGTTCAGGCATTTACTATATTAACTAATCTTATCTCATAAAGCACCATGAGATCATCAGTTTTATCACTGACATTTTATGGTATAAAAGTAGAATTTCAGAGAAGGAAAAAAAAATGATCCAGTTCAAATAACTAGTGAGTAGTGGGACCAAATCACCCCTAGGCTACTCTCAACCAACAGACTGAATGGCCTTTCAATTTATACTCCATCCAAAATAAAACCAGTGCATTTAATATGTCTTCTCTTCACGACCAGACTTTCCACAAAATCCTATTTGTATTCTCTATCTTGTTCTAATCTAATCTACTCATAAAAGCTACATTAGTTTTTCAGGACTGCTATGACAAAGTATCACAAACAGGGTGTATTGAGACACTATAAAATTTTCTCTCACATTTCTGGAGTCTAGAACTCTGAAATTACAGTGTTTGAGCCACACTGCATCCAAAACCTCTAGAGTGGGATCGCTCCTGGCCTCTCCCACCCTGCGATAGTCACAGGCATGCCTTGGCTTAAGAAGCACAGCTGTATTCTTTGGCTCTTGTGTGTCTTTGTCTCTTTGGACCCAACCTAATGATCGTGTCTTAACTTCTTTAAATCTGCCAAGGTGGTATTTCCAAATAAGGACACATTTACAGGAACCTGGATGGGAGTGGGAATTAGGGCTTCAGCTTAACCTTTTGGGCATACAGTTCAACTCACAACAACTACTAATTTACAGATCTAAATATTTTAAAACACTAATTTCTATGAATTCTTAAACTTTGAAGGAAAAATAACACTGAATAGTCCACTATCTATATTCAACATTTTTTTTGAAAATTTATTAGTGATTTTAAAAACTGGCAGATGATCAAAATTATCTGAGGGTCTCTTAAATAAATGCATCTGTCTTATACCTGCATATATGAACATGTGCAAACACACACACATACACACACTTGAAGCTGCCACAGGCTCACTGAATCAGAATTTCTGATACCTACATTTTAAAGACTTTTCCCAATTGATCTCAAATGTAAAACAGGTTTGGAAATTCTAGCTTTAAAAGACTTCAAGTTATCTAATGAAGAAGCTGGGTGTGTTAAACTTAAAGCAAAAGCATGTCTTATTCCTTGATGTGTTGTTGAAATAAGCCTGCTGAGCTGAGTGCTGAATGTAACAAGGCAGAAACATTGGATCACTGACTTCCAGCACAGTGGAGAGAGGAAGAAATGTTGTTGAACACACATCTGCATCTTTCAGTTTCCCAGTTTCATTTCTCTACAAATACCACTGAGTAGATACTATGTAGACATTATAAAGCACTCTAAAGAAGCCATTTTTTCTCCTTAAACAATCTACAATTAAATTTCATTGTGAGGTTTGGTTTTTGTTATGTCACTCTAAGTCCTCCACTCAGAAGAAAAGAGATCATTTCATAAACTTAAGAAGAATCACTTCTCTTTTTTTGACACTATTCATTTTTAAATAATACATTAAATACAGAAATAAATTACTTTGAAAAAAGCCTAAACAAGAAAACACTCATCTATAGATATCCACAGTAATCAATGCAGAATATGTTCTTCTAGAGTGTATGCTAATATGTGTGTATGTGTGTGTCTATAAGGGTACTATAAGAATTTGTGGAGAATAGAATGAAAAAATTTATTTTTGTATGGGAGAGGGGAGGGTTGCGGGTGGGAGGGAAGTTATGGGGGGGGAAGCCATTGTAATCCATAAGCTGTACATTGGAAATTTATATTCATTAAATAAAAGTTAAAAAAACAAAACAAAAAATTTAAAATCCATGCATATAAGGGGTCTTGAAAAGTTCATGGAAAATGTGTATTATGACAAAAAAACTGCATAGGTTTCCAAATTGTTTTGCACTAAAATAATTTAATTTTAAATTCAATTTTTTTCATGAACTTTCCAAGGCATCCTTATCTATGTGTGTGTTCATCTAGATTCCAGAGTACGTATGCATTTGTGCATGCATGTATGTGGTAAATTCTAAAGTGTATATATGTGTGTGCGTTTATTTATGCAGTTATATGTCTATTATGCATGTCTGTGTATATTTAGATATATAAGTGTATATATATAATTGCAAGTATAGACACATCCATGTGTTCCTAGGTTTATGATATGGTTATGTCTTGCTAAACCCATCATAAGTTGAAAGTATGGTAGGTTTCAGACATATTTCTATTGATAAATAGCCTATAAATAACCTACATACCTAACCCATATAAAATATACTTAATACACTAACATCCCAGTAAACTGTATAGTATCTGTCATTTAAAGTTGAGATCACATGGCTGCCCAGGAGCTGCCACTCACTACCACTGCCCAGCATCATGAGACAATGTCTCATACATGTTGCTAACCCCAGAAAAGATGGAACTTTGGAAGTTGATGCATAATTTCTACAGGCTGTGTATCACTTTTATCCATTGTAAAGTAGAAAAATCATTATTTCCTGGGGCTAGCGCTGTGGTGCAGTGGGTTAACGCCCTGGCCTGAAGTGCCAACGTCCCATATGGGCACTGGTTCGAGACCTGGTTGCACCACTTCCAATCCAGCTCTCTGGTCTGGCCTGGGATAGCAGTAGAAGATGGCCCAAGTCGTTGGGCCCCTGCACCCTGGTGGGAGACCTGGAAGGAGCTTTTGCCTCCTGGCTTCGGATTGGTGCAGCTCCGGCCTTTGCGGCCAGCTGGGAGTGAACCAGTGGATGTAAGACCTCTCTATCTCTCTCTCTGCCTCTCCACTCTCTGTGTAACTCTGACTTTCAAATAAATAAATAAATCTTAAAAAAAAGAAAAATTATTTCCAACCATAATGAAGTCAAGGACTATCTGCACACACACACACACAATAGGTAGAAGTACGTTTTACATGTACTTCTAATTATTGTCTTTATCTCTTAATGACATATTTTGGAGAATTCTCTTTATGACTTTACATGAGTTGATTTCATTCAAGAAAACTCTGTCCTAGTATTTGTTTAACAATAATATTTTGATTGTCTAGATAATTTGCTCAGAAAACAGTGATGCTATTTTCTTGTTTGTCTCATTGTGCATAAATGAAAATTTTTCCCTATAGTTCATAAATTAGAAACCAATTGAATGATTGTCCATTCTAGATTTGAAATAAAATGCTTTCAAAAATACATGTGCTGCCCCTTTAACTTTCACAGGGTATAAGACTAATGATTTTACTCAAATTCTCTAATACTAGATTTGGCAAATCTCCTCATATTGACAATTTTAAAGTTAAAAAAGATACTACCTAAAATTTTATGCATAACATATGTTATTAGTCTATTTTAGAGTCCTTTTCAGTGATCTGCCCTCAAGGAGAACCAATAGGCCAGTCTACTGCAGTGGCTTTCAATGTGGTAAGCCCGGGCTTCAGCAGAAGTCAACTTGTGAAGAGCCCTGGCAGCTCTGCCAAGAGTTGGATCGCTGGAAATGGACCTGCCCTGGAGTCAAAGGATGCCCAGATCAGAACCACAGATCTTATTGGCTCTAAGCTGAAAAACCCTTCACTCAGCCCAACTTCCAAAGTGACCACTGCAGCTGAGGGGATGGCCAAGTAGGGTCAGCAACATTGAAGGCAGAACTGTAAATTTCTTGTTAGAGATGCCACCTGCCTTTACCTGGCCAGCTCTCCTCCCAGGCCAGCCAAGTAATGAAAGTCAACAGAGTGCCTTCCCCTAGGAGGTTCACACCTCCCTTAGGATATACCCCATGTGAAGAGATAGATAGGTCTGGGCCTCTTAACTTACAAGGCCTAAAGCCCAACAGATTATTATCAAGCCCCTTCTGTCAGGTTCTATTTGCCTCTCAATCAGAAAACTTAATTGTAGCTTAGACAGCACCTTTCTTAGCTCCTCTAATAATGACTCTGTCCTTTGTTCTAGACCCTGTCTAGTGCACTTGGGCCTCGATCCTTCATAATCATAACCTCTACTCTACCACCAATGGCTCTACTCCCAACCTGTGTGTACTGATGGTCCTCTTCCCCACTTAATGCTGTATAATTGTTCAGACCTGGTTAATGCCACTCGTAGGATCATTGGTTACTATCCTCACTCTATCTTTTATGACCTTGTCTAAATATGATCAGAGTTGTTGAACTTGGAAGGCTTCCATAGCCTTGGCAACTCATGACGACAGCCTAGGGTGGTTACTGGCGCCATAAACTAGAGTGTCAATTAGTTGGGTCAACAACAGGAGTCACTGTGCACTTGCTCCTCATGTGGGATCTCTGTCCTTAATGTGCTGTTCATTGTGACTTAATGCTATAACTAGTACTCAAACAGTATGTTTCACTTTGTGTTTCTATGTGGGTGCAAACTGTTGAAATCTTTACTTAATATATACTAAATTGATCTTCTGAATATAAAGAGAGTTGAAAATGAATCTTGATGTGAACGGAAGGGGAGAGGGAGCGGGAGAGGGGAGGGTTGCGGGTGGGAGGGAAGTTGTGGGAGGGGGAAGCCATTGTAATCCATAAGCTGTACTTTGGAAATTTATATTCATTAAATAAAAGTTAAAAAAATGAATGTTAAAATATCTCATTGCTGGGCAGGCATTGTGGCACAGTGGGTTGAACACCACATGGGCTGGCCTCATCCCATATCACAGGTCCTAGCTTGAGTCCTGGCTACCCTACTTTTGATCCAGTTTCCTGGTAATGTGCCACATTAAGGCCACATAGGATGGTTCAAGTACTTGAGTCTCTATTATCTACATGGGAGACCCAGATGGATTTCCAGGCTACGGTTTTCGCCCTGACCCAGTTCTGTTTTTTGTGGAGTGAAGCCACTCAAAGAAGATATTCTTTCTTTCTCTCTCTCTCTCTCTCTCTCTCTCTCTCTCTCTCTCTCTCTGTTGCTGTTCCTCTGATTTTCTTATTAAAACATTTCATTGTAATTTCAGGTTTCTTCATTAACTCTTAGTGAGATAGGATCTTGTGTTTAGTGATCATTTATGTTTCTTCCAAGGTGGGTTGATTTTTATATTTTACATGTTTTTCTTGAGATCCTTAGCATTTTAATATTAATTTTAGATGTATTTGATGTATTTATGTTCCAGATTTTTTAGTCATCCTACTTCAGTATTATAAATATTCTAAATTTGTCACAATTCTTCACATTTTGTTTATTGCTTTTTGCCTTAATTTTTTACATACCAGCACCCATCAGTGATTTTCCTTATTTTCACAAAAACTACAATAATTACTGAAAAAAAAAACTTTAAACAGTATAAATTATATTTATATTTAATAAGAACAAAAGTTAAAATAGTTCTGGAAGAAAATTAAATAAGGTGACTGCAAAAGAAGAAAGGAAAACAGTAACCAGTTATGGACCTGAATTGCATTCAGACATTGCATGGAGTTTTCAGACAAAATGGAATCAGAGCCAAAATGTATTGAAAGAGAACTTGAACAGGTGTTTATATACACCTGCCCTCATTTGTAGGGCAGACCTCTGATTCTAGTTTTGTTTTGTAGTTTATGCTTATTTGTTTTAGAACTGTGAATTCATTGATCTTCTTCAAGATTAAGTTCAAATACTGAAGATAATTAGAGCATATATTTTAAAAATAACAACTGTATATGAGACTCATCAAAGTGCTTCAGTATTGAAAACTAATTTTTATGCATATACAAGGCATTGCATCACTTTTCCAATTACTCCATACTCCAGTGAGGTTCAAAAAACGTGAAACAATGGTGAATACTGGGAGTGCAGTTGAGGTCCATGGAGGGCTACAAGACTCTTAACTTTTTACAATGGAGAAGTTAGAAAGATTTGTGGAATAATGTGCTTTTAAAAGACTCAGTTGAGAATACATCAAACCAAAAGGACGACATAAGAGCACAGGGTGAAGTAAAAAAGATATCTATGAAGAAGTATGGTGTTCTCTCGAAACCCTAGTGAGGCATTCTTCATCAGGAATATAGTATTTTGTCTTGAGTTAAGAGGAAAAAGAGTCTGTTGATGTTTTCTTCTGATTTGTATTCCTTATTGCTAGTGGGAAAGCTGCAGACACTGGGTCAGTGAGAGGCGTAAGTATGCATTTCCAAGGGTCCACAGCAAAGTTGTTTCATGGAAATGCTTGTGTTACTTGTTGCTCATCCACTCTGTTTTGCAAGAAGGTATGGTTCATCTCTGGAAGTGTGTACATATTGTTGTATAATCTTCCTTTTTCTATGATTTTCTGTGATGTTGTCCCTTCAATCAATACCATTGTGATTTAGAATGCAAAAAAAAAAAAAATAGCGGAAGCTCCTAGCGCTGAAAGGGTAGAATGTTTTTACCTGGGAATCTCAGCAGAACGCTAGCTTTTGGAGGAACTAAGATGATTACAGTTCCACCATGATTTATTTAAAATGGAATAGGGTCTTAAGTAGCAGTCTGACTTTAGACGCTTCAGAAAAATGAAAAGGTAACATGAATTAGTCATATACCTTGTGGGAGAAGGATGGTGTAATCAAATGTAGCATAAGTGGAATGTAATAATGGAACTAATTGTAAGAATGTGGTACACGATTCATGGAACTATCGAGGACTGGCCAAGTTATCTGGAGTTTTAACCACCTCTTGACCTGAGAACCAAGGTCAAGTAGCAGTCATTGAGAACCAAAAAGAAAAGCTGTGACTCTAAGATTCTGCCCTTAGAGAAGTTGTAGCTTTGGTAGATTCATGGGCACACTGTGATGGCTCTGCTGGGAGAGATGGCAGAGGAATGATTTTTATTTTCTGTTCCTTTGTATATTGGCAATGCTTTTCATTGGTTGAACAAAACTGGAAATCAGAAGGAAAGAGAGTTAGTTCCACATGGCACAGAGAATGGTGGTAAAGAGATTATATGAATATTGAGGAACAAGAGGAAATGCATAGGGAATACAAAAATGTTTAGGTTATGCATCCAGGAAGAATATTTTCATGGCTTCTGCAATTTTGCTCAGCACAATGAGTGTCTTATTTAATAATGTGGATGTAGCATCCTCTCAGACTTCCAGAAAGTCAGCTGAGGTTCTTGAGGCACTCCTAGAATGGACAGTAATATGCCATGCATGTGTCAATTTGTCTTTTCTAAGGGATGCTAAGAGATCTAGTAAAAAATTAATTCTGGATGTGTCTGTAAAGATGTTTCTGAGAGTGAAGAGCATTTGACTTTGTAGACTGATAGAAGAAGATGTGTCTTTACAAATGTGGGTGGGTGTTGTCCAATACATTGAGGGGGGCCTAGATGGAAGCAAAATGCAAAGAGGAGATTTTTCTCTTTCTGCTTGAACAGGACATTCATGTCCTTGTGCCATTGGGCATCACTGCTTCAAGTTCTCAAGTCATCCATCTCAAAATGGGTTTTAGGCCATAAAATCCTCTGGTTTTCAGGCTTTTGTGTTTGCACTAGAACCATCTCAGAAATAGAAGATTGTGGAACTTCTTAGCCTCTATAATTGCATAAGCCTACCTCTTCTAATAAGTATCTATCTATCTATTTATCTATCTATCTATTATCTCTAATCTATTGCCTCTATTTTTCTGGACCTCTAAATAATAAAATGGAAAGAAAATTCCCAGATGGACTGTAAAGAAACTCTCCTAGATTAGAGAGTACAGAGAAGATATATGTGAATTGTCAGTGAAACAACTGGTGCTGAGTACCTAGTACCTAGTACTGGTAGAGTTTTGAAAACTATAATCATAAAAATTAGTCACTAGAATTTGTATCCTCCTTAATTTTCTGATTGCTATATTTCAAGAAAACAGCCTCATTGTCTCTATATATGAATTCTCATTTTGACATTAGCTGAAAAAATAATGTCTTTCCTTTTGTGGTGTGCATTTCTTAAAAATAAACAAAAAAATTAAAGAAGTCCCCTTCAATTTTAACAACTTAGAGGGTTTTTTTTTTTTTTTGGAGCAGTCACAGATGACTTTGAATCCTGACTTTGTAATTTAATTATTTGATTTTTCTGATCTTGTACAGATGTTACAGTCATTAAATGTGTATGAAAACCTCCTAATCTGTTGGTCTACCATACTCACTTTTCACTCATCACCAATATGTCAATATGTTCTTAGGGTCTCTGAAAGTGAGTGACACAGGGTGTATTTTCTTTAAAATTTTCACAGTTTCAAATTGCTTCTAAATTCAGTCTCATTCTTGAATTCTTCATTAAGCTACAGATATTAAAACATAAGTCGATACAAAGATATTTGCTCCATATCTTGCTAAACCATGTCTTTGTTCACATCATGATCTTATAAACGCTGTCATGTAATGATATTTGTAACAAACTTATTGGAAATGACAGGTTAACATTAAGCTCTAAGCCAAATTCCAGGATAAGATTATGTAAAATGTTATTAAATAGTATTGCTTCTTGAGAATTTTGTATGAGGTGCACGTAGGAGGCACATTTCAGAGCAGGCAAATTCTTTGATGTGTCTACCCAGCGAAATATTCCAGAGTGCATTTTTAGACACTGAGACATCATTTTAAGTTAATTATAATATTTTAAGGCTGTAATAAGGAAATAATATTATCCAGTTAATTTATATTGAGAAACCTGACTTGAGAATATGATAAATAAATGAATTATAATTATAAATATAGTATGATTACTAAAAAGGAAAAAATAAATAAATAAATAAATATAGTATGATTAAGGTACTAATAGTTAATAATACAGATAATAAATGAGTATGTCAATAATTTTTAAGGAAAAAGATAGATTATTATTATATTTTAATATAATATGGTATTATATTATTTAGTAATATATAGTGATTTAAAATTATTTATTTATTTTATTTTAAGGATGTATTTATTTAAAAGGCATAGTTAGAGAGAGAGAGTGAGAGAGGGAGTGAACTTCCATTCACTGATTCACTCCCCATATTGATATAATAGCTGGGCTGGCCCAGGCCGAAGCTAGGAGCCTGGAACTCTCTGTGGAACTTCTCCATGGGTGGCAAGGACCCAAGTACTTGAGCTGTCCTCCGTTGCCTTCCCAGGCTTATTAACAGAGAGCTGGATAGGAAGGGGAGCATCTGGGACTTGAACCTCCCCTCTGATATGGGATGCTGGTGTTGCAAGTGGCAGTTTACCCCACTGCACCACAATGCCACCTCCAATTCTATTTTTAAATTTACAAAAATAATATATATTCATAGTGTACTATATAATGCTTTGATATATGTATATATTGTAAATGACTAAATGAAGTTAATTAACATATGTGTTATCTCATTATTATCATTTATTGTAATGAGAACAATTAAAATATCTTTCTTAAGATTTATTTACTTATTTGAAAGGTAGTGTTACAGAGAAGTAGAGGCAGACAGAGAGAAGTCCTCCAATTGCTGGTCCACCCCCGAAATGGCTGCAATGGCTGGAGCTGGGCCAATCCAGAGCCAGGAGCCAGGAGCTTCTCCTGGTGGAGGGGCCCAAGGAATTGGGCCATCCTCTTCTGCTTTCCCAGGCACATTAGCAGAGAGCTGGAACAGAAGTGGAGCAGCCGGGAACAAAACTGGTGCACATATGGGATGCCAGCACCTCAGAAAATGGTTTCACCCTCTACACCACAGCACCGGCCCCCAAATCTACTCTTTTAGCAATTTTCAAATATAAAATACAATGTTCTTAACTATAATCACCATGTTGTACAATATATTTCTTGAACTTGTTTTTGATAAAAAAAAAAAAAAAACAAAATCTATGCAGTTATTTAGTATGGAAAGGTGTATTTATGTTAAAATCAAAACGTTTGGGAAAAATTCATTAACTCATTTAGTTCAGCAAAAGAAAAGAAAAAAATGGATAACCAAAGACAGTTCCATGGATTTGGCATTATATTTAAATTGTGCAAGATGTTGCGAATGGATAAACTGAATGGAATACACAGGATATCCTTGTTCATTTCTTTGTTATTTGCTGTGACTCTATAATTACTTCAAAACAAATTATTTTAAAATAAGATGAGTTGGACATCAATGATTTTTTTCACATGAAAAGACCGTTTAGATGGCAGTTATACAAGGGTTATGAAAGAAAAAAATGTTAAAGGGTGGGTTAAAAAATAATCAAGCTATTACAGGAACTAAATTTAATCAGAGAATTTAGGTAGTGAACTATCAGTTCTAGAGTACTTTAAAATTTCACAAAAAATGAATTTAAAACATGTTTATTTTAGTGCAAATTTTGACATTTATGTATAGTTTTTTTCATAATTGCATTTTCATTTACTTTTTGAAGACTTTGTAGATCTTAAATACCCATGCTTCTTATGTAGGAATAGGAAGTGTCCTTTATGTGTCTATCCATAATTAATGTTCATAATTTAATCTAGAGCTTCATCTGGGAAGCATGGTACAAATAAATGAACATTTTATTTGAAAACTATATGTGAGATATTTTCCATAGAAAAAAATTTAAAAGATTGATTCGCTTACTTAGCTTCACGCTTTTAGTAGAAAGTTTAGCTATTTGACATTATAATGAAAGTTTTATTTTGATTTTACTAAGTTTTTCAACCCTAGATGATGAAAAAAGTGAGTTGCCTTCTGTCTCAATTTCTAGATCCGAAATCTAGGACAATAATATTTTAAGGTGTTATTTTGTATGCTACAGCATTATAAACTATTTAACATATTAATTAATTTATAAATTAATATAAACTGAAATATCTCTTTAAATGGTCTGGCAAAAGTTTACAAAATATACTAGAGGTACACTTCAAAATTACATCAAATAATGAAATAAAATTGCATAGATTCAGTTGAGATATTTTAGATATTTAGAAATTTTAGAAATAGTTTAGATATTTTAGAAATATTTTAGGAATAAAAAGTGAAATTTATGCAAAGACATGGATAATTTTAATTTATTTTAATAGTATTTTATTTAAAGTTCAATACGGCCTGTTTGTATAAAATAGCAACAGAGTGAGACCTATGAATTGGAATTTTTAGTCCATACCTGGAAAACTGCACAACTACCAAGATGTGTAGAAAGAATAGCTTAATTGTATCATGGAGTAAAGAGCTATTGAAATGCATAAATTATCTAAATAACCTTTTTCAAACTATTGGCCATGATCTCTTCTTGTACTAATTTCTGCTCCCCAGAGAACATGATGAGGATAAAATTCAATCTTAGATTCATGCTTTCTTATTATCACCAAACTCTGACTGTCATGATAAAAATTAGATATTCAATTCATGAATTTGATTGAATCACTTGGTGTACAATTTCTGCTAGTTTTTTTGTGAACTTTTCAGTCCACTGTGCTTTAGAAAGGGACACTATTCCTCCAAATAAAGGACATTTGGGCAGTGTTGGAAACTCATGTAGACATTAATATGGAAGAAGAGTTGGAAAGAACAGCAGTTGAACTGCTGAGATAATTCCTGTCAGCTGCCTGCGAGAGCTGGCTTGTGTCCACCTGATGCCTTCTGCTCCTGTGGGCTCACTGAAGGCAGCATTCTGCACATTATCTTTGATCCAGTTACACTTGAGTGATCTTGGCTGAAGATGGAACATTTTTCTACTCTTCACAACTTTTATACTTGCTACTCAAACCACAGTTACTTATTTTAATTTTCATTATAAATTAATAATGAATTATAGTTGGTGTTTTAAAATTCACAATATAAATATACATTTGTAATAATGGAACAGATCTAACCCAATTTGTTCCTAGTTTATTTTTGCTTTTAAATCACAACTTTGAAATTAATTATCTTTTTTTAAATTTTTCATTTTACTTATTTGAAAGGCAAAATTATGAAAAGAAGAAGAAGAAAGAGAGAGAGAGAGGGGGAGGGAGAGAGAGAGAGAGAGAGAGAGAGAGAGAGAGAGAGATCTTCCCTCTGCTGGTTCACTCCCCAGATGGCTGCAACAGTCCGAGCTAGGCCAATCCAGAGCCAGGAGCCAGGAGCTTATTCTGGGTCTCCTAAGTAGGTGTAAGGGCCCAAGCACTTGGGCCATCTTCCACTGATTTCCCAGGCCCATTAGCAGGGAGCTAGATCAGAAGTGCAACAGCTGGGACTTGAACTTGTGCCTACAAAGGATGTTGGCATTGCAGACGAAGGCTTAACCTGCTAAGCCACAACACCAACCCTGAAGTGAATTATCTTTATAGCACATCATACTGAGAGTCTGCTTGGGCTGCCATCATAAATTGCCACTGACTAGCTAGCTTAAAGAACAGAAATTTTTTCTCACATTTCTGTCAGGCAGCCCAAGATCAGGAGGCTGGCATGGTTGATGTCTGCTGAGGGCTTCCACCCTGACCTGGAGATGTCAACTTTCTCACTGTGTCTTCCTAGGGGTGAAAGAGAAAAGGAAAAAAGAGAAATCTCTGCTGTCTCTTCTACTAAGAGCCACAATCCCCTCATGAGAGCCCCACTCCCATGGTCTCATCCATCCTTAGTTACCTCCTCAAAGCCATGTTTCTAAATACCAAATAGGAGTGGATATTTCACCATATGAATTTGGGGAAATACAAAGTTTCATTTCATAACATCTACCTTTTTAGGAATCTCCTTTAAGTATATATTTTAACAAAGATTATGACATCTTTAGGAGTCCTGAAAGGTAACACTCACAAGGACTATAACACCTGAGAATCCTCTATTCTATAGTGAAAATCAATTCTGTAGAGTTTGCAAAGGGCTGATAAGTAATTGAAATATTTTCTTCCAGAGATACTGGGAAAGATGGAAAGTCTATATGCAGCTTGCAGTTCATGGAGCTAAGAGCCAGTGAGGCAAATGAGTTGGCAACCAATATTACTGAGACTTGAACCTAGATTACCTGGTTACAAACCTAATGCTGGCTTCACTTGAGCACTGATGTTCCTGAATCATATTTTGTTCCTCAACATTAATTTTTAACTTACTTTCTTTTTTTTGAAATGGAAAGATATATATTTGAAAGAGGGAGAAAGACATGTATTTGAAAGAGAGAGATACAGAAACAAAGAAAGAGATATTCCACCTACTCTCCAAATACCTGCAACAGCCAGGGCTGATCCAACCCAAGGCCAAGAACCAGAAACTTCACCCAAGTCTACTAAACCTGTGGCAGGGAACCTAGTACTTGAGCCATCTTTTGCTGCCTCCAAAGGTGTGCATTAGCAGGAAGCTGAATCACAAGTAGAGGTGGTACTGAATCTTTGTACTCCTATAAGGGATATGGCATCCTAAGCAGCAGCTTAACCCATTGCACATGTAACCTACTCCTCAAATTTTTACTTTATGATGAGCAATGGGACAAAATTTTGGCTAAATACTGCAAGTATATTTTTCTATATTTTCTAGTTATTCTAGATTACTATGACTATTTTTTTTCTTTACCAACATTTGGACATAACTTCTTGGACAATAATTACTTGTCTAAACATTTCAAGGTTACAGAATTTTGGTAACCTAGCATGAGTTGTAAATTTTCTAACACATTTCCCAAGAATATTTTCAGTAGATACAAACAGTGGAGAAACTTTCACTGTTCTGCCAAAGAAATTTTTAAAGACAAGGTAAAAATGTGAAGACCTAGTTTAATGTTACATATTTTCCTATTTCATGTCTCAGTACTCTTTCCAGAATTCTGTCAGATATATATATTTCTCTCAGTACATAGGATCTCAAAATGAATAAAAATTGCTTTAAGACAGGTCCACTCTGGTTCAGTTCACAGGCTATCTTGCAAGACCACTATCTCTAGAGTCAAATAGCATTTGCTTTGATATCTGAATGTATTTATTAAGTAATGTGGAACACTGGGTGATTCAATCATTTTTACATTCACAATATAAGCTAAAATAAGAAAACATTCACTCTAAGGCATACACTGTAGAATTGATACATAGCTTAAAATTAGCTTATATATGGTAGAAAAGATACTTATTAATCTTCTTAGCATCAAAATTTTAGTGCTACCTTCTCTGCAATGCACAATATTGTTTTGAGGTTAGCACACTGATTTTATTTGAAGAGAGTTAAGATTCAGAAATTTGAAGTCACAATCTAATAACTATGTAAATGAGTGGTACATAGGATATTTTAACTATTCATTAAATTGTTATGAATGAAAACAAGAATGAAAGTTGGTGTTAATGTGAACATCTACTTCCTGAGATTGTCAGTTCCTTAGGTAATTGCTACATCTGGCTTATTATTTACAATATTAGTTGTTATGTTCATATTGATCATAGTAGATCACCTTGTATAACTAAGACTTCATTTGGTTGAAATATCTAACCATCATCAGAAGGCATCTCAGGGCTAGAAGAACACATAAGCCTGTTGTCATTTACCTGCCAGGGAACTCACTGAGGACACATATTCCTAGCATGGGGTATCAAGAGTTGTTGAGATTAGGTATTCCTTTGAAGAAACAGTTCCTTTTATGCTACTATTTTATAAAGACATGCTTGAAGGGATAGTAAAGCAACTCCAACAATTCAAGCTACCTGCATGTTTTATTTATTTATGCACAACTCATATGAATATTGCCAACCACTGTATAATATTTAATGTCTGATCTGGTCATAATTCTCTCTAGGACTGAGAATGGCTCCTTCTAACAAAAAAAAAAAAAAAAAACTTTTTAATGTGGAGCTTAGTCCTCATTTGTCAGAGATTCTTATTTTTACAACTCAGTTCCAAAACTTAAGAATATATTATGTTGGGGATGGTTGTGGCACAGGGGGCAAAGCCACTGCCTGCAGTGCGAGCATCCCATATGGATGCCATTTTGAGTCTCTCCTGCTCCACTTCAGATCCAGCTCTCTGCTGTGGCCTGGGAAAGCAGTAGAAGATGGCCCAAGTGCTTGGGCCCCTGTACCCACATAGGAGACCCAGTAAAAGCTCCTGGCTCCCGGCTTTGATCGGCACAGATTCAGCCATTGCGGCCAATTTGGGAGTGAACCAGTGAATGGAAGACCTCTCTCTGTCTGTCTCTCTCTCTCTCTGTCTCTCTTTCTCTCTCTGTGTAACTCTTTCAATAAATCTTTAATAGAATATACTATGTTTTAAGGAAACCATGGAGGGGTGATTGGTGATATATGTTCAACTTGTTCAAAGTAGTCCTAGGATATTGTGGGATGATAATTAATTTGAAATGGGTGGAATGGGTTTGAGCTTTCATGTCTCTCAGTAAGTTGTGATTTTTATCCATACTCTTCTAAGCCTATTTATAAGCAATTGAATAAATGAATTAATGCAATGAAATTATGCCCAAGTGTTTTCCCTACTGATTTTGATTTGAAATACACTAATAGTAAATGTTCTTAACTGATGAAATTAGTGAGCTATGCTATGTATAAGATATATTTGTGTCATATAAATCTCTTACTACACTAATTCCCTTGCACTGAAAAGAAAATGCATTCTCAAAAAATTAAAGACATTTTGTTTTAAATTTATTTTTGTAATACCAAGTGGTAGGAATTGAATGACTTTTAGCATAATTCCTTAATTGATTTTATATGCTGTTTATTAAGCTATTCTATAACTGAAAGATTGACCCACACATAATTCTTCAACAGTTATAACATATTGAAAATTTCTATTGGGCATGTAAGGCTACATGAGATTTTCAAATTTCAAGAACAGAAAATAAAAAGGAGATCTAATAAGTAGTGAAAATAAGATATTTTTTAAGATCCTCACCTCATTTTAGAGTGCCTGGCTTCAAATCCCAGCTCTACTTCTGATCCAGTTCCTGATAATGTGAACCCTGGGAGACAGTATTATGATGGCTCCAGTGCTTACATCCGTGCCTCCCAATTCCAGGTTGTTAGCTTTGGCCTGGTTCACCTCTGGCTGTTGCAGCCATCTTGGGAGTGAACCAGTGGATGGAAGATCTCTCTGTGTCTGTTTCTGTATCAATCTATCTTTCAAATACTAAAAATAAGTAGAAATTTGTATTTTATAACCTTTTCAAGATTTTGGTTATTAAATTATCAACATTTTAAATTGTTTTTGATTATTTGGCACATTTACAGTATTCTATATACACATTGACCTGCATCATATTTTATTATTTTTTTCTGGTTTGGCTCAGGCTCACATATTTCTTAAACTTAATCTTTGTTAATTTGTCATTTTGAGGGGATGATTGCAAATGTGATGCTCCTTCCATTATGCCTTATGATTTGCTATTAATTATATTGGATAAAACTATTTGTAGTATGAACATGTCTATTTACCTTTTATTCATACCTACTTCTTTCATTCTAGCTAAAATCCCTACCCTGTCTCTCCAAATCCAACTCCAATGATTTGATTCTGATAATATAAAGCTAACTGCAAGGCTCCTACTTTTCTTGTTGATGATTTATTAGGAATGAGCTCGTACCCCTGTTCTGGCCAATGATATTTGAGGCCGTATCTTTTGGTGGGCCTTAGGAAGTAATGCCCTCAGTCATAAAACCAGCTCACCAAAGAGACAACTCCAGTTTTTTCTGAAAGATTGTTCCTTTACCAGGTGTGATCCCTGGAACTTCTGGCACTGTCTTATCAGTCAAAGGGTGAAATGTTTAATATAGCAGAGTACCTATTTGAGAAATGATAAAATAAAATCAGAATGTGGAATGTATGAAACCCATGCCTGCTCTATTTATGAGTTTCTTTTCATATGAAATGATTTCTCTATATGTTTCTGGTAATTAGAATACAATTTTCTACTTTTGAAACCAAAAACATATTAATTATGCATATTGAGTTTGTATTATTTTTAACTTAATACCATATGAACTCATATCAATTTTAACACTTTTAATTTTCTTACATTTTATCACTTCATCTGAAAATAATCATAACTTCCAACATGTAAGTATCTTTGCAGTCATTATTTCATTACTAAAAAGAAGAAAACATAAGTTAAAAAAATTAGAAATATAGAACTATTCTTGAACACAACAGAAAGCTGTATTTGCAGGCAATCTATTTCCCAGAAATCTGAGAGAGCAAGCAAGTCTAGATAGTCACAGCCAGGCTCTTTTTACTTGGAATAGAAACTGTTGTAGTCAAAAATTAGTAGAAGAATGACAATTTTAATAAAATGCTACAGGCTGAATTAGTTAGTATTACAGAAATACCCACAATCCATGAATTTAGGGAGCCATGCATTTTATTAGGTTTTATCTTCAGATTCTAATCAGTTTTGGGTGTTCTATAACAAACCCAAAGACCACAGATGAGACAAAAACAAGGACACTATTGGATGTTGTGGCCTATTATATACACAGACACAATAAACAGTAAAAATATCTCAGACTCTGGACACATCACCCAAAAGCAGCTCATTGACAGTCTCTAAATCAATCACTTTTTATACAATTTTACTTGCTTTCCATAAAAATTACATGCGTGCTCAAAAGGCAAGTGAAAACACATTCTAAAGAAGAGAAGAAAATAATCATTGAAACTTGTTTCAGATTTGACACAGGTGTTGAAACTTCCAGACAGGGAATTTTAAATAACTTTGAATAATACATTAAAGGGTTGGTAAATGATCTAATTAAAAAAAAAGCTAGACTATATACAACACCAGATGATTGATGTATAAAGAAATATGGGAACTCCAAGAAAGAAAGAAAATAAAATTCTATAATTTGAAACTTTCTAGAAGAAGTAAAGTTACCTATGACCCCTTTACTTTTTTATTTTTTAGCTCTTTATTTCATACAGCATTTAAACCTTTGATTATAATATAAATTAAAACATTCTATCTCAAAAATGATAAAATGTTAAATAGAAAAAATAAAGATACTTTTGATGAGATCATCACTAGACTGGATACTAGGAAAAAAATCAGGGACCTAGAAGATATGCTAATAGAAAATTCCCAAATGAAAATGCACAGAGAAAAACATGCATATAAAACCCAATACAATTTTCATGAAGTATGGGACAATTACAATAAGTAATATGTGTATATTTGTAATACCAGAAGAAGAGAAACTAAGAAATATTTGAGGTAATGATGGCTGAGAACATTCCAAGATTACTGACAGACAGCAAACTATACACACATACACACATACACACGTGTGTTTATATGAGCTTAGCAAACATCAAGGAAAATAATTAAAAAAATTATACTTAGATGTATTCAAACAGAACAAAGTGAAAGACAAAAAGCTTACAAGTAGCTGGAGACTATCACTAGAGGAAGAAGTAAAAGTTAAAACAGAACTATTGCCATAAACCAGGAAAGCAAAGAGTAGCATGAATATGTAGTATTGAAAACATTTTAAGAATGTCAAACAAGAATTCTAAAACCTAGCAAAATTTTCCTTCAAAAGCAAAGGTAACATTATTTCAAAATTTCCCACCATGAAAAAATATTTGAAGTGATAAAAATGCTAAATATTCTGATTATTCTACACTGTATACATGAATCAATCAATACTTCATAAGTACATGCACTTATTACTTGCCAACCAGAAATAAGACAAAAATTTTAAAACTCAGAACTAAAGACTTCCTTAGGCAAACAAAAACTGAGAGAGTTCCTCACCTGCATACCTGGCTTGTGAGCTACATTAACAGAAGTTACTCAGGAAAGAGGAAATGATATGGGTCAGCACTTGAATCTCAGTGAAAAGGAAACTATTTTAATTTCTAGCCTAAAAGATAGCTGTTGAAAATTATAACAACTGTAACATATTGTTGGTAGCTTTGGGATCTGTAAGGAGAGAAGGCCTATACTTCCGGGAATGGAGAGTCCCTACCTGTACTTCTGGGGAAGAAAAGTCCTTGTCAAGGTCCCTGCTGGTGCCTAAAGGTCAAGCAATGAGGATCCGACCTGCCTTGAACTTTGACCCCCATACCCTGAATCTATAAAAGGAGCCCTCCCAACCTCTGATGTGTGACTTCCCCGGCCCCCACTCTGTTGGGACAGGGAACCTCACCCAGGAGCGGAATCCCAATAAAAGCTTGTGAATTAATTGATTCATCTGCCTGGGAAGATCTGTTACGTGCCGAACACCTTGCAATTGCATTGTTGCACCATATAGGTAAGTGAAATCAATGGCAGGGATGTGGTGAGTCAGGACATTTGAATTGGGAATACTTCAGTATAAAGTACCAAGGCTACACATGAAGTGATAACTATTACTTGAGGTGCACTTAGTTAAAAATGTATATTTCAAATTCTATTTTAACGCTGAGAACAGATAAACCAAGATCATATAATATACTCTATTAAAATGATAGAACCTAGGAAATCAGGAAAAAACAAATAAAATAGATAGAAAATGGTTATAAAAGGCCAAATATTAACCCAACTATATCACTAATCACTTTAAATGTGAATAGTCTAATTATACCAGTTAAAATACAGAAGCTGTCAGAGTGGATTTAAGACAATAATAGATAACCACTACCCAAGTACACGTTTTCTATAAGAAACCCACTTTATAAACAAGGATTTATAATGGTTAAAAATCAAGGGAGATTATATTACAACATTACCAAACTTAAAGATCAAGAAAAGCTATATCAAACCAGACAAAATAACCAGAATGATGAAATTGCCAGGGATAAAGAAGGAAATTAAATAATGATGAAGGGGTTAATGCTGAAAGGAAAAGCAATAATTATTAAAAATATTTAGCACCAAACTGAAAGAATTCAAAGAAAAATAACCAAATATACTCTTATATTTGGAGACTTGAATGCCCATCTCACTGTAATTTACGAGTAAGCACACAGAAAATCCAGAATATAGCTGACATGAATAGCACCATCAACACACTTGTTCTAGTTAGAAATAAACATGACTTTCTTTTGAATTCCAGTAATTATAGATCTTTCAAAACAAGAAATTGCAATGGAAAATTTATCCAGCTTAAGGATGGGAATCAATCATTGTGTGAAACTGGAAACTTTTTAAAAATTTGTAGGCAAAATACAGATATACATTACAACTTGTATTGGTCTTTTTAGTGAAGTTTTGAATAAACCTGAATAATTTTCCACTGAAGTTTAAACTTGCTAAAAAAAATGCTAAGTGGTTGATATTTCACACTGATAATTGAGAAAGCATATGTTTCCTTGAAATTTTAATGATTATCTTGTAAGTTTGCAGGTCAGCTTAAATAATAGAGTCTCGCATTATTCTTCTTCTAAAGATTAGTTTTGAGACACAGGTAACCTGAGAAACATTTTCTGCTACAAAAGGAACTGCAGAAACTTTTGTTTCTTTGCATCTTGTAACATAAGAAAAAATAAATTTTCATCAAGAAAGGTGTTGTGTACAGGTGGTCAAGCTGCCATTGTGATATCTGCACCACATTTTAAAGTGCGGCTGCTATGCTTCTGATTGAGCTTCTTGCTAAGGTGCCTGAGAAGCAGTGGATGATTAGCTCAAGTGCTTGGACTTCTTGCCCACTCCTGTAGGGAACCAGTATGAAATTCTTTGTTCCTAGTTTCAGACTGGTCCAGCTTTGGCTATTGCAGCCATTTAAAAGTGATCCAGAGGATGGGAGGATGGAATACCTCCCCCCCCCCACTATATTTCTCTCCCACTATATTTCTTATATTGCCTTTCAAATAATTAATAAATCTTTAAGCAAAAATAAGTTTGCTTCAAAAATATTGTTCTTATAAAAGATTCCTTAAAGATTGAATATAAACAAAAATAAAACATAAATATTCTATTAGAAGCTGAGCTAATGGATCAGAATAAAATTAGACATGATTATAGTTAACAACTAATATTTTATGCATCTGCCTAAATATCTCTGTACTTTTTCTTTTCCATGACCAAAGAACATGCCAACTATTTATTTATAAAATATATAGAGATTCATTTTTAAAAAGGAGAGAAAGAATTTGCATATTTTCAAAGCAAACATTTTGTCCCTCTTCTTGTTTTAACTTCCATGATTGAATGAGGATGCATTCTGTTTATGTTTATTTGAGGGATCCTAATTGCTCTCTGATATTCTACAATACCTGTGAAATTTTTACTGCCAATATTCTTAATAAACCAAAAAAAAGTAATTTGAAGATGTTTCTGTGTTCATGGACCTGAAAGTAAAAATATACCTTAAAGTATTTTAAATTTTATTTTTTATAAAGTAAAAATGAAAACAGTAAAAAAAAATTACATTGCTATTAATCATAAAATCTTTTATAATAATAAATATTTAAGAGTTTGCATTAACTATTTTGGCTTATTTGAATGATGTTAAAATCTGTGATTCATGAATAGATACAATCAGAATATTACCTTTAAAATAAAACCTGAATTATAATGATTTCAATGAATGCAAAATGAATCTAAATACTAATTTTAGCCTACTACCACTACATATTGGCTAAGGTCCTAAAATATGCGTTTGTTTAAATCTTCCCTTTCTTAAAAGGTTGAAAAAATGAAATTACAATTGTTTAATCAGGTGGAAATTTAATGCCTTAGAATGTGTTTTCAAGAGTAGAGCAAGTCACTGAAAACTGTGTTTATAATGATATGAAAGATTTGTCAAAGTGTAATAAATTTAAAATCTGTATTTTCCTTTAGAGTAGAAATATATGTTTTGTAAGAATATTACAGTTATTTCATACTCAATTCTCAATATTTTAACTGTGATTTTAATTAAGACACATTTTCTAATTTCACTTTATTAAAATAAATACTACATTCATTTTTACAGATGATCATACCCTGAAATTATGGGACATTTTAATTATAATTTGTTCACAATTACTTATCTGCAATGTAGCCTCTAATTAAAAGGTAATTATAAAACATTTATTAGTGCTAATTTTAACTTATAAATAAAACTCCCCACCTTTACAAATGAATCAGTGTAGGAGATCAGCCAGTAAATGTCTTAATTTTTCTGGCTATCAATATTTTCTGCATGATTGTTATTAAAATAAGAGTGATTTCAAAGGATATGTGTTACTCTTAGTATAATAAAAATCCAAATAGTATTCAAAACTACAAAAGAAATGTAAGATTTCCTTAGCCAGATTTTAATTCAGATTGAAGCTAAATTTAAATGGAATTCCTTCAGCCAACTCCCACTGTGGAGTTCCAGATTCACACAGGAGAGCAGGCTTCTGCTTTATTTCCCCACTCCCTCCAGTGCAGTTATAATGGAAGTGGTACTGCAAGCACAGTAGGAAAAGAACACAGAGGCCTCAAGGGCCTCAGCCAGTTTTCTAGCAGGCAGATATTCCATCTTGGGATAGAGAAGACACCAGAATCCCCACATCCTGGGAAGAAATACGATTTAATTTGATAGATTTATTCATTTTTTTTTAAATGACCACTAGGAAACAATAACAATAGTATGTCTTACAATTCAAGGGTGAAAATCAGTGTCCAGAGTTTTAAATATATGTATATGTACATATATGTGTATATATATATTATATATATACTTTTAGACAGGCAGAGTTAGACAGCGAGAGAGACAGAGAAAGGTCTTCCTTCCGCTGGTTCACCCCCCAAAATGGTTGCTATGGCCGGAGTTACTCCAATCTGAAGCCAGGAGCCATGTGCTTCCTCCTGGTCTCCCATGCAGGTGCAGGGCCCAAGCACTTGGGCCATCCTCCACTGCACTCCCAGGCCACAGCAGAGAGCTGGACTGGAAGAGGAGCAACCGGGACAGAATCTGGCGCCCCAACCAGGACTAGAACCTGGGGTGCCGGCGCTGCAGGCAGAGGAGAGTTATATATATATATTTTAAACATAAAATTTTCCACAAAATACTTTGAAATATGCAAAGAAAGAGGAAAATATAACCTATCATAGGGGAAAAGGAGGGAATATATTTACCTGTGAAGGGATACAGATGATGGTATCACAGAGATTTCAAAGTAACTATTACAAATATGTCCAAAGAATTAATGGAATTCTTGTTTAAAGAATTAAAGGAAGAAATAATGGCAATATCTCAGGAAAATAAGCATATCATTATGGAAAATATTTTAAAAAGTTTCAGAGATGCAAATTATAACAACTGAAATGAAAAACTTTTTGAGGGACTTAGCACTAGATTTGAGTAGGTAGAAAAAAAGATTCAAGAAACTTGAAGACAGCTAAGTAAAGTTTATTCAGTGTAGCAGTGTATGTTGTGTTGCAACAGACTGAGCTGCCATTTGGGGTACCTGCATCTAATATCAGAATACAGGTCCAAATTCAAGTGCACTGCTGATGATCTAGCTTCTTGCTAACCTATCCTGGGAGACAACGAATGATGGTTCAAGTACTTGGGTCCCTGCTACTCTCATGAGAGACCTGGATGGAGTTCCAGCTCCTGGCTTTGGACTGGTTCAGCCCCGCCTGTTTTGGACATTTGAGAAATAAACCAGCAATAGGAGATTTCTCTCTGTCTCTCTGTGTTTCAAGTAAATAAATATATGAAGATTTTCAAAGTTTATGTTGTATAAGGAATCAAGTAAAAACAAGATTAAACTATATGTTGTCTATAGGAAATACTCTTTTGATTCAAAAATACAAGGTACTTTGAAAAGCTTGTGGAAAATGATTTAAAAGGAAAATTCAGTATGACACAAAAATGTTGAAATCGTGCATATGAAGAGTCCTCAAAACGATCATGGAAATGGATTATGTAAAACTAAGCATGAGTTTCAAAAATTTTTGCAGTGAAATCAACTTGTCTTTTAATTTCACTTTCCACAGACATTTTAAAAGACCCTCATACAAATTGTATAGCTATACTGTGATGATAACAGTAAAAGTGTTGAAATGGCTGTGTTAATATTAGACAAGTAGACACATATAGTGGGAAGACTCACTATATTCCTAAAGATGTACTAATGGAATTTATATTTATTAAATAAAAGGTAAAAAAGAAAAGAAAAGATCCTGATTACTTAACTGGGAATGAAAGAAAGGAGATCATTAACTACATTGAACAAAATTTATAATAGTCTAAACAAATATGTGGCAACAAATTGCATAATTGAATTGAATGGAAATTTAATCCTAGAATTTCCTGAACAAACTAATTATTAAAGTTGAGTTAAGAGAAAATCTAAATGGACATATAATAGATGAAGTAATAAAATAGGGAGTAATTTGATAATAAATTAAATATTTTAAATAAACCAATAGCTGCATTTAATAAGTTAAGTAGTAAGATTATTTTAACATTTCCATAAAGAAAAGCTCAGGCAAATATTGCTCTACTGGTGAATTTTATTGAACATTTAAGGAAGAACTAATACCAATTTTCAACAAAATCTTCTAAAAACATACAGGAAGACAAAACACTTCTCAGGTCATAATGTTAGACAAGTATTACCCAGCTAACAAAGCAACAAAGATGTCATAAGCAAAGAAATTTTATAATAATGTTTTTTATTGATCATAAACAAAATTCATCAACTAACTGAATGCACTGTAGCCAAGTGGAGTTTATCTTGCGAGTAGATATACTCTTCAGAGCTCTTCCCAGTGAGTCAGAATTGTTTGGAGAAACAGAACACATATATGCACACATATACACAAGAGTGTCTCAAAATATTCATGGAAAATGGAATTAAAAGAAAACTTCAAGGGGCCAGTGCTGTGGCTCAGCAGGTTAACGCCCTGGCCTGAAGCTCCGGCATCCCATATGGGCACCAGTTTGAGACCCAGCTGCTCCTCTTCCTATCAAGCTCTCTGCTATGGCCTGGGAAAGCAGTAGAGGATGGCCCAAGTCCTTGGACCCCTGCATCCGCATGGGAGACCCAGAAGAATCTCCTGGTTTCTGGCATCAGATCGGCGCAGCTTCGACTGTTGCAGCCAACTGGGGAGTGAACCAGCGGATGGAAGACCCCTCTCCCTCTCTCTCTCTTTCTGCCTCTCCTCTCTCTGTGTAACTCTGACTTTCAAATAAATAAATAAATCTTTTTTAAAAAAAGAAAACTTCATTTTGATGCAAAAACATTTTGAAAACATGCATAGTTTTTCATAGACAATTTCCAATAACTTTTTGAAAATACCTCTTATGGATAAATTTATAAATGAAAGAAAATAATGATACTTGAGTTATATTTACATGTATAAACATATCCATATAAAATGAGACATACTCATAACAATTATAGTCCTCATTTCCGCAATTATTTTTGAGGCCATAGCTTGCATTTATAACTATGTTCTTCTATCAATCATTCCATATTTTCCATTAGCAAGCACCTCAACTGACCTTGGTTCTTTACCTGGCATATGACCTGGACCTTCATTTCCAAAGGATCTATGCCATTAGGAGTTATTCCTAAATGGAATTTTTGTAGTTTTCCACTAATATTAATCATATTAATATAAGAAACACTATTAGGATTCTCGTGTATTTCAGACATACTTTTCATTACTTTCATCGTGGAATAGCAGTCAAATATCACCCTGATTAGTATAGTAAGGACCTTCTGTATTGATTCAGAAGTGTGAGGAGCACAGACTAGACAGATGCTAGTCTTAACTTCAATTCAGTGGAACTGGTGTGTTTTCTGGTAGAATACCTTCCTTTAGAACTAATACCTTTGGATTAGAAAAGCATGAGTTTGTTTGGAAAAGATGAAAGCATTTAGTGGATCACTAGCAGTAGTAATGAGTGGTCCCACTTTAATTTCTACCCCTTGATGGCTGAACACATGATCCTAGGAATAGTACTGTATATGAGATACCAAATTAGATTATATACAACCTCCTGGAGAACTTTGCCTTAGTCCTGTGAAGGTATTGCCACCTAATGGCAATGTAACTGAGTCCTCAAAGGGCTAGTCCACTGTTCCATAAAGTCAGCTGCTTCAAGATAAAGGAAAATATAAGACCAGTGAATCCCATAAGCCTGGAGCCATTGCTGTATATCATTTGCTGTGAAATTAGTTTCTTGATCAGGAGAAACAAGGCTGTATGGAACATGGATGAGTATGGAGTTCTCTGAGTACTTGGGTAATATATTCGTAGAAGCTTTGCATGCAGTGAATGAAAATCCATTTCAGAATAAATGTCTATTCCAAGAGGGACAAAACACTGCCACTTCTATGATGAAAGTATTTTAATTAAATTCTAATTGTTCAAAAACAGCTGAATTTTTTTTTATTTTTTTATTTTTATTTTTTATTTTTTTTGCTTTCCCCTCCCAAAATTTCTCTCCCACCCACAACCCTCCCCTTTCCCGCTCCCTCTCCCCTTCCAATCACATCATGATTCATTTTCAATTCTCTTCATATACAGAAGATCAGTTTAGTATATATTAGGTAACGATTTCAACAGTTTGCCCCCATATAGTAACACAAAGTGAAAAAAAAATACTGTTGGAGTACTAGTTATAGCATTAAATAAGAGTGTACAGTACATTAAAGACAGAGATCTTACATAATATATTTTTTTAAAAAATTAATAAATTTTCTATGGCATTTCCAATTTAACACCAGGTTTTTCCTTTTTTAATTTTTATTAAGAGCTATGGGTTATTTAAATATGTGCTTATTTTCAAAGATTTGAATAATCATCTTGTAACAATGATCAAATTTGGTCTATGTTAGGTCATGATTTTCAGGAATCTTATTTCAACCAGATATTTTGGAGCCTTCTTGGCATTCTTGACAGGCATTCAAAAAACCAAAGTTTCAAAAAATCTGGACTCTAAAATTTCCAGTAAATCTTGGACTTTGGTTTTTCCAGTTTGGGCCCAACTGAAAAAATCGAAGGACCTATGTCTCTCATCTTATAGAGACACCAACTAATCAGGCTATTTGGATTATATTAGAAGTACTGTCAAGATGTGACGTGGTACCAAATTTTAAGTTTCTATAATGGAAAATGCTATTAATACAAATGATTGATAATTAAAAGTCTAATGATCTTGTATTACTAGACATGATAGTTATCTTAATGAGAAAGCCCCAGAGGCCTAAAGGGTTAAATACTTGTAAAATCCTACAGGTGCTTTCAAAAATACTGTGAAGTAAGCAAGTGCCTCTTGTTGGTTGATGAGTTTATAATTTTAAACATGACGACTTAAAGTCTTTTGTCATCTACAGTTATATATGATTTGCTGCTCATAAAACTAAAGCGTTGTTGGTTCTGGGTTTAGCTGTCCTCCTATAGGTTCCTATGGACTTTTTCCAGCCACTTTTATTGTATTCAGTACTTTGGGATGGCTCTGTAAACAGATAAAGCCAATAATGTATTAACAGTACCAACTGAGAGAAAGTATGGTTAACTGAGGTTACTAAAAAGAAAAAGCAATTCAAATCAATTGAATACTAAAAGAGTTAAAGATTTTAAAAGCTATTATTAAAATTGCTATATTGGTCTATTATGCTATGTTATATGTGTGTACATATTGTATGTCCACATGGGAAAATTTTATTAAGAGTATTATTTTAATTGGCTTATAGATAAGATTGTCCATAAATTTAAGCTGCTAAAACTAATCAAAGATACATTTTAATTCGTGTGACCTGAATCTCTGCATCATATGTTTTATACTTGTTGGTAGAAAGAAACTAAAAAGATTTTATATGGTTGTGCTTAAGTTTACTGGTTAAACAAACTACACCATGTTAGATATTGAAGAGGTGTTTCCAAATACATGATTCTTAAAATTTCTAGAAGGCATTGAACCTTCTGGTAAATGTTTTCTTAAGTTGTTATCTAATGGTTGAAACTATTTGCTAAGTATTCATGTGATATTGCTATTGTCAGCAAGCGATCTAGTACTTGCTCCCTCATTTCTCTATTCTAAGCCCAACTTGTTCTTTCATTTCTCTATTCTCCTCAAGGTAGGAAACTAATTATATTAGGAATGAATCTGTAGGACGCACAATTTAATCTTTAGACCTTATAAAAGAGATGGATAACATTTTTCTGTAATAGCATAGCCAAAATAAGAGCTTAAATAATAATCTCATAGCTAGATTTACTTCACCATCAGCCAAGTATACAGTAAGTAGAAAAAAACCTCCCTTTCAGACCAAAGGGAAAGAAAGTTTTAAAGTGAGAATATAATTTTCCTCATGGGCATTGTCTACCTTAGAAAAGCTACTACAGAACATGCCTGTGACTAAAGACTTGTAGTTCAGGCCACCGAAGATTAGAGATGGGACTTGGACACTCCCTTGACTTGCATTCTCTGGTCTGCTTTAAAAAGAACAGGAGGAAAAGAAAGCTAGGCATCAGAAGCAATGGGTGGCAGGCCTATAAATGGCTGATCTGTACAGTGATCTGCCCTCAAGCAGACCCAACAGGCCAGTCCACTGCAGTGGCTTTCAATGTGGTAAGCCTGGGCTTCAGCGGAAGTCAGCTTGTGAAGAGCCCTGGCAGCTCTGCCAAGAGTTGGATCACTGGAAATGGATCTGCCCTGGAGTCGAAGGATGCCCAGATCAGAGCCACAGATCTTATTGGCTCTAAGCTGAAAAGCCCTTCACTCAGCCCAACTTCTAAAGTGACCACTGCAGCTGAGGGGATGGCCAAGTAGGGTCAGTAACATTGAAGGCAGAACTGTAAATTTCTTGTTAGAGATGCCCCCTGCCTTTACCTGGCCAGCTCTCCTCCCAGGCCAGCCAAGTAATGAAAGTCAACAGAGTGCCTTCCCCTAGGAGGTTCACACCTCCCTTAGGATGTACCCCATGTGAAGAGATAGATAGGCCTGGGCCTCTTAACTTACAAGGCCTAAAGCCCAACAGATTATTATCAAGCCCCTTCTGTCAGGTTCTATTTGCCTCTCAATCAGAAAACTTAATTGTAGCTTAGACAGCACCTTTCTTAGCTCCCCTAATAATGAGTCTGTCCTTTGTTCTAGACCCTGTCTAGCTTACTTGGGTCTCATTCCTTTGTAATCATAACCTCTACTCTACCACCAATGGCTCTACTCCCAACCTGTGTGTACTGATGGTCCTCTTCCCCACTTAATGCTGTATAATTGTTCAGACCTGGTTAATGCCACTCGTAGGATCATTGGTTACTATCCTCACCCTGTCTTTTATGACCTTGTCTAAATATGATCAGAGTTGGCAAACTTGGAAGGCTTCCATAGCCTTGGCAACTCATGACGAGAGCCTAGGGTGGTTACTGGTGCCATAAACTAGAGTGTCAATTTGTTGGGTCAACAACAGGAGCCACTGTGCACTTGCTCCTCATGTGGGATCTCTGTCCTTAATGTGCTGTACATTTTGATTTAATGCTATAACTAGTACTCAAACAGTATGTTTCACTTTGTGTTTCTATGTGGGTGCAAACTGTTGAAATCTTTATACTAAATTTATCTCCTGCAAAAAAAAAAAGTATTTTAATTAAATCAATCTGCCTGGTAGCTGGCTGTGTACACTGGGGAATGGTACCTAACTGCAAAGTGAGTATCATTTTTGATGCTGGCAGATTGGACACTAAGCAATTGTGGTAATCAGGGCTGTCTTGGTGAGTGGAATTCTCATTGCCGAGTCTATGTGTTACCTCCAACTGTGTCACACATCCACTTTGTTCATGAGTGCCTTTGGCAGTGTCATAATTGGCTAGAGAAACAGGCTGACTGTTTCCCCTTTAGGAGGCCTCTTTTTGACTAATTGTTAATTATATTTTACTTAAGTCCTTGAGCATTCAGGCAAGCCATTTGCCATAGCACATAACTAGAATAGAATTGCATACCTGGTCATTCTTCTTCCATGCAAAACAAGCTATCAGTTCTACTGATTGAAGTTGGCCCACTGGGAAGATTTTTTTCATCACCTCAGTTCTTCCAGAAAAGAGCTGGAAGGCTACAGCTATCTACCTTAGGCTTGTGCTTGTATATTGCACAGAGCCATCTATATACTGGAAAATTGTGATATGTATGTTAATAACTTAATACAATTCTTATTCACTCTTAATTAAAATTATCAACAAACTTAATAGGACAATACATTTTAACATGACAAAGGATGAAGCTAAACAAATTTTAATTAGCACTGACAAATTGATATATTCCGTTGAAATCAGAAATAGGATTGGAAGATTTTATCCAATTATTAAGCTCCAAGAAAGAAAGATGATATTTCTGTAGTGGGTGTCTGGTTTTGCTTTATTGCCTCCTTATTCCTGTCTTTTATCAATATCCTCAACTCAGAAACTTCCAATCCATCTTTATTTATGGAAAACCAAAAAAGTTGACCAAAGGTAGACAAGCAGTCAAGAGATATCATTCAGATCTTTTCTTTTTGGAGTTTGAAATATTAAAATATCCAGTGAAATTTAAGCTAATAAATATAAAAGAAGATACTTAAATACACAAGGCTTTGTGTCCCCATATGTAAACATCCAAAACTTCTTTGTATGTCATCAGTCATACTCCAGTTGAATGCAATGGTAGGAGCTGCGCTGATCCGAAGGTAGGAGCCAGGAGCTACCTGTGGGTTTCCCACATAGGTGCAGGGGCCCAAGGGCCTTGGCCATCCTCTACTGCTTTCCCAGGCCATAGCAGAGAGCTGGATAGGAAGTGGAGCAGCTGGGTCTCGGACTGGTGCCCTTATGGGATGCTGGCACTGCAGGTGGCAGCTTTACCCTCTGCTCTACATGCAGGCCTCAACATAACTTTATAATCTTAAACATTTTTGTATCTCCAAGGAGCTTTAGTTTATATTGTTTACTTTTATTGAAATTTACTATATTACATATTAAAATAGTAATAATAAATTTGGCAAATGCATAGTGCGTAATATTTATATGAAAAAAAATGATTTACCTAAACAAAAAAGAAATAGTAGGAAGAGTGGCCTTGCTTTACATTTTTTGCAAATTCCATTGTACACTTTAATGGAAAACAACTGGGTTCTCATACATGCTTTCAGTCTGTTGTAATATCATCTGTTGCATAGAATTTCAAAAACTCTCTTGCAAACTACTAGAATGCAAGTTAAAAGGTAAATAACATCTTAGTATTATGAAAAACATGGTTGACTTCGCATACCCCCTGAAAGTGTCTCTAAGACCACTGAAAGATCACACAAGAAGAGAAATGAATATTTTATAACATCAGATAGATGGGTTTGTTATTCAAATAACACAAATATAATTCTGCATAAATAATGGCTGTCAGAGGATATTTTGTTACTTAATTGAGCTAGAATCATTGTACCGGAGTAACAATACTTGGCTGTCTTTCTAATCAGAATGAGCACAAAACGTTGTGGGGCACATAGAGACTGTCATCCAACTTTATGAACTTTAGCCAGTTCACAAATGACGGACCTGTGCTGTTTAACAAAAAGATTAACAAAGAGCACAGTGAAGTCCTCTGGTCAGATACAGAATCTCTGTTGTCACAGCAGATTTCACCAAAGGTACATGAATAACCTTTTGATGCTTTTATATAGCTCAATTTAATATTAATTTATGTTTTTAAATTATGTGACGATTTTGAAATTGCATTCAAACTGACATACTACCAAGCAAAATTGCTGTTCTAAAATTTTTTGTGAAATAATAGTTCAATTAAAGTTCGCACACATTTTTACATTTTCACATTCTTAAATATTATTTGGTATTGTTGTTAAAATATACATACACTCAACATAACCAAGGAAAAAAGGCTGTTTTTACACTAAAATTATTAAAATAGTCTGGGTCATGTAAACTTGAATTTTCATATAAATAAAATATGTAGTAGAGATTTCTGAGGAAATTATTTTTAATTGATTAAAAGTATAAAAAAATACTGTATTTATAATATTTTCAGGTCCATTATTTATTTTCTATTAATTTTTACTTATTTACTTGAGAGGTAGAGCTACAGAGAGGAGAGACAGAGAGAGAGGTCTTCCATCTGATGGTTCACTCCTCAAATGGCTGCAAAGGGCAGTCTGGGCTGATCCGAAGCCAGGAGCCAAGAGTCAGGAGCCTACTCCTGATCTCCCACATAGATGCAGGGGCCTAAGCCCTTGGGTCATCTTCCCTTCCTGTGCCACAAGCAGAGAGCTGAACTGGAAGAGGAGCAGCCAGGACATGCACGAACCAGTGCCCACATGGGATGCTGATGCTGCAGGAAGAGGCCTAGTCCACTACTCCACAGTGCTGGCCTGATTTTCTGTTAATTTTTTAAAAATATTAGATGTATACAAGATTAGATGTATATAAGAACTTTTACTTCCTAACAAGCAGTTAAGATCGAGTTCCTTGAGTTTAATATATCTCAGACAAGCTCGTTTAAAAAGACTGTCAAACAGGATTAACATCAATTCTTAAACAACATGCCACGGAATTGATCTCCATTGTTCATTCTACTAAGTTCACCCAACTAAGAGATCACTGAATAATCCATCTTAAAACCAAATTATTAATTTTTACTAACACAAACTAGTAATACTTTGTGGTCCATTAACAAATGAGAACTTGAACCAATATGGTCTAGAACAAGCAACAAGGTCAAAAAAAAAAGTTAGAAAAAGCAATGGAGGAAGAGAAAGTTAAATTTCTTTTTTTTTTTTTTTGAAGATTGATTTATTTATTTGAAAGGCAGAGTTTTGGAGAAGCAGAGGCAGAGGCAGAGTGAGAGTGAGAGGTCTTCCATCAGCTGGTTCACTCTCCAAATGGCTGCAGTGGCCAGAGATGGGCCAATCCAAAGCCAACAGCCAGAAGCTTCTTCCAGGTCTCCCACGAGTATGCAGGGGCCCAAGGACTTGGACCATCTTCTGCTGCTTTCCCAGGCATATTAGCAGAGAGCTGGATCAGAAGTGGAGCAGCCAGGTCTAGAACTGGCACCCATATGGGATGCTGGCACTGCCAGTGGTGACTTTACCTCCTATGCCACAGTGCTGGGCACTTAGAAAGTCAAATTTCTAGTCTCTTGAGAATTATCCTGGGGTGTAAGACAAGCTATGCTGTCAGGTTCTGTTCTCAGGTAACTCATTGCTATTGTCTTTAGTGCATAGATCTATGTGGGTATCTCCGTGGAACCTCTGGAAAACTTAAAAAAATTAACATGATTCTTTAAAGTTAAAAGCATTACAATCATACAAACATGGAATAAGTATATGGTAAAGATTTTATTTATATCATTAATTAATAAGGAAATTAGTAAGATAGTAAAATTAGTTCAAAGAATAATTGAGGGCAGAAATTCATATTGTCTTGGAATCAAGAAAAGAATGTGTTAATAGAAATAAAACTCTTAATTGAAATAAGTTGGATAGTAAAATTGATCCAAAGAATAATTCAAGGAAGACATTTATATTGTCTGTGATTCATGAAAAGAATGTGTTAATAGAAATAAAACTGTTAAATGTCTTACAAGCTTTAAAACTCAAACCTTGAAACCTTTGGGCTTATCTTTTTCCAGCTAGCAGAAACCTGTAAGTTAACATTTAATTTCACAGTTTCAGGGCTCTAATAAAATAGTAAATAGCAAAGTAATACACAGGTGCATCTTCCTGGATAGTTAAATAATTCTTGAGTGAGCTTGTTAAACAATGACATTGAAAGGACAGTCAGTCATCCTCCTGCTTTATTTTCAACTTATAGATTTTTTTTTTCCTTAACGAATGTAATGGTAAAATGAATCTTGCCACACATAAAAGGCTTAAACAAGGTTACTCAGACAGAAAGCAATCCATTTTAGCTTTCACAACTTGGCATCCATAGTGCTGGTACCTGCACAGGAAATTGTGCTATACCTAGGGCCAGCTTTTTGCTTTAAAAATGTGAGCAGGAAAGGGGAGGGTTGCGGGTGGGAGGGAAGTTATGGAAGGGGGGGAAGCCATTGTAACCCATAAGCTGTACTTTGGAAATTTATATTCATTAAATAAAAGTTTAATAAATGAAAAAAATATAAACAGCAACAAATATGGCCTGATGATGTACGGTTTCAAAGTATACCCAGATTCTTGAAATAGTGGTTTGAAGAAACAGCACAGATTTTTGCATCTCCTTATTTCTGATATTGGGCAATGTATAAGAAAGTTATCTTTGTCTGTAATACCGTGTCATGAAGACCCAGAATAGGCACAGAATTGCAAGAATAAAACACTCAGTAAGTTACTGCATATTAAAAATAATGCATTTTTATAATCAGTTGAATTTCTTAGAAGAGATGCTATCACATTTAAATAGGACATCATTTCTTAAGTTGGGGAAAAAATCCTCAACAATTTAAATTCAATGTTCTTTACACAACACATATTTTTTCCACTCATATGGATGGGATTCTGAACATCTGTTGTTATCTGCTGTTGTAAATGATCCTATTATCATTAATCGCCAAACCTGGGGATGACAGAGCTCTTATTGTCCTCTAAGTGCAAATATTCCACCTGTTTTTAATTAGTTAAGGCAGCAACATCTACCTATAACAGGGCATTTTTGGATACATATGGCAGCTGCTGTAAAAATAGAACTTTGATTTAACCCAATTGCCTTGTTCATTTCCCAATCATAACTATTGCCTTCTATGCAAAGCCCAGATATGTGCTTGCACTAGGATGCCCTATAATTGTAGGATCCTTTAAATGTGCAATGATGTTTAACAGTTTCTATAAAATAGAGGAATAATAGGAAGGTTAAATCAGAGTACTCACTTAGGAGATAGCATTTAAATCTACTTCACTGATTCTTAATTTATGATCTTTCTAGTATTAAAGAAAGATTCCAAAGCATAAGAACTTTGGAGAGAAATATAGTTTGTATCATAAAAGGTCTGTCAAAGGGGTTCAGATTTTTGAAAACTAGACTTAACAAATAAAATATTTTAAAGAAAATAAGCAATTAAAACACACACACACATGTTGTCACTCGCTATCCAGGATACAATTCTGTTCATGGTGGTACAAAAGAAGTTGTTTTCATATGATTATCTTTCTTGAAGTTGTTTCTCCAAGAATAATTTACTAGAAATGGCTCAAGGTTGTATTTAATGTGGCAACAGACCTAGAAATGTGCAGCAATTTTAATGTGTTACCACAATTCATATGTGGGGATTTTAATCCTCATGTTGGGATTCAGGGCCATTTAGAAGGTGCTAAGATCATGACAACTCTGCCTCTGTCAATAGGCTAATGACACTGTAAAAACAGGCTTGCAGCAACAAGTTTGCTTCCTCTTGCCCCTCTGTCATATGAGAATTTAGCAAGAAAGCCACCACCAGCTGCTTACGTCTTGGTATTAAACTCCCCAAACTCAGAACTGTAAGATACAAATTTCTGTTCTTCATATATCACTTAGTCTTTGCTATTTTGTTGGAAGCACAAAATGAACTACGATAAGGTCACCCCACTCTTTTTGTTTGTGTCTTATTTTTGAGAATGTTAGCAGACAGATATTTTACTTATCTGAACATGGATTATAATGTATATTTAGAGGAAAGAAAATGTCAGTTTTGTTTCTATAATAGTGATCATTGGGACAGAGAGGAATATTGCAGTAACAACATTAACTATTAGAGTATCTTTCATTATATTTCACTCAAATATTTATTTAGTATTTACTTTAGCCTCTGGAGATATGACATTGAAGAAATAAAAATCCTGCTGTCATGAAGCCTATACTTTAATGATGGAAAGCCAGGGAATAAATAATTAAGTATGCATGCAAACCCAATCATATACTGATAGATGCTTCAATGTTTAGGAGAGGGAGTTGTAGCAACACACTTGAAGTCAAACAAAGTTAATTTGGTGGCAGGCACTGTGGAAAATCAGGTTAAGATGCCTCTGGATATGCCAGCAACCAATATTGTAGTGCCCACTTAAAGTCCCAGGTACTCTGCTCCTGGTTCAGGTTTCTGCCAATGCCTATCCCTGGAGGCTCAAATGCTTGGGTCCCTGCCACCATTAGGGAGACCTAGATTAGATTAGGTTCTGAGCTCCTGGCTATGGCTTCACTCAACATTGGATATTTGGTATATTGGAGATGTGAACCAGTCGTTGGAAGATTCTCTCTCTCTCTCTCTCTCTGTATATATATATATCTCCCTGTCTCTTCCTCTTGCCTCCTCTCTGCCTTTCAAATAAATGAAAATAAACATTTAAAATGATACAGTTAGTTTTATTTAGTTTTCTAAAGAAAGAGAAAGCACACACCAGAGGGACTCAGAGAGCATTTCAATAAGGGGAGACGGGGGTAGTCGAGAGACATGGTACAGGATTTGGATATGTGCTGGATGGCTCTAAACAAACAAAGACCAGGTATAGATTAGATATGGGTTGAGTTCTGACTGCATGCTTGCTGTTAGTAATAATGTTCAGGGGTGTGGGCATACAGTAGAACTTAACACTGCAGCACTGGATATAATTGCTTTGGTAGAGAACAAATGTAGACAAAGAGGAGAGTTCCCAAGGCTAAGCCTTGGGCCTAGAGCAATGCATAGGAGGAGGGACAATCCAAAGATATTTGGAAGGAATGCCCAGGGAGGTAAGAAGAATTCAAAAGGGGAGAGCATCTTGAAGACAAAAGAAGGAAAGTGGCCAGCGCCGTGGCTCAAAAGGCTAATCCTCCACCTTGCAGCGCCGGCACACTGGGTTCTAGTCCCCGTTGGGGCGCCGGATTCTATCCTGGTTGCCCCTCTTCCAGGCCAGCTCTCTGCTATGGCCCGGGAAGGCAGTGGAGGATGGCCCAAGTCCTTGGGCCCTGCACCCGCATGGGAGACCAGGAGAAGCACCTGGCTCCTGGCTTCGGATCAGTGCGATGCGCCGGCTGCAGCGGCCATTGGAGGGTGAACCAATGGAAAAAGGAAGACCTTTCTCTCTGTCTCTCTCTCTCTCTCACTATCCACTCTGCCTGTCCAAAAAAAAAAAAAAAAAAAGAAGGAAAGTGTTTGTAGACGAAGAATTTTTATTATTAGTGAGCAGTAATAGAGCCTGAACCCAGATTAAAACAGCTATAAGAGATTAATTGGGAATTTGGACAAAGAAGAAAAAGCTTGACTAAATTGTTGTTATTGTCACTTTGATTTTAAATAATCAATATTTTATACCAGGCATAATTTTAATTTTTGCTTTTTCAATCATTGTAAATTTATTAATAGTGATACCAATTATGTTTCCACCCTCATTCATTCCATATGACAAACAGATGAGATTCATGTATTTGTCTCAACTAATGAAGTTACTTAAGTGAATATCAGGGATCACTATAATTTCTGATTCAAATTATGGCTTTTATCACAATATCTGATTGAAATTTTAGGCCAGGTGTTCAATTCCATAAATCATAATGTATAGAAATTTTTAAATTGATGTCTGTGTCTCACCACTAGGAGTTCTGAATTAATTCTCTTAAGTTATATGTGTAATTAAGTAGATGAACTCTAGGGTATGTTGAGTGTGTGGCACATTTTTCTAGATAATTCTATAAAAATCATAATCAGATTATATGTTTTTCTAAGGTCCAGCCCAAGGAAACAACCCACAATTTTCTGAATTAGCATCCATGGAACGGAATCTTCAGATGTAATCAGCTACCTGTATGATTCTTTTTATTTATTTATTTATTTGACAGGCAGAGTTACAGAGAGGCAGAGGCAGAGGCAGAGAAAGAGATAAAAGAGAGAAATCTTCCAACAGCTGGTTCATTAACCAAATGGCAGCAATGGCCAGATCCAAAGCTGGAAACCAGGAGTTTCTTCTGGGTCTCCCATATGAGTGCAGGGGCCCAAGGACTTGGGTCATCTTTAACTGCTTTCCCAGGCCATAGCAGAGAGCTGGATCATAAATGGAGCAGGCAGGACTCAAACCGCACTCACTGGGATGCCAGCACTGCAGGCGATGGCTTTCCCTGGATGCCACAGCACCAGCCCCTACCTGGATGATTCTTAATCAAAGGTTTAAAAACAATGATGTAGCAAACTGATTCCCAAACATCGCTGCATATTAGGGAATCTCAAACGTTCAATGCCTAGGTCATACCACATATCTATGACATCAGAATGATAGGGGATGAGGATTAGCCATTGATATATTTTATAGCTTCCCATGTATTTTCAATGTGCAGCTAAGGTAGGAAATCACTAGCATAATGACTCAAGCAAAATTTATAAAGAAATGCAATCTATATAAATACATAATGATGAAGCTATTAGTCTGACAAATATAAAGCTTTCATTTGTCTTTTTGACCTTTAAAATAATTTTCAGAAGGATTTATTTTATTTATTTGAAAGAGTTAACAAAAAGAGAGGAAGAGACAGAATGATCTTTCATTTGCTGGTCCACTCCCCACATGGCAGCATGACGGGATGGGCCAGGCCCAGGCAAGGACCCTAGAACTCATCCAAGCCTCCCACGTGGGTTTTGTGGCCTAAGCACTTGGATCACCTTCTGCTGCTTTCCTAGGTTCAATAGCATGGAGCTGGATTGGAAGCAAAACAGCTAAGAATTGAAGTGGTGCTCATGGGATGCTGGCATCATGGGCAGCCACTTAACCCACTGTACTGCAATGTTGACTCCATAAATTGATAATTTTATATACTTTTACTTAAAGTACAGTATTACCCATGACTATTTCTACAGAAGTACTTTGCAGGGACATCCTTTTGTTCAAAAAGAATAAAAATAATTGTAAACTTTTATAGGAAGAAAAATAATTCCTAAAACTGAATCTAGTTTTTTGCTTCCCTGTTTAAAAAAGGCCTAGAGGGGCCAGCGCTGTGGCTCACTTGGTTAATCCTCCGCCTGCAGCGCCAGCATACCATATGGGCACCGGGTTCTAGTCCTCATTGCTCCTCTTCCAGTCTAGCTCTCTGCTGTGGCCAGGGAGTGCAGTGGAGGAAGGCCCAAGTGCTTGGGGCCCTGCACCCACATGGGAGACCAGGAGGAAGCACCTGGTTCCTGGCTTCGGATCAGCGCAATGTGCAGGCTATAGCGGACATTTGGGGCATGAACCAATGGAGGGCAGAACTTTCTCTCTGTCTCTCTTTCTCACTACTGTGTCAAATGAATTAAAAATAAATAAATAAAATAAAAAAATTGAAAAGGCCTAGAGTTTTGCAGGAAAAAAATTATAAAATCATTAGATTATCTTTTCCCACACACAGATGAAAACATTGCACTGTAAGTTTTCATTCATCATTATTTTTTCAGTTTCAATTTATTTTATTGAAGTTAGATTAATTGCTCTAGTTAGGCTGTTTTGAACAGTTTTTCTAGTGATTGAAAAACACACATTCCAAGGTCAAATTCATGGCAAATAAACTAATTGAGACCAGAGAAATTGAAAATGATGCAAATAATTGATTTAGCCAAATGCAGCATCAATTTGCCCATCAGAGTCCTTTTGCTAATAAATCCAGAGTTTGCACTTCTGCAGAAAACCTGCCTGGAATGAGACAGTGTAATGAAGATGCTTCCATTTCAGATGACAATGTCTCTCTCTCTCCCAGAAGCCTTTTGGTTCTCTGATGATCTGAAGCAGATCTAAGTTTTCTTGACACAGCACAATCATGTTTGCACCTATTTGTGGAAGACATTGGTTGGCCAGGTAAAATAATCTAAAACTGGAAGTATAGTTCCACACCATAACTCAGGTTTATGTATTTCTGAATTTTCAATGATTCTAAAAAGTATCCTTAGTAAACAAGTAGAGATTTAGATATGCTTACAAAATAAATGGTGAAGTGATTTATGTGACTGTGACTCCAAAAGGATTTATCAAAAACTACTTGTGTATATTGTGTATGATCTCATTTTTATTGATATTAGTGTCCCACAACACATTTTCATGAGGATATTATTAAAAAACTTGCCTGTTTTGAGTTTTGAAATATAAACAAAAGAAAGAAAGGAGGGAGAGAATTCAACTATTTACTGGTTAAAGTATATATTACCTTGCTTTGTTCACATTTTTCCTTTTTCAATAGTTTTGAGGTTTGTTATCTGACCTAGGCTCTTATTTGTGTTCATTAGCTTATGCTTCAAATACTTTGAAATCACATCTAGACAATATTCTGTCTTTGTTACCTCCTTTTGTACTTGAAAATCCTAGTTGCTATTCCTAGGAAAAATTTTAAAATATTTATTATTTACGTGAAAGGCAGAGTTACAGAGAGAGGGAGCAGGGAGAGACAGAGAGAAATGTTAGAGACAGAGAGAGATATCCCATCCACTGGTGCACTCCCCAAATGGCTACAACAGCTGGAACTGGGTCAGACAGAAGCCAGGAGCCAGGAGCTTCTTCCAGTTCTGCCGTGCATGCAGGGGCCCACGTACTTGGGCTATCTTCTGCTGCTTCCCCAGGCACATTATCAGGGACCTGGATTGGAGGTGGAGCAGCCAATATTTGAACCAGTACCCAAATGTGATCCTGGCACTGCAGGCCAGCAGTAGCTCTGCCCACCATGCCACAGAGCAAGGCCCTAGGAAAATATTGTTAAACAGTGGGTTCAGATATGACATATATGTTTTGCCTTGTTTAATCCAATATATTTGTCTTTGAAAACATTTGGAGACAGCTGACATTGAAAGACTAGCAGATTAACCTGCTGTACTAGAATCCAGATCAAAGTGCAGTTTGAGTCTTGGCAGCTGTACTTCCAATCCAGCTCCCTGCTAATATGCCCAAGAAAGCAGAAGATAATGGCTTAAGTCCTCGGGCCCTGCCACACATGTGGGAAACTTTGATAGAGTTTCAAGCTCCTGGCTTGGGCCTAGAATATTCCTTGTCATTGTTATATTTGAAGACAGAATATTGATAACTTGAGTTAGATAACTTGAGAAAGATAAACTTATCAATGTCTTTTTTAATTAAAAAGCAATGAAGTCTGAAAAAATCTACATCTTTTGTGATAAGAAACTATGAATGTGTGGATTTGTGTATGCACATGTGCACGTGTCAATCCAACATGAAATGTTTGACACATACATTGGATTAGTAGCTGATGTATTATAGCTAATTAGTAACGAACCCTAAATTACCTAATTTTATGTAACTGGTTATCAGAATAAACTATTCTGAGGAGATGTTTTAGCTTGTGTTTGCTAGTATGAAACAGACATGAAGGGCAGAGAGACAGAGAGAGAAAGAGAGAGAAAGAGAAAGAGAGAGAGAGAGAGAAAGAGAATGCTTCCTGTATCTGGATCAGAGACCTAGTTTACCTTTGCTTTGCCAGAAACTCCAAAAGGTAGCAGCTGGGTAAAATAAAACTAGCTGTGAGGCTTCATCTGGCTCAAAGGAGAAGCATCTGGAAGAGTTGGCTACTGTTATACCTACCTATTCCTTCATTGGCAACACATGCCTACCTCTATCATTGAGCCTGGGGATGTCAAATAATTTCAAATTCTTGTTTCCCCAAATAAGACATTGTTGCAACAAATATTTGCAAGGAACTTTGATGATCAGAAGACACTCCAAGTCACCACAAGTGCCTGTTAAAATATTGTACTAGCAGTGCTCAAGGAGGTGAATTTTGTACATGTTGAAAAGATATAGCTATTAATTTCTGAAGCTAAGGGCATTATTACTCTGTTTAACCTAACACTGTCAATATGAAGAGACAAAAGGACTTCCACAGATTTTAAAGAGGGTTACTGATGAGGTTTATAACAAATGAGAATTGAGCAGTTTATGATGTTTCCCTTTTGAAATAATACATGATTTCTCTATATGGTTAGACTGAAGCAGAGATCACCTTCTCTACTGATGTGGGGAAACATGACTCACCCTTTTTTTCTTTCATTCATCCATTTATTCATCAATTCACTCCCTAATTTGGAAGCATTTACATAGTACCTAGTATGTTCTTAAACTAAATCAGTGGCTAGAAATATATATTTGAAAATGATCTATATAGCCATGATCGGTACCTTCAAGAAAGGAAAAACTGACCATGAATATATAAAAATAAAAGAATTTCTGTTGGTTATTACTTCGGGGAAGTTTATAAGAAACATTACTCTGAGAAGATGATTATCCAGGATTCCTCTGAGCTATGACATTTGAGCAGAGATTTTGTATGAAATGAGAGCAAAGTCCCCCGATTTTGAGATGGTAAGATGAGAGTCTATGAAGTGTGAAAAGTTGATATTTTTATGGAGAATATAAAGAAAGTTAATGAAAGGTGATGGAAGAATGAGGGGAATAAGGACTACTGTTGTAAGACGAAGTTGGTGGTTGCTCTGGAGATGCAACATGTAAAGCCTTCACTGGTGATGCCAGCATCCTGTAAAGGAACGCCAGTTTGGGTTTGGACTGCTTTACTTCCAATACAGCTCCTTGCTAATACTTCTGGGAAGGCAACAGAAGATGGCCCGAATACCTGCACCTTTGATATCCAGCAGGAGACTTGGATGGAATCCCTGGTTTCTGGCTTCAATCTGGCCCAGCACTGGCTGCTGTAGCCTTCAGATAGGTGAACCAGCCAGTAGAAGTCTTTCTCTCTCTTTTTTATTTTTTAAAATTTTTGACAGCTAGAGTTATAGACAGTGAGAGTGAGAGACAGAGAGAAAGTGTTTCCTTCCGTTGGTTCATTCCCGCAAATGGCTGTTATGGCTAGTGTGCTACTGTGTCGATCTAAAGCCAGGAGCCAGGTGCTTCCTATTGGTCTCCCATGCAGGTGCAGGGCCCAAGGACTTGGGCCATCCTCCACTGCACTCCCGGGTCACAGCAGAGAGCTGGACTGGAAGAGGAGCAACTGGGACTAGAACCCAGCACCCATATGGGATACTGGTGCCGCAAGGCGGTGGATTAACCAAATGAGCCAGGGCACTGCCCCCCCCCCCTTCAAGACTTGGTTTTTGGCTTCAACCTGGCCCATCACTGGCTGCTGTTGCCTTGGGATAGGTGAACCAGCTAGTGGAAGTCTCTCTCTCTCTCTCTCTCTCTCTCTCTCTCTCATGCGCTTTCAAATAACTAACTAGCTAAATAAATAGATCTTTAATAAAAAAGATGAAGGTAGAAATGAGGTCAGAAGCATCATGATGGTCATTGTAGACCAGGTCAAGGCATTTGAGTTATGTTCTAAGAGCAGTAAGAAGCCACATGAGTTTTAAAACAGGAAGTAAAATTAGTTGGCTTATATTTATTAAATGTTAGCATGATGAATTAGTAAAGAATTAACTCAGGATTTATATGTTCACCAGAGAGAAATTTTTTTTAAATATTTATTTATTTATTTATTTGAAAGAGTTACAGAGAGAGAGAGAGAGAATGAGTGTCAACCATTTTGACTCCTAAATGTTTGCTGTGGCCGGAGGTGGGCCAATTCAAAACCAAGAGCCAGGAGCTTCTTCCAGTTCTTCCACATGGATGCATTCCTTGGGCCATTCTTCTGCTTTCCCAGGCACATTTCCAGGGAGCTGGATAAGAAGCAGAGCAACTAGGGTTCAAACTAGAGCCCAGGAAGACACATTAAGAGACTATTTCAGTAATCTAGATGAGATATAATAGAGTAGGGTGGATTTGAGATAATTATTTTAGAAAAACTTGAGTGACAGGAAAGCAATAACTATGGCAGAAGAGTCTTGGCAAAATACAACAAATTTTGGCATCCAGAAATATGCAAGTAAATATTTATGCAATCTACATCACTTTACATGTGAGGGAAGACTAGGGAAGAAAACTGTTAGAAATTTAAGGAAGTGATTCAGAGCAAGATCTCTCATGATGCAGTGTTTTGGATGTGAAAACAGCTATTTCAAGAAGGTGTTGCAAGCTTAGAGAAGGGGTGAGTTGGAGGGTTCAAAGTTAGCACAGAATGGATAAATGATGGGAATAATACTGGAAAGTCATGGTCAGAGAGGTAAAAGGAGAAGCAGGGACATGTAGTACCAGTGAATTCAAATTGAAAATAATGTTTGAAGGTGGAGTGGAAAACTTTTGACAAAAAGTTTGTCATGTGTTAAGATTAAAGATGAAAATCTGTGTGCAATAAATATAATTTGCCAGTTTTCAAAAAAGAACTCTCTTTCCTTTGTACTTCATAAAAGTGCATAATTATGTCTCATTAAATATTTATCTATGAAGTGTCTATGTCATTTTAATATTAATAACACAACAAAAGTCCCTTGCCTAGAAATTCTGAAGAAAGTAATCATTAGGAATTTTGTAGAAAGTCGGGTAAAAATGTCTGTATAATAGTAATGGACTTACTAACTATTGTTACATAGTGTTTAATAAAGAGTCCAGATTATTATTCTGTTTAGAAAACAAAAAATACCAAATTTTATGAAATAAAAGACCGAAAAATGAAATTGTTCTATTACAGTATAGCTTGTCAAATAATTTCATAACAAACATATAAAAGGCAAGAAAAAACTATAGATTACTCTCTTTTCTTGCTACAAGTGACAAAAAATATAAAAATGATCAGATTTCTATGTGTAGCTACAATGTGAAAGAATAAAAAAGAACTGAAGGCTGCAGTTTGGGAATGCAGCCCTGACAATGTAACTCCAAAGAATATACCTAATTTCTAGTTTAGAGAAGTAATCCTTTAATCACAGTTCATATAGTTTATTATCTTGTAACTTTTAACAAGAGTATAGCCATAGAATACTAGGTAATCTATTGAAAAATAAGACATTTTTACAGCGTTGTCCGTGGAAACTGCTTTGAAGAGTATTGTGTAACTACAGCAAGATCATGAAATTGAACCATTTATCTACAACATGTTCAATTAAAACAAAATTTGTACCTGGTAAAGAATAAAAACTGCAACTTTTAGTTCTACATAGTGCTATACATAATTTATAGCAACCTGAAGGCAGTTGCAACACCTGAAATTAAATAGGAAATAAAATTATTCCCTGAAGGTAGTGGAGGTTTATGTTAGAAATGCATTTAAAAATGAGTACACAAATAGTTTGTACTATTATTGTGTATATTACTCAGCAGCTATGACCTTGTTACATTTCTCTAGCCCATATTTCCCAGAATATTACTTTAAGCTCTGAAGTTTGATGCTTCTAGCATATGTTATAATACTCTTATGAAAATACACTTTACATGGCAAACGTGACTAGTTGCTCTGATGAGAGAACCATATATCTTAGTTTCTTTTAGGGTAGCTAAAGTCGTAGATCCTTTGGAAATGTTGTAAGTAATGTTATTGCCAAACAATATTAATCAATGAAGAACATACATAGTATGGATATTGATTTCCTTAGCAATGTGGTCAGGTTCGATTATTCATTTGACAAATTTGGAAAATATCTACATATACCAGGCATACTTCTAGATTCTGGGAAACTATTCACAAAACAGAAGCATCCTTATTTTTATATGCTTGTAAAAATCAAACATAATAATTACAAGACATTTTTGAATAAGATAAGATCAAGAAAATCAGCTGCAGGGTGGATTTTGTGGCACAGAGAGTTAAGCTACCACTTGGGACAGCTGAGTGCTATAGTGCAGTGCCTGGAAATGCATTTTACTGTTTCTGATCTAGCTTCTGGCTAATGCATGTGGGAAGACAACAGATGATAACCCAAGTACTTGTGCCTCTGCCATACATAGAAGACACCTGGTTAGAGATCCAGGCTCCTGGCTTCCACCTGGCCCAGCCACTTACTGAAAGCATCTGAAAGAGAACCAGCTGAAGGAACTCTCTCTCTCTCTCGCTCTCGCTCTCGCTCTCTTTCGCTCTCTCTCTCTCTCTCCCCTATTCTTTATCACTCTACCTTTCAAATAAATAATATTTCTTTTTAAAAAATGGGCTAATAAAACTTTTATTTGTGTATGATTTGTCTTTTTTTCCATTATCTGATACTAGGTCTCACATCTCACATGAACTGTTGCTATACATAGCACACTCATTTTCACTTATGTCCAGGCAAGAAAACAAATCTAGATCTAGCTGATTTCATTCAGTGCAGTACATGTTTACTATGTATCAGGATCAGTGCTCAGAGAAACAATGATCAGCAAAACCAATTACTTTCTGTCATCATGCATGTTACAGACAGGCTACAGGGTAATACTGAAGTTCATTTAATAGAAATGCAATATTATGTTAGTTTTATGCAGGAAATATGCAAGGCTTAGCTAACAAGGATATTTCCAAAAGTTCTTGAGAAAATATAATTCAAAGGTAAGTTTATTCTGATACAAATTTGTTTTTCACATTACATATTTTTTTAAATTTCCACATTAGTTTTATTTTCTGCACAAAAGACAAGATTTTTTTTTAACTTTTATTTAATGAATATAAATTTCCAATGTACAGCTTATGGATTACAATGGCTTCCCCCTCCCACAACTTCCCTCCCACCTGCAACCCTCCCCTCTCCCGCTCCCTCTCCCCTTCCGTTCACATCAAGATTCATTTTCAATTCTCTTTATATATATGAGATCAGTTTAGTATATATTGAGTAACTATTTCAACAGTTTGCACCCACATAGAAACACAAAGTGAAACATACTGTTTGAGTACTAGTTAGAGCATTAAATCGCAATGTACAGCACATTATGGCAGAGATCCCACATGAGGAGCAAGTGCACAGTGACTCCAGTTGTTGACCCAACTAATTGACACTCTAGTTTATGGCGCCAGTAACCACCCTGGGCTGTCATCATGAGTTGCCAAGGCTATGGAAGCCTACCAAGTTCGCCGACTCTGATCATATTTAGACAACGTCATAAAAGACAGGGTGAGGATAGTAACCAATGATCCTACGAGTGGCATTAACCAGGTCTGAACAATTATACAGCATTAAGTGGGGAAGGGGACCATCAGTACACACAAGTTGGGAGTAGAGCCATTGGTGGTAGAGTAGAGGTTATGATTACAAAGGAATGAGGCTTAGGATAGAGAAATGAGGGGGCAAGTCCTAGATTGCTTGCTGACAATAGCAATATCACATGAATACTTAGCAAATAGTTTCAACCATTAGATAACAACTTAAGAAAACATTTACCAGAAGGTCCAATTCCTTCTAGAAATTTTAAGAATCATGTATTTGGAAACACCTCTCAAATATCTAACATGGTGTAGTTGTTTAGTAAACTTAAGCACAACCATATAAAATGTTTTTAGTTTCTTTCTACCAACAAGTTTAAAACATATGATACACAGATTCAGGCCACACAAATTAAAATGTATCTTTGATTGATTTTAGCAGCTTAAATTTATGAACAATCTTATCTATAAGCCAATTAAAATAAAATTCTTAACACTATTTTCCCATGTGGACATACAATATGTACACACATATAACATAATAGACCAATATAGCAATTTTAATAATAGCTTTTAAAATCTTTAACTCTTTTGGTAAATTGCCAATTGATTTGAATTGCTTTTTGGTTTTAGTAACTAGAAGAGAGAGAGAAGAAAAAAAAAAATGACCAATTCGGACACGAGTTTCTCTCTGCTCACCTCTCAAAGGCGAGCAAGACAGAGCAGGAGCCATTTTGGACATACGTCATAAGTAGCGCAACCTCAGGTCTGCACCAGCCCTTAGCCTAGCAGAAAAACCTGGCTCTGGGGTGTGTGTGTGTGTGTGTGTGTGTGTGAAATAACAGGAGATTAGGATCTAATGAATGTGTGGTGCTAATGAACTGAGACTGAGAAAAAAGAGACAGTGGGGGAGAGAACTCACGGAATTCACATGAGTACTCTCCAGAGATGCTACAATTCAGTAACCTTGGCAACCCAGTGGGAGACTGCAGGAGAATTGGAGCCCACACTGAGGGCAGCACAGATTCCCTGTGTAGTCCTTGGAAAAGAGCTTCCGATATCTGCCTCCTGTGCGTATATCATTCACCTGCTAACTACCTCCAATTCTGTTCAGCTGTGCGGAATTACTTCCCTTTTGAATCAAAAAAAAAAAAAAAAAAGAAAAGAAAGAAAGAAAGATATTTACCACGCCTAACCTGGGAGTGTCACCTTTGGCACACCCTCAACCCCGAGGAACCAAACAGACCTCTCAGGCCCCACCCATCTCAAGCCTCTAAGGCTCCATCATAAGCAGACAGTCCGCTTAATCTAGACTCATAGTATAAAAAGAAAAAACACCACTGTGAAGAAACAAAAGAATATCTCCAACATGCCAAACAACAAACACAAAAACCAAGGTAACAAGAACAAGGAAGACACTATGACGCCCCCAAATGAAAAAAGACACCCCAATTCAAGATTATGAAGATGATGAGATAGAAGAAATGCAAGAAGTGGATCTCAAAAAATTGATAATAACATTAAGAAGTTCACATTATATTTTCCATGCTACAAGACAAAATATGCAAGAACCATCTATGTGCTCAGTTCTGAAAACCCCTCCCCTTGCTAGTACTAAATGAAACTCTACCTCCTTTAGGAGAGGTGTTTATTGTCCCACATTTATACAGAAGTAAAGCACAGGAGATGAGATGCAGCTATCCCTAGTGATGCTTTCCGATACTCAGATTCTACAGTTTTAAAATGGAACACTGTTATTTGGGGCACTTGCTTATACTGTCAGCATCCGAGATTTTCCTCTAGTAGACTGAAGATATTAGCTACATCATCTTTTTTTCCATCTTCTGAAGATTTTACAGATTTTTTTTTCTGAGAATTGTCTGAGGCACCCAAAGCTGTAGGCTCTTAGCTCTTTGATTTCACTATCTTTGAAAGCCTTCAATTAAATAAAAGGTAATAGAAACTTGGTCATCTTTCTATAGCCTGAGCTCACTTCTCTCTGTTCCACCATCTCACATCTTAATAGCTAAGCCTATAACTGATGTGATATCCTTGACTCTTCTCAATCTTTCCTGTCTTCATTCAGCCATGAGTCTCTGAAATGTCTAATGAATCTGAACACTTATTTCCATGTATTCATTGCCAGTACCCTAGACCAGGTCACTGTAAGCAATAGCTCAGCAATTCTGCTAAAAATATTGAAAAGAGCAAGTCAGGTACTCAGTAAATTTCTCAATTCTTTCAGTGTTATCATTTGGATGCTATCATGATCCCTTATGTTTCAGGAAAGCATCATACACAAATGGTAATAGTTACTTTTAATTGAAGTTCAAGAGGGATATGAAATATAAAATATAAGTAAAATGTAAGCCTGGAGAGAGTTATGTAAATATTTTCTAAGAAGTGTTTTCCTATATCATCATCATGGATCAGCAACTATGAAGCAATTAGCACTTGTACTATCCAATATTTTAGCAACAAAAGTATAGCAAAATTGTAATGTTTGTTTTATATTTGTGAGAAGGATATCACTTGCTTTCTTTTACCAAGTTTTTCATATCTACTTTTACAGAAATTCTAACTATAGGCCATACATTCCCAAAATTCAATTATATGTCATCAAGAAAGCAAAAGTGGGGTACCTGTTTCAGATAATTCTAGATATTCAGGTTGAAGTGAATTTAAAGGTTATGAACTAAAAAAAAAATGATAGAACTTCCCTAGATGTGAAGTCTGTGACTATTTGTCATTCAGAATTTTGACATGTGAAGCTTGCAATTCAGGAGATGTGTACCCCTGGATGACTAACATACTATGGATAGCTCATCCTTAATTGCTCTACATGTGGCTGTTTCTCTGTTGGCACTGAGTGCAATGTACCGCTTTCCAAGCTGTATTACTGCTCCAAGAAGAGTGATAGTAATTGCTTTTCTATCTCAGTGATATTACACAGCACCAAAAAATGTCATCAGGTATAGATATTCTGCCAATAATTCATTTTGCTTTCTCTCCAAGCACAAAATTTGTCATTAAATTTTCTATATTGGTTTTGTGAACTTCTTGGCATAATGAGACTTGCTTGTCTTTCTAAGAGGAGTGATATTTAGTGGTTTTTGAGCTTTTCTTTTTCAGGAAAAACAAAATCCATCAACTTTGCACTGAGAAGCTTTATTTCGTTCTGTGCTTCTGGGGGAAAAAACTCAACTGATCTGCCAGAGATTACTGTATTTTGTTTAAAATGATGCAAAATCTTTTTTGGTTTCATGTTATAGTTTGAATCAACTTTCACAGCACAGAGTACATTATTCTTGGAAGCAAGTAGTTGTTCCTAATAAGAAAAACCAGCTTACAGATATTTTTCGTTGTGCATACTCATAGTTGTCTTTTAGGTGTATGTGTTAAACAATTAATTTGCCCTAGAATACCATATTTTATCATGAAACTAATGGAAGCGTCAAAGAAGTTAAAATTATCACAGAACCAAAATGTGAGGATGGATTAAAACCCAATCCCTAAGCATCATATAATATGATTTTACTTCTGTCTAGAATCCTAATTTGTTAAAGCATTGCCTTATGTCCCATTATAAATGTTTCATGAATATTGATCATGCCGTTACCAACAAAACTAGGGGGCAGCAATGTGGTATAATGGGTTAAGATACTGCTTGGGGTGCTAGCACTCCACTGGAATTTTGGCTAGAGTCCCTGCTCCTAACTGCTCTGCTTCTGATCCAGCTCTCTGCTAATGCACCTAGGAAAGCAGTAGATGACAGTCCAAGTACTTCTGACTTTGCCACTCATGTGGAAGACTTGGATGGAATTCCTAACTCCTGGCTCAGACCTGGCTGTGCAGCCATTTGGGAAGTGAAACAATGGATGGGAAATTCTCTCTCTCTCTCTCTCTGTAACTCTCCATTTTAAATAAATAGATAATTTAAAAAAAAAAAAGGTATTCTCATGGCTGGCACTGTGGCATAGCAGGTGGAGCCACAGCCTGCAGTGCTGGCATTCCATGTGGGTGCTGGTTCGAGTCCCGGCTGCTCCACTTCTGATCAAGCTCTCTGCTGTGGCCTGAGAGTCGGGGGAGTAAAGGATGGCTCAAGTCCTTGGGCCTCTGCAACCACATGGAAGACCCTGAGGAGGCTCAGGGCTCCATTGTGGCCATTGCAGCCATTTGGGGACTGGGCCAATGGATGGAAAACTCTCTTTCTCCTCCCTTCCCTAAATCTGACTCTCTGTAACTCTGCCTTACAAGTAATTAAATAAATCTCTTTTTAAAAAAGGTATTCTCTTTACCAGGATATAGCAAACAAGTATCAGGAGAAATTTCCCTCACATACATTCCTATGTTCAATGCAATTTTGGCCACTAAAGAGAGGGGTAGATAAGTGTTTATAGCCTTTTTTTTTTTTTTCTTTTTTTTTTTTTTTTAAGGCAGAGTTAGACAGTGAGAGAGAGAGACATAGAGAAAGGTCTTCCTTCCATTGGTTCATCCCCCAAATGGCCGCTACAGCCGGTGCACTGCACCGATCCAAAGCCAGGAGCCAGGTGCTTCCTCCTGGTCTCCCATGCGGGTACAGGGCCCAAGCACTTGGGCCATCCTCCACTGCCTTTCCAGGCCACAGCAGAGAGCTGGACTGAAGAGGAGAAACCAGGACAGAATCCAGCGCCCCAAGCGGGAGAAGAACCCAGAGTGCCGACACTGCTGGCGGAGGATTAGCCTAGTGAGCCACAGTGCCAGCTATAGCCTGGTTTTCAGATATGATGTGTACCCATGATCCCTGTCACTTAGATAACACACAGAACCATACTTTTCAGCATCTTCAAGAAAACAAGACAGTGCTCTGGGGACAAAATGTGGTTCATCTTGCAGATGGCACTTTACAACAAGAGATTTGTACAAGGAGTGGGACAATTCCTAAAGTAGAGATTACAGCACTTGCTGAATTCTTATTTCATTAGTATAGATGTAGGTCAAGCATTATCTTGACTGCCTGCAATTTTAGCAGTGCACTTACAAGGATACTTCAAAGCATGGAATTAATATGTTTATTTTGTACAGAAAATTTCATGCACATGAGAGAATCCTAAAAAAAATTCATTGGAAATACATGCTATGAAAAAAACTACACATGGTTATAAAAATGTTTTAAACCATAATGAATTTGTTTTACTTCAATTTTCTATAAGCTTTCTGAAATTCCCCTGCGCAGACCTGACTTTGATTATATTGGTTAACCAGTTACTAACTTTACTCATCAACACTCAGTTCTGATATCCATCTATTAATTAGCTAGACTTCTGATTGACAGCAGAGATCATTGTAATTATACTTAACTAGAGTATTACCTATGCTTAAATACTATACATCAATTTAATCTACTTTAACAACTATTTTTCATTTTGTAAAACGAATTATGTAGGCAGAGTATGGCACAGCAAGTTAAACTGCACTTTGCAAGACCAGAAGCCCATGTCAGATTTGAGACCCAGATGTTTTTCTTGCAATCCAGTTCCCTGTTAGGGCCCCTAGGAATGCAAAAGATGTTGCCCCAAGTCCTTGGGCCCCTGCCACACATGTGGAAGACCTGAATGAAGTTCCAAGTTCCTGGTTTGGGCCTGGTCCAGCCTGGCCATTTGTGACCATCTGGGGAGTTAGCCAGTGGATATGGATAGAAGCGTTCTATCTCTCTCTCTCGCTCGCTCTCGCTCTCGATTTTGCTAGCTCTCACTCACTCTCTCTGCCTTTCAATGTCTAAATATATTTATTAAAAAAAAAATCTTTTTGGGCCAACATTGTGTCAAAGACCATCAATTTGCCGCCTTTGCCTCCTTCATATATGAGCACCAGTTTGAGTTCCTGCTGCTCCACTTTCAATCTAGCCCCCTGCCTATGTGCCTGGGAAAGCAGGCAAAGATGGCTAAATTACTTGGGTCCCTGCTACCACATGAAAGACTTGGATGGAGTTCTAGTCTCCTGGCTTTGGCTTGGCTCAGCCCCTTCATTGCAGCCCATCTAGAGAGTGAATCAAAGGATGAAGACTTTCTTTCTCCTTCTCTCTCTGACTCTACTTTTCAAATAAATATAAATAATACTTTTAAAGAAATCAAATATGTTAGATAAATAACAAGAAAATTAAATCTTCAGAGTCATCTTCTTGTGTGCATATAATCCTTATTGTATCTGTTGGGTTTCTGTTTTTTGAGATTTTTCTCTCTCTCTTTTTCCCAAGTAAAGTGGTAGAGGTATGTACAGTCTCTGTATTTAGTCACAAATTAGACAGCTAAAGTGAATTGAGGCCTCCTCATTTTCTACTCATCTGATAGAACTTTCCTACACTCCGATCACAACTAAAAATTAGCTTCATTTGCAGTGCCCGTAGTTCAGTTTGTAATGCTTAGCAAATATTTACACAATAAAGTCTACAGAAATAAGGAAGATGTTTTTCTTTGCTTTTTCTTTCAAGACTGCGGGAGTTAATGCAATAATCTGCCTTCTGTAAGTAATGCAATGCATGAAAACATTTATTATTTCCCTGCTCCTGTTCCCATCAAGTTTATTTCCCCCATTCATGAGGTAATTGGAGTGTACAGAAAGGTTGTTTTTATATTTAATATGTAAAGAATGCAAACTAATGTGCAATAATATGAAAGTGGTTACATACGCCCTTTATTTTTGTATTTGAATTTATATTGTATAATCTGAAATTCTGTTTAAACATTAACTTATTATGACAGAAACTGTTTGTACTTAATGTATAGTGAGTAAAGCAAAATCTCAAATCAGATAAATAATCTTGTCTAATCTAAATAAGGGATCTTTCAGGCATCAGCTAGGGCAGTGGTTGTCAAAGTGTGTTATGAAGACCTTGGGGAATTCATAATACTCCTCTGTGAAGTCAGATCACTCGTATGTAAACATCCACTCAAAAGAGACAGATCCATGGATTTTAGTATGAAAATACTCAAAAAGTTCAGATATTCAAATAGTTTTAGATTCCATATTCCAAATAATTTTGGAAAAAATGCCACTTTTGGAGTTTTGATGTAATATCAAAGACTGCCCTCAGTGATCTAAAAGGCATTAAAATGCTCCTTTTTTTTTTTAAACCAGATAGCTGTATGAGACTAAATTTTCTTTATGTGTTTGAAAAAAAAACATGTTTCAATGATTTCAATCCATAAGCAAGTATGAAAATTCAGTAGTCTATTAAGCAATATACTGAAGAGATTTTTTAAAGTAAAACTCTGTCCCTTTCAAGATGTCTGTTTACTAGTTACTTTTAATTTTTCAAAAAGAAATTTTATGATTGCTTATACCCCTTGTCAATACCCTAAGAAACAATGGCTTTCCTAATTACTACTTGTTGAATTCTTTATTTAGTGAAGGTTAAGCTTCTGATTATCAAGTAAACTGAATGTATGTCATTGTAAAAATTAAGGTGAGTGGGAGGATATGGTAGAAAGTGTTATGCGCCAATATATCTATGATACATGAAATTTGTTCCCCTTATATAAATTTTAAAAAATAAAATAAATTATTTTCATTGTAATTTTAAAGTGTAAAGGGATATTCTGGACTATAACTTTATCTATTTTGCAGAAAATAACATTTTTTGCAGAAAATGACATTAGGGATAATGGACTAGAATATGTGCAAATATTTATTAGTTATAGAGAATTTAGGCTCTCCAATAGTTTGGTGAAACATAATCAAACCTCTGCAGAATAGGTCACATTAGGAATGGAAAGTATTATGTGTATTGGAAATAATTCTGAAGGAGATGTTGAATGCTATCATGTCTGAACTACCGTAGAAACGTTGTTCCTACTTTAAATAACTCAAAATTTACTGACTTATCTCCTAGAAAGGATCATAGTTTAGTAAATATCTGTCTGCCTATCTATCTATCTATCAAGAATATCTTTTTTGGGCCGGCTCTGTGGCTCAGCAGGCTAATCCTCCGCCTTGCAGCGCTGGCACACCGGGTTCAAGTCCCGGTCGGGGCGACGGATTCTGTCCCGGTTGCCCCTCTTCCAGGCCAGCTCTCTGCTGTGGCCAGGGAGTGCAGTGGAGGATGGCCCAAGTGCTTGGGCCCTGCACCCGCATGGGAGACCAGGATAAGCACCTGGCTCCTGCCATCGGATTGGCGCGGTGCGCTGGCCGCGGCGGCCATTGGAGGGTGAACCAACGGCAAAAAGGAAGACCTTTCTCTCTGTCTCTCTCTCTCGCTGTCCACTCTGCCTTGTCAAAAAAAAAAAAAAAGAATATCTTTTTTTTGTATTTGTTTTATTTTGTATTTTTTAAACTTTTATTTGGTAAATATAATTTTTTTTTAGTTTTGTATCATTTTATTTAATCAATGTTCTTACCCAATTCGTTCTTTCCTTTTTTTTGTCTTTTATTTAATGAATATAAATTTCCAAAGTATAGCCCATGGACCACAATGGCCTCCCCCCACCCCCACAACCTCCCTCCCACCCGCAACCCTCCCCTCTCCTGCTCTCTCTCCCCTTCCATTCACACCAAGATCCACCTTTAATTCTCTTTATATACAGAAAATCAGTTGAGTATATATAAAGTAAAGATTTCAACATTTTGCCCTCACATAGCAACACAAAGTGAAAAATACTGTTGGAGTACCAGTTATAGCATTAAATCACAGTGTACAGCACATTAAGGACAGAGATCCTACATGATTTTTTTTTTTAATGGATTAATTTTCTATGTAATTTCCAATTTAACACCAAGTTTTGTTTTTCCATTTTCAATTATCTTCACACACAGGAGATCGATTCAGCATATACCAAGTAAAGATGTCATTAGTTTGCACCCACACAAAAACACAAAGTGTAAAAATACTATTTCAGTACTAGCCATAGCATCACTTCACACTGGACAACCCATTAAGGACAGATCCCACATAGGACGCAAGTACACAGTGACTCTTGATGTTGATTTAACAACTTAACACTCTTGTTCATGGCATCAGTAATCTCTCTAGGCTCCAGTCATGAGCCACCGAGGCCATGGAAGCCCCTAGGATTTGTCGACTTCGATCTTATTCCGACAGGGTCACAGTCAAAGTGAAAGTTCTCTCCTCCCTTCAGAGAAAGGCACCCCCTACCTTGATGGCCCCGTTCTTTCCACCGGGATCACACTCGCTGAGATGTTCCATTTAGGTCTTCTTCTTTTTTTCTTTATTTTCCCAGAGTGCCTTGGCTTTCCATGCCCAAAACACTCCCATAGGCTCCTCAGCCAGATCGAAATGCCTCAAGGGCTGATTCCAAGGCCAGAGTGCCATTCAGGACATCTGCCATTCCATGAGTCTGCTGTGTCTCCCACTTCCCGTGTTGGATCGTCCCTTCCCCTTCTGATTTTATCAGTTAGTAATAACAGACATTAGTCTTGTTTGTGTGATCCCCTTGACTCCCAAACCCATCAGCATGATCACCATGAACTGAAACTGATCACATGGACCAGCAAGATGGCATTGGTACATGCCACCCCAGTGGGACTGCACTGGAATCCCCTGGCACGCTTCCAACTCCATTGTCTGGGGCAAGTCCGACTGAGCATGTCCCCAATTGTACATCTCCTCCCTCTCTTTTTCTCACTCTTATATTTAACCGGGATCACTTTTCAGTTAAAATTTAAACACCTTACAATAATTGTTTGTTAATTACAGAGTTCAACCACTAGTACTAGAACAATAAAATACTAAAATGGACAAAGTATTACATTGTACAACAACAGGCCGGCGCCGTGGCTTAACAGGCTAATCCTCCATCTTGCGGCACCAGCACACCGGGTTCTAGTCCCGGTCGGGGCGCCAGATTCTATCCCGGTTGCCCCTCTTCCAGGCCAGCTCTCTGCTATGGCCCGGGAAGGCAGTGGAGGATGGCCCAAGTGCTTGGGCCCTGCACCCGCATGGGAGACCAGGAGAAGCACCTGGCTGCTGGCTTCAGATCAGCGAGATGCACCGGCCGCAACGGCCATTGGAGGGTGAATCAACGGCAAAAAGGAAGACCTTTCTCTCTGTCTCTCCCTCACTATCCACTCTGCCTGTCAAAAAAAATAAAAAATAAAATAAAATTTAAAAAAAACTTAAAAAAAGATGATATAGCAAACATCTGGGGTATGTGTGTTGATGATAAATATGGAGCAAAATCGGAAAGCCTATGAAAATATATACATTAAAGAAATTAGGTTAGAGACACTTTTTAGTCAGCTTTCATACCCTAAAACTTAAATATTCATTTAAAAACAGTTTTACTTAAAAGTCTAACCTTCTGTTTCTTTATTTCTTGTTTTATGTTTTGGATTCATAGCAGTATTGAAATGATTTTAATATCGATAGAATAGGAAATTCCTAATATAATTAAAAAGCATGCTTGCAAAGTGATTTTTAAAACTCATTTATTTATTTGAAAAGCAAGGAGAGACAGAGTAAAATCTTCTATCCATTGGTTCTCTCTCAAAATGGCTTCAGCAACCAGGCTGAAGCCAGGGATTAGTAAACCAATCCTGATCCCCCATGTGGGCAGCAAGGATCCAAGTTCTCAGAAATTACATGCTGTTTCCCAGAGTGTTAATTAGCAGGTAGCTGGAATCAGAAGTGGAACTGGGAAAACACATATTTGTCCTTTTGGGACTGGCTATTTCACTAAGTGTATATTAACATACAAAACACAAAAAATGCAATGTATATGAGTGACATAGACATTTGGAGATTTGATTATTGCTCATAGCCCTTGTCTATACTCTTGAGGAACAGTGTGGTTTTTTTTTTCTATTTACTACTTGTTGAATTCTTTATTTGATATAAGTTTAAGCTTCTGATTATAAAATAAACTGAAAGTATGTCATAGTAAAAATTGAAAGAAAAACTAAGAAAGGTAGAAGGAGGTAGGATGGGAAGTATCCTTATGTTCTTCAAACGGTATACATGAAATACATGAAATTTGTTCATGTTATATGAATATACAAATTACAATTAAAAAAAAGAAGTGAAGCTAGACTTGAATCCAGGCACTCCATTATGGATGCTGACATCCCAGACAGTGTGTTAACTGCTGGCCCGAATGCCTGTCCCTGCAAAGTGATTTATCGTTAAAAACTTGAAAAAGTTTTCATAATAGTAACATAAATATACATACACATTTGACCATATTTGTACCAAATTTATTATTTATATTTGACTTTAAAATCAACAATTAATGCAATACTCTTGCTTAATCTTGATCAGCTATGAAGTTCATATTTCAAGATTAATGTAATGTTTTAAAATATTTCTGTTAGCATTTTACATGGTTTTGATTATCATTTATATTTGAAATTGTGCATCACAGTTTATGAAAGTACCAATTATTTTAATAGAATATCACTTGTGATTTTAATAAATATAACAAGAGTAAATAATATATTGCATATTTAAATACTGATGAAACAATGTAAAATAGTGTAGTTGTGAAATTTAATACTATTGTAAATTTTCATTCTAGACATGTTATAATTTTCTAATCACAAAAGTTTCACTGTTTTTAATCAACAACATTAAAGTAAAGTTTTAAGTAAACATTTTATCTTCATTACTAAATATTTGGATATATAACATGCTTGTCTGGATGGTTTGGGTCATTTTTCTGACTGCTTTTAAAATTTAGATTGATATTTAAGCCATAACAATAATTTAGTCAATTCTTCGATGGAAAAGTACTGTTAACAATTTGGGTTAGATATTTAAAACAAAATTTAATTGTTAATATCAACATGATTTATTCTCCTTAACAAAGTTAAAGCAAAGTTACACACTGAGCCAGTTGACATTACTGACTAAAATTGTATAATCTCTATGATGCTTCATATTGATATGCACTACTGTACACCATTACCTGTTGTATTTGCTGTGAAATATATGCTAACCTGTCAGGGGATGCTCAAAACAGCCTCAACCAATAATTAAGATTCATATAACTGTGCAGAAGAGTAAGTTACCTATTAAATCTCCACCAAACTAAGATGATATCACTGACAATTTATCATTAGTCCTTCAAACACCTGTCGCTGTGTGTATATAATGTTATCTAAGTTCAAAATGATATACAATTATTAGAATAATGCACAATTGTAATTTAATGTTCATATATTTTATACAAAATTGTTTTACAAACATGAATCTATATCAATTTCTTCTTCAAAGAACTACACTACCTACAACTTTCATAATGGTGTTTATTTTTGCTCATTTGTATTTAAAATAAAGTAAAATAGGCCGGCGCCGTGGCTCAACAGGCTAATCCTCCGCCTTGCGGTGCTGGCACACCGGGTTCTAGTCCCGGTCGGGGCACCGATCCTGTCCCGGTTGCCCCTCTTCCAGGCCAGCTCTCTGCTGTGGCTAGGGAGTGCAGTGGAGGATGGCCCAAGTCCTTGGGTCCTGCACCCCATGGGAGACCAGGAGAAGCACCTGGCTCCTGCCATCAGAACAGCGCGGTGCGCCGGCCGCAGCGCACTACCGCGGCGGCCATTGGAGGGTGAACCAATGGCAAAGGAAGACCTTTCTCTCTCTCTCTCTCTCACTGTCCACTCTGCCTGTCAAAAAAAAAAATAAAAAAAGTAAAATAAAAGCACTGAAATAGCAAATGAAGATTGCATCTTCTATGGTAACAGATGATTTTTTTAATTTAAAAATTATTGATATAGAATTAAATGAAGATAGAATAGCTAATACCACAGTGGAACCCCCACCACACACACACAAAGAAACCCGGGAAGAAAGTATGCTGCAAATTCAATTTACCGGAGAAAAAGAATAAAGCTACATTTTATAAATTATACAAATTCTAAAGTAATAAAAGGAATAGCATTAAGAGATGTTTTCAAACAATACATGATGAATTTGATGTAATCTCTCAAGAATCAAAGAAATTTGCTACCTGAATGACTTTTAAGCAATTTTTTTAAAGATTTATTTATTTTACCTGAAAGTCAGAATTACACAGAGAGAGGAGAGGCGTGGGGGGGGGAGAGGGAGAGAGAGAGAGGTCTTCCATCGATGGTTCACTCCCCATTTGGCCACAAGGTCCGGAGCTGCACTGATCTGAAGCCAGGAGACAGGAGTTTCCTCCAGGTCTCCCATGCGGGTTCAGGGGCCCAAGGACTTGGGCCATCTTCTACTGCTTTCCCAGGTCACAGCAGAGAGCTGGACAGGAAGTGGAGCAGCCAGACCTCGAACCAGTGCCTATATGGGATGCCAGTGCTTCAGCTCAGGGTGTTAATCCACTGTGCCACTGAGCCACAGTGCTGGCCCATAAGCAATTTTAAATAGCACTGAGCTTGTAATTTTTACTAGCTTAAAAAAATAAATATGGGGAAATGATAAAAAATAAATTATTTCCATTTTTGAAAATGTAATAGAAATTATGAGGAAGAAATTACAATAAATATTTTATTAATAAAGATTTGGAATTAAGAACAAAACAATTAACAGCAGAATGCAAATCTTTTCTAATGATATCAATGACCAACTGGTTCAAAATTTGGAAACTTAATATACAACAAGAAGTATAAAATTTGCAGCATGATTTTTTGTTATTTTAACTGCCAGGGAATAATTTCAATTAGATAAAAACAAAATCAGTTTCTGTCATGACAGATGGTATTCTTTCCATGTAAAGCCAAAAATTGGGATTTATCAGAATTTCAAAACAAGACTAATATTGCCCTTCTAGCTTTATTCCCTTGTAATACATACACTTCTGCTCAGTTTGCTGAAGCAGATGCTTAGAGAAATGTTGTGGATATAGTTGTCGAAGTCTTTCCATGTGTATGTGCAAATGCTATGAACCATCATCAGTTTTTGAAGCAATTTAGGGAAATACAAGACAATGGATTTAATGATCTTGTGTTCTTTGTCAACACTTATTGGTTCAGACCTACAGGAGTTTTATAAAGATTTACTTGTTCTGTTAAATCTAACTTGAAATATTCTTTAAACAAATGGAGTATTTTCCAAATAGTCAACAATAAAGACACAAATCTCCATGTTATTAATGTTTTTTCATCAGTATCAGTCTGCATATAACTGAGCACCAGAGAGAGAAAAGGTGAACTTGGAAGCCTAGATGGAAAACATGAGACTTTCTGATGAAATCTATAATATTAATCAATAAAGATTTTGTTCATTTTTCTAATATGGATTGATCTGGACATTTTAATAAGTTGTTAGTTGATACAATTATGCAATTGCAATCAGGAACATTACTTTTATTTAGACTTAATTCAATTTATGCAACAATGTTAGTAATAATTAAATCCAGTGTTAAAGAGTTGACACAAAAGCGTCTGAGAGATGTCATTGACACTTTAAGAAGCAATGACTTTGAACCCAACCCTTGTCTTGACAGTTGAGTAACAGTTTTTTGGTTTGTTTTTTATTTTATCTTATTTTGTGGTAGAATTTTTTTCTCTTTTATATTAATTCTTGAACTCTTAGCATAGAGTTAATCATATGTGTATAAAATTAATTGAAAAGTTAGTAAAAAATAGGAGTTAGAATAAGAGAGGGGAGAGGAAGAGGGTGGGACTGTGGGTGGGAGGACGGGCATGGTGAGAAGAATTACCATGTTCCTAAAGTTGTAATTGTGAAATGTATGATATTTGAAACTGTAAAGCAGTACAGTTTTGCATACATTCCCATGGACTTATTTCTAATGGTACAGCTTAAAAACTTGCCATGGGACCCAAATCCCTTAAGCTGAGTGGTAAAAATAACATTTTAAGTGTTAAAGTGTTCATATAGATAGGATTAAATATTAAAGTGATCATATAAATACACCTAAGTGTTTGGTAATAACAGATAGAATTAAAAAGGAATGCTCCAACATGGAAAGCAATCCATACAGCACACTCGTAGAATGACAATCACCTTAAGTAGCACTCTAACCTCAGATTCAGCCTTTCAGGCATTCTTGTCTGGCTGAAAAGCCCAAGAGAGCATTTCAGGAATGGAAAGCCAAGACAGTGTGGCAAAAAGAATCCTACATGAAGGACCTGTGAGGGTAAGACTCCAGTGAAATAAAGTGACCATCAAAGAAAGATGCACTTTTCTCTGAAGGAAATAGAGAACTTCCATTTTGCTTGTGGCCTTGTAGAAACACTGGTATTTGTGGATTCAAAAGACTTCCATATCGAAACTGCGTGCTCGGTCGAAGAGGACGACCTTCCCTGCAAGAAAAGGACCAGTCTTTGGTCAAGGGTATATGAGTAGCTGTGCTCCCCTGCTAGAACCTCCAAACAAGCTCTCAAAAGGCTTCCATAGTCTAGGTAGCTCATGTCAAGAGCTTCAGAGTGATCACTGATGTTATACATAACAGTGTTAATTGTTAGATTAACAACAGGAATCATTGTACACTGACTTCCCATGCAGGACCTCTGTCCTCAAAGGGTTGTATTACGAGTTAATAGTAAACTTGTTCTCAAAGAATTATTTTGTTTTAGTGCATTAAGTAGTGGATATTCTTGTCTCATAAGTTATAGTTATGTCTAAGTGTTCCCAAACCATGTATCATTCTTGGATTTTCTTCAAAGATAACTAAGTTTCTAAAGGGAGAGAGAGAGAGGTAGAGAGGTAGAGAAAGAGAGAGAGAGAGAGAGAGAGAGAGAGGAAGTGAAATTAACATTGAGATGCAATGACTTTGCACAGCCTTTGTCTGGACTCTGAGGAACAATTTTTGGTTGTTTGTTTTTTATTTATTTTCTTTTTTAAACAAATTGTTAGACTCTTTACCTAGAATAGAGTTAGTCTTCAGTGTATAAAATTAATGGAAAATGAATCATAGTAAAAAATAAGACAGGGAATAGGAGAGGGAGGAGGAAGTGGAGGGGGGTGTGGGTGGCAAGGTGGGTAAGTGGGAAAAATTACTATGTTTCTAACATTGCAATTATGAGCTGCATGCAAATAAATAAATAAAAACACAAAACATATGCATTTGATTCAAAATCAAATTCATTCTTAAAATATAGGAACAAGTTTTGTTACTGTGAAAATAAAATTTAAAAGAAAATAACTGTTAATACTCAAATAAGGTATTAGTATGCTTAGAACAATTTGAGTATCTTAATTTATTTTAAAAAATAAATTTTGGAGAATTTCTATATAAAGGTCAAACATTTCCAATAACATACCTGAATTGATATATGATGTAAATGTAAAGTACAAACTGGCAGCATTCTCCAACAGTGTAAAAATCCAATTTTATGTTTATTTCATACCCTATAGGTATGTTTATTTCTCCAACAGTGTAAACATCTAATTTTGTGTTTATTTCATACCATATAGGTATGTTATATGTAGCTTGTAAACATATATTTTTAAATTCTTATCATGAACTGGAAACATCTTAAATTTTGTATTATGTTTTAGATATAATAATTAATTAAATGAATCATTAAAATTCATTTGTTTAGTTTCAGAAATTTGTCTTTTAGAAAATTCAAAATTATAGATATAGTCTCATTATTTTCAATTTCAGACTATGCCTAAAATGAGATCATATGATTAGCTAATACAATTAAAATGTTATCTAGAAACCAAATGTTAGCATTATTTTGAATTGCTTTTGCTCTGTTGAAGAGAATATGCCATATCACATGTAGTTCAATTTACAAAGTTCTTCATTGGTTTGCCTGTGGTCTATAAGCCTGCAGCCATGGTACTATGAAGTCTCCTATATTTTTGCCGTTACTGCTCTATAGATTGTATTTCTCCATCTTTTGTAACCATATTTAGTAGAATTATCATTAAAAGTCAACATAAATGCTCAGCATTGAAAAATCAAAACTAGAATGGTAAGAAAATAGCATCAAGTAGAGATAATTTTGTTTGTTAGTGAAAGAGATTTAGAAGTTTACATTTACAAAATGAAAAATGTTCTAGTAAGTAGTAACAATTGATAAGAATATAGTGTTAAATGTTCTTAGGAATACTATGTGATATTCATAAATGAATAGCTAACTATAAAATTATTTTAATCCTAAAGCTTTAGTGAGAATAACACTGTATAAATATTGACATTTAAAGGTATAGGAAGTAATGTTTACAATTCACTAGATTGTGTTTTAGTTAATGGCAAAATATTATAATACTATCCACAATATTTTCATGATAGATTTTTACATTATTTTGCATGTCACAACAGGACCAGTGACTTGGAGGAAAAACAGTCAAGAAAGAATATTTCTTTAACATAGAAAGAGGATATATCAGAGTTGGGAACAGAAAGTATTCCCTCTCATTAGGGAAAGTGTGTTACCCTTATATTGTCCCAAAGGCGTCTTACCTACTCAGACCCAACTTAGTGATAATTATACAGTATTGTTCAAGAAATTCATTTCCTTATAAATTTAAATCCATGTATACATCTTTAAACCATTCATCTTAACTATTTTGTAGACATACACCTTCTTGGTTGGCCAGGCTGGAAGTTGGGAGACTGTAAATCCACCTCATTCTCCCATGCAGGTGGCAGGAACCTAATTACTTGAACTATGCTGCCTTCCCTTCCCAGGTGCATCAGCAGGGAGCTGGATTGGAAGTGGAGCAGCTGGGATTCCAACTGACATTCCTGCATTGTCACAAGTGGCTGCTTAATCACAAAGCTGGCCCCTTCACATGAGTTTCAATAATAAACTATTGATTGCTAAGTTAGTTATGTGCTCACTGTATGATCTATTGCTTTAGAGAAATTTGCCCAATAAAATTAGCGTGGAAGAAATACCTGAAGCAAACATTAAAATTATTTTCTAATTAGTAGTTTTGTTTTCCTGGGTAGGAATTTCCCTGGGAACAAAACAAAACAAAACAAAAACTTGTCATATTGACAAAGATGGTGTCAGTTTTCAATGCGGGTTTTGATTTGGTCCCAGTTCTTCACTACTCTCCTTGTGGTAGTGTTTTTGACCTGAACCAAGGTCTTGGGCATTGCTACATGGGTTGTGGCCAATTCATAGCAAGTTTCAGGAGGTTATTATTAGCACCGTGAGTATTATTTTTTTTGTTCTTTTTGATAGCTTTTTTTTGGATTACTGTTTCATGAACCATTTGAAGAGATAATGATTCTGAAACAATATCAGTTTAAGGCTCTAGATATCATAAACTAGAGGACTATAATACGTATAAATAGCAAGAGAAATATCTGCTTCAGTAGCCAAGATAGTACATACTAAGCAAACAGATTGCATACCAAAGAGTCAACAAAATTGTGTGGGTGTGTCTGTATGTGTATGTACATGCTGAATTTTTCAATTCCAAGATTTCTTTCTTAAATATTTTATGTTTACATTAATTTTTCTAATAAATCTTTCGACCTTGTAGTGTCGAAAATAAAATATTTCTTCCATCAGGAAATATACATTACTTCCTGAAGTTCCAGAATTATATGTGTAGTAAATTCAATTACAAAACCTTAGTTATCCAAGGGCATAGCCCTGTACAGTGACAGCTAGTGATCTTGTCTAGTTTGCTTAAGATTCTCTGAAACACCTTAAGTATGTTCCCCACTTTTGCAGAATCTTAAATTATGAAATGATAGATTAAAATACATATTGCTGTCAAGGCTTTTTCATGGGTAAAGGTCATATTCAGATTTCACTTTACCTTTAAATTAATATAAAAATCTATTTTTCTATGAGAAAAAGTTGATAGGTCAAAATAGACCCTGCATCCTATAAAGAATTATTGCTAAGGCAAACAGTAATTTGTGAAGATAGATAATGCCTGTCCAGTTTCAGCTATGAGAGCCAATAGGCATTTAGGATGTAAATCCAACACCCGCTATTGTGGCCTACCTGAAGTTCTGATTTTGGCACATATGCTTCTATAAGACTTTTGAATTGTATTTTGGAACCATTCATTAACAGTAATCTGGAACCACAAAATGAAGTATTTGTTTTGGATCACCATACAGACTTAAGGCAAGAGAACTTGCAGTTGGGCTAACTTTATTTCTTACCTAAAGCTCTGTAAAAAGTAAAAGACATCTCTTGTCCTGACTCTAGATGTACAATGTAATACTTTATCCTTTTTAGTATTTGTTGTTGTTTTTGTTGTTGTTGTTCTAGTACTAGTGGTTGAACTCTGTAATTAACACACAATTATTCTTAGGTGTTTAAATTTTAACTGAAAAGTGATCCATGTTAAATATAAGAATGGGAAAAAGAGAGGGAGGAGATGTACAATTGGGACATGCTCAATCGGACTTGCCCAAAATGGTGGAGTTACAAAAGTGCCAGGGGATTCCAATACAATCCCATCAAGGTGGCATGTACCAATGCCATCTCACTAGTCCAAGTGATCAATTTCAGTTCACATTCAATGGCTCTGATAGGTCTAAGAGTCAAAAGGATCACACAAACAAGACAAGTGTCTGCTAATACTAACTGATAGAATCAAAAAGGGAGAGAAAGATCCAACATGGGAAGTGGGATACACAGCAGACTCATAGAATGGCACATGTCCTAAACAACACTCTGGCCTCAGAATCAGCCCTTAAGGCATTTGGATCTGGCTGAAGAGCCCATGAGAGTATTGTAGACATGGAAAGCCAAGATATCATGGAAAAGAAAAAAAGAAGAAGAACTAAATGTAAGATCTCTGCGAGTGAGATCCCAGTGGAAAGAACAGGGCCATCAAAGAAGGAGGTACCTTTCTCTGAAGGGAGGAGAGAACTTCCACTTTGACTATGACCCTATCAGAATAAGATCAAAGTCAGTGAACTCTAAAGGCTTCCATAGCCCTGGAAACTCATGACTAGAGCCTAGGGAGATTACTGACACCATGAACAGGAGTGTCAAATTGTTAAGTCAGCAACAAAAGTCACTGTGTACTTACATCCCATGTGGGATCTGTCCCTAATGTGTTGTCTAATGTGCAGTGATGCTATAACTAGTACTGAAACAATATTTTTACACTTTGTGTTTCTGCGTAGGTACAAAAAGATGTGATCTTTACTAATTATATACTGAATCGATCTTCTGTATATAAAGATAATTGGAAATGAAAAAAGGAAAAACCTGCTGTTAATTGGAAATGGCATAGAAAATTAATTAATTTTTTAAAAAATATATTATGTAAGATCTCTGTCTTTAATGTACTGTACACTCTTATTTAATGCTATAACTAGTACTCCAACAGTATTTTTTTCACTTTGTGTTACTATATGGGGGCAAACTGTTGAAATCGTTACCTAATATATACTAAACTGATCTTCTGTATATAAAGAGAATTGAAAATGAATCATGTTGTGATTGGAAGGGGAGAGGGAGCGGGAAAGGGGAGGGTTGTGGGTGGGAGGGAAATTTTGGGAGGGGGAAGCCATTGTACCCATAAGCTGAACTTTGGAAATTTATATTCATTAAATAAAAGTTTAATTAATAAAAAGTAAAAGACATATTAATTATGTTACATATGTTGTAGAATTGGTTTCTAATCTTTACTTCTGTGAAATCTCCATGACAAAAATAACTCACATAGAAAATTCCAAGTCATATTGAAGAAAATATAAGTATAGAAACCTTTTCTAGATATGATATCATAGCATATGTAGATTTTACATGACCTTTCTTTTCTGTCTAATATGTCCATTAGTATTGATTTCAAAAACCCAGAAAATCAGCTAATTTACTTAAGATAAAGACAGGAACTAAAAGATCTTGATGGGACTTAAGAAAAAGTGAATACAAATTCTAAAATTTATTTGAATAGGTTTGCAATACCATAATTCAATTTTGCTTGGAGTTGGATTCATAAATAATAAGCCAAGACACTGTGGAAAAAAATGGCCTAAATGAAAAATCTCTGTGAGTGAGATCCCAGTGGAAAGAACGAGCCATCAAAGATGGCAATACCTTTCTCTGAAGGGAGGAGAGAACTTCCACTTTGACTATGGCCTTGTCTAAATAAGATCGGAGTTGGTGAACTCAAGAGGCTTCCATAGCCTTGGCAGCTCATGACAAGAGCCTCAGGTGATTACTGATGTCATAAATAAGTGTATCAATTGTTTCAACAACGGGAGTCACTATGCACCTGCTCCCCATGTAGGACCTCTGTCCTTAAGGTGTTGTACTAGGCAAATTAACAATAAAACTACTACACAACCAGTACTCTATACTTTGTGTGTCTTTGTGGATGCAGTCTGTTGAAATCTTTACTTAGTATATACTAAGTTGATCCTCTGTATATAAAGGTAATAGAAAATTAATTGTGATGAAGAATGGGATGGGAGAGGGAGTAGGAGATGGGATGGTTGCAGGTGGGAGGGAGGTTATGGGGGAAAAAGCTGCTATAATTCAAAAGTTGTACTTTGGAAATTTATATTTATTAAACAAAAGTTAGAAAAAATAAATGAATTTCAAAAAAGAATGACAAAAGGAGTATTAAATGCAGTGTTTTACAGGTATTCTAAGAGACAGAAACTTAAAACCTCAATGCATTTATGAGGACAGAAAATAGATGAAAATGAAAAAAAACCGAATGATTAGAGTGTGTTAATTATAATTGTGGTCATTCTAATCTTATACCATGGATTTTGGGAGGATTCTATTTACCTCAGGGTCATGGGTTTTTGATCTGAGGTCTTATCTAGAAATTTTCTTCATCTGAAAAGTGTCTTTTCCTTGAAAGCTTGAGCTGTTCACTCAGACCATGTGACTCCAAGAATCAACCTACTTTTTTAAAATAAAAAATATATATATTTATTTATTTTAGAGGTAGAGTTACCGAGTGAAGGAAGGATAGGGAGAACTGTCTTCCATCTGCTGGTTCACTCCCCAAATGACAAAAAGACCAGAACTTGACCTGTCTAAATCCAGGAGCCTAGAACTTCTTCCTGGTCTCCCATGTGGGTACAGGTCCCAAACACTTGGCCCATCCTCTACTGCCTTCTCAGGCTATTATCAGAGAGCTGATTTGGAAGAGGAGCAGCTGAGACATGAACCAGCACCCATAGGGGATGTCAGCACTGCAGGCAGTAGCTTAGCCTAATACAACACAGCGCTGGGCCCAAGAATCAACCTCTTGAAGTTGATCTGCCCTTCTGATTATTCTCATCACTCAGCAAGTTCCTTTCTGATTGGAGTAGAATGGTTATACAAGATAGTAAGTCATGCAAGGGTTACTGGAAGGATATTGAGGAAAGGCTCCCTACACATGTTGACAATGACATGTCAACAATGTATTGTCTAGATCTCTTATGCTATCTATAATTAGACTTGATATTGCATATGCATAGTATGGTCTGTTACCAACTTACAAGGAAAGTTAATATACCCATAAAAGAGATGAACTCACTGTTAAAGTCAGTGAAGACATCTGAAACGGGTTTGAGGTTTTCTGAAAGTTTTCCTAGGTGTACTTGCAAAACTATACTTATTTATTTTATTTATTCGGAATATTCAGGGGGAGAGTGTAAGCAGAGAATCTTGTCAATAATGGAAAAGTATGTATGAACTATTACTGCGGGAAACACAAATGCCTCTGTTGCTGCAGAGATAAGTTGGAATACCCCACTACTGCCAGAGCTAAAACTTGTCAGCAAGGAAAACTTTCAATCCATTCTGAAAATTATGAAACAATGGCCAGACCCAGTGGTATGATTATATGTTATAATAGTGGATATTAAAAGGAACCCTCAAGTTTGAGACCTTATCCATGTCTTATCTTCATAGTACATGAATCGTAGGAGACAGGGACCAAAAGCATCATTAGCAATTTTAGGTATCCTATGCATGATATTTTTAGAGTGGAGAAGTGTGGGGAACCGCAGGCTGGCCACCTGTGAGAACCTCCTCATCTGCATAGTTTGCAGCAATCGGTCGACCACAAGGCCCACGAAAACAACCAGGTGAAACAGATGAAACAGAATGGACTCTGCATAAACAACTAGGAAGTACCAGGTGAAACAGATGAACTTTCGACCTGAGGCTATACGCGCCCTTTCATCTGATTGGACGATATCAGCATAAAGGGACATTGGGATCTGGGCGGGCCGGCACAGCTGCCACTGCTGGTGGCCGCCGCCGTCCCGCCTCTTTTCTTCTCTCCCCACTTTCCTTCTGCCCCCACAAGTAAAAGTTCCTTGAGAACCGATGAACAGTGACCGTGTTGTGACTACGTTGGACCCTCACTGGTGAGGGACCGACAGAGAAGCCAATTCATACTTCAAGAAATAGTGTCACATTTTTTGGTAAGTTTCCTTTCAAATTCCAGTACTATTAAGTAGCCATCTTGAAAGTATCAGTAATTATCTTTATGTAATTTAAAAACATATTTTCTTCATTATCTCTGATAGAACTAATCTCTGGGATTCTTTAATGAAATTTTGAAATTCTGTATTAAGATTTTTCTCATCTTGGGAAGAACAGGTGAGTGAGAAATGCTGGCCAGACACAAAAAATAGTCCACTTTAGTATCCATATTTTTCTTATGATGTGGATTTTTGCATTTTACGGCATAATAAGCATCTTATTAGAAAAATTAATATAAACATAAATTTTACTTGTCCTATTTACAACCCTTTAAATACTCCTCACTTTTGTGTGTATAAAGTTCCATATTTCTGTCTACTATCACACTGCTTTTAACTGAAAGACTTTATGAATATATGAATATTATTTAGGCTTATATCAACAGAACATAGATTCAGTTTTTGTTTGAAAAAAATTCTGTATTTCATTGATTTTTGAATGATATTATGACCTATTTAATTCTGAAATTACAGAATTTTGTTTTCAACACTTTAAAAAGTTCCCTTCATGACCTCCTAGCTTGTGTAGTATCTACAATGAAATCAACTATAATTATTTATCTTCTTTCCTCTCCGTGAACTTGTCTGTTATTTGTTTCTTCCCATTTTATTTTGGAATAGTTTTAAATTTACAAAGCAAAAGTTGTGAAGTAGTATACAAAGCCTTCCCACATACCCATATCCTACTTCCCCATTAGCATGTCATAGAAGTATATTTGTCACAATTAATGAACCACACACATCTTCCCCTGCTTTTTTAATCTTAACTCATTTTAGCCCTCCCAGCTCTCCCAGCTTCTAGCAATCAACATGTTACTTTCACATTGATTTTTTTTTTTTATTTTAGCTTTGGCTTAAAGGGAGAACATGAAATATTGGTCTTTGTCTGGCTTATTACACTCTACATAATCTACTCCCATTCTGTCCTTTTTGCTGCAAATGACAAGATTTAAATCTTTATTATAGCTGAATAGTACTCCACTATATATCTATGCAACACTTTCCTTATCCATTCATCTGATGATGGGCACCTTGGTTGATTAAATAATTTGATTATCATGAACAGTGCTGTTATGAACAGAGTAGAGCAGGCATGTATTTGATTAAATTGTAGGATGAAGTCTCCTGGCTAGCCCTATTTATTTATTTATTTATTTGACAGTTACAGACAGAAAGTCTTCCTTCCATTGGTTCACCCCCCAAATGGCCGCTATGGCTGGTGCTGCACCCATCTGAAGCTGGGAGCCAGGTGCTTCCTCTTGGTATCCCAGGGGGCCCGAGCACTTGGGCCATCCTTCACTGCCTTCCCAGGCCACAGCAGAGAGTTGGACTGGAAGAGGAGCAACCTGGATTAGAACTCAGTGCCCATATGGGATGCCGGCACCACAGGCAGAGGATTATCCAAGTAAGCCATGGCACTGGGCCCATGGCTAGCCCTATTATAAGCTCTTCCCTTCACACTTGAAAGAATTTAAAGTTGGAGACATAAAAACATACAGGAGCAAAACGAAAATGCATTCTCAAGCTGAAAGTCATGCATGGACAGTCAAAAACACAGAAAGGCCCCAAAGAAAAACCCCTCTCCAAGGAAAAAACTTCCAACAGTGAAAACTCCCACTATAAAGGAAGATATGATCAAAGAAAAAAGCCCCCCACTAAGAATAAAAAGCATTAACTAAGAAAAAGCTGGATGGGGGTTTGTGGTGGTGATTAGGGGCAGCATTGTGGCTCAGCTTGTTAAGCTGTTGGCTATGATGCCTGCATCCCATGGAGGTGCTGGTTGGAGTCCCAGCTGCTCCACATGAATCAGCTGATGACCCGAGTCCTTGAGCCCCTGTACTCATGTGAGAGACCCCATTGGAGTTCCAGACTCCTAGCTTCAGGCAGGCCCAGCCCTGGCTGTTACCATCATTTGGAGAGTGAACAAATGAATGGGAGCTCACATTCTATCTCTCTCTCTCTCTCTGACTTTCCCTCTTTCTGTAACTCTGCCTTTCAAATAAATAAATATTGGGAATAAAATAGAAAATGCTTCATGAACAAGATTAGGTATACCCTAAGCTCGAGAGGCATTGGGGGTGGTGTTTGGTGTTGACTCTATTTGAATACTCAAAATGGGTGGTGTTAGGGGCAGAGCTAGAGCATAGCCCATTTCCACATCCATTTTAATAAATATCAGAAGTGTCATGTATCAGGTACATGATGTGAGCAGTCATCCCCGCCTTGATAAATTTATTATAGCAGCTAGCACTAGTTGAAGTTCACATAGAGGAATTTGTGGTTAATTCTACTTGGAAAAGCGTTGCAGCTTGCTGGTGCACAGGATCTCACCTGTACCATGCACAGAAAGGAAGGCCTAGCTTGAGAATATGAAGGGAAGAAAGTTTGGATTGTGCTCAGAAGGACAGTGCATCATGAATCATAGGGGCTAGCTGCAGCTGTCTCGTGGCAGATTGCTGGGGCCTTGCAAAACACAAGTCACCTGGAGCTGTTAAAGAAGGACGTCTGTAAATCATCAAGCAGTTGTCAACACAGGTTTGGAATAGGGGTTGTCAATTAAGGACCCATCTCATGGTTCTGCTGGAGCTTTCAGGCTTCCAATTGACTGGAGCTGTCAAATTTCATCTTAGCTGGAGCTGCCAAGCATCGCCAGGCAGTCTAGGGTTGGTAAGGAGCTGTTCAACCTAAGCAGGACTCCTAGCTACCTAGGTTCTCACAAATCAGTGAAATCATATCTTCTGGGTATATACTTAGTAGTGGGATTGCTGAATTATACAGCAGTTTCATTTCTGGTTTTCTAGGAAATTATCTTTCTATAATATGCGTATCTATTATGTTCTCTTTTTTTTTTTTTTCTGGAATTTTAATGTATGTCTAGCCAAGACATTTTTTTTTGAATGGTTGGTTTTGTACTCATCCTGCTTGATTGTTCTTTAAGTTCTCTGAAGTTACTCTTCAGTGCCTATCCTTGGAAAATTTTCATCAATTGCTTCTTCAAATAGTTATTCTGTTTGCTCTTTAATCTCCCAAGATTACAGTAACATATGTTAGAATAATTTATACTGTTACACAGACTTTTAATGCTATTTATCATTTTTTCTCGATGTTGCAAATTGGTAGTTTCATTAATTTTAAGTTCACTGGTTCATATGTTTGCTGTGTGAATCCACTGATAAGGTCATCAAAAGCACTCCTTATTTTTGTTAATTTTGTCTAACAATACACGTTCATATAGTTAGTGTCACTCTGGTGTCATTGCTCACCTTCTTGTACACATCATTTATCTTTTCCAATAGTATCCTTAACATTTTCATCATAGTTATATCATGGAGAGAGTTCACACATGATGTTATATCAGGCTTCTCTTGGATGTTTTCTCTATTTTTCTGGTGTGTTGTGTGTGTGTCCTTGTTTTTTAGTATATGTTGCAGGTTTACCATTGCAAGCTACACATCTTAGATAGTAAAGACTGAGATATATAGTTTGAGAAAAGATTCTTTTTGACTATTGCTCTCCATTAGTATCTGGGGTTGAGTATATCAAATAAGAGTTAAATCAGGTTTCAATTTTATTGTTACTCAGTACATCAAAGCCTTCACATTTTTCTTACCAAAGAACTTTTTAAGTGTATGCTGAGTCACCACTGTATGTCTTCTCTTTCTCCCTGAATATAAATATTTTTCTCAACGTTTTTGCCCCTCCACCATGAGCAGACTACTCCCAGTTGTTATGGAAGGAATGCTTTTATGTTGGAAGAAGGCTATAAGTGTTTTCTGTTGGTGTAGTCCACCTTCAATCTTAGGCTCTTAGGCAGGTGTTTGCCTCCTGGGTTTTTTAATATACATTTCCCCTAGCTGAAATGGGTCTACACTGGGTCCTTTATAACAGTTGTATTTTGTACCCTTGCAGCTTTCTATTTCCTGTAGGGGAGACAGAATGGAAAAATCACCTTTGGGATTCAGTCATTTGCTGTAGTAGTTAAAGTTCCCATAACCATGACTACACCATGAGGGGGTCATCAGATTTTCTGCTATGTCCCAATCTTCTTCATAAAAACCTGTGATTAGTTGGAAATTACCCTTTAGTCTGAAGCTTTTAGAGTTCCTGTCTATATCTCAATTCTAAAATTTTCAAGCTAGTTCAAACTTGATCTTCATCATTCATTAGAATTTTTAGCTGAATTGTTTTTATTGACTTGTTAAATTTCACTATCTGTCCAGGAAAAGCAAGTTTTCAAGTTCCATCTCTCCTTGTAGACACCTATCTTTTCTCAGATTTTATCCATAACCACAATACTCTGGTAGGTTTAAGAAAAGTCATGATGTGCAGATTATCTGGTTGTTTGCTTGTTTTTCAGAGTGGGGAAAAAAAAAAAAAACCTCCTTTCCAAGTTTCTGTGTCATAAGAGAAACCAGAAGTACAGACAATTCCTCAGTAAGATTTTCTGAATGATTTTTCTTTGAATCTTCTTACCATTTCTAATAAAATGATTACTAATGTTAAGAACACCAAGTTTTGGAAAATAATTTTTTAAAATAGTGGGATTTCTAGTCCACAGGTAATAAACATTTTTCAATGAATTTAACAATTCTATCCTTTGGCTGCTTCTACTAGGGGATTTCATGCTACTAAAGTTTAATTGAGATCTGTTATGGTATATCCTGCCTGATAATTTGCCATTTCAATCTTTTTATATAACCCATCAATAGCAAAATTCAATCTAGATTTTTCTATAGTCCTTTCTAACGAATATATTTGGTACATAGAGTTTTCAGGTCAAGGTAAAATGGACATAAATTTCTCCATTTTTAGGTAATGGAAAATTGCAGCAGAATTAAAGTATTAAAAGGACAAATAGAAATGGCTGAAAGAGAAAATAAATAGGAGGAAAGCCCATTTGCTGAGAAATTTGTTTAGCTGCTAATGCTATTACAAGATGCCTGGCTTTTTGCCACAGGATCAATAGGAAGTCTTATGGTAATCTACTGGTCTCTAATGATTTCCATAAAGATGAATTAGAGTACTAAAGACTTGACCAAATTAATAAATTACTTTGTTTAAAAATCATATCATTTTTAGGATGTGTCATCTGTATATTGGAATTAAATATAATCTCAGAGAATTTATGATACTTTGATTCCTGTTTTAGAGCTTGGAAAATTTAAGAGGAAACCACAGGATATAATTGAAACATAACTTTATTTTCTAGTCTCTGTATATAAAGGGGCACTTAAAAAAAAATCAGAGCCATAAAATGCGTAACCACAGGTGGTACTAGAGGTAAAATAGTATTTTAAAGCAGGTGGAAAGCAAGAAATCAACATTTATTTATACACTTGATATGCTAAAATAATATATTCTTACTTGCTGGGTTTTCATTTGGATTAATAGGAGAATTACTGGAACTGGCAGAAGTTATGATGACTCCTTTCTCTATTACAATATTGATTATGCATTTCTGTTGTCTTGATTTTTTAAAAAATTTGATGAGTTCAGCACTAATAGTTCTACCAACATAACTGAAAATTTGGTTCTGTTACCTAAAATAATTTAGCTGTCATGAGAAACTATAATAACTAAGCAATTTTTGAGGAAAGAGCTATAGTGAAAAATATTTTGTGCCTTAAACTCTAAGTGTTTTAAAATGTTGAAGAGAGATATATTCTTAAAAATATCAGATTTGTCTGGCGCCGTGGCTTAACAGGCTAATCCTCCACCTTGCAGCGCCAGCACACCGGGTTCTAGTCTCGGTTAGGGCGCCGGATTCTATCCAGGTTGCCCCTCTTCCAGGCCAGCTCTCTGCTATGGCCCGGGAAGGCAGTGGAGGATGGCCCAAGTCCTTGGGCCCTGCACCCGCATGGGAGACCAGGAGAAGCACCTGGCTCCTGGCTTCGGATCAGCGAGATGCACCGGCTGCAGTGGCCATTGGAGGGTGAACCAATGGCAAAAAGGAAGACCTTTCTCTCTGTCTCTCTCTCTCACTATCCACTCTGCCTGTCAAAAAGAAAAAAAAAAAATCAGATTGAATTTCAACACTATAAACTCAAGATTCCCTTTAAGTGTTAGACTTATATAATTAGTTTATTCTGTCCATTACTGAGGTAGGACTGATTGATCCAAAATGCCACTTGTCACATACTGAAATTATGATATTTGTGGCTTCTTGTTTGTTTTATTCATAGGTAATCATTCCAATGTGCATCATATAGTTGCTTGTGTGTTCTCTTTAGTCTCTCTCTCTCTCTCTCTCTCTCTCTCTCTCTCTATATATATATATATATATATATATATATATAGAAACAGGCAGAGTGGACAGTGAGAGAGAGAGAAAGGTCTTCCTTTGCCCTTGGTTCACCCTCCAATGGCCGCCACGGCCAGCGCACTGTGGCCGGCGCACCATGCTGATCCGAAGCCAGGAGCCAGGTGCTTCTTCCTGGTCTCCCATGCGGGTGCAGGGCCCAAGCACTTGGGCCATCCTCCACTGCACTCCCGGGCCACAGCAGAGAGCTGGCCTGGAAGAGGGGCAACCGGGACAGAATCCGGCGCTCCGACCGGGACTAGAACCCTGTGTGCCGGTGCCGCAGGTGGAGGATTAGTCTATTGAGCCGCAGCACCGGCCCCTCTTTAGTCATATTGATATTGATTCACATTTATATATTTCTAATTCATGTAACGATATATAATGTTTTGAAAATTTCACATGTATGTATGGATGTATAACACTTCCGTTTTTTTCTTATCCAACACTGTAATTTATGTATCCATTTGGTTTACTTTAAATTTTTTAATTTTATTTTTAATTTTATTTGAAAGAGCGATAAAGAGAAGGAGAACAATAGAAACAAGGAGATGGAGAGAGATCTTCCATTCCTTAGTTCACTCCCCAATTGCCTCAAACAATCAGACAGGACTGGACTGGGTAGAAGCCTGGAGCAAAAAATCCCAAAATAGGATCCAGGTATTTGAGCCTCCAGCTGCTGCCTCTTAGGCTGCACATTAGCAGGAAACTGTACCAGAAGCAAAGAAGACAAGATTCTTTTTAAAAATATTTATTTTGTTTATTTAAGAAATCAGCATTAGACGAAGAGACAAAGAGAGGAAAACACTTTCCATGTGCTGGTTCATTCCTTAAATGATTACAATGGCTGAGACTGGGCCAACACAAAGCCAGGAGCCAGAAACTCAGTCCAGTCTCCCACATAGGTGAAAGGAGTCCAATTACTTCGGCCATCTTCTGCTATCTTCTGAGGTGTGTTAGCAGGTAGTTGGATCAGAAGCAGAACAGCTGGGCCTAGATACAATACGCTGAAACTGGATGTACATGTTGCAAGCTGGAGCTGATCCTGCTGTGCCACAAAACCAGTTGAGCCAAGATTCTATCTTAGGAATCCCAACACGGGATACATGAGCCCTATGCACTGTGTTAAACACTACCAAATGCCTACACCCTCTTATTGTTTACTTTCAATGACTACATAGTAATCTGGTGAATTCTGATCACATTTTGCCTATATACCAACATGTTGATAGAAACACAAGCTTGTTACTCACTTCTCATCACCTAACAGGAATAATGCTATGATAAATATACTTTTCTATGAATAGTCCTTTGTCTATGTGAGAATTTCTGAGAGATATACGCTGGTACAAGTATTACCAACATACAATATTTAAGAGATATTTCCAGAACAACTGTATCCATCACAGTTCAGTTATCATTAGACATTAGGATTTCCACCCATATCCATGCTAGTCCTTTGGTTAATTCAAGTTTCAACTTGGGACAATTTAATTTGTATAAAGTATCTCTATGTTTTCATTTGATTTACTCTGATTACTGATATTTTGGATCATCTCTTTATATTCCTGTTTGCCTTTTATATTCTTTCCTCATTTGTACATATTTGTCCATTTAGTTCAAGTGAGAATTCTGATGTTTTATGTTTATTGGTGTATAGGAATCCTTGGCTTTTCCCACAGTTTTAGAAGTGCAAATATTTTTGTACAATGTGGGCTTTAGGCCTGGAATCTTGGTCTTGCATGCCATTCATGCAAGTTTGATATTATTATCAAATAATATTATTTTAGGAAGTTTTTTAAAAAAATTAAAAACCCAAACTTTATTTTTATTTCACAAAACTTTGGTATTTTTTTCTTTTTTAACTTTTATTTAATAAATATAAATTTCCAAGGTACAACTTTAGGATTACAGCGGCTTTTCCCCCCCATAACCTCCCTCCCACCTGCAACTATCCCATCTCCCACTCCCTCTCCCATCCCATTCACATCAAGATTCATTTTCAATTATCTTTATATACAGAAGATCAATTTAGTATATACTAAGTAAAGATTTCAACAGTTTGCACCCACACAGAAACATAAAATATAAAGTACTGTTTGAATAATAGTTATACCATTAATTCACATTGTACAACACATTAAGGAAGGAGATCCTACATGGGGAGTAAGTACATAGTGACTCCTGTTGTTGATTTAACAATTGACACTCTTGTTTATGACGTCAGTAATCACCCGAGGCTCTTGTAGTGAGTTGCCAAGGCTATGGAAGCCTCATGAGTTTGCCAATTCCAATCTTATTTAGACAAGGCCATAGTCAAAGTGGAAGTTCTGTCCTCCCTTCAGAGAAAGGTACCTCCTTCTTTGATGGCCCGTTCTTTCCACTGGAATTTCACTCACAGAGATCTTTCATTTAGGTTTTTTTTTGTGTGTGTGTGTGTGTGTGTGTGCCACAGTGTCTTGGCTTTCCATGCCTGAAATTCTCTCATGGGCTTTTTGGCCAATCCAAATGCCTTAAAGGCTGATTCTGAGGCCAGAGTGCTGTTTAGGACATCTGCCATTCTATGAGTCTGCTGTGTATCCCACTCCCATGTTGGATTGTTCTCTCCTTTTTAATTCTATCAGTTAGTATTAGTAGACACTAGTCTTGTTTATGTGATCCCTTCCACATTTAATCCTATCATTATGATCAATTGTGAACTGAAACTAATCACTTTTACTAGTGAGATGTTATTGGTACATGCCACGTTGATGGCATTGAATTGGAATCCGCTGGCACATTTTTAACTACCATTAGGGGTAAGTCCGATTGAGCATGTGCCGAACTGTACATCTCCTCCCTCTCTTATTCCCACTCTTATATTTAATGGGGATCACTTTTCAGTTAAATTAAACACTAAGAATAATTGTGTGTTAATTAAAGAGTTCAATCAATAGTATTAAGTAGAACAAAAAAAAATACTAAAAAGAATAAAGTAGTAAGTTGTTCCTCGACAGTCAGGACAAGGGCTGATCAAGTCATTGCTTTTCATAGTGTCCATTTCACTTCAACAGGTTTCCTAAGGTGTTCAATTAGTTGTCACCAATCAGGGAGAACATATGATATTTGTCCCTTTGGGACTGGCTTATTTCACTCAGCATGATGTTTTCCAGATTCCTCCATTTTGTTGGAAATGACCAGATTTCATTTTTTTACTGCTGTATAGTATTCTATAGAGTACATATCCCATAATTTCTTTATCCAGCCTTCTGTTGATGGGCATTTAGGTTGATTCCATGTCTTAGCTATTGTGAATTGAGCTGCAATAAAGATTAAGATGCAGACAACTCTTTTATTTGCCAATTTAATTTCCTTTGGGTAAATTCCAAGGAGTGGGATGGCTGGGTTGAATGGTAGGGTTATATTCAGTTTTCTGAGGAATCTCCAAACTGACTTCCATAGTGGCTTTACCAGTTTGCATTCCCACCAACAGTGGGTTAGTGTCCCTTTTTCCCCACATCCTCACCAGTATCTATTGTTGGTAGACTTCTGTATGTAAGCCATTCTTACCAGGGTGAGGTGAAACCTCATTGTGGTTTGTTTGTTTTTTTTTTTTTATTTATTAAACTTTTATTTAATGAATATAAATTTCCAAAGTACAGCTTATGGGTTACAATGGCTTCCCCCCTCCCATAACTTCCCTCCCACCCGCAACCCTCCCCTTTCCCACTCCCTCTCCCCTTCCATTCACATCAAGATTAATTTTCAATTCTCTTTATATACAGAAGATCAGTTTAGTATATATTAGGTAAAGATTTCAACAGTTTGCCCCATATAGCAACACAAAGTGAAAAAACTACCGTTGGAGTACTAGTTATAGCATTAAATAACAGTGTACAGCACATTAAAGACAGAGATCCTACATAATATTTTTTTAAAAATTAATTTTCTATGCCATTTCCAATTTAACACCAGGTTTTTTTTTTCATTTCCAATTATCTTTATATACAGATGATCAATTCAGTATATAATTAGTAACTAATTATAAAACGTTGATATTTAAAATTAATATTATTGCATTTAGATTTAGGGCTCATTTATGTTTTTATTTTATGCTTCACCTATATCTATGCTATTATATGGGTGATTTTAATTATTGTGGTTTTCTCAATACAACTTATTAGATAATCTCTTCTCCAATAATATCACATTTATCACATGCCTTTTATTCATTAAAGAAGCAGCTAATATTTATTTATTTGAAAGGCAGAGTTGAAAGAGAGAGAGGAAGAGAGAGAGAGAGATCTTTCATTCAGTGGTTCATTAGCCAAATGACTGCAATGGCCGGGGTTGGGCCAGGCTGAAGCCAGGAGCCACAAGTTTCACCCAGGTCTCCCATGTAAGAGCAGGGGTCCAAGTCCTTGGGTCATTTTCTCCTGCTTTTCCAGGCACATTAGCAGAGAGCTGGATCTGAAATAGAGCAGCCAGGACACGAACAGGCACCCACATAAGAGGCAGGCAGCAGCATAACCCTTTGCATCACAACACTGGCCCAATGCCATTTATTCTTGAACATACAGGTTTGTTTCTTAACTGATATTTTATTGAATTTACTGGTCTATTTATTTGTTTCTCTGATAATTCCACAAAATTATTGTTAGTGTGTAGTAAGGAAATCTTTTCTCTCCATATACTTTTACTTAATTTTAAGAATAATTAACTTGTTTACAATGACCTTTATTTCTCTGGCTAGTCTAGGATGCTTGAAAAATCAAAATGTAATTTTGATGGGATTGCAGTCAGGTATCCATATAATATCAATGCTCCTGGCTAAGTCTCTGCCTGAGGTTCCTACATCCCATATGAGTGCTGGTTCAAGTACTGGCTGCTCCTCTTCCTACAAGCTCTCTGCTATGCCCTGAGAAAGCAGCGGAAGATGGCCCAAGTGCTTGGGCCCCTGCAACTGCATGTAAGAAGCTCCTGGCTCCTGCCTTCAGATCGGCTCAGCTCCAGCAATTGCAGCCATCTGAGGAGTGAACCAGTGGATGGAAGACTTTTTCTCTCCGTCTGTCTCTTCTATCTGTAACTTTGCCTCTCAAATGAATACATATAATATTTAAAATACGTATAAATGCTATCTAACTGTTTGACATGTCCATCCATTATTATTTTATATTAAAATTATTGTAGTATTTAATTTTCTTGTTGCTTTAGTTGTTGCTATTGTTTTGTAAGCAAAATATATTTATTCTTTTTGAATTTTGCATTTGTTTAAACTCAAAGAAAAAATACATACTTTCTTCATTTTTATATATTTTTATTTTTACTATTTTTTATAGATTTATTTATTTATTTGAAAGGCACAGCTGCAGAGAAGCAGAGGCAGAGGCAGAGAGAGTCTTTCCTCTGCTGATTCACTCCCCAAATGGTCACAATGGCTGGAGCTGCATCAGTCTGAAGCCAGGAGCTGGGAGCTTCTTCCAGGTCCCATGCAGGTTCAGAGATGCAGGGGCTTGGGCCATCTTATATTGATTTCCCAGGCTATAGGAGAGAGCTGGATTGGAAGAGGAGCAGCCAGGCCTTGAACTGGTGCCTATGTGGGATGCCAGCATTGCAGGCTGTGGCTTTACCCACTAAGCCACAATGCCGACCTAAATTTTTTTTCATTTTTGAATGAATAAAATTTAATATTAAAGTAGATTTAAGTTTACAGAGAGATTACAAAGTATAGAGTCATTGAATACCCTTTACCCCACATAAGTACAATACCATACACTAGCCACATCTTTCATGAAAGTATTACAGCTGATTAATGCATTGTTATCACTCAAAGTTTAAAGTTTACATGGGTTAGCTCTCATTGAACATTCTATGGGCCCTGAAAAAATGTGTTACATGTATGCACTGTTACTATCATACAATATAGGTTCACTGTCCTAAAAATCCATTATGCTTTGCTTATTCATCTTTTCTGGGTCTCTTTACTTTTCCATAGATTTGTGTTTTCCAGAATTTTATAAAGTTGGAATCATTTCATAGGGAGCTGTATTTGAGTTCTCCAAATAAACAGAATGGATAAGATAGAAATGGATATATTATGATAAATTTGAGGTTTCTCAATTGGGTCACATAATTACTGGGGAAAAGATGCTCCGTGGTCTGCTTTCTGTAAGCTGGAGATCCAGGAACTCTAGTGGTGTAACTCAGTTCTAATCTGAGAACCAGGGGATCTGAGGATTTAAATACCAGTCTTATGAAAGGTATGAGATGTGGTATCCTAGCTCAAACTATAACTCAGAAGAAAAGAGATCCATTTCTTCTTCCTGTGCCTTCCTCTATTCAAGCTCTCAGTGGAATGGATGATGTCCATTCACACTGGGGAATGCAACCTACTTTACTAAATCCACTGATTAAAATCCTAATCTCATCCGGAAAGACCTTCACAATATTACTCAGAAATAATGTTTATATGAATATCCTATTGCCCACTCAAATCTAAATGCTGACTTAAACATCACTGAAGCCATTTATGAGTGGCTTCTTTCACTTAAAAATTTGCATTTAAGTTTCCTGTTTGTTCATGTGTTGATAACTCATTAATCAATTAATAACAATCTAATTATCAATGAACCAATGTATATTTACCAAATCACTTATAAAAGTACATCTTGTTTGCTTCTTATTTTTGGCAAGTATGAGAAAAATTACTATAAACACATGCATGCAAATTTTTGTGGTCATAGGTTTTCCATTTATTGGTAAATATCAAAGAGACTGTTAGATCATTTGGTCAAAGCATATTTCATTTTATTTTATGTATACTTCATATATTTAGTGCATTTTAGTATTTTAATACATTTTGTATAGTTTATTTTAGTATATTTAAAGATTATATTTAGTTTTTTGAGAAACTGCCAAGCTCTTTTCCAAAATGATGTACTATTTTGCCTTCCCACCAGCAAAAAATGAGAGTTCCTATTAATCTACTTCCTCACCAACATTTGTTGTTGTCAATGTTTTGAATTTTGACAATTCTAACATTGGTGTAATAGTATCTCACTGTTTTGATGTAATGCATTTATTTATTTATATATTTAAAAATTTTAACAGACATAAACATTGTCCACCTTACCGAGTAGTATGTAATGTTCTGACACACATATATACTGTGTAATGTCCAATCTGGATAAGTGTATTTAGCTCTTTAAACATTTAATGTCTTCACAGTGAAAACATGCAAAATCCTATTTTCTAGTTTCTTAATAGAGAAATCTCAAATGCATTAACATTAACTTTAAATTTGTTAGTGACATTTGTCGAATACCTTCTCATATGCTTATTTGAAATCTGTATATATTATTTTTTAAAAAGAGTATTTATTTATCTGATAGGGAGGAAAAAGAGAGAGTGAGCGAGTGAGAGGTCTTTTTTCTATTGGTTCATTCTCCAAATGCCCACAATATCCAGGGCTGACAAGATTGAAGCCAATTGCCAGGGAATCCATCTGGATCTCCCATGTGAGTGACAGGGACCCATGTACTAGCTGCTTTCCAGGGTGCATTAACAGGAAGATCACTTAGAAATAGAAAAGCTAGGACTCAAGTTAGGTACTCTGATGTGGGCTGCAGATTTTGCAAGTGGTGGTTTATTCCCCTTCACCACAATGCTTGCTCCTCCTACATTATATTCTTTGGTAAAATATTTGTTCAAATCTTGCTTCAACAAGTCTTTACTCAATTTTAATTGTTTTTTTTTTTTGTTTGTTGGTTTTGTTTTCTTATTGCTCAGTTTTAAGTGTTTTTCTGTAAATTTTGAGTAGATATCCTTTGTCAGATATGTGTTTTGTGAATATTTTCACCCAGCCTGTGGCTTACATCCTCGTTCTGTTGATATTGTCCTGTGCAGAAAGTTTTCATTGTAATGACATTGATTTATCAATTATTTGTTCCACAGATTTTGCCTTTAAATCTCATCAACACAACCAAAATCATATAAATTTTTTCTTTTGATGTCTTCTAGTTTCACAGCTTTGAATTTTAAATTTATTTTTACAATTCATTTTGAGTTAATTTCTTTGTCTGTATTCCTTTTATGGATGAAGATGTTTGATTGTTCTAGGAAAATTTGTTTAAAAAGACTACTCCATGATATTACCTTGACATCTTTTTAAAATATAATTTATTTATTTAATATGGGTCTATTTTGGTTTTGCTGTTCTGCTTCATTGATCTATCTGTGTAGTCTATTCTTATATCAATAATGACATTATCTTGATTACTGTAGCTTTATAGCAAATTGTGAAGTAAAATATTGTCAGTTCTTTAACTTTTTTTTCCACTTCAATATTGAGCTGAGTATTCTGGACTTTTTCTCTATACATATACAGTTTAGATTCATTACTATTTTTGCATCTTGTTTTTAGTAGCTATGCTTTTTTATTCTGCAGTAGTTTTTGAGTTTTTTAATCACTTGTAAGTATTGAACTATAAAACTGTTATTGCATAATCATTGCAATAACCTCCATTACTAGTATGATGAGTAATATTAATATATTTCCATGACTTGTGTCATTACCTAAGTACTATGAAATCTAGTCAGTCCCCACTGCGTAGGTGTCAAATGTGCACACATTCAAATTGCCAATGTACAATTAGCAGTCACCAAACAATGACACTCACATGTCAATTACCATAGTAAACATGACATGTGAGTTGCTGCATAAGGTATAAACTTACCTGCTAACGCTTCAACCCATAAATCACTACCCACATAATAGATGCTCATCTTTTTTCATCGTTTTCAGTGGCCACTTTATTTCTTTCAAGATATATCAGTGATTGATCAATGTACATCTATAATTTAGTTCACACATGTTCAACAAAGGATGTATTTGTATTGTCTTCTTTTCTCTCGGTGATAAACCTATCAAAATCTTATTAAACTACTTGGAAAAAGAGAAGTGGCAACCAAGATAGAGTACAGCCAAAAGAAGGAAAAAGAGAAAAAAAAGGAGAATAGAGAAAAGTAAAAACCAGAAAGTGAAATTAGAATCTAATGTAGGTTAAGTGTACAAGAAATAACTGACCTTGGGGATGGTGGCACTCCTCTCATTGGGGATACTGGATTTGCAGCCTTAGAAATATAGTGAAGGTGAACTTACTGACACAAATGTGGGAAGTGGTTGTGATGAAAATGATGAAGATGTCCCAGAGGAAGCCGCATCAGCAATTAACTTCACATTAAAAGAAGCCACAGAGATAGCTCATGACATTGAAAGTCCTAAGGATAAAATGGTGGAAACCAATTCGAAGTTTTAGAAAAGAGCATAAGAATTATCCAAGACTTTGAAGATACTTGCCTGATACAGAAGTTATGTATATACTTGCCTGATACAGAAGTTATGTATATACTTGCCTGATACAGAAGTTATATAATGATAGGAGAAAGGAAAGTAATGTTCAAACTATTTTGTACTACAAAGAAATAAAGTATTAATTTTAATGTTTCTATATTTTATATATAATGTGTTAAATAGATGCCGGTTTTATTTTCTAATTTCTCTATGCTTTTATAAATGAAATAATTTTTAAAATTTTGTATTGAAACAGAGAGAGAAAAAGAGAGAGAGAGAGAGGTCTTCCATCCATTTGTTCCTTCCCCAATTGTCCTCAAAACCTAGGAAAGGGACCAGACCAAATTGAGGGTCTCCCAGGTGGGTAGCAGGGGGCCAAGTAATTGAGCCACCACCTGCTGCCTCCCAGGATGCAGATTTGCAGGAAACAGGGATAGGAAACAGAGCTGGGACTTGAACTCAGGCATTCGCATAAGCGATCTGGGAGTCTCAAATGATGCCTCAACTGCAGTGTCAAAACCCCAGATAAGAAAGTTTGTATTTTAACAAAATAAATTTAAAAACTTCAGAATAAAGTGAGGGAGGGTGAAGGATGGTGCAACTGTATTGTTCCCATTTAATCAGATTTAATTCATATTTGCCTTTCTGGAGACCAGTTAAAATTATTTTGGGGACAAATTTTATTTTATTTTATTTTTTTAAATTTTTAATTTTTATTTATTTATTTATTTTTTTTTGACAGGCAGAGTGGATAGTGAGAGAGAGAGACAGAGAGAAATGTCTTCCTTTGCCGTTGGTTCACCCTCCAATGGCTGCCGTGGCCGGTGCGCTGCGCTGATCCGAAGGCAGGAGCTAGGTGCTTCTCCTGGTCTCCCATGGGGTGCAGGGCCCAAGTACTTGGGCCATCCTCCACTGCACTCCTGGGCACAGCAGATAGCTGGCCTGGAAGAGGGGCAACCGGGACAGAATCTGGCGCCGCAAGGTGGAGGATTAGCCTACTAAGCCATGGCGCTGGCCACAAATTTTATTTTTTTTTTAAATTTTTTGGAAGTCAGAGACAGGAGAGAGAGAGAAAAAGAGACACACACACACACACACAGAGAGAGAGAGAGAGAGAGAGAGAGAGAATGAATCTTCTGTCTTTGTATTCAATCCCCAGATGGCCATAATGGCCAGCTCTGGGCCAGGTCATAGCCCGGAGCCAGGAGCTTCATCTGGCCTCCCACGTGGGTGGTAGGGATCCAAACACTTGAGCCATCTTTTGCTGCTTTCCCCAGGCCATTAGCAGGGAGCTGGGTCATAAGTGGATCGACGGGGATATTAACTGACGCCCATAAGAGATGCTGGCATCATGGGTTGTGGCCTCACCTACTATGCCGTTTCTTTTCAGATTTTAAAGCTTAACCTGACTTCTCTGGTCATTAAACTCTTATTCTGTGTGTTTTATGAACCTTTGTAAATTTTTTAAAAAATAGATTTTTATTTGTATTGACTGAAAAGGAAGCATTTTTAGCAGGAATGTTTTGATTATTAAAATGGAATATATCTGAATTTTTGACATCTTAAATTTGTATATTAAATATTTCATTACATGGTTGAATGGAATCAAAGAAAATTTAGGTTTTAATCGGTGGTCCTAACTCAGTGTCCATGGAGTTTTGATAGTTATCTAATCAGAAATAATACGCAGAACAAATTATTCAAGATCCATGCACTATTTAAACACATACAAACACAAACACACAAATAAATTAATAGTACACTATATTTTTATTTTTACTGTTATTATACTAGTTGGATTTGGGGATCATTAATATATTTTATATAAAATACAACTCATTTAACTGAAGTTTTATTCTTAGTACGATTATTTTAACTTTTAACTTGGTCTTCTACTTGAAAGCAGGATAATTGGAATGATTTGCATTATATAGACAGCCTTTACCCAAAATCTATAACCAATGAAATTACAATGTGTGCGTAGTCTGACATCTTGCTACAATTTAATTGGTTATAAATTAGAAAAAGGTTATTCAGATAAGGAAAATATAGATTTACATTTCACATATAGAAAGTTCTATTAAAATCACAAGAAAGAAAAAAAAAGACATACTTATTTCCATGAACAATTTACAATTATAATTTCAGAAAACTATAATAAAATTAAAAAAATTTGTATTTATATATTCATAAGCCACCCAGTATCTGAAATAGATACAGATAAACTAATTTGAGAAATTCTCAATGAAATTATTGATTATAAGCAAAAGAGAAAATACTATAGAAATTCAAAGAGTAATCACTAACAAAATAAGAAGAGGCAGACTATAAATGGAAAGTTCTCCTTGGGCTAATGACACTCTGTATCAACACTTACCTGTTATGCAAGAATGTGCCAATGTATGTAGCATCCTCAGAGGGAGAATGTTCTAGGATTATTTTACCTTTTCAAACTTTTATTTATAACTAAAAGTTACAGAAAAAAGTGAGAATGTAGGGAATATATTTCCATGAAGTTTTATCAAAGAAAATGAAAATGTCACATTCAACATATTTGACAAAAGTTTAAAAAGGAATGGAAATGTAATGATAGTACAACTAACAATGTATACTAAATCCATTTTTCTAAAGAACTGACACAAATAATTTAGCTAATAAAAGTCACGCATTAGAGAAAAATATAGGAATCTGTATAATAATTATTTTCTTTGAAATCAAACAGTCAAAATATAATTGTAAAATCTGGTCAAGGAAGTAATAATTTTAAGAGTACTTAAATTTTTAAAACAATTATGAAATAATTAATTATAATATGATTTAACAAAATTGATTGTTGAAAATGAGGGTAAACAACAGAAAAGGGAGAATACTGAGTTTTTAATTTGAAAGAATAAATCAACTATCACTCTGGTTTCTCTTCAAATCATATAATCTTTTGCCTACTTAATTATTAAAGTAATCAATAGAAGAAGAAATAAAATAATGCTTATCATTTGGAAGTGAAAAACATGGAAAATAAAGCAACCAATTAAAAATAAAAGAATGTAAAAGTGGCTTTGTATCCTTTAATAACAAATAGACTAACATAACTCAAAACGAATGTATTTTGTGTAATTTCTTATGGAATGAGATAATTTCCTCTATGAAAACAAAGATTTATCTATTGATCAGAAAACAAAAGACAATAATTATTTGATATATTAATCATTCCTGGCTGCTCCACTTCTGATCTAGCTTTCTGCTATGGCCTAGGAAAGCAGTAGAAGATGGCCCAGCCCCTGGCCCCCGCACCAGTGTGGGAGACCCAAAGAAGCTCCTGGCAACTGGCTTCAGATTGGCTCAGTTCCAGCCATTGTGGCCATCTGGGGAGTGAACCAGCAGGTGGAAGACCTCTCTCTGTCTCTGCCTCTGCTTCTTTGCAGCTCTGCCTTTCAAATAAAGTAAATAAATCTTTTTAAAAATCATTTGAGTGAACTGTTCATATATTTAAACATTTTTTGTAAACTATATTCACTTCAGAGTGGTGACCCTCTGTGAACATTGGTATAGTTGAGACTTTTACTTCTTAGTAAACACTAAAATCTGCTATAAGGTGTACCTGATTTGTATAAGTTTATCATTATATGTTAAGAATTTAACCTCATTTCAAATGTTTGAACAAGCTCATATTATCATATGTTAACATTAAAAATTTAACTTACTGGTAATAGATTTTCCCAAAGATATATATTTCAGCTGTAATCACTGCATATTATGGATAACCAGCCATTTCTATCGTCTGAATTTTTGTGTAATTTTGCAAAACTCATTATTGAAAAGTAAATGGTTTGCTAGTTTGCAGTATCAAGAGTTTTCTTAATTTAATGAATATCTCATAGTCTGTGAGTAATATCTGGTTATAAACTGATTTAGCCACATAGCATTTTAATTAGTAAAAACATCCTCAGCCATTCTCATAAAGGCATGGAAACTATTTATTTTATTTTTTTACTTTTAACTAGAAGAAATAACTAGTTTTTCAAAGCTTCCATAGATAATTTTGGAAATGTAATAAGTAGGGATAGAAAATTAGATTTATAAAATAAGAACTCAGTAATGAATCTAAATATACTTAACAGAAGATAAGAGATTAAAAGCTATTGCTCAAAATACATATAGAAAAATGATTTTCTGAAGACCATAATTCACTTTTATCAACACCACAGGTGATATTAATTTTATATAGCACTATAAGCATAACTCTAAAATTGTAAACATATTTTAAAGAAATTTCAGGCGCCTGACATTATATGGAAGTACACAATATTTACACATGTTTTAAATATATCAGATGAGTAAATGGAGAAAGGTCAGAGTTCAACCCAAATCTGTGAAACACGTAATATGCTAATAAATGGCATTGTCATATATTAAAACTTTGCAAAGTAATGAATATAAACTAGAAGGTAACTTTCTGAGAGTGCATTTTATCAATATTCATCACAGAAGTCCTATAAGATTCCCATGGGTTATGGGCTATTTTTCCAACTGAAAGTATCGAAAAACTGGGAAGTTCAAATTAGAGCTATAAATAATCACATGACATTGATATATCTTTGTATGAAATCAGCATAAAAGGCAGGCAAAATGTTCTAGAAGTTTTATACTAGATTGTACTGAATTGTATTAAGTAGGCTCACAAATAGAGCAGCATGCTCTATTTCAAATGGAGATACATAGATAGATAGATAGATAGATGAATGAATGAATGGCAGATTAGTCAACTCATATTTACGAGTATGATGAGTTAGACACAATGGTAAATATTTGAGATGTTGTCTGAATCTGTCAGAAAACTCCCTAGCTTTAGACAGTTTCGAATGTGTCCAGGTAGACCCAGTAAACATAAATTTAAGTGGCAAAAGTAGAAATGAACAATATCACGATCCTAGAAGAGTATGAATTGCTGAGGAATGCAGAGCTGCGAGGACCGTTACTTGGTGTGGTGCTCAGAAAATGACTCTTCCAACTGTAAATTGATACTGCATGTAAACTAATGAGATGTGAGCAGAGAAAATTGCGAGTACTGATGGGTCCTCCGCTGAAAGAGGATGCCATGTTCAAAAAATGCAGGGAAATCCAAAATAAAGATCAGGGGATAGAGATGGTCCTGAAGCAGGATGATGGGCAGGGATCAATGATGCATGTTCCAAAACCAGGCAGTATAAGAAGTATTCTAAGGGAAATGACATGAACAGACCTCTGTGTCTAAATTACCCTCTTACTCAAGGGAGAAGAGTGAAATGGAAGGAAGCAAAGACAGCAATGAGATACCCAGGAGACTGAAGTCCCATTTATAGTGAGAAGCAAGGATGATATGCAGACACAACAATAGTAGAGCTAAATAAGGAACCCTGGAGACAGAAAGTAAAGTAGCAATGGTGACTTCAAATTTTCTAGATGGATAATTGGGTGATTTATTAAAATTGGAGTTACTGCTAACAGAAAAGAATGGATAGTGATTGTAGAAGTGACTTAAGATAGTAATGATGATTTCACATTGGCTGTCTTATATGGCAGCCAGAGGAGTAGCAGGCAGAGAGACTACCTTAGGAGCAGGCATGTGGCACAACAGTTAAAATCACCATTTGAGATGCCCACATCTCAAATCAGAGTGCCTGGTTTTAGTCCTGGCCCCTCTGCTTCTGATTCAGCTTCCTGTTTATGCACTCTGAGAGATGCCAGGAGATGACTCAAGTACATAGGTATCTACCACCCATAAGGGAGACCAGTTGAGTTCTGGGCTCCTGGATTGACCTTGACCCAGACTAGCTGCTTGGGCATTTGGGTACTAGACCATTAGAGGGAGGAGATTCTCTCTCTCTCTCTCTCTCTCTCTCTCTCTCTCTCTCTCTCCCATCCCCTCTCTGCTCTTCAAAGGAGATGAAATACAAAAAAAAAAACCAAAAGTTTTAAATCTATATTTAGTCAGTTAAGCCAAGAATTCTAAGAAAAGTCTCAGATAACTACATTAAGCAGAATTATCACAAATGTTACTACATTCTTAGCAAGTCAAGAAGACCTTCAGCTCCACTCACCACACTCAGGTTCCTGGTTATGGGGCCTATCAGCATGCAGAAATGCTTATCTCTACGGAGCACATTTATCCAAAGAAGCACATGGTGCTAGTCACTGTCATTGGCCCAGTTTTGTTTCTGTGAGTATAAGAAAGGCCTGTGCTATATGTTTAAGATATGTTTAAGTGGAATTGACAGCTAATACCCTTGAATAGAGGCAAAGCTTTAAGATGAAACAGCAGACTCATAGAATGGCAGATGTCCTAAACAACACTCTGGCCTCAGAATCAGGCCTTAAGGCAATTGGATCTGGCTCAAGAGCCCATGAGAGTATTGTAGGCATGGAAAGCCAAGATACCATGGAAAAGAAAAAAAAAAAGAAGACCTAAATGAAAGATCTCTGTGAGTGAGATCCCAGTGGAAAGAACAGGGCCATCAAAGAAGGAGGTACCTTTCTCTGAAGGGAAGAGAGAACTTCCACTTTGACTGTGACCCTGTCGGAATAAGATCAAAGTCAGCGAACTCTAAGGCTTCCATAGCCTTGGCAACTCATGAATAGAGCCTAGGGAGATTACTGAAGCCATGAACAGGAGTGTCAAATTGTTAAGTCAGCAACAGGAGTCACTGTGTACTTACATCTCATGTGGGATCTGTCCTTAATGTGTTGTCTAATGTGCAGTGATGCTATAACTAGTACTGAAACAATATTTTTACACTTTGTGTTTCTGCGTGGGTACAAACAGATGTGATCTTTACTAATTATATACTGAATCGATCTTCTGTATATAAAGATAATTGGAAATGAAAAAAAACCTGCTGTTAATTGGAAATGGCATAGAAAATTAATTTTTTAAAAAAATATTGTATAGGATCTCTGTCTTTAATGTGCTGTACACTGTTATTTAATGCTATAACTAGTACTCCAGTAGTATTTTTTTCACTTTGTGTTCTATATGGGGGCAAACTGTTGAAACCTTTACTTAATATATACTAAACTGATCTTCTGTATATAAAGAGAATTGAAAATGAATCTTGATGTGAATGGAAGGGGAGAGGGAGTGGGAAAGGGGAGGGTTGCGGGTGGGAGGGAAGTTATGGGAGAGGGGAAGCCATTGTAATCCATAAGCTGTTTTGGAAATTTATATTCATTAAATAAAAGAAAAAAAAGATGTCACAGAAAATATTAAAATAAAACTAGGAAAAATATAAATAAGCCTAAATAAAATTTACAATTAAATTTAAATTAACTAATCTGATAATTTCTAAAGCAGTAGTATTTGGGGGAAATAGATAAAACTGTAGGACACAGTTTGAGGTTGAGTCCAATGGTAGACCTAATAAAGAAGAAAATATGCTTAAAAAGGTGTATTCAACATTTCAAATGAACCTTTCATTTAGTTCCACTGCATAATAATGGCATTATCAAAACACTAAAGCAATCACAAAGTAGTGAGTATAAGAAATTGAGGCTTGTGCTCATTTGAACCAATATTTTCTATCCCAATTATACTATACATGCATGAAACATATTGCATTTCAATTTGTAACTATAAAGTTAGAGGAAAACAGGGGAAAGGAAAAGGGAAATTCAGATTTCCACTTTTGCTTTTATTTTTGTCATCATAGGAAGTTATGTGAGAACTCTTAACCATGAAGTTCTGGAAGTGGTAATTTGGAAAACTTGAACTCCTCTTGAAGGACCCAAGTGAAATTGGCATTACATTACATTGCACTTTCATGGCAGAACCAGCAACTATTTTCCAATTTAATCACCTAAAAATGGGAGGATAGTATTTCAGTAGATTTTCAATTGGAACTTATAGATTTAAGAAGGAAAGCAAAAGAAGTGAATTTGAAAATCACTTTGGCTCAGAGGCAGGCCAATGACTTGAAGGCATTTTATTTATCATGTTCAATATATATATAATGATCCTCAAGAATAAAGTTCATTGATAATTTTTGCAGTTCCGTAAAGCTAAAGACCATTATGCTGTAATGCTTAAACATAGCAATTTAAAAGGAAGCATAATTAAATATTTCTGATTACTTATATTCCCATTTATCAGAGGAAACATTGAGTCTCTTGTTTAAATATGACAAAAACAGATATCAGATTCCATGAGAATAAGATGTTTGAGAAAATGCAACAGGAATTTCTATATATTTCTATATATCCCTCCAGCATTCCTTCCTTTAATACAAACAAAATATGTTATGAAGATTTATTTTGAATATTTTCTATTCATTTTTTTCCTCATAAAGTATTTCATCAGAAGATGGCAGCAAAATCTTATCATCCATAATGTTTGCAAGTTTTTTCCAACAGTGTAATCAAATTGTTTGGAAAATTCATAAAAACTTATTTTATTTTTACTTAAACTGATAAACTGTGGAAATGTGTCTTGATATGAGTAATGCAGTGTCACACTGATTTTTGAAGGAGTAGGATGTGGGACAATTTATAATTAAAGAACACATCAGCAAGAAGAGATAACTTTTGATCTTTTAAATTTGTGGGAGTGTGGGGAGTTCTGTCTCTGCTTGGGAAGCTCACGTTATCATATCTGAGTGCCTGGTGTAGGTCCCAGCTACTCCACTTGTGATCTAGCTTCCTGCTAATGTGCACCCTGGAAGGAAGCAAATGCTTCAAGTATATAGGTCCCTGCACCCATGTGGCAGATATGGATTGAGATTGGACTCTGAGCTCTGCCTGGTCCAGCCCTGACTGTTTTAGACATTTGGTGAGTCAAACCGTGGATGGAAGATATTTCTCTCTGTGTATTTGTCTCTCCCCTTTTAAATAAAGTGAAAATTTAAAATAATTTAAAAGAAAAACATGGAATTAGGATATTTTTTCTAATTTTCTTGGAGAAGTACTTTGAAAAGTTACTGCAATACAGACAGTAACATAGATTCTTATAAGAGACCAGATCATTTTAAAATATGTAAATATATTTGTATATGAAATTAGACCCAAAACAGGGTCTACCAAAGCTCACAGCTTAAACTCTCTTTATTAAAGAAACACCTGGCAGCTGACCTTAACTGAATACAGTCATAAGAAGGAGGCACTTGGGGCCTGCACTGTGGCAGAGTGGCTTAAGTCTCTGCCTGTAGTGCTGGCATCCCATATGAGCGCCAATTCAAGTCCTGGCTGCTCCTCTTCAAATCTGGCTCTCTGTTATGGCCTGGGAAAGCAGTAGAAGATGGCCCAAGCACTTGGACATGTGCACCCACATGGAAGACCCAGAAGAAGCTCCTGGCTTTGAATCAGCCGCAGCTCCAGCAGTTGGGACCATTTGGGGAGTGACCAGCAGTTGGAAGACTTTTCTCTTTACCTCTCTCTTTCTCTGTCTCTCTTTCTCTGTAACTCTGCCTCTCAAATAAATAAATAAATAAATAAATAAATCTTTAAAAAAAAAAAAGAACAGGCTAATCCACAAAGTCTGAGAATGTTCTTCAAGTGGTCATCTCACCTACTGAATGTATCTGGTCCATGTCCTCATCTTGCTGCTGCTATCCATTGTGCAATAGTACTGCCTCAATACATTGCTTAAACATCAGAAGGTGTCTAAGACACATTTTTTTATGGAAAGTGGAACAAAAGGAAAAACTGATTAATTGGGAATACCTGAAACCCTTAAGCAGAGCACACATATCTTTTTTCTCCAGCTGATTTTTAAGCTGTTTCCTACTATTATTAATCCTGAGATTTCTCCATTTATTCATGATTCTTTAAGCTTCCAATCTCTTTGTAAATAATTTTGTGTATTAAATTCCTTCTGTTGGTATCATGGTGCCTTATTGGGTCTCCATTACTTTATAGGAAAATGGCACTTAAATCAGTAAGAGTGAGTTGTAAGACAGGAACCTCCGTGGTTTGTGTTGTCTAATTTCATTGCTATTTGGCTGGAGTTTGTAAACTTGAAAATCAATCTATTTTTATCCCACACGGAAAATTCCATGGGCAGGGGTAATACAACAAAGAATACACCCATCTGATAGTGCTCTCCCTTGTATAATAAGCTCAACTTCATACAAGAAATATTCTCTCTGATACTTGGGAAAGTTTTTTTTTAAGAGCATTAGTTGTTTTTATGTTCCATCAATTTTGAATGCATAGGTAAGGATTTCCATGTTTTGAGATTTAAAGAGATTTGGTTCAGATTCTTTCTGAATGATAAAACCAACCTTGATGAGGTTGATTATTCAGGCTTTATACATTAACTTTAACCTTTGCAAAAATATCTCTTTGGAATCCAGTTAGTTAGGCAAACATTATAGCTATGAAAAATGGCAAAAATCACCATTAGTAGTGACAAGCAGTATGAGTCAGTAGTGACACCTAGGCTCTGTGATGACTTCATAGAATGTTACAATCACTACTACATCGGGAGACTAGGACTTTAAAAAAGTATAATATTTGAAAATCATGAGGGAAACAATTCACTTTAAAGAAGGGTGTCAAAAGATATAAATGCATCAAATGTAAGAAATATTTAATATCAGAGTCTTAATTCACTGAAGAGAAACTCTAAGAGCAAGGTCAACTTCTAGCAATAGGGCAAACTAGACAGTTTACCAGGCATTTCATGAGGCTGTTGACCTACAAAATGGGACTAAAGCTGTGTCAAATATTTGGTCCTCAAACCTGAAGAAATTAGTTTCTCAGTGCAGAACACAAAGTTAAATACTATAAGATACTGAGCCAGGGAATGTGGGCTTTATACTAATTAGATGATTTAATTTATCCTTAGAACTAGAGATAGGACAAACATGAAGGGAACAATTTTCAGGAGAATTTGGGAGGTATGTTGTCATGTCAAGATTTCTACTAGCTACATTGTTATTTAGATAATAATAAAAAAGTTTAATGTTGGCACATGCTGATATTTAATACTCTCACCAAACTTCAAAATTCTCTATCTATGAAATGAATACAACTTCAGTAAAAGATTCTTTTTATCTTCAGGTTACAGCAAAGTCAGAGTAATAAATGGCATCCAAAGAGAGTAATTTCTGACATGTGTACATACTGGAGGAATTTAAATAGTTATAGAAAATGAATAATCAAAAAGCTAGAGTTTTAAACTCCTAGTTTTATGCTTTTTTGAATTTCATACCATGGGAAATTAATTTTGCCATAACAAATTGAATGCATTTTATTCATTTTATGCATATTGAACTAGATTTTTGTCTTGAAACTAAATAGATTTTTCTTATTATGTTCCAAAGAAAAGTTCATTTAAATTCCAAAGAGTAAAAAGAGAAGTTTAAAAAGAGTTAAGATTGCATTGTTTCTCTAAATTTAAAAGTATGCTTAATTTTAAATGATTTTGATATTATTACATGTGTCATCCAATTGCAAAGTATTTCAACTCCCACCCATAGGAGATGTTAGAATTTGGGGTTCATATGTTGGAGGTTGATCCTCAGTGTGGTGTTGTTGAGGTGGGGCATCTCAAAAAGGGTGGAGTCTGGTGAGAGATAAGTCACTGGGGACCCTTGCCTTCTGTAGAGATTGATAGTTCTCAAGAGGCCCCAGTTAGGACTCACGTGACTGCTGTTATAAAAGAGCAATCCTGACCTCTTCCTGTTATCTGCCTTCTTGTCTCCCTGTGGGATTGCTCTTTCTTAACATGCTTTCACACTACTCTGATGCCACCCACCTTCTGACATCCTGAAGGGACTCTCCAGGGACTGAGCCAATAGGGATGCCCAATCTTGGATTTCATTCTCTAAGATGCTGAGCTAAGTAAATCTCTTTTCTTGACAGAGATCCAGTGTCAAGTATTTTGTTATAGCAATGGAAAAGGGACTAGACAGGTGTCAATGCACAAATATTATAAATAGATCTTCATTTGACACATACAGTACCTTGATAGAACAATCAATTAGTGAGTGAGCTACAGAGATTACTAAGGTCCTAAAATGCTTTTCGTTTTATACATTTTTAAAATTACTAATGTTCTATTGGTTAATGCTATGATTTGAATGTGTTTCCCCAAAAGCAAGTGCTGGAGGAGACTTAATTCCCAAGGCAACTAAGAGGTGGGTACTACTAAGAAGTCATTTGTCAGTAAGTGTTCTGCCCTCAAGAATGGATTAATGCTGTAACTGCAGGCATGTGTTCATTGTAAAAGGTTGAAACTGGTTCCCTTTTCTCTCTCCTTAATCCCCTCTTTGCCCTTCTGCTGTAGAATGATGCAGAATGTTGGCAGCCCTTCTGTCTTGGATGGCCCAGCCCTCAGAACCATCAGCCCTCATAAATTATACAAACTGCCACATTTTGGTAGAGCAGCACAAAACCACAGACTAGGACAGCTAATAATTTTAATTCCAAAGTCACCCTTGCCATAGGGGGAAGCAATAGCACATCAGTGAAAAGAAAGAATTTTGAACAGAACAGCCCTATGTACCTCAAGTTCTTACTCTCCACAACTCCATGCATTTTTGGACAATATCTTCAGTTTTCGCTTGTGGACACTTTAATATCAATGTCATGCTCATATTTCCTGCATTAATAGATTACATTATTTGTGTTCAAATAATTAAGTGATAAACACAGGTGTCATGTCACCTTTCAAGTGACACCAGGCCAAAGGGAACTAAGTGACCAGGTAGGGAAGCCATAATTATTGAGATTGCCCAATTGCAAATCAAGCCCTCTGACTTCTGCTTCATCCTGCCAGGTACAGATATTAAAGGGAACATTTCCACCCTGTATTATAACTTCTTGGAGTTTTTCTTTTTCTCAGTATAATTTTCTACTTTGCTGGAATGAATATGTTCTACATCTTATTTTGGGGGTCAGCGCTGGTTTAAGACACTGCAGGCAGTGCTGGCATCCTATATGTGTGTCGCTTTGAGTCCTGGCTGCTCTATTTCTGATTCAGCTCCATGCTAATGCACTTGTAAAGCAGAGGAGGATGGCCCAAATGCTTGGTCTCCTGTCCCCATTTGAGAGACCTAGAGGAAGCTCCTGGCTCCTGCCTTTGGCGCAGCCCAGCCTGGTCATTAGGAACATTTGGAGAGTGAATCAGTGGGTGGAAGATCCCTCTCTCACTCTCGCTCCTTCTTTTATTTTTGTGGGTCTTCCTTTCAAAAAAAAGTCTATTTTGTCTTTCAGAAATTGAATATGTGAACAAAACTTCTGAAAGTAGCTTATCTAAAAATTGTATTGATGGATTAAATTTAGTTATGTAAAAAATTCTGTGTTCAAAAATTTTTCTGTATAAATGTAAAATCATTATTCAATTTACTTCTAGTTTTCAGTATTATTAGACATAAATAAATTCATGTTCTTAAGGGTGAAGTATATTTTTCTCTTATATCATGTACTGCCAACAATCATGCACTTTTAAAAAAGATTTTACTTATTTTTTGAGAGGTAGAGTTACAGACAGAGAGAGGGAGAGACAGACAGAAAAATCTTTGATCCAATGGTTCACTCCCCAAATGGCCACAATGGTGGAGCTGGACCGATCCAAATCCAGGAACCAGGAGCTTCTTCAGGGTCTCCCACCTAAGTTCGTGGGCCCAAGCTCTTGGACCATCTTCCACTGTTTTCCCAGGCCATTAGCAGAATGCTGGATTGGAAGAGGAGAAGCTGGGACACAAATCGGCACCCATATAAGGTGTTTGCACTGCAGGCAGAGTCTTAGCCCCACTACCTCACAGCACCTGCTTCAATCATGCACTTCTTTAATTCTTTCTTCAAGCATGCTTAAGGTTTGTGAGTATCTATATGTGTCTATATTGCTTTGTTATTAATAAGAATTGCAAATATTCTGTATTATTTGCTAAATCATCACCTTTATTATTAGTCTTAATAGTCATGTCTATTTTGGTTCTCTGTTTTTGTGGTGTGTTTCAAATATCTCACCATTTTTACTTATTATTTTTTTTCTGTCCTTGTGTGTTTACCGTTATGTTTTTTTTTAACTTTTATTTAATGAATATAAATTACCAGTGTACAATGGCTTCCCCGTCCCATAACTTCCCTCCCACCCACAACCCTCCCCTCTCCCGCTCCCTCTCACCTTCCATTTGCATCAAGATTCATTTTCAATTCTCTTTATATACAGAAGATCAATTTAGTATAAAGATTTCAACAGTTTGCACCCACATAGAAACACAAAGTAAAACATACTGTTTGAGTACTAGTTATAGCATTGAATCACAATGTACAGCACATTAAGGACAGAGATCCCACATGAGGAGCAAGTGCACAGTGGCTCCTGTTGTTGACCCAACAAATTGACACTCTAGTTTATGGCGCCAGTAACCATCCTAGGCTGTCGTCATGAGTTGCCAAGGCTATGGAAGCCTTCCAAGTTTACCGACTCTGATCATATTTAGACAAGGTCATAAAAGACAGAGTGAGGATAGTAACCAATGATCCTAAGAGTGGCATTTCCCAGGTTTGAACAATTATACAGCATTAAGTGGGGAAGAGGACCATCAGTACACACAGGTTGGGAGTAGAGCCATTGGTGGTAGAGTAGAGGTTATGATTACAAAGGAATGAGGCCCAAGTGCACTAGATAGGGCCTAGAACAAAGGACAGAGTCATTATTAGAGGAGCTAAGAAAGGTGCTGTCTAAGCTACAAGTAATTTTTCTGATTGAGAGGCAAATAGAACCTGATAGAAGGGGCTTGATAATAATCTGGTGGGCTTTAGGCCTTGTAAATTCAGAGGCCCAGACCTATCTATCTCTTCACATGGGGTACATCCTAAGGGAGGTGTGAACCTCCTAGGGGAAGGCACTCTGTTGACTTTCATGACTTGGCTGGCCTGGGAGGAGAGCTGGCCAGGTAAAGGCAGGTGGCATCTCTAACAAGAAATTTACAGTTCTGCCTGCAATGTTGCTGACCCTACTTGACCATCCCCTCAGCTGCAGTGGTCACTTTGGAAGTTGGGCTGAGTGAAGGGCTTTTCAGCTTAGAGCCAATAAGATCTGTGGCTCTGACCTGGGCATCCTTCGACTCCAGGGCAGGTCCATTTCCAGTGATCCAACTCTTGGCAGAGCTGCCAGGGCTCTTCACAAGCTGACTTCTGCTGTAGCCCAGCCTACTACATTGAAAGCCACTGCAGTGGACTGGCCTGTTGGGTCTCCTTGAGGGCAGATCACTGTACAGATCAGCCATTAATAGGCCTGCCACCCATTGCTTCTGATGCCTAGCTTTCTTTTCCTCCTGGTTTGTGTTAAAGCAGACCAGAGGATGCAAGTCAAGGGAGTGCCCAAGTCCCATCTCTAATCTTCGGTGGCCTGAACTACAAGTCTATAGTCACAGGCATGTTCTGTAGTAGTTTTTCTAAGGTAGACAATGCCCATGAGGAAAATTATATTCTCACTTTAAAACTTTCTTTCCCTTTGGTCTGAAAGGGAGATTTTTTTCTACTTACTGTATACTTCGCTGATGACGAAGTGAATCTAGCTATGAGATTATTATTTAAGTTCTTATTTTGGCTATGCTATTACAGAAAAATGTTAGCCATCTCTTTTATAAGGTCTAAAGATTAAATTGTGCATCCTACAGATTCCTTCATAATAGAATTAGTTTCCTACCTTGAAGAGAATAGAGAAATGAAAGAACAAGTTAGGCTTAGAATAGAGAAATGAGGGAGCAAGTCCTAGATCGCTTGCTGACAATAGCAATATCACATGAATACTTAGCAAACAGTTTCAACCATTAGATAACAACTTAAGAAAACATTTACCAGAAGGTCCAATGCCTTCTATAAATTTTAAGAATCATGTATTTGAAAACACCTCTTAAATATCTAACATGGTGTAGTTTGTTTAACCAGTAAACTTAAGCGCAACCATCTAAAATGTTTTTAGTTTCTTTCTACCAACACGTTTAAAATATATGATACACAGATTCAGGTCACTCAAATTAAAATGTATCTTTGATTGATTTTAGCAGCTTAAATTTATGGACAATCTTATCTATAAGCCATTTAAAATAAAACTCTTAATAAAATTTCCCCATGTGGACATACAATATGTACACACATATAACATAGCATAATAGACCAATATAGCAATTTTAATAATAGCTTTTAAAATCTTTAACTCTTTTTGTAGATTGCCAATTGATTTGAATTGCTTTTTGTTTTTAGTAACCTCAGTTAACCATACTTTCTCTCAGTTGGTACTGTTAATACATTATTGGCTTCGTCTGTTTACAGAGCCATCCCAAAGTACTGAATACAATAGAAGTGGCTGGAAAAAGTCCATAGGAACCTATAGGAGGACAGCTAAACACAGAACCAACAACGCTTTAGTTTTATGAGCAGCACATCATATATAACTGTGGATGACAAAAGACTTTAAGTCGCCATGTTTAAAATTATAAACTCATCAACCAACAAGAGGCACTTGCTTACTTCACAGTATTTTTGAAAGCACCTGTAGGATTTTACAAGTATTTAACCCTTTAGGCCTCTGGGGCTTTCTCATTAAGATAACTATCATGTCTAGTAACACAAGATCATTAGACTTTTTAATTCTCAAACATTTGTATTAATAGCATTTTCCATTATAGAAACTTAAAGTCTGGTACCACATCACATCTTGACAGTCCTTCTAATATAATCCAAATAGACTGATTAGTTGGTGTCTCTATAAGATGAGAGTCATAGGTCCTTCGATTTTTTCAGTTGGGCCCAAACTGGAAAAACCAAAGTCCAGGATTTACTGGAAATTTTAGAGACCAGATTGTTTGAAACTTTCATTTTTTGAATGCCTGTCAAGAATGCCAAGAAGGCTCAAAATCCAAAATATCTGGTTGAAATAAGATTTCTTAAAATCATGACATAACATAGACCAAATTTGATCATTGTTACAAAGTGATTATTCAAATCTTTGAAAATAAGCACATATTTATTGTTTTAAGTATAATAAGATATGTAATTAATATGAGAATTTTCTGCCATGATATAAATTAGTTCTGTTTCTTTTTTTTTTAAGATTTACTTATTTATCTGAAAGTCAGAGTTACACATAGAGGCAGAGAGAGAGAGAGAGAGAGAGATCTTCCATCTGCAGGTTCACTCCCCAGTTGGCCATAATTGCTGGAGCTGCGCCAATACGAGGCCAGGAGTCAGGAGCTTCTTCAGGGTCTCCCATGCGTATGCAGGGACCCAAGGACTTGGACCATCGTCTACTGCTTTTCCAGGCCATAGAAGAGAGCTGGATCAGAAGAGAAGCAGCCGGGACTTGAACCAGCACTCTTATGGGATGCTGACACTGCAGGCGGCGGCTTTATACGTCACTGTGCTGGTCTCAATAGTTCTGTTTCTAGCATAGTTCTTACCCCTTTGTGGAAAGACCAATGACAGGTACACTTGCAGTGGGGTGATTCTCCTGATTGTGACTCCCCCTACACACATACAATGCTTCCACTCCTGTGCCCTGCTTTCCTTTGTATCCTCCATACCACTTATCCATACATAGAGTGCACACTGAATCTTTTTATGTATTCATGTCTTTTATTCTGCTGCTCCTCTGGAATGCACACCTTATGATGCCGGAGGCTTTTGCCTCTCCAATTCACCTTGACATCCCCATTTTCTAGAAGACTACCTGAGCAAATATTGGTAGACAGGAGGAAAAAATGAATGACTAATAATTGGGAGTGTCTTTTCCCCATGCAAGAATATGCAGGCGAACTCTGGTGTATCAGTACCCACAGGATGTCCTGATATCTTCAGGCATATTTTGCAATTGTAAAGTTCAAACAGAGCAAATGATTTTGCCTGGAAGTAAATTCCACGCATGGGTAGACAGGGATGCCAGGCAGCACAGCTAATCTATAGACGTTCCCTAGAGAGGAATTGCTGCAGGTTCCTGTCCCACATTCTTAGCCCACTCTGTCCTTACTGATTCCTAATTTGTAGTCACTTCAGGTCTCTGCAGAAACATCAGCTCCCATCTCTGCTTCAAGTCTCTTCTCAGCCTGTGGCTTCTGCTTTTGTTATTACTAGAAAACTACCACCAACTTTATTTTTCTGTGCCCTTTCCTCATATTCTCTTTGTTATTTTTTGGTTTATTCCTTCTTTTGTACTCATGGATCTTTAGAGGGTAGAGGAGACCAATCAATATGTTCTGTGTGCAGTTTAATCTGGAAGCTCAGTGCTTGTTTGCTGGTTGATTGGTTGGATTTTATTTTGTCCTTCAGGGTAAACCAATGGAGTATCCATAAGCACAAAATATTACCTTAGTATCTTTATACATGAGGAGGGGTAAAGGGCCTTAAGTAAACCATAATTAAAAATATATCTGCCAATGAATTTTCATGCATTAGCTAAATAAACTGATTTTACCAGCATTTCATACAGTCTCCTATAGTAGGTAGTACAGAAACCGATATTTATATTTCATAGACAGCAAATTAATGTGACAAGAATAACTCTACGAAGCTAATTAAGAGAGAATCAGGCATCCCAATCCACACTGGACATGCGGAGCTAAGGCGTTTCATATTTAATGCAGTCTAGGAATAGTTAAGGAAAGACACTGTTTCACAAGTGTGGCCTACTTTTGAAGATATTTGAGACATTTTTAAGCTGTATTTTAATTGTATTCTATCTGGAAGAGGAGAGGGAGTGGGAGAGGGGAGGGTTGTGGGTGGGAGGGAAGTTATGGGGGGGCAAAGCCATTGTAATCCATAAGCTGTACTTTGGAAATTTACATTCATTAAATAAAAGTTAAAAAAAAATTGTATTCTATCATAAAATATTGTCCATTATCAAATCTCTTGTTAAATCAAAGAAGCAAAAACTATGATCCTAAAATGTCTCTAACTTAATTTATGTGTATAATTTATAATAGGACAAGATGTTGTCCTTTTTTAAAAAAAATTATTTATTTGAGAGGTAGAGTAACAGACAGTGAGAGAGAGAGACAGAGAGAAAGGTCTTCATTCCGCTGGTTCACTCCCCAGTGGCCACAATGACAGGAGCTGCACCAATCTGAAGCCAGCAGCCAGGTGCTTCTTCCTGGTCTCCCATGTGGGTGCAGGGGCCCAAGCACTTGGGCCCTTCTACTGCTTTTCCGGGCAACAGCAGAGAGCTGGATTGGAAGAGGAGCAGCAGAGACTAGAACCGGCACTGTTATGGGATGCCGGAGCCACAGGCAGAGGATTAATGTACTGTGCCAGGTTGCCCCATGTGGTCCTAATTTCCTTCAGATACCACTCTGATATGGAGATATGGAAAATCACTATTCAAGTAAAAATAATTTGTTTATAATGGCCTACCTTTAAAACATCTTCTAAAATAATTCCATTTCTCTTAAGCAGACTCTGCTTTTTTGAAATTACAATGAAGAAATTAAAATGTGATAGAGTTTTATACTCAAAAGTGTCTGGCTGTCTCATATATGATACTTTCTTTACTTGGGATGTTTGCTTTTTTCCAATCTATCACTCAGGAGGAGGCAAACGTGATTCAGAGAATTACTTTAATAAGTGAGTTCTTGAGCTTCTTGATCCGTATCATCAGAAATATTAGAATCACTACAGGCTGGCGCCGTGGCTCAATAGGCTAATCCTCCGCCTGCGGCACTGGCACATGGGGTTCTAGTCCCGGTCGGGATGCCAGATTCTGTCCTGGTTGCTCCTCTTCCAGTCCAGCTCTCTGCTGTGGCCCGGGAGTGCAGTGGAGGATGGCCCAGGTCCTTGGGCCCTGCACATAGGAGATCAGGAGGAAGCCCTGAGAAGGGTCAGTACTCTTTCAGATGCCGTGCACCTTACATGTGGAGGCTATGAGATCACAGCATTACCAGATCCGAGTCCAAAATAAATGCTCTCACTTCACTTTTCTGACTGGGGTTTTCACTATCCTCGTGTATGAGAGAGAACCAGTGAGAGAGAGAACAGTGATGTATGAAGGGGAAGATAATCTGCTCAGTTAATCCTTCTGATAGAGAGCATAGGAGTGATAGACAGAAGCACTCTACAATTCCTTGAAATGCTATAGTTGTTAAGTCTCAGTGTTGTTACAAACCCTTTCATGCTGTTAATGTATTGGCTGATTGCTTTGCTGAAGATTCTCCAAAGCTCTAGCAAAGATTGCCTTTAGTAAAATTGAGGATGAGGGGTTTCCGGTTTTTCATCATGATTAATAAGAGTCACATATTCTTTGTGTGTTAACAATATTTTCATTATTAAGTGTTACATATGACCAATTTTGATGTGAGTTCCAATTTTTACTTTGGGAAAGTTTGTCACTGATTCTAGTTATACATTTTATTTTATTAAAATAAAAATAACATAGCCTATGTTTTTTTTTTTCTCTCTTTTTCTTGGTAACTGTAGTGACAGGCATCTGAGAAACCATTGCATTAATATTTGAACTTCCTTCCCCCTACTTCTTTCTTTTTCAGTCCTTGATTTCTTGGTTTATCTTTATGCCACAGTATATAAGCAATGGAGAATTTAAAGTCAGATTTAGCCACATATAAATTAGGTATAAAAATGATAATTTAAACATATCCATGACAAGGATTTCTGACAATTAAAAACATAAAAATATTGAACATGGCAAATAGAAGACATGATAAATATTTTTCTAGCTACCCCATTTAAGTGGACTTAACAAGCAAACAATAATTATTAAAAGATGTTATGTTTATCAAACAAAATGAATAAAGCAGCAAGGGCAAAAGCTTTTCCTTTAAATCTGTAGCTGTATTGCAAAATCTAGAATGCCTCATTTGATGTAAATAACATTCACAACAAAGCACTTAGACTTATGACAATGCCAAATTCAGATTTACTGTGGCTAAAATAACACAATAAGCACAATTAACACTATAGGCACATTAATGCTGATGAGTTCTTGGGACCTAAAGTTATTTTCTGGATATATATCCTGTCTTTCCTTTCTCATCCTCTCACATCTCACTCCTTTCTAATCTGACTTCTATCCACAACATTCCACTGAACTCTTAACACTAAATTTACTACTGGCCTCACAGATGCTAAATCAGGGCTGTACTTTTCAGTTATTATACTATTTAATCTCTCAGTGTTGGAGAGATAATTTATCTTGGATCTTGCTATGAGCTGAAATGTATGCCCTTATATAAAATTCATATATTTAAATTCTAACTCCAACGTGATGGGATTTGGAGATGGAGCCTTGGGGAGGTAATAAAGTTTAGAAGAGGCCTTGAAGATGGGGCCACATAATGGGATTAGAGATTTTAAAAGATGAGACATCCAAAAGTTTTCTGCCTCCCTCACCCCCAACTATGTGAGAAGATAGCATGAAGGCAGATTTTCTGCAAGCTAAGAAGTGGGCCCTTGACACAAACCAAACATCCTGGCAAAGGATTTTAGTTCTCTAGCTTCCAAAACTGAGAAAACAAATTCTCATGGAACTTCATGTACTACAGCTGCAATGAAAAACTACTACATATGTGACATTCTTCTGAACCAAACAGCATTATCACTGTAGGACTTGCAGTCTATTAGTACCATCTCATGAAGTCTTTATCAAAGGCTTAACCACCACAACACTAGAAAATGTATCCATATTGATATATTTTTAATTGCAAACTTTATGTTCGTTTCCCCTTTATTCAATACAGTGAGGATCAGATCCACATGTACTGCTCTGGCACTTGCTGAAATGTCTTTACCAGCTCCGTTGTCTGGTCACTTTCTTTTCACGATACAGCCACCACTTTCCCAGGATATCTACAGAACAATGACTAGAATCAATAATTGAATTCAGCAAAGTCACAGAATTACAAGGTTAAAAACAAAGATCAATTACAAAATAAAAGATCAATTATATACCTTTATAATGGGTAGGGAACTTTTTTCTTGTAAAGGGTCAGATAGAAAATATTTTAGGTTTAGTTGCTCAGACTTATGTCACATACTCAATTCTGCAGGTTTAGCCTAAGTGCCTATCAGTATTATGTAAATGAATTGGAGGGCTATGTTCTACTAAAACTTATTTATAAATTTAGGTTGTGGACTGTGGCTTTCATCCCCTGTTACATACTTTGAACAGAGATTAGAGCACTTGGCATTGTAACTTTTGAAACTAAATAAATTTAACAAAAACCAGCTTTCAAACTTGGCCAATATGTTTTACCCAAGGTAGCTTCTGTTCATAATGAATTGTATACTACCTTGATACACACACGAATTGTAATTCAATTTAGAAATACACTCTTGTAATCAAACTGAGCTTTGACAAATGATAGCAGCTGAAACTCCAGGTACTTAGAGCATGAAAGCTGCCAAAACATGCCCATATAAGATAGATGCCACTTGAAGCCAAACAGGCTATTTCCGCATGTCACATTCTTTTCTCTGGCTATAAATAGACAAGGATGCCTACTTTTACCATTGCTATTTAATATTGTCATGGACGTTTTAGCCAGAGCCATTAGGCAAGAAATAGAAATCAAAGGGATGCAAATTGAAAAGGAAAAGTCAAATTATCCCTGTTTGCAGATGACATGGTTCTATATAAAAGGGATACAAAAGATTCCACAGACTATTGAAATTCATAAAAGAGTCTGATAAAGTGATAGGATATAAAATCAATACAGAAAAATCAATAGCCTTTGCATACACAAGACAATCTCATGGCTGAGAAGGACTCCTATGGTCAATCCCATTCATGATGGCTTCAAAAATAATTAAATACCTTGGAATAAATTAACCAAGGAGGTCAAAGTTCTCTACAATGAAAATTACAAAACATTAAAGAAAGAAATAGAAAGGCCAGCGCCACGACTCACTAGGCTAATCCTCTGCCTGCGGCACTGTCACCTGGGGTTCTAGTCCCAGTCGGGGCACCAGATTCTGTCCCGGTTGCTCCTCTTCCAATCCAGCTCTCTGCTGTGGTCCGGGAGTGCAGTGGAGGATGGTCCAGATTCTTGGGCCCTACACTCGCATGGGAGACCAGGAGGAAGCACCTGGCTCCTGGCTTTGGATAAGCGCAGCGTGCCAGCTACAATGCGCCGGCCATGGAGGGCACTTGGGGGGTGAACAAACGGAAAAAGGAAGACCTTTCTCTCTGTCTCTCTCTCACTGTCTAACTCTGCCTGTCAAAAAATAAAAATAAAAAAAATAGAAATAGAAGACACATAAAATGGAAAAATTCCCCATGTTCATGGATTGAAAGAATTATCAAAATGTCCATACTACCAAAAGCAATTTATAGATTCAAATCAATCCCAATAAAGTATCAAGGACATTCTTCTCAGATTTAGAAAAATACTGATGCTAAAATTCATATGGGAACACAAGATACCCCAAAGAGCTAAAGCAAACTTATACAACACAAACAAAGCTGGAGGCATCACAATACCAGATTTCAAGATATACTACACGGCAGTTATAATAAAAACATCCTGGTATTGGCAAAAAAAAAAAAAAAATTAGATGTGTAGACACATGTAACATAATAAAAACTCCAGATATAAATCCACACATCTAGAAACAACTAATCTTTGACAGAGGAGCTAAAATCAAACTCTGGAACAACAACAGTCTCTTTAACAAATGGTGCAGGTAAACTGGAACTCCACATGCAGAAGTATGAAACTAGACCCGTATATTACACCTTAAACTAAAATCCACTCAAAATGGATCAAAGACCTAAATCTACAACCCAACACATTGGATAAATTCTGGAAGACATTAGTATAGGCAAAAACTGCTTGCAAAAGTACCCAGAGCACAGGCAATCAAATCCAAAATTGACAACTGAGATTACATCAAGCTTAGAAGCTTCTGCACTGCAAAATAAACCCTCAGCAAAATGAAGAGGGGACCAACAGAATGGGAGAAAATATTTACAAACTATGCAACTGGTAAGAGATTAATGTTCTGAATGTATAAAGAGCTCAAGAAACTCAACAAAAACAAACTGACAATCCAGTTAAGAAATGGGCCAAGGACTTGAAGAAGCATTTTTCAATAAATGAAATTGAAATGGTCAACAGACCCACACATACCTCTATCATCTAGTGAAGATATGAAATTTTCAGTGTTAGCAGAGTCACTTACATCTTAAAACTTTTTTCATTATCTAGATATAGGAGGTTTGTTGGGCCATTATTCCTTTCAAAACTTAGCCACATTTTTTTCCCTCTCATCATATTCCAATTTCCCATGTCAGTTCTTTTGAAGTTATTGCATAGGTCCTCAACATTCTGTTATTTTTCCATCATGTTTCCTTCTCAAATTTGATCATTTCAATAATCCATTTTATTTTGAAGATCCTTTTCTAATTTCTCTCCAGGCTGCAATAAAACTGCTCCAAATACTGTTATAATTATATTTTAATTTCTAATAATTTTTTCTATGATCATTCTTTGCTGATATTTCTCTATATTTATAAAATGTCCTAGCAGTATATATTCCTCCACCTTTCTGATCAGAATCTTGGTACCTACTGCAGAGCTCTTGTCTGATAATTCCAACATGTGTGTTAAATTCTGGTTGATATGTATTGATTGTTTTCTCCTTAAAATAAGACACAATTTATTGGCCTTTAATCTATAAATAGTTTGGATTTGTATGCTGGCTATTTTGATTGTTTTTGTAGAGATTTTACTGTAGTTCTATTTGTTCAGAGTTATATCAGCCAAATAACTTGGTTAGGCTGCTATATATACTCTGCTGAGTTCATAATTCTCAGATCTCAATTCATATCTCTGCTTTTTCTACATGATACTTTTGGGTGGTACCTACATGCTTGATTCATTGCTTCTTCAGGAAATTGCGCTTTATGTGTGTGTGTGTGCGTATAATTTTATGTACATACATAGGATACTTATATATCCATTTTATATCATATTTATGTTTATATAAGAGTATATTGTATATTTTGATGTAACATGTAATCATATATAATATTTTATATTGTCAACATATACGGATTCTCATTTTCCAGATTTCTCCTTTCTTCACTTTTCAGCTACCCTGATTTTTCTGGGCCACTTCCCTATTTCTTTTGTCCAGAAGATGAACGGCTTTCTTAGCAGTGTTTAAGCAGTCTGTGCCATTACTGCTGTGACTGTACAAATGGACTTGTTCCAAATTTTATTTCCAGTCTGAATCTACCTGCTTTTGTTCCACAATAGAGACCTCAGACTTATTTTTTTTTTCACTAGAATTTAGAACTTATTTCTGGTAGAACCAGTGTGTGAGAAACTCACTCCTCCACTCAAGAAGCAGAAACTCCCAGATATGTAATTAATAGCATAAGGATTTAGATCTTTTATTTTATATGAAGAAGTATTCCTGGATATGGTATGGTAACAGCAGATTGAATACTGGAGAGTTTGAAATTTAGGGACATTGTATACAGGGAGCTATTTAGTCTAACTGTGGTTTCACTGCTATTGGAACAGGTAGGATGATTTTCTTTTTCTACTTAACTTTTCACTTTGAGGTTATTAACATACATCTCTAATACATAGTTACACAAATGGATATCATGTACTCTTTTCTTTTAAAAGACTTATTTATTTATTTGAAAGTAATTTTTTTTCTTTTCTTTTCTTTTTTTTTTTTTTTTTCATTTTTTGACAGGCAGAGTGGACAGTGAGAGAGAGAGAAACAGAGAGAAAGGTCTTCCTTTGCCGTTGGTTCACTCACCAATGGCCGCCGCGGCTGGTGCGCTGCGGCCGGCGCACCGCGCTGATCCCATGGCAGGAGCCAGGTGCTTCTCCTGGTCTCCCATGGGGTGCAGGGCCCAGGGACTTGGGCCATCCTCCACTGCACTCCCTGGCCACAGCAGAGAGCTGGCCTGGAAGAGGGGCAGCCGGGACAGAACCGGCGCCCTGACCGGGACTAGAACCCGGTGTGGCAGCGCCGCAAGGCGGAGGATTAGCCTAGTGAGCCGCAGCGCCAGCCTGAAAGTAGTAATTTTTACATAGATAGGAAGAAACAGAGAGACAGAGAAATCTTCCATCTGCTGGTTCCCTCCCCAAACAGTCACAATGGCTGGGGCTGGGCCAGACTGAAGCCAAGTGTCAGGAGCTTCTTACAGATATCCTAAGTAGGTGCGGGGACCTAAGTACTTGGGCCATCTGCTGCTGTTTTCTCAAGCACACTAGAAGGGAGCTGAATTTACAACAAGTCACATGGGAACTTACAGTATGTTAACCTTTGGGATGTTATTTTTTATAACATTCTCAAGGGAATTACAATAATTCCCTTGAGATTCATCTAATTCATTTTGTGTTTTACTAGCATTCCATGGTAAATATACATCCTGACTGTTTAACATTCATAACTTGAAAGACAAATTGGTTATTTCTAATTTTTCATAACTGCAAACATGGCTGCCATGAATATCGACATTCAGGTGGGTGATTAAACATAAATTTTCTTTTCTGTGGGACAAGTCATCAAGATTTCAGTTTCTGGGTTATATAGTAATTGCAAGTATAGTTTTATAAGGCATTGCCAAATTAGTTTTTCTGAGTGGATCGATCATGTTACATTCCCACTAGCCATGTGTTTCTTTTCTGCAGCCTCACCAGCATTTGATCTTGTCTTTGTTTTTTTGTATTAGCCATTTTTTATGTATGTAATGCTCTTTGTAGTTTTAATTTTCATTTCCCTGGAGTCTAATTATGTTGAATACCTTTCTGTGTACTTATTTGATATTTTATAGCTTTATTTAAAAAAATTATTTGTTTATTTGAAAGGCATGAAAGAGTTACTGAGCGAAAGAAAGAGGGAGAGAGAGAGAGAAAGAGAGAGGGAGAGAGAAGAATCTTTTATCTGCAGGGTCTCTCTTCAAATAGCTACAATGCCAGGGCTGGACCAAGCTGAAATGAGGATCCAAGAGCTTCGTCTGGGTCTCTCATATGGGTGCAAGGGCCCAAGTATTTGGGCCGTCCTCCCCTGTATTCCCAGGCACATTAGCAGTGATCTGGGTTGGAAGTGGCACCTCCAGAACCTGAACCGGTGCCCATATGGGATGCTGGTATCTCAAGTGGTGGTTTAACCCACTATGCCACAACACTGGACTAATCTTTATATCTTCTTAGATAAAATACCAGTTTTGTCTTGTCTTTCTTACTGGATTATTTCTATTTTTAGTGTTGAATTTTCAGTGTTCTGTGTACACACTAGATACTGGTCTTGAGTTAGATATGTTGCTTGCAAAAAAGTTCTGTTTTTCCAAGTTTGTACTTGTTTCTTTATACTTTTCTTTCTTTATACCTTAATAGGATCTTCTAGAAAGCAAAATTTTTAATTGTGTGGTGGTCTAATTGATCAGTTTTTCATCTGCATTTCTAAGAACTCAGCTTTATCTTAAAACCAGAAGAATTTATCTAAGAAAAATTCTTTTTAGTATACATTTACTGTTTAAATCCATGATCAACTTTGAGTCAATTTTTAGGCAAGTTGTGAGACTTTTAGTTTCTTTTTCCTTCATGTGGATGTCCAAATTCTTCATCATTATTTGTTAAAAAAAACTGTAATTTCTCAAAATTGCTTTTGTACTTTGTAAAAAATAAATTGGACATGTTTTGATGGTCTCTCTTTAATTTTTTTGCCATTAATTTACATGTCTATCTCTTTGCTGATAACCACACATTCTTTATTAGTATCACTAATGATATTAAGTCTTATTATTGGGTTTATTTATTCTTCCTACTTCAATCTTTTATTTCAAAATCATTTTGGATACTTGGAACCTATGACTTCTATCTAGATGTTTCTTCAAAAATATTTTTTAGGAATTTCAGTAAATCTATATTCAAGTTGAGGAAAATTGGAATCTTTGTTGGTTCTCTCAAGCTATGAATGCAGTATACCTCCCATTTATATAAATATCCTTTATGAATTTAACATAAAGAGTCCATACAAGCTTTGTTGGTTTTTACCTATTTGATTTTCTTAGGAATGTTTGTAAAAATATTACTTTTGGTTTCAGTTGTTGGCCATTGTTGGATGCTTTTAAAACTAAAGAATACATTGGGAAAAAGAGAGGGAGGAGATGCACAATTTGGGACATGCTCAATTGGACTTGCCCCAAATGGTGGAGTTAGAAACGTGCCAGGGTATTCCAATACAATCCCATCAAGGTGGCATGTACCAATGCCATCTCACTAGTCCAAGTGATCACCTTCAGTGCACAATTGATCACACTGGTAGGTCTAAGAGTCAAGGGGATCACACAAACAAAGCTAGTGTCTGCTAATACTAACTGATAGAATCAAAAAGGGAGAGAACGATCCATCATGGGAAGCAGGAGACACAGCAGACCCATAGAATAGCAGATGTCCTAAATAGCACTCTGGTCTCAGAATCAGCCCTTAAGGCATTCGGATCTGGCTCAAGAGCCCATGAGAGTATTGTAGTCATGGAAAGCCAAGACACTATGGAAAAAAAAAAAAAAAAAACCCTAAATGAAAGATCTCTGTGAGTAACATCCCAGTGGAAAGAATGGGGCCATCAAAGAAGGAGGTAGCTTTCTCTGAAGGGAGGAGAGAACTTCCACTTTGACTATGTCCCTGTCGGAATCAGATCGAAGTCGATGAACCCTAGGGGCTTCCATGGCCTTGGAAACTCATGACTAGAGCCTAGGGAGATTACTGACGCCATAAACAAGAGTGTCAAATTGTTAAGTCAACAACAGGAGTCACTGTGTACTTATGTCTCATGTGGGATCTGTCCTTAATGTGTTGTCCAATGTTAACTAATGCTATAACTAGTACTGAAACAGTATTTTACACTTTGTGTTTCTGTGCGGGTGCAAACTGATGAAATCCTTCTTTAGTATATACTGAATCGATCTTCCGTATACAAAGATAATTGAAAATAAAAAAAAAAAAAACTTGGTTTTAATTTGTAAATTGCTTAGAAAATTAATCAATTTTTTAAAAATATCATGTAGGATCTCTGTCCTTAATGTGCTATAACTAGTACTCCACAGTATTTTTCACTTTGTGTTACTATGTGGAGGCAAACTTTTGAAATGTTTACGTAATATATACTAAACTGATCTTCTGTATATAAAGAGAATTGAAAATGAATCTTGATGTGAATGGAAGGGGAGAGGGAGCAGGAAAGGGGAGGGTTGCGGGTGGGAGGGAAGTTATGGGGGGGGGGGGCATTGTAATCCATAAGCTGTACTTTGGAAATTTATACTCATTAGGGGAGAGCGGCAAGATGGCGGAATATGAAGGGAGCACACTATTAGTCCGGGGGAGAGACAGGTTAATAAAAGTGGAGATACTGCAGGGTCAAGGAAGAGTAGGGGAAGAAACAGCAGAGGAAACTCTTCTGGAACTAGTGATTCACAGTGGACCTGCGTGGAGAGCGTGGGAGCTCAAGTTCAGGACACCAGCGACAGACTCAACACACCAGCGCTGGTACACGAGGTGAGCCGAACCTCAATAGCCCGAGACACCAGCGGGCAAGCAGAAAGAGGAGACTAGAGGGAACGAGGCTTGAAACTCCATGGGGAAAAGTTCACCAAGCTAACTGGAAGAGAGAGAGGAAAAAAAAAAGTGACCGATACAGACACGAGTTTCTCTCTCTCCGCTCACCTCTCAAAGGTGAGCAAGACAAAGAGCAGGCACCATTTTGGACATACGTCATAAGCAGGGTGACCCCAGGTATGCACCGGCCCTGAGCCTAGCAGAAAAACCTGACTCTGGGGGGAGGGGTGAAATAACAGGAGATTAGCATCTAACTTGGCAACCCAGTGGGAGACTGCAGGAGAATTGGAGCCCACACTGAGGGCAGCAGAGATTTCCTGTGTGGTCCTTGGGAAAGAGCTTCTGATCTCTGGCTCCTGTGGGTATATCATTCTCCTGCTAACTACCTCCAATTCTGTTCAGCTGTGCGGAATTACTTCCCATAAATTTCCCAGGTTTGGAGAAGGACAGAGTCACCTTAGTACAGGAAGCTTATAGAACCCCTAATAAACATGACCAAAAGAGATCCTCACCACGACATGTTGTAATCAAACTCACCACAGTGAAAAATAAAGAAAAGATCCTAAAATGTGCAAGAGAGAAACGTCAGATTACTCTTAGAGGATCTCCAATTAGACTCACAGCAGACTTCTCATCAGAAACCCTACAAGCTAGAAGGGAATGGCGAGACATAGCCCAGGTACTAAGAGAGAAAAACTGCCAGCCCAGAATACTATATCCTGCAAAGCTCTCATTTGTGAATGAAGGTGAAATTAAGACTTTTCATAGCAAACAGAAACTGAAAGAATTTGTTGCCACTCATCCTGCCCTGCAAAAGATGCTTAAAGATGTGTTACACACAGAAACACAGAAATATGGTCACCAATATGAAAGAAGGTAAAGGAAGGAAACCTCACAGCAAACGATCACAGGAAGTTCAATTTCTCTTTGACATAGAATTAAACTCTGATGCTCTGTTAAAGCAATGTGTTAAAGTAATCTATTATGTTCTCTTGATGTCTGTTAAATTCTAATTGTTCAAAACAGTGAATTTTTATTAAGAGCAATGGGTTATTTAAATATGTGCTTATTTTAAAAGATTTGAATAATCACCTTTTAACAATGATCAAATTTGGTCTATGTTATGTCATGATTTTAAGGAATCTTATTTCAACCAGATATTTTGGATTTTGAGCCTTCTTGGCATTCTTGACAGGCATTCAAAAAATCAAAGTTTCAAACAATCTAGTCTCTAAAATTTCCAGTAAATCCTGGACTTTGGTTTTTCCAGTTTGGGCCCAACTGAAAAAATCGAAGGACCTATGTCTCTCATCTTATAGAGACACCAACTAATCAGGCTATTTGGATTATATTAGAAGTACTGTTAAGATGTGGTGTGGTACCAAACTTTAAGTTTCTATAATGGAAAATGCTATTAATACAAATGTTTGAGAATAAAAAGTCTAATGATCTTGTGTTACTAGACATGATAGTTATCTTAATGAGAAAGCCCCAGAGGCCTAAAGGGTTAAATACTTGTAAAATCCTACAGGTGCTTTCAAAAATACTGTGAAGTAAGCAAGTGCCTCTTGTTGGTTGATGAGTTTATAATTTTAAACATGGCGACTTAAAGTCTTTTGTCATCCACAGTTATATATGATGTGCTGCTCATAAAACTAAAGCATTGTTGGTCCTGTGTTTAGCTGTCCTCCTATAGGTTCCTATGGACTTTTTCCAGCCACTTCTATTGTATTCAGTACTTTGGGATGGCTCTGTAAACAGACGAAGCCAATAATGTATTAACAGTACCAACTGAGAGAAAGTATGGTTAACTGAGGTTACTAAAAACAAAAAGCAATTCAAATCAATTGGCAATCTACAAAAAGAGTTAAAGATTTTAAAAGCTATTATTAAAATTGCTATATTGGTCTACTATGCTATGTTATATGTGTACATATTGTATGTCCACATGGGGAAATTTTATTAAGAGTATTATTTTAATTGGCTTATAGATAAGATTGTCCATAAATTTAAGCTGCTAAAACTAATCAAAGATACATTTTAATTCGTGTGACCTGAATCTCTGCATCATATGTTTTATACTTGTTGGTAGAAAGAAACTAAAAACATTTTATATGGTTGTGCTTAAGTTTACTGGCTAAACAAACTACACCATGTTAGATATTTAAGAGGTGTTTTCAAATACATGATTCTTAAAATTTATAGAAGGCACTGGACCTTCTGGTAAATGTTTTATTAAGTTGTTATCCAATGGTTGAAACTGTTTGCTAAGTATTCATGTGATATTGCTATTGTCAGCAAGCGATCTAGGGCTTGCTCCCTCATTTCTCTATTCTAAGCCCAACTTGTTCTTTCATTTCTCTATTCTCTTCAAGGTAGGAAACTAATTCTATTATGAAGGAATCTGTAGGATGCACAATTTAATCTTGAGACCTTATAAAAGAGATGGCTAACATTTTTCTGTAATAGCATAGCCAAAATAAGAGCTTAAATAATAATCTCATAGCCAGATTCTCTTCATCATCAGCGAAGTATACAGTAAGTAGAAAAAACCTCCCTTTCAGACCAAAGGGAAAGAAAGTTTTTAAGTGAGAATATAATTTTGCTCATGAGCATTGTCTACCTTAGAAAAACTACTACAGAACATGCCTGTGACTATAGACTTGCAGTTCAGGCCACTGAAGATTAGAGATGGGACATGGGCACTCCCTTGACTTGCATCCTCTGGTCTGCTTTAACAAAAACCAGGAGGAAAAGAAAGCTAGGCATCAGACGCAATGGGTGGCAGGCCTATTAATGGCTGATCTGTACAGTGATCTGCCCTCAAGGAGACCCAACAGGCCAGTCCACTGCAGTGGCTTTCAATGTGGTAAGCCTGGGCTTCAGCAGAAGTCAGCTTGTGAAGAGCCCTGGCAGCTCTGCCAAGAGTTGGATCACTGGAAATGGACCTGCCCTGGAGTCGAAGGATGCCCAGGTCAGAGCCACAGATCTTATTGGCTCTAAGCTGAAAAGCCCTTCACTCAGCCCAACTTCCAAAGTGACCACTGCAGCTGAGGGGATGGTCAAGTAGGATGAGCAACATTGCAGGCAGAACTGTAAATTTCTTGTTAGAGATGCCCCCTGCCTTTACCTGGCCAGCTCTCCTCCCAGGCCAGCCAAGTAATGAAAGTCAACAGAGTGCCTTCCCCTAGGAGGTTCACACCTCCCTTAGGATATACCCCATGTGAAGAGATAGATAGGTCTGGGCCTCTTAACTTACAAGGCCTAAAGCCCACCAGATTATTATCAAGCCCCTTCTATCAGGTTCTATTTGCCTCTCAATCAGAAAACTTAATTGTAGCTTAGACAGCACCTTTCTTAGCTCCTCTAATGATGACTCTGTCCTTTGTTCTAGACCCTGTCTAGCGTACTTGGGCCTCATTCCTTTGTAATCATAACCTCTACTCTACCACCAATGGCTCTACTCCCAACCTGTGTGTACTGATGGTCCTCTTCCCCACTTAATGCTGTATAATTGTTCAAACCTGGTAAATGCCACTCTTAGGATCATTTTTTTTTGTGAAAGGATCATTGGTTACTATCCTCACTCTGTCTTTTATGACCTTGTCTAAATATGATCAGAGTCGGCAAACTTGGAAGGCTTCCATAGCCTTGGCAACTCATGACGACAGCCTAGGGTGGTTACTGGCGCCATAAACTAGAGTGTCAATTTGTTGGGTCAACAACAGGAGCCACTGTGCACTTGCTCCTACTGTGGGATCTCTGTCCTTAATGTGCTGTACATTTTGATTTAATGCTATAACTAGTATTCAAACAGTATGTTTCACTTTGTTTCTATGTGGGTGCAAACTGTTGAAATCTTTATACTAAATTGATCCTCTGTATATAAAGAGAATTGGAAATGAATCTTGATGTGAATGGAAGGGGAGAGAGAGTGGGAGAGGGGAGGGTTGCGGGTGGGAGGGAAGTTATTGGAGGGGGAAGCCATTGTAATCCATAAGCTGTACACTGGAAATTTATATTCATTAAATAAAAGTTTAAAAAAAAGAAATGTATACTCATTAAATAAAAGTTAAAAAAAAACTTAATAATATATTTAGTTAAGTTTATGGTAGAGTATAATTTTGGAATATGGTAGATATCTCTCCATAGTTTTGGAACTTCAAATTTCTCATCAAGAGCAGGTGTTTGGCCTAGTGTTGACCATGCTAGGTTACCATAAGATGTCCACCTCTCACACTGAAGTACTTGGTCTGAATCTATTTCCTGGCTCCAGCACCTGGCTGCAAATTTCTGGTAACACAATTGCCAGGAGACAATGCTTATGGCCCAAATAAATGTATTTCTTCTGCCCACATGGGGACATGGATTGATATTTTGGATCTCAGCATCAGCCCTTGGCCACTGTAAGCACTGAAATAGTTAACACAGTGGATGGGAGCTCTCCCTTTCTGTCTATTTTTCTCTGTGTCTGGGCCTTTTAAATAAAAATAGAAATATTTAAGAAATAGTTTTCTTCAAATTTGAGAGACATTTCATAAACAAAACATTGAAATTTTCTTCTAAAGCCTTTTAAAATTACATTAATATATGCCTTAATACATAAAATAATTCAAAAATTTTGTTGAATTCCAATTCATTTAATGCTTTAAATTTTGAATCTGAGAGTACATGTCATTGGCACAAAAGCTGCTGAGATAAGGAGTAGTAAGATACATTTTAGGGACCAGCACCTGTGGCACTGGTATCCCATATGAGTGCTGGTTCAAGACCTGGGTGCTCTTCTTCCAATCCAGCTTCCTGCTGATGGCCTGGGAAAGCAGTGGAAAATGGCCCAAATGGTTGGGCTCCTAAACCCACGTGGCAGACACAGAAGAAGCTCCTGGTTCCTGGCTTTGGATCGGCCCAGCTCTGGCCATTGTGGCCATCTGGGGGGTTAACTATCTCTCTATCCCTCTCTCTCTCTCTCCCTCTCTCTCTCACTCTCTATGCCCCTGCCTTTCAAATAAATAAATCAATATTTTAAAAGATATATTTTAAATATTTTAGCTTGATAATTTTAAAGAGAATTGTTTTGGGGAAGAAGTTATATAAATCGACACCATTACTTGGCTATCTCAATAATCTCTATTAAAACCAGGATGCTATTGGGTAATTATTTTTCCACACCTTTAAGTAGGGCTGCAATCATTGAGCATTACGATCAGCTAAAGTGGTTATCCTGGGGTGTGTGGTAAGAATTTGTTGGATGTTGCTCTAAAAGTACCTCCCTTTAGAAACATTCAGAATAGAACAGGAGTTTTAACAGATAATTGTGTTCTTTTCCAGTTGTTGCTGTCACCAGTTTCCTGAAAGCTCAGCTGCGAGATCAGGTAAAGGTGTGTGAACATGACATATCATATGCCAGGTAGAGGACTCTGCAGTATGATTATAACTACCTATGTATCCCTTGTTGGCAATTTTGCTCAAGATAGTTGCTTATCGGGAATAAAATATTTCTCTGATAACAGCTGCAGTTTATGTTTTCAAAAATATGTGTCATTTTGCCTAATAATGTGACACACCTTAAATACACAGCCAGGGTTAACTGTGGACTCCAATCTGAATGATGTTTATTTTTGAAAGTCATTAGAATGATAATTGCAACCTCTTTTGCCTCTTGAACTCTGATAAGATCTATAACTTGTTGATGGAACAAGTGATGACTGAACAGTCTATATAATATTTTAAATTTTTATTTATGTGAAAGGCAGAGAAACACAGAGAGAGGGACAGACAGAGTGACAGTGAGAGATCTTACATCCACTGGTTCGCTCCCCACATGCCTGTAAGAGTGGAGTCTGGGGCTTGCTGAAGCCAGGAGCTGGTACCTCAATCTGCATCTCCCATATAGGTGGCAAGGACCCAATTCTGAGCCATTGCCTGCTGCCTTCCTAGGTCTTTATTATTAGAGAGCCAGAAGCGGAAGTAGAGTCAGGACTCAGACCCGGGAACAGACATGAGGTGCATTCCATGTAGCCTATAAACTGTTGCTCCAAGTTGTTCACCTTGTCAATATATAATTAAAAAATAAACTAATTATGCTAATTTATATTTTTTTCATATTCTGTCTTTCTGCCTCTCCCTGTCTTGCTCATGCATACTTGCTGTTTTTAGTCACTCTTTATGTTTCTGCTTTACCCTTCAAATAGTTTAGATTTGGATGTGCATTAGAGCCCTAAACTGCTTTCTTCAGCAACAGATACCTAAAAGAACCCAGTGTGCCCAGAATTATCCCCATTAACTGGGTCTCCAAATGAAATGCTGTATATCAAAGCCTTCAGGCTTGAGATGCACTGCAGGGTTCTTTCTCTTGGTAAATGAAGCATGTTTTGTGGAGCACTGTGCATATCAGTGAATAGGAGTCTAGGGAAAAATAAAGTGTTGATTGTCTTAATATCTAGTCTGGAAAGAAGAAGTGAGCCAGGATATAAGCTTGGGTAAATAGAAACATACTCATGATATTTAAAAAGGAGGTGGGGGGACTTTTATGAGTTGGAATGTCAAAAAATATAATTAACTGAGATAGGGTCAGATGATCTCATTTCACTGAATAGCACATTGGCCAAAGGCTATTTACTTCTTTACAAATAGTTTTGTTGATGCAATTAACACCTGCTTTTTTTTTTTAAACCACTTGAGAAACAACAGGAAGAATTCAATGATTAAATATTAGTGTAGATATTGGTTTTTATTATCCTTAAAGCCCCTTCTGGTATTAATGTATGCAAATGTACTTAAAGGCTTCACTTTGTCTCTAGAACATGCACTAGAAAACAAACAGTGCTTCTTACTTAAAACACTCCAGTGCCTCTGTGCTGAGTGTCACTAATAGCTTTGTTGTTCTAACATAATTCTCTAGGTGCTCCTCTTTCCCTTTCTAATCTTCCTTTCATTAATTGAGGCAGATAGTCTTATGATTTGGATCCAGAGGTATATGAGGTGTGAAAATATACTCATATGTATCTGTTAATGAGATTGATTTTGTAGCAAACACGCCAGGCTGTGTGCCTCCTAGTATGTGTTTGTATTTTAGAATAGGCCCTCCAAGTAAACCATATAATTTTTACTCACTCTATTGTTTTTGCTTGAGTTTTCTTATTGAGATTTTTCCTTTAGAATTGGCCTTGTAATTTATTGAATCATGTTTAAAACATTTGTCTATGGCCCGTTACCAAAAAACTAGGGTAAATTTATAAATCATCAAAAGGCTTTCGGGAATTAGTCCATGAAGTGTGTGACCACTTGAGTATATCCAGTCTGCATTCAATGACCACTAAGTCCTATTTATCAGCATTTGGCTGGAGAGATGGGCAACAAATGCAGCAGCTACCTCAACTCAAGCAGACCCTAGGGATGCCACCCTCAAATTGAAGTTTATCATCTCCTGAAGTTATGTTGTTCTGGTGTTTGGTTCCATGTAGTGATGCCTACAGCTAGGTTAACTGTGATATACTTCTGATTTTCACAGATTGGATTGCAAGAAAAAGTAACTGGTACAGTGCTTAAGACATTTTTATACTCTGTTAGTAACAAATACATTTTATTTATAATTTAAACATTTTGCATTCAGTGCCACTAACCTCCATGCTATTGTCATACATGATTTTGTATTTAAAAAGATGTTAGATTGTACCTTCTTGTTAGGTCTGAATTTCTGTATGCTTTGCTAGCCAAATATTTATTTTATTATCTGAATCATATACAATTAATTTGACCAGTTTTATGTTCCTTTTACAAAAATTCTCAAACTTATAGAACCATACTGTTTCAAAATCCTCTTTACATATACATTTTAAATATTTATTAGTTAGTTAAACACTCTGGCTCTATCACAGTGTATTCTTTTCTTGCAACAACACATCCCATTATCTTTCAGGGTATAAAATTAATTATAATAATATAATGGATATAATATAATGGAAATTGCTTAGCATTGATATAGTGCTTACCATTGCTTGAGAATTAATGCAATTGACACTAGGTGGTTGGTCGCATGCAACTTGACAGTTAAAGACATCTCTTTGTCTTATAACAAAAGATTAAACAAAAAAGTCTGTATATCAGAATGCTGCTTTATTACAATTTGGAACATAACTTAGGGCTACACTAATATTAGATATATGCCAACATGTTCCCAACAACTTTTCAGAGCACATGTAGTTTCAAACTTGAACTCAAGAAAACATTACAGAATGGAACCAGATTCTTTGACTTTTTCTTCTCAGTCCCTTAATCTGTAAAGAAATAACACAGGTTCAGGATTCTGGTGTTTTGCAACTCACATTTCAAACTTGTTATAGTATATTACTTTTTAAAATCAATAGCCATCTATTCTTTTTGTTTATTTATATTTGCATAGCATATGGAAATGCTCTGGAAATCCGAGGCAAAGAGATGCAATTCCTACTATGTATGAAAAATCAATAGGATAAAATCAGTCCTTATAGTCCTTTATTTTTGACAATACTCCACTAAATTTTATCTAATACCATTGACTGGTATATTTTTTCAGCACTATTATTTATAATATAGTACAGCAAACTAAAACATATAGCTCATTCAACTGCCATGTCTTCCCTGTTCTGTGTCAGTAGCATATAGGGACTATAGGCAGTGATATGCACAGTAGATCCAAGCATATAAATTAAAGTTTAGTATTCAAATTCTACTTACTAATGATGATTGACCTAATTTAACAGTCTAGAATAGGAGTCAGCAAGACTTTTCCATAAAAGGGCAGGTAGTAAATTTTTTTACTTTGGAGTTTACATGGTATTTATGATAATTACTTAGCTCTTGGTTGTAGCCAAAGGCAAACTTAGACAAAATGCCAATGACTGGGTGTGGTTGTACTTCAATAGAAGTTTGCTTATAAAAATAAGTGATGCAGCCGGTGTTGCAGCTCAATAGGCTAATTTTCTGCCTGTGGCGCCGGCACACCAGGTTCTACTCCTGTTCGGTGCGCCGGATTCTATCCTGGTTGCCCCTCTTCCAGGCCAGCTCTCTGCTATGGCCCGGGAAGGCAGTGGAGGATGGCCCAAGTGCTTGGGCCCTGCACCTGCATGGGAGACCAGGAGAAGCACCTGGCTCCTGTCTTTGGATCAGTGCGATGTGCCGGCCGAAGTGCACCAGATGTGGTGGCCATTGGTGGGTGAACCAATGGCAAAAGGAAGACCTTTCTCTCTGTCTCTCTCTCTCTCTCACTGTCCACTCTGCCTGTCAAATAAATAAATAAATAAATAAGTGATGCATCAGAATTGGTCTATGAACCATTATTTGTCCACCACTGGTTTACAGGTATAAATTAAGAGCAAATGTTTTCAGTACCTAAAAGTAATAAGCATGCCTAATTAATTTCATGTATGGTCACTAACCTATTCTTTTGCTTTCATGTTGTCCATGAAGATACTTTTTACAATAATAGAGCTGTGTCACTGCATAACAAAATATTTATTTGAAGACATTTCCCATTGAAAGTTATTTATTCTTATTGATGGGAATATGAATATACATATTTTAAATGCATGCCATATATAGTAGATATGCCATATTATCTAGAATTTATCACATGGTGCTCAGGCATCATTTTTGTTGAAATACAATTACTCCTTGTTTTTTTTTTTCACTTTTAATTACTATCACATTGTAAGCTCTCCACTCATACCTCAAAGCCAATGTTTTTATAAAAGAAAAAATATGGGGAGAAATGTTATTTAAAATATCTATGCTTTATAAGAATCTGTAGTGAAGTTTAAAAAGATACATCAAAAAGCGAACAACTGAGAAAATTTTATTTAGAGCACTCAATTTATTTTCACTAATCTATTTTTGTCTGTTTACATACGTCTGTCATCTATAGAAATGTGAAGAATGATAATTCCATATTTACTTCAAAAGATGGTTGAATTCCAATTCAATGCCATCAAACTGACATGTACCAATGTCATCTCATTAGTCCAAGTGATCAATTTCTGTTCACAATTGATCATAATGATAGGACAAAGAGTCAAACGGATCACATAAACAAGACTAGTGTCTGCAAATACTAACCGATAGAATAAAAAAGGGAGAGAATGATCCAACATGGGAAGCAAGATACACAGCAGACTCATAGAATGACGGAAGTCGTAAACAGCACTCTGGTCTCAGAATCAGCCCTTAAGGCATGCGGATCCAGCTGAAAAGCCCATGAGAGTATTTCAGGCATGGAAAGCCAAGACACTCTGGCAAAAAAAAAAAAAAAAAAAATGACCTAAATGAAAGATCTCTGTGAGTGAGATCCCAGTGGAAAGAACAGGTCATCAAAGAAGTAGGTATCTTTTTCTGAAGGGAGGAGAGAACTTCCACTTTGACTACAAGCTTGTCTAAATATGATCAGAGTCAGTGAACTCAAAAGGCTTCCATAGCCTTGGAAACTCATGACAAGAGTCTAGGGTGATGCCATAAACAAGAGTGTCAATTTGTTAAGTCAACAACAGGAGTCACTGTGCACTTGCTCCTCATGTAGGATCTCTGTCCTTATGTGTTGTCCAATGTGAATTAGTGCTATAACTAGTACTCAAACAGTATTTTTCACTTTTTGTTTCTATGTTGGTGCAAACTGTTGAAATCTTTACTTAATATATGCTAAACTGATCTTCTGTATATAAAGAGAATTGAAAATGAATCTTGATGTGAATGGGAGGGGAGAGGGAGCGGGAAAGTGGAGGGTGGCGGGTGGGAGGGAAATTAGGAGGGGGGAAGCCATTGTAATCTTTGAGCTGTACTTTGGAAATTTATATTCATTAAATAAAAGTTAAAAAAAAAGATGGTTGAATTGAAGATATTTAGATTGCTTAAATTAGCCAAAGAAAAAAGGATATCTGTTCTTCTCTATACTTTCAACTAGGGAGGGAATGATAAAATAAGTAACCCCTGTGAGGAAGGCTCTGATTCAATTCTCATTCATCTGTTTCTTTTTTGCTTTAGAGGAGTTTTTTCTGGGGCTCTTTCCAATTAATATCACAAATGAAAGTGAACATGAAAAGAAAACACATGCCGTTTTTGAACTATATTTCTTTGCTATGTGATTGTAGATAATCCAAAACAAATAAGTAAATATATTTAGGAATGTGTGTGCATGCACACACACATTCTGCATGTAACTTATTAGATTACAAATGAGAATTATAATATCTGAGCATTTTCAATATTCTAGAATGGAATCAAAATTTTCTAAAATGGATTTGTTTTAGCATTAAGAGGATTGTGATGGTATTCCCAGTAAAATGCCAATGGCAGGCATCGTAAACATGATATTAATGTTTATGAAAACTTTGGTTTTCACGTCACAGCTAGTAATGTCCAGTAAAATGTCTTCTTAAAATGCATTCACTGTATTTTAACACAATTTTTAAGAATTAATATAATTTTTTCCTGAACTCTTCCTAAATAGAGCAAATTATAAGAAATACATAGGGATGCATCTTGAAAACTCAAGCAGTCAGCCATCCAAGAGATACTTAGGAAACAATGATTATTTTTCAGATAACTAAAAGAAAACACTTTCCCTGGAATCAATGATCTAAGAACAAATATAGGTAATAAATGTACTTACTTCAGTTGGTCAAAAAGAAGCCACCTTTTAATTTAAATTCTAGATACTATGTCTATGGTTTAACAATTATTCACTCCCTCCCTCTCTTCGTTTGTTCTCTGTCCTCCTTCCTTCCTTCCTCCTTCACCCCTCTCACCCTTCCTTGTTCCTTCTGCTTTAGTCACTTCCTCTTCTCCCCATTGATGAGTGAGGAACTCTCATCCTAGGATGAGTGTGATGGACAAACACAGGACAACTGACATGGATCAAACCTTGCAGTTTGTCCAGCACAGACAGTCATGATCTGGGATAGGACATTGTGTCATGTAGGGCACACAGAGCATGTGACTGAGAACGTAGTGAAAAACCAAAGGTAACGGGAAGCAGGATTTGTACTACCACCTAGCTGAGGTGCAACTTGATTCTCAAAGGATGATGTGATTGGTTTGTTTGAATAATACTTTGGACTTACCAGGAACTAATACCCATTACTTGGGAATAAATAGGAATTGTCTTCTTTAAAAAGAGCCTTGTTTGGCTAATGGGCCTTACCTGTGGGAGCTTAGTAAGAAGGAGTGCAGAAGTTCTTAGGTCTAACTGATAAGCCAGAGTACCTGTAGAAGAGGTTGGGCAAAGTAGACTTACTGCTCATAGATAGGCAACAATAATCAACAGAAACCTGCAATTCATTGTGAGCAAGTCCACAAGAATCTAAAAACTTGCCCAAAGGAGAATATATGCCTCACATCTCACCCCAGCTACGAGACTCCAAAATCACTCTACTTTGGGTTTTGTATACTGCACTGTGTAAAAACATTGCAGAAAATCCTGTTCTGGTAACAAGAACACAACCCGGCTTGTTTTGGACATTTCCACTTTATCTCCAGTTGCTGCATTTTTGATAGAATCCACCTGGGAACTGCAAGCAAGAAGTAAATGTGGGTTGGCCAAGGCTCTCTGAGTACCTTTCCTGAGGTCATTTGAGGTTCTTCAGTAACACTTGATAGCAAACAGCCCACAATATCGAGTCTTAATTCTGAGCCTATGACCCCTAAAGCCTTGAGATAAATTTAAACCTCGGTTAGAACACACTCTATTTTACTTAAAGTCCACTAAGATAATAAAGAGTAATGTGATTACATTTGTGGGATCACCAGACATACCTATCATTTGTGCATTGTTAGTGATAAAGGCCATGGAATTTAGTAATTTGAGCATTTTGATAGATATCAATGTTAATTTTGGGATTCCTATTTACAATTATAAAACTTACTACAATGCTACAGGAATGAAACTGTATAAGGACAGAGATATAGGCTAATATACTATAATATAGAAACCAGAAGTAAACTAATTTATCTATAGTTTATTAATATTCAAAGCAATATAAAGTTCAAATGATGTTGGGAAAACTGTCCACATGCAAAAGAATCAGATTGGACACTTACATTATACTTTTTATAAAAATTAACTTGATGGAGCTGGCATTGTGGTATAGCAGTCGTAGCTGCAGCCTGAAATGCTGATATCCTTTATGGGCACTGGTTAAGTCCCAGCTGCTCCACTTCCAATCCTGCACCCTGCTAATGTCCTGGGAAAGCCGTCGGAGATGGCCCAGGTGCTTGGGCCTCTGCCACCAATGGGGGAGACCTGGGATAAGCTCCTTGTTCCTTTCTTCAGCCTGGCCCAGCCTTAGCTATTGTGGCCATTTGGGGAGTAAACCAGTGGATGGAAGATCTCTCTGTCTCTCCCTTTATGTGAAACTCTTTCAAATAAATAAATAAATCTTTAAAAATTTAACTTGAGATGGATCAAAGACTTAAATAAAAGAGTAAAAATGTAAAATTGATGGAAGAAAGCATAGATGATAATCTTTTTTTAAGATTTATTTATTTATTTGAAAGTCAGAATTATGCAGAGAGAGGAGAGGCAGAGAGAGAGAGAGAGAGAGAGAGAGAGAGAGAGAGAGAGAGAGGTCTTCCATCCGATGGTTCACTCCCCAATTGGCCTCAATGGCCGGAGCTGTGTTGATCTGAAGCAAAAAGCCAGGACCTTCTTCCAGGTCTCCCATATGGGTGCAGGGGCCCAAGGACTTGGGCCATCTTATACTGCTTTCCCAGGCCATAGTAGAGAACTGGATAGGAAGTGGAGCAGTCGGGTTTCAAACCATAGCCCATATGGGACGCCAACACTTCAGGCCAGGGTGTTAACCTGCTGCACCACAGCACCGGCCCCAGGGGAGAATCATAATAACCTTAGATTGGGAATGGTTAGTTAATTGTGACATCAAAAGCATAGACAACAAAAGAAAAGATAGATGAATTAGAATTTATCAAAATTAAAGACTTTTGTGCATTGAAGAATATTATGAAGTGAAAAACAAACACAGAATGGGAGAAAATATTTGCACATCATAGTTTTAATAACAGTTTAATATCATGAATACACGAAGAACTCATACAACATCAAAAACAGTAACTGTATTCAACTGCTATTTAAAAATTTTCTTTGTACAGAAAGCCTCACATCAGTGTCAGAAATAGTGATAGGATCTACATTGTGGCACAATAGGTTAAGATGCCATTTGTGACATCAGTACCCTATGTCAGTACGCTGGTTCAAACCCTGGATGCCCGGCTTCCAAGCCGGCTTCCTGATAATGTGGCCTGGAAAGGTAGTTCATGAGGATGCAAGTGTTTATGCTTTTGCCATCCTTGTGGGAATCCCATATGGCTTTCCTGGCTCAGCTTGGTCCAGTCCTGGCTGTTGCACCCATTGGAAGAATGAAGCAGCAGATGACAGCTTGATCTCTCTGTTTGTCACTGTCTTTCTCTCTCTCCCTATCTTTCTGACATTCTGCCTTTCAAATAAATAAATTAATCTTTTTTTTAATAATTGGTATCTTCCATTACAACCGTAACTTCTTATCATGATTGGACCCTGAGCTTAAGTTGGTTTTACATTAACCTCTTCATTATGTCACAAACATGACATAGTATTTCCTGCTATGATCCTGTGTTATTTCAGGATCTTTGTTATAGAGGACATATACTCTGCAGAGTAGAGCAATGGAAGTTCGCAGTGCCCATAATCTAAAGTTCAATGGAATAAAACAAAACTACTTCTACCTCTCTTGTTCTGACACATGGGTCTTCTTTTCTGTTCACTATTTTATTTTCTTTCCGTAAATTTCTCCAGAATATTTTATCTGGAGGGCATTTGGCCTAGAGGTTAAGTCATCTCGTGGGATTTCTACATCCCATATCCCAGTGCCTGAGTTCAAGTCAGATATCTACTCTCTATTCCAACCTCCTGTTAACACACACCTGGGAAGCGGTAAGTGATGGCTCAATTTCCTGGATCCTTCTTTTGCATGCGCATACATGCTTTCGGTCTCTCTATCTCCAATACGTATTTTTTTAATTCTTGAGAATGTTTTAGATTCCTAGCTATGTAGAATCTTGACTTTTAGTTTCTGTCTCATTTTGACCTTTCAGGTAAGTGGTTTTGGGGAAATGCTGATAGCCTGGTTCCCAGCCTTGTAGGAGGTTATCTCTTCCCATGACTAATGCAGTCAGACTTCCAGGGTCAGTGTCCACATCTTGTAAGTTAATTTCGTATGTGGCTCAGGTGAAGCCATCAAGCTGTTAATCACAAGATTAGCTCTATATTGCCGAAAGCAACAGGATTAAAGCAAACCCCAGGCACATTGACTAGGGGTTTGCATTGGGAAAGCAGGTTACTTGTCTTCTTTGAAATTTCCCCTTGTTCTTTTTTTATTTCCCTTTTCTCTCCCTCTCCCTCTCCCTCTCCCTCTCCCTCTCCCTCTCCTGCCCTTCTCCCTCTCCCTCTCTCTGTTCTAGGCCTTGGCCCGCTATAGATACTTTTGCCAGTCAAGGAAGCATACATGTCAGCATAATGAAAGCTGCAGCATAGGAGATGGGAAAGGCTGCCACCCTTGCATGAAAACCATGCTATGTAACTGGGACATTGTGTATAATTCCACTTAGGGTGGTAGACTTCTTCCTTTTGGCAGACCTCAAACAGGGCCAGCCAGGCCTATCTCATGATTATACAATCAGAAACAATGCCTGTGATGGCCCCAAATACTTAGTGATAGTCACTAAACTAGATATAATGACCAGAGAGTTTAGCCATACCACTGTGGAGTGAAATTTAATCACTGACTGGTGTGACCACTGTTTTATCACTACCTTTATGTCCAGGAGACAAAGCAAATACTTTAGGAACTCAAGGTGAATTGGAAACCACATCACACCAGAGTTTGTTCACTTACTGATTGTGATCATGGCATAAGACCATTTTACACTAGGAAGGTATGGCAACATTTAGCAAAGACAACACAGTACTTACATAGTCAAAGAAGGAGATCTCCAGCAACTGGAAGTTCTGTCCCAGGCAGGACTTCACCATATCCTGAAGCCAATTTAGTAAGAAGCAGTTAGTAAAATTATCCAAGTCAATAAAACGGCAGTTAATTATCTAAGGAGCTGTTAGTTAAAACTGGCCAGGTATGTTTGGGCTATCCTGTTTGTGATGCCAACCATTTTGGTCACCTGTTATTTACCAAATTATAAAAAGATTTCTGTCCTATGATTAAAGAAATGTCAAACATGGAACAGATCATATTACCTGCAGTTAGTCCTGTAATTTATAGTATGGGAGAGGAGGACACTGTGCTTCATAGGAGTTTCTCTTGGAACAGAATGAATGACAGACCATAATGGGAGGCATATTAGGTTGCACTATTCCATTTTTTAGCCATTGAATAAACTTGCACCTTGATGACTTCACTTCTCCACACTGGAAAGACATGGAGCCCCACTTTCAAATTCTTTTAGTTACAAAGTGGGGGCTGGGTGTAAATAAGTAATAAGCTGGTTACAAAATTAGAAGGGGCATGTGAAATGTGAATTTTAGGAGAATCACTCCAGTTTTAGAGAAAAGAAGCAATTGTGGTGTGGAGGGGCTGGGCAGAGTCACTAAAATGAGATATTACTAAGTGCTCATCTACCCCTATTTGGTTCTTGCTTAAAGTGCCTCTGCTTTCTAATTAAGCTTTATAACAAATTATCTGAAGTATTTCTAGAAAGTTTTACCTCAACATAATTGCCGTTTTTCTAACGTTTTCAAAATTATCTTTTTATAAATAATTTCACATGCTGTACTTTCATCCCAAAGACTTTCCAGAAAAGCAAACAAACCAAAGGCTGCTTATCTAACCATCTAACCGTACTTTCTATCTCTCATGCTTTTTTTTTTTTTTCCAAAGGATCGTTTATGTAATAAGAACAAATTTCATAAGTACAACTTTAGGAATATAGTGATTCTTCCCATCTCATTCTTTTCTAAGCCTTTCTACCCAAGATTAGTATTAAAGAAGATCAGTTCCTGTCCTTGGTGCTGAATCAAAATAATGAGGTCAAGGTTTGTGGGCAGAAGAAAGAAAAATTGAATCTATTAACGATAGTAGACTCTTATTTCTAGCCTACTGGCCTACTTACGAAGGATAGTCAGTGGTTTTTAAAAAGGCTGTGACAGCCAGCGCCATGGCTCAACAGGCTAATCCTCCGCCTTGCGGCGCCGGCACACCGGGTTCTAGTCCCGGTCGGGGCACTGATCCTGTCCCGGTTGCCCCTCTTCCAGGCCAGCTCTCTGCTGTGGCCAGGGAGTGCAGTGGAGGATGGCCCAAGTCCTTGGGCCCTGCACCCCATGGGAGACCAGGATAAGCACCTGGCTCCTGCCATCGGAACAGCGCAGTGCGCCGGCCGCAGTGCGCCTACCACGGCGGCCATTGGAGGGTGAACCAACGGCAAAAGGAAGACCTTTCTCTCTGTCTCTCTCTCACTGTCCACTCTGCCTGTCAAAAATAAAAAAAAATAAAAAATAAAAATAAATAAAAAAAAATAAAAAGGCTGTGACATGTGCAGTTACTCCTCATGTAGGATCTCTGTCCTTAATGTGTTGTACTATTAGAATTAATTGCAAACTAGTCTTCAAACAGTACTTTATGCATTGTGTGTGTTTGCGTGTGTGTGGGGAGGGTGCAAACTATTGAAATCTTTACTTAGTATATATTAAGTTGATCTTCTGTATATAAAGATAATTAAAAATGAATTTTAATGAAGAATGGGATGGGAGAGGGTGTAGAAGATGGGGTGGTTTGCGGGTAGGAGGGTGATTATGGGGGGGGGGACTTCTATGTTCCAAAAGTTGTACATTTTTTTAAGATTTATTTATTTTATTTGAAAGTCAGAATTATGCAGAGAGAGGAGAGGCAGAGAGAGAGAGAGAGAGAGAGAGAGAGAGAGAGAGGTCTTCTATCCGTTGGTTCACTCCCCAATTGGCCTCAATGGCCGGAGTTGCACTGATCCAAAGCCAGGAGCCAGGACCTTCTTCCAGGTCTCCCATATGGGTGCAGGAGCCCAAGGACTTGGGCCATCTTATATTGCTTTCCAAGGCCATAGTAGAGAGCTGGATCGGAAGTGGAACAGCAGGGTCTCAAACTAGTACCCATATGTGATGCCAGCATTTCAGGTCAGGGCGTTAACCCACTGCACCATAGCACCAGCCCCCAAAAGTTGTACTTTCAAAACGTGTATTTATTAAATAAAACTTTTCTTTTTTTAGATAGAAAGCTTTTATTTAACAAATATAAATTTCAAAAGTACAACTTCTGAATTATAGCAGTTCTTCCCCGCATTACCACCTTCCCACCTGCAAACCATCCCATCTCCTACTCTCTCCCATCCCATTCTTCATTAAGATTCATTTTTAATTATCTTTATATACAGAAGATGAACTCTATACTGAGTAAAGATTTAAACAGTTTGCACCCACAGAAACACACAAAGTATAAAGTACTGTTTGAAGATTAGTTTTACTGTTAATTCTCATAGCACAACACATTAAGGACAGAGGTCTTACATGGGGAGCAAGTGCACAGTGACAGGACTCTCTTTCACTTTGTCTCTACCTTTCTAACTTTTTCAAATAAATAAAATATATCTTTAAGAAAAAAATAAAACAAAACCTAAAAGATATAATTTTGGATGTTTTCACTATAAAGAAATGTTAAAATGCTTGAAAAGAAAAATATATTTACCATGATTGGATATTATACTATATATATATATATATATATATATATATATATATACACACATATATATATATAATGAAACATCACATAGTACTTCATAAATATGTACAATTTTTATATACCTGTTAAAATATTTTAAAATATTTATTATTTTTTGAAAGGCAGAGTTACAGAGAACAGAGACAGGGAGAGAGAGGTCTTCCATCCAATGGTTCACTCTCCAGATGGCCACAACAGCCAGAGCTGTACCAGTCCAAAGCCAGGAGCCAGGAGCTTCTTCCAGGTCTCCCACGTGGGTGCAGGGGCCCAAGCACTTTGGCCATCCTCCACTGCTTTCTTAGGCCACAGCAGAGAGCTGGGTAGAAAGTGGAGTAGCTGGTGCCCAACTTGCTACATCACAGCTCTGGTTCCTAACATTTTAAAAAATAAAAAATAAAGAAAGTTTTCAAAAAGGTAAATGTTTTGCCCTCTCCCAAAGGGTGGGAAAATAAGATGCACAAATATCCATTTTTTTGCTTTAAAAATTTTTTGTAATACACAATTTTCTTTTTACAGGAAAGTTCTGCAGTGAGTTATAGCCTTTACTGAGTGCTCTAAGAAAAGTATACCAGGACATATTTTCTGAAAAAAAAAATAGAATAAGAGTTTTAACAATGATAATTGCGAATCATACTAGTTAAAATGATCAGTTTAAGTTCATAACTGATCACAAAGATAGGATTAATTGTCAAAGGGATCACATAAACAAGACCAGTGTCAGCTAATAATAATTGATAGAGTTAAAAAGAGAGAATGATCTGACATGGGAAGCGGGATACACAGCAGACCCATAGAATGACAAATGCCCTAAATAGCACTCTGGCCTCAGAATCAGCCCCCAAGGCATAATATATAAAATTTGTCTGAAAAAAACACTCTGAAAGAGATTTGGCTGTGGAGCCAGATCCTGAAATTCTTTGTAGGTCTAACAACAGAGTATCTGAGAAACTTGCCTGATGGTGGTCTTTTTTAGCTGGATATCCAAATAATGCAACACATTATTTGAGATCTAAAAAAAGAAAAATATTATGTTAATATATTTAAGTGTTTTGTTAATCAGAATGATCCACTCATGTAGGAGCCCATTCTAATCATACTCCTAGTTACTCATACTCCTTTGCATATAGTCACAACAAATTCAAACCTCCAGTCATGCTGACAAGAAAGGTCAAGTCACTTTGCAATTGCAGCTGGCTTTCTTATAGCCAGTTTCTGAAATTCACAAGCACCATTATTTATCTGTTTGAACAGACACTCAAGCTCCATAGCTTGCTTTTGTTAAAAAGAATATGAAAAGGAAAAGAAAGATGTATTTGGTCCACTAACATTAGCAGAGGTCGTTGTTCATAAGTTCACATTGGTGATTCTCTATTTACTGTGTCTATGACACACATAATTTCTGTAAGACATATTTTGTAGTAGTGAAACACAACAGTAAAATACTTCTTGATAAATTTATTGATTACAAAAGAGTAGAACAACTTAAGGTTTGCCGTTCTATTATGCATTCATACTTATCTCACTAAAAATTGTTATTAACAACCATGTTTTCTGTATGTTTCAGCTTACTTGGTGTTAGCCACATGGTGTGAACCTTCTGAAAACATGAGAGTGGAAGTTTTAAACTCTGAAATCTAGCTCAAAATTCACACAGGATACCACCATCACATTGTGTTTATCAAAGCCATCTCAAAGGCAGCCATGTTTAGTTGGTGGGTAAATATACATCCCCTTTTAATGAGAAGAGATACAAAGAGCATGTGGCTATCTCATTTATTATATCTAGTTTGTTATACTGCACTTAATGCAATGTACTAATACTTATTATAAAATAATTATTTTAGAATGGTGCATATGTTAATCTCTTCTCATTATGCCAATTACAGTCTTCTGATTCTGTGTGTAATTTTTTTTCATTTCAGTTGAATTTCTAACCTATTAAAAATTCATTTTCGCTGGTGCCGTGGCTCAACAGGCTAATCCTCCACCTTGCGGCACCAGCACACCGGGTTCTAGTCCTGGTTGGGGCGCCAGATTCTATCCCGGTTGCCCCTCTTCCAGGCCAGCTCTCTGCTATGTCCCGGGAAGGCAGTGGAGGATGGCCCAAGTCCTTGGGCCCTGCACCCCCATGGGAGACCAGGAGAAGCACCTGTCTCCTGGCTTCGGATCAGCGTGATGCGCCGGCCACAGCGGCCATTGGAGGGTGAACCAACAGCAAAAAGGAAGACCTTTCTCTCTGTCTCTCTCTCTCTCTCACTATCTACTCTGCCTGTCCAAAAAAAATTCATTTTTCTTACTGAAAAGGCTTTTCTTTAACAGCTATCTGGAAAGGAATGGCCAATGTTTTTCCCTAATATTAAATATGCTGCCGTTCCTAGAATCAATGCCAAATGGACATCATTTTTATCAATCCTTTATAACTAATCTTTATTTTTAAATCTTATTTATATTCACTTCTATTTGCCTGATTCTACAATTTTATTGTGATAATTTTTGGTTCACATTTATTTAATTTTTTGGACAAAGGACTCAGTTGCTCTAGTGACTTAAGGAATTTATTAATTATCAAATCTGGAAAATGCCCAACCATTAATTCTTCACCTATTTTTTTTCTGCAATTCTATTTTGTCATTATGGAACGTTTATAAATAATATTGGACTTTTTCACTTTATATTGTTTCTTAACCTCTTCATACCTATTTTTAGATCTCATTAAATCTCTGAGATGGATTCTGAGTAATGTTATTTTTTCTGTCATTTGCCATTCATACTTTCTTCATGAATCTAATATTCAGATTCTTAACGTAGAAATGCATGAAATTTCCTAACCTCAAAAATCAGCAAAAATGCATTTTCAGAGACCATAAAATATTTCTAAAATCATGGAATTGAACACTGCCCATTGTTAAAATGCATTGCCATGGACTCCTAGTCATTGAATACTTCTTCCATTCACAAAAACGTCTCAATTCTCCTCCTTAATATATTGATAATATGGATTGTTTGGAAATTTCTACCAATAGAATAATTCAAGGAGTATCTAATTTATATGTTCAACTATATATTTGAGATCTGAATCAATGTTTTTTCATGTAGCTATTTTTTGCTGTTAGATTATATTCTAACGTGTATTGTACATCCATAAAATATTTTTCCTTTTCATTGTTGGTAAACCATTTGAAGTTGTCCCCTTTTAAGACAAGTCCAATGGATATTGCTATAAATATTTTACTCATTTATTTTCATGCACATAAAGTGATATTTTTTCCATTTTTATTGTTTAACTTTGCTAATGTGCTAATATGTTATATTCTCAGGGTCACAACAAATGCATGATAACTAGTACATCTCAAGTCTCCTGGATAAGAAAAAAATTAAATCCCTACTTACCACCATATACAAAAATCAATCGAGATGAATCAAAGACCTATATTTAAAACTTGAGACTATGAATTTGCCTGAATAAATGTAGAGGAAACGCTACAAAAATTGGTATAGGTGATATCTTCTCACAGAAGACAAGCCACAGGCAGCAAATGCAAAGCTAGACAAACGGAAATTTATCCAACTTATAAGCCTCTGCACAACAAAGGATTAATCAATAGAGTGAAAATATGCAAAAGAATAGGAAAAATTTTGTAAGCTACCTATTGACAAAGCATAATATCCAGAGTATATCAGCAAGTCAAGAAATCAAAAACGAAGTCTTTATTGATGGTTTGTATTGTGTCAATTTAGTTAAGCATAAATTCTACCTCCTGGAATTGTCTTTCCTGTGTAGCCTTAATTTAGGAATGGACACAAGAGAAATTCATGTAAAATTAAAAGAAAGAACGGGGACTGGCAAGTTGGCATAACTGGTAATGCCGCCATCTGCAGTGCCGGCATCCCATATGGGTGCCAGTTCAAGACCCAGCTGCTCCACTTCTGATGCAGCTCTCTGCTATGGCCTGGGAAAACAGCAGAAGATGGTGCAGGTTCCTGGGACCCTTTACCCATGTGGGAGACCCAGAAGAAGCTCCAGACTTCTGTCTTCAGATTGGCCCAGCTGCAGCCTTTGCAAGCATTTAGGGAGTGAACTGGTGGATAAAGGAACTCTCTCTCTCTCTCTCTCTCTCTCTCTCTCTCTCTCTCTGTCTCTCTTTCTCTGCCTCTACCTCTCTGTAAGCCTGCCTTTCAAATAAATAAATGTTTAAAAAAAAAAAGAAAGAATGTAGACTTTGGCTTCTCAAGTATAATGTCAGGCATTGTTACAGCTCTTTTGGCTTCAATTTTTCTGAAATCTGGGCCAAAAACATTTGCACTCTGATGTAAAAGGCGCCACCTTCCCCTGTGTGTTACTTCATCATTAAGCTACCATTGGTTAGTGGCAGAATAAGGTTGCCATTTGCCAGTTTATGCTCAAGCTTATCCTCAGACTCCAGTTTTTCTTTACTTTTCTGTTTGTCCTTTCTATCGCCCAAAGCAACTTCATGCTTTTTTTTTTTTTTTCCTGCTAGAAATTTGACTTCAACTCAAAGCAGATGCAGATGCAGAAGCATTCCACCGGCTGCTTAATCAGCTTTCACATTATAGAAAGTTCTATTCAATGACATGTGTCCTTACTCCACATCGCTCATCTTGTTTCACTTCTTCAGTCAAGTCAAGAACAATTCACATATATTCTGGGATTGGCATTAAAATTCTCTATTGTCAAATTTAGTGGCTAATGCCAAATGCTGAATAATCAATTCTATCATTTTGCCTGGTTTTTGATGTGTTAATGATTAGACATTGATCTACTTCCAGACTTATTGAAATGAGTAAATTATACACACTCAACCTGTAACTTGTTGAAAGAAATAGATGTGCGTGCAACTAAGTACAAGACAAGCAAGATAGGAGCCTGAAATGTCTGAAATGCTGTTAAAGCAGAGAGAAGAAAGCAATTCATTTTGACTTAGGAAGCTGGAAGATGCTTAATGGAACAGGTGGCAACAGGGTTCAGTTATTATTTTAATGAAGAAATAATGTTTTCAATTTATAGTTCTGCTATGATACTTTCTTGGACACTTTTATAGGTAAAGTGAGAATTTTAATTCTCCTTTCAGTTCCAGCTAAATCTTTAAACACTTACAATTTTAAAAAATTCCTCTTTGAGCCCATCAATAGTAAATTTACAACCTACAGGTCAAAATCAAAAGCTTTTCCAAGTGTATTTGACAAATTCCAGGAAGCTTTTCACTTTATCACAAAAACTTTAAAACTTCAAAATAAACCCAAGAAACGTGGGGTGCATTGGCCTTCAATCAGGATCACTCCAGCTATTTCTTCCAAACTCGGTGGGAAGGTGAGAACAAATTTCAGAAGACTGAAATAATCCTAAAAGCTTCTTACAATAGCATGTAGGAAACAATACTGAGTTCCAACAGTCTCAATGTGAGATAAATTTATATCATATGTCAAAACCCTTGAACTAATTTTGCAGCACATTAAATCTAGTGCAACTTTAGATTGCTCTCTGAAATCCACTCATCTTTCTTCCTTTCAAACGCATCTTATAGCAGTTTTAACTTTGTTTTCTTATAAAAAATTTAAGTTAGGAAAATATATATTTATTTTGTAATGTTTGATAATGAAATTTGTACTGCTAATTTATGCCATTATTGCCATTTGTATAATCTGGAACATTTATATTTTTTCTTAGTGGATTTTAATCCTAAGGCATGGGTGTTGATATAATAACTTGTATTGATATTAGACCTGTATAATTCATGCCTTGATAAAGATAATTGAACTCAAATGGTAATTCTTAGCTGAAAATGAGTCAGAAATTCAAATTAAGCAAGACATCCAGAAATATAATTATTTTACTGCTCAATCTTCACTACATAGAATTTAATTTTTGAAATATAAACTTTAGGGAGCCAGCACTATGGCACACTAGGTTAATCCTCCATCTGCGGCGCCAGTATCCCATGTGGGAGCCAGTTCTACTTCCAGCTGCTCCTCTTCCAATCCAGCTCTCTGTTGTTGCCTGGGAAGGCAGTGGAGGATGGCCCAAGTGCTTGGGCGCCTATACCCACGTGGGAGACCAGAGTACCTGGCTCCTGGCTTCAGATCAGCATAGCTCCAGCCGTTGTGGCCATTTGGGGAGTGAACCAACGGAAGGAAGAACTTTCTCTCTGTCTCTCTCTCTCTCACTGTCTGTAACTCTGTCAAATAAATAAAAGGTCTTTTAAAAAGAAAAAAATATAACCTTTAGGAGGTAACAAATGTTAATGTTGTTCTAATGAGCTTAGTTTATCAGTTCTGCACTACTGGTATCTTTAGTTTTCTTCCTGAAGACCCACAATAAGGTTCATTTCCATGTAAATATGAACACTCTAAAAAATACACATTTAACTTAAAGAAATGGTAGTTGGACATGAATTGTATTTTCTCTGGATTTTCTTGTTTGTTATTCATTTTGTTTTATACTCAATGTCAGTAAAATTTTACTGCTTTGTTAGATTTCTCTCAAAGAAAAACTCTATCAGCATTTAGGGGGAAATGAAATGAATTGGGTTTACTTGTATCTTTCCTTAGCAGTAGCGCTATAGCTTGATTGGTAACAATTCTTCTGAAATGTTTTATTTTCATAAGGCACTTTTTTAATTTTGAAAAATTGTATTTTTTGACAAATTTCTAAATGTAATTTCTGGGCAAATTCTTATAAAATCATATATATATATGCATATATATATATATATACTCGTTCTAATAGTATTTTAATTATTTAATTTAATTGCTGTTATAATAGTTTTCTTAATCAGTAAGTGCAATTTATAATTATTAATGGAAAAATAATATACTAGTATGAATACAACCGTGAACACACTTTTTTCTGATATTTATTTAAATTAGATATTGAATTTTTACTCACTTTTGGTAGTATAATTGGGGATAGAAATTATTTAAACCCCTTTAAGTGTAAATATGCATAGGCTGTGTTTCCCTTGCCAGTAGTACAATGAGAATAAGATTTAATTTATATATATATATATATATATATATATAAAATAAATAATACTGCTTGATTGGTAATAATTCTCCATTATATCTTTTATCTTTATTAGGACTAATCTGCTATCATCTAGGTATAAATTTACTAAAAATGTGATGTAGATAGAAATGGCAAATTATGCATTGATAATCTGAGAAGCCTTCAGATTACATAAATGTGTATTATGAAGAAGTTATGCATACATTTTAAGTTATTTTTTGCACCAAAATAACTTATGTTTTATTTGTTTTTTATGGTATTTGTGGCAGATAACAATATCTGACTTTGCTATAATGCTACCTTATTTCTCTATGTTAGCTGCACTGCAAGAAGAACATAAAAGACAAAAATGCTTACTAGTACAGACATATCAAGTCACCAGATTGATTTAATTTAATTTTAAAAAAAGAGGTTCCCGGAAAGAGGATGGAATGAGAATTGCTTTAGAGCAATGGGATATTTGGAAGAAATTTCTAGAAAAGGATCTGTTTTGTGGAAAACTAGGACATAAAGGGGAAGAAAGAAGGGAGAAAAGACCAAGACATAAGAATATGTTGATTAGGAAAATCAACATCCTATTTGCACTCCTGCTTGAAGCTGATCTTCCCTAAGGCCTGACAGTAATTAGAAGCCCATCTAAACAATTAGGGCACACAGATTTTCATTTTGCATAGATCCTTGTCTTTTCCAAGAAATCTAAATAGGCACATTTTAAGCCATAGTTTAACCTGTTTTGTGAGATGGTATCTGTAAAATTAATTCTTAATCATTTCTCTGCAATAATATTATTAGGAAAAAAAGACATTATCATGATAACAATTATAATTTTACTATAATACACAAAACTTAATTGTATAGTAACTAGAATTATGTTAGTTTAATGAAAACACATAATCCACACTGGCATTATTTATTAAAAATGCATGGCTAATAAGGTTGAGGAGTCATTACAGTGCAAAACACAAATGTCCAATATTGAAGGGAAAGTGTGACTAAAATTTAAGAGGATTTGAATGTGAATAGTATGTCTGATATTCCCAAATCCTTGAAAGTCTTTGGAGGGATGTGGATCTCTAACAGCTTTCTTTTCTTGCGGGACTAAAGATAGTTTTTCCTTTGATGTTTGAGCTGTGAATGTTAATGGCTTTGCGCTATTATGGGTAAGTAAATGCTCTGGGTGATGACATTTTACAAATCATTTCAGACTTTAATCATTTAACTTGGCTTCATTCCTCTCGTATACTAATGGTAAGAAGCAATATAGTGTTTACACAGTCCACCAGATTGTACAAGACTTAAGGGAAATTATAAGTCTACTTTGATGTGTCCTGTAAGAGCTCTAAGAAATTATTTTCCCAGGCATCCAGGAAGATTCTAGCCAAGTACACAAAAGGAGTCCTAAATGTTTCTCCTAAAATTGTCTATCTTACAATTTAAAAAATTTTAAAAAATCCTATTAAGGCTCTCTCTCTCTCTCTCTCTCTCTCTCTCTTTACAATGTTTAACTGGTTCTTTTAACTGCTTTATAACTTTAAATGCTAAAGCAAAATATTTTAATTTGTGGTTGATGAACATAATTTTGAGAAGCAAGATTTTGAATTACTTGCAATCCTTATGTGATGCTCAAGTAATTTCTACAGCTATTCTTACTCATTGCAAACCCAAAGAGCATTGATTGGGCCACATATTAGTATGCTGAAGGCTTGATGAGCCAAGGGGAATATGTATTTATGGCTCTGGTGTGGAAGTGCTTGTATTTTCTTTCAAAATTTTGCTGTATGCAGACCAGAGCACCTCCAGCACCCCGGAGGAAGTTTTGTGTTACAGTTAGACCATTATCTTGATTTGTTCTGCAGTTGTATTCTGCCCCCCAAAAACAAAACAAAACAAAACAAAAAAAATCCGACTTTTTAAATTGAGAATATCTTTCCCTTCATAAGTTTATTGGCGGATGTAAAGTATAACACACTTTGTTTTGAATTCTGCATCATTGAAAATAGAGTACTTAAAAAGCTCAAGTTTATCAAGATTTTATTGACATTAATGTTTCACATGACTAGAAATGGAAAGAAAATCAAACTTTTGGTTCAACATGATGAAGCTGTATAAGTAAGGTGTTTATGTATATGAAAGTAAAGCAAGAATGGCATTTGATAATGAAGATCATTATAAGCAACCATTCAAAGTCATCCATGGATAAAATATTAAAACTGTGTTTCTGTGAAGAAAAGTTACTGAATATCAGATGTGTTAAAAATAAGTATTATGGCTATCATCTCTGTAAAATACTTTCAATTCAGTTATTATTAGATATTCTTTTAACAACACAGTTTATATAATCAGATTAATATATAGCATTAGCAAAAATTCAATATTATAACAACAGACATAAAATACGAATAGAAACATGTATGTCATAAATACATATTAAATTTTATCAAGTATATGTAGCAATCTAAATGAATACTTCTGACATATCAATATTGTACCTATTCTACTATTGCAGCAATGTAAAATATTTATCTAAAGAAAAGATGTTACAAGAGAGGCAACTGAGTGGCCATCACTGTGGCGCAGTGGATTAACACCCTGGTCTGAAGTGCCAGCATCCCATATGGGCGCCGATTCAAGACCCGGTTGCTCCGCTTCCAATCCAGCTCTCTGCTATGGCCTTGGGAAAGCAGTGGAAGATGGCCCAAGTCCTTGGGCCCCTGCACTTATGTGGGAGACCCAGAAGAAACTCCTGGCTCCTGGTTTTGGATTGGCGCAGCTCCAATCATTGCAGCCAATTGGGGAGTGAACCAGCAGATGGAAGACCTCTCTTTCTCTCTCTCTGTGTGTATAACTCGGACTTTCAAATAAATAAATAAATCTTAAAAAAAAGGGAGGCAATTGATAAAATAGGAAAACCAGTGAATTTACAGTTTTTTAATTTTTAAAATTTATAGGTTAAAAATTTAACTTTTTTCCATATTCATTTTATCTGAGTATGTTACATGCACACAGATATGTATTATTTTTCCTGAACGCAAGGATATTAATGTTTGTAACATGGGATTCTTAATTAGGGAAGTAAATAAATTGTGGTATATTATTAAGTGAGGGGTATAATTCAGTAAGACAACATGTATACATATCTAATACAAATAATATAGCATATAAATACATTATATATATATATATGCATACTATACATATAAATTCTCACATATTAGGGAAAACGTGGAACTTCTGTTTTGTGTCCATCATATTTCCTTAGAATAACAATCTCCAGTTCCACCCATTTTGTTGCATATGTCAGTATTTCACTCTTTTTATTGGCTGAGTAATATTCAATCACACACACACACAAATACAGAGACACATACAGTGTTTTCTGAATTCAGTCATAGTTGACAGACATCTAACTTGACTCCATATTTTTGCTATGTGAGTTAGGCTGCAGTATACATTGGAGTGAAGGTATCTCATTCACATACTATCTTCATTAACATTGAATAAATTCTCAGAAATTAGATAGCTAGACTATATAGTAGATCAATTTTTAAATTATTGAGGAAGTTACACACTGTTTTTCACAATTACTGTACTAACTTTCATCCCCACCAATAATATTTTAGAGTTCCATTTTTTATACATTCTTACCGCATTCATAATTCTTTGACTTTTGAATAATAGCCGTTATAACTGGAGTGAGATGATACTATCATTTTTATTTGTATTTCTCCATGGCTAGTGAGGTTGAGCATTTTTATTTGTACTTTTTCTTTTGAATAATATCTATCTAGATTCTTCACCTATTTCCTAGCTAGGTTGTTTGTTTTGTTGTTATTGAATTTCTTAATCTCCCTCTATATTCTGGATATTAATCCTTTATTAGATACATAGTTTACAAACATTTTCGCCCATTCTGTCGGTTGCCTCTCTACTCCAATAATTGCTAGGCTTGTCAAGCAGAAGTTTCTTAGTTTGGTATAATCACATTTGACTATACTTTTACTGTCTGCACTTTTGGGATCTTAACCAAAAGATCATTGCTAATGCCAATGTTTGGAGTGGAGTGGGTTCCTGTGGGGTTTTTTTTTTTTCTATTTTTAAAGGTTTCTTTATTTATTTGAAAGACAGATATACAAAGAGGGAAAGAAGGAGACACGCACACACACACACAGAGAAGAGAGAGAGAGAGAAATCGTCTATCTGCTGGTTCACTCCCCAAATGACCACAATGGCCAGGGCTGGGCCCTGATGCATCCAGGAGCCAGGAACTTATTCTGGGTCTCCCATGTAAGAGCAGGGGCCCAAGTAGTTGGGCCATCTTCCACTGCTTTCCCAGGCACAATAACAGGGAGCTATATTGGAAGTGGAGCACCCTGGACTTGAACCAGTGTCCATATGGGATGCTGACACTGTGAGTGCAGGCATAGCCTTCTAGGCCACAGCTCCAGCCCTCTATGTTTTCCTAATTTCATAGTTTCAGTTATTAAATTTAGAATTTTGATACACTTTGAGTTGATTTTTGTATAAGATATAAGGTGAGGATCTTGTTTCAAAGTTCTGTATATGGAAATCTAATTCCCTAAAATGATTCCTGAAGACTATCCTTTCTCTGGAGAATAGTGTTTGTACATTTGTCAAAGATATTTTGATTATTGATTCATGGGTTTAATTCTGAGATTTCTAATTTGATCCATTTGTCTACATGTCTGTTTTTATGCCCATGTCTTGCTGTTTTGATTAAAATTGGCCTCCAATGTATCTTGAAATCTAGTATGTCAATGCCTCTGGGTTTGTTTTTATTATTTAAAATTGATTTGGTTATTCAGGGTCTTTCATGTTTCCCTATACATTTTAGGATTTTCTTCTTTCATTCTTTGAAAAATGTTATTGGTATTTTAATGAAGGTTTCACTGAGCCTGCAAATTGTTTTGGGTAGTTCTGATGATAATTAATTTTTCTAACCCATGCAAATTGAAGTTTTTCCATTTTTGTTCCTTTTTTATTTTTCATTAGTGTCCCAAAATTTATATTATAGAGTTTTTTCACATCATTGGTTAAATTCATCCTGAGGTATTATATTTGTTTTATAGCTGTTGTGAATAGTATTGTTCTTGTAAGTCCTTTCTCAGTCAGAACATTGTTAGTTTGCAACAATCCTACTGAGGGGCTGGCATTGTGGCACAGTAGATAATGCCATTGTCTGAGATGCCAGCATCTTATATAGGTGCTGGTTCATGACTCAACTTCCAACTCAGCTCTCTGATAATGGTCTAGGAAAAGCAGTGGAAGATGGCCCAAGTACTTTGGCCCTTGTCACCAATGTGGGACACCTGGTTGAAGCTTCTGGATCTTGCTTCGGCCAGGTTCAGCCTTGACCATTGTAGCAACTTGGGGAGTGAACCAGCAGATGGAAGATATCTGTCGCTCCTCTCTAATTCTTTGCAATAAATAAATAAATAGTTTTTAAAAGCAGGAATGTTACTGATTTTTACGTGTCAATTTTGTATCCTGGAAATTTGCTGAATTATCTTATCAGTTCTGTTTCTCTTGGTGGAGTCTTTTGGTTCTCATATATAGAATCATGCCATTTGCAGAGTTAGTTTGATTCCATTCTTTCTGCTTTGTGTACATTTTACTTCTTTTTCTTGCCTAATGGCTCTGGCTAAAACTTCCAGAACTATGTTGAATAAGAGTGACAAGAGTGGACATCTTTGTCTGGTTTCAGATTTTGGTAGAAATGCTTCCAACGTTTCCCCATTCAATACAGTGATGGATGTGGGCTTTTCATACATAGCTTTCATTGTGTTGAGTTATGTCCCTTCTATTCCTAATTTGCTTAAGGTTTTTTAAAGTGATTTATCATTAAATGATGATTTTTTTTTTACAGGCAGAGTTAGACAGTGAGAGAGAGAGACATTGGTTCACCCCCGAAATGGCCGCTACGGCCGGCGCACTGTGCCGATCTAAAGCCAGGAGCCAGGTACTTCCTCCTGGTCTCCCATGCAGGTGCAGGGCCCAAGCACCTGGGCCATCCTCCACTGCCTTCCTGGGCCACAGCAGAGAGCTGGACTGGTAGAGGAGCAACCGGGACAGAATCCGGCGCCCCAATCGGAACTAGAACCTGGGGTGCTGGTGCTGCAGGCAGAGGATTAGCCAAGTGAGCCGTGGCACCAGCCATTAAATGATACATTTTAACATATGATTTTTCTGCATCAATTGAGATAATCATATTCATCCTTCATTCTGTTGATGTGATATATTGGTCTATTGATTTTCTTACATTGAACCATGCCTGCATCTCTAAGATAAATCCCACTTGGTCAGGATATATGATGTTCTTTATGTGTTGCTGAATTTAATTTCCCAGTATTTTGTTCAGGAATTTGACATTTATGTTTACCTGATACTGTGTTTATCAGGGACTATTTCTACGTCTGTATTTGCAGTTCTCCCACTTTTTTTCTTTATCTTTATGTAGTTTTGTAATTAAGGTAATGGTGGCCACATAGAATGAGTTTGGAAGAATTTCCTCCCTTTCAATTGTTTTGAAGTTTGAGAACAATTGGTGTTAGTAGAATTCAGCAGTGAAGCTGTCTGGTACCAGACTTTTCTTTGTTGGAAGACTCTATTAGTGATTTAATCTCATTCTTGATTATTGGTCTATTCAGAATTTTTGTGTCATGATTATATTTTAGTGAGTTGTATGTTGGCAGAAACCTATCCATTTCTTCTAGATTTCTGAATTTTTAGCATATAGTTATTCATAATAATACCTAATGATTCTTGGTGTTTCTATTGTATTCATTGTAATAGCTCCTCTTTTTTCTTTAATTTTATTGATTTGAGTCTTTATTTTTTTGGCTTTCTGCCTAATGATTTATCAATTATATTTTATCTTTTCTAAAAACCAGTCCCATTTCATTAATGTTTATACTATTTTTAACTTTTATTTATTTATTTTCTAATGTCTATACTTTTGCTAATTTTGATTACATCTTCTTTCTTTGATTATTATTTTCCTATGTCCTTGAAATTTATTGTTAGGTTATTTATCTGATTTTTCCATTATTTTTTATTCAGACACTTAATTTAAAACTTTCCTCTTAATACTACATCTTCTGTATCTCATAAATTTTGATATGTTGTATTCCATATTCATGAGTTTCAAGGAAATTTTTTTAAAGATTTACTTATTTATTTGAATGTCAGAGTTACACACGCACACACACACACACATACATTTAGAGAGAGAGAGAGAGGTCTTCCATCTGTTGGTTCACTCCCCAATTGGCAGCAATGGCTGGAGCAGCGCTGACTGGAAGCCAGGAGCCAGGAGGTTCTTCTGGGTTTACCACACAGGTGCAGGTGCCCAAGGTCTTGGGCTATCTTCCATTGCTTTCCCAGGCCATAGCAGAGAACTAATCAGAAGTGGAGCAGCTGGGTCTTGAACCAGCATCCACATGGGATGCCGACAGATCAAGAAAATTTTTAATTTTCCTTTTGACTTGTTCAATAACCCATTGTTCATTCAGGAACATGTTTTTTAGTTTTCATGTGGTTGTCTAATATCTAGAGTTTCTTTTGTTATTAATTTTCAGCTTTTATCTCATTGTGTCATTAAAAATATATGTGATACTATTTCAAATGTTATGGAATTTTTGATGCTTGTTTTATGGCTTAGTATGTGGTCTGTCCTAGGGAACTTTTCATATGCTGATCAAAAGAATGTATATTCTGTAACTGTGTGATGGAATTGTCTGTAGATGTATATTGAGTCCATTTGGCCTATAATGTTGACCCACTTTCCCATTTCTTTTTGATTGTTTTTGCTGGTTGATTTGTCCGTTGATGAAAGTGGGGGATTAATATTTCCCCATTATTATTATATTGGTGTTTATATCTCTCTTTAGATCTATTAACATTTCTTTTTAAAAATCTGGATGTTCTGATATTAAGTGCATATACATTTACAATATATCTTCTTTGGAATAGATCTCTTGATCATTAAATAGTGACCTTTTTAGTCTCCTAACAGATTTTGTCTGTATGATTTAATTGTGGAATTTAGTTCATTTATATTCAAGGTTATTATGAATAAGTAATAACCTGGTCCTGCCAGTTTTCCTTTGAAATTTTTTTTGGTTGTTTTGAATATATTCTGTTGTTTGTCTAATTGGTTTGATACTTAAACAGACTTTTCATGATGCAGATTACATTTCTTGTTTCTGTAATTAGTGCTTCCTTAAGGGTCCTTAAGATGGTGATGGGTGATGAATTCCTTTAATTTTTTTTTAAGACTTATTTATTTATTCAAAAGGCAAAGTTACAGAGAAGCAAAGGCCAAGGGAGAGAGTGAAAGATCTTCCATCTGATGGTTCATTCCCCAAATGGCTGCAATAGCTAGAGTTAGGCTAATCCAAAGCCAGGAGCCAGGAGCTTCTTCCTGGTCTTTCATGTGGGTACAGGGGCACAATGACTCCAGTTACCTTCCACTGCTTTCCCAGGCACATTAACATGGAGCTGGATGGGAAGCGGAATAGCTGGGACACAAACTAGTGCCTATATGGTATGCCAGCACTACAGGTGGTGACTGTATTGGCTATGTCACAGTGCTGGCCCCTTAATTTTTTCTTGTGTTGGAAAATCTTTATTTCACTTTCATTAAGGAAAGTGAATTTTTCTGGTTAAAGAATTTTGGCTTGGTAGTTCTTTGTTTTGCATTTCTTTTCTTTCTTTTTCTTCTTCCTTTTTTTTTTTTTTCTTTTGAACATAGTTTATACCTCTCCATTCTCTCCTGGCCTGTCAGGTTTCTATTGAGAAATCTGCTGCCGATTTAATGGAAGTTTCTTTAAAAGTTAACTGGTGTTTTTCTCTTGAAAGTTTTTGGAGATTCTTTTTGTGCTGTAGTTTTGAAAGTTTTACTGTAATGTGTAATGGGGAGTTTCATTTCAGATCATGTATATCTTGGTCCTATGAACTTTCTGTATTTGGATGTCCATATCTTTCTCCAAATTGGGGAAGTTTGCTGTTATTAATTGAGTATTTTTTTCTAAGCCATTTTTCTTATCTGCACCTTTAGGAAAATCCAAAACCTCAGGTATTGATTCATTTGATGTTGCTCCAAAAGTCTCAAACATGGTTTTTGTTCTCTTTAATTTTTGCTAACTTAATGAAATATTCAAAAGATTATATTTAAGATCAATTTTTTTTTCTTCTGCTTGATCTAGTCTATTGTTAAGGCTTACAACTGTTTTTGTGTTTGTTTTTGTTTTTTACTTATTAAGTTCTTTTTTTCTAATAGTTCTGTTTGGTTCCTTTTTAATATCTCTCCATCTCTTTGTTGATTTTCTCATTCATATCATGCACAAATTCTTAATTTCATTTGACCATTTATCTGTATTCACTTGTTTCTCTGAGTCACCTTACAATCATTCTTTAGAATTTTTTCTCCAGCTTTTCTTCAATCCCCCTTTCTTCATGATCCGACAACAATGAATTATTACTTTCATTCTGGGATATGATATTGTCTGGATGTTTCATATTTGCTTGTTCTTAAATTCATGTTTTCACAAGGTTGGCATCAGTTAATCCTATCACTTTCAGCAGATGGTTTTAGTCCATTGAAGACCTTTCCCTAAAGTTGTGCATTTGGTATTGGTTTGGTAGATTTCTTTGGCTTTAATTCCAATTGGACTGCATGGTATGGTCTCTATGCCTTTATTTGTGTTAGTTGATGTCATTAGTGGTTGAGCTCTGGGGTGCTGTTGCAGCTCACTGTGGTCACTATAGTCCTTGTCGCGCAGATTTCTAGTCATCTTCCAAGGGAGAATCTAGAGTCAAGGGCATTTCAGGTGTTGGGAGGAGACTCTGCTGGTGCTGTGTGTGGACCTGACACACACATTCTCAGCTAATATCCAACTCAGGACCTGAAGTTTAAGATTATTGCTAGGGGCCAGCCTTGTGCTAAAGCTGGGTAAACTGCAGCCTGGGATACCAGCAGCGCCTATTAGGGAATTGATTTGACTCCCATTTGCTCTGCTTCCCCAATCCAGCTTCCTGCTAATGTGCCTGAGAAGGCAGCAGAAGATGGAGCCCCTGCTTGGGCTCCTGTGGGAGACAAATGGAGTTCTTGGCTCATGGGTTCAGCCTGGCCCAGATTGAGCCTTCACAGCCATTTGGATAATAAACCAGCAGATGGAATCTCAATTTCTCTCTCTCTCTCTCTCTCTCTCTCTCTCTCTCTTTTACTCTGCCTTTCAAATAAACAAATAAATCTTAAGAAACCTTAGCACTAGCTCTAGGAACAGGACGGTATTGCAGAATCCCAGCCACTGCTAGATTCCAGGGCCTGAGGAGCAGTAGTAATGCTGGTGGAGGAGGTGGCTTCTACTGATGCTAAGAGAGTGCCTGGTCTATGAGAGTGACCGTGGCTCTGCAACAGCAGAACAAGCAGTCTTGCACCACTGTCCATGGGATGCATGCTCATCTGGGAGGAATACAGTAACCCCACACTGGAGCTGCAGATGAGCAGCACGTCACTTGCCTTTAAGGGACATAAAAACCTGGCAGCTTCCACAGTGAGGCTGGATTCCTTAGCTGCACACTGGACCTGGATGAGATGGAGCAGAGAAACTGTCCAGAGATCTCAGCAAGCCAGAAATGTGCTTAGATGATTGTGGTGTGCTAAACCAGGACAAAGCTCCAATTATGCAGCTTTGTGCTGTATTTAAAGTCCAAGCCCAATGTGAAGTTATTTTAGGCAGGCTGTGGAAAACCCAAGCCAAAGCCGGTAACAAGTGCACTGTGTACCTCATTAGGCAGAGCACAGAAAACCAAAGTCGATTTCCCAAGAAGATACATTATATATTGCAGTAATTTGTGGGAGAAGCTGAATCCGGAGAGGCCTAGAGGAAACTTCCTGAGCCTGCCTCAAATTTGAAAACCTGTCTTTAAGTTTCAAATCCCTGGTAGCAAACACCCCAGCCCCAAGGCGCTTCTGCCTAAGGATCATTAAGGTGGTACAATAGGAGTTGCTAAGACCCTTTTGCATCACATCACTCCACCCCTTGCCCGCATGCTCTCATCCACTCTACCATCCGCTCTGTACCTCAGCTATATATACACCTCCCTTTTACAATAAAGTGAGACCCTGCTTCCACTGGGCTCCACACCTCGCCTGATTGTCCCCCAGGTTTGGGGAAGGCTGAGTGGCGGGTGGCGCACTTCCCCTCCTCCACCAAGGCAAGCTGCGGGCAGCCTGCCTAATTCTCTGGCGGTGGCGAGGAACAATCACCACAGTAATTGTGGCATAGAAAGACCAAGCCAAAACCTCTAGAAAGTACATTAAACAGTGCCAGCAAGCCCTGGAAACTGTCCAAAATGGTACCTGGGATGGGCTTGATGTGGAAACTCTGGGTACCGACAGTGGGATGGCCTTGAGCCTAGTGGTGCGGAGCTTAGTCTGTAGGCCCTCCTCTGTTCTGGTGTTCTGATCACAATTATTCACTGTCCATAGTTAGTCCAAAGTCCCAGGCATGTTCACCCTTGCAGGTGTGCACACTGACCAGCGAGTAGAGTGCAATCCCTACTGCATGCTCAGATCTCTTAGCAAAAACCATCCCTAGTATGCAGGAAGCTCTGAGCCTTGGTAGTAAGACTGTGCAGGTGCATGGGAATCCTGACAGAGTGCTGGTATGCACAGGTTCCCACAGCTATCAGAAATGTTTCATGTATTTTGGGGAGGGGAGGCAGTGGGAGCAGGACAATCTTCAAATCTGAGAGGCAGACCCCTATAATTCTAGGACACTATGGACTTTATATTCCAGCTGTCCTGTTCTTACTGTCCTCTGAGATGCAGAGACGTGTGTGGGCTTACATGCTGGGGTTGTCCTTACTCTGTTGGTCACAGGCAGACATGTATGGCCCAGGCTTCCTTACTGAAATGCAGGAATGTCATGGGCTGCTGGGAAGGAGATGCAAGGGGTTCTGTCTGTGAGCAGCTTGACTTTGAACACTGTCTCCTTTCTCAAGATGACCTGTGCCCTGAGGACTTGGGACCAGTGAAGGAGACCATAAGTGTTCCTTCTTTGAATCACAGCAGCCATGAATTTTCCAGGGAGTGCTCCTTACTAAGCTGCTGGCGTCTACTCTGGTGAGGTTGCCCACATAAGATATTCCCACAGATGGCTCCTGTGAGGCTCCCTTGCTCACCCTTCCCTCTGCTATAGGGAATGCCCCTGGCCATTAGGCCTGATGATTCAGTCTCTTTTGGTTATCTTTGTTCCTCTCGCTGTGCTGCTGAAATCATGAACAAATGATCCCCCTTTCTTTGCTTAACATGGAGCTTCTAGGAGCTGTCTAACACACTAAAAACCATGATACTTATTTCCATACTCGTTGCATTGTAACTTGTTATTCCATAATAGTTGCTTTTGCCCAAAGAATCTGCTGTCCTGCGGCTGGTGTTGTGGTGTAAGGTTGAAGACACTGCCTGTAATGTATCCCATATGGTTGCTGGTCCTGTCCTGGCTGCTCTACTTTCCATTTCAGCTCCCTGCTAATGCACCTGGGAAAACAGCGGAAGAGGGCTCAAGATGGGACACCCATAGGAAACCCTTGACCCCTGGCTCCTGGCTTCGGCCTGGCCCAGCCCTGGTGTTTACAACCATTTGGGGACTGAACCAGTGGATGAAAGATATCTTTCTCTCTATTTCTCTGCCCACCTCGCCTCCTTTCAATAAAATAAATTTTAAAAATACAAAACAATCTGCTGTTCTGTCTTTCAAGGATTCCTGATAAAACTGGACAGAATTAGCTAAGCCAACCTTGTTGTTGAAGCCTGCACAGATCAGTCCAGACTGACTGGAGAATTACCTTACAGTTCATTGTAATGTTAATGACACCTCTGATGCTGTTCTTTGAACTTATGATGGCTGTAAAGTCAAGATTTGTCAAGAGTGTTCTCAAAGAACTTTCCTCAACCCTTCCTCTGCACCCACCATGATCTGCTTTCTTGCACCCAGTTCTACCCCATTTACCTTAACTGCAAAAATTCCCAAATTCTTCTTGTACAAGGAGATTGACTGGGCCTTCAACATGACCTGACCTCTTTTCCTACAGGCCTGTAGTGAAAAATTAACATTCTCTTTCTCGGAGGTGAATCTAGCGTTTTTGCAACTAATATGTTTTGTGCGAGCAGGGTGCCCTATCCTACAACACTTTGCTGCCTGGTCTCAATGTCTTACTGTGTTCCTGTTGCTCACTTGCTGCATTCATATGCTCTTACTCAGACACACACCTTCAGAAGTACCTGATTTGAGTTTCTCTGTGGAGAAGGTGGCAAATGCTGGGCTTCTGTACTTGGTTGTCTTAAATCTTTCTCTGAATTTATTTTTTTTTTCAAGGTACTCTATTAAAGTCAAGAGAAAAAAAAGAGTCCATGATTTTGTACAAGATCAGTAAATATCATGATTTTATTTAATTTGCTAAATACATATAGTATTTTTCTAATATTAAAGAAATGTTTTCTTACATTTCTTAAATGTCTAACAAGCCCAGGGAAGTGTAAAATGGGGACTCTGAAGTCTGCCTCTTAATGTTCTTCTATTTTCCTCTATGGCGCCCTCCATCACTGTGGCACACATTCATGGCAAATTCCACCAAAGGACAGCATGAGGAAGTCCAAAACTCTTACTTACACTCTTACTGTCCTTATTTAACCATAATATGGAGATGAAAATGAGGCTTACATTGAGGAAATCAGCATCTTTAAGCAAGGCACTTATTGAACTGTAATCCTTAATCAGTCAAGGGAGAAAAGGCCCCAGAAGACCAACACTCATGGGTGTGTAAGCAGCTGAAAGTTGTTTTAGAGATAAATTAATCCAGCAGCACTCTGGGTTTGGTAATTATTCTCATGATTTATGAGCAGACCTAGGTTCATAAATGTCTAGGGATATCAAGGCACAGACATATTTTAAGCTGCCAGAAATTGGCTTTTTAATAATATAATTCCTTATTCATTACCTATTTCTCACTCATATATATATATATATATATATATATATATATATATGTGTGTGTGTGTGTGTGTGTGCGTGTGTGTGCAAACCATTAATGTGATCATTATATCAAAATTGCTTCTTTTGCGGATAGTCAAATATAAATAAAAATTGCATGATGGTGTAAAATATACAAGTTTAGTTACATTTCAGAATCAAATGAATAAACAAAAAATAAATTGTTAGGTGCACATAAACCATTATTTCAACTGGGTTAACATCTGTGATACAGGATACACACACACACACACAATACACCTAATGCATATAAAATAAGTTCAGGCCGGCGCCTCAGCTCACTAGGCTAATCCGCCTCCTGCGGCGCCGGCACCCCAGGTTCTAGTCCCAGTTGGGGCGCTGGATTCTGTCCCGGTTGCTCCTCTTCCAGTCCAGCTCTCTGCTGTGACCTGGGAGTGCAGTGGAGGATGGCCCAAGCGCTTGGTCCCTGCACCTGTATGGGAGACCAGGAGAAAGCACCTGGCTCCTGGCTTCGGATTGGAGCAGCGCACTGGCCTAGTGGCCATTTTGGGGGTGAACAAACTGAAAAAGAAGACCTTTCTCTCTATCTCTCTCTCACTGTCTATAACTCTCTCTCTGCTTCTCTCTCACTGTCTAACTCTCTCTGGCAAAAATAAATAAATAAATAAATAAATAAATAAATAAATAAGTTCAGCAAATGCTCATTGCCTACCTCAATCCAAGTAAAATCTAAAGCATGCTGTGATATCTCTATTATAGAATTATATTGTTATAATCATTTACCAATTTTTCTCCTCAACTTGAAAACTCCTAATTATCTTAGCACTTGTCTTAATGACTGATATAGAAATGATGTTCGAATATCATTAGCAGAATGTGTTTCATATTCTTGCATGGCATAGCTATACAGTTAAGCTTGTTCACATTGTCCCTTTTTTGGGATTTTGGAAATTAGATTGAAATCAAAGTAAATTCTCTCTGGTGGTAGAAAAGATTAGTGTCTGAGTTTCGCACTATGTGGAAAAAGTTTTCATGATAAAGAAAAACAAAAATAGCTAAAATGCAAATAATATTCCTGACAGTTGTTCTGGCAAATAGTCCTAGCAGCGTTTTTGTTTGTTTGTTTCTGATGACTGATGCTTAAATGTTCTTCCGTTCATATAGTTTAGCTACAAAAGCTATTCTATAACCCAGTGCAATGTTCTTTCTCTTAAACTATTTTGAGTTAGATTTCTGCCAATAGGAAACAGATGAATACTCTCCAAAATGCATGATTCAGAAGAATTAACATAAGTAGTTATTCATCAATGAGTTGAAATGTAATGCAGATATATAAAATTTGGTTTATTTATTGTTAGAAGAAAATAACACATTCCCAAGCTTCCAAATGTATTACCAAAGATTTAGAAATGGAATTATTCAAATTGTAATATCATTCTTAGTTTGACATTTTAAAAATAGGGATAACTTAAAAATATAAAAGTAATCAATCATTGACTTTTATTTAGAATAGCTTTTAAGGGGGAGGGTATTATAGTGCAGTGGGTTAAGCCACAGATTGGGACACCCACAACACAAATCGGAGTGCCTGGAACTGGGTTCTTGCTTCCATTTCCAGTCCAGCGACTAGCTGATGTGCTTGGGAGACAGCTGGCCAAGTACTTGGCTGTCTGCCACCCTAGGCTTTAGCATCAGTCCCAGCTGTTGCAGACATTTGAGGAGTTAAAACAGATGGCAGATCTCTCTCTTCCCACTTGCCCCCACTGCATCTGTGTGTGTGTGTGTGTGTCCCCCTCTCTCTGCTACACTGCCTTTCAAATAAATAAATAAATCTTTTAAAAACCAAATTGTAAGAAAGGACAAAGCAAACATGTATGCAAAGTCCACATTACATAAGTCGTTATATTGTGCAATGCAACCAAAGAAAAATGTTAAAAAACAAAATCATATAAGGATTACAATAAACTAAAAAAAGGTTCTTTGTTATTCAAAGTACTTCAGATCCAAAGTTGCAAGTATAAGAAATCTCTGTGGTTAGCACGGAAGCTGGAATTCGGAGTGGTGATGGGGTGCAAACCTGAGAACTCTGCCATGGCAGATGAGTGCCCCAAGTCATGAGTAAACTGCTCTGTCAAATGCCCGCCCCTACATTTTTATTAACGTTTTTCTGTGAGATATATTTTGCCCTTTAAAACAGGATTAGTAGTTAAACTATTCTCTATAAAATCGTAGTTTTTCCCAAAATGTTGGTGCTCATAAAATACAAATATTATTAAGAACTCATTTAAAATAATGTTGTAAGACATTAAAACCAAATAAATCTTGGGAAATAACACCAATAAAACACATTGGGAGAACAAGGAAATATAGATAATGTCTCAAAATATACCGTGGTGTCAATGTTGAAATTCCCAAATGTGACTATTGTATTATAGTTATTAGGAGAAATCTCTTGTTTTCAAAATGATAAATGTTAGTTAGTGGTGATGTGATATCACAACTACAAATAATGCTCATGGTTTTTTCCCAAATAATGCATATTCTGGAGGGAGAAAGAAAGAGTGACAGAGAGAGAGAGAGAGAGAGAGAGAGAGAGGAAAATTTTAGCAATCAATGACTGTTGTTGAGAAGTGTACAGATTACTACTTTTCTATTTTATTACTCCTGCAACTGTTGAGGAAAAACAAAAGGCAAATGCATTTTTATAGATTTCATTACATGCTTTCTTTAACAACATATGGATGATGATGATGATGATGATAGAAAGAATGAAATGTCATTATGTTTCTATAGCTTTTTGCTCTTTATAAAACAGCTCAAAGAACTAAACTCCTTTTCTACCCATATGAAATTCCAATTAAAAAAATACAGAATAAAATAGTCATCATTGGTTAAGGATCCTTCATTCACTCGAGATTTTACAAATATCAATTCATTTTACTCCTTTTTACTTTACGAACCAAAGGGCAAGTTAAATCTCTGCTTCTTTTTTAAAAGATGAGGAAGTTAAGACTCAAATTGATTGAGTAACTAAAGTCACACTGTTAACAAGTGGTAAAGTCTGAAATCAAAGCCAGTTCAATTAAATTCCCATAAGCCTGGAGTCTTTGTGCAGCTTCTAAAAGGCTTAAATTTGCACTTGCCTAAAGCCAATGTTCCTTGCTGGTTGCTAATCAGATTGGGGGAGAATATCAGTTACCTGTATTCTTGTATAACTAGGTATTTCCCCGGCTTTGATATCTGTAAGAAGAATGGCTCATAAATTAATTATTGTCAAATAGTTGGCTTTGCTATGTTTTTATAAAGTTTATCTTATTTTACCAATGCCTTGAGAATAACCAGATGGTTTTATAACCTCTTTTATGGTATTCTCAAATGTACCTATATTGTCTGCTAACATATTTAGTTGGAAGTATTGGCATATCTATTTATGTGATAGTTTGGCCACATTAAAGCAAGGGCATGAATAGTGGTAATGTCCCCATTCATGATGGACAGCTCAGGAATAAGTGAGTGTGGATTTTCAGGTTGTTTTTCAGTGAAGCAGGATGTTATGGAATATGAAATCAGCTGAATAACAGGGGTTACTCATTAGCTCTGTGTAACCACAAACTCAGTCACTGTATAAACCAGCTTTGTTGACAGAACCCTAGGACATAGAGAACATTAATAATCTCCTTAATACACAATGGATTAAGAGATCTATTTTGTTAAGTATCAGAAATCCTGAGATACTTTAAAAATAAAACACGTCTAAGGAAAGTAGCTTGCAAGATTGGAAACAAATGTGGTTATGCTCCTTTTGAGTGTCCTATCATTAGACTGATATATACTCAGTTTATTTTTATTCACTGGTATCTATTTGACATAATTTGTCAATAACCCTTGGCTTAAACTTACACTCACATTAATTTAATTTTTAAAGTATTTATTTACATATCTATTTAAGTATTTTTTAATTTTTTTTCCACAGGCAGAGTTAGTGAGAGAGAGAGAGAGAGAGAGAAAGGTCTTCCTTTCCGTTGGTTCACCCCCCAAATGGCCGCCACGGCCAGCATGCTGTGCTGATCTGAAGCCAGGAGCCAGGGGCTTCCTCCTGGTCTCCCATGCGGGTGCAAGGACCCAAGCACTTGGGCCATCCTCCACTGCCTTCCCAGGCCACAGCAGAGAGCTAGAATGGAAAAGGAGCAACCGGGACAGAATCCAGCGCCCCGTCCAAGACTAGAACCCGGGGTGCTGGCGCCGCAGGCGGAGGATTAGCCAAGTGAGCCACAGCTCCAGCCCTATTTATTTACTTGAAATCCAGAGTTACAGAGAGAGAGGGACACAGAGAGAGAGTTCTTCCATTTACTGGTTCACTTCCCAAATGTCCAAAATGGCTGGCTGGTGCTGAGCCAGGCTAAAGCAAGGAGCCAGGAGCATCCTCCAGGTCTCCCATGTGCATTCAGGGACCCAAATACTTGGTCTATCATCTGCAGCTTTCTCAGGCCCATTGGTAGGGAGCATGATGAGAAGTGGAGTAGCAGGGATGCAAACTGGTACCCATATTGAATGCAGGCATCACAGGCCATAACCCTCTATGCCACACCTACCCCTCTGCATTAATTTAAATGATATATTTTGGCCTGCGCTGCGGCTCAACAGGCTAATCCTCCGCCTTGTGGCGCCGGCACACCGGGTTCTAGTCCTGGTCAGGGCTCCGGATTCTGTCCCAGTTGCCCCTCTTCCAGTCCAGCTCTCTGCTGTGGCCAGGGAGTGCAGAGGAGGATGGCCCAAGTGCTTGGGCCCTGCACCCCATGGGAGACCAGGATAAGCACCTGGCTCCTGCCATCGGATCAGCACGGTGCGCCGGCCGTAGCACACCAGCCGCGGCGGCCATTGGAGGGTGAACCAATGGCAAAATGGAAGACCTTTCTCTCTGTCTCACTCTCTCACTGTTCGCTCTGCCTGTCAAAAAAAAAATTATATATTTAGATAAGAGGAATAGAGGCAGGGATTGTGGCACAGTGTGTTAAGCTACCACTTGGGACACCCACATCCCATTTTGGGGGGCTAGAAGGAACGCTTCTGACCCAGCTTCCTGATAATGAGTCTGGTAGGTTGGAGATGATGGTCCAAGTACTTGGGTTTCTGCCACCCATGTGAAAGACACGGATGGAGTTCCTGGATACTGATTTCAGCCTGGCCTAACCTGGCTGTTGTGAGCATGTATGGAGTAAAACAGCAGATTGAAGTTATCGTGTTCTCTTTCTCTCCCTCTTTCTTTGTCTCTCTGCCTTTCAAATAAAATAAACTTTTTAAAAAATTTTATTTGCAGTATACTAGATATTTGTAAGTATTTTCTTTGAACTTAAGGTTTCCTATATATTGGTTTTTGCAATATAAATTTTATATATTCTTAATTATGATATACCACCTGGTTGCTATCTGAAATGTATATCAAATAATAAATCACATAACCAAAAGAGTTAGGCTTTCAAATCTATGTACGAAATATTCATTCACTTTTTATCTTCACTTCTCTCTTATTAGTTTTTTACCCTTACACAGAAGAGAAGATTCTCTTATAAGTGCCTGGAAATAAGTATCTGCAAAGATAGCTCCTTGAAAATATTAAGACACATTTTTTAAGGTACAGATATGCATGAGAACATAGTAAGGAGACTTAGGCAAGGGTATTATTTAAATTGCAAAATCAACTTGCTCTGTGCTTATCTAGGAGTTTCCTAGATCAAGCAGAGCCAAGTATGGAGGCTTGAGAATTGTAATAACTCTCTACATTATAGTCCTTCCTTTTTAGTTCCCAGAGAAAATAGTAACTCCTTTCTGTGTTAAACAAGTAAACAAACAAATAAAAGCAGTGAAAATTAAACAAACAAAAACTCAGTATTTATTTCTAAATCGTGAATCAATCTAGCAGAGATAGCTGTGAGACTTTGTGCAACGACCAAAAAGAATGCCTGGTGAATTTGCTTCCGTTTTTTCTTGGCTTCCCTTGAACGTCAGGGATTCTCTGTAAAGTCTGAGAGCAGTTTTCTGTGGCTGGCCCTGGAAACCAGGAGAGTAAGACTTATGTTGCCTAAAGTCTTGGAGTAATAGACAGTAGGTCTCTGGAGTGTTGGCTTGTTCAGATTAAAATTAATATATCTGTGTCGAAAGATAACATCATATGCTTTTAGGTACAGGAAGGGATACTTCAGTATTAGCTGGCAATGAACTCCCACCTTTGTGTTTTAAGTCCCATTACTGGCTGTGCTGCCTCCTATTATCTTCATCAACACGTATTTTTTTTTTTAAAGTAAATGATGCATATTTTAAAGTTGAACACTGAAATACTTTTTAAAAATTAGGCCCTATCATCATCCCTTTTCAAAGACAGCCATTTTAACTGGTGTGAGGTGGAACCTTATTGTGATTTTTTATTTGTGTTTCCCAAATGACTAGTGATCTTGAGCATCTTTTCATGAGGTTGTTGCCATTTGAATTTCATCCTTTAACAAATGTCTGTCTATATAACCTTAACCAATTTATTAACTGGAATGTTTGTTTTTGTTATTGTTTATTTTCATGTGCTCCTTGTATATCCTGGATAGTAATCCTTTATCAGATGTATAGTTTGCAAATATTTTTTCATATGCTGTCAGTTGTCTCTTTCTTGAGTGTTTCCAGGGCAGAAGCTTCTTAGCTTGAAATAATCCCATTTGTCTATTTGTGTCTGTATTGCCTGTGCTTCATCCATGAGGTCTTTGCCTATAGCCATGTTTTACAGCATTTCCTCTATGTTTTCCTCTAGTAATTTGAAGTAGAGGTCTTGTTTCATATTTCTGCACTTAAAGATCCAATTTTCGCAACACCATTTGTTGAAGAGACTTTCCTTTCCCCAGAGAATGATTTTAACTTGTTTGCCAAAATTGGTTGTACATGTATGGATTAATTTCTGGGTTCCCTAATCTATTCCACTTGTCCACATGTCTATGCCTGTGCAAGTACCAGGCTGTTTTGACTATAATTGCCCCATGATAGATCTTTCAATCTGTTATTATGTTGCCTCCAACATATATTGTCTAGGATTGCTTTAGTTATCTTGGTATTTTTGTGATTTCATATGAATTTTTGGGACAATTTTTCCAGTTCTGAAAAGAATGTCTTTGATATCTTGACTGTGATCACATTGAATCTGTAAATTGTTTCCTATAGTATGGATATTTTGATTATATTAATCCTTCTGATAACATAAGCATGGTAGATTTTTCTTTGTTCTGATTTTTGCATTTCTTTCTTTAATGTATTTTATTTTTCATTGTTGAGATCTTTCACTCACTTGGTTAAATTTACCCCAAGCTATTTAAAAATTTTGTAGCTATTGTGAATGTGAATGATGATACATGTTTTTTCTCAACCAGGACATTATTTGTGTATACAAATATTGTTGATTTTATATCATGCAACTTTGACAGATTCTCTTATGAGTTATAATAATCTCTTAGTAGATTCTTTTGGTTCCCCTATGTATAGCATCATATCATCTGCAAACAGGGATAATTTAACTATCTCATTTCTATTCTCCATTTGTATCTGTTGGATTTTTTTCTGTAAAGACTTATTGGCCCACAAGCAACAGGAAAATTTTATTGGAGGTACAAATTCCTGGTCGCCTATGATTTTGCGTCTGGCCTGGAAGGTTTGGCAGGGTGTCAGAGCCCACTTAGGCCAGTGGAGCACTCCCCTTCCTTCACTCTATCAAGGTACATGGATTCAATTTGCCAAGGTGGAGCACCAATTAACTTCTGTAGCATGTATCTGGCTCCAAGAATGCCACAGATCTTTTCAAGGAAAGGGATATTCATGGGGTTGAGAGTGGATCCATTGTTCTCTGTGACTGCAATAAGGCATGGGGTATGATTGGGTCTTTGATTCTGGCTTTAGCAGCTCAGAGTTAATGAAGTTTTGGCTTAGGTCATCACAGAGGGCTCCATGCTCATGCTGAGGAGTGCACAGATCCTTTCTGCAGGTTATACATCTGAGTAAGTGAGGTCTGGAGGCACTGGTGGATCATGCTGGGTAGTTGGTTCAGCTTGGCCGAAAAGAGCTAAGGCTGTGAACATGCCATTCCATGTGATCTTTCCCTTTCTCCCCACTGCCTGCTAATGACAGAGATCTACCATGCTCAACACGGATGTTCACTCTGCTCTTTTGTCCTGCACTCCAGCACTGGCCTGAGATCCCTGGCCTCACTCAACATATACCTCTGGATATCTGCGGAAGGAGCAGACACGCCAGTAAGCCATAGCGGCATGTTTCAAAGACAAAAGCCCTCAGAGGATAAAAACTAACAAATATTTACACATATGATTAAAAATTAACAGAAATACAATAAACATGAGAAAGGATGACACTATGACTCCCCAAAAAGAACACAATAACGCATCAATATTAGAATGTGAAGAAAGATTAATGAAATGCCTGGAAAGGAATTCAAAATAATGATCATAATATTACTCAAAACCACAGAGATGCATGGAAGAGAAATCAAACTGAAATATTAGAATGGAAAAATTGTCAAATAAACAATACAGTAGAAGGCCTTGACTACAGACTTGGTGAGGCAGAAGAAATAATATCAAAGCTAGAAGAAAAATCTTTGGAAATATCTGCATCGTGGAAGAAGAAGGAAAAGGAGGAGGAAGATAAAGAAAAGAAGAAATAATTAGAAAAAGTGAAAATAGTGTTTGAGACATATGGGATACTATCAATCAACCAAATATACATATCTTAGGAGCTCCTGACAGGTGGAAAGAGAGAATAGGTTAGAAGACCTATTCAGTGAAATAATAGCAGAAACTTCCCTAATTTGGAGAAAGATATGGACATCAAAATACAGGATAGATCTTTAATAGACATGATCAATAATATCTTTGCCACAATACATTGTAGTCAAACCTGCAAAAGGGAAACATAAAGAAAATATCCTAAATGTGCATGGGGGAAATGCCAGAATGCCATCAAATGATCTCCAACTAGACTGACAGCTGATATCTCATCAGAAACCCTACAGACTTGGTGAGAATGGAGAGACATAGTCCAATTCCTAAAACAAAACAAGAAGCTGTCAACCCATAACACTATCCACCTAACCTCTCATTTATTCATCTATAAATGAAGGTAAAATAAAGACCTTCCAAAACATAGAGAAATTAAAAGAATTTATCACCACTCATCCAGCCTTACAGACGATACCTAAGGATGTGCTACATACAGTTTTGAATATTTATACTGCAGTATTCTACAATGAGATTCTTAAGGTACATTCTTAAATTCATTTCCAGCTATGAACTTATTTTTCCTTCAGCAGGAATTAACAGTCCAAGAAAAGCAGTAATGTAGCAATAAGACTGTGATGTTGCCTGCATTTCTACCTCTCTCTCCCAAACCCATATTTAGAGACACCAGGAAATCAAGTAGTAAGTGACTAGATGCAGGACAGGACTTTTCCAAGTTTATACAATATTGGATAATTTGAGAAAAATACATAATTAAAAGATTATAACAAGTTTAATATGTTATTTTTATTAATGGGGACATGCTAAACTGTTATAATTAAGAAATGCAATATAGCAGTTTCAATAAGAAACAAGTATATTTCTCTCTTATCTAAAATCCATAAAATCATTGCACAATTTGGGCACTCAGAAGTTCTTCCCACATGATTATCCAGAGAGCCAGATGGTCAGTGGTGCTATATTGCCTACTGTCAAAATTCCTTCAAGGAATGGTTTTATATAAGTAAATTAGTGTCTTAATGTGAACTTTATACTAAACCGATATTTCATAATAAATTATTTCCTTCAGCATGCACTTATGTGAGCATCTAAAGACAAAATGAAACCTTCCATTAGATTTTTCTAACACATATCAAAATTCATGTGCCAAAATCTGAATGCTAGCCTACTCATCATTATTATTGTCTACTTTTCTGCATAGATTAAATGTTTTCTTTTAGTCACCTATCATCTCTCTTGATATCTTTTCCATAGCTGGTCTGCAGACGATATTTTCTCTTCTGGCTTCAAGATAAACTAATAATCTGATTGTTTGTTACTACTCCTTTGGAATAAAAAATGACAAGCTACAGAAAACAGCACATTATGAATGAGTTAAATATTATATTGCATGTAAATGCTTGAAAGCAAAGTTGTCCATTTTGTATGATTCCATTCACATAATGTCCTAGAACAAGTCTATGATTAAAGAAAAGAAGAAGTATCTAAACTGATTCTTTGTGGGATAGTGACTCAGAAGGGACTTGAAGGAAATTTCTTCTGATGCAAATTATACATATATATTTTACACACGCACAACACACACAATGGTATAGGTTAGCCTGGTTTATGCATTATCCAAAACTCATTGGGAGCTGGCGTTGTGGCATAGTGGGTAAAGCTGCCACTTGCAGTGCCATTATCCCATACGGGTGCCTGTTTCAGTCCCAGCTGCTGTATTTCTGATCCAGCTTTCTGCTATGCTGCTATAGCCTGGGAAAGCAGTAGAAAATTGCCCAAGTCCTTGGGCCCCTGTACCTGCGTTGGAGACCTGGAAGAAGTTCCTGGTTCCTGAGTGGGGATTGGCCCAGCTCCAGCTGCTGCGGCCATTTGAGGAGTGCACCAGCAGATGGAAGACCTCTCTCTCTCTCTCTCTCTCTCTCTCTGACTTTCAAATAAATAAATAAATCTTTAACAAAAATCATTGAGTTACACTTTTAAGATGTGTCCATTTCATTGTATCTAATTTTTACCTAAAGCAACAGAAACAACCATTTACCTCTAGCTAATAGGTTGACTTTTAAATGTAGGATGAGTAAGCATAACTAAAGCTACCATTTGTTATAATAGGTTTGAGCAAATGGATACATATATTGAAGATAATAAAAGTTATATTTGTCAGCTTAGTGTGAAGAATTAGTAATATGGAAAGTTGAAAGGCTAAAATAAAACCTGCATTATTGCATTGCAACTGGAGGTGTCAGAACAAACACATGAGACACTTACATACTGTGTGTGTGTGTGCTTGCACATATATATTACATCTTCTTATAGCTGCTTACTGAAACAGCCTAAAACAGTGTTATACTAGTGATAATGAACATCAAGTTCTTATTATCTAAATATAGTTCTCCACTAAAATAATCCTAGAAATATAGCTGATTTCAGGTATTTGGATAGTAAATTACAAGTTACTTATTTTTGTCCTGAAGAATAAGAAAGTACTTAAGGAATTATAAACATATGTTGAAACAACACAAGAGCTAGTTTGGAGGGGTTTCCACTGGCCCAATTTGGCATAATAAATAACCTAATAATAAACCTTTGAATGAAATGCCAATTGCTAAAAGTATTTTGATATACTAAATAAATACATGACACAAAATTCTTCATACAGTTGAATGAAAACTAATAAGTGTAGAAGGAATGAAATTGGGAAATCATTGAGGAATGCTAAATTTTAACATTCAATGATATTTTGTTAAGAAAAGAATATTGAAACATTCTTATAGTTTTAATCAGGAAATTATTGATTACATACAAAAATAATAACATGGCCGACAGAGCTTTAAATTGTTACTGACTGATAGAATAAAAAAGGGAGAGAACGATCCAACATGGAAGTGCGATACACAGCAGACTCATAGAATGGCAGATGTCCTAAACAGCACTCTGGCCTCAGAATCAGCCCTTAAGGCAATCAGATCTGGCTGAAGAGCCCATGAGAGAATTTCAGGCATGGAAATCCAAGACACTCTGGCAAAAACAAAAATGACCTAAATGAAAGATCTCTGCGAGTGAGATCCCAGTAGAAAGAACGGGTACAAACTGTTGAAATCTTTACTTAATATATACTAAATCAATCTTCTGTATATAAAGATAATTGAAAGTGAATCTTGATTTGAATGGAATGGGAGAGGGAGTGAGAGATGGGAGGGAAGTTGTGGCGGGGAAAAAGCCATTGTAATCCATAAACTGTACTTTCGAAAATTATATTTACTAAAAAAAAGTTTAAAAAATAATAAAAAAAGAAAGAATGGGCCATCAAAGAAGGAGATACCTTTCTCTGAAGGGAGGAGAGAACTTCCACTTTGACTATGACCTTGTCTGAATAAAATTGAAGTTGGCGAACTCAAGAGGCTTCTATAGCCTTGGCAACTCATGACTAGAGCCTAGGGAGATTACTGATGTCATAAACAAGAGTGTCAAATTGTTAAGTCAACAACAGGAGTCACTGTGTACTTACTCCTCATGTGGGATCTCTGTCCTTAATGTGTTGTCCAATGTGAATTAATGCTATAACTAGTACTGAAACAGTATTTTTACACTTTATGTTCTGTGTGGGTGCAAACTGATGAAATCCTTACTTAATATATACTAAATCAATCTTCTGTATATAAAGGTAATTGAAAATGAATCTTGATGTGAATGGAATGGGAGAGGGAGCGGGAGATGGGAGGGGTGCGGGTGGGAGGGAAGTTATGGGGGGGGGAAGCCATTGTAATCCATAAACTGTACTTTGGAAAATTATATTTACTAAATAAAAGTTAAAAAAATAAATTGTTAATATCAGCTTCAGCTTCACTTATATTGGGGAATCATGCAATTTCTTAATTGAGGCACTGAGTGAAATGCAAAACTAAATGCAGTCACTAGGAATCATTAGAAGTACACAAATTAAAGCACATCACATTCTAGGAGCTGGTACTGTGGCTTAGTGGGTTAAACCCCATATGGGTTCTGGATTGAGGCCCAGCTGTTCCATTTCCTATCCAGGTCCCTGTTAATGTGCCTGGAAAAGCAACAGATGATGGCCCAAGTCCTTGTGCCCCTACACCCACGCAAGAGACCTGGAAGAAGCTCCCGGCTCCTGACTTCAGTAAATTTGTAAGTATGTTAAAGCTGAAAGGAATTCTATTACTAGTATTTAAATGAATATTGAAGACTATTATAAAAAATGGAGTGATGCCATCATAATAACCTGGTTTCTTCCCAAAGTGTTGGCAATGGCTTTAGATGGACCATACCAAAGTGAGGAGACAAGAACTCAAATCGGGTTTCCTACATGGGTGACAGAGACCCAAGTGCTTGAACTATGTCCTGCTGCCTCCCACAGTGGCATTTGTAGGAAGTTGGGATTGGAAGCAGAACTGAAACTCAAACCCAGGCACTCGGATATGCTATGTGGGTATCCCATGTGGCATACTGACTGCTAGGCCAAATGCCCACACAGCCTCCCCCAAAAAACTTTTAAATGATAAAGATCATAAACATGCATATTTTAATAGAAAGCTTTTATTTCATAAATATAAATTTCATAAGTACAACTACTGGATTATAACAATTCTTCCCCCATACCCACCCTCCCACCCCCAAACAATCCCACCTCCTACTACCTCTCCCATCCCATTCTTCATTAAGATTCATTTAAAAATTTTTGATTGATAAAATAGTAAGATCTTGAACAAATACCACAGTAGTTTTTCAATGTATTTTTGTGCCCTACAACTCCTTTTACATAACCCTGCTCTATACCATAAAATGAGAGCTTGATATCTTCACTTTTCTAAAAAATGTGACATACTCATATGCCACAGATATTTATATGTATATATACCTAATGTAACATATTGGTCTATTTAGCTGACAAATTGTCATCAACACTTTTTGTTGGGAGGGGTGTTTTAGATGAATATCATGAAATCATTACTGGATATTATTTTAAGCACCAAGAATATGTATGAAAGAGTATTTCATTTTATTCATCCACCCTCCCTCTTTATTCAGCCTCATTCATATACTGACAGCTAAACATATGTGCTGCCCTAATCTTTGAAATCTTTAAGATGTGTTATACAGCAAGTCTATTGCTTATTTTTAAGTTTATGAACTGTGTTAATATTTTTGGCCATCTTTTGCAAGTCATGGAGTAGTGTTGAATACATCAAGATGACCACAGTGAAATAACTGCAAACATATTGTTCCTCGGGGAAAGTGATTTTGTTTCACTGTGCATTGCAGACAAATGACAAAGAGCAAATAAGTCAGAAGCACATCAGTCACCAGTAAGTTTTTTTTTTTTTTCTTTGACTGAACCTTTATCAATGTCACCTAAATTGTAGAACATTAGAGACTTGGACTGCATAAAGCTGTAGCCATTCAGTTTCTCTTTTGTGATTTTTTTCCACCTCATTTTGTTACATTTTAAGTTAATTATGTTTCAGTTTCCATCTGTAGGGTATTCTATAGTAGTGAGATTCTGATACTGTGAATCCAAAAAATTTAAAAAACTACAGAGATTATTTAGGTTTAGCATTTTGTAGTAATAATAAGTTGAAGTTTACCACTGCCAGAATTTCAAATGAGTGAACTTCATTTACCAGTGGGGAGGTCAGTAATTCAGAATTCTCTATTTCAGTTGGAGAAGAACAGTAGGATGCAAAAAGTGTCCCTGTAGACTCTGCGATCCGGCAGAAAGCAGAGGGAGAAAACTAGGAAGGCTTCAAATCTAAAAAGCAATAGCATTTCCAAGAAGAGAGAAATAAAATAGAAATAAGGTTGGTTAGAAAGGATACAGCTTAAAGGTACACAAGAGAAATCATACAGGAATTTTGAGTGATGATCCTTTCATGAACAGCAGGAAATTGAGTAATACACTTTCATTTACCACTGTAACCATAATTACTAGCCCACCTGCATTTTGCATTCCAATGAGAGAAAAGAAGTTTAAATTATTTTTTTAGCTTTGTTTTAAATGTGCCAAGGAAACCAAAGGAATTCCTGTGATTCTTTCTGTAATACACTAGGATAAATGTGTTCAATATTGAGTGCATAAATTAAGCACTCCTAATTTGATTAGTTTGAGTTTTAGGAAGAAAAATAGATGAAATCCCTTATCAGGAAATGGTAATTCACCAATGACAATTAGTTGTAATCCATACCTATCTTGAATATCAACACGGAGGTCAGCTGACGATGAAGCAATGAGTTCATCACTTGGAAATTAATAAATGCCCTGTCTCAAAGATGCTCTTAACCTTTACAGAGGGAAAGGGGAAGAAAGAGAGAGTTTTACGTGCTTTAGAAAAACACATTCTGTGTTTTGAATTATTGAACTTTTATGTAGCTTCCATTTATTTGTGGTTCAAGACTTACATATATTCTATCTGATAAGAATAAGTAACTTAGGTTTTTTTTAAAGATTTATTCATTTATTTTAAAGTTAGAGTGACACAGAGAAAGAAGGAAAGGTGAAGAGAGAAAGAGAGAGGGAGAAAGAGAGGAAGAGAGAGATATTTCTTCCATCTGCTGGTTCTCTCTCTAATCGGCCACAAGGGCTGTAGCTGCAGGGATCTGAAGCCAGAAGCCAGGAGTTTCTTCTGGGTCTCCGACATGGGCGCCGGGACCCAAACACTTGGGCCTTGGAAGTGGAACAGCCAAAACTCAAACAGGCGCCCATTTTGGATGCTGGCACTGTAGGCTGCCGCTTTACCCACTACGGCACAGCGCCGGCCCCTTAGTTTTAATTTAACTAAATTGCATATGTCATTTAAGAGGAACATCAATTAAACTCATCATTACACTTAAATAATGTGTATAGAATGTATGCAGGCATATAAATATGTAAAATACATATGTACATATATATGCATATAAATAATATATATGTTCCATTGTGTCACTCATTGTTAAAGATGACATTTATCTTAGATTTATAGCCAACAATGTGTGTTTGAAATATCTGTTAATTCAATGTTATATTTTCAATTTAAAAAAGTATTTTTTAGTTAATCCTAGTCATTCTAGGTTTTAGAAGATCTGGGAAAATTATGCTGTGAAAACTTGTTTTCCACCTGATTTCCACAGACTGAAGATAAATAGGTAAGTCTTTTAATTCAAAGAATTAAGGTACAATGATGGTATTAGAAGTTTCTGGGTAATGGAGATGGAGTGAGATAACCTTATGAATTAAACTGTAAGTTGATGCCAATTTGTTAAGATCTGGGATAGCTGAGAATCAATGACTCCCTGTTAACAACTGAAGAGGCTATGCACTCAGGCAGTGAGAAACTAAATGTATTGTTGTTTTATTCTAAACATTTTATACTGAGGACAAAAAACTCATAACGTAAAAAGTTAGTTTTAATTTTCTCTTGTCATTTTAATGCATTTCTATTACCAGGTAACATTGAAAGTCATCCATTATTGCTGACAAAGGCTACTAGGCATAATGAAAAATTCATGAATTAGAGTTTTTGAAGACCTAAGTTCTAGCAATTGATCTGCCCTTTACTTCTTTGAGATCTTGAGAAACTTCATGCTTTTGAAAAAATAAAACCAGAAAGAAATTATAAATTGTGAATGACACATATTTGAGATTCCAATACCATAAATTTTATTTGAATTTCAAAAAATATGAACATATATGCATATAAATATTTGAAAGAAATATATAATAGAAAATTTAGAGTCTCATTGTGCCCTCTCTCATTTTCATCATTATCAGGTAGTTTAGACAATTGCAGAAAAAATTCTGAATCATACAGATTTTTAGTGATATCATTTCTTTTTAAAATTGTGATATACAAATACAGAATTATAAACCTTTACAACTTGATGTTTCCACTACATTACATTTCTTTAATATATACCCATTTGAAACTATATCAGTTTTGGAAATTTCTGCATGCAATTAGATTTTCTAATTTAATGTCATAAATTTTGATAAAATATTAGTAATTTATAAACAACATTGCAAATTATCTGTATCTCTGAGCTTTATACACACACACATAAAACAGGACTTCAAAGCATCTGTAGAAGAATGGGGTTAATGATGATTATTTTGATGCAAAAATTTAAAATCCATGCATAATTTTTATAATACTTATTTTCCATGAGATTTTGAAGGTGCCTCATGCATTTTCAGACACTATTTGCAGTTCCTTGTTAAATTCATTAGCAAATCTATGATTATTTTACAAATATTTTATAACAGTGATAGCAATGTAGATATAGAAATTGCTTTATATCTATAAAAATTTTGGAGTGGCTCTGGAGCATAGATTCCTGTAGGTACAATTATCAGTTTTGAGGGAAACTGCTATCACTCTCTGTCTCTCTCATGTGCTTTGTACCTTCACCAGGACACTGTGGCAGTTTTCCTAGATGTATGAAAAATGTATAATGTGGATATTTTTAGATACGCTGAATACTTTTGTGGAGTATAACTAATGAAGTTAAGAGCAGGGATAACTTGTATCTTACAAAAAATAGAATAACTTAAGCAATATAAATGATACATATATATATATTCACTATTTATAAGATCAAATTATAATTTAGATTTTGCATCAGAAGTTCTTTCTCTCTTCTTTCTAATCTCTCCCCTGAACCGTTTGAACATAGATTACCTATATCACAGGCCAGGTTTCTAACTGATATAATATTTGTTTTATAAGTGTACAGGGAATTTTTTAAAGGAATTTTCAGGTGTTAATTAGTTCTTTGTGTTTATTCTTCTAAGATTTACTGTTCCTAACCTACTATTTTCTTCTGAATTATTCTATTTAATTCATAATTTTTCTCATAATGGATAGAAAAATATTTTCCCGAATTTTATTTTTCCTTATGAATCTTCAGTTTTGAATTATATATAGTCATGTTATTTCAACATTGGTAATAAAGAAATTGTGTTCTATATTCTTCTAATACATCATGTGTAATAAATGAGAAGTTTCATTGAACACATTGTATGGTATAGACAAGGACAACAAAGGGCCAATTTTTGAGTATGGAAAACTCACTTTCCCATTTGTAATTTCTCCTGTAGCATTTGTACACCAATTCTGTGAGTTTTATAAGCACATATTAAATAACTAATATATACTGAGCCATGTGTTAATGCTTGTTATCTTCCAGAAACCTTTTATTTAAAGTATACATATTTCATGCATTTCATAAATACAAATTTGGGAGCATACTGATCATCCCCATCCTACCCAACATACCACCCAACTCCCAACTTTCCTCCTCCTCCCACTCCTATTCCCATTCTTATTTTTTACTAAGATCGATTTTCAATTAACTTTATACATGTAAGATTTAACCCTATAATTAAAGAGTTCAGCAAATATTATACATAAAAAAACTGTTCCTCAACAGTCGAGACAAAGGCTGTTCGAAGTCATCAATCACCTCTCAAAATGTCAATTTCACTTCTATAAGAGTACCTTTTAGGTGTTCTATTCATTACCACATATCAGGGAGAACACATGGTATTTGTCTTTTTGGGACTGGCTTGTTTCACTAAGCATAATGTTTTCCAGTTGCATCCATCTTGTTGAAAGTGGCAGGATTTTGGATTTTTTAATGTTGTATAGTATTCCCTGGTATACATATCATAAATTATTTATCCAGTCTTCTGTTGATGGAAATTAGGGTGGATTCCATATCTTAGCTATTGTGAATTAACCTGCAATAAACATAGGGGTACAGATAACTCTTTCATATGCTGATTTCATTTCCTTTGGGTAAATTCCCAGTCATGGGATGGCTTTATCTAATTAAGTGCTTCTGTATGTCACTTCCTTTTCTCTGGCTGTAGGTACAACCTGAACCTGTAATGGGGTGGGCCATTCTGAACTTTGTTCTGAATCTTTGTTGTGAAATGCTAGAATCATTTTCTTGCTTAAGTAAACTTTATAAAATTCAACAGGTCTTAGTTTTTCCTTTTAAAAGGTCTTAACATATGAATCATAGTTATTTTAAATTTCCCATTGAATAATTATAATTTTAGCATTATATCTTGGGCCAGTTCTATGATTGCTCTGTTTTCTCAAAATTGGTTGTGTGTGTGTGTGTGTGTGTGTTTTGTTTTTGTTTTGCCTTTTGGCCTGTTCACACTATTGTAGAACATTGGCCCTATTATCTGGGAAATTGAGAAATAAGAAACAAGTAAATAGGAATTTATATTAACATGTCTGAAACATGGTATTGTTTAATATTTGTTGCTGCTTTATATACCAGAGGTTTCACATTCTTGGATGTTCTTATTTCCTGTCTTGACTATTGGGATTCCTTCTTATTTAGGGTGTGTATAGCATGCCTCTTTCTTCTAAGTTCATTCTAATGATAATGAAGTCCTGTCCTGTTTGTTTCTTGGAAAAATGGCAAGGGATAGAGAACATTCTGTAACCTTGACTGGGATTTAATGTTTAGATATTTGAGTGTTTGTCTGTGTTTCAGTGCTATGACTTTCAAAAGCTTTTTTCTAGTTATATAGTTACACCATTCCCTAATTTTTCCTAGCTGAAGTTCCAAATCTATTTCCTCAAATCCTAGTTCTAGTTTGACTGTTTTTTTCTCTTCTTTTTGTGAGTTCCTATTGGAGAAAGCTGGATTGGGAGTAAATTCTGTTTTTCCAGCTGGGATAATTGTGCTTATCAAACTACTTTCCTTTGGAAACTTGTCCTTTGTAACACAGTCCCTGTTGTCCCTCTCCTGTCAGAATGGATGAGGATGTAGGAATTAATCTTGTTTCCTGTTTGGTGTTATAAATTCAAATGCAACTTCTGTTGAGCTTCTAACAAAGCATTGCTTCAACCGACTAATGAAAATTAAAGCCACTCAATGATTTCACTGCAAATTAATCAGGAAGAAAATCACATTTTATTTCTTTTGAGATACAAGGCATATAATTAGATTATCTATATTGCTGCAGATGGGGCACTTTTACACATTTCTCAACATAATCCATTTATGGAAATAAAGCACACTTGCAAATAAATTGAGTTGATATAAACTAGAAAATGTTAAATGCTAAAGCACATAACTCAGGATATTTTAAAAAATTTGAATCTATGTTGATATTAAAATTATCTCTCTTTGAGTTAAATTTTGCTTTTAAATGTTAATACATTTCCTCATTTAAAAAAAGTCTGCTCAACTGCAGTAATTATTTTTGATTTCTTACACAAAGAATAGTCAGAACATAGGTGTGCTATTTATTCCACTTATAGTTTGTATCATCAAAATCATAACTGGAAAATAGCCAACAAACTTTGAAAGGGTTTAAACTTGTTTCACATTTATCAGTGTGAATACATACATCCACTTTTGAAGTGTGCTTTAAATCTGATAGACAAAAGTATTTATCACTCATAACTGTTGTGATTCTCAATATCACTTTCCTCAAGCTGATGGCACATGTCAAATTATAAACCAAAGCATTTGGCAATGAAGCACATCAGGGACAGTCACTTAGGACAAATCGCCAGTGGCCTCAGAGCAGCTTAACACATTTTCTCAGTGCAGAGATAGATAGCCATATGCACATGCTTGCCTGCACAGCCAGCTGAATTCCTAGTTGTTAAAATTGAGCTCATTCAAAAGGGAAAGCTCTATTTTTTACAGAAACACAGAGAATGTTTCATTGTGGTTTCAACAGATTGCTCCAGCCTACTTCATCTTTTATCTATAACTCAGTACGTTATTGATTCAGTAAATTTCTAATAGAATTCGTGATCTGAAGTCAAAATCGATGACATATTTCAAGCACATTTGGTTTTGATGTGTTCCATATAGTATTAGCAGGAACTGTGTGTCATTCTGTACCATTCTGTTTCCTGGAGATCTCCTAGAACCTCAGAAGTCTCTCAATGCAGAATGATTTTTTTCTTGCTTTACTTGTAAATAAATGTATTTTTTAAAATTGTAAACCAAGTCTGTTTTGTTTTTTAAGAGGTATTCTTAGAGTTCTACAACCTAATAAACAATGCATATTATTACTAAGTTATCTTTTTAAATATTTATTTATTTATTTGAAATGTATAGTTATAGAGAGGCAGAGGCAGAGACACAGAAAGAGAGAGAAACAGAGGTCCTCAAGTAGCTAGTTCACTCCCTAGATGGTAGCAATGGCCCGAGTTGGGCTAATCCAAAGCCAGGAGCCAGGAGCTTTCTCTGGGCCTCTCACACTGGTGCAGGGGCCCAAGGACTTGGACCATCTTCCATTGCTTTCCCAGGCCACAATAGAGAGCTGGATCAGAAGTGGAGCAGCTGAGACTTGAAGCAGCACCCATATGGGATGCTGGCACTGCAGGCAGTAGCTTTACCCAGTATGCCACAGTGCTGGCCCCATAAATCTATTTTTAAAATAATTGTTATCTCAAACAGTTGGTGCAATGGGTAAGATGTTGTTTGGACGACCTGCATCTTATACTGGAGGGTCTGAGCAGAGTTCTGACTCTGTTCTACATTCCATCCTCCTACTAACATACACCCTGGTAGGCAGCCTTGATGTCTGAAATAGTTTTTGCATCCCTGCCCCCACATTGGGAACTCGGTTGAATTCCTGGCTCCTGGCTTTGGTATGGCACTGCCCTGACTGTAGCAAAGTTGAACTAGTGATCAGGAAACCTCTGCCTAACTGCTTGGCTGTTTCTGTCACTATCTACCTCTCAAATAAGTAAAATAAAAAGTTAAGAATAATAATTGGGATCATATCAGTTGTTTTAAATTCAGTAGAACCCCTTTAAAATGTAGCAGCATTTAAAGGAAAAGCAAAAAGATACACCAGAACAGAATAGAAAACTGGAACAGACTCTTAGATAATTGAGCATCACTTTGTGGTAACAGTGACACTGGAAGAGGTTTCTAATCAATACTTCTAGGTAATATGGATTTTCATGAGAGAAATAAAAATGAGCTACTTTCCTATATCACATTATTAGTGCAGTAGTCTCAATCTGGGTATGAACTCTTCCATTTGATCACAAGCAGGACCCAGTTGTTATTTATCAATAGTCATTTTGAATGTAAATTGCCTCAAATATCCAGGTAGGAGATATAGACGGGATGAATGGATTAAAAAGCCAGACACTCTATTTTCTACCTATAAGAAATACATCTCACCAAAACAGACATACACAGACTGAAATTGAAAGGATGTAAATTAGTATATTCCATGCTAATGGGAAGAAAAAGTACATATATTGCCATCCAAATATCACAAAAAATAGACTTGAATATAAAAATTGTTAAAAGAGACAAAGGGCTGGCACCATGGCTCACTAGGCTAATCCTCCGCCTGTGGCGCCAGCACCCTGGGTTCTAGTCCCTACTAGGGTGCTGGATTCTGTCTCGGTTGCTCTTCTTCCAGTCCAGCTCTCTGCTGTGGTCCAGGAAGGCAGTGGAGGATGGCCCAAGTGCTTGGGCCCTGCACCCATATGGGAGACCAGGAGGAAGCACCTGGCTCCTGGCTTCGGATGAGCGCTGTACGCCGGCTGCAGCGGCCATTACGGGGTGAACCAATGGAAAAAACGAAGACCTATCTCTCTGTGTCTCTCACTGTCCACTCTGCCTGTCAAAAAAAAAAAAAAAAAGAGAGAGAGAGAGAGAGAGACGAAGAGTACCATGTAATGATTAAGGAATCAATTCCAAAGGTTAATGTAAGTATAATAATTTTATACAATGAAGATGCCTGACAATTTAAAAGAAATTTTAATGGATCCAAAGGGAAACATGGACTCCAATACAATAGAAATGGGGAACTTCAACACCGCATTTCATCAATGGACCATTTAATGAGACAGAAAATCAGCAATGAAACAACAGAGCTGATCAACACTATGGAACAAATGGACCTAACTGACATCTACAGAACTTTTCACTCTACAGTTGCAGAATGCCCATTGTTCTCATCAGTGCATGAAACTTTCTCTAGGATAGACCATATGCTATGCCATAAAGCAAGTCTCAGCAAATTCAAAAAAGTTGAAATCATACCATGCATCTTCTGTGACCACAATGGAATGATATTGAAAATCAACAGCTCAAGAACCTTAGATGATATGCAAACAAATGGAGACTGAAAAAACATAATATTGAATGAACAGAAAATCATAGAAGAAATCAAAAGAGAAATCAAAAAATTACCGGAAGCAAATGAAGTTGACAATATGACAATACATCATATCAAACATGGGATACAGCAAAAGCAGTGTAAAGAAGGAAGTGTATAGCAACTGATGCCTACATGAAGAAATTGGAATTGTACCAAATAGATGAGCTACCAGTGCCTCTCAAGGACTTAGAAATCAGCAAAAAAGTCAACTCTCAATTAGTAGGAGGAATTAAATAATTACAATTAGAGAAAAATAAACAAAATTAAAAAAAAACATGAAAAATCAGTGGAATAAAGACCTAGTTTTTAGAAAAAAATAAAAAAAAATTGACACACCAATGGTCCAACCAGAGATGAAAAAGGAAATGTAACAACAGATACCACAGAAATAAAAGGAATCATCAGGAATTTCTGCAAAGATTTGTATGTCAACAAATTGGGGAATCTAGAAGAAATGTTGATTCCTAGACAAATATAATCAACCAAAATTGATTCAGAGACAAACTAAAGGGAAAAAAAAAATAGACAGATATTGAATCAGTAATGAAGATCCTACCAACAAAGAAAAGTCCAGGACTGGACAGCTTCACTACTGAATTCCATCAGCCTTTTAAGAACTAATTCCAGTTCTCAAGCTATTCAAATAATTGAGTGGGAAAGAATCCTACCAAACTCCTTCTTTGAAGCCTGCATCATCTTAATTGCTCAGTCATAAAAAGATACAAAAAAGAATGAGAACTATAGATCAATATTAGGTAATAGAACCACACAATGCATCAGAAAGCTCATTCTCCCAGACCAAGTTGGATTTATTCCTTTTATTCAGGAATGTTCAACATTTGAAAATCAATAAAGATGATATATCATATTAACAAATTGAAGGACCAAGACTATATGATTACCTGAATAGATGCAGAGAAAACATTTGATAAAATGCACCTTTTCATGATGAAAACCTTAAGCAAATTGGTTATAGAAGGAACATTCCTCAACACAATCAAGGCAATTTATGACAAACCCATTGCCAGCCTCCTACTGAATAGAGACAAGCTGGAGGCATTGTACCTAAGATCCAGAACCAAACAAGGATGACCACTCTCACCACTGCTATTTAGTATAGTCATGGAAGTTTTATCCAGAGCCTTTAGGCCAGAAAAATAAATCAAATGGCTAAAGATTGGAAAGGAGGTAATCAAACTATCCCTATTGCAGATGATATGATCCTATATAAAGGGCATCCAAAAGATCCACTAAGGGACTGTTGGAACTCATAAAAGAATTCGGTCAAGTGGCAGGATATAAAATCAACACTGAAGAATCAGTAGGCTTGTATACACAAATAATGTCATGGCTGAGAAAAAACTTTCAAGATCATTCAAAATAGCTCCAAAAGAATTAAATACCTCAGAATAATTAATCAAGGATGTCAAAGATCTTTATGATGAGAATTACAAAAGACTGGGAAAAAAAAGAAATAGAAGGTGATGGAAAATGAAAAATTCTTCCACATTCATATATTGGAAAAATCAACTTCATCAAATGTCCATACTACCAAAAGCAATTTATAGATTCTATGTGATCTCAATCAAAATACCAATAACTATCTTCACAGACATAGAAAAAAAATGCTAAACTTTATATGGAAACACAAGAAATGCTAAACAGCTAAATTAATCTTACACAATAAAAATATAGCTGGAGGCATCACAATACCTGCTTTCAATACATTCTACAGTGCAGTTATAATCAAAATAACCTATTACTGGCACAAAAATGCATATGTAAACCAATGGAACAGAATGGAACTCCAGAAATCAATCCATACATTGACAAACAACTTATCTTTGAGAAAGGAGCTAAAATCAATACCTGGAGCAATGACAGTCTCTTTAACATATGGTGTAGGTAAACTGGATCATTTCCACATGTGAAAATATGAAACTAGAACCGTATATTACACTTTACACAAAAATCCACTCAAAATGGATCAAAGACCTGAATCTATGACCCAATACAATCAAATTACTAGAAATTATTGGGGAAACTCTGCAAGACATTGGCATAGGCAAATACTTATTGGAAAAGACCCAGAAGCATTAGGCAATCAAAGCCAAAATTAACAAATTGGATCACATCGATCTGAGAAGCTTCTGTACTGCAAAAGAAGCACTCAGTAAAGTGAAAAGGAAATGGACAGAATGGCAGAAAATATTTGCAAGCCATGCAAATGGTAAAGGCTTAACACCTAGAATCTATAAAGAGCCAAGAAATTCAACTACAACAAAACAAACAATTCCTCTTCAAGGGAGAAAATTCAAATGACTATTGAAACTTGAGAATATGCTCAGCATCACTAGCCATCAGAGATGCAAATCAAAACCATGGTGAGGCTTCACCTCACTCAAGTTAGAATGGCTCACATATAGAATTCAACAAATAATGAATAATGACAAGGATGTCGGGGAAAAGGCATCCTGGTTCACTGTTGGTGAGAATGTAAACTGATGCAGCACCTATGGAAAACATTATGGAGATACCTCAGAAATCTGAACATAGACCTATCATATGAACCAGCCATCTCATTCCTGGAAATCCACACAAAGGAAATGAAATCAGCATATGAGAGAGTTCTCTATACTTCCATGTTTGTTGCAGGTTAATTCACAATAGTTGAGATATGGAATCAAACCAGATGTCCATCAACTGTTGACTACATAAAGAAATTATGATATACGTGCACACACACACATATTATGGAGTACTATTCAACTGTTAAAAAAAATGAAATACAACTGGTAGTCATTATACTTAGTTAAATAAGCCAGTCCTGGAAGACAGATATCATATGTTTTCCCTGGTCCAAAGTAACTAATAGAGTACCTGAAATGTAATATATTGAAGTGAAAAAGATATTATTATGAGATTCAGTGATTTTTAACAGCCTGTGTCTCTTCTGTTGAAGAACAGTGTTTTTGTTTTTTTTCCTCATACTATTTATTGAACTCTCTTACTAAGTGTAGAGTTAGCTATACAATCTTTAAGTAAGCTGAAAATAGATTTTTGTAAAAGTTAAGAGTGTGAATGTGAAAGAGAAGAGCAAGATGGGAAGGAGCATGGGCTGGAGGGAGGGTAGAGGGGGAAGTGTTACTGTAATCTTAAGTCCGTATATGTAAAATACATGAAGCTTGTATACATTTAGTACAATTTTTATAAGAGATACAACATTATTTAGAGATAGCAGTGAAAGTGTAATTATAGAATGTCTATTAGATTATATTTTGTGTCAATGATAATTCCTTGAGTATGAATTTTGTTATTGCTATGCAGCAAACAGTGCGTTTTCAGATGAAGATGAAGACAATAGTATTTATTATGATTATGTCTGTTGGAATAGACACGTATGTAAATTGATTGAAAAATAGATTAAATGTAAATTAATAATCATTTTCTTGTAATAAATGTATACTATACACCTGGAGCTACACACAAGACCAGGTGACTGTGAAAAAGCACAAAACAGACAAAAATACAAATGGAGATTTGTATGCAGAGGTGTCTTGTTTCATTTTGATAGCCATTGGTGGTTGTGCATTTCTTTTGGCTCTGCTATAGGGGTACATTAAGTACATGAATGCAAACATAACCCATTGCTAATATTTTGATAATATCAACCTGATTATGAATTCTCTTAGAAACAGAACACTTAGTATGTACCATTGCTCTGTCTGTCTCTGAAACCAGTTAGTAAGAGAATGTAACATCTTCATTGTAACTTGCCCAAAACTTGTATTTAGAGGCCTGTTGCTATTTTTATCATTTACCAGATTTTTGTTCCCAATAATACTCATAAAGCTTTGAGATTTTGAATTGGTGAATATTCATGAAGTGTGAAAAAGCATGATCAATACATTCCATATGATTTCACGTCATGTAAAAGTGGATGCTGTTTGTGTAAGCATGGGACCAAGAAGGACACGTGGAACTATACTGCTTGTGATTGTGGATGGATTTGCTCTCTGCTTTTTGTGTTTTTAAGTTTATTGCAATGCTCTTATTACCTGTGAGGAAATAAAGGTTATTTAAAAACACACAGAAACACATTAGAGAGTGGTAATCATTTTCAGGAGGAAACACAGTGATTATTTAGGGTATGAAAGAGAATTCTAGATGCTAGAAGTTATCTAGAGTGTTGATCTTATTTTCATTATTCTGAATAGTGTTTTATGATGTGTAACGCAATAAGCTGTAAATCTTAATGTGCACTTATTATATGTTGCATATAAATATTGCATTCTCAGCATAAACTTTTTATGCAATACAATATTTTAATGATATTTTATGTGTTCTAGACCTAACAGAAGTTTTTTTTCATAATTAATGTCACTGAATTTTTCATAATACATTACTTTTTCCACAAAATTATAATGTTTTATGTTATATTGAATTTTTCTTATAAAAAGATAAACGTTTTGATGAAAATATAAACTTTATCATTTAAAGGGCTTTAAAAAATCAGGAAATGAAGTTAACAAGAAGTCAAAATTACTTTATAATATACAACAATAATGAAAATGAATGCATGAAACACATTTGGTACCTATCCTTGTAAAGAAATGTGTGTCATAAAAACAGGAAGTACATCTGAACATTTCATTTTATTCTGGAGGGTATAAACATGACACCAAATTTTAGTCACAAGGCCATGAGAGCTAAATTTACAAAGTATAGATGCATGTGGAAGGGTGATTTGCATAGAAATTGCTTGCAAATCAAATTAGCATAAATCCAGTTTAATATTTTGAAATTTATATAGAAATCTTAGAGATAAGATGCCTTCATTTTTTATTAATACAAGGCATGTTTTCATTTGAAAATAATCAGGAAACATCTGAATTATTAATTAAAGCCATTTGATTTACTCGGGACTAATTAGCTAGATGAAGTATTTTCTTTAGGCTTATAGATTCACAATATTTATATCTAGAATATATGATAAAGCTCATAGAGTTCAGATTTCTACTTTATGGATGTGCAATTTAAAAACTTTTGATTGAGGAAATATAGCAAGAATTTTTTCCAAGATTCTCAAATGATATTATACATGTGAAATTAACATCCAGAATTTATTAGAAAATAAAACAAATTCTTGTTAAATTTACTTAAGAAATTAATATTCCATATCAACTTGCTAACAATAACAAATGGACCATTGTAGTTAGTAATGAATAGTTCAAAGGACATTATGGGTAATGATAGGTAACAGAAGTTACACAGCTCTTTCAAAAGATAAAAATGATTAATCGAGATTTTTCCAAGATGATTTGGCCACAGAATAATTTTTACATCATATAACTCTTACTGGAAACTTACAGAGAATAAATACCTAAATGTTTTATTGGTTGGTGAACAGTTGCACGGGTAAGAAATTTCTGACCAGGCCCTTGGGGTTTCTCTAACAACATTTAGGTGAAGAAAAATGGGCAAACAGACAAAGAGGCTAGGGCACACTGTCCACAAAAGATATGGAGGCAATAAGTTCTCTTTATATCTATCCAGTAAAATTTGAAGATCTACAACTATTAAAAAAGTAAGTAAAGGCTTGCCTGGCATGACACCCATGGACCTTTGGTGCAGTGGTTAAAAACACTGCTAGGGGGAGCCAGTGCTGTGGCTTAGCGGGTAAAGCCACTACCTACAGTGCTGGCATCTTATATGGGCATGGGTTTGAGTCCCAGCTGCTCCATTTCCAATCCAGCTCTCTGCTGTGGCCTGGGAAAGCAGTAGAAGATGGCCTAAGTCCGTGGGCCCCTGTACCCACATGGGAAGACATAGAGGAAACTCCTGGCTCCTGGCTTGAGATCTGCTTATCTCTGGCTGTTGCAGCCAATTGGGGAGCAAACAGATGGAAGGCCTCTTTCTCTCTCAATTTGCCTCTTCTCTCTCTGTGTAACTCCGACTTTCAAATAAATAAATAAAACTTAAACTTAAAAAAGCATGGCCAGGAATGCCTGCCTTTTGTACTAGAGTGCCTGGGTTCCAGTTGCAGCTTCTCTGCTGGCTTCAAACCCAGCTTTGCTGCTAATGTATTCTGGGAAGCAACAAGTGACAACTGAAATACTTAGGTCCCTGTCACCCGTGTAGAAAATCTGGATTGAGTTCTGGGCTCATGGCTTCAGCCTGGCCCAGCCCTGATTGTTGTGGACAGCTGAGGAGTGAGCTGCATGATGGAGTCTCTATTTGTCTCTCTGTCTGCCTTTCACATAAAATGAAAAATAAATAAGTGAAAGAAAAAAATTGTTTCCTGTACTCAAGGAACTCAAACCAAGTGAGGATGTTTGTAATGGAAATTAATGCTTTTCATTTGGACAATCATGGAATACAATTAAATAAATGTTATAGGAAATTAATGTTAAAAATAGAGAAAGAATAACCACATGGAGAGAAAAATGAGTCAGGGAACATTTACATAAGCAAGGTTTTTTTTTTTTTTGTTGTTGTTGTTTTGTTTTGTTTTTTCTTTATCTCCCTTTTCCTTTTTTACTTATTTTTTAAAATTATCATTTCCTCAATTTCTATTCAGGACAACAGTCTGAGATGAGAATGAGGAAATACATTGTATTTAAGCATAACAAATATTAAAAAGTATTCATTTACTATTTGAGAGGTAGAGAGGTAGTGGTGGTAGGAAGGGTTGTCGTGGTCAGACTGACAGCTCCTATCCACTGCTTAACTCCCCAAATGCTAGCAATGACCTGGCAGCTGGAGACATGAGCTGGAACTCAACCCAGGTTTCCCATGTGGGTGGCAGGGATGCGACTACTTGAACCTGCTGTTTCCTCGGGCGCACATTAGCAAGAATTGAGAATTGAGCCTGGACTCAAAGGAGGCACTCTGATACGAGATTCAGACATTTTAACCATTGTGCCAAACTCCTGTTTGGAAGAATTTTATGAACATTTGAAAGCATAAAAGAACAGTATTCCTTCAGGGAACAATTATGTTCTTGCTATATTTGCATTTGTACAATAAAATAATTCCATTACTGTCAACTGTTGTTGTGGTTGTTCTCTGGTTTGGAAAAAAAAATAGTATTACAACAAACTATGTCAATATTGGATAGAATGTACAAAATTCATAGAAATGGGAAGTAGAGGGAAACTGAAGAAAAAATTCACTTAGTTTTCACTCTTAGTAGTGATTATAATAAATGCTGTGTTGACCTCTATGTTTGAATTAATAAATATTTGCTGAACTGAAATACATTTCTTTTAGGATCCACAATTTATGTTTCAAAGAAATAACAGTGCATTGTTTAAATTAAGATAATAGTATTTTTTTTTTGACAGGAAGAGTTAGACAGTGAGAGAGAGAGACAGAAAGAAAGGTTTTCCTTTTGTTGGTTCACCCCCCAAATGGCTGCTACAGCTGGCACACTGTGCCAATCCTAAGCCGGGAGCCAGGTGATTCCTCCTGGTCTCCCATGCGGGTGCAGGACCCAAGTACTTGAGCCATCCTCCACTGTACTCCTGGGCCACAGCAGAGAGCTGGACTGGAAGAGGGGCAACCAGAACAGAATCTGGAGCCCCGAACAGGACTAGAACCTGGGGTGCCGGCACCGCAGGCAGAGGATTAGCCTAGTGAGCCATGGCGCCGGCCTGAATTAAGGTAATAGTATTAAAGAGTGATATTTGCACAGACCATAGGATACTCTTATTTGTCTTTTCTTTCAGGAATTAAAATAGGTGCGATGAAAATAGATATTCATAAAATCATTTTTTATTTTTTGATCTTCATTTTGCCTAATTTGTTTTATAAAAGATACTACAAAAGTATAGTTTAAATGACACCATAAATAATTAAATAGCAACTCATTTACAAAGAAATCAAAGGTGCTATTTTGTGTTAACTAAATTAATTGCTAATTACTATTATATTATGATCTTCTAATCACTATATATATTTGGAGATTTCTTTTATATTTGAGAACTCTAAGAATGAGAGGAAAATCTGTTACCAAACAATCAAAAAAACTACTGAGAACCAAAAGCACCATTGTCACTGCATTCAAACAGTTTTTCTAGAATAAGCAGAAAAAACAAATACTAAAATAAAGGTTTAATGTATTATCAATTATAATGTTCATTTAAAAGCAGTTGTATATATGTATATATAAAACATATTATACAACACAAAACCTATAGCACTAAATCGTCATAAAAATTAACGAATTGGTATCACCAGGCTGAGTTTACAAAAAAGAAAATTTACAACCAGATCCTGTAAGTATTTCACCCAATTACACAGCTAGTAACTTGTCAAAGCAAAATAACATTTCATGTATTTTATCTCAAAATTCCATTTTTCCATTGTGTATAGGTTCAAAAGTTATTATTAGGAATCAAGGGGAAGCCCAGAAAATGAACAAAATGATTGCAGATTATTACTGACATGAGAGGAAGGAGTTCATTTTCCATAACAACAATGGGCAGTCCATTTAGCCTATTGTGCGTTCTGAAACCTCTGCATTTACTATAGATCTTAGTGGTTTACACTCTATCCCCAGTGAAAGGATGGAGAAAGATCGTTGTAAACGTGTCACACAGGGCCAGTGCAGTGGCTCACTTGGTTAATCCTCCACCTGTGACGTCAGCATCCCATATTGGCACTGTGTTCTAGTCCTGGTTGCTCCTCTTCCAGTCCAGCTCTCTACTGTGGCCCGGGAGTGCAGTGGAGGATGGCCAAGGTGCTTGGGCCCTGCACCGGCATGGGAGACCAGGAGGAAGCACCTGGCTCCTGGCTTCAGATCAGCACATCTCCGGCCATAGCGGCCATTTGGGGAGTGAAGCAACGGAACGAAGACCTTTCTCTCTGTCTCTTTCTCTCATTGTCTAACTCTATCTGTCAAATAAATAATAACAATAATAAAGTCACACAACTGACGTACTCAAAGTTTGTCTTAATCCATTTTCTGTTGGTTTAACAAAATACCCAAGACCAGACTATTTATAAAGAACATACATTTATTTGACTCACAGGTCTGGAGGTTGGAAAGTCCAAAAGTATTGTGTTAGCATCTGCTTGTCATCTGGTGAGGGCTTCCTTGTTGCATCATAGCACGGTAGAAGACATCACAGATGAGCCGATGTAAGTGCATTAGCTTAGGTTTCCTTTCCTCTTTATAAAGTGACTAATGCCATCCTGTGGACCTTAGCCTTACAATTTTATCTAATCCTAACTGTTTCCTAAAGACCCTGCCTTCCAATACCATTAACGTATAAAAATTGGGGAGCACGTTTCCAAAATACGATCTTTTGGAGGACATATTCAAAAGTGACTGAGTGATAATGTAGCGTTTATTCCAAACATTTTAAATTCTTTCACACCATTTGTCCATGCCTATTGAGATACTTTGCCTCTCATCATGCACAGGATTTCTGCTGTTGACTAGAATCCAACAAGTTGTGTGTTTTCTGTTCCAAAAGAAAATTCATGTGTTGGAGGATCTGGTGTCCAGAAATAGATATATTAGAGGAACAGATATATCAGAGGATATATATATATATATATATTAGAATATTAGAGGATATATATGTATATATATATAACATATATTAGAGGAAATTGACAAAAGCTTAAATTAAAAAAAAAATCACTTAAAAGTTTCCAGCTCAGTGTAAACAAACAAGCAAACAAAAATACCTCATCTAATTTGCAAAACAGATTTTCAAATAAATTAAAGGAAGAATAATATTTTTTTGACAGGTAGAGTCATAGCCAGTGAGAGAGAGAAGCAGAGAGAAAGGTCTTCCTTCCATTGGTTCACTCCCCAAATGACTGCCATGGCCAGTGCTGTGCTGATCCAAAGCCAGGAAGCAGGTGCCACTTCCTAGTCTCCCATGCGGGTGCAGGGGCCCAAACACTTGGGCCATCCTCCACTGCCCTCTAGGGCCAAAGCAGAGAGTTGGACTGGAAGAGGAGCAACCTGGACTAGAACCTGATGCCCATATGGGATGCCGACACCGCAGGTGGAGGATTAACCAAGTGAGCCATGGTGCTGGCCCCAAATAATAATTTTAAACCTGAAAATTAAGGTGATGATATTCTCCATAAAACAAAGGAAAAAAGTGAAATTATGAGTACATACATAGGAGACTTAAAGGATAGAATTAAGAAATTAATATTTATTTCTTTTTTATTTTTTCAACTTTTATTTAATAAACATAAATTTCCAAAGAACAACTTTTGAATTATAGCGGCTTCCCCCCCATAACCTCCCTCCCACCCGCAACCATCCCATCTCTCACTCCCTCTCCCAACCCATTCTTCATCATGATTCATTTTCAATTATATTTGTATATAGAAGATCAACTTAGTATATACTAAGATTTAAAGATTTAAACAGACTTCACCCACACAGACACACAAAGTATAGAGTACTGTTTAGTAGTTTTACCGTTAATTCACACAGTGCAACACATTAAGGACGGAGATCCTACATGGGGAACAGGTGCACAGTTATTCCTGTTGTTGATTTAACAATTGTCACTCTTATTTATGACGTCAGTAATCATCCGAGGCTCTTGTCATAAGCTGCCAAGGCTATGGAAGCCTCTTGAGTTCACCAACTCCGATCTTATTTAGACAAGGTCATAGTCAAGTGGAAGTTCTCTCCTCCCTTCAGAGAAAAGTTTCTCCTTCTTTGATGGCCTGTTCTTTCCACTGGGCTCTCACTCACAGAGATCTTTCATTTAGGCCATTTTTTTGCCACAGTGTCTTTCCTTTCCATGCCTGAGAAACTCTCATGGGCTTTTTAGCCAGATCTGAATGCCTTAAGGGCTGATTCTGACACTGGAATGCTGTTTAGGGCATTTGCCATTTTTTGAGTTTGCTGTGTATCCTGCTTCCCATGTAGGATCATTCTCTCCTTTTTAATTATATCAATTATTATTTGCAGACACTAGTCTTATTTATGTAATCCTTTTGACATGTATCATATCATTTGATCAATTATGAACTTAAACTGATCACTTTTAGCAAGTAAGATGGCATTGGTACATGCCACCTTGATGGGATTGAATTGAAAGAGATTAATATTTAATACAAGTTCAAAAAAAGACAAGAAATAATTGACTGAATACTAGAAGTCAACATTCTTGTGGTCACGAAGAAAGAAAAAATGACAGGAAAAAAAGGGAAAGAAAGAATGAGAAAAAGAGAAACAGGAGGAAAGGAAGGAAAAGAAAGACTTCAGGAGTCCAGTGTCGTGGTGCAGCGGGGTCAGCATCCCATACAGGTGGCAGTTAAAAGTCCTGGCTGCTCCAGTTGTGATCCAGCACCCTGATATGGCCTGGGAAAGCAGTAGAAGATGACGTAAGTCCTTGGGTTCCTGCACCCATGTGGGGGATCCGGAAGAAGTTCCTGGCTTAGCTCTAGCCATTAAGGTCATCTGGGGAGTGAACCAGCAAGTGGAGGACTATTCTCTCTCTCTCTTCCTCTTCCTTTCTATGACTTTGCCTTTGAAATAAATAAATAAATAAATTTTTAAAAAAAGAAAGACTTGAATTTTCCAAATGAAAATCTTTACTAACTTCCAGTATAGATTGACATAATCACTTATTAATATAGAAAGCAATAGTAAGACTCTTATTTTTTAAATAAAATCTACTATTTTTTAATTTTTAAAATTTATTGTAAAAATAAAAAAATTCATACATTTCATATATACAGATTTAGGAGCACAGTAAAATATACTTTTATAAGGTTTATCATGTGGCAGGCACCGCTCTAAGTATTTTCAGTATATTAATACATTTAATATTCACAATGACATTATGAGTTCGATATTATTTTACACTTGAGGAACCTATGCCATGGATGTATCAAGGAATTTGGCCAAGGATAATGATTTTAATATTATAATCCCTCTGGAAACACTTCTACGCATATCATACAACATATTGGAATCATAAAGTTAAAGAGAATGTGATACTATCTTTGGCACAGCAAGAACTTCCAAAGGAAAACCAGTAAGATGAATATGATATACTGAACTATATCACCCTATGCTGGAATACAAGAAACTAGTTATCATCCATTGTACATAGCTGGGAAAAAGATGTTGGAACTTTTTCACTTCTATTAAAAAGATACCAAATGCTCATTCTTGCAATCTCTGTTTAACATTATATTGTTTTTTTTTAATCACGCAAAATATCAAGATGAAGCAAAAGTATACATAATATACAGAAAACACCAGAAAAAAAAGATTTCTGGGGAATTATTAGGAATTAAGAGTATTAGCAGAGCTAGCATTGTGGCGCAGCAGGTTAAGCTGGCACCTATGATAGCTAGGGTACTGGTTGCTCTGCTTCCTAGCCACTTCCCTGCTAATGTGCCTGAGAAAACAACATGAAATGACCAGAGTACTTGGACTCCTTTTATCCATGTGGAAGGCCTGGATGGAATTCCTGGCTCCTGGGTTTAGCCAGGCCCAGACACGAACATTGTGGTAATTTGGGGAGTAAACCAGCGCATGGATGATCTCTCTCCCTTCCTCCCTTCCTTCCTTTCTCCCTCCCTCCCTCCTTCCTTCCTTCCTTTCTTTCTCTCTCTCTCTCTCTCTCTCTCTCTCTTTCTTTCGCTCTTTCTCTCTTTCTCCCCTTGTCTCTTCCTCATTCTCTGTAACTTTGACTTTCAAATAAATAAACATACATCTTTGAAAGAATTAGGTGATTTAGATACTCTGAGGCAAAAGATCAAGAAAAATCTGGTACATTTAAATGAAACTGCATGGAGTGCATATATAGGAAAGGTAAACAGGAAAGTAATGAAACCTGTAACATGTACGTTTAAATATATAAATAATATTGTTACATTCAATTTCTTAAGACTAAAGGGATCAACTCTGCAAAATTTTAAGTGAGGTTGGAATCCAAAGGAAGGAACTGAACATTATGTTTCACAGGATAGAAGGATAGGTGGAAAATAAACTCTTTTTTTAAAAAAAAATGTATTTATTTGCAAGATAGAGTTACATACAGAGAGTGGGACAGAGAGAAAGGTCTTCTGTCTGCTGTTTCATTTCCCATATGGCAGCAAGGGCTGGAGCTGAGCCAGGAGAGTGTCTGTGTCTCCCACGTGGGTGTAGGCCCACTTGGGCCATCTTCTGCTGTTTTCCCAGGCCATAGCAGAGAGCTGTATTGGAAGAGCAGCAGCCAGGACAGAAACAGATGCCCAAATGGGCTTCCAGCGCCACAAGTAGAGGCTAGGTCTCTACATGAAAGCTCTAGCCCTGGCAGTTAAATTATTTATATGCAGTAAATATTGTGTATTGATGTAGGAAATAGTTCATGTTGTATTTTCAAATAATAACAGAAGAATGTGATTATGCAACAGAAATTGTTCCAAAATAAAATGGAAAGTAAATATTTGATTTCCTATTTAATAATGTCTAATAATATCCAATTTTTAAAAAAAGACACAAAGAGCAGGGCATGCATATATTTGTGTTGGAATTGTCACGATGGTGGAGGTTAAACAATAGCTTAATGATAGATCAGAATTTGAGATGCTAAAATAAATTTCATATATTATATGATAACTGATTATGGACCTAGTGGAATAGGGTAGAGATATATAAATAGATCTTTGAGAATTTGCAATTTGATAGTTCAGAGCTCTTACAAAATGGAAGTGGTACCAATTAAGAGACACTGCTAATTCATGCTCTTTTAGAGACGAATGTAATTGACAGTGAGTTGACCATTTACTCTTGGATCATAAGTGGACGGCTGCTTAAAACCTGTTTAGTTGTGTGCTCAAAGGTGGGAATATAGGGGTTGAAATGGAGATAAGAGGTCTTGAACAAAGATGGTATGTTTGTTTCTTCTGCTTCTTGCCTGTCTCCCCCAAGGACTTTATTGAAAAAGGAAAGGAGTTACTTTTTGTTGAATTGTTTATTGGAGAGAATGTGCAATGGAGAGTTATTTTTTGTGTGTGGTTACAATCATTTCATCTTGCTCTGCAAAGTTTAACAATTTTAGGCAATAATATTTTATTTTAATATTTTAATTTTAGTATTTAATAATTTAGTCTTTAATAATTTAATTTTAATATTTTATTTTAGTTAGGTTATACCAATTTTATGAATTTCATAAATACAACTTTAAGAACATATTGATTTCCCAACCCTACCTGCTCTCCAACCTTCACTCCCATCGTTCTTTCTCCTCCCTCACCTATTCCCATTCTTATTTTTCACAAAGTATCACTTTTCAATTAATTTTACACATGTAAGATTAACTCCATACTAAGTAAAGAGTTCAACAACTAGTATAGAAAAAAAAAAAACTTCCTCAATAGTCAAAGCAAGGACTGCTCAAAGTAATCACATCTAAGTGTCAATTTCACTTCTACAGATTATTTTTTAGGTGCTCTATTAGTTACCACATTTCAAGGAGAACATATGGTCTTTTTCCTTTTGCTACTGGCTTAATTCTAAGTATGAAGTTTTCCAGTTTCATCCACTTTGTTGCAAATAACCCATTTTCATTTTTTCTCACTGTATAGTGTTCCATGGTGCACATATCCCATAATTTCTTTATCCAGTCTTCAGTTTATGGGCATTTGTATTGATTCCATCCTAGCCATTTTGAATTGAGCTGAAATAACATAGGAGTATGGATAACTCTTTCATATGCTCTCATTTCCCCTGGTTAAATTCCCAAGAGTCGGATTGCTGGGTCACATGGTAGATCTGTTTTCAAAATTCTTAGGTATCTCCATGCTGTCTTCCACAGTAGCTTTACCAGTTTACATTCGCACCCTCATCAGCATTTGTTGTTTGTTGATTTCTGTATGAAAAGCATTCTAACAGGAGTGAGGTGAAATCTCACTGTGGTTTTGATTCCCTGATGGCTAGTGATCCTGAACATTTTTAATATGTCTGTTGGCCATTTGCATTTCCACTTTTGAAAAATGCTTGCTTAATCCCTTTGCCCATTTCTTAACTAGGTTGTTTAATTTATTATTGTTGAGTTTTTTAAGCTCTATGTAGAGTCTGGTGTGTAATACTTTATCAGTTGCATGGTTTACAAATAATTTTTTTCATTCTGGTGGTTACCTCTTCACTTTACTGAATATATCTTTTGCTGTACAGAAGCTTCTCCACTTGTAAACCCATTTGTCAATTTTGGCATTGATTGCCTGTGCTTGTTGTTTCTTATCTAAGAACTCTGCATATTCCAATGTCTTGCAGTTTCCCCAATGTTCTCTAATAATTTGAAGGTATCGGGTCATGGATTTAGGTCTTTGATCCATTTTGACTGGATTTTTGTGTAAATTTTAAGTTATAGGTCTAGTTTCATACTTGAGCATACGGAGATCCAGTTTTTCCAGTAGTATTTGTTTAAGAGACTGTCCTTGCTGCAGGGATTGATTTTTGCTCCTTTGTTAAAGTTAAGTTGTTTAGAGATGTGTGAATTCATTCTGGAGTTTCTATTTTGTTCCATTGGTCTACAAGTATGTTTTTGTATCAGTACAAGGCAGTTTTGATTAAAACTACCCTGTAGTATGTCTTGAAATCTAGTATTGTGGTGCCTAAGCTTCGTTTTTGTTGTATAAGATTGCTTAATTATTCAAGGTCTCCTGTGTTTCCATTATAATTTCATCATCATTTTTTCTGTATCTCAGAAGAATGTCCATAGTATATTTTTGAAAGGCAGAGTTAGACAGTGAGAGAGAGAGAGAGACAGAAAGAAAGGTCTTTTTCCATTATTTCACCCCCAAATGGCCGCCACAGCCAGCGCATGCGCCGATCCAAAGCCAGGAGCCAGGTGCTTCCTCCTGGTCTCCCATGCGGGTGCAGGGACCCAAGCACTTGGGCCATCCTCCACTGCTTTCCTGGGCCACAAAAGAGAGCTGGACTGGAAGAGGGACAACTGGGACAGAATCCGGCACCCCAACCGGGACTAGAACCCCGGGGTACCAACGCTGTAGGCAGAGGATTAGCCAAGTGAGCCATGGCTCTGTACAAAAGAATGTCCTTAGTATTTTGATTGGTATTGCATTGAATCTGTAAATTGCTTTTGGCAGTATGAACATTTTGATAATATAGATTCTTCCAATTGATGAACATGAAAGATTCTTTCCATTTTTTGTCTTCTATTTTTCTATGATTTTATAATTCTCATTATAGAGATTTTTTTATGTCCTTGATTAAATATATTCCAAGGTATTTGATTTTTTATTGTAGGTATTGTGAATGTCATTGATCTTAGAAGTTCTTTCTCAGCCTTGGGATTGTCTGTGTACACAATGGCTATTTGATGTTTGTGTGTTGATTGTATATCCTGCTACTTTACCAAATTCTTTTTTTTTTTTGACAGGCAGAGTGGACAGTGAGAGAGAGAGAGACAGAGAGAAAGGTCTTCCTTTTTCTGTTGGTTCACCCCCCAGTGACCGCCAGGGCTGGGCACGCTGTGACCGGCACACCGTGCTGATCCAAAGCCAGGAGCCAGGTGCTTCTCTTGGTCTCCCATGCAGGGCCCAAGGACCTGGGCCATCCTCCACTGCACTCCCAGGCCACAGCAGAGAGCTGGACTGGAAGAGGAGCAACTGGGACAGAATCTGGTGCCCTGACCAGGACTAGAACCTGGTGTGCTGGTGCTGCAGGCTGAGGATTAGCCTATTGAGCCATGGCACTGGCCACCAAATTCTTTTATGGCTTCTAATAGTTTCTTAGTGGAGTCTTGGATATCCTCTATATAGAATCATGTCATCTTCAAATAGGGATACTTTGACTTACTCACTCCAAATTTGTATTCCTTTTATTTCTTTTTCTTGCCTAATAGCTTGGCAAAACTTCTAGGACTATGTGAATAGCAATTGTGAGAGGGCATCCTTGTCTGGCTCCATATCTTAGTGGGAATGCTTCCAACATTTCTCCCATTCATTAGAATTCTGGCCATGTGTTTGTCATAAGTTGCTTTGATTGTGTTAGGAATGTTTCTTCTATATCCAATTTGCTTAGAGTTTTTATCATTAAAATGTATTGTATTTTATCAAATGCTTTTCTGATTCTACTGAGGTAATCATATGGTTCTTGTTCTTCAGTTTGTTGATACAATGTATCACCTTCATTGATTTGTGACTGTTGATCCCTGAATAGCAAAGATAAATCCCAAGTGGTTCATATGAATGATCTTTTTGATACGTTGTTGGATTCAATTGGGTAGTAGTTTGTTGAGGATTATTGCATCTATGTTGGTCTGAAATATTGGTCTATAATTCTTTTTCTCTGTTGTATCTTTTTGAGGTTTAGGAATTAAGTTGATGCTGCTTTCATGGAAGGAGATTGGGAGGATTCCTTCTGTTTCAATTGTTTTGAATAGCTTGAGAAGTATTGGAATTAGTTCTTATTTAGATATCTGTTAGAATTCAGCAATGAAGCCGTCTAGTCCTGAGATTTTCTTTTTTGGGGGAGGGGGTCTTTATTACTGATTCAATTTGTCTTGATTATTCATCATTTTAGTTTTTGGAGTCTTCATGGCTCAATTTAGGAAGGTTGTGTGCCCAGGAATCTATCCATTTCTTCCATTTCCTGATTTGTTGCCATACAGCTCTTTGTAGTAATTTCTGTTGATTTTTTTATTTCTGTGATATCTGTTGTTACATTGCCTTTTTAAACTCTAAGTTTATTGATTTGGGTCTTCTCTGTATTTTTTTGGTTAGTTGGGCCAATGGTGACTCAATTTTGTTTATTTGTTCAAAAAACGGCTTTTTGTTTTGCTGATCTTTTATGATTTTTTGTTTCAATTTTATTTATTTATTTTCTAATTTTTATTATTTCTTTTCTGCTAAAATTTTGGCTTTCTTTTGCTGTTGTTTTTCTAGGTCCTTGGGATAAATTGATAGCTCATTTCTTTGGTGCCTTTACAATTTATTGATGTTGACTTCAATTGCTATAATCTTTCCTCTTAATTCTGCTTTTGCTATATCCCATAAGTTTTGATATGTTGTATTGTCACATTGATTAGTTCTGAGAAATTTTTTTATTTCTATTTGATTTCTTGAATGACTCACTGTTCATTCAGGAGCATGTTGTTCAGTCTCCCTATTTGTATACATTCTAGAGATTCTTGAGTTGATTATTTCCAGCATCATTACATTGTAGTCTGAGAAAATACATGGTATGATTTTGAATTTTTTTTTATTTTTCTAGGAGTTCCTTTATGACATAGCCTATGGTCTATCCTAGAGAATGTTCCATGCACTGGTGAGAAGAATATTTAGCAGAATAGGAATGGAGCTTACAGCTCTAGTCTAGGGGAAAATAGTTGAAAAGTATTGGTGTTCAATGTTAGGGAAGAGTTAGGACGAAAACTGTATAGGAAGCTCCACACAACTTAGAGGGACACTGTGGATCTACATGGAGGATACAGAGATGCACACCTCAGGACCCCATCAGCTGAGAGCTTCAGCACTAGCGTTGGAGAGTGAGGTGAGACCAAACTGTGGCAGCCCAAGCCACTGGTGATAAAGCTGCATGATGAACCTGGCATGCATCTGGCTTGGAGTCTTGTGGATGACAAGTATACCTGCAAAGTTAGAGGGGGAGGGGGGGAAAGGGCACACATTTGTCTCTCCTTGACAACCCAGCACCGGTGTCCTGTAACTAGTTGAGAAGGCAAAGGGGCCATTTGGACATATATAACAGCTGTGTCAGCTTGTGTCAGCAAACCAAGCAAGCAGCTGAGAGATGATTCCTGTACATTAGTAAAGGGGGACTTCAATACCCTATTTTCAGCAATGGACAGATCAACCAGACAGAAAATCAGCAGGAAAACAACAGAGTTAATTAACATATAGACCAAATGGACCTAGTGGATATCTATAGAACTTTTCATCCTGAGTTGCTGAATACAAAGAATGCACTAGTGCATCGAACTGCTAGAAGATAAACCACATGCTAGGCTATAAATCAAGTCTCAGCAAATTCAATAAAATTTAAGCAATAACATTCTTTTTTTTTTTTTTTTTGACAGGCAGAGTGGATAGTGAGAGAGAGAGAAACAGAGAGAAAGGTCTTCCTTTTTGCCATTTGTTCACCCTCCAATGGCCGCTGCGGCTGGCGCATCCTGCTGATCCGAAGCCAGGAGCCAGGTGCTTTTCCTGGTCTCCCATGCAGGTGCAGGGCCCAAGGACTTGGGCCATCCTCCACTGCCTTCCTGGGCTATAGCAGAGAGCTGGACTGGAAGAGGGGCAACTGGGACAGAATCTGGCGCCCCGGTGTGCCGGCGCCGCAAGGTGGAGGATTAGCCTGTTAAGCCACAGCACCGGCCAACAAATATGGATTTAAATGTGAGGACTGAACTATTTGACTTCTAGAGAAAGTAGAATAAGTTGATTTAGGCAAATGTATTTTGACAGGGAAGCACAACTACACACAAATATACATACAAAGACACAAATATGCTAACTCTAAGTGAAATATTGATAAATTTATTTCATTAAAATTGATGCTCTTTGGGGTAGGTATTGTGGTGCAGTGGGTTAAACCACCACTTGCAACCCATATGGGAATGCCAATTCAAGTCCGGGCTACTGTGCTTCTGATGCAGCTCCCTGCTAGTGACCCTAAGAAGCAGTTCATGATGGCTCATTTATTTAAAGTTCCTTCCACACATGTAATAGTTGTTGGTTCCTGGATTCAGCCTGACCCAACAGTAGCTATTGTGGCCATGTGGCAGGGGGTGAACCAGCAGATAGAAGCTTGCTCTCTCTCTCTCCTCCCTCCCTTGTCTCTCTTTGCCCATGTAATAAATTGCAAAATAAAAAAATTCAAAACTCTACTATTATTTAGCGTTGCCAGAGATGTGTAATAATTGAAACTCTCATGCAAAACATGGAATTAAAAGATAAAAATAAAATTATAAAATCACTTCATTTCTCAACATATAAATTATGAAACAATTTTTAAAGTGATGATATCAGACATTTAACCTATGAATTTAACAGGGTTTTAACCACGTCTATGTAATAATTTTTATATAATTATGTGAATAAAATTTGATGCTCTTAAAGATTTTTTTTAGGATTACATTTAAAAAATTGAGAAAAATACCAATAAGAATTGCAAAGTGTAAGCTTAATGATTTTCTTCAAAACTCTTGCCCAGTTGTCATTTGAAGAGAAGGATTAGTGAGAACACGGTGGTGGTGGAGAAGGACTCTCCGGCAAAGCTTTCCTGGGCATTGTTTTTTCTAAATAGTTGCCTAATTTTCTCAAGTCATTCTACTAAACTCAGACGTCGCCTGCTTTTAACCCTCCAGGAAGCCAATAAGCAAAATGCCTTGAGCATTCCAAAGAAACAGTTGTCATAACCTTTATTCTTATTTTGTTTGCTTTTGCTTGCACTGGAACACATTCTTTTCTCGGTAGCCAATAATTTCATTGTGCTTTGCCTTCAGGATTATACTGGTAAAGCCACATTCTGTATCCTGTTATAATTCTTTGAAGAATGCTTCAGGATCTTTTTTTTTTTTTTTTTTTTTTTTTACAAGCAATAAGCCTGATGTTCAAGTTTAACAAAGAAAATACCTCTGGCAGTCCAGTAGGACATCTCAGAATTGAGAGCCATGCTTCAGGATCTTGATCTGACTTTTGTAAAATTTCCATTACAAGCTCTGCTCTTGTAGGAAGCTTATATGCGCAATTTTTGACATCCATTGTTAAGTTTGATCCACTTTAATTTCTCAATCATAATTGTGTAAGCTGTACTAATCAAGATGTTTACTGTGTCAGCTATTATTTCCATTACTAATCATTGGGCAGCAACCATGAGAATATGAACAAGATTATTTTTTTCACAAATCTGATAATATGGATTGCCACTGTGAGCTTCATCTTCAACAACCTAATCTTCACATCCCTTCTTAAAATGAGATATCCATCTGTAGACTGCTGATTTTCAGAGGCAACGCTCATCAAAAATTCTTCATGAAGTAACAATGATTTCACCATTCTTCTACCCAAGCTTCGACATAAATTTGATGCTCCAGTTTTAGCAGAATTCTTTTTGCAAAGTTCTTTTCAAACTGATGAGTTATCCTTCTTAGTGCCTCGAATCATACTCTATTCAGACATGTTTTAATAAGTTAGTATGAGTTTGTTTTGATGCAAAACAATTTCGAAATCCATGCAATTTTCATATAACATGCATTTTTCATTAATTTCTTTATGAACTCTTGCATACTGCTAGTAGAACAGATATGCTAATGAATAATTTGAGAAATTTATAACAGTATTCACTAAAGATATTATGAGATATCATTTTCAGTGAAATGTACATATATATGGTTATAAAAACATGTACCATAATGTTCATAGCAGAATTATATTTTTTAGTTTTTAAAATTTTAAAGTATTTTTCTTTGAAAGGCAGAGAGATCTTTCACCTTCTTGTTTACTCTTCAAATGCCCACAATAGTTGAGGTTGGGCCAAGTCAAAGCCAGGAACACAGAACTCCGTCTGGTTCTCCCAAGTGAATGGCAGGGACTCAAGCACTTGGGCCATCATCCAAGGTGCATCATTCAAGCACATAAGCAGAAAGCTGGATTGGAAACAGAGTAGCCAGAATAGTGGAGTGAACTATATATTCCAATATAGGATGCTGGCATCGCAACAGATGACACACACCTGTGCCACAAACTTGCCCTAATCACAGCCTGATTTACAATAGTCAACAACTGGAAAATGCCCAAATTCCCAGGTGCATTAGAATGATTATATAAATGCACTGCAGTATTATCACACAGAAGAATAATTTAAAATAATACAAATGGATAAATTATTGTTAAACATAATGATATACAGAAATCTCATAAACATAAGTTTAGCAAATAAATAATCAGGAACATACATAATGGTAGTTTAATGTATTATCATTCACTATAGCTAAAATAGATTATTACTGCTTACAAAATGAAAAATTGTGCAAGCATTAAACTAAGAAAGAAAGAAAATGTACTAGAATGAATATATTTCCAGTATGTCCATTGAAAAGTGAAAACAAGTGAAGAGTAGCTAAAGGCTAATACCGGCATTGAGTATTTAACGTATCTTGAGAAATAGCTCTGTAGTACATATATTATTTTTGTTCATGAAAATATCATCTCTAGAAGTATAGATATAGGAAAATCTTAAAAGGCACTGTGGCTGGGAATATTGTCTTGAGAGTCACAATACTTGTGTATAAATTATCTTTTCAACCATTACTGAATTTATAAAATAGCAATATTTCAAATTTTTTCAGACTACTTTAACTGTGTGAATCCCTTGTTTTAAGAATAGGTAGTGTAAGAAATAAAAAAGATTAGTTTTCTCTCTTTTTAGGGAGAGGAGAGGAAAGAAGTAGCAATATACAGATTAGTTTTTGTACACTGTAGGTTGTTCTAAAAATAACATTTTTATTTTGTATTTATTATGAATTATGTTATTAAATATATATTTATAAGGTAAGAATTATTAGTATTACTATTACTATCATAATAACCCCTAACTAAAAAGATGTTTAAGTTAGAGAAAACTAATGATCATTATGTAGGAGCAGAACTAGATTAAGGTTTATATTATCAGTAGTGATACATCTGCTGTATAGGGGCTATGATGGGGAGACAGAGGATCCTTGAATCTTGTCATAGTGGCTTGAAAATCTATCTTATACTCTTACATTCTCCTGAACTCTCTGAATATCCTGAGGTAGCTACCTTCTTCCTGTTAGAAGGTAGTATTTCTCTTTACTTAAGCTACATAAGTTGCATAACCTAGCACATATAATGGACATAAGGTCAATGGCAAATGATTGACTGATTGATTATGGTCTAGGAATAACAACAACAACAACAACAAATACCCAGTAGATTGGAGAAAGAGTCTTGGAAAGAGTCTTGTGGATTGACACATAGGAGAATATCAAATGCATAGGTGTTAGTATTGCACATTCTATTTGATATAAGAAAAAAAAAGCACAATTTTCCTACTTTCACACATTCAACAACCTGCATTTTCACCTTTGATCATCAACTCAATTCCAATACTCTCCCTAGATATAGTAATTCCACAGGGTTTTGGTGCTCAGTCCTGTGAGGCTGCCTCCTACTTCAGATACCAATTGCCTTCAACAGGTGGTGACCTGTTTCTGACCAACCCGCTTTGGGTTAGATTAACTTGGTAAAATGATTCATAGAACTCAGGGAAACACTTACATACATCCCCTCATTATCCAGGATATTTGTGAGTATTCAAATGAACACTCACATAAGGAGAAACAAGGCCAGGTCTGGAAGAGTTCTCAGTGCAGGACTTTCCATCCCACTGAAGTTTAGGTGGGGCACCTTCCTGCCACGTGAGTGTGCTCTTGTTCATCAGCCTAGAAGCTCTTTGAACCCATAGTTCAGTTTTTTTTTTTTTTTATAGAGACTTCGTTATGTAGGTGTACTAGGTATTGATTCCATTTTCAGCCCCTTTCTCATCTCTAGAGAATGGAGTGTGGAGCTGAAACATCCAAGCTCATAATAATGCTAATATTTCTGATGATTAGCTTTGTTAGAACAAAAGATAATGCTGTCAACCAAGAAATTCTAACAGATTTAATAATTCTGTATCAGATGCAATGATCATTCAGGAAATAAAAATAGTGTTAGGACCTCTGTGTCAGGAACTGGCATCGAGGACACAAATGAGAACAAAATATTCCCCTAGCATCTCTTTCTACAAGGGTATTATAAGAGTTCTGTGTCAAGAACAAGAACATAGAATAAACATTATAAAAAAAAAGAATTTCCTATTAGCCCTATTAGGAAAAGTACTGCTGTTTTAGGAGCTCTGTGGCAGGTACTGCACATGCTTAATAATATTCTTATTAAATCATATGCAGTAATGCCCATCAAAGTGTACCTACTACAGAAGAGTCACTAAGTAATCAAGTAGATGGAGTGACTCATTCAGCTGATATCCACCATCCTCTATGCCTCTGTATCCATTGTGCTTGCCCACTCCACTTCCAGAAAAATAAGCTCCTAGATTCATAGTACACAGAGTGAAATCAAAGGACAATATACATGGGTCCCAACCCATAGGATTCTACTTGGACAAATTGAAGCAGCTATTGCTACTGTTCAGTGTTCAATGTGCTGATGAAAGACACCGACATTGTGCCCAATTATGCATTATCCCTCAGAGGTTCTAGTCGGTGCCAAGTGCCAAGTTGACCACATAACAGCCCTTCCATTAATAGAAATGGCAGAAATTCATCTTGATTGGATACATATATATTTCAGGTTAACCTTTCCCTTTTCTGATCATTGTATTATGGGCAGCACCACTTTTCAAAGCTAAGAGCATATGCTCCAACAAAGTGGGATCAAGGGGCCAGCAGAGTGGCATAGTCGTTAAGCCACAACCTTCAACACTGGCATTTCATATAAGCCCCAGCTCAAATCCTGGCTGCTTCACTTTCAGTCTAGCTCCCTGGTAATGTATCTGGGAAATCAGAGAAAGATGGCCCCACTACCACTCACATGGCACAGGAGACCTGAGATATTACGTTTTATCTCTATGCCATATAATAGTTTTACTTATCCTGAGTAATAGGAACAAAATTTTTTTTCATAAGTTCTTATATCTATCTATATAAGCAGCATCTAAAATTATTTAATTCCTTCCTAAAATATTTCTCATTTTTCTTTGTTTCATGACAAAAGCAACAATTAAAATAACAATTATTTTGAATAGTAAGTGAAGGGCAAACCAATGAATGTATTTTGGTGGATAAGTGGTGATTTTGCCAAGTCTCAATTCTCCATGAATTCACAGAAGAGTAGAAAGGGATATAAAACAGAGAGAGAGACCTCCTGAGAGGGAGAACAAAATGCTCGCTTATCACAGAGATCTGGCTAATGCAGTTTGAGAACAGGTTTCTTTTTTTAAGTTTAGCAATTTAAATTTATGAGCAATCTTTTACCTATAAGCCAATTAAATCAGAGCTCTAAATAAATTTTCCCATCTAGATATACAATATGTACATACATATAACATAACATGCAAGATAGAACAAGATAGAATAACAGTTTTCGTAACAGCTTCTTAAAACCTGTTTTTTTTTTTTTTATAAATTACCATTAATCGGTTAGAATTACATCCTGCTCTTAGTAACCTGAATTAACCATACTTTTTTCAGTTGGAATCCCATCCATTATTGGCTTTATGGTGTTCGTTCTCTGATCAAGATATCTGAAGTTTGAAAAAGGCTAATCACCATATTTAACTGTGTTTGTAATTCTAAAAAATATGTTATAATATAATTATAATCTTTTGATAATATTTTAGTGCTTGACATCATTTGCATACATCACACAAATATCTATTGTTTATATCAGCATAGATTGATTAATATTTAGTATCTCTTTAAAAAATTAGGTTTATTTTTTACATTAAATAATCAAAAGTGTCCTGTGGTATTCTAAATATGACAATATATTATAATACATGAAAGTAATGAGAGAATAAAATTCAGTAATACTATGATAAACTGTGTGTATAATTTGGTTTCGTTAATTGAATTTTATCAGTGTAAAAGGCAATTTATTCCTATTTAATTCCATTTTATATTTTTAGAAGGGAAATAAAAGCTATTTAATGTGACTGATGAACTAGCTGGGAAGGTGATGCTTTGGTATAATTTACAAAATTTGCAGTCCAAATTTGCAAAAACAATATAGTTATATACAATGCAATGCAATATACTCCCACACAGAGTCTGCTAAGCAATTATTTGCTTACAATAAAAATCCTTGCATTTCAGTTAACTCAATATCTTGACTGGTACTGCTAATGCAAAATTTCTTTTTTGAAATTTTTGTTTTTGAAACATTTCTAGTTATAGTTCTGAATAACTCTTTACATCAAAAATTGTTGTAATTTTCAGTGTACTTAGTCTGCTAAAATCATGTTTAAGTAAAAATCTTTTTGTGCATCATTGAAATCTGAAGGCAAACTTCATATAAAAATAGGTCAAGCAATTTATTTGTTAAAACATTTTGATTTTAGGAAGAAGATTCATTGGGCCCATTCATTTTCAGACTTAGTTATGGGATAATTTTCCAACTGAGCTTTATTTTTTTTTTTTTAAAGTGTATTTTATTTGAAAGAGTTACAGAGACAGGTAGAGAGAGAGAGGTCTTCCATCTGCTGGTTCATTTCCCAGATGGCTGCAAGGGCTGGAGCTGCGCCGATCTGAAGCCAGGAGCCAGGACCTTCTTCCAGGTCTCCCACGCGGGTGCAAGGGCCCAGCAACCTGCGCCATCTTCCACTGCTTTCCTAGGCCACAGCAGAGAGTTGGATCTGAAGAGGAGCAAAGCCGGGACTAGAACTGGTGCCCATATAGGATGCCTGCACTTTAGGACAGGGCTTTAATCTGCTGCACCATAGTGCCGGCCTCCCAACTGAGCTTTAAAGGTTGGAAATTAATTTTAGTATAAATATAAATTCTAACACTGCTTACACGAACTGGGCTTCCAATGCAGGTATTACATTTTCAAAGACAGAGGAAGTAATTTTCAAAGGAATTCATCAATATATTGGATTCTTAAGGTCACAGTAAATACATGGTAATTTACTACAACACAGTTCTCATCAATTCTCATGTTAAAATAATATTAATAGAAAGCGAAGAGATCCCATGTTGTTCACAGATAGAATTCTAAGAATATAATGATACTTCCTTAAATCCTTCCTTCATTTCTCCCCTTTTACTTTATTCTTCCTCTGTTTCTTTTCCTTTTTAATTTTTAAGATGAAATATCTAAAATTTACATAACAGTCAAAGCTTAAAGCTTGAATAAATAGAGTTCAAGTAAAAAGTAAAAATCACCATAGTTCAATAGAAAATTTGCTCTTATACATATAATTTGATTTGTTTGAATTGTTTATGCATTGGATTTTACTTACTAGAATAATGTCAGTATATTTTTATATAAAATTAAATATTATAATTTAAAATAAAATTACACAAATTTAAAAGATAGATGTATTAAATTTGTTCTAAAAGAGCCTAAAAGTCAAGTTAGTAAACTTAATGTTTAGATCTATGAAATGAAGTGCAAGTTAATATATTTCAAATACATAAAATAAAACTTAAAATATATAGCTGCCACTGATCACTGTGACATAGCTGATTGAATGAAAAGCTTCTACTTGTATTTTTCTTTGTTATTTCTCTTTTTTAATTTATGTAATTTATTTGAAAGAGTTTCAGAGAGAGGTAGAGACAGAGAGAAAGGTCTTCCATCCACTGGTTCACTCCCCAGATGGCCACAACAGCTGGGGCTGTGCGGATCCGAAGCCAGGAGCAAGGAGCTTCTTCTGGGTCTCCCACGGGGGTGCAGGAGCCCAAGGACTTGAGCCATCTTCTACCATTTTCCCAGGCCATAGCAGAGAGCTGGATTGGAAGAGGAGCATCTGGGGCTCAAACTGGCACCCATATGGTATGCTGGTGCTTCAGGCCAGGGCGTTAACCTACTGCGCCATAGCTCTGGCCCCTCTTTGTTATTTCTTTGATTTTGTTTCTGTGGATTGGGAAGCACTCAACAATGGTATATCAGAATAGAGAACTTCAATAAACACAATTATTCTAGAATGTCCAAATTAAATATGTTCCTGTAAAATAACATTCTCTATTTTGTAAACTAAGATAAAAATATTGAGATTCAGTTTCACCAAAATGTAGAAAAATCATATTCAGCATATGGCTTTGCTTTCTTAATATTTTAATTCCCTCCAATGTTTCTTGTATAGATGGCCACTAAGTATATATATATACTTATATATATTTATATATATAATATATAAGTATATATAAGTATAAATATATATATTTATACTTATATATATTTGAAATAATTTATATTTCCATGAATTCTTAATTTGTTTACCTAAATCGTTATACTTCTATTGACTGTTTCCATGAATTTTCCTTTGTTACATGATTAATATGTTTTCTGATTCTTCTAATAAACACTTCTCATTTCACATTTCATCTTTGATATGTTAATAGCTGATCTACTCAGTGATATCTATAAACAGAAATGAACAGAAACCAGCTTCTTAGAAAACACCAGGAAACCTTTATCCCTTTATCTATAAGTAGTAATAGATTTTGGTCAGACATCTGTCTTAACTCAGACTTGGATTAATTAAGACTGAAACATTTTTAAAGTATATATGAGAAGAAAAGCTGCAATGAGATAAAAATAAGGAAGACTCAGATAACAGTGAATTGTATTTTAATAAAATATGTGGAAAAGAAATTTCATGGTCCATGATGCCTAATAATTAGTGATTTTTGATATAAAGCAATCATATTTGGTGAAGCAAAAAGTATTTTGATATTAGAAGAGTGGATAATAAGCCAAAATTTTTATGTGATAATTCTTAAGGTAAGCTTTGCCACTGAGACCATTAGATTTTGACTGTGAGCAGCTGATATATTGTGAGCAGCAACGAGATTAAATAACAAACAAACAAAATGCAAGTGAGAAATTGAAATGGTCAGCTTGTTGAATGTGGCTACATTTACTAATCTGAAGGAAAATAAAACCAGTTACTGAAGTAAGAGGGAATGCTGATAATATTTTTTATAAATTGTTAATTGGTATGTCAATTTTATTATGGTACAATTAAAATTGAAATTGCATTACTGGTATTTTTGTCTTTAGCAGTAATATTTCATATGTAGAATGTGATGCTTTAGTTTTGAGACATTAAGGACAAATGCATGCATATTTTATGCTTTTGTGTAATGAAGACTTTTTATGCTTCTGTTTAAAATTTGAAATTATTTTCATTAAAACATTAAATAAAATAGTGATTTGGGGAGTTCTCTGTAACCATATTTCTCTGGTTTATTTGTACTTATTGAAAAGTTTATGTAAGCACAACGATAAACTATGCAACTTAAATTAAATTCTTTTTGTCCCCAAGCTCAAGTTAGAGCCATTTGTCATATTTCCATGTCAGTTTTGCAGGAATGTGATACTAATCTCAAAAATGTCCCCACTTGGTCTTCCTGATCTCTTAGTGGCAACATGCATTTCCATCATCAAGTTCCAGAAAAATAAATGAAACAGAAAGACAGAGGGTTAAATAGGAAGTCATGCTGTGAAGCCCCAGGAGGAATCAGATAGGACTTGGTGATGAAATTATAATGTGCATCCTGGGACATAAGTCATAACCTAGACCTATTCACTACCTGGAGGCAGTACTGAACTGCCTACAACCACCGCATCACCTTCCCAAATAGGGAAAATCCAAACACTGTTGGTTAAACATTGGAACACAGCTATAACTGTAAGCAACAAGTAGAGCAGTGATATTCTACTTCTTATTGTTTATTTATTCATGCTTGTTTCTTTGATGGACAGAGACATAGAAAATGAGACAGATAATAAGATCTTCCTTCTGTTGATTGGCTGAAATAGCCAAAACTGGGCCATGTCTCATCTTGGAGGCAAGAAATTGATCAACGTTTACCATGGGAGTGGCAGGGACTTGGTACATATGCCACTGTCTGATACCCCTTCTCCAGGCAAATTAGCGTCAAGCAGGATTGGAAGCAGAGGTAGAGGTTGGAAACCAGTCCAGGCATTTTGATATGGAAGGCAAGCACCCACGTGGCAGCTTAACCTGCTGTGCCATAATTCGGTCCCAAGGCAGTGGTATTCTATATTAATGCTTACATATTTTTATTGGTAACCTAAAACATGCCTGATATGAACATGGGGATGTCAAGGTGGCTAATCTATTTGGTCCTTTTGATCCCATCTCAAACTCTTCCCAAATTACATGTAACCTTGAGGTCTAAGATTTTATTTGTCATGTTTATGGCAGTCACTTCAGCAATTTAGAATTGTACACTTGCTTACACAAAGCAGGTGATTAGTGTAAATTTGCAAAATGATCAGAATTTCCTATCATTTTCCTTTTTAAACATACAAATTACATACAAAAAGACAATTATTTTGGCATACTAAGAAAGTTTTGGGAATTACACTGCATTGTGTAAAAAATACAATGACAAGTTTTTTTTACAAAATTTGAATATATTTACATTCTTTAGTCAAAATGTAGAATTACTCATTTAATACATAGTTTACAGATAACCTTACTGTTTTCAATGAGAAAAAATAAAATGTTTGTTTTCAAAATTATAACATTTGTTGAGGAATCTACACAGACCCATCAATGATTTCTAAGAAAAAATATTTCATTCCTAAGAAATAGATTTTATTCCATATGTAGGTTATTTTAAGTATTTATAAATTTTATAATGGTCATTTTAAAATTTCTATTTATTTGCTTTCATTTTATTTGAAAGTTAGAGAGACAGATGAGAAAAAAGAGAGAGAGAGAGAGGGATTGAGAGGGGGGTTTTTCATCTGGAACTCATTCGAGATCTCCTACATGGGTTGCAGCTACACAAGTAGTTGAGCCATCTTCTATGGCCTCCCAGGGTGCACATTTTCAGGAAGCTGAATAGAAAGTTATGTAATCAGGATTTGAACTGGTCACTGTGATAATGGCATGAGAGTATTTCCAGATGCAACTTAATTACTACACCAAATAATTGCCTACTAAAATAGTCATTTTTAAGAGTTAGTTTAAAAAAAATTCCTCTACATTTGCCATTTCTACTTGACCCTTACCTCTCTTAATAAAAATGAAAAATAATAATATAAATAAAAAATAAGTGCTGTTAAAGTGTAATTCTACTTAGATATTAATCTCAAATATGAGTGCATAATGTCATATATTTATCTACTAGTTTATTGTATTTTTATTATAATCAATTTGTAACTAATAGATTTAAATTCTGAGAAAAGTTTCAAAAAGTGTTAGGATTTATGTCATTGTCTTATCTTCAATACTTGAATTAAATCCTTGAAAATAATTAAACCAGGAGAAGATCTAAACTGAGAAAAAACTTGACTTCATTAAATCGTTTTGTATTTAGTATGCTTATTCAGACATGCATGTCTTCATTCCAGGGCACTCATATTACAAATATTTACAAACACAGAGCATTTATTTGACTATGTTGTTTTTGCTCCTGTTAAAACTCTAAAAGTAAGAGAGCTGTAAGAATTTCTATATGATTAGACATGAATAGACAATATTAGTTCAATTATAATCCCATGTTTTAAATTACATTTATTTGGGGTTAGCATTGTGGCACAGCAGGTTAAACCACAACCTATAACACCAATAAACCATATTAGAACAACAGTTTTAAATCCTGTATGCTCTGCTTTCTATCCATCTCCCTACTAATGCATCTGGGAAAGTAAAAGATGATGGCTCCAGTACCTAGACCAATGCTGCTCAACTGGAAGACCTAGATGGAGTTCCTGACTGTGGCTTTGCCTTGTTCTAACCCTGGCTCTAAGGGCCAGCTGAGGCATGAACCAGAAAATTGGCGATCTCTTCCTCTATCTGTGTTACTCTACCTTTCAAATAAATAGATAAGTATATGAAAGGCATTTTACCCTTACCTCAGAATAATTAGTGCTATATCTTACTTATGCTACCTATTCTCAGTAAATCATATCAAAGATGTTAATTTCACTTGTTAAACTTTTTTTTTTTTTTTGGACAGGCAGAGTGGACAGTGAAAGAGAGAGAGACAAAGAGAAAGGTCTTCCTTTTTGCCGTTGGTTCACCCTCTAATGGCCGCTGCAGCCAGCGCGCTGCGGCCGGCGCACCGCGTTGATCCGATGGCAGGAGCCAGGTGCTTCTCCTGGTCTCCCATGGGGTGCAGGGCCCAAGCACTTGGGCCATCCTCCACTGCACTCCCGGGGCCACAGCAGAGAGCTGGCCTGGAAGAGGGGCAACCGGGACAGAATCCGGCGCCCCAACCAGGACTAGAACCCGGTGTGCCGGCGCCGCAAGGTGGAGGATTAGCTTACTGAGCCGCGGCGCCGGCCTTAAACTTTTTTTTAGTTATGCTCAATAGCCTTCACCCAGGCCATTAAATTTTGACAAGGAGGGTGGGCACTGTGGCATAATGGGGTAAGCCTCCATTTGTGACACTGGCATCCAATATAGTTACCAGTTTGTATCCCAGCTACTCCTCTTCTTATCCAGCTCTCTGCTATGGCTTGCAAATGCTGTAGTAGATGGCCCTAGTGCTTGGGTTCCTGCACCCACAAGGGAGATCCACAAGAGGCTCCTGGCTCCTGGCTTCAGATTAGACCAGATCTTGCCATGGTGGCTATTTAGGGAACCATGTGAATGGAAGATCTTTCTCTCTGTCTCTCCCTCTCTTGGTCTATAAAGTAAATGAATAAATCTTTTAAAATTTTTTAGCATGGATCACTTATTTGTACACTAATTATTTCATGTTTCCATATTTATTTTCCATTACCAGAAAAGAATTCCTGGCTTATAGCCATTGAATTCAAATTCCACTTGTTAGAATACCGAGATATTGTTTCACTTATTTGAGTTCAATATCATTTTGCTATTTAAATAGTTTTGATCAATAAAACAGAAATTGAAATATTAAAAAGTAAATAAATATTTAATTCAAAATCCTTTTAGTACATTTACAGATTAAATAGATATTCTTCCCTCCCATCTTTTATCTGCCTTTTTCTTCTTCCCTCCCCTCTTGTATTTTATATAATCACCTTAGATATGATAATAGGGTCAGGTGAAAATATACTTATTTATAATATAAAATAAAGTTCTTATACCAAGTAATGAATCCATTTGGAGAGAGTAAGTGGAAATTGAAGAAGTGGGCTCCCTCCTTAATACCATATTTTATCAAGTATTACAGAGAATTACTTTCAATAATTAATATGTCATGACTAAAGGGTCAACTTTTTAATAAACTCTACTAGTAGTACAAGAAATATTACTTTGCCCATTAAGCTCATATAAAATGATTATAGTTAAGATTTTACCAAGGGAATTGGAGCTTTGGTCCTCACTGCTTCAATCAGTCTTAATTATGAGGGGAAAGCTGATCAAGCTCCCAGCAATAGCTCATGCTTATACCATAATATGACTTCAGGAAATTTATTTAGAGTACAATGGTCCTTGCTTTATTAACACACACATTTGCAACTTTTGTTTTATTTAATTATTAAATCAAGTTTAAAGAAATGATTCTGTTTGTAAAAATTGTGGAAAAATTATCCTAAATGCAATTTTTTTTTTTTTTTTTTTTTTTAACTAAAGAAAGAAAAGGTTAGTAGATATAAGCAATATATTTTTGGAAAAATGTGACTTACCACTTTTTTTTACAGGCAGAGTTAGACAGTGAGAGAGAGAGACAGAGAGAAAGGTCCTCCTTTCGTTGGTTCACCCTCCAAATGGCTGTTACGGCTGGCGCGCTACGGCCAGTGCTGCGCCGATCCAAAGCCAGGAGCCAGGTGCTTCCTCCTGGTCTCCCATGCGGGTGCAGGACCCAAGCACTTGGGCCATCCTCCACTGCACTCCCAGGCCACAGCAGAGAGCTGGACTGGAGGGGAGCAACCAGGACAGTATCCAGCGCCCCAACCGGGACTAGAACTCGGGGTGCTGGCACCACAGGTGGAGGATTAGCCTAGTGAGCCAATGACTTACCACTCTTGAATTTCCAAGTTCTTGATTATGTTCTATAGGCAAGAGTTTTGCTGTTGTTGTTTACCTCTAAATACTCTTCTTTTTTTCTTTTAAAAAATAGAAAAAGATATTGGCAATTTGATCCATATAGTTCAACAACTATGCTCTTTTATGTACGGTATAAGCCTTAATCTGGTGCCTATGTAGTGTATGAAATGTAGCAAAGCAAAATAAATTTTAAATGATGCATAGTTTTTCTATATTGTTAAATAAATTTGATAAAATGATGTGAAACAATTTTAAAATAAGTATGTGAAAATAGCCAAAATTATAACTGCAGGGATAATACCCACTTAAAAAAGGAAAAAGAAATGGAAAAATATAAGAAATAAAAAATGTGCAACAGTCTTTGAAAATAGAGAACATAATGTGAAGCTTTAATCATCATAAATAAAAGAAATTTCATGTTATTTTCCAAGTTTAGGACTCACTTTTCACTTTTTTATGATTTTTTTGAAGAAAAGATATTCCTGTGTAAAGTTGACACTTTATTCTATCTTCTTTTATACTTAGAGCTTTTATAAAATTTTATTTAAGTTATACAAGTTTCATGTATTTCATTTCTACAGATTTAGAAACATAGTGACACTTCTCTCTCACACTCCCTCCTACTTAAAGTCCAACCAGTCCTTCTCCTCCTTCTCACATTCCCACTCTTATTTTCACAAAGATCCATTTTTAGTTTACTTTATGATCATGTTGTTAACCCTCCAATAAGTAAAAGAGTACAACAAATAACGTGAAGAAAAACAACAACACTGTTCCTCATCAGAGAGACAAATGCTATAAACAATCAACAAATTTCAAAATGTCTATCTCACTCAAACACATTACATTTCAGGTACTCCATGAATTACCTCCAATTAGGGAAAACATATGATATCTGTCTTTTTGGGACTGGCATATTTCACTAACTATAATGGTTTCCAATGTCGGCCATCTTCTTACAAAAGACAGGATTTTATTTTTTTTTATAGCTGAATAGCTATAAATAGTGTATATATACCATATAAATAGTGTATATATACCATAATTTCTTTATCCAGGCAACAGTTGATGGGCATCCAGGTTGATTCCATATCTTAGTTGTTGTGAATTGTGCTTCACTGAAAATGAGAGTACTGACAACTCTTTCATATGCTGATTTCTTTTGGCTTGGGTAAATTCCCAGGGGTGGGATGGCTGAATCAGGTGGTAGGTCTATACTCAGATTTCTAAGGTTTTTTCATGTCTTCCACAGTGGCTGCACCACTTTACAATCCCACCAATAGTGAACCAGGGTGCCTTTTCCTTGCATCCTCGCCAGCATTTGTCATTTGTTGATTTCTGTATGTGAGCCATTCTAACCTGAGTGAGGTGAAACCTCACCATGGTTTTGATTTGCATTTCCCTGATGGCATGTGATCCTGAGCATTTTCTCAATTGTCTGTTGGTCATTTGAACATCCTCTCTTGAAAAATGCCTGTACAAGTCCTTTGACCATTTCTTAACTAGATTCTTTGTTTTGTTGTTGTTGATTTTCTTGAGCTCTTTTTAGATTCTGTATGTGAACCCATTATCAGTTGGGTGGATTGCAAATATTTTATCCCATGCTGTGGGTTGCCTCTTCATTATGCTGAATGTTTCTTTTGCAGTTCAGAAGCTTCTCAGCTTGATGCAATCTCATTTGTCAATTTTGGCTTTGATTTCCTGTGCTTCTGGGATCTATTACAAGAAATCTTTTCCTATGCCAATGTCTTGCGGAGTTTCCTCAATGTTCTCTAGTTATTTGATCATAGATTTAGGTCTTTGATCCATTTTGAGTGGATTTTTGTGAAAGGTGTAAGGTATGTGCGTGTAGAGATCCACTTTAACTGCACTATTTGTCAAAGAGGCTGTCATTGCTCCAGGAATTGATTTTAGTTCCTTTGTCCAAGATAAATTACATGTATTAATTTCTTTAGTTTTTATTCTGTCCAATTGGTCTACACATCTTCTTTTGTGCCAGTATCAGGCCATTTTGTTTATAACTGCCCTGTAGTATGTCTTGAAATCAGGTATTGTGATGCCTCTGGTTTTGTTTTTTGTTGTTTAAGATAGCTTTAGCTATTAGGGTCTTCTGTGTTTTCATTTGAATTTAAGCATCATTTTTTTCTATTTTTTAAAAATATTTATTTATTTAATTGGAAGGCAGAGCTACAGAGAGGAAGAGGTGTCTTATGATGTTGATTCTTCCAATCCATGAAAATGGAAGATTTTTGCACTTTATAATGTCTTCTATTTCTTTCTTCAGTGTTTTGCAATTTTCTCTAATTTTAAATTCTTTTCTCCTACTAAATTTATTTGGTTTGTTGTTGGTTTTCTATGTTCTTGAGATACATTGGTAGCCCATTTATTTGGTAACTTTCCATTTTTTTCATGTAGGCATTGATTGGTATAAACTTCTTTCTTAACACTGCATTTGTTGTATCCAATAAGTTTTGTCATCTTCATTTATTTTCAGAAATTTTTTGATTTCTTTTTTTTTATTTTGTCTATGACCCACAATTTATTCAGGAACATGTTGTTCAGTTCCACGTGTCTGCATATGATTTAGAGATTTTAAAGCTGTTGATTTCCAGTTTCATTCCATTGCCATCAGAGAAGATGTATGGTATGATTTAGTTTTAATTTATTTTTTTTTTTGTAATTTGTTGAGACTTGCTTTATGGCTTAGCAGATGGTCTATCCTAGAGAAAATTCCATGCTGTGATAAGAATGTGCATTTTGCACCTGTGGGGTGAAAAGTTGTATGGATATCAATTAGTTCTTTTTGGTCTATAGTGTCAATTAGCTTTGTAGTTTTTTTGTTGACTTTCTGTCTAGTTTATCTGGCCATTAAAAAAAGTGGGGTGTTGAATCCCCCATTATTATTGTATTATGGTCTCTCTCTCTCTCTTTAGATCTGTTAACACTTCTTTTAAATAGCCAAGTGCCCTGTAATTAGGTGTGTATATATTTATTGTAGTCATATATTCCTGTTGAATTGATCCCTTAATCACTACATAGTGTGCTACTTCATCTCTTTTAAGATTTATTGTGTGTGTAAAAGTCTATTTTGCCTGATGTTAGGGTGGCAATACCTGCCATTTTTTGCTTTCAATTATGGAATATCCTTTTTCCTTCCTTTTACTTTCACTCTGTACATAACTTTGTTGGTGAGATATATTTTTTGTAGGCAGCAAATAGATGGGTCTTATTTTTTTATCCATTCAGCCGGTGTGCATCTTCTACCTTCAGAATCAAGTCCATTTACATTCAAGGTGATTATTGATAAGGACTTGGCGCTGCTATGTTTCCCTAAGTATTCCTATTGTTTACTTTGGATTTCATTTGTACTTTTCCAGAGGTCTCTTCTGCCTTCACATTCTTTCATTCTGATGGCTATCTTTCTGTGTTTCTGTGTGTATCACAGCCCTAAGCAACTTTTATAAGGGTGGATGAGTGCTGACAAATTCTTTCAATTTCTGTGTATTACAGAAGGTCTTTATTTCACCTTCATTCCAAATGAGAGCTTTTAGGATACAGTATCCTGGGGTGACAGGTTGTTTTCTTCTAAGATTTGAACTGTATCTCGCCATTCTCTCCTAGCCTGTTGGGTTTTTGAAGAGAGGTCAGCTGTGATTCTAATTGGAGAACTCTGAAAGTAATCTGGTGTTTTTCTCACATTTTAGAATCTTTTCTTTATGTTTTACTGAAAAATTTGATTATAATGTGTTGTGGTGAATATTTTTTTTTGGTCATGTCTATTAGGAGTTTCCTTCCTCTATTTCAGAGTACCTTTCTTTCTCAAATTGCTAACATTTTTCTGTAATTACTTCACTAAATAGGGCTTTAGTCATTCCCTCCACATCTTCAGGAACTCCTAAGAGCTGTATGTTGTGTTGTTGGATAGTACAACTCTGCTCTAATCAGTTTCCTATTCTCTCTCTCTCTCTCTCTCTCTTTTTTTTTTTTTTTGTCTGACTATAAGATTTCCAAAAATTTGTATTCTGGTTGAGCTACTCTTTCTTCTACTTCTTCTACCTCATCAAATCTGCTTTACACTGCATTTTTTAATTTGATCTGTTGAATTCTTCCCTTCTAATATTTCATTTGATTTCTCTTTAAAATCTCAATTTGATATTAAAAATTTTTATTCATGTCATGTATAGTTTTCTTTATTTCATAGAATTGCTTCTGATTACTTTTGAGTAATCCTATGATTAATTTTTGAATTCCATTTCCAGCATTTCCACAATCTCTTCATCTTCACATTCTATTATTGAAATGTTATTGTAGTATTTGGGAGAGGATATTTTTTTCTTCCTTATTTTTGATTCTTGAATATTTGTATTTGTTTTTTGGGAATTTGTGGAATTGATTTTTTTCCTATGATGACATTTATCTTTGAGATATGCCTCTATGGCTTAGAGCAATATCTGCACTTTCAATGGATACCAAGTGGTGTGTGGTAAGTGTGGCCAGGGAGCCTGGTCAATGCTTCAGGGTAGGCCGAGTATCCAGGTAAACACTCAAGTTGGCTTGGTAGATATCAATGCCTGCTTGTTCCATGCTACAATAGGAACACCACAAATGATCTGCACAGTCCTCACTGTGAACATAGTTCCCACTGCAATAATCTGCTGTAGGCAACCAAGTATCTCCAAATGTGTGAAACCACATAGTTATTGCCCAGAGACCTAGCTACACTATGCACCTTCGCATGTAACCACTACGTCTCCAGGGTATCAGCACACAGGGTTTCTACAGTCACTGGGTGCAGAGGTTTCTGTCTGCCCTACCAGCCTGACCAATCAACAGAGAGGCAGATGTCCCCTGTGTTGGCTCAGTGTGGGTGTATTGATCCCGGGAGGCTTATGCACCTCACCATCCTACTTGGTTGTGCTGCCACCTCCCAGTCAGGCTCAAAGTCAATTACAGCAGACTGATCCCTGTGACAGAATCTCTGGGCCACACGTACACAAGAGCCACCAGCTGAATGTTGCTCTCTCCCCACCACTGCCACCAGTACTGTCAAAATGATGGAGTCCTATCTCAGCCAGTTGCTGTGTATCTGCAGAAAGCCTTCTGCAGCTCCTGCTCAAAACCAAAATGGCTCCTGTCTTTTCTTAGTTAGTCAGTGGGCAGTGTTGTTTGGAAGTTGGGGGGAGTTAAATGTATCCAATCTGTTTCCACTGGGACGGTGGGCAACCACTAGCAACCACCAGCCCCCAGGGCTCCAGTCTGGACTCATGTCATGCTCTCTCTCTAGCTGTTTCACCACAGGTTGCTGCAGTCTGGTCTCACCTCCATCTCCAAACTGCTGTCTGGCTCTCTACTGCTGCAGTTGTGCTTGTCTTTGTGCTGGGCATCCACACCCTCCACTTAGGTCCATGGTGTTCCTCATCCTCTTGTAGGGTTTCTAGTGTGGTTTTCTCTCCATTTCTCCCATGACTGCACTTCCAACACTTTTTTATCTTTACTGTTTATCTCTAGCCTAGTGCAGTATGCTGTTCCCTAATCTGCCATCTTGAAATCTGCTCTCTTCTATTATAAGTACATCCATCTGTCATGCCAGAAACACTTATTTCTATATTATTTTCAAAAATTTACATTTGACTTTAAGAAACTTAATCCACTTTATTTCTATTAATATGTTAAATACTCATTTTATCATTTTCCTTTACATGTTTTTATACGTAACAATATTTTTATCTGTAATAATTCTGTAATTTTAAATTTGTTCTTATTTGGCACATATGTCACATAACAAAGTACTTTTGGGATATTTATTTCTTTCCTGCACATTCCTTTTTTTTTTTTTTTTTTTGAAGATTTATCTTTTATTAGAAAGACACAGAGAGAAAGAGAGAGAGACCTACCTTCCATCTGCTGGTTCACTTCCTACATTTTCTCAGTGGCTATACCACACAAGCCTGAAGCCAAATTCCTTTTGGGTTCCCATATGGGTGGCAGAGCCATCTACCACTGCCTTTTCAGACGCATTAGTAGGGAACTAGATCAGAAGGAGAGAGTTAGGGCTAGAAGCGGCACTCTGATGGGATGCCCACATTGCAAGTGACACAATGAGCAGCAATTTTCCCTACTCATTATTAATCAAAATAGCTTTGTAAAATAACTGATTCCTGATGGAGCTCATTTTCTGTTATTCTTTGCCATTAGTAGTCCATTGGTTATTCATTTGTCTCAATGTAAGAAGAAGAAACACAAAGAATAAGGCATTTTTCTATGACTTCTGTCACATCCAGCAATTATTTTTCTTGTGATAGCCTAGTGCAACACAAAACATATCCAAAAGAAGTGGAACTCAATTATATTAGCTTTGTTAATTCCTAATATCCAATTCGTATTAAAATTCTTATGGGCGAAAAAGAGACAGCAGTAGTCCTGGCTAGTTTGATGGGAGCAAGAAAACTAGTTCTTACTTTTAGCTATATGAAAAACTTAGACAAGTCTTGCTTTTGTGAATTAATTGCTTATTCCTAGATTTATTAAATATGCTTCCCCCTAAAATTCAATAAATGTACCCAGAGATACATTGTTTCCTGTTTATTCAATTTACCTATTGTCCCAAGCATTTCTTACCAAGCATTTCCAACTACAGTACCTATTCTTACCCCTGGTTTTTTCTTCTTATTTCTTTTCTCATATCCTGCTGTAGTTACCAAGATGTAGCCCCAGCTAACTTGATGAGAACTCAGTCACCCAAGACCAGTCGGAAACTCTGAAAAATGAACTTTAGGGTAAATGTTAATCCAATGAGAGATAAGAAAAAGTGCAGGGCCTGCGCCATGGCTCAACAGGGTTCTAGTCCTGGTTGGGGCGCCGGATTCTGTCCCGGTTGCCCCTCTTCCAGGCCAGCTCTCTGCTATGGCCCAGGAGTGCAGTGGAGGATGGCCCAAGTACCTGGGCCCTGCACCCCATGGGAGACCAGGAGAAGCACCTGGCTCCTGCCATCGGATCAGCGCGGTGAGCCGGCCGCAGCGCGCCGGCTGCAGCACGCTGGCTGCAGCGTGCGGGCAGTGCCAGGATTGGAGGGTGAACCAATGGCAAAAGGAAGACCTTTCTCTCTGTCTTTCTCTCTCACTGTCCACTCTGCCTGTCCAAAAAAAAAAAAAGTGCAAAAATTATCCATTCTCATGTGAGTGGACTGAAAGAAATGCAGATTTTTTTTTAGAGTTCCAAGGTCTTTTTTTATTGCTATTATTACTTTGAATAACAATTTATTAGATAAGTTGGGTCTAAAAATTATTTACCTTAATTTATTCATTCTCTGACAGTCTTCCTTTCTTTTTATTATTATTTTTTTAATTTTTTGACAGGCAGAGTGGACAGTAAGAGAGAGAGAGAGAGACAGAGAGAAAGGTCTTCCTTTTACCATTGGTTCACCCTCCAATGGCCACTGCGGCCAGCGCACTGCGGCCAGTGCATCGTGCTGATCCGATGGGAACCAGGAGCCATGTGCTTCTCCTGGTCTCCCATGGGGTGCTGGGCCCAGGTACTTGGGCCGTCCTCCACTGCACTCCTGGGCCATAGCAGAGAGCTGGCCTGGAAGAGGGGCAACCGGGACAGAATCTGGCGCCCTGACCAGGACTAGAACCCGGTGTGCCGGCGCTGCAGGCAGAGGATTAGCCTATTGAGCCGCGGCGCCGACCTCTTTTTATTATTTTTTAAGTTATACATGTATTTCATATATACGGATTTAGGAGCATATTAATGCTTCCTATCCTACCATTCCTCCCACCCATGCTCCAGTCCTTCTTCCTCCTTCCTCACCTGTTCCAACTCTTAATTTTTACAATGATCTATTTTCAGTTTACTTAATGAGTGTAAAGTTTACCTTACACTACGAGTTCAACAAATAGTGTGAAGAAAAAAAGCACTGTTCCTCGATGGAAGAGAAAAGGACTGTAGACAATCATCAAATCTCAAAATTTTTATTTTATTCCCAAAACATTACATTTTAGGTACTTCACCAGTTACCTTGCTTGGATCATTGAAAACATATGATATCTGTAGTTTTGGGACAGGCTTATTTCACTAATTATAATGACTTGCAGTTGTATCCAACAGGATTTTGTGACTAGGGTTTTCTGCCATTAAGAACCATGGCATCTCTAGCTCATCATATATAAATCTACACAAACCATTATTTAAGAAGAGGCACTTGCAGCAAGCAGGATAGGAAAGGAAACTAACAGGAAATCTGAGCCCATGTTTTAAGCTGGTGGTTTGAATGACAGCAAAACTAAAGAACAACTGTATCAGAAAACCTTTATGAATTAAAGTGAAAAAGAGGTTTCTTTACAGAATTTTTTTTTTTAAATTTTATTTAAGTTATATAAGTTTCATGTATTTCACATATACAGATTCAGGAACATAATGAAACCCCCCCACACACACACACTTTCTCTCCCATGCCCTTTCATTCCAATATTTTAGTTATCCTATATCAGGGAAAACATACGATATCTGTCTTCTTTTTTTTTTTTTTTTCACTTAGTATAATGTTTTCCAGTTGCATCTATCTTGTTGCAAAAGACAAGATTTCACTTTTTTTTTTTTTTTATAGCTGAGTGGTACTCCAGAGCACATATACCATAATTTCCTTATCCAGTCAACAGTCAATGAATATCTGGGTTGATTCTATATCTTAGCTATTATAAATTGTGTTGCAATGAACATGGGGTACAGATTATTCTTTCAGATGTTCGTTTCTTTTGATTTGGGAAAATTCTCAATAAATTCAACAAAAACAAAAAAATCCAGTTAAGAAATGGGCAAAGGACTTGAAGAGGCATTTTTCAAGAGAGGAAATCCAAATGGTCAATGAACATTTGAAAACATAGCATCACCAGCCATTAAGGAAATGCAAATCAAAACCTCAATGAGATATCACCTCACTCCAGTTAAAATGGCTCACACAGAAATCAACAAACAACAAATGCTGGCAAGGATGTGGCAAAAAGGTACACTAATCCACCGTTGGTGGGAATGTAACATGGTGCAGCCACTATGGAAGACAGTATGGAGATACCTCAGAAATCTGAATACAGACCTACCATATAATCCAGCCATCCCACTCCTGGGGAGTTTATCCAAACCAAAAGAAATCTGCATCTAAGGATTTTCCAAGTGTTCTTCAAAAAGGCCGTAAGAAATGTACATAGTTCTTAATTCCATTTTTTCATGTACTTTTTGAAGTAGACTCCTGTCTTTAATTTTATTTCTAGGAGGTTTGAGTACGGAATGTGTATATGTGATTTTCCTTGTTTCATCTTCATGGACTCTCCAAAGCTTCTTGATTCTGTGGGGGTAAAATCTTTCTTCAGTTCTTGAAAAAATTAGTCCTCATCTTCTAAAATATTTCCTTCAACTCACTTCTCCCTCATTCTGGTATTCTATTTATACTTAAATCCTTTGCCTATATGCGACAGTTCTTTTCTGCTTACTTCTGCATTTTTTCTCCTACTTTTTTATCTCCATTTCTTCAGTTTTGCTTAATAATTTTCTTCAAAGTTTTCAATTCTGCAGTTTTTTAGGTGAACATCCTGCCATTAAACAAATCCAGTGATTTCTTAAGCTTAGATGTGTTTAACTTTCTAGAAAAATAAAATTATAATTTGCTTAAATTCTTTTAACTCATGAATATTTGTTTGGTATTTTCTTTATTTTATTGAATAAAATATTTCAAGTATATTTTAATAACTATACTGGAATCAAGAACAAGGTCCATTCTAATTTTCCATGTTTTAGACATTTCTTCTATATTCTCTTATGATTCATTTATTTTTTCATTTATTTCCTTTCAATTTTATGATAATTTTACAGATGTTTGAAAGGCCTATTGCATAATTTATTCACTAACATCGGTTCACTTAAATGCATGTGAGTAAATCTGTCATATTTCTCTTCAAGAATTCTGAAAATGCATACACTTTTACAAAGAAAATAAATAAAACAAATAATTCCTATACCTCAGCTTCTAAGAAATTTTGTGTTCTCAAGGCATGCATTTCATTTTACTTGGTTATTTATATCTTCGAACGTTTGAATATAAGACAGCAAGGTGAAAACAAAGCATGAGTGTCAGCGTTGTTGCATAGCTCATAAAGCTGCTGCCTACCTTGTCAGCATTTTATATGGGCACCGATTCCTGGCCCAGCGACTCCACTTCTGATCCAGCTCCCTGCTACTGAGCCTGGGAAAGCAGTGGACAATGGCTCAAGTACTTGGGCCCCTGCAGACAAATGAGAGAAGCTCCTGGCTCCTGGCTTCAACCTGGCACATTTGGGGAGCAAATCAGCAGATGGAAGCTCCATCTCTCTTTCCCTCAGTCTCTGTAAATCTGCATTTCAAATAAATACATCTTTTTTAATGATACTTTCACAAAAATAATGTTGTCTTATTCATTTTACAACAGAAACTACAAATGTCAAATGTCAAAGGAAAGACATTTGAAATGTTGAAAGACAAATTATAATGACCTAGAATTATTATAAAAATTAAGTATTGTTAAAATCAAAATTAATTATATGAATTGTCTTGTAAATTCAGTTGAAGTACAAAAATGTTAAAACCAAAATTCTAATTTTAAGAAGCTGGGAAAATACAGAAAAAAATAAAACCAAAGAAATTTAGAATGCAAGAATATAGATAAAAACAGGAGCAAAAGAATATTGTAGAGGAACTTAAGCAAACATTCAACAAATTCAAAATTGAATTGTAACAGTTACTAAAATGATAAACCCCTGAAAGACTAATCAAGAACTAGTTTTGGCTTGAGCCAGTCTGGGCAGGCAACTTGGGAGTGATTCAGCAGATAAGGCCTGTCTCTCTCTCCTCTTCTATTGCATTCCCTATAGCAAGCCATGCTATAAAATGATAGTTAAAAAGGTATAGCTTCCTAATAAGTGTGGCATTAATATGAGCACAGATCCCTAGAAGAATGGAATATAATGAAGAGTATACAAACAGATCTAAGCAGATTTTTTTTTTTTTTTTTTGCAGGCAGAGTTAGACAGAGAGAGAGAGAGAGACAGAGAGAGAGTTATAGACAGAGCCAGCGCTGCGCTGATCCAAAGCCAGGAGCTGGGTACTTTCTCCCAGTCCTCCACGCGGGTGAAGGGACCCAAGCACTTGGGCCATCCTTCTCTGCCCTCCTGGGCCACAAAAGAGAGCTGGACTGGAAGAGGAGCAACCGGGACTAGTCCCTGGTGCCCCAACTGGGACTAGAACCCCAGGTGCCGGTGCTGCAGGCAGAGAATTAGCCAAGGGAGCCATGGCGCCAGCCTGATCTATGCATATTTCTAAGATTTTATTTATTTATTTGAGAGGCAGAGTTATAGACAGAAAGAGGGAGAGACAGAGAGAAAGGTCTTTCATCTACTGGTTCATACCCTAAACGGCCACAATGCCTGGAGCTTGGCAGATCTGAAGCCAAGAGCCAGGAGCCAGGAGCCGGGATCCAGGAGCTTCTTCCAGATCCCCCACATGGGTGCAGAGGCTCAAGGACCTGGGCCATCTTCCACTACTTTCCCAGATCATAAGCAGAGAGCTGGATCAGAAATGGGGCAAACAGGTCATAAACTAGTACTCATATAGGATACCGGAATTATGAGCAGAGACAGCCTTCTAAGCCCCAGCACAAGTCCAGAGACCTATACATTTTAGTAAGCAAAGTACACCCTGATCTAAAGTACAGACCATTATTTAATGGAGATATGATCGTTCTAGACCAACAGTGTGGTTTGAGATTGTAGCCAGTTCAACCTGATGAGCATCACATTTTCGCATTATAACTGATAATTTATTGGGTCCTTAGGCAAGACAATTGCTATTTTACAAAATTTAGGATTCTGGAAGCCATAGCTTTGCACATGAAAATGAGCATTCAAGCTAACAGCATAAATATTAAGAACTAGAATTCCTCTGTGAGTTGGCCACCTCATTTCCCAAACTCATCATTGGAAATCTAAGGCGAGCTAGGAGAAATGTCTGATACGGTACTACTCTGTTTGAGAAGTCACTTTCTTTTCTAAGTTAGATATTTCTACCTAAAATATACTTGAAAATTTTAAGGTTTTTAGAAATATATGTACAACATTCTTGATTAAGGGCAACACAATGGTGTCTTTGGTGACTACGTACGTGTCCATGTTTGGCTACTGTTCTATACAGTAAATCAATAGACTGGTCTGGCTAATTCTCCTTGGTAGACACTGACATTCTCCTAACTCTGAACTTTCTCCATAGCTTGAACTAAGATGTAAGTGGAACAGAAAATTACTATTATTTTAATCAGGTTGACCAGACTGAGTACTCATATGTTTGCTCTTTTTTTTTTTTCTTTCATCTCTTTATTTTTTTGTTTTTGTTCCCCAATGTCTAGTCATGTAAATTTATCTGCAAACAAATTTTGGCAATAAATAGTATGTGGATCCCAAAAGATTTACCAGAGTTCTAAATGGCCCTACAAGAGAAAACTGAGGCAACATTCCAAAGTAGCATGCAAGTACCACACATGTTTCAGTACTCTAGATGACATGTTATTGAATGTTTTGCTAGGAAAACAGTATAGCTTAATTCTATATATGCAGTATTATAAATCAGAAGCTATGAGTATACTGGCATAATATCTGTCAAAAATTGCAACTGGATTATTTAGAAACTTGTACTTCATTTGTCCTTTGGGCTCTGAGACAGAAATAATTTATGTGCATGATGCTCACACCCCAACACTATCCCCAGCTAAAGGATGAGGAACGGACACAGAATTTGGTTTGGCTGAGTATTACCTATTCAACTTTCCTCGTATAACAGCTATATGTAGACAAATAGTGCCATCATTAATACTTCCCATGGATTCTCAGGTACCTGTTCAATTTTTTCCTGCTTCTATGTTGAGGATAGCATAAAGTACCCAGGAGTGAATGACATGCCATCCCCAAACACGCTGCTTTGCTGTGTTGATTAATCTGAGCTGAGGGTTCTTGAGAAACAGCACATGCAGAAAAGGCTCTGGGACTGAAGTTTCTCCAACCGAGAACAGTTCATGACACTTCCCATGGGAAGGTGCCCTCCTGCCCAGAGAGGAAGAATGTCTTCATCACCAGAGGCTGGGCAGAGAATGTGAATAGGAAGTGCACAAGCAGACTCACCAAAGTAACATTTCCCCACCACTAGATTTACTACCCACTCCGTAAATCTTTCACTTTCCCACAATTTCCTGCCCCTAGTCCAATCTTCTTTGTCAGTTCTTCATAAATTTATCTTTTGTCTTTTGTCTTTTAGACAAATAATTGATAAATTTAAATTGTCTTTTAGACAAATAATTACTTCTTTGATTACTTCTTTGATTCTTTATTCTTATGTGTTTGTGGTGTTGTGAAGGTCCTGTGTATACGTAAAATATGCAATTAGATTTGTGTGATTTTTCTCCTATTATCTGGCCATACATTAGTTTAATTCTTAGCACCAGTCAGAGACTCTAAAGGGTAGAGAATATTTTTCATTCCAAGTACATTAAACCTACCTTCATCATTTCTGTAGAGATACTGACCTTTAAAAGTTCTTTAGGGGAATTTTTCCATTTTTTGTCTTAGAATGAATATTTTAGCCTTTCTGACAACAGTATAATGATTATCGAAGTCTCCATAAAGAAATAGGAGCATATGCTAAAAACAAAGGCTTTTTTGAGTATTTCACTATAAAATGGCCATTTAAAATCTATTTATTTCCATTTTATTTGAGAGAGAGAGGTGTTCAAAGAGAGAACTCTTCCATTAACTGGTTAAGTCTTCAAATGTCTACAACAGCCAAGGCCTGGCCAGGATAAAGTCAGGGGTCCAGAACTTCATCTAGGTCTCACATGTGAATGGCAAGGACCCAAGTATTTGAGCTTAAACCATTACCTTCCAGAGTGTGTATTAGCAGGAAGCTGGATCAGAAGCAGAGTAGCTGAGACTTGAGCCAGGTTCTCTGATATGCAATGAAGGTGCCCTCAACAGCAACCTAACCACTGTACCAAAAGTCTGTCCTTAAATGGACCACTGTTAACAAGCTATTGCAGGGGCGGAGCCAAGATGGCAAATAGTGAAGTCACACATTGATAATCCGGGAAAGATAGGTTGATATAAGAGGAATTGCAGTGAATACAGGGAAGGGCCCAGGGGGAAAAAATGCAGAGGAAACTCCTCTGGATCTAGTGGAGGAGACACAGACGACCTGTGGAGAGAGCAAGGACGCTCGCGGCTCCGGCTCCGAGTCTTCACATCCCCACCAGAGGTGAGCTCAGTGATCTGAGACGTTGGCTGAGGAAGCGGCAGAAGGCTGCGCAGGGAGAGCTCACCAGGCTAACTTCAGGAGAGAAGAAAGAGAAATAGGGGTGGGGGGGACCAGTCCGGACGAGTTTCTCTCTCCGTCCACCTAGCAAAGGCCTGCAAGAGACAAAGAGCAGGCGCCATTCACGATATACGTAAAAGGTGTGCACCCTCAGGGCTGTGCGTGATGTCAGAGCTGTGCGCAACAGGGCCGCGCTCATGAACTCAGAGCTGAGCTCAAACTAAGTCAAACAGAAAATCCTGACTCTGGTGGGGAGGGGGAGGTGAAATACCAGGAGGTTAGGATTTAATAAAAGGGTAGAACTAATGAACTGAGGTGGGGGAAAAAAAAATGGAGAGATGGTGGGGTGAGAGTGCTCGTGGAGGTCACGTGACTACTCTCCAGAGATGCTACAATTCGGTAACCTTAGCAACCCGGTGGGAAACTGAAGGAGAAACCGAACCCACACTGAGCACAGCACAGATACTTTGGGTGATCTGGGGGGGGGGGGGGGGATGGCAGACGATTCCTATACCCACAGAAGCCAGAGATTGGAAACTAACTACCATCAATTCTGCTCAGCTGGGTGGTATTACTTCCCTCCTGAAAAAAATAAATAAATAAATAAATAAATAAATAAATAAATAAAGAGAGAGAGAGAGAGAGATCTACCATGCCTAACCCTGAAGAACTAAGCAGAGCTCTCTGCCCTCACACATCTCAGGCCACCAAGGCTACTCCAATAGCAGACAGCCCACTTAACACAGTCATAGCATAACAAGAAAAAAAAAAAAAAACACTGTAAGGAAATAATTCAAAGAATTCCTCCAAAATGCCAAGCAATAAACACAGAAACCGTGGGAACAAGATCAACAAACACATTATGACACCCCCAAATGAACAAAACACCCCAGGCCAAGATTATGAAGATGATGAGATAGAAGAAATGCAAGATATGGATTTCAAAAAATTTATGATAAAAACATTTAGAAGTTTTCAAAAGCAAATTCTTGAACTACAGAAATCCTTATTGGACAAGATAGAAAATCTCTCTCATGAAAATGAAATCTTAAGGAGGAACCAAAATGAAATGCAGAAACTAGTAGAACAGGAAAGTGTGATAGTGAAGAGAAATCAAAATGAAATGAAGAATTCAATAGATCAAATGACAAACACATTAGAGAGCCTTAAAAATAGAGTCAGTGAAACAGAAGAGAGAATATCAGACTTAGAAGACAGAGTACAGGAAAGCATACAGTCAAACCAAAGAAAAGAAGAGGAAATTAGAAATCTAAAAAATATTGTTGGGAATCTACAGGATACTATTAAAAAACCCAACATACGAATTCTAGGAATTCCTGATGGCATGGAGAGAGAGAAAGGATTAGAAGGCCTTTTTAGCGAGATACTAGCAGAGAACTTTCCGGGTTTGTAGAAGAACAGAGACATCCAAGTACAGGAAGCTCACAGAACCCCTCGTAAACATGACCAAAAGAGACCCTCACCACAACACGTTGTAATCAAACTCACCACAGTGAAATATAAAGAAAAGATTCTAAAATGTGCAAGAGAGAAACGCCAGATTACTCTCAGAGGATCCCCAATTAGACTCACAGCTGACTTCCCAACAGAAACTCTACAGGCCAGGAGGGAATGGCGAGACATAACTCAGGTGCTAAGAGAGAAAAGCTGCCAGCCCAGAATATTATACCCTGCAAAGCTCTCATTTGTGAATGAAGGTGAAATAAATGCCTTTCACAGCAAACAGAAATTGAAAGAATTTGTTGCCACTCGTCTGGCCCTGCAAAAGATGCTTAAAGATGTGTTACACTCAGAAACACAGAAACACGGTCATCAATATGAAAGAAGGTAAAGGAACAAAACCTACCAGTAAAAGACCATAGAAAACTCAAAGCATATACTAGAAAATATCTTTGGGAAAATGGCAGGGCAAAGTTACTACCTATCCATAGTCACATTGAACGTTAATGGATTGAAATCTAAACTTAAAAGGCAAAGACTGGCTGAGTGGATTAAGGAACAAAACCCATCTATTTGCTGCCTACAAGAAACACATCTTTCCAACATAGAAGCATACAGACTGAAAGTGAAAGGTTGGAAAAAGATATTCCACAACAACAGAAACCAAAGAAAAGCAGGTATAGCCATATTAATATCAGACAAAATAAACTTTAACACAAAATCTGTTAAGAGAGACAAAGAGGGGCACTATATAATGATTAAGGGTTCAATTCAACAGGAAGATGTAACTATTATAAATGTATATGCGCCTAATTACAGGACAGCGGTTTATTTAAAAGATATGTTACGGGACTTAAAGGGAGACTTAGACCCCAATACAATAGTACTGGGAGACTTCAATACTCCACTCTCAGAAATAGACAGATCATCCGAACAGAAGATCAACAAAGAAACAGCAGATTTAATCGATACTATTGCCCAAATGGATCTGACAGATATCTACAGAACTTTCAATCCTACATCTAAAGATTTTACATTCTTCTCAGCAGTGCATGGAACCTTCTCTAGGATTGACAACATACTAGGCCATAAAGCAAATCTCAGCAAATTTAAAAGAATTAGAATCATACCATGCAGCTTCTCAGACCACAGCGGAATGAAGGTGGAAATTAGCAACTCGGGAATCCCTAGAATGTATGCAAACATATGGAGACTGAACAATATGCTCCTGAATAAACAATGGGTCATAGAAGAAATCAAAAGAGAAATCAAAAATTTTCTGGATGTAATGAGGATAACAATACAACATATCAAAACCTATGGGATACAACAAAAGCAGTGTTGAGAGGAAAGTTTATATCAATAGGTGCCTATATCAAGAAATTGGAATGGCACCAAATAAATGAGCTTTCAGCGCATCTCAAGGATCTAGAAAATCTGCAGCAAACCAGACCCAAAGCTAGTAGGAGAAGAGAAATAATTAAAATCAGAGAAGAAATCAACAGGATTGAATCCAAAAAAACATTGCAAAAAATAAGCCAAGTGAAGAGCTGTTTTTTTTTGAAAAAATAAATAAAATTGACACACCATTGGCTCAACTAACTAAAAAAGAAAAGACCCAAATCAATAGGATCAGAGATGAAAAAGGAAACGAAACAACAGACACCACAGAAATAAAAAGAATCATCAGAAATTATTACAAAGAGTTGTATACCAACAAGCAGGGAAATCTATCAGAAATGGACAGATTCCTGGACACATGCAATCTACCTAAATTGAGCCAGGAAGACATAGAAAACCTAAATAGGCCCATAACTGAGACAGAAATTGAAACAGTAATAAAGGCACACCCAACAAAGAAAAGCCCAGGACCAGATGGATTCACTGCTGAATTCTACCAGACATTTAAAGAAGAATTAACTCCATTTCTTCTCAAACTATTTAGAACAATTGAAAAAGATGGAATCCTCCCAAATTCTTTCTTTGAAGCCAGCATCACCTTAATAGCAAAGCCAGAGAAAGATGCAGCATTGAAAGAGAATTACAGACCAATATCCCTGATGACCATAGATGCAAAAATACTCAATAAAATTCTGGCCAATAAAATGCAACAACACATCAGAAGGATCATCCACCCAGACCAAGTGGGATTTATCCCTGGTATGCAGGGATGGTTCAATGTTCGCAAAACAATCAACGTAATACAATACATTAACAGACTGCAGAAGAAAAACCATATGTTTCTCTCAATAGATGCAGAGAAAGCATTTGATAAAATACAACACCCTTTCATGATGAAAACTCTAAGCAAACAGGGTATGGAAGGAACATTCCTCAATACAATCAAAGCAATATATGAAAAGCCCACGGCCAACATCCTATTGAATGGGGAAAAGTTGGAAGCAATTCCACTGAGATATGGTACCAGACAGGGATGCCCACTCTCATCACTGCTATTCAATATAGTTCTGGAAGTTTTAGCCAGAGCTATTAGGCAAGAAAAAGAAATTAAAGGGATACAAATTGGGAAGGAGGAACTCAAACTATCCCTTTTCACAGATGATATGATTCTTTATTTAGGGGATCCAAAGAACTCTACTAAGAGACTATTGGAACTCATCGAAGAGTTTGGCAAAGTAGCAGGATATAAAATCAATGCACAAAAATCAACAGCCTTTGTATACACAGGCAATGCTATGGCTGAGGAAGAATTGCTAAGATCAATTCCATTCACAATAGCTACAAAAACATTCAAATACCTTGGAATAAACTTAACCAAGGATGTTAAAGATCTCTCTGATGAAAATTACAAAACCTTAAAGAAAGAATTAGAAGAGGATACCAAAAAATGGAGAAATCTTCCATGCTCATGGGTTGGAAGAATCAATATCATCAAAATGTCCATTCTCCCAAAAGCAATTTACAGATTCACTGCAATAACAATCAAAATACCTAAGACATTCTTCTCAGATCTGGAAAAAAATGATGCTGAAATTCATATGGAGGCATAGGAAAGCTCGAATTGCTAAAGCAATCTTGTACAATAAAAACAAGGCCGGAGGCATCACAATACCAGATTTCAGGACACACTACAGGGCAGTTGTTATCAAAACAGCATGGTACTGGTACAGAAACAGATAGATAGACAAATGTAACAGAATAGAAACACCAGAAATCAATCAAAACATCTACAGCCAACTCATATTTGATCAAGGATCCAAAACCAATCCCTGGAGTAAGGACAGTCTATTCAATAAATGGTGCTGGGAAAATTGGATTTCCACGTGCAGAATCATGAAGCAAGACCCCTACCTTTCACCTTACACAAAAATTCACTCAACATGGATTAAAGACTTAAATCTATGACCCGACACCATCAAATTATTAGAGAGCATCAGAGAAACCCTGCAAGATATTGGGACTGGCAAAGACTTCTTAGAAAAGACCCGACAGGCTCAGACAGTCAAAGCCGAAATTACCTATTGGGATTGCATCAAATTGAGAAGTTTCTGTACTGCAAAAGAAACAGTCAGGAGAGTGAAGAGACAACTGACAGAACAGGAAAAAATATTTGCAAACTATGCTACAGATAAAGGATAGATAACCAGAATCTACAAAGAAATCAAGAAACTCAACAACATCAAAACAAACAACCCACTGAAGAGATGGGCCAAGGACCTCAATAGACATTTTTCAAAAGAGGAAATCCAAATGGCCAACAGACACATGAAAAAATGTTCAAGATCACTAGCAATCAGAGAAATGCGAATCAAAACCACAATGAGGTTCCACCTCACCCTGGTGAGAATGGCGCACATTGAGAAATCTACCCACAACAGATGCTGGAGAGGATGTGGGGGAAAGGGGACACTAACCCACTGTTGGTGGGAATGCAAACTGGTTCAGCCACTATGGAAGTCAGTCTGGAGCTTCCTCAGAAACCTGAATATAACCCTACCATACAACTCAGCCATCCCACTCCTTGGAACTTACCCAAAGGAAATTAATTTGGCAAACAAAAAAGCTGCCTGCACCTTAATGTTTATTGCAGCTCAGTTTACAATAGCTAAGACCTGGAACCAACCCAAATGCCCATCAACAGTAGACTAGATAAAGAAATTATGGGACATGTACTCCATAGAATACTATACAGCCGTCAAAAAACGAAACCCGGTCATTTGCAACAAGATGGAGGAATCTGGAAAACATCATGCTGAGTGAATTAAGCCAGTCCCACAGGGACGAAAATCATATATTCTCCCTGATTGGCGACAACTAACTGAGCTCCAAAGGGGAAACCCGTTGAAGTGAAATGAAAACTATGAGGAACAGTGACTTGGTCAGCTCTTGTGCTGACTGCTGATATACAATGTAATACTTCATCCATTTTAGTATTTTTTTCTCTTATTTGTTCTAGTACTATTGGCTGAACTCTGTAATTAACACACAATCATTCTTAGGTGTTTAAAGCTTAACTGAAAATTGATCCCTGTTAAATTTCAGAGTGGGAATAAGAGAGGGAGGAGATGTACAATTTGGGACATGCTCAATTGGAATTGACTCAAATGGTGGAGTTAGAAATGTGCCAGGGGATTCCAATACAATCCCATCAAGGTGGCATGTACCAACGCCATCTCAGTAGTCCAAGTGATCAATTTCAGTTCACAATTGATGGCTCTGATAGGTCTAAGAGTCAAAGGGATCACACAAACAAGACTAGTTTCTGCTAACATTAACTGATAGAATCAAAAAGGGAGAGAAGGATCCAACATGAGAAGCGGGATACACAGCAGACTCATAGAATGGCAGATGTCCTAAACAGCACTCTGGCCTCAGAATCAGCCTTTAAGGCATTCGGATATGGCTGAAGAGCCCATGAGAGCATGGTAGGCATGGAAAGCCAAGACACTGCGGCAAAACAAACAAACAAACAAACAAAAAAACAGAAGAAGAAGAAGACTACCTAAATGAAGGATCTCTGTGAGTGAGATCCCAGTGGAAAGAACGGGGCCATCAAAGAAGGAGGTACTTTTCTCTGAAGGAGGAGAGACCTTCCACTTTGACTATGACCCTGTCGGAATAAGATCAGAGTCGGCAAACTCAAAAGGCCTCCATAGCCTTGGAAACTCATGACTAGAGCCTAGGGAGATTACTTACACCATAAACAAGAGTGTCAAATTGTTAAGTCAACAATAGGAGTCACTGTGTACTTACTTCTCATGTGGGATATGTCCTTAAATTAGGGTCCAATGTGAAGTAATGCTATAACTAGTACTGAAACAGTATTCTACACTTGGTGTTTCTGTGTGGATGCAAACTGATGAAACCTTTACTTAATATATACTAAATCAATCTTCTGTATATAAAGATAATTGAAAATGGATCTTGATGTGAATGGAAAAAAAAAACCAAGCTATTGCTATCACATAATAAAATAACCAATGATAGTTATCATTAGCATGAAAGCATGAAACATAGTCTTACAACTTTAAATGATGGAAATTGGCAATAAGCATGAGAGAGTATGTCATCATTAAAAAATAAAATAACAGGGGCCTGCGTTGTGGCTCACTTGGTTAATCCTCCGCCTGTGGTGCCGGCATCCCATATGGGTGCCGCGTTCTAGTCCCGGGTGCTCCTCTTCCAGTCCAGCTCTCTGCTGTGGCCCAGGAAGGCAGTGGAGGATGGCCCAAGTGCTTGGGTGCCTGCACTTACATGGGAGAAGAACCTGGCTCCTAGCTTCAGATCGGCATAGCTTCAGCCATAGTGACCATTTGGGCAGTGAACCAACAGAAGGAAGATCTTTCTCTCTGCCTCTCTCTCTCTCACTGTCTAACTCTATCTGTCAAATAAATAAATTAATTAATTAAATAACATAGAACCAAAACAAAACACAAAGAGAAATAGTACATAAGGAAATAAAAAAGTAGGGAAACAGCTTGATCTAATCCTTTAGGTGGAAGCTGTGTTCCTCATACTTTCATAAGTATGGTTTTATGGTCTTGGGATAGCAATCTTTCTTCCAATGTCTTCTGTTGTAGGGAATATTTCAGAATCTGTAATTTTAAATCATTCACTGAGATGAGCACACACAAAACTTGTGTCTTCTCGACTGAGAATTATGAATTCAGGGCCCAACTTCCTGGTAGGCTACTATGTTGTTGGTTTAAAGTATGTGAAAAGTCTTTTCTGATGTGATTTCTTTTTTTAAAAAAAAGATTTTATTTATTTATTTGATAGCTAGAGTTACAGACAGTGAGAGGTAGAGACAGAGAGAGAGGTCTTCCATCCACTGGTTCACTCCCCAAATGGCCGCAACGGCCTGAGCTACGCCGATCCAAATCCAGGAACCAGGAGCTTCTTCCAGGTCTCTGATGTGGGTGCAGGGGCCCAAGCATTCAGGCCATCCTCCACTGCCTTTCCAGGCCGCAGCTGCGAGCTGGACTGGAAGAGGAGTATCCGGGACTAGAATTCAGCACCCATAAGGGATGCTGGCACTGCAGGTGGAGGATTAACCAAGTGAGCCACGGCGCCAGCCCTATGAAGTGATTTCAAGACATTGTTTTATTTTTTTTTCTTTTTCTTTTTTTAATGTCTTTTCCAATGGAGAAATCCTTAGTGTTTAGAACATGTGGAAAATGACTCATAACAAGGAAACGCAGGAACAGCGGATTGTGGTGCAGAATGGCTAGAGCGTATTTCACAAGTCCTTTCAGTACTTTGTCACGTCATCTTTAATTACTATGGTGTCCAAAATTGGGGGAGGAATATGGAACTTCATAGAATGAAACTGGATACACTTTACCATGGGAATCAATGATTGTTAGTGATCGTAAAAGCCAGAGATCACATGATTACCTATGGAGGCCCAATTGTGTTAGTTATAGCTTGTTTGACTCTTAAATTTAAAATATCTGTTGGTTCTTGGCCGGCACCGCGGCTCACTAGGCTAATCCTCCCCCTTGCGGCGCCGGCACACGGGGTTCTAGTCCTGGTCGGGGCACCGATCCTGTCCCAGTTGCCCCTCTTCCAGGCCAGCTCTCTGCTGTGGCCAGGGAGTGCAGTGGAGGATGGCCCAAGTGCTTGGGCCCTGCACCCCATGGGAGACCAGGATAAGTACCTGGCTCCTGCCATCAGATCAGCGCGCTGTGCTGGCCGCAGCACGCCTACCGCGGCAGCCATTGGAGGGTGAACCAACGGCTAAAGGAAGACCTTTCTCTCTGTCTCTCTCTCACTGTCCACTCTGCCTGTCAAAAATTAAAAAAAAAAAAAAATCTGTTGGTTCTCTTCACATTTCCAGAAAATTTAGGTCAAGGAGTAATAAAGTGGCTTCAAAGGGGCCAGTGTTGTGGCATAGGTGCTAAAGCTACCACTTGCAGCACTGGTGTCCCATATGGGAACTAGTTCATGTCCTGGGTGTTCCACTTCTGATCCAGCTCCCTGCTAATGGCCTAGGAAAAGCAATGGAAGGAAGATAGTTCAAGTTTCAGGCCCCTGCACCCATGTGGGAGACCCAAGAATCTCCTGGCTCCTGACTTTAGCCTTATAGAGTCCCAGGCATTGCAACCATCTAGGGAGTGAATCAGGGGATGGAAGAAGACCTTACTGACTATACTGGCAGTTTGTTTTGCCTACAGTGGGTAATTTGATATAAACTTTTTATAATATTCCATTTGATGTTCTTTGTTGTTATCAAATGATATCTAAAATTGAGAACATTTATCCTGGTGTTATTGATAGCTATTTTTTTCATCAATATCTATTCTCAGATTCTGCAGAAAATTCCTGACATTCTGTAATGGGTTCTTTGTAACTCTCTAAAGATTTCTGTGGAATATTATAGGCAAGGTATTAGTGAATGTTGTGTATCTAGGATAATGATCAGCAAAGGCAATCCTTTGCTATTATTTTATTGGGAACGGCCCTTTACCATTATAGAGATAGGTAATGCAACACTGAAATATAAGTTTAATCTGTTGGTCATTCTCAATTAGGATTGTGCTGAGATCAAGACATCTCAGAGTTTTGCTTTTTTTTAAAGACTCCACATTATTTTCTATCCTCCATCTAATGATATTGAACATATTTTTGTACACTTATTCCAAATCTGTACAACCTCTTTGTTGAATCTCTGTCCTTTACTATTTTCTAATTGGATTGGATATTTTTAAAACTATGTTCTTTTATTACTTTTTCATATGAATTTGTAGTGTTCCTTTGTTGGATACATGATCTAGAGATAGTTCCACTTATTTTGTAGCTTAACAAAGTTTCACAGAACAAAATGTCTAAACTTTAATGCAGTCAAAATATATAAATTTCCTGTTTATGGATCATGCCACACTTATGAACGGTTTTAACCCTAGATTTTGAAAATTTTCTTCAGTGCTTTGGATCTATAGTTCATTTTAAGTTAATCTTTTCTGAAAGCATGAGTTAGGGCAAGAAAAAAAATTCATTATTATTATTATTATTATTTTTACTTGGTGGACACAAAAGGGGAAGCTATCAATGTTTATATGTTATCTTAATTTAGAATCACTCATAAGAAAGACTACCTTTCTAATTGATTTGTTTTAAACATTTTTGTTAAGGTAATTTGTGCACATTTGTGTAGTTACATATTTACATTCTATTTCATTGAATTATGTTTAACCTTCTAAAAAAGTACATGGATTTTATAACTGAACAACTATAACTCTAGCTTCATAAATAATTTTGGATGTGTCATATTTTCTTATATTTTCCAAAAGAGATTGTGAACGATTGGATTTAATTCTTTAAAACTCTGACAGAATTCCTTAATGAAATCATCTGATCTTGAAGATTTTTGTTTTTTATCACTTTTTTATTTATTTTGTTATTAGCTTTCAGTTTCAAATTCATTTTCTTTGGTAGGTAGAAGATTGAGTTATCTATATGATTCTGATTGATTGATTATACTTTTTCAAACACTTATTTCATTTCATCTAAATTGCCAAACTTTAATATGTGTACAGTTGTTCCTATTATTCCTTTAATATCATTTTGATATATTAAGGATATGTAGTAATATTATCCTGTCTTGTTGTTGATATTGATAATTTGTGTCTTCTTATTTTTTTTTTCTTACAGTCTCTCTAGGGGAGTGAAAGTTGTATTCATCTTTTTTTAAAAGATTTATTTATTTATTTGAAAGACAGTTATAGAGAGACAGAGGCAGAGAGATAGAGAGGGAGAGAGAGAGAGGTCTTCCAACTGCTGTTTCACTCCCCAGGTGGCTACAATGGCTGCAGCCACGCCAGGAGCTTCCTCTGGGTCTCCCACGCGGGTGAAGGGGCCCAAGAACTTGGGACATCTTCTACTGTTTTCCCAGGCCATAGCAAAGAGCTGGAAAGGAAGTGGAGCAACCAGGACTCAAACCAGCGCCCTTATGGGATGCCAGAACTGCAGGCAGCGGCTTTACCAGCTAAGCCACAGCAGCGGCCTCAGTTGTATTGATCTTTTAAAGAAAATGTTTCTGTTTTATTGATTTTTCTATGTTTTTCTGTTTTCAATTTTATTTATTTGTTCTTATCTTTATTGTTTCCCTACTTATGCTTGATTTGAGTTTATTTAATGCTATGCATTTTTCACTCAGCACTTTTTTGTGTGTCCTGTAATTTTGATATTTTTGTTTTTCCTAGTTCATTTTAGTGTATGTTTCCCCAGAGGCTTTCTTTTTGACTCATGGATGATTTGGTGGTGTGCTATTTATTTTTCAAGTGTTTGGATACTTTTCTAGCATATTTGGGCTATTAACTTCCTGGTTAATTCCATTGTGGATGATGAAGATGCTCTATATAATTGAAATTACATTTAACTTATTGATATATATTTTAGGATATGGTCTTGTACATGTCTTGTAACCACTTAGAACGAATGTTTCATTGTTTTTGTTGAATGGGCTTTTCTGTGTGTGTGGATTTGATTATGTTGATTGGTGGTATCTGAAGATGCGTTCTAAGACTTTACTTAACAACTCGCCACAAACTTGATGGTTTCAAACAATAAATATTTATTCTTTCATAGTTCTGGAAGTCTAAAATCAGTTTCACTGGACTGAAATCAAAACATCAGTAAGTTGCAATATATTTTGGAGGCTGTAGAGGGAATTTGTTATTTACCTCCTTCAACTCTTGGTGGGTGTGAGCATTTCTTGGCTTGTGGTTCTATCACTGTAATTTTCACACCTAACTTAGCTCCATCTTCTTATTGCCCTGTATTCTCTCTATATCAACCACTGCCCATCATATAAATAATTCAGATCAGGGGGCCGGCGCCATGGCTCACTTGGTTAATTCTCACCTGCAGCACTGGCATCTCATATGGGTGCAGGTTCTAGTCCTGGTTGCTCCTCTTCCAGTCCAGCTCTCTGCTGTGGCCTGGGAAAGCAGTGGAGGATGGTCCAAGTGCTTGGGCCACTGCAGCCGAATGAGAGACAAGGAAGAAGCAGCTGGCTCCTGGCTTCAGATTGGAACAGCTCTGGCCATAATGGCCATTTGGGGAGTGAACCAATGGAAGGAAGACCTTTCTCTCTGTCTCTCTCACACGTCTTTAACTCTACCTGTCAAAAATAATAAAAAATAAAACAAAAATTCAAATCAGGTATGGGTAAAACTATGGATAAAATCTATTCTTGGACAAAATTTTTCTTTGTGGATCTGTGAAAAAAAAGTCATCTGTTTCAAAAGAACAATGATAAGGAAGGCATAACATACAGTTAAATGATCCCATTCAAAATAGAACAACACAGAAAGAATATAGTGGCTCACTGTCTCCAAGCAATTCTGAAATCCAGCAAGAACATTTCCATTAATTTTAGAGACTGGAATAATGTTTTGTGGCCCAGGTATACATATTTTGCTCATAACTCTGTCCTCTGGCCCTGTGGCTTTGCTTTGGAAGTGATATTGCTGTTAACTTGAAAGGTAACACACGTTTACCCTGAGTAGTATTTTGCTTACTATTTTTTTAGTGAACATGTCCCATTTGTAGGATTCCAATGACTTTCTTTCCATTTTTTCTGTCCCCATCCCTCTCAGTCCAAACTGCCAGTACTTTTCTTGGTATATAATTCTCACAAGCTATGTGAATACCCCAGATATGTCACGAGGGATTTACATCAGTAGAAAATAGAATCTTCTGTAGATGTTTCCTGGATAATTACATCTGGTTTCTGCTGAGGTGAATGAGCAGACCCATTATTTAGCTGCCCAATATCTTCATTAATAAAAAAAGTTTGCACACTTTACCCTTGCTAATTTCTTCTATATCCTCATTGTCTAGGTCTTAAAACAATTGCTGTCAGCCATGTATTGAAATCTGTTTTTTAAATATTTGTTTATTTATATTTTTTTCTTGAAATAGAGTGATGAGAGAGAGAGAGAATCTTCCATCTGCTGATTCATTCCCAAAATGGCCACAGTAGCCAAGGCTTGGCCAGGTGGAAGCCAGGAGCCTGAAACTCACTCTGGGTTTCATAAATGGGTTGCGGTAAACCAAATACTTAAATCCTCACCTGCTGTCTCCCAGGGTATACATTAGCAGGAAGCTGGATGATAAGATGTGTAGCCCTAACTCAAACTGGGCACTTAGATATGGGATGCAGGTAGATAGAGCAATGGCTTAACCTGCTGTGCCACAATACCTATCCTTGAAATCTACTTAACTTGTGGAAGTTTATATTCATCCTTTTAATTTTATCAGACTTTTTCTTATAATTAGCAGCTAGATATTCAGCACTCATAGATTAAATATAGTATGCAGATTTTTTATGGATTGACATTTTATTCATTGCATAAAGTTTCTCTCTGTATGTGGTAATTTTTTTTTTTTTGCTCGGAAAAGATATAGTATAACTACTCCTGCTTTCTTCGGATTAATATTTGCGTAATCTTTTTCTTTCTTTTTACTTACAATTTGTATATATTATTATATTAGAAATAATATATATGTGGGTCATATTATTATATTAGAAATCATATATATGTATATATCTGTCATATTTTAAATCATTATTTATTCTTCTCTCTTTTAATTGGCACATTTAGACAGTTTACATTAAATGTTATTATTGATACACTAGAGCTCACGCCTGCCTTTGAAAATTTTTGATGTTCTGTGTTTTATTTTTTAGGTATTCCTCTGTTTACTTTCCCCTACCTTACTGTGGTTTAGTTTATAGAATTATATTTTGTTTTATTTATAATAGGTTATTTTCTAGTTTATATAGTGGTTAGTTTAAGTATTACACTTTGTAAGATACAGCTCTTGTCCTGACTCTAGATGTACAATGTAATACTTTATCCTTTTTAGTATTTGTTGTTGTTGTTGTAGTTGTTGTTCTAGTACTAGTGGTTGAACTCTGTAATTAACACACAATTATTCTTAGGTGTTTAAATTTTAACTGAAAAGTGATCTCTGTTAAATTTCAGAGTGGAAAAAGAGAGGGAGGAGATGTACAATTTGGGACATGCTCAATCAGACTTGACCCAAATGGTGGAGTTAGAAATGTGCCAGGGGATTCCAATACAATCCCATTAAGGTGGCATGTACAAATGCCATCTCACTAGTCCAAGTGATCAATTTCAGTTCACAATTGATGGCTCTGATAGGTCTAAGAGTCAAAGGGATCACACAAACAAGACAAGTGTCTGCTAATACTAACTGATAGAATCAAAAACGGAGAGAATGATCCTACATGGGAAGCGGGATACACAGCAGACTCATAGAATGGCAGATGTCCTAAACAGCACTTTGGCCTCAGAATTAGCCCTTAAGTCATTTGGATCTGGCTGAAGAGCCCATGAGAGTATTGTAGGCATGGAAAGCCAAGATACCATGGAAAAGAAAAAAAAAAAAAAAGACCTAAATGAAAGATCTCTGTTAGTGAGATCCCAGTGGAAAGAAAGAATGGGGCCATCAAAGAAAGAGGTACCTTTCTCTGAAGGAGGAGAGAACTTCCACTTTGACTATAACCCTATCGGAATCAGATCAAAGTCAGCAAACTCTAAAGGCTTCCATAGCCCTGGCAACTCATGACTAGAGCCTAGGGAGATTACTGACGCCATGAACAGGAGTGTCAAATTGTTAAGTCAGCAACAGGAGTCACTGTGTACTTACATCCCATGTGGGATCTGTCCTTAATGTGTTGTCTAATGTGCAGTGATGCTTATAACTAGTACTGAAACAGTATTTTTACACTTTGTGTTTCTGTGTGGGTACAAACTGATGAAATCTTTACTTAGTATATACTGAATCAATCTTCTGTATATAAAGAGAATTGGAAATGAAAAAAAAAAAAACCTGGTGTTAAATTGGAAATGGCATAGAAAATTAATTAAATTAAAAAAAAAGATACAGGGCATGTAGACATTATGTAGGCCATATCAGAATTTAATGCTATCATTTCAGAATTTGAATGAAGTATAAAATCTTTACTTCTCTCACCATTACTATATTTCTCCCTTGTTATTATTGTCTCAGATATTCTTGTGTATACATGAAAAAGCATTATAATTTCCTGGGGCTGGCATTGTGGTATAATGGGTTTAGCTGCCACTTGGGAAGCCAGCATGTCATATCAGGGTGCTGATTTGAATCCCAGCTAGTCTGCTTCCTATCTAACTCCCTGCTAATGTGGCTTGAAGGTCCTAGATAATGGCCCAAGTACTTGGGCATCTGCCACCCACATGGGAGACCCAAACGGAATTCTGTGTTCCTAACTTGAATCTTGCTCAGCCCTGGTTCTTGTGGCTATTTGAAGAGTGAACCAGCAGGTGAAAGATTTCCCTCTCTCTCTCTCTTTCTCTCTCGCTCCCTCCCCCTATCCAGTCTCTACTCTCTCTGTTGTTCTGGTTTGAAATAAATAAATCTTCAAAAATAGTAAATGTTGGGGCTGGCATTGCAGCACAGTTTTTAAGCTGCTGCCTGCAATGCTGGCCTGCCATATGAGTGCCAGTTTGAGTCCTGGTTGCTTAATTTCTGATCTACCTCCCTGCTAACATCAGGAAAACAGCAGCAGATAGCCCAAGTTCAAGCTCCTGGTTTCTGACTTTGGCCTGGCTCAGTTCTAGTCATTGTGACTTTTGGGGAAGTGAACTAGTTTCTCTCTCTCTCTCTCTCTCGCTCTCGCTCTCGCTCTCGCTCTCGCTCTCTCTTTCTCTCTGCCTCTATCTCTGCATTTGTATAACTCTTTTAAGTAAATAAATCTTTTTAATAAGAAAGCATTATAATTTTTCCTTTAACCATCCAACAAAAGTGTAGAAAACTCAAAAAATATGTATCATGTTTTCTGATATTTTTACTTCTTCCTATTGTTTCTTTATTTTTCCTGATGTTAAAGTTTCTGTCTTTACTATTATGTGAGGGTGGATCTGCTGGTGAACCATTCTTAAAGTTTTCCTTTGTCTGAAAAGGTCTTTATTTTCTTCTGATAACTGAAGTGCATTAGAAATTGTTATAGGACTCTGGGATACCAATCTTTTCTTTTAGTTATTGAAAAGTAATTTATTTCTTCTTCTGTCCTCCATGGATCCTAATGAGAAATTCACTACTATTTGGATTTTCACTTACAGACAAAGTTTCACTTCTCACTCAAGTTTTCAATGTTTCTTTCTTTCTCTTTAGTTTATAGAAGTTTGAAACGGTAAGTCCAAGTATGGATTTTCTGTTTGTGTTCCCTGATGTGTTCATTTTATTTAGTGTTTGAATACTTCTTTGATTCTCTATCTGTGTCCTCTATCAAATTTGTTAGTTTTTAGCCAATAGTTTTTCAAGTGTTCTTTTTATCTCCCATTCTTTCTCCTCTCACTGTGGGACTCCCGATGACACAGATATTTGATCTCTTTTTGTGTTTCACAGGCTCCTGGGGATCTGTTCATTTTGTTTTTCATCCTACTATAATACTGTTATTCAGATGGGGTAAATTCTATTATTCTGTTTTCCCACTTATAGATTCCTCACTCTCTTTTATTATGAGTTCCACCCATTGGGTGTTCATTTTTTGTTTGTTTGTTTGTTTTCATTTTTGCTCAAAGGAATTTCACTTCTTCCTTGCATCTGTATATTTTTGTTGAGACTTTCTATTTTTATTAATTTTAAGTATATTTCTCTCTGTTCATGGAAGTAATTTTATGATGTCTGACTTAATGTCTGGTCTCATATTCAAACATCTCTGTCATATCTGTGCTGACATCTATTGATCCTTTTTCAGTTTGTTGGAGATTGTTCTGATTTTTGGTGTGCCCAGTCATATTTGTTCAGCACCTGTGTATTTGGAGTATGGCTTTATGAGACTTTGTGTGTTGTTCAAAGTTTTGTTTCATCTGACTTCCTCAAAAGGACTCTGGCCAGGAAAGGGGGATGCTGGGTGGTTATTTCTAGATGTAGGTTGAACACAGCTTCCTCATTCAAGCGTCTGTTCACAACTAAGAATGCAGGCTCTTGTTGCTGCTTGGTGGAGTGGTTTCCCATTCGCCATTAGGCTTCCACTGAGACCTCCTCACTGGCAGGGACAGAGTTACATCATTACTGCTCCTGGGTCATCGCCATGGGCAGCACACTGGGGCAAGTGGCTTTAAGACAATGCTTAGCTTTTGTATATTCAGACTTTAGTCACTTTCTATTTTTATGTACTCTAAAACATGCTTTATGCCAGGTATTATTAAAGTTGGGTTAATTGTATGAAAAACCTTTACTAGGTCTCCTTGGGAACATCCTACCCAGGAGCAGGAGCAAAAGGCTATAATTTACTGGGGAGGAATTTGAAGTCCAGTCACTCTATGTAGTTTTCACTAATAACAAAGGGGTGACCTTGTATAACTCTGAACCCTGACTTTCCATGACCCCTGAGAAGTGCCAGCTCTGTCCTCAGTTCTTTCTGATATTACCTGGGCAGTGTAGAAGGTGGATTGGGATGCTGCATTATAACCATGGGAGAGTAGAAATCCAGCCTCTACTCAGGCTTGCTGTCCCAGGTTGTGGTGGGGCAGTTTTCCCTGTGTGGTTTGCAATCTAGCAGTTGTTAACTAGCAGTTTTCTGTCTGCTAGAGACAGAAAAGGACTCTCCTGGACCTTTGGCTAAAAACAGCAGGAATTTTTGAGAAACAATTATCTGTTGCATTTGGAATTTCTGGGTTTCCAGTTTTTCTTCAGCGCCAAGTCTAGTATTTAACAGGCAAAAACAAAAACCAAGGAATTTTCTACTTGTTTATCACTGGGTGGTGAGGCCCATTGGCCTCACCTTTCAGAGTGTTCTTAGCTTGCTTTTATATATGATGTCTAGGGTTTTGTATTGTTCTTAATAGGAGAAATTTTGAATGTATGTTTCACCTATCTGTCTAGTCATGAAATTCTAATCTTGCTTATGGGAATGGTATCCCCTTCCTTCCTTCCTTCCTTCCTTCCTTTCTTTCTTTCTTTCTTTCTTTCTTTCTTTCTTTCTTTCTTTCTTTTCTTTCTCTCTCCCATCTACATATCTATCATAGACAATTTGGTACATTACTCTATAACATTTCATCCGTTTTCCCAAATTGATAGTTTTAAGCAGAAATGAATATTTCATCCATTTTTCCAAAAATGATATTTTAAAACAGGAATTGCTATACAAAAATGTAGAGAAAGTCTTCAATTATATAGTTTTTGTTCTAAATTTATATACAGAAAAAGAACTCAGTTTACTGGTTTTCTTCGTGGAATAAGAACAGCCATAGTTATTTAGAGTCCATTTTTCTGCAAAATAATTTAAATGCAAAGGGGTAAGTGTTCAGTGACTCCCAAGGTGTATCTAGGTAATGTAATCTAATCAGACAACTAAGATGTACCCTCCAGCAAGTAGAGTGTATGAAACTGTTGACCAAAGGTTAGAAATAATTTCAGAGGAAATGATTTTCAATTAAGTGTAATTCTTATCGTCTCAGTGTAGGTGGATTCAGCATTGTAGATGCAATTTTCTTCATTGCAGAAATAAAACTTCAACAAGTAATCAAGGATTCTAAAGCCCCTATGACCTGTCCCTTTTTTCCTTTTTCTTTTATATGAATAAACCAACTTTCAATCTAGTTAAGATCTTTGTAGCGACATGAAAACATTGTTAACAATGGCATCTATAACACTAAACTGAGTGACTTAAAGACTCAGCATATTATCAGTAGTCAGGACACTTGCAAGAAAAATGTCCATTTCCATTAACACTGTGTGAGCAATGTGCTCATCCTGAGGTTCTGTAATAGTGACCAGCTGCACTTACTGAACAATCTCATTGGGTTTTTATTACTTTTTATTTTTAACTTTAGTATTAAAGTGCTGAGGCAGCTAAATAACCCCAGAGACATATATTGAATACTAATCTCTTAGCAACCTCTGGTATATCAAAATTTTTTTATAGAGAAAAGAAAATAGAAAACTTCAATACCAACTTAATTTAGAATTTACCATTTTTCTGATGAGATGTAAATTTCTACCACGTGATTATTCTTTTTATTACTTTAGTAGGGTAAATGTCATTTACAGAAATCCTTCGCTGCTAGGGAACACTATTTATGGCAAAAAACAACTGCTACTTTAATCATATTGACACACTTTATAGCCATGCTGTAAAGTATTTTTTATACCTGACACTTATGACAGAAAACCAAATCAAACGAAGCCTTAATGATTGCTGTTCTCTGAATAAGAAACAGAAGAATATAATAATGACTGAAATATATTTTCAGGGAGTTTTTTAAATGAATCAATTTCTTATTCAAGAACGAGGAAAGGAAATATCTAAACTTGATGAGAAAGAATATGTGATTAAATAATGAAAATAATTAATACTCCATTAACTATATGGCCAGCTAGCTCACATTGCTTCAAACTAATTAAATTTTGAAATAGGGAACATTTTGTCTCTAACGGAGCACAAGAGGAAGCTAGAATTAACCTAAACATCTCATAATGTTATTTCTTGATTCTGTAGTATTTATTGAAACTAATCCTAAGTTTATTAGTATCTGTTATTAAAATACTAATTTAAACCCCAAGGTTTATATAATTATATGTGTTCATTACAAGTAAATCTGAAAATATTTTCTATATTATGGCATATTAATTCCCCAAGAAAGCTTATTGTTAAAATATCTCCAGTTATTTGACAATATTTCATTCAAATTAGTAATGTACTACTCTTTCTGTGATGGCTGTCAAAATGGAGACTGATCAAATTCAAATGTTCTCCCTAATAATTGATGTCATTTAATGATGAGATATATGATTAGCTTGAAGGAAAGAATGAAATCTCAACCAAGTATATGATGTTGCTCCCTAACCAATATTTCAACTTGGCCATCATGTCAGCTGGGAGACACAAAATCCTTCGTATCATAGGAACAGACTTGCAAGATTTTTCTTTTTAATTTTAAAAACATTTTAAAGGACATATAAAAATTTTATATATTTTTGAGGGGTACAATGTGATGTTTCAGTTTGTTTATGCATGTAAATATCCAAAACAGAAATTCATTAATATTTCCGGTAGTCACACTACTGTGCACTATTTCTTACACCCATCCAGCTACAATGTAGTACTCAGTAATCAACATTTCCCCATTCCTTTCTTCACTTATCATCCACAGCCTCTGGTAACAACTATTATATTTTCTTTTTGACAGGCAAAGTGGACAGTGAGAGAGAGAGAGAGAGAGAGAGAGAGAGAAAGGTCTTCCTTTTCCGTTGGTTCACTCCCCAATGGCTGCTACGGCCAGTGCACTGCGCTGATCCAAAGCCAGGAGCCAGGTGTTTCTTCTGGTCTCCCATGCGGGTGCAGGGCCCAAGCACTTGGGCCATCCTCCACTGCCTTCCTGGGCCAAAGCAGAGAGCTAGACAGGAAAAGGAGAGACCGGGACAGAATCCGACACCCCGAGCGGGACTAGAACCCCGTGTTCTGGCACTGCAGGTGGAGGATTAGCCTATTGAGCCGTGGCGCCAGCCAATCACTATTATAATTTTAACTTCTATGAGATCACTTTTTTTAACTCCACAAATGAGTGAGGTCTTGTGATAGTTGCTTTTCTGCCTTTTACTTATTTCATTTAGCATAGTGGTCTCCAGTTATCTCCTTGCTGCAAATGACAAAATGTCATCCTTTTTGTGTCCCACATTTTCTTATCTATTAACAGTGCATGGACACTTAGGTTGTCTCCACTTCTTGGCTATTGTGAATAGTGGTACAACAAACATGGAAGTGCAGATGTCTTTTGAACAGAATGATTTCCTTTCCCTTGTATTATGTACGCACTGGTGGATCGATCGCTGAGTCATAATATTCTTCTAATTTTTTTTTATTTTCCAGGAATATTCAAACTGTTTTCCCCATTGCTGTACTAATTTATATTCCACCAACAATGAGGAAGTGTTCCTTTTTCTCCTCATCCCTGCTAAATGTCACTTTCTTTTGTCTTTTTGATAAAAGTCATTCTACCTGGAGTTTTGTAACTTGCCAAACTGTTTTGCAACTTGGTTTAACAGGTTTCTGATGAAATAGCAATAGGAAATCAGTGCTTGTTACAGCCCCCCTAAGGTGGATTTTGCAGTCTCTGATTTAATGTCACTGATTTATAGCTAGAGTTTTATAAAATCGAGTAGAATTACATATAATTTTGACCTTAATTCAGATAGAGGTATTACACAGTAACAGTATCTTCAGTCATCAAGGTGTAATTGGTGAATGTAATTTGAGTAAAGGCAAATTAGATAAATGTGCCTTAATGTAAACTTTGGTACTCTTAGCACCATATATTCTATGGAAAAACTGTTTGGGTTTGCTAATGTGTTTTCATAAATTGTCCATATGAAAATAGTTCAACACTACTTGAAAGTAACTAAGCTTGAAATTCAATGTGTTATCTTATTTATAAAATGTTTTTACAATTTGGAGATTTCTAAAGGGTTATTTCAAAATGTAAATAAAGGAAAACAATGGGGTTTTTGAGATACATGCATGTTAGCAAATATTTTGAAATAGTCTTAAATCTGTTTAAAAACTGTAGCATCTCCTTTTAATACTTTTTTGTTTGTTTGTTTGTTTGTTTTGTTTTTAGTTGGTGACTATCTGTCAGTTTTGCAGGTTGGTACAGTAAGCTGTTTTCTCCTCCTTGGTTCTGACTCTGTTAAAATTGTTTCAAGTTATGGGATTGATTTCATGTACTGACTCTGTAAGTTTTTATTTGCCATTCTTGGGATGCCCAGACAGATTCTGTGTGCTGTTGAAGTAATCCATTGTGTTCTCAATGTTACTGTTAGGTTCTAATTGTTTAAAAACATCTGTCTTTTTTAATTGAGAGTTATGGTTTATTTGCATAGATACTTATTCTAAAACAGTTGAGTAGTCACTTTGTATAAATGATCAAATCTGGTCTATATTATGTCATGATGTTAAGGGAATCCTATTTCAACCAGCTATTTTAAGCTTTCTTGGCATCTTTGACAGGCATTCAAAAAATCAAATTTCCATATTCTATGGACTTTGATATTTCTAGTTGGGCCCCAGGAGATATCAAAGATGTCAACTAATAAGGCTATCTGGATTATATTAAAGTTACTGTAAAAATGTGAAGTGTTGCTAAATTTTAAATTATGATAATGTAAAATGCTACTGATACAAATGTCCAAAAGTTAAGAAGTCTAATGATCTTGTGTTACCAGACATGATGGTTATTTTAATGAGAAAAGCCCAGAGGCCTAAAAGGGATGTTTTGTAAAATCCTACAGGTACTTTCTAAAACACTGTGTGGAGTAAGCATGTACCTCTTCTTATTGGTTAATGAGTTTATAATTTAAAACATGGCTATTTGAAACCTTTGTCATCCATAGTTTTGTATTCTCCAAACACTAAAAATCAGATTTACTGCTTATGGAAGTTAAAACATTGTTGGTTCTGTGTTTAAATGTGTCTTCTTTTAGGTTTCAATGGACTTCTTCTTTTCCCTGATCTCTATTGTATTCAATACTTTGGGACAGTTTTGGAAGAAAAAGCCAATAATGGACTACAGGTTCCAACTAGAAAAAGTATGGTTAGTTCAGATAACTAAGAACAGGAAGTAATTCTAATCAATTGCTAATTTAAAAAGAAAAACAGTTACAGATTTTAAGAAGTTATTACTAAAACTGCTTTACTGTTCTATCTTGTAAATTGCTGAATTAACCAAAGATAACTTTTTTGGTTCATATTACCTAAATAAATCATTGTGTGTGATGCTTTAAATTTGCTAGTAGAAAGAAATTAAAAATGTTTAAGCCATTGAAATGATTGTGCTTGAATTTTGCTGGTCAAACAAGTTACACTGTGTTAGGTGTTTAAGTGATGTTTTCAAATACATGTATTCTTGTCTTCAAATTTATAGAAGGCATTGGATCTTATGGTAAATGTTTTCATAAGTTATTATTTGACAGTTAAAATTCCTTGCTAAGTTTTCATTTGCTATTAAGTTATTTACAGTAAGCAATCTTGGAAGTCTGAGTTATTCCCTCATGTCTCTATTCTCTTCAAGATGAGAAACTGATTCTGCTCTGAAGGACTCCATTGGGCTGTACAGTTTGATCTTTAGACCTTATAAAAAGAAAGGCTAACATTTTCTGTAATAATAGCAGAGCCAAAATGAGAGCTTAAATTATGATTTCACAGATAGATTTATTTTGACATAGGAACAGTAAACAGGCAAAACCTACCTTTTCAGATCAAGTGAAGGGAGTGAACGTTTTACTAGTGACTTCAAATTTTATAGATAAGGTGGTCATCATGGTTGATGTTAAAGTGAACTCATAGCTCCCTTCATGGGCATTGTGTACCTCACAGAAAAACCACTATCAGAATATGCCTGTGACTATAGATTTCTAGTTTTAGCCTCCAAAGTTTAGAGATGAGACTGAGCACCCCCTTGACTTGCATCCTCTTAAAGGTTTTCTCTGTTCTGCTTTAACAGAAACCAGGAGGAAGAGGAAGCTAAGCAATAGTAGCAATGTGAAGGTAGGTGGCAGGCCAGTTACTGGCTGCTTTACACAGTGATCTGCCATCAAAGAGACCCAGTAGGCCAGTCTGCCACAAATGGCATTGGTTTTACATCTGGAAAGTGAGGACTTCAGATAGACACAGAAGCCAGCTTTTGTAGAGCCCTGTCAGCTCTGCCAGCCAAGAGTTGGGTCACTGGAAATGGAACTGCCATGGAGTCGAAGGACTCCCAGGTCAGAAGCACAGACCTTGTTGACTTCTAAGCTGAAAAGCCCTTCACTGGAAACAGCTTCCAAAGTAACCACCGCAGTGCTCCCTTCCGAAGCACATATACAAAGTAACCACGCTGTATAGGGGATGGCCAGGTAGAGTCAGCAACCTTGCAGAGAGAACTGTAAATTTCCTTTTAGACATACCACCTACCTTCTTGTCAGGCCAGCTCTTCTCCCAGACCAGCTAGGTAATGGAAATCAACAGGATGTCCTCCAAGGAGTTTCACGCCTCCCTTATGTTTCTTCCAGTACCCCATATGAAGACCTCATATATACCTGGCCAACCCTTAAAGCCCACTTAATTATCAATATTCTTCTGTCAGTTTCTATTTGCCTCTCAATGGGAAAACTTGCTTGTGGTTTAGACAGCACCTTTCTGGGGTCCTCTAATAATGACCCTCTCCTTTGTTTTAGACCCTGTGAGTTTGATCTGCATGTTAAATTCATTTTCTCCAGTCTTGAAACCATGAAATTCTAAGTGGCCATGCACAGGAATCCCTAGATGAATGTAGTTTTTGCAAGCTGCACTGTGTCCTGCTGGAGAAGCCACCTCCTGCTGAGAAATCACCTACTGCTGGGACCCTGTCTTTGAAGTAGGCAGGCATATAGGTTAAAATCCAGTAGGTTTGTGAGCTGGAAGACCACGCCTTTGGCACGCCCTTGTGTGACCTCATGCCCTACCTGGCCACATCTGAGTACCCACCGGCCAATCAGGTTAATTAACCACTCCCCTTTGAGAGTGGATTAAAAGCCTGGGACAGGGTATGTCCACCCCTCTCTTTTTTCCCTGGCTTCTTGCCAGGAGGGGTCTGGCTGTAGCCCTAAACCTCCAGGGTGCAGTGGCCTTTGGGCCACCCACCCTATGCTTCCTAGCCTAGGTACTCCTCCATGTGGCTGGTTCCTGGTAATTGGTATGAACCTAGATTTATCTCTCTCTCTTAGATAAAGCCCTCACTCTCCTATGCACCTTTCTCACTAAATAAAAGCTTAAAATGTACCATGCTGCCTCGTTCTTTTATGCCAGTATTTAGAATTCTTCTCTAAATATTAGGCAATAACCCTCTCAGGCTTATTAATATTGGGAATTTATTAATAAGTATATGGTGATATCATATGGAACCCCAAATTCTGGTAACATATTTGCATCCCAGACAGGACTTCTGGGGAACTTTAAGGGGCACATTTTGATATAAATTTTAGGGGGTCATTTCCGATATCATCTTGGCTGCAGTTCTCAAGGACACCCCCTTTCAGCATGAAGCAGCCAGAGCAGTCTTTGTCTAATTCCCCCAACAGAAGTTAGGCTCTATTCTTCTGGGAGTGAGGAAATGAGAGGTGTCAATGGGTTAATAGGCAGTCAGGGTTAGACAGTGAGAGAGAGAGACAGAGACAGAGAGAAAGGTCTTCCTTTTCCGTTGGTTCACTCCCCAAATGGCAGCTACGGCTGGCCCTGCACTGATCAGAAGCCAGGAATCAGGTACTTCCTCCTGGTCTCCCATGCCTGTGCAGGGCCCAAGCACCTGGGCCATCCTCTACTGTCCTCCCGGGCCACAGCAGAGAGCTGGATTGGAAGAGGAGCAACCGGGACTAGAACCCAGTGCCCATATGGGATGCTGGTGCCGCAGGTGGAGGATTAACCAAGTGAGCCACGATGCCAGCCCCACAAATATATTCTTAAATACAAATATTACATTATTATCATGTAATCTATTTATAGGTATTGGAAATTTAATGCTAACTCTAAATATTTTATGCAAAATTTAAGTTGTAATATGTGCTTTACATTTGTTGGTTTAAATATTTTATTTTTATAAGCTGCAGTTTTTTTTATGGATTTATTTATTTGAAGACAAAGCAACAGAAAAAAAGGCAGAGAGAAAGAGAAAAAGAGGCAGAGAAGTTAGCTTCCATCTACTGGTTCTACCCCAAATGCCTGCATTGGCAAGGGCTGGCCCAGGCCAAAGTCTGGAACCTAGAACTCCGCTCAGGTTTTCCATATGGTAGCAGGGGCCCAAGCACTTGAGACCATCTTCTGCTACTTTCTCAGGCACATTAACAAGGAGCTGGATGAGAAGTGAAGAAGCCAGTACTTTTATTGGAGCTCATTTGGGATGTCAGTGTCATAGGCAATGTCTTAACCCACTGCCCCACAACACCAGCCCCAGGTTTAAATATTAGAGCTTATTTTTACCTAGATGTTAATTTATATTAATGAGCTGGCATTTTCTTTAATTCTTTTTCAAATGTACTCTAATTTTATGTAATTAATATCATTGAATTGAATAGTTTTACTAACATTAGATTTACAAAATAGATAAATTATTTATTAATCATGTAAATTGTTGAAAGAGTAAATGGGTAATTGTGTACTGCTGTTGCTGTCTTTATATTACTTATGAAGTTCCTCCACCTGTGTTTGAAAGTTGCCCTTATTGAAAGTTTTCAGGAAAAGACTAATTTGGAGTTAAGCCTAACTTGAAGTAATGTTTGAATGAATATTTCAATTCTATTTTTAAAATTTTGAACATTTGGTTTGAGGTAATTGTAAGCTTATAGAAATTTTGCAAAAATAACATAGAAAGCTTATTTCTCACCCGGCTTTACCACATGATGTAAAAGGGAATATGAAGACTAGACAAACTCGTTCAGCATGACCCCATCTCCAAGGCAGAATTAACCTGGATCTGGACACTGCAGAACTGAACTATTTGACATGACACATAGCTTTGAAAAGAAATTATACAGTAGAATATGATTTTTATCTTAGCTATCTATTTCAGTGTTTATTTCTCATTAACAGGAGTATTGTTTTCACTTTTTCTATTGACTTAAAATGAATGTTAAAGTGAAACTAGATATGATTCCAGATTTAGGAGGCAAAATGGTACTCTCATTGTGACATCATAACCCCCAGAGGAAAAATATTTTCTCAATGTTCACATATACTTTTGCTCAGTTCTTGAGGATTTCATAGTTCAGAAACTTCTTGAGACCAGAAGTTAATTTGTTCATAAAATACTCATTTTTCTTATATTACATTTTCCACAATAGTGTCTCTTTCTAAAAAAGATGAATTTATTTTACTTCAAAGTCAGAGTTACAGAGAGGCAGAGGCAGTGGCAGAGAGAGAGAGAGAGAGGTCTTCCATCTGCTGGTTCACTCCCAAAATGGCTGCAATGGCCGGAGCAGGGCCCATCCAAAGCAAGGAGACAGGAGATTCTTGCAGGTCTCCCATGTGGGTGCAGGGCTCCAAGGTCTTGGGCCATCTTCTACTGCTTTCCCAGGCCATAGCAGAGAGCTGGATTGGAAGTAGAGCAGCCATGTCTAGAACAGGCGCCCATATGGGATCCAGCACTGCAGGTGGCAGCTCTACCTGTTATGTCACAGTGCCGGCCCCAATAGTGCCTTTACACCAGACTTTATTATACAGAGTGTGTAATTTTACCAGTATCTCAGTTTGTTGAAATAATTAGAATATGCTTATTGTCTTAATTTACAGTGTCATTACAGCATGAATATTATAATCATTAAGAAATAATAAATTTAAATAAATAATACTACAATAATAAATAATAATAAATTTTATATGATTAACGTGAACAATATTACATATTAATTTATATGTTTGGCAACATTTTGCAACTCTTCTTTGCATGGAAGTAATGGTGAAACTCTTTAGCATAGCATTCCAGATTGTTCACTATCTAATTTGAGGATCTGTTCCCACTCATATATCCAATTCTTACATGTGTCTCTGTCTTGTATTTGTTTGTGATTATCTCTTCAGCCTTGAGAGCCTTGGTTCTGTAATGGCTTGTCTACATTGTACTATTCATTTCACATCCAGAGCAGGTTTAAATGTTCCCTATTTGGTATTCTGATATTACTTTGGTCATCACACAGAAAGAGCACTTATCACATTGTATTACATTTAGCTTTATGAGCTTTTATTTTCTCTGTTTTATAATAAGACCCATCAAGTGAACATCACTTTGGCAATTTTTTGTGTCCACAGAGCACAGCATAATTTCTGGGGTGTAACAGATATTCAATATAGAAGTCTTAATAAATGAATAGATGAATGAATGTGCTTTATAAATAGGATAGATGGCAAAATGATTCTCTGTGCACAACTCTTTGGTAAAATATGTTTTGTAAAAATTAATCAATGCATATTAGCCAAAGTTGGATGATTAAATGAGAATTTTACAGGATATTATCCTGTGTAGCATTACCTAGACGGGAAAAAAAATCTTTTCTGAAGAGTTTAGTATCACATTCACTTTCCTGTTCTGAAAGCATTATTGAGTAATAGTGTGTATAACACAAAACAAGTGCAAAAAATGGCAGACCTGAGAGTATTTTTCTGTCACTAATTAAGCTTATAATTAACGTTGTTAATATATTTTGTATAGACCATTCAAAGTCTACAAGTATCAACTTTTTCTCTGAGAGGAAAAAAGAGTGAAAGGGAGAGAGACACAGAGTGCTCCTATGTGCTGAATCCCTCCTGGAACTCCTAGCATGGCCAGAGTCAGAGCCAGGATGCAGGGTTCCCACATGGATAGTAAGAACCAAGTTATTGGGATACTACTGCTGTCTCTTAATGTCTGCATCTGTGGGAAGCTGGAATCATGAGCTGGAGCTGGGAATTAGTGTGGCCAGCTACTTGTGTGTGGAACATGGTTATCTTAACGGCCAGGCTAAATGTCTACTGCCAAGTATCTTAGTGTTTTCTTAATTGCCAGTGTTAAAAGATAAACTGAGACAAAGTAAAATTGTTCTAAAAATTGTTATATGTTTTCTACCTCCATGATTCTGTCTAGTTCATGGAGTGGGAAATTTTGGGACTGACTTTTATAGGGTGAACACAGAAGCAAAACACATTTTTGTTCGTTGCAGACATATAGTTATATGTTCCATCTATTTCCCTACAAGCACTCCTGGTGCTTTTTTTTATGACTACACATTAGTTGGTCATTTCTGATTTTTAAGCTTAACTTTTTGTTTTTCTTTAATATAAGCATTAACAGAAATGGCCTGAGTTTCATTTTGCTTGCAAATCAAGCAAGATGAAGATTACCTAAGAGGCCTAATTGGCTTTACTTGCTCAGAGATTTTTGGGTCTGGTGTCCGTTGTATTTTATTTTAACACTATGATTAAGGTAATGTTATTTTCCCAGTTTAAAATATGAAGGCTGTGGCTTATAGAACCAGATAACTTGCCCAAGGACACTCATATAAGAAGCTGTAGAACTCAGCATATAGGAGTCTTGCTTTAGGTTCTATGCTGTTCCTTCTGTTTCACACTCCACCCCAGGGCTGACAGAATTAAGCTGTAGAAGGGGCAGTAGGTAAGATGACAACAGAGAAGCCTTCATAGGTGTGCCTTAATTGTCTAGGCAAAATAAGAATTTAAATTATTAGAGCACATGAACAATTTTCTGGAGATTTCTCTATTTCCTATATTCTGAAATTTTGTAAAAATTTTCTCACTTATTATTCCTCAGTTTATCCCTATGATACTTTCTCCATATATTCTCTTTTCTCATGCCCAGCAAATTATTTCAATCAATGGGAAGGCAGAAAATTTTCAAAGCTAAAGAGATGGAGGTCAGAAATTCCATTTATTTAATAAGAAAATTATGAGGGTTATAGAATTTCAGGTGGCAGTCCCTTATCAAAGTGTTTATTTTCTCACAGCTCATTGCCTTGCTGAGATGTACTTTTTCAGTGACTGGAAGATATTTCAACTCTGTGTGTACCTCCTACAAAAAGTGCTAATTTTCTTGGCAACTCAAGAACAGAACATCTGCTTATATTGATCCTCTGGTTGGAAAACAATAAGAAAAACTTTTTTCTTTTCTTTTTCTATGCTGGTGATATGATTATAATGCCCTACTGAATATTAATGATGCTTGAGATACATACTTGTTTGAATTTGAATGGTCAGAAATAAAATGAAGCAATATTGAGTTATAAAACAGAAATAAACCATATTTGCTAAATACTTTCTTCACCAAATGAAAACATACACATATGATATAAAAGTAAAATGAATGAAACATTTCAAAAGCAAGTTCTTCTTGTTTATAATCTTCCTTCCATAGTTACATGACAGTTAATGTGGTATTCATGGTCAAATTTAACTTTTGAGACCATCTGCTCTATGCAAGATGTCATGGAAATAAAAGCTGTTCTGAAATGAAAAGAGAACAAAAAATCTTTTTCAGAGAATACATCCCAGCTGTGTTACCAGTTACTGTGTAATCATCTTTCATTATACATGCTGTATGGGGTATGGAGGACGATTAGAAATGCAAACCTGATGTTCTGAATTTGTACATCTCTTTTAAGGCCAGATCTGATCAGCATGGAATTTAGCCTCAGATTTCCCTGGAATCTCATGAAATGTTTTGCTAAGTCACCCAGTATTAACTTGAGACTATTCTAATATCCTAAAAGATACTTTAAAGACTAGGATAAACGTTAAGATTTGTGTATTTATGGATTACTAGGCAATAAGTATAGTAAAACCAAAGAAAGCCAGGGCATTATTTATTGAAGCCAAATAAGCCTTTGACTTTAATGTAAATTTAAAAATAAGTAAATTAAAAGACAATACTATTATCAGCTTTATTTGATTTTGTGTTGTTTTTTTTTTTTTCTGCACATTAATGTTTATTGCAGCTCAATTCACAATAGCTAAGACCTGGAACCAACCCAAATGCCCATCAACAGTAGACTGGATAAAGAAATCATGGGACATGTACTCTATAGAATACTATACAGCAGTCAAAAACAATGAAATCCAGTCATTTGCAACATGATGGAGGAATCTGGAAAACATCATGCTGAGCGAATTAAGCCAGTCCCAAAGGGACAATTATCATATGTTCTCCCTGATCGGTGACAACTAACTGAGCACCAAAGGGGAAACCTGTGGAAGTGAAATGGACACTATGAGAAACAGTGACTTGATCAGCTCCTGTGCTGACTGTTGATGTACAATGTAATACTTTATCCATTTTAGTATTTTTTTTTGTTCTAGTACTATTGGTTGAACTCTGTAATTAACACACAATCATTCTTAGGTGTTTAAATTTTAACTGAAAAGTGATCCTTGTTATATATAAGAGTGGGAAAAAGAGAGGGAGGAGATGCACAATTTGTGTTTTTTTCCTACTGATTTCTACAAAAAGGACCCCATATTATTGCATGTTTCAATGCTACAAGTTCTATAGCAAATAGAGTTCCCTTTTCCCAATTTACATTTAAAATGTTTTTTTGTCCTCAAAGTTAAAGCTGTGTTGCCAGTTTGGTGCATATTTTCAGGTATTCAGTTTCTTTAATAACATAGTTTGACAATATAGCTAGGTAACAGGTAAGCATATGAATCAGGAATGTAACATAGATAAAATTTTGAGCTCATGTCCATACACCATTTATCTCATATTTTCAACTCAATTCTATGTTAATTTTATCCCAGAAAAATTTTACACTGAGTAAAATTATTCTATTTAAAGACACTTGACTTTTCATTTTACACACACTGCTTCAAGTTTTTTACAGTTGTCTGTTATGATTTTACAAACTACCTTAAAACCTGATCATTTAAAACAACCACATTTTGCCATTTCTAATCATTGTTTTAGGTAAGAAATATCTTCAGGATCCTGTGAGTGATTTTTCTGTGCACATGATATAAAATGGGATCATGAAATAAAATTCCGATGATGACCAAGCCACTGTGGATGATTCAGGAAGAATAAACTCACATGTTTGGAATTTCATGGGAGATAGCTGGAGGGGCATGCTCTGCTGGCTTTTCTCCAAGTGGTCCCAAGGCTTTGACACCTGTGGATGATAATTGAGCTTCTTAATAAGGCAATTCACTCTACTATACCAAGGTGGAGATATCCACTCCTTCAAAAGACAATGGCCCAAATTGGCACAGCATTATATTCTGTTAATGAGAGCAATCCCAGGCCAGCTAGAATGAGGGAAAGGGGAAAATGTTCTTGCTTCTCAAAAGAAGCAGTATTACAGAATACCACACCGATCTTTGTTTGACAACAATTTTCAAAATTCGTGTTGTGTAGATGTTTCTGTGATTTTATTGGTTGAACTTTTAGAGATGCTATTGATGAATCAAAAAAAAAAAAAGATCTGCTTACTATTACCAAATAGTCATTGTATTTATTGTATTACCACAAGAACTGACCATAGTTACCTAAGAAAATATATGTCTTCCTTCCAAGGGCAGTACCCCTACTGACCTAATTACTCCCTACTGGTTTCTGTCTCTTAGAGTCCCACTGCTGACTGCTACACTGAGGATGAAGCTCCCAACAAACTTCTGAGGATCCATTCAAATACTATTAAAACCACCGCAACTATCATGAGTCAATTAAGTATGACTGGACATATTCATGCTTTTGTACAAAACTTGGCAGTTGGAGCTTTTTAAATTTTATATTAGCACCTTTACCAAGAAAAATATTATAACAACTGTCACTTTATGTTTGTAATAGCTATGATTGGGAGATACTAGTGTTTGTTAAAATAGTTGTTTAAATTGTATGATTTAATTAAATATTTGAAAAGTGTTCGGGCTTTCTAAAGTGATCAAAAGCAAAATAGTCAGCAGTACATCATGGTAATAGCTTAACATTTGCTTGAATTTAAACCGGAACACATTTTTTAAAATCCGAATTTCTGTTAACTATATTTGATTTATGTGTTCTCAGTTGAAGATAAGCTAAAATTGATTGTGTCATAAAATATCATATGTATTCAAAATAATAGAAAATAAAATACTCAAATATATTCATATATTATATCTAATAACTCAAAAAAGTTAATAAATTTCAAAGTGCTTATTGTAGTTGAAGTAAAAAACACAGTCATAAAATATATGAATAAAACTTTTTACTGGGTAGCTTAACTGCTATCTCAAGAAACCATTAAAGAAAAGTTCAACAATTGACACTTTATAAAAGTAATTGTAAAAAGAACTCATTTCCAATAGTTATTTTCCAATAAAAATTTATTATGATATTATATAATGTACATTGATCAAATATTACCTTAATAAAAATGAAATAATTAAAATTATAACTGAAAATTACAAATAAAACCCAAGTTATCCTGTTTCTCCTTTTCTAAAATTCTCAACAAAATCTACCTGATAGTCATAATTTAGGCTTACATTTGGAAAATTTCCTTGTGTTAATTTATTCAAGCAACAGATTGCTAAGAAAGATATCATTAAATAGTACATTAAATGTACTTAAAAATGATTTAGGGTAAGATTTAAAGTTTGAAAATGACAATAATTTTTTTTTACTTTTTTTTTCTTTTTTACTTTCTATTCTACTAATTTTTTTCTCATTTTTTCCAACTAAAATCTTAGTGGAGTGGTCATTTGGCACATCAGTTAAGTTGGTCCCTGAAAAGCTCATAAGCCATTTCAGAGTCCCTGGGTTCCAGTCCTGGTTCCACTTCTCATGTAGCCACTAATAATGTGCACCCCAGTAGCAGAAGGTGATCACTCAATGGTTCCTAAAACTCATTTAGAGACTTGGGTTGGGTTCCTGGCTCTTGCTTTTGTCCTGGCACACCCCAGCTGTGGTGGGTAGACCAAGTTTCTTTCTCTCTCTCAAATATATAAAATTAAAAAAAAATATTAATGGTAACTTGCTCAATAGTCTGGTTTATAATTAGTTGTGGATGCAACTAGAAGGCATCACATTATTTAATTTATCTAAAGGCCCTCTCTCTCTTTTTCTCTCTTTTTCTCTCTCTCTGTCACTCCCTCTTTTAGTATATCTCAAATGTTCGTGTGATTTCTTTACTTTTTTGTCCAGCAGAAACCTTAGTTGAATTCTATTAAAGACTCCCCCCACAACTAACCTTTAAAAAAAAAAAGATTTATTATTTACTTGAAACTCAGAGTTGCACAGAAAGAGAAAGAGAGGCAGAGAGGTAGAGACAGAGAGAGAGGTCTTTCCATCCTCTGGTTCACTCCCCAGATGGCCGCAACTGCCAGAGCTGTGCCAATACATAGCCAGGAACCAGGAGCTTCTTCTGGATCTCCCATGCAGGTGCAGGGGCCCAAGGACTTGGGCCATCTTCTGCTGTTTTCCCAGGCCATAGCAGAGAGCTGGGTCAGAAGTGGAGCAGCTTGGACTGGAACCGGCGCCCATATGGGATGCTGGCACTGCAGGCAGCAGCTTTATCAGCTACGCCACATGCCGGCCCCCCACTAACCTTAAGGTGCAATAGTTTGTATTGTACTACATCCCCACTGTTATTAACTCCCAGTTAAGGTGTTTTGTTTTCATTTCCAGGTGCAGAATACCGCCGTAAAATATTAAAAAATGTTAACTGAGTAGTTCAAAATTTAATGTGATTCTTGGTATGTAGACATTTCCCTCCTTCTCTCCCTCTTATTGCCCAGGTACCCTGCTGTTTGGTCATTCTTTCAAGGATGTACTTTGGATTTCTATGACACTCTCCACAGCAGTAGTCAGCCATTTACTTTTTCTTAAATATTGATAATGTGCTCGTCTATTGCTTCTTCAGTTCATTATATATTTAGCCTTGAAGTGTCTTTCATTTTTCACCAGTTCAATCTTTAGTCTTCGAAGAAATTAGTGAGACAGATAGGTTTTTTTCCTTATTTTCTGTCAGATGAGGACACTAAGACCAAAATAAGCTAATTGGCTTGCCTGTTTATTACCAGAATGAGACAGATGGGGAAAATACAGGCCTAAACAGCCTCCTTCATTTGTATCATTAATGCAATATATCATATATATAGAAGGCCTGTTATGTGTTTCTGTATTAATATTACGCATACAAATGTCTAGACAAGTGTAATTCCTTGTCCAGTAGAACTGACGGTCACTTAAGAGAGAATTGAAATTGGTCCTGTGATGACAATCACTTTTTTTCACAGAAGTAACAAAGAGAAGTATGAATTTGGAGTGAGGTTGAGGATGGAAAGCTTTTTATTAAGTTATAACATTTCAGCTCAGATGTGAAAAATGAATAGGATTTAGCTATACAGAGCATATTTAAGGGAGACAAGAGGCCCTGGACAATGTCTAATAAATGACATTTTCAAAGTGAAACATGTCAGGTTTTATAAATTGAAGCAAGGATAGTTGCCTGGGGCACAGAGAAATAGAATGGAAAGAGGCTGATCTCTCTCTCTCTCTTTGTATACAAATGGATGTTAGTATATGCCGCTTGTTTGAACTATTTAAAGCAAAGCTATATTTTATTATCTTAAATCATATCAGTAAATATTTTGTAAGAGAATTAGAAAATAATATTTAGCAAAAACCACTTCTGATTCTAATATTCAGTGATAATCACTGTCAGTTTTTGATATATTTCTTCACAGGCATCTCTAAAAGAATGTTTTATACGAAAAAGTATGTATGTGCATTCTGTTTTGAATCCTTTTTATTCATGTGGTATCTATAATTCTTTTCCACATCGACAAATTTTCATCAATTGTATAATTTCTGAACAGTGTAGTACTGATATAAGAATATCAGAATAAATATTCTGGAAATGATGCTACTATAACAGTAATTATAAACATTACAATCTAAAGAAGAGATATAATTTAACACTGATTTTGAGACTTTTACTAAGTACATGGAAATATATATATTAATCTTGTACTCCTTCTTGTTTTATATCCCATATATTCCCAAAATTATGAATGATTGTTTATATATATTTGTATTTACAAAGTAGAATAGAATTTATTGGAATACATATTGATATGAAACAGACATAAGTTTTTAAGTAAGAAAATTGTAGAAATAAGAAAAATGTTCCAATCATTCAAAGTACATAATATATAAGTTCTATTTCCTGACTTTAATGATATCATAAAGTGTGTAAAGCCACAACCTGCAATCCCAGCATCCCATATGGGTTCCGGTTTGGCTGCTCCACTTCCCATCCAACTCTCTGCTATGGCCTGGGACAACAGTAGAAGATGGCCCGAGTCTTTGGGCCCCTGCACCCATGTGGGAGACTGGAGGAAGCTCCTGGCTCCTGGCTTTGGATTGGCATAGTTCTGGCCGTTATTGCCCTCTGGGGAGTGAACTAGTGGATGGAAGACCTCTCTCTCTCTCTCTTTCTCTCTCTCTCTCTCTTTCTCTCTCTCTCTCTTTTTTTTTCTCTCTCTCTTTCTCTTTCTCTCTCTGCCTCTGCCTCTCTGTGATTCTGCCTTTCAAATATAAATAAATCTTAATTTAAAAAGTCATGAGTGTGTAATATTCCTAGTAATGTTAAATTTTAACTGTCAATTAAGAAACAAAATCAAAACACATAGAAATCCTGCTTCATCTGAATACCCTTTCACTGTGTTCTGTGGCACACAGCCAGTGATTGATGATCCAATAATCCTTGTGTTCAGTGATGTTTCTCTTCATATCCTGCTACACAAAATCAAGCTCACTTCTCATATTGTAAATTTTCTTGTATTCTTGTGAGGAATGAGGCTCTCTACCCCATAATCAACATTTTCTGGAGGTGGAGCAAGGTCCCTTCCCTTTCCTTATTTCTGTTTCTAGGTCATTATCACTTCCCTTTCTTTAAAGATGTCATCCAAATAACTGTGTGCTATCCTTTTTTGTCATCATTGATCCTCTTTCCAAATCTGCAACAGCCTTTGTTTGTCTATACTCTCAGATGATGATCCTGATTATTACTAAACAAAGGAAAATCATCACAATTTGAAAACAACTTCCACAGCTTTTCATGCTACATCCTTTATCTGTGATCATATATACCAAACTCTCTCCTTTATACACAGAAAGGCATTTAGGGCCCAGAGTCCCAGCTATGAGGTACATTCTATTCACTACACCTTTTCCGGAACACTTTTAAACCAATTCATTCATACATTCATTTTCATTCTCTCTCCAACCCCCACCCCAGTCTTCTCTTTCTCTTTTTCATCTCTTTCTCTCTATGTTCTATAATCAGTTTCTACTTCTCCACCAGTGTAAAATACATTATTAGCTTTTCCACCTTAGATGGAAAACCAAATAAAAAGTATTTCTTGATCATAACTTCTCTTTTGGTGATCATCCTGTTTTTCTTTTCTACCAGAGTGAAAAAAAATTTTCTAAGTTATCTATGCTGCCCTCACTCTGCCTTCAATTTTCTTTTAAATTGCCCTCATTTATGTATCAGGTCTCTGGCTTACATAATATTGAGGTCCTGATCAATATTTAGTCTTTATTTTATTTTACTTATCAGCAGCATGTGATTGAGTTGATTGCATTTTTACTTGAAATGCTTTTTCCTCTTAGCTGTACAGCCACCCGGATTTCCTATTCTCTATCTGGCTGCTCATTCTGTGCTTCCTCTGTTTATTTATATAAGATATTTTAAATGTATTTAAATATATTTATTTTTATAAGGAAGAGTGATTAGTGGGCAGAGGAAGAGATCTCCCAATGACCATTTCACTCCCCAAATGCCCATAACAGCCAGGACTAGGCCAAGGCAAAACCACAAGTCAGTATCTCAATCTTCTATTTGGGTGTCAGGGACTCAGCTAATTCAGCCGTCACCTGCTGCCTCCCAGGAAGTGCAGTAGCAGGAAGCTGTAATCTGGAGTAGGGATGAGACTTGAACCCAAGCACACTGCTATAGAACGAAAGCATCCCAAGTGGAGTCTTAAGTGCTGCACCAAACGCTCATCCCAAAGAATGTTTCATTGAAGAAATAATTCATGTTATATTTTTAATCACTTAGAAAGAAAATTTAAAAATTGAATTTTAATTTTATTATAATGTGATGTATAACATTTTTATTTTTTAAACATAAATGCCCCAAATTGTGTCTTATTACTTTCATTTAAGATATTAACTTTAGAACATCAGTAAGAATGAAACATTATAGAAGCTTTGAAAAATAAGTTGGTAATTTCCAACAATACGTGTTTCAACATATTCTTGTCATGTGACAAATTTTACTATTTAAATACATGCTGATTCCAGAGGCTGTAGGAAGACATATTGTCTGTGTGGTTTCTTTTTGTTTTTTGGACAGGCAGAGTTAGACAGAGAGAGAGAGACAGAGAGAAAGGTCTTCCTTTTCCATTGGTTCATCCCCAAAATGGCTGCTATGGCCGGTGCGTTGCGCTGATCCAAAGCCAGCAGCCAGGTGCTTCCTCCTGGTCTCCCATGCGGATGCAGGGCCCAAGCACTTGGGCCATCCTCCACTGCCTTCCCGGGCCACAGCAGAGAGCTGGACTGGAAGAAGGGCAACTGGGACAGAACCCGGCGCCCCGACAGGGAGTAGACCCCCAGGTGCCAGCTCCTCAGGCAGAGGATTAGCTAAGTGAGCTGCGGTGACTGCCAGTCTGTGTTTTTAATTTTTTTTTTAAGATTTAACCATTCTTATTTTTGCCATACTCACTAAATATGTAAATATTATATACTTACACATGCATGCTATTTTTCTTTAAAAAAGAGATATGAATACCACCCAAGATAGGCTTTATAACAAGGATACTAAAGTAAGAAAAGAAGGGGATATTACTATATAGAGGATATAATTCAGTGAAGACATTTAAACTATATACCAAATAATACATCATCCATACTATTTTTATATTCTAATTAACTTCCATGTATGAGAGAAGATATGAAATTTGTCTTTCTGTGTCAGGCATATTTCATTTAGCTTAATGATCATTGATTCCATCAATTTTGTACCAAATGTCAGATTCCACACATTTTTATGGTTGAGAAGCATTCCATCATGTGTGTGTGCTTGTGTTTGTATCACATTTTCTTTATTTAGTCATCAGTTGATGAGCATCTGGGTTGATTACATATCTTTTAGTGTGCCAAGATGCACAGTTCTTGGACTTCTAATTTTAATCCAAATAAACCACGGGGATGAATGTATGCTGTCTCAGGGTCTTAAAGATCACTTTATATTGATGATGCAAAAATATTCCTCTCTTTCCTATATTCCTTGCATATCTGAATGCATGTCAAAAATTTTGTTCTTCTTCACAGAAACTACTACGTTTTCTTCCTATCTCTAATAGCAGCTCTCTCCTTGTAGTTGCTTGAGCCATATGATAGGTTAACAAATTCTAAAGTCCCTACCTTCAAAATATATTTCCACTTTACCATTACCACACGGACATATTCTCCACTGTATATTTTTTTAACCACTTTTACGGAATCCAGTCCTAAAGATTAGACAAAAGTCTGTCTGCACAGACTGTCTGTCACCCTGCACAGACCGGCCAGGCTCTTGGCCAGCATGAACTCTCTGGTGTCTAATAAGCTCCAAGCTCCACCTGTAGGCCTTCCTGCATCCTTTACAAACTAATGGCTTCTCTCCACTGTGAATCCTCAGATGCTGACAGAGATAGGAGCTCTGGCTGAAGGCCTCCCTGCACTTCGTACTCTCATAGGGCTTCTGTCCGGAGTGGATCCTCTGGTGCTGAACAACAGGAGCACCCCGCCAGAAGAGCCTGGCTTCCCATACTCGTTACATTCGTAGGGTTTCTCCCCTGTGTGAATTCTCTGGTGCTGAATGAGGGTTGGGCTCTGGTTGAACGTTTTCCCGCAGTCACTGCATTTATAGGGTTTCTCTCCAAAATGGATCCTCTGGATTACAAGGTGTGAGTTATAAATGAAGATGGTCTTTCTTCCTTGGGGGAGTTTTCTTGTGGGTGACAACCATCTGCCTCAAACTCGCTCCCTGGGCAGGGGACTGCCTCGGTCTCCCCGCTTTGGGATTTCTCTGCTGCTGTTCTAGGGTGCCTTCAACTTGAGGGGTAGCTTCGAATGCAGAGGTGAAGGTGGAGGTGACACGTGTTTCTGAGGACGCCTGTGATTCCGCTTCAGGACTGGGTGGCTCCAGCAATGAACCTTTGTCCTTGGGCTCTGCATTTGCTCTTAACACTTTACAGTTTATTTTCAAAACAGAAGGCAAGGAGAGTTTTAGTATGCAAATTAGGTAAAATCAATCCTCAGTGCATTGCTATCTCACTTAGAAATGAAGATAAAAGTCCATCCAGTATCCTAGAAATCTCCACATGGCTGCTATCTGGGATCACCGGCTCGGGTCTCTTCTCTGGTTACCCCCTACTTTCTACATCCTGCTCCCAGGTTCACAGGTGCAGTCAGAAGAATTGCACTTGGAATTCCTGCTACCCTGAAGGTGTAGTCTAAAGAAAACTGATAAACTCAATAACCATTTTTATTTATATTTTACATGTTGTATAAGATTAAATCAAACTGTATATTTCCCTTTTTTAGGTACAAAGGTGTTAAAACCAACACTCTTGCCTAAATTTAGAACTTTGTATCGTGCTGGAAAGAGACTCCGTCACTATTAGCAGTTATTTTTCATTTCTTTTTCGTTCTGCCCCAGCCCCTGACAACAAGTCATTTCCTTATTATCTACATGGATTTGTATATTATGGACATTATATGTAAATAAAATCATACCATATATGGAGATACTCATGTTTGCTTTTTGTCACTTGGTGTAATGTTTACATAGTAAACTTTGTAGTAGAATTTCATTCCTTTTTAAGGCTGACTAGTAATATATCGTGGATTTATCATGTTTTTTTATTTATTTATTTTATTTATTTTTTTGACAGGTAGAGTGGACAATGAGAGAGAGAGACAAAGAGAAAGCTCTTCCTTTTGCCTTTGGTTCACCCTCGAAGGGCCGCGGCCGGTGCACCGCGCTGATCTGAAAGCAGGAGCCAAGTGCTTCTCCTGGTCTCCGATGGGGTGCAGGGTCCAGGCACTTGGGCCATCCTCCACTTATCATGCCTTTTTAAAAAAAGATTTATTTATTTATTTGAAAGTCAAAATTACAGAGAGAGGAAGAGAGCCAAAGAGAGAGAGAGGGAGAGAGAAAGAGAGAGAATCTCCTATACACTGGTCCACTTCCTAAATGTGGGCACAACAGCCAGTGCTGAGCCAAGAGCCAAGAGCTTCCTCCAGGTCTCTCACATGCGTGAAGGGGCCCAAGCACTTGGCCCATGTTTCGTTGCTTTCCCAGATGCATTAGCAGAGAGTTGGTTAGGAAGTGGAGCAAGCGGGATTTGAACTAGCACCCATATGGGATGCTGGTGCTGCAAACGTTGGCCTATCCTACAACACCACAGCTCCAGCCCTATTCATACTTTTATTCATTTATCAATTAGTGGGAATTTACATTGTTTCCACTTTTTGGATGCTAATAATACTTCTAAAATGTTAATTCATATGCTTTTGTGTGGACAACTGATTCCAGTACTTTGGTATACACATAATAGTACTTTATCATTTGAAATCTCTATACTTTGGAGGAACTGCCAAACTGGTTTGCCAAATAGCTGCACCATTTAAATTTCTGCCAACAATGTATGAGGAATATGTAAAGAACTCTTACTTTGACATCAAGTTCAAACAATAAAAGGGATAAGTAACTAAATTTAAAAATGAGTAAAGAATTTGATTAGCTATATGACCAAAGAAATTATACAAAAAGCCTATAAAATATGAAGAGATATTAAACATAATCAGTTGTTATGAAAATATAAACTATATAAAATATAAAATATATATAAAATATAAAATATATATAAAATATAAAATATAAAACCAGAATGGGATACTACTTCATCCAATAGCATAAGTATAATTTTAAAAGATGAATAATAATAATACTTCATGAAAACAGAGAAATGTGAACACTCCTTTTTTTTAAGAACTTTACTCAACTATTTCCTTCTCAACAAGATTTTCCTATTCCCTTACAAATTTCCAATTTTTATGGACTAAAATACACAGAACTAGCAGTCTTTCTTCCATGTTTTTTTTTTATTTCTCTACTTAGTGCCTATTATCATTTGTGTCACTCAGGATTCTCCAGAGATACAGAAACAATTGTGTAGACACATAGCAGGGAAGGAGAAGGGGGAGGGAGGAGGAGAGAGAGAGGGAGAGATGGTATAAGACACTGAGTTTCAATTGTGAAGGGTTGGTAGGTCTGATATTGAAGCAAGGACTAGAGTAGTTTCAACATCATAGCCTAGCCACGCTGAGACATAAAATTATCCATTACATCATTTTACTTATTTTATCTTGTTCCCTTTGTCCTTGATTAGAATATAACATAAGCAGCAGAGGGACAGTATCTTAAACTAAATTTTATCTATGTTGAATCCTGAGAGCCTGTAATGGTATCTGGCACATGGTAGATATTCAGTAATGAAAGATTAATTAATTTATTAAAAGAAGAAATGATATTTTTCCTAACTGTGTTTACTAGCTTAATCAGTGAAACAAGTTATCCTGTGAAGGGTAGAATGAAGTGAATGCTTATTTCCATGAGCATATAAAATAAAGCATTTCTTTAAATTTCTCTCACAAAAGAATCATGGATTTATAGACTCTGAGCTTCAATGATTCAATACTGCTATTTTCAGCCTTCTCTAAGGACAAATTTTAGTACACACTACCACTTTTATGTATACAGTATCAATTCAAGTGAAAAATGAAAACATAGCAGATGAGCAGATATTTAGACAAATTATGCTTAGTCTACATGTTTCAAAAATCATATGTAGATATAATTATTATTTTTTTTTTGACAGGCAGAGTGGATAGTGAGAGAGAGAGAGACAGAGAGAAAGGTCTTCCTTTTTGCCGTTGGTTCACCCTCCAATGGCCGCTGCGGCCGGCACATCCTGCTGATCCGAAGCCAGGATCCAGGTGCTTCTCCTGGTCTCCCATGCGGGTGCAGGGCCCAAGCACTTGGGCCATCCTCCACTGCCTTCCCGGGCCATAGCAGAGAGCTGGCCTGGGAGAGGAGCAACCGGGATAGAATCCAGTGCCCCAACCAGGACTAGAACCCGGTGTGCCGGTGCCGCAAGGCGGAGGATTAGCCTGTTAAGCCACAGCGCCCGCCATGTAGATACAATTATATCACACTTCTATCTGTTTACTTTGGAGAGTGTTTATTGTGTAACCAACCACCTGGTATGATACAAAAGCTGTGGCCAGCAGTATAGCTTCATCTGCAGTCTTCACATGAGAAAACTGGCCAAAAAGTTTTGATTTTTTTCTTTTGATGGTCAGGTTCAATTCCACTGACTACATCTCTCTGTGCAACATTATTTTCCTCTCAGTCATGCTCAATTGCACCCAGCAAAGTTATCTAATTGATAATCTGTGAGACAGCAACCCACTGACAGAGTAGCCTAACATTTCTGAATGTTAATGTAAGAGTCATCAGCAAGTCTCTAGATAAGGTAAACAGGAACCAAGGAATGCTGTCAAAAAAATTTTTATGTAAGCAAACAAACAAAAAGAAAATGTTTTATGTTTGTAATGATTTGCTATTTATTCACTGTTATACATTAAACTGAAAAAAATCTTAAATGGAGGGTTTTTTTTTTTTTTTTTTTTTTTTTTTTTTTTTTGTATGCTGAGTATATGATGCAACAATTGGAGCTGCCAAGAAAGAAAATAATAAGAAAGCCATTTCCTTGCTTGTGAAATCATAGCTGCAACATCTGTTTATTTCACCTGCTGAAGACAACTCACCAGCCTGTACTTTATTGTTAACAAGGCTGAATACTTTGAGCACACTTCTCTAGTCACCCAACCTGTAAATCAAGTACATCAGCCAAGTAATTATTGCATTATGCTTTTCACACAGGCATAAATCACATACAAAAGAGTTGTAATGCTGAACAACCAAACAGTAATATATGTTTCATCATTAATGCCTGAAACAACACAATGTAAACCAGTATTGCTGAAGTTTGAAGAGATTCATGGCCATTATGATGAGGTGACCTCGGGACTATGAATGAAAATCAAACTGGAAAGTAATAGCATTTTATGGATACTCTCTCTTTCATAACTTGTTTCTTTCTTTTATCCTTTGTACCCATTTGATACAATGGCCATATAATTTTCTACAGTGCAAAATTTTTACTTACATAGATTTTTTTAACATGAGAAAATACATAAAGAAACAAAAAACACAATATTAGTGAATTTTAAAAGCACCCACCAATGAGAGTCATTGCCAACAATCTAAGATATCTGTCTATCCACCTCTCAATCAATCATACTTCCATCCTATAAATAATGAAATGCAATATCATGAAAAAATGGAGTTAAATCAGTTTATATTGGTGCAAATAATTGAAATTCATATATAGTTTTTCATTACATATATGCATATTACATGAAGTTTTCAAAGACCTTTCACATTCATGGATTGAATTTATTTATTTATTTATTTTTTTGACAGGCAGAGTGGACAGTAAGAGAAGGTCTTCCTTTTGCTGTTGGTTCACCCTCCAATGGCCGCCGCGGTGGGCGCGCTGCGGCCGGTGCACCGTGCTGATCCGATGGCAGGATCCAGGTGCTTCTCCTGGTCTCCCATGGGGTGCAGGGCCCAAGCACTTGGGCCATCCTCCACTGCACTCCCTGGCCACAGCAGAGAGCTTGCCTGGAAGAGGGGCAACCGGGACAGGATCGGTGCCCCGACCGGGACTAGAACCCGGTGTGCTGGCGCCGCAAGGCAGAGGATTAGCCTAGTGAGCCGCGGCGCTGGCCGGATTGAATTTATTTTATATGAGAATAAACTTATCTTAATTTCATTTCCATGAATTTTTTGAAGCTCTCTCCAATAAATATATATGTATATATGCACACACATATTTGTAGATTAAAGTTGCAATTACAGATGTACTACACGCTCAATGCCGCAAAGCATTCAAAAGACAAATTATATAAGATAAGAAGCAAACATAGTACCAAAGAGAACCAAATGCTAAACACAGATGTTTCACACCATTTTTTTTTCCAATTTAGGTCTTTTTTCTTTTTCTGAAGATTTTCCTTAATAATTTTTCAGACTGTAATTTCATATTTTTTTATTTCCTCTTTTCATTTCTCCCTATCTATGATAGAGGTCTTGCTAGGTATTTGATCTTCCAGATAAATGATTCTGCTCTTTAAATTTCTGCTCACTTAAATTAATAATTTCTATTTTCATAAATCCCCCCTCTAGGGATGTATTATTATTATAATTTTTTAGATACTGTATTACTTAACTCTTATTAAATATATTTGTAAATTTAGTAAAATAATATTTTCATGTTATATGCCTATGTTTTTGTTTTGTATTTTATATTTTCTCTCATTATTTTCAACCCCAAAATTCTCTTTGAACACATGATTTGTTTTAGACCCTTGTCTTAAAGTAGAATTTTTTCAGAATTAAAACAAATAAGTTAGCAAAAATGTTTCCTAGACTTGAAATTTAGCATAGTGATTTTCAGAACTGCCTGCATGCCAGTTCATTAAGTCCTTTTATTTTTGAGTAATTTATAAATAAATGAGTTTACTCAAACAAGGTAATGGAATTTTATTAAAAGAAAATTGGTGAAAATGTTAACAATGTCAGTTTGAAAGCTTTGTGTATGTAGTAGAATTGGGATATCCTGTCTGCCTCATGAGAAAAAAAGTTAGCATGCCTATACATTAGAGGAAAATCTTTGAAACTTTGTACAATACAGAAGAATAAACAAGTGCCAACCATATTTTGACTAACATTTTTTTTTTTTTGAGAAAGAGAGAGAAAGGGAGGGAGAGAGAGAGAGAGAAGCTGACTCCCTAAATACTTGAAGCAGCCAGGGTTGGACGAGGCCGAATCCATGAAATCAGAAATCAACTGAGTCTTTCACATGGGTGACCTGGTGGCAGAGATTAAATTACTTGAACCATCACTGCTGCCTCCCAAGGTGCCCATTACCTGGAAGCTACAATGGAGAGCAGAGCAGGGACTCAAAGCCAGGCACCCTGAAAAGTAATGTGGGCATCTCAAACACCTCACTAACTACTCTACCAAATACGGCCCCTTTTAAAACTAATTCTAAAGAGGCCGGCGCCATGGCTCCCTTGGTTAATCCTCTGCCTGCGGCACCAGCATCCCATATGGGTGCGAGTTCTAGTCCCGGTTGCTCCTCTTCTAGTCCAGCTCTCTGCTGTGGCCCGGGAGGGTAGTGGAAGATGGCCCAAGTGCTGGGGTACCTGAACCTGCATGGGAGACCAGGAAAAAGCACCTGGTTCCTGGCTTCAGATCTGTACAGTGCCAGCCATAGTGGCCATTTGGGGAGTGAACCAATGGAAGAAAGACCTTTCTCTGTCTCTGTCTCTCACTGTCTATAACTCTGCCTGTCAAATAAAAAAAAAGTGCTAATTCAATAAACACAATTTGCTTCTTAGACTAATGTGGAAAATATCAAAGATTTAGAGTAATATATTTTTATTTTATGTTCCTATACAACCTTCTCTCCACCCTCCATTTTCTTCATTTTCTTTTCTTTTTAAAACTATTCAGTCAATTTAGTACTTGTCAAAACAGTGAATTGATGATTAAGAAGGCTGGAATATCTATCTTTAGTTCTGCATTATGTGACTGGAAAATAAAGGACTGTTCAGCTTTTTCTTCATGGCTTTCTATAAAGCACAGAATGAGGGACAAAAATCATGTTTTCATTTTACTCTCTCTGATTCTTTCAATCTCTTAATTATAATCTCATCTCATTTATAATTTAAACCACACAATAATGAAATTATTTTGATATGTTAAGCATTTCTAATAAAGCTTACTTAAAAATAATTAATAAATTTCATTAAAATTTTAGATATTTAATTGCATTATTGCCTTACAGAATTATGAGTGATAATAGTAAAGTAAACATACTTTTCTGTTTAAAGGAACATTTCATTACTACTAAAAACTTCCCCAAATCTCTTTTATAATTATTACAGGAAAGTTTAACACAGGAACTCATGACATGAACAACGGATGAGTCAAGAATGAGCATATGGGCCGGTGCCGCGGTTCCATAGGCTAATCCTCCACCTGAGGTGCCAGCATCTTGGGTTCTAGTCCCCGTTGGGGCGCCGGATTCTGTCCCGATTGCCCTTCTTCCAGGCCAGCTCTCTGCTGTGGCCCGGGAGTGCAGTGGAGTATGGCCCAAGTGCTTGGGCCCTGCACCCGCATGGGAGACCAGAAGAAGCACCTGGCTCCTGGCTTCGGCTCTGTGCAGTGCGCCAGCCGCAGCGGCCATTGGAGCGTGAACCAATGGCAAAAGGAAGACCTTTCTCTCTGTCTCTCTCTCTCTCTCTCACTATCCACTCTGCCTGCCAAAAAAAAAGATAAAAAAAGAGTGAGCATATGGATATCTGTTCATAGATAAGTGTAAATGCAACTACATAGAAAGATCAAAGGAGCTCAAGAGAGTAAACACAAAATAGGCATTCTCTGTGTTCGAAGGGATACTGTCAGCATAGAATGGTCAAAATCCACCCAGAAGTGTCAGCTGCAGGTCTAGCCCTAGCTGCTGGAGTTATTTGTGTTAGCAAGGAAAAGAAAGCAGTGCACAAGTGACTTGTTTAGAAAGACAAACAAAATTAACTACCATGCTGTAATGAACCTGGCTTCTAAATACATGCTGCTTTAGAGCAACACATTATTGCAAAATATGAGTGTGCTTCTGAATGATTGGAGCAGGTACCAAGTAATCATTAATAAAAGAAAGCGGTTTTGTTTGATATAATGTGATATGGTCTGAATTGACAGTTCGGAATGATTAGCTCTGACTGTCTTCCAAATAAAACAAATCAGCCAGGCTCTTGTGTTTTCCAGAGGAGATTGTTCTTATCCTAAATCCATTATGCAGTCTGGTTTGAAAAGAAAAGATGCACTTTACAGAAAAAATAAAAGCAAACCACAACGACCATAACAAAATGTAAACAAAACCCAGTTAAATAGCAGACAGGACTAAAAATATAGAGAAAAATGACTTTATCAAATACCAGAAGAGTAGCAAATAGGCTGTGGATTTTTTCCCCATTCCCATATTATCAAGAACTCTGAAGGGTCTGAGTTTTGATACTACTTACAAGCAAGCAAGTTGAGTTTTTAGGAAGCTAGCAGAAGACAGAAACTCCTTACAGCTTTTTTATTAATGTTTGAAAAGCAGACTGAGGGAGAAGGAGAGGGAGAAGAGGGAGAGAGAGACACACACATCTTTCACCAGATGATTTAGTCCTCAAATGTCAAAAATAGCTAGGGCTGGGCCAGCCTGAATCCAGGAGGCAGGAACTCCATCTGGGTCTCCCATGTGGATGGCAGGAACCTACATACTTGAACCATCATCTGCTGCTTCTCACATGAATTAGCAGGAAGCTGGATCTGAAAACAGGCAGAATTTGATCTCATACGCTCCAATATAGGATGCAGGTGCTCCAAGCAGAGACTTTATCTACTGCTCTATGATGCATACCCCTGATCAGCAACACTTATTTATTAGTTTTCCACTCCTATTGCTTGAGAATTTTCAACATATACGTTAATGTCCCTTAACTTCCAGGTCCGTTCTGGAATTCCATACAGCAACATCATAGAAGCACAAAGGACTAAAAGTGAGAGATGTAGTGATTGTTTCAGAGAGATACTGTTGTGCCTGAATGAGTACAAACAGAGGAGCACCACACATTGATAAAATTTGACAGTTCTTTATTGCCAGCTATTGAGAACAGAGTGGGCTCATGCCCTAAAGAACTCTTGATCCCAAAGCTCATAGCAACAGGGTGATATTTATAAAGGCAAAAACAACAAGGAGGGGAGGGGGAATACAGGGTTGCTAAGGTCAAGCTGACTTAAAGTATATGCAAAACTACTATCAATTACCATCTTGACAATACCAATTGCAATCTGAACATTAGCAAGGTACTGACCTAAATCGTATGTGGCACATAGACAAATCACAATCTTAACATTAATCTAGGTGCAGCCTGTCTATTTTAAGCTTGAGGAATCATTCTATGGGATGTCTATGTTAGGACAAGCAGGATACAGTGTATTGCTATTGTCTTAGTTTTAAACCATAGTTAGTTTCAGACCCTTGTGTCATGGGGGGGGGGGTGCTTTCTCAAGATGGAATCTTGGATGCACAAAAATGGAGTCACTCTCATCAGTCAGGGTGTCACTTCAGCACTTTCCTCAGGAAGTGGATCAAAATCCACAGAGAAGTGTTAGCTGCAGCTGTGGCTCTTGCTGCAGGTGTTAGAGGTGATAGAGAAACAGAGACAGAAGATTTCCATCAGCTGGCTCACACCCCAAATGGCCACAACAGCTGAGACTATGCCAGGTCAAAGTAAGAAGACTGGAACTCCATTGGGGTCTCTCACCTGGGTGGCAGGAGTTCAGGTGCATTATCAGGGAGCTGGATCTAAAGTAGAGCAGCCAGGACTCAAAGTAGTGCTCATATAGGATGCAGGGTCACAGGAGATAGCTTAATCATGTGCCACAACTCTGGCCTAGGGTTTCAAATTTTGTTTGCACCAAGACAAACTTATTTTTAATTCCATTTTCCCCCAAGCTCTTTAAGTATCCGGTAGAGGATTTGTTACTATTCATAGTTGCTTGCAGGCCTCCCCTGGAGGTTTGGGAACGTTTTCCCTGTGGATAAGGGGAAACTACTATATGTACTTATCTGGTTCCATTTGCTGGCAACGCTCTGTGACACAGCCCTGACCAATGGGTATAGATGTACTGGTCCTTCTTTTCCCTTCCCCTTATTTCTTCTTTGAGAGAAACAAAAATGTATGCCTGGGATTACAATAACATTTTTAAGACCACAAGTGAACAAGAAAGTATATTTAAGCAAACAAAAACTAGGAAACAATAGAACACTGACCCTTAGAATGGTAAGACATCTGAGTAGTTACTTAGCTCTGAGATTCCTGGATACATGTGAAATAAATACAACACTTAAGTTGCTACTATTTGTGGTTGTTTTGTTGTTGTTGTTGTTATCTGGAGAAAAACTTGTGTAAATGGTTCCCTTTCTGCATGAGCTTCTGGTGAATCTTATACTTTTCAAATACATTTATTATAATAAAGTTGTTCTTCATGATACCAAATACTAGATGAAGACTGATAAACTCAGCCATAAATCTGCTCTGACAACACAGTGCTAGGCATTTTCATATGTAGAAACACATAAGGTAAATATGATATTTTGGGATAAGAAAGAAAAACTCTGCAACTATTTCATTTCAAAGAATTACATGTCCTTTTTTATATTTTATAGATAAAGGCCCTATAAATTGAATTAATTTATACACTGTATTTTTATACTCCATATTCTTTGTTGTTTACTTTCATCTGTCTTTGGGTGGATAAAAATAGGGATTTTTCTGAAGCACTATTTTGAACTGCAAATGTTGCTATAGTTTAAGGAAATTTGTATTTATTATCATAGGGATAATTGTTACTGAAGGTTTTAAAGAGCATGTTAATGGGCCGGTGCTGTGGATCACTTGGCTATTCCTCTGCCTGCCGGCGCCAGCACCCCGGGTTCTAGTCCCGGTTGGGGCATCGGATTCTATCCCGGTTGCTCCTATTTCAGTGCAGCTTTCTGCTGTGGCCCAGGAAGGCAGTGGAGGATGGTCCAAGTGCTTGGGCCCTGCACCCGCATGGGAGACCAGGAGGAAGCACCTGGCTCCTGGCTTCAGATTGGCACAGCGCGCCAGCTGTAGCAGCCATTTGAAGGGTGAAACAACGGAAGGAAAACATTTCTCTTTGTCTCTCTCTCTCATTGTCTAACTCTGCCTGTCCAGAAAAAAAAAAAAAAAAAAAAGAGAGAGAGAGAATGTTAATGGTCCTTCCTAGTATAATTAAGGTATAATTTTTATAGAAAGCTGATATGTCATATATGTGCCTTTAAGAGAAGGTCACTGAATCAACGAAAAAACAACTGATGGGATGAGTGTTTTTTTCTCTTTTTTTTTTTTGGTTTTTGGGTAATCTGTTTTCATTTGAGTTTATTAGGATCTTCAAGTCTCACTTGTGGAATTCCTGATCTGATAGCATTAAGGATTAAGGCCTGTAGGAGGTGATTAATCATGAGGGTGGAGTTCTTCTGAATGAGATTAATGTCCTTATTGAAGGGTTTGTGGAAGTAGGTTACTCCTTTCCATTCCTTCTAGTACATTGAGAACACAGAATTTGTTCCCTGCAGAAGGTGCTATAGTAGAACAACATTTGTAAGCAGAAAATACCCCTTAATAGACAGGAAGCATACTAGCACCTCGATCTTGCACTTATCAGTTCCCAGAACTGAGAGGAGTAATTTCTGTTACCTATAAATTGCCCAGTCTGTTATATTTTCTTGTAATATCACATTAACAGAGATATCAGATAAGGGTTATGATCAAATCTATACCTATTATAGAAAACCATAAATGAATCAGTTTCCATAAGTTGTTGAGATTACAGTGATATTGTCCATTGTCTCCATTGTTATAGATGGAAAGAAGTCTGATTGTCTTAAATCAACTGAAAATTGAAATGTGACACAGTTTTGAGGAATTATATTTCTCTCTATGAATGGATCAAAAGGGTCAAGATGTGATCCACAGTGAGCAGTGGTTTAATTTCTTAAATTGGAGGTGGACATTTAATGCAACAAGTGTGACACCATTTGGCATAGCCACATCCTGTGTTGGAGTGCCCGGGTTTGAGTCCAGCTCTGATCTCAATTCCAGCTTAATGTTAAGGCCCATCCTCAGAGGCAGCAGGTGTTGGCTCGATTACTTGGGTCCTAGGCACCTGTGTGGGAGACTCAGGTGGAGTTCCTGGTTCCTGGCCTCAGAATGGCTTATCACACAATTTGAAGGCATTTGAAAAATGGACAGAGATGAAAGATTTCTCCCTTTTTCTGTCTCTCTACTGTTCAAATATAAATAAACTAAACTTCAATTTTTTTATCAATTCAACAGAATTTAGAAAAATTTGAATGACGTGTCCTTTCAGCTATTTTTGTGTATTTTAGATTAAATCAAGTAAGTCTAACAATGATTATTATTAGGGCACATACTCCTTAAGTGCCCAATATGATAAGTAGAAAAATCTCATTTTGTTTTGTTTTGCCAACTTACCTTTGGCTGTTTTATATATGACATTTACATATTAAATATAATTTCCATAATCTCATAGACTCTGCATTATTTAAAACATGATAAAACCAGGTTTGGCATCTGTCTTTGCTAGGAATAATTTGGGCACATGATACTTAAGTTGTCTCCAAATCTCCTATGGTTATTGTCTTCCTGCTAAGAACTCCTTATGGATTGTCTGGCTTTTTGGTAAAACTCACTGTGCTCACTCAACATATCTGGTGTCTAAGTACAAGAGAAGGTTACTCTTTTTATGTAAAATACAGCTTCTCCTTTATTTAATAATTGAAGCTGAATATGGGAAATGAAAACAATTTAAGATCTGGGTGATAAGTATTTGCTAAACACTGAGGCCTGGGCTCTTGAAGGCAAAGATGTACAGTTGGCAGAATCAGGCACCAAATTTGGAGACTCAAAGTCAGAAAAATTTTGATTTTAATTTTAGTCATATAGCACATCTTTTTGAGAACCACATACATAAGATATGAAGGCTATTTACATATTGATACCTTTCCTGTGTCTTATACTGGTATTTCTTTTTTGAAAATGCAGAATTTAAGCAGTCTTTTAGTTTATAAGCAGCCTTTTTAAAATTTATTTTCCTTCATTTTCAATGAATTTAAAAATATGTTATGAATAATATGAAGAATTCTTCTTAAATCCAAATAAAATCTGCTGATAGCATATCTCATATTCGAAGGGTACGTTATCTTTCCATTCTGTTCTAAGAATTAACTCACAGTTACTGGCTTGCAGCAACACTATCAGGTGTTCCTTGTTTAATCTTGGAAGCTGCATGTGTTGAGTCTCCTCAGACTAAAATCGAGGTGTAAGGAGGGCATGGCTGCTTCTGAATGCCCTAAAGGAGACTCTGTTTTCTTGCATTTGCCAGCCTCTAAAAGCCACCCATATTCCTTCCAACACTAGCAGTCCCGTTCTGCCCACTTTGAATTACTCTATCCTCCTGTTCAGCCTCTTTTTCCATTTTTAAAGGCTCCCATGATTACACTGAACTCACATAAAGCAGGAAAAGTCCCCCTGTTAATGACAGTTTATAAGCAAACTTAATTCCATCTACAACTTCTACAACTTCAGTTCTACATGCAACGTGATACATTCACAGGGACCAGGGATGAAGGCATGAGCATCTTAGAGGAGCCATTATTCTGTTGATGACGATGGGTAAAGACAAGATTAAAATGAGTTACGAATTGTGTAAAGTCTAGATTTAGCAATGTTTTAAAAAGTAGAAACTCTATTTCTAGTACTCCATCCAGCTACAACAACTACATTTTAGCCATATTTGAAATTTCTTCCACAAAATCACTTGGACATTATTTCTGTTGACCAAAATACATGCGTAGTTAGTTTGTTAAAGAAATGTTCGTTATCAGATCAGCTTCAGGGTTAGGTCTGTCACTTGGAAAAATGCTGAAATAAATCATTTTATACAAACATAAAAAAAATTTAACCACTTTGCAAGGATGTGATTGCACATTATTCAAATTGTAATAAACATGCTTTACTCCTATTCTCACTTACCAATACATGTAAATCTAAGAATGATGTCAATATATATTGGGTGTGTCAAGCTGACAAATACACACATCCTAACAAATAAAATACAACTTCCTTGCTTTTTCATTTTACTGTCATATTAAAAAATACACCACTCAGGGCTGAGGCTGCAGTGCAGCAGGTTAAGCCACCATCTGCAGTGCCGGCATCCCATATAGCTGCTTGTTCGAGTCCTGGCTGCTCCACTTCTGACTCTGCTAATGTGCTTGGGCAAGCTGTGGAAATGGCCCAAATCCTTGGACCTCTGAATCCACATGGGGGGACACAGAAGAAGCTCCTGGATCCTGGCTTCAGACAGGCCTAGGTCCAGGTATTGTAGCCATTTGGGGAGTGAACCCACAGATGGACGATCTCTCTCTCTCTCTTTCTGTGTCTCTCCTCTCTGTGACTCTGACTTTCAAATAATCACATAAATCTTAAAAAGAAATCTTAAATCGTAAAAAAGAAAGAAAAAAGAATATACATATATATAACTCCTTTAAATAAATACAATAGATACAAGGTCCATTAAATAAGTAAATTAATTATTCCTCACCCTTCAGATTTTCATATTGTACTGAAAAGACAGACACAAATAACGGATTACTTTTAAAAATTTGCTATCCATTTGAAAGACATATTTTATTTTACATATAATCTCATACTTAATATTTTAACAAAGGAATTTAATACAAGTAATGAGAACTTTTCTGCCTAAAGGGGAAAAATCAGAGGGCATTTTAAAAATAATTATCCTTCCAATTCTTTGTATTTGATATATTTAGTTTTGCAGTGTCAGAATGATTTACTACTTCTGTGTGATGACGACTTCAATTGTTTCTTTCTTATTTGGTTCTTAGTGTGTATATTAATCTGGATATTTTCCAATATGATGAAGTTCAAAGATGAAAAGTTTTCCTTTTTAAATGCTGAAGGGCATCATAATGTGTATATGATGTGACATATGCCACCTGGCTATGCTGTCTTGGAGCATTTTGAGAATTATGTAGCCAAATCTTTAAACACACCTGTCGAGTACAGAATCACATGATAGATAATGACACTGAATTTCTCTCCTTAAAGGGCAGCAAACACATACACACACACACACACACACATTCCTCTCATTATTTTTATATATAATGGAATCAATAAAATTTATTGCATGAGATTCTATAAATACAATAATGTAAATCAGACAATTACACCAAAACATAGAGACTATCTTGCTCATATTAATGAAGATTTTCCTTTTATCTAATGAAATGACTGATGAAAACTGGAATAAATATGCTAATATGTGAATTAGAACCCAGTTTATAAAAATAAAAAAAATTGGCTATTTGCTTCAAAATTTACAAATAATCACAAATTCACAGCTTCATATTTCCAAATTGACTTATTTTAATGGTAACATTAGGAATATAGGTGTTAAGTTTTCAATCACACAGAAATAGTTTCTGAAATGAATTTTTAAATTGAAATCCAAAAATAGGGCCCAACCCACAGGGAAGCATGGTTATTGAAGGACTGGAGTAACTATGTTTCGAAAAAGTGCCTCCATTCGGAGAGGCAGGCCCGACTTCCCGTAGAAGCAGCCTCACTCTGGGGAAATTGAAAGTTGCAACGGAACAGCTTGCTAGCATTCACCACATAATTAAATCCCCTGGGTCTGATCCAATCAGGAACAACCGTGTTGGATCAGGAAGTACCAGAGGTGACCCCAGCCAATCCACTTTTACCCCACACCCCTTGATGACATAACCGGCTTTAAAAGAGGCTCCAAGCGTGGCTCGGGGCCTTCCTCTCCCCTCTGCTGCGCGGTTGAGTAGATGGGGTTCCTACCATGGCTTGTACTTCCGAAAGAAACCTTGCTGTTGCATTTCGTTGTGTTCAAGTCTCTGGTTGCATTTGGGGATCCGACAATCTGGGCACAACAGTTATCACAGGACATTGTTGAGCCTATAAATTCTTTTTTTTTACCTCATATATTAATATGTTGGTGAGGACTGGCTCAGAGCATGTCTAGGGCTAAGCTGCCAGGAAGGTGTAGGGATAAACAAGTTTCAGAAGTTTAAGAACTGAATGAGATCATTGTAGGAATACAAACTAATTTGAAACAAAATACTCTTAGTTTCTAAAAAAATATTATGCAAAATTTTTAAACATCCCACAATTTAAAATTACAGATAAATCTAGCACCTAGTAAAAATTCTAAATGTATTCTATCTATATTATGATTTATGACAAAATTCTAATTATTTTATTTTTTTTTATTTTTTTATTTTTTTATTTTTTATTTTTATTTTTATTTTTTGACAGGCAGAGTGGACAGTGAGAGAGAGACAGAGAGAAAGGTCTTCCTTTTGCCGTTGGTTCACCCTCCAATGGCCGCCGCGGTAGCGCGCTGCGGCCGGCGCACCGTGCTGTTCCGATGGCAGGAGCCAGGTGCTTATCCTGGTCTCCCATGGGGTGCAGAGCCCTAACACTTGGGCCATCCTCCACTGCACTCCCTGGCCACAGCAGAGAGCTGGCCTGGAAGAGGGGCAACCGGGACAGGATCGGTGCCCCAACCGGGACTAGAACCCGGTGTGCCGGCGCCGCAAGGCGGAGGATTAGCCTGTTGAGCCACAGCGCCGGCCAATTCTAATTATTTTAGTACATAAATGACACTGACTTATTTATGCAATCATCACATATTTTTACCTAAAAGAAAACAAAAATAATAACTTTAGTAGGTCAAATGTGTTGTATTGTGTAAGCATGCTGGAGTGCTTAGTGTAAGAATTTGGATTACTCTAAAGCCATTCTTCCTTAGTGTGCTACATCTACTATTTCAAAGAATATTTTTTCTACTCTGTTTAAAGATGTCTTTAATGTTCAATCCTGTATTGATCTGATAGTTAAGAGGAATAGATAATTAAAACATGCACATGGATTTTTTGTGTAGTTCTATGTTAATTATTTTTATTATAATTAAAGGTCACATATTTTGCACTGTTTTCTAAAAGTCACTCCATAAATTATAAAACCAAGAATTTTCATAAAGGAGAAATTACTTTTATTCAAGATGACTAATAACTGACAACCCAGTAATTACAACCCAGTTATAATTTATATTTGTTCTCACTTAACAGCTGGTAAAGATAAACATTTAGAAATAGTGTATGATTATTGAAGTATTTGGTAATTTGGTAATATATGAAAACATATATGATAGTTCAGAAATTTTCAGATATATTTACTTAAATACAATACAATTATTGTTATTTTTTTGAAGTACTTGTTATCATTTCTAGATTTTGTCGCTGTGTGAGTTGTGTATTCTGCATGTTATCTGTACATTTGGATTGATAATAATGGGAGTTCAAGTACACTGTGTAATAGTGATCCAAAAATATTGGAAGTTAATTCTATTTTTTAAATTTATTTTTAAAGATTTATTTATTTATTTAAAAGTCATAGTTTCAGAGAGGCAGAAGCAGACACACACACACACACACACAGAGAGAGAAAGAGAGAGAGAGAGAGAGTCTTCCATCTGCTGGTTCACTCCCCAGATGGCCATGACGGCCAGAAATGGGTTGATCTGAAGCCAGGAGCCAGGAGCCAGGAGCTTCTTCAGGGTCTCCCACATGAGTGCAGGGGCCCAAGAACTTGGGCTGTCTTTTCCTGCTTTCCCAAACCATAGCAGAGCTGAATCAGAAGTGGAGCAGCCCAGACTCGAACCAGTGCCTACATAGGATGCCAGCACTGCAGGTGGCAGCTTTAGCTGCTAAACAACAGCACTGGTCCCAGAAGTTAATTTTAACCAGACAAAAATGTCTTTAATGGGAATACAAGGAAATAAATTAACTGTTTTAACTTCACCTCTCCCATTTAAAAGATTTCAGAGACTCGTTCCTTTTTTAATTTAGTCAAAGTCTGGTTTTATTTATTTTTTTCTGCTCAGTCCATTTCCATTCAGCATAATCTGGAGCAACTGATCAAACTGGGTAAAGCCCAAATTTTTATGATTACCACTGTGCACATTTTGAATGAGTCAAATAGATTAAAAATTAAGAAAAAATAAAGTGCACAATCAAGTTACAGAGAAATGATAAATACATTTCATGTCTTTACAAGTATAAGTAACTAAATTTTATGAAACTTGATGATAATATAAAGATAACAATGTCTTTTTTTCAAAAGATTTCTTATTTATTTATTGGAGAGGTAGAGTTACAGACAATGAGAGGGAGAGAAAGAGAGAAAGGCTTCCATCCGCTGTTTTACTCCCCAGTTGGCTGCAACGGCTGGAGCTGTGCCAATCCAAAGCCAGGAGCCAAGAGCTTCTTCCAGTCTCCCACATGGATGCAGGGGCTCAAGCACTTGGGCCATCTTCTACTGCTTTCCCAGGCCACAGCAGAGAACTGGATGGGAAGAGGAGCAACCGGGACTAGAACTGGTGCCCATATGGGATGCTGGAGCCACAGGCGGAGGATTAACCTACTGCACCACTGTGCTGGCCCCATGGATAACTATGTCTTTACCCAAATCATTGTTAAAGTGATAAACTTATGTCATATAAATTGAGAGATGAAATAAAATTACCCTGCAATGTTTCAATTGTGATAATCTTTAATTATTCTTGAAGCAAATGATTAACTAGATCATAATCAAAATTATAAAGCTAGTTATATTTGACATTTCTTACATATTTGCACTACCATTGAGAATTCAGATATTGATACAAAAGTATATAATGATACACAAGTTAATGTCAACATTAATCATGTTACTTTATGCAGACAAGTATTACAAATATTTTTAAATAATATAAATAATATAATAAACATTCTAAACCTTGAACTTTATATAAAATCTCATGTCCACATCAGCACAGCAGCCAAATACATACTGTTCTTCCACGTGTCAGGATTAGCTAGTGTTTAGTCCTACGTTTGTGAACAGTTTTCTCTCTTCACTCAATATCTCTCACGTAGCATTGTCATTCATCAGGCCTTAGAAGTCTTTTACTTTGTATTCACATTCTTACAGTTCACTATAAAAATGTTTTTTATCAAAATGCAGTTTATTCTGATATACATATTCTATGTAAACATTACCATGAAGGGTATAGATCTATTTCCCTTACATTTTGAGTTTAGCAGCCAAAAATAAAGAAACTAGTGTTGGATGCACAATGGATTGAAATATGTTTTAATATAAAAAGCTAAGAGGTTTTAAGGATAATTTTTCAACGACTTCCTGTTGTTTGTGTTATCTATTTTAGTTATGTCCAGTTCATCTGATTATTTTATGTGTACAGTTTACTTTCATGTACTTACATATGTATACACACATATACATATATTGAATGAATTTATACCTATTAAAATATATTCCTCTTTCTCAGGTATCTTTTTACTTTTGAGACAAAAAACATAATTAATATTGGATAAAGGAAGAAGATTTATGTTGTTTTCCCTGCTGTGCATTTGCTCTTGTTGGTCTTCGGTTTCTGGTTCATTTCTAGATATATCGTTATCCAAAAATATATGTGGATAGGAAAACCTGATGCCGAGTACTACATAACAACCATTCGTTCTAAGACAATCAGTCTTACTCGTGTTTCATATTGTTTGAATTTGCATTGGTGCAGTTCTACATCATGCACATCGTTTATTAGTTTTTCAGGGAAAACATAGTAATTGGAGTTTAAGACAGAACCAGTGTGACAGCTCCACTCTACGCATGATGAGGACCAGAGTAGTTGAATATTATGAGCCAATATTTCTTCATCTCTGAGGCAGGCAATACGGAGATGGGGGCAGTAGGCATATTCAAGGCCTAGGGGTTACTAAGATAGCTGGGATTTGATATATTGTGTATTAGTACAAATTCTGGGAGAGGACAATATCTGATTATCCCTTTCTGCAAGGCATAGAATAGATAATGCTTTCTGTTGGTAGGCCAAAACTATTCTTTGTGGATCTGCTCATTTGTGAAAAATAGGAAGGATAATTTTTTCTTATGAGATGTTTAATAAATGCATAACAGAGGTACGTAGGAAGACAATAAATGTGATCATGCATGCAGAAGTCTCAACAGGGGGGTGAAGCCAGGATGGCGGATAGTGAGGACGTGTGCCTTAGTTTGGGAAAATAAAGTTTCATAAAAGTGGAATTACTGTAGCCTCAGGAAAAGACTCAAGAAAAAAACTGCAGAGGAAACGCTTCCGGATCTAGTGGATGTGACACAGAGGACTTACAGGGAGCCCACCGCGTGGAAAACCAACCGAGACGAGACGAGCGGCGGGAGTCGAGCCAGAGCCACAGAATCTCGCCATTGCGGTAACCAACGGAGGAGGGTAAGACAAAAACCTCAGAAACCCAAGACATTGGGGGGGGGGGGAACAGAGGCCTCTCCCTTCACTCACCAAGCAAAACAAAGAGCACCGCGTTTTACATATGTAAAGAACAGCCAAACTCAGTAACTTTAGCGAAACCGGAGAACACATTGAGGGCTGCAAAAACTCTTTGTGTGGTCCCAGGGGTAGATCAAACGAATATTCACAGACGCCAGATTTCAACTACCCTCAACTCCACTCCCAACTGAGTCAAAAAAAAAAAAGAGAGAGAGAGCGAGCCAGCAAGGAGCAAGGGAGTGAGCAATCTGGGAGAGTCGCTCTTTGCACAGCCTTAAACCTGAAGAAACAAGCATAGCTCTCTGGCCACACCCATCACAGCCCCTAAGGATCCAACAAAGCAGACGCTCACTTAGAGGCATAGTATAATGAGAAAAAAAACCACAGCAAAAAAAAAAAAAAAAAAAAAAAAAAAAAAACAAAAAAACAAAAACACCATAAATTATCTCCAACATGCCAAACAACAAACATAGAAGCCGAGGTAATAAGAGCAAGAAGACATTATGATGCCCCCAAGTGAACAAGACACGCCAATGCAAGATTATGAAGATGAAGAGATAGAGGAAATGCAAGAAGCAGATCTCAAAAAATTGATAAGAACATTAAGAAGTTCTCAAAAACAAATTCTTGAACTACAGAAATCCTTAATGGACAAGATAGAAAATCTCTCCCGTGAAAATGAAATATTAAAGAGGAATCAAAATGAAATGAAACAACTAGTAGAACAGGAAACTGAGATAGTGACAAAAAACCACAATGAAATGAATAACTCAATAGATCAAATGGCAAACACATTAGAGAGCCTTAAAAACAGAATGGGTGAAGCAGAAGAGAGAATATCGGAATTAGAAGACAGAGAACAGGAAAGGAAACAGTCAAATCAAAGAAAAGAAGAAGAAATCAGAAATCTAAAAAATACTGTCAGGAATCTACAGAATACTATTTAAAAAACCCAACATTCGGGTTCTAGGAGTTCTTGAAAGCATGGAAAGGGAGAAAGGATTAGAAGGCCTTTTTAGTGAGATACTAGCAGAAAATTTCCCAGGTTTGGAGAAGGACAGAGGCATCCAAGTACAGGAAGCTCATAGAACCCCTAATAAACATGATCAAAAGAGATCCTCACCACGACACGTTGTAATCAAACTCACCACAGTGAAACACAAAGAAAAGATCCTAAAATGTGCAAGAGAGAAATGCCAGATTACTCTCAGAGGATCTCCAATTAGACTTACAGCTGACTTCTCATCAGAAACCCTACAAGCCAGGAGAGAATGGCGAGATATAGCCCAGGTACTAAAAGAGAAAAACTGCCAGCCCAGAATATTATATCCTGCAAAGCTCTCATTTGTGAATGAAGGTGAAATAAAGACCTTTCGATTTCAAAGAGAAATTGAAAGAATTTGTTGCCACTCGTCCAGCCCTGCAAAAGATGCTTAAAGATGTGTTACATACAGAAACACAGAAACACGGTCACCAACATGAAAGAAGGTAAAGGAAGGAAACCTCACAGCAAAAGATCACAGGAATCTCAAACCAGATATTAGAAAATATCTTTGGCAAATGGCAAGGCAAAGTTACTCCTTTTCAATAGTCACATTGAATGTTAATGGCTTGAACTGTCCAGTTAAAAGACACCGATTGGCTGATTGGGTTAAGGAACAAAACCCATCTTTTTGCTGCTTACAAGAAACTCATCTTTCCAACAATGATCCATACAGACTGAAAGTGAAAGGCTGGAAAAAGATATACCATGCCAACAGAAATGAAAAAAGAGCAGGCATAGCCATCTTAATATCGGACAACATAAACTTTACCACAAAAACTGTCAGGAGAGACAAAGAGGGGCACTATTTAATGATTAAGGGATCCATTCAACAGGAAGATATAACGATTATCAATGTATATGCACCTAATCACAGGGCACCAGCTTATTTAAAAGACCTGTTAAGGGACTTAAAGGGAGACTTAGACCCCAATACAATAGTACTGGGGGACTTCAATACTCCACTCTCAGAGATAGACAGATCAACAGGACAGAAGATCAACAAGGAGACAGCAGATTTAAAGGACACTATAGCCCAAATGGATCTAACAGATATCTACAGAACATTTCATCCTACATCTAAGGACTTTACATTCTTCTCAGCAGTACATGGAACCTTCTCTAGGATTGACCACATACTAGGCCATAAAGCAAATCTCAGAAAATTTAAAAGAATTAGAATCATACCATGCAGCTTCTCAGACCACAGCGGAATGAAGGTGGAAATTAGCAACTCGGGAATCCCTAGAGCACGTGCAAACACATGGAGATTGAACAACATGCTCCTGAATGAACAATGGGTCATAGAAGAAATTAAAAGAGAAATCAAAAATTTTCTGGAAGTAAATGAGGATAACAGCACAACATACCAAAACCTATGGGATACAACAAAAGCAGTGTTAAGAGGAAAATTTATATCAATAGGTGCCTACATCAAGAAATTGGAGAGGTACCAAATAGATGAGCTTTCAAGTCATCTCAAGAAAATCTGCAGCAAACCAAACCCAAACCCAGTAGAAGAAGGGAAATAATTAAAATCAAAGAAGAAATCAACAGGATTGAATCCAAAAAAAATTACAAAAAATCAGCCAAATGAGGAGCTGGTTTTTTGAAAAAATAAACAAAATTGACACCCCATTGGCCCAAATAACTAAAAAAAGAAGAGAAAAGACCCAAATCAATAGGATCAGAGATGAAAAAGGAAACATAACAACAGACACCACAGAAATAAAATGAATCATCAGAAATTACTACAAGGACTTGTATGCCAGCAAACAGGGAAATCTATCAAAAATGGACAGATTCTTGGACACATACAACGTACCTAAATTGAGCCAGCAAGACATAGAAAACCTAACAGACCCATAACTGACACAGAAATTGAAACAGTAATAAAGGCCCTCCCAACAAAGAAAAGCGCAGGACCAGATGGATTCACTGCTGAGTTCTACCAGACATTTTGAGAAGAACTAACTCCAATTCTTCTCAAACTATTCAGAACAATCGAAAAAGAGGGAATCCTCCCAAATTCTTTCTATGAAGCCAGCATCACCTTAATTTCTACGCCGCAAAAGATGCAGCATTGAAAGAGAATTACAGACCAATATCCCTGATGAACATAGATGCAAAAATCCTCAATAAAATTCTGGCCAATAGAATGCAACAACACATCAGAATGATCATCCACCCAGACCAAGTGGGATTTATCCCTGGTATGCAAGGATGGTTCAACGTCCACAAAACAATCAACGTAATACACTACATTAACAGACTGCAGAAGAAAAACCATATGATTCTCTCAATAGATGCAGAGAAAGCATTTGATAAAATACAACACCCTTTCATGATGAAAACTCTAAGCAAACTGGGTATGGAAGGAACATTCCTCAATACAATCAAAGCAATATATGAAAAACCCACGGCCAACATCCTATTGAATGGGGAAAAGTTGGAAGCATTTCCGCTGAGATCTGGTACCAGACAGGGATGCCCACTCTCACCACTGCTATTCAATATAGTTCTGGAAGTTTTAGCCAGAGCTATTAGGCAAGAAAAAGAAATTAAAGGGATACAAATCGGGAAGGAAGAACTCAAACTATCCCTCTTTGCAGATGATATGATTCTTTATTTAGGGGACCCAAAGAACTCAACTAAGAGACTACTAGAACTCATTGAAGAGTTTGGCAAAGTAGCAGGATATAAAATCAATGCAAAAAAATTAACAGCCTTTGTATACACATAGGCAATGCCACGGCTGAGGAAGATCTTCTAAGATCAATCCCATTCACAATAGCTACAAAAAAAATCAAATACCTTGGAATAAGGTATTTGACGTTAAAGATCTCTACGATGAAAACTACAAAACCTTAAAGAAAGAAATAGAAGAGGATACCAAAAAATGGAGAAATCTTCCATGCTCATGGACTGGAAGAGTCAATATCATCAAAATGTCTATTCTCCCAAAAGCAATTTATACATTCAATGCAATACCAATCAAGATACCGAAGACATTCTTCTCAGATATGGAAAAAATAATGCTGAAATTCATATGGAGACACAGAAGACCTCGAATAGACAAAGCAGTCCTGTACAACAAAAACAAAGCCGGAGGCATCACAATACCAGTTTTCAGGGCATACTACAGGGAAGTTGTTATCAAAACAGCATGGTACTGGTAGACAAACAGATGGATAGACTAATGGAACAGAATAGAAACACCAGAAATCAATCCAAACATCTACAGCCAACTTATATTTGATCAAAGATCCAAATCTAATCCCTGGAATAAGGACAGCCTATTCAATAAATGGTGCTGGGAAAATTGGATTTCCATGTGCAGAAGCTTGAAGCAAGACCCATACCTTTCACCTTACACAAAAATTCACTCAACGTGGATTAAAGACTTAAATCTACGACCCGAAACCATCAAATTATTAGAGAGCATTGGAGAAACCCTGCAAGATATAGGTACAGGCAAAGACTTTTTGGAAAAGACCCCAACAGCACAGGCAGTCAAAACCAAAATTAACATTTGGGATTGCATCAAATTGAGAAGTTTTTGTACTTCAAAAGAAACAGTCAGGAAAGTGAAGAGGCAACCGACAGAATGGGAAAAAATATTTGCAAACTATACTACAGATAAAGGGTTGATAACCAGAATCTACAAAGAAATCAAGAAAATCCACAACAACAGAACAAACAACCCACTGAAGAGATGGGCCAAGGTCCTCAATAGACATTTTTCAAAAGAGGAAATCCAAATGGCCAACAGACACATGAAAAATTGTTCAAGATCACTAGCAATCAGAGAAATGCAAATCAAAACCACAATGAGGTTTCACCTCACCCCGGTGAGAATGGCTCACATCCAGAAATCTACCAACAACAGATGCTGGAGAGGATGTGGGGAAAAAGGGACACTAACCCACTGTTGGTGGGAATGCAAACTGGTTAGGCCACTATGGAAGTCAGTCTGGAGATTCCTCAGAAACCTGAACATAACCCTACCATACAACCCAGCCATCCCACTCCTTGGAATTTACCCAAAGGAAATTAATTTGGCAAATAAAAAAGCCATCTGCACATTAATGTTTATTGCAGCTCAATTCACAATAGCTAACACCTGGAACCAACCCAAATGCCCATCAACAGTAGACTGGATAAAGAAATTATGGGACATGTACTCCATAGAATACTATACAGCAGTAAGGAACAATGAAACCCAGTCATTTGCAACAAGATGGAGGGATCTGGAAAACATCATGCTGAGTGAATTCAGCCAGTCCCAAAGAGACAAATATCATTTGTTTTCCCTGATCTGCGACAACTGAGCACCAAAGGGGAAACCTGTTGAAGTGAAATGGACACTATAAGAAACAATGACCTGATCAGCTTTTGTCCTGACTCTAGATGTACAATGTAATACTTTATCCTTTTTAGTATTTGCTGTTGTTGTTGTTGTTCTAGTACTAGTGGTTGAACTCTGTACTTAACACACAATTATTCTTAGGTGTTTAAATTTTAACTGAAAAGTGATCCCTGTTAAATTTCAGAGTGGTAAAAGAGAGGGAGGAGATGCACAATTTGGGACATGCACAATCAGTCTTGCCCCAAATGATGGAGTTAGAAATGTGCCAGGGGATTCCAATACAATCCCATCAAGGTGGCATGTACCAATGCCATCTCACTAGTCCAAGTGATCAATTTCAGTTCACATTCGATGGCTTGGATAGGTCTAAGAAACAAAGGGATCACACAAACAAGACAAGTGTCTGCTAATACTAACTGATAGAATCAAAAAGGGAGAGAAAGATCCAGCATGGGAAGTGGGATACACAGCAGACTCATAGAATGGCAGATGTCCTAAACAGCACTCTGGCCTCAGAATTAGCCCTTAAGGCAATTGGATCTGGCTCAAGAGCCCATGAGAGTATAGCAGGTATGGAAAGCCAAGATACCATGGAAAAGAAAAAAAGAAGAAGACCTGGATGGGGGATCTCTGTTAGTGAGATCCCAGTGGAAAGAACGGGGCCATCAAAGAAGGAGGTACCTTTCTCTGAAGGGAGGAGAGAACTTCCACTTTGACTATGACCCTATCGGAATAAGATCAAAGTCAGCGAACCCTAAAGGCTTCCATAGCCCTGGCAACTCATGACTAGAGCCTAGGGAGATTACTGACGCCATGAACAGGAGTGTCAAATTGTTAAGTCAGCAACAGGAGTCACTGTGTACTTACATCCCATGTGGGATCTGTCCTTAATGTGTTGTCTAATGTGCAGTGATGCTATAACTAGTACTGAAACAGTATTTTTACACTTTGTGTTTCTGCGTGGGTACAAACTGATGAGATCTTTACTAATTATATACTGAATCGATCTTCTGTATATAAAGATAATTGGAAATGAAAAAAAAAAACTGGTGTTAAATTGGAAATGGCATAGAAAATTAATTAATTAAAAAAATATTATGTAGGATCTCTGCCTTTAATGTGCTGTACACTCTTATTTTTTTTAACTTTTATTTAATGAATATAAATTTGCAGTGTACAGCTTATGGATTACAATGGCTCCCCCCCCCATAACTTCCCTCCCACCCGCAACCCTCCCCTCTCCCGCTCCCTCTCCCCTTCCATTTGCATCAAGATTCATTTTCAATTCTCTTTATATACAGAAGATCAATTTAGTATAAAGATTTCAACAGTTTGCACCCACATAGAAACACAAAGTGAAACATACTGTTTGAGTACTAGTTATAGCATTAAATCACAATGTACAGCACATTAAGGACAGAGATCCCACATGAGGAGCAAGTGCACAGTGGCTCCTGTTGTTGACCCAACAAATTGACACTCTAGTTTATGGCGCCAGTAACCATCCTAGGCTGTTGTCATGAGTTGCCAAGGCTATGGAAGCCTTCCAAGTTTGCCGACTCTGATCATATTTAGACAAGGTCATAAAAGAGAGAGTGAGGATAGTAACCAATGATCCTAAGAGTGGCATTTACCAGGTTTGAACAATTATACAGCATTAAGTGGGGAAGAGGACCATCAGTACACACATGTTGGGAGTAGAGCCATTGGTGGTAGAGTAGAGGTTATGATTACAAAGGAATGAGGCCCAAGTGCACTAGACAGGGCCTAGAACAAAGGACAGAGTCATTATTAGAGGAGCTAAGAAAGGTGCTGTCTAAGCTACAATTAAGTTTTCTGATTGAGAGGCAAATAGAACCTGATAGAAGGGGCTTGATAATAATCTGGTGGGCTTTAGGCTTTGTAAATTCAGAGGCCCAGACCTATCTATCTCTTCACATGGGGTATATCCTAAGGGAGGTGTGAACCTCCTAGGGGAAGGTACTCTGTTGACTTTCATTACTTGGCTGGCCTGGGAGGAGAGCTGGCCAGGTAAAGGCAGGTGGCATCTCTAACAAGAAATTTACAGTTCTGCCTGCAATGTTGCTGACCCTACTTGACCATCCCCTCAGCTGCAGTGGTCACTTTGGAAGTTGGGCTGAGTAAAGGGCTTTTCAGCTTAGAGCCAAGAAGATCTATGGCTCTGACCTGGGCATCCTTCGACTCCAGGGCAGGTCCATTTCCAGTGATCCAACTCTTGGCAGAGCTGCCAGGGCTCTTCACAAGCTGACTTCTGCTGAAGCCCAGGCTTACCACATTGAAAGCCACTGCAGTGGACTGGCCTATTGGGTCTCCTTGAGGGCAGATCACTGTACAGATCAGCCATTAATAGGCCTGCCACCCATTGCTTCTGATGCCAAGCTTTCTTTTCCTCCTGGTTTGTGTTAAAGCAGACCAGAGGATGCAAGTCAAGGGAGTGCCCAAGTCCCATCTCTAATCTTCGGTGGCCTGAACGACAAGTCTATAGTCACAGGCATGTTCTGTAGTAGTTTTTCTAAGGTAGACAATGCCCATGAGGAAAATTATATTCTCACTTTAAAACTTTCTTTCTCTTTGGTCTGAAAGGGAGGTTTTTTCTACTTACTGTATACTTCGCTGATGGCGAAGTGAATCTAGCTATGAGATTATTATTTGAGTTCTTATTTTGGCTATGCTATTGCAGAAAAATGTTAGCCATCTCTTTTATAAGGTCTAAAGATTAAATTGTGCGTCCTACAGATTCCTTTATATTAGAATTAGTTTCCTACCTTGAAGAGAATAGAGAAATGAAAGAACAAGTTGGGCTTAGAATAGAGAAATGAGGGAGCAAGTCCTAGAGTGCTTGCTGACAATAGCAATATCACATGAATACTTAGCAAACCGTTTCAACCATTAGATAACAACTTCAGAAAACATTTACCAGAAGGTCCAATGCCTTCTCTAAATTTTAAGAAGCATGTATTTGAAAACACCTCTTAAATATCTAAGATGGTGTAGTTTGTTTAGCCAGTAAACTTAAGCACAACCATCTAAAATGTTTTTAGTTTCTTTCTACCAACAAGTCTAAAACATATGATACACAGATTCAGGTCACACAAATTAAAATGTATCTTTGATTGATTTTAGCAGCTTAAATTTATGGACAATCTTATCTATAAGCCATTTAAAATAAAACTCTTAATAAAATTTCCCCATGTGGACATACAATATGTACACACATATAATATAGCATAATAGACCAATATAGCAATTTTAATAATAGCTTTTAAAATCTTTAACTCTTTTTGTAGATTGCCAATTGATTTGAATTGCTTTTTGTTTTTAGTAACCTCAGTTAACCATACTTTCTCTCAGTTGGTACTGTTAATACATTATTGGCTTCATCTGTTTACAGAGCCATCCCAAAGTACTGAATACAATAAAAGTGGCTGGAAAAAGTCCATAGGAACCTATAGGAGGACAGCTAAACACAGAACCAACAATGCTTTAGTTTTATGAGCAGCACATCCTATATAACTGTGGATGACAAAATACTTTAAGTCGCCATGTTTAAAATTATAAACTCATCAACCAACAAGAGGCACTTGCTTACTTCACAGTATTTTTGAAAGCACCTGTAGGATTTTACAAGTATTTAACCCTTTAAGCCTCTGGGGCTTTCTCATTAAGATAACTATCATGTCTAGTAACACAAGATCATTAGACTTTTTAATTCTCAAACATTTGTATTAATAGCATTTTCCATTATAGAAACTTAAAGTCTGGTACCACATCACATCTTGACAGTACTTCTAATATAATCCAAATAGACTGATTAGTTGGTGTCTCTATAAGATGAGAGACATAGGTCCTTCGATTTTTTCAGTTGGGCCCAAACTGGAAAAACCAAAGTCCAGGATTTACTGGAAATTTTAGAGACCAGATTGTTTGAAACTTTGATTTTTTGAATGCCTGTCAAGAATGCCAAGAAGGCTCAAAATCCAAAATATCTGGTTGAAATAAGATTTCTTAAAATCATGACATAACATAGACCAAATTTGATCATTGTACTCCAACAGTATTTTTTTTTTTTCACTTTGTGTTGCTATATGGGGGCAAACTGTTGAAATCGTTACCTAATATATACTAAACTGATCTTTTGTATATAAAGAGAATTGAAAATGAATCATGATGTGATTGGAAGGGGAGAGGGAGTGGGAGAGGGGAGGGTTGTGGGTGGGAGGGAAGTTTTGGGAGGGGGAAGCCATTGTAACCCATAAGCTGTACTTTGGAAATTTATATTCATTAAATAAAAGTTTAATAAAAAAAAAAAAAAAGAAGTCTCAACAGGCCCTGGAGATTCAGAGAATGTAACTCGGCCTTAACATTTATCTGAATGCCATCCTAAGGTTGAAGAAGAAAAATGTTGAGAAGGAAATTTCCCTGAGACAAATATTAGTGTGGTGATGTTATTTAAACGATCACTTTGACACCTCAGCAATGATTACTAGGTGATCACTCGATGTAAGACTCTGAGTATTTGCTATGAAATCTCTTTGTAATACAAACTCCTTTAGCATCTAATGTATTAGCATCTAATAAATTATTAGATTTTCTCCCTCCATCCTTTAGCACATTCTATAGTGTTTCCATGTCCACATACAGTGTTCTTCACAATCTTTGATATTATCCCTTATAGGCAGTTCCAGAAATTGTGCATATTAACTAGGGCTAGTATTTCCAAGAAGAGCAGAAAATGGCATGCACTGTAAAAGTGGTTTGGATGCTCTGGATTTGAAATTCTTTTAGGGACCAATGCTTTGGTATAGTGGATAAAGCTGCCACTTGCAGTGCCGGCATCCTATATGGGTGCCGGTTCAAGTCCCGGATGCTCCACTACCCATTCAGCTCTCTGCTGTGGCCTGGGAAAGCAGTGGACAATGGCACAAGTCCTTGGGCTCCAGCACACATGTGGGACGCCTGGAAGAAGCTCCTGGCTCCTGGCCCTTGCGGCCTCTGGGGATTGAACCAGCAGATGGAAGACCTCTCTCTCTCTCTCTCTCTCTTTGCCTTTCTGTAACTCTGCCTTTCAAATAAATAAATAAATCTTAAAAAAAAGAAACAAAGAATATATTTAAATTGAGCATCAGAAAACCTCCTAAGTTGCCATCCATCTGTTTTAAACTCCAATTCTTATATCTAACTTCCTTTTAACATAGGTATACATGAATAACTTAAAATGTCATACTCATAGCATTAAGTGAGACATGGATTCAGACAAATATAACTTTAAAATTGGTCTCCATTGGTCAGTATTCATTTGATTTTGAAGAACTTTCTTTTACACTCTACACTCTAGTGTTCTTATTTATAAAATGGGAAAATAATAGTAACTGACTACTAAATTTGAGTCATTATTAAAGACTACAATGTATCTCAAGTGCTATCTGGCACAGAGTAATTTAATAAATCTTATTTTATCATTATTAGTTGCATATTTTGTGAAACTAATATTGTGTATTATCTTTCAATTTAGGAAATGAGATATTGAAAATGTCGCACTATGATTCATCAAAGTATCCCACTTGAATAAGCTACTTTGGTATATTTTCTTGTAGATATTATACTCAGCAGGTAAAAAGAAAATTTAATCTGAACTGGTCATAATTGATTTGTCTGCAGTTTACAAGGCAGGGTTTGTTCTTGTACATTTGGTTTCTTGCAACATTTGTCATATTCACACTCAAAGAACAGCCATTGATGACCCACAGAGGAAATTAATCATAAACTATGGCAAAAGAATAATCCTAAAGTGTTGTGGATTCAGCTACAAGACTACATAGGGAAATTTTTGTAGATGCCACAGTGTATTTTACAGAGTGACATTTAAAGCTTATTAGGGGTGATTCGAGGAGATTTAATGTGCCCTTAAAATACCTCTGTAACAATATTGGAAGCTTGATGTATGTATGTACATATGTATATAATCCTATTTTCTAATTAAAAATAAATCATATGTACAGCAAATGAAATTTTTTTTCTGGAAATTTCTTGTCAATCAGTAGCTGGACTTTCCACTGAATTCAAAGGATACCTGAACTGATACACAAGAAAAGAGCACGTGGTAGGGTATGCATGGGTAAACCAGGTGGATGTGAAACAAGTGTTTAAGTGCTCACAATCTGAAAGGTGTGGGTTAACAAGATACAAAGAAAAGGGGGGAGAGATCTTTACTTCTAGTAACCTGAGGTACCGGAACAATCAGAAGAATCCATCAGGATTAGTAGAGGATTCTGGGAAGATGATTAGGTGAACCAAGGTTTGCTTGCTTCTTTATCCCCTGACCATTGAGAATTTTAGTCTGTCTGCTTTGTTTAAGCCAAGAGCCACTGGGGTCTAAATACACACAGGTGCACAATGAAGACTCTATGTTCTGTGGAAGTCAAGATGGAAATAATTAGCCTATCACTTTTTCCTCCATGGACTGCAACCACTTCTGCATACCTAAGTGCAGAAGCACAGCCTGGGGGCCTAGGAAGAACACAGCTGACACCTATCTGGGCATTCCAACAGCAGAGATTCCAAGGCACCCTAGTGGCTCCTATATCATTGTGATCAACAAGCCAAAAAAAAAAAAAAAAAAAAAAAAGAAGAGCACGAGAAGATCTGAAGCTGTTTCTGTGACTTGGAAAGTTTGAGCGAATGCAGAATAAGGAGAATACCCCATTTTTCCTGGCCTTGCAAATCTTCCAAGTTTTGGCTCAAAACAAAAAGGAATTTTTATGCTCCATATACTAAAAGTTTCTACTACGAGGGCAACATAAGAACCAAATTTGAGTCCCAAGAAGCAAACAAAGAAAAATAACCATATATCATTCATTGCAGGTCTCGTAAATAAAAAGAAAATATGTCACAAGCCAGCCCATCAGGCCAGGTGAAAAGAATGATTAAAAACAAAAACAATAAAAAATACAACTGATTGGGATTCTGAAGATTAAACAGCTAAAAGTTACATTATTTTCCAATGTGACAATTATAATAACATAAAAGGATGATCATTGCACTCACTCCAATTAGTGGCTTGACTTCTATTAAAAGACATTTCAAAGGCATTTGTTTAAATGCAGGCTATGAGAAGCAGATTTAGAAACTAGAAACAAAAAATATTGAAAATGAAGGGACTGTTAAAAAGTACTTGGAAAATAAATCTATTAATATCACACATGTCAGTGCTGTAGTTAAGGTTAAAGGCTTGAAATTTTAAAGAGTATTTTTGTCATAATAAAGGCATTCTTTACAGATAAGACGAAACAACAAACCCATAAAACTAACAGCTTAGCAGCTAAATTCACAAAGCAGAAGTCATTAGAAATGCAAGAACTTTGTGAAAACAAAACCTTTTAAAAGAGAAACTTCAGTAGAACAGAGGGAAGTAAACCCAGAATGTGGAAATTCCCTGAGGAACTGGCAGCTGAAGGCTGGAGTCCCACAGGCTTCATTATGAATAGGGAGGTAGCAGGCAAGATTATCTGCCAATTCAGATAATCAGTATGAAATCCTCTGCATAAAATCACATTAGTGATCATGGAAAAAAGAACGGCAAGACATTGAACACTCAGGGCACAGTGTGCCAAGAGCATCCAGGGAGCCCTGCTAGAGCCATTGCCTAAACCACATTATCTCAAGACAGAGAGGCTATATCCCTTTACCACTTGAAAGAATCTTTTATCCTTTAGAAAGAAAAATATGTGGAGGGAAAGATTATGGAGCATCCAAATGAAAGTATTTTGAAAGATTTATTTGCAACCATAAAATAGAATTTTCAAATAAAACATTATATACAGTACCCACGTCTGGTAAAAGAAAAAAATAAGTATATTAGGCACTTTAACAACGAAAATTGAGGGTAAAAAACCTCCACATGTGATATTATATTTCGAATGCCCCAAGTTCTAAAGGGGTGAAGAGGGAAAATGATTGATTTAAATAGTCACTAAATCACATCATGTAATATACAGCTTAAAAAAAAAAAAAAAGACATCTTTGCCTTTGGATTCTTGCAGTTTCTCCAATGTTCTTCTCTAGTAATTTGATGGTATTGGGTCATAGATTTAGATCCTTGATCCATTTTGCATTCATTTGTGTGTAAGGTATAAGGTAGGGGCCTTGCTTCATACTCCTGCATGTGGAGATTCAGTTTTCCCATGACAATTTATTGAAAAAAACTGTCCTTTCTCCAAGGATTGACTTTAGATTCTTTGTAAGAGATCTGTTGTAGATGCACGGATTGACTTCTGGAGTTTCTTTTTTTTTTTTTTTTTTTTTTTTTTTTTTTTTTTTTTTTTAACTTTTATTTAATGAATATAAATTTCCAAAGTACAGCTTATGGGTTACAATGGCTTCCCCCTCCCGTAAATTCCCTCCCGCCCGCAACCCTCCCCTCTCCCGCTCCCTCTCCCCTTCCATTCATGTAAGGATTCATTTTCAATTCTCTTTGTATACAGAAGATCAGCTTAGTATATATTAGGTAAAGTTTTCAACATTTTGCCATATAGCACTACAAAGTGAAAAAAACTACCATTGGATTACTAATTATAGCATCAAATAGCAATGTACAGCACATTAAAGACAGAGAACCCACATGATTTTTTTTTTTCAAATTAATTAACTTTCTATGCCATTTCCCCTTCAATACCAGGTTGTTATTTTTTTTTTTTCATTTCCAATTCTCTTTATATACAGAGGATCACTTCAGTATATCATTAGTAAGAGCTCAATGACCTGATCAGCTTAGGTCCTGACTCTAGATATAGAATGTAATACTTTATCCTTATACTTTGCGTTTCTGTGTGGGTACAAACTGATGAGCTCTTTACTAATGACTTCTGGAGTTTCTATACTGCTCCATTGATCTACATGTCTATTTTGTGCCAGTACTAGATTGTTTTGATTATAACTGTAGTGCATCTTAAATCTGGTATTGTGGTACCTGCAGCTTTGTCTTTGTTATTTAAGAATGCTTTATGTATTGGGGTATCTCATGTTTCCATATTAATATGAGTATCATTTTTTTCTAATCTGAGAAGAATGTCATATGTATTTTGATTGGAATCACAATGAATATATAAATTTCTTTCAGTAGTATGACCATTTTGTTGATATTAATTCTTTTTTTTAAAAGTACCAACATTTTACTTAGTTGTGACAAATACATTTAATTTTTTAAGGTTTATTTATTTATTTGAAAGGCTGAGATACAGAGGCAGAGAGAGAGAGAGAGAGCTGTTCCATTTGCCGATTCACTCCCCAAATGGCCACAATGGCTGGAACCTGGACAATATAAAGCCAGGATCCAAGAGCTTCTTCAGAGTCTCCCACACTGGTGCAGCTGCCCAAGAACTTTGGCCATTTTCTACTGTTTTCTCAGGCCACAGCAGAGCTAGATGGCAGCCAGGACTTGAACCAGTGGCCATATGGGATGCCAGCATTGTAGGCTGCAGCTTTACCTGCTATGCCACAGCGCTGGCTCCCAGTGGTATTAATTCTCCAAATCCATGATCATTAAAGGTTTTCCAGTATTTTTTTTGTCTTCTATTTCTTTCTTTAATATTTTGCAATTAGACATCTTTTACCTCTTTGGTTAAATTTATTCAAAGGTATTTAAATTTTATGTGGCTATTGTGAATAGGACTGATCTCTTTTTTAAAAGCTTTTATTTAATCAATATTAAATATTCATAATATTAAGTGTTAAATATTCATAATAATAATAGTTCATAATAATAAATATTAAATATTCCCACATGGGTGCACAGGCCAAGGACTTGGGCCATCTTCTACTGCTTTCCCAGACCATAGCAGAGCACTGGATAGGAAGTGAAGCAAATTTCATAGATACAACTTTAGGAATATAGTGGTTCTTCCCACCATACCCACCTCTCCCCCCCCCCCACTTCCATCCCACCTCCTACTACATCTTCCATCACATTCCTCATTAAGTTTCATTTTTAATTAACTTTATATACAGAAGACCAACTTTATACTAAGTAAAGATTTCAAGAGTTTGAACCCACACATACACACAACGTATAAATTACTGTTTGAGTACTAGTTTTGCAGTTAATTCTCATAGTACAACCCATTAAGGACAGAGGTCCTACATGAGGAGTAGGTGCACAGTGACTCTTGTAGTTAATTTAACAATTAACACTCTTATTTATGACATCAGTGATCTCCTGAGGCTCTTGCCATGAGTTGCCAAGGCTATGGAAGCTTTTTGTGACCACAAACTCCTTCAGTATTTAAAAAACTCCATAAGCAAAGTGAAAGTCTCTCTTTCCTTCTCAGAAAAGTATATCCTTCTTTGATGGCCCCTTCTTTCCACTGGAATCTCACTCACAGAGATCCTTCATGTAGGATATTTTTTGCCACAGTGTCTTGGCTTTCCATGATAGAACTGATCTTATAAGTAATTTCTCAGCCACAGCATTGTCTGCGTATATAAAGACTATTGATTTTTGTGTGAAAATTTTATGTACTGCGACTTTACCAAACTCTCTTATAAGTTCCAATTGTCTCCTAGTGGAAACTTTTGGATCGTGTATATATAGACTCATGTGGTCTGCAAATAGGGATAATTCGACTTCCTCCTTTCCAATTTGTATCCCTTTGATTTTTTTTTTTCCTAATGGCTTTGGCTAAAGCTCCCATAATATATTGAATAACAATGGTGAAAATGATCATTCTTGTCTGGTACTATATATTATTGGAAATGTTTTCTGCTTTTACCCATTCAATATGATGCTTGCTGTGGTTTTGTCATAAATTATCTTGATTGTGTTGAGGAATGTTCATTCTATACCTAATTTGCTTAAAGTTTGTATCATAAAAGGCTGTTTTATTTTATCAGATGCTTTCTCTGCATCTATTGTGATAATTATATGGTATTTATTCTTTAATTTATTAATGTGATGTATCATATTTATTGACTTTCTTATGTTGAACCATGTTTGTGCTAGAAAAAGTTAGGGAGAGAGAGAGGAAGAGACATGGAGGGAGAGGAGGAGAGAGAAAGAGAATCTTGCTGGTTCACTCCCCAGGTGGTTGCAACAGCCAGAACCAGGCTAAGCAGAAACCAGGAACTTGGAGCTTCTCCTGGGTCTTCCACGTGAGTGTCAGGGACTCAAGCACTTGGACCATCTTTGTGTTTTCCGGGCACATTAGCAGGGAGCTGTATCAGAATGGAATAGCCAGAACTAGAACCATATGAGATGCTGGCACTACAGACAGTTTCTTTACCCACCACGCCACACTGCTAGCCCCACTAAAAGATATTTAGAATTAGAACCAAAGAATGTCTCCCTATTTATGTAGAAGAGAACAGTTAACAATAAATAGAAGATCAAAGTGACCAAAAACAATAATCAAAGCATTTGTAAGTTCCCAGATCCAATTCTCAATGGTTCTTCCACAAAAAAAAAATACAGATTTCATTTTCAGGTATCAAATATTTATAAAACAAATATTGGAGACCATTATACTTAGTGAAATCTCAGTGCCCAAAAGTGCCTGATTTGTGATAACTAAAATACAGAGTACAAAAAATGTAATGTATATGAGCAAAATGGACTTTTTTTTATTTTTATTTTTTTATTTTTGACAGGCAGAGTGGACAGTGAGAGAGAGAGACAGAGAGAAAGGTCTTCCTTTGCCGTTGGTTCACCCTCCAATGGCCGCCGCGGTAGCGCGCTGCGGCCGGCGCACCGCACTGCTCTGATGGCAGGAGCCAGGTGCTTATCCTGGTCTCCCATGGGGTGCAGAGCCCTAACACTTGGGCCATCCTCCACTGCACTCCCTGGCCACAGCAGAGAGCTGGCCTGGAAGAAGGGCAACCGGGACTGGATCGGTACCCCGACTGGGACTAGAACCCGGTGTGCCGGCGCCGCAAGGCGGAGGATTAGCCTGTTGAGCCACGGCGCCGGCCAAAATGGACATTTTGAGAGTTGTTTATTGCTTATAGCCCTTATCTATATTCTCAAGGAATAGTGGTTTTCCTACTTACTAGTTGTTGAATTCTTTATTTAGTGGAGGATTAAACTTGTGATTATAAAGTAAATTGAATGTATGCCATTGTAAAGATTAAAAGAAAAATAAGGAAAGAAAGGAGGAGGGAAATGTGCATGTATAATAAAGCTCATAAACTGAGTATATGAGCTACATGAAATTTGTTCCCATTATAAAAATAAAAAAGAGAAGGAATACTAAAATATTGAGTGCCTCTATTGTGTCAGGAACTCTATTCCATCAACATTTTAATTTTTTATCTCCACAAGAGCCTGAAACATTTCAATTTTAAAAACAAAGCAACAACAACAAAATCAATGGCTGCTAGAGTATACAGAAGTCACCTAACTCCTGGGAAGGGATGGTGTTAGAATTCAAATACAAGTTTACCCTTTCATTTTAATCACTCACGGGAAAATAATACTTGCACAAATATTTTGGGAAATGCTATCTTAAAAGTCTAATACCCTTTGGTATCAAAATTTAACCTATAGTTAAAAGAAACAAAGGTTTCACTTCTAAAAGTTTTAAATATAAGCAATAATATCATTAAGACAAAAAGCGATTTGAAAGCCTTAGGAAAACTTTTCAAGAATGCAGCTACAGGCTTATGCAAGTTAAACTAATTATAATAAACACTAAAAAGAGTTACCCAAAAGTTCATAAATAGGCGATTCTTTATGTTGACTATAATTAGTAATGGCTTATTTAGCATAATTTGTGATGATATTAAGCGCATCTTTATTCACTTATTATAAAACATGTTCCAATTGATTAATTTAAATAACTCAATATTATAGGAAGAAAATCTAATAATTAAAGGAACAAAGAACATTAATTAATATTAATATTAATTAATATTAATATATCAAAGTATACTCTTTTCTTTAATATATTTATTTTTAAACATCACACATCTATGATTTTATTATTGCTATTATTTTATGAGATACAGGGAGAGAAAGACAGATAGAAATCTTATCTGCTCGTTCACTCTCTAAATTCCTGCAATAGCAGAAACTTTTGATCAGCTCATAGCCAGGAGATGGGAGTTCAGTCCAGTGTCTCAGGTGGGTGGCAGAATCCCAAGTATTGGAGCCATCACCAGGTGGCTGCCAATGTGTGCATTAACAGGAAGCAGGAATCCTAAGGGGAGCTGGGACTCAAACCTAGCTACTCAAATAAGATGTGGTCATCTTAATTGGTAGGCCAAATGCTCACCCCCAGATATATCTACAATTTACTTCTGATTTATACTCAGGCACTCCAATCAAATGACACTGTATTTGGGTGGCATTTTCCATTTTGGAATTGGTGGAAATAAAGTATTGACTAATTAACTAATATGCTTTAAATAATAAAAATAGTAAATAGCTGAGCTAGGATTCAAACTCTTTTCTACCTGACTCCAAAGTCAGCATTATTTAACAGTCCTTGATGCTAGTGCTGTATTTTCAGCTGTGTTCAGAACAATCTAGATTGGCATTATTAAAAGTCAGATCGATGCCCTACTGATGATAAAGAAAAGAATTATTTTATAATCCTTAAAATATTTGTAGTTTCACTCTATTTTTAAAAAATATTCTTCTTTATCTTTTTAAATATTTATTTATTTATTTGAAAGCCACATATACAGAGAGAGAAAGAGAGAAAGTGATCTTCCATCCACTGGTTCACTCCCCAAATGATTACAATGTCTGGGGCTGAAGCCAGGAGCCAGGAGCATCTTCAGTGTCTCCTATCTAGGTGCAGGGGTCCAAATACTTTGGACATCTTCCTCTGCCTTCCCTGGGCACTAGGAGGGAGCTGGGCATTAGGAAGTGGAGCAGCCAGGACTCAAAATGGTGCCCATATGAGATACTGGCACTGCTGGTGGAGACGTAACCTTCTATGCCACAGCGCCAGCTCTAGCACTCTACTTTTAAAAGTAAAAATTAAACATTATGAAAAAGCCACTTCCATAAAGTAGAAACCTAGATTGATATCCATTTTCTCTTCATATTTTTTGCATTAAAGAAAACAAATACTGTTTCCCCATCATCGTCAGATACACTTGAAAGAATTCTGGTATCTTTATTGCTTTGTTCTTAGTGACACTGACAACAGCTGCTATGTAAACCAGACAAATACCTTGGACTTCAGAGAGGAGGCTGGATGAACATATCCCTGGGGTTGCTTTATTTGCTGGCTGCCTTGCTGATTATCTGCTATGCTGAAGATGCTTCTTTAATAATTGATATTCCTGGGAGGAGTTTGCTCCGGAGCAGCATCATAAATGCAAATAAACTCAAAGACTTGTACTCATGTACTCATGTAGACCCCAAAGCCCAGTAGAATATTAGATAGTTAATGAAATCTGTATTTTATGGACCCTTCCATAGTGCACTCTTTAAAGTTTTTGAAGATATGCCCATAGACAATAATACCTAACTTTTGGGAACTGAGGCAATAGACTCACATTACTACATAAATAGAATTTTCACAATGCACTGTATGCCGAGCACTTTAAAAAGCTTAATTGTACAAAGTGGGAACATTTTTGTAAGCCGTGTAACATTTCCTGAAATTATAAAAAGAGAATACTAGCATATTATAAATTGTTTGTTTAATATAGAAATATTGGCATTAATCACTATGCAGTAACATAACCATTTTATTACGTATATTGGTCTCAATATGCAAGTCATAAAGCAACTTTATTTCTTTTTCTACTCTCTTCAAACTTACTCATTAGTCTGGTTCTGTATACTTCTGGGATAAATTCATGGGTAGTTCTTCAGGTATTTGCATGGCTCAAAACAGTTCCATTTAATGAGGTGAAATCCTGAGTTAATATGATAATCAAAACTCTGAACTTCAATTAATTTTAAAGCTTCTCTCCTTCCGCTGAATGCTGCTTCAAGATTAGATGTCTGCACTTAGTGGAAGGAAAATGTCAGCTTCTCTTCTCTTCATTTGCCAACTCCTCCCTTATTCCCAGTTTCCTCCTCTGATTCCAGAGCTCTCATGCAGGCTTCAATCAGAAGAAAGGTGATCTGAGGTAAAGGACGCAGCCTCGTTCTGTTGGGATCCTGTACTGGCCTGCCTTCAGTTTGGTGGACAACCTGTGCTGACTTCTTTGCTGAAGTGCTCTCCTCTGTGTTTTTCACAGAATCTCACCATGCCTTCTCTAGCCAAGCTTTCCTGTCTCCTTCACCATAACTCAGCTTTGACTATAACAGGACACTCACGTCGTCTTTTTAATTGTGGTACAATGGGAGTGAGGTCCTTTCAGAAGGTGGAAAACACTCTCCCAGCTCACATCTAGTCTAAGAGAAATGTATACTTCTGCCTTGCTCTCAACTCTGCCACGTTATGTAAATAATGAATTTTTAACTTTATATTTCTCATATATGCTTCAGATTACTTTTGTGACTATCAATATCTAGAGTACATATAGGGAGTTTTACTAGTGGTTCTCATGAAATGTGTAAACTGATTAAGGTAAGGATGACAAATGACAGGTATCCCAACAATATTTGCCAATATAAGTCTATTTGCCTCTGTAACTGAACTCTCAAGTTAACAGTCACTGTATACATCTCATCAAAATAAATGATGAGGTACAAGTTCAAAACCACTTGTATGTGACCCTTTTGATAGTTATACTTCTTCTAGCAGATTCCATTGGGATATGAGTGTTTCTGGGATTGAGGCCTCAACCATGAAATATTATTTTAATCAATTATTGAACCTCTTACAGGACAGTCACACACTGTGGCAGCAGCTTCATTGTAATATTTGCTTGTGCTACCACCAAGCTTGCTGTGTAATGATCATTATAAATCTAATCAATACCTGATGTATGCCATTTTAAGAGGAATACATAACCATGGACTGAATGTGTATGTACCCAGAATTTCATGTGTGGAAGCCATAACTCTCAATGAAATGAGACTTGTGGATTGAGTCTTTGGGAGTTAATTAGAATTAGATTAGGTCATGAGGCTGGAGCATTTAGGATTGGATAATGAGATTAGTGCCATAACAAGAATAAAGATCGCTATTTATACAAACACACAGCCATGGAAGGCCATGGTGGGGACATAGCTAAAAATTTTCATGTGCAAATCAAGAAAAGCACACAAACCAGGAAGTTAATAATCCGTTGCCTTGGTCCTGGCCTCCTGAAACTTCATTATTGTAAGAAAAATTTATTGTTTGAGCCACTTAGTGTGTAATAATTCCTTGGGGCAGGTGAGTAATATAGATATCAAGGATATAGATACCAAAGAACAAAGCTCTTAAAACCAACCAAAATTTCTCAGCTAAGTATTTGAGTTAGGATTGAAATCCTAGGGCAGTTTGAATGCAACATCTTGTGCTTTAGATATAGCTCACATTTAGTGATTGTGGTATTAAGACAATAAAATCTATTTATTTTAAATCAGTCAAGTATTTCCATATTTTTTTCCTTTAAAGATGATGTTTACTTGGCATTTCTCCATGAATGTGAAGCAAGTAAACAGAAATGTTGAATGGGCTTAGATGTTATGATCACAAAATGTATTATAAATAAAATATTCCTGTGAAGATCCTAGTGGGATGTTATACTTCAGAATATTCAGTATATTTCAGATTTCTGTTGATCACACATGAGTTTTTAGACACCTAAGGGGATTATTTCACATCAACTAGATATGAGAATAAAAAAAGATAGAAATTTATTTTCTATATAAACACAGTAGAAGCAAACAATTGATATCTATTTACCTTCTTTACCAGTTGAACTGAACTGTTGAAGTTTATTTCTAATTCAAAATTTGTTTCAGATATGACTTTTTAAATTCTTTATAAAATAATCTGTACCCGCATGCTTATTGCAGCTCAATTCGCAATAGCTAAGCTTTGGAATGAACCCAAATGTGTGTCAACTGAAGATTAGATAAAGAAATGATTGGATAAATACACTATGGAATACTACACAGTGGTAAAAATAAGTGAATTAGTGTCATTAGCAACAAAATGATTGAAACTGGAAAACACCATACTTAGTGAAGTTAGCCACTCCCAAAAGGATGGATATCATATGTTCTGCTTGATTTGTGGTAACTGATAGAGGTAATCTATAGAAGTGAAATTGACAGCTTGAGATACGATGATTTTGAACATCCCTTGTCTCGACTGTTGAGGAATCACTTTTTTTTTTTAATGCTATTTGTTGAACTGTTTACTTAGTATAGAGTTAGTCTTATGTGTATAAAGTTAATTCAAAATGGATCTTGGTAAAAAATAAGAATGGGAATAGGAAAGGGAGGAGGAAGAAGGGTGAGAGTGCAGGTGGGAGGCTGGGTATGGTGGGAAGAATCACTATGTTCCTAAATTTTTATTTATGAAATATGTATGCCTTAAATACAAGGATTCTGGGAGAAAAAAAGCCTTCCTCTAAATCTGATCAATTACTTTTTTTGGGGGGATGGGGGTGGGAGACATTAAACTGGCAACAAGTTGTATAAATAAAAGCTACTTATGCGGACCAGCATTATGGCACTGTGGATTTAGCTACTGTTTGTGACACTAGCATCCCATATTGGAACTCTTGTTCCAGTTCCAATTGCTCTGTATCCAATCCAGTTTCCTGCTCATTCACCTAGGAAGGCAGCAGAAAATGTCCTAAGTATTTCAGTCTCTGCCATCCACATGAGAGATTTGGATGGAGTTTCAGGTTACTGGCTTCAGCCTGCCAGAGCCTGGGCCATTTCAGTCATTTGGAGAGTGAACTAGTGGATGGAAGATCTATGTCTCTGTCTCTTTCTGTGTCTGTGTTCTCTCTCTCTCTCTCTCTCTCTCTCCTCTGTGTGTATGTGTTTCTTTTTTTTTTTTCTTCTCTGTCTCTCCATCTGCTTTTCAAATAAATAAATCAGTCTTTAAGAACAAGCTACATATGGCACAGTAAGGTCAACTAAGACTCATTTCTTGAGCAGATGCTGTTCAAGAGAAGCAATGGAACTCAGAAAAATCCCAGTTGTTTTTAGTACTCCTAAGAACTGTGTGCTAGAATATAGAAAGCACATACTTAATTGTGTTAAATCTCAGGCTATTCATAGTATAAGATAATGCTGAATGCATAAAAAGCAGTTTGAGTAAGCTTTCATTAGCAATAATAGAAACAGCAGATAAGAAACCTGACCCAGTCTATATATGATATCCTCTAGTGTGTTAAAAAACAAAAAAACAGTGTTTATTGTCCTAGGAAGAGTGAGGGATATAGAGGAACCTGCTGTTGTTTTCATGTATTTTTATTCCATTAGCAAGTGATATTATTCAAGCCTCATTATTGCTCCTAATGAAGCAACACATCAAAGCTAAATTTCAAGTCAATGTGGAGTATTTGAGTGAGTTCCTGCAGTGTGTTGAACTTGGTGAGAAAGCTTTTGAGAAAAGAGCAAAACCAGAGAACAATCTTTCAAGTATCTTAATTTCCATGATAAATGTTGACACCCCTAGTTTAATATTTGCCCCAAACTGAGAGTGATATAAATAACACAAAAGCCATTTGCAGGGCCATCTACTTCTCTTGCTGCTTCTGCAAATAGGAATTTTACAGTATGGATGTGGGCAAGGCAATGCTCAAGAAAAGGATCATCCACAGCTATGTTTGTCAAAGGAAACAATAATGGAAACTTTGTTTCTAAATTCAGGTGGCCCTTGGCTTACAATGATTTTTTTTTCACTTTAAAATAGTGTGAAATCATATAATACTCTGATTTTCAAGTTCAGTATTAGTAGTCAATAAATTACATGAAAAATTCAAGAGTTTACTATAAAATAGGCTTTGTGCTATATGGTCTTGCACAAGCAAGGCTAATGTAAATGTTTAAGTAGCCTAGGCTAAACTATAATGTGTGGTGGGTAAGGTCAATTAAATGTATTCTCAACTTATGATATTCTCAACTCATTATGAATTTATCAAGATGTAACTCCATCTTAAATTGAGGAGTCTCTTGTGTACAAATTTACAGTACTGTTAACTTTTCCTGGCTGGAATTCTTTACTGTAGAAACTTACTATCAGGGAGCCAAAGATACAGAGCTCCATTTTTATCTTTCCATGAATATATGTTTACAAAAGCGTTCTAAAATATAAATTAAATTTTAAAAAGTCTGTTATTTATCAACCTTCAAAAGACAACTAAGCTAAATTAAATGAAACCACTTCCAAAGACAAGTAATATTATGGTTAGATATTCATATTTAGGGGCAGGAATTTAGCTATGTGGTTAAGATATCTATATCCCATATTGCAGTGCCTGTATCTGAGTCCTAATTCTACTCCTAATTCCAGCTTTCTGTTAAAGCAGACCCTAACAGGGAGCAGTGATGGCTCAAATAATAGCTTTTTTCAACCCATGTGGGAGACTTGGATTGAGTTCCTAACTCCTGGCTTTGGCCCCAGCAGAGCCCCTGTGTTGTGAGCATTAAGGACGTCAAGTAGTCCACTGTTAGTAGAATTCAATGAGAAGATAACCTTGGAAAATTGTTGGGAAGGTGACACAGGCAGGCCACAAAGCAGAGCAAAACCAGTGTGTCTGGAACTGTGCTGTTTTCCACAAGGAGCTGGGTCCCCCATGATGGGAACTTTCTGAAAGCAACGATATCACTCAGAAAATTATACTAGAGACATACACCTTGTCTTGCTGGTAGCTTATTAGATGGGTTATGATGGAGCAAGATCTCATTTCATCCACCCAATACACCACTAGATGTTCTTTTTGTAGAGTAGCCCATGTTACAATGATATGATTAATGATAATTCCGTGTTTTATTCTACTTTCTGTTGCTATAATAACACATCTGAGACTGGATAACCATAAAGAAAAGAGATTTGCTTAGCTCACAGTTCTATGAGATGAAAGTTAAAGCTGGGGTGGCCATATTTGCTCCATTTCAGGTGATGTTCTCATGCTGCTCCATGCATGGAGTAAAAGTAGAACAGACATGTGGACACACGCACAAGAGAGAAATAGGGTCTGCACTCTTGATATAGCAAGTTCATTTCTTCCAAAGAAGTATTATGAGAGCTCCACCAAAAAGCCTTTCCTAGGCAACATGACCCAACGGCAGCAAATTGAAAAACTAAGCCTTGCCACAAGATTTGAAGTAGGTCAATTGTATTCCCACTTTAATGCCTCATAAACTTAGCTGTACTTTGGTTTTCTTATTTGTATGTGGGAGTAATACCACTCTTGTCCCAGAGAATTCATTTTAATATGCAATTATTTTAAATACTTATTTTTTTATTTATTAGAAAGTGAGAGTCACAGAGAGACTTCCTATACCTATACCTATACCTATACCTATACCTATACCTATACCTATACCTATACTTCCTATACCGGAAGACACACACACACAGCACACACACACAAACACAGAGAGGGAGAGATTTTTATATCTGTTGTTTTACTTTCCAAATGACTGCAATGGCTTGAGATGGGCCAGGCTCAAGCCAGGAGCCAGAAGCCTCCTTCAGGTTTCCCACATGGGTGCAGGTGCCCAAGCATATAACCCATCCTTCACTGCTGTCTGAGGCACATTAGCAGGGTAGTGGAATCAGAAGTGGAGCAGCCAGGACTCGAACTGGAACCCATATGGGATACTGGTATTGCAAGCAGCTGCCTAACCCACTATGTCACAATGCTGGCTCCAATTCATTTATTTTTTTCTAAAAAATTTGAATCATATTTGCTTTGAATTTTAGCAATTACAGTTTAGTTTATGATAGATAGTCATAAATCGTGCACAGAAAGACTTGCTTTTTGTCTTTAGTAATCTGTAATAATGTAATAAATATAAAAAGAGCAATCAATAAGCACAAAAGCTAGAGTTTTGATAACATTTTGTACCCCTACTAATATGTCCTCCCTGAATAATTCTCCCCCTCGAAAGAAAATTTATCACATCTTATGTTAAGAATTCCATAGATTTTTGTACAGTTTTATCACTTTCTTGTTTTATCTTTTTTTTCAATTTTCAATAAAATTTTAATTTTATCAAAACTGATTTCATATTCTATCTAATATTATGGATGCATCTACATTAGAATGTATCTTGCAGTTTTATTAATATTGTTGCTTACAGAAAACACTATTATTTTTATTACTATTTAATATTTAATTATGAGTATCACAATTCCATAATTCACTATCTAATCAATGTGCACTTGATCTCATTTGAGGATTGTTCCATTGTGAGCCTTTTTAAAAAAAAATATGTTATTTTTTGCTGGCGTTGTGGCTCACTTGGCTAATCTTCTGCCTGCTGCACCGGCATCCTGGGTTCTAGACCCAGTTGGGGCACTGGATTCTGTCCCGGTTGTTCCTCTTCCAGTCCAGCTCTCTGCAGTGGCCTGGGAGTACAGTGGAGGATGGTCCAAGCGCTTGGGCCCTGCTTCTGCATGGGAGACCAGAGGAAGTACCTGGCTCTCTTTCTCTCACTGTCTAACTCTGCCTGTCAAAAATAAATAAATAAATAAAAACAAATTTTGTTATTTTTAATACCTCTGCAAAGGTTTTTCTGAACATGTATCTGGGGATAGAATCTCTGGGACTTTAGGATATTTAAATGCTCAACTTTTTAGATAACTAAAAAGGCTTTTTTTTTTTTTTTGACAGGCAGAGTTAGACAGTGAGAGACAGAGAGAAAGGTCTTCCTTCTGTTGGTTCACCTCCCAAATGGCCACTACGGCCGGCATGCTACGGCCGGTGCACTGTGCCAATTTGATCCGAAGCCAGGAGCCAGGTGCTTCTTCCTGGTCTCCCATGCGGGTGCAGGGCCCAAGTACTTGGGCCATCCTCCACTGCCTTCCCGGGCCACAGCAGAAAGTTGGACTGGAAGAAGAGCAACCGGGACAGAATCCGGCGCCCCAACCAGGACTAGAATCCAGGGTGCCGGTGCCGCAGGCAGAGGATTAGCCTAGTGAGCCGTGGTGCTGTCCCAGAAAGGCTTTTCTTTTTTTTCTTTTTTTGTTTTTTTGACATCAGAGTATCACATATTCAACTATGATTTCTGCAGAATTTATAATAAACAGAAATAAAATAAAATCAAATATAGAAGCAGTATGGTTTTAGTTTCTTTGAAAAGGAGTATCACTGAATTTTGTTAATCTATTGTTTCTTCTCTTCATCAATAACTATATGAATATACCCAGAGAAATTTTTGGAATAAACTTATAAAATAAAATTCTCTAATTTATTTTCTCCTATACCCAAAAATATGTGCTACAGGATTGTAATTGGTAGAGTCTCTTAAGAAAAGCCTTTCTGAGAAGCTTTTCTTAAGAGACTCTACCAATTACAATCCTGTAGCACATATTTTTGGGTATAGGAGAAAATAAATTAGAAAATAAAATTCAGAAAGGCTTTTCTTAAGAGACTCTACCAATTACAATCCTGTAGCACATATTTTTGGGTATAGGAGAAAATAAATTAGAGAATTTTATTTTATAAGTTTATTCCAAAAATTTCTCTGGGTATATTCATATAGTTATTGATGAAGAGAAGAAACAATAGATTAACAAAATTCAGTGATACTCCTTTTCAAAGAAACTAAAACCATACTGCTTCTATATTTGATTTTATTTTATTTCTGTTTATTATAAATTCTGCAGAAATCATAGTTGAATATGTGATACTCTGATGTCAGTCTTAGTTGCTGAAGAAAAAGCACATATCCAGAGGTTTATGTTTAATAGATTCTTAAAATTTAGAATGTTTCAGATACTTAGTTGAATAACTGCACTGTCCTCTACAAATGCTTTGTGAACTAACAGACTGCCTTGCATAGATATTGTAGATGTGGTTTTCAGTTTCTTTAGTGGTTTGTGAACACATCCATCTAATTTCAGCAACAAGTTGTCACTTGAAGGTATAAATCAGTTGAATTTAGGCATTCACATTGTAAATTTGAAAGTGCTTTTCTCTGTGACCTATTGTTTTGCAATATATGTCAGTGCCTTAGGCTTTTGTTAGAATGATGACATTAATAGAAAGAAAAGTTACTATCTGTAAATACAAGCACTATTCTTATCAAATAGAAAATAATGCTCTCTGACATACAGACTGTAAGTTCTCATTTTTACCATGAAATAAGATCCTGAAACGAGACAGCAAATCTGACCAATATTAAATTTTTGGTTTATAAGTACAGTAAAATGAAGAATTTCTTGAAAATGATGCTCAGTGGATCAATGATGTCTGTAGTTTCTTATCCATCCAAAAATTCAATACATTTTTGTTTGGCAACAAGCATATATCAAACATTGTCTAGTTTTAAACTTCAAGGACCTCAGAATCTAGTGACCAATAGATAGGTAAAAAGCTGTAATGAAATGTGGTATAGGGCACAGGCTAAATATTCTGTTGGAGGAGATGGCCGGAGATGCTTCCTCAGACAAGTTTTCTAAAGAAATGGAGCATTTAGATCTTTAATTTATGTTGAGTGGATTTTTGTGTAAGTTGTAAGATAGGGGCCTTGCTTCACACATTTGCATGTAGAAATCCAGTTTTGCAGAACCATTTGCTCCAGGGATTGATTTTTGCTCCTTGGTCAAATATAAGTCAGCTGCTGATGTTTGGATTGATTTCTAGTATTTCTATTATTTTCCATTGGTCTATCATTCTATTTTTGTACCAGTACCAGGCTGTTTTGATTATAACTGCCCTGCAGTATGTCTTGAAATTTGGTATTGTGATGCGTCCAGCCTGGATTTTGTTGTCTAAGAATGCTTTAGCTATTCCAGGTTTCCTGTGCCTCCATGTTGGGGACACTCTCCCCCTCCCTAATAGCTCTAGGCATGGAAAGATGCCTGCATAGCCTCTTGCCCTGAGGACTGAAACATTCTGCGATAACTAAAGAGCATCCTGTGGTTAAGATAACATGTGCCTGCTTGTGATAACTATGTCCTGCCACCTGACCTTCAACCCTGAACAGATCCTGAAACAGCTCCTCTTTCCCACCCCCTACTGCTTCCCCTAAGAAGTATATAAACCCCTGTGTAAAAAAAAATAAACTTTGCAGCTTGATCAGAACTCTTGTCTTGCTGCCTTCCTTGTGTCTCCTGTCCCTTTCATTCCTCCTTCTAGGTGCTTGGCCCTAGTTGACATCCCGCGGGACGGGACACATCCATATGAATTTCAGCATCATTTTTTTCTATATCTGCAAGAAATGTTTTGGTATTTTGATTGGTATAGCATTGAATCTATAAATTGCTTTCAGAAGAATGGACACTTTCATGATATTGATTCTTCCAATCCATGAACATGGATGATTTTTTTTTCATTTTTTATATCTTCTTCCATTTCTTTAATGTTTTGTAATTATCATCATAGAGATCTTTGATACACTTGGTTAATTTATTCCAAGAAATTAGGTTTTTTTGTAGTTCTTGTGAAGGGGATTGATCTTAGAAGATCAATCTCAGTCTTTGCATTGTCTCTGTATGCAATGGCTGTTGATTTTTGTGTATTGACTTTATATCATTCTACTTTACCAAACTACTCTATGAGTTCCAATAATCTCTTAGTGGAGTCTTTTGTATCCCCATATATAAAATCATGTCATTTGTAAATAGGGGTAGTTTGACTTCCTCCTCCCCAATTTGTATCCATTTGATTTATTGCTTATGAGCTCTGGCTAAAACTTCCAGAACTATATTGAATAGCAAATGTGATATTGGACATCCTTTTCTGGTATCAGATTTCAGTCGGAATGCTTCCAAAGTTTTCCCATTCAATAGGATGCTGGCCGTAGGTTTGTCATAAATTGGCTTGATTGTGTTGAGGAATGTTCCTTCTATACCTAGTTTGCTTAGAGTTTTCATCATGAAAGTGTGTTGTATTTTATCAAATGCTTTCTCTGCATCTATTGAGATAATCATATGGTTTTTGTTCTGCAGTTTGTTAATGTGATGTATCACATTGATTGATTTGAGAATGTTGAACCATCCCTGCATACCGAGGGTAAATCCACTTGGTCTGGGTGGATGATCATTATGATGTGTTGTTGGATTTAATTGGCTAGAATTTTTTGAGGATTCTTGTGTCTATGTTCATTAGGGAAATTGGTCTGTAATTCTCTCCCACTATTTGTATCTTTTTCAGGATTAGAAATTAAGGTAATGCTGGCTTCATAGAAAGAATCTGGAGGCATTCTGTCCCTTTTGATTGCTTTTAAGAACCTGAGAATAATTGGAGTTAGTTCTTTAAATGTCTGGTAAAATTAGCAGTTAAGTCATCCATCCTGGGCTTTTCTTTGTTGAGAGGGCCTTTATTACTGATTCGATTTCTGTGTTGACACAGACATTTTAGCATCCAAAGCAGAACAGCAGGACTAGCATTCCTAAGAGATGCTGATGTGGCAAGCAGAAGCTTAACCTGCTGTACCACAATACCAGCCCTCAGAAATTCAAATTTAAAAGTAGAATTTAGGAATGGGTGTGTATCCTACAGCTTGAGATGCTTATGTCCACTTCAGTATTCCTGTGTTTGGTTTCTAACTCTGACTCCGAATTCCAGCTTCCTGCCAATGCAGACCAGGGAGGTCGTGATGGCAACTCAAGTAATTGTGTTCTGGCCCCCAGCCAGAAGCTCTAGATTGCATTCTTCATTTTTAATTTCAACGCTAGCCAAGTTCTAAAATATTGCAGGCATTTGTTTGCAGGTAAACTAGCAGACTGGAGCTCTCCCTCTTTCAATTTCTATCTGTCTGAAATAAATAAATAGAATTAAAGGTAATAAATAGCATTAAAAACAGAATCAAGTAAAAACTGCAAAAAGAAATAAAACAAAAGGTGATACTAGACCTCCACAAAACACAGATGAAAGATGTAAATGAGGAACAAACTATAGTTATTACATCCACGAATTATAGAAATCAGTAGAAAGTAGAAAAAATAATTTCAATCTTTAATTGGAGGTGCGTTGTATACGTATCTCTAAAGATTCTTGATGTAATTAAACAGTATCCTTTCAACATTTGAGAAAACAAAAATTTCTTAACTGGGAGCCAATAAATTTATATTAAAAAGACAATAAAAACTATAGCATCTTGGTAATCAAAATACCTTATTCCATAAATGAAAAAGCAAGTTGAACCCTGAACAAAAAAAAGAATTGTAAATCTTATACCTGAAAAAATATTTTAATCCAGAATTGACATGCAGAATTTTTATAATTTTATTGTTAGAGGAAAATCAACCTATTTCACAAAAATAGGCAAGATATTTGAATAGCCCTTTAATAAAGAAGATATGTGAATGACAAATATAATTATTACTGATAAAAATGCAAATTGATATCACAAAATGATGTACCACTTCATGGTTACTAAAATGACAAAAAAGTGATTTATAATATAAAAATTTTGGCAAAAGAATGTAGACACTAGAATGTTCATGTATTCTTAGAGGGAGTCTAAAATGTCATAACCACATGGAAAAAGTGTTTACCTCTTTTTAAAATAATGCTAACAATGCAATTACCCTATAAGAAAAATTCCACAAGGCATACTTTACTCAAGAGAATTGAAAATCTGTATCAACATCTGATTGGAACAAAAACAAAATCCTTTTATAGTAACCAGGAGAAGCACCTGGCTCCTGCCATCAAATCAGCATGGTGCGCCAGCAGCAGCGCGGCGGCCATTGGAGGGTGAACCAACAGCAAAAGGGAGACCTTTCTCTCTGTCTCTCTCTCACTGTCCACTCTGCCTGTCAAAAATATATATATATATATATATATATATATATATATATATATATATAGTGACTGTATATCTATTAACCAGAACAGAGAACTAAGTTGTAGTATATTCATACAAAGGAATATTATTTAGCAATGAAAAGAATAAACTAATGCTACAATAGCAGGCCTGAAGCATAAAACTGCGCTGAGAAAAAGAGAGAATACACAAAAATATTTACAGTGTACTTAATTTTGTGTGACATTCAAAATAAGCAGAAATAATGCATGATGATAACACATTGATCTTGAGAGTGTATATTCACTTGAGAAACTGTATGAAAATACCAATGTGAGGGAAAATATTGTATTTGTGGATCTTTTATTGAAAGTGGGTATGAAATGCCTTCAATCTACACCCTAAGCATATGTATATTTCGCTGAATGTAAACGTTACACATTCTCTTTGGATACATTTAGTAGCAGATGTGACATGCTGAAAGAAATTTGCAAACATAAGTAACTGAGTGAAAAGTTCACCAAATGAAGTACAGGGGCAGAGAAGTGAAAAATGTAGAAGAGAGCTAAGACATGGGAAAAAAATACAGTGAAAAAAATCGAAACTATGTTATTGGTCTCAGTCAATGGCAAGAGAGAGAATGGCATGGAAGTCTCACTTGATGAGATAATGGCTAGTAATTCTCAAACACTGATGAAGGAAATCAGTTGAGAGATTTTAAGAATTGAACAAGCATCAATTAGGATGAATAAAAAGATCTCCCTGTAAAAAAATCAGAACAAAATTATTGAAAAGCTAAGATAATGGGAGCATCTTCAAAGATGTCATCAGATAGATGGATTACCTTTCAGAAGTATAATGATTCATCTGACAGCTGGCTTCTTAACAGAAATTATAGAATCCAGATGATAATGCTCCTATTTCTTCAAGGGCTTGAGTGAAAACATCTGCCAACATAAAGCTATAAAATCATAATTTTTTTAAAGAAATGATACTGTAAGAGTAAAAGTAAAATGAAACATTGACTAAAGAATATTCTTACCTGTGTTCTTTATGAGCAACATGAAAGAAAATTAGAGTAAAAAATATCTTGGATTAGAAAAATGGTACCAGATGGAAAACTAGAGATTTATTAAACAACATGGACCAATGGACACCTTATATTTTTGAAAATCTAAATGATTATTTACCATATGAGGAAATTTCAAAAAGTTAGTGAAAAAATGAAATTAAAATCTCAAATTACTCTGGTGCAAAAACTTGGAGTTCTATGCATAAATTTTTCATAGTATGCAATTCCCTTAACTCTTTGAAAACCTCTCATATAAAGCAGTCATTTAGTATGTTCAAAATTTACATGAAATTAACTTTTCAATGATAATGTCTTTTATTTCAGGAGGAAGTAAAGAGAGAAAATGATGCAAGGCTTGCATTAATAGTAGAGGGGCTAAAATACCAATCATTGTACAATTGCAAAAATCAAAAATGAATGTTATAATTTATAGGGCAATTATAAAAGAGGATTGGAAAGAGTATTTTTAAAATTCACCCTATTAAAAGTGGAAGTTGAATAAATAAAAATAATTAAATGATGCAAAAATGATTGAAAACAGACATGTAAATAAATACACCAAATGCAAATGGGCTTAATTTTCTAATTTTTAAAATGAATGAATTGTCAAATTTAATTTGAAATAATTCTTTTTTAAAAGGAAAATCTAAACATAGAAGCATAGAAATTTAAAGGGAACAGTTTTGAAGAACATATTCCATGAAACCATTACACAGAGAAAGCCAATGTAGCTATAATTATGCCCCAAAAAAGTAAATTCTGAAAGTACGACTGGTGACAAAGATAATACATATTTCATAATAAAACTTATAAATAATGAAATATAGAAAATTGTAAATTAATATATACTATAACATATGTTTTAGAAAAATAATCATCCTTATTGCAAGAGTTTTGAGTATAGCCCTCTCAGAAACCGAGAGAAATATCAGGCAACAATCAACATGGTTAAATATCATCAGAACAGCTCAAATAATAAACACTACCACATGGACATATTTAGAACATTGTCAAAATTACAGAATAATCAGTTTCTCAAAAACTACAAAAATTTATACAAGGACACTATATTTTATGCCATAAATTAAGTCTTCCAAAATGTCAAAATGTGTTAAAATCATTCAAAGTCTAGTCTCTAACCATAGTGCAATTAAGGTGAATATCTGTAAAAGAAGAAAATTAAAAGGGATCCAAACAATATGTACAAATGCACATGCATGGCACAATTGTGTATGTGTTTATATTTGTGTGAGTTAATGGGTTAATAAACGAATAGGTAGATATGTAGATAGGTACAGTTGATAGAGAATATATAAAAGAAGAAATAACAAAGGAATTTCAATAGAAACTAAATGCTTTAAATTCTGCTAATACAGTAATTCTACATAAGATTAGGTATGGAGAATCTTTAAAAAGTTCATGGAAATTTTATATGCGTGGATTTCAAATATTATATAAAAATCAACATATCTTTTAATTTGATTTTTCCCAATTTTTAAGTACCATTTCATTTACGTAGATTCTGCTGCTAACACTGTGCTAATGTGATGATCCTGAAATGTAAGTTCATTTTTTAGAAAACAAAAAAAGTGGAAACTAATAAATTATCAACTTGTGAAATTAGGGACAAAAACGTAAAAATCCAATAATTTAGCATTTAGAAAAAATGAAATAGAATAGAAACATGCTAAAGATACAAATAATTTGGACAAATTCCTAAGATGGGATAACAAAGAAGGAAATATACAAATAATATTTATCAGGAATTTGGAAGTGTATATCATTGCTTGTCTTACAGATATTGTATAAGGAACTTAATATTAGGAACAAATTAATACATTCAAATATCTATTTGCTATTATCAAATTTTCTTTTTTATTTTTTGACAGGCAGAGTGGACAGTGTGAGAGAGACAGAGAGAAAGGTCTTCCTTTTGCCATTGGTTCACCCTTCAATGGCCGCTGCGGCCAGTGCGCTGCACTCCCGGGCCATAGCAGAGGGCTGGCCTGGAAGAGGAGCAACCAGGACAGAATCCGGCGCCCCAACCGGGACTAGAACCCGGTGTGCTGGCACTGCAGGCAGAGGATTAGCCTATTGAGCTGCGGCACCGGCTATTATCAAATTTTCTAAACAAAATACAACCCACAAAAGTGACATATAAAAGAAACAGAAACATTTTCCAGATGAAAAATATTATTTCCTAAGTGAAATTTTTCTTTAAAAAAACTGATAACAGAGATCTTCATTATTGTAATCTACCTAAAATTAAAAGAATAGTGTCACTTGTTATGCACAAACTTTCAAGAGAATATGAAACAAGACTGTAGTTATCAACTAGGTTATTGAAGCTACCATTTTATTTTGGTATTAAAATCCAAGAGGGAAATTATGAGGAAAAAATCTTACACAACACGACAACTTACAAGGTGATACAAAAATCTGATATCAAATATTAGCAAATTAATTTAGTAAGATATAAAAAATGGTGATGTGATATCCTGTCAGATTTTTAAAAGGTTTATTTATTTATTTATTTGAAATGCATTGTTACAGAGACAAAAGAAAGAGACACAGCAAGAGAGAGAGAGAGAAAGAGAGAGAGAGAGAGAGAGAGAATTTTCTGATTTCTGTTCATTCCTCAAATGGCTACAATAGCTAGGACAGGCTCCTGAAACTCTATCTGGGTCTCCCATGTGGAAGACTGGTACCCAAGCACAAGGGCCACATCCCAGTGCTTTCCCAGGCTTCTTAGCAGGGAGCTGGATACAAAGGGGCCTTCCAGATCTTGAATTGGTGCTTATGTGGGATGCTAGCTTATCCCACTGTGCCACAATGCTTGCCCCCAAATTTGTTTTGTAAGCAGGAATGCAGGATGAGTAAGACATTTGGAAATCTATTGATGGAACCAGCCACATTAATAACATAGAGAAAATATGCACAATAAAGTTCAGTATATATTCATGATTTAATACATATATCAAAGCAAAATGGGATAAGAAAGGAACTTAATATACTAAAGTTATCTGTAAAGAAGTTACAGCAAATCTCCTATCAAATGGTACAAACTGTCCTCTGAAATCAGCAGGAAATTCAAGAATGATGTTCTGTTTTTTACCTCTTTTATTCAGCATTGTTCTTGAGATTTAAGCCTATGTAATAAACAGGACCAAAAGAAAAAAAGAACTAGAAATGTCAAATATTTGCATAATTACACCAGTAAATGCACCAAGGACTGTGAGGAGCAACCAGCCCTTTCCTGTGTGGTCAATCTGATGAGACAAGAATGGGGTAATTATAGGTTTGGAATCTGGTATCTTACTCCAGGACTGGAACTCAGAAAGCCTGGGGAAAGGACAAGGTTTTTAGAGCTTCATTTATCGTGGTAGCAAGTTTAATATCAACAGCAAGCCTGAGGATAGCCACATACAAGAAATCTACTAAAAAATATTAGAAAATGTGTGGAGAAACTGCAATGCAGTCTGGGTTTTAGCAAGCAGTGGGGAGCTCCGGAGCCTTTGCAGGGTGGGGGAGCATATGCAAGTCTGCTCTAGCCTACTGCACAGAGAGAAGATGCCTTTGGTTTGGAGTCAACTGGGAATGCAGCCCTGGAAATTGAGGCAATGGAAACAATTCAATTTATGCAGTTGGCAGTATCATTGCATGGCACTGGTGAGAATCACCACGTTAGTGAATGCTAGCTCCAGGTGTAGCAGGAGCCAATGGTGACACGCTGGAGAGTGGTCATCCCAAGCGCTCCTTTCCACCTTGACATTTACAGATGGAGGATGGAAAGGGAAGAGTTCCTTGAAGAGAAAATTACATAAAACCTGTCTTTCCTCCTGGGTTATTAGGATTGCCTTTAATTGACAAGTTTATAGGTCCTCTTTCTTTGTGACCATTTACCATCAATAATATGTACATTTCCAAAATAATATGTACATTAAATAAAGACAGTCATCCATACAAAAAAATCTGTCCTAAGTTTTTAACATTTGAGGTGAGCATTTGGCTCAGCGGTTGGGACAATACTTGGGGCATCTGTGTTCCATATTGGAGAGCTGCACTGGTGCTTCTGTTGGATCCAGATCAGTCCAGCTGCTGTGTATCCTGGAAGGAAACAGGTGATATCCCCAGTACTTGAGTCCCTGACATTTGGGATACCTGGATTACCCAGATTGACTTCTGGGCTCTTGGTTATGGCTTGATCCATTTTTGAATGTGAAAGACTTTGGGGAATAAAGCAGCAGATGGAAGCTTCCTCTCTCTCTCTCTCTCTCTCTCTCTCTCTCTCTCTCTCTCTCTCCCTCTTAAAGTTAAAGTGTTTTTTTTTTTTTTTTTGACAGGCAGAGTGGATAGTGAGAGAGAGACAGAGAGAAAGGTCATCCTTTTTGCCATTGGTTCACCCTCCAATGGCCGCTGCAGCTGGCACATCTCGCTGATCCAAAGCCAGGAGCCAGGTGCTTCTCCTGGTCTCCCATGCGGGTGCAGGGCCCAAGGACTTGGGCCATCCGCCACTGCCTTCCCGGGCCATAGCAGAGAGCTGGCCTGGAAGAGGGGCAACCGGCATAGAATCCGGCGCCCCAACCGGGATTAGAACCCGGTGTGCAGGAGCCGCAAGGCAGAGGATTAGCCTGTTAAGCCACGGCGCCGGCCAAAAGTTAAAGTTTTTAAAATTTGTCCTCACTCTTAGAGAATACTTCATAGGGAAGAAATTCAGAAATATAGATGGGTGGCAATGGGTAGTGAATAATTTGTGGGGTTCATGGTGTTGGGTTTGTTTAATGCGTGAAAGAACTTGAGTTAGTAATTAGAAGGAATTAATGAAAATAGCATAGTAGAAGATAAACTGGCTTCCATAAATACTTATTGAGTAATGATACTTGAATATTAGTAAAAACTTAAAAATAACTACATTTGAATGATCATTTGTGAACTTAATTCATATTTCTTACTCATAGTGGTGAGTATATTATTTAAATCCCTTACAAATGACAATAGGATGGCATTACTATTGAAACAGAATGAAAATAGAAGAGAGAAACAGATACAAGATTTTAGTCAATGCCAAGATGTTTTATGGCATATGCATAATTTTATTTATATTCAATAATAGAAATTATTTTATCAAATCTGGAAGTTGAACTTTTTTAAATGAAAACTGGAGTCAAACTCATTTTCTTTTTTCTTTTTTTAAATATTTATTTATTTATTTGAAAAGCAGAGTTACAGAGAGGCAGAGGCAGAGAGAGGGAGAAAGATAGAGATCTTCCATCCACTGGTTCACTACCCAAATGTCTGTAACAGCCCGAGCTAAGCAGATTTGAAGCCAGGAGCTAGGAGCTAGGAGCTTCTTCTGGGTCTCCCACATGAATGCAGGGGCACGAGGACTTGAGCTATCTTCTACTGCTTTCCCAGGCCATAGCAGAGAGCTGGATTGGAAGTGGAGCATCCAGGACAAACCGGCGCCCATATGGAATGCTGGTACTGTAGGTGGTGGCTTACTTTACCCACTTAACATTTCTTTAGGTAGCTTTTTATATTAAGAATAGCTATATCTTATTTGCACAGTTGTATAGTTTCCTTTCAATATGGACATTGTTCTATAGTCAGTGAAATAAAGCAATGAACTATACAACAAAAATCCCCATTCTCAGAGACTTATATACTAGTGGTATGAATCTGGTATTTTTACTTTGACTTCTGAAGATGAACTTGCATCCATTCTATATCCAAGAAAAACTGATGAATTAAACTGTTGTGCCCAAATTGTTGGATCCCCAAATGCCGCCAGAGACTTGAACACACTGAAATGCAAGAGCAAGGTTTATTTTGGAAGTACAAGCCGTGTCAGGGACCCTGTCTACTCAACCGCGCAGCAGAGGGGAGAGGAAGGCCCCGAGCCACGCTTGGGAGTCTCTTTTAAAGCCAGGTTACGGTTACGTCATCGAGGGGTGTGGGGTAACAATGGATTGGCTGGGGTCACCTCTGGTACTTCCTTATCGAAGCGGTTGTTCCTGATTGGGTCAGACCCAGGGGATTTCCTTATATGGTGAATGCTAGCAAGCTGTTCCGTTGGAACTTTCGGTTTCCCCAGAGTGAGGCTGCTTCTATGGGAAGTCGGGCCTGCCTCTTCGAATGGAGGCATTTTTTCGAAACATAATTACTCCGGCCCTTCAAAACAACAATTACAGCAATCTTCACCCTTTTTTTGTTGCACAGACAAAATCAATAATTTTTATATGTGCTCAAAAGGAAATCCAGACAGTAACACCTAATATACATAACAAGCAATATGTTCTCTAATTGATTAAAACACATCTTTTCCCCTAATCACAAGAATTATGGCTGAGAACTGTTTTTTAAAAGATTTATTTAGGCCGGCGCCACGGCTCACTAGGCTAATCCTCCGCCTTGCGGCGCCGGCACACCGGGTTCTAGTCCCGGTCGGGGCACCGATCCTGTCCTGGTTGCCCCTCTTCCAGGCCAGCTCTCTGCTGTGGCCAGGGAGTGCAGTGGAGGATGGCCCAAGTGTTTGGGCCCTGCCCCCCATGGGAGACCAGGAGAAGCACCTGGCTCCTGCCATCGGATCTGTGCGGTGCGCCGGCCACAGCGAGCCAGCTGCGGCGGCCATTGGAGGATGAACCAACGGCAAAAGGAAGACCTTTCTCTCTGTCTCTCTCTCACTGTCCACTCTGCCTGTCAAAAATAAAAAAAAATATATAATAAAAAAAGATTTATTTATTTTATACTTATTTGAGAGGACTAGTGACAGAGCATGAAAGCTGAGAAAGAGAGAGAGAGAGATAGAGAGAGAGAGAATCTTTCAACTGCTGACTCACTTGTCAAATGTCTAAACAACCATTGATGGACTGAGATGAAGCCAGGAGCCAGGAGCCAGGAATTCCACTTGGGTCTCTCACGTGGTATTAGAGGCTCAAGCGCTGAGCCACTATCTGCTGCTTTCTGGGTGCATTATCAGGAAGCTGGGTCAGAAGCAGACGAGCCAGGACTTGAACTGGCACTCTGATATGGGATGTTGGTGTCATAAGTAGGGACTTAATCCACTGTGCTCTATTGAGGACACCTTAAACTCTAGTATTTTGTGTTTCTCCACAGTTTTAAAGTAAGATTACTATACATTTCTGTAATGGGGAGTAGAATGCTGAGATAGCCCCAATCCGCTCTCTTTCAGATGCCCAGTCTCTGTACAATGCACTACCCCTTTGTGCAGACAGGATGGGCAGTGTGATAGATTGGATTATGTAAGATGACCAACGTGGAAGAACTTACAGATTTGTTTAGATCTTGAATTAGTTCACATTGAGTTTATCAAAATTGAAATCTTTCTAGGTAGGGTTTATCTAACTAGGTAAGTCCTAAAAAGGAACTGATATCCTCTGAAAATAGAGAATTAAAGTGTGAGAGAGACTTTCTTGCTGGCTTTGAAGCCAACTGCCCTGTTTTTGAGAAGGCTAAGATAAGGCAGTGGCCTCTACAACATGGTAGCCACATGCAGCCCATAACCAAAAAGAAAATGGGACTTCAATCTGAATGTCCTTGGAAGAAGACAACAGCCTGTTGACACTTTATTTCAACATTCTGAGACCCTGGCTCTGCTATGTCAAGACTTTGAACCTGTCAAAACTGTGAGAAAATGCATTTGCATCGCTTTTCATCTTCTGAATGTGTGGTGCCCTGTTTCCTGGTAGTAGAAAACTACTAAAGGTAACATAGAAACTGTCCCCTACTTTAGATTTCAAATGAATAGGACTGCATTTCCTGGCCATTAGTAGGGTGCTGAATCAAAAATGCAGTAGCTGGGATGAGAACTGGTGCCATGTTGGATGCTAGCATCTTAGGCAACAGCTTTACCCACTACACCTCAACACAGTTTTCTAAACCGTGGTTCTGTTGGCTAGCAATATATAATGTGATTCTACTTAAAAATACATATTATGGGGCCAGTGTAGTGGCTGTGGCATAGCAGGTAAAGCCGCCACCTATAATGCAGGCATCCCATTTGGGGGCTGGTATGTGTCTCAGCTGCTACACTTCTAATCCAGCTCCTTGCCAATGAGAAAAGCAGTGGAAGATAGCCCAAATGCTTGGACCCCGACACCCATGTGGGAAATCCAGATGAAACTCTTGGTTCCTGGCTTTGGCTTGGCTCAGGCCCGGCCATTTCAGCCATCTGGGGAGTGAACCAGTGGATAGAAGATTTCTCTCTCTCTCTCTCTCCCCTTGTATCTTCCTGTCTCTCTCTCTGTAACTCAGACTTTCAAATAAATGAATAAATCTTTAAAAAATACATATTGTATGTTAAGCTGCAGTTTAAAAATGAGTTTGTTGTGAGTCTAAAGGTGTTTGAAGGAGAGACATATTGCTAACAGTTCTTCAAATTATGGAGTTAATAATTAAGCCCTAGAACACCCAGTTCTTTTCAGGATATTTCCCAAAGCTTTTAAATTCCCTATCTGAATCTCAATTAGTTATATACATCTTTTCAGACTGGAATATTAATTCTAATTATTCTATTTTTAAGGATTTTTTTTTATTTGAAAGGCAGAGTTGGAGATAGGGAGAGATGAAGAGTGAGAGGGGAGGAAGAGGGGGAAGGGTTGGGAGAGGGAGAGAGGGAGAGACAGAGAGAGAGAGAGGTCAATCTTCCATCGGCTGGTTTACTTCCCAAATGGCCAGAGCGAAGCCAGGAGCCAGGAGTTTCTTCCTGGTCTCCCACATGGGTGCAGGGGCCCAAATACTTTTCGGGGCTATCCTTCACTGCTTCCTCATGTGCATTAGCAAGGAGCTGGACAGGAAGTGGAGCAATGGGGACACGAACTAGTGCCCATATGGAATGCTGGTACTACAGGCAGAGGCTTTACCCACTACATCACAATTATTTCATATAAAATGTGTGAGCATGCTTTCTTGTATGCTTTCTTGTGTGATTCTTAAGATTTCCACATGCTTTCAGCTTTTGTTAGTAATATAAAAACAAGCTGAATCTGAAGAGAAGAATGCAATGGAACATACACTCTTTATTATCTGATGATCATTTTTGAAAAAAAAAAACATTCTGGGGTTCTACTTCCTGTTTCTCAGAGTAAAAATACTGAAAAGTTTCATTCATATTCTTAACTATCAACTGTAGTTTTTCTGTGAAATCCAACAACACTTCTGTTGAAATGAGACATATAGAATATAAAGCCTACTATTCTGTCCGTGTATAAGTGAAAACCTGAAACCTTATTGTACAGGAAATGGATCTTATCATTTCTGTAACTGTGCTAGGACTTTCTTTTGGAAAGGATTATACTGTGGCAAGAAGGCAGGGGGTGATTTACATTATTGTGTACTTTATCAAAAATTCCATTCTTTTTAATTTGAAGTTCAATCTATTTCAATTTGAAGGTTTCAGAGGAAGACAAATAGAACTGAAATTAATTGATAAAACTCATTGCAGCTTCTATTAATGTTCTTGGCATAATTGCTCACACTTTAGTCTGATCTCATTTAAGTCTATATTTATAATTAATTTAAATTGTATGGTAATTAGGTTAATAGTGTGAGAGATGGAGAAATTGAGATATTTTCACTGCAGGTTTTCAACCTGTGTCCTACTGTGTGGGACTCAATTCATTATTCTTTTTGATTAAAAAGAACACATCAAACTACTGACCCAGAGATTTTTAACTAAAGCTTGGCTGAAACCATACCTCCTGATGTTTGAAATAAATATTTTATTAGATATGATATTAACCAGCATAATTGATTAACCAATGACAAATATTTGGAAAGGCTTTGCATATTTATAAATTTGCAGAATGTCATCCTGCTGGGAGAATAGAAACTCCCAGGACTTGTAATGAGCTACATATTCCCAAATCCCTTCCCAGAGAGAAAAGCCATTATCACATTGTGACTGTTAAGTAATTTCTGTATATTTGGGCCTTGAAGAAATTATCCTTTGGTTTAAATAAAAAAAGCAGCTATGAACAGAATATGTGATTTGTACTGTAGAGTAAAATAACTGTATCTTGAGTTTAAATCTAACCTTACCTAGGAGTATAAAATGAATTTTAATTCAAAAGAGGATTATTCCTTTTTTACCTCAAATGCATATTTGTACCAAATGCCCCTTTCCAAAACTGCTAACAAACATGTAAGTGCTACAATTCTGGCCCTGAGGTGTCAATGTGGCACAGCAGGTTAACCTGCCACTTGAGACACCAACATCCCATATTGGCCTCTCAGTTTGAGTCCCAGCTGCTCTGCTTCCTACCCAGCCTCTTGAAAATGTTCCTGGGAGGCAGCTGATGATGGCCTGAGTGCTTGGAACCCTGCCTCCCGAGTGGGTGACCCAGATGGAGATATGGGCTTATAGTTTTGGGAAGTGAACCAGCAGATAGACATTCTCTCTCTCAATCTCTCTCTCTCTCTCTTTCTCTCTCTCTCTCTCATCTCTCTGTCATCCTGCATTCTGTCTCTCAAATAAATAAATACTTAAAAATAAAAATTCTACCCCTACTTTTCTAATTTTATAGAGTGATTCACTTAAGCTACTGCACAGGAAGTAAATACATTAAAAAAACAAAAAGAAAACCAATTAAAAAAAGAAATCATACACAAAAACACACATGTCTCCTGACTGGTATGTTTCTGAAATTGCTGAGTTTTCTCAGTTGAAATTATTCTGAGAGATGGAAAGCAATGAACAACTAATGCTGAGTGAGGATCTAAGATGTGTTTAAACTGACAGATACATTTTGGTTAACTGAGCCTGGAAGCCAACATCAGAATTTTGTGGTATCTATAGTGATTTTTTACTTCAATTGACATTTAATTATTTTAAACATAAAATCTAGGAAAATATATAATCTCTGATTTTGTAAATGAGATGATTTATTTATAATTAATCACCCTTATTCTCATAAAGTACACAGAGAAATTCATCAACTGTTAAAAATACCTATATGACTCTGCAGATACAGTCAAGAAATCTTCAAAGGGATTATATCTTCACTATTGTAGCAAAACACTGGACGACGGGTGTGGCTGACTTCCCTGCCTATCTATTTTAACATTCAGTCCTCTTTAGTAAATGCATATGTAAAAATATTTGTGGAACCATTGTCTAATCTCAGTGAAATCTTAAATAACTGGTTCTACAATGTCTAGTTGATATTTTACCATTAAAATTAAGTACTACAGAAATTTAGTGACTGATAATAAACTAATGTCATGGTTTCATGTTGTATTTTTTCTTTTTCTTCTACACTGGATTTATGTTGAAATTTTCTATGTTATATATTTTCACCAAAAATTATAAAACATCATCTTTGTACAACTTACTGTGAAGTAATTAAAAATAAATGCTAGTATTTGTTGCACTTTTTTTTCTTCTGTTGTTAGCCTATAATCTACACAGACACAGTGTTGCTAGGCCCATACCTCCTGAATGAGAGAATTATGGACAAACACTTGCTTTGGAACCTATCCTAATAATTTTATACCATGCTGCTCTCAATTTGCTGAGAATAATTTATAAATAATACCTATCTTACACATTTGAATCTCAGAGTTTAATGATTCAGAAAGAGAAACCAAAATAATTATTTTTTATTTTATAAGTTTTATTTTATTTCATTTGAAAGGCAGAGCTCGCACGTGCGAGAGAAAGAGGAATCTTCCATCTGCTGGTTCACTCCCCAAATGGCCTGAACAACCAGGACTAGGGCAGGCTGAGGCCAGGACTCAGGAGTTGAATCTAGTTCTCCTGTTCGCCCACATGGGTGTAGGGACTCAAGGACTTGGGCCATCTTCTGCCCAGGTGCATTAGCAGGGAGCTAGATTAGAATCAAAGCTGTGGAGATTCTAACCGGTGCCCATTTGGGATGCCACCACAGCAGATGCTGGCTTAACCCACTGTGCCACAGAGTGATTCCTTCCTTCCTTCCTTCCTTCCTTCCTTCCTTCCTTCCTTCCTTCCTTCCTTCCTTCCTTCCTTTTCTTTTCTCTTTCTCTCTTTCTCTCTTTCTCTCTTTCTTTCTTTCTTGACAGGCAGAGTTAGAGAGTGAGAGAGAGACAGAGAGAAAGGTCTTTCTTCTGTTGGTTCACCCCCCAAACGGCTGCTATGGCCAGCATGCTGCACCGATCTGAAGCCAGGAGCCAGGTGTTTCCTCCTGGTCTCCCATGGGGTGCAGGGCCCAAGCACTTGGGCCATCCTCCAGTGCCTTCCCAGGCCACAGCACAGAGCTGGACTGGAAGAGGAGCAACTGGGACAGAACCGGCGCCCCAACTGGGACTAGAACCTGGGGTGCTGGCGTCGCAGGAGGAGGATTAACCTAGTAAGCCACGGTGCTGGCCACAGTAATTTCTTACATCACATCTCTTATAAAAAAAAATCAGTCTTCTATTAAAAATACAACCTAGAGGTGTAGGCAGCCTATGGACAAGTCAAGGCCAATCTTGGCTTATGGAATTCCTGGGATAGGAAAGTCACCTACTCCCATCCTGAATGAGGATATTAATCAAGAACACTCTGTTAAAATTATCTGTGTTACAGGAGGCACGATAAGCTGCTTGCGTATGTTGTTATCTTTTGTGCTTCTTTGAGCTGTAGCTGGTTATATATAAATATCGCTGGGACACTGGAATAAATGAGCCTTGATCAGACCTTTGTCTTGGCTCCATTCTCCGTGCCCTTGTCCTTCTTTTCATTCCCATTCCCTCCTTCAGGTTCTGTTCAACTGATGTAGCTGGCCTGAACATAGAGGAAAGTTCAATTGTTTTTGCTGCATACTAGCCCAAAGATATCTAAATGAGTTGAGTTCAATATTGGTGTTTGATACACATATAAAACATTGTATACATATATATATATGTATGTTACAATTATATACTGTATCGTATATATACAATATATACGATACATTATATATAATGTATACAATATATAATGTAATATACAATATATAGACAATATATATATTGTATTATACATATATTGTATGCATTTCTAGGGACAGTGGCAAGAAATAAAATGTCAGAGGGAAGGCATTTAGCCTACAGTTAAAGGGCCTGGGGACCGTAATTGCATACTTACTTCTGGCTCCTGAATCTCGCTTCCTAGTAAGAGAAGGGTGGCAGTGGCGATGGCCCATGTAATTGAGTTCCTGCCGCCTATGTGGGAGACTTAGATACCTAGATTGAAACCCTGAATCTGGGATTAGACTCAGGGCACTTGAGATCATTTGGAGATTGAACCAGAGAATGGGAACTCTAACACTCTCTCTCTCTTTCTCTCTCTCTCTCTTTCTCTCTCTCCACTCTGCCTCTCTCTCTAAAATAAATAATGACAAACTTTAAAAAATAAAGTGAACAAAAAATAAAACTACCAGTATCATACAAGAACTACCAGTATCATACAAGAACTACCAGTATCGTACAAAAACTAACAGTATCATACAAGATGTGTGTGTGTGTGTGTGTATGTAGTAACTGCACTGAGAGAGGTGGATAATAACAGAGCTACAAATATTTCATCCTGATATTTTGGTCACCCTAATCCTTTCAATTTATTCATAGCATTTTAATCTCTCTCTCTCTCTCTCTCTCTCTCTCTCTCTCTCTCTCCCTTTCCCACTCTCTCTCTCTCTCTTACCTTATGCAACCCTCTCCAAAATCTTATTATTCATATTTTGTCTTTCTTCAATCAATTGTAGCTCACATGTTTGTCTTTGACATGTGGGTATTTTCAATTTCATTCACAAATTCTCAGACTTTTTCAGTCTCTGACAAATCATCTTCAGACTCTTTAATCACTTCAAACATCCTCTGCATTCCCATTCAGTCAGTTCCTTCTTAGCTTTAACAAAATTCAGATACTTTCAGTTCCAGAGACCTTTCAACATATATTAAAGTGGTGTTTAAAAGTTGCAGTGTACGTTAGAAATGTAGAATCTGAAATTTCACATATTTTGATATTCTGATATGGTATGCATTCATTTATGTAAAAATAAGATGCTTTTTAATTCCCTAGAAATGTTTGTTCCAGGATATTTTTGTTTGTTTTATCATGCTGAATAAAATGACCCGTAGCAGTGATTTTTTTTTTTGACAAGCAGAGTTAGACAGTGAGAGAGAGAGAGACAGAGAGAAAGGTCTTCCTTTTTGCCTTTGGTTCACCCTCCAATGGCCGCTTCTGCCAGCACTGCACTCCGAAGCCAGGGGCCAGGTGCTTCCTCCTGGCCTCCCATGCAGGTGCAAGGCCCAAGCACTTGGGCCATCCTCCACTGCCTTCCTGGGCCACAGCAGAGAGCTGGACTGGAAGAGGGGCAACTGGGACAGAATCTGGCGCCCCGACCCGGACTAGAACCCAGATACTGGCACCACAGGCAGAGGATTACCCAAGTGAGCTGTGGCGCCAGCCACAGTGATATTTTTAAAGAAAGAAACTAAAATAGTCTTAGAATGAATTTTATAATTAAACTAGTGTTTAAAATACCATAAGTCAGTGCAGTATGCCAACTGCAGCGCGCCAGCCACGGTGGCCACTGGGGAGTGAACCAACGGAAAAAGGAAGACATTTCTCTCTGTCTCTCTCACTGTCCACTCTGCCTGTCAAAATAAAAAAATAAATAAAATAAAAAAAAACCATAAGTTAAATTTTTTACATCACGAGAGTGCAAACTTGTGAAGGTTTTCATTTCATAGTTTTGAAGCATTGTAGTCCCTAGTCTGTTTTTTGAATCTCACATTGTGGCATAGGTACAATCACATCTTTACTCAACTATATTGGACTAACTTTCGTTCTTCAAAGACCCTGAACCCACTCTTCCCTTGGAAGAGTGTTTATTCTGCTCAGAGTGCTTTTTCTGTCATCTTTGCAATGGCTGGCCCAGGCCATTTACATGTCAATTCTAATGAGTTCCACACTCACCATTCTATTCAGTTCTATATGGCACTTTATAATCTTAATTCTCTGGTTAACATATTCTCTATGTAAGTGGTTCTTGATGCTGCCTGCACATTTTGAGTCATAGAGGAGCTGGTAACTGTCCAAACATCCATATTTTACCCGAGATTCTCCATAGTGGTTGAAACGTGGTTTTTGTAAATTTTAAATTTATTCAGGTTATTACAGCATACACTAAAGTTCAAGAATCTTTCTTTATTGCCAATTGATCTATCAGAATGTGTTTGGCATGTGTTCTACCACAATGCACAAGCTGTTGGAACAGATGCTTAAGTTTTCTTTACTCATCCTTGGAATTTGGTGCCCAGGAGTAAACCTATCAAAGCACACAGTAAATAAATGTTAGTTGAATGAAGCAATGAAAGATAGGTTAGTCTTAACAGACGTCTATAACTTTGTGAATTTACTGTGATTGAGATTATCATCTGAAGATCTGCAGTTTTAAGAAACTAATGATATCAAGAATCCTGGGAACACCTTTAGCTGTGTGATGACTAGATTTACAATGATCCTTAAAAACAAATGACATTTAATTAAATAAGCATATGATGTGGAGCACTGTTGGTTCTGCACTGCTTGGAGGGTCACAATAATTCATAGGAGAAGCATGAAGCCACAGCATAAAAACTAAGACAGTCACCTGATGAGGACATTGTATTTATACACATTTAGTCTTCCATAAACTTTTATGGGTTTAGGTAGTAGTAGAGCTTTTAATTAACATTTCATTTAAATATGCTTGAATCTCATGTGCTCTATTGTGACACAGCCTATAGTGTGAAACATAATGAATCTTGTTAAAAACACTGGAAATCCATAGGTAGTTTATTTTTGAACATAATGAGTGGCGATTTAATTTATTACCAGATGCACAGTGGAAACTGAGCACAACTTTTCTTCAAATCACAATTTGAATATTTTGCAGAATTTGTTATTAGGTATCATACTTGGTGAGGTTCACATGTCAGGGCTTTTTTCTTTATATTGAGAGAAGTGATAAAAATAACATGCACTGAACAGTAGGAAGAAAAACCCCTATACCCTTTAATACAATATTTTATCATTCCCTTCCCTTCAGGAGAAAAAGATATAAGACGGACCTTTGAGAATATCTATTGCACATTTCTCAGTGTTACCATGAGTTACTGCATATAGAAGGATTTACAAAGTCCCATGCCTCTAGGGGATAGACAGGTAATGTGAATATTTGAAATATGCCAGGGTGAAAATTAATCTTCACTTATGGAGGGTTTGGGGAAGCACTCCTTATCACTTCTTGAAATACATAGCCCTCTGGTGAATTTCTCCTTTTCCCACTTGTGAACTATTTAAGAATACAAGTAGCATGTTTCTTTTCTCGGAACTCTACTAGGAGAAGGATAAAAATGGAAGAGTGATGCCAGCAGCTCCTGCCACTTGAACTTCATGCTGCCATGACAGCATGGAATGGTAGAGAATCAACCTCACAGTTTCTTATCCAAAACACAGTAACCACTTGGCTCTGGGAAACTGCGGGTGTGCTGACAGGACTAAGTTTTCAAAAGTGTCAAGATAAGCTACAAGACTGTATCTTTGCATAGAGGAGTCCATTTTTTATGAAAGTACCATAGTTTAGTTTATTTTTAAATACCCTACAGTGTGAATAAAGGTAAAAGATAATGTGCATCACCAAGATCTTTTTCTTAATACATCATTTTATAACCTCTATTTCTGCGATTCAAATTTTATATATAAATCAACTACTTTCAAAGAAAATCATTAACATACCTTAGAGTTTTTCCATCAATCATTGCAATTTGGAGGACAACTTTAAACTTAATAATATTAACATCTTTGCCTTTATTTGACATTTAATAAACCAAAAATGTAAATATGATATTTTTCAACTATAGAGAGTGAAAGACGTGAGTCAGGCACAAGTTTATCACAGGGTATTTCACCAGTGCTTCATGATTGAACTAATTTTAATGTTATAAGGATTTAATTAAAGTCTCCAGTTAGTGAGGCTACATAAATTTATCTTTCATAAACTTAAGTAGCCACTTCAAAATGAAATGCTATCCATAATTTCAGACACATTCCAATAGCATTAACAGAAAATAAGAAGCATGCTTTCTATAATGCTGTAATAGCTGAAAATTAGTCTTGCTTTATCAAATCCTCTCTGGGTTTAACATTCCCTGTGTGCCTACAGATTCAGTTGGTGAAGACTTTTGACTTTTCACAAGGACTCATCATCATGAGAAATTTTATTTTTGCTAAGTGTAAAAATGGGAAACATAAGGCTAAATGTTTGGGACAATTTTATTAATGCTTTTTAAGTGAGTCTCTCTCTCTCTCCCTCTCTCTCATTCTGTCTTTCAAATACATATAATAAATCTTTAAAATATTTAAAAATCATGAAATAATTATAAACACTAATGTAGTTCTTAATCAGTGAGTGATTTTCAAACATTCCACCATTTCACTTGAATATAATCTCGAATATTTAAAAAAAAATCAGAATGAATAGTGCTCCTTTTTACTAATACTGCAATTTGTAACTAAATGTTTATATCTTCTATAAAAATGGAAAATAGGCTTGCTACTTGTAAAGATAATTAAATTAGTCTAACATGTAGGCACATTTTTAGAAATTGCTTTTGGATGTGAAAGACTGAAAACTAGTAAATAAGTTTAAGGATGAAAAGTAACCTCTTTACTCATTCTAATCATGCTAATTATAATCTCTTTGATTAAGTGCCATCATATTCACATTTAACACTATAACCATGTAACCTCTTATATATATATAAACTACCTAAACATTTTTGTACCCAAATTTATATTTTAATTCAATTTTATGACTTCTTTTAAGTCTTTTCTTTTAAATTATGCTATTAATAACTAAATAAAAAACCAACACAAGTAACAAGCCATGACTCATTGCAATTTTTGAAAAAGTGCTTAACTTTTTCTTATATTAACAGATAATTCCTTCAATTATTTGATGTTTTATTGTTAAATTTATTTTTAATTTTATGATATCAAGATTATTTCTGTCTACACCAATGGTAGTTCTTTGCAAATATTTTCTTTATAAACTCCATCTATGAATGTAGAAATCAACTTTCAACTGCAATTTTTCAAGCAATACTTAAGTATTCAACTGCAATTTTTCAAGCAATGCTTTAGTATATATATTTCCTGTATATATATATGTATATATATATATATATACATATATATATATACAGGAAAGAAAAAATAGATATCTGATGAAAATCTTTATGGAAAAGGCTGAATAAAAATTCAGTCATTGTAATTGCAAAACAATAATGAGGTTATTTTTCATTTCTCATTTTCTGTTGGTGTAGAAGAAGCCATAAATTGAAAGGCAACAATCTCAGCCACAGACCATTACCCACACCTGGAAAAATACTTTTGCTTCTCTAAAATGTGAATAATAACACTTTATATAACAGTTTCAAGACAGTAATAATTATATAGATTTTAAATGTATATACTGCACCAGGTAAATTACGGTCAAAGCTATCAGTTATTATATTTTCCTAATCAATTATATTTCTCATTTGCCAAAAGCTCAATTGTATCACATTAATAGGACATTTATATAATGAAAAATATGCAAACTGTCTTAACAAATAATTAGTAAAGAAAACTAAATGAGAATGAAAGGATTGTAAAGTACATTTCTTTCTAATGTATCTCATTTATCATTCATATGGTATATTGTTAAATTCTAAAAATGACAAAAGACAAATAAATCTTTTACATTCTTGGTTACAAGACAAGATGTAACATTATATTTACCACCACAGCTTTGCCTCCTTTAATAACAGTGATAATAATTGCAAGCATATCCTGAGCACTGTATTTTATCTGCACCATGCTGCATTGTGTATGTTTTTATATATTATCTTGGCCATGAAAAGGACCAGTGAAGAAGCTTTAAGCCCAAAATTCATTTCATTTTTGCGAACACATCTAGTGAGAAACAAAACTGATCCCAAACCAAATATAATGATTAAGAAAACTATACCGCTGAATATTTCTCAAAACTTTCAGTTGAACATTTCATACATTCAATTCAAGCTTTGAAATTCAAAATTTCCTAGGAAATTTGTTTAAATAAATAAATTTGGGGGCTGGCACTGTGGCTTAGCACAGCCACTGCTTGCAGCACTGGCATCCGATATGGGTGCCATTTCAAGTCCAGGCTACTCCACTTCTGATCCAGATCCCTGCTGGTGCGCCTGGGAAAGCAGTGAAACATGGCCTAAGTGTTTGGGCACCTGCACCCATGTGGGAAACCCAGAATAAGCTCCATGTTCCTTGCTACATATCTGCCCAGCTTCAGCCATTTCAGACAATTGAGGAGTGAATCAGCGATGGAAGATCTCTGTTTTTCACACTTTTTCTCTCTCTGTAACTGTCTTTCGAATAAAAAGATAAATCTTTTTTTTTAAGAAAAATAAAAGAATAAATTTTATCCCCACTAAATAGATGGGTTCTAGTTTGGGGTTACTTTTATATCCCCTTTGATACCAGGAAAAGAGGGAGAAAGGAAAACTTCTACTAAATATTCCTTATGGCAACCACCTTATCATATAGATTTGAGGTATAAATCTGTAGTACCTTGAGTTTTAAAATAAACACATGAAATTTATATGAAGGACAAAATATCAGTTCCCATAATGGGTTGTTATAAGGGAAATGCACCACTGTAGTCATCTTACAAAAATTCTCTCCAGGTCCAGTGTTGGGGTGCAGTGGGTGAAGGCATCCCCTGTGATGCCAGCATCCTATATGGGCCCCAGTCCCTGTCCTGGCTGCTCCACTTCTGATCCAGCTCCTTGATAATGCCCTGGGAAAAGCAGAGGAAGATGATCCAAGTATTCGAGACTTGCAGCCATGTTGAAGATCTGAATGAAGCTTCTGGCTTCCAGCTTTGGCTTGGTGTAGCACTGGTCTTTGTGGCCATCTGGTACACCAGCTGATGGAAGATGTCTCTCTTTCTCCTCTCTCTCTTTCTGTGTGCGTGTGTTTGTGAGTGTGTGTGTGTGTGTCTCAGCAATTGATTTTCAAAATAAATCTTTGAAAAACAACAATAACAAAAAACTCTTCACCTGAGTCTAACCATGAGAAACTCATCAGAGAGATCCAAAATGAGGGGTACTCTACTACATTTCTGAAAAGTCCTCTTTGAAACTGTTAAGATTATGAAAAGCCAGGGAAGACTGGAAAACTGTTACAGACAAGCTGAGACTAAAGTGAAGCATGATGACTTGAAAGGATCTGGGCAAGAAAATGGTATTAGTGATAAAGCCAGTGAGAGAAATGAATGAAGTCTGTCATGTAGCATATAAATGGTGTTTTCCTCGTTATCACAAATGCACTGCAGAATACTGGGTGTGGTGTTTGTGGTTGCTGTTCTATGCAATACTTGTAACTTTTCTGTAAATCTAAAACTCTTCTAAAATAAACTAATGATTATAAAACATCAAACAAAATCCTAATTCACAATAATGTTGAAAGTAATTCTGAATCTGTGGTCATAAAATTATAGTAGAAGAAATGTGAAATCCTCTCTTGAGGAACAATACAAACCAAGATTCAGTAATACCTACGAAATATTAAAAGGAAAATGCATTTACAGACAAACATTCAGAGCACAGAAGAAAGAAAACAGCCTGAAGTCAGTGTTTTCAAAAATAAGGAACAGTTATTGAAGTTATCAGACACATAATATATTCAGTTGAACTGTAACATTCCATATTTCTTAGTTTCAAAATAATAATTTTATATCCATCAATATAAATTAATGAGCATATTAATTCAAAAATAAAAATGGATATTAAAATTTGATTGAAGAAAGGTGTATCCGGGGGCTGGTGCTGTGGCATAGCAGATAAAGACACCACCTGCAGTGCTGACATCCCATATGGGTGTCGGTTCCAGTCCTGGCTACTCCACTTTTGATCCAGTTCCCTGCTAATTCTTTGGGTGCTGGCACCCCATGGGAGACCTGGAAGAAGCTCCAGGCTCCTAGCTTTGGATCAGTCCAGCTCTGGCCTTTGTGGCCACTTGAGAAGAGAACCAGTGAATGGAAGACATCTCTCGCTGTCTGCCTTTCTGTAACTCTGCCTTTCAAATAAATAAATAAATATTTTACAAATATATATATATATATATATATATATACATAGAAAATGACCAGATACATCTGCATAAATAAGAAAACAGAATTTGTATAAATATGATTTTGTATAGAAGTTAAATTACTAATGTAAACATGCTAGATGCAACCAAACATCAGATAATTTCAAAAGATTTAAGAGTTTGATTGGTATATGAATTAAGCCAAATAAAACAAATTAGAATATATGTAATGAAAGTTCAAAGTCACCTAGGGTAGAGATCATGCTCAACAAATTTTCTGAACTGAAGATTGACAATAGTTTCGTATGCAGAAGTCCCAATAAGTCTTGAGGCTAAAAATACAGAAATTCATATTGTGGATTTATTAAAACTTTAAACACCAAAGCAAAAATCTAAAAGTTTAAAATTAGCAGAGGAGGAAGAATGACAATATGACAGCTGTCATCTTGACAGAGATGATGGACATCATGAATAATAATGGATTTATGTCTTAAAATATGTTTGAAATCACTCACTCTAGAATTCTGAATTCCATGGAATTATTTTTTAAAGCGCAGTCCAGACAAGCAAAAATTTTGTGTATCACTGGAAGTACTACAAAGAGACTCTTCATGAAATGACTTCTGAAAAAATGTACTTCAGGAAGATGGAAAATCATCTATAAAATAAAATTTGACTTCCATAAATGAATGATGTGTAAAATAAATGGTGCACTTAAGAAAAGCTAATTTTCATTTACAAAACAGTAATGGTTTTTTTTTTTTGTAATTAGCAGGTTAAAATATAGAATTAAAGTAACAGATAAGGTAAGAGGAGAGATGCTAGGTTTCAGAGGTATATTAGACAAAAATTACTTTCAGGGGAAGTATGACAAACAAACAAACAAACAAACTCTGCTCATTAGCCAAGATTATATAACAATTCAAAATAAATTCCTTTACTAGACTAACTTAAAGTATAAAACACAAGGACCCATGCAACTGTAAGGTAAGATCGCAAACCTACCATCAAATTGTGAGGACTTCCAACAGTTCTCTCTGTAAATGACAAATCAAAAAGATAACAATTATCCAACATATAGTCTTAAGCAAGTCAGCTATAATGATTGACCTAACGTGCACTTATAAAACACTATTTCAAGGCCTAAAACACATGGGGCATTACTACTTAGTAAGTATGCAAACATAAATACAATGTTGTTTAGAAATATGTCCTTTAATTTTCAAATAAATGACCTTTGTTATATTTATGTAATTTGTTCACAATTTAATTATCTGGTGGTTAGAACTAGTCTCCATATTTTCTGAAGACTTTCTTTTGAGTTACTAAGTAGTACTTATCAAAAATGTCCCAATCTTTAAAAAACACCCAAACACACAGTAGTTTAGTTATTTTCTCTTGTACTTCACATAAGAACTTACAATAATAATAACACACATATACAAAAAAATGCCAAAAAATATGAGATACTCTTTCCAAATGATACACAGTTCCGTGTCAATAATTCACACCATGCAACATAGTATATGGTCAGTAGCAGACACCAGAGCGGTCTTCTTCTTTAGCAAGCAAGTTTTCCAACTTAAAAACAATGATATTTTATATTTGAAAGTCAGAGTTACAGAGAGAGGGAGTGGGGGGGGGGAGATGGAGAGAGAGAGAGAGAGAGAGAGAGAGAGAGGAAATCCTCCATCGCTGGTTCATTGCCCAGATAATTCATGAACCAGGAGCTTCATCAGCATCTTCTGTGTGTGTGCAGGGGCCCAAAAACTTTGGTAATCCTCTGCTGCTTTCCCAGGCAAATTAGTAGGGAGCTGGATCTGAAGTGGAGCAGATGAGACAGGAACTCCTGCCTACATGGGATGCCTTGTCCAAGGCTGTGGAAACTTTTCCAAACAGGCTCTAGACTGTAGATTAGAAAGAAAGGCTCTGGCTTCTCAAGAGAGTTCCCATGGGCCCTTTGTTGATGCTATTCACAGACATACTCACCTTTTTTTTTTTTTTTTTTTTTTTTGACAGGCAGAGTCAGACAGTGAGAGAGAGAGAGACAGAGAGAAAGGTCTTCCCTCTGTTGGTTCACCCCCCAAATGGCCACTACAGCCAGCGTGCTGTGCCGACCTGAAGCCAGGAATCAGGTGCTTCCTCCTGGTGTCCCATGCAGGTGCAGGCCCTAAGCACTTGGGCCATCCTCCACTGCCTTCCTGAGCCACAGCAGAGAGCTGGACTGGAAGAAGAGCAACTGGGACAGAATCCGGAGCCCCGACCGAGACTAGAACCCGGGGTGACAGAGCCATAGGCGGAGAATTAGCCAAGTGAGCCGCGGCACCGGTAGACATACTCATCTTTGAGTACATTCTGGCATTCTCAAGTTTGTCATGTTCCATCTGCTCAGGCTCTTTCTTGCACAAAGCTGTGGCTTCATGCTCTTCTCTCATCTCATAAAGGCTTGAGTCAGCTTGTGCTCATGCTCAATATGATGCCTGGAATACACTTCTATGACATGTGTCTCATGCCTCTTTCTGCTCTCATTAATCTTCATACATATTTTTGCAAAACTCCCAGTATTCAGTGAGGTTCTGACAACGAATCTATTTTTAAATGCTAATTAGTTTTGACACATGAAGTATCAACATTAACAAAATAAATAAAACCTAAAGTGATAGTAATTAAAACAAGGTCAGGCATGTGTAGTTCATGGAAATCACTTGCAAACTTCACAACAGTTAGGGTAAATCTCCCTCTAATGCTTATGAGCATTGTGCATGAGTATAGCAGTAGGACAATTGAACATAGGTCTACATTTAAATACATTGTTCTACAAATGAATTAATAACAAATTAATCTTGTGGCTAAGTATAATCAAACTATCTACTTGACAGTTGAGTTTTCATAAAGAAAAACATGAAAATACACATGAACTGCTTTTATATAATAAAATTTAAAAAAGAATATTGAATTAATTTTTGTTCATGTATTGGAGTACTCTTAATGAACCTGCATTCTTAGATGAGTAACAAGAAATAAATTCATCATTAGTACTTTATTAACAGACTCATTTGCCTGGTATTAATATCAAGAAGATCACTAATGTTTTAATCAAATACAGAATGTAATTTAGGTTCTTTTGACTGTGTGATCTAAACAATTTAAAAATTTGAATCTAAATATACTAAATGTACTGATTTTAATATATTATTCTAAATATTAATTAAAACAAATATTAATATAATGTTGGCTAGTCTTTAAAACATGAAAACCATTCACTATATTATTAATTTTACTTAATTTAAATTTCATTAGATATTAAAATATATTAACAATTCTAATGTTCAAATACATCTTATAGTCAGTGCAAAATATTGGTATTATGCTCACAGATGTTACCTATAGACCTAATAAAGATATTTATATTATTATAACTTGTTGAATATCACAAAATACTTCTAGCTACCAGATGCAGTTGTTTGATATAGTGGAACCAGAAAAATCAAAATGGGTGTTAAGCAAAAACAGCAAGTGTCTATTATATGAGAAACAGTTTTGCCCTTCCTATTTATGAAAAAGGATGTGGTAAATTTTTCTCTTGCAATCATTTTCAACCATTGCCTTGACAATTACCATGAACATAGCCAACTTATCATATGCAGTTATTTAAGAGAGAGGCCTAACACTGGCCAAATCAAACTGAAATTAGATATTGGCAGGGCTTTGCTTCTTTCCAGAGGCACTGGGGGAGAAATCAGTGCCTTTCCTGGTCCATAGTTCTTGGCTCAGTACTTTTAGCACTGCCACCATGCTGAAGAAGAATGTCTGCTCAGCCAAAGGGGCAGTGAAGGGCCCAGGAGGAGATCAGGAAGGTTGCTGGCTAAATCTACTCCTGCAAAAGTGAAAACAGAGCCCCCAAAACAACCAGGAAGGATAAGTCATTTGACAAAAAAAGTGTAAACTAAAGGGAAAATAGAAACAAAATAAAAACGTCTGAGATGGCTAACCAAGAAACAATCAAAAAAAAATTTTCCTGGAGGAACTAAAAATGAGGAGAGTTCATCTTCTGATGAACATAAGGAGGATAAGTGCTTCAGCACTTGGGGCAGATAAGGCACAGTGGCAAAGGATAGAGCAAATGCTTTCTTTCAAAGAGGAAACATTACTGAGTGCTCACAGTCAGGCCTGAGGTACTAGGGCTAGTACTAGGAAATAGTATTAGGAAATCTGTTTATTGCAAGAGCAATGGTGAGGGAGAGGTTAAGAGAGCGTGCACACACACACAGATGGAGAGAGAGAGCTATTTCTTATCTGTTGCCCATAACAGGAGGGCTAGCGGTCAGGCCAAATCCCAGAGCTTAACTCCATCCGGGTTTCCAACATGGAATCCAATATAGGAACAATAGGAATCCAAGTAATTGGGCTTTCATCAGTTGCTTCTGAGAATGCTAATTATGAGGAGTCTGATAAAGCATCTTAACTCCTATGCCTAAGCTTGTCCCAGGAAATCTTAAATGATTTATTGGTGCTAAACATAGGAACTTTTTGCAAAATGTATTTCTTTTAAAGCTCAAGGTGAAACAATGAATATTGTCAGATTCAAACTTTGGACCTGTCGTCTATATATATTTGTATGAAGTCACCATTTATATATTTAATTACAATTAATCATATGGTCTCCTAACACAAATAATTATTCAAAATACAATTCACTGATTTTACAGTTAAATTAGAATAAATATGAAATTTTACCTGTTTCAAATTGTGTTATTTTTATGCCTTTTTAAAAATAATTATTTATTTATTTCAGAAGCCAGAGTTACAGAGAGAGATAGGGTGAGACACAGAGAGAGAGATCTTTCATGCACTGTTTTATTCTCCAAATGGCCGCAATGGCCAGCACTGGGCCAGGCTGAAGCCAGGAACCAGAAGCTTCATCTTGGTCTCCCACATGGGTGCAGGGGCCCAGATACTTTGATCATCTTCCACTGCTTTTCCTAGGCCATTAGGAAGGAGATGGACTGGAAGTGGACTAGCTGGGATTAGAACCAGCACTCATATGGGATGCTGATATTACAGGCAGCAGATTTACCCACTATGTCACAATATAAGCCCCAATACTTTTGTTTTAAATGAATGAAGACAATGAAAGACCCGTATTTATTTTTTAAATTATGTGATTATCTATAACAAACAGTTCCTATAATTTTTATCTGTCTTATATAATTGTTTTGTTTTATTCTTTGGAAACTCCAATTACTCCGAAGAATATTTTGTGCAAAGATTCCTTCCAGTTATATCTTATTTGCATTTTCTTTCTTAAAAACTTTGCAAATAGAAATATTGTTTCTGTGAACTCCCAATTTCCCTTATCCTATCTAGTTTCATTTTCTCAAAAGAAAAAGAAAGCATAGTTTTAATTCCTTTGACATTTTTCAAAATCTTAATTTGTTCTGAATTGAAAAAGATGGATAGTAAGCTCACTTTGAGAAATGTGATGCCAGTTCTCAGTATGGAAAATAAAATGTTGTGAATTTAACATTATTCCATGTGTAGAGAAAAGGGAATTTATAACTTTTTTTCTTAATGTTAATTTAATGAACCCACTCTCATTTCGAGTTTTCATGTTTTGCATAAAAACACATTTAAGCTGTCATGACAATAAAATTATTATTTTTGTCCAAATTGTTTTTGAAAAGTAAGTTATAGCCTTAGATATATTTTTGTATTGCTCTAATGAAGACTGTGGTTGAGTATATGGCAGAGATTTTACCCTGTATCACTACTGCTTTTTATTTTTTTAAAGCAAGATTGATTTTTTTTTTATTTTTATTTTTTTTTTATTTGACAGGTAGAGTTATAGACAGTGAGAGAGAGACAGAGAGAAAGGTCTTCCTCTCATTGGTTCACTCCCAAGATGGCTACTATGGCCGGTGCGCTGCGCTGATCGGAAGCCAGGAGCCAGGTGCTTCCTCCTGGTCTCCCATGCGGGTGCATGAGCCCAAACACTTGGGCCATCCTCCACTGCCCTCCCGGGCCACAGCTGAGAGCTGGACTGGAAGAGGAGCAAACAGGACAGAACCGACGCCCATATGGGATGCCAGCGCCACAGGCAGAGGATTAACTAAGTGAGCCACGGCACTGGCCCCAAGATTGATGTTTTTTTTTGTTTGTTTGTTTGTTTTTGTTTTTAATAAAGATTTATTTATTTATTTGAAATGCAGTTACAGAGAAGTAGAGAAAGAGAGAGGTCTTCCATCCCCTTGTTCACTTCCCAGATAGCCACAATGGCTGGAGTTGTGCCGATCTGAAGCCAGGAGCCAGCAGCTTCTTCTGGGTCTCTCACGCAAGTGCAGGGGCCCAAGGACTTGGGGCCATCCTCCATCACTTTCTCAGGTCATAGCAGAGAGCTGGACCAGAAGTGGAGCAGCAGGGACTCGAACCAGTGCCCACATGGGATGTAGGCACTGCAGGCAGCGCTAAGCCACTGCACTGGCCCCCACTTTTGCTCTTTAACTAAGAGACTGTTTTTCAACACTGCCTCTACTTACTTTTCCAAAGCTTCATCAACTTGTGAGATAACGCAGAAAAACACTCATCCTAGTGCTTGACGGTGTTTTTGAAAATTAATCTGAGTCAAAAGTTGGGCTGCACGGAACTGGTTTCTATGATTGGGATTTCACAAAGGTGCAATCGAAGTATTGGCTAAGCTGCCTTCTTGATGTGTCTTAGAGTATTGTTTCAAGCTCATATGATCCTCAGCAAATTCACCTCCTTGTAGCTGTAGGATTTAGGTCTCCATTATTTTTGCCTATCAGCCAGCGATTATTCTCAGGGTCCAGAAGCCACTGGCAGTTCCTTGGCAGGTGGCTCACTCTAAGACCTTGTCACTTCCCCATGCTCATAATCTCTTCCTTCGGGAAGAATCCAGTGCATTTTAAGGCTTGGCTGATTAGAGCAGACCAAGCCAGGCTTGTCACCATTTTATTGAACTCAAAGTCTACTGTTTTGGGGCCTTAATTACACTTTTACACTTATAATATTCATTATCATTTTCATGTAATTAAATTGAATCATAGTGGGGTCAGTATTATGGCACATAGGGGTAAAGCCCTGGCCTGTGAAGCTGGCATCCCATAGGAGTGCCAGTTTGAGTTTCTGCTGTTCCATGTCTGATCTAGATCCCTACTAATGTCCTTGGAAAAACAGCAGGAGATGAGCCAAACACTTGGGCCCCTGCACCCACATGGGAGATCCAAATGAAGTTCCTGGCTCCAGGCTTTGGCCTGGCCCAGCCCGGGCCATTGTGGCCATTTGGGAAATATCTAGTGGATAGAATATATATCTCTCTGTAACTCTGTCTACAAATAAATAAATAAATAGATAAATATCTGAAAAAAATAAATTAAAAATAAACCTTATCATGGGAGTGATGTCCATCATGTACACAGTTCTGCCCACACATGAGTAGGGGGAGATTATTTATAATGGGTGTACCTGCACTATTTGCTAAGTCCATAGAGTAATATAATTAAAATATTTATTTTGGAGAAATTTTTTTTTAAATTCACGCATAGGTTTTTGATCACACCCATTTTTCATGAACTTTTAAAAGACTGCTCCTATGTGTAGATTTCAAAACTTGAACCAAATAAACATACCTTATAATTTCTTTTTCCATGAACTTTATGTAGTATTCTTATCCACAACAGGGGCTGGAATATCAGAATTGATCTCAGCATGCTCCTTAAAACCATAAATTTCCGCTGGTTATACCAGTGCACAAACAGTTGTCAGGAACATGCCTATCAAGTACTTTGAAGATTCACTAGGTACCATGACACAAAAAGGAAGGACTAGGTGTCACACAAATTATGTAATTTAGTCTATAGCGCCTGGATAGTAAAAACTGTGGGTGTATATAAATCCAATATTACACAAGGAAACTAGAAATGCCCTAAAATTTGATAAAATAATTGAAAACTGATAAAATTTACCCTATTTGATAATAATCTGATATACCAAATTATTTTTAGAGTCCTTTCCAATATTTTCTAAGAAGAGCACTATAATATTTTTCAAATATTACATAGTATTACTATGATATCTCTCTCTGAGTTATTTCTGCTTCCCAAGGCAATTTTACATTTGCCATTTCTATTAAAAGAAATTGATGAGCTTTCATTCTTTTGTCATTATTTGAAATTCTTACATGTTAAAATTTTAGTTATATAATTTTCTAATTTTATTTATTTCCATTTAATTTTTGTAATCCCCTTCTTCATTTTTAATTTAATTTCTTCTGATGTCTTCTGCAAGGTTGCCATAAATGTCAAAAATATAGAATACTTCATTCAATTTGAATTTTAACCTGAACAATAATATCAATAATCAGGATGTATTAAAATAGACTCTAAAATAAATATCTAATTTTTTTCTGGCCATCTTATTCCATTCTTTTCAATTTAATATTCAATTATTTAATTTACAGTAGTTATTGTGTAGCAGAGGACTTGTGTAACTCTGAATCTGTCTCATAAAAGCTGTATAATTCTTTACATTATGCTGATAATATTCTTCTTCTTTTTTTTTTTTTGACAGGCAGAGTGGACAGTGAGAGAGAGAGAGACAGAGAGAAAGGTTTTCCTTTTTGCCGTTGGTTCACCCTCCAATGGCCACCGGGGCCGGCACATCGCGCTGATCCGAAGCCAGGAGCCAGGTGCTTCTCCTGATCTCCCATGCGGGTCCAGGGCCCAAGGACTTGGGCCATCCTCCACCGCCTACCTGGGCCATAGCAGAGAGCTGGCCTGGAAGAGGGGCAACCGGGATAGGATCCGGCACCCCAACCAGGACTAGAACCTGGTGTGCTGGCGCCTCAGGTGGAGGATTAGCCTGTTAAGCCACGGCGACAGCCGATAATATTATTCTTTAAACATAGTATTATGCTGATCCTTTTGATAACTTTTTTTGCTGAGTTACTATATAGAATTGAAATGTGATGCATTTTTATTAGAATATTCAGAACTCTGCAAAAATTATTTTAATAATTATTTATTTATTTATTTATTTCTGGTACATGCTTACACATAATCCAGAGGAACTGTAGATATTTGGTGAATGCTTTCTTGGTATTTAATATGCACAATAGTTGTCGATACAGCTATGGACATATGTCAGGCACTGTTTTAAGTAATTTGTAAATAAAATTTTACCCTCGCCATATAACAGCTCTATGAAGAAAGTTACTAGTTCTGTTCCTTAAGTAAGGGAACTATATTTCAGGGAGTATAAATAATTTGTTCAAATCTGTGATTGCCAGAATAAAACCTAGTATTTTCTGAATGCAAATGTCAAGCTTAACTGAAGAGCAGAGTAGAATCTTGAACACAATTCACCGCCAATATCTCTAGTTAAGGGACCTAGAGTGGTTCTTCAGGGCACAGGAGACGATGACTCCTCCCTCAACTCTTCTAAAGACATTGGTACTCCATGCCAATAACAGTAACATAGAGCACTTAGATGTACTCATTCTGTACATCAATGCTGTTTATCCTCATGCTTGAGCTAAAATGACTCTCAATTTCTGTCATCCAACAGGTTTCAAATCCAGACAATCTTTACTGCAAATATTTGCCTATTGTTTTTCTGTTTTAATGAATGCAAGTATCAAAGATTCATTCCTTTTTGTCATGCAGAGTTAGACAGAGAGAGATAGAGAGACTTATAGGCAGTGAGAGAGAGACAGAGAAAAAGGTCTTCCTTCCATTGGTTCACCCCCCAAATGGCCACTACGGCCAGAGTGCTGCGCCAATCCAAAGCCAGGAGCCAGATTCTTCCTCCTGGTCTCCCATGGGGTGCAGGGCCCAAGCACTTGGGCCATCCTCCACTGCCTTCCCGGGCCACAGCAGAGAGCTGGACTGGAAGAAGGGCAACAGGGACAGAACCGGCACCCCAATCAGACTAGAACCCGGAGTGCCAGCACCGCAGGTGGAAGATTAGTCTAATAAGCTGCAGCTCTGGCAGAGATTCATTCTTTTCTGTCACTGAGACTTAATTTACATGTCTTTGATGGGATAGAAAGATTTGGAGACTTTAACCTTGCATTCTTATTGCATTATTTGCAAATCTCTCCATTTTTCCCCAAGCATTAATCACTTGTTATTATTTTTATTTATTTATTTATTTTTTGACAGGCAGAGTGGACAGTGAGAGAGAGAGACAGAGAGAAAGGTCTTCCTTTTGCCATTGGTTCACCCTCCAATGGCCAGCGCGGCCGGCGTGCTGCAACCAGCGCATTGCACTGATCCGAAGCCAGGAGCCAGGTGCTTCTCCTGGTCTCCCATAGGGTGCAGGGCCCAAGCCCTTCGGCCATCCTCCACTGCACTCCCTGGCCACAGCAGAGACCTGGCCTGGAAGAGGGGCAACTGGGACAGAATCTGGTGCCCCGACCGGGACTAGAACCCTGTGTGCCAGTGCCACAGGCGGAGGATTAGCCTATTGAGCCGTGGCGCCGGCCAATAACTTGTAATTTTTTTTTTTTTATAGTTTAACCCTACGGGATATTGTCCTCAAATATAAGATTAAACTTCTTTTTTTGTTGATGTAATTTGTTGAAGTCTTTCCCATCGTATACTTATGTTTCCATCAATCATTCCTTCATATACTTTAGTGCTATATTATTTTGTATGAAACACATTTACTCCTATTTCAAATTTCCTTGAAACTGTAATATTTATAAAATCAAATTGTTATACCACATTGAATTGATTTGGCCTTGATTTCAATTTTTGTAAATTTGATATTATGAAAGTCCATTTCTTTATACCTGTGCTTATTCCATATACCTTGAATTTTTACTTTCTGTTGTTTTCAAATTTGTAGACAATAAAATTGAATGTATTTATAGAGTACCATGTGATATTTTCATACATGTATAATTTTGTTATACTTAATACTAGGCTATCATATCTGTTTCCTCAAAGATTTATTGCTTATGGTGAAACCAATCAAAACCTTCCTTATACCTTCTTGTCACCCTGCTATCCAATAAAGCTTTCATATGCACTAATCTAACTTCCCCATTCTGCTTGCCTCCCTATTCACCCTGGCTTCTAGTAACGACTGTCTACCCAACTTCTTTGAGAAACACTTCAGACACCACATGTCAGTGTACTGATGTGGTATTTGCCTTTCAGTACCTGTTTTTGTTTTTTTTTTTTTTTCTTAAAATAATGACTTCTGGCCGGTGCCACGGCTCAGTAGGCTAATCCTCTGCCTTGCAGCGCCTGCACACCAGGTTCTAGTCCCGGTTGCCCCTCTTCTAGGCCAGCTCTCTGCCGTGGCCCGGGAAGGCAGTGGAGGATGGCCCAAGTGCTTGGGCCCTGCACCCCATGGAGACCAGGTGAAGAACCTGGCTCCTGCCATTGGATCAGCGCAGTGCGCTGGCCACAGTGCGCTGGTCGTGGCAGCCATTGGAGGGTGAACCAACGGCAAAGGAAGACCTTTTTCTCTGTCTGTCTCTCTCACTGTCCACTCTGCCTGTCAAAAAAAAAAAATGACTTCTGGTTTCATCCATGTTGTCACAAGTGACAGGCACTCATTCTTTGTTGCAGCTGAACAGTATTTCCTGGTATACATATGCACATTCTCCTTATCCAATCATTGGCCAATAGACATTCATTTTATTTGCATTTCATGGCTATTGTAAGAATTACTGCAACAAATATGAGAAGGCGGATGTTTTTTGACGTGCTGTCAACTGATCTTAAGTAAAGGAGCATGCATTGTACAAGGATCTTCTGTTAAATAAACTGTGCTGGAAAAGTGCAGAAAAATAAAAAATTAGACCTTTAGCTCTCACTATATTAAAATAATCAACTCAAATGGATCAAAGACTTAAATATAAGATCTGAAAATATGAAGATACTAAGAAAAAAATAGAGAGGAAACACCTCAGGACATTAGGAAAGGCAAGATTTTTTTTTTATAAGACACAGAAACAATGGAAATAAAGCCAAAATAACCAAGAAGACTACATCAAACTAATAGGCTTTTGCACTGGAAAGAAAACAATTTACATAATGGAAAGGCATTGTATAGAAAATAAAAATATATATAATTACGAACTATATGTGAGACAAGAGGATAGGATCTGGACTATTTAAGTCCCATGAATCACGCAATTCAATAGAGAAAAAACAAATGTCCAGTTTAAAAAATGGACAGTAGATCTAAACAGACACTTCTCAAAAAATGAAATACAAGTGACACAGAAATATACCAAAAAATGTTTAGCATCACTAATCATCAGGGAAATACAAATCAAAACAACTAGATAATGCCTTCACTCCAGTTAGGTTGGCTATTATCAAAAATATGAAAGACAACAAGTGCTGGTGATAATATAAAGAAAAGGGAACCATGAACACTGTTGGTGGGAATGTAAAGTAATACATCCATTATAGAAAACAGTATGGGAATTCCTCAAAAATTAAAACATGATCCAACCAACCACTATTTTATAAATATTATATGTGCATATATATAAAATGCATATTTCATATATTTGATGGTATCACAAACTCTTTGAATACCTCCTTATATATCCAAAGAGAATGAGATCACATGCTTTCAAATTTAAATTTTTACATGTGAATAGTATTTGCACTTTATTGTATGCAATATGAGACTGCTAGCTTTTAAAAAAGTTTAATTCACATTTTTCTAACTATTTTGCATTTTATTTATACAGTGAAATTTTCCAGCTGTTTTATATTTTGCTTGCAGATAGTGAAATTATTTTCTGTATACATAATTCAAAATCCGTGATTCCATATGCATAATTTTCTCTTATATATTGTTTGTGTTTTAAGCGTACATTGCTTTCATAAAGGTAAATCTGTTCTTGACATTCTGGCACAAGAGGAGTTATTGTCACCATTCAACTCTTGGCCCCTCCTAGGGGGAGAGACCTCAAAGTGGTCCTTTATTCAGCATCATGAAGCCAATAAAGCTGAAGGTGAGCACCAACATCATAAGCATTATTATTCAGTGGCCAAAAAATGGAAAAGTGGAAGTGTAGTTCACAAATCAAATTCTCAACATACAGGGGGCTGAAAAGTCATGAATATAGGGAAACAGGAATTAGAGAGGATTTTCTATTCAGTGGGAGGAACATTCATGACTAATTTGGGAAAGGGACAGCATGATCCTGGAAGTGGGCAACTGTGGATTTTTTGTTTGTTTGTTTGTTTTGTTTTTGTTTTTTGTTTGTTTTTTTACAGCCCCATGGATTAAATGAAGTTAGAGGTCTTCTTGGGGCCACTCAGGTAACCATCTTGGGTTTAACTGTAGAATGAAGGCTGTAGAATCTAGCCCTGTAGATTGAAAGCAAGTTTTTGATGGCACAGCATCTTGTTCTCAAAAAGAAACAATGTGATGAGTGTAGACGTTAACTAAGATATGTAAGTATTGTACTAGGTAACAATATTAACTCTTTTAGGTAAACAAAAGTAAATTCTAAATAAATCTCTTTTCTACTCTGTTTTCACTTATTTCATTTTAGACTAATCTTTTTAAAAAATGTTTGGAAAGGCATTTCTTATCTTTTTTCTTTTTTGACCCTTTTCTATTGCTTTTCTCCTTTCACTAACAGGTATATATTTTACTTTATTTTTTTTAGTGACAACTAGAAAATGCATCCTAAAATCATTGTTACTTGTTTATCAGGTCATGGCTTTTAAATGTAATGACTGACACCATTCTCTGTAAATGAAGAAATTATCAACTGTCTTCATCTTCAATGATTTTTTTATGAGATTTATTTTATTTATTTGCAAGACAGAGTTACAGAGAGAGGTAGAGACAGAGAGAGACATCTCCTATCCGCTGGTTCACTCCCCAGATGGCTGCAATGGCTGGAGCTGCGCCAGGAGCTTCTTCTGGGTCTCCCACGTGGGTACAGGGGCCCAAGGACTTGAGCCATCCTCTACTGCTTTCCCAGGCCAAAGCAGAGAGCTGGATGGGAAGAGGAGCAGCAGGGACTTGAACTGACCATATAGGATGCTGGCACTTCAGAAGCACTTTAACCCACTGTGCCACAGCGCCAGCCCCAATCTTCAATTATTTTAATTGTCATTATATAAATCCAGAATATTTGACAGATCATGCTGGATATATATTTTTGAGGATCATATTTTTGTTTGTCTTTTTGCAAACTTTGACATTGCTTTCTGTTTTGTGTTTTCAGCTTGATGCAATCCCATCTATATTTCTACTTCATAGTCTTAAGATATTCATTTCCATATCTTTTTCTGCAAGATAATGTTTCTGTGTGCTGTTTTCAATTTTTACTATTGTTTTATTTTTACTTTTTTTTAAAAAAATATTTGACAGGTAGGGTTATAGACAGTGAGAGAGAGACACAGAGAGAATAGTCTTCCTTCAGTTGGTTCACTCCCAAGTGGGTGCTACTGCTGGTGCTGCACCTATCCGAAGCCAGGAGCCAGGTGCTTCCTCCCGGTCTCCCATGCGGGTGCAGAGTCCATCATCCACTGCACTCCCGGGCCACAGCAGAGAGCTGGACTGGAAGAGGGGCAACCCGTACAGTATCTGGCGCCATGACCGGGACTAGAACCCTGTGTGCCGGCGCTGCAGGCAGAGGATTAGCCTATTATGCCAGGGCGCTGGCCTATTTTTATTTCTAAAAAGGATATGTGAGTTAGAAAAAAGTGGAGTCTGTATATACATGTTGCTTTCCCAAATAAGGAATATTCTCAGCTTGAGTCACAACTTGAGTATATTTGAGAAGGTTCCTAAAATATTTTGGCTGTAAGAAATATGACACAAGAAATATTAGAACAAAACAGATTTTTTCAATGTTTTTTTAAAAATTGATAGTATACCTTACTAATATTGAAACAATGAAGAAAAATTAAATAAATTTTAATTTATACTTCTTTTTGAACACTGAGTTTCCTAATTTTTGTTTGTGTTTCAACTTCCATAAAATCCCAGTCAATTGAATTAGAATATTCTTTTTTGCATAATGATAAGGTTGGCAGTCATATCTATTTTAATTTTGGTGATTATTACCACATTACTCAATCTTGAACAATACAGTGATTCCAGGAACACACCCATATTCTGACAATATCAGATTTATTTATTCAATGTAGCAAATGCACTCACACAGAGGAACTATGTAAAGTGGCATGAGATAATTGTCTTTCACAATGCTTAGATTTCTTTTGAAGGATTATGTTCAAGATCTAAGGAAAATATGCATAGGTAATTATGCATACATCGTTGATTATGAGGCATATTAGAAATAGAAATTAACTAAGGATGGAATGCCATGAGGAGCACATGTATATCTAGGACAACATGTTTTCATTTATTTATTTTTAAAGATTTATTTTATTTAGTGGAAAGACAGAGTTACAGAGAGAGGTAGAGACAGAGAGAGAGGTCTTCCATCCGCGGATTCACTCCCCAGATGGCCACAACAGCCAGAGCTGGGTTGATCTGAAGCCAGGAGCCAGGAGCTTCTTCTGGGTCTCCCACGTAGGTGCAGGAGCCCAACGACTTGGGCCATCTTCTACTGCTACCCCAGGCCACAGCAGAGAGCTGGATCAGAGGAGGAGCAGTTGGGTCTTGAATCGGTGCCCGCATGGGATGTTGGCACTTAAGGCCAGGGCTTTAACCCACTGTGTCACAACTCCAGCCCCAAGACATCATGTTTTAAAGAGCACTATTACTCAGAAATTATGGCTATGATGTCTTATAGCTACTGAATGACATGGGGAGAAACAAAGCTTCCTACAGCTTTTCAAATACCCTTTTATTAATCTATTTTTCCAACCCGATTCAAATGTAGTAGCCTTTTTTTTTTCCTTTTTCAGTCATGCTTTTAACTCTTTAAAATTCAGTTTTCTTTTTGCTTTTTGAAATATGCATGCTTAACTGAGAATACCCCAGCGGTTTAAGAAAAGCAGTACTTATTTCCAATCTTTTAGCTACAACATTCAAAAATAGAGTAACAATTTGCATCCTGTAGCTATACATTATACAAAATAATAGTCTCAGGCAGATTTATTAAAATAATTAATAAGCTAAAAGAATATAAGGAAAACCTTTGATCTAGCCAAACTCTTTGTCAAGGGGAAATAAGGAAGACCATACTAGTCAGGATTCTTCACAGAAACTGAACCAATAGGAGGTGTAGATACCTAGCTCACTAATTAGATAGATAGATAGATAGACAGAGAGTATGTGATACATTAGAACACCCGGATCCTGAAATTATGGAAGCTTAAGTTGATGACTCTCTGCAAGATAGAGACTTTGGATGCCTTGTAGCACAGCTTAGTCCAAATTCAAAGGCCTTGGAACAACAAAGACATTTGCATAACTCATTCTACACTCAAAAGCCTGAAAACTCTGGAAACAGACCACTTGGAAAACTCTTTGAGTCCAAAGGACAGAAAGTCTTAAATGTTGATAGCCAAGGAGAAGTAAAAGAGACTATTCCAGATTTTGGAAAAGAGACTAATTTCCTTTCTCTATTTGTTCTTTTTTGGCCTTCATGAGGATTTCCTTACCTAGTGTACTCAGACCAACAAACTAATCATTGGAAACATACTCACAGACACACCCAAAATAATGCTTTACTAGGTATGTAGTTTTATGTAATCTATTCATGTTGATGCCTAAAATTCACTATCACAAGGACTAATGGAAAATAGAAATATTACAAAATGAGTAAAATGACCTTTTACATTGTTCCTCCTCTTTGTTTTGCATTTGTCTATTCCATCTTGTTTAGGGAGCAAAGTGTAGCTTTCTGTAACACCAATATGAAACTTCCAATCTCTCTCTCTTCTTCTCAAACCAGAGGAGAATTTGGATAAAAAAAAAAAATGGCAGGGAGTGGGTACTGTTCTATTTAAAGAAGGTTTTTGAAATGTTAGAATGTGCTTTAAGTTCTATGGTAACTTGCTTATTTATAGAGAATTTGCAATTTAAAAGACTCAGTGATCTAAATTTTTGTTCTTTATTTTTTGTGAAAAATTCAGAAAGAAAAAAGGAGCTAAAGTTAACATACAATCACCTACATACTATACTCCCATGTCCTCACTTAATTTGTAGCTTTGTATGGATACATTTATGTTAAATGTAATTTAGATATTTATTTGCATTTTAAATAAAATTACATATATTTTAAGCACAAGTTTCTAAGATTCAATCTGCCCTCTCTGTTACTTATGATATATCTTTGCAAATGACAAGATATGATTAGCTGCCAAGAGCAGGTTAATTTCGATAGCTTATTAGAATGCTTTTCAGATGTAACTAAGAATTTCAAAATGCCTCAGGGGTACAAACATCATCAAATAATTATTCCTCTGAAAATAGTAGAATATAAAATGTGTTCAAATTCCAGATGGTTATAACAAATAATGGGACATTAAGCCAAAAAAGAACATTTTATTGGCTTTTTAAAAAGAAATAACATCTATCTTCTACCTCTAAAATGATTTCATTTTAGAATATTTATTATGATATAATCACTCACTCCCCCTGTACTTTGGAAAATTTTGCTTGTCTCTGGTGTCTTATAATCTATTGCTGTCTCTCTCCAGTAGCTTATAATAATCATAAACTTTTCACTGCCAGATTTATTGCTTATTAATCTCCTGGATTTGGAAGTATATGACTTAAATAAAAAATAAAATTGTAGAAGTGTTTAAAAAACAGATATCTATCTTTTAGTTATCTTAATTTTAACCACATACAAGATATATTCAATAAAGGTACTTGTAATTTATCGAAGATAATTATCCATTTAAAAAAAAAGGAACTGAAATTTTCAGTTACTTTGAAGTGATATATCACTATAACAGATTAAAATGTGTAATTATGTGGCACTATCTCTTCTTTGTGAACAATAGATAGCTTCATGGAATTCATTTAATAAAGGATGTGTTTATTTTATTAAAAAAGTTCATATGCAACCACTCTACATGACAATAAACTTCATAATTCATCATCTATTATAAATGAATTCAAGCAATTTCCTGAGTCTAATAAAATGGGAAATTAAATTTAATCTCCAAATGCAATGGAGAAGAGAAAAAAATCACTAAAAGATCACTTTATAGCAACTGTTTCTGTAATTTGTAATTGTTGAGGGTGATAGTGACAGTATGTACATTCTATTTAATGAGATGGCATTATACTGTTAAAAACAATGAGCTGAGTGAATATTTTGTAATGATATTTTAATGTGTTTAAAAATTCAATAATTCTTTCATGAGATTATAAACCTACATAATGTTGTGATTAAAAGAGGAAAATGTCCAATCACATGGAATGAAACATGATGCAGGTCCAGATGACTCAGATGTTTTAGACAATTATATGGAGAAGGGTTAAGACAGATGCTTTTACAAGAGAAAGTGGGGGAGAGGTGACTGTTAAAGTAATTTTAAAAATTTATTTGAAAAGTAGAGTTATAGAAAGTGAGAGAGAGAGAGAGACAGAGAGAATAGAGTAATTTTTAAAAGTTAAGGGCATTTCATTAATTTTGTATTTATTTTTATTTTATAATATTTTTATTTATGATTTTTTTCTTTTAAAATTTATTAACATAAAGAGAACAAATTTCATGTATTTTATAGATATAATTCTAAGAAGATAGCCATACTCCTATCATGAAATGAGGGGATTAGGCATTCAGGGTTTTGAAACTCGAACTTGAATTCCCTCAAAAAACATCCTAGGATACAAAATACAGCAAAATACAGTACAGAATGCAGCAGTCATATTCTGAACAAAATAGAACATTCTAGAGAACCACTTGAACTAATTCATTTGTTAAGGACTTATAAATTGCCAAGCAGGGCTATGTGCTTTTTCCACTTATTTATTTATTTTAGGAAACAGTCCAAATTTTGGCAGAAAGTGAACAAAAATTATCATTTCATATGGCTCAGTGCATTGATTGAGCTCAGCCGGGTTATTTGCATTTGAATTCTTCTATGAGGTCAAGTCATGAGAAGTGGAGTACTAACCTAACTAGCACCTTGTTCAGGTTGTTGGCTGGGAAATAAGCTGGTGCAATAGATCACAGTTTTTGTATATGACCCAATCACATGAGAGTTAGCTATTGTACTGCGGGCTATTGTACACCCCCCCCCAAAAAAAAATCAGATAACCTAGATAAAATGGACAAATCGTTGCCTTCCCCAGCAACCTGTGGAGGGGATAAACTTGGGAAGCTGAAGATATCAAGTTCAAACACCTTTTGCCCTTGCTCCCTTATCTCTGTGCTCTCAAATCTCTGTGCCTCTATGGTAACTGGTGTCACAGTCATTGACCACCTACTTAGTTAGCTGTCCACAACCCTGTTATGTAATGTTTTGGCTTTGGGCCACTTTTATCTGTAGGCCCACATAACCAACTGGGGTACACAGCTATATGGGACTGCTTGTGGATGGATGTGTGGATGTGTGCCTGTATGTGGATATGTGACTGTATGTAGATGTCTCTCTGTGTGTGTCCAACTGCCACCATGGACACAAAGGCAGATATCTTCTGTGGTCTCACCACTGTCAGAAACAAGTGGATGATCTTGTGCATTTCTCATCACCACTGTGAGTAAAACCCACAGACAGCTCGGAGTTGTTCTCTGACCTGTTGGAATCTGAATTTGCTTGTCCTGGTCCCTAAGCCCTGGAGATACACCATCATACAAAACACAGCTGCTCTGTCATTATGCCCTTTTCTGTCAACATAGCACTATTGGATGGGGTATGTCAGTATACTTTATTGATTTTGTTTATTTCCTTTGGCACCCCTTAGCATGAAGAATGGTATGGCATAAGGGAGTACTAAACACAACTGTGTACATTAAGCTAAAACTGTCTTAGATGCAGAGAAATGGTTAGGAGCAAAAGACTAGGTCATCTAGGGCACATTGAGTGCTGATTAAGTATGTAAATTCTGCACCCCACATAAGCCCCGCTGTATTAGACTCTAGGAATTAAGCCTTGGAATCTAACAGAAGTTGAGAGTCCAATTTACTAAATGATTTGTGTGTATAACAACACCTTAAAACAGATGTTTATGTACACCATGCTCAAAGTAAGGGAAGACCATCTAAAGATGTAAAATGTTTCACATTAGATTAGTCTCCCTAACGGAGAGCTAGAGGAAGTAATGGAAAAAAGCTAGAATGGATACCACAAGGTAAGTTGTAATGTTAGCACAGAAAAGGAGCTATGCTTTTTAGTTTAATTAAAGTATTATCAAAAACAAATGGAAAGAAGAAAATACTTGGAGACAATTTTAAGGATATGGATTCAATAGGATTTATTTACAGAGACATGGATTTATTCGGGGGAAAGACAGATGCAGATGACTTAGATGCCTGTCAGGTAACTGGGGTGGAGAACTCAGGAAATTGGCCCAAAACATAACATACTAAATTTTTTTCAGGAGAAAACTCTTTCAATACCACCTCAGTTGATCAAACACAAAGCAAAGGAACACGCATATGAAGTGTGAACTATTTTGTATATTTATAAAATCTATCTATATTTTAATCTAAGCAGTTAATCTAATTTTCCTTTTTTCCTTTTTATAAAACACAGGATTCAAGTTGAATACATGGTATTGACTTACGACAATCTCTGAAATCTTGTGAAACTGGCTCATATGCCCATATGGTTCTGTGACCTATAATGTTTTATACCTAATGATGGCAGCAGAAAGCTTTAATGCACAGTAGATTATGATTATTACCGAAATTTAGTGACCTTTATGCTAGAGATTGACATGGGTCAATGCAATTCAGAATTGTTCACTGAGCAGTTCAACAGAAAATACTTGATTTACTTGCATTACATATTTTTAGGGAAATCTTTCCTTTTTTAATAACGGGGATAGAATCAAAACGTTTTAAAATAAATAACAATGATTCAAGTGCAGCTATTACTTTCTACTTTAAATCCAAGTTTAGGCCACATTTCCAAGTTTTTCAATTAGAATTCCTGACCCAAACTTTTGTAAAGTCTTTGGCATTAGGTGATAACTGTGACCTTCTACATTATCTTCCTTGGTTTTTAAAAATCTATTTTCTTGTAAGTTCAATTGGAAGGGCCATATTTTATAAATCTTGCACTATCAAATTCCCCTTGCTGTCAAGATTTAATTGTAATACCAGTTCAGTGATGATTTACTGCTGAATTATTGCTCTAATAGCCTATTGTTGGTCATATCTAAGATGTGAAAATTGAGAGGATGTCATTTCAGCTTGCTGGGTTGTTTACATAGTCTATCACTGCAAGTTACTCCATGCTCATTGATATTGCTATTACTATCATCTGTGATGAGCATATGATGCTCATCAACTTTGAGAGAAATGGCACATAGATTTTGACCATTATCTTGAAGACAATGTGAAAAGTTTACCCCAACTAGCAAATATAAGTCATTTTGTTTGTTATTGTTATAGAGTGCTTATAAAATCAGGATAATTTTTATAAATGGCTATGTTCAGATCAATATTATTAATGTCATTATCAAGGTTTAGAAGCATTATTATTTTGTACATAAAGGTTAAATTTATATACATATTTATGTTCACATATATGAATACATTTACCTACATCTGCATATATACATAAAAATTTATCTTTTATTATTAACTATTAACCAAATAAGTTACATCTAATTAAAATATATTTAATTGGCTAAATCAATTTAATTTGCCTTCAAATATCTTGTTCTCATACATCCATATCCAAGATATATTTTTCCATTTTAACATCTTATTATTCTTTAAAAGGAAACAGCAAAAATTCTAATAATGTAATTATTTTTCTTCAAACATAGGATTCCAGTAACTTAATGCAAACATAATTTGATAATCTTCTGAAAAAAATAAGTTTAAATTTACATAACAATTTCAGCATATATATATATATATATATAACCTGCATTAGCTATTAGCAGAAGAAAAAACACTCTTAGTCTATAATTTTCCAGTTATCTAATCAATATGAAAACAGTTTGTGCAAAAGTTATTTTATGTCTTCACATCATTTTGTAGTTTTATTAATTTACTAGTTAACTGATTTTACTAATGTTACGGTTTATTAACTATGCAAGCAATGTAACATTGTATTAAAAAGAGATCAAGTGAAATACAAAGATGCTTCAAAAATTCGTAAAAAGGGGAATTATGTGGAATTAAATGATAAGTGTATTTTCATGCAAAAAGTTTTGAATCCTAAGCATTGCTATTCTTTTTTTTTTAAGATTTATTTATTTATTTGAAAGGCAGAGTTACACTTAGAGAGGAGAGGCAGAGAGAGAGAGAAAGAGAGAGATGGGCCATCTGAAGCCAGGAGCTTCTTCCAGGTCTCTCACACGGGTGCAGGGGCCTAAGGACTTTGGCCATCTTGTACCGCTTTCTCAGCCGCAGCAGAGACCTGGATATGAAGTGGAGCAGCCGGATCTCGAACCGTCACCCATATGGGATGCTGGCGCTTCGAGCCAGGGTATTAACCCGCTGTGCCACAGCGCTGGCAACAGCATTGCTATTCTAAAACTTTTTCTAGTCCCCCATATTCCTTTCAAGTATACTGAGCTTTGAGAATGCAGCACTAATGTGCCAGTTCTAGTTCTTAGAATTTCTATTAAATACACTAACTGTATAAATGGATTATAGCCAATACTATGTAATGACATAAATCACCTAAATTGCTGTTGCTATTTTATTATCTATATGCCTAAATATTTTTGAGCACTACCCATTTTTTAACTGTTAAATTAGGTTCTCTGCCCTTTTCATAATTTGTAAAATGATTTAAGGTTTATAACATTAATTTATTTTCTGCCCAAAGGAGGGTATATTTTCTTAGTATTCTAATTAGTTTCTGTATAATTACACTCTTCATATGACAAAGTATCAAAACAATCTGGCAAAACTGGGAAAATATTATTAATACATGGAAATTTCACTTAGATACTAGATCTCAAAATGTTAATACATATATATATATAATATATGTACATAAATCTATATATCCACATACATAGATTTCAGAGTCCCATATGCTTATCTATGTAATGATCATTTCCCCTAATACTTTATAGAAGATCTTTTCTCCAAAATTTATTTATTCAAGAGGCAGAGTGACAAAGAGAAAGAACTCCCATCTTGTGGTATTCTGCAAATGTCCACAACAGCCACCAGCTGGTCCTGAAGCCACGACCCTAGACTCAATGCAGTTCTCTCAGGTGGGTGACAAAGCCCAGCTACTCCTTGGGTGCTGCCTCTAGGGGTATTCATTAGCAGGAACCTGGAGGCAGGAGTGGAACTGGGCATCAAATTTCAGTGTTCTGATGTAGGAAGTGACATCTTAACTGCTAGGTCAAATGTCTGTGCCTCTAGAATAATTTTTTAAAATACTTTATTTATTTATTTATTTGACAGGTAGAGTTACAGACAGTGAGAGAGAGAAACAGAGAGAAAGGTTCTCCCTCCACTGGTTCACTCCCCAGAAGGCCACAAAGGCCGGAGCTGCGCTGATCTGAAGCCAAGAGCCAGGTGCTTCCTCTTGGTCTCCTACGCAGGTGCAGGGGCCCAAGCACTTGGGCCATCCTCCACCAACTTTCCCAGGCCACAGCAGAGAGCCTGGTTGGGAGAGGAGCAGACAGAAATAGAACCGGCACCCTCATGGGATGCTGGCGCTGCAAGTGGAGGATTAACCTACTATGCAATGGAGCCAGCTCCTAGAATAATTTTTGATTCTGGTTTGATTTTCCTTTTCTTGTAGGAAAGTGGTTTTCAAAGTTTTGACTGTTTTGCAATAATACAGATAGTTTGTTAAAACACAAGGACAAAAATTCAAGAGATTTAGGGTGAGGTACAGAAATTTTTAGTCCTAACAATCTCCTATGTGGTCTATTGTTGCTGAATCAAGGATCTCACCTTGAAAACCACCTACTGATTAAACAAACTACACCATGTTAGATATTTAAGAGGTGTTTTCAAATACATGATTCTTAAAATTTATAGAAGGCATTGGACCTTCTGGTAAATGTTTTATTAAGTTCTTATCTAAGGGTTGAAACGGTTTGCTAAGTATTCATGTAATATTGCTATTGTCAGCAACCAATCTAGGACTTGCTCCCTCATTTCTCTATTCTAAGCCCAACTTGTTCTTTCATTTCTCTATTCTCTTCAAGGTAGGGAACTAATTCTATTATGAAGGAATCTGTAGGATGCACAATTTAATCTTTAGACCTTATAAGAGATGGCTAACATTTTTCTGTAATAGCATAGCCAAAATAAGAGCTTAAATAATAATCTCATAGCTAGATTCACATCGCCATCAGTGAAGTATACAGTAAGTAGAAAAAAAAAAAAAAAACTTCCCTTTCAGACCAAAGGGAAAGAAAGTTTTAAAGTGAGAATATAATTTTCCTCATGGGCATTGTCTACCTTAGAAAAACTACTACAGAACATGCCTGTGACTATAGACTTGTAGTTCAGGCCACCGAAGATTAGAGATGGGACATGGGCACTCCCTTGACTTGCATCCTCTGGCCTGCTTTAACACAAACCAGGAGGAAAAGAAAGCTCGGCATCAGAAGCAATGGGTGGCAGGCCTATTAATGGCTGATCTGTACGGTGATCTGCCCTCAAGGAGACCCAACAGGCCAGTCCACTGCAGTGGCTCTCAATGTGGTAAGTCTGGGCTTCAGCAGAAGTCAGCTTGTGAAGAGCCCTGGCAGCTCTGCCAAGAGTTGGGTCACTGGAAATGGACCTGCCCTGGAGTCGAAGGATGCCCAGGTCAGAGCCACAGATCTTATTGGCTCCAAGCTGAAAAGCCCTTCACTCAGCCCAGCTTCCAAAGTGACCACTGCAGCTGAGGGGATGGTCAAGTAGGGTCAGCAACATTGCAGGCAGAACTGTACATTTCTTGTTAGAGATGCCCCCTGCCTTTACCTGGCCAGCTCTCCTCCCAGGCCAGCCAAGTAATGAAAGTCAACAGAGTGCCTTCCCCTAGGAGGTTCACACCTCCCTTAGGATATACCCCATGTGAAGAGATAGATAGGCCTGGGCCTCTTAACTTACAAGGCCTAAAGCCCACCAGATTATTAGCAAGCCCCTTCTATCAGGTTCTATTTGCCTCTCAATCAGAAAACTTAATTGTAGCTTAGACAGCACCTTTCTTAGCTCCTCTAATAATGACTCTTTCCTTTGTTCTAGACCCTGTCTAGTGCACTTGGGCCTCATTCCTTTGTAATCATAACCTCTACTCTACCACCAATGGCTCTCCTCCCAACCTGTGTGTACTGATGGTCCTCTTCCCCACTTAATGCTGTATAATTGTTCAGACCTGGTAAATGCCACTCTTAGGATCATTGGTTACTATCCTCACTCTGTCTTTTATGACCTTGTCTAAATATGATCAGAGTCGGCAAACTTGGAAGGCTTCCATAGCCTTGGCAACTCATGACGACAGCCTAGGGTGGTTACTGGTCCCATAAACTAGAGTGTCAATTTGTTGGGTCAACAACAGGAGCCATTGTGCGCTTGCTCCTCATGTGGGATCTCTGTCCTTAATGTACTGTACATTTTGATTTAATGCTATAAGTAGTACTCAAACAGTATGTTTCACTTTGTGTTTCTATGTGGGTGCAAACTGTTGAAATCTTTACTTAATGTATACTAAATTGATCTTCTGTATATAAAGAGAATTGAAAATGAATCTTAATGTGAATGGCAGGGGAGAGGGAGCGGGAGAGGGGAGGGTTGCGGGTGGGAGGGAAATTATGGGAAGGGGAAGCCATTGTAATCCATAAGCTGTATACTGGAAATTTATATTCATTAAATAAAAGTTAAAAAAAAAAAAAGAAAACCACCCAATAGCAGTGTTTTCCCTAAATTTCAATAGAGATTTTTTGTTTGTTTTTGGACAATTTTTTTTTTTTGGACAGGCAGAGTGGACAGTGAGAGAGAGAGAGAGAGAGAGAGACAGAGACAGAGAGAAAGGTCTTCCTTTTGCCGTTGGTTCACTCTCCAATGGCCACTGTGGCCGGCACGCTGCGGCCAGCGCACCGCGCTGATCCGATGGCAGGAGCCAGGTGCTTCTCCTGGTCTCCCATGGGGTGCAGGGCCCAAATACTTGGGCCATCCTCCACTGCACTCCCTGGCCACAGCAGAGAGCTGGCCTAGAAGAGGGGCAACCGGGACAGAATCCGGAGCCCCGACCGGGACTAGAACCCGGTATGCCGGCGCCGCAAGGCGGAGGATTAGCCTGTTGAGCCACGGCGCCGGCGTGGACAAATTTTAATTATTGATTTCATAGTGACTAGCCATTTGGAAAAATAGATAAATGCCTCTTCTTGTCACTAGTTTTCAGTGTTCTTATTTTATACCAGCATATTTGTTACTTTGTTCTCTCTTTTCTGTAGTAAATGCAATTTCCTCTAAGTTTTGTTTTTGCTGTATTCCATTAGTTGATATGGGTTACACTCAACCTCACTATCTTTCCCTAAATTTTCTGTTATATTATGTGAAATTTCAGTCCAGCTTCAACATATATTTCATAGACATTTCTCTATCGGAAACTCGTTATTTCAGGGCTGGCATTGTGGCATATTGGGTAAAGCCGCTGCCTGCATGGCTGGCATTGCTTATGGGCACTGGTTCATGTACTGACTGCGCAACTTCTGATCTAGCTCTCTGCCGATGGCCCTGGAAACGCAACAGAAAATTATCCAAGTGTGCAGGCCCCTGCCACTCACGCAGGAGACTTGGGAGAAGATCTTGGTTTCTGGCTTCTGAGAGTGTCCCAGAGAGGAAAGATTCGCTCTCTCTCTCTCTCTTTCGGGCAACAAAATTCCTGTATTGCGTTTATACAAGTTTAAGTGATAATACTACTCTCCACCCTAGTCTTCTTCCCTTCTTCCTCTCTACCACCCTCTATCTGCCTCTTTCCTTTCTTATTTTTCCTTTTAATTTTTACAATGACTTACTTTCAATTTACTTCATAAGCATAATCCTCAACTACATAAAAAATTGTAAGTGCCAAAACTACTTTTAAATAAATAAATAAGGGGCAGGTGCCATGGCGCACTAGGTTAATCCTCCACCTGCGGTGCCGGCATCCCATATGGGCACTGGTTCTAGTCCCAGCTGCTCCTCTTCCAGTCCAGCTCTCTGCTGTGGCCTGGGAGGGCAGTGGAGGTTGGCCCAAGTGCTTGGATCCCTGCACCTGCATGGGAGACCAGGAGGAAGCACCCGGCTCCTGGCTTCGGATCAGCGCAGCACTGGTGTAGACGACCATTTGGGGAGTAAACCATCAGAAGGAAGACCTTTCTCTCTGTCTCTCTCTTTCACACACTGTCTGTATATCTGCCTGTCAAATAAATAAATATAAATAAATAAATAGATCTTTATGGAAAATAAAAAGTTAAGAAAACCAAATTGCCATTTTGTATATGCCTTTTAAAACCAGTTAATGATATACAAAAAAGAAATATCAGATACTGTATTTTGTCCGAGTTTTACATCATTGTATATAGAGACATTTAATTAGTTATTGCGAGAGAGAATGTACTTTGTGCAATGTAATTAAAATTATGTGCACACTTTTGGTATTGTAGCACCATCTAAATGATGAAGAATTGATAGTTCCAAATAACCTCTAAACAATGTGTCTGTAATGTTGATAGTATCTTTGACAACTCTTTCTCTCTTTGCTAAGGGATTTTCTTCACTTCCATTTTCCCACCACATATTGAGAACAACTGAAGCCCATTGAGCCTGATGTCCAGCTCACTTTGTTATTAGCTCACATCAGACACTTGTGTTTCTACATTGTTCCTCAATTTTTTGGAACATTTTAGTTTACAATGATGTGCTGCCACTGCTCTGGTGAATGTAGTATTTCAGAATAAAATAATGATATAAATTTATAGCAACATAACCTTATGCTACTCTTTCTTGAAGTGATAACATTGTACTGCACTTTCATCATTGCTGAATGAAGACCAGGGTTTGAAAATGAAAAAAAATATATATATACTTTATATGTAGGAAAGTTTTTGAAAATATTTCTGAAAGCCATCATTAACATATAAGGATATGTTTTTGTTGATGACACCAAGCTGAAGCAGCTAGCTTTTTTTTCTGCTATTTTAATTACTGCCTTTGTGAATTCTTTTATAACTGCACAATTTTCAGGTAATGATGTGTTCTGTTAAAGCATTCATCAGTTTGTCATTCATTTTTGTGAAGTTAAAAGTTACTGGCAATGCTTTCCTGAGCAGCTTGTGAAAAAAATATCCTCTAGATAGATGTGTTAGCAGTGGGGAAAAAGCCTCAACCTGTCTGTCAAGCAGATGGCTCAATATAAATGAAATAAATTATGTGTTTGCCAAGCTACATGCATTGCTTTGCCATGTTAAAATAAGAAAAAAAAAACAAATTTTAAAAACTCAGAATTTTTTTTTGAAACATGCAATGCTCAAAGATATGGCTTCTGAACATAATTTGAAATAAAAAGATGAATAAAGATCCTTATGAAAAGGAAACAACTGTATATTGAAAACTTTAAATTATATGCATTCACGTAGATATCAGAATGTTATGGAAAATTATATGTAGTTATTTCAGAATCATTCACGTATTATTGGTACTCAGCTCTAGATGTTGGTCATAGATGAGCCAGATATCCATCAGCCCAAAACTGACAAAAGAAAGCCATTGATTTTTAATTAACTAAACCATTCATATGACATATACTTAGTTATTTTAATTAACTGATGTAATTATATTCAGTCAAATGTCAGTTAATATACTTTATATAGTTATTATATCATTCTATTATTATAATATATCTCTATATTTAATTGCTTCTATATTTGGACTTCATTCTATTCAGTTTTAATGCCATACATTTTATTTATTTGAAAGAGTTAAAGAGAGAGGTAGAGGCAGAAAGAGAGGTCTTCCATTCGCTGGTTCACTCCCCAGATGACCACAATGGCTGGAGATGCACCGATCCAAAGGCAGGAGCCAGGAGATTTCTCAAGGTCTCTCACGTGGGTGCAGGGACTCAAGGGCTTGGGCCATCTTCCACTGCTTTTCAAGGCTATAGCAGAGAGCTGGATTGGAAAAGGAACAGCCGAGACTAGAACCGGTGCCCATATTGGATGCCGGCATTTCAGGCCAGGGTTTTAACCCACTGCACCACAGCGCTGGCTCCACATTTTCAATTTATAAACTATGAGGATTGTATGTTTTGTATCTAGTAATCTCTATCTTTTCCTATTCAGTACCTGCCTGTCTACCTTTGAATGTTTATTTCTCCACATGAACTTTTGTATAAACTTGAATAACACCATTGAAAAAGAAAATTGGTGGACTCTGTATTTGAATTCCATTAAGCCTATCAAGCCCCTTGGTTTAAGTTTTCTGACAAGAAATTCCATTTGCTTTCTTATACAATACTACCATTATTTGAAACACAACCCTTAAAATTTATATAGATGTTTCAGGAATGTTATTGTTTTTCACTCCATGTTCAAATGAAGAAGGTACATCCAAGAATAACTGTGAATAAAACAAAAAAAAATTGTATTCATTGCAGATTTTATTTTAAACACTGAGATGTCTCAAATTATTTATTTTGTGTATGTTTATTTATTTGTTTGTAATTATGGTAAATCAACAATTGTAATAACACAAAACCAATCTACACAAAACATCTATGCAAAGGATTGCTGAGTAGTCACTCTCTCAAATCCTGAAAAACACATGATAGTATAGCTGAACATACCAAGAAACTTCAAAACCTATGGAAATCTGAAATTAAAACTTAAGTGTATTTTGGTGCAAAAACAATTAAGTGTATATAGCTTCAATATTGTACTCCTTTTTAGCATACTAAAATATGCTTTGAAATTCCCTGTTTTAACACAGTTTATTAGCTATAGATGTTTTGACTAAAATAATATTATGGAAATAAATTATGATACTTTTATATTGTTATTTATTATTTAATTTGAAAAATTATCCATTTGGTAGTACTTCCATAATCAGAAAACAAATGCACATTTGACATATCAGAATATATGTTAAGGTCTCTTGAATTGGCAAATAGAATTTTTTAAAAGAGTAGTGACCCAATCATTATGTTTAGGGAAGCAGCTCTAGTTATAAAAGTTTAAAATAGGGCATCTTAAAAGCACAAAAATATAATAACAATGAAGCAAACCAAAAAGTTACACAACAGAAAAACTCACTGAATACATGACAAATTAATTTTTTTTTGTATTTACTGCTACATTTCTATTTGATTATATCTCTCAAGCACATAGTTCCAGTGTAAAATGCCTTCTTTATCTGCAGTGTGCCCAAGGATTAGTTGTATTGATTTGAAATTTAAATGACTGTTCTTTCACTTTGATTTAAGAATTAGACTTTCTTAATTAAAATATCACATACTACATGAAAAATAAATTACTGAAAATATAGTGCGATTCTTTATTTTCTACTGCAGCATGTATACCTCCTCCGAACCCCACACACAGGTACATACATTTTCTCCAACCTTAAGTCTTCCATAGTATTTCTTTAGTGATAAATAATGGGAACATGAAATATTTAATTATGTTATATAGGCTTAAACATAAAAGAATTCTTGGGCAGTAATTTGACATCTCACAAATTGAACGCAACTACTTGTTGGTATGCCAACAGCTGGGAAATATTAAATTCTTTCAGTAGTAGTGCTTGGTGCAGTGGTTAAGATGCCATTTGAAATATCTGGGATTCCATTTTGGAGTAATTATGTACAGGTCCTGCTTCTACTTCCAATTCCAGCTTTGTACTAATGGGCACCCTTCGAGGCATCAAGAGACAGTTTAAATACACGTGAAAAATCCAGACTAATATTTTACCTTCTGGCTTTTGCCTGGCCCAGCCTCAAACATAGCAGGCATTTGGGAAGAAAAACAGGGGATGAAAGATATATGTCTGTCTACATATTGCAACCTTTCAAATAAATAAAATGAATTAATGAAAATATCAATATAGGCCGGCGCCGAGGCTCAACAGGCTAATCCTCCACCTTGCGGCACTGGCACACCAGGTTCTAGTCCCGGTCGGGGCGCCAGATTCTGTCCCAGTTGCCCCTCTTCCAGGCCAGCTCTCTGCTGTGGCCAGGGAGTGCAGTGGAGGATGGCCCAAGTGCTTGGGCCCTGTACCGCATGGGAGACCAGGTGAAGCACCTGGCTCCTGCCATCGGATCAGCGCGGTGCGCCGGCCGCAGCGCAGCGGCTGCGCTGGCCATTGGAGGGTGAACCAACGGCAAAGGAAGACCTTTCTCTCTGTCTCTCTCTGTCTCACTGTCCACTCTGCCTGTCAATATATATATATATATATATATATATATATATATATATATATATAAAGTGGTGGTAACCAAGATAGGGCTTATAATAGATTTTAAGAGGGGGCTAAAAAGAGGGAGATAATTTAGATAGAGGAAGAATATGGCCATGTACTGTTTTGGGATTATAGAACAAAATTTTTCACTTGACCAAATGTTTCAAATACTCAGATTAAGTAAGATCAGAAAGATATGGTTCGGTTTGGTATAATCTGTTTTTGAAGTTCAAGGAGTATTGGTTCAAATGTATATGTGTGTTATATAACTAGAAGCAAATGCTTAATAAATTAGAAGCAAGGCACCATTTTAAACAGAATATGTGGCCTATGGAAGATAATCGTTTTAAAGAAATTATGAGAAAATCTGTCTCCTGCCACTCTCTCTAAGCCTCTATCACATGAGCAGGCTTTCTGTCACTGTAATGTGCCACATTCTTCGAACTTATAGGACTTTGCTGTTGCTGCTCCTCTGGCTGAAATATTTTTCCTTCAAAATTCTGCTGACTTTCCATCATTTATCTCTCAGCTCAAATGTCACTTCTGCCAGAAAGGTGTTGTGAACACTCTAGTTAATATAGTACCACCAAAACTCCACAGGGCACTCCCTGTGTCAGTTATACATTTTATTTCCTTCATAAATTATGTAGCTATCTAGTTAGGAAAACCATTTAAATATATTTGTTTATTTATATTATTTATTTTCTCGCTTCAGCCTACCTTCGATAAAAATGTAAGTTCTATTATAGTTAAAAGCTTATTTCCTCCGTGGTACTCATAACAATGTCTGGAACATAGTTTACATTCAATGCATTACTATTGAATCAATGAATTATTCTGAGCAGTCCATTAATTCTTGTTTCAGGAAGAACAACTTGGTAAGATACCTTAGGCATGTTTTTTTTTTCCATAATTAATGCTGATATTCTCATGTCAGAATAATAAAGTTGTGTTTTTCATTTTGAAAATGTTAAATTTAATAACAAATTAAATGTGCTTTCCCATATCTTTATATATGTTGAAATTTTACTTTGTTATTTTGAAAGACACATGTGAAACAAACTTATATCACTAATATGCACATGTTAATACTGTGCAAAAGGTGATTTTATTCTTTCTGACTGTGTGTTAAAACTAGAGTTTTGGTATAAATTCTGTATTAGAAAGGATAAGGAAGCCAAAAATCCCTCAAGTGAAATTAATATGTGGTTTGCCATGAAAAACTGGAAATTGTCATTCTGAAAATAAACCATTATTTCCTAGCTATCGTATATGAAACAGATTATGCAAATGTATATAGACACATATATTTTCCTCTTAAACATTTTTTTAAAGCTGTTCACCTAGAACAGTGGTTCTCGGGGTAGCCTTTGTTAGCCAGAGTCATTTGGCAATGTCTAGACATGTTTTAATTGCTGCAAGTAAGGGCTGCTTCTGGTATGTGTTGGACAGAAACTAGGGATGCTGCCCAGCGTGGTACAATGCACAAGCCAGCCTCTGGTAATCAAGGGTTATCAAAGCCAATTGCCAATAGCTATGATATTGAAAAACTCTGACCTAGAGATAAAATTTTAACTATTTTAGTGTTTTGCTTCCTCTGTAACATGTAAATCTGAAATTAAAATATATCAACTGTCCAATGGAGGGGTGTAGTTTTATTTGCTCAGCAAGTCTATAGTATTCCTTTGCTCCTGCCATTTTTGTTTTTTAATTTAGAATGACATACTTTTATTTTTCATTTTTATTTTAATTATTTTTTAAAGATTCAACATGATTTGTAAATAAAAGTCTAAGAAAAAATTATATTCTCCTGCACCCTCACTTCTTCCCTCCCACTCTGCTTCCTTCTACCATTCTTTCTTCATTTTTTTTTGTAGTTTCTGAGATAACATATTTTGACTCTAAATTGCATTAAAAATGCTAAAGGATTTACCTAATAAAAAGTTAACAAGTGAAAACAAAAATATCTAGTTTAATGGGAATACAGACAATGTCTATGAAAGTAATTGAATGTATAAATGACCTTTTTACCCATATACAGCTTATTTTTTTTGTCAATTAGTTGCTCATAAATTTATTTCAATTAAATATAACCTATGGCAATATAACATCTGAATATTTCCTGTGTGGTTGTAAGAAAATAATTGAGTTCATTTAGATTTTAAGTGATTTCCTCATAACAGTTTTTGCACAGGAATAATTTTAGGTAGACTGTAATGCAAATAATTATACAGTACATTTTTTGTACACTATTAGTTACCACAGATCAGGGAAAATGTGATAATTTGGCTTTTTGGATTATTTTACTTCACTAAACATAATGGTTTCCACTGTATCCATTTTGTTGTGAAATACAGGATTTTATTATTTTTTAGAGCTGAGTAATATTCCATAGTGCATATCTACCACATTTTCTAATCCAGTCATTGATTGACGGGCATATGCATTAATTCCATATTTTAGCTATTCTGAATGGAGCTGTAATAAACACAGGGGTACAGATAACTCTTACATATGCTGATTTCATTTCATTTGGGTAAATTCCCAGGGATGGGAAGGATGGGCCAAATGTTAGATCTATTTTCAGCTTTCTGAGGAATCTACATACTGTCTTCCACAATGGTTGTACTGCCTTGCATTCCTACCATCAGTAGACTAGGGAAACTTCTCCCCTACATCCTTGCCAGTCTATTGTTTTCTTGATTTCTGTATGAAAGCCATTCTAACTAGGGTGATGTGAAATCTCATTTTGGTTTTGATTTTCAATACCCTGATAACTAATAATCCTGAGCATTTTTTTTCATGTATCTATTGGTCATTTGAATTTCATCTTTTGAAAAAATGTCTATTCAACTCCATTTCTTAACTGGGTTGTTTGTTTTGTTGTTTTTGAGATTGAACTTTCATAAATTCTATATATTAATCCTTTATCAGCTGCATAGATTTAAAGTATTTTCTCCCATACTGTCAGTTGCCTCTTGAATTTGCTATGTGTTTCCTTTCCAGCAAAGATGCTTCTTGTCTTGTAATCCTACTTCCTATTTTGCTTTGATTGCCTGTGCTTCCAGGGTATTTTTCAAGATGTATTGCCTATGTCAATGTCTTGCAGAGCTTCCACAGTCTTTGCGCTAACAATTCTGTGGTATTGGGTCATAGATTTATGTCTCTGATTCATTTTGAATGGATTAGTATATAACATATAAGGTAGGGGTCTATTTTTTTAATTAAACTTTTATTTAATGAATATAAATTTCCAAAGTACAGCTTATGGGTTACAATGGCTTCCCCCTTCCAAAACTTCCCTCCCACCCACAACCCTCCCCTTTCCCGCTCCCTTTCCCCTTCCAATCACATCATGATTCATTTTCAATTATCTTTATATACAGAAGATCAGTTTAGTATATATTAGGTAACGATTTCAACAGTTTTCCCCCATATAGTAACACAAAGTGAAAAAAAAATACTGTTGGAGTACTAGTTATAGCATTAAATAAGAGTGTACAGTACATTAAAGACAGAGATCTTACATATTTTTTTAAAAAAATTAATTTTCTATGCCATTTCCAATTTAACACCAGGTTTTTCCTTTTTTCATTTCCAATTATCTTTATATACAGAAGATCGATTCAGTATATAATTAGTAAAGATCTCATCAGTTTGTACCCACACAGAATCACAAAGTGTAAAAATACTGTTTCAGTACTAGTTATAGCATCACTGCACATTAGACAACACATAAAGGACAGATCCCACATGGGATGTAAGTACACAGTGACTCCTGTTGCTGACTTAACAATTTGACACTCCTGTTCATGGTGTCAGTAATCTCCCTAGGCTCTAGTCATGAGTTGCCAGGGCTATGGAAGCCTTTAGAGTTCGATAACTTTGATCTTATTCCGATAAGGTCATAGTCAAAGTGGAAGTTCTCTCCTCCCTTCAGAGAAAGGTACCTCCTTCTTTGATGGCCCTGTTCTTTCCACAGGGATCTCACTCCCAGAGATCTTTCATTTAGGTCTTCTTCTTTTTTTCTTTTCCATGGTTTCTTGGCTTTCCATGCCTACAATACTCTCATGGGCTCTTCAGCCAGATCCGAATGCCTTAAGGGCTGATTCTGAGGCCAGAGTGTTGTTTAGGATATCTGCCATTCTATGAGTCCGCTGTGTATCCCACTTCCCATGTTGGGTCTTTCTCTCCCCCCTTTTTTTTTCTTTTTTTTAACTTTTATTTAATGAATATAAATTTCCAGTGTACAGCTTATGGATTACAATGGCTTCCGCTCTCCTGCTCCCTCTCCCCTTCCATTTGCATCAAGATTCATTTTCAATTCTCTTTATATACAGAAGATCAATTTAGTATAAAGATTTCAACAGTTTGCACCCACATAGAAACACAAAGTGAAACATACTGTTTGAGTACTAGTTTTAGCATTAAATCAAAATGTACAGCACATTAAGGACAGAGATCCCACATGAGGAGCAAGTGCACAGTGACTCCTGTTGTTGACCCAACAAATTGGCACTCTAGTTTATGGCGCCAGTAACCACCCTAGGCTGTCCTCATGAGTTACCAAGGCTATGGAAGCCTTCCAAGTTCGCCGACTCTGATCATATTTAGACAAGGTCATAAAAGACAGAGTGAGGATAGTAACCAATGATCCTAAGAGTGGCATTTACCAGGTTTGAACAATTATACAGCATTAAGTGGGGAAGAGGACCATCCGTACACACAGGTTGGGAGGAGAGCCATTGGTGGTAGAGTAGAGGTTATGATTACAAAGGAATGAGGCCCAAGTGCACTAGACAGGGCCTAGAACAAAGGACAGAGTCATTATTAGAGGAGTTAAGAAAGGTGCTGTCTAAGCTACAAGTAATTTTTCTGACTGAGAGGCAAATAGAACCTGACAGAAGGGGCTTGATAATAATCTGGTGGGCTTTAGGCCTTGTAAGTTAAGAGGCCCAGGCCTATCTATCTCTTCACATGGGGTATATCCTAAGGGAGGTGTGAACCTCCTAGGGGAAGGCACTCTGTTGACTTTCATTACTTGGCTGGCCTTGGAGGAGAGCTGGCCAGGTAAAGGCAGGGGGCATCTCTAACAAGAAATTTACAGTTCTGCCTGCAATGTTGCTGACCCTACTTGACCATCCCCTCAGCTGCAGTGGTCACTTTGGAAGTTGGGCTGAGTGAAGGGCTTTTCAGCTTAGAGCCAATAAGATCTGTGGCTCTGACCTGGGCATCCTTCGACTCCAGGGCAGGTCCATTTCCAGTGATCCAACTCTTGGCAGAGCTGCCAGGGCTCTTCACAAGCTGACTTCTGCTGAAGCCCAGGCTAACCACACTGAAAGCCACTGCAGTGGACTGGCCTGTTGGGTCTCCTTGAGGGCAGATCACTGTACAGATCAGCCATTAATAGGCCTGCCACCCATTGCTTCTGATGCCGAGCTTTCTTTTCCTCCTGGTTTGCATTAAAGCAGACCAGAGGATGCAAGTCAAGGGAGTGCCCAAGTCCCATCTCTAAAATTTGGTGGCCTGAACTACAAGTCTATAGTCACAGGCATGTTCTGTAGTAGTTTTTCTAAGGTAGACAATGCCCATGAGGAAAATTATATTCTCACTTTCAAACTTTCTTTCCCTTTGGTCTGAAAGGGAGGTTTTTTCTACTTACTGTATACTTCGCTGATGGCGAAGTGAATCTAGCTATGAGATTATTATTTAAGTTCTTATTTTGGCTATGCTATTACAGAAAAATGTTAGCCATCTCTTTTATAAGGTCTAAAGATTAAGTTGTGCGTCCTACAGATTCCTTCATAATAGAATTAGTTTCCTACCTTGAAGAGAATAGAGAAATGAAAGAACAAGTTGGGCTTAGAATAGAGAAATGAAGGAGCAAGTCCTAGATTGCTTGCTGACAATAGCAATATTACATGAATACTTAGAAAACCGTTTCAACCATTAGATAACAACTTAAGAAAACATTTACCAGAAGGTCCAATGCGTTCTATACATTTTAAGAATCATGTATTTGAAAACACCTCTTAAATATCTAACATGGTGTAGTTTGTTTAACCAGTAAACTTAAGCACAACCATCTAAAATGTTTTTAGTTTCTTTCTACCAACACGTTTAAAACATATGATACACAGATTCAGGTCACACAAATTAAAATGTATCTTTGATTGATTTTAGCAGCTTAAATTTATGGACAATCTTATCTATAAGCCATTTAAAATAAAACTCTTAATAAAATTTCCCCATGTGGACATACAATATGTACATACATATAACATAGCATAATAGACCAATATAGCAATTTTAATAATAGCTTTTAAAATCTTTAACACTTTTTCTAGATTTCCAATTGATTTGAATTGCTTTTTGTTTTTAGTAACCTCAGTTATCCATACTTTCTCTCAGTTGGTACTGTTAATACAGTATTGGCTTCATCTGTTTACAGAGCCATCCCAAAGTACTGAATACAATAGAAATGGCTGGAAAAAGTCCATAGGAACCTATAGGAGGACAGCTAAACACACAACCAACAACGCTTTACTTTTATGAGCAGCAAATCATATATAACTGTGGATGACAAAAGACTTTAAGTCGCCATGTTTAAAATTATAAACTCATCAGCCAACAAGAGGCACTTGCTTACTTCACAGTATTTTTGAAAGCACCTGTAGGATTTTACAAGTATTTAACCCTTTAGGCCTCTGGGGCTTTCTCATTAAGATAACTATCATGTCTATATTTCATACTTTTGCATGCAGAGAACCAATTTTCCCAGCACCATTTGTTGAAGAGATTTTTCTTTCTAGGGATTGATTTCAGCTTCTTTGTCAAAGATTAGTTGATGTAGTTGTGTGGAAGGATTTCTGGAGATTCTATTCTGTTCCATTGCTCTACGTGTCTGTTTTTGTGCTAGTATCAGGCTATATTGATTATAATTGTGCTGTAGTACATCTTGAAATCTGGTATTGTGATCCCTCTGGCTTTTTTGTTATTGTTATTTAAGATTGCTTTAGCTATTTTGGGTCTCTTGTGTTCCATAATAATTTGAGCATAATTTGTCTATATCTGAGAAAAGTGTTATATATATTTTTATTTGGTTTACATGGAATCTGTCAGTTGCTTTCTGTAGTATGTACATTTTGATTATATTAATTCTTCCAGTCCATGAACATGGAACTTTTTTTAATTTTGGGGGGTATCTTATTCTATTTCTTTCTTTACTTTTTTGTAATTTTCAACATACAGATCTTACACCTCCTAAGGTATATTTATTCCAAGGTGTTTAAATTTTTTGTAGCTATTGTGAATAGGACTAATCTTACAAGTTCTTTTTTAACCATGACAATATTTGTGTATACAAAGGCTATCGATTTTTGGTGTCAATTTTATATGCTGCAACTTTATTAAACTCTTTTATGAGTTCCAATATTCTCTTAGTGGTGTCTTTTGGTTCACCAAATATAGAATCATGTCATCTGTAAACAGCAATAATTTGACTTCCTCCTTCCAACTTGTTTCCATTTGATTTGTTTTTCTCACTTAATGGATGTGGATAAAACAGCCAGGGCTATATTGAATAATAATGGTGACAGTGGCGATCATTTTCTGATTCTGGATCTTAGTGTAAACGCTTTCAGCTTTTCCCCATTTAATATGAAGCTGGCTGTAGGTTTGTCATAAATTACCTTGTGTTTAGGAACATTACTTCTATATCCAATTTGTTCATAGTTTTTATCATGAAAGGATGTTTTATATTATCAAATACTTTCTCTGAATCTATTGTGACAATCATGTGGTATTTATTCTTTGTTAGTATGATGGATCATATTTTTTGATCTGGAAATGTTGATCCATGTAGTCATACCAGGGATAATTCTGGGTGAATAATCTTTCTGATGTGTTATTGGATTTGATTAATTAATATTTTATTGTGGATTTTGGCATCAATGTTCATCAGAAATATTGACCTACAATTCTTATTCTTTGTTCTATCTTTGGTTTTGGAAGTAAGGTGATACTGGGCTCATAAAAGGAGTTTGGGATGGTCCTCTTTCAATTGTTTTGAATAGATTGAGAAGAACTGAAATTAATTCTTCTTTAAAATTCTGGTAGAATTCAGTAGTGAAGACATCCAGTTCTGGGCTTTTTTGTTGTCATTGTTGGGAGAGTCTTTATTACCAATTCCATAACCATCTTGGTTATTGCTCTGTTTAGATTTTCAGTGTCTTCATGCCTTATTTTGGTAGATTGTATATGTCCTGAAATCTATCCATTTCTCCTAGATTTTCCAATTTATTGGCATTTTGCTGTTTGCAGTAATTCCTGATTATTTTTTAAATTTATGCGGTAAACATTTTTATTTATCTTTATTCATGTCTGATATTATTGATTTGGGTCTTCTCCCTCTTTTTATTGGTTAGTTGGTCCAATTTTGTTTACATTTTTTTCAAGAAACCAGCTCTACATTTCACAAATCTATTGCATTTTTTGTTTCAATTTTGTTTAAATTTTCTCTGATTTTAATTTTTCCCCCTACCAATTTTGGGTCTGTTTTTGTTGTTTTTCTAGGTTCTTAAGATGCACTGATAGCTCACTTAATTGATGCCCTTTTATTTTCTTGATGTAGGCACCAACTGCAATAAACTTTCTTTTGAATCCTGTTTTGACTGTAACCCATAAATTTTGATATGTTGTATTGCCATTCTCTTCTAGGATTTTTTTATTTCTCTTTTGATTTCTTTTTTGACACACTGCTCATTAAGGAACATGTTGTTCACTCTTCATGTGTTTGCATATTTTCTAGAGTTTCTTAATTTGTTAATTTCTAGCTTTATTCCATTGTAAAAAATATAAATCATATGACTTCATTTTTTTTAATTTGATGAGAATAGCTTTATGGTCTAGCATTTGGTCTATCCTAGGGAAAGTCCCATGCACTGATGAAAGCAATGTGTATTATGCACCTGTTTGATAAAATGTTATACAGATAACAGTTAGGTCCTTTTGGTCCAAAGTTTAGAATATCTCTGTTTCTCTTTTGATTTTCTGTCTAGAAGATTTGGCTGTTAATCAAAGTGAGGTGATGAAGTCCCCCATTACTATTGTATTGAAGTCTGTGTCTCCCTTTAGATCCAGTAACTTTTTTACATAACCAGGTGCTCTGGCATTGAGTACTTATACATTTATTATAGTCACATCTTCTGCTGACTTGATACCTTAATTATTACATAATGTCCTTTTTTATCTTTTTTAAGCTATTTTTGTGTTAAAGTCCATTTTGTCTAATATTAGGATAGCTACAACTGCTTGTTTTTATTTTCCATTAGCATTGAATATCTTTTTTCATCCTTTCACTTTCAGTCTGCATATATCTTTGATGGTGAAATGTGTTTCTTATAGGTAGCAAATAAATAGTCTTGTTTTTTAATCCATTCATCCATCTGTATCTTTTAATGAAGAATTTAGGTCATTTATATTCAAGTTTACTATGGAGAAGAAGTGATTTTTGCCTACCATTTTTCCATAAATATTTCTGTTGATTGTTTTTTATTTCCTTTGTACTCTTACCAAGAGAATTTCTGTCTTCCAATTCTTTCACAATGATGACTTCTTTCTGTGATGATGCATGTAGCACATTCTTAAAGATCATTTGTAAATCTAGATGCGTAGTGACAAATTCTTTCAATTTGTTCGATATGAATGGTCTTTATTTTACTTTCATCCATAAATTAAAGGTTTGCATTGGTTTGACAGGTATTTTTTTTTTTTGTCTTATTGAGACTTGAACTATGTCTCTTTTCTCTCCTAGCCGGGTTTTCTGATGAGAAATGAGTCTCATTCGAGATAATATTAAAATAACCTAGTGTTTCTCTCATGCACATTTTAGAATCTTTTCTTTATGCTTTACTGTTGAAAATTTGACTGCAATGTGTCGTGGTGAAGGTATTTTCTGATGATGTCTATTAGGAGTTCCATGTGCTTCCTGTAATTGGATGTCCCTTTCTTACTACATGTTAGGGAAGTTTTCCATTAATTTTTTTTTATTAGGATTGCTTGGGCTATTCTTTATCTTTGGGATTCCATATAAATAGATTTTTTTTTTCTAATTTTGTGACAAATGGCATTTGTATTTTGATAGGGAGTGAATTGGATATGTAGACTGCCTTAGGCAGTACAGATATTTTAATGAAATTTTTTCTTCTTATTCATGTGGAACAAATATCATTCTTTTGTATGTGTGTGTTTGTGTGTGTGTGTCCCTCATGGTTTATTTTGCCAATGTTTCACAATTTTTTGTAGAGTTCTTTCAATTACTTGCTTAAATTTATTCCTAAATATTTGATTTTTTGTGGCTATTGTGAGTCATGTTCTTTATTGATTTCTCATTCATTGAGTTCATAATTAGTTTATTAAAATGCTAGTGCTTTTATGTGTTTATTTTGTAATCCATAACTGTACTGAATTGGCTTATCAGTTCTCATAGCTCTTTTTTTGAAGTGTTTAGAGGCTTCCTGTAGAATACCATGTTGTTTGCGAACATGAATATTTTGATTGTCTCCATCTCTATTTTGATGCCCTTATTTCTTTCTCCCCCTAATTGCTCCTGCTACTACTTCCAGTGCTATACTTAGTAAGAGAAGTGAAAGTCAGTTTCTTTTTCTTGTTCCAGATCTGAGAGGAAATGATGCTCATTCAGTATGATACTGACTTTGATTTGTCATATATAGATGTTCTAATTTTGAGGTATTCCCCTTCTATACCTAATTTGGTTAGGGTTTTTAACATGAAAGTATATTGAATATTATCAAATGCTTTCAACATCTTTGATGACCATGTGGTTTTTGTTCTTTATTCTGTTGTGATTTACGATGTTTATTGATTTGTAAATGTTGAACCAACCTTTCGTGTCTGGGATAAATCTCACTTGATTGGGATTTATAACCTTTGGATATGATTTCATATTTGGAATGCAGGTATTGAGAATTTTTGCACCTATCTGCATCCAGGATGCAGGTCTGTGTTTTCATTTTTTTAAAATGTTGTTTCTCCTTTACATTCATATCACAGTGATGCTCATCCATAAAAACAGTTTGTAGGGTCCCATGCTGTTCAATACTTTTCAGTAGTTTGAAAAGTATTGGAGTAGGTCTCTTTAAATGTTTTGTAGAATGCAGCAGTAATGCAGTCATTAGGTCCTTTTTCTTAATCTAAGACTTTTAATTACTGCTTTAATGTTATTTTGGTGAATATCTAGCTTCACTAGATATAATAATCTTGGTTGGACCTTTTCTTGTTGCTTTTGTTCTTTAAGATCTTGAGTAGAACATCTTATTCTTCTGGGCTGTAGGATTTCTGCTGAGAAGTCTTCTGTTAGTTTAATTGACACTTTTCTCTTAGTGTCTTTAGGATTCTTTCCTTGTCTGTTGGTTTTAACAATTTCACTACAATATGCATTGCAGACACATTTTTTAGCTGAGCCTGCTTGAGGTCATTTGAGCTTCCTGTATATGGATAACCATGTCTCTTTGATGACTTGGGAATTTTTCCACCATTTTTCCCTTCAGAAAGTCTTATAATATGAATATTAGGTTATTTAATATTACCCTGCATTTCTCATTGACTTTTTTATTCTTTTTAATTTTTTATATTTATTATTTTCTGATTATTATTATTTTTTTTGGACAGGCAGAGTTAGACAGTGAGAGAGAGAAACAGAGAGAAAGGTCTTCTTTTTCTGTTGGTTCACCCCCCAGATGGCCACTACAGCTGGCGCACTGTGCCGATCCGAAGCCAGGAGCTAGGTGCTTCCTCCTTGTCTCCCATATGGGTGCAGGGCCCAAGGACTTGGGCCATTCTCCACTGCACTCCCGGGCCACAGAAGAGAGCTAGACTGGAAGAGGAGAACCTGGACAGAATCCAGTGCCCCGACCAGGACTAGAACCCAGGGTGCTGGCGCCACAGGCGGAAGATTAGCAGAGTGAGCCATGACACCGACCATCTGATTATGTTATTTCAAGAGTCTTTTCCTCTATATCAGAAATTCTTTCCATCACTTGTCTATTCTTCTGTTAATGTTCTCAATTATGTTTTTTACTTCACTGATTGAAGATTTCATCTCCAAAGTTTCTATTTGGTTCATATTAAAAAAAAAAAAAGATTTATTTATTTATTTACTTGAAAGGCAGGGATAGGGAGAAATAGGGAGAATGAGAGAGCAAGAGCGAGACTAAGAGAGAGAGAGCGAGAGAGAGAGAGAATGAGAGAGATGTTCCAACTGCTTATTCAGTCCCCAAATGGCCTCAGCTGCTCGGACTGGGCCAGGCTAACACCAGTAGCTAGCTAGGGGCTGCTTCTGGGTTTCTCATGAGGGTGCAAGAGCGCAAGTACTTTGACTCTCCTCTGTTGATTTCTCAGATGCATTAGCAGCTAGTTGGATCTGAAGTGGAGCAGCCATGTCTTGGACTGGTGACCATATGGGAGGCTGACATGCAGGCAGAGGCTTAACCTTCTACACTACAGTACTGTCTCTGTGTTTGGTTCTTCTTAATAGTTTCTCCTTAGTGTGTTTTTCACTCATTTCATCTATTCATTTTCTCATTTCTTTAAACTATCTATATTCTATTACATCACATTGATTTCCCTTGCCATTATTATTTTGAATTCCATTTCTAGTGTTCCATAGATTTCCTTTAGAAGAGTATCTCATTCTGGAGAACCAACATCTTCTTTAGAGGTGTCATGCAACCTTCTTCATGTTTGTTTCCTGTGTCCTTATGTTTTCATCTGTGCATCAGGGGTAATAGACACTTTGCTTCATGGAGCAGTTTTTGTTGAGAAGAGTTTATGATTTGGATGGAATTCATAATACCCCTTAGTTTTTTGGTTTTGTTCTAGGTGAGCCCAGAAGTGTAACCTTTGAATGATTTCTTTTGCATTAGACAATATCAACTTTGTCTATAAATGACACAGTGTCTTAGATTACTGTAGTCTGTAGGGAACGAAGTGTGGCTTTGTGGTGAATCTGAGCTTCCTAGGATGTATATCATCAGTCCCCAGAGAGTTTGGTGTCAGTAACACTGGGGATTGTGATAGCCAAGGCCTTATTGTTGGTGCTGAGGAAGAAAAAGAGAACTGTCCCCTGGCCCCACAGGAAAACTTGAGTGACCTTGGAACTTGTGGCACCAATCGCTGTGGCTCAAAAACTATGTGATGTGCATGGCCCCTTTTGCAGTTCATACTAGGAGAATGCAACTGATGTACCACCAAGTACCAGGACTAGGGGACTGTGAATTCAGCACTGCTTCAGTCCTACAGGGTGACTTCAAAGCAGTTATTTGTCTGGAGAGGTGGAACACAGGAAGGTTTTTTTCCATAGGTCTTATCAGATAAATTCCAGTGGGTTTCAGGAAATTAGTGCTGATTGTTTTAATCCTCATGTTGCAGGGTGCAGTGGGATTGTTACCTTGATGTTCCAGGGTGGTAGCCGAGTTATGGAGATAGTGGTATCCACGTGTCTTAGCAGAGCATTACAGATACTGCTAGTCAGTGCAAATCACTCCAAAGATTATAATAGTCAATAGTCAATACCAATATCAATAGTCCTGGTTCCAGGGCTGGTGCTGAGGCGTAGCAGGTCAAGCTACAATCTGCAGTGCCGGGATCTCATATGGGCACAGGTTCTAGTCCCAGCTGCTCCACTTCTGATCCAGCTGTCTGCTGTGGCCTGAGAAAGTAATGGAAGATGGCCCAAGTCCTTGGGATCCTGCATCCAAGCGGGAATCCTGGAGGAAGCTCCTGGCTCCTGGCTTTGGATCAGTGTAGCTCCAGCCATTTTACTGCCAATTGGGGAGTGAACCAGCAGATGGAAGACCTCTCTCTCTCTTCCTCTCCTCTCTCTGTGTAACTCTGACTTTCAAATAAATAAATAAATCCTTAAAAAAATAGTCCTGGTCCACAAGGCTTGCTAAGATGTTGTTGAGGCTCATGCTCAGATCTCCCAGCCCTGTGAGCCAGGCGGTATGGGGGGAAATTCTTCAGGTTGGGTCTGGATTTTTATGGGCTGCAAGCTGATTTTATCCCCAAGAAGCTGAGGAAAACTCTGAATCATGTAGTGAGTGAGCAGAGCTCCAGGGCTTCTGTCCCCAAGTTGCACAGTTGAAGGATGTGGGGTATCTGTTCTCCATCCTGCACGTTGCCCTAACTGGCTCTGAGCATTTCTGGTAGCAGTGGAACAGAGCTCAGCTGAACAGCTTTTCACAGTACACTGATTCTGGTACCCTGTGTGGGTGGATGAGGGGAGGCAGATAATGTGGCTTCCCTTTTCAGAGCCAAGCGTTCAGTCACACCGTCACCATCCCTGGCTGAACTTAAAGGCAATGACTGTGGAAAACTCCCTCGGCTAATGCTGCTGGTGGCTGGACCTGCGGCAGCTTCTTCCTACCTTGACTTGGGAAGATGGTAACTGCCAGCCCGCAGCTGGCTGTGCTGTGTGGCTGGCCTTGGGAGCATTTTTGCCTTTCTTCACTGTCCTACAGAGTCTTTGCTTCTCCACTGAAAATTTCTGTCATTCCCTTGGAAACATGGCCATTCCTTTGCTTTATTCACATGCTACTGAAGCTGAAGTCACTGAGGCTTCTCAGTCTTCGGCCTTCTTGGATCTCTCCTATAATGCTCTACCTGAAGCAATTTCATGTCACTTATTTTCTAGGTTCCATATGTGTAATACTTAGACATAGATTTCAGAGCTTGCAGGCTGTTTGTTCTTCTAGTATGGATAGTAATGTATTTCTAGAATAAATATTCTTGGTGTGGGAGAAGACCTTTGATATATAATTCTTATTTTAATTTTTAAAATAAAAAAATATTTATTTAAAAGTTAGAGTTACATAGAGAGAGAAAGAGAGGCAGAGGCAGAGAGAGAGAGAGAGAGAGAGAGATCATCTGTCCGCTGGTTCACTCCCCAATTGGCTGCAATGACCGGAGCTGCACAGACCCAAAGCCAGGAACCAGGAGCCGGGAACCTCTTCTGGGTCTCCCATGTGGATGCAGTGGCCCAAGCACTTGGGACATCTTCTACTGCTTTTCCAGGCCAGGCAGAGAGCTGGATTGGAATTGGAGCTGCTGGTACTTGAACCAGTGCCCAAATGGGATGCCGGCACTATAGGCGGCGGCTTTACAAGCTACACCACAGCACCGGCCCCAATGTATGATTCTTGACATACTGGTCTTTGTCCAGGTATAGTTACCAGTATCTTGTGATGAGATATTCATATCTTAAGCAAGGGTCCTTGTTTGGCTTTTTTGATCTGGACTCTTATTGATTGGTTGTCATGAGAGAGATGACCAATGCATCTTCACATGATTATGGTGGTTTAAAATGAGTGCATGTTTCATTCCACTTGTCTGTTTAATGTGTTCCAGGCAGTCTGTGTGTTGAGCTGAGTATCTGCAGCAGCAGTCACATTGAGAATGGCTCATGAGACCAAATACAAACCTTAAAAGGAACCAGAAGAATCATTACCTGCTGCTTCATCAATGAAATGAACTGTGATAGAATGCAAAACTTATAAAGAAGAGAAGAACAGAGAAATTCAATTACAAACCTTAGCTAAGTGTGTCCAAAACAGAAGACCCAAGCAAAAGGTTTAAGCATCATTAGCAAAATCAGAACACATAAATATTGTCTCATGATTTTCATTTGAAAATGGAGATGATAGCAGATTGTATGATGTCTGGGTTCACTTTTGACTTTTTTTTCCTGCTTGTTTTTGTTGTTGAATCTAATCAAAGCCCATCCTGGATTTCTGTTTTACCTCAGTGAACATCTGGAGAAAATGTATGAGAACAAACTTAAGATTTCCAAATTATTTTTATTTTAATATTTGAAATTGTACCTGGGGAGAAAAAAAAAGAATGTAAAGAATAAAGAGAAGGCAAGTATATTAAGAGGCAAATAAATGAAAAGAAAAATATGCTGACATTCAGTGCTTGTTATCTCTACTTATATCTTATCTTTAGCAACATATTTAAAGTACCTTGATTGTTTAAAGAAAATTGAGTTTTTCAATGAACTGTGCTTTGTACGATCTTTTCTTATCTGAGCAATGACTTTAATCAGAAAGAACCCTTTCATTACAATAATTGCAAATAATTAAGTAAGATTCAGAAACACCAAATTGGCAGGTATGTTTGAAGAAACTATATATGTCTAGTAAAACAAATTCTAATTAAGTATGAAATCCTTAAAATTCAGATAGCTATCCAAGAGAAATACAAATCCAAACTTTCACAAACAAGTAAGTAATAAGTGAATGGAAAATGCAATAATAAAAAGCAACTATGATGTTACTTCAAAGAAAGTTCATGAAAATGTTGTTAAAGACAATTCAAAAATTTTTGTACAAAAATTTGAAACCTCACAGATTTTTTTTCATAATAAGCATTTTTCTTAACCTTTTAAAGACCCTTTGTGCATCTGTTAATATGAGTCCACTTCATTCAAATCAATAGTCACATGTTATTATTTCTAGAGCCTATTAGCAACTGTGTTCTGAGAAATTGCACGGTGTACAAAGATTTATTTACATATCATTACTTTTAAAGAGCATTTTATTGCATTTGATGAAACAAGTTGCAATGTTCAAATATAATTCATTTTTAAACTTATAAAATTAAACTTTGCAGTGATTTTTTAATTTGAATAAAAATGTGTGCACATGTATATGTCCTTAAATACAATTGAAATTTTGAGAATGTATTACTATCATAGCAGCAGATTTCATTTTCCTTTTTTTAAAAATAGTGTTATTTATTTATTTGAAAGGCAGAGTTACAGAGAGGCAGAGGGAGAGAGGGAGAGAAAAAAAAAGAGAGAGAGAGAGGTCTTCCATCTACTGGTTCAATCCCCAAATGGCTGCAAAGGCCAGAGCTAGGCAGATCTGAACCCAGGAACCTGTAATTTCTTCAGGGTTTCCCATGCCAGTCCAGGGGCCCATGCCCTTCGGCCTTCTTTTACTGCTTTCCCAGGCCATATCAGAGAGCAGGATCAGTAGAGGAGCAGCTAGGACTCCAACCTGCACCCAAACAGAATGCTGGAACAGCAAGCCATGGCTTTACCTGCTGTACCATAGCACCGCCACTCATTTTTCCTTTTTAATCTATTTGAAAGGCAGTGACACAGAGCGGGATAGAATCATATCTCTGATTCATTCGTTCACTTTGTAAAAACCCACAACAGGGCTGGCGCTGTGGCTCAATAGGCTAATCCTCTGCCTTGTGGATGCACCTAGTCCCGGTCGGGGCACCAGATTCTGTCCCGGTTGCCCCTCTTCCAGGCCAGCTCTCTGCTGTGGCCAGGGAGTGCAGTGGAGGATGGCCCAAGTCCTTGGGCCCTGCACCCCATGGGAGATCAGGAGAAGCACCTGGCTCCTGCCTTCGGATCAGCGTGGTGCGCTGGCCGCAGTGCCCCAGCCGCGGCGGCCATTGGAGGGTGAACCAACGGCAAAGGAAGACCTTTCTCTCTGTCTCTCTCTGTCTCACTGTCCACTCTGCCTGTCAAAAAAAAAAAAACAACAGTTGTAGAGGGCCAGGCCAAAGTCTGGAGGTCTTTAAGGTTCTCAACAGTTGGCCACAGTCTGGACATGTGTGGGACCACCTTTTGAATTCTGTAGTCTCTATTTTCCTAGACTAGTTTCTTCCCTTGAAAGCATCCTGCGCTCTCCTTAGAATATGCTTATTTCCTTTTTTTTCCCGTATAAATGGAATAATCTATTTTCTCAAACTTGCTGTAGTTTGAACTTCAAGCTTAAATGGCACCTTATCATGTTACCTTTCAGTCCCCTCAAATGAATTTGACTTCTAACTTCATTGATTACCCTAACAAGAAGTTTGCTTGTTTCCTATGGACTTTTTCAAGAATGATGTACTTAGTGACAGCTGTTGGTATATAACAATTTTTCTATCCTAAGGATAAATCTTTTGGAAATGCAGATTGTGAATATAATTTTTCTAAAGTAGATACTAATGAAAGATTATTAAATGTCAAGTAAATATTTTTGCAATATTTTAATTTAGTCATGTTTTTGGAGACATACAATATAATTTATAAATGGTGTTTATCCCATGGTGGCTCGTGTTGCCTTTAAAAAGACAAACTCTCATAAAGAGTGTGATTATCTAACTCCCTCCTGTTACTAACACTATCAGGATCTGCCTCTGTTTCCAAGATGAAACTATGTGGGGATGGTGGTGCTATGAACTTACAGGGAATGCCCAGTGTGATGAATCAGGACTTGAAGCTCTCAAAGTGAACAATGCATAAAAAGATTATGGAATTGACTGGTATTTACAAAGTTAGACTGGCATTCTAAAGAGATATAATGACAAACTCTTAGTGGCTAAAACTGCAAACCACAGAGGTTCCACTGGAACTTAGAAAGAGCAAGAGGTAGAACCAACTGAGGAACAGATTCAGATGTTACTGATGAAATTATGGAGCTACAAAGACATAAAGCTCTCTCATAGGAACCTAACTTATTTTGAGTATGTGTTTGCTTGTTCCATACATACAGGATTGTGGCCAGCATGGCTATTTAGGAACTTGCAAAATGGCTGATATACAGGCATGAACTTCCACACAATATTACGTCTAGTCAGGGGGAAAATTTAGAGTGAAAGAGGCACAAGACAGTCCAACTGGCGCATACACTCAATAGAAAAATAATTAGTATGGTTATTTCTTGAGGAAGGAAGCCCAATAAAATTCACATTATCATTACACACATCTTAAGCTTTCCCTACAGGCCCATGAAAATTCAGAGTTACAATGAAAGTGGCCTCTATGAAATTATTACAGTGGAACTTTATGTTGTAGATATAAGCTTAAAAATAGAATCTGGTGGTACAATCAAGTATTTTCCAAATACAGATCAGGCTGCAGATTTTATTAAGTAGAAGTGTACTTCAAAAACAGTTACTGGAAAAATGCAATTGAAGATGTTTAATTGGTGCATTTAAAAAAAAATCAATGCATTTTAAAAAAAAATTATTTATTTGAAAGGCAGAACTGTGGAGATAAAGGAAGACTCAGAAAGAGAGTTTTCATTTGCTGTTTCACTCTCCAAATCTCAATAGCCAGATCTGGACTAGATTAGAACCAGGAGCCGGGGATTCCATCTGGCTTACCTTGATGGGAGGCAGGGACCAAAGCACTCCGACCACAGTCTTCTGCCTTCCCAGCACCTTAGCAGGAAGCCGGATTAGAGGCAGACTAGCTGAAAGTAGAACTGACACTCAGATACAGGATGTCAGTTTCAAAGCAGAGGCTTAATCGGCTCTGCCACAAGGCTTGCCCAGACATTTTTCTTGATGGGGGATCTCTGTCCTTAATGTACTGTACATTTTGATTTAATGCTATAACTAGTACTCAAACAGTATGTTTCACTTTGTGTTTCTATGTGGGTGCAAACTGTTGAAGTATTTATACTAAATTGATCTTCTGTATATAAATAGAATTGAAAATGAATCTTGATGTGAATGGAAAGGGAGAGGGAGCGGGAGAGGGGAGGGTTGCGGGTGGGAGGGAAATTATGGGAAGGGGAAGCCATTGTAATCCATAAGCTGTATACTGGAAATTTATATTCATTAAATAAAAGTTAATAAAAAATGTTATAAATTTAATTTTTAATTAGTTTTAACAGTTCCAATTTGATTTCTGGATAAAATTCTAAGAACATAATGATATTCCATTGTTGCTGTGGATTTGTTCTGAGAGGAGGAGCATGGTGGGGGCAAGAGGCGCAGAGTCACCACACAGACCCTGGAAGTTGGATGAAAGCGGGCCAGAGGCAAGCAGCCCACAGACTCGTTTATTTCAGTTGGTTCAGTGGCTTAAATAGCCAAGGCAGCCAATCCGGTCAAGTGGCGGTTTATGCCCTAACCAATCACAGCCTGTTGCCAGGCAGTATCTGAAGCCATCCAATCACAGCCTGTTGCCAGGCAGACTCCGTTGCCAGGTGGCTTTCAAAGCCATTCCTGAGTAGCTGATGCTCGCTTGCCAGTAGCCATCTTGGCATGGCCTTCTCATTCCACCATTCCATTATTCCATTCTGCACTTCCTCCCTCCCACCTCTCCTCCCCACTCTCTTTCCTTCTCCTTTTTTTTTTTGTTTGTTTTGAAATGAGATATTTTAAAAATACATTACAGTAAAATGACTTAATACTTCACCAAATAAAAGTAAAAAGAAAAGAAAAAAAAACTATTCCTAGTTTAGTAGGAATATAGACAGATCATTCAAACTATAGAAGTACAACATTTTTAATGACTGGTTTGGCAAAGTTAAAAAACAACATTTTACAAAATTATATTTGCAGTGGTAATGATACACACAGACATTGCTTTCTGCTTTATATCATGTTTTCTCTCATTGCTTTTTTTTTTTAAATTTTAGCTCCCACATATAAGTGAAAACATGTCATATATGTCTTTCTGGATATGGCTTATTTCACTCAACATGGTGTCCTCCAGTTGTGTCCATTTTGCTACAAATGGTAGAATCCATTATAGCTGAATAATATTCCATTGTGTATATTTACCACATTTTCTTTATCCACTCATCTGATGATGAACACCTTATTTGGTTACAAATTTTGGCTATTGTAATGCAGGTACATCTCTGATATATTGTGTTCAACTGTTTTGAGTATATACCCAGTAGTGGGATTGATGGATCATATGGCAAGTCTTTTTCTAGTTTTTGAAGAAATCTCCACACTGTTTTCCACAGTGGCTGTGCTAATTTACATTTCCACCAAGAGTGTATAATTGTTCCCCTTTCTCCACATCCTCACCAGCATTTGTTACTCTTTGTGTTTTGGATTTTCGCCATTTTACCAGGGGCAATGTGATATCTCATTGTGATTTTGATTTGCATTTCCCTGATGGCTAGATACACTGAGCATTTTTTCCACATATTTGTCCATTTGTATTTCTTCTTTTGTGGACTGTCTATTGAATTTCTTTCCACATTTTTCAACTGGACTAGTTGTTTTGTTGTTGAGTTTTTAAAGTAGCTAGTATATTTAGAATATTAATCCTTTGTCAGACAGGTGGTTTGCAAATATGTCCCCCATTTTGTTGGATGTCTCTTCACTCTTTTGATCATTTATTTTGCTGTGCAAAAGCTTCTAAGTTTGCTATAGTCCCGTTCTTTAGTTTTGCTTCTGTTGCCTGTGTTTTGGGGGTCTTGTTCAAGAAGTTGTCCCTAACACCAACATCTTGAAGTGTTTCCCCTATAGTTTCTTCCAGCAAGTCCATGGTCTCAGGTTTCAAATTTAACTCTTTGATCCATCTTGAGTTGATTTTTGTATTTGGTAAGAGGGATGGATCTAATTCCATTCTACATTTATACATCTAGTTTTGCCAGCACCATTTATTGAAGAGATTATCTTTACTGCACTGTGTGGTTGGAGCACTTCTGTCAAAAATCAGTTGACTGTATGTATATGGATTAATTTCTGGGCTCTCTATTCTGTACCATAGTCTATGTTTTGGTTTTTATGACAGTACAAAGCTGTTTTAATTACCAAAGCTTTGTAGTATGCTTTGAAATTACTTCAAAATCAGTTACTGTGATGCCTCTAGCTTGTTTTTTCTTGTTCAGGATTGCTTTGGCTATCCAGTGACTGCTATGATTTGATTTGATTTGAATTTTAGTATTTGTTTTCCTAACTCTGGAAGGAATGCCATTGTTATTTTGATAGGGATTGCATTGACACTGTAAAATGATTAGGTAGTTTAGAGATTTTGAGATATTGATTCTTCTGATCCATGATCAATGAATAACTTCGTTTTTTCTGTTTTTTTTTTTTTTTGATGACTTCTTTCATCAGCATTTGATAATTTTCATTGCAGATATCTTTCAATTTTTTGGTTAAGTTTCTTCCTAAATATTCAATTTATTTTCTGGCTATTGTGAATGGGATTTCTTTGTTGATTGCTCTTTCTGTGAGTTCATCATTAGCATACTAAGAAGCTATTTTTTTGTATGTTTATTTTTTATTCTACAACTTCACTAAATTGGTTTGTCAGTTCTAACAGCAATTTGGTGGAGTGTTTAGGTTTTTCTATATACAAGATCATGTCATCAACAAACCAGGATTATTTGACATCCTTTTTTCCATTTTCGATGCCCTTTATTTTTTTCCTCCCAAATTGCTCTCATTAAACTTCCCGTACTATATTGAATAAGAGTGATGAAAGTGGACATCCTCGTTTTGTTCCAGATCTGAGCAGCAATGCTTTCAGTATTTCCCCATTCAGTATGATGTTGGCTATTGGTTTGTGAGATATATATATATATATATATATATATATATATATACATATATATATATATATTTGTATGATATTTTTTCATTGTCATTTATTTCACAAAAGCTTTTCTATCCTTTTTAATTTCTTCATTCAGCAGCATATTGTTTAATTTACAAGTATTTATGAGTATTCTGTTGTTCTTCTTGTTGCTGATTTCTAGTTTTATTACTTTATGGTCTGAGAAGATACAAGGCATGATTTCTTTTTTTTTTTTAGTGAACAATATGTTTTATTGCAATAGTTATAGTGGTTGTACATCATTTTATTTTTACATTTTTATTAATTTACTTATTTGAAAGATAGACAAATATACAGACAAGCAGACAAAAATTTTGCATCTGCAGGTTTGCTGCCCAAATGCCTACAACATTAGGTCTGGGCCCAGCTGAGCCTGGAACTGGAGACTCAACCCAGGTTTCCCATGTGGGTGGTAGAGATCCAACTATGGCATCCTCATATCTTATACTATATATTTAGTATATATAGGATATATTGTTACATGTTATATGCTATGCCTTTTTAAAAAACTTTTATTTAGTAAATATAAATTTCCAAAGTACAGTTTATGGATTACAATGGCATTCCTCCCCCATAACTTCCCACCCACCCGCACCCCTCCCATCTCCTGCTCCCTCTCCCATTCCATTCACATCAAGATTCATTTTCAATTATCTTTGCATACAGAAGATCGATTTAGTATATATTAAGTAAAGATTTCATCAGTTTGCACCCACACAGAACATAAAGTGTATGATTTCAATCTTTTAAAATTTGTTGACACTTGAATTGTGGCCTAATATCTGGCCTGTCCTTAAAAATTTTCTACATGCTGACAAGAACAACGTGGCTTTTGTAACTATTGGGTAAAATATCTTGTACATGTCTGTTAAGTGCATTTGTTCGACACTATGTTTTAACTCTAGTGTATCTTTATATTGATTTTTTTTTGTCTAGATGATGTGTGCATTGATGAGAGAGGAATGTTGGAGTCTCCCATTATTATTGTATTGAAGTATATCTTTCCCTTTAGGTCTAATAGTATTTTCTGTATATATTTGGGTGGTATTGTATGCAAAATATGTATTTATGATTGTTATGTGTTCCTGCTGAATTGAAACTTTTCTCAAAATATAATGTCTTTCTTTATTTTTTATGATTTTGATTTAAAGTCAGTTTTATCTGATATCAGGATAGCTACCTCTGCTTGCTATTGGTTTCCATTTGCCTAATATATCTTTCTCAACCCTTCACTTTTAGTCTGTATCTTTGTGAAGTGAGTTTCTTGAAGACAGCATATACTGGGGTCATGGTTTTTTACCCATTCAGCCAACCTGTCTTTTGCTTGGTGAATTTGATCCTGTTACGTTCAAGGTTAGTATCAATAAAGAACTAAGATCTGACATTTTGTTGATTGGGTAATGATTGTACCTGCTCTGTCTGTGAAGTTGGTGGTATCATGTATTTTCATGATGTTTACTTTTAATGCAAGACATCTTTCAGGATTTCTTATAAGGCTGGCTTGGTGTAACGCTTTCTCTCTTTTTGCTTATGTGAAAAACATTTCTCCTTCACTTTTATAGGATAACTTCTCTGGATATAATATTCTTCATTGTAAATTTTGTTTTTCTTTTAAGACTTTGAATATGTCATTACATTCTCTGCTGGCCTGTAGGATTTCTGCTGAGAATCAGATAATTTTCCTTTAAATGTAACTTGATTTGACACATCTTTCTTATTGTTTACAGAATTATCACCTTGTCATCAACTTGACAATTTGATGAAGACCTTTTTTTTTTTTTTTTTTTGGTTGAGTTTGCTCAGGGTTCTTTGAACTTCTTGTACATAATGTCCATTTGTCTTTTAAGAAATGGGGAATTTTCAATTATTATTTCATTTGCCAGGGTATCAATGTCTTTTTTTTCCTTCAGAAATGCCTATCATTTGAATATTTGGTCATTTAATAGTATTCCATATTTTGCTCTCTTCATTCTTTTTAATTCTTTTTTTTAATTTATTTATCTATTTGAAAGGCAGAGTTACACAGAGAGAAGAGAGGCAGAGAGACAGAGAGAGAGACAGAGAGAGAGAGAGAGAGAGATGTCTTTCATTCACTGGTTCATCAGAAGCCGGGAGCCAGGAACTTCCTCCCGGTCTCCCACGCAGGTGCAGGAGCCCAAGAACTTGGACCATTTTCTACTTCTCTCCCATGCCATAGCAGAGAGCTGGATTGGAAGTGGAGCAGCCAAGACTTGTGCTGGTGCCCTTTGGGATGCTGGCACTGCAGGTAGCAACTTTATCTGTTACACCACTGCGCTGACCCCCAATTCTTTTTTCTTTATTTTTGTCTAATTGTTTTCTTTTAAAACTTGCATCCTTGAATAAGCTCTCACTCTCAATCATATTTTTTATTTCACTGAAGGAAGAGTTTATCTACAAAATTCCCATTCCGTTCTTTTTAATGAGTTCTACCTCCTTAGTACTATTTTCATTAATGTCACTTCTGATTTCCTCATTTTAAAAATCTATTTGTAGTCTCTCACATTTCACTGAGTTTCATTATGATCATCATTTTGATTTTATAGATTTCCCTCCATTCTCAATCTGATTCTGGAGGAGTATTACATTCTTTTGAAGGCATGGTGTTACCTTGCTTCTTCAGGTCTCCTGTGTCTCTCTGCATTGATATTTGCCCATTTGGTGTACTGGTCTTTTCTTTATGCATAATTTTATGCATATGCTTTAGGGTAATTTTTTGTTTTTTTGTGTTTTTTTAATAAAAGAACTTATGGTTTTTATGATTTAGCTGTAATGCAGGTTATCACTTTGTTTTTTGCTTTGGCTTTGGTTCTAGGTGAGCCCAGGAGTGTAGACTGGGATTTATTTTGTCTTAATCAGTGTCAACTGTGTGTATAAGTGACATAGTGGACTAGTCAGCTACAGTTCATAAGGATAGAAGTTTGGTTTTGAGATGGATAAGGATTTCCTTGGGTGTATATCTCTGGTCCAAATAGTTCAATGTCAGTCCCCCTGGTAAATGTGGAAGCCAGGGACTTACTCTTGGTGCAGGTGAACTAGGGTGGCTGCCCCCTTTCTTACTAGCAAGCCTGAGTGATGCCAGTGATTGGTGCACCAATTGCTGTGGCTCTAAATCAGATAGGAAGGGATCTTTCCTCAGGTCCTGCTAAAGAGTTCAGCTGGTGCTGTGGCTTAAAATACCAACAGCCCTGGTCCTAGGATTATGTGAGTAGTATGACTACAAAATATACAGAAGATTTTACTCTGGATGGTATGAGTACAGAGGTGGAATGAAGGTAGGTCCTTCCCTATGTCCACTGGGGGGATTCTAGTGGCACATAGAAATTTAAAATGAATAGATATAGTCCCAGTGAATTGATATAGTCCTAGTGTTATAGGATATAATGAGATCATTACCCAGACCTCTCAGGGTGGGAGTGGATGTTTTTATGAGTTGTTTCTGGCGTTAGCCCCCAGAAGCTAAAGTGAATCTCCCTTGCTCACATAGAGTGCATGAGCATAGCTCTGGGGCTAATGTTCCCAAATTTCCACAGCTGTAGGATGCGAGTAATCTGTCCTTTGCCCCATACATTGCCCTGACTCAGATATTGGTAGGAGAAGAGAGGCACACTGCAAGACTTTCTGCTGTGGAGTATGGTGCTCTGCAGGTTTAGGGGAGAGGAAGGGAGCAAGGCATTTTCCCAGTTTCAAGCCTGCAGTTTGCTCGGACCACAGTATGCTCTCAAGGCTGAAGTGAAAGTCAGTAGGTAACTGGAATTCGCTTTTAGCCTAAACCATGAGCGGTGGAACACTTGGTGATGTCTTCCTACCTTTGGCATGTTAAAATGGTGACTCACAGCCAGCAACTGACAGTGCCACCTGGTTGGCTACAGTAATGTCTCTACCTTCTCTCCTCTCGTCCCAATGTGTCTTTGTATTCTTTGTTTCTCATTTCTTCACTGGAAATTTCATTCATTCACACCCCTGGAACCATTATCCCTCTTTCGTTCTTTTCATATCTCAGAGCAGCTTAAGTTAGTGTGGCCATACCCTATGCATCCATCTTGGACCTCCCCAAATATTTTTCATAATACACATTTTAACAGCTTTTTGAAGATATCTCTTATTTTGTGAAAAAAAATTGTGGCAGTTAAGCAGAACTAGAAATATTTAAGGCTATGGCACAGAAATAAAAATAGTCTGCTTCTTGAGTGGTTGAAAATATTTTCAATTAAGGAATAAAAGGAAGCCAGACAAAATAGGCTGCTATCAGATTAACAAACTCATTTCCACTCTTAAATCTCACAGCTCATATTGGTTCAAATAATGGGATGCCACAGGAAATAGGAAGCTGGACAAACAAGGATATATAATGAGTGAGGTAGAAATACCATCCTTTCAGGTATAAGCTTGGTTTAAGAAGCTTTAGGGAAATTATACTTGCTCCAAATATCTCATACAATGTTTTGAAACTATACCTTAAATTTCACCATTCATTCTTTTTATTTTTGTGCATGACTTCAAATATACATTCTCCACTAAAATGCTAAAAAAAAATCATTACACATGAGTTAGAGATGAAAGTTCTGCTAACATAAGTAATACCACAATTCAATTAAGTCCATCATGCAAATACAGACAACAAACATAAGTATACCTGACAATCAATATACTTTCCCTAGCAATACAATAAAGAAAAAAAAAACCTGATGAATATGAAACAATTGCATACATGTAAGATAGCACAAGAACAATTTCAGAGTCTGGACAGTATTTCACACAATTTGTACAGAAAAATGAAATGCAGAGAAAATATAGAACTTTTCTCATTTCTTTGAGAAACAAGAAGGCGCACCTTATGATTTCTTCCCATAGCCCTCTTAAGAGTGCTCTAATTAATCTTGAAATAAGGTGTTTTCAGTTCAAGAGCCAGAAGATTCAGTACTTTCGCAATAAAATTAAAAACCTATGTTTTCAAGAAAACACTCTGAAGGAGTAAGCAAGCATAATCTCCCTCTTTATGAAACAAAAAAGCCATGTATTTTCCATACCTGTCTTTATCTACTCCTCTTTACATAAATACATTTTTACTGAGACTATAAGTTCAACTGTTATACAATTATTGAAATACTTTACTTTTTTAACCCTCATGAATTTGTTTTCCTTTTTGGTTAGTAGATCTCAAATTCTCCTTTATTATGCTTTGTATTGATGAATAAACTTTCTTCAATATGGATGAATGGCATAGATTTATGTGCCATTCATATAATTCTGTTTCCTTAAGAAACTTCTCTCATGAATAGAAGAGTTAGCTGGGAATTCTATTTAATGAAATTGACTTAATATATTAGTTACTTTTCTAAATTCACAGAATTGGGAGTAGGCTGGTCATTTAACCCCACAATAAACAAGACTTTTCTCTGAGGTCTGAGGGCCACAGTACAAACACATGCCTTTCACAGAAATATGATGCCCTTTGTGGTTTACACTGGAGGCCAATACTGATGCTGGCTAGTGCCAGCGCCGCAAGGCGGAGGATTAGCCTCTTGAGCCACGGCACCGGCTTATGTCCTCTATTTGTAACCACTTTGATGCAAATGATAACATTTAATTTTTACAGCTGAAAATGTCCCATTGTATATTCCATATATATGCATATATAAAATCACAATTTCTTTATCCATTCACCTGATGATGGACACCTCGATTGATTCCATATTTTAGCTATTGTGAGCACTGCTGATATAAACATGGTAGTACAGGTACATCTTTTATAAAATGTATTAATTTATTTTGTATACCCAGTTGTGGGATTACTGGATCTTATGGCAAGTCTATTTTTAGTTTTTTTAAGAACTTTCCATACTGTTTCCCACAGTGGCTGCACTAATCTACATTCCCACCAACAATGTATAAGAGTTCCCCTTTCTCTATATATTCACCAGCATTCGATACTCTGTATTTTTTTTTTTTAATTTTTGACAGGCAGAGTGGACAGTGAGAGAGAGACAGAGAGAAAGGAAGGTCTTCCTTTTTTGCCGTTGGTTCACCCTCCAATGGCCGCCGCGGTTGGCGCGCTGCGGCCGGCACACCGCGCTGATCCGATGGCAGGAGCCAGGTGCTTCTCCTGGTCTCCCATGGGGTGCAGGACCCAAGCACTTGGGCCATCCTCCACCGCACTCCCTAGCCACAGCAGAGAGCTGGCCTGGAAGAGGGGCAACCGGGACAGGATCGGTGCCCCGACCGGGACTAGAACCCGGTGTGCCGGCGCTGCAAGGCGGAGGATTAGCCTAGTGAGCCGCAGCGCTGGCGATACTCTGTATTTTGATAATAGCCATTCTGAAAGTGGTGAGGAAATATCTCATTGTGGCTTTGATTTTTGTTATCTGGATAACTAGTGATGTTGATTATTTTTTCATATATTTGTCTGCCACTTGTGTTGGCATAAAAACCAACAGGTAGATCAATGGATCAGAATAAAGAGCCAATAAATAAGCCCAAGTGCATTCAGCTAACTGGTTTTTGACAGAAGTATCCAGAGCGCGTATTGGAAAAAAAAAAAAATCTTTAATAAATGGAGTAGGCAAAACTGAATGGATTTGTGTAGAAGAATGAAATTAAGGCTGGTGCCGTGGCTCAATAGGCTAATCCTCAGCCTGCGGTGCCAGCACACTGGGTTCTAGTCCTGGTCGGGGCACCGGATTCTGTCCCGGTTGCCCCTCTTCCAGGCCAGCTCTCTGCTGTGGCCCAGGAGTGCAGTGGAGGATGGCCCAAGTGCTTGGGCCCTGCACCTGCATGGGACACCAGGAGAAGAACCTGGCTCCTGCCTTTGGATCAGCACGGTGCGCCGGCTGCAGTGCGCTGGCCGCGGTGGCCATTGGAGGGTGAACCAAGGCAAAAGGAAGACCTTTCTCTCTCTCTCTCTCTCTCACTGTCTACTCTGCCTGTCAAAAAAATAAATAAATAAACTAAAAAAATTAAAAAAGAATGAAATTAGATCATTGCTTCTCACCATATATAAAAATCAATTCAAGATTCATCAAATATCTAAATTTAACACCTGAGAGTGTGAAGTTGCTGGAAGAAAATTTAGGGGAAACACTTCAAGACATTGATGTAGGAGGTGGCTTCTTGGGTAAGACTCTTAGAGAACAGACAACACACCAAACTAGACAAATGGGATTATATCAAACTCAGAAGCTTCTGCACAACAAAGGAAAGGATAAATAGAAGAGACACCTGTCAGAACGGAAGCAATATTTGTAAGCTAGTTCTGACAAAGGATTCATATATCAGCCGCTCATAAAAATCCAACAACAACAAAAAAACTAACCAATTCACTTAATAAACTGGCAAAGGACCTCCACATACATTTCTCTCAAAAGAAAAAATACAAATATTTTTTATGAAATTTGAATACTCTAAGCCTACTTGAATATTTCTATTGCCTGTCTTGCTTAATGTTTAACAAGGTTTCCGGATCTTTGGTGCCTGAAAATAATTTTGGAAAATTCTTGGTATTTATTATTTCTAATATTTGTTTCATGGAAATGTTTAGCATAATGGTTAAGAGGCCTCTTCTGTTTCCACATCCACTACCAGTGACTGGTTTCAAGTCCTGACTGCACAGATAACTCCAGCTTCTGGTAGTGTGCACCCTGGTTGGCAGGAGATGATGGCTCAATGGTTGAATCTCTCCTTCACCTGGTGGGTCCCCAACTGAGTTCTGCCTCCTGGCCTTGGCCTGGCACAGCCCTGACTGTTGTGGCCATTTCAGAGAGTGATGCAGTGGATGATAACTTTCAAATTTGTATATGTTTATCTCTCTGTCTCTGCCTTTCAAGTGAAATTAATAGACAAAAATTTAATGAATACATATTTAGTGCTATTTTTTTCTTCTTTTAATGTTCCCATTACATGTGTCAGAATTCTGAATATGTTGCACAGTCTACATGTCCTATGCCTGTTTTGTTTTGATTTGTTTCCATTGCTTTTTTCCCTTTGGTGAAGTTTCTGCTTACATCTTTATGCTGTTGAGCTAATATATTTGATTTTCCATTTCTGGTACTGTATTTTTTATTTCATTTTGTTTCTTTTTTAGAATTTGTGTCTCTTTGGCTTTTATACATCTCTTCCTGCATGTTTTCTATCTTTTCCAGTAAGTCCTTAATATAATAGCTATATTGTTTTAAATTAACTAATAAATCCATATTTAGATGACACCTGGTTCTAAATTGTGCTTTGTATCTTCAGTCTGTACTTTTTACAATATTTATCATGATTTTTAATATTTGCTTAAAGCTGTGCATATGATGGTACAGCAAAAACATTCATGGAAAATGAATTATCTTTTAATTCCATTTTCCATGAACTTTTAAATGTATAATTCTATACCAGCTAATAGGCACTGAAGTAAATAGGTCTTTATTGTGTGGTTTACTTTAATCTGGATTAACATAAAAATATGGGAATATTTGCTGTAGCTGCAGGTTTCAGTATTTGTATTTTATCACTGTTGTTGCTTTTATGTTTCACAAGAACTCCTTCCTGACGAGAAACAGACTCAGACATTGTTATTACAGTAGATTCCTGTTGAAATGGAGCCAATATTTTTGAGGTTAATATTTACTTTTTAAGATTATTTGTGTATTTATCTATTCATTTTAGAGATAGATAGAGATACACACATACATAGACAAACACACAGTGAGAGGGAGAGAGAGAGATGCAAGAGAGAGCCAAAGAGTGCTCCTTAATCAAATTTACTCCCCAAATGACTCAACAGTAGGACTGCGTCAAGCTGAAGCTGGTGACTGTGAACTTAATTCTTGTCTCCCACATGGGCAACATGGACCTAAGTACTTCATCTCTCACCTGCTGCATCCCAGGGTGTACATAAGCAGGAATCCAGAATTGAGAAACAGAAAATCTGGGAGTTAAACTCTCAAAGGAGACGTAGACATTTCAACAAGATATTTAAACATCATTTTTTTTTAATTTTAATTTCAGAAACACAGAGTGACAGAGAACAGAGAGATGGATAGTGTGAGCATGCTGTAATCTTTTGATTAACCTCAACCTTTCAGTTAGTTTGTGTCTCTTGATTGTGATCTTAACAATTATTTTTTAAAAATATTTTCCTCTCCTAGTTTTTTGGGACTGGCAGGGAGGCAATTGTGTGCTTCTGTTGGGTTGTCTGTGCCTCTGCCCATGTGGGATTAGACTCATATAAAGTCCTTCCACTTGTGAGTAGCTTTATTATGAAGCAAGCACACAAACGCTTGACAATACTTACTTTTCCCTTCTCAAAATAGGAGGTAAATTTTCTTAATTCATCAATATGAGAACCTGTGGGTTCCTGGAGCTTAAGCCCCACACTTGTGAGATATCTCCCTGTCCCCCCAAGACTGAATCCCTGAGGAGTGTCTCCCTCTCCACATAATCCAAATATGGCTTCCAGTCATTCATTAAGGTTATCATATAAATGATCTTATCAGTTTATTGCTCCAGCAGCTTCTCCAGATAAACTGTGTTTCTCTGTAGTCACTTGTCTCCAGATTTTACAGTGTTTTTACAAGCAAATTTAATTCTTTGAGAAGGCTAAGAAAGTTTTTGATTTTCTAGCTTCTGTCTTGTTGTTCTAAAGGGAGTGATGACTTCTGAGCTATTATGTCTTGCAGCTCAAATTAAACATCTGATCTTTACAATATGATCTCAAGAAAATAAGACAATGCTATGTATACAAAAGATAGTAAGAAGTGCTATGTGCAATACATGGATAGTAGCTGTTTCACTGGAAGAGTTGAATTAACAGCAGAAAGTAGAGTTTGGATGTGATGTTATCACTAGTAAAGGAAAATGATACTGGAGTCAGTAGAGGAGAGTGTAGTAGAGTAAAAGCAATCACCGGAATGAGGCCAGCACTGTAAATTCTAAGTTACTGATGCATCTTTAAACACAATATAGGTTATGTTTTAATGTGTCTGTTTATGTGAGTAAAAAGAGCTTTCAAGAAAACAGAAAATGAAATATTTTGAAAAACAGTATGTGGTGCCGTAGACCCAGTGACTCCACATGACTGCCATTTAAGAATAGTTTTGTGATACTTACCTGGCAGGGGAGATGCCATGATCACCAAGAACAGTTTTTGTGGTGGAGAGTAAGTTTATTAAAGGTATTACATTTTAGTCCATCTCGTATGAGTCACTTTAATTATCAAATATTATATGTTGATAAGAAGTTATTTGAGAAAGTCAAATGCTACTTACATAATCTTTCATTATTTTCTTTTATCATCAAAATAAAATAAAAAAAAATCTTGCTTGAAAGCTAACAAATGAGATCACCTTTAAAATATAGCCATGTTTCTTTACCCATCAATATTGTGATATTAATTGTATAGAATCATTGCAAATATTTGTTTAAAGAAGCACGCACATAGTAAAAATGTTAACACAGTATAGAATTCATAAGAAAATGTGCACACAGACCTTAAAACAAGAATAAGCACAATATTAAGTCATTTTGATTTATCGTTTAGACAATAGTTACTTTAAATACACCTTTAAATATATCCTTATTTGAAAATAATGAACTTATGCCACATTCCCCTATACAATTTAATATATGTGTTTAAAAAATGGGCTAAAAGTATGAGGGTAATAAAGCATTACAAATCAAAATCAACCTGAGGTCCTATGCTGTGGCAAATTCCTAAGGCTATCACCTGCAGTGCTGGTATCCCATATGGGCACTGGTTCCATTAACAGCTGCTTCACTTCCATTCCAGCTCTCTGCTACAGCACAGGAAAGCAGAAGATGGCCTATGTGCTTGGGCCCCTGTTCCCGCATGGAGACCCAGAAGGAACTCCCTGCTCCTGGCTTCAGATGAGCAAAGCTCTGGCCATTGCAGCCATCTAGGGAGTGAAACAGCAGACAGAAGTCTCTCTCTCTCTCTGCATCTACCTCTCTGTAACTCTGCCTTTCAAATAAATAAATAAATCTTAAATAAACAAAACAAACAAACAAAACAATCTTGGGGCCGGTGCTGTGGCACAGTAGGTTAATCCTCTGCCTGCAGCGCTGGCATCCCATATTGCACCGGTTCTAGTCCCAGCTGCTCCTCTTCCAATCCAGCTCTCTGCTATGGTTTGGGAAAGCAGCAGAAGATGGTCAAAGTTCTTGGGCCCCTGCACCCATATGGGGAATCCGGAAGAAGCTCCTGGCTCCCAGCTTCGGATCGTCGCAACTCGGGCCATTGCAGCCATCTGGGGAGTGAACCAGTGGATGGAAGAACTTTCTGTCTCTTTCTCTCACTGGTTGTAACTCTACCTATCAAATAAACAAATAAAAAATCTTCTGTCTCTCTCTCTCACTATCCACTCTGCCTGTCAAAAAAAAAAAAAATCTTAAAAAAATCTGAATATTCTTTTCTTAAACATGGCACGAATTAATCATATTGTTATTAACCAAAGATACTACTTCATTCATAAAGAATGTAAATCACATAAAACATAATAATATATCTTGCTTAATTATAATGATTAAGTTTTTAGTGTTCACTGAGATGTTAGAGAATTTCTGAACCTGTTGAAATGGTCCATGGGCTGAAAAAAATTGGGGAATTAAGTTAGATAAATAAAATTATATATTAAAATTTAATAAACTTAGCAATATAGTAGCTAAAAGCCATTAAAGAAAATTAACAAATCTGGCAGCACTTAAAATATGTATTGTAAAGTAGTAGTAAATACATTAATACATGAAAAGAATATTTTAAAATAATTAATATAGTGTTAAAATAACTAATATATATCATTTATAGAAAGACTTGATGAATGATGAACATTACACAAAGAAACTAAGTAGGTAAATTACATAAACTTGAATTTTATAAAACAAGTAATGATGATAAGCAAATGTAAAAAATGGTATTCACTTGTGTATGCAAATGAAATAAATAAAAAATTTAAAAAATTGTGTAATGTTCTCCTGTTAGTTTGGAATCCTTAATAAAATTTCCAAAAGCAATGTCGTGTATTGGATAAAGCCACCACCTGCAGTGCTAGCATCAGATATGGGCGCTGGTTCAAACCCTGGTTGTTCCATTTCCTATCACGTTCTCTGCTATGGCCTGGGAAAGCAGTAAAAGATGGCCCAAGACCTTGGGCCTCTGCACCCATGTTGGAGATCTGGTGTAAGCTCCAGGCTCCTGGTTTTGGATGTGTTCAGCTCCAGGCTCTGTGTACATTTGAATAGTGAACCAGTGGATGGAAGGCCTCTCTCTCTCACTTTCTCTCTCTTTCTCTCTCTCTCTCTCTCTCTCTCTCTCTCTCTCTCTCTGCCACTCTGTAACTTTGCCTTTCAAATAAACAAAAAATTTTTAAAAGATTCCAAAACCAGTTCTGAATGGGGATATGTTGAAATAAATATATTCATGTTTATCTAGATACTATAAGCTCTGAAAGCTTAAAGCAATTTTGCTATAAAGTCTAAGACTTAAATATGCCTACTGATTTTTTCATTTGTCATACTTCTAATAATCATCCTATAGAGTTAAGATTTGCCACTGTAGCTTTTATTAAAGTGATCAAGCAAAAAATAGCCCAATTATTCATCAATAAGAAAATGCTGCAATAAAAATAAGGTGCATTCATATAATAGATTTCCACAAATCCATGAAAACTGGAACTGCCTTTATTAATGAATTTATGACTGTGTCTATTGTTGAATTTGAAGGATCAACTTAAATGGTTGAAATGTTGATATCATGTGAATAGCATAAGTTTGTGTGCCTTTAAATGTATAGTTTAGTTTGCTTTGTCTGTTGAGCTGCTTTGAGCTGCAAACACCAGAAATCCAACGGAGCAACTTATGCTTTAAGGTACTATATTTGATCAAATAAGGAGTGGTTACCTTTAGATGCATTTACTTGAATACTATGTAATGAAATATATGATTTTATAGCGATATTAAAGTGCAACTCTTAGTGTTAAAACATCAATTTGCAAAATATTTGGCAGAAATTGGGCCACATTTTATTTTTTGGCTATCTATCCTGACCTTTCCATGAATTTCAAAAATTAATCTCTTGATAAATTTTGTTGCTAGGTTGAGTTCACCTTCAAATATAGAAGGAGAAAGAGCAGATCTTTGTTGTTGCAGCTTCTCTTGCTTAGCAAGTGAGGCTCAGGCTTGCAGGATTTGAATGGAAAGATCATGACAAGCAGCAACAGAAAGCAATAGTGAAATCAACTCTGGCTTGGCAGCAAAGGCAACATCTAATTTCCAGAAGCATCAATTGCAGTAGAGACTGCAGGGTTCCCTTTGTCCAGTGCTGGCCATATCTGCAGTGAATCCAAAGTAACGGTGGAAATGATGTCCTGACCCAGCTGGACTTGGAGCTCAGTTTTTATTTTATCTGTGATTTTGAAACCTCTCATGTTCCTGGCTGGTTTCTGAGTCTCATTCTCTAGTTATTTCTGCATTCATGCAAGTAGCCCAGTGCATAAACTGCCTTGGAACTTAAATGTACCTGAACTGGTTCCGTTTGCAATCAAGAGCTGTGATGGATTGTAGGGGACCAAACCCGAGGAACCGCAGCGCTAAGATGGCGCTGATTTCCTGCTTCCGGGTTCTTCTTCCCCGGCAAAGTTTCCCGCGCTACCCCTGAGCTGTCCTATCCTGACACAGCCTTGTAATCATATGATTCGTGACGTGTACTGCGTATATATGCCCCGACCACCGGATGTGCGAGTAGTTCCTGCCCGCCAGAGATCGAGGTCTGATCTCCCGCGCCCTGAGTAATAAAGAGCTCTTCTACGAGACGCCCGGTGTCGGTTTCTTGCTGGACGAGAGCGGCGCCGAGCAGCTGGTGGCCCGTACGGGGAAACGAAAGAGCTTGACTCTCGGCGTGGAAGGTAAGCGAGGTAAGTCTTACCGGCGTGGCCCCGTGAGCGAGGTAGGTCTCACGGGTAAGGGGTGGACGCACCCTATTTTCGAGGAAGTGTTTTCCCTCTTTGTTGAGGAAGTGTTTTCCCTCTTTTATTCATGATGGGCAATGCCCCGAGCCAGTCAAATTTGATTGCCCCGTTAAAGGCGCTACTGCGCAACAAGGGAATTAAAGTCTCTCGATCCACGATTGCTGAATTCCTCGGGAGCATTGACTTCTTTGCTCCGTGGTTCGCTCATACAGGCCAGATCACTCTTAGCTGTTGGGAGAAACTTGGACAGGACCTCCGGCGCACGGCCGAGGACCCTAAAGAACCTGATCTCAATCCCATGGTAATTCCCCTGTGGGACTTGGTTCGAGCATGCCTTCGGGAGGAGGGGTCGACTCGGACGAGCGACCCGGCGCTCGCAGCCGCTCGTGATACCTTTGAGGAAGTCCGTTCTCAGAAGTCCGAGAGCGCTCAGGACCTGATAGAGTTTAAGGAAATTGGGTGTCAGACTTCCCTGGCGGCCCCGGACTCTGAGTCCGGCGCCTCCTCCTCTGACGCGGAGGGGGAGGGCGACAGCCCGCATAAATCACCCCCCCCTTTATATTCGCGGTTGCGTCGAAGGTTGAGAGCCGCTGATGCCGCCCCCGCGGCTCCCCCTGGTGGCTACCCACTTGATTATCAGTCTGAAATCATAGCGCCCCCAGGCGGCAGCACTTTTGATGTTAGGCAGCCAACCCAAGCTCCACCCGCACCGCCGTGGCCGCCTGCCGCCCCGCTTGTCGCTACTGCCCCACCCGTAACAGGGAGGCAATTTCATCGGCAAGCCTGGAAACAACTAAAAGCTGACGCCCCCGGCTCAGCCCATGCTTACCCGGTCTTGGGCCTGGGCACCCGAGAGGTCAGATACGCACCGTTGGACATGGCGGTCCTAAAAAGCCTCAAGCAGGCAGTTTCTGACTACGGTGCCACCGCCCCATTTACTATCTCCCTGCTTGAGTCAGTCGGTCAAGAGGTCTTAACACCCAGTGACTGGACTCAGTTGGCTCGCGCCTGCTTAAGTCCCGGCACATTTCTTCTATGGCAGTCTATGAATGCCGAGTGTTGCCACGATCAGGCGGACGAAAACGCTGAGGACGGCAACCCCGCGTGGAACGCCGACATGCTATTAGGGCGAGGACCCCATCAGGCCGATCAAACACAATACCCAAGACAAGTGTACAGACAAATCTCCGAGTGCGCCCGACGGGCGTGGAGACAGGCGGCCACTTCGGGTGGATCCTCTAGCCACCTTACCAAGATTGTCCAAGGCCTGACCGAACCGTTTGCTGACTTTGTAGCTCGGATACTCGAGGCCGCGTCACGGATATTTCCGTCGGACGCAGACGTAAAACCATTGATCAAACAAATCATATATGAGCAGGCTAATAGTGAGTGTAAAGGCATCCTCCGGCAACATAGAAACAAATCTGTGGATTCTTGGCTGAAGTATTGTAGGGACGCCGGCGGCCCGCTTACTAACGCAGGCCTTGCCGCCATGTTGGCCACCTATAACTCCACACAAAAACAGGGAGGAGGTCAGAGCCAGGGGCGCCCGCGGCCCACGATCTCTTCTGGCCTTTGCTTCCAGTGCCACCAACCTGGTCACAGAAAGCGTGACTGCCCTGCGTTTGCATCTGGGCATTCCCCAGCGCACTCCACAAGTGCAGAGCTCTGCCGCAGGTGCCGCAAGGGCCCTCACAAAGCGGAAGACTGCCGTTCCGCCTTTGATGCCGATGGCAATCCCCTCACCGGTAACAGACAGGGGACAAAAAACGGCCAGAGGGGGCTCCCCGCTCCGGCGAGGGGCCCCCAGGTGAACGCCTACACCTCAGTGCCCCCCCCTCCGCTGTTGCCATACCCTCAACCCCCTCAGGCCGCGCCACCAGTGGCTCCGCAGGCCTGGACCTCTGTGCCGCCTCCCCACTCCTCCTAACACCGGAGATGGGAGTTCAGCTGGTAGAAAGTGATTACTCAGGCCCCTTGCCACCGAATTCGGTTGGGCTTTTGCTAGGCCGATCTTCTGTTGCCCTTCGGGGCCTGACGGTAATTCCCGGTGTGATAGACTCTGATTTTACCGGTAAGATAAAAATCATGGTACAAACATTTCAAGGAACCGTTTTAATTAATACTGGAGATTGCATAGCTCAACTTTTGTTGTTACCCAGTCTTCACTCCCTATTCCCTGCAAGAGGCCCCGCCCGCGGCACGAGTGGTTTCGGGTTCTCCGGAACCAATTTCACTGGCCTGCACATGCTTTTGAACGAACGCCCCATGCTTACCCTGTGGATTAATGGTAAAAGTGTTAAAGGTCTCTTAGATACGGGGGCCGATAAGTCAATTATAGCTGAAAAGGACTGGCCCAAAACATGGCCCACTGACGTCGCTGAACAGACCCTACAGGGGCTTGGCTTCGCCAGCTTTCCAAAGAAAAGCGCGGCCCTTCTACCCTGGCAGGACGACGAGGGTCACTCAGGACATTTTGCCCCTTTCGTTTTGCCCCTTCCGGTTTCACTTTGGGGACGGGACGTGTTAACGGAAATGGACGTTGCCCTAACCACCACTTCCCCCGCGGTGCGTTCCATGCTTCAAAAGATGGGGTATGTCCCGGGAAGAGGCCTCGGCATTCAGTTACAGGGCACGCCCTCTCCTGTCCAGCCCGAACATAAACACAATAGAAATGGTTTGGGTTTTTCTTAGGGGCCACTGCGCTGCCTCCTGCATCTATAAAGCCCCTATCAATATCCTGGTTGGTAGACACACCAGTTTGGATTCCGCAGTGGCCCCTGTCACAGGAAAAATTGGAGGCAGTCAAAAAGCTCGTTCACGAGCAGGCTCAGGCGGGACATCTGATCCCATCTACCTCCCCATGGAACACGCCTATTTTCGCAATTCGAAAAAGAACAGGAAAATGGAGACTTTTACACGATCTTAGAGCAGTCAATGCGCAAATGCAGCCCATGGGCCCGGTGCAGAGAGGCCTTCCGCTACTTTCTGCACTCCCAAAAAATTGGCCCGTGATTGTCATCGACCTCAAGGACTGCTTTTTTTCCATTCCTTTATGTAAAGAGGACACTCCCCGTTTTGCCTTTACTGTCCCTACTACTAACCAACAGGAACCAGATAAACGCTGGGAATGGGTGGTCCTACCTCAAGGAATGACAAACAGTCCTACCATGTGCCAAATCTATGTTGCTCGTGTGCTTGACCCAATTAGAGACCTGTTTCCTGACTGCAAGTGTCTCCATTACATGGACGACCTGTTATGCGCTGCTCCTACAAAGGACAGGCTTCGGGCCCTGTACGGCGGGTTGCAACGAGCGCTGCAAGACTCAGGATTGTCTATCTCCCCTGAAAAGGTGCAGGTGTCCTCCGTGGTCACATACCTTGGAACCACGGTCACACCCACCCACACCAAACCTGTAAAGTTGCATATTAAATATCCGAATGTTTCCACGCTCAACGATTTACAAAAACTTCTGGGGGATATCAATTGGATTAGGCCTTTCCTTCGCATCCCCAACGCCACCCTGCAGCCTCTTTTTGACGTCCTAAAGGGGGATCCTAGTCTCACTTCTCCACGAGAACTTACTTCTGAAGCAAAACAAGCATTGCTGGCCGTTAACGAAGCGCTCAGCGAGGCCGCACTTAAGCGGTGGGACCCGTCTGGAGACCTCACCCTGTGGGTCCTCTCCACGCCCAAACAGCCCACGGGCGTTCTCTGGCAAGACGGCCCCCTTCTTTGGATCCACCCCTCGGTGTCACCCACTAGATCCCTCGCCCATTATCCCTCCATGGTGGCGGACGTTGCGCTTATGGCAAACCAGAAGGCTATCCAGCATTTTGGTCGCGAGCCATCTACTATTGTTGTGCCATATTCTGCAGAGCAGGTGCGTGTTCTCACTGCTTGCACTGATTCTTGGTCAATCCTGGCCTGCTCAGTTTCCGCTACAATTACCAACAGAACCCCTCGCGACCCTCTGTTAACCTTCATACAGTCTCACCCCGTAATTTTCCCCAAAATTACATCCTCCAAACCGCTCCCCGAAGCCGTAGTGGTGTACACCGACGGTTCCAATACCGGAGTCGGTGCTTATGTTGCTACCGGAAGCAAGCCGAAAGCCTTTCAGTTTGCGACTGACTCTCCCCAAATAACTGAGCTCCTCATAGTTAATCAGGTACTTTTAGATTTCCCGGAGCCTGTAAACATTGTTTCCGATTCCCACTATGTGGTGAATGCGGTTTCCATATTAGAAACCGTGGGCAGTGTTAGTACATCATCCCCTGTGAGTAATGTTTTCCTCACCCTCCAGCAAGCCATTTGGAATCGGCCCGCTGCCTTTCACATTACCCACATAAGGGCCCATTCTTCCCTGCCGGGGCCTATGGCATTGGGCAATTCCATGGCAGATCTGGCCACACGCCCGGTGTGGATATTCCACTTAGCCTCCCCTGAACAACAAGCCACCTACTTTCATTCGGAATTTCATGTCAATGCCAAAACACTTGCCGCCAAATTTAACCTCCCCCGTGCAATCGCTCGTGATATTGTTCGTCGTTGCGCAGCTTGTCCTACCTTAACCGCTGTCCCATCTTTAGGAGTTAACCCCCGAGGACTCCTGCCAGGACATGTGTGGCAAATGGACGTCACTCATATTCCAGAGTTTGGAAAGATAAAATATGTCCACGTGTCTGTCGACACGTGCTCCCAAATTATTTATGCCTCTCTGGAGACCGGCGAGCGTGTCTCCCATGTCATCGGCCATTGTCTTGCGGCTTGGGCGGCATGGGGCAAACCCAAAATTATAAAGACCGACAACGGACCTGCCTATACTTCCACTTCATTCCAACAATTTTGTTCACGCATGCAAGTCCAACATAAGACCGGAATCCCCTACAACCCCCAAGGTCAGGGTATTATCGAAAGAGCGCACAGAACGCTCAAGGCTTTCCTTTCTAAGCAGAAGGAGGGAATTGCAGCGGGCAAGACACCCCGCATGCGCCTCTCCCTCGCATTATTTACCTTAAATTTTTTAAATTTGACGGATCAGTCTATGCCCCCCGCTGAAAGACACATGATAAAGGAACCCCCTGCACGAGGATTTGTCCGCTGGAAAGATATCCTTACGGGATTATGGCACGGCCCGGACCCAGTACTATGCTGGAACCGAGGCGCAGTTTGTGTTTTCCCACAGGAGACGGGAAGAGAACCCCTTTGGGTCCCGGAGCGATTGGTGAGGAAAGCGGATCCACCGACAGAAGAACCAACACCCTCGCCACAAGACCGACCGCCGGAGGAGCCACCCTCGTCATCAACGGGTGATACCTCCCCCGAGGCTAATAAACCTCAACCCACCTCCTGAGGATGTTGGGCCGTAAACCGGCCATCGCCCTTCTCTTTCTGGGTCTTATCCTCCTCCCTAGCTCTCATGCAGGCTTAGATGCCCCTGCCCACCGACAACAGGCCTACTTGCAGTACCGCAATAATCCCTGTAGCTGCCCAGTCTCTGCAGACAGCCTACGAGGCATACACCCCTTGAGCTCGACTGACTGTGGGGACAAAACCGTTTATAAGGTATCCTGGGGTTGCGTGGCCATTCCCAAGCCTCGCCCCCATCCCTCGAGTGGTCCCCCACCGCCATGCCCATGCTCCTCCTCCTTTCTCGCGTCCGTACGTAGTTCTTGTTACAAGTCATTCTCTACATGCACCTATCAAAACCGCACTTATTTTACTGCGTCGCTGTTGCCTTCACCGGCATTGCGGCCTGTCTTTCTCGATTCGGGACCTTTTGTTCAGGCCCCTTGCCCCGCCCACTCCAGCCCTTCTGTCGTCTGTTGGGGAGTGGGGGCACCCATATATGTCTCTGATGGTGGAGGTCCTCAGGACCAAGCTCGCCAGAATGACCTATGACCGTGCCCCCACCGAAGACTAGCCCGCCCCTCCTGACGCATTGTACTCCCGCCTTCCTCGTATTGTTTGGTCCCTAGTCTTCTCCCCAATTGGGCATAACCCCGTCCTCCGACCGGGAGTAAAAGACCGAGGCATGCGAGATCAAGGATACCGCAGCGAGCGTTCACCCGGAGGTTCCGGGGGCCTCGGGAGAGTATATGCATGTGCATACGGGGGTGGTCCCAACCCGTCCCAGAAAAAGGGAAACTAAGGGCAAAAGTGAGGCCAAGGGTTGCGGCCGAACCTTTGGTGTATCACAATATGCCCACCGGCACACTGGGCATGCACCTCTGCTCTCTGTCCGGTCGCTGATATCCCGGCCGCCACGGCCGTCGGAGGCTGATTTGCGGAAAATAAAAAGGAGGGAGATGTAGGGGACCAAACCCGAGGAACCGCAGCGCTAAGATGGCGCTGATTTCCTGCTTCCGGGTTCTTCTTCCCCGGCAAAGTTTCCCGCGCTACCCCTGAGCTGTCCTATCCTGACACAGCCTTGTAATCATATGATTCGTGACGTGTACTGCGTATATATGCCCCGACCACCGGATGTGCGAGTAGTTCCTGCCCGCCAGAGATCGAGGTCTGATCTCCCGCGCCCTGAGTAATAAAGAGCTCTTCTACGAGACGCCCGGTGTCGGTTTCTTGCTGGACGAGAGCGGCGCCGAGCAATGGATGTAGAAGGCATGAGATAAAGTGTAAACAAGAGTTAGTCCATAAGGAATATGTTCAGGTTTTACATTGAGGACATAGATAAGTGATTTGGAAGCATGTCAGCTTACTCCATTATAATTTTACTTAAAATTAGAAAATAGTATCAGAATTTATTATATAAATGATACCCATTACTAGCTTTAATCTCAGGAAGAATCTTAGTCCCATGTTAGTTTCTTCCTGAGACCATAGATTTGGCATTGCAGAAGGAATAGCCATCTTTCCAGGTGCAAGTTGCATAGTGTTATTTATACAATGATTACTCTATGCTTGAGAAAGGGCTGTAAGAAGTCCAAAATCATTGCAGCAGTTTGACATTATATTACACACCTACCCTTATAATATCACATGTGACACAAATATTTAGAATCTTGGTGATATTTCACAAGAGGTGCCAAAGTGTCCATATTTCTCAGCACCAGGAGATGTGAGTGGGTTTTGAAACTCACAAAGGAATGGGCTTTAAAGTCCTCTGCCTATAATCACTTTATCTGAATAATAATTACTCTGATGAGAAATATTCGGACACCAGAGATCATGTTGTGCCTGAACGAGTGCAAATAGAAGAGCACCACACATTAATAAAATTTGACAGTTCTTTATTGCCAGCAGTGGAGAGTTGGATCATGCCCTAAAGAACTCTTGACCCCAAAGCCCAAAGCAACACAGTTTATAAGGCAAAAATCACAAAGATGGGAACATGGCTACTAGGATCAAGCTGACCTAAGGTTTACATGAAACAAATATCAATTATAATCTTGAGAACACCAATCACAATCTTAACCTAAAGCATATGTGAAACTAGTATCAATTGCAATCGTGACATCAACAATTATAATCTTTTTTTTGACAGGCGGAGTTAGACAGTCTTCCTTCCATTGGTTCACCCCCGAAATGGCCACTATGGCTGGCATGCTGCGTTGATCCGAAGCCAGAAGCCACGTGCTTCCTCCTGGTCTTCCATGCGGGTGCAGGGCCCAAGCACTTGGGCCATCCTCCACTGCACTCCCGGGCCATAGCAGAGAGCTGGACTGGAAGAGGAGCAACTGGGACAGAATCCGGTGCCCTGATGGGACTAGAATCCAGCGTGCCAGTGCCAAAGGCGGAGGATTAGCCTAGTGAGCTGTGGTGCTGGCCGAACAATTATAACCTTAACAATTCCGATTACAATCTTGATATTAATCTAGGTGTCCACCTAAATCATATGTGGGACATAGATGCATTACAATCTTATCATTAATCCAGGTGCAGCCTATCTGTTTTTAAGCTTGGGTGATCATGCTAGGGAGTGTCTATGCTCTGCTAAGGGGATGCAGTGTACTGTTATGGTCTGAGTTCTAGGCCATAGATAGTTTTGAACCAGAATCTCATGAGGGGAGGGTGCCTTCTCAAGATGGAGTCCCAGGTGCTCTAAAATGACATCATCACATTGATCAGGAAGGTTATTTACAATAGAGTAATAAGTACGTTGTCTAATTGAATTTAGTAACCAGTTAAGAATGCAGGGGCCTACAATCAGTCTGAGGAGTCTATTTTGTAGGATGACCCCTGTAAGAGACTTTACCTGGCCATGCAATAGATCAATAGAAGATTGGAGTTGGCTGATGTTGGCAAATGGGAAATACCTAGCTTGCCAAACCAAGGCTGCTATGTTGAGGGCAACAATGCCTCAACTGAGCCCAACTCACACTGAGCCCAACTAGGACCAGAACTAACAAGGGGACATTGCAACATTGGCAATAGTTAAGGTCAGGGGAGATCAAATGATGTCTCTCAGGTCCACTGTAAGTGTACAACTGTGGAAGGACATGTCCAATAATACAAAGAGTGGGGTCATTGTGTAAGCTGGAATGGGAGATGTCAAGAGCTAGCTTTTTCTTTGATGGACCCAGACCCCTTTACTGCTAGTTTTGGGTACAGGATATCACATTGAGGAGAGGTGGGGTCAGGTCTCACAGCAAACTTCCCTGTCATAGCTCACAGCCTATATGTAGAAGACATTATGTAAAAGGCTGTGGGGCCCACAGACAGTGAGTCAAACTGGACAGCCTCAGTACCCCCTCTTTTTTTTTTTTGACAGGCAGAGTGGACAGTGAGAGAGAGACAGAGAGGAAGGTCTTCCTTTGCTGTTGGTTCACCCTCCAATGGCCGCCGCGGCTGGCGCGCTGTGGCCGGCGCACAGCGCTGATCCGATGGCAGGAGCCAGGTGCTTCTCCTGGTCTCCCATGGGGTGCAGGACCCAAGTACTTGGGCCATCCTCCACTGCACTCCCTGGCCACAGCAGAGAGCTGGCCTGGAAGAGTGGCAACTGGGACAGAATCCGGTGCCCCAACCAGGACTAGAACCCGGTGTGCTGGCGCCGCTAGGTGGAGGATTAGCCTATTGAGCCACGGCACCGGCCAGTACCCCCTCTTTTAATCCATACTCTACTACTGTAGTGACCTGGGGCATCAATCACATCCTAGCCTTTTTCTGCTGATAGGGGATTTTTGACTTGGGTCCCCTTAGGAAGATGAGTGTTGAGGATTGTCATCATGGCCATCCAGGTTACCCAATACAGCCAGGATCTCTCCACAGTGCCTATTTAAGGGACACGTGGTGAAGACAGGGTTCTGGCAGAAGGTAGCCTCTCAAGGGGGCTGCAGTGTCAGCTTGCAGAAATTGTTTCCATTCAGGGTTTTATGTGTATGCCATCTAGAATTTTATTGCTTTAAGGACAGAGAAAATGAATCTAACAAGCAGATTGAATATGCAAGATCTAAAACCACCTCCCTTAGGATATACCCCATGTGAAGAGATAGATAGGTCTGGGCCTCTGAATTTACAAGGCCGAAAGCCCAACAGATTATTATCAAGCCCCTTCTGTCAGGTTCTATTTGCCTCTCAATCAGAAAAATTACTTGTAGCTTAGACAGCACCTTTCTTAGCTCCTCTAATAATGACTCTGTCCTTTGTTCTAGGCCCTGTCTAGTGCACTTGGGCCTCATTCCTTTGTAATCATAACCTCTACTCTACCACCAATGGCTCTACTCCCAACCTGTGTGTACTGATGGTCCTCTTCCCCACTTAATGCTGTATAATTGTTCAAATTATTGGTTAATGCGACTCTTAGGATCATTGGTTGCTATCCTCACCCTGTCTTTTATGACCTTGTCTAAATATGATCAGAGTTGGCGAACTTGGAAGGCTTCCATAGCCTTGGCAACTCCTGACAACAGCCTAGGATGGTTACTGGCGCCATAAACTAGAGTGTCAATTTGTTGGGTCAACAACAGGAGCCACTGTGCACTTGTTCCTCATGTGGGAACTCTGTCCTTAATGTGCTGTACATTGTGATTTAATGCTATAACTAGTACTCAAACAGTATGTTTCACTTTGTGTTTCTATGTGGGTGCAAACTGTTGAAATCTTTATACTAAATTGATCTTCTGTATATAAAGAGAATTGGAAATGAATCTTGATGCAAATAGAAGGGGAAAGGGAGCGGGAGAGGGGAGGGTTGTGGGTGGGAGGGAAGTTATGGGAGGGGGAAGCCATTGTAATCCATAAGCTGTATACTGGAAATTTATATTCATTAAATAAAAGTTAAAAAAAAATAAAAAATAAAAAAAAATAAAAAAAATCCATAAACTGTACTTTGGAAATTTATATTTACTAAATAAAAAAAAATAAATAAATATGTAAATTCCAAAAGTAAAAAAAAAAATAAAACAAAGGGCAAAGTCATTATTACAGGACCTACAAAAGATGCTGTCCAAACCAGGAAGGATTTTTTTTATTTAGAGGCAAACAGAAACTGTCAGTTCTTGATAATTATCATTTGGTATTAAGGTCTGGCCAGGTATATGAGGTCCAGACCTATCTACCTCTTTACCTAGGGTTCACATGAACCTCCTTAAAGAAGGCACCCTGTTGACTCCCATTTCCTAGCTGGCCTGGGAGCAGAGCTGGCCTAAATATGGGGTCAGAATAGAATAGGAAGGATCTCCAAGAGTTAATATACAGCTTTGTCTGCAATGTTACTGACCCTAGGCTGCCCTGCTGGTGGCAGTTGTTAATTTGGAAGCTGGGCAGAAAGAAAGGCTTTTTAGCTTTGAGCCAACAAGATCTGTGATTCGGGCCTAGAAGTCCTTAGAGTCCAGGGCAGAGCTGGTGTTTACAAAAAAGGTATAATGTCGGCCGGTGCTGCGGCTCACTTGGCTAATCCTCTGCCTGCAGTGCCGGCACTCTGCGTTCTGGTCCCGGTTGGGGTGCCGGGTTCTGTCCCAGTTGCTCTTCTTCCAGTCCAGCTCTCTGCTGTGGCTCAGGAGTGCAGTGGAAGATGGCCCAAGTGCTTGGGCCATACACCCGCATGGGAGACCAAGAGGAAGCACCTGGCTCCTGGCTTTGGATCGGCACAGCGCGCTGGATGCAACACTCCAGCCGTAGCGGCCACTTGGGGGATGAACCAACAGAAGGAAGACCTTTCACTCTGTCACTATCTCTGTCTAACTCTGCCTGTTAAAATAAATAAATAAATAAAAGGTACAATGTCTTTTATGAATTTTAACAGTATATATATATATATATATATACAGTTGGATTTTTTTTTTTTTTGGTTGGCAGAGCTGATAGGGCTCTTCAGATACTGGCTTCCATCAGGACTGCTGTCTGTCTGAAGCCCTGGCTTTCCACATGGAAAACCAATGCCACCTGGGGTGGACTGGCCTTGTTGGGTCTCCTTACCAGCAGATCACTATGTAAAGCTGTAATTAATTGGCCTGTCACCTATCCTTACATTGCTCCTGTTGCCTAGCTCGGTCCTCTTTTTCCCAGTCTTTATTAATGCAGACCTCAGAGGAGGCCTTTAGAATGTCAGCCAAGGGGATGCTCAATCCTGTTGCTAATCTCTGGTGGCCTGAACTAAAAATTGTCACAGGCATGTTCTGACAATGTTCTTCCTGTGAGATAAGACAATGCCCACGAGGAGAGCTGTATTTTTCTGGTAAATTAAAACATGAAGACCATATTATCTAACCTGTCTATAAATTTTGAAGTAATTAGTAGGACTTTATATGTCTCCTTTAGTTTGGTTTGAAAAGAGAGGTTCTGTCTGTTTACTGTGTCCATAGAAAAAATAAATCTAGCTTTAAAATAATATCACAATGTAAGTTTTTATTTAGGCCATGTTATTTGTTCTTCTGTATATGTCCAGGCACTAGCACAGAAAAATATTAGCCATCCCTTTTATAAGGTCTAAAGATTAAACTGTACATGCTGATGGAGAGTCTTTTAGAATAGATGCAGTTGTTCATCTTGAAGATAATACAGACAGCTCAGATTGTTTACTGTCAGTAACTTAGTATCAAATGAAAAATTAACAAGTAGTTTTAACTGTCAAATATCAACTTATGTAAGTATTTACTAAAAGGTACAATGTCTTTTATGAATTTTAAGAGCATATAGTTGGAAATATTTTTTGAATATCTGATACAAGTGTAACTTGCTTGGCCAGCAAATACAAGCAAAAATATGTAAATGACCAAAAATTGTTTCTTTTTTCCAACAAGTTTAAAATATCTGATACAGAGGTTGATTTAGGCCACATGAACCAAAAATGTATTCCAGGTTAACTAAACACTTTAAATTTATGAACAATCTTTTATCTATAAGCCAATTAAAATAGAGCTCTTAATAAATTATTCCATGTAGACATACAATAGGTATACATGTATAACACATAACGTACATTACAGGACAGAACAAGTAAGCACTTTTAGTAATAGCTTTTTAAAATATTTAACTGCTTTTTTAAAATTATCAGTTGATTAGAATTACTTCCTGCTCTTAGTAACCTTAATTAACCATACTTTTTTTCAGTTGGAACCTGTTAGATTTTGGCTTTATCTATTTGCAGAGTCATCCCAAAGTACTGAATACAGTAATGATAAGGAAAAAAAAAGTCCTTTAGAAACTAAAAGAGGGCACATTTAAACATAAACCCAAAAAGTATTTTAATTTTCATGAGCAGTAAATCTTATTTTAAGTGTTTAGAGGAAAATACAATACTGTGAGTGATGAAAGATTTTAAATACCCATAGTTAAAATTATGAAACTCATTGACCAACAAGAAGTGGCATTTGCTTACTCTACACAATATTTTAGAAAGTACCTGTAAGTTTTTATTAAATATTTATCCTTTTTGGGCCTCTGGGTCATTTTTATTAATATAGCAATCATGGCTGATAGCACAACAAAATTATTAGACTTTTGTAGTTTTGGACATTTGTATCAGTTGCACTTTCACATTTTCATGACTTAAAATTTAGTATCACTTTACATCCCAACAGTACCTTTTATATAATCCAAATAACCTAATTAGTTGAAAATTTGAATTTTTGAATGTCTGTCAAATAAGTCAAGAATGCATAAAATATCTAGTAGAAACAGATGCTACCAGAGCTTACCTTGAGTTGGGTGAACCCTATAGTCATCTGAAAGACTGAGAGAGAAAGTACTGTTACCTAGGATTAAAAAAAAAAAAAAATCTATGAAATTACAAATGATGAAACTCCTAGCAGTTCAGATTTGCCAAGAAAAAATCAGATATTTTAGAAAATATTATAGCTACAAGGAATTGTTGACAAAACTTTAAGGAATGATTTGACCTAATAGGTTTGATTTTATGCTATTTTAACATTAAAATACAGAAATAATACATACTTGGAGACTTCTTCATTTATTAACTTTGTTTGACATATTTATTACACTATTTCTTGAAAAGTTGCCTTATTTCAACTTCCCTAACACCTAAAACTAAATTTATTTAAGAGAAATTAATTTCAAATTTTTATATATTTGAGAAATTCAATGATGCAGGTCCTTTATATTTATTTTTTAAAATGTGTATTAATTTATCTTATTTACTGGAAACGCAAAGAGACAAGGAGATGGAGAGACACAGACTGAGGAAGATCTCACACCTGCTGGTTCACTCCCCTGATACGATAGCCAGGGCTGGGTCAGGCCAAGCCTGGGAGCCAGGAATGGAATTCAAGTCTGTCACATGGTGGCAGGGGCCCGATCACTTGAGCCAACTCCTGAGGCCTTCCAGAGTGCACATTAACAGGAAACCAGAATCAGGAGCAGAGCCACAACTAGATCTCGGGCTCCATACTCTGATGTTGGGCATCGGAAACAGCATCTCAACCCCTATATCCAATGCCCTTCCTCAATCCATCATGTTTTTTGTGTTCAAGAATATGTAATTGTTTGTTTGTGTATGTGCATACCTTACACTGGCCATCTACCAAATTTAAACATTGAGGATATACTAATGTTAAATGTAAGTGGATATTTCACCAGGTTGATTCGAGCTAAAGAAGTAAAGACAGATTTGAGATGATTTTCCTTTTATTATTCATTCAATTCATTGAGTATCCCATCTCAGGGTGAGTAATGGGTCCCTGCAATATTGAAAATAATATTCATAATTAATTCCTAATCTTTAAGAAAGCACATTCTAGCAACCAATTTCTGTACTAACAACTGTAGCATAAAGCGATTTTCCCAACATTTTGTTTGTCTGATACAGTATTAAAATTAGTGAATGTGAACAAGCTTATATAGGTCCTGCAGCCACCAGTACATTATTGGCATCATCATTCCCTGTGTTTTTATACTCAGTTTGACTTAGACAGTTATGCAATCTGTCTAAACATTATGCATAAGTGTTAGTAAATCCTGGTATTACTTGTGAATACATAATTTTGGTCATGAATTATTTTGAATGTCATTTTATAATTTACAGGTGTTATTTTTTGCCAGATGTTGAAGTTTCTGTATATACAAATTAAAAGCATATATTCAAATTCTAATCCAGTTGAAAACATGGAGAGATACAAAAGAATTCAAAGTAAACCTAGATTAGAAGATATGATTTTGTAGTCAAAGTAGGCTTAGTTTTCTTTTTTCCTCTCCTGAATTGAAATTGAATTTTAGGTTAAATGAATGCATTAAGACAGCTGCAAGACTCCTATAAATGGGAATTCATTGGCTTGTTTTTAGTACATCATGAAAGAGAGCTATAGGCTTAATCCTTGTACTCTTAACTCCCCATTTAATAAATCATTCCACATCCTTTATCCATGGTAAGGACTCAAGTCTGGTGAGGAACATTGATGTTCTCCCCAACATTAGAGGACAGTAACTGCATTAGATCTGTGCAAGTTCAGCCACAGGCTCAAGTGCTGGACTTCAAGTGGCCCCTTCTCTGATATGTTTCCAAGGGAACGTCTGCACTACCTTCCAGTATTTCTGAGAGGAAGCAGAGTACAAGTTATGGCCTTGGAATAAGTAGATGCAGTTCAATTTATTAAGGTCCATATTTCTCTAATTAGAACTAGAGAAGGAATATGAGGAAAGTATCTGGCGGACAACTACATTTTTCTCATTTGCTTCTGACACAAAACTGATGAGATAGGCAATGTTAACATGTCATTTTGTGTTGGTGAAAGAGAAATTTAAAAGTTATTTATGCTGCTGTAAGACACGTAGCTCTTTGCCAGGCTGCCTTCAATGTCTTGGAGTTACTCTTACATACATCTCTGTATTTTAAACAACTCTGTAATTAGGTGATGTACCTAAACAGAGGCTGTACTGTTCTAGAAAGAAGACCATGGTATACATCACACTCTGGGGCATTGTATTTAGTTCAAGGGAGACTCTTTTGACACTCTGGTTCATATGACTTCAAGTAATTGATTATAATCCTAGTTATGCTAGTTAAGAGATGTAAAAGGCTAATATGTAAATCAAAGTATTAAAATATTATGGTTTGTACTGTTTACTTTTAGTTTAAAGACAATTGAAAATGTTGATTTCTCAAACTCATCCTCTAAAGCACGAGCAACCAAATATGTAGAATGGAGATGTGCTTTAAGGTTTTTACAGACATATACAGGCCTCCCTGTTATAATGTCTAGCATTGATTTTTTTCCAATCATATTCTTCTTAAAGATTAGATTTAGGCTTTCTATGCCTAAAATACTCTCATGGGCTCTTCAGCCAGATCCGAATGCCTTAAGGGCTGATTCTGAGGCCAGAGTGCTGTTTAGGACATCTGCCATTCTATGAGTCTGCTGTGTATCCTACTTCCCAGTTGGATCGTTCTCTCCCTTTTTGATTCTATCAGTTAGTACTAGCAGACACTAGTCTTGTTTATGTGATCCTTTGACTCTTAGACCTATCAGTGTGATCAATTATGAATTGAAATTGATCACTTTGACCAGTGAGATGGCATTGGTACATGCCACCTTGATGGGATTGAATTGGAATCCCCTGGCAAATTTCGATTTCCACGTGCAGAAGCATGTAGCAAGACCCTTAACTTTCACCTTACATAAAAATCCACTCAACATGGATTAAAGACCTAAATCTATGTCCCAACACCATCAAATTATTAGAGAACATTGGAAAAATCCTGCAAGATATAGGCACAGGCAAAGACTTCTTGGAAAAAACTCCGGAAGCACAGGCAGCCAAAGCCAAAATTAACTATTGGGATTGCATCAAATTGAGAAGCTTCTGTATGGCAAAAAAAAAAAAAAAAAAAAAAAAAAAAAAAGACAAAAAACAAAAAAGCAGGAAAGTCAAGAGGCAACCAACAGAATGGGAAAAAAAAATATTTGCAAACTATGTGACAGATAAAGGGTTAATGACCAGAATCTAAAAAGAGATCAAAAAAACTCCATAACAACAAAACAAACAAGCCACTCAAGGTAAGGGCCAAGTACCTAAATCAACATTTTTCAAAAGAGAAAATCCAAATGGCCAACAGACACATGAAAAAATATTCAGGATCACTAGCAATCAGGGAAATGCAAATGAAAACCACAATGAGGTTTCACCTCACCCCAGTTAGAATGGCTCACATACAGAAATCTACCAACAACAGTTGCTGGCGAGGATGTGGGGAAAAAGGGACACTAACCCACTGCTGGTGGGAATGTAAACTGGTAAAGCCACTATGGAAGGCAGTCTGGAGAATCCTCAGAAACCTGAATATAACCCTACCATACAACCCAGCCATCCCACTCCTTGGAATTTACCCAAAGGAAATTAAATGGGCAAACAAAAAAGCGGTCTGCACCTTAATGTTTATTGCAGCTCAATTCACAATAGCTAAGACCCGGAATCAACCCAAATGCCCATCAACAGTAGACTGGATAAAGAAATTATGGGACATGTACTCTATAGAATACTATACAGCAGTAAAAAATAATGAAATCCGGTCATTTGCAACAAAATGGAGGAATCTGGAACACATCTTGCTGAGTGAAATAAGCCAGTCCCAGAGGGACAAATATCATATGTTCTCCCTGATCGGTGACAACTAACTGAGCACCAGAAAGGAAACCTGTTGAAATGAAATGGACACTATGAGAAACAGTGACTTGATCAGCCTTTGTCCTGACTGTTGATGTACAACTTAATACTTTATCCCTTTTAGTATTTTTTTTTGTTCTACTTAATACTATTGGTTGAACTCTGTAATTACACACAATTATTCTTAAGTGTTTAAATTTAACTGAAAAGTGATCTCTCTTAAATGTAAGAGTGGGGATAAGAGAGGGTATATATATATATATATATATATATATATATATGTAGATATATATATATATATATATTGACAGGCAGAGTGGACAGTGAGACAGAGACAGAGAAACAGAGAGAAAGGTCTTCCTTTGGCGTTGGTTCACCCTCCAATGGCCGCCACTGCAGCCAGCGCATCGCACTGATCCAAAGCCAGGAGCCAGGTGCTTCTCCTGTTCTCCCATGCGATTCCATATGAATTTTAGGACTGCTTTGTTTGTAATTCTGTAAAGGATGGCATTGGTATTTTGATAGGATTTGAGTTAAATCTGTAGGCTGTTTTAAGTAGTATAGACATTTTAATTATATTAATTCTTCCCATTTTGTGTTTTTTTGCCCTTGATTTTTCTTTGTAAATGTTTTATAATTTGCAATATGGAGTTCTTGTACATGGGAAAAACCTAAATACTCCACTAGAAAGTTCTTAGAATTTATAAATCAATTTAGTAAAATTTTAGGACAAGATCAATATACAAAAACTACTAGCAACTTTATACACCAATAATCATTTCACTAAAAGGAAATTCCATACACAATAGCAACAAAATCAAATATTTTAGAATAAATTAAATAAAAATGAAAGATTTCTCCCATATGTCTTCTTGATAAGCCTTAAACTTCTATATAGTGCATTAAAACTCTTTGGAACTTCATAACACATGATATACTGCAACTAAAAACCAACTAAAGCTATTTCAGTAATGAAATTGTTTTTATAACCACACATCATTGTGTCCTTACAGTAGGGTGTAGGAAACATACAGAATCCTTCACAAATCTTGCCAAATCACAATCGACTACCTTAATAGATCTCATTCTCTACATTTAAGAATAACTAGTACACAATCACAATGAGCTTATCACTTATTTTATCATAGAAATTAAATGTATACCAACTATCCAATACCAATAAGATTCATAGTCAAGCTGTATTTCTTTAACTTTTTTTTAAATACACCAATAAAATTTTTATTCTTGCAACATTAATGCTAAACTCTTGTTATGGGCTAAATTAAGCCAAAATTAATATTTTGGGTTATTGCCTTTTTCGTAGAAAAGAATTCTAAGCACAGACCCAAACAAGACATGTAGCATGGTAAGGTTTAGAATTTATTAAGAAAGTGAATAGAATACACAGGAGCATGAGGGCTTTATTAAAGGGGGAGTGGCCAAAGAAGTGCAAATGGGGAGCTCCATACCAGTCATTTCCAGGGAGCAGGCCAATGGCTGCAAGCCAGAGAATGCAAGGGCAAAAAAGTGGGCGGGAGGGCAGGTGAGGTTGGGGGCACTGCTCTCCAGGTCTCTTATTCACTTCCGAAGGGAAGTGGTTACATAGTCTGATTGACAGGGGGTTGATACAGGTGAGATTACATAGGGGTAAGGAGGTGTGGCCTCCAGCTGATGAACGTAATCTATCTCTTTGACTAGTCCTATATCATTCATCCCTCAGAGATTCCTGACACTTCATTTTAAGGTGATGCTGAAGGGTAGAGACACATCAAATCTTCTCTATCCACTTCTTGCTGATCATGGATGCACGCATGGCCTGCATGTCCTGGGTCTGGAAACCTATTTGTATCTCATCTAACAAATTTGTTTCATGATCTGGATACTTTTCAATCACTGCCAATGGCTGTGTCCCTCACATGGTCATCATTACTCTCAGAAGTTGGTGGATTCTGAAATTCACAAGTTTATCAATAGCATGAAGAAAACTGGAACAAAACGAATTGCAAGTGCCCTTTAAGATGAAAAGAATATATTTTATAGACTCCCAGATAGTGAGTGGTGATAGGCTATCCTTATGCAGACTATAAAACCATTTAGCCTGAGCATAGAGATTTTTAATGCCTCCTTTAGTGAACATACTACCGTTCGAGTAAATGTGGCAGATTCCATCAGTCACTGCACATGTTCCTTTTTGTTCTATTAGTATATATTCCAAGACCTGTCTATTGTCTGAAACTACCTTGGACAGAGTGTCCACAGACATAAGTACTTGCTATAAGAGCTTGCCTGCAGAATAAGCCAGATTGCCTAAAGCAATGGTCAGGTTTTACATTTTAATTTGTGGGACCTGAATCTGTGTATCATATGTTTTAGACTTGTTGGTAGAAAGAAACTAAAAACATTTTAGATGGTTGTGCTTAAGTTTACTGGTTAAACAAACTACACCATGTTAGATATTTAAGAGGTGTTTTCAAATACATGATTCTTAAAATGTATAGAAGGCATTGGACCTTCTGGTAAATGTTTTCTTAAGTTGTTATCTAATGGTTGAAACGGTTTTCTAAGTATTCATGTAATATTGCTATTGTCAGCAAGCAATCTAGGACTTGCTCCCTCATTTCTCTATTCTAAGCCCAACTTGTTCTTTCATTTCTCTATTCTCTTCAAGGTAGGAAACTAATTCTATTATGAAGGAATCTGTAGGATGCACAATTTAATCTTTAGACCTTATAAAAGAGATGGCTAACATTTTTCTGTAATAGCATAGCCAAAATAAGAACTTAAATAATAATCTCATAGCTAGATTCACTTCGCCATCAGCGAAGTATACAGTAAGTAGAAAAAACCTCCCTTTCAGACCAAATGGAAAGAAAGTTTTTAAGTGAGAATGTAATTTTCCTCGTGGGCATTGTCTACCTTAGAAAAACTACTACAGAACATGCCTGTGACTATAGACTTGTAGTTCAGGCCACCGAAGATTAGAGATGGGAAACGGGCACTCCCTTGACTTGCATCCTCTGGTCTGCTTTAACACAAACCAGGAGGAAAAGAAAGCTCGGCATCAGAAGCAATGGGTGGCAGGCCTATTAATGGCTGATATGTACAGTGATCTGCCCTCAAGGAGACCCAACAGGCCAGTCCACTGCAGTGGCTTTCAATGTGGTAAGCCTGGGCTTCAGCAGAAGTCAGCTTGTGAAGAGCCCTGGCAGCTCTGCCAAGAGTTGGATCCCTGGAAATGGACCTGTCCTGGAGTCGAAGGATGCCCAGGTCAGAGCCACAGATCTTATTGGCTCTAAGCTGAAAAGCCCTTCACTCAGCCCAACTTCCAAAGTGACCACTGCAGCTGAGGGTATGGCCAAGTAGGGTCAGCAACATTGCAGGCAGAACTGTAAATTTCTTGTTAGAGATGCCACCTACCTTTACCTGGCCAGCTCTCCTCCCAGGCCAGCCAAGTAATGAAAGTCAACAGAGTGCCTTCCCCTAGGAGGTTCACACCTCCCTTAGGATATACCCCATGTGAAGAGATAGATAGGTCTGGGCCTCTTAACTTACAAGGCCTAAAGCCCACCAGATTATTATCAAGCCCCTTCTATCAGGTTCTATTTGCCTCTCAATCAGAAAACTTAATTGTAGCTTAGACAGCACATTTCTTAGCTCCTCTAATAATGACTCTGTCCTTTGTTCTAGGCCCTGTCTAGCACACTTGGGCCTCATTCCTTTGTAATCATAACCTCTACTCTACCACCAATGGCTCTACTCACAACCTGTGTGTACTGATGGTCCTCTTCCCCACTTAATGCTGTATAATTGTTCAAACCTGGTAAATGCCACTCTTAGGATCATTGGTTACTATCCTCACTCTGTCTTTTATGACCTTGTCTAAATATGATCAGAGTCGGCAAACTTGGAAGGCTTCCATAGCCTTGGCAACTCATGACGACAGCCTAGGATGGTTACTGGTGCCATAAACTAGAGTGTCAATTTGTTGGGTCAACAACAGGAGCCACTGTGCACTTGCTCCTCATGTGGGAACTCTGTCCTTAATGTGCTGTACATTGTGATTTAATGCTATAACTAGTACTCAAACAGAATGTTTCACTTTGTGTTTCTATGTGGGTGCAAACTGTTGAAATCTTTATACTAAATTGATCATCTGTATATAAAGAGAATTGAAAAATGAATCTTGATGCAAATGGAAGGGGAGAGGGAGCGGGAGAGGGGAGGGTTGCGGGTGGGAGGGAAGTTATGGGGGGGGGAAGCCATTGTAATCCATAAGCTGTACACTGGAAATTTATATTCATTAAATAAAAGTTAAAAAAAAAATTAGCTTCATGTGGCTTGCCAGGATCTTCTAGCATTATAATAGAAGAACCCACTAAGGAGTTTTTCTGCCAATAACAGCTACCAGAAAGAATAAAAAAAGAGGTAGGTACAAGATGTCTGCCTTAAAGCATTACTCTTGATGCGATGCAAGCAAAAGGTTCACTTAATCTTTTTGGCTTTTTGAAGTGGCATTTGAGATCTTCTATTCGCTCACAGGACTAGGCAGAATTATCTTTGGAGTTCACCTGCAAAGGCTCAAGGGGTAGAAGTTTAATTCTTGACAAATACACTCAGCTGGGGATGCCCCGTAATTTCACTGAGATAGGTGTGCTCAGTAGCACCTGGTAGGGTTCATTTCATTTAGGTTAGAACTGGTCTGAAAGGGATCCTTCCTTCCAAATTTTCATTAAAACTAAATCTCCTGTAAAGATTAATTTATTTGAAAAGCAGAATTACAACTGAGATAAGGGGGGAGGCAGGAAACAGGGAGAGAGAGAGAGAGAGAGAGAGAGAGAGAGAGAGAGAGAGAGAGATGCTCCATCATTGCATAGTACAGTTCCCAAATGTTCACAATGGCCAGGCCAAAGCCAGGGGTCTAGAACTCCAAACATATCTCCCATGGTGGGGGTGAGGAGGAACCCAATGATTGGGTTATTCTCTGCTGCATTGCCAGGCAAATTATCAGGTAGCTGAATTGGAATGGGACCAGCAGGGACTCAAACCATCATCTATATGGGACACCAATATGGCAGGTGGCAGCTTAACCTGCTTCACTGCAATACTGGTCCAAGCATATTTCTTATCCTGACCTCCTTTACTGACAGGTTTTTGCTCATATCCCCTTCATCTCTTATATTACAACCATACTAGTATTCTTCAGGTTATGCTAACTAACCAAGCTTATTCCTGTGGAAACATAAAATAGTAATTATTTTAGGAATGTACTTTCTGTCATGCTTATTTTATTTACATACAAATAAACTCCTCAGAAAGACTTTTTCTGAACCTGTAAGATTCCCTCCAGTGTTTAATTTTCATCTTTGCAAATATTGCTCTCTTGGATTTTTCTGTTTGCTGTCTGTCTCCCAAGCCTCATCCAATTTAGGGAATCAATGTATTGAGACCATAGCTGTGAAGAGTATTATTTAATGTTGTAAACATAGAAAAAAATGTAGAATAAAATGTAGTAGAAAATATTTATAAAAAATGTTAGCCTCTTTAGAAAAATGCTATCCACTAAAATGATATTCCAGACATGTCTATGAGAAAATATTGAGAGGATATAATGTACTGACTTGCATCTTCCCAGATTCACATGATGAAAGTATAATCACCAATGTAATGGTATTAGGAGGTAGAACTTTTGGGAGTTCAGTAAGTCATAAGGGTGGAGCCTTCATGAATGTGATTAGTACATTATAAAAGAGACTTCCTATAAAATGAGGACAGAGGGAGAAAATAACTATCCACTAACCAAGAATTAAGCCTCATTAGATACTGAATCTACCAGTGCATTGGATTTATGCTTCCATGCTTCTGGAATTATAACAAGTAAATTCTCAGAATCAGCCCTTAAGGCATTCGGATCTGGCTCAAGAGCCCATGAGAGTATTGTAGGCATGGAAAGCCAAGACACCATGGAAAAGAAAAAAAAAGAAGAAGACCTAAATGAAAGATCTCTGTGAGATCCCAGTGGAAAGAACGGGGCCATCAAAGAAGGAAGTACCTTTCTCTGAAGGGAGGAGAGAACTTCCACTTTGACTATGACCTTATCGGAATAAGATTAAAGTCAGCGAACTCTAAAGGCTTCCATAGCCCTGGCAACTCATGACTAGAGCCTAGGGAGATTACTGACGCCATGAACAGGAGTGTCAAATTGTTAAGTCAGCAACAGGAGTCACTGTGTACTTACATCCCATGTGGGATCTGTCCTTAATGTGTTATCTAATGTGCAGTGATGCTATAACTAGTACTGAAACAGTATTTTTACACTTTGTGTTTCTGCGTGGGTACAAACTGATGAGGTCTTTACTAATTATATACTGAATCGATCTTCTGTATATAAAGAGAATTGGAAATGAAAAAAAAAAAAAAAAAAACCCTGGTGTTAAATTGGAAATGGCATAGAAAATTAATTATTTTTTTTTAAAAAATATTATATAGGATCTCTGTCTTTAATGTGCTGTACACTCTTATTTAATGCTATAACTAGTACTCCAACGGTAGTTTTTTTTTTTTTTCACTATGTGATGCTATATGGTGGCAAACTGTTGAAATCGTTACCTAATATATACTAAACTGATCTTCTGTATATAAAGAGAATTGAAAATGAATCATGATGTGATTGGAAGGGGAAAGGGAGCGGGAAAGGGGAGGGTTGTGGGTGGGAGGGAATTTTTGGGAGGGGGAAGCCATTGTAACTCATAAGCAGTACTTTGGAAATTTATATTCATTAAATAAAAGTTTAATTTAAAAAAAAAAGTAAATTCTGTAGCTCAGGTAGACTAAGAGAGAAAAATGACATTATACAAATGATAAGTACAAAATATTGTTCTTTGATAAACAAATCCCTGTGAATATTTACTAATTTCTTAATGATTTACATGTTGGACTTGTTTTCAATGAGTGTTTTATGCAGTTATGGTATGTTACTACAAATATATAATCAACGAGGAAGAATTCAAATAATGGAGATATTCAATGTATTGACTTTCAAAATATGTTTTCCATTGTTCTTCTGAGTTTTTCTAAGCTACATTCCACCTTCAGTTTTCCTTTTTATGGGTTGCAATGTTGGCATTGACAGTTTCATCTAAATTATTGGTGTTGAAATATTTGTGAAATAATAAAATTCTAAAGTACTTTGTGTGGATCGATTTTGCTTTCTATACTATCTTTCAATAGGTCCTAAAAAATAACTCTGTACCAACTTATAAATATTTATGCTATTTGTTTTTATAATTATAGATTATTATGTTAGATACTCAAATTTATTCCATTAATTTGCTATGTTAGGACAACTAACTTTTCCAATTATTTTATAAGCTTTTTATTTTGTAACAGTAGATTTAGATTTACAAAAGTATTTCAGGCACAGTACGAAGAGTTCCTATATTCCACAGACACATTATGCCTGTTGTTAACATCTTTTTTAGAATTTTATTTGTTATACAAGTTTCATGTATTTCATGTATATAGTTTTAGAAACATAATGACACGTTCCTCCCCACCCTTCCTCCTCCCCATACTCCAACTCTTCTTCCTCCTCCTTCTCACATTCCCACAGAATTTTTACAAAGATCCATTTTCAGTTTAATTAATGATCATATAGTTAACCTTACACTAAGTATAAGAGTTCAACAAATAGTATGTAGAGAAAAGAAAGCACTGTTATTAACATCTTACATAAGGACAGTACATTTGATGCAATCAATGATCCTGGTCAATGCCATAATTTTTAAAAATTACTTTCCTTTTCATGTTCCATAATCCCATGCAAAATAACATTAAATTAATTAGCCATGTTTCCTTAGGCATCTCTTGGTCATGGTAGTTTCATAAACTTAGAAGTCTTGCCATCTTAGAAATAGATCTTGTATTTTGTAAAAAGACCCTCAGGTGAGATTTAATGTATTTTCTGTGATTAAATTGTAATTATATGTTTTGGGGAAATGACCACAGACAGAAAGTATAATTTTCATTAAATATTATCAAGTGTATATAGTATTAGCATAACATCACTGTTGGTGTTGAACTCAACAGCAGGTTGAGGTAGTATTGGTCAGATTTCTCCATTGTAAAGTCATTCTTTTTATCTTTCTGTCTATGTTTATTGTTTAAAAGGAAACCACCTTGCATGGCTCACACTCAAAGAGTGGAAACTGTTCCATTTCGTGGAGAGTTAAGTGTGCATATAAATTATTTGCAATTCTTCTGCTTACAACATTTTCTAACTCTCATTTCATCAAATCATTTATTTGTAGTATCATGGACTGATGCATATTTATTATGGACTAATGAGTATTTATACTTCAGAGTACAATGTAATACTACTTTAATTTAGTTATCAAAGTGTCCCATTTTTGACCCTTGGATACAATTTCTGTTGGCTGTTGTGTTGCTTTGACAAATGCTCTATCAATGCACTTTTCTTTTCTGGTAATTTCTTGTTTCCATGCATTAGGAGTGTAAACTAGCAGATGGAAGATCTCTCTCTCTCTCTCTCTCGCTCTCTCTCTCTAACTGATTTTCAAGTCTTTCAAGTAAATAAATAAATCTTTTTTTTTAAAAGAAGAAATTCTAATACTCTACAGCACAGTGGGGTGCCTAAAGTTTACAACCAACTACTACTATATATTATGACGAACTAGAGGAGGAATTTCAAGTTTCTAAACACAAAGAAATTATACTTGCATAAGGAGATGAGAATGCTAATTACTCAGGTTTCATCATTGCATATTATATATCTTTAAAATATGTATTGAATTAAATATGTATAATCATTTCATGTCAAATTTTAAAATATTGAAGAGATCATTAAAAGTCTACATCAGAAATTGCAGATAGCTTTTCAAATGTAAAGGAAAGCAGGTTTACTGCTCTAATTAAAATTATGAAAATAAAAAGTAAATAAATGGAGCTCAGTGCTGTATTTCAAATTTTATTATTAAATAACTGAGGATTTTTACAGTATATGCACATCAATTTCTAATTTCAATTTTATCATGTCTGTAGTAAATGTGATTATATTACATTTGTTTATCATACAAATATGTCCAGAGAAAACAGAGGAAGCATTATTTTTTAAACAATGTGAAGTTAAAATGGGTCATAACAATACACTGAAAGCCTCAGTTTACATTTAGGCAATCAATTATTCTTTGTCCATTTTAGTTAACATGAAGGTTATATATACTAAAATTGCAAGTATATTCATGATAATGTATTAACCTTCAGGAGTTTATACAGGTGTTTAATTTGTATTTAGCAAGATATAAATATCAAATTCAGTGTCAATTAATTGATGCAAATATCTTATATTTGATTAGCTATTTAAAATTTGACATTCAATAAATGCATTTCAGAGCAGAAGACGTTTTGATATGCATTCTCCCACCTATTTTCAGTCTTTAATTTTATTTTGCATTTATTAAACTCTTAATATGTGTCAGGTGTCATGTGCTGCTCTCATTTTCTCCCAGAAAAACATTTCTCTAATTTTAACTCCAATCAATTATGATCAAATTCACTGTTAAATGTTGATTTTTCTCCAGGTTAGCTTTACTGAGGAGGTCCCAGAAATATGTCATTTAAATAAGATTGTCAAAATTCTTCTTTTGTTTTGACCTTTAATAATCTTAGATATTTAATAAAAATCTACATTATTATATCATTTATCTATAACTCAATGTTAAATTAAATGACCCCATTGGGAAGTCATTTATAATTGTAATATTTTTAACCACTGATATTTAAGACTCTGTTAATTTATTTATAATAATATAATCAAGAGTCACAAATAAAATGTAAATGATATATATGCATGTTCTGCTTACTGTTTTTCAAGGCAAAGATTTAAATGAGTAAAACAATGATTCCTTGATGTTAGAAAGGATAGGGGGAGGTAGGATAAAGGATGTTGCATAATGCATACCAACATATATTTAGCTGAGAAGAATAATTTTGGGTCTAGCATATGGCACAGCAGGTTAAGCCACTGCCTTCAATGTCAGCATCCCTATGTGTGCTGGCTGGACTCCTGTCTGCTTCCAATTCATGTCTCTACTAATGAGCCTGGGAAAGCAGCAAAAAATGACCCAAGTGCTTGGGCCCTGTACTCATCTGGGAGACCTGGATGGAGATGCTGGCTCCTGGTTTTGGCCTGGCCCTTCATAGTCAACCTTTCCTGGTAATGATTTGTGAATGTTCCCTTCTTGATTCTGTTAGTGATAATTTCCCAACTAACATTTTGTGATTAGATATCTAAGCCATAGAAACAGATACACTTGATTCAACATTTATTATTGATTTATTAACACATCACATATATTTTAACTAAGGCTTACTGAGTAATATAAACTAATATATTTCACAGTAAAAGTGCTAATATTTATCTAGTGTTTTGGATCTCTGAGTTAAGCAAACTTCATTGCACACATTCATATAGAAGTGGTTTGGAGTACTGATGTTGTGGCATAGTGGTAAAGCTGCTGTCTGCAACACTGGCATCCCACTTGAATGCTGGTTCATGTTCCAACTGCTTCACTTCTGATCCAGCTCATGGCTGATGTGTCAGGGAAAACAGCAGAAGATGGCTCAAGTGCATAGGCCCCTAACACCCACATGGAAGACCAGGATGAAGCTCTGGCTCCTGGCTTCATTTTGGCCTAGCCCTGGCCCTTGCAGGCAACTGGGGGAGTGAACCAGCAGATGGAGGATCTCTCTCTATCTCTCCCTCTCTTTCTGTAACTCTTTCAAATAAATAAATCTTAGGTTTTTCACCCTTTTTTAAGTTACAAGAAAAAGCAGTTTGGTTTCTGTATTTAAACAACCTGATTTTATTAGAGAAATGACAATAGAATGTTAATTACACATCACTTAAATTTTTCTCCCAAAGAATCTGACACCAGGCATAGGATTAAATTATATATTTTTTCCAGTTGTCTTACTCATTATGAAAGCTGCTGTCCATAAGAGGCAAAATTTAAACTTTATAAAGTTTAATTCATTATTTAACTTTATAAAGTTAAATTCAAGCTGGTTTTCATAGCATATCATGGAGATATAGATTATTCAAGGAAATTTATTTAAATGATACATTATTTTGTTTTGGATAATTTTGGTACAAATTGGAATAAAATTTGTAGGAGGCACCCATTTGAAAGACTGGATTATTCTATGTACTTACTTAACATTACATTGCAGCTACAACTGCTGAAGCAACTAGCTGGGGTTCCACAATCATAAGAGAACAGTTCTGAGGCATAATTGTATTATTTTAAAAAAAGTTGTGTGTTTGTGCCTCTGGTATTAATAAACATGGTTTTGGGGGCTAAAACCATTGTCTTCTGCTTGAAAGTAAAGATCGTTTTAAATACTGTTTTCTTAGACATTCATGAAATTATAAAGTTATTTTTATAATGATCCAATTTAACATTAAATTATATAGCAGGGACACCACTTAAGGCAAGAACCAAGACATATTTCTGATAGGAGTTTTGCAGATTTCAACATCATACATATTTAGAATAAGTCATATTTAGAATAAGCCCAGGAGAAATTATTCTAAAGAATTCTCCATGTTCAACCTTGAATAAATAAGCAAGAGATAATGGCAAGTTAAGTCTTGAGTCACAGTAAGTAAGACTGTTTCTCAGTATCACCCCTAGCTACGATTGTATATAATTTTGAGTTTCATTTTTTGCACCAGCCAAGTGTTTTACTATTTCCAATCAGTGCTGTCTGCAAAGACCTTTGTTTCTGTGATGTACCAACTTTATGGTTGTGTTGCCATTTAAACTGTGGTTTTTTTTTTTTTTTTTTTTTTAAGAAATTAAAGTAATTCTTGGCCAAAAAAAAAAAAAAAAAAAAAAAAGAATTCTCCATGTATACCTGTATAGGGCAGTTTCTCTATACTACCAAGGTCAAACTTCAAATCACTTTATTTTGCTTAAATTTTCTTTGTCCACTGCACCTTAGGATCGGTCCAGCTCCAGCCATTGAGACCATTTGAGGAGTTAACCAGTGGATGGAAGATCTCTCTCTCTCACTTTCTGTAACTCTACATTTCAAATGAATAAGTAAATCTTTAATGAACTTCTTCCTTATATTCAAAAAATGATAAAAAGGAATTTAGCAAAGTATTAGCATCTCTTATGTGAATTAATACATTTTAATTTATATATTTATTTTTCAAATTTTTCTACATTAGATAATATTAATGAAAAAGTGTGGACATATAAATATTATTGGAAAAGAAGACATTGCACATTTTTAGCACATTTTTATGCCACTGATAGCATTTCTATATTATCTTAATACTGATTTTTTTCAATGTGTAACCATATGAGTACACATTAAAATTTTTCTTGTTTTAAAAACATCATTCATTGACAATACCAGGCGGGAGGGCGGGTAGGCAGTGTGTATCCGGGCTGTGAGGTGCTGCGAGCCTCGGCGGACCTTGCTGCCCCTGTCTCTTTCACGCGCGAGGAAGCGATGCGGAGGGGTGGAAAATGGCAGAGCTGCAGATGTTACTAGAGGAGGAGATCCCGTCTGGCAAGAGGGCGCTGATAGAGAGTTACCAGAACCTGACCCGGGTGGCGGACTACTGTGAAAACAACTACATACAGGCTACAGACAAGAGAAAAGCTTTAGAAGAGACAAAAGCCTACACAACCCAATCTCTAGCTAGTGTTGCTTACCAGATAAATGCACTGGCCAACAATGTACTCCAATTGCTGGACATTCAAGCCTCCCAGCTTCGGAGAATTGAGTCTTCCATTAATCATATTTCACAGACTGTGGATATTCATAAAGAGAAAGTGGCCCGAAGAGAGATTGGTATTTTGACAACCAATAAGAATACATCAAGAACTCACAAAATAATAGCACCTGCAAATATGGAGCGCCCTGTAAGGTATATTCGGAACCTATTGACTACACAGTTTTGGATGATGTGGGCCATGGTGTCAAGCATGGAAATAACCAGCCTGCAAGAACTGGCACATTGTCGAGAACAAATCCTCCTACTCAGAAACCACCAAGTCCTCCCATGTTTGGCTGGGGAACGTTGGCACGGAATACTCCGTATAAAACCCTGAAACCTGTTAAACCCCCAACAGTTCCTAATGATTACATGACAAGTCCTCCTAGGCTTGGAAGTCAACATAGTCCAGGCCGGACAGCTTCTTTAAATCAGAGACCAAGAACACACAGTGGAAGTAGTGAAGGAAGTGGAAGTCGAGAAAACAGTGGAAGTAGTAGTATTGGCATTCCCATTGCTGTGCCTACACCATTGCCACCGACAGTTGGACCAGTTGCTGATAGTCCAACGCCCCCGCCACCACCTCCGCCGGATGACGTTCCCATGTTTGATGACTCTCCGCCTCCACCACCACCACCTCCAGTGGACTATGAAGACGAGGAGGCTGCAGTAGTCCAGTATAACGATCCATATGCAGATGGGCATACTGCTTGGGCCCCCAAGAATTATATTGAGAAAGTTGTTGCAATATATGATTATACAAAAGACAAGGATGATGAGCTGTCCTTCATGGAGGGTGCAATCATTTATGCTATAAAGAAGAATGATGATGGCTGGTATGAAGGAGTCTGCAATCGAGTGACTGGTCTCTTCCCTGGGAACTATGTTGAATCAATCATGCACTATACTGATTAGATTTTTGCTTTTAAAGTAGGATCTTATTACTCAGTCATACTGTGGGACTATTATGATTAACAGAATTGTCTTAATATGTTTTAAAATGTGCCCATATTTTCAGGACATGCTGTTTTATTGGTATAATTGAATGTCTACCTATAAGCATAAATCATTGAGGCAGTTTGTGTATTGCTAAACAGCAACTTAAACAAGAGGCTGTCCCTGATCATGCTTATGTACTTACTTACACAATGTTAACTCTATGACCAGCCTAAATATTCTGGGGCAGCGGGGTATAATATTTAATGAATTATATGATTCAGATTGTATCATTACATGTTTCAGTGAGCATGGTTACTAATGCTATGTCAAACTAATATTAAAATCAGAAAACTTAAATGCTGGTGCTGGTCATACTTTTTTGTTTAGATACTCTCATTTAAAAAAATACTGTTTAAAGCATGCATAAAAATTTGTGTTGAAATATACTGAAAAATTCCAAGATGCTTCTAATTTGTGTGCTATTTCCCTGGAGTATTCACACTTAGGTCTCCTGAAATGAATTGAGTCTCAGTTCTCCATGCAAAACAATCAGAAGGCTAATCTGTAATGTTATAATTTGTACCTAAGTTTTTTAATGAATGAAATTTGAATTATAAATTTTTTCCATTCATAAATATATAAGTGAACCAAAGGTTTTTGTCCTTTCCTTCACTGGTTTGCTTTAAAGAGAGAGAGAGAGAGAGAGAGAGAGAGAGGGAGATACTGATTTATTATAGAATTATGGTTCTATTTTCTCAATATATTAACTTGGAAAAAAATTTTAGCCTTAATCTGTCCCAACAGCAATGTGATGGATTTTTTGCAGATTTAAAATCTGAGATGGTTATTTATAAGTCAATCTGCTGAATTCCTTTTTGAAAGTAACTAACTTTTGAAGCTACGAAAATGTGTCAAAGCGTACACATTCATCCTGTAAGTAAAATTTTTAAGGATTGCCATACCTGTCCTTTACTTTTACAGTGGACTATTGTACACTAGTTTGATGAAAGGAAATTATAAGTATCTTTTACATATTGTAAAAGTAAGTGCGATTGATTTGTGAATAGGCACTATTTAATCCATTACCTGGCACTAGCAACATAAGATTTTAAAATACAATAATTTGGAAAGAAGGTGAGTCATGTATTATTCAGTGAACAGAGATATACTTAAACAACAGGTTTGTATTGTCTTGACATAATTGAAATGCAACACATGAGTGTGTCTCCTCTTAATTTAAGGAAGGGTTAGAGGGATGTCTTCTCTTCTTGTGTATAATTCTGTATTGCTTAGGATATTGAAGTAGAGCACTCAAGTGTGGGTTTCTGTGTATTGAGGATTTGTTTGAGTTTCAAATTACAGTTATGTATTGGGCGTTACAGATTTCTAACAGCATAGTGAATGGTAAGATTAGTGCAAAACATTTATTTCTGACAATTAAAGACCATTATTGCTACCAAAAACAAACAACAAACAAACAAACAAACAAACAAAAACAAAACATCATTCATCGCTTCTAGGCCTTTTGGCTAAGATCAAGTATAAGACATCATTCAACATAATTTATATTTGAAAAAATATATAACATTATGTATAAATTTGTATTTCTGAACATGAATGGAATAATTTGTCTAGATATTGAGGAAAAAAAGCTTTCATAGTATGCCTTGCGGCGCCGGCACACCAGGTTCTAGTCCCAGTTGGGGCACCGGATTTTATCCCGGTTGCCCCTCTTCCAGGCTAGCTCTCTGCTATGGCCTGGGAGTGCAGTGGAGGATGGCCCAAGTCTTTGGGCCCTGCACCCGCATGGGAGACCAGGAAAAGCACCTGGCTCCTGGCTTCGGATCAGCGAGATGTGCCGGCCGCAGCGGCCATTGGAGGGTGAACCAACGGCAAAAAGGACGACCTTTCTCTCTGTCTCTCTCTCTCTCACTGTCCACTCTGCCTGTCAAAAATAAAGAAAAAAAAATTTTAAAAAAATTTAAATTATATGCTTCAAATAACTTTGGAGTTGTAAAAGTATGATTTTGGAAGAGAAAAATTCCACAAATGTGAGAGTAAGCAATGATTTATTGTTTAGAATTAGTTGTTTACATTTTATGTAAGAGCTGTCAAAAATAAATAAATCTTGATTTATAGATTATAAAAATCAGAAGATATGACATAACTTGATAATTTTTTCAGGATACCATTGACTGATGGAATTTGTTTTATTTTTCTTTCTTTCTTTATTTTTTTTGACAGGCAGAGTAGACAGTGAGAGAGAGAGAAAGAGAGAAAGATCTTCCTTCCGTTGGTTCACCCCTCAATTGCTGCTGTGGCAGGTGCACTGTGGCCGGCGCGCTGCAGCTGGCGCACCATGCCGATCCAAAGCCAGGAGCCAGGTGCTTCTCCTGGTCTCCCATGCGGGCACAGGGCCCAACGACTTGGGCCATCCTCCACTGTACTCCCGAGTCACAGCAGAGAGCTAGACTGGAAGAGGAGCAACTGGGACAGAATCTGGCACCTGGACCAGGACTAGAACCCAGCGTGCTGGCGCCACAAGTGGAGGATTAGCCTATTGATCCGCGGTGCCGGCCTGTTTTATTTTTTAACACAGATTCCTGCTCCAATCTGGCCTTTGAACTCAGAATCTGTACTGGTCAAAATGTCATGTTTCCAGATTGAACTTTCAGATCCCAGTTTTGGGAAGTAACTCAGTACTTGGGAGCTCTCTGCCTCTCTCTTTCTCTCACTCTATGGTTGTGTGTCTGTCCACTGTGTATGTGTTTTTCTGCTTCCCAATAAATAAAAAAAAAATTAAAATGTGGGAATCAGTTTTTATATTGCTACAGGGATACAGATAAATTTGTCAAGTGCAATAGCAGAATTATCCAATCAATTTAAATGTTATCAACTAGAAAAGACAACTTGGTAAAAGTTTAAAATCAAACCTTTTGGTACACCTCAGGCAGGAAAGACAATAACCAAAATAAGTTTTTTCAAAAGGGCTTCTATGAGGACTTGTCGGCTGAAATAGCTTGGTATACAGCCAACATGCAGCAATAGGAAACCCTGAACACAGGATGATGCCTTAAAGTTTTCAAAGTTTCAATTGCTCAGAGACTGTGGATGGCAGGGACCCACGTACTTGAGCCATTACTGCTGCCTTACTGGATCCACATTAGCAGGAAGATGCAGTCATGGGCTGGAACTGGAAATCAAACTCTGACAGTTCAATATGAATGTCCTAACCAGTGACTTAACTGCCATGTCAGATGTACACCACATGAACCCTGTTTATGAAGAAGATAACCAGTCCTGTGTGATACTTAAGTCCATGAACTAGAAAGCACAAGTATTATTTAAATGCATCATGAAATTTTTTCATTACTTTAAATGAATCATAGATACATTAGATAATTATTGCTGAAGGCTTTGGATATGAAAGATATTATCTTTTTTTTTTTATTTGACAGGTAGAGTTATAGACAGAGAGAGACAGAGCGAAAGGTCTTATTTCCATTGGTTCACCCCCAAAATGCCCGCTACAGCCGGAGCTGCGCTGATCCGAAGCCAGGAGCCAGGTGCTTCTCCTGGTCTCCCATGGGGTGCAGGGCCCTAGGACTTGGGCCATAATCCACTGCCTTCCAGGGCCACAGCAGAGAGCTGGACTGGAAGAGGGGCAACAGGGACTTGAACCCGGCGCCGCAGGCAGAGAATTAACCAAATGAGCCAAAAATTGAACTCAGTATTGGCATTAGAATTTATCATTGTGTCTAAATGTGATAGGTTGTTGACTATATGTAGCAAAAATAAATTTTATATTTCTCCGTGGAATTTTGCTAAGAAGTATTAAAAATCTGTGAAAGATAGGTTTAGAGTTTATTTCCATGTGTCATTAGCATGACTGAGTTCGCATAATCAGATTTATGATCTTCCTAATTTCTAAGACATTTACTCTTTTTTTTTTTTAAAGATTTTATTTATTTATTTGACATGTAGAGTTTCAGACAGTGAGAAGGAGAAACACAGAGAAAGGTCTTCCATCCACTGGTGACTCCCCAAATGGCTGCAATCGCCAAAACTGGGCCAATCTGAACTCAGGAGCCAGAAGCCTCCTTTGGGTCTCACACACAGGTACAGGGGCCCAGGCGCTTGGGCCATCATCTACTGCCTTCCCAAGCCACAGCAGAGAGCTGAATTGGAAGAGGAGCAGTGGGGACTAGAACCAGCGCCCATATGGCATGCCAGTGCTGCAGGCAGAGGCTTAACCCACTGTGCCAAAGCGTGACCCCTAAGGCATCTACTTTTGAAAATACTATTATTGTGTGTATTTTTTGAGAAGTGATTTATTCTTATTTATTTTTTAACATACATAGCAAGACAGCAAAAATAAAAGTAAAGTTTAAAAATAAAATGAAATTTAAAGATTCTATGTTTTTTATGGTATTAATAAAGTTGGAGATTACAATTACATGTTAAAATGTTTATCTACAGAACACTTGTATGTACAGCCTAGCAATTTGATTCTGCTATATTTGCCAGCTACAGTTCATTATATTATAAGTATGTGAAGCTGGTAATGATGACGTAAGTCTATGCTCAACAACATTTTTCCACGTTCTGACATGTAAGTGTTTTGATTAGTTTAAAATAAATTTCTTTCTTTAGTATAAGCATAGATAGTACTTTTCCAAAAGATTCATATGGTCATATAATCCACAATAAACTAAAGGCACAAAAGATTCCAGTTTGAAGTATGCCTTTACCTGCCTCTTTCCATGTTTCACTCTGTGAACTCCTCCCTGATGGACAAAATGCTTATGCATTCTAAGTTTGAGATATTCATTTTGTCTGAATACATGGATGATTATGTTCACTGACAATTTGGTTTCAACAGAGAATTGAAGTGGAAAGATTGTCTGATTTCACATTTACTTCACTGTCAAATCTGTACCTGGAGTCTTTCATATGGAGTTCATAATGTTGCCTTAAGCCACTGCATTAAATCTAGTCAACAGGAAGTTAGTGCTTGGATTACATCTTATCGCCCTAACCCACCGCAGAGCTGCTTTTGTAAAATTCCTTATAAGTCCGATTTAGAGAAAATGTAAGATAGGAGGCCAGTAAGCAAAACTCTATTGAACCTCTTTTGAGATAATATAATCAGAAACTTTACTATAGTAAACACTGTCTTGGAAGAATCATTATTGTTCTTAGAAAAACATATTTAATTTTCTTATCAACATGCAATGAATAAAGAAAACAGAGTACATATTTTGCAAAAGTTCATAACATTTTATTACTGATTAATTTATTAGTTTTTTTGATTGATTTTTCTATCCTTGTTTTTTTTTCTAATTTTCCCTATTTTGTGAGATCTGGATATAGGTATAGATTCATGTAATTTTATAAATCAGCTAAAATACATTTTTAAATGTGCATAAACACACAAACAAATAAACAAACAAACAGATTGTAAATCTTCCTAAGATCACACATGTGTTTATGTCTCTGTTTGGTAGTAATTAAGAATAAAATTCCAGTGTGGTTTACATATAAGTATGAATAACTTCATCATGGCATATTTCAGCTTAAGTCATATGATAGCTTTGGGTTTGTCAGATAATCTTTCCTTATTTCAATCCTTCTTTTTTTGTAAACTATTCTTAATTTGATTGTTGAATAAATTCCTTAGATTAAATATAAGATCACATATTTATTTCAAGTACATAAAAATAGATGGGTGTTAAGTCTAGCAAATTTTAGGAAAATTCACATTTAAAGTTTATATTACAATAAATCTTTAGATAATAGCTGAACTAACATATATCAAATTTCACTTCTAGCTCTGAACTATGATTTTTTTTTCTCTCTATTTGCTCTTATACTAACTCTTCTTGTTCCACTCCTTTATCTTTGTCTTCAACTCTCATTGTCATTAACATTATTCCCTAAACCTTATATATGTTAAATGCTTCCTTAACTGCAAACCCATATATCCAGCATAGATGGTCATCTAACCTCCAGTCAGTTAGACATAGATCCAATAGAAAAAAAAAAAAATTGTTCTGAAGTCAGCTCAACACTCATTGGATCCTCTACTATGAGAAAGCTTTCACTGCCAATTTTCGGGTATATCTTAGAATGACACTCTGTTTTTAATTGCTCAGGCCAAAAACATGATTCTCTCTTAATCTATCTTCTCACTCAATAGATTAGCTTCCAATTAGTTATTGCATACAGATAAGTCAAATACTGAAATATTTATTGAATCTATAATAGCCTAATATGATTATATCTCCTCTCAATGAAGCAGCAAATCTCAATGTACACCCTTGAAACCAATTTATCTCTGCTCCACATACCATCTTCACTGTGATATGAAATTGTCAATTTTTATTGTTTTCTTGATGAAATTCAATATAATTCAATAAGTTTGCTTATCTCCTCTTTTAATGTCTCACTTTCAGCTTATCTGAGGGTGGTTAAGATAGATATCACTTGGGAAACTTGCATCCCATATCAAAGTGCCTGGATTTAAATCTTGTCTCCTTTCTGGATTTTAGCTTTTCATTAATGTGTGGAACAGATATCAGTGTTGATGGTGTTAGTAGTTGAGTTTCTGCTACCCAATTGGGAGGCCTGGAGTGAGTTCCCATTTCCCAACTCCTCGCTTCAAACTGGCCCTTCCTTGGCAATTGCTGGCATTTGTAGAATAATCCAGATGATTAGCGTTTGAACTTGCATTCTTCTCTCTAGCTGCCTATCTTTCTATCTTTCCTCTCCTATTCTCCCCTTCATAAATAAGAATAAATATTAAAGAAACACTTTAAAAATATTGAAATCTACTTCCAAATGATGTCTGCTTTTTCACAAAGTCATTTCCGTTCACCAGAGAAATCACAAAACCATACAATATGAAGTTATTTTGTGATTCCCTGAACTAACATTCATACTCCTGGCTGTCAAATCTTTTATATCTTATCACAGGAATCTTTTATCAATCCCTTCTCTTTCCTACTGCTTCAATGAAAATGACCTTATGCTTTAGTTCTATTGTTCTACTCAGTTATCTCTACACTACTGTGTCTACTTTACTTATCTAAGGATTTTATGTTGTTCAGAGTTTGTTTCCTACTATTCATCTACTTCCATCCAGTACATGCTTGGACATCAAGGATGAATCCAACACAACACTGTTCTATTAGCTCTATTCATATAGATCGTGTTGACTTTCTTTTCTCTCTAAAAGTTAGTCAAAAGATAACAAAAATTAATTATATAAATTCTTGTAACTAATTGGATGCATAGAACTATATATTCAGAATAAAAGATAGAGATCTTTGGTGAGTGTGTATTTTCCAACAAGCTATGGCTCTAAGATATAGGAACTGATGTTTTGAACAACCATGCATCCATTTTCTTTATAAATTTTCCATATCTTTAGTCATAGCTATCTTCCTAGTCTTAATTTAAATCAATGAATTTGTATAATCCATATCAATTATTCTATAGTTTAAAGTGACCTGAATTTCCACTTATTAAGATTGATATATATCCTTCAAATTTAACAACTTGAGATGAAACACATATAAGAGATTATTATTTAACAAACTATAAACCACAATATCTTTGTAAGGACATATTTTCCTGAAATCTGATGGTTTCTTTAAAAATTTGCATAAATTCTGTATTCTAGTCTATATATATGATAGTTTTATTATAATAAAACTTTAAATCACAATTAGCAAAATAAGCACAATATACTTAATAGTCCTATTTATATTTATTATGAACAATTGATGTGGTTTCAATAAGTCTATCACTTATTTTTCCAATCATTTCTCTTTTTAATTAATTGTTAAAATTTTACATTATACCTTAATTAAATATTAGTATTTATATTGAAGCAATTCAAATATTGCTAGAAACTAGTAGTCTATATGTTTATTTCTTGGTTCTTCTCATATGAAAGCAACAATATTTAGAATGAATATTAATCATAGTCATAAAATTCATTCTGAAATAAACTTCCAAGAACACCTGTGCTATTTATCATAAATAGTACCTATCACTAATTGACTTGTTGGAACATTGGTAGTAATGTTATCTTTACCAAAATGTTTCTTGTTGTTGTCTCATTGCAAGCTACTGTAATGACAATAATCTGATGGCTTTCAATTTAGGGTGAATCATTAGAATAAATACTTCATTGATATCAGTCCATTATATTTTAAACTTTTTGTTTCAATCACTAATATAACTTTCTAATGAAAATGTAGTTAAACCATTGCTATAATGTGAGTAATACTAATTTTATCAAATCAACCAACCACATTAGCAAAAACAGGGAGCCAGCATTGTGGTGTAGCTAGTAAAATTGCTGCCTGTAACAGTTTTGATATGAGTGCTGTTTCATGTCCCAGCTATTCCACTTCCTGTCAAAATCTCTGCTATGGACCTGGGAATAGCAATGGAAGATGTCCTAAGTGCTTGGGTCTCTGCCACCCAAGTGGGAGAACTGGGTGAAGCTTCTGGCTCCTGGCTTCAGTATTGTCCAAGCCTGGTCACTGCAGTATCCAGGAATGACACTAATGGAGGGGAGATCTCTCTCCTCCCCACCTCTTTCTGTGTAACTCGTTCAAATAAATAAATCTTTAAAAATATTGTTGGTGAATTTTGAAATTAATACCCATTTTATTGAGTATGTAATATTTAACATTAACTGAGGAGTTATAATTATTTAATATATATCTATCATACTTATGGTATATATTTCTTTATTTTCTTAGATTTTCTAATTTGTTGACATATAGCTGTAGCAAATTCCTGATGATTCTTTTTTTCCTGTAGTATCCTTGTTACATATCTTATTTCATCCTTGATTTTATTGATTTGGGTCTTCTCCTTCTATTTTCCTTTTTTTTTTAGGTTGGTTAGTTCAATGCTACATCAATTTCATTTATTTTTTCAAAACACTTTATCTTCATATTACTTGTCTTTTGTAATGTCTTTGTTCTTTTGTTTCAATTTTGTTTATTTCTTTCTTCTTACTAATTTTGGGTGTGGTTTGCTGTTTTTCTTTTTTCTAGATCTTTGAGATGCATTGATCATTCATTCACTTGATACCTTTCCAATTTCCTGTTGTAGGAACTAACTGCTGTAAACTTTCCTCTTAACAAAGATTTTGTGTTATCCCATAAGTTTTGATATATTATATTGTCATCTTAATTTGTTCCCAGGAATTTTTTGACTCTCTTTGATATCTTCTATTACTCACTGTTCATTCAGGAACATGCTGTTCAATTTCCTTGTGCTTGTATATTCTCTAGAGATTCTTAGTTTTTTAATTCCCAGCTTCATCCTATGTATCAGAAAAGATGTATGATATGATTTCATTTTGTTTTTAATTTGAGACTTTTTTATGACCTAGCATATGGTCTATCTTAAAGAAAGCTCCATGCATTAATGTTTTATTGTTGAGAGTTTGACTATAATGTGGTGGTGAATATCTTTTCTAGCCATATCTATTAGAAGTTCTATGTGCCTCCAGTACTTGGAAATCTTTTTTTCTTTCTCCAAATTAGGGAAGTTTTTTGTTATTACTTCACTGAATAGGCCTTCTATTCAATTATTTCTTTCCATACCTTCAAAAGTTCTCAAGATCTGTAACCTGAGAAATTTGATAGTATCCCATAAATCTCCTGCATTGCTTTTTTTTTTTTTTTTTTTTTTTGACAGGCAGAGTTAGACCGTGAGAGAGAGAGACAGAGAGAAAGGTCTTCCTTCTGTTGGTTCACCCTGCAAATGGTGGCTACAGCCAGTGTGCTACGCTGATCCAAAGCCAGGAGCCAGGTGCTTCCTCCTGGTCTCCCAACCAGCATTGCTTTTTATTTTTTTCTAATTTCTTCTTTTTTGTGGTTGGTCTTACACAGTTACAAGCATTTGTCTTTAACTCAGATATTCTTTCTACTGTTTCACCAAGTTTGCTGTTAAGGCTTCCCTTTGTTTTTGAATATTGAATTCTTCATTAATAGAATTTCAATATGATTTATCTTCAAAATGTACCTCACAGAAAATTTTTTTTCTCCATATTATGTATGGATTTCTTTAACTGTTGAATTTGCTTCCCATTGCTTCTGAGTAATCCAGTGATCATTCTTTTGGATTCCTTTTCAGTCATTTCATCAATCTCCTCATCCTTACATCCTAATATTGGAGTGTTGTTGTGTTCCTTTAGGAAAGTCATGCTGTCTTCTTTGTTCTTATTTCTTGTGTATCTGCATTTGTTTTTATGCATTTGTGGAAATACTTGTCTAGTTTTATCCTCTGATGGGTTCTCTCCATGATTGACGCCTTTGAGACTTAGTAGAATATCTGCTCCTTCAGTGAAGACCAAGAGGCAAATGCTGGGTATGGCCAGGGAGCTATGGTCAGTGATCAATCCTGGGGTGAGAATCCAGGGTGACACCCAAGTTGAGCATGGTAGATTTCTTTCTTGTCAGCAGTGGAGGGGTGGGGTGGTATGATCATGCGTGATCAGAAAGTCACATCCTCTCTTCTAAGGTGATCAGTGCTCTGGGTTTGCCCACAGAGGGTATAATCCTCACCCATGCTGGCACAGGAACTGCAGAAAGCATCTGTGCAGTCCTTAGTTTGATCACAGAATCCTCTGCAATGACCCACTCTAGGAAGTCAGAAACTTCTGAGTCTCTGTTGCCAGAGACCCAGCTACACCTGTCTCCCCTATTGTGCAGTCACAGGATTTGCAATCATAGCATACAAGACTTCCACTCAGAGGGTACCAAGGATCTGCTCTGTCCATGAACCCTCCCTCTTCTATGGAGTGAGCAGATTTGTTTCCAGAGTTAGCTGCCTGTTGCTGCTCTCCATTGGCAGTTTGAATTCCATAGCCTGTGATAAATTGAAAGGATGGGAGCACCTCACAATCCTAGATTGGTGCTCAGCCCCTGTGCACCATCCCAGCCAGACTCAAAGTCAGTGGGAAATGTAGGGCTTTTTCCCCCTCTGGTAAGATCCATTGGTCATGCATGTGAGAGCTGTTGCAGGCTCTACTTGTGTTAAGATGGTGCCATCTCTCTGTTGATTGCTAGGTGTCCTTGTGGAGTAGTAGGAGTCACTGGAGTAGGTGGGTACTCTGTCCCCCACTAAGGCTCTAGTCCAGACTCAAAGACAGTGTGGTTCACAAGATTCTCCCTTACGCAATATCACCCACAGCATGGGCTCCCACCGTCTACCCCCACCTTGTTGCAGAACCTATCATCTCTTCCAGCCTCCACACTCATTTCTGTGTGTCTGCACTTTCCATGCTACTTCAGGGCATTCTTCTTTCTGTAGAATTTCCTCTGCAATGTTTCTTCTACTCTCCCGAGAATACATTTCCTCCACTTCTGCTATCTTTTCCTGGTCAATATTAACATGGCTTTTCCCTATTTTTGAATAATGCTTTCAACCTTCACATTGTAACTTAATATAACCACTGGAACTAACCATTTGTCCATTCCAGAAGGTTGTAATTACATGAACTTAATATATTTTGAATTTTTTTTTGGTTATTGAAGGCTTTGATTTCCCCAGTAAAAGTACTTGGTTGCATCCACAAAAAATCTATTCTAGGTCAGCACTGGAAGAGGAGGTGTTCTTGACCTTTTGCATTTTTAAATTGCTCTCACACTGACAGAGATGTTTGTAAAGCACCCTTGCTAGAGTCTAGTGAATGATTATTTTAACTGGTCATTATATTTTTGTCTTCCATTTTAGTCTCTGTCATATTTTGTGATATATGACCTGCATAAAACACTTCACATTATCAAGTTTATTGTACTAAATCTGGGATTGACACCTCATAAATAGATTTTTCGAGCAAATAAGACAAAATTAATTTCAACAAATAAGTTGATGAATTTTTACTATTGCTAACCAAAAATAACTATTTGGTTGTAACAGATTTTAAAATCTATATTTAATCATATATTTTCAATTATGACACTACACATTGCATAATGTTCCAGCTAATTGGCTCAAAGAAAATATTTGTGAGATAAAAGAAGAAATAGATTAATTAATTTCCTAATTCAATATGGCATATTTACTATCTCAAGGTCAACTCTGGTAGGTTAATGATGCTTTACATACCTGAGCTTATCTTATAATGTTTGCTAAATAGGCCTGCCTTTGTTTCTAAGCAAATAGATAGAAGAGTAGATTAAAAAATGTTTATTTGTGTCCAAAGACAATCAAGAAATAATTTGGTAAATGATGCTGAAAGATTTATAATAGTTCATCCCTATAAATATTTATTTTAATTAATCAGCAGAATATATATCAATGCTATAGTTCATTACATATGTTTTATTAGTCTATTGAACTTTAAAATTATACTTACCACTATTAAATAATTGCTATTTTGTGTATTCAACTTATAAAAACTCATTGAGTTTTTCTCAGAGACTTCTACAAATGGAAATAATTTTAAGAATTAATTCAAATAAAAATTCAAAACTAAAAACATTATTTATAATATGAATATATATATATATATATATATATATATAAGAAGGCTCAAAAGTTTTGTGTAAAATATAACTAAAAGATAATTTTATTTAGGTAATAATTTTGAAATGCCTAATTTTTTCACAAGGTACTTTTTTTCATGAATTTTTAGAAGACTGTATATTTTTATTTGGGTAGGTTGACACTACTAGACAACTATAAAATGTTCATTCATCCTAGTCCTTAGAAAGAATACTAATTGAATTCGGTTTCTTATGAACAATAAATAAAAGTAGGAAATACTAGGTTTGGTTTTGGGAAAATGTGTTACAAGACTTAAAGTATACATTTTGTCATTGCCCTTCTTTTCCTCATTTCTTTCTAGAACATTGTCATGGTATTAGAAGTACAGTAGCCATTTGTAGCTTTCAGATGATAAACCCATAAGATAAAGGCAACTGCACAAGAAGAGAGGTAAAATACAGATATTTCATAACTAAAAAATCTTCTGTACCAGTCCTGGACTACTTACTTCTGGAATTAAATTTGAATACACAGTTTATGTAAATGACTTTTAGTTATATTTTCTTCTACTTGAGAAAAGCATGCAATACTTGTCTAATATAAATGTTTAAATTTCAATATCAGGAATATTGCTGTCCTTTCAAAAACAACCTCACAGATTTTTAAAAGAAATATTCAGTTTAGAAAAACATTATTTGACCTAAAAAGTCCGACTTATTTACAAATGCTAAGAAAGCAACAATATTTTTATAAGGATGACACAATTTTTTTTTAACTTTTATTTAATGAATATAAATTTCCAAAGTACAGCTTATGGATTACAATGGCTTCCACCCCCATAACTTCCCTCCCACCCGCAACCCTCCCCTTTCCCACTCCCTCTCCCCTTCCATTCACATCAAGATTCATTTTCAATTCTCTTTATATACAGAAGATCAGTTCAGTATATATTAAGCAAAGATTTCAACAGTTTGCCCCCACATAGCAACACAAAGCGAAAAATACTGTTGGAGTACTAGTTATAGCATTAAATAACAGTGTACAGCACATTAAATACACAACTTTTGAACATGAGTAAAAAATGGAGCTGGCATTGTGGCATGGTGGGTAAAGCTGTCACCTGCTGGCATTTCAGTTCGAGTCCTAGCTGCTCCACTTCTGATCCAGCTCTCTGCTATGGCCTGGGGAACAGTAAAAGATGGCCCAAGTCCTTGGTCCCTTGCACCGAATGGGAGACCTTGAAGAAGTTCCTGGGCTTTGGCTTTGGATCCACCCAGATGTGGCCATTGTGGCCATTTGGGGAGTGAACCAGTGTCGGAGGCCACCCGACAAACCACATGGAAACACGCAGCACTCAGTCAATTCATCACCACGTTTATTGCCTCATCACGTTCCAAGCCAAAGTAGGGGGCCCGGCGATGAGGGACTGGAGGCAGTCTCCCTAAGGAAACCCTTCAGTCTCCAGCAGCGAGCACCAAGAAACACAAGGATATATACCCCAGGCCCCATACAGATAACATTCATTGTGTGTAATCATGCATAGCACAGGAACAGAGCAAGTTTACAAAGTAGCAATGATCAGGGTACAAGCTCTGCAGATAGTGCAAAGAACATCATAAACCTTCATCAGAAGTCACATCCTGCCTGCAGGAATATGGGACAAAAAGTCTTGGAAACAGGATTAGATAAGGGACAGCCTCAGCCTGCTGCATCTCATGTCGGGCCAGGGCCACTGGCCCCGACATCTCCCGAATGGTACTCAGACGGGTAAGACGCTCAGCATCCTGTACCAACCTAAGATAGGGCTCTAGGCCAAGCTGCCAGAGTTACCAATGACGGGTAAGAACAGGGATGACTGAGGGCAACCTAAGACAGAGGCCATTCTCAGTTAAATAAAAAAGGGGGAGATGTAGGCAGCCCACAAACAAGTCATAGACAAGTCAAGGTCAGTCTTGGCTTGTGAAATTCCTAAAAGGAAAAAAGGTCACCTATTCCCATGCTCCAGAAGAATGATCAAACAAGAATGCTCCGAGTGGCAGTGGATCAGCATATCCATTCAGGAATCTTACTACTAAACCAACGGGTCAACATTCTCCAGGAAGAACTGAATCTTAGACGGGGATGTGGGAAACCCCCTGCTTGGTTCAATCTGTCACGTTTTGCGCTACTCCGTTTCCCTGGCATAACTATACTTGTCTTGCTAATTTGTCTCGCTCTTTAGGTGCCATCTTGAACCATAACTGGGATAGTAATTTTACTCGTTTGCTGCGTGAACTACGGCAAGAGATTTGGGTTCTTAACACAACTGGACACAGATATTTGGTCCCCATTAGAAGTCATCGCTGCAAAACCTCCCCGCCCCCTGCAATACAGCAGGTGTTGCTTGGTTTCTTGGACCAGTAGCCAGAGACGGGTAAGTGCCTTGAGGGATGGCATGCAACCTAAGACAGCGGAGGGCTGAGACTGCTCATGCAAGTCAACCCTCTGGCAAAGACGGGTACACTGCCACTCCGCTCAGGGGCGCCTAAGACAGGCGCTGGTCCTAAAGTAAAAAAAGGTGGAGCTGTGGGGAGCCGGCCCCCACAACCTCTGTCTTCTGCCTGCCTGTAGACTGATGTGAAGTAATACAACCAAACGTTCCCACCGTTCCAATGTGCGCAAACAGAGAGGCTATCAAAAGGACAGTACATACCCTCTAGGACACTCTGAAACAGGGGGCTGCAGTATGTGATATGCCATGGAAGCCTCGGTCTCTCTCTTCCTAACTGCCTCATTGACCGCTTGCTCCTACACTGTTCTTAGGGTGGACCGGTAGTCAACGACGGGTAAGCACTCTCAGGCTTCTCTAGCAACCTAAGACAGAGGGCAGGACATGCTTCCTATATCCTTGATGACGGGTAAGCAGAGTAAGCGCTGCGGGGCACCTAAGACAGGCACGAGTCCACGCCATTCAGCGTTTAACACGAGGGACTTGTGGGGGATGGATCCTCCCCCGTGGCCCTCTGGACAGTGTAGACACCGGTTACCATAAACACCAAGCCATTCTTGTACAAACAAGAAGGGGGAGATGTCGGGGCCAGTGGCCCTGGCCCGACATGAGATGCAGCAGGCTGAGGCTGTCCCTTATCTAATCCTGTTTCCAAGACTTTTCGTCCCATATTCCTGCAGGCAGGATGTGACTTCTGATGAAGGTTTATGATGTTCTTTGCTCTATCTGCAGAGCTTGTACCCTGATCATTGCTACTTTGTAAACTTGCTCTATTCCTGTGCTATGCATGATTATACACAATGAATGTTATCTGTATGGGGCCTGGGGTATATATCCTTGTGTTTCTTGGTGCTCGCTGCTGGAGACTGAAGGGTTTCCTTAGGGAGACTGCCTCCAGTCCCTCATCGCCGGGCCCCCTACTTTGGCTTGGAACGCGATGAGGCAATAAACGTGGTGATGAATTGACTGAGTGCTGCGTGTTTCCATGTGGTTTGTCGGGTGGCCTCCGACAAACCAGCAGTGGATGGAATATCTGTCTCCCTCTCTCTCTATCCCTTTCTCATTCTCTGCCTCTTCCTCTGTAACTCCACTTTTCACTATGTCTAAAAAAAAAAAAAAATTAAATGAAAACCCTCAGTTTATCAGGTACCCTCAAGAAGTTCATGGAAAATAAGTGTTGTGTAAAAGTTATGTACTGGATGGGGGGCATTGTTGTGGCATAGTAGGCTAGGCTTCTGCCTGTGGTGTCAGCATCCCACAGAGGCAAGGTTCCTGCGCAGACTACTCCACTTCCTATCTAGCTCCCTGCTGATGGCCTAAAAAAATAGCTGAAAATGGTCCAAGTGCTTGAGCCTCTGCACCCAAATGGGAGATTCAGGAATAGCTCCTGGATCCTGGCTTCAGATTGTCCCAGCTTTGGCTGCTGAGGCCATTTGGGGAGTGAACCAGCAGATGAAAGACCTCTCCCTCTGTCTCCTCTCTGTGTCTGTAACTCTGCCTCTCAAATAAATACAATCTTAAAAAAAAGAATAAGAAAATGTATGTATATAAAAGTTTTTGTGCAAAAAATAAATATCTATAACTCAATTTTTCCCCAAACTTTTTTCACTGTATTTATTATTTGAAATGTAGATTTACAGAGAGGCAGAGGCAGAGAGAATGAGAGAGGTCTTCCATCTGCTAGTTCACTTCCCAAATTGCTGCCACAGCTGGAGCTGGACTGATCGAAATCCAGGAGCCAGGTGCTTCTTCTTGGTCTCCCAGGCAGTTTCAGGGTTCCAAGGTCTTGAGTCATCTTCTACTGCTTTCTCAGGCTATACCAGAGAGCTGAATTGGAAGTGATGCAGCCATGACTTGAAATGGCTCCCATTTGGGATGCCTGCACTGCAGGTGTTGCTCTACCTGCTAAACCACAGCACCAGCCCCTCCACAAACTGTTATGAAATCCCTTTGTCTTGCAGATATTTCACCCTCTAAGTTAAAAATGGAATTGTTATGATCTGAATGTGTAATCCAAGTTCATGTTTTGGAACCATGTTCACATGAAGATGATATTTTAAGGTGGGGCCTTTGGGAAACAATTAGGATTAGATCACATCATGAGGGTGGTGTTCCAAGATAAGATTAATGGCTTTGTTAGAACTGAGACATGTAAGCACACACAATCCCTTGTTCTCACTGTGCATCTCCCTAAGCCCTGTTACTAGTCAATAAAGAAAACCCTCACCAGATGCTGGCATGTTGATGGTGGACTTCTGCTGCCTCCAGAACTGTGTGAAATGAATTCATTTTCTTTATAAATTACTTAGTCTGCTGTAATCTGTTGGGGCAACAGAAAATGGAGTAAGACAGAGGACTAACTTGCCAAATCTCTTTCTTGTAATTTAGAATTTTTCAGGTGTCTTTTGTTCTATCAGAAAAAAAAAAAAACTAGCATGAGACTATTCAAGGTTATTAATACCTCTCATTAGCTCTTCTATATTCATGCTGTAATATTCTAATAAGATGTAAAATTGCTTCTTTTCAATGACAGCTTTTTAAAGAAAGATTTATTTATTTGAAAGCCAAAGTTAGAGTGTGAGAGGGAGAGGGATTTCCCTTCCACTGGTTTTCTCCCCAGATGGCTATAACCTCCAAGCCTGGGCCAGGTCAAAGCCAGGAATCAGAAACGCCAACTGGATCTCCCTCAGGGATGGCAGGGCCCCAAACACTTGGGCCATCTTCTGCTGCTTTTCGTGAGACATTAGCAGAGAGCAGGATAGGAAGTAGAGCAGCTGGAACGTGAACCAGTGCTGGTATCACAAGCAGTGACTTTACACACTGCACCATAATGTCAGCCCCTCAATGACACTTTTAAGTGTTCTTTTGGAGATTTCTTCTCTTGATTAACTGAAAACATTTATTTGCTGAACTATTCCTAAAGTTATGTGATAAATATGTTGTTATCTTAGAAAAAATGGGTGTGAGTATATATCAAGAAAGTTAACCTGTTTTATAGCACACCTTGTGGATCCAAGACATAGAGAGGCACCACTTCAAATTTCAACAATTGATTCTTATGACGAAGGTCATTCTCAAAAATACACAATGATTCTCTCTGTGTAACTCTGACTTTGAAACAAAGAAAAAAATCTTTAGAAAAATAAACAGTCATATAGTCACATCCTACAGCATACAATACAATAAACACAGATATAATAATATTTATATAATACAGAATACATTCCTACATTTCAGAAATTATCCATTTTTATCCTCCACAGTACTTTCATCCAAGATTTGTATATAAATGATTTAATGATGTTCCCTATGATATGTCTTACCACAGATTTTTTTATACTTATTTACTTTATGATGTTCGGATTGAAATATTATCAGACAATTAAATCTTATCTCTAATTGTAAGAAGTGTTTAATATAGAGAATCTTTATGAATGAATTAAAATTCTTTATATTACCAAGATTAGTTCATTTTCATTTTTAAAAAATTTTTTTAAAGTTTTACTTATTTATTTGTAACACACACTCACTCGGAGAGAAAGAGAGAGAGAGACAGAGAGAGAGAGATTTTTCATTCCTTGGCTCAAACCCCAAATGTCTAAAACCAATGGGTCTGTATCAAATTGAAGTAAAGAGCCCTTCAAACTCCAATTTCATCTTCTATATGGGTGGGTGGCGGGAACCAATGTACTTGATCCCCCATCTTCCTCCCAGGGTCTTTAGAAGGAATTTAGATCAGAAACAGAGACAGAAGTTGGTCTCAGTCTGTTATGCAATGCAGGCATCTCAGTTAATCGGTTAACCTGTTGTGCCAAAATGCCAACCCCCATTGTAACCATTTTTTTTTAAAAGTCCTAATATTTTAATTCATTTAGTATCTTTCAAATTGTAAGTAGAATCAGATAAAATGGAGTAACACTGTCTTATAAATTTTTTGAGGTGACTAATAGAAATTGTTATCCCTTGCTGATAATTTATTTCATTAAACTACTATTTAATCTTCAAAACAATCCTGTTTTCATTTGTACTCTCCATTTTACAAATTAGGAAACTGAAGCACACTGAGGTTAATTACCATGCTCAAAAGCAGGAGACTGATAAAAGCTGAAGCCAGTATGTCAACACAATCTCTGATTCCAGAGCCTACAAACCTAAGCAGTCTGCTCTCCTATACAGCCCAAAGTCAGTTTCAATTCCACTCTACAAATAATATTGAGTTTTCTCGAAGAATTATTCTTCATCTTTCTCAACACAATAACAGATACATTAATAAAAGTAAGGCGGATGTTCACTCAAAAAATCATGATGATATAGGAGCTGGAATCATCGGAATGTTTTCAATGGCTACAGCCTTTCACAATTCCTATATGTCAATGAATTTTAACTTTAATACTAACAAAAAAAGAATGGGGATCATTATATCCATCACAATGAAAGACATTAAATTAAATAATTGTTCTTCTACATTTGTTTCCTTAATTGCAGTCCTGTGATTTTAAAACATCACAATGATATTAAATTTCTGCATCATGTAGATTAAAATAATTATAATTCTACCCCATCTCCTGTTTCAGGAGAGGCTGGATGGCAGAATGAAAGGAAGACTGCTTCTTTACAAGGTGATGGAGAGAATTGAAAATGGTTAACATTTTGCTCCCATAATACCCCATAATCTTGAAACCTATTTCCATTCACATGGATTACTTAACAGTCAGCTCTTTGCCTCTGTTTTCTCTCCCAGGTACTCACTTATTATTCTAACATGCTACATTTCTATCTAGTCACTCTTGATCACTGTCATGCTTCCTGTTCTTTTTATAGACTTGGAAACAAAACAATACTGGAAAAACATATTTTCATTGACTTTTTACGTTCTGTTCTCTCCACATTGTGGATAAGAAAAATGACAACTGACATGATTTCTGATCCCACTCACGTGGCCTTTAGCAAGTTTTTCCCTCACCTCACATGGCTGTCCAGTTCAAATTTAGAAGTCTTTTTGTGTCATGAAGCACTTATCACTGCCTGACGCTCAGCTTACCTGTGCTTGTTTTCCTATTATCTTCCCATTGTGAAGTGTAAAGTTCATGAAGACAGATATCCATTTTTGATCAATCTAGCCTTTACAATGGAAATATCTGGCACAAAGTGAGAGATTAAGAAAAAATTACTGAATGACCGAAAAATTATTTTTTGCTTTATTCATATTGTGTGTTATCCATCTCCATACACCTAGATTTCATCTCTCATATTGAATGCTATACTCTGTTATTAGCATAAGTTCCCAAATGGCCTATCTTTTTGATATTAGGCCCTATGTGTTATTCACATTCGTGTTCTTATTGTAGATATAATAAATACTTAAAGAGTTCTGAGCAAATATTGCTTGAACAGAAACATGATGATTATTTTTAAGCTAGAAATATGCACCTTAAATATTGCCATAATGATAGTTAAATTTATAAGTCATTTTCCATTATATATTTAGACTTTGGAAAATGTAAGAATTATTTTTGTATCTTGAAAATTTTTGCATTAAACCTACTTTGCAAATGATGTATAAAATATTATACTAATTGTCTACCAAAACAAAAGTCTCATTTAAATTTGTGTATTATGTTTGAGATTAAAAAGGAAGGAAATATAATAGGTGTCAGTCAAGGCGATATCTGACAAAGCCGCAGCCAGCATCATTTCAAATGGAGAATAACTGGGAGCAGTTCCACTGAGATCTGGGATCAAACAAGGATGCCCACTATCCACATTACTATTCAGTATAGATCTGGAGTTTTTTTTATTAAACTTTTATTTAATGAATATAAATTTCCAAAGTACAGCTTATGGGTTACAATGGCTTCCCCCTCCCAAAACTTCCCTCCCACCCACAACCCTCCCCTTTCCCGCTCCCTCTCCCCTTCCAATCACATCATGATTCATTTTCAATTCTCTTTATATACAAAAGATCAGTTTAGTATATATTAGGTAACTATTTCAACAGTTTGCCCCCATATAGCAACACAAAGTGAAAAAAAAAATACTGTTGGAGTACTAGTTATAGCATTAAATAAGAATGTACAGCACATTAAAGGCAGAGATCCTACATAATATTTTTTAAAAATTAATTAATTTTCTATGCCATTTCCAATTTAACACCAGTTTTTTTTTTCATTTCCAATTATCTTTATATACAGAAGATCAATTCAGTATATAATTAGTAAAGATCTCATCAGTTTGTACCCACGCAGAAACACAAAGTGTAAATATACTGTTTCAGTACTAGTTATAGCATCACTGCACATTAGACAACACATTAAGGACAGATCCCACATGGGATGTAAGTACACAGTGACTCCTGTTGCTGATTTAACAATTTGACACTCCTGTTCATGGCGTCAGTAATCTCCCTAGGCTCTAGTCATGAGTTGTCAGGGCTATGGAAGCCTTTAGGGTTCGCTGACTTTGATCTTATTCCGATAGGGTCACAGTCAAAGTGGAAGTTCTCTCCTCCCTTCAGAGAAAGGTACCTCCTTCTTTGATGGCCCTGTTCTTTCCACTGGGATCTCACTCAAGAGACCTTTTATCTAGGTCTTTTTTTTTTTTCTTTTCCATGGTATCTTGGCTTTCCATGCCTACAATACTCTCATGGGCTCTTCAGCCAGATCCAAATGCCTTAAGGGCTGATTCTGAGGCCAGAGTGTTGTTTAGGACATCTGCCATTCTATGAGTCTGCTGTGTATCCCACTTCCCATGTTGGATCCTTCTCTCCCTTTTTGATTCTATCAGTTAGTATTAGCAGACACTTGTCTTATTTGTGTGATCCCTTTGTTTCTTAGACCTATCCAAGCCATCGAATTTGAACTGAAATTGATCACTTGGACTAGTGAGATGGCATTGGTACATGCCACCTTGATGGAATTGTATTGGAATCCCCTGGCACATTTCTAACTCCACCATTTGGGGCAAGACTGATTGTGCATGCCCCAAATTGTGCATCTCCTCCCTCTCTTTTTCCACTCTGAAATTTAACAGGGATCACTTTTCAGTAAAAATTTAAACACCTAAGAATAATTGTGTGTGTCGGAGGCCACCTGACAAACCACACGGAGACACGCAGCACTCAGTCAATTCATCACCACGTTTATTGCCTCGTCGCGTTCCAAGCCAAAGTAGGGGGCCCGGCGATGAGGGACTGGAGGCAGTCTCCCTAAAGAAACCCTTCAGTCTCCAGCCCCGAGCACACAGAAAGACAAGGATATATACCCCAGACCCCATACAGATAACATTCATTGTGTGCAATCATGCATAGCACAGGAATAGAGCAAGTTTACAAAGTAGCAATGGTCAGGGTACAAGCTCTGCAGATAGAGCAAAGAACATCATAGACCTTCATCAGAAGTCACATCCTGCCTGCAGGAATGTGGGATGAAAAATCTTGTGCCTTCAGCCATCAGGACAATAAGCGCAGGAAACAGGATTAGATAAGGGACAGCCTCAGCCTGCTGCATCTCATGTCGGGCCAGGGCCACTGGCCCCGACAGTGTGTTAATTACAGAGTTCAACCACTAGTACTAGAACAACAACAACAAATGGACACTATAAGAAACAATGTCCTGATCAGCTTTTGTCCTGACTCTAGATGTACAATGTAATACTTTATCCTTTTTAGTATTTGTTGTTGTTGTTGTTGTTCTAGATCTGGAGATTTTAACAAGAGCCATTAGGCAAGAAAAAGAAGTGAAAAGAATACAAATTGGAGAAGAGGAGGTCATATTATCTCTGTTTACAGATGATATGATTCTATTTACAGGGAAACCAAAATACTCTGCTAAGAATCTATTGGAACTTAGAGTTGGGCAAAATTGTATTTATATAGTTCATCACACAAAAGTCAACAGTGGGGCTGTTTTTGTGGTATAGTGGGTAAAGCCTCTGTCTGCAGTTCCAGCATCCCATTTGTATGCCAGTTTGAGTTCTGGCTGCTCCACTTCGGATTCAGCTCTCTGCTATGGCCTGGGAAAGCAGAAGATGGCCAAGTGTTTGGGCCCCTGCACTTGTGTGGGAGACCAAGAAGAAGCTCCTGGCTCTGGTTTTTAGGCTTAAGATCGGTGCAGCTCCAGTCATTGTGGACAGTTGGGGAGTGAACCAGCGGAAGGAAGATTTCTTTCCTTTGTCTCTGCCTCTCAGTAACTCTCTGCCTTTCAAATAAACAAATAATCTTTAAAAAAAAAGTCAATAGCATTTATACACAAAAATAATGTGGAGGCTGAGAAAGAACTTGTAAGATTAGTCCCATTCACAATAGCTACAAAATTTTAAATACTTTGAAATAAATTTGGCAAAGTATGTGAAATATTTATACGATTAAAATCACAAAGCATTAAGGAAAGAAATAGAAGATATGGACACAAAAATGGAAAAAAAAAACTTCCATATTTTGGTAATTATTGTGAATAGAGAGAATATAAATGTCATTACTTATTGCATACATCTTACTTTTTAAAAGATTTATTTATTTATTTGAAAGGCAGAGTTACAGAGAGGCAGAGGCAGAGAGAGAGAGGTCTTGCATCTGCTAGTTCACTTCCCAGATGCCTGCAATGTCTGGAGCTCCCTGATCTGAAACCAGGAGCCAGAAGCCTCTTCCGGGTTTCCCATGTAGGCGCAGAGGCACAAGGACTTGGGCCATCTCCACTGCTTTCCCAGGCTGCAGCAGAGAGCTGGATTGGAAATAGAACAGCCAGGACTTGAACTGGTGCCCATATGGGATGCTAGCACTGAGGTGGCAGCTTTACCTGCTATGCCACAGTGCAGGCCCCGCATTTTAGATTTTTAAAAGGTTGTTACTACTCATGAATCAGCCCATCTAAAATGGTATTATAAGGGTCTGGGTAAGAGAACAGTTATAGTATCCACATCTCTCATCAGAGTACCTGGGTTCCATTTCCACCTCAGTTTCTTGTAAATTTAAACCCTGAGTGACAGCACTGATGGCTAAAATAGTTGGATTCCTGGCACTTATGTGGGAGAACTGGATTGGGTTCACTGGCCTACTCTCAGCTGTTGTTAACATTTGGGAAGTGAAATAGAAGATGGGAACTCTCTCTGTATATCCATCTGTCTCTATAAGACAAAAAATATTAAAATAATGACCAGAATTTTTGCATATGATTTGAAGTTATATTTCAAAATAATCAAACTGCACATAATAAATGAAATTTAATTTCCTATACTCTCCAAATAGCTATGCATTGATATTTTAAAATATATTATACAAGGGTAATCCTCATAAATGTAATTAAATTGAATTTGTAATAAATGTAAGGTTCTGTCCCTAATGTGTCGTCTAAAGCGAAGTGATGCTATAACTAGTACTGAAACAGTATTTTTATACTTTGTGTTTCTGAGTGGGCACAAACTGATGAGGTCTTTACTAATTATATACCGAATTGATCTTCTGTACATAAAGAGAATTGGAAATGAAAAAAAAAAAAACAACCTGGTGTTAAAATGGAAATGGCATAGAAAATTAATTAATTTGAAAAAAAGATTATGTAGGATCTCTGTCTTTAATGTGCTGTACATTGCTATTTAATGCTATAATTAGTAATCCAATGGTAGTTTATTCACTTTACGTTGCTCTGGGGACAAAATGTTGAAATCTTTACCTAATATATACTAAACTGATCTTCTGTATATAAAGAGAATTGAAAATGAATCTTTACATGAATGGAAGGGGAGAGGGAGCGGGAAAGGGGAGGGTTGCGGGCGGGAGGGAAGTAATGGGAGGGGGGAAGCCATTGTAACCCACAAGCTATACTTTGGAAATTTATATTCATTAAATAAAAGTTTAATAAAAAAAATAAATAAATGTAAGGTTTTATATTTAGGAAACAATCACACATAGTTATAGAATTAGAGCATAATTTGGGAAAATATTAATTCATTAGTAAGTGAAGTTTTCCTTCTCTTTTTTGTAATTATTTATTTCTTATTTAAAGGGCAGACAAGCAGAGAGAGATGGAGACACATACAGAGAGAGAGAAAGAGAGAAAGAGAGAGAGAGAGAGAGAATCTTCCATGAACTGGTTTACCCCTAAAATGGCCACAAATACCAGGGCTGAGCCATGCTGAAGCCAGGAGCCTAGAAATTCATCCAGGGCTCCCATGTGTGTGGCAAGGGCCCAAATACTCTGACCATCTTCCAGTGCTTTCTCAGGCACATTAGCAGACAGCTGGATTGGAAGTGGAACTGCTAGGACTTGAGCCATCGACTATATGGATACTGTCTGTGCAGGTGCTTAACATGCTACACCACAATACTTGTCCTGAAGAGACACAACTCTTTGTGAAAAATGGAAATACAACAAGTGACATCAATAGGGGAAAACATTAATAAAATATGAAGTAGTTTGAAATTTGAATTTCATAAGGTACTTAAAAACAATGACCTCTGTATATCCATGTGGATGACTCATGTGAAAAAGTTTCAGAAAGATACTTACTATATTATTCAGCAATATAAAAATTAAACCATTTATTATTCAGCACATATAAAAATTAAACCATGATTTTTATGTACACATATTTTGTAATATAAAAGCATTGGCAATGCATGAGAAAATACACTCCAGACCAAGATTTCCTTTAAAACAGGGAATTGCATTTCAATCAAAAAGATAACTCATTGTTAATGGATCCAAAAGTAGGGCTTAAGGTTAATAGTTGGTAAATATGGAAATTAACAGTGCTGTTGTTACATTCTTCTTTTTATTGTTTTTATTATTTTACTTTAAATATTTCAAGTCTAAAAATAATCAAGTATGTTGATTTAAATAGAAAAATCAATGAAGTAAGAGGTGGTTATCTTACAGAAAAACGTTTATTTATATAAAAAGATTTATGTACAAAGATATTTCTTACTCTCAACTACATAAAACAACTTAAACGATAAGCAAGGAAGAAACAAGAATTGAAATATATTGCTTCCATATAATGTGCAAGTATTAAAAACAGTGTTAGCTTTTGAATAAACTAATGTAAATAGAACAAATTACATAAATCACACAACATATTATCTCAATTTAGGCATGTATGAATATCAGAGTGAGTATTCATATATATGTATATATATATATATATATATATACACCAAATATATATACCAAATGTGTATATGCATGTATGTTAAGAAAGATTGATTCTGAATTTTCATGGACTAAATGACTTAGATACATAAGTGAAGATTGTTATAGGACATGTTTTTATGTAAAAGTACTATACATTGGTTTTATGTGTATTGAGTCCAGATGAAATGACAATTGTCAGAAACACAGTATTATCATTTTCATACAGAATTCTTTACATTAAATTAACAAAACTTTAACTATTTGTTTCTATTTTTAACTTATACTTGCAGCTGCAAAACTGGAATCAGGAGTTTATTTTATTTTTCAGCCAGAACCTTTAGAGAAAAGTGCTCAGTAATTAGCTCATGGTAGTTCGGGATGCTGGATTGATTCCCAGGTCTTAGTCTTTTCTCCTGTGGGAAATTTCATCATAAAATTCAAAGACTGACCTTGGTTCTGATTTTATAAGGAATATTATATTCAGTTCGACCTTCACAATCGAGATTGAAAGAAGATGAAAGGATTAGCTGAAATTGAAAACTATGCCTACAGTCCAAGGGAGAAAGAAAAAAGTTAAACTTTCAGAGTCATAAATTATACATGAGAAACTATGCTAATAGCATAATCTGAAGTCACCAAATTTTCTGCATTATGTGAAAGTGTAGGTGTTAGATTACTTGAATGGTAATAATAACTTTAAAATGACATTGGGAAGCTAGGGTAGAAAAATATTTTCTTAATTTTGCACTTCTACATTGTATAAAACATTTACAAAGGGATTAATTTTCTATATGAATAGTAGCTAAAATGGCAAGGGTTTTCAATTCCAGTTAAATTACTTTTATATACATGTGCATGTACTATAAACACTATTTTTTCTTTGTAACAATTTTTAAAAAGTTTAAAAGCACTTGTATATTTATTTTAAAATTATTCTAGGAAAATCAGTTAGTTATATTTTAAGTGAAAGTCTCATTTGAGTCAATCCCCTGCTCTTTTATTCATTTTTAAAAAGTTACTATTTTAGATTGAAAGTGCTACACTCATTCTCATTCAGCTAATAAAAAAAAACACTTAAAATACAAATTTCTAAAATATGCTATGATAATTGAAGTTCTATAAGAAATAAAAGTCAGAAAAATGAAAGCATGGTGCAGGATATCAGCCAAAGCTTCTTTTCATTTTATCAAGAAAAGAATCATTTGTCATGTTCTGAGGGAACCGACCTCTTGTCATCCTTCGTCATCGAGTACAAGGCTGCTTCTGTCCTTGCTATCCCTTTTACCACTGATCAATGTTTCCATTTCTTATTGTATCTGTTGTCAAAATCGCTTACTGTGAGAAGAGGCAAAAGGACATCATCTGGGTATCATAGCTCGTCTTTCTGTTGAATGCAGCTCAATCCAGATTTGGACTTTTGCACTACCGACAGTTGATGCTGACACACTGAAATCTGCTTTACTTTTTCTGCATTACTAATTCCACTACTTTCCCATAAAATGTTCTTCACTTTCAAAATGTGTTGGGATTTGCGAGGAGGCAAAGCTTTATCATAGAAACGGAATTGTGAACAGTGATGCTGCTGGAAAATTAGATGTTCAGTCCCCAATCTGGGTGTAAATGAAGCAAGAATCAAGAAAAATTCAAATGCTGAAAACTGACCTAAACAAAGTCAAAGCCAATTTCTTCATGAATGACAAATTGGACTTTGATTTATTTGGTGTCATGCCCTTCTGTTTTTAAAGTGTTCATCATAGTGACAGGATAATTTAGAAGCATAAACTGTGTTCTGTTTACTAGCACTGAGGGTTTTTCCTCGTCCATTCAGAGGTGATAGACTTGCACATATGTGCTCTTGCCTCAGGGTCTATCATAACTATGATCTGAAGATAAAATTAAAGCTGGCGCTGCTGCTCAATAGGCTAATCCTCTGCCTGCAGCGCTGGCACACTGGGTTCTAGTACCGGTCAGGGCGCCAGATTCTGTCCTGGTTGCTCCTCTTCCAGGCCAGTTCTCTGCTGTGGCCCAGGAGTGCAGTGGAGGATGGCCCAAGTGCTTGGGCCCTGCACCCCATGGGAGACCAGGAGAAGCACCTGGCTCCTGCCTTCGGATCAGCGTGTTGCGCAGGCCGCAGCGCGCCAGCCGCAGCGGCCATTGGAGGGTGAACCAACGGCAAATGGAAGACATTTCTCTCTGTCTCTCTCTCTCTCACTGTTCACTCTGCCTGTCAAAAAATAAAATAAAATAAAATTTAAAAATAAAATTAAAAAAACACCCTTTTTCATTACTTCCAATCTTCACCCAGATTTCTCTTATTGAATGCCTAGTCACCAAAAGTAAACATTTAATTATTATTTACTAAATTTATTTGGAGACTGAGGGGATAATAGTTGAAAAGATAACAGACAATTAAGTTACTACAAAAGTAAAAGTGATAATAAAAATAATAAGAAGAATTCAGGTTGTTAAGTTACTATCAAAAAGTAAGAGAAACTTTTCACATATAATACACATCTTTTATTTAGAGTTGGAATGTTAGCAGTAGTGATTACAGTAATTGTTAATGTGAATGTACCAAGTTGTTCTTATACTTGGCTATAGCATTTATAAACATTATTTTTCAATTCTTATAATCATACTGTAGTCATTTTAGTTTTACAACTGAGATGACAATGAAAATTGCAGAGTTTTTGCCAATAATGTTAGAGTACAAATTTCAATTCATGATCTGCCTCATTCAATTCATGATCTGAGTCAATTGTAAACATTGATGTGTTGCATATATATATATATATATATACAAACAAAATAAAGAAAAATTATTATTACAATAATATTTCAAAGCCTATAAATTTAATAAGCCTTTACTATATGTAAAGAAAAGACAATAACCGATGCTTTCAGTAGGTGGAACTATGAGAAATGGGACCATGATATTGAATATGCAGAAGGGACTTAGGCCATGTCATTTTGATTTTATTTTAAAGGTTTATTTTAGTTATTTGAAAAACAGAATTACAGAGAGAGGTAGAGAGAAAGAGGGAGACAGAAAGAGAGAGAAAAAGAGAGAGAAAGAGAGAGAGAGCGACATCTGCCATCCACTGGTACACTCCCCAAATGGCCGCAATGGCTAGAGCTGAGCCCATCTGAAGCCAGGAGCCAGGAGCTTCTTACAGTCTCCCACATGGGTGCAGGGTACCAAGGATTTGGGCCATCCTGCATGCTTTCCCAGGCACATTAGTAGGGAGCTGGATCAGAAGTGGAGTAGCTGGGACTTGAACCAGCACCCATTTGGGATGCCGGTGCTGCAAGCGGTGGCTTTAATTTGCTGCAGGACAGCGCCACAGCTCTGGCCCTGCATTGTTTTTATAACTCTTCTCAAGACTGAAGAGGTATGTAACCCACTTCTTTGTGGTGGTTTGAGAATGTCTAGAGAAATAAGATGCCTTCATTTAAGGAGTCTGGAATACAGTTATCTGGAAAGATCCCTGGTACCCTAGTTTGAACCCAAAGCAGAGGAACTGTCATTAAGCGTTACTGAACATTTAGAAAATGGTAGCAGCAGAGGCAGCTGGTGAAATGCAACAGGTCTCACTGAACAGCTTGAGACTATCTCCCTGACACTGGGGGAGAAAGTCCCTTTATGACTGACATTTAATTTCTCATCAGTTGCTGAGGTAACTTAACTTCTGTTACAAAAAGTGATAGAAGTTTGGTCTTTTAAATTTTAAGTGGTGATATAGAATTCATACTTTTTATTTTAGAAGCTTCATCATCAAAGAATAGGTTATAATGGCAGCATACTAAACATCTTTATAAGAAACAAAAATAGAACCTGATAATTGTAGATAATTAATTTTGAGGCAATCACAATGACCTTGGTGGATAATTTATATGTGAGGCTAAATGCCATATTTCATAATTTTTACTGAATAGAGGAATATCATTGAGCTGTGATTAGAAGAATTTTGTAAGGTTTTATCCGCCCTGTGAATATGCTATGCTTAGCATATATATGTAAATGTGATCTCATAATGGCATTCTAGTAAAATGTAAAATGTATTTCCCCTAGATTGCCAAAATAAGCAAGGTTGGGGGGACAGGTAAATCTTAAATTTGCTCTAACAGACTCCATTTAAAAAATCTCAACTATTGTTGAAAATGGAAGGTCAACTAATGCCTAAGGTTTCCAATGTTCTGCAAGAAAAAAGATACTTTTTTTTAATCTCAATGGGAAATATATTTCAAAACTCAGACTCATGGTAGATGTTTCCTTAGATGATAGATGTTTGAATCTTTATTATAATATTCTGTTACCAGAATTTATAGTATTTCATATTTTCACATTTTAAATATGTTTATTTAAAAATATGACCATTTTCATTATAGAGCATAATTGGAAAAGTTTCTTTTAATGGGATATCAGGAATATCTCATGAATGGAAGAGAACTTAAAGTCCTTCTGATGATATTAATGCAAAATCGGTAATCTTTGTCATAACTGAGTAATATTTGATATACAGTGATTTATTAAATTTATGATGCATTATTTATTTAACAAAACATATTTTGATCACTTTGTCTAAATGTATATTTCTTCAGAATGACTCAAGGGAGCCAAATTGAGAAGAACAAATAGATGTGGAAATCACAACTGATGAGGCTCTAGTCCCAGGTAAGCTCCAAAGCAGAAGCACAATTTTGGTTAGAGTATCAGCGTTGGTCTCAAAGACCACCCAACAGTCCTAACTGGTGAAAGCTTTCTCTCTGGCTATGTGACTAGCTATGTGAGCTGCAGTAAACACAAGGACAATTGGAAAGGGCCTATAACTCTACATGAAAGCAACAAGTGAAACAGGGTGTTATCCTTAAATAAGACTGAGTTTTATTTTTAGTTATTACTTAAAATTATATTTAAGTTATACAAATTTCATATATTTCATGTATACAGATTTAGGAACATAGTGATGCTACCTACCTGATCCTCCCACTCACACATGCTCCCAGACGTCCTCCTCTTTTCTTTCCCATCCCCTCTCTTAATTTATTTTTTATTTTTTATTTTTATTTTTTTAACTTTTATTTAATGAATATAAATTTCCAGTGTACGGCTTATGGATTACAATGGTTTCCCCCTCCCATAACTTCCCTCCCACCCGCAACCCTCCCCTCTCCTGCTCCCTCTCCCCTTCCATTCGCATCAAGATTCATTTTCAATTCTCTTTATATACAGAAGATCAATTTCGTATAAAGATTTCAATAGTTTGCACCCACTATGAAACACAAAGTGAAACATACTGTTTGAGTACTAGTTATAGTATTAAATCAAAATGTATAGCACATTAAGGACAGAGATCCCACATGAGGAGCAAGTGCACAGTGGCTCCTGTTGTTGACCCAACAAATTGACACTCTAGTTTATGGCGCCAGTAACCACCCTAGGCTCTCGTCATGAGTTGCCAAGGCTATGGAAGCCTTCCAAGTTTGCCGACTCTGATCATATTTAGACAAGGTCATAAAAGACAGAGTGAGGATAGTAACCAATGATCCTAAGAGTGGCATTTACCAGGTTTGAAAAATTATACAGCATTGAGTGGGGAAGAGGACCATCAGTACACACAGGTTGGGAGTAGAGCCATTGGTGGTAGAGTAGAGGTTATGATTACGAAGGATCGAGGCCCAAGTACGCTAGACAGGGTCTAGAACAAAGGACAGAGTCATTATTAGAGGAGCTAAGAAAGGTGCTGTCTAAGCTACAATTAAGTTTTCTGATTGAGAGGCAAATAGAACCTGACAGAAGGGGCTTGATAATAATCTGGTGGGCTTTAGGCCTTGTAAGTTAAGAGGCCCAGACCTATCTATCTCTTCACATGGGGTATATCCTAAGGGAGGTGTGAACCTCCTAGGGGAAGGCACTCTGTTGACTTTCATTACTTGGCTGGCCTGGGAGGAGAGCTGGCCAGGTAAAGACAGGGGGCATCTCTAACAAGATATTTACAGTTCTGCCTGCAATGTTGCTGACCCTACTTGACCATCCCCTCAGCTGCAGTGGTCACTTTGGAAGTTGGGCTGAGTGAAGGGCTTTTCAGCTTAGAGCCAATAAGATCTGTGGCTCTGACCTGGGCATCCTTCGACTCCAGGGCAGGTCCATTTCCAGTGATCCAACTCTTGGCAGAGCTGCCAGGGCTCTTCACAAGCTGACTTCTGCTGAAGCCCAGGCTAACCACACTGAAAGCCACTGCAGTGGACTGGCCTGTTGGGTCTCCTTGAGGGCAGATCACTGTACAGATCAGCCATTAATAGGCCTGCCACCCATTGTTTCTGATGCCGAGCTTTCTTTTCCTCCTGGTTTGTGTTAAAGCAGACCAGAGGATGCAAGTCAAGGGAGTGCCCAAGGCCCATCTCTAATCTTCGGTGGCCTGAACTAAAAGTCTATAGTCACAGGCATGTTCTGTAGTAGTTTTTCTAAGGTAGACAATGCCCATGAGGAAAATTATATTCTCACTTTAAAACTTTCTTTCCCTTTGTTCTGAAAGGGAGGTTTTTTCTACTTACTGTATACTTGGCTGATGGAGAAGTGAATCTAGCTATGAGATTATTATTTAAGTTCTTATTTTGGCTATGCTATTACAGAAAAATGTTAGCCATCTCTTTTATAAGGTCTAAAGATTAAATTGTGCATCCTACAGATTCCTTCATAATAGAATTAGTTTCCTACCTTGAAGAGAATAGAGAAATGAAAGAACAAGTTGGGCTTAGAATAGAGAAATGAGGGGGTAAGTCCTAGATCGCTTGCTGACAATAGCAATATTACATGAGTACTTAGCAAACCATTTCAACCATTAGATAACAACTTAAGAAAACATTACCAGAAGGTCCAATGCCTTCTATAAATTGTAAGAATCATGTATTTGAAAACACCTCTTAAATATCTAACATGGTGTAGTTTGTTTAACCAGTAAACTTAAGCACAACCATCTAAAATGTTTTTAGTTTCTTTCTACCAACAAGTTTAAAACATATGATACATAGATTCAGGTCACACAAATTAAAATGTATCTTTGATTGATTTTAGCAGCTTAAATTTATGGACAATCTTATCTATAAGCCATTTAAAATAAAACTCTTAATAAAATTTCCCCATGTGGACATACAATATGTACACACATATAACATAGCATAATAGACCAATATAGCAATTTTAATAATAGCTTTTAAAATCTTTAACTCTTTTTGTAGATTGCCAATTGATTTGAATTGCTTTTTGTTTTTAGTAACCTCAGTGAACCATACTTTCTCTCAGTTGGTACTGTTAATACATTATTGGCTTCATCTGTTTACAGAGCCATCCCAAAGTACTGAATACAATAGAAGTGCCTGGAAAAAGTCCATAGGAACCTATAGGAGGACAGCTAAACACAGAACCAACAACACTTTAGTTTTATGAGCAGCAAATCATATACAACTATGGATGACAAAAGACTTTAAGTCGCCATGTTTAAAATTATAAACTCATCAACCAACAAGAGGCACTTGCTTACTTCACAGTATTTTTGAAAGCACCTGTAGGATTTTACAAGTATTTAACCCTTTAGGCCTCTGGGGCTTTCTCATTAAAATAACCATCATGTCTAGTAACACAAAATCATTAGACTTTTTTAATTCTCAAACATTTGTATTAATAGCATCTTCCATTACAGAAACTTAAAGTTTGGTACCACATCACATCTTGACAGTACTTCTAATATACTCCCAATAGACTGATTAGTTGGTGTCTCTATAAGATGAGAGACATAGGTCCTTCGGTTTTTTCAGTTGGGCCCAAACTGGAAAAACCAAAGTCCAGGATTTACTGGAAATTTTAGAGTCCGGATTGTTTGAAACTTTGATTTTTTGAATGCCTATCAAGAATGCCAAGAAGGCTCAAAATCCAAAATATCTGGTTGAAATAAGATTCCTTAAAATCATGACATAACATAGACCAAATTTGATCATTGTTAGAAGGTGATTATTCAAATCTTTGAAAATAAGCACATATTTAAATAACCCATAGCTCTTAATAAAAATTCAGCCGTTTTTGAACAATTAGAATTTAACAGACATCAAGAGAACATAATAGATTAATTTTTACAATGCTCTTATTTCAGTTTGCTTTATACTCATAAGATTAACCCTACAGTAAGTAAAAAATTCAACAGTCTAAAGAAAGAAACACTGTTCCTAACACAGGGGTAAGAACTGTAAACAATTATCAAGCTCAAAATGTCAAGTTCCCTCCTACACATCACATCTTTAGTAGTCTATTAGTTACCACAGGTCTGGGAAAACATAGTATTTGTCTTTTTGGGGACTTGCTTATCTCACTAAGTATAATGCTTTCCAGTAGCATTCATTTTGTTAGTAAAAGATAGGATTTCATTCATTTTTTTTTATAACTGAACAGTGTCCCATAGTGTACATATACCATAATTTCTTTATCCAGTCATTAGTTGTTGGACACCTGAGTTGATTTTTATCTTAGTTATTATGAATTGATCTGCAATAAACATAGGGGTACAGATTCTTCTCTCATATGTTGATTTCATTTTCTTGGATTAAATTCCCAGTAGTGGGATTGCTGAGTCACATAGTAATTCCAGTTTCAGCTTTCTGAGATATTTTCATGTTGTTTCCATAATAGCTGTACTAATTTATATTCCCACCAACAATGGATTAGGGTACCTTGTTCATCACATCCTGACCAGTATTTATTGCTTGTTGTATTATGTATGAGAGCCAATCACACTGCAGTGAGGTGAAACCTTGTTATGGCTTTGATTTGCATTTTCCTGATGGCTACTGATTCTGAACTTTTTTGTGTCTTGAGTCGAAGGATGCCCAGGTCAGAGCCACAGATCTTATTGGCTCTAAGCTGAAAAGCCCTTCACTCAGCCCAACTTCCAAAGTGACCACTGCAGCTGAGGGGACGGCCAAGTAGGGTCAGCAGCATTGCAGGCAGAACTGTAAATTTCTTGCTAGAGGTGCCACCTGCCTTTACCTGTCCAGCTGTACTCCCAGGCCAGCTAAGTAATGAAAGTCAACAGAGTGCCTTCCCCTAGGAGGTTCACACCTTCCTTAGGATGTACCCCATGTGAAGAGATAGATAGGTCTGGGCCTTTTAAATCCTTTGCCCATTTCTTAACTGGATTGTTTGCTCTGTTGTTTATTTTGTGAGCTCTTTATAGATTCTGGAGATTAATCTCATATCAGTTTCATAGTTTTAGAATGTTTTCTCCCATTCTGTCAGTTGCCTCTTCCCTTTATTGAGTGATTTCTTTTTTTTTTTTTTTTTTTTTTGCATTGCAGGAGCTTCTCAGCTTAATATAATCCTGTTTGACAATTTTGACTTTGATTGCCCATGTTTTTGTAGTCTTTTCTGAGAAATATTTGCCGATTCCATTGTCATGAAGAGGTTCCCCCATGTTTTCTTTTGAAAATTTGATGGTAACAGGTTGTAGATTTAGACCCTTGACCCATACCAATGATGTCTAAGCAGAGTCTTTTTGTTACCCTATATATAGAATTACATCCTCTGAAAATAGGGATGACTTGACTTCTCCCTTTCCAGGTTGCATCTCTTTGATTTCTTTTTCTTACCTAACGGCTCTGGCTAAAACTTTGAGGAGTATATTGAATAACAATGGTGAAAGTGGGCATCCTTATCTGATTCAAATTTTAGTGGAAGTGTTTCCAGCTTTTTAGCATTCAGTAAGATGGTGGCTATTGTTTTTTCATGACATTCCTTAATTCTGTTGAGTAATGTTCTTCTATACCCAATTTGCTTAAGGTTTTCTTTATGAAATATTTTAGCAAATGCTTTTTCTGCAACTATTGAGATAATCATATATTTTTTATTCTTCAGTTTGTTGAAACAATGTATCACACTTATTGATTTGTGAATGTTGTACCATCCTTGCATACCAGGGATAAATCCTACTTGAACTGAGTGAATGGTCTTTCTGAAGTGTTGTTGGATTTGATTATCTAGTATTTTGTTGAGGATTTTTTTTTTTTTAATTTTTGACATGCAGAGTGGACAGTGAGAGAGACAGAGAGAAAGGTCTTCCTTTGCCGTTGGTTCACCCTCCAATGGCCACCGCAGCCGACGCGCTGCGACCGGCGCACCGCGCTGGTCCGAAGGCAGGAGCCAGGTGCTTCTCTTGGTCTCCCATGTGTGTGCAGGGCCCAAGCACTTGGGCCATCCTCCACTGCACTCCTAGGCCATAGCAAAGAGCTGGCCTGGAAGAGGGGCAACCAGGACGGAATCCGGTGTCCCGACCGGGACTGGAACCTGGTGTGCTGGTGCCGCTAGGCAGAGGATTAGCCTGTTGAGTCACAGCGCTGGCCCCTTGTTGAGGATTTTTACATGTGTGTTCATCAGGGATATTGGTTTATAGTCCTGTTTCTCTGCTATAGTTTTTTTTTTTTTTTCAGGTTCAGGAATTAAGGTAATGCTCGTCTCACAGAAAAAAATTGGAAGGCTTCCCTCCCTTTCAATTGTTTTAAATAGCTTGAGAAGAATTGGGATTAGTTTTTCTTTCAAGGTCTGGTAAAATTCAGTAGTAAAGTCATCTAATTCTAGGCTTTTCTCTTTTGGGAGGGTCTTTATAACTTATTCAATCTCTATATTGTTTATTGGTTTGTTTAGGTTTTCATTGTCTTCATGCTTCAATTTTGGTAGATTGTATGTGTGCAAAAATCTATCCATTTCTTCTTCCAGTTTGTTGGTATATAATTGTCTGCAGCAATTACTGATGATTCTTTTTATTATTTCTGTGATATTTATAAAATGTTTACTGTTATACTAAATAATAACACAGTAAGATATTATAACTGTATCTATGTAAACCAATCATTTCTTCAAAACAATATCAATTCAGATCTCAGGAAAATTTTAAAGTTTATGAAATATTATATATCTGTTACTACAAAGTTAATTATTTGTGGGAGCATGGAGCACTTGCTCCTCAATGAAAGTAGAAAAGAAAGATGAATTAAGGATGATCGAACGACTTGTTTAGAAGCCTTGACAATGTGAATGGAAAAAATAATTGCTTTTTGCACTGCTTTGATTCATAATGAGCTACTTAATTTGTATTTTAGTAATATAACTTCTGCTTAAGTATGCCATTTCATTTATTTTGAGAGCGGCAAGATGGCGGAATAGGAAGGGAACACACTGATGGTCCGGGAAGAGACAATTTAATAAAAGTGGAGATACTGCAGGTTCAAGGAAGAGTAGGGGAAGAAACAGCAGAGGAAACTCTTCTGGAACTAGTGATTCACAGTGGACCTGCGAGGAGAGCGTGGGAGCCCAAGTTCGGGACACCAGCGGCAGACTCTACACACCAGCGCTGGAACGCAAGATGAGCCGAACCTCAATAGCCCGAGAAACCGGCGGGCAAGTGGAAAGAGGAGACTAAAGGGAACGAGGCTTGAAACTCTGTGGGGAAAAGTTCACCAAGCTAACTAGAAGAGAGAGAGAGAAAAAAAGTGACCAATACAGACACGAGTTTCTCTCTCTCTGCTCACCTCTCAAAGGCGAGCAAGACAAAGAGCAGTCTCCATTTTGGACATATGTCATAAGCGGGGCGACCACAGGTCTGCACTGGCTCTGAGCCTAGCAGAAAAACCTGGCTCTGGGGGGATGAAATAACAGGAGATTAGGATCTAACTTGGCAACCTAGTGGGAGACTACAGGAGAATTGGAGCCCACACTGAGGGCAGCAGAGATTCCCTGTGTGGTCCTTAGGAAAGAGCTACCAATCTCTGGCTCCTGTGGGTATATCATTCGCCTGCTAACTACCTCTAATTCCATTCAGCTGTGTGGAATTACTTCCCTTTTGAATCAAAAAAAAAAAGAAGAAGAAGAAGAAGAATGAAAGAAAGAGAGATTTACCATGCCTAACCTGGGAGTGTCACCTTTGGCACACCCTCAACCCTGAGGAACCAAACAGAGCTCTCAGGCCACACTCATCTCAAGCCTCTAAGGCTCCACTGAAAGCAGACAGTCCACTTAATATAGAGCCATAGTGTAACAAGAAAAAACACCACAGTGAAGAAACCAAATATCTCCAACATGCCAAACAACAAACGCAAAAACCGAGGTAACAAGAACAAGCAAGACACTATGATGCCCCCAAATGAAAAAGACACCCCAATTTAAGATTATGAAGATGATGAGGTAGAAGAAATGCAAGAAGCGGATCTCAAAAAATTGATAAGAACATTAAGAATTTCTCAAAAACAAATTCTTGAACTACAGAAATCCTTAATGGACAAGATAGAAAACCTCTCTCGTGAAAATGAAATATTAAGGAGGAACCAAAATGAAATGAAACAACTAGTAAAACAAGAAACTGTGATAGTAACAAGAAATCATAATGAAATGAAGAATTCAATAGATCAAATGACAAACACATTAGAGAGCCTTAAAAACAGAATGGGCGAAGCAGAAGAGAGAATATCGTACTTAGAAGACAGAGAACAGGAAAGGAAACAGGCAAACCAAAGAAAAGAAGAAGAAATTAGAAATCTAAAAAATATTGTAGGGAATCTACAGGATACTATTAAAAAACCTAACATTCAGGTTCTAGGAGTTCCTGGAGAAATGGACAGAGAGAAAGGATTATAAGACCTTTTTAGTGAGATACTAGCAGAAAATTTCCCAGGTTTGGAGAAGGGCAGAGACATCTTAGTACAGGAAGCTCATAGAACCCCTAATAAACATGACCAAAAGAGATCCTCACCACGACATGTTGTAATAAAACTCACCACAGTGAAACATAAAGAAAAGATTCTAAAATGTGCAAGAGAGAAACATCAGATTACTGAAAGAGGATCTCCAATTAGACTCACAACAGACTTTTCACCAGAAACCCTACAAGCTAGAAGGGAATGGTGAGACATAGCCCAGGTACTAAGAGAGAAAAATTGCCAGCCCAGAATATTATATCCTGCAAAGCTCTCATTTGTGAATGAAGGTGAAATTAAGACTTTTCATAGCAAACAGAAATTGAAAGAATTTGTTTCCGCTCGTCTTGCCCGGCAAAAGATGCTTAAAGATGTGTTACACACAGAAACACAGAAACATAGTCATCAATATGTAGAAGGTAAAGGAAGGAAACCTCACAGCAAAAGATCACAGGAAGCTCAATTTCTCTTTGACATAGAAGTAAAATCTGATTCTCTGTTAAAGCAATGTGTTAAAGTAATCTATTATGTTCTCTAGATGTCTGTTAAATTCTAATGTTCAAAAACAGCTGAATTTTTATTAAGAGCTATGAGTTATTTAAATATGTGCTTATTTTCAAAGATTTGAATAATCACCTTCTAACAATGATCAAATTTGGTCTATGTTATGTCATGATTTTAAGGAATCTTATTTCAACCAGATATTTTGGATTTTGAGCCTTCTTGGCATTCTTGATAGGCATTCAAAAAATCAAAGTTTCAAACAATCCGGACTCTAAAATTTCCAGTAAATCCTGGACTTTGGTTTTTCCAGTTTGGGCCCAACTGAAAAAACCGAAGGACCTATGTCTCTCATCTTATAGAGACACCAACTAATCAGGCTATTTGGATTATATTAGAAGTACTGTCAAGATGTGACGTGGTACTAAATGTTAAGTTTCTGTAATGGAAGATGCTATTAATACAAATGTTTGAGAATTAAAAAAGTCTAATGATTTTGTGTTACTAGACATGATGGTTATTTTAATGAGAAAGCCCAGAGGCCTAAAGTGTTAAATACTTGTAAAATCCTACAGGTGCTTTCAAAAATACTGTGAAGTAAGCAAGTGCCTCTTTTTGGCTGATGAGTTTATAATTTTAAACATGGCGACTTAAAGTCTTTTGTCATCCACAGTTATATATGATTTGCTGCTCATAAAACTAAAGTGTTGTTGGTTCTTTGGTTAGCTGTCCTCCTATAGGTTCCTATGGACTTTTTCCAGCCACTTCTATTTTTCCATCGCTCCTTATTGGGTACTATTTGCCAGAAATTTTAAAAGCTGAGATGTAGTGTTAAGAAGATACAAAAACATTGTTCTCATAAATCTAAAATTTGATGAGCTATTTACCCAATGTATCATTCAATCATAGAGAAATTGGATAAAAGCAAATAGAGGCAAATTCACAAGTACAGTTTGTACAGGCCTGAATAAATTAAAATATAGAGAGAAATGTAGAAATATATATCACTCTAATTATTTGCTTATATTACTCTATTTTGTTTACCATCAGAATAGTTATGCTTCATAATTCTCACTTGCAAGAGAAAACTCATTTTTCTTGCCTGGGTAAAGTAGAGTTTAGCATAAAATAGGGAAAAAAAATACACACATAAGAGAAAAGGAGAATGAGTGAGAGGACCGAACTGGTGTTAATATAAGTTGAGAAACAAAGATAATTTTGGAGATAAAATCATTTCCTAAAATTATTTTTGATTTGAACAACTAGAAAGATAATAGTGTTGAGAACAGTGAGAAAGACAAACTATGAGATTTGGAAGGACCAACACTTTTGTAGTTAACATATTATTTTCAATTAGTTTCCAAATAATCCAGTGGCAATATGTAATGAAGTTGGATAAATAATACTATTGCTGAGGAGAGACAGAGAAAGTAGAACTACAATCTTGAGAGGCATCAGCCTAAGTAATGTCATTCAGGGAGTATGTCAAAACTGCAAATTAGGGTCCAAAGCAGAATATTGGGAAGTCCAACATTTGGAATTTGAAGTAAAAATAGAGGAGAAATATGAGAGTAAATGAGGAATAATGCTCAAAATGGTATTAAAAAATCAAAGAATGCCAGGAGTTGCAGAGGGAAACACACACAACAAAGTATAGAATACTTGGAATGAGTTTGGGCAGAACTATTGAAGTGAAAAGTTAATAGTGAAATATTTGCGAAATCTTAGTATTTAAGTGGTAGATGAGGAGAGATAACAAAATACATTGAAAAAATGAATATAAATAACTAAGTATGGTAGCCTTTGGTAGCTTGTGGGGAAATAAGCAAAAATGTTAAAGGAAGGAATGATTATCTACATAAAAGAGTGTTAAGAATGCTGATAAAATTAAGAACAAATTATACCCATTTATGATTTTAAAATGCAAAGAGATTATTGGGAACTTTAATATTAAAATTTGTAGGTGAAACAAAAGTCAGCTATAGTAGGTGAAGAAAGATAGTGAAGGGAAAGAAATAGAGAAAACATAATTTTTAAAGAGGTTTAGTGTGCATGGCAACTTCATTCTTAGTTCCCTGCAATAGATCCATTTTGATCATCCAAATAAATGGATGGACTTTTAGCCATTATGTTGGTCATTCTTTTGTTATTTTCACTACATAATTGAGAGATGCTATGTAATAAAAAGGAATATTCAATTTTAAATTAGTTTGGAGGTTCACAGTCCAGGATTCTATGGCTCTATTAGTTTAGGTATTGGGAGGCCAGATTATGGTGGAGGGATGATGCACAGTAAGTCAGGAATCAGAGACCCAGGCAGCACACTCTTCTTCTATGTACTATATGGTGTCTGCTTATAAAGTCATCACAATTGGATCATGCGCTCCACTTCCCAGGAAGCTTCTTCAATCACTTCTAGAAGGCCCTAACTTCAGATACCATAATTGGATAATGGTTCATCCTGAGTCCATTTACCTAAGTTTCTGGGTATCAAGACTTTAACACATGAGACTTTAGGACATAAGAAAGTATTTTCCATACCCTAGCCACTGTGGATTGTCCTTGTTTGGAACTCTGGCATTTCCCCATCTCACTTCCTTTGCAGGATTTTTTCATTCTGATGACACTTTGGTCAGATTTTTTTCTTTTGTTTCTTTTCTTTCTTAACAAATTATTTGAAAGGGAGAGAGGGAGATAGAGAGAGAGAGAGAGAGAGAGAGAGAGGGAGAGAGAGAGAGAGAGAGACTCAAGGTACGCTGATTCACTTCCCAAATACCTACCTGCTGGGCCAAGCCACAGTGAGGAGAGCATAACTGTTACCTCCCTGGGGTCTTTATTAGCAGGAAGTTTGAATTGGAAATGGAGTTAGGACTTGAAACCAGTCACTCTGATACAGAGTGCACGAGTCCCAAGTGGAGTTTTTACTAAGTAAAATGCCCACCTGCTGTTGATATGTGTGTATGTGTGTGTGTATTGTGATTGTGATTTATTTATTTATTTGAAAGGCAGAATTACAGAGAGAGAGGGAGAGACAGAGAGATCTTCCACCCATTGGTTCACTCCTTAGATGGCTGCAATGGCCAGTGTGAGCCAGGCTGAAACCAGGAGCTAAGAGCTTGTTCCAGGTCTCCCACATGGATAGCAAAGGGCCAAGTACTGGAGCCATATTCTGCTGCTTTCCCAGTTGCATTAGCAGGGAGTAGGATTGGAAGATCAGCAACCAGGACACTAACTGGCACCCAAATGAGATATCAGCATCACAGGTGGCAGCCTTACCTGCTACACCACAATGCCAACCCTGTTGTTGATATTTTCACAGTTTTTTTTTCCATAGAAGGCAGATTCCAATGGTATCCTGAACTAGAATATTAGCTAATTGTTGTCTCATCATATTTGATTTCATTTGTGAGGAATTCATACTTAATGAAATGTATAACTAATCAGAATACATAGTGTGTTCTGGTGAATTGATCATCATAGTTTAAATTTTTTTTTTTTATTTGAAAGTCAGCATCACAGAGAGGCAGAGGCAGAGAGAGATGGAGAGAGTGAGGTCTTGCATCCACTGGTTCCCTCCCCAAATGTCTGCAATGGGGGGGGGGGGGGGATGCACTGATCTGAAGCCAGGAGCCAGGAGCTTCTTCAGGGTCTCCCATATGGGTGCAGGGTCCCAAGGACTTAGGCTATCTTTAGTGCTTTCCCAGACCAAAACAGAGAGCTAGCTAGATTAGAAGTGGAGCAGCTGGGACTGAACCAGTGCCCATATGGGATGCCAACACTGAAAGTGGCAGCTTTACCTGCTACACCACAGTGCCACCCCTATCATATGGATTGTGTGTGTGTTTTTTTTTTTTTTTGACAGGCAGAGTGGACAGTGAGAGAGAGAGAGAGAGAGAGAGAGAGAGAGAGAAAGGTCTTCCTTTGCCGTTGGTTCACCCTCCAATGGCCACCGCAGCCGGCGCGCTACGACCGGCGCACCGCGCTGGTCCAAAGGCAGGAGCCAGGTGCTTCTCCTGGTCTCCCATGGGGTGCAGGGCCCAAGCACTTGGACCATCCTCCACTGCACTCCCGGGCCACAGCAGAGAGCTGGCCTGGAAGAGGGGCAACTGGGACAGAATCCGGCACCCTGACCAGGACTAGAACCCGATGTGCCGGCACCGCTAGGCGGAAGATCAGCCTTTTGAGCCACGGCGCCGGCCCATCATATGGTTTTAAAAAGGAAAAGGATGTTCCCCAAATCACAACATTTTTCACAATGTTAGCCTGATAAGTTTTCTCCTAGAAAACATATCAGGATGTGTCTCTGTTGATTCATTTAGGACCAGCTGCACAATTATTTCAAGGAAAAAATGTGAGTATAAGGAATTTATTCAGAATCTCTTAGGATTATACCCAGAATATGAACCCATATACTGAAGCTGGGATTGTTTTCCTGTCTACTTTTTCTCTAGTTTTTTCCCCTAAATATCAAGTTGTAAGTTTAGAGCGTCTCTTATATCCAGAAAGTTTGCCCTGCAAGGATGTTATGTCATTCTTCATCATTCTTGGTCAGCACTTTGAGGCAATTTTCTGATAGAGGTCTTATCACCAACCCTCTTTAGATAATACCCCTGTTGAATCCAGAACTCCATCATAAATCTCATGCTGGTGGAACATTGTTAGTAAACAGTAACCTCTAAATTAAAAGTAATAATGGGGAGCGGTGCTTTGGCATAGTGGGTAAAACTGCCTCCTGCAGTGCTGGCAGCCCATATGGGTGTCAGCTCAAGTCCTGGCTGCTACATTTCCAAACTATTACCCTGATAATGGCCTAGGAAAGTCAGGGAGCATGGTCCCTGCATCACGTGGGGGATCCTGGAAGAAGCTCCAGGCTCCTGACTTTGGATCTGCCCAGATACAGCCATAGCAGTCATTGGGGAGTAAACCAACTGATGGAAGTTATCTCCCTCTCTCTCTCTCTCTCTCTCTGCCTCTGCCTCTCTGCAAATATGACTTTTAGATCAATAAGTAAATCTTTAAAAAAAATAATGGGCATATGCAACATTAATTTTAGAAGGATGGATGGTAATTCAAGAAATTCAATAATTAATTTTGTTTTAATATCTAAAAACTAAAATATGCCATGTAGCATCATTTAAAGTGTTTGTTTTATAATAAAATTAAAATATTCAGAAAATTTCTCATCTCTTTCTGTTTTATTATTTTATAGCATTTTCTATACTTGCTGTAGCATGCAGAAATATTTTGCAGTCACTTTTCCTGCTGCAAAAAGCCTAGCCCAGAATACCAGATATCTATTTCAGCAGGATTTTCAATAAAAGAATGACATCCACATGGATCCAGATCTCAGCCTGTGCCATCAGACTGATAATACCTTCCCAGCTTCTTAGTCTGAAATATGTCCTCCTGCTGGTCTTCATTATTATCACCTTCAGTGATGCCTTTTCAAGTCCATTGTCAAACAGCGTGTGGATCTCACTGCTGTCAGGAGCATCATTATCATCTCTGTCAATGAGGACACAAGCATCTGACCTCAGCACCTCTTGAAGCTTGCTACTCACTGCTGCTCCCTGTGTGTGTGTGTGTTTCTGTATCTATACAAACATTTCTCCCCTCTAAACTTTACTTCTCTTTCTGCCTCCCCATTGCTCTCTCACTCTACTATTCTATTTTTGTTCAATGTTGATATTTATCAATCCCTGATACATAATCATATACTTTAATGTGCATATGCATTTGCTATATGGAATGATGCATTTAAAAGAAAGATAAAAATCATTGTTATTCCTCAAAGTAGAGTAAATTTGGAATAGCAATCAGAAAGAATGTGTTTTTTTCCCAATTTGTATTCTCTTCTCTGTTTTTATCAATACCATACAATGTACCGACAATTAAATATAACCTGTCCCTAGTGCAAGAATCAGGATTAATTGTCATTCATTCTTTAAGATATAAAAGGAGAAAAATCTCAAGGATCTTTTCCAAAGTAGTAAAATAGGATCTCTTTCAAAGGTGTGCAATTTTAATGTCTTTGTAGTATCATTTTCATAAGAGAAGGGCAAATTGTGACTGCATGCAATTACATTTATAGATACAGGAGTTGAAAAGGTAGGTGGTTTGGTAACATTTCCTATAGTGATAAACAAATGCTATGCTAGCTAACACTCCTTTGGACCTTAGAATAGAATGACAAACATAGTTTTTTGAGAGAAAAAAAATATTATTGAAAATTAATGCCTAACAAGTTTAGACTTCATTCTATGAGTCTTACTTGCAATGATATTAAAATATATAGTATGTACATGGATAAATAGATTGTGGAAACAAGGTAATATTTAAATAAATCCATTATGAAATGAAACAATGATAAATAAATGTTATGAACGTATACAAAAATATTTTTGTAAGAGTAACAGGCATTTAAGGAAGTTATGGGAAAAGAAATCTCTCTAGTAAAATTGTTATTTCCTTACAAATATTTTACTTTATACATTATTGAATATGGATGTAAATATGTATGTTAAATGTGTTGCAAAGCTGTTGAGAGACATGATTATGTGGTACAATATTTATCTTCTAAATAAAACCACATTTTCTGTTTTCCTGTTTAAGAGGTGGTCTTTCCTATTCCTTAAAATAATAAAATAGTTTTAATAAATAATATTGTACATATATTTATAAAAGCAATTTCATGAAATAATATAGAATTCTCTCATGAGTAAAATATTATAATTGTGCTCAGTATAGTAAGACAATTTCATGACATACACTATTAAATATTCATTTATGTGGTGTTATATTAGCAAAAATGCCAATACTATGAACGAATGTGACTCAATGGAGATGGGAAATTTTTATAATGATTAATAACTCTTAGCTCTTTTGTTGATACAATTGCTTAATGTTTCTGACAAACCAGGAAGTAAATTGACATGTGAAGTCTCCTATCCAGTATACATAAAGTATACATATAGCCAAACAGTAAATCATACATTTTAGTTTTCATTAAAATTATTATTTGGCAGTGGATGTTTAGCCTAGGAATGAAGCATCCCACAAACGATATTAGAGAATCTGAATTTGATTCTCAGCTCTGTTTCCTGACTCCAGCTTCCTGTCTATGCAGACTGTGAGAGGTAGCAATGATGGTTTCAGTAGCTAGGTTTCTGCCACCCATTTGAGAGATCTGAATCACATTCCTGGTTAGTAGCTTCAACTGAGTACAATCCCAACTGCAAGCATTTAGAAAATAAACCAGTAGATGGGCACTTTTTTCTTTTCTCTCTGTGTGTCTATCATATGCTCAAATAAACAACAATTTTTGAAATATTTTTGAAAAATGATCTTAGTCAGGACTAAGCCTATGTGACATTTATACAAGTTGACAAATTCTCAGAATATAAACAAAAATCACAAATAGCACACAAATTAATGTTAACCAAATTTTAAGCCAAATTCTGTTATTTATCAACAAATTGTTATACAATTTATGTAATATATAGGGACATACTTGTATGATTATAATGCTTTTTAACAAAGTAAATGCCACACTTCCTCTTGCATGTGCAACCTGCCTCAGTCCAGCAGTGTGTCCAGGAGCTGCCTCTTTTCCCTATGATGATAATCCATTCTTGCTTGCCTTTTTTTTTTGTTTGTTTGTTTAAATCTATTTGACAGGTAGAGTTATAGACAGAGAGAGACAGAGAGAAAGGTCTTCCTTCCGTTGGTTCACTCCCCAAATGGCCGCCACGGCCAGGGCTGCACCAATCCAAAGCCAGGAGCCAGGTTCCCCTTCCTGGTCTCCTACACGGGTGCAGGGGCCCAATCCCCCGGGACCATGCTCCACTGCTCTCCCTGGCCACAGCAGAGAGCTGGACTGGAAGAGGAGCAACGGGGACTAGAACCCGGTGCCCACATGGGATGCCAGCGCTGCAGGGGGAGGATTAACCAAGTGAGCCAGGGCACCAGCCTCTTGCTTGCCTTTTGCTGTCTATATTTGTGTGTGATGGTGGGGGGATTGAAGGCAATGTGTCAGATAATGGAAAGTAGGATGCTTGTCTTTTTAAGTGATTTAGCTTGAAGTACTTTTTCCATGCTACCACAAAATTTATAAGATTATGAAGTAAAGGTAGATTTTTCTTCAGGAAACTTCTCCATTGTACTATTTTTAAATTTTTAACTGGCACATAAAAACTGAACATATTTATGGGGTATTATGTTTTGGTATATGTATATATTATATAGTGTTCAAACCAGGATAAACATATCTCTCCTCAATCATTTATCATATCTTTATAGTGCAAATAATCAAAATTGCCTCTTCTAGTTTTTTAAACACATATAGTATATTATTTTATCCACAGTTATATATTATATACAATATATATAATATATAGCTTATACAATATATATATAGAGAGAATGTTATTTTTATCTATACTTAACCTACAATGCAATATAATACCAGAACAAGTCCTTGTAGTAATTTCTGATGATTCTTTTTATTTCTGTAGTGACTGTTGTTACGTTTCCTTTTTTATCTCTGATTTTTATTGATTTGGGTCTTTTCTTTTTTTAGTTAGTTGGGCCAATGGGGTGTCAATTTTGTTTATTTTTTCAAAAAACCACCTCTTTGTTTGGCTGATTTTGTGTGATCTTTTTTTGGATTCAATCCTTTTGATTTCTTCTCTGATTTTAATTATTTATCTTGTCCTACTAGATTTGGGTCTGGTTTGCTGCAGATTTTCTATATCCTTGAGAAGAATTGAAAGCTCATTTATTTGGTGCCTCTCCAATTTCTTGTTGTAGGCACCTATTGACATAGACTTTCCTCTTAACACTGCTCTTGCTGTATCCCATAAGTTTTGGTATGTTGTGCTGTTATCCTCATTTACTTCCAGAAAATTTTTGATTTCTCTTTTAATTTCTTCTATGACCCATTGTTCATTCAGGAGCATGTTGTTCAATCTCCATACCACTCCTTGGAATTTACCCAAAGGAAATATAATTGGCAATCAAAAAAGCGGTCTGCACCTTAATGTTTATTGCAGCTCAATTCACAATAGCTAAGACCTGGAATCAACCCAAATGCCCATCAACAGTAGACTGGATAAAGAAATTATGGGACATGTACTCTATAGAATACTACCCAGCAGTCAAAAACAATGAAATCTGGACATTTGCAACAATATGGAGGAATCTGGAAAACATTATGCTGAGTGAATTAAGCCAGTCCCAAAGAGACAAATATCATATGTTCTCCCTGATCAGTGACAACTAACCAAGCACCAAAAAGGAAACCTGTTGAATTGAAATGGACACTATGAGAAACAGTGACTTGAACAGCTCTTGTCCTGACTGTTGATGTACAATGTAATACTTTATCCATTTTAGTATTTTTTTTTGTTTTGTTCTAGTACTAGTGGTTGAACTCTGTAATTAACACACAATTATTCTTAGGTGTTTAAATTTTAACTGAAAAGTGATCCCTGTTAAATATAAGAGTGGGAAAAAGAGAGGGAGGAGATGTACAATTTGGGACATGCTCAATCGGACTTGCCCCAAATGGTGGAGATAGAAACGTGCCAGGGGATTCCCATACAATCCCATCAAGGTGGCATGTACCAATGCCATCTCACTAGTCCAAGTGATCAATTTCAGTTCACAATTGATCACACTGATAGGTCTAAGAGTCAAAGGGATCACACAAACAAGACTAGTGTCTGCTAATACTAACTGATAGAATCAGAAAGGGAGAGAACGATCCATCATGGGAAGTGGGATACACAGTGGACTCATAGAATGGCAGATGTCCTAAACAGCACTCTGTCCTCAGAACCAGCCCTTAAGGCATTCGGATCTGACTGAAGAGCCCATGAGAGTATTGTAGGCATGGAAAGCCAAGGCACTCTGGGAAAAAAAAAAAAAGACCTAGATAAAAGGTCTCTTGAGTGAGATCCCAGTGGAAAGAATGGGGCCATTAAAGAAGGAGGTACCTTTCTCTGAAGGGAGGAGAGAACTTCCACTTTGACTATGACCGTGTCAGAATAAGATCGAAGTCTGCGAACTCAAAAGGCTTCCATAGCCTTAGCAACTCATGACAAGAGCTTAGGGAGATTACTGACACCATAAACAAGAGTGTCAAATTGTTAAGTCAACAACAGGAGTCACTGTGTACTTACTTCTCATGTGGGATCTGTCCTTAATGTGTTGTCCAATGTGAATTAATGCTATAAGTAGTACTGAAACAGTATTTTACACTTTATGTTCTGTGTGGGTGCAAACTGATGAAATCTTTACTTAATATATACTAAATCGATCTTCTGTATATAAAGATAGTTGAAAATTAAATTTGATGTGAATGGAATGGGAGAGGGAGCAGGAGATGGGATGGGTGTGAGTGGGAGGGAAGTTATGGGGTGGGAAAGCCATTGTAATCCATAAACTGTACTTTGGAAATTTATATTTACTAAAAAAAAAAATAAAAGAAATACCAGAACAGCATCTTTCTCTAAATATAACTTAATATACATTAGTGAACATTTTCTCATCTCTTCTCCACTACTCTCCCCAGCCTCTGGTAACTACCATTATTCTTTCAAATTCTCTCAAATTCTGAAATCAACTTTCTTATACCTGAGATAAGAATGAGATCACTCAGTACTTAACTCTCTGTGACTAGCTTTTTTCATTTAATAAAATGACCTCTAGTTTTTTTAATGTGTTGTAAATTACAAAATTTCTTTATTTTTATGGGTAAGTGATATCCCATTGTATATATGTGCAGTATTTTCGTTATCCGTTCATCAATTGTTGGATACTTAGATTGTCACGGTTTCATAGCTATTGTGAACAGACCTACAATAAACCTTGAGAAGATGTCTCTTCTACACACTGATCAAATTGCCTTTTTTTTATAATATGTATATAAATATCCAGTAGTGGGGTTGCTGGATTGTATGGAAGTTTATTTCTAATATTTTGAAAGAAATTAACAGTTTTCCACAATTCTATACTAATTTATATTCCCATTAATGGTGTGCAAATTTTCACTTTATATCCTTACCATAGCTTATCTTTTGTCTCTTGATCTTATTCATTTTAACTGGAGTGAGATAATATCATTTTTTAAAGAAGTGTTTAATTTTGTAGCAGAACTAGAAAGAGAGTGGGGGCCGGTGCTGTAGCTCACTTGGTTAATCCGCCTGCGGTGCTGGCATCCCATGTGGGTGCCGGGTTCTGGTCCTGGCTGCTCCACTCCAGCTCTCTGCTGTGGCACGGGAGGGCAGTGGGAGGATGGCCCAAGTGCTTGGGCCCCTGCACCTGCATGGGAGACCAGGGGGAAGTGCCTGGTTCCTGGCTTCGGATCTGCACATGGCGCTGGCCATGGAGGCCATTTGGGGAGTGAACCAATGGAGGGAAGACCTTTCTCTCCATCTCTCTCTCTCTCTCTCTGTCTATAACTCTACCTGTCAAACAAAAAATAAAAATAAAAAAAAAAAGAACCAGAAAGAGAGAGAGAGAGAGAGAGAATATTTCATTGGCTTGTTCATCCTCCAAATTCCCAAAATGCCTGCCACCCCCAGAGTGTGCATTGGGAGCAGCTGGTGTGAGGAGGTGGAGGTAAGAAATTATGTGTCACTGAGGTGCTCTAATGTACAATGCGGCCACCTTAACTGGTATGCTCAATGCCTTCCCACTCTTATTCTGGTTCTGATTTGTCTTTATATCTCTATTTACCTTCTTCATGGTTATTGGGCAGGGTGCTATTTTTCTTAAATCATAAGATACTTTCCAGTGCTTCTCCCTTACGTTACTCACTCAGTGGTCCAAAATAAATTACTTTCTTTAACAACACCAAAGTGAGTTTTAATGAGTATTTTCCCCTTTTTGCTTCTGAAGTTTCTTCCTCATTACATTTCTCAATTTCCATTTAAAGTTATCCTGCTCTGTCTTCTCATTGGGGTTCTTCTCATGATACTCATTATTGTTCAACAAAATCATGTGTATAGAGGAAGCGGATTCATTTTCTTATATAAATTTTAAGGATATGATGATGTTTTAAAATTATGTTTAATTTTTCTTTACTCTTGATTGAAGAAGATAAAATTTCACAAGATAATTTTAACCAACAGTAATAATTTACTTAATGAATATTCTTGTTTTTATTTACTCTCCTTATGTTTAGCACATATAGCCTTCTCGGAGATGTAATGAAGAATATTTGATCTTCACGATCCGCTTTCATATTTCCTCACTCTTGCACATTCTGGGCGTAATGTAGTTCTCCTGTGATGTAATCCATTGGTATAATCAATGTCTGAATATATTATATGAAATCTAAAATCAATCATATCTGATATGTAAGTTCTGTAATATGAAGATTGCATTAACAGTAGTACTTTTTATCTTTGAGCCTATATTGATTTACACATGTCGTCTCATGGAACCCACTGGCAACATACCACCTACAATCTCCCTTATTGCTCTAAATTCTTGAGTAATTTTCTGAAAGTTTCAGCAAGAAATTTTATAAACATTCACAATAATTAAAAAGAGAAGGGTTTCATGCTTGGAATCATTGATTCATGGAAATATGATAAAACTCATAAGTTTAGCAAAATCTCTCTTCTCTCTTTCTCTTGCTCTCCCTCTCTCTCTCTTTGTCTCTCTCTCACACACACACCTGCACACACGCACACACACTTATTATATATTCAGATTCACAACTCTGAGAAAACAGATTTCTGTGCCGTGTCAATATTTTGACAAGTCTACAGTATTTTGTTGTCGCAGCCCAAACTGACTAATGCACTTGCATGGTGGGATCTCACCACAGGTTAATTTGATTTTTCTAATGAGTAATGATGCTTTGCATCTGTTCATCTGCTTGTTTATCATCCAGATATTCCCCTTAATGAAATGACTGGTCAAATCATCCCTGATGAAGCACTTAAGAGCCATTCAATGATTCTCCCTTCTCCTATTAGCTGCTGTAGGCACACCTAAACCTGCTTGTTGATATGGAGTTATGGTAAGATTGATGTTTTCTCACACCCTAAACCACCACAGATCTCTTGGAAAACAATGAAAATAATCAGCTATACTTTGCATGAGCATGAATAAATATTTGCTAGGTTAATAACAGATGGAATGTCACTCTTAGTATTTCCTACAGTTTAACCAAAACATACTATAGGTATTTCTTATATTCTGTAATTTATGTCATCAAAAACCACAATAAATAATTTTCACCTATCTGATGTTAGATGCTCCCACATTTCATTTTTTACCTCAGCAGGAAACTGTCTCCAAACATTTCTCTATATTTGCTGTTCCTAGTATAAACTGTGTAGTGTATATACAAAAGTCATTTTAAATATAGATAATCTGTTATGTAAATTATAAGAAAAATATAAGCAAAGATGTATTACCAAACAAAACAGAGCTTTAGAGTCAAGTTCTGCGGTGCAGTGGGTTAAGATTTTGCCTGGGAAGCCAACATACCATATCACTGTGCCCGGTTCACTCTGCTGCCTCTGATCCAACTTCCTTGTAAGGCTCCTTGGAGCCAGCATGTGATCACCCAAGTGCTTGGGTTCCTAAACCCATGTAGGAGAAGTGGGCTGAGTTTCTGGCTCCTGGATTCTGTCTAACTTCTGCCTAACTTCTGCCATCTATTGTATTTGGGCAATGAACAGTGAGTGGAAGATATCTCTATCTCTGTTACTCTGCTTTTCTAATAAGTAAATAAGTCTTTTTGAGAGAGAGAGAGAGCAAACTCCATATTTCATAATAACATCAAAGAAGTACAAAATAGGCAAACAGCATATGTGATTAAAGGGTCATTGCTTAGCATCTGGTATCGCAGTGCCAACACCCCACATCAGAGTGTCAGTTCAAGACCCAGCTACTCTGTTACTAATCCAGCTTACTTCCAGTGCACATGGGAAAGCAGTGGATGATGGCCCAATTTCTTGGTCCCTGCCACCCACAGGAAATACCTGTATGGGACCCCTGGTTCCTGGCTATTTCCTGGAAATCTTTATATGCTTTGAGTATTTGGGAAATGAATCAGTGGTTGAAAGATCTTTCTGTCTGTCTCTTTCCATTTCTGTAAGCCTTCCCTTTAACTAAATACATGAATAAATAATGTTGCCTCAGGCGTCCTGGCCCTGTCCTGAGGACAGCTGCCCTGTCTTCTCCCTCAGAATTTGTGTTGCTGCCTCTCTCTCTCTCTCTGTTTTTCCTTTGTGGGGAGGGGGATCTAGAACAGTGCCTGGAATATAGTAGGAGCTCAATAAATTTTTGTTTGTTGAATATCTTCTCTCTCTCTCCGCTCTGGGAAACCGAAATCCTGCCATGTGTTTCTTTCTGGTGCCCACTGCTCCCATCTGACCAGTTAATATTTCCCTTCTGTTTCCAAAATAATTCTCCGCAAGCCCAAGTACCAGACAAGAAAGAAAAGAGGTCAGAGCCCCTGCCAGGGAGGAAATCTTCGCTTCAGGGATCTCAGGATCCGTCTCAGCTTTGGGGGTGTTAACAGTATTATCTCCACTCCCAGTATCCCTCCAGGCTCTGTCTTGAGCTTGCTCTCCCTGTCTCACATGCTCCATTCCTGCCTTTCCCCTGATGAAAGGAAGGGGATGCAAGGAGAAAGGCCAGCCGTGGTCCCTGAGCCTCCAGAAAGCCTTCCTGCCTTTTCCCACCCCCACCCCCCATCCATCCCTGCCGTGCATGAGAGGTTCGCTCTGCCCCTTGCAGGAGTGAGTCTGCTCCCCAGAGCAAAGGGGACAGGTGAGCCTCCTGTTGGCGACATCTCAGCCCTTCCTTGGCTATTCTTTCCTCTGTTCCTTTAGTTTTGTCCCACACTTCAGATTTCAATTTTGTGTTGAACTTGCTTTTTTTTTTTGTATTGAAAAGATGACATTGCCCCAAGAGCCAAAAATAAACAGGAATTGAAAAAACAAAACAAAAAATAACAAAAAATAACTAATGGGTCAGAAATACAATACATAAAAATTGTAAATATATATGGTATAACAAAAAGGTATAATTATGTAAGGAAAAACTGATAGATTAGCAAATAAGAAAGACAAATCCATTATTGCAGTAGACAACAACACTCTTCATAAGCGATTGATAGATCAAGGAGGAAGAAAATCAATAAGGATATAGTTGACCAGAACAGCACTATCAATCAACTGGATACAATTGACATTTACACAATAACCCATCCTACAACAATAAAGTTCACAAATTCTCGAGTTTACATCAGACATTTAACAGTATACACCATACTCTGTGTCCTAAAACAGCCTTTAATCAATTTAAACTATAGAATTCAAACAGAAACAGAGTTAAAGTAAAAATCAATAACAGAAAGAGCTGGAAAATCCTCAAGTATTTGTAGATAAAACAATGTCCCTGTAAATAATGCATACATCAATGAAGAAATCTCTTAAGAAACTTAAGACTCTTTGAAATACATAAAAATAGAAACACAGCTGATCAATTCTTGCAACATACAACAAGATATACTTACAGGAAACTTTAGAGCACAATGTACAAACACTTGTCATGAAAAAAAAAAAGACATGATCTAAAGTAAATAAGCTATGTTTTTAACTTTCCAAAATAAATAATCAAGATCAAACAAGTCCTAGGCAACGAGGGGAAAAGAAATAATGAAACAGAAGAAATCAAAAACATAAAAACCAAGAAAAATATTGGGACTGGCATTGTGGTTGAATGAGTCCAGATGCTACTTGCAACACTGGCATCCTATATCAAAGTGATGGTTTCAATCTTGTACCCTCCACTTCCTATTCAGCTTCCCACTAAAGTCCTTGGGAGCTCATTGGAAGATGACACAAATACTTGGGGCTTTGCCACACGTGAAAGACCAGTATTGAGTTCTTGACTCCAGTCTTTGGTCTGGTTCAAATTTGGCTATTGGAGTCATTTCTGTGTCTCTCCCTCTATCGCTATCACTGTCCTTTTCAAACAAATAAATTAAATTTTTTTATTTTTATTTTTTAAAGATTTATTTATTGATTTGAAAGTCAGAGTTACATAGAGAGAGGAGAGGCAGATAAAGAAAAGAGAGAGGTCTTCCATCTGCTGGTTCACTCCCCAATTGGCCGCAATGGCCGGAGCTGCACCTATCCAAAGTCAGGAGCCAGGAGCTTCTTCCGGGTCTCCCACGTGGGTACAGAGGCCCAAGGCCTTAGGCCATCTTCCACTGATTTCCCAGGCCATAGCAGAGAGCTGGATAGGAAGTGGAGCAGCCATGTCTCGAACCAGCACCCATATAGGATGCCAACACTGTAGGCCAGGGTGTTAACCCACTGCACCACAGTGCAGGCCCCTAAATTAAATATTTTAAAAATAATAGTGAAATATTAGTCTTTTTTTTAACATAAACTGATAAACCTGCATTCCAAATCAAGAAAAAAAAATAAATTTGCACAGAATATCAAGAGTGTAAGTAAAAAAGGAGTCATCATTTCATTCTCATGGATATTATAAGGATCATAGTGGAATACTCTGAAATATTGTATGCACTCAAGTTAAATAAACTGGTTGAAATGGACCAGTTTTGGAAGACAAGGACTGCCAAAACTCACACAGAGTGTACTATATCAATGCATAGTCTGATATCTAATTTAAACACTGAATCGATAATTAATAACTTCCCTAAAACAAATGTAATTGCACCCTCAAAATAAAAAAAAAAGTGTTAATCTAGCACAAATACATAAAAACTACATAGATAAAACTATAAAAATTTAATGAAAAAATAAAAAAAACTATATGGGGAGATTAATTTTCACTGGACAGAAAGACAATATTGTTAAGATATCAGTTCTTTCCAAAATAATACATACATTCAATCTGATTCTAATACAAATTCCAACAAAGTATTTAATTGATTTCATGTAAACTGATACAATAATTTACATAGAGACAAAGTCCAGAATAATCAACACAAAATTGAAAGAGGCTGAAACTGGAGGCTGACATTACCTGTCTACATGACTTACTAAATAGATACATACAGTAATTAAGAATATATTACATTGATGAATGAATAGTTAAGTAGATTAATAGAATAGAATAGAGATCCCAAAAACAGATATAAATAAGTATAGTCAACTGGTTTTAGAAAAAGAATAGATAATACAATGAAACAAAGATAGTTGTATCAATAAGTGGTACCGTGACTGGACATCTGCAGCTAAAAAAATGATTAAATACAGAGGCTTTATACCCTACCCCTCTACACACACACACACACACACACAAACACACACGGTCACAGTCTAAATATAAACTGTAAGATATCTAGGAGATAACATGGGAGAAAATGTGGATACCTTTGAGTATGGCAATGACCTCATAGATATAACAACAAAAGCACTATCCATGAGTGAATACATTAATAAGCAGGAATCAGAGGTGGTACCCAAACTCCAGCAGTCTTATATGGGATGCAGGTACCCCAAGTAACCTCTCAACCACTGTGCCAAAATGCTCAATCCTGGAATAGACAAGCATTAGAAATGAGGAAAAGTCCAGTGGTTAAGAGTTGGGGGGAGAAGGGGAAGGAAATAAATGATTATGCGAGTTTTAGCTTGGAGAAATGAAACTAGTCTACATGATTTTAAAATGCTGACACATGAAATTTTGCATTTCCCCAACCTTGTAGAACTTTATAACCCAAAAAGTGAACCTTAAAATGTTTAAGAAAAGTTTTGTGCCCTTGGATAGGATGAAGACTTTCACAAAAGAATCTAAGCATACTGAAAATGCATTAACCATTAAGGAGTGGTGTTGGGTAAGGGACAGAAAGGTGACTGTGGAATGACTGCAGTCTAAGACTAGGAAAAAAGGAAGTATACATCCCTGTTTGATAAAGTTTTCTCCAACAGGATAAGTTTTAACAATTTGCATGCAATCATACATACAAATTGTAATTACATGACTGTGAATTCATTGATAAAGCAAAGAAGAAAAATTAAAAAAAAAATGTTGGAATCAGTTACCGTGCAAGGCATCAGTCCTAATTCATATTTAGCTTAAAATATATATAGGTGATTATTAGAAGACCTATGAGAAATGGGGGGGGGGGGTGAGAGAGAGAAGAAAAAATAACTTTCAATTAATAATTTTATATTTATCCAAAGTATAAAATAAATGATTATTTGAGATTGCATAATGATATAAAGAAAGGATTGGACATATGTAAAAAAGTGAGGGAGACAGGCCAGCAATGTTATGTACTGGATTTAAGAGTCCTGGCTGCTGAACTTCTGATTCAGCTTCCTGCTAATGCTACTGGGAAGAGAGCTAAAAATTACTTGTCTTTAAGCCACCCATGTGGAGACTGAAGTATGGTTCCTAGATCCTGGCTTTAAATGGTATTAAGCTTTTTTATTTTAGTCATTTCAGAGGGTACATGATGATATATAATTTTTATTTTCCTAATAATGAATGATGTTATATGTATTTTATGCCCTATATGTCATATGATTATCATTTCTGTTGGAGTATTTTTTAAAATCTTGCCCATTGTAAACTTTATTTTAAACACTTTAATAGATTTCAGATAGAAGGCCAAACAGGCCCAAAGAGAGAACCTTTATTTGCATCTCTACTCTCCAAACACACCCAGTGGTTTGGGTCAAAACTGGGAGCTGCAAACACAGACCAAATAGATCATGTGGGTAACAGATATCCAATTAATTGAGCCATGACTGCTGCCTCTACATAGTTTGCATTACTAAGAAGCTGAAGTCAGCAGCCAAAACTGGGAATCAAACCCAAATACTTTGATGTGGATTGTAAGTATATTAGCCACTAGGCTAAATGCTTGGACCTTCAAATTAAAAGAAATAGTTTGCCATTTATTATTGACTACTAATTTTTAAGAATGTATTCTAGATGCAATTCTTCTATCAATATGGATTTGAAAATGTGTTCTCTTAATCAATGACTTAAATGAAAGTTGCTAATTTTATTGAAGTCCAAATTATCAACTTATTGATACTTTTATAAACAAATTTTAATTTTATATTTTTGATGTCATATATAAGAAAGATTTTCCCAATTTTATTTCAAAGTTTTTCTACTCTTTCATTTTTCAATCTATTAGTTTAGTTCTCATGTTTAGATGTATTATTCATATGTGGGATATTTTGTATGATTTTATTTGAAGATCTATGAGAGTTTTTGCATTGTCTCCTATATTGATATCCAAGTGCTCCAACATATTTTTTGAGAAAAGACTTCCTTTTCATTGAATTAGCTCAAAATCTCTGTCAAAAATAAATGACTTGGCCAGCGCCGTGGCTCAATAGACTAATTCTCCGCCTGCTGTGCTTGCACCCCAGGTTCTAGTCCTGGTCGGGGCGCCAGATTCTGACCCTGTTGCTCCTTTTCCAGTCTAGCTCTCTGCTCTGGCCCGAGAGTGCGGTGGAGGATGGCCCAAGTTCTTGGGCCCTGCACCTGCATGGGAGACCAGGAAGAAGCACCTGGCTTCTGGCTTTGGATCCGCGCAGTGCGCTGGCCACAGTGCGCTGGCCTCAGCTGCCATTGGGAGGTGAACCAATGGAAAAGGAAGACCTTTCTCTCTGTCTTTCTCTCTCACTGTCCACTCTGCCTGTCAAAAAAATAATAATAAATGACTTACTGACTTTCGTTGATTTATATGTTTATCCTTATGCTGAATACACACTAATGTTTTACTAACAGTCTGCAGAAAAGTTAAGGAAATTATTTACAAACAAAATTTAGAATATTTTAGTAATTTCATGACATCTCAATAAGATTGTTTGGGTCTCATTTTGTCTACCTTTGCAGTATTTATGGGTTTAAAGTGTACAAGTTTTGCTATATTCTTTCAAATTTATATTTAACTCCTCAATCTGATGATATTACGAATAACACCAGTTGGTCGATTTAGTTTTCAGGATGATTTTTCATTAAATTACAATTGATGTTTTATACTGATCTTGTCTCCTATTTGTCTATACTTACTTTTTTTAAAGATTTATTTATTTATTTGAAGGTCAGAGTTACATAGAGAAGGAGAGACAGAGAGAGAGAGAGAGAGGTCTTCCATCCGCTGGTTGACTCCCCAACTGGCCACAACAGCCAGAGCTGCACTGATCCAAAGCCAGGAGCCCCATGGGTGCAGGGGCCCAATGACTTGAGCCATCCTCCACTGCTCTCCCAGGCCACATCAGAGAGCTGGATAGGTAGCAGAGCAGTTGGGACTTGACCTGGTGCCCACATGGTATGTCGGCACTGCAGGCGGCGGCCTAACCCGCCATGCTGGCCCCTCTATTCTTATTTAAGTGAATGTGTTTTGCTATTGTTGTTATGTTTTCTTTGAAGTTTTAGGGTTTTTTATTTGCAAAGTCATTTTAATATGTAAAATTTCATTTTTAAGCAAAAATTAATGCATTTTAATTTTTTCTTTCCTAATTTTCTTGTCTAGATCCTCAAGTATAGTGTTGAGCAGATGAAGTATCAGCAAACAACATTTTCTTATCACAATCTTAGAAAACACATTTCTTTTAGTAATAATTATACTTGAGCTGTTGATTTTCTTCACACATTCTTATTAATTCATAGAAATTTGTTTTTATTTCCATAGCTTGTAGTTTGTTTTTAAGTCATGAATGAGTGTCAGATTTTGTAAAATATTTTCTTTTCCACTATTGAGGTACTCTTGTTTTCTGTGTTATAATCAGTGTACAAATTGAAGAGGAAAGCTACTTGTGGTCTACCCCTAAGGAACTGTCTTCTCTTCATGTGTCCTTTTAGAATTTCCTCCTTTGGAGTATGCATCCGTGTTAGTGATTGCAACAAAGACATAGAAAATGGCAGAAAGAGAAAGAATTTATAGGAATCAACAGATGGGTAAATGGGCATGAAAGGTAAGAAAGCAGAGTAGGGGATTTTGTTGAATAAATTAAATTAAGAAAGTTTAGAGATTTTTTTTGGAAAATTTTGCTGTGATAATCTGCTGAAATTGAATATAAACCAAGTAAACTATACAGAACATATCAAGGTAGTCATGTCCAGGTTCATTTTTGCTTTAATAGTATTTTATTATGTATACATATTAATATTTGTAAGCATGCATTTATTTATAATTGTTACTTTATTCATACTGCTATCTTCACTGCGATTCAACAGGAAACCTGGAAAACAGAATATCAAATTAGTGAGAATATTCCCATTTGGAAATTATATTGTAATGTGGAAAAACATATTGCATAACATGATGGATGCTGTCAATAGAATAACAAAATAGATATAACACTTTATGCAAATTTTAAAGGAGTAACAGTTTAAAGATGAAGAGGGTCTTATGAGAAATTATTCAATTGTCATTAACATTTAAATTTAATTTTCAAAGTGTAATAAAATTTTAAGCCTTGTATATGAGCATAAAGGAATTATAAATTATGAGCAAAGCACCAGGACAGGCAATCACTGGTGTTTATGGCAAAGTGATAGCAACCCATGAATGAAATATTGCATGAAATTTATGACATAAAATTGGAAACATAATTGGACCTAAAGGGTGACTGTCATTTTAACCAGTAACAGAGTAGTAACAAGTGTGTGATGTGCATATTTAAGCCCAATGATACATAATTTCTGAATTGTTAGAGTGATAGATTATATCAATTCTCTCCACTTTTTAAGCAATTACTTAAATGAAATATCAAATACAAGTTTATAAACATAAGAAAATACCCTAAAATCATTAAGAGGTCCCTTGTAGAACAATTTTTAACTATAGCCATGTACAGCTATTCTCCTTAACCTACAAATTCTCTACTACAATGTCTAGACCTCCTTCACTTTAAATGAAATGATCAAGTCCATTCAACATGTTAAAAACTAGGATGTATTGTATCAGCTACCTAAAATGTACTGAGAATGATTTTTGCAACAGATCTACCTAGAATGGGAAATAATTCTATTATGGATAGATATGATTTCTGTGGGTATAAAAATAATAACATAGGCCGGCGCCATGGCTCAACAGGCTAATCCTCCGCCTTGCGGCGCCGGCACACCGGGTTCTAGTCCCGGTCGGGGCACCGATCCTGTCCCGGTTGCCCCTCTTCCAGGCCAGCTCTCTGCTGTGGCCAGGGAGTGCAGTGGAGGACAGCCCAAGTGTTTGGGCTCTGCACCCCATGGGAGACCAGGAGAAGCACCTGGCTCCTGCCATTGGATCAGCGCGGTGCGCCGGCCGCAGCGCGCTACCGCGGCGGCCATTAGAGGGTGAACCAATGGCAAAAAGGAAGACCTTTCTCTCTGTCTCTCTCTCTCTCTCACTGTCCACTCTGCCTGTCAAAAAAAAATAAATAAATAAATAAAAATAATAATAACATAGTTGCTATTTTTGAACTGAAAGTATTGGAATCTGGCCACTCTTATGTGTGAAAGAGGAATGATGGCTCACCTTTCCTAGAAATATAGAGGGAATATATATTCCACTTTAACTATTTAAAGTTGAGTACTTGACATTTATCCAAATATTTAGACATTATGTCTGTGGAATGTTTTCAAAGTGATGAATCTAAGGGAGTGTGACTATCTTACTTTAAAATACTATGTGTTTCCTACTATCTGTGTGGCTGTATATCAAGCACTTCAAACACACACTAAATATTGAGATTATGTGTCATGACATTAATCAACTATCAATCTTTTTAAGCTATTCTACTCACCTGCATTGGCAAGCACAAAGTTCAAAACACCAGATGGATGATTTTTCATTCTCTCTCTGTTTTTATTTTTTTAATGATAGAGGAATATTTGATGTATGTTGTTAATTGGTATGTGGCTGTAATTTTAGTTTATTTCCCTTTAGGTCTTGTATATGCATAAAGTCAAAATGAGAAATTTTTTATTGCTCAACCATTTTAGTTTTCTTAAACTTTTCCTCAGAGTCAGTGTTGTGGTGCAGTGAGTTAAGTCTCTGCTTGCAATTCTGTCATTCCAAATAGGAGTGCCAGTTTCAATCCTTGCTGCTCCATTTCCAATCCAGCTTCCAGCTAATGCACCTGGCAAGATAGTCATGATGGCTCAGATACTTGGGCCTCTGTCACTCAAATGGGAGACCTAGATAGAATTCCTGGATAATTAGGATAATTTGTTCTATAATTATATTAATTTGTATTTACTGCTTTGATATTTCAATGGAAATGTTTATCTACTGTAGTGATAAAGTATTCTTTTTACTAACTCAGTATGGCAACTGACTTATATATACTTGTGTCTCCATCACTGGCTCAATTACTAATTTTTTACATAATGAAATCCATTACATTTAGTGCAACATGTTTTATTTTACCACTATCAAACATTTAAAGCATAAGTAAGTAAATCTGAAAAATATTTGTTTTACTTAATGTTCCAAGAAAGCATAGGCAATCATGCAGTTAATTGGAGAGAAGTCTAACATATTCATTTTGAGAACTGCATTAAGTAATTTCATGAGACAAAAGGAAAAAGATTCATTCTATGGATGATGCTGGTTATGAAATTTTAATGAGTCCTTCAATTTGGAAGATATATTAAACTTTCTTCAATGGTAAATGATTCATTTGTTTCTTGTGGATATATTTTTGCCACATTAAGATTAATTAACAGAATAGATTAAATATTTTTCAAATATTTTAAACTGAAACTGATTACAAACTGCTTTTGAGTCTCTCCTACCTAAATGAATTTTGTTGTGCAACTTTCCCTAAAAGTATAAAAGTTGATCATGGACTTAATTTTCAGTCTCACATTTTTCTGTTATGTATTGAATAAGGTAGAATTCATGAAGCATTATTGTATGGTGAGTAAATGTAAAAAGAAAAAAAAAAACAGAGACTAAAACAATGATTTCAAAGAGAGCACTGCATTCTTCATAGAAGTAATTTTGGGAGGGTAAACACATATTTCACTAAGTACAATATTATATAAAACATGGTTTCATGGTCAACATTTAAATTGTCAGATATATTAGACACTCAGAAAGCACATAACTGTAAAACAAACATTAAGGGGTGGTTATTGTAGTGAAGTAGCTTAAGCTGTCACTTGGATTATCCCCAAGTCCCCTATTGTAACACTGGTTTGAGTTCTTCCTCCTACAATTCCCATCCAACCTTCTGCAAATGCACCTTGAAGGCAACTACTGATGACCAAGTGCTTAGGTAACCTGCTGTCCATGGACGTTGACTCAGATGGAATCTGGGCTTCTGGCTCTGGGATGGTCCAGCCTCAGTAACATGAAGCATTTGTGGAGTGAACCAGGTTTGGAAGGTCTCTATCTCTTTGATACTCCATGTCACTCTGTCTTTCAAATAAATAAGTATTTTAAAAAAATTAACAAAAAAATTAAGAAAATGTCTTCAAAAACCCTGAAACATTTCTAAGAGATAATATATTCCTATTGCAAAGATATCTATAATCTCTTTAAAGTTGCTTCTGAAAGAAATGTGAAAACTTTTGGATGATTTTATTTTTTTTATTTTATTTTATTTTATTTTATATAAGGTGAACAAATTTCATGTGGTTTCCCACTTTACCCTTCCTTTTGCCCATGCTACCACCTTCTTTCCTCCTTCCATTCTTTTTTTCTTTTAATTTTTACAATAACATACTTTCAGTTCATTTTATAGTCATATGTTTAACCTTCCACTAAGTAGAAGATTCAACAAATAGAAAGAAGGCAACAACAACAACAACAACAAAAAAAAAAAACACAAAAACACTGTTTCACAACAGTAGTTACAAGGGTCGTAAAAGGTATTTAAATAGCAAAATTCCGGCAGTGCAAAGAGGGAAGTTTATAGCAATTAGTGCTTAAATCACGGAATTGGAAATACATCAAATAAATGACCTAACACTGCATCTCAAGAACCTAGAAAATCAAAACAAAACAAAAATTCAAAATTGTTAGGAGGAGAGAAAAAATGAAAATGAGAGAATAAATAAAATCAAGAAAAAAAGGCACACAATATCAGCAAAATAAAGAGCTGTTAAAAAATACAGAAGGTTGATACATTATTGGTCCAACTAACCAAAAAAGAGAGGAGAAGACTCAAATTCATAAACTTGGAGATGAAAAAGAAGATTTTACAATGGATACAAAGAAAAAAAATTATCAGGAATTACAAGAGCTATAGACAACAAGAAGGAAAATCCACAAGAAATGGGTAGATTTCTGGACACATACAATCTATCAAAATTGAGTCAGAAAGACATAGAAAACCTAAATCGACCAATAACCAAAACGTGGATCAAATCAGTAATAAATACCCTCCCAACAAAGAAAAGCTCAGGGCCAGATAGCTTCACTGCTGAATTCTACCAGCCATTTAAAGAATAAATAAGCCCAATTCTTGCCAAACTATTGAAAACAATTTAAATAGAGGGAATCCTCCCAAACTCCTTCTATGAAGCCAGCGTGACCTTAATTCCAAAACCAGAGAAATATAAAGGAGAACGTTAAACTGACATCCTGCATGAATATAGGCAGTTTTTCAAAGTACTTCTGACTTATAGAAACACTATTTATTTCTGAAAATTATTCAAATATTTATATACCATACTTATTTACCTTTAAATTTTCTCTGTCTTAATTTTTGTTGACTCTCATGGATATTGTCATTTTATCTGCAGATAGAAACAATTTAATGTATTTCCTTCATTTTCTTTACATCTTACTGCTTTTTTTTTTCTTCTAATGCTGCTGAGGAAACTCCCTATAACCATTTCCAAGGCAAAGATAGAAAACATCTTTGCTACATTTCCTTTAATAATAAATTCTTTAGAATCACCAACAGGGTGATATTATGATTTTTGATAAAATTATTAATATAATTAATGAGGTTGTTTTAGGTTTTTTTGCTTTGTGATAATACTGATAATATTTATGTGATATTCTTTTCATTGAAGGATTTAGTTTGAAATTACTTAAATTATTGTATCTATATTTATAACAGGGATTTACTTAAAATCTTTTCTTTTTAATTATTTCTTGCTTTTATTAATTAAAGTTTATCAGCCCCTCAAAATGATGTGTTGGTTAAAATAGTCAATATTTCATTATCAAGAATTATAAAGAATAAATATTATTTATATTGTCTTCCCTTAATGTAGTGTAAAGTATCTCTAAATGACATCTCAATTGGTGTTAACCAAGATTATTTATACTTGGTAGTATCACTTTGACATTTTTTAAATTTCAAAATGATCTTAAATATATCCCCCATTTAAATGTATGTGTGTATGTTTATGTATAATTGATTCTCTAAGATACTCAATACTGGAAGGTATAATATGTTAAAATTTAGACATGGGCTGGAGTTGAAGCACAGTGGGTTAAGCCATGGATTACTATACTGTCATCCATTATCAGAGCATCAGCAGCAGAAAATAGGTCAAGTACTGGAACTACTGCCACTCACAAGAGACAACTGCATGGAGTTCCTGTACCATTTGTGGAGCAAACCAGTGGATGAAAGTTCTCTCTATCTTCCTCATTCCGTTTTTTTCTCTCTCTTTTGTCTCTCTGCTTTTCAATCAATACAAAAATCTTAACAAATAAACACTTAGATACATGATTCTTAAAAATTTGTCTGGTGTTAAGGCTATCTCTACAACTTACTTGACATATGACTTGGGATAATGCCTTGAAGATGTCTGAGTTGTAGCTACTCATTTCTGTTCTACAGAATAAGGATAATTTTATGCCATTCTTTTAAAAACAAATTATGGGAATTAAATGAAATAATTTTAGTAAAGGAATTATTCAATTTCACATTACATGGAAAACAATACAAAAGACCAAATAGATTTTTTTTTTCAAAGAAGACATACAAATGGCCAACAAGTACAAATAGACATTCAGTACCACTAATCAAGGACATACAAAGCAAAAACCACAATGTGGTATAGCTTCATATCTATTAGTATACTTATTACCAAAAACGTCACAATATATCTATCAAATGTTCATGAGAATAAGGAGAAAATGAATTTTTGTACTTTGTTGGGGGAATGTAAATTTAGTCATTCATTGTGGAAAATGGTATGGAATTTCTTCAGAAATGAAATGCAGAGCTAGTATATAATACAGTAACCTTAGATCTGAGTATATGTTGAAATGAAGCAAAATCACTATTCTTAGGAGACACCATCACTTCTATGTTGTTGCAGCATTGTTCACTATTATTGCAACTTAAGTAATTTATGAGTTAATTGACAGATATGTATATACAAATATACATCAGGTTTTTAAAAGTTCATGGAAAATGCAGATGATAAAAAATTATGTAAAGATTTCAAACATATTTTCTAGGAACAGCATTGAGGGGCCACCAGCAACCTTTATCAGAGCCCTATTCTGAGTCTCAGCTGCTCCACTTCAGTTCCAGCTTCCTGCTAAAGTGACAGAAAACACATCATAAGTTTGTTCAACACTTGGGATCGTGCCAACAATATAGGAGAGTTAGATGATGTTCTAGGCCCCTGACTTTAGCCTGGCTGAATCCCAGTAATTGTGGATATTTGAGGAGTAACACAGCAAAAGAAAGATTCTCTCTCGCTCTCGCTCTCACTCTCGCTCTCACTCTCTTTCTCTCCTTTCTCACTCTGTTCATTCTTTCAGATAAAGAAATAAACCTCTAAAAATATTTTGCACCAAAAAAACAAACCTGAGTAATCTGTAATTACATCTGAACAGGATCTAGTTTGAGAGTTTGAGGCACTACAGAACAAAACATATCAGTTTGAAAATAGCACCTATAGGATCAACATGATTTATGCTAAATCTAAAGAATAAGCAAACATGAAATTGATGATGAAGACTGCATTTAAGAAGGGCAAAAACAATCAGCAGTTTACAAAGAGATAACTTGTTTTAAGAATGGATAGGACAATATTGAAGATGAACCCATAGCAACAGACCATCCAAAAAGTTTGCAATGGAAAAATTAATCTTCTTTGCATCCTAGTTGGGGAACAGTGATGATTAATAGCAGAAATAATAGTCAAAACAGTTTAACTTACACAATTAAGATTAAAAAAATTAAAGTGTAACTGATTTTATAATCAATGGGTACCAAAAATATTTCACCCAGAGCAGCCGCATAGTAGAGCTTTCAATGGAAACTTAGAACAAATGAGATGAAGATGTTAAGGTGTATCTTTAAAGAATTGGAATGAGAGATGAAACTTGAATTTACCAGTTCTGTGCTGCAAACACAAGATAATCAAACAGTGGATACCAAGAGATGGATATTGTATAACAAAGCAAAACACATGTTTAATAGTTCATGGTCAAAGTTCATGGCAATAGCTTATTTTTTTTACTTGTTTTGTTTTGTTTGAGGGGGCTGTCAAAGCATTTTCTTTGACTTTCTGGATGGCAAAGTATGGTAACATCTGCTTACTAGGAGAATATTTTTAGAGTTAACCAAGCCATGGCAGAAAAATACCTGAGAAATCTGCACCCTACTCATTCCTGTCATCAAGCAAGGGTATTTTTATGGCAGTTTTCATGCAAAGTCATTACGTATGGAGTTTACAGTCCTGGTTTGATTCTTTATCTCCTTTGTTTTTTAGTCTTTTAAAAAAAATTTAATGGGCATCAATTTTTCTTAATAAGGTAAAAAATACTAAATTAGTGTAGTTAAATTCCTGGTACTGTCAGATCTTTAGGGATGGACTAAAGGGCTTGTATATTCACTTATAAAATTGTTGAATTTTGGGCCAGAGCTGTGACATAGCGGGTAAAGCTACTACCTGCAGTGCCGGCATCCCATACGGGCACCATTTAAGTCCCTGCTGCTCCACTTCTGATCCAGTTCTCTGTTTTGGCCTCTGAAAGCAGTAAAAGATGGCTGAAGTCCTTGGGCCTCTGCATCTGTGTGGGAGACTTGGAGGAAGCTTCTGGCTCCTGGCTCCTGGCTTCGGATCAGCACAGCTCTGGCCATTGCAGCCATCTGGGAAATGAAACATCGGACGGAAGACCTCTCTCTCTCTACCTCTGCCTCTCTGTAACTCTGTTTTTCAAATAAATAAATAAATCTTTAATAAAGTTGTTAAGTTTTATGCAAGTCATATTGAGAAATGTAAGTTATGTATATGTACTACAATGTTCAATGAATATCAATTAAAATTGTATCTGAGAGATAAATATTATATATAAAGAGATGGATAGAGAGAGTTAGAGAGAGATTTCTATCATACATTGGTTCATTCCCCATATACCCTGAATAGCCAGAAGCAGGTCAGAATCAAATCCAAGTAGAGGAACTCAATCAAGATCTCCCATGTGGATTAGTTGGGCCATTTTATCTGCTCCCCAAGGTGCAAACTTGCTGGAACCTGGATTCAGGAGCCAAAGCGGGGATCAAATTGAAGTACTCTGAAATATGAGCATCGTAACCAACATCTTAGCCATTGTGCCCAAATACTGCCCATTCCAAAAAGTATTCACACACACACATACACACACATATGCACTATATATATGTAAATGTTATATCTATATATATTCCCCCATTTAAGAGGAACAATTATTTGTAGCACCATGGATGAATCTTGAGAAATTATCACAAGTAATACAAGCTAGACACAAGAAGACAAATATCTTATGATATTACATATGGAATCTAAAAAAAAGATTGAATCCAAAGAAACAGAAAGTAGAATAGTTGTTAGTATTTGCTGTTTTGGTGATAGGAAAAGGAAAATATTGGCTAAGGATACAAATCTTCATTTTTAAGTTCAGTAAAAATTGGAGAGTCAATGTACCACAGAGTCACTTTAGTCAAAAATAATATCTTATATATTTCAAATTTGTTGAAAGTAAATCACAAATATTCTTACTCTCACCAAAATTTACAAAGAATAAATGTTAACTATAATATAATAATTCCACAAAGGATATGTATATAAACACATCACATTATATGCCCAAAATATATAGCTTTTTTTCAACCATACCTCAGTAAATATGGGAAGAAAACAAAATAATTGTTAGAACTATGATTGCTAGCTTATAATAACTGTCTTCACAAAAACAGAGACATTATATTTTGAGAGATAAGATGAGTAGATCTATCAATTTAGGGTTCTGAAGAGTGGCATTTTACTCATGTCTCTGTAAATTTCAGCTATTTGACATTTAATTATAACATCAATTTATCTTTTCTTAGTTCAATAAGACAGGTTTGGGCTAGATCAAGAATCAGAAAATTTCTTTCTCTGGGTCAAATATGGCCTGATTTTTTTTAAAAGTAAATTTTACTAGGACATAATTACACACATTATTTTCTTTGACTGCTTTTGCACTATAATAACAAGGTAGCTGTCTTTAAACCTTTAAATGTTGGGGCCAGCACTGTGGCATAGCAGGTAAAGTGGGTCCAGCACTGTGTAGTAGCAGGTAAAGTTACCACCTGCAGTGCCACTATTCCATATGGGCACTGTTTTGAGTCCTGGCAGCTCCAATTCTGAATCAGCTCTCTGCTATGGCCTAGGAAGGCAGTAGAAGATGGTAGAAGTCCTTGGTCCCCTGCACTCACATTGCAGAACTGGAAGAAGCTCCTGGCTCCTGGCTTCAAATTGGCACAGCTCTGGCCTTTGCAGACATCTGAGGAATGAATCATCTGATGGAGGCTATTCGATTTCTCTCTCTCTCAGCCTCTACCTCTACCTCTACCTCTACCTCTGCCTCTGCCTCTGCCTCTGCCTCTGTAATTCTGCCTTTCAAATAAATAATAAATCTTTTTTTATTTTTATTTTTTTTTAACAGGCAGAGTGGATAGTGAGAGAGAGAGACAGAGAGAAAGGTCTTCCTTTTTGCCGTTGGTTCACCCTCCAATGGCCGCTGCGGCTGGCGCATCTCGCTGATCTGAAGCCAGGAGCCAGGTGCTTCTCCTGGTCTCCCATGCGGGTGCAGGGCCCAAGGGCTTGGGCCATCCTCCACTGCACTCCCGGGCCATAGCAGAGAGCTGGCCTGGAAGAGGGGCAACAAGGATAGAATCCAGCGCCCCGACCGGGACTAGAACCCAGTGTGCCAGCGCTGCAAGGCGGAGGATTAGCCTGTTAAGCCACTGTGCCAGCCAATAATAAATCTTTTTTTTAAAAAAATACTGTAAATGCTTACTATTGGTACCTTTTATAAGCCCTGACTAGATTATTCTAATGTTCTCTGTTCTGATATTCTACATCAGAAATGTAATCTAATTGTCTTTTATTTCTATTTTCATGAAAACAAATTTTATATTCTGTCTGAGAACTCATGATCTCCAGACATTTGTTTTCAATTATAATCACTGATTTACAGAACTATAGTGATAGATGACTGGTGGTTGACAGCTTGGCTTACTTATCATTTCTTCTAGGCTTAAACAATGACTAGGAACAAGTTTTCTATCTTCTACTAATATTGTAAACCCTTTCATTTTACCTGATTTTTGACCTAAACTCTCTCCATAATCTCAACCAAATATTAAAACATATATTTTTGGGGTGGGACTGATATCATGGCAGTGTATCAGGCAACTGATTGCAACACTAACATTCCTTATGGAAGTGCAGGTTTGAGTCCCTGCTGCTTTTCCTATTTAGCTTATTGATAATGCATCTGGCAAGGTAGCAAGTGATTGCCAAGTACTTGGGCCTCTGCTGCTCACGTGGGGCACATGCATGCAGTTCCTGGCTCCTGGTTTGACATGGACTAGATTTTCCTGTTGTAGCCATTTGGGGAGTGAACCAACAGATGGAGGGATTCTGTTTCTGTCTTTCTCTCTTTGCCTCTCTGTCTTTAAAACAAGTAAATAAATCTAGAGCGGCAAGATGGCGGAATAGGAAGGGAGCACGCTGATAGGCCGGGAAGAAACAGTTTAATAAAAGTGGAGATACTGCAGGTTCAAGGAAGAGTAGGGGAAGAAAAAGCAGAGGAAACTCTTCCGGAACTAGTGATTCATGGTGGACCTGTGTGGAGGGTGTGGGAGCCCACGGCTCGGGACACCAGTGGAAGAATCAACGCACCAGCGCTGGAATGTGAGGTGAGCTGAACCTCAATAACCCGATACACTGGTGGGAAAGCGGAAAGAGGAGACTAGAGGGAACTAGGCTTGAAACCCCAGGGGGGGGGAAGTTCATCAGGCTAACTAGAAGACAGACGGAAAAAAAAAAAAAAGGTGATCGGTATGGATTCGAGTTTCTCTCTCTCCGCTCACCTCTCAAATGTGAGCAAGACAAAGAGCAGGCGCCATTTTAGACATATGTACTAAGTGGCATGACCTCAGGTCTGCACCCACCCTCAGCCAAGCAGAAAAATCTGACTCTTGGGTGGGGGGTGAAATAACAGGAGATTAGGAACTAGTCAATATGTGGAGCTAATGAACTGAGACTGTGAAAAAAGAGACGGTGGGGGAGAGAACTCACAGAATTCACGTGAGTACTGTCCATAGATGCTAAAATTTGGTAACCTTGGAAACCCAGTGGGAGACTGCAAGAGAATTTGAGCCCACAATGAGGGCAGCACAGATTCCCTGTGTGGTCCTTGGAAAGGACCTCCTGATCTCTAGCTCCTGTGGTTATATCATTTGCATACTAACTACCTTCAATTCTGCTCATCTGTGTGGAATTACTTCCCTTCTGAATAAAAAAGAGAGAGAGAGAGAGAGAGAGAGAGAGAGAGAGAGAGAGATTTACCACGCCTAACCTGGGAGTGTCACCTTTGGCACACCCTTAACATTGAGGAACCAAACAGATTTCTCAGGCCACAACCATCTCAAGCCTCTAAGACTCCACTGAAAGCAGACAGTCCACTTAATACAGTCACAGTATAACAAGAAAAAAACAACACAGCGAGGGAAGAAGAATCCAAAGAATATCTCCACAATTCCAAGCAACAAATGCAGAAACCAAGGAAACAAGAACAAGGAAGACATTATGACACCCCCAAATGAACAAGACACCCCAAGCCAAGATTATTAAGATGATGAGATAGAAGAAATGCAAGATATGGATTTCAAAAATTTATGATAAGAACATTAAGAAGTTTTCAAAAACAGATGCTTGAGCTATGGAAATCCTTACTGGACAGGATAGAAAATCTCATTCGTGAAAATGAAATCTTAAGGAGGAATCAAAATCAAACACAGTAACTAGTAGAACAGGAAAGTGTGATAGTGAAGAGAAATCAAAATGAAATGAAGAACTCAATAGATCAAATGACAAACATATTAGAGAGCCTAAAAAAAAAAAAAAAGAGTCAGTGAAACAGAAGTGAGAATCTCGGAATTAGAAGACAGAGCACAGAAAAATATACAGTGAAACCAAATAAAAGAAGAGGAAATTGGAAATGTAAAAAAATATTGTTGGGAATCAACAGGATACTATTAAAAAACCCAACATTTGGGTTGTGGGAGTTCCTGGAGAAATGGACAGAGAGAAAGGATTATAAGACCTTTTTAGTGAGATACTAGCAGAAAATTTCCCAGGTTTGGAGAAGGACAGAGACATCTTAGTACAGGAAGCTCATAGAACCCCTAATAAACATGACCAAAAGAGATCCTCACCACGACATGTTGTAATAAAACTCACCACAGTGAAACATAAAGAAAAGATTCTAAAATGTGCAAGAGAGAAACATCAGATTACTGAAAGAGGATCCCCAATTAGACTCACAGCAGACTTCTCATCAGAAACCCTACAGGCTAGAGGAGAATGGCAAGACATAGGCCAGGTACTAAGAGAGAAAAACTGCCAGCCCAGAATACTATATCCTGCAAAGCTCTCATTTGTGAATGAAGGTGAAATAAAGACCCCTTTCATAGCAAACAGAAATTGAAAGAATTTGATGCCACTCATCCTGCCGTGCAAAAAATGCTTAAAATGTGTTACACACAGAAACACAGAAACACTGTCATCAATATGAAAGAAGGTAAAGGAAGGAAACCTCACAGCAAAAGATCACAGGAATCTCAAACCATATGTTAGAAAATATCTTTGGGAAAATGACAGGGCAAAGTTGCTACTTATCAATAGTCACATTGAAAGTTAATGGACTCAAATCTCAATAAAAAGACTCCGATTGGCTGATTGGGTTAAGGAACAAAGCCCATCTATTTGCTGCTTACAAGAAACACATCTTTCCAACAAGGATGCATACAGACTAAAAGTGAAAGGCTGGAAAAAGATATTCCATGCCAACAGAAATGAAAAAAGAGTGGGTGTAGCCATCTGAATATCAGACAAAATAAACTTTAACACAAAAACTGTTAAGAGAGACAAAGAGCTACACTTAATAATGATTAAGGGATCAATTCTATAGGAAGATATAATTATTATCAATGTATATGCACCTAATTAGAGGGCACTAATTTATTTAAAAGATTTGTTAAGGGACATAAAGGGAGACTTAGACTCCAATACAAAGGAACTGGGGGACTTCAATACTCCACTCTCAGAAATAGACAGATCAACAGGAGAGAAGATCAACAAGGAGAAAGTAGATTTAAATGACATTATAGCCCAAATGGATCTAACAGATATCTACAGAACTTTTCATCCTACACATAAAGAATTTACATTCTTCTCAGCAGTACATGGAATCTTCTCTAGGAGAAGAAATCAAAAGAGAAATCAAAAAAATTTCTGGAAGTGGATGAAGATAATAGCAAAATATACCAAAACTTATGGGATACAGCAAAAGCAGTGTTGAGAGGAAAGTTTATAGCATTATGTGCCTAGATCAAGAAATTGGAAAGGTACCAAATAAATGAGCTTTCAATTCATCTCAAGGATCTAGAAAATCTTCAGCAAAACCAGCCCCAAATCTAGTAGGAGAAGAGAAATAATTAAAATCAGAAAAGAAATCAACAGGATTGAATCCGAAAAAAAATTACAAAAAATCAGCCAAACAAGCAGTTGTTTTTTTTGAAAAAATAAACAAAATTGACACACCATTGGCCCAACTAACTAAAAAAAGAAAAGACCCAAATCAATAAAATCAGAGATGAAAAAGGAAACGTAACAACAGACACCACAGAGATAAAAAGAATCATCAGAAATTACTACAAGGACTTGTATGCCAGCGGACAGGGAAATCTATCAGAAATGGATAGATTCCGGGACACATGCAACCTACCTAAGTTGAACCAGGAAGACATAGAAAACCTAAACAGACCCATAACTTAGACAGAAAGTGAAACAGTAATAAACGCACTCCCAACAAAGAAAACCCCGGGACCAGATGGACTCACTGCTGAGTTCTACCAGACATTTAAAGAAGAACTAACTCCAATTCTTCTCAAACTACTCAGAACAACAGAAAGAGAGGGAATCCTCCCAAATTTTTTCTATGAAGCCAGTATCACCTTAATTCCTAAGCCGGATAAAGATGAAGCATTGAAAGAGAATTACAGACCAATATCCCTGATGAACATAGATGCAAAAATACTCAATAAAATTCTGGCCAATAGAATGCAACAACACATCAGAAAGATCATCCACTCAGACCAAGTGGGATTTATCCCTCGTATGCAGGGATGGTTCAACATTCGCAAAACAATCAACGTAATACACTACATTAACAGACTGCAGAAGAAAAACCATATGATTATCGCAGTAGACACATAGAAAGCATTTGATAAAATACAACACCCTTTCATGATGAAAACCCTAAGCAAAATGGGTATAGAAGGAACATTCCTCAATACAATCAAAGCAATTTATGAAAAACCCACAGCGAACATCCTATTTAATGGGGAAAAGTTGGAAGCATTTTCACTGAGATCTGGTACCAGACAGGGAAGAAACTTAACCAAGGAAGTTAAAGATCTCTACGATGAAAATTACAAAACCTTAAAGAAAGAAATAGAAGAGGATATCAAAAAATAGAAAATCTTCCATGCTCATGGATTGGAGGAATCAGCACCATCAAAATGTTTATTCTCCCTTAAGCAATTTATAGATTCAATGTGATACCAATCAAAATACCAAAGACATTCTTCTCAGATCTAGAAAAAAGGATGCTGTGATTCATATGGAGATACAAGAGACCTCGAATAGCTAAAGCAATCTTGTACAACAAAAACAGAACTGGAGGGCAGTTGTTATCACAACAGCATGGTACTGGTACAGAAACAGACGGATAGACCAATGGAACAAAATAGAAACACCAGAAATCAATCCAAACATCTACAGCCAACTTATATTTGATCAAGGATCCAAAAGCAATCCCTGCAGTAAGGACGAGCTATTCAATAAATGGTGCTGGGAAAATTGGATTTCCACATGCAGAAGCATGAAGCAAAACCCCTACCTTTCACCTTACACAAAAATGCACTCCACATGTATTAGAGACTTAAATCTATGACTCAACGCCATCAAATTATTAGAGAACATTGGAGAAATCCTGCAAGATATAGGTACCCACAAAGACTTCTTGCAAAAGACCCTGGAAGCACAGGAATCAAAGCACAATTAACATTTGGGATTGCAACAAATTGAGAAGTTTCTGTGCTTCAAAATAAACAATCAGGAAAGTGGAGAGGCAACCGACAGACTGGGAAAAAATATTTACACACTATGCATCTGATAAAGGATTAATAACTAGAATCTACAAAGAAATCAAGAAACTCCATAACAACAAAACAAACAAACAAGAGATGGGCCAAGGACCTCCATAGACATTTTTCAAAAGAGGAAATCCAAATGGCCAACAGACACATGAAAAAATGTTCAAGATCACTAGCAATCAGGGAAATGCAAATCAAAACCACAATGAGGTTTTACCTCACCCTGGTTAGAATGGCTCACATACAGAAATCTACCAACAATAGATGCTGGCGAGGATGTGGGTAAAAGCGACACTAACTCACTGTTGGTGGGAATGCAAACTGGTAAAGCCACTATGGAAGTCTGTCTGGAGATTCCTCAGAAACCTAAATATAACCCTAGCATACAACCCAGTCATACCACTTCTTGGAATTTACCCAATGGATATTAAATTGGCAAATAAATAAGTTGTCTGCACCTTAATGTTTATTGCAACTCAATTCACAATAGGTAAGTCCTGGAACCAACTCAAATGCCCATCAACCGTAGACTGGATAAAGAAATTATGGGACATGTATAGAATACTATACAGGCCGGCGCCATGGCTCAACAGGCTAATCCTCCGCCCCACGGCGCCGGCACACTGGGTTCTAGTCTTGGTCGGGGCACCGGATTCTGTCCTGGTTGCCTCTCTTCCAGGCCAGCTCTCTGCTGTGGCCCGGGAGTGCAGTGGAGGATGGCCCAGGTGCTTGGGCCCTGCACCCCATGGGAGACCAGGAGAAAAACCTGGCTCCTGGATTCAGTTCAGTGCAGTGCACTGGCCGCAGGGCACCGGCCTCATCGGCCATTGGAGGGTGAACCAACAGCAAAGGAAGAGTTTTCTCCCTGTCTCTCTCTCTCACTGTCCACTCTGCCTGTCAAAAAAAAAAAAAGAATACTATACAGCAGTCAAAAACAATGAAATATGGTCATTTTTAACAAAATGAAGGAATCTGGAAAACATCATGCTGAGTGAATTAAGCCAGTCCCAAATGGACAAATATCATATGTTTTCCCTGATCAGTGACAACTAATCAAGCACCAAAAAGGAAACATGTTGAAGTGAAATGGACACTATGAGAAACAGTGACTTGATCAGCCCTTGTCCTGACTGTTGATGTACAATGTAATACTTTATCCCTTTTAGTATTTTTTTTGTTCTAGTACTATTGGTTGAACTCTGTAATTAACCCACATATTTAAATTTTAACTGAAAAGTGATCTGTGTTAAATATAAGAATGGGGATAAGAGAGGGAGGAGATGTACAATTTGGGACATGCTCAATCGGACTTGACCCAAATGGTGGAGTTAGAAACGTGCCAGGGGATTCCAATACAGTCCCATCAAGGTCGCATGTACCAATGCCATCTCACTAGTCCAAGTGATCAATTTCAGCTCACAATTGATGGCTCTGATAGGTCTAAGAGTCAAAGGTATCACACAAACAAGACAAGTGTCTGCTAATACTAACTGATAGAATCAAAAAGGGAGAGAACAGTCCAACATGGGAAGTGGGATACACAGCAGACTTCTAGAATGGCGGATGTCCTAAACAGCACTCTGGCCTTAGATTCAGACCTTAAGGCATTCGGATCTGAGAGTATTGTAGGCAGAGAAAGCCAAGACACTCTGGGGAAAAGAAAAAAAAAAAACTAATTATAAGATCTCTGTGAGTGAGATCCCAGTGGAAAGAACGGGGCCATCAAAGAAGGAGGTACCTTTCTCTGAAGGGAGGAGAGAACTTCCTCTTTGACTATGACCCTATCAGAATAAGTTCGAAGTAGGCAAACTCAAAAGGCTTCCATAGCCTTGGCAACTCATGACTAGAGCCTAGGGAGATTACTGACGCCATAAACAAGAGTGTCAAATTGTCAAGTCAACATCAGGAGTCACTGTGTACTTAGTCCTCATGTGGGATCTGTCCTTAATGTGTTGTCCAATGTGAAGTGATGCTATAACTAGTACTGAAACAGCATTTTACACTTTGTGTGTCTGTGCGGGTGTAAACTGATGAAATCTTTACTTAATATATACTAAATCGATCTTCTGTATATAAAGAGAATTGAAAATGAAATTTGATATGAATAAAGTGGGAGAGGGAGCTGGGGATGGGAGGGGTGCGAGTGGGAGGGAAGTTATGGGGTGGGAAAGGCATTGTAATCCATAAACTGTACTTTGTAAATTTACATTTACTAAATAAATGTTAAAAAAGCAAATAAATAAATCTGAAAAAAATTAAAAGTAATGTAATATTTATAATCAAATCATGTGTACATGAGTAGTTAGTAAGAACTGAAATGGCAATTATCCAATCTGGAGGCCAGGTCCATAATATACTGCAGTTTTAATTTCCTCTTCCAAATGAATTTTTTTTTCTATAACTGAATAGCTTTGAGAGGGAAACTCAAGTTTTCCCGCTTCTCTGCAAAAGAAAACAGTCCTCCTGCATCATCTTTTATTTTTCTACAGTTTCCCATCTATCCTTAGTACATTCCATCCCTTCCCACTCTCATTATTGCAGTACTAACAGTATATCTATCAGGGCTGACGCTGTGGCTTAGTCCATGAGGCCTCTGCATGCAGCGCTCACATTTCATATGGCCGCTGATTCAAGAGTTCCACTTTTGATCAGCTTACTTCTTATGGCCTGAGAAAAGCAGCAGAGTATTGCAGAAATGCTTGGGCCCCTGCTACCCTCATGGAATACCTGGAAGAAGCACCTGACTCTTGGCTTCCTATTGGTTCAGCCCCAGCTGTTGCAACCATGTGGGAAGTAAACCATTCGATGGTTGATCTCTCTCTGTCTCTCGATCTGATTGTATCTCTGCCTCTCAAATAAATAAATAACCCTTTAAAAAATAAGTAGGATCTTGCAATAGTAAAATGCTCATGCTGTTCCATTTACACAAAGGACTTTGTTGGGATCAATTGCTAGCTTAGTAATTGGTGACTTGAACGTTATAATTGGTGGAGTTGTAGCTGCCTCCAAATCATATTTGGGCAGAGAGTACTCTGACACTGGAATGTAGCTTGACCAGATATCCTTTATTATTTTAGACTTGTTCTAAATAGTAACAGTTCTTATCAGTAGGACAGTTTCTGAAGCATTGGAAGCAAGGTACATTCTGAGTACATTTTTATAGCTGTTGAAAGTACATGTTTCAGAGTCAAATTAATGTTTATTCCAACAACAATCCCACTCCTTGTGTTAACTGCTTCAATAAGTTTCTGTCCTTTCCCCTTAAAATATTAATAATAAGATAATTTGTTCTAATTCCTACTGCACGAATTATATCTGTTGATTCATTTCTAAAGATTTTATTTATTTGAGACAGAGGAGAGGGAGAGGGAGAGGGAGAGGTGGGGGGAGAGAGAGAGAAAGTCTTCCCTCCGATGGTTCACTACCTAGATGACCACAATGGCCAGAGCTGAGCTGATCCAAAGCCAGAGCCAGGAGCTTCTTCCAGGTCTTCCATGCAGGTACAGAGGCCCAAGGACTTGGGCCATCTTCCACTGCTTTCCCAGGCCATAGCAGAGATCTGGATTGGAAGTGGATCAGCTGGGACTTGAATGGGCACTCATATGGGATGTGGGGCTGCAGGCGGAAGATTAACCCACTATGACACAACATTGACCCCAGTTGATTCTTAAAATGCAGTTATGATAATGACAGGCACATGCTAAGCCCTCAATAAATAATAATTATTTTCATAATTTTATTATTACCCAGTTGTTCAGAAAATTTAAAGAATTGTACATAAGGGACTTATTAACATCATCATCATTCCAGATTTCCTAGTGCTTCTGCATAAACTAAAGTGCTTACCATGGAAATCATGATGTAATTCTACATCACTGAAAAGGAAAGAAAATATTTGCCATGCAAAGGAAAAATGTGACATAGTAAATCAGAAATGTGGAATAATATCAAAAATACAACAGCAAGAGGTATATGGTCTCTTTATATTACAGTCAGAACACAAACTAATGGGACAATGTGCTAAAATGTTCCAAGGTTAAATATATTCTGAAAAGTTTCAGCAGAGCAGTAAAATTAATAAATACATATGATATTAAGGCCATGAAGAAGATTCAAACTCAAAAAAATAAAAAAAGTCTGAATCATAAAAGATTTCTAGTATATAGAGGATATTAGTCAACAGATAGTGACAAATCATTTTGTTTCAATACATAGAATGGAATAAGAAACAGAGAGACTGAAGGAAGAAGAATAAAAGCTACATATAATGAAGGGTTCCCTAAATGTTAAGGATGCTAAACATGAAAAGGAGTACTCAAGGAAATCCGGTTAAGGAAGAGATTTTCATCATCTGAGTTTAAATGTGGTCTTGCCTGAAGGCCAGAAAATGGACTTGACAACTCTCAAGTTTTCATGAGCCATTTGAATAAATATTTGAGTAAAAGTTATTATATTTTTCACAGTTGAAAGGTTTTGTGCTGCCAGGATGGATTACCAGCCATATTTTAGGATCATCTTCAGAAATTCACACTTATGTTACTCTACTGAAGATTTATTTACATCCTATTACAATTGAGTTTCCTACAGAGACTCTAAACACAAGCTCTGTTCCATACTACCTTTATCAGGATTTGATGCTGAGCTCAGTGAACACTGGAGTTTCTAAATAAATACATTGCAGATGCACAGAGAATTGAACTTTAAATGGCTTATATTGCTCATAAAACCTCTAGGCTTAAGAAAAAATTATCAGTGCATTCTCGGAAAATAACTTTTTCATTATTGCTTTAACAATAAAATAAGATAAAGCATAATTTTAGAAAGTGGAATTGACATTGTGAGAGGAGGCAAATAGAATACAGGAGGAAAAGAAGATAACCCTGTGGTATTGGATTAGAGGTATGAACAAGAAATTTAATTCTCATCAATTTATCTAAACACAATGAGTAAAAGTAAAATTGAATACCATGAAAGTAGATAGATAGATAGATAGATAGATAGATAGATAGATAGATATAGATGAGTGTATAATAATATTTATAAATAATATGCCATGGATAAATAAAGCAACTTCTAAAAAATTCATGTATGCATGAAGTATTCAAAAAGCTAATGGAAAATGCAGACCAATGGGGGAAAAATTGAGCCTGATATCAAAAAATTTTGGCACCAAAATAAAGCCACTTGTTTTTCAAACCTTATTTATTGACATTTTATTTTATAAGAGAGAGAAAGAGAGAGATCACATCTACCAAATCACTCTCCAAATGTCATCAACAGTAAACACATGGCCAAGCCAAAGCCAGGAGGCAAGAACCCCATATGGGTAACCTTCTCGGTTGATAGAAACCCAAGTTTTGAACCAACACGTGATCTGAGTGAATATTAGCCAGAAACTGGAATAGGAAGTGGAGTTGAGATTAAAACTCTGTCACTGAAATATGGGACTCAGGAGGCATGGGTGACATCTTAACTGCTGTGCCAAATTTTTGCCTCTACTCTTATCTTTTAATTCAATATTTCTACTAAAATAAGACCAATTATAAAGGTTACAGTAGCCCTAGTAGAAATTAAAGATTCTAATGCTGGGATTAAAAAATAGGAAATGTTCCTGAAAAATACTACTGTGCAAGAAAATTATAGGCTTTGGGAAGATGGTGGAATAGGGAGGGAGCTTACTGCTCTAGTTTAGGAAAGATAGCTAAAACTGAAAAGAGGGGAGACAGGCCAAGTCGTTGCTTATCAATAGTAACCTTGAATATAAATGGCCTCAACTTTCTGGTTAAAAGATACAGATTGGCTGAATGTATTAAAAAAAAAAAAACAATACCCATCTATTTGCTGCTTATAAGAAATACATCTCACCAACAAAGATAGATACATGCAGACTGAAAGCAAAAGGATGGAAAAATGAATTCCATACTAATAGAGACAGGCGAAAAAAAACCAACATATGTAGACATTGTTATTTCAGACAAAATATACTTTGACAGAAAAACTCCTAGGAGAGACAAAGAAGGGCACTATGTAATGATTAAGGGCTCAATTCAACAGGAAATAATAAAGGAATTAGGACTTAATTACAGGGCACCTGGCTACTTAAAGGAAACATCAATGGATCTAAAGGGACACATAGACTCCAATGCAGTAGTAATGGGGGACTTTAGCACCCCACTTACAACAAAAGATATATCAACCAGATAGAAATTCAGCAAGGAAAAAAAGAAAAAAACAGTTAGTCAAAACTATAGACCAAATGGACATAAGGGATATCTACAGAACTTTTCAAACTACAGTTGCAGAATACACATTCTTCTCACCAGTATACGCGAATTTATCTAGGATAGACCACAGGCCATAAAGCAGGTCTTGGCAAACTCAAAAAGAAATTGAAATTATACTATTCATCTTCTCTGACCAGAATGGAATGAGGCTAAAAATCAACAACTCAAGAATCTCCAGAATATATACAAACACGTGGAGAGTGAACAATGTGCTCCTGAATGAACAGATGGTCATAGAAGAAATCAAAAGAGAATTAAAAAAAATTCTGGAAAATAATGAAGACAATCTGTATTTCAAAACTTACAGGATACAACAGAAATAGTGCTAAGAGGAAAGTTTTTAACAAATGGTGCTTACATAAAGAATTTGGAAAGACTCCAAATAAATGAGTGAGAAAACAATAGCAAATCAAACCCAATTAATAGGAGAAAAGAAATAATAAAAATAACAAAAACCCACTCAAAATGGATCAAAGAACTAAATCTATGACCACATACTATCAAATTATGAGAGAATATTGGGGAAACATGGAAGATGTTGGCATAGACAAAGATTTCTTCAAAAATACCCCAGAAACACAGGCAAGCAAAGCCAACCTAGACAAAGGGCATAATATCAAGCTGACAAGCTTCTGTACTGCAAATGAAACATTCAGGAAAATGAAGAGGTAACTGATGGGGCCGGTGCCATGGCTCAGTTGGCTAATCCTCCGCCTGTGGCACTGGCATCCCATATGGGAGCTGGGTTCTAGACCCGGTTGCTCCTCTTCCATTCCAGCTCTCTGCTGTGGCCCGGAAAGGCAGCGGAGGATGGCCTAAGTGCTTGGGTGCTGGTATCAGGAAGCAAGGAAGAAGTACCTGGCTCCTGGCTTCAGATTGGTGTAGCTCTGGCCATGGCGGCCATTTGGGGGGTAAACCAACAGAAGGAAGACCTTTCTCTCCTTCTCTCTTTCTCACTGTCTCACTCTATCTGTCAAATAAATAAATAAATAAATAAATAAATAAATAAATAAAATAGGTAACTGACAGAACAGGAGGAACTATTTGCAAGTTATTAAACTAATAAAGGATTAATATCCAGAATCTAGAAAGAGCTGAAGAAACTCAACAACAAAACAAACAAGCCAGTTAAGAAAGGGGAAAAGGACTTGAACAGGTTTTTCAGAAGGAGAAAGCCTAATGGCCAACAGACACATGAAAAATGCTCAGGATCACTATCCATCAGGGAAATGTAACTCAAAACCACACTGAGGTTTCAACTCACTCCAGTTATAATGGCTTTCATACAGAAAACAACAAACAACAAATTGTGGTGAGGATGTGGGGTAACATACCCTAATCCATTGTTTTGGGGAATATAAACTGGTACAGCCGCTGTAGAAGACAGCAAGGAGATACGTTAGAAATCTGAATATAGACCTACCCTATGATACACCCTTCCCATTCCTGAAAATTTATCCAAAGGAAATGAAATCAGCATATGAAAGAGTTCTTTGTACCTCCCTATTTATTGCAGCTTAACTCACAATAGCTAAGATATGAAATCAACCCAAATGTCCATCAACTGAGGATTGGATTAAAAAATTTTGGGCTATGTACACCATGGAATGCTACATACAGGTTAAAAAAACAAAAAACAAAAAACATGAAATCCTGTCGTTCGCAACAAAATGGATGCCATTGGAAATCATTATTCTTAGTGAAATAAGCCACTCCCCTAAAGACAAATATTATATGTTCTCCCTGAACTATGTTAACTAGAAGAGTACCTAAAACTTAATCTACAGAAGTGAAATTGACACTTTGAGATGCAATGATTTTGAAATTCCCTCATCTCAACTGTTGAGGAAATTTTTTTCTTGTACTATTTGTTGAAACTTTACTTAGTGTATGACTAATCTTATTTATATAAAGGTAATTGAAAATAAACCTTAGAAAAAATAAGAATATTAATAGGAGAGGGAGGAGGAAGAAGGATGAGAGGGCAGGCAGGAGGCAGGCTATGGTGGGAAGAGTAACTATGTTCCTAAATTTATATTTATGATAGGTATGAAGTTTGTATTTCTAAAATAGAATTTTAAAAAGAAAACTATAGAATAGAAACCTAGTATAGAACTGCCATCACTGAAGACTAATTGTAAATGCTATTTACCCTAAAAGTTTTTTTTTAATAGAAAACATTTATTTAATAAACATAAATTTTGAAAGTACAACTTTTGCATTATGGTGGTTTTTCCCCCCATAACCACCCTCCCACCCGCAAACCATCCCATCTCCCACTCCCTCTCCCATCCCATTCTCCATTAAGATTCATTTTAAATTATCTTTATATACAGAAGATCAACTCTATATTAAGTAAAGATTTCAAGTTTGCACCCACACAGACACACAAAGTATAAAGTACACTTTGAAGATTGGTTTTACCGGTAATTCACATAGTACAACACATTACAGAGATCCTACATGGTGAGCAAGTGCACAGTGACTGCTGTTGTTGATTTAACAATTGACACTCTTATTTATGTCAGTCATCACCCGAGGCACTTGTCATGAGCTGCCAAGACTATGGAAGCCTCTTGAAGAACATGTACTTCTTTTACATTATTTACACAGATTTTTACAGACAATATTGATAGTATATATGTATTATTTTGTGGCTTGCTTTTTTTGTATTTAGCTATATGTATTAAACAGCATTTTTTTATTTATGAGAGAAAGAGAGAGAGCAAGCTCATAACCACTGGTTCATTCTCCAGATGCCTATAATTGTCAGGGCTGGGCTGGGCCAAAACCAGGAACTAGGAACACAGTCCAGCTTTCACATGTGAATGGCAGGAATCTGATTACTTGAGCCATCACTGCTGCCTCCCCTTGTCTGCATTAGCAGGAAATGAGTCAGGAGCCAGAGGTGGGTGTTGAACTGAGGCACTCTTGATATAGGACACAGGTGACTCAACCATCAGGCCAAACACCTAACCCTCTTATTCTTTTTTTTTTTTAACTTTTATTTAATGAATATAAATTTCCAAAGTACAGCTTATGGATTACAATGGCTTCCCCCTCCCATAACTTCCCTCCCACCCGCAACCCTCCCCTCTCCCGCTCCCTCTCCCCTTCCATTCACATCAAGATTCATTTTCAATTCTCTTTATATACAGAAGATCAATTTAGTATAAAGATTTCAACAGTTTGCACCCACATAGAAACACAAAGTGAAACATACTGTTTGAGTACTAGTTATAGCATTAAATCACAATGTACAGCACATTAAGGACAGAGATCCCACATGAGGAGCAAGTGCACAGTGGCTCCTGTTGTTGACCCAACAAATTGACACTCTAGTTTATGGCGCCAGTAACCACCCTAGGCTGTCCTCATGAGTTACCAAGGCTATGGAAGCCTTCCAAGTTCGCCGACTCTGATCATATTTAGACAAGGTCATAAAAGACAGAGTGAGGATACTAACCAATGATCCTAAGAGTGGCATTTACCAGGTTTGAACAATTATACAGCTTTAAGTGGGGAAGAGGACCATCAGTACACACAGGTTGGGAGTAGAGCCATTGGTGGTAGAGTAGAGGTTATGATTACAAAGGAATGAGGCCCAATTACGCTAGACAGGGTCTAGAAAAAAGGACAGAATCATTATTAGAGGAGCTAAGAAAGGTGCTGTCTACGCTACAATTAAGTTTTCTGATTGAGAGGCAAATAGAACCTGACAGAAGGGCCTTCATAATAATCTGTTGGGCTTTAGGCCTGGTAAGTTAAAAGGCCCAGACCTATCTATCTCTTCACGTGGGGTACATCCTAAGGGAGGTGTGAACCTCGTAGGGGAAGGCACTCTGTTGACTTTCATTACTTGGCGCTCTCCTCCTAAAAGGTTTTTTGAGAGGAATTTTGTCTTAACTACAACATTTTCTGATCTTCTCAGGAAATGACATGCTAAAAAACTTAACATTGACCAGTGTTTTCTTTGTAGTAATTTTATATTTATATGTGTGCCATTTTAATTCAAGCCACAACAGTACACAGGAGAGGTCTAACATTACTCATCTTTGTCATATTTTCAATGCTTAGTCATTTGCATCCAAAGGAAACTCTATTAATTGAAGATTTTGCAGTCCAGATAATTATATGGAACATTGACAAAAGCCTCAAGTTATTATTTAAATTTTGAATTTTCTTTTGTTTAAATAGCTCACATTTATTTTCTTACAAGTCTGGTGATAAGAAGTTTGAAATGGATCTTGCCAGATTACATTCAAGATACTGACTGCACTGTATTCCTCCTGGAGATTCTAAATGAGAATCTACTTTCTTGCCTTCTCTAGCTTTTAGGGGCTACCAAAAATATAAAATAGAGCTAGAAGATGAAACCATCGTGTGTATGTTCTTTTGAAAATTCTGCACTCTTCAAGGGATTTACACTGAAATTTGGTGTGTATATTTAGGTTGTGGATATATTTGTATATTGCATCAATGAAAAGAAATCATTTAAGTATATATATTGATTCATTAAAGAGAACAGTTTAAGTTAGTTTTAGGATCAGTTATTTTATTTATTTGAGAGGTAAAGTTACAGACAGTGAGAAGGAAAGGCAGAGAGAAAGGTCTTCCTTCCGTTGGTTTACTTCCCATGTGGCCGCAAAGGCTGGAGCTACGCAGATTTGAAGCCAGGAACCAGGAGCTTTTTCCCGGTCTCCCTTGCAGGTGCAGGGGCCCAAGCATTTGGGCCATCTTCTACTGCTTTCCCAGGCCATAGCAGAAAGCAGGATTGGAAGAGGAGCAGTCAGGACTAGAACTGGTGCCCATATGGGATGCTGGTGCCACAAATGGAGGATTAACCTACTGAGCCACGGTACTGGCCCCAGGATCAGTTATTTTCAAATGCATTGTATTAGTTTACAAGAGCTACTATGACTAATAAAGCACACCACTCTGGGTAACTTCATGATCATAATATTTTTTCCACAATTCTGAATGTTGGAAGTCTAACATAAACATGGAGCCTGTTGGTTTCTTATCAATCCACTATTTTTGGTTGTCCTATGACAATATTAAATTTTTTAATATACTATTTATTCATTTGAAAGGCAGAGTGACAGAGTGAGACAAGTATCTTCCATGTCCTAGTTCCTTTCCCAGATGGCTATGTTGGGTGAATCACCCGAAACTTGGAGTCTGGAGCCATCTCCCACTGTATTCTCAGGTGTATTAGCAAGGAGGGGAATCGGCAGCACAGCAGGTAGGATGCAAACCAGTGCACTTATATAGGATTCTTGCCTTGGAAATGGTGGCTTAAGCCACTGCTTCACAATGCCAGTCCTCATGACTATTTTCTTCTGGTGTCTCCACATGACTTTTCCTATGTGTCTCTCTGTTCCAATCTCCTCTTTTCTTTTTTTCTTTTTTTAAAATTTATTTATTTATTTGAAGGACAGAGGTACAGAATGAGAGAGGCAGAGAGAGAGAGAGGTCTTCCGTTCACTGGTTCACTCCCTAAATAGCCACAATGGCCAGAGCTGTGCCCATCTGAAGCCAGGAGCCAGGAGATTCCTCCAGGTCCTCAAAACTAGTGCAGAGGCCCAAGCACTTGGGCCATCTTCTACTGCCTTCCCAGCCAATAGGAGAGAGCGGATCAGAAGTTGAGCAGCCAAGACTTGAACCAGCAGCCATATGGGATGCTGGCACTGCAGGCGCCAGCTTTACCCACTACACCACGTCGCTGGCCCCTCTGATCTCCTCTTCTTATAGGGTAACCTGATTTATTAGTTAAGTCATACTCATATGAGTGCAATTAACCTTAATTACCTCCTTAATGGCCCTATCACCTGGAACAGGATCTATCCAGTGATAAAAGTGCCACTTGTGATATCTACTTTCCATGTTGGACTGCACAGATTTGAATTCTGCCTCTGTTCCAGTTCAAGATTTCTGTTAATGTGTAATGTTGTATGTGACAGTTGATGGCTCAAGTAGGTGGCTCCCACATGGGAGACCTGGATTGAATTTCTTGCTTTGTTTTTGACCTGGCAAAACCTTGTTGTTGATTATATTTGTGGAGTGAACCACAAATTTGTGGATGAGAGAGCTCTGTTTTTCTGTATGTCTCTTTGCTATTAAAAGTAACACATGGGACATGTACTCCATAGAATACTATATAGCAGTAAGAAACAACGAAACCCGGTCATTTGCAACAAGATGGAGCAATCTGGAAAACATCATGCTGAGTGAATTAAGCCAGTCCCAAAGAGACAAAGATCATTTGTTTTCCCTGATCAGTGACAACTGAGCACCAAAGGGGAAACCTGTTGAAGTGAAAAGGACACTATAAGAAACAATGACCTGATCAGCTCTTGTCCTGATTCTAGATGTACAATGTAATACTTTACCCTTTTTAGTATTTGTTGTTGTTGTTGTTGTTGTTGTTGTTGTTCTAGTACTAGTGGTTGAACTCTGTAATTAACACACAATTATTCTTAGGTGTTTAAATTCTAAAGTGATCCCTGTTAAATCTAAGAGTGGAAAAAGAGAGAGAGGAGATGTACAATTTGGGACATGCACAATCAGTCTTGCCCCAAATGGTGGAGTTAGAAATGTGCCAGGGGATTCCAACACAATCCCATCAAGGTGGCATGTACCAATGCCATCTCACTAGTCCAAGTGATCAATTTCAGCTCACAATTGATGGCTCTGATAGGTCTAAGAGTCAAAGGGATCACACAAACAAGACAAGTGTCTGCTAATACTAACTGATAGAATCAAAAAGGGAGAGAAGGATCCAACATGGGAAGCGGGATACACAGCAGACTCATAGAACGGCAGATGTCCTATACAACACTCTGACCTTAGAATCAGCGCTTAAGGCATTCAGATCTGGCTAAAGAGCCCATGAAAGTATTGTAGGCATGGAAAGCCAAGATACCATGGAAAAGAAAAAAAAAAAAAAAGAAGAAGAAGACCTAAATGAAAGATCTCTGTGAGTGAGATCCCAGTGGAAAGAACGGGGCCATCAAAGAAGGAGGTACCTTTCTCCGAAGGGAGGAGAGAACTTCCACTTTGACTATGACCCTATCGGAATAAGATCAAAGTCAGCGAACTCTAAAGGCTTCCATAGCCCTGACAACACATGACTAGAGCCTCGGGAGATTACTGACGCCATGAACAGGAGTGTCAAATTGTTAAATCAGCAACAGGAGTCACTGTGTACTTACATCCCATGTGGATCTGTCCTTAATGTGTTGTCTAATGTGCAGTGATGCTATAACTAGTACTGAAACAATATTTTTACACTTTGTGTTTCTGCGTGGGTACAAACTGATGAGATCTTTATTAATTATATACTGAATCGATCTTCTGTATATAAAGATAATTGGAAATGAAAAAAAAAACCTGGTCGTTAAATTGGAAATGGCATAGAAAATTAATTAATTTTTAAAAAAAATATTATGTAGGATCTCTGTCTTTAATGTCCTGTACACTGTTATTTGGTGCTAAAACTAGTACTCCAACAGTATTTTTTTCACTTTGTGTTGCTATATGGGGGCAAACTGTTGAAATCTTTACTTAATATATACTAAACTGATCTTCTGTATATAAAGAGAATTGAAAATGAATCTTGATGTGACTGGAAGGGGAGAGGGAGCTGGAAAGGGGAAGGTTGTGGGTGGGAGGGATGTTCTGGGAGGGGGGAAGCCATTGTAACCCATAAGCTGTACTTTGGAAATTTATATTCATTAAATAAAAGTTTAAAAAATGGAAAAAATAGTAATACAGGAATATAAATTTAAGTAAAAGTCAGATCTCCAAATATAGTCACTTTATGCAGTACTGATTAGAACTTACATGTGTGTTTTAGGGGTAACAAAAGTTAACTTATAACATGTATTTTTTAAAAATTTATTTGAAAATCAGAGTTACACAGAGAAGGAGAGGCAGAAAGAGAGAGAGAGAGAGAGAGAGAGAGAGAGAAAGAGAGAGAGAGAGAGAAAGAGAGAGAGGGAGAGAGAGGAGAGAGAAGTCTTCCATCGGCTGATTCACTTTCCAGTTGGCCACATTGGCCAGAGATGAGCTGATTTGAAGCAAGGAGCCAGGAGCTTCTTTGGGTCTCCCACACAGTTGCAGAGCCCCAAGGACTTGGGCATCTTCTACTGCTTTCCCAGGCCATAGCAGAGAGCTGGATCAGAAGTGGAGCAGCCAGAGCTTGAACTGGCGCCCATATGGGATGCCGGCACTGAAGGCAGTGGCTTTAACTGCGGCACCACAGCACTGGCCTCAACATATATTTTTTTTAAAGGTTTATATTTTTTTTATTTTTATTTTTTTGACAGGCAGAGTGGTCAGTGAGAGAGAGACAGAGAGAAAAGTCTTCCTTTTGCCATTGGTTCACCCTCCAATGGCCGCCGTGGTAGGCACGCTGCAGCCGGCGCACCACGCTGATCCGATGGCAGGAGCCAGGTGCTTCTCCTGGTCTCCCATGGGGTGCAGGGCCCAAGAACTTGGGCCATCCTCCACTGCACTCCCTGGCCACAGCAGAGAGCTGGCCTGGAAGAGGGGCAACCAGGACAGGATCGGTGCCCCAACTGGGACTAGAACCCGGTGTGCCGGCACCGCAAGGCGGAGGATTAGCCTAGTGAGCCGTGGCGCTGGCCAAGGTTTATTTATTTATTTGAAAGTCAGTTACACAGAGAAGGCGAGGCAGAGAGAGGTCTTCCATCCACTGGTTCACTCCCCAAATGGACGCAACGGCCGGAGCTGCACCAATTTGAAGCCAGGATCTTCTGAGTCTCCCACGTGGGTGCAAGAACCCAAGGACCTGTGCTGTCAGCTACTGCTTTCCCAGGCCATAGCAGAAAGCTAGATCTGAGGCTGAGCAGCTGGGACTCAAACCGGCACCCAAATGGGATGCCAGCACTGCAGGAGGCGGCTTCACTCACTACGCAGCACCAGCCCCTCAACATGTATTCTTAAATATGTGATCTTAACTGTGGAAATGTACACTAGATTGTCATTTTAGAGTTAGAAAACCCAAGAGAATATAAATGAATATGTGTGGCTTAAACAAGGGAAGAAAAAAAAATCACTTTATCCTATTCAGAAAGGGAATCTTATGGGCCAGTCCTGTCTTATAATAATCCTCTTCCTGTTAGAGTTTTTATGCATGTGGAAGAACCATATTATTCCCTTTTTGTTTTTTGAAACCCAATTTTCCACAAAGAACATATCATCAAAACAGAGAATCCATAAAGAAACATTGGATTTCAGGCAATCTTTAGAAGAAATGAACTGGCACATACAGAACATTCCACCTAACAGTACCAGAAGACACTCTTTCCTTTATAGTACGTGAAATGCTCTTTAAGGTAAAGCATCTGTTAGGCTACAAAACAATTTTCAACAACGTTCAGGATATAGAAGTTGTATCAAGTATCTTTTCTTACGATGAAGGGAAGAAACACGAAATTAATAGCAGGAAGGGTTTTGGAAAATTCAAAATTACATATAAATTTAAAAATATGTCTCTGAATAATGACTGGTCAAATAAGAAATTAAAAGAGAAATGTAAATTGGTCTCCAAAAAATGAAAATTGAAACAGAGTATACCAAAACATATGAAATATATCAAACGGGGGAAAATACAGCAATAAATTTCCACACCAAAAAGGAGCAAGACCTTAAATGAAAAACTTAATATTACACATCAGAGAATTAGGAAAAAATAGTAAAGTAAGCCAAAAATTAGTAGAAGAAAGGTGACAGTAATGATCAACAAGAAATAGATGACATAAAAATGGAAAGACAATCAAAAAGATCAATAAAGTTATAAATTGAGTCTTTGAGAACATAAACAAAAATGACACAACTTTAGCCAGACTATGGGAACAAGAGGGAGGGCATAAACACATAGAACGAGAAACAGAGGTGTATATATCACAACTGACACAACAGAAATACAAGGGATCATGATAGACTACTATGCATAATTATATATGAACGAAGTGGAAAACCCAAAAAAAATGGATACATTCCTAGAAACTTGCAATCTACCAAAGCTGAATCAAGAAGAAATGAAAAGGTTGAATTGAGAATAATGAATAAGATTATTTAAACCATAACTAAAAAGCTCCCATCATTGGGGCTGATACTTTGGCACAATGAGTTAACCTGCTTATTGTGATTCTGGCATCCCATATTAAAGTGCAGGTTTAAGTTCTGGGTAATCAAATCTGATCCGATTTCCTGCTAATAAGCCTTGGGAGGCAATAGATCATGGTCCAAGTACTTGGACCCTGACATTCATGTGCGAGACCCTCATGGAGTTCTTGGCTCTTTGCTTTGATCTGACACAGCTCTGGCCACTGTGGTTATTTGGAGAGTGAACAATCTCTCTTTCTCTTTCTCTCTCTTTATTGCTCTTCCTTTCAAATAAATAAATTAACGGTTTATAAAATTAAGAAAAATCTCATCACAATATAGCCCAGGGTAAGTAGGTTTTATGGCAGAAATATTGAGTCAGTTACAAGGCTGGTGTTATCCTGATACCAAACTCAGATAAATACATTGTAAGTAAAGATATTTACCAGCCAGTATCACTGAAAAAAAGATGTAAATGTTCTCAAAAATACTAGCAAAACATATTGAATAGAATATATATATATATTTGACAGGCAGAGTGGACAGTGAGAGAGAGAGACAGAGAGAAAGGTCTTCCTTTTTGCCGTTGGTTCACCCTCCAATGGCCGCCGCGGTAGCGCGCCGCGGCCGGCGCACCGCGCTGATCCGATGGCAGGAGCCAGGTGCTTCTCCTGGTCTCTCATGGGGTGCAGGGCCCAAGAACTTGGGCCATCCTCCACTGCACTCCCTGGCCACAGCAGAGAGATGGCCTGGAAGAGGGGCAACCGGGACAGGATCGGTGCCCCGACCGGGACTGGAACCCGGTGTGCCGGCGCCGCAAGGCGGAGGATTAGCCTAGTGAGCCGTGGTGCCGGCCTGAATAGAATATTGAAATGATCATTTAACACAATCAGGTGGTATTTATCCCTGGAATAGATGATTTGCTCAGCATTTGCAAATCAATAAATGTGATTCAATATATTAGCAGATGTAGAAAAAGGAAGTATTTGACAAAATTCAACATTCTTTCATGACAAAACTCTCAATAACTTAAGTATAGAAGGACTATTCCTCAACATAATAAAAACAATATTACAAGTCCACAGCTAACAGCTAACATAATGGTTAATGCGGAGAAGCTAAAGGTTTTGTCTCTAAGATCTGGAGCAGGACAAAAATGTCCGCTTTAGCCATTTTTATTTGATATAGTACTAGAGGTTCTCATCAGGGCAATTATGCCAAAAAAAAAAAAAAAAAAAAAAAAACCAACAACAACAAAAAAAAAACAATGTAGCCAGATTGCAAAAAGTGATATTAAATTATCATTTGCAGATGACATGATATTGTATGTAGAAAGCATCAAAGTTCCCCTTCACCTAATATCAACACTAATAATACTTGGGATCCTGCCACCCAAGTGGGTTACTCAGACTGAGTTCCTGGCTCTTGACTTTGGTCTGACCATGCCTCTGCTATTGTGATCATTTGAAGGGTGAAGCAGCAGATGGGAGATCTCTCAACCTATTTCGCTCTCCAGTGTTTCATATTGCAGATCTATTTCCCAGCATTCAGGGATCCTTACTAGGTACCCACCATTCTCAAGCTCAAACTGTATCACAATCTATTCTTAGATACCACTGTCTGACCCTGGACTTCTAAAATGGCTTCTTGATTAAGAATCTTTCACTATTGCCTCCCCAGATCTTCAAAAGCCATAGTAAGAGTAAAATACTTATGACACAACATTTAAAACTCTCAAAAAGTTCTTTAGTGTTGCTTATCATGGGGAAGCAAACTCATCTCTTCACATGGACTGAATAATCCTAAATTCATCACCTTATCCTTCTCTACTCCTCTGCCTTCTTCTACATCTATGCTTCCCTTTTGTTCACTCTGTTCCAGTCACTCTTATGATGGCACTCTCATCTCCAATAGATGACACACTTCTAACACTACTGTTATAATATTACAAAAATATCTCATTCATTTATTTCCATGTTTATCATCCATCTCACCCACAAAAATCCAAGCTCTATGAGAAGATGAAATTTGACTCTGGTTTTACTCTCTAAGGTTCTTCTATAGCTCAGCTTACAGAAGGCAATAATAAATATTTCTAAAAATATTAATAAACATAAATAATATTAATTATTTATATGTAAATTATTATATCATATTATTATGGATACTGATCATAAAGTAATTATTATATATTGTATTGATTATTTGTATGTTAATATAAATATTAATAAATATAGACATTTAAATATTAATAAATATTTTAAGTTTTACTTTTTATTTTTGACAGGCAGAGTGGACAGTGAGAGACAGAGAGAAAGGTCTTCCTTTTCCGTTGGTTTACCCCTCAATGGCTGCTGCAACAGGCGTGCTGCGGCCGGCGCACCGCACTGATCCCAAGCCAGGAGCCAGGTGCTTCCCCTGGTCTCCCATGCGGGTACAGGGCCCAAGCACTTGGGCCATCCTCCACTGCACTCCCAGGCCACAGCAGAGAGCTGGACTGGAAGAGGAGCAACTGGGACAGAATCTGGCACCCTGACCGGGACTAGAACCCGGGGTGCCAGCGCCGCAGGTGGAGGATTAGCCTAGTGAGCTGTGCTGCCGGCCTAAATTTATTTATTTTTTACCAAGAAACATTTTGTTTAAGGTATACAAACTTCATGCATTTCATATATACAAATTTAGAAATGTAGTAATTCTTCCCATCTTACCCTTCCTCTTGTCCACACTCCCATCCTTATACTCCTCCCTGTCTATTCCTTCTTATTTTATACAAAGATCTTTTTTCAATTAACTTTATGCTCATAAGATTCACCCTACAATAAACAAAGAGAACAAAAATTAGTATGGAAAAATTTAAAAAAAAATCTGTTCCTCAACAATCAAGACACAGCTCCTCAAAATCATTGCATCTCTAAGTATCAATTTCACTTCTATAGATTACTTTTTAGGTACTCTATTAGTTAACATAGATCAGAGAGAATATATGGTATTTGTCTTTTAGGGATGCCTTACTTTGTTAAGTATAACGGTTTCCAGTTGCATCCATTTTGTTGAAGATGACAAGATTTCATTTTTTTGTAAATGCTATTAGTAGTCCATGGTGTCTATGACTCATAATTTCTTTATCCAGTTTTCAGTTGATGGATATCTGTGTTGATTTTATAGCTTTGCTATTGTGAATTGAATTGCAATAAGCATGGGGATACAAATAATTCTTTTATATGTAACAACTCTGCTTTTCAAATAAATAAATAAATCTTTAAAAAAAGAAATATTGATTGAGTAAATGATTGTGTTGATACAAATCCAATATTTGGATATGCTGTGTATTAATGTATTAATAGTGCTTATGGTCATTATTTACCTATTCAGTATAAATATATGAAAGACATTTTTTTCAAGTTGTTTACATTTTAAAATTTCCTGTTCTAGCTTACTCATTAAATTAGTGAACCCATGTGTTGATAAAGTGAAAACATGCAGGATATAAGATGCAGCTTTTGTATGTGATGGATTCACTTTTAAATTCTACATATGAGAAAGTAATTGATTTCATGAATCAATCTCCTGCATGATTTTTATAAGGAATATTCTAGGTCTTTACTTCCCAATATATTTTATAATGGTCAAAGCCAGTTATTTGAATTCAAACTGAAATTAATTTTTTTTAAGAAAAGTTCATTTGTACTGGTCACATTTCATGTCCTCAAAAGATACATATGTCTGGTGGCTAATGACAATACAAAATCAGAACAATTCCATCATTTATAATGGGCAGTCCTTGCTCTAGGGTATTTATAGAGCCAATGTATCAGAACATTACAGTATAATAGAAAGTATGTATTTGTAGTGAAAAAGGAAATTGTTTCTTGCATAGCCTATTTAAATAGTTTAAGTTCTTAATATTTCTATTACAAGCCACTTTGAACTTAGTGGTCTAAATAAAGGTTTATTATCTCTATTCTGTGGGTCAACAAGGCTCAATAATTTGATTCTTCTGTTCCACTTGCTATGGCTAAAATCACCCATGTGATTAGGGTGTGTTTAGGTGGGAACTCAGCCAGTTCTCTTAATACTAAATATATTTCCCATACTTCAGGAGCTCTCTCTCTCTCTGTAGCCTCTCCTCATTTAATAAACTAATTTGTTATTTGTTAGAATCCAAACTAGGAAGTTCCAAGAAAAAAACCACCCTGATGTACATATGCTTTTGATTCACACTTTCTGATATTCTAATGGAAAAGGCAACAAACAGGAACAAGCTCAGAATTATTGTGGAAGAGAGTCATACAAAGCTTGAATACTAGTGAGAATAGTTTCGATGAGACTTACGAAGCAGCCTGTTACAAACAATATTAATGATACTTTCAGCAACTGATAATTTGCCACTGAAAACATGCCATGTTTTACAGGGTAGGAATAACCTATAAAAGTCCTGTGAGCAAATCAACTTAAGCAACCTTAACAAAACTCCATAAATGGGATAAACAACAGGTATTATTTCTTGAGACTACAAAGTCTAAGATCAAGATTCTTGCTAATGAACTTCCTGGTGAGACCCTCTTCCTGACTTACAGGTGACTGACTTGTCATCATGGTCTCACAACATGGAGAGAAGGAATTCTGGTATCCTTTTCCTTGTTCTGTAAGGACACCAGCCTTATAAGGTTATGGCCCAAACTGATAACTGCATTTAAACTTTCCCCTCCATGTAGATCATTGATCCCCACACAGTCACATTTGGAGTTAGAGTGCTTACGTATGAATTTGGTGTGGGGGATGCAGGGGCAAGCATTCAGTTCATAACAATCTCCAATCTTGAGAAAAAATCAAAATGAACGACAGTGAAGGCGTAGATAGGGGATAGTGGGAGGAGACTTGGTGAGGAAATTAAGGTCCTACTTGTGACACCCACCCCATATCAGAGTGTCTGGTTTTGAATCAAAGATTTGCTTCTTGTTACAGCTTGCTGCTGGTGCACATATTGGGAGGCTACAGGTGATGATGGCTCAGGTGGTTGGGTTCCTGCCGCGCATGTGTGAGACCAGCTGCAGGCCTCTGGGGAATAACTAGCAAATAGGAGATCTCTGAATTTCTCTGTGTCTTACTTTCAGACAAATAAAACAAGCATGAATATATACATGCATGTATGCATACATACATAAAACATGTAACAAACCAGCTGTAGAATCCCAGTTACTGTTTTTGGTGTGTTATTGACAACTGAATTCCGGAATGTTATCAGTATCATTACCATAGATGAGTACAAGGGGTCTTCAAAAGTTTATAGAAAATTCATAATAAGAGAAGACTATGCATGGATTTCCAAATTTTTTTTTTTATCAAAGTAACTTTTTTTTTTTTTTAACAGGCAGAGTGGACAGTGAGAGAGAGACAGAGAGAAAGGTCTTCCTTTGCCGTTGGTTCACCCTCCAATGGCCGCCGTGGCTGGCGCCGCTGCGGCTGGCGCACCGCGCTGATCCGATGGCAGGAGCCAGGTGCTTCTCCTGGTCTCCCATGGGGTGCAGGGCCCAAGCACTTGGGCCATCCTCCACTGCACTCCCTGGCCACAGCAGAGAGCTGGCCTGGAAGAGGGGCAACCAGGACAGGATCGGTGCCCCGACCGGGACTAGAACCTGGTGTGCCGGCGCCGCAAGGCGGAGGATTAGCCTAGTGAGCCGCGGCGCCGGCCCTCAAAGTAACTTTTTAAGAATGCCTTTGTCCCGAGAGATATTTTGAAATGTTTCATATAAACCAGATATAATCACCCTCTAAAGAGGCACCACTTCTTTCAAGCATGACTGTGATATCAGAGTTCCTTAGTCTTGCAGCTTTGCCATGTAAAGCCCATTATTTCCCTCCATTTGGAAGTAGGAATGAAAGGGAGAAATCAGGATAGTAATTTTGCTCAAATTACATTGATGTCAGACATGTAGTCTGGTACTCCTCATTTGCATTAATGATTGTTTACAATATAAAACATTAAAAATATTATTCTACACCAAAATATAAAGTGTTTTATTATTATTAGTTAGTTCTAAATCCTTATTTGAAGTTAAAGAAGCAAACTAAAACTTCATGTGACAATGGAAGTCACATAATGGAACAAAACTGCATGAAATAATTTCCTGTTTAAAGACTTTCAACCACAGATATAAAATATAAAGAAATATTATTGTTTGCCTTGAGTTGTCCTTTCCTTTTCATACTATCCACATTCATACAAGTCTTTTGAATGTAAAAATGACACAAATAAGAATATTTTTGCATAAAAGTGAAAATAGTCATAATGTTAAGAATGGTTACTTTTCTGAAAGAAAGTATTTCAACTACTTATTACTTTTATTTTTAAGTAGAAAATGAGAAAAACTGCAATTGCTCATTTTATTTGAATGAAGACAAAAGTATTTCATGAAAAATACTATTAAGCTTTTTAATATCCCATAAATCTTGTCATTCAACAAAATATCGAATATCAAATGCTGAATTTTAAACAGTTCCTAACCTGCTGTATTTTATAGCTCTTGAGCAAGTCCTACTTTTATTAATCATGCCATCAATTTCTCCCTTTCTTATAAATTTGTTTTAGCATTTATTGGTCTTCAGGCAATCTTAAACTTCAGAAATTTAGTTGGTCAGTTAGAAATGATAAATTTGAAAAGAAAATATATAATTAAAGCACATTGAAATTGTTAGAGTATTATCATGATTCAGTTATAGTGTTTTACAAATCCAATATCATTTCAAATTTGGAAAAAATAATAGCTGCCCCTTTTGTGTTTATGGAGAGCACATAAATTTGCAATAGGCACAGTAATATTAAAAAAAGAAAAGAAACTGCTTTCCTTAAAATCTTTTTTCTATTTCATTATATAGGCATTATTTTTTAAATTTCATTTGATAATATGAGTCACCTAAGACTAAAAAATGTTCCAGTGTCAAATGAAAACTAAAGTCCAATGTTTAATATAGTGAATATATCATTCTACTGACAACAAAATGATCCAATTTTATTTTTAGAAAACCAAATGACTATCATTTTAATTAAAAGATGATGTGCTGGTCATTATTGCTCATAGGAAGTCTGCAAATATGCTGGGGGTTATCACTGTAATAACCTTAATTATCATCTTTGGAATCTGTACAAATTATCTGTGCTTTAGCTCAGCTGATGACCAAATGGAAGTATTCTCATAGTGCTAACTTGCAATTTCAGTGCCAAAAAAAGCTGCAAATAAGACATTTTCTAGCAATTTAATAGGCTTCCTAAATATTTTGAGATTGTTGATTATCATCCATATAATCCTTCTACATCCATAATTTTAAAGTTTTATTACAGATCTACAGTAGGAACAAATGTAAAGTCTCTGGACCAAAGCAGCTAATGTCTGATATTGATCTGATATGCAACTTTGTTAAAAGAAAAAAGGAGTATATAAATAGGGTACGCTGTGGGTGAAAGTTTCTGCTTTGGAAGATTAGCTTTAAACAGGGGTGACATGTAGTTTTCATTGATTTAAAGTAAATATAAATCATTTTGTGAAAGATGTGAAAGAGTTTTAATTGCGTTTTCTGTATAAGAAAGCTTGAAAATCAAATTGCCATCTTGTCATGTTTGTTAAGCCCTCAATTTTTTTTTAAAATAAGACATCCTAGGAGATGTTAAGGTTTTTCCTATGTTAATTTCCTAAATGCCTGCAACTTTCAACTTATTTTTCTTAAAATATTTATCATTTGTCTACATTTTTAATATGTATTTTAATGAAATACATGAAAGAATATTAGCAAATGATCCTTATTAATTGTATTAAGATAGTTTTGAAATCACTACAAGCTGTTTGTTTTTGGAAGATATCTCCTATACAAGCATTTTCTATGCACCATCTGAAAGGCTACAGGTCATAGTAAATAGTATATGGAAAAATAATAGAGTGTGGTGATAATTTTCCTCGTTAGTAAAGTTTATCTTCTTTCACATTGAAAATAAATATAGTGAAGTATTAGTAACATTTTATTTTGAATCTTAAATTAAAGAACATTTATTCTAGACCAAATAGAATATTTGTAGGTAAGCCTAAGTGCAGAGAGTGACATTCATCAATTTTGAAATTTTTTATTTTTAAATGTTTGCAATTACATTTCTGTAAATTGTTTTCTTCCAAATTGCAACTGGAATGTTGTCCAACCAATTCAGTAACATAGGTATTTTCTACTGTTTTTCAAGTAATTTGTCATTGAATAAAGCACCTTCATTTAAAACACCTATAGTTGTTAGAAGAAATTTTATTAAAAATAGTCTGTTAGAAAGAAAGGCAAAGGCCAATATCACTAAAGAAAATAGTTTTAGAAACTGAATGATTTTCACATATCTGGAAGTCAGTGAGAACTATTGGATTGTATTATTTTTAGAGCCATAGTAATAACATGTTCTTGGATGCTGTTTTAAGGTTTAAATTAACTTACTATATTTGTTTTTTGTTGTATTATTGACAGTGGTGGAGGTGTATTTTTAGTAGATAGTAGAGTATGTATTACATGTTCTGATGTTATATCGTCTATTTTTAATTTCACATCTATGCAAGTTCCCTTCCCTTCCCTCCCCTCCCCTCTCCTCCCCTCCATTCCCCTCCCTCCATTTATTTTTCCCCTCTCCTTTTTCCCTCCCCTCTTCTCTTCTCTCCTCTCCTCCCCGCTCCTCTCCTCCCCTCTCCTTTCCTTCCCTCTTCTCTCCTCTTCTCGAGACAGAGAGCTCTCATCTAGTTTACATCCTAAATGTCTGCAATAGTCAGAACTGGCTAGGCCAAATCCAGCAGACAGGAACTCAATCCATCTTCCTATATGGATGACAGAAGCCTAATCATTTGAGCAATTACTGCTACCTGTCAGATTATGCATTAGCAGGAAGATGGAGTCAGAGGCTGGATCCAGTTTTTGAATCACATCACTCAGATATGGGACATGGACATTTTCATTTGTGTCTTTACTGCTAGGCTAAACACCTGTCCTTAGATGTTTCATATTTCTCTGTCATTGGCCAAAGCACTGTGGCATAGTAGGCTAAGATTCCTCTGTGGCTCATGCACTTCTTATGTGTGCCAGTTCATATCCCAGTTGCTCTTCTTTCAATCCAACTCTCTGTTATGGCATGGAAAGTGGTAGAAGATGGCCCTAATGCCTGAGTTCGGGTCCCTTCGTGGGGGGGACATGGAAGAAGCTCCTGGCTCCTGGTTTTGGATCAACCCAGCTCTGGGATTTGCAACCATCTGGGGAGTGAACCAGAAGATGGAAGAATTTTCTCTCCATCTCTCCTCTCTGTAACTCTACCTCTCAAATAAATAAATGAAATCTTTAAAAATTTTCTCTGTCATTATATGTAAGACAGTCAATAATAACAATGTACACTTACTTGATAGGATTATTATGGGTTCAGGGAATTTCAAAATTTCCCCCTAAAATTTTGGTAGTTGAATCTGTTGAAACAAGTAGGCAATAGAGAGAAGAAAACCATACAAATTTATTAATACAATATAATGCATATTTATCAATGTGTACACAGGAACCATATAAGACATGAAATTCAAAGAGGGACTAGATGGCTGAGGAATAAAAACTTTGCTTTAGGTGGAAAGGTAAGTAGGGGGATTGTAGGTAATAATATAATGATATTAAATGATCTTCAGGGAAACTTAACTCAAAAATCAGGCTATAGGTCCAACTGATTCTCTTTGAAGTTGAATGAGATCTGGAGATCATAATATCCCCAAGTGATGTATTGAGTTAATGAGACTTTAGGGAGGGGACTGTTATGGTTTTAACAATACTCTGCATATCAGCTGGGGTGTAGCTATTGGAGTCTTGGTCTCTGAAGTCTTATGTTAGTGGGTAATGGATTAAAGTTAATGGTTGATTCAATTATGATGTCTGGAAACAGGCCTAGTGTGAGGACTTTAGAATATTGAGACATGCTTTCAGAAGGTATTTTCCCAGAAGTTTGGTTATATGAGCTGCGTTTAGCCTAGTTTCTCTCTTTATGTTTCTGGGTTCACCATGTGATCATCCCTCAGTCATCCTCTGAGCTCAGAAAATGCCTAAACCAGTGAGACCATTCAATCTTGTACTATGAACCTCCTAAACTATAAGCTGAAATAAAGCATCCTGATTATGTAGCTCCACTCAGTTATGTTAGCCAAAGTAATTAAAAGATGACTAAAACATAGACTGAGCATGACACTTTTCCTCCTTCTGGTCAGGGGACATCTCAGTAAGGCCTCCTCCAGAATCTGCTGATCTAAGTGCTTTTAATGTAAAGTAATCAACATACGTGGGATTATAATTTAGGATCTCATTCAGGACCTTCAATATATTGAGAGATGAAAGTATATTAGAACATACCATGCACAATATCAGTACCATGATCGTATTTACTGCAAGCATCAGTATCAGCATCTGATAAGTCAGATTATGTAATGTGAGTTTATTTGTAAATGTGAATGATTAATTGAAGCATGTCCTAGTGGAAGGAAGAAAGTAAGATATATTTGTTGAAAAAATCATCCTGGTCACTGTTCAAAAATAAACACAACCAAACTTTATTACACACAAAAATTTGCATTATAAAGTACTTAAGGTTTAGATTTTCTGATTTCTTCTAAGAAAAATCACAATTTAAAAATATCCTAGTTGTCCTATTAACCTTAATTACTTTATAGTTTTTGCTAGATTTTAGATCATATTTGATACATAATTATGAAGCTAACAAAATGGAATAAATCAATAAAACACAATTATTACATTTTAATGAAAAAACTCATGAAACAGTTAAATTTCAGCAGCTGGATTTAAATTTCATAAGAGAACATTTTGTTTCTAATAATTATAATTTTAAAGATTTTATTTTTATTTATTTGAAAGACAGAGTTACAGAGAGAGGCACAGAGAGAAGAGAGGTCTTCCATTCCTTGGTTCACTCCCCAGATGGCGAGAACTGAGCAGATTCCAAGTTAGGAGCCTTGAGATTCTTCTGGGTCTCCCCCACTTGAATGCAGGGATCCAAAAACCAGGGCTATCTTACACCGCTTTCCCAGGCCATAGCAGAAAGCTGGATTGGAAGAGCCTGGACAAGAACCAATGCCCATATGAGATACCAGTACTTCAGGCTGGTTTTCCTCTTTTTCTTCCTTCCTTCCTTCCTTCCTTCCTTCCTTCCTTCCTTCCTTCCTCTCTTTCTTTTTTTTGACAGGCAGAGTTAGACAGTGAGAGAGAGAGAGAGAGAGAGAGAGAGAGAAAGGGCTTCCTTCTGTTGGTTCACTCCCCCAAATGGCCGCCATGGCCGGCGTGCTGCGCGGATCCAAAGCTAGGAGCTGGGTGCTTCCTCCTGGTCTCCCATGCGGGTGCAGGGCCCAAGCACTTGGGCCATCCTCCACTGCACTCCCAGGCCACATCAGAGAGCCCGACTGGAAGAGGAGCAACCAGGACAGAATCCGGCACCCTGACCGAGACTAAAACCCGGAGTGCTGGCGCCACAGGTGGAGGATTAGCCTAGTGAACCATGGTGCCAGCCCTAACAACTTTTTTCTAATTCTTCTTCATCTTCTTCCTCTTCACCATCTTCTCTCTCCTCTTCCTCCTCCTCCTCCTTCTTCTTTCTTCTTTTCCTTGTCTGAGACATTTCCAAAGATGTGTCTTCTTCTGCCTCACCAAGGATGTTAAGATTTTCCACTGCAATGTATTGTGAGTTGAGCTGTAATAAAGAATGAAATCCCATCTTTTGCAACAAAACAGATGCAGACTTGAAAAAATTATACTTAGTGAAATAAATCAGCCCCCAAAAGAAAAATACCATGTATGTTTTCTGGTCTATGATAACTAATAGAGTATCAAAAATGTAATATATATGATGGAAATTTATATTTTGAGGTTCGATGATTGTTTATAGCCCTTGTCTCTACTGTTGATGAATAGTGTTTTTTTCTTCTTACTACTTATTAGACTCCTTACTTATTGTAGGTTTAATGTTTGTGTGTAACATAAAATGAAAGTAGATCATTATAAAAATTAAGAGAGGGAATATGAAAGGAAGGTGGAGGAAGGTTGAGAGCATGGGCAGGTGGAAGTGTAGGATGGCAAGTATCACTATACTCCAAAATATGTATACATGAAATTTGTATACTTAAATAAAATATAAAAAAGAAGGGCTAAATAAAACACTGTTTAATTAAATACTTGTTGTGCATATAAAACAAGTAGACCAAGAGCAGTGATTTTGGTGTCAGATATTTCAGTCATCTCATCAATTTTGAGACATTTAGAGAATGATATGCCAGTTTTTTGCTGTGTCAGCAAAATTAGAATTTTGACACATGATATGTATAGCAAAAAGAGAATTTCATGGTGAGAATTCCTTTTTTTAAAGATTTATTTATTTATTTGAAAGTCAGAGTTACACAGAGAGAAGGAAAGACACACAGAGATAGAGAGATCTTCCATCTGCTGGTTCATTCCCCAACAGGCCGCAATGGCTGGAGATGTGCTGATCTGAAGCCAGGAACTAGGATCTTCTTCCTGGTCTCCCATGAAGGTTCAGGGACCCAAAGATTTGTGCCATTTTCTACTGTTTTCCCAGGCCACAGAAGAGAGTTGTATTGGAAGTAGAGCATCCGGGACTTGAACAAGCGCCCATGTGGGATGCCAGCACTGCAGGCAGTGGCTTTACCTGCCATGCCACAGAGTTGGCCCCAAGAAATTCTTAACATAATATATACCATTTTGAATTTTTTTAGCTTGATTGAAATATAGCTAACAAATAAAAATATATTTATTAATATGTTCAAGATTATAATCAAAAGTTGTACCTTTTGACAAATCTCTCCTCATATTCCCCCTAGTCCTGGCCCTCATTGCCACCTTCCATTCTATTATTCTCTGAGTTTAGGGACAGGGAAGACATTTAGGGAAACTTCTGGAGGTCATGAGCTGATTTATTAGTTCGATTGTGTTGATGGTAGCTAAGTTGTATGCACATGTGCAAACTCATTCAGTTGTACACCTTAAAAATATGAAGTTTTTGTAAATAAGTTATACCTCAGTGGAGCTGTGAAAACAAAACAAAACAAAACAAAAAACAGATTATGTTAGACAAATGTCATAATGTTTCCTCCCAAAATTTCATGTGTTTTATACTTGAATCTATTTCATAAAATAGGTAAGGTGATTATTAGTCCCATAAGCATGGTATAGCACTTATTTGAATTCAACTGTGTTGAACAGTAGCACACATAGTTGTAGATAAAGTTGGATAAGAATCATAAACTTATAAGAAAAAATGTACTTTATTGGGAGAAGGTGGCATCAGATTATTAAGTAGTGTGATATTCTAGGAATCCACTTCTGAACTAAGGGTTGGAAAGAAAATGTGTCTTTCATTTTTATTTCTTTTATCCCATGGAATAAAAATAGAATTGATATGAAATTGATTTGTTGGCTTAATTTTGTCACCTCTCTGCTAATGCAGTATTCTACTAGAAAAATTCTTCCTCTATAACCAAGGAATTGTCTGAGTAATAATATAAAACATAATTATATAAAACATATTAGTCCTCGTTTGTCTAATAATCTTAAAATATGAATAGCTAAAATGAAATCGTTAGTATTGCCAGTGACTATACCAAAACAAAATGCAAATTTGGACAGCAATGTAGGTTTTTCTGATTACTTGTTTTTCATGACTTCTATTTATTATTGTTATTTTAAACCTTGCTTGCCAGGTTGATAATGTTCAGAGAAAGGCATTTGAATATTCTCAGCATGAGCTTATATTTGAATACCAAAAATGAAAATCACTTTAAATTAATAATGTTGGGAAGTTCATGCCTGCTAGCAGAAGAGGGAACAGAAAAAAATGACTTATAAAGGTTTTGTTTCTTTATGAATTTGAATGTATCCTCAGCTTGTTTTAAGATCACTAGAGAATAAAACTCTTAATAAAATTTCCCCATGTGGACATACAATATGTACACACATATAACATAGCATAGTATACCAATATAGCAATTTTAATAATAAAATTAGGTATCTCTAACCAATAATGATGTGACTTTTCTAGAAGAGAGGTTGAGCTATAATATCTCTTCATAAATAAATTGCTGATAAAATGAAATATTACATCCCTCATCCCATTGGTCTCAAACACTGGGACATGGATATCTATGTCTCAGGCATACAAGCACCAGGTGAACACATACACACACTCACACACACACACAAACACACATGGATATCAACATTCTTTCTTCCTTAGATGAAGCAATTTCTGGAATCCATAGAGTCAAACATATGTTTAGGACATTTATAATATTTATTTTGACAAAAATAGAGATCTCCCATTCAGTTTTTCAATTCTCAAATATCTTCAATTGCAGAACATGGACCAGGCTAAAGCCAGGGTCTACCACATGAATGGTGTGAATCCAATTAATTGGACTACCACATGATTTCCAGGGTGCACATTATTAGGAAACTGGAAACAGACCCAGAATTTGAAATTTGGTTTTTTGTTTCTCTAGGTCTTTAAGATGCATTGATGGAACATTTAATGATGTCTTTCCAATTTCTTGATGGAGGCACCAATTGCTATAAACTTCCTTCACACTGTTTTGCTGTACCCCATAAGTTTCACTCATTTGGTGTATCCCTTTGTCTTTATTCATTTCCAGGTTTTTTTTTATTTCTTCTTTTACCCAATTTTCATTCATAAGCATGTTTTTCAATCTCCATGTGTTTGAACATGTTATACAGATGCTTGAGTTGTTAATTTCATGCTTCATTCCAATGTCGTCAGAAAACATGCATAGTAATGTTTTGTTTTTTTTTAATTTGCTGATATTTGCTTTATGAATTAGCATATGCTCTATCCTAGAGAAAGTTCCATGCATTGATGAGAAGAGTGCATATTCTACAACTGTGGGATGGGAGGTTCTCTAGATATTATTTAGGTCCTTTTGATTCATAATGTCAATTAGCTCTTTTGATTTTCTGCCTAGTTGATCTGTTCATTGATAAAACTTGAATGTTGAAGTCTCCCATTACTATTGTATTTGAGGATATGTCTCCCTTTGAATTCATTAACATTTGTTTTAAATAACCAAGAACCCTGACATTGGTTACATATACATTTATTGTAGTCATATCTCCCTGTTGAATTGATCCCTTAATCATTACTTAGTGTTTTCTTCACCTCTGTTAAGAGTTTTTGTGTTAAAGTCTATTGTGTCTCATATTAGGATGGCTACACCTGCTCATTTTGCTTTCCATTAGCAAGGGGAATCTTTTTTCCATCCTTTCACTTTCAGTCTGCATTTATCTTTTTTGGTGAAGTATGTTCCTTTTAGGCAGCAAATAGGTGGGCCTTGCTTTTTGGACCATTTAGCCAGTCTGTATCTTTTAACTGGAGAGTTTAGGCCATCTACACTCTAGGTTACTATTTTTAAGAAAAACTTGATCCAGCTGTTTTTCCATAAATATTCCTGTTATTTACTTTGGGTTTAATTCATACTTTTACTGGGAGATTTTCTGTCTTCACATTATTTCACAATGATGCTTCTCTGTGTTTCTGTGTGTAGCAAGTCCTTAAACATCTTTTGAAAGGGTGGGTGAGAAAATTATTTTGAAGCCATGATTTGAAGTAGATGAATGTACAAATATACAAAGATACCTGTGATAGGATTGCTCCAGAAATCGGGAATGATAAATGTCAAGGTAGGAGTGGCTATTTAAGAAAGCCCATGGGGTACAGGGTAGGGAGTGGGGAATGCACCAGAAGATGACGTGCAGATGGAAACCAACCTACCAGACAATGTAGGGAAATCTATTTTGTGGTAAGCACTGGGAATATTATTCCAAATGGATGGAAAATAATTAGTTGTTCTGGTTTCTCTACATGAGCCAGAGTATCAATGAATTGACATTTTAAAAATTATCACTATTTCTTTATTTTTAAAGATGTTTTAAATATATTTTAAAGACAGATTGACAGACAATGTGGTAGAGACGCAGAAAAAGAGATTTTCTATTTTCAGGTTTATACCCTCAAATGACTGGAAAGACTGGGACATGCCAGCTAGAAGCCAGGAGCTGGGAACTCCAACCTAGACTGTGTCTGGGACCATTTTCTGTTATTTTTCAGGTACATTAGCAAGGAACTCAATTGGATGCAGCATATAAGGGACTCAAATTGATGCTTTGATATTTGGAAGCCACCATAGCAAATTTCAGCTTAACTCTCTGTGCCACAAAAAATAGTCTCACTAGTTCCTTCTTAATAATGGATAAGCAAAGAGTGATTTGAATCAGATGGAATTAAATCAAAGAGATAATAACAGCATAATGGTATAAAATTGAGGGAATAAAAATGGTCTAATTCTGGAACTAACTTGGTAATAGATATGATAGGGTTAGATTTTTTGTGGGGGAGCTATGTGGAGTGTGGGACGAAAGAATGAGTCCAGGGTGGTTTCATGTTTTTGGTCTGAGAAAATTGTTCATAGAAATACTTAACTATGTACTGGGGGAAGCAAATTTGAAGGAGTCAACAAGGAATTTAATTTTGCATATCAAAATGTCAAGAAGAGATAGAAGGTATTGAAATTGCCATCTGAGTCTGGGTAAAGAGGAAATGCCATGGCTGAATACATATAGACTAGAAATGACATCAAAGTTCATAAAGATCACAAACGCAGATGTTATCAGCTATATTGTGAAAATAAGCATATTCAGAAACCATGACTTAGAAGAAAAGGCCAGTTAAGTCAAGTCAGAAGAAATCCAGGAAAGTGGCTTCCCCAGAAGCAGAAGTGGAAAAATTACTGTGTTTTGCTGTGTCATGTGATTGGTTAATTTGAGAACATGAGGAAGATAAAAGTATCCATCTTCATATGAATTCATAATGCTACAAAATTGTGAAAGTTTCCACACTGCTGAAATTAAAATTGTCACTCTTATTGAATTGTATCCTGAGCTATATTTTCTAAAATGCTCAGATTCAGAAATTCATTAAATGGATATTTAGACTCAAAAGTTTTGTTAAATGCAAAACAATTTTTCCAAATGTTTTCCAAGACCAGATGGGAAAAACGGTTTGAAATGAAGTCACTTGAAGTGCTTTAAAAGTGCAGATTTCTGGATTCCATCAAACAAGATTCAGCTTCACTTGGCTTGAAAATAAGGCAGGCGTTGACAAATTTTTAAGATATCTATATAATTTACTTAGAAGTTGTACTTTGAATCAAGAGGAAAAATCAAAAAGTGGTAGGAGGTGAGAACCGTTTTCTGAATTCTGTATGTCTATAGCATTGTGCTAGGTGTTTCATATATTTGCACTCAACTTTACATTTGAGAAAATTTGGGATACATTGGAGAACTTAAGCAATACTTCTTGAAAACTGAACCTCTCTGAAACCCAGAAAACTTAAAAAATCCCAGTGCTGTAATCTGTATCTTACATTTTAACCTTGGTTCACATCTTCACTTTTATTATATCTGTTTATGCTAAACTTCACAGCAGTTGTCTTCTTGCTTTTCTCCTGGCCTGGAGCACAGATAAATCCTCTAGTCCATATGCCAGATACACATGTGCTGAAAGCTTTATGAGCAGTGCTATACTAAATTAAAACCAGCAAAAATACGACTTAGTGTTTGTACCAGATTGTTCTTGTTCAGCTACTTGAATGTAACTGTTCAGATTCTATTTCTTGAGCAAAATCAACATTTATTGTCCTTTAACACTCAGTTGGTTATGAAGAAAAGCTTTTTAAAACTAGACCAAAATCTGCATTTCTCCTTTCCTTCATTTTCTGAACTATACGTTTTGACTGCTCAAATAATACCTCACTTAATTCCCAATGCAAGGTTTAAGGATACTTGACAAGGAGCTTATATATTTAAAGGAAATCAAGGAGACAAAGAAATCAAGGTGTACTTAGGAGGGTGATTGGAACCTTAAGTATATGCCATTAATTCCAGAACACTTGTTAGAATAGTTTAACAAATGTAGACCTAAGCTTTTCAGCAGCCTTGCAAGCAGAGAACATTATTACTCTGTTTATTTATAGTGCACTTAAGATAAAAGCAAGCCAGATGTTCTGTAAGGGTAACTATGCTTCGTCCTAAGATGACAAAAATTTCTCCTGAGAACCCTTGTAGTGAACTTTGCCTGTAATATAGTAAACAATTTGAAACAAATTGTTATAGTAAGTTCAGCAAAGCATTTTATAGTTCTCTTTCTGGTAAAGTAGACTAATGGCATCAAGCCAAGTAAATAAAGTAAGTGTGATTGTTATGAAGACTAAAGCAATATTGAAAATAACCTTTCATACTTTTTCCCCTTAATTGAGTTCTAAATTTACTTCTCACATTGTAGCATGCTGGAATGCTGGAATAGCTGTGATCAAAAGCCATCTATGCCTCAGTAAAATATATTAATATTCACTTTGCTACATTATGAGAAGAATAAAAGGGGCATTATTAGTAATAACTCAGACTATTTGTAATAGTACCAGATTTTCAAAGTTATTTGATTATTCCAACTTGTAAGAGAAAAAAGATCCCTTAATGCTTTGGGGAAATATTATTTACGTAAAACCCAAACGTACTATAATTTACTTCTTTTTAAGTTAGGATTTGATGAAAATTACATATGAGAAGAATTTATTGTTGCATACATTAAATATTTCTGCCCAAATTAGAAAGACTGGTATTTCCATAATACTATATAGCAGTATTTTGAAGTTTATCATTAGCTGTTTTTCAATTTTATTTATTTATTTATTTATCTGTCACAGCTGCAATTCAGTAACTAACGTAAACACTAATTATATAGACATTTTTAAATATATTAAATTCATCACACCTAAATGTTTATTTATATATAAATATTATTTCTTTTACTATAATTAACTCCACAGAAGAAAAATACTAGCAATTGAAAGAATTAATATAAAATATTAATATAATTAAAACAAATAATATGAAATATACATTAAAAAGTATTCAGAAATTCATTAATATTTGAAAGTTTTGTAAATTTATAAATGTTATTTGATAATATTTTATTTAATTTATCCTTTATGTACTCTATGATATAACTCTACATTTTGATATATGAGGCTATCATATATTAAAAATGTCATTTATATACTGAAATGAAATACTGTGTTTTATTATGTTATCAATGTTATTTGGCTAAAAATCTGCATCATATAAAGGAAATCATTGCAAATCAGTTTAGTACTAGATTTACTATCTGAAAATCCATGTTATCAAATTTTTCCTAAACAAGTCTATATATTATGGCCATTGTTATTTCCTTTTATTAATGCTTCTAGGAAAACAAAATTCCAAATTAAATAGCTAATTACAGTATGCTGTTACTTGGAAAAGAAGGAAATCAATTATATTTCATTAATATATTTCACTTCTTTGATATAAATCATTAAATGTATATTTGTGTTAGATAATTTTAAGAATGCATTTACATTGGTTATCATTAAATTTTCATTAAATTTAACTTTTTAAGTTAGGTATTCTTTCTCAGTATGTAATTCTGATTTAATATATGTAATTTCAGAGAATATAAATTTAAGCATAGGGATTCGTATGTAGTCAAAGATATTTAGTCCCAGCTTTTCATTCACACAGATTTCTTTAACATCATTAATACTGACAAAAATTAACAATTTTCAATTTTATTTGAAAAAATATAGGCTTAAAATAAGTTTAAACATTTTTCAATATTTTTGTTTTTCTTGTGTATTTTTTGTTTTAGAAAAAAACATATCTTGTTTATAGAACAGTAGGAATTTGTCTACTGATCTGAGACAGCCCATAACAATTAAATTTTTGCTCTATAATTTAATCATAGCAGAGTGAAGATTGGAATTCTGTGAGATTAGTAATATATTGATTATAATAACTGTAGTAGAAATTAAAGTTTAGGATTAACCAGGGAGTGAATTGAAATATTAAGTCAGACAAAAAAAAAGAACAAAAAATAGAAAAAGCAGAAAATATTCTTTGAGATTATGGGATGCTAAGATTCATGTCTTAGGAGCTCCTGACAGTGTGGAAAAAGACAAAGGATTTGGAGGCCCATTCTAGGAAGTAACAGCAGAAAATGTCCCTAATTTGGAGTAAGACAGTGACATCCAAGTACAGGAATAACATAGAATTCCTGATAGGTATCACTAGAAAAGATGTGAACCACAACATATGATAGTCAAATTTTTAACAGTAAAACATGAAGAAAAGATTCTAAAATGTGCTTGAGAGAAACACCAGATTGCCCTTAAAGAATCTCCATTTAGATAAACAGCTCATTTTGCATTAGAAACCCTACAGGCTAGGAGGGAAGGCAGAGACACAGCCCAATTCCAAAAAGAAAACAAATAAGTTTAAAAATAAACAAAAGTAAAAACAAAACAAAACAAAACAAAACAAAACCTTGTCAATTCAGAATACTGTACCAAAAAAGCTCTCATTGAAATAAAGGTCTTCCAAAACAAATGAAATCAAATTGGTCACCATCTGTTACAACCTTACAAATTATGCTAAAGGATTTGCTACACATAGAAACAAAGGGATGAGCCAGTGCCGTGGCTCACTAGGCTAATCCTCCACCTGCGGCGCTGGCACCCCAGGTTCCAGTCCCGGTTGGGGTGCCGGATTCTGTCCCAATTGCTCTTCTTCCAGTCCAGTTCTCTGCTGTGGCCAGGGAAGGCAGTGGAGGATGGCCCAAGTGCTTGGGCCCTGCACCCGCATGGGAGACCAGGAGGAGGAGCCTGGCTCCTGGCTTCAGATTGCCGCAGTGTGCCTGCCACAGCGTGCCAGCCGTAACGGCCATTTGGGGGGTGAACCAATGGAAGGAAGACGTTCCTCTCTCCCTCTCTCTCTCTCTCTCTCTCTCTGCCTATCAAAAAAAATAAAGATATTCATTATTATGAAAGAATATGAAGATAGAAAATTTCCTAGTCAACATGAAGAGACCATCCAAAGCAAAGAATAGAAATATGCATGGAAAAATGGCAATGCTTAGAATGTGAATCACCTAAATTCCTAAAATGTAAGACTGGCTAAATCAATTAAAAAAGGAGACCCACATATTTGCTGCCTTCAACAAACACACCTCATCAACAAAAATACACAATCTCAAAGGGGAAGATGGAAAAAGATTTTCTGTGCTAATGGAAAAAAAAAAACCAGAGAAGCCACTCTGTTATCAGAGAAAACAGTTTAACACAAAAAGGCAAGGTGTAATGAATAAATGGTTAATTCAAAAGATAGATATTTCTATAGTAAATAAATATGCACCCAATGCCAAGACACCTGGCTATTTAAAACAAATGTTAATGGATCCAAATGGATACATAGACTCCAGTACCATAAAAATGGTATGCATTAATACCCCACTTTCATCAATGGATAGAACAACCAGACCAAAAAAAAAAAAATACAAAAAAGAAACAGAATAACTAATCTGCACTACAGAACAAATGGAACTATCTGACATCTGCAGAACATTTCATCTTAGAGCTGCATAATGCACCATATTTTCATCAGTGCATGTATGTTTCTGGAGGAAAGAACACAGGCTAAGTCAAAAAGCAAGTCTCAGGCTGGCACCGCGGCTCACTAGGCTAATCCTCCGCCTTGCGGCGCCGGCACACCGAGTTCTAGTCCCGGTCGGGGCACCGATCCTGTCCTGGTTGCCCTTCTTCCAGGCCAGCTCTCTGCTGTGGCCAGGGAGTGCAGTGGAGGATGGCCCAAGTCCTGGGGCCCTGTACCCCATGGGAGACCAGGATAAGCACCTGGCTTCTGCCATCGGATCAGTGTGGTGCGCCGGCCGCAGCGCGCCTACCGCGGCGGCCATTGGAGGGTGAACCAACGGCAAAAGGAAGACCTTTCTCTCTGTCTCTCTCTCACTGTCCACTCTGCCTGTCAAAAATAAAAAAAAAAATTAAAAAAAAACAAGTCTCAAATAATCAAATAATTTTAAATTACATCACACACCTTTCCTGACCAGAATAGAATAAAGCTGGAAATTAACAACCTAAGAAACTCTACAAATACCCAACACATGGTTGCTGAATAATGTGATCAAGAATGAACAGTGGGTCACAGAAGAAATCAAAAAGGAAATAAAAGCAATTTACAGGTAAGTGCAATTCCAATCAAAATAAAAGTGACATTCTTTTCAGATCTAGAAAAAAATTGATAAATTTCACACAAAACACAAGGGACTCTAAACAGTTATAGAAATCTTATACAACAAAAAGAAAGGAAGAGACATCTAAATACCAAATTTCAAGACATATTCCAGGGCAATTGTACTCAAAACAGCCTGGAATTGCACAAAAATATATATGTAGACCAAAGGAATGGACTAGAAACCCAAGAAATCAATGAAAACCTACAACTAAAAAAATTTTTTTTAAAAAACAAACTAGAAAGAACCCATCAAAACAGGATAAGCTGTTTAACAAATGGTACTTAGAAAAATGGATTGCTTCATGCAGAAGTATGAAACAAGAATCCTAACTTACTGTTTATACTAACATCAAATCAAAATGGATTAAGGATCTAAATATACAACCCAAAATGATCAAATTAGTAGAGGACATAGGGGAAATTCTGCAAGGCTTTGGAATAGTCAAATACTTCTTAGAAAAGATTCAAGAAGCTCAGGCAATCTAACACAAAATAGACAAATGTAATTGCATCAAACTAAAAAGCTCCTGCACTGGAAAAGAAACACTCAGCAAATTAAGAGGCAACCAGCAGAATGGGAGAAAATATTTGCAAGCTATGAAACTGATAAAGTATTAATATCTAGAATTTATAAATAGCTCAAGAAACTCAACAACAAAAAAACAAGCAATCCAGTTAAGAAATGGGCAAAGGACTTGAACAGAATTTTTCCAAAGAGGAAAGTCGAACGACCAACAGAAACCTCAAAATATGCTCAGTGGGCTGGCACGGTGCTATAGTGGATAAAGCTGCCAGTAGTGCCTGAATCCAATATGGGTGCTGTTTCGAGTCCCAGCTACTCCACTTCTGATCTAGCACTCTGCTGTGGCCTGGGGAAATAGTAGGAGATGACTTAATTCCTTAGGCCCTTGCACTAGCATGGGAGAACCGGAAGAAGCTCCTGGCTCCTGGCTTTGCATTGTCACAGCTCCAGCCATCACAGACCATTGGGGAGGGAACCAGCAGATGGAAGACCTCTCTTTCTCTCTCTCTTACACACACACACACACACACACTCTCTCTCTCTCTCTCTTTGCCTCTCATTCTCTCATTGCAACAATAGCTCCCAAATAAATAAATAATTAAAAAAAAAGAAAAAGAAAAAAATATATTCAAGATTACTAGTCATCAAAGGAATACAAATCAAAACCACAATGAGGTTTTACCTCACCCCAATAAGAATGGCTTATCATAAAGAAATCAACAAACAATAAATGTGGGTGAGAAGTGGGGGAAAAGGTCCTCTAATCCACTGTTGGGAATGTATGCTGCTGTAGCTATTGAGGAAGACCCTATAGAGATATCTCAGAAAGCTTAAAATAGATCTACCATATGACCCAGCTATCCCACTTTTGGGAATTGAAATTTGCATGTGAAAGAGTTATCTGTGGCAGGCGCCATGGCTCACTATGCTAATCCTCTGCCTGTGGCGCCGGCACCCAAGGTTCTAGTCCCAGTTGGGGCAACGGATTCTGTCCTGGTTGCTGCTCTTCCAGTCCAGCTCTCTGCTGTGGCCTGGGAGGGCAGTGGAGGATGGCCCAAGTGCTTGGCCCTGCACCCACATGGGAGACCAGGAGAAGCACCTGGCTCCTGGCTTCATATCAGAGCGGCACACCGGCCACAGTGTGCCGGCTGCAGTGGCCATTGTGGGGTGAACCAATGGATAGGAAGACCTTTCTCTCTCTCTCTCTCTCACTGTCCACCTCCTACATATATTGCAGCTCAATTCACAAAAGCTAAGATATGGAATTAACCCAGATGTTCATCAAGTGATGATTGCATAAACAAATTTTGGTACATATAGATTATGGAATAGTTTTGAGCCATAGAAAGAATGAAATCCTGTCTTTTGCAGCAAAATTTGTACAATTGTAAATCATTATATTCTGTGAAATAAGCCAATCTAAAAAAGATAAACACCATGTTTTCCCTAATCTGTGGTAACTAACAGATTATCAAACTTGTAATGTATAGGAGGGTAACTGACATTTTGAAATCCATGATTTTTTTACAACCTTTTTTATCTCTAGTGTTGAAGACCAGTGTTTTTATCTTCCTAATTTTTTTTTGTTGAACTCTTTACTTATTGTAAGGTTAATCATATGAATAATAAGTAAACTGAAATTAGAATTTGTCTAAATTAAAGAGAGAATAGAAGAAGAAAGAGGATGAATAGTGGGAATACAGGCAGGAAGGAGGGTAGGGTGAGAAGTATCACTATGTTACTTTATCTACATTAATACATTAAATATTTATACCTTAAAACATTGAAAAAAAAGAAAAAATAAAAAAAGGAAAAGGAAATTCTTAATAAAAAAGGGAAATAAAAATTTTCCTGTAAATGAATAAAGATAATAATACTGAAACTACATGATACAGGAAAAGGGAAATTTCACACCAAATTGTGCTACTTCAGAAAACTGGGAACATATTAAATAAATGATCTAACAATGCATCTCAAGTCCCTAGAAAAATAAGAACAAGCCATATCCAAAAATAGTAAGAGGAAAGAAACAATTAAAATTAGAGAAGAAATAAACTAAATTGAAACAAATAAGATACATAAAATCAGTAGAATAAAAAGCTTTTTTTTGTGAAAAAAATACAAATTTGAAAAAACCATTGACCAAACAAATAAAAAAAGGAGTGGGAAGGGAACACTCAAATTCATAACATTAGAGATAAAGAGGTATTACTCTTTTAGTCTAGTTTCTTATATGTAAACTACCTTTAATAAGTTTTCCTAATTTATTGTTTTATTTTGTATAATTAAAATAGCATTTGTCATTGAATAAAATTTAAAAAATCCCAAGTGAATTAGGATACATTTTAAAACTTATGATTAAATGACTTAAGGGAAGTTTTTCAAACATTGCAAAATTTTCACAAGCAAGAAAATCAAACCTACTCCTACATGTAGCACAGTAAACAAATGTCAACAAACAGTAAGTGAAATCAGAATCAATCAATCAGAGAGAAAAAAGAAACATGAAATTTGAGCCCCAGAAATTAATGTAAATGTTTAGTTTAATTAAAAATAAAAACTTCTATATTACCATTACCAGTTTGATATGTTGCTATTTTTCCCAAAATTCATGTCAATATTGGTAAAGTTCAGGCTACCCAAATTTATTTGATTATGGATATATATGTTTCTATGTGGGAAGAACAAAATGTGAATCAGAGATCTAAAATCTACATATTACAATATGTCCAACTTAGGGCCCAGAAAATGATTGCACAATGTGTGGTGATTTGGCATGATGAATGTTTTGAATTAAAGGAAAACCAAGGTCTCTCTGACCTTCTCTCTCCAACTTGTCTCTCATCCCTTTTTCCCTCTTTAGTGGCAGCAAAGGACTTTTTCCTGAAATTATTCTTTTTTCTTTTTTTGACAGGCATCGATAGTGAGAGAAAGACAGAGAGGGAGTTATAGACAGTGAGAGAGAGAGAGAGAAAGGTCTTCCTTCCGTTGGTTCACTCTCCTAATGGCCACTACGGCCGGCGCTATGCCGATCCAAAGCCAGGAGCCAGGTGCTTCTTCCTGGTCTCCCATGTGGGTCCAGGGGCCCAAGCACTTGGGCCATCATCCACTGCCCTCCCAGGCCACAGCAGAGATGTGGACTGGAAGAGGACTAGTACCAGGTGCCCCAACAGGGACTAGAACCCAGGGTGCCGGCACCACAGGTGGAGGATTTACCAAGTGAGCCACGGCACTGGCCTCCTGAAATTATTCTATCTACTGCAAGCCTAAAACGTCCATAATGTATGCAATCATGTTAATACCTCCCCCAGACATCTCATCCATCTGGAAAATTGATATCACAGAAAGGATTACTAGCGTTGACACCATGCTCAGAATCCTGATGAGCTTTGTCTGGGCTGTTTGTTGTTTGGGTCTATTCATCTCATCCAAAATTACTTACACTTCCTCTAAAATTGAAGATAGGGCCTACTTTCCTCTTCTCCATATTGCCTTCAAAATACTTTAGGTTATTTAGTACTTGCTTATGCTGTCTCCATGCATATAACAAACATATATGTCTTTTAATCTGTTAACCAAAAGTCAGTTTATTTTGGCAGCATAAATTAACAAACTTTCAGGGAATACAGATGAAGTCCCTTCTTCCACCACCACCATTTATGTTTTTAACTATCTTTCTCACTAGTCATACAGACATGAAAATAGAATCAATATTCACAATATAAAAGTAAGGATGATACTATTAAAACATATTTAAAGCAAACAATGGTATGTCAAAATGACAAAGTAGGTCATAATCATTAAGAATGTTAATTTATTCCACTTGTAAACATTGCTAGTATTTATCCTTACAAGTCATAAGTATCAGGTAGGAAGAACCTTTAAATTTTAATCCTTACATTTTAGAATCATGTCTATTCTTGGCATAATGTATGAATTTTTACAGAAAAGTCTTTGAACAAATGAGACTCATTAAAATATGTAAAGGAATGCAATGATGTCTTCATATTTTCTACCCATATTTAGTACATTTTCTTCAAGGAGAGAAATGAATTCAACTCTCTTCCAGAAAATACAATGACAATTGACATTCATTTTGTTCCTCAATTCCTTAAATAACTACCCTTTAAAATTATAGATCTTTAGTGCCCTGAAAGAGCCATGTGTTCCACAAAGGATTTAAAAGATAATGTATGTATGTAGATGATATATTAGATGTTCCTGGACAAAATTAGTAAAATTACTTGAAGGTTTTCTCCATTAATCTATTTTAGTGTACTGCCACATTGTTCTTAAGATTAAACTGTGATTGTAAAGAAAGATAACAGATATAAATTAATCTGATGGGTAGATATGTAAAGTTTGGGGACCAGTAGTGTGCTGCAGTGGTTTCAGGCTGCTCTTGCAAGCTGGCATCTGATATCAGAGTGCTGGCATGAGCCTTGATTTCTCCACTTCTGATCCAGTCCTCATAGCATACCAGAAGGTGGGGTCAAATGCCTGGACTCTTCCCACCCATGGGGATGACCAGGAGAAAGTTCTTCACTCAGGGGTTCAGCCCAGTCCAGACCTGTTTCTTGCAGCCATGTGGGAAGTAAATCAACATCTGCTCCTTCCCAAGGGCATTAGGACAAAGACAGATTCAGAAGCACAGAATAGTCACTGCTCATACCAGGCACATTGATGTGGGATAAGAGCATCCCATCATTATCATATATATGTGTGTGTGTGCATTTGTATGCTTATATATATGTATATTTATATATTCACACATATGATAGATCTACATACTCATATAGGCGTATTCATAACTTTTGTGGAAAGTGCAATTTAAAGATACATTTGTTTGATTCAAAAATTTTTCACAAACACATGTAAACACACACACATTCATGCTTGTGATTAGTTCCTTACACCCCAAAAAATACCCTGGGAACCTAAGAAAGAATATTATTTGTCTTTTGATGCTATGTTTATTATTAATACAACTTTAGATTACCATTAATAAAGAATTGAAGATACTTTCTTGTGGTAGAATACAAAAACAAAGAGTCTATGGTCTCCAAAGCAGAATCCTCAATGATTTTAGCTTCTCAGTCCTTAGAACATTGTACCTCATAAAACATCTCGTTATCTGCCAAACTGTCTATCTCTACAAAGCATCTACCTTGTAATAGAAATGGCTCAACTACATTCTCAAGAAAATTGCCGCTGAAAATAAACTTCTCTCTAGCACATGAAGTCATGTTGGCAGATAATCCTTCAATTTTTACCTTCTTTTTTCTACTTACATTTTCTTACTAAGAATTGTCAGTAACCCATTCATTAGGTATGAATATAGTTTACACTATAAAATAAGCTGGGCTTAGCAAATGAAGATCCTTCACAGTCAATAGTTTCCTAAACATAATGCTTAATTATTTTTCCCACTAACTCTAATTATGTACTCTGTCCAACAGTGTCAAGTGTCCTAATACATGAAGTAACAGAAAATAGAAACTTAACAAAGGTAAATGTCTTTTATACCGCATCCTTGCTGGCTTATTTAACCTAAAAAAGTATTGCTGTGACTTGGCAAATCCTGAGAAATTATGCCTTGGAAAAAAATCTTTCTGCAAAGAAAATGTCAACTCAAAGAGTTCATATCTAGTGGATGTATTTAATAAGGCATTATCCCTAGGAGATTATATTAAGAGTTTCATAATTCCACTAAGATGCACAGAATCCCATAACTGAATGGCAAGAAGTGCTCCGAAGTATGAAGGTGAAGAAAAGTGGCTGGTACAAAATATTCCTTCTTAATACTTCTATGTTAACTATATTATTTATATAACATCAAAGAGACATTTAAATAAACATATACTAAATATATAAAGTAATTATCAAAGGACATTAACAATGACAAACTTGTTTTGCAATATATTTATCCATTTAAAGTAATGTGTTATAGGAAATTCATTGTCATCATCACAAAGCAAAACTAGTATGATGAATATATTCTTTGGAAAAATACTCTTATCATTAATTTTTTCCTTTCATTGTTTTCTCTGTCCTACTTTTGTGAGTATACACATTTGTGACTTCTTATTTCTTAAATAGCCATTCAGAATATATCATATTATTTGTAACTATCCTCATTATCTAATTACCTCCCAAATGCCCTACCTCCAAATATCATATTGGCGACTAAGATCCAGTGTAGGAATTGTGAGGAGGACATAAGCATTAACTTGAAAATGCCACTGAATACTAATCTGTGCTTGAGACTAGTATATTTTTTAAGCTGTGTCAATGCAATTCTTATAAATATAAGTAACCTGAGCTATAATTTTTGTGTGTATAAAGATAATGATTGACTTTGTGCTTCAGTTTCATGGAGTATTCAAGTAAATAAGAGCCTGGCCTCAGAATTAACTCTAGTATTTCAAGATTGCTGAACAGGAAGTTGTTCTCAATAGAAATTATTTTAGTGGCCAGTGCTGCTGCAGAGTAGGTTAAGTCTCTGCCTTTGATGCCAACATCCCATATGGGCGCCAGTTGGTGTCCCGGCTGCTTCTCTTCCAATCCATATCTTTGCTAATGACCTAGCAAAACAGTGAAAGATGGAACAAATGTTTGGGCCTCTGAACCCATGTGGGAGACCTGGAAGAAGCTCCTGGCTCCTGAATTCAGATAAGCTCAATCCAGCCATTGTGACCATTTGGGGGGTGAATCATCAGATGGAAGAACTTTCTCTCTTTATCTCCTGCTCTCTAACTATGCCTCTCAAATAAATAAATAAAATCTTTAAATAATTTTACCACAAGGGAAAGGTTTGTTATCCATTGCCATTCATTTTCTGCTACAATTGCCTATAAAATTTTTGAATAGTTATTGATTCTAGATTGTCTCTCTACAGTGCACCATCTGCAGTGTTCTATTTGTTGGATATTCTAGGCACTCTAAATGCATTTTATTTCAATGGAAATATATCTTTTCTGGTTTCCCTGTAAACGTATAACATCAGATATATTACTGTATATGTTTTTGAATACAGTGCAAGTTTATTATGTCCAGATTCCAATAAGCCTCTTTGCTAACACTGAAGTTTTTTTGATGTAAATAAAATATAGCTAATTCAAATTGAATGAATTTGAGTCTATATATTTTTATTATAAATATTACAATAAAATATTTTATTGTTACAAATATACCATTTCGTCAGCGCCGCAGCTCACTAGGCTAATCCTCCGCCTGCAGAGCTGGGATTCCGGGTTCTAGTCCCAGTTGGTGTGCCAGGTTCTGTCCCAGTTGCTCCTCTTCCAGGCCAGCTCTCTGCTGTGACCCGGGAAGGTAGTGGAGGATGGCCCAAGTGCTTGGGCCCTGCACCTGCAAGGGGGACCAGGAGGAAGCACCTGGCTCCTGGCTTCAGATTGGCACAGCACCGGCCATAGCGGCCATTATGGGAGTGAATCAACGGAAGGAAGACCTTTCTCTCTGTCTCTCTCTCTCACTGTCTAACTCTGCCTGTCAAAAAAAAAAAAGCATCATTTATCTTAGTGCATTTCTTTACAGTCTGCAAATCTGATGTATGGCTCTACATTTCAGGGATCATATAATAGTGAAGAGTTTCAGCTATTTGTTTTGTAAATGACTTACAAAACAAAGATAGCAGAATTAAGCATTTCAGATTAACAATGATGCATTTTATAGTGGCAAAATTTATGTAGAGTGAGAAGATTCATCAAATAACTTGAGCTAATATCTTTTAGCATATTCTTATTTTGAAGGTGCATATAGTAGAAAAGAAAAAAATTGAATATACATATATATGCACATAAGAAAATATATTAAAATTAGGAAAACATGCATTTCTCTTATATCATTCCCACTTCAGTTAGTTATATATTTCAAGTGGTAGGTATAACTTTCTTCTTCCACTACCCATTTCATATTCCCTTTGTGTTGAGGAAGTATTTTGGTTGGTCTTAATTCTGCACTTTGTAGGGTGACTCAAATGTAATAAACTATCCATAAAACCTGCAGAATATTGGCAGTTCTTGAATCAAAGAGTTCCAGTCATATATTTACATTTACCACATGGTCTGGTGTCATGAGAGATGATCCAAGAGATTCCCTATACATCTGATATGTTTCTCCTTAGCCTTATTCTGTAATAAGAATGAAACTCAATCAACCTAGTAGAAATCCTTTTATTTGCCTGATTATTTCTTGGTTTCAAGAGAAATGTAGCCAGATGACAGATTACATGAAAACATATCACATACTCTGTTGGGGGCACTCATCTTTTAATAAATAAGACTATACACCAGCTTAGCTAAAATTGTGGGCAAGTAAAGGAAAAATATATTTCTTTCTTAGAGCTCTAAGATTTAATAATGAACAGAGTCATTTCTACTTCCCTTAGAGTCCTACAACCATAAATTCTGGCTGTAGAAGAAACAGTGTCTTCTACTGATTATTTATTTAGTTAAAATGATTTACAGTAGTCCAGGAAGTGGTTGCCACTCTACTTGTACTGAAATTGATTTTTTCAAAGGTATTCCACCATTTTACCAGGCCATAACATTTCACTATGCTAGTGTTATTGTTAATTTTACGTGTCACCTGAACTGGGCCACAGGGTGTCCAGATATTTGTGTAAATAACCTGAGAGTGCCTGTGACTTTTTCTGGATGAAATAATATTTCAAGTGGTAGATGCCTGTGTGTGTGTGCGCGTGTGCATACACTTAGATTCTATTGATTGTGTTTCTCTGCACTCAGGGAATACTAAATACTAATTAATATAGAAGTGGAACATGGTGGTACCTGTGAACTCCAGAAGGATCAACTTTCTACCATGACTCATTTGCAGAATGAGGCATTCCTTATTCAGCAGGCATGATGGAGAATAAATCATTCTGTGCATTCACAAAATGGTTGTTTCTGTAGTAGCACTGTGGCAGGAAATGAACCCAAAATAAAGACCAAGTATTGGGGCCGGCATTGTGGCATAGTGGGTAAAGCCGCTGCCTGCAGGCTTGGTATACCATGTGGGCTCTGGTTCAAGTCCCAGCTGCTCCACTTCAGATCCAGCTTACTGCAGCAGCTGGGAAAGTAGTGGGAGATAGCCCATGTCCTTGGTTCCCTGCACCAACATGGAAGACCTGGAAGAAGCTCCTGGCTCCTGGCTCCTGGCTTCGTATTGGCTCAGCAATGGCCTTTGTGGACATCTGGGGATGAACCAGTGGATGGAAGACCTCTCTTTATCTGATTCTGCCTCTCTGTAGCTCTGCCTTTCAAATGAGTGAATAAGTAGCCCCATGGGATGTACTTTGAACTACACAAAGTGCTTCTTCTAGCATATTGGAAGTAACCCAACATAATCAGTTTCTATTCAATATCTGCCTGATCTATCTAGGGTCTGATGCCAAATCTGGGACTCAGTGTTTATTTCCATCAAATTAGCAAGCATTGTAGCCCTACAAGCCTGGAAAAAGGTATGATAAGCACATGGAGAACCTATACACTTGTCAGTGTATATATTTTACTTTCAAACACAATGGAAAAGAATGAGTAGGAAGAAAAAATGCTGGCTGATAACCAAACATTGACTTCTTTCTCCATCTTTTTCAATCACTTATTTATATACAAATCGAAAGTTCTTAGACATAGTATAATGACTAGTAAATCTTTGCCTAGCTTTAAGAAATCTCAACATATGCAGTAACTGCTTAATATTATGCCAAAGATTCAAAGTTACCTGTGTGTAGATTTCTGGAGAACTTTTTATCTACTATACTTGCTCTTCTGCAAATTTGTTCACAATTCTAATATCTCAGCTTCTTTGACCCCTGTATTTTTTTCCTAGTTTGTAGAGTGTTCCTGAAAATGCAAATAGCCATTAGGCACAAAAGCTTGATAAATTGTGTTGTTCACTTTGTTTCTTTTCTATAAAAAATTAAAGCCCACAGCAGCAACATGCATAACTATCTCCATATATGTAAGACATAAATATATTTAAAATACATTATATATCATGTAAATTGTATTTTAAAAATAAATTTATATATACACACATATACATATTTATATTTATATATGCATGTCCCATGAATTGTGACTGGAAAATGAAGTCTAAGGACCACATAGCACCCATATTTTATTCCCCACAACATGCAGATATTTGGAAAAGATGGCTAATTGTGCACAATATTAACTACCCAGCTGCACTTATTCACTTTTACAAAGAGATGCAGATAATACCAAAATCTTTGAACACTTTTTGTTGTTTTTTATTATAATCATTACAATTCATTAAAAGCTAAAACATCTGAGCTTCCCCCTAAAATACACTTCAAAGAGAACATAAATCCATATGTAATAGTAAAATGTCTAAAAAAGTACCAATAGTAAAACTAAAATAGATGCTAAGTTGTTCTTCAATGAACATTCTCCTTGTTTTCAGCTTCCTAATCATCTTCAATCCATGTCTTTTTTAAGTTTTGTTAATTTATATGAAAGGCAGAGTTACAGAGAGGCAGAGGCAGAAGGAGAGAGAGAGAGAGAGAGAGAGAGAGATCTTCCATTCATTGGTTCACTGCCCAGGTGGTCGCAATGACCAGAGCCGGGCCAATCTGAAGCCAGGAACCAAGAGCTTCCTCCAGGTCTCCCATGCAGGTGCAGGGACCCAAGCTTTTACTGCTTTCCCAAGCCATAGAGAGAGCTGTATCAGAAGTGGAGCAGCCAGGTCTCAAACCAGTGCACAGATGGGATGCTGGCACTACAGGCAATGGCTTTACCTGCTATGCCACAGCTCCAGCCTCATATCCAAGTCTTTTACCATATTCCTTACCTGTGATCTTTGTCTTTTACCATCAGACTTTCTTAGAAAGAAATGGTGACTTGGTGAACTTTTCAAAGTTATCTACATTAGTATAGTCTCTTTTACCACTATTACAAATGTGCCTCAAAGAGAAGATGTAGTAAAACTATATATGAACAATACCCAAATGATTATCTCTTTCATTCACTGATCATAGGGGAATCCACATGAACCTATAAATATGTGTTGTGAGAAAAGAGGAAATCTACTAGCAGTAGAAGCCAGAACACTTGGAACCACTTGCTTGTTCAATTTACCCTGCTTTAGGGTAGTTTTCTACATATCATCTCTGTTTAAAGATGAACCCTTCTGTATGTGATGAGTCAGGCAACACTCAAAACATTTTGGCTGTTCTGATTGCAGAATCGCTTGCCAGCCCATAGTGAAGAATCAGTTTCCACTAGAGACCAGTGGCAGGCCAGAACAGAGGAAGGCATGAATTTCCTTTAAAATTCTCATGGCACTAGATTATGATTCACATTTAGGAATGTGATTATGAAAATTTAACACTATATGGTTTAGTGATTTGATATTATCTGAAATTGTACATGATTTGATGCTAAAGTATATATAGGGATTTGGCAACCACGTAGCATGGTGAGGTGCCGCTGGTTTTTCAACAGACCACAGACTATATGGTTCAAGCTGCCTAGGCAGAGAACCCACAGGCTGCTGGCTCTGGGAATATCTGCCCTTCTGTGGACGGGACATGCTACTGGAGCAGAGTGGATCCTCTTCACCCCATGACTGTGGAAGCCTTATATGCTAAGACTGGGGAGTTTGTTACAGCACGAGAGGGTGCAAGGTGTAGCTGGGTCTCTGGGCAATCACTGTGTGTAGCTACACATGCTCAGAGCTCCCTGATTGCCTGGGATGGGTCATTTTATCAGTATTAGTGCTCCTAGTGAGGATTGCCAAGATTCTTTTTGTGGTTCATGTGTCAGTGCAGATGAGTATTGCACCCACTGTGAGCTAACACCCAGGCACTGATCACCTTGAAAGAGAGGAGGTGAGGGTGTGATCACACCAAAAGAAGTGACCATTCCACTCCCTTTTGTTAAAAAGAGGAGATCTACTATTCCCAACTTGGGTGTCACCCTGAATAGTCACTCCACCCTGGAGCACTGACCAGAGCTTCCTGGTCACATCCACTACACACTTCTGAATATTCACTGAAAATGCAGACATTCCACTAATCCACAGAGGTATAGTTCAAAGATAAAAGCCATCAGAGGGAAAAACCAACAAGCATCTCAAAAATGCCTACAAATAAAAGGAGAAATTCAAGATACAACATTAAGGAAGACAACATGAACCCCCCAAACAATGGAACACAATACTCTATATTAGAATATGAAGATGCAGAGATTGATGAAATGCCAGAAACAGAATTCAAATGATTTATCCTAGCATTGCTCTGAAACAATGAGAAGCAAACCCAGGAATTAAAAAAAAATCCATATGTGACATGAATGAAAAGTATTCCATGAAATCAAGATTTTAAAGAGAAATCAGAATGAAATGTTAGAAAATAATTCAATAGATGAAATAAAAACCCAATGGGAATCCAGAACAGCAATTTAAGTGAGGAAGAAATAAGAATATCTTAGCTAGAAGACAAATCTTTGGAAATTATTCAGTCAGACAAGAAGAAAAATAGAAGAACTTAGAAAAAATCGAAAAATAGTGCTGGAAATTTATGGGATACTGTCAAATGACTAACATATGAAGGAGTGGAAAGAGAATGAATTGGAGGGACTATATAAATAGTTATAGAAACCTCCCCCAGTTAGGAGGAAGAAAGGGGTGTTAAACTACAGGAATTACGTAGAACTCCATATAGACTTGACAAGAAAAGATCGATCTTCACCACATCAAATTGTAGTCAGAATTTCAACAAATTCTTAAAGAGAATATCCTTAAATGTGCATGAGAGAAACACCAGATTACTTTCACAGAATCTCCAATTAGATTCACAGCTGACTTCTCATCAGAAAGTCTACAAGCTAAGAGATAATGCAGAGAAATAGTTCAAGTCTTAAGAGGAAAAAAAAAAAAAAAAAAAAAAAAACCTGTCAAGCCAGAATACTGTAACCATCAAAACCCTCATTTATGAATGAAGGTGAAGTGAAGACCTTCCATAGCAAACAGAAATTTAAAGAATTTGTCACCCCTCAGCCAGCCTTACAAAAGATGCTTAGGGATATGCAACACAGAAAACAACAGATAGTCATCATTACGAAAGAATGTGGAGGCACAAAAACCCCCAGTAAAAGTACAAAGGAAGTCTAAGGTAAACAATAGGAATATTTATGAAAAATGGCAGGACCAAGTCATTACCTATCAATAGTCACCTTGGGTGTAAAAGGCATCAATTCCCCAGTTTAAAGACAAAGACTAGCTAAATGGATTAAAAGCAAGATCCATATATTTGCTTCCTACAAGAAATAAATCTTACCAACAAAGATACTCACAGACTGAAAGCAAAAGGATGGAAAACATTATTCTGTGCTAATGGAAAGCAATAAAGGTCAGGGATAGCCATCCTAATATCCTAATATCAAACAAAGTAGACATTAACAAAAAACTTAAAAGAGATGAAGAATGGCAGTATGTAATGATTAAAATATCAATTCAATAAAAAAAGTGACTATAATAAATTCATATGCACCCAATTACAGTGAGCCTGGCTATTTAAAGAAATGTAAATGTGTCTAAAGGGAGACAACAACTATAATACATTAGTATCAGGGGACTTCAACACCCCAATTTCATCAATGGACAGATCAACTAGAAAGAAAATCAACAAAGATGGCCGGCACCGTGGCTTAACAGGCTAATCCTCCACCTTGCGGCGCCGGCACACCGGATTCTAGTGCTGGTTGGGGTGCCGGATTCTATCCCAGTTGCCCCTCTTCCAGGCCAGCTCTCTGCTATGGCCCGGGAAGGCAGTGGAGGATGGCCCAAGTCCTTGGGCCCTGCACCCGCATGGGAGACCAGGAGAAGCACCTGGCTCCTGGCTTTGGATCGGCGAGATGCGCCGGCCACAGTGGCCATTGGAGGGTGAACCAATGGCAAAAAGGAAGACCTTTCTCTCTGTCTCTCTCTCTCTCACTATGCACTCTGCCTGTCCAAAAAAAAAAAAAAAAAAGAAAATCAACAAAGAAGAACAAAGCCTCAACACTGGAGAACAAATAGTCCTATGGATATCTACAGAACTTTTCATCTCACAGTTACAAAATACACATTCATTTCATCTGTGTGTGAAGCATTCTCTAAGGTAGAACATATGCTAGGCCATAAAGCAAGTCTCATCAAATAAAAAAAAAAAAAAAACCCTGAAATCACACCATGCATCTTCTCTGACCACAATGGATTGAAGCTTTAATTTAACAACTCAAGCATCTCTAGAATATTTGAGAACACATGGAGACTGAATAACATGCTTCTGAATAAACAGTGGGCCATAGAAAAAATTAAATGAGATATCAAAAAATTCTGGAAATGAATAAAGTTGACAATGCATCATATCAAAACTTATGGGGTGCAGCAAAATAAGTGTGAAGTGGCAAGTTTATAGAAATTAGTGCCTACATCAATAAATTGGGAAGGTATCAAAATAATAAGCAATCAATGCATCTCAAGGACCTAGAAAAATAACAAACTGAACCCTTTATTATTAGTAGGAAAGAAATAATTAAACTTAGAGAAGAAATAAAATCAAAACAAAAAACAATAAATATGATCAGTAAAACGATGAGATGACACAAAACTGGTACACCATTGGCTCAATTAATCAAAAAAGAGGGAAAAGGCACAAATCAATAAAACCAGAGATGAAAAAGGAAATGTAACAATAGATACCATAGAAATAAAGAGAATCATCAGGAAATATTTCAAGGGGCTATATTCCAACAAATTGGAAAATATAGAAGAAAAGGATAGATTTCTGGACACATGCAATCTACCAAAATTGAGTTGAAGATACAGAAAACAAAAACAGTCCAATAACCAAGACACATATTGTGTTAATAATAAAGACCTTCCCAACGAAGAAACCACATCTGGATGACTTCACTGTTGAATTCTACCTTACAATTAAAGAAGAACTAATTCTAATTCTTTTCAAGCAAAAAATTAAATACATTGGAATAAATTTAACTAAGGATGTCAAAGAACACTATAATTAAAATTTCAAAACATTAAAGAAAGAAATAGAAGAAGGAAAAATATAATATTCCATGTTCATGGATTGGAAGAATCAATATCATCATCATGACCAAAATAGATCCTCACCATGACACGTTGTAATCAAACTCACCACAGTGAAACATAAAGAAAAGATTCTAAAATGTGCAAGAGAGAAACCTCAGATTACTCTCAGAGGCTCTCCAATTAGACTCACAGCAGAATCCTCATGAGAAACCCTACTGGCTAGGAGGGAATGGCGAGATATAGCCCAGGCACTACGAGAGAAAAACTGCCAGCCCAGAATATCATATCCTGCAAAGCTCTCATTTGTGAATGATGGTGAAATAAAGACCTTTCATAACAAACAAAAATTGAAAGAATTTGTTGCCACTTATCCAGCCCTGCAAAAGATGCTCAAAGATGTTTTACACACAGAAACACAGAAACACGGCCATCAATATGAAAGAAGGTAAAGGAAGAAACCTCACAGTAAAAGATCACAGGGAGTTCAAAGCATATATTAGAAAATATCTTTGGGAAAATGGCAGGGCAAAGTTACTGCTCTTCAATAGTCACATTGAACGTTAATGGACTCAGCTTTCCAGTTAAAAGACACAGACTGGCTGAATGGATTAAGGAACAAAACCCATCAATTTGCTGCCTACAAGAAACACATCTTTCCAACAAAGATGCATGCAGACTGAAAGTGAAAGGTTGGAAAAAGATATTCCATGCCAATGGAAATGAAGAAAGAGATGGCATAGCCATCTTAATATCAGACAAAATAAACTTTAACACAAAAACTGTTAAGAGAGACAAAGAGGAGCACTAATGATTAAGGGATCAATTCAACAGGAAGATGTAACTATTATCAATGTATATGCACCTAATTAGAGGGCACAGCTTGATTTAAAAGATATGTTAAGGGACTTAAAGGGAGATGTAGACTCCAATACAATAGTACTGGGGGACTTCAATACTCTACTCTCAGAAACAGACAGATTAACTGGACAGAAGATCAACAAAGAAACAGTAGATTTAAATGACAGTATAGCCCAAATGGATCTAAGAGATACCTACAGAACTTTTCATCCTACACTTAAAGAATTTACATTCTTCTAAGCAGTGCATGGAACCTACTCTAGGACTGAACATATACTAGCCCATAGGATTGACCACATACTAGGTCATAAAGCAAGTCTCAGCAAATTCAAAATAATTTGAATCATACCATGCAGCTTCTCAGACCACACTGGAATGAAGTTGGAAATTAGCAACTTAGGAATCCCTAAAGCATATGCGAACACATGGAGACTGAACAATATGCTCCTGAATGAACACTGTGTCATAGAAGAAATCAAAAACTTTCCAAAAGTAAATGATGATAACAGCATAACATATCAAAACTTATGGGATACAGCAAAAGCAGTGTTAAGAGGAAAGTTTATAGCAATAGGTGCCTACATCAAGAAATTGGAAAGGCACAAAAAAAATGAGCTTTCAGTGCATCTCCAGGATGTAGAAAAACTACAACAAACCAGGCCCAAATCTAGTAGGAGAAGAGAAATAGTTAAAATCAGAGAAGCCGGTGCCATTATAGCTCAATAGACTAATCCTCCACTTGCGGTGCTGGCACACCAGGTTCTAGTCCTGGTCGGGGCGCTGTATTCTGTCCCGGTTGCCCCTCTTCCAGTTCAGCTCTCTGCTGTGGCCTGAAGGTAGTGGAGGATGTCCCAAGTGCTTGGGCCCTGCACCCACACAGGAAACCAGGAGAAGCACCTGGCTCCTGGCTTCGGATCAGCTCGGTGAACCGGTGGTAGCGCTCCAGCCGCAGTGGCCATTGGGGGGGTGAACCAACAGAAAAAAGGAAGACCTTTCTCTCCGTCTCTCTCTCTCTCTCACTGTCCATTCTGCCTGTAAAAAAAAAAAAATCAGAGAAGAAATCAACAGGATTGAATCAAAAAAATCAGCCAAACAAAGAGCTGGTTTTCTGAAAAAATAAACAAAATTGACACCCCATTGGCCCAACTAACTAAAAAAAGAAGAGAAAAGACCCAAATCAATAAAATCAGAGATGAAAAAGTAAACATAACAACAGACACCACAGAAATAAAAAGAATCATCAGAAATTACTACAAGGACTTGTATGTCAGCAAACAGGGAAATCTATCAGAAATGGATAGATTCCTGGACACATGCAACCTACCTAAATTCAACCAGGAAGACATAGAAAATTTAACAGACCCATAACTGAGACAGAAATTGAAACAGTAATAAAGGCCCTCCCAACAAAGAAAACCCCAGCACCAGATGGATTCACTGCTCAATTCTACCAGACTAGAATGAGAACTAACTCCAATTCTTCTCAAACTATTTAGAAAAACAGAAAGAGAGGGAATCCTCCCAAATTCTTTCTATGAAGCCAGCATCACCTTAATCCCTAAGCTGGAAAAAGATGCAGCATTGAAACAATATTACAGACCAATATCCCTGATGAACATAGACGCAAAAATACTCAATAAAATTCTGGCCAATAGAATACAACAACACATCAGAAAGATCCTCCACCCAGACCAAATGGGATTTATCCCTGGTATGCAGGGATGTTTCAATGCGTGCAAATCAATCAATGTGATACACCACATTAACAAACTGCAGAAGAAAAACCATATGATTCTCTCAATAGACACAGAGAAAACATTTGATAAAATACAACACCCTTTCATGATGAAAACTCTAAGCAAACTGGGTATAGAAGAAACATTCCTCAATACAATCAAAGCAATTTATGAAAAACCCATGGCCAGTATCCTATTGAATGGGGAAAAGTTGGAAGCATTTCCACTGAGATCTGGTAACAGAGAGGGATGCCTACTCTCAACACTGCTATTCAATATATTTCTGGAAGTTTAAGCCAGAGCCATTAGGCAAGAAAAAGAAATTAAATGGATACAAATTGGAAAGGAAGAAGTCAAACCATCCCTCTTTGCAGATGATATGATTCTTTATTTAGTGGAGCCAAAGAACTCTACTAAGAGACTACTGGAACTCATAGAAGAGTTTGGCAAAGTAGCAGGATATAAAATCAATGCACAAAAATCAACAGCTTTTGTATACACAGGCAATGCCATGGCTGAGAAAGAAATTCTAAGATCAATCCCATTGACAATAGCTATAAAAAAACAATCAAATAACTTGGAATAAACTTATCCAAGGATGTTAAAAAATTACAAAACCTTGAAGAAAGAAATAGAAGAGGATACCAAAAAATGGAGAAACCTTCCATGCTCATGGTTTGGAAGAATCAACATCATCAAAATGTCCATTCTCCCAAAAGCAATTTATACATTCAATGAGATACCAATCAAAATACCAAAGACATTCTTCTCAGATCTAGAAAAAATGATGCTGAAATTCATATGGAGACACAGGAGACCTCGAATAGCCAAAGCAATCTTGTACAACAAAAACAAAGCCGGAGGCATCACAATACCAGATTTCAGGACATACTACAGGGTAGTTGTAATCAAACAGCATGGTATTGGTACAGAGCAATCGAATAGAATAGAAACACCAGAAATCAATCCAAACACATACAGCCAACTTATATTTGATCAAGGATCCAAAACCAATCCCTGGAGTAAGGACAGTCTATTCAATAAATGGTGCTGGGAAAACTGAATTTCCATATGCAGAAGCATGAAGCAAGACTCCTACCTTTCACCTTACACAAAAAATCACTCAACATGGATTAAAGACCTAAATCTATGACCCGACACCATCAAATTATTAGAGAACATTAGAGAAACCCTGAAAAATATATAGGCACAGGCACAAACTTCTTGGAAAAAACTCTGGAAGCACAGGCACTCAAAGCCAAAGTTAATAATTGGGATTTCATCAAATTGAGAATTTTCTGTACTGCAAAATAAACAATCAGGAAAGTCAAGAGGCAACTGACAGAATGGGAAAAATATTTGCAAACTATGCATCTGATAAAGGATTAATAACCAGAATCTACAAAGAGATCAAGAAACTCCACAACAACAAAACAAACAACCCACTTAAGAGATGGACCAAGGACTTCAATAGATATTTTTCAAAAGATGAAATCCAAATTGTCAACAGACACATGAAAAAATGTTCAGGATCACTAGCCATCAGGGAAATGCAAATCAAAACCACAATGAAGTTTCACCTCACTCCGGTTAGAATGGCTCACATTCAGAAATCTACCAACAATAGATGCTGGCGAGGATGTGAGGAAAAGGGACACTAACCTACTGTTGGTGGGAATGCAAACTGGTAAAGCCACTATGGAAGTCACTCTGGAGATTCCTCAGAAACCTGAACATAACCCTACCATACAACCCAGCCATCCCACTTCTTGGAATTTACCCAAAGGAAATTACATTAGCAAATAAATAAGTTGTGTGCACCTTAATGTTTATTGCAGCTCAATTCACAATAAGTAAGACCTGGAATCAACCTAAATGTCCATCAACAGTAGACTGGATAAAGAAGTTATGGGACATGTACTCTATAGAATACTACACAGCAGTAAAAAACCAATGAAATCAGGTCATTTGCAACAAGATGGAGCAGTCTGGAAAATATTATGCTGAGTGAATTAAGCCAGTCCCAAAGGGACAAATATCATATGTTCTCCCTGATCGGTGACAACTATCTGAGCACCAAAAAGGAAACTTGCTGAAGTGAAATGGACACTATGAGAAACAGTGACTTTTTCAGCCCTTGTTCTGATTGTCGATGTATAACTTAATATTTTATCCCTTTTAGAATTTTTATTCTACTTAATACTATTGGTAGAACTCTGTAATTGACACACAATTATCCTTAGGTGTTTAAATTTAACTGAAAAGTGATCTGTGTTTAATATAAGAATGGGAATAAGAGAGGGTGGAGATGTACAATTTGGGACATGCTCAAGCTGACGTGCACCAAATTGTAGAGTTTGAAACTTGCCAGGAGATTCTAACTCAATCCCATCAAGGTGTCATGTACCAATGCCATCTCACTAGTCAAAGTGATCAATTTCAATTCACAATTGATCAAATTGATAGGCTAAGATTCCAAGGGATCACATAAACAAGACTAGTGTCTACGAATACTAACTAATTGAATTAAAAAGGGAGAGAATGATCCAACATGGGAAGCGGGATACACAGCAGACTCTTAGAATGGCAGATGTCCTAAACAGCACTCTGGCCTCAGAATCAGCCTTTAACAAATTTGCATCTGGCTGAAGAGCCCATGAGAGTATTATAGGCGTGCAAATCCAAGACACTCTGGCAAAAAAAAAAAAAAAAATCAAAAACAAAACAAACAAAAACAAACAAACAAACAAAAAAAACAACCTAAATGAAAGATCTCTGTGAGTGAGATCCCAGTGGAAAGAACGGGCCATCAGAAAGGAGGTCCCTTTCTCTGAAGGGAGGAGTGAACTTCCACTTTGACTATGACCTTGTCTAAATCAGATTGGAGTCATTGAACTCAAAAGGCTTCCATAGCTTTGGCAACTCATGACAAGATCCTAGGGAGATTACTGATGCCATCAACAAGAGTGTGAATTGTTAAGTCAACAACGGGAGTCACTGTGCACTTACTCCCCATGTATGATCTATGTCCTTAATGTGTTGTTCAATGTGAATTAATGCTATAACTAGTACTCGAATAGTATTTTATACTTTATGTTTATGTATTGGTGCAAACTGTTGGAATCTTTACTTAATATATTCTAAATTGATCTTCTATATATAAAGATAATTGAAAATGAATCTTGATGTTAATGGAATGGGAGAGAGAGTGGGAAATGGGAGGCTTGTGGGTGGGAGGGAAGTTATGGGGTGAAGAAGCCATTGTAATCTATAAGCTGTACTTTGGAAATTTATATTTATTAAATAAAAATTAAAAAATTAAAAAAATAAAAGTAAGACATCTGTATAAGTAAGGATTTCATTATTCTGATTAAAGGCCTATGGTAGACATTTTATAAAGAAAAGAAATTCATTTCACCATTTATGAGGTGCAGAGTCTAGATGCCTCATTTTGTTTTGGCCTTCTTCCTAGAAGAATCCCAAGAAAACACTGAATATCATCTGACAAGTGACAGAGAGAATGCATGTCTGGGTATCTGTCCATATTTTGGCTCTGCCTGTCTTTACAAAGTCAATAAGATCTCATGATGCTGGCTCTATTCTAATGATCTAATAACCTAATCCAATTTAATCACTTACCAAAGGCCATGCTTCTAAATACATACTTTGAATCATGATTCCAACCTGTTAGTACAATTAGCATAAATCTTTGGAGACTATACTCCTGCATGGTTTGGTAAAGAAATATTCAAGCCATCTCATTACCAAAATAGAACCATATTTTTAAATTCATATTATATTACTCCAGTTCTAGGCACCATGTATTGTAAATCAGCATTTGACCCATTTATTAACAGAGAAAAAATTTTACCACATTGCTTATACTACTCTGCTACACATAATTTTGAATTCATATTTGAATCTTTTAGACATATAGACTAATAACTATATCCTAAGGACATTAAAATACACAAACTACTTCCTCAAAACTTTTAAGAAAATTTATTGTCACATTTGGATCCCCTCATTTCGCAGAAATAAAACTATGCCTGCTTAAAAAAAGTATTTAGTTTATTGTATAATATGCATCATGGAAAATTCAGTTTGGAAGCAAATTTATTCCCCTCAATATAGAGAAAAGTTTATAACTCCATTTATGCAAGTATGTAATAAATAATAGTTTTTTTCATTTTTAAATGACATGATATGTATATATTTTGTCATATAAATGATGTTAAAATTTGATAACCATATTTTGTCATATAAATGATGTTAAAATTTGATAACCATTGAATGTATGCTGACAAATTATATTTAAATTAGACAAAAATTAATCCTAGCTCTCCTTTAAAATTGCATGTGTTCTGATTTCTCTGACCTTGAATAATACAAGACTTCCTATTGCTTTACTTACTCTCCTACTCTTTTCATTCTTTCAATTTTCTTTGAAACCAAGGTCAGACCTTATATATCAGTTCCCTACAGAGTAAGGAATGGCTTATGAGAAAATACAGAATCTATCTGGTGTTAGAGATGTAACTTAAAGGGAAACATCTGAAGACAAAAAAAGTTGGAAAGGCCCAAAGGTTTCATGTGAAACCCTTAAACAAAAAAAAGAGAAAGGTCATTCAGATACTAAAACTATATTTGAGTTCACTCCAACTTTGATGGAAAGTTCTTTCAGAGCTGGAGCAGAAGAATCATAAGTAATTGCAACTTTAAGACAGTTCTTTCTTTTGTTACATCATCATTGTACTATGCATTTTACAGTACACAACAGTTTTGCCTAGGATATTCCTCATTGCTTTAGCTGTTCATGTTGGCAAAATCAGTTTATTTCAACATATCTTATAGTTATTGATGATGATATTTTAATTCATAATCTTATATGGTTAATTGTGAACAGACACAGGGATGAAATGCAAATAACAACCCACTGTTTCTTATGCTTAGTTCTAAGATAGAATGTGTTTAAGACATAAATATTTTCATATTATGTAGTTCTATACATGCATATTTTACAGTATGAATTCGTGATATGTAAGAATAATTGGACATAGATAACACACAGTACAGAAAAATATATAACTGAATATATCAGTTCCTTAGCACATGGCATAAATAATAGAAATTTCTTCTCACAATTCTGTGAGATAGAAATTTGAATTAAAGGTGTTGGCAGCACCATGTTCTCATAGGGGCTCCAGCTCTATGAAAGAACTGGACCAGACTTGTTTCTTCCTAGCTGCTGACCTTTGCTGGGCATTCTTGTCACCCCTTGCCTAATGGTTTTCCTGTTTGGAATTCTACAACATGGCTAGCTCATCTCTGTGATGTCTTTACGTAAACGTTTTTGTCCTCCTGTAAGGACATGTCACGTGATTTAGGGTCCACTATTACCCATGATGGCCTCATCTTAACAGAGTTACATCTGCAAAGATGCTACAGTCATCCCCAGCATCATGGAGAACTGATTTCAGAATCCTCAAAGAATACCACAGCACTTGTACACCTGTATACTTTAAATTATCTGTATATTACTTACAATAACTAATACAATGTTAATGATATTTAAGTACTAGCGATACTATGTTGGTAAGATAATACTGTTCCCCCTTCCAAAAAATATCTTTTGAATACATTTATAACAGAAATAACCATCATAATCCTAATGATGTACACATCAATAATAACATCATAAGCCTAATGTACACAAATAAAACACAAAGTGAACAATGCTCAACAATGAGTGATACAGAGACTGAGAATCAGTGAATTAAGAGCCTGCAAAACAGTGAAAAGCTACAATAGGGCACTCATATAAATCATTTAATTCATGTAAACTCAGCATTGTGTTTTCTAGAATTTTTGAACTTTTTTTTTTCTTAAATATTTCAGATCTGTGGTTGGGACTAAGAATTTACAGTTGTTAAGGATTGACTATGTTTCAAAACAAAATCAATTACATTTGTCAAAGTGGTTATGACTAAACTTCCACCTCTGTTGGAAGGACATAATTCAACCCAGTACACTGAATATACATACACTTCTTTGCAATTTGATTTGTCTTAGCCAGTTTGACAAATGAGTTTAACATGTCCCCATATTTGTTGAATTCTGAGTCAAAGTGATAACAGAAATCTAATCTAATTTATAAATCTTGTATTGCATTTCCATTTGAAATTATAAATTGACAGATTTTTTTTCATGTGTCTCTTTATAGGAGGGTTAGGTAATAAACATTAGGAAGTAGACATTCAGCAAAGAATGGATCACTTCTTAATATTTTACTCTTCAGACTGGAATTATTACAATGAGTTAGAATTTGTCCAAAGTCACAGTAATATAATTTCATATGATTATATTTTGTAAAAAAAAATGCTTACATTGTCAATATAGTAGGATTTGTGATAGAAAGAACTGAATCTTATGATAATATAAAAATTTATTTTAGATGGTAGGATGGAGGTCTTCTTGGAACAGGTGATACAAGAGCTGAGTTTAAGAAAAAACTAGGTGATCAGCATTTGAAAAGTCATCAACTTGTGAAACCACGTTGAACATTCTGAAAACTATTTTGCCAGTGTGTGGGAGGTGAATATATATAAAGAAATGAAAATTGGGCAAGAGGCCGGCGCCATGGGTTAACAGGCTAATCCTTTGCCTTGCGGCGCCGGCACACCGGGTTCTAGTCCCGTTTGGGGTGCTGGATTCTATCCCGGTTGCCCCTCTTCCAGGCCAGCTCTCTGCTATGGCCCAGGAAGGCAGTGGGTGATGGCCCAAGTCCTTGGGCCCTGCACCCACATGGGAGACCAAGAGAAGCACCTGGCTCCTGGCTTCGGATCAGTGAGTTGCGCCGGCTGCAGCGCCCATTGGAGGGTGAACCAATAGCAAAAAGGAAGACCTTCCTCTCTGTCTCTCTCTCTCACTATCCACTCTGCCTGTAAAAAAAAAAAAAAAAAAAAAAAAAAAAAGAAAGAAAGAAAATTGGGCAAGAATCAGATAGCAAAATGTCCATCTTATACCACAAATATATATTTTTTTTACTTTTATTAATTCAATAGATTCTTACAACTAAATTTCTAAAAATATATGAAAAAATCAAAATTAGTATTTATATTTATATTCCTTTCTCTTCTATTTTGACTATTAAAGTCCAGGTTATTGCTGGCTCATTTTTTAAAATACTGTATTTGTTAGTATGTATTTGAGAGTAGGAAGAGACATGCAGATAAAGAGATGGAGAGCTACCATCTGCTGGTTCATTGTGTAAGTTCCTAAAACAATGTGGGCAGATCCAAGCGGGAAACATATCCTGGAATACAACCTAGGTCTCCACATGAATGGTAGAAAACCCAAGCACTTGAGCCATCATTGCTGCTTCCCAGGGCTCTCATTAGCAGAAGGTGGATTCAGGAGCCTGGGCATTTTTTTCTTTTATTTGACAGATAGAGTTAGACAGCGAGAGAGAGAGAGAGGGAGATAAAGGTCTTCCTTCCATTGGTTTACCCCCAAATTGCATTTTAACCAGGGTCTTAGCCACCAAGCAAAATACAAAGCCCTAAATTTAATATCTAAAAAAATCTTTACATTTTTAAAAAATAGAGTGAAGACATTTTCCATATACTACACAGCAAGCTCCCTTATTATTGTATGTTGGGATACATTTGTTATCATGAATGAAATAATTATATTACATTTTTATTGAGTAATATCCACATGGTTTCAATAATCTTATTTTGTTTCATGACCTTTTCTCTTCAATGATCTCATTCAGAATGATATATTATGGATGGTTATCATGCCTAGGTAAAATCCTCTTGAATATGGCTTTCTTTTGGATTGGATTCTGCTTTTTTTTTTTTTTTTTTTTTGATGGCCTTGGAATTTTTAAAGAATACAAGTCAAATATTTTGCAAAACAATCTTCAATTGATATTTGTCTGATTTTTCTTATCATGTTTCTGAAGTCTAGACTGAAGTTGTATGTCAGGAGTTTGGGGGGAGGTGGACCTCAGAAGTAAAATGCCATTTTCCTCAAATAACGTCAGTGATACAGGCTGCCAAAATGCTGTCAATCACTACTTAAATAACCATGATCTCCTGGCTGAGGAAGTAGCTGTCATGTTCAGGCACCGTAAAGTTGCTAATTTTCCTCAATTATAATTTCTTGCATATTTAGTCCTATGGGTCCACCCATTTCACCCATTATATCCAGTAGAAAGAAATCTCTGTTTATAAGCAGCTCATTTTCAGAGAATGGGGTGGTATACTCCACTTCCAGGCAAAGTATCTGGAATTCAACAAAGGAGCTCTGTCTCTTCTTTCCTATTTATTAGTGCATTCACTTATTATGTATAACATTATGTCCTCTTGGATATTTATTTTATACCTTGGTTTATAATATACTACTACCTTTTTGTTAATCACATTGTTTCAACTTTGTTTGTGGAGTCTATATCCCTTTCCTCCTATATCCCTTTGCCATACCTCCATCAGTGTTTTGTTGGTTTTATTCTGAGGGGGTCATTTTCTATATTCCTGTCCCTTCTTCACAAGCAGCAACTTCTTCAAGGAGACTGGTTCCTTTTATTGGAGAATGGTGCTAAAAATTAATCCTAGGCAGAACTAAAGACAATACATAAAAATGATGTATAAATGCCCAACAGCCAATATTCTTATTTGAGGCCATAGATTTCTTGGTAAGATACATTTTTTCCCCATCATATGTACTATGAAAGGGATACTGCTGCCCTGGTGAAGTATGGCTCTAGTGCTAACAATTTTTTCTTACATATAATAATTAGAAGTATCTGGTAAAATTTTATTTATGTTAAATTACACTTTTAAATGAAAATTATTATTCATATGTAATATTGAATTGAGATACTTATTAAAGCAATAAAATATTTTGTAAATTTTATTCAATAATAGTGAAATACAAAAGATGATTATTTTTCAAAAAACGAAAATTATATTTATGAATACTGATGATACTTTGAAATATTTTGAAAGATAGTCCATATGACATTTCTATTAGCCATTCTAATTTATTTTCCCTAGAATGTCTTTAAATATTTCACCCAGTAAAGGTATATTGTACACATGCTCGCTTTGGCAGTACACACACTAAAAGTATATTGAACATAAATTTAGTTAGATTTTAAGAATTATAAATACCCTATGAATGAAAATCTCTTTTACCTAATTTCTTTTAAGTGTTTTTATATTTATTAATATAAAGAGAAAAGATTTCATGTATTTCACAAATACATGTCTAGGATGATTACCAATCTTTACTCTGTTCTTCCTTCCCTGAAAATTCTCTTCTTCCTTCCCTGTTTTTCTTTAATTTTTGCAACGACTTAATTTTGATTTTCTTTATAATCACAGGCTTAATGCACCATAATGTTCAACAAGTAAAAATATAATACTACTGTCCCACATAAATATAGACAAGGACTATAAATAATACTCAAATCATAAGATGTTGATCCATTATCATAGTCTCATTCATACATTTGCATATTTATGTATATATGTATATATATTAGTATTCTGTATTTACTACCACATATCAGAGAAAACATGATATTTGCCTTTTTGGACTGGGTTATTTCAAAGTATAATGTTTAATTATAGCCCAAACTGAGTCTATTTGGGAAATAAATAAAAAAATGTGAGTATAAGTTCGATATGATTACTTAGGTAAAAATAGAGCTGGGAAACTGCATTGATTTGCTAGACTGTCATAAAAAAATGGGTGTTGGTGGTGTTGTGATTTAAACACAAATTTATTTTCTCAGAATTTGGAGGGTTGAAATCCAAGATCCAAGTGTTGGCAAGTTTAACTTCCTCAGAGGTCTTACCTTTTCTTTGGATCCTTCCATACCTACCCTGCGTATGTCCATTATCTATCAACTAATTTTATTTTTTATTAGAACTTTGGCTTTCTTGGATTAGGGCCCATCTATATAAATTCATTTTATCTTAATCACCTCTTTAAACATCATGTCTCTAAATAAGTCATGTTCTGAGATGCTCAGTGTCAAGATCTCAATATACGAATTATAATGGGCAGAAGAGAATTATTTAACTTACTACAAAATCTGAATAAAATTTGAAGCAGTAACACCTTACTTAATACACAAATAAGCAAATCAGTTATTTTAACTATAGCAATTCCAATAACAAAATGGTGAGTTTTATAAAATGAAGGTAATAATAAAGAGAGTTTAAAAGATAGGATAATGGTGAATATGCATTAAGAGCAATTTTAATATATGATATGAGGTATATAATAGCCACACTGGTGAAAAATACTGATAAGAGAAGTGAATTGGTAAACAAGAGAAGCTATCTAGAGTTGAAAACCAGGGCTTAAAATTTTGGTTTTTTCAACATTTGATCACCAAGAAATATCTGGGTATACTTCAAAATACTTGCTGTAGGGCCTACACCATGACGTAGCAGGTAAAGCCGCCACATGCAGTGCCAGCATCCCATATGCCCACTGGTTCAAGTCCTGGCTGCTCCACTTCTGATCCAGCTCTCTGCTATGGCCTGGGAAAGCAGAAAAGGATGGCTCAAGTCTTTGGGCCCTGCACCTGAAGAAGCTCCTGGTTCCAGGCTTCAGATCGGCGCAGCTCCAGCTGTTGTGGCCAATTGGAGAGTGAACCAGCAGATGAAAGATCTCTCTCTCTCTTTCTCTCTCTCTGCCTTTCCTTCTCTCTTTGTGTAACTTTGACTTTCAAATAAATAAATAAGTCTTTTAAAAAAATACTTGTTGTTTCTCGTGGCTACTTCAGACATAAATTTGATATACTTTGCTTTAAAAATCTAATGCAACCTAACTGCTTCAGTTCATTTTACTGCTAAGACTAAAACCCTTTAGATTGGATAACTAATAAAATACAAAAATATACTCATAAAAATACACTCATATTTACAAACCTGAGAAATCCAAGAGCCAGGCATCAACTAATTGGTTTTGGTAAAGTTATACTCCTCTTAGATGTCACCGCTGTATGTCACATGGTGGCAGGGCAGAAGGACTCACTCAAGTGCACTCTTAAGATATCCCTTCTTAATAGGAACCCATTGGGGATTAATTTCCAATATAAAATTTTGGGGGACTATTGACATGTAGGGCAAAGTAATGCTTAAATAGAAGACCCTATGTTCATTGTTTCTAAGAGAATTTCCCCTTAAATAATATGTTTTATTAACCAGTTAACTGAAGAATATGATAGCATCTGAATATTTTATACAACTATATTTCTGATTTTTTATTTATTTCAGATTTCTGGGGGATATCAGTAATATTTCATATAATAATTAATACAAGAAATTCAGGGTTATATATTAGTCCTGTCTAAGACTGGTTTTGCTGCTATAATACCTGAGATTGAAGAATTTATGAAGAGTAGAAATTCATCGGCTCCCAGTTTGGAAGGTGAGAAGTCATATATATGGGGTAGAGATTGGCATCTAATGAGGGTCTTCTTACTGTGTTGTTCCATGGCAGGAGTTAGAAGAAGAGAGAACCTACTCTCCAAAGTCTTTGTAAAGGCAATAAACCAACCCATGAGGGTAGAGCCTTCCTAACATACTCACTTCTTAAAGACTTCATCTTAAATATTGATATAATGACAATTAAGATGAATTTTAGAGGGGACAGATACTTGAAAACCATGGTAAGTCTCAATCAGAAAGGTCAAATTTTAAAGAAAGCAATATAGGCCTGAATAGTATAACAGTGTTAAACCTCAGGTGGCATTTTAATAAAACTCAAGTTGGATTCCTTCAAATTTGAGGTGACAAAATACCCTAATGACCTAAATGCATAAAAATTGCTTAGCACCTCTTCCAGCCCCTTGTGATTCAGTCTCTTCTTTTGCAAAACAGACAGACTTTATTGTGACTGCTAGGTCTCATTGCTCTGTCTGCTGAATCTGAAGCAATATGCAATATTATCATCTTATGGGAAGAATAAAGAATGGAAGAAATGCTATTTGGGTTTTTGGGTTGCATTTGGAACTCTTGTAGTTATTTTTGCTCCTTTAGTCTGGTCTTGGACAACTTTCATTTCAGTATCCAAATAGTTCATCCATTAATGATGAGAAAAGTAATTTGGTTTTAATTTGAGAAACTCATTTCACTGTAGTGTATTGAAAGTAGTCACTCATCTTCAAATAGCAGCTGCTGACATCTCTGGAAGAAATTTGAAGTATTATATTTAGAACCCAATCTGCTTACACATAACTTATGTAAGTTGTTTACCTCATTCTTTATTGTAGAGGATATCTGCATAAAAAAGGAACCCTTTCCAGAACTCATCTGTGATAGTTGTTTTGCTGTGTAAAATGGTAATTTTCTCTCTGTGACAGGAACACTGGTGGCTTTGGAAAGATGAGGCATGAAAAAATGCTTTTCTTTCTGTACAAATAATGCATACTTTCTCACTGTAGTTACTGACAAGTTTTCCTTAGTTGTAATACTTCTATGACAGGGTTTTAAGACTTCTCAATAGGGTGCTTGTGAAGACAGCAGGATAGTGAGAAACCACATTGACCTTAGCCAGGGAAGTATACTAGAAATACAAGGGAAGGACCACATTCCAAGAGGACTGATTGAAATAATTTTTTAGTGGAAAAAGAACAGAACAAAGACTCAATGGGGCAGTGAGGAAAGAACACAGAATTTAATCACCAGCTGTGTGCTGTCAATCATTCTGACATCTACACTACCAGCTGGTAAGCACAGTCTTGCCAGAGTAAGCTGGAAGGAGGCTGCCACAGCCCCTGCCATTGTTTACATTTGAGAGGGAGAATTTCACAGTCCCCACTATCCCCGCTTATGGTCTGTTTAGCTGGCAATGGTCTGGACAACTGCTTTTTTCAAGAAGGTGGGCCATATTGCCTCCCATAGCTCACTCAATCAAAACATCAGACTCAATTTGCCATAGTAAAGTCACAAAGAAACTATGCTTTTACAATGGAAATGATGGGAAATCTCATTGCTGGTGAAGAACATCAGGAATGGATCAACTTTCAGGGTGGAGAGTGGACTCCACTGTCCCCTAGAACGTGGGAATTCCGGGTATATGCCATTGCACTGAGAGGATCGGTTGTGGGTAGGTTGTGGCTGGGTTCTGACACACCTGTCCAGTCTGAGACTAGAGACTTGGAGCTCCCTGCAACCTGGGGACAGATGTTATGGATGAGTCAGAGGACACAATGCAGTGCACTTGGATGGTGCAAGGGCTTTTGTGGATGAGGTATACTGCTAAGTGAGTTCACCATAGGCAGCTGGTTGACCTTGTCACAGAGAAGAACTGGGACGACAAATACACTAGTTGGCTATAACACTCCCCCTCTTACTGATTAAATTCACAGATTCTCCACAGCACCCATGTTAGGAATCATTTTGGACTCGTGCCCAAATCTGAATTGGTGGTCAGACTTCCTGTGGCCACACAGCATATACTTCTGAAACTCAAGGGTAAGCATTTAGCATGCCTTTGAACCACAGACATACATTTACAAAAAAAAAAAAAAAAAAAAAAAAAAAAAAAAAAAACTTGAAATACAACTAAATTAAGTTTTAAAAAAGAAAAGCCCATTTCATCAAAGAAATAGAAACAAGATATTCCACAGATCCCTAAAAATCAATGTAGGAACACAAGAAACATGAGCAAGGAAGGCAATGTGACTCCCCAAAAGCAACGCTATAATAAATTAATATTTGACTGTGAAGAAGAAATTGATGAAGTGCCTGAAAGGAATTCAAAAGAATGACTGTAAAGCTGGTAAACAACACAGCAAAACAGTTAAATGAAATAAAATATCTGATACATGACACGGCTGAGAAATTCTGCAAATGGATAGAGATTTTGAAGAAAAAAGCAAACATATATTAGAAATCAAGTAGTCAATTAATAAGATAAATAAAGGGAAAGCCTTTGCAGACTTTGTGAGGCATAAGAAAGAATATCTGAACTAGAAGCAAAGTCTCTTGAAATACCTCAGTCAAAAAAGACTGAAAACAATGTTCAGAAAGACTGAAAACAATGTTCTCATTGTTTGGGATACCATCAAATGACCAAATATGAAAGTCTTAGGAGTTCTTGGAAGAGCAGAATTTTCCAAAATTTGGAGAAAGATATGGACATTTAAATATAGGAAGTATAAAGAACCATAAATAGGCGTGAACATTAAAGACCCTCACCATGACACATTATAGTCAAATTTTCAAAAGTAAAGCATAAAGAGAATATCCTAAAATATCCAAGATGACAGAAATGCCAGATCACGTGTAAAGAATTTCCAATTAGATTGACACTAGATCTCAATAGAAATCATACAGGCCAGGTAAGCATAGAGAGATACAGTCCAATTTCTAAAAGGAATAACTACCAACCCAGATTACCTTATCCAGTGAATCTTTCATGCTTAAACGAAGGTGAAATAAAGACCCTCAAAGACAAGCAAAAATTGAAAGAATTCGTCACTGCACAATCAGACTTATAAATGATACTTAAAGATATACTGCACATAGAAACATACAGACATTCAGTATCATGAAAGCATGTGAAGGAAGAAATCTCCTAATAAAAGACAAAAGAGAGTGAAAAAACACATAGGAATTTTCATGAAAAATGGCAAGAAGAAGTTATCAATAATAATCTTGAATGTACATCGACTAAATTTTCTAATTAAATATACAGACTTGCTGAATGCATTTTAAAAAATCTATGTAATGTCTACAAGAAACACATTTCACCAATAAAGACACAAACAAACTCATAGTGATAGTGTGGAAACAGATATTCCATGCAAATGGAAATCAAAAACAAGCAGGAATAGCAGTACTCATAGCAGACAAAATAAAAGATTCTTAAAGAAACAAAGAACATCATTATGTAATGATTAGAGATCAGTTCAACAGGAAGATATCACTATAGCAATTGTATATGCACCCAATAATATAGCACCTAGTTTTAATGACAAATATTATTGGACCAAACGTGACATATTAAATTCCAATGCAGTAATAATGGGGAACCTAAACACTTGGCTTTCATCATTGAACTAACCAACCAGACAAAAACTTAGCAAATAAACCACTAAGCAAATCTAAATTATGAACCAAATGGACATAATTGATATCTATAGAACATTTCATCACACAGATGCAGAATAACACATTATTTTCATCAATATCCAGAACGTTTTCTAGTATAGATAATATATGAGGCAATAAAGCAAGTCTCAACAAATTTTAAAAAATAAAGTCATATCATGTATTTTATTCTGACCACTATGGAATAAAGCTGAAAATTAGCAACATGAGAAACTCTAGAAATACACAAACACATGGAAAATGAAAAGCATGCTACTAAATGAAGAGTGAGTCATAGCCGAAATAAAAAATGAAATCAAAAATTCTTTGAAATGAATGAAAATGAAAGCATGACATAAAAAAACTAATGGATGCAACAAAAGCAACGTTAAGAGGAAAGTTTATATTTTGTATTGATCTAGCAATTGGTATCTGCATCAAAAAATAGAAAAGTATCAAATAAATTATATAACAATGAATTCAAGTGCCTAGAAAACCACAAATCAAACTTAAAAATTGTAGGGAGAAAAGAAGAATAAAAATTAAAGAAGAAATAAATAATAAATTTCATATCAAAAACTATACAAAATAAAAGGAAGTACTGTTTTTAATAAATAAACAAAGTTTGTAATTCATTAGCCCAACTAAGCAAAAAAAATAAAAGGAGTGAGGAGAAGACCCAAATTAATAAAATGAGAGATGAAAATAAGATGTTAAAATTGACTCCACAGGGGAAAAAAGAATCATCAGAATTTATTACAAATTGGAAAATCTAGAAAAAATTGATACATTTTTGGAAATGAAATTTACCATAAATGAGGCACAAAGTCACAGGAAATCTGATGGACCAATAACCAAGATGGATATTGAACCAGTAGTAAAGATTTTCCTAAAAAAAGAACCCAGGACCAAGTGACTTCACCACTAAATTCTATCATTATTTTTTTTGGACAGGCAGAGTGGACAGTGGGAGAGAGAGAGAAAGAGAGAAAGGTCTACCTTTTGCCATTGCTTCACCCTCCAATGGGTGTATGGCAGGCTCCACAGCTCACTTGGCTAATCCTCCTGCAGTGCCGGCACCCTGGGTTCTAGTTCCGGTTGGGGAGCCAGTTCTATCCCGGTTGCTCCTCTTCCAGTCCAGCTCTCTGCTGTGGCCCGGGAAGGCAGTGGAGGATGGCCCAGGTGCTTGGGCCCTGCACCTGCATGAGAGACCAGGAGGAAGCACCTGGCTCCTGGCTTCAGATCAGCACAGCGCACTAGCTGCAGTGCACTGGCCATAGCAGCCATTTTGGGGGTGAACCAACGGAAAAGGAAGACCTTTCTCTCTGTCTCTCTCTCTCTCACTGTCTAACTCTGCCTATAAAAAAAAATAGATGTATGGATATTTAGTTGCTTTAGCTTATTTTATTGTCTGAATCTAACAAATACAAAGAGATGATTAGTAAGATTTTTATGAAACAAGCAAAGATGAGGTAAGATTGAAAATTTTTAAATTTAAGATTTTTATTTTATTTTTCTAGTAAAATGTATTATTTTAATTATCTTTATTATTGTCACTTTGAAGACTTTTGTACACTAGTTGGTTACATATATTGAGCTTTATGTTCATCATTATAATAACTTCAGAGACTTATATAAATTGAATCTTCTTTCATTTTTGGCTTGTATATTTTAAGAGAAAGAAAACATGAATGAATTAATGATCCAACTTTAAAAGTCAGCAAATTTCACATAAATATCTGTCTTTTTTTCCTTGAGGGACTGTGAACTTAGGTCAACACAGTAGCATAATGGATTTAACCTGAATTGGATATATTTTCCTTGTTAAACTATAATAGTTGTCTCCAGGTATTTTAGCATTCATTGTACACCAATACCTATTTTGATTAAGCTAATATTTCTGTTTTCTCAGTTTATTGGCTCCTTACCTCTTGTCATCTTATATTGTATAATGTCATAGACCAAATATTGCACTTTTCAGCTCTAGCTACCATAATCAAATACCACAGACTGGGTGGTTTAAACAACAAGTATTAGTGTTCTCATGGTTTGAATGCTAGAAGTACATGATCAAAGTGCTGGTAAATTCAGTGTCTAGTAAAAGCCATCATCTTGAATTGTAAATACTTAGCTTTTGATTTTTTTTTTCAAGATGGCGGAATAGGAAGGGAGCACATTGATATTCTTCGGCAAGACACAGGTTAATAAAAGTGGAGATACTGCAGGATCAAGGAAGAGTAGGGGAAGAAACAGCAGAGGAAACTCTTCCGGAACTAGTGATTCACAGTGGACCTGCGTGGAGAGCGTGGGAGCCCAAGTTCGGGACACCAGTAGCAGACTCAACGCACCAGCGCTGGAACGCGAGGTGAGCCGAACCTCCATAGCCCGAGACACCAGCGGGCAAGCGGAAAGAGGAGGCTAGAGGGAACGAGGCTTGAAACTCCGTGGGGAAAAGTTCACCAGGCTAACTAGAAGAGAGAGAGGGAAAAAAAAAAGTGACTGAAACGGACACGAGTTTCTCTCTCTCTGCTCACCCCTCAAGGGCGAGCAAGACAAAGAGCAGGCGCCATTTTGGACATACGTCATAAGCAGGGCGACCTCAGGTCTGCACTGGCCCTGAGCCTAGCAGAAAAACCTGACTCTGGGGGGAGGAGTGAAATAACAGGAGATCAGGATCTAACTTGGCAACCCAGTGGGAGACTGCAGGAGAATTAGAGCCCACACTGAGGGCAGCAGAGATTCCCTGTGTGGTCCTTGGGAAAGAGCTTCGGATCTCTGGCTCCTGTGGGTATATCATTTGCCTGCTAACTACCTCCAATTACATTCAGCTGTGCGGAATTACTTCCCTTTTGAATCAACAAAAGAAAGAGACATTTACCACACCTAACCTGGGAGTGTCATCTTGACACACCCTCAACCCTGAGGAACCAAACACAGCTCTCAGTCCACACCCATCTCAAGCCTCTAAGGCTCCACCAAAAGCAGACAGTCCACTTGATTTTTTTTTTTTTCAAATGGCCTCTGCTCAGTGCATGTGGTGAGAGTATAATCCCTGAAGCCTGTTGCTCTTTTGTGAGAATACCAGTACTATTGGATCAGGTCTAAACTGCTATGATTTGGTCTAACTTGATTACCTTCAAAAAGACTTTACCACTAAATAGCCACATTGGAAGTAGAGACTTCAATGCATACATTTTTGGAAGGGGTACAATATCTGTCTTGATTTTATTCAGTTATATAATCATAGTACGACTGATCATCACTGACATTTCTTTAAAAGCTATTCTTTTTTTCCCAGTAACTTGTTGCTTGAATATATTCAGTGATATTGAGTACTTTACTGTCAATTTTCTTGCCATGTCTTGGTTCAACGAATATTTGTACTACACTCTACTGTCCAAATAGGAGACAGTGTAACATCTCATAAATGACAAGACAAGGAGCAGGAGGTGGAGCGGAGAAAGATTAGGATCTCTGTCTTTAATGTGCTGTACACTGTTATTTAATGCTATAACTAGTACTCCAACAGTATTTTTTTTTTCACTTTGTTTTGCTATATGGGGGCAAACTGTAGAAATCTTTACTTAATATGTTCTAAACTGATCTTCTGTATATAAAGAGAATTGAAAATGAACCTTGATGTGAATGGAAGGGGAGAGGGAGAGGGAAAGGGGAGCGTTGCCAGTGGGAGGGAAGTTATAGGAGGGGGGAAGCCATTGTAATCCATAAGCTGTACTTTGGAAATTTATATTCATTAAATAAAAGTTTAATAAATGAAAAAAAAAAAGAAGCAGAAGAATAAAAAGGATAAGGAGAAAAGGAAGATTATTTAGTTTGGGAATCCTGTATTCCAGTGATGTTACAACAAAATAAATAAAATATGTAGTAAATTCTATGGTAATTAAAATTAAAATGTAATAATTATATGGTAATTATGCAAAATAAAAGAAAGGTAGATAGAGAATAATGGTCATATTTATACAGATAGCAATTTAAAATAGAATAACTAGGAACATTGACATTGAAAACGTGGCATTGAAAAAACTGAAGTAAATGAGGGATTGAGTTAGATGGTTATTTGGAGGAAAAATATTCCAGACATGGGAAAATTCAATTGCTAAGGCTATAATTCAGGAACATTGCACAAACATTTAAAGTCTAGCAGAGTTCAATGGGGCTATAGTAAAAAGAGTTAATGAAAAAGACTAAAAGAATCATTCATAAAGTGTAATACAGGCTTTAGGTCATATGGGATTGAAGTTTATTCTCTGCCTGGGAAAATATTCAATAACTCCTGATTGATGAAAACTGTCTTGTTTGATAATTCTTTGAACCAAAATATGTATAGAGTTAAAATTACTCGGTCACACTTTACTTCACGAGATTTCTAGAATTTTTTTCATGGCATTGTATTGTGAGATTTTGCTCCAAAATTTTAAATAATAATTTTCTCTGCTTTTTAAAATAAAGTTTATTTTGCCTGATTCTCAGAGAATTTTCTTAATTGTGTGCTCTCTTTTAGAAGCAGATTTTAGAGGGCAATGCATCATTTTAAAAAGTAAAAATGGTTTTTAAATGTGGATAATTTTATATGTATATATAGAGACATTTAAATTTTAGTTCTCTATTTAAGAGGCAAATACATAGCTAGAAAGAGACAGAGAGTTTCCACTCCATAGTTCACTCATCAAATGCCACTAAATGACCAAGGCTGGGCCAAGCTGAAGATGGGAGCTGAGAACTATTATCAATGCCTTACTGCTAGGCTAAAGATTTACCTGATTTTAAAAAATTATTTTATCTTTGAATGTTTTATTGTAGTTTTACTCTTTACACATATGTTAGCATTGCACGTATCAGGACTATTTAACTATTTTGCATCCATACTTTTTTTTTTTTTTTTTTTTTTTTGGCAGGCAGAGTGGACAGTGATAGAAAGAGACAGAGAGAAAGGTCTTCCCTTTTCTGTTGGTTCACCCTCCAATGGCCTCCGCGGCCGGTGCACTGCGGCCGGCGCACCACGCTGATCCGAAGGCAGGAGCCAGGTGCTTCTCCTGGTCTCCCATGGGGTGCAGGGCCCAGGGACTTGGGCCATCCTCCACTGCACTCCCAGGCCACAGCAGAGAGCTGGCCTGGAAGAGGGGCAACCGGGACAGAATCCGGCGCCCTGACCGGGACTAGAACCCGGTGTGCTGGCGCCGCAAGGCGGAGGATTAGCCTGTTGCCAGGCAGAGTGCACAGTGAGAGAGAGAGACAGAGAGAAAGGTCTTCCTTTTCCGTTGGATCACCCACCCAATGGCTGCTGCAGTCGGCCCATCTATATTGTCTTACTAATTCTTTTTACCTCATCATTTATACATCATTTTATTTAGTTTACTCATTCTCATTTCCTGTATTGTCTATTCTATTTAGAGAAACATTTATTCCTCTTGGTGCAAATTATAACTTTACTTTTATTTGTATGATAGCTTTCTTGTTTACCTGTGCTTAAAGCTCTTTTTAATCACACTTGACTTCTTTACTTTATGCCATGGGTTTTGTTACATAAACCGTTGTAACGGTGCTTAGTATTATTTTCTCCTAGAGACACTTGCTCAGTTGTGTGTGCATATGTGTGTGCACTTGCGTGTAAGGTGATATCAGATTTCATCCTACTAATATGGAGTTAAATGAATATATTTTTCTCAGCTTTTTGGTGTTATTATTCTAGCTTTTGTCTTTAACATTTTCATATATTTTCCAGCTTTTCATTATTTTTATATTATAGGTTATATGACATTTCATTTTTCAGAATCATTCTGTAGAATATTTATGCATATGTAAGTAACAAGAGTTTATAACAGTGCAAGATATTCATTTATAGCCACACAGAAAACTTGTAAAGATGAAGAGTTTGGAATACATGTTCAATTTTAACTATAGAACTTTCAGTTAGATATAAAGAGATACAGTGCATCATAGTGAAAGTAAACCTCAACCCACTGCTAACACTCAGGTCACTTTCTGAATATATGACTTGGCTGGGATATTGCTTATTGAGCCTCAAATCATCTTGTCTTTAGAGTTGAAATATTCATTACCCCTAGTTGTAAATAAGGGATTTTATTTTGTACAAAACAAAATCTAAGACAATTCTAGTTAAGTTTGATATGTGTACCTTGGATCTTGATATGTGTAGCCATAGGTCGTCTCTACAATATTTCCTGAATTTACCTCTGCTCAGTTTTATTCATTCTATCCTTGTACAGTTTTGAGTGTTTACCGTCAGCTTCTTATCTTTGGCCAAACGTGGAATATTTATGTTTTTATTGAAATCTCCTATTGCTTCTGGATTATAGATAGATAGATAGATATAGATATAGATATAGATATAGATATAGATATAGATATAGATATAGATATAGATAGATAGAAGGCTAGGTGGGTATAAGATTCAACTTCTGATTTGGGGAACATTTTCTAAATTAGAATTTCACTACTCTTTCTCCTTTAATATTTGAAGTTTGGTCATTTGAAATTTCTTCTGAAGAGGCTATTGCAATTATATTTTGACAATTTTATAATATGAAAGATATATTAACCTTCTGCATTTTATCAGAAATATATGCAACAAAATTTAAAAGAATATTGATATCTAACTCTGAAAGTTTCTCTATATGGTAATGTTGCTATAGAGATGTTTTCCCTAGATTATTGCTGTGTTTTATTCATGAGAATATATTATACCATTTTACCCATTTTGAATACAATACAGTTGGTATCCTGGGAAGACTTATATACACAGTCACATAAGGGCTACATTTATAAAGCAGAGTTTTATAAGATCTATTTCTATTAACAACAAAATTACAAAAAAAAATGCAGACACTACAGCAGTTTTCAATCCACTGTTAACATTAATGATGCTAAGCATCCTATGAACATTTTTTAGGAAAGTTGTGAATTGGTTATTCAACCATACATTAGTAAATTTGAAATTCCAGAACATGTTTATTTCAGCAACAAACTCTAGCATCACTGGATTTCATCCTGCACCTTCAGGGCTGTGGCTGCTATTGTCAGAAGAACTCATATCACAAGTACTCATGATGGGGATAAGATGTATCTGAGACTGGATGCTGTCACAATAAGCATAGACATCGCAAACACTCACCTCACAAGACCTCAGTACAGGCTCCTTTACACGTAAGCTCTAGGACCACAGCTGCAGCTGTCACAAAGCCCAACACGATTGGCACTCACTTCTTTGAGACATGAAGACAGGTGCACTTGGAAGTTCACACCCACTACAAAGACACAATAATACCTCCACAAACAGCTACAGTTTGGACTAGTGAAGTACTGCTGCACATTACTGATGTTTACAACTGAAGAAATCACATAGAATTTATACTTCAGGCTCACTTAGAAACAAAGCCAAAGCACTTATGCAAGCAAACACATATGTAACATTGAAATGGAAAATTATTTCCTATTAGAGCAGCTCCACAACATTGGAAAAATTGGCTGCCATACCTGATATGTAGACATCAAAATAGAGACACAAAAAAAAAAAAACACTAAAAAGCAAGAAATCATGAGATATTCTAAGACTTGCAATACTTTTAAAACATAGAACAAAACATGAAGGAAATCTACAAAGTGCCTAGAAAGGAATTCAAGACAATGATCTTACAGAAAGAGTGAAATATAAGAGAATATAGATAATTCAACATCATGAAAAAAACTAAGAATTTTAAAAGATGATAACAATTAATAAAACAGAACCAAAAAGTAATAGCTGGCTTAAAATTTCAATAAACTGAATCCAAAAATACCATTGAGGCCATAAATAAGAAAATAGATGAGAGAGAAGAAAAGATGTCTTAAAATGAGGACAGATTTTTTAAACAACCTACCTAGTAAGAAAAAAAGTGAATGAATGAATACATAAATACCTTTTCTCTTTTTTTTTTTTCAGAAACAGTGATAGGTTTATTCAGATCCATTGTCAGCTACAAGTTTGGTTTGATTTTGGTCACACACCTTTTTAAAATAAAAAATAATTTGATGTATAAGAATCACCATTAAAAACAAATATTTGCATTCTTGGGGTTCCAGATAGAGAAGAGAAGGAAAAAAAAATGAAAAGCTATTTAATAAAATAATAGCTAAAACCTTGTCAAGTGTTGAAAGTTGTAGTGATATCATAATACAGGAATTGCAAAGTACTTTAGATAGAACTCACCAAAAAAAAAAATCTTCTAAAAGGGACATTACTCTCATATTCCAAAAATTAAAACAAGAACAGAATACCAATAATGAGAAAAGCATAAAGTCATATATAAAGGACTCTATAATGGGATAATATCAGATTACTTATCTGAAACTTTATAGGCCAGAAGAGAATAAGATGAGGTATTTTGAGTGGTGAGTATACAAAACTGTCAACTAAGAAAGCTACATGCAGGAAATCCACCAGAAGCAAAAGAGTAACATAGTTTTTCCAAGGCAAGCAAAAATTGGAGGAATTTCACATTTCTACACTGGCATTACAAGATTCCTTAAGAGATTTCTAATCCTGGAAGCCAAGAGATAACAACTATCATCACCAAAACTTGTTAAAGAATAAGACATACTAGTAAAGCAGATACACAAATAAACTTTGAGAATAATCTAACTTTATCACTAAACAAACCATCATACCACACAACAAGAAATGTGGATTTAAGCAAATAATACATAATATAATCAGAGCAAAATACTAAAATGATAGGAGTTCTTGTTTGTTAATAATAATCTTGGCTGTAAGTTAATTAAACTTAATGATCAAAAGTTACAGACTAATATAACAGACAAAAATCCAAGACCCTACATGAAAGTCATTTCACGGGTAAAGCTACATGCACTGAAAGTAAAGAACTAAAGCACAAGTAGCTATACTCATAGTAGACAAAACAAAGTTTAATTGTATATATACATATTTTAAAATTTCTTCATTTGTTTGAAAGAGTTACAGAGAGAGAGAGAGAGAGAGAGAGAATTGTCCATCTGCTAGTAAGCTCCCCAGATGGCCACAAGGAGCAAGAGCTTCGTCTGAGTAACCCATGTGGGTAGCAAGAACCCAAACACTCCAGCCATCCTCTTCTGCTTTTCCCAGGTCATTAGCAGGAAACTGAATTGGAAGTGGAGCAGCTGGGACATGAACCAGCTCCCATATTGAATGCCAGTGTCACAGGTATTGGCTTCCCCCTTTATGCCACAACATCAGCCCCCAGACTTTAATTCTAAGTTTGTGAAAATATAAAAGGAACTTCATTATATGTGGATAAAAGAATGAATTTTAAAAGATAATATGGGTGGACATTTGGTGCAGGGTTTAAAATGTCACTTGAGTTACTCACATCCCATTTTGGAGGACATGGGTTCAAACTCTAGTTCTGCTTACAATTCCAGTCTTCCTCTAGTGCATACCCAGGTAGGCAGTGAATGATAGATCAAGTAGTTGGGTCCCTGTCATCCATATAGGAGACTCCGATTGAGTTTTCATATCTTTGCTTCCTGATTGTTATGAGCATTTGAGGAATGAATTATGAGATGGAGGATATCTGTGTGCATGTATGTGGGTGCCTTTCTCTTTTTTCACTGTCTCTTTGTCATGCAATCAAGATAAAAAAATAAGAAAATTATCAAGAGAAGATGATGTAATAGAGCAGATGTTTGGCTTAGTAATTAAGGCAAGGCTTAAGACATATGCATTCCATGTCAGAGTGCCTGTGCCTGAGTCCTGGATTGAACTCCAATTGCAGCTTCTTGTAAATGTGTATCATAGGAGGAAACAGATGATTCTCAAACAGCTGGATTCCTTTCACTCACATTTGGAGGGTCCAGATCGAGTTTTGGTACCTGGCTTCAGCTTGGCCCAACCAAAAATATGGATATTTTGGGAGTGAACTAATAGATGCGAGCTCTCGGTCTGTTTGTCTTTGGACCTCTCAAATAAATAAAATAGTTTTAAATGATAAAATATTACATATAAATGCATCAGACTAACAGTATTATTAACCTAATACTATAACATCTATAGGGGGTGATGAATTCTAATACAAAACATTTGAGAACTTTAATATCCCACTTTTTTCAGGGGACACATTTTCTAAATAGAAAGTCAATAAAGACCCATTGAAGTTGAACACCTATAGATAAAACGAATTTAACAGCTAAAGAAAATTTTATGTAACAGCTGCAGAATATACATTCTTCTTATTAGCATATGGGATATTCTCCAGGAAAGACCATATATGAAGCCATAGCTGAATTTCAATGAATTAAAATACTTACATCACATCACGTATCTCCATTGCCTAAAACAGAATAAAACCATCATCACTTATATTTCTTGCTTTGAAAAATTCTTCCACAACATTTCTAAAACCCCTATTCTTCATTTGTTGCATGTAAAAACTGAAGGAAGGCGGAGGGGAGAAAGGAGGAGGGAGGGTGTGAGCATGGACAGAAGGTAAAATAGGGTAGGAAGTTTTACTAGGCTCCTAAATTTCTATATATATAATACATGAAATTTACTCAACTAAAAAATTTAAAAACTAAATAAACAACAAAGAAAGATTAGAAGGTACACATCAAAATATGAGATTTTGTGTCTCTGAACTTTGAATAATTTCAGAAAATTCCAAAAATATAAAATACAACTTTCTAATTGACCTCAGTAAAGCAAATTAATAAATGGAAACACATTTAGTTTCCCCATTCACTAACTTACCATCTAAATTTTGCTTCTAAAGGTATTTCAAGAAGTGAGAGATAGCCTACTTTTCATTTAATAATTGTGACTTTTTTAAAACAAGATAAAAATTTTCCTAACAGCTCTATGAATGTCTTTAGCAAGAAGAACATGCTTGAGCCTGTTGTAATGGTACAGTGGGTTAAGCCACTTCATGTAATGCCAGAATTATATCCTGGAGGGTCGTTTGAGTCCCACATTGTGTTCTCCCAAAGCAGTTTCCCATTGACGTGTCAGGGACGGCTGTGGAGGATGGTCCCAATGTTGTGCTGTGGGCTCCTAGAAAGGCTTATTGAAAGATCTTCCTTCCACACGTCTCAAACAGAGGTAGAAAGATATATAAGACAGGAAGATTTATCTGTAGCAAAACTAAAGTGCAAACTCAAGAACCTAACTGTGTATAACTGAAATAGCCACAAACAAAAAACAGACCTCAAAGAAAAACTCCTTTCCAATGGTCCACTTCCAATGATTAAAAAGCGCCCCACAACAGAAAAAGCTTGTAAAGGGGGAAAGGAAACCCATTGATAAAGTCAGGCATATCCTTTCTACCATTTAGAAGCAAAAGGGATGATGTCCTTAGTAGAACCCAATTGAATATTCCAAATTGTGGGGAGTTAAGAGCTAGGAATGAGTACTGATCATTCCTGTGTTGTTTTTAGGATATCAGAAGTTTCACAGAGTCAATTGCATGATGAAAGTGGGGGTGTTCACATGGTTATTTTATAGTGACTTTAAGATTATGGTAGGGGTTGGGGATGGGGGAATTCATCCTACAGCCAAGTTTGATATTTCTGGTAAGTTTGCAATATTGTACAACTCCCGGCTTTTACTACTGGGAAAGGGCAGGGGCTTGCTGAAAAATGAAAGCTGGCCTTTCAGCTTGCACAGAAAAGGGGGCTTGGATTATGCACAGAAAGGGAAGGATGGTGCACAGAGGCTGACTTTTCACATGGGCCAGAACAATTTGTCACACGTGTTTGCTTCAACTGTCCTGTGGCAAGTTGGCAACAGCCATTGAAATGGAGATTTCCTGGAGTTGTCAGGCATGACACCCAAGGGTAGGCAAGGAGCTATACAGAGTGATTGGGCTGGGGCTCTCAATCGCTGATCCAGTTGTGGAACAATTTGTTGAGGAGTTGTCCAGCAGCTGTTTGACTGGACTTGTCAGACTCCAGTTTGGCTAGAGTTGTCAAACCTCAGTTAGGATGGAGCTGTTGATCATCAACTCAGGAGCTGTCATGCCTAAGATCCTCCCCTAGCTGATCATGTTACCAGGACACTTGGGCTTCTGCCACACAGGTGGAAGATCAAGATATAATTTTATGTTCCTGGCTTCAATCTGGCCCTAGCTGCTGGCTTCAGCCTGGTCCATTCCTGGCTATTGAAACCATTTAGGGAGGAGGTGAACCAACAGATGTATCTCTGTGTCTGTCTCTTGGTCTCTGTCTCTCTCTTTCTTCCTCTCTCCCTTTCTCTCTTGAATGCTCTGTCTTTCAAATACATAAATGAATAAAGCTTTAAAAAATTGAAAGGAAAAGAAGATCCTATGCCTTGGTCACGGTTCCTTGTTTTCTTGTTCTGCTTGAGGAGAAACAGGAGGAATATTTTTCCTGTCTGGAATACTACAAATAAATAACTTCAAAAACCTAAATGCAAGAAACTTATTAGCCCTTAGAACTAAAAAAAAATGTAAATATAAGGAAGACAATGTATCTGGATTTGTGAGATTCAAACATGTCATTAATACCAGGAACAAAATTTATGAGCTGGACTATAACATATAGATATAAAATACCTTCATATTTATTTAGCTATGAATGTGATCTTAAATACTGTTAAAGTTCACATATTCAAATATTAGCCTATGAACAAATATGGAATCCAAATAAAAATACCATGTACTTTGTCCAGTATCAATACAAACAAATTATCAAACTCTCCCCTACTCCCAACTTCCTCCTAAAAATCTTCCCTATTCTACCCCTCCCCCTAAAATGCCAATCTATATAGGTGACAAATCTGAAAACAGATTTATAAAAAAACGTAAAAGATCTCTCACTAGACGAATATTAATTCAAATGCTGACAAACTGAATCTTCCTTGTTGTATGTTTAGTGTTTCCTATATGTTGCTATATAGCACTAAGTGCCTAGTATACATTTTTCTTTAATATTCACAGACCACTGGTTTCATTGCATTTTATATATATTTTCAAATATTTTTAAACGTTTCTCTTATAATAATGTTATATAGCACTTCTCTTGATAGATATATAAATATATGTTTTATATCTTTAAAAAACAAATTATTTTTGATAATGTAGGGGGACTTGTACCTTTGATTTGTGCATAAAAAGAGATTAAGCCCTTATTTCGTTGTATTGACTAAGACAAAGTTGATGACAGTGAGAAATAGTTTTATGGGTTAAATTTCTCTGATAACATACACAGGGCATGATGATAGAAGTTAGATAATTTAGTTCAACACACAAGACAACTAAAGCTAAAGTCACTGTGCAGAATTGTGAGAACCATATAAAATAATTTTCCAATATATACTGTTTTTGGTTACATGGTGCTAAATTCAGATAATAATATGAATTATGCTGTTAATGTGAGAATTCCTCAAAACTATTGGTTTACATCTGTTTCACATTTTTTGTCAAAAATTTTATTCTCACCTAAAATTTGAAAGAGATTAATTTATTGTATTTTTTAAATATTTCTTTCTTTCTTTCTTTCTTTCTTTCTTTCTTTCTTTCTTTCTTTCTTTCTTTCTTTCTTTCTTTGAAAGGCAGAGCTAGAGAGGCAGCGGCAGAGAGAGAGAGAGAGAGAGATCTTCCATCCACTGGTTCACTCCCCAAATGGCTGCAATGGCTGGAGCTGGGCTGATTCTAAGCCAGGAACCTGGAGCCTCTTCTGAGTCTCTCCACATGGATGCAGGGCCCAAGTCCATCTTCTGCTGCTTGCCTAGGCACTTTAGCAGGGAGATAGATTGGAAATAGAACAGCTAAGACTTGAACTGGTGCCCGTATGGGATATGCTGGTCCTGCAGGCGGCAGCTTTACCTGCTATGCCACAGCACAGGACCCGCTTTATTGTGTTTTACAAAATCAAGTGACCTTGCACTGATGATATAATAAGAAAAAATTTTATTTTTATTTATTTATTTTTAAAAGCTATATTCATCTGCTTGAAAGGTAGAATTACAGAGAGGAAGAGGCAGAAAAAGAGAATTCACCCATCCACTGGTTACTCCCTAAATGGCCATATTGGCTAGAGCTGGGCCAGTTGGGAGCCAGGAGCCCAGAGCTTCTTCTGAGTCTCCTGTGTGTGTGCAGGGGCCCAAGGACTTGAGCCTTCTTCCACTGCCTTCACAGGCACATTAGCAAGAAGCTAGATCAAAAGTGCAGTATCCTTGGGGGAGGTGCTGTGGCATAGCGGGTGAAGCCACTGCTTGCAGTACTGGCATCCCATGTGGGCTCTGGTTCAAGTTCCAGCTCCTCCAATTCCAATCCAGGTCTGTGCTATGGCTGGGAAAGCAGTAGAGGATGGCCCAAGTCCTTGGGCCCCTGCACCCACGTGGAAGAACCGAAGAAGCTCCTAGCTTCTGGGTTTGGATCGGCGCAGCTCCAGCCTTAGAGGCCAATTGGGGAGTGCATCAGCAGATGGAAGACCAATCTCTCTCTGCCTCTCCTTCTCTCTCTATGTAACTCCGACTTTCAAACAAACAAATAAATCTAAAACAAAAAGAAAGAAAAAGTGCAGCAGCCTAGACTCCAACTGCTGCCCACATGGAATGTTAGTGCTGAAGGCAGTAACAATTCACTATGCCTTAGTGCTGGCAAAAATTGCACATGCCTTCAAAAACGTGATAAATTATCTAATAATATGGATACCTTGTTACCTTCATTACTAGTTAGTAAATGTCATTTCATCTTTTTAATATGCTCATGAAGAATTGTTTTATCTTACTAAACTTTTTGCATTTTAATTAGAAAGCAGTATTTCTGAGTAACCTAGTTCACTATTACTCGATGCCAAGAACTTCACAGTAGCTTTTTTCTCATTGTTGACTTTTTTTCTTATACTTAAGGCTCTTTATAACCTTTTAAATAAAAATAAATATTACACTGTAGACATCAAACACTCTTCAGAGAATCAGTTTATGTTTTGTTTCATTTCTCAATTTCAGTATGTTTTAAAATATTTTAGCATGTATTAACTTTTATCAAAAAACACATTTTGCAGCATAAAATGAACTGTATTTATCATCTAAGAGGTATAGCAAATGCCCTATGAAGTCTGTAAGCCCCTGCTTAGGATCTTATAAAGCTGAACTCAAGATGTCAGCAGGGCTGTTGTGTTTCTTGCAGGAGGCTACTGCGGGAGAATTTGATTCCAGTGGCATCCTGGGAGTTGGCATATCCAAGTCCATGAGATGGTGGAACTGAAGTGCGTTACTGAAGGTGTGCTGGGCATTGCCCACATTTTTTATGCCCTTTCATTTCTGTCTCATGACTTCCTCCCTTGATCTTCGCAGCCAGAAATGGTAGGCTTAGTCCTCATGGTTTGATTCTCTCTGACTTCCCCTGCTGCTTCGTTTCTTCTGCCTCCCTCGTTGGCTGCATTTCTCTCACACCAGCTGGACAAATTTCTTTGCTTTTAAGATTCAAATGATTAAATTGGACCCACCTTGAAAACTGGGAAATTACCTCTGTTTTAACATATGGAATCTTTGTGAATTTTGTAAATTCTCTTCAGAAATGCCAGATTAGTGTTTGAATAGCCAGTTAACAAGAATCTTAAGGGCATATACTTTTCAAATTCTGTCTACGATGGCATACATAACTGCTAACTGTAGGTATTTTTTATAAAAAACCCAAATTTTAGTGACACATAAAGATGTATTTTCTCTACTGTAAAAGAGATCTGGACTGGTCAGTTCTGTGGCATAGCAAGTAAAGCTGCTGCCTGCAGTACCAGCATCCTGTATGGCTGTTGGTTGGACTCCCAGCTGCTCCACTTCTGATCCAGCTCCCTGGGAAAACAGTGGAAGACATCCCAAGTTCTTGGGCCCCTGAATCCAAGTAAGAGACCTAGAGGAAGATCCTGCTTCCTGGCTTTGAATTGGCCCAGCTCAAGCCGTTGTGTCCATTAGTGCAGTGTACTATCAGACGGAAGACATCGCTTTCTCTGCCTCTGCATCTCTGTAACTCTACCTTTCAAATAAATAAATAAATCTTTGAAAAGAAAAAAGAAATAATGACAATTAAAATCTAGAACTATTATGATGTTGAAGGATATCAAAATATAGACTTTTTCTGATTTGATGCTTCATACAATAACATGTAATATTTATTCACAGAATCATCTTAGAATATATCAAAATTACTGAAACTCTTTCCATTATATCAGCTTATTAGAAATTAACCAGGCAATGTGGAAAGAGGAAAAAATGATAATTATAATTCCCATTGCTGTATACATCATGAGAGTCTACCCCATAAAAAGTGACTTGAAGGGCCAGCGCTGCGGCGCAGCGGGGATTAACGCCCTGACCTGCAGTGCTGGCATTCCATATGAGTGCCGGTTTGAGACCCAGCTGCTCCATTTTCGATCCAACTCTCTGCTGTGGCCTGGGAAAGCAGTACAAGATGGTCCAAGTCCTTGGGCCCCTGCACCTTCATCAGAGACCCAGAGGAAGATCCTGGCTCCTGGCTTCAGATTGGCATAGCTCTGGCCGTTTCAGCACACTAGGGCATGAACCAGCGGATGGAAGACCTCTCTCTCTCTCTCTCTCTCTCTCTCTCTCTGTATAATTCTGACTTTCAAATAAATAAATCTTTGAAAAAAAAAAAGTGACTTGAATTTAGTGACCTGGTCACATGGATTTTGATAACTATGAAGGCTACTAGAAAATATAACCTTTAAATGGAGTCAGTGCCATCCCTCCTACAATAGAATGTCCTTTAGAAAACACATAAGGAGTTTGGTTGGGTAACTGATCACTTATGTGACCCATAGTCAAATGAAAGTTCCTGCTTTCCGTAAACTGATCTCAGGGTTGGAGAACCATTATTACTTTGAACTCTCATTTACATAAAGCTTCATGAATCGTTAGAGACATGTGTCCACTCATACTGGTTGTCAGTAGTTAATGACTTCCTCAGAGCTTGTGTACACTCATGCACTAATCATCACAGATTTTAAATTCTAAACTTTCTCACCAGTAGTACCCCTTTGAAATGACTTTCCTGGACAGATAATGAGTAAAATTGCATTAGAAACAAGTCAAACAATTCACCTCTTTCATGTTCTGAACTCTTTCTTTTCCATTAATGTGAATATTTTCAAAATGTGTCATAGAGTCCTGACAATTTAAAAAGCATTATGTGAGAAAGCATCATGCTGCAACTGAAAAGGCATAATTGTTGTCCTGACTGTGGTGACAGTCTCATCAATGAGGTAATGGTCTGAGTCACTAAAGCGGTTGCTCTTCCTGTCTGCATCATTTATATTCACATTCCTAACAGCAACAAAAATCCATCAATTACACAAACCTTTTTTAAATTAATATATGTTTTCATGTTAAAATATTTATTTGAGAATCAGAGACAGAAAGAGAATGTGTGGTGTGTGTGTTTGTGTGTGTGTGTGTGTGTGTGATAGAGTGTGAGAGAGAGACACTCCCATCTCCTGGTTCACCTCTACAAATAATCATAATGGCTGAGGCTGGATCAGGCTACAGCTGTGAGCCAGGAACTCAATATAGGTCTCCCTTGAGGGTAAGAGGGACCAATTTGAGTGAGCCATCACTTCCTCTCAGTGTTTGCATTAGATAGATGTTGGAATCAGGAAACAGAGCTAGAATCTGAACCTATGAACTCTGATGTGTGACATGAGTGTCTTTACAACTAGGCCAAATGCCTACCTCATTATCTGTCTGTTTTAGTTATTACATGTGTTTTTGCTCTAATTGTGCTTCTTAATTAAATACTGAGTGTAACAATTAAATCCCTTCAATGACTTCTACTACGAAAAAATAATAAAACGTTGTGGTAGAATTGACCTAGTCTTTTGATGAAGTCATGTTTTATGTATGGAATAAATCTTTGACAAGATTAACAACTACCATACCCCAGTAAAAACTGCAATCCAGATGTGATGATTACGATTTCCAAAGCCTCAAAGCTGGAAATAAACCATCAGTTATTGCCAGCTAATTGAGAATTACATGATAAAATAATTTAATAAGAGGACACTAGGAAATATCTGAGTGAGTAAATGGGAAGAGTAGGCCAGTGCTAGAGAAAGCAGCTGTGCAGTTTTCTGACAGTATGACATCAGGAGAAGCATGAATACATGTAAGAATTTGTGAGAGGTGAGAAAGAAATGAAATAACTGTACAGCTAGCTTTGATACACCCTGCTCCATATTTGTGATCTTCAAGGTATTGGGTATTTGGTACAAATAACCTGGATAATTTGGATTTTTTAAAGTGTATCTTTATCTCTTTGCATGTAGCTGGTCTACAATGGGGCTAGTATTCTGCTAACTATTCCTGAGCCATCTCAGCCTCATTTTGTTTAACATATAAGGAGATTTAAATTTTCAAAAGGAAGAATAAGAAGGCGAAAACCTTATACAAACTCTAATATTTTTTTCTTTTTAAAATATTTTTCTGTTTCTTTTTTGCTTTATTTTGTTTTAATTTGTATTCATATAAAGGGGACAGATTTAATCATAGATACAATTCTAATAGGATACTTCTATTGTTCCCTCTCTCCTTCCTTCCTTCCTTCCTTCCTTCCTTCCTTCCTTCCTTCCTTCCTTCCTTCCTTCTTCCCTTCCAACCTTCCTTCCTTTCCTTCTTCTATTTCTGAAATGTAATATTTTGGAATGAAATAGACATTTTGAGAATCGATGATTGTTTATAGCTCCTGTCTTTTCCATTGAGGAACAATGTTTAGTTTTTCTCTTTGTACTAAATGTTGAACTCTTTTATTTAGAATATGGTAAACTATATTATCACTAACTATATTGAAAATAGATCATTATAAAAATTAAGAGTGGGAGTCCAAGAAAGAGTAGGAGGAAGGTTGGAGTAAGGGTGGGAGGGAGAAAAATAAGGCAAGTGCCACTATGTTCTTAAATCTGTATCTATGAAATACGTGAAACTTCTATAACTTAAATAAAAATTTTAAAAAAGTCTATTTTCAACTTAAACTATTAGTTTGTGATTTTTATATATGTGGATTATATAAAAAATACAAAGCTTCCAATAATACTTTGTTGAGGAGATAAAGGAATAAATGGCTTACTTAAGTACCTTAAAATACGATCAATGGGCAATTTATTATATCTAAAACATGTATTTAATTTCTCAAACATCACTGAGCAATGATCAGGGCTATGTCAGGCTGAAACTTGGAGCCAGGAGCTTCCTCTGGGTCTCTCATGTGAGTGAAGATCTGTAAGAATTTATAAAATCTTATCCAATGATTTTTATCAAATAATTAACATTTAATAAGTTAAATATAAGTAAATTATTTTATCTATGGATATGAGCTAAGATTGAATTATGAGAGTAAATTAAAATAAACAAAAAACAAAGTAGTGGCATTGCCACATTGATTTGAACCTATATACTGTGTTTGAGATTCAGTAATTTAAAAAAGAATCAGTGATAATTAATATATCTATGAAATAAATAGTTTGTTAGAGCATTTTCTGGATAATACTCTAAGGATTTTTAACAATACAATTATGATTTTACATTATTCAAATTGTTGCAGGAGTTAATAGTTCTAGCTCTTGGGTTCCTGTCTTGTGGTCACCATGAAAAATGATGAGCACAAAGAATTTGAACAATGGAGCTAAGTTTATGGAAACAATAGAAAGTTGCCCTAGCGGGAGGGGTCTCTGAGCTGGGATGCTATTAAGTGGAAGTTGTTTGGGGCTTATATTCTTGCACTACGAAGAAGGTTCTACAAGGTTCTGTAACCATGCAATTAATTCACCAATAACCTTCTCATTGTCTCAAGGTCAATAGCTTGAGCTGAATGGGTCCAGCTGTAACCACATCCTGCTTTTGTCTGCAGTTATTCCATATTATTTTTGAGTAGTAAGAGCATTTTGTTCTGAACATATCTCTCTGCAATTGAGACTTGATTCTCCCTCTGCTTGTCCTCCTTGAGTCTCCCTCTGCATGTCAGGGTTGAGTTTGTTGGGCCCCATGTGTTCCTGTGTTTCTTCTTGGGGTTACATCATAGCTGTCTCCTGTCTCTATAAAAATAGGGAGTTAGAGACATAAATCAAATAGTAGAACAACCGAATTGTAAAGATAGATGATATTTTATTGGTAATACATGGTGGTTTTCTTATAATAAATCAGAAACAATCACTCAGAAAAAATATATAAAATAGCATTAAAATACTTTAGGTTGATTTTAGTATTATATATATCTAAATGAAGTATACCTAAAATTGTAAATTAAAAACATTGCTTATTATGCTTCCATACAAAGCAGAAATAAAAAGCCTTGTATATATTTCATCAGAAACATAGAAAATATTAATACTTACAAAATTATTCAAAGTACTGGAAAACCAGAAGCCAAGAAAGGATATTATCCCCAAATCAGAAGACTTCAGGAGACCACAGATAAAACTGGAGTTGTCTGCATGCCTGTCTTGCTTCTGTGGATTGTTTTCTATACTGTGTAGTAACTCCTTGGTTTGATGGAATCCCATTTGTCTATTTTGCATTTACTTTCTATGTTTCTGGGGTCTGAGTCGAAAACTCTTGCCCACTCCTAAGTCTACAATTATTTTTCCTATGTTTTCTACTGGTGTATTTAAAGTTGCAGTTCTTATATTTGGATCTTTAATCAATTTTGAGTTGATTTTTGTTCATGAATAGATAGGGGTCCAGTTTCTATTAATAGTAAAAAATAAAATTAAGAAAATAAAATAATACACACCCAAAGACAGAAAACAAAAATGAAGCATTAAGTCCAAAGAAGATAAAGGAATCTTGGGATTAATCTGCAGTCAGTGTCTTCCAATCTTATCTAAGTTCTCTTAGTGGAGAAATCTAAACCACAGTACTGCAGCGAAAGGATTATATAAAATGTACTTTTAGTCTTTCCATTACCAGTGTGCACATGTTGGTGGAGTGTGGGGTTGAAGACATCTGGCTGGCATGGCAACAGCCCAAAATTTGTATACAATCACATCATGTTTAAATTTTCCTAGAAACCATGTGATTTAAAGACCTGCTATAGTGTATTATGTTTGACAAAGATACTTATTCTAAATTTTCCTGCAAATTTTATATGCTAGGAGATCAGATCAGAAAATCAAGTGCCTAAAATATATTACAAAATCATTATTTTTTCAAATGCCTACCCTCATAATTTAATAATTATCTATTCATATCACCATGAACCTAAGATACGTGAAGTAGAATCCATGTATAGGAAAATATATTACCTTAAAATGAATTCTGGAGACATAAACTTATATTTCTGTAAACTGTAGCATAAGTTGAAATAGTCATGATATTTTTATTTAGTTGAAGTCTTGAATTCCTTTCAGATTTTCAATTTTATATTAGGAAATATGACAGAGCTGTGGTGTAAAGCTACATACCTACAATTCAGAGCATACACAGACCATGTCTGCCATCACAGATATCAAGAGACGTTGAACAAGGTCAACATTAACTTTGCAAGGTATTTTTTTTTTTTATTTTTGACAGGCAGAGTGGACAGTGAGAGAGAGACAGAGAGAAAGGCCTTCCCTTTGCCGTTGGTTCACCCTCCAATGGCCGCCGCGGTAGGCGCGCTGCGGCCGGCACACCGCGCTGTTCCGATGGCAGGAGCCAGGTGCCTCTCCTGGTCTCCCATGGGGTGCAGGGCCCAAGGACTTGGGCCATCCTCCACTGCATTTATTGTATAACATGGAGGATTGTAAAGCTCTTAGGTTAGTGATGCTGAATTTAACAATGAATGGAGTTACATGCTTATTCTTTTTTTCCAGTCCCAAGGGAGTAATATCTTCTAAACTAAAATGTTATTTTTTGTAAGTAAAGATTTGGGAAGATGTTTTACACATCTATTAAGGTAATATTGACATGATTCTTTCTTCAGATGAAAATACAACAGTTCCAGTTTCCTTTTAAAATACAAAACAAATAACTCATTCAACAAATGTGTAACCACTTATTTTACTTATTATGTAGTATGCATTTTATATGTAAGATATATAATCTATATTATAACATACCTTATTAAATATGATAGTATTAGAAATATATATAACAAACATATAAATTAAGATGTGACTTGAAAAACTTGTAAAACATTATCCATTTAACTTTGTCAAAATAAAATGGAAAATATTAACGCACAATATTAGGCTCATAAATAGTATTTTTCATATATGATTTCAAAGCCATAAAATGAAATGTAAGTATATATTATTTGAATTGATAATTATTTCTGATTTCTTCATTCCTTACACCTATTTTATTTCTGAGTTAGCACTTTTCTTTAGCTGAAATACTAGGCATCACAATTTTGAATTGTGTATTATTCCCAGAAGAATGTAAGCATGAATCTTCATAGTGAATAACTGATAAGATATATAAATTTAAATAGTTCTTATATTTCAAGACACACAATTTGTTTCAGTAAGTAGGAAATACTTGAAGTCTCAGAGACAATCTTTGTGTTTCAAGTTAATTAGTTTTGATTGAAGGCCCATTATAAAGAAAATAAAGACAACTCTGGTTGTTCTGATAACCAAAAGAGATAAACTCTCCTTTCTTAGTGTCAGGATGGATTACACTTTTGATTCCAGAATGATCCAGTTTCCAATTTATTTCTTGTCAGTTATAAATTCCTATTTCATTTTATTGATTGCTCTGGAATGACATAAATAACCCTGTTAATATTTCTCTTTTTCCAATAATCATGAAATTCAATCTTCATCAGTACAAGACACAGATGGAGAAGGGACCTCTATCTCTGGTTCTGATCCGCTCTGCTCACCAGCGGCCTGCAGTGTGTGCAGCTTCTCTGGAGCCCTGCCCCTGGAAAGGCAGCAGTTTCTCTAGCATGTGGCTTATAGAATGCCAGTAGCTCCAAGATGAGTGCTTCCAGCGATGTTCCTCCAATTAATGTTAATCATTGACTCAATCAAGATTAGGTTTATAGTCAGTTCTAACACGTGGAATCCACTGGACAGCTTCCCACAGCACCACACAGTAGGAGATTCTATCATGTCCCACTGGCGTGGCACCTCAGTAAGTCTTCTGCCTTCCACCCAGTTATGCTTGCATTCTCTTTTATGGGAAGGTAGTTAACACTGATTTTGCTGTACTCATTTTTATAAATTTCATCTTTTAAATAGATCTTTCCCTCTTTCGGATTTGTGACCAGTTTCTGGAAATGTGTAATGTCCCATCTATTTGGTTGCAGGTGGTAACAGCATGTCTTGCATAGCTGTCTATAAACCAGGATCAAAATTTTTGTCAGTCAGGGTTCAAGAAGAGCGCTGCAGAAGTACGTACTAAAGGACTGAAGAAGCAGTGCTATTGCAACAGGTATATAAAATGAATCAGAACCTCTTTCTCATCCAGTTTACTCTGACCTTCCAGATTTACCCATGTTCATTTGCATTTAGTGATAATTGCTATGGCATATGAATGAAATATTCATTGTATCATTAAGACATCACCAAGCTCATGATAGGCCCTAAACTGCTTGGTGAGTTGACATTCTATTTTCACAGCAAGATACACAAAGGGAGAAGTTTATTGGACATAGACATATTTATGATATTTTACCAATTAGTTGCAACATTCTTCTGATGAATTTCCTCTGTTGATTTACTATATATTTTAGAGCTAATGGTTTTTGAGTAGCCAAATTTACTGTATAATGAGTTTATCAGCATGAATTTTAATTTTAACTTTTATTTAATAAATACAAATTTCCAAAGTACAGCTTTTGAATTACAGTGGCTCCCTCCCATAACTTCCCTCCCATCTGCAACCCTCCCATCTCCCGCTCCCTCTCCCATCCCATTCTCCATCAAGATTCATTTTCAATTATCTTTATAAACAGAAGATCTACTTACTATTTACTAAGTAAAGATTTCAACAGTTTTCACCCACACAGAAACACAAAGTATAAAATACTGTTTGATTACTAGTTATACTATTATTCACATAGTACAACACATTAAGGACAGAGATTCTACATGGGGAGTAAGTGCACAGTAGCTCCTGTTGTTGATTTAACAATTGACACTCTTGTTTATGACATCAGTAATCTCCCTAGGCTCTTGTCATGAGCTGCCAAGGCTATGGAAGCCTCTTGAGTTCGCCAACTCCAATCTGATTTAGACAAGGTCATAGTGAAAGTGAAAGTTCTCTCCTCCCTTCAGAGAAAGGTACCTCCTTCGTTGATGGCCCATTCTTTCTGCTGGGATCTCACTCACAGAGATCTTTCATTTAGGTGTTTTTTTTTTTTGTTGTTGTTGTTGTTGTTGTTTTGTTTTGTTTTGTTTTTCCCCAGAGTATCTTGGCTTTCCATGCCTGAAGTGCTCTCATGGGCTTTTCAGCCAGATCTGAATGCCTTAAAGGCTGATTCTGAGGTCAGAGTACTATTTAGGACATCTGCCACCCTATGAGTTTGTTGTGTATCCCGCTTCCTATATTGGACATTATCTCCTTTTTAATTCTATCAGTATTAGCAGATACTGGACTTGTTTATGTGATACCTTTGACTCTTAATCCTATCATTATGATCCATTATGATCAATTAGAACTGAAAATGATAACTTTGACTAGTGAGATGGCATTGGTAAATGCCACTTTGATGGAATTGAATTGGAACGGATTTTATGTATATTGAAAATATGTTTCAGTAGCCTATGCCACGGCTCAATAGGCTAATACTCTGCCTAGCAGCGCCGGCACACCGGATTCTAGTCCCAGTCGGGGCGCTGGATTCTGTCCCAGTTGCCCCTCTTCCAGTCCAGCTCTCTGCTGTGGCCCGGGAGTGCAGTGGAGGATGGCCCAAGTGCTTGGGCCCTGCACCCACATGGGAGACCAGGAGGAGCACCTGGCTCCTGGCTTCAGATCAGCATGGTGCGCCGGCCGCAGTGCACCGGCCGCAGTGGCCATTGGAGGGTGAACCAATGGTAAAGGAAGACCTTTCTCTCTGTCTCTCTCTCTCACTGTCCACTCTGCCTGTCAAAAAATAAAAAAAAAAAATGTTTCAATATACTTTGGGAAATATCTCTATTGTTTAAGATTTATTTTTTTTTATTTGACAGGTAGAGTTAGACAGTAAGAGAAAGAGACAGAAAGAAAGGTCTTCCTTCCATTGGTTCACCCCCCAAATGGCTGCTTCAGCTGGAGCTATGCCAATCCAAAGCCAGGGGTCAGGTGGTTCTTCCTGGTCTCCCATGCAGCTGCAGGGACCCAAGCAATTGGGCCATCCTCCACTGCCTTCCAGGACCACTACAGAGAGCTGGACTGGAAGAGGAGAAGCCAGGACTAGAACCCAGCACCCATATGGGATGGCGGCACCATCGGAGGATTAACCAAGTGAGTCACGGCACAGGCCCAAGATTTATTTATTTTAAAGGCCCAGTGAGAGAGAGAGAGAGAGAAATCCTCCTTTTATCTTTGGATTCATTTCCCCATCAGGCCCCAGTGGTTGAGCCTGGCCAGGTCGAAGCCAGCAGCCCAGAACTCCATCTAGGTTTTTCTATATGGGTGGCAGGGACTGGAGCACTTGGGACATTATCCATCGGTTTCTTAGGCACATTAGTAGGGAAGTGGATTGAAAGAAAAGCAGCTGGAACTCAAACCAGCAGTCTGATATGTGATGCTGATATTTCAGGTGGTGACTTAACACACTGTCAATGCCAACCCCTAAAATTTGCATTTTCAGTAAATTTTTTAAAAACCTCCCAATGTTATATAATCAAATTTCATGAGATGTACAAATTTATAGCTCAATCTGTTCATAATGATAACAAAATATCAAACAGTAAAAATTTGCAATATTATTTTTGATAACGATATCAATATTTGTGTTTTATTTGTGTCATTGATGTGTGTACACATTAATTTTCTTTATGCTAAATTTATATTAGTCTCCAATATCCAATTGCTATATTTACTCTGAATAATTGTAAACATTTTGAAGTCCCTGAATACTAATAGAGTAGTTTAGTCATTGTTTATAATATAATGCAAAAAAAATTATTTATTTTCATTGCTGTTATTGCAGAATTGAATTTTTTTAATATTTGAAGGAGTAAACTATATAATACCCAACTGTTAATTTTTCATAAATTTTAATCAAAATTTCCAAGTAGGAATTAAAATTTCTAGAAAAATAGTATATAAATGGTAAAACTGGATTCTATAGCACTATTAGTAAGTATAGAAAGAATTCACTTAATGAAGTTCAAACATTGCAGATACAGTGTGATTTACAAGATGTAATCAGCATCTTTGGTAAGAAATCATTATGATTGAATTTCTAAGCTTTGTGGAGTTTAAACATAAAATAAACTAGAAGCATGCTACAAGATGGGATAGATATTGTTAGAGAAAACAGATAACTTTCATAATGAATGCCTAGCATTCTTTTCATAAATGTTTCTTAGTTTTGATCCAGATGCTATTGGACATATATTTTATCAATTTCTGGAAGGAAAATTTGTATCAATTCTTATTGAAGAATGCTCTTAGCTACGGAAAACAAGGAAGAGACCATTGGTAGGTAACCATTGATAGGTTACCACTAAGCTGGGACCAACAGTAGACCACTGATGTTAGGACTTAACTAGTACTCATTCCAAAAAAGGGGGTTGGGGAGGGAATTAGAAAATTGAATGACCAAACTGTTCCTGAAGATAAGAGGAGGAAAGGTCTCAGGTAAAGTTTGAGTTCTTTCAGGAATTTGGGAAGTGAACCAGCAGATAAAAGGTCTACATTTCCCTATTTGTTTTCCATCTTTCCTTCCTTCGTTCATTCGTTCCTTCCTTCCTTCCTTCCTACCATTCTTTCTATTTCTTTTATTTATTTATTTTCTCTGTCATTTAAACAAAAGTAACAAATAAAAACTTCAAGAAAAATTCATATCATCCCTAAAGATTCCTGAGTTATCCTAGAAAGAAAAGGATAAAGTTGAGGTTTTGCTTGACAACAGAGCAACATATTCTGTGTTAACCACCAAAAATGACTCTCCAAGGGAAATGTAGTATTAAGAGTATCAGGCCTAGGGAATATTTCTGGATCTTTTCACTGGTGAAGTGTGTTCTAAAATACTTTATCATGAATATCTATAAGTTTCTGAGTGCTCCGTCCCATTCATGAAAACCCTTGCTAAGTAATTTGATTCTATTGTGTGTTTAAGTCAAGATTGAGTAGAAGGATAGGTCTCAAAGAGCCAGGAAGAAGGGTTATTGGCTCTCCTATAAGAAGTAGCAGACTAAAGATGCTGAAACAATTCCAAAAGGCATTTTAACTCAGGTTAATCTAGAAGTATGTGTCCAGGGTCAAGTAGGATGGATTGTTAATACTCAATATATTAAAAAAATACTAAATCAGACCGATCACTAGCCCAGGGTTAATGGTGTGGATGCGTCCAAATAAAGCCCCTTGTACTATCTTCCTATACTATCTGTTAAGAAACCATGGTCTATGAAATTAGGATTGTATAGGACTTGATTGCCATAAATGAAGAAGTTTAAGATGTCCATCCTATAGTACCTAATTGCCATATTCTGTTGGTCAATTTGACAGGAGATGAAACATATTATTACTGTCTTAGACATACAACATACATATTTCTATATTCCCTTGTGCTCTGAGTTTCAAAGTTTATTGGTTTTTGAATGAGAAACTCCCAAAACTCATCAAAAATTTCAGTATTGTTTGGATATTCTACCAAAAGAATTTCAAAACTCTCTACTCTTTGCAGGGAAATTTTGAGTACAGATGGCAGAGGGCTACAGTGCTTAAATATATGGGTGATATACTCATTGGTAGCTCTTCTTACAGGATTCTTCTGATAAAAAATCAGTAAAATCTTGAATTATCTGGCAGAGATGGGATATAAGTTATTAAAAGAAAGACACAAATTCTAAAGACTTTGAGAATTGTCTGGACTTTAGCTTTATACTATCCCATGGGAAACACATCCTACCTCAATAATGCAACTTAATTTTCTGTAACTTGTTTCTAACCTAAATCAGAAAATAATTATGCAGATTTCTGGGAATGGGCAGCTTCTTCATAATGTGGATATCCAACACTGAGATAATACAAAACGGGTCTATTACACATGAAAAGAAAAGGAAACCTATTCCTAGGTAGTACATTCAAAATAATGTAACCCAACCATAAAATGCAATCTTTCAAAAGATGAAGGCATTTAAGTTAAATGACCTTGCTACAGGAATACCTGACATAAGAACATGATTGACGTGTATGTATATGAAACATAAAGGAGTCATATCGGGGATCCTAACCAAGTGATGGAACAATTAAAACCAGGGGTGGCTTTTATTTTTAAGTCGAGTTAGATACAGAGGCCAGTGCTGTAGCATGGTGGGTGCATAGTGAGTTAAGGCACCAACTGTTGGCACTGGTATCCCATATGGGTGCTGGTTCAAGTCTCAGCTACTCCACTTATTTTATTCATTTTTTAAAATTTATTTATTTATTTGAAAGGCAGAATTACAGAGAATGAGAGAAATAGAGAGAGAGAGGGAGAGGGAGAGAGAGAGAGAGAGAGAGAGAGAGAGAGAGATCTTTCATTTGCTGGTTCACTCCCCAAATGGCCACATCCCACAGCAGGAGCTGTTATAATCCAAAACCAGGAGCCAGGAGCTTCTTCCAGGCTCCCACATGGAAGCAGGGGTCCAAGTACTTGGGCCATATTCAACTGCTTTACCAGGCCATAACAGAGAGCTGGATCAGAGTGGAGCAGCCAGGACTCAAACTGGCACCCATTTGGGATGTTAGTACTGCAGGCGGTGGCTTTACTCGCTGTGCCACAGTGCTGGCCCCTGCTCCATTTTTGATCCAGGTCCCTGCTATTGCACCTGGGAAAGCAGTGGAAGATGGTCCAAATGCTTGGGCCCCTGATCCCATGAGGGAGACCCAGAAGAAATTCCTAGCTCCAGATCAGCTCAGCTCTGGTTGCTGTGCCCATTTGGGGATTGAACCAGAGGATAGGAGATCTCTCCATCTCTCTCTCTTTCTCTCTCTCTCTCTCTCTCTTTCTCTCTCTCTCTCTCTCTTTCTCTCTGTAACCCTGCCTTTCCAAAATAAATAAATAAATAAATAAATCTTAAAAACAAAAAAAGAGAGAGAGAGAAGCTGTCGCCGTGGCTAACTTGGTTAATCCTCTGCCTTTGGCGCCGGCATCCCACATGGGCACCAGTTCTAGTCCTGGTTGCTCCTCTTCCAGTCCAGCTCCTACTTTGGCCCTAGAAGGCAGTGGAGGATGGCCCAAGTGCCTGAGCCCTGAACCCACATGGGAGACCAGGAGGAAGCACCTGGCTCCTGGCTTCGGATCGGCACAGCGTGCCAACCAAGGTGGCCATTTGGGGGGTGAACCAACGGAAGGAAGACTTTTCTCTCTCTCTCTCTCTCTCTCTCTCTCTCTCTCACTGTCTAACTCTGCCTGTCAAATAAAAAAAAGAAGAATGAGACAAATTGTAATCATACTAAATGCTCATGCAGAACCATTGACATCATAATGGGGAGGAAAGTTGAAAAAAGTGGAAAACAAGCAAGCAGCAATAGTTATTAACATAATGGATGTGAATCGAAATTTATTAATATTTCTTTTGAATGTGAGTGGTCTAATTATAACAACGAAAAACAAAAATTGTTGCTGCATGCAGTGCCTGCTTCCCATACGGGCACCAGTTCAAGTCATGGCTTCTCCACTTCTGATTCAGCTCTCTGCTAATGTGCCTGGGAAAGAAGTGGAAGGTGGCTTAAGTCTTTGGGTCCCTGCACCCCTGTGAGAGATCCAGAAGAAGCTCCTGGCTCTTAGTTTTGTATCAGCCAAGCTGTGGCTATTGCAGCCATTTGAGGAGTGAACCAACGGATGTAAGACTTCTCTCTCCTTCTGTCTCTCTCTCTACCTCTGCTTCTCTGTAACTCTGCATTTCAAATAAATAAGTAAATCTTTAAAAAATCACTTTAATTGGAAGTCATAACTATTAAAATAAAGAAATGGAACACACACCATAATAAGACCAATTAAAAAAATCCATAAAGCTATGTTAATTCCAGAAAAAGCAAACTTTGGATTGGCGTAGCTCCGGTCATAGCGGCCATTAGGGGAGTGAACTAACGAAAGAAAGACATTTCTCTCTGTCTCTCTACCTGTCAAAATAAATTAAAATAAAAAAAAGAGAGAGAGAAAATGTTAAATAAATATTCCAGGAAAGCTCAGCCTCCCTGAGGGCATTTGCCATCCTGTATTTCCTAATTAGAGAAGTGGAAAAACTTACAGAACAATCCCTAACTATCTAAAACCCACTCCATTAGTCAGGTATTGAATGGAAATCATGGTATGTAATTTTGTCTTTGCATGCAAATATTGAAGCTAAAATTGTCTTTCCAGTATTGTCTACACAAAAAGTAGAAATAATAACACTAATGTGGCTAATAGAACTGATCTTAACAAAAATGTTAACAGTCTATACCGACTCTGGGTATGTTTTAATAGTAGTCCATTCTCATGGGGTCATCATGAGAGAAAGAGGACTCTTAAAAGATAAATAAGTGAAATATGTAAGGAAATTCTCAGGCTACTATAGGCTATATACAAAAGCCTAAATCAATAGTTGCTATAGGCAGCAGAAGACAATAAAAGGGGGATTCTCAAGTATTAAAAAGGAGAGTATGATTGGTGCGGTCACAGAACCGGCAGCCTTAACAACAGGGACTCTCCAGCCACTTCTTAGACCTTCACTGGCTGTTCTGACTTTAAGCCTAAGTGTTCTCAGGTAGACCAGAAGTCCAAGTAGAGAGTTTTGAAAAGACTCCTATCTCAAAAGAGTGGATGGTAGACAGAAAAAGAACAGTATAGATACCTTAGAATTTAGACTGGGCTGTTATTGAAAATGCTCATGATTCCAGACACTAAGGTCAAGAGAGCATATATAACCAGATGCTTAAGAAAATCAAAAGGAATTGGTAGATAAAATAGTAAAATAAGCCATTCATTCTCTTAAAAATGTTTGCAGACAATGCTTCTCATGCCTCAGTAGCCTAAGCAGTGCTGATCAGGAAGATTGGAAGGTCAACTGCACAGTTATCCCAGTAGCTGCACGGGATTTAAATACATTTTGAAGGCTGTTGACACTTTTACATGATAGGCAGAAGCCTTCCCAAAGCTTGCTGAAATTTGGTTTGCCTGAGACCGGAAAGTTGCTTTTATTTCAACTATGTCAACTGGAATTCCCCAGGCTTTAGAAGCAACTTGGTGACTGCATGGTGCCTGGAGACCTGGTTGTATGGAAAGAATTCAAGAGACAACCAGATCTAAAACTATGACTCCTTGGATCCTACATGGACAAAGAAAGGAAATTCTTGGAACTACCTCAAATTCTCCTGAGAGAGACTCCTGTGAGCTGGTGTCAGTCATAATTCTGTCTTTCAAAAGGAGCCAGCACTGATTACAAAATAGTTCTAAATGCCATGCCATGTGGCCACTAAGTTCTTGTAGGTTGTGCCACAGTGGGTAATCCTGCAGTGTAAGCATTTCACCCCTCTTAGCTGGGAGATGCTAGAAACCTATTCAATAGAAAGTAGTTACAGAAGAATGACCTTTATCCTGTAACCCTCAAGATGTGAAATGCCCGGGGCGGGGGGGGGGGAGGGTGGGATGTAGGTAATAATGGAGGTAGAGAATATAAAGTTTACTTTCTTAATATTCCAGAGAATGTTCCACAAAAGCTCATTTTTCAACACTGCACTCAAAAGGGGTCAATTATTATGAACTATTAATGGTCAAAGCTGTAATAAAGCAATTCAGTCAGATTTTTGAGCATGCCATGGAAAGCATGTATATTGCATGCAGCAAGAGCCTCCCTTTCACTATTTTCTTCATCCTGGACACTCCGCTAACCCCAGGAATTACTTGTTTCTGAACAGAAACTATGCCTTCCTGAAATATCCTTTATTTGCAATAAATAAATAAAACTTTCCTCTGAGCAAATCCTGTTTGAGACTGCTTGTGAATACCTCAGATAAGCAGAGCCCTCATATCTGGTAAACCTGCCATGAGCCTGCAACTCTTACATTCTGTAAGCCTGAAAACCATCAACAAGTGGATGATGTTTAGGTCTACTGAAAGTACCAACTGCACCTGGGGCTTCTTGATATATGGTAGCTGGATTAGACTGCTTTGCCAGCAAGACACAGAAAAGCAAATAATTGAGGCAGTATTCGGTGAGCTCTTGGATAGTATCATGGGATTTCACAAGATAATTATGCTCTTCAACTCTTCTGGGACTGTGATCACAGGGGCAGCCTCTAAGTTCTGTGAAGTACCTCAGAAGTCATTCTCCTATTGTCTTGCCTATTAGCAATATGGCTCCTTTTTACCTATGCTAATCTGTTTAGTAAGACATTTCACTATTGCACTCTGTCATCCAGAAAATTGTTTACCTTTGTTTCTTCTCAGGCCCATTTGTGAATTTTCCAAAATGTTCTGCCTTGTTCTATTTTGTTCTTGATTCTCAGTCTGAAATTTAATAACAGCAGCTGATAATGCCCATAACGCAGCCTGAATTCTCTGCTTCCTTGAAATCTCCTTTGCCAAACAAAGTAGTGCATCATCTTTAAGTTCATCCCTCAACCAATCTCAGGACAAGAACTGGATACACATAAGTGTTTTTGCTTTTCTTTTTTAAAATATTTATTTATTTACTTGAAAGTCAGAGTTACACAAAGAGAGAAGGAGAGGCAGAGACAGAGAAAGATCTTCCATACAGTGGTTCACTCCCCAATTGGCTCCGAAGCCAGGAGCCAGGAGCTTTTTCCAGGTCTCCCACATGGGTGCAGGGGCCCAAGGACTTGGGCCATCTTCTACTGCTTTCCCAGGCCATAGCAGAGAGCTGGATAGGAAGAGGAGCAGCCATGACTTGAACCAGCACCCATATGGGATGCCAGCACTGCAGGCGGTGGCTTTACCCACTATGCCACAGCGCCGGCTCCTGTTTTTGTTTTTCCATAGCAGGACAAGGGTGGCCTTTAGTCCAATTCCAAATACAAACATCATTTCCATCTGAAACCTCATTGGTGAGATCAGTACTGTGCATATAACTATCACGTTGTGGCCATGATTTCTTAGCAAGCTCTGAAGACATTCTAGCCATTTCCTAGTTTCCAGGTGCTTTTTTTTTCCCAAAAGGATTTATGAAATTACTATGAGGCAGAGACAGAGAGAGAGAGAGAGGGAGAGAGAGAGAGAGGGAGAGAGAGAGGGAGAGAGAGAGAGAGAGAGAGAGAGAACTATCATATCCTTTATTCTACTCACCAGATGCTTGAGGGGAGTTCCAAATCCAAGAAGTAGGAATTTAATTGGGTCTCCCACATCGGAGGCAGAAATAAAATCGCTTGAGTTATCACCATTGCCTTCAATTTTGCGAACTTCAGTGTACATAGATTATGCAATTAATAACTGAAAATTTTGGCTCAAAAATGAATGAAATGTATTTAAATTCAGACAAACAATATCACTGATATTATTTACTAGATGTACATGACATCGGACAAGACCCCCTAAAATTCACACTAAAACGTGGCCCCTTAAAGTTCCATAGAAATGTTAGCCGGGGTGCCACATGTACTACCAGAATTTGGGGTGCCTTACGATTTTACCACGGGCTTATTACCAAATCCCTGATGTTAACAAGCCAAAGAGGGTTCTTGCCTAATATTTAGAGAAGAATTCTAAATACCGGCACAGATAAACAAGACAGCATGGTATGTTTTAAGCTTTTATTCAGTAAGAAAGATGCATAGGAGAGTGAGAGCTTTATTTAAGAGAAAGAGGTAATTAGGGGTTCATACCAAGCACCAGGAACCAGCCACGTGGAAGAGCATCTAGGCCAGGAAGCCTAGAGCACATGGCCCGAAGGCCATGTGCCCTGGAGGCGTGGGGCTACAGCAAGCCCCTTCCTAGCAAGACACCAGGGAAAAAGAGCAGGCTGGGCACACTGTGCCCCAGGCTTTTAACCCACTCCAAAGGGGAGTGGTCAATTAACCTGATTGGCTGGTGGGCACCCCTGTACGGCCAGGTAGGGGAATGAGGCCACACAAGGGCGTGGCAAGGGCATCAGGTAGGAGCATGAGGTCACACAGGGGCGTGGTCTTCCAGTTCACAAATCAGATCAACTCCAACCTGTATGCCTGCCTACTTCATTCCCCCCTCAGAGACTCCAGACCTTAATCTTAAGGGGATGTTGATGGGTGTTGAGTCTCCATCTTCTGTAGCTACTTCCTGCTGATTAGGGGTGCAGACCCTGCCTGTTCTCGGTCTGGGAGTCTCTACCTATCTCATCTAATGAGTTCACTTCACGAGCTGGATCTCTTTTAGTCACTGCCATCCTCACTGTCTTCTGCATGGTCATCATTATTCTCAGAAGCTGCCTGGTTCTGCTGGGTTATTTTAGATATAAATGAAGGTCCATTGTAACTCTGGAGTGACTGTGGGAGTCTAAAGCGTGGCACGATGTCTTTTAACATGACTTTAAGCACCTTGTGTGCTTTCTCCGTTCGGGTTGAAAAGGCCTCTATCCATCCTGTAAGAGTAACAATAAAGACTAGGAGGTACCTATAATTACTGATTGGGAGCATATTGGTAAAATCAACCTGCCAATCTACACCTGTCTGTTCCCCTCCTCTGCACAGGATTCAACAGGGAAGGTGGCCTTCCATGGGGAGGGTTATTCTGTAAACACAGTGGCCAAGAGCGAGTCATTTCCTTTATGACTGTATTTAGTCCCTTTCCTCCAAAAGCTCGGGAGACCAGTTGTACTAAGGTATCTCTTCCCAAGTGGGTAGAGTTGTGTATCTCCTTTATAATTTTCCATTGAGTGGCCATTGGTAGTATAATTATGATTTAGCATCCACCACCCATTTGCATTTTTAGTATAGCCTCGCTGTTGGGGCCATTCAACTCAGGCTCCGTATAGTGCGGTTCCTTAACGACTTCCACAGATTGAGGTATAAGGGCCCTTTCCAAACTTTCCTGCGTAGGTGTTCTATCTGCTAATGCATTTCTCTGGTTAACATAATTATCTCCCTTCTGATGTCCCTTGCAGTGGATGACAAGCACCTCTAAAAGCTCCAGTACTGCCTGAAGTAGAGCCAGTATCTCTTTTCCATATTTAACAGGGGTCAATAAGCCCCTCTCTTTCCAGATTGCTGCATGTGCATGTAACACAAGGAAAGCAAATCTGGAATCCATCTATCTATCTATCTATCTATCCATAAATCCCTAGTCAATGCAATAAGCTCCGCCTTTTTGAGTTAAAGTATTGTGTGGTAGTGCTTGGGCTTCTATTGTCTGCCTTTCTAACTCCTTCCTTTATATAGCTGTTGCCATCAGTAAACCATTCGGCATCTGGATTTTCCAGGGTCCCATCTCGTAGGTCTGGCCTACTAGGGTGCACCTGCCTACTTCATTCCCCCCTCAGAGACTCCATCCCCTTAATCCTAAGGGGAGTTGATTGCCGTCAACTCATCTCTTCTGTGATTGCTTCCTGTTCATGAGGGGTGTAGTACAGGCCCTGCCTATCCAGTGTCTGTAAGTCTCTGTCTATCCTGTCTAACAAATTTGCTTTGTGGGTTGGAGCAGTCTCAATCATTGCCAAGGTCTGTGTCCCTGCATAGTCAGTTACTCCCAGAAGTCGAGTTCTAAGGTTTCTGATTGGCTTATAGGAATAGTCAGGAATGTCTTTTGCATTTACCTGTGAAGACTTAAAGAGGTAGAAGTTTAGTCCTAATTTTACAGAAGTAGCCATGTTCACTAGCACCTGGTCAGGTCCCTTTTATTTAAGCTGAAACTGATCTGAAGAGGATCTTCTTATGAATGGCTTGCTCAGGAATTTCTAATGTTGGAGTTTTTGTTAAAAACTCCTTGATTCCTTGGAACACCTTTGCAGCTCCCCTGTCCAGCACAGTGTCTGTTTCAGAGGCTTTTAAGCAAACACAAGGCTTAGAATCCAGATCCTGGAATCCATAACTCTTGTAGCTCCCCTTTTTTGGTACAGAGGCTGCATCAGGGCCTCTTTAAAGCTATATACAAAAGTTTGGAATCCATATCCTGGAATCCAAGTTCCGTAGAATCCTGTCATCAGCAATTCCCAATACTGGAGCTTTTATTTAGAAGCTCCTTAGCACACATTTTAAGTCTATGTATTTACATTTTCTTAGCTATTTGATGTACATTTAAATTTCCCACAGATATTTTTATCAATCACCTATATTTTGTGAGTAATGTCAATTCAAAAGTTTGGCAATTGGAATCTTGGCCCAAGGGAGCACACAAACAACCAGATCTGAAAGACATAGCCCACAAAGTCCTGAAGAAGTAGCACAAAAGATTTTCTAAAGTGGCTTGGCTTGCTGAATTTCTCAAGAAGTAGCTGAACAATTCTGCCACCCTCCTCTGGCTTCAAAAAAGAGTTGAACAGCATGTTCTGAGAATCTCAGCCTATGGGAACCCCACAATCAGACAGTCATGCTGTTCTCTCACTCTTAGTTCCAGGAAAAGATTGGCAGAGGTCTTTGAACAGGTCAGCCAACAAAATGGCCATCATGTGTCCTATGCAGCCCTTAGATAAAATCAGATGCTATGACTTTGTCTCGGTGTGGCACTCTAAAACTGACATCTCACTCTTCTATCAGTGACATTGTGGTGCATTAGTTTGGACCCAGCAGTGTAACTTAACTTTATGTGACTTGGGAAAACTTATAGGAATATGAAATTGAAAATTAAGTGCATCATCCCCAGGGTTGCCAGAAACACTATCCTACCTAAGACAGCTGATGGCAAATTGGGTAAAACTTGAGAATTTCTGAAACTAGGCCAATAAGATATCCACATATATTAACAACACTGATTACAGCTGAAGGAACTTATGGGGATACTGGGGCTCCCTGGAAAGGAAATCAGGAAACAAGCATGGTGTGACAATGCAGGAGCCTTGAGAGATGGCAGAAATATACATGATGCAATGTCCAGATGTTTTTGCACCAGTGCTGCCCATCCCAGACCACACTGAGCACTCTGCTAACTTCTCAACAAAACAGGCCACATCGAAGTAAGTTCTCTGGTTGGCTGGACCACAGGGTTTCACCTTATTTGCGAATGTCCAGGCCAATCAAGCAAAGTTCCTCCTTTAGAAACAGAAAGCTCCTAGACCTAGTCTTCTCCTCAGTAATGCCTTGCTGGTCTCCTTCCTGCTATCAAGAGCTTTCTCTTCTCTCAATAAACTTCTTTTGCCATGATCATTCTTCCGTGTCCACTTACCTCATAAACTGGCAGGGAGTAAAGAACTGTCACACAAAGAGATGTAATGCAAGGAGCTGTCACACTAAAAGCTACGATTTCCCTAAAGAAGATGGTGAAAAGAAAAATCTAAAACATATCCTGCGGACTTGTCTGGGATTGTCAGAAGTGTGAGTAAAGACAGACTACCTCCCCCCTTTTTTTTTTTTTTTGAGATCTTTGTTCTCCACTGACTGTAGTTCACTATCAATTAAAAACAGCAGCCGGCGCCGCGGCTCAATAGGCTAATCCTCCGCCTAGCGGCGCCGGCACACCGGGTTCTAGTCCCGGTCGGGGCACCGATCCTGTCCCGGTTGCCCCTCTTCCAGGCCAGCTCTCTGCTGTGGCCAGGGAGTGCAGTGGAGGATGGCCCGAGCCCTTGGGCCCTGCACCCCATGGGAGACCAGGATAAGCACCTGGCTCCTTCCATCAGATCAGCACGGTGCGTCGGCCGCAGCGCGCCTACCGCGGCAGCCATTGGAGGGTGAACCAACGGCAAAAAGGAAGACCTTTCTCTCTGTCTCTCTCTCTCACTGTCCACTCTGCCTGTCAAAAAAAAAAATTAAAATAAAAAAAAAAATCTAAACTACTCACCTACTCTCTCCTTTCTGTATACAACCCCTCCTCATTAAGTCTCAAATGTCAGGAAGGGAGAGGGAGATGCCTTCAGTTACAGCTAGCTGGATGAGTTTCCCTACCTAAAATAACAAGAGAAGGGCCATATTCCATTAACTGTATATACAATCAAATAGATTTGTTTCTCCCTTTCTCCGTTGTTTATATTTTGTTGGTGACATTTTCTTCAGCTCTTTCAGGATTATTTGCTTCTGTACCTTTTTGTTCCATAATATATTTAACTGCCCAAAGTAATGGGATCATACGTTGATGTCACTGGTTAGTCCTTTTAATCAAGGGTTTTCTGCGCTATTGTAACTGACCTAGGTAACAATAATTTTATTTATATTGGGGGAAAGTTTCGTAAATTTTCTGTTGTCTTTATTCAGTCTCAATTACTTGGGATAACTGGGTTTTAGAAAGTCTTAAAGGGGTTAGTATTACCTGCTTGCTTTTATTTTTCTACCTTTATTATCTGCCTACTTTCATAATGCTGATTACATCTCTCCAACAGCTGTGGTTAAAATACTAAGGTTAAATGAATTATTACTACATTTACTTTGACCAAATGCTTGAACTCCTGAAAATTATTTAAATGTAATGCTCCAAATTGAGTCTTTTGACCTTGAAGCTTCCTGTTGGATCCTTGGACTTCTCAAAAGATAAAGCAGTTGGGGCTGGCACTGTGGTATAAGAGGTTAAGCCTTTGCCTGTGGTGTCAACATCTCATATGGATGCCAATTCATGTCACGGCCACTCCACTTCCAATCCAGTTCTATGGCATGGCCTGGAAAAGTAGTAGAAGACGGCCCAAGTGCTTGGCCCCTGTACCCACACAGGAGACATGGAAGAAGCTCCTGGCTCCTGGCTCCTGGCTTCAGATTGGCTGAGCTCTGTCCATTGCAGCCATTTGAGGGAAGAAGGAGTGGCTGGAAGATCTTTCTCTCTGTCACTTACTTGCTCTGTCTGAAACTCTACCTGCCTAATAAATAAGTAAGTAAGTAAGTAAATAAAATAAATCATTTTTAACAAAGATAAGGCTCACAATGATGCCAATGTCATGTTGTGCTTATCTAAAGGTCATTGCTCAGGGATAAATGAGACATATTTCCAGAGGAGACTATCCTCCGTGGCTTTACAGTAGACTTAGCTTGTCCTGCATGTTATGTTGTTGCTTGATGATGGAGAATAGTGAGATATCACCCATCAACATAAAAGCAGGGTGACAACCCAAAGAGAGTCTATATCCTGGGTAGGCCACCCACACCAGGGACAGGTAACTGCCTAGCAGATGTGAGATAGGCACATTTAGATCATTCTACACTACATTCAGCTCAGCAATTAGGATGGGGACTTAAAAAAAAAGAAAGAAAGAAAAAAGTAAGCGAAACATTAGATATCCAGGCATCACCAAGTTACTTACAAATCAAACAGGTCCACACTAGCAAAGGTTTGAGCAATTTGAGCCTGGGAGAGTCATAGAGGAATTAGGCCAAGATATATGGTGTAAGAGATCCAAGTGTAGCCCACAAAATATAATCCTGGGGAATATCTTCTATTGACTCCTCCATTAAGCCTGCTTGGATGTATTCAGTAGCTAGTTACAGCAAGTTCTAGAGAAAAGAAAGACAGGGAAATATAAAGGAGAGTCAATGTTAGGTCCAAGTAAGGATAGCTACTCCTGCTGGCTTAACCCTACTTGTTCATGTCAGGTTGCATGTGAACCTATGATGTATGGGATCAAGGGTCCCAAGGACACATGGAAAGAGGTGCATGTACAAGTTAGTGTGTCTGCTGTGTGCTCTAACCTCTCCTGTGGGCTACAGGACTCTGTGCTCCCATAGCCTATAAATTTAAATGGTGTCTCAAATGGGCAGAAGCAAAGATTAGGGATGTCTTTGTTTATTTTCCTCTCATTTCAGATGGGTAACAAGCTGTCCATTGCATGCACTCTCTTGGACTTCATTATTGGGCACTCGGATTCTTTTGACCCTCAAATCTTGAAGAAAAAAATGTCTAGTCGTGGTTTGCACTGTGGCCAGGATACAGCTGGAGGACGGAGAAATTTGGCCTTCTACTTGGAAAGGTACAAAACCCTCTATATTGCCCAATGATTATCAGATGGGGCCTGCAATAGACAATCAAGCAGATTGTGAGAGGCTGTGAAATCTGCTTTGAACCAACGGTTCTTGCTCCCTGGAACACAGAAATGAAAGCTGTCTGGGGAAAGAATGACAGCTGTTTTGTCTGGTTTGATATGCTCCCCAAAACAACTCACAAAAGGCAGGCTGGATGGAACAACAAGAGGATTTTATTACCAGCTAGATGGGCTCTTACCAGCACCTACGACGTAGCACAGTGCTGAGGCAAGAAGCCTCCTCCCTCCCCTGCCATCATTTTTATGCACTCGAGTAAGCAAGTACATCTGTCACTACACACATAGGCGAGTTCCTTATTCCTTATATGGCAATTACCTAAATTTATGCATTTTATTGGTGCATTTGAGCAACTTAGGGGCTAGCGTCATTCAGGAAGGCAGAAGAATCTAAATTCCAGGAATAGTTTCACTCCCATATCCTTAGGCCTGTCTTTTCTGGCTTAAAATAAAGCCTGTCATGGAGGAATGGTGATTCTTGTGACAGGTCCTGAAAGCACTTAAGACCAAGATTTTAATATGTTGCCTCATATTTTATATCATTTAATCTTAACATATTACATATTATTGTTTTAATTTCAAATGCATTTAATCTAAACTAACTTACAGTTTGAAATAATTACTCACAACTGAACTCCACACAGCCAGACATAAAAGATAGTAGATACTATCTCCTAGTAAGAGGTATATACCTTCACCAATTGGTGCAGGCTTTTCCTTGTGGAACTGAGAAAGCCAAAGAGTTGATAAAATTTTTCTTTTGGACATAGTCCCTTGGCTTGTATTCTTTAAAAGTATATAGAGAAATAATGACCCCTCCTTCCATGTGGCTGTTACTCAATGAGTCTCTAAGGCATTAGGTATACAATATAATCTTTTTTGTGAGTGGGGACTCCAATCTTCAGGAAGGTAGAAAAACTTAAGGGGATGCTCAAGAGTCATCTGAAAAAGCTATCTCAGAAACTTAACTTCTCTGGATTACCCTATTATCATAGCCTTGATCATAAATGCACCCTCAGGATTAGATTTAAGCCCCCCCCCCCCTTTAGATGCTATCTGGGCATCCTTCACTGCTAATGTTTTAACAAGAGATCAGGAAACCCTTGCTCTAAGTCAGTCAGTCATAGCCCTGTCCAAATTTCAACAGGTCATCAACAGTTACTGGAAAAATATCCCAGAGTTGTAAGGATCACAAAATTCAATCATGTCACTGAGACTTAATGTTAGTCAAGAGTCTCTCTAGTCATCCCTCCTCACTATTAGAGACTTGGGAGGGACCCTCCATGGTCATTTTGCCTAGCTCAAATGCAATGAAATTGTCTGGATTGCATTCCAGGATCCATTATTCCAAAGTAAAAGATGGAGTTTCCAAATCAACTTGAATACATCTCAGAGAATGACTTCAACACTTACAAAAAACTACTCTATTGAAGGACTCAAACTCCTCTTTAAAAAGGATAACTAAATTTGTTATGCTCATCCCTCCCCACCTTTCAATAAAAATTATATCATTGAGTTGCAGTTAGTTTGAGAACAGCCCTACTACTTGGGTGCTAGTTCTTTTTATCTTATTGTTCGTCAGCCTACCTCTACTAATGACATGGATCCATGATTAAATTTTTCTAAGCCTTTATACTATTTCTTGACCTCATGCAATTTGTAGCCATCTTCTTTTCTATTTTATAATCCAGGGGTTCAAGATAAAAAAATTATTAAAACCGTTGGTGCTGCCTCTGGAAAGGAAAAGACTCAACAGATTCCCTTGATCTAACCTGTTCCCTGATTGCTCCACTACAGTTTATCTAATTTATTATACCAATGAATCCTGGTATGGCTTTATTGCATTAAATAATCTGACAAGGACCAGAGTTTCCTCAGAGCAATGCAATCTCACTTAATGTTGGAGATGCTATAGAGATTAAGGAAAACGCATCCTTTTGTTTATAATCACATAAAGGAGTGTCCTGGGTGGACTGGATTTCCATAAAACTGTGCATGCGATCCTATACAACAATAATAGCACCAAAATATATAAATCGAGATATAGAACCTACCAAGGTCAGGGTATGTGGGGACATTAGACATACACCCTGAGGTTCAAAGATCCCAATATCTCAAAGTAGACTCAAAAGTGTATAAAACTATGAGTCCCTCAGTTATTAAGAGCTTGCAAGTTGTACCAGTATCTGTCATCATATAACCTCCTGTTCTGCCAACACACCAGAATAGGTACAGTCCCAGATATTTCTAACTCCTCTTCTTATACCACCCATCCAGGGCACATTATTTCTATGCTCTTTTGCATCACAGTTCGCTCATACAATCCTAATCAGCATGCCTATAGACCCAGAAGACATAATGATATTATTCACTGATATAATATGGCCCAGGACCAATGGGGGTTAATTGAAGAAAACATTCCCTGCAACTGTTCTAGGATCAAATGCCAGATGATCCAGAGAAAAATACTGCTACTGGCAGATTCTTTCAAAGAGAAGCCTTGGAGTGTTTTCACTCATTGGGACCAGTTTTCTTTTTGTGTGTAAGGGGATTATATTTGGTCTTGCCTTTCATGGGAACAGATGCTTGCACAATTGTAGCAGTCATTCCCAAATCACAAGTCCTCATCTCAGAACATACAGCACCCTTTGGATATTAAATATGGAATCCTTATTAGAGTACTAGCTGTGGCCATATCACAAAAGGATGTTCTCTACATCATACTTTGAGATACATTAGGATTTCAATGAACAATCCCATGTCAACTCTCTTAGATAAACACACAATGTGACACAGCACTACAGAGGCTTCTTTTGGTGTTTTAGCATCCTCATCCTGGAGAGGTTCATTTGAAATTTAATTAATATGGTTCAACGGGAATGTAAGAATACAGTGATAGCCATCAAGATTCAACAAGCTTCTATTAACGCATGAGGTTCTATGGTCATGCAAAATTGTCAGTCCTTATACATTCTCCTGGCCTAAAATAGGTAGAACATATGCATAAATAAATGAAAAAAATGTTGCTTTTAGTTGAATAACTCCACCAGGTAGAAGAAAATCTACATTTTCTAAAGATATGTTCTAAAAGATAATATCAGGTTCATAGATAACCCAAGAGTACAGGAAATCTCAAGTCCTAGCTGCTGTTTTATTCCTCTTGTCCTCCTTAGGACTCTATAACATAGGGTCATGATTTTATCCCTTTCTTGTTCCACTTTGGATTATTCTGTTACTGCTTATTTCCTCTTTAGAAATACATTTCCTCTTTAGACCTAAACTTCTCATTGAAAACTCCTTTTTGCTCCCTTCCTGGCTGTCAGGGGTTTTCTCTTCTTTCAATGAATTTCCTTTTCCTATTCTTCCTTGTCTGCAAGCCTTATGCTTCATGGCTGTGAGACAAAGAACCTGATAGGAAGAGAAGAGCTGTGACAAAAAAAAATTGGTGACTTTTCCAAAGGGACATCTAAAACAAAGTCAGTTGAGCACTATAGTAAATCACTAACCTAGAATCTGAGTTAATGTCCATATCCAGTAACACTACATGACATGTCACAAACAGAAGTTCTTTTACTTGTTACCCATCTATAAAACTGGTAAAGAAAACTGACCACAAGGACAAACATCCATACGGAAGAAATATAAAAATGCAAGATAACATGGCACTTCTAAAGGAATACAAAATATACTACCAGCAGAATACAAGTAAAAGAAAATGGTTGAAATTACTAACAAATAATTAAAAAGAATTTTAAGGAAGTGTGTAGAGATATAAGAGAAATGCATAAACAACATAAACTATTAGAAAGTTAATTCATAATATGAATGAAGAAAGAGGTCATAAAATCATAAGTCTTGGAAACAATAGATTTAGTAAATGAAATTATAGTTGAGCCTATCAATAGCACAACTGATAAGACAGAAGAAAGAATGTCTCAGTTTGAAAGCAGGTATTTAGAAATAATGATATCAGATTAAACAAATCAAAAAGAATATATTAAGTATTTAAGAATTATGAGACACTGTTGAGCTAGTAAACATTTTTGAAAAACATTTCATTTTTATTCAACATTAAGACATTTATGCTTCATTTTGAGGAACATAGAAGAAGAAAAATTAGAAAAGATGGATGCCAAGTTGCAACAAAGGAAATCAGCCTTATTTGCACAATGTCAATCATGTGAATACATAAATGACCATTCCTGGGACAAACCATAAATGGTGCTTATCATTCCCACAGCTCTGGGTCAAGCTCTACTAACAAACATTTTGATTATGGTTTTTTAGATGGAGAAAAGAAAGGAAAAGTCATTTATAAAAAGGTATTCAGTGAAATAATTGCTGGATTATTTTCAAATCTTTGGAAATACATTAATATCCTGGTTTATGGAACTATAAGGATAATCAGTAGATTTATTTTAATGTGTCTTTTTTTTTCAGAAACCTTGTATTTAAGGTATATAAACTTCATTCACTTCATAAATACAAATTTAGGAAATAGTGATTCTTCCCACCCTAACTCTAACCTCCTTCCCACTATTTTCCTCCTTCTTCTGCTATTCCCATTCTTATTTTTACTAAGATCTATTTTCAATTAATTTATACACAAAAGATTAATCCTACACTAATTACAGAGTTCAACAAATGCTATAAATAACAATAAAAAATACTCAAGAGTCAAGCCAAGGGCTGTTCAAAGTTATCACATCTCAAAGTTTCAAATTCACTTATACAGATTAACTATTAGGTATTCTATTAGTTACCACAAATCAGGGAGAACTTACAGTATTTGTCTTTTGGGGACTGACATATTTTACTACGTATAATATTTCCAGTTGCATTCATTTTTTGCAAATGACAAGATTTCTTTTATTACTGCTGTGCAGTATTTCATGGTGTACATTTTCCACAATTTCCTTATCCAGTTTTCAGTTGATGGGCACCTGGGTTGTTTCCATCTGTTAGCTATTATGAGTTGAGCTGCAATAAACATGGGGGTATAGGTAACTCTTTCCTGTGCTGATTTCCTTTCATTTGGGAAAATTACCACAAATAAGATAGCTGGATCATATGGTAGGTCTATATTCAGATTTCTGAGGTATCTCCATACTGTCTTCCATAGTGGCTGCACCACATTTACACTCCCACCAACAGTGGATTAGCATACCTTTTTCCCTATATCCTCACCAACATTTGTTGTTTGTTGATTCCTGTATGAAAATAATTCTAGCTGGGGTGAGATAAAACCTCATTGAGGATTTGATTTGTATTTCCCTGAAGAATAGTGATCCTGATCATTTTTTCATGTGTCTGTTGGCCTTTGAGATTTCCCTTTTTGAAAAAGACCTGTTCAAGTCCTTTTCCCCTTTCTTGACTGCATTGTTTGTTTTGCTGTTGTTGAGTTTCTTGAACTATTTATATATTCTGGATATTAACAATTAATCTGTTGCATGGTTTGCAAATAATTTTTCCCAATCCCTTAGTGGCCTCTTCAATTTCCTGAACGTGACTTTTGAAGTGCAGAAGCTTCTCAGCATAAGTAACCCATTTGTCAATATTGGTTTTCGTTGCCTGTGCTTCTGGGGTCTTTTCCAAGAAGTCTTTGCTTATGCCAACGTCTTTGATCCATTTTGAGTGGTTTTGTGTAAGGTGTAGAGTAGAGGTTTTTCTTTATACTTCTGCATTCAGAGATCCAGATTCCCCAGCACCATTTGTTGAAGAGATTGTCCTTGTTCCAGGGATTTATTTTAGATCCTTTGTCAAAGAAAAGTTGGTTGTAGATGTGTGGATTGATTTCTATTCCATATCTATTCTGTTCCTTAATCTATTCATTTGTTCCATCTGATTTCGTGCCAATATCAGGCTCTTTTGATTACAGCTACCCTATAGTACGTCTTGAAATCAAGTATTTTAATGCCTCTAGCTATGTTTTTGTTTTGTAAGATTGCTTTAGTTATTTGTGTTTAGCTCTTGTGGTTCCATATGAATTTTAGCATCATTTTTGCTAGATCTGTGAAGCATGTCAGTATTTTGATTTAGATCACATTGAATCTCTAAATTACTTTTGGTAATATTGTCATTTTGGATGTCAATGCTTCTAATCCATGGACATGCAAGTTTTTTTTTTTCCATTTTTAAATGTCTTTTTATATATCTTTCTTTAATGTTTTCTAATTTTCACCATAGTTATCTTTGACATCCTTGGTTAATTTTATTCCAAGGTATTTCATTCTTTTTTTTAGATATTGTGAATGAGATTGATCCTAGAAGTTGTTTCTCAGTCATGACATTTTCTGTATATACAAAGGCTATTGATTTATGTGTGTTGATTTTATATCCTACCCCTTTACCAAATTCTTGTATGAATTCCAATAATCTCCTAATAGAGTCTTTTGGATCCCCTATATATACCTATGTATAAAATTATGTCATCTCAAATAGGAATAGTTTGACTTCCTTCTTCTCAATTTGTATCCCTCTGATTTCTTTCTCCTGCTTAATGGCCATGACTAAAGCTTCTAGGACAATATTGATTAACAATAGTGATAGTGAGCATCCTTGTCTGGTTCCAGAATTTAGTGGGAATGCTTCCAACTTTTCCCAATTCAATAGGATGCTGTCCATGGGTTTGTAATAAATTGCCTTGATCATGTTGGGGGACATTCCTTCTAGTCCCACTTTACTTAAGGTTTTCATAATGAAAGGATGTCATAATTTATAAAGTGCTTTCTCCGCATCTATTGAGATATGATTTTTGCTCTTTAGTTTGTTAATGTGATGTAACACATTGATCGATTTACAAATGTTTAACCATAACATTAATGCATAACAGGGATAAATTTCACTTTGTCCAGGGGAATGATCTTTCTGAAGTGTTGTTGAATTCAATTGACTAGTATTTTGTTGCGGATTTTGTGTCTATATTATCAGGGAAATGGGTATGTAGTTCTTTCTCTGTTGTATCTTTTTTAGATTTAGGAGTTAAAGTGATGCTGGTTTCCTAGAAGGAGTTTGGGAGGATTACCTCCCTTTTAATTATTTTAAATAGCTTGAGAATTGGAGTAAGTTCCTCTTTAAATGTCTGGTAGAATTCAGCAGTGAATCCATTGGGTCCTGGGATTTTTTTCTTTGTCGGGTGTTCTTTATACTGATTCAACTTCTGTGTAGGTTATTGATCTGTTTAGGTTTTGTATGTCTTCATGGCTCAATTTCATAGTGTATGTGTCCAGGATTCTATTCATTTCTTCCAGGTTTCCCAATTTGTTGGCATATAGCTCTTTGGAGTAATTCTTGATGATTCTTTCTACTTCTGTGGTATGTGTCATTATATTAAATTTAAACATAAATATCATCTCAAAGACACATTATTGTGAAACTGCAACTAAAAGATAAACTTAATTTTAAAAGCTTTAAAACAAAAGTGTCAAACACTTCAACAGAATTTCTACTAGAGTAATAGCAGACTTTTTGACAAAAACTAGGCCAGGAGAATAGTGGATGTTATATGTATAGTCATGAGAGAAAAATTGCAGCTTTTGGGGGAATTAAACAGCAGGTGATGCTTTCTCTCTCTTTCTAGCTTTCTCTCCCTCTCTCTCTCTCCTTCTCTCTAAATCTGCCTTTCAAATAAAATAAATATTTTAAATATAAAGTAAATAACATACTTATTTTTTTTTGAAAGGCAGAGTGGACAGTGAGAGAGAGAGACAGAGAGAAAGGTCTCCCTTTACCGTTGGTTCACCCTCCAATGGATGCTGCGGCCGGCACGCTGCGGCTGGTGCACTACGCTGATCTGAAGCAAGGAGCCAGGTGCTTCTCTTGGTCTCCCATGTGGGTGCAGGGCCCAAGGACTTGGGCTATCCTCCACTGCCTTCCCGGGCCACAGCAGAGAGCTGGCCTGGAAGAGGGGCAACCGGGACAGAACCCGTGCCCCGACCATGACTAGAACCCAGGGTGCCAGCGCCACAGGCAGAGGATTAGCCTATTGAGCCATGGCGCTGGCCAACATACTTATTTTTTAAAAAATAAAGAGAATCAAAATTTATAAATTTTGTCACCAAACACAAAGTTTAATAAGAACGGTAGAAAAGAATAAGTATATACAAAATAATCAGAAAAGGATGAACAAAGTGACATATCTATATTTTTACTATTGATAATAATTTTGCATATAACTTGAATAAATTCTACAGTTAAAAATGGACTGAATGCATTAAAAATTACCACATATTGTACTTCCTAAAGAGACTAATTTCACCACTGAATATAATATATCCTAAAAACAGATGGCAAAATAGATTTAATGAGAATGGAAAGCAAAAGTAAGTAGGATTACCTATGGTTATATCAGATAGATTTATTCAAAACTGTAAACCTCCGAGGTGTACCTCTACAGATAATTAATAGACTTTGATTCAAAAGGTGAATAATAGACTAATATAACTACATAATAAGAATAAATGACTCTATTCAATCAAAAGAAATAACAATTATAAACCATATATAAATAATTTATAATGCTGGAACATGCAATTATGTAAAGAAAATATTGTATATAAAAGGATAGACTCTAATACAATGATAGCTTGGAAATTCAATACTTGATTTTTATGAAAATAAATACCATTCTGACAAAATATAAATAAAACCAAAGCAGTAACTCGTCTATGAATGAAATGGATCTAAAGTTTCATTCAGCAGATTTATTTTGAATATTTTCTGCTCAGTACATGCAGTATTCTCCAGGATAGAATATATATTAATCTACTAAATATTCCTAAGCAAATACCAAAAAAAAAAAATCATAGCACTTATGTTCTCTAAGCACAATAGATTAAAACATGTAATTAGAAATATTAACATTAGTGCAAATAAGTGGAAAGTAATCACATCCCCTTGAACAATCAACTACTTGATGAAGAAATCAAAAAGGAAAATAAAAAATGTCCTGAAACCAAGGAAAACAAAAACAGAATACACCAAAATTTATTGTTCACAGCCAAAAGAGTACTAACAGGGATGTTTATAGCTGTAAACTATACTAAAAATATAAACAGCCTTTTGATTCAACATAATTAATAATAACGGAAATAACAAGATTAAAATTAGTAGAAGGAAACAAATAAGAGAGATCAGATCAAGAATAAATAACAGAGATGTTAAAAATACATTATCCAAAAGATTAATGAAACCAAAGATCACTTGTTGGAAAATATAAACAAAATTGACAGTTAGCTAACTCAACAACAACAACAAAAAGAATATAACCAAGTAAATAAAATTAGATATGAGTAAGGAGACATTACAAGGGATACCACAGATACACAAAGGATCATTATAGATTAGTAAAACAATTATAAACCAATGCTTCAGAAAATTTAAAAGAAAGGCATAAATTTATGCACAAATATAACATGCAAAAATTGGATCATAATAACATTTAAATACTGAACAGACCAACAATAAGATGATTGAATCAATAATTAAAATCACCGGGCAAAGGAAAGTTTAGTAGTGAATGTCTTCACTGTTGAGTGTCATTTAACTTTCAAAGAGCTAGCACTAATTCTTTCCAAAATATTGCATATTAATAAAGAAGAAAGGATAATGCCAAACTCATTCTTGAAGCCAGCATTATCCTGAAACCAAAATCAAACAAGGATTCAACAAAAAAAAAGATGAAAAAATTCTTACTAAAGTAATAGTAAATCACATCCTACAACACATGATTAAGTGGGATTTATCCCAGTAATACAAGGCTGGCTCATCATACATCAATTAGCAACCATAATATATCATATCAACAAAATGAAGACTGAACTCCATATGATCATATCAATAGACACAGTAAAAGCACAAGTATTTAATAAAGCAGCACGTTCTTTCATGTTAAAAATCACTCAGGACTGCATTAGAATGAATATACTTCAAAAGAACAGGGCTGTATTTGAAAAATCCACAGCCTGTATAATATTGAGTGTTTTAAGTTAAAATAATTTCTTCTAAAATCAGAAATGAGATGAGGATATCCACTATCACATTTTCTTTTCAATCTAGCATTGAAAGACAACCATAGCCATTAGACAAGAAAGAAATAAAAGGCTGGCACAGTGTCTTAACAGGCTAATCCTCTGCCTTGCGGTGCCGGCACACCGGGTTCTAGCCCTGGTTGCCCCTCTTCCAGGCCAGCTCTCTGCTATGGCCCGGGAAGGCAGTGGAGGATGGTCCAAGTCCTCGGGCCCTGCACCCGCATGGGAGACCAGGAGAAGCACCTGGCTCCTGGCTTCGGATCAGCACGATGCACCGGCCACAGCGGCCATTGGAGGGTGAACCAACAGCAAAAAGGAAGACCTTTCTCTCTGTCTCTCTCTCTCACTATCCACTCTGCCTGTCAAAAAAAAAAAAAAAAAAAAAAAAAAAAAAAAGAAAAACATCTAAATGAGAAAATAAGAAATCACATAATCTATGTTTGCAAATGACACAGTTATACATGTAAAAATATATTGACTCAACGGAAAATTTAAAACTAATAAACAAATTTGAGTAGTTTGCAAGATATCAAATAAACACAAAAATCAATATGTTTTGCAAATTTTAAAAAAAAATTTGAGAAAAGAATCAAGAAAGCAACTTATTTCCAATTGCTATTAAAATATCAAGGAATAAATTTAACCAATAAGGTGAAATTTTGTATTAGAAATTATAAAACACTGATGAAAGAAATTGCAAAAGACACAAATGATACAAAAATTGAAGAGGCATCCCATATTGATGAATTGAAATAATACTCAAATTTATATATAGATATAGTGTAATTCTTAAAAAATACAAATAGTATACTTTATATAACTAAAAAATTTCAGAAAAAATGACATAGAATTATAAAATAATTCAAATAATCCAAACAATGTTCATCAAGAACAAAGAGGGAAGAATCATACCACCTGATTTCAAAAACTCTCATAATAATGGATGCATAACATAATTGGATATAAAAGAGAGTCCAGAAATAAAGCCTTTTATTTAAGCTAGATGGCTTTTGAAAATATAGCACATATATACATACATATATGTATACTAGAGAAACCAAATCCTTTTAAATTAATGGTGTTGAGAAAATGGATATCCACATGCAGAAGAAATTAGATTCCTAGCTTTAATCACATAAAAAAGTCAACTCAAAGTACTTGTTAGGAAAATGGAAATCAAAACCACAATGAGATATCCCTTTATCCCTGTTAGAATAGCAGTTATCAAAGCTACAAACACCAAAATATACAAAGATAGGAGTTTATTTTGACATGCATTTGATGAGTACTTGGTACACAGTACATTAGCAAGATGTGGGAGTAACAGGAAGTCTTTTCTTCTGGTTTCCCCAGGCAACAATTGCTAGAAATTCATAGACAGGTATCTGAGGTGATGGGTGAAGTCACTGCCTGCAGTGCCGGCATCCCATATGGGCACCAGTTCAGGTCCCTGCTGCTCCACTTCTAATCCAGCTCTCTGCTGTGGCCTGGGAAAGCAGTGGCAGTTGTCCCAAGTCCTTGGGCCCCTGCACCTGCTTGTGAGACTTTGAAGAAGCTCCTGGCTCCTGGCTTTGGATCTTGCAGCTCTGACCATTGTAGTCATTTGGGGAGTGAACCAGTGGATAGAAGACCTCTCTCTTTCTCTCTGCCTCTCCTTCTCTCTCTGTGTAACTCTGACTTTCAAATAAATAAATAAAATCTTTTTTTTAAAGAAAGGTATCTGAGCCTTTGGTGTAAAAGTTACCCATAAAAACCATCAGAATAGCATAAAGCAAGACCATCTCAACTAAGTCCAGGACCAAACGAATTCTTTGCTGAATTCTATCAAACTTTTAAAGAAGAATTATCCCCAATTTTCCTTAAATTAGCCAAAAAATTCAAATGGGGGAAGGATCCTCCCAAACTTCCTCTATGAGGCCAGCATCACCTTAATTCCAGAAAAAGTACAAAAAACAAAGAGAACTATAGACCAATATCCCTGCTGAAGCTTGATATAAAATCCTCAACAAGATACTATCTAATCAAATCCAACAACACATTTAAAATATCATCCACCCAGACCAAGTGGAATTTATCTTAGGGATGTGGGGATTCTTCAACATATGCAAATCAATAAACATGATATACCACATTAACAAATTGATTAATACAGACCAGATGATTATCTCAGTAGCTGCAGAGAAAGCATTCGATAAAATACAACATTCTTTCATTATTAAAAAAGTCTTAATACTCCACCATTTGGGGCAAGTCCGATTGAGCATGCCCCAAATTGTACATCTCCTCCCTCTCTTTTTCCACTTTTATATTTAACAGGGATCACTTTTCAGTTAAAATTTAAACACCTAAGAATAATTGTGTGTTAATTACAGAGTTCAACCACTAGTACTAGAACAACAACAACAAAAAAAAACACTAAAAAGGATAAAGTATTACATTGTACATCTAGAGTCAGAACAAGAGCTGATCAGGTCATTGTTTCTTATAGTGTCCATTTCACTTCAACAGGTTTCCCCTTTGGTGCTCAGTTGTCACCGATCAGGGAAAACAAATGATATTTGTCTCTTTGGGACTGGCTTAATTCACTCAGCATGATGTTTTCCAGATTCCTCCATCTTGTTGCAAATGACCGGGTTTCATTGTTTCTTACTGCTGTATAGTATTCTATGGAGTACATCTTAATCCAATACATCCCATAAGGTGGCATGTTCCAATGCCATCTCACTAGTCCAAGTGATCAATTTCAGTTCACAATTGATGGCTCTGATAGGTCTAAGAGTCAAAGGGATCACACAAACAAGTGTCTGCTAATACTAACTGATATAATCAAAAAGGGAGAGAAGGATCCAACATGGGAAGCGGGATACACAGCAGACTCATAGAATGGCAGATGTCCTAAACAGCACTCTGGCATCAGAATCAGCCCTTAAGACATTCGGATCTGGCTGAAGAGCCCATGAGAGTACTGTAGGCATGGAAAGCCAAGATACCATGGAAAAGAAAAAAAAAAAAAAAGAAGAAGACCTAAATGAAAGATCTCTGTGAGTGAGATCCCAGTGGAAAGAACGGGGCCATCAAAGAAGGAGGTACCTTTCTCTGAAGGGAGGAGAGAACTTCCACTTTGACTATGACCCTATTAGAATAAGATCAAAGTCAGCGAACTCTAAAGGCCTCCATAGCCCTGGCAACTCATGACTAGAGCCTAGGGAGATTACAGACGCCATAAACAAGAGTGTCAAATTGTTAAGTCAGCAACAGAAGTCACTGTGTACTTACATCCCATGTGGGATCTGTCCTTAATGTGGTCCTTAATGTGTTGTCTAATATGCAGTGATGCTGTAACTAGTACTGAAACAGTATTTTTACACTTTGCGTTTCTGCGTGGGTACAAACTGATGAAATCTTTACTAATTATATACTGAATCGATCTTCTGTATATAAAGATAATTGGAAATGAAAAAAAAAAACCTGGTGTTAAATTGGAAATGGCATAGAAAATTAATTAATTTTTTTAAAAAAATATTATGTAGGATCTCTGTCTTTAATGTGCTGTACACTGTTATTTAATGCTATAACTAGTACTCCAACAGTATTTTTTTCACTTTGTGTTGCTATATGGGGGCAAACTGTTGAAATCTTTACCTAATATATACTAAACTGATCTTCTGTATATAAAGAGAATTGAAAATGAATCTTGATGTGAATGGAAGGGGAGAGGGAGCGGGAAAGGGGAGGGTTGCAGGTGGGAGGGAAGTTATGGGAGGGGGGAAGCCATTGTAACCCATAAGTTGTACTTTGGAAATTTATATTCACTAAATAAAAGTTTAATAAATGAAAAAAAGTCTTAATAAAATCAAATTCAGTATAGAAGGTATATATATCAACACAGTCAAGGTAATAAATGAAACCCACAGCCAGGATCATATTGAAAATAGAAAAGCTGGAAATATTCCCACTAATATTGTATAGAAGGCAAGGATGCCCACTCTCACCATTACTATTAAATATGGATCTGGATGATTTAGTTAGAGTCTAGGGGGAAATATGGGAAGCAGATACAAATTGGAAAGGAGGGCATCAAATTATCTGTGTGCAGATAGCAGTATATATATATATATATATATATATATATATATATATCATATATCAGACTACTAGGAGACCAAGAGACTACTGGAACTCATAAGAGAGTTAGGCAACATTGCAGGTTATAAAGCCAACCAATGAAAATCAAGGACATTTGAATATATAAACAATGCTCTGAGAATGAAGTGGTAAAATCAGTCCCATTTATAACATCTACAAAAAATTAAATATCTTGTAATAAATTTAAGAAAGGATGTGAAAGACCTCTGCAATGAAAATTACAAATCACTGAGGAAAGAAATAGAAGAAAAACACAAAAATTAGAAAAATGTTTCATGTTAATAGATTAGACAAATTAATATCATCAAAATGGCAATACTACTCAAAGCAATTTACAGATTCAATGTGATCCCAATCAAAATACCAAGGAAATTTTTCTCAGATCTAGAAATATAACCTGAAAATTCACACAGAAACACGAGGCCCCAAATAGTTAAAGCAATCTTAAAAAAAAAAAAAAGTAGAAAGCATCATAATAGCAATTTTCATGATACGCTATGGGGCAGTTTTATCAATACAGCCTGCTGCTGGCACAGAAGTAGACATATAGACTATTGGTACAGAATAGAAACCCCAGAAATTACTCCACACACCTACAACTAATATTTGACAAATGAGTTAAAGCCCTGGATAAAAACCATTTCTTAACAAAGTGTACAGTGGAAACTGGATTTCCACACATAGAAGTTTGAAACAAGACTCTAACATACACCCTATACAACAGATCATTTGACAATGTTTAACAAATCCAGGAAGTCAGCAGACAGTATGAAAGACTGTACAATTAGCAATAAGCTATATCACCATTCAGTTTCTTGATGATGCTATGAGTTTGTATTTCTACAATTTGGCTTGCACTCTAAAAAAGTATTCTTGGAAAATTAAATAAAGTAAAATGTGAAATATCAGAGTAAAGTTCATGGGGCGACTCTCATTTCGAAAAATTGGCATTTTAATCCCAAATATACACAGTGTGTGTGTATGCATATGTGTGCCTGTGAAAGAGAGAAAGTGTTCTAGATGATAAAATAAAAGTCACTTCTACAGGAGCCACTGTGCACTTGCTCCTCATTTGGGATCTCTGTCCTTAATGTGCTGTACATTTTGATTTAATGCTATAACTAGTACTCAAACAGTATGTTTCACTTTGTGTTTCTATGTGGGTGCAAACTGTTGAAATCTTTATACTAAATTGATCTTCTGTATATAAAGAGAATTGAAAATGAATCTTGATGCAAATGGAAGGGGAGAGGAAGCGGGAGAGGGGAGGGTTGCGGGTGGGAGGGAAGTTATGGGAGGGGGAAGCCATTGTAATCCATAAGCTGTACACTGGAAATTTATATTCATTAAATAAAAGTTAAAAAAAAATTTTAAAAAAAAGTCACTTCTATCTTTTGGTTCTGATGAAAAATGTTTTAAAACCATTTGTACTAATTTACATAATTCTCTTCCTTTCATCTTTCAAAGGAGACATGGAAGAACTTATGATTTGCTCAAATGAGACTTGAGCTGGCTAAAGGAAATATTTAAATTTCTGGATTATGAAATCCATACATATATTAACATCTAATTTAAGAGAAAGGTGACATTGTTGTGTAGTGGAGAAAGCATGCATTATTAAAATGATACTGAGCCAATTGAATACCCATAGAAGGTTAAAAAAAGATTTATTCACACTTTACACACAGAAAAATAAAGTCTAATGAATTGGAATAAATGTGAATTTTTGAAGAAAATTAAGGGAAATAAGTATAATTGACAGGTAAAGATGTTTTAAACAGGGTATAAAATTGGCAGCTATAAATAAAAAACGATAAAATGTGGTTGTTTAAAATTAAAAAAAATTCTGCAACTAGACAATCACTCAGAGTGAAAAATAAGCTATAGGGAGGAAGAAATTATTCATAATTTATTCCATACACATTTGATAAAGCTCTAACGTCAAGACTATTTAAAGAACTAGAATCAATAAGAAAATCTAATGCAACTTTTGGGAAAATATTTGAATAGGAATTTCAGAAAAGATCATGTCATGATATATAATAACATAAGAGAATGTTCTACCTCATCAGAGAACAGAGGCCAGTGCTGTGGCACAACACGTTAACGCCCTGGCCTGAAGCGCCAGCATCCCATATGGGCACCGGTTCGAGAACTGGCTGCCTCACTTCCCATCCAGCTCTCTGCTTTGGCCTGGGAAAGCAGAAGAAGATGGCCCAAGTCCTTGGGCCCCTGAACCCACGTGGGAGACCCGGAATAAGCTCTTGGCTCTCTGGCTTCAGATCCGTACAGCTCCAGCGGTTGCAGCCATCTGTGGAGTGAACCATCAGATGGAAGACCTCTCTTTCTTTCTCTTCCTCTCCTCTCTCTGTGTAACTCTGGCTTTCAAATAAATAAATAAATCTTTAAAAAAAAAAAAGAGAAGAGGGCAATGCATAAGAAATGCACAATAAGATACTATAAAACGCCAATCAGAAAAGTTAAATGAAAATGTTTACAAGTTACTGTGTTGACATCGATGTAAAGAAAGCGGATCCCTTATATATTGCTGGTGGGTTTATAAATTTGTATCATGAGATTGGTACTCACTTTGGAGAACTCTAACATATCATCTCTAATAAAAGCTTATAAATGAGGCCGGCGCTGTAGCTTAGCAAGCTAATCCTCCACCTTGCGGCGCCGGCACACGGGGTTCTAGTCCCTGTTGGGGCGCTGGGTTCTATCCCGGTTGCCCCTCTTCCAGGCCAGCTCTCTGCTATGGCCCGGGAGTGCAGTGGAGGATGGCCCAAGTCCTTGGGCCCTGCACACCATGGGATACCAGGAGAAAGAACCTGGCTCCTGGCTTCGGATCAGCATGATGTGCCGGCCACAGCGGCCATTGGAGGGTGAACCAACAGCAAAGGAAGACCTTTCTCTCTGTCTCTCTCTCACTATCCACTCTGCCTGTCAAAAAAATAAGCAAATAAATAAATAAATAAAAGCTTATAAATGAATTTCCTGTAAGAATTCTAATTTTAGGTAATAAATTCAATAGAAGCATACATTTATACCAAGCAAAATAAATATACAGATATGTTTATAGTTTTACAATTCTCAAACACTGAATGATTTGTTAATCTATCTGCAATAGAATAAATTAGTGAATCGTGATGTGTTAACACTTTTGTACATCAAGAATTAATATGGTATAATGAACTTAACATAGTTAAATCGTGTTAAATTACTGTACTATAACATAACACAACTGTAACTAAACACAATATGATGTATGAGTCTTTTAAAAAATAATTGTAGAGGCAGCTGTTTTGCTTCAGTGGGATAATCTACCTCTTTTTAGAAAAAAAACATTTTTAGAAATAAAATTATGTATTTGGAAAGCAAAGTAACAGAGATAGACAGATGAGAGACAGATTAGAATGAGATATCTTTCACTTGTCCATTTTTTCCCCAAAAGTCATCAACTGAAAGGGCTGGTTCAGGTTAAAGCACCTTTTGGGGCAGGGGCTCAAGCACTTGTGCTACCTTCCTCTGCCTTGCCAGGCACATTAGTGGGATTAGAAGCGGATCAGCCAGGACTCGAACTGATGTTTCAATACAGGAGGCCAGCAACACAAGCAGTGGCTTAACCCTCCCAACCACAATACCAGACACATTTTTAACAATATTTATTTATGTATTTATTAATTTTAGAAATAGAGAAATAGAGACACCTAGGTGATAGATAGATAGGCTTTGTCTATCTGGTGGTGTTCCAGATGGCTGCAACAAACAATATTGAGTGTGCCAGGTTGAAGCCAGGAGTTAAGAACTTCATCTGGGCACCCCACATGGGTGGAATGAGTCTCACCACATGGGCCACCCTCTCCTGGCTTTCCCAGGTTCATTTAGCAGGATGCTTGCAGAAGTACAGCAGTTAGGACTCAAACCAGCACTCCAATATTGGATACGGGCCTTACAAATGGCAGCTTAATTTGTTGCACCATCATACAGAACCCCTAAGCCAAATCTTGGGACAAACACATCCATAATAGAGTAGCAATAGAGTTTTGACTACCCTACTTCTGATGCAGTGTCCTGACAATCTCTCAATCTCTCTCTCTGATGCTCTGCTTTTCTAGTAGGTGGAAACAAATGAGCATAAAAAGGATGTTAATCAAAAGATGTTAGTGACAAAAGAGTTCACACTTTTCCAACCCTTATTATATGAGATAAGCACAGTAAATATGGTGGCAAATATCAGGATACTTGTCATCTTCACATGATATAGGTAGTGAAGGTATTTGGTCCAACAAGGACCTTGGAATTTGACAAAATTCTATTTCTTGATTTGAATAAACATACAAATGTGTTCAATTTATTAAAATTTGTCAAGTTGGATCTTCAGGTTTTATACACGTTTATTTTATTGTTTAGTTTATGGGAATACATTTTTCCTACCCAGGGAGACAGTAACTTGTTTGTTTCACAGCTGAGGCAAGAAGAACTATGTATTAATTTTATTGTGAATTACAATTTCATGGGTTACAAATTGTATTACTTGGAGTAAATAAGGTGTTGAATTTCCATTTCTTCATTTTTAAATAAGAGAGATACTAGTATACATTTACTTGAGATTTTATTCAAATAGTATAAGTAAAACTGGGTCCATGGTAGGTACTCAGTGAATGCTATTTCCTTTCCCTTTTGTTTAAAAGGATTTGAGGCTACTCATATTCTATTGTACTGCACTCCTAAATTTTCATTTGGATCAAATTGTGTGCATACATTATCAACTTTTCCAACCATTAAAATCACCTATTATATAGGGAAGAAAAGAAACTATTCTGTAATTGTGTTGGCAACCAAAACATTTTTAATGAGCAGATTTGCTCAGTTATCTATTCCAGAGGAGGCAGTTGTGGTATAACAACTGGGTCACCTTCTTAACAGCTTTATTATGCAGTAGTTCATGTATTTTCTTGTTGACAGATTTAATTCACTCTCTGAAAGCAATAATTGTATGAAGACTATAGTTGGCAGCTTCCTTCATGAAAAAAAAAAAGTAAAATTAGGCTGCTAGCCTGTCAAAAAAATAAAAAAAAATAAATACTTTTAGTCTTAAAAGGCAAATGAAGCACCCTGTGTACTTTCACTAAAGAATTACAATGTCTTTAACACTGAAACTAATTAAGAAAGTTTTGAATATGCAATAGCAGATTGCTCTGCAATACCTTCCGAGATATAGGTTAGTAAATTCGTAATGAAAAAAATATATTTCTGAGTTCCCATTACCAGAGTGATGCTTTGAAGATAACAAAGAAATGAGCCATTAAGTGAATAATTTGGATATGCTTAATTCATTGAAATTCATTTTCCGCATATATCAGGCTAAGTTTTCTACATCTCTTAGGGAAATAATAAAAATGAAAAGACAGACTTGGTATTCCATTGCTATTTCTTTTTAATTATATTATTCTGTATTGTAATTCTGTCATTCTTGTTCATTAAACATTGTATGTGAACATATACAATAAGCTGGGCATGTTTTGGAATGGAATAACTTGTTATTCTCTGAAAAATTACTCAACAAGGATCCACTATTCTATTATTTGGAGAAAATAATATAGTTCTTAATTTATTTAATTTTAAATACTACCTTAGAAGGGGAAGATGTGGTCAAATACGGAGTAAATATGTAAAACCGTATTATTTGCATTGCAGATATTTCCATAAAGATGTTTCCTCTAAAAGCAGCAGTTCAGGGGGCATGGAAGAGCAGGGCATTCTTGAAAATTTTGGCACAATAAAATAGACTAATTTCAGAAATAACCTGTTAAATATTAGTGGCTTGTAAAAATTGATGTTATAATAATTTTAAATGCAATGCATATATTTAATATTCATTAACTGAGAATATGCTAAAGATGTTGAAATGTTGGGGCCGGTGCTGTGGCACTGTGGCTCAGTGTCTTAAAGCTCAAACCTGCAGCGCACACATCCCATATGGGCGCCAGTTCGAGTCCCTACTGCTCCACTTCTGGTCCAGCTCACAGGCAATGTGCCTGGGAAAACATTGGAAGATGGTCCAAATAACGGACCCCTGGACTCACATGGGAGATCTGAAAGAAAATCTTGGCTCCTGCCTTCGGATAAGGTCAACTCCACCTATTGAGGCCATTTGGGGAGTGAATCACCAGGTAGAAGACCTCTTTCTCTCTGTCTCTATCCGGCTCTATAACTCTGTCTTTTAAATACAATAAATCTTAAAAAAAAAAAAAAAAGATGTTGGTAGCCCGCACTGTGGTGTAGTGGGTGAAGCTGCCACCAGTGATGCTGGTATTCCTTATGGGTGCCAATTTGAGTCCTGTTGCTCCATTTCCCATCCAGCTCTCTGCTGTGGCCTGAGAAAGCAGTGGGGGATGAATCAAGTCCTTAGGCCCCTACACCTGTATGGGAAACCCAGAGGGATCTCCTGGCTCCTGGCTTCGGATCAGCCCAGCTCTAGTTGTTGTGGATATGTGGGGAGTGAACCAGCAGATGGAAGATTCCTCTATCTCTCTCTCTGCCTCTGCCTCTCTGTTGTTCTCCCTTTCAAATAGATAAATATGATTTTCCTTTTTAAAAAGATTTATTTATTAATTTATTTGAAAGTCAGAGTTACACACAGAGAGAAAGAGGGGTAGAGTGAGAGAGAAAGGACTTCCATCCGCTGGCTGACTCCTCAACTGGCTGCAGTGGCTGGAGCTGTGCTGATCTGAAGCCAGGAGCCAGGAGCCTCCCCTGGGTCTCCCAAGGGGGTGCAAGGGCCCAAGAACCTGGGCCATCCTCCACTGCCCTCCCAGGCCACAGCAGAGAGCTGGACCAGAAGTAGAATAGCTGGGCCCCAAACCAGTGCCCACGGGATGCCAGCACTGCAGGCAGCAGTCCAACCCTCTATGCCACAGTGCTGGCTCCTAAATAATTTTTTTTGTTTTTTTTTTTTTTCTTTAAAGACAATGCTGACATGTCATTGTTTTTAAAAAATCTGTCATTGTATACTTTTTGGAATCAAACTGTATTCAAAGCAATGCAACAAGAGCATCAGATCTGCTAATTTTATCCTAAGTACACATGTATGAAAATTTCTTTTTTTAAATAATCAACACAGGCACAGTGTTTGTTGCACAGTGAGTTAAGCCACTGATTGCAATGCTTGCATTCTATGTGAAAGTGCTGATATGAGTCCCAGCTTTCCACTAATATATCAGTAAAGGCAAGGGAAAATGTCCAATTTACCTGAGCCTGTACCACCCACTTGGGAAATCTGGATGCAGTTACAGGCTCCAAGCTTGTTGTATCGAATTTAGGGAGTGAAAAAATTAATGGGAACACTTTCTGTCTAAGTCTCTCCTATCTTTGTCACTCTGCCTTTCAAATAAATAAATGAATATATAAAATAATTCAACACACACATTCATAATTTCATTGAGTATGAGTTTTTGTTCAATCCTGAAAAATTCCATCAATTTAATGTGTGGGTGGGGGAGGCGCACTGCTTTGTATTTTTGACATCCTTTAAATAGTTGTAAGGCTCTCTTACAGATTATACAGATAATACAGATTATATAGATAATATAGAAATGTTGCAAAAAATCATGCTGTGATGAGCAGAATAAAAGCAAGAGGACAGTTTTCTCAGTGTCTCTATTTCATCTGATATTTACGAGTCATCCACAAAAGATGGACACACATTTAGATTAAAGACAATTAGTGAGTACTATTTTTAAAAACTCATATTTATTTTAAAACAGTTTGGCAGATATCTTCCACCCATTGATTCACTTTTCAAATGGTTGCAACAGCTGGGACTGAACCAGGCAGAAGCCAAGAGCCAAGAACTCTTCTAATTCCTTACAAGGGTGGTCGGGGCCCATGTACTTGGCCATCTTTTGCTGCTTTCCTATGTGCATCAACAGCGAGCTGAATCAGAAGTGGAGGACTGGAAAAGATACTCCAGCATCGGATGACAGTATCACAGGCAGCAGCGTAATCCATTACATCACAATGCCAGCTCCTGGATGATAGTATTAATAACTCTATTTTTTAATATATTCATCAAAGCTTATGTGTTCTTGATATACAACATTGCACAGTGAACAGTAACTAAAGAATTTACTGGTAAACTATAAATTATAATAAAGATATGAATCTCAATATATTATTGATATGGTTCATGATATTGGATGAAACAGAAATCAATCTACAGTATAAAGTATATATAATATATATAATATTGATTTCATTATAATAGTATCAGCGTTTTCTCTTTCAAGTATTCATCATTATTAAGGCCAAGAAAAACCCGTGAATGTCCACTTCCACCACTTCCATTCATTTCTGTATTAGAGGTTCACTTCAATACAATCAGGCAACCAAAAGAAAATTTATACATACTGTTGAGGAAAATAAAACTTTTCATTCACAGTTGACATTGGAACTTATATTGAAAACCCAATGAGCCATAAAATAATACTAAAACTAATTAGTGAAATGATTATGACTGCTGAATATACAACCAACAAAGAAAAAGTAATTTTATTTCAATATATTAGCAATAAAAATAAATTGAAATTAAGACATACAGTTGTGTCAATACTTATCAAGCATACATAAATTTGACAAACCTTAGCTCTATATGTTGAAAAATACAAAACATTTCTTAAAGAAAATAAAAAAACTAAATGAATGCAAATATATACCATGTTTTTTAATAAGAAGTCAATTCTTCACAATTTAATCTTGATATTTGACAAATTCAAGTAAAGATATAATAGATTTTTTCTATTCTTAGAAATTGCCTTTCTTAGAGAAAGGCAAACCCTAGAATAACCAATACAACTTTGAGGAAGAACATGTTCAGCAAACTATAATAGACTTAAAAAAATTTAAAGACATAATAAAAATTTCTAAAATTCATCTAACTATAGAAAAATGGATGAGTGGAAGAAAGAAGAGTAGAAATAAAATTCACATATACCATATGGACAACATGTTATTGAAAAATTTACCAAAGCAATTCAGTGGAGAAAGTGTACTGTCTTCAACAACTGATGTTGGAACAATTGGATATCCACATATATGTAAATGAACCTCCATTTATATTTCACATCATGTGTGAAAATTAATTTAAAATAGATCATAGAACTAGCTGTAACATCAACAACTACAAAACTTTCAGAACACATATGAAAAAATGTAATGATTAAATTAATTATTAATTGGATTTCAGCGGAATTAACATGTTAATATCATCAGAATACATTTTTAATTATTTATTTATTCGTTTATATATTTGAAAAATAGATTTACAGAGAGGCAGAGGCAGAGAGAGAGAGAGGTCTTTCATCCACTGGTTTACTCCCCATATGGCTGCAATGGCTGGAGATACACTGATCTGAAGCCAGGAGCCAGGAGCCTCCTTTAGGTCTCTCATTCAGGTGCAAGGGGCGAAGGGCCTGGGCCATTTCCAGTGCTTTCTCAGGCCACAGCAGAGAGCTGGATCAGAAGTGGAGCAGCTGGGATTCGAACTGGCACCCACATGGGATGCTGGCACTGCAGGTGGCAGCCTCACCCGCTATGCCACAGTACTGGCCCCCAGGACACATTCTGAAGATCAAAATAACAGCTATAGACTGTGAGAAATTATTTGTAATTCATGTACTTGATATAAATTTATAGCTAATTGATAAAGATCTCTAAAATTTGAATAAAGTTGGAAGTGCATGGAACAAAAGCAATGCTATACAAATGAGTATATGTGTGTATATATATATATATATATAATTTAAAAGAAAGAGAGATAGCAAGATAGGGGTATGGAAAGGAAGGAAGAGGGGATGAAAAGAGGAAAGACAGAGATCTTCCACCCACTAGTTCATTTCCCAAATGGCAACAAGATCCAGGGAAGGCAAAGGCAAGCCAGGTCACCCACATCAGTGGCAAGAACACAAGTAATGGGCCAATACCTCTGCCATCCAGAGTCCCCATAAGTTGGAAGCCAGAATCGCAAGTTGGGCTGGGACCCAAACTCTAGAACTCTGATATGAGATGTGGGCATATCAAGCCATGTCTTAACGTTACAACCAAATATCTGCCCTGCACAAAATATTTTAGCACAAAATTTATCATAAAAACTAAATGTATGGAAAAATATATTCATGAGTAAATATTCAATATCATTCATTACTAACATAAAAGTGAAAACCTCAATGAGATATTGCTAAACATAATTTTCTAAAATTAAAATGTTGGAACACATCAAGGTTTGACAGTGACATGGATGAACTGGAATAATTATGCACTTTTGCTAGTTGGAATGATTACTTCTGTTACCATTTTGAGAAATATTGTGGCGTTTTCTATGAAGGATGAACATAGTATAATAAGATTCAATCATCCCACTTATAGTTGCTTTCCAAAGAGAGAAGAAAGTTAATAATTTGCTATGGTTGAGTAGTATTTTACTAGTAAAATCATGCAGACACTTCAAGTTCAAACTCCATAGACTTATATTGATGGCACTAGGAAGATGTATGCTTAAGCCAATTTGGTGTTAAAAAGTTGGGCCTCGTGGAAGGTCCTCAGATCATTGGGAGAACTCTCTTAAAAGGAAGTTGTCCTGAGAGAATTGGTTATAAAACCATGAGCTAAGTCTAGCATCTCTCTGTTTCCTTGACTTCCTTGCAATCACTCCTCTTTGAAGGCTTTCCAACTGTCATAATCTAAACTTACCAGACAACCAAACTAATTGAGCCTGTCTGATCTAGGACTATGAATCTCCAAAACCACAAGTCAAAATAACCCCTTTTCTTCATAAATTGCTTCTCTCAGCTATTTACATCGCAACAAAAATATGTCTGATGCACATCCTCCTGAAAAACTGAGCATGAATGATCACAGCATCTTGTTTTTTTTTTTCTTTTCTTTTTTTTTTTTTTTTTGACAGGCAGAGTGGACAGTGACAGAGAGAAAGACAGAGAGAAAGGTCTTCCTTTTCCGTTGGTTCACCCCCCAATGTCCGCCGCTGCGGCCAGCGTGCTGCAGCTGGCAAACCGCGCTGATCCGAAGGCAGGAACCAGGTGCTTCTCCTGGTCTCCCATGCGGGTGCAGAGCCTAAGCACTTGGGCCATCCTCCACTGCACTCCCGGGCCACAGCAGAGAGCTGGACTGGAAGAGGGGCAACCGGGACAGAATCCGGTGCCCCAAATTACTGGGACTAGAACCCGGTGTGCCAGCGCCGCAGGTGGAGGATTAGCCTATTGAGCCTCGGCACCGGCCATGCATCTTATTCCTAATAAATGTTAAACAAAACCATTCAAATAGCCATTATCAGTAATATGAACATGCACATTGTGATATAGCCAGATGACAGATACTAATCAACAATAAAGAGAAACAAAGTTTTGATGATAAACAAAAATAAATAAATCATAAATTTAAGGTGAGAAAAACTAGACAAAAATCATACATGATGTATATATATATATATATATATATACACACTCATATACTTATCTAAGCCTCTAGAATATTCCAAGTACAATGACACAAAGCAAACCAGTAGTTTCTTGAGGAAATAGCTGAAAAGGTGCAAGAGAGAAGCTTATGAATGAGCATGAAGAATGTTTAGGGGTAATAAATGGACTCACTATTGTAATATTTTGATGACTTTCACTTATATATAAAAATAGTTAAGAGTACAATTTTTGGAAATGATGATTTAAATAACAAATTTTAAGATAATATAGTTTTATCTTCTCTTTTACCTTCCATTACTGTCCTCCAAATTTATAATCTAAAATACATTGATAATACGCTGAACAAAATGCTATATGTTTTATATTTATCTAAGTTCTTTCTTTTGCACATATTCATAAATGCATGAAATATATGCAATACTATGTAAATAGGAACCTAAAAAAACTAAGCAAATATTGTACATTAAGTGAACATTTACAATTCTAAATTTTGTTCAAGAAATACTCAGGAGTTATATATATGTATGTATATTTAAATACAATATATTCTTATGTTGAAATATATATATTTACGTAGTATATGAATGTAGGGAAATGGAGTCAGTCAGCCTCCCCCACCGTCATGTCAATTGACAGGCCCAAGAGCCAACACATTTTCTGTAAGTCAAGCAGTAGTCCCAAAAGGCTGATAAAATTAGTAGTCCGGGGTCCCAGAAACTGGTGCAGTTCTTCTATGTAACTCCTTGGATGCCTGCAACTGTTTTCTGTAAATCATTTATAAGAAACAGAACAGAGCCGAATGTGGACCTCTTTGCTGTAACTCACCTGCCTCCATGTATGTCCTATGTATACTTACACACTGCCGTGAGAATAAAGAGGTAGGAATATATAAAAGGCTCCAAAGCTTTTCTTTGGCTTGTCTGAATCCAGACCTAATATTCCTAAAGCTGAGCTTTCATTATATTTGGCATGGTTGGCAAGATTTTTCTCCATCCAAAATGGAGGTCTCTGCCTGGCTGGAGTGTAGAATTCAGGAATGACTGGTCATGAGTGCATAGTGCTTGGTGGGCACGGCATTTTCTGCCTGGGCACCCCTCTACCCACCCAGAAACAGGCTGAAGTTGCTAGTTTAGCCATTAGAGTAGAGATGGCAATGCATGCCCTTGGAGAAATATTAAATGAGAAGGATACCTGGTCAGTTGCTAGAGCCATGGAGAGGGTCTTTGTAACTACCTGTGGGAAGAAAATAATGCTAGATTGCAAGTGGAAACCTTAGAATGGGGTCTGTGGTTCACTTTAGAAGATATGAGGATCAAAAGACTCAGGATGATTCCATTCGTGCCTTGGAAAGTGGTGCTGCCACTCTCTGAGCTGTGCGGGACACCAGAGACAACACAGAGTGTTGTGATTGAGCCTTCCAGTGACAAGGACAATACTGAGCCTCTAGTGTTGTTCAAGGCCCCTCTGATGGTCACCCAGGAAATTAAAAACCTGGTGACCAAGGGCTTCTCAGGGACAACTGCAGCACTCCCTCCTCAGGTATGGGGCATTCAGGCAGAGTATGTGGATCTGGGGGCCATGTTTAGGCAAAAGGCCTGAGTTAATCCATTGCTAATTGATTTCTCTGATTATGGGCAATAGGGGTGGATGAAACTGAAAAAAAAAATGGTTTCTCTAACCATACACCTAGTGTCATAGCAGCTGTTTCAGATCACCTGTCACACAATAATAAATCTCTCTCAGATTGGATTATGGCAGGAGTGCATTTGTTGTGGCCCAACACTGGAGATTTTACCAGGGGTCATCAGCAGATGGCTGATATATGATGTATGCTGAGCTACAAGTGTTGCAAGATTTGGGCATATTCAATGCCATTTATAATATTGGGATTCAGAGGACAATGAAGAATTTTTCTGCAGTGATGTGGGATCTTGGACTGCATACTGCTCCCTCTGCCCCATTTGGACTCTTGGTGGAATATTGGCCCTATCTGTTGGACAGCCTATCAATGTGATTACCTATACTGTTGCTGATTTGTAAGAGGTTAAGACAGTACTAACCCAGAGAGGGGTCTGGGCCATAACACAGGAGAAGTGAGCACGGAAAGCATCAAGCAAGATCACTCAAGTCTAACAGAAAGTGCGGACAGGAAAATGTTATAGGGGAGACTAATAAGATATTGCCAGAATTTGGACAACAATTAACTACAGAGCAAAGTTTCCTGCCATTTAAGTCCAATTTGAATAAAGCGCCCAAGTGAGTGCCAGGGATTTGAGCAATATGGTCACAGTATTATTAAGTTGATCCTGTACTATATGAAATTGCCACTGATAATTGATCATTTAAATTTGATTGTTGGGCATGTTGTGGGAGGTCAACATACCTGCTTGGCAGGGACAGGAAGGGACTGGAGGCCTCATGTGTAGGTTGCTAGTCACTGATCCACTTCTAACATTCAGAATGGGCTGAAACTGGTTGACACTGGAGCTGAATGCACATTATTACTCTACAGCAACCCTGAGAGATTCTTTGGGTCCTCCATAGCTATAGATGAATGTGGAGAATTTCTAGGTAAAATCAGTAAATCTGCCTTTGTGAATAGGGCATCTATCATGCTGGGAATATCGTGTGTATGTATCCCACATACCTGAGTGCATACTGGGAATTTATGTCTTACAGGGTCTTTGGCTGAAAACTACATAGGAACTTCCACCTGTGAATGCACACGGTTAAAGATGTATTTTGAGGTCATACTGCACACCGCTGTTGGAGCTATCCAGGACCAGGTGCACAACAAATACCAAGCAATGCAAACTGATGGTGGGTCGTGAAGAAATTAGAGGGAACATCGAGAATTAAAATGTTTGGCATTATTAGAATCACATGTAGCCCGTTTAATTCACTGGCATGTCTTGTAAACAAATCAGATGGGACATGGCAGATGATTGTGGATAAATGGAAGCTTAATATGCTTGTTCCTCATTATTAATCACTTTATGCAGTGGTTCCATCAGTGAGTGATATCATGGACCAACTCAGCCATGAACTTGGAAGTTACCATTATGATTTAGATCCAGTTAGTGTTTCTTCTCTATTGAATCATTTACCTTCTAGTGGAATGGCTGGCAATGGACCTTTCTTCACCTTTCTTACATAGGCTATCTACAAACTCTCACCTATGTCGTGGTTTTGTAGTGGGGGAATTTGGCATGGTGGCTTGTGCCTTTGGCAGTGCATAGGTTCTATTATATGGATGATATAACGTAAACCTATAAATCTCTTGTAGATTTTTAAGTAGCTTGACCCACTTTGCTGAGCCATTTGGTCATATAGCTGGTATGTCAATGAGTCCAAAATGCAAGGACCACGGCTCTGTCAAAGTCTTGGGAGTTGTCTGGCCAGGTAAGACAAAGGTCATCCCCAAGATAGTCATAGATAAAATCTATCCAGGACTTCTCCATACCAATGACTGTAAAGCGGTTATCAGAGTTTGTAGGATTGCTGGGATCCTAGAGAGTATTTATCTCACATCTGGCATAAATTCTGAGATAACGGCTAAATGCAGTATACACGCAGCCCATTCTCACAATATATTTGATCCCACCCTCCAGTGTGAGCTTGATGTACATGTCCCTGCAGAAGGGATTAGATGGACACTTTGGAGCTCCCAATTGTGAAAAGCAGTCATTTAGGATTCCTTAACTGAAAAACAGAGCATTACAGTGTATGCTGCTTTGATGGCTACTGAAAGGAAACCAGCACCACCCTTGTCATTGTGCACACATCTTAACATATTGTTGGCTGGTTAAGAGATTGGACAGTGTAACCATGTATTGGACAGCACAAATGTCCACACTGACAAAGTGGGGGGTCTACTCTAAATGCAACCCTATTGCAGGTTGAGTTACCAGGAATTTTGAAGATTGTGACTTATTTATCTGACAGTATGCTCCCCAAGGCCACATGCCTCATGGAAACAGTAGTGTGTTGGCACTACATAGAGCACTAGCCTCTAATGTGAGTAGTAACCTGCTTGGCCTTCTAAATAAAGTATACCAAAAGAAAAAGCTTGTTTCACAGAATTGCATCCTTACAGTAGCCTAAGGTGGTATGATGCTACGCTAAAAACTGAATGTTTTATATGTCAACTGGATGTTCATCATAATTATGCTTTAAAGCAAAAAAATCATCACACCTTAAGCAGCTGACTGGGGATTCCATCCTAGACTGGTGGATAACCCTAACGGATGGATGGTAGACAGCCTTGTAAATTATATTTGTTGTTACATGCTGCCTCATTTGTTGCTGTAGCTTACACTGTTTTGTGGAATTTGATTGCAGTGTTCCACACTTCTCACGTACTTCTCACACAGGGAACCCTACTGGAAGACACCACACACATAAATTGAAAGGTGGTGAATGCTAAAGGGATAGAGGGATAGGGAAATGGTGTCATTCAGGCCCTCTTAACATCATGGCAACTTGTTAGTTGCATGCAGGCCCCTGAGCTGATAGATTTTCTACTAGTCAGCTGGCCCAGTAGACTGACATGTTCTGCTAGTCAGTGGGCCCAGAAACTGACACAGTTCTGCTATGTAACTACTTATCCGCCTGCCACTGTTTTCTGTAAAACAAATATAAGAAACAGAGGACTGCATTGGGTGTTGACTTCTTTGCTGCAGCTAATCTTATCACCAAAAGTACAAGATGTGTAAGCTATGTATGTTCACCCACCACTGTGAAAATAAAGAAGTGTGAATCGATAGAGTGCTCCAAAGATTTTCTTTGGCTTGTCTAAATCCAGACCTAATATTCCTGGAGATGAGTCTGATCTATTTATTTTTTTCTTATCTATTTATTTATTTATGTTATAAATATATTTCTTATCTATTTATTTATATTATAAATATAATCTTCTGAAAAATATATAGAATTCAAGTGCACATATTTTTCCTCATTGCCTACGTACCAGAGTAATTTTGAATATATTATATTTTAACATACATGTTATTTAATTTATTTTAATTATAATTTATATAATTTATTTATATACATATAATTTATTTTAAAATATTACTTAGAATTGTTTTGTGTTGGAAATGAAAATACTAAGAACAAGAGGCATTTTATTTTATTCTTGATGAAAATATAAACTTTCAAATGTTTTAAGGTAATCTGGTAATACTTAAATTTATAATTAGAATTCCTTGTTTTCATAATATATTCAATGCATAGACATATAAGTGGGTGAATTCAACACAAATATTTATCTGTTAATTTATATTGACACAAATTTTTGTAATGGCAAAACAAAAAGTAATAACAGATTATTGGTTAAATAACATGGTCATAAAGTGAATATTATAGATTTGTTAAAAGTAAGTAGACAGACTTATCTATCTAGTTATCCATATCATTCTCTAGTTTTCCTGTTTTTGTTATAGAATGAGCTCATTTAAAAGTGTGATAGGAAAAATATAGCTACAATAATCATCTAAATGTGCAACTATTTCTATTCTAAAAGATAAAATAGAAAAAGTACAGATAAAACAGGTATGCACAAATATGTAAAGTATGAATAGTGGTTGTTTTTAAAGAAATAAGCTGTCACATGGGATTTCAAAGTGGAGGATTTATTTTTAAATTCACAGTCTTTGTTTCTCATTGTTTTCTAGAAATATATGCATCACATATTTCATGACTTACAAGTCAAAGATGATATTAGAGAATTATAAAGACATAATACAGGGAGTTAGAGAAACACAAGGTAAATAAATAAAGCACCACCAAGAACTTATACTCTAAAAGTACATTTTACATTTTGTTCAGCAAGTCCACCCTCCATAACGCTTAAGTAAATTTTAACATTTGCAGACAACAACTTAAGTTGAATGTCTGAATTACTCCTGTGGGAAATATATCAAAAGATAACATTCTGATGTCATATTTGAATTTATGTCTGTCTAAATGACTGAAACATGTACCTCCTATACCCCACATCTCAGGGACCAGAATAACCTCCTCACCCTGGCATCAAAATGATGTTTTGAATTCAGTCAAAAGTTATAATGCAATATATTTTTTTTACCAAAAAGACAAATGTCTTCACATAATTTCTTATTTTTAAAGTAATTTTCAAACTATGTTCAAAATAACTTTCAAGTAGGACTAATAAGGGTGTTTTCATAAATTGTAGTTCAGCCAACAATTCTACCTGTCCTTGAATGTATTATTCACATTCTTCATGTATACAGCTGTTAATCTTGCATAGGTCATTAAGCACTTGTTCACAGTAGATAATTAAACACATTTTCACTACTAAATACAAAAATTATGGCTCCACTAAAATAAAATAAGGAAAATATCAACTGACCATTCAGTCACTCAAGTCCTCCTGGGTGACTTGCTACATTCTGTAACTATTAATATTGCCATCAGCTCTTTATACAATGATACATGATGCATGGCTTAACTTATACATGGTTTCAAGCAATGGCTAACTGCCTATTATTAGCAAATAATTCGGTTATTGCAACCAGTATTTATGAGATCCATCCAAAACTAAGTGTTTCCTTCTGGGGAAGGTCATACTTGACTATTTTACAATATGGATTCATATATGATATAAATTATTAGCTGCTCTGGTCCTGCCTTTTTCTTGATGGTGAGTGACACTTTAAAGTCTTGACATCCCAGTGTCTCATTGCCAAAAAGTTCATTTGACAAAGTCAGCATTACTTTAAGCAATTATTCACTGTCTATCAGAGCTAATTCCAAAACAACAGATGAAAACTATTTAATCAATTATATTTTATTCTTTGTCACAGAACTGGCTTTTTAATTCTAGTTTCTAAACATATTATTCTATCTTATTTGAGATATTAAGATTTTTCTTATTATTTTACTTATGTGAAAAATAATGTTCAAAATTTCTAAACAACAATAAATTATGTGTAGCAATTTTACATGCTTTTTTAAAAATTCTTTTTTGCTAAAGTCTTAGAAATAGACACACTTTGGGATATTCTTGTAGTGTAGTGAGTAAAGTCACCACTCGGAATTCCAGGATTCCATATGAGTCTGGTTCATATCTTCACTGCTCCACTTCCAATCTAGCTACCTCCTAGCAACCTGGAAGAAGGCCTAAGTGTTTGGGCCCCTGTCACCCACGTAGGAGGCCCGAGTGAAGCTCCTGCCTTGAGCTTGACTCAGCTCTGGCCATTGTGGCCATCTGGGGGTTAAACTAGTACATGGAAGATTCTCTCTCTTTATCTCTCTCTTTCCTTCTCACTGTAACTCTGAATTTCAAAAACTACATAAATTAAAAAGACATAAATTTCCCTATTTTTAAAAATAAGATTATAATCGTATGTCTAAATTATATTTTATTTAAAAATAAGCTATATTTAATATTGATTTGGAACAGTGTTTTATTTCCTGATTTAATGTGTAAAATGTCATAATTCTAAGGTGTGGATTCATACATAGATCTTAAGAACTGATGAGATTGTCATAGGAGGTAATTTCTGTGGACAACTTCTAGGAAAAATCACAATAATATACTTGAGGAAATGAGATGAATATTAGTTCTGGTAATTCATAATAAATATTAGTATTTACTACTTACTGTTAACAAATTTAGGTTTTGATCTTTGTCTATTCATAAGCCATGGTCTTACCACTGTGACACAACATCAATATTTTTTAAAGAATAGTAACACATATGCACTTTACTCCAAAATAAAATCTTCGCTCCTGTATTAATATTTCTTTTTATAATGAAGCAGCAATTTCTAGAGCCAGATGTTGGCTCAGGAAAATAAATTATATAATGCAATAATCTCAAGCTGAACTTTCAGATTGAGAAAATACCACATGAGAGCACGAGTTCCAAGTACCTGCTGCTGTGCTTCCAATCCAGGTCCCTGCTAATGTGCCAGAGATAGTAGTGGAATATTACTTAAGTGCTGGGGTGCCTGCTATCCATGTAGGAGACTCATGTGGAGTTCTGGACTCCTGGTTTCATCTTGGCCCAGTCCTGACTGTTGCAGCCTTTTGAAGAGTAAATTGGCAGATGGGAGATCCTCTCTCCTTCTCTCTCTCTCTCTCTGTGTGTGTGTGTGTGTGTGTCTACCTTTCAAAGAAACAAAGAAATATATATTGATACCCAATCCTCAAGTGAGTAAAATAAAGCTATCATACCTTGTGTGAAATATTCACATAGTGATTTCCTTAGAAAGACTACGAAATAGAAATGACGGAAGAGGGGCCAGAATTACTTTAAAGTTAATGAAACTGTGCAACCATTGACAAAGATAAGTCATGTGGATACTATTACTATTTACCCTTGAAGTGATATGAAGAGAATGGAAGTTTACCTCTGGGGTCTGTCTCCCCTAAACACATAACCATAGTGCAATCATGAGAAAGAATGACAGACAAGTCCCAGTTGAGGAGCATTCTATGAAAGGCCTGGCCAGTCCTTTTCAAAATTTCAAAGTCATCAAGAAGCACAGATCATTTGAAAATTTGTCACAGTCAGGAGGAGCAGCTAAATGCAATGTGGTATTCTGTGTAAGACCTTAGAATAAGAAAATGATACTTGGTAAGAACTGACGAAATATCAGTAAAGTATGAAGTTTATTAACAATTGCATACCTGTATTGGCCCATTGTGACAAAGGTACCATTCCAATATAATATACTAACGGCAATGTAAACTTGTTATATAGTGCACAGGAACTTTGTACTATAGTTGTACATTTCTGGACATCAAAATTTATCTCAAAATAAAAAGTTTATTAGAAAAATAAATGGTTTCTATTGAGATGCATTTATAGTTATGATTAAGAAATCTCTCCTCACAAGGAAAAGTAACTATCAGTCATTCCACCAAGGGCTAGAGAGAAGAACAACAGAGCTTATATTGTGGCCTGTGTTGCAATACAATGGGTTAAGGCTACCATTTGTCACCCTGGCATCCCTTATGAGAATGCTGGCCTGAGTTCCAGTTGTTACTCTTCTTATCCAGCTCCCTGCTAATTTGCCTGGCAAAGCAGTGGAAGATGACCCAAGTACTTGAGCACCTGCCACCCATGTTGGAGAACATCATGGAGTTCCTGGCTCCTTGCTTTGTAGTGGACCAGCCCTGCCCATTGTGGCCATGTAGGAAGAGAAACAGATCATGAAGATCTCTTTCCATCCTATCTCTCACTCTGCCTTTCAAGCAAACAAAACAAATCTTTAAAATAATTTATCTCATCCTCAAACTTAAGCAGAAGCAACATTTAGAGAATTGTCTGACTCAGCTGTTGCTAATCTGGACAAGTTTGGCTTTCTGTTAAAATTCAGGAGTCTATAATATGAGTAAGGAACTTTGTGTTAGTATTTTTCCTTTCAGTAGTATATTTTGTTTTCCTTCCAGGAGACAATGATAAATTGATTCTTCCTATGATATGAGAAATCTCCTGAAGGAGTGTGCATAACCATAGTTAATCAGTAGAGGAAAAATCATGATGCACATGAGAACTTTAGACATAGCCATAGAATAACTCTTATTTCCTTTTTGTAGCCAATACTGTTTTGTTAAGTATGAACTTTTTTTTGACAGGCAGAGTGGATAGTGAGAGAGAGAGACAGAGAGAAAGGTCTTCCTTTTTGCCGTTGGCTCACCCTCCAATGGCTGCTGCGGCCGGCACATCTCGCTGATCCGAAGCCAGGATCCAGGTGCTTCTCCTGGTCTCCCATGCGGGTGCAGGGCCCAAGGACTTGGGCTATCCTCCACTGCCTTCCTGGGTCATAGCAGAGAGCTGGCCTGGAAGAGGGGCAACCGGGATAGAATCCGGCGTCCCAACCGGGACTAGAACCCGGTGTGCTGGACCGCTAGGTGGAGGATTAGCCTGTTAAGCCACGGCGCCAGCCAATATGAACATTTTTTTAAGAACTCCCACTAGTGGGGAGAAATTCTCCTTCAAAGTCACATGAGCAGGCACCCAGGAGGAACAGTTTAATGAAGAGACAACATCTGATGGTTCTTGGGCGGTTGACTCTGAGAAGGGCCACATATTCTAGCAAGAATAAGTTTCCTCTGATTTTTCATTTCTTTCCTTCCATAAATCCTTGTTGTGCTGCAATTCACCTAAGTACATATATACATACATATTCACATACAAAAGCATATACAGGGAAAGTACAGGCATATCATTTGCATATTGGGATACTACAAGCATTAATGAAGATCTGTACTAAACTCTAATTAATACTGTAGTTTTTGTGATACTCAACAGATCCTTTTATGGAATACAACTTAGTTCCAACTATTTTAAAAATTAAGGGTCACTTTGCCTAAGATAGTTGACTATAGAGGTCTACGAATAAAACCCAATATCTTTATTTATTTATTTATTTGAAAGTAGTTACACAAAGAGAGAAGGAAAGGCAGAGAGAGAGAGAGAGGGGTCTTTCATCTGCTGACTCACTCCTCAATTAGTTGCAAAGGCCAGAGATGCACGGATCCTAAGCCAGAAGTCAGGTGCTTCGTCTAGGTCTCCTTCACAGGTGCAGGGGCCCAAACACTTGGGCCATTTTGTACTCCTTTCCCAGGCCATAGCAGAGAGCTGGATTGGAAGTGGAGCAGCCAGGATTTGAACTGGCTCCTATATGGGATGCCACCACTGCAAGTGGCAGCTTTACCCACAAACCACAGCACCAGCCCCAAGCCCATTTCTTTAAAAGGTTCTGCCAACTACTCACCTTCTTGCTACCCCAACAATGGCTGGTCTTAATTAACTATTTCCTTTCCTTTTAAAATTGTCATTTAAAGGATGTTCAATCTTTTGTTTATGCCAACTGACTTCCCCTTGTGTTGGTACCTTATTCTACTAAATGACCCGCTAGTCCACCTGAAATTTTCTTTACTCTTCAAAAAAGAGAGGAAACTACAGCATTATTCTATCTGTAATATTAGAATGTTTTCAGGGCTGGTGCTGTGGCATAGCAGGTAAAGCTGGCACCTGATGTGCTGGCATCCCATATGGGTGCCAGTTCACGTCCCAGCTACTCCAGTTCTGATCCAGCTGTCTGCTATGCCCTGGGAAAGTAGTAGAAGATGGCCCAAGTCCTTGGGCCCCTGCGCCCATGTAGGAAGACCAAGAGAAAGTTCCCAGCTCTTGGGTTTGAATTGGTGCAGCTCTGGCCCTTGTGGCCAATTGGAGAGTGAGCCAGCAAATGGAAGACCTCTGTCTCTGCCTCTCCTTCTCTCTGTGTGTAACTCTGACTTTCAATTAATAAATAAATCTTTACAAAAATATTTTCACTTACATAACAATATTTTTCATAAATAGAACTCATTCTATTCCCCCTCATATTTCACTCATTTGATTTCCATTTCTTATAGTTTTTGTTATCAGTAGATGTATATGCGAGCATATACATCTCACTGGAGAGTTTTTCTTAAAATTTAAGAGGTTATATGCAGAAGTGGAGCAAGATGATGGCTTAAAGAGTACAGTGATCTTCTTCCCACAGATACACCAATTTGAGTAGTTATTCATTCACTGAACAAATTCTGAAAAGCTAATGAAACCAGATGAGAGGCCACAGTTCCTCTCAATTTTAGTATTTAGATTTTACTATAGTAATTTAGTATTAATAATTAGATTTTACTATAATAATAAGAAACAAAACATTGAAGATGACAGGATGCCAAGAGATGCTGGCATCACTCCAGTCCATTTCCAACCACAAGAGTATGAACAGATGATCCACGCCTCCCGTTTAGGGGAATGGAAGGGAAAAAATCCCAACATTGGACTTGAATCCCAAAGCCATATCTGCTGGGCCCATTTGGTCTATAGTGTTGATTAACCCTGTTGTTTCTGTGCTGATTTTCTGTGTGATTAATCTGTCCATTGCTGAAAGTGAGGCATTGAAGTCCCCCATTACTGTGGTATTGGAGTTTATGTTTCACTTTAGATCCATTATATTTCTTTTAAATATCCCTTTCTTCTAACACAGACCTCTGTTAAAACTAATTGCTGGAAAATTTCCGGTGGCCTCATCTTTTAGACCATTTTCCAAAGACTTGGCCATTAAACTCTACTTAGAGAAATGGCCAAGGGACCACCTTCACCTCCCATACTTCAATCTCCAGAGGACAATGAAGCAAGACTCCAGTCACTGTGGCATAAGGTAAGAAAGTCAATACAGGACTTTGCAGTGGAGCTCAGTTCTGTACCTTCCACACCAGATAAAGTTCAAAAGCCTCTATTCTTTTTTCCAAGAAACCTTTTTACTTAAGGAATACAAACTTCATAGATTTCATAATTACAACTTCAGGAACATGGTGATTCTTCCCACCATACCTACCCTCCAAACCACACTCCCAAGACTCTTCCTTCTCCTTCTCCTATTCCCATACTTATTTTTCACTAAGATCTGTTTTCAATGAACTTTATACACATACTATTAATTTTATACTAAATAAAGAGTTCATTAAATAACATATGTACATAATCTATATAAACTGTTCCTTAACAGTCAAGAGAAGAGCTGTTCAAAGTAATTGAATCTCAAGTGTCAATTTCACTTCTATAGATTATCTTTTAGGTGCTCAATTAGTTATCCAAATCATGGAGAATATATGGAATTTGTCCTTATGGAACTGGCATATTTCACTAAGTATGATGTTTTCCAGTTTCATCCATTTTGATGCAAATAACAGGATTTCATTTTTTACCACTGTGTAGTATTCTATAATTTCTTTATCTAATCTTCAGTTGACAGATATTTGAGTTGATTCTGTATCTTATCTATTGTGAATTGAGTTGCCATAAACATGAGAGTACAGGCAACTCTTTCATAAACTGACTTCATTTCCCTTGGGTAAATTCTCAGGAGCTGGAAGGCTGGGTCATATGGTAGGTCTATATTCAGCTTTCTGAGATATCTCCACACTGTCTTCCATAGTGGCTGTACCAAGTTTACATTCACATCAACAGTGGATTAGGGTACCATTTCCCCACATCTTTGCCAGCATTTTTTTGTTGATTTCTGTATGGAAGCCATTCTAATGTAGACGAGGTGAAATCTCATTGTGGTTTTGATTTATAGTTACCTGAAGGCTAGTAATCCTGAGCAATTTTTTTTTATGTCTGTTGGCCATTTGGATTTCCTCTTTTGAAAAATGCCTGTTTATTCATTTATTTGTTTAGTATCAACATTAAAAAAAAGAAAAAATGTCTGTTTAAGTCCTTTGCCCATTTCTTAACTGAGTTGTTTTGTTGTTGTTGAGTTTCTCTATTAGACCAGTGCTCACAGATAGAGCACTGAGATCAGTCATAGCATCAAGGGAAGATCTGTGTCCCTGTGAGGCGGACTTGTTTGGGCATACTTCACTATCAGTCTGCACAGAACTATGAAGGGCCCTGTATCTTTTGGACTCAGAGGAAAAATCATTAGTATCATCCTTTGGCAGATGGCTTGGATCAAGACTCCACTCTCTGTGGAGCAAGGCATAAACTTAATATTAAACTGTGTATTAGAAATCAGTTCCAGGCTGGTAAAACCCAACACTGCGCAGATCATAATAACTCCTGTCCTCAGAACAATGTCTGCAGGTGAAGTCTCTGGACCTAACTCAATACTAAGTGAAGATCTGTAACCTCAGCCTATTGGACTTACATAAAATCTACATCATTTGTGGCTGGTTGCAGTGGTACCAGGCTGAAATCAGCGTCATGAAAATCACAGCAGCATAGACATGGATCATACCCTCGTATTCCACTGTCCTTGATAATCTGTGGGATTCAGATGAAATATGGAATTGTTACATTAGTGACCACAGGGATGCTTACTCTGTGCCTCCTCCATTTTCACACAGAACAATGCTGATTAATTTTCAGATTGATGGTGAAACTCAAAGCCATATAATTCCATGGTGTCTGGACACAGGCTAGTCACTGTGAATGAAGTGCCTGGGCTTACACTGACCTCAGGGAGAGATTTGCACTGTCCAGACATTTTATGCACTGTCCAACTTTATTCTGAAGTGGATTTGGGACAAATCTGGGATAGTAGTGCCTTCTAGTATTGAAGCGTAATAGCACACCCACAATAGACTTGCAGCAAGTCTCAATTTAGGACATCACGTAGTGTTAATGGAAAAATCCACAGTTTCAGAGAAAATGAGATCACTTAGAATGTTTATAGAACAGGGGTAAATTAAATCAGATTAAAACACTGGACAAATTCTTAATCCTTCAATGAGCACACGATATTATACATAAGAAATATATCAAGAACTGTCAGGGAACCATGACCTCACTTAGTGAACAAATGACATTTCAAAGACAAAGCATATAGCAGCTGATATATGCAGAACACAAAGTAACTGTTTAACAAGCTTTGGGAAAACAGAACAATGTCTTAACACTTTAAAAGCGAAGCTAAACAGCAGATGGAAGTAATTTAATAATTCAAACAGAAAATCTTTAACTGAAAAGTATACTAAGAAACGTGAAAAAAAAAGACAAAAGGCATCAGTAGCAGAACGGATCCAATAGAAGACAACAACGAGTGGACAAAAATAGGATATTTGAAAATACATAGTATGAAGTGTGGGTATTTGACCTAGAAGTTAAGATGACTGTAATTAGTGCCAGGATCCACTATTTTTTAATTTTTTTATTTTATTTATTTGACAAGTAGAGTTATAGACAGTGAGAGAGAGACAGAGAGAAAGGTTTTCCTTCCATTGGTTCACCCCCCAAATGCTGCCACGGCCGGCTCTGCACCGATCCAAAGCCAGGAGCCAGGTGCTTCCTCCTGGTCTCCCACATGGCTGCAGGGGCCCAAGCACTTGGGCCATCCTCCACTGACCTCCCAGGCCACAGCAGAGAGCTGGACTGGAAGAGCAGCAACAGGGACTAGAACCCAGCGCCCGTATGGCATGCCAGCACCACAGGTGGAGGATTAATCAAGTGAGCCATAGCGCTGGACCCCAGGATCCACTCTTGACATTGACTTTCTTCTAATGCAGACCCTTTGAGGCAGTGGTAAGTTTCAAATAATTGTGTTCCTACTACCCACATGGTAGGCATAGATCGTAGGTACCCAATGGTTGAAGGTCACTACAGGCGTTCAATCAATGAACTAGCATTTGTGACCCCTCTCTCTCCTGATCTCACTGGCTCTAAAATAACTAAATATTTTTTAAAAAGGAAAATGCACAGGCAGAGGCCAAAAATTAAAAACAAAAAAATGAAAAAAGAAAGTTTATATGATCTTTGTAATCGAAATAAAAGAGCAAATATCTAATTTATTGAGCAGGCCAAATGAATAGAAAGCATATTCATAGAGATAATAACAGAAAACTTCCCAAACTTGGTTAAAGATGCAGCTGTTCCAGATATAATAAGGTCAGAGTTTACCAGTTAGAATAAGTAGAGCAACTCTACTCTAAGACATATTATAATTAAATGCTACAAAGTTAAAGATGAGAGGATTCTCAAATCCGATAAAGGAAAAAGAGAAAAAAAAAAAAACATACAAAAATGTTCACATTTTCCCCTCTGAAGTTTTCTCAGAAACTTTACAGCCCAGGATAGAAAGGAATAGGGTGAGAATTTCATTGTGTTGAAAGGCATAAATTCTCCCAATCATAAATATTGTGTCCAGAAAACTCAGACATTATCAGACATACAAACCTTGTAGAATTTCTCATTACCAGGAATGTCCCGTTAGATATGCCAAAGGGAGCTCTTCAAACTGGAAGAGACACTATAAATTAAAAAAGAAATATCGGAAAGCAGAAAATTGACTAAATAGAGAGACAGTTTGAAAATGCATAACATTATAATATAGACAATAAATCTTCAACAAAAATGCCAATAACACACATGAAAATGACAATCTTTTAAAAAAATAGTTCTGGGAAAATCAGGTTTTCATATGCAGAAGATGAAATTTGACACTATCTTTCACCATTTAGAAAAGTAAACTCAAAATGGATTCAGCACCTAAATATAAAACCTGAAATTATGAAACTACTATAAGAATACATAGGACAGATACTAGAGGACCAAATATTTGACAATAGTTTTATGAATAAATCCCCCCAAATTGGGAAATAAGTGAAAAAATATACAAAATAGTATTTCAGAAAACTAAAAAGCTTCTACACAGAAAAGGAAATGAGTGAAAAGATATCCTATGAAATGGGAAAAATATGTCAAAACTAAACCTCTGGCAAGCAAGTATTATCAAGACTATATAAAGGACTCAATACCACAATAGCAAATAATACAATTTAAAAATGATCAATCTGAATATATATTTTGCAAGGAACATTATACAAATGACTAACAGGTGCATAAAAAGTCCCTCAATATCACTATCATCAGGAAAATGCAAACCAAAAACAAAATATATCACCTCACTACAGTTAGATTGTTATAAAAAAGACAGTCTGCAACAAAGACTGATGAGGATCTGGAGAAACAGAACCCTTGCATAGCGTTAGTGGCAAAGTAACTTAGTATATCCATTATGGAAAAACTGTAGGAGATTTGTCAAAATGCTAAAAATAGAACTACTCAAAAAGGTAAAAACAAAACTACATATGATTCTGCAATCCCATTACTGGGAATGTATCCAAAGAAAGTGAAATCAAGCTGTTGAAGAGACCTTTGCACTCCCATGTTTATAACAAAACTCTTCATAATATCCAGGAAATGATAACAAATCATATGTCCATTAACTGCAGAATGGATAAAGAAAATGAGATACATATACACAATACAATCCTATCAAACCATAGAAAGATGAAATCCTGTCACCGTGACAACATATAATTCATTATATTAAATGAAATAAAGTTGGCAAGAAAGACAAGTACTGCACAAGATCACTCATTTATGGAATCTAAAAAGTAAACAAACAACCAAATCAGTTGATCTCAAAGAAATTAATAATGGAATGCTAGTTCCAGAGGATGGGAAGACCAGAAGGGAGAAGGAAAAAAATCTTACAAATGCGTACTATGGCAGAAGAAAGATCTGATGTTCTATTGCAGAGTAGGGTGAACATAAATAATAATAATTACACATATGCATATATATATACATACATATACTATATATATGTATATGTGTTTATGTATATATACACATATACATATATTGAGCTGGAAGAGGGGAGCTTTATACATAAATAATTTGGAATTTTTAATTTTTGAATGTTTTCACCAAGAATAGATTATAAAACTTGAAGAAATAGTTATGTTTACCCTGTAGTCAACATTGCATAATGTATACATGTATTAGGAAATCACATGATACCCCCAAAATACATATAATTTTTGTAATATTTAAAGAAAGTAAAATAAAAAAGAAGTTGTATAGAAAGTTAAGTCCTCACAGGGAGGTTCCTGTATGGTTTCTGTAATGAAAGAGAATGCAGTTGTGGTGTGAGTGTGCTTGTGGCTCTACAGCCCTGAGTCTACAGGGACTACAACCTGTGGTTTCATCTTTTCTATGAGGAGAGTGGCCAGGCAGGTAAAGCCATCTCTGGATCTGTGCCTGTTTTGGGGATCTCTGATTCGTCTTGCAGCACTGACCAAAAGGTGGCATGTTACGGAAAATATTCATTTAAAATCCTCTGTCTTAGATTGTATTACCATAAACTTTAAACAGGGTTACTCAGGCAACTATGGTGTCCAAGTGTCTCCAAAAGGGTTGACCACCCTCTGAGAAGTTGAATGGCTAACTTTTAACATAGAATGTCCGGCAGAAGGCACTCTCGATCTGACTGACAGCTGGAGAGCCAGGCCACCCAAATCAGTTCCTCTATATAGATTCTTAGTTGCAAATTGCATTAATTCAGTTCCTTTGGATATAACTCTTTGAGGACAGCCGAGAACAGAACAAAATCCTTGTGGCCAAAGCTCAGAGTCAGTCAAGAGGGCAAGGGACTCCTAAGACTCCCACAGTCCATCTACAAATCCTTCAAGGAGTAGAAGAACCCCTATTGCTGCTGCCTCCCTGCCTCTGTTCACCAAGGCCAGAGACCATTTTACTACCAGAAAGTCCACCACCATCTGTCTTTTTTCACCCATGCCACAACCTGAGGAACCTGAGCAGATAGGAATACATCTCTGTTAAGCCCAGGGTCATCAAACACAGTGGGCTACCATCTATTGCAAGACAGGGCTGCCAGCAGTGGCAGCCACAGTGGCAGCAGCCAAAGCCACAGTAGAGGAAGTGGTGTTTCAAAAAAACCAATTCTTCCAGATTCCTTTGCATGAGGTCCGAGGACTCCCACAGATGATCAAGATGGCATCAGGTGAGAGGGGCAACTGATTTTTCATTACCAGCTGTTGTCTATACCTGTGACTTACTCAATTGGAATCATCACACATCTTCTTACTGGGAAAAACCGTAGGCTATGACAGACTTTAGATTGTGCCCACTTAGGGAAACTGCCATCAGCTCACCCTGACTCTCTTTAACACTAAGAAGTGAAGATGGGTGATTGCTGAAGCTCAAAAATAGCTGGTGGAACATGCCCTTATGGCAGGCCAGGTGAATGCTGAGGCTTGGGTCAGGAAGGATCTTCCTGAAAATGACCCTGACTTGGACCCATTCTCAGAAGGAGGAAAAGCCAGTCTAGAAAGATACCAGCATGCTCTATCAAGAGGATGAAGGGTGGGGGCAAAGAAAACAAACAAACAAACAAAAACAATAAACATGTCCAAAACCACTGAGGTCCTCCAAAAGCCAGATAAAATCCCATCAGTTTTCTATAAGAGATTGTATGAAGCATTCCAAGTGGTCACTCCTTTTGACCCTGAAGCCCAGGAAAATCAGTGGGTGGTGAATGGTGCCCTAGAAGGTCAAGCACAAGAAGCCATCTAAAAGAAACTCCAGAACCTTGAAGGATTTGCTGGAACAAACAGCACCCAGCTGTAGAGATAGACAACAAAGGTTCTGTAAACCGGGAACAGACTGCAAAAGAGAAGCTGACAAAAGAATGAAGTAGAAAGTGGTCCTCCCCACCATGGCTCTCACAGGACACAGGCCAGAGAAATCAGAGGCCAGAGTCAGACCCCATATACAAAATAATCAGTGTGCTTACTGCAAGGAAATTTTAACATTAGAAAAATGAATCTATAAATAAACACAAAGGCAAGAAGACCAGAAACCAGGAGACAACATAGAATGATGCTCCTTATCAGGCAGAGCCTTCCACTTCAAATCAAATCATGTTTGCTGGCATCTATTCTGACTGAGGCAGACTGAGCTCAATAACTTTGGTCATCCACGAGCCCAAGGTCAAAATAAAAGTGAGAGGACAAACAATGGACTTAATGGTGGACAGTGGTACTACATACTGAGTCGTCACCAGACCAGTGGATCTCCTCTCTGAGAAAAGGACTACAATTACAGGGGCAGCCGGTGCTTCCTTAAAGTGCCCCTTCTGTGCCCCCCAGGTCTGTTCAGTGGGAGAACATTGAGTAAGACACGAGTTCTACATGTCTCAATGCCAGTAGTAATAGTAATAATAATACATAATAGTATAAGAGAATTCACTAAGATTGACTATTCACAGGCCATTAATTTTATATGAAATAATAAAACAACTGATTCTGAACAACTGTGAGGTAACATAAAAATTTGAAAAAATGGAATAATATATCTAATGTCTGACTAGATAAAAATTTTCTAATCATTTTAAATTAATTTGATGAATATTGTGCTATTAACTCAAGACAATCTGTCAAATTAATAGGACAGGCTTCAAAGATTACAATCAAAAACAAAATAAATATACTTATAGCTATCATTATGGATAAATTCAGTGTGTGTAGATAGATTGTTATGAAGAGTATAGTTTTTGAGCTGCTTTTTTGATAATTGTATAATGATAGATCAGTATTTGTGATTTATGAAATTCACTAGTTTTTTCTTTGTATTTTTTTAAAAATTTTTATTTGTATAAGGTGAACATATTTCATATATTTTATATATACAGATTTAGGAGCATAATAGTATATCCCATCCTATTCTACCTCCTGCCCACATTCTCATCCTCTGTTCTTTCTTTCTTAATTTTTCTTTTAATTTTTATAGTGTTATATTTTTAGTTTATTTTATAATCGCAAACTTAATCCTCAACCAAATAAATAATTCAACAAATAATAAATAGAAAAACCACTGTGCCTCAAAGGTATAGAAAAGGGCTATAAACAATAATAAAATCTCAGAATGTCAATTTTTCTAATATATATTACATTTTTATGCTCTGTATATTAATAACCAAAAATCAGGGAAAACATGATATTAGTGTTGTGGGGACTGGCCTATTTCACTAGTGGCACAATTGATTACAGTTGCATCCATTTTGCTGCAAAAGTAAGGATTTCAATCTTTTTTTACATCTGAATAGTATTCCATAATGTGTATATATATATATATATATATATATATACACACCACATTTTATCAAGTGGCATTTTATGCAAAAATACTTAATGATTTTCAAAAACATATAGAATTTATTTCAAAAGAGGAATAATATTTAATATAACTATTATTATCAATTATGTATAACATTTTATTTTAAGAAAATCAGAAAGAAAAATATACTGAAAATTAGAAGTTCTAAAGGAACATGAATAGAAAAGTTAAAAAAGAATCAGTATCAGGACAAGGGCTGATCAAGACATTGTTTCTCATAGTGTCCATTTCACTTCAACAGGTTTCTTTTTAGGTGCTAAGTTAACTGTCAATAATCAGTGCGAACAGATGATATTTGTCCCTTTGGGACTGGCTCATTTCACTCAGCATGTTTTCCAGATTCCTCCATTTTGTTGCAAATGACTGGGTTTCATTTTTTTCCCTGCTGTATAGTATTCTATAGAGTTCATATCCCATAGCTTCTTTATCCAGTCTTCTGTTGATGGGCATTTAGGTTGATTCCATGTCGTAGTATTGTGAATTGAGCTGCAATAAACATTGAGGTGCAGACAGGTCTTTTATTTGCCAATTTAATTTCCTTTGGGTAAATTCCAAGGAATGGGATGGCTGGGTTGTATGGTAGGGTTATATTCAGGTTTCTGAGGAATCTCCAGACATCTTCCATAATAGCTTTACCAGTATGCATTCCCACCAATAGTGATTAGTGTGCGTTTCCCCCCACATCCATCCAGGGGATTCCAATCCAATCACATCAAGGTGGAATGTACCAGTGCCATCTTACTTGTTAAAGTGATCAGTTTAAGTTCATAATTGATAAAAAGATAGGATTAAGTGTCAAAGGGATTACATAAGTAAGACCAGTGTCTGCAAATAATAATTGATAAAATTGAAAAGGAGAGAATGATTCTACATGGAAAACAGGATATACAGCAAACTCACAGAATGGCAAGTGCCCTAAACAGAACTCTGGCCTCAGAATCAGCCTTTAAGTCATTCAGATCTGGCTAAAAAGCCCATGAGAGTATTTCAGGCATGGAAAGCCAAGACACTGTGGAAAAAAAAAAATCCTAAATGAAAGATCTCTCTGAATGAGATCCCAGTAGAAAGAATGGGCCATCAAAGAAGGTAGTACCTTTCTCTGAATGGAAGAAAGAACTTCCACTTTGAATATTGCCTTGTCTAAACAAGATTAGAGTTGGTGAACTCAAGAGGCTGCCATAGCGTTGGCCGCTCATGACAAGAGTCTAGGGTGATTACTGATGCCATAAACAAGAGTGTCAATTGTGAAATCAACAACGGGAGTCACTGTGCACCTACTCCCCATGTAGGACATCTGTCCTTAATATGTTTTACTATGCGAATTAACAGTAAAACTACTAGTATTTTAGGCATGGAGCACTTAACTTTTACAGTCTTAAAGTCTGAGGCACATAGAAGTAATGGGCTGGAAAATGATGCTGGTTAATGCTACTCTAGCATCTGACATATATGGTGCAAAAGAGAAATACTCTGACAGATGCAACTTCTGATGGTGTCCCAAATGTCTACACCTCCTGGTGCAGATAAACAGCCTTCATTCACAAGTGGCTTGGATTTATGACTCGTTTCAAATTCCTGGAATAAGACAAAAAATAGAGATGTCAACTCCAATATTATTCTACAGAAAGGCCACAAATTTCATTCTCAATATCTTTATTTCTCTCATTTTCTTGTTTCAAGGCTTGTTTCCTGGCTTCAAGGAAAGTGAGAGTCCCCATTAGGAATTTTCACATTATGTTCTAAAAAATGACCATGTGGGAAGGCCAACAGCTACTTGAGCAAAACTGATAGTGCACCTTCCTTTAACTCAATTGGGAGGTGACTGAAGCCTTGGTCAAAAGCTTGAACACAGCCTTCTAAGCAATCCTGAGTTAGAAGGATCAGCTAAGCTGTAGTAGGAATGCTAAATCACAATACTGTGAGATAATAAATGTTTAAGTACTTTAGGCTTTAGGTAAATTGTACTCAAAAGCAAACCACCAATGCTGATTTATAGCCAGTGGTATTAAGGTAAGAGGGCCCTGCACCTCTTAGCATTGTTCACAATTGCCAAAATATGGAACTAACCAACATGTCCATGATCAGATGAATAGATTATATATATATATGTGTGTGTGTGTGTGTGTGTGTGTGTGTAGAGAGAGTGTATATATATATATATATATATATATATATATACACACACGCACAGTGGAATATTGTTGAACTATAAAATATTGTTGAGCTATAAAAACAAGTTCTACCAGCAAAATGGATACAACTGGAGGACATTGAGTTGAGTGAAATAAGCCAGACACAGAAAGACAATATCTCTCTTATTCATGAAAGCTAAAATTATAAAAGGAAAAAAAAACTCCCTCCTTTTATTTTTATTTTAATTTTAAGAGATTTGCTTTATAATCACAAGCTTAACCCTCCACTTGTTGGAATGTTGGTAGGGTTGAATTATCATTACATTCTTAAAGCTGTATATGTGAAATACATGAAATTTGTTCCTTTTATACAACTATAAAAATTTCAAATATATATATATATATATATGTATATATAATGTCTTAATAGTAAGAAATACTGAGGTATCATGGCACAGAAAGTTGACTATATATAATCTATTTTTTTAATTTATTTGACAGAGTTAGACAGTGAGAGAGAGAGAGAGAGAGAGAGAGAGAGAGAGAGAAAGGTCTTCCTTCTGCTGGTTCACCCTCCAGATTTCTGCTATGGCTGGAGCTATGTAAATCCAAAGCCAGGAGCCAGGTGCTTTCTCCTGGTCTCCCAGCTGGTGCAGGGGCCCAAACACCTGGGCCATTGTCCACTGCCTTCACGGGCCACAGTAGAGAGCTGGACCTGAAGAGGAGCAACTGGGACTAGAACTGGTGCCCATATGGGATGCCTGCGCCACAGGTGAAGGATTAACCTAGTGCACCATGGCACCGGCCCCGAGTATATATAATCTATTGTATTGTGTATTTCTCTATTATAAAAACCAGAAGATAAGATTTTCATTGTTTTTATCACAAAAAAAATTACAAAAACTGAAGAGATAGATATATTTATTTATTTATTTTAAATATTTATTCTATTTATTTGAAAGACGGAGTTACAGAGAGAGGTAGACAGAGAAAGAGGTCTTCCATCTGCTAGTTTACTCCCCAAATGGCTGCAATGGTCAGAGCTGTGCCAACCCGAAGGCAGGAGCCAGGAACTTCTTCTGGGTCTCCCATGTGAGTGCAGGGGCCCAAGGACTTGGGCCATCGTCTACTGCTTTCCCAGGTTATAGCAGGGAACTAGATCAGAAGTGGAGCAGCCGGGATTAGAACCGGCGCCCATATGGCATGCCAGCACTTCAGGCCAGGGCTTTAACCCGCTGTGCCTTTTTACCTGTTAAACTTCTTATTTGGTGAAGTATTAAGCCTTTTATTGTTATCCCAAAAACTAAAAATAAAGAAAGAGGGAAAGAGGATGGAAAGGAAAGAGGGGGAAGCAGGGAGAAAAGAAGGGAATATCATTATGTTCTTAGAATTATATCTACAAATTACACTGAATCTGTGAAATCTAAATGGAAATTAAAAATTTTAAAAAAAGAAAAAAGAAACATTACACGAATCCCATAAATTTGTACAAATTAAAAAATAAAAATAAAAAAGCAAAAAAAAGAGAAACAAGTGCATGTGCATATCCAAATTTCTGTAAATATAACCATTTACTAAACTTTTTTGATCTTTGTCAAAGCAATGGTTAAAGGTGTTACATTATTATAGTATTAATTATCTGTGATTAATTTGAAATTATGGGTGAAATGAGCATGCTCTTGTTTCATTATTGTCTATAGCTCTTGTCTTATTCCTACTAAACTGGGGTATATTTTCTTTTTACTTGAACTCTTTGGTGAAACATTAAGCCCTTGACTGTACAATAAATTAAATATACATCAAAAAGGAAGGAAGGGAGAAAGAAAAAAGAAAGAATAAAGAATAAGAAAGAAAGAAAAAAGAAAGAAAGAAAGAAAGAAAGAAAGAAAGAAGGAAGAAAGAAAGAAAAAAGGGAAGAAGGGAAGAAAGAAAAAGAAAGAAAACGGGGAAAGAGGAAAGGAATGTCATTGTATTTTTGAATTGCAGCTATGAATTACATTGAATGCATTAAAATTTATAAAAAATGAAATAAAATATTGATATATTGAATGCAAAATATTTTTTCAATTATGGAGACAACCTTTCATCTTTTGTAGTTTTCAACATACAAGCTAGAACATTATTTTATTTAAAGTATCTGATGTGTATTACTCTTAAGAAGCTGTGGAAAATTATATCTTAAAATTTTGATTTCTAAAAAGAAAGATGAAAGAAACATGATAGTACAAAATAAACAAGTAAAATAAAATGCCAATTTATAATTGATTTTTGCTTTTATAATAATTGATTTTTGTAGACTGATACAATTCCTGCAATCTTACTATTGTCACCTCATAGACCTACTTGTGTTTTTGGAAATTTCTTAACATTTTCCACATATATTTGTGTTCTTTTTGAATAAATATAGTCTTACCCTTAAAAAACATAAATTAAAAATGAAGCTATTCACGATAAAAAGAAATGATAAATGTCTTAGATTTACACTGAATATCACATGGAACCTCAGAGAAATGCATTTTCTTTAAATTTCATTTCAAAGAACATTATAATATAAATAAAAAATAAATAAAAAACTGTATGTGATTGACATAGCTTACTGGGGATAATTATTAGATTTTTATATTATCAAATTTTGAACCTCCATAAATATTTATTATGACTTTTGCTTTTCTTTCTTATACTACCTAGGGATCCCTTAAGATCTAATCTTACAGCAAACTGTTTACTACCCTTGATAACACATTTCAGAATCTAGTTGTTTCTTACAGTGTCACTGAGTATGAAACATTTACACAAACTGGTTATTTTCTGCTTTCTACAATTCTCAGTTTTCTCCTTTTTAAGCATTCTGTTAAATCTGCATTGCCACTGTTGATTTTCTTGAATTGCCCATACTTCTGCCTCATGCACTTGGTACATGTTTACGCACTGCATATTGATGTACATGTATTTCCTATTTTCTTGAACAGACTTGTTAAGTCATTTCTACGTTCCCCAAGCATAGAATTATGAATGTCACATGAAAAGGTATAAATAAAAATTCATTGAATAAATGAGTATTTTCTTACCTCCAAATGAAAAATAAAAATGCCTGATTATTTAAAAGATATATTTTAAAATATTATAGAAATGATTTGGTCTGCGATCTTTAAATTACAAATAGGCAGAATTTGGCTAAGTAAAATGCAGAAAACTCCATTCCAGAAAAATGCAGCCTAATGATTGTGCCTCCATGCAATATTTATGGTCTAGTGTCTTTTACTAAAGAGTATCATTGTTTAATTTCAGAAAGAAAATGAGAATAGAAAGACAAGAGAATAAATTAATTGGATCGAAGATAAAATATGACTTTAGATCTGTTACATGTCAAACAAGTTTAGTGATAATCTTATAAAAATCCTTTACTTTCTGAGAGGAGTGAGTGAAATCTCATGATTAAAATTGATTCAATAACAAGATATGTAGTAGAGATGAAAATTCTGTTGTAGCTAATACCGGAGTTCATGCCCCTTTTCAAAACCATGCTGCTTGTTGTTTGGAATGCTTATGTGATATGACTTCAATAAAAGGTAAATCTTGTTTATTTAAAAACACTTATATAGTCAAAGAGCCTTCCAACCATTAAAGAATATTTTAGTGGAAAAATCTAAGACATGTCTAAAGGTGAGACTAAATACCTAATCAATCAATCAAACTGAAGACAAAGGGGAAAAATCATAACCAAAAATTTCCTTACATGAATTTATTGAAATGTAAAATACATGTCTAAGTCATCGTATTCATCCAAAGACAATGTGCATTAACTACCATATATAAATTGTTTTGATAACTTATTAGCAAAGTAATTATAAAAACAAGGTATTTATTTGATTTACACATATTAAATCAATATACAGAATCACTATTTTGAAAATTCAGTCCTGAACTTCCTTTTTGTCATATCAAAAAGGATTGGAATATCAACGATTGAAAATATTTGGAAAACCATCAAGAGTGAAATTGAAAATTATCATTTTAGCACTAAAGATATTGGATTCCTGGTGGGTGCCTCTAAAATTCAAATGACACTTACAGAGATCATTATGAAAATGAGTGGGTAGGCTGACTGAAATGAGGTGGTATTCTAGGTTTAGTAGGGAAGTGTTTTTTGCTTATGATGCTTAAGCATTTGAGTAAAAGTTTAGATGCGTTTGAAACTATATCTGAAAATTAGAAGTCAGTTTTAAAAAAAGTTGCACTGTACTTCCTACTAATGTCACACAGGGATGATGGCTACCAAGATAGTAAAAAGAATTACACTTTGTTTGCTTCATTATTCTCTTAGTGATGGTTGTAATCTAGTAATTGTGTCTATAAATATAGTAATTTCCCAAATGTTCTCCGAACAAATGGTAGTAACTTATCCTGTGTCATTCAATAGAAACGCAATCAAAATTTTAAAAATATATTCATTTTTTAAAAGATTTATTTATTTATTTCAAAGTCAGAGTTACACAGAGAGAGAAGGAGAGGCAGAGAGAGAGAGGTCTTCTATCCTCTAGTTCACTCCATAGTTGGCCACAATGACCAGAGTTGCGCCGATCTGAAGCCAGGAGCCAGGAAATTCTTCAAGGCCTCCCATGTGGGTGCAGGTACCCAAGGACTTGGGCCATCTTCTACTGCTTTCCCAGGCCATAGCAAAGCTGGATGAGAAGTGGAGCAGCCGGGACTTGAACTGGCACCCATATGGGATGCTGGCACTGCAGGCAGCAGCTTTACCCATTATACCACAGTGAAGGCCCCAATATATTCATTTTATATTTACATGAATTTCATGCTTTTATCTTTTTGAAACTTTGCTTTTGCATCTCATTAGTTGATTGGATCTTTTTGGTGAAAATTTTTATAGACTGACCGTTTATACTCACATGCTGAAATCCTATCCCTATGTGATCCTATTAAGTGGTGGGTCCATTGGAGTTAATTATATCATGATCCAAAGCCCTTATGTATGAGATTAGTGCCCCTCTAAAGGACCTCATATAATTCCTTCATCCTCTTTCTACCATATGATAATAAATGAGCAGTCTACAAGCCAGAAGAAGATTGCTGCAGGAATCAGATCAAGTTGCAAATCTGACTTAGATGTCCAACTTCCACAACTATGAGATATAAATTGGTGTTGTTTATAACGTATCTAGCCTATGGCATTTTATTACAGTAGTAGATAAACTACTAAGCAAAGTGCTGATTTTGATTTTACATTTTGCTGGAGTCATAATTTTATCCTTGTGGGTTTTTTAAATATATATAAAAGAAAGCAAAAATACCACCAGAGAAATCTAACCTGTGTCATATTCAAAAGCTGATAACAGGAGTGTGATTAACAACAAGAATGACAACAACAGAAAATGAAGTGGAAGAAACCATCAGAAATGTGTTTATAAAGAAAGCATTCAGACGAAGAGAGGAATGAAATAACCCTTTGGATAAGCATTCAATATGTGCCATTGGGGTAGGATATGATGCTTAAGATATGATGCATGGAATAAGAATATATGTTTAAAATTTTATTAACAGATTCATAAAACTTCTTTAAAGTTTAGGAGTGTTTTGTTAATCAATGAATGTGACTTCACCCATAAGAACACCAGATAGTCTAAATGTTCATTTTATTTGTTATTATTTATAGATCTTTATGTAATCTCCAATGTCTATTTCTTAATAGAAAAGACTTAACTTAACCACCACTAATAATACATGTATAATCTATCAGAGGAGCCTAGGAAAAAGATATGCTCTTCTTCTTTTTTAAATTAATTAATTAATTAATTTTTTGACAGGCAAAGTTGGAGAGAGAGAGAGAGAGAGAGAGAGAGAGAGAGAGAGAGAGAGGTCTTTCTTTTTCCAATGGTTCACCCCCCAAGTGGCCGCTACGGCCGACACATTGAGGCCGGCACTCTTTGCTGATCCCAGGCCAGGAGCGAGGTGCTTCCTCCTGGTCTCCCATGCGGGTGCAGGGCTCAAGGACCTGGGCCATCCTCCACTGCCTTCCCGGGCCACAGCAGAGAGCTGGCCTGGAAGAGGAGCAACCATGACAGAATCCAGTGCCCCAATCGGGACTAGAACCCGGGGTGCTGGCGCCGCAGGCAGAGGATTAGTCTATTGAGCCGCGGCACCGGCCCGAAAAAAAAAAACATGTTCATAATTGTGGCATGCAGAGGGGGTGTTTGCTGCAGAGGATAACATACCACTTGGGATCCTCAGATCTCATACCAGAGTGCTTGGGTTTACCTCTCTGCTCTTATTCTGATTTTAGCTTCTGGCTAACACACATCCTGGAAAATAGCACATGATGGCTTAAATACTTGTGTCTCTGCCCTCCATATAGGAGACCCAGATTGGATATTGAGTTGCTGGATTTGGGGGAGTGAATCAGCATGTGAAATCAATCTCTCTCTCTCTCTCTCTCTCTCTCTCTCTTTCTCTCTTTCTCTCTCTCTGTCTCACTCTCTCCTCTCTCCACCTCCTCTCTCCTCTCCTCTCTCCCTCTCCCTCTCTCTCTCTCTCTCTCTCTCTTCCTTTCCTATAAATAAATTTATAAAATAATAGTTTCTACATGCAAGAATATATATAAATTCCAATTAGACTTGTATTCTCAACCCACAAATTTGGTTCCTTTCTAATGTCCTTTCTTTTGTTCTCCACCTTCTAAATGGTGCCAGCATCTCCTTTCCTATGAAATGCACTTTTCTCCTGTAGCTATCTGGTTTTCCATCTCTTATGTAGGAGCCTAGATAATAGATTATTTAATTATTAAATAGACATTTTAATAGTTGGCTTAACTATTGTTCTATAGATTAGGAACTGGTGAAAATAGTGTGAATAAATGTTTAATGATTGAATTGGGAGGGTTTTCTCGAGTCACCAATCATTAGTCAACAGAAATTCAGATTTCTGATCGATTCCTTCATATATAACACCCCTTCTGATTTTACATTGGTTGATACTCCTAACCAGATATCTGAATTTAAACACCAAAGGTTTCATTAGGTGTTCTCAAATTTAGAATCAGAGCAGTCCCTTGGAAAGATTGAAAACACTGAAATACATACTGCTATAGAAATGCTTTCTTCATCCTAATTCGATTTGATTTCTTCTTGAAAGACATTTTCTATATAATCACTGACAAACTGAGCAATTAAAAAAAGTCAGCCTTCAGGAACATGAATGTTTGCCTAGAAAATATTCACCACCCTATCTTGATGTGAATAATATGAGTATTTATTTTAACATTAGACTCTATTTAAATAAAGAAAAGGATGTTTTCAAAAATTAGTGAATAATAGTAAAGAACTGTGAAGAAGAAAATTTAAAGATTTCTATTAAAAGTTTTCATCTCAAGATTGCTTTAGCTATCCGAGCATTCCTGTGCCTCCATATGAATTTCAGCATCATTTTTTCCAGATCTGAGAAGAATGTCTTCGATATTTTGATCAGTATTGCATTGAATCTGTATATTGCTTTTGGGAGAATGGACATTTTGATGATATTGATTCTTCCAATCCATGAGCATGGAAGATTTTTCCATTTTTTGGAATAATCTTCTATTTCTTTCTTTAAGGTTTTGTAATTTTCATTGTAGAGATCTTTAATGTCCTTGGTTAAGTTTATTCCAATGTATTTGTTTTTGTAGCTATTGTGAATGGGATTGATCTTAGAAGTTCTTCCTCAGCTGTGGCATTGCCTGTGTATACAAAGGCTGTTGGTTTTTGTGCATTGATTTTATATCCTGCTACTTTGCCAAACTCTTCTATGAGTTCCAATAATCTCTTAGTAGAGTTCTTTGGGTCCCCTAAATAAAGAATCATATCACCTGCAAAGAGGGATAGTTTGAGTTCTTCCTTCCCAATTTGTATCCCTTTAATTTCTTTTTCTTGCCTAATAGCTCTGGCTAAAACTTCCAGAACTATATTGAATAGCAGTGGTGAGAGTGGGCATCCCTGTCTGGTACCAGATCTCAGTGGAAATGCTTCCAAATTTTCCCAATCAATAGGATGCTGGCCGTGAGTTTTTTATAAATTGCTTTGATTGCATTGAGGAATGTTCCTTCCATACCCAGTTTGTTTAGAGTTTTCATCATCAAAGGGTGTTGCATTTTATCAAATGATTTCTCTGTGTCTATTGAGATAATCATATAGTTTTTCTTCTGCAGTCTGTTAATGTAGTGTATTACGTTGATAGTTTTGCGAACGTTGAACCATCCCTGCATACCAGGGATAAATCCCACTTGGTCTGGGTGGATGATCTTTCTGATGTGTTGTTCCATTCTATTGGCCAGAATTTTATTGAGTATTTTTGCATCTATGTTCATCAAGAATATTGGTCTGTAATTCTCTTTCAATGCTGCATCTTTTTCCAGCTTAGGAATTAAGGGGATGTTGGCGTCATAGAAAGAATTTGGGAGGATTCCCTCTTTTTCGATTGTTCTGAATAGATTGATAAGAATTGGAGTTAGTTCTTCTCTAAATGTCTGGTAGAACTCAGCAGTGAATCCATCTGCTCCTGGGCTTTTTTTTTTTTTTTTTTTTTTTGGGAGTGCCTTTATTACTGTTTCAATTTCTGTCTCAGTTATGGGTCTGTTTAGGTTTTCAATGTCTTCCTGGTTCAATTTAGGTAGGTTGCATGTGTCCAAGAATCTATCCATTTCTGATAGATTTCCCTGTTTGCTGGCATACAAGTCCTTGTAGTAATTTCTGATGATTCTTTTTATTTCTGTGGTGTCTGTTGTTACGTTTCCTTTTTCATCACAACAGCATAGTACTGGTACAGAAAAAGATGGATAGACCAATGGAACAAAATAGAAACACCAGAAATCAATCCAAACATCTATAGCTAACTTATATTTGATCAAGTATCCAAAACCAATCCCTGGAGTAAGGACAGTCTATTCATTAAATGGTGCTGGGAAAATTGGATTTCCACATGCAGAATCATGAAGCAAGACCCCTACCTTTCACCTTACACAAAAATTTACTCAACATGGATTAAAGACTTAAATCTATGACCTGACACTATCAAATTATTAGAGAGCATTGGAGAAACCCTGCAAGATATAGGTACCAGCAAAGACTTCCTAGAAAAGACACTGGAGGTGCAGGCAGTCAAAGCCAAAATTAACTATTGGGATTGCATCAAATTGAGAAGTTTCTGTACTGCAAAAGAAACAGTCAGGAGAGTGAAAGAGGCAATCGATAGAATGGGAATAAATATTTGCAAACTACGCAACAGATAAAGGGTTGATAACCAGAATCTACAAAAAGATCAATAAAATCCACAACATGAAAACAAACAATCCACTTAAGAGATGGGCCAAGAACCTCAATAGACATTTTTCAAAAGAGGAAATCCAAATGGCCAACAGACACATGAAAAAATGTTCAAGATCACTAGCAATCAGAGAAATGCAAATCAAAACCACAATGAAGTTTCACCTCACCCCAGTGAGAATGGCTCACATTCAGAAATCTACCAACAACAGATGCTGGAGAGGATGTGGGGAAAAAGGGACACTAACCCATTGTTGGTGGGAATGCAAACTGGTGAAGCCTCTATGGAAGTCAGTCTGGAGATTCCTCAGAAACCTGAATATAACCCTACCATACAACCCAGCCATCCCACTCCTTGGAATTTACCCAAAGGAAATTAAAAGGGCAAACAAAAAAGCCATCTGCACATTAATGTTTATTGCAGCTCAATTCACAATAGCTAAGACCTGGAATCAACCCAAATGCCCATCAACAGTAGACTGGATAAAGAAATTATGGGCCATGTACTCTATAGAAAACTATACAGCAGTCAAAAACAATGAAATCAGGTCATTTGCAACAAAATGGAGAAATCTGGAAAACATTATGCTGAGTGGATTAAGACAGTCCCAAAGAGACAAATATCATATGTTCTCCCTGATCGGCGACAATTAACTGAGCACCAAAGGGGAAACCTGTTGAAGTGAAATGGACACTATGAGAAACAGTGACTTGATCAGCCCTTGTCCTGACTGTTGATGTACAATGTAATACTTTATCCATTTTAGTATTTTTTTGTCCTAGTACTAGTGGTTGAACTCTGTAATTAACACACAATTGTTCTTAGGTGATCAAATTTTAACTGAAAAGTGATCCCTGTTAAATATAAGAGTGGGAATAAGAGAGGGAAATGTACAATTTGGGACATTCTCAATCAGACTTGCCCCAAATGGTGGAGTTAGAAACATGCCATGGGATTCCAATACAATCCCATCAAGGTGGCATGTACCAATGCCATCTCACTAGTCCAAGTGATCAATTTCTGTTCACAATTGATCACTCTGATAGGTCTAAGAGTCAAAGGGATCACACAAACTAGACTAGCATCTGCTAATACTAACTGATAGAATCAAAAAGGGAGAGAACGATCCAACATGGGAAGCGGGATACACACCAGACTCATAGCATGGCAGATGTCCTAAACAGCACTCTGGCCTCAGAATCAGCCCTTAAGGCATTCGGATCTGGCTGAAGAGCCCATGAGAGTATTTTAGGCATGGAAAGCCAAGACACTCTGGAAAAAAAATAAGACCTAAATGAAAGATCTCTGTGAGTGAGATCCCAGTTGAATGAACGGGGCCATTAAAGAAGGAGGTACCTTTCTCTGAATGGAGGAGAGAACTTCCAATTTGTCTATGACACTGTTGGCATAAGATCTAATTAGGCGAACTCAAAAAGCTTCCATAGCCTTGGCAACTCATGACTAGAGCCTAGGGAGATTACTGACACCATAAACAAGAGTCTCAAATTGTTAAGTCAACAACAGGAGTCATTGTGTACTTACATCTCATGTGGGATCTGTCCTTAATGTGTTGTCCAATGTGAAATAATGTTATAACTAGTACTAAAACAGTATTTTTACACTTTGTGTTTCTGTGTCGGTGTAAACTGATGAAATCTTTACTTAATATATACTAAAGTGATCTTCTGTATATAAAGATAATGGAAAATGAATCTTGATGTGAATGGAATGGGAGACGTAGTGGGAGATGGTAGGGGTGCAAGTGGGAGGGAAATTATGGGGGGAAGCCATTGTAATCCCTAAACTGTACTTTGTAAATTTATATTTATTAAATAAAAGAATAATAAAAAAAACAACAAAAAAAGAGTTTTCATCTCATTCATGAAAGTCCATTCTACTTTACTAATAGCTTGATGGAAAGACAAAAGGTAAATGAGCACCATCAATAACATTAATTTCCTGCTGCCTCTGCAGATATGTATATTAGAAACACCAGAGCAGACAGGTTTTACTAAAGGAGCACAAACCCTTGAATCACACAGCCATGAAAGGCAAGTTGTGCTATGCAAGCACATAAAATTTGATTTTTATCACTAAAATAGACATGCAACTCAATTAAAAATGCAAAGCATGCCATCAAGTTTGCAGAGCTCCATAGGCACAGTAGAGATGTGTTATAGACAGGAAGCAAATTTCTAGCCTATGGAGTGCTTCCTGAATTTTGGAAACACATGAAAAGTATAATAAAGTTAATGATGGGGTCAGATACTTAAATAATGTATGATACTCCAGGATCCTATGTCTAACAAAATCATATGCTTTACAACACTCTTCCTAACTTATTTTGTATGCAAATTGCTGATTTTCATTGTCAAATTCAGTGGGAATACAAAAATGTAATGCATTGCTTTTACTTAGATAGATACATCAAGTTGAGTTAGTATATATATTTGGCAAACAGATTAAATGCAAAGCTCATATGTTTATTATTGCAAAAATAACAAATCTTCAAATACAAAGAACATGAAAAATGATGTCATCACAATTTAGGAAGCTACAAAGAATGTGTATGATTATTCATGGTTTCTACATGCGGAAATCAGCAAGAGAAGGAAGCATGAGCAGTTGTTAAGTGTAATGGTTTAGAAAAGAATATTTGTGCACTTTTCATGCTTCCTAATATTGTACCTTGAGAAAATGATTAATTTATTTCTTTCTCAATTTCTGCCCTCAATCTATCTAATGAGGTAAATAATATTCCTAACATTGGATTGTTGAAAAATTATAGATGTTAAAAGGGCAGCCGATGAAAACTTGGCATAGATAACAGGATATATAATTAATTGTTGAGGTGATTATTTCTAATACAGATTACATTAAAATAGCTACTTAAATACTAATTTCCATCTTCTACTCATGCCCCAATAAGACAAACTGCCCCAAATGGCATAAGACTGTATTCTTTCCAGATCAACTAAGCTAAAACAGCTCTCTTGGAAAATCTTAATAAAATTGAAGGTTGAGAGTAATGCACTAACCAAAAAATGGGCCACAGCGATCCATTGGGTACTACCAATCTTTTTTTAGAATTCCTAGACAAAACATTGGAAATTTTCTCCCTGGATAAAATAATTAAATATGGAGTCAAACAAAACAAAACAAACAAACAAACAAAAAAGATACTAGGGATGACTAGTGGAACCAAAGTAAAATATGAAATTTAGTTCTCAGTAAATTAACAATTTACTGTTAAAATGTCAAAATGTCAATTCCTTAGTTTTGACAAAAGTACCATTGTATTATAAGATGTTAACAGTAGAGGAAGCTGGGTAAGAATATATGAAAACTCACTGGATCAACCATGTAATTTTTATTTATTGTTAAGATTTATTCATTTATTTTGAGAGTTAGGAAGGGAGAGATAGGGAGGGAGAGAGGGAATCGAGATCTTCCATCTGCTAAGTCTGGGCAAAGTAGAAGCCAGGATCCAGAAGCTTCATCAGGGTCTCCCTCGTGAATGGCAGTGAACTCTTGGGACATCTTTTGTTGTTTTTATCAAGGCCATCGGCCATTAACAGGGAGTCGGTTTGGTGGAGCAGCTGGAATTCAAACTGGCAACTATATAGGATTGCCAACATCACAAGCAGTGGCTTTACCCACTATGACACAACACTGGCCCCCATGTAACTTTTCTTTAAACCTATATTTATTGTAAAATAAAAGGTTATTAAAATAATCACTCCTTCAATTTTATATTTAAATAATTGTCAATTTTATATAATGCATGCAATCTATTAATATTAATTTTGCTACATTAAGACATGCTTCACGTAAAATATTAATACTTATATGTTAGCTTTATAGTTCTGCATAGAAATAATGGCTTGGAACAATACCTGTTTATTATTCTATATTTCTGTAGATCAGAAATTAGGCAAAAAAAGCAAGATTTTCTAACCAGTGTCTCACTGTGCTAAAAATCAAGATGTGCTAGGTTTTTTATCATTGCTCATTGCTATTAGAAGAATTTGTTTTCCTATAGTTGCAAGACTGATGCCTCCATTACCTTGCTGCCCATCAGCAGGTGTTGACTTGTTCTAGAAGCTAGCTCCCACATTCAGTCTTCATAATATGTCACCTCCATCTTCACTCAGGAAGAGTACACTCAGTGCCTCTTCCTTTTCAAATGTCTCTAACTTGCTACTTTGCTGCTTTCCAGCAAAAAAAAAAAAAAAAAACAAAACAAAACAAAAAAACAAAAAAAAAAACATTTTTCACTGTCTCATATAGCCATATTAGATCTCATCAGATAACCTGGGATAATCCTCTACATGAAAGTCAAAAGATTAGAAGCTGGCATAGTTAACTTTATATATCCACTTGATTGCTTGTGGGGATGTTTAACTATCTGGTCACAGCCACTGGTGGTGGCAGAGAGTATTCCAGCTCATGAACCAAATTTTTTATATGAGATAGAGATTTCCAGACCCAGCACAGGCAGAACCTGTGCCCCTGATCAGCACAAAGTAGCTATAGAAGATAGATTCTATGACCCTCAACATCATCTTAAGATCAAGGTCTGAATAGCTGAGGAGAGAATGATATAGGCAGGCAGATAGGATTAAACTGATTAGCTTTTGAGCTGGATACCATGCCTTTGCCCTACCCCCTTTCAGGATCTTTCAGAGAGAGAGAGGGAGAAAGAGAAGGAGGGGGAAGAGAGAGAAGAAGAGAGGGATCTTTTATCTGCTGGTTCAGTCTCCAAATTGCTACAATGGCTGGGGCTGGGCCAGGCTTAACAAGAAGACAGGGATTCTATTCTGGTCTCCCACATGGGTGGCATGGTGGCAGGGACCCAATCACTTAGGCCATCATCTGCTGTTTCCCCAGACACATTAGTTGGACCTGAAGCCAAGCAACAGGAACTTGAGTCTATACTCTGGTAGGCTTACTCCACTGCAACATGATGCCAGCCCTATATTTTGTTTTTGAAGCTTTTCCAAATTATTGAATTATCAGTGACTACTGAATATCACATTTCTTTCCTGACAGCAAACAACCTTAACTATGAACTAATATATGATATTAATACCAATGGCAATCACAGACATGTGTCTGATTATTTTGTAGAATCATTGTTACTTGAATACATATTTCAATTATTTTGTCATTAATTCTCAAAGATAGTCATTTCTTTATATGACACATAAGAACAGGATTAAGCACAGTACTAAACAGTTGAACTAAAAATGTGATGGTCTTCTCAGTCTTCAGCTAAGACTGGGAAATTCGGGCTGGCACTGTGGCTCATTAGGCTAACCTTCCGCCTGCGGCAGTGGCACCCTGGGTTCTAGTCCCGGTTGCTCCTCTTCCAGCCCAGCTCTCTGCTGTGGCCGGGGAGTGCAGCAGAGGATGGCCTAAGTGCTTGGGTCCCTGCACCTGCATGGGAGATCCGGCTCCTGGCTTCGGATCAGTGCAGCACCAACTGTCAGGATCCCCACTATGGGAACTGGCCAGGCTGCCACTAAGGAAGAGTTGAGGAGACTGAGGAAAGTCAAGCTAAACACATTTTATTGGCACTCTAGGCGACTAGAAGGAGAGATTGCTCAAGCCAACTCCTGTGGGCCAAAGGCGCTACGGACTAGGAGCTTCTCCCCGCGGGCACAAGGCACTATAGACTGGGAGAGAGGCTGAAAAACCTCTGCTTTACAGTGTCTGAGGGCCCCCTTATATACGGTTTCTAGAGGTCAGCCCCATCCTCGGGCCGACCTCCCAGGGTCCTGTAGTCATGGCGATGATGGTTATGACAGTTGATTTGCAGTTTGTGGTTAGGCCATTTCTTCTTTCAAACTGCGCTATAGAACAGTTACTTCCTCTGTGAATGGTTCCCTAACAGGCCTCCATTTGCTTTGCTTTTCTTTCTTTTTTTTTTTTTTTTTACTTTTTTTTTTTTTTTGACAGGCAGAGTGGACAGTAGAGGGAGACAGAGAGAAAGGTCTTCCTTTTGCCGTTGGTTCACCCTCCAATGGCCGCCGCTGCCAGCGCACTGCGGCCAGCGCACCGCGCTGATCCGATGGCAGGAGCCAGGTGCTTCTCCTGGTCTCCCATGGGGTGCAGAGCCCAAGCACTTGGGCCATCCTCCACTGCACTCCCTGGCCACAGCAGAGAGCTGGCCTGGAAGAGGGGCAACCGGGACAGAATCCGGCGCCCCGACCGGGACTAGAACCCGGTGTGCCAGCGCCGCAAGGCGGATGATTAGCCTGTTGAGCCACGGCGCCGGCCTATTTTCTTTTCTTTAAATGCTCTCATAGCCCTGTAAAGCCCTTTGAGCCACTGGGCCAAAGAGATGTACATTCTTGAGCATATCCTGGATTGATTTCCAGATTTGGGGTCTTCTTTTTCTTCTTCTTCTATTTCTGGTGGGCTGGGTTCCTCTCAGAGGGCTAGGTATCCCTTCATGAAATTCCATCCAATTGAGAAGAGGTGCTGTAAGATAGGCAAGCATACAAGAACTATACAAAATATTGCTCCTATTTTAAATCATTTCCAGGATGGGAGCCAAGAGGAAACTGTGTCATCAGAGTATTTATTGTCTGTTCCACTGTTTTGATTTGACCTATCTTAAATGCCACTATATTTTGAAGCTGTATTATCTGTAGAGCTCTCTTAGTAATGTTAACCTCAAGATGAGTGGTTGCATTTACCCAGTCTAGCCAGGTAGAATGGCTGTGTTTGAACATATCAGCTAGTTGTGTTGCATTAGGAATGGATAGATTGTTCCACGGAATGGTCATAATGCAAACTCTTCCAATCGCTTCACACTTGAGTTCTCTTTCCAAAGCTAGTATGGTAATTATCTGTTCTATTTGTACCGTGTGTGCTTCGAGCATTTGGAGCCCCATAGCATGTGTCTTAAGCAGGTCACCTAGCTGAGCCCGCTGCTCCTGAATTATCTTCAGGAGGGACTCCACAGCATCTCCCTGTAATTGGGTAGTGCTTAGATCCAGTGCTCCAGTCACAGCACCAGCTACCACGGCTGCTGACACTGCTGTAGCGACAATAGCTGCTGTTACTCCAAAGTCTCTTTTTTTGCACATCGGTTTGATTGGTATAGTTAAATCAGACATATTTTTTTGGTACATATGTGAAGGGAATTGCCTTTACCACCACATATGGAGCCAAGAATGTTATCATTCTCTCTTCCCATTCCAAGTCCCTTATATAGCAACCAAACTCCTTTTTAGAATATAATGGGTGTGTGCATCTAGCATATAATACCTCCCCTTTGGTCCTGCATATCCAGTTTCCTGAGTTTTCCCTTACTGGAGTTTTTACAAAATATTTGTGAAACATTTCATATCCTGCCTGCCAAAAACAATATGTTGACTGATTATTACTTGGAGGTCTGCATCTAATATATCTATGCTCTGAGCCACTTTTACAAATAAAAGAGACAAAAAACTCATCTTGAATTCTTGACCATTGTATTTTATATGTCTTGTTCATATACATGTTATATCCAAAGCCTGGAATTGATAAATTACAGGGTATGTTTGATTCATTAAGGTAGTAACTCTCATTCTCATAATAGAAGGAACACTCTACATGACTAACTCTCTCTAGACCCTTTTCTTGTCCCTCCCCTATTTGGACTCCCCTGTTTTGTTCTAAGGTCATCCACACTAAAGAGTCTTTTACAGCTACCTGGGAGCAATTGATATGCCCCTTAATCTTTGTTATAGTAAGACTGGGATCTATGTCATGGGCGAATGCAATTTCCCATTCTGAGTAATCCATCCTCTCCTCAGTGTTATTAACATATGGTTCTAAATATGAATGTTCTAATCTAACAGGGTTAGATCTGGCCCTAAGAAAGGTATTTCTTCTGTGCACATTGTTGTTACCCATGAGGTACAGTTAGGCTTTCCCCAGTAAGATTTGTCATACTTTAAATTGTTTAAGCACTCACTTACCTTCAATTAACTTACCTTAACTGGGTCCCATTTCTTTAATTCTTCTTTTACCTGTTGTAGATGTGCTTGTTGTTGGGCTGCTAATTCATCTTGTTGGTCCTCAGGGAATCCCTCAAAAGGATTTACAAGTAGTGGGTTTTCTTCCTCACTTAATTGAGTATGAACTGTTCATAGAGGACTTTTACTTCTCTTCCTTTAATGTACATTTCTCCGTTTGCTGCTACTGTTGCCATCTCTGGAGTTCTTTAGTCCTAGCCCTGGAATACGAAATCCCTAATTCTTTCTGTAAAAAGCACAACTGACAGTGGTATCTACACTTCTTACAAACACATGAGTTCCTTTGACAGGATAATTGCAATTGATATCCCATTAGTGCCTAATTGGAAATTCCCAAATCCTGAGGTCCTGGGGCTGGAACCATCCTAACATGTCTTTGCGGCAAGCTAATAATCCCATTTTCAGGTGTGTCGTTCACTACTGCTCCTTCTGCTTTCCAAAGGATGATAGTGGGGCCCTTTCCAGTCTTTACTGTTTGGTAATCTATAAAGCAAAAGTGTTTTTTGTCTTTAAATTTCTGGAGTTGGAGCGTTTGCTCTAGTTCTTGCCATCTCTGATGGATATATCTTTCAGTAGGAGTATAGCCCCCTATTCCTCCCCATTTCTTTTGATTAAGGGTGATAGGAGCCAATTGTAGCTGTGCTTCAATGGTTTGAACTACATAGGCAAATTTATCCATTTCTCATTTTAAGGATTGATTAGCCCTCTCAACCATTACATGTGACTGTGGATTATAGGGTGTGCCTGTGTTATGATCAATATTTAAATATATGCAAAGCCCTGTGACCCTTTCTGCTGTGAAGTTAGGGACATTATCTGTATGGAGTACTTGGATATGAAATAGGTTCTGTAGTTCTAATATTCCTCATATTGTTTCCTGAGCAGTTTCCTTAGGAATTAGCTTAGCCCATAGAAGGCCAGTAGATGTCTCAATAGCTACCAGGATTAGCCAGGCCTCATAGTGGGTCACATCCATTTGCCATAGTTCTGGCCCTGATCTACTAATATGAGGAGTAGTTCCTCCTTTATGTACACACTTGGGGCAGTTCTTTATTATTTGTTCTGCTATAATTTTTGATAATCTGAATTGTTGTCTGAATTATGACACATCACTATGCCATTTAGCATGATCGTCCGTGGCTGTCTCAATAAGTTCTAGAAAAAAGATGTTTGGTGCCTTATTTATGTTTTTATATACTAATTTTTATGGAGGACAGGCATTAAAATTAACTGAGCTATTACTTGTCCTGTCTTTACATATACTGTTCTTGGGATAGGTTAACCAATCTTATCTTTAAAGGATTTTGATCTCCTGGGCTGATGAAAACTCCAACTACCCTTATTTTGGCCTCAGTCATCTCTGATGTTCCTGATATCCACCCCCCACTGTCCTGGGATTATGGTAATTCGTGTTTGTAGGTTAAGGGTCTCTATTGCCTTTGGCATAAGTACCAGATCTTTTGGGGCACTTACGGAGTATCCAATCTGTTCTGGTTCTTTTTCCTTAATGTGACCACCTTGTACTACCAGGTTTATTTGAGTTGTATTTATTTGTGAAACTAATTTGTCAATATTTTCATTGCCTGGGATTCCCTTATTTCCAGGCACCCACTGGATATAAATTTCTTCTTTACTTTCTATAGCTTCCAGTATGGTTCTAAGCAAGGGTTCTTCAATATTTACAGGTAGGAGTAATTAATGTATATACATATTGGGAATCTGTAACTATATTCATTATTGGGGGTCCTTCTAGAAGGGCTAGTAGCATGGCTCTTTGTTCTAATTCTTGATTACTTCCCTCACTCTCCTTAACTAGTTTAAATCCCTTTGGCTTCCTTCATCAACATAGTAATTAGGTCCTGGCACGGGATGACCTTGAAGACTGCTTAGCGCTCTTCTAAGCATTAAAGGTGCATGGAAGGCACTCTGTTGACTTTCATTACTTGGCTGGCCTGGGAGGAGAACTGGCCAGGTAAAGGCAGATGGCATCTCTAACAAGAAATTTACAGTTCTGTCTACAATGTTGCTGACCCTACTTGGTCGTCCCCTCAGCTGCAGTGGTCACTTTGGAAGTTGGGCTGAGTGAAAGGCTTTTCAGGTTAGAGCCAATAAGATCTGTGGCTCTGACCTGGGCATCCTTCGACTCCAGGGCAATCAACAGAGTGCCTTTTCCTAGGAGGTTCACACCTCCCTTAGGATGTACCCCATGCGAAGAGATAGATAGGTCTGGGCCTCTTAACTTACAAGGCCTAAAGCCCACCAGATTATTATCAAGCCCCTTCTATCAGGTTCTATTTGCCTCTCAATCAGAAAACTGAATTGTAGCTTAGCACCTTTCTTAACTCCTCTATTAATGACTCTGTCCTTTGTTCTAGACCCTGTCTAGCACACTTGGGCCTCATTCCTTTGTAATCATAACCTCTACTCTACCACCAATGGCTCTACTCCCAACCTGTGTGTACTGATGGTCCTCTTCCCCACTTAATGCTGCATAATTGTTCAGACCTGGTTAAGGCCACTCTTAGGATCATTGGTTACTCTCCTCACCCTGTCTTTTATGACCTTGTCTAAATATGATCAGAGTCGGCAAACTTGGAAGGCTTCCATAGCCTTGGCAACTCATGACGACAGCCTAGGGTGATTACTGGCATCATAAACTAGAGTGTCAGTCTGTTGGGTCAACAACAGGAGTCACTGTGTATTTGCTCCTCATGTGGGATCTCTGTCCTTAATGTGCTGTACATTGTGATTTAATGCTATAACTAGTACTCAAACAGTATGTTTCACTTTGTGTTTCTATGTGGGTGCAAACTGTTGAAATCTTTACTTAATGTATACTAAATTGATCTTCTGTATATAAAGAGAACTGAAAATGAATCTTGATGTGAATGGAAGGGGAGAGGGAGCGGGAGAGGGGAGGGTTGCAGGTGGGAGGGAAGTTATGGGAGGGGGAAGCCATTGTCATCTATAAGCTGTACATTGGAAATTTATATTCATTAAATAAAAGTAAAAAAAAAAAAGGTGCATGGAGACATTCAATCTATGGTACCCAATGCAAGTAGAGGTCTTCCTGAATCGTAACATCTAAATCCTCTTTTTTTTTTATAGGTAACCTATATGTAGGTTCTTGCCCTATTCGCATAATACATTCTTGTCTGATTTTATGTAGACATTTTAGGGCTCTAGTTAGAGAAGATGCTGCTAATACCTTTGGAAATTCCTGTCTACCTACCCAAAGGATATCAGATCCTTGGTGCACTTTATAATTTATGGTGTTACCTCCCATCATAACTGTACAGTAAACTTCCTTGCTGGGGTCCCAGTAGCTTAATGGTTTGTGTTCTTGTAATAGCCTCCTTATAGTCCATAACCCCTATCTTGCTTCAGGCATCCATTCCGTGATACTATCTAACTCTTGTTTTCCCTTCATCATAAGAGTAAAAGGTTTTGTCTTAATTTTGGGAACAGCTTGGGTCATCCAATAAGGAGTTCTACTAACTTTTGTAGTTCGTTTAGGGTGGGATTCTCTGGAAGTTCTGGCAACTCTAGTTTTTGCAATGTCCATTTATTCAGGTGTAACAAGTACCCCATCAATGAATAGGGATATTGTTCTTGTAATTTCTCATTCAGGGTCTCGAATCCCTTTTCTAAAAGCATTTTTCTGAGTTTTTCTATGGTTAGTTTGTGTTCTTTTGGAGAATGATCGGACCCAATATATATCATCCATATATTGATAAAGATCTACCTCTGGATGCTGTTGTCTCCAGGGCTCTAGTATGCCCCTTAGTGTACTTTGGTAAATCAAGGGACTCAATGCAAAACCTTGTGGGAGGCAATTCCAAACATATCTATGGCCTGAACCTTGATTATTAACCTCGGGGATGGTAAAGGCAGTGTACTGCCTGAAGTCCTTATCCAGAAGGATGGTAAAATAAGCATCCCCTATATCCAAAACAGTAACCTGATTTCTTCTTTGTAATCCTCCAGGGTATGGAATACCTAACTGAACTTCTCTTCTCTTATCTACTAACTTATTGAGTTCTCTAAAATATATTAACAGTCTCCATTTACCTGATTTTTTCCTTATCACAAATATTGGGGTGTTGCAGGGATTATCTAGGCTTGCTGGAGATATCTTCCCTTCCTCTAGTAGTCTTTTTGTTATTTCCTTAATTCCTTCTAATTTTTCTTTGGTTAAAGGCCATTGGGGAATCAAGGGACCTTCATTAGGATCTTTCATTTTTATTTTTATTGCTGTAATTTGGATAGAGAGTTGCACCATAATTAGGGCTACCTCTAACTTTGTTAAGATATCCCTTCCAAATATATTGATGGGAATATCTGGGGATATTAGAATGGATGTCTTTGTCTTCCTTCCTTTTTTATCTTTCAGTGTAACCTGTGATATTTTTTGTAATTTAGAGCACCCTCCCACCCCCTCTATATTTTGCCATCCTTCTGTTATACCTTCTTTTATTCCTTTAGCCTCTTGTTCCCTTATAGTTAAATTGGCCCCTGTGTCTAACAGCCCTATTATATCTTTTCCCCCTAGGTTTACCTTTAAGGTAGGTCTTTGTTTTAATTATATTTTAGTAGTTTCAGGTAGATCCCTGTCAGAGGGGCTTCTATCTGTGTTTCCCCCAGGGGTGGGGCAGAGGGCGGGATAGATGACTAGATACTCTGGGCAGACGCCATCATGGTCTGGGGGGCATTGCCCCCCACTTCCCATTTTTTGGCTGTCTACATACTTTTGCCATATGTCCTGTTCTCCCACAATTATAGCATTTTAGTGGAGTTTTTTCTCACTCCTACAATTTCTTGCCATATACCCATTTTTTCCACACCTGTAACAATTTCCCTGAAAACTTCTTGAACCTTGCTGTGTATCTCCAGCCTTTAAGGCCTCTGCCAGCATGGCCATCTTATAGGAGGTGGATCCAAATTCTCTACAGGCATATATTTTTTTCTTCTAATGAATCTCCTGGTCTTAAATTTCTAAGCAACTTTTTACATTCTTCATTAGCATTTTGAATGCTCATGGTGTCCTTTAAATATGTTCTCAAATCCTCTCTAGATGTTTCCATGTCAATCTGAGTAAATAATCAATTAATAAACTCAGGGTAGGGGTCTTTGGACCCTTGTCTGATGCTGACTGCTTTAGGGGCCCCACTGATAGTTCTCTGGCAATCATGAAGTGCCTCAAGAACCCATGTTCTATAGAGGGTTCTGGCATCAACTAATCTAGGGCCAGCTGCTTCTTCTGGTGATAATCCAATTCCCCTAATCTGATCTGATGTTAGTGGCACTGGTCCAGCTGCATCAGCTGGTGGAGGGGGATGCATCTCATCCCATGCTATTGTCTTCTCTTTTGTCTTGTCTATGACTAGCTGTTTCTCCGCTGCAAAGCCAAGAGTTACATTCAGTAGCATATTGATGTCTACTGATGTGAAGTTTACTGAAATTTCCACAAAGTAAGTGATGGTAGCTGAATGTGTGAGACCATGTTCCTGTACTTGTTTAAGCCAAGCGGCTATTAGTCCAGGTCCCACAGGCTCATATTCTCATCTACCACCTCTTAACATTATCGGGTAAACTGACTGTTCTTTTGCTTTGTCTTCCTCGCTTAACTCTCTGGGAACAACCTGAGGTTTTTGCCTACATTCTGTTATGGCTTCATAGAGCTTACAGGCATCTCCTGTATTTTTTGGATTTAATCCCTTGCCACAACAAATTAACACCTTAAGGGTGTCTACTGCACATTTATAATCTTTCCCTTTTGTGGCGCCTTCTATTCTTTGTAGAAATTCCTCCAGGAGGTTTTCTGCTTTTTCCAAGGTCTGCAGATCTTGGAGGTCTCATCCTGTACAAGCTGCTGCCAGTTTACAAGCCCATGTTACATTCCTGGTGAGTAGTACTTCACTTTCTTATCTCTTAGTGCCTGGCCTGGAACGGCCTTCACCTTCTCTATACTCACTAGTGCCTGCCTATATTCTTTCGATTGGGACATCCCACCCATCGTGGTCTCTTTCAACCACCACTTCTCAAACTTTTGACAATTCCTCAAGGGCTCATCTCCTTACCGTCTGACTTCAGGTCCCTGTGCCAGCGCCAGCTGTCAGGATCTCCCCCTCTGGGAACTCGCCAGGTTGCCTCAAAGGAAGAGTCGAGGAGACAGGAAAATCAAGCTAACCACATTTTATTGGTACTCTAGGCAACTAGGAGGAAAGATTGCTCAAGCCAACTCCTGTGGGCCAAAGGTGCTATGGACTGGGGAGAGATGCTGAGCAACCTCTGCTTTATAGTGTCTGAGGGTCCCCTTATATATGGTTTCTAGAGGTCAGCCCCATCCTCCGGCCGACCTCCCAGAGTCCCGTAGTCATGGTGACAATAGTTAGGACAGTTGGTTTGCCGTTTGCAGTTAGACCATTTCCTCTTTCAAACTGTGCTATAGCACAGTTGCTTTCTCCGCGAATGGGTCCCTAACACCAACTGGAGCAGCCATTAGGAGAGTGAACCAACAGAAGGAAGAACTTTCTCTTTGTCTCTCTCTCTCACTGTCTATATCTCTCTCTCTTTCTTTCTCTCTCACTGTCTAACTCTGCCTGGAAAAAAAAAAAAAGACTGGGAAATTCACATCCTTAGCTATTTGGGGCAGGCCCAGAAAGTTAATAGAGATTGCTCATTTCCTGACTTCTTCACTAAATTTGGTCTGGATACTAGACATATGTGAGGCATGTAAATGGTCAAATCCATAGCTAATCACCAGAATAAATGCAATAAAGTAAAAATGAATAGTTTTTAAAATTAATTAGGGCGATGTTTCAGTATAAATACAGTTAACAGTGCAATTCAATATTATTCCTATATTGGTTGAAGCAAATACCTACTTGACCTTTTGAGTTTTTAATCGGAATATTCATTTTTTGAAATGCATGGCTCACAGATCTTAGCAGATATGAATTATTATGATCACCACAAACAGTATTTAGCAAGCTTATTAAATGAGATTTAGCCATAGGAGAGCTTTCTATGTGTCCTTGGAACACAAGATCAAACAATTTTTGTGATGATAAATGCTAGGTAAGGTGAAAAATAAAACTCAGTTGACTTGTTTTGCTTGTCATCTAATTTATTTATCTATTTCTAAACACTTTGTCAAAGATCATTTGAAAATTTTAAGGGTAATGAAAAAATAACCAAACAATGTGAGTTTAATATTCATATTAGGATTTATGAGAAATTTTACCTTCATTTTCCAGTTTAATTCCAAAACATTTCTGTGCAATTTATCTAAATTTTATTTATGATAAACTGGAGTTTGAGAAAAATCATTCCGTTTTTGCATATTCTTTGTGGGTTATAGATACTGCACCTGAGACAAAATCCAAGAGCGCCACCCAGAACTTGAACTAGCACAGCACTCTAAATGGGATTCCAGTGTTACAAGTGATGTCTTAACAAGCTAGGCTATGACACTATCCTCTAAAACAGGATATCCATTATAAACTTTAACTCAAGGAAATAATAATAATTATGAATGAGATAACATAGCTAAATGATCAGCACTATCACTTTTTGCTTAATAAAACAAGATATTCAAACTTAACCATTCATTGACACTCTACCTTGTGAAACCTGTGTTTTTCTGGGTGCACAAGTCTATTCAGTAAAAGTGTTCCTGAGGATGCAATAAAAACTTCCTTTAACTTATAGACTAGGATATTGAAATTTTTTAATTTGGGCATTAAACAAAATGAAAACATATTAGATTATTTTACTAATTGATATAGTCAAACAAAAGAAATATTATTAATCTCTACCAGACAAGGGTGACAAGCTGTTTAAAGATTTGTGATCATTTTTCTACTTTGATTTGAAACTCAGGTAGAGAGGTTTATGCATTTATTTATGGTAAAAATAGTAAAAACAACCTTGCTTTGCATAACCTCTTCCCTTTTTTCCCAAAGTTGTTTATCTCTTAGAAGCTCTTTAGAGATTTCAAGTCAAGCCCTCATCTGTTACCTAATTCTTACTGTGATCTAGCCATGGAATTGTCTGAAAATTAAGTAGCATATTTTCTGTCATAGATTTGCCCACATAAAATTTTGTTGCAACATTAATTGTTTTATCTATTTCTTCAAAAGTTGAATTTTAAACTGTGCAAATATAATAAAGTATTTGTTTGATGGTATTTGTATGTAAGGATATGTGTGTGTGTGTATGTGCACATGTGTGCATGCATGCTAGATTTAATGAGATAAACCAATCTGAATCCTTCAAATATTTGGAAACATTGCTCTTCAGTTACCTCAAATAGTCTAAAAGTTATGGAAATGACAGTTCTTTTAAAGACTTATTTATTTATTGGAGAAGTAGAGTTACAAACAGTGAGAGGGAGAGAGAGTGAGGTCTTTCATCCTTTAGTTCACTCCCTAAGTGGCCACAATGGTGGAGCTGAGCCGATCTGAAACCAGAAGCCAGGAGCTTTTTCAGGTCTCCTACATGGGTGCAGGGGCCCAAGCATTTGGGCCATCTTCTACTGCTTTCCCAGGCACAATAGCAGGGAAAGGGATGGGAAGTGAAGCAGCTGGGACGTGAACTGCTGTCCACGTGGGATGCTTGTGCTACAGACAAATGCTTAACCTACTAAGCCACAGTGGTGGCCACAGAAATGACAGCTTAAAACTAGGATTAGGCATTTAGGCATTTTTTCCTTTGTTTCAATTTCATTCTTCCTTTTATCACTACTTTTTGTACAAAGCCTCAAAACCTTCATGTATTTGATCTCAACTGCAGCATTTTCAGTTGAGAATTATAGCACCATTCAGCTCTTTATTCCCTGCCTCAATTTTATATGTATCAAGTTCATAAACTATATCCATAAAGATCAGTCTTTATGTTATGTCGATTGTTAGCTGTTTTTCCACATCAAGTTATCCATTGTGTATCTGTTGTTTTAATCAAGATTATTAAGAGAAATAGACAAAATAAAATAGATATAGAAAAAGAGTCATTATAGAAATTAGCTCATATGATTATGGAGCACATAGTCTCATGATATCCTCCCATAAGTTGGAGAACCAAACAATTCAGAGGAATAACTCAACCTGAGCTTTCAGATCAGAATTAGGAAATTGCTGGTGTAAGCACTGGAGTCTGCAAACCAAGAGTCAGGATCTCTAGAATCATAGGACAGGAGAAGAAATGTGTTCCAGCTCAAAAAGAGAGAAAATTCACTTTTTTCTACCTTTCTGTTCTATTTGGACTCTCAATACATTGCATAATCAACAGCTACACTATTAGGGCTAATCTTTTGTTGTTGTTGTTGACAAGCAGAGTGGACAGTGAGAGAGCGAGACAGAGAAAGGTCTTCCTTTTTTCCGTTGGTTCATCCCACAATGGCCACTGTGGCCAGTGCACTGTGGCCGGTGCACCGCACTGATCAGAAGCCAGGAGCCAGGTGCTTCTCCTGGTCTCCCATGCAGGTGCAGGACCCAAGGACCTGGGCCATCCTCCACTGCACTCCCGGGCCACAGCAGAGAGCTGGATTGGAAGAGGAGCGACTGGGACAGAATCCGGCGCCCCATCCAGGATTAGAATTTGGGGTGCTGGCGCCGCAGGCGGAGGATTAGCCTATTGAACCGTGGTGCTGGCAATTTGGGTTAATCTTTACTGATTTAAGTTCTAATCTCTTCTGGAAAAACTTTCATAAACACACCCAGGAGTAATAATTTACCAGTTATCTGGGCATCCCTTACTTCTGTCAAGTGGAAACATAAAATTAATCAATATATCTGCTTTTGAATCATTTGTTTTTGGATTTTGGTTACATGACTTCCATGATACTCATGTTTCCAGTTGCTCAGTCTAAGAGTGACTCTAGAAGGTTATGTAATATTTATCAATTATTACTCGATTAAATTCAGCTTTATATCATTTCCTAGAGTGTGGGGTTCAATAAGATTTAGGGAAGTATCACATTAATTGTTCCTATAGACACTTGTCTAACTCTAATACCAATAAATTTCTCTCATACGATAAATAAGTTGTAGTCCCTGACATGAACAATCATGAACATCTAGGGTCCACTCTCAGACTAGAAAGCTCAGTTTACCATTCTTTTTTCATAATATATATTGTCCTATATCCAGGTAGGTTTGTAGCTAGAAGGGTAAACGAATTTTCCTCACATTGCTGTCTTCCCTATAAGTGTGTGTGTGTGTGTGTGTTGCAGAATAGGGGGGTATGGGGAAGCGATCTTGTTCCTTCTAGCCTAATTGGAAAAATTGAAAGAATTTGCTGTTTAAGATAAATATGTTGAAGTTTTGTCTTTTAAACTTTTTTAAATGTTTAAAAGTTTTTAAAAATGTTTCAACTTTTCTCAATAGTGAAACCATGGAAAAATACTTTTGTATTAGTAATTTCTTCATCAATACCACTAAGTTATAATGATTCTATGATTAATTGATTTTGATATTGTAAACTAGGCAGTTGGAAACTACTTTAAATTATTTTAAAGAAAAAGATTTATTCAGTTACTTGAAAGGCAGTTTCAGGGCTAATCAGGTTGCAATCAGGAGACTGGAACTCCATCCAGGTCTCCCAAGTGGGTTATAGGTCTCAATCACTTGACTCATATTCTGTAGCTTTCCCAGGCACATTAGCAGGGAGCTGTATTCGAAGTAAACATCAAGACTCAAACTAGCCCTCATATGGGATGCTTATGGCTCAGCCAGTGGAGCCAGCTGTGCACTAATACCTGTTCTTAAATTACTTTCATTGTGATCTTTTTCCTGTTAGTCTAGAACAGAATGCATATTCTTTGAAATTCTAATAAATCTTATAAGATTCAATCTTAATGATTGTTCATGACAATGACAAACTGCACTATAAATCTCCTTCCATTGTTTTCAGTATTAATCTTTTCATAACAAGGTATTTTAAGCAAGCCTTATTTTATTTACTGTTTGAGCCATTCCAACACATGCTGAATATAGGTGAGAGTTAAACTGCCTTATTTCCATTTGGCTTTATGGGACAGAATTATTAAGGTCTTATTATTAAGGTCTACAAGCACGTTCTTATCTTCTACTTACTTTTGCTTGACATAAATAATAAACTTACAGCTTCAGGATACTTAAATTTTGTAAGGAACCGTAGAAATACAACTTTAAGATAATTATGCAATAGAAATGTCAAAATATGTCATTTAACCTTGAGGGAATTTGATTATATTCTAATGCCATTTGCTTATTTGCATAATGGAAAAAATATTAAGTTTTGAATTGTACAGTAATGTATAATATGCTTCTGAATTCTGTACCAGACATTGGATTCAATTTTATTTACTTGGGGAAAAAAGATATTTAAGTAAATTGTGACTTTGTAAATTTCAAGTAAATTGCTGAATGAGAATTTGCAAGATTAACGTTTATAGTTCATCACTTTTTTGATCACCAATTTCAATTGATTTTGTGCTATTGAAATATGGTTGTGAATATTAGTTTTCTGGGAATACTGACAAAATTATTTTACAGACCTCACATTTGCTTATAATTATACTGTATCTGTATGAATGTTATATTAAAACACTCAGTCAAAGTAGCAAACAGTATACATATATTTAATAGTGTGTAGGGATAGACGTGGCAAAATGGCTAAGATGCTGCTCTGGAAGTACACATCCTGTATGGCAATTTCTTAGTTTGAGTCGGAGTTCCACTTCCACTTCTTGTTTTCTGCTAATGCTCACCCTGAAGGTATCAAATAAAGGCTCAAGAAATTGGGTCCATGCCACCCACTTGGAAGACCTGGGTTAATCTCCTGGCTCCTGACTTTTGCCTGGCATTTGGAGAGTAAACCAAAGGATGAAATCCTGCTCTCTCTCTCTCTCTCTCTCTCTCTCTCTTCCTGCCATTCTCTCTCTCATTTATAGTTTGAAAAGTATTTTCAGTATAGAGTTAGATACAGAAACAGTAAAATTTTAAATAATTATTTAACTTATGATCACTGATATGTTAATATTTGGGGAGAAAAGCAAATAAAATTTGAGGTTTTGATAATACTATCACCTCCATATTTATCATTAACTCAGATTAGGCATTTTATTTATTTCCTAATTTTTCTGAGTACCCAAAGTTAACAAAAGATGTGTTTCTTTTGAATTTGATGGAAATAATTTGGGAAGAAGAGGTAGGCCAGATTCCAGTTCAGAAAATAGAGAGAGAATAATCATGTATCTTGGAAAATGCTTTATACACCATAAAAGGGTATTTCAAATATTTCATGAAATGGATTTAAGGTATAAGTTAATTTAGATGCAAAAATGAAATTTATATATAATTTTCCCTAGTACACATTTCCCATGAGATTTTCTTTTATGAAAAAATGGATTTCAAAAAAATTCCCAAATATAAGCCTATTCTTAAATTCCATTTCCCATGAACATTTTGAGGTGCCCTCTATTTAAACTGTTGTATAAAATCTAGTTAGTAAATGCTAATGGATTCTTTTAACTCCTTTAAATACATGACTACCAACTTTACAAATGGAAAAATGTTCAAACTAGACTAGAGTCTTAAGTGAAACAATGACACAACTTCATTGTGGGAGGAATATCTTTTTCGCGCATAGCGTTGAAACTCCCTTGAACATAATATGGATTTCAATTTCCTTTTTTTTTTAAACATTCTTTCTTTGTTTATTTATCTGAAAGAGTTACACAGAGAGAGAAGGAGAGGCAGAAAGAGACAGAGGTCTTCCATCCGCTGGTTCACTACCCAATTGGCCGCAATGGCCAGAGCTAAGCCGATAGGAAGCCAGGAGCCAGGAGCTTCCTCTGGGTCTTCCCATGTGCGTGCAGGGGCCCAAGGACTTGAACCATCTTCTACTGCTCTCCCAGGCTGTAGTAGAGAGCTGGATTAGAAGTGGGTCAGCCAGGTCTCAAACCGGCACACATATGAGATGCAGACACTGAAGGCGGCAGCTTTACCTGCTGTGCCACAGCTCTGGCCCCAGTTTTCAATTTCTGAGGAATGTAAATGTGAAAATTCTGGCATGCTGCTTGGTGTATAAAGTTCAATTATTTTTTTTCATTTATTAAACTTTTATTTAATGAATATAAATTTCCAAAGTACAGCTTACGGGTTACAATGGCTTCCCCTCTCCCATAACTTCCCTCCCACCTGCAACCCTCCCCTTTCCCACTCCCTCTCCCCTTCCATTCACATCAAGATTCATTTTCAATTCTCTTTATATACAGAAGATCAGTTTAGTATATATTAGGTAAAGATTTCAACAGTTTGCCCCATATAGCAACACAAAGTGAAAAAACTACCAGTGGAGTACTAGTTATAGTGTTAAATAACAGTGTACAGCACATTAAAGACAGAGATCCTACATAGTTTTTTTTTTAAATTAATTAATTTTCTATGCCATTTCCAATTGAACACCAGATTGTTTTTTTTTTCATTTCCAATTATCTTTATATACATAAGATCGATTCAGTATATAATTAGTAAAGACCTCATCAGTTTGTACCCACACAGAAACACAAAGTGTAAAATACTCTTTCAGTACTAGTTATAGCATCACTTCACATTAGACAACACATTAAGGACAGATCCCACATGGGGTGTAAGTACACAGTGACTCCTGTTGCTGACTTAACAATTTGACACTCTTGTTCATGGCATCAGTAATCTCCCTAGGCTCTATTCATGAGTTGTCAGGGCTATAGAAGCCTTTAGAGTTGGCTGACTTTGATCTTATTCCAATAGGGTCATAGTCAAAGTGGAAGTTCTCTCCTCCCTTCAGAGAAAGGTACCTCCTTCTTTGATGGCCCCGTTCTTTCTACTGGGATCTCACTCACAGAGATCTTTCATTTAGGTCTTTTTTTTTTTTTTCCATGGTATCTTGGCTTTCCATGCCTACAATACTCTCATGGGCTCTTCAGCCAGATCCAAATGCCTTAAGGGCTGATTCTGAGGCCAGAGTGTTGTTTAGGACGTCTGCCATTATATGAGTCTGCTGTGTATCCCACTTCCCATGTTAGATCCTTCTCTCCCTTTTTGATTCTATCAGTTAGTATTAACAGACACTTGTCTTGTTTGTGTGATCCCTTTGACTCTTAGACCTATCAGAACCATCAGTTGTGAGCTGAAATTGATCACTTGGACTAGTTCAATTATTTTTTGAATATATAAATTAACAAATGCACATTCTTATTTGATGTAATTGTGACTTGGAACACAACTGTCTTGCATTATTATAAAACTCATTTGGTCTATTGAGTATTTGTTGGCCAGGTAAATAAAGTGGTCTTCATCAACATTTTTGTCTTTGAAAGAGAAATTTGTAAGTCAGTTTTACAAATCAAACTTGAGGTGGATCTCTTAAGTTTAATGCATTATGTGTTTCCAAAGAATCATCAAAATGTGTCTAATGACAGGTGAATTTTGATAACTTGAATTGGCCTACCTTTAAAATAAAAAGAGTAAAGAAAGAATTGTGCACTGATGAGGAACATTTGAGGAGAAAAATACATTAATTAATATATTTGTTTATCTTGAAGTTTTAGTTTAGAATCTTCATTATTACAGAGAAAATTCAATACACCATTTCCAAGCACAGTGTGAAACATTATCTGCCTATTTTCAGTTAATTGATTAAACCACATGTTAGATTTATTGTTTTGTAGATGGACATAGGTTTTATGACTTATGCTTTTTCCCCCATCTGTCCATGCAGTCTGTGATTAGAAATGCATTCATTAAGACATGACTTATGCCAGAGAAAGTCCACAATGAAGGTACCTCAGCTTTGCCTTATGGTTGGATTGCCCTCAGTGTCATTCCACATCCATAAGTGTCCACTAAATTGCCATATTTAGAAACATGTAGAGATGGAATACTCAATTCTATTGGCATCTTCACAGCTGTTTCACTTCTTTTTGGCAGATTCACTGCATCTCAACCAATTTTAATTCTATCATGTTTTCAATATAAGGAAATTATCAAAGGACATTATTTCAGCTTTATATTTTTAGCTGATAATGACCACTTTAATAAAAGCCATAATCAAAAGAAACCCCTTTTACCCAGAATACATTCATGCTACAAACATAGGAGAATTTCAGTTTAATAATTTTCTATTTCAACCCCTACTTGGAGAATAAATATATTTAACACTTAATCCTTTCAGCAATAACTAAACATCCAACAGTGCAAAGTATCCATGTACTAAAGGTTAACAACAGAAAGAATAGCATTAAACAGCTACTGGTATTTTTCAGAGGTTATTCAGAGTACCTCTACTAATTATCTTTTATGTTCTAACCTACACTTTACATGGATATCTTTCCTTGGTCTTTTAAGAATATTGTTTAAAGTGAATTCTTGTGTTCATCTATTGAGGAATATTGCTCAATTGAATAAAATAAGCAATTATTCTGAATCTCTATTCCCATATTCTCTTCCAATAGACCTTGCTGTTGATTCTCCAGGCACTAAGGGAGAACTGCTTGAGCTTTTATGAAATCCTCTGCTGTATTTAGACAAAACAGTGGTTCATATTATATGACTTACTATTTATCCAACCATGCATCACAGCTCCATTCAAAGTATTCAGGGGAGTGAGGTAACTGTGATTGTCTTTTGGAACTGTACCTATAGAATGCATCAAATCTGTTCTCTTTATATTAATACAAATGTATTCATAGTAAAATGTATTCATAAAAAACACCAATTTGAATTTTTCTTCAGTTAGTAAGTTTTATTTGAGCTGTGTGCATGAAAAAGGGGGATTGGAAAAATATACATACACACACACACACACATATATATATATATAGATGTAGATATAGATATAGATATTCTACAGCAGTGTTTTTAAACTTCAATGTACATAATAATCACATAAGAATTTTAATGTAGTTTTTGATTCAGTATTTCCGGAGTGGAATCACAGTTTCAGGAGTCCATACAAGCCCCCAAGTTTGTTCATCACGTTAGGGAAGGCTTCATTGTAAAGGAAACACTTGAACTTAGTTGACAGAATACAAATTTTTCTAATCAAACGATTAGACCAAAGATATTGTTTCTTGACAAAATAGCATAATGGGTGTATAAAGATCACAGCACACTGAAAGCTCTGGGATAATAAGGAAGTCAGTGGGGTAAGAACATAGACGTGCCTGTAGGAACTCATAATGTAGAACAATGTTGAGGAATAAGTTGGTTCAGATGGTGAAAGTAAAAATAGAAATGGTTTATATATTCTATGGTTTGCATTAACAAAAGAGATTTATAGATAATAGAGTAAAATTATTTTCTCTTCTTAAGACAATAACTTAAGAAGCCATTTTCAAGATGCAATAATGACAGTCTAGTGTCAATGGAACAAGATATAATTTATTTAAAATTATTCACATGGCAGAAGATAACCAACATAGTCTGCATCAAGGCAAGGGTATTGAGATGTAATGAACTGGGAAGATTAAGAGATATTGCCAGGTTTTTTTTATATTACTGGTGACTGCCATGTCAAGGGAAGCAGAGAAAGGAAGCAGTGAATTTTATTTCCTTTTTATATATTTTTAATTTATATAAGGTGAACAAATTGTGTGTATTTCATATGTACAGAGCCAGAAGCATAGTCATACTTCCTACTCTACTTTCCCTTACATCCATGCTCCCATTGTCCCTCCTCCTTCCTTTCTTATTCTAAGCGGGCACATTTTCTTCAGTGTAATATTTTTAAAAAGAGATTATTTGTAATTGCTGTTGCTTTATTTTACATGTTATTTGTTATTTATGTTTTCCTTGTCCTTTGTTAGATTTTCTTTTCAATGGAAATAAAAAAAAAACCTTTCTGATATAATTGGATCATTCTAGTTTTACTAGCTTCTGTAACTTCATGATCAGCTACAAGTGAAAATATTTTTAAAAGGATGGCATAAATATGGTAGGCATCTGAAAGAAAAGAGTTCACAGTTTTGAAGATAATAACTAATATTTAAAGTATGAAATAAATATAAAGTCATAATTCTACTATATATTGCCTTGAGAGGAAAACATCTTTAAATCATTATTATGTATTTTATAAATTCAGCCTCAGGTTTTAGCAATGAAAAAGGCATAATATTTTTCTAAAAAAATAAGGATAAGTATAAAACCCGATTCTCAGTAGTATCCTGTAATATTTACAATAGCAAACAGCATGCCTTTTGGAAACTTAAGCATATAATAGTAATTTGTCACTTTTCTCCAAGTTCATTGACTTTGTCAAGGCATATTTAACTCAGCAGGAGAATTTAAATTTCATACTTGATGATTTCATGAAGTATTCTTCTCGACTGAAGTTTCAGCTGAAATTCCCTTTTCATTTTTTTTTTAATGAATTGCCATCTATTCATTTCTCATGGCTTCATTAAAATGTTCAGATGCAAATAATCAAAACACCACCTGTTCATAAACTATGTTTGTACAAAAGTTTACTTCTCATTTGTAATTTGGAAAATAGCTAAAGAAAATGCTTATGAATATAATCACTGTGGGTAAGCAGTCTTAGGGAATTTGGTCAGAGTCCCACATGATTTAACATGATCTGTTTTGTCAGTAGGTATGCATTTAAATTGGATGTTATTGTATTAGACTATTATTAACACTAGGAAAAATAAAACAAAATGGAATTAAGTAATGATATTTCAAAACTAACAACTCAAGAAATCAAAATTATAAGAACTGTGTGCTTCTATCAGTTTTACTTAACTCCACTTAGATGAAAAATATCCCTTCAACCCTCAATACTGCATTATACTATTATTTTACTCTTCTACTGCGGTGCCAAAAAGAATCTCCTTAACATTCCTAGTAATTATTAACTTGTCTTCCAAGTAATGCAGACATTCATCACGAAGACCTTTTTTATTATGTCCATTTGTTAATGTTCATAATGCTAATGTCATTCATTAAACCTGTACGATAGCCAGGTGCCATGTAAGTACTGTATGTATTACTTCTTATAATCATTTCAATAACTATGATCATATCCATAATTTGTCAATCTTCTACACTGGATACAGAAGGAAAATGCTCTTTATTTACTTTGCCCAATTGAGGTATATGGCAGGAAAATGTCAAAACTGAAATTGGAATCATTTATTTTCACTGCTTTACAGAGTTTCTATTTCTTATATAGATATTTAAGCCCAAATATATGTCATCAAAGTTTTTGTTTTATTTCAATAAACCTCTTGGATTCAATTTCTTATCATTGTGTTTTATGTACTTGGGTCTATATCCCTAACAGTTTATACTTAATTTGCTTCCCTCTACTTCTACCTTGATCTAATCTCCCATTGCTTTTTCCCTCTGTCAGGTAGAATCTCTATGATCCAAAAAAATGTTTATATTTAGCACACTCATATAAACCACAAAATATAATGGTTTACTTTCATAGTTTTTCTTATTTTTTTCTTATTCTTATTAAAACACATTTCTCATTCCTATCCTATATGTCAGATATTTATAGTACTTTTACTTGCCATCATCTGCTAAGGAGGTCATAATGACTGTGAAATTTGTATTTCATTCCAATTATGAATCTAGTTTTGCCACTTTTATTTCCAACTATACAAGTCCCATCTACTCCACAAAGCACATTTGGTAGCCCATTGCTTACACAGACTTTATTTATAGTAAGAGTAATTTTTAATTATAAACTTGGTTTGATCTCTATAGTTAGTATTGCATGTTTTCTTCTAAATTTGTTTATTAGTAAACAGTTAACATATATCTAGATGCTGATATTGCTTTATTCCTCACAAAAAACAGTGATTAACACAATATTATTTATCTTATTTAAGAATAAGATAGTCACTTTCTCACTGTTGTGTAGTCACTAAATACTAAATTTGTAAAGGTAGCATTTTGGATTCTGCTCTGACGTTTAGATAAAATTGCTCTTTTTCTCTAAAGAGAATGGAAAAAATAGAAATTTACAAATTCATAGTTTTTATACCTTCTTTGATATAATCTTTTAAAATCTCATCCTTTGTGGTCACAGAAGCAATATTTATTCATAAAATAAATGGAAGCAAATAACATTTTTATCATTTTAAAGAACACTAACTGTAGGGATTTAAGAAAACAGTTGTATAAAAAGAAACATTTATTCTGAGAAAAAATATTCATACTGCTTTTTTGGGAAATGTTTATATTATTTTATAGATAATCAGATCATATGAATGAATTTTGTCTGGCCTGAAAGTACATCAAAATATAAACAAATCTATTACTGCAAACATGAATTAATCTGGGACTCTGTTCTTTAATGTATGGGTAGAGGTGAGAATTAATGGGAATTTAATATATGACCAATAATGAGCCAAAAACAAATATGGAAGCTGTGCCATATAGGGTTAATAAATGAAGACCCAACTGAAAATTTAGAACTTACATTAAAGAGAAAAAAACAAAACAAAACAAAACAAAACAAAACCTTTGTTGAATGTCCACACCAGGAGTAAAACCTTTCAGAGCCATAGACAGCCAACAGTACATGCGCTGATGACTGCTTGGTAAACTTGTCAGGTTTTGGGATAAATTCTCCATCCTCCAAGAAATCTAATAGGGCCACATTTTGAAAGAATTGGAGTTTACCTGTGCCTTCAGAGAAAGTCAGAAAGTCTTTGTTTTTGCTGAGTATTCAACCCTTGTGTCTGATTATGTCCCATATTCTCTTCTTAAAAAATAACTCTTAACAAAAACTTTTCTAAGAGTCACATGTATGCAATGTTATTGGTTCCTTACCTAGCTGTTTTTAATAAAATTCTCCCTGCTATGGGGATTGGATTAGGTGTCTCTCTTTCTGATGCCCACTGGCAGGCAACTTCACATTGGTTAGGTAACAGATTTGGTGACCAATAGGAAATTAAATCTTTTCTAGATGATTTTGCCAATGGAGCCCAAGCTCTGTGTCAGAGACTGGACTCTGAATGCAAGTCTGAGTAGCTGCAGGCTTTTAGCTCAGTGATTTGCTTTCAGTTCCCATCTCCCAGCACAGCATGGTTGAACTTCAGCACTGTTGTTTGTGCTTTTGCAGTGAAAGAATTTATTTTTATTCTTTATTTATATAAGGGAATCAAATTTTATGCATTTCTTATGTACAGTCTTTTTTAAGATTTAGTTATTTATTTGAAAGGCACAGTTACAGAGAGTGTGAAGGAGAGACAGAGAGATCTTCCATTCATTTGTTCAGTGCCTAAATGGCCTCCATAGCCAGGACTGGGCCAGGGCAAAGCTAGGAGCCAGGAGCTTCTTCCAGGTGGGAGCACCTGGGTACAGGGGCCCAAGCACTTGGAATATCTTCTGCTGCTTTTCCAGGTGCATCTCTCAGGTGCATTAGTGAAACAGCCAAGATGCAAAAGGGCAAATGGGCTCTCACATGGGATGCTGGTGCTGCAGATTGCAGCTTTGACCCACTGGGACACAGTGCTTGCCCCCATATATACAGTTTTAAGAGCATAATACTATTTCCCACCCTTCTATCCCTCCCACCATTCCCTCCATCTTTTTTTTTTCTTATTTTTCTTTCAAATTTTACAATGTCAAACTTTCAATTTACTTTATAATTACAAGCTTAAACTTACACTAAATAAATAATTCAACAAGTAGTAAATAGAAAAAAAATGTTCCTCAGAAGTACAGACAGGAGCACAAACAATAATCGAATCTGAAAATGTCAATTTCCCTCATATGCATTACTTTTTTATACTCTGTATACTGGTTACCACAAATGAGGGAAAACATATTTGTTCTTTTTTCTTTGAGGAGTGAGGGCTGATTTATTTCATTAAGCATAATGGTCTGCAGTTGCATCTATTTTGTTGCAAAAGATAGTATTTCATTCATTAATATGGCTGCATAGTGTTCCATTGTGAAGAAACTTCATACCTAGAAGATAACTTTTGGTGATTAACCTGAGGAAAAACTGCTAAATCTCAGAAAATGTCCTCTTTTTCTGACCTTTCCAAAAGAGAAGGGTCCTTTATTCAGGATTTTACTGCCTTTTGGTAAGCGATTTTATCCATTTGGAACAAGGACAATTAGTAGGAGGATCACATTCTAATGTTCTCTTAAGATTGCCCCAGATGAATGAGAATTAGGTTTTGTATTTGAACAGCCTCATGTCAGCACACTCAAAGAGAAGAGCATAGTCAATCCCTGGGTTAGGAGAACAACCTATGGCTTGTCTAAGTAGACAGAAATAAGGAATTCCCTTCCTCCCTCCCTCCCTCACACACACACACACACACACAGTCAGCTCCTCTGCATTGTCAAAGGTGCAATAAAACACTGCTTTTAGAGCTGAACACTCAGAATTGCTTCCCCTCTCACTCTCATCCCACCTCAACCTCTCCTGTGCTTTCCTTTCTACACTAAAAATCTTTTTAACTGGTGATCTTCTTGCCTTCTTCAAACTCTAAAATCATAAAGTCTAACAATACCCTCTAAGAGAACATGCAAAACAGACATTCAGTCACTAATATTGGTCATTCTCAAATAGGAATTCATATGCTCCTACCAATTAGCATATCACATCCTATCATGCCAGTACAGAAGCAAGTGATGAAAGTACTGGCTTGAGATGGATCTTCGGTCTATCAGTTAGATTGTGGAGAACAGCTATCCAGTAGTTCCAAATGCTTGTAACCTGCACTATACTTTAAAAGAAGATCTTTGTTGAGTCACAGTTTTGAAATTGAAATACATTTTTTACTGCATAGCTCTGAGTCTAGATTTCTAGGAATTGTTTGCTTTTGAGTAGTATCATCCAAAGGACATACTAAACGAATAAGGTTGTTGGACAGTACTCCTACAGATATTAAAGAATGCCCCTACAATTTTAGGGGACCTCCTACCCAAGTATATGAGTGATTTACAATTAAATGAGAAAATGTTACTTGAGTAGCATATTAATAAGTGAAATTTAAAGAGAATTCAGATCAAACCACAGTCCTAATCTTAAATTTCCTGGCAGAAGGGGGCTAGAAGCTATTTAAGAATGAGACTCAAGCTTTGTAGTAAGCTGTAAATTATTGGTATTTGAGTTATTTCACGGACAAATAGACCTACTCCCTGATCAAGAGGAAGGCAGGAGTAGCAGTGCCTGACAACAGAAAACAGCTGTGAGGATTCCTGAATAGAGCAAGATGTTGTATTTAGGTTTCCAGTTTCAAATGTATGGCCAAGATTTTATGAAGTTTTAAAGGGAGGAGACAGTGAACTATGGAAATGGATTGGGGAATGATGGAAATTGTTTCACACTATAATGGGAAAACCATTAATAGGCCTACCCTTGAGCTTCCCAAATTTGATAAATCCTTTTGACCCCTCATTCGCAAATAACAGAGTTTCAGAGTTAACTCAAAATTAGGTCCCATGAAGAGAACCATAATCTAATTTTCAAGAGAGCTAGAGAGAGTAACAAAGGGATGGATTGGTAGGATTCATTGATAGAACATTGAAAACCAGTCCTTAATTCATGGAATACCTAGGGAAATTTGTTTTAACCAAGTGACTTGTTGTATTGTTCATCTTAAATTGAGTTCTAAGAGTGGAGACTTTAGCCTAACAGTTATGATATCCACATCCTAAAAGCAGAGTGTCTATGCTCAGTTCCTGGATCTGTCTCCAGATTCCAGCTTTCCATTGTAGGCCCTGGGAGGTAATAATGATGGTTCATGTAACTGGATTCTTGTTATGTCTATGAGACACCTGGATTTATGTTTAGGGCTTGTAAATCTTGACTGGCCCGGTCCTGCCCTGCCTTGTTCATTGTAGGCACTAGAAGTCTAATCTAGTTGGAATCTCTCTCTCTCTCTCTCTCTCTCTCTCTCTCTCTCTCTCTGTAAGGCTCTTTAAAAATAAAAAGGAATGAATTAGTTTCCATCTTAGTGGACTTACTCATATAGATGCAGTAAGGGGAAATTTCTGGTACTTATAAATCTTCCTTGATTTGCTAGGATCTCATAAAATGAAATGCAATCATCTAATAGCATTTCACTAAAATATCAATTTCCTTTTCCTGTGCCACCATAACTTCAGTTTTGTCATTTTTATACTACACGGATAACAGGTAGGTTTCTGAATATATGTGCATGGTATACAATCCTCTACCAGGGTAACAGTGTCCTTCCAAAAGTACCAAAAGCCATATTTCTGGTTTGCCAGTTAATGGTCAGTTAATTTATTTTTGTTGAATAAAAATACTATAAAGAGAACCCACTGACTATCAATTCATTCATATGACCAAAGATTTTTTTTTTTTAATTCACAAACATAACTACATTCACAACGGGAACAAACCTTTCCTGAAGTATTACAGAATGTGAGGTTCTTACTGACTGGCAACATTGACACGTAAAAATAAAGATCATTATTGTTATGTTAAGAATAGCATAGAATGGCAGATGTCCTAAATAGCACTCTGGCCTCAGAATCCGCCCTTAAGGCATTCGGATCTGGCTGAAGAGCCCATGAGAGTTTTTTAGGCATGGAAAGCCAAGACACTCTGGAAAAAAATAAGACCTAAATGAAAGATCTCTGCATATGAGATCCCAGTAGAAAGAATGGGCCATCAAAGTAGGAGGTACCTTTCTCAGAAGGGAGGAGAGAACTTCCACTTTGACTATGACCCTGTCGGAATAAGATCGATGTTGGCAAACCCTAAAGGCTTCCATAACCTTGGCAACTCATGACTAGAGCCTAGGAAGATTACTGACGCCATAAACAAGAGTGTCAAATTGTTAAATCAACAACAGGAGTCACTGTGTACTTTCATCTCATGTGGGATCTGTCCTTAATGTGTTGTCCAATGTGAAGTAATGCTATAACTAGTACTGAAACAGTATTTTTAGACTTTGTGTCTCTGTGGGTGAAAACTGATGAAATCTTTACTTAGCATATACTGAATCGATCTTCTGTATATAAAGATAATTGGAAATAAAAAAAAACAAACCTGGTGTTAAATTGGAAACTGCATAGAAACTTAATCATTTTTTTTTTAAAATATCATGTAGGATCTCTGTCCTTAATGTGCTATACATTGTGATTTAATGCTATAACTAGTACTCAAACAGTATGTTTCACTTTGTGTTACTATGTGGGGGCAAACTGTTGAAATCTTTACTTAATATATACTAAACTGATCTTCTGTATATAAAGAGAATTGAAAATGAATCTTGATGTGAATGGAAGTGGAAAGGGAGCGGGAAAGGGGAGGGTTACGGGTGGGAGGGAAGTTTTGGGGGGGAAGCCATTGTAATCCATAAGCTGTACTTTGGAAATTTATATTCATTAAATAAAAGTTTTAAAAAATTAATTAATAGAATAGCTAGCTCCCCAGGTTGTAGTCCCAGTCAGGGTGCCAGTTCTGTCCCGGTTGTTCCTATTGCAGTCCAGCTCTCTGCTGTGGCCCAGGAAGGCAGTGGTGGATGGCCCATGTCCTTAGGCCCTGCACCCACATGGGAGACCAGGAGACCTGGCTCCTGGCTTCGGATTGGTGCATTGTGCTGGCCACAATGCTCCAACCGTAGCGGCCATTTGGGGGGTGAACCATCGGAAAAGTAAGACCTTTCTCTCTGTCTCTCTCTCTCACTGTCTAACTCTGCCTGTCAAAAAAAAAATAATAATAAATAAAGAATAGCTAGCTCCATTTAGTTCACAATTTCTAAATTAGAAAGTTAGAAAATGATCCTATTTCCATGGCAGTGCACAAAGTAACCTAAGGCAATAGAAAATTAGGACCAGGGATGTGCATAATCCAAAAATAACAGTGAGAATGACAAAGAACATTCATTGCTTGCTTTGGTGTCTTTTTTGAATATTTAAAATTTATTACATAGTCTAAGGTGGGATAAAGTGAAGTGTTATATATGGAAATATGTTGAGGAGGCCAGTGCTGTGTTGTTAATCAGACATCTGCAGCCCTGGCATCCCATATAGACACTGGTTCAACTCCAGGTTGTTCCACTTCTGAACTAGCTCTTTGCTAATATGCCTGGGAAAGCAGAGGAAAATGGTCCAAATGCTTGAGCCCCTGCAGCCATGTGGGAGACCCAGAAGAAAAGTGATTATGGCCATTTGGGGAGTGAGCTAGTGTATATAAAATCAATCTCTCTCTCTCTCTCTCTTTCTCTCTCTGTATCTGTGCCTGTCAAATAAAATAAATAAATAAATATTTAAAAAAATAAAATATATTGAGTTATACTTAACAGTTTAGATAAATATACACTAAAGTAGAGATCAAAAGAGATGAAATGAAATAACAGCTAATAGAATGAATGGTGAAAAGCAAAACATGGAATAAACTTGCTTAATTATTCTTATGCAGTCATGTCTAGGTTCTTTCATGTTGCTTGGAAGAACATTTAAGATTTAACATTGGCTTAACATATAGGTTGTCTCACAGAATAACTTGGTAGTTTGTCAGTCTTCCAGAAGTGAGCTAGTCTCCTCCTTTGTGCTCCAAAATGGACAGCATGCATCACGCATTACACACTCTGGTGGGTTGACCCAAAGAGAATTCATTGCTTTCTATAGAAGAGCATGAGCTGCTGCCACTTAAAATATCTATACTATTACTTCCCTCTTGGTGAATGTCTAACTTTACAATATTCTTTCAAATGTCATTCAACATTGGCAACACAGGAAACTAAAGCCCCAGTGATGTGGAATACAAATGAAAAATCAGACATTGGAGAATATTTCCCAGTAGATGCTAGGCAGTTTAATTCTTCAAATCCATGACAATGACTGTCATGAGAGGAAGCATGTAGAATAGCCATCACCTGTAGTCCCCAGGATTGAAAAAATAAAACAAACATATGATTGGGGAGGAGGTGGGCACTGAAATTGTACATTTCATGTCTTAAGAATCAAAGAACTAATTGAAAATTTTTGAACTTTGAAAAACAATAAGAAACTGTTGGAAGTCCTCGAGGTGAAAATAACCTATCAGGACCTCAGTATAACAATAAGGGTATGTGGTGCTGACGGGTGTGTGCATGTATAATGTTTTGGGCCAAAGTCTCTAATCTCTGAATACACCGAGTCCACATGCAGCATATGAAGAAGCAATGGGGTGATCTGTGCCTGTGCAGAAAGGCTAAGGATGTCCCTTTTCTGGTTGGCCAGTAGATTTGGGTCTAATCCCTAACCCCAATCCACTTCCTATTAAATTTATCTTGTGAAAGCTGACAAGGGAGTCAGATTGGTGCCTTGCTCCTGTCTCCTTACCTGGTTGCCTTGCAATGAACTTTCTCCCTGCAGAAGACCGTGGTTTTGATACTGGTTCTCTGATGGCTCTGGACAACTGAACTCACATTGGCTTGGTAACAATATATTTAACACTTTTTTTCATTCATTCATTTATTTCTCTCATAAAATGTCTGGGGGACCATTGTTTCAATCTGATATACCAGGTAAATAAAAATGAAATCCTCACTGCCTGCTGTGATCTTACACAGGGCTTAGCAAAGTATGTCATGCTGGCTGAAGACAAAATGGAACATTTATATAGGGCAAGGAGCAAAGAAATTTGGCTCTATCTTATTTCCTTTTTGGAATAATAGAAAAAGTATCGACATTTATGAGATGTCAAAAAGGTCAAATAAAGCTTTGGTAACCTTCAGGCCTTTAATATCTTCAGTAGGTTCAAAATCCAATGTGGCATCAAGCTAATATTTGTATACTCCTTTGAGAATGCATTTCTTGTTCAAAATATAATCAAAGAGAATGAGACAAATGAGATTTTGTTCAAAAATATTGTATGTGGCAGAACTTGAAAAGTCACTTAATGTTCCACAGTAATTAATTCTTTTATTTTAAAATGTATCCTCTAAGGCTTTTAATGTTGATGATGACAGAATCTGTTTGACACTAAGTAAAAACAACAATGTGGCTGGAAGAATAGAAGGCATCTCATAGTAACAAGCTTTAAATTAATTATGAAAAGACTGAGTTGGCCAGACAAGGAAGAGAAAAAATAACAACACCAGTTTTCATTTGACCTTGTTCTTTAAAAGTGTTTGATTGGTTGATTCTCTGCAAGTACCTTTTGAGAGTTACAATGTCACAGAAGTTGACAATGTAAGAACATTTTCTTAAAGTACAGACATATGTGCATAGGTCAGATATAGCTCTAAATACGTAATGCTGAATTTGATGGTTTTACAAAGTCTGGAAATTTAACAAATTTATTTTGTACAAAATGTTTACATGCTTGTATAAAAATTGCTTAAAAATTGTAAGTCATTTTATAATATGTCTCAAATAAGAAATGAGTAGATCATTTGGCTTGGTAGTAATGGCAAAGATAAAAACAAAGAGAAACAACTACAACAAAAATAAGTGAAGGAATGTTGCTGTTCCCTGTCTCTAAGTCATTCACATCCAAGGACAATGATTACTTTACACTTTTATCTTCCTAAATCAATTTCATTTCACTTTCCAAACCTTCAAATTATAATACTTTTTTTTTCTATACGCTACTGGATTTTTAGTTCCTTCATAAATTGCATTCATGGTCAATCTTTCTGTAATCCAGTTGGAATATACTGCTAACTGAAGCCACATACATAATCCTACCTCTAAGATGCATAAATCTTGTGTTAGCTCCCCTACAAGCAAAATGCAAAAAGGAGATTAGGTCAGTAGGGACATCTCAGTGTACTTCCTTGTTTCTTACTAACGTAACATTGAAGGAATTCCTTGTTTTTCAAACATTTTATTGAATTACATACCTCAAAAATAAAATCATAATATGTTTGAAATTATTTTGATTTTACTTAAGTAATCATTCACTTGAGTAACATGAAATTGCCTATAGTAGTTGTTTTGGTCTACTTAATTGACTGTTTCATGAAGTATACCTAATGTTATGTATTGACTTTGTTTAACTTTAGCTTTATACTTATTCTTAGCAGATTAAGGTCACTTCTAAAATATAAATGTCTGCAAAAGAGACAACTTGTAATTTCAATGGTAATAACAGTTTGTATCTAAAATGTTCATATTAATTTTATTTTTTCCTTTTTTGGTTTAGCTCCCACATATAAGGGAGAACTTATGGTATGTGTCTTTTATTGTTCAGCTTATTTTAGTCATCATGATGTACTCTATTTTGCATCCATTTTGACATAAATCATTATTTTTGTTATGGAGTAATATCTCAGTGTGTGTGTGTGTGCGTGTGTATGTATCACATTCTCTTTACTTTTTATCTGATGATGGACATCTTGGTTCATTACACAATTCAGCTGTTGTGATAGTGCTGATATAAACATAGTGTGCAACTATCTCTTTGATAAAATGTGCTCATGTCTTTTGGGTATAGACCAAGAAGGGACATTGCTAGATCATATGGCAAGTCTATTTCTAGTTTTCTTTCAAAGAAATATCCATGCTGCTTTCCCCATTTGCTGCACTTACACTCCCAGCAACAGTTTTTGAGAGTTTCACTTTATCCACCCCTTTTCCAACATTTGTGCCTGTCTTTTGCATAATAGACACTCTGACAGAGGTAAACCAATATTTGGCCATGGTTTGATTTGCATTTCACTAGTAATGTTCAACATTTTTTCATATATTTGTTGGTCATTTGCATTTCTTTTGAGAACTGTCTATTGAAGTCCTTTGCTCGTGTCTTCAGTGGATTTTTTAAGTGTTGAGTTTTTTGGGTAGTTGATATATTCTGGATATTAATTATTTGTCAGGTAAGAGGCTTGCAAATATTTTTCTTGATTAAGATGGCTGTCCATTCATTCTAGAGAAAGAAATATGTATTAGTATTTTTACAAATATAGTTTTGTCAAGCTTGGCTTTATATCTTTGTATATAAAGAATTATATAATACGGTATTTTTAATGATCTATGCTTTTTTATAATTCATCGTATATGAGTGAAATAGACATCTTTTCATTTGATTGTTGTTTAGAGCCCTTGCCTGTATTCCTGCTTAACTGTGACCTATTATTTTTTACTTGTTGAACTCTTTATTTAGTGGAGTATTAAGACTTTCACTATAATGTAAATTAAAAATATCTTAAAAAAAAAAAAGAAGTAAGAAAGGAAAAAAGGAAGAAGGAAGGAGGAAGGGAAGTATCACTATAAGAATTTTATCTATGAACTACATTAAATCTGTTCTCTTTATATTAAAATAAATAATTAAAGATATTAATGTTTATATATAAGTGTGAAATAGAAAAGACAGAGTATATTTATTTTATGAGTATTCTTAATTATATCATTATCAATGTAAAATATCCAAGTAATTCTTATTGATAGTATCTATTAAAAACTTATTCAAGGTTAAATAACCTAAAATACATTAAGATCTGTAATTCATTCTATTGTGCATTTAAAAAAATAAAAAGGAACAAAACTTACAACTTAAATAGATACCTAGCAAGCATGGACCAGATCTAGTCACGCGCCAATTTATGTGATATATCAACAAAATCCTTAGGAACAATGGAGTAACAAATGAAAGCCAATAGTAGAGATTACGTTGTAGGAAGTAGGGTAAGAAATGAGTTATTTATTTTTATTTTATTTATTTATTTATTTATTTATTTTTTGACAAGCAGAGTGGACAGTGAGAGAGAGAGACAGAGAGAAAGGTCTTCCTTTTGCCATCCTCCACTGCACTCCCTGGCCACAGCAGAGAGCTGGCCTGGAAGAGGGGCAACCGGGACAGGATCGGTGCCCCGACCGGGACTAGAACCCGGTGTGCCAGCGCCGCAAGGCGGAGGATTAGCCTAGTGAGCCGCGACGCCGGCCTGTGAGTTATTTATTTTTAAATGGTAATCATAGATATCAAAAAGAATGGGAATTTAGATTCTAATATTAGATCTTAATAAGTCCATATATATCAGGTTATATCTGAGAAATAATCACAGCTATCTCTGTCATATATTTCATATTAGGTTATACATACTATTTCCTGTCTTAAAGAAACTTACTTTTTCAGGTTAATGCCAATACTGTTTTAATAAACATTCTTTCTCTCCTTAGAACTAGAATAGACTTTCTATAAAATATCTATAAAGTTCAGGAATGACCATGTCCCAAAATTTGGGCCATGTTTGACTGATTCTCACATCTAAACTTTCATATCTGAAGTCATGGTTAGGCTTTTTTAGTTCCTTAAAAATTCTCTGAGAAATTCGAATTACTACATACTGATTGCATAGTCTTACCTAGGGAGACAAACGTTGATTATAAGTTGAGACTAAACTGTCTCTGGTGAGCCTCCACACACTATAAAATTCTCTTTGATTTTTATTTATGTTAAACCAAATCATTTTCACTATCTGAAAGATCAATATACCATGAATTTTAAGGGATCCATAGACGAAAATAAACCATGGTTTTTAAGAACTAACTTGATTCATAAACTAATGTTTTCTTTAACTTTCCTCATTACTATTAAAGTCAAAACATAAATAAAAGATTAAGATACTCTAACCAGGCCAGACAGGATGCTTGAGAACACATGCATGCACATCTTCACTGTGAAATTTCACTGACTTTAAAAAAAATTCTCATTTTATAAATTAAATCTATAGCATAACTGAAATCAAGAAGAATGCCTAATGGAAAGTTTTTAGAAAAAATAAATGCTACAGTCAGAGTTCTCCTCCAAGATGTGAATAACAAAATGAAAAGTCAGTACATTGTTGAGAAATCCAGAACACACGAATTTAGTCAAGTGTTCAAGTTTATCGTCACTATAAGTATGACATACCAATCCAGAAAGACACATATCAAGTGTGCTGTTCTTATCACAAATCCCTAACCCCGTTCCAATCGTGTGTAACATCGAACAACTATAATAACTATATCACAAAATAACTACTCTACACTCATCAATGGTGTCAGTCCCTGAAAGGTCAAGGAAATAGTATGGGATTGTTGCAGTATGAAGGAGATTAATGAGAAATAGCAATGAATTGCAATGGGAATTACTAGTTGGAATTATAAAACAGAAAAATGATATGAGATGTCAACTTAAAACAATTAAATCAGTCCTAAATAACTAAAGGGGAGTTTTATTCAAAGAAAGAGAGAAAGAGAGAGAGAGAGGAGGAAGGATGAAAGGAAGGAAGAGAAGGGAAAAGAAGGGGAAAGGAGGGGAAGGGAGGGGAGGAGAGGGGAGAGGGAGGGAGGGGAAGGGAGGGGAGAGATTTACAGATTGGGGGATTCAGTCAAAAACGGGGAAAAAAAGGGGGGGCTTTGAAAGAACAGATTGGCTGTCTTTCAGACGGAATGTCCTTTTCTAGGTCCCCATTCAATCCCTTATGCAAATAATGGATTCAATTTTATTCAGTTATGAACGGTTTATGTAATCAAAATATGAGAGTTATCAAATTAGACTAGCTGACCATAGTTTGCAGTCCCTTTTTGGGAAACTGTGTACCTAGGCTGGCGTAAAGGGCTGCAGAAGGGCCGGTGCTGTGGCACAGTAGGTTAATTCTCCACCTGCGGCACCAGCATCCCATATGGACAATGGTTTAGTCCTGGCTGCGCGTCTTCTGATCTGGCTCTCTGCTATGGCCTGGGAAGGTAATAGATGGTGCAAATGCTTGGAGCCCTGTACCTGCATGTGAGACCCTGAAGAAGCTACTGGCTTTGGCTTCGCATCTGCCATTCTGGGAGTGAACCAGTGGAAGAAAGAGCTTTCTCTCTGTCTCTCCCTCTCTCTGTCTGTAACTCTATCTCTCAAATAAATGAATAAAATCTAAAAAAATAGTATAGGCCAGCGCCATGGCTCACTAGGCTAATCCTCCTCCTGCGGCGCCATCACCCTGGGTTCTAGTCCCGGTTGGGGCGCCAGATTCTGTCCCGGTTGCCCCTCTTCCAGTCCAGCTCTCTGCTGTGGCCTGGGAAGGCAAAGGAGGATGGCCCACGTACTTGGGCCCTGCACCCGCATGGGAGAGCAGGAGAAAGCACCTGGCTCCTGGCTTCAGATCAACGCGATGCACAGGCCTTAGCGCGCCAACCACAGCAGCCATTGGGGGGTGAACCAATGGAAAAAGTAAGACCTTTCTCTCTGTCTCTCTCACTGTCCACTCTGCCTGTCAAAAAAAAAAAAAAAAAGTATAAAGGGTTACAGAGTGGATTTTCTAGAAATCCGTGAAGCCTCCAACCTCCAAATAGCTATTTGGCTTCGTTTGATTCCATGTCAATTCAGTCACTTAAGGTCCAATTTGAAAATTCAGCTTTCCAAGGGTCTGTAGAAGAACTGGCAAAGTTTTGAATTTCTGCCCTGACAGAAACATAATTCTTGTATTTCTATTCCTTCTTTTTGTAAGAAAGGAAAGCGTATTAGGCATCAAACAAGGGAATAAACCAAAGTCCTTCTTTGAGCCTAAATAGGAGAAGCTAATAAAAGGGAATATACTTTGAATCATCAAATATATCGAGGGTATTTAGCACCAGGCTTGCACTGTATATTTCATGAGCTCCATTGGATTCACTTGCAAATAAAGTGTAATTAATAGAACGTTAGACTTTGTTCAAATATCTGCCTGACATGTCCTAAGTATTGACATTAATCAGTTAAGAATCTTCTTTTAAAACAGAATTTCTGATTAAGTTAATATGGAGTAGGGTCCATGCATTGGCATTTTTTTAACAAAGCACTAGAAAAAAGCAGGAGAATTCTAATTTACATTCAGGTTTGTGATCCACTTTTCACTTTTCTCTGAATAACTAATTTAACCTTGTGGGGCTTCCCTGAATACAGACAGGGCACTAAAGTTTACATCCTCTAACTTTACACTGTGTTGTTTTTGTAACCAAGAACGTAGGATTCAGGCAAAAAGGAACTCTGGCAGAGAAACTGAACCCTCCTGAGCTGGTTTTTCAGAGAACGTCCTATGAGAGCTTATGTTGAAATATCATGCAGCCAGAGAGAATACAGACCATCAGAACAAATAACAATTAAAGCTGCAAGAAACCAGTTTGAGTCCGATCTTTGTGATCTAAATGGACCTTTCCTCATAATACTGAATTCCCCACCTATGGGAAGAGATTGCCACCGGAACTTCTAATCTATGACAGTGTATGCCACTTGCATTTGTAAGCAATAATCTCCTCTTCTGCTACATACTAGATGCCCCCCTGATATTTGCTATGAAAAAACACTGGTACACTGCTTCGCAGCAGGCTGTTTCTTTAGGGAACTGTATCTTCCAACTCTCTCCTTTACCTATCACAATAAAATTCTCTCTGAGCATCTCCTGTTTGAGGATGATTAACTGGGGGCACCTCCAGTAGGTAGTCCCTTGCATCCAGTAACATTTTCTGCTATTAATTTTATTAGTCATATTTGAATAAGTTAGTAAAAGGAGTTGTCTTGATAGCCTTAATAGCAGCACCTCTGTAGTTGTAGGAGATATTTCGAGCGTTTGATCCTGACAGCAGAGAGAGGGGACCTGATCAGATGTCTCCATGCTTTCCTTCAGGGAATGGAACATCTCCTTTTAACTAAGACAGTTTATCAAATGTGTGACACCCACTGATTCTCAGCACAGTGCCTTCAGGCTTATGGGTAATGGGAACCTACTTAGAGTTGAGCATTAAGTGGTCCCTTGTCCAGTACATGAAACTCTTTAATGTCATTTATTTTCTGTTTAGATGGCTTTCTCGTGAAATTTGAAGAGATAAATTCTTAGGCCCTTCTACAATTTTACTTAACGTTAAAAAAATTACTATTTTACTATAGAAAAAAAGGTTTCTTATCATATCTCTATCATGTATGAGCTATTGATCTATAATCTCTCTCTTTCTCTCTCTTTATATATATATATATATATATATGTGTGTGTGTGTGTGTTTCTAAATACAGTGAATTAAATTCATATGTATATGACTTCTGTCTTAGTTTGTTTCTGTCTAAGTGTGTCTAAAGACCCTGAAATTAAATAGCCCTTAATTTGAAATTAACTTTTACTCTCTATCCTTGAGAAAAAAAGTAAACAAACAAACAAATCATCAAATGAACACCCTGCCAAAATCTTTAATAGTTGTTGCAGTTTGATCTTAACTGTAATAAACAAGTATGTACATATGGTTTTTTTAATATGTTTCTAAATTTTAACTCAATATTATTAATAAAATTTCTTACTTTTTTTGTTTATAAACATGGGGGTGGGGCTGGCTTGTTAAGCTGCTGCCTGTGACACCAACATCCCACTTGAATGTCAGTCCAAGGCCAAGGTGCACCACTTCTATCCAGCTCTGTGCTCTTGTGCCTAGGAAAGGAGAGGATGATGACCCAAATGTGTGGGTCTCTGCTCTCCATGCCAGAGACCAGGTTGAAATTTCTGACTCCTGTGTTCAGCCTAGTCATGCCATAGTCATTTTGGCCATTTCGAGTATGAACCAGCAGACGGAAGGTCTGTATCTCTGTTTCTGTCTCTCTCCTTAACCTTGCCTTTCAAATAAAGAAATATGAAGGGGCTTTATGTATTGAAGGAACTACTTCATATCTATTTGATAAAATTTAGATAAAATGATCATATATAAGTCCTATATTTTTATCTCAAAAAAAAAAATTGACAGAGTTAGACAGTGAGAGAGTGAGACAGAGAGAAAAGTCTTCCTTCCATTGGTTCATCCCCCAAATGGCCGCTACGGCCAGAGCTGAGCCTATCCAAAGCCAGGAGCCAGGTGCTTCCTCCTGGTCTCCCATGTGGGTGCAGGGCTCAAGCACTTGGGCCATCCTCCACTGCCTTCCTGGGCCACATCAAAGAGCTGGACTGGAAGAGGAGCAACTGGGACAGAACTGGTGCCACAACCGGGACTAGAATCTGGGGTGCTGGCACCGCAGGCGAAGGGTTAGCCTAGTGAGCAATGGCGCCAGCCTGAAAATTTTTTAAAGTTTTCATTCATGAGTTATTATTGATTTTTGATGTCTTCCTAATTAAATTTCATCAACAATTTTCATTTTTATTGTTAGCAAGTACATATTAAAGGTAATTATATCTGTTATGGTCACATAAGACACTGCTTATAAGCACGGAGACAGTTTCTTTCAAATTAGATTTTTATTAAATGGATATAAACAGAAATGCTATGTTACCTGCTACTTGATGGAAGCAGAATTAATTAAAAGATGTGAGGACAGTATAAGCATCATTGTAAGGTGACCAATCTATGCAAAATTTGCTCATTGAATTTGCATATGGAAGAATGAAGCCTGGGGAAAATATTCCACTTGAACAACTCTTTTATAAACAAAATAAGCATTCTATAAAGTATACCTATCATTTAAAGTATTAACTGCAAATGAGTAGACGTTTTCAATTCTAAAAAAAAAAAATCTCATTTTCATTTTGCTCTTAATGAAAAGGTAGCAATTGATTGTTCTCATATTTCAAAGGAAATAACAGATTCATCTAATGAATTTCCCAAAGCAATATTTATAGTAAAACTTGCAGATAAAATTCAAAGGTAATATTTCTGATCACAATGAAAGGATGCATAAAGGATCAATGGAAATCAAAGCATTAAATTAAGATATTTCTATAGTTTATGAAAGAGTGAAGTAGTAATAGTAAGGATTTATGATTTATTATATATTGCCTAATGGTTGGCATTATGTTTTTGTCCGATAGTTTTCCAATGTCTATGGAAATTTTTGGAGAAAAGAAGTCATTATAATCATACTACAAGCTTACCTATATTTAAAGCAAATAATGACACCGGTTTTGAGTGAGAATCGAAGAAGTTTTGTAACTACCACATGTCCTAAGTTTCAAGGCATTTTAAATGTGTTACTAAATGCTATATTAAGTATATTTATAATGAAATTATAGGTAAAATTCTGCTTCAAAATTGTAGTCCACACACTTACGTGTGTGCTTGCACACATTCATACGCATGATATGCACATGAAAACAACAGCAGCATTTCTGCTTGCATATGTTAAGGAAAGGAAAGATGTCTGAAACTTGCATCTGTTCTGTATGTGAATATGCCTATTTGTGGTCTTATTGCCAAAGGCTTAAACTTATATTCATAAGAGATGATAGGTTTAAATGTTGGCTATGTACAGATTATCCTGTGTGGGGATTTCATAATCTTCCATAAAGCTATAGTGTTGAATTCAGAGGGACACAAATTCCTTTAAGTAAAATGCTGTGCAAGGTTTAAAATAGTGTCTATTTATATGCACACATGTAAGATACACAAATAAGCACACTGATATTTATATACATATATTTATATGCATACCTTTTATTTATTTATTTATTTTTTTGACAGGCAGAGTTAGACAGTGAGAGAGAGAGACAGAGAGAAAGGTCTTCCTTCCATTGGTTCACACCCAAATGGCCGCTACGGCAGGAGCTGCGCCGATCCAAACCAGAAGCCAGATGCTTCCTCCTGGTCTCCCACACGGGTGCAGGGCCCAAGCACTTGGGCCATCCTCCACTGCCTTCCCGGGCCATAGCAGAGAGCTGGCCTGGAAGAGGGGCAGCAGCGAAACAGAATCGGTGCCCCAACCAGAACTAGAACCCGAGGTGCTGGCGCTGCAGGCGGAGGATTAGCCTAGTGAGCCGAGGCGCCGGCCACCTTTCATATTTTTGAACTCCTAAATAATATAGCCATTCCAAGCGAGATTATTTTATTCCTTGATTCTTATCTGTGAATTCTGAAGCAAAATCTGATAAAAAAAAAAAAAAGATGTGATCTAATTTAAATATAGTTTATGAAGTCATTATATGATTTAGCATGTTCTATATCCTACTGGAAATGATTACATGGTCTTTGACACGAGTAAAACCAAGAAAGCTAATAGAAGCTACTGGGTTGATGTTGGCTGTCAAACAATATTGAAGCATCATGAGCTTTATCTTGGCATTACTAGATTTAAGGTATTTCCCTAATTTTTATGAACATTCCTTAAGTTCTCATTCTCTTCCAATAAAAAGCCAGGAGCCAGGAGCTTCCTCCAGATCTCCCACGAGGGGTCTGGGGCCCAAGGACTTGGGCCATCTTCTACTGTTTTCCCATGCCATAGCAGAGAGTTGGATGGGAATTGGAACAGCCAGGACTAGAACCGGCACCCATATGGGATGTTGGCACTGCAGGCTGCGGCCTTACCTACTACACCACAGCACCTGCCCATATTTTTAAAGAACTAATGCCAATTCTTCCTAAACTACACAAAACAGTTGAAAGGGAGGGAATCCTCCCGAATTCCTTCCCTGAAGACAGCATCACCTGAATTCCAAAACCAGAAAAAGATACTACAAAGAAAGATTAGACAAAAACCCTGATGGATGTCTATGCAGAAATCTTTACCAAAATATTAGATGATAGAATCCAATAGCACATTAGAAAGATCATTTACCCAGACCAAGTGGGATTTATCCTTGGTGTGCAGGGATGATTCAGTATTCTCAAATCAATAAATGTGATATATCATATTAATAACTTGAAGAATAAAAATCACATGAAAATCTCAATAGATGGAGAAAATCATTTGATAAAATACAACATCCTTTCAAGATAAAAATCTTAAGCAAATTGGGTATAGAAGGAACATGCCTCAATATAATTGAGGTAATATACAATAAACCCACAGCCAGCACTATATTGAATGTGTAAAATTTGGAAGAATTTCCACTAAGATCTGGAACCAGACAAGGATGCCCACTTTTACCACTGCTATTTAATATAGTCTGGAAGTTTTAGCCAGAGCCATTAGATAAGAAAAAGAAATTGAAATGTTAAAAATTGGAAAGGAGGAAGTCAAATCATCTCTGTTTGCAGATGACATGATTCTATATGTAGGACAATTGAAAGACTCCACTGAAAGACTATTGGAATGCGTGAGTTTTATAAAGTTTAAGGATATAAAAATAGCACACAAAAATCAGCAGCATTTATATACACAGAAAATTATATAGCTGAACAAGAATTTCTAAGATCAATTGCATTCAGAATAGCAACAAAAATTAATACCTTGGAATAAATTAAACCAAGGAAGTAAAAGACTCTACAATGAAAATTACAAAACATTAAAGAGAGAAATATAAGAAGATGGAAATATGTAAAAATTCTTCCATTTTCGTGCATTTGAAGAATTAACATGACTAAAATTCCCATACTACTGAAAGCAACTTACACATTTAATGCTATCAAACAAACAAACAAACAAACAAAAAAACACCCATGGCATTCTTCTCAAATCAAGAAAAAAAAGATGCAAACATTTTTTGTGGAAACACAAGAGGCCTCAAATAACTAATGCAATATTAAACAACAAAAAAGAAACCTGGAGTCATCACAGTATCAGATTTCAAGGCATACTTTGGCATGTTATAATAAAAAAAAAATCTGGTGTTGGCTCAAAAATACACATGTAGATAAAGAAAAGAAGTAGAATACCCAGAAATCAATCCACACATCTATAGCCAGCTAATCTTTGACAAGGTATGTAAAATCAATCCCTGGACAAAGGATATTCTCTTCAAAAATGGTGGGAAAAATTGGATCTCTACATTCAGAAGTATGAAACAAGACCCCTATCTTACACCTTATACAAAAACCAACTCAAAATGGATCGAAGACATAAGTCTATGACATCATCCTATCAAATTACTAACGGAGAATATTGGGTAACCCTCTAAGACATTGGCATAGGCAAAGAGTTCTTAAAAAAGACTCCAGAGGTACAGGTAATTAAAGCCAAAATAGAAAAATGAAATCACATCAAGCTGAGCACCTTCTGCACTGCAAAGGACATGCTTAATAAAATGAAGAGGCAACTGACATAATGACACAAAGTGTTTGCAAATTATACAACTGATAAAAGATTAATATCGAGAATCAACAAAGAGTTCAAGAAAGTAAACATCAAGAAAGCAAACAACCCAGTTAAGAAATGGGCAAAGGACTTAAAAGACACTTTTTTCTTTTTCTTTTTTTTCATTTATTAAACTTTTATTTAATGAATATAAATTTCCAAAGTACAGCTTATGGGTTACAATGGCTTCCCCCCCTCCCATAACTTCCCTCCCACCCACAACCCTCCCCTTTCCCACTCCCTCTCCCCTTCCATTCGCATCAAGATTCATTTTCAATTCTCTTTATATACAGAAGATCAGTTTAGTATATATTAGGTAAAGATTTCAACAGTTTGCCCCCATATAGCAACATGAAATGAAAAAAAAAATACTGTTGGAGTACTAGTTATAGCATTAAATAACAGTGTACATCACATTAAGGACAGAGATCCTACATAATATTTTTTTAATTAATTAATTTTCTATGCCATTTCCAATTTAACACCAGGTTGTTTTTTTTTTTTTCATTTCCAATTCTCTTTATATACAGAAGATCGATTCAGTATATAATTAGTAAAGATTTCATCAGTTTGTACCCACACAGAAACACAAAGTATAAAAATACTGTTTCAGTACTAGTTATAGCATCACTGCACATTAGACAACACATTAAGGACAGATCCCACATGGGATGTAAGTACACAGTGACTCCTGTTGCTGACTTAACAATTTGATACTCCTGTTCATGGCGTCAGTAATCTCCCTAGGCTCTAGTCATGAGTTGAAAAGGCACTTTTTTCAAAAGAGGAAATTTAAATGTTCAACAGACACATGAAAAATTGCTCAGGATTACTAGCCATCAGAGCTAAGTAAATGAAAATCACTATGAGGTTTCAACTCACTCTAATTAGAATGGATCTCTTACAAAGACGAAAAGAAAATAATAAATGCTGGCAAGGAAGTGGGGGAAAATGTCCCTAATGTACTGTTGGTTGCAATGTACACTATTACACCATTGTGGAAGACAGAATGGGGATTCCTCAGAGATCTGAAAATAGATATATCATATGACACAGTCAGCTCATGCCTAAGAATTTACCCAAATGGAATGAAATCAGCATATGAAAGAGTACCCCCAGGCCTTTTGCAGGTCAATTCATCATAACTAAATTATGGAATCAAACTAGATGTCCATCAGCCAATTACTGCATAAAGGAAATGTGGTATATAAACACTGTGGAATACTATTTAGCCATACAAAGAATTTTGAAATCCTATCTTTCACATCAAAATGATGCAACTGGAAACCATTATGCTTAGTGAAATAAATCCATCCCAGAAGTACAAATATCATATGTATTCCCTGATTTATGGTAACTAATGGGATAAACAAAGTAACATACGTTAGGGAAATTGACATTTTGAGAACTGATTATTTTTACAGCCCTTGTCACTACTATTGTGGAACAGTGTTTTATTTTCTTATTATTGGTTTTTATTAAATTATTGACTTAGTAGAGGGTTAGTCATATGTTTATAAAACAAAATGAAAATATTTCATTGAAAACGTTAAAAAAGAATAAGAAAGGAAGAAGAAAGGAGGGCAGAAATATGGGAAGGTAGGATTGGAAGTAATACTATGCTCCTAAATGTATATCAGAGATCAATGAAATTTATACACCTTATATAAATTTAAAAATATTTTTAAAAAATAAAACAAAAAACCTGCAACTATTTTAAAAATGCTTATTTTTAAAGGCAGAGTTACAGAGAAAGAGAGGAGGAGACAGAGAGAAGTATCTCCCAGCTGCTGTTTCACTCCCCAAATGGCCACAATAGCCAGGGCTTGGCCAGTCTAAAGCCAGGTTCCAGGAACCAGAGCTTCATCTGTAGCTGGTACTTCAATGGGTGACAATTTGGGATGCTGGCATTGAAGGTAACTCTGGCCCCTAGAACTTCAGACGCTTTGAAGTATGCATGAGACTCTGACCTGGGTGTCTAGGGGAGGCTAGTGCAGTGACAGCTTGCCCTGAATGTCAGATAATCAATCAAACAGGACAACTAACTCTTCTAGACAGATAGTTTGACACTTGCACTGCACCCTTGTTAAGACATTTTCTGCAAAAACTCCTTGCTTCCAAACATGCAATAGACAAAAATTTTGTCATTTTATTAGTACTCTTGTCAAACCATCATTCCCTGTAGACACTTTTCACAAATAAGATTATTTCAGTATAATGATGTTATGGAAACAAATATCTATAATTCAGTGGTTTTCAGTCAATGGTTATTCAGGAAAAATGTAAATTTTTCCAACCATAATACAGCATTTTAAACAAATAGAAACAGGTAAGAAAATTTGAGCTACATTTCAAATATAATTGTTGAAAATTAGGTTCACAAGTAAATGTCCTGAAAGTATGTCAAATGACAGCAGTGGTGTTGCATGTCTGGCTTTTTTTGTTTGTTTGTTTTTTGAAACTGAGAAAAACATCAGTGCCTCCTTCTGACTGCAAACCATTCTCTGCCATTAACAACCTCTCCTGAACATTTCTTCTCAGACTTTGATATTTATCACTTGTTTCTATTTAGTATTTTAGAAATGGGCCTCTAAAAATTTAGTGTTAATAAAAATGTCGAGAGTAAGGCAAAGAATAAGAACAGTAATTTCAGGATAGGGCCAGAAGTAATTAACATTACTTTGATAATTGCAATAGTTTAATTATTTTTACATTTGACTTCATGTCAATTTTTATTGCTTTTAAGCACTTAGGAATACACATGAGGGATTTTGTAGATGTATCAACAAGTAAAAGATTCCTATTTATAATCATAGAAAATAAGGTTCTGGGTAGTATTATAAGATAAGCATATGGATTTTTGTAATTAAATTGTGTCATTAATTAGGAAATACCTGATTTTTATGGCCTTTATATTATACTGAAAAAGTTTTTATGATAATTTTGAAACTAGGTTAGTCACTCTAAAATCTTGATTAGTTTGATAAAGAGAAAAATATCACTTATAAATATACTTAAAAATGTAAAACTCAAATGTAGTGGAATAAATATGAATATAAGTGAATAATTTTGTGGAAGATATAAACCTTTATCTGATATAGAATGAAAATGAGAAAACATAATCAGCTAATAGATAAAAATTTGATATAACTCATCTTCAATTATAACACATTTTATTTATATAATTATCTATAAAAGTAACAGTATTACATCTATTTCAAATAATAATACTATAATAAATGCTAACTTTTGAGTGATGGTTCATTGGATTGGCAGTGAGGACATAACCGGTTCCCAGACACTCCAATTTGGGATGCTGATATCCCAAGCAGTGGTTAACCAGCCATGCCATAACACCTGATCCATTTATTTTTATAATCTTTATATTTTCAGTGGAATTTTCATAACATTTATATTCAATGTAATCACTGACAGTACTGTATGTAAAATTATATCTTGTTTTGTTCATTTTCTTTTCCACATGTGACAGCATGGCTGTTATTTTGTTTTATTTTTTTCATTTTTTACTTTTTCAGTTGTTACTTTATTTTCATTCCTGAACAATAGTTATTTATTTATTTTCAGTTATTGATCAGGAATTAACAATATGGGTTTGAGTGTTTTGTACAGAGGTTAAAATGCCATTTAGGATACTTACCTTACATAGAGAAGTGCCTGGATTTGAGTCCAGGTTCCTCTTTTCAACATCAGTTTCCTGTTTATGTGCTCCCTGGCAGGCAGTAAGTGAGGATTCAAGTACTTGGGCCCCTGCCTTCCATGTGGGACACCTGATTGAGTTCTAGCTTGCTGGCCCTGAACTGGCCCAGTCTCAGGTATTGCAGGCATCTGGGGCGTGTCCCAGAAAATGGAAGACCTCAAACATGTGTGTCTGTCTGCTTTTCAAATTAATTATATTAATTATAAAGTATTTACATTGTGGTGGATTTTGATTATTAAGACTTTCATCAAAACTAAAAAGCATCTTTCTTTGCACATGGAGAATAACTTCCTAACAGGCTTTGGTAATTTGACAGAGCCAATGTACACCCCACCAATACAATGGAGTACCGCATTTTCAAATATTTTCTAGTTCTGTTTTATCATTTAGTTCTAGAAATTTCCTTATCATTTTTTATAATATGAAAGATAATATAAAAAATAAATCGTGGTGAGTATTTAGCCTCATAGTTAAGACACCAGTGTCCCAGCTCACAGTGTCTATTTTGATGTTCGTTTCTGGCTTGTGATTCCAACTCTCTGCTAAAGCTGACTTTAGGAGGCAGAGGTGATCATTAAAGTAATTGAGTTATTTTCACTCATATGGGAGATTTTGACTGAGTTTGTATCTCCTGGATTTGACCTGGCCCAACTTTGGCCTTTTCAGACTTTTGAGAGGTGATCAGAAAATGGGAGTGGGCCCACTCTCTTTCTCATTTCTCTCTCTCTCTCTCTGTCTCTGTCTTTAAGATAAATACCTTTAAAATTTAATGATATAAAAAGTACATAAAGATTCATATGCTTTATTATTTTAACATAAAATAAATCATCACATTTTAATTAGAAAACTGTCACTTATTTTGGAAAGAGTACTTTGACTAATGCTTTATTAACTATTTCCATCCATCACATTGTAATGTAGAACAACTAGTAAATATATTCCTTCATGAGGAATTTATTGTATGTTTTTATAAAATATATTCAGGGTGCAGCAGTTACATCACGACTTTGAAAATTACATCACAAAGCCGGCGCCGTGGCTCAACAGGCTAATCCTCCTCCTAGCGGCACCAGCACACCGGGTTCTAGTCCCGGTCGGGGCACCGGATTCTGTCCCAGCTGCCCCTCTTCCAGGCCAGCTCTTTACTATGGCCCGGGAGTGCAGTGGAGGATGGCTCAAATGCTTGGGCCCTGCACCCCATGGGAGACCAGGAGAAGCACCTGGCTCCTTCCATCAGATCAGCTCGGTGAGCCGGCAGCAGCATGCCGGCCGCGGCGGCCATTGGAGGGTGAACCAACGGCAAAGAAGATCTTTCTCTCTCTCTCTCACTGTCCACTCTGCCTGACCAAAAAAAAAAAAAAAAAAAAAAAAAAAAAAAAAGAAAAGAAAAGAAAAAAGAAAATTACATTACATATCAGAGTGCCTAGATTGAAGTCCCAGCTCTGCTTCTTATCCGGCTTCATGTTAATGTACCCTTGGAGGCAACAGATGGTAGCTCATGTATTTTAGTCCCTAGCATCCACTCTGAAGAATGAGATGAAGTTTTAGGCTCCTAGCTTTGGCCTGGCCCAACCTCCGCTGTTGTAGGCATTTGGGGAGTAATCGGTGAATGGAACATTTTCTCTCTCTCTCTCTTTTGCTATAATGGCATTCAAGTATACTGAAAATCAATGAAAATTAAACACACACACACACACACACACATATATATATATATCTAGCAAGTTTTAAAGATTTTGAGACTTTTTACACCCATAGAACATATAATTTGATCAATAACTACATAAGTTGGAATCTAGTATTCTGAATACTGCTGATCAAATTGATCCTACCGATGAAATAAAACCACAGAATTTCTTAAACATAGTCAGAAGAAATTGCCATTTGGAAGGTTTTGAAGGATTTTTAAGTTCTACCATTCTTTTCTATATTTCTTCTCCCGGGATAATTGTTTCAGTGTAACCTAAATAATGTTAAAGTGATTCTGTAAATGAATCTCAAATTATCAATTTTGGTAGCATAGGACACATTTTGTTTTCATGGAACTATAGGCAGGCAGTAATTACTCACAGTCCTAATTTTCCATAATGCACTGACATCTTGCTGTGGATTACTCATTTTACTAAATGACACAAAATGTTCCCACAGTCAGTTGACAGTGTTTACACAACAGATGTGCTTCGACAACTTAAAATTGTCTTACCTAGAAAAACAAATGTTATATTGGAGATTGTAACCATTCTGGAGATAATTTCTAACTTTGATTATTTATATTTTAATATATTCAGATTTAAACAAAACCTTAGAAAAAATGAAACCTGAATTTCCTTTCAAATCTTGAGATTATTAGTTATCTGTTGTAAGCCCTAGATATTCCTATATGCTTCCTCTGAACCTTCCAATAACCCTACATGTAAAAGCCAAGGTAATTGTGCCCTACTTGGTGCCTAGGAGTAAATGGAAGGTATCACATTATCCTTCTGTACTTTGAGCACTTGATTTTTCCTTTAAATATTTAGTAACTATTGTAAACATAAGATTCTCTTGTCATAAAAACTTTTTAATCCCTCCTCTATCTAGGCATTTTTTTGGGTGTGCTTGTAGATCCATTGTACATTTAAAAAAGTAATGATTGAGCAACAAATAACATCATTACTAAAGAACATAACAAAATTGAAAGGTATCTGGAATTTTTATATTGTTTTTCTTTATCTTTGAGTAAATATTGTTATGTTATATTTATGATGTAGGGTAATTTAATCCTGGCTTGTAAATATTCATATCACAGAATAATATGTTGGTGATGTAAAATTTCTGTTAGTACGTGGCAGTATCATAAACTAACCTTCAGGGGTTTTATTATGTAACTGATTTCTATTAAGTTTCCAATGTAACTAACATATTTTATTGTTCCCTGGGCTCCGTAAGATTTGCAATGGAAATTAAACATGCATATATGTAATTGATTTTAGACCCAGAAGTTAAAACATATACTTGTCCTGAGTCAATTGTATACCTTTTCAGAAGACATTTACAAAACAGTTTGACATGAAATAACGATGTTTAGCATTTCTACACAAATGCATAACTTAACAAATACAAAGCAAATCCAGTCATCTCGTTAAACAGTGTCAATAAAAATTTATACTGTGAAGATAATTACTCCAGTTCCATACTTTTCTAGAGATTAAATATCTAAGGGCTAAAATTATAATCCTACTGCAAATTATTATGTTAATTTATCTATTAAGAGTGTTTCAGTATTTAAATCATGGCAGAGCAGACAGATTAACAGTACTTCAGTGCTGCTTAACTTTTGATGTAGTTTAAGATTCCCCTCATCCACTGGATGGGCCTTGGTTGACTCAGAAAAATCATCCCAACACCATCAGTCTTACAGGAAATACACCTGAACTGATTCATAGTAAAGCCTAAGCTACCTATTCAGAGGAGGCAAAGAACGGTTCTATCTTTGGAAGGAAAGATGTTTTATATAATGTCTGAAGTTGCTTCTGCCGTGTTCATAAATCTGTAGTTAACAGAAGTAAAACAAAAAGTTTGTAGGCTATATGCTATTTCCTTGTAAACATACTTCACAAAGATATGTTATATTATATATTATTTGCAGTGAGGAAAAACTATACTTTTAAGCTATGACCATACTGTAAAGAGATGCTGAGCATGTTAAAATAGGATCCCTAGTGAAAACTACACACACACACACACTATATACACACACACAGACATATATAGAGACAGAGAGAAAGAAAGAGGAGGAAAAATAAATCAGACATGAATCATATCTATGCTCAAATGCCATTTGTCAATGTAGAACATCACAAATAAACTTTGAAAAATATTTTTAGGTTACATAAATGGAATTAGTAAGGTTGTAGGTAAAAGGTGAACATGCAAAAGCCATTTAAAAAAAATACAAACTGTGTAAGACTCAGTCACTGTGTGCTTACATCCCATGTGGGATCTGTCCTTGATGTGTTGTCTAATGTGCAGTGATGCTATAACTAGTACTGAAACAGTATATTTACACTTTGTGTTTCTGCGTGGGTACAAACTGATGTGATCTTTACTAATTATATACTGAATCGATCTTCTGTATATAAAGATAATTGGAAATGAAAAAAAAAACTGGTGTTAAATTGGAAATGGCATAGAAAATTAATTAATTTTTTAAAAAAATATTATGTGGGATCTCTGTCTTTAATGTGCTGTACACTCTTATTTGATGCTATGACTAGTACTCCAACAGTATTTTTTTTCACTTTGTGTTGCTATGTGGGGGCAAACTGTTGAAATCGTTACTTAATATATACTAGACTGATCTTCTGTATATAAAGAGAATTGAAAATGAATCATGATGTGATTGGAGGGGAGAGGGAGCGGGAGAGGGGAGGGTTGCGGGTGGGAGGGAAGTTTTGGGAGGGGGAAGCCATTGTAGCCCATAAGCTGTACTTTGGAAATTTATATTCATTAAATAAAAGTTTAATAAACCCCCCCCCAAATAATTGAAGAGCACTAAAGACAAATGAAGTGTTCATGTATAAATCTAAAATAAAAAATATGTGCCAGGATCTGGATGTGGAAGAGTGCAAAATATTGATCAATGAAATAAAGCATTAAACAAGTTCATATACATAGATTATAACATCCTAATGTAAGATGTCCTTTTTCTCAATTTAATGTTCATATTCAACACAATTCCAATAAAAAACCAGCAAACATTTTTTCAGATATTCACAAAATTCTTTTTCTCTTATTTAGTAAATATAAATTTCCAAAGTACAGTTTATGGATTACAATGGCTTTCCACCCCCCATAATTTCCCTCCCACTCGAACCCCTACCATCTCCCGCTCCCTCTCCCATTCCATTCACATCAAGATTCATTTTCAATTATCTTTATATACAGAAGATTGATTTAGTATATATTAAGTAAAGATTTCATCTGTTTGCACCCACACAGAAACACAAAGTGTAAAATACTGTTTCAGTACTAGTTATAACATTACTTCACATTGGACAACACATTAAGGACAGATCCCACATGAGAAGTAAGTACACAGTGATTCCTGTTGTTGACTTAACAATTTAACACTCTCGTTTATGGCGGCAGTAATCTCCCTAGGCTCTAGTCATGAGTTGCCAAGGCTATGGAAGCCTTTTGAGTTCACCGACTTTGATCTTATTCCGACAGTGTCATAGTCAAAGTGGAAGTTCTCTCCTCCCTTCAGAGAAAGGTACCTCCTTCTTTAATGGCCCCGTTCTTTCCACTGGGATCTCACTCGCAGAGATTCTTCATTTAGGTAATTTTTTTTTTCCAGAGTGTACTGGCTTTCCATGCCTGAAATACTCTCATGTGCTCTTCAGCCAGATCTGAATGCCTTAAAGGGCTGATTCTGAGGCCAGAGTGCTATTTAGGACATCTGCCATGCTATGAGTCTGCTGTGTATACCACTTCCCATGATGGATCGTTCTCTCCCTTTTCGATTCTATCAGTTAGTATTAGCAGACACTAGTCTTGTTTGTGGGATCCCTTTGACTCTTAGACCTATCAGAGTGATCAATTGTGAGCTGAAATTGATCACTTGGACTAGTGAGATGGCTTTGGTACATGCCACCTTGATGGGATTGTATTGGAATCCCCTGGCACAATTCTAACTCCACCATTTGGGGCAAGTCCGATTGAGCATGTCCCAAATTATACATCTCCTCCCTCTCTTATTTCCACTCTTATATTTAACAGGGATCACTTTTCAGTTAAAAAAATGCATGGAATGCCAAATGACAAAGAACTGAAATAGTCAAAAAATTCTGAAATCACCAACAAGTAGACAAAAGCAAATTTAGAGAATTCACAATATCTGAGTTCAGAACAGACTGTAAATCTATGATAGTCACAACAATGTGGTATGAATAAAAGTATAGATCAATGGAACAAAATTGATTCTAAGAATCGTTAACTGAGGTTTGGCAAAGTGCAAATGGACGGATGGATAATCTTTTCAATGACTGATGTTGGTACACTTGGACATTCATATGCTAAAAATAGACAAACCTTGTCAGATAGATCATATATAATACAAAAAATGAAAAGTTAATCATAGATCTCATAGATCTAAGTGGTTGCAGAAAACATAGGAGTAAATCTTCATGGCTTTGATCTGACAATGATTCTCTCTATTCAATACTAAAAGGACAGCATATGAAAGAATATGAAAGGGAATGAAAAAAAAAAGGGGGGAGGCACAGAACAGAGAGCATACAGGATGCAAACTTGCAGCCAGACCAAGTTTATTCAAAGAAAATAAACTCTCAGAGATTGAACAACTGCCAGCATGCACACATCATAAGTGGGCTAGGGGTAGGGGTAGGAGGCAGTGTGTGGAAGTGAGCTTCTCCATATTTATTCCTCAAGTTTGGCCCACTGGCTTCCAAACCTGGGGAAGAGTGCAAGGGTGGGGTTGAGAACAATACAGGATGTGAGACTGAACTGGTCTCTTGAAAGAAGGCAGGGGTAACAAGAACCTAAAATAGTTGAGGCTTATGTTCTAGTTTCATTGAGAAATGCATGATATATGAAATGGTAATGCATGAGAGAGAGAGAGAGAGAGAGAGAAGAGAGAGAGAGAGAGAGAGAGAGAGAGAGAGAGAGAGAGAGAAAGAGATCTCATATGCTAGTTCACTCCCAAAATGCCTGCAACAGCTTGGGCAGTCTAAAGCCAAGAGCCAGAAACTCAGAAACTCAAACCATTTCTGTCACATGGGTGCCAGAGCCCCACGTATTAGATCCATCACCAGCTGCCCTCCAGGAAATGCAACAGCAGAATGCCATAATATGAAATTAGTTAAAATATTTTGTAACCCTCTGAAAAATGATTTATCAAGATATTGTGAACAAAATTCCTGTTACAATGGACTATAATATTATATTATAAAACTTATAATATTATTACTAAAAGGTATTGGATTTGGAATAAGTAATGATTTTAGAGTTGTCATTTTTGTAGTATAGATCAGAAAAACTTTCAGGCAGATAACATTATTGTCTAAATTATGAGGCAAAGATGATAGGATTCATTATGAGATGTCAAACATGAAACATGGTTACATTTGCACTTAAAAGATAATGAAGTATTTCTAATGCCAGCTGTACATCACTTGTTCCATTCTATAACTTTCAAATTGGAAACCATTAAACATTTTAAATAAAAGCATAAAGACAATGCATTGCCTAGATATTGGGCATTGCATAAAATAGTCCCTAACAATGTGGTGCCTGGCAGATGATCAGGGGGCGTGTCTGCAGCTGCAGTGGTTAAACCGCGCGAGATCAGACCACCTGCAGGGATAGGTCCGATTTAGTTCCGGACACGTGGAAAGTGTGTGATCCCAATACCTCGCTTAAGGTGCCCCGTGCATAGTCCACCCGTGCCTGCGTGACCTTTTCGCTGATTGGCTCCCCTACTATGCATGTCCTTCGTAAGCTTTATAAGCCTGTACACTTCCTCAATAAAGCTGTTCCTGCCTTGTCTGGGAGTGCTTGTATTGCCCCCTGTTGGTCAGGGGACAGTCTCAGGATTAAGACCCCAACACCTAGACTTAAGGTACTTTACAATGTCATGTAATTTAGTTATGAGTTAGAAAAGCAACAAATGGGGGACAGTGTTGTGGCATAGCAAGTTAAGCCAACACCTGCAATGTTGGCATCCAAAATGAATGCTGATTCGAGTTCCCCTGCTGCACTTCTTCCAATCCAGCTCTATGTTAAAGCACTTGTGGAAGCAGCAGAAGATGGCCCTGGTGCTTGGATCCTTGACATCTAAACAGGAGACCCAGATGTAGTTCCAGGCTCCTGCAGCCCAGCCCAGCCCTTATAGTTGAAGCCATTTGAGAAGTGAACAAGTGGATAGATCTCTCTCTTTCTCCCTCTCTCCCCCTTCTTTCCTTCCTCCCCCTCCATGCAACTATGCCTGTCAAATAAATCAATAAATATTAAAAAAAGAAAGGCAACAAATGAATTGTAATTTTTTGTACATATGTGTGCATACGCATTATTCTTATATGAAGTCTTTAAGCCTTTTCTTTTTTTTTTTTACATTTATTTGAAAGGAAGAGAGATTATAGAGCTAGAAAGACAGAGATGATAGAGATGGAGATAGAGTGAGAGGGAGGAGAGGAATCTTCCATCTGCTGGTTCAATTCCCAAGTGCCCTTTCTAGCAAGGGCTAGAAAGGCAAGGATGAAGCCAGGAGCTGTGAACTACATCTTGGATTCCTCCATTGGTAGTGGGGCTCTAAGTACTTGACCCATCACACACTGCCTTCCAGGATGCACATTAAAAGGATGCTGGCTCTGGAATGGAGTGGAGACTTGAACACAGGCATTTCAATGTGGAGTGCAGCTTGCCCAAATGACCTCTTAACTGTTGTGCCAAACACCTACCACTTAATAGTCTTGATTTGGAATAATGCACATTTTCTATATCAAGTAAAACTATTTGTTTTAGTCTTAATGATTTGATCATCAGACAAAAAGAAAAAAATGGAGTGATTTTATGTTTGTTGAATGTTCCTCTTCTCAGTCTATTCTAAGACAGGTAACATGATCCTCAATTGTCTTTACTTTCATTAGATATAGGGATAAATTGTGAAATGAGTCTGTGTTTTCTGCATCATTTGAGGTTTGAGCCTGCTTATACCTGAAGAAAGAAAAGCTACATTTTTAGTTTGGGACCAGGATCTGATTATAACATATAGAAGTTTATGGTATTTACTTGAGGTTCATTCTTCAATATACAATTAGAAAGGTATGATGATTGTGAATCATGCTAAAGTTACATGTCACTTAAATTATTGCCATATTCTGTTTGGAAAATATATGTAACCTCAAGTAATTAGAGGTGGGTGTGTCCTCTGTCTTTTTATTTGTTGGTTTTTAGATGTTGTAACCATGAGAGACTTTCATTCTTCATGTAGAAGTGACTACATTTATTATTTTTTTTTGACAGGCAGAGTTAGAGAGAGAGAGAGAGGGAGAGAGAGAGAGAGAAAGGTCTTCCTTCCGTTGGTTCACCCCCCAAATGGCTGCTGCGGCCAGCGCACCACACTGATCTGAAGCCAGGAGCCAGGTGCTTCTCCTGGTCTCCCATGTGGGTGCAGGGCCCAAGCACTTGGGCCATCCTCCACTGAACTCCCGGGCCACAGCAGAGAGCTGGACTGGAAGAGGAACAACCAGGACAGAATCCGGCGCCCTAACTGGGACTAGAACCGGGGTAACTGTGCCACAGGCGGAGGATTAGCCTAGTGAGCCACAGCGCAGGCCGCATTTAGGTTTTTCTTTAACCAAGCAGATACCCAGTCATTCATACAACCGTTCCAGCAAATCTGATAAACTGCTGTTTCTTTTTATATGAAAGAATTTGAAAACAAATCAAATTACTGAAAGGAAAAGTAGAACACTTTTTCAGTTTAAGTAAGAAATATAATCTACTTGGATGTAGGGGGACAAAAATGAAATCAAATCTACTTGTACATAGGGGGACGAAATGGTAATTAAAATACTTATAATTTAAGAATATGGTCTACATTTTAGGATGAGATCCTTACTCTGAAGTCATGGTTTTCTGAGGTCCCAATTGAATATCTGCAGTGCTTAGTGAGGCCCCTTCTCTTGGCACTTGGCTCAATCACTACATCTCTGAGTTGTGTGTAAGCTTTTCTGCCTAAATGCTAATTTAATTTTCTTAGGTGTACATTTTATATTTCCTTGATGCATCTTAACTATGAATATACATGCATGGATAATTTCAGATTATTGCATTGATATTTAACTCTTATTTAGGACATATTATTTTCCAAGATTTTCCTTATTCACCTATATATACATACATATATACTCATATATACACACATAAATACACATGCACAGAGTAAATATGAAGAATGCTTTATAAATTATGTGCATATACATTTCAAAATTTAATTCTATTTAACTCATTATCCACTTGCTTCATCATGTAAACAACATCAAAACAACAAGATGAGACTCAACATCAACAGTTTCACTGTTGTATATATTTATGATTTCCTGTTTCATGTAAAACTATTCTATGTTGGGGCCGGTGCTGTGGAATAGTGGGTAAAGCTGCCACCTGCAGTGCCGGCATATCATATGGGCGCCAGTTTGAGTCCCAGCTGCTCCACTTCCCATCCAGCTCTCTGCTATGGCGTGGGAAAGCAGTAGAAGATGGACCAAGTCCTTAGGCCCCTGCACCCACATAGGTAACCTAGAAGAAGCTCCTGGCTTCTGGCTTCAGACCGGCTCAGTCCAGTTATTGTGGTCATCTGGGGAGTGAACCAGTGGATGGAAGACATCCCCCCATGCCACAGCTGTGCCTCTCTGTAACTCTGCCTTTCAAATAAATATCTTTTTAAAAAAGAAACTATTCCATGTTAACAGAAGAGTATTAATTTGTGATTAATATAATTCACTTTTTCAGTCAAGATAGTGGAATTTTGGGATCTTGCCATTGGGGCTATAATTTTTTTTTTTTTTTTAGTGCAAAACAGCCTGGTTATAATCCACTATGTACCAGATTAAAATATATAAGGCAAGAGTTTTAAGGTGTGAGAAAATCAGGAAAAGCTAGATAGCTCCTGTGAGTCAGGATGAAAAAAGGAGAGCCTCACAATTTTCCCTGCAGTCAGTTTTTGGACCATCGTTTACTGATGAAGTCCCAAGAGAGAACAGTGATCTTACTGAACTTAGAATACAGAGATCAATCAGAACGTGATGCAATGTGTGCAGCTGGTATTTGTTTGGGCAGCAGGGTATCAGCACGGATAATTGGAGCATTAGCAGTCCACGTGGTAATTTCCTGTGAGTCCTTGGCAAAGCATTTACCATATCAAGCATGGTTCACGTGGAACTGATAGTTAAAAATATGTGGTTACCAAAGCTTACACATGGCTCAAAGACATAGCAATTGAGCCAAGTGCCAACAGCCCTCACTGAGCACTTCAGACATTCAGTGGAACCCTGGAAAAACATGACTTTAGAATAAGGATCTCATCCTTAAGCTAAGTTATTTTAACTACCTGACAGAAAAGAGCAAAAGTACCCTTTAAAGAAGGATAAATAATGCAAATTTCCGGTAAAGCATCATTTACAGTGTTCATAATAAAATTTATAAATTTACTGCACTCCTGAAGAAATAGAAGAAATAGTGTTGCTATTATGTTTAGTCCTTTTCTTCCCTTTCTGTTTTTCTCTGTGTCATACGTAAATCATGGATAATCATCCCTTTCTCTGCTTACATGTTTAAAGACAAAGCAGGCCAAAGTGAGTGAACAGATTATTAGCATCAATAGACAGAAGGAAATGGAAAAGAACATATAAAAATATCATATATATAGAGTAGGCATTTGGTGCAGAGGTTAAGGGGTAGCTTGGTACACCCTCCTCCCACTTGGGATGCCATGGTTCAAAGTTTGGCCATGCTTTGGGTACCTACTTCTACACTCTGTCATTTAGCAGGTGATGACTCATGTACTTGGAACTTTGGCCCCTGTTTGGGGGACCAAGATGGAATTCCTGGCTCCTGGCATTGGCCTGGTCCAGTATTTGTTGCAGGACTTTGGAGAGTGAGACAATTTATGGGAAATCTGTCTTTCGGTTTGTTTATCTCTCTCTCTCTCTCTCTCTCTCTGCATTTCAAATAATTATATATTAAATAAATTTAAAAGAAACATATATGAAATAAATTGAAAAATCACAGCATTTGGAATTTTAGAAGTTGCTCTATTTGCCTAATAGATCATTTTAAGACATAATGAGGGGCTGGCACTATGGCATAGCGAGTGGAGCTACAGCCTGTAGTGCAGGCATCCCATTTGGGTACTGGTTCAGGTCCTGGCCACTCCAATTCTGATCCATCTCTCTGTGATGGCCTGAGAAAGCAGTGGAAGATGGCCCTGGTGCTTGGGCCCCTGCACCTGCATGGGAGACCCAAAAGAAGCTCTTGGCTTCCAACTTGAGATTGGCCCAGCTTGGGCTGCTATGGACATTTGGGGAGTGAGCCAGCAGATGGAACTCTCTGCCTCTGCCTCTGCTTCTCTGTAACTCTGCCTTACAAATAAATAAATAAATAAAACAAATAAATAAATAGGCCAATTTATATACATATATATGAACAGTAAATTATACAATTTGAAAAACAAGTTTGAAAAAATTTAAATTAGTGTTGGTGATCTATGGAATAATAGCAACATTCTCACATACATGAAACTAGAGATTCAGTATAAGAGAAGGGAGATAATGATTCATAAAATATTTGAATAAAAAGTGATGTTCAAAATTTCTCAAAATTTGATAAAAGCAACAAGAATAGGAAGTAATTTTCACCTCACAAAAGATAGATTTGAAAAAGAACTGTAATATTTGCAGTTAAAATTCTAACAACAAATAAAAAGGAAGTTAACAGTATAAAACTTTTCTGTTACCGTCTGTCACTGATTTGATTTTCCTGCTTTCAATCCTTTTTCTTTTCTACATGCATTAAAAATGACCACTTATCCACAACAATAAAGTTCGTTTTGTTTTGTTTTTTTTAAATCTATTTATTTATTTGAGAGGTAGAGTTACAGACAGTGAGAGGGAGAGGCAGAAAGAAAGGTCTTCCTTCCACTGGTTCACTCTCCAAATGGCCACAACAGCTGGAACTGCACCGATCTGAAGCCAGGAGCCAGGAGCTTCTTCCGGGTGTCCCACGCAGGTGCAGGGACTCAACAACTTGGGCCATCTTCTACTGCTTTCCCAGGCCACAGCAGAGAGCTGAATGGGAAGAGGAGCAGCTGGGACTAGAACCGGCACCCATATGGGATGCCGGTGCCACAGGTGGATTAACCACCACAATGCCGGCCCCAACATAAAGTTCTTAATAATTGTAAGACACTGGTAATAAGCAGAAGTTTAGAAATTTACCTATCAAATATTTAATAATAGAATTAGAGAAGGGATAGAAGAAATAGGGGATGATTACTTATTAGTCACTATTTTATTACTAAATTATTATTATTAAAAATAATAAAGTTTAGATGTTTAATATCGTGACAATTCTCAGAAAATATTATTTCAAAATGGAAGTGATGCACAGAAATTTAAAACTGATAAGGAGTGACCATGGAAGGGAGAAACATTCAAGATAGAGGACAACTCTCGTCTAACTTTTCCTGTGCATGCAGAAACAAAAGCGCTGTAACATCCATGGTGATGGGATAGTCTTGGCATAGAAGAAGCATGGTTCTTCATCTGGAAAGCTCAGGACACCAAGTAATAAAAGTTATAATTCTAAGGTTATTTAAGATGCAAGTTTGGAAAATTGGGCATTTTATGCCAGTCTCTTTGATCTGGAATGTGAAAGATAAGGTCATCACTTAGGATAATAAGGGGCAATGATAAAGATTTACACTGAGAAAGGGTGTAGAATAATTATTGTAAAAACGGAGCATCCAGCTGACTCTGCGTAAGTGTAAGGATTTTAGATGGATTTGTTGCTTTGGCATAGTACAAATAATTGTAAATGTGTAACATATTGGAGCCCAGAATGTATATTATATGTAGGTTTTCTGGCAACATTCATCAGGCTGAGAAAGTGAGATGACAAATTACTTTTTCATGTGTACGAAAATGTGCAAATTAGGTGAGAAAATTATATGAAAGCTAAACTGGGAAATGAAGTTGACACCATTTCCTAATGAATAAAAATGTCACACATAATCATCTGGAACTAACTGTGTCCATGAAATCACTTGTTAGTGATGGCATTCGCGTGAGAGATGCTACGCAACACTTTCAGTGCCTGGCAGACAGTTACCAAAATCCACAGCCAGTGAATTTATGTTGATAGTAGCACTTGGGAATTAGGTGCTACAATTCTACTACTTTAAAATTGAATTTTGGCATCTCCTCTTAATCTCCTCTGGGTAAAACATAGCACCACTAGCAGTGGTGAACTACAGCGTTAACTTGGAATTTTGTTAAATGGAAAATTGCTGTTGGCCCTACTGGCATTTTTAGTACTTACAGAAAAGCACAACAAAATTGTGATTAACGCAAGTAGAGTTAAAATGAAATATTCCAAAGAATAAATGCCATCCATGTTGGAAAGAAATTAGATTTTAAAAATTTTTAGTAAATAACCTGTAATGAAAGCTACCTAAGAATGAATTTGTGTTCTTTCCTTTTTTATTGTTTCTGTTGTTTCAAGAAAAAAATGGAAAACGATAACTTTAATTATTAAAGGACTATGCGATATTTATAAATATCTTGTAGAAGGCCAAACATTAAATAAATAAATCTGCTTGCAGCATTCTTTGTGGTCAAATAAACTTAAGGGTGGAAAAAAGAAAGGTGCAGGTCTTTCCTCTTTATTCATGAAGACTGACGACTGGTTGTTGACAAAAAGAGAGATAGTAAATCTTCATTTTAAATGATGTTAACTAAAAACTATGACCACAAACTCCAAATATTGAGCTGGAATCTCTATATGGTAAGAAATTTAGTTAAACTAATGGCTATAATTGTTTCATTTTATTTGTAAAATATTCAAGCCACCATCTATCATAATTTGTGCACTGCTGATATTCATATATTTAATATGATTAGATCCTTAATGAATTTTAGAGTAATCTTGTTTTGTAGACTGTTATATTTTGGATATTGGTTTTGATGCTCTCCAAAGAGTTGTATGTTAAAGGCTTGGTCCCCAAAGTTTCATGTTAATGGCACTGAAGAGGGTTTCTCCTACCCCTCCTCCTCTTCCTCAGTTATGGTTTTTAGAAATGGAACATTTGGGAAGTGATTAGTTTGGATTAAGTTGTTAGGCTAAAGGCCCCATAGTGGCTTTATAGGAAGAGAAAAAGACACATAAGTGGCATAGATTCAATCACCAGAGCTATCACCTGCTGCTTATCAGGATGTATGCCAGCAGGAAGCTGGGAGAGTGAGCACAGCCAAGACTGAAACCTTAGCCCTCTGCCCCTGGATGTGAGCATGCCAGGCAGAGTCACAAAAATTGTATAAAATGTTCACCCCCTTAATTTCATTTATAATAAGTTTTTTTTTCAAATTTTAGTCACTGAGAATAATGCTGAGTAGCACTTATCAGCAACTCTTACTCCAAAACACTTTTTTTACTTAGGTGTATGAAAAGAAAAAAGATGGGCAGTATCATGGATGAGTTAATCAATCTTCCCTTTGATTCTTGATTTATTAAATGATCGGATGGCTGAAAAGTGAAATCAAACTTGCAGCAGCTGTGCTAAGATATGTAAAACCATGTTTCTAGGGATCTGACTAATAAATTTTCAGCGGAAACATAACAAAAATATAAAGACTACATGGGACAGCAAGAAAAGAGGAAAGAGACACAGCTGAGCTGATTGCATGGCTGGCTGGTAGTTGTCATCTTACCAAGTCAAGAGAGGAAGTTATCACATCACCTGCAGCTTTAGCGGAGGGAGAATTCCACAGTCACCCACTGAATGTAACTTCCATCTTGGGAGCTGACTGGTGTCTGAGCAACTGCTGGGAACCCATATTGCCTCTCCTCCTTTTCCCCTCCCCGACAAAACACCAGGCTCCAGAGCAAAGGGTCTAGCAACAGATCTCTGAACCTCTGCTACTGAAACCTATCAGAGAGCCAGAGTCCGGGCAACTTTTGAGACAACAGACAGATTCCCTAAACTCTGCAACTATGGTAGGTTTGGGCATCAGCCCCTGACCTATGCCCACACGCACACTGTATATGAGCCAGGGTGTTTCCCTTAGCTTCTGAGACTCGCACCAGCAGCAGCCCATAAAAAACCTGATCCCATGCTGGGACCTCTGAATAATAACCATACTGTGTCCTATAATACCAGGACTATAACAGTAAATTCTAATTCACTCAATCTCATAGGAATCTACAAGGTGGTACCAGGAAAGAATGTACTTGAATTCCACCTCTCTGTCCCCATACCTGCCATAGCAAAATCTGCTATATGCCTTGTAGTCACTCTGCAGGATAGGAGTAGAATTCAGTTCACATCTCCCAGTCCCAGAACCAGGACTGTTGGTGTTTTAATTTGCACTCTACTCAATAGACCTGAGGAAGGGATCATTCATACCACAAAGTCCTAGAGTCACAGCTTGATGCCCCAAACCACACCCTTACTCAACATGCCAGTGAGACAAGGAAACAGCCCTTACTGTCTCTCTGAGCAACAAGAATTAAACCTTGGCTACCAAAATCCCCAGTTTGACTGACACTATTCTCTGTGGACTGAAGATACACATCCTAGGAGAATCATGGCAATATCAGACTTTTTTTAAGATTTATTTATTGATGTGAAAAGCAGTTACAGAAAAGAGTTACAGAAAGAGAGGTAAGGAGAGAGAGAGAGAGAGAGAGAGAGAGAGAGAGAGAGAGAGAGATCTTCCATCCATTGACCTACTCTGCAAATTGCCAAAAGACTGGAGCTGGGCCTATCCAACGTCAGGAGCCGTGATATTCTTCTGGGTCTCTCATATGTGTGAAGGGCTCCCAGCTCCTGAACCATTCTCCTCTGCTTCCCCAGGGACATAAGCAGAGAGCTGGATTTGAAGTGGAGCAGCCGGGGCAAGAACTGGCTTCCATATGGAAAGCCCGGACTGCAGGCTGCAGATTTACCTGCTAGGCCATAGTACTGACCCTTAAAGTCATACTTCTAACCATACAAACTGCAACAGATGAGACCAGTGTGCAACTTAGAGACACAACTTACATTGATTAAAATAAAATAAATCATTCAAAGGCTACACTTCTGGGTTCACCGAAAATCAAGGATAGTGATACCCTGCAATATGTCTAAACCATAAATTATTTTCCAAGAAAACCTACTTTAGGAAAAAGAAGGATCTATTATACCAGATGTGCAGATATAAACCTAGGAAAATAGAAACATGAAATATCAAAGAACAACAACAACAAAAATAACTAGATCCTAATCAGGGTGAAATATATAATTTATGAAATTCAAGAAATAGAATGTAATATAATGATTATAAGGGAGTTCAATCTGATGCAATGTAATACAGATAGATTAAAGAAATAAGGAAATCAATGTGACATGAATGAAAATATTACTAAGGAGGTATAAACTGTTAAGAAGAACCAAAGAGCAATTTTGGAGATGAACTCATCTGTCAATGACATAAAAATATAATTGAGAGCTTAAACAGTGTAACACACTAAGGGAAAGAAAGAATTTTTGACCTTGAGGATAAAACTTTTAAAATCACTCAATCAGACAAAAATAAATAAAAAGAATGAAAAGAATGGATAAAATCTATATAAAATGAATATTACATTCATATTATTGATATAGGTATTTATGTTATAGGTATTTCTAAAAGAGAAGAAAAGGAAAATAAATGATACAATAATCTGAAATTTCCCAGTTATTGAAAAAGACTTGGACATCCAGATACAGGAACTCAGATTATCCCAAGTAGACTCAACTGAAAACATCTTCAAGGTATATTATAATCAGTTTGTCAAAAGTTAATAGCAAGGAGAGAATCCAAAAGATGTTAAGAGAAAAATGTCAAGTTTCATATAAAAGAAAACCAGTAAGACTCATATCAGACTTTTTAGCAGAAATCATACAGGCCAGAAGAACGTGGGATAATGATAAATTCAAGTTCCTAAAAACAAAACAAATGAACAAAAACTTCCAACCCAGAATATTATAAGCAGTAAAGATATACATTAGAAGTGAAGGAGAAATAAGGTGTTTTCCAGGAAAGCAAAATGAGAGAATTCACCACCACCAGACCATTCTTAAAAGAAATTATGAAGGCCGTCCTGCATTAAAAGTAAACATCATGAAAAAAAAAAAAAAAAACCACCAAATTCACTACCAGAGTAGGTATAATCAGTATCTAATCAACAAATTACAGGTGTTAGTTATTATCTATCAATACTATCCTTGAACATAAATGGAATAAAATCAATGACCAAAAGACCTAAATTGACAGAATGGATAAAATTCCAAGACCTCACTATACGTTGCCTAAAGAAACTCATTTTAAAAGTAATGATAAACCACTGGTGCCGCGGCTCAATAGGCTATTCCTCCACCTAGTGGCTCTGGCACACCAGGTTCTAGTCCCAGTCGGGGCGCCGGATTCTGTCCTGGCTGCCCCTCTTCCAGTCCAGCTCTTTGCTGTGGCCAGGGAGTGCAGTGGAGGATGGCCCAGGTGCTTGGGCCCTGCACGCCATGGGAGACCAGGATAAGCACCTGGCTCCTGCCTTCGGATCAGTGCGGTGTGCCGGCTGCAGTGCGCCAGCCGCAGCAGCCATCGGAGGGTGAACCGATGGCAAAGGAAGACCTTTCTCTCTCTCTCTCTCTCTCTCTCTCTCTCTCTCACTGTCCACTCTGCCTGTACAAAACAAAACAAAACAAAACAAAAAAAAAACTAATGATAAACATAGACTGAAAGTGAAAGATTGGAAAAAGATGCATCAGGCAAATAGAAATCAAAAATGAGCAGCATGTGTAGCTAGTCTGATATCTTATAAAAGAGACTTTAAATCAAAAAATGTAAAAAGAAACAGAATTCGACATTAGATTTTGACAAATGATTCAATTCAGCAAGAAGATACAACAATCATATATATATATATATTCCCAACTTAAGACCACCCAGATGTATACAGCAAAACAATTAGACATAATTGGAGAGATATACTCCAATATCATGATAGTGAGATCTGAAACATATGGAACAAATGGACCTAACAGACATTTGCAGAACTTTTCACCAAACAGCTCTAGGAAATACATTCTTATCACATGGATCATTTCCAGGAGCGATCTTATATTAGGCAGTAAATTAAGTCCAATTAATTTTAAAAAGATTGAAATAATAACATGCATCTTCTTGAACCACAAAGGAATGAAACTATAAATGAAAAAGAAGAACAATATAACACTTATAAATCAATTCAAGCATCTACAACCAACTTATATTTGACAAAGGATCTAAAATCAATCCCTGAAGCAAGGGCAGTCTCTTCAACAAATGCTGCTGGGAAACCTGGATCTCCACATGCAGAAGTATGAAGCAGGACCCCTGCCTTACAACTTACACAAAGATCTAAATCTATTACATAACACCATCAAATTATTAGAGAACATCATGGAATCCCTGCAGGATATTGGCACAAACATAGAGTTCTTAGAAAAGTACTCAGAGGCACACACAGTCAAAGCCAAAATTAACAAATGGGATTCCATCAAATTGAGAAGTTTCTTTACTGCAAAAGAAACAGTCAGGAAAGTGAAGAGGCAACCAACAGGATGGGAGAAAATCTTTTCAAACTATGCAACTGATAAAAGATTAATAACCAGAATATACAAGAGATCAAGAAACTCCACAACAACAAACTATGCAGTTAAAACATGTGCCAAGCACTTAAACAGACATTTTCCAAAAGAGGAAATCCAAATGACGAACAGACACATGGAAAATTGATCAAGTTCTATAGCTTTCAGGGAAATGCAAATCAAAACCACAATGAGACCAGCACCATGGCTCACTAGGCTAATCCTCTGCCTGCAGCGCCAGCACCTCAGGTTCTAATCCCGGTTGGGGTGCTGGATTCTGTCCCGGTTGCTCCTCTTCCAGTCCAGCTCTCTGCTGTGGCCTGGAAGTGCAGTGGAGGATGGCCCAAGTCCTTGGGCCCTGCACCCGCATGGGAGACCAGGAGGAAGCACCTGGCTCCTGGCTTCAGATCGGCGCAGCATGCCAGCCACAATGGGCCAGCCATGGCAGCCACTTGAGGGGTGAACCAATGGGAAAGGGAAGACCTTTCTGTCTGTCTCTCTTTCTTTCACTGTGTAACTCTGTCTGCCCCCCCCCAAAAAAAAAACAAAAACAAAAACAAAAAAACCACACACACAATGATGTATCACCTCACCCCAGTTAGAATGGCTTTCATACAGAAATCAACAAACAACCAATGCTGGCAAGGATGTGGGGAAAAAGGTACCCTAATCCCCTGTTGCTGTGAACATAAACTGGTAAAGCCACTATGGAATATAGTGTGGAGATACCTAAAAAAACTCAATATAGAGCTACCATATGATCTCGCCACCCTGCTCCTGGGAATTTACCCAAGGGAAATGAAATCAGTAAATGAAAGAGTTATCTGAACCCCCATGTTTATTGCAGCTTGATTCACAATAGAGCGAAGTCATGAAATCAACCTAAATTCCTGTCAACTGAAGAATGGATAAAAAGATATGGAATACTACACAGTGGTAAAAATGAAATCTGGTCACTTGCAACAAAATGGATGAATCTAGAAAACATCATACTTATTGAAATTAGCCAGTCCCAAAGAGACAAATAGCATATGTTCTCTGTGAGAACTAATAGAGCACCTAAAATGAAATCTGTAGAAGAGAAATTGACACTTCAAGAAGAGATGACTAGAGTTGCCCTTGTCTTGACTGTCAAGGGAACAGTTTCATTTTTTGGTTTCTTTTTCTTTTTTCTTTATAATATTTGTTGAACATTTCACTTAACATAGAGTATATATATATATATATACATATATATATATCAGTTGAGGATAGATGTAAAAATTAAGAGTGGGACTAAGAGAAGGAGGAGGAAGGCTGTAACTGTAAATATGTACAATTATTCATACATTCCTAAAGACTTACTTCTAAGTGTACAGTTTAAAAAGTTGCCATGATGAAGGCAAGATGGCGGAATAGGAAGGGAGCACACTATTAGTCCGGGCGAGAGACAGGTTAATAAAAGTGGAGATACTGCAGGGTCAAGGAAGAGTAGGGGAAAAAACAGCAGAGGAAACTCTTCTGGAACTAGTGATTCACTGTGGACCTGCGTGGAGAGCGTGGGAGCCCAAGTTCGGGACACCAGTGGCAGACTCAACACACCAGCGCTGGAATGCGATGTGAGCCGAACCTCAATAGCCTGAAACACCAGTGGGCAAGCGGAAAGAGGAGACTAGAGGGAATGAGGCTTGAAACTCCGTGGGGAAAAGTTCACCAGGCTAACTAGAAGAGAGAGAGGAAAAAAAAAGTGACCGATACGGACACGAGTTTCTCTCTCTCCGCTCACCCCTCAAAGGCAAGCAAGACAAAGAGCAGGCGCCATTTTGGTCATACGTCATAAGCAAGGCGACCTCAGGTCTGCACCAGCCCTGAGCCTAGCAGAAAAACCTGACTCTGGGGGGAGGGGTGAAATAACAGGAGATCAGGATCTAACTTGACAACCCAGTGGGAGACTGCAGGAGAATTGGAGCCCACACTGAGGGCAGCACAGATTCCCTGTGTGGTCCTTGGGAAAGAGCTTCCAATCTCTGGCTCCTGTGGGTATATCATTTGCCTGCTAACTACCTCCAATTACATTCAGCTGTGTGGAATTACTTCCCTTTTGAATCAAAAAAAGAAAGAAAGAGAGAGAGATTTACCACACCTAACCTGGGAGTGTCATCTTTGACACACCCTCAAGGAGGAACCAAACACAGCTCTTAGTCCACACTCATCTCAAGCCTCTAAGGCTCCATCGAAAGCAGACAGTCCACTTAATATAGAGCCATAGTGTAACAAGAAAAAACACCACAGTGAAGAAACCAAATATCTCCAACATGCCAAACAACAAACGCAAAAACCGAGATAACAGAACAAGGAAGATACTATGACACCCCCAAATGAAAAAACACCCCAATTCAAGATTATGAAGCTGATGAGATAGAAGAAATGCAAGAAGCGGATCTCAAAAAACTGATAAGAACATTAAGAAGTTCTCAAAAACAAATTCTTGAACTACAGAAATCCTTAATGTACAAGATAGAAAATCTCTCTCGTGAAAATTAAATATTAAGGAGGAATCAAAATGAAATGAAACAACTAGTAGAACAAGAAACTGTGATAGTGACGAGAAGTCATAATGAAATGAAGAATTCAATAGATCAAATGACAAACACATTAGAGAACCTTAAAAACAGAATGGGAAAGCAGAAGAGAGAATATCGGACTTAGAAGACAGAGAACAGGAAAGGAAACAGGCAAACCAAAGAAAAGAAGAAGACATTAGAAATCTAAAAAATATTGTCGGGAATCTACAGGATACTATTAAAAAACACAACATTCAGGTTCTAGGAGTTCCTGAAGGCATGGAGAGGGAGAAAGGATTAGAATATTTTCAGTGAGATACTAGCAGAAAATTTCCCAGGTTTGGAGAAGGACAGAGGCATCTTAGTACAGGAAGCTTATAGAACCACTAATAAACATGACCAAAAGAGATCCTCACCACGACATGTTGTAATCAAACTCACCACAGTGAAACATAAAGAAAAGATCCTAAAATGTGCAAGAGAGAAATGTCAGATTACTCTTAGAGGATCTCCAATTAGACTCACGGCAGACTTCTCATCAGAAACCCTACAAGCTAGAAGGGAATGGCGAGACATAGCCCAGGTACTAAGAGAGAAAAACTGCCAGCCCAGAATACTATATCCTGCAAAGCTCTCATTTGTGAATGAAGGTGAAATAAAGACTTTTCATAGCAAACAGAAACTGAAAGAATTTGTCCCCACTGTTTCAGCCCTGCAAAAGATGCTTAAAGATGTGTTACACACAGAAACACAGAAACATGGTCACCAATATGAAAGAAGGTAAAGGAAGGAAACCTCACAGCAAAAGATCACAGGAAGATCAATTTCTCTTTGACATAGAATTAAACTCTGATGCTCTGTTAAAGCAATGTGTTAAAGTAATCTATTATGTTCTCTTGATGTCTGTTAAATTCTAATTGTTCAAAAACAGCTGAATTTTTATTAAGAGCTATGGGTTATTTAAATATGTGCTTATTTTAAAAGATTTGAATAATCACCTGTAACAATGATCAAATTTGGTCTATATTATGTCATGATTTTAAGGAATCTTATTTCAACCAGACATTTTGGATTTTGAGCCTTCTTGGCATTCTTGACAGGCATTCAAAAAATCAAAAGTTTCAAAAAATCTGGTCTCTAAAAATTCCAGTAAATCCTGGACTTTGGTTTTTCCAGTTTGGGCCCAACTGAAAAAAATCGAAAGACCTATGTCTCTCATCTTATAGAGACACCAGCTAATCAGGCCATTTTGATTATATTAGAAGTATTGTCAAGATGTGATGTGGTACCAAACTTTAAGTTTCTATAATGGAAAATGCTATTAATACAAATGTTTGAGAATTAAAAAGTCTAATGATCTTGTGTTACTAGACATGATAGTTATCTTAATGAGAAAGTCCCAGAGGCCTAAAGGGTTAAACACTTGTAAAATCCTACAGGTGCTTTCAAAAATACTGTGAAGTAAGCAAGTGCCTCTTGTTAGTTGATGAGTTTATAATTTTGAACATGGTGACTTAAAGACTTTTGTCATCCACAGTTATATATGATTTGCTGCTCATAAAACTAAAGCGTTGTTGGTTCTGTGTTTAGCTGTCCTCCTAAAGTTTCCTATGGACTTTTTCCAGCCACTTCTATTGTATTCAGTTCTTTGGGATGGCTCTGTAAACAGATGAAGCCAATAATGTATTAACAGTACCAACTGAGAGAAAGTATGGTTAACTGAGGTTACTAAAAAGAAAAAGCAATTCAAATCAATTGGCAATCTACAAAAAGAGTTAAAGATTTTAAAAGCTATTATTAAAATTGCTATATTGGTCTATTATGCTATGTTATATGTGTGTACATATTGTATGTCCACATGGGAAATTTTATTAAGAGTTTTATTTTAAATGGCTTATGGGTAAGATTGTCCATAAATTTAAGCTGCTAAAATCAATCAAAGATACATTTTAATTTGTGTGACCTGAATCTGTGTATCATATGTTTTAAACCTGTTGGTAGAAAGAAACTAAAAACATTTTATATGGTTGTGCTTAAGTTTACTGGCTAAATAAACTACACCATGTTAGATATTTAAGAGGTGTTTTCAAATACATGATTCTTAAAATTTATAGAAGGCATTGGACCTTCTGGTAAATGTTTTCTTAAGTTGTTATCTAATGGTTGAAACTGTTTGCTAAGTATTCATGTGATATTGCTAATGTCAGCAAGCGATCTAGGACTTGCTCCCTCATTTCTCTATTCTAAGCCCAACTTGTTCTTTCATTTCTCTATTCTCTTCAAGGTAGGAAACTAATTCTACTATGAAGGAATCTGTAGGACACACAATTTAATCTTTAGACCTTATAAAAGAGATGGCTAACATTTTTCTGCAATAGCATAGCCAAAATAAGAACTTAAATAATAATCTCATAGCTAGATTCACCTCGCCATCAGCCAAGTATACAGTAAGTAGAAAAAACCTCCCTTTCAGACCAAAGGGAAAGAAAGTTTTGAAGTGAGAATATAATTTTCCTCATGGGCATTGTCTACCTTAGAAAAACTACTACAGAACATGCCTGTGACTATAGACTTGTAGTAGTTCAGGCCACTGAAGATTAGAGATGGGACTTGTGCACTCCCTTGACTTGCATCCTCTGGTCTGCTTTAACAAAAACCAGGAGGAAAAGAAAGCTAGGCATCAGAAGCAACGGGTGGCAGGCCTATTAATGGCTGATCTGTACAGTGATCTGCCCTCTAGGAGACCCAACAGGCCAGTCCACTGCAGTGGCTTTCAAAGTGGTAAGCCTGGGCTTCAGCAGAAGTCAGCTTGTGAAGAGCCCTGGCAGCTCTGCCAAGAGTTGGATCACTGGAAATGGACCTGCCCTGGAGTCGAAGGATGCCCAGGTCAGAGCCACAGATCTTATTGGCTCTAAGCTGAAAAGCCCTTCACTCAGCCCAACTTCCAAAGTGACCACTGCAGCTGAGGGGATGGTCAAGTAGGGTGAGCAACATTGCAGGCAGAACTGTCAATTTCTTGTTAGAGATGCCCCCTGCCTTTACCTGGCCAGCTCTCCTCCCAGGCCAGCCAAGTAATGAAAGTCAACAGAGTGCCTTCCCCTAGGAGGTTCACACCTCCCATAGGATATACCCCACGTGAAGAAATAGATAGGTCTGGGCCTCTTAACTTACAAGGCCTAAAGCCCACCAGATTATTATCAAGCCCCTTCTGTCAGGTTCTATTTGCCTCTCAATCAGAAAACTTAATTGTAGCTTAGACAGCACCTTTCTTAGCTCCTCTAATAATGACTCTGTCCTTTGTTCTAGACCCTCTCTAGCGCACTTGGGCCTCATTCCTTTGTAATCATAACCTCTACTCTACCACCAATGGCTCTACTCCCAACCTGTGTGTACTGATGGTCCTCTTCCCCACTTAATGCTATATAATTGTTCAGATCTGGTAAATGCCACTCTTAGGATCATTGGTTACTATCCTCACTCTGTCTATTATGACCTTGTCTAAATATGATCAGAGTCGGCAAACTTGGAAGGCTTCCATAGCCTTGTCAACTCATGACGACAGCCTAGGATGGTTACTGGCGCCATAAACTAGAGTGTCAATTTGTTGGGTCAACAACAGGAGCCACTGTGCACTTGCTTCTCATGTGGGATCTCTGTCCTTAATGTGCTGTACATTGTGATTTAATGCTATAACTAGTACTCAAACAGTATGTTTCACTTTGTGTTTCTGTGTGGGTGCAAACTGTTGAAACCTTTATACTAAATTGTTCTTCTGTATATAAAGAGAATTGAAAATGAATCTTGATGCAAATGGAAGGGGAGAGGGAGCAGGAGAGGGGTGGGTTGCGGGTGGGAGGGAAGTTATGGGAGGGGGAAGCCATTGTAATCCATAAGCTGTACACTGGAAATTTATATTCATTAAATAAAAGTTAAAAAAAAAAAGTTGCCATGAGACCTCAAATCCCAATAAGCTGTGTGGGGAAAATACCATCTTAAGTGATAAGATTGTGCATTAAAGTGAATATATTGATAAGAATTAGTGTTAAAGAGTCCATATAAATAAGTTCAAGTGTCTAGTAAAAATGATAGATAGAATAAAAAGAAGAGACTGTTCCAACACGGGAAGCATTCCACACAGCATACTCATAGAATGACAATCGCTTTAAGTAACACTCTGATCTCAGAATCAGCCCTTCAGGCTTTCTGGTCTGGCTGAAAAGCCCATGAGAGCATTTCAGGCATGGAAAACCAAACACTGTGGCAAAAAATGTTCTACATGAAAGATTTCTGTGAGTGAAACCCCTGTAGAGAGAAGTGGCCATCAAAGAAGGATGTACATTTTTCTAAAGGGAGGAGAGATCCTCTACTTTGCTTATAGCCTTGTCTGAATACTAATGGAGTTTGTGGATTCAAAAGGCTTGCATAGCCTAGGCAGCTCATGTCAGAAGCCTCAGGTGGTCACTGACATCTTACATAAGAGTGTTAAGTGTTAAATTAAAACAGGAGTCATTGTGCACTAACTTCCCACTCAGGACGTCTCTCCTCAAAGAGTTGGATCATGAGAGTTAATACATGTCCTCAAACAGTTTTTTGCCTAGGCGTGTGTATGTCTGTGAATTGTTGAAATCTTTACTTAGTATAGAGTTTGTCTTCTGTGCAGAAAGTTAAATGAAAATGAATCTTAATGGAGAATGAGACTTGGAAGAGGAGAGGGAGGAGGATGAAGGGTGGGAGTGTGGGTTAGAGGAGAGTCATGGTGGGAAAAATAATTTTATTCCTAACATTGTGCTTATGGAATTTGTATTCCTTAAAATTAATTAATTATTATTTTTTGTTTTTTTAACTTTCATTTAATAAATATAAATTTCCAAAGCACAGCTTTTGGATTATAGTGGCTTTTTCCCCACCATAACTTCCCTCTCACCCACAACCTTCCCATTTCCTGCTCCCTCTCCCATCCCATTCACATCAAGATTCATTTTCAATTATCTTTACATACAGAAGATCAATTTAGAATATATATATATATATATATATATATATATAGTAAAAATTTCAACAGTTTGCACCCACACAAAAACACAAAGTGTAAAGTACTGTTTGATTAGTAGTTATACCATTGGTTCACATAGTATAACACATTAAGGACAGAGATCCTACATGGGGAGTAAGTGCACAATGACTCCTATTATTGACTGAACAATTGACACTCTTGCTTAAGGCGTCAGTAATCACCCTAAGCTCTTGTCATGATTTGCTGGCCTAGATAAGTTTTTGAGAAATAAATTCTCAAGTGTTGAGAATTTATTTATTAAAAAATAAATAAAATAGCTAGTGGATGTGACACAGAGGACCTACAAGGAACCCACCGCGTGGAAGCCCAGCCACAGAATCTCGCCGGCGCGGGAACGGGAGGTAGGACAAAAACCTCAGAAATCCGAGACATTGACAAGGAAAGGCAGAGGCCTGAGATCCCACTGGGGAAATTTCACCAGGCTGACTGGAGGAGAGAAAAAAAAAAAAAACGAATAAATCAGGGGAACCAGCACAGACACTAGCCTCTCTCCACTCACCTTAAAAAAAGCCAAGCAAGACAAAGAGCAGGCACAGTTTTACATATGTAAAGCGGCAACCTGGAGTAGCCAAGCAGAAAAACTTGACTCTGGTCGGGAGAAATAACAGGAGGTTAGAATGTAGTGAAAGCAGGTGGAGCTAACGATCTGAGACTGTGAAAATCCGAGGGGGTCGAGCGAACTCACTGAGTACACAAACTCGGTAACGTTGGGACTGTGGCGAAATTTCAGAACACATTGAGGGCAGCATAAACTCTTTGTGTGGTCCCAGGGGTAGATCAAACGAATACGCAGAGAGACCAGATTTCAGCTACCCTCAATTCCACTCAGCTGTGCAGAATTACTTCCAAACAGAGTAAAAAAAAAAAAAAAAAAGAGAGAGAGAGAGAGAGAGATCGAGCAAGGAGCAAGGGAGAGAAAAATCTGGGTGAGTCACTTTTTGCACACCCTGAAACCTGAAAAATCAAACAGAGCTCTCTGGCCACACCCATCACAGCCTCTAAGGATCCATCAAAGCAGACAGCCCACTTAGAGGCATAGTATAACGAGAAAAAACACCACAGCAAAAAAAAAAAAAAAAAAAAAAAAACTTAAATTATCTCCAACATGCCAAAAGAAAAATGTAGAAACCGAGGTAACAAGAGCAAGGAAGACACTATGATGCCCCTAAATGAACAAGACACCCCAATTCAAGATTATGAAGATGAAGAGATAGAGGAAATGCAAGAAGCAGATCTCAAAAAATTGATAAGAACATTAAGACGTTCTCAAAAACAAATTCTTGAACTACAGAAATCCTTAATGGACAAGATAGAAAATCTGTCGCACGAAAATGAAACATTAAGGAGGAATCAAAATGAAATGAAACAACTAGTAGAACAAGAAACTGTGATAGTGACGAGAAATCATAGTGAAATGAAGAACTCAATAGATCAAATGACAAACACATTAGAGAGCCTTAAAAACAGAATGGGTGAAGCAGAAGAGAGAATATTGGACTTAGAAGACAGAGAACAGGAAAGGAAACAGGCAAATCAAAGAAAAGAAGAAGAAATTAGAAATCTAAAAAATACTGTCAGGAATCTACAGGATGCTATTAAAAAACCCAACATTCGGGTTCTAGGAGTTCCTGAAGGCATGGAGAGGGAGGAAGGATTAGAAGGCATTTTCAGTGAGATACTAGCAGAAAATTTCCCAGGTTTGGAGAAGGACAGAGACATCCTAGTACAGGAAGCTCATAGAACTCCTAATAAACATGACCAAAAGAGATCCTCACCACGACACATCGTAATCAAACTCACCACAGTGAAACATAAAGAAAAGATCCTAAAATGTGCAAGAGAGAAACTCCAGATTACTCTCAGAGGATCTCCAATTAGACTCAGAGCTGATTTCTCATCAGAAATCCTACAAGCTAGAAGGGAATGGCGAGACATAGCCCAGGTACTAAGAGAGAAAAACTGCCAGCCCAGAATACTATATCCTGCAAAGCTCTCATTTGTGAATGAAGGTGAAAGAAAGACCTTTCACAGCAAACAGAAATTGAAAGAATTTGTCCCCACTGTTTCAGCCCTGCAAAAGATGCTTAAAGATGTGTTACACACAGAAACACAGAAACATGGTCACCAATAAGAAAGAAGGTAAAGGAAGGAAACCTCACACCAAAAGGTCACAGTAATCTCAAACCATATATTAGAAAAAATCTTTGGCAAATGACAGGGCAAAATTACTCCTTCTCAATAGTCACATTGAATGTTAATGGCCTGAACTATCCAGTTAAAAGACACCAATTGGCTGATTGGGTTAAGGAACAAAACCCATCTTTTTGCTGCTTACAAGAAACACATTTTTCCAACAATGATGCATGCAGACTGAAAGTGAAAGGCTGGAAAAAGGTATACCATGCCAACAGAAATGAAAAAAGAGCGGGCGTAGCCATCTTAATATCGGACAACATAAACTTTACCACAAAAACTGTTAGGAGAGACAAAGAGGGGCACTATATAATGATTAAGGGATCCATTCAACAGGAAGATATAATGATTATCAATGTATATGCACCTAATTACAGGGCACCAGTTTATTTATTTATTTATTTATTTTTTGACAGGCAGAGTGGACAGTGAGAGAGAGAGAGAGACAGAGAGAAAGGTCTTCCTTTGCCGTTGGTTCACCCTCTAATGGCTGCCGCGGTAGCGCGCTGCGGCCGGCGCACCGCGCTGTTCCGATGGCAGGAGCCAGGTGCTTATCCTGGTCTCCCATGGGGTGCAGAGCCCAAACTCTTGGGCCATCCTCTACTGTACTCCCTGGCCACAGCAGAGAGCTGGCCTGGAAGAGGGGCAACCGGGACAGGATTGGTGCCCCGACCGGGACTAGAACCCTGGGTGCCAGCGCCGCAAGGCGGAGGATAAGCCTGTTGAGCCATGGCGCCGGCCAGGGCACCAGTTTATTTAAAAGACTTGTTAAGGGACTTAAAGGGAGACTTAGACCCTAAAACAGTAGTTCTGGGGGACTTCAATGCTCCACTATCAGAGATAGACAGATCAACAGGACAGAAGATCAACAAGGAGACAGTAGATTTAAATGACACTATAGCCCAAATGGATCTAACAGATATCTACAGAACATTTCATCCTACATCTAAAGACTTTACATTCTTCTCAGCAGTACATGGAACCTTCTCTAGGATTGACCACATACTAGGCCATAAAGCAAGTCTCAGCAAATTCAAAAGAATTAGAATCATACCATGCAGCTTCTCAGACCACAAAGGAATGAAATTGGAAATTAGCAACTCGGAAATCCCTACAGCATGTGCAAACACATGCAGGCTGAACAACATGCTCCTGAATGAACAATGGGTCATAGAAGAAATCAAAAGAGAAATCAAAAATTTTCTGGAATAAATGAGGATAACAGCACAACATACCAAAACCTACGGGACACAACAAAAGCAGTATTAAGAGGAAAGATTATATCAATAGGTGCCTACATCAAGAAATTGGAAAGGCACCAAATAGATGAGCTTTCAAGTCATCTCAAGGATCTAGAAAACTGCAGCAAACCAAACCCAAAGCCAGTAGGAGAAGAGAAATAATTAAAATCAGAGAAGAAATAAACAGGATTGAATCCAAAAAACATCACAAAAGAAAAGCAAAATGAAAAGCTGTTTTTTTTGAAAAAATAAACAAAATTGACACCCCATTGGCACAACTAACTAAAAAAAGAAGAGAAAAGACCCAAATCAATAGGATCAGAGATGAAAAGGGAAACGTAACAACAGACACCACAGAAAAAAAAAGGATCATCAGAAATTACTACAAGGACTTGTATGCCAGGAAATAGGGAAATCTATCAGAAATGGACAGATTCTTGAACACATACAACCTACCTAAATTGAGCCAGGAAGACATAGAAAACCTAAACAGACTCATAACTGACACAGAAATTGAAACAGTAATAAAGGCCCTTCCAACAAAGAAAAGCCAGAACCAGATGGATTCACTGCTGAGTTCTACCAGACATTTAGAGAAGAACTAACTCCAATTCTTATCAAACTATTCAGAACAATCGAAAAAGAGGGAATCCTTCCAAATTCTTTCTATGAAGCCAGCATCACCTTAAACCCTAAGCTGGAAAAAGATGCAGCATTGAAAGAGAATTACAGACCAATATCCCTGATGAACATAGATGCAAGAACACTCAATAAAATTCCGGCCAATAGAATGCAACAACACATCAGAAAGATCATCCACCCAGACCAAGTGGGATTTATCCCTGGTATGCAGGGATGGTTCAACATTCGCAAAACAATCAACGTGATACACCACATTAACAAACTGCAAAAGAAAAAACATATGATTATCTCAATAGACGCAGAGAAAGCATTTGATAAAATACAATACCCTTTCATGATGAAAACACTAAGCAAACTGGGTATGGAAGGAACCTTCCTCAATACAATCAAAGCAATATATGAAAAACCCACAGCCAACATCCTATTGAATGGGGAAAAGATGGAAGCATTTCTGCTGAGATCTGGTACCAGACTGGGATGCCCACTCTCACCACTGCTATTCAATATAGTTCTGGAAGTCTTAGCCAGAGCCATTAGGCAAGAAAAAGAAATTAAAGGGTTACAAATTGGGAAGGAAGAAGTCAAATTATCCCTCTTTGCAGATGATATGATTCTTTATTTAGGGCATCCAAAGAACTCTGATAAGAGACTATTGGAACTCATAGAAGATTTTGGCAAAGAAGCAGGATATAAAATCAATGCACAAAAATCAACAGCCTTAGTGTACACAGGCAATGCCACGGCTGAGGAAGAACTTCTAAGATCAATCCCATTCACAATAGTGACAAAAGCAATCAAAAACCTTGGAATAAACTTAACCAAGGAAGTTAAAGGTCTCTAGGATGAAGGGTTGATAACCAGAATCTCAAAATAAATTAAGAAACTCCACAACATCAAAAGAAACAACCCACTGAAGTGATGGGCCAAGGACCTCAATAGACATTTTTCAAAACAGGAAATCCAAATGGACAACAGACACATGAAAAAATGTTCAAGATCACTAGCAATCAGGGAAATGCAAATCAAAAACACAATGAGGTTTCAGCTCACCCCAGTGAGAATGGCTCACATTCAGAAATCTACCAACAATAGATGCTGGAGAGGATGTGGGGAAAAAAGGAAACTAACCCACTGTTGGTGGGAATGCAAACTGGTTAAGCCACTATGGAAGTCAGTCTGGAGATTCCTCAGAAACCTGAACATAACCCTACCATACAACCCAGCCATCCCACTTCTTGGAATTTACCCAAAGGAACTTAATTTGGCAAATAAAAAAGCCATCTGCACATTAATGTTTATTGCAGCTCAATTCACAATAGCTAAGACCTGGAACCAACATAAATGCCCATCAACAGTAGACTGGATAAAGAAATTATGGGACATGTATGCAATAGAATACTATACAGCAGTAAGAAACAATGAAACCCGGTCATTTGCAACAGGATGGAAGAATCTGGAAAACATCATTCTGAGTGAATTAAGCTAGTCCCAAAGAGAAATATCATTTGTTTTCCCTGATCGGTGACAACTCAGCACCAAAGGGGAAACCTGTTGAAGTGAAATGGACACTATAAGAAACAATGACCTGATCAGCTCTTGTCCTGACTCTTGATGTACAATGTAATTCTTTATCCTTTTTAGTATTTGTTTTTGTTGTTGTTGTTCTAGTAATAGTGGTTGAACTCTGTAATTAGCACACATTTATTCTTAGGTGTTTAAATTTTAACTGAAAAGTGAACACTGTTAAGTATAAGAGTGGGAAAAAGAGAGGGGGCAGATGTACAGATGTACAATTTGGGACATGCTCAATTGGACTTGCCCCAAATGGTGGAGTTAGAGATGTGCCAGGGGATTCCAATACAATCCCATCAAGGTGGCATGTACCAATGCCATCTCACTAGTCCAAATGATCAATTTCAGTTCACAATTGATGACTCTGATAGGTCTAAGAGTCAAAGGGATCACACAAACAAGACAAGTGTCTGCTAATACTAACTGATAGAATCAAAAAGGGAGAGAACGATCCAACATGGGAAGCGGGATACACAGCAGACTCATAGAATGGCGGATGTCCTAAACAGCACTCTGTCCTCAGAATCAGCCCTTAAGGCATTCGGATCTGGCTGAAGAGCCCATGAAAGTATTGTAGGCATGGAAAGCCAAGACACCATGGATAAGAAAAAAAAGAAGGCCTAACTGAAAGATCTCTGAGAGTGAGATCCCAGTGGAATGAACGGGGCCATCAAAGAAGGAGGCACCTTTCTCTGAAGGGAGGAGAGAACTTCCACTTTGACTGTGACCCTATCGGAATAAGATCAAAGTCAGCGAACTCAAAAGGCTTCCATAGCCTTGGCAACTCATGACTAGAGCCTAGGGAGATTACTGACGCCATAAACAAGAGTGTCAAATTGTTAAGTCAGCAACAGGAGTCACTGTGTTTACATCTCATGTGGGATCTGTCCTTAACGTGTTTTCTAATGTGAAGTGATGCTATAACTAGTACTCAACAGTACTTTACACTTTGTTTTTCTGTGTCGGTGTAAACTGATGAAATCTACTAATTATATACAGAATCGATCTTCTGTATATAAAGATAATTGGAAATGAAAAAAAAAACGTGTTAAATTGGAAATGGCATAGAAAATTAATTAATTTTTAAAAAATATCATGTAGGATCTCTGTCTTTAATGTGCTGTACACTGTTATTTAATGCTATAACTAGTACTCCAACAGTATTTTTTCACTTTGTGTTGCTATGTGGGGGCAATTTGTTGATATCTTTACTTAATATATACTAAACTGATCTTCTGTATATAAAGAGAATTGAAAATGAATCTTGATGTGAATGGAAGGGGAGAGAAATCCGGAAAGGAGAGGTTTGTGGGTGGGAGGGAAGTTATGGGAAGGGGGAAGCCATTGTAATCCATAAGCTGTACTTTGGAAATTTATATTCATTAAATAAAAGTTTAAAAATAAATAAATAAAATAAAACAAAAAGAAACACAATATTTAGAAATTAAACATGCTATTAAATGATAAGAGGGTCACTGAAGAAATTAAAATGAAAATAAAAAAGCTTCTTTAAATAAATGAAAATAAACAAACAACATATCAAGGCCAGCTCTGTGGCACAGTGGCTAAAGTCTCTGCCTGTGGTGCTAGTATCTCATATGGGCACCATTTGGAGTCCCAGCTGCTTCACTTCTGATCAAGCTCCTTGTTAATATGCTTCAGAAAATGGTGGAGGGTGGGTCCAGTTCTTGGGCCCATGCTACCATATGGGAGATCTGGAAGAATCTCCTGGCTCCTAGCTTGGACCTGAAATAGCCTGGAAATTGTGGTCATTAGAGGAGTGACCTAGAAGATGGATGACCTGTCTCTCCCTCTCCTTTCTCCCTCTCTCTGTAAAACTCCACTTTTCAAACAAATCTTTAAAATGTATCAAAATCTATGAGATAAAGCAAAAGCAGTATTAAGAGGGAGTCTATAGCATTAAGTGATTGCATTAAAAAGGAGAAATGTCTCTAATAAATGGTCTAGTAATGGGGTTCCAAGACAAAACACACCCAAAATCACCATAAGAAATAATGCAAATCAGAGTAGAAATAAATGAAATTGAAAGAAAGAAAACAATTCAAAATACCAACAGAAAATCCATTTTAATGAAGATAAAGAACATAGACAAAGCTTTAGCTAGACTGTCAAAGAACAAATATAAAAAAATAAAATGAGAGATGAGAAAAGAACATTACAATTGGCACCACTGAAATAAAAACATAATAAGAAGATACTATGAAAAACCATATGCTAATAAACTTAAAAACCTTAAAGAGATAAATAAATTCCTAGATACATATAATCTACCAGGATTAAATAAGGAATATATAGGAAATATTAACAGATCCACGAGAAGCAATGAAATTAAAGCAAAATTAAAGTCTTCCGTCTTGGCCAGCTCTGTGGCACAATTGTGTTAAGCCTCCACGTGCTGTACTGGCATTCAATATGCCATCCAGTTCAAGTCTTGGTTGTTCCACTTCTGATCCAGCTGCCTGCTAAAGTGCCTGGGAAAGCAGTGGAGGAGGGCCCAATTCCCTGGCTCCTGGATTTGGCCTAGCACAGCCCCAGTATTGTGGCTATCTGGGGAGTGAAACAACAGATGCAGGATTCTCTCTCTCTCTCTCTCTCTCTCTCTCTCTCTTACTTTCTGTGTAACTCCACCTTTCAAATAAATAAATCTTTAAACAAATAAAAATAAAGTCCTCCATCATGAGAAGTCCAGGACTTGACTTTCTACTACTGAACTCTACAAACCATTTAAAGAGGAACCAATTCCAATACTATCAAATAATATTTCAAAATGTGGAGCAGAATGGAACTCTGCAAAACTCTTTTTATGAGGCCAGTATTGCTCTGATACCCAAAACAAAGACACAGCACAAAAAGAAAGCTACAGATCTATATATTTGATCGACATAGGCACAAATATTCTCAACAAAATACTAGGAAATCAACTCCAAAACCACATAAGAAAAATTATATATCACAATCAAGTGGAATTTATTCCAAGATATCCAAGGGTGGTTCAACATTTGTAAACCAATAAACATCATAAATCACATCAACAGAATGAACAAGAAACATATGGTCTCCTCAACAGATGCAGAGAAAGCATTTTATAAGATTCAACATCCCTTCAGGATAAAAAAGGCTCCATAAATTAGTTATATAAGGAAGATACCTCAAAATAATAAAGGCTATTTATGACAAATAGTGAAAATCATACTGCATGAGAAAAAGCTGAAAGCATTTCCCTTCAGATCTGGAACAAGATAACAATGTCCACTTCCAAAACCTTTATTCAATATAGTACCAGAAATCTTAAAAAGAGCAATTAGAGGGGAGAAAAAAGATAAAGGGCGTAAAATTGGAAACAGGAAGTCAAAATATCCATGTTTGCATATGGCACAATGTTGTACATGAAAACACCTCAACATTTCACCAAAAATCTGTTAGAACTGGTAAAGCAATTCAGTAATGTTGCAGGTTAGAAAATAAATATTTTAAAAAACATTAGCATTTTTGTCAATTTTTAAAAATTTGTATGAGGTAAATATATTCAGAAGCATAGTGCTACTTCCCAACCTGTGCACCCTCCCAAACATGATCCCAACCTCTCTTGTTTTTGCTTTCATATCTTTATTTTAATTTTTACAGTGGCATCCTTTCAGTTTATCTTATATTTATAAGATTAACCCTCCACTAAGTAAATAATTCAATAAGTCATAAGAATGAAAAATACTTGTCCTTAATAGTAGAAACAGGGGCTGTAAACAATAATCAAATCTCAAAATGTCAATTTTGCTCATATACATTAAATATTTTGTAATCTATTGGTTATCATAGAAGAGGGAAAACATATTTGTCTTTTTATAACTGGTTTATTTCACTAAGTACAATGGTTTCCAGTTGCACCCGTTTTATTAAGAAGACAGGATTTCATTCTTTTTTATGGTTGAGTAGTATTCCATGGTGTATATGTACAACTATTTCTTTATCCAGTCATTGGCTGATGGACATCTGGGTTGTCCATATCTTAGCTATTGTGAATTGAGCTGCAGTGAACATGGGGGTACAGATAACTCTTTCATAGGCTGATTTCATTTCATTTGGATAAATTTCCAGGTGTGGGATAGCTGATTCATATCATAGATCTATTTTCAGATATCTCAGGAATCTCCATACTGTCTTCCACAATGGTTGTAGTAGTCTACATTTCCACCAAACAGTGTGTTGGGGTACCTTACCCCCACATATGTTCACCAGCATTTATTTTTTTTTCATTTTTATACGAGAGCCACTTTAACTGGGGTGAACCTCATTGTGGTTTGATTTGCAACCCTCATGGCTAGAGGTCCTGAGCATTTCTTTTCATGTGTCTATGGGCCATTTGAATTTCCTCTTTTGAAAAATGACTGTTCAAGTCTTTTGTATATTTTTTTCTTTTTTCTTTCTTTAATTTTTGGTCATTTTTAAGGTGCAAAATTTTCATTTATTTCTTATATTCAGATTTAGGAGTGTAGTGATACTTCCCACTTTACCTTTCCTCCCACCAACACACCCACTGGGTTGCTTGTGTTGTTGCTGAGTTTCTTGAGCTCTTTATAGATTCTGGATTTTAGTCCTTAATATTAATTAACTTCATAGTTTGCAAATATTTTATCCTATTTTGTTGGTTCCCTCTTCACTTTGTTGATTTAATGATGAACTAACTGAAAGAGGAAACAAGAAAAATATCCCATTCACAATAGTCACAAAAAATAATTAGGGGTAAACTTAACCAAAGGAGGGAAATATGGCTATAATGAAAATTCTAAGGCATTGATGAAAGAAATGATCAAGAACACAAAAAATTTGAAAGACATTATTTGTTTAAGGATTGGAAGAATCAGTATCTTTAGAATGTCTATACTACATAAAGCAACTTACAGGTTCAATGAAATCCCTATGAAAATTTTTATATTATTTATAGGATTAAAATACCCTAAAATTCATATAGGATCACAAAAGGCCCAGAATAGTCAAAGCTGTAGTGAGAAAAATAAGTCAGCCCTGAGGCATCACAATACTTTACTTCAAAGCATACTAGAAGCCTATAGTAATGAAAACATCATGGCACTGTCATAAATTTGGCACAAAAATAAATAGAATAGAATAAAATTTAATCATTATACATATGGCCAACAGATTTTTGAAAAAAAATGTTCCCACATGATACGTTAAAGATATGAAGTTGCTGGGAGAAAATGTAGGAAAAACACTCCAAGACATTGGTATAGTTGACAACTTCTTGAATAAAACACTCAAAAACGGGCATTTCAATAAAACTAAACAACTGGGTTGTGTGAAATTCAGAAGCTCTGCACAGCAAAGGAAAGGATCAGGTGAGTGTAGAGACATCTAACAGAATGGGAAACAATATTTGTGAGCTACATACCTGAATATGATTAACATACAGAGTATATCAGCAACTCAAAAAACTCAACAATAAAGTAACAAAAACAATCCAATTAAGAAATCTGCAAATAATCTGAGTAGACAGTTCTCAAAAGAAGAAATTTAAATTGCCAACAAATATATGAGAAAATTTTCAACATCATTAGCGATCATGGAAATGCAAATCTAAACCAATGAGATACCACTTCACCCCTGTCAGAGTGATTCTTATCCAAAAGTCAGAGAAAAACAAGTGCTGGTGAAGATGTGGAGAAAAAAAGAACTCGTAAACTGTTGGTAGGAATGTACATTAGGGCAACCACTATGGAAAACAGGTTGGAGATTTCTTAAAACAGACAAACAAAAGCAACAACAGAAAACTTGAAATAGACATTCTGTTAACACTCAGCAATTCCTCTACTGAAGAAATGAATATGTTATACCAAAGAAATACCTGCATGACCCTGTTTATAGCAATACTGTTTACAATAGGCCACAAATGGAATCAACCAATTTGCCCACCATCAGATGAATGGATAAAGGAATGCGACACACACACACAGAGACACACACACACTCTCACACATACAATGGATTTAGCTATGAGACATGAAATTCTAATATTTACATCAAAATGCATGAAAACTGTGATACTATGTTTAGTAACATGAGACAGACACAGAAAGAAAAATAAAGTGGAAGCTACAATAAAAATAGAATTAAAGGCTAAAGGAGATTATAAGGAAAGTGACTTCGGAAGGAAATCAGACTCTACATAAAAGAGAAAATAAATTGTAAATGTATGGATAATTTTTTTTCTTTTTTTCTTATTGATTCCAAAATATATATGACTAATATTACAGCAAAAATGCAAAGACATATAGGTGCTAGGTTATGCTGAGAGCAGCTGTAGTTAGACGTGTGAATAGATGAGTAAGAGGAAAACTCTTTTCTGTGTAATCCTAAAATGGAAAATGAGGTAGAAATCATTTGTATTTTGGTTGCACAAGTTAGAATTTGTACTCTGTTCACCCTCTGCTGAATTATTTGCTCATATTTCACAGAATTAAAGAAAGTGCTTAATTAATTACATCTTCAATTTTCCCTAACATTTTCAAGGAAATGTTTCATTAGATATAAAATCTTTTATATTGAGCAATTTTAGATGGAAGCTTGATAACTAAATGAAGGCTCTAATAGAAATATAACATCTCAAGGAAAGTGGGTTAGTAAATTACAAGGGTCCTTATTCTTAGAGACATAGAACTGTTTAGTGGAGAAGACCAAATCAAATGATTGGGTCATAGAGGCAGAATGTTGGCTATTGAGAGTTTTCCTCAGATTAGTCTTTAATACAACTTAAGAGACTGTTTTAGTTGCTTTGATAATATAATATTTGATACATAAAACTGAAGATGTTTCAGAAATTGATTACATATTTGGGGAGAATGAAAAACATTTATGCAAACCATTTATAACAGACTACCACTTGTCTTATTTTCCAGTTAGGACATCTGCATCAAAATACGTATTCATTATTTAAATATCTGATACATTCATTAGATGTGAGATCTTAGTAAAGTATTTTAAGTGGCATTATAGAATGAACAACAAGATACACAAATATTTAGAGTCCAAAAGAATGAATATTGCTGGATGTTAGCTTCTGTTTTGCAGTTCATCATGTTCGTGCAAGAACAACAGCAATTATGTTAATAGCCCTCTTCATATCAACTGTAGCTGAAAATGACAACAATTCCCTAGTGTCCAGACACGAATTAAACTTTCTGATTTTGGACTCTGTAATTCAGAACACAGCAAATCTTCACATTTCTTCCAGCATCATGTTTCTTTTACCTGACCTTTGTTGGCATCTAGGTAGCAGTGTCTATTAACAACTCCAGAAAGCACTTTTATTGGTGGCTTTCCATAATTTTTCTATTCCTTTATTATTTTATTATCAATTTCTTATTTAATTTTCTCACTAATTCATCAATTTTATTATCATTTTGAAGCCTATTATTTCATATTTTATGAAACTATATAAAAGTATTTCTTACTTTTATATGTTTTGTTTTCATATTTTAATTGTTCATTACTATCAATAGCTTTATATCTCAAAAAGGCTATAATTGAAAGGTGTATATACTACTTCCCTCACATCTTATTGAACAAATTGAATCACATAATCAGTCTTTGCTGCAGTAGGCCTGCAAAATTTCCTTATTAGTTAGGCAACTCTAAACAGCACAATTGGTTTTCCCCTATTAAAATAAATAGATGAGAGAGAAATATTGAGAGAAACCGGCAAGGTTCTATCATTAACTCTTTTTTTTTTTTTTTTTTTGGACAGGCAGAGTGGACAGTGAGAGAGAGAGACAGAGAGAAAGGTCTTTCTTTGCCATTGGTTCACCCTCCAATGGCCGCTGCGGACGGCGCACCACACTGATTCGAAGGCAGGAGCCAGGTGCTTTTCCTGGTCTCCCATGGGGTGCAGGGCCCAAGCACTTGGGCCATCCTCCACTGCATTCCTGGGCCACAGCAGAGAGCTGGCCTGGAAGAGGGGCAACCAGGACAGAATCCGGCACCCCAACCCAGACTAGAACCCGGTGTGCCGATGTCACAAGGCAGAGAATTAGCCTATTGAGCCGTGGTGCCGGACTATCATTAGGTAGGCCTATCGTTAGGTCACAGCATGACAATGCTAGCTAGATATTCCAGTTTAAGAATTACTCAAAATGGTTTCTTAAGAAGAAAAAATGATATTCACAACACATGAAGAAAAAGGAAACAAATAAAAACTGCAGTATTAGAAAAATATAGTAATAGGTTTATAAATTAAATAATTTCTAAGTTCTGTTGTTGACTTATTAAGCTCCTAATCTCTTCTTGGTAGGACAATACAATTGCCTATATTATTTTTAGCTTTTTATCAAATGAATATTTAAAGCCAAAATTTTCCTGTATACTACATTTATTTTTTTGTTTTTTTTTTAACTTTTATTTTAATATATATAATTTCCAAAGTACAGTTTGTGGATTACAGTGGCTTCCTCCACCATAACTTCCCTCCCACCAGCAACCCTGCCATCTTTTGCTCCTTCTCCCATTCCATTCACATCAAGATTCATTTTCAATTCTCTTTATATACAGAAGATTGATTTAGAATATATTTAGTAAAGATTTCAACAGTTTGCACCCACACAGAAACACAAAGTGTAAAGTGCTGTTGAGTACTAGTTACAGCATTAATTCACATTATACAACACATTAAGGACAGAGATCCTACATGAGGAGTAAGTACACAGTGACTCCTGTTGTTGACTTAACAATTTGACACTCTTGTTTATGGTGTCAGTAATCACCCTAGGCTGTTGCCATGAGTTGCCAAGGCTATGGAAGCCTTTTGAGTTCGCTGACTCTGATCTTATTTAGATAAGGTCATTGTCAAAGTGGAATTTCTCTCCTCCCTTCAGAGAAAGGTACCTCCTTCTTTGATAGCCCATTCTATCCACTGGGATCTCACTCACAGAGATCTTTCATTTAGTTTTTTTTTGTTTGTTTGTTTGGTTGGTTTTTTGTTTTTTGTTTTTTTGTTTGTTTGTTTGTTTTTTGAAAGAGTGTCTTGGCTTTCCATGCATGAAATACTCTCATGGGCTCTTCAGCCAGATCCAAATAGCTGATTCTGAGGCCAGAATGCTATTTAGGACATCTGCCATTCTATGAGTCTGCTGTGTATCCTGCTTCCCATGTTGAATTGTTATCTCCTTTTTAATTCCATTGGTTATTATTAGCAGGCACTAGTCTTGTTTATGTTATCCTTTCAACTTTAGTACTATCATTATCATCAATTGTGAACTGAAGTCGATGACTTTTACTAGTGAGATGGCATTGGTACACGCCACCTTGATGGGATCTAATTGGAATCCCCTGGCATGTTTTTAACTCTATCAATTGGGGCAAGTCCAATTGAGCATGTCCCAAACTGTACATCTCCTCCCTGATTTATTCCCACTCTTATATTTAACAGGGATCACTTTTCAGTTAAAATTTAAACACCTAAGAATAAATGTGTGCTAATTACAGAGTTCAACCAATAGTATTAAATAGAACAAAAAAAATTTTAAAGGGATAAAGTATTAACTAGTTCATCAACAGTGTGGAAAAAGGCTGATTGAGTCACTGTTTCTCACAGTGTCCATTTCACTTCAACAGGTTTCCCCTTTGGTGCTCAGTTAGTTGTCACAGATCAGGGAGAACATATAATATTTTTGCCTTTGGGACTGGCTTAATTCACTCAGCATGATGTTCTCCAGATTCCTCCATTTTGTTGCAAATGACCGGATTTCATTGCTTTTTACTGATGTATAGTATTTTATAGGGTACATGTCCCATAATTTCTTTATCCAGCCTACTGTTGATGGGCATTTGGGTTGGTTCCAGGTCTTAGCTATTGTGAATTGAACTGCAATAAACATTAATGTGCAGATGGCTTTTTTGTTTGCCAATTTAATTTCCTTTGGGTAAATTCCAAGGAGTGGGATGGCTGGGTTGTATGGAAGGGTTATGTTCAGGTTTCTGAGGAATCTCCAGACTGACTTCCATAGTGGCTTAACCAGTTTGCATTCCCACCAACAGTGGGTTAGTTTCCTTTTTCCCCCACATCCTCTCTAGCTAATATTGTTGGTAGATTTCTGAATGTGAGCCATTCTAACCGGGGTGAGGTGAAACCTCATTGTGGTTTTGATTTACATTTTTCTGATGGTTAGTGATCTTGAACATTTTTTCATGTGTCTGTTGGCCATTTGGATTTCCTCTTTGGAAAAATATCTATTGAGGTCCTTGGCCCATCTCTTAAGTGAGTTGTTAGTTTTGTTGTTGTGGAGTTTCTTGATTTCTTTGTAGATTCTGGTTATTAATCCTTTATCATTTGCATAGTTTGCAAATATTTTTCCCATTCTGTCAGTTGCCTCTTCACTTTCCTGACTGTTTTTTTTTTTGCCATACAGAAACTTCTCAATTTGATGTAATCTCAATTGTTAATTTGGGCTTTCACTGCCTGTGCCTCCAGGGTCTTTTCCAAGAAATCTTTGCTGTTGCCAATATTGCAGGGTTTCTCCAATGTTCTCTAATAATTTGATGGTGTTGAGTCGTAGATTTAGGTCTTTAATCCATGTTGAGTGGATTTTTGTGTAAGGTGAAATGTTGGGGTCTTGCTTCATGCTTCTGCGCATGGAAATCCAGCACCATTTATTGAATAGACTGTCCTTATCCAGGAATTGGTTTTAGATTCTTGATCAAATATAAGTTGGCTGTAGATGTTTGGATTGATTTCTGGTGTTTCTATTCTCTTCCATTGGTCTATCCATCTATTTCTGTACCATTACCATGCTGTTTTGATTACAGCTGCTCTGTAGTATGTCTTGAAATCTGGTATTGTGATGCGTCCAGCTTTGTTTTTGTTGTACAAGATTGCTTTAGATATTCAAGACCTCCAGTATCTTCATATGAATTTCAGTGTCATTTTTTCCAGATCTGAGAAGAATTTCTTTGGTATCTTCATTGGAATTGCATTGAATCTATGAATTGCTTTGGGGAGAATGGACATTTTGATGATATTGATTCTTCCAATCCATGAGCATGGAAGATTTCTCCATTTTTTGGTATCCTCTTCTGTTTCTTTCTTTAAGGTTTTGTAATGCTCATCGTAGAGATCTTTAACATCCTTGGTTAAGTTTATTCCAATGTATTTGACTGTTTTTGTGGCTATTGTGAATGGGATTGATCTTAGAAGTTCTTTCTCAGCCATGGCATTGCCTGTGTATACAGAGGCTGTTGATTTTTGTGCATTGATTTTATATCCTGCTTCTTTGCCAGAATCTTCTATGAGTTCCAATAGTCTCTTAGCAGAGTTCTTTGGATGCCCTAAATAAAGAATCATATCATCTGCAAAGAGGGATAATTTGAGTTCTTCCTTCCCAATTTGTATCCCTTTAATTTCTTTTTCTTGCCTAATGGCTCTGGCTAAAACTTCCAGAACTATGTTGAATAGCAGTGGCGAGAGTGGGCATCCCAGTCTGGTACCAGATCTCAGTGGAAATGCTTCCAACTTTTCCACACTCAATAGGATACTGGCCATGGGTTTTTCATAAATTGCTTTGATTGTATTGAGGATTTTTCCTTCCTTGCCCAATTTGTTTAGAGTTTTCATCATGAAAGTGTGTTGTATTTTATCAAATGCTTTCTCTGTGTCTATTGAGATAATCATATGGTTTTTCTTCTGCAGTTTGTTAATGTGGTGTATCACATTGATTGTTTTGTGAACATTGAACCATCCCTGCATACCAGGGATAAATCCAAATTTGTCTGGGTGGATGATCTTTCTGATGTGTTGTTGCATTCTATTGGCCAGAATTTTATTGAGTATTTTTGCATCTATGTTCTTCAGGAATATTGGTCTGTAATTTCCTTTCAATATTGCATCTTTTTTAGGCTTAGGGATTAAGGTAATGCTGGATTCATAGAAAGAATTTGGGACGATTCCCTCTTTTTTATTGTTCTAAATTGTTTCAGAAGAATTGGAGTTAGTTTTTCTTTAAATGTCTGGTATAATTCAGCAGTGTATCCATCTGGTCCTGGTCTTGTCTTTTTTGGGAGGGCCTTTATTACGGTTTCAATTTCTGTCTCCATTATCGGTCTGTTTAAGCTTTCTATATCTTCTTGGGTCAATTTATGTAGATTGCATGTGTCCAGGAATCTATCCACTTCTAATGGATTCCCCTGTTTGCTGGCATGCAGCTCTTTGTAGCAATTTCTGATGATTCTTTTTATTTCTGTGGTGTCTGTTGTTACATTTCCTTTTTCGTCTCTGATTTTATTGATTTTGGTCTTTTCTTTTTTTAGTTAGTTGGGTCAATGGCATGCCAATTTTGTTTATTTTTTCAAAAAAATAGCTCTTCATTTGGCTTTTCTTTTGTAATGTTTTTTGGATTCAATCCTGTTGATTTCTTCTCTGATTTTAATTATTTCTCATCTCCTACTTGATTTGGGTCCAGTTTGCTGCAGTTTTTCTAGATTTTTGAGATGCATTGAAAGCATATTTATTTGGTGTCTTTCCAGTCTCTTGATATAGGCAGCTATTGCTATAAACTTTCCTCTTAACACTGCTTTTGCTGTATCCCATAAGTTTGATATGTTGTGTCTTATCCTCATTTGTTTCCAGAAAGTTTTTGATTTCTCTTTTCATATCTATTATGACCCAGTGTTCATTCAGGAGCATCCTGTTCATCCTCCATGTATTTGCACGTGCTCTAGGGATTCCTGAGTTGCTAATTTTCAAATTCATTCCACTGGTCTGAGAAGTTGAATGGTATTATTCTAATTCTTTTGAATTTGCTGAGAATTGCTTTATGGCATAGTGTGTGGTCAATCCTAGAGTACCAAGTACTGCTGAGAAGAATGTAAATTCTTTAAATGTAGGATTGAAAGTTCTGTAGATATCTGTTAGATCCATTTGGGCTATAGTGTCAATTAAATCTGCTGTGTCCTTGTTGATCTTCTGTCCAGTTGATCTATTTCTGAAAGTGGAGTATTGAAGTCCCCCAGAACTATTGTATTGGAGTCTAGTCTCCCTTTAAGTCCCTTAACATTTATTTTAAATAAACCAGTGCCCTGTAATTAGGTGCATATACAATGATAATCGTTATATCTTCCTGTTGAATTGATCCCTTAATCATTATATAGTGCCCCTCGTTGTCTCTCTTAACAGTTTTTGTGTTAAAATTTATTTTGTCTGATATTAAGATGGCTACACCCTCTCTTTTTTGCATTTCTATTGGCATGATATACCTTTTTCCAGCCTTTCACTTTCAGTCTGCATGCATCTTTGTTGGAAACATGTGTTTCTTGTAAGCAGGAAATAGATTGGTTTTGTTCCTTAATCTATTCAGCTAGTCTGTGTCTTTTAACTGGAAAGTTGAGGCCATTAATGTTCAATGTGACTATTGAAAAATAGTAACTTTGCCCTGCCATTTCCCCAAAGATATTTTCATATATATGCTTTGAACTATTACATTTATTTTTTAAAAATTGATGTGAAGTAGCTTCCTCATAGTTAAAGATTTGCAGAAATACACATGACCACACACATTCCATATATCATATATGTGGTATTTATTATAATGTGAATAAAATGAATATATATTTTCAATGATTTCAATATCTATAAGTCCATTAACTCTTGATTCAAGGTAGTTGAAGTGGGAGTTCCTTCTTGTAGAAGAGAAAATCAGAAAAAGGAAACCAAAGATTGACTGATAAATTCATTTATGAACTGATGTCGCTATAAATTCATTTTCTCCAATATAACCAGCAATTGACTATCCTTGAATACTTCCAGGTTTTACCTGTCCCCTTGTTCTACAGTATCAGGATCAATTCTACATACACCTTACCATTTTTATAACACCAGCTCTTTCAGTAGAGGTAATGAAAGGCGCATCTAATCATAAGTAATTAGAGAAATTGACCAGCATAGTCATGTACAGTTTGCTTTTATGATCTTAGTGTAACCGGTATTATTCTTCTTCTGTCAACATTAATCCTATTGATCATCTTCCTTGCAGTTTTAAAATTCTCTGTCAAATATCTACATCCTGTCAGTATTTAAAAGCCTAAAGATTATTCAAAAGTTCAAGATATATCTAAGGAGTTTACGAATTAAAAAAGTATCACCATCCATATGACAGCCTATTATTTTATACACACACCCTCCAAGACAGTTTCTTTAAAAATTTATTGTCTCCAACTCTTCATTCCCTTTTTGCTTTCCACACATTTTGTTTCATTTTATATAAAATGGTATCAGTTTTTCAAAGCTCTCTATTCCAGGGAATTACTTTAATGCATTAGAATTCATATTACTGTTTACCCATTTTTGCCTTTCTAACCACAATCAAGTCTAAATTTCATGAGAGAAAGGACTTCATGTTCTTTCCTCCATCTACATATTCATTCCACGTGTTGCTTTTTCATTTTATTTTACTTTAAAAATTCTATTTCTTTATCATTTTATTTGAGAGGTAGAGAAACATAAACAGACACAGACAGATCTCCTGCCTGATGGTTCATTCTCCAAATACCTGCAACAGCCAAGAATGGTGCAGACTGAAGCCATGAGCCTGAAATTCAAACCAGGGCTCCCAAATGGGTGACAGGGACCCTAGCACTTGGGCCACCATATGCTGGCTTCCAGGGTTCATATGAACAGAAACCTGATTCAGAAGTGGAAGAGCTGAGATTTCAACCTAGACACTTCAGTATGGGATGTGAGCTTTTCCAAGAACGATCTTAATCATTGTGCCAAATGCCAAACCCCTCGGAGTTGCTTTCACATATGTCTGCTTGATACTCAGTGAATGAAAAAAAAATAAAAAGTATGTTTAAAGAAAGCTTCATCAATAATTCAGTAATATTTTAACATCATGCTGATAAATGCTAATTTATCAGTAATTTATCAGTAATTGCTAATATACAAGCCTCAAGGTGTTTTAATAAGAAAAAGTTCAAGAATTTTACTATATTTCAGAGTAACCTTGAGGTTGCAGCTATTTTGTTACTCATTTAATAAATCTTGTAAGACACAATTTCCAATCCTCAAATAAAATGTTAGAAGAATTTATTTTTGAACATATATAAGTATTCTGACCATCATCATTAGTTTCATTAAATTTGATTAAACTATCAATTATCTTGGGTTATATTTGTAGTATTTGCATTTGGGTTTCTATTTATGTAAACTATTGATTAAATCTCTGTGGTGTAAGCATATTAAAACAAGGGAATGGAAAATTAATTGTATGTTTTATCTCAGTAGAATGTTGGAATGTGAGAATTACATTTTTATTTCACTAGATTTTTGAATTTTCATCAGCATTGATATAACAATTGTTGGTTGAATTGATTAAAGTGAGCCTTTCAATCAGTTGATTTAAGTCTATTTTGCTACTACCAAAGAATTTTGTGCTATTTTAGACAACCATCTGGCCCTATAAATACAGAATTTTACTTCATTGCAAACCTGGGAAACAGATTCTTTTCTAATTAATTTGTATAATTACCTTTTACTCTGTTGTATACAAAACCTTTTGTAATTTGCTGTTTTTTTTAAACTTACATGAATAATTCTCCCCATTGCAATTCCTACCAGAGAAACATTCAGAATAATGGATAGACTGTAAACCATAGTGATAGATGACATTGGGTTTTTCAGAGACCTATAACAATAGAGAGAGAGAGAGAGAATATTAATTCCAGCAAAAAACACTTCTTTATTCTTTGTTATAATCATCTATTTTTGGCAGGATAAAATTCTCTACTGAAAATCTGAAAGATAACTTAAAATTCAAGATTTATATAAATTATTATGCTACCATTTCCCCTGTCTGTTCCTATAATACAGTGACATTTCTTTCAATCAAGATTAAAATGGAAATATCGATAATGTGTGTGCTTCCTCAAGGAAACTGATAATTCATCTCAGAATTAAATAGGTAATGGAGGTTGTTGAGCAATAATGACTCTACAGGGGATGTTCCCTGTATGACTCCAACTGGATTCCCTAATAAGTGTGTGTGTTGAGGTTACCAGTGAAATTAATTGAATATATCTCTTGATGACATTCATGAATTCCACAGGAGCTTGATAAACAAAGTTAAATCAGATTGACACAGTAGTTATTCTCAAAGGAGAGGCTTTTTGAGAGAAAATCAATTCCTGATTTAGGCTTTAAATCCAGTACAAATAAACTTATCTATTTTGTAATTTTTTTAAAAAATTATAAACATGGAAAATATTTTAAAAAAAAATAAAAACATACAACATAAAGACTAAAACACCTACAACAAAGATGCATCATGCTTTTTTAAAAAATTAGTTATTTATATGTATCTCATAAATACAACATTAGGAACATAGTAATTCTTCCCACCACCTCTGCATCGTGCTTTAAAAGACTACTGTGGATATTTAGCTATTGATGCTTCCAGATATACATACACACGTAGATATTTATTCACACACACACACACACACACATACACATACACACACATAGTCTGCAGTTATAAGGACCTGAGTTCTTACTATATTTGTGATTCTCAAGTTACTGATTTTTGCTTCGCAATATATTCAAAACGCCTAAACCAGTGCTTAGAAATCCACTAAATTAATTTGCCCCATTATATATTTCATTTCTATTCAGTGTATACCATTTTGAGTATCATGAAAGTAAAATAATACCAAGCTCAAATTTTGTACAAAGAAATGTCCTCAGGACTGGCACTGACACATAGTAGGCTAAGCCTCGGAATGCGGTGCTGGCATCCCATATGGGTGCTGCTTGGATTCCCACTGCTCCACTTCTGATCTAACTCTCTGTTAATTATCCGGGGAAAAGCAGTGGAGGATGGTCTCCTGTGTGGGGGACCTGGAAGAAGCTCCTGGCTCCATACTTCAGATGTACCCAGTAAAGGCTTGTCATGTGTTCTCTCTCTCAAAAAATATATAAGAAACATAAATACACCAACTAAAGGACAGACTATCAATGTGGGTAAGAATAATTACAGAACTATATTTTGTCTACAAGAAACCAAGTTTATCTCTAACAGCATGTATAAATTAAAAGCAATGGGATGGAGAAATTAATTATAGTAATTTTAACCAAAAGAATGCTGAAATAGAAATATTATTTCAGACAAAATTGGCTTCAAAACAAACAAAATTATCAAAGATAAAGATAACATTAGGGGCCTGCGCTGTGGTGCAATGGGTTAAAACCCTGCTGAAGTTCTGGTCTCCCATATGGGCGCTGGTTCTAGTCTCAGCTTCTCCTCTTCCAGTCCAGCTCTCTACTGTGGCTTGGGAAAGCAGCAGAAGATGTCCCAAGTTTTTGAGCCCCTGCACACACGTGGAAGACCTGGAAGAAGCTTCTGGCTCCTGGCTTTGGATCAGTGCAGCTCTGGCAGTTTCGGCCATCTGGGGAGTGAACCAGCAGATGGAAGATCTCTGTCTCTACCTCTCTCTGTAAATCTGTCTTTCAAATAAAAAAAAAAATCTTAAGAAAAAAGAATAATATTAAACAATTATAAAAATGAATCCATTCATAATGATCCTTAATGTATATATGCTAACAACAGAATGTGTGTATATATATATATATATATGGGACCTATATGGGACCTGGAAGAAGCTCCTGGTTTCAGATCGGCCTAGCTCTGGCTGTTGAGGCCATTTGGGGAATGAACCAGCAGATGGAAAATCTTTCTGTCTCTCCCTCTCTGTGTAGCTCTGCTACTAAAATAAATAAATAAAAATCACTTAAAAAATTCCAAACTATATTAAACAAAAGTAGAATAGACAATTCAGATTTTATCAAGCTAGAAAGCTTTTACATAGCAAAGATAAATATCAATAGTGTGAAGAGACAACAATATTTGCATGGTATACATTTGACAAAGTTAATAAAATATACAAGGAACTCAGAGTTGATCTGCATATAAAGATAATTAAAAATGAATCTTTATTAAGAATGGGATGGGAGAGGGAGTAGGAGCTGGGATGGTTTGGACATGGGAGGGCGGGTATGGGAGGAAGAACTGCTATAATCAAAAAGTTGTACTTATGACATTTATATTTATTAAATAAAAGCTTTCTATAAAAAATTCTATTTGAAAATAGACAGTTGGGGTGGATGTTTGGCACGTTGTTTAAGTTGGCAGCTGGGACTCATGTATCTCAAATCAAAATGCCTTGGTTGTTCTTCCAGGTTTGGCTCCTGAATCCAGATTCCTGCTCTTGTAGACCTGGGAGATATATTATGGTTCAAGTAATTAGGCCCCTCCCAGTCACTAGGAAGACCTGGATTGAGTATTGGCTCCTGGTTTCAGCCTGGCTCAGTCTTGGCCACTAGGAGCATTTGAGAATGAACCAGCACATTGAAAAAATTTTTCTCTCTCTCTCTGATGTGTATGTCAAATAAAATCTACAAAAACGAAATCATTTTCTAAACGTTTTTCAAAGGAAGGCATATCAATGAGCAAAATTTAAATGCATTATCAAGATAATGCAAACCAGAACATCACTGATATGTTAAACCTGACCTTTACTCTTACAAAAGACAAAAAACAGCAAATGTTGGTGAGGATCTGGTAAGAAGGGAGCCCCTGCATACTTAGTGGGAATTTAAATTAGTACAGCCGTTGTGAAGAAGTAGAATGTAGTTTTCTCAAAGTACTCAAAGTAAACTACCATGTAATCCAGCAATCTCACTTTTTAAGTACAGATCCAAAAAAAAAAAAAAAAAATCAAAGCAGTATATTGAAGAGAAATGTAAACTCCGGTGTTTATTATAGCACTATTCACAAAAGTAAACTGATGAATGGCTAAACAAGACATGGTAAATATACAGCGGGAGGCAATTTAGGCATAGAGAATAAAATCCAATAATTAACAATACATAATGGAAATGGAGGTCATTATGTTAAGGAAAATAAGTCAGAGATGGAATCAAAGTAATTGCCGGATAGCACTCATGTTAAATCTAAGATTTATTGCATATAAGACGCTGTGGCGCAGCAAGTTAAACTGCCCCTATGGACGCTAGTTCTAATCCTGGTTCCTCCACTTCAGATATAGTTGCCTTTTAATGTGCCTGGGAAAGCAGTGGAAGATGGACCAGTGCTTGTGCACCTGCACCCATGCGGGAGCAACGAATAAAGCTCCTGGGTACTGGCTGAAGGTTGGCCCAATCCTGGGTTTTGTGGCCAATTTTGGAGTGAATTAGAGGATGAGGATCTCTCTCCTCTCCTTCTCTATCTCCCCATCTCATGCTGTAATTCTGACTTTCAAATAAATAAACAATTTTTTAAAAAAAAAGACTGTGAAGACTAGGAAGGAGGGTAGAGTAGAAGATGTCATTAATAAGTACTAAGTTATATTTAGATCAAAGGAAGTTCTATAATGTTTTAATTCACATTAAGATGGCTATAGTTGGCAATAATATAGTCTGTATTTGTTTTCACAGAAACGGCTGGAAAAGGATTTTAAGGTTTCTACCATAAAATTATGAATGTTTGAGAAGATATATTTATGATTTAAATTATATACAATGCATGTGTGTCTGAAGACATCAAATAGAACACCCTAAGTGTGTACAGTTTTTATGAATAGTTAAAAATAAAAGGTAAAACTAAAATATAATTAATTAATTAAAACTGCTCGTCTGTGCTCTTACATAGAGACAATCACAGTTTGTGTGTAGAGTTCACTCACAGGACACATTTAGTGGAAAAAACAGCACCAATCACTGACAAAGAGCCCCCAACTCATGAAAAATAATAATTACAGTTCTCATGGGTAAATTTTCTACTGAACTGTGTTGAAATATGACAAGTTAATTATTTACAATAGAGATCATCTTCCTAAATAACCTAAGAGTTTCAGATCAGATCAATATGTATTCTTTAACACAACACTATAAAATAATGAACAATTATGTTCATATATATATATATATGATATGATTGGAAAATCAAATTTTATTTTCTTAATTGACGACATAAAGTTTTTAACCTAAATTTAATTTTTAAATAGTGTGGGTAATAAAAAAGTACTTCTGATTGAAGGCATGGCTTATAAAAATTCTGATACATTTGAGATAGGAAAGCAAAATTTTCATAAAAAGAGATAACAGTAGAAATAAACTCAAGCTTTGAGATTGTTGCCAAGAAATACTATCAAGACTAAATATATAGTTAAATAGTTTCAATGACTTTATAGAAAGAATGTTATCAAGATTGAAAAATAATCAGAAAATTTAAGAGTACTATCCCAAAAAGCTATACATGTTTACAGGTTTTTGTTTTGTTGTGTTTTGCTTTGCTTTATTTTTTGCTAGTACTTAAAAAACTCCCACACAAGAGCAGCTGTTTAACCTAGTGGTTAAGTTGTTACTTGGGGTACCCACGTCCCATATCACAGTGCCATAGTTTGAGCCCAGGCTTTGCTATAATTCCAGGTTCATGGCTAATGAGAATCCTAGGAAGCACGTCATGGCTCAAGTTCTTGCACACCTGCCATTCACGTGAGAGAACTGAATTAAAATTCTGGCCTCTGGTTTTGGATACTTTGTTGTCAATTTAGGACTGAACAAGTAGAAAGAGTTTTCTTTCTCTCCCACCTCCCAAGTAAAAATAAATAAATAAAAATTTTAAAATGAGGGGCTGGTGCAGTGGCGAAAGTATCTCGCATAGGTGCCAGTTTGAGTCCTGGCTGCTCCACTTTCTATCCAGCTCCAGGTTGATGTGCCTGAAAAAGCAGCAGAGGATGGCCCAAGGCCTTGGCCTCCTGCACCCATGTGAAAGACCCGAAAGAAGCTCCTGGCTCCTGGTTTTGGAGTGAGTCAGCGGATGGAAGACCCCTCTCTCTCTCTCTCTCTCTCAGTCTACCTTTCTTTGTAACTCTATATTTCAAATAAATAAATTTAAAACAAAAATTAAAAGGATATCCTAAACTACCTTTTAAAATGTAAGAATAATACAAAATTCATTTTTAGGCTAACGTACTAATTATAACATAAAAAATATATCATACAAAAATAATTAAAATACTCTACAAAATAGTTGTCAAATTCGAGTCAAATTATGACAGTATTAAACATTTGTAACATTGACAGTGAATATTCCTAAGCAGTAAATCGCTGTATCTATACATGTCTAGGATTAAAAAAACTCATGAAAATATATGGTAAGTAATATGGAGAAATAGTAAACCCATGATTCTTACTCTGGACAAATTATAGAGGATGTTGAAAAGACCTATAACATATTTTGTGTTGATTACGATTTTTATAATTTTTGTATGCATTTTTCATGTTTGTGTTGTAAATTTTCACATACAAGTGCTAGTTATAGCCACACAATACAGGAATTAGGCAATTTTCTTGCCATGGAAGCTTTTTAGTCATAATTTACAAAATATCAAACTGGGTTATTAAAAGTATCATAAATCATTTCATCTATTAGGTAGTGCATTGTAATAAATAGAGTATATTATTTTTATTCCCTCACTGAACAAATATACTTTTAGGGTCTACAATTTTATCTTTTTTTTAATTTAGTAAATATAAATTTCCAAAGTACAGTTTATGGATTACAATGGCTTCCCCCCCCCCCATAATTTCCCTCCCACTCGCACCCCTCCCATCTCCCGCTCCCTCTCCCATTCCATTCACATCAAGATTCATTTTCAATTATCTTTATATACAGAAGATCGATTTAGTATATATTAAGTAAAGATTTCATCAGTTTGCACCCACACAGAACATAAAGTGTAAAATACTGTTTCAGTACTAGTTATAGCATTACTTCACATTGAACAACACATTAAGAACAAATTCCACATGAGGCATAAGTACACAGTGACTCCTGTTGTTGATTTAACAATTTGACACTCTCGTTTATGACGTCAGTAATCTCCCTAGGCTCTAGTCATGAGTTGCCAAGGCTATGGAAGCCTTTTGAGTTGGCTGACTTCGATCTTATTCCGACAGTGTCATAGTCAAAGTGGAAGTTCTCTCCTCCCTTCAGAGAAAGGTACCTCCTTCTTTGATGGCCCTGTTCTTTCCACTGGGATCTCACTCGCAGAGATCTTTCATTTAGGTTTTTTTTTTTTTTTTTGACAGAGTGCCTTGGCTTGCCATGCCTAAAATACTCTCATGGGCTTTTTAGCTGGATCTGAATGCCTTAAGGGCTGATTCTGAGGCCAGGGTGCTATTTAGGACATCTGCCATTCTATGAGTCCGCTGTGTCTCCCTCTTCCCATGTTGGATCGTTCTCTCCCTTTTTGGTTCTATCAGTTAGTATTAGCAGAAACTAGTCTTGTTTGTGTGATCCCTTTGACTCTTAGACCTATCAGTGATCAACTGTGAACTGAAGATGATCACTTGGACTAGTGAGATGGCATTGGTACATGCCACCTTGATGAGATTGTATTGGAATCCCCTGGCACATTTCTAACTCCACCATTTGGGGCAAGTCCTATTGAGCATGCCCCAAATTGTACATCTCCTCCCTCTCTTATTCCCACTCTTATATTTAACAGTGATCACTTTTCAGTTAAAATTTAAACACCTAAGAATAATTGTGTGTTAATTACAGAGTTCAACCAATAGTACTGGAACAAAACAAAGAAAAAATACTAAAATGGATAAAGTATTTCATTGTACGTCAACAGTCAGCACAAGGGTCTACAATTTTTGTAGCAGTGTGATCCTGGTAACAAACTACAAACAATATTTTTTTACAAAATATTCAAGACAGATATATGAAGAAATATTTAGAGGACAGTGTCAGTATCTGTGTGTTCCAGAAATTTTGTACCTGTACATTTCTAGTTTAAAACATTTAATGATTCACTTTGGGATAAATGTGTTAATAATGACTTTGAACTCTGATCTATATGATATATAATTCCTTGACAATGCTAGATTTTTGCGTATTCCAGAGACTTCTTTTTTGAACTATTGTTCATTTGGTTACCATAATTACTTGCCAGTTTTGCACAGACAGATTTTAATCACCCTCACTGGGAAAATTCCTGGCTATATAGAATGTTGATGGCTCTAATAGAGTCAGCAGTGGAGTTTAATATAGATTGCATCCATGATGGAAATCTGACGACATACTGACTTCTTTGCTCCTTCCGTTCCATCCACTGTTCTATGCTTGGTACCAGACTATGCCTAATGTCTCTTGTAAGCCACAAAAACATACATTGGATTAAACTAGGAATACACCATTATTCTTTTATATAACCAATGACCTAGGCTCACACGAAAATTAGTACCAGGAGTGAGTTACAAGTTAGAAATATAACCACAAGGAGTTGACATTGTGTTGTAGCAGGTAAAGCCACCGCCTGCAATGCCAGCATTCCATATGGATGCTGGTTCCATTCCTGGGTGTTCCACTTCCAATCCTGCTCTCTGATATGGCGTGGGAAAGCATTAGGAGATGGCCTAATTGCTTGGACTCCTTCATAGGCATATGAGATCAGGGAAAAGCTCCTGGCAGGATTGGCTCAGCTCCAGCCATTGCTGCTATCTGGGGCCTGAACCAGCAGATGGAAGATCTCTCTTTCTGTCTCTCTCTGCCTCTGCCTCTCTGTAACTCTACCTTCCAAACAAATAAATAAAAATCTTTTAAAAAGAAGAAATATAATCATGAACTGATTACCTGATCTTTTAAAAGCCTAATGTGATGATGAAAGTTAATAGGGAAATTATAGAAAATAATCAGAGATGAGACTAGTAACTCAAGTCATTCACTGTTAAAATAACTATTCAAATAATACAGTTAAAATTTTTTATGAAATCCAATTGAATGCAAGGGTGTGGAGGACTCATCTGGTATTTCCATATGCATTATGAAAGACGTGAGGTATGTGAAGACTTAGTTGAAGTGTTTATTTTCATAATTTTGATTGGAAACATGAAGAGAACCAGAAGCCTGAATCCATAATTCTCTGGGTGAAAGCAAGAATTGAGAATCTGAACTTCCTGTGAGCCTGCTGAAAGTTTTCACTTTGAGCTGCCTGGCTAGAGTAGCCATAAACAAATGTGAGATTTGGTCCATCAGAATTCTGATTAATAATAATAGTAGAATGTAAATTTTACAAAGTGCAAGATAAGGCATTTCTTAAGATAGTTGGGCACTCAGAATTTGAAAAGGTTTACACAAGAGACTTCTAAGGAAACTGAATAGTGTAATCCAAAGCTCAGTCTCCTCTGAGTCTCATTTCTCTGCTGAAGTTTACTTATTCTTTTGCTAGACATTTTAATTTTCTAATATGAGAAAAATATTGTCCAAAAAGAGGGAAACAAATTATTCGTATGGCATATGTTCTCTGCCCTTTGATTTAATTATTTTCTCCCTAGTCACATAATTAGAATAATATCTCAAGATGCATTAATTTTCCATTTACAAAATCAATCCAAAAGTATATGGCACATCATTGAAGACTTTTGTGATTGATAATCAACCAAATAGTAGGAATGAATTGCTAGTAGAATTATATTTTTTTCTGAAGAGTGAGGTTGCTACAGAAAGATGTCATAGTTGATGTGATCTCTGCGTTTTATTTCTTTGGGTAAGAGTGATGGAATCCCAACTTACTGAAGTTTAGGTAGTAGCTTGAACAATTCAGAGGCAAAACAGGTATGATAAACACACTAAGCAGTAAACTTAATAAGGCTTTCAAATAGTCTGACACCAAGATAAATCTGGAATTGAATAATTGACCAATTTATCATGGGCTTCTCAGTACCCATATGGACAGGTCACAGAGGTCCTTCTTGATTTGCATAAGTGAAAAATTCTAGTTTTGACGAATGTGGTCAGTAATGTTGAGCTGCTCAATTTCAAGAATTTTCTTGTGATTTCACACACTTTGAACAAGTTAAGGAGAGGTGTTGATTAAGGACCTCGAGATAACACAGCATATATGTGTGTTTAAAATTTTCTCCAAGTCTGTTCAACGGTGGCTAGAGACATTAGCCAGAGAAATTGCGTGGAATAGGAAACACTCAATATTTAACTTTTTGAAGATTGAAAATTAACAAAAAGGATTAATTCCTGATAACACTGACTGTATTTGTTTTCAGCTAATGAGAAGGGAAATGCATGGATAGATCACTATTGTAACCCATATGAACTTGCAATATGTTGCAGATCTAAGTCTGAAAAAATTTCCACAATGCCCTCCAGATCCAGGTTTAGATATGACAGCAAGTTTGTCAAGTCAAAAACCTGCAAATCTTTTCTCTACCAAAAATTGAAATGAAAGCACTCTAATAATCCTGACGACTACAATAATTAGTTTCACCCTTGCAATTTTGAAAAATGCTTCCATTACATAATTATTTATATCACCTCCTTGAATGAGTTCTACAAATTTTCTACAAATCAACATGAATGAATCTCAGAGAAGAAAAATAATGATAAAATAATAATAATAATAGCAACTTTAAATTGCAATTATTGTTTCAGATAAATATGTTTTTGTGATTTTTCAATACAAAACATGCATTCATGTTTGATGGTATGTAATTATAATCTGGCAAATGATCACATTTTTCTGACTGTAATACTCAAAGTGTCATCTGTAATAACACAATGGTTACTCAGAATCTTTCTGAAGAGCTGTGAAGACAAAGCCATATTCATATCATATTAATGAGTTGTTTGTCTTTTTCACTTTGATGACCCTACACTAGTGTTGTTTTAGGTACAATGGATAAAACTGTTGGCATGTTATCATAAATATAGTGATTCTTTAATGGGAAATAAAATGGTATTTTCACACAAAAGGGGACAATGCTTCTCAGCTTCTGAAAAATTATCTTGAACCTGAGAATTTTTGTTTTTGTTTTGTTTTTGCAAAACAGGCCAAAAAATGAATAGAGAAGTGGTAGAAAGTCACAACTTCTGAAGACTCTAATATCTATGATCTATCCTGTACTGTGTCTGGAACACAGAATTGCAGAATTGTGCCTAGTTACCCATCATTTTCAGAAATCTCTAAAGAAGCAGGTGGTTTCGACAAGAAGAGCCAACAAAAGTTGGTGCAGTTCTTGCAGCTAATCTGACAAAGAGAGTTGCTTTCAGAGATTCTTTAGCAATTTTAGACCATTAGGTAAAGCAAAGGAGCTTCCCCAGAAGAAGCAAATTGCTCAAGTTTTACAATTATATTTAGATATTGCAGATATCTATCTGGAAATATTTGTGAAGCAATTTTGCATCGGTATTCAAATAATAGGGGACTGTACTATCCTTATTTTGCATTGATATTCTTAAGGTTTTGTATAGTCAAGAAGATAGTTCTGTACTACTCTTATTTTGAATTGATGTGTTTTAGGTTTGTTATCAAGACCATACTTCATTCATAAATATACACTAAAATTGATTCTCTCTACTGTTTACTAGAAGAAATTGTAAAGAATTTGTGCTGATTTTTCTTAGAATCTTTGATAGAATTTTCTACTGTTTTGTCTAATTTATTTTTTGCTAATTTATTTATTTTGCTAATTTATTTTTCAGAAAGTTATAAATTAGTAATTACAGATCAATTAAAATTATCTATTTCAAATAGGGTGAGTGGTATTAGCTTATGATTTCCTAAGAATTGCTACTTTCAATGTAGGACATTTGTCTCGAAATTTCTTTGTGGAATTTTTTGAATGGCTCCCTTAATATCATTGGGTATCTGTAGGTTCTCTGGTGATAGTCCCTATTTTATTCCTGATACTGCAATTCAACTCCTTTTTTATTTATTTATAATTCATGATAGATACTATTCATTTTATTGATATTTTCAGATATATTTCACAGATAGCTTTGGTTCAATTATTTTCCTAATTCTTTTCTCTCATTTTAATTTTATTGATTTCTGGTATTACATTTATTATTTCCTCATTTCTGCTTTATTGTTATTTCCTCTTCTTTTTCTGGAGTTTTGAGGTGAGATCTGAGATTGTTTTCATATTTCTTTCATGTATGCATATTTTACTAAAATGTCACTCTCAGTACTTCTTCGGTTATGTCTGCCAAATTTTCATAGGTTGTATTTTCAATTTTATTTATTTCAGTCTAGTTTCATTTTATGGTATCTCAGTCCAGTTTCAGTTTTAGAGTACTTCTAGCCTCCTGGAGATACATGGCCACATGAGTGATAAAGTCATCTATGCTTTCTCCACTTACACCACCTCTGCCTTAGTAAAAGGACATAGCTTGGTCTTAATACGGCAGAGACCACAGAGCTCTTCAAGACCTCATCTGTATCCCGACATCTTCAGCCAACTTCCATCCTGTTTTACTCTGTGACTTTTTATAACCTGTGAAACAGGAAGAGTTACAGGTTTGGGCACTGCAATTCCCTCCACTGCTCCTTTGACTCTGTTTCTCCATGTGATGATGAAGATGTTGCATGATAGTTCATGAGGTTTCAAGATGGTTGATTTCCATCAGTTTGGGTTTCTTACACACTTTGCAGAACTAACCCTTCAGGCATTGCAGTTTGATCATATCCAGTAGTTTAGTTTTCTTTGTTCTTTCACTTGCTTTTTGTTTTATGTTTTTCCCTTGTCTTCTCCAATAGAATAAGTGTTCCTGGAGTGCGTAAACCCTTTCTAACTTGATTTAAATTGCCATATTAGTTATATGTTTTGAAGTTTTGTATTATGCTAAACTTAAATACTTGATTTCAATTTAGTGATTTAAAAAATTAAAAATATTAAAATACAAGTTATATACCAGAATATATAATTTTATATAATAAAAATACTTCTTTAAGGTTTCAGGATATCATAATAGCTTACTAGATTTTAAAATAAAATGCAGTTCTCATTGTATATTATTTTTGAACTCTTTGATTCTTCATTTGCTATCAATATTTTGTTCCAGATTTTTTAAAGACTTATTTATTTACTCGAGAATCTGACTTACATAGAGAGAGAAGAGGCAGAGAGAGAGTCTTCCATCTGCTGGTTCACTCCCCAGTTGGCCACAATGGCCAGAACTGTGCTGATCCGAAGCCAGGAGCCAGGAGCTTCTTCTGGGTCTCCCACATGGTTACAGGGGCTCAAGGACTTGGGCCATCTCCTACTGCTTTCCCAGGCCATAATAAAGAGCTGGATTGGAAGAGGAGCAGCCGGGACTCGAATTGGCAACAATATGGGATACTGGGGCTGCAAGCAGCAGCTTTGCCCACTATATCACAGCTCTGTCCCATGTTATATAATATTCCATAGCCTTTTTAAATTTATTTTTATGTATTTGAAAGGCAACATGCTAGGGATAGAGAGACTGAGAGTGAGAGTGAGGGTGAGATACAGTGTAAAGTAAAGGGAGAGGGAGAGGGGGAGGGAGAAGAAGAGTGAGGCAGAAAGAGAGAGAGAAATCTTCCATTTGTTGGTTTACACTTCAAATGACCATGACCACAGTAACTAAGATTGGTGCAAGAATTTGGAATATTTTAATTTAAAATTTATTATTACTTTTTGAAAAAAAAAAAAAAAGTGTAGTTACCAAAGCAATTTGACTATCATGCATGAGGGAACTCCAGGAATGTAATGGCCCTATTTACAGAGTACAAAACAAAACAAAATAAAAATACTGAGGTTAGTGTTGTGGAATTGTGGTTAAAGTTGCCCTGGTTTTTCTCCTTGCAGTTCAAAACACTGCTAATGGCTTGGGAAAAGCAGCAAATCATGATCTAAGTGTTTGGTCCCCTGCCACTCACTGGAAGACCTGGAAGAAACTCCTGTGTCCTGCCATTGTTGTGGCCTAGGCCTGGATGTAGTGACTATCTGGGAAGTGAACATGTGGATGGAATATTTCTTTCTACCCCTCCTCCTATGTAACATTTACAAATAGATTTTAAAAATGTTAAAAATAGAAACACAGTACAAAATTATTATAATGTTAGTTAATCAAGAAAATCCTCAAATCTGTCCTAACATTTTTATTTTCATAAGAGCTGTTTGGTATTCATGTGTAATTTGCCTTCAAATATATATATATATATATATATATATAACATCATTTTCCAGAAAAACTATATTTCCACAAAATTATCATTTGAATAAACAAATCTAAGAAAAATAAATTAGATCGATTATTATGAATTGTGATTTGTAACAGAAATTTAATGTTCTCCTTCAGCCCTGGCACTTTTGTATGTGTAGGCATAGATTTTATTATTTGTAATGATAAAATAAATTCAATTTTTGTCATTTTTTCACTTTACATTATGTAATATCCCTCATTTTCATTATTACTCTGATTCCATCTAGTCTACTCCGCAATCCACAACTATATCAAAGAACAACTGTGTGCTTTTTTCACTGCAATAATGCAATTTAAGATTCCACTATTAATACATTACAACCTAGGTAGTACTTGATTCCATGTATTCTTATCAAACATAATCTTTTACTCTAGAACACTTTTGTCAAAATTAATCATTGTAGATTTATCTTAGTGCTAATTATCATTTTCTGAGTTTGCACTGGTTATTCATATTATGAATTGACATAAAATGAAAGACACGCTTTCTTTAGCATCAGTTTAAAATTTCAAAATTCTAATATGCTGTTATATGGTATTTCATTGGTTGAAACATTTGAACTTGTCTACAGATAGTAGTAATGAGTATTCAAAACTTTATACAATATTTGGGCAATTTCCCATTCTGCTATGATGTAGAATGAATATACTTCCATTCCAGTTTGTTATTTTAGAGCTATGATTTCTGGGTAAGAAACAAAGTTATAATTTCTTGTCACAAGCAAGCTGTAATTATGTGTATTTATATTTAACCTTTGTAGATACTACTCATTAGCATCTTTCTGAACCCCCACGGTTTACATTTTGATATACAACTTTTGTACAATGCCTATAATGACTATGATAATTTCTGACTTGTAATTCTTTGTTTCTTCAAAGTCTTGCATTAATATAAGTGTGCAAACTTCTAAAAACAGACCACTGGGTAGCAGCTACATCTTTTCCCACTAACAAAAGCCATTCGATTATGTGTATACTTCTAGAAAGCAACGGCTCTTTTATTATAAAATTGAAATATAAGACTGAAAAAAATAACCCTCAAGATTCAATGCTGAGCAGGAAGAAAGTAGAACAGCATCGATTCAAGGGAAATCAAATTGACAAGATAATGGAGAGTGGGAGGCTAAGTTGGAGATCTGATTATCCCAACTCTTTACATATTACAAAGAAAATACAATTAAATCATTTTAATCAATTGTTTTACTGTCCACATGGGAAGCAAGTAGGCCACAGAATCCATCGGTATGCCTGCTGTATGTGGCTGTGCCTTTCTTTTCGCTGTCTGTTACCACCCATACATGCTATCAACAGTGACATCCAAAGTCATCGTGGCACAGCAGTTTAGAAACTACTTGGGAAGGCTTTCAGCTATATCAGAGTACCTGTAATCAAGTCCTGTCTCTGCTCTCTCTCCAGCTTCCTGCTGATGTGTACTCTAGGAGTCCATAGATGATGGCTCAGTTACTGTGTAGGTGACCCAACTGGCATTCTTGGCTCCTAGCTGTGGTCTAACACAGACCTGGATATTGCAGGCATTTGGGGAGAGAACTAGTGGATGGAAGTACACTCCCCTATCTTTCTCATTCTTTGCTTTTCAAATAAATAAACATAAATGATATAAAAGACAGTAATATTGTACACATTTTGAAAGAGCAAAGCAATTTTACCACACTGATATATTTCTCCAGAGTTCATAGATGCAAGTCTCTGTTGAGTGTAGGCAACCACAAATGATTTTATTGATTCACAAAAATGGTTTCAGATTTTTTTCTCCATTTCCAAGTCTGTTTCATCAATAATATGTCGAAAATTCTAGAATTAAGATGAAATTAGAAGGAATTTTGGGCAGTTGAGTGGATTATTTTTAATAGATTAATAGCTGTGGAGAAGAGCATTTTAATTTTTAGAAGGCAAAAAAAATATCATTAGTTGCTTTACTCTAAACTTAAAATTTGTCATCTGATATATTTCCAATTACCCAAAGTTCTTTTCCATTTTTCAACACAATATATAAAGAAATTATAGCGTTTTTATATTTTAGTACTATTACTGTGAATCACAGCAATTATATTTCTGTTAACTACAACTACACACATATATACACATGACTGAATGCTTGATGTTCACATCATTACTTCATTATTTACAGTGACATTGTGCATCCCTGGTAAATATAACATGATTTTATTTTGCAAATAACAATTTGAGAGTGATTTTTAAAATTTTGTTGTTTTACTTGTTTTACTTTTTATAAATTTTATTTACAACATAAAATTCATGTATTTCATATATACAATTTTAGTTAAACAGTGATACTTCCCACCATCCTACCCTCAATCTCACTCATGCTCCTCTTCCCTCTCTTGGTCCCACTCTCAATTTTAACAAAGATCTATTTTCAATTTATTTTATACTCATAAGAGTAATTCTACACTAGGAGTTCATAAACAGTATGAAGGAAAATACATTGTTCCTCAACAGTAGAAACAAGGGGTATATAACTGATTATTGAATCTCAAAATGTCATTTATCTCTTTAATCCTTACATTTTAGGTGCTCTATCAGTTACTACAGATTATGGAAAATATATTGTATCTTTCTTTTTGACATTATATCAGTAAGAATAATGATTTCCAGTTGCATATGTATTTTGTTACAAAAACATATTTCATATTTTTACTGCTGGATAATATTCCATAGTGCATATATATCATAATGTCTTTATCCAGTAAACAATTTATGGACATCTGTGTTGATTCCACATTGTAGCTATTGTGACTTGAGCTGCAGAGAACATGGCAGTAAAGGGAACTTGAAAGAGAAGGGGAGAGCAAAGGGAAGGTGGGGGGAAATAGAGAGAGATAGAGAGAGAACGAGAGAGCTCTTCCATCTTGTGGTTCACACCCTAAATGCCCGCAACAGTCAGGGGTAAGAGAGAAGGAAATATATCCATGCCTCACAAGTGGATGTCAGGGGTCCAAGTGTTTGGGTCATCATCACAGGTGTGTTAGCAGGAAGCTGGATTAGAATAGCCCCTGGGACTTGAACTGAGCTGCCATCCAAACAGTGACTTCACAAATTGAGTCACAATACTGACCCCCTATTTCCCTATTTAATGTGAATATATGTGAATTTACATTAATATGACTATAATCAACAATTATATCAGAGTGTGATGCAAATATATGGCTGAAATGGCCAATCCCAACTGCTAGTATTTCTTAGAAGAGTTGTATGAAATTAATAAATCTTCTGTTACCTGATAATGGTCTAGAAACTTCAAGGCTGACAAGTAAAGCCAGCTTTGTTTTCCTGTATGCACTTACCTGAAAGTTATGTAAATTTATTTTTTGCATTAAACTTACTGCCTAATTTGTATTTTCTTAACTCTTGGTTTCTTCAGCAGTTTTCATAGCATAGTAGGAAAGAGTTCATTGTGAAACATCAATATGTTAAGGTTAACTGCTCACTAATGAAATTTTAGTTATTTTACAAGAAAGACAATATAAAGAACTCAAATTAGATAACCACCTTTAAAAACTATTAGAAAAGTTTAATCACCACTAAGCTCAAGGCTTTAAAAAACTTCATGTATACAAACAGGTGAAGTGTACTTTCCTGTGGTTATTGATTGATTTTATGAAGGTCTAACAAATCTGAAAAGTGAGTAATATTGACTATTTTTCAAAGATTGCATTTCAAGTAAAATATTTCTGTTACAAATCATTTACTGATGCCAATTTGCAATGAACAGTTTTGTTGAGCTACAAATACTTTTCATATATCACTAGATATGCCAAATACCTCCAAAGGTAGCAAGTACAAATATAAAATAATAACAAACAAGGAAAAAAAAAAGGAGAATACATATTTGCTATTACACAGAATAATAATATTATTCTTCATTGGAAGAAGTTTAATTTATCATTTTAAAACTATTTATTTTTGTTATTTGTATAAATAAACACAGGTTAATCTTCAGCCATCATTGTTTCCCCAGTTTTCCATCCTAAGATATTGATAGTTTTAAATTTTTATTTTTAAATGAACTATATATATGAAGTTAACTTTTGATTGGAAGCATCTGTTTCTTATTAAATATCTGGTTAATAAAAATGCCCGTATATACTATATATTTAAATGGTTTGGTGGAAAGCAATATAACTATGTAATATGTATATAACTATATATTTGTTTCTAGGTACTTAGAAATTTTAGAAGAAAATCTTTCTGTAATTCCAAATTGAATATATTTGACCGAATAGATTTCCATGGAAAGGATCACTGCATTAACAATATTTAATCTTTTGAGATATGAGCATTTATATTTTTTCATTTAAACATTCTCCCCATGGAATATCCGCAGTGGAATAGATTCCCTGAGTCACAAATACTGTTAAACTCCATATACATATGTTTTTACTACATATATATGTATATATTTATTTGTTATAAATTTTAAATTTATTAAAGATATCAACAGCAATAATTAATAATAAAAAGGAATAATTATGCAAAATGTTTGAATGAAATTATGTTGCAATGGTGTTTATACCTCACAAACCAGCTTATTATCCTGTACTAACCTTCTTCTTATAGTGATGTGAGATGTTACACTGCCTATGGAGATGAGGTAAAGTGAGGTGAATGATGTAGGCATTGTGACATAACAATAAGTGAGTATGTAAGTATTACTTGAACACTCCAATATCATGACAGATAGCCTCATAGCCAAAATGGCTATGAAGTGATTAATGAGTGAATATTATCTAAACCACGGATACGCCGGACAAACAGATGATCCATGTCCTGGATGGGATGGAGCAGTAGTTTATCATACTATACTATTCATGCTATTAAGTTGAAAACTTGAGAGTTATTTATATCTGGAATTTTCCACTTAATATTTTCAGACCTTGATTGACTGCAATTAACTAAAACCATGAGCAGCAAAACTATAGGTAATGGGGATGGAGAATATTCTATTTAAGAAATTAAAAATCTTTGATCATATTTGAAGCATTCAGTGTAGTAATCCTGTGCATATTTTGAAACTATTGTGACATAATGCTAATAATATTTATGAAAAAGTTTTACATTATGTTATGTTTTGAGTATTACATTTAATAGGATTTTACATTTTATTTATAGTGATTTTAACATCATTCTGATCATCTAAATTGGTTTAATCTTGTAGTTTCATTGCAGGTTCCTAATGATTTAGGACATTAGCCGTTATTTCTTTCCTTTAGGGCCTTTACTTTTGCTTTGTGTTTTGTTTGTTTGTTTGTTTTTTTGTATTTGATCAGGTAAGAATATTTTCACAATGCAGTTTACAGTTATTTTATGTTCTCCTGATCAATTATAAATTGCATATATGTACCTCTTCATTTTCCCTCATGATAAAATTGCTTGAATTTAATTACATATATACCTTTATAACAATCATATTTTTATTTACTAATATTTTAGCATTAGTTTATGGTTGATTTATTGGATAAATATATTATTACGTTATAAAAATATGAAACCTTATAAGCATAATTATACTTTTAGTGCAATAATAAAATATAGATTTGTATAATTTACTATAAATGATATGCATCATTATATCATTTTAAAGAATATATTATTTAATGTATGTTTGATCTGAAATATTTTATCATTTTCATTTCTTTTCATAATTTAACTGAAGTTTTTTCCTGCTCTGCTGCTACTTCAGAATGGAGAATTAATGCCACCTGGGATTCAAGCACAGTTTTGAGTACTTCACATGAATAACAACATAATTCTAGTTGTCAAGGGTCTTTGATTAACCTACTGGAGAAAATCAGACTTCACACTATGGAGTTTTAGACATCTTTAATCTGGTACACAGGATATAACTCTTATTATGATTCTAAACCCTGAGTGGAAGCTTTATTCATCTCTTGGTGATTCTTTGCAGAGACAAGTAACAAAACAGTTGCAACTCATCTTCTCCATTAACTTTCCATCTTATATATGAAAGAAAATTAACAAACATAAAAATATTAGGGCTATTGAATCCCACAGAATATCAACTCGGAAAATCTGTATAAAGGTAGAGGGTGTTCAAAATCAATGCCTATCAGATGAAAAAAAATTGTTCATAAAATGAATGTTAGCAGAAAATTCCTAAGATGATTTAAAATTCAAGACACACAATTTTGATGGAACATTTTTCTGCTTGTTTAGTATCAAGGAAGCCCTAGTATTCAATGCTGGCTAACACAATCAAATGCCTGTCCTGTTTATAGAATTATTGCTTCTTATCACACAGAGGTGATGAAATAAATGTTTTTGAACACAGGAAATGATCTTATAGAGACTCATTTTCTTTCAAGGATTTATAAAAAGGGAGAAAAAGTGGAATCTGAACACAGTGATCATTCTCAAATCATTATCTTGAACAAATGTTAAAAGTTGTTTAGATTTTCTGTAAATAGACAAATATTAAAGAGTTTACAAAGACTTGTTAAATGACATTCTAAATCATTGTTTAATAAAGGATTACATTTATTTTTTATTTATTTTACATATTTGAAAGGCAGACTAATAGAGAAAGATAGAAAGAGGGAGAGACAGAGAGCTCTTCCATCTGCTGGTTCACACCCCAAATGGCTGCAACAGCTGGGTATGGGTGACAAAGAAGCCAGGAGTCAGAGCTTCTTCTGGGTCTCCCATATGGCTTCAGGGCCCACACACTTGGGCCATCTTCTGCTTTCCAAGGCACTTTAATAGGGGGTTTTATCAGAAGTAGAGCAGCTGGGACATGAACAGGGTGCCCGTATGGGATGCTGGCATCACAGATGGTGATTTACCTGATATGGCACAACACGCGCCCCAGTAATGAAATTCTAATATGGAAATTGTAGGTAGATAAAAGAATGTTTTAAAAAGATGTATTTTTTTTATTTATTTAAAAGTGTTACAGAGCCAGTTAGAGACAGAGAGAGGGAGAGAGGTCTTCCATCTGCTGGTTCACTCCCCAAATGACTGCAAGGGACTGATCTGAACCAGTCCAATGCCAGGAACCAGGAGCCAGGAGCTTCGTCTAGGTCTCCCACGTGGGTGCAGGGGCCCAAGCACTTGGACATCCTCTGCTGTTTTTCCAGACATGGTAACATGGAGTTGGATTGGAAGTAGAGCAGCCAGGACTCAAACCAGTGCCTGTAAAGATGCCGGCGCTGCATGCTGGAGCTTTAACCTGCTATTCTACAAAGCTGGCCTCAGAAAGTTTAAAATTATAAATATAAAGTGAAATATTTTAGAAATGATTAATGAAGAAAACAAAGGTAATTTGGAAGACATTAAGGGGTAAAATTTCTCGTTTAGGAGGCAATGTAAGCAAAGATAAGTTACAAATACTCACTTGATTGGGCAAAATCATTCATATGAGTACTGACTGTATGATAATATGTGATAGAATGACAGAGGGTAAATTGGTAGGAAATAGAAAAATGTTTGTGGAAAATGTAATTAAATATATGTTTATTTTGTCGCAAAAACAAAATACATGTATAGTTTTTTATAATACATATTTTCTATGAACTTTTTGAAGACAATTTTAGTATGTACTCACAAATAAATAACATGAATATTCATGGAATTTTAATTTCTCTGAGGATGCGCTAAGAAATAGTGACTTTAAGTCTATTTGGACAAGGAACAGATATAATGAAGTATTTTATAGTTTTTCTATCTTGAATATCCATGTTCAGTTTTTCACAGCAATTTAAATAAAAGGGCTAGTTCAGATTCATTGTATCAAAGACATTGAAGCTCACCCCTTAATTGATATATCTGGATGCGTAAATATTTTTAATTTATCAAAATTATATGACATGATATTTAAAAATTCTTAGAAATGCAATACTGTAAATAGAAAGCACATAATTTTATACATATATTTATAACATAACGTATTAATTAAATTATTGCTATGTTCTTGATACTGATTTTTATATAAAGATATTGCAACACATTTAATGACTAAAAGAAGCAAAATGATTTATGTATGTTAGGTAGTTTACTAGAGTCAAAGAATAAAGAAAACAGATTTCTCGCTGAAGATAATGGCAAGAAATAATGAATTACAGAATCAAGCAGCAGATAATGTTCTACCAACTAGAGCATGGTGTATAAGGAAATCACAGGAAGGCACCAACATAGCCTGGAATGTTCTACTATTCTACTAAAATTATCTGTCTTTAAAATAAACAATCAAGATTTGATTACATGATGTTTATAAATTCAAGGGTTCTAAGAAATGTATGTTATTTTTAAAAATTCTATTAGGAATGCTTTATATTTCATTGTGACCTAACAGAGGCTAGAAGAGTGATTGCTTTATTAAATGGTGAGTTTATGTCATTTCACCCTGTATGATACCCTTATTCCAGTACATTACACATTACTCTATTTGCTTTCTCAGAAGAAACTTATCAAATATCCTCTCATATGTCTTTTAATGCATAATGGATAATTGATACTGGCAATTAAAGAGTGAATTTTTCCCAAGCTCAGTAAAGTCTTGATGGAAATAGTGTTTAATGGAGAAATGAACTGCACATTCCCCATACGTACTAGGAAGTATGGTTATATAATCAGGTTAAATAATTAAAAATAAATTTCAAAGTGATTTCGCTTATTCATTTTCTAAGGAAAAATGCAGAATTTTGGAGCAGATTCCAAGATGGCTTAATAGGGAAAGATATAATGCTCTAGATGAGGGGAAATAACAGGACAAAAAGGGAAGGAAGTGCATTCTGAGAGAAGTGTTAGAGAGAAGTTTACAGTGGAAAATCTACAGAAGAGGGACTCAGTGGAGCAACATAGAAAGTGCCAAATCATGTCAATAAGTGCAGACACCACAGATGATCCCGAAGCTGGGAGTGGGAGGACATGTCAGCTTTGCAGGGTGAGATGAGAGCAGTCTGTGGCAGCTCGTGTCACTGGCGATTTGGCTAGAGGGAAACCTTATGGACCACATTGTCTTTGAGTCTGGCCTGAAGTTCTTATGGGAGGCAGGGTTCCCTCCTAATCCAGCGAGTGAAAAGCAGGCTTCTTTCTCCCCATTCCGCTAGCAACTGCCAGGAAGAAAGCATCATTCTGACACAAGTAGAGGCTGTAGTGGCTCTTGTGTGCACATGAGATGAGGAGATTTTATCACAGCAAAACAAGTTGTATTCCCCCAGACTTTGATTGAGGCTGGGAGGGTTGATGAAGGCTGGGCACCTATGTAAACTCTGTGGCACCCTCATCCTCTAAACATATCACAGGCTCTGGGACTCTAGAGAACATACAGGAAGAGGCAATAAAAACATCTGTGCTCTCTCTGTGGATGGGGCAGGCTAGCAGGACAAAGTGGATCCTTGGCACCCCATGACTGAGGAATACTTGTGTTCTGAGACTGTGGGAACTCTGTGACTGTAGTATTTTTCAGGCTTTCTTTTTCAGTGTCTGATGGCTTGGCTCCATCTTTTCTATTTCTGTATGATTCCTCAAAATGTTTGAACTTGTATTAATGAAAATAAAACCTTGACTGAATTATATCTGGATGCTTTGCCACTCATAATTTTAATAATAAAAAACATTGAAGAAATGGAGTTCCTTCAACTTTGTGGAAGGACAAATTGACTTCTGTTCACTCATTCTGGTATTGTTGGAGAAAAATCTAGATTTCAATTTTAAATTAGGTTTCAGGAATTGACTAAACAATAGAATCCGTTATAAATATGCTAATACTGATTTTCAAGATATAAAATTTGCACAGTGCTTCATCATTGGGCAGTAAAAGACCAAAAATTGATTCGAGATTTTGGAATTTCTAATCATGGAGGCTGATCCTCCACCTCTCCCATTTTCTTCTTCTTCTATTTTAGATTATTTCAACTTTGATTTTGACCTATACTAGTGGTATGGAAGAATTAAGATTACTAAAGAGATTTTTGTCGTTGACATCTAGATAAAGTAGAATATAAGTGTGGAAGTACAGATTTTGATTTGATTAATGATGTATTATAGTGCCTGCCTCTTATTTATGAAAACTCAATGGGGGGAAGCACCTCATCTTAATGTGTAGCAATATGAATGTGGGTGTTCACATAAAATGGCCTAAAACAATACAATTGCCATTTTGTTGGTCAAGATATTTCAAATGTTTGAGCCTCAAACATCGTTATGAAAGTCAAAATATATTTACTTCCCATTTATTTGAAAGGATATTTGGAATAATGCATACAAAGCACTGAGTGCATTATTTGAGCAGTGAGAAATCTAAATAATGCTAGCAGTGTTACAATAATTATTGCTTTCTATTATTGCGAAAACAGCATTTGCTTATCTTCAGCTGCACAGAAACATCAACTACTGTTTTTATTCACATTTCTGATAAATGAAGGGGTAATAAAATAAGGATTCATAATTTAACAGGCATTTATAGAGACGGGTAGGCTATATCTTATATATTTTAGGATCACAAGTATACATTTCATTATTCCATAATATAAAGCAACTCTTAAAGAGGTATACATACACAAGCACATTCATGCTGACACTTACACAACCATATTTTATGCACAGTTAATAATAACAGCAAATTCAGTATTTGGGAATGTGTTTTACTAAAAATATCAGATAACTCTAATATGAAAATGATGACTCAAAAGCAGATCATCTGACAATTGAAAGGGGCTATCTGTAAGGAGCATGTGAGTTAAGACTGCACCTCAAACATTCTCATCAGCTCTAACTTTGGAGTTTCACTCCTCCTTCACTAACATGTCTGGATTTTCTTCATTCTTGTCACACTTTGTTTATTTGATGGGTGTTGCATATCCAGATGACAAATCTTCATATGTGGGTGATGAAGATAGGCGAAGCAAAAAAGCAGGCTTCTGTTTGTTTGCCATTGATTTGAACTTTCTCAGCCATCCTTATCTGGATGGCAACTTGGGAAGTCAGAGTAGCAGTCATAGGAAAGGAGAAAAGGATTTTAAAATGACAATAGGTTAGTCACTGTCTAGAGTGGGCAATAGCATCAATTTAATATGTGATAACATAATAAAATCTGTTAAAATCAAAATTTAATATAATTGAGACAATATTGAAATAAGAGTTAATATTGAAAAATCAAGAAGCTTCTGATTTCTTATAGTTGTTGTGACTTTATATTCTAAATATTTAGAAGTAAAAGACATTCATATTATAAATTTCATTTGAACTTAGGCATGTACATGTATTAAAAGTTCTTTGAAGCTGGAAAATTATAGCATTGCTGTTTGATTTTATCCTATCTCTCTGTTGCATTTTTTTAATTTAATTGTTTATTAATATAAGGTGAACAAATTTCATGTGTTTCATATTTACAGGTTTAAGAGCAGAATGATACTTCCCTCCCTAACCTCCTTCCCACCCACACTCTCACCACTCCTCCCCAATCTTTTCTTGCTTTTTCTTTTAACTCTCCATCATATAAAGAATTCAAACAATGGCAAGTAGAAAAAGCACTGGTCCTCAGCAGCAGAGAAAAGGGCTGTAAGCAATAATCAGATCTCAAAGTGTCAAGTTTGCTCACATACATTCTCGTGCTCTATATATTAATTACCCAAATCCGGGAAAGCATGCTATTTCTCTTTTTGGAACTGGCTTACTTCACTATCAGTAATGGTTTCCAGATGCCCGCACTTTGTTGCAAAATCAGAATTTCATTCTTTTTTATGGCTCAGTAGTTTTTCATAGTGTGTATACTCTACATTTTCTTTACACAGTCATCTGTTGATGGGTATCTGGGTTGAATTACAGCTCTGTAAGTTGAGCTGTAATAGACATTGAGGGTACAAATAATTATTTCATGTTTATTTCATTTCTCTTGGGCACATTTCCAGGAGAGAGATGGCTGGGTCATACGGTAGATTTATGTCCAGATTTCTGAGGAATCTCCATACTGTCTTCGATAATGGCTGTAATGGCTTACATTCCCATCCATAGGGTATTAGGGTACCTTTTCCCCCACATTCTTACCAGCATTTTTTTAAATTTCTGAATGATAGCCAGCCTAACTGGAGTGAAGTGGAACCTTATTGTGGATTTCATTTACATTTCTCAGTTGGCTATTGATCCTAAGCATATTTTTTTCATGTGTCTGTTGGTCATTTGAATTTCATCTTTTGAAATATGCCTCTTCATGTCCTTGGCCCATTTCTTGACTAGCTTGTTTTATTGTTGAGTTTTTTTGAGCTCTTTTACATTCTGGACATTAATTCTTTATCAGCAACATTGTTCGCAGCTATATTCTTCCATTCTGTCAGTTGCCACTTCACTTTGTTGACGGCTTCCTTTTCAGTGCAGGAACTCCTTAGCTTGCTATAATCTCATTTGTCTAGTTTTGCTTTTGTTGCCTGTGCTTCTGGGGTTTCCTAGGTCAACATTTTGCAGTTCCCTCATTGTTTTTCTTTAGTAATTCAATAATACCCATCGTAGATTGAACTGTTGATCCATTTTGAGTTGATTTTTGTATAAGGTGTAAGATAGGGGTCTTGTTTCATACTTCTTCACATGACGATCCAATTTTTAATGACTATCTTTTTAAATTCATTAGTTCACAAAACATTGTATTAATTTTATATTCCAAATGATTGTACAAAAAGTGAAAATATGGAGAACATTTTACCTGGAAGCAGTAGGTTTTTCATTTAGGATTAATTATAAATGCAATCTTTAAAACACATGAAAAATATCAGGTAATTTTTTAGGTCTAGGTATCTGGAAATTAAGTCATGATGATAAACATTTAGGTATATGGCAACATCACAGCATGCAACAATAAATATGAAAGATATAAATGGTTTTATTCACCAAAAGAAATCCAATAAATTAAAAATAAATTCTTGACAAATTAATGAATCATTTAATCATTGATTTTATTCATATTTACTCTTTTATACTACCATAACAGATCAAGAACTGTAGAGTAAAACAAAACAAACAAATAAACAAACAAAAAAGAAAAAAAAAAAAAAACTGTGGCTGAGATGGAGCAGCTGAAGCACTTAGCTCCTTGCCACCTACGTAGGATATCTGGTTTGAGTCCCAGCTCCTGGGTTCACCCTGGCTACTCTCTACTGTTGCAAGCATATGAGGAGTAAACCAATGTATGGAAGTTCTCTCCCTCTCCATCTCATTCTTTCTGCCTTTCAAATAAATACAAATAAATTAAAATTTAAATAGCAGAGGGGCCGGCACTATGGCTCACTTGGTTAATCCTCCGCCTGCAGCACCAGCATCCCATATGGACACTGAGTTCTAGTCCCAGTTGCTCCTCTTCCAGTCCAACTCTCTGCTGTGGCCTGGGAGGGCAGTGGAGGATGGCCCAAGTGCTTGGGCTCCTGCACCCGCATCGGAGACTGGGAGAAGCACCTGGCTCCTGGCTTCGGATTGGCATAGCACTGGCTGTAGCGGCCATTTGGGGAGTGAATCAACAGAAGGAAGACCTTTCTGTCTCTCTCTCTCTCACTGACTATAACTCTACTTGTCAAATAAAACACACACACACACACACATACACACAGTAGAGCAGAATTGAGCAAATCATGTCCATATCACCAATATTCTGTATTTAAAGGATTGATTCTTTGGCAACATTCATTATGATTTTAAGAATAATAACTTAGAGTTGTTGAAAGTGACTAATCAACTCAGGTTTAATTAAGTAAAACATGCAGAGGGGAATGCAATGCTATGTCAGATTTAGAATGACTTCTAAAGCATAATTCAAGGTGCATGGAAGTTATTTCAGCTATCAGGTAAATGATGAATATTAGGTAAATATTTCAAAGTCAAGTTTTTCCTTTCCTATTCTGAAAAGGCAATACATAAATGATGCTTATCTCCTGCTATTAACCCATGACCTGTGTTAATTATCGAGGTGTCACAGATATGCCTTGCTTATAATTTGGTTCCTTAGATTAGTTCAAAATTAAGTGCAGAGGAAAATTAATGAACAGGTGAAGTGAAGTCAACCACTGTTTATACTTAAAAGAAAAAAAAAAAAACTCCATTAAAGAACACTGTGTATCATAACAGGTTTACCTCAGATTCCTATTTATTCAATCTTTCTGCAAAGATTACTGCTTTTATTTGTCTTTTAAAGTTACAAAGGGAAAGAAACAGACTATTCTAATATTACTGAGACTAAATCTTTCCTTCAATGTTTTACACTCCTCTTGGTTAACTTTATTAATATTTTCTCAAAATATTGGAATTAATTTTTAAATTCACTATTAATGATAAAAATTGTGTAATGTTGAAAGTTGGTATTAACGGTGCCATATCATATATTTAGAGATTACAGAAATTTGTGCCTGTGTTTTCAAACAGAGCTATTCCCTAAGCCACATTTTAGAATTTTCATTTTTAAAGATAAATTGTAGAAAATGAAATTCTGAACTTTTTACTAAAAGTATACATATTAGATAATACGTAGTAAATAGAGCATTTTATTTTGCTCTCTGTTTTCTATGAATATTCATGGAATACAAATACAATATGTTGTAAAATATTATGGATTCAAATAACTTTTTTATCTTCATCAAATGTAGATGTTAAATCTCGAGGTTATACACAATAAAGGAGAAGGAATAGATAAAAGATATCCTCCATATTGAAAGATTTTTTTGACTTATTAATTTTATAAAAACAAGAGGTTGAGTGCTAATTTACATTATGTTTTTCTTTTTCTACAATGGCTGGTGGAGATATCTAAACATACTTTGTGTTCATCTAACTTATCAAAGTATGCATGTAAAACAAAATAATTATTACTATTCTTATTAACAGGTAATTATTTTGATTCCAGCTTATAGTCAGAATAAAAAATCTTTGAAAAACTGTACTTATATTTAAGCCTTATATATTATTTTATTTCCAAGGTATCATTCCTCAGAAGAATATTCTAGAATAAAAGATGCATATGTTTGTCACAGAAGGTATTTCTACACTTTTCTTGGAATATTTTGTGCATTTTAAAATTATTTTATTCAAGTTTTCTTCTTGATTACACTTTTAATTTGATTCTGGCATTCCCTTTCAAAAATATAAATAATGGAATATTGATAGGGTCATGCTAATCATGTGTCATCGCAACACAATTCACAATAGTGAAGATGTGGAGTCAAACCAGCTGCCCAACAACTGTCAACCGGATAAAGAAATTATGGTATGCATATACTATGGAGTACTACTCAGTTGTAAAAGAAAAAAATGAAATTATGTCATTTGAATAAAAATTTACGCAACTGGAAAACCATTATAGTAAGTGAAATAACCAGTTCCATAAAAGACAGATATGCTTTCCCTGAGCCGAGATAACTAATAGAGTACCTGAAATGTAATGTATAGAAGTGGAATAGAGGCTGGCATCGCGGCTCAATTGGCTAATCCTCCGCCTTGCGGCGCCGGCACACCGGGTTCTAGCCCCAGTCAGGACACTGGATTCTGTCCCAGTTGCCCCTCTTTCAGTCCAGCTCTCTGCTGTGACCAGGGAGTGCAGTGGAGGATGGCCCAAGTGCTTGGGCCCTGCACCCCATGGGAGACCAGGAAAAGCACCTGGCTCCTGCCTTGGGATCAACGCGGTGCGCTGGCCACAGCGCACCGTCCACGGCGGCCATTGGAGGGTGAACCAATGGCAAAGGAAGACCTTTCTCTCTGTTTCTCTCTCTCACTGTCCACTCTGCCTGTCCAAAAAACCAAAAAAAAAAGATAAAGAAAAAAAGAAATGGAATAGATATTTTGATTGTTTACAATTCTTGTCTCTTCTGTTGAAGAATAGCTTTATTTTTCTTTTATTTTCTTTTTTCTGAATTTTTATTTTCTTTTTGCTGAATTTTTTACTTAGTGTGTGTCTAACTATATGATCATTAAGTATACTAAAATAGATCTTTGTAAAAATTAAGCATGGAAATGTGTGAGGGCAGAAAGGAGGAAGTGGATGGTTGAAGCATGGATGGGAGGAAGGGTAGGGAAAATGTCACTATGTTCCTAAATCTGTACATAGGAAATACATGGAAATTGCATAACTTAAATAAATTTAAAAAATAAAATAAAAACAATCTTGTTTAAATGTTGATCATTTCAATGTCATTGTCTACTTTTTGGGTCTCTGTTCATTAAGTGCTTATTGTATTTTAAAAGCACTTATCTATTTTCCAGGCTTCTTTTCATTTTTTTTTTCAATTCTGCAATGGCTTCATTTTTTATATTTCTTAAATTTTTTAAAAATCTATTTATTTTTTAAAAAGAGTTACAAAAAGAAGGAGATATAGACAGTCCCTGACCCCATGTGGGAGACCCAGATGAATCTCCTGGCTCCTGGCTTCTGATCGACCCAGCTCTGGCCATTGCAGCCATCTGGGGAGTTAACCAGTGGATGGAGGACTCTCTTTCTTTCTGCCTCTGTGTAACTTTGCCTTTCAAATAAATAAATAAATCTTTTTATTAAAATTTATTTATTAAAAATAGGGGAGTTATTACAAGTATTTAATCCCCTGCCATCCATGGGGAAGACCCAGATGGAGTTCCTGACTCCTGGTTTTAGCCTGGTCTAGCCATAGCTGTTGCAGTCATTTTGGGAGTGAACCAGTGAATGGAAGCTTTCTCTCTCTCTCTCTGTCTCCCACTCTTTCTGTGTCATTCTGCCTTTCAAATAAATAAATAAATCTTTTAAAAAGTTTTTTAGAGGAATAAGGGTCAATTTCAATTTTTATTTTTTTTTACTGGACATACAGCAATTGTACACATGTATGAGGTGTAGTGTGATATTTCCATCTTTTTACACAGTGTATAAAGGTCACTTCAGAGTGACTTCTGTATCTATCACCTCAAGCATCATTTCTTGATGTGGGGAATATTCAAAATCTTCTCCAGTAACTTTTCTGGACTTTGCCATTAATTGTTGTCAACTATAGTTATCCTTCTGTGCTAGAGAACCTAGGGGTGGCTTCTCCTATCCATGCCCCGTGTTCTCATCTATACACGTGTGTGGAAGCTCAGAGGTTTATCTCAAAGAAGAAGCGCATAGAACATGGGGCACTATGGAGGGAAGAATGGAGACAGGATGGTTAATGGCTATGAGGGTGCAGTTGGATAGGAGAAGCCACCCCTAAATAAATCTTTTTAAAAAATAATGAAGAAGACACATAGAAAAAATCTACAGCAGCAATGTGAAAATTGTTTAGAATGATTTAAGAAAAAATATTGCAGAATAAAAATAAAGCCATTGAGGTTGATCTGTGGCATAACAGATAAAGCCTCTGCCTGCAGTGCCAGCATCCCATTGGTAACCAGTTCTAATCTGGCTTCTCCATTTCCAATCCAGCTCTCTGCTATGGCCTGGGAAAGCAGTGGAAGATGACCCAAGTCTTCAGGTCCCTGCATCCACCTGGGAGACCCAGAAGAAGCTCCTGGCTCCTGGCTTCGGATTGGCATAGTTCTGGCTGTTGAGGCCAATTGGGGAGTGAACCAGTGGACAGAAGATCTTTCTCTCTCTCCCCCTCTCTCTCTCTCTGTCTCTCTGTAACTTTGCCTTTCAATAAATAAATCTTTAAAAAGCTGAGTATGTGTATACATTCTACTCTTCATTAACTGTGTAATATGGTCCAAATAAGAATGAATTTAAACATTTTGTTTTGATTGGTAATAATCATATGTCTAATTCAAAAATGTTTGCCTAACCTTTTATTAGGGCAATTGTACTGCTACTGCATCATCATGCTGAGCATATTGATTTGTTATGGTTTTGTTTTCTGCTTGGTTTTTGGGTTTTCATTTGGTTTGCTTATAATTTTTTCTTAAGGTTATTGTAGCAAACATTTAATAGACTATCAGTATAATCTATTTTAATAGAAATTATCAACATACCCAGGAATAAGATCTAACCATGGATATTATAAGGTCTAAGACAAATTGTGTTCAGTGATGAGAATCTGTAATTTACTACTTCAATAAACTTTGACTTTACTGCTTTGTTGCTGTATTTTGGCCTTGGGTTTGGTCAGCAAAATCACTGCCCATGACTGCTGAAGAGTTGCAAGTTTGAAAATGTTGCAGGTTTTGTCATTATTCAATGTGCCTTAATGCTGATCATGTATACTTTCATAGAAGAATGAGTACCAAAATCAAACCCCAAATATATATGGATATTTGCATTAAATTATATAAAAGTAATTTTTCACAAATAAAAGTGTAACCAAGCATACAAAATATTTGGAAAGTAAATATTCAATTTCAAAAAAGGAGAATGTGAGGGGAAAAAAATGTTCTATTGAAATGACCTGGAAATACTGAGTGGCAATGAGTTCAAACTAAAATATTATTTTTTTAAAGATGTATTTATTTTGCTTGGAAGTCAGAAATCATAGTTACACAGAGAAAGGAGAGTCAGAGAGAGGAGAGAGAAAAAAAGAGGTCGTTCATCAGCTGGTTCACTACCCAATTGGCCACAATGGCTGGAGATGTGCCCATCCAAAGCAAGGAGTCAGGAGCTTCTTCCGGGTCTCCCATGTGGGTACAGGGGCCAAGGACTTGCACTATCTTCTACTGCTTTCCCAGGTCATAGCAGAGAGCTGGATCAGAAGAGGAGCAGCTGGGACTAGAACTGGCGCCCATATGGGATGGCGGCGCTGCAGGCTCTAGGGCTTTAACCAACTGCGCCACAACGCCGGCCCCTAAAATATGATTTTTAAAGTCACAGTAAGTAAGCAATTAGAAAAATTTTCTGAATGTAGAGAAGATTGTATTTTAAGTTAAATTTTAGAGCAGTGTTCATTACTAAAGTTAACTAATACAAATTCTTGTAGGAAAAGGATACTATATTAAGTGAACTGCCAGAGGGAAAATACATTTAATTATATAACATATATGAAAATAGCAGTTAATATACATGGATAAATATATATATATATAACTAGTTTTATTTATCTATAAATAAGATTGAATGAACATATGTGACTTTTTTTACACTTTTTGTATGTTGAATGTTTTCAAAATGTGCTAAAATATAGTGATTATTTTGATACAATCAATAGCTTGATGTCTTTGCTTTATGTACATCTACGGCTGAGTATTTATTCCAGCACAGAAATACATCTCACACAGGAGGGGCTATCACCTTTATTTAGAGTGTTGGTGCTTAGTGTTTCTGATTCTAACCAAAAATCAAGTAGGTCAAAATCTTTATGCAGTCTCATTCCAGGATCACCATGGAAACATCAACCCATCAGGGAGATAATGAGCTGATAATGAAGATAGCAGTTGAATAATGGATCTAACATATACATAGAGAGATGCACTGAAGAGGTTTGAGGGAAAGAACAACATTCTCTGCAGAAATTATCATTCATGTGTGCTGGTGTCCCAAATGACACGCAATTCTCATGTAAATATATGTTTGAATATTGCTGGTCTTGGTGAGGATTTGTGATGTCTCCAAAGCATGATATAAAACAAATTGAATTTTCATTTCCCCTTTGTATTTCTGACTTGAGCTTTCAGGTTTTAGCAATCAAGTAAGATAGAAGAATTACATTATGTGACATCGCCTATCTGGCACATCCCAAACCACTTCTTTTTCTATCTGTAGAGTGTATGATATTTGAATGGCGGAAGCATACTCCGGAAGACTGCTGCAACATTACAAATCCAGTAAGCTCCTTAGTAATTAGTGTGCATCAGAGCTATTTAGTATTGTCACATAATAATCAAAAGAATTTGGCTGAACTACTAATAGGGCATATTGAATAGTTTAGTGAAAATCATAAAGTAAGGAAGACATGGTGGCTGTTTCATTCCAGGAGGTAAAGCATGTCACCGTTGTCTTATTTTGTCCCATCTCTGACTCTCACTATCTGCCACTTCATCGGAAGGCTGCCTTCCCACTATGACAAGAAGATATGCACCATGGGCTCCTAGACATTGTCCTGTCATTAACTGAGAGTGAGATTGCCAGATGAAACGCAAGACGTGTTGAATTTGAATTTCTGATAAATAACACATATTTTAGTAAAGCACATTTCATGCAAAATTACTCACTGTTTATCAGAAATTCAAATTTCACTGATCTTTCTGTATTTTTAGAGGGCAAGCCTTGGCAATGTTTTTTTTTTTTTTTTCTCTTTTTTTGACAGGCAGAGTGGATAGTGAGAGAGACAGAGAGGAAGGTCTTCCTTTTTGCCGTTGGTTCATCCTCCAATGGCCGCTGCGGCCAGCGCATCGCGCTGATCCGAAGGCAGGAGGCCAGGTGCTTCTCCTGGTCTCCCACGGGGTGCAGGGCCCAAGTACTTGGGCCATCCTCCACTGCCTTCACGGGCCATAGCAGAGAGCTGGCCTGGAAGAGGGGCAACCGGGATAGAATCCGGCGCCCCGACTGGGACTAGAACCCAGTGTGCCGGCGCCACAAGGCGGAGGATTAGCCTGTTAAGCCATGGCGCCAGCAGGATATCTTTCTAAAGTAAACAATATGATTTTTCATTTGGAAACTCTTAAAGAATGAGAACCCTTTTTGTCAGAAGTTCCCATAAAGTATCTTATCATGTCTCATTTTCTCAATTGCAGGCATTCTTCTATTCCTGAATAAATATTGGTTGTCAATGGATGAGATAATGAATATTGTTAATTCTGACCTGCCTGTTACACTAAGTTGTATTTTACTAAATTCCTAAGGGTGCATAATGAGGATATAGTAAATATTTAGATAGTCATGAAGAGCAGGGCACTAAGTGCTGGAGAAGCAAGGAAAAGTCGTGTTCCAAGATTAAACAGCAGAGGCAATATAGTACAGATACATATAATTTGAATTTCAAAGCCAGACTGAGGGGTCTTCGTATTATTAGCTGTGTAAACTTGGGAAAAGTACCTACCCTCTCTGTTTAACAGTTACATCATTTTTGAGGGTGGCACTGTGTTGCAGTGGGTTAAGTCTCTGGATGTGACCTTGCTGTCCTTTATGAGTTTCAGCTCAAATCTCAACTGTTCTGATCCCAATCCAGGTCCTGCCTAATGTGCCATGGGAAACAGCAGAAGACTGTGCAAGTGCTTGAATCCTGCCACTCATTTAGGAGAACTGGATATAGTCCCAACACTTGCTTTCAGCCTGGCCCATACCTGGTCATTGCAGCCATTTGGGGAGTTAAGCAGTGGATGGGAGACCTCTATCTTTGTCTCTGTTTCTCCAACTCTGTAATTCTGCCTTTGAAATGAACAAACCAAATATTTCAAAATAAATAAATAAATACATAAATAAATAGATAGATAAATAAGGGGCACAGTTGTGGCACAGTAAGTTAAACCACCATCCATGATGCTAAAATCCTTTGTGAGTACTCCTTCAAGTTTTGGCTGCTTAATTTCCCTTCCAGTTCCCTGCTAATGCACCTGGACACGCAGTGGAGGATTGCTTACATTCCTGGGCTTCTGCACATACATGGAAGATCCTGATGCTGTCCCTGGCTCCTTGCTTCAGAATCACCTACCCCTGGTTATTGCAGCCATTTGGAGAGTGAACCAGCAGATGGAAGATACCTTTTCTCTCTCTTTCTCTCTCTCTCTATCTGTCTCTCCCTCCCATTTTGTAACTTTGCCTTTCAAATAAGTAAATATTTTAAATGATAATAAATAAATAAGAAATATCATTTGTGAAATTTTCATTTTAATTATCTGCTTTACATCATTTAAAATATATATTTACATAGTATATATAATAGCAATTAAATATTTTTTGTGGAAAATCCTGTATAAGTGTCAATTATAGAAAAATGGTATATCAGGAATTTACAAGTAAATTATTATTAATTGTTAAATTAATAATTCTTGAAAAGTGTTCTTAACTTCTAAGGTGTTTATTGGGTATTTGAGTGGAAGAGCATATATAGGGAATGTAGACATTGCTTTAGATACTTATTGCAATTTAATTATCTATCAATTGTGTTGTTTTATAACAATTTCTATAAATATTAATACTTACTTATAGTTGTGTGCTTAAATTACATTGCAATACTAAATATTCTCTTGAATAATTATGTGAGAGTCATGTATATTTGCATAATCTCAAAGATTAAGTTAGTTGAAAATCAGAGATGTGTCACATGAACACAATGTAAGTATATTACCAAGTCGAATTAACAATGAATTTGTAACATGCTATATATTGATAGCAAAGTTCAATCTCTTTAACTTTTCCCTGAGAGAACTACATAATATAACTCTATATAATATTATTTTAAGATATATGTTGGAGTAAAGAAAAAAAGTCTATTCTAATTTCAGGTATTTTTTAAAGATTTATTTATTTACTTATTTATTTATTTGAAAGTCAGATTTACACAGGGAGAGAAGGAGAGGCAGAGAGAGAGAGAGAGGTCTTCCATCCACTGGTTCACTCCCCAACTGGCTGCAATGGCCAGAGCTGCACCAAGCTGAAGCCAGGAGCCAAGAGCTTCTTCCCTGTTTCCCACGTGGGTGCAAGGGCCAAGGAATTAGGCCACCTTCTACTGCTTTCTCAGGCCATAGCAGAGAGCTGGATCAGACATGGAGCAGTTGGGACTCGAGCTGGTGCCCATATGGAGCTCCAGCACTATGCCACAGTGCCGGCCTCTACTCTCAGGTATTAAAAAAAACCTTAGTTTCTTCATTTCTTTGTAGTTGATCTGTTATTCCCCATTAAATTCCTACATTCATGGTTTTCAGGTCCAGAATGGGGTATTGGAAAGGTGTGGAAGAGTACAACAAAACCCACCAGATTCCCTTTAACGTTTTATAAATATCTTATTACTAAACACAAGAAAAATTCCATGCTTTCAATATTCTGTTCCCTCAACCTTCATCTTTGAAAATGTAGTAGAATAGTGGAGAAAGCACTGTTGTGATGAAAGGAAGTGTGGCAATGGAGAAAATACATATTCCTCAGTTCCATTACATGCCCTCTAGGTTCTCCTGAGCTTGTGCACTTGAAAACTGTTTTACTGAATTCCTCCCACGGGCATTCAGTTAGTTGATGCTTCTGATGTTTGTGTTTTGGGAAGGCTTTGGTTCTTACCACATTTCTGCATTAATTGGGCCAGCAGCATTTATTAGAAATACACTCTGGTCCAGCGCCATGGCTCAATAGGCTAATTCTCGGTCTCTGGCGCCAGCACACCAGGTTCTAGTGCCGGTCTGGGCACCGGATTCTGTCCCAGTTGCTCCTCTTCCAGTCCAGCTCTCTGCTGTGGCCTGGGAAGGCAGTGGAGTATGGTCCAAGTGCTTGGGCCCTGCACCCGCATGGGAGACCAGGAGAAGCACCTGGCTCCTGGCTTCAATCAGCGCGGTAAGCCGGCCGCAGTGGCCATTGGGGTTGAACCAACAGTAAAGGAAGACCTTTCTCTCTGTCTCTCTCTCTCACTGTCCACTCTGCCTGTCCAAAAAAAAAAAAAAATAATAATAATAATAATAATCTTTCTGCCATATTCCACATTTGGATTCTTGATTGATCTGTCTTTAGCCTTATTTCTTTTTTTTTCTTATTTGTAGTTTATTAATATAAAGAAAGCAGATTCCATGCACTCCATAGATACAGTGTTAAGAATACAGCCACACTTCTCTCCCACTCCGCTTTCTCCCAAGCCCCATCCCTCCATTCCATGTCTTTCCTTCACCAGTTTTTGCAGACATAGTTTCAATCCACTCTGTATCCACAGGCTTACCTCACCACTAGCCATAATATTCAACAAGTAAAGAGTAGTAAGGCCACAGTTCCTCGAGAGAATAAACAATGGATGAAAATGGCAATCATGTCACAAACTATTTCATTTCTCTACTTCTTTTATATTCTATATTAAATGCTACATATTAGAGAAAACATAGATATTTGTCTTTTGGGGACTGGCTTATTTCACTAAGCATCATAGTTAACAATTGCATTTGTTTTGTTGTAAAAAACAGGATTTGATTTTTTTCTCAGTAGTATTCCTAGCATTCATTCAACTCTAAAGATGCTTGTTCATAGTAGGACAATTAGATAATCTTTAAGGTCAGATTTCCAAAACAAATGTTTCTAGTAGTTATTCTTGAAGTACTTAGAAGAGTGATGTTTTTATGACAAACGTCCACAGAGTTTATCAGAATCTCCAGTTGGCTAAAAATTTAAAAAAAAAAAAAACTATTTACAAATCCTGTTTTAAGTTGCTTAAACTTATACATTCCTTGCCAGGAAGTAAATTAAGGGCCATACCTATCAAATACATATATTTTGCATCCTTTATTTGAAGGATGTTTAAATATTTGCTAGATAAAATTTATGATCTTATGAACTTAGAATAAGAAAAAAGTAAATTAACTACAAACTATACATCAAATATACAATGTTTTATATTTGGAATTGTATTAGCCTAGTAGAATTTTAATTATTTTTTTTTTGCTTCAGGAAATCCCTTTTCAAGTATTATTTCTGCTACATAATATCAATGACAAGCCACTTACTCTTTTTAAGCCTTAATGTCCATATTTTAAATGGTCCAGAGAGACAGTTAATGTAAATATTATTTTCCTATCTGAAATGCATTATTTGTATGCATTAATATTTAGGATACAGTCTTCTGAAAGAAAATAATCTGTCACTTTAGAGCAAATTGTGAAGACAACAGGTATCATTTATTTTGAGTATATATAACAAAAGGTATCTCCAAACTCATGCCAATTTAAACTGTTTTCCATTGAAAATAATCTTGATAAAAAATTATATACAGATATAAATTAATTCCTATACTAGATCAATATTAAGTACATATCACATGATTTTTTCATTTAAGAATATGTTTGCTATTTTGAACAATTTTGTCACTAGATGGCATGCTATATGTAAAAATATAGAATTTACTAAGCTGATGTTATTGAATTAATGACAAATGAGTGTATAAATTGTCAGAATATTATCAAGTAATAATTATGAAACTAAAATTCATTGAGTAATAGTTTATAGCAAAATTATTTTGTCATGTCAACTCAATGATAAGGAAGTATAATCAACTTTTTTATTTTAAATTCAAATATGTATACAATTTACACAAATCTGTAAATGCTAGAATAGAGTTAATTTAGAAGATTGTTACATCAAAATGAATGAAAATAATTTAGCTTAACCAAAGGAAAAAAAATAAATCCCAGTATAAGAAACAAGGAGAAAATATATTTACAGTGTTTTAGCCAATATCCACATTATTTCAGTACTTAATGTGTTATTTATTGTAAAAATGTCACTACAAGATATTCTTTCATCCTAATGTACTCCAATGTACATTAAGTTTGCTGTCATGAAAGAGAAAGAGTTGACAGTTAGTATTCTATTTCCAACTACACAGAAAACTTATGTTTGCTTTTGATTTTTGTTTTTCAATTTGGGCAATGCCCAGTGAGGCCACCACATCTCTGTTGTATACAGAGCAACATGACTAGGGATAGACGAGATCATTATAGGATACTTTAGTCACATGTTAGGTTGTTGAGGGGAAGCTCAGCTGTGACTTACAGCTGGGGAATTCAAATTCTACAAGGCTGTCTGGCTTGTTTTTCAGTGTATTAACCCATGTTTCCAGGGGGAAGATACAGAACTTGACTGTCTTCCTAAAAGTCACCAATTAAATGATCAGAAAGATATTTCCACTTTATTTGACTTCGTAGTCACATGAGTAGTCCATATTCAAGGACCAGAAAGAGTAAGAAACTGAATATTTCTGTGAAACTAGTACCAAAGAATACATAGTTTTCTGTAATCTCCAGAGGTACTCTCTCAATCCACATTGGTTTACTAAACTCTCACATGCAAAATATCCGCCACTGTAACTTCACCTGAAGATTTATCATGTTGGTCATCATATACAAAATGTAGAATATTTCCATTCATATCAAGAGATCCAGGTTTGGGGCTTGTTCTTTAAGTCTAGTTATTCTTAATAGAAAACACACACACATAACACAAATAAAATCCCACAAAAAATTAAGCAGAAAATTTTTAAATATTCTGACCACCATATATGCAAATACAGTGGCAGAGAAAGAGCGTACAGACTCATTCAAACAGGAGGTACCTAGCAGCACTGTTTAAGAGGAATTCTAAAATCTGTCAGGGGAACATTGCTAGATGCTTGATTATCACCCAGTTTAGCTTCAGTGGAATGATTTTCTATACCTCTTGGCTTCACCTTCTGATCCCTTGGTTCTGTCTTTTCCCAGAAAGCAGACAGATTTTTTACGTATGGTCAAATCTCATAAAATATTAAGGACTTCGAGGCAACTCTTCCTTTTGAATTTTGTCTTTTTCAATTCAAGTAAGTTAATTTTCTGAAAATCGAATTTGTTAATTCAGATTTAACTCAATGGTACAAAGTCAGATCCACATTTCTTTCCAAGGCAGACCTTTCTCTACCTTATATCATATTAGAGACTGTGTTTGAACAACACTGCTGTAACTTTGGGAGTTTCATAGATCTTTGAGGAACATTTTAAATCTCTCTGGTGTCTAAGCAAATGGTTTTACAGTTTCTACCATTGATATGTTACTCTGAGAGGCAACTCTTAAACAGCTTGAATTTACTTATCTTTATTTATTTGAAAAGCTTATATATATATATGTATAAATTTATGTATGTGTGTAGAAACATTTCATTATTGCATGTAGAAGCACATGTTATGTAGAAACATTCTAGCTAATCCCAAACACAATCTCTGTACAGAGAGACTGAGACAGAGAGATCTTCCATTCTTTAGTTCACTTCCCTAATGCCCAGAAATGCTAGGGCAGAGCCAGGCTGAAGTTAGGAGCCTGAAACTCACTTAGTGTTCTTTTTATCTCATCTTTTCAGGTCTTAACATGCTAAGGGTAATTACCTTTAAAAGTCAAGGTAATGTTTGCTATTTTTAATCATTGTGAAAATTTCTTTCTTTCTTCACCTTTCTACAATGTTCTTTGGACATGAGCAAGTATGTCATCCAACCTCAAGCACAGGCTGAAAGACAATTTTTACTTCCTAAACACATACACACACAAAAGGATATATCAAATTTCATGAAAAATTTGACTTAAAAATGTTTATTTAGGCAGTCATCAGCCCCTACCTGACCTGCTTGCTGCTGCTTCTTTGCAATGTGTTCTATAAATCTAGATCTGCTCACTTGAAAAATGTTGATATAATGCCAAATTTTTTAATTGATGCATATTTTCTCAATGTGCTTTCTCTATTAAATTTTGAAGGTCCCTTATATATAAAATTCCAAAAAATGAAACAAAATAAATTTATATTTTGATCCAATTTTCTATGAACTTTGTGATGTACAAATATATAAAACATAAATTATTTAAATTACATGAACATGTAATATATACATATATACTATATATTAAGTAAGTTTTTTATTAGGAAAGATTTGCTGCTTCTCCTCAAAATATTTATTTATTATTTATATTAGTGTGAACTCATGAATATGTGCTCCCTATTTAGGTTTATAATCCCATTATATTTCATATATTCATCGCTTAAACTAACTCAGTTTTTTTTTAGCAAAAGCCTTTTCAGTTTGGCTAATGGTCCCTTTAATATCCTTTAGTATTTTGAATTTTATATACACATTTTTTAATATCCAGAATAGATTTAGATTTATCAAAAAGTTATGAGCTTATTACAGAAATATTATGTATTTCCCAGACCTAATTTCCCCTATTATTGATGTCTTATACAATATTAATATGGTACATTTGTTGCGATTAATGAACCAGTAGGGGTACATAATTAATTAAAGTCCTTAGTTTACTTTGTAATGCCTTTTTTTTCTATTCCATAATTCCTTCCTGAAACCATTTAGTTGTCACCTTAATGTAGAAACATTGTATTTAGTCCCAGGATATGATAGTTCATTAGAATATCCTTGTCTTAGAACTGTGGCAGCTATGAGGAATATTGTACAGAGAGTTTGAAAGACATCACTTAGATGGAAATTTTTCTGATGTGATTCTCCTGTGGAGATTGGAGTAATGAGTTTTTTGGGGAGAGACCACAGAAGTAAATTGCTATAATCACCACATCTTGTTAAAGGTGTGTTTTATGAGGTTTAACATAAACCTTAATCATCTAAATAAGGAAGTGTAAGTCAGGGTTATATACCACGGATCATTCTTTTACTACACTTCCTTCCATACAGTACTCTTTGAAGGAAATTTCTATAGCCATCCAACACTGAAAGAGAAGGGATTTAAAATGTACTTTCTTTCTGAGGAAATACATTCTGTTTCCGCTGACTTACTCAGTTGATTGCAACTATTTATATCACTTGTAATTATACTTTTTATTACAATCTAAAATTATTTGAGTGCAAAATTTGTTTCATTCTTGGCTATTGTGAACTCTTTTTTTTCTTTTCTTTTTTTTTTTTTCTTTTTGACAGGCAGAGTGGACAGTGAGAGAGAGAGAGACAAAGAGAAAGGTCTTCCTTTACTGTTGGTTCACCCTGCAATGGCCGCTGTGGCTGGCGCACTGCGGCTGGTGCACAGCGCCTATCCAAAGCCCAAAGCCGGGAGCCAGGTGCTTCTCCTGGTCTCCCATGGGGTGCAGGGCCCAAGCACTAGGGCCATCCTCCACTGCCTTCCCTGGCCACAGCAGAGAGCTGGCCTGGAAGAGAGGCAACCGGGACAGAATCCGATGCCCTCACCGGGACTAGAACCCTGTGTGCTGGTGCCGCAAGGCGGAGGATTAGCCTATTGAGCCCCGGCACCGGCCTATTGTGAACTGTTTTAAGATGTTCCAGACTCATCTTGAATGTTCTTTTCATTTAAGTGTTTATTTGATTTTATTTGAAAGGCAGATTGACAGAAAGAGGGAGAGTGAATTTTCCACCCACTGGTTCATTCTACAGATGGGTGCAATGTTCAAAGCTCAGCCATGTAGAAGGCAGGAAACCAGAACTCCACTCAGGGGTACTAAGTGTATACCAGGGGCCCAGATACTTGGTCTACCTTCCATCACTTCCCTGAGTGCATAGCAAGTACCTGAATCAGAAGTGGAGCAGCTGGGATGAACCAATGCTCCACAATGGAATGTTAGCAATGCAAGTGGCAGTTTAACACACTATGCCATTCTGCTGGCCCCTCATTTTGGGATGTTGACTAGAATTTTTACTGAATTTATAGAACAAGTTGAAAAGAATTAGCATCCTAAATATTGACTCTTTCAAATCATGAATGTACACAAATATGTCTTTATTTATGAAGATTTAGTTTGTTTCTTTTATCAAAGTTTAGCCGTTTCTATATTCAGAAATCTTTGTTCCTATTCTTTGAGGAAAGTTCCCCACCTGCCTATGTGCTCAATCAACTGGAACAGCAGCACTCCTTGCCTACCTAATTATTAATCTAAAAGGTTTGATTTTGATCTGTTTGCCAACCATAAACCTTTTAAAACAAGGTAATCTCACCCTCCTGGGGCAGCCATTGGTACAATGTGCTCCTGTTACTACAGAGCCTATCTCCTTCAGGCCCCTCTCTGATGTGTAGCACAACCTCCAACTGGTTCTGCCTGCTATGTGGTGAAATCCCCTTCACTGGGTTCTGGATCCATGTGATCTAATATTGAAGCCTTTAGAAGTTTTTAAATCCCACTCTCGACTACATCACCCCATAGCAATGTATCAGAATCGGCATCCATACATTGTTAGGCCTAGAACTCCCTCGGCTTCTCTTACAGGTAAGCGATTCTCAGTTTCTGTGCATACAATAACGTGCTTCTATCTCTAGATTTTGGCTTGTGAATTTGTCCTCCAATCTTATTTGCTTAAGAGGCCTGAGAAAAATCAATTTTTGTTTTATGGTTTGTTTTTTATAGTGAGGATGGCAGAAATTATCTCAAAGGTTTTTTTTTTTTTTCTACTAATACTGATGCACTCATTCTTTCATTGAATATTGACTTTATAGCTGAAAGTTTTAAGATAAAACATTCTATTTTAATTTACAGCCTTGATTTTCCACTTTTCAAGGCTTGCCTTTCATGAAGAAAACCATTACTCTCATTTTCTAAAACAAGAAGTATTGAAACGTAATATATTGTGAAAATTAGAAATTTTTTTAATGAACTGAAATATTGAAAAAAGTTCAATGGCATTTATGTAGGTTTACAGAGAATTTACCATCAATTCTCTATTTTCAAATGAAATTATGCTATTTCATCATAATGCTAATTATAGTAATTTAGTAGTATTATAATAATAGTAATTCTGGCATTAATAAGAAAAGATGGGACCAGCACTGTGGCTTAGTTTTAAGCTGCCATCGGCAGTGCTGGAATCGCATATGGATGTCAGTTCAAGTCCCTGTTGCTCCTCTTCCGATCCTGCTCCCTGCTACAGTACATGGGAAAGCAACAGAAGATGGTCCAAGTTCTTGGCCACTTCACCTACGTGGTGAAGCTGGAAGAAGCTCCAGGCTCCTGCCTTCAGATAGGGTTCAGCTGCAGCTGCTGAGGCCATTTAGGGAGCGAACTAGCAGATGGAAGACCTATCTCTCTCTCTGCCTCTGTTTCTCTGTAACTCTGTCTTTCAAATAAATAAATGCATCTTTAAAAAAAAAAGAATAGAGAAGATGGCATATATTTTTATTGATATGATTTTTTTTCTTTCATCTTCCCTTATGCTGTAAAAAATCCTTCTATTCTGAGTAAGTATTTGTAACAGTGGTTAAAAAGCTGATTGGTTTACTCATATCCTACATCCAAAATATATTTCCTATATTAGAGATTATTTGACTGAGACAGTTTATGTAATTTTCTTTTACTCACCATTTCTAATATTAAAGTCAGATATACAGTCTGGTTTTTGTGACTCCTCAATAATTTCTGTGTTTTGTCTCTAAATTTATTTTGTATTTGATTTAGTGTTTTTATTTTATATTTTACAAGTGATTTATACTTCTATTTAGAAAAATAAATTGTTCTAGCAATTTTATGTAGCATTTTTAAAGTTCTTTAAAGTGTTTTATGAAAACAATTAACTAATACTTGGAAAGCAAATCTATGTGGGTAACAGAGACAGATAAAGAACAAAATTAAAGGAAACCATAGCTTTACTAGCACTGTTTTGAGTCATATTTTGCCATGAAAAACTGCATGAAAATTTTTATAAATAAAACTTAATTTATTTCTAAATAAGCTACATGGTTTATACCTAATACTAAACATATTTTAAAGATATATTCATTTATTTGAAAGACAGAGTTACAGAGAGGCAGAGGCAGAGAGAGAGAGAGAGAGAGAGAGAAAGAATCTTCCATTTGCTGGTTAACTTCCCAAATGACTGCAATGGCTGGAACTAAGCCTATCTGAAGCCAGCATCCAAGAGTTTATTCTGGGTCTCCCACACTGGTGCGGGGGCCCAAGGACTTGAACCATCTTCTGCTGTCTTTTTAGGAGCACCAGCAGGGAGCTGGATTGGAAATAGAGCATCTGGGACATGAACCAGCACCTGTATGGGATGCAGGCACAGCAGAGGCAGGGGACAGCTTTACTCTCTATGTCACAGTGTGGGCCCCCAGTATTAACCATCTTAAATAACAAAGTAAATTCAATTTTGTCTTTCCAGAAATATGATGCAAAGATCTTGGGGTTAACAGCAGTATTGTCATTGAAATACTCTCATATATGAGGTCCTGTGATTAGTGAGATTTGGGGCATTTTGAGATAAAAGACATCTGCTTAAGCAAATGTTGATGGCAATATTTGAATTATCCCAAAACACAATCTGAGATGATTCATGTGCAAGTACTTGATTGTACAATGAAACACTGATAGTAGGTTGGAATGCAACCTAAGGTGAGAAATAAAGCCAGAATAGTTCATATATTTAAACAAGTTACCACAGAAGACCATTGCAGATTAATCCACATGGAAAGCTTTGGTATAGAAATGTCACTTATACTTTATTCCCATAAAGTACGGTTGATCATTGTGAGCCACTTCTGAAAATTGTTAATTTCCCTGTAATTTCTAAAGCCTGGTATTTCTACAGAGAAGAACTAGAGGGAACTAGGACAAATGGTTGTAATGTAAGCAGTTAGGAGCTTACTCAGCACAGATATGTGAAATACAGAAGTCATAGGGATGAGAACTGACAGCATCTACTATGGAACCAGGTAGTCTGAAACTAGTGCATGCAATCTTAACTGATACTATATTTGTATAAACTTGCATTTTGCCTTGAAAGTGGAGCCCAATGTAAAGGAAATTAAGTCCTGAGGCTTAATCACATATGCAGTTTACTCCTTAGTCGAATTTTTCACTTTAAATTTCATATATTCCTTCAATTCTGTAAATATTTCATTGTGATGTATTTTTATAACTTTTACAAAAAATACATTAACATTATAATTATGGTTAGATAGATATATACACGTTTATGTACCTGTCATAATTCTTATAAACGATCATATGAACAATACCTACTCCAAATGCCAATGAAAGTCTACACTAATATGTTTTTCAGGCCATTGATTACTGCTTACAGCCCTTGTCTATACTCTTGAGGAACAGTGATTTTTCTAGTTACTACTTGTTGAATTCTTTATTTTGTTGAGGGTTAAGTTTATTATTATAAAATATTGTTGAAATTCAAAGAAAAAATAAGAAAGAATGTAAATGGAGGGTAGGAACATGGGCAGGAGGCAGGACAGGGTGGGACGTATCATGCTCTTCAACTTGTGTATATGAAATACATGAAATTCGTTTGCCTTATATAAATTTTAAGCTAAAAGAAAAATATTAAATCAAATCATTAATGTCTATATGTATATGAGCAAACACAATAGACCAACAGAATACCAAATAGGGAAGAATACAAAAGAGCTTTGCTCAGAAGATTCACTGAGCATTGGATGTGAACCACTGCATAGAACTTGAATTTCTATATCCCTCTTTGACCCTATGTATATCAGGCTGGCTTGGCTAGACCATGTTAAATTGATCAAACCAGCCATGTTACTGTTGTAAGAAATAACTATTTGTTACTCACCATAAACTCGAAGATCCTCCTCCTTCATAGCTAAACTATCTTCTGGAACAGATTTATCTGAGCATTCTGTAGCAGGGAAATAGAATTATTGGGAATGAACTCTCCTAACTGCTTCTTGCCAGTAGTGGTGTGCATTCCTCTCTTTTACATTTCCCAACCTTGGATTGGATTTATTACTTCAATCTGTTTAAAGTGAAGGCCAATAATAAGAAATTAATAAAAAAATTCATCTTTCAGTCTACTTTTCATTTGACCAAACCAATCTTTTCTTGTTTCTTTCCCCACATAAAGAATCTTTTACTCAAAAGATTCTGAAACAAAAAGCCCATCCATCTGGAGCAAAAATTTCAGTATCTCCAGATGATGTTTATCAAACAGATATGAAATCTGAACTGACTCCTACTTGTATAGATAACTTAAACATAGAACAAAAATAAGAAACAAACAAAACCTATTTTACCCAATCTACTGTATCAATATATCTGGAATGTGAATGAGAGAGTTTCAATGAATATTCCATTTAGAAGGGTGAGAAAGGAGAGATTGTTCTTTAGCCATTCTGAGTGTCTGTTGTACAGGTACATGACAAGTCTCCATCAGAGACCATGAAGTCCTGCCATGAAATTCTATTGTCAGTTTCTTGAATTGGCCCTGATTCCGTTCTCCAGGAGTGGCTTCCATGAGAATAAGGGCTATATCCTTCGTTTTTTTAGTCCAATTCTTAGTTGTAAAATGATGCAGGGTTAGTTTTAATGTGGTACAATAAACAAACTTATAAAAGCTAGGTACCATGTCATTGTTAATATGTTACTTTATTTATTTATTTTTTTGACAGGCAGAGTGGACAGTGAGAGAGAGAGACAGAGAGAAAGGTCTTCCTTTGCCGTTGGTTCACCCAGGTGCTTCTCCTGGTCTCCCATGGGGTGCAGAGCCCAAGCACTTGGGCCATCCTCCACTGCACTCCCTGGCCACCGCAGAGAGCTGGCCTGGAAGAGGGGCAACCAGGACAGAATCCGGCGCCCCGACTGGGACTAGAACCCGGTGTGCCGGTGCCGCAAGGCGGAGGATTAGCCTAGTGAGCCACGGCGCCGGCCTAATATGTTACTTTCATGTGGAGGTTATTATGGAACACACACACACACACAATGTATGGGATAAAATTGACATTTTGTGATATGATTGTAGTTTTTTGCTCTTGTTTATACTCCTGGAGAACTGTGGTCCTCCTACTTTTTACTTTTGGAATATTGTGGTTAGTGATGAATTACACCTGTGAATATGGAGTGGACTAAAATTATATCTGTAAAAATAGATGAAAGCAGTTTTAACAGCAGATGAAAGGTCTCTCTCTCTCTCTCTCTCTGCCTCTATGTAACTCGGCCTTTCAAATAAAAAAATTAAATCTTTTTAAAAATCATATGATACATCATTGGTAAATTATTCTAAACTTTCCATTATAAATCTTTCAGAAGTTCTTGGCAAATCACACATTCTCAGCAATTTTTCACTATATTCTTAGTTTCAAATTAAAATATGGCTCCTTATTTTTCAAAGAAACAGAAGCATTTGGAACAAATAGAATCGTATCTCTTCTTTACCACAAAACTTAGCACTACATATTGTCTCTGAATCCATGCGTGAAAAAATTTCAAAAATTCTTAGAAATGGATATTATAAGATATTTATTTTGATGAAACAAATTACACAAATTTAATTCAATATATTTAATATATTTTATTTAATATATAAACCTTTTATCTAACATTTCATCTTTTTCCTGCAACTTTCTTATTTTCCTCTGTATTAAAATATTCATTTAAATTCAAAATAGAACAATTTGAGTGGATCTTCAAGAGAAATATATAGTATGAAGGGTGATGATAGGGTGGTGATTATTTTTGATGTATATAAAGATTTTTTTTGTTTGTTTTTGTTTTTGTTTTTTTTTAATTAAACTTTTATTTAATGAATATAAATTTCCAAAGTACAGCTTATGGGTTACAATGGCTTCCCCCCTCCCATAACTTCCATCCCGCCCGCAACCCTCCCCTTTCCCGCTCCCTCTCCCCTTCCATTCACATCAAGATTCATTTTCAATTCTCTTTATATACAGAAGATCAGTTTAGTATATATTAGGTAACGATTTCAACAGTTTGCCCCCATATAGCAACACAAAGTGAAAAAACTACCGTTGGAGTACTAGTTATAGCATTAAATAAGAGTGTACAGCACATTAAAGACAGAGATCCTACATAATATTTTTTAATTAATTAATTTTCTATGCCATTTCCAATTTAACACCAGGTTTTTTTTTTCATTTCCAATTATCTTTATATACAGAAGATCAATTCAGTATATAATTTGTAAAGATCTCATCAGTTTGTACCCACGCAGAAACACAAAGTATAAAAATACTGTTTCAGTACTAGTTATAGCATCACTGCACATTAGACAACACATTAAGGACAGTTCCCACATGGGATGTAAGTACACAGTGACTTCTGTTGCTGACTTAACAATTTGACACTCCTGTTCATGGCGTCAGTAATCTCCCTAGGCTCTAGTCATGAGTTGCCAGGGCTATGGAAGCCTTTAGAGTTCGCTGACTTTGATCTTATTCCGATAGGGTCATAGTCAAAGTGGAAGTCCTCTCCTCCCTTCAGAGAAAGGCACCTCCTTCTTTGATGGCCCTGTTCTTTCCACTGGGATCTCACTCACAGAGATCTTTCAGTTAGGCCTTCTTTTTTTTTCTTATCCATGGTATCTTGGCTTTCCATGCCTACAATACTCTCATGGGCTCTTCAGCCAGATCCGAATGCCTTAAGGGCTGATTCTGAGGCCAGAGTGTTGTTTAGGACGTCTGCCATTATATGAGTCTGCTGTGTATCCCACTTCCCATGTTGGATCGTTCTCTCCCTTTTTGATTCTATCAGTTAGTATTAGCAGACACTTGTCTTGTTTGTGTGATCCCTTTGATTCTTAGACCTATCAGAGCCATCAAATGTGAACTGAAATTGATCACTTGGACTAGTGAGATGGCATTGGTAATTTGGCTAATAAAAAAGCCATCTGCACATTAATGTTTATTGCAGCTCAATTCACAATAGCTAAGACCTGGAACCAACCCAAATGCCCATCAACAGTAGACTGGATAAAGAAATTATGGGACATGTACTCCATAGAATACTATACAGCAGTAAGAAACATGAAACCCGGTCATTTGCAACAAGATGGAGGAATCTGGAAAACATCATGCTGAGTGAATTAAGCCAGTCCCAAAGAGACAAATATCATTTGTTTTCCCTGATTGGCGACAACTGAGCACCAAAGGGGAAACCTGTTGAAGTGAAATGGACACTATAAGAAACAATGACCTGATCAGCTCTTGTCCTGACTCTAGATGTACAATGTAATACTTTATCCTTTTTAGTATTTGTTGCTGTTTTTGTTGTTGTTGTTCTAGTACTAATGGTTGAACTCTGTAATTAACACACAATTATTCTTAGGTGTTTAAATTTTAACTGAAAGGTGATCCCTGTCAAATTTAAGAGTGGAAAAAGAGAGGGAAGAGATGTACAATTTGGGACATGCACAATCAGACTTGCCCCAAATGATGGAGTTAGAAATGTGCCAGGGGATTCCAATATAAAGATTATTTTTAAAAGACTAAAGTGATCTGAAACAATCAAGAGCCTTCTCTTACTGTGTGGTCAAAACACAAGGAAAAGTTTCTGGAGAGAAGACAAAAATTGCTATTATAATGTCCCAGAGAAAGCAAGAGGAAAAGGAAGCCCAATAGCCTAAGAATAGTGAGGCTATTACCTTCCTTCACTATAACAGTTGTAGTCATTAGCTCATGTTGTGAACATGAGTTATGAACATGCCGATCCTAATATCTTGCCATGGATACCTAAGCTTGTACCTAAGCTATTTGGAGATGAAAGGCCTCACCTGCAGTTTCAATTCTTCATGAATCCTCTTTAGTCCTGGATGATGCTGGACATTGTTTCAAGCTGATCTGATGTGCTATAAAGAATAGATCCATAACTTTTGTTTATTGAATCCCATATGCTATATAAAATTCTAAAAACAATTTTAATGATAAGGAAACTGGGATGTAGGCAAGTGAATGTTTTACTCATTGCTAAACTTGGTAAGACCAACACATAGTGATGTGTCTCTAAAGTTATTAGAAATTATTTGAACCAGATATTGAGTATGAAATAAATCCCAAGTACAAATGTTAAAATCACCTCTCAGGAAACCAGTAATAGTGTTTTATCAGATAATAACCACACAAATTCAAAGTAGCCCTCTTGTAACTTTTTCTGTCATGCAAAGTACTTTGTGCTCAGAATGTATGTGTCACTGTGGATAGAAGTGAAAGCAGGCTACAGGTTAAGAGAGAAGGAGTTGGCTGGAATCTCAGACACAGGTGCAGATTTCAGTACAAACTCCATCTCATCCAGTGATAGCATGTCTACCGAAATGCTCTGCATATTGGCAGGCTTTGTTGGAACCACAATGTCTGCTGCTTTAGGAATCAGTGACCTTTGCAGATAGGGCTATGCACTTCAAGTAAGAAGAATGACCACTGTTTCTCACATCCCAGAGAAACCTGTACACTGAAATGTGATGCTAAACATCAGTCATCTGGTATCTGTGGGTGGGCCTGCCTCACATGGATTGATTAGTTTAAATAGTGTCCAAAGCAGCTTCTATATATACCACTACATTCTTTGTCCAGATACATATTTTTAGAGTACTTACTATTGTCTCAGTGTGGGTTTGCATTCAGTTGTTCATATCTAGTGTGTGACTCACTCAAATGCAATTTTCTAACCATAACACCCAGAACAGTGCCTGGCATGTAATTAACACTTGGTGAATAAATCTAATAAGCAATTTACTAAGAGTTTTGGTGGAACTCATGCTTAAAGGGTCCATTTTCAAGTGATAGCTCAACCCACTGTAAAATATTTATGTTACAGGTGAAGCACTGATGATTCTGTCATTAAGTTCTTGACCTTGGATATGAGCATCAAGAACACAGAGTTTCTTACTTTATGATAAAGAATACTAAGAGCTTTTGTCCTGCTCTGTTTAAGATCTCCATTATTCTCACTATTCAAAGGAGTTTTGTCTCGATGGCCTTCCATTTTTATCTGGTTTCTCTTTGTATCTGTTGCTAGGCATGAAGGTTGCACATAGTTCCCAGCTCAAAATTAACGATGGATCTACTGAAATACTTTCTAATTTTCCTTTTGATTTCTTCCTTAAGCCAAACTGTTGTCATTTTGTAGAATAATATATATACATATATATATGAATTTTCTGGTGTTATATATGATATTGATTTCTATTTTCATTCCATTGCATTTAGGAATATCACTTGTCATGATTCCAATTTTCTGAAAATTGCTGACACAGATTTTGGGAACTAACAGAAGATCCCATCTTGAAGATGTTCTTCAGCAGGTGAGAAGAACGTATTTTATTCAGGTGTAAGGTGGAAATGTTCTTTGTATGACTATTAGAGCAATTTGATCTATAATGTTGATCTTATTTGCTGTTCATTATTGATTTATTTCTCCATGCTCTATTCTTTCTCATAAGTAAGGTATTGAGATCTCTTCTACTCATTTCATTTTTTAAAAAAAATTTTTATTTAATAATCTCCCCTCTGATTTGTCAATGTTTTATTCTTTTATTTATCAATGTTTTATTTTTGATTCAGGTGTTCTGAGGTTGTTCAACCCAAAAAGTGCAAGTCGCTGTCATCACTTCCCTCCGCAAGGTCCTCGAGCACTGCCTGAGCCCTATCACTCTTCCTGGGTGAAGTCTGCAGCCAACACCTGATGATGTCTTAGCCATGTTAGGATTGAGGAAGATGGCTATCTCCAGATGGCTCTCCTTGACCTTGGAATTTCCAGCCTCCAAACATAGCTTGATGTCTAGCTCTGGCTTGTGACCCACACTTCTAGGGTGGGTGAACTCTGTTAGATAGTAGCGGTGGCTCAGGTAATTGGTTTCTAGCCACCTACATGGAAGAGTTGGCCAGGGTGCTGAGCTCCTGGTTTTAGCTGGGACACTTGCAGCCATTGATGGCCTTTGAAGAGTAAATTAATGCATGGGTGCTCTAACTCTTTGTGTATCTTTATCTTAGAGATGCATTCATTATCTTTTCTTTTGGAAACATGTAGATCTCTCTGGAATTTTATCATTTCCTGTTTTATGAAGTATTCAAGCATCCTCCTGATGGCTCCTGTGTTGAACGAAGTTCACAGAGCAGCAAAGGCTGTGTCACTTGGGGCCTCTCTCAGGAGAAGAGCTGGAAGTGAAATATGGTTGTCCAAACAAGCAATCAAATAAACGAAGAAAAAAAAAATGAAGTTTTTAACTTGCTGGCTCCAGGGAACTTTATATCCATTCAAATCAATGCATAGAGATTGAATGCTATATTTTAACAACAATATAATATTCCACATATAAATTGAAATAAATAGTTTTTATAGTTTCCTAATAAACGAAAATATGCTATTTCTATTTAAAATAAAATAAATGTAGTATTCTTTCTATGGTATTCAAGTTTTGAACATATTCCCAAAATGTCCTGGTTATAATATTATATAAATTTGCATGATTACCAATAAGGTATGAGTTCCCATTATTTTGAATTTACTCTGTCACTTGTACTCAGGTATTTAATTCTTTTTCAATCATGATGGGTGTGAAGTAGCATTTATTATTGATAGAATTTATAATTCCTAATCACTAAGATCATGTCTTCACAAATATTGCCTATGTTTGTGTTATGTTCTCTTGGATTATTTACTTATTCTGTCACGTATTAAAATTCAGTCTCCTAAGAGTGTGGTCCTTCTTTTGCTTATCTGGTATCATCGTTCTGTGGCCAAGATCAGTGTATTACCTATTAATTATCTTGGGTTGATCCTGAACAGTCACCATTGTAATTGGAGTGAGATATTTCATTGTGGTTTCAATTGCATTTCTCTGATGGCTAGTGATCCTGAGCATTTTTTCAAGTGCCTGTTGTCCATCTGTATTTCTTACTTTGTAAAATATCACCTTATCTATTGCTGATTATATTTTCTCACATTCTGCTGACAGTTCATTTACTTTGTTAATTCTTTTCCTCTGATAAGCAAAAACATAATACTGTTTGTCTGTTTTTACTTTTATACATATTCAGTCTGAACTCCATGATGTCAGCAAAGCACATTTATAGGTGAATGTATAATTTATGATTCAAACCAGATTAGAATGAATGAAGTTATAGTGTTTATGAGAGAACAATACATTGACCTAGGAGCTAGGACGTGTTATCACTCTGCTGCCAAGGTACCTCATCATTTGTCCCCATTACATTTCTAATTTCTTCTGTCATGACTGTCCTCCTCTATATTTATTTTGTTCTCATTTAGAGTGTCTTAGTTATTATTTCTCAAACACGCCATGTTAACCAAGCATGCAATTACTTAGTGCCTGAGGTCCCATTCTATTTCTGCTTTAGATTTTTCCTTTCCCAGGAATTTACCAATATTGCTCTTTAATTTCCTAGGATTATCTGCCTGGACCTGTACACTTTCTGAGTCCTATGTTGAACATTATATTTAGTACTGAGTTGTATTTCTTGTCAAAATTGCTATGAATGAAACAGAAGACTGACAATTCATTCCACTATGGCTTCTTCTTCTTAGTTTATTTCATCATTCTTTAATTTCTTTAGTACTTATTTTGTTTTGAGAATAGTGAGAATAAGGAATGAGTATTAGTGAGAAATGAAGCAAATGCTGGGGATGATGAAATAGAAGCATGTTTCAAAATAGAGAAAATATGATCATTATGATCCAATAATGCATTATGTATTTATGACAAAATCCAACATACCCAAATTGTTATAAGATGGAATGACCTATTATGTATTAAAATAGATAAATTTTATTGTTGTTCTTTGGAAGGAATTGAAGAAAGAATTAAAGTTGTGAAATACAACCATTTGAAAACAAAAATGTTCAAAAAGTAAACTTAACAACAAAATTGTTCCAATGAATCCTGACACAACAATAAGAATTAATCCATGGACAATGAAAGTTAGTCTTATTATCTCTTGTTATTTTGAATCCAGAAAGAGAGATTGGAGTGTAGAAAAATAGTAGAAAACAATAAAAGTAATATTATTCATATATCTATATAGTAAAGGGTACAAAAATAAATAGCAAATATAGTGAGTGTATATACATAGTGTTATATATATTTACTATTTTTTAACTTAATTTTAAAACTTTTATTAGTTTTTTTACAGATTCATTGTGATTTGTAGATGCAATTCTTTTTTTTTTTTTTTTTTTCTTTTTGACAGGCAGAGTTAGACAGAGAGAGAGAGAAAGAGAGAGACAAAGAGAAAGGTCTTCCTTCCCCTGGTTCACCCTCCAGATGGCCGCTACGGCCGGCGTGCAGTGCCGATCCGAAACCAGGAGCCAGGTGCTTCCTCCTGGTCTCCCATGCGGGTGCAAGGCCCAAGGACTAGGGCCATCCTCCACTGCACTCCCAGGCCACAGCAGAGAGCTGCACTGTAAGAGGAGCAACCGGGACAGAACCGGTGCCCCAGCTGGAACTAGAGCCTGGAGAACCTGCGCCAAAGGCAGAGGATTAGTCTAGTGAGCCACGGCGCAGGCCCGTAGATGCAATTCTAAGAACATAATGCTATTCCCTTTTTCCTTCACTTCCTCTCTCCCCTCTTTTCTTCCTACCTTCTCCCTTTCCTTCTTTTTTTCTTTTCAGTTTTTGAGATCACACATTTAAAATTCGCATTACAGAAAAAAAAAAAACTTAATACTTTACCAAATAAGAAGTTAAACAAGTAAAAATCAAAAAGACACTAGGAATACAGACAGTGGCTATAAACAATAATTGAATGGAAAACTCACCATTTCTCTCATTTGCAGTAAATGTTAAGGTAATCACAATTCACGAAAACTATACTAGTATAACATTCTTAGCAATTGGTTTGATAAGAGTGTTAAACAAAATTTTACAAAACTCTATTTGCAGCAATACTGGTACACACAGATATTTCTTTCTTTTTTCTTTTCTTTTTAAAATTTTTTAATTCCTACATATGGGGACAGACAATGCAGTATTTGTGTTTCTGTCTCTGGCTTATTTCACTCAACATGATGTCCTCTAGTTATGCTTATTTTGCTGTAAATGGTGGAATTTCATTCTTTTTTACAGCTGAATGATATTAATCATGTTTATGTACATTTTCCTTATGCATTCATCTGATGATAGGCACCTTGATTGATTCCAGATTATGGCTGTTGTGAACAAAAATGCTGCTATGAACATGATGGTGCAGTATCTCTGATTCCTTTTGTTCTTGGAGGGATGGTGTATTTCTACCCAGTAGTGGGATTGCTGGATCCCATCGCAAGCCTATTTCTATTTATTTTAAAGAAACCTCCACACTGTTTTCCACAGTGGCTGCACTAAGTTACCTTTCCACTTAAAGTGTATACATGTTCCCTGTTGTCTATATATTCTCACCAGCATTTGTTACTCTGATTTTAGACTTTGGCCACTTTGACAGGGGTGAGATAATATCTCATTGTGGTTTGGTTTTGTGTTTCCCTGATGGCTCATGATGTTGAGCATTTGTCATGTATTTGTTGGTCATTTATCTTTCCTCTTTTGAAATTTGTTGAAGTCATTCACCCATTTACCGGCTGAATTGATCTTTGTTGTTGTTGTTGAGGTTTTTTAAGTTGCTGATATATTCAGAATATATTAATCCTTTGTTTGATAGTTAGTTTGCAAATTTTTTTCCCATTTCGTTGCATGTCTCTTCACCCTATCATTTCTGTTGCTGGTCAAAAGCTTCTGAATATCATATAATCATATGTTTAGCTTTGCTTTTGTTGCCTACTATTTTATAGATTCATATATATATAATATATTTATTTATATATGTATATATATACACCCACACTCACATAAATCACTTCCAGTCTTTAAATTGGTAAAATGAAATATTTATTTTCTCTAATTTCACTTTAAGATGTTAAGTAGGTATGAATGTGATATCTACTACTTCATCATAATTTATTTGAGTAAAAGTAAAGCAAAGCAAAAAAATCAATCAATCAATCAATCAATCAATAAATAAAAGCAAGAGAGATAGCAGTGTACTACTTGAAAGGATAATTTTTGACCATACTAGTTTTGAATTATATTAATTTTTGAAAATTGAAGCAATTTACTAGTCTGAAATTACTAAATACAAAATGGATTAGTGCAAGAGGGAATTATTGCATATATAACAGCTCAGATCTGAAGGTATAATCAGTTGCTGCATTTTTTCACTGCCAATTTTATGAATTAAAGTTACTGATCCCAGCTCTATATGTCTTTTATTATGCCAATAAGCTAGCTACCCTCTAGAAATAATTTCTAATAAATAAAATTAAATTTCATATGGACTAGCAATGCAAATAGACACAGAAACAACTCTTTTGCTTTCAAAAGTGCAGAAGTTAGTAATTTCACATTTATTTTGACCTGTACCTATATTTTTGTACATGCTACTCATTAAAATATTTAAATGGATACTGACACTGCTCTCTCCATTTCTATAACTCTAGATGAGCTATTTAAAGGCAATCCTGACAATAAACATGGAGGACACTATGCTAAGTGAAATAAGCCAGGCACAAAGAGACAAATGCAAGAGGTCTTCACAAAGTTTCATGGAAGATGCATTTTATTAAAAAATTTTATTAAAATGAAATTAGACCAAACTAATCTTGCAATTCACTTCTATTTTCACCAGTACTGCTTTAATTTACCCTTGTGCTCCATGACAGTACTTTGACAGTCAAACTCAGGCAGAGAGCAGACTGATAGTTACCAGGGCTTGGGAGGAAGTAGGGGTAGAGCTAGCACTTCTGCAAATGTACTTACAGTTAGAATGAATAATTTCTGAAGTTGTGCTGGATATCATCTTTTTTAAAAAAAGAAAAAAAGATTTATTTATTTATTTGAAAGTCAGAGTTACACAGAGAAAGGAGAGGCAGAGAGAGAGAGAGAAGTCCTCCATCTAATGGCTCACTCTCCAATTGGCCGCAACGGCCGGAGCAGTGCCGATCTGAAGCAAGGAGACAGGAGCTTCCTCTGGGTCTCCCACTCAGGTGCAGGGGCCCAAGGACCTGAGCCATCCTCTACTGCTCCCCCAGGCCCATAGCAGAGAGCTGCATCGAAAGTGCAGCAGACAGGTCTTAAACTGGTGCCCATATGGGAAGCCATCGCTTCAGTCCAGGGTGTAAACCCTCTGCGTCACAGCGCCAGCCCTGCTGGATACCTTTTTTTTTTTTTTTTTTTGACAGGCAGAGTGGGCAGTGAGAGAGAGAGACAGAGAGGAAGGTCTTCCTTTTTCCGTTGGTTCACCCCTCAATGGCTGCTGCAGCCTGCGCACTGGGACCGGCGCACCGCACTGACCCGAAGCCCGGAGCCAGGTGCTTCTCCTGGTCTCCCATGCGGGTGCACAGCCCAAGGACTTGGGCCATGCTCCACTGCACTCCCGGGCCAGGGCAGAGAGCTGGACAGGAAGAGGAGCGACCGGGACAGAATCCGGTGCCCTGACCAGGACTAGAACCCCGTGTGCCGGCACCACAGGGGGAGGATTAGCCTATTGAGCATCTGTAGTTAATAATAATGTATTATGGTCTTCAAAATGCTAATATAGTAGATTTTAAATGTCATCACAAAAGTATGGATGTGAGGCGATGGATATGCTTATGAACTTGATTTAATCATTGCTGATCTATACACATAACAAAGTATTATGTGGTATGCCATGCATGTATGACATTTTACTTGTCAAAATAAATTCATCAATAATAATGTTTTTAAATATTAAACTTTTTCAGGTTCATTAGGTACAGGTTTGGATGTTTGTCTTCCTGAGTATATCTCATATGTAACCATGTGACATATCATATAATACAGCTTAAGCAACTTCAGTTACTCTGATCCTAAACAATGCTTTTTACTAAGTATATGAATTAACTGGTTGTGAAAACTGACATAAAGATGACAAATAACCAAAAAAAAAAATACAAAGCTGTGATTTTTATAAACTGCTTGAGGTGGAAATGTCAATTTTAATGGATCCAGAGTCCCAAAATTTATAAGCGCTAACATCTGTTACTTTATACACATCCTAAACAAATAGCACATTTTATTTAATAAATAAGCTTGACATATAAATTTATTCCCAGTATGTCTGCATGAGTTTTGTTAAAAGCAAGACTGAATAAACTTATTTCTGTATGTGTACGGTATCGTGTATGTGCATAAGGATTGAAACACTCTTAGAGACAATATCACATCTTAACACTGAGTAGAAGATGGCCCAAGCCCTTGGGCTCCTGCGCCCACGTGGGAGACCCAGAAGAAGCTCCTGGCTCCTCGCTTCGAATCGGCACCGCTCTGGCCATTGCGGTCAATTGGGGAGGGAACCATCAGATGAAAGGCCTCTCTCTCTCTGCCTCTCCTTCTATGTGTAACTCTGACTTTCAAATAAATAAATAAATCTTTAAAAAAAAAAAGCCTTTTTAATTTGGTCCTTAGGAGCTCTGTGCATACATTTCTGCAGACTCTATTATGATTGTTATTGAACCACTGACAATTTTACAATCATTAATTGAGTTTGAAAACCTGATACCAACACATTCATGAGAATTTAAGATTTAATGTTGATTGATTTATTGATTAAAAAACTAATTTGGTTATTTGGGTATTATTTTGACATTATTCATGTTTAGTACTATGATTATGAGCTAGTAGATAAAGTCAACACTTCTGGAATTTACCATCTAAATGGTATATTAACATATAAAATTAAATCTTATACTTTATGTTTTGTTACAGCATCAAGTGGAGAATTATTTTATTCCTTTATATCAGAAAAACAGATTTCAACCTTACCTATTTCCCTTCATTTTCTTCTACCAAATATTTGAAAATAACAAATTCTCTTTACTATATTTTAATGTTCCTTAGACCTTTTGGACTATGTACATCATGGATTAAAAAGGAAATATATGTTAATTATTATAATTTATTGATGGTTTGCTCTGAGAAAGGAACTATTCTAAGCATTATTTATTAATTTAATTCTAAATTACAGTCTTATGAACTAGATATTATTCATTTTTCAGGTGATTCAAAGAAGGCACAGAAAGATGTTTTACCTAAAATTACAGAAACACTGATATGAGCTTAACATATTCAGAATTCTAACCATGTCCTTAGCCATACTAACTGAATAAAGAGGCATAAGAATACACACATACACACACGTGATGAGCTGTGGGGATTTATCAGTTTTGTGAATATTATATATCACTTAATACATAGAACAGATATATAAACATATATATACAAATAATTTATGCACATATATTATATACAAAAAATGTAGAGAGCCTGAAAGAAATTGGAACAAGTGTGAATGTTCTAGTAGTTACTTCCTACACTGTATTTAATTACCATGAAATACTCTTGCATACATGAATCCATGCTTTCTAGAAGTAAATACAGTAAATATTGAGTCATTTTCACCTAAAATACGTTTATCAGTGACCAACATCAGTGTAAAGAAAACTGGACGAAGCCCGTTTGCTGTGATGCATCTCTGATGATGCCCTTGCAAGCAGTGTCCATTATTTTCTCACATCAATTTCAAAATTCTGTCATATTAAATAATTTCTCATGCCATTTTTGAAACTAAAAGTCAGATTCTGAAAAGGAAACAAATTCTGAGACTGAGTTTTGGAGTATATTAATTTACTGTGAGTGCCATAACAAAATACCATGACTAGGTGTCTTTAATAACAGAAACTTATTCCTTTATAGTATTAGATACTAGAAGTCCAAATTCAAACTATCTAAAAGCCTCTTATTTGACTCATTGTATGACTAACCCCAGTCTGTTTCTTTTTTTTTTTTTTTGCATTTATTTATTTATTTATTTGACAGGTAGAGTTATAGACAGTGAGAGAGAGAGAGAGAGAGAGAGAGAGAGAGAGAAAGGTCTTCCTTCCATTGGTTCACTCCCCAAATGGCCACAATGGATGGAGCTGTGCTGATCCGAAGCCAGGAGCCAGGTGCCTCTTCCTGGTCTCCCATGCGGGTGAAGGAACCCAAGCACCTGGGCCATCCTCCACTGCTTTCCCAGGCTACAGAGGAGAGCTGGACTGGAAGAGGAGCAACAGAGACTAGAACCGGTGCCCATATGGGATGCCGGCATCACAGGTGGAGGATTGACCTAGTGAGCCACAGCGCCGCCCCCCCCAAGTCTGTTTCTCTCTTTTTTTTTTTTTTTTTTTTTTTTACTTCTGCTTATGTCTATGCTCTAATCACCCTTTGCTATAAGGATACTTGTGGTATTGTGTTAGAGCCACCTGTGGGGATATTGTTTGTCTTAATTTTCTCTTCAATGACTTTATCTCTAAATACTGTCACATTTACAATATGAGGAGTTTAAGTTGGACTTCAAAATCTGAATTTCGTGGATGAGGGCATACAATGAATCCCACTATAGGGTACAAAATATTTATTAGGAATCAATGACTTTGCAAAAAATTGTTGGCGGTCATTGGACAAAATAAAATATAGAACTTGACTTAAACCCAAAACAGTCTCAAGCAACTTAGTAGGAATCTGTGGAACCAGTAGTGCCTGCTCTCACCTGTCTTAGACACTAGATACATGCAACCTAGGGAAGGCTGTGCCTTCAGAATGGATGCCTCTATGCAGCTGAAGCTCTCTAAGGGAGCCAAGAATTCATGGTTCCCTACAAAGCACAAAAACTAGACACACAGGCCTGTCCCTATCACTCTCCACTTTGCAGATGAAAATTATATTTAACTAAATAAATACACTCTGGCTGCTTAATATTTTTAAATCATTGCATTGTAATTTATAGAGGAATAAATTATGCCATAATACCTGACTTATATTTGTTCCACATATGTAAGTTACTTAAATATATATATATATATATATATATATATAACAAATAATGTTAACACACGATGAAGCTGTCAATAACAAAAAGGGATAGAAATAAATTGTGAAATATTGAGTCATACATAGGAAGGAATCGATTTCTTTTAATGTAGGAACTTTTTGGAAACAAGAGACTATCTGTTTTTCTACAATCAGGACTATTTTATTTTATTTTTTAAATAAACATTGAAATAGATCAAAAACAGAAAATTACAAAAACAGTATGACATGCATTCACATAGCCATTAACTTAGATTTAACATGTTAACACATTGTTGTATCTGCTTCTTTTCCCCAATCTCTCTCTCTGTCATGTCTGTGTATGTGTGCCATGTCTTTGATTTCTGCTTTGTCACTTCAGGTTTAATATATCCCTGGTTTCAGTCATTTAAAAAAATCTTGATTTGCAAATCACTCTTATTCTGTAACTTACATCATATTTTATTCCTAAAAGAAATAGCATCATAATCTATTCTTCATAATGATAAGCTTATTATATGATATTTAAGATATTGGATGTTGACAAATATAGGCTGCAAGGATACAGTGAAAACCTTGAAGGCATTCAGGGATTTCTAGGCCAAAACCTAAGAAAAGAGAAAAGCCTAGAGAATGAAACCAAATTAACAACTTTGTATCCCTTGAAACATTTTTTTTAGATTTGGTTCTTAATTTTTTTTATTTCCTTGGAACATTTTCTTACTTTATATTCTGAATAGAACACAAGACAATCACAAGCCAGCTGAAATTAAAATCATAGGCAACCTCAAGCTGAGGGTGACTTCTTACTCATCCAGACTTCAGGTAGAAAGGTGAATGAGAAATGGAGAAAGCCTCACAAGTTTCAATGATCAGTTTGGATAAAGGTGATCTGAGACCACCTTAATCTCTAGAATAAATGACTGCCTTAGGAAACAAGGAGTTCTCCCATAATATTACATAAATCAGATCCTCGAATCCTCTATAAAATAATTATACAAGAATGTCTGGCATTAACACAAAATAAACAGCTATTTGATATGAAACTAGGACAAAAGATCATAAGGTGAAATAATGTCTTTATTTTTTTTAAACATTTATTTAATGAATATGAATTTCCAAAGTACAGCTTATGGATTACAGTGGCTTCCCCCTCCCATAACTTCCCTCCCACCCGCAACTCTCCCCTTTCCCGCTCCCTCTCCCCATCCATTCACATCAAGATTCATTTTCAATTCTCTTTATATACAGAAGATCAGTTTAGTATATATTAGGTAAAGATTTCAACAGTTTGCCCTCACATAGCAACACAAAGTGAAAAATACTGTTGGAGTACTAGTTATAGCATTAAATCACAATGTACAGAACATTAAGGACAGAGATCCTACATGATATTTTTTAAAAATTAATTAATTTTCTATGCAATTTCCAATTTAACACCAGGTTTTTTTTTTAATTTTCAATTATCTTTATATATAGAAGATCGATTCAGTATATAATTAGTGACGATTTCATCAGTTTGCACCCACACAGAAACAAAAAGTGTAAAAATACGGATTCAGTACTAGTTATAGCATCACTGCACATTAGACAACACATTAAGGACAGATCCCACATGAGACGTAAGTACACAGTGACTCCTGTTGTTGATTTAACAATTTGACACTCTTGTTTATGGCGTCAGTAATCTCCCTAGGCTCTAGTCATGAGTTGCCGAGGATACGGAAGCCTTTAGGGTTCACTGACTTCGATCTTATTCTGACAGGGTCATAGTCAAAATGGAAGTTCTCTCCTCCCTTCAGAGAAAGGTACCTCCTTTTTGATGGCCCCATTCTTTCCACTGGGATCTCACTCACAGAGATCTTTCATTTAGGTCTACTTATTTTTTTTTTTTTCCAGAGTGTCGTGGCTTTCCATGCCTACAATACTCTCATGGGCTCTTGAGCCAGATCCGAATGCCTTAAGGGCTGATTCTGAGGCCAGAGTGTTGTTTAGGACATCTGCCATTCTATGAGTCTGCTGTGTATCCCCCTTCCCATGTTGGATCCTTCTCTCCCTTTTTGGTTCTATCAGTTAGTATTAGCAGACACTAGTCTTGTTTATGTGATCCCTTTGACTCTTATACCTAACAGAGCCATCAATTGTAAACTGAAGATGATCACTTGGACTAGTGAGATGGCATTGGTACATGCCACCTTGATGTGATTGTATTGGAATCCCCTGGCACATTTCTAACTCCACCATTTGGGGCAAGTCCGATTGAGCATGTCCCAAATTGTACATCTCTTCCCTCTCTTTTTCCACTCTTATATTTAACAGGGATCACTTTTCAGTTAAAATTTAAACACCTAAGAATAATTGTGTGTTAATTACAGAGTTCAACCACTAGTACTAGAACAAAAAAAAAATACTAAAATGGATAAAGATTTACATTGTACATCAACAGTCAGGACAAGAGCTGATCAGGTCATTGTTTCTCATAGTGTCCATTTCACTTCAACAGGTTTCCCCTTTGGTGCTCAGTTAGTTGTTGCCGATCAGGGAAATAAATGATATTTTTTCTCTTTGGGACTGGCTTAATTCACTCAGCATGATGTTTTCCAGATTCCTCCATCTTGTTGCAAATGACCGGATTTCTTTTTTTTTTGACTGCTGCATACTATTCTATGGAGTACATGTCCCATAATTTCTTTATCCAGTCTACTGTTGATGGGCATTTGGGTTGGTTCCAGGTCTTAGCTATTGTGAATTGAGCTGCAATAAACATTAATGTGCAGATGGCTTTTTTGTTTGCCAAATTAATTTCTTTTTTTTTTTTTATTAAACTTTTATTTAATGAATATAGATTTCCAAAGTATAGCTTATGGGTTACAATGGCTTCCCCCCTCCCATAACTTCCCTCCCGCCCGCTACCCTCCCCTTTCCCCTTCCATTCATGTAAAGATTCATTTTCAATTCTCTTTGTATACAGAAGATCAGTTTAGTATATATTAGGTAAAGATTTCAACTTTTTGCCCATATAGCAACATCAAGTGAAAAAACTACCATTGGATTACTAATTATAGCATTAAATAGCAATGTACAGCACATTAAAGACAGAGATCCTACAGAATTTTTTTTTTTCAAATTAATTAATTTTCTATGCCATTTCCATTTTAACACCAGGTTATTTTTTTTTTCATTTCCAATTCTCTTTATATACAGAAGATCACTTCAGTATATAATTAGCAAAGACCTCATCAGTCTGCGCCCACACAGAAACGCAAAGTATAAAAATACCGTTTCAGTACCAGTCGTAGCATCACTTGGCTTTAGACGACACATTAGGGACAGATCCCACATGGGGTGTAAGTACACAGTGACTCCTGTTGCTGATTTAACAATTTGACACTCCTGTTCATGGCGTCAGTAATCTCCCTAGGCTCTAGTCATGAGTTGCCAGGGCTATGGAAGCCTTTAGAGTTCGCTGACTTTGATCTTATTCCGATAGGGTCATAGTCAAAGTGGAGGTTCTCTCCTCCCTTCGGAGAAGGGTACCTCCTTCTTTGATGGCCCCGTTCTTTCCACTGGGATCTCACTCACAGAGATCATTCATTTAGGTCTTTTTTTTTTTTTTTTTTTTTCCCATGATATCTTGGCTTTCCATGCCTGCTATACTCCCATGGGCTCTTCAGCCAGATCCGAATGCCCTGAGGGCTGATTCTGAGGCCAGAGTGTTGTTTAGGACATCTGCCATCCTATGAGTCTGCTGTGTATCCCACTTCCCATGTTGGATCTTTCTCTCCCTTTTTGATTCTATCAGTTAGTATTAGCAGATACTTGTCTTGTTTGTGTGATCTCTTTGAGTCTTAGACCTGTCAGAGCTATCAATTGTGAGCTGAAATTGGTCACTTGGACTAGTGCGATGGCATTGGTACATGCCATCTTGATGGAATTGTGTTGGAATCCCCTGGCACGTTTCTAACTCCACCATTTGCGGCCAGACCGATTGAGCATGCTCCAAATTGTTCATCTCCTCCCTCTCTTTTTCCACTCTTAGATTTAACAGGGATCACTTTTCAGTTAAAATTTAAACACCTAAGAATAATTGTGTGTTAATTACTGAGTTCAACCAATAGTACTAGAACAACAACAATAACAACAAATACTAAAATGGATAAAGTATTACATTGTACATCTAAAGTCAGGACAGGAGCTGATCAGTTCATTGTTGCTTATAGTGTCCGTTTCACTTAACAGGTTTCCCCTTTGGTGCTCAGTTGTCACCGATCAGGGAAAACAAATGATATTTTTCTCTTTGGGTCTGGCTTAATTCACTCAGCATGATGTTTTCCAGATTGCTCCATCTTGTTGCAAATGACTGGGTTTCGTTGTTTCTTACTGCTGTATAGTATTCTATGGAGTACATGTCCCATAATTTCTTTATCCAGTCTACTGTTGATGGGCATTTGGGTTGGTTCCAGGTCTTAGCTATTGTGAATTGAGCTGCAATAAACATTAACGTGCAGATGGCTTTTTTATTAGCCAAATTAATTTCCTTTGGGTAAATTCCAAGGAGTGGGATGGCTGGGTTGTATGGTAGGGTTATGTTCAGGTTTCTGAGGAATCTCCAGACAGACTTCCATAGTGGCTTAACCAGTTTGCATTCCCACCAACAGTGGGTTAGTGTCCCTTTTTCCCCACATCCTCTCCAGCATCTGTTGTTGGTAGATTTCTGAATGTGAGCCATTCTCACCGGGGTGAGATGGAACCTCATTGTGGTTTTGATTTGCATTTCTCTGATTGCTAGTGATCCAGAACATTTTTTCATGTGTCTGTTGGCCATTTGTATTTCCTCTTTCGAAAAATGTCTATTGAGGTCTTTGGCCCATCTCTTTAGTGGGTTGTTTGTTTTGTTGTTGTGGATTTTCTTGATTTCTTTGTAGATTCTGGTTATCAATCCTTTATCTGTAGTATAGTTTGCAAATATTTTTTCCCATTCTGTTGGTTGCCTCTTCACTTTCCTGACTGTTTCTTTTGAAGTACAGAAACTTCTCAATTTGATGCAATCCCAAATGTTAATTTTGGTTTTGACTGCCTGTGCTGTTGGAGTATTTTCCAGGAAGTCTTTGCCTGTGCCTATATCTTGCAGGGTTTCTCCAATGCTCTCTAATAATTTGATGGTTTCGGGTCGTAGATTTAAGTCTTTAATCCATGTTGAGTGGATTTTTGTGTAAGGTGATAGGTATGGGTCTTGCTTCAAGCTTCTGCACGTGGAAATCCAATTTTCCCAGCACCATTTATTGAATAGACTGTCCTTATTCCAGGGATTAGATTTGGATCTTTGGTCAAATATAAGTTGGCTGTAGATGTTTGGATTGATTTCTGGTGTTTCTATTCTGTTCCATTGGTCTATCCATCTGTTTCTGTACCAGTACCATGCTGTTTTGATAACAACTGCCCTGTAGTATGTCCTTAAATCAGGTATTGTGATGCCTCCGGCTTTGTTTTTGTTGTACAGGATTGCTTTGGCTATTCGAGGTCTTCTGTGTCTCCATATGAATTTCAGCATCGTTTTTTCTAGATCTGAGAAGAAGGTCTTCGGGATCTTAATGGGTATTGCATTGAATGTATAAATTGCTTTTGGGAGAATAGACATTTTGATGATATTGATTCTTCCAATCCATGAGCATGGAAGATTTCTCCATTTTTTGGTATCCTCTTCTATTTCTTTCTTTAAGTTTTTGTAGTTTTCATCGTAGAGATCCTTAACGTCTTTGGTTAAGTTTATTCCAAGGTATTTGATTGTTTTTGTAGCTATTGTGAATGGGATTGATTTTAGAAGTTCTTCCTCAGCCGAAGCATTGCCTGTGTATACAAAGGCTGTTGATTTTTGTGCATTGATTTTATATCCTGCTACTTTGCCAAACTCTTCGATGAGTTCCAGCAGTCTCTTAGTAGAGTTCTTTGGGTCCCCTAAATAAAGAATCATATCATCTGCAAAGAGGGATAGTTTGAGTTCGTCCTTCCCGATTTGTATCCCTTTAATTTCTTTTTCTTGCCTAATAGCTCTGGCCAAAACTTCCAGAACTATATTGAATAGCAGTGGTGAGAGAGGGCATCCCTGTCTGGTACCAGATTTCAGTGGAAATGCTTCCAACTTTTCCCCATTCAATAGGATGTTGGCCGTGGGTTTTTCATATATTGCTTTGATTGTATTAAGGAATGTTCCTTCCATACCCAGTTTGCTTAGAGTTTTCATCATGAAAGGGTGTTGTATTTTATCAAATGCTTTCTCTGCATCTATTGAGAGAATCATATGGTTTTTCTTCTGCAGTCTGTTAATGTAGTGTATTACGTTGATTGTTTTGCGAATGTTGAACCATCCCTGCATACCGGGGATGAATCCCACTTGGTCTGGGTGGATGATCTTTCTGATGTGTTGTTGCATTCTATTGGCCAGAATTTTATTGAGGATTTTTGCATCTATGTTCATCAGGGATATTGGTCTGTAATTCTCTTTCAATGTTGCGTCTCTTTCTGGCTTAGGAATTAAGGTGATGGTGGCTTCATAGAAAGAATTTGGGAGGATTCCCTCTTTTTCGATTGCTCTGAATAGTTTGAGAAGAATTGGAGTTAGTTCTTCTCTAAATATCTGGTAGAACTCAGCAGTGAATCCATCTGGCCCTGGGCTTTTCTTTGTTGGGAGGGCCTTTATTACTGTTTCAATTTCTGTGTCAGTTATTGGTCTGTTTAGGTTTTCTATGTCTTCCTGGCTCAATTTAGGGAGGTTGTATGTGTCCAAGAATCTGTCCATTTCTGATAGATTTCCCTGTTTGCTGGCATACAAGTCCTTGTAGTAATTTCTGATGATTCTTTTTATTTCTGTGGCGTCTGTTGTTACGTTTCCCATTTCATCTCTGATCCTATTGATTTGGGTCTTTTCTCTTCTTTTTTTAGTTAGTTGGGCCAATGGGGTGTCAATTTTGTTTATTTTTTCAAAAAACCAGCTCCTCGTTTGGCTGATTTTTTGTAATGTTTTTTTGGATTCAATCCTGTTGATTTCTTCTCTGATTTTAATTATTTCTCTTCTCCTACTGGGTTTAGGTTTGGCTTGCTGCAGATTTTCTAGATCCTTGAGATGACTTGAAAGCTCATCTATTTGGTGCCTTTCCAATTTCTTGATGTAGGCACCTATTGATATAAACTTTCCTCTTAACACTGCTTTTGTTGTATCCCATAGGTTTTGGTATGTTGTGCTGTTATCCTCATTTACTTCCAGAAAATTTTTGATTTCTCTTTTAATTTCTTCTATGACCCATTGTTCATTCAGGAGCATGTTGTTCAATCTCCATGTGTTTGCACGTGCTCTAGGGATTCCTGAGTTGCCAATTTCCAATTTCATTCCTTTGTGGTCTGAGAAGCTGCATGGTATGATTCTAATTCTTTTGAATTTGTTTAGACTTGCTTTATGGCCTAGTATGTGGTCAATCCTAGAGAGGGTTCCATGTACTGCTGAGAAGAATGTAAAGTCCTTAGATGTCGGATGAAATGTTCTGTAGATATCTGTTAGATCCATTTGGGCTATAGTGTCATTTAAATCTACTGTCTCCTTGTTGATCTTCTGTCCTGTTGATCTGTCTATCTCTGAGAGTGGAGTATTGAAGTCCCCCAGTACTATTGTATTGGGGTCTAAGTCTCCCTTTAAGTCCCTTAACAAGTCTTTTAAATAAGCTGGTGCCCTATGATTAGGTGCATATATGTTGATAATCGTTATATCTTCCTGTTGAATGGATCCCTTAATCATTATATAGTGCCCCTCTTTGTCTCTCCTAACAGTTTTTGTGGTAAAGTTTATGTTGTCCGATATTAAGATGGCTACGCCCGCTCTCTTTTCATTTCTGTTGGCGTGGTATATCTTTTTCCAGCCTTTCACTCTCAGCTTGTATGGATCATTGTTGGATAGATGGGTTTCTTGTAAGCAGCAAAAGGATGGGTTTTGTTCCTTAACCCAGTCAGCCAATCGGTGTCTTTTAACTGGACAGTTCAAGCCATTAACATTCAATGTGACTATTGAGAAGGAGTGACTTTGCCCTGCCATTTGCCAAAGATGTTTTCTAATATCTGGTTTGAGATTCCTGTGATCTTTTGCTGTGAGGTTTCCTTCCTTTAACTTCTTTCATATTGGTGATCGTGTTTCTGTGTTTCTGTATGTAACACATCTTTAAGCATCTTTTGCAGGGCTGGACGAGTGGCGACAAATTCTTTCAATTTCTGTTTGCTGTGAAAGGTCTTAATTTCACCTTCATTCACAAATGAGAGCTTTGCAGGATATAATATTCTGGGCTGGCAGTTTTTCTCTCTTAGTACCTGGGCTATATCTCGCCATTCTCTCCTGGCTTGTAGGGTTTCTGATGAGAAGTCTGCTGTGAGTCTAATTGGAGATCCTCTGAGAGTAATCTGGCGTTTCTCTCTTGCACATTTTAGGATCCTTTCTTTGTGTTTCACTGTGGTGAGTTTGATTACGACGTGTCGTGGTGAGGATCTCTTTTGATCGTGTTTATTAGGGGTTCTCTGAGCTTCCTGTACTAGGATGTCTCTGTCCTTCTCCAAACTTGGGAAATTTTCTGCTAGTATCTCACTAAAAAGGCCTTCTAATCCTTTCTCCCTTTCCATGCCTTCAGGAACTCCTAGAACCCGAATGTTAGGTTTTTTAATAGTATCCTGTAGGTTCCTGACAGTATTTTTTAGATTTCTGATTTCTTCTTCTTTTCTTTGATTTGACTGTTTCCTTTCCTGTTCTCTGTCTTCTAATTCTGATATTCTCTCTTCTGCTTCACCCATTCTGTTTTTAAGGCTCTCTAATGTGTTTGCCATTTGATCTATTGAGTTCTTCAATTCATTGAGGTTTTTTGTCACTATCTCAGATTTATGTTCCACTAGTTTTTTCATTTCATTTTGATTCCTCCTTAATATTTCATTTTCACGGGAGAGATTTTCTATCTTGTCCATTAAGGATTTCTGTAGTTCAAGAATTTGTTTTTGAGAACTTCTTAATGTTCTTATCATAAATTTTTTGAAATCTGTATCTTTCATTTCTTCTATCTCATAATCTTCATAATCTTGCATTGGCGTGTCTTGTTCACTTGGGGGCGTCATAGTGCCTTCCCTGTTCTTGGAACCTCCGCTTCTATGTTTCTTTCTTGGCATGTTAGAGATAATTTGTGGTGTTTTTGTTTTTGTTTTTTTCTCTCGTTATACTATGCCTCTAAGTGAGCTGTCTGCTTTGTTGGAGCCTTAGGGGCTGTGATGGGTGTGGCTAGAGAGCTATGCTTGTTTCTTCAGGTTTAAGGCTGTGTAAAGAGCAACTCTCCCAGATTTCTCACTCACTTGCTCCTTGCTGGCTCGCTCTCTCTCTCTCTCTCTCTCTTTTTTTTTTTTTTTTTTTTGACTCAGTTGGGAGTGGAGTTGAGTGTAGTTGAAATCTGGCCTTTGTGAGTATTCGTTTGATCTACCCCTGGGACCATACACAGAGATTATGCAGCCCTCAATGTGTTCTCCAGTTTCGCTAAAGATACTGAGTTTGGCTGAGCTTTACATATGTAAAATCGCGGTGCTCTTTGTTTTGCTTGGTGAGTGAAGGGAGAGGCCTCTGTTCCCCCTCCCCCCAATGTCTCGGACTTCTCAGGTCTTTGTCTTACCCTCCTCCTCCGTTCCCGCGCTGGCGAGATTCTGAGGCTCTGGCTCCTCTCCCGCCGCTGCCACTCGGCTCGTCTCGGTTGGTTTTCCACGCGGTGGGTTCCCTGTAAGTCCTCTGTGTCTCATCCACGAGATCCGGAAGCGTTTCCTCTGCAGTTTTTTTCTTGAGTCTTTTCCTGAGGCTGCAGTAATTCCACTTTTATGAAAGTTTATTTTCCCAAACTAAGGCACACGTCCTCACTATCCGCCATCTTGGCTCCGCCCCCCAAATTAATTTCCTTTGGGTAAATTCCAAGGAGTGGGATGACAGTAGTTATCAAAACAGCATGGTACTGGTAAAGAAACAGATGGATGGACCAATGGAACAGATAAGAAACACCAGAAATCAATCCAAACATCTACAGCCAACTTATATTTGATCAAGGATCCAAAACAAATTCCTGGAGTAAGGACACTCTATTTAATAAATGGTGCTGGGAAAACTGGATTACCACGTGCAGAATCATGAAGCAATATCCCTACCTTCCACCTTACACAAAAATTCACTCAACATGGATTAAAGACTTAAATCTATGACCCGAAACCATCAAATTATTAGAGAGCATTGGAGAAACCCTGCAAGATATAGGCATAGGCAAAGACTTCTTGGAAAATACTCCAGCAGCACAGGCAGTCAAAACCAAAATTAGCATTTGTGATTGCATCAAATTGAGAAGTTTCTGTACTTCAAAAGAAACAGTCAGGAAAGTGAAGAGGCAACCAACAGAATGGGAAAAAAATATTTGCAAACTATACTACAGATAAAGGGTTGATAACCAGAATCTACAAAGAAATCAAGAAAATCCACAACAACAAAAGAAACAACCCACTTAAGAGATGGGCCAAGGACCTCAATAGACATTTTTTGAAAGAGGAAATCCAAATGGTCAACAGACACATGAAACAATGTTCAAGATCACTAGCAATCAGAGAAATGCAAATCAAAACCACAATGAGGTTCCATCTCACCCCAGTAAGAATGGCTCACATTCAGAAATCTACCAACAGCAGATGCTGGAGAGGATGTGGGGAAAAAGGGACACTAACCCACTGTTGGTGAGAATGCAAACTGGGTAAGCCACTATGGAAGTCTGTCTGGAGATTCCTCAGAAACCTAAACATAACCCTACCATACAACCCAGCCATCCCACTCCTTGGAATTTACCCAAAGGAAAGTAATTTGGCAAACAAAAAAGCCATCTGCACATTAATGTTTATTGCAGCGTAATTCACAATAGCTAAGACCTGGAACCAACCCAAATGCCCATCAACAGTAGACTGGATAAAGAAATTATGGGACATGTACTCCATAGAATACTATACAGCAGTAAGAAACAACGAAACCCTGTCATTTGCAACAAGATGGAGGAATCTGGAAAACATCATGCTGAGTGAATTAAGCCAGTCCCAAAGAGACAAATATCATTTGTTTTCCCTGATCGGCGACAACTGAGCACCAAAGGGGAAACCTGTTGAAGTGAAATGGACACTATAAGAAACAATGACCTGATCAGCTCTTGTCCTGACTCTAGATGTACAATGTAATACTTTATCCTTTTTAGTATTTGTTGTTGTTGTTGTTGTTCTAGTACTAGTGGTTGAACTCTGTAATTAACACACAATTATTCTTAGGTGTTTAAATTTTAACTGAAAAGTGATCCTTGTTAAATTTAAGAGTGGAAAAAGAGAGGGAAGAGATGTACAAATTGGGACATGCTCAATCGGACTTGCCCCAAATGGTGGAGTTAGAAATGTGCCAGGGGATTCCAACACAATCCCATCAAGATGGCATGTACCAATGCCATCTTACTAGTCCAAGTGATCAATTTCAGCTCACAATTGATAGCTCTGATAGGTATAAGAGTCAAAGGGATCACATAAACAAGACTAGTGTCTGCTAATACTAACTGATAGAACCAAAAAGGGAGAGAAGGATCCAACATGGGAAGCGGGATACACAGCAGACTCATAGAATGGCAGATGTCCTAAACAACACTCTGGCCTCAGAATCAGCCCTTAAGGCATTAGGATCTGGCTCAAGAGCCCATGAGATTATTGTAGGCATGGAAAGCCAAGATACCATGGAAAAAAAAAAAAAAGACCTAAATGAAAGATCTCTGCGAGTGAGATCCCAGTGGAAAGAATGGGGCCATCAAAGAAGGAGGTACCTTTCTCTGAAGGGAGGAGAGAACTTCCATTTTGACTATGACCCTGTCGGAATAAGATCAAAGTCGGCGAACCTTAAAGGCTTCCATAGCCCTGACAACTCATGACTAGAGCCTAGGGAGATTACTGACGCCATGAACAGGTGTGTCAAATTGTTAAGTCAGCAACAGGAGTCACTGTGTACTTACACCCCATGTGGGATCTGTCCTTAATGTGTTGTCTAATGTGCAGTGATGCTATAACTAGTACTGAAACAGTATTTTTATACTTTGTGTTCTGTGTGGGTACAAACTGATGAGGTCTTTACTAATTATATACTGGATTGATCTTCTGTATATAAAGATAATTGGAAATGAAAAAAAAAAAACCTGGTGTTAAATTGGAAATGGCATAGAAAATTAATTAATTTAAAAAAAATATTATGTAGGATCTCTGTCTTTATTGTGCTGTACACTGTTATTTAATGCTATAATTAGTACTCCAATGGTAGTTTTTTCACTTTGTGTTGCTATATGGGGCAAACTGTTGAAATCTTTACCTAATATATACTAAACTGATCTTCTGTATATAAAGAGAATTGAAAATGAATCTTGATGTGAATGGAATGGGAGAGGGAGCAGGAGATGGGAGGGTTGCAGGTGGGAGGGAAGTTATGGGGGGGAAGCCATTATAATCCATATGCTGTACTTTGGAAATGTATGTTCATTAAATAAAAGTTTAATTAAAAAATTATAAAATGAGCATCACACTCCCATGAATAAGAACTTTGCTGGGAAGATAGGAAGAGACAAACAGAAATACTAAAGCAGGAAGATAAGGCAATTTTAAAGTGCTACTCATATAGGACCTGAAATGAGTGGCAAATATTTGTGTGTCAAATAATGATTAGTTATAGCAGAGATATTTATTGAAACTCTCTTAAAAGATATTTAATATAATAAACAGATCATTGAATCACCTAAAAAAATCTAAAGTGCGGGTAAGAAACAATGACACACCAAAGACATTTCAGAGAACAGGTGATATCTACATTCCCCCATGGCAAAAAACAAACAACTAAACCAAATGTAAGATGTAAATATTTCCAGCTTTGGAAAGTACCCAGCTTTAGCAAAACTCCAATCTTCCTGTGTTCTCTAAATCGTTTTAATATACTTGTATTATATCCATTTTATGCATTTAGATAGGGAGCGGTACCATATGAAAATCTTACAAAAGTTTGTGCATTAATTCGTTAGAAGTCTTAGATTTGTGATACACATGGTTGTAGTGAAAAAAATTGCTAATTTATATTTGCATTATCCTATAAGTTTATTGTAATGTGATAATTTATTGCAACTTAAAACATTCTTATCTTTATTTCTATAAAGGAGACAAACTTCATGTATTTCATATACACAATTTTTTAAAAGATTATTTATTTAATTGAAAGGCAGAGCAGTAGAGAAGCAGAGGTAGAGGCAGAAAGAGAGAAATGTCTTTCATCTGCTGGTTTACTTCCCAGATGGCTGCAATGGCCAGAGCTAAGCTGATTCGAAGCCAGGAAACAGGAGCTTCTTCCAGGTCTCCCGCACAGGTGCAGGGGCCCAAGGACTTGGGCCATCTTCTGCTGTTTTCCCAGCGAGCTGGATTGGAAATGGAGCAGCTGGGTCTAGGCTTTTATACCTAGTTGTAGCAATAATTTTCTAGAATTTCTCTCTCTCTCTCTCTATTGGTCAATCAGCTTCTTTCAAATCATTAGTCGTTGGGTGTATGTGTGACACTGAGCTTACATGGACATAAGTTTCATTTTTTCCCTAGTAACCCAAGCGACCCATTACCCCATCTTCCACAATTCTTACTGTGGGCGTTTGTGAATCAACCCAAATACAAATAAAATATTTTTAATTCTTTCATGCTTTAATATTTTATTTCTGCTATCATAATACAGTGTAAATAGTGTCATTGAACCTAGCAATCTATGTACTTAATATTATTTATTTATTCATTTGAAAGAATTACAGAAACAGGTAGAAACAAGAGAGAGAGAAAGGGAGGGGAGAGAGAGAGAGAGAGAGAGACAGAGACAGAGACAGAGATCCATCTTCTATCCACTGCATCACTCCCAAAATGGCCATAATGACCAGGGCTGGGTCAGGCCAAAGCCAGGAGCCAGGAGCCAGCAGCTTTCTCAGGTCTTCCTTGGGAGTGTAGGGACCAAAAAACTTGGACCATCTTCCACTGCCCTTCCAGGGATATGGATGGGAAGCTAAGCATGCAGGATTCAAACCAGCTCTCAAATGGGATATTGCAGGCACCAGCTTTATCTATTGTGTGACAACACTGGCCCCAATCTATGTACCTTTTAACTGACTTGTTTTGATGTTAAATACACCACATGTTGTGTGCTAGAATAGATAATGGAACATTGTCTCTTCCTTCAAGCAGGGTGCATTCTAGAAAGGCAAATAAAATGATAACCAAATGACCAAACTATAAGGAGAAATAGCACAAATACCATGTGAGGAAAATAAAATCCTACAGAAATTTTACATGTTATGGAAATCAGAATCACCTGCATAAGATAGCATTTGGCATGAGTGTTGGTGTATATGTATAGGCTCCTTTTAACTCAGAGAAAACATGGTGGGTTGGAAGAACAGGTACAAATGAAGGGAAATTATTTAAGCAGAGCAAAATTTTTGTATAAGGAATGGAATAATAAATATAGGTCATATTGTAGAGAATCTTGAATGCATAAACATTTTGTCCTTAAATTGTAAGCAACAATAAAACAAACAGTCCAGTTAAGCAATGGGCAAAGGACATGACACAGGCCTTTTTTTTTTAATCTAAAGATTTATTTTTATTTATTTGAAAGACACAGAGTTACAGAGAGAGGTAGAAACAGAGAGAGAGGTCTTCCATCTGCTGGTTCACTCTCCAGATAGCTGCAATGCCCAGAGCTAAACTGATCGGAAGCCAGGTGCCAGGAGCTTTTTCGGCGTCTCCCATGCAGGTGCAGGGGCTTAAGGACTTGGACCATTTTCTACTGCTTTTCCAGGGCATAGCAGAGATCTGGATCGGAAGTGGAGCTGCTGGGACTTGAACTGGTGCCCATATGGGATGCCGGCACTGCAAGTGGTGGCTTTACCCACTCAATTTTTATACATTTTTTTTAATTTAGAATGAAAAAATAATATACCATATATACTTAACATATTGGAATTCAGACCAGCAAATAAAATAAGATATACTTTCAGATGAAGAAAAGCACACATACCCACACACACTTCATTTGTAGAGGAAAATACATAAATTACATTACTGTGTGTCTTCAACCTAAAATGATGATAAATTTCAAAGTTATTTGAGAGTAGGATGCATCCTTGAATTTGAAAACCACCAATTTAGAACTTTCCACCCTTTTTCAATCCCTCCTTCTCTTCTCTTTCCTTTCGTATTTGTCTTTTAATTTTACTGACATAATTTTAATTTACTTTGTAGTTACAAGCTTAACCCTCCACTACATAAAAAAATTCAACAACAAGTAACTAGAAAAAACAAACAATATTTCTTCAGATGGGAGCTAATGAGGTGTTTATCTTTTGCTAATATATTGCTGTGACTGGTGATGTTTCATTTATTTTCAGGATTTCCTATGAATAGTTGAGATGATTCATTTAATTCTTATAGGTCATAGAATGTTTCATTAATACAACCAGGGCAAGTTTTGTCAAAATTCATATCATGGTGTTCATTTCACCTTCTAGTACATGAAAATTACTAACAGATTAAGAAATGGATTGCACATTTAAATGACTATTGAAATTATTCTTTATAAAATAATATTTAAGATAAAAAGAAACACCAGTATAAGATCTTGTAGTATAATTATGATATTGTATATTTATATGAGGTCAATTTGTGTCAGATAAAATTGAACTGAGGAGATGGATATAACACCACCACTAACAATAGGTGAGAAATGTTAAGAGTTTACTTAGGGGCCAGTGCTGTGGCACAAGAGATTAATTAATCCTTCACATGCAGCACTGGCATCCTATATGGGTGCCAGTTCTAGTCCCAGCTGTTCCACTTCCTATCCAGCTCTCTGCTATAGCCTGGGAAAACAGTGCAATATGGTCCAAATGCGTGGGCTCCAGCACCAGCATGGGAGACCCGGAAAGAAGCTCCTTGCTCCTGGCAGCCATGTGGGGAGTGAACCAGTGGATGGAAGACCTCTCTCTCTGTCTCTCCCTCTCACTGTCTGTAAGTCTACCTCTCAAATAAATAAATAAAATCCTAAAAAAGAGTGAATTTAGTGAAAAAAAAAACAAAAACATTAATTTAGAAGCTTTTGAAATGGGGACTGACTCTGTGGAATAATAGACTAAGCCTTGGCCTGACGCACCTTCATTTCATGGGAAGCCAGTTCCTGTTCTGGCTGTTCTTCATCTGATCCAGTTCTCTGCTACAGTCTGGAAAAGCAGTAGAAGATGACCCAAGTGCTTGGGCCCCTGTACCAGCATGGACACCCAGAAGAAGCTCCTGGATCCTAGCTCCGGGTGGGCCGGGTTCTGGCCATTGTGGCCATTTGGGGAGTGAGCCAGCTGATGAAAGACCTTTCTCTTTGCCTCTCTTCTTCTAGGTCTGTAACTCTGCTTCTCAAACAAAGAAAGAATGAAAGAAAGAAGTACTTGAAATGAAAAGTATTCACTTATTTTGAAATAAGTAGCTATTTGTATGCATTAGAGTTCCTGTAGGAGTCAACGTGAAATTTTGTTTTCAGGTCTAAGAAACATTAAGGGTCCAAACATTCTTCCTCTTCTTCCGTGTACGGTTCATATCTCTTAAATTTACCTTATAAGACAGACATAACACTTTGAAAAACAAAGAATAAAGAGCACTAAGTTTTAATTCCAGAACCATTTTTAATAAGCAGCTCTAATATCACTGGGAAATGACTAGAAGAAACTATTGTCCTTTTCAGCTTGTTTTGTTTTGTTACATGAAAAATTTTAAAAAGCCTCAACCACCCCCCCATAACAAACATGTGCACAGACACACACACACACACTCATCTGGAATATCCAGACTCCACAATCTCAGTTAAAATATTTATTCGTTCTTTGAAAGCAGAAAAGAAAAACTGCTTTTGTATAACATCTATTCTGAGAAAATGAGCCCAACAATTTATTATCCTGAAATAGGAGATATAATAATCCCTATCACAGTGAAAGAGATGTCATACAAAACTGTTACTGTTAACTTTTCAAAACAGATTAAAGAACATTGATAAGTAATAGCTATTCTTTTGAATACATCAGTCGTATTCCATCTGAGACATAAACCAGGAAATTGTAGTCCTCCCACAAAAATATTTTATATAGTAAAGATTAAGCATTGTATTCTCTGAGCTCATTGATATGTGTGTCGTAGCGTGATGTAAAAACTTCAAAGGAGATTTGTGTGTGTGTGTGTGTGTGTGCAAATGAACAAACAAGCTTTACCCAAGAGCTTTATATTATCTGAAAGCAGAGCCAAAGACAAGAATGCTGATACCAGGACTCACCAGGATGAGTCCCTGCTCAAGACAAATGATCTTCAACTGTGAAGAATAAAAACTATTCCATTATCATCACAGATGTGCTATTTGTATTTTAATAAAATCAATGACAATAGTGTGGCAATTGACTTTTCAAAATAAAAATAGCACTTCTGTTACAAATTATAAGTATTAATTTTATTTAAGGGTGAGGAAATACTAAGTAAAGTTTAATCTGTTTATATGAGTAAAGTTTTCTGTATTATCCTAAAAGTATGAAGGGACATTTTGATAATTTAAAAATTCATTGTAACACAGTTTATTAAGACATTATTGCTCAATCGTATTATAAAACAAAAATAGTTTAATTTGCATACCCATATGTAAAATTTCATTTCTTATTTAGTTTTTAAATCTTTGTTTACAGAATCACTAATAAATACTATTCAAATATCTTCTAATAGTAACTAAATGCAGAATTTTAATTTATTTACTTAGGATTAGAAGAAACAATAAAGTTAGATCTGCTGAGTTTTATCTCAAATTTAAATTAGATTTTGGATATATTCTGTCCTTATTGTATTAATATATATATCACATACCAGTCTTCTTCCTCTGACAAATAACTGGCAGAGAATTTCACTGGGTGATATTTTGTTACCTAGTAGATATTCTGCCATAAAATGCTCTAGTCAGAAAACTGTCTAGTTGTCCCATTTCTAAAATGCAGTGATTCCGGCCAGCACTTTGGGCCGCCTGCAGTGCTGGCATCCCATATGGGAGCCGGTTCAGGTCCCGGCTGCTCCACTTCTGATCATGCTTTCTGATGCATGACCTGAGAAGGCAGTGGAGGTTGGCCCAAGTCCTTGGGCCCCTGCACCCATGTGGGAGACCCGGATGAAGCTCCTGGCTCCTGGCTTTGGGTCAGTGCAGTTCTGGCTGTTGTGGCCAATTGAGGAATGAACCAGCGGATCGAAGACCTCTCTCTGCCTCTCCTTCTCTCTCTCTCTGTAACTCTGACTTTCAAATAAATAAATAAACCTTTTAAAAATAAAAGCAATGATTCATGTCAATAATGATTATAAGTCCATATATCATCTTTAGAAGATCAAGTAATGATGACAGCATTACTGTAGTATCAAATTAGCCTCAATGTTAAATATTCTAATTACTTATGTAAGTTTTCACTTATGAACACAGATTCACTAAGCAGATGTTATGTGAAAAGTACTTTGCTAAAGGCAGAGGATATCTTGCTAATAGATAGACTTGGTATCATGAGATTTTTAAAGGAAAGTCAATTTAATTAGTGCTTGCCTTCATGGAGTTCAGTATCTAATGTAAAACTTTAGCCTGAATATATTTTTCATATACATATTTAAGTCCATAAATAAATAAACGAGGAACATTATTATGCTGAGCTTTTAACTGCTGCTATATTTTGCCCTAGATGATCATAGAAATGTATGTGTTTTATTATTAAATATCTCTAAAAATAAAAAAGCAGGGAGGCTGGTGCTGTTAAAGCAGTTAAAGCAGCCGCCTGCAGTGCTGGCAACCCATATGGGTGCCGGGTCAAGACCCGGATGCTCTATTTCCCATCCAGCTTTCTGCTATGACATGGGAAAGTAGTGGAAGATGTCCCAAGTTCTTGGGCCCCTGCAACCGTGTGGGAGACCCGGAGGAAGCTCCTGGCTCCTGCCATCGGATCTGCTCAGCCTCGGCCGTTGTGGCCATTTGGGGAGTGAATCAGCAGATAGAAGATTCTCTCTCTCTCTCTCTCTCTCTCTCTCTCTGCCTCTGCCTCTCTGTAACTGCCTTTCAACTAAATAAATAAATCTTTAAAAAAATGTAATAGCAGGAAGAATTCATGATATTAAACAACATGGCTTTTACAAGTAAAGGGTCAAAGAAGTCACAAAGGAAATTAAAAAGGATCTTATGACTAATGTAAATAAAAACCCAACATACCAAAACTTGTGGACACCTCAAAATCTATACTAACTTGAAGTGTGTATCAATAATTGTCTAGAAAAAATTATGAAATCACTAACCAATTCTATATTTGACGAAACTAGAAAAAGTAGAACAAATGAAGTCACAAATTAAACAGAAGTAAATATAAACATCAGATTTGGAAAAAAAATAGAATAAAAGAGCAGGCAAATTACAACTTATTTTTTTTAGGACAGGCAGAGTTAGACGGTGAGAGAGAGAGAGATAGAGAGAAAGGTCTTCCTTATTCCGTTGGTTCACCCCCCAAATGGTCGCAACGGGTGGCACGCTGCAGCCAGTGCACTGTGCCAATCCGAAGCCCGGAGCCAGGTGCTTCCTCCTGGTCTCCCGTGCGGGTGCAGGGCCCAAGGACTTGGGCCATCCTTCACTGCACTCTTGGGCCACAGCAGAGAGCTGGACTAGAAGAGGAGCAACCAGGACAGAATCCGGTGGCCCAACTGGGACTAGAACCCGGGGTGCAGGCGCCGCAGGTGAGCTGCAGCGCTGGCCAAATTACAACTTATTTTTAACAATATTAACAAAAAGACAAAATTTTAGGTAGAGCAAGAAAAGAAAGTAAAATAAATCAGAAGTGTGAAGGAGGTGACGTTTATACAAATGTCGCTGAGGACAGCTGTATCCCACCTGAAATCCTGGTTCAAGTTTTGCCTCTGCTTTTGTTCCCAGCTTCTGCTAATGCACAACCTGCAAGGCAATAAGCAAGGGCTCCAGTACTGGAGTCCCTGTGCCACGTGGGATGCCCAGATTTGATCCAGGTTACTGGCTTCGGCCAGGCATAGTCCCTGCTATTGTGGCTATTGTGAGAATAACTGGTGATGCAATCTCTTTTGCCTTTCTTTCAATTCCTGCATCTCTCTCTGGCCCTCTGTCTTTCAAATAAAGTGAAAATAAATGAAAAAGTTTTAAAATGAAATGAAAGAAGCAGCATTTTATCTGATGCCACAAGACTAATGAATTGAGAGACTACAATGAGAAATTCTATCTATTTACGTGGAATATCTTAGAAGAAATGAGTAAATGCTCATAGCTCTACAACCTACCAAGTCTTAATTATTAATAAATAGATTGGGCCATAAGAATGAAGCTGAATTACTTTATGCTAAGTGAAATAAGTTATCACAGGAAGACACAGATCCTCTTATAGGAGATATCAAAAATAGACTCAGAAGCAGAAAGTAGCATGGTGATTGTCAGCAGCTGAAGGAATGGGGAAATGGAGTGTGACTATTCATTGAGTTTTAGTTAGGCAAGATTAATAAATTCTAGATATCTATTTTACAACATTACATTTATAGTTAACACTGTTGCACTGCACTGTAGACATTTTTAAAAGGTTGATTTTAAGTAATCTTAATCATACAATTTTTAAAAATTATCAAAATTAGATAATAAGATAATCTTAAGTAAGAATTTGCCAAATTTATATTGCATGACTGCAGCAATAGTGAGTTCAGTTTGTTGTGTGTATGTTGAGACTTTTAATTTAAAAGGGTATAGATAGACCTTTATTAGAACTGTTCTGCTTCAAGAAACAACCAATGGTGCTAGACATGACAGAATTAAATAATGAATGACCCTCTAATGTCTGTGATCATGGTGCACAAACATGCAAGATTTTTGTGAATTAACTTAAAAATGATAGCTAAATCACAAAGGAATGGCAATACATGAAATATTTTGGGAGAAAAATCTTTCATAGTAGTAAAAATCAATGATTACAGCTATACTATGTTTGAAATCATATAGTGGAGAAGGTATGTCTGAGTGGTGGAATATTCTCAATATTCAGATAACGATTGTAAAAGTTTTTCATGGGTCTTAGTAACATATTAATAATTGAAGAAAGTTTCAAATATATTTATTCTTTGAATAGGATAATTTATTATAAGACAGATCCAAGTTTACTGAAAAATAATCAAAGGAAATTCTTTGATTGAAGGAATGTCAGTAATCTAAAAGCTGAATCACGCTTTCAAAAACGTCCCTACTTATTTAATAAATATGACATAATCAAAGCTGAGATTTTCTCTTATATGGTTGATGAGTCCATCTGTCCACTTACTTATGTAAAATAAGTCATTGCTGAGTTTTCTTCTTATAGCCCACATTAAGTCAAAATGTAAATTTATCTTCAAACTTGAATACATGTATATATATAAATTATATTCATATACATAATGCCAAATGTATATAACATAAATGCATAATGATGACATCTCACAGTCATTTTTAAAAAATGTAGCATTGCAAGTCTATTGAAGGCCCCACTACCATTCATTTTTGTTGGAAATAGCCTCTTAATAGTTTGCTGGCTATTGTGGCCATTTGGGGAGTAAACCAGTGGATGGAAGATTGTGTGTATGAATGTGTGTGTGTGTGTGTGTCTTTCTTCTCTCTTTCTCTCTGCCTTTTAAATTAAAAAAATATATATTAAAACTTAAAATAATAAGAGAATGTATTTTGACTCTGTGATTTACCAACTTTTGATAAATTCTTTCAGTAGAAAAATTGTAGTCCTGGGATAAGGTAACTTGGTGTATGCTCCTGTGTCTATGGTTCACTTATCTGACAAATATAACAATCTTCTCAATCATAATGTCAGGGAAAGGTGCTCAGACACAGAATAATGCTAGGTGCCTGTTTTTAAAGGACATTTTAACACTTCAAGGAGGATATATAGGAGGAATGCAAGGTGTGAAGTGTGATTTAAAGATACTGGCAGTGACAGTCTATGTACATAGAATGCAAAGCAGCACATTGGAGTGGCATTTGAAGGGTTATATCAACAGATATTAAAAGTCAATTCAAAGAGAAAAATAAATTAATAAAATTAATTTAGATTAAGAACTTTTAATTGGTATAGGTATAGCATCTTTAAGATACACTAGGTTAATATGACTTACACACCCACCCGAAATACCAGTATCTTAACATAATATTCATTCATATCTTTTTATTTATATAAGGTGAACAAATTTCATGCATTTCATGCATACAAATTCAGGAGTATAATGATATTTCCTCCCTAACTTCCCTCCCTCCCATGCTTCCACTCTCCATCCCACTTCCTTTCCTATTCTTTCTTTTAATTTTTACAACGACATACTGTAAACTTACTTTATAATCATGAGATTAACCCTTCACTATCTAATGAATTCAAAATATAGTAAGCAGAAAAACAAAAACAAAAACCATGGTTCCTCAAAGGAGAGAGAAGAACTGTAAATAATAATCAATTCTCAAAATTTCATTTTGCTTCATATACATTGTATTTTTTTTACTCTATTAGTTATCACAGATCACGGAAAACATATGATATTTGTCTTTTTGGGACCTGATATTTCTTTTCTTTTTTTTTTACAGGCAAAGTTAGATAGTGAGAAAGAGAGAGAGAGAAAGAGACAGAGAGACAGGTCTTCCTTCCATTGGTTCACCCCCCAAATGTCTGCTACGCAGGCGCACTGCGCCAATCCGAAGCCAGGAGCCAGGTGCTTCCTCCTGGTATCCCATGCAGGTGCAGGGCCCAGGCACTTGGGCCATCCTCCACTGCCTTCCTGGGCCACAGCAGAGAGCTGGACTGAAAGAGGAGCAACTGGGACAGAATCCGGTGCCCCAACTGGGACTAGAACCTTGGGTGCCAGCGCTGCAGGCAGAGGATTAGCCAAGTGAGCTGTGGTGCCAGCCCAGGACTGGATTATTTCACTAAATATAATGATTTCCAGTTGCATCCATTTTTTTTTGCATAAACAGAGTCTTCTTCATAATTTATCCAAGTGGTGGCTTAATGTTCCAGGAGACTATATCCCCAGATTAGGTTCTGTGTTTTTTATTAACCTGAGGAATTGCACTAAAGAAATTAATGTTTTCTCTTGGATTTCACAGCAGCATGTACCTGGTAGGAGAAAAGACGCTATATGTTGTTAATACTAATAATATTATTCACTGACTCTGTGCTGGTAACTAGTCTGAAAGTTAAGATACCTTAAATGTATTTATGTGTGGCTGGATGATTCATTTACAGAGAGAATATTGGGGGTGGAATTTGAAATAAAAAATGTTGAACACAATAGTCATGTTGAGAGAAATAGTTTGGTGATATGAAAATAAAAACAGTAAATGTTAATTGAAAATACTTTGAGGTCTATGTGAAGTTCACAACTGTTTTGGAGGTCATTAGTGTGAATTATTTTTTCCTGTTACAGAATATCATTTGTGATAAAAATGGGTGAACAGGCCGGGACCGCGGCTCACTAGGCTAATCCTCCGCCTTGCGGCGCCGGCACACCGGGTTCTAGTCCCGGTCGGGGCACTGATCCTGTCCCGGTTGCCCCTCTTTCAGGCCAGCTCTCTGCTGTGGCCAGGAAGTGCAGTGGAGGATGGCCCAAGTGCTTGGGCTCTGCACCCCATGGGAGACCAGGAGAAGCACCTGGCTCCTGCCATCGGATCAGCGTGGTGCGCCGGCCACAGCACGCCAACCACAGCGGCCATTGGAGCGTGAACCAACGGCAAAAAGGAAGACCTTTCTCTCTATCTCTCTCTCTCACTGTCCACTCTGCCTGTCAAAAAAAAAATGGGTGAACAGAAATAGTGCAAACATATCCTCTATCAGAATTAGTGACATATATTAATAGAAAGGTATACATAAAGGTAAAATTAAAGATTTTGCCTCTTCTCAGTTCTTCCACTTCACTGATTTATTATATAGTAGAGTTTTCTGGATAATTAGTTTCACTACTGAACCAGTACTTAGATTTCAGAAATAATGATTGAGTTTCTTCTGAATGAAATTATTCTCTGCAGTGAATGTTAGATAACCAAACTTAGTTCACTACATTGACAATTGTTTTCTAATTTCTAAAACAAATACTTTGCATGAAAGTAGAGAAACATATTTCGGTTGTAGAATTTTCCTATTTTTCAGACATGAAACACAAAAATTTATTGTTCTATAAATAAATGTTTACTATTGTTTCCTGATCATTGGATTTTATGTATATTGAAGCATTGATCAACATCTGCTACTAAAGACCAGATTGTATCTTTAGTGAGGTTTCTGTTCAGATGTTTTCTCTGTTGGAAATAAATTGCTTCTCTGTAGGAATTGTTAGATGCTTACTAATAAGTTGTTTTCTTAGTAGTCTTGGGCATTTGAGTGCTAAAAATTTAATTATTCTTTTTCTTATTATATTGAGTCCATTTCAATTCACTGTAATAAAATATCTGAGTTTGGAGAAATTTTAGTACAGTTATTGTGTATAATATGAAGCAACAGTCAATGATTCTTTTGAATTGTTTTCTAAGGTACCAATCCATAATAATATTTTTATTCAGACATACTTTTGTCTATAAAATTGATTAAATATGTCATGAATATTTTCAAATATTTTAATGAAATGTAGCAGTTAGAAATCTTGTTTTTTAACATGTAAAATCAATGTATGACATAATTTGTATTTCTAAATAAAAGAACAAATGCATATGTCTCTTGTTTTGGAAGTTAAAAAATTAATTTAAAATAATTATTTTAATATATGATGCAAAAACATGAATAGAATAAAAGATTGATTAAGCATGAATTTTACATTTGATCTTAGCCAAAAAGGCCGAGAAGCGAAAAACATGGATCTCTAAAGTTAAAGTCAAATTATGAAGTCTAAGACAAATTTGTTGCAAATACTGAGTTTTCTGATAGCTTGCAATTTCTAAACTTCTTAAAAATTTTATTAATGTACAGAGAACAGAGATCATGTATTTCATGAGTAAAATTCTAAGAATATAAACCGTATTCCTTTCCTTCCTTTTTCCTTCTCTCAATCCCCCTCCTCCTCTCCATTTTTTTCTTTAATTTTTCCAAAAGTTTAATTTCAGTTCTCTCTATAATCACAAATTTCTTTCTACCACTAACCACAATAGTCCACACATATAAAGACCACAGTTACACAGGACCAAAAACAACATTCAAATCACAAAAAGTATGCTTCATTCTTATCCATTTTTTTGTATTCTATGTTAGCCATTTGATATCAAATATATGTGTTTTTGAGACTGACCTATTTCTTTAAGGGTTTCCAATTACACTCTTTATTGTAAAAGACACGATTTGATTCTTTATGTATGGCTGAATAGTAGTCCATTCTCTCTTTCTCACTCTCTCTCTTTCACTCTTTCCCTCTTGTGAGAATGAATTAATGTAATATATATCACATTTTCTTTATCCAGTTGTCAGTTGAAGGGCATCAGATTTGATTCCATAACTAAACTACTGTGAGTTGAGCTCCTATAAAAGTGAGAGTACAAATAACTTTTTCATATGCTGATTTCATTTCATTTAAGTAAATTCCCATGCATGGGATAGCTTGTTCATATGATAAATCTATTTTCAGATTTCTGAGGAACTTCCATTTTATCATCCATAATGATTGCACTAGTTTACATTCCAACCTACAGTGTGTTAGGCTACCTTTTCCCCCACATACTCACTGGTATTTATCATTTTTTTGATTGTGGGGTGACAGTCATTCTGACTGGGTTAAGGTGAAGCCTCATTGTGGTTTTTATTTGCATTTCCTTGATGGCCATTTTCCCATGTGTCTCACGACATTTGAATTTCATCGCTTGAAAAATATATATTCATTTTTTGACTATTTCTCAATGGATTGTTTATTTTGTTATTCATTTTCTCGAGCCCCTTAAATATCTTGGATATTAATCCTTTATCAAGTGTTAATAGTTAGCAAATGTTTTCTCTCATTCTGTCATTTGTTTTACTTTGTTGAGTGTTTCCTTTGCAGTGCAGATGCTTCTCAGCCTGATGTAATCCCATTTGTCTATTTTGGTTTTGATTGCCTGTGCTTCTGAGGTTTTTTTAGGAAGCCCTTGCAGATGCCAATGTCTTCCAGAGTTTCCTCAATATTTTTCTCTAGTAATTTGATGGCATCCAGTCAGATTTAGAACCTTGCTCCATTGTGAGTTGATTTTTGTATAAGGTATAACCCTAACAACAATACCAGCCACCCTATATAAAAAGAGCAATACCAACCACCCTATATAAAAAGAAGACTAGAATTTTCAACATTATGTGTTTATATAAGAGTATTTTATGAAAAGTCAGGTTGTATAGTAAATATAGATGGTGGATGACAAGATGAGGTCACCTTTTATGAGAACTATTCATAGAAGCTGAGTAGCCCAACAGGAAAGTAAAGCTGGTCCCTTCCTCTGTAACTCTTTGATAAACATAATTAAGAGGTAAAGTGAGATAATAGAAACTTGGGAGAGCTTGAGAATTTTTCACTTAGGGTTTAGGAATAAATAGTACTTTCATTTATCTGTAAAATCCAAAAACAGGGTACTAACTTAATTAGTCTGCAACTCCACAAAAATTGGTTGGTGAATTTGAGACAAGTTGTACTTCTGTTATTTGGTGTATTCTAGAAAATGTGAAGTAACTACTCTTAGTTAAGTGGAGACAGGCTGTTTCTCAGAAAATAATTTTATTTAAGTTATAAAAGTTTTGTGTACTTACATCCCATGTGGGATCTGTCCCTAATGTGTCGTCTAAAGTGAAGTGATGCTATAACTAGTACTGAAACAGTATTTTTATACTTTGCGTTTCTGTGTGGGCACAAACTGATGAGGTCTTTACTAATTACATACTGAAGTGATCTTCTGTATATAAAGAGAATTGGAAATGAAAAAAACAACCTGGTGTTAAAACGGAAATGGCATAGAAAATTAATTAATTTGAAAAAAAATATGTAGGATCTCTGTCTTTAATGTGCTGTACATTGCTATTTAATGCTATAATTAGTAATCCAATGTAGTTTTTTCACTTTATGTTGCTATATGGGCAAAATGTTGAAATCTTTACCTAATATATACTAAACTGATCTTCTGTATACAAAGAGAATTGAAAATGAATCTTTACATGAATGGAAGGGGAAAGGGAGCGGGAAAGGGGAGGGTTGCAGGCGGGAGGGAAGTTATGGGAGGGGGGAAGCCATTGTAACCCATAAGCTATACTTTGGAAATTTATATTCATTAAATAAAAGTTTAATAAAAAAAGTTTCATTTATTTTATATATACAGATGTAGGAACATAGGGGCACCTCCCCTCACCCTCCCTTCCACCCATGCTCCAACCCTTCCTCCTCCTCCCTCTCACATTCTAACTCTTAATTTTTACAAAGTTCTATTCTCATAGAGTTAATCCTACACTAAGTAAAAGAGGTCAACAAATAGTATGAAGAGAAAAAAAAAACTGTTCTTCTATGGAAGAAACAAGAACTATAAATAAATATTCTCAAGATATTCCAGTTTTGATATTTTCAGATCATCATTACTCAGAGAGTGCAGAGTATACTAAAAAGGCTGGAAGTGAAGAGATGTGTTAGAAAAATTCATACATTAAAAGCGAAGACCATGCCATGGGAATGTGAAATGCTGTTTTCTCATGATTATCTTCCACATAATATATGCCTATAGTTATATTTGAACACATGTCATGAAGAGGATCTGATAGTCAGGAAATTACTTCAAATAGGACTTCCAAACTAAATCCTTCCCATAATCTGTTCACCCAGGCCCTACTTCAACCTTGGAGTAATCAGAAATGAGGAAGAAATGGAAATCAATTTTTGTAGACAAATTGAAGTCTAATTTAAAGTGTGAGAAGGTATGTAAAGTCAAAATTGTAGTTTTATATTTGTATAGAATGTTCCAGAAATTTTCCAAATACTAAAGCACCAACATTTTAAATTAAAAAGGAAATATTGTACTCCAATGTAAAAATCATTATTGTGTTTTTATCTCAGGTGATATGAAGTTTAACAGTTTCAAGGGTTAATATAATATCATTCTGTATACATATGAAAGGCAATAATGGTATTTTAAAGATGTAAAATTACAAATAAAACTGGCTGCTTAAATAATTTTTATCAGAGATAATAGATGATTTTTACTTATCTCTATTCATGACTGTCAGTTAAAAACTATACTTACCATCAGAACAGAGTTTGAGTATATGCACTAAAATATTGTAGAAAAAATAAAGAAAATGCGGTATTCTTGAACACACTCATAGTGCCAATTGATTTGTATATGCCATATGTTAGCTTCACTTCATTTTATACTATTTTACTACATAGAGAAGCTGTTTTTTGAAAAGCAAGGTAACGACTAGTGTATGAAATGGTGACCATCAGAGAATTATTATTGTGGTTATGCTTTTTACACAGTGATTGACTGAATAACCCATGTGAATGTACACTTACATAGAATATAACATCTTTCAATATAAGTAAGAACAAATAACTGAACTTGGCACCTGAGTAAAACAAACATGTCATTGATACAAAATGGGAAGATACCCCCATAGTATATTTGGATACATATCTTAAGAATGAACAAAAAGATATCGTAAAGATGTACAAAAATGATATGAATTGTGTCATAGAGTTTAAGAATGAGTAATTTTAACAGTGACTAATAGAAAATAGTTGTAATATATACTAATGGAATAGTCGAGATTAAGCAATAGATAGAGGGGGAATACAAACCCTATTTAGCACAAGACAAGAGGAGATTGTCCTAGTGAAAAAAGAAGAAAATAAACCAATGACAATAGCTGCAATTAAGAAAACAGAAAGGAAAAATGGAGGCAGGATTTAAATATTACTTCAGGAAACAATGTGAGAGATTCAAACTGAAAGAAATAAAAACTAAAGGCAAATAAATTGGGAAAGTAATACAACATTGCAAAGTGATGATGGCAGCTGTTTTACTGAATACTTGAGACTGTATGAAAGTTGACTCCTTCAGAAACTTGGTCAAAGTGGTCACAAGTACCTAAAGCAAAATAATAATGGATATGGCATCCTGCTTGCTCAGACTCTCATGTATTTGACTGGAGCAATAAATCATAGTCAATCTAAAAAGGTATAAGGCAGAAAGTGCATAAAACTGAAACAATGATGGAATGTGATAAGTTTGGAAATAAAGAATGCTTCTACCTCTTGTATTCAGAAATATAAAAGTTTATTGGTCACATTCAAGTAGAAAGGAAAAACTGAAAAGAAATAAAACATCTGGCATAAAATTATGTATTTGTTAGTATATATATCCAAGTCACCCAAAAGGCAGATTTTATGAATCATTGGCAACATTATCTATAAGTCGATTAAAACTATTTAGAACTGCCAGCACTTTGGCATAGAGGTTATAGACACCACCTGCAGTGTCAGCATTCCATACGGGCACCTGTTTGAGTCCCAGCTGTTCCACTTCAGATCCAACTCTCTGCTATGGCCTGGGAAAGAAGTAGAAGATGGCCCAAGTCCTTGGGCCCCTGCACCCATATGGGGGACCTGGAGGAAGCTCTTGACTCCTGATTTTGGACTGGCACAGCCCAGGCTGTTGTGGCCATCTGAGGATTGAACCAGTGGATGGAAGACCTCTCTCTCTCTCTCTCTCTCTCTCTCTCCCTCTCTTTCTCACTGCCTTTTAAATAAATAATTAAATCTTAAAAAAAAAAACCTACTTAGAACAATGATCAATTTGGAACAATTTAAAGAACTAATCAAATGAACCAAGACCTACAAGTCAGAATCATTTGAAATTGGAAAACATGCATGCAATTGCTGGTCTCTGTGTAAAGTATACAGTGGGAAAGTATGGTAATGATTTAATTTTCAAAATCAGAATTTATCTACCACTGTGATAAGAAACATGGTTCTAAGCAGTTAGCCAAAACTAACTGTACATGCTGCAATACTATGAATAAAAAAATCACTATTTAAAAAAAAAATATATATATATATATATATAAAGGCAAAAAGGCTTTTTCCACCTTTAGTATTATCCCTGTGAAAAATGTTGAACAAAATATGCAAAAATGTGCAATTTGAAATATGTCTACAGCTATGCTTCAGTATTATAATGAAAATCCAGTTAAAGGGGAATCTCTGTCACTAGGCTGCTTGGAACTGCTATGCCCAGAGAATACAGAAATAGCATGGCGCTAGTCAATCTGTATGCTAACCCTAGCTCAGACAACAATTCACACTGACCTTGTACAAGTTACTTAACTCTTCTTAAGCTTTCTCATCTCAGGCAATAAAGACCTTATCTCGAGGTGAGTTGTGGCTATTGATTAGCTAATGTTCTGAAAGTTCTGGGCAGATGGAAGAAACAGGACATAAAGGATAAATGTAAGTCCTACAGACAAAGAGACTTCAATCAAAGCTTTCAATGGCAGTTTCCTTGCCATTAAAAACAAATGCACTGGAAGGAGATAGTTTAATGTGTTTAGATGTAATTTTAAAAGTTGATAGTTATTAAAGTATGTATGTGTGTGAGTGTTTGTATGTGTGTGTGTGTGTGTGTGTTTAGAGTATGTATTTGGGATGAAGATTTTGCCTAGTTGTTAAGAACCTTGAGTCCCATATATGAATGTCTCTCTTAGACACTTGGGTTGGACTTCTGACTTCAGCTTCCAGCTAACTCAAACTGTGTTAAATAATGTGATGGCTCTAGTAATTGAGTTTGTGCCACTTTATGACAGACTCACAATGAGTTTCCAGGTCCTGGCTTTAGGCTGACCTCAGTATAACAATAGTGGGCTTTTGGTTAGTGAACCAACCAGTCGATAGAGGCTTTCTCTCTCTCTCTCTCTCTCTCTCTCTCTCTCTCTCTCTCTCTCTCTCTCTAAAATAATGAAAATAATTTTTAAACAGAATACATGGAGAATGTATTAAAATTTGCTTTAAAATCATGAATTATAAATGCTTAAAATAGATTGTAAGACAATAAAATGCAGTGTTATCAATCGAATGATGACAAATTTTAACAGTTCCGGAATTTTCCAAAATATTTTCATACATGTAATTTTAGACACATGAAATTAAAACTAACTGTTATGTTCTTAAGACTAAGTATTTGTTTCAAAGTCACATGGAATAATTTGTAGGCATATTGTTTAGGTTCAATAAGTGTTTCAACCAGCTTTATAAAATTTAAGCTGCCATTTAAGCTGGCCAAATGCTGCTCTCTCCTCGCCACTACTGTTAGGACTGCCAAAAAGATGGCATCCTGTCACAGCCAGTTGCTGTGCACAAACACACAAAGTCTTCCGCAGCTCCCACCCAAACCCAAAATGGCTCCCACCCTTTCTCACCCGGGGAAGCGGTGCTATTGTGGAAGTTGATGTGAGATAAATATGCTCACTCTTCTTCCACTGGATCCATGGGCAACTGTTAGCAACTGCTAGCCCCCAGGGCTCCAGTCTGGACTCAAGCTATGCATTCCTTCCAGCTGGTTCACCACAGGTTGCTGTGGTCCGCTCTCATCTCTGTCCCCAAGCTGCCACCAGCTCCAGCTCTCAGTTGCAGCAGTTGTGCTTGTGTTCATGTTCCTGCTTCCCATCCACACCCTCCACACCGGTCCACCATATACCTCTGCCTCTTGTAGGATTTCCAGCGTGGTTTCTCTCCAGTTCTCCCCTGATAGTGCACTTCCTATACGTTCTTTTCAAAATTGTTTGTTGTTTATCCCTAGCTTAGTGCAATATATCATTCCCTAATTCATCATCTTGGAATCTTTCATTTTGCTTTTCTAATAAACACATAAGTAAATCTTTGAAAGCAATTTAAATTTAATATTTAATTGCCAACAAATGTCGCAGTCATGTTTTACAACACAACAAGTTTAATATTTTTAACACTACAGCAAGAATAGTGGTGGCCAAGCCAATATCCTTTACATAATGGTAATTCATTTGGCGATGCATGGAAACCTTCACACTGAGTGTTAGACATAACCTCTGAATACAAAAAGATATAAAAAAATGAAACAAACATGAAATTGTTACCTTGATAATATGTTTTGAGAATAATGAGTTCTAAAAAAGATAAAATATGTCAAATTTATATATATATATATATATTGAAATTATTACCACTGATAATGCATATGATCTAAGAATAAGACAATTGCTTGCTTGAATTTGATCACGTGGAAAATTTTCAAATTGAGGATTGTTGTTTCTGTGATATGTTGCATGCTTTTATTGAAGCATACATATGCTACAATGCCATGATGAAGATACCTAGCTTTGGAATCAATCCTGGCTTTATAAGCTAATTTGAAGTTAAGAAAATAATTTAACCTTTTAACCTTGCTTGTATGAGAGAAAAATGGAGATAATAAGAAATAGTTGTGAGAATAACAAAAGTGGAGCTTGAGAGAAAATGACTGTGTACAGCATTTAATAATTGCATTTTAAAATGGTATTTCTGGTTATGTAGCTATTACATACACAATATTACTGATTCCTAATGAGCATTCAGCTTTAAATTTTTGCTTGGCATACCATTTTGAAAACCACTGAACTTTTAGATAAGATTAAGTATGGAAATGCTATAATTGTTGATGGTAATATGTGTCTCAGGTATCATCAGTGAATTAGTGGGAAAGATGTATTTACTCAACAGGTGTCTATTTTACCTGTAAATTTGACCAAACAAGTCCATCAGTTCATACTATGCATCTGCATCCTACTTATCCTTCCCAAGACAAAATCAGAACTCCCAGGATAATTATATTAGGGAAATAATATTATTGCATTTTTACACATATAAGGCTGTCTGAACTTTCACACTGGGTCTAAATGTTATATTTAATTAGATATGTGGCAGCATCAAAAAGTGTTAAGTAGCATGTACATTGATTCCATTTGTAAGAAAATACCACTCAGAATACTCAGCTTTCAAATTTTTATAGATATAAATCTGTAACTTATTGAAAACACTTTAAAATATTTATTATTCACCCTTAAACCTTTCTTTCTGAATCAGCTAATCCCATAAAGAAGTGTAGTAACATTTCTCTACATAGATTTATATGATATAAAAATACTTCTATATTCTGGGGCTGACATGTGACATGTCAGAAAATTAGTAAAAATAAAAGTGTCCTGAATGATAGTATCAATCATCTTGATTCAATTGGCAATCATAGAATATTCAACTCCACATCAGCAAAATACACATTATTTTGGAACTCACATGGAACATTTACCAAGAAACATCATACTCTGTGCCAGATAACATGCCTTAGCAAAGAAATAGGAAACACAAAATATCTATGTTCATAAAAATATATTAATTAGAAGTCAATAAAGAAAAGATAACAGAAAAATCCAAATATCTAGAAACCAAGAAAGATGTATTTAAATAACAATTGGTAAAAACATCTCATTGTAAATCAAATATACACATGATGAATTTAAATTGATATATAATTATTAACATATGAGATAAGGAAAAGATTTGATGAAAAATCAAACATATTAAAACTACACGTTATAATATTGGTAAAAATCAGTAACCTAAACTTCCACATGAAAGCAAAAGGAAAGAATAAGAACTTAAATCTAAAGTGTTTGGAAAAGTGTCAGAAATTAGAGTAGAAATTGAGGAGACTGAAAGCAGGAAAGCAATAGAGAAAATCAATAAAAGAAAATGCAGGGGCTTAAAAAAAAGACCAAAAATCAATGAACTCTTTGCTAGTCCAACCAACAACAACAACTACAACAAAAGCCACAAAAATATAGATGACAGACAGGTAAAGGCACAAATTAAGACACAAATTAGTAATGTAAGATATTAAAATAAGGGATAGTAGTTTATTCAAATAATAAATTATTTCTTCATTTACTTAAGATTTTAAGAAAAAGACAAAAACTATTCTGACAATTTTTCACTGTTAAATTCTAGTCGAATTAATTTTGCTAGAATATATTTATGCAGTCAATTACTTAGTAAGATGATAAAATTACTAGTGTATTTATTTGTATTTACGTTTATTACCATTCACAAACACACAAGGAGATGCACATCTAAGATTATATTTTTAGGAAGTTCCATCCTAAACACTGAAAAATATAGCAAAAGATATGTACATTTTCTTTGTTGTTAGATTCTCACAAAATCATCCAGTAATCACACTGAAGTACAACAGTTCTTGCTATGTATGTATATGCCTGAGCTCTTAAACAGAATGTGATTTTTAAATGGTAAAATATATTAAAGCATACAATTAAAATGAATTTGTATCTTCTAGGCTCTCAACTATTTTGTTAAGAATTGGTTATGCATTATGCTACATGAGCACACTAGAGAATTCTACCTATGAATGATAGTTCAATTTGCATTAGAGTAAGCTTGCGAAAAATCTTTACATATCAAATGGCAAGTATAATACAAATAAAACTGGAATTACTTCTGTCTCCTCAACTTTTTGCTTTTTAATTTTATTGTTAGCAAAAGAGGAAATCCAAATGGCCAACAGACACATGAAAAAATATTTAAGATCACTAGCAATCAGAGAAATGCAAATCAAAACCACAATGAGGTTTCACCTAACCCAGTTAGAATGGCTCACGTTCAGAAATCTACCAACAATAGATGCTGGAGAGGATGTGGGGAAAAAGGGACACTAACCCACTGTTGGTGGGAATGCAGATTGGTTAAGCCACTATGGAAGTCTGTCTGGAGATTCCTCAGTAACCTGAATATAACCCTACCATACAACCCAGCCATCCCACTCCTTGGAATTTACCCAAAGGAAATTAATTTGGCAAACAAAAAAGCCATCTGCACATTAATGTTTATTGCAGCTCAGTTCACAATAGCTAAGACCTGCAACCAACCCAAATGCCCATCAACAGTAGACTGGAGAAAGAAATTATGGGACATGTACTCTATAGAATTCTACACAGCAGTCAAAAACAATGAAACCCAGTCATTTGCAACAAGATGGAGGAAACTGGAAAACATCATGCTTAGTGAATTAAGCCAGTCCCAAAGAGACAAATATCATTTGTTTTCCCTGATCGGTGACAACTAACTGAGCACCAAAGGGGAAACCTGTTGAAGTGAAATGGACACTATAAGAAACAATGACCTGATCATCTCCTGTCCTGACTATTGATGTACAATGTAATACTTTATCCTTTTTAGTATTTTTTGTTGTTATTGTTGTTGTTCTAGTACTTTCAAAGTTCTAATGAGTCTTAGTAATTCAAATCAGAAAAATGACAAATTTCTAATGTACTATTTAGAAATATTAGGATTGCACTTGGAAAAAATATATAAATCATGCTACCATCAGTCACAGATAACCATCCTTTCCTTTGGGCCCTACATATTGTCATTTCTTATCACCTGCAAATTTTTAAAATATTAATATAATTGTAGATGTCAGCACTGTGACATAGTGGGCTAAGCATCTGCCTGCTGCACCGGCATCCCATATGGGCACTGGTTCCTGTCCCAGATGCTCCTCTTCTGATCCAGCTCTCTGCTATGGCCTGGGAAAGTAGTAGATGGCTTAAATGCTTAGACCTCTGCACCCATGTGGGAAATACCGAAGAAACTCATGGCTCTTGGCTTCAGATAGGCCCAATTATGACTGCTAGGGCCATTTGGGAGTGAACAAGCAGGTGGAAGACCTTTCTCTCTGTCTCATCCTCTGTTTGTAAGTCTACTTCCCAAATAAATAAAACCTTTTAAAAAATACATTTGTAAAAAATTATATGTCCTCAACAAATGTCTGAAAGTTTGTTGATAATATTTCTGATATTATTTAAGTGGCTTCCAGACAAAAAAAAATGACAGAATTCTGGCAATGCATTCTATTGTTCTAGCCTGGATATAATACAAAATATGGGTAGTCTTTTCTTCAAACAAACTATATAAACCAGTCTCATATCTGAATGTATGTGATAAAATTATCAATGACTAATCAAATATATCAAATATCTGTTCTATAAACAAGAACATTTTTGTTGAATTGAGGCAATAATCTTTTATTAAATAGACTACTTTCATTACAATTTGCTATACAGGGTCATTTCAATAATGCTAAACAACCAATAATCCATCAGTTCATATGGCTCAAGGGAAGAAGTTCTGTTCAATATAAACTTGATACAGTACAATGTTTAATAAATTGAAGAAGCTAGTAAAAAGTGTCTCTTGCTCCTTTTATCTTTTTTTTTGTTTTTGACATAATCTATTTTAAATTTATATAACAGTAAAAAAAAAACTTATTGTATCACTGAATAAGAAGTTCAATAAGAAAAAGCAAGAAGACCTAGTTTAGTGGAAATATAGACAAAGGCTGTAAGTAATAATTGAGTATATGATCATTTCACCCACACTCAGTTTTTTTTATTAATTTGTCATTTGTAATTTCTTTTAATGATATACAGCCAAAAACATGCATCAATTTGAATATTCCTCTCCTCACCCAAATATAAAAACTGTTCTTGTAACACTATTAAATGGGAAAACAAAATTTTGACAGGCCTGGAAAACTGACAATGATAACTTTGATAATCTTATAGAATGCTCCAGCACCACATGAGTAAAGACAAAATACAAACTCCCAAGAATCTGTATAAGATCAGCACTGGGGGATTAGCATTGTCGCCTAGTGGTTTAAGGCACTGCCTGTGAAGCGCATAACCAATATAGGTGCCAGTTCATGTCTCAGCTGTCCCACTTCCAATGCAATTCCCTTCAAATGGCCTGACAAAGCATGGGAAGATTGCTCAATTGCTGGGCCCCTGACACTCCATGTGGCAGACCCAAATGAAGCTCCTGGGTCCTGGCTTCTGCTTTGCCCAGGCCTGGCTACTGTAGCCATTTTGGGAGTGAACAAGCAGATGGTAGATGTTTCTCCCTACCTCTTTATAGTTCTGCTTCTCAGATACATAAATACAATTAAAAAAAAAAAAAAAGAATCAGCCTAGGAGTCAGTGTCATGGCACAGCAGGTTATACTGTTATTTGAGAAAATCACATCCTATCCCAGCTGCTCTACTTCTTTTTTAAAAGATTTTATTTATTTATTTGATAGGCAGAGTTACAACCAGAGAGAGGGAAAGGCAGAGAGAAAGTTTTTCCAGAAGCAATGGCCAGAGCTGGGCTCAACTGAAGCCAGGAACAAGGAGCTTCTCCCTGATCCCCCATGTGGGTGCAGGACCCAAGGTCTTGGGCCATCTTACATTGCTTTCTTCTTTTTTTTTTTTTTAATTTTTTTTTATTTTTGACAGGCAGAGTGGACAGTGAGAGAGAGAGACAGAGAGAAAGGTCTTCCTTTTGCCGTTGGTTCACCCTCCAATGGCTGCTATGGCGGTGCACCGCGCTGATCTGATGGCAGGAGCCAGGTGCTTATCCTGGTCTCCCATGGGGTGCAGGGCCCAAGCACTTGGGCCATCCTCCACTGCACTCCCTGGCCACAGCAGAGAGCTGGCCTGGAAGAGGGGCAACCGGGACAGGATCGGTGCCCTCACCGGGACTAGAACCCCGTGTGCCGGCACCGCAAGGCGGAGGATTAGCCTAGTGAGCCGCAGCGCCGGCTACATTGCTTTCTTAGGTAAACCAGCAGGGAGCTGGACTGGAAGAGGAGCAAATGGGACACAAACTGCTGCCCATATTTGATGCCAGGGCCACAGGTGGAGGGTTAGCCTACTATGCTCTTGTTCCATCCCCTACTCCACTTATGATCCTGCTCCCTGATAATGCTGCTGGGAAAACAGTAGATGTTCCAAAAGTGTTTAGGCCCCTTTCACTTATGTGGAAGACCCAGATGTGTTTCTAATCTCCTGGAGTGGGCCTGGTCCATTTCTGGCCCTTGTGGCCATTTGGAGAGTGAACCAGTAAATGGAAGACATCCGTTTTTCTCTCTATAACTCAGCCTTTCAAATAAATAATAAGTGAATCTTCTTGAAAAAAAAATCAACATTACATTTAAAGACTGAAGATTGAATACAGTTTAGAGTGCTGTTTATCCAAAAGGGTACAATGAAATGTGGAAAAACATAATCTTTCCTGCACATAGTTTAAGAAAGTGTAATAGCCAGAGGTAAATGTTCAACCTCATCCTATGCAGCTAAGAATCAAGTGTGGAAGAAAGCAATATGAAGAAAACATTTGGGCAGGAACATGGTGCAGTAGATTAATCCGCTACCTGCAGTGCCGGCATCCCATAGGGGTGCAGGTTCTAGTCCTGGCTGTTCCTCTTCCAATCCAGCTCTCTGCTGTGGCCTGGAAAAGCAGTAGAAGATGGCCCAAGTGCTTGGGCCCCTGCATCCGCATGGGAGACCAGGATGAAGCACCTGGCTCCTGGCTTCGGATTGGCGCAGCTCCGGCCGTTGCGGTCACTGGGGAGTGAACCAACGAACAGAGGACCTTTCTCTCTGTCTCTCCCTCTCACTGTCTGTAACTCTACATCTCAAATAAATAAATAAAGAAAGAAGAAACCATTTGATGTGTTTGACTGTTTAAACCTGAATGACAAGGACGTGACTAAAGAGCAGCTTCAACCTCTTTCAGCTCTCAACAGAAATGACTAGTGATAGGGCAGGTTTTTGACACATGGTTAGGACATCACTTTGGAAATATTCTATATAAAGTTCCTGGTAAGTATCCTGGCTACTTGCCTCCCATCCAGCTTCCAGCAAATAGCTTTGAGTAGCAGCACATGACACACTACTTGTGTCCCTACTATCTTTGCGGAAGATGCAGCTAGACTTTTGGGATCCCAGTTTCAGCTTGTCCAGCCCTGGATGTTGTTTGCATCTGGGGAGTGGACCTGTTGACGAAATATTTCTCTTTGTCTATCTGCCTTTGAATTAAATGAATATAAATAAATAAAGATAAATGACTACAAACATATAACATTAAAATAAAATAATCAAGCAATCACATAGTAAATTGCAAGATATATATAACATATCAAATAAAAAGTCAGATGAATAAATCTAAAAGGTGAGACAAGACTGAAAGCCTCGAGGTTGGTGGCTAATGATTTCATTGTGTTGAAAAATTACATCTTGAAAAATATTACTTGTGACAAGTTAGAAGTGACAACACCTGAATAAATTTGGGACAAATCAAAATCTGCATGTTCTGTGGAAAAAAAAATTGTACATAGTCTGAGAAAAACTTCAACATATGCTCTGAGCTCTGAATAGGAAAAGAAATCACCAATAATACACAATGCATGCTTACTACACACTAATTGAGAAAATTATTCAGGTTCAGATCCAATGCAAAAACATTACAGGTTTATTGATACTTCCGAATTACTGGGAAAAATTAAAACAAAACTTTTATGTGGAAAACATATTAAACCAACATTGCAAGAAACTTCCACATAAAAATAAACTCCTCTGATAAAGAGAGCCTGATTAGAATTCCACACATGCACACACAGAGATATTGATAAAGATCAAATGTAAAAATCAGCAGAATCATCAAAAGGAATATTAGGACACACTAAAATTAGGATAATGTAATGTTATGAAAAAGTTATGAAACAATAAATTCAGTGTCTGCCAATGTGGCACAACTGGTTAAACCTCTGCCTGCAGCACCGGCATCATATATGAGCACAGGTTAGTGCCAGGGCTGCTCCACCTCCAATACAGCTCCCTGCTAATGCACCTAGAAAAGCGGCAGAGGATGGCCCAAGTTCTGGCCCCTGCACCCACATGGTAGACCTGGATGAGACCTCTAGTTCCAGAGTTCAGCCTTTCAGCCCCAACTGATGCAGCCTTTTGAGGAGTGAGCTTGCAGATGGAAGAATCTCTCTCTTTCTCTCCCCTCTCTTCTTTCTCTCTCTCTCTCTCTCTCTCTCTCTCTCTCTCTCTCTCTCTCTCTGTAACTCTCCTTTTCAAGTAAATAAGTCAATCTAAAAAAGAAATAATAAATTTTTAAATAATTAGGGTTAATGTTTGGTATAGTCATTGACATTGCTTTAGATGCCCATATCACCTATCTGAGTGCTTAGATCGTCTTCCTATCTGTGCATCTGATTCCAGTTGCCTACTTATGTATACCCTAGAAAGGAGCAGTTGACAATTATTGAGATCAGGTCCCAGCTATGCACATAGGAGGCCTGGATTGTGTTCATGGTTACAATTTTCAAGTACAGACAGAAGCCAGTGTGGTCATCAGTACAGTGAACCAGTGAATGCGAGATCTCTCTTTCTCTGCCTGTCAAATAAACTGATGTTCCTTTTTAAATATGCAACATTTTAAAGAGAGATTTCATAGTGAAAACAGGACACAATTACAAAACGGGTCTAATGATTTTGGATATGAAATGTATTGTGACTAATACAAATTACAATCTTTGGGTTTAAAGAGCATTTTAGATTTTAAGAGAAAATTCCATGAACTGTATAATAATATTCAAGAAATTATAGAAAGAAGATATGGACTTATAATAGGTAAACAGACATGTAGGAGAAAATAAAGGATTTAAAAATATCCTACAACAGGTTCTTTACTAATAACAGCACCTTATGGAATGCAAGGAGAAGCAATGTTTACGAAGTTGAAAGTAGAACATTTAGAGTACTAGTAACAGAGTAATTATCTGATATTGGAGATTTACAATTGATCTAATCAGCTTCAGTTTCTGATATAGTAAATACTTCTTATTGGACAAATGATGTGGGCAATATATTTCTTTATGTTTTCTTTATTAATACAGTACCCAATGGACAGTATCTGGTGAATCAGGTTATATGAGAACTTTTAAAATGCAAAGCATTTTGTACACATTAGACTTTTTACTTCTTACTGCTAGGAAGAAAGTTCTACATCAGTCTTGTTTATTCATGGAAGGTGACTGAAACTGTAATGAATGTACTTGTGTCTTTTTTTGTTTTATACATCTTTAGATGTGGTGAATACAAATTTATATTGTGATAATAGAATGTCACAGCTGGAAGATATTCAGTTTAAAATAAGACATGCAGGCTGAACTCAAGGGGGGATCAAATCCTTTAAATAACAAACTGAATTAAATTTTGTCAAAGTATTGTTATACAGCATGTTAGGTTCTTGCTTGGGAAGCTTGCATTCTATATTAGAGTATAGTTAAAGGCCAGGTTGGCTGGCGCCGTGGCTCAACAGGCTAATCCTCTGCCTAGCGACGCTGGCACACCAGGTTCTAGTCCCAGTCGGGGCGCCGGATTCTGTCCGGGCTTGCCCCTCTTCCAGGCCAGCTCTCTGCTATGGCCCGGGAGTGCAGTGGAGGATGGCCCAAGGGCTTGGGTCCTGAACCCAATGGGAGACCAGGAGAAGCACCTGGTTCCTGGGTTTGGATCAGCACGGTGCGCAGGCCACTGCGGCCATTGGAGGGTGAACGAACGGCAAAGGAAGACTTTTCTCTCTGTCTCTCTCTCACTGTCCATCTCGCTCCCTCTCTCTCTATCTCTCATTTTACCTTTCAAATAAATAAATCTTTAAAGAAAGGATAATCCTTAATTAAATATTTTCCTAATTGAAAACAACTTGTTTATATATTAGGATAACTTCCTGTTTAAACACTTCCTGAAAAAAGCATTTTTCCATGAAAAACATCAGAAGAGTTCTTCTCTGGCTTGTAGAGCTGAATAATTCAACAATTACCTTTTTCATTTTTTGTTATGACCTCATTTCAAAATTTTTATTTTTAATATTGTTACATTTAATTATTTAAAGAAAACTTTAAATGGAAAATCTCTTCAAGAAAGGCCAAAGAAAAGCACATGATATAAACAAAAATAAAATAGATGGAAAAGTAGGCAGCAAAAACAGGATATAAAAGTTCCAACTTCTAAAAGATTATAAAATTGACAATGTTATAACTAAGAAAATGCAATGTATGCCATTAAGAACTACTGGAAAATATGGCTGAACAGACTAGATATAGAAGAGTACAAACTTGGTGAACTAAAATACAGGTCAATAGAAAACATTAAAACTGAATCACAAAGGAAAGAGAAAAAGAGCTGATGTCACAAGTGAGACAGGCATACAGTCTAATAGATGCTGACATATAGTTCTAGAAGGAAACAGCAGAGAGTATGGGATTAAACAGTATTGGGAAAAGTTAACAATTAATTTTTCAAACATGATGAGCATCAACTTGGAAAAGTTAACAATTAATTTTTCAAACATGATGAGCATCAACTTATGTCCAAAAAGTGCCATGAAACACTGTAGTAAAAATGCAAATGAAATCAAAACTATGTTTATTTTAACAAAATGCTATCATCAAAAGAAATCATAAAAATCTGCCGAAGTAATGATTGCTTCCAAAAAAGCAAAAGTGATTATAGACATTTATCTGACCTGTGGACAGGAAAAATAAAAACAAATACAAACAATTATCTTTATTCTATAGAAAAATATTTTGTCGGCTGGCGCTGTGGCTCACTAGGCTAATCCTCCTCCTGTGGCACCGGCACACTGGGTTCTAGTCCCAGTCGGGGCGCCGGACAGTGTCCTGGTTGCTCCTCTTCCAGTCCAGCTCTCTGCTGTGGCCTGGGAGGGCAGTGGAGGATGGCCCAAGTCCTTGGGCCCTGCACCTGCGTGGGAGACCAGGAGGAAGCACATGGCTCCTGGCTTCAGATCAGCGCAGTGTGTCAGCTGCAGCACAACAGGAGCGGCGGCCATTGGGAGGTGAACCAACAGAAAAGGAAGACCTTTCTCTCTGTCTCTCTCTCTCACTGTCCACTCTGCCTGTAAAAAAAAAAAAAAAGAAAAGAAAAGAAAAGAAAAAAGAAAAATATTTTGCCAACAGTGAATTCTCCAATCAAGAAAAATATGTTTTAAAAATGATGTTTCTTTATACTCATGGAACAGAAAAATACTTGGTGAGTCAGTCGTAGCTGAAATAAATACTAAATATAAAAAATAAAATAATACTAAGTACAAATTGTCCATCAAAAAGAAAGGGGTTTCTTATAGAAATTGGAAAATTAAAAAAAATAGAATGAAAAACACTGAAGAACATAAATATATACATGTATATATTTATATATAGGCAATTGAAAATGATTGTTGAGAATATAACACATATATGAAATGTCTTATGAAGTTTGAAATGAATAAGAATAAAAAAAGAGGAAATAATGAAAAAAACTAAGAATGATATATGAAGTGAATTGTTCCTATTCTGCTTGCCATATCAGGTTTATTTTAAAATTCACAAAATGCTTTTAGACTATTAGAAGACAATGATAAATAATACAATAAATAAAATAACTAATGAAACTCTGAAACCAGGATCCCAGACTCCATCCAGGTCTTCATGTGGCGGGAAACCAAGTTCTTGGACCATCACCAGCTTTCTCTGGGATGTACATTAGCAGGAAGCTTGACCCAGAGCAGAGTAGCTGGGTATCAAGCAGACAGTGATAGAGGATATGGGCTGCACCTGTCACCCACCCTAACTACTTCAATTCCTGCAGCACTACATACTCCTAAAGATGCAAACATGGCATGATCAGTAGTTATCAAGCTCTGCAGACAAAATTCTCCAGTTTTTCTAATATTTTATTCTTAGTCTTACTTGAGTAATGTTTTATTCCTATATCATTGACTATGAAGCATTTAAAAACAAAATAAATTCATTCAATGATTTATAACAAAATGAGCAATTGTTCCTATTTTGAATGTGCTCATGATGTTAGAGGGAACACTCCAATTTACTGCAATGTTGGACCAATACTTAATACATAAATGGTTAATTTCCTGTTTTTGAAAAGGCTGGCCGTCACCACGGCTCACTTGGCTATTCCTCTGCCTGTGGCGCTGGCATCCCGGGTTCTAGTACCGGTTGGGGCACCGGATTCTGTCCTGGTTGCTCCTCTTCCAGTCCAGCTCTCGGCCGTGGCCCGGGAAGGCATTGGAGGATGGCCCAAGTGCTTGGGCCCTGCACCCGCATAGGAGACCAGGAGGAAGCACCTGACTCCTGGCTTCAGATCTGCGCAGCGTGCCGGCCACAATGCACTGGCCATGGCGGCCACTTTGGGGGGGAACCAACGGAAGGAAGACCTTTCTCGGAAGGAAGACCTTTCTCTCTGTCTCTCTCTCTCTCTCACTAACTCTGCCTGTCAAAAAAAAAAAAAAAAAAAAAGGCTGTATATTGAATTTGAGAAACTTAACCAGTTTTATAATGCAATTCAATACAATACATGTCCATGTTCTTGTTGAGGAATACATATCAAATTTACCTATGTTAGCTTCCTACTCATACTACTGTTAAACTGGTGCTCCAACTTCCCTGTGGAAATCTATTTCTCCATTCATCTTAAAAACACTGAAGCAGTGGTACCAATTCCCTGGGCATATCACACAGGAAGTAGCTACCATATTGATACATAGCTATATATATATATATATATATATATATATATATATATATATATATACTTTATTATTATACCTGATGTGGGAAAAGTCACGGAGGCAGATTAAATTCATGAGCTGGAGGCCACACCTACCCCACACCCATGTAATCCTATCATCAATCAGATGACCCCTCCCCAAGATGTACCTCCCCTTACCTGGAACCTGGGGGTAGGACAAGCAGAACAGGGTATTAAATTTCCCTTTTTACCTGTCCTGGCCCACTCTACCTATATGAAGCCCTCACATGCTTATGTATTCTTTTCACTTTGTAAATAAACCTATCATGCTGCATGTTGTTTTTGTGTCTGTACTTCTTCTCTAAGTAAAAGGTAAGACCCTGGGATATTAATCTTGGCCCAACCTAGCTCACAACTTACTTCATTTATTTTCATATTTCCTTTACTAACACGAATAAAAGTTTTTCTAATAAAAGATCATCAAATCAAAATGTTTATTTCTTTGCCAATTGATGGAGACATAAATGATACAAAGCACAAGTGCCAATGTTAAGACAGCATAGAATATAAAATGTAACACATACAAAAGCTGAAAAAGATGCAGATAAATAAAGCTCATATTAAAATATCATGTCATTCAATGTGCTTAATGTGAAATATAAACATGTGAAATACCCAGAAACAGACTAAAAGGAAACATACCGAGAAAACAACAATTCATTACCAAAGGGACTGAACAAGTGACATAGATTAAAACATCAAAAAAAGAAGAAAAATAAGTAGAAAGATCAGTCAGTTACAGAAAGAATCAATAGTACTAAATAATTTCCTATAATACATTATATACTATATACATTATATAGTATATACATCATATATTATATATGTATATTATATGTTGATAATATGTGGAAAGACTAGATACACAATAAACATTTATATTTGTCTATCATATATACTAATTTTATTTTATTTTATTTTAATATTTATTTATTTATTTGAAAGTCAGTGTTACACTGAGGGAGAGAGAGAGAGAGTGAGAGAGAGTGGTCTTCCATTCATTGGTTCACTTCCCAGAGGACCGCAACAGCCGGAGCTGCGCCGATCTGAAGCCAGGACCCAGGAGTTTCTTTGGGGTCTCCCATGTGGGGGCAGGGGCCCAAGGACTTGGGCCATCTTCTATTGCTTTCCCAGGCTGTAGCAGAGAGCTGGATCAGAAATGGAGCAGTCCGGACACAAACTGGCGCCCATATGAGATGCCGGCACTGCAGGTGGCAGCCTTACCCACTACGCCAAAGTGCCAGCCCCTACGTACACTAATTTTAAAACCATGATGCCAAGTCTCAGTTTTGAATAAATTTGGATTTTGGACATGGGGCAAGGATATGCATTTGGGCCCATATATATTTTGATGTCTAAAAGCACAGCTTTCTGGGAAGCCATACAAGATAGTCCAGGTCCTTGGGCCCCTGCACCTGCATGGGAGACCAGGAGGAAGCTCCTGGCTCCTGGCTTCGGATCTGTGCAGCTCCAGCCATTCTGGCCAATTAGGGAGTGAACTATTGAATGGAAGACCTCTCTCTCTCTCTCTATCTTTCCTCTCTAACTCTGACTTTCAAATAAATAAATAAATCTTTAAAAGGAAATAAAAAAGCAGGGCCTTTATTTTAACTCCTGGGCATCTTCTTTGAATTTCCTTCTCCCCTCCTTGCCTTCTCTCAAAAAAAAAAAAAAAAATAATGAAAGATTGTTCCAATGCTAGCATCATTGCCAGTGTTTTTGATATATGGCAGACTAGTGCCTTACCAGCTTAAGTATGATATCGATTCAAGTACTTTAACCATTACTTTATTGTAACTGTTAGCATGTTTCTTAAGGAAATAATTCATATAAACTGAATGGTTTATAAAAAAATGTGACAATCTAAAAACTTACTTTTAATAAAATAAATTGGCTGTAAATACCATTGAAATTATTTTAGTTAAAGAAGTATGTTAACTATAATTTATAATAATTTACTCCCTTTATCAAAATCTTTTGTTTTTATTATAGCATAAATGTGGCACTTTACATAATGTAGAGCATGGTTTCAGTATTAAATTATGTAACTGAAAGTAATTGAGTTGGGTTATTTCTTCTTTAAATATGAAACATAACTTAGAGCTGCATTACAAAATATTTGCTTTTGATATTAGAGACAACATTGTCAATCCACTGGAATCCTCTGCATGCCATATTGCATTATGAATATATCCACATTTCAATAGCAGTGAGTGCTAGTGTTCAGCTGCAAGTAGACAGGATTTGAAGAGTAATAATGACAGTATACAGAGATCGAATGGAGAAAGAAAGAGGAAGAGAAGGAGGAGGCAGTGGAAGGCAGAGCAGAAGGAAAACAAAGACGTAGACATAGTTTGCTCAACTTAAAATTCATAAAACAATTAAACACAAAATAATCAAAATGATACAAACCAAACATTTCCTGACAAAGATGACAAGAAAAAATGCTGAGGAATTCAAATTTAAGAAGAAAAATATTCTGAATATATGCTATATAAGCAAAAATTTTTGCTACCCTAGAAGATCCCTGCTCTTTCTTTTTTATTTATTTTTATTTATTTATTTATTTTTTTTGACAGGCAGAGTGGACAGTGAGAGAGAGAGAGACAGAGAGAAAGGTCTTCCTTTTGCTGTTGGTTCACCCTCCAATGGCCGCCGCGGCCAGCGCACTGCGGCGAGCGCACTGCGGCCGGCGCACCGAGCTGATCCGATGGCAGGAGCCAGGTGCTTCTCCTGGTCTCCCATGGGGTGCAGGGCCCAAGCACTTGGGCCATCCTCCACTGCACTCCCTGGCCACAGCTGAGAGCTGGCCTGGAAGAGGGGCAACCGGGACAGGATCGGTGCCCCGACTGGGACTAGAACCCGGTGTGCTGGCGCTGCAAGGCGGAGGATTAGCCTAGTGAGCCACGGTGCTGGCCAGCTCTTTCTTTTTTAAAAAAAATCATATACATTTGTTTTGTGGAGTGAGGGGAGGTTTTTCAAACATTTTTTTTTCTTTAGCCACAGTTAAGAAATGCATTTAGTTCCCATGTATTTCCAAATTATTTCTAATAGGAAGCCACATCACAACTTGTTAACTTTCACATGTCATCTCTGAGTTATTATGAAGTGTTTCCAACTGGTAGCATGAACTGCACCATTAAAAGTGGTATGCAGGGGCCGGCACTGTGGTATAGCAGGTAAAGCCGCCACCTTCAGTGCCAGCATCCCATATGGGTGCCAGTTCGAGTCCCGGCTGCTTCACTTTCAATCCAGCTCTCTGCTATGGCCTGAGGAATCAGTTGAGGATGGCCCAAGTCCTTGGGCTCCTGCACCCATGTGGGAGATCCCAAAAAGGCCTCTGGCTCCCAGCTTCAGATCAGCCCAGCTCTTGCTAATGCAGCCATTTGGGGAATGAATTAGCAGATGGAAGACCTCTCTCTCTGAAACTGTCTCTGCCTCTGCCTTTATAACTCTGCCTTTAAAAAAGTAAACAAATCTTTAAAAAAGAAAGAAGTGATGTGCAAAAGGAGAGGCACCAAGATGGTGGAATAAGCAGGAAACTTACTGCTCTATCCTAGGGGAAGATAGTTAAAAAACAAAACAAAACAGAAAAACATGGAGGTGATTTAGGCAGGAATATAGGATCAAATCAATTAGATTCATAAACTGGAAATCGCACCTCTTATTGTGATATCACGCCCCTACCGGACCCCACCTGCATGCCCATCTGTCAATAAGACTATGTAACCACTCCCCTTTGGTAGTACATTAAAGGCCTGGAACCTGGTGGGCCCCTCCCTTGTTGCCCCAGGAATTGGGCACAGCATTTTGGTATCCACTCTGCCTTTGTTTCCCTACCTAATACCTGGCCTGCTCTCTGCCTGATATAGACCCAACTTAGCCTCTAGAGTTCTTTCTCCCCTAAATAAAGCCCTCACTTTCCTGTACATTTCTCTCACTGAATAAATACTAAAAAACTACCATGTTGCTTATTTCATTTATAAGCAGCTGATATTTAGAATTCTTATCTAAATATATGAAAAGAACCCTCAAAATTTTGAGCAAAGGTCGCTGATTTCAGAAAGAGTCCAATCTCAGGGAATATTTAGGGAGAAAACAGCAAAGGAAACTCCATGCAAATTAGAGGGACATTGTGTATCTATGTGGAGGGTTTCGACATGCACTTTTCAGGACCCCAGCACCTTTGAGCCTGAGCACCATCTTTGGAAAGTGAAGTGAGACCAGACTGCAACAGCCTACACCACTGGCAATAAAGCTGTGGGAAGAATCTGTTGTGAGTCTGGCTTGGAGCCCTGTGGGAGACAGTGTACCTGCCAACCTAGGGAAAAAACTGGGTGCACATTTCTTTCTCCCCATCACCTGGCACCAGTGTGCTATAAGCAGCTAATACTGGGCAGACATTTTGGACATAGGTAATAGCTGTACCACCTCATGTCTGCTCCCCCAGCAAGCAACTGAGAAGAGACGCTGGAGACACCTGAGTCTGGCTGGGAGAACTGACAGGGGGCTAGGTGCTCCTGACTATGGTAGCTTTGTGTGCTGGGACTGTGAAAACACTAAAGCTTCCTGTGAGGGGGCAGGGTGTGGCTGGGTCTTTGGGCAGTCACTGTGAGTGGCTCCACACACCCCAGGCTCCCTGATTCCCTGGTGAGGGTCATTGCTGTGGGATCTGCGCTCACACTGCTGGGCCAAGGTAGCTGCTGTAGCACATGATTGGCTATAGGGGCCACCACCTTGGGTGTGGGATTTGTTGCCCACTTTTCTTTAAGGACGGATGTCCCCATGGGGGCTGTCATCTTGGCAACCACATGTTTATACTGGAAGCTGCCATATTGAGGTAGAAGTCCCACCTTCTGTGGCAGGAAGTGGAACCTCCACCAGTTTGGAGCCCCAAGTTCCTGATGCTACCCTGGTTACTAGGAAACAGAATCTGTTCTCCCACAAGAAATTAGCAAATGAAGTCATCTAGCATGCCTGATTTGAAAACCAAAAACCTGAGGCAAAGTAATTCTCTGTAACCATAAAACTATCCCATGAAACTAAATGTTTAAATTTAGTCTCCAGAAATACATAAATTATCCTTAAAGACATGTCACAAACAACTTGGAAACAATTATATATCAACAAACACTCTCAAACTGGCCCTCCTTCTCCCACCTTTCCACCCAAATTCTATTAACACTAGCAATCTGTATTGGCCTCTGTGCCCCCAAAGCTGCCAAAATCAGAAACACAAATGACATTAATCTGCGTTTTAGCTGACCTTCTCAAACCAAGAACAGTGAGAGAGAGACTGGGAGAGAAAAATAACCATCCATTGCTGAGACAGAAACCATTTGAATTCAACTTACCATGGTGCCACTGTCAATTTAAAACAAACAAAAAATATTTTCTCCTGCCTTGCTTGCCAATATGTTGTGGGCTAGGTTAGGCTCAAATTCCTACACCTTTTACTTATAGAGGAATTTTAAGTACAAGCACAAACAGGACATGTAGCTAATAAGATTTATTTACAGAGGGAAAATAATTCACAGGAAGATGAGGGCTTTATTAAGGGGGGAAGGCCAGGAAGGGTCGTACCATACTAGCCTTTCCCTGGGTCCATGAGGGAAGAGAGAGAGAGAGAGAGAGAGAGCCCTCCCTTTCAGGGAGCTTCTTACCCACTTTCAAACGGGGAGTGGATGCATAATCTTATTGACAGGTGGGTTGAGAGCATTACACGGGGATGGCATAGGCGTCCTCTCCAGCTCATGAACTAGCTGTCCACTTTGAGTTTCCCACATCAGAATTCTCACTTGGGGTAAACAGTGAAATATGCAGGATCATTGATTCAATTTAATTTTATGAAACAGAACATGTTTGCATGAGAATAGACATTTGCAAAAATACAGATTAGAGGAAAACCATTTATTGAAGTCTTTGAAGCAAAATATGAAGAAATTCTGCTAGATTTTAAACACCAAAATAGTTAAAATATAATAAACCAAAATAGTTAAAATATACATTAAAAGTTCAAAAATAATTATCAAATATAAGTAAAATAATTGATAATTCATTGGTGATAATTTAAATTAGAAGAAAATACACATGGCTACAAAAATTGGAAATGCTTTTCTGAAAACAATAAAATGTTACCCTTAATTAAGTTAATGTGTCTATGGATTAAAGCTAATATATTTTAAAGAAACTGCATAAGTCACAGAAGAAATATAAGGAAGTGTATAAATGTAGCATATATAAGATACTCATAAAAAGAAAATAATTTCAAAGTAGCAAATTATAAAATTTGTTCTATTTACATAAATCACAGGGTCAAAACATCCTAACTACCAAGTTCAGCAAGCACAATATTTACTACATATAGACATATTATTGGGTGAAAAAACATCCACTCATCAGCAAAACTAGAATTTTACAAAAACCAGTAACAGTCACACGTGAATTTAATTGAAAATGAGAGGCACACTCCCTATCAGAGTGTGGCCTCCAACAGTGAATTACACAGCTTTTTATAGTATTCTGTCCACTAGGGCTCACAATTTCGAACCCCTCATATGCAGTGAACAATTAAAAAAACCCCAGAATATGGTTGTAAGATAACAGTTAGCAATAACAAACCAAGGAACAATAACAAACCCAAGATATGGTTGTAAGATAACAGTGAGGGCGCGTTTCTGTTAACTTAGGCAGAAAACTCAGGTTGTGTCCTTTCTCAGTTCCTTGGAATTTGGGCCCGTATAGTTTCACAAGATGCACCCTTAACGCTTAGCAAGCAAAGCTAATATAAACAGAAGCAAGAGATCTGCAATTAGCTTTTAGCCATACTCACTCCATTTTGATTTTGACTCTGCAGGTTTTGCATGTGTTGATATGTTTGTACAGAACTACATAGTTATTGAAATGAGATAACAATAAATAATTAAATGTGTAAATAAATTATTGTAAGTTTATGAAACATATACTGTAAGAAAGAGGGGCAGGACAGAGAGGAGACAGGGTATGAACTCAATCAAAATAAATGTATTTTAATGGACATGAGTTTGCAGAAGTAGCAAACTGTTGGCATGCACAAAGAAGGAGCAAGAGGTAGAGAGCAAGAATGTAGCTATCCATTCGGTTTATATAGCAAAAAACAGGTAAGGGCCATGCAAGGGGCTGCAGAGCTGAGCTAGCTTTCCAGGGCTTTTCAAATGCTGTGGGCCTTCCTTTCTTGGAAAATAATGCAGAGGATGGGATGCAGAAGAATAGAGTGAGGGGTTCAGTTTCTTAATTAAGGCAGGGGCTAGGGAGTTCCTTGGGGGATTGGAACTACTTGCAGGCAAGGAGCGAAAATGTCTCTGAGGCTTTTGTCCATGGTCTGGCATGTACAACCTACAGAAATCAAGTTATAACTATAAAAATTAAAAGAAAATAACATTTATTAACCTGTCAAAAACCTGAACCTGAAAAATTTCATTTTGATGAGGCTATAGAATAACATCCATTTTGTTGTTAAAGATATACATTGTTAAAGTCTATTGCTAAGCATTTTGGTAGGATTTATTCAAATTTATAATATTCCCAAATACACTTATTCTATGATCATTCAATTGTTTTATTTTATTAGCTACTCTAAAGAATTACTCATATGGCCAGCGCCGTGGTTCACTAGGCTAATCCTCCGTCTGCGGTGCTGGCACCACACACTAGAACCCTGTGTTCTAGTCCCAGTTGGGGCGCTGGATGCTGTCCCAGCTGCTCCTCTTCCAGTCCAGCTCTCTGCTGTGGCCCAGGAGTGCAGTGGAGGATGGCCCAAGTGCTTGGGCCCTGCACCTGCATGGGAGACCAGGAGGAAGCACCTGGCTCCTGACTTCAGATCAGCGCGGTGCACCGCCCAAAGCGCACCAGCTGTAGCAACCATTTGTGGGGTAAACCAACGAAAGGAAAACCTTTCTCTCTCTCACTGTCTAACTCTAACTGTAAAAAAAAAAAAAACAAAAAACAAACAAACAAACAAACAAAAAAAAACTACTCATATATATGTATATATATGAAGTAAATTATAAGACTAGTATGTTATTTTTGTCAATTTTAAAATAATGTAAAATACCTAAATGCCAATCACAATAAGATTAGTCAACTTATTATATAATTATCATGGATGATTGACTAACACATGAAAAATAGTCATTAAAATCCACATAATTTGGTGCCAGCGCCGTGGCTTAGTAGGCTAATCCTCCGCCTTGCGGCGCCGGCACACCGGGTTCTAGTCCCGGTCGGGGCACCGATCCTGTCCCGGTTGCCCCTCTTCCAGGCCAGCTCTCTGCTGTGGCCAGGGAGTGCAGTGGAGGATGGCCCAAGTTCTTGGGCCCTGCACCCCATGGGAGACCAGGAGAAGCACCTGGCTCCTGCCATCGGAACAGCGCGGTGCGCCGGCCGCAGCGCGCCTACCGCGGCAGCCATTGGAGGGTGAACCAATGGCAAAAAGGAAGACCTTTCTCTCTGTCTCCCTCTACTGTCCACTCTGCCTGTCAAAAAAAAATTAAAAAAAAAATCCACATAATTTGTATTTCACAATACTGAGTGAAAAATTTCATTGTGTGATTCTTGGTGGATTCAGAAATCAGAAACTTGCTTTTTTCCAAATGCGCTTGTTAGAATATGGACAGATACATGAAACTGGACTATATAAATATAAATGCAAGGTGTCCGGTGCATAACAAATCTTCCCAGGCAGATGAATCAATTAATTCACAAGCTTTTATTGGGATTCTGCTCCTGAGCAAGGTTCCCCTGTCCCAACAGAGCCACAGAGCAGGGGCAAGGGAAGTCGTACATCAGAGGTTGGGCGGGCTCCTTTTATAGATACAGAGCATAGGGGTTAAAGGTTAAGGCAGGTCTGATCCTCATTGGTTGACCTTTAGGCACCCTCGGGGACCTTGACAGAAGGAAGGACTTTTCTTCCCGGAAGTGTGAGTAGGGACTCTCCATTCCCCGAAGTATAGGCCTTCTCTCCTTGCGGATCCCAAAGCTACCATCCAGACCTTTTGATGATAGGAAAGGGTGTGATGATGAGTCTCTCTGGCTACTTCCTGCTGACTGGTGACATCATCTACAGGGGCCTGCTGGGTATCTTGGGGCTCTGCAGGGACAGGCATGTATGGGTGGATAAGCATCTGGCTGACTGCCTGGTTGCTGAAGGCCTTGGTTCATTCCATTATCACCTGCTGTAAACACTTAAATAGACACTGTAGTATACAAGTCAGGGTGGGATTAGCAACCAATTAATCTAAGAGTGGCATTAACAGGTAATGAAAGGATTTCATAGAGGAGAGGAAATGAGGGGGGTCTCTGGACCCTTGTGAGGATTGTTTGATGGACGTGGTTTAAATCTGATCCCAGCCAAGACTGGGAGAAAGGCCACATAACTTTTGCAGGTAGCGGGGTTTGTCTGTAGAGAAATTCTGAATAATTATACAACATTAAGTGGGGAAGAGGACCATCAGTACACACAGGTTGGGAGCAGAGACATTGAAATTAGAGTAGAGGCTATGATTACAAAGGAATGAGACCCAAGTGGGCTAGACAGGGTCTAGAAAAAGGATAGAGTCATTATTAGAGGACTCAAGAAAAGTGCTATCTAAGCCACAACTAAGTTTTCTGATTGAGAGGCAAATAGAACCTGACAGAAGGGGCTTGAAAAATCTGGTAGGCTTTAGGTCTTATAAGTTAAGAGGCCCAGACCTATCTCTTCACATAGGGTACATCCTAAGGGAGGTGTGACCTCCTTGGGGAAGGCACCCTGTTGACTTCCATTACCTACCTGGCCTGGGAGGACAGCTGGCCCGGTAAAGGCAGGTGGCATCTCTAACAGGAAATTTACAGTTCTGCCTTCAATGTTGCTGACCCTACTTGGCCGTCCCCTCAGCTGCGGTGGTTACTTCGGAAGCTGGGCTGAGTGAAGGGCTTTTCAGCTTAGAGCCAATAAGATCTGTGGCTCTGACCTGAAGTCCTTCGACTCCAGGGCAGTTCCATTTCCAGTGATCCAACTCTTGGCTGGCAGAGCTGCCAGGGCTCTTCACAAGCTGACTTCTGCTGAAGCCCAGGCTTACCACATTGAAAGCCACTGCAGTGGACTGGCCTGTTGGGTCTCCTTGAGGGCAGATCACTGTACAGAACAGTCATTAATAGGCCTTCCACCTATCTTTACATTTCTGATGCCTAGCTTTTTTTTTTTTCCTCCTGTTTTTTGTTAAAGCAGACTGGAGGATGCAAGTCAAGGGGGTGCTCAAGTCCCATCTCTAAATTTTGCGGCTTAAACTAGAAGTCTGTAGTAACAGGCATGTTATATAATGGTTTATATTGAGACAGATAATGCCCGTCATGAAATTTATGTCCTTACTTTAAAACTTTCTTTCCCTTAGGTCTGAAAGGGAGGTCTTGCCTGTTTACTGTGCCCATGGTAAAGTAAATCTAACTGTGAAATTATAACTTAAGCTCTTATTTTGGCTATGCTATTACAGGAAATATTAGCCATCCCTTTTATAAGATCTAAAAATCAAATCGTGCATCTTGGAGAGTCCTTCAGAATAGAATTATTTTCCTACCTTGAAGAGAATAGAGATATGAGAGAACAAGTTGGACTTAGAATAGAGAAATAGGGGTGCCAGTCCCAGATCACTCACTGACAATAGCAATATCAAATAAAAACTTAGAAAGCAGTTTCAATCATTAGATAACAACTGAGGAAAACATTTACCAGAAGGTCCAATGCCTTCTATAAATTTTAAGAATACATAACCAGCAAATTCAAGCACAAGCATGTAAAATGTTTTTAGTTTCTTTCTACCAACAAATTTAAAACATCTAATAGAGAGATTCAGGTCACATGAATCAAAATGTATCTTTGAATAATTTTAGCAGTTTAAATTTATGGGCAATTTATTTTTTTATCTATAAGCCAATTAAAATAAAACTCTTAATAAATTTTCCCATGTAGACATACAATATGTTACACATATAACAAAATAATAGACCAATATAGCCGTTTTAATAGCTTTTTTAAAAATCTAACTCCTTTTTGTAATTTACCAATTGATTTTTTTTTTTTTTTTACAGGCAGAGTGGATAGTGAAAGAGAGAGACAGAGAGAAAGGTCTTCCTTTTGCCATTGGTTCACCCTCCAATGGCCGCTGCGGCCGGCGCATCATGCTGATCCGAAACCAGCAGCCAGGCACTTCTCCTGGTCTCCCATGCGGGTGCAGGGCCCAAGGACTTGGGCCATTCTCCACTGCACTCCGTGGCCATAGCAGAGAGCTGGCCTGGAAGAGGGGCAACCGGGATAGAATCCGGCACCCCAACCGGGACTAGAACCTGGTGTGCCGACGCCGCTAGGCGGAGGATTAGCCTATTAAGCCACGGCGCCGGCCACCAATTGATTCTAATTACTTTCTTCTCTTAGTAACCTCAGTTAATCATACTTTCTCTCTGTCGGTACCTATTATTATTAATAGGTATTAATAATATTAATATTATTGGCTTCTTTAGTTTACAGAGCCATCCCAAAGTACTGAATACAATAGATGTGGCTGGAAGAAGTCCATTGGAATCTATAGGAGGACAGTTAAACAGAACCAACAATGCTTTGGTTTTATGAGCAGCAAATCTGATATATAAAACTGTGAATGACAAAAGACTTTAAGTTGTTCACGTTTAAAATTATAAAGTTATTAACCAACAAGAAACACTTGCTTACTTCACACGGTATGTCTGAAAGCACTTGTAGGATTTTACAAAGCATTTAACCCTTTAGGCCTCTGTGGTTTTCTCATTAAGATCCAAGATTTCTTTCATAACCTTCTGTTGACTACCACACACCCTCTTCAACTTACTTGAAACATTCCATCATTTCCATTCCAGTCTAGAGTAAACTAGCCATCAGGATGAAGTCAATCTTACAAACCTGTCCTTTCTTTATTCAAAATAACTCTTTCCTTTTAACCTTCCTTACCAAATGCACATTTCTGTACTTGTGATGTTTTCCATCTGCCAATTTCCTTGATTTATGTTTTGAAATAACCTGTTAAAAATCTCAGATTAAGATTAAGGTAGCACATCAAATTTCAGCCTGAGTTACTTCAAGCAATGTTGAACTATTTTCATAGACAGTTTATGAACTAACCCAAATAGTTTTTTATAGAATATAACATGCTGAGTATACAAAAGTTTACATTTAGATACATTTATCTCATTTGCCTTTATCCAATTTAAATTAGCAGTTACACCTAAATGACTTCAGATGCTGATATTAAATATTGCTATCTGAATTCAATTAAAATTAAAATTGCATTCATCTAAAACAAGTACTAATTACCCATTGCTGTTTCATTGAGTACTGATTACTCAGAAACCTGTTAAAATAAATGGAAAAATAAGTTTAGCAATTACAAAGCAATATTTTCAAAGGTAGTGATCTTCCTAGATTTAAAGAGAAATTCCTTTAAACTCAAAGTGTAGTTACAGTTGGATTTTTCCTAAGAACACCTTAGGCCCATGATGTCATATTCAGTTGTCCATGTGGGGCTTAGGCACTTGACCTAAAACCCAGCAGACTGGAGGGGTGGGGTGAAGAAGGGAAAAGAGAGAGAGAAGGAGAGTATAAGAGTGAGATAAGAGAGGAGAGGAGCTAGTGAGGAGAGAGGAGAGAGCAGGAGAGAAGAAAGAAGAGAAAGGAGACCAGAGGAGGAGGCTAGAGAGCCACGTGTTCAGGAACAGGTCCTTTTAAAACTTTGCCGGAGGGCAGGCAGGGAAGCAGGAGCATCCCAATAGGATGGGGGTGAAGCTTGACACCGGTGGTTGGGCCACGTGGCTACCTGGTTTCCAGCAATGGCGGCAGGGAAAGGCAGGACATGGCAGTGGGGCAGAAGAATGCGCATATGGGGGAAGGAGGTTCCTGGCTAGCTGTGGGGTCCCCAGGAACTCAGGAGGGTCTGAAAAGGTGAAAGGTGGAGAGTTTGGCAGTAACACAGAAGAGGCATCCTTAGGAGGTGGGGGCCCGATCTTGGCCAGCAAGACCTGGGCTGTGGAGCAGGAAAGTAGGGGAGAAGTGAGTAGGACAGGAGCAGAAGTTTCAGAAAGCCTGGACATATGGGACCTCTGACCATTTTCTTTCCTTGTGGCAGAAATTCTCAAGGTAATTAGGCCATGCCTGGGTGGAGTAGGAGGCAGGCCAGGGAGCATTTTGAATCCGACCCTTGGAATTGGCCAGATCCCACGGTGTCCCCAGCAGCCCAGATCTACTGAAATTTGGGCAAGGTGTCCCCTGTCCCAGACTTCAGTACATGGATTAGAGGTCAGTCCTCTATGGGGCCAAGCCTGCGGAGGGACGTCTCCACAGCTACCTGGAGGCTAAACAGGAGAGAACAGAGCCCGTGTGCGCAAGATTTGGAGGTCTCTGTCCAGAAGGAGAGCTAGCCGGAGATGGCAGAGACTGGGCCAACCCAGAGGAGGGAGGGAGAGAGCAAGGGAGGAGTTACTTACAGTTGGTCGAGTGTGGTTCATAGTCAGCCTGGAGCACCAGACAGGTTCAAGGAGCGAGGGGGCCTCAAATCCAGAAAGGGGAGGTGTGCACCCTCAGCTCCTGGGTTTCAGCACCATCTGCAAGGTGTCCGGCACATAACAAATCTTCCCAGGCAGATGAATCAATTAATTCGCAAGCTTTTATTGGGATTCCGCTCCTGAGCAAGGTTCCCCTGTCCCAACAGAGCAACAGAGCAGGGGCTGGGAAAGTCGCACATCAGAGGTTGGGAGGGCTCCTTTTATAGATTCAGCGCGTGGGGGTTAAAGGTTAAGGCAGGTCTGATCCTCATTGGTTGACCTTTAGGCACCCGCAGGGACCTTGACAAGGACTTTTCTTCCTGAAAGTGGAAGTAGGGACTCTCCATTCCCAGAAGTATAGGCCTTCTATCCTTGTGGATCCCAAAGCTACCAATGGATTCTTTACAGAATACTATTTAAATAATTTAATAACCATAACAATTATTTTCAAAGATGTGTTTATTTACTTATTGGAAAGGCAGAGCAATAGAAACAGAAGGAGACACACACACACACACAGAAATGCCCACACAGAGTGAGTTCTTCCAACTCTTGGTTCATTCTCTAAATGGTCGTAACAGTCAGTCCTGGATCAGGTGAGTGCCAGGAGTCAGAAACTCCATCCTGGTTTCCCACATGGATAGCAGTGGCCCTTGATTGGGCCATCATATGCAGCTTTTGAGGTGCATTAGCAGGAAGCTTGATTGGAAATGAAGTAGTGAGGACCCCAACCAGCACTCCCATATTAGATGCTTGCATTGCAAACAGTGGCTTAACTTGCTGTGACACAGTTTAGGTCCTGAAATATTTTTATCTACCTATCTATCTATTCATCATATATCAATTATCTATCTATCTATCTATCTATCTATCTCCATTCATTTATTTGAAAGGCAGAATGATTGAGAAGAAACCAAAATCTTCCATCCACTGGTTTAGAGCCCAAATGCCCTTAATACTCTGAGTTTGACTAGGCCAAAGCCAGAACACCAGAACTGCATCCAGGCCACCTATGTGAGTGGCAGGCACCCAAGCACTTGAGCTATCATTTTCTTCTTCCTAAAATGCATTAGCAAGAAGCTGGAATTGAAGCAGAGTGGCTAAGACTTGAACCAGCACTCTGATATAGAATACAGACATCCCAAGCATCAGCTTAACCCACTAACCCACAATACTCACACCAACGTGACAATTCTTAAAGAATGAATCATTCTTTTTAAGAAGAAAGAAGTCAGAGAACTCTATGAATTGACTTTTTATATTACTTTTACATCATATTTTTAAAATAGCTTCATTTACATGGGTAACTTTAAAATCTGTTTCCAGATTTTAATTTTATGAAAAAAAAATTCTTGGAATAGTATTAACAATATTATACCATGTAAAGCATCTTATAATAGTAATACCATGTGAATTACTAGTACCTGAAATTAAATGTATTGGAGTAAAATAGATATTTTGAGATTCAGTGATTGTTTACAGTCCTTATCTCTTCTAGTGAGGAACAGTGTTTTTTTTTTTTTTTAATGCTTTGTGTTGAATTCTATATATTTAGTAAACTGAAAGTAGATCTTTGTAAAAATTAAAAGTGGGAATGTAAGAGGGAGGAGGAAGAAGGGTTTTCATGGGTAGGAGGGATGGTGGAGGGGGGAAGTGTCATTATGTTCTTAAATCTGTATGTATGAAATACATGAAACCTGAATAACAAATAAATTTTTTAAAAAGGAAATTTACAAAGATATGAGATGAGGCTTTCAAAAAGTTAATGGAAAATCTATTTTATGAAAAGACTGTGCATAGTTTTCAAAATTATTTGTACTAAAATACAGTTGTACTAACTTGTAATATCATAGCTGAACAGAATCTAATTTGAGGCACTACAAGGAATAAGTAGCAGTTTGAACCGACTCCTAAGAGAGCAAGCTGAATAGTGATAACAGTGAAACAAGAACAAACATCAAATTCATAATATTTGGGTAGAAGAATGGCAAATTATTGTTGTCTTATGAAAATGTACGTGACAAAGTCCCCAAAGAAATCACCAGTTTACAATTGCAAAACTCATTTTATGAAGGAATGAAAAAACAGTGAAGATGAAACCATAATGACAGACCAACCATATCAGTTTACGTAGAAAAATCTTGATTGTTCCATATTTGAAGAAGACTATCAGCAGCAGAAACAACACCCAACATCAGATATCTCAACTGATTTAGGTACACAATCAATTCTGATAGGAAAATTAAAGTGGAGCAAACTTTCTGATTGATATGTCCCTAAACTATTGCACTCAGAGCTTTCAATGGAATTTTTAAGCAGGTGGTATCAAGATCCTGAAGGATTTCTTCCAAGTATTGTAACAAGAGAGGAAACCAAATCCTGAGACAAAACATAATCAAAGCAATGGTAACCAAGATGTGGAGATGGTCCAACGGAAGTGGATCTGCCAAGGACAATGGTAGTGGCAACAGTTTTTGGAGCTACTCAAGAGTTTGTTCTCAGCTTTATCCTGAGGCAAAGAATGATGACATTCATTAATTATGAGAGTATTTTGAGAAAGTCCACCAAAGCTTTGCAGAAAACCTTCAGAGAATCCTTCTTTGCCACAAAAATAATCCTAATATTTCCTCTCATCAAACCATTGCAATTTTATAAGAGATTAGAGGGAAAATTATTGGATATCTATCTTACAGTCCTAATTTGTATTCTTCTGACTTTTTAAAGTTTAAAATCTATTTTTTTAAAAAATTTGTTTGAAAGGCAAAGCAACAGAAAGAGGGAGAAAGAGAATTTCCATCTACTGGTTCACAAACCATATTAACAGCTGGGTCTAAGGCAGGCCAAAACTAGAAGCCAGAACTCTAGCTATGACCTCCACACAGGTTGCAAGGGCCAAAGCACGTGTGCCATTCTACTCTGACTTCACAGGCACATCAGCAGGAAGCTGAATTGGAAGCACAGCATCTGGGACTCAAACTAAAACTTTGGTAGGGGATGATTGCTTTTAACTCAACAGCTTAACCTACTGCACCATGATGCCAACCCGGTTGTGACTTTTTGGTTCCTAATCTTGGAAAAATCCTTAAGGGACACCCATTTTTTTCATCAGTTAATAATGTAAAAATATACTGCAGTGTTCTGGATAAATTCTAAATATCCTAAGGTCTTTAGTGACTGAAAACATGACTAGCTGCATCATCCTGAAAATTGTCTTGATTTGATGGAGCTTGTGTTGTAAAACTAAGACTGTGTTTTCATTTCATTCCCTTGAACATTTTGAAATCCCTTTGTGTGTGTGTGTGATTGCTTGCGTGTGTGTCTCTGTGGTTGCTGTGGATTGAAGATTCCAATTATAAAATAAGTTTTATATTTTTGTGTGAATTTTAGTAGATAATTTTCCTTATGATAGAACAATTGCATGTTATAAAATATTCCAGATAGCTTTTTAAAGCATGGATTCCTATTAACTAGAGAATAGTTTTCTAGAATTTTTTATAAAGTTGATTTTGTAAGAAATCCTTCTTATAATTTCACAAGAACCATTTTGCAACAGTTATGCCACATTATCTTTCTTGCCCCTCTATAATTACTAATCTTGAAACGTACACATTATTATTCACCAAGAGTATAAAACTGAATGTTTGTCATTCTTATGGTAGGCAATTGATAAGGGACAGGTAATAAAAGTAGTCATCAGCTATATTGCCTTAGCAACGTTTCTATATTTTTAGTGACATACAGTATTTGCTCTTATGAATCATGGCAAATTCCATCCCTAGGACGTTTGCAATTGCACTTTTCATGTGAGTTACTGAACTGTTAGAGCTTGAAAAGAATTAAATGTCAGATGAAATCAGCACTAGTGTTTAATGGGATGAAATAACCAGGGATGAGAGGATTCTTGATTTTCATAAACTAGTTTCAGTGAATGAGTCCAGGGTAAAATTTAAATGTACACTTCTATTTTATAAGAAAATCCTCAGTTTAACAGTATATGTTTAAGAATGCTTCCTTGCCATTATTTATTATTTTAAAGCAGATACATGTCTGCTTGACTTATTAAAAACATATTAACTTGTATTTTTAAAAAAACATCCATTTAATTTTAAGGAAGCCAATTTTAGTGTAAATTAGTTTTTGTGTTTGTTTTTAGCCATTCCATGGTACTAGACTTTTAAGTCTTCTATTGTTTTTTCAGGAAAAATATCATGGATAAAATGTATATAGTATTCAAATAACAAAATAATTTCCATTCTATGTTGAACTATTTAAGCATAGTGAATTTATTTATATGTTTTATATTTTTAATGGCCTCAGAATCAGCCCTTAAGGCATTCGGATCTGGCTGAAGAGCCCATGAGAGTACTGTAGGCATGGAAAGCCAAGACACCATGGAAAAGAAAGAAAGACCTAAATGAAAGATCTCTGCGAGTGAGATTCCAGTGGAAAGAATGGGGTCATCAAAGAAGGAGGTACCTTTTTCTGAAGGGAGGAGAGAACTTCCACTTTGACTATGACCCTGTCGAAATAAGATGGAAGTCACTGAACCCTAAAGGTTTCCCTAGCCTTGGCAACTCATGATTAGAGCCTAGGGAGATTACTGATGCCATAAACAAGAGTGTCAATTGTTAAATCAACAACAGGAGTCACTGTGTACTTACGTCTTATGTGGGATCTGTCCTTAATGTCTTGTCTAATGTGAAGTGATGCTATAACTAGTACTGAAACAGTATTGTTACACTTTGTGTTTCTGTGTGGGTGCAAACTGATGAAATCCTTATTTAGTATATACTGAATCAATCTTCTGTATATGAAGATAATTGAAAATGAAAAAAAAAAACTAGGTTTTAAATTGGAAATTGCATAGAATATTAATCAATTTTTAAAAACATATCATGTAGAATCTCTGTCTTTAATGTGCTGTACACTGTTATTTAATGCTATAACTAGTACTCCAACAGTATTTTTTCACTTTGTGTGGCTATATGGGGGCAAACTGTTGAAATCTTTACTTAATATATACTAAACTGATCTTCTGTATATAAAGAGAATTGAAAATGAATCTTGATGCGAATGGAAGGGGAGAGGGAGTGGGAAAGGGGAGGGTTGCGGGTGGGAGGGAAGTTATGGGAGGGGGGAAGCCATTGTAACCCATAAGCTGTACTTTGGAAATTTATATTCATTAAATTAAAGTTAAAAAAAAGATGATTATGATGCCTATTCAATAAAACATTTAAGATTTTGTTTGATTATTCATTGGCAGAACTTTGAGAGATATGCACTGTTAGAATCAACTAATAAAGGAAATATGTTTAAATGTAGCTGTAGGAACGTTATGTAAAATATTACATTAGATATATATCACTGTGAACAATTATCACAAATTTGGAAAATTAATGCACCAAACATTTATTATCTGTTTCTGAGGGTCTGATATTTCATTGTGGTTAAGGTGACCCCTCCATCTCAAGGTCTCCCATGATGCTGTTGGCTGGCCCCCACCTGTTTAATCATTTTCTTTCAACCTCACTCAGGTAGTTATTGCAGGGATTCAGTATATGCAGGTTGTTCTACTGAAAATCTCCTGGTCAGACAGGCTTGGTGCATCATGGACGGCCAGTTTGAATCTTGTCTCTGTATTGTGTGTGCTTCTGCATAGGATAGCACACCCCTGGGCAGCAGGCTTCATCAGAATGAGTTGTTAACAACCCGAAAGGGCACAATTAAGCCTAGAGTCATAATCTTTTGTAAACTAGACTTGGAATAATAACTCGTCACTTTTTTGACATATTCTGTTTGATAAAAGAACATTAGTGGATGCAGCCTATACTCAAGAAGTGGGGTATATTTCCAGATACCATCTTCAACTATGCAAGTTGAAATTGAAACTAAGGTCCACCCAGAAGGCAAAGCCAGTAGAATGCAGACAAATGGGCAAAGTTGCTGTGAAAAAGCTTTACTTACTCAAAAAACAATTAGAATAAACAAAATTTATAAAGAAAAAAAGTTTTACAAATGTGGCATTTATTATTAACATGTTACTCATATTTAGTAAGTTTAATTTTACTTGCTTGTATAATTTTGCATGTTGTCATTTCACTTGTAAATTTAATTAACTTATGATGGATTTAAATATGATTGAATTGGACTTTATTACCATAATCTTTTTTTTCATATTTTACTTTTTATGATTTTATGTTTCATTCTCCTTAAATCCATTGATCAAATTTTTTATTTCCAATTTCTATTATTTTGACCATTATATCTATTTTCTAATACCATTCATAAATATTTTCCATTATCTTTCATCACAAATATTTTTGAGACAATGAATTGTTTATTTAGCATTTAGTTGTAGATGAAAAGCTTAAAAACAGTCAAGATCCAAGCATTTAAAAATGAATTCTATCAGCTCAAGAAAAATGCTAATTTGCCAACATAGAAACATGTATGAATCAGATATTATTTCAAATTAAATATTTTTACCTATTTTAATGTACCATCCAATAGTGATAGTTATTAAAGTTTAATAGAATTATTGTATACTCTAAAATAATAGCAAGAAAGGGAATGCTGCATTCTTTATTGGGACACGTAATCTTAAATTTCTTCATTTCTTCATTTATTTTTTAATTTTATTTTTAATTAGTTTTTAACAGATTCAATGTGACTTGTAGATAAAATTCTAAGAACACAATGATATTACTTTTCTTCCTCCCTTCCCTTTTCTTTCTCCCACCCTCATTACAAATGTCTTTATTAATCATTAGTTGAACAACTACATTGCAAAAATCACATAGCATCTCATATTCATGTTTATTTGCTAGCATAAAATGATTAATAATTTGACGTGATTTTTGTATTTCATTTTAAAACATGTTATTTATAAGACTTACATGTAATTTTTACTAGTTTCACTTTTCTATTTATTACTGCATACTGTGTACCCTACTTTTTTATTTGTATTTTATTATCTACATTTTTATTTATTATACTTATTTTTCAATATTTTTTGATATGGCAAGAATATTTTTATGCAAGGAAGGAGTGCTGATTTAACCTTGAATTAGGAGATGCTACACAGAATAATTTAATAATTCAGTTATTATCTGAAATATCATTAGCAAACCTTCACAAAAATAACTTGGTATTTATATTAATATATATCACCAACTTATAAAATGAATAATTAATAAATCTTTGTTTTCTATTTCTTTTTTGTTGTTTTTATTCTTATAAATTAAGGCTTACCAATGATTTATTTTTCTTGCATTCACCTTATTCAGCAATTGAAACTGAACTGATTAATCTATTTTTTTCACATGTGTTTTGAAACCTGTTATTCATGATCATAGGTTTGATTATTTTTATATACATTCCCCTTTCAGGAAAAGAACTGCATTGTTCTGTATGGCTGAATTATTAGTATTCTCCAAGGGTCATATCACAATTCAGCATTCTGAAGGACAGAAATGTATTTTCTGTTTCAGTTATCCCTTATATCAGTTGAAAAAATAGTGAGGAACCTTATTTTTATCTTGTCAAATTCCTTTTAGGGAAAACAGACTAAACATGCTTAACAAAAAGCAATTAAAGCTATGATTAATCCTGTTAATTGCAGGTGACAAAGAAAGCATAGCTTTTGCAGTAAATACCTGGTGTAATGATATGTCACCCTTGCCCCTAAGGTGGAATACTCTCATTTTCCTGGCATTTTCTTTTTCTCTGGGATGATTGAGGATATCAACAAGTTAGAAGTTTAAATATACTTTTTAGACATATTCTGACATTATTTTTTGTGTCTGATTTTTTTTTTCCTCCAAAAGTACAAGTGATACACTAACTCTAAAGGATATCATCAAAATGAGAAGCAAGTTCTACTACAAAAATCCCTCTTCTATTGGTTCTTTATCCCAACATTTTCCCCCCACAGGAACTGCTTTCTTCTCCTCCATTCAGTCACCCTCATTGTCTACTCTGCTACACAGAACTCAATTACTGAATTTATATTACTTAGAAAAAAAAAGAAGTTAATACACATTATTGGGGTTATATTGTCTAAAAAGTTTCACATTATATTTTTAACATTAACAATTTACCTCAATGACTGAAATGAATAAACTAGATGTCTTATGTATTTCGTCATCTACTGGCCTGAGATTTTATGAAAAAGATCTCTTCTCTATCCATAATATTTATTCAATCCAAACTAATGAAATGTCAAGGGTTTTGATCCATAATAATTTTAGCATATGATGGGTTAATTGGAGTTTTGACAAGAGAATTTGGATCTATTTGGAAGGTTTCCAGAAGTTGTTTGATTTCTTCAATGAGAAGATTGGCTATGTTGCTCCTCAACTTGTATGATCTCTTTTATGCTGTTTTTTCTAAGTGAAACCTGAGAGCACACCCTTTGGTTAGCTGTTCAAAGTATGGGTCACTGAAGGAAACAAATGTCCTGTCCTTTATTCTCTTGACACTTCACCAAGCTGTCTCATTTCCAAGCTTGTGAAGCGTGAGAGTTACTTGTTGGCAATTAAAATATCAATTCCCATGGAGCAAAAGGAAGGGGAATAGCAGATGACTTGCTATATTTTTCAAATATGTTAAATCATTATTTCTTCCAAGTCTCATTAATGACACACAAGTGTTTGCTGTGGTAAATCTCTACTCTGTCTGTGCTGCCCACATTGACAGATTTCAGTGCGACATCACTCAGTTCACTTTGTATACTCCCTGGCAACTAAGGTTTCACCAGCTGCCTTGAGTGGGGATAACTAATTCAAAATCAAAATCCCTTCCATTTCTGCCTTATTACCCCGCTTGCCGTATTTCCAGTTCCTTCTGTTCTAAGCTTCAAATGTTTTCATGGCTGAGTTTGGAAAATCTGCTCACTTATTTCTCCAAGTTTTCCTCTTCTGTCTGCTTTGAATCGGAGGTGATTTTGTATGGATCAGTCCTGTCCTCCATCTGTTGCCATCTGTTTCATGTCTTCCAGATATTCCTCATAATGCTGGTGTATTGAACACACCCTTTCCTATGGTCCAGTGATGTTTAGATTTTTAAAAATTATTTTCAAGAATCTCTTCAGAAAAGGAGGAGGAAAATAATCTACTTTTCAATAATATAATTCAGTTTATTCATTAAAACACTACTACAACATCTATATTGAATTAATATTTCTTCTTTGTCTCTAGATCCTACTTCATGGTATTTTACACAGAAATAAAGTGATGGGACACCTGAAATACTCATGCTAATTTTTGCTCAATGAAAGCATCTCCATCATTCTCAAATGTTTAAAAAAAACATTCCATTTACAAATGTGGATTTTTAAACATTCAACATTGGTTTTTCTTTGTATTTTTGATTAAATTTTAAGTGGAAATTGTATAATCTTTCAGCATCAAAATCACACACATAGATTATGCTTCATTAAACAAATTTTCATGAGATTATATTCACAGAATAACCATCACTTTTTGATATTAACATCAGGAAGTGACATTAGATATCAACCAAGTGTATTGTATATTCTAACTAGCTGGATATATTTGAAATTTGATTATTTGAAATATTTGTGAGCTTTTCATCCATCTTAGTATATGTGTGCATGTGTCTCTGTCTGTGGGCATATTGTTTGTGTTTGTGTGTATTTGACAGGAGGTCTTATATTAATCAACGGAGCAGAATTTGCAGGAATGGATTCTGTGATGAGATGTCTTTTCTGTTCTACCCAAGTCTAAACTTAATCTAAACTTTTAATCCCTTAGGAAGCTTGAACTCCAAACATGCTCTCTTAGCATGTGATTGCTATTGACAATAAAAGTGACTGTTAGTTGCCATCTAGAAAATGATCATCAACCTACCTTGTTTACCACCAATAACAATCAGGTGATTTTTGACTACTTCTTTATCATTCTTCTCCTGTCCCTGCTGATACTTTCATCCCAGAATAAACTTTGATTTTTTATATTTAATTTAATTTTTATATTTAATTTTTATATTTTAATATAATTTAATTTTAGTTTTTTATATTTAATTTAATGGAGATGGAAAAGCTTGTCATATTATCATTTTAAACTGTCTAAACATACTATTTCTGAATATATCTAAATACTTAGAGTGAAAATCCCCAAAGTTTCCATGTGGCTTCCTTTTAAATTTCCATTGTGTCAAATAAATCTCTTTTGTTGACTCATAAAAACACAATCTCTTTGAATGTATTGTCCTTAATTTGCCTATTTAATTCTGTATAATGTCATTCTTCGATGAACTCTGATCCCACATGTGGGTGGTAGTGAGCCAGATACTTGAATCATCACCACTGCTCCCCAGAGCATGCATCAACAGGAACTTGGATCAGAAGTCGAATCAGGACTCTACCCCGGCATATCAAAATGGGTTGTGGGCATTCCAAGGAGCAGCTTACCTTCAGTGTCACAATCCCCATTCAGAGGTTTGTGTATTTTTTAATTTTAAATCATTTTTTCATTACTAAAAATTTTAAGTAACTTAAATTTAATTGTATAATTCTAAGAATCAGGTGGGTAATAAATACCTATTTGGAGTCTACAAAATAGTTGATCTTTAAGATAAATGAAACTGCATGAAAGTGTTGGAAATAGGCATGGAGTAAAACAGAGTACCATTAGAAAATGTAGATAGTGTTGAAATACCTGAGGAAATGGATGTTGTAGTATTCATAATCAAGATCAGAATTCCCCCACCTTTGAGGATGAGGATTTCCTTGTCCAAGGGTGATTCATTGCACGTTGGCATCCCACAAACACCTGTGGAGATGACTACATGAGATTAGTCCTTTTGAATGGGAAGACATTCACTTAGCTGGCAAGGCATATAAAGTGAACAGTACATGTCAAAAACGGAGATAAAATTCTTTGAACATAAAATCTGAGGGTGCTGCATATGATTGGATCCACATTTCTGCCATGATGATGGCTATCTGCCTGTAACTTTACATGGAAATTTTGTTTTTGTCTTGAATATATGGTCTATACTTCTACAGTCCAAGGGTCTGTTTCCCTGACAGATCTGTTTTTCACTGTCCCAAAAAGTCAAAAAGAAGAAAGTGACCCACACACCATTATTGAATCTAAGCACATTATCTTTCATCAATAATCAAGAATCTCTGGGGTTTGGTGTGGATTTAATGAAGCTATTTTCCCACACACTTGCTGAGTATTAACACAAGGTAAATTGAATGTTACAATGTGGGAAAAGTTTCATAAACTAAAAATTTAACCAAAGAAAAGATTTTGGACTTCATTATATGGAAGTTATTGATTTATTTCTTCTCAATTCTAATTTTACTGACTTTTACCTGTTATGACTGTTGGACCTTTAAATACTTTTTCTTTCTTAGCTGAAAACATTGCAGCCTGCAGGAAAGGGCTTTGCTTCCTGTTTTGGGTACATATATTTATGGCTTCTGCAGACTGTGGATTTCTCTAGCACCAAATCCCTAAAAGGTTCTCAGCTTCTCTAGTCTTTGACTATCACAGGGCATCATAGCTCACAGCATTCAGAGGTCAGTAGCTTCCCATCCAATCTCTTCTTGTCAGTTGTGTAGAGTTGCATACTCTTTTTTTTTTTTACTTTTATTTAATGAATATAAATTTCCAGTGTACAGCTTATGGATTACAATGGCTTCCCCCCCCCATAACTTCCCTCCCACCCGCAACCCTCCCCTCTCCCGCTCCCTCTGCCCTTCCATTTGCATCAAGATTCATTTTCAATTCTCTTTACATACAGAAGATCAATTTAGTATAAAGATTTCAACAGTTTGCACCCACATAGAAACACAAAGTGAAACATACTGTTTGAGTACTAGTTATAGCATTAAATCACAATGTACAGCACATTAAGGACAGAGATCCCACATGAGGAGCAACTGCACAGTGGCTCCTGTTGTTGACCCAACAAATTGACACTCTAGTTTATGGCGCCAGTAACCATCCTAGGCTGTCATCATGAGTTGCCAAGGCTATGGAAGCCTTCCAAGTTTGCTGACTCTGATCATATTTAGACAAGGTCATAAAAGACAGAGTGAGGATAGTAACCAATGATCCTAAGAGTGGCATTTACCAGGTTTGAACAATTATACAGCATTAAGTGGGGAAGAGGACCATCAGTACACACAGGTTGGGAGTAGAGCCATTGGTGGTAGAGTAGAGGTTATGATTACAAAGGAATGAGGCCCAAGTGCACTAGACAGGGCCTAGAACAAAGGACAGAGTCATTATTAGAGGAGCTAAGAAAGGTGCTGTCTAAGCTACAAGTAATTTTTCTGATTGAGAGGCAAATAGAACCTGATAGAAGGGGCTTGATAATAATCTGGTGGGCTTTAGGCCTTGTAAATTCAGAGGCCCAGACCTATCTATCTCTTCACATGGGGTATATCCTAAGGGAGGTGTGAACCTCCTAGGGGAAGGCACTGTGTTGACTTTCATTACTTGGCTGGCCTGGGAGGAGAGCTGGCCAGGTAAAGGCAGGTGGCATCTCTAACAAGAAATTTACAGTTCTGCCTTCAATGTTGCTGACCCTACTTGACCATCCCCTCAGCTGCAGTGGTCACTTTGGAAGTTGGGCTGAGTGAAGGGCTTTTCAGCTTAGAGCCAATAAGATCTGTGGCTCTGACCTGGGCATCCTTCGACTCCAGGGCAGGTCCATTTCCAGTGATCTAACTCTTGGCTGGCAGAGCTGCCAGGGCTCTTCACAAGCTGACTTCTGCTGAAGCCCAGGCTTACCACATTGAAAGCCACTGCAGTGGACTGGCCTGTTGGGTCTCCTTGAGGGCAGATCACTGTACAGATCAGCCATTAATAGGCCTGCCACCCAAAAATGCTATTAATACAAATGTTTGAGAATTAAAAAGTCTAATGATCTTGTGTTACTAGACATGATAGTTATCTTAATGAGAAAGCCCCAGAGGCCTAAAGGGTTAAATACTTGCAAAATCCTACAGGTGCTTTCAAAAATACTGTGAAGTAAGCAAGTGCCTCTTGTTGGTTGATGAGTTTATAATTTTAAACATGGCGACTTAAAGTCTTTTGTCATCCATAGTTATATATGATCTGCTGCTCATAAAACTAAAGCGTTGTTGGTTCTGTGTTTAGCTGTCCTCCTATAGGTTCCTATGGACTTTTTCCAGCCACTTTTATTGTATTCAGTACTTTGGGATGGCTCTGTAAACAGATGAAGCCAATAATGTATTAACAGTACCAACTGAGAGAAAGTATGGTTAACTGAGGTTACTAAAAACAAAAAGCAATTCAAATCAATTGGCAATCTACAAAAAGAGTTAAAGATTTTAAAAGCTATTATTAAAATTGCTATATTGGTCTATTATGCTATATTATATGTGTGTACATATTGTATGTCCACATGGGGAAATTTTATTAAGAGTTTTATTTTAAATGGCTTATAGATAAGATTGTCCATAAATTTAAGCTGCTAAAATCAATCAAAGATACATTTTAATTTGTGGGACCTGAATCTGTGTATCATATGTTTTAGACTTGTTGGTAGAAAGAAACTAAAAACATTTTAGATGGTTGTGCTTAAGTTTACTGGCTAAACAAACTACACCATGTTAGATATTTAAGAGGTGTTTTCAAATACATGATTCTTAAAATTTATAGAAGGCATTGGACCTTCTGGTAAATGTTTTCTTAAGTTGTTATCTAACCTTATAAAAGAGAGGGCTAACATTTTTCTGCAATAGCATAGCCAAAATAAGAACTCAAATAATAATCTCATAGCTAGATTCACTTCGCCATCAGCGAAGTATACAGTAAGTAGAAAAAACCTCCCTTTCAGATCAAAGGGAAAGAAAGTTTTAAAGTGAGAATGTAATTTTCCTCATGGGAATTGTCTACCTTAGAAAAACTACTACAGAACATGCCTGTGACTATAGACTTGTAGTTCAGGCCACCGAAGATTAGAGATGGGACACGGGCACTCCCTTGACTTGCATCCTCTGGTCTGCTTTAACACAAACCAGGAGGAAAAGAGTTGCATACTCTTGAAATACAGATTCTCCAATTACTGGTTCTTGTAGTGCGTGGAGAAGAGAGCACACAATGGCCAGTATCATTTGTCCACCTCCCACCTGGGAGATTCTGTGGCAGAGTCTGCAGTGATACACCTCTCTGTGAGCATTTTCGCAATCACCATACACAGCAGATTTCCAGAAAATTCCAGATGGAGGCTTTCCCAGGAAGATCTGCTGACATAGCACCACAATGACCTCACTGCCATTCAGTAAGACACAAATACCTTTTTCAACAAGATTTGGCTTTGAGCCCAGGAAATCTCTTCTGTACTTGCTACATCATAGCTGCAGGAGTAACAGTTGCTCTTTATATCTAGCATTGCCATATTTTTAGAGCTCTCTTTACCTCTTAGTAGCTAATTACTTATCACTTTAATCTCTGTTATGGATATCAATTATTTATGTTAAGCTTTCCCTATTCCAATTACTGTGTGATCTCCCATGATTGGACTCTGATGAATATATATCAAAATCTAAGCATAATACTTAATTCTGTTTAGGCCAACGGCTTACAAATTTCTGAAGAAGCGTACTTACCTTTTTTTAAATATGATTTTCTTTCCCTTGTAAGTCATTTGTTCTTTATAAAAAAAGAATTTATTTGCAAGAGTTTCAGATAGAGAATGAGACACAGAGCATCTTCTACCTGTTGTTTCACTCCCCAAATGATGACAATGGCTGGAGATGGACTGGTCTGAAGCCAAAAGCCAGAGGCTTCTCCAGCGTTTTGCACATGGGTTCAGAGGCCCAAGCATTAGGCTGTCGTGCACTACTTTTCCAGGCATGTTAGCAGGGAACTGTATCAGAAGTCAAGCAGCCAGGACTTGAAACAACACTCACATGGGATGGCAGAATCACAGGCAGTGGCTTTGACTAGCTGTGCTGCAGCATTGGCCCCTAATTCTCTTTTTAATAGAAACCTACAACTTTGTTAAACATTTAGTTAATTTTTTGAAATGGCCACAACATCTGGAGCTGGGCTGATCCAAAGCCAGAAGCAAGGAGTTTCTTCCAGTTCTCCCAGGTGGGTACAGGGGCCCAAGAACTTGGGCCATCTTTCACTGCTTTCTCAGGCACAATAGCAGGGAGCTGGTTTGGAAATGAGGCAGCTGGGACTAGAATTGGCGCCCATACAGCATTCCAGTGCAACTGGCCACTATGCCACAGTGCTGGTCCTATATTTTACTTTTTAACTAAACCTCGTACAGATATTGAATATAATTACATATGTATTTGCGTATGCTCATGTGTGTGTATGCATTATTTAAGTGCTCAAATAAAAATTAGATTTGTATAACATACTAAATATGAACATGATTTAAATAATATTTATCTAGAAGCGTACCAAACCAATAACATAAGAACTTAAACCAGTTTTCAAGAGGTCAGTCAACTAAATAGGACTATATGACTTTCAGAATTGTCAGCTAAATTAGTGATTTTATATTTTTATCTTAATCTCTTATAGTGAGAACAGTGAATAACTTAAGTCAGAATGGAAGAATTTGGTAAAAATTGAAACTCTACAGAAGCTAGGAAAAGAAGTTATAAGCAAAGAGTGATTTTTCTAAGGATAATGTAGATTGTATTAAAATTAAGTCACATAAATTATGTAATATATTGTACACAAATATAACTTAACTAAGAGGAAAATTGTGATAAAAATCAATTTATTGTAAATTTTAAATTATATATCAATGTTATCTGTGTCTTTTCAAGCAAAATTCAAACCTTATCATTCTGCTAAATTAAAGGAATTATATATTAACGTTAGTACATATTTTAATAGGATAATTTAATAGCGAGTTTAATAATGACAGTCACTATTATATAACCACACTTCATTATAAGTTTTCAGTATTAAATATTTTTTTAAAGATTTATTTCATTTCTTTGAAAGGCAGAGTTACAGAGAGAGGTAGAGTCAGAGAGGTCTTTCATCCATTGTTTCACTCCCCAGATGGACACAATGGCCATAGCTGTGCCGATCCAAAGCCAGGAGCCAAGAGCTTCTTCCGGGTCTCCCACATGGGTTCAGGGGCCCAAGGACTTGGGCCATCTTCTATTGCTTTCCCAGGCCATAGCAGAGAGCTGTATCAGAAGAGGAGCAGCTGGGACTAGAACCGGCGCCCATATGGGATGCCAACGCTTCAGGCCAAGGCGTTAACCTGCTGTGCCACAGCGCTGGCCCCAGCATTAAATTTTTTAAAGATTTATTTATTTATTTGAAATGCAGAGATACAGAGAGCAAAGGCAAGGGGGAGGGGAGAGAATGAGAGAGAGGTCTTCATCCACTGATTCACTCTCCAGATGGCCACAATGGCCAGAGCTGCACCCATTGGAGGCCAGTAGCCAATAGCCTCCTAAGGGTCTCCCACATGGGTGCAGGGTCCTAAAGACCTGGGCCAACTTCCACTGCTTTCCCAGACCATAGCAGAGAACTGGATTGGAAGTGGAGCATCCAGGACAAGAACTGTTGCCCATTTTGGATGCTGGCATTGCAGGCGATGGCTTTACCTGCTAAGTCACAGCGCTGGCCCCAGCATTAATTTTGAAAAATTATTTAAATTAACACTGTTCATATTTGGACATGGAGTATTTTTATATCCTCATAATTTGTGTTAGTATTCTGAAAGTAACATTTTTGATTTTTTTTAAAGTTTTATTTATTTATTTAAGAGGTTGATTTACCCACAAAGAGGGAGAGACAGAGAGAAAGGTCTTCCATTCACTGGTTCACTCCCCAAATGGCCTCAAAGACCAGAGCTGGTCTGATCCTAAGCCAGGAGTTTCTTCCAGGTCTCCCATGTGGGTGCAGGGTCCCAAGAACTTGGGCCATCCTCTACCATTTTTAAGATAGACTGTTCTGTACACATCTATGCTAGCTAATATCTGGCTTACATTGCAGTTGCTTTTCCTCTAAATTTGTACAATTTCTTGCAGAAGAATTAAGTACATGCAGTGCTTGCCAATTTTGACCTCTTTTACTACAAGATATTTCATTTCAAAAAATTCCATGAAACTTAAGGAAACATAATTATTTTTACAATTGATTCAACAAAAAATGGCTTAAGAAATGCTCTTTACACTTTTTCAGCCACATCAACAATGTTTTTTTGTCACCATTTCCAATATATATGTTCTGGAATAGTATTTACATGTCATTGTGGAACATAATCTTTTTAAAAATTATTTTAAATTTATAAGCCAAAAATTGTGTTAGCAATAAAACAAGTTCCCATATACTCCTCAACAGATTTCCCCATCAACATCTCATATTAGTGTATTTGTCACAATTAATGAATCACGTCAGCACTGCGGCTCAACAGGCTAATCCTCCGCCTGCGGCACCAGCACACTGGGTTCTAGTCCTGGACGGGCACCGGATTCTGTCCCGGTTGCTCCTCTTCCAGTCCAGCTCTTTGCTGCGGCCCAAGAAGGCAGTGGAGGATGGTCCAAGTGCTTGGGCCCTGCACCCACATGGGAGAACAGGAGGAAGCACTTGGCTCCTGGCTTTGGATCAGTGCAGTACACCGGCAGCAGCGCGTCAGCCACTGCGGCCATTGGGGGGGTGACCCAACGGCAAAAGGAAGACCTTTCTCTCTGTCTCTCTCTCTCTCACTGTCCACTCTGACTGTCAAAAGAAAAAAAAAAAACAGAATTAATGAATCATACCCTGCTTCCCTTAATTTTTAAAGCAGACTTCTTTTATCTGTCCCACCACTCACAATCAACAATTTGCACTTGGCTATTTTTTTTTTTTTTAATTTTAGCTCTCACACATAAGTGAGAAAATGTACTACTTGTATTTCTGTGTTTGGCTTTTTGTTGTCAGTATGGTGTCCTCTAATTCCATCCATTTTTCTGAAAATGAAAAGATTTCATCCTTTTCAATGGTTACATAGTATTCCATTACGTATATATACAACATGTGACTTATCCATTGAGCGGATAATGGACACCTTGGTTGAATTCATATTTTGGTTATTGTGAGTGGTGCTGTTATAAACATAAAGGAGCAGGCATCTCTTTGATACAGTGAGCTCATGTCTTTTGGATATTTTCTCAGCAGTGGGATTGTTGGATCATATGTAGTTCCTTTCCTAGTTTTTAATAAAATCTCCATACTTTTTCCAAAATGGCTGCAATTATTTAGATTTCTACCAAAAGTGTTTAAAAATTCTCCTTTCTCCACATCTTCACCAGCAATTCTTTCCTTTTCTCTTTAGGATAATAGTCATCCTTATCGTGGTTTTGAGTTTCATTTTCCTGATAGCTAGTGATTTTGAGTGTTTTTTCATATATTTTTGGTAATTGTTATTTCTTTTTTTAAGAACTGAATATTCAGGACTTTTTCCATTGTTTAACTGGGTTGATTGTTTTATTGTTGAATTCTTTTGAGTTGCTGGTATATTCTAGATATTTATCCTTTGTCAAATAAGTAGTTACTTAATATTTTCTCCCATTCTTTTTGATGTCTCTTCACTCTGTTCATTGTTACCTTTGTTGTGAAGAAACTTTTGAGTTTGTTATAATCTCATTTGACTAGTTTTGCTTTTATTTTCTGTGCTTTGGGGTCTTATCCAAAAAGTCATCATTTACACCAATGTTGTCAAACGCTTTCCCAGTGTATTCTTCTACTAATTTAATAGTTGTAGGTCTTACATTTAGGTATGTGGCCCATATTTGATTTTTTTCATACATTTAATCACTAAAATATTTCAGAGAAACTCTAAACACATTGAATTTTTATTCTCAAATTGTTGATTTTTTCTAAAGAATATAATCTAAATATTTCATACACAGTAAAAGTTTAACCTCCTAATGTATAACTGTCATTATAGGTATATTTACATAGTTGAAGAAGGCTTGACATCATTATTGAAGGTAGCTAGAAGACATGTGTAAGGAGGTCTAGGTTAAATTGTCAAGTCGACTGTGCTCATCTACTTAGATCATCAGAAAATATAATTTCTGAAGAGCATATATTATCTCCTTCCTGATGTTTGCATTGTAATCATTTTAATTTAAAGACAATAATCACCAAATAATATTTGTATAAACATATTTTCAGTACCTACATTGTGGCATAGCAGGTAAATTAAAGGAACGTATGGGCATTCCATTTCCTAGTCCAAATTAGAGTCATGTCTGCTGTGCTTTTGATCCAACTTGTGTGTATGTGCCTGGGAAAATAGTGCGGGATGGCCCAACTCTTTGGACTTCTGCCAGGCACATGACAAACACAAATGTAACGCCAGCTCCTGGTTTCAGCCTGGTCTAATCCGATCTGATGTAACTGTTTGGGGAATGAATAAGTGTATGGATTGTCTCTCCCTTTCTCTCTTCTCACAATGCCTGTTAAATAAATAAATAAATAAATAAATAAATTTTAAAAGCATTTAAAATAATTAGGAGCTAATAAGTTGATATTTTTCTTAAAAATTCATTAGAAAAAATGTAAAAGTGTCTTATATAAACCATTTGTATATGATATATGTGTTCTACCAACGATTGTTAAAATATTCAAGCACTACTCACCCTTACTTACTCTCCCGTTAGTTTTTTGGTTTTCTCTACTAGGCAGATTTCTCCTAATATGTAATTGAATATAATAAATTCTAGTAAGACATATTTCACAGAAAGTGAAGGTCCCCAAAAGCCAAAATATCTTAAACTATCTTAATTCATTCTTAATCCTTTCTTCATAAGCTTGTCTATGATTTTATCTTTCAGTTACTAGGAAAAAAATTCACACCTTGACATTCATATAGCAATAGAGAGCAAAACAAAACAAACGGGGATGAGCATTTGACACAACACTTCAAATGCCACTTGAGATGCCCATTTCCCATATCTGAGAATGGCTGTGTTTTAATCACAACTCTACTTTCAATTGCAACTTCTTGCTACTGCACACACCGGGAGGCAGCAAGTGATGATTCAAGTACTTGGGTCTCTGCCACCTATCCGGGAGACCAGAGTGCAGTGCTGAACTCCTTGATTCAGCCTGGTGCTGACCCAGTTGTTGCAGGCATTTGGGGAGTGAACCAGTAGGCGGGACTTTCTTCCCTCTCTCCGTCTCTTTCTCTTTCCCTCTCTTCCTTTCAAATATGAAATGAATAAATTTTTAAAATGAAATAAGTAAATTAAAGTGTAATTTTTCTTCTCAACACATTTTGATACCAGATTCCATTAACCAGACCAAGCAATGCAATAACATCCTTATTCAATTTGATTGTTCCTTATCGTCCTATAAGTCTCATTGTAATTTAATTTCATAAACTTCTCTCTCTAGAGATGTACTTACCAGCACTTTTTCTTCTGCTTTCACCTTAGCCTCTAAGATGAGTTCCACTGAGATATGTAAAATTATATTGCTTCCTGCTGAAAACTACATAACAGTTTTAAATGCCTTTTGGACTTGAGATTAAAATATATTAAACAGTTTACATGGTCTCAAATTATCCAGTCCTTTCTTAATAGCTGTATCTGGGACATCAGGGAGATGTGTTAAGTATTCACACGTAACTGTGATTTATTTTTCCTCACTAAAATACAAATTTTATTTAATGATTTTAACTGATAAATAAACATTGTATAAATAGTGGTTCACCATGTGATGTTTCAGTGCATACAATTTTTCTCAATATATACAATAAAGTTCAAATATCGGTAAGCATATCTACTTCCTGAAATATCTATCATTTCGTTAAGGAGAAAAATTCAAAAAAAATTTAGCTTTTAAAATATAAGTTATATGTCATCATCTATAGTCATCCTCCTGTGTAATAGTGCATCAAAACTTCTGTCTCATATACTTATTGCTTAGTTTTTTTTTCTGAATTGTGTTCATTGGAGCATGTTATATGAATTTCTATCAAATTATATACTCTAAACGTGTTTAAAAGGAGAGGGGATGGAGGACGGGATTGGGGAAAAGAGGGAGTGAGGGAAGTGTGGTTGTTTTCTTGGAACACATGCAACACATGACATCTGTTCTCTATATAGTAATATAAAAATTTAAAAAAATTAAAGACAAATGATATTTCCAAATTCAGGTAAACAAACATTACTTTTAAAACCAATTAATTATTCCATTAGAAAAAGATGCAAAATATTCATATGCAAGTCAATTATATTTAAGTACAGGGAAATGTACAAAACTGAGAGGGTAAGGGCACTCATTGGTTCTAGTAGTGAAGACACTGGTAAACATACATTCCATTTAGGAGTTCTGAGTTCAGTACCTGCTTCTGGCTCTGACTTCAGCTTTCTGCTAACACAGTCCCAGAGAGGTGATGGCTCAAGCAACTAGATTCGGCCACCTGCAGGGAAGACCTGGATTGAGTTCCTGGTTTCCAACTTCTGCTTTGCCCAGCAGCCTTGGCCAGGAGTTCACTCATCTCTCTCTCTCTCTCTCTCTCTCTCTCTCTCTCTCTCTCTTTCAAAAGTAAATAAATTTAAATCCAGACTAAGAGACTAAAAATAGGGAAGGTCATATAGAAAATATTAAACATTATAACTATCATTGTAAACTTTATTGGTAATCACTTCGGGTAATGATGGATAGTGAAGGGACACTCCATTACTTTGGTGATTCTTACAAAGCAAAGCATTTCTTTACACAACATTTAACTAGTGTTATTGGTTGTTTGTGACTGAAGTTCAGGACAGATTATTTCTTAATCATTAACAACCTTGAAGTCCTAGAAGCTAAGATACTGGTAATGAAGTTTCATGCTTCAGAGAAGTAGCCTTTTCCGCATCAAATGTAATACATATTCAATTCCTCCTGTGTTCCAGGATCTCTAGTTCAAACCTGCTGAATGTATGAATTTTGTTTGCATTACCACTCATCATCATTTTTTCTTACTTTACATACTTCCCTCTCACCCACACAATCAACTTTTGTAGAGTTATTCATGATAACTTATCCTATGAAATTACTTCTACTTATGATATACAATGATATATATTACAGTAATTTCTTGTTTGAACTACTTGTGATTAAGAATTCAGAGATTTACTGGTAGGGTGTTTTGTTGAGAAATGTTTTTATTATAATACACTATTTCAGAGAAGCTAAATTATTTACGAATAAGATTCATGGAGAAGGCTGCAAGCTGCATACCCATTAGATCTCTAGTAGATACTGAAATTTGCTTTGTTCATTTTTGGTATGTTTTAATGGACTGTCTAGACTCATGAAACTACTGTTTTCTAATCTTTAAAATAGTCACTGATCAAAACAGGTTATTGAGACTTCTGATTCATATATTTAAAGTAATCTACATATGCAAAGAATTCATTAAGTGGCTTAAATCATTGGATATTTTTCTTTACTTCTCACTTTCTGTCATCAATAGAACTTTTATATACATTTAAAAATAGTTATTTTATATTCCAAATAATAAGCAGATATGTCTTTTTGTGGTTAGAGATAAATACTTAATATAAAATAAGCACAAATGTAATATTGACTTTAAGATGAATGATGATGGTTAATATTGAGAATTACTGATAAGCACTCAAGAAACTGATCAGTTCTTTCTATGGATTTTGTCCTAATATCCAAACATTTCTGCAAGTATTAGCACTTTCTACATGTTTCAGCAGCACAGCAAGCACATGGAGTTTCATAGCAAATGTTGTCTTTACATGAATGTTTGTATGATCTTTGATAATTTGAATGGTGTACATGTCAAGTTTCAAAATACATTAATTTGAATTTCATCTACTTATGAATTGTAATAAAAATGCAAAGCAGTGGACCCATTTCACAAAGATAGCATTTTAAATATACATTTTTCTTTATTATTATTTCATTATTATTTCTTTATTATTATTTCATTTCATATTATTATTTCAATATAAAAAATTATTTGACAGGTAAAGTTAAGACAGAGATAGAGACGGATAGAAAGGTCTTCCTTCCGTTGGTTCACCCCCCAAAAGGCCGCTGCAGCTGGAGCTGTGCCGATCTGATCCGAAAACAGGAGCCATGTGCTTCCTCCTGGTCTCCCATGTGGGTGCATGGCCCAGGCACTTGGGCCATCCTCCACTGCCTTCTTGGGCCACAGCAAAGAGCTGGACTGGAAGAGGAGCAACCGGGACAGAACCCGGCACCCCTCTGGGATGCTGGTGCTGCAGGCGGAGGATTAACCAAGTGAGCCACAGCACAGGCCCTATTATTTCATTTTGAAATCGTCATCCTCAGCTACATTCCTTCCTTATTTTTTACTCTGTGATATTTTCATTGGGAGTTTTATATATGAGGCCATTGTTCTATCTAAGTTTTTAGACTTTACTGTCAGGACAAGCATTTGTTGCAGCGTTACCACGTGGGACATTTGCATCACATATCAGCATGCCTGGGTTTGAGCCTGCATTATCAGACACAGAAATAAAACACAACTAACATTCAACAGATTCCTGTACATGATTGTATTCTTATTTTAAAACACTGTCTTCATTGCCTTGTCATGAAGAAGTTTTAAACACCTCTAAGTAAGTTCTTCTCTTCTCTTTGATTTCCAGAAATGTGATCTATATTCACACCAATGTGAGCAGTTAGATCACACTCTCAGTGCAGCCATTTAGACTTGATGACATTTGCATTATGCAATTTGAAATCACTTTCTTTTTTAAAAAGTGGTTCACTAACTATGGAAATTCTCTACCCAATAACTTTTAGAACAGTACCTTTTCCTAAAATTCAGTTTCTTATTTTTGTGTATTTTTGACTACTATTCTAAGTTAATGTCAAAACCTCCCAGAGCAAATTTTACAGATGCCATATAATCTAACTTTGGGGAATTCTTTTATAAATGTGTTCTCCAAGTGCTAAATATTTTTCTTAGTAAGAAAAATAAGGAAAATCTTCATTTAAGTCTGAGAATGTTGTTGAAACATGGTATTATTTAAAAGTATAACCAGCATCAGTTGCATGATAATCCTTTGATGCCATGTTTACATTTATATTGATGGGGATGATATCCACACCAACTTTATGAAACAGACAATGGTGTCACTTTTACTTTGCAGATGAGGGATCTGAGACCCAAAATGTTGAATAATTTGCATGTTATTAGGGCTACATTAAATAACCATCCAGGTCTCCTTCATGGGTGGCAGGAGCCCAAGCACTTAGGTCATCCTCTCATGCCTTTCCTCGGCCATTAACCACTAGCTGAATCAGAAGTGGTGCAGCTGGGACAAGAACCCCTATGGCATGCAGGATTTGCAGGTGGTAACCACTCTGCCATCACACTGGCCCCAGTCTTCTAGTCTTCTAATCAGTAATTATAACTAATATTTCTTGGGCATGTACAATATAAAAACCACTGAACAAAGCATTTTACTTATTTATTATCTCAGAGCATATACCTACTTACCTTATGATGTAAATAAGTATGTTTTTTCTTTGTCTATCCTAAAGAAGATTCTGCTAAAAAGTCAACTAATTAGTTCAAGATTAAATCTAATCTTACATGGTGAATCTTATTGAAGTCTAAAATTTTAAAAATGTATCTAGATTATCTTACCTTAAACTCAATTGTGCAACAAACTGAGACTTGTTATGGGTTTATGTCTGTCAGCTGAAATGTAAAAATATCCTCATACAATAATCATGTAATTGTTGCTGGCTATGCCTCTATGTAATGTAAATATAAATATACTTATATATACAATTATACACACAATTGAGCAGCTCTATATGTTTCCTAGTATTCAGCATTTGAGAGCATAATTAAGCATTAGGAACAATGGAGTTATTTTATTTTAGCAAACAAATATATGTACAAACACAACCTTTTTCAAAGCATCCATTATTAACAAAAGAGTGAAGAAGTTGGGCAATATATGGCTACTTCTATAGTATTAATTATAAATTCATACCAGTATATAGCAAAGTATTTAATTTGATTGCCCTGATTAAATAAATAATAGCTTATTTCTAAGAAACAGCATTTGAGTTTCATAAACTTTGAATTCAAATCTCTGATTTCATACCAGACTCTTTGTCCACAGATCACCTAATCAATTTCCAATTTGTCCAAAATCCCTTTCCATTACTTCTAGTTTTCCCAGATAGCTTGTGCCTACACGGTGTCCTCCCACCCACCATCTGTCATGTTAAGTTTTTCTCTGTCATTACTTAAGAAAAACAACTACCACAATTAAAAACAAACTGTTCTGCTCAAATTAGGATATATTTGACACATGGTGTTTACTTGAATTTATGACTATGAGATAATACATCCCCATACTTCAGGATTTGAACAAAATTAAAACTCCTAACTATGAAAAAACTATGTAAATCAAATGTACAAAACAATAGTGAAGAGACAATAGAACATATCCATATACAGCATGACAAACAGAGATTTTAAATATTCCTGAAAAATAAAAATATACATGATTTTTTTTTACTTATAAGTGCACAATTCTGGGCCACTTTTACAAAATGACCCAGATATTTATACAAAAAATCAGATAAGTTCTTGTTTTAAATAGTCAACAAAACTGATAGAGAAATTAAAAAACATAGAAACACAAGTATAAAACACATTGGGATGTTATAATAGATATTACATGAAGTATTTTAATTTAAGAATATGTACCAATTTAGGAATGCTTCTGTAGAAAATTAATCTTTGCTATTGTTAAACCATGCTCAATTAACTAGTGTGTGTATATTTTAAGGTGTATGACCGAGCAAAATGCTTGAGATCAGATGGGCACCATTTCTCAGTTTCTTCTATTGAAAACAAGACTCTATTATTTGAATAACAGAGCCTAAGAATATTCAACTCAAGAATAGAGAGTTTGATACTGAATACAAGAAGAATCATCCTTAAATATTAACTCTCATAATTGATATATAACTTTTTATTCTGTATGTCAGATTTTTACAACAGTCCTAGGCGAAGTTGGTAGTGAGGGCACTGTAAACCTAAAGACTGAATTGTTACCTTCTGGTGTGTTAAATATCAGTGACTGTAACCCTAAATGGGCAGGGAGTATTATGCTACTGGGTAGAGAATCAAATATGAGGAAATAAGAGAGGTTAAGATGATGATTCTAGATGAAAGCATGCTTTGATCCTTAATTGATGAAGTGTTATATTAATTGATGTTTTATAGATAACTGAATTTGCAATTTATGGAAGATGACACTTGGGTGAAAAGAAGAGAAAGCATGTGCCTCAAGAAAAGGAAGATAGAGTTAAATGACTGTAAGATTTTGTGATAAATATTAATATGATCTAGTTGGGAAATGCGGAAGAAGTTAAAAGAAAAGGATGTTAGAAGAAACAGATTTAATAAGAGCATGTCATCCTCCTTGCTGAAAATTTAGGTATTTCAGAATCAGGGAACCAACTTTTATTTTATTGAAACAGAAAATATATCTATAATGACTTTCTATGAAATGATAAAGCTTACAGTTTATTTCTCCCAATTCCCTACAGTATATTTAAACACAAAAATATTGTATAAAAATAATTATTTAATTGTTTCAATGTCTCCAGAGTGATGCATTACTGACTTAAGAAATATTTTAAAATATGTTTTCTTATATATACTCCAGAACTTGTAAAATCCATTGATTATATGCTTTCTGGTAGTAGTAACTGAAACATTCTTTATAAATTAATTTAATTTAATTGTTGATTATTAATTATCATTATTAAAATTATTTAAATGTTTTAATATTCTTGTTTTAGATATATGTTTTCCATATAACTAAAAAAAAAAAGTTATTCATCTTCTTCAAAATGCTAATGCTCTGGCTGCTTCCCGTCGCTCCTATAATGTCCAGTACCACTAACCCATACTTCCTGCCTTACTATGTGAACTCAAGACACATTGCATTATTTTCAACACCTATGCTCCTCCTGGCCATAAAACTTTCAAAATACTGCCACCTGTTCTGAGACTTCTTTTTCTTTCCATTCTTCACTCATCATAGTTTTCTGAGCTCAATTATATTTCTTTGAGGGTATTTTTACAGAAATTAGTTGTATGTCTTAAAAAGGAGCTTCCGGGCTGGCGCCGGGGCTCAACAGGCTAATCCTCCACCTGCAGCACCGGCACACCGGGTTCTAGTCCAGTCGGGGCGCTGGATTCTGTCCCGGTTGCCCCTCTTCCAGTCCAGCTCTCTGCTGTGGCCCGGGAGTGCAGTGGAGGATGGCCCAAGTACTTGGGCCCTGCACCCCATGGGAGACCAGGAGAAGCACCTGGCTCCTGGCTTCGGATCAGCGTGGTGCGCCGGCCGCAGTGCACCGGCCGAGGCGGCCATTGGAGGGTGAACCAATGGCAAAGGAAGACCTTTCTCTCTGTCTCTCTCTCTCTCTTTCACTGTCAACTCTGCCTGTCAAAAAAAAAAAAAAAAAAAAAAAAAAGGAGCTTCCATGTATTTGTTTCTAGGGTCCTTATTCCAATTGAAATTTTGAATTTGAATGCCAGGATTCTTTTTAATTAATCGGTATGTTCTCAGGTGTTACTTGCATCTGAAACTATCTGAATCAGTGAATGATGACCATGTTGTTTTGTTCCTATTTATTTCAAGTGTGCTGTGTTCTATACATCTAGAAACATATAGTAACACTGAGAAACAATAACACAAAGTTATAATTTTTGGTGAAAAAAACATTTAAATAAAAATTAAGATAAAAATAATTATTGGATTTATTTTGAGATATTCAAGGCAAGTCTGGTATTTCAACAAAATAATTAGAACTTGCTGATAGATCTAGGAACACAGAAAGTAAAGAATATTGGAGCATTTTCAAAAAGGCAAAGCAAGTTAATAACGTTTTCATTATTTCCAATGTACTTATTATAACAAAGATGCTGCTTACAAAATTAAAATATAAATTATACAATGCTTCTTAAACATAATATTTTCATGCAACAAAGAAGGTACCAACGACCAAATATTTGTGACTAAAATCCATGTTTATGCAATGGTGTTGGGTCTTAGTCCACCTGTACAAGGATGGACAAGGATGGACTGGGTCCGAGGAAAGGTAAGTGCGCCGCTGGCCTGTTCCCCAGCCTCCTGGTCCCGGAGACAATCAGACGCAGCGGGGAGCCAAGTCTAGCAAGGACTCAGTCACCTTCTGCATAATAGTACCTTTTATGACACAAAACTGCAGAGTCATTGGGGCAGGGCTAAGGACCAACCAATCACTTAAAAAATCACCTTATGGGGGGATTTCTATAGGACTAGCCCTATGTCTATACACTTGTTACTAGTTTTGTTACCTCCCTTGTTGTTGCGCAGCCAATTAGTTTTAGTGGTAAACAACTTTGGATTCCGCCCATCTTACTTCCTCTGGGCGCCATCTTACTTGGCTCCAGCTCGGGCGGGGGCACCCGGGCCTGGCCTGGCCTGGCCTGGCCTGGCCAGGCTCATGCCCCACAGATTCCCCCTTTTTGTTTTAGCACGTGGTCCCTGTCTTAGGTTGCCCCCAGCCGTCCTTGCCCTTACCCGTCATTGGTAACCCAGGCAGCTTGGCCATGAGCCCTGTCTTAGGTTGGTGCAGGACGCTGGGTGCTTTACCCGTCTTGGGGTGTCGCATGACTTGTAATTATGGGGGTGTGGTGAGCTTTCTCCACCGCCTGTCTTAGGTTGTTCCGGTCCATCCGGAATCTTACCCGTCATTGGCAATGTGGAGAGCACTGGGGGCGCTTCCGCAGTTCAGGGGATCGTAGCTCTCTGTGGCTAGCAGCCTCTGGTAATGAACCTCAACCTGTCTTACCCTTGTTGCCTCTATGCGCTGTTGTATAAACTGTATAAGCCTATTCATTATGCATGGGCCAATAGCAAGGATTAAAAGCAGGGCAAGAAGCAGTCCAAGAAGAGAGAAGAGGTAGGGAAAGAGTCCATTAAGGCTCATCCAAAAGAGGCTTTCTTGGAGTTCTCTTCGTCTTTTTCAGGTCCTCCTGAAGTGTTTTGATGATCTCGTTTGGGTCATCAAATCCCCCGTCACTGGGCTGGGCATGGGCACTTCAGGATCACAGTGAAGAGTAGCATCATCACCTGCCTCTGGATCTCTGTCCGTTTCTGGAAGAGGAAAGACAAGGGGATCTCCCTCAGGGGCAAACTGCTCCCTGGGTGGGTTGTTACTTGCATCGGGCATAGGCCTGATATTTCTGGCCGGTATTCAAATTGGAGTCAACTCCCTTATGGGGAACACACAGCCAAATCCTCTTCCCAACTGAATCAGTTGGTCAGGCCCTCTCCAGAGTCAGGTGAGAGGGTCTCTCCATCTAACGAGCATCTGAGGTTTAGGGGTTAAATGCCCCCCATGTTTTTGGAACCTTGACTCCCTTGACCCTTTCGAAAAATTTAAAATATTGATGGTAAACAAGGCCTTATGTAACTGTAGATGGGGGGTAGCCACTCCCCCTTTTTGTTTTAATAACTTTTTTGAGGCATTGATGGTTTTTTTCCACCATAGCCTGTTCCTGTGGGTTGTAAGGAATTTTAGTAGAGTGTTGAATCATTTTACGTTTTGGCAGCACTTTTAAACATCCCAATTGGTTATTATTTTTGTAAGATGAAAGATATATCTTTTGATATCTCCAGGGGCCCTTTTGGAGATACCAAAAGTTTAGAGAATTTAGAACTTTGATTTTTAGAAAGTTTGTTAAAGGTGCCAAGAGAACTTAGAGTATTTGGTTAGAATAGAATTTTTTAACATCCTGAAATGATAGCCCTTCATTAGACAGGGTGATCTTAACACTTTTAGACCAGATTTAATCATAAAGGTATTTAGCAATGCTTTTCATCAATTTGAACTTAACAGAGACAGTAGAGTACACAATAGATTACCTTGACAGAACATGAATTTTATGCTTTTTGTTATTGAATAAACCAGAAATAAACACCTTGAACATAAGAGTTAGTACACAAAATCCTCACATGACTTAGAACTATTTAACAGAGCTAAAAAGGACCTAACTTTAGAAATGGCAGAGTAACCCATTAAGCAGACACTATTAAAATAGACATTACACTTTTTGCAAAAACAGAGTAAGATTTACGATTGAGACCATTTCCAGATATTTGCCAACATTAGTACACATTTTTTACTTTAACTTTAGGTCAATGTAATTTTGGCATTAGCACATAACTTAAAGAAAACTCTGTAAACAATTTTAAAGTTGTAAACCTTTTAAAACCTTTTATGACTTGCTCACACCTTCTGAAACTTTATACCTGTAGTTACTTTTACATAGTCTTGAATTGTCATGTATGGACAATCTATGAGAATACATGCTAACAAACTCAAAAAGTCTCTCTTATCGAATTTAAGATGTGAAAAGTACACAATACATTTTCCCACATTTTGCTTAGCATTGATGCCTAGATGGCTTAAGACACTGAGTTATTAATGAATACCACACCATTATTTGAATTAAAAGTCAAAATTACATTTCCATGCTTTTAAGTAACATAAGAATAACTCCTCCTGGACAGCAAACATGGACACTAGCACATGTTTACAACTTTGAAAAGATCTTCATCGTTAAGAGAAACATGTTTAAAGCATATCAAAGACATGTAAAACTGAGCAAGTGAGCTACCAAGCAAACTGAAGGGCTTTGGCATTAACTTAATTCTCTGAACCAATCTGTATTGGCTTACTTTAGTTAACTATATAAGGGCTTGTATACACAGAATTTACTCTCATTTTTATAAGACCACTCTAGCTGGAAAGCAAAAACATGAATACAATATAGGTCTGACATTATTCACAACATTTTAATATACTTTGCATAATTTGAATTGACTCAAACAGTTGTTACTTTAACAAATTTAGAGTCCCATCCTTTGAGAGTTCCAGGGATCCTACTGGAAATCCCAAAGTTGTTAGACTCCATTTGAGAATTTAAACTGTTAGAGAGTCAACCGCTTAGCCAAAAACTAGTACGTATAACCTGAATATTTTAACCAAAGCTGTGGGGTAGATCTGATCAGAGTTAGGTAATCACTCAAACATTAAAGACAGACAAATCCAATAAAACACGAAACCTTCAAGACACGTGCAAACTCTTAGATAAGTTAACTACAGCAGCACAGAAAAGAGCTGGTCATCAGCATGGGAGCCCATTGCTTAGGGCAGGGAAACACATCTGAAATAAAGCGGCAGGGAATGAGAGGCTTCCATAGTGGAGAAAAAGTTTTATTAACTGCAAATAAAGACTCATTAGGTTGGAAAGGGTTAATGGATTGAGGTTTTTGTTCTTTTAGGTAAGGCCAGTGGTAGCCAAAGGCATTTTTTCTTCCCCCTCCTAGTGAGGACAGCATTGAATTGTAAATGGAGAGGAAAAAAGCAGCCCTTGGGACTAGTCTCCCTAGAATACCTGGCCAAGGCCTGCAGGGGTGCAACAGGCTACACTGACTGGAAGAGAGTGCAAAGAAAGCCAGGGTCCCCCATTTACAGGGAAGACTGTGCATGCTGGGGCCTAGCAGGACTGGCTGTGGGGTTGAGTAGGCACGCTGTAACAAACTGATCCCAAAGGTCCCCAGCCAGCAACTTATGATGGAGACTGTGTTCGACCCTAGCTACAAAATTTGGCAATGACTCTCCCAGCTTTTGTTGCACCCCTTCCATGGGAGATTCCATGGGCCCCTCATCCAGCTTGTACCAAGCATTAAGTCCTGCCTGCCTCACTTGTTCATGGTACTGAGCAGGTAGCACAGCTTGCTGGATCCCCGTAGAGAACCCTTCCCCCATCCCAGCCAGCATAGCATATGTAATAGGGATAGCTGGCTGGGCTGCTCGGTTAGCTTCCGCACTCACCCGGCACTCCTCCTTAAGGAAGGCGCACCACTTTATGAACTGTGAACTTGTGAGGACTACCTTGGCCACGTCCAACCAGTCCTTGGGGAGGCTTGGGTGATAAGCTATATCTTGTAGCAATGTTTGTGCCCAGGGGGAATTTGGCCCATCTTCCACCACTGCCTTGCGAAGCTCCTTTAAGTCCTTCCCTTCCCAGAGATACCACTCCAGAGCTCTGTTGCCGCCTGGAGCTAAATTAACAGGGTAGGCCTGAGGCAGCAGGTTCCCTGGCCCAGAGTTCACTTCCCTATGCTGCTTTATGTCCACCGGATAAGCTTCCGCAAAGGTCGCCTCATTTCTCCTCTCCCCTCCTGGGCAATCATAAGTGCCCAGATCACAAAGCTCCCTCCCTGGCTCTACATAGGGGGAGGCCGCTTCTGCTTCTGCCCCGGGGAGGTATGGGGGTGGTCCCGGCCCTTCTAGGGTGGATGGGCTAGGCGGGACGATTTTTACTTTTGTTTTTACCTCAACAGTTCGTGCCTCCACAGGCTCTCTGCATTCCTGATCAAACTTAGCCCATTTTCTCTCCCCGCCATCTTCCTCTGAGGTTTTAAGCTCTCCCAAGTCCTGCACTTCCTCTTTCTCCCTCCCGCCCTCTGAAGCTAGGGTTATAGCCTCTGGGTGGAAGGATGCTTTAAGGGCAGTATCAAAGTGTCTCTCCCTCTTAAGGGTGAGTTTTTCCACCCATAACCAAGTGTTCCAAGAAAAGAGATTGGCCGTCTGAATCCAAAGGGCCAAGGTTATGACAGCTACCCAGACACTTTTTAACATATAGCATAAGGCCTTTAAGGCCAGGTCCTTTTGGGACGAAACTGCATAAACCATACTAAGGTTTTCACTTACCCTGAGAGACCGCTTAGCCTCGGCCGAAAAGTAACTGTTCATGCCACACGTTGGGCGCCAGATGTTGGGTCTTAGTCCACCCGTACAAGGATGGACAAGGATGGACTGGGTCCGAGGAAAGGTAAGTGCGCCGCTGGCCTGTTCCCCAGCCTCCTGGTCCCGGAGACAATCAGACGCAGCGGGGAGCCAAGTCTAGCAAGGACTCAGTCACCTTCTGCATAATAGTACCTTTTATGACACAAAACTGCAGAGTCATTGGGGCAGGGCTAAGGACCAACCAATCACTTAAAAAATCACCTTATGGGGGGATTTCTATAGGACTAGCCCTATGTCTATACACTTGTTACTAGTTTTGTTACCTCCCTTGTTGTTGCGCAGCCAATTAGTTTTAGTGGTAAACAACTTTGGATTCCACCCATCTTACTTCCTCTGGGCGCCATCTTACTTGGCTCCAGCTCGGGCGGGGGCACCCGGGCCTGGCCTGGCCTGGCCTGGCCTGGCCTGGCCAGGCTCATGCCCCACACAATGGCATCTATATATGTTTAGTATTTTTTCATTTATTTTCATGCAATGATTCTGAACCAAATTTTTCAATTTTTAATTGAGTTATGTTATCTGAAATAAAATTCTAACATATATTGAAGTGTTTATCATTTAAAATCAATCCTCTATGATCAAATTTTCAGTTTGCATCAAGCAATTTCAATTTTTTTTTATTAAAAGCACTATGCATGCGGCAGATAGATATGTACAAATCATGGAATGCTGATGTCACTCTCCTTCAAACATACTGCAGCAATAATCAGCGTTGAGTGAACAAATATGCATTTTTGCTATAACACAAAACATGTCTTTTTTCTAAAGTTAATACATAATTTTTTTTCTCTGAGAACATCTCTGTCATCTGTATGCTCAAGGGATCAGCATTAAACCCAGACCCCAACTGTGCAGCTGTGGTGGACTCTGATAAAAGAGGCTTTCAAAAGTCATTCATTCAAATAAATGTTGGGAAACACAAGTGCATTCTATTGTCTGATTCATAGGCCCAGAAAGACACAGGTTGAGTTCACCTTCTTCAATTTCTTTTTCCTGCTTTTCTTTATAAGTCATCTATTCTGTTTATGAGTTTCATGAGTAAACGCCATCTTTTTACTCTTTTGTACATGTTTAGAATCTACATGCTACTAGCATTTTAGTGTAACTGTGTTTGAAAATTTCTAAGAAAACGAGGGATTTTCAAAAGTTTGTGCAAATCTGTATTATTATAAAATTACTCAAGGATTTCAAAAACATTTTCCACGAAAATAAATGTACCCTTTAATTTCACTTTTCCATAAACTTTTGAAGTGCTCTGGTGTATAGGTGTGTGTGTGTGCATGTGGGTGTGCATTACACTTAATCTTTACTTTGCAATTATTTTTAATTTCATCTTTAGTGTGTCTTATATTTTCCTGTATAAAGTAACCAGTTGTTGCCTTACTGCTTGTTTTGTGCAAATCCCCAGCTACAATTTGTTTAGATTTTATCTCCATTCTTCTATGCATGACAGAGGCTGGGTTATTTAAAACGATCTACCTCTGCTGGGCTCCTTTTTGGTTTAATGTCTAATCTTCCATCTGAGTCTTTTCTCTGTAAAACCCTTAAACAAGGTTAGATAGAAATACCATATCCTGAGAGGAGGAAGGACAGAGCAAACCAAATGTATTGGTCAAAAGCAGGGAAGGGTTTTAGCTCCCCAAAGCCCAATCTGAGGAAAGACAAAAAGAAGGTAATGGCTTCCTGTATCTCTGGGGAGCTCCTGCTATAACAAATGTTAGCCAGAATGACACAGTTAATGCCCCCACCTGACTGCACTTGCCATGCCGTACTGCATTGCAAGCACCCTGGAGAAGCAGAGTGTGACTTATCTCCCAGAAGAAAGGCCAAGCGGCTAAGCAAAGGTCCTAATCAACTGCACAGAGTCTGCCGGGGTGTATCTCCTGGGCGAGAAAAACAACAGGCACCAAGGGCTGCACAGTTCTTACTATCTAAAAAATAAATAAATAAATAAATAAATAAATAAGAATGTTTTCCAAATGCCCACTATACAGTTTTACTTAATGGTCTATTTACAATGCTTGGGGCCGGCGCCACGGCTCAATAGGCTCACCCGGTTCTAGTCTTGATCTGGGTGCCGGATTCTGTCCCGGTTGTCCTTCTTCCAGGCCAGCTCTCTGCTATGGCCACGGAGTGCAGTGGAGGATGGCACAAGTCCTTGGGCCCTGCACCCACATGGGAGACCAGGAGAAGCACCTGGCTCCTGGCTTCAGATCAGCGTGATGCGCTGGCTGCAGCGTGCCGGCTGCGGCAGCCATTGGAGGGTGAAACAATGGTAAAGGAAGACCTTTCTCTCTGTCTCTCTCTCTCACTGTCCACTCTGCCTGTCAAAAAATAATAATAATAATATTTGCAATGCTTGGAATCCATTTGGTTGTGCCATATAACAAAGTATTTTGGCAAACTGTTTAACTTAAAGATTTTATGTTTCTCTAATTTTCCTGCACTCACACATTTATTACCGCATGATTCGCCTTAACCAAAATATAGAAAAAATATAAATATCTTATAACAGATGAAAAGTTAAAGAAAATGCACCATTCATACAAAATGAAATACCATTCAGCCATTAAAATATGATAGTTTCTAAAGATTTATTTATTTATTTTAAAGTCAGAGTTACACAGGTAGAGGAAAGGCAGAGAGAAAGAGAGAGTTGTCTTCCATACTATGGTTCACACCCTAATTGGCAGCAATTGCCAGAACTGCACCAGTCTGAAGCCAGGAGCTTCCTCTCTGTCTCCCTCACAGGTGCAGGGGCCCAAGCATTTGAGCCATTTTGCACTGCTTTCCCAGGCCATAGCAGAAGCGGAGTAGCCTAGTCTCAAACTGGCATCCATTTGGGATGCTGGTGCTTCAATCTGGGGTGTTAACCTACTGTGCCACAGCGCCGCCCCCACAATATGATATCTTTTCACATACAATAACATAAATGGAACAGGAGTGGGGTGGAATGAGAAGACCATGCAAAGATGGCCACTGTCAAGCTAGCGTCAGTTACTCGGGAATGGCTTTGGAACCCACCTGGCAACAGAGCCTGCCTGGCAACAGTCTGTGATTGGTTAGGGCATAAAACACCCCTTGACTGGATTGGCTTCCTTGGTTATATAAGCTGCTGTACCAACTGAAATAAACGAGTCTGTGGGCTGCTCGCCTCTGGCCCAGCTTTACCCGACATGGTGTCTGTGTCATGACTCCACCCTTCTTGTCCCCACCACGCACCTCCAATCAGAACAAAACAGCAACACTGGAGGATACTATGCTAAGTGAAATCAGCCAGGAACAGAAAGACAAACACCCCACAGTGTCACTCATATGTAAAATCTAAATGTATTGTGATCATTGGAACTGGGAACCACTAGTAATTACCAGAGAGTAGGGAAAGTAGGAAGAGCAGGGAGGGCAAAGAGAGGTGGACACAAGATATTAAGTTAGAATTAGATAGGAAGAATACATTTCAGTGCCCTAATGCACAGGAAATAGACCATAGTAACAATAATGCATAATATGTTCCCAAATAGCTAGGGGAGAGGATTTGAATGTTTCTTTTTGAGAAAACATCTTTTTAATTTGCATTACAGTCAAGGGCTTAATGCTCCACTAGATGAAAACTTTAACAACTAAAAAACAAAATGACCCTAGTTTAGCCAGGAATTATAGGCAAGAGCTGTAAAAAATAATCAAATGAAAAGATGATCATTTTACCCATAAACGGTAAATTTAAAAGTAATCACAAATCATTAAAACTATAGTAGCATAACCTTCTAAACCATTGGTTTGACAATGATATAAACCAAAGATTAATCCAACTATATTTGCAACAGTACTGGTACACACAGGGATTTTTTTTTTTTTTTTGCAAGGCATAGTTAGACAGAGAGAGAGAGAGAGAGGAGGAGGAGAGAGAGAGAGAGTTAATAAACAGTGAGAGAGAGGCAGGTCTTCCTTCCATTGGTTCACTCCCCCAGTTGCCACTACAGCCAGCACTGTGCCGATCTGAAGCCAGGAGCTGGGTACTTCCTCCCAGTCTCCCATGCGGGTGCAGGATTCTAAGCACTTGGGCCATTCTCCTCTGCCATCCCGGGCCACAACAGAGAGCTGGACTGGAAGAGTAGCAACTGGGACTAGTACCCTGCGCCCCAACTGGGACTAGAACCCGGGTGCCGATACTGCAGGCGGAGGATTAGCCAAGTGAGTCATGGCACTGGCCCACACAGGATTTTTTTTTCCTTTTCCTTTTTCTAAATTTAGCTCCCACATGGAAGGAAGATCATATGCTATTGTTTTTCCTGTTTCCAGTTCATTGTATTGCATCCATCCTATGGGAAATTGTAGAAGTTCATTCTTTTTTATAGCTGAATAATATTCCATTTTGCATATTAACCATACTGTCTCCATCCTTTCATCTGATGATGAACACTCTGGTTTACTCCGTGTTTTAACTATTGTGAACAGTGCTGCTACAACACATGGTGGTGTAGGTACTTTATGATAGAATGTGTTTATGTCTTTTGGGTATATATCCAGGAGTAGAATTGCTGAATCATATAAAGAGTCTATTTCTAGTTTTTTTTTTTTTTTAAGAAATCTCCACACTATTTTCCACAGTTGCTGCACTATTTTATATCCCCATCAGCAGTGACAAGTGTCCCCCTTTCTCCACATCCTTGCAAGCATTTGTTACATCTTTCTTTTGAATTTTAGCCATTCTGACAGAACTGATATCTCAATGTGGTTTTGATTTGCATTTCCTTGATAGTTGAACACTTTTTTATATATTTGTTGCACATTTGTATTTCTTTTGTGGAGAACTGTCTTTTGAAATCCTTTAACCATTTCTTAATTAGATTTTTTTTATTATTTGAGTTCTTTTATATTACTGACATATTCTGAATATTAATTCTTCATTAGATAGGTTGTTCACAAATATGTCTTCCCATTTTTTGGACGTCTCCTCACTCTTGATCATTTCCTTTGCTGTCAGACGCTTCTGAGGTTGCTATAATCCTATTTGCTTACTTTTGCTTTTGTTGCCTGTGCTTTGGGCGTCTTATCCAAGAAGTCACCCCTACATGAATGTCTTGGAGTGTTTTCTCTACATTTTCTACCAGCATATTCATAGTCTTAGTTCTTTATATTTAGGTCTCTGATCCATCTTGAGTTGATTTTTGCATGGAACTGATTTAATAATTTTACATATATACATCCAGTTTTGTCAGCATCAATGGTTGAAGAGATTATCCTTACTACTAAGCACTTTTGTCAAAAATGGCCAGCATCACCAATCAAGTTACCTGCTAATGCAAATGGGAAAGCAACAAAATATGGTCCGTGTGCATGGGCTCCAGTACACAAAAGGGAGACCCAGAAGTAGCTCTGGCTCCTGGCTTTGGCCTGACACATCGCTGGTCATTGCAAAAAGAAAGTCTCCCTTTCTCTGTCTCCACCTCATTCTCTATACATCTGACTTTCAACTAAATATATAAATGCTTTTAAAAACTCAGTTGGATGAAATCTTTGCTTAGTATATACTGAATTGATCTTCTGTATATAAAGATAATTGAAAATGAAAAAAAAAAAACCTGGTGTTAAATTGGAAATTGCATACAAAATTAATCAATTTTTAAAAAATATCATGTAGGATCTCTGTCTTTAATGTGCTATACACTGTTATTTAATGCTATAACTAGTACTCCAACAGTATTTTCCACTTTGTGTTGCTATGTGGGGGCAAACTGTTGAAATCTTTGCTGAATATATACTGAACTGATCTTCTGTATATAAAGAGAATTGAAAATGAATCTTGATGTGAATGGAAGTGGAAAGGAAGCGGGAAAGGGGAGGGTTACGGGTGGGAGGGAAGTTTTGGGGGGGAAGCCATTGTAATCCATAAGCTGTACTTTGGAAATTTATATTCATTAAATAAAAGTTAAAAAAAAAAGAAAAAAAAAACTCAGTTGGCTGTATGTATATGGATTAATTTTTTTAACTCTTTTCTGTTCCATTGATCTATGTGTCAGTTTTAGGCCAATACAATGTTGTTTTAATTAATAAAGCTTTGCAGTATGCTTTGAAGTCAGGCAATCTCTCCAGCTTTTTTTGTTCTTTTTTCCCCATTCTAGGTCTTTTGTGATTCCATATTAATTTTAGGTTTGCTTTTTCCAATTCTGAAAAGAATGCCATTGGAATTTTGATAGGGATTGAATTGAAGCTGTAGTTTGCTTTAGGCATTACATATATTTTAATGTATTTTTTTTTCAATTCATGAACAAGGAATAGTTTTCATGTTTTGTGTTATTGATGATTTCTTTCATCAATGTTTATAATTTTTAATGTAAAGTTCTTTAACTTTTTTGGTTATATTTATTCCTAAAACTTGATTTTTGTGGCTTTTGTGAATAGAATTACTTTTGCTTTTTTAATTTCTCTTTCAGTTAGTTTATTATTATCAAATTAAAAAGGCGAAAGATTTATACAATCTGAAGTGAAACCAGAGTATCAAATTAAAAAGCTACTGCTTTTTTGTATGTTTATTTTGCAACCTGCAACTTTACCAAATTGGTTTATAAGTTCTGACAGCTTTTTGGTGGAGTTAGAGTTTTCCATATACAATATCCTATTTTATGCAAACATGGATATTTGGACTTCCTGTTTTCCAATTTTGATACCATTTATTTCTTTCTCCACTCTAAATTCACTTGTTAATATACCAAGTGAGTGACTAAGAGTGGTAAAAGCACATAGCTTTGTTTTGTTCAGATCTGAGGGGAAATGTTTTCAGCTTTTCCGCACTCAGTAGAATATTGGCTGTTGGTTTATATTATATGTGTAGTTTTCAGATATGCTCCTTCTTGACATAATTTGTACAGTTTTTATTTTGAATGGGTATTGAATTTATCAAATATTCTATCTTCTTTTATTGAGATAACCATATATTTTTTGTTCTTCATTCATTTGATTTGATTTATGATGTTTATGAAGTTTATGAAAGTTGAACCACCATTGCATCTCTGGGATATATCCTGCTTAATCATGATGTATTTTCTATTTTATGTGGTTTTGGATTGAGTTTGCTAGTGTTTTGTTGAGAATGTTTGTATCTATGTTTATTAAGGATAAATGTAGTTTTCTTTTTCTGTGTGTCTTTGTTCAGTTTAGGTATCAAAGTGATGCTATGGCATCATAAAGAGTTTGGCAGAGTTCCAACCTGTTCATTATTTTGACATAGTTTGAAAATCATTGGAATTAATTCCTCTTTAAATGCTTTGCATAATTCAGAAATAAAACCATCAGGGCCTAGATTTTTCCATGCTGGAAGACATTTGATTACAGCTATGACTTGGTTTAGATTGTCTATATATCCTGATTTAATCATGGTAGATTTCATTTATATCCAGGAATTGATCCATTTCTTTGAAATTTTCCAGTTTATCAACATTTAGTATTTCATAATAATTTCTTATGATCTTTCATATTTTATTGATGCTTGTTATAATGTCTCCTCTTTCATCTCTAATTTTTCTCTTTTTTCTTTGTTAGTCTGGCTAGAAGTTTATCTCTTTCACTTATCTTCTCAAAAAATAGCTCTTTGTTTAGTTGATGTTTTGTTTTGTTTTGTTTTTCTTATTTCTCTTCTCATGCTGATTTGGAGTTTAGTTTGTGCTTGCTCCTCTAAGCCTTTGAGATGCGTAATTATTTATTTTATTTGAGAAATATATATTTTTAAAATGTAAACACTTGATTCTATAAAATTCCCACTTACTACTGCTTTCACAGTACTCTATAGGTTTTGATACATTGTGTTTTCATTTATTTTTAAAAAGCTTCATATTTTGTTTTTATTTTCATCAATTACTCTTCTATCATTTAGTAGTATATTGTTAATTTCCATGTATTTATGAATATTCTATTGTTCTTATTGTTGCTTCTATTGTTATTCATTGGTGGTCTGAGAAGATAATATGGTATGATTTCAGTGTTTTGAATTTTACTGAGAACTGATTTGTGTCCTAATATATAGTTTACTATAGAAAACTTCCCATGTGCTGATGACAAGAATATATATTCTGTTGCTGTTGTGTGAAATGTCCTATAAATGTCTGCTGGGTACACTTGCTCTATTGTATGTTTTAACTCCAAAATATCTATCGATTTTCTGTCTGAGCGGCTTGTCCATTGATGAGAGTAGGGTGTAGAAGTCAGTCATTATTCTATTTGGGTCTCTCTGTCATTAGGTCTAAAAATATTTGTTGTATATATCTGAATGGTCTGGTATTGGCTGTGTATATATTTATGGTTGTTATATCTTCTTGCTGAATTGAAATTTTTATCAAAACACAATTTCCTTCTTTTTCTCTTTTTACAGTTTTTGATTTAAAGTCTTGTTTTTCCTGCTATGAGGATAGCTACTCTGGCACATTTTGCTTTCATTTGCCTGGTATTGCTTTTTCCAACCTTTCACTTTCTGTCTATGTGTATCTTTGTCTGTGAAGTGTTTCTTGTAGGCAGCATATAATGAGGTCTTGGATTTTAATCCATTCAGTCAACCTAAGTCTTTTGGCTAGAGAATTTAATCCATTTAGTTTTGACTTTTTAAAAAAAGATTTATTTATTTATTTGAAAGTCAGATTTACACACACAGAGAAGGAGAGGCAGAGAGAAAGAGAGGTCTTCCATTCTCTGGTTCACTCCCCAATTGGTCACAACTGCTGGAGCAGTGCCGATTTGAAGCCAGGAGCCAGGAGCTTCTTCCGCATATCCCACGTGAGTGCAGGGGCCCATGGAATTGGGCCATCTTCTACTGCTTTCCCAGGCCATAGCAGAGGGCTGGATCAAAAGTGGAGCAGCCAGGAATTGAACTGTCACCCATATGGGATGCTGGCACTGCAGGTGGCTGCTTTATCCTCTATGCCACAGTAAAGTAAATGACCCCTCAATTTACTTTCAGCATCAGTATTGATAGATTAAAAGTAACACTTCCCATTTTGTTGATTGGATACTAATTTTACTGCTCTGTTGGTGAGTTTGGTGGTGTCATGTGTTTTCAGGTTAACAACATGGATTAAAAAGACTGTATGGGATCTGGAGATTTATGTAGGAGAGAAAACTTTTATATGGGAGAGTAGCAAAAGATTTATAAAATGAAACATTTCTATAATGTTAAGTTTTATAATGTTTATTCTTAATTATATTAGGATTTATGATCTGTATAAACTCACTAAATAAAGGAAGATGATTTTTTTTATTTTATAGAGCAGAAATCAATTAATCATTAAGTGTATATAATAGTCCCATAAAAAAATCCAGCTCATTTGATAACATCTCTATCATTCCATTTTTTCAGTAAAAATCCCTGATGCCATCTCCGTTGCCTCTTTTTCTCCCATGTCCCCTATATAATCATTCACTTTTGTCACCTCTGCTTTTAAAATTCAGAATCCATTTCTCACTAGCTGCTAACCCACTGTATGAAGAAATCTTCTCTTACCTGTATAATTGTAGTCACCTAATTATATCCCTGCTTATACTGTTGCCGCTTCTCTTCCACAAGTCTACTCTCTAGATGAAATTCAGAGTGATATTCTTAAAAGGTAGGTCATAGCATGCCACTCTGTAGCTCAAAAGTCCTTCATGACTCTAAGGTGCTCTTACAATAAAACCAAATTCCTAATGGTAGCCATTAAGTGCTTTCACAAACAGCCCTGTTATTAGATCATAATCTCATCTCCCTACATGCTCATCGTTTCTAATTATACTGCAGTCACACAGGCCATGTTGCAAACACAGGAAACAACCTCCTTTATGCAGCATTTGCATTTTTTCTTTTAAAATTGTCGCTCCTTTCATGAGAATTACAAAAGACCAAAATATCTTTTTTGGAAAAGTTTTTTTTTTTAAACTAGTAATTTTCTTTTAATTACAAATACCGTATAAGACTATGCTCCTGCCAAACCAACAGATAAAATAGCATTTCAAACATATACAAGATTTCCAAGCTATTTTAAAAAGAATGAACAAACCTGACTTTGTTATTTTTTGTAAATCGGTATTTATTGTTTAATTTTTCAAAAGACAACTGTATGTTGTTCAGTCAGGTATGACTGAAAGTAAGAAGAGAAAGATGGAGAAGGAAAGAGGGGGCAGAATCTTTTAAATAACTGATAGTTTTATTTTTCTGGAATTTATATTTTCAAAAAATAACTGTAATATTTCTGAGGAATTGATTATGGGGAAAACATTTATGAAATGTGTAGGCATAAACTTTCCACAAACAACCTGTAAATTTCCATCTACAGTATAAAGACTATATATTCTTAGTAGGAAGATACTAACTTTAAAAAGATAGAAAAAGGGATAAGTGTGTGACTTAGTGATTAAGACAGTCCTGGAAATACCTGAATCCCATGTTGGAGTACCTGGTCCCAGTCCTGTATCTGCTTCTGATTCCAGTATTAATGCCAGTGCACACCCTAAGGGGAACCAGCTGATTGCTTAAGTACGTGGCTCCCTGCTACTTATGTGAGAGACCTGGATTGAGAGCTCGGAGTGTGAGTTCTGGTCCTATCTCCTGCTGCTCTGTTTATTTTTTAAGACCCATTTTATTTATTTGAAAGATAAAGTTATACAGAGAGAGAGTTACAAATAGAGAGAGAGAGACACACAGAGAGATATTCTATTGTTTCACTCCAAGTGGCTGCAGCAGCTGAGCTGAGTCGGAGCAAAGCCTGGAGATTTATCTAGGTTTGCCACATGAATGGCAGGGGCTCAAACACCTGGACTGTCTTATGCTTTTCCACTTGTATTAGCAGGAACTAGATCTAGAAAGGAAACAGCAGCGACTTGAACTGTTGTCTTTATTGGATTCCGGTGTCACAAGTAGCAGCTTAACTCACTTTGCAACATCAGCCCCTTGGCTGCTCTGTCTCTGAAACAGCTTCCTGCTTATGTGTTTCTCAAGACAGAAGAAGATCACCAAGGACTCGGGCTCCTACAACGCATATGGGAGGCCAGGATGGAATTCCTGGGTCCTGGATTTGACCTGGTCCAGACTAGGCCCTTGTGACCATTTAGGGAGTGAAACAGTGGATTGTAAATCAGTCTCTCTGTCTCTGTCTCTCTCTTTCTACTACTGTTTCTCTGTCGCTTTGCATTTCAAATAAATACATCTTTAAAAAATTGTGCTGTGCACTGTGAATATAGTTAATATTAGTTGCCAATTATACATCAATAAAGGTTGAATGAAATGATGAAAATAAGTAAGGAGGCCGGCGCCGTGGCTCAATAGGCTAATCCTCCAGCTAGTGGCGCCGGCACCACAGGTTCTAGTCCCGGTAGGGGCGCCGGTTCTGTACCGATTGCCCCTCTTCCAGTCCAGCTCTCTGCTATGGCTTGGGAGTGCATTGGAGGATGGTCCAAGTCCTTGGGTCCTGCACCTGCATGGGAGACCAGGAGAAGCACCTGGCTCCTGCCTTCGGATCAGCATGGTGCACTGGCCGCAGCGGCCATTGGATGGTGAACCAACGGTAAAGGAAGACCTTTCTCTCTGTCTCTCTCTCTCACTGTCCACTCTGCCTGTCAAAAAAATTAAAAAAAGAAAAGAAGTAAGGAGATTCTTGACTGAATTATAGGACAGAAAGGACAAAATTTAATGAAAAGACAAAATTACAATTAACCAAATATACAACCGTCTCACAAAGTAATCTTCTTCAAGTTTTTAATTCAATTCCACTCATCAGTGAAGTCTTTCCTAATTATATAAAAGTATATAGGGGTTTGCACTCTGAAGCTGCCTTCTGGTGTGCCAGCATCCCATATAGGTGTCTGTTCGAGTCCCAGCTGCTCCATTTCTGATCCAGCTCCCTGCTAATTTGCCTTGTGAAGCAGCTGTGGATGGTCCAAGTGCTTGAGCCTCTGCACCCATGTGGAGACCCGAAAGGGGTTCCTGAATCCTGGCGTCAGCCTGGTCCAGCCCTGGCCATTTTGAGGGGGAACAAGTGATATAAGATCACTCCCTCTCTCCCTCTCTCTGTAACTCTGACATTTTGCCTTTCAAATACATAAATAAATATTTTAAAAAGACAAAAACTATTAAAATCTTCCTATAACATTATATAAGACATCATCCTACCAAATATTTCATTATTTCTTGCATTGGTCACCTAAACTTCACTATTGTTTGTTCATTTCTTCTCCCTCAGATTCAGTGATGTACAATTCTAACTCCCTCCTTGATGGCTGATAAATAAAGTCGGTGCAGATGGGCATGTGTTGGGGGACACTGCTGTGGCCCTAAATAAGCATAGTGGTGTAATTTAGTGAAATACAACCACTGAACAACGTGGACAAATATCTAGGACACAGACATGATGAACTACTTCAGCAGCTCATATAGTTTTGGTAATTTAGAAGTGAAATCAACGAAAGGATGTAGGAATTCCTAGATCAATTGCTACTTCATTTTTTTTTTTTTAGATTTTCTTTTTATTGATTTGAGAGACAGAATTCTAGACAGTGAGAGGGAGAGACAGAGAGAAAGGTCTTCCATACACTGGTTCACTCCCTAAATGGCTGCAACAGCCAGAACTATACTGATCCAAAGTCAGGAGCTTCCTCTAGGTCTTCCACATGAGTGCAGGGGCCAAAGCATCTAGGCCATCCCCCACGGCTTTCCCAAGCCATAGCAGAGATCTGGATTGGAAGAGGAGCAGCAAGGACTAGAATCTGCATCCATCTGGGATGCCGGTTCCACAGGCAGAGGAGGCTTTACCCACTATATCACAGTGCTGGACCCAACTTCGATGTTTTATAAAAAGAACCAGAAAGGCCGGCGCCGCAGCTCAATAGGCCAATGCTCCGCCTGCGGCGCAGGCACCCTGGGTTCTAGTCCTGGTTGGGGCGCCGGATTCTGTCCTGGTTGCTCCTCTTCCAGTAGAGCTCTCTGCTGTGGCCCGGGAAGGCAGTGGAGGATGGCCCAAGCCCTTGGGCCCTGCACCTGCATGGGAGACCAGGAGAAGCACCTGGTTCCTGGCTTCGGATCAGCGCGGTACGCCGGCCGCAGTGGCCATTGGAGGGTGAACCAACAGTAAAAGACCTTTCTCCCTGTCTTTCTCTCTCTCTCACTGTTCCACTCTGCCTGTCTAAAAAAAGAAAAAAAAAAAAAAGGAAAAAAAAAAAGAACCGGAAAGATTAGCTAGCCTTACTAGTTGTAACATCTGATATGAACATTCTATAAAAGAGGTGACTTTCTGTAGAATCAGGCAGAAAGTACAAACAAACTAAAGGTCAACATTGTCTCCTAGCAGCAAGGGGCTTCAGAGAGAAAGCCTAAAAATGTATACTTTCAATTGTGTTACAACAAACAACACTCCAACAATAATATTTCTCTGAATAAAACTCAGGATATCAGTGGATTATTTTTCAAAATGATGTTTGCTAAATATATTTTCTATTCCCTGTGCTCCCAACGTCTGACTCATGAGTTTATAAGAATTGATCAGTTATATTTATGACAAACTGTTCTATATAAAGGCCTATTGTATCCTGTACTGAGCTATGGAATATAGTTCAGGACTGTGTTGGGGTGAAGATACAGCAGTAGTAATTAAAAGAATTCCTCTAGTCAAAAGCACTCATTTGTATACATTGAAAATATATATTATAAATTTTCAGGACATTTATATTTTAGTTTTATTGTGTTCACGCACTATTTCATATACATTATTTCATATACATTGTTTATTAAACCTCACAGAAAATGACTATAGCTGTTTCCTCTTGTTCAATTTATAGAATATTAAAAGGAAATGGAAGTTGAGAAGAAGAATCTTTGTGGGAATAAGGAAGATAATCTTTGTTCATGGGAAGAGGGGTATCATGAACTTGGTATTGAATTGTTCTGACAACAATGTGACTTCAGAACATTAGGAGAAAATGTCAGTCAATGAAATACCAGTTTGACCAGGCAGAGGAGTAGTAGGAGAGAACTTGTGTGCATCACATACTGCTGGGTTAGAATTGAAGCTGTAAAAATTAATAGGATGATGAAAGTATAAAGATTTATAGGTTAAGAGGAGAAAATTCATAGTGTAAAACCAAACATCTGTTGTTACATACAAATGTATGCTCAGAAAAAATAATATCTAAAAGAAGAGTGTTTTATTATAGAGTAAAATATATTTTCTAGGTGATATACATCCCGGTGTGAATATAAAATCCTGAAATAATAAAGATTCTTAGGAGGTACAAAAATGGGATAATTATATGCTAGACATTTTACCTTTTTATTTATCTTAGTAGTTTCAAATCTTTCTCCAAAACTTAACCAAAGGACATTTCATTTTTTTCCAGTTTTTATGTCAGTCTGAGAAACTACTGTTATAGACATTGTAGTACAGGTTTTTGAGGCTAGGCTATTTATTACACTTCAGTAAGTACCTAAAGGGTGATTGTTGTATCATTTGGTGGCTTTTTAACATGATTAACTGTCAAATATTTGGTATTATCAGCCAGTTTCATTTTAGCATAAATCTATTCGATGTATAATGATATCACATTTTGATTTATGTTATTTTCTGATGGCTCATAACTTCTTTTTAATCTATTTAGTTACTGATGTATTCTCAGTTAAATGTCTATTAACATATTTTACCTAATTTAAACTAGATTATCTGTTACTGAGTTATACAGCTCTTATATATATATATGTATATATATAATCAACATAAATATGTATAGATGTTGATGTAAACATGCATTTTCTGTATGTTATATATCTTATGCATGTGCTATCATTTGGACATGGTTTGAGTTTGTACCCCAAGAATTCTTGTGCTTGAAGGTTGATTATCTGTACGTTGGTGTTGGAAAGGGATGGAACCTATAAGAGATATAGTGTTTGGCATAGCAGATAAGAAGCCAATTGAGATGCCTAAATCCTCTATCACAGTGTCTGGGTTTGAGTCTTTTTTTTAACATTTTTTAAAAATTTATTTGACAGGTAGAGTTATAGACAGTGAGAGAGAGAGACAAAGAGAAAGGTCTTCCTTCTGTTAGTTCACTCCCTAAATGGCCCTTACAGCCGGCGGAGTGTGCTGATCTGAAGCCAGGAGCCAGGTGCTTCCTCCTGGTCTCCCATGCAGGTGCAGGGTCCAAACACTTGGGCCATCCTCCGCTGCCTTCCTGGGCCACAGCAGAGAGCTGGACTGGAAGAGGAGCAACCAGGACTAGAACTTGGCGCCCATATGGGATGCCGGTGCTGCAGGTGGAGTTTGACTCAGTGAGCCATGGCGCTGGCCTGGGTTTGAGTCTTGGGATCTGCTACCAATTGCTGCTTCCTAGTAATATTCACCTTGGAAGCATTAGGTGATCACTCCAGTAGTTTGGTCCCTGCCACCCACGTGGGGTACCTGGATTGAATTCCTAGCTCCTGGCTTCTTCCTGGTCCAGTCTTGGCCATTGCAGACACTTGCAAAATAATTCAGTGAATGGGTACTGTCTCCTTTTCTTCCACTACCCATCCCTTTCACTCTGACTTTAAAGTAGAGTTAAAGAAAATTAAAGAAGCATGACCTGCTGGTGTTTGTTAAATCAATCTCAGAGAGATTTCTACATAGTAAACACCAGCCTCAGATATTCCTTTATAGTATTGAAAACAGACACTTGTCATAAACATATTTATATTTATGCATATTATATGTTGTATGAATATTCTTATAGTCTATATACCATCATATATATTCAGAAAATATATAAATACTTGTTTATAAACATTTTTAAAGATTTATTTATTTACTTGAAAGGCAGAGTTATAGAGAAATTGAGATCTTTTGTCTACTGCTTTACTACCCAAATTGGCCACAAAGCCCAGGGCTGAGCCACGTTGAAACCATAAATACATATAGCCTACAAAAATATTAAAAATGCTAAACATTGCTGCCCATCAAGGAAAAGAAAATCAAAACTACAATGAAATATCACTACCCCTTTTGAGATGGCCATTATCCACAAAGCAGCAAGTAACAGATGCTGGCAAAAATGTGGAGAATGGGGAACGCTTCCACACTGTTGCTGGAAATGTCAATTAGTGCAGCCACTGTGCAAAACAGTATAAAAATTTCTTTAAAAAACTAGAAATAGATTTGCTATATGTTTCAGTAATCCCACTATTTGATATTTACCTAAAAGACATGAACACACTGTACCTAAGAGATACCTGTGACACCATATTTAAAGAATTATGAAAATAGATAAAACAGATAATATATTTTCTGGGACCAGTGTTGTCGTATGCCAGACAATGCCACAGCTTCCAGCATTCAAGTCCTAGTTGCTTCTTGCTTATGTGTCTGGCAAAGTGGCTGAAGATGACCCCAGCACCCTTGCCACCCTCACGGGAGACCAAGATGGAGCTCTGGCTCGGCTTCAGCCTGTTCAGCACTGACTGTTGTGGCCATTTGGAGAGTAAACAAGCAGATTTACTTTCTCTTTCTCTCTTTCTCTGTCACTCTCTCTTTCAAATAAAATAAATATTTAAATAATAAAAAAGAACTATGTTCCTAATGTTATATTTATGAAATACATTCAAATAAATAAAAATTAAATGAAATGAAAAAAAAGCACTGTTCACAATAGCAAAACTATGAAATCAGCTAAGGTGTCTCTCATCAGGTAAATGGATTATGATAATGTGTCTCACACCACATACATGTCATGGAATATTTTTCAGCTATAAAAATAATGAATTTCTACATTTCTATCATTTGTATCAAAATGTTTTCAGCTGATGGAGATCATGTTCACTGACGTCGTTGGACACAGGAAGACAATTAATGTAAGTTATCTTTATAAGAGGGAACTAAAATGTGAATGGAACAATAAAGAATGTCTATGTGTATCAATATTATTGCAAGCATGATTTTTGTCAAACTTTGTTTTATATCTCTGTGAAACAAAATAAGAATAATATACTACTATAGTTTTAATGATCAGTGATTCAAATTTACTGTATATGAATGACATAGATCATTGTTTATATTGCCTATATTCCTACTAAACTCTCATCAATTTACTTTTTAATTGTTGAACTATTTTATTTGGTGGAGCATTAAGTCTGACTATAAAGTAAATCCAAAATATCAAATGTCAAGATAACCAAGACAATTAAGTTTATTTTTCTAATTACTCAAACATAAACATTATCTAGCATTGTAATACACATGTCTGCAGTAACTTGACCTGCTACCCAATACAATTACTAATTAGTTCTAGTATATTTCTGAGAATACTTTTGGCTTGTTTATATAGATGATCATGCCCACTGTACAAAAAGATACTTTTAGCTTCTTTATTTCAATTTTTATTTGTGGGCCAGCATGGTGACCTAATGGGAAAATCTGCGTCCTGTGATGTTGGTATCGCATGTGAGTACTGGCTCATGTCACAGTTGATCCATTTCTCACCCTGCTCCCTGCTTATGGCCTGGGGAAAAGCAATAAAAAGTGACCCCAGTATTTGGGCCACTGCCACCCATGTGAGAGACCTGTATAAAGCTCCTGGCTCTTACTTTGGCCTGACCCAGCCCCAACCATTGTGGCCATTTGGGGAGTGAACCAGCGGATGGAAGACCTCTCTGTCTCTGTCTCTCTGTCTCTCTTCCTCTCTTTCTGTGACTTTGAATTTCAAATAAATAAATAAATGTTTTAAAATCATTTTTTTTCCTTTTTTTTCTCATTGTTTAACACTATAAAGGCTAGGATCCATAGTACAAAGTTGAAGAAAACGATGAGTGTCCATTCTTTAAATGAGTATTCTTCCCACATTGAACATTTTCTTTTCTATTCCTAGATCTTCCATGTTTTTTTTTTAATTTAAATACGGTGATTGTATTTATTAAAATGCTCACATACATTTCCTCTTATATAATAGCATGGCAAAATCATTAATTTTCATAAATTAAACTAATCTTGCATTCCCAGAATAAACTCCATTTTTTCCAACAGTAATATTTTTAAATCAATTAGGCTATTTTTTAAGAACTTTTTTTTCCCAATTTCCCCTTGATATTGAATAAAGAAAGTCAAGAAGATATTTTCAGCGAACTCAAGAGGCTTCCATAGCCTTGGAAACTCATAACTAGAGCTTAGGGAGATTTCTGACACCATAAACATGAGTGTCAAATTGTTAAGTCAACAACAGGAGTCACTGTGCACTTACTCCCCATGTGGGATCCCTGTCCTTAATGTGTTGTTCAATGTGAATTAATGCTATAACTAGTACTCAAACAGTATTTTACACTTTATGTTTCTGTGTGGGTGCAAACAGATGAAATCTTTACTTTATACTAAATCGATCTTCTGTATATAAAGATAATTGAAAATGAATCTTGATGTGAATGGAATGGGAGAGGGAGTAGGAGATGGGAGGGTTGCAGGTGGGAGGGAAGTTATAGGGGGTGGAAATCCATTGTAATTCATAAACTGTACTTTGGAAAATTATATTTACTAAATAAAAGATTTAAAAAAAAGAAGATATTTTCTTCCATACTGATATTTAGTTACTTTTATAAAATTTAAAATAAAAGCAGATAGGGCCAGTGCTGCAGCTCAATAGGCTAATCCTCCACCTGCAGCACCAGCACACTGGGTTCTAGTCCGGTCAGTGCTCCGGATTCTGTCCTGGTTGCCCCTCTTCCAGGCCAGCTCTCTGCTGTGGCCCGGGAAGGCAGTGGAGGATGGCCCAAGTGCTTGGGCCCTGCACCCGAATGGGAGACCAGGAGAAGCACCTGGCTCCTGCCTTCGAATCAGAATGGTAGGCCGGCCGCAGCACACTGGCCTCAGCGGCCATTGGAGAGTGAACCAACGGTAAAGGAAGACCTTTCTCTCTGTCTCTGTCTCTGTCTCTCTCTCTCTCACTGTCCACTCTGCCTGTCAAAAAATAAAAATTAAAAATTAAAAAAAATTAAAAAAATAAAAGCAGATACTAAAGACAGTCCCTCATATACTCCCTTTCCTCATACACAGTTTCCCCTATTATTAACATGTTTTATTAAAGTGGTATATGTCTTACAGATCATAAGCAAATACTGACATGATATTATTAACAAAACTACAGGGTTTATGTTAGGATTTAAACTTTTTGTTGCACATGTTTATGGGTTTTATTATATGTATAGTATTATGTATCATACACAATAATTCCATTGTTCTAAGCCCTATGTTCTATGTATTCCTACCCTACTATCAAATCTCTAGCAGCAACTGATATTTTTACTGATATCTTTCACTGATAGCAACTGATATCTGGAGCGTTGTTCTGTCCAAAATGAAATCCCATATGGGCGCCGGTTCTTGTCCCGGATGCTCCTCTTCCGATCCAGCTCTCTGCTATGGCCTGGGAAAGCAGAAGAAGATGGCTCAAGTCCTTGGGTTCCTGCACCCATGTGGTAGACCTGGAAGGGGCTCCTGGCTTCTGCCTTCAGCTCAGCACAGTTCTGGCCGTTGAGGCCATCTGGTGAGTGAAATAGCGATGGAAGATTCTCTCTCTCTCTCTCTCTCTCTCTCTCTCTCTCTCTCTCTCTCCTCTCTCTCTCTCCCTCTCTCTGTAACTCTGTCTTCCAAATAAATAAAATAAATCTTTAAAAAAAAAGGACTTAAAATCATACATTTTCAATTGCATGACTTTTTCAGTTGAGGAAGTTTATACTTGGAGTTACACATATAGATCTCTTTCTTTTTTCCTTCCTTTCTTCTTTCCTTGGTTTCTTCCTTTCATCTTATTCATTTTTCTTTCATCTGTCATTTTTTCTCAGTCTTTCATATTTGAAAGCTAGAAGAGACAGAGATGGAATCCAGTGGCTAAGAAATCAATACTGCTCAGCTGAAAAAAATAATGAAATCTTGTCTTTTTGCAACAAAATGCATGCAACTGGAGGACATTATGCTTAATGAAATAAGACAATCCCCAAAAGATAAATGTCATGTTTTCTCTGATCTGTGGTAGCTAATATACATAGTACAAAAATATAATATTAATAAGTGGAATTTAGATTTTGAGATTTGTTTATACTTGTGAGGAACAGTGGTCTTTCCACTTTCTATTTGTTGAATTCTTTATGTAGTGGAGGAGTAAAATGGTGATTATAAAGTAAATTGAAAGTATGTTATTGTCAAAATTAAAAGAAAAAAAGAATGGAAGGATGCTGGGGAGTATCATTATGTTCTTAAATTTGTATATATGTTGCACTTTAGCACGGAGCTGTATCACAAGTTGAACAACTGGGACTCAGACCAGTATCCATATGGGATGTCAGCATTGTAGACAGTGGCTAAACCTGCTGCACCACAATGCTGGCTTGAGTTTACTTACAACTAGGTGGTTATGAATAAATAAGACCCATGAATATAATTTTGTGTATGTACATTTTTTCATCTCATTTGAGTAATACCAAGGGCACAACTGCTCACAAATATGATCAGTCTGTGTTTCATTCTGTGAGACACTGCTGAAATTATCTTTGAAGTTAAAGAGGCTATACTTGTTTCCATCCCAGCAACAATGAAGGATAGTTTCCTAAGCTCTGCATACTTTTCAAAGTTTGGTATTCCAGCTTTCGGACTTTGAGAGATTATTTTGAATACAATGGTGGCCCATATTTGTTTTAATTTGTAGTTTTCCAATAACATATAATGATCATCTTTTTTAATGTTTACGTTTTACCTGTGTATCTTCTTTGGTGAAATGTCTATTCTGATTCTCTGCCCATTTTTGATTAGTTATTCCTTTTCTTTTTGCTTAACTAAAGAGAGTTAGAAGAGTTCTTTTACATTTAGGATATTAATCCTTAACCATACATGTGTTTTTGAAAGTATCATCTTATAGTAAATGACTTATCTTTGTGTTTACTAGACCCTGCTTTTGGCAGAAGAATTTAATTTTAGATTAATAAAGTTAATCTTTTTTCTTTCATAGCTTTTGCTCTTGGTGTTGTACCTAAAGCTCATTTTCAAAAAAATGGGACTTAAATTTTTTCCTTGTTTTTCCTTCAGACTTTGTCTTGTGTATTTTCTGTATATATGATCAATTTAGTGTTCTATTTTGTGTTTGAACTTTTGTGAAAGGTGCAGGGTCTGCACCTAGATGTATGAATGCATATTTGAATCTATTTGCATGCCGAAGTGTTCTAGCTTATTTTGTCAAAAACATTTCCCTTTTTATTGAATTGTTTTTGCTCTGCTGTCTAAAATCAATTGGCTATGATTGTATTCCTGGGTTGTGCTCTGTTCCATTTAACTGTGTTTTCTTAAATTTCCAAATTCTTGATCATTGTAGTTTTATAGTATCTTGAAGGAAGTAGTGTCAACCATCTGTCTTTGTTATTTCCTTTCAATTTCATGTTGGCAACTCTTGGTCATTTGCATTTATATATAATTTTAAAACAAATCTTCACATATCTACAAAATTACTTAGAATTTTGATTTGGATCACACAGGATATGTAGACAAAGTTAGGAGAACTGATACCTTAATATTCAGTCTTCTTATAAAAGTACATGGAATACTTTACATTTTATTTAGATATTTGATTTCTTTCAAAATAACTTTTTAAAATTTCCTCATATAGATTTCATTTATTTTGTTTGTTTATACATACAGATTTAATGAATAGTGGAATAGATTAGCAAAATTATTTTCATTAAGTTTTTTTTCTCTAAAATTCTTTCTTATGGTAAATCTGAGTTCATTCTTTTTCAGATGCTATATTATAATATTTTTTCAAGACAAGTCTGTTTTCTGACTCTGTTCAAAGATTTCATCCAAGGAGTTTCTTCTAGTACTGAGAAGTCTCTTATTTATTGAATGAAACTTTTTTTTGTTTACTTTTTTACTTTTCTTGCAAATATAGGGCTACTCACATTTTCTATTATGTCTTGAGTCATTGATTTTTTTCAAATTGTTAGAGTACTTCCTATACATTGCCAAATTTTGTTTCATAATTTTTTTTTGACAGTTAGAGTTATAGACAGTGAGAGAGAGAGACAGAGAGAAAGGTCTTCCTTCCGTTGTTTCACTACCTAAATGGCCGCTACAGCCTGCGTGCTGCGCCGACCTGAAGCCAGGAGCCAGGTGCTTCTTTTTTGTCTCCCGTTGGGGCACAGGGGCTCAAGCACTTGGACCATCCTCCACTGCCCTTTCGAGAAGAGAGCTGGACTTGAAGAGGAGCAACTGGGACTAGAACCCGGAGCCCACATGAGAGTCCGGTGCCTCAGTAAGAGGATTAACCAAGTGAGCCACAGCGCCGACACCCTCATAAAATATTTTTTAAAGGTTTATTTATTTATTTGAAAGTCAGAGGTACACAGAGAAAGGAGAGGCAGAGAGAGAGAGAGAGAGAGAGAGAGAGAGAGAGAGAGAAGTCTTCCATCCGCTGGTTCACTCCCCAGTTGGCCACGACAGCCAGAGATGCCCTGATCTGAAGCCAGGAGCCAGGAGACTCCTCTGGGTCTCCCATGTGGGTACAAGGGCTCAAGGACCTGGGCCATCTTTTACTACTTTCCCAGGCCATAGCGGAGAGCTGGATGGGAAGTGGAGCAGCCAGGTTTGGAATCGGCACCCATATGGGATGTAGGCACTTCAGGCCAGGGCGTTAACCTGCTGTGCCACAGCACCACCTCCTGTTTCATAAAATTTAGTAGCCATCCTTTGCTATCCTCTCAAGCCTGTAAAAAGCAATGTTAAGTTCCCTCTCGAATTCCTGGTACTATTCCTCTTCATCATCTCTCATTTTTCTTTATTAGCCCAGATAGAAGTTTGTTTTTAAAATAATCAGCTTTTTATTTTATTGGTTTTCATCATTGGTTTTCTATTTATATTTCTTTGATTTCTGTTCTTGTATTTATCTTCTTCTTTCTGCTTATTTTGCTTTCATTTTTTTATAAATTAAATTCTAAACACTATTATTTTAGTAATCCATTCATTTTAAAAGTTGTATTTCACCTCATCATATTTTAATATTTTGTTAATTCTCATGTTATTTATTATTTGATCTATGGGTTATCACATATATAATGAATTGTGACACAGACATAAAAAGTTTAATTTCTATTCTAAGGAGGTGGTAGTGATTTTATTTGCCTTTAAGCTGGCATAATGATAAAATATTAAAAATGCAGTGAAAAATTCATCAAAAAATCATGGAACATATTCAGGACTCAAATAAATGTATTCACTAAAAGTTGTTTTTAATATAGGTAATTAGTATTATCTGATAGAGTAGAGGGCTTCTCTAAATGCCAATGCTCTCATTTATTTACCTTGCACCCATATTTTCTCATCTAGTACTTTTTTTCTAGAAATCTAAAAAAACACAAGGACTTATGTAGATGTAGGAGGGGGTCATCATATTTTGCTGTTAGTTTGCAGTGAAGACCTGCCAATGCTACCCTAAATTTTCCCTTGACCACAGATCTCTGTTTTTTTCTGTCAATTTGTGCTTTTTCTTTTCTTTTTTTTTTTAACCTAATATCTCAGGCAGTTATGGTATCCTAAAGTGGTACTGTAACTCTCTTAGTCAAATATTTTTTTTTAATTTAAACTGTGTCACACTTTATATTAGAGAACAGAAACAAGAAAATTGTGTGCAAACTTGAGGTTGTGCAAGCAAAGTCCTACAGAGATATTTAAGCTCTTCTGCTAATCTATGCCTCATTCTGCAGCACATAACTTCCAAACAGACCTGAATCGCAACATGGAGCATAGTCCTGTTCTTTCAATAAGAATTTCAGCTTAAAGACAAACTATGGGTTATGGCTTATCAACAGTGCTAAATGTCCCTGACTAAAATATATATGTGAAAGGGGGAGAGAGAGAGGGAGAGAGCTTCCATTCACTGCTTCACTTCCCAACTAGCTGCAAAGGCTAGGGCTGGGCCAGGCCAAAGCCTGAAGTCTGTAGCTGCATTTAGGTCTTCCATGTGAGTGCATGGGCCCAACCACTCAGATCATCTCCTCTGCTTTCCAAGACAATGAATCACATTTCCACAACGCTGGCTCCAAAGTATCTCCGATTATGAACAAGCAATTAATAGCTGAAATAGACTGAGAAGATCTGTAAATGTCATGAAATAAACTCAGTTTTGATATAAAAGTAATTGTGTGGCACTAATAGGGTAGAATACGCATTTTCCCTAAGCCAAGTTACGTCTTCATCCTGGTAAATCTAGAGGGTCATTTCAATGTTGAGAAAACACTTTTAAAGAGAAAAAAATTCAAGTTTAATTAATAAAGACATTGGGTTAAAGAATGGCAGTATTTATTCAGGGATCATAAATTTTAACTGTTCTTATTAGACTGACATTCACCATAAAACAATACATCATTAGAAAAAATATTTATAGTCAACTCATTGAAAGATAAGGACTCTACAAATAGTTTCTTACAGCATAAGATATAGCTAATGACAATCTTACATAATGATGTATTTTAACCGTAAAGTAACATAAGTAAATGTTATTAATTTTTATCTAATTAAATATATCAGTATTATTATTTTGTTTCATGAAACAAAAATGACTCTTGCTTAAAAGAATCTGTAAAGAGTAACATTCTTTGTTATCAGTAAGACATTAAATTTAGAAATCATTGATCTTTCTACTGTAAGATTCTATCTTTAATTTTATGGTCAAATCATTTTATATATTTACTTGCTATTAATAAAAATTAATTGATATGATTATTTTTTCCAAACATAAATTTTTGTTAGTCTATGAACTGATATGTAAATCCTAAGCTTTATGTAAGCCATTCATTTGTTTAAAATTTATGCTATAGTCTACTGTGACAGAAATAGGTATAATCCTTTTGGATGTGTAAACCACTGAAAGATAATACTGATACAATTTGTGTATTATAATATTTTATCATATGTACTAATAAAATGAATTAAGTTTTTATGTTCACTCAGTCTAAAAGTTTCTGCAGCAAGAGTCAATAATTTATCATGTAATTTTCATATGCTTATATTTCTAAACAGTTATGACTTGAAGTTTAAAGCTGTGTATAAGGCAAAAATTTTATATATTTATTAAGTATATAATGTTGCAGATATTGAGGTAAATGTTTACTTTTTTTTTTTTTACTTTATTTGAAAGACGGAGATCTTGTGGAAGGGACACTCTCCATTGTGTACAAAAAAGAAAAAAAACTGATTAAAGGAAGAAAAGGTAGGGGAACGGGGGCTTTCTCAGCACAGAGGTGGGGAGGGTGGGAATGGAGGGAGCTGTCTGAGAAATATCACAGTGAAACTAGATCAACTGAAGTGATACAGCTAGGTCAACTGCAGCAATTCACATGCACACAGGTGTGATTTCATGGGACAGTTGTGTGAGTATGTCTGTAGCTCTAGATATCCAATCAGAAGTCATATAACTGAATATCTATTTCAGGACTGCATAGATCCTTTGTGCAGTTCATGTGGAAGCACAGATAAATATTGAAACCACTGAGGGCTAACACCCAGGCTTTGATCACCTTGGAAGAGAGGAGGTGAGGGTGTGATTACACCAACAGAGGTAATTATAACACACCTCCGTTTTCTGTTAATAAGAGCAGATATACCATTATCAACTTGAGTGTCACCCTGGATACTTGCCCCACCCTGGAGCACTGGCCAAAGCTCTCTGGCCACACTCTGCACACATATCTGGGTATTCACTGAAAGAGCAGACATTCCACTAAGCCACAGAGGAATAGTTTAAAGATAAAAGTCATCACAGGAAAAAAGCAACAAGTATTTCCACAAATGCCTAAAGATAAATGCAGAAATTCAAGAAGCAAAAATAAAGAAGAAAACATGACTTCCCACAGAGGAACATGAGGACACTTCAATATTAGAATGTAAAGGTGAATAGATTGGTGAAATGACTGAAATGGAATTCAAAGATTAAACAGATGTTTACTAAGAAGCAATGGGGAGCAAAATTCATGAATTAAAGAAATCAAAAGAAAACTTCCTTAATTTTGCAAAAGAAGGGGACATCCAACTATATGACGCACATAGAATGCCTAATAGAAATGACCATTAAAGCTGTTCACCATGACATACTGTAGTTGAACTTTGAACAGCAAAACATAAAGGAAACTTACAGTTGTTTGTGTTAGGGTATGTAAGACAATGCCCCACTTTGTTCAGAGCCCAGAATTTGGAGCCAAACTCTCCTCTGGACCTGAGAGCAAGAATACAAGCTGTTTTCCAGTTAAGAACCTTGGTATCCTATGTCTCAGGTCAAGATTGCTGCTGCAATTTGAAAGAGAAAACAAAACAGAGCGAGAGAGAGAGAGAGACAGAAAGACCTTTTATTTAAAATTTTATTTAAAAATATAAATTTCAAAAGTACAACTTTTGGATTATAGCAGCTTTTTCCCCCCATAACCTCCCTCCCACCCACAAACATCCCATCTCCCACTCCCTCTCCCATCCTATTCTTCATCAAGATTCATTTTCAATTATCTTTATATACAGAAGATCTACTTATCATTTACTAAGTAAAGATTTCAACAGTTTGCACCCACACAGAAACATAAAGTGTAAAATACTGTTTGAGTACTAGTTATACCATAAATTCACATAATACAACACATTAAGGACAGGGATCCTACATGAGGAGTAAGTGCACAGTGACTCCTGTTGTTGACTTAACAACTGACACTCCTATTTATGATGTCAGTAATCACCCAAGGCTCTTGTCATGAGCTGCCAAGGCTATGGAAGATCAGATCACCAACTCTGATCTTATTTAGACAAGGTCATAGTCAAAGTGGAAGTTCTCTCCTCCCTTCAGAGAAAAGTAACTCCTTCTTTGATGGCCCGTTCTTTCCGCTGGGATCTCACTCACAGAGATCTTTCATTTAGGTCATTTTTTTTTTTTTACACAGTGTCTTGGCTTTCCATGCCTGAAATACTCTCATGGGCTTTTTAGCCAGATCCGAATGCTATAAGGGCTGATTCTGAGGCCAGAGTGCTGTTTAGGACATCTGCCGTTCTATGAGTCTGCTGTGCATCCCGCTTCCCATGTTGGATCGTTCTCTCCCTTTTTTATTCTATCAGATAGTATTTGCAGACACTAGTCTTGTGTATGTGATCCCTTTGACTCTTAGTCCTATCATTATGATCAATTGTGAACTGAAATAAATCACTTTGACTAGTGAGATGGCATTGGTACATGCCACCTTGATGGCATTGTGTTGGAATCCCCTGGCACGTTTCTAACTCCACCATTTGGGGCAAGTCCGATTGAGCATGTCCCAAATTGTACATCTTCTCCCTCTCTTATCCCCACTCTTATATTTAACAGACATCACTTTTCAGTTAAATTTAAACATCTAAGAATAATTGTGTGTTAATTACAGAGTTCAACCAATAGTAATAAGTAGAACAAAAAAAAAATACTAAAAGGGATACAGTAATAAGTGGTTCATCAACAGTCAGGACAAGGTCTGATCAAGTCACTGTTTTTGTTTTTGTTTTTGTTTTTTTTTTGCATCTTTTTTTTTTTTTGACAGGCAGAGTGGATAGTGAGAGAGAGAGACAGAGAGAAAGGTCTTCCTTTGCCGTTCGTTCACCCTCCAGTGGCCGCTGTGGCCGGCGCATCTCGCTGATCCAAAGCCAGGAGCCAGGAGCTTCTCCTGGTCTCCCATGTGGGTGCAGGGCCCAAGCACTTGGGCCATCCTCCACTGCACTCCCGGGCCACAGCAGAGATCTGGCCTGGAAGGAGGGCAACCGGGACAGAATCCGATGCCCCAACCGGGACTAGAACCCGGTGTGCCGGCGCCGCAGGTGGAGGCTTAGCCTGTTAAGCCATAGCGCCGGCCAAGTCACTGTTTTTCATAGTGTCCATTTCACTTCAACAGGTTTTTATTTTGGTGCTTGGTTAGTTTTCACTGATTAGGGAGAACATATGATATTTGTCCCTTTGGGACTGGCTTATTTCACTCAGCATGATGTTTTCCAGGTTCCTCCATTTTGTTGCAAGTGACTGGATTTCATTGTTTTTTACTGTTGTATAGTCTTCTATAGAGTACATATCCCATAATTTCTTTATCCAGTCTTCTGTTGATGGGCATTTATGCTGATTCCATGTCTTAGCTATTGTGAATTGAGCTGCAATAAACATTGAGGTTCAGACAGCTCTTTTATTTGCCAATTTAATTTCCTTTGGGTAAATTCCAAGGAGTGGTATGGTTGGGTTGCATGGTAGGGTGATATTCAGGTTTCTGAGGAATCTCCAAACTGAATTCCATCGTGGCCCTACCAGTTTGCATTCCCTCCAAAAGTGGGTTAGTGTCCCTTTTTCCCCACATCCTCACCAGCATCTGTTATTGGTAGATTTCTGTGTATGAGTCATTCTAACTGGGGTGAGGTGAAACCTCATTGTGGTTTTGATTTGCATTTCTCTGATGACTAGTGATCTTGAACATTTTTTCATGTGTCTGTTGGCCATTTGGAGTTCCACTTTTGAAAAATGTCTATTGAGTTCCTTGGCCCATCTCTGTTGTTATGGAGTTTCTTGATCTCTTTGTAGTTTCTGGTTATTAAATCTTTATCTGTTGCATAGTTTGAAAATATTTTTTTCCCATTCTGTTGGTTGTCTCTTCATTTTCCTGACTGTATCTTTTGCAGTACAGAAACTTCTCAATTTGATGCAATCCCAAATGTTAATTTTGGCTTTGACTCCCTGTGCCTCCGGGGTCTTTTCCAAGAAGTATTTGCCGGTGCCAATATCTTGCAGTTTCTCCCATGTTCTCTAATAATTTGATGGTGCCGTGTCATAGATTTAGATCTTTAATCCATGTTGAGTGGATTTTTGAGTAAGGTGTAAGGTAGGAGTCTTGCTTCATACTTGTGCGTGTGGAAATTCAGTTTTCCCAGCACCATTTATTGAATAGACTGTCCTTGCTCCAGGAATTGCTTTCAGATCCTTGATCAAATATAAGTTGGCTGTAGATGTTTGGATTGATTTCTGGTGTTTCTATTCTGTTCCTTTGGTCTATCCATCTGTTTCTGTACCAGTACCATGCTGTTTTGATAACAACTGCCCTGTAGTATGTCCTGAAATCTGGTACTGTGATGCCTCCAGCTTTGTTTTTGTTGTAAAATATCACTTTAACTATTCAGGGTCTCCTGTGCCTCCATATGAATTTCAGCATCATTTTTTCCAGATTTGAGAAGAATATCATTGGTATTTTGATTGGTATCACTTTGAATCTATAAATTGTTTTTGGAAGAATGGAAACTTTGATGATATTGATTCTTCCAATCCATGAGCATGGAAGAATTTTCCACTTATTGGTATCCTCTTCTATTTCTTTCTTTAAGATTTTATAATTCTCATCGTAGAGATCTTTAACATCCTTGGTTAAGTTTATTCCAAGGTATTTGATTGTATTTGTAGCTACTGTGAATGAGATTAATCTTAGAAGTTCTGAGAAAGACCTTTTAACACCTGCTTCACTACCAAAGTGCTCCCAAGGGCTGGGTCTGGGCAGAGCCAAAATCATGAGCCAGGAACTCCAACTAGATCTCACATATGAGTGGCAAGGAGCCGAGTAATTGAGCCATCATTTTCTGCCTCTGAGGGAGCACATTAACAGAGGAAGCAGAGTAAGAAATTAAGCACAGGTCCTCCCATATGGAATATGAGTGCCTCAAATTAGCTTCTTAACTGCTATGTGAATATTCCACACTTGATTAAAAAGTTGACAGAGCTACTATCTGCTGGGGTTCTCTTCAAATGCCCACAATTTTCATGAGTGGGACAGTGTCAAAGCCAGGAGCTAAGAGTAAAATCCAGATCTTCTATGTGAGTAGCAGGCTTTCAACTACTTTAGTCTTCATTTCTAGCTGGAAAGTATCCACATGGGTGGAAATCTGGCATAAAGAGCTGGAGCCAGAAGTTGAACCTAGGAGTTCTGACATAGGATGTGAGTACCTTAATCACCATGTGAAATACCCACCCTAAAGTAAGCATTTATGTGTGTGTCTATATATATTTTAGAATAATTATTTATTTTATTTGAAAGTCAGAGTTACATAAAGAGAGAAGAAAAAGCAGAGAGAGAGAGAGAGAGATTTTCCTTCTGCTGGTTCACTCCCCAATTGGCTGCAGTGGCCGGAGCTGTGCCGATCTGAAGGCAGGAGCCAGGAGCTTCTCCCCCATGGGTGCAGGCAGCCACCGACTTAGGCCATCTTCTACTGCTTTCCCAGGCCATAGCAGAGAGCTGGAGCAGCCGAGATTTGAACTGGTGCCCATATGGGATGCCAGCCCTGCAGGTAGTGGCTTTACCCACTACGTCACAGCACCAGCCCCTATATATTTACATATATATATATATATATATATAAATATATATATATAGATTATTTCATATCTTCCATAGATGATATAGCATACTATCTGTACATTAACATCTTAACAGTGGTAAGAATTTAAACAAGTAAAGGACTTAAGTAGTTTATCTGAGGTCACATTCCTATAAATGGTTGCACGTGGATTATATCTATATCCATATGACTCACAACCTACTCTTCAAATTCTATATTCTGTTTTTTCCACTAGCTACAGAATTATGGGTCTTAATATATTTAAGAAGAAATGTGGAGATATAATTTTTTCAAGGCCAAAGGCCTAGAATACTGATCTCCAGAGCTCTTCCAAAAAATGAATGTTTACATTTAATAAGCTACACCAGGAAGGTCATCAAGTCATTAATCAATATCAGTCCTTAACTGCTGTGTCTGGATTATGGTTAACAGTGTTTTTCAGAAACTTATGGAGCTGTACAATTAAAAATCCATTTTAGGCTGAAAGCGCAAGAAGAAATCTAAAACACATGTCCCATCTTACCAACATGCTAAACAGTGACCCAAATAAATATACAACCCCCCAAAAATCAGTAAATTTGACTAAAAAATGGGCCAGTTACTTAAATAGGCAGGAAGCTGAATTTTCCCCTTATCCTTAACTGTAACATCAGAGAGCTTGCAATTTGCAAAGTCTTTCTTAGAAATCAATGGACAATTTGTTACTTAAATAACTATGCATTGAACAAGAAAATAAACAATCATGATTTCAATAATAAGTTTCCTGATACAACAGACAGCGTTCTTGCACAGATGTAATGAGCATCTGACAACAAAAGAATGGTAGAAGGTGAATTAGACTTTATCTAAGTACAGTCTACACTGAGCTAATAATTTTCACAAATACTTGTTAACTAGATTAAAGTGCACTCCCATTGTGTATTCTCTATATTTAGGGAGGCTATATACTTTATTATCCAAACTAGGGTGTTTTCAATAATGAAAAGTTTTTATGTATTTAAAACACAGGTGAAAATCAGGATTCTCACCAGCATAGCAACATGTATGGGCATTTGTATTTTACTTGGTCTGCATGAGTGTAGTGGAATCTCTCTCTCTGCCTCTCCTCTGACTTCTCCTTCTCTTTATAATTCTGACTTTCAAGTAAATAATTATTTTTTTATAAAAAGGAAACTCTGTATGAACAACTAGATATAAACAAAAGAATAAATTGACCACTTGAGAATTGACAAACTCTTGAAAGATTAGTTGTTTTGTTTATGAATCAAACCAATCAAACCAATTAAACATCCAAGCCAGGAAAGAAAGGTATTCCACGATGCTGTTGACATCAAATTTAATTCTCTGGGATCTTCTGATATTTATCCTCAAAGAAAAACAAAACTAAGTGATAGTTATATAACCGCTGTGATTTTTGATTTGTCAATAATAGATGAAAGAGTTCTCATTCTAAGAAGCAAGGGTTGCCAAGACACTCCAAGTAGTGCTGGTTTTCATTCACCATCTGAGAACACTTTAACTTCTAAGCTAGTTCTCTATACTCAAAAGCCAAACTGTGGAAACAGGGCAGATGTAACCAAACAATCAGGTAGTGAGCAACATAGTCTGAATTGTTATGTTTTTACCATAAGTTTTATATCAATAAATAAGCTTAATCTAATTTATTAACATTCCCAATTTATTCATACACAAGATAGAAACTCTCAGTCTTTCAACATAATAAAAATTGGCACATGGTGAAAATGCTAGTTTTGAGATGTTTTGTGCATTTCTTGATGTTTAAAGAATTTATGAGCTCTTACCAATCCACCATCGTCATCTGTGGAGGTATACCAAGTGGTACATTCAACATTCTAATGTTTTGATAACCACAGAACTCAGTTTCAGTAACTCTTAGCATGATCTGTGTCCTAACACTAAAAATGTTATGACTACAATGTGATTGTCCATTATCATTCAACAAATAGTAAAAAGAATAAAAACTGTTCTTCAACAATAGAGACAGGGGTTTAAACAGTAGTCAAGCTCAAAATGTTAATTTCACTCATATACATTACTTCTTTTTACTCTGTTAGCTACCATAGATCAGGGAAACACAAGATATTTGTCTTTTTGGAACTGACTTATTTCATTTACTATCATGGTTTCCAGTTGCACCTATTTTGTAGCAAAAGGCTGGATTTCATTCTTTTGTACAGCTGAGTACAATTTTGTAGTGTAAATATACCATATTTCCTTTATCTAGACAACAGTTAATGGGTATCTGTGTTGATTCCATATCTTAGCTCTTGTGAATTGAGCTGTAATAAATAGTGGGTTACAGAAAACTCTTCCATATGCTGATTTCATTTCCCTTGGGTAAATTCCCAGGAGAGGAATGGCTGGATCATATGGTAGATCTTTTTTCAGATCTCTGAGTAATCACCATACTATCCTCAACAATAACTATACTAGTTTGCATTCCCACCAACTGTGTATTAGGGAACCATTTCCCCACTTTGTCACCAGAATGTATTTTTTTATTGCTGTATGAGAGTCATTCTAACTGGGGTGAGGTGACCCTCCTTGGGGATTTTATTTGTTTTGCCCTGATCGCTAATGATCCTGATTATTTTTTCATGTGTCTATTGGTCATTTCAATTTTTTTTAATTTATTTGACAGATAGAGTTAGACAGTGAGAGAGAAAGACAGAAAGGTCTGCCTTCCATTAGTTCACTCCTCAAATGGCCGCTACAGCTGGCGTGCTGCGTCAATCCGTAGCCAGGAGCCAGGTGCCAGGTACTTCCTCCTGGTCTCCCATGCAGGTGCAGGGCCCAAGCACTTAGGCATCCTGCACTGCCCCCCTGGGCAACAGCAGAGAGCTGGACTGGAAGAGGAGCAACCAGGACTAGAACCTGGTGCTCATATGGTATGCTGGTGCCGCAGGCGGAGGATTAGCCAAGTGAGCCACGGCGCCAGCCCCAAGTATTTCAATTTCATCTTTTGAAAAAAATGACTGTTCAAGTCCTTTGCTCATTTCTTAACTGCATTGTTTGTTTTATTATTTTTGAGTTTATTGAGGTCTTCATAGATTCTGGATATTAATCTCTTATCAGTTGCATAGTTTGCAAATATTTTCTCCCATTCTGTCAGTTGCCTCTTAATTTTTTTTTTTTTTTGGTGTCTACTTTACAGTATAGAATCATCTTAGCTTGATATAATTCCATTAGTAATTTTTGCATTTGTTGACTGTGCTTCTGTGGTCCTTCCTAAGTCTTTGACTATGCCAATGTCTTGCAGAATTTCTCCAATGTTTTTCTCTACTAGTAATCTGAGAGTATCTGGTCATAAATATGCATCATTGATTTGTTTTCAGTTAATTTTTCTATAGGTGTAAGAGAAGTATTTGGTTCATACTTTTGCACTTCTTCCAATTTTCCCAGCATCATTTATTGAAGAAATTGTTCTTTCTCAAGGGTTGTTTTTAGCTCCTTTTTCAAAGATTAGTTGGTTATACATGCATAGATAGACTTCTGTGATTCTGTTCTGTTCTGGTTTTGACACATCTATTTTTGTGTTACTACCAGGCTCTTTTTATTATAAATACCCTCTAGTATGTCTTGAAGTCTGGTATTGTGATGCCTCCCTCTGTCTTTCTTTTTGTTAAGATTTGTTAACTATTTGGGGACTCTTTTGTATTCACATAAATTTTAGTATTGTTATGGATTTTTTTAATTTTGCATCTTAGAAGAATGTCATTGGTATTTTCATTAGGATTGTATTTAATCTATAAATTGCTTTTGGTAACATGGACATTTTGATGTATTAATTTTTCCAATTCACGAACATGGAAACTTCTTTCTGTCTTCAATGTTTTGTAATTTTCATTGCAGAGATCTTTCTTGTGCTTGGTTAGATTTATTTCAAGGTTTCTGAAGTTTTTATAGCTATTGTGAACAGGACTCAAACTTACAAGTTCTTTCTCTGCAAAGGCATTGTCCGTGTATACAAAGGCTTTGGATTTTTGTGTGTTAATTTATATCCTGCATTTTGCCAAACTCTAATGAGTTTCAATGATCTCCTGGTAGAGTCCTGGTAGATCCCTTTGGATCCTTTGGATATATATATATATATATATATATATATATATATATTTTTTTTTTTTTTTCAAGTGATCTGCAAAAAAGGATAATTTGGGGCCAGCACTGTGGCATACCATGTAAAGCCGCTAACTGCAGTGCCGGCATCCCATGTGGGTACCGTTTCCAGTCCTGGCTAGTCTATTTCCAATCTGTCTTTTTGTTGTGGACTGAGAAGGCAGTGCAAGATGGTCCAAGTTCTTGGGCCCCTGCATCCACACAGGAGACCTGGAGGAGGGTCCTAGATCCTGGCTTCAGTTAGGCACAGCTCTGACCATTTCAGCCATCTGGGGAGTTAACCAGCAGATTGAAGACCTTTCTCTCTCTCTCTGCCTCTGCCTCTCTGTAACTCTGTCTTTTGCATAAATAAATCAATTTTTAAAAAGGGATAATTTGACTTTTCCCTTCCCAATTTATATACCTTTGTTTTCTTTTTCTTGCCTAATGGATCTGTCTAAAATTTCCAGGACTACATTGAATAGGAATTTGTCATACTTTTCTGGTTCTGGATCTTAGTAGAAATGCTTCTAACTTTTCCTCATTCATTGTGACTGTGTTTGCCATATAGTGCCTTGATTGTGTTGAGGAATGTTCCTTCTAGAGCCAATATTCGTAAGGCCTTTATCATGAAAAGATTGGCGTATTTTATCAAATTATTTTACAAGTATTAAAATAATTATGTTGTTATTGTTCTTAAGTTTGTTAATGTGATGTATCACAATTTCTTATTTGCAAATGATGAAACATCCATGCATACCAGGGATAAATCCCACTTGGTCTGGGTGAATGATGTTTCTGATGTGTTGCTGGATTCTATTAGCTAGTATTTTATTGAGGGTTTTTGCAATGATGTTCATCAGGCATATTGGCCTATGGTTCTCTTTCTTTGTTATATCTCTTCTCTTTTTGAATTCAGGTGATGCTGGCCTCATAGAAGGAGTTTGGGAGGATTCTATCCATCTAGTTCTTTTTTAAAAGTCTGGTAGAATTCAGTAGTGAAGCCATTTGGTTTTGGGCTTTTCTTTGTTGGTAGGCTCTTTATTACTGATTCAATGTCTGTCTTGGTTGCTGATCTGCTTAAGTTTTCTAGTTATTCATGAGTCCATTTTGGTAAATTGTATGTGTCCAGAAATCTATCCATTTCTTCTAGATTTTCCAATTTGTTGGCATATAGCTGTTTATAGTAATTCCTGATTATTCTTTTTATTTCTATGGTATCCACTATTACATATACTTTTTCGTCTCTGATTTTATTTATTTGCATTTTCTTTTGCTTTTGTGGTTAGTTGTGACAATAGTCTATCCATTTTGTTTACTTTTTCAAAAAAATCTGCTCTTCACTTCATTGATCTTTTGTATTGTTTTGGCTTCAGTTGTGCTTATTTCTTTTCTAATTTTAATTATTTCTTCCCTCCTATTACGTTTGGGGCTAGTTTGTTGTTTTACTAGGACGTTGAGGTGCACTGTTAGCTCGTTTCCTGATGCCTTTCAAAAATATGTTGTTGTAGGCACTAATTGGTATAAAGTTTCCTCTTATCACTTGCATTACTGTATCCCATAAGTCTGATATGTTGTATTGTCATCTTTATGTGTTTCCAGAGTTTTTTATTATTATTTCCCTTTTGATTTTTTTCTATGAATCACTTTTCATACTTCAGTGTGCTGTTCAGTCTACATGCGCTTGCATATTTTCTAGATAACCTTAACTTGTTAATTTTCATCTTCACTCCATTATGGTCATAAAAGATACATGGTATGATTTCAATTTTTTTTTAAATTTTCTAGGACTTGTTTTATGGCCTAGTAAAAGTTCCTAAAGAAAGTTCCATACACTGATGAAAAAATGTGTATTCTTTGACTGTGGGATGAGTTTCTATAGATATAGTTTATGTCCATTTGGACCATAGTGTATATTAGCCCTGTTTTTGTTTATTTTTCTGTCTAGTTGGTTTTCCATTGATGAAAATGGAATGTTGAAATTCCTCATTCTGATTGTATTGGAGTGTATGTCTCCCTTTGGATTCATTAACATTTGTTTTAAACAGCCAGGTGCCCTGATGTTGGGGGCATACAATTATCAATGTCACATTTTCCTGTTAAATTGGTCTCTTACTCATACATAATGCCTTTATTTTTATCTATAACTGTTTAACAATTTTTGTGTTAAAGTCTATTTTAACTGATATTAGTATAGCTGCATCTGCTCAATTTTGCTTTCTATTAGCATGGAATATCTTTTTCAATCCTTTCACTTTCAGCCTATGTGTATCTTTGTTGGTGAGTATTATTTCTTGTAGGAAGCAAATAAATCTTGTTTTTTAAATCCGTGCAGCCAGTCTGTATTTTTTAATTAGAAAGTTGAGGGCAGTTACATTCAAGGTTACTATTGTTATGTATAATGACTTGGTCATGTCATTTTTTCCATAAATATTCGTACTATTTGCTTTGGATTTCCTTTGCACTTTTGCTAAGAGATATTCTGTCTTCAAATTCTTTAATAATGGTGATTATCTTTTTATGTTTCTGTGTGTATCACATCTTTAAGCATCATTTGTAAGGCTGGACAAGTGCTGTCAAATTCATTGAATTTCTCTTTATCACATAAGATCTTTATTTCACCTTCATTCATAAATGAGAACTTTGCAGGATACAGTATTGACAGCTTTTTTTTTTTTCTTTTCCTCTATTAAGATGTGGACTATGTCTTTCCATTCTCTTTTATTTTGTATAGTTTCTTATGAGAAATCAGCTGTTAGTCTAATTGGAGATCGATCCTCTGAAGGTAATCTGTCATTGCTCTCATTCACATTTTAGAATCTTTTCTTTACGTTTTATCATTGAAAGTTTGACTGTAACATGTTGTGGTGATGATATTTTATGGTCACATCTATTAGGTCTTCCGTGTGCTTCCTGTACTTGGATGTCCCTTTCTCCAAATTACAGAAGTTTCCTTCTCTCTGTTCAATGAATAGGCCTTCTCTCTTTCCACACCTTTGGGAACTTCTGTGACCCATATGTTGTGTTGTTTGATAGTATTGCATACTTCTCTCTAACACTGTTTTTAATTTTCCTAATGTCTTGTTCTTTTTTCTTTTTCTATTTCCATAAACAATTCTTCATTTTTAATATTTCAGCTTGATTTTTCTTCCAAATCTCTATCTCATGGGAAAGATTTTCATCAATGTTGTGAATTTTCTTCCCACTGCTTCTGAATAATCCTATGATTATTCTTTTGAATTCCTTTACAGGCATTTCATTAATCTCTTTGTCTTCACATTTCAATATTGATGCATTGTGCTTTGGGGAAATCATGTTGTCTTCCTCATTCTTGATTCTTATATTTCTGCATTTTAGACATTTGTGGAAATGCTGGTTTTCTCCTCTAATGGGTATTATATTTGGATTATTCCTCTTTGGCTTATTGGAGTGTCTGCTCCTTCAGTGACTACCCAGAGGCATGTGCTAGGAGAAGTAGGAGCATGGAGCATTGGTCAGTGCTCAAGGGTGGGATGAAAATCCAGGGTGACACTAAAGTTGGGCATGATCTATTTCCTCTATTATCTGCAGTGGGGAGGGTATGATTATAATAATCATATTCTTACCTCCTCTCTTCCAAGGTGATCAAAATCCAGGGTTAGCTCATAGCAGATACAAGACTCAGCCATGCTGGTGCATGAACTGCACAAAGGATCTGTGCAGACCTCAGTGTGAGCACAGAACTGTCTGCAATTACTTACCCCAGGTTGTTAAGGAGCTCTGAGACTATGACATCAGACACAGTGAATGCCCCATGACCCAGCTACACCCCATGTCCTATTGTGCAGTCACAGAATTCTCACAGTCATAGTGTGCAGAGGATCCCCTCTGAGCCCTGTAAGCCAGAAGACATAAGAGATGTTCCCCATGTCAGCTGCTTTTAGGTGCTCCACTTTGGCAGCTTGAGCCCCTGAACCTGCGATGGGGGTGCCTCACAATCATAATGGATGCTAAGCTCCCAGTGAACCCTCCCAGCAAGACTCAAAGTCAGTGTTAATGCTTTTTTCCCCTCTGAAAAAATCCCCAAGCCGTGTGTGCTACAGCCCCCATAGTCTCTTCTGTTATCAAGATGGTGCCTTTTCCTGCCAGTTGCTGGGTGACCTTGTTGGGGAATGAGGATAAGGAAATGTGTTTTTCTTTCACTAGATTTGAGTGTTCTCTTCCCCCTTCTATGGCTCCAGGCAGGATTCAAATTCTGTGTGGTCTACAAGGTTCACCTTCATGCAATATCACCAGAAGCATGGACTGTCACAGTCTGCCCTCACTTACCTTGCTCTCAGAATTTTTATCTCCTCTGGACCCTGGCCGTGGGAGTCATATGTGGTGACCCTATTCCCTGCTGCTTGTCCATTCTTTCTGTAGAATTGCCACTGCCAACTTCTCTCCCCTAGAATACTCTTATTCCCTGAGAATACATTTCCTCCACTTTTCTTCTGCTCTCTTCCCCTGGTCAATATCATCACATCTTCTCTCTAGTCAGCCAACTTCTAGGTGACCCTTATTACCTTGTTTTAATCAGCATAGGCTAAGGATCAACACTATAATTTAAAAGTTAAAAATAGAGCAATTTTATGGCTTTTTATATATCACAATATCAATGGCAGAGTATGATAGAGCACAAACTTCAGGTAATTTATTTTTTTTCAAGAAAGTTTTAAGTATATTCCTGGTGAGACCACAGTTTTCTCATTTTTCACGGTACAACCCATTTGCCAACCCATTTAGCCTTTCCCTTTACAGGACCCTGCAGGACTAAGCCACATCTTACTGTGAACAAATTAGTTTTGACACCTTGAAACATTTAATTACTTGCAAGAGTGAGTCAGATGAAGGTGAAGTTGAGAGAAACTTTTCTGCTCTAGGAAGATGGATCTGCTACAAATACTATTTGGGGATATTTTATCACTGAAAACCCAATTAATGAGCTTAATAGGTGTGTATAAATTAAGTCCCAAATTTTCAAGAAATAAACATATTACAAATCAAATACCAATGTGTGACTTAACAGTTTCATGGTGTGTTTTCTTACACTTCAGTATTCAGAAGCATTTTTCAGTGGTACAGAATATCACAGAGAAGGAAGTGTGTGTAGAACTCATTTAGTACTACCATTCATTTTCCAGTTGAGGGAACTGAGGTTCAGAGAGCTTAAATGATTTGCCAAGGTCACTCACCAGGTTGTAATCAAATTGAGAAAAAGAATCAAAAGCTAGGTTTCCTATTACACAATATTAATTGTTAATTCCATTGTTTTATTTCTAGTAACAATAGTATTTGAAGAAAATTCAAAATCTGTTGATGGTAGATAACATTTTTAATGAGAAAATAGTCAAGTTTACAACTAAATTACTTTGATGTTTACATAACTGATCCGGTGGTGCCTGTGGTGAGTGAGGACATGCAAAGTTCTTTTCAAAATTTCCTCAATAATTCATTAAACTATGCTGATATTTTGTAATTATTCTGATTATATGTAACCATGTGATTTTTTTTCTATTGAATTATTTTTATTATTTTCTATAAATATAACTCCCATTTACTTTTTTAAAAAATTCCTCTTTCACAATTAACCTGAGAAACATTTTATTTATTTCTTTTTTAACTGTTATTTAATAAATACAAATTTCCAAAGTACAGCTTATGGATTACAATGGCTTCCCCCACCCATAACTTCCCTCCCACCCACAACCCTCCCATCTCCTGCTCCCTCTCCCATTCCATTCTTCATCAAGATTCATTTTCAATTATCTTTATATACATAAGATCAATTTAGTATATATTAAGTTAAGATTTCAACAGTTTGCACCCACACAGAAACACAAAGTGTAAAATACTGTTTGAGTACTAGTTATAGCATTAATTCACATTGAACAACACATTAAGGGCAGAGATAGGAGTAAGTGTACAGTGACTCCTGTTTTGACTTAACAAATTGACACTCTTGGTTATGGCGTCAGTAATCTCCCTAGGCTCTTGTCATGAGTTGCCAAGGCTATGGAAGCCTTTTAAGTTTGCCGACTTCGATCTTTTTTAGACAAGGTCATAGTCAAAGTGGAAGTTCTCTCCTCCCTTCAGAGAAAGGTGTCTCCTTCTTTGATGGCCCTGTTCTTTCCACTGGGATCTCACTCGCAGAGATCTTTCTTTTACATACTATTTTTTTTTTGTCATAGTGTCTTGGCTTTCCATGCCTGAAATACTCTTATGGGCTTTTTGGCTGGATCTGAATGCTTTAAGGGCTGATTCTGAGGCCAGAGTGCTGTTTAGGACATCTGCCATTCTATGAGTCTGCTGTGTATCCCGCTTCCCATGTTGGATCGTTCTCTCCCTTTTTAAATCTATCAGTTAGTATTAGCAGACAGTAGTCTTGTTTGTGTGATCCCTTTGACTCTTAGACCTAACATTACGATAAATTGTGAATTGAAAAAAAGGAAAAGCATTAGCATTAGACATAACTAGGAAAAATAATCAACACATTATACAAGATTGAAGGGGTAAATTTTTCAAAACCAATTATCAGACACAAATGCATTAAAACAACAATTCAAAAAGTTATTTTTCCCTAATACTTAAAAGCAGTTGGCAGGAATCACTAAATTAGCCTCTCAGAATATTTCCATGGTAGATCTAAAAAAAAAAAAAAAAAACCAAAAAAACAACAAAAAAAAACTAATGGGCCTCTTATTTACAGCATTGATGGAGAACGATATGCAGATAACCTACACAGATTTTATACCTGTAGAAAGGAAGCTGACATCCCACCTACAGGTAACCCTGCACATTGATTATGCCAACAATTCATTTGTTGTGGTAGGTAGGCAGCCAAGGTGTTTAATTCATTCTATTTTTGTTAGTTTAGGTGTCCTCCTGAATTGTTACAACCACTTTCATATTTTTCTGGCCCTGAGCTTTCTCAGACAAAATATTAATTAAAAAACAAGACAAAATCATTTTCCTTTACAATAATAATGACAAAGAAGCCAAAATCCCACTTGTTAATTTCTTCTTTATAATTCCCATATTTCCTGGGGAAAATAATATGCTTCATTGACTTACAGTCTGATATTTCCAATACCTTAGCCAGTACCTTGAGTAAGTGGACTAATATACGTATCACATTTTCTGCTCAATCATATTTCTAAAGTTAACAATGATACAATTTAATATAGGGATATTTTTAATTTTAAAGAAATCCTCTTATAAATTAGAGTCTAAATAAATGATCAAGTGGGATGTTTAAAGCTTCTTATACTACAAATGGTCAAAGGTAGCAGAAATACTGACTTTGGAAGAGAGAGAGCCATTTTCACTATCTTTCTTCAGCCAAAGAGAAATCACTTAGAGACAAGAATCTAGGAAAGCAGATAATTGTGTTTCCAAAGTAACACATCATGAGTTATATTTTTCAAAATGTTTACTCAAATATAGTTATTCTTCTAAATCTTTCCTTCTTAGATGACAAGAAATACAAATAATTAAGAAATAATGTTATCCATGCTTCAGCTTTGTCTCATCACCTGACCTCCAAATTTTAAAGAGAAAGAGAGGGAGAGAGAGAGAAAGAGATGGAGAGGTTTCTTGGGCCCTGCACCCGTATGGGAGACCAGGAGAAAGCACCTGGCTCCTGGCTTGGGATCAGTGCAGCACACCTCCTGCAGCGCGCAGGCTGTAGCGGCCTTTTGAGGAGTGAACCAACGGAAAAGGAAAACCTTTCTCTCTTTCTCTCTCTCTCTCTCACTGTCTAACTCTGCCTGTCAAAAAAAAGGATAATAAACAATATTTTAGCTGTATTTTTTTCATTAGGCAACTTAACTATAAAATATTTCAAAACAACTGTTCTTCAAGAATTGATTTGGTTTTGTTGATTTTAAGTGTGTCTAGTGGAAAATAGAATGGTCTTCCCAGTTAAATGATAATAATATTTTTATCAGATCCATTTTTTATAAATAAACTTTCATTTATCACAATAAATGAAGCTGATTCTACAAGACAGGAAGTTTTATTTTAATTAATTGATTTCTTTTAAGGTTATCATGATTTATACATTGATTAATACAAGGATATAACCACAAGTTTATCATTATAATATCTTTTCTCTAATTTAAGTTCCTAGGGTCATAACTCAGTCAGAAAGTGATTAATAGCCTATTTCTATAGCATTAGTCATTTGTTCTTGAAAATGACATTGGGGGAAATTTTGGTATGTTTGTATTTTACAAATATGTGGGTATAGAAAATTGAAAGTTCAATTACCAATGTTGGCACTGAAATTTTCAATTAATATTAGTGAAAAAAGTCTGCCATTGACTCTTGAGACATGACCAATTGATTATACATTTTCAAATTCTCAAGTGTTCATTTTTCAAAAATTGTCAGCCTACACTTTAAGTGAAATGAAAATTAGAATATTCACACCTGATTATATTTTTCAATTACCATTGTAGATGTCTGATTTGGTAATAAATTAATTACCAAATGACTTTGTTTTCTGATACTTGGATATTATAGACTTTAAGGCAAACATGTTTTGAAGCAATATAATAAGCTTAGAAATGTGAAGTGGAGTAGAGCTGAAAAGTGAAAAAATCAATCATAGTGTGACAAAAGTAAAAAAATGCAAATTGTATGTAGTACACATATAATTCACTATAAATCAAATCTTTTATATAACACTAATAGCATTGAATTTCAGGATGGCAGATTCCTTTGCAAATTATTTTTTGCTTAGATTCCCTGAATGTTATCCTCAAAGGTCATCATACTGCTCTGTAATTTGTTTGTAATTAACAGCAAGCATATAAAGACTGCACATTTTAGATTATTTATTGGAGGCATTTGGAACTGTCACTGTTCCCAAACCTTGATTGCTTTGCAGTCAGTTCAAAGTTAACAGAAACTTTTAAAAATTCTATTGATGAACTTTCATTAAACTCAGATAAGAAATAATGTGCCAATTCTAATTATCTGAGTTATTTTTCAGAAATATTAAAATAAATTAATCTTCACTTAACAGTCTAAATTTCCTGAATGAAGTATCATTTTGAAGCTCATCTATATTATTTTTGAGTGATTTGATTAATTGTGGACTCATATAATGTTTCCACGAGAGTTAACAGACCATGAAGCTTACAGAACTTAAAAGACTTTGTAAATATGTAAACATTAAGCCCAGGTTGTTATTTCATAAGGAAACCAATAAACAAAATGGTGTGCTTTCAAATGTATAATTTTAATTTCATCTAGACAAACCAATTTGTAGAATGAAGCTAGGTAAGATTCTAACCATTTTGAATGTTAAATTTTATAGTTAGGAAAAAGCAGAAAACATCAATCTTGAATCAATAACAAATGTTACGGTCAACAGCAATAGAAAGACTTTGGAAGACAATGAATGTGAGTGTCCTACAAAATTTATAATTGAAATGTTATTTAGATGGCACTACTTGGTAGTGAAATTTAGAATTTTCTGTATTAAATTCCTTGTATTTTACTAGAATGAGGAGTCCCTAAAATTAAACGTTTCCTTTGTTTTATACATTACAGTGTATCTGGTGCTAAAGAAGTACACGGTACATCAGCAGCCCCACAGTAAATATTTGCTGAATCACTGGAGTAATGAAGGTGCATATAAGGTTGAGATTAAATCAGTTCAATATGATCTATGTTAATTTTATGGAGCCCCACACCTATTGAAGATTATGAGACTGAAACATTTCTATCAATGCAATAAAGATAGTTGAGAGGAGTAAAGAGTTTTTATTATAATTATGTCATTTGGATTATATGTATATCTTAGTGTGCAGTGAAGCAGCATCCTGGGATGCTTGAATCTTGTATGTGAGTTATCTTCATTTTAGTCCTGGCTCCTTTTCTGATTCCAGCCTCCTGCTAAGGCACACCCGGGGAGGGTATGGTTCAAGTACTTGGGTCTATTCCATTCACGTGAGAGACTAGACTGAATTCCTCACTCCTAGCTTCAGCCTGGTCCAGCCCTGAATTTGTGAGCATTCAGATGGTAGATCTCTGTTAATCCCTTTGTCTGTCTCTCTGTCTTTCCAATAAACAAAATGTTACATAAGTACATAAATGACAAATCATTAGTCCATGATTTATTGATACAGTCATTTCAGGCAATTATGTTGGCCTGACCAAAAATCAAATGAAAAATATCCTAAAGACAAAGCTAAAATCATGGTCAAAATCCACAAAATAATCACATATTTCAAATATGAGTTTAGTTTGTACTCATAAATCTGTTAGTCATACCCAAATTTGACTTCAGAACATTACAAAAAATATAATTTAAAACAAAGACTTCAGGGCTGGCATTATGGCAGAGCTAGCATCACATTTGGGTTCCAATTCGAAACCTGGCTGGTCAACTTCTTTTTTTTTTAATATTTTATTTATTTATTTGACAAGTAGAGTTACTGACATTGAAAGACAGAGACAGAGAAAGGTCTTCCTTCTGTTGATTCACTCCCCAAATGGCTGCAACGGCGGGAACTACGCTGATCCGAAGCCAGAACCAGGTGCCTCCTCCTGGTCTCCCATGCAGGTGCAGGGGCCCAAGCACTTGGGCCTTCCTCCACTGCTTTCCCAGGCAACAGCAGAGAGCTGAACTGGAAGAGGAGCAACCGGGACTAGAACTGGCACCCACTTGGGATGCTGGCACCCAGGATGGAGGATTAACCAAGTGTGCCATGGCGCCTGCTCCTGGATTCTGTCTGGCTGATCCTTAGCTGTTTCAGCCGTTTGGGGAGTGAACTAGCAGATGGCAGATGGGAGATCAGTCTCTCTCTTTTCCTTTCTCTCTGTAATAATTATGCCTTTCAAATAAATAAAATATAATATTTTAAAAAGTAAAGTCATAGGCTTCATTGTATTTTTCCAAATTGACCCAACTCTTGTATGAATTGATGATTTTAATTGTTTAAAAACCTATTAAAAATCATGAGATCTAGCTTCAGATTATTATTATGTTTAATAGTTTAATATCTCATGGTTATCATCACATTAGCTTCTGTTAAATACTAAAACTGAAGTACAAATTTGGTTATTCCCTTTTATAATCTTATTAGATCTTTCCACATATACACTAAAATTTACACACAACATACAATAACCTACATTCTGGCTTATAATTACAGAATGTTTGAGAAGAATGATAAAACATTGTGTTATCTGATATTCAAACATTATTAATTTATTTAAAAGAGATAGATACTAGATAGATACAGATATGGATACAGATATAGATTATATATATGAATATAGATATAGATACATAGTAGGTCAGTTGATCAAGTGATGTACCATATTTGGTTTACTTTCCAAATGCCCTCAGCAGGCAGGACTGGGTCCTGTGAAAGCCATGAGCCAGGAACTTTATCTGGGTCTTCCCCATGGGTGGAAATGTCCCCAGTACTTGAAGGATCATCTGCTGCCTTTGAGGATGTGCATTATAAGGAAGCTGGATTGGATGTGGAAAGAAACTTGATCTCAGGACCTCTAATACAAGATGTAGGCATCTCAAGATACCTCTTAACTGCAGTGTGAGAAAGCCTACTCTTAGCCATAAAATTTAACCTTCAAAAAAAGCCTATATTGGGTCCGACACTGTGGCACAGTAGGTTAATCCTGCAGCGCCGGCATCCCACATGGACACCAGTTCTAGTCCCCGTTGCTCTCTGCTTGGCCTGGGAAAGCAGTAGAAGATGGCCCAAGTCCTTGGGCTCCTGCACCCATGTGGGAGACGGGGAAGAACCTCCTGGCTCCTGGCTTAGGATCAGCACAGCTCTGGCCATTGTGGCCATTTGGGGAATCAACCAACAAATTGAAGACCTTTCTCTCTGTCTCTCCCTCTCACTGTCTGTAACTCTGTCACTCAAATGAATAAATAAAATCTTTTTAAAAAAGGTCATAGGAAATGGAACCAACGGGTAATGGTCTTTTGCCATGAACTTAAAAAAAAATTTAAAAAAGCCTAAGCATTACTGTTTAATTGAATTAATGTGTGAAATAGTAATAAACATGATAGGTCTTATGTACATATTGCAGTTAAGAGAAAATTCAATTATGCATCTCCTAGGACATTAAAGAATTAGTAGCTTGGGCTGTGTTTTACTGGTTAACACAATAGCAAATGGTACAACCAACAAGAGAAAAATGCCTATTTCCATTAGCTATTTAAAAATTACTAAAAATATTTACCATAACTTATAATTATCAGAAGTAAAAAATAAAGCACCACAAATGATTTAGAGTTTAAGTATACAAGACAATACTATCAACAATATTCTAGTCTCACAATTAGCTTGAACAAAAATTGTACATTTTCAAGATTTGTCTCTATAAGATGTTTAATAGTTAAATTTTCCCAGAATTTTATTGTCGATTATACATAACATAAAGCTTACCATTTTAATACTGTGTGTATTCCAATGAGTACATTCATTTCAGTATTTTAAGTGTATATTCAGTGAGTATACTCACATTTTAAACTATCACAATTCTATTCATCTTCAGAACTATTTCATATTTCTCTACTGATATTTTGTACATTTTTCTTCTCATACCCTCTTCTGTGGCAAACTACATTCAATTCCTCTCTACAAGAATTAGATTTTTCAAGGTACCTGATATTAGTGGAATTATATATTTAAAATATATTTGCCCTTTTGTGATGGCATTACTTTGCATTGCCTAATGCCGTCATGATCTCAGAGTACAGTAAGTGTATCAAAACTTCCTTGCTTTTATGTCTCAATAATCATTTTATTCAGCCATCAATGAACACTTGGATTGTTTCCAACATTTGACAAAAATGTTGGAAGAAAAGACTATAAACCTGAAGACAAAATTCAAATATTAAGAAAAATTTGTTACCAGAAAGTCTGTCCTGAGATAAACACTAAAAGAAATTATCGAGAAAGAAGAAAAATAGTTAGGCAGATACTCATCTTCAAGATGAAGAAAGAACATTACAGAATAGAATAAAAAAATGAACTGAATTTATGATTCCATTATGAATTTATGATTTCCCCTATAAATCATGTTTTTTAAAACAACAATGCTGTGACATAATTTACAATAAATATAATGCATCCTTTTAAAAAAAAATTGGAGAGTGATCATACTAATTCTCAAACAGCTCCAGGAGAAAATAGTTAAGTGAAATTGAGGAATTAATGCATTATATATGGTGATAATGAGAAATTTGGCAAAGAGACGGATATTTTGAAAGAGAATCGAACAGAAATCCTAAAGATGAAAAACTCAGAAAGTCAAATAGCATACAGTCAACATCCTCAATAACTGACAAGATCATATAGAGCAAAGAATAACTTAACTTGAAGTCAGGACTTTGGAAATAATGTGGTCGGACAAGAAGAAAGGAAAAAAGGGAGAAAGGAAGGAAGTAGTTTCTGAGATGGCTGGGATACAATTAAACAAACTAATATTTAAATTACAGTTGTTCCTGAGGGAGAAGAGAGGAGTAAATGCATAGAAACTTATTCAATAAAATAATTCCTAAAAATGTCCCCAATCTGAAGAAAAACATGGACTTCGAAGTACAGGAGACACAGAATATCTTAAATTGAAATTACCAGGAATGATCCTCACTATGACACCTTATTGTAGAACTCAAAAAATACCACACAAAGGGGTCAGTTTAGTGGCATAGTGGGTTAAGGTGCCACCTGTGATGCCTGCAATCCCATATGGGAGCAAATTCAAGACTTGGCTGCTCCACTTCTGTTCCAGCTCCCTTGGACAGCTCCCTTGTGCCTTGGAAAGCAGCAGAGGATGGCCCAAGAGCTTGGGCCCCTGCACCCACATAGGAGACCTGGAAGAAACTCCTGCCTCCTGGCTTCTCCCTGGTCCCGCCCTAGCATGTCTAGCCAGTTGAGGAGTAAACAAGCAGATGGAAGAAGTCTCTCTGTCTGTCCCTCTCTCTCCCTGTGACTCTGGCTCTTAAACACATAAAAAAATAAATATTCAAAATAATAGCAAATAAAGAATTTCTAAATTTGCTAGAAAAAAATGTCATCACTTTTAAGGGAACTTCCTATAGAATAACAATGACTTTAAAAAAAGAGAGAGAGAAAACTTACAGCAAGGAGGAGGGACTAGAATGAAATACTTCAAATTCTGACGGATAAATCTGCTAAGACTACTTCAGCAATGTTATCTTTCATAAGGAAAGATAAATACAATACTTTAGAGGAAAAAGAAAGATTTAAGGAATTCATCACCCCATGTACAGCCTTAGGAAAGATATATAAAGGAGTCTTATATATGGAGTGTATATAATGAAGATATGTAAAAGTATAATATTCAGTAGAAAAATATAGGATATTCAAAATAAACATCTGGCATTTTATTTTATTTTTTATTTTTAAAAGATTTATTTTATTCATTTGAATGATAGATAGAGTTATAGAGAGATGTAGAACCTGAGAGAGAGTTCTTCCATTCTCTGGTTCACCCTCCAAATGATCAAAATGGCCAGAGCTAAGATGATCTGAAACCAGGAGCCAGGAGCTTCCTCCAGGTTTCCCAAGCAGCTGTAGGGGGCCAAGGACTTGAGCCATCTTCCACTGCTTTCCTGGCTATAGCAGAGAGCTGGATTGGAAGTGAAGCAGTGGGGACCCGGACCAGTACCTTTATGGGATGCCGGTGCTGTAGGCAGGTGCTTTAATCCACTAAACCACAATGCCAGCGCCATGTAATTTTAAAAATGGATAAGACTAATTGATTATTTATTAATAGTACCTCTGTGAATGTTCTTATTTTCTCAATTAAAAGATACAAACTGACTAAATGGATAACACACTCATACACAAACAAACACTCATACAATTTGCTGGATCGAAGAAAAACACTTTACAAGAAAAGATTCATGGTTTGTTAATGAAAAGATTTGAAAAGATATTATATGCAAAAAGTAATTGAAAGGGAGTACCTATAGTTATGTTAGATAAAATAAACATTAAGACAACTACTGGAAAAAAAAGACAAAGAAGGAAGGCCACTGTATAATGATCAACAAGAAGATATTTAGAATTATTATTGTATATGCACCTACTGCCAGAGTAACAAGGTTTAGAAAACAAATATCGTTGACAGCTTGTCAGAGAGATATCTTCACTCCTGTGTTCACTACAATACTTTTCACAATAGGCATGTGTGAAATCAATCTAAATGTTCACCGCTGAATAAATAAAAATTAAATATTATTCTGCCCTAAAAATGAAATTATGACATTTGCAGAAAAGTGAATGAAATAGAGGATCATTAAGTGAAATAAGCCTGAAGCAGAAAGACAAATATCACTGTTCTCCTTCAGGTGTGGCAGTTAAAAATATGTGTTCATCTGCATTTATGACAACTAAAAATCAATGTTCACCTGAATTTGGAATAGTGAATGTTAGAGGCTGGGAGGACGGTGAAGGGTGGCTTCAGGCAGGTTAGCTAGTGAAAGCATAGTAAGCGGCCGGCGCAACGGCTCACTAGGCTAATCCTCTGCCTGCAGCACAGGCACACCAGGTTCAGCACAGGCACACCAGGTTCTAGTCCCAGTCGAGACACCAGATTCTGTCCCGGTTGCCCCTCTTCCAGGCCAGCTCTCTGCTCTGGCTCTGGAGTGCAGTGGAAGATGACACAAGTCCTTGTGCCCTGCACCCGCATGGGAGACCAGGAGAAGCACCTGGCTCCTGCCTTCAGATCAGCGAAGCGCGCCAGCCGCAGCAGGCCTGCCACAGCCGCCATTGGAGTGTGAACCAACGGTAAAGGAAGACCTTTCTCCCTGTCTCTCTTTCTCACTGTCAACTCTGCCATTAAAAAAAAAAAAAAAAAAAAAAAGAAGAAGAAGAAGAAAGCATAGCAAGAAGTAAATAGCAAGTACCAGTATTCCACAGTAGAGTGGGTTACTATAGTTGAGAGAAGCTGGTAGGATGTACCCACAAGAAAATTAAACACGGGTTGTATGTTGTGATCAGTTTATGCTGTAAATACGTATTGAAAACATTTTAATAAAAATGTATAAAACTTGCTTTAGCAATAAAATTATTTTTCAAAGGAAGTTCTGCTTTTATTGACAGTATGGAGGTAACTGGAATTTGCTATGCTAAATGAAATTATTCACAAACACAAAGATAATTACTATATATTCTCACTATATGTGAAATGCTAAAAATCAACACAATATAACTCATGGAAACTAGAAACAGGGAAAGCAAAGATTACCAGGAATTAGGTGTTAATGAAGTTTAGATACTAGGGTACACATTTTTCTCATATTGAATGAATAAATCTAGATATCTGATACCAATATGAACACTATACTTAATAATACAGCATTCTATCTTGAAAATTTGTGAAAGTGTTGCATTTACATGGTCTTATTATACACTCAAAATAACTATGTTTAGTATAGAATTTCATAATTATCTGACCTAATATCTACTTCATTATTCATGCTTATCAAAATATCATGTTGTATATCTTCATTATATGTAATAAAATTCCAGCAGAAAATAATTTTATCATTTCATTTTAAGTCTACAAAAAAACCAGTTTTTAACAACTCATATAATAGTGTATATTTTCAAAGAAAAATCTAGTTGCATTGATAAATCTGAATATCTAGTACACAGAGTAGGGAAGAAATTAATGAACTTTTCTCTAGAAAGGATTCAGCATTCTGTAAAATATATTTTTAAGTATCATCGTATAGTAATATAATTTAGTAAACTTGCAGTTAAAATTTTCTACATTCTTTCCTCCAATGTAGAAAAGGTTGAGGAAAGAAATAATTAATAGCTAAGGGAAATAAACTTTTATCTGAACAAGTGAATTCCTTTTCTAGTAGGTGCTGAATACGAAATATTTGAATAACACTTACATGCAGTAATTTGAGTTTTAAAAAACTACTACCAAGTATATAAATTGTCAACAAAATTCATTACAAGTTACTGGTTGGAGAATTTTTACAGTAGAATAGAGAAAAACTGTCAATTAAGAAAAAAGGAAGCCTAATTTAAATACCATTATGGAATAGTATTGCTGTTATTTTAAATGTCCAATTATCTCAAGGATATTTTATACCTTTTTAGAGGTACAGTGAAAGTTCATTAAACTTGCTTTTTAAGTTTTTTTATATAACATTTTATTAATTTCCTCTGCTTTATTTTTGAGGAAATTGTATAATTTTAGTTGTCTGAGTAGGATTTAATGCGAGGGAATGACGTTAGCTATCTAAGAATGAAAATCTTCAGCGAACAGAAAATATTTGAAAACAAAATATAAACATACATTATATACTTGATGTTGATTCTTTTTCTTTAAATGGATAAATATTTTAAAAGATATTAATATAAATACATGAATATTTAAATATGTTATTTAACCCTTTTACTTTTCAATTTAAAATTTATTTCTTTATTTGCTAACATTTTTTATGTCCAAAATGTTCTAATGAGATTTCCAGTTTCCTGTATCCCTTTACCAAACGCAATCTAACACATCTAGCGCTAGGAGACAGGTTAAGCAAATATCAATGATGAGAGCAACTAATATAAATAACATTAGAGTGCATTCATAAATTAAATCAAGTTAACATAGCTTGTTCAGTTTATTTTCAATTGCCCTGGAAAAATGTATATATTCACATAACGCAAATGCATACATCCATGTATGTAAGGGAACTTCAAAAAGTTTGGAAAATCAGAAAAGAGGTGAATTTATTCTGGTGTAAAAAAATTTTAAGATCTGTATATTCATATGCATATACACATATATATGTATGTATTTTTCATATATATGGTTAATAAAACAAGATAAAGCAATCATTAATTTTCATTAGATTTTAAATAATTTCAATAAAATATCTTTCCAATTAGAAAATTCTGTAACTGTTTTCAGTTTATAACACTTCCATTGAAAAATTGTGAGAAATATACCATTGTTAAAATAAAGCTCCTTTTAATAAAAAGGATTAGCTTAATTTGTCATTCATCATTTCATACTATTAAAAAAGATTTTCAGTCATTGAAGGGAAGTTCTGTTCAATTATATTGTTCATTATAATATAGGTCTTTCATAAAATACTACCTTAAATACTTATGGGTATATTATTTAGACATGAGAAGACTAAGGCTCAGAAAGACTGTAATTTATTTAACTTTATAGAATTGCTATTTGGCTTTGGTGCCATTATAAGATATTATAAAGTGGATGCTTATGAACAAGGGAAATTTATTTCCTACATACCCAGATGCTAGAATGTCTAAGATTAGCATTCCATCTGATGAATATCTGATAGGGCCTACTTTCTTGTTTTTAGAGCCACCTAGCTATGAGCTCACACAGTGGAAAGCGCAAAGGAGCTTCCTTTGACCTCCTTTATAAGGGCACAAATTCTGCCCTGTTACCATTTTACTTCTCAGGGATCTTATGTAGGAGGTAAAGTCTATTACCAGGAGGGGTAGAATTTCAACATATGAACTGGTGGTTGGTAGGGGCACAGACATTAATGATAGTAACTACATTAAAGAGCATATTTGGATGTAGAACCATGTCTTCTTGTGTTGTGCTGCTTTCAAACATAAATTTGCTTCCTTCTGTATGGCTTGATTTGTGGTGTCCATTAATCATGGGGAGGCATATGAAGATAATTATTGTTATAATACATATGAATATCCTAATATACTGTTATATATATATATATATATATGTTTTTACATTGATCTGAGAGATATAGATAGAGATTTCCTATCCACAGGTTCAACTGCTTAAGGTCTGCAAGAACATTTTGCCTTCTAAGTCAAAGCTGGAAGCTTGGAACTCAGGTACATGTCTCTACACAGGTGGCAGGGACACAACTATGTGACCCATCACTTGCTTCCTTCTAGGGAACACATTATTAGGAAACATGGAGCTGAGCCTCGAACCCAGGTACACCTGTATGGATTCAAGCATTCAAGCTGGCATGTTAACCTCTGTCCAAAGCACCAGCTCCTTATTTTTAATTTTATATACTTATTTACTTTAATTATTTAATAGGCAGACACACAGAGAGAAACACACATACACACAGAGGGAGGTAAGGAAGGAGGGAGAAAAGGAGGGAGGGGGAGAGAGAGAGAGAGGCTTATTTATTTTTATTTAAAAGTCAGAGTGGGAGGGCACTGTGGCATAGAGTGTTAAACTGCCACCTGTAGCACCAACTTCCCATATGAGTGCTAGTTGGAGACCTGGCTGCTCCATTTCGGATCCAGCTCCCTGCTAATGTACTTGGGAAAGCAGTGGAAGATGGCTCAAGCCCTTGGGCCTCCGCATGCATGTGAGTTCCAGAAGAAGCTCCTGACTCTTGGCTCTGGACTGGCCAAGCTCCAGCCATCATGGCTATTTGGGGAGTGAAACAGTGGATGGAAGACCTCTCTATCTGCCTCTGCCTCCCACTTTCTGTAACTCTTCCTTTCAAGTGAACTAATAAATCTTAAAAAATTAAAATAAAAAAAAATACAGAGTGACAGGGTGAGAAAGAGAAACAGAAAGGAGAGATTATTTGCAGGTTCACTACCCAAATGCCTGCCAAATCAAATTTGGAGCAGACCAATCCAGAAACCAGGAACTTCATCTTGGTCTCCCATGTGAGTGGAAGGGGACCCAACTACTTGGGCCAACATCTTATGTCTCCTATGCACATTAGCAGGAACCTGGATTGGAAGTGGGAGCAATACTTGATTCCCAGAACTGCAATATGGAATGCAAGCATATCAAGTGGTGGCTTAATCAATTGTTGTACGATTTAATTTGGGTGAGAGTGTAACCCACACTAATTATTGGCAAAAATACTTTTCATATCTGATCTTTTGCCAAGCTGTCATTTTCCAACATTGCAGGAAATTTCTTAATATAATTATCAAAAGACTGTAATATTTTATTAAAGAATTGAGGGAATCTTTGTTTACTTTCTACATAAAGCAAAAATCTTTGAAGTTCTTTCCACACTTAATAAAAATGAATTGTTGTGCAAAATCCTTGTTAAGTAGGAGTTTGCTAGCTAAAGTTCTCTAAGGTTTTTTCTGTCAGACCAAAGCACTCTTTAAAACTCACTGGGAAGACAGCATTTCTTTCTCTGAGAGAAAGTGAAACTTCATAAATCAGAAATGTGCATGCCATACTGAGTGAGAAAGCATTTTACTGATTCAGAATATTCAACAGCAGCAGGACCTTTCCAGTGGTACAGGGTTTCTTGAGAATTCTCGTATTTCAAGTGGAAATGACTGAGGAGTTTTTAGGCCATGCATATAGTTCAGCTGCTAAAGCTTTCAAAGTAGAAATACACTAGAGTGGCAATTTTCATCCTTGGGTTTTTTGCTGAAGCAAAGTTACCTGCGTTACACTAGAGATGGAATTGCTGGCAAGATTAAGACACAAGTTTGAGCAAAGGAGTCCAGCAGCGAAATACGAATGATTATCAGAGAAAGAAGGAAGCTAAGAAATTGGCTTGGGAAAGATAACAACAGAAGTACAAATATTTACTATGTACTCTTTCCCTGTTATCTAGGTCGCAGCAAAACATCTTGAAATTGCAAGGGGAATGCAATTCTCTAGGTATTAATTTATGACGTAGAAGGGGGAAATGGCCACAAAAACAATCCCTCCCCTTAAAAAGAGTAATACCATTTGTTAAAACACCAAGAAATGTCCTCACTTGTTTTATGTGGGTCAGCAAGTGGGCTGCATTCTGGTTCCTTCTGAACAGAAACCAAGGCTGAGACAAGTCTCTGTCTGACAATACAGCCAGGCCATCAAGAGTATTCAGACATCCCTTTAACATGAGAAGAAAGCAAGAAGAAAAATAGAGTGCATTCATATATTCAACGCCGAAGTGACACACCCCTAATGTCCAGACCCCATAACTGCAAGATTATCTTATATTCCCAGACAGAGGAGAAACAGCAGTAATGATAAACACTAAACATATTAAGGCTGTGATTCAGGGGCAAAGCTGAAAACATGGATGTGCTGAGGATGGTGGGGGGAGGGTGGGGAGTGCGGGGAAGAAGCTGAAGAACTGAAAATACTGGATTTTTTATGTATTCTATAAATATACAGAAAAGAGAAAATCAAAAAGTAAGGTAAGAAGTTTGAAATTTTTAAAGAAGTGATGCAAGTGGTTTAATTTCAGAAATTAAGCAGTGTTCTACAACAAATGATATTACCCACAGTTGAATGCATTTGGATGTCATATATTTGGAAGATTTTTGTCATGTGTTCTAATTCAATTTATTAGAGCAAGTATCATTATTATGTTTCTCTTTTCTTTTTTTTAAAAAAAATTATTTATTTGAAAGTGGGAGTTACACAGAAAGAAGAATAGACAGAGACAGAGTCAGCTGTGTCCCCAAATGGCTACAATGGCCGGAGCTGAGCTAATCCAAAGGCAGGGACAAGGAGCTTCTTCTGGGTGCAGACTTCCAAGCACTTGGACCATATTCTACTGCTTTTTGCTCTCCATTAGCACAGATCTGGATTGCAAATGGAGCACCCCAGTCTTGAACTGGTGCCCATGTTGGATGCTGGCATTGCAGGCTGTGATTTTATGATACACCGCAGCTCCAGCCCCTAGCATTATTATTTCTGATAACTAAAATTCTTGTGGCTCTTTCCTGGGATTAGGTGAATAGTAACAAACTATGTTATAAATTGTCGATAATATGGAGTAGCATTTCGGAATCCTAAATGTGTATGATATTTAAAACTTATATAGAATCAAGGTAAACCTGCCAAGTTTCTCTATAAGTGTAAGTGTCTTAAATATTAGACAGGATAATATTTGTGTCATATCCCTCAGAATGTATAAAAAAGAATTAGAAAGAGAGAAATTGCTTTGTAATATCTGAATTAAATAAACTAAGAAATAAAGAGCGGTTGCCCTCTTGTTACACAGACTAAAGTGGCTTCTTCAGAGCTTCATTTAGGATGTTTGGAAATGTGAGGGAAAACACAACACGGTAGTAAAATGCTGCTAATTGTTGGATGTCATTCTTTATCAGACAGTTAACAATTCCTGGTAGAAGCCTAGGTAAACTTCCCCTCAGTTAAAAATACAGCTTAGCTATATGCCAGTGTGCTGCCCAGAAGGTAGTGTGTGATGGACAATGCGAGATAAACTTCGTTGCAGAAAGATTTAATCTACTGCCTAGTCATTAAATGTTGTGTGCTGCTTAGGTTTAATATCTATCTGTACCTTTTAATGAAAATGTTTAAAAGAAAACAATGAAAGAAATAATTGCAGGTATAAAAATTTTCTTACTGTCAGATATCAGTACCAATTTAGAAATTAAAAATCACAACATAAGTGTTACTGGTGAATGGCAGGGTTCTTGTCTTCGCGCAAGAAAGAATTCAGGCGTGAGACAGAGTGGTGGAAAGTAAAAGTAGCAAAGTCTATTAGGGAAGGGACATCCGTAAGAATGGATGGGCACCTCTCCAGGCAGGACCTGAGAGAGAGTGCCTAGTGGCTCAGTCTGAGGGGAGGAGCGAGGTTACATGGTTGAGTGGAGAGATTACACCTGGATAGGCAGGCGGGCAACTCAGCATAGAGGCAAAGGGCTGAGCGCACAGTCTGGTTGAGGCTAGGGGTTTTTTAAGGAGATGGGTCTTTGTCTTCACACATCTCCTCCTGAAACAATGGATTTTATGGATATAAATATTAAGAAGCTCCTATCTGAGTTTTCTCCTGAAGGTATCAGACAGGAGGAAGCCTAGCTGGAGCTGTCCTGAGTTTAGAGGAAGGGTGAGAAAGACCCCCTGGAGAATCAGGATGGGAGCAGGGTATTTGAAATGCAGATACTGGGCTGCATCTGGAGGTTATCAGGCAGAAGGGGCGGGGACCCCCACCTGGCAGGTTATCCAGTAGAAGGGTGGCAGGGCAGGATGTACATACTGGGCTGCCCCTGAAATATTATCAGGATGACTTTGAGATGCAGATGCATATGCTGGACATAGATGTCTTTTCTTTAGGCCTTTATCACACACATAAGTTCATATCTGACTTCCTACCTAATGTAAGTAATGAAATTCAATAAATTTTATGAAGACTGATGGCATGTTATCAATTGCTATGAAGGAATGCTTATGTTTAATATAATTCAGAACAGTGATCAGTACATTTAAAAAAACACTTAACCAAGGTATGATTGACATACAAAATGTTGTACATTTTAAAATTATATTTATTTAACCTGAAAGAAAAAGAGAGAGGTCTCATTTAGTGGTTCACTCTCCAAATGCTTGTAAAGGCCAAGAGCTGAAGCCGGCATTCAGGAAATCGATATAGATCTCTCACATCAGTGGCAGGGAGTCAGCAACTTGAGGCTCTGTATCGGCAGGAAACTGGCATTTGCAGCCAAAGCTGGGACTCAAGCATAGGGATTCCAGTATGAGCTGTGGATGTCAAAACTAGCATTTCAACTACTAGAATAAATTTCTGCACCAAGACATATACATTTAATGTGTACAGCTTGATAGTTTGGAGATAAGTATCAATACATGAAATAATCAAGACAATCAATTCCACAAATATAAGTATCACCTCTAAAAGTTTCCTTCTGACCCTTTTATCTTATTTTCTTTTGAATTGTCATATATTTGTTCAAGAAGCAGCAAGATAGAGAGCTCCCTTCCTCTGGTTCACCCGCCAATACCTGCAATGCCCAAGGGCCAAAGTTTGGAGGTAGTGACTCATTCTAGGTCTTATTAGTGGCAAGATATGAAGTACTAGAGTTCTCCTAAGAATTGCATTAACAGAAAGCTGAAATCAGGAATCTGAACTGAGAATCAAATCCATGGATCCTGATATGAGACACAGACATCCTAACCAATGTCTTAACTTATAGGACAAATGCCGATCCCTTTCCTCATTATTTTATTGTATATTACTATCACTAGAATATTTAATATCTCAACTCTTAGCAGAATTTTAATTATGTATAACTGAATTGCTAACTATGAACACTCAACTGTATATATTGGATTACTCATCTTACATAACTGAGATTTTGCATTTTATTACAAAATCCTATTTTTAAAAGATTTTTTTAAAATTTATTTGAAAGGTAGAGGCAGATAGACAAAAGTTTTCCATCAACTTGTTCACTTCCCAAATGGCTACAATGGCTGAGTCTGGGTCAGACAGAAGCCAACAGCCAGGATATTCATCTAATCTCCCACATAGCTGCAGGGGCTCAAGGACATGGAACATCTTTCCCTTATTTTCTAGGTATATTATCAGGGAGCTGGATCAGAAGTGGAGCAGTTCGTATTGAATGCTAGCAGAGAAGGAGGCAGCTTAACCCACTATGCCACAGGGCTGGCCCCAAATTCTATATGTTAAAAGGGACAAAGCAGCAGCAAACATGCTTCAAGCTTCCTTAGAGTTACATATCTAATATATAACTATATATTATATCTATATTATATCCAATATCTATATATAAACTTACAAACATATATAAGTTTATATATAAAGTTTACATATATGTCTATATATAATTAAATGTACTAGTTTATACAACTTATAAACTTAATTTTACTATGCCAGTGATATTCAACACCTACAACAAAATTTGTCATTAATAAAATTGGATAACAATATGCTGAAGACTGGAACTTGACCTCTACTTCCTGTATTATACAATCCTAAACTTAGAATAGATTGATGATTTAAATATAAGATCTCATATCATTTGGGATAATAATATGCAGAAGACATCAACATTGACACAGAATAAACTTTTTTAGATAAATCCCCAAAGCTTAGTCATGAAAACCAAAAACAATCAAATGGGATTATACCAATCATGAAGCTTCTGCATAGCAAAGGAAACAATTAGCTAAGTAAAGAAAGACAATTGGCACAATGGATTAAAATACTCTTAAACCATTTTTCTGTGAAAAAAGTAATATACAGAAAATAAAAGTAACTCAGAAAAACCCAACAGCAACAAAGAAATTAAGAAATGTCAAAGAATCTGAGTAGACATTTCCCAAAAGTAGAACCAGGGAGAGCGGCTAGATGGCGGAATAGGAAGGGAGCACACTGATAGTCTGTGGAGAGACAGTTTAATAAAAGTGGAGATACTGCAGGTTCAAGGAAGAGTAGGGGAAGAAACAGCAGAGGAAACTCTTCCGGAACTAGTGATTCACAGTGGACCTGTGTGGAGAGCGTGGGAGCCCACAATTCGGGACACCAGCGGCAGAATCAACACACCAGTGCTGGAACGCGAGGTGAGCCGAACCTCAATAGCTCGAGACACCAGCGGGCAAGCGGAAAGAGGAGGCTAGAGGGAATGAGACTTGAAACCCCGTGGGGAAAAGTTCACCAGGCTAACTAGAAGAGAGAGAGGAAAAAAAATAAAAGTGACCGATACGGACACGAGTTTCTCTCTCTCCGCTCACCTCTCAAAAGCGAGCAAGACAGAGCAGGCGCCATTTTGGACATACGTCATAAGCAGGGCGACCTCAGGTCTGCACTGGCCCTGAGCCTAACAGAAAAACCTGACTCGGGGGGGGGGGTGGTGGTGAAATAACAGTAGATCAGCATCTAACTTGGCAACCCAGTGGGAGACTGCAGGAGAATTGGAGCCCACACTGAGGGCAGCAGAGATTCCCTGTGTGGTCCTTGGGAAAGAGCTTCCCATCTCTGGCTCCTGTGGGTATATCATTTGCCTGCTAACTACCTCCAATTACATTCAGCTGTGTGGAATTACTTCTCTTTTGAATCAAAAAAAAAAAAAAAAAAAGAAAAGAAAGAACGAAAGAGAGATTTACCATGCCTAACCTGGGAGTGTCACATTTGGCACACCCTCAAACCAGAGGAACCAAACAGAGCTCTCAGGCCACACTCATCTCAAGCCTCTAAGGCTCCACTGAAAGCAGACAGTCCACTTAACCTAGAGCCATAGTATAACAAGAAAAAACACCACAGTGAAGAAACCAAATATCTCCAACATGACAAACAAAAGCAAAAACTGAGGTAACAAGAACAAGGAAGACACTATTATTCCCCCAAATGAAAAAGACACCCCAGTTCAAGATTACGAAGATGATGAGATGAAAGAAATGCAAGAAGCGAATCTCAAAAAATTGATGAGAACACTAAGAAGTTCTCAAAAACAAATCTTGAACTACAGAAATCCTTAATGGACAAGATAAAAAACCTCTCTCGTGAAAATGAAATATTAAGGAGGAATCAAAATGAAATGAAACAACTAGTAGAACATGAAACTGTGATAAGATGAGAAATCATAATGAAATGAAGAATTCAAATAGATCAAATGACAAACACATTAGTTAGCCTTAAAAACAGAATGGGTGAGGCAGAAGAGAGAATATTGGACTTAGAAGACAGAGCACAGGAAAGTATACAGTCAAACCAAAGAAAAGAAGAGGAAATTAGAATCTAAAAAATATTGTCAGGAATCTACAAGATACTATTAAAAAAACCAACATTCAGGTTCTAGGAGTTCCTGAAGGCATGGGGAGGGAGAAAGGATTAGAAGGCCTTTTTACTGAGATACTAGCAGAAAATTTCCCAGGTTGGGAGAAGGACAGAGATATCCTAGTACAGGAAGCTCATAGAACCCCTAGTAAACATGACCAAAAGAGATCCTTACCACAATACACTGTAATTAAACTCACCACAGTGAAACATTAAGATCCTAAAATCTGCAAGAGAGAAATGTCAGATTACTCTCAGAGGATCTCCAATTAGACTCACAGCAGATTTCTCATGAGAAACCCTATAAGCTAGGAGGGAATAGCGAGATATAGCCCAGTTAATAAGAGAGAAAAACTGCCAGCCCAGAATATTATATCCTGCAAAGCTCACATTTGTGAATGAAGGAGAAATAAAGACCTTTCACAGCGAACAGAAATTGAAAGAATTTGTCTCCACTCATCCAGCCCTGCATAAGATGCTTAAAGATGTGTTACACGCAGAAACATAGAAACACAGTCATCAACATGAAAGAAGGTAAAGGAAGGAAAACTCACAGCAAAAGATCACAGGAAGTTCAAAGCATATATTAGAAAATATCTTTGGCAAATGGTAGGGCAAAGTTACTACTTATTGATAGTCATATTGAATGTTAATGGCCTGACCTTGCAGTTAAAAGACACCGATTGGCTGATTGGATTAAGGAACAAAACCCATCTATTTGCTGCTTACAAGAAACACATCTTTCTAACAAAGATGCATATAGACTAAAAGTGAAAGGCTGGAAAGAGATATACCATGCCAACAGAAATGAAAAAAGAGCGGGCGTAGCCATCTTAATATCGGGCAACATAAACTTTACCACAAAAACTGTTAGTAGAGACAAAGAGGGGCACTATATAATGATTAAAGGATCCATTCAACAGGAAGTTATAACGATTATCAATGTATATGCACCTAATTACAGGGCACCAGTTTATTTAAAAGACTTGTTAAGGGACTTAAACGGAAACTTAGACCCCAATACAGTAGTATTAGGGGACTTCAATACTCTACTCTCAGAGATAGACAGATCAACACGACAGAAGATCAACAAGGAGAAAGAAGATTTAAACGACACTATAGCCCAAATGCACCTAACAGATATCTACAGAACTTTTCATCCTACACGGAGAGCATATACATTCTTCTCAGCAGTACATGGAACCTTCTCTAGGATTGACCACATACTAGGCCATAAAGCAAGTCTCAGCAAATTCAAAAGAATTAGAATCATACCATGCAGCTTCTCAGAACATAAAGGAATGAAGTTGGAAATTAGCAACTCGGGAATCCTTAGAGCATGTGCAAACACATGGAGATTGAACAACATGCTCCTGAATGAACAATGGGTCATAGAAGAAATTAAAAGAAAAATCAAAAATTTCCTGTAAGTAAATGAGGATAACAGCACATCATATCAAAACTTACGGGCTACAGCAAAAGCAGTGTTAAGAGGAAAGTTTATATCAATAGGTGCCTACATCGAGAAATTTGAAAGGCACCAAATAGATGAGCTTTCAAGTCATCTCAAGGATCTAGAAAATTGGCAGCAAACCAGACCCAAACCCAGTAGGAGAAGAGAAATAATTAAAATCAGAGAAGAAATCAAAAGGATTGAATCCAAAAAACATTACAAAAAATCAGCCAAACGAGCAGCTGGTTTTTTGAAAAAATAAACAAAATTGACACACCATTGGCCCAATTAACTAAAAAAAGAAGAGAAAAGACCCAGATCAATAAAATCAGAGATGAAAAAGGAAACGTAACAACAGACACCACAGAAATAAAAAGAATCATCAGAAATTACTACAAGGACTTGTATGCCAGCAAACAGGGAAATCTACCAGAAATGGATATTTTCATGGACACATACAACCTACCTAAATTGAACCAGGAAGACATAGAAAATCTAAGCAGACCTATAACTGAGACAGAAATTGAAGCAGTCATAAAGGCTCTCCCAACAAAGAAAAGCCCAGGACCAGATGGATTCACTGCTGAATTCTATCAGACATTTAAAGAAGAACTAACTCCAATTCTTCTCAAACTATTCAAAACAATCGAAAAAGAGGGAATCCTCCCAAATTCTTTCTATGAAGCCAGCATCACCTTAATTCCTAAGCTGGAAAAAGATGCAGCATTGAAAGAGAATTACAGACCAATATCCCTGATGAACATAGATGCAAAAATACTCAATAAAATTCTGGCCAATAGAATACAACAACACATCAGAAAGATCATCCACCCAGACCAAGTGGGATTTATCCCTGGTATGCAGGGATGGTTCAATGTTCACAAATGAATCAATGTGATACACCACATTAACAGACTGCAGAAAAAAAAAAATGGTTCTCTCAATAGACGCAGAGAAAGCATTTGATAAAATACAACACCCTTTCATGATGAAAACACTAAGCAAACTGTGTATAGAAGGCACATTCCTCAATACAATCAAAGGAATATATGAAAAACCCACGGCCAGTATCCTATTTTGGGGGAAAAGTGTTGTATGACACAATGACAATTCAAATACACCTTACACAAAAATTCACTCAACATGGATTAAAGACTTAAATCTATGACCCAATACCATCAAATTATTAGAGAGCATTGGAGAAACCCTGCAAGATATAGGCACAGGCAAAGACTTCTTGGAAAAGACGCCAGAAACACAGGCAGTCAAAGCAAAAATTAACATTTGGGATTGCATCAAATTGAGAAGTTTCTGTACTTCAAAAATACATTCAGGAAAGTGAAGAGGCAAACAACAGAATGGGAAAAAATATTTGCAAACTACGCAACAGATAAAGGGTTGATAACCAGAATCTACAAAGAAATCAAGAAACTCCATAACATCAAAACAAACAACCCACTGAAGAGATGGGCCAAAGACCTCCATAGACATTTTTCAATAGAGGAAATCCATATGGCCAACAGACACATGAAACAATGTTCAAGATCACTAGCATTCATGGAAATGCAAATCAAAACCACAATGAGGTTTCACCTCACCCCAGTGAGAATGGCTCACATTCAGAAATCTACCAACAACAGATGCTGGAGAGGATGAGGGGAAAAGGAAAGAAAGGAACATGCATGGTGTAGCACTCCAGGAGTCCTATGCAAAAATATATAGAGAGACAGGGATATAAAAGTATAGACAGATATAGACAGACATATATATATATATATATATATATATGATGTAATCTTCACATTTTGTTGCATCAGTCAAATGTCTCCCCCATTTGCAGATTAGACCTAACTGAGAACTAGGTTAGTATCTTTTAAATATGTAAGAAAAATATTAATTAAAATAGCAGTGAAAGAAAATATTAAAAACACAGGAAAGGGTAATAAACATAGAAATAAAATCAGAATGCTTAAAATATGAAATCTCAGAAGAAAGTAGAATCCACATAAGAAAAACACAAGACTTGACATCAAATATTTTCTAAAATAGAAAGGAAATATAGCAAACATGATAAAAATGATAAATGTTGATGGGAGTGTGGACAATTGGAATACTCCTGTGTTACATCAAGAGGTCTAGAAATAACCACACCATTTGGGGCAAGTCTGATTAAGCATGCCCCAAATTGTACATCTCCTCCCTCTATTTTTCCCACTCTTATATTTAACAGGGATCACTTTTCAGTTAAAATTTAAACACCCAAGAATAATTGTGTGCTAATTACAGAGTTCAACCACTAGTACTAGAACAAAAAAAATACTAAAATGGATAAAGATTTACATTATACATCAACAGTCAGGACAAGAGATGATCAAGTCATTGTTTCTCATAGCGTCCATTTCACTTCAACAGGTTTCCGCTTTGGTGCTCAGTTAGTTGTTGCCGATCAGGGAGAACATATGATATTTGTCCCTTTGGGACTGGCTTATTTCACTCAGCATAATGTTTTCCAGATTCCTCCATCTTGTTGCAAATGGCCGGGTTTCATTGTTTTTGGCTGCTGTATAGTCTTCTATAGAGTACATGTCCCATAATTTCTTTATCCAGTCTACTGTTGATGGGCATTTATGTTGGTTCCAGTTATTAGCTATTGTGAATTGAGCTGCAATAAACATTAATGTGTAGATGGCTTTTTTGTTTGCCAAATTAATTTCTTTTGGGTAAATTCCAAGGAGTGGGATGGCTGGGTTGTATGGTAGGGTTCTATTCAGGTTACTGAGGAATCTCCAGACTGACTTCCATTGTGGCTTAACCAGTTTGCATTCCTACCCACAGTGGGTAGGTGTCCCTTTTTCCCTACATCCTCTCCAGCATCTGCTGTTGGTAGATTTCTGAATGTGAGCCATTCTCACCGGGGTGAGGTGGAACCTCATTGTGGTTTTGATTTGCATTTCCCTGATTGCTAGTGATCTTGAACATTGTTTCATGTGTCTGTTGGCCATTTGGATTTCCTCTTTTGAAAAATGTCTATGGAGGTCCTTGGCACATCTCTTAAGTGGGTTGTTTGTTTTGATGTTATGGAGTTTCTTGATTTCTTTGTAGATTCTGGTTATCAACCCTTTATCTGTTGCGTAGTTTGCAAATATTTTTTCCCATTCTGTTGTTTGCCTCTTCACTTTCTTGACTGAATGTATTTTTGAAGTACAGAAACTTCTCAATTTGATGCAATCCCAAATGTTAATTTTTGCTTTGACTGCTTGTGTTTCTGGCGTCTTTTCCAAGAAGTCTTTGCCTGTGCCTATATCTTGCAGGGTTTCTCCAATGCTCTCTAATAAATTGATGGTATTGGGTCGTAGATTTAAGTCTTTAATCCAAATGGTGGAGTTACAAACGTGCCAGGGGATTCCAATACAATCCCATCAATGTGGCATGTACCAATGCCATATCACTAGTCCAAGTGATCAACTTCAGTTCACAATTGATCACACTGATAGGTCTAAGATGCATATAGGTCTATCAGATGCAGCCCAGTATCTGCATCTCAAACACCCTGCTCCCTTCCTCCTGTCTGATAACATTTACATCCATAAAGTCATTTTTGTCAGACCTTCAAGAGAAGTTTTTCTGTTTACATCCAAAAAGGAGCAGAGGTGGGCAAGCAAGACCCATCTCCTTAAAAATCCCCAGCCTCAACTGGACTGTGTGCTCAGCCCTCTGCCTCTCTGCTGAGCCGCCCGCCTGGCCTGGTCAGGTGTAATCTCTCCACTCAACATGTATCCTCGCTCCTTCTTCCTGCCCAGTCTCTCAGGCTCTGTCTGGAGAGGTACCGATCCATCCTTACAGATGTCCCTTCCCTAATAAACCTTGCTATTTTACCTCCCACAAAAAAAAAAAAAAAAAAAAAAAAAAAAAGGAGTCAAAGTGATCACACAAACAAGGCAAACAAGACTAGTGTCTACTAATACTGATAGAATCAAAAAGGGAGAGAACAAACCAACATGGGAAGTGGGAGACACAGCAGACTCATAGACTCATAGAATGGTAGATGTCCTAAATAGCACTCTAGCCTCAGAATCAGCCCTTAAGGCATTCGGATCTAGCTGAAGAGCCCATGAGAGTATTTTTTTTTTTTTGACAGGCAGAGTGGACAGTGAGACAGAGAGACAGAGAGAAAGGTCTTCCTTTGCCATTGGTTCACCCTCCAATGGCCGCTGTGGCCAGCGCACTGCGGCCGGCGAACTCTGCTGATCTGAAGCCAGGAGTCAGGTGCTTCTCCTGGTCTCCCATGCGGGTGCAGAGCCCAAGCACTTGGGCCATCCTCTACTGCACTCCCTGGCCACAGCAGAGTGCTGGCCTGGAAGAGGGGCAACCGGTACCCATGAGAGTATTTTAAGCATGGAAAAACAAGACACTCTGGAAAAAAATAAATAAATAAAAGTAAACCTATATGAAAGATCTCTGTGAGTGAGATCCCATTGGAAAGAATGGGGCCATCAAAGAAGGAGGTACCTTTCTCCGAAGGGAGGAGAGAACTTCCACTTTGACTATGACCCTGTCAGAATAAGATCGAAGTCGGCGAACCCTTAAGGCTTCCATAGCCTTGGCAACTCATGACTAGAGCCTAGGGAGATTAATGACGCCATATACAAGAGTGCCAAATTGAGAAGTCAGTAACAGGAGTCACTGTGTACTTATGTCTCATGTGGGATCTGTCCTTAATGTGTTGTCCAATGTGAAGTAATGCTATAACTAGTACTGAAACAGTATTTTTACACTTTGTGTTTCTGTGTGGGTGCAAACTTATGAAATCTTTACTTAGTATATACTGAATCGATCTTCTGTATATAAAGATAATTGAAAATGAAAAAAAATGGTGTTAAATTGGAAATGGCATAGAAAATTAATTAATTTTTAAAAAATATCATGTAGGATCTTTGTCTTTAATGTGCTGTATACTGCTATTTAGTGCTATAACTAGTACTGCAACAGTAGTTTTCACTTTGTGTTGCTATGTGAGGGCAAACTGTTGAAATCTTTACTTAATATATACTAAACTGATCTTCTGTATATAAAGAGAATTGAAAATGAATCTTGATGTGAATGGAAGGGGAGAGAGATTGGGAAAGGGGAGGGTCATTGGAGGGAGGGAAGTTATGGGGGGGGGAAGCCATTGTAATCCATAAGCTGTACTTTCGAAATTTATATTCATTACATAAAAGTTTAGAAAAATAAAAAAATAAATAAAAAAGAGGTCTAGAAATAGAGTACATAAATTAGTAAAGTAATTTGGAAAAATTGTTGATTTTTTTATATACTCATAACGTGCTGCCAAGTCACTATGCTCCTAGACATATACTAAGGATAACAGAATTTATACTAAGAATAATTAATACAGACAAGTATACTTATAAAACACTTATTGTAACAAATAAAGCAAACAATAAGTTATCCCAACTCCATTATGTAAAATGTTTAAGTAAATTATGGTATATCATATACAATTCTATACAAAAACAAAAAAATTACAAAAGTATGTGAAACTCATAAATCTAACGTTGAATCAAGATACAAGGTAGCATATCTGAGAGTGATTTTATTGATACAGAGAATTTAAAAGGGCAATGTAAGCTCTAAACTCTACAACTAGAGAAATGATTACCTTAGGAGAAAATTAGGAAGAAATGCCTTCAGATGATGGCATTACCCCAGCTCCTAATCATTAATGGTGATCCACCGCACATTTATTTTTTGATAATTCATTGAAATATATATTTAGTGATTATAGACATTTTGAACATTTGCATTTCATTAAAAAGGGTTTCAAATAAGGGAACAAAGAAATGAGGGCAGATATTAATTTTTGGGAATATCATACCCCCAGTCTCTGGAATTTTTAAGAGCACAGTCATTTCAGTAACATTTCTTTATAAATGAATTGTGTAATAGATGACTTTGTTAAAGATATACAGACTCTCAAAGTGCTGCTTAAAAATTAACAAACACTTAACTCTTAAAATTGTGAGTATGCAATTTTCTGTCACATTTAGTGCTCTATAGTATAGCTTCAGGGAAGTTATTTTAATTTTGGCTTAATTAATAAAATATGTTCATAAAGAAATCATTTTATAACTGTCATAATTTACCAGAAAATGCTGAAGAGGAAGCAGAATTTTTTCTGAAAAATAATATTAATTCACAAGCAAGCTGCATATAAATTGCCTTTTTTAATATCTTTGGATCTTTCATCAGAATAATCTGAATGTAATAATCAGATTTCCTGAAATGAATATCACATAATCTAGGAAAGAAAAAAGCAGTATTAGAAGGCAAAACAGATAATAAAATTTTATCTTAAAATGGCATGAAACACAAATTGAAATAGATTCATTTAATATTTAAAATCTAATTAAATGTGCTATATAGTATTTTGATAAAGTTGTAGAGAGAGATTAGTTAGCAAACTGTGAAGAAAAAATGGTGAATTAGATTCCCTTGATTTTTTAAAGATTATCACAATTATTTTGTTCTTTCATAGTTCTGGGAGATATATTTCCAAAGCCCTATTCATTGGGTGGGTCAAAATACATATGTTTGAAGCACCATATTGCATTACAAAGACCTAAGAGAGAATCAGTTTCTTGCCTCCTCCAGGTGCTTTTTAATGCCTGCATTGTTGGCTGTGGCCTCATGGTTCCAATATCAGCCATCTTGATTCAACTGTTTTTCTTTCTTCTTAGGAATGTTTTTAATTTTACTCTAATTGGGTTTGGGGTCCATGCAATATATCCAAGTAAATCCTCCATCTAAATATCCCCATGTATTTACATATTTATCCTTATAAAATATTTTATACGTTGCACACATAGAGCCATCATATTTGCAGACTAATTACTGTGCTTACCGTAACTGCTAAAAATTTTATACATGGTTAGAAATTATTTTAATATGTTTTATATAGGAAAAGACAGCCATTTGTTTTCTAAATTCTTGTTTTTTTAACTTATTTTTGTCTACTTGAAAGGCAGAACAACAGAGATATAGATAGATAATAGATGATAGATGATAGAAGACAGAGAGAGGGGGAAGAGTGTTTTTCTGTGACTGGCTCACTCCTCAAATGTTCGCAGTAGTCAGGGCAGGACCAGAATGATATCCAGATCCCGTTACTCAATATGGATCTTCTATGAAGGTAACAGAGTTTTAATTGCTTGAGCTATCATCTAGTGCCTCTCAGGATACATTAACAAGAAGCTGGATCAAAAGCAGATAAGCTGGACTAGAAATAGCTCTGAGATATTTAATGTGAATGTCAGAAGCAGCTTTACCTGCTGTGACACAGCCTTCAGTATTCCTCACAGATATTTCTTTTTTTTTTTAACTTAATATATTTTATTTTCTGTGGTCAGCTGTAAACTTGTATAAACTAATCACTTGGGTCAATGTCATGCATGTCACTACTGGAATTCATTTTCTATTAGCTACCAACACTCACCAGTGTTTATAAATGAAATAGGCTCAGCTATCCCAGGATCGTCAGTGACAAGGAGAGATTCTGAAATACACTTTGATGTCCAGAAATAGCAATATTGAATAGTTTAAACTTGACTTTTTCATTGGCTATTCAGTTTTACCACTGCATCAATTTTTTGAATCTAGGGATTCAAATATGTATTTTTAACTTATTAAAACCTATTTTAAGTCAGTATTGTATCATTTTATGTGTGATGGAAAAGCCTTGTAATTTGAATACCATTTACAATGCCATTTCAAGATTGATATTATTTTTGTAAGTATAGCATTACCAACTTTGTTTTACATATCTATATTTTAGGCATATTTGAAAGGAAGTAAACAAGTAAGAAGAATTATAACATCTCATTTTCCAAATGTATTTACCATTAATAAAACTCTTCAATCATTCTTATAGATATATATTTCCATTGATATTAATGTTCATCAAACACAGATACTTCCTTTGCATCCCTTGTATGCAAGCCTGTTACTCTATTCTTGTTTACATTTTTAAACTAAATTTTCGGTTTCTCATATTTAGAAAATTTATGTGACAAGTGCAGGGAAAGAGAAAGAGTGAGATCCAGTCTGCTTGTTCACTACCCAAATGGCCACCATTGCTTGGGCTGGACCAGACTAAATCCAGGAACCTGGAAATCTATCTGGGACCAGAGCAGGATCTCCAATATGGGATGCTGGCACTGCAAGAGGCATCTCAACTCTCTACGCCACAACGCCAGCTCCTCCATCATTTGAGAGGTAGAGTAACAAACAGTGAGAGGGAGAGACAGAGAGAAAGGTCTTCCATCCTCTGGTTCACTCCCCAGATGGTCGCAACAGCCAGAACTGTGCTGATCTGAAGCCAGGAGCCAGGAGATTCTTCCGGGTCTCCCACGCGGGTGCAGGTGTCCAAGGACTTGTGCCAATTTCTACTCTTTTCCCAGGCCATAGCAGAGAGCTGGATTGGAAGAGGGGCAGCCAGGACTAGAACCAGCGCCCATCTGAGATGCCAGTGCTTCAGGCCAAGGATTTACTCCGCTGCACCACAGCGCTGATCCCATCCATCAGCTTTTTTAATTCTGCTGTGTATAACGTTCCCTCTTGAGACTTTTAAATTTTTAAATCATTTAAAAATATTGTTATTTATTTGAGAGGTAGATACACATGCACACACATACATAAACATGCATGCACACACACACAGATCATTCTCGTCCCCTGGTTTATTTCAAAACTACCCTTAACAGCCAGAGCTGAGCCATCCTGAAGTTGAGAGACAAGAACTGAATACAAGCCTCCAACATGGATTTCAGGCACCAAACTACCTCTGCCATCACTTGCTCCCTCCTTGGGTGTATATTTGCAGAGATCTGGAATTGGGAGAGGAGCTAGGACTCAAAACTAGGCATTCTGATATAGCATTCAGGTTAGCCCATTCATTTCTGGATACCTGGTTTACAAAAATCCAATGTTTTAGTGCTTATATTGTATACTGATGTAAGTATATACATCCTTATATATGTACATATGAATTTCTAGGTTATATTTTTCTCAAAATCATGAATTTAGTTTTCAATATTTTCTAACAAAATAAGCAAAAACATACTGTCATTCTGTCTCATTCTTAATGTTTTTGTCAATCAAAATTCTCAAATTAGTACATTAGAATGTCAGTCATAATTTTAATTCCATCTGCAAATACATCTTTATTTCATGTATATTTATTGAGCTTGAAAATGTGTTCCTTTGTGTAAATTTTAGTATTGATTTCTGAGGAATACTTAGTACACAGAAACAATAAGAAATTTGAACTCTGGCTATGTGCTATCAGTATTTTTGTAATAATTTATCACTAGAAACAGGTTTGTATTTGCTTTTCTGTGCATCCCCTAGCATGTATAATTGATATTGACGTTGATAATTCATAAATCTTCAATGCTGAATCTCCAGACTAAATCAAAAGCACCTGATGTTGTCATTCAGATATAGAAAGGGAATTTTAGCAAAGTATCTTGACTACTTTTAATATCTTTTATAACATATGGTAAATGTAAATATGGTATTTATATAATAAATATGGTAAATATAAACTACTTAGAGTTGCCAGAAAAATTTTAAAAGGACTTTCAATTTAATGTTACTAATGAAAATTCAAGATTATTTTCAGCCATATAAGTGAATATGTTTGTTCAGAATTTCTGCTAATTTAAATTGAATTAAATCTATAGGATTTAATATGTGGGTGAAATTTTCTGGTATATTGGGGGCACTGATAGTTTCTTCAATATTTCAACATTTCTAGAGACAGTTAAAACAATGGCTTTGAAAAAGAACAGTGTGCATAATAACAAATCATGTTTTATAAACGTCTTGACTTTTGAAATCTCAAAATTTAAAATTTGTGAAAAAGGCTTTAGTTATCCCATCAAATGATCATTTTTAGATACCTGCATAATATATAAAGTTGGTATTTTCAAAAAAAGGAAGTGGTGAAAAAGTTCTTTCTAATGACCCTGCTAGCATTAAAATTTTAACACTGTGATTCAGGAATACTTTATATTAAATTACAATTTATGAAAAAATGGAAATTTTATGCCTATGCAGAGAGATCAAAAGGATATTGTATGATTATTCACTGAGAAACCTGTTAGATTTCTAGCAGGTAGTTTCTATGTTATGACAAGGCTAAGTCCTATCTACATCTATTGGATTCAGTGGAGCTGTGGTTTGCATCAATGTAACATATTCTGTACAAACATATTTTTTAAACAGATGGAAGTGTTATAGTAACCCCAGCATGTTACAATTTTAATAAAAGTGATATAATTATTCCAATATTTAATACTGAAATTTAAAATTTTAAATAGTGGCTGTTGGTTTGTCATATATATGAAATCAGCTTTTAACTGGAACAGAAGGCACTGAAGCCCCACACTGAGAAGGTTGTTTACATGGTAATTTAACTGCATTGTTAATGCTGGAAGAAAACCCATGCACTTTAAGCCAATGCATCCTTGAGGAAGGTGCTTAGAACATGCATTGGAAATTGTAAAATATTTTTAATAAATGATTTTGGAAAAAAGGAGTACTTACCTGCAGAAGGATCAAACTAGATCCCTATCTTTAAAGAGTTACAAACATTAGCTCCCAATAGATTAAACATCTAAATGTGAGACATGAAACTTTGAGGCTATTCAAAGAAACCAAAGGGGAAACATTTCAGGACATTGGAATAAGCAGTGATTTCCTGAATGAGACACTAAAATAACAGGAAATAAAAGCAAAAGGAGGCAAATGGGATTTCATCAAACTGATGAGTTCCTGCACAACAAAGGAAACAGCAGGCAGAGTGAAGAAACAACCTATGGAACGGGAGAAAATATTCGGAAGATATACTTCGAAAAACATATATAGAACTGAAATTAATCAAAGACAAAAACTGAACAATCCAATTTTAAAAATAGGCAGGAGGTCTAAACAGACCTTCTTAAGGGAAAGCATACAAATGATCAATTTCCCACATGAATACTTATCAGGGAAATGAAAATCAAAATCACAATGAGATATTATCTGATTCCAATAAGATCAGCTATCACAGAAAATTAAGAAAAAAGATAACAAATATAAGTGAGAATATATAGAAAATGATATCCTTGAACACCATTGGTGGGACTATAAATTAGCATAGTCATTGTGGAAAACAGTATGATCATTCCTCAAAGAATTAAAAATAAAGCTACCATATGATTTAGCAATCCTACTGCTGGGTGTATATCCTAGGGAAATTAAATCTGTTTGCTGGAGAGATATCCACATTCCTATATTTATTGCAGTGCTATTCACAATAACCAGAAAATGGTATCCATCAACTGATGAATGGATAAAGAGAATGTTATACATATGCATAATGGAATGTTACTCAGACATAAAAAGGTGAACTCTTACCACTCACAACATAGATAACACTGGAGGTCATTATGTTGAATGTAATAAACCAAGCAGAGAAAAAATTCACATGATTTCAATCATGTGAAATCTAAAAATTCATGTCCACTTAGAAGTTAAAGATATAATAGTAGATTCCAAAGACTGGGAATGAAATTACTCAAGAGGGGCCGGTGCTGCAGCTCAATAGGCTAATGCTCCACCTGCAGCGCTGGCACCCCGGGCTGCAGCGGCCATTGCGGGGTGAACCAATGGAAAAGTAAATCCTTTCTTTCTGTCTCTTTGCTGTCCACTCTGCCTGTCCAAAAAAAAAAAAAAAAAAAGGAAAAAGAAAAAGAAAGTCCTGAAGAGGAATGGGGAAATGTTGATTGACAAGTACTTGATTAGAGATAGACAAAAGTAGAGTAAGAATTTTGTATAACACATAGTTAAGTAAAAACAGGTGATGTTAATTTCCTGCGTATTTCTCAATTTTTTTTTTTTTCTAAAAGAACTGATGAATGTTCAACAAGAGTTAACTGTCAGGGGAAGAAAGGGTGAAATTACAGGATGACAAGTTTTTACTTTTATTTTATAAAACTTATAATTTTTAAAATTTATACAAAATATCTTTGTCAAAAGAGGACACATTTTTTATTACTTTATTTGTACTTCCATGTTAAAAAAACACATCCACCACAAAAAAATCAGATAAAGGATTGCTTGATATTTTCCATGTAAAGAAATGTCAAGTGCTTGGAAGAATAAATATATTTATCCTGATAGGGTATTACTCATTATATACATGTAATAAAACATCATGTAGTGACCCATAAATAAACAAACATTTTATGTTTGTTAAAATTTTTTGAAAGATTGAATGTGGATCAGAATGAGATTGAGAAAACTCAAGGATATTCAGTCTGTGAGTTCCCACAGTCTAGTAATTTTAACTTCAAGGATACAACTAAGTTCCCTTGTTGGTATGATCAGGGGCAAGAACTAAGAATCATAAACTAATCAAGAACTAAGAATCATGAAATATGTTCCCAACATTCATGCTAATAAAGAATTGCTCTCCAGGACAAAACACTGATCCCTAGAGGAGGAAGAATTATTCTCCAGCCTTCTTGCCTTGACTAAATAACAAAAACCTTTATAACACTAGGAAACTTGAGAAGATCACTATTTAGACATAGGCCCAATAATAGAAAATGAGGTATAATCAAGAGATTATAGAAATGTGCCTCTTCTCTAAACCTAACCACCTCACTAATAAAATTCAAAATAATAACAATAGAGTACTGTTGTGCAGTACTCCTCAAGACTATCTTTGAGGAGAAGCATATAGGGAAACTGAAGTTAATAGAGGAACAAAATTCAAGGTACTAGAGAAATTGAAAGTCTCTATCACCTACAGCAACAGCAAATTTGAACACAATCCAATTAGAAGCTCTTGTAAATGTATTCCTTACACAGCAGACTATTTAAATTCTCATTAATCAACACAGTTTTTCCTAAATAACTACAGAAATTAAAAAGCATTTCAACGTGGAAAAAATACAGTCGTGAAGGACAATCTGTAACTGAATGGTGCAAGTATTTGAATTTATGTCCTTATGCTGGTATCACACAGTCCTGAGTTATTGTTATTTTATAACAACTTTGAAATAGAAAATGTGAGGGTTCTCCTACTTAAAAATGTCTTGAGTCAAACAAAAATGGAATCAAAATGCTCAAGTTTATGAGCCAAAAGTAATAATAAGAAAAAATACAGCAATAAATAATTGTGACAAAAAGATGGAAGATCTCAAAAGAAAACCAGATTGTTACACTTTAGGAAAAGAATTTACAGAACAGGAAAAAAAAGAATAAACTAAACCCAGATCTAGTATAACACATGAAAAAATAACTACTGGAACATATATAAATAAAATAGATAAATAATAGAAAATTTCAGTGGAACTGCATTTTGTGTTTGAAATATTTTAAAAGTTGACAAAACTTTAGGTAGACTAGCAAAACAAGAGAGAGGGAGAGAGAGAGAGAAAGAGAGAGAGAGAGAGAGGATTCAAATCATTGTTTTTCTCTTAACTTCTTTTTCTTTAATCCTTGTGTTCAGAAGCATGTTGCTTAATTTCCACATAGTTGTCAATTTTTCACTATTTCTCCTGCAATTGATCTTTAGTTTTATACCATCATGGCCAGTAGAGAAAGCTAGAATTTCAATCCTTTTAATGTTTGTTAAGACTTGTTTTATGCCCTGATTTAGAAGATATTCTGTGCATGTTTGAGAACATATATATTTTGTTGCATGGAATATGCTTATATGTGTCTCTTAGGTCTATTTGATTTAAAATGCAGCTCAAATTCATTGTTTCTGCATTGATTTTCAGTTGAATTGATTAGTTCATTAGTGATAATGAAATATTGATATATCCTAAAGTCATATTGCACTGCTGTTGCATCCACTCGTCAGCTAAAATAGAGTATTGCAAAAGCCAGTGACAGTCACACGTGAATTTTATTGAAAATGAGAAGCAAATGAGAGGCAAGGTAACCGATTGGGACAGGCCACCAATCGGGACCTTACCAGAGTGTGGCCCCCCAACAGCGAGTTACACAGCTTTTTATAGTATTCTGTCCACTAGGGTACACAATTTCAAACCGGACTTCTGGTATGCAGTGAACAGTAAAAAGGAAAACCAGAATATGATTGTAAGATGTTAACATTAACAAACCCAATAACAGAGCCAAGGTATGGTTGTAAGATAACAGCTAAGGACACATTTCAGTCAACCTAGTTCCTGAATTTGGGCCCACAAAGTTTGGGCCCATAGTTTCACAAGATACACCCTTAGCCATTAGAAAGCAAAGCTAATATGTACAGAAGAAAGATATTTACAATTAGCTTTTAGCCACACTCACTCCATTTTGATTCTGATTCTACACTGTATGTCTCCTTTCATATATTTTCATCATTGCTTTATATATCTTACTCACATTCCCACCTTTCTTTTCCCTCTCCTATTTCCATTCTTATTTTTAAAAAGATCTATTTTCAGTTAACTTTATACTCATAAAATTAACCCTACACTAAGTAAAGTGTTCAACAAATAATATAAAAAACAACAACAACAAACTGGAAACCATTATACTGAGTGGCATCAGCCAGTTCCAAAAAGACAAATACTATATATTCTCCCTGGTCTGTGGTAACCAACAGAGTATCTAAAAGGTAATCTATAGAAATGATATAATAATTTCTAATAGTTTTATGTTTTGGCATTCATATTATGGACATAATTTATTTATACACAAACACTAATTTTTACTTGCAATACAAAATTATCTTCACTTGGACTGTGTACTTATTTTGACTCTTGATTTTATGATTTCATATCTTCCTGATAATAATTAGTGACCTTTTCATTTAATTTAAGATCTGACTTTAGGATTTTTAAGCCTGATCTAATGATGATAAATACTCTCAGTCTTTATGTTTGTTTGTTTGGTTGGTTGGTTGGTACAATTTCTACCTCCCTTCATTTCTGCAAGACAAAATGCTGGGTATGATATTCTTGGTTGGCAAGTTTTTTTTTTTTTAAATTTCAACTTTTTGGAAATATTATCTTCCTCCCTATAGGACTGAAAGGGTTCTGCTGGGAAAAAAGAGAGTTAAACAAAGAAATAACAGAATGTATTTTTATGGAAATAATTTTCTTGTATGTAACATGTCAAATTTCGTTTGTTGCTTTCCAAATTCTTTCTTAGTTCTTAACCCTTAGACCATTATATTATAATGCATTTTGGTAGGATATTGGATTCATCTTATCTGGCATATGTTAAGATTCCAGAATCTCAATTGCTTTTCTTCCTCTGACTTGGGAAGTTTTCTACCATCATTTCTAGGAAAATGCTTTCTTGTCCCCTTTTCCATATTTTCTTTTTCAGATAGTATGATTAACATGTTGTTCTGCTTGCATAAACCTCTTTAACCCTTTTTCATCCATTTTGAGTTTGTTCCTCATGTTGAGTGATTGTCAATGACCCATATTTGAATTCTCTTATATTGACTTTTGTCTATCTGGTCATCTCATAAACTCAACCTCTGTATGGAATACTTTTAAATTCAGCTATTAGATGAGTTTGCTCTATGTTTTGTTTGGTATTCTTTCATATTTTCTTTCTTTATGGATATTCTAAGTTGGTTCCACCATTGCTTTCCTAAGTTCATTGGAAATGTTTACATTTGTTCTTCTGAATTTCTCTCAAGAAACTTAGATATCTCCATTTTGTGAGAGGTAGTTTTCTGTAAATTTTGTTCTGGTTCTTCAGTTTGGAAAGTATTTCCCAGTTTTCTCATTTCGTTTGGCTTTCTGTTGGTTTCTGTGTATTAAATAATCACCTCTCCCATTCTTGTTACACTTGCCTCATGTAGGTTCTCATTCTTAAACATCAAAGCCCTAGATTCTATGTGCCTTTAAATACTCTGTGTTCAAACTATTTTTTCTTTCTTAGTGGCCTAGGATATTAGAGTGTGCCAAGTCATATTATTCTTTTGGGATAGTTGAGAGACATAAGATAAAAACAAGTCCCTCTGGATGAGTCTAGAAATTATGGGGTTTAGATTTGCATTCCAGAAATGTCTTTCTTTGTATGGAAATCAAGATCCAGAATTTATCTCCATTTAATTCTGTGCTGTGCTAAGGAGAGGGTCTGTGGAAGATGCCGGTACTTTCAGACTGTTCAGTTTGAACCTAAAGAGGAAACTATAAATGTCTACAGGTTTATAAACCACCTATTGTTCTATTTGGTCTGGTAGAGCCAGGAATGCCATCAATTTCCAGGCTTGGATGACTTAAGATCCAGCAACTTTGTTAAAACTGGGGTGCTGATGAGTGCAGAAATTATTTTCAGTGAGAGCCTTCAAGCCTATATTTCTCACTGGAAACTTCCAGAGTAGAAGAAGTCCCGAGTGCTCACTCTGCTGTTCAGGCTTGTTGAGGTCAAACACCTGGTCCTAAGAAAAATATTCTGGTTGGTCTATCACTGGAGCCAGCTGCTAGAGAAGACTTGAAGAGTGTGGACATTCTCTTTCAGGCTCACAGAGTTCCATTTCCTCTTTCCGGGAGGAGGCATCTGGCCTGGAATTCTCACCACAGCAAGCCAGAGAGGAAGGCATGGGGAGTGTTAGCCTCCTGTTTAGATTGGATATGTTCATTCTTTTTGGCTATATAGGCTCCCAGGTGCAGGTTTGTTTGAAGCCAAAACCATGGAGATATGCTGGGAAAGTGTGTAGTCAAACTTTTTTTTTTCAGGGAGAAGTTGAAGCTGCCCTGTTCTTGGAATCTACAGCTACTAAGACTGCTCATGCAGTTCAAGCCCTGACACTTTGTCCGTTGTGCTTCAGATAAATTCGCTGAAGGGTCCATATCAAATCCCCAAACAGGTAATTTAAAAATAAATCTCTCTGGTAGATACTATAAAATTCAGAATGGTAAAGCCTTGTTTATTGTGCAAACCACTCTCCCTTCCAGGAAATTTGGGAGTTGAGAATTCCTCTCCAATTATAAGGTGTTATGGTTTGAGAGGAATTTGTTCATATGTTCATAGCTGCTTTTCCTATGCATATTCATGTGGGTATTTTCTCATTCATATGGTGTGTAGGAGTTTTTCAGCTCACGTTTGCCTTTCTCCCAAAGGGAATTTATCTTTGTGTAGCTGTGTACTCTGTGTGTCAATGGGAGGAGAGATAGTTAAGAGCATCCTATTCTGTCATGCTGCTACTATCACTGCAATACATATTTATAATGGAAAATTCTCTGTGAACATTAATAAAGGTCAAGATAAAATAGAAGCTAATATAGAGAATCACCGCATTAAATTCATGAATACTATCATTATCCATAAAGGATAAAGGGGAATAATGAGCTATGATACCAACTGGATGAAGACAAATAGAGTATAGGTTGTGAATTAAAAATGTTGATGTTAGTTTTGCAGTAATGATCAATATTTCAGCAGTTGTTTACTCTTTAAGGGAGAAACTGATTATGAATTGGAGTCCAATGGTGCATGATGGTACAGAGGATTCCACAAGATATACACATAGATACATACAAAGGGTTCCTCAGAAAAAAACAAAATCAGATTAGGTATTTAATTTTAGAAATAAGGGAATAGATGAATTCCAAATCTCATGTGAAACTCATAATTGTAATTTAGCGACGTATGTGTTTATGTTTTTCAGAATATTTTCTACATAAGCTCAAACATTTTCATAAATATTATAGTAATTAAAATTTATATGTATTTGTTGTAAAAATTGTTCAAAATTACGCCAGCGCCACGGCTCAGTAAGTTAATCCTCCGCCTTGCAGTGCCGGCACACCGGGTTCTAGTCCCGGTTGGGGCACCGGGTTCCGTCCTTGTTGCCCTTCTTCCAGGCCAGCTCTCTGCTGTGGCGCAGGAGTGCAGTGGAGGATGGCCCAAGTGCTTGGGCCCTGTACCCCATGGGAGACCAGGAGAAGCACCTGGCTCCTGGCTTCAGATCAGCATGGTGCACCGGCAGCAGTGCGCCAACCGCGGCGGCCAGTGGAGGGTGAACCAATGGCAAAGGAAGACCTTTCTCTCTGTCTCTCTCTCACTGTCCACTCTGCCTGTCAAAAAAAAAAAAAAGAAAAAAGAAAAAATTGTTCAAACTTTACAGCTCAAAAAGATAATTTCCACAGGCAATATTTGGTTGTTTAAATTGTCATCTTAGATGCCTACGTCCCATATTGGAGTGCCTGATTTGTTCCCCAGCTGTTCCACATCTGATCCAGCTTCCTTCCCATGTATAATCTGAGAAGGCAACAAATGATCAACCAACTTCATGGGTCCCCTACACTCACATAATAAACCCAAATAGAAGTCCTGACTTCTAGTTCCTAGAAGATACATATAGGACATTCTTGAATAATAATTGCTTTTCATTAGACTATCTGAATTTTATTTAAAAATACACTTAAAGAGATCATGAAGAAATTATGAAAATGGCTTATCAAATGAAATTTGATATTTTCCATTTTTATTTATATAAGGGAAGAGTAAAATTTAAGAAAATTTTGTGCATTTTTAAGGTGTATGCACAATGTGATTTTTTTCATTTTTTATTTTATTTAATTTATCTACATTTTATGTATTTCATATATATAGATTTAGGAACATAGTAAGACTGCCCCCACCCAACCTCCCTCCTGCCCATGGCACTATGTAGTTTATAGACTGACTTAAAGACAAAGTATAGCCATGGAATGTTGCCAGACTTCAAGATCTTCATAACATGGGGAATAAGGAGAAGCCTTTTATTTTGTATTTTTATTATAAAATATTTCAAATAATAGAGAAAACTAAGAGTTCAATGATTACACATAGATTTAACTGTTTTTCCACACTAACTATCAAGGAAAATAAACAATTTACTCTTAAGCAACAAATGGATAAAAGAAATAAATTTGAAAAGGGAAATTTTGAAATGTAAACACAACATATTGAAATATCTAGGATGGAGTAAAAGCAGTACTAATGTGAAGTTTGTAGAAATTAATGACTACATAAAAACTAAAAAGAACGAGCTTAACTAATATTAGGCATCAGTATTGTGATGTGGCAGTTTAAGTGTACACCTTTAATGCCAGCATCCTATATGAGTGCTGACCTGGATGGAGTTCTAGACTACAGGCGATGGCTTAGCCCAGGCCTAAGCATTTCAGCCATCTGAGTAGTGCACCAATGAATGGAAAATCTCTCCCTCTCTCTCTCTTTCTGTATCTTTCTAAGTCTGCCATTCAAAAAAGTAAATATTAAGAAAATATATTGCTGTACCTCAAAGAAGTAAAGCAACAATAGGAAAAGAAAAATCAAAATATTAGGAGAAAGGAATAAGTTATTAAATATCATAGAAGAAGCAAATGAAACTGAGAATAAAATAAATATAAGAGATCAATAAAAAAGGGACAGATTCTTTGGAAAGGTAATATATGTAATTCTTTGGCTAGACTAAATAAGAGAGATAAGATACAAGGAAATAAAATCAAAGATGAGAAATAATATAAATGCACTACCAAAGAAACACACAAATAATGATGGAGTATTATAAACAATTTTCCATCAATAAATTGGATAACCTAGAAGAAATGGACAAATTCCTGTACATATACACATTACTAAGATTGGATCATGAGTTTGGGATATGTAAGAAAACTAATGAGAGCAATATGATTAAACAGCAACAAAATGTCTCCTTAAAAGAAAAGGCCCAATTTGGGCCTTCTTTATGGTGTAACAGGTTAAGCTGAAACCTGCAATCATGATATTCCTTTTGGGTGATCATTCAAGTTCCAAAAGGAACATGTCCAATACAGCTCCCTGAAAATGCACCTAGGAAAGCAGCAGTAGAAAATCTAAGATCTTGGGTCCCATACCCACTTGAGAGACCCAGATGAAGCTTCTGGGCCCTGGCTAAGCTCTGGTACAGCCTTGGCTGTTGTGGCCCTTTGGGGTGTGAACCAATGGATGGAAGATACCTCTCTCTCTTGCTCCCTCTCTTTCTAACTCTGACTTTCAAATAAATTTTGAAAAAAAAAATACAATCTATGAATGATTTCACTATTGAATACTATCAAATATTTAAAAAGCTAATAAAGAATTTTACCTAAAATTTTTCTGATAAATAGAAGATCAGGGAATTATTGATTTTGTTAGAAGTCACAACTCATTACATATCAGAGAACTCACACAGAGCAGAAGCCTTATAAATGTAATGAATATGAAAAAAGTTGCCTCTAATTCAAACCTCAATGGGCATCATAGTTTATAGATTCAAAAAAATGAAAAAGACATTTTTCAAGAAGTTAAACTTCAACAGACATCAGAATTCACACAAAGAGGAAACCTTATGAATAGAATGAATGTGATAATCCTTTTGTGAGGAGTCGGTCTTCAACAAATATCAAATAATGCACAAATGAGAAAATATGTCAATATAGGAAATTCTACTAGAAACAGTTTCATACAATCAGCAGTGAAAAAATAATGATTCAAGAAAAGAGAAAAAAATCTGTTAAGAGTATCCATGGGTTAATACAAACTTGGCTTTGTATTAAAATTCATTCAGGATAGAAGGAAATAAATCAGCATTATATGCACACATGTTGAATTAAAATGAATAGAGGAGATGGTAGGAACAGGTGGAACTTGTCTTCTGGTCACTTTTATCTGTGACATAGAATCAATATTTGTGACTGACCCTGAATAAGGGGATCAACATACCAGAAACTTGAAAGGAAGAATGTATCTAAATGGCTTTAGGATAATTGAAGATAAAAGAGTCAAATAAAATACAGTTTAATTTTAGATCAATATTAAAGTCTCCCTTAAGTGATTGTTAAGAAAATGTGAGAAGAATAAGAATATTCTTTTGGTATGCTTTTTGTACATCTAGGTTCTGTCTAACACATTTATTCCTGGTAAACAAAATTAAACAGTATTATGCATTTACCAATCATTGCAGCTGAATTTAATTAAAATTATACTTTTAAAAATAAAGAGGGTGTAGGAGTCATAGCTAAGTGGATTAAGCCACTGCTTGGGATACCTGCATCTCATATTGGAATACCTGTTTTGGTTACTCCACACTTCCAATTCAGCTTCTTGCTAATGTGTCTGGAAGGCAGTAAAAGTTAAATCAAGTGCTTAACTACGTGCCACCAATGTGTCAGAACACATGGAACTTGTGGCTCATGAGTTCAGTCTGGCAAAGCCCTGATTGTTGTGGCATTTGGGAGTGAACCAGCAATGTAACATCTCTCTCTCTCTCTCATCACTCTGTTTTGCAAAACAAAGGAATAAATCTTTAAAATCTGGAATTTAATTCTTGTAAAGATTCCACACTGCTTGCATGCTAAAAAAAGTAGGAAGTTGGACAGTGGGAAAAAAATCATTGGAAAAAGGGCCTAATTAAAAACAAAACAAAACAACAACAACAACAAAAAAAAAAACAAAAAACCAACTTTTGGAGTCAAGGTACAATAATTTAAGCATGACTTAATTTTGTTTTTTTATCTTATTTATTTATTTTTATTTTTTATATTTTTAATATTCATTTAATGAACATACATTTCCAAAGTACAGCATATGGATTATAATGGCTTCCCCCCCATAACTTCCCTCCCACCCGCAACCCTCCCATCTCCTGCTCCCTCTCCCATTCCATTCACATCAAGATTCATTTTCAATTCTCTTTATATACAGAAGATCAGTTTAGTATATATTGAGTAAAGATTTCAACAGTTTGCACCCACACAGAAACATAGTGTAAAATACTGTTTGAGTACTAGTTATAGCATTAATTCACATTGAACACACATTAAGGACAGAGATCCTACATGAGGAGTAAGTGCAGAAGTGACTCCTGTTGTTGACTTAACAAATTGACACTCTTATTTATGGCATCAGTAATCACCCTAGGCTCTTGTCATGAGATGCCAAGGCTATGGAAGCCTTTTGAGTTCACCAACTCCGATCATAGGATACTTGTCTCCTAAGCTGCATCTTAGACAAGGTCATAGTCAAAGTGGAAGTTCTCTCCTTCCATCAGAGAAAGGTACCTCCTTCTTTGATGACCTGTTCCTTCCACTGGGATCTCACGCGCAGAGATTCTTCATTTAGGTCATTTTTTTTTTTTTTGACAGAGTGTCCTGGCTTTTCATGCCTGAAATACTCTTATGGGCTTTTCAGCCGGATACGAATGTCTTAAGGGCTGATTCTGAGGCCAGAGTGCTGTTTAGGAAATTCGCCATTCTATGAGTCTGCTGTGCATCCCACTTCCCATGTTGGATCGTTCTCTCCCTTTTTTATTTTATCGGTTAGTATTATTCAGACACTAGTCCGTTAGTATTATTCAGACACTAGTATTGTTTATGTGATCCCTTTGACTCTTAATCCTATCATTATGATCAATTGTGAACTGAAATTGATCACCTGGACTAGTGAGATGGCCTTGGTACATGCCACCTTGATGGGATTGAATTGGAATCCCCTGGTATGTTTCTAACTCTACCATTTGGGTCAAGTCTGCTTGAGCATGTCCCAAATTGTACATCTCTTCCCTCTCTTATTCCCACTCTTATATTTAACAGGGATCACTTTTCAGTTAAGTTTCAACACTTAAGAATAACTGTGCATTAATTACAGAATTCAACCAATAGTATTAAGTAGAACAAACAAAAAATACTAAGAGGGATAACATATTAAGTTATTCATCAACAGTCAGGGCAAGGGCTGTTCAAGTCAAAAAAAAAAAAAAAAGAATGACTTAAATTTAGAAAATACTAGTAAAGACCTGTACTTTGGAAATGGAATTGATAAATATTTCAACTATCTGCCCTTATCTCCTCACTGAGGTGACAGTGTGGGAAATTGTAAGGTGAAATGAATTATCAAAATTTGGTAATTTTTTTTGGCTTTTAATTATTTTATTGAACTTTTAAACTTTTGAAAGGCAGAAAGACAGATGGATAGCAGACATCTCCCATCTGTTGTTTCACTCCCCAAATGTTTACAAGAACAAACCAGGAGCTGAGAACTCAACCAGAGTGTCTTATATAGTCAATAGGGATCCATGCACTTGCACCATTATCTGCTGCCTCCCATGATGCACGGTAGCAGGAAGCTGGACTGAAATCCAAGGTACTCTAATGCAGGATACTTGTCTCCTAGGCTGCATCTTAAGTGGTACACCAGATGCCTGCCCTTAAAGTTAGGGGTTTTGTAAAGGTTTGGTAGTATTTGAAAGAAAAGTAGTGATAGAGAGTTACTGAAAATCTTTATGGATAATTTTTTTGTTTTGATTTGTTTCATATTTACATAAGGTGAACAAATTTCATGTATTTCATGTACACAGATTTAGGAACATGTTGAGACTTCCCACTTTACCCTCCCTGCCACACATATTCCTATCCTCTGTCCTCCTTCCTTTCTTATTTTTTCCTTTAATTTGTATGATACATTTTTGGTTAATTTTGTAATATAAGGTTAAGCTTCCACAAAGTAAAAAATTCAACAAATAGGAAGAAACAAAACTGTTCTTCAAAAATAGAGATGGGAGCTGTAACAACAATCAGATCTCAAAATGATAATTTTGCTAATACACATTATATTTTTGTAGTATATTAGCTGTAATAGATCATGGAAAACTTATGATATTTGTAGTTTTGGGATTGGCTTATTTCAGTACGTATAATGTTTTCCAATTTCATCCATTTTGTTGCAAAAAACAGGATTCCATTATTTTTTATGGCTGAATAGTATTCCATTTCTTATATTTTATATATATATGTATATATATATATACCACACATATATATATATACAACACATTTTCTTTATACAGACATGTACATATATATCTGAATATTTATATGTATGTATTATATGTATAATATATATAATATATATGTATATATGTATAATATATATATATATAATACACACCACATTTTTCTTTATCTAGTCTTCAGTTGTCTTCTGGGTTGATTCCACATCTTAGCAATTGTGAACTGAGTTGCAATAAAGATGGGATAATTAAATCCTCAAGGTATAGGACATAAATAATTGTTTCAGTGAAGCATTTAAAAGAATATGAATGTGTCCAATAGGGCAGTAACTAACTGCAACAAGATGGCTTTATGGGCACATGTACAGAGAGTATTCAAGTATTCTATGACATAAGAGGGAAGTGGCTTGAAGGTGTAAATTTCAGCAAATAGAGAGGACACCTCCCTATCAGTACCAATTGTGAAAGAAACTTGTGGGTCAGAATAAGAACTTGTGAGCTTGATATCACTAAATAGTAACAATCTCTCCCTATTTTAAAGTTACCTATATATTATACAGGTATTTTAAAATACTTTAATAGATACAAATTATAACTATTGGAATTGTATTGTTCATGTTATTTACATCCTGGACATGGTTTAAGGTTTAGCATATTGTCTCTTAATTGTTAATACATTAAAACAAAATATTTTTAAGAAAAATCTTACTTGAATATTACATTTGATAATGAAAGTTAGATAAAATATTTAAAAGCCAAAGATATGATAATAATTGTTCTCTGAGCAAACAACAAACATTAAAATGTATAATATTTTAAACATTTCCCAAAGATTTTATGATAATATAACAATATTACATTATTTATGTTTCCAGGATGGATTTGTTTTTCCCAATATTTCTGAATTTATATTAGAATTACATTTTACACATTTTTGAAAACATGTTTGAGATTTCAGATACAATGATTGTTGACAAATCAATGATCTAAGAGTAAAAAGTCAGTTTTATACAAGTTGTATGCAAATCACCTTATTGCTATTGACTACAATTCAAGCTGTGTTTATTATACTATGGATCCTTGTCTTTAGAAACAACGTCTAAGTGAGAAAGAAGAAAAAAATTACAGGAATTGTTTCCACAATTTCTGGCATTGAATTGTCACAAAAATTATAACAGAAAATCATTACTAAAATATCTCCCTGCTTAATGTATTACAGGCAGAAGTTCTCACCCTTTCAAAGAAAACCACAGAACCAAGAGCCCTGTTTTATCATGGTTGATGAGGTTAACAAGTGGTGTGTTTCACTTTTGTTTTGAAATTATTTTTCTCTATGTAACCCAATTGTATCTGGATGTTTTAGGTTTGTTTTTGACCATGCAGTGATGTATCTCATTATAACCTTTGTGTTAGTGGACCAAATTATGTGGAGTAGAAAGTCATAGAGTTGGGCATCAGCTGCCTTAAAGAAGTGATAGACTCCAGAGTAGGGGATCACAGGAGCGAGAGACTGAAAACATGAATCAAGGAAATTTATCAGTTTCAGCCATCAGTTTTCAGAAACATTTTCACAAGGTAATGATCAACATTATGTGCATAAATTTGTTGAAAATAAAAAACATCCTAAAATGCTTCCATACATATAATTTGTTCGTAAATATATATTAGATTGAAATAACCAGAAAGTAAACACAGTTCTACAACACGATTATTAAAAGGATAGCAAGCAATACATTAAAAATAAATACAACATTTAGGTAACTTGAGACTGGTAATATTATTTGGATAACGGACTTATCATGAAATCCATAAAACATTTTTATTCCTTTTAATTGTGTAAAGTAAGTGAGCTAAGAACAATGATACACTGCCTAAGGAGTAATAGATGTCACAACAATATAGTATCAATTCTGCTAGCAGCACAATTTTTTGTTTAAACATAAACATCACAGGGACATAAACAGAAAGTTACCTAATGTCCCAACAGGAAGACAGAGAAAAGAGGGCTCTGCCACACATGACTTATTCTAACACTGATGCTGTGGATCATTTGGTACTAGGATGGAATGTGATCAGTTCAGATTATCTCATACACATTGCTTATAGAAATTTGGGAGGCATCTAAACTATAGTTCAGGCCGGCGCCGCGGCTCACTAGGCTAATCCTCCGCCTTGCGGCGCCGGCACACCGGGTTCTAGTCCCGGTCAGGGCACCGATCCTGTCCTGGTTGCCCCTCTTCCAGGCCAGCTCTCTGCTGTGGCCAGGGAGTGCAGTGGAGGATGGCCCAAGTCCTTGGGTCCTGCACCCCATGGGAGACCAGGAGAAGCACCTGGCTCCTGCCATCGGAACAGCGCGGTGCGCCGGCCGCAGCGCGCTACCGCGGCGGCCATTGGAGGGTGAACCAACGGCAAAAGGAAGACCTTTCTCTCTGTCTCTCTCTCTCTCACTGTCCACTCTGCCTGTCAAAAAAAAAAAAAAAAAAAAAAAAGTAAACTATAGTTCAGGAAAAAAATATACCTCAACAACAGACTTTCTTAGCCTTTCATAATATTTTTATCTCCATAATCAAATTTTAAAATGTTTTATAGACATTATTGGATACAAATATAAAGTAAACAACTTCTCTGTGAGTATAGTTTACAACATTTATTGCGATATTCCAAAAATATTTGTTGGGAGACATTTTTTCTGGGGTTATCGCTTTTACTTGAACTGTGTCTATCTTTGAGAGGTCTGTTCCTAGGTCATTTCCTTGGAGGACTTTGAAGTTTAGCAAGCTGACATCTCCTTCTTTCCTCCTTCAAACAATGAGATTGCAAAGCTGCTGTGCTGTCTTCTAAAGGTCCTTTAGCTTGTATTTTTAGACTCTGAGTCCATGCAATATCATAGTTTCATAATCAATGTGAAGAGCTGGTTGGATTGTCAGGTCGAGCTTCACAATTCTTTTTTCTCATTAGAATTTTAGAATTAACTCTACAATTTTTTCCTTCAGACTGCTAGTAATACATGTATCTCTGCTGTTTTCCCTGTGTTGGCAAAATCCCCCTGGGCAGAAAAAGTTCTGATTATATGACTTAGGTCAAGATAGGCAAAAAAAATACCCGTATGGAAAAAAAAAATACTTCAGAATCAAAATGCCATTTTAGCTGTCTGCTGAAAGGTATACATATACATACAGAAAATCCAGTAACAGATGCAAACCTCTGAATGGCTTTTTCGTGTTAGTTATTGGAAAAATGACACAGGGCCAATGTCTGTTAACTTGACTGTGGAGATCAGGTGTTTTATTAACCTGGGATTGCCACTTGAAATGCCAAAGCCAGAAGCGTCTTAGGCAAAGGAAAATGAGTTGGTCAACATAAAACGAGAGTCTACCAACCTATTGTCATTTTAGGAGGGGGAAACAATGGGATTCCAAAATGTTCATGCTTATTATATCTTCTTTACACCGGTGTCATGTGCCAGAGCAATAAACAATATTTCAAGACTCTCATAACTGCTCCTAGGAAATAATGTTCGGGGGCCCAGTATTGTGGTGTGGTAGGTCAAGCAGCCCTTATGGTGTGGTGGTTTGGCATCCCTTCTGCTTGTCAGTACACGTTGGCTGCTCCACTTCTGACCCAGCTCCCTGTAAATGTGCACCGGAAAGTAGCAGAATACGGCACTGCACCCAAGTGAGAGACCTGAGTGGAGTTCCAGGCTCCTTGCTTCATCCTGTCTCTCCCTCTCTGTAACTCTGCCTTTCAAGTAAGTAAATAAATCTTTAAATAAAAGGAAGTAACTTTCAAACTTATTAAAGATACCAGATCCAACCACAGTCCATGCTTCCTTACATGGAGAACACTACACTTTAAGACAAATTTTTCTTTTTTAAAAAAATTCTGTTTTGGTTCAGACACTGTTAATGGATAGTCATTTTGTAGCATGTAGCAAGACCCTGATTTGTTAATTCCAAAATCTCCGTTGATCAGATTAGTTATATAGCTTTGGAGAGATAAAAAAAAATCCTGTTTCTTCTTCAGGAATGAGTGAATTTTGTCTGTTATGTATATATTCGATGAGTTCATATCTTCAGAGCACTTAACAATACCTGTTATATCAGTGCTATCAAGTAGAAGCTTTCATTTTAAATTTTGACAACTCTACCATAAACTGCCAGCATAGTTAGTTTCAATGACACTATGAATTCAATTATTTGGTTTTTATATAAAACTTCATACAGACATAGACTGTAATAAATTTGAGTTTTGCAAGTGTTTTTTATTAAGCTAGTATTGCCCATGTTATTCAGGGAATCACAAAGCGATCATTGAATTCTGCTAAAATGTTGTATATTTATGTACTTTTTGAGGGCATCATCATTCATGCTCATGACTTTTACTAGTACATTAATGCTGACATCATCTAAATCCACTTTTCAGTATCTGCTGACCCGGTGCCGACTCTCCCTTTGCACCACTGTCTTTATGACATCTGAGTGTGCAATAGATGTCACCTGCAGTAACTCTCCTATTATAAGCATCCTGAATTGCTTGAAGCCATTTTCTATTACACTGGTCTGATCCCTTCCATAATAGTGGTTTATCACAAAAATTATTTTTTGGCTTGTTTTCATTCTCGTTATCTATAGAACTACTTTAAAACTAAGTACAAATTTTAATTTCTTGATGTACTGTTTATAGTTAAGTGTTGTGATGAAGACTTGAGTTGCATTTGTGCGTTAAAATGTACATGGTTCCAGGGTGATCTAATTAAGATCCAAAAAGGACACTTTCAGTTTCATAAAAGCATCAGTTTTTGAAAAACATTCATACTTAAATAAATACTAAAGAATATGTCAAACATGCAATCAGTGGCTGCTTCTGATTGTCTAATGGTTGACTTAATTAAGCTTAAGAAGAATCAAACACATAAATGACTAGTAAGTAAAATTAATGGCTGACACTTGTTCATATCTTGTCACATCATGACTGAAACTCACAAATGAGTTTTCATTTTTTAAGAATTATTTTATTCATTTGAAAGGCAGAGTTACAGAGAGAGGGAGAGACAGAGAGATCTTTCACCGACTAACTTACTCCCCAAGTGGTTGCAATGGCCAGGGCTGAGTCAAGCTGAAGTCAGGAGCCTATAGTTCTATCCAGTTCTCCCACGTGAGTAGTAGGGCCCCAAGTACTGTCTTTTATTTTCAAAGGCTAATAGAAGGGCATTGGCTCAGAAGTACAACAGCCAGGATTCGAACGTGTGCTGATAAATGATACCAGCACCTTAGGGAGTGAGTTTACCCCCTGTGCCACATTAACAACCCCAATTCATGAATTTTCTGACTCAATATAGTAGAAATTCACAACTTCATGGTGCATTTTCACGTGTCTCTTTTCCTTCCAGGATTTAACTCTTGATTATAAATTATTCCTCTATTTGCTTCATTAATTTCAACAATTAATATACCAGCACATTTAAAAATTATTTTGAATAGAAACAGTATCATGTATATGGAATATATGTGAGAGAAAAAAAACATGTTCTGGTACTAAACCGACAAAATGACATAATGGATAGTTGACAGTAAATAATAATTTAACATTTAATTTAAAAAAAAAGCACCACCAACCTCTTATTAAAAATTTCATCTTTTAAAATGCAGACTGAGAATAAAACTTCAAAGTTTGAGCGCAAAACCCCCAAAGTCTCTACTTACAAATTACCAATATATAGAACTGGCAGTGTACAGAAAGCTAAGCCACTACTTGTGATGCAGCATCCGTATCAGAATGGCGATTAGAGTCCCAACTTCTCTGCTAATTCACACACCTAGGAAGGCAGTTGACGATGGCCCAAGTACTTGTGGGTCTGCAACTTAGGTAGGAGATCTGGGTTGAATTTAACTTGACCTAGACCTAGACATGAGTTCTGCATACACGTGGGGGAGTGAACAAGTGGATGGGCAATTCTATCTCTATTTCTTTTACTCACTCTGCTTTTTAAATAAATAATTGAATATTTTTAAAAAGAAATATATTGTTTATAAATAGAATAGGAAAATTTTAATGCTGTTAAATATCAGAAAAATAGTACCAATATGCACTTTAATCATCCTGATTCATTGTTTCAGTACTCTGTCGTACAAAGCATTTTTATATTAATATTGTTCTGCATAACTTGTCTTTTGTTAATAAATTTTTTTATGATGTCTTAAATAACAGTAGAAATAAAGCAATGCCAAAGGTTTCATTCTTACCAGCAGATGGCCCTCCTGATGTATTCACTTAGGAAGTATTTACGTAGATTGGAATGCCAAATCCAAACAATAACAAATGTAAATATGTATACTATACTTCATGCCAAGATTAATATACATATCCACTTCCATCTAAGGTACTTTTGTAAGCTTCATGAACTGCATTGAAAAGTAAATACAATTACAAGCACTTTTCAAATAAAAACATACTTTATAATTTCCTGTCTATACTACATTTTTTCACAAATTGAAGAAGACAGATTATGGTTTGCATGCCTGCTTCTGCAGAGAATATCAGGAAAGGAAGTTCATAGGTCTAAGTCACAAAAATTAAAATCTGAACAAGGTCGAGCCATTGAATTAAGATTTATTCTTTTAAAAGATAATTTATTTAAAAATAATATTATGCTAACATTAATTTTCAATAATAAGTCCTCTCTCTCTGTCTCTCCATCTCTGCGTAACTCTGTCTTTCATATACATAAATGATTTTTTTAAAGAAAAACAAAACAAACAATAACATGGTGGCTTTCCCTTTCCTTTTAATTTAAATTGCCAATGATATTTCTCTGCTTTCTTTTTTTTTATTTTATGTTTTGTTTTATTATCAGTTTTCATGTTTAATTGACGTTAATACAAAGAGAACAGATACCCTGTGGTATACAGATAAAATTCTAAGAATATAATGTTGCTTCCTTATCTCCTTTATTTCTTCCTTTCCTTCTTCCATCTTTATTTCATTAAAATTCACAAACATCATATTTTTCAGTATATATATTCTAATATTGCTACTGCTTATCTTCCTTCTCCTCACATCTGAGACTGTAATCACTTGTAAATTTCAAAACTTGATTATTATTTATAGGCCTTCCACATTTCCACACAACACTTCTGTGTTGTTCCTTTTTCTCTCTGTACTTCTATCTAAAATTTTAATAGTGTATTTTACAAATCACAAATTATCTTATTTGATTTGCCATTTCTTCTGTGAAATTCTTTTATTGATTACCATTTAATTTTTTCTAATTACAGAATATTTATCTTATTCATATTTTTGTCTCACAATATTTTTATTTTTAAATATGATATTCATTGCTATCTTACAACTTCCTTATTAAAACTCTGGTATCTGCTTTACTTTTGGGTCTGTTTGTGTTATCTGTTATGTTATCCTCTGATTTTCATGTAACTCTTTATGTTTACTTATATACTTGAAAAAATGTGGTTGCTTATATTGATTATGAATAATTCTAGAGTGTCTAAATGATATTGTGCTACTCTAGAGACTTCTTTTTAAAAATTTTACATTTTTGTATAATAGCATAGCCAAAATAAGAACTTAAATAATAATCTCATAGCTAGATTCACTTCGCCATCAGCAAAGTATACAGTAAGTAGAAAAAACCTCACTTTCAGACAAAAGGGAAAGAAAGTTTTAAAGTGAGAATATAATTTTCCTCATGGGCATTGTCTACCTTAGAAAAACTACTACAGAACATGCCTGTGACTATAGACTTGTAGTTCAGGCCACCGAAGATTAGAGATGGGACTTGGGCACTCCCTTGACTTGCATCCTCTGGTCTGCTTTAACACAAACCAGGAGGAAAAGAAAGCTCGGCATCAGAAGCAATGGGTGGCAGGCCTATTAATGGCTGATCTGTACAGTGATCTGCCCTCAAGCAGACCCAACAGGCCAGTCCCCTGCAGTGGCTTTCAATGTGGTATGCCTGGGCTTCAGCAGAAGTCAGCTTGTGAAGAGCCCTGGCAGCTCTGCCAAGAGTTGGATCACTGGAAATGGACCTGCCCTGGAGTCGAAGGATGCCCAGGTCAGAGCCACAGATCTTATTGGCTCTAAGCTGAAAAGCCCTTCACTCAGCCCAACTTCCAAAGTGACCACTGCAGCTGAGGGGATGGTCAAGTAGGGTCAGCAACATTGCAGGCAGAACTGTAAATTTCTTGTTAGAGATGCCCCCTGCCTTTACCTGGCCAGCTCTCCTCCCAGGCCAGCCAAGTAATGAAAGTCATCAGAGTGCCTTCCCCTAGGAGGTTCACACCTCCCTTAGGATATTCCCCATGTGAAGAGATAGATAGGTCTGGGCCTCTGAATTTACAAGGCCTAAAGCCCACCAGATTATTAGCAAGCCCCTTCTATCAGGTTCTATTTGCCTCTCAATCAGAAAAATTACTTGTAGCTTAGACAGCACCTTTCTTAGCTCCTCTAATAATGACTCTGTCCTTTGTTCTAGGCCCTGTCTAGTGCACTTGGGCCTCATTCCTTTGTAATCATAACCTCTACTCTACCACCAATGGCTCTACTCCCAACATGTGTGTACTGATGGTCCTCTTCCCCACTTAATGCTGTATAATTGTTCAAACCTGGTAAATGCCACTCTTAGGATCATTGGTTACTATCCTCACTCTGTCTTTTATGACCTTGTCTAAATATGATCAGAGTCGGCAAACTTGGAAGGCTTCCATAGCCTTGGCAACTCATGACGACAGCCTAGGATGGTTACTGGCGCCATAAACTAGAGTGTCAATTTGTTGGGTCAACAACAGGAGCCACTGTGCAGTTGCTCCTCATGTGGGATCTCTGTCCTTAATGTGCTGTACATTGTGATTTAATGCTATAACTAGTACTCAAACAGTATGTTTCACTTTGTGTTTCTATGTGGGTGCAAACTGTTGAAATCCTTATACTAAATTGATCTTCTGTATATAAAGAGAATTGAAAATGAATCTTGATGCAAATGGAAGGGGAGAGGGAGCGGGAGAGGAGAGGGTTGCGGGTGGGAGGGAAGTTATGGGAGGGGGAAGCTATTGTAATCCATAAGCTGTACACTGGAAATCTATATTCATTAAATAAAAGTTAAAAAAAAAATAGAATGGGAATCTGAGGTGGGGTGAGAGTAGGAATGTGAGTGTGAGGGAGGGGCAGTACCACTATGTCTTAAATCTGTATAATATGAAATATATGTAACTTATATACCTTAAATAAAAATTAAAAAAAAAAATTTTGGCCTTGAGATAAATATGGTCAGGTAATTTTTTCTAGTAAAGGTAAGCTCTTCCATAGCTATAGCTGTTGAAGGATTTAATAAAATCCTGTTACATTTTATATTTAACAGAGGTCTCCTTCTATTCAACTCTGAAAATATCCCCTTCCTTCTTCCTTTGTTCTCTTCTGTTTTTTCCTGCCTCCCTCTCTGATATCTTTTCTTCCTTCTTTCCTTCCTCCTTTTCAAATTTCAATGATGAGATGGATAAATTCTTTCATATATTTGTTCTCCCCAGTTTGGTGAAACAGTTATACATTCATGTTTGTGATATTTTGTTTAGTATTTAACAGTGTGATTTTTTAAAAATTTCCTGAGCAAGAGATATAATTCTAACTTGCTTCACTTCTGTCTGAGATCATGTCCTGGTTACTGTGTTTGCTCGCTAATTCCTTTAAAAATGTGAATTTTTGTTTTATTTTGATATTTCTTCTGTATTTAAATTTGTTATTGATGGGATGTTTAGTTTTAATCCTACAGCTCATTGCAGACAGAGTTAATTATATTTTTCCTTCTTACTGGTTTTAAATGCTATTCTAATACAATACTGATATATCCATTTCAGGTTATCTCAGTTGAGGTTCAGATATAAAACATAAATGCAAATCACAGAACACAGCACCCCCAGTAATGTTTTATTCCTTAGAGCACCTGGATATTTTCTTTGTGCCAATCGAAAAGTAGATCATTACTAAATATTTATCAGATGACTAGACAAAAACATGTTTGAGTATGTCACTTTTTCCAGATTTCTAATTTTCATAATCTGCTTCACACAACTCTTAAAAAAAAAAAAAGATCTATTTATGTATTTGAAGTGCAGAATTAGAGAGAGGGAGGGAGAGACACAGAGAGTTGTCATTCATCTGCTGGTTCACTCCCCAGGTGACTGGAATGGCCAAGGCTGAAGCAGGCAGAAGCCAATAGGCAGGAGTTTCATGCATATCTCCTACATGCGTTCCAGGTACCCACATACTTAAGTCATCTGACGCTACTTTTTCCAGACCATTAGCAGGGAAACAGATTAGAACTGGAGCAACTGGAATACAAACTGGTGACCACATGGCATGCTGGCAGCCTTACCCAATATGCCAAAATCCCAGCCCTTGGGTTGTATTTCCTTTTTAAGCACATTTTCTTTATCTATTCATCTGATAATGACATCTTGACATTTTTTTTAAAGACGTAATTATTTACTTGAAAGCTAGAGTTATACACAGAGAGAAAGAGAGGCAGAGAGAGAGAGAGAGAGAGAGAGAGAGAGAGAGAGAGAGAGAGAAAGTCTTCCATCTGCTGATTCACTCTCCAGTTGTCTGCAATGGCAGGAGTTATGCCAGTCTGAAGCCAGGAGCCAGGAGCTTCTTCCATGTCTCCCATGTGGGTGCAGGGGCCCAAAGACTTTGGCCATCTTCAACTGCATTCCCAGGCCATAACAAGAGCTGTATTGGAAGTGGAGCAGCCTGGAGTAGAATCAATGCTCTTATGAGATGCCTGCGCTGCAGGCAGCAGCTTTACCCACTAAGCCACAGCACCGGCCCACTGGCTGCTAGTTTTGACCTGATGCAGCTCTGGCTGTCACAGGCATCTGAAGGATGATACTCTCCCTCGTTCTCTATCTCTGTCTCTCTGTCTCTCTGTCTCTCTCTCTTTCTGCCTCTCCATTTTCAAATAAGTAAAATAAATAAATAAAATATTTTTTTAAAAAAACTCCACAACATCAAAACAAACAACCCACTTAAGCTATGGGCCAAGGACCTTAATAGACATTTTTCAAAAGAGAAAATCCAAATGGTCAACAGACACATGAAACAATGTTCAAGATCACTAGCAATCAGGGAAATGCAAATCAAAACCACAATGAGGTTTCACCTCACCCTGGTGAGAATGGCTCACATTCAGAAATCTACCAACAATAGATGCTGGAGAGGATGTGGGGAAAAAGGGACACTAACCCACTGTTGGTGGGAATGCAAACTGGTTAAGCCACTGTGGAAGTCAGTATGGAGATTCCTCAGAAACCTGAATATAAACCTACCATACAACCCAGCCATCCCACTCCTTGGAATTTACCCAAAGGAAATTAAATTGGCAAACAAAAAAGCCATCTACACATTAATGTTTATTGCAGCTCAATTCACAATAGCTAATACCTGGAACCAACCCAAATGCCCATCAACAGTAGACTGGATAAAGAAATTATGGGACATGTATTCTATAGAATACTATACAGCAGTCAAAAACAATGAAATCCAGTCATTTGTAACAAGATGGAGGAATCTGGAAAACATTATGCTGAGTGAAATAAGCCAGTCCCAAAGGGACAAATATCATATGTTCTTCCTGATCAGTGACAACTAACTGAGCACCAAAGGGGAAACCTATTGAAGTGATTTGGACACTATGAGAAACAGTGACTTGATCAGCTCTTGTCCTGACTGTTGACGTACAATGTAATACTTCATCCATTTTTGTATTTTTGTTAAGTTTTGTTCTAGTACTAGTGGTTGAACTCTGTAATTAACACACAATTATTCTTGGGTGTTTAAATTTTAACTGAAAAGTGATCCCTGTTAACTATAAGAGTGGGAAAAAGAGAGGGAGGAGATGTACAATTGGGAACATGCTCAATCGGACTTGCCCCAAATGGTGGAGTTAGAAATGTGCCAGGGGATTCCAATACAATCCCATTAAGGTGGCATGTACCAATGCCATCTCACTAGTCCAAGTCATCAATTTCAGTTCACAATTGATCATAATGATAGGATTAAGAGTCAAAGGGATCACACAAACAAGACTAGTACCTGCTAATACTAACTGATAGAATCAAAAAGGGAGAGAACGATCCAACATGGGAAGCAGGATACACAGCAGACTCATAGAATGGCAGATGTTCTAAATAGCACTATGGCCTCAGAATCAGCCCTTAAGGCATTTGGATCTGGCTGAAGAGCCCATGAGAGTATTTTAGGCAAGGAAAGCCAAGACATTCTGGAAAAAAAAAAAGGAAGAAGAAGACCTAAATGGAAGGTCTCTGCAAGTGAGATCCCAGTGGAAAGAACGGGTCCATCAAAGAAGGAGGTACCTTTTGTATTGGATTTTAAATTTTATTTAAGGTATACTCTTGGTCTGTGCCGCAGCTCAATAGGCTAATCCTCTGCCTGTGGGGCTGGCATACCGGGTTCTAGTCCCGGCCAGGGCGCCGGATTCAGTCCCAGTTGCCCCTCTTCCAGGCCAGCTCTCTACTATGGCCCAGGAGTGCAGTGGAGGATGGCCCAAGCCCTTGGGCCCTGCACCAGTATGGGAGACCAGGAGAAGCACCTGGCTCCTGGCTTCAGATCAGCAGGATGCACCGGCTACAGTGGCCATTGGAGGGTGAACCAACGGCAAAGGAAGACCTCTCTCTCTGTCTCACTCTCTCACTGTCCACTCGGTCTGTCAAAAAAAAAAAAAAAAAAAAGAAGAAGGTATGCTCTTTTTCAAGTGTTGTCATAGATCATTCCATGATCATGACACATCCATTGAGATTGAAAAACATTTAATGAATTAATTTAAATAACTCAGTAAATAACTTGAAGTCTCTTATTTTATATGCAAAATTATATTTTACCCTTGTACAAGCACTTTGACGTATTTCTATTAATATGTGTCTTATAGACATATATCAAGATATGCTACTTGAAATCAAATAGACTATGTTAATAACTGATTTTGAACAAATAAAAGCAGATAAAGTAAATGTGTGTCCAGGTACATGGTTTTATTCCCCATGCCTATAATTTATTCTACGTGGAACAGATGACTTTTAGTGAGTTTAAATTCATTTCAAATTATATATTCTCTCAAGATACATCAACTTGAAAGCCCAAGACAACAGCAATGTAGAATAATGTATCACTTCAGGTAAATATAGTGTCTCTGAAAGTGCCAGTTACTTTCCCAGAGGAATTGAATGATGATGATGATGATGATAATGGTACCAGTAATAATATTGACAGCTGAGATCCTTTCCTGATGCTACTAAATGTACTTTCTTATATGCCACTATCTTTAAAACGACTCCACGGATATTATTAATAATTCCCATTTGTATAAGAGAGCTGTGAGTCATAGAGGATTAAGTAAATCCTTCAGTATTCCATAACTACTAAACGTGGAACAAATATATGAATCTATGTTCTCTTTTAAATTCCAGTTTGCAGAGGCTGTTATTTAAATATCTATTTAAATCAGTTTTCAACTACTTTCAATTGTATATACGTTGACTTATTTTGGTTAATATTTGTTTCTTTAAATATTTTTATATTTCATACTATCATTCAAATTTCCCAAGAATATCTACTAATATGTATTGCTATGCTAAATGATTTTTTGAATGTAGACTCTATTTAAAATGATTTTTAAGGTATTATTTTAACCACCTTCTAGTAAGCTAGTTCTGGGGAATTGTCATGCTTTTGGGATATACACTTACAAAGTAGTATTGAATTCTTTTTCTAGCGGGGTTTCAAGGCAAAATCAATTGTATATGTATTTGTATCTTTGGAATTCTCTCAACTGCGACCATAATCCATTTATGAACTTCAATATTCTTTCATAATTTATGCTTGTATTTTAATTTCTCTTTGCTGATTGTATTTTCCTAATGATGCTCTGAATCAATGACAAACTACAATATTGCTTCTTGGACAAGTATATAGAGGTCTTTCTAGGGCTGATTTCATAGCAAATACATCCCTTTTGTGCTTCTAGTTTTGGGCAAGGCACTTATTTCTCAAAATTTGCCAAAAGATTGTAAAAACATGCTCTGACAGATTTTTAGCATAGAGACCCTAGATCCTAGAACAATAGCTTTGACATAGTAATCAATTTTCATTTATAGCATAAAACACAACACACAAACCACATTTTCCAGAAATATAACAAATTTTTCATAGGAGTTTTATTCTGACAAACATTAAAAATATACTTTCCAAAAAATACTTACAAAATGACAATTACTCAAAAATGAAATAAGCATACTTTATTGATTTTACCTACCTTATGAATAAAGGGCTAATAAGATGTTAACTTGGGTTCCTATGATAAGTGTAAAGATCAAATTACTGGTAAAATATACAACTGGTTAATGACCTGCATGCAAACAAATTATAACATAGAATCTTTATATCTGGTGCATATCAATTTTTTAAAATTTATTTGAAAGGCAGATTTACAGACACAGAGGCAGAGAGACAGAGAGAGTTCTTAAATTTGCTGGTTCACTCCCCAAATGGCCACAATGGCCTGAACTGTGCTGATATGAAGTCAGGAGCCTGGGTCTGTTTCCAGGTCTCCTACATGGATGGAGAGGCCCAAGGACCTGGGCCATCTTCTACCATTGCAGAGAGCCGGATTTGAAGTGGAGCAGCTGGGACTCAAACCAGCACCCATACAGGATACTGACACTATAGGCAGTAGCTTTGTCCGCTATGCCAAAGAGCTGGCCCACATTTCAATTACTTTTACCTCTCTCAGTTAAAAATTTACAGGTCAGTTTGTGCATATCTGTCATTCAAATAGCCCAGTCAAGTAGTCAACAAAGTTTTGTTATGGGAGAAAGCATGGAAGAGAAAGGTTACCTTGGCTGTTTGTCTCACATATGGAAGAATTTCCATGTGAACAAGGCAGAGGGAAATATGATTGACTTAAGTCAGAAACCTTCTGCCGAAGAGGCCAGGAGGGGGCTCCGAGAGAGGTAGACACAAGGGGATGGTAGTAAGGATTTTTAAGCACAATTTTTGAGGAAAAATCTGAAAATCAGCTAATAATCAGTTATAATGTGGAGACAAAACCCATCAAAATTACAGGTTTGGAATCTCATCTGTCCTGTCTGGCTTGATCATTATAAGACTAAAATATATCAGATGGGTTGACACTCCCTTGCTATTTCCAGGATAAGATTAGAAGCTCCCAAGGAGTGGGGCAGGCACTTTTGACCTTGCTAACTATAAATTGTGGGGAAGGCAAGCATTTTGTATCCTCTTAAAGGGACTCCCATTTTCCTCATTTTCCTCCGGGACCAAGCTAACTGCCTATTGATCCGTCTGACTCCTCACAGTTTCAACACAAGCACTGTGCTAAGAATCATCTAAGTTATATGTTTTTCTTATTCTAATATTTTTCTTAACACAACCTACTAAACCGACATCACTAATCATTAATAGGTTATCACTGTTAAACTGAAAGCCAGTGCTTAAAAACCTAAATTTTATATCCTGGCCTATTGTGACATTGCTCTTATTACTAGTGTTTGCCTTTGTTATTCTAGAAGCAAAGGTTTTCCAGTGTGTCAGATTATTTAAATATTTTACTTAACATTTTATGTATTTTTTATATGCCTTGGAGGAGTCATTCTGCATCAACTCAATCTGTCATGTTGCAGAATGTCCAAACCATCAATTCCTCACATTTCAAGCTAATTGCATCAGACTTTGTAACTCAATTTTGAGACAAAGTGGGAGGATCACTGTATGCAACAGATTTTGATTCCCCAAGATTCCTCATTCAGTAATTTTCTGTTACATCTTTCTAAATAGAAAGAAATGTACTCATGGTGTACATGGTATGATACATGTTACAAATCTTCAGTAAAGAAGACTTGATCATAAAAAAATAAATGCAACCATAATCTGCTTTTTGTGTGAATCTTTTTATGTTAAAAGTCATGTTAGCAGGAGAGATCTTGCTTTCAATTAAACAAAAATGAATTCTAAAAAAAGTATCCTAAACAGAAGGCATGAGTTAAATATATGTTGATCATCTTGCACATTACTAAAATTAACTTGAAATATTTTAACTACCATGTCCTCATGGTTTCAGTGGAATTACTTTTTAAAAATACTTTCACTAAATATAAAACCCAACTTAAATTCAACACTAGCCTTACTGCAGGGTGGTGAACTACAATAGCTGCTCATGTTGACCTCACATGGCACTCATTTGAAGAACACTGTGAAGTTTCTATAATGCAGCAATATGATGACTTGGTAAGAAAAATGTTTAATATATGCTGATCTCTGCTTGTCCCATAATGAAATGAGTGGCTCTAGGAATCACTGAATGCATTGTTTTGCAAAAACATTGTTCTTTACCATAACATCTGTCTCCTAACACCCAAGGCAAATGTAGTATGCTTTATGAAATAAGCTTATATTATATAATGATTGCTGAAAGTTTTAGAGCAAAACAGAAGACCATTGTATTTGTTCATTCAATTTTCCATTGTCAAATAGACAGCTAATCCTATTATGCAGAACAAAAATTCCCTTTTAGCTCTTTTATTGTTCAAAGTATCACATTATATACAAGCTTCATTTTTAATTTTTGGCTTTATTTATTTATTTGTCTATTTATTTTGCTGTCATTTGCCCACTGTCTTTGCATTGTTAAGTTATGAACAGGGCTTACAAAATCAACAAAAATCCTCCAAAAACATGCGAAGATAAACGTCAAAGAATTTATGTAACTAAGTCAGTTGAAACATTAAATTATCATTTCATTAACTTTAATGTATTTTAAAAATCAACATTTTTCCCAAAAAATTAAGAGGCAAAGATCCGTCAAGGTTTGATATTCATTTTGAGCAGTATAAAATAAAATCTCTGGGAAGAATTCAATCGTTCCTTAACCATCAAATTTTATCTACTTACTTCAATCTTCTCTTAGAAATAAGTGCCACCTGTTGGCACACCCTATCATCTGGATGCCACCCAGGTGTTTTTCTTCCAATGTATCTTAAGTAGACCATTACCTATAATGGGAGTCCACTTTAACAACAGAATAGATTATAGTCATTCTAACTGCATGAACATCTAGGATGTTTTGGGTTTCTTTTTTATGTCTGTAAAAATAACAAGATAAACATGAAGCATTTGAAATAATGAGTCATATCTCAACATCTACATTTATGAATGTATTATTTAATCACTGCATTCCTTGACTCTACAACAAAAAGAAACATTTTTTCTTATCACAAAACAGTGAATTACTCTCTAATTCTTAAATAAATGTGATGAAAATGGAAAATAGACACTATAAAATATTTGTGTTTTCACTACTTTCCATCTTTAGATATTGTTACTCTTTTATAAGAGTGGAAGCAAGCTACAAAACATTTGCTTTAGTCATTTAACTGGATAGGGAAAATAATGTACTTATTGACCATTAGTATTAAATACTATCTTGGTTATTAATTCCTCAATTTACAGCTTCATAAAATAGCCTTACTAATTAGTTCTGAAGCATACACTTTTAATGCAGTAGCTAGAAACCATTATTTTCTACAAATTAAAAAAAATTATATTGTAGTTTTTAAAAATAATATGCTCTAAAGTTCTGTCTACACACATCTCTCCATTTGTTTTACAGAGGAAAGTCTAAACCTGGAGAGGAAAGGGAGGAGAAACAAACAAAAGCAGCTCTATGTTGGATACAGAATAGAAATCCACTGCACCTAGGAAAGAGGGAGGAATGTATGCCAGGGCCAGTGACCCATGTCAAGGAGACAGGAAAGGTAAACATTTGATAACCTGGTTTGTGCTACCTAGGAAGACTGAGACCCAATTAGATCATCAAAGAAAACCCCACTCCCTACTCCCTAAACAGAGACCTAATAAGCTTTAAAGCTATTAATAAAAGAAGGGTGGACTATGTCTAGAATGATTATAAGAGACATCTTTTTGCAGTCTATGCAATACGAGACACCAACCTAAGTTGAAAGACACAAACTATGTATTATTAAGGAATTGGAAGTGAAAATATAGTGCATTTTATATATTGTACTTATTTTATAAGTGTTGATAAATGTGAAATATTAAGGAATGAACAGAATGATTTGAGAATATAAAGTCATTATATAGTACATATGAATAAGCACTATATTAACTGGAGTTTGCCTCAGTATATTTTAAAATACACATTGCAAATCCTAAAGGAACAACATAAAAGTGTTTTTTGAAATAGGTAAAATAATACTTTAGGAAGGAGGAGATAAATAGAATGATAAATATTTATAAATCCAACTCAGAGAAAGCAGAAATATCAAGATAAAATAAAACAAAGAATAAAGAGAAAAATAGAAAACAAAAGAACGGGAAACTCTTTTTTGAAGTAAATGTTGTGAAGAATTTGATGTTTGGTTGAGAAGGCCACCTCTCACATCGGAAAACCTGGATTAGATTCCTGGATCCAGCTTCTGCCTCTCCTTCATACTGATGCAGACCCTAGGAAACAGTGGTGAAGGATCAAGTACTAGGGTTCCTACTATCCAAGTGGGATACTTGGATTTGGATACCTCACCTGGCTTCTGCCTGGCCTAGCCTTGGGCATTAAGTTTATTTGTGGGCCTGTGCTGTGGCACAGTGGGTTAACGCCCTGGCCTGAGGTGCCGGCATCCCATATGGGTGACGGTTCTAGTCCCTGCTGCCCTTCTTCAGATCCAGCTCTCTGCTATGGCCTGGGAAAGCAGTGGAAGATGGCCCAAGTCGTTGGGCCCCTGCACCCAAGTGGGAGACCCAGGGGAGACTGCTGGCTCCTGGGTTAGGATCAGTGCAGCTCCGGTCTTTGAGGCCAATTGGGGAGTGAACCACTGGGTGGAGGACTTCTCTCTCTCTGCCTCTCCTCTCTCTGTGTAACTCTGTCTTTCAAATAAATGAATAAATATTTTTTTGAAAAAAGTGTATTTGGTGAGTAAACCAGTGGATGGGAGCTTACTCTCTCAGTCTACACATCTCTCTGTGTCTCCTTTCCTCTTGAATATATGCTCTTCTGGGTAGTAAGGAGGAATGTCACACCCTCTAGCTCTGTTTCTACTAGAAGATGACTCATTCTTGTGTGCAGAGTACCCATACTTTATATATATATATAGTCACTAAATTGTTGTGATTATGAGAACTACTGTCCTGATTGCTCTTAAGCAATTTTTAATTTTAATTAATAATGTACCCAAAGTCCAATAGTATTGATAGAGGCAATTTAGATATGCCAAAGATGAGCAGTAGAGTATTCTCATTAGTGAAAGATGAAAGTTCTTAATAGGAAATGAAGAAACATGCCAAAGTTGCTAAAATCTAAGAATAAATATTTCTTCTGAAATTGTGAAGAAGGAAACAGAAAAAATGTACTAGTTATGCTGTCATACCTGAAACTCAAAAGTATGGCTATAATATATGGTGTGTATAGTGAAGAACAATCAGTGCTTATGTGAAGTTCCTTTGGATTTATGATTTCCATTCATCTATGGTGTTATGTAAGTCCATGACATTTTCCTCCAATTCCTGAGTGGTATTTTTCATCCATTTATAATATATTTAGATATTTTGTTACCAATTTACATTCCATCCTAAGATCTCCTGATTATCCACATTTTATCATTAGATATATTAATAGAGTTATTATTTGAAAAAATAAAGTTTCATGCTTGTTGACAAATTCATAATTTCGTGTATCCACTACATATATTTGATATAGTTACACTATCCTATAGTGTTTCTCGTAATTTACCCATACAAACTCCCATCCCTTCCTAATGTTGGCAACCACTGAGCTTTTTACTTTTAATATTTCTAGAATTTATCCTTTTGTAAAGTATGATATAGGTGAAGCTACATATTATATAATTTTAACCCAATTCCATTTCTTACCATTTACATTTAAGATTTGTTTATAGCAATAAGAGGTGAAAAAAGGGGGCTAGCATTATAGGTTAATCCTCCACCTGTGGTGTCAGCATCCCACATGGACGCCTGTTCTGTATCCCACATGGGCACCAGTTCTCCTTCCAGCTGCTCCTCTTACGATCTCTGCCATGGCCTGGGAAAGTAGTGGAAGATGACCCAAGTTCTAGGGCCCGTGCACTCACATGGGAGACCCGGAAGAAGCTCCTAGCTTCTAGCTCCTGACTTTGGATCAGGCCAACTCTGGCCTTTGTGGCCATTTTGGGAGTGACTCAGTGGATGGAAGACCTCTCTCTCTGTCTCTCCCTCTCACTGGCTTCAACTCTACCTGTCAAATAAATAAATGAAAAATCTTTAAAAAGAGGTGCAATTAGCTTATTTTTTAAAATCATTGAAAAGTATTCCACTCTATTGTTGTCTGATGTTTTATTTTTCCAATGAAGTGCCTTTTGGCTTTGATGATAGTGTGAAACTTGAGTAAATAGTTGAATGCTGGGTTTTATGTGGCCCTAGATTTTTCAAATCAGTTGTATAAATTCTTGGATGTGTGATTGCTTGATCATATGTTGACTATGTTTAGCTTCCCAATTTGTTTAATAAGTGTATGTTTTTGAAAAATGTAAACTCTGTCGTACACTGAAAATATACTCCTGTTAAATTCCTGCCTCTCATTATGTTTTAGAACTATCTTGTGGCTGGCGCCGTGGCTCAATAGCTTAATCCTCCACCTGCGGCACCTGCACACTGGATTCTAATTCTGGTTGGGGCACCGGATTCTGTCCTGGTTGCCCCTCTTCCAGGCCAGCTCTCTGCTATGGCCCGGGAGTGTAGTGGAGGATGGCCCAAGTGCTTGGGCCCTGCACCTGCATGGGAGACCAGGAGAAGCACCTGGCTCCTGGCTTCGGATCAGCGCGATGCACCAGCTTCAGCACGCTGGCTGCGGCGGCCATTGGAGGGTGAACCAACTGCAAAAGGAAGACCTTTCTCTTTCTCTCTCTCTCTCACTGTCCACTCTGACTGTCAAAAAAGAAAAAAAAAAAGAACTTTCTTGTATGCCTATAAATGCTAAATATTAATAGGAGTCCCCAAATAAAAGCCTCGACTACAAATTGAAGGTATGTCTCCATTACTAATTTCCAACTCATTGACATGTAGGGACTACAATATAAATACGTGAATGTTAAAATCAGTGAATAGTAATTTCTTCCAGTTATTAATCCCTCACTCAGCTGCGTCTCAAATTTATTGCTTTATTCCTCAGATAACCTCTCCTTCTACCATGTGGATGTGTGCAGAAACCTACTCCACCATGTTGGCTCCTGTTCTGTGGATACAAAGTTGAAAATTTTGCCTGTATCTCTGAGGATGTCTGGTTGTCTGGGTTTTGATTCATGGTTAAGGGACGCGCAAGACTTTTAAAGTGCAATTTAAAGTTGAAACTTCCCATATATTCTTCAAATCAACATCTTTACTGATAGTTTGCCACTGGCCTAATCAGGCAAGTCAGCTGATCAGAGGTGCATTTAAAAACCCTCTGGGGATATTCTGATTTGAATTCACCGCTTCCAAGATTCTTCATACAGATTGTAGTGGTTCAAACTGAAAAAACGTAACCTACGTGTGTGTGAATAAGGGGTTTGTGGAGCTTGCGATGGGATATCTCTGGAAAATTTACATGGAAATGTAATTAAAAATAAGTTTAGAATGGTGCAAAATTTTTACATTCTTCCTGCTGTTTTGGTTTTTATTTTAATTTGAGAAGATGAAAAAGGAAGGGGGGGAGAGAAAGAGAGAGAGAGAGAGCACTCTCATCCTCTGGTTCATTTCTCAAATGCTTGCAACTTCTAGAGCAAAGCCAGGCTGAAGACAGGAGCCAGGAACTTAATCTAGGGCCCCTATGTGGGAAAAATGACCCAACTAGTTGAGCTATCACCTGTTTCCTCCCAGGACCCACGTTGTTACCAGGAAGCTGTAGTCATAAGAAACCCAGGCACTGTGATAGGGATGCCAGTGTCCCAACTAGTAGTTTAAGCCCACGAGGCCCGAAACCTACAGTTATTCAGACTATTTATTTTATATGAACCTTTTGAGGCTCCCTACTAGTATTTGTTATTATCAAAAGCTAAATAAGTATTGAATTTTAGGTTGCTTGATTTTAGGTTGTCTTAATTTGGCAAAATGTGGGTACACATAAATATTTGCTGAAGGATTACCTATAAGTGCTTATGAATGAGTGTTTGGATGAATAAATGATGCCCATTCTCCTTATATTCAGACCAAGGAAGAACATGGTTTTTTTTTTAATTCTTTTCTACATAACTTCTCTGAACTTGAGATCTCAACAAAATCATCTTTTATTGATTGGTAAAATCATTTTAGAAAGAATATTGTGGCCAGCGCCTCGGCTCACTTGGCTAATCCTCTGCCTGTGGCACCAGCATACCAGATTCTAGTCCCGGTTGGGTCGCTGAATTCTGTCCCAGCTGCCTCTCTTCCAGTCCAGCTCTTTGCTGTCGCCCGGGAGTGCAGTGGAAGATGGCCCAAGTGCTTGGGCCCTGCACTCGCATGGGAGACTAGGAGGAAGCACCTGTCTCCTGGCTTTGGATAGGTGCAGTGCGTTGGCTGCAGTGGCCATATAGGGGGTGAACCAACAGAAAAGGAAGACCTTTCTCTCTATCTCTCTCTCTCTCTCACTGTCTGACTCTGCCTGTCAAAAAAAAAAAAAAGAAAGAAAGAAAGAAAGAAAGAAAGAAAGAATATTGCATTCATATACAGAGCCATAACAATATGCAAATTTTTTGGTTTAATAGTGTGATTATCAGAATTCACTACAATACGCCTCTTAAATTCCATGAAATAAGAATTTAATATTTAAAAATTATACACGTAGTTTAACCCCAAACATAGAGATTTCTTTATCTAAAATATAAGAAAATATTAGATGATAATGTTATGTCAACACATCAAAATTTGGAATTCAGAGATAATTTACATGAAAAATAAAATATTTACAAATGCTTAACATGATTAGCTGTGGGGAAATTAGTTACATGATGGTGCCCAAAGGAAGTAAGGTGGGCGGAATCCAAAGTTGTTTACCACTAAAACTAATTGGCTGTGCAACATCAGGGGAGGTAACAAAACTAGTAACAAGTGTATAGACATATGGCTAGTCCTATAGAAATCCCTGTAAGGTGATTTTTTAAGTGATTGGTTGGTCCTTAGCCCTGCCTCAATGACTCTGCAGTTTTGTGCTATAAAAGGTTCTGTTTCGCACAAAGTAAATGAGTCCTTGCTACTAGACTTGGCTCCCCGCTGCGTCTGATTGTCTCCGGGATCAGGACGCTGGGGAACGGGCGAGCGGCGCACTCACCTTTTCCTCGGGCCCAGTCCATCCTTGTACGGGTGGACTAAGACCCTGCAATTAGCATTCAGGCTATACATATGTAAAATTATTAGATAATTATGACTTATTTTCCCCCATATACCTGAAGTATTCCTGATTATGGAAATTCATAAAAGACGTACCAAACATAAACTACACAGAGACAACCACTAAAATGCATTTGTGGGCACTAATGCAACATTCAGTTGCCCTTGTGGTGTGGTGCCTGTCCAAAGCAATATTTAAAAGAATAAACATAGTTTTGTTCCAATAAAACATCGTTTAGAAAAACAGAGGGAGTATTGGATTTGATCCATATACCTTACTTTGGACCAAGTATTTATGTCTTCTGTCATTAAACAGAAAGATAATTTTTTAAGAAATATGAAATATATGAATTGTTTTATACAGTTATTTTATCAAATTTTTCTCCAGATATCTTTCTAATTAAAATGATCAAGTAAATTATTATCTCCCTTCTTGAAGAGGAGTAATAATGAAATCCTGTAAAATTTCCTTAGGAATCCTTTGATTAAGCAAGTCACCTGGTTCCCAAGGTCCTTGGGATGGTCTATCACTATTCTTAAATCTCTCCTGGAGACTGGAGCCTGAGGACCCTTGTCTAATCCGTAAGTTTTTTTAAACAAACCTGTTACTTTAAAACAGAGCTGTGGCTGCTGCTTGTACCACTTCCAAATGCCATGATGACCTCACTCTTCAACTGGAAATGTACCTGGTGGCACAGGGCCCAGACACATGCATGTGTTTAGGGGCAAGCAGGCATAAAGAGGCAGTTGACTCACCTCCTTCCCCATCATGTCATCTCTTTGGTCAAGGGTCTTCCAAGGTCCTGTGTTAGTCAACTTGTTCTACTTTGAAACAAAGGAGAATTTGCATGTGCCTTTGCTTTTGAATCCGTATATCAATGGAATTTATGTTCTTTGCTCTTAATTAAATCGATTTTTTTCTTAAGGAGAAAAATACTGCTTAATACAAGTAATCAGACTAAGCAAAATCTGAGCATAAAAATCACAAAACTAAGGAAACATTAGCAAAAACATCCTTTGCAAAAACCCTAGGATAGAACAACTGCTAAGTAACTAACAAAAAGCAAATAGTAATTGAAACAAAACAAAAATAGAGTAATGAAAATTGTAAGAAAAAAGAAGAAATCCATTTTAGAGGTAATATTAAGCAATGGTTCCTAGGAGGAGTGAAATTTGATCAGAAAACTGCAAAGAGAAAAAGGCATATCAGTATATTAGAAAAAATCATTGTAGGAAAAGGAGAACAATACATGTGAAAGCAGATGGTAGTTCAGAAAGCATGGTAAAAAAGTCTGTGTGACAAGAACGGAGTGATCATAATGAAACCAAATATGGATTTTTCAATTTCCATGGTTCTTTCATGAAAAATGTTTCCATCAAATAATTATGTTATCATTAAACGCATTGTTAAATAATAACATATTTGGAATATATTGCACGACCAGATCTGATTTGCTAACTCGGTGATGAACTACATTGTATGTCAACCTTCATTACTTTAATATTGGATGTTTTCTCCATTTTGCTATAGGTATATTATTTCCTAAAACTTTAGTTAATATTTAGTATCACTAAAAGGTGGAGATATAAGTTCCATCCATTCTTTAACACAATATAATTATCAAATATTGAAAATAGGTCTTTATAAAATTACTCAGTACTTTCTTTCCTTGTGTATAAAGATATATAAAGTATTGTTTGTTATCTTCTATGAATAAATGATAAGTTTTCATAAGCTAAAGAAAAGTATCCCAATGGCTGTTGAGGTGTTTCTCATATGCTAACAGGAAGAAGTAGTAGCATTACCAGACTGTGTACTTTCTGTCTTTCCTAGTGTAACTACATAGATCAGTTGTACAATGGATTTACATGGGATGTAAAGCAATAAGCTTTCAATTATTTAATCGTTATATTTCTCTCAGGTTTGTTTAGTCTCTGTTGCTCCACATTTTTTCTTCTTCCTATTTGAAAATTTTCTTTATTAGTTAACATATATGTATTTAATTGTTTTATCTTAAATTTTTGTAATCTTCTTAATACTTTAACAAAAATCAACATAACTCATAATCCAACCATTACATATTAAAAGTTGAAGAAACAGGCCTGGTGTTGTTCAGCATATTAATTTATAGCTTGCAATGTCAGCATCCCATATTGGAGAGCTGGATCGAGCCTTGGCTACTCAGCTTCCAAACCAGCTTCCTGTTAATGCACCTGGAAAGGTAGTGGTGGATGGCCTAAGTACCTGGGACACTGCCACACATGTGAGAAACCAACGTTGTATCCTGGCTTCTGGCCCAGACCTGCCTGTTTTGTCCTCTTGGGGATTAAATCAGGGAAAAGACCATGTCTCTCTCTCTCACACACACCCCTCTCCTTCTCCCTCTGTCTCTCTAATTTTCATATAAGTACATACTTCTTTAAAAAACTTAAACACAAGAATAGCTGTCCTCCCAATTTTGAGGGCCAATAAAACCTAAGATTGTAACAATGTTAATTTTTTCTTAGGTTATGATTTTCATCACAAACTGTATCTGGTAAATATACTCACTTTAGGCTGTTCAGCTCTGTACAGGACTATGCTTATTATGATGCCAATTTGTCTCTGACACTTATTTTTAATTGTCTGACATATATTTGGGATTTTAATTTACAAATGCTTTAAGTAGACACATTTAGTAATTTTTCATGGACATTAGAGTGTTCATAACTGCCTATCAGAAAGGCTATTAGAAAATGTTAAGCAAGGATCATGAGCCTCTAAAAATAAGATATGTAGCAGCCTGAGAAAATTATTGAGCAAAAAATAATGTTATTATTGCCTCCTGTAGCTCCAGACAAAGCCATTCATACCACAGAATGCCAGGAAAACTATTACATACAACTTTTGTTTCCATCTCCATAGGGGGTAGTGTGGACAGGCCTGTGTAGAGATACGGGTCTATATAGGAAAGTAAAGAACAATTTTTGCCAGCAACAATTTGTATTTTTCAGACAATTTCATTCACAGCCTTTTTGGGGAAATGTAGTTGCTTAGAAGAATCTTCAGTGTCTCTTCTGCGAAAACAGAACAGTTCATCATCACTGGAGTTCTTATTTTTGAATAAAACGTTGTATTGCCTTTCTCTTACTAAATTGTAACATATAAGTATTACTTCATCATCTTGGTCTCTTCAGGAGGTTATAACAAACTGCCACAGACTGGATAATTTATAAACAATATAGACATGTTTCTTGCAGGTTTGAAGGGTAGGGAGGCAGGGGAGAGAGAGGGGGGTCTTCTATACACTGATTCACTCCCCAAATTACTCCAATGGCCATGGCTGGGCCAGGAGGAAGCCAGGGTGGAACACCATTCTTCACTCCCACATGTGTAGCAGTGTGTCCAAGCACTTTGACAATTAATGGCATAGCTCTGCCTTCCTGATATGTTCACCTCCCAAAAGCTCTGTCTCTTGATAGTATCACCCTTAGGCATAAGGATTTCAACATATGGATTTTGAGCAGCAAAAATATTCAGATTCTAGCAACCTTGTTTCCTTAAACACCTGGTTGGAGAAAGTTCAGAACTTCAAATCATTGGAATTATGTATGAGTGATAAGAGTAGAATATTATTTTGAAATTCTTTCTTTCTTTCTTTCTTTCTTTCTTTCTTTCTTTCTTTCTTTCTTTCTTTCTTTCTCTTTCTTTCTTTCTTTCTTTCTTTCTTTCTTTCTTTCTTTCTTTCTTTCTTTCTTTCTCTCTTTCTCTCTTTCTTTCTTTCTCTTTCTGTGAGGTGGAAAGGGAGACACAGCAACAGATTTCCCATATGCTGATTCATTGCACTGTCATCTGTGACAGCAAAGGCTGGGCCAGGCCAAATCCAGGAGCCAAGAACTCTATCTGTGTCTCCCACATGAGTAGCAGGGACCCAAATACTTACTTGAGACATCATTTGATGCCTCCCAAGGTGTGAAATAGCAGGGATCTGGAATCTGGTGCAAAGCAGGGACTTGAAGCCAGGAACTCTGACATGGAATGCAGGCAGCTTAACTGTTATGTTAAATGCCCGCTTCCAAAAATATCTTTACATTGCTGTTTAAAATCCAATATCAAGACCTTAGTGATGCTAGTGCCCCGGCTCAATAGGCTAATCCTCCTCCTAGCAGCGCCGGCACTCTGGGTTCTAGTCCCGGTCAGGGAGCCGGATTCTGTCCTGGTTGCCCCTCTTCCAGGCCAGCTCTCTGCTGTGGCCCAGGAGTGCAGTGGAGGATGGCCCAAGTGCTTGGAGCCTTCACCCCATAGGAGACCAGGAGAAGCACCTGGCTCCTGCCTTTGGATCAGCACGGTGTGCTGGCCGCAGCGCGCCGGCTGCAGTGCACCGGCCGCGGCGGCCATTGCAGGGTGAACCAACGGCAAAGGAAGACCTTTCTCTCTGTCTCTCTCTCTCTCACTGTCCACTCTGCCTATCAAAAAAAAAAAAAAAAAAAAAAGACCTTAGTGAGTTAAACTTATAAGAAGAAGTAGTATCATTGAAAAGCTGTGCTATTAAAAACAATCCAATACAATCATTTAAGAGTATCTTAACAAGGAAATGCATGGTTGACTTTGAGGGGCATTTTTCCTAGTATTTAAATTGTTAACAAATTTGCCCACATTGGTATCAGAGTGCTCTGTTTCAAAACCTGACTCAGATGCATGTCTCTAGTGCCCTGTCTGTTAATGAATACCCTGTGAGGCAGAAGTACTGTCTGAAAGAATTGGACTCCTGCCACCTTTGTGAGAGATCGGAATTAAATTCCGGGATCCCAGTTTCTCTTCCAATCAAGCCAAGTCAAGAAGGGCTTTTGGGGAATGATTCAGTGGAAAGGCATGCTCGCTCTCTCTCTCTCTCTCTCTCTCTCCCTCTTTCATGTGTGTATGTGTGTGTGTGTGTGTGTGTCTGTGTCTATGTATGTGTTTGGCTCCCTCTGCATCTATTTCTAACTTTATCTCTCCATCTCTGAAAGAGATAAAGTATAAATGTATTTATTATAAATTATGAAAATGCAGAAAATGGTTTATTTGCAAATATAGTTCAAATGAAGTCTCATCTTAACGAAATGTCTTGCTTGAAGCACTGTTTAAGTCGGTGCATATAACTTATATAACTTCTTGAAAATCCTTTTACTCTGTTTCCCCCAATTTTTCAATAAAATGTTTTTCTTATTTATCTATATCTTTACAAGTGGAAAATGAAAAAGGAATGCTGAGCAGTGATAACCATGTAAAATGAAAATTTAAAATATATGTATTCTTTCTTGAGGTCATAAATCTAATATTTTTGCAGCAAACTGATTGTATAAAGTTTAATAATTTTAAAGAATGAACTGATAAATTCAGTCCTTTCAGTTTTACCACATCATTCTTTTCTTTGTCAGCTTTTTTTTATGTCTTACTAACATTTCACTCTTAGTATCCTTATTCATACTAGCATTCACATTATTAGTTTTTAATAAGGTTTATTGATTTATCTGAAAGACGATAGAAAAAGAGTGACTGAGGGGGAGAGAGTGAATCTTCCTTCCATCTGCTGGTTCTCTCTGCAAATGATCCTGCCATTTGCATGAAAACATTGGTTTGTAGATATCAGAAAAAGCATTTAAGCAAAGGGATGACGTTTTTGGCAATTTCAGTCAACGTACATGCAAATCATAAGGACAAAGTTTTGTGTTTGAGACACTGGCAACATTTCACATGATGGGACCTAAAAAGTACATGGAAATGTGCATTACCTTTCATTTAAATGATTCATGTATTTTTTACTTATTGTGATCCTGTATTAATATACTTCATTTTTTTTTATTTTTTAAACATTTTGTTTCCAAATAGTTTTAAATTTACAAAACAAAAATTGTGAGGTAGTAATATAAAGAGTCCCCGTATTTCCTTTTCCATGAATTTTTTTTAATTTTTATTTTATTTTATTTTTTTGACAGGCAGAGTGGATAGTGAGAGAGAGAGAGATAGAGAGAGACAGAGAGAAAGGTCTTCCTTTTTGCCGTTGGTTCATCCTCCAATGGCCGCTGCGGCCGGTGCGCTGTGGCCGGCGCACCGCGCTGATCCAAAGCCAGGAACCAGGTGCTTCTCCTGGTCTCCCATGCGGGTGCAGGGCCCAAGGACTTGGGCCATCCTCCACTGCCTTCCCGGGCCTCAGCAGAGAGCTGGCCTGGAAGAGTGGCAACCGGGACAGAATCCGGTGTGCCGGCGCCGCAAGGCGGAGGATTAGCCTTTTAAGCCACGGCGCCGGCCAAACTTTTTGAGAACCCATTATATGTGCTTAATGGACACGAATGCCATTTCAATAGAGCTGAAAATTTGTTGGGGCCGGCACTGTGGCACAGCTGGTTAAAGCCCTGGCCTGAAGCGCCGGCATCCCATATGGGCGCTGGTTCTAGTCCCGGCTGCTCCTCTTCCGATCCTGCTCTCTGCTATGGCCTGGGATAGAAGTAGAAGATGGCCTGAGTCCTGGGACCCCTGAATCCATATGGGAGACCTGGAAGAAGCTCCTGGCTCCTGCCTTCGAATCGGCGCAGCTCCGGCTGTTGTGGCTTTCTGGTGACTGAACCAGCGGATGGAAGACCTCTCTCTCTGTCTCTACCTCTCTCAGTAACTCTGTCTTTCAAATAAATAAAATAAATCTTATAAAAAAATTGCAAGCAAAATTATCAAAGGTAATTTCTAATTTGTTGCTTATTTTCAAGTTTCATAAATATCTGTGATGCACACACAACACTGACATGAAAATGCAAAATTTTGTTTCAAATTCCACGTTAATTACCTAGGGAAATTTATTTATTCTTCTGTTGCTTCTTTATTATTGAGGGTCGCTGTGCTGTTTTTCTCATTATCAAGATGTAAATAAATTCAGAAACCTCTGTAAATTCAAAGTAAGTAAATGCATAAAATAGATTATGTCTACTAAGCAACTTGAAAAGCATGAATTAAATGATTGGTAGCTTAGTAGACAGCACAGTATTATGAAATTTTTAACAGATTTTGGAAATTCCATAGTGAATCTACTAAAAAGATTATAGTTAAAACTATCTCCCAAATTACAAATACTTTTTAAATAAAATACCAAATTCAGTGACAAGTTATGCTTCTGTTGATCTATGTATTTTCATATTTTAATTCTTTTTCATATGTAAGGAATCACTAACAATAGTCAAGGGGTAGCTGAAATGGATTTCTCTAATTTCAATCACAGCATGCAACAGGCATGATGATTAAGCCAACAGAATTATCATTTATGTTTACTTCTGGTCAGACACTACGGCATTTTTCCCATTGGGTAGGTAGTGGAGGCAGCACAATTTAATATGATGCTGGAATTATTATCCTCTTAGATGGAAATCATCAACACCAACAGTGAGCAAAGAACTAGCCAGTAATAAAAGGAAGAGAGATGATCGTCAATGGAACCTAGTGTAATTGGCCTAAACTTGAACAGGAAATAATTAGATAAAATAAAAGAAGTAAAATCTCTTGCACACATACTCTTAAGAAGAGTGAAATGAAACAAATATATACAGTGATTTCACATATTTTTAAAGTTTTAATATTAATTTGAAAGTCAAAGTGAGAGGGACAGAAGGAGAGAGTGAACAAAAAAGAGATCTTCCATCTACTGGCTCATTTTTCCATGTTGTCTCAATCGCGAGGACAGGGCCAGGTCAAAGCCAGGAACCTGGAGCTCCTTTTGAGTCTCCCTCAGGGTGGACGTTAACAATACTATTTTGTTACCAGATCAGTACACACACATGTTCAAAGTTTAAAAATGGACCAGCATTGTGGTATAGCAAGTAAGTCTATCACCAGCAATGCTGGTATCCTATATGGGCACCCATTTGTGTCTCAGTTGATACTTTTGATCCAGCTCTCTGCTGATGGCCTGGGAGAGCAGTGGACAATGGCCCAAGTGTTTGTGCCCCTGCAACCTTGTGGGAAACTAGATAAAGCACCTTTATCCTGGCTTTGGCCTGGCCCAGGGCTGGCCATTGCAGCCATCTGGGGTGTAAACTAGCAGGCAGAAGATCTGTCTCTCCTCTCTGTAACTCATTCTAAAACAACTTATATTTTTAAAAGTGGAAAAGGAAGAACTTCTCACTTGTAAATCAATCCTGGATTCCATTGGACAGTCCATGGGTCCTTAAGCAATGTTTCTAGTGCCAAAATTACTGACTTAAAGTGTGCATGCATTAGAATTTGAGAATGCTGGCTGGCGCCGCAGCTCACTAGGCTAATCCTCCGCCTTGCAGCGCCGGCACACCAGGTTCTAGTCCCGGTCGGGGCGCCGGATTCTGTCCCGGTTGCCCCTCTTCCAGGCCAGCTCTCTGCTGTGGCCAGGGAGTGCCGTGGAGGGTGGCCCAAGTCCTTGGGCCCTGCACCCCATGGGAGACCAGGAGAAGCACCTGGCTCCTGCCGTCGGATCAGCGCGGTGCGCCGGCCGCAGCGTGCCTACCGCGGCGTCCATTAGAGGGTGAACCAATGGCAAAAGGAAGACCTTTCTCTCTGTCTCTCTCTCACTGTCCACTCTGCCTGTCAAAAAAAAAATTAAAAAAAAAAAGAATTTGAGAATGCTACACAAAGGATTGTATGCTTTTCATAAGCAATGCAAGTCCCTGTTCTCTCCACTCTTATATGTGTTAACTATATACAAGATTATTGATTTTCCAGTTTGCTGAAAAAGAAGCCTACATTATAGTTTTATTTATTTTTTCAGTAGTAACATGCTAAATATTTCATATTTACAGATTTTTATTTTATTTATGCTTTACGATGTTTGACTTTTATTTATTTGTGAGAAACCTTTGGATATTGATCAATTAGGACAAGGAAAGATTAGTGTTCTCTGTGCTCCATGTGCCTATTCCAAAACCTGAAACTCCTCTCCAAAGTCTTGTTTTCAATAATTTTACATACATAGTAGATTCATATATGTGATCTATTAATTCTCAAACCAAAGTTTTAAAATAATCGGGACTCATTATTATAATCTCTATTTCAGAATTAACAAAATTGAACTTCAGAATAGTCAACAACTTTACCAAATCTCATAAAAGAAATGAAACTGTTTTTCTGACTCCCAATTTTCACATTCACTACAAATTCCTATTTTTCACCATTTAATCACAAATCATCATTATTTCTATTCTCATGAACCAGCATTTTTTCCATTGAGTTTTCTATTAGTTGTATTCTAATTAATGGAAAAGATAGACCAAGTTCTTGAAAATTCTTGTGGAATCCTGTTTTATCTTTCAATTTGCCCATCATTGACAATAGGCTCTAATGAAATTAACTTGCTCATTCTCATTAATCTGCAAGCTTGTGGAGGAAATTGAAAGTCCATATCATTCAGCTTTCTGACATGGTCTTAAATAATTTGAGTTGAATTTTTTTTTTTTTTTTTTTTTTTTTACTTTTTGACAGGCAGAGTGGACAGTGAGAGAGAGAGACAGAGAGAAAGGTCTTCCTTTTGCCATTGGTTCACCCTCCAATGGTCGCCGCGGCTGGAGCCATTGCTTATCCTGGTCTCCCATGGGGTGCAGGGCCCAAGCACTTGGGCCATCCTCCACTGCACTCCCTGGCCACAGCAGAGAGCTGGCCTGGAAGAGTGGCAACCGGGACAGAATCCGGTGCCCCGACCAGGACTAGAACCCAGTGTGCCAACGCCACTAGGCAGAGGATTAGCCTGTTGAGCCACGGCGCCTTGAGTTGAATTTTGTCAAGTGATTCCCCACGTTGTTAAACTGGAATCAATTCCTGCTTCTCAATAAAAATTTGCATATTTTCTCATCAAACTATGGTCAGAATTTCTCTCTCCTTTGGTTTTCATATATTTATAATATATTCACACAAGAAAGTGATATGATCAGTTTTAATGTCTGTTATAATCTTTCAAATAAGATTCAGAAAACTATACTCACTGTCTAATGATATGAAGTAGTTGGTTTGAATAATTATCATGAATAATTTTTAGGAAGCTGGAAGTCAAAAAATAAAAATGCTCTAAAATTAAAAATAGCAAGAAGAGAGGATGAGATGGAAAATCAATGGATAAATGAAAACGTAAAGATGAATCCAACTCAGACTCAGATTGTAGAACACTGCAACACAAAATATTTTTCTATTATTGCTAGAACTCTACTGACTGCAGCTTACACTGAGCTCTAGATACTTTTCATGTGAAGACAGTAGAGATCAGCAGATCACAAGGAAAAATCTGCAGGAAGCTGGAGAGAGGGTTTGTTCATCATCATCGAAAACAACAAAATGTGTGTCCATTCTCATTGAGAGCCGCTGCTGTTCAGTGTCAGAGGAGAATCAGCTACTGATCGGTTAGCCTGTGGAAACAAGGGAGAGAAGGGAGAAGGAGCAAGGAGGATGGAGACAGGGAAGGAGACAGAGAGAAGAAGAAGAAGTGGAGGAGGAAGGAGGGTGGGGCGTAGGAAGGAAGAGATGAAGGGATGGAGAATGGGAAGGAGGAAGGAAGGGAGGGAGGGAAGGAAACATGTAAGAATGACAAAAACAGTAAACGAACACAGAGGGGGTAGAGAAGCAGATGGTGAAAATTTAAACTCACCTAGATATGGAAGGAGTTCAAAGATTGTCAAAAGTGTGTTTAAAACGAAAGAAAAATCGTCTAGAATGGTGCCGACCAATAGCCCCTGAATGATTTGTGCCCCTTTTATTTTTTGGTAAAATTTCTTGGATCATTGCAGAGGTTTGGTCTTGTCATGAACAGACTTTGCCTGCAGAATACCCTATGGCTTGCATGCAACTCCTGGTGTTTCCACATTGGCTGATGTGCTTAACTTAACTGATTGTCACATGTGTGGGTGCAAACTATTTTAATTGTAAATATCTCCATATACATACATGTATTATTTTTTCAAACCATGCTTGATATGTTGATTCTCTAGAGAGATATTTCATTCCATTTATTTATTTGAGTCAGTTTTCAAAAATGAAAACATATGTGTGCATTTTAATTTCAGCCTAAAATATATAAAATTGAGCTTTGCAAAATATTCTATGCATTGATGAATAAAAGATGACCAGTGTTTCATTTTTCTATTTAGAAGTTTATTAAATCTGGCAGATAAATAGAAAATGCTATATAGATATCATTACATTTAATAATTCAGCAGTTGCTTCAATTATGCTATAAAGAGCAGAAATATTTCCAGTTAACTGTAAAAGACAAAATAACAGAGGAATTGGATATAAAATTGCTTTATATTATTTTTGTTTAATAAAAAGATCTGTTTTAGGTTCACCTTTTTAATCCTACCGATTTTCTCATTCTTAAGGTCCTTAAAAAGAGTATTGTGTTGACTGAACGAAACATTTTATCTGATTTTGTGCTAGAAAATTGAAACAGCATGTGATCATGGCTAAGCAAGAGCTTTATGGCAGTAGCAAATAGATGCATGATTACTGAAGTATAGCTGTCATTGCAAATAGAAACCTGCAAGGAGCCTATCATAAAAGTAGCAATTTCAGATTTACTAGTGTTTAAAATTAAAGTTGAGTAATTCCTTGCGGATATATCATCTTAATAGCTTTAGGAAAGTTACCTACTTTCACTTACCATTTTCCTTTTTATTTTCTTATACCTTGCCCTAAAATATTGACAATGTTAGGATTTTAAGACCACTAATGCAATTGTTATAAGATTTTGTGAAAAAAAAAAACATGCAAAATTTTGATTTCTGAAACAATGGTTAGTCAATTGTATACTTTTATAACACACTATTTTTGAATCCATTAGCAGATGTTCCATACTGTTTTAAGTAAAACAATTTAACCAATAGTTTATTCTCTTTTAAAATTAGCTATTGGATGAGCCTTTTAGAGATGTTGAAATAAAAGTGATTAGTGAAGAAAATCATGGATGTTTAAATACTTTTAAATAACTATGTGATATCATACAGTTTTAAGAAATTGAGATTTAAAGGGAATCATTCTTATGGAATTAAAGGTATTACATGTTTTTAAAAATGTTACTGAAGTCTTAAACAAGGCCTGCACCCATATATCTTGCAGTGTAACCTGTTATCTATATTCATGTACTAAACTACTGAAAATACTATGATCCTCATGGCCTCATGACTCTGTACTTGATGTTTCAGCTTGAAGGGCTCCTCAAGTACATTCTTCACATGTAAAGCTCTGATTCTTTGTGAACACGTGGTTAACGCTGCCAACTACTCCACAGTGTCTTTCTTGAATCACAAATGTATGCTTATTTAAGGATTTTCATTAACATCCTCTGTTTACTCCTTTATCTATTAAGAGCATATTAGCTCATGCTATATATATATATATATATATATATATATACACACACATATATATTTGTGCATATTTCTTTCTTCTGATTTCTTTCTTCTGAAATATATATGTGTATATGTATATGTATATGTATATATATATATATATAAAAGATTGAAGGAAAAAGAAAAGAGAGGGTAATAAATAAGAGGAGAAATATCAGGAGTTAAATATATGTTTTATGTACAGTTCAATTGAAGATTCTACTTATGAAAACATAAAATATATGCCTACAAAGAGCCTACTATATGAATGATGTTGGAAGCAATAGGATGTGATTATCATTCTTCTACAGATGGGCATGTTCATTACATCTGAGTTATTTTGGTAACTGAGGCAGAGGTAGAGAGAGATCTTCCATCCCTGGTTCACTTCCCAAATTACTGCAATGGCAGGAGCTGAGCCATCTGAATCCAGACACCAAGAGGTTCTTCTGGGTCTCCACATAGGTTCAGGGGCCCAAGGACTTGTGCCATCTTCCACTGCTTTCCCAGATGCATTAGCAGGGAGCTGAATTGGAAGTGGAGACCCGGGACTCGAATAGGCACCCATATAGAATGCTGGCACTGAAGGTGGTAGCTTTACCTGCTATGCCACAGCACTGGCCCCATATAATAATAACTCTAACACACATGACAACTTGCATGAATCTTAAAGACATTACGTTGAACGAACAAAGGAAAATAGAAATATATGTATTATAAGATTCTTTTTATATAAAGTTCAAAAACAATCACAAATAACCTGTGGTAAAAATATTCAGGAAAGGGATGGAAGTGAAAGACAAAGAACAGGCACCAAGAAATTATGGGGTATAGCAATGTTCCATATGTTGATTATGTGTGGGGTGCATTTATTATATATTTAATATGTGTGCAAAATATGCAAATATTTATCTTAAAAGAGCTATAGGTATATAAAGATGTTTATTTTTGTAATGTAAGGTGGTGAATCCACAGGTATTTTTTTATATTTGCAAGGCATTCTTAACTAAGTAAACATGTGAAATATGACAGGAGCCGAAAGAGAGTTATAAATTTGGAAAGAGAGAAGACTAGAGTATATTCTGTGCATTATGATCAGAGTTGTCTGTATGAACTCACTACACACACAGACACACACACACATTGGGAAATGATTCTCTATAAGACTCCTGTGGTTTTTTAATGAAAAATTTAAATATATATTATTTTATTTAAGTCATACAAGTTTCATGTTTTTCATATATGCAAGCAAAAGAAAGCAATTATTGTACAAGTACATTCAGGCAAGGCCCTGTGAGACATTAAGAGGAAAGATTTTCCAAGAGCAGTGCACTTGGTCATCTACCTTGTATGAGTGGAGAAGTGGTTTGGGGTACAACAACATATACATTTTTTTTAAAGATTTATTTTATTTATTTGAAAGAAGAGTTACAGAGAGAGGCAGTGACATAGAGAGAGGTCTTCCATTCGCTGGCTCACTTCCCAAATGACCACAATGGCAGGAGCAGCGCCGATCCGAAGCCAGGAGTCAGGAGCTTCTTCAGGGTCTCCCATGTGTGTGTAGGGGCCCATGGACTTGGGCCATCTTCTGCTTTCCCAGGCCATAGTAGAGAGCTGGATAGGAAGAGGAGCAGCCGGGACCAGAACCAGCACCCTTAAGGGATGCTGGCACTGCAGACGTGTGAAACTAGTTTGAACTATCCACACAAAATTGTGAGCTGATTTCAGAGGATTTCAATTTTAACAAGATCTCTAATGATTCAGTGAATTATATTTTATTTCTCTTTTTAAACATGGTAATAATACTTAAATGTTATATATTTCCAAATGACTTATGCTCACTACAATATAGAACCAAAGAAAAGAGGGCTCTTTACATGAAATCCCATTAATAGGAGCCAATGGGAATATTCTTTGACATTGGCACCATGAATTGTTATTTTTTACTTTAAATTTTTAAAAATTATATTTGATTTATATAAGTTTCATATATTTCATATATGCAGCTTTAGGATCATAGTGATACTTCCTACCCCATCTTACCTCCCACACACACTTCAACCCTTCCTCTTTTCTTGTCCATTCACACTCTTAATTTTTAAAAGAATCTACTTTCAGTTTTCTTAATTTTCATAAAGTTAACCTTACACTGAGTAAAAATCTTCAAAAACAGTATTAAAAAAAAACACTGTTCCTCAACAGAAGAGACAAGGCTGTAAACAATCATCGAATCTCAAAATGTCAATTTCACTCCAATGCATTACATTTTAGGTGCTTTATTAGTTACCTCGAATCAGGGAAATCATATGGTATTTGTCTTTTTGGGACTGGCATAGTTCCATTAGTGTAATGGTTTCAAGTTGCATCCATTTTGTTGCAAAAGACAGGATTTCATTTTATTTTTTAAAGATGAGTAGTACTCCATAGTGTGTGTGTGTGTGTGTGTGTGTGAGAGAGAGAGAGAGAAAGAGAGAGAGAGAGAGAGAGAGAGAGAGAGAGAATCATAATTTCTTTATCCAGTCAAGAACTGATGGACATTTGGTTGATACCATATCTTAGCTATTGTGAACTGATTGTCAATAAACATGGGGTACAGATAACTCTTTCATATACTGATTTGTTAATTATTTTGATACATTATCAGACTGACTATTTCAGCTTTGAATGATAACTCTGATCAAGAAGCTGATTTATAATGTTGGATGGGTTAATAAACAAGTTAATTTGTGAATTTGTGAATTTAAATATTTTATTTCATTTAAATTTATGGTGATCCATCATAATTAACTTAATATGCTATAATGACAGATTTTATCATATAAGAAATTACTTATAGCTAAAAAGATAAATTTTAAAATTGAAATAAATTCATGTATATATGCATGATGTCTCTATATCCATTATTTTTAACAGTGTAAACACATATAGAAAATGTTTTATTTGGGTCATTATAGACTCTTAAAATTTTTCCATTTCCATGTTCTGCCTTCCTGATCAGATAGTTGAGAATGAATTCAAGGTTAAAGACAAATTGTTGAAAATAAATGATGCACTTACTTCAGGATGATTTAGCCACAGGGAGACACTGGAAAAGTCTCCTTAGGTGGAAAGAGAAACTTCATACGTCATATTCTCCCTACTTCCCTAAACATACTCCTGCAGACTTTGAATAGACATTTTAAAAGCTAACTGTTTTCCAAAATCTCATGACATTTGCAGTGTTTTGGAGCTAAATAATTGTTTTGGATAGATACAAATCATGCTATCCTTGTCCTGGTTGTCACATATGAGATAATCTTACATATCACACTGAAAATGTTTAGGTTTGGTGAACCAACCGACAGAGCAAATGAAACTTACGGCTTGACTAAATTGTGGATAACCTTCTTCCTTTACCCCAGACCTTCCTTTGCTTAGACTTCAGAAACTTATAATTATAAATGCTTTTTGTAGCATTTAAGAAATAATTCCTCTGTTAGCCTCTTGTTTTAAAACATAGAAATATTTCTCTGAACCTGGGAATGATCCTTTTGAAACAGAAGGATTATTCAAAAAGATTTGAAAAGTGGAATTAAAAGATGAATTTGGGGCCATCATTGTGGTATAGCAGGTAAAGCCATTACCTGTGAGGCCAGCAAGCCAAATGAGCACTGGTTCAAGACCCAGCTTCTCCACGTCTATCTAGCTCCATGCTAATGTGCCTGGGAAAACAGCAAAAGAGTATCCAAATGCTTGGGCCTCTGCACCCACATAGGAGACCTGGAAAAATCTCTTGGCTTCTGGTTTCTATCTGGCCAATTTCCATCATCTGGGGAGTGAACCAGCAGAAGGAAGATCTCTTTCTCTCATCCTCTCTGTGTGTAAATCTGACTTTCACACAAATAAATAAATATTTTTAGAAAAAAAAAGATAAATTAATTTTATTACAAAATAATTTTAAAATCTACACATAGTTTTTTTCACATAATATGTCTTTTTCACAATAACTTTTTCAATGTCCTTTATGGGAACATAGGAGATAGAGACCTTTTCCTCCCAATCTCTTTGTGGGGGAGGCATAGAGCCTAACCTCAGTAAGTTAGTCATGAGCTCAAATGATGCGATCCCACTGAGCAACAGACTCCCTCATGTCACTGAATATACTTTTCCTTTAGCTTATTCCAGCATTTAAATATTATCTCACCTTTGTTTCAGTACAAATGGGTTCAATCTCTCTCCTGAAGTAAATAGCTTTGAATAAACTCTTGCTTACTTAACACAAATTTTTTGACATTTTAATACCACAAAGTTTCAGAGATGAGAGTACTTGTGTGAAAGAGGAAAGGAACTTCATACACTCTGTTCTGGGAAACATGAAGAAGGAACTTGCTTATGTTCAAATTAGCAACCTCAATCATTAACGTAGAGGGGAGTTTCTCATATTCTTATACTCCCTGCCTTCTCCATCTCAGTTGTTGTTCGGAATTAATCATTATAACATGAAGAGATAGATAGGGAAAATTCCTGTCCTTTCTCTTGAGGGTGCTGGACTAGGTCAACTGTCTTCATTTGGTAGTATTTAGCCACTGCCCAAGAGTTCCTATTATCTGCCAGGATCTTGGTTTAGTGAGGTAAGAAAATCTGCCTCATTGATGTCTCATCTGAGAAAGTGATGTCTAGAAATCATCTTGCCACAGGTGAGAAAGAAGAGAAGGAGGGGCACTGAACAAAAAGAAGGCTGAATGTGGGTTTAACTTATTTTAGCATGTTTTATTTTATTTCTTGATTGATGCATAGTAGTAGTATCTTTTATGAAGTTTTAAACATGCTATATCGGCCTCACACTCTGCTAAATTTGAAAGTTTCACACATTTTAATTATGCTTGAAATCCCAGGAACCAACATTAAATCAACAATATTACTTACTTTTAATTTTAACTTTAGAAATATTTCACTTCTTTGGCTAAATTTATTCCAAAATATTTGATGTTTTGTGACTATTGTGATTGAGATTTCTTTGTGGATTTCACATTCCTTTAGTTCAGCATTGGTATATAAAAAGCTACGTTTTTGTATGATTATGTTTTAATCTGCAGCATTACTGATTTGGTTGATTAGTTATAACAGCTTTTTGGTGAAATATTGAGGTTTTTTCCATATATAACACTATGTCTTCTGCAAACATCCTTCCATTGCAATCTTGATATCGTTATTACTTTCTCCTGTAATTGCTCTTGCTAACACTTCCAATACAATATTGAATATTGGTGAAACTGACATCCTTGTCCTATTCCAGATGTGATGAGTTTGTTTGTAATATATAGCCTTTATATTTTTCAGGTATGTTCCTTCTATACCTACTTTGTGCAGGACTTTTTATCATGAAGGGATGTTGAATATCAAAAGCTTTCTCTGCATTTATTCAAGTGACCATTTTTTTTCATTTTGTTAATGTGATTTCTGACATTCTTTGATTTGTGGATGTTGAACCACCCTTGCATCTCTGGGATAAATGCCACTTGACTGTGATATATGATCCTTCGGATGTGGCTTTGGATTTCATTTGCTACTGTTTTCTTGAAAATTTCTGCATCTATCGTCATCAAAGACAGGCACATATAGTCTATTTTCTGTCATGTGTTTGGTTGGTATTGATACAAATTATAAAATGTTAATGAAATTTTGAAGGGCACACAAAAAAGGAAGATACTACTTGCTCATAGATAGGAAGAAGGAATATCATTAAATTCTCTACACTACCTAAAGCACTCTACAGATCCAATGCAATTCCTTTCAAAATACTGATGACATTCTTTACAGAATCTGAAAAAAATCCTAAAATACATATGGTATTGAAAAAGGCCCAGAATAGCCAAAGTGATCCAGATAAAAAGAAATTAAGTAAGAAACATCAAAATGCCTGATTTCAAATCACACTACAAATCTATGGTAATTAAAACAGCATGGGGCTGGCCAAAAAAGTATGACACATAAATCAATAGAACACAATAGTGAACCCAGATATCAACACACTCACATACAACAAACTGATTTTTGACAAAAATATTCAGACCATACACTGGAGAAAGGATAACATCCTGAACAAGTGTGCTGGCAAAGGTGGATGTATATTTGTAGAAGAAGGAAATTAGGAGCAGACATTGTGGCATAGAGGGTAAAGCCTCTGCCTGCAATGTTGGCATCCCATATGGGCACTGGTTCATGTCCTGGCTATTTCACTTCTGATCCAATTCTCTGTTAATGACCAAAGAAAAGCAGCAGAAGTTGGCTCAAGTATTTAGATTCCTGTCACCCAGATGAAGCTCCTTGCTCCTAGCTTCTGCCTGAACCAGCCCCAGCCATTGCGGCCATCTGAGAAATAAACCAGTGGATAAATCTCTCTCTCTCGCTCGCTCACCCTGTGTGTGTGTGCGTGTGTGTGTGTGTGTCCCCCTCTCTCTCTATCTGACTTTAAAATAAATAAAAGAAATCTTTTTATTTAAGGAATGAAAGTCGATCCCTACCTGTCACTATTTTCAAAAATCAACTCAGGGTGTAGGAAAGACATTTAGCTAAGACCTGAGACTATGAAGTTGCTGGAAGAAAATATAGGGGAAGTGATTAAATACACTGATGTAGGTAATGCCTTGAAAAGACCTCCAGAGCATAGGAAACAAAAGCAAAACTAGACACATGGACTTATAACAAAACCAGAAGCTTCAGCATATAAAAATAACAATCAGTAGAGTGAAGAGACACTCAAAAGAATAGAATAGACTACTTACAAGCTACCTACTGGAGAAAAGGATTGACATCCAGAATATATCAGCAACTCAAAAAACACAACAGAAAAAAACAATCAATTGAGTTGAGGAATGGACAAAGGAACAAACAAGAATTTGAATATACAGTTCTAAAAAAAGAAGAAATATAAATGAACATCAAAAATATGAAAAAATATTTAACATCATTTATCAATTTAGCATCTGATAAATGCAAATCAAAACCACAATAAGATATCACCTCACACCTGGCAGAATGGCTATTATCCAAAATACAGAGAGATACAAATACCTATTGCTATAAACTTTCCTCTTAACACTGCTTTTGCTGTAGCCCGTAAGTTTTGATATGTTGTGTTATCCTCATTTACTTCCAGAAAGTTTTTGATTTCTCTTTTGATTTTTATTATGACCCAGTGTTCATTCAGGAGCATATTGCTCAGTCTTCATGTTTGCATATTATCTAGGGATTCCTGAGTTGCTAATTTCCAACTTCATTCCACTGTGGTCTGAAAAGCTGCATGGTATGATTCTAATTCTCTTGAATTTGCTGAGACTTGCTTTATGGCCTAGTATGTGATCAATCCTAGAGTAGGTTCCATGCACTGCTGAGAAGAATGTAAATTCTTTAAATATAGGATTGAAATTTTTGTAGATACCTGTTAGATCCATTTGGGCTATAGTGTCAATTTAATCTGCTGTGTCCTTGTTGATCTTCTGTCCAGTTGATCTGTCTATTTCTGAGAGTGGAGTATTGAAGTCCCCCAGTACTATTGTATTGGAGTCTAAGTCTCCCTTTAAGTCCCTTAACATATCTTTTAAATAAACCGGTGAATATACATTTATAATAGTTACATCTTCCTGTTGAATTGATCCCTTAATCATTATATAGTGCCCCTCGTTGTCTCTCTTAAAGGTTTTTGTGTTAAAGTTTATTTTGTCTGATATTAAGATGGCTACGCCAGTTTTTTTTTTTTTTTTTGGTTTCTGTTGGCATGGAATATCTTTTTCCAACCTTTCTCTTTCAATCTGCATGTATCTTTGTTGGAAAGATGTGTTTCTTGTAGGCAGCAAATAGATGTGTTTTGTTCCTTAATCCATTCAGCCAATCTGTGTCTTTTAACTGGACAGTTCAGGCCATTAACATTCAATGTGACTATTGATAAGTAGTAATTTCGCCCTGCCATTTTCCCAAAGATATTTTCTAATATATGCTTTGAACTTCCTGTGATCTTTCACTGTGAGGTTTTCTTCCTTTACCTTCTTTCATATTGGTGACAGTGTTTCTGTGTTTCTGTGTGTAACACATTTTTAAGCATCTTTTGCAGGACTGGATGAGTGGTGACAAATTCTTTCAATTTCTGTTTGCTGTGAAAGGTCTTTATTTCACCTTCATTCATAAATGAGAGCTCTGCAGGATATAATATTCTGGGCTGGCAGTTTTTCTCTCTTAGTACCTGGGCTATGTCTTGCCATTCGCTCCTACCTTTAGGATTTCTGCTGAGAAATCTGCTGTGAGTCTATTACTCCTCTCAGAGTAATCTGACGTTTCTCTCTTGCACATTTTAGAATCTTTTCTTTATGTTTCACTGTGCTGAGTTTGATTACAATGTGTCATGGTGAGGATCTCTTTTGGTCATGTTTACTAGGGGTTCTATGAGCTTCCTGTACTAGGACGTCTCTTTCTTTCTCCCAACCCTGGAAGTTCTCTGCAAGGATCTCACTAAAAAGGCCTTCTAATCCTTTTTCTCTCTCCATGCCTTCAGGAACTCCTAGAACCCGAATGTTGGGTTTTTTAATAGTATCCTGTAGATTCCTGACAATATTTTTTAGATTCTAATTTCCTCTTCTTTTCTTTGGTTTGACTGTATACTTTCCTGTGCTCTGTCTTCTGATATTCTGTCTTCTCTCTCACCGATTCTGTTTTTAAGGCTCTCAAATGCGGTTGTCATTTGTTCTATTGAATTCTTCATTTCATTTTGATTTCTCTTCACTATCACAATTTCATGTAATACTAGTAGTTTCATTTCATTTTGATTCCTCCTTAAGATTTCATTTTCATGAGAGAGATTTTCTATCTTGTCTAGTAAGTATTTCTGTAGTTCAAAGAATTTGTTTTTGAGAACTTCTAGATGTTCTTATTGTAAATTTTTTGAAATCCATAGCTTGCATTTCTTCTACCTGATCATCATCTTCATAATCTTTTATTGGGGTGTCTAGTTCATTTGGGAGCATCATAATGTCTTCCTTGTTTTTGTTTCCTCAGTTTCTGCATTTGTTGCTTGGCATTGTGGAGATATTCTTTGGTTTCTTCTTTTTTTTTCCCCTCACTGTGGTGGGTTTCCTCAGTATACTCTGTCCCTAGATTAAGTGGACTGTCTGCTTTTGATGGATCCTTACAGGCTTGTGATGTGTGTGGCCAGTGAGCTCTGTTGGTTCTTCAGGGTTAAGTGTGTGCCAAAGGTGACACACCCAGGTTAGGCATGGTAAATCTCTCTCTTCCTCCCTCCCTCTCTCTCTCTTCCTTTTTATTCTAAAGTGAAGTAATACCGCACAGCCGAGCAGAGTTGAAGGCAGTACTGGTCTCTGAGCTCTGGCCTCTGTGGGTATAATATTTATCTGCTCTGTCCCAAGGACCACACAAAGGACAAAGGATCTGTGCAGTCTGCAATGTAAGCTCAAATTCATCTGGTACTCCATGAGTCCTCTCACACAATCTAGGTCTTTTTTTATATTTTACTTCTTTTTTTTTTCTTTTTAAACTTTTATTTAATGAATGTATATTTCCAGTGTACAGCTTATGGATTACAATGGCTTCCCCCTCCCATAAATTCCCTCCCACCCGCAACCCTCCCCTCTCCCGCTCCCTCTTCCCTTCCATTCACATCAAGATTCATTTTCAATTCTCTTTATATACAGAAGATCAATTTAGTATAAAGATTTCAACAGTTTGCACCCACATAGAAACACAAAGTGAAACATACTGTTGGAGTACTAGTTATAGCATTAAATCACAATGTACAGCACATTAAGGACAGAGATCCCACATGAGGAACAAGTGCACAGTGACTCCTGTTGTTGACCCAACAAATTGACACTCTAGTTTTCTAGTGCCAGTAACCACCCTAGGCTCTCGTCATGAGTTGCCAAGGCTATGCAAGCCGACTCTGATCATATTTAGACAAGGTCATAAAAGACAGAGTGAGGATAGTAACCAATGATCCTAACAGTGGCATTTACCAGGTTTGAACAATTATACAGCATTAAGTGGGGAAGAGGACCATCAGTACACACAGGTTGGGAGTAGAGCCATTGGTGGTAGAGTAGAGGTTATGATTACAAAGGAATGAAGCCCAAGTGCGCTAGACAGGGTCTAGAACAAAGGACAGAGTCATTATTAGAGGAGCTAAGAAAGGTGCTGTCTAAGCTACAATTAATTTTTCTGATTGAGAGGCAAATAGAACCTGACAGAAGGGGCTTGCTAATAATCTGGTGGGCTTTAAGCCTTGCAAGTTAAGAGGCCCAGACCTATCTATCTCTTCACATGGGCTATATCCTAAGGGAGGTGTGAACCTCCTAGGGGAAGGCACTCTGTTGACTTTCATTACTTGGCTGGCCTGGGAGGAGAGCTGGTCAGGTAAAGGCAGGTGGCATCTCTAACAAGAAATTTACAGTTCTGGCCGGCGCCGTGGCTCAACAGGCTAATCCTCCGCCTTGCGGCGCCGGCACACCGGGTTCTAGTCCCGGTTGGGGCACCGATCCTGTCCCGGTTGCCCCTCTTCCAGGCCAGCTCTCTGCTGTGGCCAGGGAGTGCAGTGGAGGATGGCCCAAGTGTTTGGGCTCTGCACCCCATGGGAGACCAGGAGAAGCACCTGGCTCCTGCCATCGGAACAGCGTGGTGCGCCGGCCGCAGTGCGCTACCGCGGTGGCCATTGGAGGGTGAACCAATGGCAAAAGGAAGACCTTTCTCTCTGTCTCTCTCTCACTGTCCACTCTGCCTGTCAAAAATAAAAAATAAAAAAAAAAGCTTAAAAAAAAAGAAATTTACAGTTCTGCGTGCAATGTTGCTGAGCCACTTGGCCATCCCCTCAGCTGCAGCGAGCCGCCCCGCGCTCCTTCGGGGCCTGGCATCCAGGGTCTCAGCGCGGGGGGCGACTCAGGCACCATGAGCCAGGATACCGAGGTGGATATGAAGGAGGTGGAGCTGAACGAGCTGGAACCCGAGAAGCAGCCGATGAACGCGGCGTCGGAGGCCGCCGTGGCCATGGCCGTGGCGGGCGGCGCCGAGAAGAACGGTCTGGTGAAGATCAAGGTGGCCGAAGACGAGGCGGAGGCGGCGGCCAAGTTCACGGGCCTGTCCAAAGAGGAGCTGCTGAAGGTGGCGGGCAGCCCCGGCTGGGTGCGCACGCGCTGGGCGCTGCTGCTGCTCTTCTGGCTCGGCTGGATCGGCATGCTGGCCGGCGCCGTGGTCATCATCGTGCGGGCGCCGCGCTGCCGCGAGCTGCCGGTGCAGCGGTGGTGGCACAAGGGCGCCCTCTACCGCGTCGGCGACCTGCGGGCCTTCGAGGCCCGCGACTCGGGCGACCTCGCCGGTCTGAAGGGTCATCTGGATTACCTGAGCACTCTGAAGGTGAAGGGCCTTGTGCTGGGCCCCATTCACAAGAATCAGAAGGATGATGTCGCCGGGACCAACTTGCAAGAAATCGACCCGGCGGTTGGCTCCAAGGAAGAGTTTGACAGCTTCCTGCAGTCGGCCAAGAAGAAGAGCATCCGTGTCATTTTGGACCTCACTCCTAACTACCTGGGTCAGAACTCGTGGTTCCTCCCCACTCAGGTTGACCTTGTGGCCACCAGGGTGAAGGATGCTCTGAATTTTTGGCTGCAGGCTGGCGTGGATGGCTTCCAGGTTCGGGACGTGGGGAATCTGACGAACGCAGCCTTACACTTGGCCGAGTGGCGGAACATCACTAAGAGCTTCAGTGAAGACAGGCTGTTGATTGCAGGGACAGAGTCCTCGGACCTTCATCAGATCCTGAGCCTACTCGAATCCACCAAGGATCTGCTGTTGACCAGCTCGTACCTGTCAGCCTCCGGTGTCTCTGGGGAGAATATGAAGTTCCTAGTCACCCAGTATTTGAATGCTACTGACAGTTACTGGTGCAGCTGGAGTTTGTCGCAGGCGGGGCTCCTGACTTCCTTCGTGCCAGCTCAGCTCCTCCGACTCTACCAGCTGCTGCTCTTCACCCTGCCCGGCACCCCTGTGTTCAGCTACGGGGATGAGATTGGCCTGCAGGCGGCTGCCCTTCCTGGAGAGCCTGCAAAGGCCCCAGTCATGCTGTGGGATGAATCCAGCTTGCCCAGTGCTTCTGTGAGCGCCAACATGACGGTGAAGGGCCAGAACGAAGACCCTGGCTCCCCCCTCTCCCTCTTCCGGCGGCTGAGTGACCAGCGGGGTAAGGAGCGTTCCCTGCTGCACGGGGACTTCCACGCCCTCTCCACCGGGTCCAACCTCTTCTCCTACGTCCGCCACTGGGACCAGAATGAGCGTTTCCTGGTAGTGCTCAACTTTGGGGATGAGAGCCTGTCAGCCAGGCTGGGGGCCTCCAGCCTGCCTGCCGATGCCAGTCTGCCAGCCCGGGCTGACCTGCTGCTCAGCACCCATCCGGGCCGTGAGGAGGGCACCTCCCTTGCACTGGAGCACCTGAACCTGGAACCCCATGAGGGGCTGCTGCTCCACTTCCCCTATGTGGCCTGACCAGGACCTGGAGTCCTCCTCTCCCCCTCCCCAGGCCCTTTGGGGTCTAGTCTCTTTCCTTTTTTTATAACTGTTACAGATTTACAGATGTGCCCACAAATGGGATGTTTGCTGCCTTCAAATAAAAATCACCCCTGCCTGGAAAAAAAAAAAAAAAAAGGTCACTTTGGAAGTTGGGCTGAGTGAAGGGCTTTTCAGCTTAGAGCCAATAAGATCTGTGGCTCTGACCTGGGCATCCTTCGACTCCAAGGCACGTCCATTTCCAGTGATCCAACTCTTGGCAGAGCTGCCAGGGCTCTTCACAAGCTGACTTCTGCTGAAGCCCAGGCTTACCACGTTGAAAGCCACTGCAGTGGACTGGCCTGTTGGGTCTCCTTGAGGGCAGATCACTGTACAGATCAGCCATTAATAGGCCTGCCACCCATTGCTTCTGATGCCTAGCTTTCTTTTCCTCCTGGTTTGTGTTAAAGCAGACCAGAGGATGCAAGTCAAGGGAGTGCCCAAGTCCCATCTCTAATCTTCGGTGGCCTGAACTACAAGTCTATAGTCACAGACATGTTCTGTAGTAGTTTTTCTAAGGTAGACAATGCCCATGAGGAAAATCATATTCTCACTTAAAAACTTTCTTTCCCTTTGGTCTGAAAGGGAGGTTTTTTCTACTTACTGTATACTTCGCTGATGGCGAAGTGAATATAGCAATGAGATTATTATTTAAGTTCTTATTTTGGCTATGCTATTACAGAAAAATATTAGCCATCTCTTTTATAAGGTCTAAAGATTAAATTGTGCGTCCTACAGATTCCTTCATAATAGAATTAGTTTTCTACTTTGAGGTGAATAGAGAAATGAGAAGAAGAAGTTGGGCTTAGAATAGAGAAATGAGGGAGCAAGTCCCAGATTGATTGCTGACAATAGCAATGTTACATTAATACTTAGCAAACAGTTTCAACCATTAGATAACAACTTAAGAAAACATTTACCAGAAGGTCCAATGCCTTCTATAAATTTTAAGAATCATGTATTTGAAAACACCTCTTAAATATCTAACATGGTGTAGTTTGTTTAACCAGTAAACTTAAGCACAACCATATAAAATGTTTTTAGTTTCTTTCTACCAACAAGTTTAAAACATATGATACACAGATTCAGGTCACACAAATTAAAATGTATCTTTGATTGATTTTAGCAGCTTAAATTTATGGACAATCTTATCTATAAGCCATTTAAAATAAAACTCTTTATAAAATTTTCCCATGTGGAAATACAATATGTACACACATATCACATAGCATAGTAGGCCAATATAGCAATTTTAATAATAGCTTTTAAAATCTTTAACTCTTTTTGTAGATTGCCAATTGATTTGAATTGCTTTTTGTTTTTAGTAACCTCAGTTAACCATACTTTCTCTCAGTTGGTACTGGTAATACATTATTGGCTTCATCTGTTTACAGAGCCATCCCAAAGTACTGAATACAGCAGAAGTGACTTGAAAAAGTCCATAGGAACCTATAGGAGGACAGCTAAACACAGAACCAACAACACTTTAGTTTTATGAGCAGCAAATCATATCTAAGTGGATGACAAAAGACTTTAAGTCGCCATGTTTAAAATTATAAACTCATCAACCAACAAGAGGCACTTGCTTACTTCACAGTATTTTTGAAAGCACCTGTAGGATTTTATAAGTATTTAACCCTTTAAGCCTCTGGGGCTTTCTCATTAAGATAACTATCATGTCTAGTAACACAAGATCATTAGACTTTTTAATTCTCAAACATTTGTATTAATAGCATTTTCCATTATAGAAACTTAAAGTTTGGCACCATGCCACATCTTGACAGTCCTTCTAATATAATCCAAATAGCCTGATTAGTTGGTGTCTCTATAAGATGAGAAACATAGGTCCTTCGATTTTTTTCAGTTGGGCCCAAACTGGAAAAACCAAAGTCCAGGATTTACTGGAAATTTTAGAGTCCAGATTGTTTGAAACTTTGATTTTTTGAAAGCCTGTCAAGAATGCCAAGAAGGCTCAAAATCCAAAATATCTGGTTCAAATAAGATTCCTTAAAATCATGACATAACATAGACCAAATTTGATCATTGTTACAAGGTGATTATTAAAATCTTTGAAAATAAGCACATATTTAAATAACCCATAGCTCTTAATAAAAATTCAGCTGTTTTTGAACAATTAGAATTTAACAGACATCAAGAGAACATAATAGATTACTTTAACACATTGCTTTAACAGAGCAACAGAGTTTAATTCTATGTCAAAGAGAAATTGAGCTTCCTGTGATCTTTTGCTGTGAGGTTTCCTTCCTTTACCTTCTTTCATATTGGTGACAGTGTTTCTGTGTTTCTGTGTGTAACACATCTTTAAGCATCTTTTGCAGGGCAGGATGTGTGGCAACAAATTCTTTCAGTTTCTGTTTGCTATGAAAAGTCTTAATTTCACCTTCATTCACAAATGAGAGCTTTGCAGGATATAATATTCTGGGCTGGCAGTTTTTCTCTCTTAGTGTCTGGGCTATGTCTCGCCATTCCCTTCTAGCTTGTAGGGTTTCTGATGAGAAGTCTGCTGTGAGTCTAATTGGAGATCCTCTAAGAGTAATCTGACATTTCTCTCTTGCACATTTTAGGATCTTTTCTTTATGTTTCACGGTGGTGAGCTTGATTACATGTCGTGGTGAGGATCTCTTTTGGTCATGTTTACTAGGGGTTCTATGAGCTTCCTGTACTAAGATGCCTCTGTCCTTCTCCAAACCTGGGAAATTTTCTGCTAGTATCTCACTGAAAATGCCTTCTAATCCTTTCTCCCTCTCCATGCCTTCAGGAACTCCTAGAACCCGAATGTTGGGTTTTTTAATAGTATCCTGTAGATTCCCGACAATATTTTTTAGATTTCTAATTTCTTCTTCTTTTCTTTGGTTTGCCTGTTTCCTTTCCTGTTCTCTGTCTTCTAAGTCTGATATTCTCTCTTCTGCTTCACCCATTCTGTTTTTAAGGCTCTCTAATGTGTTTGTCATTTGATCTATTGAATTCTTCATTTCATTATGAGTTCTCGTCACTATCACAGTTTCATGTTCTACTAGTTGTTTCATTTCATTTTGATTCCTCCTTAATATTTCATTTTCATGAGAGATTTTCTACCTTGTCCATTAAGGATTTCCGTAGTTCAAGAATTTGTTTTTGAGAACTTCTTAATGTTCTTATCAATTTTTTGAGATCTGCTTCTTGCATTTCTTCGATCTCATCATCTTCATAATCTTGAATTGGGGTGTCTTTTTCATTTGGGGGCGTCATAGTGTCTTCCTTGTTCTTGTTACCTCAGTTTTTGTGTTTGTTGCATGGCATGTTAGAGATATTTGGTTTCTTCACTGTGGTGTTTTTTCTTTTTTTTTTCTTTTTAACAAGCAGAGTGGACAGTGAGAGAGAGACAGAGAGAAAGGTCTTCCTTTGCCATTGGTTCACCCTCCAATGGCCGCCGCGGTAGCACACTGCGGCCGGCGCACCATGCTGATCCGATGGCAGGAGCCAGGGGCTACTCCTGCTCTCCCATGGGGTGCAGGGCCCAAGCACTTGGGCCATCCTCCACTGTACTCCCTGGCCACAGCAGAGAGCTGGCCTGGAAGAGGGGCAACCGGGACAGGATCGGTGCCCTGACCGAGACTAGAACCCCGTGTGCGAGCGCCGCAAGGCAGAGGATTAGCCTAGTGAGCCGCAGCGCAGGCTGTGGTGTTTTTTCTTGTTACACTATGGCTCTATATTAAGTGGACTGTCTGCTTTTGGTGGAGCCTTAGAGGCTTGAGATGAGTGTGTACTGAGAGCTGTGTTTGGTTCCTCAGGGTTGAGGGTGTGTCAAAGATGACACTCACAGGTTAGGCATGGTAAATCTCTCTCTCTTTCTTTCTTTCTTTCTTTTTTCTTTCTTTCTTTCTTTCTTTCTTTCTTTCTTTCTTTCTTTCTTTCTTTCTTTCTTTCTTTCTTTCTTTTCAAAAGGGAAGTAATTCCGCACAGCTGAACGTAATTGGAGGTAGTTAGCAGGCAAATGATATACCCACAGGAGCCAGAGATTGGAAGCTCTTTCCCAAGGACCACACAGGGAATCTCTGCTGCCCTTGGTGTGGGCTCCAATTCTCCTGCAGTCTCCCACTGGGTTGCCAAGTTAGATGCTAATCTCATGTTATTTCACCCCTCCCCCCAGAGTCAGGTTTTTCTGCTAGGCTCAGGGCCCGTGCAGACCTGAGGTCGCCCTGCTTATGATGTATTTCCAAAATGGTGCCTGCTCTTTGTCTTGCTAGCCTTTGAGGGGTGAGTGGAGAGAGATAAACTCGTGTCCGTATTAGTCACTTTTTTTTTTCCTCTCTCTCTTCTAGTTAGCCTGTTGAACTTTTCCCCACAGAGTTTCAAGCCTCGTTCCCTCAAGTCTCCTCTTTCCGCTTGCCCGCTGGTGTCTCGAGCTATTGAGGTTCGGCTCACCTCGCGTTCCAGCGCTGGTGTGTTGTTTCTGCTGCTGGTGTCCCGAACTTGGGCTCCCACACTCTCCACGCAGGTCCACTGTGAATCACTAGTTCCAGAAGAGTTTCCTCTGCTGTTTATTCCCCTACTCTTCCTTGACCCTGCAGTATCTCCACTTTTATTAACCTGTGTCTTGCCGAACTATCAATATGCTCCCTTCCTATTCCACCATTTTGCCGCTCTCTCTCTCTCTTTTTTTTTTTTTTCTACAGTCTCAGTTCATTAGTTCCACACATTCACTAGGTCCTAACCTCCTGTTATTTCTCCCCACCAGAGTCAGATTTTTCTGCCTGGCTGGTGGCGGCTGCATTTTTACATATGTCCAAAATGGTGCCTACTCTTTGTTTGCTTGCCTTTGTAAGGTGAGTGGAGAGAGAGAATTGTGTCTGTACTGGTCACATTTATTTATTTATTTATTTAGTTATTTACTTATTTCCTCCCTCTCCTCTATTTAGCTTGGTGAACTTTCCCCTACGGGGCTTCAAGCCTCATTCCCTCTAGGCTCTTCCTGCCACTTCTCTTCCAGTGTCTTGGGGATACTGCTGTTTTGCCTCACCTCCGTTTCCAGCACTGGTGCATAGACTCAGCGGCTGGGGTCCTGAGCCGTGGGCGCCCTTGTCCTCCATGTAGGTCCACCTTATCCCACTAGTTCTGGAAGACTTTTCTCTGCATATTTTTCTCTAACTTTTCCCTGAAACTACAGTATCTCCACTTTTATTAAACTATCTTTTTTTCCGGACTATCAGTGTGGTCCCTCCCTATTCTGCCATCTTGGATGACTCCTGTTTGCGTGTATTAATATTGCTGCAAATACCATTTTGATAAACTTCAGTTTATATCTTTGCCAAATCTATGGTTAAGAATGATATTCCACTACAGGATTTCATAAATCATTAATCAATAAACAATAATTAATTAATGATATACTACAGTGTATCATTTATCGGTAATTGAGAAAAGCCCATTTTGCCCAAATACAGTAAATTTTAAAATAGTCATCACAGTATATCATTAGGACTGTGATTATTTTAAAATTTATTGTATATGAGTGAAATTAACATTTTCTTACTTGATTATTACTTATAGCCCTTTCCTATATTCCCAGCTAATTAGTGTTTATTTATTTGTTCAACATTTTATTTAGGTTAGCATTAAAGCTTTGATTATAATGTAAATTAAATATGTTGTCTCCAAACTTAGGAAGGAAGGAAGGGGGGAGGAATGAAGTGAGGGAAGTATCATTATATCCTTAGAAATATACCGATGAAAATATGGAATCTGTTATCTTTCTACTAATATCATATTAACATGAAAACTGTGGTTTATAATTATCATGCATTTTCAGTGATCCTGAGAATCTAATGTATTAATAAATTCCTTGAAATATATACTGAGGTTTCTAAACGACAGAAAGAAAGTACCATGAGGTGCTGGCGCTGTGGTGCAGTGGGTTAAAGCCCTGGCCTAAAGCGCCAGCATCCCATATAGGCACTAGTTCTGGTCCTGGCTGCTCCACTTTCAATCCAGCTCTCTCCTATGGCCTGGGAAGGCAATAGAAGATGGCCCAAATCCTTGGGCCCCTGCATAAATGTGGGAGACCTGGAGGAAGCTCCTGGCTCCTGGCTTCAGATGGGTGCAGCTCTGGCCATTGCAGCCATCTGGAGAGTGAACTAGCAGATGGAAGACTTCTCTCTCTGTCTCCACCTCTCTCTGTAACTCTGTCTTTTAAATAAATAAAATAAATCCTTTAAAAAAAGAAAGGGTTTGATTGGCAATTTTCTTCAGAAGTAGATGAGGTCTCATACCTACTAGAAAATGTTGCTGATTTCAGGAAAAAAATAGGATGTCTCATGAGTAATGATATCAACTTCTTGCTCAACTGTGTACAGATTTCTACGTCATATATCATAAAGCTATCTCAACATAATTTTCTTGAAGCCCAGAAAAAACTACTTGACCTATTAATATTCCGACATGACCTGTAATTTTAACCTTTATGCTTGTATTTCGTCTGCTGTTAAAATTTAACTTGAGTAGATACACATAAAATGTTTTTTGAAATAATATTGGTTTCTGTGAATATGCATTACTTTAGACAATTTTAAGTTTTTATTTGTTTTTGCTATCTATTCAATACTTAATAGCAGATATTTCTTGAGCATACAACTTATCTCAGACATTCTCTAAATACAGACAACAAATTATGGTTAGGGTCAAAGTTGTGGAACAGGCTTCAAATTTTAAAGAAATCTACTCTAAGAGCATAACTTAAATACTACATTCCTAAGCTGTAGTCTATCTTCTGATAGTAGATTTAAAGATTTAAATTTTATATTGAAACTTGAAATTCAAATATTTGCAATATTTTTCGTTTTCCCAGTGGTGCAGTGTTGTAAATCCAAAACCTAGTGAGAATAATCTTTTAATTTATAGGAAATATTTAGTAGAAAATGAGAAGCTTGGCATTCATATCATGTTTTAAAAGGCCAGGAGAGGATGTTTCATTTTCTACCTGCAATAAAAATAAAATATCTTTGGAGAGAGAAAGAAACAATCTCATCCAAAAACAGAAAGAAATTGTTTCAGATGGAACCAAGAACATTCCTAAATTGTGGGTTTTGGGGTTATGGCATGATTGGTATTAAACCCAAAGAATAAGAAGATTAAGCTAAATACTAACAAAATAATAATATTTCAAAATCTTGTTAATTATAGCATTTATCTATGAAAGAGTTTTGAGAAAAACCAATAGGGAAAATAAAATATATCCTGATCCACTTGTAGTTACTCATAAGTGTAGAGTGCTAAGGATATTATTGGTAATTAACATATAAAATGTTATCACAATAAAATATTATAAATTAAGAATATTCTCAAGATTAAACAAAAGTCTTAGAAGAAAACATTTTAAAGGAATTCCAGAAATGTCATTAATAATGTCTACTAATAGTTTTCAAGTACATGCTAAGTGTTTCTTAACTTTATCTAGTTATAGTCTTAATTGTGCAATTAATTAAGAATTTTAAGTGCCCTCAGGAGATTTGTAAACATTATATGTTTTCCCAAGAGTGACACTTTATTAAGGTTTAATTACTTTGGAGATACTCATAGGCAGGGCATATTTAAATTGAGTCTCAAGGCAGTTTGGCAAGACTGGAAACTCCAAGCAAATGGTTCTTTGTCAACATACAGAGAAAATAAACAAACATGACCTAAGTAAGATTGAGGCACTCAGAGATTGGATTTCTGGTAATAGCAACATTTTCCATCCTCCAACCCTTTCTACTTAAAATATTTTAGAAATGAGGGATTTCAAAATTAAGGTTTTATATTTCTAAAATAACATTTAAAAATTCCTTATATTTTTCACTGAAAAATCATTGCACATATCTCTGAGCAGTGATAGGGATTTATTTAAATACAAAAATCTGTTGTCTTTTATCCTTGAAAAAATACCATGTGCATGCCTGACCATGCAGGTATATTTGCTTTAATCTACTTTGTTTTTCTAGTAGATTGGATGAAAGTCGTATCTCTCATCTGACCTGTGGTGCTCAGCTCTTTGAAGATAAATCTAACCTATATCTGCCTGTTTCTTATCACCTCCTATAGCTTTCCTTCATCCTCTTCCTGAACAAAATCCCTTGTCATCATCCACCTGAAATACTAGAGCCTAGAGTTACTGTGCTTCCCTTCACAGTGTACTGGAGCAGAGAACAAGTGGTACTCACAGTTCTCTTAGATAAGAAGCTAGCTTAGGACACAACATAGAGAACAGAATCTTCCAGAAAGATCACAGGGCAATAATTCTCGCAAATATATTCTTCTAGTTAAAAAATGAGTAAAATCACTTTATCCATCCCTATAGGATACTAAAAAAAAAAAATGATTTCACATTAAAGAAGCAATTTTTCAGATGTAAATCAAATTACTCAAAGTATTTTGCAATAGGAGAAATTAATCGAAATGAATAAATGTTCTTTGGCAATACCCACAAAATGTTAACTCTCACTTGGTAGATAATCACATATTTCTATTGACATATACAGATTAATTGATCACTGAATAATATTAGTGAAATTACTTTTAAAATTTAATAAATAATTTCTGCTTGGAAGTATGAACATTCTCTCAAAATCTACAGAATTGAAAACTGTGTATAACATGAGCTAAATGAATGAACTTGTGCAATAAGTACATACACATATTCTTTTATAATGTACAGAAAAAGTATACTTAGATGTGCTTGTTCAGAAAATAATTTCTTTAAATGACACTTCCTGTTTCAGAAGGTTAAATCATGGAAGTGTCCTGTAACCTTTATTACGCTATTAGGAAATAACAGCCGAGTGTCCTCAGGATGAATTCAGACACAAATGTCAAGAGAGCAAGGGGCAGCTATTGGCATATCAGGAAGTCACGACTGAAATGTTAATCAAGGCCATTCTCTAGGGAAGATACATGGTGATTGAGAGAATGTACTGTAAAGGTCTAAGAAAAGTGAGTGGTAAGCAGGACAAATGGGATTGTTTATGGGGAAATACTCCCCATAATAATGAACTAGAAACAATGGATCATTTAATCTCATCTAAAAATTGCAAAATATTTCATATATATTTCCCATGGGATTTCACAACAATTGTACTTAAAATAAGGATAGAAATTGAAGTGAGGGATTTTAAGTAAACTTTTTTCAGGATAATTTAGATATGATGGCTCTGATATCCTACTCCCTACCTTTGGACTGTAGCTTACTGCACTCTCTTCAACTTATCATTACAACTTTTTCCCTAAATTTCCCTAAAATTATATATCACATGGGCACTGGTTCGAGTCCCAGCTGCTCCACTTCTGATCCAACTTTCTGCTATGGTCTGGGAAAGCATAGAAGATGGCCCAGGTCCTTGGGCCCCTGTACTCACGTAGGAGACCTGGAAGAAGCTCCTGGTTCCTGGCTTCAAATCGGCCCAGCTCTGGCTGTTGCCATTTGGGGAGTGAACCAGAGGATGGAAGACCTCTCTCTCTCTCTCTCTCTCTCTCTCTCTCTCTCTGCCTCTGCCTCTATATAGCTTTGCTTTTAAAATAAATAAAAAATCTTTAAAAAAGAGATTTTGCTTCTATTATATTAGTTAACAAAAACTTTTTTTTGGACAGGCAGATTTAGATAGTGAGAGAGAGAGAGAGAGACAGAGAGAAAGATCTTCCTTCCATTGGTTCACCCCCCAAATGGCTGCTATGGCTGGAGCTACACCAATCTGAAGCCAGGAGCCAGGTGCTTCCTCCTGGTCTCCCATGCGGATGCAGGGCCCAAGCACTTGGGCCATCCTCCACTGCCTTTCCAGGTCACAGTAGAGAGCTGGACTGGAAGAAGAGCAACCGGGACAGAATTCAGCACCCCAACCTGGACCAGAACCTGGTGTGCCAGTGCCACAGGTGGAAGATTAGCCAAGTGAGCCGCAGCACCCCACAAAAAATTTTAAAACATGTTTTAATCCTGAACTACTTTTCCACATACTGATAAGCTTATTTTTATCTTATCATCTAAAATGATAGTAGACACTTTAATAGGAAACTCTCAAAGGCCACTAGTCAATAATGCAAGCTAAATTTGTCCAGATTATAGTTTTAGTCAGATTTGTTTAAAGAACAAAATTCAGGTTGATTATACAAGCTTGCTTGTTATGATTTTCTAGCGTGGGGTTCTCCTTTCTGTATAAAAACTACTCCATAGTCAATTACCCTAATAAATAAAATAAAAATTAATGTAGGATAAATCATTCATTGATAAACAAATGGCGGCTTTTATATAAGTTTTCTTTGCTAAATATTCACATTACTTTTATAATCATGTAGTTATTTATTCACTCAATAAAATCTACTTACTGCTTTCTTTGACATAAAATCTGTTCTAGGTACAGATGAGGTCCCAACTGTCATATACATTGCCTTTTAAAGTGCATGTGAATGTAGAAATACTTTGAACATTACAATGACAACCTCAACTGTCCTTATAAAGAATATTGATATTCTTCTGGGTAAAGTCATTTGTTTTCAGACTTTTTGATTTTCTGGCACCAAATTTGTTGTTATGAAATAAACTGTTCCATTTTGTACATTATGTTTAATCTGAAGTGTCCAGATTTCATTCAGATTTTTCCAACCAGTAAAGCATGAATATTTTCTCATAAAATAAGCTACAGTAAGTATCTAAGATTTTACTTTAAAACATTGCCCATAGTAGTTTCATTATTTACTTTTTATCATCACACAATGCATTCTCAAAGGTGACAGAATTAATAGGTATCGTAACAGAGCTCCAGGATCTATCAATCTCTCATATATATATATATATATATATATATATATATATATGAGGTATATATTGTTGGGCATTGCCTAAAATCTCCATTACAATATGGCACTTGGCAGATGTTCATGGGGCGTGTCTGCGGTTGTGAGATTAAGCTATGTAAGATCAGACCACCGGCAGGGATAGGTCCGCTTTAGTTCTGGACACGTGGACAGTGGGTGATCCCTATACTTTGCTTAAGGTGCCCCTGTGCGTGGTCCACCCATGTCTGCATGACCTTTTTGCTGATTGGTTCCCCTACTGCGCATGTATTTCATAAGCTTTATAGGACTGCACACTTCTTCAATATAGCGGTTCCTGCTTCAACAGAACTCACGGGTGCTTGCGGTGTGTTCATCACCCGTCGACCTTACCTCTCCCATTCGCTTGTTGGGGAGTGCTTGTGCTGCCAGTCTCGGGCTTGAGACCCTGACTATATATATATACATATATATATATATATATATATATATATATATGTATGTATGTATATCCCTCTCTCTCTCTCTCTCATCTCAATGATATTTGAAATGAGGAAATTTACATTAAAGAAAACTAAAAATAATGTCTTAATGTCTCTAAGTGTCCCACATTCATTTTGAGAGTCAGTTGCCCATGTGTAACAAAGTGTGGTGGTTAGGAATAATTGTAGTTTTATTAGCACTATGATTGCTATTGTGGTAGTTAACTACAAATAGCTTTGTTGGAACCATCCATGCTCACCTTACTCATTAGACTGATCAATTGTATGGTCTCCTTTGCAATCAGTAACTAAGGATAGATGTTTCAGACAGATGCAGTCTCTTTAGCTGAATACTCTGAAAGTGAATGTTGGAAACACCTGCATCTTTAAAGAGATTTGCCAGTGCAGTGAAATTTAAATGCAATTGCTAGATGGCTCTAAATTTGCTTGTACTTGACTGAGGACCAGAGAATGATCTTTAAAAAGTGTCTTGTAAAATTATTCCAAAACCCCAGGGGAACAGTTTCTAAAGAAATTGGATTGTATTTGAGCCCAAAAGAGATTATTTTCCTTCACGACTTTGGAAGCCACCTGCTACCATAGTTGTTTTGTTTACTTGACTTCATTTTTCTTTTAGAAAAGAACATGCTATCCCTTGCCATTATAGAATAGCCACTGGGTATATGTGTGTGTGTTTGTGTGTAATTACACTGCTTTGTTAATATTGCTGATGATTTCTGTTTAATGTTTGCTTCCTGTTAGCAAAGTAGCTTGGTCAGGCATACCCAAATTCTGAAATGAATGTGCGGTATTACATGAAAAGGAGAGGGCTGCCAAGTTAACATCTGAAGTCAGTTTAAATTGGTGGAGGCACTGGAAGAGAAACATTGTTGCAAGAGGTCATCAACCACAGGGCTGTTGGAAAAGTTGAGCCCTGTGAATGGAAGGGAACTAGTCAGAACATTTGATGTAGAAGAGAATAGAGTATGTAATTTCAAATGTGGGTTCAGGTGTCCAAGCACTTGGGCCATCTTTTGCTGCTTTCCTTGGCACATTAGCAGGGAGCTGGATTGGAAGTGGAGCAGCTGGGACTGGAACCTGTGCCTATATGGGATGCTGGTGTCACAGGTGGAAGCTTAACCCACTACACCACAACGCTGGCCCCAATGTAGGGATTTTTTAATGTACAAGCTTCAAAGACAGTTGTTTTGGCTGTATTACTAAATTTGTTTAGCAATCTAACAATTTTTACTATGTGGGAAAGTTGAATTTAGTAAATAATCTAGACAAGAGTAACTGATTGCCAATCAAATTTGTTTTTCAATGCTTTAATTTTGTATCAGTCATATAACAAGTAAACTCTCATGTAGAATTAGCTATCAGATTAAATGAAATAGCTTTGATTAATTAGACATAAGTGGCCATTTTTAGATCTCATCCTGAGATTGAAAGGATACCATTTTAGAAAGAAACTAAAAACATTTTATATGGTTGTGCTTAAGTTTACTGGTTAAACAAACTACACCATGTTAGATATTTAAGAGGTGTTTCCAAATACATGATTCTTAAAATTTAAAGAAGGCAATGGACCTTCTGGTAAATGTTTTCTTAAGTTGTTATCTAATGGTTTAAACTGTTTGCTAAGTATTCATGTAATATTGGTATTGTCAGCAAGCGATCTAGGACTTGCTCCCTCATTTCTCTATTCTAAGCCCAACTTGTTCTTTCATTTCTCTATTCTCCTCAAGGTAGGAAACTAATTCTATTATGAAGGAATCTGTAGGACGCACAATTTAATCTTTAGACCTTATAAAAGAGATGGCTAACATTTTTCTGTAATAGCATAGCCAAAATAAGAACTTAAATAATAATCTCATAGCTAGATTTACTTCACCATCAGCGAAGTATACAGTAAATAGAAAAAAACCTCCCTTTCAGACCAAAGGGAAAGAAAGTTTTAAAGTGAGAATATAATTTTCCTCATGGGCATTGTCTACCTTAGAAAAACTACTACAGAACATGCCTGTGACTATAGACTTGTAGTTCAGGCCACAGAAGATTAGAGATGGGACTTGGGCACTCCCTTGACTTGCATCCTCTGGTCTGCTTTAACACAAACCAGGAGGAAAAGAAAGCTAGGCATCAGAAGCAATGGGTGGCAGGCCTATTAATGGCTGATCTGTACAGTGATCTGCCCTCAAGCAGACCCAATAGGCCAGTCCACTGCAGTGGCTTTCAACGTGGTAAGCCTGGGCTTCAGCAGAAGTCAGCTTGTGAAGAGCCCTGGCAGCTCTGTCAAGAGTTGGATCACTGGAAATGGACGTGCCTTGGAGTGGAAGGATGCCCAGGTCAGAGCCACAGATCTTATTGGCTCTAAGCTGAAAAGCCCTTTACTCAGCCCAACTTCCAAAGTGACCGCTGCAGCTGAGGGGATGGCCAAGTGGGGTCAGCAACATTGCAGGCAGAACTGTAAATTTCTTGTTAGAGATGCCACCTGCCTTTACCTGGCCAGCTCTCCTCCCAGGCCAGCCAAGTAATGAGAGTCAACAGAGTGCCTTCCCCTAGGAGGTTCACACCTCCCTTAGGTTATACCCCATGTGAAGAGATAGATAGGTCTGGGCCTCTTAACTTTCAAGGCCTAAAGCCCACCAGATTATTAGCAAGCCCCTTCTGTCAGGTTCTATTTGCCTCTCAATCAGAAAACTTAATTGTAGCTTAGATAGCACCTTTCTTAGCTCCTCTAATAATGACTCTGTCCTTTGTTCTAGACCCTGTCTGGCGCACTTGGGCTTCATTCCTTTGTAATCATAACCTCTACTCTACCACCAATGGCTCTACTCCCAACCTGTGTGTACTGATGGTCCTCTTCCCCACTTAATGCTGTATAATTGTTCAAACCTGGTCAATGCCACTCTTAGGATCATTGGTTACTATCCTCACCCTGTCTTTTATGACCTTGTCTAAATATGATCAGAGTCGGCGAACTTGGAAGGCTTCCATATCCTTGGCAACTCATGACGAGAGCCTAGGGTGGTTATAGGCACCAGAAAACTAGAGTGTCAATTTGTTGGGTCAACAACAGGAGTCACTGTGCACTTGTTCCTCATGTGGGATCTGCGTCCTTAATGTGCTGTACATTGTAATTTAATGCTATAACTAGTACTCAAACAGTATGTTTCACTTTGTGTTTCTATGTGGGTGCAAACTGTTGAAATCTTTATACTAAATTGATCTTCTGTATATAAAGAGAATTGAAAATGAATCTTGATGTGAATGGAAGGGGAGAGGGAGCGGGAGAGGGGAGGGTTGCGGGTGGGAGGGAATTTATGGGAGGGGGAAGCCATTGTAATCCATAAGCTGTACACTGTAAATTTATATTCATTAAATAAAAGTTAAAAAATAAATAAATAAATAAAAAAGAAAGGATACCATTTAAACGGGATTAAATGGTTAAATTTTATGGGCTTCTGAAACATTGAGCAGAACAGTGTTTTATTGTTTAGATTTATTTTTTATTGTAAAATAGATCTCTTATAATACAAACAAGAAAATATTCAAGCCAGAATAGAGTCAATGAAAACTTGTTTCTGTTATTATCATTAAAGATATAGAAAAACCTGAACAATAAATAGCAAGACTTTTGAATAAACACAGTTTTTCATGTGGGTGATTTATTGCCAATTCATCGATCAAATTTCTGCCTTCCTGGAATTCACATAATTTCATCATCACAAATTTATGATGATAGTTAAATATTGCATTAAATATTAATAGTAGGACTTGTTTATTAGTGAAATAATTAAGTTTAGATTATAAGATGTATGAAATGTACAGTTAAATATTCCTGTCATTCCCCAGAATACTATATGTATTGGCTGTGGCAGTGGTCACATGGGTATATTTAGTTTTCAGAAAATAACAAACCATACAATGAAAATTTATAATTCACTGGACAGTTAAAAACAGAAAATTATAATTACAATGGCAGTCATTTGGTGTACTGGTTAAGATACCACTTGATATAACCACATCCCATAACTGAATGCCTGGGTTTAAGTCTTTGCCTCATTTCTGATCGTAGCTTACTGCTAAAGCACATCCTGGGAGACAGCAGGTGACAGCTGAGCAGTTGGTTCCCTGTCATCCATTTGGGAGACTGGATTCAATTTCAGGAATCCGAAATTAGGTCTGGCCCAGACCCAGCTGTTACCGTCAGAGAGTGAACCAGCAGAAGGAAGTTCTCTATTTCTCTCTTTCAAATTTAAAAAATAAATAATTGGCAATTAATTTAATAGTTATAAATTTGATGTCAATAATGTAGATTTATAAAGACTTTATAAAAGTATTTTAATTATAAAAATGCTACTTAGATGTTCATATTTAATTTCACAAATATAAATAGTATACAGATGTTGAAATAAGAAAAACAAACTATAGAACGAGTAGACCTATCTTGGAAATCTAGATCCAAGTTTAGCTTATTTATAGGATTTTAGAAATTTCACTTTTACTTAAAAGAGGTTACTTTATCTCTGTATGCCCTTCAAATTCCCAGAATGACATTACTGATGTCATTAATCTCAGATGACTATGAACTTTGAATGATTAATATAAAATAAAATTCTATTGTTTTGCTATGGTGACATTTACTTTCCATAAGAAGTTATATTTTTAGAAATACTTGATGTAGGCAAGTTTTTATCAAATAAATTTAGAAGAGTAAAAAAAAATAACACGCAGTTGACACTTATTAAGTTCTCAGGTATAATGTTTACAGGAATCAAAAGGGAACATATTCCTCCTGTGGTTAATGACAGAACCAGTTCAAAAGAGAATTTATAGGTGAAGCTTCTGAAAGTAGCTATCTAAATCCCTGCCACCAGTTTTATCTGGCTGAGATTACTAAAGTTTTAGGGCAGAAGAGCAGGCAAATAGAGCCTGTTGACTGACTCCTTTGACTGATTCAAACAGACTAATATCGACCCAGAAACAGAATCATCAGCTTTAACTGGAGATAGGGATTATTCAAATGTCACACTGCTAACAAAATCATAAGAAAAATGTGTTCTTGCTGTTTTCCTAAGACTGCTCTAAATAATAAAATGAGATCTTTTTGAGGTAATTACACAAATGTGAGGGTGGTACAATATTATTTCCTGATTTAGAAAAAAAAAAAGAGAGAGAGAGAAGAAAATCTGAATTGTTCGGATGAGTCCTAATAAGATCAATCTCTTGTTACAGCTCTGTTTCTATACACTTCCTGTCTCTCTTTTGATCTCTCTCTCTCTCTATTTTTTTTTTAGATTTATTTTATTTATTTGCAAGACAGAGTTACAGAGAGAGGTAGAGACAGAGAGAGAGGTCTTCCATCCGTTGGTTCACTCTCCAGATGGCTGTAATGGCCGGAGTTGTGCCCATCCAAAGCCAGGAGGCTGGAGCCTCCTCCAGGTCTCCTATGCAGGTGCAGGGTCCCAAGGACTTGGACCATTTTCTACTGCTTTCCCAGGCCATAGCAGAGAGCTGGACGGGAAGTGGAGCAGCTGGGACTGGAACCAGCGCCGATATGGAATGCTGCACTGCAGGTGGCGGCTTTACCTGCTATGCCACAGCACTGGCCCTTGATATCTCTTTATTTTTGCATAACCTCACATTTCTTTACCTGTAAACATAAACTCTGAAGTTAGCTTACATCTTATCTCCTTCAGGAAGCTTCACTACTTCAGGAAGCTTCACTACTTCAACCTCCAGTCCTGTGCTATGGTATCCTTTTACCCTGGATGTGTCCATGACACAACTGGTGATAGTTTTGCATAAGAGAGTTTAATTATACAGCAACTGTCTTTTTACTGGTTTATTTTCATCACTAACAGAGGACTCCTTAATAAATAGGAATTGTTGGGGCCGACACTGTGGCACAGTGGCATAACGTGTAAACTGCTGCCTGCAGTGCCAGTATCCCATATGGGTACCAGTTCCCGTCCCAGCTGCTCTGATTCCTATTCCGCTCTGTAATTGTGCCCGGGAAAGCAGCAGAGGAGGGCCTATATCTTTAGGCACCTGAACCCATGTGTGAGAATCAGAAGAAGCTCCTGGCTTCTAGCTTTGCCCTGGCTCAGACCTGGCTGATGGGGCCTTTTGTTGAGTGAACCAGTGAAGGAAAGATCACCGCCCCACCATAACTCTTTCAAACAAGTAAATAAAGCTTAAAATAAGTAAGTAAACAAATAAAAGAATTGCTAAACAACTAAAAACAGAAACCAGAAAGCCTTTGGTCTTGTTGTCTATAATAGCATCTACTTTTGACCACTTAGGGGCAGATTAAAATTATTAAAAAAAATTTTAAAAAATTTTCTATCCCCAGTGCTACACACAGTGCCTGGCACATAGAACACATTCAAGAATTTGTTGAACAAATAAATGAGCAACAAAAGACATTTTAAATCATTGTATGTCCAGCAGACAACATATCACCTAACACATAATAGTTATGTTAATAGGGAAAAGATCTGAGGAAAATACAAAAAAGAAAACAAAAGACATTGTTAATACCATGTGAAATTCATTATTTGGGTATGCAAATTACCAGATGGCATATCAACACAGGAAGAGAATAAATTTTGTACCTAAACCTTGGAATCAATTTTATATTTTATCCAAGTTTTGTTTACCAATTTACGTTTCAATGCCTGATTTCTCCATTGCAAAATGGATCAATTTTACAAATCTCTTCTATAAAAATCAAAGAGAGCAGTAACTATGTAAAATATTGAGATACATCAGAAAATACTTATTTACTCCAATAGAAAAATATTTATTTCAACTGTAACTATACGTAAATTCAGGTTCACTCATGTGGTAGGTTTCAACCAAATATAAAGCTTAGGTTTTAGGTAATAACATAATCAATACAATAGCATGCATTTGAAAGATATTTTCTTGAAGAAATTACATGTATACATGCAAAACATAAATATATTCATAATGTTGCATATTCTGATTTGTGAGGAAGGGTTTATAAATGTAATTTTCACGCATCCTAAAGTAATTTAAGTAAAGGCATATTAGGCTAGATCATAGAAAAACTGAATTAGCAGCTAATTATCCACTATAAGTTTAATAGTTTTTATAAATGCACATACTTCAAAATGTTTATAGAAAAATTGTATTAAGGGGCTGGGGCTGTGGCACAGCAGGTAAAGCCGCCTCCTACAGTGTAGCATTCCATATGGGTGCTGGTTCGAGACTCAATTGCTCCACTTCCAATCCAGCTCTCTGCTATGGCCTGGGAAAGCAATAGAATATGGCCCAAGTCCTTGGGCCCCTGCACCCACATGGGAGACCCGGAGGAGGCTCCTGGCTCCTGGCTTTGGATGGGCACAATTCCGGCCGTTGCAGCCATCTGGGGAGTGAACCAGCAGATGAAAGATCTCTTTCTCTCTCTCTCTCTTTCTCTCTCTCTATCTCTGCCTCTCCTTCTCTCTGTGTGTAACTGTGACTTTCAAGTAAAATAAATAAATCTTTTTAAAGAAAGAAAAATTGTATTAAAATAAGTTTAATCTGGTACAAACAATTTTTGAAAGCACATGCATAGTTTCTTCATAATATGCATTTTCCATTAACTTTTTGAAGGCTCCACATTTACCCTGGATGGTTGTTAAAAAACAAGATAGTGCAAATTAGGGAAAAAGTGATTGGTGAATTAGAAATAAGTTAAAAGGAAGAGCATAGATGAGCGAACGTTAAAAGGAAAAGGGGGGCTGAAATTTCCAGAACATAGTCACCTTATAACTGAAATTGTATACCCTTTGACCCAAATCTCCACAATTTCCACTGCCATGCCCTATCTTCCAGCTCAATGAATTCCACACCTTTAAATTCTACATGTAAATGAGAACATGCACTGTTTATTTCCATGCTTGGATTAAGTAAAATATTGTTACTACAGTAAATAATAGTGCAGTAAATACAGTAAATATTTCAATATTTGAAGTTGTGAATAAAATATATTGTAAATATTCTCATAACACATAACACAGTATAGTAACCATATGAAGTAAACAATACATTGCTTGTGCTAATCACAAACATTTCTCATGGATATAAATGTTCTTTAGATACAGATTCTTGAAATGGCCTGAAAATTATTGAAATGTGAATATGAAATATTTGAAATTCTTCCCAGTCTTGTCTTCTCTCAATATATGTCATATCACATATTGAGAACTGTAAGAAATTAACACAATATATAATTTCATCTAATTTTATCTATTTTATATCTTGCTAAATAAATGTAATATTAATCTCACATTTTATTGGAATCAGATATAATTATATGAAAAATATATTGTATATACCATCGCTTTTTTTCTTTCTATAAATTCTACCATAAGTTAGTTATGCTGATAATGGAAAGAATAAAGTAACAACTCCTAATTATATGAAAAATATTTTTAAAATGCTTATGAAAAAGGTTTTAATTATGTGCAAGAGTGAATATGAATTTATATGTGTTTTTAATTCTGTGTAGTTTTGCATTTTTATAGAATTATAAATATAATTTTCAAATTAGTAATTCCTTTTATGAAAATCCTTGCTAAAGGTTACATAATTTCTTCAAAAGAATATTTCATAAGTCAATAGTGAATTTTATATTGCTAGACCGATAGAAAAATAATAACAGACCTGAAATTTCAATAACTTTTTTAGTAAATTATTGGATTGCATTGATTTGCTTGTTTCCTTTCGTATTTTTCTGTTTATAATGTTAAATATATTAAAAAATTCAAAATCATTTAAATAGATTCCATTGCTCTGACAAATATCATTCATCTATGTAAAACAAATATCTTTTACAACATGACTGTGGATTTTAGAAGGGGAAAAGAGAAGCCAGGCTTGTTCTTTGGGACTAACGTAGCTAAATTTTAATAGGGAAAACAGTTTTTTAATATGTGACACAAAGCTCTTGAATTGAAATGACGGACTCTGAGGATGGGTGAAACAGAGCATAGAATAAATCTTCTCAAACAGAATACCAACACTCCAGAGGATTACTTCCATGCTCTATTTCTCTCAGTTTGTTGCTGCGGTCTATCATTGTAATACAGATAGAGTCAGAAGTCGGTCCCAAATGAATTGGCTAAAATACCTAACTGAAAAGAAAAATACACTGAAATTGAATAATGTCTAGCTTATTAATATCAAATGTGAATATTTCACAATGCACATGTACTGAAGTGGAATTAAATATACACTTTACACATGGCCATCACTGGCATGATTTACACAAATAGAATCACCAGAATGACAAAATATGGCTGCAAAAAAATCTACAATATTTGATAACAGCAAACCTGTAGTATCACCTTCAGTGTGTTTACATAGTACAAAATGTATGAACAAAGAATCAGGATTTTAGGAGAAAAATTATTGTAAGTAAAATATTCAGTGTGTCACATTTTGAAGCAATTAATACTTTCTTCTTTTCTCACTCTTCCAACTACTGTACTCCCAAAATATCAAAAGGAAAATTTAATTTGTATTCATTTCAGTCAGGCTTAAAACTATTTGTTTGTATATATATATATATATATATATATATATATATATATATATATCCTTTGTAAAATTCCTCTTCATTTCCTTCAGTGACACTTTTGTTTCTTCCTGCAGTTATGACATTTTATGACATATTCAGAAATAACAATGTTCATCTCCCAACTGGAGAGTTTTTTTCTGTGTTATGTGAACAACACAGTAACACTGATCTGCTCAGACTGGTACTCACTTCTGCCTTTTAACATGTATTTTGACTAGTTACAATCTAGGTAAAGAATCTCTTTTTGGTTAATCACCCATTTTTACACACTTAGAAGGCACTGATAATGGTATAGAAATATAGATGAGAATGCATTACAGTGAATATCATCTATCAAAACTGAGTACATCAGAAATGCAGTGTCAGAGGAGGAATGCCCCTATTTGCTGAAACGCAAAGCAACGGCTCCATAGGTCCTCCTAATATTGTTAATACATTTTAAAAGTCTGTGTAACCAGTAACCATGGAAACCATCTCCACAGAAACAATGCACCCAAATTAGTTGTGAAAAGAGGTCAAGTAGAAAATTCTAATTTCCGTTTTGTTTTACCTTTCTAAATTGCAGACACAAAACCAAGACAAATTATATTTTCACAATTAAAGATAATAGCAACTGAACATAAAATTATATTACCCTAAAAATGTGAATCTTCAATTAAAAATTTCAAAAAATTTGGGCAACATTTAAATATTCCAAGTCAATTGAATTTTACATGGTAATTCACACTGTTATTTCTCATATACTGGGGTCGGTGCTGTGGCAAAGTGGGCTAAGCCTCTGCCTTTATGTGAGCCTGTTTATGCCATATCTGCACCTGTTCCTGTCCTGGCTGCTCCTCTTCTTCCAGCTCTCTGCTATAGACTATGAAAGTAGTAGAAGATGGCGCAATTGCTTGGCCCTGGCACCCATTTGGGAGACCCAGAGGAGGCTCCTGGCTCTTGGTTTCAGATCAGCCCAGTTCCCGCCATTGCAGCCATCTGGGGAGTGAACCAATGGATGAAGATCTCTCTCTCTCTCTCTCTTTCTTTCTTTCTTTCTCTCCATCACTGTAACTCTACTTCTCAAATAAAATAATAAAAGCTTTTAAAAAAATTCTAATATACTTCTATGTAAAGCAATATGAAGTCAAGTCCATGTTGAATATTTTTGCAGGAATAAAGCACATTTACAAACATTAAAAATGCTTTAATTATAATGATCTCAAACTCAGAGCAACAGGAATAATTGCTCATCTAATGCATGAAATATTTTCTACTTACTGGAATAACTCTAATTATTCTAATTTTAGTATTTAGCATTAAATATTTACTCTTATACATATATTCAAGTAGTTTTAAAATAGTAGACTATAATCTAGGTTTTGAATTTCTTCTTAAAATATTTAAAATATTCACTATAAAAATCTAACCCCAATACTGAATCCCAACATCCAGAAGAAGATGTCATCCCAGATCCTAATGTAATCAGATATTGGTTTAAATTGGTTTAAAAATGCCAGATCTGTAGAAGATTAAATCTTAAAACCATATGCTTTATTAACAACTGATGTGACATTTAACAACTGTGCCTTAATTAGCTTCAAAACACACACTAATTCCCCTTTCAAACCACCATATCCATTAACATCCAGATGAACTAGCTAGCGCCCAAGGTCTCTTCTATTTTCCAAATGGTTATTTTGAAGTGCTGACAACTCTAATTGTTTTAAATAGCTTTATTCTTTCCTCACTCCAAATATAGTGTAATTGAACTTTATTATTTTAAGATTTCAGGTACTCAGGTTTGAATTTGTTTAGAATACCAAGGTAGAAGAATATATAATTTGTCATGAAAGATTTCCTAGGTCTCAATGAGTTAGTAAATACAAAGTATTTTAGGAAAATGCAGTCTAATAGGCATAAATAAATAAATCACAGCAATACTTTCAGATGTGTTTGCATATACGTATGTATGGATGTGTGTGCAGAATTAATAATAAAATAAGAATTTAAATGATTATATACAACCCAACTACTAAACTAAATTTCCAAAGCAATAGCATTGTAACAAATGGTTGCTTTTAATGAAATATTTGCTGACCAAATATATGAAAACACAACATGTGCACACACACACATACATAGTCAAGAGCACATTAAATACATAATAAGAAAAATTGTCAAAGATATTAAAGGAAGATGGATAATTTCCATCTCATCTCACTGTACAGAAATTATTTGAAGTGAGTAATATTAGATTCAAATTGAATTTTCTACTGAAACTCATGGAATGTTTAAGATACCTAAATATATGGACATATATGGGCATGCTAAAGCAAGTAAAATTCATTCTGTCCCTAGAACTGAATTTTCAGATTAATTGACTACTTTATAAGATAAATTTACATCTATATCTGCAAAGGTATATGCATTGAGTTCCTCTTAAGAGGCACTGAAATTTGAAATGTGAGGCACACTCCACCTTACAGGTTCTTTTTTTTTTTTAAGATTTGTTTATTTATCTGAAATTCAGAGCTACACAGAGAGAGGAGAGAAAGAGAGAGAGAGAGAGAGAGAGAGAGAGAGAGGTCCTCCAACCGATGGTTCACTCCTCAACAGGCCACAATGGCCGGAGCTGCGCTGATCCGAAGCCAGGAGCCAGGAGCCTCCTCCGGGTCTCCCATGTGGTCCCAGGGGCCCAAGGACTTGGGCCATCCTCCACTGCCTTCCCAGGCCAGAGCAGAGAGCTGGATTAGAAGTGGAGCAGCCAGGTCTCAAACTGGCGCCCATATGGGATGCCAGCACCCCAGGCCAGGGTATCAACCCATCATGCCGCAGTGCCAGCCCCCACCCTACATGTTCCAAGGTTTACTTAATGTAAATAATCACAAACAGGAAAGGCTATCATTTGGTGAAGGATATGACTCTCTAGTTGTATCATGGTGGGAGGGATGTTTCTTTGTAGTGATGGAGTTCTATACTCTGAGTGTTATGATGGTCACATACATTGATCTATATGTGTGATAATACTTCATAAACTACATTAAAGAAAAAAATTAAAAATGGTGATCTATTAAAGCTGTTGGAATTTGAGTAGGATCTATTTTGTTTAATTATACTGCAACAGTGAGTATGATTCTGCAAAATATTCATGTTGAAGAGCGTTGTCGTAATGGCGCACAGAAACTCTTTGCATTAATTTTGCAACTTATATGACCCTAAAATTCTTTCTTAAATTGAAGTCTAAAAGCTTGTTTCTGCTCTTGAACCTGTATTTCTTCCCTAATTGAATCCTTGTTCCTCCCCATTCCATACTATAGTAATAGTTTCTGCCATAAAGTCTTTATCACATTTAAAACTCCCTGTTTTTTTTTTTTCTTTAGGAGAGCAGTTTAAAACAAAGCTACACACATACTAAACAGAAAATTGTGACCTACAAATGACACTCAATATCAAAGCCAGGCTCACTGTAGAACCAAAAGTTAGTGAACAAGCAAATACAGAGTCAGGAGACTCAGGGTCCCACGGGTTATGACATTCACCAACTGGACTCAATCCAGACCATGATCTTCTCATGGGCCCAACAATCAGAAATTGTGTTCACTTTCTTAGCTCTATAAAAATGTCTTCAGGCCACTGATTAGGGAGGAAGTTTTGAGTCAAAACTTGTGCCTCATTCCTGGATGACAAATAAAAACTTTCTCTTCTAAAAGGCCAGTGTCCCAGTTAGCTTTTGTGCATAATAGGCATTAGCCCTTCCTCTGTCATTGATACTGATATTTCAAGTGATTGAAAGTCATTCTTGGCCAGTGCCGTGGCTCACTAGGCTAATCCTCCGCCTACGGCACCAGCACCCCGGGTTCTAGTACCGGTTGGGGCACCGGATTCTGTCCCAGTTGCTCCTCTTCCAGTCCAGCTCTCTGCTGTGGCCTGGGAGTGCAGTGGAGGATGGCCCAACTGCTTGGGCCCTGCACCTGCATGGGAGACCAGGAGAAGCACCTGGCTCCTGGCTTTGGATCAGTGTGGCACGCCGGCCACAGCGCGCTGGCCATAGTGGCTATTTGGGGAGTGAACCAACAGAAGGAAGACCTTTCTCTCTGTCTCTCTCTCTCTCACTGTCTAACTCTGCCGGTCAAAAAAAAAAGTCATTATTGTGATTAGAAAGAAAAAATTAAACTATACAAACTGAAAGCAATGACGAACTAAGCAGGAAAATCGAGATTACAGGACATGCTGTCACAAATCTGTATATAAGAGCATACAGAAACAGTGGCAATATGCTTACCTCAAACCTAAGCTTCTGGAATCATTAAGTGATAGGAATATTTAACACTAAGGTTGTCAAATTGCTAGAGAATCAGTGTCATCTGATATGAATGAGAGTAAGTCTTGAGACCACATATTTAGAAGGGCTCCTACATATTTATGTTTTATACCTGCAGGAACTGCACTAGATCCTTGGAATTAAAATACAAGAAAGTTCCCATTTTGATAACAGAAGGGAAAGAGAAATGATAATGAAGTATGCACAGAGCCTTCTGCATTAGAAGTCTTCAGTGGGAAAGATTTATTTTTTGCTGTAGTCTTCTTCAAGGTGAGGATGGGAGTAGTGTTTCATTCCGTCCCCATGCAGTCATCTAGTCCTATTCCACACAGGTGATAGCTTCATGGACATGTATTTAGATCCCTGTACATGAAAAATGGTAACAAGGGAAACAAAGCCAACTCATTTGCGAAACATGTCTCACAGACATAGGCCACTAAGGACCCAGATTTAATCAAAAGATTAACAAAGACCTCTCCTAATTTACCACTGCTCCAAAGTGTCCTCAGGTAACAGTGCATTACAGTTGAAATTCACAAATTCAAGAAATAAAAAAAAAAAAACTAGGAAAATAGCAAAAAAGGAATCTATATCTAATTATACAAAATTCAAATTGCAGTAAACAAAAGAAAAAGAGCTATATTAAACAAAGCTAGGGGGGCCAGCACTGTGGCATAGGGGGTAAAGCCACTGCCTACAGTGCCAGCATCTCATATGGGCACCAGTTCATGTCCCAGCTGTTCCACTTCCCATTCAGCTCTCTACTATAGCCTGGGAAAGTAGCAGAAGTTGGCCCAAGTCCTTGGGCCCCTGCACCCACATGGGAGACCAGGAGACCTGGCTCTTGGCTTCGGATCAGCTCAGCTTTGGCCTTTGTGGTCGACTGGGGAGTGAACCAGCGGATGGAATACCTCCCTCTTTGCCTCTCCTCTCTCTTTGTGTAACACTGACTTTCAAATAAATAAATAAAATCCTAAAAAAAAAATAGAGAGTGAGAAAAGCTGGGGACTTAGGGAGGATTAGTGACTATAAAAGAACAGGAATGAGAATTATAGTGGATCACTAAAAAAAAGTTGGGTGAAATAGTTAAAAGGTTGATTGAATATATCAATAAACTAAAATTCTAAAACCAGGAAAATTGTTGGTCGAAAGTGAAGGAGAAATACTTTCTTTGCAATGGAAAGGAAGTCATTGCCATCAGATATGCCTTTCAAAATACTTCATTTTTCTCTTTTTTTTTTTTTTTTTTTTTTTTGACAGGCAGAGTGGACAGTGAGAGAGAGAGACAGAGAGAAAGGTCTTCCTTTGCCGTTGGTTCACCCTCCAATGGCCGCCGCGGTAGCGCGCTGCGGCCGGCGCACCGCGCTGATCCGATGGCAGGAGCCAGGTGCTTATCCTGGTCTCCCATGGGGTGCAGAGCCCAAACACTTGGGCCATCCTCCACTGCACTCCCTGGCCACAGCAGAGAGCTGGCCTGGAAGAGGGGCAACCGGGACAGGATCGGTGCCCCGACCAAGACGAGAACCCAGTGTGCCGGCGCCGCAAGGTGGAGGATTAGCCTGTTGAGCCACGGCGCCGGCAAAATACTTCATTTTTTTTCAATAAAAATTAAGATATATAAGCAGCCAGAATGTTGGGTCTACACAAGTAAAAGGAATTTATCAGAGAAGAAGTAAGAAAACATAAAACCTTTCATTTTTTTTTATTTTTCATTGATTTAAAGGTAATTGTTTGCAAGATGTAATAAAGGAATGTTCTTGGAAGATTTTAAGAAACAGAAAAGTGAAAAAGTTACAGTGATAAAGGCAGGACATGAAAATACTGAATATTTTATAAAGCACTTGTATTCCCTGTAAATTAGCATGTATATAGCTTTTATAAAGCACTTGTATTCCCTGTAAATTAGCATATATACATGCTAATTTACAGGGAATACTGGGGGTTTGGAGCTTCTCAAATGGGTAGCAGTGGCATACATACTTGGGCCATCATCTGATGCTTTCTCAAGCTCATTAACAGAAAGCTGTATTAAAAACAGCAGCAGGACCCAAACCACCAGTCAGATATGGGATGCAGACATTCCAAGTGGCATCTTAACCCCCACACCACAACTCTAGTCCATGTTACATTTTAATAAAGTGAAACTTCAAACCTAGTCGAGTCAAAAATAATATACCTCCTTCTAAAATTCAACAACTATTTGCATTTTTGTTCCATTTGCTTTATCATTCTCTCTTTTTGTAAACACATTAGTACCTACTCCAAGTCAATGCTAAGACTTTTACAGCCATAAAGAAATTAATGTTGCTGAAACTCTTTAAATAATTTGAAAAGTCATGGTCATTGTATCTAAATTTTTCAATTTCCTTTTCTTAAAACCAAGTATATATTTTTAAAATATTGACAAAATCAGGGATTTTGATATTGCTGTAATATAATAGTATTGGTATAATAATTTACCTAATATTGCATACATAGTACACTATGAGTAGCTTATATCCAAATTATTTAAATTGTTAAGTTAAAACAATTCTGAAAAATAAGAACAAATTAAAACCAAAGATTCGACGTCATAGAAATTCACATGTATGTGCTGATGGCCTAAATAACAAAATTTTTAAAAATGGAATATTAAGGGTTTGAGCCTAAGCAGATGGGAATTAGAACATTTTGGATCACAGGATTCTTTGAGTTAGAGCATTCCAATCTAGGCATTTGTATGTCCAAAAATTAATGTAACATCATTAATGATTGAATTGGACCAAAATGTTTAAAATACTACAATGCTATTTTAGGTTAGTTCATCAGGGGAAATCATTCAAACAAGAATTCATATACCATTGATTTAGTACAGAAAATCAAATAGTTACATACACAGAAGTAAGATACCAAAGGGTAATAAGCCATGAATAATTTCCAGTTCCAGTCTGATTTCACAGTGAACTCTGCTGCAGAAGACACATAGCAGAATTTTTTCAACTACTAGGGAAAGAAGTTGGGATTACAGTCTCCTTAATTGGCCCTTCCATTTTTCTGCCACCCAGAGGATGGGGAGCCATGAGCCAAAAGACAATTCAATAATAGATCTCATGTCCCTGTCATCACAAACAAAACCCAGAAACTTTTAGTGAGATTGCAGGGCTCAGGATAGGCAATGAAAGGTCTGCTGTGTTGCCTTATTAAGATGCAGGGCAGAAGACTAAAGGGAAAGTGTGGCTATTTTACAATGCTTATAAAAGTAACACTTTCCACTTGAATACAAATTATATTTTGAGATAGAAAATGGACAATTTAATTATTTCTGAATTAGAGAATAGGAGGTTAATAAGTTTCTAGGTTAAATATATGTTGCAACTTTCCACTTATATCATTTGGTGATTTAAGTACAAATATTTGTTTTCCATCACATCTGACTTCAAACACTTCTAAGCATGAATAAGATAGCATTGATTTTGCATATTTCTATTCATGTTTTCTATGGACAAGATACTGGAATGTTAATTGCACTCCCTCTGGACAATAAGTGATTGGTAGTTTGAATATGAAGAGTGTTATCCAGAAAAGCATAAGGCCAAATATTCCAGGGTCAGTTAAACAGATATCTGGAGTTTTCACTCAGTGTTGAGTTTATGTGCATGTGTGTGTATGTGTGTGGTCAATCTCTGTGAGTTTAATTTCTTTGAATAACTTTGGTCTGGCTGCAAGTTTATATTGTTTCCTCTCTGTTATGTGCCCTTTTCCTTACAGACAGGATGCTTTATGAGCATGCAGTAATATGATATAAAATTTCAAATTATCTTTGAGTTAGTTATTTCATCATTGTCACCATGTTCTGAAATATATACATTTTTGGAACTAATCTAGTAAAAAAAATAGAAACAGAAGTAACAGCAACTGAGTCAAAATTTTCCTTTCTAGTAAGGAGATTTGCCTTCCAGAGAAACAGAAGTCTATATGGCAGCACTGCTACACATTTCTCAGTGCAATATCCTAACTACGAGTGAATTAGTGATATGTGCTATCAAGAAAGGTAGACTAAAGTTAAGATGAGAGCTGTTTCAGATATAGTGGTCACAGAATTTCTCTCTCTGCAGCTACCGCATTGAATAAGAAACCAAAATAAAGTGATATGACTACCTACCTGGGAGATAGTGTTCCAGGCAGATGGCACAGCAGATGCAAAGATTTTGAAGTGGTGGCTTTTTTTTTTTTTTTTTTTTGAGGACCAGAAATGAGAACAGCATGGTAAAAGCAGAGAGCCAAAGAGCAAGAGGAACATGAAAGAGACAAGTAGAGGTAAGAATTGGGTTGCTTGAACGTTAGAGGGGGTTGATGAAATTTTTCGAAGTGAGGTAGAAATTTCAAAGTAGAGATATGATCTGATGTATATTTAAATGATTATATTAGCAATGATGTGTAAAATGCAATAGAAGAATTTAAGCACTGGTCATAAATGAGCAAGGGATTCTGACACAATGCCTTTTATACAAAATGAGTTGGCCTTGGAAAACTACAGGACTCTGAAATCTAACTACATCATCTTACAATATTCCAATACATTCATTTACTTCCTTGAAGTTTAAATTACAATGTGTAATTACAACATTTTAAACTGTGAATAATCAAGCCAATACTAATTTTAGAGAAAAATATGGAAATTCTTCACACAAAATAACGGTGCCACTTAGAAAATAGAGCTTCAATTTTCCCTGGATGTATATTATGCTCCAAATTGTGGCCTGGAACCAAGCATCTCATTTTTTTTTTTAAAGCAGAGTGTACAGTGAGAGAGAGAGACAGAGAGAAAGGTCTTCCTTTTACCGTTGGTTCACCCTCCAATGGCTGCTGCGGCTAGTGCGCTGCTGCCAGTGCACTGCGCTGATCCGAAGTCAGGAGCCAGGTGCTTCTCCTGGTCTCCCATGAGGGTGCAGGGCCCAAGGACCTGGGCCATCCTCCACTGCACTGCTGGGCCACAGCAGAGAGCTGGCCTGGAAGAGGGGCAACAAGGACAGAATCCGGCGCCCCGACTAGGACTAGAACCCCGGGGTGCCGGCGCCACAGGAGGAGGATTAGCCTATTGAGCCACAGTGCCGGCCCGCATCTCATGTTTATTAATATTTTCTCTCTCAATATGATATAATTTTGAGCAGAAGCATATGAAATATTTAGTGAACAAAACAAGGAGCTTATAACACTTTCTGCTAGTTAGTAATTTACAAATTCGAAAAACCATTGTTTGAGTTGTCAAAGACCTAAGATTTTTTTTTTCATTCTAAGTCGGTTAATAAATTAAGTTAAGAAGATATTAGTTCAAAAATGACTCATTACTTCAAAACTTTTCATGGTGTCTAAATCGATTTTAACTTTTTAAATGAAATGTGTTAAATATCTCTGTAATAATAAATTAAGCCCATAAACTTAATCATAAGCATATTATCTAGGGAGATTTCAAGTTTGTAAGTGTTCAAAATGGCACCTGCTGTTTTGAAGAGTCCTTGATTGACCTCTCCAGAATAATTTAGGGCATAGCAAGGACAGAAGTGATACTCAGTGTAATGAGTTATTTTTTCACCTACAGAGACAGAAAGCATTCCCAAAAATGTCAGTGGGTTTAAGCCACTTCCTTTCATTTCAGCAATCAATTTGAGAGTTGTACTTAAAACAGGAAAAAGTTCATTGTCCTCTGGCACAAAATCAGATAATACATTTAAATTTGGCTGTGTTATAAAAATCATGTAAACAATAAATGCTGTTAAGTAAAATATGACAAAAGTAAAATAATCAGATATATTTACATAGAAAATATCATATTTATTTATAAAAATATTAATTAACTAAATGGAAATTGTGCAACTTAAATGCTCCTCTACTTATTATTCATATTTACTTACCATGTATTAATCCTTAGATTCACATATTTCTTTTTGTTGCTGTTGGTCTATTTGTTATTGTCAATGACAGTATTTTCCAGTTTAGAGTTGGACAATCAGCCCACTAAATTACTGTACACATTTTCTCAATTGTCCTCAGAAAAATTTTTAAGCTCAATCTGCTATTATATTTTACAGAAAAGAAAGTGAAGCACTAAGTTGTGTTTTATGTCCCTAAGATCTCACAGAAAGTAAATTATGGAGCCAAGATTCAAACTCTAGTAACATATACTCATCCACATAATATTAAAGGCTGTTTTCTATTGTTTGTGGAAAATCACGAGATAATGGATGCGAAGCAAAAACAATCTGCATTTAAACTAATCACTCTATTTTTCTGATTATCAAAGTGCCATATTTATAAAAAAAATAGTTTCCAACATATTAAATTGGCATGAATTTTTATTCAAGCCTCACTTATGATTAGAATATAATGTTATACAATTTTATGAAATGAATTTTGATACATAGATTAAAAATTTTATAAAAGTGTACATTTTAAATCAAAAATGCATCATTCAGAAAAGTGATTATAGATCATCAATTGTTCTTACGGTCAATAATAGAAAGTATTATGTGTGCATTGCCTAAAGTAGTAGGAACTGATTATTGTGCTTACTGAAACAAGGGTCCGGATACATAAGTCCCTTATGAGTAAGGATAGAAAGATGCACTCATTGGGTTCAAAAAACTGATTGGTGATTATACACAAATCTTAATAGAAATTGTATTCATTGTAGTTACAAAATAAGTTGTTTCATGCTGGGGACATATCCACATAGATGCTCAGTTTTTGTATGAGATTCATAACCATAATGACCAAATGCAGAGTTTGTCCCCCTTACCTAAATCTCTATTCCTAGAACAATTAAGACACAGCTATAAGAAAAATGTTGCGATCAGCTCTCAATCCTGTTAGAATGTGTATTTTCATAAAGAAAGAAAATAACAAATGTGGATAGGTACTACTACTCATTTTTGCTTTCTATTTGGCTGGTATATCTTTTTCCAGCCCTTCTCTTTCAGTCTCTCTATATATGTACTCATGAAGTGAATTTCTTGTTTGAAGCATATAGGGTCTTGGATTTCATCCATTCAAACAATTTAAATCTTTTTACTGGATAATTTAATCCAGTTACATTTACGATCAGTAATGATTCATAGGAACTAACATCTGCAATTTTGTCAGTTGGATACAGATTATACCTGCTCTGTTAATGAATTTGGTCGTGCTATGTGTTTTCATTATGTTTACTTCTAATGTAGGACTCCCTTCAGAATTCCTCATAAGTATTGTCCGATGGTGGTAAAATCTCACAGTTTTTGCTTGTCTGGAAAATACCTTGTTTCTCCTTCTTTTCTAAAGGATAGCTTTGCTGGGCATAATAATCTTGTTTGGAACTTTTACATTTTTTTCAAGTCCTTGAATTAATAGATCACCCCATTCCCTTCTGGCCAGTAGGGTTTCAGAAGAAAAGGGTGATATTAGTCTAGATAATTTTCCTTTATCTGTTATTTGATGATTTTTTTTTCTCATGCTATCTTTAAAAGTTCCTCCTTTTCCTTAAATTTTTACTATAATACACTTTGGAAACACAAAATGTAAACAGGAGTAGCTATGCTCATGTCAGATAAAAAAAAACTGCAAATAAAAAAAAAAGCTGTAAAAAGAGTCAAAGAAAGACGTGATATTTTGATAAAAGTTTCAAATTAGCAAGATTTATCAATAATAAGTATATACTCATCCAACACAAGACATATACAGCAAATATTATTAGACTTAAAAGGGGAGTTAGATGATCTAATTAAGCATCTCAAGACTTAGAAAAACAAGAAAATAATCAAATTGCAAATCAACAGGAGGCAAGAAATAGTAAAGATCAGAGCAGAAATAAATGAAATTCAAACTAAAATAAATGAGTAAAAAAGATCAACAGAATTGAAAGTTGCCTTTTATTTTTTGTTATTTTTTAAGATTTTATTTATTTATTTGAGAAATAGAGTTAGACTTAGAGAGGGAGTAACAGAGAGGAAGGTACTTCACCCACTGGTTTACTTCCCAAATGGATGCAACAGCCAGAGCTGGGTCAGTCCAAAGCCAGAAGCCAGGATCTTCCTCTAGGTCTCACATGCAGGTGCAAGGTCTCAAGCACATGGGCATCTTTCAATACTTTCCTAGGCGTGTTAGCAGAGAGCTGGACCAGAACAGATGCAGCAGAGACACAAACAGAAAACCATATGGGCAGGGAGAGGCCTAGCCCACTACACTCAGCACTCGCCCTGAAAGTATTTTTTTAAAGAGATAAACAAAAGGCCTTTAACCAGACAAAAGAAACAAAAGAAAAAAAAACTGAAAAAAGTAAAAATAGAGTTGAAAAAGTAGACATTAAACTCAACACCATTGAAACAGAAAAGATCATAAGAAACTATTACGTGAAACCTATAAGAATAAACAGGAAAACTTCAAGGAAAAGGATTAATTCCTAGATACATACACTTTGAAAAGATTAAAAAAAAAAGATACAGACAACTAAAAAGACCCATAATGAGCAATGAGAGTGAAGTAGCAATGAAAAGTTTCCATCAAGGAAACCTCAAGTATTTGATGTTACTGGTACCAAATTCTACAAAAAAAAAATTAAAGAGGAACTAACTAAAACACTTCTCAAATTATTCCAAAGTATTGAAAATGATAGAAATATGCCAAACTTTTTATGTGGCTAGCAATACTTTGATACCAAATCTGAAAAAAGACACAACACACACACACACACACAAAAAAAAATCTACAGACTTATATTCTAAATAAAAATAGACACAAAGATTCTCAACAGAGTACTACCAAACAATCCAAAATCACATCCATGAGACCATAAATCACGATCCTGTGGGATTCAGTCCAGAAAAGCAAGGGAAGAGAAAGAATGAAGTGGCATCAAAATTGGAAAAGAGGAAGTCAGAATCCATCTTTGCAGATGACATGATTTTGTACGTGGGAAAAACTTAAGCACTTCAACAGTAAGCTGTCAAAATTTGATAAACCAATTTAGTAAAGTTGAAGATTCAAAATGACATGCAAAAAACAGTTGTTTTTTATATGCAAATGCCATCTACAATACCCACAAACGCAATCAAATGCTTCTGAATAAATTTAATCGAAGATGAAAGATCTCTACAATAAAAATTATAAAATGTTGCTGAAATAAATCAGGAAGGACATACAAAAAATAGAAATATGTTCCTTGCACATGAATTTGAAGAATTAATATCATTCAAATATATATGCTAAACTAATCTATAGATTCAATTCAATTCCTATGAAAATATCAACATCTCTCTACTGAATTAGGAAAAAAAAGTATGAATTCATATGGAATCACAAAACAAGCAGACTAGCCAATAAATTATCCTGGGTAAATAAAAGAAAAGAAAAAAGAAAAAAAAATTAATCGGGAAGAATTACCATACTTGACTTCAAAGCAAGGTATAAACCTATAGTGAGTAAATCATCATGGTACTGATATTAAAAGGGACAAATTGATCAACTGAATGGAAATAGAGCCAAGAAATTAATCCAAGTACATACAACCTACTGTTGTTTGACAAAAGTACCCAGACCATACTTTGGAGAAAGAATAATCTCTCCAATAAATGACACTGGAGAAACTGCATATATATATATATATATATATATATATATATATATATATATATATATAATTAAATATGACTCATATATCTTACCATATACAAAAATCAACTCAAGATAAAACAAGGACCTGCATTTAAGACTTAAGAATATGAAGTTACTGGAAGAAAACTTAGGGGATATACTCCGAGACATTGCTGTAGATGATGAATTCTTGGGTAAGAGCCCCAAAGCATAGACAAAAAACTAAACAAATGGGATTATCTAAAATGCAGAAGCTTCTACCTAGCAAAGGAAAAAGCAATACAGTGAAGAAATGTCTATAAGAATGGGAAAAAATTGTGAACTACCTACCTGATAAAGGATTAATATCCAGAATATATTAACAGCTCAAAGTATTCAACATCAAAATACACTTAATCTAGAAAAGAAATGAATAAACAGTTAGCAAAAAAGAAATACAAATGGCCAACAGATATATCAAAAACTGCTCAATATTTCTAGCCATAAGGGAACTGCGAGTCAGAACCACCATGAGCGATTACCGCTTCCACATCCAAAAGGCAGAGAGTAACAAATGCTTGTGAGGATGTGGAGAAAGAGGAACATTTTTCACTTTTGGTGGGAATGTAAATTAGTGTAGCCACTGTGGAAAATAGTAGGAAGATTTCTTTTTATCCGTCTTAATTTTTCTGATAGCTTCATGTTTGCCTTTATTTATTTCTCTTTTTTAAACATATTTTTAATTTAAAATACACAAATTTCATGTAATTCATATATACAATTTAGGAACATAGTGATGCTTATGATCCTACCCTTCATCCTGTCCACACTCCCATCCGTCCTCCTCCTTCCTAATCCCTTCCCTAAATTTTCACAATGATCTACATTCAGTTTAGTTTATGCCCCTAAGATTAATACTACACTAAGTAAAGAGTTCAACAAATAGGAAGAAGAAAAAGGACACAGTCTTCCTAAACAATAGAGACAAGGGTAATAAAAATATCAAAAAATTTGAATTTGACTCCTATACATTACGTTTTTAATACTCTGTTAGTTACCACAGATCAGGAAAAACATGACATTTATCTTTTTGGGACTGACTTATTTCCCTAGATATAATGGTTTTGAGTTGCCACCATATTTTTGCAAAAGACAGGATTTCATTTTTTATGGCAGAATAGTACTCCATTTTATATCTATACCACATTGCTATAACCAGTCATCAGTTGAAGAGCATCTGAGTTCATTGCATATCTTAGCTACTGTGAACTGAGGTGCAATAAATACGGAGATAGGGCAACACTTTCATATCCTGATTTCATTTACTTTTCATACATTCCTAGGAGTAGGATTGCTGGGTCATATGGTACATCTATTTTCAGCTTTAGGAGGGATCTGCATATTGTCTTTGACATTGGCTGCATCAGTTTACATTCCCACCAACAGTGGAATAAGGTACTATATTTCCCACATCCTCACTAGTATTTATTGTTTATTGATTTCTGTATTAGAGGCATCCTAACTAGGGTGAGGTAAAGGCTCATTGTAGTTTGATTTACATTTCCCTGATGGCTAGTGATCCTGATCATTTTTTATGTGTCTGTTGGACCTTTGAATTTCATCTTTTTTTAAAAAAACTTTTATTTCATGGATATAAATTTCCAAAGTACAGCTTATGGATTACAATGGCTTCCCCCCCCCCCACCATAACTTCCCTCCCACCCGCAACCCTCCCCTTTCCTGCTCCCTCTCCCATTCCATTCACATCAAGATTCATTTTCAATTCTCTTTATATACGGAAGATCAGTTTAGTATATATTAAGTAAAGATTTCAACAGTTTGCACTCACATAGCAACACAAAGTGAAAAATACTGTTGGAGTACTAGTTATAGCATTAAATCACAATGTACAGCACATTAAGGACAGAGATCCTACATGATGTTTTTTAAAAATTGATTAATTTGCTATGCAATTTCCAATTTAAAACCAAGTTTCTTTTTCATTTTCAATTATCTTTATATACAGAAGATTGATTCAGTATATAATTAGTAAAGATTTCATCAGTTTGCACCCACACAGAAACACAAAGTGTAAAAATACTGTTTTAGTACTAGTTTTAGCATTACTTCACATTGGACAACACATTAAGGACAGATTCCACATGAGGAGTAAGTACACAGTGACTCCTGTTGTTGACTTAACAATTTGACACTCTTGTTTATGGAGTCAGTAATCTGCCTAGGCTCTAGTCATGAATTTCATCTTTAAAAATATTTATTTAAGTTCAAATCCTTTGCCCAATTCTCAACTGGATTGTTTATTTTATTGTTGAGCATCTTGAGCTCTTTATAAATGTTGGATATTAATCCTTTCTCAGTTTTATAGCAATTTTTTTTTTCCTTTTCTCTTGGCTGCTTCTTCGCTTTGCTGAGTGTTTTCTTTGCAGCACAGTACTTCTCAGCTTGATGTAATAACATTAGTCTATTTTGGTTTTGATTGCCTGAGCTTCTAGGGTGATTTCCAGGAAGTTTTTGCGTATGCCAATATCTTCCAAAGTTTTCCAATGTTAACCTGGAGTAACTTGATGGTATTGGGTTATAGATTTAGATATCTGATCCATTTGAGATGATTTTTGTATAAGGTGTAAGGTAGGGTTTTGTTTCATGCCTCCGCACATGGAGATCCAATTTTTCCAGCACCACCTGTTGAAGAGTTTGGCCTTTCTCCAGGGATTGATTTTAGCTCCTTTTTCAAAGACAAGTTGGTTGTATTTGTGGATTGATTTATGGAATTTCTATTCTATTCTCAAGATCTACAAGTCTACTTTTGGGCCAGTACCAAGCTTTTTTGAAATGACTGCCCTAGAGTATGCTTTGAAATCTGGTATTGTGCTGCCTCAGCTTTGTAACGATTGCTTTAACTATTTGGGGTCTCTTGTATTTAAATGTGATTTTTTTTTTCTAGCTCTGACAAGAATGTCATTTTGTTTGTTATCACGTTGAATCTGTAAATTGTTTTCAGGAATATGGGCATTTTGATGCTATTAATTCTTCTGATCCTTGAATATGTTAGAATTTTCCATTTTTGTATCTGTCTTTTTTGATGTTTTGTGATTTTAAATGTAGAAATCCTTCACTTGGTTAAATATATTCCAAAATATTTAATTGTTTTTGTAGCTATTGTGAATGGTATTGATCTTCGAAGTTCTTTCTTGGCCGTAAAGTCATGGAATTTTCTGTGTATACAAAGGCTATTGATTTTTGGGTGTTAATTTTATACCTTGCAATGTTATCAACCTCGTTCATGAGTTCTAATAATCTCTTAGTGGAGTATTGGTTTTTCCTATATGTAGAAGTGTCATCTGAAAATAGGTATATTTTGACCTCTTCCTTTTCAATTTGTAACACTTTGATTTTTTTTTTCTTGCCTAATGGCTCTGGCTAAAACTTATAGGACTACTTTAATGGCAATGTTAAGAGTGGGCATCTTTGTCTGGTTCTGGGTATTAGTGAAAATGATTCTAAATTTTCCCCATTCAATAAGACTGGCTGTGTTTGTCTTAAATAGAGTTGATTGTGTTGAAGTATGTCCCTTCTATACCCAATTTGCTTAAGGTTTTCATCATGAAAAAATGTTGTATTTTATCCTTTACTCTATCTACATCTATTGGTATTCATATGCATTTTGTTCTTCAGTTTGTTAATGTGATATATCATATTTATTGATTTGTGAATGTTGAACCATCCGTGCATACCAGATATAAATTTCATTTGGTCCAGATGAATTACAGTTCATGTGTTTTTGGCTTTGATTAATTTTTTGCTGAATATTCTTGCCTATATATTCAGTAGAGATATTGGCCAATGGTTCTCTTACTTTGTTGTATCTTTTCCTGGCTTTAGAATTAAGGTGATGCTGGCTTCATAAGGAATTTGTGAGGATTCCCTGCTGTTTGATTGTTTTGAATAGCTTGAGAGGAACTAGATTTTATTTTTCTCTAAATGTCTGATAGAATCTGAAGTGAAGCCACCTGGTCCTGAGCATTTCTTTTTTGGGAGGGTCTTTATTACTGAGTCAATCAGCTTCTTGGTTACATGTCTGTTTACATTCTTTGTCTTCATGACTAAATTTTGGTAGATTGCATGTGTCCAGGAATCTATCCATTTCTTGTAGATTTTCCAATTTATTATCATATAGCTCTCTCTTGTAATTCCTGATGATTCTTTTTTATTTCTGTGGCATCTGTTGTTACATCCTTCTTTCATCTCTGATTTTCACCTCTGATTATATTAGTTTGTGTCTTCTCTGTCTTTTCTTTTTTTTTTTATTAGCTGGGCAAATGGTTTATCATTTTTTTCAATTTTTTTAAAATAGCTCTTATCTTCATAGATCATTTGTATTTTTTGTTTCAATTTTTTTAATTTTCCTTCTGATTTTAGTTATTGCTTTCCTTTTGATAAATTTGGGCTTGGTTTGTTGTTTTTCTAGGTCCTTGGAACTCATTGATAGCTCATTTATTTTATGCCTTTTCAATTTCTTGATGTAGTAATCAAGTGCTATGAAATTTCCTCTTAACATTGCTTTTGCTGTATCCTGTACATTTTGATATGTTTTACTTTCATCTTCATTCATTTATAGAAATTTTATTATTTCTCTTTTGTTTCTCTATAATACACTGATAATTTGGAGCATACAATTGTGTCTCCATGTGTTTGCATATTTTCTAGAGATTTTTGAGTTTTTGAATTACAGCTTCGTGCAGCACCCACCTGCACTGCCATATGAAACACACTCAAGTTCTGTGCAGTCCTCAGTGTGAGCACAGATCCCACTCTAATGTCCCACTCAAACAATGTGGGAGCTCTGAGTCTCTGGCGCTGGGTTGCCCAGAGACCCATCTATACCCTGTGCACCTTTGTGCAGTCACAGAGTTCCCACAGGCTCAGCACACAAGGATGGCACAATCACAGGGTGCAGAGTATCTTCTCCACCCCAGGGATCTGTCCCATCCAGGAGAGAACAGAGATATTCACAGAGCCAGGTCCCTGTGAGTGCTCTGCCTTGATAGTTTGAACCCAGAGCCTATGATGTGTTCAGGGGTTGGAGGTACCTCAAAGTCCTATGTGGGTGCCCAGTCCTTTGTGAACCCTCCGAACTAGACTCCAAATCAGTGAGGAAGGTGGATTTTTACCTTTGGTAAAATCCTCATATCACATGCACACGCAAAAACTGCCACTGTCACTACTGGTGTCAAAATGGTTCCTTCTCTCAGTTTTCTGGTCACTCTCCTGGGGATATAGGCTAAAATGCCTTTTTTTTTCCTCTGGGTGAGGCAGGTGTTCTGCCCCCACATTATGACTCAAGACTGGAGTCAAAGACAGTGTGGTCATGAGGCTCTCCCACATGCAATGTCAAAAGTGTCACAGGCTACAGCAATTTGCTCTCACCACAGTCTCCAAAACTGGCGTAGTCTCCGGCTGTCATCTGAGAAATCTGATCTTGTGTTGTGTCCACACTCCTTGCTGTGTGTCTGCACCTTCTACACTGATCCAGGTTGTCACTCGTCCTTCAAAGAACTTCTGCTACAGATTTCTCTCCCAGTCTCCCCCTCGGAATTCACTTCCTCCATTTTTTTTTTCAGTTATTTTCAACTTGTCTAAAGCAGGACATCTTTCCCTTATATAGCCATATTGGAATCATCAAAGATGTCTTGAAGAGATTAAAAATATACTTGCCAGATGATCTAGTCCTCCCATTACTGGGTATATATTCAAAAGACATGAACACATTGTATCAAAGAGATCCCTGTACCAAACTATTTATAGTATCATTGTTCAATGTAGCCAAAATATGGAATCAACCAAGATGTCCATCATCAGATTAATTCATAAAGAACATGTGAGATATATAAATATATACAATGTAATATTATTCAGCTATTTCACAGAAATTCTACCATTTGCATCAAAATGGATGCGTCTGGAAGACATCATGTTGCGAGAAATAAGATTGACACAGAAAAACAAATATCACATGCTCTCACACATGGTAGTTAAAATAAAAACAAACAAATAAAAATAAAGAACTCCCTATGTGTATAAGTATTTATGTAATTATATTTTGTCAAGCTTTATTTCAAAGAAAAGAAAGAAAGGAAGAAAGACAGAAAAAAATACAGCTCAATATGCTTACACATACTGAGATGAAATTTACTCCAATGGAAAAAGAGTTTGGGAATATATTACCAGTAAGCGTGTTAAAAACTAAGCTAGTTGTGGGTATTGAGGCCAAGAGAGTTAACTGCTTTTTGGAAAGATTTCATTCAAATTTAGAATGTCTGGTTTAAATTCCACCACCAATTTTAATACAGATTCCTGCTAATGTATACCCAGAGATTCAACAGGTAACTGATTGTTTACTTGAATCCCTGACAGCAACATGTGAAACCTGTATAAATTTTCCAGGTCTTGGCTTCTGCCTGTCCTAGTCCTGGCTGTTGTGGGCATTTGAAAAGTGACCCAGCAGTTAGACTCTCTTCTTCTCTTCCCCTCTACCTATTTCTCTCTCACTCTGCCTTTAGAATAAATAAGCACACACACATATAGTTATATTAGTTTTGAGTTTTAAAGAGAACACAGACATTTTTGTTTCACCTAAAAAGCACTGTTAACTTCCTATTACAATTTATTTATAATCCTGGTCTCTTAACCCCTCATAACAGCAATCTATAAGCCTATTTATGCACACCTTTGCAGTAGATATCAATAATGCTTCATGTCCATCTAAATGTATGTATATTGATAATGAATTGTACTTGTGGACTGCATGTGCTAATCTGTCATGTGCATCATAAAAATTTATGTATGATAAAATGTTAAGAAGATGACATAAAAATTCAAGGAAAACAAAAAATGAGAATCAATTTCTAGCATTATTGGGGTATTCTTTGGTAAATATGATTTATTCAGTGTTACTTTGGGAATAAATGACATACCATTTCTAAGGAACTACCACAGAACCTGGTACAGTGTAGCTAGAATTGTAGTTCTGCTGTTAACTCCCTTTTCCTGTGCTGCAAAACAAAAACAAGAACAAGCAAAAATAACCACAAAAACTACATTGTTGGACAGATGAGAGTGTCTTCCAAATATTCATTGAGGTAAGTATTATGGAAAACCATGCATGAATTTCAACAAATTTAGTTTCAAACTTATCTTCTATTTACCTTTTCCACAAGTTTGCTTAAGTGTCATTTTATGTGTTAAATTTCTTAAAAGGTGAATGAATATCTATAATATACATTATCTAATTGATTTCTGAGCCATTTGAGGAACTGACATGGCTGTCCAACAGTTAGAGGCCACTATGGAAGTCAGTCTGGTGATTCCTCAGAAACCTGAATAGAACCCTACCATACAACCCAGCCATACCACTCCTTGGAATTTACCCAAAGGAAATGAAATTGGCAAGTAAAAGAGCTGTCTGCATCTCAATGTTTATTGCAGCTCAATTCACAATAGCTAAGACATGGAATCAGCATAAATGCCCATCAACAGAAGACTGGATAAAGAAATTATGGCATATGTACTCTATAGAATACTATACAGCAGTAAAAAACAATGAAATCCGGTCACTTGCAACAAAATGGAGGAATCTGGAAAACATCATGCTGAGTGAAATAAGCCAGTCCCAAAGGCACAAATATCATATGTTCTTCGCTGATCAGTGAGAACTAATTCAGCACCTAAAAGGCAACCTGTTGAAGTGAAATGGACACTATGAGAAACAATGACTTGATCAGCCCTTGTCCTGACTGTTGAGGAATAACTTTTTATTTTATTCCTTTTCGTATTTTTTGTTCTATTTAAAACCATTGGATGAACTCTTTAATTAACACACAATTATTCTTAGGCATTTAAAATTAACTAAAAAGTGATCCCTGTCAAATATAAGAGTGACCAGGAGAAGCACCTGGCTCCTGCCATCGGATCAGCGCGGTGCGCCGGCCGCAGCACGCTACCGCGGTGGCCATTGGAGGGTGAACCAACGGCAAAGGAAGACCTTTCTCTCTGTCTCTCTCTCTCTCTCACTGTCCACTCTGCCTGTGCAAAAAAATAAATAAATAAAATAAAAAATAAATAAAAAATAAAAGAGAGGGGATAAGAGAGGGAGGAAATGTACAGTTCAGCACATGCAAAGTCAGACTTACCCCTAATGAGAGAGTTAGTAAAATGCCAGGGGATTCCAATTCAATCCCATCAAGGTGGCATGTACCAAGGCCATCTCACTAGTCAAAGTGATCAGTTTCAGTTCACAATTGATCATACTGATAGGTCTAAGAGTCAAAGGGATCACATAAACAAGACTAGTGTCTGCTAATACTAACTGATAGAATCAAAAAGGAGAGAATGATCCAACATGGGAAGTGGGATACACAGCAGACTCATAGAATGGCAGATGTCCTAAATAGCACTCTGGCCTCAGAATCAGCCCTTAAGGCATTCAGATCTGGCTAAAAAGCCCATGTGAGTATTTCAGGCATGGAAAACCAAGACATTGTGGCAAAAAAAAAAAAAATGTGCCTAAATGAAAGATCTCTGTGAGTGAGATCCCAGCAGAAAGAATGGGCCTTCAAAGAAGTAGGTACCTTTCTCTGAAGGGAGGAGAGAACTTCCACTTTGACTATGACCCTGTCTAAGTAAAATAGGAGTTTGTGAACTCCAGAGGCTTCCATAGCCTTGGCAGCTCATGACAAGAGCCTTGGCTGATTACTGACGTCATAAATAAGAGTGTCATTTGTTAAATCAACAACAGGAGTCACTGTGCACTTACTCCTCATGTAGTATCTCTGTCCTTAGTGTGTTGTACTATGTGAATTAATGGTAAAACTACTACTAAAACAGTACTCTATACTTTGTGTTTTTGTGTGGGTGCAAACTGTTGAAATCTTTACTTAGCAAATACTAAGTAGATCTTCTATATATAAAGATAATTGAAAATGAATCTTGATGAAGAATGGGATGGGAGAGGGAGCAGGAGATGGGATTGTTGTGGGCAGGAGGGAGGCTATGGGGGAAAAAGCCGCTATAATCCAAAAGTTGTACTTTGGTAATTTATATTTATTAAATAAAAGTTATAAAAAGAGCATAAAATATGTAAGGAGTGTTGGTGAGGATGTGAAAAAATGGGGAATTTTGTTCATTTTTTATGTAAATCCAAATTAGTACAATAATTATAGAAAATTGTATCGAGATTTCCTAAATAACAAGAAATAGAATGCAATATGACCCAACAATCCCATTATTGGCTATATATTTAAAGTACATTAACTCATTGCATCAAAGAGATACATGCACTTCCATGTTCACAGCAGTACTATTCACATTAGCAAGATAGGAAATCAAACAAAGTGTCTACTTTCAGAAGTAGATAAAGAAAATAGGATATATCTACACAATGCAATATAATTCATTCATAAAAAAGAATTGAATCCTGTATTTACAGCAAAATATATGGGATTAAAAGATATCAAGAGAAATATGTCAGACACCAAAAGACAAATACCATATAACAGAAGCCTCAATATAAACACAGAATATTGGTTATGAGAGGCTTAGTGGGTGGGAGGAATAGAGGGAGTTTGTATTAAAAAGTAGAGGAAATTGGATTAGTTTATGGATTGTGACAAATAGTCTAATATAAGAAAGATGTTGGCTGGCGCCACGGCTTAATAGGCTAATCCTCCGCCTGTGGTGCTGGCACACTGGGTTCTAGTACCGGTCAGGGCGCCGGATTCTGTCCCGGTTGCCCCGCTTCCAGGACAGCTCTCTGCTATGGCCCAGGAGTGCAGTGGAGGATGGCCCAAGTCCTTGGGCCCTGCACCCAAGAGGGAGACCCAGAAGATGCTGCTGGCTCCTGGTTTCAGAATGGTCGAGCTCTGGCCATTGTTGCTAATTAGGGAGTGAACCAGCAGATGGAGGATTCAATGTCTCTCTCTCTCCCTCTCTCTCTCTGCCTCTCCTCTCTCTGTGTAACTCTGACTTACAAATAAATAAATAAATCTTTAAAGAAAAACAGCATTTTTTTTTAAACTTTTATTTAATGAATATAAATTTCCAAAGTACAGCTTATGGATTACAATGCCCCTCCCCATAACTTCCCTCCCACCTGCAACCCTCCCATTCCCCGCTCCCTCTCCCCTCCCATTCACATCAAGATTCATTTTCAATTCTCTTTATATACAGAAGATCAGTTTAGTATATATTAAGTAAAGATTTCAACAGTTTGCACCCACGTAGCAACACAAAGTGAAAAATACTGTTTGAGTACGAGTTATAGCATTAAATCACAATGTACAGCACATTAAGGACAGAGATCCTACGTGATATTTTTTAAAAATTGATTAATTTTCTATGCAATTTCTAATTTAAAACCAAGCTTTTTTTATTTTCAATTATCTTTATATACTGAAGATCGATTCAGTATATGCTAAGTAAAGATTTCATCAGTTTGCACCCACACAGAAACACAAGGTGTAAAAATACTGTTTCAGTTCTAGTTATAGCATTACTTCACATTGGACAACAAATTAAGGACAGATCCCACATGAGATGTAAGTACACAATGACTCCTGTTGTTGACTTTACAATTTGACACTCTTGTTTATGGCGTCAGTAATCTCCCTAGGCTCTAGTCATGAGTTGCCAAGGCTATGGAAGCCTTTAGAGTTCGCTGACTTTGATCTTATTCCTACAGGGTCATAGTCAAAGTGGAAGTTCTCTCCTCCCTTCAGAGATAGGTACCTCCTTCTTTGATGGCCCCGTTCTTTCAACTGGGATCTCACTCGCAGAGATCTTTCATTTAGGTCTTCTTCTTCTTTTTTTTTTCCAGAGTGTCTTGGCTTTCCATGCCTAAAATACTGTCATGGGCTCTTCAGCCAGATCTGAATGCCTTAAGAGCCGATTCTGAGGCCAGAGTGCTATTTAGGGCATCTGCCATTCTATGAGTCTGCTGTGTATCCTGCTTCCCATGATGGATCGTTCTCTCCCTTTTTGATTCTAGCAGTTAGTATTCACAGACATTAGTCTTATTTGTGTGATCCCTTTGACTCTTAGACCTTTCAGAGTCATCAATTATGAACTGAAATTGATGACTTGGACTAGTGAGATGGCATTGGTACATGCCACCTTGATGGGCATCCCTATCTGGTACCAGATCTCAGTGGAAATGCTTCCAACTTTCCCCATTCAATAGGATGTTGGCCGTGGGTATTTTCATAAATTGCTTTGATTGTATTGAGGAATGTTCCTTCCATACCCAGTTTGCTTAGAGTTTTCATCATGAAAGGGTGTTGTCTATCAGGTTCTATTTGCCTCTCAATCAGAAAACTTAATTGTAGCTTAGACAGCACCTTTCTTAGCTCCTCTAATAATGACTCTGTGCTTTGTTCTAGACCCTGTCTAGCGCACTTGGGCCTCATTCCTTTGTAATCATAACCTCTACTCTACCACCAATGGCTCTACTCCCAACCTGTGTGTACTGATGGTCCTCTTCCCCACTTAATGCTGTATAATTGTTCAGACCTGGTTAAGGCCACTCTTAGGATCATTGGTTACTATCCTCACCCTGTCTTTTATGACCTTGTCTAAATATGATCAGAGTCGGGGAACTTGGAAGGCTTCCATAGCCTTGGCAACTCATGACGACAGCCTAGGGTGGTTACTGGTGTCATAAACTAGAGTGTCAATTTGTTGGGTCAACATCAGGAGCCACTGTGCGTTTGCTCCTGATGTGGGATCTCTGTCCTTAATGTACTGTACATTTTGATTTAATGCTATAACTAGTACTCAAACAGTATGTTTCACTTTGTGTTTCTATGTGGGTGCAAACTGTTGAAATCTTTATACTAAATTGATCTTCTGTATATAAAGAGAATTGAAAATGAATCTTAATGTAAATGGAAAGGGAGAGGGAGCGGGAGAGGGGAGGGTTGCGGGTGGGAGGGATATTATGGGAATGGGAAGCCATTGTAATCCATAAGCTGTATACTGGAAATTTATATTCATTAAATAAAAGTTAAAAAAAAAGACACACATAAATGGAAAGACATGTTCATGGATTAGAACATTAATATTGCTATGATGTCTATTACTACAAGGACTTGTATGCCAGCAAACAGGGAAATCTATCAGAAATGGATAGATTCCTGGACACATGCAACCTTCCTAAATTGAACCATGAAGACATAGAAAACCTAAACAGACCCATAACTGAGTCAGAAATTGAAACAGTAATAAAGGCCCTCCCAACAAAGAAAAGCCCAGGACCAGATGGATTCACTGCTGAATTCTACCAGGCATTTAAAGAAGAACTAACTCCAATTCTTCTCAAACTATTCAGAACAATCGAAAAAGAGGGAATCCTCCCAAATTCTTTCTGTGAAGCCACCATCACCTTAATTCCTAAGCCGGAAAAAGATGCAGCATTGAAAGAGAATTACAGACCAATATCCCTGATGAACATAGATGCAAAAATACTCAATAAAATTCTGGCCAATAGAATGCAACAACACATCAGAAAGATCATCCACCCAGACCGAGTGGGATTTATCCCTGGTATGCAGGGATGGTTCAATGTTTGCAAAACAATTAGCGTGATACACCACATTAACAGACTGCAGAAAAAAAAAATTGGTTCTCTCAATAGACGCAGAGAAAGCATTTGATAAAATACAACACCCTTTCATGATGAAAACAGCATTATTTTTCATTGTACGCTGGCTACTGCTTGGTTAAGACAGAAATTTTGTCCTCCATAAATTACTCGGATTAGATTTCATATATTAGCACAATGTAGTTGTGTCTCATATGATCCATTCTATTTAAAAATTATACATCTTAAGTTTATATAATCAGCCATGCTATATAAGAGGTATTACATACATAGTAAATAATTCTATATTGTGAAGATAACAATCATCATTAGGAAAATATATTTCTGAAAAATGTAATGGGATAAAATATTTTTCTCATTCTCTCATCATTTACTTTAATAAAGGCCAATAATCTGGAGCTCTCTGGAGCATAGTTCTGCCTTAGTCTTTCACCCATGAAACCTATTCCATGTTATTCATACTATAGCATTTTTCTCCATGATCTCAGTGACCTTTTAATAATATTTCCCCTTCCTTTTTTCTGCTGAGATATTTTGTTTCATTATTCCCCATTGTGTTTGCTTTATCCATTTAGGGTCACAATTTCAAAATGTGAAAGGTGGAAATAAGAAATAATTTAATTAGATCAATGTTCTGAGAATCAACATCATATTTTGAGGGTAAACAAATGCAGTAGTAGTTGCATTTTCAAAATGACCAAAGGAGGAAATACTATTGGTGGTTTTCTTGGTATGGGGGATTAGTTTTTGAAATTGTTTTAACATTAGTTTTTAGAAATCTCAGAAACTCTACTATATTGGAAAGGATATTTAAATAAGAAAATTATTTGCTTGACTTATTAATGCTTCATTCAAGTTAATATTCCTATAAATAGTTTTCAGGAGCGATACGTTTCTACTTTTCCTTTGCCTTAAGAACTATTAAAAGAAAAAGCTCTCTCCGCAATTTTTGAATTTAGAACATCTTAGTGTTTCACATAAAATAATAAAGTAGTGAAAATAGCATAATAGAACACAAACAGAACCAAATGAACCAAGCCATATTTCAAATAAATATTATAACCACCATGAAGTCCATGGGAGGCAACTACCCAAGTAATTTTTAATAATCACTTTGATGATATATTCTCAGGCTAAGAGAAAAGAGCACTTAAAATATTGAACTTTATGGTTAGTAGGCTTATTTTTCACAGAGGCATTATTAGAAATTATGAAGCTACTTTTTCAATATTAAAGGATTGAATGATTATGTAAATATATGTGGATAATTGGAGCTCAGTTTCTCACTGTGGGGATGGAAGTTATAAATATAGAATGAGGGAAGGATAGAATGAGCCTTTGGTGTAGGAATCAAATGAGAAATGTCACCATTGGGAGCTCATGTCTTTATATGCAAAAATATCAATACATATTATCTATATAGGCATAAAATAGGCACAGTTTTACATATATAGTAATCTATAAGTAGATACAGATCTGCCTGTGCACATACATATTTATGTATGCAGATCTATGTATATTAATCGTAGGACAATACTATCCCAGTACCCATGAACTCAACACTTGCCTAACTCACGGTTGATAAACATAAGTCTTTACTAGGCAGAAACAGGACCGTCCCAGAGTAACAGGACTGAATTTAGGGATGGGCAGTAGATGTTCAAAATGAATCTACAGGGGCCGGCACTGTGGCTCACTTCGTTAATCCTCCTCTTGCAGCGCCAGCATCCCATATGGGTGCCTGTTTCTAGTCCCGGTTGCTCCTCTTCCAGTCCAGCTCTGTGCTGTGGCCCGGGAGGGCCGTGGAGGATGGCCCAAGTGCTTGGGCCCCTGCACTCGCATGGGAGACCAGGAAGAAGCACCTGGCTCCTGGCTTCAGACTGGTGCAACGCTGGCCATAGTGGCCATTTGGAGTTCACCAACGGAAAGAAGATCTTTGTCTCTCTCTCTCTCACTGTCTATAACTCTACCTGTCAAATAAATTAAAAATAAAAAAAGAATCTACAATTTCACCCCAAATTCAGAATTTATTGAGTGGATTAAAGAGATAAAAGACAAATGAAGCAGCTTAAAGGCTCCTCCCTTCAATAGGGGTGATTATTTAGCGAACAAAGGCATAAGACTATTTGAATAAATCAGAAATCTGTGAGTATGCTCTAATATAAAGAAATAAGAAGACAACAAATAAATATTCTGAAAAGCAATAATTAAATTAGAAAATGTCTGCTCTGTTAATATTACAATAATTTATTTAGAAAAGAATTGACAGAATTAACTGGTGAAAATCTAAAGAGGAAATATATATTTGTATAGTATTGAATTATCTCTTCCAAATGTAATGATTACACATAAAAACACACATGGTAACCTTCTTTAGAGAAATCTCCGGGCCCTACCATAATGATGTAAATAAAACTAACATCATCTATATTGGAAAGAATCTATGAATCCCATAATCTTGCTGATATAGAGCACTTTTGGAAGAATAGATTTTCATTTATATGTCACTCTTGATAAAATTGCACAACCAAAATATCATCTTGAGGTAACATTAGAAAATTACAAACTACCTGTACTCTGTAAACATGTCTTATTAGGGAATATAAGAGAAGACCAAGGAATTTGTTCAGATTCAAGAAAGGTAATGAAACATAGAACCTAAACACATGGTATGTGATTTCCCTTTGTGGTAATAAACATTAATGGAACAACTGACTATATTTGAGTAAGGTCTACAGATTACAAATAGCTTTTTTAAAATATTTTTATTTTTGTTTCTGAAAGCCAGAGCTCCTGAGAAAGGGGGAGACATGGAGAGATCTTTCACCTACTCATTTACTCCCTAATTGGCAGCTTGGCTCAGGCTGAAGACAGGAGCCAGGAACTTCTTCTGGGTCTCCCATATGGGTGGTAGGGCCCAAGGACATAGACTATCTTCTGCTGCTTTCCCAGATGTATTAGCAAGGAGTTGGGTCTAAAGTGGAGCCAGCCCAGATTACAAATTAGTTTAAGGCATTAGTATCTTCCTGAATTTAATCCTTGTTTTATGAGTTTTATAGGAAATAGCATCTTGATGCATGAAAGGAGGGTCTGCACAGTGCGCAGGAAGGGGGTTTGGGTTGTACACAGAGAGGGAAAGCAATTTGTTTGGTGCACAGAAGGAGATTTGTCATGTGTCATGGCCACAGTATCATATGGGCCGTTTGCAGCTTCCTAGGGCTAATGGGACATGGTTGTCAAACCATGAACCCATGTGGGTCAGTGAGCAGCTATCCATAAGGGTTTGCTGAAACTGTCAATCACTCACCCACAGGGGCTAGGAAAGGGCTCTCAAGATGAAGTTCCCCTGCATCAGTCAGACCTCAGCTTCATTCCTGAGGGTACCCTATATTTGCACAACAAAGGGAAAGTATTTTCGCCTAACACACAAAATATACGAATTTCAAAAAGTGTACAGAGGGGCTGATGTGGTGTGATGGCAGATTTAGCTGTTGCCTGAGTTTCTGGCATCCCATCTCAAAGCTCTTGCTCAGTTTCCCGAGGTTCAAGTCCCAGCTGGTCTCCTTCAGGTCCAGGTCCCTGCTAATGTACCTGAAAAGGCACGGGAAGAATACTTGAGTGCTTGGGTTCCTGCCACCCACATGGGAGATCTAAATGTAGTTTTTGGCTCCTGGCTTCAGTCTGCTACAGCCCTGTCACATCCATTTTGCTTCTCTGTGTCTCTCCTTTGGTTTCTGTAACTTGGCCTTTCAAGTAATTCCTAAAAAGTAAAGAAAGTTAAAGCTCATGGAAAGTTTATATTGTGCATTTTCCCATGAGAATGAGAAAGAAGGGAGTACTTCTGGGCAATAGAAAACATTGGGCTGAGGAAGGGGCATTATGGTTTAGCAGGTTTGAGCCTCAGCTAGTCTGTTTCTGATCTAGCTCCTGACTAATGCATCTGGGAAAGTGACAGATGATGGCCCTACTATCTGGGGCCTTGCCACCCATGTGGGAGACCCAGATGGAGTTCCAGGCTTGTGTCTTCAGCTTGGCCTAACCCTGGCTGTTGTAGCCATTGGGGGATGAGCCAATGGATAGATGATCTTTTTCTCTCTGTATCTCTGTCACTCTGCGTTTCAAACAAATAAAACAGTTTGAAAGAAATGAAGTAAAGAAGGAAGAAAGGAAAGAAGGAGTGGAAGGAAGGAAGGAAGGAAGAAGGAAGAAAAAGAGAGAGAGAAAGAAAAGACTGAAGTACAGTGCCATCTCAGTGAAGAACCCAGTGAAACACAGAGCTACATGAAGGGCTTTGCCCGGCTGTCTAAACGTGAAGCAAATCAGCTGGCTCCTCTAACCCTTGCAGTCTTCTCCCAGATGGCAGCATCACATCAAGAGCAGTGCTGGTGCACTCCTGCTGAGGCAGTTCCCAGAGATGTCTGTCTATTGGTTAGCAGAACTCCTTCCAGTTGGTGGAATATGTCTTTCATTTCTGAAAGGCATGCCAGCGATACATTATTTTAATAGACACAAAGGCTCTGATCACTGGGATTGTCACCAAATAATCCTCAAGTGGGAGTTGCTCAGGAAAAAAAAAAAAGGCTCATTTTGTTGTTACAAGGATAGAATCTATGTTTTAGTTCCCGAAAAGAAACTGCTCACCAAAAAGAGTTGGCCAGTTTTTATAGCAAGAATTATGGGACATCCAGAATATATAAAAGCAAGAGTAACAGAATCATTTCTACCTTCAATATACAATGGTAAGTTCAAAATTTTCACTCTAACTGGTTTCTTGTACATTTCACCATCCCTTGTTTGTGGTGGTCTGGTCACCTTCAAGTACAGTGTTGCAAGATTAGCTTTCTGGAACATTCTATGAAAAATAATCTCAAAGGAGTAAACTTTCTGATTCTCAGCCCTTATTCTGGTGCCAAGTCTTCTCCTAACATCCACACTCTTGGTTACAATCACAATGCTTACTAAAATGTGAACTCAGGGAGAAATATGCCTGAAAGCTGGAGAAAAACAAATCAAAGTCTCAGGTTTGGCAGTCTCTAGACACAAATTGGTTAGATACTTCAACATTTTCCTTCAATTCTGAAAGTGATTTAATTTCCATTGTTGCAAAATGTTGCTTAGGGTACAAATAAAATGTGTTTATTTGTAATTTTATAGAATCCTGCAACCTATAGCCAGGGAAACTGCTGACGTTGGAGTGGTGAAACAAAATAGATATTTATTTGCAGAGCACACAACAGGGAGTTGGGCAGCTGTCATTCCTTAGATTCTTGAGGATTTAAGGGTAATGGTTCTTATTGATTAAGGGTGGGATTGGTGGTTGCAAGTTTCTTCTTGCTAGAGAGTTCTTGCGGCCCTCATTTTATTGAGCAAAGATAAAATGATCTTTTAGGAATTTTGACAGTTAGGATTCAGTCTGTAAGTTGGTAGTTTGCTTAGGACCTGGGATTCCTGGAAAAGCCCTTAAGATAAGAACACACATCAAACTTATCTGAGGGGAAAGAGACTTAGATAACCAGTGGGGCTAGCTTCACCTTCCTTGGTTAGCAAGTTAATTTTAGTTAGAGGTTGATTGACAACCAGAGAAGCAGTTAAAGAAGCTTTAATCCAAAGAGGTAAGAAGGACACAATGGGAGTCTAGAGCCTTGATGTTATCCAGCAGCTACCTCAAAGGCAAACTAGGAGCTTGAGTTCACAGTTAAGGAGTCCTGGGAAATATGAAAAAGTATAAGAATATGTCTATTACAAAGTGAAACTAAGATCTCCAGAAATATATGGATATGTGTTTTGTTAATTTTGTTAATATCAATATTCTACCATTTCCAAAAACTTGATGCTCCTGGAAGACATGTTGAGTGAAATAAGCTTGACACAGAAAGACAAAACCACATGTTCTTCCTTATATTTGGGAGCCAAAATATATAAAAAAAAAGAAAGAAAGAAAGAAAAAAAGAAATGTATCGGTATTGCAGCAAGTATAGTTTTGTAAAGCTTTGTTTTCTAACTGTGAAACCAATGGCTAAGAATTTTCTACTACTATAGTTGTAATGGTCTGTGATTTCTCTAAAATTCACTGTATACGGGTGAAATGGCCATTATTCCCATTCAATTATTGCTTATAGCCATACTATATATTCCCCAAAACTAGAGAGTTTTTGCTTTAATTTCTTAAATGTCTTATTTGGTGAAGTATTAAGACTTTACTGTAATGTAATTATAAAATGTTATCTCAAAAACTAGAAGAAAAAAAGAAAGGGAGAAGGAAAAAAGTTGGGAGAGAGAGAAGGGGAAGGAGAGAGGAAGGGATAAAACGGATAAGTTATGTTCTTAGAATTATATCTGCAAATCACATTGAATCTGATAAAAACTAATTAAAAATTAAAATTAAAATATATATAAATATTAAAGCTAAAAATCAACATCAGGATGTTATGGATGTGATATTTCAATTGCTGTCTGGAGTTCTCCACTTGGAGATAACTTTCATATTGTTGTTGCAGCAAAAAATAATTCCCCAAAATTACTTTTAAAAAGTGTAATATAAAGGTATTCAAAATATTTTTCCAGACAAGTATTACTATTTTTGATGGGCTTTTTGTTCTTTAAAGCTTTATCTATTTATATGAAAGGCAGAGTTAGAGAGAGAGAGAGAGAGAGAGTGAAAGAGAGAGATAGCTCTTCCATCTGCTGGTTCACTCCCCAAATGGCCACAATGGTCAGGCTGGGCCAGGCTGAAGCCATGAGCCAAGAGATTCTGCCATGTCTCCCAGGTAGGTGCAGGGGCCCACGCATGTGAGCCATTTTCTGCTGCTATCCCAGGTGCATTAGCAGGGAACTGGATCAGAAGTGGAGCAGCTGGGACTAGAATTGGTGCCAACATGGGATGCTGGTGCTGCAGGTCGTGGCTTTAAGCTGATGTGCCACAGCCTCTGCCCTGGAAGGCTTTCTTTAAATTCACATTTAACTACCATCATCTGTGTCAAAACCTCAGGATAAAAGCCTGGGAATCTCCACTTAAACATGATACTCACATTATTCTTGCCAGCAATTGATATTTCACACTTGTTTTCTGTTTTGTTTTGATTACCTACTAATAGGCTACAGAGGTAGCTAATTTTGTTTTAATTTGCATCTGCCAAATGATTAGCTGAATTAAGCATCATTTCATGTCTTTATTTGGTAACACATATTTCCAGGTAAGTTAACCCCTTTTTGTATTCAGTTGTTTGTTTTCTTATTATTTAGTTTTGAGAGTTCTTAATGCATTCTAGGATCAAGATGTTTATCAGATATGAATTACAAACCCTCTTTTTGTCTTTTGCTTTCCCTTTCCCTTTCTTAGCATTGTGTTTTGAAGAATCAGATGTTCTTAATTTTGATAAACTTCAATTTGTCAATCTGTTTAATGGATTATGCCTTTGTATCATATATTTTGAATGCAAAATCACAAAGATTTTTTTTTTTACCTTTTCTCCTAGAAGTTTCATGGTTTTATGCATGAATCTCAAGAACTTGCATCATTTTGTCTATCCTGCCCCAAAACAGAAGCTGTCATATTTTTAAAATACTTGTTACGTTTGGGTGATAGGGAAGCCATCCTCTCTTATTCTGGTTCCACCTCACTGTTATATTTTTTTTAAAATTTATATTTTTAAAGATTTTTTTTTATTTCTTTAAAAGTCAGAGTTACATAGAGCAGGAGAGGCAGAGGCAGAGATAGAGGGAGGTCTTCTATCCGCTGGTTCACTCCCCAGTTGGCTGCAACAGCCGGAGCTGAGCTGATCCAAAGCCAGGAGCCAGGAGCTTCTTCCGGGTCTCCCATGCAGATGCAGGGACCCAAGCACTTGGAGCATCTTCTACTGCTTTCCCAGGCAATAGCAGAGAGCCAGATCAGAAATGGAGCAGCCGGGGCTTGAACTGGCGCCTATATGGGATGCCAGCATTGCAGGCGACAGCTTTACCTGTTATGCCACAGCTCCCGTCCCCCACCTCACTTTTAAGCAGGTGCAGTATTCCTGAGCTTCAGGAGGAATTTGTCTCAATGATTCTTTCCCTGCTGGATTTTGCCGTGAACTCTGACCATTGTTAGGAGTGAAGTCCCGATTCTCTCTCTCTCTCTCTCTCTCTCTCTCTCTCTCTCTCTCTTTCAATTTCTTCAATAGTGAAATATTCTTCAGTTCATAAGATGGATTTGCCCTGTGGAGAAATTACCTCTCAATTACTTCAAATTTTCGTTTTGTTAGAAGATGAATCACAATAGGAATTTGTGTCTTCCATGCATTAGATATATTCTCCCTCATCTTGAACAAGTGAAGATCCTCTTATGAACCCTAAAGAGAGGTAATGAGACGGAGATAATGGGAGAGAGAGAGATCTGTCATCCATAACTCTTCAATGACTGCAGTGCTCGAGCCAGGAACCCCATCATGATCTACCACGTGTGTGGCCGAGCCTCGAGTACTTGATCCATTATCTGCTGCTTCACAGGCACACCAACAAGGAGTTAGTTGAGTGATTGTCCTCTGATCTTGATTGTCTAGTGGACTCAAGAAAAGTTGTGTTTTTTTTTTTGTATTATCCAGAATATTTTGTTTTTTTGGGGGGTGGTTTTTTCATATTTCTAAATCTTAAGTGAATGTTAATGGAGTTGCAAAATTGAAGATTTGAACATCTACTTGTTGAAATCTTTATGTAGTAGATTATTAAGTCTTTGACTGTAAAGTAATTACAATATATTATCTCAAAAATAAAAAAATGAATAACATAGCACATAGCAAAGGAAAAACAACAAAGAAAATCTATAACAAATTCTTTATGGATATAGTTTTCATTTTCTCAAATTTTTACTAATTTATTTGAGGAAGAAATGTGCTATTTAACTCCAATTTTCAATATAGAGAGAATTAAGTATTCAATAGGAATGATATGAAGAGAAAACATTTTTTGGTCAGGATGGGTACTTATTAATAGGTACATTTGAACTGGATATTGCAGCATAGTATGCAAAACCTCCTTTTGGGATTCTTATATCCCATATCAGAATGCCCAGTTCAAGTCCCAGCTACTCTATACTTCTGATCAAACTTCATACTATGTACCTTTGAGGCAGAAGATAATGGTCCAAGTACTTGTGTTCCTGCCATCCACCTGGGAGCCCTGAATAGAGTTCCTGGCTCCTGGTTTTGGCCTGGCCTAGCTCTGGCAGCTGTGGGCATTTGAGGAATGAAACAGAAAATATAAGATCTCCATCTAGGGACCAGCACTGTGCACAGTGGGTTAAAGCCCTGATCTGCATTACTGGTATCCCATATGGGCGCTGGTTTGTGTCCTGGCTGCCCACTTTCGATCCAGCTCTCTTCTATGGCTGGGAAAGCAGTAGAAGATGTGGGAGACATTTAAGAAACTCCTGGCTCCTGGCTTCTGGCTTCAGGTCAACCCAGCTCCTAGGAAGTGACCCAGTCGATGGAAGACCTTTCTCTCTTTCTCGTCTCTGTCTCTGTCTCTGTCTCTGTCTCTGGCTCTCTGTGACTCTGCCTTTCAAATAAATAAATCTTAAAAAAAATCCCTTTCTCTGTCCTCTCTTTGTAATTCATCCTTAAAAATAAATTAGTAAATCATAAAAACAATACCTAAGTTGTCTGAGTGGCAGACAAGTTAAACAGAAGTGAAAGATTTAATAATGGATGTTTGTTCTTAGTCTAAGTTCAAAAGCAGTGGAATGTCCTTAGAAAATTACATTTTTACTATGTTGATATAAATAGAGACCATGTCTCAGGATTGATTTTAGCTGTGAAAATGTATAATGAGAGAGAGAGATTTTGAGATGATAGAAGGGCCAGCATTGTGGTGTAGTAGGTAAAGCAGTGCTGAAATCCCATATGGGTGCAAGTTTGAGACCCGGCTGCTCCACTTCCGATCCAGATCTCTGCTATGGCCTGGGAAAGCAGTAGAAGATGACCCAAGATGTTGGGCCCTTACACCCATGTAGGAGATCTGGAAGAAACTCCTGGCTCCTGGTTTCGGATCAGTGCAGCTGAGGCCATATTCACCATTTGGGGAGTGAAACAGCAGATGGAAGACTTCTCTATCTCTGCCTCTGCTTCTCTGTAACTGACTTTAAAATACATAAATAAATCTATTTTTTTAAAAAAAAAGATGATAGAAGCCATAGTCTTAGATCTCTAGCTAGTCATCTTCATCCTATCTTTCATGTTAAATATCAACTATCAACGTGCAATCACTGGGAAAAAACACAAAGTTGTAGTCCTGTGCCATGACAATGCAATTTAAATGTTCAAGACATTCCTCTGAATCTTTAATTCTGAGTGTTTAATTCAGAGAAATGTCTTGAAAAGCTCTATTTTCATAAACACCTCAGAGTTTGTTTCTCCCCCGCTGGAAAATGTTGGGAAACATTAGTCTCACACAACATATAAAGATAAAAAGAATAAAACCATAAACAATGAGAAGATAACCAAGAAAATCTTTTAATCATATGCAGATTAATGGATAAGGCTCAGCCCCAAATAAACTCAATAAAGAAAAAGAAGTTTGGAACAAGTACATTAGAATTACACTTAAAAGTGGAGCAACGAGGCACTAAAAAATTTAGGCAGTATATAATAAAAGCTCTAGATAGATCTTAATATAAAAAACAGGATAATTCATCCTGGAAAATGAGACAGCTATGTATCATTAAAAATTGACGATGAGCACAAAAGCACAGTCTATGAACCATGGTTTGGAGAAAATAATTGAGTTAGGTGTCTAAAGGAAGTAACAGGAAAAATGAAACATAACAAGAGAACTGAGAACTGAGCAGGGAATGGATAAGCTAGCCATGGATTTGGTTAGATTCATTCTTAATAGAAAAAGCTCTGTAAGTACAAAAAGTGAATGTAATTATGGATCATCCAGTAATAATTTCATTGTAAATGACTACACTAAGCTACAGAACCATTTATATATATATATATATGTATATATATATATATATATATATATACATACATGAGATAGAGAGAGGGCTTTTACTTATACATATATATGTGTGTGTGTGTGTGTGTATGTATATATTATATATATGACAAATACAAAACTATACCTGCCAAATACACATAAATATATTTGATATATGATATCTGATATTTACAAATATGCTATATGACAGATACAGAACTGGGCTTTAGAACAAATGCTAATTGAAAGAAATTGGGGCTGGCACTGTGGCATAGCAGGTTAAGCCACTACCTGTGGTGCCAGCATCTCATATGGGTGCCAGTTTGAGCCCTGGCTATTCCACTTCTAGTCTAGTTTCCTGCTAATGGCCTGGGAAAGCAGGAGAAAATGGTTCAAGTGCTTGGGCCCCAGCACCCGTATGGGAGACATAGAAGAAGCTTCTGGCTCCTGACTTTGGATCTACCCAGCTCCAGCCATTGTAGCCATTTGGGGAGTAAACCAGCAAGTGGAAAATCTCCATGTCTCTCTGTCTTTGTCTTTCTCTCTCTCTCCTTCTGTAAACTCTGCCTTTCAAATAAATAAACAAATCTTTTTTAAAAATGAAAGAAAATGCCACAAGATGAAAATAAAAGAGTTTTACATATGTAGAATTAGACATCATGGTTTATATAGCACCATGATTTGGAATGATACATTTGAAAAAGCAAAACATTATTCAATGGTGTTATGGAAAACACAGTCTGAGCTTTTCACTGCTTGAGAGCCAATCCTTGAATTCAGACGCAAGGAAACCAAGTTCATTCAAGAAGTCAGAAACCTGAGGAGACAGTGGGAATTTTTATCAGAAAAACCATCTCAGTCTCAAGTTAGGAGAGTTTTTGATAGAAGCAGGAAGGGGGCAGGTTCAGAGCAAGGAAGAACAATGGCTAGAGGCAGCTGCCCTTGGATCTCAGGAGAGGTGATACAAGCTACAATAAGGGACTGGTCAGAATCACATGGGTTATTTTTATTTCGTAGTCAAAAATCCCAACCTCTGGCTCAGCAGGAGAAAATCAGATCACATTATGATTCCAGCCAACATTTTCAAGGCAGGTTTATAGAATTCGCAAGCAAGCATTATTTATCTGTAAAGTTAAACTTAAGTCTGATAGTACAAAGTCAACAGCTTTTGCTAAGCAAAATTGAGTCATGTGAGGTGTAGTTACAATGGGACTCTAAATGGGAGGAGGAATAAAAGCAATCATGAGCTGGTTTTTTTTTTTTTCCCTACCAATGGGAAATCACTGTGAAAATCTGTATCTTGATATACCATTCCCAATCATTTTAGTCACAGGTTGTTTACTCTGTAGTTTTATGTTGGTCTAGCCTGTCTTTTATGCATCTACTGATTTTTCATATTAATAAAAGGTATCTGGACTCTTCTCAGTCCTGGGGTCTCAGTTAAGTACTTAATAACTAAGGGTTCATTGTACTTTGTAAAAATGTATGTAAATGGAACTTATGCTGCAGTGATTCCAGTACACAACAACTTCAAGAGTGTATTAAAAATAGGAACACCTTCAAGGTAAAAATTTTAAATTTTCTTCTATCATCTTTAAATCCAGATCTATCTCTAACCTTCCACATCTACAGTTGGCACAATTACTTCTTGAGTGATGAATAAAATAACAAAACTTAAGGACTGACACAAGGCTACATCTTGATTTTGTTTCTCTAATTTTGTGTCTATGGAAGAAGTAACCTTCACAATTTTGGAATGTAAAGCCTTAGTCAGAACATTTAATCCCATCTCTTAAGGACTTTGTTTAATTTCACACTTCGCTGCTTTCTTCTCATCTGTCTATAACCAAGACAAGGAATTTCTGTCTCTAGAAATATCCTTTGTCTCTGTTGTCTACTAAAGCTACTTCATTTTCACTCTGCATAGGTAGTCCAAGTCATTCACTCCAATTCAGGAGAAGGAGCACTTCAGAATACATTTACCCCAGGATTGAATGGCAAGAGAGAAAGGTGATGCTGCAGAGTTCTATTTTTATTCTTTCGTCTTTAATATTCAGGAATAAATTTAAGAAGTTATTTTGGATAATTTGGGCATACTGCATGTATTAACATTATAAAATTAATTATCATAAAATAAGACTGCTGGTACCCAGGTTGTAGTATGGAGTATTAGCTGCTTCCTGTAACATTGGCATCCTATATAGGCTCAAGTTTATGTCTCAGCCACTCCACTTCCAATCCAGTTTCCTGCTAATGTACCTGAGAAAGCAACAGAAGATGGCCTAAGCACTTTGGGTGAAATTCCTGGCTCCTGGCGTTTGCCTGGCCATTGCAACCATTTGAGGGGTGAATCCGTGGATGGGAGACCTTACTCTCTCAGTTTCTCCCTTTCTGTAACTCTGCCTTTCAAATAAATAAATTTAATTTTAATAAAATAAAATAAAGTATGACTCCTCATTTTGGCATTTGTAAAACAGAATGTGCAGTTTCCCCCTACTTGTCCTTGAGCAGAAATAAGATGGAATGTATATCAGTTGTATTACCACATACTAATGAAAATCCAACCAAAGATTCAAATGTAGGCTAAACCTGATTGTGTAATTGCTTCCTCATTAAGTATGTTCCACCCTGTATTGATTATTTCCATGTTTTGAAGCTCTAGCCATCAGCACAAATTCAATTAAAAGCTTAATTTTTGAGTAATTTTGTAGAAGATTAACTTGGTCTTCTCTCTGGCATAATGATCTGCATTGGATTCTTTGGAATGATCACCTACCTACCAGAGTGTAGAGGTCATTGATCTGTATGTCAGCCACTTCACTGCCATCACTCCCCAGTCCTCTGGTCTTGTATCCCTCAAAACAGATACTTCTTTTAATTTGTTTTGTTGAGAGTCTTCCTCTGAACGTGGAAGGCTGAGATTAGTCGTCAGTTATTTTGACCAGCCATAGAGGGGGAAAGCAAGATCAGATTATCTTCTCTTCATATGTTTATTATTTTACTTGATCCCAATAATCACTGCCTCTTTAATTGGTTTCTGTGTCCAAAGTCTCTCCAGGACTCAGTTAAACTGAACTTTATCAATTGTAGTCATTATTCTACAAGCAAAAATTTATTTAGTTTTTTCCATCTGGATGTCAGAAGTTAAAACTATTCCATCAGATGTCAATTTTGGAGATGGTGACTGTTATTCTAATGGTTTTCTGGGAGAAACAAAGGTTTAAGAAATGCTTAGTTTTCTATTTTGGGCCAGATAACTAAACTGTCCTGGTTTCTTAGAAGCATTGCAAAATGAGATTAGGATGATCCTGACAACACTTGATATTTTCCAAGGACCAGAAAGAAGGTAAGGCATGCAATATTTGCTGTCTGGCAAGTTCAAGTTCTTTTCCTGTCTTCATAGTGTTCTTTCTAAAAGAAGATAACCAGTGTGATTTTTGCCCTGACAGCCTTTCAGGCCATCAGTGCAGGGGTTATTTGATCTAAACCTAAAACCAAGTATTTTTTTCCCTCTTAAATGTTTATATTTATCATTATTGTATTTTTATGGAAGTCTGCAGGCTAGTGCAATCAGAAAAAAAACCAAACACAGTTTTTGATATTTTTGGAAATGTTCAATGCACAGGATATATTTAAGAAGTGATTTATAATATCATCAAATGTATATGATTGTGCCTCCTTTCTCTGTCTCCTTAGCAGCACAGGTTATCAGTGATAAAATTAAAAATACAGATCTTGGATTCATAGGAAAAAAGATGTATCATTTTCTTTTCTAAAGTGTTTTAACTTTGAAGTGAAAAACTCTCAAAATTAGGTTCATTTTAGTTCCTGTTTTAACTATAACAGGCTCTTCATCAGGAAAGGCAATGAACGGCCAGGAGCTCCCCACTCCCGTTTTGTGAGAGTGCAATCCTGTGAACACCATGAAGCCTCTGGATTTATGTACACTGTGAATCCATAGGTTTTAGCACAGTAATGAATGCATGCATTTCTTCTGTATTTCCCTACAGTTATTTGACATACAAAACAGAGTGTGAGTGCCTCCAAGTATTTATCTACACATTTTCAACTACATCCTTCTCAATATTAAAAACAACTTTTGAAGTCTGATTTAGTCATGATAGCTAATAAATATTAAAGCAAGACCTTTATTTGTCATTTCCTATAATGCTGAGAATTGGCCCTGACTGTTTTGCTTTTTATTGGCATATGGTCTCAGCTTTTGTTTTCCATTCCCCTGATGCTTGCCCACCTCATTTTTGCCAGAGCTCTCACATTGTTAACCTTCTCTTGACAAAATATTGAAAGAAAAATAGGGATGGGATGTTAGAGCCTCTAAGCCTCCATCTGAGGAAAAACTTTAATAATATGATTGAACTGTCTTGTGGTAATATATATTTACTATAGAACTTAATTTATGTTTATCTCTGCAAATAAGGTATATTTTTCCTGTCATAATCACATATTCATTATTTCAAGCCACTGACAGAATTAAAAAATGTTTCCACAAAAACATTCAATTTCAATTCATTTCAATTAAAAAGATCAAATTGGAAATGTTGAAGAAATAATAAAGGCAGAGTTGTTCACATTTTAAAAATCCACCTTGCGGCGCCGGCACACCGGGTTCTAGTCCCGGTCGGGGCACCGATCCTGTCCCGGATGCCCCTCTTCCAGGCCAGCTCTCTGCTGTGGCCAGGGAGTGCAGTGGAGGATGGCCCAAGTGCTTGGGCCCTGCACCCCATGGGAGACCAGGAGAAGCACCTGGCTCCTGCCGTCGGAACAGCGCGGTGCGCCGGCCGCAGTGCGCTACCGCGGCGGCCATTGGAGGATGAACCAACGGCAAAAGGAAGACCTTTCTCTCTGTCTCTCTCTCTCACTGTCCACTCTGCCTGTCAAATAATAATAATAATAATAATAATCTACAATTAAGTGATATGAACTCTGGGTAATCAACTGATTAGGAGACTATTAGAATCATCATTCCTTATCGTTTCCTCCTGCTCCACAAATAATTAATGCTCTCTTGAATCAAGAGCAGGACACTACAATTGCAATGATGTTTCAAATATTCTTTTTGTTAAGAGATCTAAGATCCTAAGATTGAACATTGTCTTTATTCTTATTGGTTATTGTTCAGATGCAAGTGCTTATCTTTCCAACTAAAATAGAATTGACACTAATTGCTTACATCATTTGCTTGCAAAGTATAGACTTTCCTTGAAATTGTGCTACATTGTATATTAATGGATTTTGACAATTGTTATTCTTTCCATATTTACATGGACAGAATAGTGTTTAATTGACACATATAATTAGAGTTTCACCTTTAAGATTTGTGTGTAAATTGGCTGTGCATTACCTAATTCAGTACAGTTTAAACAGTAAAATTATTTTATATACATGATCAGCTAAGTTGTTTGAACCATAGAGCTAATGAAGTTAGATACAGGTTCATTTAGAAACTACAGTCTCTGATCCCCACCTGAAAATATGTTTCTCTGTGCACAATGCTAATAAAAAGGAGTGTCTCCTGGAAAAAAAATGTCTAACACCCTCTACTACTAAAAATGACCCAAATAAATCATTTTTAAAGACTAAGATCACAAGGGTAAACAATTCTGACACTATATCTGTTGTTATAATATCAAAGATAATTAACTGAGAACTTTTTCCTCTCTCGGTATTCTGTTTTCTATGTTGTACTATTTCTTAGAAGGTTCAAAGTCAAGAAACATTGAAATAAGTAAGAATAAATATAATGTTAAAGCGCATATGTCTGTGTTGATTATCTGATAAAAGAAGTTCAAGGAACAGACAGATCTGGAAAACTTGGTTAAATCATGTTTATTTGGTTAGTAAATAGAAGAAATTAAATGACTCTAAATGTAGTTAATAGAGTTGAAATCATTACATTTGAAAAGAAAAATGTTTTATTTATATGAAAAGCAGACAACAGAGAAATAAAGAGACAGAGACAAATAGATAGACAGAGACCTTCTTTGTCACCCATCAAATGCCTATAACAAAAGGTGCTGTGTCAGGCTGAAGCCACAAGCCAGGAATTCCACACAGATTTCTCAAGGGGGTGACAGAAAGCCAACTATCTGGGTCATCGCTTGCTCCTTTCCAGCATGTGAATTAACAGGAAGCTGGATCAGAAGCAGAGTTGGGATTTGAACCAAAGCACTCAGACATGGGATGTGGACATCTTAAGTGCTTTCTTAGTAGCAATGCCCACTACTATTTCTGAGACTCTTACTTCTAAGACCTGCTTTATTTTTCATCTAATAAATATAGAAAAAACAGTGTTCAATGAACAAAACAACAAAAAATGCTTCCTAATAACACTTTCTAGAAAGCTATTAACACCTGATTTAGAATCCCAGTGTAGTGGTAGCAGCTGAAATAGATAATCTGTGGAAATTTCAACAAAGTAATTATAGTATTAGACATGATAATAGACTTCTTTTTTTAAAAAGATTTATTTATTTATTTGAAAGGTAGAGTTACACAGAGAGAAAGAGAGGTAGAGAGAGAGAGAGAGAGAGAGAGAGAGGGAGAGAGAGAGTGAGCTCTTCCATCTGCTAATTCACTCCCAACAGGTTACAATGGCCAAAATTGTGGCGATCTGAGGCCAGGAACCGGGAGTCTCCTTTGGATCATCACATGGGTGCAGGGGCCTAAGGGCTTGGGTCATATTCTTCGGATTTCTCAGAACTATCTGCTGAATGGCATGTATATTGTTATGCCATGATTTTCTTAAATAGGATGTTTTTGCCAGAAAATGAGCTTCACCCATTACCATAAATAACTGCTTTTGAAAAATGTTGTTTTGCTCTTTCTCATTTTAATAAAAAAATTCAATTTTCCATTAATATATATTTACCTGGTCTTATGTTGACAATATTGTAATATTACCTTCTATCTTTTTACACAAAATCCTCAAAGTTTCAATGCTTATAAAAAAGACATTGAAGCTTATCAAAATAATACATTAAATTACACATTTATCTCTAATTAAATGACAGTTCCATGAAATTCAAAAGTTAAATATTTATTAGCTTTTAATTCTGAGGCCTGAAACATCAACTGAATGTTCTGAGACTAAACTCAAGTTGTCAGCAGAGTTGCATTCTTTCTGCAGGCCTCAGAGAGAGTCTGTCTGCTTTTAAAATTGTTTTAAAAATTATTTTAAGGATTTTTTAATTGTCTTCTTTTTATCTCAAAGAAACCTTTTATTTAATGAATACAAATTTCATAAGTACAACTTTAGGAATACAGTGATTCTTCCCATCATATCTGCTCTCCCACCCCTTCTCCTCCTCTTCTCTTTCCCCTTCCAGGTCCTATTTTCCATTAACATTCATTTTCAATTAGCTTTGTACATAGAACACCAACTTCATACTAAGTAAAGATTTCAACAATTTGCACACACACACACACATACACACAAAACTGAGAACAAGTTTTACAGTAAACTCTCATAATACAACTCATTAAGGACAGAGTTCCAGCATGGGGAGTTGGTGCACAGTGACTCCTGTTAACTCAACAATTAACACTCTTATGTATGAGCTCAATGACCACCTGAGGCTCTTGATATGAGCTGCCTAGGCTATGGAAGCTTTTTGAATCTACAAACTCCATCAGTATTCAGGCAAAGCCATAGCAACACTGAAGTTCCAGGGTGCTAAAACAAATCCCTGGAGCAAGGACAGTCTCTTCAACAAATGGTGCTGGGAGTACTGGTTTTCCACAAGCAGAAATATGAAGCAAGACCCTACCTTACACTTTACACAAAAATCCACTCAACAGGGATTAAAGATCTAAATCTATCACTTGACAACATCAAATTATTAGAGAACATGGGAGAAACCCTGCACGATATTGACACAGGCAAAGAGTTCTTGGGAAAGACCCCAGAAGCACAAGCATTCAAAGCCAAATGACATAAAATTGAGAAGTTTCTGTACTGCAAAATAAATACTCAGGAAAGTGAAGAGGCACCAAAAGAATGGGAGAAATCATTGTGAACTATGCAACTGATGAAGCATTAATAACTAGAAGACGCAAAGAGCTCAAGAAACATAACAAAACAAACAACCAAGTTAAGAAATGGGCAAAGCTCATCTATTTGGTGCCTTTCCAATTTCTTGATGTAGGCACCTATTAATATAAACTTTCCTTTTAACACTGTTTTTGCTGTATCCCATAAGTTTTGGTATGTTGTGTTGTTATCCTCATTTACTTCCAGAAAATTTTTGATTTCTCTTTTGATTTCTATTATGACCCATTGTTCATTCAGGAGCATGTTGTTCAATCTCCATGTGTTTGCATATGCTCTAGGGATTCCTGAGTTGCTAATTTCTAACTTCATTCCTTTATGGTCTGAGAAGCTGCATGGTATGATTCTAATTCTTTTGAATTTGCTGAGACTTGCTTTATGGCCTAGTATGTGGTCAATCCTAGAGTAGGTTCCATGTGCTTCTTTTTTTAAAAATTTTTTGACAGGCAAAGTGGACAGTGAGAGAGAGACAGAGAGAAAGGTCTTCCTTTTGCCGTTGGTTCACCCTCCAATGGCCGCCGCGGCCGGCGTGCTGCGGCCGGCGCACCGCGCTGATCTGATGTCAGGAGCCAGATGCTTCTCCTGGTCTCCCATGGGGTGCAGGGCCCAAATACTTGGGCCGTCCTCCACTGCACTCCCTGGCCACAGCAGAGAGCTGGCCTGGAAGAGGGGCAACCGGGACAGGATCGGTGCCCCGACCGGGACTAGAACCCGGTGTGCCGGCGCCGCAAGATGGAGAATTAGCCTAGTGAGCCGTGGCGCCAGCCTCCATGTGCTTCTGAGAAGAATGTAAATTCTTCATGTGTAGGATGAAAAGTTCTGTAGATATCTGTTAGATCCATTTGGGCTATAGTATCGTTTAAATCTATTGTCTCCTTGTTGATCTTCAGTCCTGTTGATATGTCTGTTTCTGAGAGTGGAGTATTGAAGTCCCCCAGTGCTATTGTAATGGAGTCTAAGTCTCTTTTTAAGTCCCTTAACATATCTTTTAAATAAACCGGTGCCCTGTAATTAGGTGCATAAACATTGATAATCATTATTTCTTCCTGTTGAATTGATCCCTTAATCATTATATAGTGCCCCTTTTTGTCTCTCTTAACAGTTTTTGTGTAAAAGTTTATGTTGTTGTCCAATATTAAGATGGCTACGCTCGCTCTTTCTTCATTTCTGTTGGCATGGTATATCTTTTTCCAACCTTTCACTTTCAGTCTGCATGCATCTTTGTTGGAAAGATATGTTTCTTGTAAGCAGCAAAAAGATGGGCTTTCTTCCTTAACCCCTTCAGCCAGTCTGTGTCTTTTAACTGGAGAGTTGAGGGCATTAACGTTCAATGTGACTATTAATAAGTAGTAATTTTGCCCTGCCATTTTCCAAAAGATATTTTCTAATATATGCTGTCTGCACATTAATGTTTATTGCATCTCAATTCACAATAGCTAAGACCTGGAACCAACCCAAATGCCCATCAAAAGAAGACTGGATAAAGAAATTATGGGACACGTACTCTATAGAATACTATACAGCAGTCAAAAAATGAAATCTGGTCATTTGCAACAAGATGGAGGAATCTGGAAAACATTATGCTGAGTGAAATAAGCCAGTCCCAAAGGGACAAATATCATAAGTTCTCCCTGATCAGTGACAACTAACTGAGCACCAAAGGGGAAACATGTTGAAGTGAAATGGACACTATGAGAAACAGCGATTTGATCAGCTCTTGTCCTGACTGTTGATGTACAATGTAAATCTTTATCCATTTTTGTATTTTTTTTTTGTTCTAGTACTACTGGTTGAACTCTGTAATTAACACACAATTATTCTTAGGTGTTTAAATTTTAACTGAAAAGTGACCCCTGTTAACTATAAGAGTGGGAATAAGAGAGGGAGGAGATGTACAATTTGGGACATGCTCAGTTGGACTTGCCCCAAATGGTGGAGTTAGAAATGTGCCAGGGAATTCCAATACAATCCCATCAAAGTGGCATGTACCAATGCCATCTCACTAGTCCAAGTGATCAATTTCAGTTCACAATGGATCGCACTGATAGGTTTAAGATCAAAGGGATCACACAAACAAGACAAGTGTCTGCTAATACTAACTGATAGAATCAAAAAGAGAGAGATCAATCCATCGTGGGAAGCGGGATACACTGCAGACTCATAGAATGGCAGGTGTCTTAAATAGCACTCTGGCCTCAGAATCAGCCCTTAAGGCATTCAGATCCAGCTAAAAAGCCCATGAGAGTATTTTAGGCATGGAAAGCCAAGACTCTGGGGAAAAAAAAAAAAGAAGACCTAAATGAAAGATCTCTGTGAGTGAGATCCCAGTGGAAAGAACAGGGCCTTCAAAGAAGGAGGTACCTTTCTCTGAAGGGAGGAGAGAACTTCCAGTTTGACTATGACCCTGTTGGAATAAGATCGAAATCAGTGAACTCTAAAGGCTTCCATAGCCTTGGCAACTCATGGCTAGAGCCTAGGGAGATTACTGATGCCATAAACAAGAGTGTCAAATTGTTAAGTCAACAACAGGAGTCACTGTGTACTTACGCCTCATGTGGGATCTATCCTTAATGTGTTGTCCAATGTGAAGTAAGGCTATAACTAGTACTGAAACAGTATTTTTACACCTTGTGTTTCTGTGTGGGTACAAACTGATGAAATCTTTACTTAGTATATACTGAGTTGATCTTCTGTATATAAAGATAATTGAAAATGAATCTTGATGTGAATGGAATGGGAGAGGGAGCGGGAGATGGGAGTGGTGTGAGTGGGAGGGAAATTATGGGAGGGGGAAAGCGATTATAATCCATAAACTGTTCTTTGGAAATTTATATTTACTAAATAAAATAAAGAAAAAAAGAGAAATGGGCAAAGAATTTAAACATATATTTTTCAAAGGAGGAAATCCAAATGGCCAATAGACACATGAAAAATGTTCAGGATCAGTATCCATCAGGGAAAAGTAAATCAAAACCATAATGAAGTTTCCCTCACCCCAGTTAGAATGGCTTTCATACAAAAATCCACAAATATAAAATGCAGGTGAGGATGTGGGGAAAAAGGCACCAGAATCAACTGTTGGTGGAAATGTAAACTAATAAAGTTGCTATGAAAGACAATATGGAGATACCTCAGAAATCTTAATACTGACCTACCATATGACCCACCCATCACACTCCTGGGAATTTACACAAGGGAAATAAAATCAGTAAAAAAAGAAGTGTCATCTGCACCTGCATGTTTATTGCAGCTCAATTCACTATAATTAAGAGATGAAAGCAAACTAAATGCCCAACAGTGGAAGACTAGGTAAAGGAATTATGGGATAAGTACACTATGGAATACTACACAGTGGTAAAAAAAATGAAATCTGGGTACATGGGCACTCCCTTGACTTGCATCCTCTGGTCTGCTTTAACAAAAACCAGGAGGAAAAGAAAGCTAGGCATCAGAAGCAATGGGTGGCAGGCCTATTAATGGCTGATCTGAACAGTGATCTGCCCTCAAGGAGACCCAACAGGCCAGTCCACTGCAGTCGCTTTCAATGTGGTAAGCCTGAGCTTCAGCAGAAGTCAGCTTGTGAAGAGCCCTGGCAGCTCTGCCAAGAGTTGGATCACTGGAAATGGACCTGCCCTGGAGTCGAAGGATGCCCTGGTCAGAGCCACAGATCTTATTGGCTCTAAGCTGAAAAGCCCTTCACTCAGCCCAACTTCCAAAGTGACCACTGCAGCTGAGGGGACGGCCAAGCAGGGTCAGCAACATTGCAGGCAGAACTGTAAATTTCTTGTTAGAGATGCCACCTGCCTTTACCTGACCAGCTCTCCTCCCAGGCCAGTCAAGTAATGAAAGTCAACAGAGTGCCTTCCCCTAGGAGGTTCACACCTCCCTTAGGATATACCCCATGTGAAGAGATAGATAGGTCTGGGCCTCTTAACTTACAAGGCCTAAAGCCCAACAGATTATTAGCAAGCCCCTTCTATCAGGTTCTATTTGCCTCTCAATCAGAAAACTTAATTGTAGCTTAGACAGCACCTTTCTTAGCTCCTCTAATAATGACTCTGTGCTTTGTTCTAGACCCTGTCTAGCGCACTTGGGCCTCATTCCTTTGTAATCATAACCTCTACTCTACCACCAATGGCTCTACTCCCATCCTGTGTGTACTGATGGTCCTCTTCCCCACTTAATGCTGTATAATTTTCAGACCTAGTTAATGCCACTCTTAGGATCATTGGTTACTATCCTCACCCTGTCTTTTATGATCTTGTCTAAATATGATCAGAGTCGGCGAACTTGGAAGGCTTCCATAGCCTTGGCAACTCATGAGGAGAGCCTAGGGTGGTTACTGGCGCCATAAACTAGAGTGTCAATTTGTTGTGTCAACAACAGGAGTGACTGTGCACTTGCTCCTCATGTGGGATCTGTGTCCTTAATGTGCTATACATTGTGATTTAATGCTATAACTAGTACTCAAACAGTATGTTTCACTTTGTGTTTCTATGTGGGTGCAGACTGTTGAAATCTTTACTTAATATATCCTAAATTGTTCTTCTGTATATAAAGAGAGTTGAAAATGAATCTTGATGTGAATGGAAGGGGAGAGGGAGCGGGAGAGGGGAGGGTTGCAGGTGGGAGGGAAGTTGTGGGAGGGAGAAGCCATTGTAATCCATAAGCTGTGCATTGGAAATTTATATTCATCAAATAAAAGTTTTAAAAAAATGAAATCTGGTCATTTCTAACAAAATGGATGAATCTGGAAAAACAGTTTACTTAGTGATATAAGCCAGTCCCAAAGGCACAAACACCATACAGAATTCTCCCTGATCTGTGAGAACTAATAGAACATCTAAAACAAAATCTGTAGAAGTGAATTTGATACTTCAAGAAGGGATGATTTGTGCAGCCTTGTCTTGACTGTCAAGGAAAAAATTTGGTGTTTTTTTTTTGTTCTATCTTCATAATATTTGTTGAACTCTTTACTTAATAAGAGTGGGGATAAGAGAAGGAGGGGGAAGTATGTAACTGTAAAACTGTATAGTTCTGCATATATTCTTACAGAATTACTTCCAGGAGTATAGTTTAAGAACTTGACACTGAACCCTACATCCCATTAAGGTGGGTGGTAAAAATGCCATCTTAAGTGTTAAACTGATCTTATGAAGTTTTGAAGTGAACACATAGATAGGATTAAGTGTTAAAGTGATCATATAAATAGGATCAAGTGTATGGTAATACTAATAGATAGAATTAAAAAGAAGAGAAAGTTCCAACATGGGAAGCAGTCCACACAGCAGTCTCCTAGAATGATAATTGCTTTAAGTAACACTCTGACATCAGAATCAGCCCTTATGGCATCCTGGTCTGGCTGAAAAGCCCATGAGAGCATTTCAGGCATAGAAAGCCAAGACATTATGGCAAAAAATGTTCTACATGAAGGCTCTCTGTGAGTGAGAACCTGGTGGAAAGAGGTGGCCATCAAAGAAGGATGTATTTTTCTTTATGAACTTTTTTAACAATTTATTTTCAAAGAATAATTAAGACAAAGATAGATTTGCCATGTACCCCTTTCCCTCATAAATGCTTAGACTGCCCTATTATCAAGGTTCTCCAACAGAATAGTACACTTGTGACAGTTTATGAAATAATGTGGACGTGCATCATTCACTCTTAAGTCCATAATTTATACTAAGGTTCACTTTGGGAGTTGCACATTTCATGAGTTTGGAGAAATGCATAATGAGAAAGATCCATAATTATAGCAAATACAGAGTATTTTTGCACAGTTCAAAAAAATCCCCTTTTCCCTGCCAGTTCATTCCCCAGCTGCTGCCTAACCCATGGCAACCATTGTTCTTTTTACTGTCTCTGTGGTTTTAACTTTTCTTGAATTCCATATTGTTGGGGTCATTTAGTATGTAGCCTTTCCTATTATTATGAATCTTGGGCTGCACCAGATATTTTGTTCTCAGTGAGTCATTTCTTTTTGCCACTGAATTCTGTTTTCTGTTTATAACAGAGTATATTACTCCCATTACCAACTATAGGACATTGTCTTTGCTTCTAAGTCTTAACCATTACGGATAAAGCTGCTACAAATATGTATGTGTAGGTTTCTTTGTTGATGTAAGTTTTCAACTCCTTTGGGTAAATTGCAGTTAGTATGGTTGCTGGGTGGTATAAGATCATATTTGGTTTCCAAGAAACCATGCCATTGCCTTTTGAAGTGGCTATATCTTTATGCTTTCCCACTATCAATGAATGTGAATTCTTGTTGCTTCATGGCCTCACCAGTATTTGTTGTTGTCAGTGTTAATCCTTCTAACAGATGTGAAATAGTCTTCAGATTCTAGGGGCTGCCTGTATTCCTTGGCTCAGGCCCTTCCCTCCACCTTCAAAGCTCATCAGTTTACTAAAACCTTTATTTAACATGGTCACAATTCCTTTTTCTGGCTAGGAACTCAGCTCTTCCCCTTATAAGGCTAATTGTATTGAACAGGCCTGGAGCCAGCACTGTGGTATAGTGGGTAGAGCCTGCCTGAAGTACCGGGATCTCATGTGGCCACCGGTTCAAGTCTTGGCTGCTCCACTTCTTACCCAACTCCCTGCTTTTATGCCAGGTATGCAGCAGAGGATAAACCAAATGCTTGGATCCCTGCAACCATGTGGGAGACCTGGATGGGGCAGACAGAATACAAATCAGTGCCCATATGGGATGCTGGTGCTGCCAGCAGCAGTGGCTTAATCCACTGCCCCATGGTACCAGCCTCATCAAATCTTTAGTTTAATCACATCTACAAAGTACTTTTTTTTTCATGGAAAGTAGTACCTGGATTCTAGGGATTGGGACATAAGTATTTGGTAGTATTTATTATTGTCTCCCAGAGTATCTGAAGTCATTTTAGCATTTTTATAACAACAGATAGCACCTGTTTGCATGTGTGTTTGTACATCTGTATGTGTGATTCAGGACAGGACATGGCATTTGCTCAGAGTAACTCAGTAGAAATATCACAGAAGTAAATAAGTATATATGTACTTACATCTACTAAGAAAGTATGACTTTATTTAAGGAAATATCTATATTGTCATATATTTCAAAGGAAACACTGAGGATTAGTATTTTATTCTTAGATGTATGGATATTTCTAGTATTTGTAGCTATCATTTTTCTCTTTCATTTATTTATCAGGGAAATTTCTGTTATTAAAATTTTTAAAAATCATGGAAACATTGCTCTTTTAACATATTTAAGGACAAATGCTTATTTCTAAAGAAGTGCTGAACTAGAATTTTCTTGATTTGATTTTTTTGTTCTCTTTTCCTATTTGGAACTCAGATGACTCATTTAATTTAGAACATAATTTAAAAAGTTCTCTAATTTGGAAATTATTCCTTTGATTTTATGTTTCCCGTAGTCTTTGCAACTACTTAAAATGTCGTGCAAAGACAATTTTATGCATGATATTAATCTCTTTTCTCTTAGTGCTATCTTTGTTGCTTCTTATGAAGTCTGTTCAAAATTATTTGTAATTTCTTAACAAGATGAATTTCTAATCCTGCCTTACTCAAAGACAACATTATTTAAAAAAATAAAGATTTATTTACGAAAGGTAAAGAGAGAGGGAGAAGAGGAGGAGAAAAAGGAGGGAGAGAGAGAGAGAGAGAGAGATCCTTTATCTGTTGTTTCACTTCCAAAAAGGCTGCAGAAGCTGGAGCTGGGCCATGCAGAATCCAGGAACCAGGAATTCCATCTGGGTCTCCTTTATGTGTGGTAGAGGCCCAAGACTTTGTCTGTCTTCTGCTGCCTTTCCCAAGCTCATTAGCAGGGAGCTGGATCAGAAATGGAGGAGCCAGGACTTGAACAGGCCCTCATCTGGAATGCTGGCATTATAGGCAACAGCTTAGTCCACTAAAACACAACACCACCCCGAATATTCCATGATTTTAAAAAAATCATAAAAACCTGCATTGTTAAGCTTTAATCTTTAGACACACCATATTAGACTTCAAACTATTTCACAGTTCAGTGTAAATCTCCCATGTGCATTTACAAAATTGAATACCCTAAAGAGAGCTCTGCAAGTGTTAACTTTTATTCTTATACAGATGGATCTGTAATTTTTTCCTTTAATAAGTCGCTGTCTGCATTTTACATAATTCCAGTGGAATTGGTTCTTGCGGTTTATGGCAATTTGGTTGATAACATCTGCTTTCTTTTTTCCTTCGTTCAAAGATAAGGTATCCACTGAATTTAGCAACAAAGCAGAAAACTGCTGAATTTGATAAAAATATAAGATTTTAAAAAGCAAAGTAGAAGATAAAAAGGGACTCACATTTTAGGGGCTAGAAAATTTAATTGAGAGGCATTGCGGTGAAACAGGTTAAACCACTATTTGTGATGCTGTCATCCTATATTGGAGTGCCTGTTAGAATCCTGGCTGCTCTGCTAATACACCTGACATTGCAGCAGCACATGGGCAACCATGTGGCAAACCTGGATGGATTTCCCGGCCTCTAGATTTTCCCTGGTCCAGAACTAGCTATGGTGGCCATTGGGGGGGTATGAATCAGTGGAGGGAAGGCCTCTCTCTCTCTCTTTCTCTCTAACTCTTCCTCCCAAATAATAAATAAATATTTTTAAAAAAGAAAAATCAATTGTTGGATCATTTTGATAATTAATAAGTTGAGTGCAAGGGAGTGTAAGGAGGTAGAAGGGAGTATAAGAAACATAATTATGAAGAAGTGCTGTTGGGCTCTGAAGGAAGGATGGAGAACCTGTTTGTCTTTTGATGGCTGACATTAACTTTGGTTATTCTGACTTTTTAAAAAAGATTATGTATACATTATTTTCTTTCATTGTAGATTGGAGGAGGAAGATACACATCATCTTCAATTATCAGTTTTCTACAAATCAGATTAAATAAATATCTTAAATATTGGGTCTATAAAAATAACAGTACATAGTCAGAAAAGACCCAATATTATTCTTTATTAATAGCATCCCACAAAAAAGGTATTTGATGAGTTTCCTGAGGAGATGAGAAACAATGCACATTACAATGTGAATTTCATTAGCTGGCTCCAATATTTCTATCACAAATCTAAAATGAAGGTAAAAAACAGTGGGAATAAAAAAAAAAAAAAAAAAACCTACCTGGAGGAATCATAGCCCCACTGAAGTTGGAGGTCTTTAGGACACTCTGTAAGTGCTGACTAAAGCAAGATGACCAAAGGCCTTAGGCCCCCGCACCCACATGGGAGATCTGAAAGATGCTCCTGGCTTCTGGTTTCAGATCAGTCCAGCTCTGGCTGTTGTGGCCATTTGGGGAGTGAACCAGCAGATGGAAAACCTCTCTCTCTCTCTCTCTCTCTCTCTCTCTTTCTGCCTCTGCCTTTCAACTGAAAATAAACAAATAAATCTTTAAAAAAGAGAGAGAAAAAAAATCAAAAGATATTCTTAATATTTTATGACTACTTAAAGAGTGATCAACTATCCAGGGCTATATACTATACTTGAGATCATGTGTCTTTGGAAAATCTGTTTCAAGCAAATCAGGGATGGAGTAAGTGATCCCTCCCTCTCCCTCTCTTTCTCTCTTTCCCAGCATAAATTATGAATCTTTCTGAGTACCAGAATTTCTCAATTCAAAATCTCTCAGACATCCCAGATAATTTGTTGAATATTACCGACATCTAGCCCTAAATTTACGTCTTAAACTCTTGTATTGTTTTTGTTTTTTCAGAGGAGAATAAACTGTGGATTTCCATGGCATTTGATTACACAGTGAAATATTTATATCTCTAGGTGCATTGTTGGAGTAGAAACAAAAAATAAAATCAAAACACTCAGCAAGAGTCTGCAGGAGTTTGAGCAGCAAGTTTCCCTGTACCATAATCAAGAACAGCTATTGTCAGAATTAAATAACTTGTTCCAGGTAGATTTGTTTTCTTCTGTGGCAGCATTGCCCTGATTCATGCTGCTGTCGTGGTGGAAGAAGGTGACCTAGAGGCACATTTGTGATGCATTGGCTGTGCTAATTTTGAAATTCTCTGCCTCATATGCAGTAATGATATATGGTAACAGTGACTTGGAGCTCCTTAGAGATCTTACTGTAGAAAAATGGATAGAAACTTGGACATACTCATCCAATTTCCCTATTGTTCATTAAGCAGCATTGGTTGTGAATTATGGAAGGAAATTCTATAAATATTAATATCTTATGTCATTATAAGTAGTAGTTTCCAGCTTATTATTCTAAAATATTTTCTAGTACTGGGATTTTAGTAATATTAAAAAATTGTCCAACTGTAAGAAAGTGTTGCAGACCAACAATTTAAGCCAAATTATTATCGTCACTGACAACAGCAGTTGCTTCCAATTAATTCCTTTTGGTAGGCTTTGTTTCAACTCAGTTCTTGCTGAATGTAGATGTATGGAAGTGAAAATACCAAAACTCTTGGAGTCAGAGAGATGCCAGTTCAATAACTGAGTTTCCAGCCCTGCAGTGTGATTTCTTAGGCAATTATGTGATTTCCTCAAGCCTCAGTTTCCTTAATTGTAAAACGTAGATATCTTGTTTTTGTAATTTATTTAGGAGATTAAATGCTAACACATATTAAGCACAGGGCACACAACAAACACTTTTCAGACTTTTCTCTTCAAATCTGCTCAATACTTACTAACCAACAGGAGGGAGACTTTTCATCATCTGCTTATTCAATATGTGACTTCTCTGAGGCAGCCCGAACCCTTTGGTTTAAGTAGAAATAGAAAGTGTTTCTCAACTTCAGGTACAAAAGAGGGAAATCATGGGTAGAGGAATACAGGTGGCAGAAATGCTATTTTTTTTAAGATTTATTTATTTATTTGATTCAGTGTTATAAAAAAGGAGAGGCAAAGGCTGAGAGAGAAACAGATGTTTCATCCACTGGCTCATACCCCAAATGTCTACCAAGGCCAGGGCTGGGCCAGGGCCAAGCCAGGAGCCAGTGTCTGGGTCTGCCACATAGGTGCAGGGGTTCAAGGACTTGGACCATCTTCCATTGCTTTTCCTGGGCACATTAACAGGGAGCTGGATCGGAAGTGGAGCAGCCGTGGCATGAAACCAGTGCTCAGGAATGCTGTTCTGAAGATGAGGGCTGCCTGCCCTGCTTTTCCTACCAGTGATTACTTTCCCGACCGAGAGACCCAGATACTTAGGTGTATAACAAATGCATTTTGAGGGGCCGGTTCTGTGGAATAGCAGGTAAAGCCGCTGTCTGCAGTGCCAGCATCCCATATGCATGCCGGTTCGAGTCCCGGCTACTCCACTTCTGATCCAGCTCTCTGCTATGGCCTGAGAAAGCAGTAGAAAATAGCCCAAACTCCTGGCTCCTGGCTTCAGATCAGCATAGCTCAGCTATTGTGGTCAATTGGGGAGTGAGTGAATCAGCAGACGGAAGACCTCTCTCTCTCTCTCTCTCTCTCTACCTTGCCTTCTCTCTCTGTGTAACTCTGATTTTCAAATAAATAAATCAATCTTAAAAACAAACAAAAAATGGGGTTTGGGACAAGCGCTGTGCACAGCAGGTTAAAAGGCTATTTGCAGTGCCATCATCTCATGTGGGCTCTGGTTCCAGTCCCAGCTGCTCCACTTCCAATCCAGCTCCCTGCTAATGTGCCTGGGAAAGCAGCCAAAGATGGCCTAAGTGCTTGGGCCCCTGCACCCATGTGGGAGACCCAAAAGAAACTCTTGGCTCCTGACCTGGGTTTGGCCCAGGCCTGGCCTTTGTGGCATTTGGGGGAGTGAATCAACAGATGGACAACTTGTCTCTACCTCTCTCTGTAAAACTCTGCCTTTCAAATAAATAAAATAAATCTTTACTAAATCAATAGGGTTCCCTATTTGTCAAAGCATTTGTCTAAATCTTGCATACGGTCATTTTTATGAATTATCATGTATATAATGTGCGCAAATATATTTGTAATACAGATATAGTCTATTTACAACATCTGCTCATAAAGAATAATGGATAATTATTCTTGTTGAGTTTTACTATCTTAAGATATAAGATTAAAAATTATTTCACTCATTGTAATTCTAAAATTAATTCAATCTATTACAGCTGTAACACTTAAAAATCTTTTCAGAAATACACACTGGCATAGTTAAATTCCCAAGATCCTCAGCTCTTTCAGAATGGACTAAATGGATGATATCATTGTTTACAAAGTTTATGGATGTAATGCAGTTTATGTTGAGAAATAGAGTTCATCCCTTCAAAAAATAACTTTTCAATTTTTATTTTAAATTTTTATTTATATAAAATGAACACATTTCACATATACAGATTTAAAAGAATAATGATAGTTCCCACCTTGTCCTCACTCCTGCCCACACTCACATGTTCAAAATTATGTTTCATAATGTGCTAAAAACTCCTAGATGAGTGAAAGGAATTGGAAGTTAGACACCTCTAATTTTCATCTTTTGTTAGTTACATTATTTATTCAAATGATGTATCTGCTAGGTCTCGTGGTAACCGAAACCATAGGTATTTCCACATCTAGCTCAGATTTACTTGGCTTTAATTTGAACACATACGACTATTTCTCCCTTTTCAGTGCCAGCCACTGTAAATGATCCTGGGAGATTTATGAACCCAATTGTCACTCATAATGAGAATTTCAACAATGAAAATCAACACTGGAAAAAACTATAGGTCAAAGGGGAAAAGACCTGTTTCTGTCTTCCATAAATAACCACTTTTTATGCATCAGTTTTTCATGAAAACCAGAAGTCCTAGAAGATCAGAAGGATGTTTTCATGCTGACGTTTCACACACTTATGTCCTCCATTCAATACTGACTCACAGGCTGAGAATCTTTCCCGTGGTACTGTCTCCTTTTACATTAGGGTTTTGTCACGTTCTCGTTCTTCCCATATATATGCCTTCTCTTCAAATATAGGAATGATGTTCACTTAAAAAAAACTATAGAGAAATGGAAAATTCCCCTATCAGGTTTTCAATATTTTCTCATAGATAAAGCAGAAACATACTACATGTCAAATTGTTCTAGAGCTTAGCTGCGGTCTGGGAAAAGTGACTGAATAATTATTCTGAGGAACATTACTAGAAGAAATCCCAATATTCAGATTTTGGGTGACAGCTGGAGGGAGTTAGGAGCATTAATTCTCTATCCTCTTGATATCATTTTCTTAATCTATATATAATCTTTTTAGTGTCACCAAGCATGGAATGATAGAAAATCTGCTTTCCTAAAATGATAACACTACTACTACAAAATTTACTGAGATTATTAGATGTCTTTGATTGTCATTGTGTTATCAAGTGGAACTGAATGATCAATTCAGACTATTGTTTTTAGTCAGTTTCTTATCTTACATGATTTATCCTTCTCTTGACTTTAGAATACTTATTTTATTTATTTTGAGTGCATATTTGTGAAGTATTTGTTTTGCTAACCTGTTTTTGTTCTTGTCCTTTTTTCATTGTGTTCTCTTCTCTCCTCTACTTTTCCTTCTCTCTCTCTCTTTTCTTTCTTTCCCTCCCTTTTTCCCTCTATTTTGCCCCTCCTTCCCTCCCTCCCTTCCTCCCTCCCCCCTTCCCTCCTTCCCTCCCTTCCTCCCTCCCTTCCTTCCTTCTTTCTTTTATTCTTTTATTTAGAAAGGAGTGGACACATACAGATAGAAACATAGAGGGGCCAGAGAACAAGAGATATATCAATTGCATCTACTGGCTCATTCCCCAGATGTTCATGATGACTGGAACTGGGCCAGGCCAAAGTCAGAAAGCAGGAACTCAATCCAGGTGTCCTATGTGGGTGGCAGGAACTTAACTACTTGAACTGTCACTGCTGTTTCCCAGGTCTGCATTGGTGGGAAGCTGGAATTGAACCCTGATGCTCCAATGTGGGACAGAGAAATTCTGACTGTTATTTTAACTGCTAGGCCAAATACATGCCTTTTCACTATTTTCTTTCCTAAATATAATCTATTTATTTTTTGGCTTATGTGGTGCAAACTTTATTTTTTTAAAACATTATAGGTTTAAGGGCCAACGTCCTGGTGTATTGGGTTACATGGCTTTTTGAAATGCAGGTATCCCATATGGACACTAGTATGAGTCCTGGCTGTTCCACTTCAGATCCAGCTCCCTGCTAATATACTTGGAAAGCAGCAGAAGATGGCCCAAGTGCTTGGGCCCCTGCACCCACGTGGGAGACCCAGAAGAATCTCCTGGCTCCTGCTTCAGATTGGTGGAGCCCTAGTTGTTGTGGATATCTAGGGAGTAAACAAGCAGATGGAAGACCTCTCTGTGGTGCGCGCTCTCTCTCTCTCTCTCTAATTCTGTCTTTCAAATAAATGAAATAAATCCTTAAAAAATTAAAAAATAGGGGCCGGCACTGTGGCAGAGTGGGTTAATGCCCTGGCCTGAAGCGCCAGCATCCCATATGGGCGCCAGTTCGAGACCTAGCTGCTCCACTTCCAATCCAGCTGTCTGCTATGGCCTGGGAAAGCAGTAGAATATGGCCCAAGTCCTTGGGCCCCTGCACCCATGTTGGGGACCCAGAGGAAGCTCCTGGCTCCTGGCTTCAGATCAGCGCAGCTCCGGCCATTGCGGCCAATTGAGGAGTGAACCAGCGGATGGAAGGAAGATCTAACTCTCTCTCTGCCTCTCCTCTCTCTGTGTAACTCTGACTTTCAAGTAAATAAATAAGCAAATAAATCTTTTAAAATACTGGAGATAAAATATTAAAAAATTTAAAAATATAGTCTGATAATTTTTAAATCCTTACTTTTCCTGACATAAAATACTCATACATTATAGAAAATTCCTTTGTATATTTGTCACTGCCATAATATTATGCAATATACCTTGATAAGAAATTTTAGTGATTTTACTATTCAAATAAATAAGAAGTTGAATGCTATTTTAGCTACTGCTTTCTTCAGCTATAATTGTATTTTTAAACTGATTTTTTTGGAGGGAAAAATCAGAATCTTGATTTTTTTTTTAAAAATCCTCTTGTATTACCCATAAGGGCTCTAAATATGTACAGACTGTGTAATTACTTGTGTTACATACATTCTTTATAGGAGGGAAGGTGGGTCCCGATAGGAAATTCCTGATGAAAATTATTTCACTCTCACATCAACGACCAAACTACTTTTTTATGTAGAATTTAAGAAAACAAAAAGGATCTAAGATAACAATATACCACTTGTGGCACAACTTTGTATTCATATTCCATTCTTTTTTGTTCCAGATATTATTATCCAATCAAAATTTATGCCAGAACGCTAGCCCCAAATGTCTGCACTTTTCAGTGAATCCAAGAAGTATATGTTGGGTGTGAGTTTTGAGCTCCAGGGTGGGCCAAATATCCAGAGTAACACCCAAGTTGGGCATGGTAAATGTCAATGCCTGGGTGTTAGCCTCCAGTGTGTTTCACACCACTGAATGAATTGCACAAATGATCTCCACTGTCCTATTTGTGAGCAGAGTTCCCACTGCAATTATCTGCTCTAGGCAACCAAGGAGCTTCAAGCATGTGGAGTCACACCCAGTGATTGCCCAGAGTCCCAGCTACAACCTGCACCTGCTCAATGTATCCACTGAGTTCCTTCAGTCTCAGCACAGAAGGCTCCCACGATTGTTTTAAGGTATCAGGTATCAGGTATCAGGTATCAGGTATAAGGCAGTGGTCTGTTTTCATACTCCAGCACATGAAGATCCAGTTTTCCCAGTATCATTTGTGGAAAAGACTGTCCTTTTTCCATGGATTGATTTTGGCTCTTTCATAAAATAATACTAGGTTCTAGATGCATGAAATGATTTCTGAGGTTTCTTTTGTGTTCTATTGGTCTACATATCCATTTTTATTTTTTAAATTTTTTATTTTTATTTTTTTTTTATTTTTGACAGGCAGAGTGGACAGTGAGAGAGAGACAGAGAGAAAGGTCTTCCTTTTTCATTGGTTCACCCTCCAATGGCCACTGCGGCCAGCGTGCTGTGGCGGGCACACCGCGCTGATCTGAAGGCAGGAGCCAGGTGCTTCCCCTGGTCTCCCATGGGGGTGCAGGGCCCAAGGACTTGGGCCATCCTCCACTGCACTCCCAGGCCAGCTGGACTGGAAGAGGGGCAACCAGGACAGAATCCGGTGCCCTGAACGGGACTAGAACCCGGTGTGCCGACGCCGCAAGGCAGAGGATTAGCTTATTGAGCCTCTGTGCCGGCCAACTACATATCTATTTTTGTGATAGTACCAGGCTGTTTCAATTGTAACTGCCCTGTAGTATGTCTTGAAATCTGGTATTGTAATGCCACCAGGTTCATTTTTTGTTTTCAATTGCTTTAGCTATTCCAGGTCTCTTGTGTTTCCATATAAGTGTCTGCATTGTTTCTTCTAGATCTGAGAATGTCATTGGTATTTTGATTGGGGTCACATTGAATCTGTAAATTTGTTTTGGTAGTATGATGATGATATTAATTCTTTCAATTCATGAACATGAAACATTTTTCCATTTTTTGTCTTTTTCTGTTTACTTCTTTAATGATGTGTAAGTTTCATTGTAGAAATCTTTCACATCCTTGGTCAAATTTATTTCAAAATATTTATTTTTTGTGATTGTGAATGATACTGATTTTAAAAGATCTTTATAAGCCATGGCATTGTCTGCATGCAGAGCTATCGATTATTGTATGTTGATTTCATATCCTACCACTTTAACAAACTCTTTCATGGAGTTCCAATAATGTCTTAGTGGAGACTTTTGGTTTCCATATATTTATATATATATATATATATATATATATATATATATATATTTTAAAAGCCTAGTAGAACTCAGCAGTGGAGCCATCTAATCTTGGGCCTTTGTTTGTTATGTGTGTCTGTATTAGTGATTTAATCTCTTTCTTGGTTATTGGTTTATTTAAGTTTTCTGTGCCTTTATGGTTCAGTTTTGGTAGATTGTATGTGTCCAGAAATATATCCATTTCATCTAGATTTTCCAATTTGTGTGTGCAACTTGTCATAATTTTGTGGTGATTTTTTAAAATTATGTGATATCCATTATAACTTCTCCTTTTCATCTCTGATTTTATTAACTGGGGTTTCTCCCTTATTTTTTTGGTTAGCTGGTCCAATGGTGCATCAATTTGGATTATTTTTTTCTGAAAACCAGCTCTTCATTTCATTGATCTTTTGTATCAATTTTTTTGGTCTCAATTTTGTTCATTTTTTCTTGAATTGTCATCATTTATTTCCTCCTACTGATTTTTGTTTGATTTGCTCATATTTTTCTAGGTCCTTGAGAGGCATTGTTAGATCATTTGTTTGATGCCTTTCTAATATCTTGATGTAGGCACTACTTATTATAAACTTTCCTCTTAACACTGCTTTTGTTGTGTTGCATAGGTTTCTATGGTTTCTGTAGGTTTTGATGTGTTGTGCTGTCATCTTCATTTGTTTTCATGGATTTTTTTTTTTATTTTACTATTGATTTCTTCTATGACCCACTGTTCATTTATGAGCATTTTATTCAGTCTCCATGTGTTTTCAATAATTTCTGGAGTTTCTTAACTTGTAAATTTCCAGATTCATTCTATTGTGGTCAGAAAAGATAGATGGTTTCATTCCAAATTTTGTTTAAAATTTGCTGAGTCTTTCTTTGTGGCCTAGTATGTGGCTTATCCTAGAGAAAGTCTGATGCTCTGATGAAAAGAATGTGTATGTATCCTTCATGTGTGCATTGAAATAGTCTGTAGATATAAATTAGGTAAATTTGGTTTATAGTGTAGAGTAGCTCCCATATTTCTTTGTGATTTTCTGTCTAGTTCATCTGCCCACAACACTAGCCCCATGTCTCCATCTTTAAATGGAGAATTTAGGTCATTTACATTCAAAGTTATTATTGGTAAGTATTGACTTGGCTCTGCCATTTTTCCATAAATATTCCTGTTGATTGCTTTGGCTTTCCTTTGTACTTTTGCTAGGAGATTTTCTACCTTCACTTTCTTACATATTGATGACTATCTTTCTATGTTTCTTTATATAGCACACCCTGAAGCATCTTTTAAAAGGCTGGATGAGTGGTGATGTATTCTTTTAATTTCTCATTGTTATGGAAGTTCTTTATTTCACCTTCATTCATAAATTAGAGCTTTACAGAGCACAGTATTCTGAGTTGAAAGTTTATTTTCTTTTTCTTTCTTTAGACTTGGACTATGTCTCTCTACTCTCTCATAGCCTGTATTATTTCTGGTGAGAAATCAATGGTGAGTCTATCTGGAGATCCTTTGAAGGTAATCTAGCATTCCTCTTGTGTACATTATAGAATCTCTTCTTTATGTTTTACTTTTGAAATTTTAACTATAATGTGTCATGGTGAAGATCTATTTTGATCATGTCTATTAGGAGTTCTATGTGTTTCCTATACTTGGACGTCCCTTTCTTTCCCCAAATTAGGGAAGTTTTCTGGTATTATTTCACTGAATAGGTTTTCTATTCTGTACTCTCTTTCCACACCCCAGGAACTCATGAAAAATGAAGTCATTTTATATTTTCCTATAAATCTCAAACACTCTTTTTAGTTTTTCTAATTTCTTCTTCTTTTTTGTTTTTGTTTTGTTTTGGTATAACTTACATATTTCCAAAAATTTGTCTTCTAGCTTGGATCATCTATTGTTAAGTTTTTCCACTGTATTTTTATTGGGCCTATTAAATTCTTAATTTCTAATACTTCAGTTTGATTTTTCTGCAATATCTCTATCTTATGGAAAGATTTGTTAGCCCTGCCATGTATGGATTTGCTTTAACTAAAAAAACATTATTTTTCTCATTAATTTGCACCCAAATTGAATAAAATCATGCTTCAGTCATGACCCTTATTCTCATAACCCTTGCTCCACTGATTTCAAATCTTTACCAAGTAATAAGATCATTTTGCAAACATCACTTTCATATCAAAACCTGAAATTAATAAGTACAATAAATGGTTGCTAATGAAATTAATGAATAACTTGTTAGTAGTGAAAGCATATCTTTATGGATGTTTTCCAAAATAAGGAATAATATAAATATCAAAATTTAAAACACCTTCTTAAAATTTCTCCAGAAGGCTGGCATCGTGGTACAGTTGATTAAGCCACTGCCTGCTATGCCAGCTTATATATCTGAGTCTTGGTTTGAGTTCAGGCTGCTCTACTTTCCATCCACGTCCCTACTAAATGCACCTGAGGTAGCTACAGAAGATGGTGCAAGTGCTTGGCCCCCTCCCATTTACCTGGGAGACTTGGATGTACTTAAAGGATCCAGGCTTTGGCCTGGTCCAGTCCCCGCTGTTGCAGGCATTTGGGGAGTGAACCAGTGTATGTACTCTCACTTTCTCTCTCTCTCTCTCTCTCTCTCTCTCTCTCTCTCTCTTTCTCTCCCCATTTCTTCAGTTGTTTTCTCTCCCCACTCCCATCAGTCTGCTTTTCGAATAATAAAATAAATTGTATTTTAAAAATCTATAGAAACTGTGAATGCTTTTTCAGGCAAGAAAATAATAAATGAGGCACAGAGAGAGAAAAAAATAACATTCGTGTGTGTGCTTCCATTCACTCCTTCCTTCCCCCAAGTACCTACAATGGCTGGGAAAGGACAGGCGAAGGAGCCAGGAACTGAAAGACAATATAGGTCTTCTACATGGTGGCATGGTCTGAGATACTTTGAGCCATCACCAGCTGCCTCCCAGAGTCTTCACTGGGGTGAAATTGGAAACAGAAACCAAAGCTGGAAATTGTACTCAGGTACCATGAAATAGGGTACGGGGCACCTTAACAGATTTCCTGAACACTAGGCCAAGCACCCATCCTGTAAGATAATTGTTTCTTATTACGAATCATCAACTTTATAAGAAACAGATTCAGGCTGCTATGTCTGCTCTCAGAACCAAATAAATCCTCAGGCCAAAGGCCAAGGGAATCCTTTCAGAGGTAGCTTCTAGCCAGCCAGGAGCTGTTCCCAGCCTAAGTCCAGCTGAGTCTGACCTTTGCTTCAAATTTAAATCAGCCATTTTTATGCTTACCTGGAACTTTGGCCTTGTTTTCCAAATTTAATGTAGCTAATGCGAAACTCTGCTTTTCTTTCCTAGTCTATCTTTTGCTTTGATTTCCTTAGATTTCTTTTGTTTCTGTTTGTCCATACGCTCATTTATTCATGGGTTACCCATGGCTATTTTTAATGGCTTTCTTCCTCAGACCAGTCACTTGCCAAGCTCTATGCAGTTTTTTTTGTGTGTGTGTGTTTGTGTATGTGTGTATATATATATATAAAATCTTTCGGGAGAACCCTTTCACTTTTTGTTTTTGCTGTTAATACAATGATCTAGGCATTTGCAAATGACAGAGTGCTTGAACTGGTTCTTTTTTCCTCTCCCAATCTGTCCCACATGTCAGTGTCAGATTGATTTTATAGAAATGCAACTTTGTAGACTTCTCAATTTTTTCATAAAGCACTCTTATTGGCTTTTCCATAAAATCTAAACAATTCAACAAGCATCCATGTCGAGACTTTTTGCTAATTCCTGTATTCAGCTCTAGCTAATCTGATGTAATTTCACTGTTCCTAATGCAGCTCCTGGCTTCCTGCCTCCTCATGTTTACGCTTGTCATTTTCTGTTCATGGGATGCTGTCGTCTTCCCAAATTTGATAACACCCACTGCAGATGTCAACTTATTTTAAAATCGTCCTGGTATTCACAATTCATGTATCATTGTTGTTGGTTTTCCTTTTTTATAGTTAGAGTTTACCTTATGGTTTGTGACACAATGAATATTTTACATATCTTACAAAAGTTTAGGAGATAGAAACTATGTCATATATATACATATATATATTTATATTTATTTGCTCACATGTCATGCATAGAATTATTTAAAAATTAAATACAGAGAATTAGAGGAATTACTGAAGCCAATAAATAAAGGAAGAGAAAAATGGAAAGTTATCTTTTTTGGGGAGAGATAGACATTTGGTATTTGGTAAGGTGGTTAAAATGCCATGTAGAGTGCCCAAATCCTATATCAGAGTGCCTGTGTTTGAGTTCCAGCTCTGTTTCTGATTCAGCTTCCTTTTAATGATCATTGTGGGAGGCAGAAAATAATAGTTCAAGAACTTGGGAATCTGTCAAACACATGAGAAACCGGAATTGTCTCATTCACGTGGAAGACCAGGTTGGAGTTCCAGGCTCCCAGCTTCCCCTGCCACAGCAGGGGAAGTATTCTGGGCATTTGGGGAGTAAACTAGCAGTTCAAAGATTACTTCTATCTGTCTGTCTATGTGTGTCTCTGTCTCTGACTTTCATACAAATAAAATTATTTTTACAAATTGGAGGAAGTTTTTATAATGGTACAAATAAAATGTTGTTTACCAAATGACTGCAATAGCCAGGGCTGGACCAAGCCTAGCAAGGAGTATGGAATTTCCATGTAGGTGGTAGAAATCTATCCACTTGAGCCATCATATATTGTCTTCCAAGGAGTGCATTAGCAGGAAGCTGGATTAAAAGTGGAGTTGGGGCTGAAACCCAGGCACTTCAATATGGCATGTAGGTGTACCAGTCCACATGTTCATCTCACCACATACATCTGCCCTGTCATTTTATAAGTTAGTCACATTAATTATCTTTGTGAATATAGTATAAGAGGCCTTAAGAAAATAGTATAAGCTTTTCATATAATGCAAAGCTATCAATTCTGACATCATTTTATTGAATTTTCAGAACTGAAAGTTATGTCTTGTAACCTTATTACTCATCAAACAGAAAATAACTTCCTAAAATTAGCATGAGTATAACATGTAAAATATTTTTCTTTGTGCTTTTGCCTGGTAATACCAGTACCCAAAGATAATTTATATAAGTTTGATGATCATCTTTCTAAATATCTGTTATCTAAAATGAGTCTAATTATATAGTTACATATGGATTTAGCCTTTTCACATAATATGAACATATTTCCACATAAATTTAATCTTTAATCATATCATATTCTGTATTATCCTAGTAAGCAAATATTTTTGAAAATATTTAAAATTTATTCTGTTTTCCTCCTTCATGTAATCTTTTGATAGGTCTGTGGAGAATGTTAAGTTTATAGGTATCTATCCAACATAAACAATATATGAGATTCTTAAAAAATTCATGAAAAATACATAGTATGAAAAAATTTAAACATCAATTTCAAAATTATTTCGTACCAAAATAAAGTCTCTCTTAATTACATTTTACCATGAGCTTTTTACAATACCCCCATACATGTGTATTTGATTTTTAAAATCTTGTATATGTCAGGGCATTAAGAAAGAATTAAAACACTGATCGATACAAAACCATTCTTTAAGTGGTTACAATTTCTGTCTACTAATTGATCAGACAGGGAACTTTCTCGTGTTCAGGGATACTTGCAGGTTAAAAACAAGATTTATTTTCTTCCATAACAAAAGGCTTAGTAATAATGGAAAAAAAGTATTTAAAAAATTACACCCTAGAATTAGATTGAATATATTATTGTTTTTAATATATATACATATACATAAATCAAAATACATTACATTTGAATTGATTTTAGATAAATGTGCTAATCTATGGTTACATCAAATAGTAGTAGATATCATAGATGGTACTCAGGAACATGGTGCTGGGTCTTATAAACCATTTTCTGAGCTTCATGAGAATCTGAGTTGTCACTGCATTTGCTATCATTTACTACATGCGTTGATGCCAAGTACTCTCTAAATGTTCATAACAAGGATAATCTAATTTTCTCCATTTTAGAATAGCTAATTAATTAAAATTAATGTCTGAAGTTCTCATCCTTTTATTGTTAGTGGCATAAGGGGTGAAAGATAAGTAATTAATCTGGTTTAATATTTAGTGAACATGCTGAAACAAAGTGGAAATAGTTTCCACACAGAAAGATACATAGAAAATTAATGTGGACCATAAATTGTAATGATTATTAATTAATTTGAAAGATACTTGAAGGGTTTGTTAGGGGTTTTACAAAGTGTGGTGCAAAACCAAAACACATGAATAGGATCAAATGCAAATGGAGAATCTTCAAATATTGAAATCCAAGCATATTTGTTTCAAAATGTGCATTTCTGTGAAATTCTTGAAAACCCCTCGTTATAAATACATTCATACATGCATGCATACACTGTCATGTTTTTTTTTTAATTTTTCTTCTTCTTCTTCTTTTTTTTTTTTTTTTTTTTTTTTTTTTGACAGGCAGAGTTAGACAGTGAGAGAGAAAGAGAGAAAGGTCTTCCTTTTCCATTGGTTCACCCTCCAATGGCCACTGCGGCCAGCGCGCTGCAGCCGGTGCACTGCGCTGATCTGAAGCCAGGAGCCAGGTGCTTCTTCTGGTCTCCCATGTGGTTGCAGGGCCCAAGGACTTGGGCCATTCTCCACTGCCCTCCCGGGCCACACCAGAGAGCTGGACTGGAAGAGGAGCAACCAGGATAGAATCTGGTGCCCCGACTGGGACTAGAACCCGGTGTGCTGGCGCCACAGGCCGAGAATTAGCCTATTGAGCTGCAGCACTGGCCTATCATGTTTTTTTTTAATGAGAATGTGTTCTGAAAAAATGAATCATAACTTAATTTCACCATGTCTGAACTTCATACATGTTCTTATAGAAACAAAGATGGTATAACCTGTTACATATCAAGGTTCTATGGTGTGTATATATATATATATATATATATACACATATATGTGGATATACACATATATAAACAAAAGATGCAGTAAATATGAGATGAATGAGGCTGCTGTTTGTTTAACAGTATATCGTTTTATATAAAAATTAAGAAATGCTCTATAAATAATAATATAAAGTATCACATAATAAACACATAACAGAGCTTTATAATATAAATAATATAAAGTATCACATAATAAACACAAAACACAGAGCTTTATCATTGTCAAGCATCATGTGGTGCACATATTTGAGTATGCTATAGTTCCGTACATTTAGCTGCACAATATGTTTTCTATACCAGCATCACTATAAACCTCTGAGTACACATGGGATTTTTTAGTTTCCTTATGTACTTATAGCTCCATGTTGAATATGTCCAACTGCTTGAATATATGGAACAAAATGACTATATCTATTAGGGTATTCCCAAAAGTTTATGAAAATTAAAATAAAAGGTAAATTTATTTTGGTGAGAATTTTTTAAATTAATGCATACTGGTAGCTTTGGGATCTGCAAGGAGGGAAGGCCTATACTTCCGGTAATGGAGTGTCCCTACCTGTACTTCCGGGGAAGAAAAGTCCTTGTCAAGGCCCCCACAGGTGCCTAAAGTTCAACCAATGAGGATCAGACCCGCCTCAACCTTTAACCCCCATGCCCTGAATCTATAAAAGGAGCCCTCCCAATCTCTGACCTGCGACTTCCCTAGCCCCCGCTCTGTTGGGACCGGAGAACCTCGCCTGGGAGTGGAATCCTAATAAAAGTTTGTGAATTAATTGATTCGTCTGCCTGCGAAGATTTGTTACACGCTGGAAACCTTGTACATACATTTTTCATACTATTCATTTTTCATGGACTTTTGAATACATCTCATATGAATGAATTTAAACATTTTTACAACAAACTTATCTTTTACATTCAAACTTATCTTTTAATTGCAATTTCCACGAGTGTTTTGAAGTATCTTTGTATATACATTATATCTGAAAATAGCTTACCAAGTTGTAATTTTTCAAACTAAAAATAAAAAAATACCAAAAATTCCCTAAATATGCACCAGGATTCAGACTTCAGCTGTAATAAAACTTTTTTTTTCTCTTTCTGTCCATAATTCCTAGCTTTCTTAATTGTTTCCTATTTATTCAAAGATTTTAATTCCACTGCTGCTTTCCAGTGCATTATGAAATGTTTTTGAAATTTGTTACAAACTTCAAGTTTATTTTCATTCAGTGAAATTCAATTTGTTTGAAGCTGCATGCAGTCTAAAAAACCTTAATCATAAATTGGTAGTTTTATGTGCCTTAGAGACTCAGAATATCAAGTTTAAATTATATTTGATATCTCTAATAGTGAGTACGTAAAGGTACACCAGTCAGAATCCAGTAAAGAATCAGAAATCATACTGGTATCCTGAATAAAGAAAATTTAAATAATTATTAACTGGTGACAGAGGATTGATTATTAAGAGGCTTAAGAAATCTGTAAAGGACACAAGAATGGCCACAGTGGGTGCAGCGATGATCTGTAGGGTTGAAGGAGAATACTAAAACGTGAATCAAACTTGAAACAAGGAGGCTTCTACACCCAAACCCACCCACCCACCGACCCACCCTGCTCCCCGCCACATACACACACACACATATACACACACCACTGGAGAGGATCGGACCCTTGGACACAGAATGGTGGAGAGATCTGTTGAAGCAATGCAGTTAGAATTAGCAAGTCAAAATCCCACCCCAGGGTCTGGTGAAGCCAGAGGCCACCACACAACTGCCAATGAGGTTTGCTGACAGGACGCCAAATAGATGCCACATTGAAGGAGAAGACAGAAAATTGCTGGCACCAGAAATAGAATCGCTGTCATTTGAAATGTTCTTCCATTGCCCTCTACTGACAACCTGACACTGTGGCAGTGGGTAAAGGGGAAAATGTTTAAAAGTGTTCAGCTTTCACCATAAAACGGGATGGGGGACAGCCACTGTGGTATAACAGGTTAAATCACAGCTTGAGGTACCTACAATTCATAGGGGAGTGACAGGGATTGAGTCCTGTATCTGCTATTAACCCAACTTCCTACTAACATGCACCTTGGGAGGCAGCACATGATGGCTGACGTATCTGAGTCCCTCTTATGCATTTTGGAAGACTCAGATTGCATTCCTGGCTCTTGCAGGCATTTGGCAATGAAATGACTCGCTCCAGACCTTAATGCCCTGCTTTTCAAATAAATAAAGAATAAATAAAGACAGCAGAACAACAATGGGTTGATTTGCGTCTGGGAAGCAGTTGATAATTGGCATGGAAGGAAAGGATGAAAAACTGATCAGTTTATTATTGGAGTGTGTGGAATCCAACAGTTTTTGAAATTTGTTTTTGGTTGTTTTCATGTGTGTGGGTCTTAACATCATCTCAGGTCTCTCGTTCAAAGGAACCTCTGATATGTAAGTAATAATAAACTATTTTAACAAGTTTGGCTTCAATGAAAACAATGGATTCTTACCTACAGATGTATTTGTTTTAGGATCACATTGCGCTTATTACACACTATTTCATTTTGTGTAGAATGGACTTCTATTCTTATTATGCTGAAGAAACACACTTAGTATATGAGCAAGAAATAGCCACCCAGAGTTTTAAAGCTACCAAAGAGAGAAGTTAGTATTAAGGAAACAAAGGAAATTTCTCTCGGATGGCAAGTACCTCCTGTTTCTCTTGGACACAGATGATGTTTCCTCTTACCTGTGACATCAGTTTGGTCAGTGAATTTCTTATCCTCAATCAATTGGTTGAGGACAAATCAGTGCTATAGCTAGTCTTAAATTATTTTTTCATTATGTCAGCCAGTGTTGAAACTGTTAATGAAATTCTCTGCATATTTTTAAAACACAGGGGCTTCTTACCACCATTAGTGGCCAATGCTTGCTAGGTAACAGTAAAAATTATACAGTTAAAATTTCTGTAATTAATACTCCTTAGAGCACAGTTTGAACTTTTTAAAACCCCAACTTTTTAAAAACTTTCTGACCTGACCCTCTTGATATTGAAAGTAACTGTTGGAATAATAGCTTTATCTCCAAATAAGAGGCATTGGAATATTTATGCATTTTTATATATGGTGAAGTGAAATCTCTAAGTGCAGATGGCTGGCTAGTATTCAAATCCATGTTTTTTTTAATTTATATTTAAATCTTAATTAGTCTTTAAAAAGATTTATTTTATTTATTTGAAAGAGTTACAGAGAAATAGAGAAGGGTCTTCCATCCACTGGGTCACTTCTTAAATATCTGTTACTGCCAGAGTTGAGCTAATATGAAACCAGGAGCCAGGAGTTTCTTCTGGGTCTCCCACATGTGTGCAGGGTCTCAAGGACTTGAGCTATACTCTGCTGCTTTCCCAGGAGCATTAGTAGGGAGCAGGATTGGAAGTGGAGCAGCTGGGGCTTGAATCCACGCCCACATGAGGTGCCAGCTTGCAAGCTGGGGCTTTAACCTGCTACACCACAGTGCCAGCCTCCATAATTTTTAATTACTTTTAGCAAATTAAATGTGATTTTTAGATAGAATTCTAAGAACGTAATGATATTTCCTCCTCTCTCTTTCCCTCCCACACTCCTTCATTTTCCCTTTCTTTTTTCAGTTTTGTGATAACATGTTTTAAGTATATATTATAGTAAAATGGCTTAACACTTCACGGAATAAGAAGTTTAAAAACTAAAAACCAGCAAGATCCAAGTTTAGTGGGAATATAGACAATGGCTATAAACAATAGTTGAATGGAAATATGAACCATTTCACCAATATACTGTGAATTTTAAAGTAATCACAGATACATTAAAACTATAGTAGTATAGGCCGGCGCCGTGGCTTAACAGGCTAATCCTCCGCCTTGCGGCGCCGGCACACCGGGTTCTAGTCCCGGTTGGGGTGCCGGATTCTGTCCCGGTTGCCCCTCTTCCAGGCCAGCTCTCTGCTATGGCCCGGGAAGTCAGTGGAGGATGGCCCAAGTGCTTGGGCCCTGCACCCGCATGGGAGACCGGGGGAAGCACCTGGCTCCTGGCTTTGGATCAGCGCGATGCGCTGGCCGCAGCGGCCATTGGAGGGTGAACCAATGGCAAAAAGGAAGACCTTTCTCTCTGTCTCTCTCACTATCCACTCTGCCTGTCAAATAAATAAATAGTTTTACAAAACTATGTTTGTAGCAATATTGATGCACAGAGACATTTCTTTTTCTTTTCTTTCTTTTCTTTTTTCTTTTTAAATTTTATCTCCCATGTATAAGGAAGAACATGTGGTACTCGTCTTTGTGGGTCTGGCTTGCTTCTCTCAACATGATGTTCTACAGTTGTGTCCATTTGGCTGTAAATGTTGGAATTTATTATTTTTTTAGCTGATAATATTCTATTGTGTATGTATAGTACATCTTCTTTGTCCGTTCATCTTATGATGGTCACCTTGGTTGAGTTTCTCAAAAAAGTCACTTCACTAACAATACAATTTTAAAAACATGCTATTGGATTTCTTTTTGTTTATAACACAATTAGAAAAAAGGCATTTCAATTGTTTAATTGTGCTGTATAGAAAATGAGGAATATGGCTGGCGCCGCGGCTCACTAGGCTAATCCTCCGCCTTGCGGCGCCAGCACACCGGGTTCTAGTCCCAGTCGGGGCACCGATCCTGTCCCGGTTACCCCTCTTCCAGGCCAGCTCTCTGCTGTGGCCAGGGAGTGCAGTGGAGGATGGCCCAAGAGCTTGGGCCCTGCACCTGCACGGGAGACCAGGAGAAGCACCTGGCTCCTGCCATCGGATCAGCGCGGTGCGCCGGCCACAGCACGCCGGCCGCGGCGGCCATTGGAGGGTGAACCAACGGTAAAAGGAAGACCTTTCTCTCTGTCTCTCTCTCACTGTCCACTCTGCCTGTCAAAAAAAAAAAAAAAAGAAAGAAAAAAAAAGAAAGAAAGAAAATGAGAAATATGCATCAGAATTTGTGACAAAAGTTCTTGTAGCAGAAAGCATCTGATTTTTCAATACACCTTTGTTGCTGTACTGTGGTGATTCAGGTTACTTGTATTTGTGGCTTGCCTTACGATTCACATACCTATTACTATATTTCAATTATTTTGTCTAATTGATAAAGTCTTTTCTTTCATGTCAATATAATTTCTCCAGTCACTGGGTTTTCTTTTAATATAAACAGAATCAGACATGATTTTCAATTAAGAACTTTTTATACTTAAAATGTATATTTAACTTCACACTTCTATTTAATTTCTTATCATTACCTTCTATGTTCTGACTTGGTTATGTTCCTCATTTCTTGTCATGAATGACAAGCACTAAACATTAGCCAAAAGTATCTGTTTTCATTTGTTTTAAACATAAAAGCTTTTTCACTCACAGAGTTAGACATACTTGTTCTCTTCTAACGTAATCTTGACCCTGATTCTTCACAGGTTGAATCCTTCTTATTTTTGAAGTTTCAGATTAGATATTATCTACCAAGAAAGTAGTTCCTTGTCAACCTGGGAGAAAGAGAAAAAAATCAAAAATAAATAAATAAAAGCACATTCCTTTCAGCCTTGAACTTCGGTCTGTTTTTCAACAGTATGCAATTATTTTAAATCAAAAGTTATTTTCTTTTTATTTCAGTACTTCAGTTTTGATAAAACTGGGAAGAGTAAAGTGCCCAATTTCTTATTTTGCAGTCAATAAAGATCTTAATTCATTGAAGGACATACTGAAACACAAGTAAGATCTAACACAATTAAGAATATGTGCATATATAGTTGTTGTTGACATGATTTTTTAAAAAAATATTCATTATTGTTAATTCATTGATTGGGATGAGAGGCTGCAACCCTTTGTAACTAAGTTGCTCAGTGCTTTTGAAACAAGGTCATCCAAATTTGCAGTTTTGGTTTTGTTCAAATACTCAAGAACTCTCTCTGTTTTGTCAATGGTCATTTTTGTAGAGTTGTCAATATTTCCCAAGTTCATCTCATTTTTCTTATTAAACAAGTATTGACTCATCCATAATAAGTTTGACTTATTAATTGCAAGTTACCTCCTCCTTTATTATCAATCTCTTTTTGTATCATTGTTTTAACCCTGTTGAATTCAAAACAATTCACTTTTTAAAAAGCCATTCTGCTAGCAAAGAACTTTCTCTTCCTTTGATTTATTTCATGCTTGGAAGTTTTTATCTGTTTTTATCCACTGTAACTAAATATTGTAGCCTTCTTCAAACTTAAAAATTTTGAAGAGTTCTTAGTAAAAATATTTCCTTATGTATTGCAGCAATTTAGTAACACTTGGAAAAAGAGTGATAGGGCTTTGTGTATTCTTTCAGAAACAGCTAATTAATAGCTGTGTACACAGATAGTTAAAGCCAATTTCTTTCTTCTTCTTCTTCTTTTTTTTTTTTTTTTTTGACAGGCAGAGTGGCAGAGTGGACAGTGAGAGACAGAGAAAAAGGTCTTCCTCTTTCCGTTGGTTCACCCCCCAACGGCTGCTGCAGCTGGCACACCATGCTGATCGGAGGCCAGGAGCCAGGTGCTTCTCCAGGTATCCCATGTGGGTGCAGGGCCCAAGCACTTGGGCCATCCTCCACTGCAATCCCGGGCCACAACAGAGAGCTGGACTGGAAAAGGAGCAACTGGACAGAATCCGGCGCCCCGACCGGGACTAGAACCTGGTGAGCCGTGGCACTGGCCTGTTAAAACCCATCTCAACTAGGATCTGTGCTGTGGTGTAGTGGATTAAGCTGCTGCCTGCCATGCTGGCATACCATATTAGCAGTAGTTCAAGTCCCAACAAGTCCATTTCTGATCCAGCACCTAGGAAAGCAGCAGATGGAACAAGTGCTTGAGACTGTGCACTCACATGGCCGACTTGGGTAGAATTCCAGCTTCCTGCCTTTGTCATGACCCAAATCAGTCCCTTGAGACCATTTGTGGAGTGAACCAGTAGATGGGAGACATCTTTCTATCTCCATCTCTCCCTTTCTCAATGAAACTCTGACTTTCAAATAAATAAGTCAATCTTAAAATACAATACACCAACAAGTAAAGAAAAATAATAAAACCAGATGTTACAAGTGATTTCAAGTCCAGTTGAGATTTATGGTTCATTGACTCTATACTAAATAGTAAATAGCCAGAGAAACAGACAATAACTGTTGACTGTGTCATTATTTCTCCCAACAATACCACACAACCAAGGGACCACCTACAGTATCCTCTAGGTAAACACAGTATAAAATCTGGTCATCTTCAGTCTTGCTTAGTGTTTTTATTTTGTGATATATAAATTAAACTGAGGATAACTATTAAATATTGAATTAGTATTAAATGAAATTTTTTATAGCAGAACTAACATTTCTGCTTTTTTCTTCCTTCTCTTCTATTGGTAATCAAGCTTAAATATATTACCTAAGGAAAAGAATGAAGAAATTCTGGTACAAATTTTGCTTCTGCTCTGAGAATATTTTCCATTAGCTATCCTTTGTGAAATAACAACAAATATAATCTAGTACTTCTGAATTATATATATATATAATATATATTTCAGATTATGAAAACTAACTTAATGGATGTTTTTGTGTAAGTTCTGACAGCCAATAAATTCAATCTTAATTTATTATCATTGTCTTTTTCTTGGTAATTGTCATTCACATGCTTATAAGTAGCCTTCACTAAAAATATATTTTTGTAAAAATTATTTTCATTTTTATATATTTTTAGGTTTTAAATTAACTTGATTTTTTGATCGCTATGTAGTTATGTGAGTTTTAACAGTTCATAGATTTGCTTGTCAGTCATCACAATCAGAACAAGTGACAGTGCCATCAGCCCAGAAAACTTATGCCATCCTTTGTCATCACTCCATTGACAATCTTGGGAGATTGCTGGATGTTTCTTTGTCACTATAGTTCTGTCTTCCCAAAAATGCAATGTAAGTGAAATCATACATTAGATACACTTTCAAAACTAGCTTATTTCACTAATAATGCCTTTGGCTTAGAGGTTAGGCAGAGTTCTTAGCATAAAACTTAAAGCATACTGATATAAGAATAATAAATTCTATTTTATATGTATTTTTAAACAAATTTGCTATGTGAAATAAATAGCTGAAACAGAAAAAGTGAGCTACAGATGGGGAATATTTACAAATTGTATAACTGGCAAGAGATTTGTATACAGATTATTTTTAACACTGAAAGTTCACAGTAAGAAATAAACAGCTCAGTTAAAAAGCAGGCAAAATATATTGAGAAAAAGTTATTATTTTAAAACTATCTCATAGTTTTTTGAACTATTTCATAGCCCAATTTTAGAAAACAATGTACAGCCGGCGCCATGGCTCAATAGGCTAATCCTCCACCTGCAGCGCCAGCACCCCAGGTTCTAGTCCTGTTCGGGGCGCCAGATTCTGTCCCGATTGCTCCTCTTCCAGTCTAGCTCTCTGCTGTGGCCCGGGAGGGCAGTGGAGGATGGCCCAAGTGCTTGGGCCCTGCACCTGCATGGGAGATCAGGATAAGCCCCAGGCTCCTGGCTTTGGATCAGCGCGGTGCGCTGGCCACAGCACGCCGGCTGCAGCGGCCATTGGGAGGTGAACCAATGCTAAAGGAAGACCTTTCTCTCTGTCTCTCTCTCTCTCACTGTCCACTCTGCCTGTCAAAATACTACTACTACTACTACTACTACTAAGAAGAAGAAGAAGAAGAAGAAGAAGAAGAAAAGAAGAAAATAATGTGCAATATGCATAGTAAGTTTATGAATCTTTCCTGTTTTTCCCCTAATTAAATTTTATGGTAGATTTTCATGTTTGAGTATTCTTGCTCCATCAAATAGAGTCCTTCTATGCCTTTCTGGAGCCTTAGTAGTGTCACTGGATAAGTGAGACAAACACAGTCACCCTTCGGTATCCAGAGTTGGTTGCAAAACCCTTTGAGGATACCAAAAACTGAGAATATGCAAGTCTATTATGTAAAATATAACATTGCATCTGATGAGAGTGACTTTTCATCTGCTGGTTCATTCTTCAAATGTCGGCAACAGCTAAGACCAGGATTCAATCAACACTCTGAAAAAGGATGCAGGAGGCCCAACATGTGATTTAACAGCACTGCTCCCCAATGGCCTGCCCACAAAAGAGAGTTAGTAGAAGCTTATCGATTAGTATACCATCTCCAGGTATTCTCTCTTATGATAGTGCTAATAAATTCTGACTTATACTCATATGACCATTCTGCTATTTTAAAAATCACAAATAGTTTTTGCTAGACAATGTAGTATGATTTTATAATGAGGTAGATTAGATTGATAAGGTTACTGTGGCAAAACACCAGATTCAGTGGCCTAAAAAAAAAATAATTATTTCTTGGAGTCTGGAGGATGGGATTCTAATGTAAAAGTATCTGCAGGTTTGGTTTCCTCTGAGGCATCTTTCTTTAACTACCAGATGACCATCCACTTGCTGCCTTTTCAAATCATCGTTGTTTGCCTTTGCACCCAAGGTGTTTCTGTGTGTCCTATCTCTTGTTAGAAAACCAGTCAAGTTGGATTAGGTCCCATCCTTACAGACTCATTTTAACTAAACTGATCCTTTAAGTGCCCTGAATACAAATAGACATATATTCTGAAATCCTTGAGGTTAGAGCCTTAATGTAAAAATTTGAGAGCAAAGCCGTTTAGCTTATAAGAAGAAGAAGAATATGGACGCAAGTATTATGTTTATTATTGACATTTCATTTGTTTTTGTAATAGTTGTTTATTTTTATATCTGATCATATCCATTAGTGTAATATGTTTTATTACTATATATAACATGGCTTCTCAATATCATTTAAATATGTTAAACCCTGGTATTTGTTAATAGATATGAAATATGCAATTTAATATCTTTGTCATCAAAGTATATAAAATATAAAATTTCAGATGCAATTTTACATAACTAATGAACATCTACAATTTGGCTTATTAATCAAAACTTTCAACTTTCTATAATTTCTCTCAAACCCTTAGACTGGATAGTTGAGAAGTCTAGTTAAGTGGATTTTTTAAACAAAAGCAACATAGACGTATTTAACAATCAGTTTATATTCCACATATAAGCTATGGGCATCTTATAAACTATTTCAGAAGTTAATTTCTCTGTTAATTTGATTTAGAAAATATTAATGATAAAATTAAATCTGAAACAAACTAGATCAAGCTATATTATTTCACACTGTAAAAATTAGTGATCTATGGATTGTTTATAACATTTTCCTGCAAATACTAAAATCATGTCTATGACTAAGAGCCTGAATCATAGTTCACTCATATCATCAGTGTTATATGTTGGATTATATTCATTCTGGCTCTAGTATATCGACAAAAATAATTATAATATATTTATTTTGAACATTATAACTAATTCACAAATGACCATAAACTAATTCATTGTTAACTATCGTGGTCATCATTACTCAAACAAAATTCAAGCATATTTTCCACAATTGTTTTAAGTATTTATTTATTTATTTGAAAGACAGAGATACAGAAACACAGAGGCAGAGAGAGAGAGAAGTCTTCCATCTGTTGGTTCACTCCCCAAATGGCCTCAATAGCCAGAGCTAAGCTGATCTGAAGCCAGAATCCAGGATCTTATTCTGGATCTGCCACACTGGTATAGAGTCCCAAGGACCTGGGCCATCCTCAGCTGGTTTCCCAGGACTTGGCACAGAACAGGATCAGAAGTGCAGCAGCCAGCCAGGTCTCAAACCAATGCCATTATGGGAGCCAGCAACACAGGCAGATGTTAGCCCATTACACCACAATGCCGGCCTTGGGCACATATTTTTAATAGGTGAAAATCAGTATATGTATGGTGGAAACTATATACACATTAATATTTCTATGAGTGTTAGCTTGATATGAACACAGAAAAATCCTACATTGGCATAAGTGAAAAATCAAAGATCCAGGAGAACACAAACAGGTAAGAGGAAATTACCTCCTTGCAAGCACAATAAAAAACATGACATCCTCTCTAAAATACTTCGCTGTAACTCAAAGAACAAGCAAACTTGAAGAGTCTTCAACATAATTCTTGAGCCTGGATCAAGCTCCATGAATAAGACTGTCAAACAGGAAGTTACCAAATGTCTAGGAAGGGGAATAGAGCCAAGATTGAAAGTAACTGCTTTGGTGAGTTGGGAAAGAGTCCTGGTAATTTGTTTAGGAACTCCTGTCAAGTGGAATTCTGAATTAAATAAGTTCACGGAGAGGTTACATTAATTCAAACACAGGTTCTAAAAAGAACAATGAAGGCCAACTTGTAGTGGTTGAAAAATGAACACAAATTTCATATATAACATAGTGCTGAAGAAACACTGGTTGTCTGATCTAGCCAGAGTGGATGATTTTTAAGATAGTTTATTATTTAGAACATCATTCCATGTTTTAATGCTAAGCTCAGTAGCAATAAAGTATATTTTTGAACAATTGGAAATCTTTAAACAATTCTTACATATTGGTTGTTAACGAATGTTTGTGTGCAAGATAATGCATATTTGTTAGCAAATCCTTTACATTAAAATGCACACAAGAATACTATCTAAATATTTTGCAAAAATTAGCTAATTATATAATACAGAGATATCTTTAAGAATGAAATATAATCCAAGCAGTATTTACAAGATTTAGCATTCAAAAATGTAAGCATCACATTAGGGGAGAAAAGCTTTCACTACTTTTGACATCTTACTTACTCACCTGCTTGTGCAGTACAAGTGCTGTTCTCTTTTTGCATCAACTGTTGATCCCAGAGAAATGAACTGTCAGCAGCAGAGAAACTTGTCATCTAAATAGAAACATTGAAATAGAGTAGCTCAGGAAGCTATTTGTTATAATATAGACTGCTTTGGAAACATTAATACCATATTGCTAGGTAAAATAAATTGTTGACATAACTAAAATAATTATGTGGTTCCATAAGGAAATATCATATGTATTAATATCACATATAAGGTTTTAAATCATATTTCAATATTTTATACCCTAATTTTGTTGCAATTCAATGTTTCTGAGGAAGAGGAATAATTCTATATTGATTATGTTTTCTTGTGTAGTAGATTTTTCAATTGTGCTATAAAATAGACAACTGACTATGTCGAAGGAACATTAGGTGAGGTGACAAGTGGCAATATCAACTGATTACATCAGCAATCAAGGGTGTGAGAATTGTAGTTAGATGTGGGGGTTAAACCACCATTTCTCCATAATCTTCATTTAGCCATCTGCTAGTGGAAGAATGAAGAATACTTATACGATTATTTATATTATTGAAACACTAAATCCCGAGCTGTTTTACAAGGCAATTTTTTTTTTTTTTTTTTTTTTTGGACAGGCAGAGTAGACAGTGAGAGAGAGAGAGACAGAGAGAAAGGTCTTCCTTTTTGCCGTTGGTTCACCCTCCAATGGCCGCCGCGGTTGGCGCGCTGCGGCCAGCACACCGCGCTGATCCGAAGCCAGGAGAAAGGTACTTATCCTGGTCTCCCATGGGGTGCAGGGCCCAAGGACTTGGGCCATCCTCCGCTGTACTCCCTGGCCACAGCAGAGAGCTTGCATGGAAGAGGGGCAACCGGGACAGAATCCGGTGCCCCTACGGGGACTAGAACCCTGGGTGCCGGCGCCGCAAGGCGGAGGATTTGCCTAGTGAGCCACGGCGCCGGCCACAAGGCAATTTTTTAAAATACAATGTTTTTAAAGTGTTCTGAGTTAAAATCGGTTGTCACTCCTGATTATCAAACCTTGGCTATTTATATTTTAATTAATTAATTTTATTTGTTTTCAAAGTAGAGAGACAGTGAAAAATATCCCATGTGCTGTTTCACTTCTCAATTGCTCCAAAAGCCAAAACAGGCTACAATCAGCCAGAAATCAGAAACCAGGACCTTAATCTGTGTTTCCCATAAGACTGCAAGGATCCAACTGATTGACCCACAACCTATTTCCTCCCAGGGCATACATCAGTAGGAAACTGGAATTTGGAGTGGAGACAGGACTCAATCCTAGGCACACTAATAAGGAATGCAAGTATCTTTACAGACCTTTTAACCATGGTAACAAATGCACATCCACACCTCTTTTATTTATGTTTTAAGCTATTTTTTCTTTAAATATTTTATTTTAACATAATTTATGCATGCACAAACTGTTAAACTATAGCACGAAGTGACCTCAGGCATATATCATCTGTTTTTTTAAATTTCCCACAATAGTGACATCTCTAATTATTATTATACAGAATAAACAGCAGGAAATCGATATTGGCATGACATGTATGTGAGTTTTTATTCCATTTGATATCTTCTGATTCTATTAACGAGGAATGCATTTCTATTTTTATATGTGTTTATTTTATGAAAGGTAAAATCATAGAGAGGGAGGAATATAGACAGAGATATTCCATATGCTGGTTTATTTATTTTTCATCTGCTTGAAAAACAGAGTGACATAGAGAGAGATGCTATTTAATTCCCCAAATGCCCACAACAATCAGAGCTAGGCTAGGCAGAAGCCAGGAATTCCAACCAAGTGTCCCATGAGGGTGACAGGAACCCAAGTCCTTAGACCATTATCAGCTACCTCCCAGGAGCCCTAACAGTAAACTGATTCAGAAGTGCAGTGTAGCCCGGACCAAAACTTGGCAACCTGATGTAGAATGTGGGCATCCCAAGCTATAGCTGAACCTGCTGAGCCAAAACACCAGCACCAAAGGAGTAACTTTTTAAATTAAAAACTATATGTTTAGGGTGTGAAGAACTGTGGGGAGAAGGCTAGCTAAAGTGAAAGTCTCAGCTCCTCACTCTACTGCCACTGCAGCCATGGGGACCATAACCTTCCTGGGGTGTTTGGACAACAGCAGTCATTGACCAAATGTTTTCTATCATAACAGACCAGCATGTACTACTATTCAACTTTGCTTTATTTGTTTATTTGTTTTGTCTGTGTCAGGCTTTTTTTTTTTTTTTTTTTTTTTTTTTTTGCTGCTTTTTGGTTGCTAACTTTTTCAGTACACGTCACAGCTACATAAAACATGGAAAATTCTGAGGAAATTTATCACTGTGTTATTCCTTGTATGTTGTGGACCCACAGGCCAGATCCTTGCTTCCACTTCCAATAGTCTTAGGTTTGTTTTACATGACTATCAAGAGATTTTAGTTGTGGAAAAAAAAATATATGTACTCCATATTCTTGGAAATATAAGATTGTCTTAATACTTAATCATTGCTGCTTACTAAAATGAGAAGAGAACTCTCCAATGACTTTAAGTCTCAAGTGAAATTCTGATGAAGGTCCACGTTCTGTAATCATGTATCCTCTACAAATCTATTCAAAAATTTGAGAAGTCTCCATGAATAAGATGCAGAACATTATGTTTCTTATTTGAATAGTACGCAACTCTATGAATTTGTTTCACACTAGGTTTGACTATAGACTGCAATTATCTAACACTTATTAGTGAGACATCTATGGAATCTTTTTAGTGAAAGCTGTCCAGCTAGAACATTGTGATAGCTGTCTGCCTGCCCTCTTCTGATGATCTTCCTAGTGATTTCATTGTAACTCCTTCACCTACTAGATCTGAACACTAGAGGCAACAGTGTGTCTTCTGATATTGATAAGTCCATGATAACCCTAAATCTAGGCTCTATAACCTTTTATATTTCATAGAGAAGCAGATAAATACAAAGTATGATTATCAAATTTATCTTCAAGTACAGATGTTACATGTGTGTTTACATGTATGTATGAAGATGTCTACACACATACATACAAACCATAGTTTATGCATATGTAATGGAGTCTGCCTGCCTTTGATGAGGGAGAACTAGCAGCAATTACGTTTGGGGATTTTGGGAATGTTAAGTGAAGCATCCTTTGAATGTACAAGACATGTACCAAAATGATAAATCGCAAAGAGGAGAGTGAAAGGTCATATTTTAACATTGGAGGATTGACTGATGACGAAGAAATCAACTGTAATTTTAAGAACACAAGCAAGGAAAAATCTCAGTAGGAAATCTTAAAAGTCAATAAAAACAAATTAAGCACTGTAATGACTCCTATGGCAATCTGGGGAATGTTAGTTGTGCCTTCACCCCTAAAAATGATGCCTGCTTATAAATAAGAGCAGCAAACTGTTTTTTTCATATACTAAACACTCATGCAGAGGGGGACGAAGGCAAAATTATCTGGTAGTTTTGCCCATGTGCGGAAATATTTACCATTATTGTAGAAATGGAAATGAAACCGGCCGGCGCCGCGGCTCACTAGGCTAATCCTCCGCCTTGCGGCGCCGGCACACCGGGTTCTAGTCCCGGTCGGGGCACCGGATTCTGTCCCGGTTGCCCCTCTTCCAGGCCAGCTCTCTGCTGTGGCCAGGGAGTGCAGTGGAGGATGGCTCAAGTCCTTGGGCCCTGCACCCCATGGGAGACCAGGAGAAGCACCTGGCTTCTGCCATCGGATCAGCGCGGTGCACCGGCCGCAGCGCACCTACCGCGGCGGCCATTGGAGGGTGAACCAACGGCAAAAGGAAGACCTTTCTCTCTGTCTCTCTCTCTCTCTCTCACTGTCTACTCTGCCTGTCAAAAAAAAAAAAAAATGGAAATGAAACCAAGATTTAAATAGCTGTCAAGAGTTACATTTTCTCTTAGTTTTGTATAGTTTTCCTTGAAAAAGTTAAATATTAACATAAATTTAATATTTGATTCTACACTATTTAAATGAATCAGATTAAAATAAATTTTAAATGATTTTTCTTTCTGTGATAAAATCTCACCAGAGGAATTTGTATCCAAGTATTTCTTGCATCTATCAGTGTTTTGAAAGACAACATTGTTGAAGTTTGTTTCTGATTTTATTGTAAGCTTTTATAATTTTATTTTTAATGATTTATTGAAATATTCATAGCAAAAGCAAGATTTTATAAATTGGTGTACTTCTACATCATTGTTTTCACAAACCATATAATACATGCCGATTTTCAGATTTGAAATGAAAGCAGAGACTTCTACACAAGTTACACAATTCACTAAACACTAAAAAGGTATTTAGTAATAAATTATAATGAAAACCAAGTTATGCTCAGATCATAGAAAAAGACAACCCGTATCTTCCATTTTAATTTTAAACATAAAAAGTTTAAAAAAATTCTCAGAAAATCTCACTAATATTTATATTAATTCACACTACTTTCAAAATTTGTAAACTTGATGAACATGAAAAAGATCCTTTGTAATTAATCTATGCTTATTTATATATCTAAATTTATACATGCATTTATGTTGTGTATATGTGTATATATATATATATGTAGATTTTGCTTTAGTCTCCACCAATCCTCCTATCATCAAAAGGTTGATAATTTTGTAATAAATCATTTATATAGAAGCTTTAAACCAATCATTGAAAAAACAAAAGATTGCTGAATTAAGTTAATATCATGGAATCATGGAAAGGACTTGGGTCTGGATCTGAAAAATGAGAAAGCAAACTTCAACTCCTTGTCTTATGTGCTTTGAGACTGTAGATAGATTAGTCGATCTTTTGTCAATCTATAGTATTCTATATGTAAATTGTGGAGAATATCTGACCATTTGTTTTGAGATATTTATGATAACATTTTTGTGATTTTTCTTGATTTACATACAAAAACCTGTATACATTTATTTTATCTTTTTTTTTTTTTTTTGCCAGGCAGATTTAGATAGTGAGAGAGAGAGAGAGAGGAAGAGAGAGAGAGAGAGAGTTATGGACAATGAGAGAGACAGAGAAAGGTCTTCCTTCCCTTGGTTCCTTCCCAAATGGCTACTGTGGCAGGCACACTGCACCAATGTGAAGCAAGGAGCCATGTGCTTCTCCTGGTCTCCCATGCGGGTGCAGGGCCCAAGCACTTGGGCCATCCACCACTGCCTTCCCGGGCCACAGCAGAGAGCTGGACTGGAAGAGGAGCAACCTGGACAGAATCTGGCACCCCGACCGGGACTAGAACCCGGTGTGCCAGCGCTGCAGGCTGACGATTACCCTAGTGAAACGCAGTGCAGGCCATATTTATCATTATTTTTATAGACTTGATAAAGTGTTATTATTGTATTATCTTACTTTTGGTATAAAATTACTATGGTAAATTTCAGCAAATTAAAATTTGATAAAAAAAATGTATTATAGAAAAAGAGCCTAAATCCACACAATACTTATTGTTAAAAGTTATTTAATGTCCTTTCTATAAAAATTATAGCTTCACTAGAGTAAGCATGATATGATATAGTATTTTCAATTAAACCTGTATACTTACTTAGATAACATAGAAAACCTTCATGTTACCAATTGTCAATTTATACCATTCACCTGTATACTACTGAAACTAAATTATTTTATATTTCCCTAAATATAATTTTATTATTTTAGAATGTCATGACATGGAACTAACTTCACACCCCATATATGATTCGTAATCAAAATACAGAAATGAATGATGAGTAAAAATACTCCTTAGAGAAAGGAAGTTCTGTAATTTGAAGTACTCTCTTACTACTCTGAAACTTTGGAAATGTATAGAACTAGATACAAGAATATTATGTTTCTATGGTGGATCTTTTGGCATCATTGAATCAAAAACAACATAATAGAATAGAAAGAAAATAAATGATGCAAAGGTGTGGAAGTTGAAGTGCAATACTTTATCACTGTGCTTGCACATATGAATTGTGTGACTGTACGGAGGAAAGCAAATACTATCCTAGAAATAGGTGTTCTGTTTTACTTATGAAAAGAAATCTCTGTATGTGTTGGTTGAACAACTAACTCAGTCTTGAGTTATCTGCTTTTGTATGATCTCCAAAGGCATGCACAAACAAAACTTAACAATATTAGAGCAGTCTCCTACATTTGGGTTCTCTCCAGTTAAACACATTACAAAGAAAGTTTAAAAAGACAAAGCCAGCAAATGATTTCTTTTATTTTTAATTTTTTTATCTTTTATTTAATAAATATGAATTTCCAAAGTATAGCTTCTCCCCCCCATAACTTCCCTCCCACCCACAACCCTCCCATCTCTCACGCCCTCTCCCATTCCATTCACATCAAGATTCATTTTCAATTGTCTTTATATACATATATCGATTTAGTATATATATATATTTTTTGTTTTTTTTTAACTTTTATTTAATGAATATAAATTTCCAAAGTACAGCATATGGGTTACAATGGCTTCCCCCCTCCCATAACTTCCCTCCTACCCGCAACCCTCCCCCCTCCCGCTCCCTTTCCCCTTCCATTCACATAAAGATTCATTTTCAATTCTCTTTATATACAGAAGATCAGTTTAGTACATATTAGGTAAAGATTTCAACAGTTTGCCCATATAGCAACACAAAGTGAAAAAACTACCATTGGAGTACTAATTATAGCATTAAATAACAATGTACAGCACATTAAAGACAAAGATACTACATATATTAAGTAAAGATTTCATCAGTTTGCACCCACACAGAAACACAAAGTGTAAAGTACTGTTTCAGTACTAGTTATAGCATTAAGCTTATAGCAAGTTAAGTTATAGCATTGTACAACACATTAAGGACAGAGATCCTACATAGGGAGTAAGTGCTTAGTGACTCCTGTTGTTGACTTAACAATTGATACTCTTGTTTATGGCATCAGTAATCACCCTAGGCTCTTGTCATGAGTTGCCAAGACTTTGGAAGCCTTCTGAGTTTGCCAACTCCAATCTGATTTAGACAAGGTCATAGTCAAAGTAGAATTTCTCTCCTCCCTTCAGAGAAAGGTACCTCCTTCTTTGATGACTCGTTCTTTCCACTGGAATCTCACTCACAGAGATCTTTCATTTAGGTCTTTTTTTATTTTTTTATTTTTTTCCAGAGTGTCTTGGCTTTCCATGCCTAAAATACTCTCATGGGCTCTTCAGCCAGATCTGAATGCCTTAAGGGATGATTCTGAGGCCAGAGTGCTGTTTAGGACATCTGCCATTCTATGAATCTGCTGTGTATCCCACTTTCCATGTTGGATTGTTCTCTCCTTTTTAATTCTATCAGTTAGTACTAGCAGACACTAGTCTTGTTTATGTGTTCCCTTTGGCTCTTAATCTTATCATTATGATGAATTGTGAACTGAAACTCTGCTTTGACTAGTGAGATGGCCTGGACATGCCACCTTGATGGGATTCAATTGGAATTCCCAGGCTTGTTTCTAACTCTACCATTTGGGGCAAGTCTGATTGAGCATGTCCCAAATTTCTAATTTTTCTATGTGTATGTTGTATTTAAACACCCTAATGTACAAATCTACCTACCACATATTAATCCCTGGTGTAGAAACTCTTTTACTAAACTCTGGGGATATAAATGTTTATACCAAGCTTATGTAGTGTGTTAAAACAATGAAGCACCTCAACATATCACAATATAGAAGTAAAATATAAATTAATGTGTTGCATTATACCTGACAGTCTCTTGAACCCTGCATGACCACCTGCACTCCCATGGTTACTACAGAAGGATCATATGTCCCTCAGTTACACCCCCAGCCCCACAGCAGGAAGAGGCATTTGCACCACAAGGGATGTGTGCAAAACATCTGCCTGCTTTGCTGCTAAGGGATCACCTTGCCCCTGAGGAACTAACAATAACACCTGCTATTGAAGCTAATCTTGCTTTGTTTCTTCTTCTTGCAAGCACACATTATACCCTTCAGTGCCTATGTGAGTCACAAGTTTCTGGGTGACTCTGGAGCATGGAGTGGTCTGACTCTGCAGCCTGGAGGAGTGGCGCTGGAACAGTTAACAGGTGTTACTTGCTGACAAGAATACCATAAATATGTGTGGCATTGCAGAGGAATACTTTGAAAAAGGCAAGATACATCTCTTTAAAGTTCTGAAAATATTGCAATTTGTTTACTGTAAAATATCATCTGAATTGATCGTTATTTAAACTAAGGATAAAAACCATATATTAAAACAGTTCATTTAAGTATAGTATAATTTTTTGCCTATATTAAAATTTTAAAATGAATCTAATTAAAATTGAACTTGTATTTCACTTGTTAGAAAATGCTAATATTCCTAATCTACTATGTACATGTACAGTAGGCATAGAAAACACTTTGTTAAAATTTCTCATTTGTAGCATTACATTAAAAACAGCAAAACTTGAAATTCTGAATTTATTGTACATATGCACTGTGTGACTGTATGGAAATTCTCAATTTATTTTGAGATTAATTAAAATTGAAATTTTCAATTTATTATTTTTAACATTTATTCAGTTATTCAGTGTCTGTTAAGGATCTTGGAAAATGAAGGCAAATTCAATAAATCAACTCCTTAGTAGAAAAAAAGAACATCTAGAAAATAAATTAGAAGATATTCTCATTAAATTGTAAAATTATACAATTCTGGAACTTTGCTTAATATTAAGATAGAAAATTGTGTATAATAGACATATTCCTCTTTCTAACCCTGTGTTGAAGAAATTTGATAAGAAATAAGGAGAAAAAACAGTGAAGACATGTTTGCATAATTAAATAATTTCTGTATTTTACATGCTTTTAAAATTTTCCTATTTTGATTCTTCAGTTTAGCACTTTATGCTTGTTTTCTCTTTATTGATTTTTTTAAAAAATCATCACAATGTTAATTGTGAATATTAAGTAATTACACAAATTGAAATAAACGATAGCACATATTTCAAGCTTATCATTGAAAATAAATCACATCTCATAAATTAAAAATAAGGTTTATTTATTCATTTATTTTAACTTTTATTTAATGAATATACATTTTCAAAGTACAGCTTATGGATTACAATGGCTTCCCCCCCATAACTTCCCTCCCACCCGCAACCCTCCCCTTTCCCGCTCCCTCTCCCCTTCCATTCACATCAAGATTCATTTTCAATTCTCATTATATACAGAAGATTAGTTTAGTATATATATATATATATATTGTAAAGATTTCAACAGTTTGCCCCCACATAGCAACACAAAGTGAAAAAATACTGTTGGAGTATTAGTTATAGTTTAAATAACAGTGTACAGCACATTAAAGATAGAGATCCTACATGATATTTTTTTTAAATTGATTAATTTTCTATGCCATTTCCAATTTAACACCAGGTTGGTTTTTTTTTTCCATTTCAATTATCTTTATATACAGAAGATCGATTCTGTATATAATTAGTAAAGATTTCATCAGTTTGCACCCACACAGAAACACAAAGTGTAAAAATACTGTTTTAGTACTAGTTATAGCATTACTTCACATTGGACAACACATTAAGGACACATCCCACATGAGACATAAGTACACAGTGACTCCTGTTGTTGATTTAACAATTTGACACTGTTGTTTATGGCGTCAGTAATCTCCCTAGGCTCTAGTCATGAGAGTATTTTAGGCATGGAAAGCCAAGACACTCTGAAAAAAAAAAAAAAAAGAAAGAAAGAAAAGAAGACCTAAATGAAAGATCTCTGCGAGTGAGATCCCAGTGTAAAGAATGGGGCCATCAAAGAAGGAGGTACCTTTCTCTGAAGGGAGGAGAGAACTTCCACTTTGGCTATGACCCTGTCAGAATAAGATCAAAGTCGGCGAACCCTAAAGGCTTCCATAGCCTTGGCAACTCATGACTAGAGCCTCGGGAAAAATAAGGTTTTTAATGTAAGCCACAAAATTTCAGAAGAACATTTTTTAAAAAACATTTATTCAGTTAGTAGGCAGAGTGGGTCAGGCTGAAACTCAGAGCCATAAACTCCATCTAGTTGTAACACATGGGTATCCGGAATTAAGTCCATTGTCTGGAGCTTCCCAGGCACTTTTGCATTGAGCTAGATTGGAAGTGGATCATCAGGGACTCAAACTACTTCTCCCCTATAGGATACAGGCATCCTAAGTGAGGGCTTAACCCATTGTGCCACAAAGCCTACCCCTGAAACACATTTAAAAGTGATCCTTACTGGTATCGTTAAATCCACATTCCTATTGTGTATATGTAACTGTCCATGGGAGCAACAAAATTGGAAATTCAATATGATAAAAGAGTTATACCTACAATTCATTATTTTAGAACCACCACCACTACAAAAAACTGTCACCAAAATTAAATTATCTGCGTCTAATTTGTTGGCCCAGCCTTTTCCAAACGGAAGATGAAACACTGAATAAAATCTACCAATAAATTATCATGAGATAAAGCTACTCTTTCTGAAGGCACTTAACCAATGTGCTTATTTATTTTATCCCTAATTGAACGTGAAACACTAGATAAAATTTAAAAATAGTTCTGTGGTTGAAAAATGGTTTAAATTTTGCATATGTCTATGCCATTAATAAGCTGAATATTTCTCATTGTGGTAAGGTTAACAAATTGTTGCTTCTGTAGGCGCTGAACATTAAAATGCACAAGAATGATAGTGAAAAATGAAAACTTATGGTTGCATTTACTGTTGCTTGTGTTCTCTAGAGTAGAGATTTTTATTCTTTTTCCTTTCACTTTAGCCAATCCAATAGCTTTCTTGTGTTTTGCTTTGGAGAGCTGATCAACTTCATTAAGAAGATAAAATTGTTAATCTCAGAAAAAATATTGTGGGGGTGGTTAGGATGTGAGGGAATGACGTATCCTTGACTAACAAAACCCTAAACAATCTTGATCTCTGGGTTCCAACAAATTTATTTTATTTGATCTCATTTTACTTATTTTTCTGAAATATTTACTTATTTGAAAGTCAGAGAGAGAGAGAGAGAGGAAGATAGGGAGACGGAGAGAGAGAGGGAGAGGGAGAGAGATAAGAAGAGGGAGAGGGAGAGAGAGAAAGAAGAAGAGGGAGAGGGTGAGAGAGGGAGAGGGAGAGACAGAGGGAGAGGGAGAGCGAAAGAGAAAGAACGAGAGAGAAGAGACGGAAAGAGGGAAAGAGAGAGGGTGAGGGAGAAAGAGAGAGACAGGGAGAGGCAGAGAGGGGGAGAGGGAGAGAAAGAAGAGGGAGAGGCAGAGAGGGAGGGAGGGAGAGGGAGGGAGAATGAGGGGGAGGGAGAGAGAGAGAGAGAGAGAGAGAGAGAGAGAGAGAGAGAATCTTCTATCTGCTATTTACACCTGAAATGGCCCCAATATCTAGGGCTAAGCCAAAATCAGGACACAGGAGTTTCTTCTGAGTCTCTCACATGGGTACCAGGTGCCAAAGTTTTGGGCAGTATTTTGCTTCTTTCTCAGGCATATTAGCAGGGAGCTAGACTGGAAGTCAAACAGCTGGGACTCGAACTGGTGCCCATATGGGATGCCAGTGTCACAGGCAGGGGTTTAATCCACCATGATACAACACCAGCTACATTTCCCATAATTTTAGAGAGGAAAAATAGTTATCTCTGTGTTCTGTTGCATAAAGTTCCTTAGCTAGAATTTAGAAACAGTCTTTGGTTACTTTTTCATGTACATGTTGGTCATTTATGTGCCTTCTTTGGTAACATGTCTACTGAGACTCTTTGTCCATTTTTCAATTGTGTTATTTGGAGCTATTCATTTGTTTCTTGTTTATTTTTCTTTGCTTCTTTGAACTTTTTTTGCTATTTATTTATCTTGTGAATATGGATTTCAGAAACTTTTATTCCAAAATAATTTTATCTTTTAACTCTGTAAATATTTTGAAGTACCCTCTTATATCAAAATATTACTTTATATACCATTCATATGTATAATTTTTATTTGTTAATTATACCTCAATAAAGCTGTGGGGGTGGGGAAGATAAATCTTGTTAACAAAAGTGATGAAGAGATTCACTGAAGATCTGTAATAGTGTACATTGTGTAAATTCATTCTACATTTTGTTTTATCTTATTCCCACAACATGTAGCCCTAGGTAGCTCCAAGAATTCATAAATTATTTTTGAGAACACTCAGAAATAACATGAAATCCATACATGCTCTTATATTTTTCAAATTATAGGAACTGGAAGTAAAAAAGTAACTTTTCAACTTGATGAAGTGTTATTGTTATTATTTTATTTTTGCACATCTGTTTTGCACTTATCAGACATGATGCATTACTAAATATTGCAGCAATCATGAGAGGAAGTTTTTAAATTTTCCTACATTACTCATCATTGAATTTAAGCACAGAAATAATTAATTCATCCTAAAATATTTAGCCATAAAGACAACTATGTTTGATAGTTTCTCACTCTATAGGTTTTTCTATCTAAATATTTTTTTGACTCTGTAATCCCTAGTTGATGTGCAATGTGTCTGCAGGTATACAGTCATCGATTATAAATTTTTATTCTGATCTGCATTTAGTATAGCTAACATGGAATATTCATATATATTTGAATACATATATGTAAATATCTCTTAATGGGATAGTTATTTGATTTGTCATAACAAATCATTTTGTGATAATAACTAAATACAATTAGTGAAATTAAGTAAATAATAATCTAAATATACTGTTGTTCTAAATGAATTTTTATATTTTAAAAAATACACAATTTGGAAGATAAAATGCTAATATGTTAGAAAGTACTAGATAAAAGTCACTATTTTCTCAACATCCTTGTGTCTATCTGAAAACAAGGATATTATATTTCACTATGTCCATGGATACTGGACAATGATGTCAAATCCAATGCCAGCTCTCATTGTGTATATTTTATGCCAGGAAATATACATAGGAATAAATACTCATAGAAATAAATGTAAATGTATAGCCTTATGAAATACAAAATAAAATGCCAATAGTAACCTGGTGCTTTGGGTTGTTAAGATAGCTATTAGAAAGTCAATAATGGGCTAGAGCTGTAGCATAGTAGACTAAACCCCCACCTGCAACATCTGTATCTCATGTGGGCTCCAGTTTGTATCCTGGCTGCTGCTCTTCTGATCCAGCTTTCTGCTGATGCCCTGGGAAAACACTGGAAGATGGCCCAAGTGCTTGGGACCCTGCCTTCACCTGGAAGAACTGGAAGAAGCTCCTGGCTCCTGGCTCCTTGCTTGCTACTGGCCCAGCTCAGGCCATTGTGGCCATTTGGGGAATGAACCAGCAGAGGGAAGATCTCTCTCTGTCTCTCCCTCTCTCCATCTGTAACTCTACCTCTCAAATAAATAAATAAAAATAATCTAAAAAAAAGTAGTGTAGATGAAACTTGGACAATATACAGCATAGCAGATTTGAAACCTAATTAAATAATATCATATGTAATATGTGGACTATTCTTTAAAATGGATGATACCAGAAAAGAAATAATATGAATAGAAAATAAAGGGGTAAAACTACTGAGTTTCATCATTTCACAAAATGCATAGGCCATAGCAATAAGGAGTAAATGGTAAGTGTATCAGTAGTAGTTACTAATTGCTAGGGACTTAGGAGAACTAAAGTGTATTTTGTCTTGGAAAGTAGATTTTCCCAAGCATGCTATTTCCCTAAGCGCTTAGAATTCTATGTTCCCAAATTAATTTGGAGATGTGGGTTCATTAAGGTTAATATTCCATTTTTTTATGTCCTTGCCACCTCTCCTCCCAATATTCCATCTTAATTAGACATCAAGCTTTTATCTCTGGTATGGCTGTGGAGAATAGCCTTTGGTCACAAGTGGCCAGTAAATATTTTCATGGGAGGCACTAGCTTCCATATGTACTATCTCTCTGAATTCTTTTTGCAGTTTGGTTGAGGGGAGGAGGATGCAGAGGACAATTGTTAAACATTAACTATACTATCAATCTGTAAACAAAAATGATGCTTATTATTATGCAAAATTTTAGTTGTCTTGAGGAATATGAATTTTTTCATGTACTTACTCTTTAATGTTAAGGGAAATGTAAGTCCAGTGTATGCATTTTAATTCATGATTTCACACCAAATAGTTATGAGCAAAATTTTAAGCTCTGTACGTCATACTAATCTTTAAAACATTTACTATATGGAACATATGTGTTTATTCTAATATTAAGCTAGTATTTATTGTGACTCTCATGTAAATGACTACTCAATTGTCATGTATCAATCATATGTTAATATTATCTGCCTTTAAATCTATTAATGTGGTAGTAACAATTTTCTCTGAACCATTTATAAGTCTTTCATCATTTACATTAAAGAATTATGATCATAGTGTTGATGATGATGATATAAGGCATACAGAAAAAAGAGTATAATAGCTACATTTAGTTTATATATGCATCTTTATTTATCCAACTGTTTTTGAATATTTACTCTGTGTGGAGTTCTCTGCTAGGACACTGCTTCTGATGCTGTAATGATTAAATAGATGAATTCTGTCCTTAGGATCATCCAATAAATAAAGCTTCAGCTGATGAGAGCAACAAAACATTATCACTCTGATTACTAGTGCTGCCAGTAGTAACAACAGAGGTTAAATAGTAGAATGAGTCAAATCTCCTCTTGACTTAATGAGGAGTCAATGAGTAACTGACATCTATCTTGGCAAATAAATTAATGAAGTAGTGGTTACACAGTATCAGAGATGGTTGAAAAGCAAGTACTGAAAGACTAATGGGAATGACTATTTATGAGGGGGAAATTTTGCATTTACAATTGTTATAATCAGTAAGTATTAAAATGCTTTAAAAGTTATATTTCTTATGTTATATTAAATTTCTGTTTCTTCACAAGTCACACATAGATGACCTGCTGATAAGCATCTTAGTGTATTATAAATGTTTACTACCAGATTCAAAAACAGGTCCTCCTAATTCTTCAATATTTATTTTTTTTTTCCTTTTGGAAATTTTAAATACATTTTCTAGATCCCCCAACAATTCTTTTTTATATTACATTTCTGCCAGATCCTCTAAGGTTAGAAATAAACTAGACAATTTCACCATCTGCTATCTTAGTAATAGTATGCTTTAAGAGTTTATGCCTAGATATAATTTTATTTCTTTTCATAATGCTATTCAACATTATTCAACACTGAGATTTCACTTTATATAGTACCACTTGATTATGTGTTTCAGTTCAATATGTATTTATATCATGATCATTGTATTTAAGATTCAGTATGGTTCTTCTATAATATTGTTAAATATATGTATTATATTCTGGTCAAGAGGCAGAAATCTTAAGGTACATAGTATCACAAGGTAAATGAGTAATAAATAACTAACATTAAGAGTAAGTGGCTACATATCAAATATCTTATATCAGAATAAATCCAAATACTTTCTGTACTTCTAGCCTTAAACATTCACAGAACAAAAACTGATTTGTAGTTTTAGCTAATCATTCCTGTTGCTGGATTTCCAGCATATACCAGATTCCTATTCTGGGCCCTCCAATAATCTATGATATGGATTGGGCATTGAGGCATAGTGGATAAAGCCCCCACCTGCAAGGCTGGCATCCTTCATGGGCACTGGTGCATGTCTCCACTGTTCTACTTCTAGTCCAGCTCTATGCTGATGACTGGGTAAAGCAACTGAAGGTGGCTCAACTAATTGGACCCCTGCCACCCACATGGGAGGCCCAGATGAAGCTCCTGGCTCCTGACTGCAGCCTGGCCCAGGCCTGGCTGTTGTGGCCATCTGGGTAGTCAACCAGTAGATGGAAAAATCTCTATCTCTCCATCTTTCACTGTAACTCAGACTTTCAAATATATAAATAAATCTTTAAAAAAACCTGATTTGTTGAGTAATATACTGGACTTATTTCAATTTAAATTTTGTTCACATTGTCCAGAATCTTGTGAGGTACTATGCCTCACATATGTGTATCATGAGATGTTTAGCCCTGGAAAATTTTACCATCCATAATATATATACTTTTTTGTTGTATTACACTTCTTCCTACAATCTATTGGGATAGTTGCCTTGAATATACTAGCAGGAAATTACTCCTTTTCTCTTAGCTTTCCCTTTGTCTTTGCTCTTAGCTTTCTTCTTTGCTCCTTTTTCAAATCTCTGAACAAGCATATATGTTTAGGTATTATCATTTTCTACAATGTGGGGTGAACGGGGAGTCAGCTCTTTAGGTCTGCATGAGCTTGAAATCACTGTGGCAACCAAAATGCAATACTACCCACACACAGACCAATAAACATGTCCCATTTCCCAATACGCACCTGCTTCATCTGGGACCTAAAGGAAAATGCAATGAAAATATAGAAATTAAGCTCTCTTTGGAACTTGCAGTGGTATCACAAAATTACCAGAAGACTTCTTCCGTATGGAGACCCCACTCCCTACCTCCTAACTCAAACAAGGAGCCAACATTATGAGGGAGGAAGTGCTCTCTCTTTCTCACCACAGACCAGAGGTGATACACAGGCGCTTCCTCTCTTTCCCACCTCTCCTCTTCTCATGCAGTCTTCTAGCCCACTTATAGTGGCTATTTCTCCATGTGGGTCAACCCACACTCATGCGTGTATGTGTGTTCATCTTCTCACCTTTTAAATAAATGTTGTCACTTTGTGCACCTTACACCTGTTTGTTTTTTGTGTGAGCAAGAGCCTGGTGTAAGATTAATACACCCTTGCTTATGTCAGCTTAATTTGAAATCTTTCATGAAAGCAACATATAGATATTTGATTTTAACCATTACCATGTTTCTTGAGAGTCTCATGTCTCCTATAAATATCTGATGACATCACATGAATCATATCAGTTATCTTACAGCTGTTTTGTATGAATTTAAGAGCAATTTTCTTGCTTATTGTACCATTGTGCTTTATGGATACAAATGTATAAATGCACATATATGTCTGTACGTATTTGCAATATATGTATAAACTGCTGCATAATTCAATTCCTTCATTTTATTTTATTTATTTATTTTTTGACAGGCAGAGTGGACAGTGAGAGAGAGAGACAGAGAGAAAGATCTTCCTTTGCCGTTGGTTCACCCTCCAATGGCTGCTGCAGCCAGTGCACCGCACTGATCCGAAGGCAGGAGCCAGGTGCTTCTCCTGGTCTCCCATGTGAGTGCGGGGCCCAAGCACTTGGGCCATCCTCCACTGCACTCCCTGGCCACAGCAGAGAGCTGGCCTGGAAGAGGGGCAACCGGGACAGAATCCAGCGCCCCGACCGGGACTAGAACCCGGTATGCCGGCGTCGCAAGGCAGAGGATTAGCCTGTTGAGCCGCGGCGCCGGCCCCAATTCCTTCATTTTAATTTATCCAGTTTTGAATATTCAGAAAAAAACTTTCCATTTCTAAAACTTCTTCAGAAACATGAATATCACTTCACTTGGATTTGTTTCTGGTTCCATTTGCACTTAGAGAAACCGTTTAAGTCTAATCACAAGAGGATTTGTAAAAGTAAAAAGACAGAAACAAAAGAAGAAATCATGCTGTAATCCATCCTAACGTGGCATTTCAGCAAATGACTTGTCCATGTCCCTAGGAAGTGGTTCATTCTCATGTAGAAGCCTCCTGCAATAACAAAAATAAGCATGTATCAATGCCTTGCAAATACCTGAAGCTGAAAATAATAAATCATTATTTTTTGGATTTCTACTGATATACATATTTGTCATTATAAAAAATCACTTCACCATTTTTTACATCTTATCTAGTCTTTCTATGTCTGCCCCCTTCTTTGGTGTCGTTACAAAAGGTCCTTTTGGTGGATATTTTACTCACTTTCACAAAAGAAATCACATACCTTTAAGGGTCTGCTTGATAGCGGAAAATTAATGTGAACTTCAAGACTCCTTTATAATTAGGCTGCAATCTATACCCTACAAGATAACAAAAATCTTAACAGAATTGTTTGAGAAATTTCCCCATTTAGAAGTGTTTCAATAATTCAGAAGCTCTACTTCTCTTGAACTATTATTAAAATACTACTTGTCTGCAGATAAACATAGACAGAGTGATTGATCTATTTTTTCCTGAAACATCTCAAGGTCTATGTTGCTACTTTAAGCTGTTAGCTTTTTATCATCTATAAAACAGAAGCAAGTTTATATTAACCTTCTATCTACTGCCAAACTCAATTTCAATTGCTTCCAGAATAAAACATTTTAAAATGTCTTAAACTGCTATAGCAGTTTTTAACTTTGAAAACTAATGCTACTTCTTTGGATCATCAGCATGTCTCTCTAAGAATACATACAACATTCACAGCAGTATTCATAACAATTAATCATTTTCCTGTTGCTTTCTATTAAGAGGCTTTATGAGGGAATGAGCACATAGGCCAATTACTCTAAATAAGATTATCGATTAAACCACTCAACTTTTTTCCTGGACAGTCACATGTTTCTGGTTTTCTTTAGGGTAAAGAGACAATATTATAAATATACACGATAATTTGATACAATGCCATTTGTCTAGTTTGATTTTGTTACCTATATTTTTAGGATATTATACAAAAATCATTCCCTGTCCCCATTTATTAAAGGGCTTCCCTTGTGTTTTCTTTAAATTTTAGAAGTTTACATAGTTCATTTATTTTAAAGGCAGAGAGAGAGGGAGAGTGAGAGAGAGAGAGAGAGTCAGAGACAGAGACAGAGACAGGCACACACAGAGAGATAGACATTCTATCTTCTGACTCATTTCCTAAATGCCTGCAATACGTGGCTGAGTTAGGCCAAAGCTAGTAGCTGAGAGCTCAATCTCTGTCTCCTATATGGGTGACATAGGCCCAATACTTTGAGCCATCACTTGTTGACTCCTAAGGTGCACATTAGCATGAAGCTGGAATTGAGAATGGAGCTGAGACTTGAACCCAGGAACTCCAATATGGGATGTGAGTGTCTCCAGAGGCATCTTACCCACTGTGTCAAATGCCTGCCTCATTTCCTTTATATTTTCCTCTAATAGTCTTTAGTTCCAGGTCTTACAATGCTTTGATCCATTTTAAGTGGATTTTTAATGGTGAGAGGCAGGGGTCCAGTCTATTTTTTCTGCATGTGTATATCCAGTCTTTCCAGAATCATGTACTGATGAGACCCCTACATAGCAAGGAAAAAAATCGGCAGAGTCAAGAAGCAATTTAGGAAATGGAGAAGATATTTGAAAATTATTCATCTTACAAGTGGTTAAATCCAGAATATATAAGGAACTCAGCTGATTTGAAAGGACATTTCTCAAAATATAATATACAGAAGTCTTAAGGCATTCATGAAAATGAATATTTATTTTTCATATATATGAAAAATTATATATGCAATTCAGACATTTTTGCATCAAAATAAGCTTATCTTTAATTTCATTTTGTATAACTTTTCAGTGTTCCCATACCAATGGTCATATATAAATAAATGTTAAATAGAGAAATGTTCAATATATATATAAAGAAATGTTCAATATCACAAGTGAAAACCACTATGAGATATCATCTCACTCTAAATAGAATGGTTCTTATCTAAAAGACAATAACAAATACCTATGAGCAGGCAGAGAAAGGGGAACATATAGACTATTGGTGGTAATATAAACCAGAGCAGTCACTGTGGACAATACAGAGATTGAAACCTAAATTATAATCTAGCAATCTCACTTCTGAGTCTAATTTCATCTATCAAAGATATACCAGCATGCTAATGTAGATTGCAGCACTATTCATAATAGCCAAGATATGCATTTAACCTAGATGTTCATTAATGGATGAAAGGGCAAAAAATTGTCACATATACACAAAATAGAATATTATTCAGCAATAAAAATGGAAATCCTTTCATTTGTGTCAAAATGATTGGACCTGGAGGGCAATGTTAAATGAAATAAGTCAGGCACAGAAAGACAAATATTTCATGTTTTCACTCACTTGTTGAATTTAAAAAAGTTGATCACATAGAAATGCAAAGTAAAATAGAGGTCACTTGGGTCACTTGGTCCTGGGATGGGAAGAAGAGAGAGGTAATAGAGAAGGGGTGGCTAATGGATACCAGATACAGTAAGAATAAGAGGTGGGGAATTACTTTTGATTTTCCATAACTCAGTATGGTAACTAGAGTCTACAACAATTATACATTTCAAAATAACCATAGACTGGAAATAACACATAGAAATAAAACAGTTGAGGAGATGGCAAGGCTAATTGCTCCGATCTGATCATTACTCATTGTATATACATGTACCAAAATATATTCAGAAGACATCTTATGATCTCAGTCCTCCCATTTGCCTCTAGGTCAATGATTTTCAATTTTTGTTTGCTTAGTTTTATTTCAATAACAGTTAATCCCTTACTTCAAAAAATTGTTAGTGTAGACTTGGCACATGTCAAGTGATCCTACATTGGACTCTCTTTTTCCTCTGGTTTGAGGTGAAATCATGGGCTAGAGATGCATCACCTCCCTTCGCCTCATTCTGTTAAAATTCAGTGGAAGCGCTGGTGCTGTGGCTCAATAGGCTAATCCTCTGCCTGTGGCACCAGCACACCAGGTTCTAGTCCCAGTAGGGGCTCCAGAGTCTGTCTCGGCTGCCCCTCTTCCAGTCTAGCTCTCTGCTGTGGCCTGGGAGTGAATGGAGGATGGCCAAAGTCCTTGGGCCCTGCACCCGCATGGGAGACCAGGAGAAGCACCTGGCTCCTGGCTTTGGATCAGCGCAGTGCACCAGCCATAGCGCGCTGGCCGCGGCGGCCATTGGAGGGTGAACCAACGGCAAAGGAAGACCTTTCTCCCTGTTTCTGTCTCTCACTGTCCACTCTGCCTGTCAAAAAAAAAAAAAAAAATCAGTGGAAGCTATAAAGAAAACCAAAGACAACAACAACAACAACAAAAAGAATAAAAATCAGAAACCTGTCTTCTGACAGCAAAGTTAGAATAGTGTTGCTCTAACAGAGTGAGTGCCTGAAAATTTGACTTACACAGGAAGGCCAATGTTGGGGTCTTAAGCCTGAGGCTGGCCCCTGACCTGCAGGGGCAGTACAAGCACTCCCCGACAAGGCGAACAGGAAAGGTAAGGTAGACAGGTCAAGAACACAGCAAGCACCCGTGAATTCTGTCGAAGCAGGAACTACTTTATTGAGGATTGTACAGGCTTATAAGGCTTACAAAAGACATGCACAGTAGGGGAGCCAATCAGCGAAAAGGTCATGCAGGTGTGGGTGGACCACACACAAGGGCATCTTAAGCAAAGCATAGGGATCATGCACTGTCCACGTATCCGGAACTAAAATGGACCTATCCTTGCCAGTGGTCTGATCTTCCATGGCTTAACTGCAGCAGCCGCAGACACGCCCCTCGAACATCTGCCAGGTGCCATATTGTAATGGAGGTTTTAGGCAATGCCCAATAGGCCAATGACATTTTTATTGTCGCTATAGGTTATTAATGAAGTATTTCTTTCATCAAAGTAGTTGAGGTGACATTTGAAAATCAAACATTAACTAAAATAATGAGTTTTTATACTTTTTTTGCTAAATGGTAATGGCAATATGTAAAAATTAAGTGAATTTTTTAAATGAAGCATATATTAAAAATATATTTCCAATTCCCAATAAAACTGTTTCAGGATGTTATCTTGCACTAGTACCAGCTTGTTCCATATAAATTTCATGTAAAACAGAATAAAGGGAGTGATATTGTGAAACAGCAGGTTAAATTTCCACTTTCAAGACCTGCATCCCATATCGGAGTTCCGGCTGTTCCACTTTCAATCCAACTTCTTGCTTGTGCACCTGCAAAATGAGAAAAACATGACCCAAGTAGTTGTGCCCCATCTGGCAGGTAAGACACCAGGGTGGAGTTCTTTGCTCTTGGCTTCAGATAGGCCCAGATATGGCTTTTGCATACATTCGTTGAGTGAACCAGTGGATAGAAATTCAATCTCTCTCTCTGTCTCTCTCCCCATACATAAATATTTACAAAAATAGAATCAAATTACTTTAAAAAAAGATTTATTTATTTATTTGAAAGGCAGAGTTACAGAGAGGCAGAGGCAGAGAGAGAGAGAAAGAAGTCTTCCATCCACTGTTTCATTGTGCAAATTGTCACAATGGCAGTAACTGGGCTGATCCAAAGCCAGGAGCCAGTAGCTTCCTCCAGGTTGTCCACGTAGGTGCAGGGGCCAACACACTGAGCGAGCTTCTACTCCTTCCCCAGGCCACAGCAGAGAGCTGCATCAGAAGTGGAGTAGCCAAGACATGAACTGCTGCCCATATGGGATGCTGGCACTACAGGAATCAGCTTTACCTGCTATGCCACAGTGCCAGTCCCTCAAATTACTTTTAAAATGAGTACTTGAAAAATGTGACAGTGTTCTTAAATGTAAACTGACTGACTACTTGCATTAAAGGCCTACATGGGAAATCAAGGCCTTGGTGTGTCCTGAAGTGAGAAACAGAAAGGAAGTAGGATTAGAATGGCAGATTACACGTGTGACTCATCCAGCAAGGATCCAAAGTAATGAAACATAGCAGACTTTCAAGACCATGGCCTAAGGTTTTTGGTATTGACATGTAATTTAAAATTGATGAATTTTCTTATAGCACAAAGAAAGAAGGGGGTTGTCAGAGAAAAAGAGAGGCACGAAACAGGATACAAAAACCAGAATCCAAATATTAATTAAGATGTGATCTATCCAATCAGGCAAGGGGATAATTGTCAATAGCATTCTTTAAGAATGAGGAATGGAAGGAGGCAGGAATTGGGGAGACAAGAAATCCAAGATCGCTGAGACTGGTCACAATGATTTGCTTTTGACTGAGGAAAATGACAGGAGAACCAGCAGTAAATGTATTTTTTTTTTTTTGACAGGCAGAGTGGATAGTGAGAGAGAGAGAGAGAGAGACAGAGAGAAAGGTCCTCCTTTTTGCTGTTGGTTTACCCTCCAATGGCCGCTGCGGCTGGCGCATCGCGCTGATTCGAAGCTTGGAGTCAGGTGCTTCTCCTGGTCTCCCATGGGGTGCAGGGCCCAAGCACTTGGGCCATCCTCCACTGCCTTCCCGGGCCATAGCAGAGAGCTGGCCTGGAAGAGGGGCAACCGGGATAGAATGCGGCGCCCCAACCGGGACTAGAACCCGGTGTGCCGGCGCCGCAAGGTGGAGGATTAGCCTGTTGAGCCACGGCTCCGGCTGTACTTATTATTTTTAAAGCTGAAGAACTACTTATACTTTTTTATTTCCTCAGCTGCACCTGGGATATTCTACATAACAACACTTTAGAATCACACGGGAGCCTTCATAAAAAAAACTAACTTTGTGGCTGGCATGGTGGCATAAGGAGTAAAGCCGCCACCGGTGACACTGGCATCCCATAAGGGTGCCAAGTGCATTCCTTGGCCTTTCCATTTTCAACCCAGCTCCCAGTTAATGTGTCTGAAAAAGCAGCAAGAAGATGTCCCAAGTTCTTGAGCCCTTGAGCCCACGTGAGAAACCTAAATGAAGCTACTGACTTCACTTAGGTCCAGCACTGGCTGTTGCAGCCATCTGGGGAGTGAACAAGCAAATGGATGATGTCACTGTTTATCTCTGTAACTCTGCCTCTCAAATAAATAAAATAAAATTTTAAAAAGACTAATTTAAACTCCTTTTAAGATCCTTTGGAACGGCATCTAGGATAGGTGAGGTTGGGCCCTCAGTTTTATTATTATAATCTTAAAGTTAAATAAATTATTATAATGTGAAAGAAACTTAAAGCTGGTAGCCTAGGATTGACTGAAATTGTGTGTTAAGATAAGTGTATTTATTATCCATTCTTGGGATTAAACTGACATTTGCCATGCTGGCCACCCATCCCAGAGTGCTGGTTCAAATCCTAGCTATTCTACTTCTGATCCAGCTTCCTGCTATTGTGCCTTGGAAGGCAGTGGGTAATGGTTCAAGCATTTGGATCTCTGCTACCCATGGCATTAAACATGCAATTCAGATGCAATTCCTGGCTCCTTGATTCTGCTTAGCCAGTTCTAGCTGTTGTGGGCATTTGGTGAGTAAACCAGCAGATGGAAGATCCTCTCTCCCTTCCTCCCTCCCTCCCTCTCTCCCTTCCTCCCTCCCTTCCTCCCTCCCTGTCTCCCTTCCTTCCTTCTCTCTTTTCTCTCTCTCTGTCTCCCCCTCCATCTCTGTTGCTCTGTCTTTAAAATCAATAAAGATATAATTTTTTTAAAAAAAATAACAGAGCCTATCCCTAAAGATACAAGACAAGAGGGGATAGCACTGACAGTTATAATTATTAATAGCAATTTAACAAAGATGAGCAATAGAAGGTGCTGCTAGAATTTTAAAAAATAAAAAAATTATCTTGTCTCATCGCATAGACAAGAAAGCTGATATAATTATGGTTGACATAACCCTCCATGTTAAAAGCTTTTCCTTGTTCTTTGCTGCTCCTTCCTGCCAAACGGCCATCCACGCTGCCTTAAAATATTCTGGCACCTTGAAATTCATGCCTGCAGAGTACAGCAGCCCTTGCCCTTTATTTCAGTAACCTGCAGGCCCTAGGTCACTAATGTATTCCTTGGAAATGTCAGCACGTGGAGCCCTCTGTAAATCTTCCTGTTGTGAATCTTGCATTAATTTCTTGAGATAGTAATAATTTCATCCAATGCCTGTGTCTTTCCAATTCTTTGGCATTCTTTTCTAGTTCTAAATCAATTATTTATCCACAGCCCACACTTAGATTACAGTTCTTAGCAATGCTTATACCTGCCATTCTATTTAAAAATCACAGAAGTAAATCATGATCTCAAAGCTCACCTTTAGCATTCTATCTATAGGTATCCATGAATCCACTTTTTGTTTCAATCATTTTTCCTGTGCATTCCATCCAAACACCTCCATTGGAACTGGAGCTGTATCATCATTTGTTCAAGAACACTGAATCCTGTCATTATTGCCAATGTGTCATTTACTATCAGTTTTCCCTTCTTATTGGACCCTTTTGTGAGCACACTAGGTTCATAACTTGTTTACCAGGTGCATGTCAGACATGGAGCGTAATATAACTTGATCAAATTCTATATGATGTATAACTGTTTGTCAAAGAAAAAGTGGTTTGATCAGTATACAACCAGATGATACCACATACTTAACTAGAACCTTTTACTTATTAGATCTTCATTAGTGTGTGCATTCACTTATGGTTTATAAATCTTCAGAAGGAACAACTGGTTTGTCTTTGCTGGAATATTAATCACATTATTTCTTCTTTAAAAATAAAAAGAATTAATCAAGAATTTTAGTTACAAGTATAGAACTCACACTATAAACCCATTGATTTTATTATATATTGTATTTAAATTAGTATTTACATTTAATTCCCTTGACCTACTTAGTGTAGTTAAACTATGTTTTTAGAATTACGAATAAGAAACCATTTATTTATAATAGAACCAGTAACATTTTTGCTACTACAGTTGTAGTCTGTTATTGTATTGTTAGCCTTCCTGAGAAGTAATAATATTTCCAGAATTTTTACTTCTCTCAAATATTGTATTGTGGATAAATTTAGAGATCAAGGTATAGCAAACCCAACTTGAATATATTTTATATGTATAAATTTTAGGATTCTGTTTGAATATTTCTCATCGACATCAAAATTTCTTTTTGATTAAATCAAAGTTTCAATGAGTCCATGGACTGCATGTTCCTGTATTTTAATAGAAAAAGACATATATAGGAACCCAAATTTTACAAAAGAACAAAATTATACTATCTGAAAATGAAAAATTGCAATGCTATGACAAATTTAGATAATTTTTTGTAAAACAGTCATTTGATCATATTTTGGTTCAAATTTATCATAAACTTTTCTAAAAAATTCCTTTAGAATAGTTGGCCATTTTAAATACTCAGACACAGTGTAAGAACAGCTGGGTGAAATCACACTGTTGGTGCAGTGGGTTAAGCTGCCATGTGTCTTCAGGCATACCACATGAGCACAAGTTCATGTCTGGCTGCTCTACTTCCAAAACAACTCGCAGCAAATGATCCTGGTAAAGCAGTGGATGATGGTCCAAGTGCTTTGGCATCTGTCATTCATGCATCAGACTTGGCTTTGGCCTGGCCCTGTCCTTATTATTATGGGCATTTGAAGAATGAACCAGCAGATAGACAATTTCTCTCTTTCTCTCTTCATTCTCTCCCTGTTTGTAACTGTCTTTCAAGTAAGTAAACAAGTATACCCAAAAAGGAATAATTGTGTAATAAATTTTAAGTGTTAGGTTCTAGTTTATTTATTTATTTATTTATTTTATCATGAATAATATATCTTTATTGATATTTCTTTTGTAAATATTTTCTCCTGGTCTGTGACTTTTCTTTTCACTCTCTTGACTGTGTCTTTTTTTTTTCTTTTTTATTTCATAAATGTGAATTTACAAAGTGCAACTTTTGTATTGTTGTGGCTTCCCACCCACACCAACCTCCCTCCCACCCGTGGCCCTCACCTTTCCCTCTCCCATCCCGCCCTTTATCGAGTTTCATTTTCAATTACCTTCATATACTGAAGATCAACTTAGTATATACTAAGCAAGGATTTCAAAAGGCTGCATTCATACGACCGCACAAGGTATAGGGTATTGTTCGAGTAGTAGTGTTTTTTGTTTCATAGTAAAACACATTAAGGACAGAGATCCTACGTGGGGAGCATGTACCCAGTGACTCCCGTTGTTGATTTAACAATTGGCACTCTTATTTATGACGTCAGCAATCACCCGAGACTCTTGCTATGAGCTGTCTAGGCTATGGAAGCCCCTTGAGTTCACTGACTCTGAACTTGTTTAGCCAAGGCTGTGTCACAGTGGAGGTTCCTTCCTCCCTTCAGAGAAAGGCGCCTCCCTCCTTGATGGCCTGTTCCTTCTGCTGGGGTCTTGTTCACCAGGATCTTTCATTCAGATTGTTTTTTGCCACCGTGTCATGGCTTTCCATGCCTGTGAGCCTCTCATGGACCTTTTAGCCAGATCCGAATGTCCCAAGGGTTGATTCTGAGGCAGGAGTACTGTTTTGGGCATTTGCCATTCTATGAGTCTGCTGTGTGTCCTGCTTCTCCCGCAGGATCATTCTCTCCCTTTTAATTCTATCTTTCATTATTTGCTTACACTGGTCTTATTTGTGAAATCTCTTCGACACATACCCTATCTTTTTGATCGGTTGTGTATTTATACTTATCACTTTACCAAGTGCGCTGGCATTGGTACCTGCCTCCTTGGTAACATTGAGTTGAAATCCCCTGGCACATTTCTAGTTCCACCGTTGGAGATAATTCCGAGTGAGCATGTGCCAACCTATATATCTCTTCCCTCTCTTATTCCCACTCCAATGTTTAACATAGATCACTTTTCTGTTAATTTTAAATGCCTAAGAATGATTGTGCATTGATTACAGAGTTCAACCAGTGGTCTTATGTAGAACAAACAGAGCAACAACAACAACAACCACAACAACAAAAATACTAAAAGGAATAAAATAGTAAGTTGTTCCTCAACAGTCTAGACAATGGCTGATCCTGTCATTGTCTCTCATAGTGTCCATTTCACTTATCAACAACAACAACAAAATTTTTTTATAACAGTATATGAAATTGGGAATGGAATTCAATAGGGAGATTGTAGTATCTGCTTTATACCTCTAGATTGGAATTTCTGCTGCATAAGTTGCAAATTTTGATAAATATTTATTAGTAATAAATAATTAGTAATTTATCTCCATTTCAAAACTTCAGATGTTTCACTGGCATTATGGTGTTCTCCATAAGAATTTCTTATAAATTAAATTATAAAATACATTAACAGAAGATATATTAACGAAGATATATTAAGGTCTAAGATATATGACCCAGGACTACCATATGACCCACCTATCCCACTCTTGGGGATTTACCCAAGGGAAACAAAATCAGCATATGAAAGAGTTATCTGTGTCACCATATTTATTGCAGCTCAATTCAAAATAGCTAAGATATGGAGTCAACCCAGATGTCCATCAACTGAAGACTGGATAAATAAATTATGGAATATGTAAGCCATGGAATATTATATAGTAGTAAAAATGGCATTCTGTCATTTGAAACAAAATGGATGAAACTTGAAAACATTATACTTAGCAAAATAAGCCAATCCTATATGTTCTCCCTGATTTGTGGTAACAAATACAACACCTAAAAGGTAATCTATACACGTGAAATTGACATTTTGAGATGAAATGACATTGAACAGCCCTTGTCTCAAATGTTGAAGAACAGGTTTTTTTTTTTTTTCTTCTCATACTACTTGTTGAGCTCTTTATTTAGTGTACAGTAAATTGTATGTTTTTAAATTTACTGAGAAAGATCTCAGCAAAAAAAAAAAAAAAAGAATGAGAATAAGACAAGGAGGAGGAAGGGTGGGAGTACTAGTGGGAGGGTAGATACAGGGAGAATCACTATGTTCCAAAAGTTGTATTTATGAAATGCATGAAGTTTATAATCCTTAAATAAAAGGCTTTGGGGGAAAATTAAAAAATCAAAAAAGATACATAAAAATATTGAACTAAATAGCTGGAACATAGAAGAGATCCGTATGCATACTCATTACTGATTTTATTCAATAGCTTCAGGTAATGCTTCAAATGTTAGATGTACAAACTTAGAAAACTGCAATGTTTAAGGTTGCTTCACTTATGCGTTCAGCCTGAATTTTTCAAACTATTGTCACTCAGATGTTAGTCAGCATCCTTTTATTTACAACAAAAGAGAGTTCTTTACTGCATCCTGGGCTTCAGTACCTTCCACAGAGTGCTTCAGTAGTCTCAAGACACAAGCCCAGTGATCCTGTGGATTTTCTATTTTAATAAATGGGCAGCCACAGGAACCCACACAGTGCATTCCACAGTGTTCCTTCCAACCTTTTATGAACAGGTTTACACAGCTGATTGATCGTGAAAACAAGCAAAGCAGAGAAGAAAGAAGAAAAATGCTTGGTGACTGTACAGAAACAAGTTACATTTAACTCACATTTAGAGGCATGGTTAGAGCATATCTGTTTTTACCTATCTATGTGAATAAAGTAAATTTACTGTAAAGAAAATTTAAAAATACATTAATTCCCAATTTGATTGAAACTGTATGTGTAGAGTGTTTATGGAATGTTCTTTTGGGTGAAGTATTAAATTTCAAGCAGAAACTTAAGTTAAAAACTTTAGGAATAAATAGAAATTCAAAGACTGTAAGCAGAGTACTAATGAAGAGAAGAAAATAATCGTTAATTTGATTTAATCAGAATATATTTTATACATTTGTTGAAATGTCACAATGTAAATATATATGTCATTATTGATAAAATATCAACAATTTATTTAAATAATTATTTAATTTAAATTTAAAAATTTATTTAAATACTTAACTTTTTAAAAATAAAATAATAATGGCTGGCGCTGCGGCTCAATAGGCTAATCCTCCGCCTGTGGCATTGGCACCCCAGGTTCTAGTCCCGGTTGGGGCAGCAGCTCTCTGCTATGGCCCGGGAGTGCAGTGGAGGATGGTCCAAGTCCTTGGGCGCTGCATCCATGTTGGAGACCAGGAGAAGCACCTGGCTCCTGGCTTCGGATCAGCACAATGCGCCGGCCACAGCGGCCATTGGGGGGTAAACCAAAGGAAAAGGAAGACCTTTCTCTCTGTCTCTCTCTCTCACTATCCACTCTGCCTGTTTAAAAAAATAAATTTCTGAGATACTTAAAAAAAGCTTTACCCAAAATCCAGGCTTTATTATACTTGAAAGCTGATGTTTCCGAAAGAGGAACCCAATAAAAGATGTTAATTTAGTCAAAAACTGCTAAAATATTAACAATAATGATTTTCATGCTTAGCATTATTAATCACCAAACTATGACCTTTATAGATTATTGAAAAATATTACTAATGTGTTAATCACAAAACATAATAATAATTTAAATCTATTTTAGTTAACATTCATAAATTTGGAGTTACAAAAATCTAAATATTGAAAGAAATGATTAGCAAGAATTGTTATTTTGATTCTGTTTTCAGCAGAAAAGTCAATATGCTAATGTTTTAGAAAGATTTTCATTTATTTATATGAGAGGTAGAATTACAGACAGAGTGGGAGAGACAAAGAAAAAAGTCTTCCACTACTGGTTCATTCCCAAAATGGCTGCAATAGCCAGAGCTGCGCCAAAACAAAGCCAGAGCTGGGTGTCTCCTCCAGGTCTCCTACATGGGTGCAAGGACCCAAGCACGTGGGCCATTTTCCACTGCTTTCCTAAGCCATATAAGCAGAGACCTGAATCAGAAGAGGAGCATCCAGGACAGGAACCAGTGCCCACATGGGATGTCAGGGCAGCAGGTGGAGGCTTAGCCCACTACAGCACAGTGCCAGTTCCAACATGCTAAATCCTAATGAAAGTACTTTTATTGGCTTTATATCCCTTTCATTCTATGTTAATGCAGAGATATTAAAAGATAATATAATCCTAAAAGTGACAAAGAAAATAAAAAAGGAAACAAAATCCAGAATGGTTAAATTATTTAAATGTATGACCATTCTTCAAGAGAAATAACATTTTAAAAAATTTATAGAGGCCAGCGCCGCGGCTCACTAGGCTAATCCTCCACCTGCAGTGCTGGCACACCGGGTTCTAGTCCAGGTTGGGGCGCCGGATTCTGTCCCGGTTGCTCCTTTTCCTGTCCAGCTCTCTGCTGTGGCCCGGGAGTGCAGTGGAGGATGGCCCAAGAGCTTGGGCCCTGCACCTGCATGGGAGACCAGGAGAAGCACCTGGCTCCTGGCTTCGGATCAGCGCGGTGTGCCAGCCGCAGCGGCCATTAGGGGGGTGAACCAACGGAAAAGGAAGACATTCCTCTCTGTCTCTCTCTTTCACTGTCCACTCTGTCTGCCAAAAAAAAAAAAAAAATTATAGAAAGATCTATTGGCCATTTCATAGAAGGCAGATTCTCAAATTACAATATACAAAATGCATGATCAAATTAGTGTTATGTTAAGGAACATCGTTGATGATATACAAACTCATTTTTAAGAATTCATATAATTGGTGGGGCCAGCGATGTGGTGCAGTGGGTTATAGCCCCGGTCTGCAGCACTGGCATCCTATGTGGGCGCCAGTTTGAGTCCTAGCTGCTTCACTTTTGATCTAGCTCTCTGCTGTGGCCTGGGAAAGCAAAAGATGGCCAAAGTCCTTGGGCCCCTGTACCCGCGTGGGAGACCAATAGGAAGCTCCTGGCTCCTGGCTTTGGATCAGTGCAGCTCCAGCTGTTGCAGCCAGCTGGGGAGTGAACCAGCGCGTAGAAGACCTCTCTGTCTCTGAGTCTCTCTCTCTCTCTCTCTCTCTCTCTCTCTCTCTGTGTGTGTCTGCCTTTCAAATAAATAAATAAATCTTAAAAAAAGAATTCACATAACTGGTATGTGAGCAGTATGCATATCACCTAAATTAGCTTGTTAAGGATGCAAGACTATGCATGAAAATTTCAAGTGTGTTTCATACACTAAACCAGTTATTCAAGGGTATTAACTCCACATAAACATCACTGACTTCATTTTATTCCATCCATCTATGTAATAAACCTGGTCTTTTAAACTTTATGAAGAATTTCATTCCCCCTCTTGAATTATCTTGACCTGCTTCCTCAATTCTCCAGGTAGCACCAACTAATCTCACTGCTAACTTACTGTTTCACTCATTTCTTTTTGTTTACTTAGTATATTTCTGTTGTGTGCTCTGTATCATCTCCCAGAGTTCTGCTAGTTCAAATGGTACTCTGCTAAATATTGCATCCTTCATTTATTTCCTTCTTTCTACTTTTGCAATTCCTCATTCCTTCACTGTTCTCCGTGGAATTACCCCCACAAGCCATTAGCTCACAGATCCTTTTTTCAGGTTTGCTCCTAAGAATACCCAGCTGAAGACACATAGATTGTAACTGAATGTAAAATAAAATCCACTGCATTGCTTTAAAAGTCAGTATAGTAAGAATATAGTTTTAATTAACTTGTTTTTAAAATTAACTAAGCAAAGCAGAGTTTCCTTATCTCCCATGAGCTATCATAGTGGATTTGAGGAAAACACAAAGCCTTTAAGATGTCAAGGAAAATGAACATTAAACTATAATTTAAAATACGTTTACCATGTTTTTGTACTAGATATCTGTATTACAAGACCACTTGCTGAATAAGCAAGTACTTTAAAATTGCTGACAGTGGTTGTTAAAACTCATTTACATAAAACTATGTAACTTACACACTGTCCAAATTAGTTTTGACAGCAAACTGAGAGATAGAACTTTGGGGCTTAAAACCACCATGAGTAATGTTATCAAATCTCTCACATATTCCTTCAGTTATAAACTGTGTTTGCGGTTGTATGTGTGCTTGCATGAATAAATTGATTCCATTTAGTCAGTGAGCTATATTATGATTAACCTAATAGTCATGGTTATTTCAGCATATTTATTTTAAGAAGCTTTAATGCAGAATTAAGTTATCAAATGGAGTTCTTATGTAAATTATTTAACAGTAAAAAAATCTATGATTCCATCAATATTAATTAGATATTGAAAATTAGAGTTATAATACTAAGTAGTTCCAAAAATAAAAGTGACACAAATGAAGTATTTTATAGCATAATAACTAGCATAATACATATTTTACACTTTTAATACAATAGTTTAAAATAGTTTTCTATTTACAAAAATCTTGTGAAGTCACAGTGTGCTTCATATCAAAAACATTTACCCTAGTACAGAGTGTACTACTGTGATATATTTATTACAACTATGAAAGTGATGATAGTGTATTAGTTGCATAAGACCTCAACCTGTTATTCAGATTGCCTTAGTATTTGAGCAAAATCCTTTTCCTGTTCCAGGATTCCATCCAGGATATTGGGTTATATTACATTTATGTATTATGGCTTCTCAGAGTTGTCATGTCTGTGGTAGCTTCTCAACTGTTTTTCTCAACTGTTTTTTGGTGAATTTGAAAATTTTGAAGAATATTAGGAATTTTGTGGAATATCTATTGATTGAAACTTGGCCAATATTTTTGCTAATGACTGAAAATACTGATTTATGGCACAAAAACCAGAGCCAAAGTCTTAAAAATTGGTAATTGTTGAGTGATTTACATAAAACTGTGTAACTTACACACAATTATCAATTATGTTACTTCATCATGACTAATTACTGTTCATCTGAATCTGATCACTTGGCAGAGATAGGTTTTGACAAATTTCTCATTCATTTCACTTTTCTATAGAATATAATCAACCAGAACTTTATTACTATATCATCTTTTTAATCAATTAATAGAAAATTAATTTCACCTTCATTTTTCCTTCTTCAAACACTTCCTGTTTATGGTTTCAAAAATTTCTGATGTATTATTTTCACTTAATCTCTCCTTAACAGTTGAAAGATAATATCACTGGATTCATAGATTTCTAAATGGTGAATTTTTCTTTCCAAAACTTTATTATTTCATGATCTGTTCTTGCCTGATGGAAGTCTTCTTGTTGTTTTAGTACAGTTTAGGTTTTTCATTCAGCATATTTCAAAATGTTCTCTTTTTAGTTTGAACACAATAGCTTCGGTGATTTGCTGTTTTTTCTATTTTTTGGCATTTATTTCTGTTGATGCTTTACTGGTTTCCTAGATATGTCAATTTGGTTTCTGTCATTAATATTGGAATATTTTCCTCATAAACTTTTTAATTGTCTCTCTCTGGTCCGGTTTCTCTCTCTGCCTCTCTCTCTTCTTCTCTTTCTCTCTCTCTCTCCCCTTCTCTCTCCCTCACCTGTCACTCTCTCTCATTTGTAATTCCATTTTATGTTGTATCTTTGGAAATTGTAATGTACCTCTTGGAAGTTTCCTTCTTTTTCTTCTATCACTGCATTACAATTCCTTTCTCTGAATTGCAGTTTAGAAAATATTATTGACCAGTCTTCAAGATCACTAATTATTTCACCTAGGGTTATGAGTATACATATGATGGGCCCATCAATATCATTTTTCATTTCCATTGCAAAGTTTTTTGTTTGCTTGTTTTTAGCATTTACTTTTTGAAATCTAAAATTTCCATTACTCTGTTTACATTGTTTGACTGTTTTTCTATGATATAAGATTTCCCATTGGAGCATTTTATATAGGGTTCATAGCTACTTTACATTCCCTGTCTGATGATTTTCCAATGTCTATAACAAATCTGAAACTTCTAACACTTATTCTGTCTATGGAAATTCTGTTTCCTTTTTGTTCTCATATACCTTGATATTTCATATTGAAAATATGATATTGCATATTGAGTAAATGGGATAAAATGGGCTATAATGTGAGGATATGTGAATCTAAGAGTTGAAATGTTTACTATTTACTGTAATTTTAGGTGTCAAAGGCCTCAAATTCACAGATATTTTTACTTCTTTCTCAACTCTCAATTTCAGCAAAGCTCTGTGTCCACGTATGTCTAACTAGTCCTGTGTGGAGTATATCACTTGAAGCTCTTTTGTATGTTTTAAACTTTTACTGAGATTAAATTTGTATGAATATTATGTTTGAAGTCATTTTAAAGTGTGTGACTTGGTAGACTTTAGTGTATCCAGAACATTGTACAGCCATCACCACTATTTAGTTCTAGAACATTTCCATCATCCTAAAAAGAAACTTCAACTCATTAGCAGTTAGAACCAATTTCTTCTGTCTTCTGACCTTTAACACCACTGATCTTTGAATATGTATATCTTTACATTTCATATGAATTGAATTACACAATACACAGTTTTTTGTGTCTGGCTTTTCACTCAACATTTCAAGGTTCATCCATGTTGCAATATATATATATATATATATATATATATATATAATTTAATTTTATATAACTGAATGATATTCAACTAACAATAATTCCTATTCCACTAACATATAGCATGTTTTGTTTATTTTTCACCAGATGATGGGCAATTATGTTTTGTTTTATTGTTTGTTTACTTTTAGACTGTTTGGAACCATGTGCTCTGAATATTCTTGTACAAGTTTTTGATTAAACATACTTGTTAAATTCCCTTGGCTATATACTTAGGAATGGAATTATTAGGTTATATAGTAATTCTACTTTTAATACTGTGAGGAGTGACCAAGCTGTTTTTCCTTCATGTCTGCACCATTTTGCATTTCCAGTAACAATGCATGATTGTTCCAATTTCTAGCACTTTCTACTTAATCCACCGTGAATGGTAAGGAATAGGAGATAAAGAGCCTTCGATATTTCTCATGCCCTTTTTTGAGCTGCATCTTGCACAAATATTTTGCCAGTGACTGCATTCTTTTCCTCCCCTCTTTTCTTCCCAAAACTGAACCTCTAACCTTACTCAGCTATTAAGCATTTTTCTCCTATCCTTATATGAAATAAATGAATGAATGGATAAATAAATAAATAAAGGATATGGAGTGCTTTGTTGAGACAAATGCCCTCTCTCCAACAGAGATTAAATCTGTAACAAATATTCCTTGTAGATTTACGCCTCCGTTATGGGAAATAAAGTGGGTATATTTCTCAGTAATTCTTTTATCCTGGCAGAGAAAAAAGTGTGTATTTTTAAATTTTGAAGTAACATGTATTTCATTTTTTTGTTTGTTTCAAAGAGAGAGAGAGGGAGAGAGAGAGAGATATTTTTCCATCTGCTGGTTCACTCCCCAAATGGCCAAAATCATTGGGGTTGGGCCAGGCCAAAGCCAAAAAAACAAGAGCTTCTGCCAGAAATCCCACTTGGGTACATGGACAAAAGCAGTTGCACCATCTTCCACGACTTCGCCAGGCACATTAGCGGATAGATGGATGGGAAATAGAGAAGCTGAGACTCAAACTAGTGCCTGTATGGGATGCTGGCTCTTTCACAGCACTGGCCCCAAAAAGGGTATATGTCTAAGATCATCATCATGATAACCATATGTCCATTTTTAAAATACTTCAGTAAACTAAAAAGGCAGAAATGTTTTCAAAAAGAGTGTAGAAAATGTATACATGCTTTCAAAATTTCCACAAAAATAAACATATTTTGAAGTTTGTGTGTGTGTGTGTGTGTATTTCTGTATGTTTGCATGTACATGTCCATGAAAGTACGGAGATTTATATGAGAGCACAGAGTTATGGCTCAGTGGTCACTGGTGGAGCTGACATCCCATACAGGGTGCCCATTAGAGAATGGACTGCTCTACTTCCAATTCAGCTTCTTGTTAGTGTGCCTGGCAAAGCAGCAGGCAATAGCCCTGATACTTGGGCACCAGGCACCCATATGGGTGACCAGGATGTAGTTCTAGGCCCTGGCTTTGGCTTGGCCCAAGTGGCCTGGCCATTCAAGGAGTGAACTAGTGGTATCTCTCTCTCTCTCTCTCTCTCTCTCTCTCTCTCATTCTCCCTATCTCAATCTTGTTCTGCCTTTCAAAGAAATAAACACATAAGGAGATAAAAATAATTAAAAAATTCTATCTTTAAAAATTGAGTGAAACTTTGTGGTAGTAGGACTTCACACAAGTGGAGCATTGGCATGTAATTGAGGAAACTCAATTTTTAACTGAAAAGGAATTTGCAATCATTCTACTCATTAAGTTGACAAGGTATTTATCTATATATCTATTTTTGATACCTCATTTTCTTCCATATAAAGGTTTTCATAATTTTCAACTCTATGTATTAAAGAAGGAAATAAGAAATAGAAATAATCTCATTTATATGTGTTAATGCTATACATTCTTGCATTTACAGAATTAAATTGAATTTTGCTTGAAATTAACAATAAAGTGCAAGTTAAAATAAAAAGAAGTTGTATGTATATTTCTTACCTCATTAGAGGAAATACTTGTTCTAAAATGAAGAAAGTACATTATACAAGTAAGAGAACTATTTCATAAAATATTATTATTTAAAGATTTATGTATTTATTTGAAAACCAGAGGTACAGGGAAGGGGCAAAAAAGATAGACAGAGAGAGAGTGAGAGAGAGAGAGAAAGTTCTTCCATCTGCTGGTTCACTCTCCAAATGACCTCAATGCCCAACATGGGCCAGGCCTAAGCCAGGAACCAGGAACTTCATCTGTGTCTCCTATGTGCTTGCATGGGCCCAAGAACTTGGGCCATATTTCGCTGCCTTTCCAGGCACATTAATAGGGAGCTGGAGCAGAAGTGGAGCAGCTGGAATTCAAACTGGCACCCATAAGTAAAACCACAGCTTCTCTCTTTGCTAAGAATATTTTGTATCACTTATAGAGTATAAATCCAAACATTTCTGAGTATGGTCAAAAGTGGAAACTTTTTTTAGCAATATTAAGGAGGTAAAGCTTACTAACTTTTGTTATGAAATACAAATTTTCCAGTATATGTCTGTAGATATCAATTACAGCTTCAAATTCAAAAACAGTAAAAAAAAAAAAAAGTAATTAGCATTCTCTAATATAGTACAAATGAGGAGAAAGAGCAAGGTTACATTTCTCATTATGAAAATAACAAAATAATACATTGCCTTCAGAATAACAAAACAACAACAGCAACAATGATAACAACAAAAACAGGAGGAATTATGTTATATAAAACTGTGACCAATTTGTAGACACTTGGGTACTGAAACGTGATATAGTCCTGTGACTTCAATGAGATTTAGAGGTTAGGAAGAACAGTCAAAAATTCAAAGAAATGCCCAAAGCTATCTGTAAATATTGGTGAAAGAAGTTAACAACATTCTGTCAGGAATAGTGTGTGATGTGATTTTCTAGGGCCAAGAATTTGGCATGAAAATCTTATTAAAATAGACCATGCTGGGGCTGGTGCTGTGGCGCAGCGGGTTAACACCCTGGCCTGAAGAGCCGGCATCCCATATGGGCACCAGTTCTAGTCCCAGCAGCTCCTCTTCTGATCCAGTTCTCTGCTATGGCCTGAGAAAACAGTGGAAGATGGCCCAAGTCCTTAAGCCCTTGCACCCAAATGGGAGACCCAGAAGAAGCTCCTGGCTCCTGGTTTCGGATCAGCACAGCTCTGGCCATTGCGTCCATCTGTGGAGTGAACCAGTGGAAGGAAGACCTCTTTCTCTGTCTCTACTTCTCTCTGTAACTCTTTCAAATAAATAAAATAAATCTTTAAAAAAAAATAGACCATACTAATACTATCACCTTTCAACACTGCAAATCTACAACTGAAGCCGTGGACTACCTTCAAGGCTACAGCTGTTTTAGTGTTTTTTGTTGTTCTCCTACAAAAGGGTTCTTGATGAATTAAAAAAAAAAAAAGATGATTAATCTTTATTCTTAAGGGATTGTCAGAGACAGTGTTTTAGTAGGAGTTAGAGATATTTCTTTCAGTGAAAGGTTATATGGATTGTCATTTTTTTTAATCATAGAGACACTACTGAGACTACTATAAAACTATGTCAAGCTGTAGTCAATAATTTAACATGAACATGTAAAACAAACAACCACAGGATATTCTATCCATCCCAAATAGAGAGACTTAGATATAATACAAAGTGTTTATCCATCTCCCTCACCAAGTCATAGGTATCTAATTGGACTGAATTAACTCTGATAGATGGGTCATCTGTTAAAAGGTAACTTGCTACACAGCAAATTACTTTTTTCTGTTTATCAGACTAAGAAAAGAATGTTTTTTAAAGTCTGAGCAAGGTGAACCATTTGGCCTAGGATTTATATAATGGACAGAGCTCTTCCTTTTTTTTAAAAAATAAAAATGTCATAATGCCACTATTGATGATGAAACTCAATGTAATACACATGATGCTATATTAGCCAAGTTTAAACTAAAACAATATTAGTCATATAGGAAAGTGATTGTTTAAATCCATACAAATTGCAATCTGTGTCAATATGCAATATTAAAGTCCAGGATTATGACTTCTGAAAACTCAGTTTGATATTTAAGTAATTAAACTAAAAACTTAGTAAAATAGGAGGAGGGAGGAAAGTGTGATTATCTTCTTGGAACTGCACCTTTTAAATTCATGAAATCTGTTTTCTTCATATTGATAAAAAAATTTCCTTTTTAATTATTTTAACATTTTAAAGTTATGAGACATGCCTCCACTTTTTCTTTTGCATTTTAGGCTAAGCTCTAAGTCAAGCTTATTATTTACTCAATCATTTCTTTATAAGCATACATATTTCTAAATTGTTTCTTATAGAAATCCAGTATACATTTTCCAACTGTCAGTTAAGATTATAATCTGTTCTTCCTCCCAAAATCCTTTCTAATAAGTCGCACATTTTTTAATGAATTTGTTACAATTTTATTTATTCTAGCATCTATCTTAAATACCTTTCATACCTTATTTACATTACTTTTGACATGTTGATTTTACATTTGTTTCAATTAACTACCACTTTTCTGAATACAATTTCCCAACAATTATTTTAATGACTAGGAAGAAGGTGGAGATAAAGTATGAATTCTAGGAATGCTGACTATTTGAAATATATTTATTTAAAAGAATTAAAAATAAATTTGTGCTAACAGAAATTTCCAAAAACTCTACTAGATGATTATTTGAAGCTTATAGTTAAAGAAATAAAAAAAAAAAAGTTGTTGGTAAGGCATAGCAAAGATACTATTAAAATATAAGGTTGTGAATATCTTTGGTATTAATTCACATATTACATATGAATCCCTAGTCCTTTTTTATGTTTGTTCCCTATTGACCTTTAATCACAAATTATGATTAAACTATTCTATAATGCTGGGACATTTTATCACCTTTTCTTCATCTGTTACTGTTACCGGAGAAATTGCAGGGTTCTTGTCTTCGCGCAAGAAAGAATTCAGGCGTGAGACAGAGAGTAGTGGGAGGTAAAACAGCAAGGTTTATTAGGAAGGAACATCTGTAAGGACGGATGGGCACCTCTCCAGACAGAGCCTGAGAGACTGGGTGGGGGGAGGAAGGAGGGAGGTTACAGGTTACATGTTGAGTGGAGAGATTACACCTGACCAGGCCAGGCAGGTGGATCAGCAAAGATGCAGAGAGCTGAGCGCACAGTCCAGTTGAGGCTGGGGGTTTTTAAGGAGATGGGTCTTGCTTCCCCACCTCTGCTCCTCTTGGAACAAAGGGCTTTTTGGATGTAAATAGAAAAACTTCTCTTGAAGGTCTGAAACAAAGGACTTTATGGATGCAAATGTTATCAGACTGGAGGAAGGGAGCAGGGTGTTTGAGATGCAGATACTAGGCTGCACCTGGGAGATTGTGGAAGGCAGAAGGGGGCAGGGCAGGATGTGAGGGCCAGGCTGCCCCTGAAACATTATGGGGATGACTTTGAGATGCAGATGCATATGCTGGACATAGATGTCTTCTCTTTAGGCCTGTTACACACACATAAGCTCATAACTGACTATCTACCTAACATTACTACAGAGTCTAACTATCAAATTAGGTTATATGGCCCTTGATAATCAAGTAGGTTCTCCTGGTTCTTGGGGATACAATATAAAAGACAAATGACAACTGTTTTTGCTTATTTCTTGCTATATTCATTGCATGTTGACATTCCAGATGGCACAATATGTATTATACTTCTGGCTACCAGATAGCCTTCTGGCTACCAGAGTCTTTTTTTTTTTCTTCCATTTGTATAGTTTTGTTTTTCTGTGAATTATTTACTACTTCTTTTCAGCTAAACTTGTCAACTAGCATTGACAACCATCTAGCATAGAAAGGTATTTTTATGTCACATTTTCATTAAAAGTATTTATTAAATTGCATGGTACAGTGACCTGGAAATCAATGGACCTATAGAAAACTTGGAATTTTGCTACTATCTTGTTATGTGATATTGAATGTGTTTGAAAAAAACTTTTCTCAATATTATATTAATGAAACTGCCTAGTGCTATATTAATGAAGTAGTATATTAATGGAGCATCATGAAATGATTGTTGAGTAGTTCAAAGCATATAAAATTTCATGGATGAGGAATAAACATAATTGCAGTAAAGGAAGATAATGCCCATAAATTGCCAAGCATATCATGCTGAAATTCAAAGTACCAGATGTTTAGAGCAAAGAGTGGATATTGTAGGTTGGAATAATTTGAAAAGTAACTCACAGGGAACATAGCACTTTATGGTTAGCTCAACGGATAAGAATGTAGATATAAAGATGTAGGTTACAAGTCACCTACATAGTGTGTCGGCGTTAAATTTCAAATAGAAAATATTCATTTTTTTTCATTTTTTATTTTTATCTAGTCAAGCATGTATCTCACTGCAATTTACATTTGCCTTATTGGTAAGATTAAAGTAGTTTTAATCATTCACAGTTCATATTTATTTTGTGAAGTGGAACTTCAATATTTATCTATTGAATGATCTGTCTATAGTCAGATATCATGGCTTTTAATATTTTTTAATTTATTTATGTTATACAAGTTTCATGTATTTCATATATACAGATTTAAGAACATAATGATTCTTCCTGCCCTAACCTACCTCCCTTTGGCCAACACTCCAACCATTCTTACTCCTTCCCCTCCCATTCCCTCTCTTAATTTTTACAAAGATCTGTTCTCAGTTTTACATAATGCTAGTAAAGTAAAACCTATGAATAGAAAAGGAGTTTAACAAATAGTATGAAAAATAAAAACAATTTTCCTCAATGGAAGAGACAAGGGCTATAAACAATCATCAGATATCAAAATGTCTATTTCATGCCATTAAATTATATTTTAGGCACCCTAATTGTTACCTTGGAGCAGGGGGCTGGCATATTTCACTAAGTATAGTGGAATCCAGTCGCATTCACTTTGTTACAAGACAAGATTTCATAGCAGCCATTTTGGGGGGTGAACCAATGGAAGGAAGACCTTTCTTTCTGTCTCTCTCACTGTCTAACTCTGTCAAATAAAAAAAAAATAAAAAATTATATACTGAGCATCCCTAATTTTGCAAAATATTCTGTAAATTTTTTTTAGAAATTGATCTATTAAGGTTTTTTTATAAAGTCACTTTCTAATCTTGTATCTATCTGAATTCACAGCTTAACAACTTATAGAGGATTTATCCAAAAACCTAATACAATTATAATGTATGGTGAACACTAATGGACAGTAGTGTTTACTACTCAGGAGAGACTGACAGCATCATTTTTATTTTTTTTTTGTTACTAATTATTTAGTCAGTAATTAAATGAGAATAGAACAGAACTTCATATGTGATTATCTATATGTCTACATATATACATATATAGATGAGAGAGAATTTAAGATTTTCTCTTTGTCTGCCCTACAGTGTTTCTACTTTAAAAAATAAATTCTATAAGAACAAAAAATTGAAGATCATCTACTATTTTCATATTTTCTGTCTCTGAAAATGTATGCAAAACATTATCTTTTTAGTAAATAATCTTCAAATATTTTAATTTAAACAAAATTATTTATCATGGCCACATAATCTCCACAATTATTCAAAACATTTATTACATTGATAGCTGTTTATATTCTCTCAGGGAATAAAGTTAATCATGTGCTTAGAAAACTGTCATACTTGGTGATAAAACTGTGTTTTGTATATAGTCACGAAATATGCTGATAGCTCAACCATGCTCTTAGTTATATTCATTGAAAATTCAGTTTTTTGAGAATGCTTTGGATATGGTAGACTATTTATTCATCATAGTCGTTGGTGAGAATTGTTTAAAATGGGGGCGATCTCTCATAGAAGTGCTTGAAATGATTGCTAAGAAAGTTATTTCCAGGCAGTTATAATTGATGGTACTTGGATTTTATTGGTAAGAAAAATGCTCCATTTGTTTTGTTTATGACTAAGTCTTTGAAAGAAAACAGTTTCTCCATTATGCAATTTTAGTACCACAAATGAATTAGCTTAATTTCCCCTTGTTAATGAAGGGCCTACTCCAAGCTTTTGTATGCCCAGAGGATGTTACAGAATTCTTTTACCATTGCATTTTCCTTGCCCCTGAGCTGGTATAATATATGTCATGCAATCCAGGACAATCTATTCCTTTGTGGAAGTCGGCAATATCAAGGATTTATGTCCACAACTCCCTCTTGCTAGTGAGAAGAGAATGTGGCTCGATATGTTGTAAAATCAAGTATAAATCAAAGTTGGTGAAAGGCAAAATTTGAAAAAAATGCCATATTTCTGTAAAAATACCCAAACATTTGTGAGTATTTCTTTTTATACCTTCACCAGATGGTAGAGAACAGACAAGAGAAGAAAGAAAATCACAATCCATAATTTCAGCTGACATCATAGATTCTCTCATTAGTGACACTTGAGGTAGCTGAACACTTTTTGATGTGATTTGCAACAAATCAACTTTTCCCTCCTGAGAATTCTTTTTACACTAAAAAAGGAACTTTGAACAAGAAAAGCAGTTGTGTGGAAAGAGTATCAGCTTCGATGTCTGAGGCCTGAATGCAAATTCCAGATCTACTGCATACTTACCCATGATACTTAGTGTAAGTTATTTGACTTCCCAGAATTATCACTCAAGTTATTCTAATACAGCATTTTCATTATTGAGGAACATAATCTCAGTATATTATTCACATTTTTCTTCACAAAGCTTACAACATCAATAAATTATTAACTGTTTTTGATGCAAAAAAACAAGAAAGCCCCCATTTCCAAACTGCACGGTACCCAAATGCAACCACGGATAAAATTATTGTATATTTTCTCTGCAACAGTTGCAACAGTTCTCCCTTTTTAGAGATTCTAGCACAGTTCTTCTTTTGAAATGTATGCCATTATGAAGAGATTATGGTGAATTATATGCATTTACATTAAAACTGATTAAGTTTTATTTTTTAATGATCTCCGCTTTTCTGTCATAAGGAATGATGTGATATCAACAATGTCAAGCCAGTTTTTTGCTCTCAGTGGAAAAGAGCTCAGTGGTCTCTTAATTAGCTTTATGGAATGACAAGATAGCTTATATCAAGATCCTAATATATTCTCTTTTTTTTTTTTTTTTTTTGACAGGCAGAGTGGACAGTGAGAGAGAGAGACAGAGAGAAAGGTCTTCCTTTTGCCGTTGGTTCACCCTCCAATGGCCGCCGCGGCTGGTGCGCTGCGGCCGGCACAACGCGCTGATCCGATGGCAGGAGCCAGATGCTTCTCCTGGTCTCCCATAGGGTGCAGGGCCCAAATACTCGGGCCATCCTCCACTGCACTCCCTGGCCACAGGAGAGAGCTGGCCTGGAAGAGGGGCAACCGGGACAGAATCCAGTGCCCCGACCGGGACTAGAACCCAGTGTGCCGGCGCCGCAAGGCGGAGGATTAGCCTAGTGAGCCGCGGCGCTGGCCAAGATCCTAATATATTCTATCTAAACAAGATGGTATTATGTAGTTGCAAATTTTCCTATTGTAATTAAATCATGATTGGGGCCATCACCGTGGTGAAGTAAGTTAAGTCTCCTCCTATGCCGCCAGCATCTCATATGCAGGCTGGTTCGAGTCCTGGCTGCTGCACTTCTGATCCAGCTTCCTGCTAATGTGTCTGGGAAAGCAGTGGAAAATGGCTCAAAAGCTTGGACCCCTGAACCTATGTGGGAGACACAGGGAAGCTTCTGACAACTGGCTTCCATATGGCCAAGCCCTGGGCCAAGATTGAATGAGTGAGCACATGGAAGACCTCTCTCTCTCTGTCTCTTTGTCTCCCCACCTCCTCTCTAAGTAACTCTGCCTTTCAAAAAAATATAATAAATCTAAAAAAAATTTTAAAAATACTTTTCAGAGCAGTTGATTAGCTTGTAGATATCTATTCAAATATTACATGTGAAAAATAGGGAAAACCCTGGATGCTTGTTTTATGTTTTGCAAAAAAATTGAATAAAATTCATGGTGAAAGTATCAAACAAAAATTCTTGAAATATTGAATTTCAAATAACTAAAATGAGTGAAAGGAAAAGCACTGAAGAGGTGGACACTGTGGTCCAGTGATGAAGACACCAATGAGATACCCTCGGGCCATACTGAAGTGCCTGGGCTCTGGTCCACTCTGGTCTACACTTTAGCACACTCTGGGAGGTAACATATGTGGGATCCATTAATTTGGTCCCTGCTGCCCATGTGGGAAAAGCTGATGGAGTTCCAGGCTCCTGGTTTTACCTGGCCTGCCTCTGGCTATTGCAGGCTTTTGGGAAGTAAACCAGTGGATGGAAGATTCTCTTTCAACACTCTGTCTCTTAAAAGATGCTCAAATGAGCTACTGTATTATGTTAAATTTTAATCCCAAAATTTAATTTTAGAATTGAAATTGAAAGGTCAGTTAAATAGTCTTCAGTAGTAGTTCAGATGCCTCCTCTGCAATCAGCTTCCTAATGTTATACAGGTCATTGTTATTGGGTTATTATGTACTGTATTATTAAGCAATGTTTACTATACCACCATACTAGGGTGTAAGGCATGCATTATGGAGTAAGAGGATAATTTATTAGTGATTATTGTTTATTGCCATCAGCAAAGCCATCAACATCTTGTTTCAATGCCTAGCACAGAGTCTTTTCCAGAATAGAAACTTAATATTTCTTAAATGCTAGATGAATAAATATCTCTATTTGAAAAACAATGTGTCTGGTATATTGAGATTGTTCTTGTTGTTGTTGTTATTGTTGTTATTTTTGTTCTGCTTACCTGAAACCTCTAGGTGCATATTTCCCAAGTTCAAAGTCTAAGAAAAATAGCTCTTTTTAATTTGCCACATTACATTCAAAAGAGCATACTTAAAATGTAACATGATAAGTAATGAGGGGCTCAAAAGGAGCCATTATTTTTCTTTTCTATTTTAATTTTTCTTTAGTTTTTAACAGGCTCAATGTCATTTGTAGATACAATTCTGAGAATATAATGATATTCCCTTCCTCCGTTTCACCCTCCCTCCCTCCTCCTCTCTTCCTCCCACTCATTTTCCTTCTCCCATTCTTTCTGTTTTTTTTGTTTTGTTTTGTTTTTATTTTTTGAGATAACATTTTAAAATTACATTACAGTAAAAATGTTTAGTACTTCACCAAATAAGAAAGAAAAGATTCCTTTTCCTGGGAATCAGCAAGATGCCATTTTAGGCAAGCTCTTTTGAATGCCTGGGATTGGGGATAAGAGTTTTTGTATCTTTGTCGATAAGAATAAAATATTTAGGATTGCTTCCATGTGTCATTGACTGACAAATTTAAATTAGCTGGCATTCAAGATTAGTTTCCCCTGTGGTCATATATTATTGCAATCATCTGCTTTATCTTTATTGCACTTATTTTCATGCTGTTTTCTTGAGAAAAAATTAAGTGCAAGTTTGTTTTCTTTAAAAGCTGTGCTGCCTGTAACTATAAAAATTTTTGAAGTGATGGAAAATATACTGTATACCAGTTCCATCAATTGCATAAAATGTAATTGAACTGAAGAGTAAATACTTCTTAAGAATGAATACAATGAAAACATAAGTTTCTGGATTTACACATGGAAATAGACATAGTTGTATAGATATATGGATAAAGCACTCTGGATTACCAAACATAAAATCCATCAGAAGTGCATATTCTCTTGTTCTAAAAATTCATCTCAACCCACACAATTTCAAATGTTGTTCTTACATGTTTTGTTCTGTTCTTTTAAGATTTACTTTATGTATTTATGAGTCAGAATTACAGAGAAGGAGAGACAGAGAGAAAGAGAGATGGAGAGAGAGAGAGACAAAAACAGAGAAAGCTTTCATCAACTTGTTCACTCCCCAAATGCTGCAACATCCGAGGGTGAGCTAGGCTGAATCCAGGAACTGGGAGCTTCTTCCAGATCTCCCACATGGATGCAAGGGGCCAAGTACGTGGGCCATCCTCCTCTGCTTTCCCAGGCACATTAGCAGGGAGCTGGATTGGAAGAAGAGCAGCTGGGAATTGAACCAGCATTGACATGAGAAGCTGGCGCTGCAGATGTCAACTTACCCTGCTGTGCCACAGCCACAGAGCCAACTCCTGTTTCATTCTGTTAATTTTTGCAAAGGCAGTAGGAGTAACGGGATGTTTATAAATACCTACTTTGCAAAAAATTATATCAATCATGAGAAATGAATGCCTCTATCCTGAACTGTAAAGTACAAAAACACATATAAGTGTAAATCTCACATTATAGTCTAAGAAGATAGTGGTTTTCAAGAGCATTTAGTTACTGTTTTAGCATAGCTTTAACAAGTACTTACTTTCTATATATATAAAACTTGTTTTTGGTACTATAACTCTTCCAAAGAGTTCACCATGTTTATGCATAGAACAATATTTAAAAATATTTATTTATTTGAAAGTCAAAGTTACAGGGCGGGGAGTGGCAGGGAGAGAGCATCTTCCATCCAGCTTCTCAGATAGTCACAATGGCCATGGCTGTGTTAAGTCAGAGACAGGAGCCAGGAGCATCATCTAGGCCTTGTACCTGGGTGGTGTGGGCACAGACATGGATATCTCTGCTGCTTTCCCCAGATAGTAGCAGGGAGCTGGATGGGAAGTAGAGTAGCCATGACATGAACCAGTGCCATGTGGGATGCTGGTATCACAGGCAGTGACTTTACCGGCTACACCACAAGGCTGGCCCTGCATAGAATATTTTAAAACTCACAAATAAGTTTTATATGTGTTTTTCAGTTCTATTGCCAATTTCAGAGGTATATTGTCTCTACCAAAAAAATCAAGAATCATCATGTTTTGGGAAGAATTAACTGAAGTAAAACAAAATGAGTGTGAGCTTCAGAAAATTCAAAGCAGAAATCCAATAGGTTAGAGTAACCTATGGGATTATTACCTCCAATAACCAACCAAATCTTGAACTTGTTCCCTGTCTGAGGCTTTATGGACTGGGAATAATGTATAAAATATCTCATTGCAGGTTCAATTTGTGCTTTCTGCACTAAGCTAACAAAGGAAGTTGAAGAGTTTGAGATGCATCTTTCTTAACTTGGCTATGTACTTTTCCCTTGATTTCCCATGAAGACCATAAGGGCTCAATTCTCCTTCCCAGGAGTATCTAAAGGGTTGCTCACTGCTATTCAACCAATCACTTGAGCATCATATGTCTTCTTTTGTCCTAGACCTTTCAGACACTCTCCTCAAATCCTCACATTCACCTCTTCTCATTCAGCTCTATCATTTTTATTAGATCTTAGAGTGCCGAATGAGCAGGAAAAAGTGGCTTTCGGTGCTGTCTGCCCACTTTACATGATAACTGCAAGAAAATTAGCTCTTTCCCAATAGTCAAATGAGCACTTCTGTGGGTATTGTCTATCTAATACCTTGTTAAAAGCATACTTACAAGTTTTGGTTTCATCAAAAATGTATAAATCACTAAGCTATCTTAGCAGGGAATTTAAAACAGCCAATTAAATGTGTCTATAATCATTGGAAAGTGTCAAAGAGAAACTGATACTACATTAAATCATGCAAAACCAGAATCACAGGAAGCCGCCAGTGAAGATATCAGTTGCATTTCAGGAGCAAAGTACATGACTGGCATGAACATGTCAGGGAACTGCAAAAACTGCCTCTGTTCATTACACATGCGTCTATTATTAATAACCTAGAATGATAGTTTCTACTTTCATTTCAGTTTAGCTACACTCTTGGGTAAAAGATTAAACAAAGTATGGATAACTAGGTAAACATAATTGGAAGCCATTTTAAAAGTTGTCTACATTTACATTTTTCAAGATGATTTTTAATTGATTCCATTCATTATTCATTTTTTTTAAGATTTATTATTATTTTACACAGAGAGAGGAGATGCAGAGAGAGAGAGACAGGTCTTCCATCTGATGGTTCACTCCTCAATTGGCCACAATGGCCAGAACTGCGCCAATCCGAAGCCAGGAGCCAGGAGCTTCTTCCGGGTCTCTCACATGGTGCAGGGGCCCAAGGACTTGGGTCATCTTCTACTGCTATCCCAGGCATAGCAGAGAGCTAGATTGGATGTGGAGCAGCTGGAACTAGAACCAGCACCCATATGGGCCGCCAGCACTTCAGGCCAGGGTGTTAACCCACTGTGCCACAGCACCGGCCACTATTCATTTCTTTTCACTTATAATTGTGTCCACAATTATTTAAAGGTTTATTTATTAATTTATTTGAAAATGAGGGTTACAAAGAGAGGAAGAGGCTGAGAGAGAGGGAGAGAGAAACAGAGAGAGACAGAGACAGAGATCTTCCATCTGCTGCTTTATTCCCCAAAGGGCCACAACAAGTGGGTGCAGGGGCCAAAGACCTTGGACATTCTGCCATTACTTCCCAGGTGCATTAGCAGGGAGGTAGGTCAGAAGTGGAGTATCTGGGACTAGAATCGGTACGCATATAGGATGCTAACATCTTAACTTGCGGCACCACAGTGCCAGCTCCAATGTCCACACATTTTAAACTGAAATTTTTTAATATGTTACAAGTCAATTCATTGATAAAGCCGATTTAGAAAACTAAGGATTTTTTGGAACTAAATAATGTCCTCAAATCAGTTTCATTTCCTCTATTTCTTATATTTAGCTCAGTGTATACACTTAAAGCACAAGCTGTTGACAGAAAGATGGACATGGCTGGGACTATAGGCATGGGTTTTATACTTATCACCAGAGAATTTTCAGTTTTCTACAACGTCAACCTTTTTCTAGGACAGGTTGGGGCTGTCCATGATGATCTAAAATACATTTTGGACATCTTACGGTTTCTAGTGCGGTAACTGTTAGGCTTAGAAGAAATCACTCTGTCCTAAAAAATAATCCAAAGTTGAAATTGGAATATCAAAAATCATTCTTAGATCTATCAGAGATTCAGCAAGACAAAGCAGACTGTGTATAATAAAACTATGAAATATGTAGTGATAATATTAAAGCAAATAGAGGAGGAATAGCATAGCTTTTTTTGAACTTATTCTTGTTTTGAAGGGTTATACTTTTCTAATAATTACAAATCAGAGATTGTGAAGATTTGAACACTATAAAAGAAATTGAAGTTGTAGTTAAAACATACTTCAGAAAGAACACTCTGGGTCAAGATAGTTTCACTGGTGAATTCTACCAAACATTTATATATAAAAAAAGAATTTTGTGAAATTTAAGGAGAGAATACTTCCTAATAGTATAAGTCCATTTTGTGATTCACAACTATAGGGAATGTTTTGTGATGACTAAGTGATATTCTTCTTGCTGGACTTTATAGATGTAATGTTGTCAGTATTTTAATTGTGCTATGCATCAGGTTAAAAATGAGATAAAATTTTTGAATCTGAGATTATAGAACATTCTAATAGAAGCGGTATGGAGGTTTGTGTTTTAGAACAATGGAAAGTATCATGGAAATGTCTTGGTTTTTTGGTGTCATGCAGTCTCCCACTCATAATGCTCCAATGATGGAGAGGAGAGCATCTCCTAGGATTCTGGAGGAGGAGCATATTAAGTGCTCCATTTTATTTTTGAAAGAATAACATTCATTTGTGTCTGTTTAATGTTATTCTCTCTGTCTTTCTAATTAGCATATTCAACATCCATGAATAATGTGGAGTCACTCATCCTAGTCAAAATTAATTCCACAATATATTTTAAGGCAATTGATACCTATTGTTGCTAGACAATTTCTTCCCAAAGATGACATGGTAGTTCATAGAGTATCAAGTATTGAATTATAGCAAAGTAAAAAACCTTTTCCTCTCAAACCAAAATCCCTCTTAATATTTCTCTTAATTGAATTCCTTTTCCAAAAGTCTTAATTCATCATATTTGTTAATTTATTGATAACCATCATAGGGTAATTGTAACATCTGTCTAGATAAAAATGCAGATAACCATACATAGATTATTTGTAGGAACTAAAGTTCCTACTACCAAATTGAATTTGCATTTCTGTTAAACAAATCCATGACTTCACATTTTAATGACTAGTCAGTGTGCACAGAGATAATTTGACATAGGTCTTTTTAAATTCAGTAATTAAAGTCACTTAAAAGTTTTAATTATAAAGTACATTTATGGCCAATCAGAGACAAAAGAAAAATGCCACATCAAGAGAGAATCTTTATCCCTACTGTGACTGAAAATTACATTATGTCCATCTTTTAATTTGGCTCAGCAATAATGGATTTCCACCTACACATATAATGTTTCCTATTTTTAAAAGCTTGACGCTTCAGTGGAAATATGTGATATGCTGCTGTGATAGTGTTTTGCTATAAAATGATATTAGGTTGGCATAGAGAAGCCCAGGTATGTTATAACAGAAGGATGCCAGGAAATAGTTCACAGGTCTTTTATAATCAGAATTGTGATTTTTATAGTTAGAGTTGTGTGGGGATAGGATTTTGTTTTTTTTGTTTGTTTGTTTGTTTGTTTGTTTTTAGCTGCTACAGTTGTTTAATGATTTTTGAGAATTATTTATTTGTCTATCAAGTACTTAGAATTGTGAAGTACTATATGACTGTTTAAATTCTATCCAGCTTTGAATTTTAAGTCTTTTGTTCTTCTTAGCATCTTAAATCAAAGGCTTGTAAATTTATATATCAAGAGAGAGCAAGAGTCAGAATAATAGAGAAAAAGAAATCCAGGAAATAAATGAAAACAAAAAAAAATTATATTTCTTGAGGAGTAAAAATTTAAATGTCAAGATAGCCATGTATATTCAGTCACATAGCAATTGAGATAATATTAAACACAATTACCACTGAGTGGTAAGGACACTGAGAAGTACTGCACACACTTAAAAATTTCTGTTAGGAGTGCATGCTAAACATAAATGAAAGCCATTCACTTATGAAAACCCTTTAAATCAGCATTTTTTAATAGGCTAATCCTCCGCCTTGCGGTGCCGGCACACCGGGTTCTAGTCCCGGTTGGGGCGCCGGATTCTGTCCCGGTTGCCTTTCTTCCAGGCCAGCTCTCTGCTATGGCCCGGGAGTGCAGTGGAGGATGGCCCAAGTGCTTGGGCCCTGCACCCGCATGGGATACCAGGAGGAAGCACCTGGCTCCTGGCTTCGGACCAGCACGATGTGGCAGCTGCAGCGGCGATTGGAGGGTGAACCAACGGCAAAGGAAGACCTTTCTCTTTGTCTCTCTCTCTCTCTCTCTCTATCCACTCTGCCTGTCAAAAAAAAAAAAAAATCTCTCATTTCAATTAATCTACCCTTAGCAACAATTCATACATAGCTTCAAAAATTTAGCAAAGGGGGCAACAGTGAGTGATGCTTTGTGCCCCTGCCCAGAGATCCCACCGTCCCATATCAGAAGACTTCTTAGTGTCCCAGCTGCTTCACTTCCAGTCCGTCTCCCTATGAATGTGCCTCCAAATGCAGGGAATGATGACCCAAGTACTCGGCCCCTGTCTCCCATGTAAAAGACTCAAATCGTGTTCCTATACCTGGCTTCAGACTGAATTAGCCTTGGTCTTTGTGGTCATTTGGATAGTGAAACAGCAGATGAAAGATCTCTTTCTTTCTTTGTCACTCCCTCTCTCTCTGTCAGCCTTTGAAATAAATAAAATAAATCTAAAAAAAAAAAAACTGCAAATATCTTCTGCTTAAAATATTATTGAGACAGATGCAAATAAGAAAATATATTAACTTGAGTTTAAAGAAATTGTGCATGCTTAAAGTGTATACCATATTCCTTTCTAAAATTAAAACAAAATCTGTTTCAGTGTGTGTGTGTGTGTGTGTAGGTATGTATATGTATGCACATGTATTTTTGCCATTTAGAATCCTAGCACTTTTCACCATCTCCATTGTTCCTACTCTAGTCAAGCCATCATCACCCCTCAGACTCCTAACATCTCCAGCTGTTCTCCAAGACACTCCACTGTACAGTGCAACTCTAAGCGTAATCTGTGAAAATATCCAGATAATTTCTTCCTTTCCTTCAACGTCTTGCCACAGCTCCCATTTTCCTCAATGTAAAAACTGAAGTCCTCACAGTTGCCTAAAAGGCCCTACTGTTACACGGTCTAGTTTGCTCATTAGCACCTCTCCTGTGTCATCTACAATAGCTTTTCTCCTCAAACAGTCCACTCAGGGCACATGAGTTTCATTCTTCCTGGAAATGCCAAAACTCTTTCCTGACAAAGTTAACTCTGTTTGCTCTCTCAGCCAACAAAATTTTTCTCTCTGATAACCAGACACTTCTTGTACCACCTCCAATCCAACTTCCTCAGAAAAAGCTAGCCCCACAACTCTAAATACTGCCATCTCCCTTCACTCCTGCCACTACCATCAATCCCTTTTATCCTATACCTTTTAGCACTTACTTCTTTTCAATATATTACAAAACTATGCTCTTATTTTCTGTTGTCATTAGTAGTTTCCTGTTACTCCTCACTCTGTGGGAATGAAACTCCACGTGGGAGTGGTATGTGTTTTGCTTGATGTTCTGTCTCAAGGAATTAAAAGAGCATCTGCCTCATTGAAGATACCTCAAAAATACTGGTTGAATGAGTGTGTGTATTTCTAAATCTGGGTACATAAGAGGCAATGTTTTAACCAAAAGGATATTAGGTATACATTAAGTATTAGGCAAACAGAATTTTTCCAGTCATGTTTTAATTGTTACTTCCAGGCCTATATTATAAACATGGAATATTTTTATCTTACAACAAGAAAATATTCAAATCCATAAGAAAGGTAAAAAAAAAAATAATAGAAAAAAACAACTAAGGAAAAGAGGGAAAGAGAGGAAAGAAGGAAGAAAAAGCAGCAGGAGGAAGGCATGTATATAGTTTGTTTTTGTTTTCAATAATGGTCTAAAACTCAATATTGTTTCTGACAATTTTAAGTTTTTTACTTTCTAAGATTTAAGAAAGAGTTATTATTGTAAAACAATTATAATTAGAACAATATAGCTCCACAAAATACCCATACAAAGTCTGGCAATTTCTAAACACATTTTAGAGGATTATTCATTATATTGTTTTTCTAACCAAATATTTGTGTTGAATTACCTTTTCTCATGATTATAATTTAATATATTAAAAAAAAAAAACTATGAGGACCAAGCTTTCTCAGAATTAGGAATATAGTGTTAGAATTTCAGCAAATTCAAAACACAATTTAAAGTTATAGATATCTTCTATATTACAAAGGACACAATCTTGATTTAATTTTGCAATTAGCCTTTCATTTTCTCTGAAATATCAAGAATGTTTGAATCTACATTAAGTCTGTAGAGGGTTTATCAGTTGAAGCTAATACTGGACAATTCGTTTCATGCATACATAAACAAGTTCGTAACATATATACTAGATGTGCAGGGAATAATTTGTATCAAAGGCCTTCAGAATTGTAAATGTTCTGCAGTCTAATAGTGAAATCATGTAGAGAAATAATGGTTTGTTATCTTTACTTCTTCTAGGATTAAATGACTAGACTTATAGCAATGGGCCATATTTGTAAGAGATGTTGTTAACTACTGGCAATTGCAAGAGAGTATAGTTAATATATTTACTAGAATGGGAGTAATATGTTAGCCAGGAGGCAAACCAGAGGTGCTCATATCCCGCCCTGCACTGCCACATGCTTGCTGTCATCTCATCAGTCACACAGAGATGGAAAAATGTACGAGTAAGTGAGTTAACCACCACTGAACTAAAACTGCCTTTTCTTACTTGGAATAGAGAACTTTTATTTCTTTTTACACAAGACTCTATTTTTAGTTTAAATATGTTGTCAGTGAAATTTTATAATTTTATTCAATATAATTCATTAAAACACAAACACTTCACCACAAATCTAATAACATTTTTACGTTAGTGGTTTAAGATGGATACATAAATAGTATTTCCTTTTTTAAATATCCACACATTTTTATTTATCTTACACGATGTCAGTATGCTCTTCAGAAAAATGTTATTTTTTATTTATAATTCTATCCAGGGCCTTTTAAATGACTTAAATCCTTAAAATAGTATTGAAATATTTTCTAAAGCTAAAAACATGTATTTAGTGTGCATTTACAGTCTTATTAATAAAGATCATTTTCACAATCACGATCATTTCACAATTTCACAATCAAGTTCATGGCACCTTCCATATTGGGGACCAGCTTTGCTACAATGAAAAACAACTTTTCTTTCAAAAAATTACCTTTTTTATTTTCTTAATTTTTCATCTGCTTTCTATTTTAATTACCTCTGCTACATGTATTTATTTCATTTGACTTATTAAAATTTAACATACTTTGTTTTTCCTAATTTTTTCCTCAACTGTTTATTTATTTTTTTTTATTTGTGTGGAGTAGACACAAACAGAGAGAGAGAGAGAAAGAGAGAGAGAGAGAGAAAGAAAGAAAGAAAGAAAGAAAGAAAGAAAGAGAAAGAAAGAAAGAAAGAAAGAAAGAAAGAAAGAAAGAAAGAAAGAAAGAAAGAAAGAAAGAAAGAAAGATAGATTTCATTTACTGGCTCACTTCCCAAATGTTCACAACAGCCATTTTTAGGTCAGGCCAATTCTAAGAGCCAATAACTCTATCCAAAATTCCCATGTATGTGCCAGGCACCTAAATGTTTTAGCCAAAATCTTCTGCCTCCCAGGGTGTGCAATAGCAGGGAGCTAGAATCAGCAGCAAAACTGGAACTTGAACTTCATGAGTCCAAAATGGATGTGGGTGTCCCAGGTGGCATCTTAACCACTATCGAATGTTCCCATCCTAATTTCTTGACACAAAAGTTTATTGCCAATTTTTACATTAAAAATGTACTTTTAGTATAGAATTGATATCATAGTAAAGCTTTAGCCTCATCATGCCATACTTTTATTACTCAAATTAGGGTTTCTTCTTGTTCCATAAATATTAGAATTGTATTCCTAAAGAGAAGACAAAGCAGGGTTTAAGTCTAAAGAACATGTAGTAAAAAAAATCAAGAAATGATATTTTCTTGGCTAGACAATATTTAGATGTCTGTAAAACAAATACCAATTTATTTAGATCTACTTCCTCTTACCTAAGGTAAAAGAGCAACAAATACAACTAGAAATTGAGAATTAATGATTGTTCAGGAAGCGCAAAATAATATAAAAATCACGTTGTGCTCAAGTATGCTAAATATGTTTACATATAACCATGTGAGAGAAAAGGACCACATATATAACATATGTAACCAGTGTGGTCCTTTTTAATTTTCAAAAATTTTGTGACTTTTTTTCTTACATTTTATTGACAAGAAATCAAAGTCTCAGAGTTGTTCCTTTGCTAATGGACAGAAGATCTAGTATTTGATTTCAGGTTATCAAAATTTGAAGACTGCAAGTTAATTATTGATGTTTTTCCCATACTTAACATTTTTCTATCAACTTTTCCTCTGTAGCAAATACTCTTTCTACATTAGATCACACTCATATTCTCAGTGTTTCTTTTGTATCAAAATACTCTTTATTGATTTTATTAACATATATCTTTTTAAAAATTATTTATTTATTTATTTTACAGGTAGAGTTATAGACAGTGAAAGAGAGAGACAGAGAGAAAGGTCTTACTTCTGTTGGTTCACCCCCCAGATGGCCTCTACAGCCGGTGCTGAGCCGATCCGAAGCCTGGAGCCAGGTTCTTCTCCTGGTCTGCCATGCGGGTGCAGGGCCCAAGGACTTGGGCCATCCTCCACTGCCCTACCGGGCCACAGGAGAGAGCTGGACTGGAAGAGGAGCAACCGGGACTAGAACCCAGCTCTCATATGGGATGCTGGCGCCGCAGGCTGAGGATTATCCAAGTGAGCCACAGCGCCGACCCCTGGCATATCTCTTTAACCATTTGTGGATCCCTTATGTTTATACAAATTATATCTGAAAATGATTAAAACTTCTAGAGGAATATATGTTAAACTTTTAGTATCACAAACTAGGCTTTGGAGGTTAATTCTAGTAATGCAATATTCAAGTACTGGCAAATGTATACTATATTATCTATTTTATCTAGTGTTCTAGTCTGTACATGATTTTATTAGTAATAAAAGTGACTAAACATGGAATTCATAAATATGATTATCATAAAATAATATAAGGAATGTAGTAGAATCTTGAAAAAAATGCTAAAATGTTCACAGATAACTTCCATACTTAGTAGCCTCAGGTATTTATTGAGGTATTTAACCTTTAAATAGGCACATCTGATATCATACACATTCCACATCAATTCTAATAATGCTTGTCAGATTTTTTTTATTGCATTGTATTAAGTCTGCAGTCATATGTGTTTCAGAAATTATTACGTGGATTTGAGGAGGAAGTTACATTTTCTTAAAGCGTTATACTTGAATTGCATGTTGTAGAATTTCTTAGCAATGTACATGATGACTGTAACTGAATAGCCAGTATCAAACAAGTGCTTTCTGAAGCATTGGTCGTGTACAGTGTTAATACAAGTACCTTTATGGCCTTAAGGCAGTATTGCTGTTTACTGAGGTGGAAGGTTGTTTCTTCATGATGAAAATTCATCCTCCATAAAAATTAAAATTCATACCTCCATACCACTTCTATTAGAATGTTCTATAATCTCAGATGACTCTGTTAGTCCTTGCTATGTCTAATGGACTCACCGTGCCTCTACCACTTGTAAGTTTATTTAATGCAAATTTTTACTTCTATAATTACATACAATGTTTTAGATGTCACCATTGTTAAACTTCTTTTACTTTATAGAATATAATACCCACAAATCTCCCTTCTGTCTTTCTGGAATCATTCTCAAAGTAAATACACAAAATAATTTTCATCCTTGCAGGAAAAAAATACAGGTTTCCAAAGGATATTAAATTGTTCATAATGGTTTTTGTTGTTGTTTACTTACTTTTTACTTTATTTTTATTTCAATTTCTGGTGAGAAAGAGTGAATAGTTTATTTTATTTCAAAGTAACTGGTGGCATGGATCTTTAAGAGTTACTATGTGACAGAAACACAAACTCTGTGTGTGTTTGTGTTCACGAAACTGTTACACAATGATAAAGCAATATGAAAGGTAAGTGGGGGGGATGGCAAAAATTGTTTTGCTCAATAAATGGTACTAAGCTATGACATTTATACTGTTGAGATACATTCATACTTTTCTCTTCCATCTCCACTCTCCTGCAATTAAATAAAAAATAAAATTTTTATTTTAAAATATTTTAACTTTTATTTAATAAATATAAATTTCCAAAGTACAACTTTTAGATTATAGTTGCTTTTTTCTCCCCATAACCATCTTCCCACCTGCAACCATCCCATCTCCCATTCCCGCTCCCATCCCATTCTTCATCAAGATTCATTTTCCATTATCTTTATATACAGAAGATCAATTTAGTATATACTAAGTAAAGATTTCAAGAGTTTGCACCCACACAGAAACACAAAGTATAAAGTGCTGTTTGAGTACTAGTTATACTGTTGATTCACATAGTACAACACATTAAGGACAGAGGTCCTACGTGAAGTTCTCTCCTCCCTTCAGAGAACGGTACCTCCTTCTTTGATGGCCCGTTCTTTCCGATGGGATTTCACTCACAGAGCTCTTTCATTTAGGTGTGTGTGTTTTTTTGTTTTTTTTTTTTTTTTTCTCCAGAGTGTCTTGGCTTTCCATGCCTGAGAAACTCTCATGGGCTTTTTAGCTGGATCCGAATGCCTTAAGAGCTGATTCTGAGGCCAGAGTGCTGATAGGACATCTGCCATTCTGCTGTGTATCCCACTTCCCATGTTGGATTGTTCTCTCCTTTTTAATTCTATCAGTTACTATTTTATCACTGAGTACCACAACTTTCTCATCTATGATATACTTTCTTTTACCTCAGATCAAACCAGCTCCACACATACTAAAATTTACGTGGATCAGCATCCTATCCTCCACGTTCTTCAGTGATTTTTAAAAAAAATATTTGTAGCCGGCACCGTGGCTCAACAGGCTAATCCTCCGCCTTGCGGCGCCGGCACACCGGGTTCTAGTCCCGGTCGGGGCACCGATCCTGTCCCGGTTGCCCCTCTTCCAGGCCAGCTCTCTGCTGTGGCCAGGGAGTGCAGTGGAGGATGGCCCAAGTGCTTGGGCTCTGCACCCCATGGGAGACCAGGAGAAGCACCTGGCTCCTGCCATCAGAACAGCGCGGTATGCCGGCCGCAGCGCGCTACCGCGGCGGCCATTGGAGGGTGAACCAACGGCAAAAGGAAGACCTTTCTCTCTGTCTCTCTCTCACTGTCCACTCTGCCTGTCAAAAAAAAAAAATATTTGTAATACAGTTATATGTATTTAAAATAGTTGTTTATTTTGAAAATCTCTCTCTCTCCTCTCTCTCTCTTCTCTCCTCTCTCTCTCTCTCTCTCTCTCTCTCTCTCTCTCTCTCAGAAATGAGACTGAGAAAATTAGATGGATAGATAGAGATCAATTGATCTTCTATCCACTGGTTCATTCCTCAGATGGCCGCAACAGTCTGGGCCAAGCAGGAGCCAGAAGGTTCATCTGGATCTCTCACATGTTTCACTGCTTTTCCCAGAGCATTAGCAGGGAGCTAGCTCAGAAGTGGAGTAGTTGAGATATCAAATGATCCCTATTTGTGGTGCCAGCATTGCAGGCTTTATCTGCTATTTTACAACACAAGCCCTAACAGTTGTATTCGTTTGTTATATTTTACATTCCATTTTAGGATTAACTGACCATCTAAGAGACTTTAAAATATTCATGAATAATTGGTTATTCTGTGTGTATTTCCTAGTAAATATAATTTTCATGAATTTAATATATACAGATTAAGGAACAAAGTGATACTTCCCACCCTATCCTCTCTTCAATCCATCCTCCAACCTTTTTTTCTCCTCCCTCTTCCATTCCCATCTTAATTTTTACAAGAATATATTTTCGGTTTACTTAATGATTGTATAGTTAACCCTAAACTAAGTAAAAGAATTCAACAAATAGTATGAAAAAAAAAATACTGCTCCTCAATAGAAGAGACAAAGACTGTGAGCAATCATTGAATCTCAAAATGTCCACTTCAATCCAATATATTATTTTAGTTGCCTTGAGTCAGGGAAAACTTATGATTTCTGTCTTTTTGAGACTGGGTTACTTCACTAAGTATAATGGTTTCCAGTTGCATACATATTGATGCAAAAGACAGGAGTGAGCACTTCTTACTAGCGTTCCCAATGTCTGGAATCAAATAGTGTTAACTCCATCCATATCGCAAACTAGCATTTAGCATTGAGATCTTCCACCTAATTCCCTAACTATGATAGTAGGGGATGTTGAAACTTTGCTTTATTTTACATCACTTGTGTTTTTATTGTTCAATTATGTATGTACAAACAATTCTTTTCTGGCTAAATTTTCCACTTTGCATTTCTTCATAACTTTCAAACCCCTTTCTGAGTTGATCTCATCAAGAATTGTTCATTATCTACATATATTTCATCCAATGTTTTTTTAAATCAATTAATATTATGGAAAAGTATAATTTCTTTAGAATTTTATAACATTTCATTATGGTGAGCATTCTTCATTTACATTTGTGTACACAAATGAGTGTGTTATATGCTAATTTATAAAACATAATATCAAATCTGGAGTCAAATCAAATTATAAACTCTGGGATTGTAAATTATCTCTGCCCCATTAATTTAAGCTTTTATAAATAAAATAATAAAATCCATCAATTCCAATTAATTTATTTTAAAGTGAACATATACTACAAAATATATTTAATGTTAAACATTAAAGTTAATTTATCAAGAATATAAAATCAACTTCATGAATTGATAAAAAGTGAACAACATAATTGGGTAATTTGTTTTAATGTAAGACAACAGTAATGACAAAAATAATTAGGAAATACATTCAAAATAATTGTGTATCACTTTTCATTTGTTCAACAAAGAAAAAATGCTGTTGTTTTTAATAGAAAAATTGGAAAACAATGGGGAAAAAACAATTCCAGATGGATGACTATGCTGACAACTGCACTAACAATCTGTCTCTTTAACTTAGACATTACATTTGCTCCCAAGGCTAAAAATATTAGTCATTTCTGAGCTAAAACTTCTTTTCCTAACACATTTTGTCAATATTCTCAAGATGCTGTTCGGCTTATGCATAATCAGCAATCATTCTTACCTTGACCTGTCTGTACCTTAATTCTCATTCACGCTATAATCAATCTACATCTAACTTTATTTCATTCTCATAAAATTGTCAGACTTCTTACCTTAAGCGAACTATACCTAAGTAACTTCAAGATTTAGTATTTTAAGATAACTATTTAAAATAATTTAAATTTAATGGTCATGAAACCTAGTAAAATAATTTTGCTGATATTTACTAAAAAATTCAAGTGTCTAACAGTTATATTCATTTGCACTTAGAACTTGTGTATTTTTGCTATAGCAAAATTTTATTTTGTAAAAAATTTTAGCATGAAAATATTGTGATACCTAAATTGCTTTTTTTAATTTTTTCCAGAATGACATTCAAATTGTTGATACAACTTATTATATGAATTTGATACTGACTTTGTTCAAATTATGCTTCCTCATTTTTATTTGAAAAGATGTTAAATCTATTTTCACTAATTTATTGTTGATAAAAATACTGTAAATTATTAACTCAATTTTTGTAATTAATTGATTATAAACTCTTCTAATATTAAGGAGTTATTATTTTATTTTTAAATATTTATTTAAGAGGGAGGGAGAGAGAGAGACAGATAGAGATAACACCCATTTGCTGGTTTACTTCCCAAAAGACTGCAACATCTAGTGCTGGGTCAGAGCTACAGCCAGGAGCTAGGAATGCCTTCCAGGTTTCCTATGTGGGAGGAAATAACTAAATTATTTGAGTCATCACCATTGCCTTTCAGGATCTGCATTGCTAAAAGCTAGTTTCAGAAGCAGAGCTGGAAATTGAACTGAGAAACTCTGATATAAGACTTAGGCATTTTAGCACCAAGGATAAAAGCCTGTATCCTAAGGAACCATTATTTGCCTATTTAATAACTTTCTGGATTTTTCTGTATTTAGATAATAATTATTGAAACTTTCTGGTTAGAAATTTATTAGTATTTATATTAATTTATAAAAAATTATATTATCTTAAAATGACTACTTCATTTTAGTTCATCATTATTTAAATGCTAAAAAGATTTTGGGAATAATCTATGCAGATGGATTAATTAATAGAACTTGCTTGAAATTTTTCAAAACAACCATTTCATGATGCAAAGATGTATGTTTTATTCTTTTTTTTTTTTTTTTTTGACAGGTAGAGTTAGAAAGTGAGAGAGAGAGAGACAGAGAGAAAGGTCTTCCTTCCATTGGTTCACCCCCAAATGGCCGCTATGGTCGGCACGCTGCTGTGCCGATCTGAAGCCAAGAGCCAGGTGCTTCCTCCTGGTCTCCCATGCATGTGCAGGGTCCAAGCACTTGGGCCATCCTCCACTGCCTTCCCAGGCCACAGCAGAGAGCTGGACTGGAAGAGGAGCAACTGGGACAGAATCTGGCATTCCAACCAGGACTAGAACCTGGGATGCCAGTGCCACAGGCGGAAGATTAGCCAAGTGAGCCGCGGCGCTGGCCTGTATGTTTTATTCTACCAACTCATTTTCCTCCTCCTAAAGTGTGTTTTTGAAATAATTAAAACTTATATTTCCCTTAGTACTACAGAACAGTCTCAGATATGCAGCATCTTTGAAACATGGTCTTTAGTATCTTTACTTCCATCACAATAAAGTGCAAAAAATTTTTCATTCTTTATTCTTCTTAAGAGTAATTCTTCTCTCATTGGGTTAATATAAATTATTTAAGTATAATGCTTTATGAATTCTTTTAAATTATTTAATTAGTGGAAAACATACACATTCATTTTCCTGTTTTCAGTAAGAATAACTCATATAAAGCATGATCTAGACTCTTCAATTAGATGTTTGATGCTGTAATACTCTGTAATACTCTATACCGATATTTCAGTTCACCCAAGGTCTATAGCAGTCTTAGCTCTCTCTTGTAGTTAATTTTTAAAAATATCTCATTAATATAAAAAGAATATATTTAATGTATTTAATAGGTACAATTCTAGGAAGATAACCATATTTCCCTCCCTCCATCAATCACTCTCCTTTCTTCCTTTTTTAATTTTCGCAAACACATAAATTCATAATTTCAATCTATATATAAATTCAGGATTAATGCACCACAAGCCATAATATTTAACAAGTAAAAAGTGAAAAGACCACAGTTCCACAGAAGAAACAAGAGCAAAAAACGGCAGTTTTCTTTCTTTGTTTTATCTTTTTATTTGTTTTGTTTTGGAAATAAGATGATACTGGCCTCATAGAAGGAATTTGGGAGCACTCCCTCCCTTTCAGTCCTTTTGAATAGTTTGAGAAGTATTGGAATTAATTCTTCATTAAAGTGTGGTAGAATGCTAGAATTCCACAGTGAAGCCATCTAGTCCTGGGCTTTTCTTTGTTGGGAGGGTCTTTATTATTGCTTCAATCTCTGTCTTGGGTTATAGGTCTATTTTGGCTTTCTATTTCTTTATAAATCAATTTTGGTGGATCGTGTTTGGAAATCTATCTATTTTCTATTAGATTTTCTAATTGGTTGCCATATAGCTGTTTGTTGTTAACTCCTGATGATTCTTTTTATTTCTGTGGTATCCATTGTTACATCTGCTTTTTCATCTCTGATTATATTAATTTGGGCATTTTTTTTTCTTGGTTAGTTTAAGCAGTGGTGTATCTTCTTTTTCTCAAAAAAAAAAAAACAGTTCTCCATTTCATTGATCTTTTGTATATTTTTGTTTCAATTGTGTTTATTTCTTCTCTAATTTTAATTATTTCTTTCCTCCTACTAATTTTGGGTTTCATTTGTTGCTTTTCTAGGTCCTTGAGATTCATGGATAGCTCATTTATTTGATGCCTTTCCAATTTCTTGATGTAGGTATCAATTGTTATAAACTTCCTCTTAACCCCACTTTCGCTGTATTCTATAAGTTTGATATGATGTGCTGTTATCCTCATTCATTTCTGGGAATATTTTGATATCCATTTTGATTTTTTCTATGACCAGCTGTTCATTCAGGAGCATATTGTCCAGAATGTCTATATGCGTATGTGTATTTTCTGGACTTTCTTAAGTTGATAATTTCCAGGTTCATTCCATTGTGGTAAAGATGCATTGCATGACTTCAACTTTTTGTTGAGTCTTGCTTTATGACTCAGTCTACGATCTATTGTAGAGAAAGTTCCATGCACTGATGAAAATAATGTGTATTCTGCAGCTGTGGGCAGAAATATTCTCCTGATATCAATTAGGTACATTTAGCCCACAGTGAAGTTTATCTCTGGTCTTTTTGAGTTGGTTTTGTGTTTAGTGGATGTATCCATTGATGATAGTGGGGTATTAACCCCCTATTATGATTTTATTGTCACATATGTTTCCATTTAGATTCATTAACATTTATTTTAAATAACTGGGTACTCTAGTGTTGTGTGTATATACACTTAGTATAGTCACATTTTCCTGTTAAACTGATCCTTTAATCATTTCATAATGCCCTTTTTCATCTCTTTTACTGTTTTATTGGCACATATGTCTCCATTCAGATTGATTAACATTTATTTTAAAAAACTGAGTGCTCTAGTGTTGTGTGCATATACATTTAGTATAGTCACATTTTCCTGTTAAACTGATCCCTTAATCATTTCATAATTCCCTTTTTCATCTCTTTGAACTGTTTTTGTGTTGAAGTCTATTTTATTTGCTATTAGGAGAGCCACTCCTCCTTATTTTTAATTTTTATTTGTGTAGAATATATTATTTCATCCTTTCATTTTCAGTCTTTTGATATCTTTATTATTTTTAAGATTTATTTTATTTATTTGAATGGCAGAGCTACAGAGAGAGGTAGAGACAGAGAGAGAGGTCTTCCATCCGCTGGTTCACTCCCCAGATGACTGCAACAGCTGGAGCTGCACCGATCCGAAGCCAGGAGCCAGGAACTTCCTCCAGGTGTCCCAAACAGGTGCAGGGGCCCAGGGCCATCTTCTACTGCTTTCCCAGGCCATAGCATAGAGTTGGATCAGAAGAGGAGCAGCCATGACTAGAACCAGTGCCCATATGGGATGCCAGCCCTGCAGGCTGGGGCCTTAACCCGCTGAGCCACAGCGCCGGCCCCATATCTTTATTGGTGACTTGTATTTCTTGTTGGCAGCATGTAGAAGGGTCTTATTTTTTAAACCATTTAGCCAGTCTGCATCTCTTAATTGGATAATATATCTCATTATTGTGGTTAAGTGATGATTTGGCCTGACCATTTTCTATATATATATTCCTATTATTTGAATTGGATCTCCTTTGTACTATGGTTAGGAGATTTTGTGCTTTCTTATTCTTTCATTATGCTGGTTATGTTTCCCCATTTCTATTTCTATTTTGCAGTGTATCCTTAAGAATTTAGTGGGCCGGCGCCACGGCTCACTAGGCTAATCCTCTGCCTTATGGCGCTGGCACACCGGGTTCTAGTCCCGGTTGGGGCGCCAGATTCTGTCCTGGTTGCCCCTCTACCAGGCCAGCTCTCTGCTGTGGCCAGGGAGTGCAGTGGAGGATGGCTCAAGTGCTTGGGCCCTGCACCCCACGGGAGACCAGGATAGGCACCTGGCTCCTGCCATCGGATCAGCGCTGTGCGCTGCTGGTGCACCGGCTGCGGCGGCCATTGGAGGGTGAACCAACAGCAAAGGAAGACCTTTCTCTCTGTCTCTCTCTCTCACTGTCCACTCTGCCTGTCAAAAAAAAAAAAAAAAAAAGAATTTGGTGACAAATTCTTTCAAGTTTTGTTTATTCTCAAAACTTTTTTTTTCACTTTCATTTATAAATGAGATTTGTTATTATAGTATTTTGGGCTGACAGCTTTTCTTTAATGATCATAACTTTCCACTCTCTCCTCACCTGTAGGGTTTGTAATGACAAGTCTCTCATAAATCCTATTGGAGATCCCATAAAGGCACATTTTAGGATATTTTCATTGTGTTTTACTTTGAAAGTTTGAATATAATATGTGATGGTGAAGATCTCTGATCATGTCTGTTAGGGATACCCCATGCTTCCTCAACTTGGATGTCCAAAATCTTTCACCTAATTCTTGAGATTTTATGCTGTTGTTTTGCTGAATAAGTTTTGTAAGTCATTCCATTTTTCCCTCTTCCAGGAATGCCTGTGGCACATATATTTTGTCATTTGATGGTATTCCATATATCCTGAACACTGTTTTCATTTTTTCTTCTGTGATATTTCAGAAGTCTTGTCTTTCAAGTCGGATATTTTTCCTTTGGCCTCATTGAGTCTGTTGTTCAGTTTTTTTTATCTTATTTTTTATTTGACACATTAAATTCTTCATTCTAATATTTCAATTTGATTGTTCTTTAATATTTTATTTCTGGCCAGATTTCTCATCCATGTAATTTATTGATTTATCTAACTCATGTAATTGTATCTCTGTGGTTTTGACTAATTTTATAAGCAATTTCTGAATTTCTTTTCAGGCATTTCATCCATCTCATCTTCACAGTCTAATATTGAAGTACTATTGTGTTCCTTTTGGGGACTCATATTGTCTTCCTTGTATTTCTATGATTTTTACACATCTGGAAAACACTTCATACTATCTCCTCTGAAATCTTTGTTCTTGAAATGTGCCCCTAGATGTAGTAGAATACCTGTGCCTTTAGGGGATATCCAGAGGTGTGTGCTGGGTGGGATCAGGGAGTTCTGACTACTATTTGTGGGTGGGTCAAAAGACCAGAGTAACACCTAAAATTTGTGTGGTAGCTGTCCTTTGTATTCAGTAGTGGTGAGGGGATGCTCACCCTGACTCGCATGATCACTACCCCTGCCCTTCTCTTTGTCAAGGTGAACCTCACTATAACTATACACCCCACTCAGTCAGGTGCATAAACTGCACAGTGTAAGCATGGAGTCCTCCTGGCTTATAGCATGGCCCCAGGATTCCTACAGTCATAGGATGCAGGGTTCTTTCAGTCACTGTATATAGGGAATCCACTATCTGGCCTGGAATCCTCTTTCCAAAAAGAGAGCCACTCTGTCTCTAAGCTGGGCACCTTGGTGGGGACAGAGTAGAAAGGCAACATGCCCTCTGTTCACTGAGTTAAGTGTACACCCTACTCCCTGTCAGCTCTTCCCTCCAGACTCAAAGTCAGTATAGACCACAGATTTCTCCCTCCGACAAAAACCCTAGAGACACACAGGCCATCACAGCCTCCATTTCCTTATTCTGGGAAGATGGCTGTTTCCATGTTGGTGGTTTAATAGAGCATTGTTCCCTCCTCTCACAAAGTTATGTGGACACGATGCTCCCTACCAAGGTGCCTGCTTGGACTCAAAGTCACTGGAGACTGCAGATTTGGCCCTATGACACAATTTGTGAGGCACACAGGCTGCCACAAGCTCCACTCACCTTATTCTGAGAAGATGATGAGAGGGCAATGTGCATTCTGTTCAAAAAATGGGCATGATGACTCCTACTCCCCACTAACTCCTCTTCTTGGAATCAAGTCAGTGGAGACCATGAGTCTCTTCCCCAGACAAGAGCACCAGTGGAGCACAAGCTTCTGCAAAACTCCTCTCATCTAGCTCTGGGAAGATGACCTCCCTGCCAGCCACACACCTTGGGAACTGCTATCTGTGGGTTTCATTGGTGGTATCCTGTGAGCACATTCTTTACAGCTTCATGCAGTCTCTCTTCCAGGAAAGCAGGACCTCCTGTTTTTCTGGTATTTTCCCATGATCAAAACAATCTTGTCTTTCCTCTACTCAGTAATCTTGGAATCCCCTCTCCTATGGTTGATTTTAAGACAGCTTTATTGCCCTGTTCCTATCTTGTGATAAAATATATTTGAAATCATCATCTAATGTGTATGATAAAAATTCACTTTAAAATAATTTGTTACAGTATTATTGACAAGAGAGTAGTATGTACTCTATCTTAAACTACTTTTTCCTCACTCTAGGCAGCATTGTCCTATTTCATTGCAATTGTGTTAGTGCTCATTGTTTTTGAGAGGACCGTGGTGATTAAGGATCTGTTCTTGCTGTGATAGTAACTTATAAATATTTAGAATAACAAATTATTATACTATATACAAATGTCTTTGTATGCAGGCAAGCAAGCCAAGGAACTAAAGATAGCAATGAGTTAAATACTCATACCAAGCTCTTACATGTTCTACTTTTTTTCTTCAACAACTTTAACAACTTCATATACATCAAATAGTTTACTAACTTTTTAATTGTTTGTCCCCTCATGTCATCTATGTGTCTGTTCTCTCATCATCCTTCTAAGGTGGGAGTTATATTTACTCTGCTCATAGGTGTAACTCAAGCATAAAGGAAGGTAGAAGTGGAATAAATATAAACTAATATATGACTGAATGGTGCTACTAACTCTTGTCTAAACTGATATATTAAGGCTTTAATTAACTTAAGTGTCATCAAATGCCTAATAGTATATTAAATTCATGTTCATGCTTCGGAATAAAAATAAAGAATATATTTTAATGAAGTTCTTGACATCAGTTTTTTTAAATTAATTAAACAAGAATACTTTCATTAGGAAAGTCACTGATGTGACATTTAATCTTGAGAGCAGCATGTTTGTGCTTCTTCATTGTTCTTTTCAATTTCTCTCTTAAAATTCTCTAAAATGCTGAGATATGTAATACTCACCAAACTCTGAGACAAGTTCAAGGTAATCTTAAACATCCTCTCCAGACAGAATAGAATCTTACACTCTTGATAGATTTTATAGTTTCCAATTCCCTTCACAAGTCCTAAGTAGTCTCCATTTTTCAAAGCCTTACGTATTTCAATGTATGCCATGTATAATTCAATTTCTCCTTTTTCAGCATTGCTGATATCTATTTGAATTCTAATATCTTTACAACTGCTAGAAATATTTCTTCAATCTTGGTATCATTTTAAGAACACAAATTCAACCCTGAAAGTGCAATATGCTGGAGCCAAAAGATCCTATGACTTTTGTCACAATTAAAATTCTGCTTCAGAATCTTTTGTTCCGCTTTTTTACTACTATTTTAATTTAATCATCTATAGAGAGTTCATGAGAGTCCATAGGGAAAAATACATTTTAAATTTCCGAGTGTCTAAAACCACTGTCCTAATAGATCTTGTGACACAGCACATACATCAATTTTTACGCTTTTTTAAAAATTCAATTAAGGAAATTAAGCCAACTAGGGAAGAAATCTTGAGGGATAGCAACAACTTAATTTTCAAATGTTCACTATTTTGTACATAAGGAATATATCATTTTAAATCATTTGTAAAGCAGAGTTTTCATTTCATATAAATCTTAGTGTGCATTATGAAAAGTGATTTAATCTGAAATTATCCTCACAATTTATTTATAAGTGTAAGAAAAAAATATTTCCTTTTGTTCTGATGCCTTGTCCTCTCAAAAAACTACTTTGACGAATCTTAATGAAGAAGATAAGAAATATTGCAATAAGGAATTGATTATAGCTATATATATATAACAGTAAGTTATATAAAAACAATAATTAGCCCCCACATTGATGCTAATTATCTATATATAAGTGAAAAATGAAATACCAAGATAATTCAATGAAAAAAAATTCTCAGTTTATCCACAGTTCTGAAGAAAAGCAGGAGTCACTTTTAATGCACCTTTTAAACCAGAACACTCTTCTCTCTTTTAAAAAAAATATTTATTTATTTGAAAGTCACATTTACACAGAGAGAAGGAGAGGCAGAAAGAGACAGGGGTGGGAGAGAGGTCAACCATCCATTGATTCACTCCTCAATTGGCCACAGGAGCCAGAGCTGTGCCAATCTAAAGCCAGAAGCCAGGAACTTCTTCAGGGTCACCCACATAGGCACGGGGCCCAAGGCTTTGGGCCATCTTGTACTGCTTTCCCAGGCCATAACAGTGAGCAGAGCAGCTGGGTCTTGAAACAGTGCCATATGGGATGTCGGCACTGTAGGCAGTGGCTTTACACACTTTACCCAGAACACTTTACCCAGAACACTCATCTTAAAAGTGAACACATGGCCGATGCTGTGGCTCAATGGGCTAATCCTCCGCCTTGCGGCGCCGGCACACCGGGTTCTAGTCCCGGTCGGGGCACCGATCCTGTCCCGGTTGCCCCTCTTCCAGGTCAGCTCTCTGCTGTGGCCAGGGAGTGCAGTGGAGGATGGCCCAAGTACTTGAACCCTGCACCCCATGGGAGACCAGGAGAAGCACCTGGCTCCTGCCATCGGATCAGTTCGGTGTGCCAGCAGCAGCGCGCCTACCGCGGCGGCCATTGGAGGGTGAACCACTGGCAAAAAAGGAAGACCTTTCTCTCTGTCTCTCTCTCTCTCACTGTCCACTCTACCTGTCAAAAAAAAAAAAAAAAAGAAAAAAAAAGTGAACACAAAGACATCTCAATGGGAATTTTATTTGTTGAAATATTAACAGAATTTAATGTAAAAATTTCACAAGTAACTGATAATTCTTACAACCTCCGCTGTTGTTTAAAATCAATACATTTTTAGACTATTATCTATAAAATTGAATATTTACAAAAATAAAGAAGTTGTGGGAACCATTCTAACATCTTTGATAAAAATGGCACAGTTAAGAATGTGAGAACAAAATCATAATGGGAAGCTACAATATTTGCAATGTTGAAAAGTCTTTGGAACGCCTTCTTCAGGACATACATCTGGATATGTGAGATAGTAAAACTGGGAAAATATAAGTCTTTGACATTTATGCCCCCAGGAATTAAAATAACAAAATTAAGCAACAAAAATGGCTATATCCTGAATGTTTTCAATATGGTTGTCATGTTAAGTCACCTGGTGATGACCAACTGCAAGAGGAAAAAAAATATTATAGAGAAATGAACAAGGATGCAAGTGTGAGTGAATGCAAGCTAGACAAAGAGAAGTGCTTGCCACAGAAACAAAGAAACAAGCAAATAAAACTCTTTTCTCATACTAAGGATATATATCTTCAAATTTGAGAAGTAAAATTTGACATATAGTTATTATCTTCAATTTATTGTAATATATCGGTTTATGATGAATATGATTATTTTTGATTAGTATTCATTTGATTTCTGTTACACTGATGTTCCTAGTATTATTGTGTTTCTCTATGTAAAACATAGCTTCTGCTGTAGCTTTTGTTTCTTCAAGGTAATTTCTTAATAATTTAACCAATACACACTGATAGGCATTTGCTCTTCATTGGGAATTATGGATTTTAGCAATCAAATGTATTTTCCCATTTAATATTTTCATTGACTTAAACTTGCTATCAATATAAAGGTCATCATAACTAAATATTTGTTCCTGTTTCCATATTTGGCTATAACTTTGACCATGCTGCCATGCTGTTGTATCAACATTTATGATTCAGTTGGATTTAGATCTTTTATAAAGATTATAAAAGCATCTTGCTTTTTGAGCAATATTGGAATTATTTTTCATATTTCAATTGAGTGCTAAGGAAATAAATTCAATTATTAATTAAATTTTTATTTGAGAAGCAGAGACAGGGGGAGCTACAGAAAGACAGAAAGAGACAGAAATCTGAAAGAGAGAGAGAGAAATGTTTCTCATTTGGTGGTTCATCTCCCAGATGCTCAAAACAGTAAGAGCTGAGACAGGCTGAAGCCAGGATTGGAAAATCCACCTATTTCTGACAAATAGGTGTCAGGGACACAGTCATTGCAGTCATTAACTGCACCTTCGTATGCATAGATTTCAAACATTTCAAAATCTTTGCCCCAAAATGAACTTATTTTAATGACATTTTCTAAAAACTTTAAAAAGCTCCCTCACACAAGAAATGTCTTCAAAGTGCTGATGATAGTTAACAGACTTAATTCCATTAATTATTTTTGTTCTAACCTTTTCCTCTTATAGATGAACAAATAAAATAATTAAATAAATTTTCTAACTTCACACAAATAGTATAGTGAAGCAAGTTTTAAATTCATGTCTTCTAAAGCCAAAATGCATATTTTAAAATGCATATTTTATTCTAATTTATAATTTCTCTGTATCTTCGATTTGCAAAAACAATTTTATCTGCAACTCAAATTTGAGAGCACTAAGTGTATGCTATTTGCTTTAAAACCGGACTAATGCTTATCCACCCAAATGCTCTATCGTTTACTCTTTGGAGAACTCATGAGATTTACACACTTAGGAAAGATATATTTCCTCAAAAACAGGAAATATCATTTAAAAAATACAATTTGGAGCTGGTATTGTGATATAACTCTTTTATTTTTTTATTTATTTTTTTAATTTTTTGACAGACAGAGTGGACAGTGAGAGAGAGAGAGAGATAGAAAGGTCCTCCTTTTTCCGTTGGTTCACCCCACAATGGCCGCTGCGGCTGGCGCACCATGCTGATCCGAAGCCAGGAACCAGGTGCTTCTCTTGGTCTCCCATGCAGGTGCAGAGCCCAAGGACTTGGGTCATCCTCCACTGCCTTCCCAGGCCACAGCAGAGAACTGGACTGGAAGAGGAGCAGAATCCAGAGCCCCGACCAGGACTAGAACCCACTGTGCCAGCCCCACAGGCAGAGGATTAGTCTATTGAGCTGCGGTGCCGGCCTATGATACAACTCTTTTAGCAGCCACTTGTGACACCAGCATCCTATATGAATGCTGGATCAATACCTAGGTACTCCACTTCAAATTCAGTTCTCTACTAAATTGTTTGGAGAAGCAGTGGGAGATGGCCTAAAACTGGGTCCTAACACCCAATGTGGGAGACCATGATGAAGCTCCTGGATCTTGGCTTTGGCCTAGCCCAGCTCCGGCTATTGCAACCATTTATGGAGTGAACCAGCATATGCAAAACATCTGTCTGTCTATATCTCTCCCTCTTCCTCTATAACTCTGACTTACAAATAAATAAGTAACTAATTTTTTTTTAAAATAGTTCTATTGTGAGGGATTCAAAAAAATAAGCAGCACTTATCATGCACTTTTAATAAAAGCTTCTCGTATTTTTAACTGTAACAAAATATACTAATGGTCTTCATTTCAATTATTTACATACATTCACACCAAAAAAAATCATATAAAAGTATGTGATTTTATCTGTTAAAGCTATGTCTTATCACTTCTTTGAACTTATATCTATGTGAATATTGTATAAAAATCTGAACACTGATGTGTAATATTTAAAGACAAAATATCTGCATATTATTTACAACACATAAGATACCATATATACTGAATGTATAATACCTATTTTTCTATTGTCCGTTTGATGCCAAAGTAAATATTGATCTTGTCTGTGTATTTGAGTGTTCTGCCATTCTAAATATTCAACATTATACACTGTCAGCAATGACTTGCATCACACTATGGTATCAATCGATGTTTTACAGTACAATTCATAGAGTAGAAAGTGCAGTAACAACAACACAAAATAAATCTCATAAATGTATTCTGTGGATTTAGATTTTATGGCATGTATATGAATAGTAAACATGTTTATAAAGAAAATAGGCATCACTACCTTGTTTTCCAGTGTGACACCAATATTTCCTCCGTGCTAAACTTAGTATGATATCCTCAGATAATCTTACATTGCCAAACACATACATTAAACACTCAATAAAATTACAATTTTTTACACTGCTTTTGTAGATAAGATGATGTGATTTTGTAAAAGGTTATGGAGATCAACAGTAGCTTATGTTGTGGGATATAAAATCACATAATATGACAAACAAACTGAATCATAAGAACATAAAAATTTAAGAAGCAACTAAGATTGCTAGTTATTAAAAATTGACAAATGTGAAAAATTTCAAAGTGAAGAGTATAAAGCTACATATAGCTATTTTAGTACTTTCCCAAGAAGCTAAATAGCTTAACACAGAGACACAGAGAAAGGTTGAGTTCAGTGATTCCTTCGTCTACTAAATCAGAACATTATATTTGAATGATGTATTGTTTAATCATTTAATCTATTGATTTAGTAACTACCACCCCTCACACACACACACACATATTCACATGTTAGAGTAATGTGTAAAGTGTTAGGAAGCAGATTTATTTTTATGCAAAAATTTCAAACCCCTGTTTCATATTTATCTGTCATGAAATTTTGGAAGAGCCCCTGTGTGACTCAAATTAAGCCAACTGTTTATAACAAAAGTTCATATGTTTGAATTCATCTCATCTTCTTGAAACTGAAGTTATTATTATGGTAGTCCAAATTGTATTATCACTCAAGAAATCCGCATCATAATCCCCATAATCTGTAATTTTATTAAAATCAGTGTTGATCCTTTGAAATTAAAGATTTTGTGATGAAGACATTATCCAGAAGGTGCAATTGTAATTACAAAGTTATTTTTGAGAGAGAGTCCAAGAGGATGAGAGTCAAAGAGATACAGATGTGATAAAAGGAGGAAGGGGAGGAAAAGGGAAATCAAGAGAAAGAGAGAGGGAGCATGGGAAAGAGAGAAAAAAGTTGAAAAAGGTGCTTGTAGATGTCTACTGCTGGCCTGGACTATGGAATAAGATGCCAGGAGCTAAGTTCTAGAAGCTGGAAAAAGCAGATAAATGGATTATCCCCTAGAGCTTTAAATACTTTAACACTTTGTTTTTAAGATTTCTGACTCTATAACTAAGAGAATTTGTGCTTCACCATAATTTTTTATAATAGCAATAATAGAGTTAATTATATTAATTCAGTTTTTAGAATTTTAATGATGTGTAATTTTTCCAATATATCAAAACCAGTAAGTCTAAAAGCAGAACTACAACCTATGTGTAATATTTCCTGAAGCCGTATCTTTCTGTAGACTCAATATATTGGGAGAATATTAATACTTGGGTTTTTTAGAGATTTATTTATTTGAAATGCAGAGTTAAGAAATGGAGAGAGGGAAGAAGGGAGGGGAGGAGGGGAGAGAAACAGTGAGAGAGAGAAAGAGAGAGAGAGAGAGAATCACTCTGGTAGTTCACGCTGCAAATGTCTGCAATGGCTTGGTTTGGGCCATACTGAAGGCAGGAGCCAGGAGCTTCATGTAGGTCTCCCATGTGGGTGTAGGGACCTGAGGATTTGGGCCATCCTCTGATGCTTTCCCAAGCACATTAGCAGGGAGCTGCATTGGAAGAAGAGCAGCAGGAACTCAAACCAGTGCCCATATGGGATGCAAGTGTAACCGGCAGTGTTGCAGTGTTGCAGGAAATGGTTTAACACACAGAGCCATGATGCCAGCCCCAAAATGTTCCTTTCCAATAAGGAAAGAAGAGAACAAAAAATCTCCACTGTACATACATCATTATTGGAACTGCTTGTAAGACAAAGCACTATAACTACTAAGCATCTAATATGCATCATTCATTGTCTAGATGTTTTAGTTATAACATAGACATAACCGATGGAGTGTCTAACCTAATGAAGACCATATGCCTCTTCTGAATAGTTTTTATTTGTTTCTTTTTATTTGCCTCTGGCATAATATGACATAGAAGGAAATGATCACAACATGGAACATGAAGCCTAACTTTCAGTTTAACTTATATCCGAGGTTTTGTTTTCCCTAAAAGGACATGATATTAATAAAAATATGTAAGCATAAAGTAGTTCATCTTGTGAAAGCTTACTTAGAACTTGAAGCAAAAATACTTGTTTGTCTTCTACATAAATATGTATGTAGAATATTTGCATGCACTATCAACGTACAAAAGTGAATTCTTTGAAAAAATAAAATGCATTAGAATTAAATTCCCTGTTCATCTAAATGTTGTGCAGCTTTGCTAAAAATTACATCTAAGTCCACATATCATTGAGCCTTATTGATCACCTACTGTGTTCCTAACACTTATCTATGTGCTGCAGACCAACATAATAGGTAAATATTCTTTTTGAGATTTAAAGACTTAAGGACTAAAATACACCTTATTTTGCAACTTAAAAAATATTTTTTGGCCGGCGCCATGGTTCACTAGGCTAGTCCTCTGCCTGTGGTGCCGGCACACCGGGTTCTAGTCCTGGTTGGGGTGCTGGATTCTATCCCGGTTGCTCCTCTTCCAGTCCAGCTCTCTGCTGTGGCCCGGGAAGGCAGTGGAGGATGGCCCAAATCCTTGGGCCCTGCACCCACATGGGAGACCAGGAGGAAGTACCTGGTTCCTGGCTTCGGATCAGTACAGCGCACCAGGTGTAGCGGCCATTTAGGGGGTGAACCAACAGAAAAAGGAAGACCTTTCTCTCTCTCTCTCTCTCTCTCTCTCTCTCACTGTTTAATTCTGCCTGTCCAAAAGAAAAAAAAAAAAAAGGCTGGTGCCATGGCTCAATAGGCTAATCCTCCACCTGCAGCACTGGCACACCGGATTCTAGTCCCGGTCGGGGTGTAGGATTCTGTCCCGGTTGCCCCTCTTCCAGGCCAGCTCTCTGCTATGGCCCGGGAGTGCAGTGGAGGATGGCCCAAGTACTTGGGCCCTGCACCCGCCTGGGAGACCAGGAGTAGCACCTGGCTCCTGGCTTCGGATCAGCGGCTGCGGCCATTGGAGGGTGAACCAACGGCAAAAGGAAGACCTTTCTCTCTGTCTCTCTCTCACTTCCACTCCACTTGTCAGAAAAAAAAAGGAAAAAGAAAAAAAATATTTATTTATTTGAGAGGCAGAGGCAGAGAGAGAGAGAGGTCTTCCATCTGCTGCTCCATTTCCCAAATAGCCTCAACAGCCCGAACTGTGCTGATCTGAAGCCAGGAGCCAGGAGCTTCTTCCAGGTCTCCACATGGGTTTAGGAGCTTAAGCGTCTGGACCATTTTCAACTTCCTGCCCGTGCCACTGCAGACAGCTGGATTGGAAGTAGAGCATCTGGGTCCCAAACAAGCACCCATATGGGATGCTGGCACAGCAGGTAGCGGCTTTACCTGCTATGCCACAGTGCTGGCCCCTAGATAAATTTAAACAAGGACTAATGTTTTGGTGCAATGGTTTAAGATGCCACTTGCAATACCAGCATTCCATATTGAATGCCCGTTTGATGCTGGCTGCACTGCAACAAAATATGGCACATATAATCAGCGCCATGCTATCCATGTGGGAGACTCCCGTGGAGTTCCTGGCTCTTGGCTTCTACCTGACCAATACCTGGCTGCTATGGCCATTTGGGAACTAAACCAGCAGCTGTAATATCTTTCTTCTCTCTCTCTCTCTCTCACACACACACACACATACACACACATACACACAAAGAAACCACTTGTTCTGCCTTTCAAATAAATCTTTAAAAATTAAAAAAACATAAACTTCAAACAAAAAGGAAAACAAACAAATGTAGGTAGCTATATTTCTCTTTCTATAGACATGCTAACTGCTGCTCAGGGAGGTGTCTGTGCCATGCTCCAGGAAGAATGTTGTTTCTGGGTCAATCAAACTGGACAGGTGCAAACCCAAATTTGTACTTTCCTGGACAAAGCCAAACAGCTCCAGGAAAAGGCCAAGCAGGGCTGGGATTTCTAGCCTGAAGTCTGGTTATGGAAATCATGGCTATTTCCTCTCCTTGGCTCTATAACTTCTGTAATCTTGCTGCTTCTCTTTGGACCATGTGTTTTTAATGCCCTTGCTCATTTTATCTCCAACAGAATAAAAGCTGTCGAACTTCAAATGGTCATCAGACAAGGCTTCCAGCCCATTCCACTGGACGACCTGATCAGCCCTCTAGACCGAGCAGGACAGTCATTCCAAGGCCACTGTCACACACCGTAGGACAGATAGCAAGAGGAAATACTCATATCCATCTCTACACCCATATGCCAGCTTCGAATTAGCTACAGAAAACGGAACTCCATCCATTTATCCCAAAAAGAATGATGGGTAGTTTGCTCTTGAGGGGGTATGTTAGGTAGGAAGTCAGAAATGAGCTTATGTGTGTGACAAGGACCTAAAGAATTGAAAGCGGCATCTCAAAGTCATCCCTATAACCTTCCAGGTGCAGCCTAGCACCTGCACTTCAAAGTCCTACCTGGATCCTGATGACCTTCTAGGAAGTCCTGACCCTTCTACCTGGCCTGATAAACATCATTCCTCTAAGATGGGGCGATGCCAGCCTGTCTTCCTCTGTCTGATAACTTCAATGGGGAAAACTCAGAAAGGAATTTTTCATATTATATTCAAGAAGTTTTTGTTTGGGAGGAGAAGAATGAGAAGGGGAGAGAAAAGACAGGAAGGCAAAACCCATTCCCTTAAAAATTCCAGCCTAAATGTGAACTACGCACTCTCTTTCAGATTCTGTCTGGAGTGGTGCCCATCTGTTCTTTTGGATGTCCATACCCTAATAAACCTTGTTATTTTGCTTTCCAAAAAAAAATTGTACATGAATATTTAAAATAGCACTTTTGATATTAAGCAAAAAATGAAAAAAAACAAAAAACAAAAACTCAAATGCCCCTCGGTTAGTGAATGGATAAATAAATGGATATAATGTAGCATATCATTTTTTAGAACATTAGTCAATCATTAAAAATGAATTATGACACTTGTCACAACATGGAGAAAGCAGTGAAATGTACCAGACACAAAATATGTTTACTTCAGTTATAATTAACGTATTTTAAATGCCCAGGTTAGGTGAACTCATGGAGAAAGAAAGCAGATTAATGATGTCCATAGGCTGGTGTTTCAGACACATAGGAATGACTACTAATGTATTAGGCTTTCTTTTTTAATGGAAAATATATTCTGTAATTAAATTATAGTAATGAATATACAATTCTATCAATATTGTAAAAACAACTAAATATTATACTTTAAGATGGAGAATTTTATAGCACATAAATTGCTTCTCAACAAATATTTTAAATAGTAATTTTTTTTTATTTTAAATATTTGGGAGGAGGATTACTTCCTTTGATTTTAATCTTTCTTAAATCATTGTATTAAAATAATTGTATTAAAATACATACTAAGAAATGCACATATGGTGCACAAATTAATGTGTTTTTTGGGCATCTGATCACACCCATAATCAGCACCAAAATTAGGAACAAAGAATTATCCCAACGCTAGCACCGCGGCTCACTAAGCTAATCCTCCGGCTGCAGGCGGGTTCTAGTCCTGGTCAGGGTGCTGGATTCTGTCCCGGTTGCTCCTCTTCAGTCCAGCTCTGTGCTGTGGTCCTGGAGTGCAGTGGAGGATGGCCTACGTTCTTGGGCCCTGCACCCGCATGGGAGACCAGGAGAAGCTTCTGGCTTCGGATCAGCATGGTGTGCTGGCCACAGCGTGCCAGCCGCAGCGGCCATTGAGGGGTGAACCAACTGAAAAGGAAGACCTTTCTCTCTGTCTCTCGCTCTCTCACTGTCCACTCTGCCTGTCAAAAAAAAAAATATATCCCAAGAATTCACACTTTTCTCTCATCTCCATTTCTCGTTCCCTAAGTGCAGAATAATAGTACATTATCACTTACGTGGTATGATTCAGTGAAGCAATATTTATACCTATATACCAAATGATCTGACATCCACACCATTTTTAGACTATCTCTATGTGTTAACTACCACAAATAAGAGAAAACATTACTTTTTTTTTTCTTTTTGGAATTGTTTTATTTCACTTAGCATAGTGATCTCCAGTTGCCTTCATTTTGTTGCAATTGTCATGATTTCATTTTTACGGTGCAATAATATTCCATCATGTACATATATGTATATGTACAACATTTTCTTTGTCCAGTCATTAGTTAATGGGCTTTTAGGATGATATCAAATCTTAGTTATTGTGAATTGAACTGCTATAAACATGTGGAATCAAAGAACTCTTTCGCAAGCTGACTTAATGTCTTTGGATATATTCCCAGGATAGGGAAAGCTGGGCCATATGGTCATACAAAAATAAAAGATTGAAAAACGGAGAAAAATAATAACAATATGAAGTTACGTAGATTCATAAATATTAACTTGTAAATGTATGAAATATGCCTAGCATGGAATATTAAAAATAATCAAGTTATAAAGCTAGCATTTCTCTTTCTCTTTTCCACTTCTGCATTAATTCTGTATAATCAGAATTTAATTTTTTTGTTCTATAACATTCATGTCCACTAAGAAGAATAAATTGTTTTATATTTAAAAAGAAAGAAAAAAATCTTAAAATTCATATGGAATCACAAAAGTCACAGTAAGCTATGGTGATTCTGAGCAAGAAAAATGATATTGATCACAATACCTGACCTCAAAGCATACTACAAAGCTGAGGTAATTAAAACAGCATGGTACTGACATAAAAACCAATACATAGATCAATGGAGGAGAATAGATACCTCAAAAATTAATCCACTTATATACAGCCAACTTATCTTTGACAAAGTGCTCAGATCATACATTAGAGTAAGAGTAAACTCTTCAACAAATGATGCTGGCAAAACTGAATGTATATATGTAAATGAATGAAACTGGAAAAATCAACTCAAGATGAATCAAAGACCTAAATTTAATTCCTGAGATTACGAAATTGCTGAAAGAATATGTAAAGGAAACACTCCAAGACATTGGTGTAGGGGACAACATCATGAACCAGACCCTCAAAGCACAGGCAACAAAAGCAAAAGAAAACAACTGAGATTATATCAAACTCAAAGGCTTCTGTATAGCCAAGTGAGAAATCATGCAACACAATTGGAAAAAATATATATTTGGCAAGGGATTAATAACCAGAATATATCAGCAACTTAAAAAACTCAAAAACAAAAAAAAGCAACAAAAGCAGTGAAGATACGGGCTAAACATTTTAAAAAACAGTTGTTAAAAGAAGAAATATAAATAGTAAATAAGTATATGTAAATATTTTCAACATTGCTAATAATCAGGTAAATGTAAATTAAAACAACAATGAAATATCACCTTACCACTATCAGAATGTTTAAAATTCAAAACACAGAGAGTAAAAAATGCTGATGAAGTTCAGAAAGATGAATACTTATATACTCTTGGTAAGAATTAAAATTAATGCAGTCACTATGGAAAACAGTATGGAGATGTCTCTAAAAACTAGAAATAGACTTGCCATATGATCCAGCAATCTACTACTGGGTATCTACCCAAAACACTCAAAAAGCATTGTTTATATGTTTATAAACAATGTTTATAGCAACTATGTTTATAGCAACACTGTTCATAATAGCTAAAACTTGGAATCAACAAAGATATCCATCACCAGATGAATGGATGAAGAAAATGTGGTATATATATATACAGTGGGATATTATTCAGCTATTATAAGCAGAATGAAATTCTACTGTTTGCAGCAAAATGTACACAACTGAAGGAAATCATGTTGAATGAAATAAGGCAGACCCAGAAAGGCAAATACTGGATATTCTCCTGTATATGTGAAAGTAAACAAAGAAAGAAAGCAAAAAGAAAAAATTAATTAATTAATTAATTTGAAAGGCAAAGTTACACAGCGGCAGACCTGGAAGAAGCTCCTGGCTCCTGGCTATAGATCGGCACAGCTCCAGCTGTTGCAGCCAATTGGGGAATGAAACAAAAGATATAAGATCTCTCTCTCTCTCTCTCTCTCTCTCTCTTTCTCTCTCTCTCTCTCTTTCTCTCTGCTTCTATTTCTCTCTCTGTGTAACTCTGACTTTCAAATAAATAAATAAATCTTAAAAAAAGAGTTTAGTAAAATGGCAATATATAAAATCAATGCAGATAAATCAATAGCCTTTGTATAGACAAACTTTTTAGATCGATCCCATTCGCAATAGCTCCGAAGAGAATTAAACACCTTGAAATAAATTTAACTAAGGATGACAAAGATCTCTACAATGAAAATTACAAAACACTAAAGAAAGAAATAGAAGAGGACATTAAGAAATGGAAAAATCTTCCATGATCATGGACTCAAAGAATCAACATCATCAAAGTGTCTATACTACCAAAAGTAATTTGCAGATTCAATGTGATTCCAATCAAAACACCATCAACATTCTTAGCAGATCTGAATTTCTTATTTGATGAAGTGTTAACTATTTATACTGTAATGTAAATTTAAAATATTTTATCTCAAAAATTATAAAACAAAGACAGAGAGAAAGGGAGAAGGAAGTAGGTTGGGAGCAAGAAAGGAAGGGAGGTCTGAAGGGAATGTCATTGTGGTCTTAGAATTTCATCTACAAATTACATTGAATCTGTTAAAAACTAATCAAAAATTAAAATTCAATAAAAGAGCAGGCATTTAAAAAGAAATTAAAATGAAAGATTATAGAATAACCAAAAACAATGAAATTCTACTATTTCAATCTAAATGAGTGAAGAGAATGACATCATGTTTAGTGAAATAAGTTGAACATTAAAAGAAAATACTGCATAATTTACCTTATATGTGGGATATAAAATTTAAAAGAAAGAAACAAAGAAGGAAAGGAAGAAGGACAGACAGACCTGTGTATCAATGTGGCTACAAATATAATATTGTAAGACTTTGCTTTATATTTTTGTCAATTCAATGGTTAATATACAGTTACAACTGTATCTGGCAAGCAGTCAGTGAGAATCTGCATTCCACTGAGGAAATTTGTACCTGTGCACTCACATTGTACCTAAGGTGGAAAAACCATGTGGGTAAATGAAATATGAGATATATATTGGTAAGAGAAGGATTATAAGTTGGCTCCCTAAGATGGGGCTTTTGGATAAAAATGAAAAAAAATGTTTTAAAGCAACATTTAAATTCTTGAATGTGATTTTCTGTTTTTCCAAATAGAATGTAGCAATTCTAAAGTTAAATGAAACTTAATAGATTAAATAAATTTATTGTCATATATACCTAATTGTTAAAATCTAAAGCAGAACTAGTCAAAAATCATTGACCGAACAGCAGGTGTATGCATATGTGTAATCTTCACACCTGCTGTTAAATTAGTGTTGTAGCACACCTTTTCTTGAAAAATTAAACAATTACTACTAGTTTTTAATAATATACACCTTGGGGCCGGCGTTGTGGCGCAGCTGGTTAATGCCCTGGCCTGAAGCGCAGGCATCCCACATGGGTGTCGGTTCGAGACCCAGCTGCTCCACTTCCAATCCAGCTCTCTGCCAAGGCCCTGGGAAAGCAGTAGAAGATGGCCCAAGTCCTTGGTCTCCTGCACCTGCTTTGGAGACTGGGAAGAAGCTCCTGGCTCCTGGCTTCACATTGGTGCAGTTCCAGCCGTTGCGGCCAATTGGGGAGTGAACCATCAAATGGAAGACACCTCTCTCTCTTTCTCTCTTTCTCTGCCTCTCCTCTCTGTGTAACTGTGACTTTCAAATAAATAAATAAATCTTTAAAAATATATTCACCTTAAATCATAATTTTGAAATAAACCATAGTTTAAATTGCTTCTATATTTGCTTTTGTTCTCATAGATTGGTAATTTTCTTCCACGAACATGAAGAACAAATTGAGTAAGCTTAAAGTTAAAAAAAATAAGCAAATAGAGTTACAAAAAAAAAACCCTATTTTTGTAAATGATTACCTGGAAGGCACCTGTTAACACTGAGCCTACAGATTTGAATATTATATTTCCATATTTATAAGCATATATACAAGAAAACATGTCTTTGGTTAAGACAACTTGTTTTAAATTCCTTTATAGTCTACATGTCAATTAGGGAAGAAAAATGCACTTTGACTTCACAGAAAAATAACTTACTTATCTTGTATATATTAAGAAGTGATTTCACTACTGCTGTACCTTGTTAAATTACAACAGTCTACAACATGGTCCAATAAATAATGCAGTGCCACGATGCAAAGACACTTCTGTAACACATTAGTCACCCAATTTTAAATGTGAAAATTGCACATATTATAAGACAAACTGTGATTTCCCCATCTCTTCCAAAAAGATAGCCTGGCAATGTAGTCTTCTCTTTTCCTGAGATTTTACTTCCAAAGTTTTGTTATATTTTTGTGATACTCATAAATTTTCAATGTGTGTATTGAACTTCCTTAGATATTTATCATATCCTTTCTATACAAAGACTTTAGTTATAAGAAATATATTAAAATTTTTTAAAGATTTATTCATTTGTTTGAAAGGCAAAGCTACAGAGAGGCAGAAGCAGTGACAGAGCGAGGGGGGGGGGAGAGAGAGAGAAAGGAAGAGAGAGAGAGAGAGAGAGAGAGAATCTTCCATCCAGTGGTTCACTCCCTTAATGGTCGCAATGGCAGGAGCTATGACAATCTGAAGAGAGGAGCCAAGAGTTTCCTCTGGTCTGTCATGTGGAGGCAGGGGCCTAGGGTCTTGGGCCATTTTCCACTGCTTTCCCAGGCCACAGCAGAGAGCCGGATGGGAATCGGAGCAGCCAGGTTCCGAACCGGCAACCACATGAGATGGTGGCACTGCCAGCGTTGTCATTACTGGTTATGCCATAGTGCCAGCCCCAGGAAATATATTAAACTTCAATTTATAATTCCACTGGTGGTTTATTTTATACTATTGATATATTTAACATAGAAAATAATAATGTATTTGTAGTTTTCAAAGTGTTACATGAGGGATAAAAAATGGAATACATCAATGAATCACTAAAATTAAAGTGACTAAAACCACTAATGACCTTGCTTCTAATGTCATCTCTTTTTCTATTTTCCTAACATTTTTAAAATGAAGCATACATAGAATTTTATGTAGGCTATTATTTTGCTTTCTATTATAGTTTAGAAATAATTTATTATATCATTATGCAAAATATCATTTGGTTTGCTTATTAGAAATTTTAAGTAGTCTAATTTTTTGCTAGCATCTATTAATTTATTCATTAACTAATCACTAAAAATTTTTCATATATTGCTATTATACAAATTATTATATGCATATCCTTGAACAAGTGTGCCTAAGTTTCTCCAGATTGTATAGGAATGAAGGGAATTGCTAGACATAGTTTTGATAACCATATTTTAAAATGTTATTGGATCAATTTAACACTCCTTCAACAATATGAAAATAAAAGTTTTAATGTGTAAAAGTTGACCCACATCCTCATGAGTACTTACCATTATCAAACTTAAATTTGACCAATTTAGTTGATCTATGATGTTCCCTACTTGTGATATAGATTTGCATTTATATCATTACCAGTAAGTTGAACATTTTTTCAAGTGACTATTTGTAACAGGTACAATCATATTTGTCCAGTTTTCTACTTGGCTAACTCCTGTTTATTGACTTATTGGAACCTCATAAGAAGATTGATATTTTGAACTAATGTTAGTGAAATATTTTGTCAGTATCTTTTCTCATCATGTGAACCATATTTACATTCTCTTTAAAAGAGAAGTGGTGCAGTAGGGACATGAACCAGCACTCATAGGGATGCCAGCATGGCAGGTAAGGGTTAATTTGCTATGCCACAGTGATGGCACCTGCACCACTGTGTTTTTTAAAAACTCTGTATTCTTTTTTTTTTTCCCTGAGAAAGACACACACACACACACAGAGAGAGAGAGAGAGAGAGAGAGAGAGAGAGATCTTTCATCTGCTGGTTCACTCCACAAGGGCTCAGGCTGAAGCCAGGAGCCAGAAATTCTGTTTGAGTCTCCCACATAGATGGCAGTGGCCCAAGTATTTGAGTCATCATCTGCTCCCTCCCAAGGTATGTATTAGAAACCTGGATTGGAAACTGAGGTGGGACACAGTCCCACACACTTGATGTGGGATGTGGACAGCAAAAGCATTAGTTTAATTTGCATGCACTACAATGCCTGCCTTTTTTTTTTTCTTTTTTTTAACAGGCAGAGTGGACAGTGAGAGAGAGGGAGACAGAGAGAAAGGTCTTCCTTTTCCGTTGGTTCACCCCCCAATGGCTGCTGCGGCCGGCGCGCTGCAGCCGGCGCACCACACTGATCCGAAGGCAGGAGCCAGGTGCTTCTCCTGCTCTCCCATGTGGGTGCAGGGCCCAAGAGCTTGGGCCATCCTCCACTGCACTCCTGGGCCAGAGCAGAGAGCTGGCCTGGAAGAAGCGCAACTGGGACAGAATCCGGCGCCCCGACCAGGACTAGAACCCAGTGTGCTGGCGCCACAGGTGGAGGATTAGTCTGTTGAGCCGCGGCGCCGGCAATGCCTGCCTTCTTAATGCAGCCAAAATTGAAACATACTTAGAAAAATTTCCCCTAATATTGTATTTGAGTCATTGCATAATGTAATTTTAATTGATTTGTAATCTATTGGGCTTTTTTGCATATCATGTAAGAAACAATTAATTTTAGTATTTTACAGTCAGTGTCATAATTTTTCAGGATCATTTCCTAAAAACTGTTTGTCCCAGTGATGTGAGACACCAAATTTAAGAAATGTTTTCATATGTGTTAGAAGGTACATATTAATTTTCTATTTTATGCAGTTTTATCTGTCTCCTCAAGATTCATCATCATTTTCCCTTATAGCTTCCCAGGCAAGCATCAGCCATAATAAGTTTAGTATTATGTACTCAGGTCGAGTATGTGCTAAAGGGACACAAGTTTCAAGTAACACATTTCAGAAAGAACTTGGTAATGTTTGGAGCTGATCGCAAGGTAGTTTTAGACTATTCATGGGAAGCTGCCCATTAAGACAATTTAGTGACAAGAAAACTCTCTCTCTCATAGGCACACAGTTTCAAACTCCTAACAGAAATGTTCATAGATGAAACTGATTTGTTGTCCAAAAGGATTCTGTGAAGCTTATAAGCAAAATGCATCTACTATATATAAGGTAGAAATTCTGGTACTGCCTTCAAGGAGTGTTAAGAAAGAATAAGAACACTCGGAATGGAAAAAGAGTGCTTTTCGCCTGTAAGGTCATAGTATAAACATGGACTATATTCTCCTGGAAATCACAGAGCATTGAGTAAGAAACAAACAAAACCACAAAACAAAACAAAACAAAACAACAAACAAAAAAACAAACAAAAAAAAAAAAAAACACTGGAAGGATACATTCCAATCCCTTTGGGAATCTCAGTAGTGACAGCTCTTCATAGCTTTGTGTTGACAAGATATATTACTTTTTAGAAAAAATTTCTTTAGATTTCTTTTAGATTTCAGAATGGCCAGATTATAGCATTTAACCAATGGAAACAATGTGAAAGTAATTTTAGAAATAGGAATTAGGATGTTGCTGTCAGAGGGATCTTGGCTCACAGAGATGGTGATGGTTGCTATGCTCATGGGTGACCATTTATTTCCTATGTAATAAAATATAAAAGTAATAATTTATCACCTATCATTTACAAGCATATCTACACAAACACATTGAGTATTGCATACCACTTATTCTGTATTTATTCAAAGAGTTATGTTTTAGCTATAGTCGTGTTATAGCTATCTAGAGAATGGAAGCATACATTGCTCAGATAGATGTTCAGGGTGAGTAGATGTTTCCCTGTCCTCTTTCATTGATTAATCTAAAGGTTATCAAGCAAAACACTGGATTCTTATTTTATAAATCTGAAAACTCAAAATCCCTTCTATATGAACCTGTTCTAATATACACATAGATATAACTGCAATATGTTATAATTTAATCATGATACCTGTGTACATCAAGTGAAGAAATAAAAATAAGAATCTAAATCTGCCATGGATATTTTGGGAATGCTTTTTTTTTTTTTTTGAAAAAATACGTTGGCCACTACTTGAAGGATGGATGTACACTTATAGTTAATAGATGGAAAGTATCTGTTAAGGGAGAAAGTCGTTTTAAAAATTGTGCATTTTGAAATTCCTCATCTCTAAAGTTCAATGTGCATGAAAAGCCTGTTTCTTATTTGCATGATTATCAATATTGATGCTTTATATAACTGAAGCAGAACTGCTGAAGAAAATTGTCAGGATTCTGTCTTATTATGCAATCTGAAAGAAAGCTATAGAATGCTAGGTTTAAAACCACCAAAGCAAATGTAACAACTAATATGAACCATATTAAAAGAATTATGAACAATGAGTGTCTCTGACCTTAACTATTTTGACCAAAGTTAAAGAAAGGTGATGAGGATTCTCTTTGAATCTTCAAGCAAATTTAAATAGCAACTTTATTTTGAGCTCTATTAAAGAAGAACGTCCCAATAGCCCTGTCCTTTGAGCTTCTTACCACCTGTTCACAGCAGCTGAGAACAATTCACTGTAATGATATACACACATGCTTACACTTAGACACATACAAAGAATTGGTTTAATAGGAATCCATGTGGAGAATTGGAATAGATACTTAGACTCCAGGGTTAATCATGACTCCTGGGGTAAAGTCTTAAGAGAAAATTGCTGACTTAAAAAGATGAGATGCTAGACCCACAAAACGGTAGCTTAAAATCCGAGTGATTAAACTCCAGGTGGTTGTGGACTTTAATGTACACTGTTAAAGTCCCTTCAGCTCTACACAGATGAAGTAAAGTGATTATCAGGAGTTGTGCTGAATCCCAAGGGCAAACTAGTTGATTTTGTATTTTGTGTTTGGTGAGGGACAGCTGCTAAAATGGAAGTAGTAAATTGACATATAGCATAACATCAGGACCAAGGTCTCATTCTAGGACACATTTAAATCTTCTCAACATTTCCCTCTTGTAATTGCTCTGACTTTTGAGCTCCATTTTACTTAATGACTCTCAGTGAACTGAATTGCTTCAGTGAAATGAGAAAGCAGAAAGGAAATTCAGTGGAAAGTTTGATTACATCCCTCGTTGTAGCCTAGTTTCTGAGTAATCTTATACCTTGATTATATAATCTTCTTTTCATGGTTTATCCTCCATCAAAATGGAAAACTATTCAGGGGTGATATAGTTCCCTACCATGTCTTTATAGTATTTATAGCTAGCACATTAAAAATAAGCTATAATATTTGAATTTGAAATTCTTCTATTACTGACCTTAGATTTATTGCTTTTAAATCCTGCAAGTTGGAAAATTTCATACACTAATGCATATTATTTTTAGTGATTTAGTTTATTGTTACTTTTTCTGGTCATTTGGTTCAAGCACTAAGCATTGATGATATTTCTGCACTAATATTTCCATTTAGGGTGAAATTTATATCTAACAAAAGATATTTTACAGAATCTATAAAAAGTAGATTACCAGAAATTTAAGGCTTAGTAAATACTTCATTCTCATGCTTGTATGCAGGTTCTGATTTTTATATTTAAGCAGATGAAAAAAGAGGAGCCAACAAATGCACCAGTGAGTTGCTAAGCCACCAGAAAAAAGCAAACTGTTCTCAGCATAAGAACCAGTCAAGCTGTGAGCTGTGGAATCCTTAATCTGTGTATAAAATGAGGTCATTGAATCATGATCTCATTGTGAGCACAATCAATTGGAAAACCATGTAAATCAAGATGACTTATTTGAAGCCCACCAATTATCGGTGAAAATCACACGATACAATACAATGATAAGCACATACATAAAGGTAAAATGAAATATCTTCATTAGATAAAGGTACTTCCATTTGAGATCAATTAACTGCCAGTTCATGTTATTGTTGTTATTGTTGCTTTTAAATGCATATTTAAAATAGCACCTTTTCAACTACAGCAATTCAAACCCAGAGAATCCCAGGACATTTAAAATCAAACTAATCTTAGAAATCATTTAGAACTACAGGAAGAAAACATATTACTGAGAGATAAATCCATAAAATAATACACTTTTGATAGACAACATTTATTAATACAAGCAGAACAGATATTTTGTTTATCTTTTGTAAACAAGAAATTTGCCTGTTACTTCTTGACTTGCATAACATAATCACGTTTTGTAAACTATAAATGCAAATCCAGCTCTGTAAAAAGCTTATCTGTCAGAATACAAGGAATAGCAACACTGTCTTGTGAATCATTGGGTAATGAAAGGGATAGAAAATTCACAAGATCTTTTGACAGAAATTAAATGGTCCTATGTACTCTATGGTTGTGGTCCATGGCAAATAAAAGAGGGCTTTGTTTGGCCTAACAGCAGAGTGGAAAATTAAATTGTCATTCTGAATATGAAAACCAGAAACCCACCAAACACCAACAGATCTGTCAAATACCAACCTGAGATAAAAATAAACTCAGAAAGATGACATTTTGAAAAGCAAAGATTGGCTAGTAATTATTTGCAAACTAAAATTATAACAGAATTTTCTATAGAAAATTATGTGAAACTGGGATGAGCCTTTAGCCTAGTAGTTAAAATATCAGTGTGCTCACATCCCTTATCAGAGTACCTGGGCTCAAACGCTGCCTCCCACCCTTGACTCCAACTTCTTACTAATGTAGATTCTGGAAAGCAGCAGTGATAGCTAAAGCAACCGGGTTCTTGCCAGCCATACAGGTGACTTGGATTGAGTTCCCAGATCCTGGCTTCTGCCCTGCCCAAGCCCTGACTCTCAGACCTTTGAAAAGTGAACTAGCAGATATTGGCATTCTCTCTCTCTCTCTCCCCTTACCTCCTTTCCTCCCTCCAAAATTAAAAAAAAAAAAGAAATTTCAGAAACAGATGAAACTTACTTAGGGAATGAATGAAAAATTGAATAAATTTGTTAAAAGTTGAAAATTTATGTGGTATATTTGCTTCACTATTGCAGAAAGAATATGACAAACAGATAAAACAGTTATCAGCTTTAAAAAAAGATTTATTTATTTAGTTGAAAGGTAGAGCTACATTGAGAGAGAGAGAGAGAGAGAGAGAAAGAGAGAGAGAGAGAGAGAGAGAACCTTCCATACGCTGATTCATTCCTCAGATGGCCACAATGGCTGGGCTGGGCCTGACCAAAGCCAGGAGCCAGGGGCTTCTTCCAGGTTTCTCACATGGATGCAGGGACCCAAGTACTTGAGTTATCTTAAATGGTCTGTTTTCCCAGGCCATTAGCAGAAGGGGAGCAGCAGAGACATGAATCCGTTCTCATATGGGATGCCAGAGTTGCAGATGGAGACTTAACCCACTACATCACTAAGTTGACACCAGGCTGTCAGTTTTTAGGTAAAGAGGATATCTTACTTGGTTCCCACCTATGAACTAACATAATTGCAATAAGCTTGCAAAAATGTTGGACTTCAGGGGTTGGTATTGTGGGATGGGGGGTTGATCACTGATTAGGAAACTTATATCCCATATCAGAATGTCAGTTGCAGTCCCAGCTAATATGCTTCTTTTTTTAATTTTGATTATTTATTTGAGAGGCAGTTATTGACAGAGAGAGGATGAAAGAGAGAAAGGTCTTCCATCTGCTGGTTCACTCCCCAAGTGGCCACAATGGCTGTATCTGGGCCAAACTGAAACCAGGATCATTGAGCTTCTTCCTGGTCTCTCACGTGAGTGCAGGGACCCAAGCACTTGGGCCATCTCCCACAGCTTTCCCAGGTGCTTTAGCAGGAACTTGGATAGGAAGTGGAGCAGCCGGAGCTCAAACCAGCACCTGCAGGGGATGTAGGCACTGCTGACAGAGGCTTAAACTACTATGCTTCTGATCCAGCTTCCTACTAATGTGTCCAAGAAGCAGTACATGCTGGTTCAAGTACTTGAGTTCCTACCTTCCACATGAGAAAACCTGATGGAGTAGCTGACTCCTGGCTTCAGCTTGATTGATCCATGATAGTTGTGACCATTTAGAGTGAACCAGTGGGTGGAAGAACTCTCTCTCCCTTTCATACTCTCCCTCTCCATGGGTGTGTGTGTGTCTGTGTGTGTGTGAGCCTTTTAAATAAATAAATATACATTTGTATGTTAGATTTTGTATAATTTCTGAGGAAAAAGATTTATAGATAGGAGAGATAATGTAAATGATTGTGGAAGACGATTTTTGTATTTAAAAATTCAGTTCAAAGAGCCCTGAAATAAAATAAGCCTATGCTTCTTGAGAAAGTTGAGTCTTGTTTAAAAGCTAAGTCAGGTTAATTGTTGATATGTAGTCACCTGTTACGGTTCTCTGATAGAACAGTATATAGGATATCTTTAAACTAAAACAAAACTAAAGAAACTGAATATTATGCACGGGGTTCATTTAACTGCATTGTTTCACTTGAAACATACAGAGTATTTTATGTCCCTGGGGCTTTGAAAAATGGTAATATTTCCTGAATTCATAGTGCTTATAGAGTTCAGAAATGTTGTATTCCAGTGCTCTCTTTTGATAGGTAAGGAAACCAGTCCCCAAAATATGAAATTACTTACTCAGATTCACATATCACCAGATCAGATAGAATTCAATCCTTTTGGCTCATTTCACTGGTACAACACAGCAAAACTTATAATACAGTTCAATAATTCAAGTGACTGACAAAATTTCTGTAACTTTTTCACAAATTTAATCTCTATAAAAGGAAGCAATGGTGACATTTTACAAGGATTTTGGAAAATGAAAGAAAGTTTCTTTCCTTTTCTCTGTCACTCATGAAAGAGTTCTGCAAACTTATTCAATTACTCTCTGGTTTTCCAATAGTGAGAGTTTAGATTGAGTACACGTTAGTCAAAGGAGAAGAAAGTGCACCTCCCCTCAAAGCCATTAATAAACTGTTCTAATAACCTCACTATTTTAGGATAGTAGAAAACATTCATTCCAAGTATATGTTGTTTCTTGGAGGGTCATATCCTCCTAGAACAGTGAAAGAACAAAGCACTAACAGCATTGGTATTTCAGTGAATGAGGTACATCAAATCTACAGTGACAAATGTATACAGATTTTCCAAACAAATCTTATTGGCCCTAAAGATAATTGCAACACGAGTCTCATCAATTCTTGTGTTGGTTGGTATCAATACAGAGAACAGAATCCATGTAGTTCATAGATAGCAATTCTTAGGATATAATTATACATCCCTCCCTCTCTTCTTCCCTTACTCCTTCAATTTTCTCCCTTCCTTCCTTCTCCCTCCCTCTCTCCCTTCCTTCCTACTTTTTTTCCTTCCTTTCTTTCTTTTTAAATTTTGTATATAGCATTAATTTACATTGTAGTAAGGCTTAATACTTCACTAAAATAAAGAGCTCAACAAGTAAAAAATGAGAAGACCATAGTTCATCAGGAATACAGGCCAGGGCTATAAAAATAAGCAACTGAAAAGATGTGCCTTAGTGTGCTCTGAACTCAGTCTCAAAATAGGTGAGATTTTATTGCTTAAAAATTATTTTTGAGTTAATTTTCTGATGTTAGATATGATTCCAGAGCCTAAGTGGAAATAAAATTTGAAAATCTTTAAAAGAGACGAAAGGGTGGAGAACCAATGAAGGGGCAATGAAGTAACTCACATATAGATGTGAAAGCCAAACATATGCATAAACACACACACACATAGTTGCACAGACTTTGATGGAAAGAAATATGTGAGCGAGTTTCTGTTATCACCAAGGGTGTTTTGCAAGGTAATAGACACATTGGTAGACAGTGTTATAGCAGTTGGTAAATGGCTGAATCACACAATTTGAGAAGATGAGACACACCTACTAATTCTTGTTACTGGACTGTAGGTCTTCTATTCATGTGCAAACTACTACTGCTATAAAAACATAGAATAAGTTTTCTGATAATGAAAATATTATTAAAATATTAATAAATTCATTATTAATGTAATTACAAATCTCTGGGAGAAAGGAGCAGATCATGTTGAAGCCCAAATCAATCTCCCCATTCACAAAACTGTTGCAGTTTTTATAGAATTGGAGAAAATGTGGGTGGAATTGGGTGAAATAAAATGACAGGACATGATATGTGCAAAGGAAAATGGATGGAAAAAGTCCTTGAAGCATGTGTCTTGACGAATTATGTCTTTATCCACATGCATGTATAAGACAGTTGCTGAAATGTCACTGGAGATGTGTCAGTTAACTTCAAGATATACCGCAAGGTAACTCTCTAGTCACTGATTCACTTTGCGCAGGCTCTGCTTACAAAGTTGTTAGCAGCCAGTTTTGTCAAGTTTTACCAAGTTTGCTTTAAGACAGCTCTACAGTTTGTTTGTTTTTTTTTTTTTTCATTGCAAAAACAACTATTATGGATTGCAAGTTACTATGCACCAAGCACCAAGTAGTCAAAAGACTACTGTGGGCTGTTAGTATGTTAGGAAATCCTGGGAAGCTTACTGCTAGGCAAGAGGAGAGGGATCCCTTGTTGTTCATGGCTTCATTCCCTTGGCAGTATGTGTTTCAAGGAGATGAAAATGTGAGCAGAGAAAGTGCTCTCTGGTAGCAAGTTTGCAGTGTTGAAGAGTGAGGTTTGGCCTGGAAACATGCAATTTCAGCAAAAGTTAGAATGTGGATGAAATTCCTTTAGATATGTTTCTGAATGTGGGAGATTTGTCCCCTAAAAATGTGGTAGAGGCCGGCACAGCGGCTCAATAGGCTAATCCTCTGCCTGCAGCGCCGGCACACCGGCTTCTAGTCCTGGTCGGGGTGCCGGATTCTGTCCCAGCTGCCCCTCTTCCAGTCCAGCTCTCTGCTATGGCCCGGGAGTGCAGTGGAGGATGGCCCAGGTCCTTGGGCCCTGCACTCACATGGGAGACCAGGAGAAGCACCTGGCTCCTGCCTTCGGATCAGTGTGGTGAGCTGGCCGCAGCGGCCATTGGAGGGTGAACCAACGGCAAATGGAAGACCTTTCTCTCTGTCTCTCTCTCTCTCTCTCACTGTCCTCTCTGCCTGTCAAAAAAAAAATAATAAAATTTTAAAAATGCAGTAGAGATCTTTGATGGGAAGTTTATTCACAGAGGATGTGTTTGGGATAAGACAAAAGGATGGGAACCAACGTTTCACAAAGGATACCTGCCTCAACTTGGGTCTTCTAAAGTTGAGTGATGCTTTTTACAATCCTGTATCCATCATTTCACTGGAGTTGAGACACTAAGAACCACTCCCTTGGCACTGAGAAAGTGATTTAAGAGTTGTAAGTATGTACTTAAATAGCTTACTTCTATGTCAAGGTTATCATGTCTAATATACTCAGAAATGACAACCTGATCCAGATTTCTACAGCTTTTCAAACAGAGCATTTCTTCAGTGTAGATCCTCATTGCAAAATGTAGCTTAGCTTTCAACCACAGTAATGGCCCCTGCTCCTCAACCCACAACAAGATTAAGTTTGGGAACATATCATTTTTCACATTATCTAATTGTACACTCCTTACCACTGTAAATGAAATAATTTACTGTTCCAATTATCTTACACTGGAATTGAATGGAAAAAAGCAAACTGTTAAAATCTGTTTTAAGTTAGCACCTATATTATAGTATTTAGAATAAAGGCATTGTAAATACCTAAATCTTACTTAAGTAACTTGAAGAACATTCCTATGCTAATGTCTTGAAAAATTTTAAACTCTTTTTTAAAGAAAAAAATGTCGTGAGTAATATACTAGCATTGCCTATCCACATTGCACAGGTAAGTGAAACTTAAATTGCAGAAAGAAAAGAAAGGTCAAATTGTTTTCCATTTTTATAAATTTAATAATTCATTTAATATTTATGAAATAACAAATTTTAAATTTGTATTATATTCAGAGGCTTAATGCCACACTAAATAAAGAGTTCAGCAAATAAAAAGTAAAAAGACTGTAGTTGAATAGCCAAATAGGCAAGGCCCATAACAACAATCAAATGAAAAGAGGCTCACCTTCACTCATACAAGTGAATTTTAAAATAGTTACAAAATCATTAAAAGCATAGTAGAATATTACTTCTTAATAATTTGTTGACAAGATTTAAAACAAAGTTTAACAAAACATTATGTTTGCAGAAAACTGATAACAAGTATTTCTACTTTGTGTTTTTTGTTTTGGTCTTTTAATTTTAGATACCGCATATAAGGGCAAACATACAGTCATCCTAATTCTTCTAAGTTTCCTTTCAAAATTTTCAATAGTATTTGAAAACTTATTGATGGAATGTACATTAAACAGAAGAAAATTTTCAGAGTAGGTTTGTGAATAAGGGAGTATAAAAATACTTTAATTTAGATTTAAATGGCAATAAAATGTATACGTGGAGGATCAACCTTTTTATAACTGGTCAATCACTTCTCTCAAATGAGCTCATTTCAATGTTATTTCACTCTCTCTCTCTCTCTCTCTCTCTCTCTCTCTCTCTTTCTCCTTTCTCTCTTAAACTTAGAGGGAGTTAATGCTTCCCTTTACTGATGAGGCTTCCTGTGCCTGAGATAACAGATGGATTTTATTAATTTATTAAGCTGAACTGTTAGACAAAATCCTGAAACTGCTAATTATTTGTCACATTGATTTCCCATGGAATTGGGAGACCAGGTTCTGTCCTCCGTAGCCACTATGGGTTATTCATAACAATCTTTTATTTCTATTGTTGTGTTCCAGCCTTTCCCTAGTAACCTTACTCCTTTCTGAAATAAAATACCTACAACCAATTATGGCCATCCATGCCCTAATATACATTTTACCATTAATATTGGTTAATTAATATTTTATAAATTCTGAATTCTACCATCTAGATCTACTTATCTGACACAATCCATTAATAACTCTATTATGCCATTCTTAGTGAACTTTGTATTCACCTCCTTTTCTCTGAAAGCCTCAGAGTTTGGCAGTTTGGCCTACTTATTTCTTCATACAGAAAATCAGTTAATCTTTATATATCTCACTTTTGAAAGGCATTCTTAAAGATATAATATTCATCCCCATTATTTCACAAAATTTACAAAATCAATATCACTCCAATTAATAAATTAATTAAAATTACAATATGAAGCACTGATCAGTTGGGTATAAACACTTCAGATAAATGATATTTTAATAATGGAAAATATGCTGCAAAAATGGATTGAGTTTACAATCTAAGATATATGCAGTTGACTTGTGTTAATACTTCTCCATCTTTATAAATCTATCGAGCTTCCTCGTGGTTCAAGTCATTTGGTGTTTCATTCTTTATACTTCATACTTCTTGTCATCTACCAACTGCCTTTTCATCTATTCTCTTCAGGTATTTTCTTTTATGTTTCTTTCTACATCATAATTTCATCCAGTATTTTTAGGTGCATTCATTTTTATTTATTTGAAGCACAGCACAACAGAAATATAGAAATTGTCCATCTACTGGTGTACTCTCCAAATGCTTGCAACACTAGGGCTGGACTAAACTAAAACAAGAATCCCGGAACTGCATCTGGGTCTCCACATAGATAGCTGGAATCCAAGCACTTATGTTATCACATGCTGCCTCTCAGGTGTGATAGCAGGAAGCTGGACTGGAAGCAGAGGAGGGACTCAATCCTTGACACTTATATGAGAGGCACATGTCCAAAGTGGTGGTTTAATATGCTGTGCCACAACACCTGCACCTCTGAATGCTTCAAAACACTCAGGAGCACCTGGATGACTAGATAATGATTTCTTCCCCTTCTCAGCACCTCTTTCACATGTTTACATACTGGAATATGCCATCATCCAAAATTGCCTCACCTCAAAGACTAGAATGCAAAAAATAGACGTGTTACAGCTGTAACCCCTTATACCTTTAGCTGTCCTGATCAAATATTTTGATTCAAATCTCATTACATTATAACTAACAATCATTTAAATAGCTCACATCTTTTTACCATTTTAAGCTGAATTTTATTCTACACTTCTTTTCAATGTGCATTAGAGTTTATGGGTTATTTAAATGATTATTTTATAAAGTTGGTTTCTCCTTCCATCATATTACCATTAAAAAATTTTCCTTGATTTCAAAATCTTAAGAAAAATTAGTTTCTGAATATTAGCATGACATGATTTGAACAGATATTACTCCTCCAAGCCTATTTGGGAGTTTAAGCCTACGTTAATGATTTTAAGAAGGTGGAAATGCAACCTAGCTATGCCGTTTAGAGGGGAAACTTAAAGAATGATCAGGTGTACAGGAAATTATTAGAGTGTGGCCCCTGTGATTGAATCTGGTGTCTGTATAAGAGTAACAGAGACTAGTCACAAACACACGAACCTGCTTATCTCTTGCCATATGTTGCTCTGTGCCATTTCAGAACCCTGCAAATAATAAATACATAAACAGATAGATCCCTAGTCTTTGTAATTCTAGAACTCTGAGACGAAATAAACCTGTTTTTCTTTAAAAAAAAAAGATTTATTTTATTTATTTGAAAGAGAGTTACAGAGAGAGGTAGAGCCAGAGAGAGAGAAAATTCCACTGGTTCAATCCGCTGGTTCACTCCCCAGATGGCTGCAATGGCTGGAGCTGTGCCGATTCGAAGCCAGGAGCCAGGAGCTTCTTCCTGTTCTCCCATGTGGGTGCAGGGGCCCAAGGACTTGGATCATTTTCTACTGCTTTCCCAGACCATAACAGAGAGCTGGATCAGAAGTGGAGCAGCCGGGACTGGAACCGGGCCCACATGGTATATCAATGCTGCAGTCTGGGGCCTTAACCCACTGTGCCACAGCACCAGCCCCAAACCTTTTTTTCTGTATGTAGTATTCTGTGTTGGGTATTTTATTAGAGTAAAAATGGTAAAGTAGAACATTTAGTAATTCTACGGTGTATATTCTACTGTTTGAAACTTCTCTAGCTTACCATTTCCTACTCAAACTTCCTTACTTCTTTTCCTTTCTTCAAAGCTAATGGATGATCTAATATCCCACTGACATAATACTCATGTAATACTCATGTACAAGAAAATTACTCATGTAATACTCATGTACAAGAAAATTAAGCCTCATGTTTCTACCACACAATCTTCAATATGTACTATAAGCTATCCTTCATTTTATAGCCAAGGATGTCTCACTCCCATTGTCAACTGCTGTTACCTTCAACTGTACCCTGGATCACATTTTCATTAAGTTTCAAAACCTATTCTGATTTGTTGTTGCTTATCTATCATCATAAACAAAGAAAAAGTGTTCCGTTTTCCAAATAACTTTCTACATTCTCCAAATGAAAGAAAAAATAGCAGATGTTCATCATATACATTATCTAAAAGATTTATTTTATTTACTTGAAAGTCAGAATTACAAAAAGAGGGAGAGACAGAAAGAGAGAGATCTTCCATCTGCTGGTTTACTCCCAAAATGGCTGCAATGGCTAACACTGGGCCAGACAGGAGCCAGGAGATTCTTCCAGGTCTCCCACATAGGCACAGGGGCCGAGGCAATTGTGCCCTCTCCCACTGCTTTCTCAGGCCGTTAGCAGAGAGCTGGATAGCAAGTAGAGCAGCAGAGACTTGAACCAGTGCCCACATGGAATGCTGGGGTCACAGGTGGCACAATGCCAGCCCCATCATATAAAATTTAATGTGTGTCCATTTCATTATCTTCCCTATACCTTTACAACAGTGCCCAAATGTCAACTTTTATTTGTTCATCTGACCTGTTTACTCTCTCAAAATTTATCTTTGTTTCATTTTCATTAATTTATAACTCTTCTTATGTTCAATAGCAACCTCCACATTTTCTGAGTCTATATTATACCTTTTGCCTTTATATCTTTTTTTCAATTTGCACCAACAATAGTCAATCCTATTCCTCATCATGTGACATTTGATCAGTATTGGATGGTATGAATTCTTTTGTTTCATCCCTTCACTATGCTAACCTGCATGCAACCATTAAATTAGTCTAAATGTCCATTTATTAATATACAGATTTTAATTGAACTAATGTTAACATGCTTTAGATTAAATTCTATTTCACAATTTTAAACACAATGATACTTTTTTAAATTCTAAAATTGTTAACTCTTGTACATTTTATTTTCTATTTCTAACCACATTCCAATCCACTGTATCTTCTTTATGTATTACTTCACCTATTCTTTAGGATGGTCACTAAGCTTAACTTGGTCTCCCCACTCACATAAAAGCACTAGGAAAAATGACGTCATCAGTGCTCCTAAATGTAGCATTGTTGAAATTTTCTAGGTAGTTTTCTAGGTAGATACTTCAATGTTGAAGTTTTTTAGCAGAAAGTACTACAAGGCTTTATTGTAAACATAACAGATTTTCTGTGAACAGACAAACTGCTTGATGGAATTTTAACACATCAGTCACACCCCCCCTCAAAGTACAAATTATGTGATAGTTCTTGCTTCTTGTCATCCTAAGGGGAAATTTTAAATTCTGTTATTTTCTAATTTTTTCTATTTAGATACGTGGAAAATCATCTTATTTCTCCTCCTCCTCTCTCTCTAAATCCTTCTCCTACCACTTTGCTTCCATTATTTAATCGCTATTTATACTGAAAACTATGTACTCTTCAACCAATCATTTCTCCTTTCCTATGGCCTTATCCATGACTGCTTTTTGCATTTCCTTGAACTTTTTTTTTTTTTTTTTTTTTTTTTTTTGACAGGCAGAGTGGATAGTGAGAGAGAGAGAGACAGAGAGAAAGGTCTTCCTTTTTGCCATTGGTTCACCCTTCAATGGCCACTGCGGCTGGCGCATCTTGCTGATCCGAAGCCAGGAGCCAGGTGCTTCTCCTGGTCTCCCATGCGGGTGCAGGACCCAAGCACTTGGGCCATCCTCCACTGCCTTCCCGGGCCATAGCAGAGAGCTGGCCTGGAAGAGGGGCAACTGGGATAGAATCCGGCGCCCCAACTAGGACTAGAACCCGGTGTGCCGGCGCCGCAAGGTGGAGGATTAGCCTGTTAAGCCACGGCGCTGGCCTGAACTTTTGCTTAATAGTAGAATATCATGTGTGTTTTTTTTTTTTATTACTAAGTGTTATGAGCTTTATCTATTAGGGTCTTATCTACCTATTATATGTGAATGGTCTCCTATTTTTAAATATTGACATAACCAAGTTCATTATTTCTCCATTTTGCTAAATCATAGTACCAACAATAATTATTATAATATTTTATGTTTAACCATGTGCTAAGCAATTATATAATATTTTTCTTTCATAGCATATTTTTTCATAACTCTAAAAGTAAACAGTATTATAAACATGAGAGAATGGAGGCACTGACTGTTTAATAACATACCCAAACAAAAAACTATAACTCTCAGTTCGGACTCAAAGCTAGTCAGTATAGTTACAGAAAGTCACTCAGCCACAACCATATACTGTCTAGCAATAAAAAAAATTTATATAACACAACATCTTTAGTGAAAGAAATAGAATATGATTGAAAAGCACATAAGTAACTTGAATAAAGGGAGATGATATTTTGTAGAGAGTACAAATTTCTATTAGCAAATATGAATTATGCTCAATAAATCTGTATATGTGATAAAGTCTAACCAAAACTCAGGAACATATTTTAAGGAAGTCAACAAATGTATTTTAAAATCTAAGCTAAGAATTCAATTTTATTATCTAGAATGTATTTTATTTCTCTCAAATCATATTGCATTCTCTACAAATATATTCTTTAAAGATTATGTATTGATCGCTCACATTTGGTTTATAACTCATATGTGAGCCTCACTTTAAATCTGTTTTAAGGTAGGATAGATTTTAGTTTTCTCTATACTGTGACATTTTTTTAATCCTCATCAACGAAACAATACATTTTCATTACTGATTCATAATGTATCATTTATAAACAAGCATGTTTATGCATTTGACCTACTGTTAATTATTACTGTAAAAATTACTAATATCAGATGGTAAATGTTCCTATTAAAAGTTATATTTTGAGGCCAGCATAACAGCATAGAATGTTAAGCCTCCACCTGTGATGCCGACATCCCATTTGGGTGCAGGTTTAAGAGCCAGCTGCTCCATTTCCCATCTAGCTCCTTGCTATCGACCTGGGGAATGCAGCAGAAGATAGCCTAAGTATTTGTTTCCCTGAACCCACACGGGAGACCAGATTAAGCTCCAGGCTCCTGGCTTCATCTTGGCCAATTCTAGAGCCTTTGTGGCTATTTGAGGAGTGAACTAGTGGATGAAAGATCTCTCTCTCTCTCTCTCTTTCTCTCTCTGTGTAACTCTGCCTGTCAAATAAATAAAAATAAAATATTTTTAAAAATTGTATTTTATTAGTGAGTTTGTTTGTTTTTAGATTCTGGTTTAAAATCCTATCCAAGCCCACTGTGGCAGTTGTGAGATGGGACAGGAATGGGCATCCAGACATGATCTATCTCCTTGGCATCCAGGGATGAGAGAGGTTTGTTCCCTCCCTGCACAATTGAAGGCTAAAGTGCCAGGTTTACAACTGCAGTGGGAAGCTGTGGTAAGTGGACCAGTGGACTGCAGGCTGTATCTACTGAAACAGTTTACTCTGGTGCATTTTTTCTTTTTAATTTTTTATTTAAAATTTTAATTAGTTTTTAACAGATGCAATGTATTTTGTAGATACAGTTCTAAGAACATAATGATATTCTCTTCCTCTCTTTCTCCCTATTTATTTTTAATTCTTGCATATGTATTTTGAAATATTTTATAATATTAAACAGATTCAGCAAACTTAATTATAGTTTCATAATTAAAATTCTATGTATTTTACTGAAGATTAATTCACATTTATAATTGTAAGCCAAAATGCCCATGAACATGGCATATATCTCCATGTATTCAGATTCATATTTTGCTTTTTAATAGTCTTAAAGTTCATTATAAAGCACTTGGATAGTCTTAGTAACTTAATTAACAGAGCCATTATAATTATTTATTGCATAAAACTATATTTATTCAATATATATTATAATGTATATATCCAAAATTCATATTTTGTATATATTTGCAATATGCATATATATTTAAATTTATTTGAGATATATATTTTTCAAATTTCTTTGAGACCAAGAGAAAGAGAGACATAGATACAAAGACAGAAATCTTATCTTCTGTTTTACTATCAAGAATTCCCGAACGACAGAGGCTGGCTGAAGTAGAAACCAGGAGCCAGGAACTCAGTACAGGTCTTCCACATGAATGGCAGGAACACAGCTACTAATGCTGCTGAATCTGCACTGATAGGAAGCTGGAGCTGGGAGCATAAATCTGGAGTCAGGAGCTGGAACCATAAATTGAAACAAGGTACTTGGATGTGGGACAGGAAAATCTTAGCTGGTATGTCAACTGAAGAAATGTCAATACCAATATTATTTTTTCTTGATTTCAGAGTTTAATTTTAATCTGTTTTTTTTTCCAAGTAGGTGATTATGACATCTCCAAATAGAGATGTTTTTATTTTTTTCTTTATAACGCTATGATCACTTATTTCTTCTTCCTCCATAAATACCTATGATTATCAGGACTGGGCCAATCAGCAGGTAGGAGCCTGTAATTCAAATCATGTCTCCCACATGAAAGGCTGGAACTCAATTATTTGAGTTATTATCTGTTACCTACAAAAATGCACATTAGCAGGAAGGATGATTGTTAGCAGAATAGCTGGGACATGCACTAGCACTCAGATGTGGAATTCAAGTATCCCAAGTGTGGCTTACCTCTCTGTGCCACAATGACATCATTAACCACATTTTTATTCCCTCATTTTATTCACTTATGGAAAATATTTAACAGGGTGACCACTCCCTACATTTTGAGACAGTCTAACCTCTTTGTTGCTGTATTACATAAATATACTGATAATAATCCTCTTTCCAGCACATTCCAGGATGATGGCTCAAGCTGTATATATTGTATATCATAGGGTTTGTTTATTGACACTTTATTTTGTAGTTTGAAACATTCTTTCTAAATAATCATATCCTTTCATGACACATAGAAAAAGGAAGTGCTAAATTCACATCTCCATTATAAAATTCTTCTCTAAACCAGATGTTTTCTTAAACTATCTAAAATTTAGGCCTATTATTTTTCTTTAATAAATTTTTAATTCCACTATATCAGTGTGTCTTGTCATTTTTACCTATATGTATATTAGAGAAGTTTCTAATTGCCATCATGTTTTCTTTTTGTTGTTGTTGCTCTTTCATCCCATTTTTAGTCTACTGAGTTATTAAACCTCTGCTATTTTATTAATTACCATTTGCATTGGACCCACCTGTCTTAGAAAAATAAAAAAAAAATCTCATACGTGGTGTTGACTGAATAATAGAAAATAATAACACCTTAATTTTATTTTAGTCATTTCAGATTACTTTTTATCCAAATTATACTGGCAAAATTATTTAGTTTTTGCCTTTATTTGAAAGGAATAATGATGAAAACAGAGACAAAGACAGACAGACAAAGATCTCTATCCACAGGTACACTCCCTGAATGCCAGCAAACACCCAGGGTTGGCCCAGACTATATCCATGAGACAAGAATTCCACTCAGTTCTCCCACATGGGTAGTGGGGACACAACTACCTGAATCTACCTTTCAGGGTACACATTGGCATGAAGCTAAAACTGGAAGAAGAGATTTATACAAACCTAGGCACACTAATACAAGATATAGGCATGTCAAGTGGCATCTTTTTTTTTTTTTTTTTTTTTGACAGGCAGAGTTAGACAGTGAGAGAGAGGCAGAGAGAAAGGTCTTCCTTCCATTGGTTCACTCCCCTAATTGCCGCTATAGCAGGCACCGTGCCAATCCGAAGCCCAGAGCTGGGTGCTTCTTCCCGGTCTCCCATGTGGGTGCAGGGACCCAAGCACTTGGGCCATCCTCCACTGTCATCCTGGGCCACAGCAGAGAGCTGGACTGGAAGAGGAGCTATCGGGACTAGTACCCGGCCCCCAACCGGGACTAGAACTCCGGGGTGCCTGTGCCACAGGAGGAGGATTAGCCAAGTGAGCCATGGCACCAGCCCGTCAAGTGGCATCTTAACTATTGTGCCCTAAGCCTACTTCAACAGTGAAGGAATTAAGCAAAGGAGCAACACCTTCATTTCAGTATTTTGCATGTGTGGTTATTTAAGCACAAAAAAATTCAATGTTCTTAACAAAATGTAGAACAGAAACCATATGATCATCTCAACAGATGCAGAAAAAACATTTAGAGAGATATAATATTTCTTAAAGATAAATACTTTCTGGACGGCGCAGCGGCTCAATAGGCTAATCCTCCACCTGCAGCGCCGGCACACTGGGTTCTTGTCCTGGTCAGCGCACTGGATTCTGTCCCGGTTGCTCCTTTTCCAGTCCAGCTCTCTACTGTGGCCTGGGAGTGCAGTGGGGTATGGCCCAAGTCCTTGGGCCCTGCACCCACATGGGAGACCAGGAGAAGCACCTGGCTCCTGGCTTCGGATCAGTGTGGTGCACCGGCTGCGGTGGCCATTGGAGGGTGAACCAACAGCAAAGGAAGACTTTTCTCTCTGTCTCTGTCTCTGCCTCTCTCACTGTCCACTCTGCCTGTCAAAAAAAAAAAAAAAGAAAAAAATAAAGATAAATACTTTCCACAATTGAGTATAGTAGGAGCATATCTCAAAATTATTAACCATACATATAACAATCCAATGACCAATATCATACTGAATGAGGAGAACATGAAAATATGTCCTCTCAAACCTAGAGATGACAAAGATTCACATTCACCATGTTTATTCAATATAGTATTGGAAGTATTAGCAAGAGCAATTTGAGGAGAGAAAGTTATAACACACATAAATAACATATATATATATATGTATATTTATACATGGAAATTGGGAAGAATTTAATTAGATCACCCAATAATGAGGGTTGAAACTACTGTTGGCTAACCAGGGCAATTATCACCATGGAAGAGAGGAATTCAGGATATGATTACAACAACTGTAGTGATCACACTCTACCCATGCTGACAATAGAGATCTACCATGCACAATTTGAGTGTCATCCTGGATGCCATCCCCACCCTAGAGCACTGTACCGAGCTTCCTGTTCATATCCAGTATTTTCTGAAAGAACAGAAACTCCACTAAGCCACAGAGGCATAGTTCAAGATAAAATCCATTAGAGAAGAAAAATAACAAGTATTTCCACAAATAAATGCAAGCATTCAAGATACAAGAATAAGAAAGATAACATGATTCCCCCAAAGGAACACAATACCACTTGAATATTAGAATGTGAAGATGAAGAGATGAATGAAATGCCTGGAAAGGAATTCAAAAGAATGAACATAGGATTATATAGAAGTAATAAGAAGCAATTTCATGAGCTAAAGAAATTTATACATGACATGGAGGAAAAATTTTCCCATGAAATTCAGATTTTGAAAAGAAATCAAACAGAAATATTAGGAATAAAAAATTCAATCTGTCAAAAAAACTACAGTAGAAAGCCTCCACAGCAGAATTAATGAGATAGAAGAAAGAATATCTGAGCTAGAAGACAAATCTTTGAAAATAAAAAAAAAGAAAAATTAAATAAAATGCTTGAGATTTATGGGATTCTTTCAATCAACCCAACATATGCAACACAGGAGTTTCTGAAGGTGTGGAGAGAGAGCATGCATAAGAAGGTATATTTAGTGAAATATTCACAAAAAAGGCTTACTAATTTGGAGAAATATAGGAACAGCCAAATACATGAGGCACATAGAATTCCTAATAGATATGATCAGAAAAGATCTTCACCACAATACAGTATAGTCAAACATTCAACAGTAATATAGAAAGGAAAGATTCTAAAATATGCACAAGAGAAATGACAGATGATTTTCAGAGGCTCTCCTATTAGACTCATAGCTAATTTCAGAAACCCTACAGATTAGGAGAGAATGGAGATACATACATCTTAAAAAGAAAAAAATATATCTTCCCAGAACACAGTATCCTACAAAGCTCTAATTTGTGAAGGAAAGTGAAATAAAGACCTTCCATAACAAACAGAAATTGAGTCATCAGTCATCCAGCTTATAAATGATATTTATAGGAGTGCCACAGAGAGAAACACAGAAACATAGTCATCATTGTAAAAGAATGTGAAGGCAAAAAACATCCCAGTAAAAGTAAAATGTAAACCCAATGCAAACTATAAGAATATTTATGGGAAAATGACAAGGCCCAGCCCTTACACATTAATTGTATCCTTGAATGTAAAAGGCCTAAATTCTTCAATTAAAGATACAGACTGGTTGAATGTATTAGAAAACAAGAATGGATTAAAAAACATCTATTTTGGGCCCAGCTCTGTGGCTCACTTGGTTAATCCTCCGCCTGCGGTGCCAGCATCCCATATGGGCACTGGGTTCTAGTCCCAGTTGCTCCTCCTCCAGTCCAGGTCTCTGCTGTGGACCAGGAGGGCAGTGGAGGATGGCCCAAGTGCTTGGGCTCCTGCACCTGCATGGGAGACCAGGAGGAAGCACCTGGCTCCTGGCTTCAGATCAGTGCAGTGCTGGCCATAGCAGCCATTTAGGGAGTGAACCAAGGAATATCTCACCAATAAAGATACACACAGACTGAAAGTGAAAGGGTAGAAAAAGTTACTCCATGCTAATGGAAAGCAAAATGAGCAGGTAGTAGCCATCCTAATATCAGACAAAATAGACTTGAACATCAAAACTGTTCAAAGAGGCAAAGGGAATTCTTTAATAAATAAGAGATCAACAGAAAGATATGAATATAATAAATGTATCTTCACCCAATGCCAGGGCACCTTGCTATTTAAAGCAAATGTCAGTGGATGTAAATGGAGACACAGACTTCAACACAATAGTAATGGGAGGCTTTAACATCCCACACAAATAAACAAAAGTGCTAATTTACACTATGAACCAAATGGACCTGATATTTACAGAACCCTTTATTTCATAGTGGTAAAATATACATTTTTTCATCAATGCATCGAACTTTTTCACTGATACATATATCCTAGGCAATAAAACAAGTCTCTGCAAATTCAAAAAATTGGAATCATGTCTTAAATGTTTTTGGGCCACAAAGGAATGAAACTGGAAATCAATAACTCAAGAATCTCTTGATCATATGCAAACAGATGGAGACTATACAACACACTCCTGAATGATTAGGGGTCAAAGAAATCAAATGGAAATCAAGAAAATTCCTGGAAATGGATGAATATTACCATACAACATATCAACGCTTATGGAACACAAAAAAGTGTTGAGAAGAAAGTTTCAGGCAATATGTGCCTATATCAAGAAATTGGATAGGCATCAAGTAAATGAACTATCAATGCAACCCAATAACCTCAAAAAACAATAACAAAGCAAATTCAAAACAATCAAAAGTAGGAAAGAAATAATTAAAATTAGAAGAAGAAATAAGTGAAAATTGAAACAAAAAATACAAAAGATCAGTGTAATGAAGAGCTGTGTTTTTTCAAAAAAAATAAACAAAATTGCTATGCTCTTCACAAAACTAATTTAAAAAAGAGGAGAAAACCCAAAGCAATACAATCAGGGATGAAAAAGGAGATGTAACTACAGATACCACAGAAATAAATAGAATTGTCAGGAATTATTACAGACATATGTCAACAAACTGGAAAATCTATAAGAAATGCATAGATTCCTGGACACATTGTCTATCAAAATTGAGTCATAAACATACAAAAAGCCTAAACAGGCCAATAACCAAGATGGAGACTGACTCAGTAATGAAGACACTCACCACAGAGAAATGCCTAGGATCAGATGGCTTCATTGCTGGGTTCTACCAGACTTTTTAAGAACTAATTCCAATTCTTCTCAAGATAATGAATCCTCCCAATCTCCTTCTATGAGGCCAGCATTACCTTCATACCAAAACCAGAAAAAGATACAACAAAAAAAGAAAACTATAAGCCAATATCACTGATGAACATAGACAGAAAACCCTCAATAAAATACTAGCAAATCAAATTCAACAACAGATCAGAAAGATCATCCCCCTTGACCAAATGGGACTTATCTTGGTATGCAAGGATGGTTCACTATTAACAAATCAATAAATGTGATACATCACATTAAAAAATTTAGGAATAAAAAACATGTGTAACCATATGATCATCTCAATAGATGTGGGGAAAGCATTTGATAAAATACAACATCCTTTCTTGATAAAAAAAAAAAAATCTAAAGTAAACTGAGTATAGAAGGAATATTCCTCAACACAATCAAGGCAGTTTATGACAAACCCACAGCCAGCATCATATTGAATGAGCTAAAGTTGGAAGTATTTCCACCAAGTTCCAGAACCATATAAGGATGCCCACTTTCAACACTGCTATTCAATATACTTCTGGAAGTTTTAGCCAGTGCAAGAAAACTAAATCAAAGAGATACAAATGGAAAAGGAGAAAGAAAAAATAATTCCTGTTTGCAGATGATTCTATATATAGGGAACAAAAAAGCTTCATTAAGAGACTATTAGAACTCAAGGAAGAGTTTGGTAAACCTACATAGTTTAAAATTAACACACAAAAATCATTAACCTTCATATACACAGACAATGCCATGGTAGAGAAAGAACTTCTAGTATCAATCCTGTTAAATATCTTGGAATAATTTTAACAGAGAGGCTGAAAGATCTCTACAACAAAATTTGCAAAACATTAAGGAAAGTAACAGAAGAAAAAATAAATTGGAAAAAAACTTCCACATTCATGTATTGGATGAATTCATACTACCAAAAGCAATTTACAGATTCAATGTGATCCTAATCAAATTTCCAACAACACTCTTCTCAAATCTAGAAAAAGAAAATGATGCTAAAATTTATATGGAAATACAAGAGATCCAGAATACCAGATTTCAAGACATACTAAAGGATAGTTATAATCAAATCAGCCTGGTACTGACAGAAAAAATATGCATATAGATCAATGGAACAGAAAAGAAACTGCAGAATTCAATGCACACATCTGAAACCAACTAATATTTAACAAAGTAGCTAAAATCAACATCAAAACAATCTAGTTAAGCAGTGGTTAAAGGACTTAACAGGCCATTTTTAAAAGAAGAAATTCAAGCTGGCACCAAGGCTCAATAGGCTGATCCTCTGCCTGCGGCACCAGCACAACTGGTTCTAGTCCCAGTCGGGGCACCAGATTCTGTCCTGGTTGCCCTCTTTCAGTCCAGCTCTCTGCTGTGGCCCGGGAGTGCAGTGGAGGATGGCCTAAGTCCTTGGGCCCTGCACCCACATGGGAGATCAGTAGAAGTACCTGGCTCCTGGCTTCAGATCAGCACAGTGCACCGGCTGCAGCGCTCCTGCTGCAGTGGCCATTGAGGGGTGAAACCACGGAAATGGAAGACCACAGAAATGGAAGACCTTTCTCTCTGTCTCTCTCTCTCACTGTCTACTCTGCCTGTCCAAAAAAAAAAAAATGAAATTCAAATGGACAACAGGCACATGAAATATGCTCAAGCTCATTAGCCATCAGGGAAATGCAAATCAAAACCTCTATGTGGGTTTATCTCACCCAAGTTAGAGTGGTTCTCATGCAGAAATCCATACAGTAAGTGCTAGCAAGGATGTGGGGAAAAAGTACCCTAATCAACTATTGGTGGAGATATAAACTAGTATAGCTATTTGGAAGACAGTATGATGATACCTCAGAAAGCTGAAAATAGATCTACCAAATGACTCAACAATTCCACTCTTAGGAATTTACAAAAACAAAATGAATTCAGCATATGAAAGAATTATCTGTATCCCCATGTTTATTGTAGCTCAACTCACAATATCCAATATTGGAGTCAAGGCAAATGTTCATCAACTGATGACTAGATAAAATATTATGGTATATATAGATTGTGGAATACTACATAGTCATAAAAAAGAATAAATTTCAGAATTTTGCAAAAAAGTGGATGCAACTGGAGAACTTTTATACTTAATGAAATAAGCCAGTCCTCAAAAGACAAATACTATATGTTTTCCCTGATGTGCAGCAACTTATAAAGTATCAAATATGTGATGTATAGGAGTGAAATTGAGATTTTGTGCCTCAATGATTGCTTACAACTCTAGTCTCTTCTATTAGGAAGTAATCCAGTATTTGTCTTCAGTACTAGGCATTCTTAAATTATCATAAATAAAATCACCAAATATACTATTTCATACATATTTAAACTTTTATTACAGAACATATTATAAAGTACTTGTATTTGTTTTTGATAGTATGAATATATGTTCTTCAAAACAGTCTACAGTATACAAAGGTACACCAAGAAATATCAACTATAACTCCATTTAATTTGTATTTCCCATGGTAAATATGGGCCATGTGAACTTGCACAAGGTAGATCTGAGTTAAAATGTGTACTGATTTAAAGTCAATATACAATTAGGCTAGCATTGTGACATAGTCAAGCCAAAGCCTGTAACACCAGCATAATATGGGTGCATGTTTGAGTCCCAGCTGCTCCACTTCCAATCCAGCTCCCTGCATAAGTGCCTGGGACAGCAGCAAAAGATGGTCCAAGTACTAGGGCCCCTGCACCCACATGAAAGACACAGATAATGGTCCTGACTTTGCACTGGCAAATCTCTGACCCTTGCAGCCATTTTGGGAGTAAAGTAAATGATGGGAAGTCTCTCTCTCTCTCTCTCTCTCTCTCTCTCTCCTTCTCTTTCTGTAACTTTGCTCTAAGATAAAGAAATAAATCTTCAAAAAATTCAGTTGTCAAGAGTAGCACATGGTTGATGCTATCCAATACCAAATAATTAAAATATTGAAAATAACAGTGAATTTAAGATTTATTAGCAATGTATTTGTTAAAATTTTACTTGATAAGCAGGTTAGGAGAGGGAGGATAAACATAAAAATATATAGTGAATATATAGGAAATTATGATTTGCCACAAACTTGTCTATGATAAAGCATCTATTCAAACATGCATGAAATACCTGTTGTAATCTAGTAAACATACAGCCACAATCAAATAAAGTATCTCTCTACAATCATATCTCTTATAATATTACATGGTTAAACTTAGACATTTTCAGGCACACTTGGTCTTTGGGCAGAGATTTTGTTGTTGATTTCTGATGTTTAAATGTATAGAAGACTAATGCAAAGTGAAGAAAAACTAGGAACATTGTAAATACCAATTTTGGGGGGTTTTTCTTTCCTTGTCCTACTAACTTTGTCATTCATGTGCTTAGAAATGGATTTGCATGGGACCTGTGTTGTGGTGCAGTGGGTTAAGTTGCCACTTGTGTGGCCAGCATCCCATTTTAATGTGCCTGTATATGATCACTGTTAATATGAAAATATATTATTAGTAAGTATACTTGAGTTGAAGGTTTATGTTGTTTGCAGGTTATTAATCCTCACATAATAAACTTAAATGTGAATTGATAATTCAATAAAATTTGAATCTTTTCTCTAAAAGTAATATATTCTAAGTCAGAGTGGCTTGATATATAATTACCTATATAATGTAAAGATGCTTCCCTATAAATATTAATTCTATCACTTTTTGCATGGAGACATCAATTTCAGACATCATTTGGTTTATACAACTTGCAGTTTATCATTGAAAAAGTTCAGAGAGTGGGGAGGGAGAGAGAGAGAGAGAGAGAGAGATCATCCATCTTCTGTTTCATTCTCCAAATGGTCACAACACCCTTGGCTGATTCAGGCTGAAGACAGACACCAGGAGTTTCTTTTTTTAAAAGATTTATTTATTTATTTCAAAAACAGAGTTACAGAGAGGCAGATGAAGAGAAAGAGAGAGAGAGAGGTATTGCAACTGCTGGCCCATTCCCCAAATGGCTGCAACAGCTGGAGCTATGTCAATCCAAAGCCAGGAGCCAAAAACTTCTTCCAGTTTCCCACATGGGTATGGGGGCCCAAGGACTCAGGCCATCGTCTGTTGCTTTCCCAGGCCATAGCAGAGAGCTGGATCAGAAATGAAGCAGCCAGGACATGAACCAGGGCCCATATTGTACGGGATGCCAGGATCACAGGTGGCAACTTTACCTGCTAACCCACAGTGTTAGCCCCACTAATAGTAAATGAACGTTTCTAGTATGTATCCTGACCTGAAAGAGATGTTAAGCATTTTGGTCATTTTTTTTTTTATCTTTTCACATTTATTTGAAAGTCTAATCTGTGTTTGTGAAAAGGATGGAAAATAGCTTATAATAAAATTCAAATGGAAACTTTGATAGAAAACAATCCAAAGTCAGCCATTGATATTCAGAGTTCTGAAAACTTTGATCATGTTTGTAAATGGCATTGAAAAAAAAATGTGTATCAAACACACATACAAATATCCCTTATGTACATAAAAGAGTCATCTTGACATATAAAACTAAATACATTTAAAACATTGGTCATTTAGAATTATAAAAGAAAATATAAAATAAAAAGCAATGACATTCAATGCATATATCCACACATATTACCACATACATGTATCTGGTGAGGATTTTTCAATAAAAAGAAAAAGCCACTAAGTTTGCATTTATGTTCTTGACTCTTTTGAATTTTATTATTAACTGAAGAAAAACACTAACCAAGACATCCTGGGTTTCTCACTCTCATACTTGAGACATGACTATGTCTCAAATGGAAAGGAGAACTGGAAATAGGAATCCTGTCCTGAAGGTACCTTGGAAGCTCTTTGAAAAGACAGTGCAACCATAACTTAGAGTAAAAGGAAGTGCATCATTACGAAGAATGCTAGCTAGTGAAACAAAAAAATCTGTAGAAATTTGAAATCCCAAGTTGGTGAAATGAGATTTGTGAATTAGTTTCAATATTGAATATTAATATGATATTTGAAGTCTTTTGGAGGCTGACAAGTAAATGCAAAACACAGACCTCTCAAAAATGTGTCCACTCCCAGGAGGCAAAGCAACAAGATCTAAAATAAAGGTGTAAGAAGACAATTTGAAATATATGTCTCATAGTTCATGTGCAAACAGTTGAGTGGGGGATTGTGAGAGATGTGTGTGTGTGTGTGTATGAAGCTTGTGAATCTTCACAAACTTCTAACATACAGGTTCACTTTGTGTGCCACATTACCATGCAATATGCACAAAATCAAAAAGGATGCACAGGAGTGTCACAATCCAGTAGAAGAATTAACTTTTAAATACTCATATTCTCCTCTGTTTTGTATTATTATACTAGTGGAATTGATTTATACTTTATATTTATACTGAAAACTTTAGGCTAAATGTAATGTGATAAAAAGTAGTCATGGAAAATTTTTATTCTAAAGAAATTAAAAGCTATATTATAGCTAAAATATTAACTAAAACATTTCACTAAAAGTGAAATGTGGTTACCTTTTTTATTTTTACAGAAGTATTAGGATGTATGTATGGCCAAGTGGTTAAGATGCCACGTAAAACACCCTTGTCCTAGATGGGATTACCTAGGTTCAATATCCAGCTCTATCTACTGACTCCAGTGTGCTGGCAAGACAGACCCTGGGACTCAGCAATGATAGCTCAAGTTGATTGGGAGCCCTCCACCAATTTGGAAGACCTGATTTGAGTTCTCCTGGCTGCAGCCAAGGGAGCAGAACTGCAAACATTTTGATATTCAATCCGCAGATAGGAGTTTTATCTGTGTATTTTTCCCTCACTGACTCTGAAATAAAAAAAATCATAATTATTTTTTCTAAAAATTATTAAAATTATTTCTGTCATGTAATAAATACTGGAGCAGATGTGGTAGTATTTAATGTGCATTTCTCTTTTTCAAAGATTTATTTATTTATTTGAAGGGGAGATACAGTTGGGGCTGGGGGAATCTTCCATCCACTGGTTCACTCCATAAATAGCTGCAATGGCCAAGGCTGGGCCAGGCAGTAGCCAGGAGCCAGGAGCCAAGAGACAGGAATATCTTCCAGGTCTCCCACTTGGGTGCAGTGGACCAAGTAGTTGGGCCATCTTCTGCTACTTTTTCTAGCACATTAGCAGGGAGTTGTATCAGAAGTAGAGTAGCCAGAACTTGAACCAGCAGTTATGTGGTATGTTGACCCTGCAACCAGAGGCTTAACCTTCTATGCCACAGCACTCGCAGCTTAATGTGCATTTCAAAAAATAATAATAATAATAATTTCTCAAAAAGAGGAGGATAAGTAATTTTATTCAAAATATCATGTTACAAATAACATTTTTTACAGGCAGAGTTAAAGAGTGAGAGAGAGAGAGAGACAGAGAGAAAGGTCTTCCTTCTGTTGGTTCACCCCCTAAATGGCAGCTATAGCCGGCGCGCTGCACCCATGCGAAGCCAGGAGCCAGGTGCTTCTCCTGGTCTCCCGTGCGGGCGCAGGGCCCAAGCACTTGGGCCATCCTGCACTGCCCTCCAGAGCCACAGCAGAGAGCTGGACTGGAAGAGGAGCATCCAGGACAGAATCTGGCGCCCTGAGTGGGACAAGAACCCCAGGGTGCTGGCGCCGCAAGCGGAGGATTAGCCAAGTGAGCAGCAGCACCGGCTACAAATAACATATTTTTAAAATTTTAATATTACCACATATTTTTCTTCATTATTAAAATATTTTACTTGATAAAACAAATGCATATATATGTTGATTTAAATTTAATTTGTTTTACAAGTTTAATGTGCTCCATATGTACAGATGTAGGAACATGGTGACGCTTCCCACCCTATCCTCCCTCCCATCCATGCTCTGGTATTTCTTCCTCCTCCCTCTCCCATTCCCACTCTTAATTTCTGCAAAGATCAACATTCAGTTTACTTAAGGTTCATAAAGTTAACCCTACTCTAAGTAAGAGTTCAACAAATAGTAGGAAGAAAAAAAAATCACTGATTCTCAACAGAAACAAAGGTTATAAACAATTATTGAATCTCAAAATGTCCATTTCACTCTAATACATCACAATTTAGGGACTCTATTAGTTAACACAAATCAGGGAAAACATTTGGTATCTGTAGTTTTGGAATTGGCTTGTTTCACTACATAAAATGGTTTCCAGTTGCATCTACCTTGTTGCAAAAGATAGGATTTCATTTTTTACACTGACTAGTACTCCATAGTATATATATATTTGTGTGTGTGTGTGTGTATACACATTTCTTTATCCAGTCAACAACTGATTGACATCTGGGTTGATTCTATATCTTAGCTATTATGAATTGTAATGTAATGAAAATGAGCATACAGATAATTCTTCCACATGCTGATTTCTTTTGGTTTTGGTAAATTCCCAGGAGTGGGTTGACTGGATCATATGTTAGGTCTATATTCAGATTTCTGAGGTATTTCCATACTGTCCTACACAGTAGCGGCACCCATTTACATTCCCAAGAACAGTGGACCAGGGTACCTTTTTTCCCACATCCTTGCCAGCTTTTGTTGTTTGTTGATTTCTGTATGAGAGCCATTCTAATGGGAGTGAGGTAAAACCTGGTTGTGATTTTCATTTGCATTTTCTTGATGGCTAATGATTCTGACCATTTTTTCAAGTGTCTTTGGCAATTTGAATTTCTCCCCTTGAAAAATACCTGTTCAAGTCCTTTGCCTGTTTCTCCACTGGATTATTTGTTCTGTTGAGGTTGATTTTATTGAGCCCTTCATAGATTCTGAATATTGACCATTGATCAGTTGCATATTATGCAAATATTTTCTCCCATTCTGTCAGGTGTTGCTTCACTTTGTTGTGTTTCTTTTGTAGTGCAGAGGCTGCTTAGTTTGATGTAATCTCGTTTGTCAATTTTGTTTTGATCGCCCATGCTTCTGGTGTCTTTTCCAGCAAGTCTTTATGGCAAAGTCTTACAGATTTTCCCTAATGTTCTCTAGTAATTCGATGATATTGTGTCATAGATTTTGATCCTTGATGCATTTTGAGTGGATTTTTGTGTAAGGGCTTAGATAGGAGTCTGATTTCATACTTCTGCAGGTGGAGATCCACTTTTAACAGCACCATTTGTTGAAGAGAGAGCTCTTGCTCCAGGGATTGATTTTAGCTTCCTTTTTAAAGATAAGTTGGTTATAGATGAGTTGATTGATTGCTGGAGTTTCTTTTCTGTTCCATTGGTCTACACAGCTGTTTCTCTGCCAGCATCATGCTGTTTTGATTATAAATGCTCTGTAGTATGTCTTGAATTATAGTATTGTGTTGCCTCTGGCTTTGTATTTGTGGATAAGGTTGCTTTAGCTGTTTGGGAAGAACTTTTTTTTCATTGTGAGGATTTTATAAAAACCAAACCTTTGTCCAGCACTGTGGCTCAACAGGCTAATCATCCGCCTTGCAGCGCCGGCACACTGGGTTCTAGTCCCGGTTGGGGCACCGGATTCTATCCCGATTGCCCCTCTTCCAGGCCAGCTCTCTGCTGTGGCCAGGAAATGCAGATGGAGGATGGCCCAAGTCCTTGGGCCCTGCAACCCATGGGAGACCAGGAGAAACACCAGGCTCCTGCCATCGGATCAGTGCGGTGCGCCGGCCGCAGTGTGTCAGCCGTGGCGGCCATTGGAGGGTGAACCAAGGGCAAAGGAAGATCTTCCTCTCTGTTTCTCTCTCTCACTGTCCACTCTGCCTGTCAAAAAAAGGTACAAAAAAAAAAAACTAATCTTTTAGCACAACATTATGAATTGTGGTTACCAGTCAGTATAGTATTTTGTTATCAAAAGATAAGTAAAACAACTGTCCATAAGAATACGCAGAAAGAGAAATCTTGCACATTGCTAGTGAAAATGGAAATGTGTACGTCAGTTTTGGAAAATAAAATGCATATTTCTTAATAACTTATAAATTGACTACCATATTATGCTTTTAAACAATGAATCTACTGGCCAGCGCTGTGGCACAGCGGGTTAATACCCTGGCCTGAAATGCTGGCATGCCATATGGGTGCCAGTTCAAGACCCAGCTGCTCCACTTCTGATCCAGCTCTCTGCTATGACCTTGGAAAGCAGTAGAAGATGGCCCAAGTCCTTGGGCCCCTGTACCCATGTGGGAGATCCAGAAGAAGCTCCTGTCTCCTGGCTTCGGTTCAGCACAGTTCTGGCCGTTGTGGCCAATTAGGGAATGAACCATGGCATGGAAGACCTCTCTCTCTCTCTCTCTCTCTCTGCCTCTCCCCTTTCTGTTTAGGTCTAAATTTCAAATAAATAGTAAATGAATAAATTTTTAAAATAAAATAAAATACATAAAATAAAGAATGGATCCAGTTGTATCCACCTTTGCAATTCTATGATCTATAGAATAAACAAAAATAGTGCTAATGTAATTTATTACCTTGCTAAAGAAGCTGTTTGTTTTATTGAAAGTGACAATGAAGTAGTCATTCCTGCTTTTAAGAAATGAAACAATGGCTGGCGCCACAGCTCAATAGGCTAATCCTCAGTCTGTGGCACCAGCACGTGGGGTTCTAGTCCCAGTCGGAGTGCCGGATTCTGTCCCAGTTGCTCCTCTTCCTGTCCAGGTATCTGCTGTGGCCTGAGAGTGCAGTGGAGGATGGCCCAAGTGCTTGGGTCCTGTACCCACATCGGAGACCAGGAGAAGCACCTGGCTCCTGGCTTTGGATCAGCACGGTGCGCCGGCTGCAGCTCGCCAGCTGCAGCAGCCATTGGGGAATGAACCAACGGCAAAGAAAGACTTTTCTCTCTGTCTCTCTCTCTCACTGTCCACTCTGCCTGTCAAAAATAAATAAATAAATAAAAATAAAATAGAAATGAAACAACAGCAAAAACATTCTGTAGAACAAGATATATGGGGGCCAGCGCCATGGTGCAGTGGGTAAAAGCCCCCGTCTGCAGCACCGGCATTCCATTTGGGTGCTGGTTTGAGTCCTAGGTGCTCCACTTCTGATCCATCTCCCTGCTAAGGTGCCCAGGAAATCAGTGAAGGAAGGCCCAAGTCCTTGGGACCCTGCACCCAGATGGGAGGACCAGAAGAAGCTCCTGGATTCTGGCTTCCAATTGGCCTAACTTCACCCATTGAACCAGTGGATGGATCACCTCTTCCTCTCTCTTTGTCTCTACTTCTCTTTGTAACTTTTCAAATAAATAAAATCAAAATTAAAAAAAAAAAACAAGATATATGAGAAAATGATTTTCAGTCAGTGGCTACCAAGAAACAGGCTATTGAAGATGGTGTTTCCTAAGAGAAGAAAAACATTATGTGAGCTCCATGATGTTCAGTTTGCTCCCAGAGTAGAACATAAAAATATGTCAGGGAATGTTCAATCTTACATACCCAATTGAGACAACTGAAGAGCCATTTTGTAAAAAATAAAAATAGTACATTAAAATGAGGCATATTCTATATCTGGCCTAACAAAATCTGAAAGGAAAATTCAGAAATACCATCAGAATATATAACATTTCATTGTTGGCTATAGTCAAGTTACATGAACTTAATAAGTACTTTGTCCTTCCCAGAAATCTGGCCCTCCATCAAAGATCCAAGTCAGTACTGGTTCAAAGTCATTGGCCTACTATTTGCTGAAACAAAAAATAAAGAAAGTAACAAAATAAACAGTTACTAAATGTATTTACCATTTTGCCCATTTGTGGCTCAAATTAAAAATTCTAAACTAAACCTACTTATAGAAATAAATGTTCAAGTACAAGTATAGGCAAAGTATAACACGCACAAGAGCCCTAAAAAAAAACAAATTATAATGGAATTGAATTTAAGTGATAAATGTCAACTTAAATAAAGTAAGATAAATAAATACCCCAAAAATATCATTCTGGAATTCTAAGCATAGTGTTTTTTTTTTTTATTTGACTGGTAGAGTTATAGACAGTGAGAAAGAGAGGCAGAGGGAAAGGTCTTCCTTCCATTGGTTCAACCCCAAATGGCCGCTACAGCCAGTGCTGTGTTGATCCAAAGCCCAGAGCCAAGTGCTTCTTCCTGGTCTCCCATGCGGGTGCAGGAGCCCAAGTACTTGGGCCATCCTCCACTGGCCTCCCAGGCCACAGCAGAGAGTTGGACTGGAAGAGGAGCAACTGGGACTAGAACCTGGCACCCATATGAGATGCCGGCACCACAGGCGGAGGATTAACCAAGTGAGCCATAGCACCGGTGAAGCACAGTAAAATTTTATTTGAAAAAGGAAAGATGTGTATTCCTATATTGTTCACTTATATAATTATAATTTGAGTTATACACAAATATATTTTCTTGCAGGGTGTGGTATGTTTGTAATAAGTTATAAGGTGAGGACTTAAGGAAAAAATATAAGATATTTATAAAGGAAATGCCAGATATAATTTTGCAAAATTTAACAAGCAGTTTATTATTTCAATTTTTTCTTACTAGCTAATATGTAGTAATTCTTACTCATATTTTCAAAGATATCTTTGCAGGATAATGGATTATTTTGATTGTATTGGTGATTTGTCCGCTACATACATGTCAACACATACCAATTGTGCACTTTAAGCATGCAGTTTATTATATATATATGAATTACCCTGTATCTTAATAATTCTGATAATGCACACACGTATTGGAAATCATAGACAAGGAAAACACAAAATTTCACAAAACTTTTGGAAATATAGTGGCAATCATACGGATGTATATAGGAATGTTAGAACACGATTAAAGTAAAACTCCAAAACCAGAACTGTTCCATGAGAAATCACAGTCTGATTACATAATTGCAAAGAGGTACTTACATCTAATTATCTAAAAATATTTTGTTTGTGGGTTCATATGGACATAATGTTTAGTATGTATGATATAAATTCTTTTATCATAGCTCTATATCATTTACAGTATTTTTAAACAATCACTTAACGGCACGCTCTAATCTGTCTTCAGTTATCAAGTTTAAAAACTCAACTAGGATAAATGGCCTTATGACTTTGTTGAAGGTTATGTTCCTCCTATAGATTTTAAGTTATTAGAGATATTATAATTTTATATTATACACATATATTTTAAATATCATCTCAGTGTATAACAGCATTTGTTAAAAATAGTTGTGATCCTGATTATCTTCTGGAGAATGCTTCTAACAATCATGGTGTCCATTCAACAATTGTAAATGATAAGCAATTCAAAAGATAGGTTAAGTGCAAAAGGTAAACTCTGAATTGTTTGAAGCATTAACCCACCCATACTTATCTTCTCTGGAAAGTTTTCAATTTCAGGATTATTTTTTAAAAAATAAATTTTCAAGGAAAAATGTTTCTTTTTCTTATTTGTCCATCTTATTTATAAGAAAAAAGTTAATGAAATGATTCTCATTTCTAAGATATAGTCACTGAGTGAACAAAAAGTTTTATAAATACCTATTAGTAAATCTCTTAATGCTATAAACACATACTTATGTATGCTAGCATTATTTCTCAGGTCTTTTAAATTTATTGCTCATTTTAAGGGATGCCAGCACTGCAGGCAGCAGCTTTACCCAGTAGGCCACAGTGGTAGCCCCTACTGCTTCTTAAAAACTGAGTTTTAGGGCCAGAGCTGTGGTACTGGGTAAAGCCTCCACTTCAGTGCCAGCATCCCATATTTGTGCCGGTTGAGTCCAGGCTGCTCTACTTCCGAGCCACCTCTCTGCTATGGGCTGAGAAATCAGTGATGGATGGCCCAAGTCTTTGGGTCCCTACACCAGCATGGGAGACCCAGAAAAACTCCTGGCTCCTGGCTTTGGATCAGTGCAGCCATCTGGGGAGTAAACCATTGGATGGAAAAACTCTTTGTTTCTCGCTCTCTCTTGCTCTCTCTCTCTCTCTCTTTCTGCCTCTCCTTCTCTCTCTGTGTAACTCTTACTTTCAAATAAATAAATCAATCTTAAAAACAAACAAACAAACAAACAAACAAAAACAACTGAGGCCGGCGCTGCGGCTCAATAGGCTAATCCTCCACCTGCGACGCCTGCACACCAGGTTCTAGTCCCGGTCGGGGCGCCAGATTCTGTCCCGGTTGCCCCTCTTCCAGGCCAGCTCTCTGCTATGGCCCGGGAGTGCAGTGGAGGATGGCCCAAGTGCTTGGGCCCTGCACCCACATGGGAGACTGGGAGAAGCATCTGGCTCCTGGTTTCGGATCAGGGCAATGTGCCGGCCTCAGCTCACCGGCCGCACAGGCCATTGGAGGGTGAACCAATGGTAAAGGAAGACCTTTCTCTCTGTCTCTCTCTTTCACTGTCCACTCTCCCTATCAAAAAAAAAATTTAAAAAAAAGCTGAGCCTTAAATTTTGTTGTCAATTTAAATTGAAAACCATTGTTTAGTAGAAAAAATTAAATATATTGAAATAATTTGAGTATATGTATACAATTCTTTAATAATTTTATAAATTGATATATGCTATACATTTCCAATAAAATTTAAATTCTCAATTGATATGTGTGTATATATATATATATATATATAAACATTCCAACTACACACACATAAATATAGCAGACAATAATAGAGGAAGACAATAATAGTAAAAAACATCATTACAGATTTTTTCAGTTTCATAAAAAATGGTCTTTGTGTCAGAGGTGATTTTAATAAATTATCAGTTACATTTGACTTTAATACAAAATGATTGAAATTAGATTTAACCAGATGATAGTGGTTTTTAATACAAATATCACAACAGTGCAATTTGCGTGGGAATTTTATGGTATATGAATGATAGAACTTGCCTCTTTGTGTGGAAATAATTTAAAATATAGATCTCAGTATTCACAAATTATTTTATGTCTTTTTTTAACTCCTGAAATGGTAAAGCATATATGCAAAGAATGGAAACTGTAAAATTTGTAGAACATGCAACTTATAAAACTTGGAGGACTCTCTTCCCAAGAATAATACAAAAATAATTTACTTTACCAATTGTACAGTAATGGGTGACCTTGTCAATGTATTACATGGGTGCCTTTCAAGTTTTGTATGTGTTTTTTGTAAGTGATGACATTCTGAATCTAAATATAGCAGCATGTACAATTAATGTGAAATTATTTCCTCCTATGCCAGCCATATTTAAGGATTCTTTCACGATTATATAAATTGTTTCAGATATAATGATACTCAAGCATACAAAATTTTACTTTTCAGAGATCTTAAAGTAACTTTAAAATAAAGGTGATAATTAGAATCTTTATAACTTTAAACTGAGTTGTCAGCAACAATAACTAAGAAATATATTTCTATGACATAAGAAAAAACATATTCAATGTTAATCTCACTTTGTATATTTATATCAATGTAACTGCATGAATAAAAGCTCTTAAAAACTGTTTTCCCAGCTCCTAAACATCCTATAACTTCCTACTTATTTTTTCTTTTTTTAAGATTTATTTATTTGAAAGTCAGAGTTACAGAGAGGCAGTGACACAGAGATTCTCCATCCACTGGTTCACTCCCTAGATGGCCACAATGGCTGGAGCTCTGAAGCCAGGAGCCAGGAGCTTCTTCCAGGTCTCCCACATGGGTGTAGGGGCACAAGGACTTGGGCCATCGTCTATTGCTTTCCCAGGCCATAGCAGAGAGATGGATTGGAAATGGAGCAGCGGGGACTCAAATTGGTGCCCATATGGGATGCCAGCACTGTCAAGTCACAGCACTGTCCACCCCCCACTTCTTTTCCAGCTCAAATTCTAAGACAGCAAGGGAGCTAAATATTATTTGTATTTTACCTTGCCCAAATACACAAATAGTTTGCTTTACTTTTGATTAATTTAAAATGGTTTTGCAAAAATTAACTCCTGAATTGTATAAGATAATGAATTGTATATCCTAGTATTATTTTATTATGGCTGAAATGTTGGCTAAAAGAATAAAAATTCCCCCTAGTGTTTCTAAGCTATAGGAAGTAATTTAATGTTCTTTCATACTTGTAAAAATATTTAGTACCCCTTGCATACTTGGCATTGTTCTCAATGCAGACATAATGAATTAGTATAAATTATCTTTGCTTTTCTGCAATTTACATATTAGTGGCAAAAAAAACACAGAACAACAACAAAGCAGTCTCTGCTTTACATCTTTTTCTTTCAGGGTATAATCTGCATTTCTGAAAATATTGTCCTAAAACATAGACTCTTCATTTAATTGAAAATGAGTTTGTCTTCATAACTGTATGGATACTGATAGTATGTTTACTATACTTCTTAGATAAGTAATATATTTAGAATATGCTAGTCTAGCCAATGATTATAATACCCTAAGAGCCAAATATCATTGAAATTAACTTGTCATGTTTCCAATCAAGGAAAATAATGAATATATTCAGCTGTCTGCCTTCTTTATATGCAAGGAGATATTTCTTGGAAATAAGCAAATAGCAGAGAAAAAAGTGGATCAAGAAAAAAAAATTAAGAGAATGACATCCTACAATGACAACAGGCAGAAGAAATGAACATAAACTCAAGCAATAGACACAGAGGAATGAAGAACTCTCCTGGGTTGTATCTCACTAGCTTCAGCTTTATGTTCATAAACCGGTCAGAGTATCATTGCCACTCATGTAATAAGAAAGTTGAAATTTTAAAAGAATTTAATGCTTGAGCACCGGAAATTATTTCACTATTTTTTTAAGGACTAAAGAATTTTTTTCTAGGTAAATATTTCCAAATCTGTTCATATGTGCTTAAAACAGTATGACTTGGACCACTGTAGCTTTAAACTCAACCATTCCTGAGTAATGTGCTCAAATTTCAAGGTCTAGATATTTTCTTGGCAGCAGGAACTATGCTTTCATATACTCTATTAACACAAGGGGACTAATTATTCAGTATAGTAAATGTTAACAATTACTATTAACTCATATTAAGACTGTTGTTCATATGTTATACACTTTGAAGAACAGGGATTTTTATTAAGTTCATTTTTATTATTTTCCTTTTTTAAGTATAATATAATACACATTGTTTGCTATGAGTTGATTTAAATTTTCACATTTCTTTAACATAGTGCATATTATGGGAAAATTAATTGCATTTATGATCAGAAGAACTAACTTTTGTTGTAAGTCTTGTAATGAAGACCTTGAGTATGTTTTTTAATTACTGGAGAATTTAATAAGCTGCCATTTCTTACATTTAATTTTTTTCATTTATGCATAAATATATGTTTTTCTTGTTGTTTTGTGTGAGGTACTGCTAGAAAAGGAATATTAAGAAATGAAAAATAAAAGTAAATTATTGACATCCTTTCTCACAGAGTCTTCTATCTAATGAGTGAAGTAGACATTAGGTTTTTATAGGTTTATTTTATTTATTTGAAAGACAGAGTTACAAAGAGAAGTGGAGAGAGAGAGAGAGAGAGGTATAGAGAGAGGTCGTCCATCCGCTGGTTCACTCCCGAAATGGTCGCAATGGCCACAGCTGAGCTGATCCGAATCCAGAAGTCAGCAGCTTTTTCCAGTCTCCTGTGCTCCTAGGACTTGGGAAATCTTCCACCTCTTTCCCAGGTTATAGCAGGGAGGTGGATTGGAAGTGGAGCAGCTGAGACTCGAACTGGTGTCCACGTGGGATGCCAGAGCCATCGGCCAGGGCTTTAACCAGCTATGTCACAGTGCCTGCCCTGAGGTAGATATTATTAAAACAACTGCACAAATAAAAATTTAGCTTTTATGGGATTAAGGAAGAAAGTACACAGTATTCTTTGACAGAATATAATAGAAATTCAGTCTACATCCCTCATAGATTTCCTTAAGTACTACAATTTCCATCTAACTTAAATGATTAACAGAGACTTAGTTGTGTCTCTAAGAATATGTGTAAGAACATAAACTCCACTAGGGTATAGAGTTTTCAGTATTTTGTTCACTGCTTTATCCCGTAATGCCTAAAGTACCACAAGAGGAAATTAGATGCATTTCTTCCACTGTCACATTGTGGTACTTAGTACATGCTCAAATAATTTTTAAACATCTCATTTTAAGCAACTTCAGATGTATGATACATATCTGTTAATTTATCCATTCAAAAGCTCTTCAACATTTATGGAATACTTTCTATGGACAAATGCTATGCTACTTATATAACTGTAATATAAGTGCCATAGACTTTGTACTCAAAACATCCATGAGCCTTCAGACATAAATTTCAATAAAAGAATAAATAACAATGAGTTTAAGGAGTATTGAGGTGCACAATGATATAATTCGATTTGAATATTATTCCTGCAATTTACCTGAAGGTACTTCAAAATGTTTTTGGAAAAATGAAAAAAATCAATCTGAACTTAGAATAGTGATTATAGAGCACAGCAAAGTATTATATAATATACATATAACTGAAGCAGAGGAGCTCACTGACTACAAGCAAGGAGAAAGAGTAGAAGATGGGAAAGCTGATAACCTGATTTGATAAGTTTATACTGTGTGTATCTGTTTAAATATTACTGTACTGTGTCTCATGAAGGTGTATAAACAAGTATTGCATCTTTTTTTTTAACTTTTATTTAATGAATATAAATTTCCAGTATACAGCTTATGGATTACAATGCCTTCCCCCTCCCATAACTTCCCTCCCACCCGCAACCCTCCCCTCTCCCGCTCCCTCTCCCCTTCCATTTGCATCAAGATTCATTTTCAATTCTCTTTATATACAGAAGATCAATTTAGTATAAAGATTTCAACAGTTTGCACCCACATACAAAACACAAAGTGAAACATACTGTTGGAGTACTAGTTATAGCATTAAATCAAAATGTACAGTACATTAAGGACACAGATCCCACATGAGGAGCAAGTTCACAGTCACTCCTGTTGTTGACACAACAAATTGACACTCTAGTTTATGGCGCCAGTAACCACCCTAGGCTCTCCTCATGAGTTGCCAAGGCTATGGAAGCCTTCCAAGTTCACCGAATTTGATCATATTTAGACAAGGTCATAAAAGACAGGGTGAGGATAGTAACCAATGATCCTAAGAGTGGCATTTACCAGTTTGAACAATTATACAGCATTAAGTGGGGAAGAGGACCATCAGTACACACAGGTTGGGAGTGGAGCCATTGGTGGTAGAGTAGAGGTTATGATTACAAAGGAATGAGGCCCAAGTGCACTAGACAGGGCCTAGAACAAAGGACAGAGTCTTTATTAGAGGAGCTAAGAAAGGTGCTGTCTAAGCTACAAGTAATTTTTCTGATTTAGAGGCAAATAGAACCTGATAGAAGGGGCCTGGTAATAATCTGTTGGGCTTTAGGCCTTGTAAGTTAAGAGGCCCAGACCTATCTATCTCTTCACATGGGGTATATCCTAAAGGAGGTGTGAACCTCCTAGGGGAAGGCACTCTGTTGACTCTCATTACTTGGCTGGCATGGGAGGAGAGCTGGCCAGGTAAAGGCAGGTGGTATCTCTAACAAGAAATTTACAGTTCTGCCTGCAATGTTGCTGACCCTACTTGACCATCCCCTCAGCTGCAGTGGTCATTTTGGAAGTTGGGCTGAGTGAAGGGCTTTTCAGCTTAGAGCCAATAAGATCTGTGGCTCTGACCTGGGCATCCTTCGACTCCAGGGCAGGTCCATTTCCAGTGATCCAACTCTTGGCAGAGCTGCCAGGGCTCTTCACAAGCTGACTTCTGCTGAAGCCCAGGCTTACCACATTGAAAGCCACTGCAGTAGCATGGCCTGTTGGGTCTCCTTGAGGGCAGATCACTGTACAGATCAGCCATTAATAGGCCTGCCACCCATTGCTTCTGATGCCGAGCTTTCTTTTCCTCCTGGTTTGTGTTAAAGCAGACCAGAGGATGCAAGTCAAGGGAGTGCCCAAGTCCCATCTCTAATCTTCGGTGGCCTGAACTACAAGTCTATATTCACAGGCATGTTCTGTAGTAGTTCTTCTAAGGTAGACAATGCCCATGAGGAAAATTATATTCTCACTTTTAAAACTTTCTTTCCCTTTGGTCTGAAAGGGAGGTTTTTTCTACTTACTGTATACTTCGCTGATGGCAAAGTGAATCTAGCTATGAGATTATTATTTAAGCTCTTATTTTGGCTATGCTATTACAGAAAAATGTTAGCCATCTCTTTTATAAGGTCTAAAGATTAAATTGTGCATCCTACAGATTCCTTCATAATAGAATTAGTTTCCTACCTTGAAGAGAATAGAGAAATGAAAGAACAAGTTGGGCTTGGAATAGAGAAATGAGGGAGCAAGTCCTAGATCGCTTGCTGACAATAGCAATATCACATGAATACTTAGCAAACAGTTTCAACCATTAGATAACAACTTAAGAAAACATTTACCAGAAGGTCCAATGCCTTCTATAAATTTTAAGAATCATGTATTTGAAAACACCTCTTAAATATCTAAAATGCTGTAGTTTGTTTAGCCAGTAAACTTAAGCACAACCATCTAAAATGTTTTTAGTTTCTTTCTACCAACAAGTCTAAAACATATGATACACAGATTCAGGTCACACAAATTAAAATGTAGCTTTGATTGATTTTAGCAGCTTAAATTTATGGACAATCTTATCTATAAGCCAATTAAAATAAAACTCTTAATAAAATTTCCCCATGTGGACATACAATATGTACACACATATAATATAGCATAATAGACCAATATAGCAATTTTAATAATAGCTTTTAAAATCTTTAACTCTTTTTGTAGATTGCCAATTGATTTGAATTGCTTTTTCTTTTTAGTAACCTCAGTTAACCATACTTTCTCTCAGTTGGTACTGTTAATACATTATTGGCTTCATCTGTTTACAGAGCTATCCCAAAGTACTGAATACAATAAAAGTGGCTGGAGAAAGTCCATAGGAACCTATAGGAGGACAGCTAAACACAGAACCATAAACGCTTTAGTTTTATGAGCAGCACATCATATATAACTGTGGATGACAAAAGACTTTAAGTCGCCATGTTTAAAATTAACTCATCAACCAACAAGAGGCACTTGCTTACTTCACAGTATTTTTGAAAGCACCTGTAGGATTTAACAAGTATTTAACCCTTTAGGCCTCTGGGGCTTTCTCATTAAGATAACTATCATGTCTAGTAACACAAGATCATTAGACTTTTTAATTCTCAAACATTTGTACTAATAGCATTTTCCATTATAGAAACTTAAAGTCTGGTACCACATCACATCTTGACAGTCCTTCTAATATACTCCCAATAGACTGATTAGTTGGTGTCTCTATAAGATGAGAGACATAGGTCCTTCGATTTTTTCAGTTGGGCCCAAACTGGAAAAACCAAAGTCCAAGATTTACTGGAAATTTTAGAGACCAGATTGTTTGGAACTTGGATTTTTTGAATGCCTGTCAAGAATTCCAAGAAGGCTCAAAATCCAGAATATCTGGGTGAAATAAGATTCCTTAAAATCATGACATAACATAGACCAAATTTGATCATTGTTGCAAGGTGATTATTCAAATTTTTGAAAAAAGCACATATTTAAATAACCCATAGCTCTTAATAAAAATTCAGCTGTTTTTGAACAATTAGAATTTAACAGCCATCAAGAGAACATAATAGATTACTTTAACACATTGCTTTAACAGAGCATCAGATTTTAATTCCATGTCAAAGAGAAATTGAGCTTCCTGTGATCTTTTGCTGTGAGGTTTCCTTCCTTTACCTTCTTTCATATTGATGACCATGTTTCTGTGTTTCTGTGTGTAACACATCTTTAAGCATCTTTTGCAGGGCAGGATGAGTGGCGAAAAAATCTTTCAGTTTCTGTTTGCTATGAAAAGTCTTAATTTCACCTTCATTCACAAATGAGAGCTTTGCAGGATATAGTATTCTGGGCTGGCATTTTTTCTCTTAGTACCTGGGCTATGTCTCGCCATTCCCTTCTAGCTTGTAGGGTTTCTGATGAGAAGTCTGCTGTGAGTCTAATTGGAGATCCTCTAAGAGTAATCTGACGTTTCTCTCTTGCACATTTTAGGATCTTTTCTTTATGTTTCACTGTGGTGAGTTTGATTACAACATGTCGTGGTGAGGATCTCTTTTGGTCATGTTTATTAGAGGTTCTATAAGCTTCCTGTACTAAGATGCCTCTGTCCTTCTCCAAACCTGGGAAATTTTCTGCTAGTATCCCACTAAAAAGGCTTCTAATCCTTTCTCCCTTTCCATGCCTTCAGGAATTCCTAGAACCCCAATGTTGGGTTTTTTAATAATATCCTGTAGATTCCCGACAATATTTTTTAGATTTCTAATTTCTTCTTCTTTTCTTTGGTTTGCCTGTTTCCTTTCCTGTTCTCTGTCTTCTAAGTCTGATATTCTCTCTTCTGCTTCGCCCATTCTGTTTTTAAGGCTCTCTAATGTGTTTGTCATTTGATCTATTGAATTCTTCATTTCATTATGATTTCTAGTCACTATCACCATTTCTTGTTCCACTAGTTGTTTCATTTCATTTTGATTCCTCCTTAATATTTTTCATTTGGGGGCGTCATAGTGTCTTCTTTGTTCTTGTTACCTCGGTTTTTGCGATTGATGTTTGGCATGTTGGAGATATTTGGTTTCTTCACTGTGGTGTTTTTTCTTGTTACACTATGGCTCTATATTAAGTGGACTGTCTGCTTTCAGTGGAGCCTTAGGGGCTTGAGATGAGTGTGGACTGAGAGCTGTGTTTGGTTCCTCAGGGTTGAGGGTGTGTCAAAGATGACACTCCCAAGTTAGGCATGGTAAATCTCTCTTTCTTTTTTTGATTCAAAAGGGAAGTAATTCCGCACAGCTGAATGTAATTGGAGGTAGTTAGCAGGCGAATGATATACCCACAGGAGCCAGAGATCAGAAGCTCTTTCCCAAGGACCACACAGGGAATCTGTGCTGCCCTCAGTGTGGGCTCCAATTCTCCTGCAGTCTCCCACTGGGTTGCCAAGTTAGATGCTAATCTCCTGTTATTTCACCCCTCCCCCCAGAGTCAGGTTTTTCTGCTAGGCTCAGGGCTGGTGCAGACCTGAGGTTGCCCTGCTTATGACGTATGTCCAAAATGGCGCCTGCTCTGTCTTCTCGCCTTTGAGAGGTGAGCGGAGAGAGAGAAACTCGTGTCCGTATCGGTCACTTTTTTTATTTTTTTCCTCTCTCTCTTCTAGTTAGCCTGGTGAACTTTTCCCCACGGAGTTTCAAGCCTTGTTCCCTCTAGCCTCCTCTTTCCGCTTGCTCGCTGGTGTCTCGGGCTATTGAGGTTCGGCTCACCTTGCGTTCCAGCGCTGGTGTGTTGAGTCTGCCGCTGGTGTCCCGAACTTGGGCTCCCACGCTCTCCACGCAGGTCCACTGTGAATCACTAGTTCCGGAAGAGTTTCCTCAGCTGTTTCATCCCCTACTCTTCCTTGACCCTGCAGTAGCTCCACTTACATTAAACTTTCTCTCCCCCCGGACTAATAGTGTGCTCCCTGCCTATTCCGCCATCTTGCCGCTCCCAAGTATTGCATCTTAATCAAAAAAATTTAAAAAAAAAAGAAAAAAAAAGCCAGGATGAGAGTTAAAAAACAACACCATCACCACAAATCCAGTTCTATAGTATTTTGGACTTAAATTCTAAAACATTTAAAGTCAGTACCTTATAGAAGAGCAGCAGAAAAGCAAACTATTATATGATGCTGCATTAGACCTGATTTTGCAATTTAAATGGTAATGACAAAAAACACTAAAAGAAGTGAATGGAGGGCCAATGCTGTGGTTCAGTGGGTAAGCTGTGGCCTGCAACACTGGCATCCCATTTGGACACCGATTCAAGTCCTGGCTGCTCCACTTCCAATCCAGCTTCCTGCTAATGTGCCTAGGGAAGCAACAGAGGACAGCCCAACTACTTGGGCCCCTGTCCCTAAGTGTGAAACCTGGATCAAGCTCATGGCTCATTGCTTCAGTCTGGCTCAGCTGTGGCTGTTGCAGCCATTTGGGGAGTTACTGAGCTCCTGGAAGATCTCTCTCTATGTCTCTCTTTCTCTTTAATTCTGCCTTTCAAATAAATAAGCAAATATTTTTCACAAAAGTTAAATGAAATTATAAAAAAGAGCATATGCCAAGTTTCCTTGTCATTGTTCTATTAAATGTACTTATATACGTACCAAGTAATTGAATTCTCTACCATGATCATGATTCTTATCATCATTCTTTACACAAAGCATATGTGAACCTCTATCACCGTAATATTTTATTTTTGTTGTAAATATCTAATTGATATGTTATTAATATGTATTAAAGATGCTCTCATTTACCAACTCTTTCTGTTTGAAAACTACTGTTGCTTTTCGACACTTCTGTGTTTTGTGATTTTCAGCTTTTAGCATCCTTTGCTTAAACCGTTTCTTCTATACTCAGAATTTGAGAGTAGTATAAATCCAAAGTGGCACTTTTTATTGAGAAATTGAGCACTAAGCAGAGTTTTGTGATCTTAAACCTCTGTTTGCTCTGTTAGACAATAATTTGCAGTATATTCAAACATGAAGCATTATGTAAGAAGATGGGAAGGTTCTCAGTATATTATATTTGTCTTCTCAATAGAAACAGATTGTGTTAGCAAGGAGAACTTCTAAATTGAACTTTTTGAATAATTATGGTGTTTAAAGATTTCATTAAAGATGTGTTCACATTCTATCTGAATGCCTTTCAATGCATTTAATTGGCAGACACAGCATATACATAAAATATTGTTGAAATATTTTAAATTATTGTTAAAATAACCTCTTGATTCTGAAACATCTTTAATATATGTATCACCAAAGATAAATAAATTTTCTGGCAGAGGGAGAAATAGTGGTTTGTAGCCAAAATTTGGGGTTCCAAATAAATAATGTTTTTTATTGGTTTTCATTGTTCAAATATTAGTTTGGATGTTGATGCTCTGTCATAACATTAATGAAAAAGTACTTCTTGCTTTATAAATTCACTTGCTGAATAAATTCCTTGTAGTTTATAAATTTATAACTTAACTTATAAATTATAACTTATAAATTTATAAACCACAATGATAGCTATAATTTTCAAATAGAAATGTGACTTTAATTTTCTGCCAAGGTAGTTTTTAAATTAAAAATAAATTTAGCAAATTGTCATAATTAGTTTTAAATTTGGCATAGTTTTGTCATTTAGGATACAAAGAAAGGTCTTTTGTAATAATGTAGAAGAGACAATAAATCAGTTTCTCAAAAATAAATTACATACATGATGAATAATGCAAGTTATTTTTTAACTGTAATTTTATTTTCTGGTTGTCTTTCCTGCCCAACCATAAGAGCTGAAGAATTCCACCTCCACCCTATCAGCATCCCAGCTGGGTCTAAGAATTAAATTGACACAGCATAAATTAATAAGTGAAAATCATCAAAATAATTTAATGCAAGTTAATGTGGACAGGAGCTCTCATAAGGACATGAAGACTCAAAGCAGAAGTTAAAACTGGTTACTCATATACCAAATTCAGCAAATAATAGTAAGTGTTGAAGAAATAAAGTATGTGGAGATGTTTAAATGATAAGTGTTATTCTAACAAGATATTTAAAGCAGTGTCTTGTTTCTGCTTCTTGTCCTTGAATATAAAGATGCTTTCCTTCAAGTATTGGGAGAATATCCTTCACACAGGAATTTCATCTTCCGCTTTTAAGAAACAGCATGAAGTTCATAATGATTTTCTTGCACCTGCTGGCCTTTGAAGTGCCTTAAGCATAGTCAATACTCCTGAATAACACATTTTAACTCCTTCAACACAATTGATGAAGCCTTTCTATTTTTGGTTCTTTTATTTTTAATAACATGCCCAATCTATTGTGTCATGTGAGCTAATCATAGAAGGCCTGCAATTGGCATATTTTTTTTCCTAAAAATAAATATAAGAAGTGTACCCTCAGTGACCACTGTTGAGGGCTTGAGAAGTACGATGTCCAAGAAATTTTAAGGCAATTTATAGAAACTTGTAAATATTGCTCATTGATAACAGTGAGGTTGGTGATTTATGTATTTCTGATGCGACTCCTGCTACTGGTTATGTAACAAAAATAAGTCCACATAATCAGCAGAGTGTAAGAAAGTCTTCATTTTGGGTTCTCTGGTTCCTACATGGCTGTTGCATATGCTGATGATTCCCAATCTGAGATAAAACTGCTCTTAGAGAACAATTCTAACTGGCCTCTCCATATCCTTACCCTTAAGCAAACTGACTTAAGCATATCTTTGCTGTAATGCTGATGTTAATTTGGAACATTTTTTATTGTAATGTCTAGATATGTGTGGATTGCCATTTGGGTTTTGTGAGCTTTCTTTAGAAATAATCCCTACATGCTAATGCCAGTGCTATATGTGGCTGAAAGGGGTTTTATCAAGCATCTCTCTTAACCCACTCATTTTAGAAAATAACAAACTAAACAGAAATGCACATCTTGCACAAAGTACATACGTATCATGATTTTAACTAAAAGTAGGTATTCTTCTTCCATAGAAGACAGACCCTCTTAGGAAATTATACCAAATCCAAGTTTAATGAGAATACACCTAATTTACTTCAGCCATTGATATTTTATCAAAGCTAAGTATAGAAAGGAACATTGATTTGTTAGTATCCATAGGGTTTTTTATTTTTAAAGACATATTTTATTTATTTAAAAATCAGAGTTAGAGAGACAAAGAGAGAGACCTTCTGTCTGCTGATTCACTCTCCAAATGGGATTAATGATCAGAGCTGGGCCAGGCTGAAGCCGGGAGCCAGGAACTTCATCCAGATCTCCCACATTGGTGCAGGAGCTCAATCACTTGGGCCATCTTCTGCTGCTCTCCCAAGCACATTGGCAGAGAGCTGAATCAGAAGTGGAGTAAATGGATTCCATACATTACACCAGCATTGTAAGCAGTGGTTTTACCTGATATGCCACAGTGCTGGCCCCTCAATAGGATATTTTGTAACGTGCATGTCAAACTCATAAGGATGGTGTGTTTTTTTTGTGTGTGTGTGTAAGACATCAGGATATCACCAAACCTAAATGGGTATCAGAAATTGTCATTACTCTCAGAAAATGAATCTTACTAAGATCAAATGAAGGAGCCAGTGCCATGGTGTAGCCGGTAAAACCACCGCCTGAAGCGGGAGCATCCTATATGGGAGATTGTTCATGTCCTGAAAGTGCCTCCTTCAATACAGCTCTCTGCTATGGCATAGGAAAACAGTAGAAGATGGCCCAACTGCTTGGGACCTTGCACCCATGTGGGAAACCTAGAAGAAATTTCTGGCTCCTGCTTCAGATTAGCCCAGCTCCAGCCATTGTGAACGTTCGGGGAGTGGACCAGCAGTCAGAAGACCTCTCTCCTTCTCTCTCTTTGAAACTCTGCTTTTTCAAATAAATAAATAAATAAGTCTTTTTTTTAAAAAAAGCAAATGACAACAGAGATACTAATAAAATCATATGATTCAGAGAGCGGCAAGATGGCGGAATAGGAAGGGAGCACACTGATAGTCAGGAAGAGACAGTTTAATAAAAGTGGAGATACTGCAGGGTCAAGGAAGAGTAGGGGAAGAAACAGCAGAGGGAACTCTTCTGGAACTAGTGATTCACAGTGGACCTGTGTGGAGAGTGTGGGAGCCCAAGTTCAGGACACCAGCAGCGGAATCAACACACCAGCGCTGGAATGCGAGGTGAGCCAAACCTCAATAGCCCGAGACACCAGCGGGAAAGCAGAAAGAGGAGACTAGAGGGAACAAGGCTTGAAACTCTGTGGGGAAAAGTTCACCAGGCTAACTAGAAGAGAGAGAGAAAAAAAAATTGACCGATACAGACATGAGTTTTTCTCTCTCCGCTCACCTCTCAAAGGCTAGCAAGACAAACAGCAGGCGCCATTTTGGACATACGTCACCAGCAGGGTGACCTCAGGTCTGCACCACATCTCAGCGTAGCAGAAAAACCTGACTCTGGGGGGAGGGGTGAAATAACAGGAGATTAGCATCTAACTTGGCAACCCAGTGGGAGACTGCAGGAGAATTGGAGCCCACACTGAGGGCAGCAGAGATTCCCTGTGTGGTCCTTGGGAAAGAGCTTCCAATCTCTGGCTCCTGTGGGTATATCATTCGCTTGCTAACTACCTCCAATTACATTCAGCTGTGCGGAATTACTTCCCTTTTGAATCAAAAAAAGAAAGAGAGATTTACCATGCCTAACTTGGGAGTGTCACCTTTGACACACCCTCAACCCTGAGGAACCAAACACAGCTCTCAGGCCACACTCATCTCAAGCCTCTAAGGCTCCATCGAAAGCAGACAGTCCACTTAACCTAGAGCCATAGTGTAACAAGAAAAAACACCACAGTGAAGAAACCAAATATCTCCAACATGCCAAACATCAATCGCAAAAACCGAGGTAACAAGAACAAAGAAGACACTATGACGCCCCCAAATGGAAAAACACCCCAATTCAAAATTATGAAGATGAAGACATAGAGGAAATGCAAGAAGCTGATCTCAAAAAATTGATAAGAACATTAAGAAGTTCTCAAAAACAGATTCTTGAACTACAGAAATCCTTAATGGACAAGACAGAAAATCTCTCTCGTGAAAATGAAATATTAAGGAGGAATCAAAATGAAATGAAACTAGTAGAACAAGAAACTGTGATAATGACAAGAAATCATAATGAAATGAAGAATTCAATAGATCAAATGACAAACACATTAGAGAGCCTTAAAAACAGAATGGGTGAAGCAGAAGAGAGGATATCAGACTTAGAAGACAGAGAACAGGAAAGGAAACTGGCAAACCAAAGAAAAGAAGAGGAAATTAGAAATCTAAAAAATACTGTCAGTAATCTACAGGATACTCTTAAAAAACCCAACATTCGGGTTCTAGGAGTTCCTGAAGGCAGGGAGAGGGAGAAAGGATTAGAAGGCATTTTCAGTGAGATACTAGCAGAAAATTTCCCAGGTTTGGAGAAGGACAGAGGCATCTTAGTACAGGAAGCTTATAGAACCTCTAATAAACATGACCAAAAGAGATCCTCACCACGACATGTAATCAAGCTCACCACCGTGAAACATAAAGAAAAGATCCTGAAATGTGCAAGAGAGGAATGCCAGATTACTTTCAGAGGATCTCCAATTAGACTCACAGCAGACTTCTCATCAGAAACCCTACAAGCTAGAAGGGAATGGCGAGACATAGCCCAGGTACTAAGAGAGAAAAACTGCCAGCCCAGAATATTATATCCTGCAAAGCTCTCATTTGTGAATGAAGGTGAAATAAAGACTTTTCATAGCAAACAGAAATTGAAAGAATTTGTCACCACTCGTCCTGCCCTGCAAAAGATGCATAAAGATGTGTTACACACAGAAACGCAGAAACATGGTCATCAATATGAAAGAAGGTAAAGGAAGGAAACCTCACAGCAAAAGATCACAGGAAGCTCAATTTCTCTTTGACATAGAATTAAACTCTGATGCTCTGTTAAAGCAATGTGTTAAAGTAATCTATTATGTTTTCTCTTGATGGCTGTTAAATTCTAATTGTTCAAAAACAGCTGAATTTTTATTAAGAGCTATGGGTTATTTAAATATGTGCTTATTTTCAAAGATTTGAATAATAACCTTGCAACAATGATCAAATTTGGTCTATGTTATGTCATGATTTTAAGGAATCTTATTTCACCCAGATATTCTGGATTTTGAGCCTTCTTGGAATTCTTGACAGGCATTCAAAAAATCCAAGTTCCAAACAATCTGGACTCTAAAATTTCCAGTAAATCTTGGACTTTGGTTTTTCCAGTTTGGGCCCAACTGAAAAAATCGAAGGACCTATGTCTCTCATCTTATAGAGACACCAACTAATCAGGCTATTTGGATTATATTAGAAGTACTGTCAAGATGTGATGTGGTACTAAATTTTAAGTTTCTATTATGGAAAATGCTATTAATACAAATGTTTGAGAATTAAAAAGTCTAATGATCTTGTGTTACTAGACATGATAGTTATCTTAATGAGAAAGCCCCAGAGGCCTAAAGGGTTAAATACTTGTTAAATCCTACAGGTGCTTTCAAAAATACTGTGAAGTAAGCAAGTGCCTCTTGTTGGTTGATGAGTTTATAATTTTAAACATGGCGACTTAAAGTCTTTTGTCATCCACAGTTATATATGATGTGCTGCTCATAAAACTAAAGTGTTGTTGGTTCTGTGTTTAGCTGTCCTCCTATAGGTTCCTATGGGCTTTTTCCAGCCGCTTCTATTCTATTCAGTACTTTGGGATGGCTCTGTAAACAGATGAAGCCAATAATGTATTAACAGTACCAACTGAGAGAAAGTATGGTTAACTGAGGTTACTAAAAAGAAAAAGCAATTCAAATCAATTGGCAATCTACAAAAAGAATTATAGATTTTAAAAGTTATTATTAAAATTGCTATATTGGTCTATTATGTTATGTTATATGTGTGTACATATTGTGCGTCAACATGAGAATATTTTATTAAAAATTTTATTTTAATTGGCTTATAGATAAGATTGTCCATAAATTTAAGCTATTAAATTAATCAAAGATACATTTTAATTTGTGTGACCTGAATCTGTGTATCATATGTTTTAGACTTGTTGGTAGAAAGAATCTTAAAAACATTTTATATGGTTGTGCTTAAGTTTACTGGCTAAACAAACTGCACCATGTTAGATATTTAAGAGGTGTTTTTAAAAACATGATTCTTAAAATTTATAGAAGGCATTGGATCTTCTGGTAAATGTTTTCTTAAGTTGTTATTTAATGGTTGATACTGTTTGCTAAGTATTCATGTAATATTGCTATTGTCAGCAAGCTATCTAGGACTTATTCCCTCATTTTTCTATTCTAAGCCCAACTTGTTCTTTCATTTCTCTATTCTCCTCAAGGTAGGAAACTAATTCTATTATGAAGGAATCTGTAGGACGCACAATTTAATCTTTAGACCTTATAAAAGAGATGGCTAACATTTTTCTGTAATAGCATAGCCAAAATAAGAGTTTAAATAATAATCTCATAGCTAGATTCACTTCGCCATCAGCGAAGTAAATGGTAAGTAAAAAAAAAACCTCCCTTTCAGACCAAAGGGAAAGAAAGTTTTAAAGTGAGAATATGATTTTCCTCATGGGCATTGTCTACCTTAGAAAAACTAGTACAGAACATGCCTGTGACTATAGACTTGTAGTTCAGGCCACCGAAGATTAGAAATGGGACTTGGGCACTCCCTTGACTTGAATCCTCTGGTCTGCTTTAACACAAACCAGGAGGAAAAGAAAGCTCGGCATCAGAAGCAATGGGTGGCAGGCCTATTAATGGCTGATCTGTACAGTGATCTGCCCTCAAGGAGACCCAACAGGCCATGCTACTGCAGTGGCTTTCAATGTGGTAAGCCTGGGCTTCAGCAGAAGTCAGCTTGTGAAGAGCCCTGGCAGCTCTGCCAAGAGTTGGATCACTGGAAATGGACCTTCCCTGGAGTCGAAGGATGCCCATGTCAGAGCCACAGATCTTATTGGCTCTAAGCTGAAAAGCCCTTCACTCAGCCCAACTTCCAAAGTGACCACTGCAGCTGAGGGGATGGCCAAGTAGGGTCAGCAACATTGCAGGCAGAACTGTAAATTTCTTATTAGAGATGCCACCTGCTTTTACCTGGCCAGCTCTCCTCCCAGGCCAGCTAAGTAATGAAAGTCAACAGAGTGCCTTCCCCTAGGAGGTTCACACCTCCCTTAGGATGTACTCCATGCGAATAGATAGATAGGTCTGGGCCTCTTAACTTACAAGGCCTAAAGCCCAACAGATTATTAGCAAGCTCCTTCTGTCAGGTTCTATTTGCCTCTCAATCAGAAAACTTAATTGTAGCTTAGACAGCACCTTTCTTAGCTCCTCTAATAATGACTCTGTCCTTTGTTCTAGACCCTGTCTAGTGCACTTGGGCCTCATTCCTTTGTAATCATAACCTCTACTCTACCACCAACGGCTCTACTCCCAACCTGTGTGTACTGATGGTCCTCTTCCCCACTTAATGCTGTATAATTGTTCAGACCTAGTTAATGCCACTCTTAGGATCATTGGTTACTATCCTCACCCTGTCTTTTATGACCTTGTCTAAATATGATCAAATTCGGCGAACTTGGAGGGCTTCCATAGCCTTGGCAACTCAAGACGACAGCCTAGGGTGGTTACTGGAGTGTCAATTTGTTGGGTCAACAACAGAAGTCACTGTGCACTTGCTCCTCATGTGGGATCTGTGTCCTTAATGTGCTGTACATTGTGATTTAATGCTATAACTAGTACTCAAACAGTATGTTTCACTTGGTGTTTCTATGTGGATGCAAACTGTTGAAATCTTTACTTAATATATACTAAATTGATCTTTTGTATATAAAGAGAATTGAAAATGAATCTTGATGTGAATGGAAGGGGAGAGGAAGCGGGAGAGGGGAGGGTTGCGGGTGGGAGGGAAGTTATGGAAGGGGGAAGCCATTGTAATCCATAAGCTGTACATTGGAAATTTATATTCATTAAATAAAAGTTAAAAAAAAAACAACAAAACAAAACAAAATCATATAATTCAAAATTTAATATTAAAGATCATATAAAATTCAAAAATAGAAGATACATGTACACATATTTATGCATGCATATGCAAAGTGATTAAAAGTAGACATTATTTTTTATGGACAGCATTTAAAAAATTGAGAAGGCCACTTAAAAAGATAGATTCTTTCTACACAAATGATTAAGGGCTTCAGAATTGAATTAGAGTCAAATTATATATATTGGAAAAAAGACCTCTATGATGGGCTGATCTTTTAAACATTTTTATATCTGAAATGATTTTTGACGTGATCTTAAAATGTCAGCATTGAATGTAATTTCAGTTTTCGATATAGTTACCGATATCTGTTTGAAAGCAGATATTCATTTAATGCAATCAATAATTAATTTTATGAGTGAAAACTTTACCATTGTGAGGAAAGAAATTTATTTCACTGATAAATAGCCCACACTAATTAACAAAATTTCCTTAACAATTGCTTGCTTAGATGATTCAGGGCCTTTTCCACCTTGCTCTTGAGGAGTTTGACTCAATGATCACATAAAGACTTGGCTTAGTAATATCTTGGCATGTGTAACATTACACTTGTCTTTAACTGCGCCAAATGTTTAGAAGTACAACTTCCTGACATTTAAAAACAGCATCTGTAGTTGTGGGTTCGTATGAAAGAACAAATTTTGATTGATTTTTGGCAATATTAAAATCAAATTGATGGGAGACTAGAAGTTTGAATGTAAATATTGATGCATTGTATATCACACCCAAGTTTTATTATTTTTTCTATTACCTTTAAACTTTTGGAATTCTTTCTAAATTTGTTCAAATGATTTTTTCCTCCCATATTTCATGTCATTACTTTTTTGACTTAGAATTTATCTTTATTTAGTACTCTCCTTTTGGGTCTCAGGAACATACATTTGACAACAAAAAATGTTATGCAAAGAAACTTTAAGAAATCTATTTGTTTATTAGAGAAGCAGAAACACAGAGTGAAAGACAGAAAAAGAGAGCTACCATCTGCAGGTTTGCTCTGTAATAGCCTGCAATGACCAGGACTTTTCTTGTCATAAGCCAGGAGCTAGAAACTCAATGCAGGTCACTCTTTGTGTAATAAGAACCTAATTTCTTCAGAACCTTCACTGATGTCCCCCAGGGTCTTCATTAGCTGGAAGTTGCAGTCAGGAGTCAGACCCAAGTATTGAAGCCAGGAACTCTGATATGGGACATAGGCATCTTTTTTTTTTTTTTTTTTTTTTTTGACAGGCAGAGTGGACAGTGAGAGAGAGAGATAGAGAGAAAGGTCTTCCTTTTTGCCGTTGGTTCACCCTCCAATGGCCGCCGCGGACATAGGCATCTTAACCAGTATCATAACCACCAGGCCAAATGTCTTCCACATCATTAACTTGTTATACCAGTAGTTTTTGTGATGACACTTTTCTCCATCAAATATAAATTGTTATATTGCATAAAGTTTTATACATTACTGCTTATAGTTATCAGAGAAAATGACATCTAAAATGCATTTCATTGAATTAAATGACCATGATTTTACCTTTTATCAAACACAGATAAATTGATATACATGATTGTTTTTTGTATATACTAAATATGAAAATGTTTAAGCTTTGTGTTTTTAGAGAAATCTGTAAATTTAGAGAATCTGGAAATGATCACTCTTTGTCCTCTTGCACCCAGGACGACTTCAGTTTTAGCCACATATTTTTTTCATCATCATATATGTTACTGATTTCCCTTTTAAGATTCTGGTCCTCCTATATTATTTTTAGCCACCATTAAACACTAGCTGATTGCTGCATTGTCAACAACATCTTAAAGAAAAAAAAAATGTTTTGACCTGTGATACCCCAAATGGGTGCCAGTTCTAGACCGGCTGCTCCTCTTTTGATCCAGCTCTCTGCTATGGCTGGGAAAGCAATGGAAGATGGCCCAAGTGCTTCGGCCCCTTAATACACATGGGAGATCCGGAGGAAGCTCCTAGCTCCTGGATTCAGATTGGCTCAGCTTCAGCCGTTGTGGCCATCTGGGGAGTGAACCAGCGGATGGAAGACCTTTCCCTTTCTCTCCCTCTCACTGCCTGTAACTCTAACTCTCAAATAAATAAATAAAAACAAAAAAGAAAAATATTTATAGTGTGATTCATTGAATATAAAACCCCTTAAGAGTAGCAGTCATTAAGGTCAATCTTTAAAGCTTGCTCCTCCACAGGAGAGCTGTTCTTCACTTCCCTGTCCTTAGCTTACTTTCAGCTGTTCCATATTGTTTTCCCATCGCTATAATGAAATTACACAACTCCTCTAAACTGCTCATCATGAAGATCTCCATTATTTTTCACAGGACTCTAATACTTGAATAATTTTACAGTCTATTTTAAATAATCTGTCCTCTTATGGATTGCAATACTTTCTATAGTCTTCACCTAAAATCTTGGTAGAATCTTTATGTCATTACACTGTAGCTGCAAAAAGACAGGTCTTTTTTTCTTTTTCCTTTTCTTTTTTTTTTTTTTTTTTTTTTTTTTGAGTGACATGCTCATTTTAAGAGCAGGATGATGAACAGAGTCTTGGGACTTTTTTTTTTATTTTCCTATTCTGTCCCAGATTTTCCACTTTATTAGCTGGGATGGCAGTTGCTGAGACAGTATCCTTGGCTTCCCAAGGGGTAGAACTTTTGGCCTATGAGTAGGAGCTAGTGAAGATACAAAGTACCAAGATGTCTTGGCCAAAAAAAAAATATTTTCCTAAAAAAAAATTTAGGCTTGAGAGGAAATGAAAAATGCTGATGGAATACTCAATCAAGCAAGGAATGATCTCTGGATTGGAACTTAAGGGGTAAAGAAGCCCTGATTCTTGATTGTACCCACCTGGAATATGACATTACTTTTAACATAAAGTGGCATGTTGAAAATGCAAAAGTCTTTCACTCTTTTTGACAAGATGTAGTAGATTTCCTTGAATTAACAGCTTTTATTTGCCTTATTACCTTAAGACAATTCACAGAATACCACATATTTTATTTTCTAATTTTCCTTAGCCACAGTTGCTTTGGTGGATAGAGTAGTGACGAGTACACATACTATCTTTCTGAGATTGTTCCCACTCTCGCTATTATACCCAATAACCTACTGACACAATTTTTCCTTTTCTTAATGGAAAATTTGATATAGACAATTTTGAAAGTCCTATTCCCAAGGAGTAAATGCTGCAACTGTGACTGCAAGTGGTTCTAGACAAACTAAAAATATAACTTCCAACAAAACATTTAAGGCATTTTGGATTCCAGTGCCACTTAACCAAAAAGTCATAAAAAAGAATTATGCTAGAAGTTAGAGTGATCGATCCCAATAACCTAGGCAAATTGGGTCGAGGTTGTAGTCTAGCAGATAAAGAACTTAGAAAGGTGAAGTTTTATTACAAGACAAAGAAAATATAAAAGGACAGTGGGTGAATGAAAGTATCTCTGATAAATATGTCACCTGATGACTTAAAGTGAGGCCGGCGCCATGGTACACTGGGTTAATCCTCCGCCTGTGGCACTGGCATCCAATATTGGCACTGGGTTCTAGTCCTAGTTGCTACTCTTCCAGTCCAGCTCTCTGCTGTGGCCTGGGATAGCAGTGGAGGATGGCCCAGGTGCTTGGGTCCCTGCCCCCGCTTGGGAGACCGGGAGAAAACTCCTGGCTCCTGGCTTTGGATCAGTGCAGCTCTGGCCATTACGGCCATTTGGAGAGTGAACCAACGGAAGGAAAACTTTTCTCTCTGTCTCTCTCTCTCTCTCACTCTCTGTAAACTCTACCTGTCAAATAAATAAATAAAAAATCTAAAAAAATAAAAATAAAAACTATGTGTGACAAATATGTCACCTGATGACTTAAAGTAATGAAGTACGTAATAGATTTTCATATGTGTTTATTTCTAGCAACGTGTTAGTAAGCTTTTTTCTGTCCTTTCCATATTAGTTTATGTGTATGTTTTGGGACACTAAGCTTACAACTTACTGTTTAAGTAATAAAATATTCATCCATACTACACTAAATTTAAAAAATAAAAAATAAAACTTACTCTAACCAGATGGGTACAGTGCCTGAGACTGCACACCTACAGTTTGCCAAGAGGGTGACAGTTTCTTTACTTACATAAAGCACAGTTTGGGTGGGTGTTTGGCACAGTTGTTAGCGCGCTGCTTGGGATGCCTGCATCCCATATCAGAGTGCTTGAGTATGTGTCCTGGATCTACTTTTTTTTTTCTTTAAAGATTTGTTTTTGGAGCCAGTGCTTTGGAATAGCAGGCTAAGCCTCCACCTGCGGTGCCAGCATGCCATATGGGCACTGTTTTGAGTCCCAGCTGCTTCTCTTCCTATCCAGCTCTCTGCCTATGGCCTGGGAAAGTAGTGGAAGATGGCCCAAGTGCTTGGGCCCCTGCAAATGCATGGAAGACCTGGAATAAGTTCCTGGCTCCTGGCTTCAGATGGGCCCTGCTCCTGCTGTTGTAGCCATTTGGGGAGTGAATAAGCAGATGGAAGAGCTTTCTCTCTGCCTGTAACTCTACCTATCAAATAAAATAAAATAAAATAAATGTTTTATTTCTTTACTGTACTTGAAAGGCAGAGTTACAGAGAGAGAGAGAGAATCTGTCATCTGCTGGTTCACTTCTGAAATGGCAAGGACTGGGCCAGGCTGAAGCTAGGAGTCACAAGCATCTCTGGGTCTCCCATGCGAGTTCAGGGGCCCAAGTACTTGGGCCATCTTCCACTGCTTTCCCAGGCAGATTATCAGAGGAGTGGGGCGGCCAGGAATCAAACAGCTTCCCATGTGGGATGCTGGCATCGCAGTCATTGGCTTTACAACTATTACCACAATACCGCCCTCCTCTCCTTTATTTTTTTTCCTGGATCCACTTCTAATCCAATTTCTTGATAATATGCATGCTGGAAGACAACAGTGATGGTTCAGGTACTTGGGTCTGTCACCAGTGGGGATCCTCTTGCCTGCTTTCCTCCCCACCAATGGAGTAACAGATTATAACTCAGAGAGATGAAAGTAAGGGTAGTAAAGCCAAATTTCATGGACATATGTTCCAAAGCAGGAATGGGCCAGCTGAAAGAAAAAGTGGCAACCTCTCTTCCTGGTTTGGGGCTTTTATCCCTGAAGCATGATGTATCTGACAGGTTCATGCCACCTTCCATGGGGGACAGCCATTGAATTCCAGCTCCTGGCTTCTTCCTCTTCAGCCTTAGCTATTGCAAGCTTTTGGGGAATAAAACAACGGAGAGATGATTTCTGTTTGTTTCTCTTGGCCTTTCAAATAAATTAAGACAATTGTTTTAAAATATTTTTTATATAAAGTGTTGCTACACCTTGTTAAGTATAAACACATTCTTTTCTTTTCTCTTTTCTTTTCTTTTCTTTTTCTTTTTCTTTTTCTTTTTCTTTTCTTTTTTATTTGGAAAGGATGTTTCAATGTCCTTAGATAAGTATATATGAAAGTTGAATAGTCTGGAGCCTGTGCTGTGGCACAGAAAGTTGGTCCTCCACATGCAGGGCTGGCATCCCAAGTGGGTGCCAGTTCTGTTCCCGGCTGCTCCTCTTCCCATCCAGCTTTCTGCTGTGGCCTGGGAGGGCTGTGGTAGATGGCCCAAGTCCTTGGGCCCCTGCTCCTTTGTGGGAGACCAAAAGGAGTCTTGGCTCCTGGCTTTGGATTGGCGCAGCTCTGCAGTTGCGGCCATTTAGGGAGTGAACCAACGGACGGAGGACCTTTCTTTCTCTCTCTCTCTCTCTCTCTCTCACTGTCTGTAGCTCTACCTCTCAGATAAATAAATAAAAATCTTTAAAAAACAGTTGAGTAGTCAAAGCCATGGACTACATCCTGTATAGATTACGGTCTCTCAGATAAAAAATCCAACCTTCTTTGTTTTGCTTGTAATACATAGTTAAGTTTTGGAAAGAAAAAAAATGAAAGTAAAGCATTTTCTTCATAGTACTGGAGTGGATTTGGCAGGTTGATGCAGAATGTGGCAGCCAGCCACTTACTCTATCTCCCCATTGGCAGTTTACATAGCACCCCAGAGCATTTTCCAAGTGAATTCTGTCCAAAAGGCAGATGGCTTCCTTTGACAACACTCAGTTGTGTAGCTTCTTTCAGAGGATGGATTCTTTGAGTACCCTAAAGAACAATATTTCAACAAGTTATAGTAGCTCAGCATCTCAGCAAACTTCGTTTTCATCAAATTGCCCATGGTCTTATGTTCTCCCATGGCATATGGAGGTAAACCCTGAAATAAAAGCTCTGTATGTCTCCTATTTTTCTAAACAATTTGCTATTTTTCCCTGTAGCTAACATCTCTGTTTTACCTCAACATTTTCATATAGTACAGATTGTTATATTAAACTATGTGGCATTTTTCTGATTGGATTCTGACTGATATATGTTTATTTTCAGTTTTATGTTTTTCAACATACTTATCATGAGATAGGTTCTATGTAGTATTTTCAAATTCACAAACATTTTATTCATTCTAATAATTCCATGGAATTATTTTTTTTCTTTTCGTATATTGTAGTTTCAGTAAACATATTTAATTATGTTTATATGTTTCATTTTTCTTGGCATTATATTTATGTTTTCCTTATATCCTTGTGTATACATGTAAACTTTTTAAATAACTATAATTCATACTATTTCTAGATTTATTACTGAACTGTCTCTATTATGTTACATTTATCTAGTTACATGTAATTTTGATTTGATAATATGGATGTCATTTTTACACTGATATATCTCTAAAATGTGTTGACTTCTTTCACAGAGCATTGACTTTTGTTTTCTGCGGATCTTCCTAGAGTGTTAAAATTACAAGTGGCAGATAAAGGCTACTAAAAGCTATCAGAAGAAAAGACTGTGGTATTTACTTCCATGAGAACATTTAAAAAATCTAATATCTAAATTATTACAAATATAAAATCTCATATCGCCTGTCTTTCTTATATAAGTGATTCAATCAGAAGAGGTGTATTAGTAGGAGGAGAACCAATGGATGCAAATGGAGACCATTATGCTTAGGGAAATAAGCTAGATTTATAAAGACAAATATACTTTTCTGATTGGTTTTAGCAAATATATAGTATACAAAAATTTTAATACACCTGTTCTCTATATATTAATAAATAAAATATAACAATCTGTATGTTCCCAACACAAATGACAAGTGTTTGAGGAGATGGATATTCTAATTAATCTTATCATTGCACATTTTACTCATTCATTGAAATACCATGTTGTGGTATCATTGGGGGGGCGGAGCCAAGATGGCAGATAGTGAGGATGTGCACCGAAAGTCTGGGAAAATATATTTTAATAAAAGTGGAATTACTGTAGCCTCAGAAAAAGACTCAAGAAAAAAACTGCAGAGGAAACGCTTCTGGATCTAGTGGATGTGACAAAGAGGACCTACAGGGAGCCCACCATGTGGAAGCCCAGCCGCAGGAGTCAAGTTGCAGAATCTCACCGGCACAGGAACGGGAGGTAAGACAAAAACCTCAGAAATCCGAGACATTGGTGGGGAAAGGCAGAGGCAAGAGGACCCACTGGGCAAAGATCACCAGGCTGACTGGAGGAGAGAAAAAAAAATAACGAATAAATCAGGGGAACCAGCACAGACAATAGCCTCTCTCTCCACTCACCTTACAAAGCCGAGCAAAACAAAGAGCAGGAGCCATTTTACATATGTAAAGTGGCAACCTCGAGTAGCCAGGCAGAAAAACTTGACTCTGGTCGGGAGAAATAACAGGAGGTTAAAATCTAGTGAAAATAGGTGAAGCTAACGATCTGCAACTGTGAAAATCTGAGGCGGGTGGGGGGGGGCAAGCAAACTCACTGAGTACACAAACTCAGTAACCTTGGGACTGTGGCGACACTGGAGAACACATTGAGGGCTGCATAAACTCTTTGTGTGGTCCCAGGGGTAGATCAAACGAATACCCACAGAGGCCAGATTTCAACTACCCTCAATTCCACTCAGCTGTGCGGAATTACTTCCCAATTGAGTAAAAAAAAAAAAAAAAAGAGAGAGAGAGAGAGAGAGAGAGAGAGAGATCCAGCAAGGAGCAAGGGAGAGAACAATCTGGGTGAGTCACTTTTTGCACAGCCTTAAACCTGAAGAATCAAGCAGAGCTCTCTGGCCACACCCATCACAGCCTCTAAAGATCCATCAAAGCAGACAGCCCAATTAGAGGCACAGTAAAACGACAAAAAAAAAAACCACAGCAAAAAAAAAAAAAAAAAAAAAAAACATAGAAGCCGAGGAAACAAGAGCAAGGAAGACACTATGATGCCCCCAAATGAACAAGACACCCCAATTCAAGATTATGAAGATGAAGAGATAGAGGAAATGCAAGAAGCTGATCTCAAAAAATTGATAAGAACATTAAGAAGTTCTCAAAAACAAATTCTTGAACTACAGAAATCCTTAATGGACAAGATAGAAAATCTCTCTCGTGAAAATGAAATATTAAGGAGGAATCAAAATGAAATGAAACAACTAGTGGAACAAGAAACCGTGATAATGACGAGAAATCATAATGAAATGAAGAATTCAATAGATCAAATGACAAACACATTAGAGAGCCTTAAAAACAGAATGGGTGAAGCAGAAGAGAAAATATTGGACTGAGAAGACAGAGAACAGGAAAGGAAACAGTCAAATCAAAGAAAAGAAGAAATCAGAAATCTAAAAAATACTGTCAGTAATCTACAGATTACTACAGTAATCTACAGGATATTATTAAAAAACCCAACATTCAGGTTCTAGGAGTTCCTGAAGGCATGGAGAGGGAGAAAGAATTAGAAGGCCTTTTTAGTGAGATACTAGCAGAAGATTTCCCAGGTTTGGAGAAGGACAGAGGCATCTTAGTACAGGAAGCTTATAGAACCCCTAATAAACATGACCAAAAGAGATCCTCACCATGACATGTTGTAATCAAGCTCACCACAGTGAAACATAAAGAAGAGATCCTAAAATGTGCAAGAGAGAAATGCCAGATTACTCTCAGAGGATCTCCAATTAGACTCACAGCAGACTTCTCATCAGAAACCCTACAAGCTAGGAGAGAATGGCGAGACATAGCCCAGGTACTAAGAGAGAAAAACTGCCAGCCCAGAATATTATATCCTGCAAAGCTCTCATTTGTGAATGAAGGTGAAATAAAGACCTTTCACAGCAAACAGAAATTGAAAGAATTTGTCACCACTTGTCCTGCCCTGCAAAAGATGCTTAAAGATGTGTTACACACAGAAACGCAGAAACATGGTCACCAATATGAAAGTAGATAAAGGAAGGAAACCTCACAGCAAAAGATCACAGGAATCTCAAACCATATATTAGAAAATATCTTTGGCAAATGACAGGGCAAAGTTACTCCTTCTCAATAGTCACATTGAATGTTAATGGCCTGAACTGTCCACTTAAAAGACACCGATTGGCTGATTGTGTTAAGGAACAAAACCAATCTTTTTGCTGCTTACAAGAAACTCATCTTTCCAACAATGATGCATACAGACTGAAAGTGAAAGGTTGGAAAAAGATATACCATGCCAACAGAAATGCAAAAAGAGCAGGCGTGGCCATCTTAATATCGGACAACATAAACTTTACCACAAAAACTGTTAGGAGAGACAAAGAGGGGCACTATATAATGATTAAGGGATCCATTCAACAAGAAGATATAACAATTATCAATGTATATGCACCTAATTACAGGGCACCAGTTTATTTAAAAGACTTGTTAAGGGACTTAAAGGGAGACTTAGACACCAATACAATAGTACTGGGGGACTTCAATACTCCACTCTCAGGGATAGACAGATCAACCAGACAGAAGATCAGCAAGGAGACAGCAGATTTAAATGACACTATAGCCCAAATGGATCTAACAGATATCTACAGAACATTTCATCCTACATCTAAGGACTTTACATTCTTCTCAGCAGTACATGGAACCTTCTCTAGGATTGACCACATACTAGGCCATAAAGCAAGTCTCAGCAAATTCAAGAGAATTAGAATCATACTATTCAGCTTCTCAGACCACAAAGGAATGAAATTGGAAATTAGCAACTCGGGAATCCCTAGAGCACATGAAAACACATGGAGATTGAACAATATACTCCTGAATGAAAAATGGGTCATAGAAGAAATTAAAAAAGAAATCAAAAATTTTCTTGAAGTAAATGAGGATAAAAGTAAAACATACCAAAACCTATGGGATACAATAAAAGCAGTGTTAAGAGGAAAGTTTATATCAATAGGTGCGTACATCAAGAAATTGGAAAGGCACCAAATAGATGAGCTTTCAAGTCATCTCAAGGATCTAGAAAATCTGCAGCAAACCAAACCCAAACCCAGTAGGAGAAGAGAAATAATTAAAATCAAAGAAGAAATCAACAGGATTGAATCCAAAAAAAATTGCAAAAAATCAGCCAAACGAGGAGCTGGTTTTTTGAAAAAATAAACAAAATTGACACCCCATTGGCCCAACTAACTAAAAAAAGAAGAGAAAAGACCCAAATCAATAGGATCAGAGATGAAAAAGGAAACGTAACAACAGACACCACAGAAATAAAAAGAATCATCAGAAATTACTACAAGGACTTGTATGCCAGCAAATAGGGAAATCTAGCAGAAATGGACAGATTCTTGGACACATACAACCTCCCTAAATTGAGCCAGGAAGACATAGAAAACCTAAACAGACCCATAACTGACACAGAAATTGAAACAGTAATAAAGGCCCTCCCAACAAAGAAAAGCCCAGGACCAGATGGATTCACTGCTGAGTTCTACCAGACATTTAGAGAAGAATTAACTCCAATTCTTCTCAAACTATTCAAAACAATAGAAAAAGAGGGAATCCTCCCAAATCCTTTCTATGAAGCCAGCATCACCTTACTTTCTAAGCCGGAAAAAAATGCAGCATTGAAAGAGAATTATAGACCAATATCCCTGATGAACATAGATGCAAAAATCCTCAGTAAAATTCTGGCCAATAGAATGCAACAACACATCAGAAAGATCATCCACCCAGACCAAGTGGGATTTATCTCTGGTATGCAGGGATGGTTCAACATTCACAAAACAATGAATGTGATACAGGCAAAGACTTCTTGGAAAAGACCCCAGAAGCACAGGCAGTCAAAACCAAAATTAACATTTGGAATTGCATCAAATTGAGAAGTTTCTGTACTTCAAAAGAAACAGTCAGGAAAGTGAAGAGGCAACCGACAGAATGGGAAAAATATTTGCAAACTATACTACAGATAAAGGGTTGATAACCAGAATCTATAAAGAAATCAAGAAAATCCACAACAACAAAACAAACAACCCACTTAAGAGACGGGCCAAGGACCTCAATAGATATTTTTCGAAATAGGAAATCCAAGTGGCCAACAGACACATGAAAAAATGTTCAAGATCACTAGCCATCAGAGAAATGCAAATCAAAACCACAATAAGGTTCCACCTCACCCTGATGAGAATGGCTCACATTCAGAAATCTTCCAACAATAGATGCTGGAGAGGATGTGAGGAAAAAGGGACACTAACCCACTGTTGGTGGGAATGCAAACTGGTTAAGCCACTATGGAAGTCAGTCTGGAGATTCCTCAGAAACCTGAACATAACCCTACCATACAACCCAGCCATCCCACTCCTTGGAACTTACCCAAAGGAAATTAATTTGGCTAATAAAAAACCCATCTGCACATTAATGTTTATTGCAGCTCAATTCACAATAGCTAAGACCTGGAACCAACCCAAATGCCCATCAACAGTAGACTGGATAAAGAAATTATGGGACATGTACTCCATAGAATACTATACAGCAGTAAGAAACAACGAAACCCGGTCATTTGCAACAAGATGGAGGAATCTGGAAAACATCATGCTGAGTGAATTAAGCCAGTCCCAAAGAGACAAATATCATTTGTTTTCCCTGATCGGTGACAACTGAGCACCAAAGGGGGAACCTGTTGAAGTGAAATGGACATTATAAGAAACAATGACCTGATCAGCTCTTGTCCTGACTCTAGATGTACAATGTAATACTTTATCCTTTTTAGTATTGTTGTTGTTGTTGTTGTTGTTGTTGTAGTACTAGTGGTTGAACTCTGTAATTAACACATAATTATTCTTAGGTGTTTAAATTTTAACTGAAAAGTGATCCCTGTTAAATTTAAGAGTGGAAAAAGAGAGGGAGGAGATGTACAATTTGGGACATGCTCAATCATACTTGCCCCAAATGGTGGAGTTAGAAACGTGCCAGGGGATTCCAATACAATCCCATCAAGGTGGCATGTACCAAGTGATCTATTTCAGTTCACACTAGTCCAAGTGATCAATTTCAGTTCACAATTGATGGCTCTGTTAGGTCTAAGAGTCAAAGGGATCACATAAACAAGACTAGTGTCTGCTAATACTAACTGATAGAATCAAAAAGGGAGAGAAGGATCCAACATGGGAAGTGGGATACACAGCAGACTCATAGAATGGCAGAGGTCCTAAACAGCACTCTGGCCTCAGAATCAGCCCTTCATGATCCAGGGTGTTTCCCTCAGCTTCATGGGCATAGTATCAGTAGCAACCCATAACATATCCTGACCCTACCTGATAATATCAGGTTCCACATGTAAAAACCCAGCATCACCCTCCCATGCCACCTGAGAGCTGGAGGAAGTTCCATCTGCCTGTTGCAGAATCAGAACTGCTTATGTTAGTATAATAATCTTTGAAATAACTTGCACTCACTCGTGTTACCTATGATAATGCTCTACTGCATTATTCTGCTTCAGGCAGGTGACTACCAACATCACGAACACCTGGCTCCCACCCTTAGAGACCTGGTTAGAGACCATACTGCATCCTACAACACCAGTACTGTTAACAGTCAGTGATAATTTCCTCAAACCCACTGGAATCTAACTGGGAACTAAGGAAAAATCTACCTGTTTGTCACCTCTGTAGACCCATACCTTCTCAGGTTAAACCTCCTGCATACCTTGTAGTCACCCCAGGACTAGAGCAGTCCATATCCCCCAGTCCTGGGAATAAAGTGTTTGGAGTTATGAGCCCAGCACCAGTCAGACTCTCCCAGCAGAATATGAGGAATATCATGCCCACATCACCCAGTCCCGTAGCTATAGCTGTTGGTACCACAAGCTCCAGAATCACTCGGGCTTCCCAGTAGGACCACAAGACTGCTCACTTTGCCTCCCTTAGCACCAAGAACAAGGCCCTGGCTATCACAATCCCTAGTGTAACTGTCACCCAACTCACATTCATCTCAAAGTCACATGTCTTGCCCTTCAAACTGCTACCGCACAAGATCTCTGTGTTACTTGCAGACACAACTGATAATGATTAAAGCAAAAGAAGTCACCCAGAGATTACATTGCTGGGCTCATCTAGAATCAGACAAAAAATAAGCCAAGTGATATCCTACTCTATAAATAAAGCCCACTCTATAAAAAAGGGGATATTACACCAGATGTGCAAATATTGGCCTAGGAAGACATGAAACATGAAGAAGCAATGTAGCATAAAACCTCCAAAGAACACAATAGCTCCCCAGAAATAGATCTTGATCTGAAAAAATCTATGAAATGTCAGAAATAAAATTCAAAATAATGATTGTTTGGAAACTCAAAGCAATCCAAGAGACTACAGAAAGACACCTTAAAGGATGAGGAAAACAATAGGTGACATGAATGAAACTTTTTTTTTTAAGATTTATTTATTTATTTGAAAGGTAGAGTTACAGAGAGGCAGAGGCATTGGATAGAGAGAGATCTTCCATCCTCTGATTCGCTCCTTAGATGGCTGTAATGGCTGGTTGTGATCTGCTCCGAAGCCAGAAGCCAGGAGCCAGGAGCTTCTTCTTGGTCTCCCTTGCGGGTGCAGTGGCCCAAGGGCTTGGGCTATCTTCTGTTTTCCAGGCCATAGCAGAGAGCTGATTTGGAAACAGAGCAGCTTGGACTCGAACCTGTACCTATATGGGATGCCAGCACTGCAGGCGGCAGCTTTACCCACCCCACCACAGTGGGCCCCAAAACATTTATTATTAAAGAGATAAAAATTCACAAAAGTTTCCTACTACAGAGCTATCTGTCATCAATTTGGAGCGAACTTTGAAGTAGTACAATGAATTAATCTAAAGATTTATGCAAACATTTCCAAAATACTTGGAATTTTATTAATTTTAAAGGGAACGTCATAATTGACAAAATTTTAGTTTATGATAAAATACGTTGACCAAAAAGAGAAAATTCTAAAATCCTACAAAAATATGACATATGGAAATTATTTCCATGAATTTTTTCTAGGAATGAAACAGATAAGAAGCCTAACATGAAACTTAATCAATGTGTATTTTTATATTTTAAAAAAAATTGAATAATTACTCTTCTTTCACAGTACCTTGCTATCAAAGATCCTATATATTTTTCAATTGATTTTCATCTTTTCACTATAGAAATAAGATAAATTACATTATTTTTCCTAAGTCAAAGCTTCCTTTACAAAAATGGACAATAAAACTAAATGGAGGGGGGCTGACGCTGTGGCAGAGCAGGTAAAGCTACCACCTGTAGTGCTGGCATTCCATATTTGATTCCCGGGTGATCCACTTCCAGTCCAGCTCTCTACTGTGGCCTGGGAGAGCAGTGGACAATGGCCCAACTCCTTGGGCCCTTGCACCCACGTGGGAGACCTGGAAGAAGCTCCTGGCTCCTGGCTTCAGATTGGTGCCGCTCTGGCCATTGTGGCCAATTGGAGAGTGAACCAGAGGGTGGTAGACCTCTCTCTCTCTGCCTCTCTTTCTCTTTCTGTGTAACTATAAATTTCAAATAAATAAATAAATCTTTAAAAAAAACTAAATGGAGGAACATTAGAAATCATATAAAGGCAGGTGTTAGAAGGAAAGTAATAGAAGTTGCCAGAAATGAGCTTACTAGTTGTGAGTAAAGGAGACAAGAGATCTCAGGATAAGGGAGATGGCACTTAGGGAGTTACTTTAATTCTTTGAGTCTGTGGTGGTCAAGGCCAAGACTTTAATTATTCAAACATTTGTCATGTAATAGTTTTTTGTAAGTCCTATACTTGTGTTTATAATTTGGAAGAAAATAACTGACATGACATTCTAACTGAACAAAAGAAGAAAGAAAAATGAAACAGTATAGAAAAGAAAGACACAATAAACACCAAAAAAATTAATAGTGATGAGAGAGAAAAGAGGGAAAAAAGTCAATAATGGCAAGAAGAAAATGAATCATGAAATATCAACATAAATTATTTAGGTAGACAGCCTAATATAATATGTCATCATGAGTTCAGGGAAATATAGAAATTTTCTGAATGATGAAAACTAAGGAATAATGAAATGATAGTCATAGTACAGTAGATCATAGTCTAGTTTTCTTAAGTAACTTAACAATATTTTTCTTTAATATACAGTCTATCTGAATTTTCATCCTGATTTTCCCTTTACTTGTGTAGCCCTCCATATTTTTAATCGTAAATAATGTATACACATTTAGGACATCACATTTGTCTTGGAAACTCCAGTAAAGATTTATTGGCTAGATCTAAAATATTTTTAAATAATAACACACATGTGGAAAGACAATTAAAATTTTAGCTTGCCTAATTTTAATTAAGTCATCCAAATTTTTTCTTTAAAATATTCTCTACAGTTCAATAGCATAGTGTCCTTTAGTCTCTTAAGTGTGCTAATTTCCATCTCATTTCATATTGTAACCTACAATTAAACTTATGCAATTACGATATACATTCATATATCTATGTTTATCTTGTATATAGAACATTGTTATTGAGGGTGTTTTGCTTTTTATATTTTCCTAATTTATACAAAAGACACTTATTAATATTTTATTTCTCTTATAAAATATTAAAGTAGAATATGAAAATGCAACTCTGAAATTTAATTATGTGCACTGCTGCAAAATGTAATTAAGCATCTGTTTTGAAAAGACAGTAAAAATTGTATAAAATAAATCATACAGCTAAGGGAGTACTATTTTAAAAAATCAATTATACTCTGAAACACAGGAAGCTGCTTTTCAGAAATCATAACAAAGTGAACTGCTGGTAACCATCCTACTGTATATCCATTTCTCAAAATAGTACAAGTGCTTTCACAAAAAAATGCCAAGTCATTCATTATAAAATGACCCCAAGGCATAGATTTTCTCCAAGTGAGCTCCACATTTCTCCTTTGCAAAGAAATTCAACTTTTTAAAAATAGTGAGAAATGCTTAGCAACAGCAATTCAGTTGCCTTAAGTATGTACTGATTATAGAGTGTATAAATATATAGATGCTTGAATACCATTAATACTTATAATTTAAATACTTGAGTAGATATTTTCACTGAATGTTTAAATGCACAGCCCATTTGCAATAGCATTCATTATGCTCCATACCTATGTACTTAAAGTAAAAATTCCTATAAAAACATTTGTAAGCTTCTTAAGAAATAATTATTAAAATTATTTTAAGTGCAAGTAAATAACTTCACTAGGTGGGATCTTACAATACAGCCTCCTCAACATGTATAACCTTCAAAATATTTGAAATTATTCTTCTGAACCACTACTTCCAAATATCCACTTTGGTTATTTTGCCCTGAAACAATATAATGTTGTTTTAACACCTAGTGGCAGTTATTTTAGTTTCTGCTTTGGAGTTTTACAGATTAATACTAATTAAAATATTTTTCTCATTATATTAATGTAGTTGGACAAAATGAAAAGAGACTTATTAGAATCCGAGTGCTGTAGTTTTGTAGAGATTGTTTTTTTGGGTCTGTAATTTAACTCATCCAAACAATACCATCTGGAAAATAAGTAGACAATTTTGGTTAGTGTTCTGTTTACCTTTTGCACAATATTTAGCAACACATTTTAAAGTATATAAAAATGATAACTACTCAAATACCTTTCTTTTCTTTTTAAATTGTCTTTAGTTATTTGAAAGGTAAAAAAGACTTCCCATCTACAGGTTCATTTACAAAATGCCTAAAACAACTGAGGTTGGGCCTGCTGGGAGCAAGGAGCCAGAAACTCAACCAAGACTTTCAGTTGGGTGGCTAAAGCCCATTTCTTAAGCATCACCACTGCCTCCCAGGATCTTTGTTAGCAGGACCTGGAGTCAGGTATTCAACAGGTACTACACTAGATTAATTACTAGGCTAAATGCCTGCCCCAGTACATAGACCTTTCTTATTTTTCAGGTTATAAATCCTTCTTAGTGTTAGAATGACAAACCAAAAATATCCAACCATGCCACGCACGATTACTGGGAGTCGTGTTTGTATATGTAAAAATCTAGCCCAGTTTTTGAGACATGACTGTTTTCTTGAAATACTGGAAAAGAACTTGCCTATACTTTTAATCATAAGTCATATTTATTGTTTCAGTAGACTGAGTGTTTAGATGTCTATAATTCTGATTATTATATTTTTAGACATGTTCTCAACTGGCTACCTAAGGTAAAAATAGAAAAAAAACTGCAAAATGAACAAATTCATCTTTGTTTCCTTAGTTTCATAAAATATTTTGGAGATAATATTAGTTCATGGGCATATAACAAAATGTAGATATGTTAACGTACAAAGAAAACATCATTTTATTTCTGTGTTAGATTTTAATTTTAGTTGCTTCACATGTGTATTTTTGCAGCTCAAAATAATATATTAAACTAAGTGCTGCCAAGAGATCATGATGTTATTAGAGATGGGAAATGGAGGCTTAGTTTATGTGCATCAAAAAATCACAGGGCTGTAAGAATTACCTTTGTCTTCTATATTAAAAATGGTTTATTTCCAATATTTCCTATGAGTTTTATATTCTATTACATGAGAAGAACCCTTCACTTTTCCTTCCACTGGCCTGCATATTGCATAACTTTATATATTTCAAAAAGCATATATAAGTTGTATGTATTTGGAAAAAGCTAGATCTACCTCTATTTATTGTCATTTTTAAACAAGTTTGTATGTAAGGGTTTCCAGAAATTAATTTAACATTCCCAATATTTCTACAATTAAACAATATGAAATAAGAAGATTGACTCAACTTTGATGTTTTATTGCTGGCTAATTTTAAGTCCCACAATTTTCATTTATCTTCTGCGTTAACATCTGGAAATGTCTGGATGTCCCTTCTCTTGATACAGATAGGAAGCTTCAATTCTGAAAGGCCTGGCCCTTCTTCATAAAAAACAAAAACAATAACAAAACAAAACAAAAACAGACAAAATCTCCCTTTCTGACTACACCCCATAATCATCATAAAATCCCCAGTCAGTCTTTTTTTCCTCCTGAGAACATTTTAAAGATTTATGTAATCAAAAGGCAGAGCTACAGAGAGGTAAAGGCAGAGAGAGAGAGAGAGAGCGAGCGAGTGAGAGAGCCTCCATCCACTGGTTCACTCTCCAAATGGCTGCAATGGCCTGAGCTGAGCTGCTCCGAAGCCAGGAGCCAGAGGTTTCCTCCAGATCTCCCACATGGGTGCAGGGTCGCAAGCACTTGGGCTGTCTACTACAGCTTTCCCAGGCCATAACAGAGAGTTGGATCACAGGAGGAGCAGCCTGATCTCCAACTCACACCCATAAAGGATTCCAGCACAGCAGACAGCAGCTTTACCTGATATGCCCCAGCGCCAGCCCCCTGATAACATTTTTCAGTCAACTTGGAAAACTGTACTGTACTCCACAGAAAGTCTCAGTATGTAATCAGCATAACTTTCCATTCTGCCTCCTGAATGTGTGGTGTCCTCAGCAATGCCTTTATTTTTTTAAGATTTATTTATTTATTTGAGGCCGGCGCCGCGGCTCACTAGGCTAATCCTCCGCCTTGCGGCGCCGGCACACCAGGTTCTAGTCCCGGTCGGGGCACCGATCCTGTCCCGGTTGCCCCTCTTCCAGGCCAGCTCTCTGCTGTGGCCAGGGAGTGCAGTGGAGGATGGCCCAAGTGCTTGGGCCCTGCACCCCATGGGAGACCAGGAGAAGCACCTGGCTCCTGCCATCGGATCAGCGCGGTGCGCCGGCCGCAGCGCGCTACCGCAACGGCCATTGGAGGGTGAACCAACGGCAAAAGGAAGACCTTTCTGTCTGTCTCTCTCTCACTGTCCACTCTGCCTGTCAAAAATAAATAAATAAAATAAAATTTAAAAAAAAGATTTATTTATTTATTTGAAAGTTTGTTTTGGTGAAATGTTTTTGGTGAAACCAACAACTTATTGTTTAATATTATTCATTTCCTATGAACTTTTTGAAAATTTCTCATGACTCAAAAAGAAATGTAAGTGAATTAAATTTATAATCAATGCAGAATGACTGCTTGCAAGGACATAAAACAAGATCATCTCAGATCTATGAGTCTTTAGTTTTTTTTTTGTTTTGTTTTTTGTTTTTTTTTTTTGACAGGCAGAGTTAGTGAGAGAGAGAGAGAGAGAAAGAGACAGAGAGAAAATTCTTCTTTCTGTTGGTTCACCCTCCAAATGGCTGCTATGTCCAGCACGCTGTGCCGATCCAAAGCCAGGAGCCAGGTGCTTCCTCCTGGTCTCCCATGCAGGTGCAGGGCCCAAGCACTTGGGCCATCCTACACTGCCTTCCCGGGCCACACCAGAGAGCTGGGCTGGAAGAGGAGCAACTGGGACAGAATCCGGTGCACTGACTGGGACTAGAACCTGGGGTGCTGGCACCGCAGGTGGAGGATTAGCCTAGTGAGCCGTGGCACCAGGCATAGATATTTTTCTTAAAATCAGCCTATTTTCTTAATCATATCTTATTTTACTGTTCTGGTATTCTGAATGCGCCTACCCCATTGGCTTACATGAATATATTTACTGGGAATTATGTTGTTGATATTTGAATACATCACCACTCAATGAGATTCTTTATACTTAAAAAGGGTTGACACTACTTTGTGTGGATAGAAAACCATCTAATACCTTTACATATTAACATTTTGCTATAACTGTGAATCATCTTTTACAATAATCTCTTGCGGTGCAGTTGAATGTGTAGGTGATATGATTTTCCACATTGTCAATCACTTATCATGATGCAAAGTATTTAACCAATAAATAAAATTAATCCAGTCCCCAGCAGGATGTCTTTGCTGTCAACAATAAGGATCATATTTCTGCTAAAATTACTATTTCTCTGCCATGTGAATATCTCATGCATACATCATCTGTTTTAGGTAGATATTCTACATATAGATATGATGTCAAAAGTATAATCATCTATTTGACCCAGAGCATCATATTTGTTCTGGAAAATGCTTCTCTATTTGTTTAACCAAAGTCTTAAATCAGTGGTGGCAACTTTTTTATCAATTTCTATGAATTTTCACACTGACTAATTGGGATCTAAAGTGTATTTCAAGTACTTGACTGTGTGATGCACATCTTCATTTTCTATCATTACTTTGGAAAGTATACAAAGTTTGGTTTTGATTCATTGGTGGTCATTTTTTTTTTTTTGACAGGCAGAGTGGACAGTGAGAGAGGGAGACAGAGAGAAAGGTCTTCCTTTTCTATTGGTTCACCCCCCAGTGTCCGCCACTACTGTCACGCTGCTGCCAGCGTACGGCGCTGATCCAAAGCCAGAAGCCAGGTGCTTCTCCTGGTCTCCCATGCGGGTGTAGGGCCCAAGGACTTGGACCATCCTCCACTGCCTTCCTGGGCCGCAGCAGAGAGCTGGACTGGAAGAGGAGCAACCAGGACAGAATCCAGTGCCCTGACTGGGACTAGAACCCGGTGTGCCAGCGCTGCAGGTGGAGGATTAGCCTATTGAGCCGTGGCGCAGGCCTTTTTTTTTTTTTTTTTTTTATCTAAAGCTATGCTAACCTCCTGAACCTGGAGATATTTAGCATCCTGTCAGGCCAAAAAAGGAAAAAAAATAACAAACATAAATATAAAATCTTTGTAGGACAAATGATTTGAAGGAAAACCATGGGAAGTTCAAGCCCAAGTCATAAAATACCAAACAGGTTTGGCATTGCATTTCACATTTCAAAATTCCTTTCATTTGATATTTGGTTCAACAAGAAAAGGGTTCCATTAAGGTAACAAGAGATCTTTGCAAACAAATCCACTGTAACTGTAAAGAAAATGTAGCTAAAAATAATAAAACAATAAAAAGAAATGTTGAACGTGAACAGCATTCTGGCTAGCAATTAACAGTAGGAGGTCAGTTTTATCCTTTCCTCGTGTCATCATGCTTACCACTCCACTTTATTTCATTACTGAAATCCCTGTATACTCAGCTCATGCATGCTAGAACTCCCTAATTCTTTCAACCATAAATTACCTGGAATCAATAACTACAAATATCATATCACATTGTCAATCTGGACTTTGTTCTCTGTGCTACAGCATATGCTTCCGCTTAAGTAATTTGCACTTTGAAAATGTACTCCCTGCTGAACCTCTGACTATCTGAATTCTTTATTATCATTGCAAGCAAGGGAGATAATCAGAATTCTGTTATTGAACTAATTTGGGGAAATATGCATGGGTCACTTAACATAACTGAGAACCCTTTTAATATTTAGGTCCTTGCAGTCTCAAAATCACACAAAGAGGATGATAATAGATTTTTATATCAGTTCTCTCAAAGGGAAAAAAAAACAAAAAATGAAATTGTTTTAAAAATCTTAAACTGGGGCCAGTGTTGTGGCATAGAGGGTAAAGCTGCTACCTGCAGTTCTGGCATCCCATATGGGTGCCGGTTTGAATCCCGGGTGCTTAACTTCTGATTCAGCTCTCTGCTATGGCCTGGGAAAGCAGTAGAAGATGGCCCAAGTCCTTGTGCACTGGCACCCGCATGGGAGACCCAAAAGAAGCTCCTGGCTCTTGGCTTTGGATCAGCGCAGCTACAGCCATTGTGGCCAATTGGGGAGTGAAAACAGTGGATGGAAGATTCTTCTCTCTCCTTCTCTTTCTAATCTTTTTAAATATATTTATTTATTTATTTATTTATTTATTTATTTATTTGAAAGACAGAGTTACAGAGAGATCTTCCCCTGATTCACTTACTGATTGGCCACAATGGCCAGAGCTCAGTCAGGCTGAAGCCAGGAATTCCATCTGGGTCTCCATGGGGTTGGCAGGGACCCAAACACTTGGATCATCTTCCACCCCTTTCCCAGACAAATCACCATGCAGCTGAATCAGACGTGGAATGGTTGGATTTCAACTGGTACCCATGTGGGATGCCAGCATTGCAGGTGTCAGCTTAACCCACTGTGCCATTTTGCCAGGTCTGGTTCCCTTATTGTCAATTCCAAATCATACATATTCAATATTTCTCCTAAGACTTTTTCCTAGCAACGTTATTTTGCTTCTAATAATTTCCATATTCCCAATATTGGCTCTTGTCTTCCAAATATTTATAGTTTTATAAAGTACATTTTTCATATAGTTGCTTTTGAGTCTCCTACACTACTATGTTCCTCATCTTTCTGTACATGTGCATATGCTTGTGTGCATGATATTGCTATTATCCATGTATAATATAGATATTATATATACTTTTATTTACATTGTGAATCATGATTTTACATATTTTCAGTTTGATGCCTTAAACTTGAGTTAGTTAATGGGCTCATTTTTTCTGGAGTTATCAGCAGTACTGCAATCATTTTTCCTGAAGGAGGATCAAAGAAGTACATAATTATGTACTGGTTCTGGTAAGTTGAGGAAGATGCCCAGTACCTGGAGAAAAACCAGTGATTTGATTCATTCATTGCTGTGACAGCACAGATTACTGCTGGTATGGATTTATCCCTGGAACTGTTGACATAGAGCACCCATAGGGAAATACAGTCTTTCAACCAACTCAGGAGTTTTGGACAGCAATTGGTCAGGGGAATAAAGGCTCAACATTACCTTGTCAGTATGCATATGATCACTTGAGCAGAAACCTATAAAGCTTCTTTTGTGTTTCCTTCTGGTCTGGGTGGCTATCTGAAGTTTGCTAAAACTAGAATGACAAGATATGACTATCCTCAAGCAAATGAGAAGAAAGGCAACTTTTCACGAGTCTTTATTCTCCAAAGGTGGGTCTCTCTCTCTCTCTCTCAACTAGCTACTGCAATCTATGTATCCCTTTAATTTCTGTAGATCCTCCATTTTTGATATTTAGACACAGAATTATCATCCTCACTTATATTGGGAGAAAATATTTAATTCTGTTTGGTAAATATATTATTTACTTACATAGATGTTATTCTCCAAAATTGAAATCTACAGAGACATATCTTATTATATATGTTAACACAGTTCTGCCATTCCACTTTGTTTCTATCTTCATCATGACCTTGTTATTAAAATAACAAAAATGGAAAAAAATTTGGCTACTAAAAAGAATTAAATTCTACCATATGCAGCAAAATTTATGCAACTTGAGGAAACCATGTTGAGTGAAATAAGTTAAATACAGAAAGACAATGATTGAATGTTCTTCATTTTATGTGGGAGCCAATTTATAAAAAAAAATGCTTGTGTGTATCTGTATTGTTTTAAATGGTTTTGTAAAACTTTGCTTTACACTTTTATCAAACTAATGGTAAAGAATTATACTATTGCTTTAAAAATCTGTGATTACTTTAAAATTTACAATATGTAGGTGAATTCTTCATTTTTCCATTTTATTATTGCCTATATTTCCTCTAAACTGGAGTCTTTTTGCTTTTTGCTTGATCAACTCTTTATTTACTGGAGCCTTAACCCCTGACTTCAATGTAAATTAAATATATCATCCCAAAAAATAATAATAATAAAGTAGATTCTTGTCCAAGAAGATGCAAGTTTCAATGATTTCATTGTTTATGCCTGAAAATTCCTGAAAAACTCATTTTAATGAACAACAAAAATCTCTGTCCCTTTGATAAAATAAATACTTAATAAATTATAAATTACTTAAAATTAATTGAATCTCTAAAAACTCTTCAAAACATTCCTAAAAATCATCATTCATTATCATTCCAAATATTATATCATACTCATTATCCTGGATTGTAGGATCATCCTAAACCAGACTCCAAAATATGTGAATAGCCCATCTTCACTCTATCTCACTTTAAGATTCTCTGTGTAGTGCTCTCCCATGCCAGTTAGAGTAAATTCAGGTTTATATCATCAGTACTTTATTGTAGTGGTAATTGAAGAAACACGGTATTTAATAATTTTAGAAGTCTACCAAGATCCTGGTGGGACACCTCCATTATCCTAGTCAAAGATTCTTAAGTGGGAATTATTACAGTGCTCTGAGGCCCCTTGGTATTTCAGGAAAGACAAATTTCATGGACAGGTGTCCTGTGCATTCACACAGGTCCCACATTTATATGGCTCATTTGCTAATTTGAAGGATTTGCTATTACTACCTTAAATTTCATAGTAATGGGGCTGGTGCAGTGGTGCAATGGGTTAAAACTTTGGCCTGCAGTGCTGTCATCCCATCTGGGTGCCTGTTTGAATCTTGGCTGCTCCACTTCCAATCCAGCACCCAGCTAATGTGCATTGGAAAGCAGTGGAGGATGGCCCAAGTTCTTGGGCAGCTGCACCCATGTGGGAGACAGAAGGAAGTTCCTGGCTTTGGACTTCGGCATGGCCTAGCTCCATTATTGTGGCTGTTTGGGGAGTGAACCAGAGGATGGAAAATCTTTCTGTCTCTCCTTCTCTCTCTGCATAACTCTGCCTTTTAAATAAAGAAATAAATCTTTTTTTTTAATCCACAGTAATATTTTAGAAAGAGAGCACTTCATATTTCTTTTGCATGGGGTCCCACAATGTTATAGTCAGTACCACCTCTCTCTCAAGATTTGTTATAACTCAGTATGCAATGTTTAACATAAACATCTTTGAAAATACATAAACATATGAGTAATTAATGCTTCTTTTCTTAATGTGCATGAAAAAAAAAGAATCATCCCTCAGGGCATTTTTACCACTGCTGAAAGACCTTTCACAATGCACACTTTTAATTAGATTTGGATTTTGTAAAGCACACACTTATGAAGCGTTCTTCACAAAGATTACTATGGTAGAAGTAAGTGCATACATTCTATTTCTTGAGTAAAACAAAATAGTGCTAAAACATAATAGTAGCAAATGATATTAATTTTGTCTGTGTTTTCCCATAAAAATGGAGTAGGACATAAAGAGTAGTTCATTCCTTATTTTTAAGCTTGCAAATATTTAAAGAATAAACTTATTGTCCATCCAAAATAGAAAATATTTTAAAAGTTCATTGCTAACTACCTTTTAAAGGTAAATATCCATTTTCCAATAAAATATCCATACTTGTTAAATAATAAAAATTAGCATTTTTAAGAGAAGAACAGTTCTTTACAGACATTATCTCAATTTTTCTTTATAACAAACCTGTTAAGTGCCATGCCTTTGGATTCAGACGTTTCAAATTGGACAGTTTCTACATTAGTCAGCTTACATTACTACATTATTAGTCAGATTTTCATTATTACAGCAAAAATTCCTGAAACAAGCTACTTTGGAAAGGAAAAAGCTTGCTTTGGCTCACAATTTTGGTAGTTCACAGTCCAAGATTGGGTGGCTCCAGTATGTCTGGATCTGACGAGAGAAGATAGCGGGAGTCCTGCAGAGTGAGGTGAGCCAGGGAAAGAATCTGGGAGCACTTTCATCCATGTGGTCTCTGGTTTTAAAACCTCATTATATCCTCATAGGGCTCTACCTTAGCAACCTAACCCAATTCAATCACTTATCCAAGGCTCTATATTCAGAGACCGTAATTGGATTAAGTTTCCACTCTCTCAGCATCATTAATGAAAGACTTTGGGGTTTAAATATCTCCATGAGTTGGGAAGCCAAAATTTTTCAAACTATAGAACACTTCTTCAAAGGGTCGTTGAAATAATGCCTAAAAAAAAGTGTAAGTACATCTCACTATTTTAGAGATGATATTAACATATTTAAAGAGTAATTATGTAATTCAGAAAGGGAAAGTGTTTACACAGTGCATATCAGATAGAACCTATATGTCATAATCCAAATGAAAGCAACTGAGTACTGAGTAAATACTGAGGAAGCAGCATTAATATATAGCAAATATGACACTTGTCCTTTTAGAGAAATCAGAGAGTAAAAGCATTAGCATATTAATAATATCAATAGATTTTGTGTTTTAAATTTATTATTTATATTTTATAATTTATTCTACCTTAACTTTAAATTTTTTTTCCTCGATGTATTTTTTTAAAAGGTTTATTCATTTTATTTGAAAGACAGATTTACCGACACACACACACGGAGAAAGAGACAGAGATTTTTTCCATCCATTTGTTATCTCCCCAAATGGCCTCAATGGCTGGGACTGGGCCAGGCTAAAGCCAGGAGACTGGATCTTCTTCTAGGACTTCCATTTGGGTAGCAACGGCCTAGTACTTGGATGATATTCTGATACATTCCAGGTGCATTTACAGGGAGCTGAACAGGAAATGGAGCAGCTGGAATTTGAACTGGTACCTATATGTGATGCCAGCACTTCAGGCTGCAGCTTAACCAGCTCCTCCAATTGTGTATATTTAAAATAGTCTGCTTCAAGTTCACTCATTCTTTCCTCTATTTGATCTATCTGCTATGAATGTCTTTTATCGTGTTTTTAATTTCATTTAGCCTGTTTTTCCAGTTGAACAATTTCTGCCTGATTTTATTTAATTATTTCCATCTCTCTATCATCTCTATGTTGAATGTTGTTCATTTCTGTTTTCTTGAATTTAATTGAGTTTCTTTAAAACATTTATTTTGAAATCCTCATGCAGATATTGGAAATTTCAATTTTTAGGTGAAATTTCTGGTAGCTTACTTTGCTCTTCTGGAGTGGTTATGGTTCCCTGGAATTTTCTGATGCTTCTTGGGATATAAAATTGTCTGCCTAGAAATTCTAAACAATCTATTCTGATGCTAAGTGAGTTTACTTCTCAATACTTTACCTATCAGCCAAAGGTGATGCTTGGTTGGGGTATACCACAGCTCAACCAAGACCATAGAACTCTACTGGGCATTGAAGCAAGCCCAGAAGCTGTGTCTGGGGTCACTGCTCTACAGATAAAAAACATTAGAATTTTTTCAATGCAAAGTTTTATAAGCTTGGCATTGAGTTCCAAAACAGTCCTGTGATTCCTTACTATTTGTGAAGAGATGTAAGAGGAGTGAAAAAGGTAGTTCCTAATCTACTCATGTGGTCCCTAAGTAGGTCACACCTTGGCCTCATAGTAACTTGTCCCCATATGATATTGAGAATGCACACCAGGCCCACAAAAGACAGGTGATACTACGTACTAAATCAAGTCTGTCTTACTGTGCTGCAAATATCCACTTAATACTGAGCAAGTCTAGATACTTCACATGCACTGGCCTAGGAATGGACACTTAGGACCTACCCAGTACTGGGTTTTTCCAGCTCAACACTGAGTTGCAAGACAAAGTCATTTGGTCCCTTGCTGTCTCTCAAAGTTGGAGGAGTGTGGTAATGGTCTCATGGATTCCCAGATTGTCCCCAAGCTGGGTTACCTAAGTTTCTCAGACTCACAAAGTCCAAGTGGTGTCTTCCTGGTCCACCAGCAGAAAGCAGTGACACAAGCCTAAATGAATTGGCCCAATGGAGTGCTAGTCTGTCTGATGCTGGCAAGTTTGGAGGTCAGTAAGTCAGCACCGGCAGGGTGTTAGAAGTTGTTGGGCTTTATTTTGTACCAGGTCTTGGGACAGCACTCTCAGCTTTGATCACTAAGGGCAGCCCTAAGCTCCTTCTCCTGGCTTCTTTGCATGCCTGGAGTTTTGCTTTTATAACAGTTAGAGGAGCTCCATATTATAAAGTTTATTACAATTTTCTGTTCCAGTCATGCCATGTTGACCTTTTAACTTTATTTCCCTGTGGTCATCTATGGACTATATAATGTTCTGTTTGATTTTATTACTAATTTCAACATTTTATTTTCATTTTCTTGTTGATGATGACTAACCATTTCATAACTTTGATATTTACTAATTAACTATCATTCTTATTTTATAAATTTCAAATTTTTACATAGCAAATTATTTTATAAATATGTTTTGAATGTAACAAAACTTTAAAATATTTTCTGACCAAAAACTAGATGTCACAGAATAATTATTAGTAAACCTTAAAATATGCAAGGTAAAATGAAATTCTAGAATTCTCTTAAGTTTATATATCAAAAACATATCTAAGATTGGTATAAGAAATAATCTCAATCTTTTATATTTCTTCACCTAAAATGCTCACCAGAGTTACTAATTTCAATAGAGCCCTTAATGTCAGTCTATTCTCTACTCTCAGAGATTCATTTAAGTGGCTAAACTTCAGATAAAGCAAACATTTCTTAAACTTTGCTAATATGCTCCTCATACATGCTGGATAAAATCACACTCCACCCTCAGCTCCTACTGCTTTCTCTGGCTCATTTGAATCTTGCTACTCTGGTCATACACACTACAGCCAGGCATGCTTCGCTATGTGATTAGTGACACCATTGTTCTCTCTACCTGAAATGCATTCCCCAAGAACTTCAACAACCAACCCCCTAAATTCTTTCAAAGTTTTGATCAAATGACACATTCTGTTTTTAGATATAATTAGTTATAACCCCATAATTTGTAGTTATAACCATTAACCTACCACTTCAAATTCTCACAACCTGCTTAGATTTAAATTTCCCAATGTATTTCTCATGTTTCAATGTACAAGAGAAGATCTGCAGTCATAAACATATTCCATGAAGCTATGAAACTAAAAATCTCTTGAGTATACAGTCATTTGTGCATCCATATAAATTCAATGTAAACACTATTTAATAAGATTGAGATGTTTAATAGGTATTTTAACTGTTTAATAGATGCTGATTCTGTGTCACATATCTGAGTGCTTGCCATATCTTGCTGCCTCAAGCTTTCTGCTAATAAAGACACTGCAAGGTAGCATTGATGGCTGAATTGATTGGATTACTGCCGCCTGGTAGGAAACCTGCACTGAGTTCCTGACTTCCAGTTCAGGCCTTGGCTCAGCCTGGGACGTTGTGGGCATTTGGGGAGTACATGAGCAAACGGGAGCTCCCTCCCTGTCTGTCTATCTGTCTCTCTGCCTCTCAAATACATAAACCAAAAAAAAAAAAAAAAAAATTAAAAACTAAAACAATCTATTATTCAAATATGTAATTGTGTAAATACTGAGTGAGTGGAATAGTGAATAACTCCAAGTTTTGAGGTTAAATAGATGATGGCTTGAGATAAAATTTAGACAAAGGTGAAATTTTGAGGAATGGAAAAGTAGTGGCAATGACATTAAATTCTCTCTATCTTTAATATGAAGGCTTGTAAATGTGTATATCCAGGGACACTTGCTACTTTAGGACTAGGAAAACACATTTATAGTAAAAAGATATTTCATATATGTGAATGTTTGCATGCATATGCATGTGTGTATCTATTGCATTCATCATGTGAATAGTTATCAAGTGATTTACATTTGTTTGACTCTGTTCTTAGTGTCTTTATATCACGGGTGATAATTCATACTCCTGTTCTTTAGAACTTTCATATTTCTCTTACATTTCCTACTTTGAAGTATTTAACTTTCACATTTAATTTGATTAATAAATGCACTATAGTAATAGCTTTTAAAATACATAATTTTTGTAATTATATGAGTGAGCATCCTTAATTGTTAAACTTTTCATTTAATTAGACAAGAAAATTTTCATTCTGATGGCTTTGGTTATTGCTTTTGTTCTTACATTTCTAGTTCCTTTGTTGGGAAATTATTTAATATAATATTCTTATCACCATAATCATCTTGTATTTTTGACTTTTTGATTCTCAATTTGTAGAATGCTTTCATAGCTTCTCCTTTGCATTATCATGTCACTACTTTTGTAGTTGGAAGTCTATTTACTTACTTTAAAATAGTTTAATTCCCCCAAAAAAATAGTTTAATTCCATTTTCATTTTCACTGAATCTTTATTACATCTAACTATATAATCTTTTTTCCGCACTGTTTTCTCATATTTTGGTATGCGTTTATCATTTTATTTCTTAAATTATTTATTAATAAACTATTTCAGAGGAAACAGTCATTTTAGAACCCTGTGGTTTCTTCTTCACTCAGGAAACCTTCACATGGAGTAGGTTAGATTTATTTTGAATAATATGGTTTGGAAAGGTGAGTCTTTTACAACATGAATGAAGCTGGTCAACGTTTTCTAAAATAAAATAACTTAAACATAGAAGAATAAACACTTCTTGATTTTACATTCATATGTAGAATTTTTACCAAACTCATGGAAGCAAACAATAGAAAGCAGAGGCTGGCAAGAACAGCAGTGGATGGGGAAGTGTCAGTCAATAATTTAAAATTTCAGTTAAATGTGATGAGTAAGTTCAGATTTATTGCACAACGTGGTGACTTGTATGTGGTAGTATTGCAGACATTTTATTCATTAAAATCCCTGACAGAAGATTTAAATCATCTCAGATCAAGAAGAAAATAAAAAGGATGCATGTTATTCAGGTTTTTGTCACTAAAGCAGAAGTATCTGAGAGAAGCTACGTATGAAGGAAGGAGTTTTTGATTCATTGTTTGGGAAATTCAGTCTGAGATGAGGCAGCCCATCAGTCTGACTTACGGTGACGGTTGTAAGGTAATACTACAGAGTAAAGGTTATGGGGTCCCCTCTGTGGTGCAGCTGGTTAGGCCCCAATCTGAGGTGCCAATATCCCAAATGGGCACCGGTTGGAGTCCTGGCGACTCCATTTCTGATACAGCTCCTTACTAATACAACTGTGAAAGCAGTAGAGGATGGCCCAAGTTCTTGGGCCCCTGTACCCACGTGTTGCGATCTGGAGAGAGCTCTTGGCTTCAGATTTTGGCCTGGCCCAGACCTAGCCATTGCTTCCATTCAGGAAGTGAACCAGTGGAGGGAAGATATCTCTCTCTGTCCCTCTCTGTCTCTGCAAAAAATAAAATAAATTTAAAAAAAGATGAAGGATCATGTGATGAGCCAGGATACAGAGAAACACCAGGAACATCCTCACCCTCTATCTCCATGTAGCATATCTTTATAAGGATACCATGATTTGGTCAGTCCAACAACTTAATACAATCTAATCACTTTCCAAAGGCATTTAGACATCAAAGATGGATTACATCTCTATCCTTAATTCATCAACCACAAATAAGGACTTTGGGGCAAGGCCCTAACACATGGACCTTTGAGGAACACCCAAACAAATGTCTAAATTATAGCATTATCTGAGGACATGGATATGTTTATTACTTTGAATTAATCATTGCACAATGTACCGATATATGACAAGTATATAAAATGTTAACTACTTAAAAAGATTTTGGGGGACAGGCGCCATGGCTCACTTGGTTAATCCTCCACCTATGGTGCCGGCACCCCATATGGGCACCGGGTTCTAGTCCCGGTTGCCCCTCTTCCAGTCCAGCTCTCTGCTGTGGCCCGGGAGGGCAGTGGAGGATGGCCCAAGTGCTTGGGCCCTGCACCCGCATGGGAGACCAGGGGAAGCACCTGGCTCCTGGCTTTGGATCAATGCAGCACTGGCCGTAGCGGCCATTTGGGGAGTAAAACATTGGAAGGAAGACCTTTCTCTCTGTCTCTCTCTCTGTCTGTAACTCTACCTGTCAAATAAAAAAAAAAAAAAAGAAGAAGAAAAATTGTTTTCTTTTTCTAATAGAAAATTTTCACAGATTATTATGTCATCTGAATTTATTAGTTCTCTATGAGACTGAAATGCCTATTGTTGATATGATTAAATTGAAATAAACAATTTGTAAAAAACAATAGGTATTCTGTTATCTAAATTCTATTTGATGGATATAAATTTCATGGGGAATGCCATGTGCAGATTAATACAGAACTCAAAATCTGAATATAGAAATTAAGCATTTATGGGGAAATGTAGACAGAAATACTACACACATTCAGGAAGGTATCATTTACAGTTATAAATGAATGCAGAAAGAAATATGAACAAGTGTTAATGATCACTAATTTTATCTGATCATTACGCAATCATCAGGAATGCCCTAGAATAATATTTTCCACACATTACCAGCTTCAAAGATTTTCACAGTCATTCAAATGTAAAAACTAGTGATACGGAAAATGACTCCTTATTCCTAGTTTGAACATAGAATCTATCATTAAACCTGAAAAATTCTGAGTAAAATGACTAGAATAAGTAAAATTATACAGGCTTTGAAATATTTAGTATTGACCAATAATAGTTAACAATATGAGTAAGATCATCTTAGCATTCTGATAACATTCTGAAACATTAAAATGAGAGGTTGATGCTGTAGAATATGCCACTTCAAGTCCTGACTGACTTGAAGTGGACTTCAAATGGACTGACAAGTCCATTTCCAATCCACCTTCTTGCTGTTGTGCCTGAGAAAGCAGCAGAAGATGGCCCAAATGTTTGGACCACTACCATCCATGTGGGAAACCCCGATGAAGCTCCTGGTTCCTGGCTTCATCCTGGCACAGTCCCGGCTTTTCTAGTCATTTCTGGAATGAACCAGCATGTGGAACATTACTCTCCCTTTCTCTTTCTTTCTGTCTCTCCCTCTCTCTCTGTAAGTCTGCCTTTCAAATAAATAAATAAATAAATATTCTAAAAATCAATAGGAGACATGTAAATATATTTTAAAGCAAATATAAAAATAAATTATATGTGTGGTATATTATTTTATGTTCTTATTTTAAATTGTTTAGCTGATTTGATTGCTTTGTTTGATTCTTTTATGGGTGTTAGCATTAAATAGCTCTGGGCTGGCCCATATGAGATGCCGGCACCTCAGGAAAGGTCGCTAACCCACTGTGCCACAGCACCCGCTCCTCAAAGTAATTTTTTTTTTTTGACAGGCAGAGTGGACAGTGAGAGAGAAACAGAGAGAAAGGTCTTCCTTTTGCCGTTGGTTCACCCTCCAATGGCCGCCGTGGTAGGCGCACTGCGGCTGGCGCACCGCGCTGATCCGATGGCAGGAGCCAGGTGCTTCTCCTGGTCTCCCATGGGGTGCAGGGCCCAAGCACTTGGGCCATCCTCTACTGCACTCCCTGGCCACAACAGAGAGCTGGCCTGAAAGAAGGGCAACTGGGACAGGATCGGTGCCCCGACCGGGACTAGAACCTGGTGTGCCGGCGCCGCAAGGGGGAGGATTAGCCTAGTGAGCCGCGGCGCCGGCCCAAAGTAATTTTTAATTGAGAAATATGTTCTTATAGATAATGAGATCCTTGGAAATTCAGGGCAGATTCTGATAATGAAAAAGAAATTTTTCTTCTATTTTGTTTTACAGAAAATGTTTTCTTTTTTTTTTTCCCACAATTTTTGGGAGGATGGCCAATTCAAATTACCTTTACTTAAAAAAATATTATACTAACTCAACAAATAATTATCCTGTATTTGAAAATTTTGTTTTACAAATTTGGTCATTGATAAATCATAGGTCTTCTCAATTTTGTATCATTCTACTTCCAAAGACAACTTTATTGAATTGAAAATATGATCTAAATCTAGAATTGCTTTGATAAACTGAGATTCTATAGTACTCTAATTACAAAATTAAATCTTAAAGATTTAATTAAATCTTAAAGATTTTTATCTTCAAATCTTTTAATTTGTGTAATTATTCTCTAATTATTCTCTTTCTACTATGGAGATAGATTTTATTTACTTTCTGCTTAGAAGTTTCTTTTTTTCTTTTTTTTTTTTTTTTGACAGGCAGAGTTAGACAGTGAGAGGGAGAGAGACAGAGAGAAAGTCTTCCCTCTGTTGGTTCACGCCCCAAATGGCAGCTAAGGCTGGCAAGCTGTGCCGATCCGAAGCCAGGAGCCAGGTGCTTCCTCCTGGTCTCCCATGCAGGTGCAGGGTACAAGCACTTGGGCCATCCTCCACTGCCTTCCTAGGCCACAGCAGAGAGTCGGACTGGAAGAGGAGCAACCAGGACAGAATTCAGTGCCCCGACTGGGACTAGAACCCGGGGTGCCAGCACCGCAGGTGGAAGACTAGCCTTGTGAGCCGCGGTGCCAGACAGAAGTTTCATTTTTTAAATAAATTTTAAGTCAAAGAATCTACAGAAACTGATGTGTTGAATAATTTTAATATAGATTTCCATTTGGTTATGAATGAAATTCAACCAAAATTTAAAGAAACCGTTTGTTTTATTTAAAAGTACTTTTCTGGGGGCTCAATATTTCTAAAACATGATTTATTTCAGAAAGAAGGAAATAATCCTGCACTATTTTCAGCTGTGCTTTTCTTTCTAAGGGTAATAATTTTGTACTTACTGTTTAACATTTAAATAGACTTAGATATATTGCAATTACATGCTTCACTTTCTACAGAATAAATGTTAAAATTTCATTTTTAGTATATATATATATATATATATATATATATATATATATATATATATATAGGATGAAGTCACAAACAACTATTGGAATTAACCATTTTTTATATTTCAAATGTCTTAAGACATAGATATAAAACTGGATCATTAATTGTCCTTCCAATATTCTGTTCATACCTCCAGCACATTAAGAGATATCATTGTTCAGAGTGAGTGTAAATAAGCATGTCTTGAGAAATCATAGATACACCAAAGCCATTTCTATTGGTTTGTTTTGTTTTTTTGTAAGGAGGAAACATATATGTATATGTATGTATATACATATATACACGGGCAGAAGAGAAAGAACCTGACTAAAGCTAATATCAATAATTTTTTGTGAAAATATTTAATTATATAAAAGCTACAGTTCAATTTGGAAACAACTCTTGGGAAGAACAGTAAAATGGTAGTGTAGACAAAATTGTGTTGATGGTTTTAGAGAATATTCATGAATAATTCAACTTAGTAATAAGAGATTTCAAGATATGTACTTCTTTTGGCCAGAAGAATGTGAAAGGCAATGAAAATTTTTACATAATTTGAATAAAGAATGAACATGCAATAGTTAGTATGTTTTCCAGTTAGTTTTAAGGAAGTGTTTCATGGGAATTGGGAAGGACTCAGAGGTGTAAACATGAACATATAATGATGCCAGGAGTGGGGATTTGGCATTCATGAGCATGCACACATACAACAAACCTTTCGGGATTGCTGATTTGATCAGAGATGTATGTTGAAAGCATTTCACATCTATTTCCCATCTCTTATTCCACGATGCAATTATTGGGAGAAGCAGTGCCAGTAGTTGAAAGGGGAGTTTTTTCTCAAGATAATTATCCTCTCAGAACTCATTTGGATTTTGAAATCATAAATGTCTGCTCTTTTGATTATTCACTTTGGTTTGCTGTTACTGACAGTTTCTGTTACTTACACAGTAACATGATTTAAATACATAAAAGAGAAGATAAAAAAATTAAAAAGAGAAAAATACAATTATCCAGAACATAATTTGTATAGCTTTTGTAAGTATTCTCTTGCTTTGTGCAAATATATATATTTGTGTGTATATATATGAGTATATCTTGAATTATATACAATGTTTTATAAAACCCAATTTGTATATTTAAATTATTCATGATTTTTTTGAGTCTTAAATAGATTTGTAAAAGTGATTCTTACTGGGGATGGCACTGTGGCATAGTGGGCTAACTTCCTCTTCTGATTCTGCTCTCTGCTTAGCCTGGGGAAGCAGTGGAGGATTGCCTAAGTGCTTGAGCCCTGCACTGATGTTCGAGACCCGGAAGAAGCTCCTGGCTCCTGGCTTCCAGTTGACTCAGCTCTGGCTTTTGCAGCCATCTGGTGAGTAAATCTGGGTGGAAGACCTTTCTGTGTCACTCCCTCTCTCTGTCTGTAACTTTCTCTCTCAAAGAAATAAAATATTTTTAAAAAATGATTCCTACTGCCTGAGGTTTCCACATGATTAGTGTATTGTTATCATCCAGCAAGTCACTTGTTATTGATGAACAACTTATTGTTGAACATCAAGGTTATTTTTAAGTTTAAATCTTAGAATTAAGATCACAGAAATATATTGCTTTATAGTCTAGCATTGAAATATGTAATTTTTTATTTTATTTATACTTGTGAATTATGTTTTATTCTTCTTTACTTATTTTCCATAAAAGGTTATTAGGTCTTTTTTTGTGTAATACAAATGACACTTTTAAACATCTTTTTGAAGATGGAAAGACTTCATTGTGCAAATATTTAAATAAGAAAAATGCAATTGAGTCATTAAGTTTAAAATATGAAAGGAGAGGGAGATTGGTAGCTTTTTGTAAGTTAAGAAGGAGACTACTTCATTATATTAATGAGGAAAGGAAGATAAAACAGTGGTTAAACAAGATAAAAGTTTGCATTTTTTTTCACCTAGGGAAACTCTCATTATTGAATTCCTATATACTTTTGTCTTCTTGTACTATTATGCTAATATCTATGTTCCATCCAAAGAGATAATAATGGTGCTTATTGCTTTACCCAGGAACAATATAAAAAGGATTAAATTTCAAGTGAGTTACCCATTAAGTTTCTTTTCTAGACTTCCCAATATATATTTTTTCTTTATCAGTCTATCTAGGATTAGGATTTTGTCAAATACACATAGACGAACAAAAGTAATGAAATGTAATACTTTCATTGAGAGTACTGTTTCCCATAATAAAGTCAACTAGCATGTTCTTTTCATACTTAGAAAGATATGGTCTGAAAAATTCAATGGTTTTATTTGGGATTTAATTATTTTTTAATTTTCTTACAGATCATTGTGTGGCTCTTTCAAGTTTGGCATTATTTTAGATTATAGTTTTCTGATTATTCCTTACTTTTGCCATCAATATTCTATGGAATATTCAATTGTTGCTTTCATTTTACATTTGTAGACTACATTTTAAAATTTTAATTTACTATTTTTTCAAAAGTATTATAAATTTCCTGAGACAAGAACAACTATTTGAAGAAATGATCGATTAATATGATGCAAATATGTTGAACACCATTAATCTACAGCTTTAAGAAGTTCAATACACATCAAGTACGTGGCACATGAAGATCACTGTTATATTTAGTTACATATGCTTATACATCTGCAGAAACTAAAAGAAGATGATACCAGGGAAAACATCAAAGGAAATATATGTATATAATTTATTATAGTTGTGTTATTGTGTTACATATTCTTGTAAAATATTGTCATTGCGAGAAATTGAGAAAAGAGCGTGCTGGATTTCTTTGTATATATTTTCATAATTGAAAATAAATCTGTAATTATCTGAAAATTAATTATTTTACTAGCAACTAGATGGAAATAAAGATAATTCCAAATTTTTCTTGAGAGATAATTGTATGTGACAAGCAATCTGAAATACTTAATGAAAAAAGCCCTTCTGTTTAAAATTCTGTACCAAAGTAAATATCTTTCACAAATGGAAAGAAAGTTAAGGCTTTTTGAGAAATGTGATAATGGGAACAGCCCATCATTTAAGAGCACCACTACAGAGTGTTAATGTAAAATCAATGACAACAAATGAAAATATGGATCTGTTAGAATCAATGGAAAATAATTTAAAGTTATTACTATAAAATTATTCTCTATAGTGAGCTTAGTCCTGGAGATATTGTACACACATCTGTCAATCTCAAAGTGTGAGCTAAAATAAGGAATGATTGAATCAGGTGCTGTGACTTTTGCCCAGCTTTCTCATAATCCACCCAACCATGCTCAAGTACAGTGTGACATTAACACAGAATGGTAGTTTTCTTCACTGGGTGGTAATGGCAAATGACACTTTCCACCACTTGGTCTTACTGACTACCAGAGGGTGAAACCCATAAAAATCAGCAAAACCTGGGACCTCCAGTACTCAGAAAACAGTGGTCAGACCATTGCTTCATTCCAAATACTCAGTCACTCAGAAGTGGACTCCCAGTGAACTGAAATACTTCTTGGAAATGACTAGTGAATTCTAGGGCAATCACCTGCATGATTTCCTCACTTTGTTGGTAGACATGAGTCAGAGGATGCATAATCAGCTTGTATGAATGGAGCCATCTATAGACTGGCTTTGAATTGGAATTTCATGTAGAATATGACCAACATTTATGTTAGCTTACAGGAGATGTCATGGGTGCCTGAACCAGTAGAACATGATTGTTTCTTTCTTGTAGGTTATCAATATGTAGTAGGTACCTGTCACGATTGAGTAGGTTGACAAGTGCACTGTTATGTGAACTCTGCAATGCAGAATTTCTTTCACTAGAAAATGTACTGGATTATGTTACAACTCTTTTGTGAACCTTATATTGGAAATAAATTTTAAACATTTCAAGTCATATTGGTGTCTTACCATGTATTTTCTGTTGTACATTTGTTAAGCTGTTCCCCCCCCCCAAAAAAAAACCTAATAACTTGTTATAATAAAGATATATCAAACACGATAAATAAATGATTGTTTTATAACTGATCATCCAGAGAATGTGGAGAATAGAAAAATATTAAAATGTAAATTTCTTACAAAATGTAAGTTTTATGGGTTACTTATAGTTTGGGGTCACCCAAGGCCCCTGCATGGAATTCCTGGTTGACAACATCTGATGGTAAAGGTTAGTGGAGTGACAGTAGAGACTTCATGAAATTATGATATCTAGGACTGGACCCACTGAGAGATGTTTAGGTCACTGGAGATGTATTTCTCAATGGAGGGTTGCTTATGAATTCTAAGCTGACCCAGGAGCTCTCTCTGCCTCCTGATTTGACACGCCATGCTTCCTCTCTACATGTTCCACCATCAGCCACTCTCATCAGATACCAAGATATAGAGCCACTTGATCTTGCACTGTAAACCTCCAAAACTGGAATGAAAAGAAGCATTTTTGTTTACAAGTTAGTTTCTCACAGATATTTTTTGAAATAATGGAAGCTGATTAAATCAAAGAGCAATGGTTTTCATGGCTCTTGTAAAAATGTTTGAGTATTCCTTATATCAGCTGAAATAAAAGGTATAATAATTCTGCAGCTAAATAAAACTGTTTCTTTCAGAAAAAGGAAAGTGTATAAAATTATACATATTTTAAATATTATTTTTTTAAAATATTCTAAGCCTACTTAGAGAAACTTTGTGTATCACTTTAATAAGTTGTCCAATATATATATATATATAATACATACATACATGCTTATTTTAGGTAAATAAATAGGAATTATATCATAGGAAAATAAATTTAAGTGTTAGAAATAACTTGATGTTTAAAATAATGAGATTTTGAATTACATTTTTGAGGAATTGGGAAAGTAACACATGAATGCCTACTAACATTCATTATACCTAGTAATATCGAGAATTATTTGTCGTTATGGAAAACAAAAGGAAGGCAGAGAGACAGAAGACTTTGTACATATAATTGTCTTTGTCAGAACAAGAGGAATAATTTAATTTTTGAAGGCAGGAGCTTCTTCTGGGTCTCCCAAGTGGATGCAGGGGCCCAAGGACTTGGGCCATCTTCTACTGCTTTCCCAGGCCACAGCAGAGAGCTGGATCAGAAGTGGAGCGGCCAGGACTTGAACTGGCATCCATATGGGATGCTGGCACCGTAGGAGGCTGCTTTACCTTCTATGCCACAGCACTGGTCCTCTTTATTATTTTTAAAAATTTATTTACTTCAGTTTTAAGAAGTGTACAGTCATACTGGACTACAGAAAATTTAATAAACGGGCCGACGCTGCGGCTCAACAGGCTAACCCTCCGCCTAGCGGTGCCAGCATACTGGGTTCTAGTCCCGGTCGTGGCGCCAGATTGTGTCCCTGTTGCCCCTCTTCCAGGCCAGCTCTCTGCTGTGGCCAGGGAGTGCAGTGGAGGATGGCCCAAGTGCTTGGGCCCTGCACCCGCATGGGAGACCAGGAGAAGCACCTGCACTCCATGGGAGACCAGGAGAAGCACCTGGCTCCTGGCTTCGGATCAGTGTGGTGCACCAACCGCAGCCATTGGTGGGTGAACGGCAAAGGAAGACCTTTCTCTCTGTTTCTCTCTCATTGTCCACTCTGCCTGTCAAAAAAATTAAATTTTTTTTAAAAAATCAATAAACATAGGAAATGCATTTTTTATACTCTTGAGCCTCATTATATTAAAAAAGGAGTTATTAAAGTGGAAAGAAAAGAATTGATAACATTCTTCTAAAACTGTCTATTCCTTTTTCTGTTTGTGTTCCTACTATTTTTAAAATAATATCTGAGACAAAACTTCTACATACCTGTGCTTTAGTCCAAATTATTTCAAAATATTTTCTCTGCTTGATATATTAAATTCATATATGTACTTAAAAGCCATGTAAAATTACATTCAATTGTGTTCTTAAATATTCTACTTCTGAGGTTATATTGAGGTTTGTTAATTTCTTACTTTTGCTCAAATAATTATGCAATATATATTGCATGCAAATTATTTTATTCTTGAGTATTAAATTGTATTTGTAAGATATTTTTCAATAGGAAATTGATGCATCTCAAATTTATTAAGTTTATTAAATATAAATATTTTGTCAACTTACTTTAAGAATATTGTTAAAATAAAACTCTATATGTTAACTGATTAACACTGCAATTGATGAATTTCATTATGAGAAAATGCTAATTATTATAACTGCAAGATAAAATATTTATAATTTGTATTCCAATTTCAGTATTTTATTTTTAAGTGATATTTTATTAATAAGAAAATAGCATACAAATTTAATAAAACTCTAACTAGTGTCAAGTAGACTAATATGGAATTTTACAATTAAATTCTTATGTATTGTTTTTATAATTACTGGAATTAAGGAAGTTTTACTGAAAAATCACAATATTTTACAGTATTATCCTTTATAGCTATTTGTTATTTCTTGGTTAAATGTACAATAATTTGTAATAATTTATTTATGTCAATATATCAATTTATTATTAAGTATTGTAATAAATGTTGCTATATGTGTATGTATGAAAAAGTATATAGAAAGTAGGTTTCTATAAATTAAAGTATGACATAAAAATTCGGGTAAAATTCCTGACAAATCTTTAGGAGAACATGGTATTTTTTTTAAGATTTTACTTATTTATTTGAGAGGTAGAGTCACAGACAGTGAGAAGGAGAGACAGAGAGAAAGATCTTCCTTCCATTGGTTCACTCCCCAGATGGCTGCGTTGATCTAAAGTCAGGAGCCAGGTGCTTCCTCCTGGTCTTCCATGCGGGTGCAGGGCCCAAGGACTTGGGCCATCTTCTACTGCTTTCCCAGGCAGTGGCAGAGAGCTGGGTCAGAAGTGGAGCAGCTGGGACTACAACTGGCACCCAGAGGGGATGTTGGCACTGCCGGCAGAGGCTTTACCAGCTACACCACAGCACTGGCCCCAGTGTTAGTCTTGGTCCAAGCTTCAGCTTTTTCAACTTCCAGTCAAGCTTCCTGCTAAAGTGCACCCTGGAATGCAGCAGATAGATGATGGCTCAAGTATTTGGGTCACTGCCATGCATATGAGGGACTCAAACTGAGTTCTGGGCTACTGCTTTGGCCTAGTCTGGCCCTGGTTGTTATAGACATTTTGAGAGTGAACCAGAACATTGAAGTGGCACTCTGTCTCTCTCTCTGATTTTTTATGTCTCCCTCTATTTCTATTTCTTTTTCTTACAAATAAAATAGAAATAACTATATGCATATATAATTTATAAAAAAAAAAACAAGTTTAACAGTAAGCAAAGAGAATGACATAACAGCAAAGGAAACAAAATGGAGACACAGGCAAAGAAGCTCCCATTAAGAATGAGCTACGCTAAAATATTCTTCAATGTGATCGAAATTAGCTATAAGAAGGTTATGAAACTCAATTAAAGAAGACAAATGCTCTCTGACTGAAATCAAGGCAATAAAGCGGCTGGCGCCGCGGCTCTGGCCAGCTCTCTGCTGTGGCCAGGGAGTGCAGTGGAGGATGGCCCAAGTCCTTGGGCCCTGCACTCCATGGGAGACCAGGAGAAGCCCCTTGCTCCTGCCATCGGATCAACGTGGTGCGCCGGACGCAGCGCGCTACCGCGGCGGCCATTGGAGGGTGAACCAACGGCAAAAAGGAAGACCTTTCTCTCTGTCTCTCTCTCACTGTCCACTCTGCCTGTCAAAAATTTAAAAAAAAAATCCACTCTGCCTGTCCAAAAAAAAAAAAAAAAAATTAAAAAAAAAGGCAATAAAGCAACCATAAATTGTTTTAAAGTTGGTGTTTTAGGAACCTAAATATATTCAAGCAACAAGATTACATGAAAATTGTATGTGAATACGATAAACAAAAATCTTGAAAATAAAAAAAAGATTCCATTACAACTAGCTACTGACAAATGTACTAAAATAGTAAAGAGTGCTGAGTACCTTACACAGAAGTAAAGAATTCAAAAATTTGAAATTCATATGAAGAGTTTCCCATGGTGGGAAATCTGAGAAACATTAAGTAACATTTAGTAGTATTTTCAATAGAGTATAGCAGAAAAACTTGCAGAGGCACACACTTGATGATAAAATATTAAAATCACCGATAAAATTCTGCAAAAATAGACCACTCAAGTTTTAAATATTTGTAAAATATTAAATATGATCAACTACTCTTTTTTTTGCTTGCAAATAAATAAAATAATTTTTTTTTTTAAATGTATCTTTGGAGAGCTGTTTGGCCTCGTGTTTAAGACAGCTTTATCCTATGTTGTAGTGTCTGGGTTCAATTCCCAGCTCCAGTTCCCAACTCCAGTTCCTCATCGAAGCTTCGGCTTCTCCATATGCTCGACAGTGCTTCATATTGTTGTGTTTTTTTGTTTTTTAATAATGTTTTAAAATGTATGAATGTTGGAGGCCGGCGCCGTGGCACAGTGGGCTAAAGCCCTGGCCTGAAGTGTCGGCATCCCATATGGGCGCCGGTTCTAGTCCCAGCTGCTCCTCTTCTGATCCAGCTCTCTGCTGTGGCCTGGGAAAGCAGTAGAAGATGGCCTAAGTCCTTGGGCCCTTGCACCCACTTGGAAGAACCGGAAGAAACTCCTGGCTCCTGGCCTCGGATCAGCACAGCTCTGGCCTTTGTGGCCATCTGGGGAGTGAACCAGTGGAAGGAAGACCTCTCTCTCTGTCTCTACCTCTCTCTGTAAATCTGTCTTTCAAATAAATAAAATAAATCTTTTAAAAAAAAAGTATGAATGTCATAATTTTAATTTGTATCCCTCTGGTTATCAATGAGTCTGAAAAACTTCATATATCCATATTTTGCTAATGAATCTATGAATTTGCTAGTTATGCCTTCATCAATTTCTCCATTTATTCCAGTATTTTTATTTTTAGTTTATGAAATTTGTTTATATATTGTGAATATTACTTTTAATTATTTCTTCCTGTGACTTTCATCCCTTTCTTAATGCTGCCTTTCATACAAAAAATAAAATCAGGCCTGGGTTTCTTCACCTGATCACCTCCCACCTCCCAGCTGGGGCTCCAGGGGTCCCTCCTAAGCACAGGTGCTTCCAAGGCAATATTATTGCCAGATAAATCACCAGCAAGAGAGGCAGGCCCTGCCCAGGGATCCCAGATACCCTGTGGTCCATCACAGAGTTCGTGAATAAAGGAGGCTCAGCCCTTTGAGTACTGGAAAAAGGAAGGAGAAAGGATTCAGAAAAAATATCAGACAGAGTCCCCATAATGGTGGAGAGGGCACCAGATCTGGACAAGAAGAGTCACCTAGGGCCCTTTGACCTCACTTTTAGCCAATTTTTCTTCTTGACGCAGAAGAGGATTCTCCTGAGACCCTGAGGATGCCTCATTCTTCATTGTCAACACCATCCTGCTAGAGCCACCATGGGCCATCTGTATGAGGACAGCAGTGAGGAAGGCTATTTTCCGTATGTGGCCTATGTAATGAGAATGTCTATGGGTAATGAGTGTTGGGAGCCCAGCAGAAGGGACTGCCTGGACTTGAGGATAGGGGAGGGGTTTTTGTGATCTTGTGATCTCCTGCCATGGAGAAGACAGAACATGAAGAAATTAAGAAACATTGCACCTCGCATACTGTCATATTTTCACATGCTCAGTTGACATTTTTTGCTGTTTCCTAGACCCAGGGAGAAAGCATGTCAGAACAAAGCTGTTGGAGCAATTTGATAGAGTAATGGGCATGGTATAGTTTCACAGCATCGCTGAGAATTTTTGTGTGATTTCAAAGAAGGGTTAGGGGATGGGCCAATCGGGGCCAGAGGCAACTGTGGTCCAACAGGCACTCCCTTCTGACTAGATCTGTTTTTTGACATTCACATGAGACAAATATTGGAAGGAGACAGGAATGTTTACGACTGGTGGTGATAGAGCATACTTTTTGGGGACCAAGCCCATTCCAAGTGAGTATTATGTCCCTCCCACCCCCTCCCTTCCATGCAAGTCTTAAGTCACATTGCCACACATCTCAGCAACACCCCAGCAGTGGCAATAGATGTAGACTCAGAAATTGAGATGCAACTCTCTCACCCTGAAAATAGAGTCAGGCATGAAAGTGGTTATGGTTAGGAGGCAGTTAGGCTAGTACTGAACTGGAATTAACAATGTTCAGCCTCTCTGGCTTACCTACTCCTTTCTCTCTCTCTCTCTCTCTCTCTCTCTCTCTCTCTCTCTCTCTCTCTCTTTCTCTGATGCCACAGCCACCTTGGAAAGTAATAGACTTCAGGCCTTTCCAGTTGCAGGCTAACGCTACTTCTTAGCATATCCTGTAGCGTTTCCATGTATAGAGACAGGTATGTCTTTAGTTTGAAGAGGCAGGCAGACCTCCGCCTGAGTTCTTCCTTCCTAGCTGCTGTCCCTTCAGTCTCGCAGGCACAGGAATGCTCACTGTTGGCCAGCTGCTTTCTCCTGTGGTTGCCACCAGGGAAGCTGCTCATTAGAGAAGTCGCAGGGCCGATTTTCAGTCATCATGGTGATTTTCCTGCCTGATTTTCACTTCAGGTGTTATGTGGGGTGGGGTGGGGACACAGCAATTGCACTGAGGACATTTCACTTCATCTCTGCTGGTAAAAAGTCTTCTTTGTTGAGGGAAAACTATGTGTCAGTTCTGTCAGCTGCAGGTTGTTGCATCACAATGTCAATGCTGTCAGGCCTTGAAATTAGGGTATTCAAATTTTAAATTTAATTTTTAAAAAAAAACTTAGCAATACATTTTAGTGCATTTTAATAGATTTTTAAAGCTACACTGATGCAATTATTTTTTATTAAAAACATTCTAACATTCTTAGATATTTAAAAACTTAATCCTTATCACATTACTTTTTGCTATGGCATGTGGCAAAAACATTATTTTTCAATATAGATAGCTAGATTACTAAACCATCTAGACTGCTCTCACATTTTTCTTTATAGTTCATGTGCCATGTGGATATATGAGAAATATAGAAATATAGGTTACTTTTTCAGTAAAAATTATGCCACTGTAATGCAATTTTGATTACAGTTGAAATGAGTATTTTCTCTTAACAACAGACCAATGATAATATTTATATTATGGAGTCATGACAAGTAAACCCAAAACATTTTTGAAGACAAATAATCTAAAAAAGTCACCTTCAAAATATCAACTTACTATAAAGCTGTAGTAATTAGAATAATGTGATTTTTACAGTGATGACAACATAGATTATGTAAAGACAATACAAAATAATACTTCATGTATATGGCAACTTAGCTGTAATTCACCAGAAAGAACCATTAAGAATTTAGAGATACAACAACAATCCGTGAAATACAGCATACCTTTAAGTTTCCTTGGTTTTGAAATAGTATTTTCAAGGCAAAGTTATTTTTAAAATGTGTCAAATAACATGATATTTTCTGCATCTTCAGAACCAGAGAAACTTTCTTCTTGTACTTTTCTGTTTTACATTATTAGAAATTCATAAAGGCCAAGTGTTTTATGCTTTGTGGCATGATTTCTACTGAGTGACACTGAGGGGGAATATAAGCCAAAGAAGCTCAAAACCTATTAAGTGTAAGAGAAAAGAACAAAATATAAACATTTTGAAACACCAATGGAATAGTTGCACATGTTCATTTACATTTACAATGATAATATGGTTTGAAAGCATTTAATAGCAAATTAAATATACTTTGTGAGTCTATTTGCACAATTATTCTCCCTAGTACTACTCTGAAAATTTTGAAGCACAGAATGATGAAATTACTTGCTCAAAATTACACAGTTAATATTTGAGGAGAGTCCTCCCCCATACTATTCTAGATTGTCTACGTTTATTTTAAAACAGCCACAATTTACTTCTATGAATATTTAATGTCATTAACCTAAAAACCAAAATTAAAAAAAACTTAGCCATTGGGAAACATCTCCTAATGAAGATTTGTGTCCAAATTAGTCCCCTAGCATGTAGTAACTTGCTGCAAAAATCATACTTAGTCTAACAGTGAATTAAGACCCAGAGCTATTCTAGTATTATACTGTAACTTCTCTTGAGAAGAGTAAACATGTCCTATTCATCTTTTTATTTTTTACAACATTAGGCAATGTTTTACACAGAGGAAATTCTTAATAAGTATCTAGATAATTACAAATTAATATGTTTATATATGTTATTTATTAGCACTGAAGCATTAAACTTACAACAGAAATATTTTTTTTAAACTAGTGTGCAATGGATGGAGTACAGGCGCGGGAAGATGGCTGAAGCACTTTTAGGTGGCTGAGCTCTGAGGATGTGTCTATTTCTGTGCTGCAGAGGGAGACTGCCTATGAGGGCTTCCTTGACTTTGCTGCAAAAACACTTACTGCATAGGTTCTAAGTCCTATGCTTACTAACTCCGTACTTGGGATATATAAAGTGACTTCTGATTTCTTGACAAAAGACTGATGTAAAATTGGAGGAAATAAAAAAAGATAAAATATTCACCTGTACTGTTTCAATAAATCATCTGTTTTTGACTTCTGCATCTTTTACTTTTTTATGTCTGTGTGTTTTTCAGTGCATGGGTCAGTGTAATTTTACTCAAATATAACCAATGTTAAGTAGATATTACGTAAATATCCTCATTGAGACATAACATCATATCTTAATTCTCATCTTGCCAATATTAATATTTTAAGAAAAGCATGGTAATCCATTACGTCAATATGTCTTCACTTTAAATCTGAGATTCAAAATCATTTGCTTAAAAAGTTATGTGTGTAAGCTCCTTTGTTTTTGAAGCTTTTTCTAATTGTTCAGTAATGCAAAATTTATCTGGTTAAAGATTTTGCTAACAAGTTTACATCAACAAGCTATGGATCACAAGACAATGTTTTCTTCTTTTAAGCTAACCATAAGTTAATCAAAATTGTGCATATTCCTGGGTCTCCTTTCTTTTTCCAGTATTATGCTTTTGAAAATTGAAACTGTGTAGTAGAAGTTTGTTTTCAATATGAACAGAAAATAGAATAGAATTGAAAATAACATAATATGAGGCTAGCATTGCGGCTTGTGGGTTAAGCTGCCTCACATCATGCCAGCATCCCATTTGGATATCGGTTCATGTGCCAGCTGCTCCAGTTCTGATCTAGCTCCTTGATGTGGCCTGGGAAAAGCATTGTAAGATGGCCCAAGTGCTTGGGTCCCTGCTACCCATGCGGGAGACCTGAAGGAAACCTGGCCCTGCTCCAGTCATTGTGGCCAACTAGGGAGTGAACCAAAAGGTGGAAGATTTTCTGTTTCTCTCTCTCTCTGTCTCTGTCTCTCTCTCTATCTTTCTCTCTCTGTAATTCTGCCTTTCACATAATCTTTAATAAAATAAAATAACACAATTTAATTTTATTTTTAGTGAATAGTTGGTAGTTTCAAATTTCTATAAGTATAAATAATGCTGATCTGAACATCTAGTCCTTAAGTGTTATCTCTTTGATATAAGCATTCAGAAGAAAATTGCTTGAATTTGGGTGTGTATAGTTCTGACTTTATTAGATGTTGTTAAAAAGTTTTCTGAAGTTGGCAATAAATTTACATTTTTAGAGGACTGAGAGAAATTGTTCTGGGACTTCATACTAGCAATGTGACTTTCAAATCATACTTTAGGATGTTTCCCTTTGGGAAAGATATCTCTCTGGATATTGAACAAGTAATTGCACTCTTTGGGAACTTAAGGTAAGAGAAGTAAATGTAACAGAGAGAAATAAGGTTTCTGTCCAGGCCTATTACTCAACTGACACTGCCTACAACTTTCAAAATTGTGGCTATTAAGATCCTCTTCAGATTTATTGAATTAATCCACATGTAGACACTTAACCATGCTTGCTAATTAGGTAATCTTTCCTTGGGAAGTTTGAGAATGAGGTTCTTTTTACAGATTGCCAGCATCCTAAAATAAAAGTGGGAGTTGTAGGATTGAAAATATGGCACTGTTTTATGTAGACTAAAGAAATAGACTTGATGTTCAGAAACAACAGAGAATGGTGCATATAGGAAGAGAGATAGGAAATATAATACATTGCTTTACATCAGAATCATTAACTTGGCCAAGTTGTTCATTGCTTCTTAAACCTTAACTCTCTTACTCCTTATCCGCTGTTCTCTTGAATTTATCTTTTGTCATTTTGTTGCAGTGATTCTTACATCCATTTATGTCTCTTTTTCCTTTTTTTTACATTTTATTAGTTTTATTATCCTGCTAAGCTCAGTTTACAATGGGAGACAAATTGTATATTATTCAACTTATTAAATATTACCTATAGAATGTTATATACATACATTTTACATTTGTGAATCTGACTATGTGGTAGCATTATCTTCTCTTTCAGCTTTGCAATTTTTTCTAGTAGGGGTATATTGTAAATATTCATCTGAGATACATCCACTATTGCTTTTGTTTTCAAAAGATGGCAAGTCTTTTTGTCACTGAAAGGCAGAAATGATCTCTCAAGGAGCCCAGGGCAGCCTGGGTAGAGTAGAGATGGAAACCAATGGGAATCCCACAGGAATTATGGAACAAAAGGCTTTAAGTGCAGAATTTGGGTGAACTTGCTATGCTAACTGGGAAGGGCTCTTCCAAAATGACTTTATTGGTGACTGAAGAAGATCATGGCCCTGAGGGACCATGACAGTTCCCAGAGTGGGAGAGCTCCACATAACACTGCATGCACTGGCACACTACCCCTCACCTTGGGACAGAGGAGTTAGGACCACGGAACCGCTTGTGCGTCCCACTCCATGGAGGCTGTAATAGAAGGTTTGTAGGTTGCCTCCTTAGCAACATCACAGAAGTCACCATGGGGTGACCTTGTATAGCACAATGGAACCATCCACAGCAGGGATGCTATCTTCCTAAACCTGGCACCTCTGTTTCCTTGACTTTTATTTTTATTTAAAGGCAGCAAATAAAAAATACTGCAAAAAATAATTTCTAATAAATTATGATTTACACATAGAACTTGATAATTATCAATACTATTTTATACATAAAAGAGCTATCAAAGTTTTGTAAAATTTGCTAACCAACATCATAAAAATATGTCTTAAATTGTTGATTCTAACAAAAATGTCTTGGGGACACGAAGTACTTCTTATTGACTCTTTGTCATTGTGGAAAGTAGATTTTACATTTCTTAGCCTAAACTTTCAGGGTAATAATGCTTTTTGAAAAAAATATTTGATGTCTTCCACATGAAAAACATGTGAGGAACAGGGATTAGTCCTAGGCATACAAAGCTTAAAAACCACAAAGTAGACCAGTAGCCTTCAAACAGTTTACTACCAGACTACAGTTATGGTAAATCATAATCTGCCTTTAGGAGGGTAATATATGCATGAGGTATGTTCTAGTAGATTATGAGCTCTGTTGTGCCCCTGCATGGCCCTGTGAAAATGGAAGGATCTGCAGGTCACAGCATAAGGAACACTGTTGTAAAAAAGCATACAATGGCTGACATTTTTCTGTAAGTCTTATCAGGACTACCAGCTACCAGGTTTAAATTTTGTACAAGGCATTTCTGTCCTAAGGCACTTATTTAAAGCAGTACTTTTTTTTTTTTCTTTTTCTTTTTTTGCTCTGTTCACCTCCGGAGCTCATGAAGAGCTCAAAATCTTTAACATTGATGTCGACTACGAGGGAGATGATGGCAAGACCATCAATCAACAGTGACAATTCCCTCATCTCATTTTGTCAAGTGCAGCAACATGCATTGAAGACATCTGTTTGGTGATATATTAAATGAATTGCTATACACATCTCTTTTCAGATGCGAACTTTACTACACACTGAAGATAATTTACAAGAAACATACAGATTTCAGTTCGTATAAGTTGGCCAAAAACATCAAAATATATGGGTTTTTAATTTATGTGTGTCTGTTATATTTCATCCAGTAATAAATTACTTTAAGCTAGCACGTTAAGGAGACATATGTGTTGTCATCCATATAGAAATGTTTAGAGGATGCAGAAAATTTCCAAGTGTAGAATTCTGAATCAACTCATTTAACTCTATGTTGTATCTTAAAATAAATAATTTATGAACAATATTAAGATAATACACAAGTGTGATCATCTGAAAATGTTGAAATAAAATGTTTTTAGTATAGTATTTACCTAGTATTGACACTCAGGATAAATATCCTTAGCATTTAAAATAACATGCAGATAGGAATTTAATGTTCCCCATCCTCTATGTCATATTTCCCACTTTTGAATCTTCCTGAGTTCCTATTATTTTCCCATACCCTCTGAGCTCCTGAGTACCTTCTTGAACATGTTATAGATTTTCTTCCCCATATCCCATCTGCTTAACTGATGCTGATTAATGTTTGATGCGTACTAGAGATCTCAGACAAAAATAAAATGGCACAATACTGTCTCAAGGTTTCAAGAATTAGTAAATAAAAATTCAAGACTACCCACTAAGATAGAATATCACATAATTAATAAAATAATTTTATATATGGAATATACTTTACACAGATGTTATTTGTTATCTAGCTTCAACTTTAACCAAGTGTGCAACATTTCAGCTATCAACCTTCTCCTGGTCACAGGATGTTCACCATTTTGCTGGGAATCCTGGCATATATATAAATAACTGTAACAAAATGCTCACATGTCAAATTTTGGATTTTTCACTAATCCTCTAATATCTGTTGAGTACTGATACCTCTGTGGTAATTCCACTCTTGGAATTTGAATATAAAGGAATGGCATTAGGCTTCTCAAGGGAGTTAATGAAAAATAACAAAACAGTAGAAATTTAGGTCAGGTGTTTAGGGAAGTAATTTAAAAATCTTCAACACATGTGAAGTAGTAAAAATCACAAATGAGTCATTCAAAAGTAGAGAATGCAAACTGTGAAGACATCCAATGGCAGAACTTTACAGCATATTTACAGGGGATAGAATGGAAGATGAAGAAAAAGAGGGCTCAAAGAAAGAATAATGAAAAAAAAAATGCCTTGGAAAGAGGACAGTTTTACATGTCGACAGCAGAAAGCCTTCCAAAAAGAAACTACATTTATATATATATATATATATATATATATATATATATATATATATATATAGTCAGAATTGCAGAGAGTGAGAGCGAGAGTGAGCGAGAGAGAAAAATCAATCTTCTGATGTCCTAAACAGCACTCTGGCCTCAGAATTAGCCTTTTTGGAATTCAGATCTGGCTGAAAAGTCCATGAGAGTATTTTAGGCTTGGAAAGCCAAGACACTCTGGCAAAAAAAAAAAAAAAATGATGACCTAAATGAAAGATCTCTGTGAGTGAGATCCCAGGAGAAAGAACAGGCCATCAGAGGAGGTACCTTTCTCTGAAGGGAGGAGAGAACTTCCACTTTGACTATGGCCTTGTCTAAATAAGATCAGAGTTGGCAAACTCAAAAGGCTTCCATAGCCTTGGCAACTCATGACAAAGAGCCTAGGGTGATTACTGATGCCATAAACAAGAGTGTCAGTTGTTAAATCAACAACAGGAGTCACTGCGCACTTACTCACCATGTAAGATCTCTGTCCTTAATATGTTATACTATGTGAATTAACGGTATAACTAGTACTCAAACAGTACTTTATACTTTGTGTTTCTGTGTGGGTGCAAACTGTTGAAATCTTTACTTAGTATATACTAAATTGATCTTCTGTATATAAAGATAATTGAAAATGAATCTTGATGAAGAATGGGATGGGAGAGGGAGTGGGAGATAAGATGGTTGCTGGTGGGAGGGAGGTTATGGGTGGAAAAGCCGCTATAATCCAAAAGTTGTACTTTGGAAATTTATATTTATTAAGTAAAAGTTTAAAAAAATCAATCTTCTATTCAGTGCTTCATTCCCCAAATGGCTTCAACAGCCAGAGCAAGACCAGACCAAAGCCAGGAACCTGGAACTTCATCTGGGTCTGCCACATGGATGCAGAAGCCCAAGCACTTCGAAAATCTTCTGTTGATTTTCCAGGCACATTAGCAGGGAGCTGGATCCAAATTAGAGCACCCAGGACACAAACCATTCCCATATTGGATGACAACATTGCAGGTGGTAGTTTAACATGCTGTGCAACAAACCCTGTCCAAGTATGCATATACTGTGTCCAAAATTTCTTATTTGTTTTTCTCTTTCAATTAAACATTCATTCTTTCCTTTTTCTCAGATATTGCTGAATTGTTAAATTGTCACAAAAATATTATATGAATACAATAGGAGTGGGAGTTTGGTGCAATAGTTAAGTCATTGGCATTCCAATGGGTGTATGCGATTCAAGTCCCTACTTTGCTTCCAGTCCAGCTTCCTACAAATATACATCATTGAAAGGCAGAAGGTAAAGGCTCAAGCACTTGTGTCTCTGACTACCACACATGAGAAACTTGGATTGAGCTCCTATTTCCCAACTTTGACCTGGCTCAGCCCCAGCATCTGGGGAGATGAACCAGCAGGTGGAAGATATTCTCTCTCTCTCTCTCTCTCTCTCTCTCTCTCTCTGTGTGTGTGTGTGTGTGTATCTGCCTTTCAAAAATTGAATATATACGTATACACACATACATTAAAAAATACAATAGTTCAACAAAGTCAACACTGACTTGAGAGGAGGCCAATGTTGTGCCCAACAGTTTCAGTGGGTGCATGCTGGCATCAGACTGCCTGTTTGAGTCCTGGCTGATTCAATTTTGATCAGCTACTTGCTAATAGGCTTGGGAAAGCCATGGAAGATGCCACAAATATTTGGGGACTTGCCACCCATATGAGAGACCTAGATGGAGTTCTGTGATCCTGGCTTCAGTATGGACCAGCCCAAATAGTTGCAGAAATTTGTGGAGTGAACCAGTGGATGGAAGATCAATTTCTGTCTCTCTTTCTTTTTCTCTCTCTTCTACTCTCTCTCTCTGTTACTTTCCTCCTCCTACTACTACTTCTTCTGTATAACTTTGCCTTTCAAATAAATAATTTTTAAATAAAATGAAGAGAAAATATTATGATAGAAATATTTGAGATAAATATGAGACAAATATTTGAGAGAAAATATGAAAGTCAACTAATATTCCTAGAAACATCATATTTTCTATTTAAAAAAATTCTGAATATGAGCTGGATACTGCTGCTCTGGACAAGGAGTGAGCTACATAATCCCAAGAGCCATTCTCTTTGCCGTGTTCTATCTCTTCCTTTGCTTTGCTTTCTTTTTGAAATTCCTGTTATTTGAAAATATAGTACTTATTAATTTAGTTGTTAATATGCATTTGCCCTTTAGTTGTAAACTCCCTGAGGGCAGCAGATTTAGTTCTGTGGATTATAGCTATATTCTCAACTATGGAAGATTGTCTGGCTCACATGGGCACTTAATGATTATTTGTTGATTACATTAATTGCTAAGTAAAAGAGATTTGCATTTGACTTCCAGTGTGGGTTTATATAATAATATAATGCATTATGTGACAAAGTAATATGCTAAATACCAAGCTATAGGAAACATAGACAACTTTGTATCTCACAAGAGCGATTCTTTTTTCAATTACACAGAGCTAACAACAGCCATTTTGGGAGAACTATGATCTTATGGGAATTAATCTATATCATTGAGCTCCTATACACTAATACAGTCTAAAGAGTCACTAAAGAGTGACATAATTTTATGGTTAGTGCTGCAGTGACAGCTGTTGATCAATAAAATTAAAACTATGTTTCCTTATATATTTCAATATATAGTAAACTCAATTACTGGAAATTAAATATTAAAAATAAAATAAAATAAACTTATATAGTAAAATACAGCAGAATAACTATTTTTAAATTAGTAATGATTTACATTATTTATTTTAAAGATAGAGATAGATGGAGAGAGAAAGAACTATTTCACCCCTTTGATCACTCCCCAAATGTCCACAGTAACTAGAACTGAACTAAGCCAAATACAGGAGCTAATAACTCAGTTTGAGTCTCCCATATGCATGTTAGGGACTCAAACACTTGAATCATCACCTGCTATAGTCTAGGGTGCTTATCAGTAAGATCCTGGATCAGAAGTAGAGCAACACTCAATCAGGCACTCAGATATGAGATGCCACTTTCCCATGCGGTGTGTTAGCCTCTATGCCAAATGCCTGTCCCATTGAATATCTTTTTAACCTTGAGGTTAAAAAAAATCTTAATCTGGGTACAGAAAACCTTAATTTTTTTTTATTTTTTTATTTTTTTTTTACTTTTATTTAATGAATATAAATTTCCAAAGTACAGCTTATGGGTTACAATGGCTTCCCCCCTCCCATAACTTCCCTCCTACCTGCAACCCTCCCCCCTCCCGCTCCCTTTCCCCTTCCATTCACATAAAGATTCATTTTCAATTCTCTTTATATACAGAAGATCAGTTTAGTACATATTAGGTAAAGATTTCAACAGTTTGCCCATATAGCAACACAAAGTGAAAAAACTACCATTGGAGTACTAATTATACCATTAAATAACAATGTACAGCACATTAAAGACAGACATACTACATAATAGTTTTTTTTAAAAAAATTAATTAATTTTCTATGCCATTTCCAATTTAACACCAGGTTGTTTTTTTCATTTCCAATTCTCTTTATATACAGAAGATCAATTCAGTATATAATTAGTGAAGACCTCATCAGTTTGTACCCACACAGAAACACAAAGTATAAAAATACTGTTTCAGTACTAGTTATAGCATCACTTCACATTAGAAAACACATTAAGGACAGATCCCACATGGGGTGTAAGTACACAGTGACTCCTGTTGCTGACTTAACAATTTGACACTCCTGTTCATGGTGTCAGTAATCTCCCTAGGCTCTAGTCATGAGTTGCCAGGGCTATGGAAGCCTTTAGAGTTCGCTGACTTTGATCTTATTCTGATAGGGTCATAGTCAAAGTGGAAGTTCTCTCCTCCCTTCGGAGAAAGGTACCTCCTTCTTTGATGGCCCCGTTCTTTCCACTGGGATCTCACTCACAGAGATCTTTCATTTAGGTCTTTTTTTTTTTTTTCCATGATATCTTGGCTTTCCATGCCAACTATACTCTCATGGGCTCTTCAGCCAGATCCGAATGCCTTGAGGGTTGATTCTGAGGCCAGAGTGTTGCTTAGGACATCTGCCATTCTACGAGTCTGCTGTGTATCCCGCTTCCCATGTTGGATCTTTCTCTCCCTTTTTGATTCTATCAGTTAGTATTAGCAGACACTTGTCTTGTTTGTGTGATCCCTTTGACTCTTAGACCTATCAGAGCCATCAATTGTGAGCTGAAATTGATCACTTGGACTAGTGCAATGGCATTGGTATATGCCACCTTGATGGGATTGTGTTGGAATGCCCTGGCACATTTCTAACTCATTTCTAACACATTTCTAACCATTTGCGGCAAGTCAGATTGAGCATCTTCCAAATTGTACATCTCCTCCCTCTCTTTTTCCACTCTGAAATTTAACAGGGATCACTTTTCTGTTTACATTTAAACACCTAAGAATAACTGTGTGTTAATTACAGAGTTCAACCACTAGTACTACAACAACAACAACAACAACAAATACTAAAAAGGATAAAGTATTACATTGTACATCTAAAGTCAGGACAAGAGCTGATCAGGTCATTGTTTCTTATAGTGTCCATTTCACTTCAACAGGTTTCCCCTTTGGTGCTCAGTTAGTTGTCACCGATCAGGGAAAACAAATGATATTTGTCTCTTTGGGACTGGCTTAATTCACTCAGCATGATGTTTTCCAGATTCCTCCATCTTGTTGCAAATGACCGGGTTTCATGTTTCTTACTGCTGTATAGTATTCTATGGAGTACATGTCCCATAATTTCTTTCTCCAGTCTACTGTTGATGGGCATTTGGGTTGGTTCCAGGTCTTAGCTATTGTGAATTGAGCTGCAATAAACATTAATGTGCAGATGGCTTTTTTATTTGCCAAATTAATTTCCTGGGGTAAATTCCAAGGAGTGGGATGGCTGGGTTGTATGGTAGGGTTATGTTCAGGTTTCTGAGGAATCTCCAGACAGACTTCCATAGTGGCTTAACCAGTTTGCATTCCCACCAACAGTGGGTTAGTGTCCCTTTTTCCCCACATCCTCTCCAGCATCTGTTGTTGGTAGATTTCTGAATGTGAGCCATTCTCACCGGGGTGAGGTGAAACCTCATTGTGGTTTTGATTTGCATTTCTCTGATTGCTAGTGATCTTGAACATTTTCTCATGTGTCTGTTGGCCATTTGGATTTCCTCTTTCGAAAAATGTTTATTGAGGTGCTTTGCCCATCTCTTAAGTGGGTTGTTTGTTTTGTTGTTGTGGATTTTCTTGATTTCTTTGTGGATTCTGGTTATCAATCCTTTATCTGTAGTATAGTTTGCAAATATTTTTTCCCATTCTGTCGGTTGCCTCTTCACTTTCCTGACTGTTTCTTTTGAAGTACAGAAACTTCTCAATTTGATGCCATCCCAAATGTTAATTTTGGTTTTGACTGCCTGTGCTGCTGGAGTATTTTCCAAGAAGTCTTTGCCTGTACCTATATCTTGCAGGGTTTCTCCAATGCTCTCTAATAATTTGATGGTTTCGGATCATAGATTTAAGTCTTTAATCCATGTTGAGTGAATTTTTGTGTAAGGTGATAGGTATGGGTCTTGCTTCAAGCTTCTGCACGTGGAAATCCAATTTTCCCAGCACCATTTATTGAATAGACTGTCCTTATTCCAAGGATTAGATTTGGATCTTTGGTCAAATATAAGTTGGCTGTAGATGTTTGGATTGATTTCTGGTGTTTCTATTCTGTTCCATTGGTCTATCCATCTGTTTCTGTACCAGTACCATGCTGTTTTGATAACAACTGCCCTGTAGTATGTCCTGAAATCAGGTATTGTGATGCCTCTGGCTTTGTTTTTATTGTACAGGATTGCTTTGGCTATTCGAGGTCTTCTGTGTCTCCATATGAATTTCAGCATCATTTTTTCCAGATCTGAGAAGAAGGTCTTTGGTATCTTGATTGGTATTGCATTGAATGTATAAATTGCTTTTGGGAGAATAGACATTTTGATGATATTGATTCTTCCAATCCATGAGCATGGAAGATTTCTCCATTTTTTGGTATCCTCTTCTATTTCTTTCTTTAAGAGAAAACCTTAATATTTTTTAAGATTTATTTTATTTATTTGAAAGTCAGATTTACAGAGAGAGAGGGAGAAACAGAGATAAAGATCTTCCATCAGCTGGTTCACTTCCCAAATGCCTGCAACAGCTGGGGCTAGGCTAGACCCAAGCCAGGAGCCAGAAGCTTCTTCTAGGTCTCCTATGTGTGTACAGGGGCCCAAGCACTTTGCCCATCTTCCACTGTTTTCCCAGGCAATTAGCACAGAGCTGGATGGGAAGTGGAGCATCCAGGAGTCAAACTGGTACCCATAAAGGATACCGGTATTGCAGGTGGTACTTTTTTTTCTTTTTTTAATTTTTGACAGGCAGAGTGGACAGTGAGAGAGAGAGAGACAGAGAGAAAGGTCTTCCTTTTTGCTGTTGGTTCACCCTCCAATGGCCGCCGTGGTTGGCGCACTGTGGCTGGCGCACCGTGCTGATCCGATGGCAGGAGCCAGGTGCTTTTCCTGGTCTCCCAAGAACTTGGGCCATCCTCCACTGCACTTCCTGGCCACAGCAGAGAGCAGGCCTGGAAGAGGGGCAACCGGGACAGGATCGGTGCCCCGACCGGGACTAGAACCCAGTGTGCCAGCGCCGCAAGGCGCAGGATTAGCCTACTGAGCCACGGCGCCGGCCACAGGTGGTACTTTTATCCACTATCCCCCAACACCAGCTCCAGAAAACCTCAATTTTAAGAGAAAAAAATTACACTACTTATGTTACCTGAAATTAATAAAAGTAAATTATTAGCTATATTTTGGGAAAAATTCGTTCTAACCCTATTAATAAACAAAGGATTTATTTACTAATATTTTTACAAATTTTTAAAAGATAAATACAAATAAGATTTATGACATGCAAATTCATTAGGAAATTAAGCAACGTATTTGAATAGGCATTTCATTCAAAAAGAGAGAGAAAGGAAAAACCAAGCCACAAATGCCATTAAGTTGCTCAATAAGAAAATAAGACCTAAAAGCCATATTTATATGAATTAGACTGACAAATGCTTAAAAAACCTGACAGTATCAATCATTGATAAATATGTGTAGTTCAACTTCTAGGAGTATTATTGAATACAATAATTGACACACATTTTCTGGAAGTAAATTTTTTCTCTATCTTTGAAATTTAGCATTTAAATACCATATTTAATAATTTTACTACTGGGCATAACATTCTAGATAATTTTCTTTTTTTATTTTATTTTTTGACAGGCAGAGTTAGACAGTGAGAGAGAGACAGAGAGAAAGGTCTTCCTTCCGTTGGTTTACTCCCCAAATGGCTGCTATGGCTGGCGTGCTGCACCGATCCAAAGCCAGGAGCCAGGTGCTTCCTCCTGGTCTCCCATATGGGTGCAGGGCCCAAGAACTTGGGCCATCCTCCACTGCCTTCCCAGGCCACAGCAGAGAGCTGGACTGGAAGAGGAAGGACTGGGACAGAATCTGGTGCCCCAACAGGGACTAGAACCCGGGGTACTGGTGCTGCAGGTGGAGGATTAGCCTAGTGAGCCATGGCGCCAGCCTAGATAGTTTTCTAATACCTATGCACTGGACAACTTGTGTAATAATGTGCCTAAGAATTTGACAGCACTGCTCAGGATACAAGCAAAAAGTTTGATGTAACAGTTTTAGCGAAAATGTATTTTGTGAATAGACTACAACATCATTTTCAGAAATCTTGAATGAATAAAGACTAAATATTGTTATACAAGCAGAATGTGTGCTGATAAAACTATTGAAATGTCAGATAATGGTCATAGAGAAAAAAGAAGTCCTTTGTGGATAAATATAATCATATTGAAGATGTTCTACTTATTGTGACAACTGAGTGTTGGATTTATAAGTATTAATTTCATTATATTTATAATTTTCATATAGGCTTCATACATACTTTTTTGTATGTTACATTTAACAGATTACTTTTTTAATTTTTTTTCATTTATTTGACAGAGTTACAGACAGTGAGAGAGAGAGAGAGAGAGAGAGAAAGAGAGAAAGGTCTTCCTTCCATTGGTTCACTCCCCAAATGGCCACCATGGGCAGCACGCTGGGCGATCCAAAGTCAGGTATTATGTTAACCAGAGTTCCAGCATAAAGAGATGATGACCTTCAATTAGCATAATTTGGGGGACAACCAATAAATATTATTTCTAAATATTGGGCAGTAGAAATCCCTAAGCTATAAGGCATTTCTCCAAGTTGATAATATTCTCGAACCATTCCTTGACCTGAAAATATGACACATAGAAGTCCGTTTGTGTGGGAAGACTGTGTGTACAGAGTGGTTCATGTAGAGAATGTTACCTTACAAAGGTGAGAACTTCCATGCAAAGACATAATCAACCTGCAAAAACACCACTTAAATGTCAACAGAAGAATAAATATCTTCATTTCACTTACCTCTCCTAGCATTTAATGGGGGGCACTGCATTGGCTAGAACCAGGTGAAAAGGAACATGAAATCCCTACCACTCAGACTACATTAGATCAGGTTCTTAGAAAACAAAAAGGTGAAGAAGGACAAAGCATACACATGCAGAGGCAATTGCAAAGTTTCCAATACAATGTCTGGCAAGTTGACACAGTCAAATCCAGCCAAATAATCTACGGTATTCAGAGTTTCCTCTTCAAAACTCGTCTTGACTCTTCATAATTTAATTCATATTGCAAAATTGCCATAGCTCAACAGTATATGGATTCTAGGCAATTTTCCACAAATATGGAAAGTGTTTAGGAATATAAGCTAAGACTTGGAATAGTTCCTGATTTTTAGCTCTTTAGTTTGAGTCTGAAGTTTTTGTGTCCTTCTGAAAATTAAGAGGTAACTTTAAGCCAGAAAATATATGAAAATGAACAAACCTCAAATTAAAACTTTTTAATTAACAACAAAGTCAATTTTTCTAAAATAGAAATGGTTAGTTGGTTCTTATAAGGTAAATTTAAATTCCCCTTGTCCCATGGCAGTTTACGAAACTAGACATCTCATTTATCTTTATCAAGACCAAAAACTTTCAACACAGGGACAATTCTTTAGAAAGTAAATTAAGCTATTACTTTAGAACTATCTTCATGTTGTCATCAAACAGCTTTAAAATAACGTTAGAATCAATGTATTTTTGGTGAACCTTTAAAATATGTACTCTTCTGTGAATTTTAGAAATTTGCTAGTTATCTAAATGTATTTTTAGTCATTCAAATGTGTTATCAAGTTGTTTATATATATTATGTAGATATAATATGATTTACATATGCTATAGATTTATTCTAACAATAAACATTCAGTAGAATAAAAATGTTAATTAAAAACTATTTTCATGAATTGGAAGACTCAGTAAATATGTTGTCTGTCTAAACTGGTCTATAAGACTTAACACAATACCACTCAAACACCCAGCAGGAATTTTCATGCATACAGGCAATCTGTTTCAAACACTTAAAGAAAAGGCAAAAATATTCAACTAGCTGAAATAATTTTAATTTTAAAAGTTAAAATTCTTAAAATCAGCTACTTATTTGTGGAAGGATAGAAAGATAGTTCAATGGAAGATGAAAAACCATCCAAAAATATAAATATATAATCATGAATTAAGTTTTGGTGAAGGTACAAAAGCCAATTGATGGAAAATGATTATTTTTTTCAACTAGAATGTCTGCAAACAAAAAGCAGAATCTCAGTTTAAACGCACACTTTATATAAAACTGAATCTAAATGATCAAAACGCTAAATGTAAAATATATGAGAGTATCTCAAAAAGTTAATGGAAAATGGAATTTAAAGATCAGTTTAGGGACAGCTTTTTGGCACAATGATGCACCAATTGGAATACTAATGCTAATTGGAACACATGTATTTCATATAGGAGTATCTGATTCCTGTACAGACTCTGATCCAGCATCCTTCTAATATGTACCCTGGGATGCAGGAGATGATGACTCAAGTAATTGCATCCCTGTCACCTATATGCTAGACCTGAACTGATCTTTTGGCTTCTGGTTTCAGGCCAACTCAGCGCTCCCATTCATGGGCATTTGTGGGGTGAATGAGTGGATGCAAGATAACTCTCTTTCTCTCTGTCCTTCAAATAAGATAGAAATACATAAATATGGTTTTTTAAAGCACAAATTCATTTTGTTGTAAAATACATTTAAGTCTTATTTACTTGAAAGGAGGAAGGGAAAAGAGGAAGCGAGAAAGAGAAAGAAAGAGAGATTTCTCTACCAGTGTCCACTCCCAAAACACCTGCAACAGCTAGAGCTGGACCAGGCCAAAGTCAGCAGTCTGGACTCCCTTCGTGTTTCCCATATGGGTGGTAGGGATTCAGATATTTGTTTCCATTTTCACTGCCTTCCCAGGTGCCTTAGCAGGAAGCTGGATCAAAAACAGAGTAACTAGAATTCAAATTAGGAACTATATATGAGATGGGGGTAAACAAAGTACTACCTTCGCCCATTGTGCTAGAACACCCACCCTACAAAATATTCATAAATTCATGTATATGAGGATTCTCAAAGAGTCCATAGAAAATACTTATTCTGAAAAAAAAAGTATGCATGGATTTCAAGTGTTGTTTGCACCAAAATAAACTTACTTTTTAATTCCACAATGTTTGTGAAGTACTTGTGAATAACAACTGTAAATATTTTAGTAGAAAACATGAAAACAACACTGAGAGTTGTGAAAAGCACACTAAGTCAAGGTAAATATGTTAAAATGGTTTACATTATAATAACAGCAAAAAATCTCTGCAAGAGACACAGAGAATGAAAAGGCAAGGCATATATGAAAATCAGACACTTGACAAAGGATCTTTGTCTAGAATATATTAGGGATCTTCAACATCATTAATAAAAAATGGGGCTAGGCACAGTGGCATAGCTGGTAAAGCCAGTGCCTGCAGTTCCAGCATTCCATATGAGCACCAGTTCCAGACATGGCTGCTCCACTTCTTATCCAGCTCTCTGCCAAGGTCTGGTAAAGCAGTAGAAGATGGCCAAAGTCCTTGGGCCTCTGCACCTGTGTGGGAGACCTGGAGGAAGCTCCTGGCTCCTGCCTTCAGATTATCACAGCTTTGGCCATCGCAGGCATCTGGGGAGTGAACCAGCAGATGGAAGACATCTCTCTCTCTCTTGCCTCTGCCTCTCTGTAGCACTTTACCTTTCAAATAAATAAGTAAATAAATCTTTTTTAAAAGAAAGTAAAATATGGGCCGGCGACATGGCTCAATTTGTTAATCCTCCACTTGCAGCACCAGCATTCCACATGGGTGCCGGGTTCTAGTCCAGGCCAGCTCTCTGCTGTGGCCTGAGAGGACAGTGGAGGATGGCCCAAGTGCTTGGGCCCCTGCACCCGCCTGGGAGACCAGGAAGATGCACCTGGCTCCTGGCTTTGGATCACCGTAGCGGCCTTTTTGTGGGTGAACCAACGGAAGGAAGACCTTTCTCTCTGTTTCTCTCACTATCTATAACTCTACCTATCAAATAAATTAAAACAAACAAACAAAAAAAAGAAAGTAAACATGAACAAACCACTTTAGAATAGGTAAAAGACTGAATAGATACCTCACTCAAAATGACATATTAATGGCAAGAACACATGTGAATATATTCAACATTAGCTGTTAAGAAAATATAAATTAAAACCATTGTTAGCTAGCACCACACACCCATTGGAATGAGTAAAAAGAGAACTATTAGCATTTTCATGTGCTAAAATGAATGTGGAGCAACAGAATTCTTCTACAATACTGTGGACAAAAAACATTTTGGAAAAATGTTTCACTTTTTTTTTTTGTAATGCCACTTAAACAAACTCACCACCTGACCCAGAAATTCCACTTTTATTTACTACAGAGAAGTGAAAATTTACATTCTTAGAAACAAAGTATACAAGCATATTACTGTAGTCACTCAAACCAATAAAAAATAAATGCTTTTAAACTGAGAAACAAATGATATAACATTAATACAATGAAATTCTTTTTAGCCAAACAATGACTGAACTATTAATATCCATAGAATTTAGATTGAGCTCAAAGATATGACAGTGAGTGAAAAAAGTCAGCCTCGGAATATTATATAATTTATGATTCCATTCTGATGTCACTGTCCAGAACACAGAAGTACAGTGATGGAGAACGGATTACTGACTGCTAGATCTTGGATGAGGCAAGGAATATGAAGATGGACTTGTTTTGGGTGAAGACACTGTTCTGTCTTATGAACATTGTAGTGGTTTCTTTAATCTATCATGTATTGAAATTTATAGAATTCTTTATAATTACACAATTATACATATTCATATGAACATACAATTCAACTATATATAAAACTTAATTGTATTTTTTAAAAACTTAAAAATTTCCTTTGTAATCATAACCTCTACTCTACCACCAATGGCTCTACTCCCAACCTGTGTGTACTGATGGTCCTCTTCCCCACTTAATGCTATATAATTGTTCAAACCTGGTAAATACCACTCTTAGGATCATTGGTTACTATCCTCACTCTGTCTTTTATGACCTTGTCTAAATATGATCTGAGTCGGCGATCTTGGAAGGCTTCCGTAGCCTTGTCAACTCATGATGACAGCCTAGGGTGGTTACTGGCACCATAAACTAGAGTGTCAATTTGTTGGGTCAACAACAGGAGCCACTGTGCACTTGCTCCTCATGTGGGATCTCTGTCCTTAATGTGCTGTACATTTTGATTTAATGCTATAACTAGTACTCCAACAGTATGTTTCACTTTGTGTTTCTATGTGGGTGCAAACTGTTGAAATCTTTATACTAAATTGATCTTCTGTATATAAAGAGAATTGAAAATGAATCTTGATGCAAATGGAAGGGGAGAGGGAGCGGGAGAGGGCAGGGTTGCGGGTGGGAGGGAAGTTATGGGAGGGGGAAGCCATTGTAATCCATAAGCTGTACACTGGAAATTTATATTCATTAAATAAAAGTTAAAAAAAAACTTAAAAATTTCACAGAAATGGAAACAAATTCAGTGTTCAGTTGAATTACTCTAAAGTCATTACAAGAACAAGAGAGTATCATTATATTTAAAATAACATTTTAATGTAGTAACTTAAAATCTTAGATAATAGACTATTTTTATTATCTATTGAAGTAAAATTCATATAAACATAAACATAAATGTGGGATCTTAAAACATCATGTTGGTTAAATCAAATCATAGCTACTTAGATAATCTATCAAATTTAGATAAATAATAAAATAGCAATCTTAAAATAACATATAGATTATATTGTTTGAATGTTATTTCATAAGATTCCAATAAATCCATCTTTATTTTTTATTTTTTAAAGAATCTCCTTGTAGGAAAAAATTCCCTCAATATTGTGAAGATATGTTTTCCTTTTGGGAATTCTGAAAATGAAAGAATGTAGTAGTAAATGAACCATTCCATTTCAGGTTTATGGAGGAAAATGAGGAAATGCTTTGAACTATCTCCTTGTTTAAATAAAGGAGAGATTTGGGGTATGCATCGTCATGGAGTGAGTTGAACAGCTACTTGGGAGACCTGCCTCCCTTACCTGAGTGTCTGAGATGAAATCCCAACTCTGGTTCTGATCCTGCTTTCTCTTAAAACACACCCTGATTGGCAGCAGATGATGAGCAAAGAATTGCATTCCTGCCACCCCAGCATGGGAGACTTAGCTCCTATCTTTGACCTGGTCCAGACCTGGGTTTTAGGAGCTATTTGGAGAGAGACTCAGTAGATGGAAGATCTGTCTCTCTCTTTCAAATCAATAAACATCAATAGAAATGTTCTTAAAGGTTAATTTTGAATAAATAAATGAACATAAGAGAGTTTTAAATTCAGCAAATATTTAGTTTTTAATTATAAGAAAATATCAGGGTCTAATATATTTTACCTTAATTAAAAAATAACTGAATTTTATGCATTTTATATTGACAATTAAATTTATAATTAAGTCTGATTCTTTGTTACCATTAGGGAATCAACTGATTTTAAAGCAATCCTCAGTTTAGATGACCCTAATAAACATATTCTATTTCATTTTCCATTTAGTAATTACTTTGCTACAACATAAGAACATTTAACTGAATTTATAAAGAATATTATTACTTTGTATGACCTATCTAATAGTTTACCTAAAATTTCACTTACTAATTTAAGTTGACAAATAAAAATTGTATGTATTTATCATATACTGCATGTTGATTGTAATATTTAATGTGGAATGGTTTAGTAGAATTAACTAACATATGTTATTCATTTTATTATTTATGAAAAACATTCAGCTTAAAGTTATAGAAACTTTTATCATATTTGCTCTTTCTTTTAATTTATTTTATGGGACTGGCATTATGACATAATGGGTCAAAACCCCAGCCTGCAGCATTCCACTTCTGATCCAGCTATCTGCTAATACACCTGGGAAAGCAGTAGAATATGGTGGAAGTTGTTGGGCTCTTGCATCCACGTGACAGATCTGGAACAACTCCTAGCTCCTGGCTTTGGCCTGCCCCAGCCCCTGTCATTGCAGCCATTTGGGAAGGTAACCAGCAGATGAAAGATAGATTACTTGCCAATACCATGTAATTGTAATTGTATGTAAGGGATTTGGCCCCCATTGTTTGTTTGTTTGTTTTTTTTTTTTTTTTTTTTTTTAGAATTATTTTTGGCCAGAGCTGCAGCTCACTAGGCTAATCCTCCACCTGCGGTGCCGGTACCCCAGGTTCTAGTCCCAGTTGGGGCACCGGATTCTGTCCCAGTTGCTCCTCTTCCAGTCCAGCTTTCTGCTGTGACCCGGGAGTGCAGTGGAGGATGGCCCAAGTGCTTGGGCCCTGCACCCGCAAAGGAGACCAGGAGGAAGCACCTGGCTCCTGGCTTCGGATCACTGTAGCGGCCATTTGGGGAGTAAACCTACGGAAAGAAGACCTTTCTCTCTGTCTCTTTCTCACTGTCTAACTCTGCTGTCAAAAAAAAATTATTTTTGTTCATTTGAAAGACAGATTTATAAAGAGAGGCAGAGCCAGAGAGAGAGGTCTTCCATTCTGCAAATTCACTCCCCAAATGACCACAAAGGTCGGAGCTACGCCAATCCAAAGCCAGGAGCCAGGAGCTTTCTCCAGGTTTCCCACACAGGTGCAGGGGTGGAAGGACTTGGGATATCTTCTACTGCTTTTTCAGGCCATAGCAGCAGAGTGCCAGATGGGAAGAGGAGCAGCCAGGACTTGAACAGGTGCTCATATGGTATACCAGCACTTCAGGCTGGGGCTTTAACCCACTGCCCCACAAAATTATCCCTCACCCATTGATTTTGGTATCTGCAGGGGTCCTATAACCAATCACATGCCAATTACAAAGGATGATTATATGGAAAGAGAAAGTGTCATCATATTAAATAACCTATTCATCTTTCTGGAAATAATAAAACTTCCTGAATTGCTTAGGTACAAATCATATGCTCAGATTGAGAATTCCAATTTCACATTGAAAGTAAAAAAAAAAAAAAATTAATCCACGATTGAACGTTGCCAAAATTAAACCTCCCAAGCTGTTCTAACCGTATAATAACTAATATGAATTTAAAAGCCTGAGTTCAAGAAAGCACTTCAACTACATGCTCTAAAAAGAGACATATTTATTAATAAAATTCTGTAAAATTTCAATTTTAATTTTCTAAAATATAATTGTTGAAATAGAAAATATAATTATATCAAAGCAAATTTTGTTTTATAATTACCAACAGCAGCATCTATTGAGAATTAAATTTTCTTTAATTACAGATTCCCTCAAAAATCTTCAAATATAAAATGACATCCCTTTCTTTGTTTGCAGTTAATGTTAAACCTCTCAAGTGGTAAATATTAAGAACATAATAATTGAAAATAACTTTCAACACAATGTCTCATTTATAGAAGTAACAGAATACTATTTTTAAATCACTCATAAAAATTCTCTTCCTTAAAATTTTGGGCACCTTACAGGCTTTTCTTTTTCTTTTTTAGTAGTATAAGTCACCAGTTGTACCTATACTCTTCTCTACTACTCAGTGTGAAAGAAAGAAAGAAAGAAAGAAAGAAAGAAAGAAAGAAAGAAAGAAAGAAAGGAAGGAAGGAAGAAAGAAAGGAAGGAAGAAAGGAAGAAAGGAAGGAAGGAAGAAGGAAGGAAGGAAGGAAGGAAGGAAGGAAGGAAGGAAGGAAGGAAGGAAAGACATATTGTCTTTTGCAACAAGATGGATGCAACTGGAAATCATTATACTTATGAAATAAGCCAGTTCCAAAAAGATAGATATTATGTGTTTTCCCTGATCTGTGGTAACTGATAGAGTACCAAAATGTAATGCATTGGGGTGAAATGGACACTATGAGATCAAATGATTGTATACAGCCCTTTTCTCTACTGTTAAAGAACAGTGTTGTTTTTTTTTTTTTCTTCATATTATTTCTTGAACTCTATTTAGTATAGGGTTAATTTATGGCTACAAAGTAAATTGAAAATAGATCTTTGTAAAATCTAAGAGTGAGAATAGGAGAAGGAGAAGAAAGCAGTGTGGGTGCATGGATGGGAGGGGTGATGTGGGAATATCACTGTGTTCCTAAATTTGTATATATGAAATACATGAAATTTGTGTACCTTAAGTAAAATATATATATATATATATATATATATATATATATATATATATATATATAATACAACTAATTCATCAATTGTATTCATTTAACTCCATTACTTGAACTCATCTGTCTTTTCTGCTGTAGCTGGTACTATCTAACTTTTGAACACATTGCCATAGAGGAGTATAGATGTCAGACTAACTTTTAAAAAATTTTTTGAAGATTTATTTTATTTATTTGAAAGGCTGAGTTACAGAGAGAGTGAGAGATAGAGAGACAGGAAGATCTCCTGTCTACTGGTTCACTCCCCTAATGACCAAAATGGCCAGACTGAGGCAGGCTGAAACCAGAAACTGAACTCCATCAGAGTTTCCCACGTGAGTGGCAGGGACCCAGGTAGTTGAGCCATCTTCTACTGCATTCCCTAGTGCATTAATTGGGAGCAAGACTGAAAGTGGGGCAGCCAGATCTTGGACTGGCACTCATAGGGAAGGCTTAACCTGCAGCACTGCAATGACTGCCCCAACACTAAATGTTAATTGTGTCATAATCTTGCACATTGGAGACATCTAGATCCAAAACTTTCTATTCATGATTAAAAACTTCTTTCTTGTACATTGGTCAAAATAGTTTTCAATTTATATTCAGGCTTTGCTTTTAATGAGTTTTCATTTTCTGTTTTTATTTCTCTTTCAATAGCCACATATTTAAACAAGATCAGTGTTAATATGTTAATATGATTACCTTAATATGTTAAGATTTAACTTCTTCACATATAAAAAGATAAATGGATTCTTTATCAAATGATATGTGTGAGAATAATGAACAAATTATAAAATCTGAACATATATCTATAGCCATTAAAAAAATCTCTGCTTGCACAGATAACACTGTGTCTCTCAAGCTGATTTTTCTGTAGGGAGAATGCTTCTTAAGAAGCAGAATTGTGAGCCTAATAATTGCATCTTCCTTTCCTTTCTCACATCCTAACCTGTCACTACCCATGCAGACAGCTGTAAGGAAAGACATCCTTCTTTCCCTTTTCACATTCTGATTAACAAAAGCGGAAAGCTAACATGTGACTAGTCAGAATGTTTGCTTAGCAAATAAATAAGGCTTGCCTAAGAAATGGTTAGAAAGACAGACCTCAGATAAGAAAGGAATTTATGAATAGCCAAGTCCATAGCAAAAAAAAAAAAAAAAAAAAAAAAAAAAAAAAAAAAAGGAACACAATGACCTGCACCCATTTGGCATAAGAATTGACTATCAGAATAGATCTTGGAAACTTGGCTGACAATCACTTAAACATATTATCTCCCTTAAGCTCCCTTAAATACACTTTCTCCTTTAAAAATGTTCCTGGTAACTTGCAAAATGAGAAAAGCATTTTTTAGGCTGAAGGTATTTGCTTTCCCCCCAAGATTGCTAGCCCCTTAAATTAAACTGTCCCCTTGCATCAATTCTGCTCTCTCATAATTTGCCCATCCAGAGTTGAGTAGCTTGGGCCTAATTTTAAGGGTTCTAAGTATTCTTTTGAATAAATATAAAAAGACTGTGTAATGATATAAAGAAGTCTAAGCCACATTTAGGACTATGTTCATCTTTATCTTCTGTCATTCACACACCAAACAATAATTGATCCCTTTTAAAGTTGTATTTATTTAAATTCTCAATTATCTTTATTTTATTTGTGAAAATTCAATTTACCAAAATATAATGTAAAACATTTTAAAATGCATGGAGTCATTATTTATAGCATCACCAATATTATTGTCATCAAAAACTCAGTTGCCCTGTCCTTGGTGCCAAACCAAATAACCAGGACAAGATTTGGGATTGAAAGAAAGAGAACTTCTAATCTGTCAACAAATGAGTAGCAGCAAACTTTCATCTTAAGGACCACTTCCATCCTGAATGAAGATGTTTTGGGTCTTTAAAGAGGGTGCAAGGAACAGGGAGCTGAGCTGGTCTGCTGAAATCATGATGGAGTAAAAAATCTCAGGGGTTAAGTTAGCTGGGTAGATAACAGCCTATGTGTGTCAATGAGGTCCGGGGGGGAATTTTCTGGAATTCCACACTCAGAAAGCCATCCAGCCATCAATTTCCCAGAAGATAAAGGAAGGGAGGAGAAATGGGGGATCCATACTCATATCCACAAAATCTCCAATCTGAACACAGAGTGCTCCATCAGTTCTTTACTGAGATGCCCACCTTATCTGTTAGGTGTACTCTTTTCATTAACTTTGGATAGCATGCTTAACGATTCTGTCTCATTCATGTTAGTGAAATGGTGCCATCTTTTCTGAAGCGCCATCTTAAGTCCTTGGTGCAATCTTAGGCTCTGAACCAGTCGTCATCTTATTCAATAAGTTTCAGTTTCCAGCCTGGCTCACTAGAAGTCAGGTGACCAAAATAGTCCAACTACAAATGTCAACTCAACCCCTACCCTAATGGGATTCTCTGCTCCCACTTCCCAACCCTTGCAAGGATGTAACAATACCTATTTTCCTGCACATTCTGTCTTGCTCTCTCTTGCCCTCTCTCCCTAGCCTGTCAGGTTCCCCCCACTCTAGCAATAAACTTTTCTTTTAACTCCAGTGTTTGGTGTGCTTTGTAGTGTCCTTATTGGTGCTGTGTCTTGGATCCAGGCACTCTGCCACTGACCTTGCTCTCCCATCAGGGATCTGAGCAGCCAAGCACACAACTCAGCGCTGAATGTTCTGTGATTCCCATGCACACGCCGGCCCTCCAAATCTGGAGGTAAGATGGGGAGTGGGGAATTCTCCCTCTGCAACCTCTACCTCCATTTTTGCTTCATCTCAAAGTCCTGATACCAGGCACGACAACCTCCATGGGTTGTATGCCTCTCCACGGGCTTTACACTTCAGGTAACAGTATGTGCAGGTGACAACCCCACCTTTTTCTTTGTCCCTTACTCTCTTCATTGGACTGCTTTGATACAGGGGATGCCTGCTATCTGCCAGTCCAACCTCACAGGTTGCTATGGGAGCTTCCTTATCCCACATTTCATCCATCTTTCCCCTCAATTGTCTCCTGAATAATCTTGTCCCTTTCAAATTGGCCCCAGATCTCAAACACCTTCAGTTCATCTTTCTTTGTAATTAGGCGTGACCCATATACGATCTTGGCAATCAGTCTAAATGACTGCTTAACAGCATGCTCGACACTTTACATCGTTCAGGGGCTTTACCACTTCTGTGAGCATTCCCGAAAGTGGTAGGAAATCCCCTATATTCAAGCTATTCTGCACCTCATGTTCTCTGTCTCAGGTTCTCTTAGCCTCCGAGGTTCCCAACAAAGATCCAGAACATGAGCCAAAACCCCTTTTGCTTTCCATCCTGAAAATGAGCCTCCACCCAGCTGCCCCCCACTTTACTGATCCCACCCACAGGCACTAGCTCAGCCCCTCACCAGCTCAGGCCCCAGTACAGTCAACTCCCACTCAACAACTTCAAAGCCCACCATCCCCTCCAGCTCTCACTAACTTGTCAGTACCTCTCCCTCCTGCCCAGAGATTCCAGGAGGCAACATCTGCTTCTGCTTGGGCTCTCACTGTGCCTCCCCCTCCTGCCCAGGAATTCTGTGAGGTAGCATCTGTTTCTATCCCTCCTGCCTTATGTCAAGTCTCCTGCTTGCCCCTCTCTCAAACCCAGCCCTTGTCCATTTGTATTCCATTTACACTCCATTTACTCCCTCTGCCTTATCTCAAACCCAGCACTTGCTTCCAGTTTCACCTCCCCCATTCCACTGAGCCAACATACTCTACTCACCCTGTCATCACTGCTTAAAGCCCTCGATGCCCCCTCTCCAGTGCCCAGTCCCTGAGTCACTCACTCCTGAATGGCATCCAGGGAGCCCACCTCCATGCTACCTCTGCGGGAAGTGGAGGGGCAGAGGGCAGAGTCAGGGTCCATGTTCCTTTATCACTAGCTGATCTCTCTGAAATCAAACAAAAACTGGGTTCTTTCACCTCTTGCATAATGGTGTACATTAAAGAGCTTCAATATTTAACCAAGTCCTATGATCTGACTTTGCATGATGTCTTTATGATCCTCTCCAATACCCTCCTTCCAGAGGAGTGAAGGCGAGTTTGGAAGCAGGCCTGTCTCCATGATGATGGGACCCATCAGACTGACCCTGACCATCTGATGGGAGCAAATGCAGTCTCCAAACAGGAGCCCAATTAGAATTACAACTCTCCCAATGGCATAATGGCCAGAAATCATTCCACTACTTGCTTATTAGCTGGTCTCAAAAAATCCACCAGAAAGGCTTTAATTATTATAAACTGAGAAAAGTTATTCAAGGTAAAAAGGAACATCCTTCTGTCTTTTTACAGCACTGCAGGCAGACTCTCCTCCAATATACAAACCTAGACCCAGAGTCTCCCAACAGTCTTAGCCTCCTCATGAACCATTCCTTTGCCCAGAGTTTCCTCATATCAAGGCAAAGCTAAAGTGGTTCAAAATGGGCCCATTAACTCCACAGGTAGAAATTCCAGAGGTGGCCTTTAAAATATATAATGGGAGGGTGAGAGCCCAAAAGGAAAAATTTCAAATGCTGGCCAAGGTTTTTCAGTGACCTGCTACCTCCAGTAACCCTGCTGATCACAGGAGTCCTGCTGACCACAGGAGTTCTCTGGATCCATGCTTCAAACATGGCCAAACGGATCATTGGGCCAAACTATGTCCGCTGAGATCCATCGGGTCCTTGTTTTCAATGTCACCAAAGGGCTATTGGGAAATGAACTGTCCTCTTGTCTGTCAAGTCAGTAGGCCATCTACCCCACCTATGCCCCAGGTTGACCTTCTAGGGCTGGCTACTGAGGATTGAAAGAACCTGACTCCCACCAACCAATTATGGTCATCACTCTGCAGAGCCCAGGGTAACTGTGACAGTTGCAGATAGGCCAATTTCTTTTCTTATTGACGCAGGGCAACTTTCTTAGTCCTTACCCATATTGGGGGCCCACCTCTATTGCCTCAACCTCCGTATTGGGGTAGAGGAAAACCTTACCTCTACAGACTCCCAGTCTACTCTGCATGATTGATGGGACACCCTTCTTTCACTCTTTCCTTGTTATACCTTGATGTCCTGCTCCACTTCAGCGAGGTAAAATACTCAATCAGTTTGATACTCAGGTAGTTTCACCCTCCAGCCATTGGAAAAAGAATAAGTATGGTTAATTTAGATTACTAAGAGCAGAAAGAAATTCTAATCACTTGGTGGTAATTAAAAATAGATTCTAAGAAACGATTACTGAAACTGCTTTATTGTTCTATCTTGTATAGGTCTAGGCCTTATAACTGGCAAGACCTTAAAGCCTATCTGATTATTCTCAAATTTCTTCTGTTAGTTTCTATTTGCCTCTCAATGGGAAAACTTGCTCATGGTTTAGACAGCACTTTTCTTAAGTCCTTTAATAATGATTCTGCCCTTTGTTTTAGACCTTGTCTACCCCACTAAGGGTCTCATTCCTTTGTAACAATACCCTCTACTCTTATATCAATGACTCTACTCCTACCCTGTGTGTATTGGTGGTCCTCTTCTCCCACTTAATTATGATTATAATTCTGCAGACAAACCCCTCTACCATCAAGACAGGTGGCCTTTCCCAGTTTTGATTGGGATCAATTTCACAGATTCCCTCTCCTCAGTAGTGATTTCAGGAAGAGCATTGGGCCACAATGTTATCTCAACCAACTGACTCCAAAAACAACTCCAATCATTACAAGATGTCACTAGGTCCATCCGAGGTCTACAAAGCCAAATCACCTCTCTAGCAGGCATGGTACAACAGAACAGTTGGACCTTAAATCTTAGAACAGATAAAAAGGGAAAACTTGCATCTTTCTGGAAAAAACAATATTGCTAATATGTTAATAAATCAGGCCAGGTAGAGCAAAATATTAAAACACTCCAACAAATTGCCACATAAACAAGCTTGCCCTGGGGTCCAAAAACCCCACCTCTCTCCCTCTGTATGCAGCCCTTTCGTTACTTGTTAACACCATTCATAAGACCATTGGCTACTGTTCTTTCCCTGGCTTCTATGCTGCTTTGCATGCTTAAGTGTTTACAGGAGGTGATAATGGAAACAACCAAAGCCTTCACCAACCAGGCAGTCAATCAAATGATACTATAGGATATGTATCGGCTCCCCACCTAGGAGACCATGACTTAAGGTGTTGCCCCACTGTGGAGAGTATCTCATCACCCTATGTCAGCAGGTAGTAGTTCTAGAAGATAGGTCATCTTCTCTCCACTGCTCCTGGGCTTTTGGGGCCAATGTAATCCCATACAACATTTGCTTTATTAAAAAAAAAGCAAAAGGGAGGAATTTTAGCAAAATAGTGCCATCTTATCCCCAGCACCATCTTAAGCCCCAGGTGCCATCTTAGGCTCTGGTCCAGCCCCCATCTTGCAAAATAAGTTTCAGTTTCCAAAATGTTTCTTGTACAATAAGTTTCAGTGACCAAATGGTCCAACCACAAGTGTCAATTCCATCCTCACCCTAATGTGATTTGTTGCTCCCACTTCCCTTGCCCTGTTTCTCCAGCCTGTTGGATACCCCCCACCCTGACAACAAGATTTTCCTTTAACTCCAGTGATTGGTGTGTTTTGTGGTGGCCTTTCAACTCACACACACAAACACACACAATAGTGCATACATACAATCACAAACACATGATGCAAAGAGATATCCAGGCTATGATTATTCTTACCAAAAATTTACAACTGTATGAGCAATTAGGGGGCCCTACAATGTGTTGTAGTGGGTGGGACTGCCGATTGCAGTGCCAGCATCCCATATGGGTGCCAGTTCGAGTCCCAGCTGCTCCACTTCTGATACTGATACAGCTCTCTGATACAGCCTGGGAAATCAGTAGAAGGTGGCCCAAATCCTTGGGCCCCTGCATCTGCTTGGGAGACCTGGAAGAAGCTGCTGTCTTCAGATTGGCACAGCTCCAGCCAATTGTGGCCACCTGGGGAATGAATCAGCAGATGGAAGAACTATCTGTCTATCTCCCTGCTTCTGCCTCTTTGTAACTCTGCCTTTCAAATAAATAAATCTTTAAACAAAAAAAATTAGGAAGAATGAAAATACTCATAAAAGAATATGTGATTAAATCTATATTTTAATTTTTCCAGAAATGTGTGAATATATGCTTTAAAATTAGCTTTATATATTAAATAAAAATTAGCTTTATATATTAAATAAAATAATGCTATAAAGTTTTGAAAACCACAAAACCCTACCCTTATAGGCACCACAAAGTTGGTTGTTCAAAATTTGGAGATTCTAACACATAGCTTCCTTTTCTATATTTCTATTCACCAAGTAACTTTTCAAATTAACTCTAAAGTGTATTTCAACAAATTGAGTAAATATAATTGATCTTTCCTTGCTTAAGTTTATTGAGAAATTCCTAAGGCCAAGTGTATTCATTTTAAACTTCACATAATCTGTTTTAGGGGACTCAGCATGCATTTGTTGCCATTGAATGACTTTTTTTTTTTTCTTTTCTCTATTGTGAGTGATCCATGCTTTACTTCTTAATTTAATGTGTTTATTGCTTGTGAGAATTGGCATAATTAATTTCCTGTCTTTCAATTACCTTTCTCTATTATATGTTCATTTACTTATTCAATGATCTTTACTTGTGGTAGGACTCAATATCCACCCTGTTTATAACTATTGTTGGATTTAAAAACTATGAATGCTCATTTTGTGGCTGGTGCTGTGGTGAGGGTAACACCACTGCCCATGGCACTGGTACCCCATATGGCACCAGCCGGAGTCCTGGCTACTCCTCTTCTCATCCAGCTCCTTGATAATGTGCCTGGCAAAGCAGAGAAAGATGACCCCAGTATTTGGGCCCCTGGCTCCTGGCTTTGGAATAGTCCTGTTCAAGCCACTGAGGCCCTTTGTGGAGTGAACCTGCAGAAGGAAGCTCTCTCTCTCTCTCTCTCTCTCTCTCTCTCTGTCTTTCCTCCTCTCTTTCTGTAACCATGCCTTTCATGGAAATGAATAAGTATTTAAAAAAAGAACGCTCATTCTACATAGTTATAGCATAATTAAAAGTCTTTTACAAATCAGTTGCAACCCTAGGATTGCAGATACCAAGCCTGCTTTTATTTGCTTCATCCATTTTCCTCTGATAAACTGAAATATTAGTGTTGTGATTGAGATAATTTGTGGAGTAAACTAATAATCTTCCAGGTTTTGTATAACTTTAGTTGAAGTATTATGCGTGCTGTCATATCATCTTTAAAATCTTTATATTTGCTGCTTTGTGATTTGTTTGAGACTTGGCTACAATTTGTAATCCCATTGATTTCTAGAGTTGTCTTGTCTGCCAAGATGGATACCCTTATCCTGGAGGCAATACAAGAGTGAAATAGTTTTTTTCCAGTCACAATGTAAAAGTAGATAATTCAGTGTTCAGGGCTTCCAAACAAGTTTTCAAATTCCACAATGTAATCTTATTTTTATTGTTTTAATTTGTTGCAGAAATATTTAGATTCTCAGAAACTTTCCTATCACTTGTCCCATGTGAATAGTAAACATTTTTAGAGTTTCTGCATGTTAAGTTGCAATGCTTCTTTTTTCATATACATTTGTATTTAGTCATTATATAGAAAATAATAACTGTGTGATACACAGCCATACCCAGGTATTTGAATGTGATTTGTGCAAATGATTTTCTAAAAGTCAAATCTAAGTTTATTTGATTTCTAAAGTATTTTAGCAATGACTACTGACTACAGGTTGTTTGAAAATTTAAAGTAAAAATATAATGATTCAAAAATGAGATGCAAATTGTTCTACTTTCTCATTTTGATAATGCTGCTACTTTTACTTAAGTGATGCTTATTTTAGTAAGGAGAAACAGAGATGTTATACTATTTTGAGATTTATCAGTAGGAAAGCCAGACTTTGTTCAATAAGACAGTGTTGACAAATACATTTACTATGTTTAACTGAAAGAAAAATCAATAACTTTTTATTGTGAAACATATTCTGTGTTGTTTTTGGTTAAGACTCTTTTCAAGAAGTTATACTCCATTGCAATTGTTTCACACAAATTTGCCTCCTGACTCTGCCTCCTTTACCTACAAAGTCAGAGGAATATTAAAGTGCCAGGTGTGTGCCAGCTACATTTAATAAATAGCTATTTATATCATCATATGTGTCTCCATCTCTCCTCTAATTTCTACTACATTAATGATCTTATAGCTTATTCCTATTTCTTTACCCCCAGTGATGGAACACGGACATAGCCTCAGCCATTCTAGCTCCATGACTGAAAGAAGTTGAAATCACAATTTACCTTTTACCCATATATCCTTTGAAGTCCCAGAATTTACTCATAATCCCTGCATTCTTTCTAAGAGATCTATTCTGTCTCATACCCTGTGTTGTTCCCGGCCCCACTCCCTGCATTCTTTTCCAAGTTGGAAAGCCAGATACCAGTCTAGATGGAGGAACTCACCTCTGTCTCTCATCACCCCCTCACCTTCCCTCTTGTCCATAGCCTACCCTAAGACTTATAAAGCCCTGCCCACCGAAGTCTGGACCCTCTGTCATGTATTTGGTCTGTATGCATGCTGCAAGATTGTCACACATTTCTGTGAATAAATTATTCACTTTGTGAGTTCTTATCTTGTCTCCTCTCTAATCTGCACCCTTTTCCTTCATTTGGTGCCCCATGTGAGGAGGGGAGTGAGGGATATTCATCTTGATCAAACCAGCCACTCGGATCCTCTGGGTAAGAGTTCTGACCATCCCTGCTTCCTCCAAATGTTCCTCTCCTTTATGAACTCCTTCCCCTTTTTACTGTCTCTGCACATTGTTTATCCTCTCTTTCCTACAATCTCCTTTTTCACTTTCTAGAAGAAGACCTGGAATGCGTGTGACCAGGGCTAGCTATAAAAAGCAGAATCCCTAGCCAAGGCCACTCTTTGGTGGGATCCAAAACTCCTCAGGGGAATACTGGCACCCACCACCAAACATGGTATTTTAGTGTCATCTTCCTCTTTTTACTGTTGTTCTACCAAGTGCCTTTCCTCAGTAGAAGGAGGGTGTAACTCTCAAGTCACACTCAATCATTTTCGAAGTGACCAGGATGGCCCTGTGAGACGCCGCTCCAGAATTCCCCAGAATAATTGAGAATCACCTTCATCACTTACTTCCTCCCTCCCACTTGCGCATTCTTGTTTTCCAATGAATTTATAGCCACCTTTGCCAGATCTCATCACTGCATGCCACTTCAAACCTAATTCCCAACCCATCACATTGGTAGGAGAAGTCTCTGTTGCCTCATGCATGCTGGGGTTATCTGTGATTGCGACTAGTTCATGCCGCTTTTAGAGCTTGAGGTGTTCTGTGGGTGTCCCTCATTCAGAGGAAATGCTCATGTGCCACAGCTTAGAACTGGGATGCTGATCTTAGCGTGGGGGTTCCTGCTGTCTCCCCTTCCAGGACTCAGAACTCAGGGTCTTGGTTCGGGTGATTCTTTCCTGGGGGACACCTTGTGAAAGGACCCTCTGCACTCAGGCCATATTTGGCTTAATACATGGGTTCTAAATTGTAGCTCCCCTCTGGCCTACCTCTTAATAGACCTGAATTAGCTGGGCCTGAACGGGAGATAAAAGTGGAAGCGAATAATCCACCTCTGCACTAAAATTTGGACTCAATATGAGTTGAACAATGATTCTAAAATAGCCAGAATTGGTAGAATTGGGATTTTTTTTGTCTCAAAATTCTCCAAGATTTTAATAACTTTTCACAGAGAAGCACTGAATGGTCAGAGGACCCCTACATCCATGCCTTTTTCTTCCTTCAGGGCCAACTTTCCTCACTGCATGTTCTCAGGCAGAAGAAGGCCTGGAGATTCCCATTGAATCTGATTGCTAGCTAGAGTTTTATAAAAAGAAGAATTCCATATAAATATAATCTTGACCTTAAATCAGATAAAGGTCGGATATAACATCAACATTTTAAGTCATCAAGGTGTAATTGCTGAATGTAAATTGAGTAAATGTAAATGAGTTAAATGTGTCTAAATGTAAATGTAGTTAGCATCTTATATTCTATGGAAAAACTATTTGGGTTTGTTAACAAATATGTTTCCATAAACTGTCCATCTGAAAAGAAATTCAAATTGCTTTAAAGTAACTAAGGTTGAAATTTGGCATGTTACCTTATTTAGAAAATGATGCCTTAATTTGGATATTTTTAAAGTTATTTCAAAATGTAAATCAAGGAATTCAACAGAAATATTCGAAAACAGTCTTAAATCTCCAATTTTGAAATCTGTTTACAAACTGCAGCATCTTTTTTTTTTTTTTAAATTACTCTCTGTCAGTTTTCTAGGCAGCTCCAGCAAGCTGTCTTCACTTCCCTTCTCTGACTGTTAAAATCATTTCAAATTATGGGATTATTCAATGTGCTAACTTGTATATTTAAGGTTTTATTTCTGATTTGGGGGATGACCAAAGAGACACAGATTTCGTGTTCTGGTGAAGCAATCTATTGTGTTCTCTGCTGTCTCTGTTAAGTTATGATGGTTTAAAAGTAGCTGAGGTTTCATTAAAAGGGCTATGGTTTATTACTTATCCTAAAGCATTTGAGTGATCACTTTGTAACAATGACTAAATCTAATCTGCAGTGTATCACGATGTTAAAGGATCCTATTTCTACCAGATATTTTAAGACTTCTTGACATGTTTGACAGGAATTCCAAAAAAAATCAAAGTTCCAAATTCTTTTGACTTTGATATTTCCAGTCAGGCCCCAGGAAATGTCAAAGAATATATCTCATCTTGTAGAGATACCAACTAATTAGGTTACTCAGATTAAATTAAAGGTACTGTCAGGGTGTGAAGTGGTGCTAAATTTTAAGTTTATGATAATGTAAAATGATACTGATACAAACGTCCAAAAGTTACAAAAATCTAATAATCTTGTTTAATTGTTATCAGACACGATGATTATCTTAATGAAAAAGGCCCTCAGGCCTAAAATGGATAAATATTTTATAAAATCCTAGAGGCACTTTCAAAAATACTGTATGGAGTGAGCAAGTACCTCTTCTTGTTGGTTAATGAGCTTTATCATTTTAAACATTGCTATTTAAAGTCTTTCATCATCCACAGTTTTGTATTCTCCTCCAAACACTAAAATTTACTGCTCATGGCAATTAGAACATTGTTGATTCTGTGTTTAAATGTGTTCTGACTTTCATTTTATTCAGTACCTTTGTACAGCTCTGAAAACAGATAAAGCCAAAGTCTAACAGGTTCCAACTGAGAAAAAGTATGGTTTATTCAGGTAAATAAGAGCAGGAAGTAATTCTAATCAATTGATGGTAATTTTTAAAACTGAATTAAAGATTTTTTGAAAGATTTATTTATTTATTTGAAAGGCAGAGTTATAGAGGAGCATAGGGAGAGAGAAAGAGAGAGAGAGAGAGAGAGAGAGAGAGAGATCTTTTATCTAATGGTTCACTCCCGCAGATGACCTTAACAACTGGAGAGATGCACTGATCTGATGCCAGGAGCTTCTTCCATATCTTCCCACACAGGTGGAGGGGCCTAAGGACTTGGACCATGCTCCACTGCTTTACCAGGCCATAGCAGAGAGCTGGATTGGAAGTGCAGCAGCCAGGACTCAAATCAGGCACATATGGGATACAGGCAGCGGCTTTACCTGCTATAACACAGCCCTGGCACCTGTCAATTAAAGATTTTTTTTAAAAAAAGACAAAGGATTTTATTTTTATCCTTAATTTAAGTAGTTTTGCCAGCATGTGTCCCCCAAATTTAACCATTAGTTGTCAATTTTCGAATAAGCAGTATTTTTTCCAACATTATTATTTTCAGGTATACCAATTTTACAAAAAAAAATCTTCATAATATACTGTTTGTATCGTTTTCTTGTTTTTATTATTACAGACTGATTCATTAACTCAGGAAACTTTTCTGTTGCTATCCATTCTGATATGATTTTCTTCTCAATATTTTTCTCTTGGGTGGGCAGTCGACGCAGCAATGAAAATGCTACTTGGGATGCCTGCATTCCATATTGCTGTACACTGATTCATGTTCCAGACCTGCTTCCAAGTCCAGCTTCCTTTTAATATGCACCTGGGAAGGCAGCATGTGACATCTCTAATGTTTGGATCCTTGTCACCAGGAGGGAGACTTGGACTGAATTCCCGGTGCCTGGCTTTGGCTTGGCAATTGCAGGCATTTGGGAAGTGTACCAATAGATAAGCGATCACTCCATGTCTATCATTCTTTCTCTCTTGCTTTATCTTTCAAATTGAACTGAATTAAATTATGTTAAATTAATTCCACTTTTGACTATTATTATATGTTTTCTGAATTTTTAAGTCCCTGGCTTGAGGCATTTTTATCTGTATATATGTATATGTATGTATATATATATATATATATTATATTTAAACAACACACTGCAACCTTAATTACATAATAATTATTCAAGTTTTTCTCTGATCTTGGTTCCTCAATCAATTCTTTTTTTTTTTTTTTCTGGTGCAGTTTCCATTCAATAATTCTTTGGAAAGATTTAGAGAGCATTCTTTAATGTTCTAAAATATTTTCCAACTATCCATAGACTTAAGTGAATAATTTAATTTACCATTTTGCTTGAAATTCACATTTTTTTAGAACTGAAGATAAAGATTTTAGCAGATGTAATTTTTTCTAAGAAAATTTAGAATTTTATCTTTTAAATATTGTTCTGACTGAACTTGAAGTGTGAAATGGCATCTATGGGTAAAAGGAGTACTGAAAGTTGGGTTAAAACATAGCAGAATTAAAAGTTTAAATACAGGGGTCAGCACTGTGGCATAGTAGGTAAAGCCGCCCCCCTGCAGTGCTGGCATCCCATATGGGTGCTAGTTTGAATCCCGGCTGCTTCACTTCCGATCCAGCTCTCTGCTATGGCCTGGAAAAGCAGTAAAAGATTGCCCAAGTCATTGGGCCTTTGTACCCATGTGGGAGACCTGGAAGAAGCTCCTGGCTCCTGGCTTCAGATAGGCACAGCTCTGGCCGTTGTGGCCAGTTGAGAAGTGAACCAGTGGATAGAAGACCTCTCTCTCTCTCTCTGCCTCTCCTTCTCTCTCTGTAACTCTTTCAAATGAATAAAATAAATCTTTTTTTAAAAAAGTTAAAATATAGCAATTAGAGAATTAAAGAAAACTGTAGACTAATTTGAAATTATAGATAAAAAGGTTTTGATCTCAGACTCTGGCTATTTATTTATAGGAAATATTAGATAGTTGATGCTGTCTCAAGCCCATCTGTGTACAATAACTGAATGATGAATTTATGCCTTGTTAAGGAAACAAAGAAACAAATAAAATCCATTTTTATGATATGCCAAACATTACTTATAAGTAAAATAACATTTAGTTTAAAGAGTAACAGTAAAATAGTTACTCCAGTAGTGAAAATGCCAGAAAATAAATATTTTTCTTCACACAAGTCATAGACAATGGTGAAGGTAGTAAACATGAGTTTATAACACTTACTGTAGGAGTCTTCCCGTACAAACTGAAAAAAAAAAAAAAAAAGTGTTTTGAGAGGTAAATCACAGCATCCTGACGTTTTAGCGACTGGCTATAGTATTTTTTTCAGCCAATCAAGACATGTCAGAATGGGTTTCCCCTCAGGAAACAGATTAGTTGATTAGGTTGATCCAGATAAAGGCAATTCCTGCTTTACAATAAAGAAAAACACTGTGATTTTCTTTTAAGTGGATATTGACTTCTACAATGGAGAAGATCAGGATTTATTATCTCAAATGATAGTCAACAGACTGGTTGACAGCTATTGACTAAAAGGAAATCACAGCAGGACACTGAACGACCACTGAACTTGAAGAGGGAGCTTCTGTGTCTCACACAGCAGGATAAGGCCAATCTTAAGTCTTGCTGGAGACAACAGCCATTAAAACATGTCTTTCCATTAATCTGGTTTGTGATGCTCTTCTACTATCTCTGCACCTTTAAGACAGAGCAGTAAATTGTAGTATTAGAGGGACAGAGAGTAAAATATCTATAGGAATGGGCAAGTTTTAATTCATTAATAAATATGTTCCTTAAATCATTCATTCAAACTGGCCATGCTTAATACTGATATCATTTTAATAATATTAAACCCCATTCCTGAAACCATAATATTTATTTATGCATATTTCACAGCAATCTTCTTCCAAGGTATTACGTGTAATTTCACAAAAATATTAGATGAAAATCTCAAATTTCAATAATTGTTTAAAACTGAGAACTTAAGAGATTAATGGTATACCCACACTGTATTACAAAATGCCTCTGTAGAAAGAATAAAGGGTACAGGGTACAAACATTGAAGTAACATTTATGTATTTTTGTTTCTGAAGACACAAGCCTGATAACATTCAGGCAACAAAAATATGTCCCAGTGGGGCTTGGTTAAGTAAACACTTTACAGTCTATCCTCAATTTTGATGATAAACATACAGAATCTCGGCTATTTAATGAAGGCAACAAGTCAAACTCCAAAATTCCAGTCCATAATTTATACACTGTATAGAAGACACCTAAAAATAAGAAGTGTGCATAGAAGGGATTCTGCATGGGAAGGGCTGAGTATGGAAGGCTGTCTCCCATGAGATTCCCAAGCCTGATATGTACACACATTCTCTGGATTATTCAATTCAGTACTAGTGTGCTGCTGTGAAGTGATTTTACATGTATGATCAAGGCATTAAGGTCAAAACTCAGTTAACTTTAAGTTTAGAAAAGCATTCTAGGTAGACCTGACCTAATCACTCACAGGGACATGACTTTTCATGCAAAGGCAATTAAAGTATAAAAGGTGCTTCAACACAAGGAGAGGTTCCATTTCTGGCCTTGAAGAAAGCGAGAGCTATATGATAAAGTAATTTGAGCAGACTCTAGAAGTGAGAGTGGACACCAACAACACAAACTGCATTCTGCAAGAACCTGAATGATCTTGGAAGAGAAACCCATCTCCAGATGAGAACAGACACCCCAGCATTGTGAGACCATGACCAGATACCCTACATAAGCCATCGCTGGACTTGTGACCTGCAGAACTTATAGCCGGGAGGCTTTTAAGCTGCTAAACTAATGAAAATTAGTTGCCCACTAATACTAAACTAACACAATGAGAGAACTAAGTCTAAAAACTATTTCTGTTGACAGATAAACAATCTATTGTACAAACAACAATATTTGATATAAAAACTGAATTAATAAAAGTAAGAACAATTTTTTTTTTTTTTTGACAGGCAGAGTGGACAGTGAGACAGAAAGAAAGGTCACTGCGCTGATCTGAAGCCAGGAGCCAGGTGCTTCTCCTGGTCTCCCATGCGGGTGCAGGGCCCAAGCACTTGAGCCATCCTCTACTGCACTTCTGGGCCACGGCAGAGAGCTGGACTGGAAGAGGGGCAACTGGGACAGAATCCGGCGCCCCGACTGGGACTAGAACCCAGTGTGCCGGTGCCGCAGGTGGAGGATTAGCCTATTGAGCCGTGGCGCCGGCCAAGAACAATAAAAACAAAATGAGCAAAAAATAGTAATCAGATAAGCAACCAGAAAAGAAATAGTAGAGGACACATTGGTTTTACACAAAGTAAAACTGAAGACATAAGGTATTTTTCAACTATTTAAAATATTTTTAATTTCTAATTTTTGGGAAAGTTAGAAAAAGATAGTGTTTCATATTTGGCCTTGAGTTATTTCCTAGAATTGAACATATGAATATAAAGAATAATCTCTTGCTTTTTAACTCAAAATCAATGTTCTCATTATATGACATCAAGAAGGAAATAAATTCATAAAGCTCATATCTGTGGTTGTAGTATTTAAAGAGATACTCTTCCCTTTGACAGTTTACATTTCTGATATTTAATTCAATAACACCAGCTGTTTGATGATGGTTCAAATTTGGTTTTATAGTATAATAACTGTGAGAATCACATGAAATACAAATTTTACTACTAATTCTTCATGAAGTTTTCTAAGTAAACAATAGATACTTATTATAATCTGTAATGATTCAGTGCATTTTTCCAGGTATTTGTTACTCAACTGACACATTAACAGTAAAGTATATAGTTATGCTGACTCCTTGCCTCCTAGTAATAAATACATGTGAGATTTTTTTAATGAAAATAAGTAATTAAAATGAGGTCCCTTTTATTTTAGGACTATGCTATCCAATGGCATTCAAATTGAGATGTACCATAAAATACACACTAGATTTTGAAGACCTGGCTCCAGAATTAATTTTTATAGTGACATATTAAAATAACTTAGTGTTAAGCCAAAAATAGTAAAATTTCCCCTTTTTTATAGTGGGACTAATTTAATTTTTGTGGGTATTTAATGATGGTATTTAACAAATTTAAATAAACCCAAAAATTATTTTAAAATCATGATTTAAATATAATTATAGATATTAATATCTTCAAGTGTATATTGCATTTATTTTAAAATCATGCATTTGTCAGAAACAACCAGACTTTACTATGGCCTGTTAGTTGTCAAAGTAAATCAAAATATGCTTCCTCGAACTTTGTCTCCACTGTGACTTAGGGATAATGCGGACAATTTCATGCTTAAAATGAAATGTTATTTCCAGATAGGAAAGTTAACAATCCAAGACCCTAGAAGAAATACACATTGTAATTCAAGTCTGTATTCTTGAACTTCCCCCCTGCTACCATGAAGTTTTTATTTTATTTTACTTTTAAAGCATTTAATATAAAGACTATGGAGCCACTAAATATTTAAATAGAAGCATGTGATAACATTTCACATACATTTAAAATCACAGTTATAATCTAATCCACTTCTGCTTAATTTTCAAATACAGTCATCTTCAAATCTGCATGGGAGGCTGATCCTCTTGCACAAAAGGTACAGTAAGGAGATGAAAAGTGATGATGAAGGAAGTGAGTGAGACTTAAATCAAAAAAGAAGTTATATGAGGAAAAAGCAGACCACGTGAATGCTGATATTCAGGATATGCAGCTATAGAAACTCAATAAAGAAACACACATAGTTGAAATCATGGTGAAAAAATGACGAAGATATTCCAGTGGAACTGATGTGATCAAAAATATTAATTCTAATAAAATTTAAAAATACATCGCAACGTTGAAAGTACAAAGGAAAAAATATTGGGAGCAAGGTAGAAAGGAGTGTAAGCAATCTATTAAGACATAGAAGAGATATCTACTCCATATCCAAAGTTACATAATGAGGATAGGGTAAGCATAGCTCCAACTGCATCTGGTAAGTTTTTTAATACAAAAGCAAAATACTCAACTTTTAATAACTTTATGTTAAAAGTGCATTTTTATTATTTCCTTTGTATATTTACAACTGGCAGTGAGACAGTCTGAAGTTCAAAGAACAACTGCATGTCTTCTCATTTACTATATTATTAAGATCATACCACCCAGATTCAGTGTGAAAGTTCATTACAACAATCTCTCATTATTCTGTGAAGTGAGGTCTGCCTGCATGAGTGAGTGTGCGTGTGTGTGTGTGTGTGCTTGTACAACTTGCCAAAGGTTACATAACTACTCAAAATATGAACTGGGGTCAGCACTGGGGTATAGTGGGTAAGGCCACCGCCTGAGGAGCCAGCATCCCATTTCAGCTCCTGTTTGAGTTTTGAGTGTTCCGCTTCTGATCTAATTCCCTCTCAATGTGGTTGGAAAAGCAGAGGAGAAAGGCCCAAGTGCTTGGGCCCCTGCACCCAAGAGACCTTGAAGACACTACAGGCTCTGGCTTTAGTCTTGCCCAGTGACAGCCATTGTGACCATTGGCGGAGGCAAGGGGGTGAACCAGCAGATGGAAGATCTCACCCTTCTCTCTCTGTCTCTTCTCTTCTCTCTGTAAGTAAATCTTTAAAGAAAGAAAAAGAGATGGAGAACTAATCTTTGAATATGGTAGTATGGTCCAGATAAATTGAGATTTTTAGATAGATTATTGTAGCAATGTGAAAGGCAGATAAAATTGGGGCATGATGAAGAAGAGAATAGTTCAGACACTTTCAAAATGATCTGAAGAGAAACCTGTCATAAATGATGAGACCTATATGGTATTTACAGATTTTTGAACCATTCAGGAGGTAAATTAACATCATTTGGATACTGAGTACTTAAAAAGTTTCAAGATAGGGAAGTGAAACTTCATGTTTCTCATTTGGATGACAGATGATATTCGTTGCACGTAAAGCAGTAAGTTTGACGAATAAAATGTACTTGTTTGATTGACGACATCTTGAGCTGCACAGGAAAGAGCAATCTGAAAATGTAAATTTTGAGATCATTGATGTAAAGCTATGCTACAGTTTGAAGAAATGTCTACAAAAACTTCATGTTTTGAAATTTAATCGATCTTATAGGAATTAAAATGTGGAAACTTAATCCAAATCTAGTGTTAAAGATGAGTCCTTTGGGCAGTGTTTAGTATAGAACTGGATTGGATTATAATGATAGAGCTCTCTTGAAAGGATTCCAGTGGCTTGAAGCAGAGGAAAAGGGGCACAGACACACACATTCCCTGTCTCTTGCTATGTGATGTTCCGCACCACCTGAAGACTTTGTCAGAAATAGGTCATCACCATTTGAGGCCCCTAACTCTTGCACCTCTGGAACCATGAGCCAAAAGAAGCACTTTAAAAAAAAAAAAAAAGATTTATTCATTTGCAAGGCAGAGCATCAGAGAAAAGGGGAGAGATAAGAGAGATAAGAGAGAAGAATAGAGGGAGAGGGAGAAAGAGAGAAAGAGTGAGGGAGGGAGAGAGAGACAGAGAGAGAGAGAGCGAGAGAGAGAGAGAGAGAGAGAGAGAGAGAGAGATCATCCATGTGTTGTTTTACTCCATAAATGACCACAGCAGCCAAATCCGGGCTAGGTCAAAGTCAGCAGCTAGAAAATCCATCCTGCTCCCCCACATGGGTTAAAAGTACCCAAGATAGGCCATTTTCTGTTATCTTTCTAGGCACATTAGTAGGAAGCTGAATCATAAGCTGAGCAGCCAGGTCTTGAACTGGCACTCCAATAGGATATTCCAGAATTGCAAGTGCCAACTTAACCTACTGTGCCACAATACTGGTCCCAAAATATTTTTTTCCTTTGAAATAACTTGCCTCAAGCATTTTTATAATACCAAAATTGGACTAATAGATGCTATAAAACTAAGTATAGTAGTGGAAGTGGCTCAATGTTATTTTTCAGAGAAGTATAATGAAACATTGGCAGATTATTGAGGAACACAATATTTTGAATTGAGATAAATACAGAACTCATTATAGAAATTGAGAAGGGAGGATTAAAAAAAAAACTCAGGAAAAATAGAAGAGAATATTATCATGGGAGACAGAGGAAAACATCGTTTCCAGGAAATGAAAAAAGCATGACTAGCAATATCCTTTTTTTAAGGATTTATTTATTTTATTTGAAAGGCAGTTACAGAGAGGCAGAGGCAGAAGGAGAGAGAGGTCTTCTATCCGCTGGTTCACTCACCAAATGGCCTCATTGTCCAGAGTTGGGCCAATCTGAAGTCAGGAACCAGGAATTTTTTCTGGATTTCCCATGTGAGTGCAGGGGCCCAAGGACTTGGACCATTTTCTTCTGTCTTCCCAGGCCATAGCAGAGAGCTGGATTAGAAGTAAAGCAGCCAGAACTTGAACTGGCACCCATATGGGATGCTGGCTTTGCAGCTGGCGGCTTTACTCACAATTCCATGGCACAGGTCCCCTAGCAATATCTTAAAATGCAGAAATGGTTGGGCAGTGTTGATGGAGTAGTGACAACAGAAGGTAGACTGTAGTACATTTGAGGCATGAATTGAAATTGACAAAGCAGACTAATGGTGTGAAATACAGAGGTGGAGCGAGCAATACAGCAGAGTTTGGGGAGAGGCAGATTCAAGCATAGTCAAAAGAAAATGTTTGGAAAGGTGGATATGAAAGATTGCTCTAAGTGGAAGAAAAATGTAAACAAGAATCATGGCAATTGATGAGGGAAGGTCCTAGAGGAAATACAGTGGGGAAGGGATTAAAAGCATGCAAGAAAGACTGTATTTGATTAGATCAAGGAGACTCAATCCCTAAGACTAAAGGAAGTTAAGACAAGACCAATTTATATTCATTTTTGTTTAGAGGAACTAATTGGGATGTCGAATCATTCAGACTTGATAGCTTGGTACTCATCATTTTCTTATATTGAGAATGAAAGCTGAGAGAATAAGTAGAATCTTGACTAGCATAATTTATTTTTAGAGATGTGACTGAGGCATTCACCAAGAATAAGGAACTTGTCAAATAACTTCAAAGATCAAGATAAAATTGTACATCAAAAATTTAAAAATGTTTTTGATAGATGACATAATCTTACATATATTAGAAGAATCCAATGACAGTTCAGCAAATTTTCAGGATACAAAGTTAGTGTACAAAAAAGATATTGTCACTTGGGACAAACGTATCTCATGTCAGAGTTTCTGAGTTTGTTTTTACCTCCGTTTCTTGTTCTAGCTTCCTGCAAATAGACACTCTGTGAGGCACCAGGGGCTGGCTTCAATACTTGGATCCCTGTCACATACACAGGATACCCAGATTGAGGTCTGGACTCCTGCTTTTGGCTTGGCCCAACCTGGCTGTTGTAGACATTTGGGGAATGGACAGTTAACAAAACTTTGACAGTGATATCAGGACTAACAATGGGCAGGGACATTTTTTTCAATAACTGGTGTTGGAAAAATTGGATATTCAAATGCAGAAAAATGAAACTAGATCCCCATCTCCCACCATGTACAAAAATCAACTCAAAGATGTTGTCACTTGGGACAAACGTATCTCATCAAAGATCTTAAATATAAGATCTGAAACTTTGAAATTACTAGAAGTAAATGTGGGGGAAATGCTTCAAAACGTTGGAAGGGCTAGAAGCTTTTTGAGTTCAGTCCACAAAAACATAGAAAACAAAAGCAAACATACACACACACACACATATTTCATCAAATTAAACAACTTTTGTAGAGTAAAGGGAATAATCAACAGGTTAAAAAAATCAACCTACAGAATGGGTGAAAGTATTTATAAGATATACATCTGACATGAGTTTAAAAACCAGAATATGTATGAAACTAAGTCAATTTGGAAGGCAAAAGCAAAAATCCAATTCAACAATAGATTTAAACTGACATATTTGCAAAGAAAGACATACAAATGGCCAGAAAGTACATGGAAAAAATGTTCAACACCACTAATTATCAGGGAAATAAAGGCTAAAATAAGATAGGCTTTTATTCCAGTAAGGTTGGCTTTTATCAAAAATGATGTGATTACAAAATAATGTGAAGAAAAAAGAGCTTTACAAACTTTTGGTGGGATTATAAATTTGCTAAACAATTATGGAAAAGAATATGGAGGTTTCTCAAATACTAAAACTAGGACTAGAATATGATTCAATTCCCACACAGCCTTGGCCTATATTCAAGGAAAATGAAATCAGTCTGTCAAAGAGATATCTGCATTCTTTTATTTATTGTAGCACTAGTCACTAATGAGAAAAAAGATGAATGGGTAAAAAAAAATATGTTGCATACACACAATAAAATACTGCTCAACCATCAAAAGAATAATACTGCTCAACCATCAAAAGAATAAAAACTTGGCCGGTGCCGCGGCTCACTAGGCTAATCCTCCGCCTTGCAGCGTTGGCACACCGGGTTCTAGTCCCGGTCGGGGCACCGATCCTGTCCTGGTTGCCCCTCTTCCAGGCCAGCTCTCTGCTGTGGCCAGGGAGTGCAGTGGAGGATGGCCCAAGTGCTTGGGCCCTGCACCCCATGGGAGACCAGGAGAAGCACCTGGCTCCTGCCATCGGATCAGCGCGGTGCGCCGGCTGCAGCGCACCTACTGCGGCGGCCATTGGAGGGTGAACCAATGGCAAAAGGAAGACCTTTCTCTCTGTCTCTCTCTCACTGTCCACTCTGCCTGTCAAAAATAAATAAATAAAAAAAAAAGAATAAAAAATTGTCATTTGCAACAATGTAGATGGAATTGGAGATCTGTATGTTAAGTGAAATCAACAAAGCAAAGAAAAATAAGTATCAAATGATCTCACTCATGTTGAATCTAAAATTTTAGTTAATTTAAAAATAAAATAAAATGTTGATCTGATGAAAATAAAGCACAATGGGGATTACCAAAAGTTGGGAGAAAACAGAATGTGGAGGAATGGGGAAAAGTTGTTTAATGATTACTATTTTTAATTATACAGGAGTAAGAATTTTGATGTTTTATTGGACATCAGGATGACTATAAATATTGATAAGGCACTGTATATCCATCCAAAATAAAACTATAAAAAAAGATTTTGAATGTTTTCACTATGAATGAATCTTATTTGTGTAGATAGATATGTTTACTGTGATTGGAGATTACATAATATATATGTATCAAAACATCACATGATATCACACAATTATGATTGATTTTATGTTGTATGAAAATTTTATATTTAAAAAGTAAGATTTTTGCCTTAAATAAAATGAAAATATCATTATTTATATATTGATTATTAACCCTTCTATTCATAGAATTATTTGAAATCTAAGCAAATAAAACATTTTTCTCATAATATATGGCTATAAATTATTTATCAACATTATCTTTTTGAAAGTAACTTTTTGATTGAAAGTGTTGCAAAAGTTGAAGGGCTCTTTCCTAAACATCATCCATACTATTTAAACTGGATTAAAAAAAAAGAAGAAGATGGATCTAGCATGTTCTCTTGCTGCCCTCAGCCTCTCTGAATTTCTCAGTCTTTTAAAATTCCCAAGACAAGCTACTTAGGAAAATAGTAAGTTCGTTTCAGTCCATAGTTTTGAAGCTTTACAGTCAAAGATAGATAAAGCCACATTGGTTCAGGCTCTGGTGAGGCCTGAGGATAGCAACGTGTAGTGTTTGCAGAGTAATGATCAAATGGTGAGATAGGAAATGCAGTAGATAGGCTCAGTTGTACTTTTATATCAAACTCTTTCACAAGAACTTCTTTTGGAGGTCATATTTATGATGACCAAAGTACATCATATTCATCCCACCTGATCAACACTGTAATTAAATCAATTTTCCACCCTTAGACCCATCACTTCAGGATGAATCAGGGTTTAACGATTTGCATCAGTTCAGAAACCTTATTTTATTCCAACTATAACACTTTCTTACTTCCCTTGCCAATATTTAGGGACAAAACTGTTTGTTTAAATTATTTCCCTATGCATATAGTATATGAATATTTGTATGAATTTTGAAGACAGAAATATATAAAGTGATTCAGACAACATTGCAGTGAAAAATGAGGATGAGTGCGACATCCCCTTACTTTTTCTTTATGCAGATTTTATGGTTGGCAATTCTTCAGTCACTCAGGGTTAATACAATAGTATTTACAGAAATTACACTGAATTCAATATTCTGAACTTAGGCCATTGAATACTTCCAAAACAAAATACAAAAGCAAACAAAAACATTTTTAAATGGCACCCAACATCATTGAACTCAAGCAGAATATATCATTCTTTGGAATAAGTTCTGGAAAAGGAGTAAAATGGATTCATAGAGGAAGATAAAAGTGAAGGGTTTCACAGTTCCCTGGAGGCCAGAAGAAGCTGGCTGGAGAGAGTGAGGACTGAATGAGTTGTGGCTAGCTGAACGAAGAGTTGGGAAGTGGGGAATAGGAAATGACAAAGGTAAATGTGTAATGGCTTAGGGAAAGAAAGTGTATAGTTCACAGATAGGGAGTATTTGAAAATTCAAGAACATTTTGGTATGAATGGTACAAGCACAAAAGTGTATGGGGGGCAGTGGCTCCACGGATCAGCTGAGGCCAGATTCTAATGAAATCCTTGAGGCATTTCAAGATATTTTGGAGTTGATACCAAAAACAATGGAATCAAAGGGGCTAGTGAAAGGTTTTAAGCAGCAGCAGCATTTTCACATTAATATCAGAAAGCATATCCTAGTACCAGGAATTTTTGATTATAACTGCCCTGCAATAGGTCTTGAAATCTGGGATTGTGATTTTCCAACTTTTTAATTAATAAATTAATTAATTTTTATTGTTTACGATTGCCTTAGCTAAAGTCACTGCCTAGAGTACGAGCATACCATATGGGTGCCAGTTTGAGTCCTGGCTGATCCACTTTCAATCCAACTTCCTATTAATGCACCTGGGAAGGCCATGGAGTATGCACCAAGTACTTGGGCCCCTGCGTCCACTGGGGGACCCAGAGGCATTTCTTGACGCCTGGTTTTAGATCTGTCCAGCCCAAGTATCACAGACATTTGAAGAGTGAACCAACAGATGTAGGATCTCTCTCTCTCTCTCTCTCTCTTTCTCTCTCTCTTCTCTGTCTATAACTCTGCCTTTCAAGTAAACAAATAACTCTTTAAAAATATTCTGGATTTTTTTAAGTCATGTGAAGTAAAATGAATAAAATATATTAGAAATAGTGGATCTCATCCACGAGTAGGTATAGAATACTGCAATTGTTATTGCTAATCTGTTGATAATTAAATGAAATAGATACATCCATTGAAAAAATACCAGAAGAAATCTGAATGAATAAATGCCAAATAAGGAAAAAAATCATTGCTCCTTGAGATTGTTTTAAATCTAATCTGTAAAGTTTTAGATGTTTTAGATTTAAAATACATGAGTCCTCTTTTACCAATACATATTTGTTTAACTTAATGTAGTATTATTTATTTTTTTAAGATTTATATATTTATTTGAAAGGTAGAGTTACATTGCTATGGCCTGGGAAAGCAGTAGAAGATGGCGCAAGTCCTTGGGCCCCTGCACTCATGTGGGAGACCTGGAAGCTCCTGGCTCCTGGCTTTGGATCAGCGCAGCTCCTGCCTTTGTGGCCAACTTGGGAGTGAACCAGCAGACGGAGGACCTCTCCTTCTCTGACTCTCCTTCTCTCTCTGTGTAACTCTTTCAAATAAATAAATAAATCTTAAAAAAAAAGGCAGAGTTACAGAGAGGTCTTCCATCCGCTGGTTCACTCCACAGATGGCCACACGGCTGGAGCTGCACTGATCTGAAGCCAAGAGCCAGGAGTTTCTTCTGGGTCTCCCAAGTGGGTGCTGGGGCTCAAGGGCTTGGGCCATCTTCTACTGCTTTCCCAGGCCGTAGCAGAGAGCTGGATTGGAAATGGAGCAGCTGAGACTAGAGCTAGCTCCATATGGGATGCCAGCACTGCAGGTGGCAGCTCTTACCTGCTGCTATACCAAGGTGATGGCCCCAGTATTATTTCTAGTAAGTATAAGCTTCAACATTAAGCCTTTTATTCAGGAGAAAATTAAAAAAAAATTGCAATGAGATCTAGAAACTATAGACTGATTTGTTATGGTGATTTTGAATATTTTTGCATTTTTATATCCATTTTCTTTGTTATTCCTTTCAGCTATGACATAGTTTAGTTCTTCTAACATGATTAATACTTAACTTCTGAAGTTGAACACATTTCACTTTTTATGGAATCGAGAGTAAATAAAGATTTTGCAATTTCAGAAACATCAATCAACTGGAATACCACTTACTGTTATTTCTCTGAAAGGATATCGTCACAGAGCTAATATGAACCAATGGGAAAAATCTCAATTTCTAATAACAGAATATTTTTGCTATAAATCCTTTCTAATGTTAAAAAATTCATTTGCTATGTTTACCAACTCACATTTTTCCTTTGTTCACTGCCACTATCTAGGATTTATTAAATCCCAGAGATATATCATTTTTAGATATAATTTTTAAATATTTCCAAATTTATAGACTAATATAAAGCAATAGTGATTTATGGATGATTTTGATTAATTAGTAAATGAGAGGAAGTTTTGTAATTTGAAACATTTTCTAGGTGTTCTCTATTAACAAATTGCCATTCTTAGATAATTTACATTTTGTCCTTTAAGATTGTGTTCCTTAGAAAGGCAGAGTGATAAAGAGACAGAGAGATAGGCAGTAAGAGAGATCTCTCACCCACTGGTTCACTCCCCAAATTCCTGCAATAGCCATGGCTGAGCCCAGCTGAGGCCAAGACTTCTGTCTGGGTCTCCTCCATGGATGCAAGGGACTCAGGTATTTGGACCATCATACCACAGCTTCCCAGATGCATCAGCACAAGTTTGGGTTGGAAGCACAAAAAAATAGCTGGGATTTCAACACTCTGATATAGGATGTGGGCATCCCATGATGCAGTTTAACCTGCTGTACCACAAAGCCTGACACTGGCTAAATTTCATATATTCCACATAGTGAAAAAATGTAACAATGCCATTACATACAATAGATGGCTCTTTTGTCCATTAGGACAATACAGAACTTCATGCCTCTGCAGTTTCCTCATATTTATTTATTTATTATTTGAAAGACAGAGTTACACAGAGGCTGAGACTGAGTGAGAAAGACAGAGAGAGTGGTCTTCCATAAGCTCATTCACTCCCAAGATGGCCGCAATGGCTGGAGCTGCACTGATCTGAAGCCAAGAGCCAGGAGCTTCCTCTGGGTTTCCTGCTTGGGTGCAGGGGCCCAAGGACTTGGGCCGTCTTCTACTGCTTTCCTAGGCCATAGCAGAGAGCTGGATTGGAAACAGAGCAGACTGGACTCAAACCAGAACCCATACAGGATTCTGGCCATGCAGGAAGCAGCTTTACCAGCTACGCCACAGTGCCAGCCCCAAGTTTCTCATATTTAATTCCGGTTATGTTGTTTCTCATGACTCTACATCATCCATCATGTCACTTGAAGATGATGGCTGCCATTTACTTTATCAAAGGTTTTTTTTTTTAAGATTTATTAATTTATTTGAGAGGTAGAGTTACAGACAGAGAAAGGGAGAGGCATAAAGAAAGTTCTTGTATCTGTTGGTTCACTCCCCAAATGACAGCAAGGCCAGAGCTGGATAGATCAGAAGCCAGGAGCCAGCAGCCTCTTCTGGGTTTCCCATGTGGGTGCAGGGACCCAAATATTTGGGCCATGTTACACTGCTCTCCCAGGCCATAATCAGAGAGCTGGATAAGAACTGGAGCAGCTGGGACTCGAACTGGTACCCATATGGGATGCCAGTGCCACAGGCAAAGGCTTAATGCAGACCACCAAATCCCCGGCACCAGAAGTTTGTTTTTGTGCTCCCTATGGTGATCAAAAATTTAGGTCTTATCCAGATTACTCATGAATGAGTGATGGAGTAATCAGTCATTTTGCAGCCATGCTAAACTTACCATTTATCATATTTATACACGAAAAATAGGGGCCAATGCCGTGGTTCACTTGGATAATCCTCCACCTGGGACACTGGCATCCCATATGCGTGCCGGGTTCTCATCCCGGTTGCTCCTCTTCCAGTCCAGCTCTCTGCTGTGGCCTGAGAGGGCAGTAGAGGATGGCCTGGGTGCTTGGGCCCTTGCACCCGCATCGGAGACCAGGAAGAAGCACCTGGCTCCTGACTTAAGATCAGCGCAGCACCGGTCATGGTGGCCATTTGGGGAGTGAACCAACAGAAGGAAGACCTTTCTCTCTGTCTCTCTCTCTCACTGTCTATAACTCTACCTGTCAAACAAAAAAAAAGTAAATGCACAAAAAATAAGATATTTTCCAACGAAATCTCCTTAACTGTTTAAGGGGTTTTGTGTAATGACTTTCTATGGATTGTACCTTTGTCTCCACAGAGCACCAGTTGGGGCATAGGTTAGGGGGTCATTGAATATGGGGGAGTGCAATGGTCTTCTTCATTAGCAAGGAGTGCCCATCCTTCTCTGGCATAGCTTAGGATAACCCAGTGAAGAAATATAGCACCATTCAATTGTAGGTAGATGAGTATGTGAACCAGAGGAACTGGTTCTTGGTCTTGGAGAGAATTATCTGTAAAGTCCTCAGAGTTTCTGGTTATAGACAACCAATTCAAAATAAGGCAGATCTGAGCCATAAACAATCAGGTGATTTCTTTATTCTGCTTCTGTACCTTGCCTATAAAAGCTTGCTTCCGACATTGCTCACTGAAGCTCTTAGGGTTCTGACTGATGGCTGAGTCTTGAATTGTTTTTTTCCTCAGATAAACTCTGCTACATTGAGTTTGTCAGAAGTTTTTCTTTCAACATATTTAGAAACATATTTTTATATTATTCCCATGTAATTATGAAGGGAGAGAGATTCAGACATTTCTGTAGTTGAATACTTACCATGATATTAAAGTTCTATAATTTATTAATACTTCATCATTTACTAATATAGTCATGTTGACATTAAATGCTATTATTTGTCATTACAGTGACATATTGAATGTCTTTTAATAACAGTGTTTTTGTACATCTATAATAATTATTAGATAAATTCCTATAAAAATATATGCTGCCACAAAAATATGTTCAGAGTAAATGTTACAAATAATTTCTAAGAACTCTCTTTGGTGCTCAGTTTATGTTCTTACTTTAAAAAGACAGTGAAAGATCTTCCATATATTATCACATGTCAACCTATTTGATCTTCATACTGACAAATAAATTATGTAAAATCTCATAAATTTTATTTGTATTTATCCAAATATAAGCTATCTTATCCAACTTCCAATATGTTTCAGAGCCATTTGAATTTACTCAACATACTTTTATGATCCTTTCCATACTTCAAGTAGTTTGTTGTTCTTGTTATAATATAGTCCTTTATCTCTCATAAGTATTAGAAATGTCTCCTAACCATCCTAGAATTTTCATTTTAACCTGTTTTATTTGTAACAAACGATTTTTCCTTGAAGAAATTATTTGTTTTTATGTTTCCATTTGTGAATTCTGTTCATGAAGGATTCAATTCTTCATATTTAGAAACATGTGCCCACTCATACTAAATATACATGTATACATACATAAGCATGTAGCTTCAAGTTCTCTTTTGTAGTATTTTGTTATCCAACTATTAACATTATACATTTAAGTGTATAATTTAACTGGATTTTGGAAAAAGCAGAGATGTTTTTCCTGTTGGTAAGTAATGCCATATTTATTAGAAGTTTTAGGCACTCACAATATTCAAACTTTCTTCTTTATCTAGAATTAGAGGAAATGCTTTGAAATTTTACATTATAGTATATTTTCACTTCTTCATTAATGTATTTTGAGGATGACTGTATAAATTACTGTAATAACTAGCTACACATTGAAGTATTACTTAACCTGAATTTGAAAGAAATAATACTTGAAACTCATTCACTTTAATTCTAAATAAATAAAATAGCTATTTTGCATGAAACAATAAATTAGAAATGAATATGTGATTGGGTCACATGGTTTTAAAACTCTTCACTTCAAAAACATTTGCTTCAAGATAAAATGTAAATGTAGAGTAGGAAAGACAATAATGTAATTTTGACTTTTGAAAAGTGGAAGTTCAGAGTCATGGCAAGAACTGTGCTTTTGAATTTGAACCTAGAATTTTATTCCTGCTAAATATGTGACCTTGGGCTTATGTTTTAACCTCTTTGAAGCTCAGTTTGCTCAGCAATAAAATAGAAACTAAAAAAGTCGTACATCAAAGGTTGCTTTTAAATACTCAAATCTTTCAGCCAGTTTTGTGCTTCATGTATTATTTTTGGAAATGTTATATTAATATAAGGCAGTGCAAGATAAACAGTATGCAATATGTGAAAATAAAGTACCAAGTAGTATTAAAATTGACCCTATAAAATGCATAAATCATCTTTTTTAAAAAGATTTATTTTATTTATTTGAGAGGCAGTTACAGACAGAGAGAGGGAGTCAGAAAGCGAGTATGCTGGTTCACTCCATAAATGGCCGCAACAGCTGGAGCTGAGCCAATTCAAAGCCAGGAGCCAGAAGCTTCTTCCAGGTCTTCCATGTGAGTGCAAAGGCCTAAGCATTTGGGCCATTTTCCACTGTTTTCCCAGGCACATTAGCTGGGAGCTGGATCTAAAGTGGAGCAGCCGGGACATGAACCAGTGCCCATATGGGATGCTGTTGCCACAGGCAAAGGCTTAACCATGTATGTCACAGTGCCAGCCCCTAAAGCATCTTCAAAATTCATGCATTTAATGCCATGATCCTGATTATATGGCTAAGTCCCTTTTCTTCAAGAAACTGTCTTTTTTCTATGGCCATCAGTTTGTTTTCCTGAGCATATGCCTCAATGTCATTTTTTCCACTCGGTTACACCACTCAGAGATGGGCTAGTAAATTATCTTGTGCCAAAATACATTTGTTTCCTAACAGAAATGCAACTAAATAGTTAAAATTTATCTACCTCATTTTGACTGCTATCTTAATATTTATCATACATAACAAATATTTTGTCAAGTTCTTCTGGGCATATACTAATAGGCATTGGTGATATAATGCGTGGCTGAAGTAGACAAAGTATATATGCATTTCCTTAACTCTTAGTTTCCACCCAATAACACACTAAACAGATAATTACAAGGCAGTAAATACATGATGTTACAACAGTTTAAGGAAAACCTTGGGAGATGAGAGAGGCACTGAGATCATGATCACCGTCAATGCTCAAAATGAAGAACCAGGCAGAATTAATCTCCTCATCACACAGAAGAAAAATGAACAAACAAAAAAACATGGAAAAGATGGTGGAAATGGGAAACTAAATTCACGTCATACTTTGAAGAAACAATAGATATAAGGAATTGAAAGAAATTTGGAACGTCTTAAAATCATACTAAAAATAGCAAATTAAGAAATTTTAATTTTAGAAGCATGGTTTCAGTTTGTTTTTTTCATTGTCAATATTACTTTACTATACTTAATTTATAATCTCCAATTGCCATTTTAATCAAACTCATTCAGAAGTATAACATCATGGTGTCCAAGATTAAGCATCTTCCAGACCTCATTTAAGAGGCTGACAAGAAGCACTTGGACAGTTTACAAGAATTACTGATGAGTTACAATTAAATTTCCATGTATCCAGTTAATATCTACCAAGCACCTTCTCATGCACTTAGCATTGCATGGCAGCTCAAAAAAAAAAAAGCAGTTTTATGGCCTGGGAAAGCAGTAGAAGATGGCCCAAGTCCTTGGGTTCCTACACCTGTCTGGGAGACCCAGAAGAAGCTCCTGGTTCCTGGCTTCAGATCAGCACAGCTTCTGCTGTTGTGGTCATCTGGGGAGTGAACCAGCAGATGGAAGACCTCAATCTCTCTCTCTCTGCCTCTCTGCAATTCTGCCTTTCAAATAAATAAATAAATCTTTAAAAAATAGTTTGACGCAATATTAGAAAATACACATATAAGAGTTATTCACAGAACTCTGGGCAGAGTTGAAGTTTTTACTGCTGAGAAGTCTGAGGTTTATGTTCTCTCTTTCAGATCCAAAAGCTCCGTTCTGAGTTCTCCACGCTTCAGTGGGATTTCAGGTATAGTTAGGTCCTGCCGGTAGTACCTGTGCACCACTTCTGCCCCCGCGCACATGGCCAAGAGGCTGGCCGAGAACATTTTCAGGTAGGTGGGCCAGGACACGCCTGCAGGCATGGTGGGCAGCCTGGGCGAGGAGGGAAAGGAGGCGACCTTAGAAGGTTCCCTGTGCGGAATGGCAACGCCAGGCTTCTCTGCCGCGTGGCGCCGGCGTCTCGGCTTCCTCTGACCTGACTGGAGGAGGCTGAGGGGACGAAGGCCCCTCTGAGACTAGAGCCAGCACTTCAGCCCTTCGTCTGGGTGCGGCGCTGTGCACCCAGGACTGGAGGAGCTGCACTTCCTACCGCCCCTACCCCTGCCCTCCAGCTCAGTTTATTTTGACAAAGGATGTTTGTGCAGTAGGTGTGGCAGATAAGAAGACAACTTGTTCGGCTGTTTTAGTAAAGATGATGCTTTCCAGTTAGTTGGTGGCAGTGGGAGGAAGAGTCAGAGAGTTTTCATCTGTCTCAGAGTTAGATTACATAGAAACTGCTCATTGTTTATGAGGGGTAAAAAAGGAAAAGATGCAGGAAGACACAGCAGTATATACTGGTTTCTTTTTAAAAAAAGATTTATTTATTTATTTATTTGAAAGAGTTACACAGAGAGAGAAAGAGAGGCAGAGAGAGAGAGAGAGAAAGAGGTCTTCCATCTGCTGGTTCACACCCCAATTGGCTGCACCTATCTGCAGCCAGGAAACAGGTCTCCCACGCGGGTGCAGATGCCTAAGGATTTGGGCCATTTTCTACTGCTTTCCCAGGCTATAGCAGAGAGCTGGATCAGAAGTGGAGCAGCCAGGACTCTAACTGGTGCCCATATGAGATGCCAGGATTACAGGCAACAGCTTTACCTGCTACACTACAGCACCGGCTCCCAGCATATACTTGTCAATGATGTTTCCAGCCATTGGAATACTGGGCATCATATAGGGAAAAGGAAAAACAAAGTAAACATAATCATTGGTATTTGTTTATATTTTGTGAAAAGATGGAAGGGGAAAAAGCTCATCAATAGAGAATGAGAAAAGGATATTGAAAATGTTCCAGGTTAGCATCAATGGCAAATATTGTTCTTTTAGATGAGAGAGGTTAATTGTTTTGAATCCACTTGAGACATAAAGAACAGTTAAGAATGACAAATGTCTTATTGCTTTAACATTTCTAAGATCAGATCCATGGGTGTGAAAAGGACAGCGAAATTATATAAATGGTGTAAGGAAGGTAGATGAGCTTGGCAGATTTGACTCTGAAGGAGTGTAAAAAAGGGAGCAAATGATTGAATAGATCATGGCCTCCAATATCTATTTGCTTAATGCCTTTTTTCATTCTGGTTTAAAAGATGAAAAAAACTGTGGATGTCTTGAAATGCTGATGCGCAGGAGCAAGCAGAGACATGGACAAAGTAGAGGAAGAAAGGGTAATCACTGAGGAAGTGCCTAATGCAAGGAGGGAATGGTACCCAAAACTCACTTGGAGACATGGGTTTTTGCAAGAAATAGGATCCTTTTTTCAGTGAGTCAAGAGACCAAAAAAAAAAAAAAAAAAAGCATATTGGGCAGTAAATTTTGTAGAAGGATATTAGGTGCATCAGGTTTCATGGTTACTATTTTTGGTGAATTTTGTAGTTGCTCATTTATTGAAAATGAAGAATATGGTCTCAGTAAAGGGTAGTATTTTTAAGTAGTCTGCAAAATGTACTGCATTGATCATTATAGAAATAAAAGATTTCTGCTCAACAACTGCAATAAACGTGTCTGCCCATGAATTTGGACCGATGTGCTATTGCTTTATTCCAGGATTAGAATTTTCTATATGAAAGTTCATGTAGAAAATTTTCGACATGGACAACAAATGAGTAAAATAAGAAGCTAATGTGTTGATAATGGCTAACAAAGTTGATTATGGAAACTCATCTAACTTAGAAAGTGGATTGAGAAGGTAGTATTTGGTGCAATGGTTAAGATGCCACTTCGGATGCCTGAATTTCATATTGGAGTGCCTAGAATCAAGTTCCTGCTTTGCTTCTGGTTCAATTTCTTGCTAATGCATATCTTGGGAGGCAGTGGGCAGTAAAGTACTGTATTCCTGCTGCAGGGAGACCTCAATGGAGTCCTAGACTCCTGACTTTGGCCTGTTCCAGATCAAGATGTTGTAGGCATTTGGACGGTGAACTAAAGGATGAAAGATATTTAGATTTTTATGCTTCTCTCTCTCACTCTCTCTCTCTATTGCTCCTCATTTTATAAATAAAATAAAAGTAAATTACATAGAAATAGGGAGGTATTAATAGAGAAGAGAGAAGTTAAGAAGCCCGTGAAAAGTCAAGGAAAATACTTAAAAGGAATGACTAGCCAGCACCTTGGCTCAACAGGCTAATCCTCCGCCTAGCGGCGCCGGCACACCGGGTTCTAGTCCCGGTCGGGGTGCCAGATTCTGTCCCGGTTGCCCCTCTTCCAGGCCAGCTCTCTGCTATGGTCCAGGAGTGCAGTGGAAGATGACCCAGGTCCTTGGGTCCTGGACCCCATGGGAGACCAGGATAAGCACCTGGCTCTTGGCTTTGGATCAGCGCAGTGCGCTGGCCACATCGTGCCAGCCGTGGCGGCCATTGGAGGGTGAACCAACGGCAAAAAAGGAAGAGACCTTTCTCTGTCTCCCTCTACTGTCCACTCTGCCTGTCAAAAAAAAAAAAAAAAAAAAGAAAAAAAAAAAAAAAAGAAAAAAGGAATGACTGAGAAAGCTGGAAATGTAGGAATTTGTCATAAGAATGAATCCCTCGGGGAAGGGCAGGCATTTGGCTAAGTGTTAACGACGCCAGTTGCAATGCCCACAACCCATATCCTTAGTGCCTGGGTCTAAGTCCTGGTTCCATTCCAATTTCAACTTCCTAGTAATGTCATCCTAAGAGGCAGTAGCTTATGGCTCAAATAATTGGGTGCCTATCACCCGTGTGGGAGACCTGCGTTGAGTTCCTGACTCTCTTTCAGCCTGGCCCAGAACCAGCCATTGTAGGCTTTTGAAGAGTGAATCAATAAATCTGTACCGTTTCTCTTGCTCTTGCTCTCAATCTCTGTCTATCGGCTTCTCAAATAAATTAAATCATGGGATAGAGTGCCTCCATATTTTTAAGATAAAAATTATATCAAAGAACAAAATATATACTCTTTATATAATGAATGATAAATATAAGTATTTTGGATTATGATTCAGTTTTCTTGAGTATGGGAATGTTTGCTTTTTTAAATCAAATTGGAGAAACTTCAGGAAGTTAGCTTGCCTAAGGAGTCAATGAAAAATGAAAACCCTGGAATTCAACACTTCTAGCAAGAGTTTCTTCACAATCACTAGCTAACACAAAGCCCAAATCTAATCCCTGTGCTATACTATTTTAAATATTCATGAGATAACTGTGTTCCAAATAACTTGGTAAAAAAAAATCTTTTGCATGTATGTAAAGTAGCTATTTTGGCTGTTACCAACCTATTTCCTATTCTATCTTTTATACATTGGCATAAAGTCAGACTGTGCTGAATTTTTATTGTGTGCCTTCATAATTCTTCTTTCCTGTACTTGCAAAAAAAAAAAAAATCCTTCCATAATATTCTCTTGAACTTGCCTTCTCAAAGTTAATCTGAAATAATCTATCTTTTATGGCCTAGCTGTGTCACTTTCACATATGTAATGCCTATAAATATGCATTATTATTTATCATATGTCCTGTCTCCTTCACCACATTACTATGGGACTCTAGGCTACCTTGTTTAAATGTTTATTTGTAAGGTAGAACTTTTTTTAGCAAGGTAGAGGGGGGAGATAGAGAGAAATATCTTCCATCTGCTTGTTCACTTTCCATATGACCACAATGGACAGTGCTGGGCCAAGCTGAAGCCAGGATCCTGGAACTCCATCTGGGTCTCCCATGTGGGTGGCAGGGGCCCAAGTACTTGGTACATCTTCTGCTACTTTCCCAGGCACATTAGTAGTAATCTGATTGGAAGTGGAACAGCTGGGACTGAAACCAGGACTGCAGTAGGGGACAACCTTGCCACAAGCAAAGGGTTAACCTGCAGTGCCAGAGGGCAGCCTCCCATAAGCTCTTTCCTTTTTTTTTTTTTTTTTTTTCTGGAAAGTGTTTGCATATAGTTGTTTAACAAATGACAAAATAGAAAGTGGTTATGTTTTCCTTCTTATAAGGATTAATAACTATTAAACTAAGAGACCTCATCATCCCTATTGAAAATAAGGGAAGTGACTTCTCTCTCCCTTTCACTTCCAGCATTTACTTTAGAGAGATTATCAGCACTTTTTCTTGCCTTTGAAATGTATATAAATCCTGTTGAAGGCCTTTCCAAGGACTCAGGAGCCATCTCTTTAGTATGTAAACTTGAAGGAGAGAGTGCCCTTATCTCAGTTTCTGTGAAAAGTTTAGAGCTTTACTTTCACCTTGATCCAACTTGCAAAACTGTCTTCTGTCATAAAACTGTTAGATGCTTGTTTTTCCTTTGGATAAAGCCAATTAACTAACACAGATGGTCACTCCAATTACCAGTTGAATTTAAGGTGAATTATGTGTGACAAATGGTGCTGTCAAATCCTCTTACTTGAGGAAGAGTTATTGTTTATCTTAAGAACATGTGTGTAGTGCATTGTATCTGCCTGGTCATTTTAAAGGGTAAGAATGATGAGAATTTCTTAGTAGATAAACTATGATGTGTATAACAATCTGATTATTTAATTTTTATTTTAATGATTAAACTATTTGCTTTCTCTATTATTTTTGTGGAAAATATTTATTGGCTTGGGGAAAGATTTTGGCATAATTACTGTTAGTAAAATGATGTGATCTTATCTGTGGTGAGATCTATGCCCTGGACAGCATCCTAGGCTCTAACACAGGCCACCTTGGCTGGAAACCAGATGACTACATGGCCCAACTACAGATGTTAGCTCCACCCCCACCCTAATGGGATTCACTGCTCTTACTTTCTGCCCACCCCCCTGCAAAATTTTGAGAGGACCTGTTCCTGAACACATCTCTCTCTCTCTCTCTCTCTCTCTCTCTCTGTATATTAATATATCTCTCTTAAGCTCTCCTCTGTCTTTTCCTTCATCCCTTCCTTCCAGTCTGTTGGGTTTCCCCCAGTAATAAACCTTTTCCTCTAACTCCGGTGTTTAGTGTGTCTTGTGACAGCCTTACAATTATAATTCCTCAGCAACTCAATATGAATGATTTTGCTTTATTGTAAATAAAATGAAATAAAAACTCTTCAACTCATAATCTGGATTGAATTAGTATTCACAATTTGATCATATAAAATATATACACAATTTTATAGAAATTGGTTTTATAGATTAATATGCTTATATATTATGAAGATAAAAGGAAAAAGTCGTGATGAAGTCGGTATTGAAATGCCTTTTTAAAATGGAGTTGGGAAGCAATTAAGAAAGTAGATCCTAGTCATGCCTCCTCTCAAGCTGCTGTCCAGGAAGGTGAATTTTGATCACCTTCACCATTGCCTGCAGTCGACTGGAATGACTGGATAATTATACTGTGTCCAGAGACTGCAGATTCATACAAAAGGTTACCAAATTCATGTTTTAAGGACCTTTTTTTTAAACCAACTATGCTATTCTTTATCTTCTATCAACTCCATAACCCTGTTATTTCTAAAAAAAGATTACTAACATAATTCTTACCATTATGTACTAAAAAACAACACTATTTGCCTACTTTCCTTGCCTTCCTCAGAGTACCAATTCAGATCTATCCAAATGTGAATTGCAACTCCTATGACCCCAAATAGAATTCCCTTACTTTAATTACTCAGCTTGAATTGATCAACAAACTTCCGATTTATTTCTGAACTCTGTGTGTGTGTGTATATTTGTGTGTGATTGATATACACTCCAAATGTCTGAAAAAGCTCACTTTGTGTCAAGGCCTAAGCCAGAAACCAGGAACTCAATCTGATTCAGGCATGAGCATACTAATTTTCAGTCTGGGTTCTTTTCTCACACACAGATAATAATTCTAAGCAGAGACATAATAGTGTGTACAAATAGAAAAAAAAATTATGTGAGTGAGAACACATATATTCATGTATGAGTATCAGCTGCTCCACATGGAAAAATGCCTATCATGAGTGGGCCAGAGGGTTGCCCAAAGAGAGGAGAGAGAAAGAAAAACAACAACAACAACAAAACCTGTGTAGCACCTGCAGTCGTGGTCTGAGACAAAGAGAAAACTCCTAGCATTCATGACTCCATTTGGAATGGTTATGGCACCTCCATAAACTTCACGGGTAGCTTAGCATCCATATTTCCTTGTAACATCTTCCCTTTCTTGGTCCCCAATGAGACACAGAGGCATTTTGGAAAGGTGGGTGTCTTTGTCAGATAAAGCGATAACGTGCAAAGCTGAAAGACCTCCAACTCATCAAACCTAGCTAGCTACCTACCTACCCACACTATATCAATTCCACATGGGTGGCAGGAACTCAGATGAGTCAGCACGCCTGCCTCCCAGACAGCATTATCAGGAAGCTGAAGTAAGGAACTGGAACTCAGTATGGAACCATAGTACTCTGATGTGAGATGTAGGTATTTGTAATATCTTACACAGTAGCCAAAATGCTTTCCTCTTGTTTATACTTTTTCTACCTCAAAAATTCCTTAAAATGACTCATTTTCTTATGACATCTTTCTTTGTAGTATTTGGTAAAAGTTACTGTTAATTATACCTGTATTATATGAAAGTTATTTCAAGATTTATTAGTTTATTTCTATTTTTCTGTTAATGAAAACATTTTCCTAAACATGTAAAAAAAGTCACATATAGAGTCTGGGTAATTTAAATTTTATTAATTTCTTTAACTGTAATTTAAACATATACTTACTTGTCTATAGTTTATTTTACGTATTTATGTCGGAAAGTATGTTGTTAAAATGCAACATTACATTACTATGAATGATTAATAGAAAATTACATTTTTTTTATTTTAGGACTTCTTTTTAATACACAATAAAGGTTTATTTATTTACTTGAGAGACAGAGTTACAGACAGAGAGGGAGAGATAGACAGAGATATTCCATCTGCTGACTCACTTCCCAAATGGCCACAATAACAGGAACTGGCATGGTCTGAAGCCAGGAGCCAGGAGCTTCTTTCTGGTCTCCCATTCAGGTACAGGGGCTCAAGCTCTTGAGACCTGTTTTACTGCTTTTCCAGGTCTTCAGCCAGGAACTAGACAGGAAGAGGAGCAGCAGGGATTCAAACTGGCACCCATATGGAATGCTGATGTCACAGGTAGATGCTTAACATCTACAGGGCCACAGTGCCGGCCCTGATACACATCTTATTTGCTGTGGGTATATCTCAAGAATAAAGTGTATAAGGCTTTTTAGAACAGTTAGACAAAGAAAAAATAAAAAATACTTGAAATAATTGTTTTAAAATTTTACCAGCTCTATATTTGTAGTGATGATTACATGGAGGGAATCTCAATGGATATGCTATGTTTGCATTAACAAGATAAACTTTGTGAATGACCTTCACTAATAAATGTGCATGACTGTTTTTACATAATACTTGTACATATATACACTATACACAGAAACATAGATACATGCTTTTTTCCTAGTAATTACTACACTCTGGCTATAAATTCTATATGCTATTTTGAGCACTTGGGGATTTAATAATTAGAAATTTCAGACTATTTTCTTCATAACTATCCATTTTGCTTGCCTTATTTCTTACATCAGTTTTGTGGAACAAAGTTTAGGGATTTGAATGGAGTGGATCAAGTGTGATGCTGTGAGCTTTCAGGCTGTCATCAGTGTCTTGGTTTCTTTCATTAGCTGTCCAACACGAATGTAGGGCTCAGAGTGCTAGTGATCTGCCTTATGTGTGCTTCTCCGGATGAGCCCATTTGTTAACTATGTGCTAAAGAGTCCCTGTAGGAATGCTTCACATCTCCAGAGCTCATCCCCGACACTTCTTTTAAGCTTCTGGTCTCCTGGAAGTCTCAGTAACCCGGAGGGAGGAAGAAAACATGTCTTTTTGCTTTGGACTTGATAAACACTGGCTCTCATTCAAGTTTCATATGTTTGTCTCTTTGAACCAGATTTCAACACTTTGTTTGATCAACGGAAAAACATGACTTTCCCAGTATACTACCTTCTTCAATGTTCTTTTCATTAAAGATTGATTTATTTTCATTTTATTTTAAAAAGTGAGAGAGGCAAAGAGACAGAGTTTCCATCCACTAGTTCATGATCGAAATGCCTGTAACACTGGGGCTGTGCCAAGATGAAGGCAGGAGGCAGGAACTCCATCTGGGACGCATGCACTTGAGTCTCCCAAGATGTACATTAGCAGGAAAATTGGATTCAAAGCAGAGAAGTCAGGAGCTCTTATCTGGTATTCAGCATCTCAAGTGGTAACTTAGTTGCTGCATCAAACATGTGCACTTTTGTTGTCTTTTTTTTTTTTTTTCTTTTCAAAATGTTTATCTACTTATTGACTTGAAAGGCAGAGTGACAGGGAAAGACAGAGATCTTCCATCCTCTGGTTCACTCCCCAAATGACCAAAAAGCTGAATCTGGGCCCCACTGAAACCAGGAGCCAGTAATTTTACCTAGGTCTCCCTAATGAGTGACAATGTCCCAAATAGTTTGACCACCTACCATTGCCATCTCAGGTGCATTAGCTGGAAGCTGGATTGGAAGCAAAGCATCCTGGGTACGAATCAGCATTCTAATAAGGGATTTCTGCCCACAGCAGCATAGCCCTGCACCACAACACAGGCCCTGTCAGTGTCCTTTATAATGAAAAGCATCTTTATATAAAATACTGGAATTCTCATCCTCCTTACTTCCATAAAGGATTATTTAACTGGCATCCAGAGTGCAAACAATTAGCTGAATAAACATGAGCTCTTCAACAAAATAATTGGGAGATCAAAGATGCAAGGGAAACTGACTCTGCAAGATGTGGCAGTTGTTAATTGTTTTCCTGTAATGGAAATAATAATTGCTCCTTTTGCGGCCAATGTTGTGGCATTACAGGTTAAACTGCCACCTGCAATGCTGTTATCCAATATGCACACACCGGTTCATGTCTGGAGTGCTGCACTCCTAATCTAGCTCCCTGCTAATGCTCCTGGGGAAAGCAGCAGAAGATGGCCCAAGTTCCTGGGTCATTGCACTCATATGAGAGACCTGGATGAAGCTTCTGGCTGCTGCCTTCATCCTGGACCACCCCCAGTCAGTGCATCCATTCAGAAAGTAAACCTGAGGATGGAAGATCTGTCTCTCTACCTCTCTCTCTCTGTAACTCTACCTCTTAAATAAATAAAACAAATTAAAAAAAGAAGAAAAAAATAGCTCCTTCTTAAGTTATAGGAGATGAATTCTGGGTTATAGAGTCTATTGAAAAGTCACATTAGTTGGTTAGGGATTAAACTACAGTATGTCTTGACAGCACAGAGTATCTAGGCTGACTTAGGCCTTCGTAATGCCTCCCAATCTTAAGTCATTGACTCAATTCTTCATTATTGATTTTAGTTTTGTTTGTTATCAATAAAATTATTATTAACAATCTTGAACAAATATTTTTTTTCTTTTTTAAACTTTTATTTAATGAATATAAATTTCCAAAGTACAGCTTATGGATTACAATGGCTTCCCCCTCCATAACTTCCCTCCCACCAACAACCCTCCCCTTTCCCGCTCCCTCTCCCCTTCCATTCACATCAAGATTCATTTTCAATTCTCTTTATATACAGAAGATCAGTTTAGTATATATTAAGTAAAGATTTCAACAGTTTGCCCCCATATAGCAACACAAAGTGAAAAAACACTGTTGGAGTACTAGTTATAGCATTAAATAAGAGTGTACAGCACATTAAAGATAGAGATCCTACATGATATTTTTAAAAAATTAATTAATTTTCTATGCAATTTCCAATTTAACACCAGGTTTGTTTGTTTTTTTCATTTTCAATTATCTTTATATACAGAAGATTGATTCTGTATATACTAAGTAAAGATTTCATCAGTTTGCACCCACACAGAAACACAAAGTGTAAAAATACTGTTTCAGTACTAGTTATAGTATTACTTCACATTGGACAACGCATTAAGGACAGATCCCACATAAGATGTAAGTACACAGTGATTCCTGTTGTTGACTTAACAATTTGACACTCTTGTTTATGGCATCAGTAATCTCCCTAGGCTCTAGTCATGAGTTACCAAGGCTATGGAAGCCTTTAGGGTTCATATTTTGAGGCACTACTTCAATTCCCCTTGGATGAAACTGAGAGAAATACAATGGTCAACAAGCATGTGACAAAAAATGCTCATCATCACTTGACATCCGTGAAATGCAAATCAAAATCACAATGAGAGGGAGGCCAGCGCCTTGGCTCTCTTGGTTAATCCTCCGCCTGCGGCGCTGGCACCCTATATGGGCGCCGGTTCTAGTCCTGGTTGCTCCTCTTCCAGTCCAGCTCTCTGCTGTGGCCTGAGAGGGCAGTGGAGGATGCTTGAGATGGTTGGGCCCCTGCACACGCACTGGAGACCAGGAGGAGGTACCTGGCTCCTGGTTTCGGATGTGCGCAGCGCCGGCCGTGGCAGCCATTTGGGGAGTGAAGCAACAGAAGGAGGACCTTTCTCTCTGTCTCTCTCTCGCTGTATTACTCTACCTGTAAAATAAAAAAAAATAATAAAAAAAAAATCACAATATCAACTCACCCCTTTCAGAATGGTTGTTATCCTAAAGACAGAGAGTAACTAATGCTGGTGAGGAGGTGAAGAAAGGGAAACTCTTAAGCACTGTTGGTGGGAAATGTAAATTCGTGTAGCCACTTTGAAAAACAGTATGTAGATTACTTTAAAAACTGGAAATAGACTTTGTATTCTCCAACAATTCCACTCCTGGGTATATACCCAAAAGGCATGAACACATTGTATAAATGACATACCTGCATCATCATGCTTAAAGCAGCACTGTTCACAATAGCCAAATATAGACTCAGCCGAGGTAACCATCAACAGATGAATGGGTAAAGAAAATGAGAAATACACACATAGACACAGGATGGAATATTATGCTACTATAAAAAGAGTGAAATTCTATTATTTGTATCAAAATTGTTGGAACTGGAGGACATAAACAAAAGACAAATACTGATTTTCTCCCTTATACTTGGAGATAAAATAAAAATAAATAAATAAATAAGAAACAAAACAACAAAAATCAAATCCTTTATCAGTTTACCTGCAATTACGATGTTTTTTCAATCTTTGTTTTACGTATTTGTCAAATTGTTAAGAATTATATACTACCATAGTTTTACTGATTTTTTGACTATTTTATAATTTACTTTATGTGAATAAATCTCATTTGAGTATTATTTGTAGTCCTTGCCTATTTTTCTGCTCATCTATAATCTTTTTACATTTTATTTATAGAACTCTTTATTTAGTGGGTATTATGTCTTTGACTATAATATAAATTAAAAATATGTAATCTCGAGAAAATTAGAGAAGGATTATTGGCCAACTAGTAGTTATCTAACTCTGTGGAAAACTGCTAAATTGTTTTTCCAAAGTGGTCATACAGTATTACACAGCCACCAAAAATGTTTGAGAATTATATTTGCTCCATTTGTTCACCAACGTTGCATGTTAACTTTCATAATTACAGTAATTCTAAAGAGAATGAATTGGTATATCCTTATTTTTATTTGCATTTTCCTGTTATTGTGTTTTGGGGCACTAACATGCATTCTTCCATGAAGTTCCTATTCAAGATATAGATAGGAGTGAGCTCATATTTCTGTGTCTTCCTTTGCAGGTGAGTTACATTTATTTTCTTTTTTTTTTTTTTTTTTTCTTTTTTTTTTTTTTTAACTTTTATTTAATGAATATAAATTTCCAGTGTACAGCTTATGGATTACAATGGCTTCCCCACCCCAATAACTTCCCTCCCACCTGCAACCCTCCCCCCTCCCGCTCCCTCTCCCCTTCCATTTGCATCAAGATTCATTTTCAATTCTCTTTATATACAGAAGATCAATTTAGTATAAAGATTTAAACAGTTTGCACCCACATAGAAACACAAAGTGAAACATACTGTTTGAGTACTAGTTATAGCATTAAATCAAAATGTACAGCACATTAAGGACAGAGATCCCACATGAGGAGCAAGTGCACAGTGGCTCCTGTTGTTGACCCAACAAATTGACACTCTAGTTTATGGCGCCAGTAACCATCCTAGGCTGTCGTCATGAGTTGCCAAGGCTATGGAAGCCTTCCAAGTTCACCGACTCTGATCATATTTAGACAAGGTCATAAAAGACAGAGTGAGGATAGTAACCAATGATCCTAAGAGTGGCATTTACCAGGTTTGAACAATTATACAGCATTAAGTGGGGAAGAGGACCATCAGTACACACATGTTGGGAGTAGAGCCATTGGTGGTAGAGTAGAGGTTATGATTACAAAGGAATGAGGCCCAAGTGCACTAGACAGGGCCTAGAACAAAGGACAGAGTCATTATTAGAGGAGCTAAGAAAGGTGCTGTCTAAGCTACAATTAAGTTTTCTGATTGAGAGGCAAATAGAACCTGATAGAAGGGGCTTGATAATAATCTGGTGGGTTTTAGGCCTTGTGAATTCAGAGGCCCAGACCTATCTATCTCTTCACATGGGGTATATCCTAAGGGAGGTGTGAACCTCCTAGGGGAAGGCACTCTGTTGACTTTCATTACTTGGCTGGCCTGGGAGGAGAGCTGGCCAGGTAAAGGCAGGTGGCATCTCTAACAAGAAATTTACAGTTCTGCCTGCAATGTTGCTGACCCTACTTGACCATCCCCTCAGCTGCAGTGGTCACTTTGGAAGTTGGGCTGAGTGAAGGGCTTTTCAGCTTAGAGCCAATAAGATCTGTGGCTCTGACCTGGGCATCCTTCGACTCCAGGGCAGGTCCATTTCCAGTGATCCAACTCTTGGCAGAGCTGCCAGAGCTCTTCACAAGCTGACTTTTGCTGAAGCCCAGGCTTACCACATTGAAAGCCACTGCAGTGGACTGGCCTGTTGGGTCTCCTTGAGGGCAGATCACTGTACAGATCAGCCATTAATAGGCCTGCCACCCATTGCTTCTGATGCCGAGCTTTCTTTTCCTCCTGGTTTGTGTTAAAGCAGACCAGAGGATGCAAGTCAAGGGAGTGCCCGTTTCCCATCTCTAATCTTCGGTGGCCTGAACTACAAGTCTATAGTCACAGGCATGTTCTGTAGTAGTTTTTCTAAGGTAGACAATGCCCATGAGGAAAATTATATTCTCACTTTAAAACTTTCTTTCCCTTTGGTCTGAAAGGGAGGTTTTTTCTACTTACTGTATACTTCGCTGATGGCGAAGTGAATCTAGCTATGAGATTATTATTTGAGTTCTTATTTTGGCTATGTTATTGCAGAAAAATGTTAGCCATCTCTTTTATAAGGTCTAAAGATTAAATTGTGCATCCTACAGATTCCTTCATAATAGAATTAGTTTCCTACCTTGAAGAGAATAGAGAAATGAAAGAACAAGTTGGGCTTAGAATAGAGAAATGAGGGAGCAAGTCCTAGATCGCTTGCTGACAATAGCAATATCACATGAATACTTAGCAAACCGTTTCAACCATTAGATAACAACTTAAGAAAACATTTACCAGAAGGTCCAATGCCTTCTATAAATTTTAAGAATCATGTATTTGAAAACACCTCTTAAATATCTAACATGGTGTAGTTTGTTTAGCCAGTAAACTTAAGCACAACCATCTAAAATGTTTTTAGTTTCTTTCTACCAACAAGTCTAAAACATATGATACACAGATTCAGGTCCCACAAGTTAAAATGTATCTTTGATTGATTTTAGCAGCTTAAATTTATGGACAATCTTATCTATAAGCCATTTAAAATAAAACTCTTAATAAAATTTCCCCATGTGGACATACAATATGTACACACATATAACATAGCATAATAGACCAATATATCAATTTTAATAATAGCTTTTAAAATCTTTAACTCTTTTTGTAGATTGCCAATTGATTTGAATTGCTTTTTCTTTTTAGTAACCTCAGTTAACCATACTTTCTCTCAGTTGGTACTGTTAATACATTATTGGCTTCATCTGTTTACAGAGCCATCCCAAAGTACTGAATACAATAAAAGTGGCTGGAAAAAGTCCATAGGAACCTATAGGAGGACAGCTAAACACAGAACCAACAACGCTTTAGTTTTATGAGCAGCAGATATTCAAATTTTTGAAAAAAGCACATATTTAAATAACCCATAGCTCTTAATAAAAATTCAGCTGTTTTTGAACAATTAGAATTTAACAGACATCAAGAGAACATAATAGATTACTTTAACACATTGCTTTAACAGAGCATCAGAGTTTAATTCTATGTCAAAGAGAAATTGAGCTTCCTGTGATCTTTTGCTGTGAGGTTTCCTTCCTTTACCTTCTTTCATATTGGTGACCATGTTTCTGTGTTTCTGTGTGTAACACATCTTTAAGCATCTTTTGCAGGGCAGGATGAGTGGCAACAAATTCTTTCAGTTTCTGTTTGCTATGAAAAGTCTTAATTTCACCTTCATTCACAAATGAGAGCTTTGCAGGATATAGTATTCTGGGCTGGCAGTTTTTCTCTCTTAGTACCTGGGCTATGTCTCGCCATTCCCTTCTAGCTTGTAGGGTTTCTGATGAGAAGTCTGCTGTGAGTCTAATTGGAGATCCTCTAAGAGTGATCCGATGTTTCTCTCTTGCACCTTTTAGGATCTTTTCTTTATGTTTCACTGTGGTGAGTTTGATTACAACATGTCGTGGTGAGGATCTCTTTGGGTCATGTTTATTAGGGGTTCTATAAGCTTCCTGTACTAAGATGCCTCTGTCCTTCTCCAAACCTGGGAAATTTTCTGCTAGTATCTCACTGAAAATGCCTTCTAATCCTTTCTCCCTCTCCATGCCTTCAGGAACTCCTAGAACCCGAATGTTGGGTTTTTTAATAGTATCCTGTAAATTCCTGACAATATTTTTTAGATTTCTAATTTCTTCTTCTTTTCTTTGGTTTGCCTGTTTCCTTTCCTGTTCTCTGTCTTCTAAGTCTGATATTCTCTCTTCTGCTTCGCCCATTCTGTTTTTAAGGCTCTCTAATGTGTTTGTCATTTGATCTATTGAACTCTTCATTTCATTATGATTTCTAGTCACTATCAGAGTTTCTTGTTCCACTAGTTGTTTCATTTCATTTTGATTCCTCCTTAATATTTCACTTTCACGAGAGAGATTTTCTATCTTGTCCATGAAGGATTTCTGTAGTTCAAGAATTTGTTTTTGAGAACTTCTTAATGTTCTTATCAATTTTTTGAGATCCGCTTCTTGCATTTCTTCGATCTCATCATCTTCATAATCTTGAATTGGGGTGTCTTTTTCATTTGGGGGCGTCATAGTTTCTTCCTTGTTCTTGTTAGCTTGGTTTTTGCGTTTGTTGTTTGGCATGTTGGAGATATTTGGTTTCTTCACTGTGGTGTTTTTTCTTGTTACACTATGGCTCTATATTAAGTGGACTGTCTGCTTTCAGTGGAGCCTTAGAGGCTTGAGATGAGTGTGGACTGAGAGCTGTGTTTGGTTCCTCAGGGCTGAGGGTGTGTCAAGGATGACACTCCCAGGTTAGGTGTGGTAAATCTCTCTTTCTTTTTTTGATTTAAAAGGGAAGTAATTCCGCACAGCTGAACGTAATTGGAGGTAGTTAGCAGGCAAATGATATACCCACAGGAGCCAGAGATCGGAAGCTCTTTCCCAAGGACCACACAGGGAATCTCTGCTGCCCTCAGTGTGGGCTCCAATTCTCCTGCAGTCTCCCACTGGGTTGCCAAGTTAGATGCTAATCTCCTGTTATTTCACCCCTCCCCACAGAGTCAGGTTTTTCTGCTAGGCTCAGGGCTGGTGCAGACCTGAGGTCGCCCTGCTTATGACGTATGTCCAAAATGGCGCCTGCTCTGTCTTGCTCGCCTGTGAGAGGTGAGCGGAGAGAGAGAAACTTGTGTCCGTATCAGTCACTTTTTTTATTTTTTTTTCTCTCTCTTCTAGTTAGCCTGGTGAACTTTTCCCCACGGAGTTTCAAGCCTCGTTCCCTCTAGCCTCCTCTTTCCGCTTGCCTGCTGGTATCTCGGGCTATGGAGGTTCGGCTCACCTCGCGTTCCAGCGCTGGTGCGTTGAGTCTGCCGCTGGTGTCCCGAACTTGGGCTCCCACGCTCTCCACGCAGGTCCACTGTGAATCACTAGTTCCGGAAGAGTTTCCTCTGCTGTTTCATCCCCTACTCTTCCTTGAACCTGCAGTATCTCCACTTATATTAAACTTTCTCTCCCCCCGGACTAAGTGTGCTTCCTGCCTATTCCGCCATCTTGCCGCCTCTCCTCGAGTTACATTTATTTTCATAAACTTGTTTAAATGTTCCCTTTTTGTCTTGTAATAAATCTGTAATCTTGTAATAAATCTATAATCTGATATCACTTCATTGATTCCTTAAAACTGGAATTTTTGTATTATTTCTATAAATACTGCTAAATATTATACATTTTTAAAATATTTTCAAAGAACTGATGGACTATTCTAAATTTTCTATTATTGTTTGTCTATTTTATGGAGTTCAGCTTTTATCTTAATACTTTCTTCCATCTATATTTTTATTGTTATGGTGGTGGTTGGTTTGTTTCTAATTTTCCATCCTCATACAGTGGAAACAAATAAATAAATTGTTTTAAACTTTTGTACTTTCAAATATGCACATCTAAAATTATAAGTTTCTCTCAAATTACTGCTTTAATTTTATTTGACAAATTTGCAGTTATTATATTTTAATGTTCCTTGGTTTACCAAGGAACAATGAGTTATTTGGTATGTCATTTAATTTCCAAATATGTAGGGATTTTTCCCCTTTTACTACTTTATTGAATTCTAATTTAATTCAACATTGATCAAAAAACATATTCTATAAGAAATCAATAATTCCTAAGTCATATTTTACAGCATATAAGATAGTGTGGTGGACATTTTACGTATACTGAAAATAAATTACTGTTATATCTTCCTGGATCTCTCAAGCTTTTTTTTTTTTTTTTTTTTTTTTTTAAGATCAGGTTTACCTCACTTTATGTATTATACTTAGATTGTGGCAATTACTACATAGTTTGGCATTTACTCCAAAGGTTTGTCTTTCTGAAATCTCACCAAGGAACTTAGCGAGCTTGCTCCACTCTACTGGATGATAAATCTAATGTGTCCCCCTGCAGCACAACCTTGCTTATTCCCACTCATCTTTCAGATTTGTAGCAGGTGAGTTTAGCAAAACCCTCTGTAGTTAGTCTGAGTATGAAAAACCAGAACTTGGTTGAACAGAAATTATGAACCTTCATGTGGACTCCCTTCAGAAAAATTGTCCTGCTAATGCTTGCTGGTGTGAGACATTAGTGCTGCCAGGTATCCAGGTCCTTGACTGTGCCACAAGAAAGAATTCAAGAGTCAATCAGAGAATACCGACTTGCAAGCAGCAAGCATTTTATTGAGAAAGTGGAAGTACACACTCCACAATTACAATGTGGGCTCACTCAAGAAGGGTAGCCTCTTTTTGAACTGTATTTTACATGGGTTGTTTAAGGAATGGAGAAGTGCATTCTAATAAGAGGGAGGAATACTCATGGCTTTTTTGGGAAGCAGGTGATTTCCTAAAATCTCACTGCTGGATCATTTCATTCTGTCATGTCAGCTGATACATGTATCATGCAGCATGCTAAAGTATTATAATGAGTGCATGCAGGTCAGTCTAGGTCACACTTGACCCCAATACCAGTATGAATGATTACATTGTTTTTATGGATTTTTCTTCCTCCAAGGATATATTTTGGCAATTTTAACTTTACTTTTGATGGAAGAGTTAACTCTGATAAAAGTCTTTCATAGCTAGAAGTAGAAAAATCCAACCAACCCTTTGGAATGAATGCTTTCAGGTTCTTTTTATCATAGTATTTGAACTTACATGACAATAAAAGTATTTGCCACCTTGTAGTAAGGAAGAAGTAGATATGATTATGGATCATCATTTAATCTGTATGAGTGCAGTTTCCCTTATCGGTAAAACAGACATTAGAATAAAATGTTTCAAAGTTGTTGCTATTTTTTTAAATATTTATTTATTTGAAATTCAGAGTATATATAGAGAGGATTAAACAGAGAGAAAGATGTCTTCCATTTGCTGCTTCACTTATCAGATGGCTGCAACAGTAAGTGCTGGGCCAGGCTGAAGCCTGAAGTCAGCAGATTCATCTGAGTCTCCCATGTGGGTAGCAGGGGCCCAAACACTTGGGCCATCTGCTGCTGCTTTCCCTAGGCCATTAGCAGGGAGCTGGATAGAAAGTGGAGCAGCAGGGGAAACAACAGGCACCCACAGTTGAAGCCAGTGTTGAAGGTGTGGCTCTACCTGCCACAGGACAACATCAGCCCCAGCTGTTACCATTTTAAATAAAATCATATATGTAAGGAATTTCATACCTTGGAAAATATACATTTTAATATTTCACGTCTAGTTTAATAAAAGGATTATATGAATACAACTTATTACACAGGTGTTACACAGATGTTGCTATTTTCCTCATACATTATAACCCCTTTTTTTTAAGATGATTTATTTGTTTATTTGAACGGTAGAGTTACAGAGAGAGAGAGAGAGAGAGAGAGATCTTCTATCTGGTGATTCACTCCCCAAATGGCCACAATGGCCAGAGCTGGGCTAGGCAGAAGCCAGGAGCCAGGTCTCCCACATGAGTGTGGGGGCCCAAGCACTGGAGCCTTCTTCCTCTGCCTTCCCAGGCTATTAGCAAGAAGCTGGATCTGGAAGTAGAGCAGCCGGGACTCAAACCAGTTCCCATTTAGGATGCTGGTGTCACGGGGGGTGGCTTTACCTACTGTGCCATGGTGCTAGCCCCAACTTCCCTTTAATTCTACAAAACCTAGTTGACACACATTTGTCACCAAACAAAGTTAATATAATGAAACAGCTTAATTCCCTCAGGGTAGTGATAATGTGCCTCTGGAAATATTTTCTTTTCTTTCTTTTTTTTTTTTTTTTTTGACAGGCAGAGTGGACAGTGAGAGAGAGACAGAGAGAAAGGTCTTCCCTTTGCCGTTGGTTCACCCTCCAATGGCCGCCGCGGTAGCGCGCTGCGTCCGGTGCACCGCGCTGATCCGATGGCAGGAGCCAGGTGCTTCTCCTGGTCTCCCATGGGGTGCAGGGCCCAAGGACTTGGGCCATCCTCCACTGCACTCCCTGGCCACAGCAGAGAGCTGGCCTGGAAGAGGGGCAACCGGGACAGGATCGGTGCCCCGACCGGGACTAGAACCCGGTGTGCCGGCGCCGCAAGGCGGAGGATTAGCCTAGTGAGCTGCGGCGCCGGCCTGGAAATATTTTCAAAATAGGTTATACATCAAACTATATTATCTCTTTTTCCATCTTTCCTATAATTTCTCTAACCCCATATTATTCATTCATTTGTCCTTGAAAACCAAGGAAGCCTCCACTTCTTACACTTTCTTATTTGACCTCCATACATTTAAAAGTCCACCTTGTTCCACTCAGTCATCAGTGCCACTCTGAAAATTGTCTTTTCAGGTGAACACCCAGAAATTATGTGAAGAATATAATCCATTTCCATAAGCTCTTTTCAAAATTTTTATTGACTTCCTTTCCTTTGTTGTCTTTCCCTGTAATGCTTTCAACTAAATCATTTTTCGGTTCTTTTTATTTGATAACTCTTAAGCACATTGTACCTACAGACATTTAGTGTCCTTTACAGTGACTTCATTCTCTTGTTCACTTTCAGTATTTACAGAGGGAACTGATGAGGGTGGTAAATGAGGGTTTGCTTAGCTCTGTGTTTCATTAAGTAAGGTGCACTACAGATAGCAACACTGCATGATAGACTGAACTTCAGTTGTCAGTGGAAGACAAGGCCAAGTGGCACATTATAGGAGCAGCTACCATATCCTATAATCAGGAATTAATCCACAAACTTTCAACAAGAGCTTTTACAAGCTCAATAAAGGATTAGTTCAATAGAAAATGCAGGAAATATGACTGGTTAACTCAATATTAAAAAAAAAAAAACCACAAGCTTCTGTGTTACTAATCTTTGGCCTCATCATTGGCCCCCAGTGTTCATTATTGACCTAATAATTCATCAGAAACATAGTGGTCCTTGATTTTTTATTTTTCTATCCTATTGGACATCCTATATGGACCCTTGTCATTCTATATTCTCTTAATCAGAAGTAGATTTGCCTGGAGCCTCCTGATGCCATTCAATTTTGAAGAATGGATTTTGCTTGTTTGTTTTTAATTTGGCTATTTTTTTCCAAAAAGACCAAATTAAGAGGGAAAATATCTATATAGTTGAAGAATAACCTCAATTTCCAATGTTCCTTTATATTTTTAGCTAATAAGCTCACTCAGATATGTTTAATGAACTTACATTTATTGCTAGATTCAGCTGAAAGCAAAACTCACCTGCATAGAAGAGGAGGTATAAAATACATTAAATTAAAACACAATGGCATTGATCTGAGTGGGTGATGTGTCTTCAGACCTACTTGTTATAACCCTTCCCCCCAAAAAATTGGAGATTAACAAATGTCAAGGTTGCAATACATTTTAATGCTAAAGTGAGAAATTCCTCATGAGGACTGAAACCAAATTGAAAAGGGAATCATTTTCTCCCCCATGTAATTCAAGGTAATTTAAAGGTGCATCTTTAATACCTAAAATCATCTCTATACTAGAAGTTGCACATTTCCCACATAGTTGGAGACACCGCCCTAAGGGAAATGTTATTAATCCTAAAGTGTAGCTTTACCTCAGCTCCTGACTGTCCCCTCCAATCTTCCTAATCACTGAAAACAAAGGATTACTCAGCTAATATAGAGAGCCAATGAAAAATGTCAATATCCTTGGACTGTTTACTAATTAACTGTCAGTTATATGCTTCTCTTTTTAGTTAAGATTTTTAGCATGATGAAAATCTGATTTATAGATTCCTAAAGTACTAATCTGATTTAATCAACATGACAAGTCAGTGCAACTTGCAAGAAATACAGCAAATATCTACCTGGGCAGATATTTTAGAGTCAAGATTTTTAAAGATTAACTGGTCCTCAGTCATATACTGCACATTCACTTTCTGTAATTGAGTCCCTTATTGAGTCTGTAGCTTCCTGAAGTCAATCAAAATTGCCCTAAAGATTTTTATTTTGCTATACAAGTCACATTTGTACCCAGAAACACAGACACACACACACACACAATTTCACATACACACATACCCTAGGCAGAGTCTAAACTACATTAAAAGTAAAACAGGAAACTCAAAACAGAAGATGGACACAAAATTCCAAGAAAAGTATTTTACAACATAAGTTTTTCTGTGTAAGCTTCTGAGGTCACCAAAGAGAGTTAACAGAAAACTTTCCTTCATTTTGATATTATTTGTTCTGGCGCACCTTATCTCCCAGGTCCCAAGCAATAGACTGGGCCTCCAGGATACACACAGAAACATCTCAATTTCTGAAAACAGGCCCAGGCTTAACTTCAGACAGGTACTAACAATAGGATTTGATGATTATTTGGAAAAGACTCCTTCCCCACAGTAATGACTGATGATTTAGCACTCATCCTTATATAGATTTTTACAAATTCTCTCAATCTGGAATATCATTCTTCACCTTTATTTACCTAGTAAACTCTTATTTAGCTTTAAAGCCTGTTCAAATACTTCCGTTAAAATTCTCTCATTTATGCTCACACAACCTTCTCCTTTAGGCTTCATTGTTTACTCTAAGTTTTACCTCAATGCCTCCCTCACTAATCTAGAAGTAATATTTGTTACCAGCTACTGATAGGTTCAAATACTAATTTGGCTTTTTAATTAGTTTTGGGTGTTTGGTAAATTTTTTTTTTCTCTATTCATCTTTTTTTTTTTTTTTTTTTTGACAGGCAGAGTGGACAGTGAGAGAGAGAGAGAGACAGACTCTATTCATCTTTTAAACATTTCAATGGGGGCTCATGCTGTGGCGCAGTGGGTTAACTCCCTGGCCTGAAGCACCAGCATCCCAGATGGGCACCCATTCTAGTCCTGGCTGCTCCTCTTCCGACCCAGCTCTCTGCTATGGCCTGGGAAAGCAGAAGATGGTCCAAGTCCTTGGGTCCCTGCACCCACCTGGGAGACCTGGAAGAAGCTCCTGGCTCCTTGCTTCGGATCAGCGCAGCTCCGGCCAGCTGTTGCGGCCATATGGGGAGTGAACTAGCGAATGGAAGACCTCTATTTCTCTCTCTTGCCTCTCCTCTCTCTGTGTAACTCTGACTTTCAAATAAATAAATAAATAAATCTATCTTTAAAAAAATTTCAATGGCCTAAATTCTTAATTAAAATAATTATTTCACCATTTGCATTTTTCTGAAGGATAAATAAATAATGTACATAAAACCTCTAGTACAAATTTGAGGATTAATAAATCACAGTTAGTAGTATTCTTTTAACTTAGGGTTATTATAGTGACAGCGTTGTATCTGAACCTTAAGTGTGATGAAATATATATATATATATATATATATATATATATATGGTACTTGTGTTTGTAATATAGTTTAAATATCTTGCTATGGTTTGAAAGTAAGTGCCACTCTAAAATTCCTATGTTGGAACCTGATCACCAATGTGTCAGTACTAGTGGGTGGGGATTTTGAGCATTGGTTAGATCATGAGGGCTCTGCCCTGGAAAATGGGATTCGCGCCCTTGCAATAGTGGCTTCAGAATGTTGCTTGGTCCACCCATCCCTCCTGTCAAGCAAGTACATAGTTTCCTCCTTTGCATTTCTGCCCTGCTATCACCTGAAGACGTAGCTCCTAAGCACCATCTGTAGAACTGAGAACTGCTTTTACCAAACACTGCAACAATTGTCACTTTCATCTTGGACTTTCTAACCTCAACCTGTAAGAAGTAAACTTATGTTTATAAAATTCTCATCTATTTTGTTATAGCAACAGGAACAGAATAAAACATATAAAATAGTATCTGGTATGTAATTTGAGTAATAATTTTCAAGATACAAGTAATCACAAAGCAGAGACAGTTTTAGACCTCTGACATTACTTCCTCTATTCATTATTTCTGTATGACACATACTTTGGTTTAGGGGGACAACTTGTCTCTATCTTTCAAAGAAGCATGTGGGACTGTCACAAATACATAAGTATTTGCATTTATCGATAAACATAAGCTCACGTAATATCTTATTTCTATAGTTGAGCACAATATAAGGAATGTTTAAGTGTTCAGTAAATTATAGAAATACCTCTGAATTTATTCTATATCACTATATATTTTATAAATAATAGATCCTGTAAATTTTAGCTATATCCTAAATTCCCATTTGTAACCCATATACATTTTTCCAAAAATGTACTGTAGATGCATTTTCTCATTTTATCATTATATCAATTTTATGAAGCAGTTATCACCATTTAATAAGAAAACTGGATCTTGAAAGGTTTACCTGAATTTCTTGTACTACCTAATAGAGCCAGGATTTGAATCCATTTCTCTCTAAACTAGAGGTAATATGTTCAACTAACATGCAAATAATATTGACTTTCTGCTCATTACAATGGTGATATGCCTGGAATGAATAATATCCAAGTTTCTATTACTTTCATGTGAATGCAATTCTTAACTGACTTTTCTGTGTAAAATGTAACAAATTGTACTATAGGAAGGCATTACATGGAGGCAACAGAAGCATTTAAATGGTAGACTAAAAGTTAAAGGGGAGGACATATGCTACAATGAGAAAATCTGACTTCCTTTACTTCTTGCTTTGCTATAAAATATTATGATTCAAGCAGCTTGAAATGAAACATATTGAAGTTGGTGCTGTGGCATAGTGGGTAAAGCCCTGCCTACAGTGCTAGCATCCCATCTGGGTGCTGGGTCGAGTCCCGGGTGCTCTACTTCCTATCCAGCTGTCTGCTGTGGCCTGAGAAAGCAGTGGAAGATGGCCCAAGTCCTTGGGCACCTGTACCTATGTGGGAGAGCCAGAAGAAGTGCCTAGCTCTTGATTCCTGGCTTCTGATTGGCGCAGTTCTGTCCATTGCAACTGTTTGGGGAGTAAACCAGCAGATGGAAGATCCCCCCACCCCATCTTTGCCTCTCTGTTGCTCTGCCTTTCAAACAAATCTTTTTAAAAAAGACAAGAAGGAATGAAACATATTGTGAAATAAGTGATATTACGATACTATTTTATGGCATACATTTCACATACTAGCACACAGATACAAGAATGTGTCAGGCTGGTATGAAAGCAGTACTATGCTTTTAATATTCATTTCCTTCCCAAAAGGTTGGGATTATATAAAAGAAGAAAAAAAATTGATGTCCTAATCAGTTTTTTAATCAAAATTATTGTTTTTATTTATTTATTTGAAAGACAATTACAGAGAGAGAAGGAGAGAGAGAGAGAGAGACATTCCATCCACTGGTTCTCTTGTCAAATGGCCACAACGTCCAGGAGAGGCCCAGGCTGAAGCCACGAGTTTAGAATTCCATTGTGTTCTCTCAGCAGCATATCAGGGGTGCAAGTACTTGGTCCATTTTTTGCTGTTTTCCCAAGCACATTAGGAGGAAGCTGCATCGGAAGTGGAATGGAGCAACTGGGACTACTCAAACTGTTACTCACATGGGATGCTGTCATTGCCTGAGCTGGCTTAACTATCCATGCCACAATGCTGGACCCAATCCAAAATGTTAACTCTGGGGCCGGTGCCATGGCTCACTTGATTAATCCTCCACCTGCAGCACCAGTATCCAATATCGGTGCTGGGTCTAATCCTGGTTGCTTCTCTTCCAGTCCAGCTCTCTGCTGTGGCCTGGGAAGGCAGTGGAGGATGGTGCAAGTGCTTGGGCCACTGCACCGGCATGGGAGACCTGAAAGAAGTCCCTGGCTCCTGGCTTCGGATCGGCATATCTCTGGCCGTAGCGGCCATTTGCGGGGTGAACCAACGCAAGGAAGACCTTTCTCTATGTCTCTCTCACTATCTATAATTCTACCTGTCAAATAAAAAAAAAGTTAACTCATGATGAGTTGTCTGTAAAATGTCACTATGGAATCTTAAAAATCTGCTGTGTTTGGTTATCTAGTTTTTTCCATATGCATCAATATAGCTATCTATTGTGAGATCTAGAAATCTATTTCAATTAAATTAAAGGCCACCATACTTAATAGGACAGTAAGAATTATTCATGCACTCCAACTTTTAAAAATAGTATCTGGAAAATTATTCAAGATTATTTTATTATACAACACTTGCTTTCAATAACAAAATAGCAATGGGAGATAAGAGCATAAGGGTAAATCCATTTAAAGTTTAAAATGAAAAATCACTGAGGCATGATTTTTACCGATATAGGGCACTGATATCTAAACAATTTCAGAGATGAAAAGCACACTATTTCCATGTGTTGACTTCATTGAGATATATATTATAATGCAAGTGCTTAGTACTTTGAGTAAAGATACTTTGTTGAACTTATTTTTTAAAAGATTTTATTTATTTGGAAGTTAGAGTGACAGAAAGAGAGAGACAGAGAGAGACAGAGAGCGAGAGAGGGAAGGAAAGAGACAGAAAGAATTTTTTCCTTCATTGGTCCACACCCCAAATGGCCATAACTCGAGGCTGAAGCCAGGAGTCTAGAATCCATCCTGATCTTCTATATGGCCCCAGGAGCCTAAGTACTGGATTCATCACTTCATTCCTTCTCAGAAGCACTAGCAGGATGCTAGTTCAGAAGTGGAAAGCTAGGACTCAAACTCGAATTCTGATATGGGATTGTCCACATCCTAAGAGGCAACTTAAACTGCTGTGACACAATTCAAGCCTCCTTGGGTGAACTTTGAGATTTCAATTTCTAGTTATTATTGGATCTCATGCTATCAGGTGTTTTTTGTTTGTTTTTTTTGTTTTTTGTTTTTTGTAATTTCAGCTATCTAAGAATAATTTGAAAACAGAGATCCTACCAGTTCATTTTTGAATCCTAGTGCTTTGCAAAATAACTAAAAATGAGTAAATGACCCTTGAAATGAGAGTTAAAATATATACTTAGGGGCCGGAGTGTGGCATCCCATGTCGGTGCGGGTTGGAGATCCAGCTGTTCCACCTCCTATCTGGCTCCCTGCTGTGGCCTGGGAAAGCAGTGGAGAATGGCCCAGCATGGGTGCACCAGCAAGGGTGACCCAGAAGAGGCTCCTGGCTCCTGGCTTCAGATTGGCCTGTCTCCAGCCATGGTGGCCAATTGAGGAGTGAACCAGCGAATGGAAGACCCTTCTCTCTCTCTCTCTCTCTCTGCCTCTCCTTCTCTCTCTGTGTAACTCTGACTTTCAAGTAAATAAATAAATCTTTAAAAATTATATATATATATAGTTAATATACTTACTCAGAATTAATTTTGTACCCCAAAATTCTTAATATTGTATCTGCATCTAGATAACTAAAAATTCATGTTTTGCTTTCACACTCAACAGTTATATGTTTAAATTTCTAATCTACATTCAATCTCAAAACTGAGAATAAGTGTTTATTCTGATCTTCCATATGCATTATGCATGGTGTCTGATACTCGTGTTTTCACATTGTTATCAAATAACTTGTAATACACACATTTTGATGGTATTTTCATGAAATACTGTTAGTGCCACTGATGTGATTACCTTACCCAGACCTGAAAGTAAATGAGCCAGACAGTCATTTACATATAAAATCTCTGAATTCTGTTAACTTCACCTCTATGATACCATTCGTAGTGTGTTCCACCTTAGATAGGATACACGACTTAAAGTCCTTGTACCTATTCTCCTTTACTTTCAAGTACTTTTTAAAAACACCCACACAAGTGGCTAGAGTTGTGGTGTGGCAGGTAAAGCTGCTGCCTGAAGTACTGACATCCCATATGGGCACCAATTTGAATTCTGACTGCTTGACAGTAGAGGATGGCCCATATGCTTGGTTCCCTTCACTCACCTGGGAGAACTACAGGAATCTCCTGGCTCTTGGCTTCAGAGGGCCCAGCACCAGCCATTGTGGCCATCTAGGGACAGAGTCAGAGTCTCTCTCTCTCTCTCTCTCTTAGTCTCTCTTTCTCTCTCTGTAGTTCTGACTTCTGAATGAATAAATAAATTTTAAACACACACACACAAAATTGGCAAAAGGAAATATAATATATTACAGAAGAAATTAAAAAAAAATTGAAAGGCTGGCGAGTAAAAAATTAAGCAAATTACAATGGCAATCTCTTTACCATTCTAATAATCTGGCACCCAATCCTTTAACCAATAAACTATGTGCAACAGTGCAAACAGTGCTGTTTGTAGTAATTCTTGAAGACTCTTTGTTTCTGTGGTATCCATTGTAACATCTCCTTTTTCATTTCTAATTTTATTTGGTTAAAAAAAGTAACATATTTGAGCAAAATTGACATTTTGAGATTTATTTTTAGAGCCCTTTTCTAAATGCTTGAGGAATGGTGTTACTTCTTAAAAATAAATCAAAGAGAAAAAGGAAAATTAAAAATGTCTTTAATATATGCTACTTATATGACAAATAGAATCTAAATCCACTTTGTTATTGTAGAACTCTTTTACCACAGATGAACTTCATCATAAAATTTTGTGGTAAGCGAGATTCACAATGACTGCTGTGCGATCCAATTATGCCTCATGTCTTTTAAAATAAATTTCAACCAGTTGATTGGATCAGCTTCTGTGGTTCCTAATTTCAATTCTTGGTGATGATCAACATTGCTAGAAAGCTTGCCTTTTTCCATAATGTAGCACTTATATAATGTAGCACTTACATAATATAGCACTTTCCATAATGTAGCACATATAGCACTTGTGGGTTGCTGATTGGTGAATCAGTTGCTGTTCTTTCTCTGTTGCACATAGTTTATTGGTCAAAGGTTTGGGTGCCAAATTATTAGAATGGTAAAGAGATTGCTTAAATTCTTACCTGTCAGACTTCCTGACTTACATGTGAATGTTTTATTGATGGGATTTCCAGGCATAAACTGCCAATTTGCCTTCCTAAAATAGGCAAAGACTGGGTCCATTTTGCAATTCCTATGACTTTTTGTAGCCATCTGATAAATGGTTTCTTCATCACTTGATTTTTGTTTCAGTGATTCTCTTTATATCTTTATCTATACCGGTATCTGTACCCATATCTATTTTTGATGAGAGAGAGAGAGAGAGAGAGAGAGAGAGAGAGAGAGAGAGAAGAGAGGGGAAAAAACAAACAAACAAAACAAAACAGAAATAATGAGTCTAAGGTTCTCTTTATCCAGATCCTGATGGTTGCTAAGAACAGGTAGACAGACAGATAGGCTAGCAAAAATGTAGACAATTTAATATACAAAACAGAAATAATGAGTCTAAGGTTCTCTTTATCCAGATCCTGATGGTTGCTAAGAACAGGTAGACAGACAGATAGGCTAGCAAAAATGTAGACAATTTAATATTGGTTATGTGTACAGTCCTAAGATAAATTTAAGAACTTATATTTTATGGGGGCCGACGCTGTGGTGCACTAGGTTAATCCTCTGCCTGTGGCGCTGGCATCCCATATGGGCGCCGGGTTCTAGTCCTGGTTGCTCTTCTTCCAGGCCAGCTCTCTGCTGTAGCCAGGGAGGGCAGTGGAGGATGGCCCAAGTGCTTGGGCCCTGCACCCGCATGGGAGACCAGGTGGAAGCACCTGGCTTCTGGCTTTGGATTGGTGCAGCGCCAGCCATAGTGGCCAACTGGGGAGTGAACCAATGGAGGGAAGACCTTTCTCTCTGTCTCTCCCTTTCTCTCTGTCTCTCCCTCTCACTGTCTGTAACTCTGTCAAATAAATAATAATTTAAAAAAGAACTTACATTTTAGTAGTAGTATCAAGCCTCAAACAGATTTCTCAGAAAGTGATCCCTAAGTCAATGTGGTTCTCAGACTTCAACAATAATGCAGGTAATATTATTTATATAACTTATAAGTTATATTTAATAATATTTATATAACTTATTTCTACTGGTTCCTGTTAATCTGACTACTTTCTGTTTTTTATAGTTTTATTATTTTCTATTGCTGTATCTTTTTAAAATATTTTAACATACTGAGTTTTTAAATATTTTATTTATTTATTTGAGAGGTAGAGTTACACACAGAGGAGGAGAGACAGAAAGAAAGGTCTTCCATACACTGGTTCACTCCCCAAATGACTATAATAGCTGGAGCTGAGCCAATCCAAAGCCAGGAGCCAGGAGCTTCCTCCAGGTCTCCCATGTGGGTGCAAGGGCCTAAGCCCTTGGACCACTACATTCCCAGGCAGTGAGCTGGATCAAAAGATGAGATGGTGAGACCAGAACTGGCACTCATCTGGGGTGCCAGCACTGCAGGCGAGGCTTAGCTCACTATACCACAGTGCCAGTCTCCTATTGCTGTGTCTTAATTTTAACTTGCACATAGTCTGTTAGAGTTACTTAAATGCTAGTTCACATCAGACATTATGAGACACAAATTTCACTAACTTAGTTGGCCTGGGTTTTCCAATACAGATTTTTTTTTTTTAATTTAATTTTATTTTTGACAGGCAGAGTGGACAGTAGAGGGAGACAGAGAGAAAGGTCTTCCTTTTGCCATTGGTTCACCCTCCAATGGCGGCTGCGGTAGGCGCGCTGCAGCCGGCACACCGCCCTGTTCCGATGGCAGGAGCCAGGTGCTTCCACCTGGTCTCCCATGCGGGTGCAGGGCCCAAGAACTTGGGCCATCCTCCACTGCACTCCTGGGCCACAGCAGAGAGCTGGCCTGGAAGAGGGGCAACCGGGACAGGAACCCGGTGTGCTGGCACCGCAAGGCGGAGGATTAGCCTACTGAGCTGCGGCGCCGGCCTCCAATACAGATTTTTAAGTACAAGAATCTTTTAGTCAATTTAATTATATAATCTAAATGTAATCTTGGGTCATTTATTAGATTTTGAATTGATTAACTACAGATGAGATAACTACTGGTCCAAATAGCTTTTATTAGGTAAATGGCATGAACACATGGTAAAATAAATTATGGAATACCTATGAAATGATGACTTGGTGTGACATTGCACTTATTAGTTAGGGCTATTGCCAACCAGGAACTGAGCTTTACATAATCCAACCATTTCTTTTTGTTTGTTACTTTTGTCTCTTTTAATTTTAATTAGTTTTTAACAGATTCAGTGTGCTTTGTAGATTCAAATCAGAACACAATGATATTTCTTTCTTAAAAAAGTACTTCTGTATTTGTATATGTGCAACAGTTAGACTTTATTTTTTTTTTTTTTTGCATCTCTGATATTGGTCTTTTTTTCTTCTAAAAAATGTTTTTACCTATATGCAAATATCTTAAGACTTTATCCTTATATATAATCTCTAGTATTTGATATTTCTCAAATCTTAACAGATCTCATAAATTCACTCATTACATTTTTATGCATTTCTTGAGTCAATACATTTAGCCTCAACATCCTCTCCATTATCAAATTCACCTTTGTAACTACCTACTTGTTTTCTCTCTTGAATATTCACTATGTTTGTATGAAAAACTTACAATCTCATTATTTCTAATAGCACTGAATGGATTTCTTTCCTGAAGCTGATGTTTTCACTTATGCAATGCCAATTCCATTAATCACCAAGTTTTTCTTTAGATTATCTGTCAATTCCTCCTCCTTCATTGCCTGCATTTAATCAATTGCTAAGTACTCTGCATCCTAACTCAACATTATTACCTGTATCATCTTTTCTTCATTTTTATGTTCTACACCTAGTTCATGTCTTCATAATTGCTCTTAGCTAAATAAATGTATTCACCTCCTTCCCTTACTATACCATCTATTCATCCTTGTCAGATTAATCTCCCTGTGAGAATTTTAGTGATATCAGCCTCAATTTTATCAAGTCTCAGCAGCAAACAGCTGGGACATAGAAATTGGCTAGGTTTAAGGATATTCTTACAGATTTTAAAAAGATATTCATCAGCCAAAGGAAGAAACACAAATACTACTTTATATCGAGGGTTTCATATTTCAGTATTTTAACATCATTAAATATGACAGCAGAGAAAGTGCCAAGGGATTGGGGTGGGGGGCAATAATTGGAAGCTGAAGCTACAAAGTACCATGTGGAGGGGCTGGCATTGTGGTGCAATAGGTTAAACCAGTGCCTGTAATGCAAGCATCCCATATGGGCACTAGTTTGAAACTGTCTGCTTCACTTCTAATCCAGTTCTCTGGTAATGTGCCTGAGAAATCAGTGGAAGATGGCCCAAGGATCCAGAATCTTGTACCCATTGAGAGACCCTGATGTATCTCATGGCTCCTGGTTTCAGCCTGGCCCAGCCTTGCCTATTGTGGCCATTTGGGGAGTGAACCAGTGGATGATAGATTCTCTTTCTCTCTCTCTCTCTCTTCTCCCCCCACCTCTCCATCACTTTGTCTATAACTGTATCTTTCAAACACAATCAAATAAATTTTTTAAAAAATACCACGTGGAAAGTCCATTGGTCATGAATGAGTTAGAAAATCCTATAAAAGTATAACTAGGAATATAACCCACCTCACTTTTCTTCCATGTCCCAGATGTTCTGCCTTTGCTTCTGATTTGGAAAACCCAACTGGAAGTCCAAAATCAAATGATTCTATGGGTGTGGTCCAGACTGGTGGGGGAAAGGGGGGCTTGGCTGGTAGGATCAATAATGGAAAGTGTTTCTGATGAGGCAAATAAAGAACAATTCAGTCACTTTAAACATTTTGTAACTTCCCATTGCCCTGTAGAACATGCAGAAGCCCTTCATTGAATGTCCTCAATATATATCATCAGCTTTATTTCACCTGTAGGAACAATCCCAATGTTTTAATTTTTCACTGTAGTTTATGCTTGGTTCTTTATTAAAATACATTCTTTCTTCCACTCACACATCTACTACTAACAGGAAACAGGTGAGCTTTAAAATTAGCTTTACCATCTGTCATCCACATTTTTTCCTCAATGCATATATAGTTTCCAAAATTTCTATTTCCAAAATCTCACATCTGTCTTATTTAGATACATGTTTTATTCCAATGTGTACTTTGTGGGAGGCATAATTCATACATGACTCACACAATTCCCTCTATTTCAATGTCCATTACTTGTAGAATTCCCTTGCTTTAAACTGTGTTAAGGTCAAGAACTCCCAGGATTATGCTACCTTATATAACAAAGGGATTTTTTTTTTCATATGCAGTCAGTTAATTTATGGTAAGTGGCACGACTTAATAGAAATAAGTCCTTAAGAGAAACTAGAGCATTTCTTAAATAGCACAGGTAAATCATAAGACTATTCTGCCCGCCTTGAAAGGTTAGAGTGACAAGCTTTGAAGAAGGTGACAGGCAGGGAAGGGTAGGCAGCTATCCTTCAGGAAGTAAGCATTGCTCCCTGTTGATAATCAGCAAGAAAACAAAAGCCTCGGTCTTTTTTATAGAAAGCTTTTATTTAATAAATATAAATTTCGTATGTACAAATTTGTATTATAGCGGTTCTTCCCCCCATATCCACCCTCCCACCCCCAAACCGTCCCACCTCCTACTCCCTCTCCCATCTTATAATTAGACAGAAGCAAGTTCTGCCAGCAACTAGTGAGCTTAGAAAAACACTGAATCTCCAATGAGATTGAAATCCTGGTCAACCTTGTGCTTTCAGGCTGAGGACCCAGGGATACCATACTTAGATTCTGGCCCATGTAGGCGGTGAGCTAGTAAAATTTTTGATGTTTCAAGTTGCATAGCTTTTAGTAATTTATTACGCACAACACAAAACTAATGTATGCCTCAATTATATACACATGTAACTCAAATTTCTAATATTATAATTTTTAAAGGTTATTAACTATCTTCTACTATATAGCATAGGATACTCTCAACAGACTGATCAAAACCAAGTTCTTTTATGAAATCAGGTACACAGCTGGCGCCGTGGCTCAACAGGATAAACCTCCGCCTGGCGGCGCCGGCACACGAGGTTCTAGTCCCGGTTGGGGCGCCGGATTCTGTCCCGGTTGCCCCTCTTCCAGGCCAGCTCTGTGCTGTGGCCAGGGAGTGCAGTGGAGGATGGCCCAGGTCCTTGGGCCCTGCACCCCGTGGGAGACCAGGAGAAGCACCTGGCTCCTGCCTTCGGATCAGCCCAGCTCTGGCCGTTGCAGCCATTTGGTGAGTAACCAGTGGATGGAAGACCTTCTATCTGCCTCTGCCTCTGCCTCTGCCTTTCTGTAACTCTGCCTTTCAAATAAACAAATAAATCTTTTTTTAAAAAAAGGAATTAACTATCAATTTTGCTGCTGAAAATGCTTCTTTATTATGCAATGAGAGTTCTGGCTTATTCTTTCAAAGAATTCATGTCTAAAAAAAATGTTTACATCTAGAACCCACAAATAAAAAAAATGACAGATTTGAAAGTATTGATTGGACAAGAATAGATATCTCAAAAAAAAAATAAAATGAACAAACACTGAAACAAGCAGGAAAGTCTGCAGAGAATGGGAGGAGGTGGTACTTCAAAAGATGAATGATTTGGAAGCCAGCATTTCTTTCTACAAATGGAGTGAGGAAACACAGGCAGACGCTGTCTGATTATCTCAGATTCAGCCTAAGGGAGATGTCATTTGTTACTCCAATTTACAGAAACTGCATTAAAAAAGTCGTAACCAAAGCATAGTCTTTCTCTGCACCATGTTAATCATCATTGTGACTTTTTCTGAATACTCCAAAAAGAAAACTTGCGGATGTGAAGGGAATGGGTCATACATAAAAAAGAGAACTATGCTCCTGATAGCCATTATTTTTCTGCTGATAAAGTGAACAGAAATAAAATTTTGTAATTTAGTAAGTAAAATGTGAAGCTATGTTTATCTTCATGCTGGTCACTTTCTAATAAAATGCATAAAGGATTGGGTGAAAGCTTTGTCCTTCATCTTTTCCTTTTTGTCAGGATATTTAAAATACATTTGGAGAAAGAAATACAATAAGAAAACTTCTCTTTTGTTCTGTATTGTTTTTAGATTCTTTACTGGAGAATTATACTGAACTTAAACTTTAGACAGACTGTGGTATTTTAGGAAATCATTTTTACAATAGCTCAGTATGGCTCTGAAACCTGAGTTTCCAGTTGATTTGGAAAATCGGCTGGATTGCCAGGGTGTCCAAAGCTTATCTAATGTTCACTTAAAATAAGATACATCTTTTTTTAAAAGCACAATTAATTCATCGAAAGTTTTTACTTACAATTTGTAACTTAAGTGAACTTTGAAGGTAACTTTCATGGATAATTTAAGACAAACCTAAGTGAAGATTTTTATCTCTCACTGAGGAAACTCAAAGCAATGCACCTCCCTACATGCAGTGATCAAACTCCAAGATATACTTTTAGACAAACTCTAGGAAAATGTGCTTTGACTTTTGCAACAATCTGAAACTACTATAAGCCTACTTAAAATGTACACAGAGAGAGGGAGAAACAGATCTTTTACCCTATGGTTCAGGGCCCAGATGGCCAGGAGACTGGAACCTCATTCAGGTCTCTCAGATGGGTGACAGGTGCCCAGACATTTGGGCATTTTCCACTGCTTTATGCAGGTCATTAGTGGGAGCTGGCTTGGAAGTGGAGCAGCTGGGTCACGTCCTGGCATCCGCATGGGACGCCACTGGCTTTACTTGCTATGCCACAATACTGGCCCCTCAAAACCACCTTTCATCTGTGATTGAGAAGGATCAGACTAAGAAGGATTCCTGGATACTGACACTATTGAATAAAACAATGAGTGTCATAGTAAATCTAAATATAGTTCAACTATCCTAATACCAAGGGATAAGAAAGTTGGTAGAAACATTTCCTATGAAATCATGATATGAAAGAGTTGTCTATACCTCCATGCTTATTGCAGCTCAGTTTACAATAGCTAAGATATGGAATCAACCCAAATGCCATCAACTGAAGACTGGATAAAGAAATCGGCCAGCGCCGTGGCTCAACAGGCTAATCCTCTGCCTTGCGGCGCCGGCACACTGGGTTCTAGTCCCGGTCGGGGCACCGATTCTGTCCCGGTTGCCCCTCTTCCAGGCCAGCTCTTTGCTGTGGCCAGGGAGTGCAGTGGAGGATGGCCCAAGTTCTTGGGCCCTGCACCCCATGGGAGACCAGGAGAAGCACCTGGCTCCTGCCATCGATGGCAAAAGGAAGACCTTTCTCTCTGTCTCTCTCTCTCACTGTCCACTCTGCCTGTCAAAAATTAAAAAAAAAAGAAAAAAAAAAGAAATCGTAGGCTATGTACATCATAGAATTCTACACAGCATTAAAGAAAAAATGAAACCCTGCCATTTGCATCAAAATGGATGAAACTTGAAAGCATCATACTTAGTGAAATAATCCAGTACCAAAAGGACAAATACCATATGTTCTCTGTGATAACTAATAGAGCACCTAAAAGGTAATCTATAGAAGTGAAATTGACACTTTGAAATGCAATGACTTTGAAATGCCCTAGTCTTGACACTTGAGGAATAGTTTTTTTTTTTCATACCATTTATTGAACTCCTTACTTAGTACAGAGTTAATCTTATGTATCATAAAGTTAATTGAAAGTATATTTTAGTTAAAAAAAAAGAATGGGAGTAAGAGTGGGAGGAACAAGAGGGGTGGGAGTATGGGTGCAAGAGCAGGTACGGTGGGAAGAATCACTATGTCCCTAAAGTTGTATTTATGAAATGCATGAAGTTTGTATTCCTTAAATAAAGGTTTCTGGAGAAAAAAGAAACATTTCCTACAGAATCTAGAGTAAAGCATTATTTTCTCCTCCCTTGGAAAATTAGACAATATGACTATTTATTTTCATTTCATACGGTGAAGAGCATTCTTTTTTTTTAAAACATCTAATCATTTATTTGAAAGTCAGAGTGACAGAGAGAGTAAGAGAGATCTTCCATCTGCTAGGTTCACTCACTAGATGGCTGCAGCAGCCAGTGCTGGGACCAGATGAGTCAGGAGCTTCTTCTAGATCTCCCAAAAAGGTAGTGGAGGTCCAAGTACTAGGCCTTCTTCTGCTCTTTTTCCCAGGCACATGTCAGGGCTGGGTAGAAAGCGTAGCAGCTGGGACACTAACACCCATATGTGATGCCAACATTGCAAGTGGCAGCTTTAGCAGCTACACCACAATGCTAGCCCCAAAGAGCATTCTTAACAAATGCCTGTGAAGAAAAGAATGAGCGTATTTCCGCCAAGGAACACAGGAACAGTACGAGGGTGTGTGCCTTTTGATTTTCTAGCTCTGATCAGACTACTCCTGGCTCTAAACCAACAACATCAGTCTAGAATGTATAGGGATTTGCAGCTCATGAATTTTATTTGGCATGCAGCACTATCTGCTCTTCTCAGCTTGTGTCCTGTGCTCAAAGGACTCCTCTCACAGGGTGCATGTTAGCGAATAGCAATGGAATTGTATAAGACAAAACATTCTTCATTTTATTTAGTGCAATATATACTGGCTTTGGAGTAGTAGAATCATAAGATGTATTACTTCGTGCACACTTTTTTTTTTATTTAACAAATATAAATATACAAAGCACAGCTTATGCATTACAGTGGCTTCTCCCCGCCCATAACCTCCCTCCCACCCACAACCCTCCCATCTCCCGCTCCCTCTCCCATCCCATTCACATCAAGATTCATTTTCAATTATCTTTATATACAGGAGATCAATTTAGTATATATTAAGTAAAGATTTCAACAGTTTGCACCCACACAGAAACACAAAGTATAAAATACTGTTTGATTACTAGTTATGCCATTGATTTACATAGTACAACACATTAAGGACAGAGATCCTACATGAGGAGTAAGTGCACAGTGACTCCTGTTGTTGACTTAACAAATTGACACTCTTGTTTATGGCATCAGTAATCTCCCTAGGCTCTTGTCATGAGTTGCCAAGGCTATGGAAGCCTTTTGAGTTTGCCAACTCTGATCTTATTTTGACAAGGCCATAGTCAAAGTGGAAGTTCTCTCCTCCCTTCAGAGAAAGATACCAAGATACCTCCTTCTTTGATGGCCCGTTCTTTCCACTGGAATCTCACTCACAGAGATCTTTCATTTAGGTTTTTTTTTTTTTTTTTTTTTTTTTTTTTTTTTTTTTTGCCAGAGTGTCTTGGCTTTCCATGCCTAAAATACTCTCATGGGCTCTTCAGCCAGATCCGAATGCCTTAAGGGCTGATTCTGAGGCCAGAGTTGTGCACACTTCTTAACATGATATTTTAAGCCCTTATCTGCACTCACATACACATATGATGAAACTATTTTATTTTGCTACCATATTTTTCAAACTTAGATTGTTGTTTGGCAAATGATAAATATGAAATGTATGCTATTGAACAAATTTTAAAGGGAATATGTGCATGTAGTAAGAAAGAAAATCGCACTCTAGAAGACCACAAAGAAAAATGACAGGCTTTCTCTTTTTCCCTTCTCTGCTACATCCCAAGGAAAGCTCTTTGCTACTGCTGTTTGTAGATGACATTTTTTCCTTTACTAGAAAAAGGAAATATGTTATGAAACTTTATAATTCTGTTTGTATATGTTAGAGATATTGACATTTTTTGGATAAGCTCTTAGTAAGATATTTCAGCATGAAGATTCCAGTCTTTTGTTCTATCTTTTCTTATTCCTACAATAGTGTTCCTCTAAATATATTAAAAATGTTTATTGTTTCATTATTTATCTTCCTTTAAAGCATCTTTGGACAACCATTACTTAGGTATAGAATTCCCTGTATTTGGCCGGTGCTGTGGCTCAACAGGCTAATCCTCCACCTAGCGGCGCTGGCACACCGGGTTCTAGTCCCGGTCGGAGCGCTGGATTCTGTCCCAGTTGCCCCTCTTCCAGTCCAGCTCTTTGCTGTGGCCTGGGAGTGCAGTGGAGGATGGCCGAGGTCCTTGGGCCCTGCAACCATGGGAGACCAAGAGAAGCACCTGGCTCCTGGCTGCAGATCAGCATGGTGAGCCTGCCACAGCTCTTTCTCTCTGTCTCTCTCTCTCTCTCACTGTCCACTCTGCCGGTCAAAAAAATAAAGAATAAATTAAAAAAAAATAAAGAATAAAAAAATAGAATTCCCTATATTTACCTTCCATTATTTTTGGTCATGTTTTTTCATATTTTCCAACTCAATTTTTTAAACCATATATTTTAGAAGTTACATTGCAGCTTTATCTTCATTTTGGCAAATATTTTAAATTAATTTTTTTCTTATTATTGAGCTTTAGTATATTAACTTATATGCCTACTGTTTAATATTCTTTTATTAATCTGCTAATACTAATCAAAATTCATAAGAACATGAAGACTAGATATATAATGGATGGGAAACACACTATAGTCAGATGTGTAATCTGAAATCATGTAAAACAGAAATGATACTGCCAAAACAATTAGTAAAGGGAAGTCTTCACATGTCTCTTCTTGCTTTATAGAATAGTGTCTCTTTTACCCAAAACCTGAGTAACAATTATTGTCCCTTTGTTTCTCCTATCATTACAAAGTCTCTCTTTCTTGACAGGACTCACATATATAGAGAAGTATCATATTTTCCTGTATTATAACCTCCGTCCAGTGTTTTCTTTTTTTTTCTAATATTCCTAATTGTTATGTACTTAAACATCTTGGAGTAGAACTAAATTAGTGTCAATATATTAACCTACATAGATTATTTTTTTCTTTGTATTTTTAATATGACATAATCATTCTAGATTAAAATAAATTTGAGTACACTTTGTTACAAACAAAAATGTAAGACTTGAATGTGAAATTATTTCAAATTTCTCCTGAAAAATATGCATGCATATTTCTTTGCATGCAGCCTGATAAATGATAAACTCTGTACTTGAAAGTCAATTAACATAGAAAGCAGGATGTTAATTCTCAGTAATTTATTAATGTGTATCTAAGTGGTAATTAATTCAACTCTTTGTAGAAATTCCAGGAACTAATTGATAATACTAAGAGACTGTGTTCAAGGAAAGGTGTCAAAACCTTATCCCAACCCCCAATCCTTGGATATGACAATGAATAAGCATAAACTGAGATTTACTTTGGAAGGTTATTATTTTAGCTTAGGAGAAAAAGATTGATTTGTCCAATTTGTGACTTTTATTTGAAATTCTGAATGAGTTAGGAGTTTATAACCAAGAAAAATACTGTACATTAATTTTCTACTGAACTATTTTTTCTGTCCACATTCCATATTGCAAGATATTACTGAAAGTTCAAATTAAAATTTTCTATTGTAATAGCTCAACCATCTATCCATTTCATCTAATAAATAAACTAAATATTACATTCTAGCATGCACAGAGTACCTCAAATTCTCATATTTTTAGAATCAAAAGTATCAATGGAAATAAGAATGCTCATAGAGTGCTTTCTATTTTTAGGCAGAAAGACATGTTAAAAACATAGTTGTCCTATCATTATATATTAAATATTTCATATTAATTATATATAACTATATAATTATTTTATATTAAGCATCTCTAAATCTCTTTGGTAACCTATATTATAATGATTATTTTTGTTTGGTTCTTTTACTATGCTTATCACAGTAGTGGGATAAAATTTAAATGTATTTAACAATTATTCAAAGTAACATCTTGGCACCAAACTAGTAATATAAATTTTCATAATTATTTAGTTTTCTATGCTACAATGATAGAAAATAAACACAAATTTTAGGGCTAGTTTTTATAATAATGCTCTCCAGCATACCTATTAAGCATATTATATCCGTGGCAATAAATAGGAACAATGGATCAGAGGAACACATTTCCTAAAATTTCAGAGCTGTTAGGAGAAATACATAAGTAAATTTATAATTGTGAAAGGTAGCATGAAACAAGCACCTAATTAGTGTTCAAAGAGATATGGAATGTGGTAAGGGAATAATCAACTATCCACAATTCAAAAATCATCTACAAAAAAACTGTTAAACAAACTCTGATTAAAAGACATAACGTAAACAAGGACTACAAATGCCCACACATATACACATATTTCATCATTAAATTTGCATTTTGTTAACAAAAGAGAATGAGTAATAAAGGGTTCTAGGTTAAAAGTATGAATTGGGGTTAAAATTTTGGTTTTATACTTTGCATTTTATGTTGGGCTCATTTCATCCTCATCTGTCTAAACAGACCATTAAAATGAAATCAAGACTATGCTTGGAAACATTAGAAGTATTGAGATAAATATTGAATATAAGCAAATTCATAAAATGACAGTTGAGAGAAATAGTTTGGTTCAAAGGAAGTAAGTGTTGTTAATGAGAGCAACTTCTGGAGTACTTTAGGGGAATGGATTAGAAGAGTAAGAAAATGATGACTAAAATGAATTCTTATGAGTTTATGGTGACTGTCTCCAATAGTGTTTGAGTTCTTGGCATGGCCCTGATTTTCTTTTCAAATTTCATTTTTTTCCTCCTCATTCTAAATGCTCATTTAATTTATGATAGGGTAAGCACTCACTATTCTTTAGCTATATATTTTTTATGTTTTGTGACCTATATATTTTATATACATAATATGCTGCATACTTTGCATCTGTTGTGTTCTCCCTCAGTGTTGCTGAGTTCAGGACATTTTGCTTGACATATGACACAATACATGTACCTAACGTGTAACTCAGAGAAGGTATATATTTTCATCAGAAGAAAGAAGCTGTAGAAAATAAGAGGACTTAGAACATGTCTGTTGTCACAATGATAAGGGCTTTTCTCTGGCCTACACTAATGCAGCTAATAATTTACACAATTTTTAGTCTATGTAGAAGTAGAACCAAGGCTAGCAAAAGGGATTATTGCTATAATTCAGCTTCTTACTCAGAGAACAATAATATAACTGTTTTTATTGGAGAAAGTGATCATGTATGGTCATGTATTTAGTACATGTGGTCATGTACTAAAACAAATCAAAGTGAATCATAAGGAGCACCAGAATCACAACTATGAACTTGAGAAAAAAAAGCAGGTAGACAGGAGAAAAATGACCGCCTATTACATATATTATCCAATATATTTGATACTAATATTCATATTAGCATATATTATTATCATTGTAACTATGTTGGCTATAATTTTATATTAATGTGAATTAATATATATTTAAATTGTATCATAGATGCATCATTATAGATACATTAGATGCAGATAGGTATTGTGATACTATTCTAATAATTACAGATGATGAAATACAAGGGTTATTATGTAAAAACAATGGTTGCTTTTATGCTCTTTGCCTTCCATTTTTAAAAAAATGACATAAGGATTCCGAAGATTTCAAAAAGTAGCTGTTTTAATCATTGGTTAAATTTAATCCAAGATTTTTAATTTCTTTGTGCCTATTGTGAATGGGACTGATCTTAGAAATTCTTGCTCAGCCATGACATTTTCTGTGTATAAAAAGGCTCTTGAAGGCTGGCGCCATGGCTCAATAGGCAAATCCTCCACCTTGCGGCACCGGCACACCGGGTTCTAGTTCCGGTCAGGGCACCGGATTCTGTCCCGGTTGCCCCTCTTCCAGGCCAGCTCTCTGCTATGGCCTGGGAGTGCAGTGGAGGATGGCCCAAGTCCTTGGGCCCTGCACCCACAAGGGAGAGACCAGGAGAAGCACCTGGCTCCTGGCTTCAGATCAGCGGGATGTGCCGGCCGCAATTCGAGAGCCGTGGTGGCCTTTGGAGAGTGTCCAATGTCTCTGTCTCAGTCACTGTCCACTCTGCCTGTCAAAAAAACAAAAACAAAAACAAAAACAAAAAAACGGCTCTTGATTATTGTTTGTTAATTTTACATCCTTTCACTTTACCATACTGTTTTATGTGTTCGAATAGTGGAGTCTTTTGGATTCCTTATCTATAGAATCATTTCATATGCAAATAGGGATAGTTTGATTTCTTCCTTTTCAATTTGTATACCTTTGATTTCTTTTTCTTGCCTGTGGCTCTGGCTAAAACTTTCAGAACTATATTTAATCACAATGGTGAGACTGGGCATCCTTGTTTGGTTCTACATCTCAGTGGAAATGCTGTTAAGTTTACCCCATTCAATAAGATGCTGCCCATGGATTTGAATGTGTTGAACAATGTTCCTTCGATACCCAATTTGCTTAAGGCTTTCATAATGGAAAGATGTTGTGTTTTATCAAGTGGTTTCACTTCATCTATTGAGAAAACAGTTTTTGTTCTTCAGTTTGTTAATGTGATGTATCATATTTATTAATTTGCAAATGTTGAACCATCCCTGCATACTAGGAATATATCCCACTTGGTCTGGGTGAATGATCTTTCTGATATGCTGTTCAATTAAATTAACTGTTTTGTTGAGGAATTTTGTATCTATGTCCATCAGGGATATTGATTTTCTGTCTAATTGATCTCTATATTGATGATAGTGGAGTGTTTAAATCCACAATTACTTTAGGTTTGTAGACCATGACTCCCTTTAAATGTATTAGCAAGCTTGGGTTTGGTCTTTTTTCTTATTCTAGGTACTTTTAATATATTAAAACATTTATTTCACACCTTTCAGATTCTTTTTTATTATTATTATTTTTGACAGGCAGAGTGGACAGAGAGAGAGAGAGAAAGACAGAGAGAAAGTTCTTCCTTTTCCGTTGGTTCACCCTCCAGTGGCCGCCACGGCTGGGCATGCTGCAGGCAGCACACCGGGCATGCTGCAGCCAGGAGCCAGGTGCCTCTCCTGGTCTCCATGTAGGTTGCAGGGCCCAAGGACTTGGGCCATCCTTCACTGCACTCCCAGGCCACAGCAGAGAGCTGGCCTGGAAGAGGGGCAACCGGGACAGAATCTGGCGCCCCAACCAGGACTAGAAGCTGGTGTGCTGGCGCCGCAGGTGGAGGATTAGCCTAGTGAGCCGTGACACCAGCCTTTCAGATTCTTTTACGTAAGTGGTGATTGAATATGCTTTTCCCTTAACACTGCTTTTGCTGTATTCCATAAGTTTGATATACTGTGTTCTCATCTTTATTCACTTTTAGGAATTTGATATTTCCCTTTAGGAATTTTTATGACCTTCTATTCATTCAAGAGCATGTTACTCAATCTCCATTTGTTTGAGTATTTTCTAGAGTTTCTTAAGTTGAATTTCCAGTTTCTTTCCATTTGGTCAGAAAAGAGACACAGTAGGAAGTCAATGTTTTTAATTTGTTTTTTGTTGTTCATATAGTTCATTTCTTTTATTTTTTTAACTTTTATTTAAAAATATATAATTTCCAAAGTACAACTTTTGGATAATAGCAGTTTTTCCCCCCAAAACCTCCCTCTAAACCACAACCATCTGATCTCCTGCTCCCTCTCCCATCCCCTTCTTCATCAAGATTCATTTTCAATTATCTTTATATACAGAAGATCAATTTAGTATATATTAAGTAAAGATTTCAACAGTTTGCACCCACACAGAAACACAAAGTATAAAGTACTGTTTGATTACTAGTAATACCGTTGATTCACATTGTACAACACATTAAGGACAGAGATCCTACATGAGGAGCAACTGCACAGTGACCTGTTGTTGATTTAACAGTTTACACTCTTATTTATAATGTCAGTAGTCACCCGAGGCTCTTCTCATGAGCTGCCAAAGCTATGGAAGCCTTTTGAGTTTGCCAACTCTGATCTTATTTAGAAAGGCCATAGTCAATGTGGAAGTTCTCTCCTCCCTTCAGAGAAAGATACTTCCTTCTTTGACGGCCTGTTCTTCCCACTGGGATCTAACTCACAGAGATCTTTCCTTTAGGTCATTTTTAATTTTTTTTGGTCAGAGTGTCTTGGCTTTCCATGCCTAAAATACTCTCATGGGCTTTTTAGCTGGATCCAAATGCCTTAAGGGCTGGTTCTAAGGCCAGAGTATTGTTTAGGACATCTGCCATTCTGTGAGTTTGCTGTGTATTCCGCTTCTCATGTTGGATTGCTCTCTCCTTTTAAAATCTAACAGTTAGTATTAGCAGACACTAGTCTTCTTTGTGTGATCCCTTTGACTCTTAGACCTTTCATTATGATCAATTGCGGACTGTATAGTATATATTAAGTAAAGATTTCATCAGTTTGCCACCACACAGAACACAAAGTGCCAAATACTGTTTGAGCTCTAGTCATATCATTAATTCACATTGAACTACACATTAAGGACAGAGATCCTACATGGGGAGTAAGTGCACAGTGACTCCTGTTGTTGACTTAACAAATTGACACTCTTGTTAAATGTGTCAGCAATCTCCCCAGGCTCTAATCATGAGTTGCCAAGGCCATGGAAGCCCCCTGAGCTCACCGACTTTGATCTTATTTAGACAAGGCCATAGTCAAAGTGGAGGTTCTCTTCTCCCTTCAGAGAAAGGTACCTCATTCTTTGATGGCCCATTCTTTCCACTGGGATCTCACTCGCAGAGATCTTTCAATTAGGTCCTTTTTTTTTTTCTTTTTCCAGAGTGTCTTGGCTTTCCATGCCTAAAATACTCTCATGGGCTCTTCAGCCAGATCCGAATGCCTAAAGGGCTGATTCTGAGGCCAGAGTGCTGTTTAGGACATCTGCCATCCTATGAGTCTGCTGTGTATCCCGCTTCCCATGTTGGATCGTTCTCTCCCTTTTTGATTCTATCAGTTAGCATTAGCAGACCCTAGTCTTGTTTATGCGATCTCTTTGACTTTTAGAGCTATCATTATGGTCTATTATGACCTGAAATTGATCACTTGAAATAGTGCAGTGGCATTGGTACATGCCACCTTGATGGGATTGTATTGGAATTCTCTGGAATATTTCTAACTCAACCACTTGGGGCAAGTCAGCTTGAGCATGTCCCAAATTGTACATCCCCTCCCTCTCTTATTCCCACACTTATATTTAATAGAGATCACTTTTCAGTTAAAATTTAAACACCTAAGAATAATTGTGCGTTAATTACATAGCTCAACCAATGCTATTAAGTAGAACAAACAAGAACAAACAAAAATACTAAAAGGGATATAGTATTAAATTGTACATCAACAGTGATGATAAGGGCTGATCAAGTCATTGTTTCTCAAACTGTCTGTTTTACTTCACCAGGTTTCCTTTTTGATGCTTGGTTAGTTGTCACCAATCAGTGAGAACATATGATATTTGTCCCTCTTGGACTGGCTTATTTCACTCAGCATGATGTTTTCCAGGTTCCTCCATTTTGTTGTAAATGGCAATATTTCATTGTTTTTTACTGTTGTATAGTAATCTATAGAGTACATGTCCCATAATTTTTTTATCCAGTCTCCTGTTGATGGGCATTTGGGTCGATTCCAGATCTTAGCTATTGTGAATTGAGCTGCAATAAACATTGAGGTGAATTCATCTCTTTTATTTGCCAATTTAATTTCCTTTGGGTAAATTCCAAGAAGTGGGATGGCTGCGTTGAATGGTAGGGTTATATTTAGATTTCTGAGGACTCTCCAGACTGACTTCTGAGGTGGCTGAACCAGTCTGCATTCCCACCAACAGTGGGTTAGTGTCCCTTTTTCCCCACATCCTCTCCAGCATCTGTTGTTGGTAGATTTCTGTATGTGAGCCATTCTAACCGGAGTGAGGTAAAACCTCATTGTGGTTTTGATTTGCATTTCCCTGATGGCTAGTGATCCTGAACATTTTTTTATGTGTCTGTTGAACATTTGGATTTGCTCTTTGGAAAAATGTCTATTGAGGTGCTTTGCCCATCTCTTAAGTGGGTTGTTTGTTTTGTTTTTGTTTAGTTTCTTGATCTCTTTGTAGATTCTGGTTATTAACCCTTTATCTGTAGTATAGTTTGTGAATATTTTTTCCCATTCTGTTGGTTGCCTCTTCACTTTCCTGACTGTTTCTTTTGAAGTACAGAAACTTCTCAATTTGATGCAATCCCAAATGTTAATTTTGGTTTTGACTGCCTGTGCTGCTGGAGTATTTTCCAAGAAGTCTTTGCCTGTGCCTATATCTTGCAGGGTTTCTCCAATGCTCTCTAATAATTTGATGGTGTCAGGTCATAGATTTATGTCTTTAATCCATGTTGAGCGAATTTTTGTGTAAGGTGATAGGTATGGGTCTTGCTTCAAGCTTCTGCACGTGGAAATCCAATTTTCCCAGCACCATTTATTGAATAGACTGTCCTTATTCCAGGGATTAGATTTGGATCTTTGGTCAAATATAAGTTGGCTGTAGATGTTTGGATTGATTTCTGGTGTTTCTATTCTGTTCCATTGGTCTATCCGTCTGTTTCTGTACCAGTACCATGCTGTTTTGATAACAACTGCCCTGTAGTAGGTCCTGAAATCAGGTATTGTGATGCCTCCATCTTTGTTTTTATTGTACAGGATTGCTTTGGATATTCGAGGTCTTCTGTGTCTCCATATGAATTTCAGCATCATTTTTTCCAGATCTGAGAAGAAGGTCTTCGGGATCTTGATGGGTATTGCATTGAATGTATAAATTGCTTTTGGGAGAATAGACATTTTGATGACATTGATTCTTCCAATCCATGAGCATGGAAGATTTCTCCATTTTTTGGTATCCTCTTCTATTTCTTTCTGTAAGGTTTTGTAGTTTTCATCGTAGAGATCTTTAACGTCTTTGGTTAAGTTAATTCCAAGGTATTTGATTGTTTTTGTAGCTATTGTGAATGGGATTGATTTTAGAAGTTCTTCCTCAGCCGTGGCATTGCCTGTGTATACAAAGGCTGTTGATTTTTGTGCATTGATTTTATATCCTGCTACTTTGCCAAACTCTTCGATGAGTTCCAGCAGTCTCTTAGTAGAGTTCTTTGGGTCCCCTAAATAAAGAATCATATCATCTGCAAAGAGGGATAGTTTGAGTTCGTCCTTCCCGATTTGTATCCCTTTAATTTCTTTTTCTTGCCTAATAGCTCTGGCCAAAACTTCCAGAACTATATTGAATAGCAGTGGTGAGAGAGGGCATCCCTGTCTGGTACCAGATTTCAGTGGAAATGCTTCCAACTTTTCCCCATTCAATAGGATGTTGGCCGTGGGTTTTTCATATATTGCTTTGATTCTATTGAGGAATGTTCCTTCCATACCCAGTTTGCTTAGAGTTTTCATCATGAAAGGGTGTTGTATTTTATCAAATGTTTACTCTGCGTCTATTGAGAGAATCATATGGTTTTTCTTCTGCAGTCTGTTAATGTAGTGTATTACGTTGATTGTTTTGCGAATGTTGAACCATCCCTGCATACCGGGGATGAATCCCACTTGGTCTGGGTGGATGATCTTTCTGATGTGTTGTTGCATTCTATTAGCCAGAATTTTATTGAGGATTTTTGCATCTATGTTCATCAGGGAATTGGTCTGTAATTCTCTTTCAATGTTGCATCTCTTTCTGGCTTAGGAATTAATGTGATGGTGGTTTCGTAGAAAGAATTTGGGAGGATTCCCTCTTTTTCGATTGCTCTGAATAGTTTGAGAAGAATTGGAGTTAGTTCTTCTCTAAATGTCTGGTAGAACTCAGCAGTGAATCCATCTGGCCCTGGGCTTTTCTTTGTTGGGAGGGCCTTTATTACTGTTTCAATTTCTGTGTCAGTTATGGGTCTGTTTAGGTTTTCTATGTCTTCCTGGCTCAATTTAGGGAGGTTGTATGTGTCCAAGAATCTGTCCATTTCTGATAGATTTCCCTGTTTGCTGGCATACAAGTCCTTGTAGTAATTTCTGATGATTCTTTTTATTTCTGCGGCATCTGTTGTTACGTTTCCCTTTTCATCTCTGATCCTATTGATTTGGGTCTTTTCTCTTCTTTTTTTAGTGAGTTGGGCCAATGGGGTGTCAATTTTGTTTATTTTTTCAAAAAAACAGCTCCTCGTTTGGGTGATTTTTTGTAATGTTTTTTTTTTTTTGGATTCAATCCTGTTGATTTCTTCTTTGATTTTAATTATTTATCTTCTCCTACTGGGTTTGGGTTTGGTTTGCTGCAGATTTTCTAGATCCTTGAGATGACTTGAAAGCTCATCTATTTGGTGCCTTTCCAATTTCTTGATGTAGGCACCTATTGATATAAACTTTCCTCTTAACACTGCTTTTGTTGTATCCCATAGGTTTTGGTATGTTGTGCTGTTATTCTCATTTACTTCCAGAAAATTTTTGATTTCTCTTTTAATTTCTTCTATGATCCATTGTTCATTCAGGAGCATGTTGTTCAATCTCCATGTGTTTGCATGTGCTCTAGGGATTCCCGAGTTGCTAATTTCCAATTTCATTCCTTTGTGGTCTGAGAAGCTGCATGGTATGATTCTAATTCTTTTGAATTTGCTGAGACTTGCTTTATGGCCTAGTATGTGGTCAATCCTAGAGAAGGTTCCATGTACTGCTGAGAAGAATGTAAAGTCCTTAGATGTAGGATGAAATGTTCTGTAGATATCTGTTAGATCCATTTGGGCTATAGTGTCATTTAAATCTACTGTCTCCTTGTTGATCTTCTGTCCTGATGATCTGTCTATCTCTGAGAGTGGAGTATTGAAGTCCCCCAGTACTATTGTATTGGGGTCTAAGTCTCCCTTTAAGTCCCTTAACAAGTCTTTTAAATAAGCTGGTGCCCTGTAATTAGGTGCATATACATTGATAATCGTTATATCTTCCTGTTGAGTTGATCACTTAATCATTATATAGTGCCCCTCTTTGTCTCTCCTAACAGTTTTTGTGGTAAAGTTTATGTTGTCCGATATTAAGATGGCTACGCCCGCTCTTTTTTCATTTCTGTTTGCATGGTATATCTTTTTCCAGCCTTTCACTTTCAGCCTGTATGGATCATTGTTGGATAGATGGGTTTCTTGTAAGCAGCAAAGAGATGGGTTTTGTTCCTTAACCCAATCAGCCAATCGGTGTCTTTTAATTGGACAGTTCAAGCCATTAACATTCAATGTGACTATTGAGAAGGAGTAACTTTGCCCTGTCATTTGCCAAAGATACTTTCTAATATATGGTTTGAAATTCCTGTGATCTTTTGGTGTGGGGTTTCCTTCCTTTTCCTTCTTTCATATTGGTGACTGTGTTTCTGTGTTTCTGTATGTAACACATCTTTAAGCATCTTTTGCAGGGCTGGACGAGTGGCGACAAATTCTTTCAATTTCTGTTTGCTGTGAAAGGTCTTTATTTCACCTTCATTCACAAATGAGAGCTTTGCAGGATATAATATTCTGGGTTGGCAGTTTTTCTCTCTTAGTACCTGGGCTATGTCTCGCCATTATCTCCTAGCTTGTAGGGTTTCTGATGGGAAGTCTGCTGTGAGTCTAATTGGAGATCCTCTGAGAGTAATCTGGCATTTCTCTCTTGCACATTTTAGGATCTTTTCTTTATGTTTCACTGTGGTGAGTTTGATTATGACATGTCGTGGTGAGGATCTCTTTTGGTCATGTTTATTAGGGGTTCTATGTGCTTCCTGTACTAGGATGTCTCTGTCCTTCTCCAAACCTGGGAAATTTTCTCCTAGTATCTCACTAAAAAGGCCTTCTAATCCTTTCTCCCTCTCCATGCCTTCAGGAACTCCTAGGACCCGAATGTTGGGTTTTTTAATAGTATCCTGTAGATTCCCGACAATATTTTTTAGATTTCTAATTTCTTCTTCTTTTCTTTGGTTTGCCTGTTTCCTTTCCTGTTCTCTGTCTTCTAATTCCGATATTCTCTCTTCTGTTTCACCCATTCTGTTTTTAAGGCTTTCTAATGTGTTTGTCATTTGATCTATTGAATTCTTCATTTCATTATGGTTTCTCGTCACTATCTCTGTTTCTTGTTCTACTAATTGTTTCATTTCATTTTGATTCCTCCTTAATATTTCATTTTCGCGAGAGAGGTTTTCTATCGTGTCCATTAAGGATTTCTGTAGTTCAAGTATTTGTTTTTGAGAGCTTCTTAATGATCTTACCAGTTTTTTGAGATCTGCTTCTTGCATTTCTTCAATCTCCTCATCTTCATAATCTTGGATTGGTGTGCCTTTTTCATTTGGGGGCATGAGAGTGACTTCCTTGCTCTTGTTGCTTTGGTTTCTACATTTGTTTGGCATCTTGGAGGTGTGGCCAAAGAGCTATTTGGTTCTTCAGTGTTGCCTAGGCTAAAGAGTTTGTTTTTCTTATGTAAAGTGGTCCCTGCTCTTTGTCTTTCTGGGGTTTGTAAGGAGAGTGCAGAGAGGCTAGTGTCCCAGCTGGTTCCCCCCTTTTTTTTTTTTCTCTTCCAGTCAGCCTGGTGTAGTTCCCCCTCCCCCCCGAGTGAGCTCAGACCAGCATCTAACCTTCGCAGCCAATGTCTCGGGTTACCTGTGCTTCCAGCGCTGGGGCTCAAATTCTGTGGGTGGGCTTCTGTGGCTGGGTTCGCTGTTTTCCCAACTCTAGTGGCTCCCGTGTCCGTGGCGCGGCTCAGTGCGGGTCGGGTCAGGTCGGCACGGCGCAGCTGGGCGCTGTTAGGTGCGGCTCAGGGCGGCTCTGTGTGGCTCAGCAGCTGGGCGCTGCTAGGTGCGGCTCAGGGCGGCTCTGTGAGGCTCGGCAGGGCTCGGCAGGGCTCTGCAGGGCTCGGCGTGGCGCGGCGCAGCAGTGGGCCACCTTACACTCCTCGTAGGTCCTCCGTGTCACATCCACTAGATCCGGCAGAGTTTCCTCTGCAGTTTTTTCCTCTGAGTCTCTTCTTAAGGGTACAGTAACTCCACCCTTGTTAAAGTTTCTTTTCCCAAACTGTTGTGTGCGTCCTCACTCTTCCGCCATCTTGGCTCCCCCCCACCCCCGCTTTCAACTTTTTCCCATTCAATAGGATGCTTGCCATGGGTTTTTTGTAAATTGCTTTGATTGTATTGAGGAATGTTCCTTCCATACCCAGTTTGCTTAGAGTTTTCATCATGAAAGGGTGTTGTGTTTTATCAAATGCTTTCTTTGCATCTATTGAGAGAATCATATGGTTTTTCCTCTGCAGTCTGTTAATGTGGTGTATCACGTTGATTGTTTTGCGAACGTTGAACCATCCCTGCATACCAGGGATAAATCCCACTTGGTCTGGGTGGATGATCTTTCTGATGTGTTGTTGCATTCTATTAGCCAGAATTTTATTGAGGATTTTTGCATCTATGTTCATCAGGGATATTGGTCTGTAATTTTCTTTCAATGCTGCATCTTTCTCTAGCTTAGGAATTAAGGTGATGGTGACTTCATAGAAAGAATTTGGGAGGATTCCCTCTTTTTCAATTGTTCTGAGTAGTTTGAGGAGAATTGGAGTTAGTTCTTCTGGTAGAATTCAGCAGTGAATCCATCTGGTCCTGGGCTTTTTTTATTGGGAGGGCCTTTATTACTGTTTCAATTTCTGACTCAGTTATGGGTCTGTTTAGGTTTTCTATGTTTCTGGTTCAATTTAGGTAGGTTGCATGTGTCCAGGAATCTTCTAATAGATTTCCATGTTTGCTGGCATACAAGTCCTGGTAATAATTTCTGATGATTCTTTTTATTTCTGTCGTTTCTGTTGTTATGTTTCCTTTTTCATCTCTGATTTTATTGATTTGAGTCTTTTCTATTTTTTAGTTAGTTGGGCCAATGGGGTGTCAATTTTTTTTTCTAAAAATCAGCTCCTTGTTTGGCTTTTTTTTGTAATTTTTTTTATTCAATCCTATTAATTTCTTCTCTGATTTTGATTATTTCTCTTCTCCTACTAGATTTGGGTCTGGTTTGCTGCAGATTTTCTAGATCCTTGAGATGCATTGGAAGCTCATTTTTTTGGTGCCTTTCCAATTTCTTGATGTAGGCACCTATTGCTATAAATTTTCCTCTTAACACTGCTTTTGCTGTATCCCATAAGTTTTGATATGTTGTGCTGTTGTCCTCCTTTACTTCCAAAAGTTTTTGATTTCTCTTTTGATTTCTATTATGACCCAGTGTTCATTCAGGAGCATGTTGTTCAATCTCCATGTGTTTGCATATGTTCCAGGGATTCCTGAGTTGCTAATTTCCAACTTCATTCCACTATGGTCTGAGAAGCTGCATCATATGATTTTAATTTTTTTGAGTTTGTTGAGACTTGCTTTATAGCCTCGTATGTGGTCTGTCCTAGAGAGGGTTCCATGTGCTGCTAAGAAGAATGTAAATTCTTTTTGTGTAGGATGAAAAGTTCTGTAGATATCTCTTAGATCCATTTGGGCAATAGTGTCATTTAAATCTACTGTTTCCTTGTTGATCTTCTGTCTGGTTAATCTGTTTATCTCTGAGAGTGGAGTATTGAAGTCCCCCAGTACTATTGTATTTGAGTCTATGTCTCCCTTTAAGTCCCTTAACATATCTTTTAAATAAACCATTGCCCTGTAATTAGGTGCATATACATTGATAATCGTTATATCTTCCTGTTGAGTTGATCCCTTAATCATTATATAGTGCCCCTCGTTGTCTCTCTTAACAGTTTTTGTGGTAAAGTTTATGTTGTCCGATATTAAGATGGCTACGCCCGCTCTTTTTTGCATTTCTATTGGCATGATATATCTTTTTCCAGCCTTTCACTTTCAGTCTGCATGCATCTTTGTTGGAAAGATGTGTTTCTTGTAAGCAGCACATAGATGGGTTTTGTACCTTAACCCATTCAGCCAATCTGTGCCTTTTAACTGGACAGTTGAGGCCATTAACATTCAATGTGATTATTGATAAGTAGTAACTTTGCCCTGTCATTTCCCAAAGATATTTTCTAACATATGCATTGAACTTCCTGTGATCTTTTGCTGTGAGGTTTCCTTCCTTTACCTTCTTTCATATTGATGACTGTGTTTCTGTGTTTTTGTGTGTAACACATCTTTAAGCATCTGTTTGCAGGGCTGGACGAGTGGCGACAAATTCTTTCAATTTCTGTTTGTTATGAAAGGTCTTTATTTCACCTTTATTCACAACTGAGAGCTTTGCAGGATATAATATTCTGGGCTGGCAGTTTTTCTCTCTTAGCACCTGGGCTATGTCTCGCCATTCTCTCCTAGCCTATAGGGTTTCTGGAGATCCTCTGAGAGTAATCTGACATTTCTCTCCTGCACATTTTAGGATCTTTTCTTTATATTTCACTGTGGTTAGTTTAATTACAGTGTGTCATGGTGAGGATCTCTTTGAGTCATGGTTACTAGGGGTTCTATGAGCTTCTGTACTAGGATGTCTCTGCCCTTTTCCAAACCCAGGAAGTTCTCTGCAAGTATCTTACTAAAAAGGCCTTCTAATCTTTCCTCTCTCTCTCCATGCCTTCAGGAACTCCTAGAACTCAAATGTTGGGTTTTTTAATAGTATCCTGTAGATTCCCAAGAATATTTTTTTAGATTTCTAATTTCCTCTTCTTTTCTTTGGTTTGACTGTATACTTTCCTGTGCTCTGTCTTCTAAGTCTGATATTCTCTCTTCTGTCTCACTGACTCTGTTTTTAAGGCTCTCTAATATGTTTGTCATTTGATCTATTGAGTTCTTAATTTCATTTTGATTTCTGTTCACTATCACACTTTCCTGTTCTACTAGTTTCTGCATTTCATTTTGATTCCTCCTTAAGATTTCATTTTTTTTTTTTTGACAGGCAGAGTGTATAGTGAGAGAGAGAGATAGAGAGAAAGGTCTTCCTTTTTGCCGTTGGTCCACCCTCCAATGGCCTCTGCGGCCGGCACATCTTGCCAATCTGAAGCCAGGAGCCAGGTGCTTCTCCTGGTCTCCCATACGGGTACAGGGCCCAAGGAATTGGGCCATCCTCCACTGCCTTCCCGGGCCATAGCAGAGAGCTGGCCTGGAAGAGGGGTAACCGGGATAGAATCCAGCGCCCTAACCGGGACTAGAACCTGGTGTGCTGGCGCCGCAAGGCGGAGGATCAGCCTGTTAAGCCACGGTGCCAGCAAGATTTCATTTTCACTAGCGAGATTTTCTATCCTGTCCAGTAAGGATTTCTGTAGTTCAAGAATTTGTTTTTGAAAACTTCTAAATGTTCTTATCATAAATTTTTTGAAATCAGTATCTTCCATTTCTTTTATCTCACCATCTTCATAATCTTGGCTTGGGGTGTCTTGTTCATTTGGGGGCATCATAATATCTTCCTTGTTCTTGTTACCTCGGTTTCTGTGTTTGTTGCCTGCCATTTTGGAGATATTCTTTGAATTCTTCTTCCTTTGTTGTGGTGTTTTTTTCTTGTTATACCATGACTGTGTTAAGTGGATTGTCTGCTTTTGGAGGAGCCTTAGAGGCTTGAAGCTTAAGATGGGTGTGGCCAGAAAGCTCTGCTTGATTCTTCAGGGCTAAGGGTGTGCCAAAGGTGACACACTCATGTTAGGCGTGGTATCTCTCTATATATTTATTTATTTATTTATTTATTTTATTCAGGAGGGAAGTAATACCACACAGTTAAGTGGAATTGAAGGTAGTCAGCTTCCGATCTCTGGCTTCTGTGGGTATATCATTCATCTGCTTTTTTCCAAGGACCACACAAAGAATATGTGCTGCTTTTAGTGTAGGCTCAAATTCTCCTGCAGTCTCCCACCAGGTTGCCAAGGTTACCGAATTGTAGCGTCTCTGGAAAGTACTCACGTGAACTCAGTGAGTTCTCTCGCCCACAGTCTCTTTTTTCACTGCCTCAGTTTATTAGCTCCATCCCTTCACTAAGTCCTAACCTCCTGTTATTTCACCCTCCTAGAGTCAGGTTTTTCTGTTTGACTGAGGGCAGGCACATCTCTGAGGTCGCGCACAGCCCTGAGTTCGTGCACCTTTTACATATGTCCAAAATGGTGCCTGCTCTTTGTCTCTTGCTCCCCTTTATGAGGTGGGTGGAGAGAGACAGATGGATTGACAAATAGGGTCCTTCTTTCCCTTACTTCACTCTAATTGCCCACAACAGCCATGGCTGAGCCAGGCTAAAGCTGGAAGTTTAGGACTCGGTCTGGACCTCCCAGAAAGTTGGAGAGATCCAAGTACTTGAACCATCACTTGCTGTTTCCCAGGCTATGCATTAGCAGGTAGTTGAAGTATAGCTAGAAGTGGACCTTATGATACAGGCGTGTTGTCTCAACTGGCATCTTAACTGCTTCACCCAATGGCTGCCCCTTAGCTTCTTTTAGATCATAAAGTGACATAGAATCTGTTGGTATGTCAAGTTTAGTGCACTTTTAATCAACTCTGATTGCATTGGAAGTAATTACACTGTTAGGTTAAAGGTTTTAAGATATTTGTTTTTATTTCTTTGTGTTCACATGAGGAAATTTCTGATTTTCTCTGCAGAAAGATTTTGACAGGAACCACATCAGTCCTAACTAACATAGATGGATGCATACAAAAGCAATATAAACTACCATTAATGGCACAACATAATTGAAGGTTTTCATTTGCAATGTTTGTGCTCTGTAATTTGACCCTCTGTAATTAAATAGATCTCCATTTCATAATACACAAGTAGATAATCTAATGACAGTAATATAATCAATATCATGTGTAAAATTTGGGTTAATTTAAACATGAAATGATCAGAATTAAATTAATGCACCCACTTCAAGCACTGATTCAATCAACAATATAATCACATGTAAAATTCAAACATGCTTATGCATATAGATATCAAATATTATTTATGAAGAAAAATTCTATTACTTTGATATGAACAGTAATATAGATTCCTTAACTTGGTATATAGCCAGTATTATTTGATAAATATTCTTAACCAAGAATTAATTTTATTTTAGTGCAAATTTCTCTTTTGACTTGTTTAGTCTCTTAGAGCCACAATTTTTATGTTCATATAGTCTGAATGTCAGCAAACTGAAATCTTGAGCAGCTATCTCTGCATGACTACCTCAAACTGATATTTGACAACTTATCATATATTCATTTATGTATGTGATTTCCAAAACAAGTAATAATGTCTGACTTAACTAACACTTTTCACTTGAAGAAAACACTAATTTATCTCTGAAGATTTTTCTTACATTTATTTCTAGCAATTTTCAAAGTCCATAGTTTTCTATTTGACCATCCAGAATTGTTCTCTATCTTTTTTACCAGAAATGGGGTCTTAACACTGCATCAGCAGGCTTCTTTGCCTTCTATTTGTGGTGCAACAACAAAGATACTGGAATGAGGGAAGAGATTGTATTCATGATATTAATTTCCTTGCTACTCCTTGTTGGCTCACCTTTGACTGACTCCTGACAATATACATGTAATTTCTTCTTGGTACCCTGTACCCTGTTGTTGATACTTCTGTTTCTAGATCCAGTGGATGATTTCTGTTCAACATTTCTCTTTTTTTTTAATTAGTTAATTAATTTATTTGAAAAGCAGAGTTACAGGAAAAGAGAACAAACGCATGCACAACCACACACACACAAAAACACACACAGAGAGAAGGTGAGAGAGAGAGAGAGAGAGAGAGAGAGAGAGAGAGTTTGTCCATTTGCTGATTCACTCTCCACATGGCCAGAACAGCCAAACAGCCTAATCAACGTGTTAAGCATTCTTTCCCATTCCACACATTTGAGAGTCCATTTTCATTTTTTACCCCTACTCCATTTCTGCTGGTTTATTCTTAGAAATGTTAACAGTTAATTATAGCAACATGCCTGTATTGTCACACTACTCAATGTTCATCACAAAAGAGATAATCTCTTCTGTCTGATATCAATCCTGATGTTCATTCTTACTTAAACATTTTAGTTGACAAGCCTGCTCTGAATTAATCAGGAGACCAAAACAGAAAGTATGTTGACATATTATATCCCAACCATAGAAGACTATAGAAAGAAAATACGACTGTTTAAGGGATAGAGGCCAAGTGACAAAAAATATTCAGTCTGAATAATAGTGCCATAATATCTCAGGTCATAATTTTAAACTGAGGTGTACTGCCTACAAATCATTTGTTTTAGGCTAGGGGGCATTTTTATATCTGTTCCTATTAATAGACTTTGCATTAGCTTCCTGAAATTATTAGAGCAGAGAGTGAAAAAACAGATTCTTGAATCTTCACTTTCACTGCCACACCATACAGAGCTTGGCAGTTGTCATTTCCATCCTTATGATAAGAAAAAAAATGGTTGACAAACTGAATCAATGACTTTTATAAACTCAGAAAATTGAGTTTTCAATGTAAATCACCAACTCAAATGAAGAGTAGTGGGTACATCCAGAGAAAGATAGTAACTACAGTATTACTGGAGAAGAAGGTGCTAGAAACGTAAACAGTTAGGAACCCTTAAATTTTAATTTTAGGGCCTGGTGCTGTGGCCAAGCATGTTAAAGCCCTGGACTGAAGCAGTGGCATCCCTTATGCACGCCGGTTTGAGTCTCAGCTGCTCCTCTTCCGATCCAGCTCTCTGCTGTAGCTTGGGAGAGCAGTAGAACATGCCTCAAGTCCTTGGGCCCCTGCACCCACGCGGGAGACCTTGAAGAAGCTCCTGGCTCCGGCTTCAGATCAGCACAGCTCTGGCCATTGCTGTCATGTGGGGAGTGAACCAGCGATGGGAAGACCTCTCTCTCTGTCTCTACCTCTTTGTAACTCTGTCTTTCAAATAAATAAAAATAAATCTTTAAAAAAATTTAATTTTAATGAATTGCTGGAGCTGGGTTTAAATTCTTAAGAGTCTGAAAACCTTTGAAGCTACTGTTTTAGAGAAGCCCTACATTTTTGCAAGCTTGCTTTTGAACTTCTCATCAGGAATATTCAAGAAAGATCCTGTGTCAGGGCTGGCGCTGTGGTATAGCGGGTGAGGCCGCCGCCTGTGGTGCCAGAATCTCATATGGGCAGCTCCACTTTCTAGTCAGCTCTCTGCTTGTGGCCTGGGAAAGCAGTGGAGATGGCCTAAGGCCTAAGGCCCAAGGCTCCTGTGCCCACATGTGAGACCAGGAAGAGGCTTCTGGCTTCGGATACACTCAGCTCCGGTGGTTGTGGCCATTTGGGGAAAACCAGTGGTTAGAAGACCTCTCCCTCTGCTTCTGCCTCTCTGTAACTCTGCCTTTAAAAAAAAATCTCTTGTGGTTCTGACAAGGGGAAGGGAAAATATACCCTTGTGAATTGTAGAACTGGAGGCTTTTCCATTTAAAGGGTGAACTTTGTAGTGAAAAGTTTTTGCCAAAAAACGTTCTAAGAACTTATCTCAGCTGATGGAAGGGTGTTGCTCCTGATCCCAACACCTCCAGTCTTCTTGTGGCACATAATGAGGTTAAGAGATGAACACAGCCAAAAGGGGGCACAGATTCAGGAAATATATAGGGAAAGAGGCAGTCATGGTCAAGAACAGAATTCAGGGACAAAATGATAAGCAATTGAAGGAGGGGCAAAATGTAAAAGACATACTTCTGAGACACAGTCCACAAATATATGGAATTTAGTGTTGGAATTGGTAAATTGTCTCCCTCTTAATATTTTATCAGTACATCAAGGTAGCTCAAGAGTACTAAAAATAAATTATAGCAGAGTTTCAGGCAACAGATTCTGTATGAATAAAATAAATATAGAAAAGTAAAAAAAAAAAACAAAGGACACTAGAGCAATTTGAAGATTCAGACTATAGATACAAAATAATTAAACATGGGCCAACTTAAAACAATTGAGATAGTACAGGAAATACCTTTTATCTCATATTTTTTACTTAATACAACATATCTGGATTTCAACAATTACAAGTCATGTCAGAAGCAAAGAAAAAGAACACTTTGAATAGACAGTGTAATCATCAGAACAGCATTTAGATATGGCAGAGGATTTGGAATCCCCAGGCTGGGATTTTTAAATAACAATGATCTTTTGGGGCCAGTATTTGGTGTAGCAGTTAAGATACTGCTAGGAATTTCCACATCCTCCCAGAGTGCCTGGGTTTGGGTTCCTGCTCAGCTCCTTGTCTAGATTCCTAACAAGGCCCATCTTGGATGGCAGTGGTGATGGTTCAAGTTGTTTGGTACGTGCAACCCTGTGGGAGACCCAGATTGAATTTTGGTCTCTTTTCCTCAGCCTAACTCAGTCTCAGATGTTGAGGACATTTGGAGAGGCAAACAACATATGGGAGCTCTCCATATATCTGTGTTTCTTTCTCTCTGTCTCTTTGTCTTTTAAATAAAATAACTGAATTTTAAAAATTAAAAAACCCAATAGTTAACTTATTAAGGACTCTACTATCAGAATGAATGAGTAGAGTAAGCAGAGACAGAGACACTAAGAAAGAACCAAAAGCAAACGCTGGATATGAAAATCACTTTACCAGAGAGGAAGAATTTTTAGTAAGCCCATCAGTACACTTGACTGGTCAAGAATAGTTAGTGATCTTGAAGATTATTCTTAGTTATCACTCATACTGAAATTCATGGAATATAAAGAGTGAAAAAAATAGGTAAAAAACCAGAAAAGACATTCAAGTACTGTTCAAAAACTTCAAAGAGTGTAGCATATCTATAATTGAATCATCAGAAAGAAAACAGCAGAATTTATAAAAATAGAAATAGGTAAGAATTTTTTTAAATTAATGACACCAAGCCATAGTTCCAAGAAACTCAAATAACATAAACTGGTATACACGTAAAAAAACAAAACAAAACAAAAAAACTAAAGTTGGTCATATTGTATTCAAACTGTAGAAAATCAAAGAGAAAAAAGGAAAAAAAAACTTAAGAAACTCATAAAATAGTAAGGATAAGAAATAAGCAAACTTCTCATCAAAAACTATTCAAATAAAAATGGAAGGAAATATAAATATTTTATGCAGTGTACAAAACAATAAACACTAACTTAGAATTTAAATATTTATTTTATTTATTTGAGAGGGAGAGAGGGAGACATACAGACACACAACACACACACAACACACACACACAGAGAGAGAAAGAGAGAGAGAGAGAAAGGGAGAGAGAGGTATTGTCCATTTGCTGATTCATTCCTTGAATGGCTATACTGCTGACACTGGGCCTGGCAGAAACCAGAAAGAAAGAACTCAATCCAGGTCTCCCCAATGGATTGTGGGGGCCCAAGTGCTTGAACCACCTCTGCTTTCTTATTCACATTACCAGGGGAGCTGAGTCAGAATTGGAGCAGCTCAGTCTTGAACAGCTGCCCCAATATGTTATGCTGGTGTCATAGAGGGTAGTTCAACCTGCTGTACTGTAACATTGGTCACAAGAATTTATTTATACAGAGAATCTGCATTAGATGTAAAGCCATGCAGTTTTTTGCCTAGGTGAAAATGAGTACTCTAAACAGTACAGTAATAATCCAATTTATAAAAGGGTGTAAATAATTTTAAAGAGCCAGAAAATAAAGGTCCACTCAAAAATAAGCAAATAATGCCACAAATACAGAAGCCAATTGAAAGAACTCCCCGTGGTTAAAATTGCAACAAATGAACAAAAACAAAGTAATATAGGAGTATAATCCAAAATAAATACAAATGTCAATGAGTACATACTGACATTAAAAAAAATGTGTATATTTCTCATTAAATTTGGAAGAATATATAAATCTCCTGAGCAGATTTTCAACTGTTGCATTTAGTTATACTGCCCTCTATGGGATGGGGTACAGCATTGCATATAGTGAGTTCATTATTTCAGTCCAGAAGAGGGTACCAGAGTAACTTCACAGTGGAAGAACCTGACCAACACTTCCACTGCCAGGTGATCAAGATCAACAATAGTGTCAGCCAAGCCCAAAGGACCTATCCTTGACAAAATGCCATGAAAATAGCACAAGGACTCTATGATTTCCCAAACACCCATAATCTCACTCTAATCATGAGAAAACAGGACAAATCTGAACTGGGGGATATATCACAAAATAATCTTCAGAATTGGCAAGTCCTTCATAGCTAAAGAAAGACTGGAAGACTGTACCCAGAAAAGCCAAAACAGATACGATGAATAGATGAGATGCGGTATTCTATTGGAAAAACTACAACAAAAAGGAACAGTAAATAAAAACAAAGTAAATCTGAAAAATACACATCTTAATTAATAATAATTATTGAATATTGGTTCATTAATTATAACTATTGTACGTTAATGTAAGTGGTTAATGATAGAGATAGGGGATGACGTAGGGCAGCAGTTTAAGCCACCACTTGTGACCACAGATTCCCATATTTGAGCACCAGCTCTGATCCGGTAGCCTGCTGACATGCTCTCAAAAGTAATGGTTAATGGCCACTTACCTGGGCACTTTCCACCCAAGTGGGGGACCCAGAAGGAGTGTCAGGCTCCAGGCTTTGGTCTGGACCATCTCTGGCTCTTGTGTACATTTATGGCATGAACCAGCATGTGAAAGATATATTTCTCTTTCTCTCTCTCCCTCTCTCTCCCTTTCCCTCCTCCCATTTTCAGATGAATAAATAAGTCATATTAATAATAATAACTGCAACAGTGTTAAAAGATTACAAGGGGTATGTGAACAAGATAGTATCTTTAACACTTTCCTGTACATCCAAGAGCATTCTAAAATTAAAAGTGTTTTAAAATTGATTCAGCCTCATTAATATATATAAAGCCTAGAATTATTAGGTTTACCTCCTAAAAATGTTTTGCAGTTTCTTTAAAACTATTGAATCAAAGGAAATTTTAGTGACTTTTTCAGATAATTGTTTTGAGGATAAAACATGTCTTAAAGTTAATTTTTATTTATTATGGTAATCTCAATTCATCAAATATTTGTTGATTAATGAGATCAAACAACTGAACTGCCCTCTCTTTTTTACACTAGCACATACTTACACAGAACTGCAATATACCATCTTTACTCTTCATCAAGTTTATAAATCTATTGAAAATTACCTAAGTCAGGGAAGGAAACAGCCTTCAAATTTATGGAGGAGATCCTCTGCAAACTTAAGATTCTACATTTGGATTAAGCAAGTGAAAAGTGGGAATGTATGTTTTATTAGCTAGGAATAGACTCTGTGTTCAGAGACTGATAGTACTAAGGGAATGTTAGTAATTATTATTGTTTCATCCAATTGATTTCTTTTTTTAAAAATTTATTTTATTTATTTGAAATTCAGAGTTACAGAGAGGCAGAGGCGAGAGAGAAAATGTCCTCTATCCGATGGTTCACTCCCCAGATGGCCGCAATGACCAAAACTGTACCGATCCAAAACCAGGAGCCAGGAGCATCCTCTGGGTATCCCACATGGGTATAGGGGCCCAACGACTTGGTCCATCTTCTACTGCCTTCCCAGGCCACAGTAGAGAGCTGGATTAGATGTGGAGTAGCCGAGACTCAAACCAGCGCTCACATGGGATGCTAGCACTGCAAGCGGTGGCTTTACCTGCTATGGCACAGCACCGGTCCCCATCCAATTGATTTCAATTAATCTTATTTCAGTAGTTATTTTGAAGAATATGTGAGTATACAATATCCTGTAGATATATTTATTAAAAGTTCATGGCGCACTGGACTAAGATATGAGATCCCATAAAAATACAAAAATATAGATTGGGTGATTGAAAACAGCAGTTAAGCCTCTGGGATAGCTGCACCACATATCAGAGTTCCTGAGTTTGAATGTCAGTTCTGTTCTCCAGTCCAGACTCACATTAATATGTTTCCTCAGAGACAGGTGACAATGGCTCTCGTACTTGGGTCTCTGCCACCCTGGTGGGAGGCCTGGATTGAGTTAGTGGCTTCTGGCTTCGATTTAGCACTGCCTTGGCTGTTGCAGGCATTTTGGGAGTGAAACAGTGAAGAGGAGATATTCTCTCTCTCTCCCTCTCTCTCTCTCTCTTTCTCTCTCTCTCAGCCTTACAAACATGAATAAGTGACTAAATAAATAAACATGTAGTGTACATGTGTCTATACTATTGCTTTAAAATTTAAAAGTAATAGTAATAAGTTGTGTGCAAATGAAAATAATGTGAGGCAATTAGAAGAAGCAAAAAGTGTTAATCCACTGAGAGCTTGCCACAATACTATGTGTCCAACATGTTTGGAATTATTAGGGCTTAGATTGCTAAAGGTGGACATCTTAGATTGCTAAAAGCAGGGCGAAAAAAGGAAAAATGTTGTTGAAATTCTAAATAACCAGATTTTGCTCCATATGGAAAAAATGAAGTTCTTTGAGGAGGGCAATAAAACAAGGAAAAAGTAGGGATAGCGCCTGTTGAGTTTAATTTGTTTGAATAACACATGTCCTAAGAGTGAGGGAGCAGATGGCTAGCAGGATATAATAGGTCACATTTTGCTAGAGATTAAAACTATGGGTCTAGAACTGTTTGGGTATTGGCAAGACCCAGGCTATCATTTTCATGTGTTTGCAAATGGAGAATATGATTGAAGTCAATATGGTGGAGGAGTTCAATGGGTGTCCTGTACCTGGAACAACCTGGTTTTACCTGATGTCCTATTGTGATTTCCATGAAGACTTTTTTCCACTATCAAAAGTTTATCATTTTGAATATAAATTAAATTTGCACTTTAACTTTGAGCTTGTAGCCAAACTCCTGGAATGGCCAAGAATTCTTTGGAAAATAGGATGAAGGAAAGCTGATGTTTTGAATAGGAACTGGATAGAGCTTTTGCTACAGGGAGAAAGGGTAAGATTTTGGAAGCTACCCAAACGTACCTTCTTCTCCAAAGCAGAGCTGATTTTGTACTAGTTTGGTTTAGTCTATGATCTTAGTGCCTATCCTATACTTTATCATGAACTTTATTTGTACTATGACCCTAACTAAAATAAATTTCCCTTTTCTCTTTCTGACAATTCCCTTACCTGTCCAAAGCTTAGCTCACCAATGACCTCCATAAAGTACCTTTGAGTAATAGAAATACATAGTCATCCAAATTCTGATTTAAGTAGCCTGCAGGATTTAATTTTTGTTGATCTTGTCTTGCAGAATATATATGCCAGGTCTTAGTGAATGACCAAGCAGTCAAGAGTCTCCAGATGTCTACTGAAAGCTGCAAAAAAGCTTGATGAGTTACATTTGATGATGATACTTAGTATTAAACATAAATATTGGTATATTTCAGTATTGAAGGATGTTTAATATATCAATGCATACTCACCTTTTATGCTTTAATAAAAAATAAAGTATACATGCTATCTTTCTGATGGCAGCTAGATTTATAGGGAAGCCATTCTGCTTACAAAGCTTGTCATATGACTTATTTTGTGTATTGGCACACCCCAGAAATAGCAGTATGTTAAGGCTGATATGATGAGAAGTTATTATACAAGAAAACATACGCTAATAATTAAAAAATGAAGATGCTGCCGGCGCCGTGGCTCAACAGGCTAATCCTCCGCCTTGTGGTGCCGGCACACCGGGTTCTAGTCCCGGTCGGGGCGCCGGACTCTATCCCAGTTGCCCCTCTTCCAGGCCAGCTCTCTGCTGTGGCCCAGGAGGGCAGTGGAGGATGGCCCAAGTGCTTGGGCCCTGCACCCGCATGGGAGACTGGGAGGAAGCACCTGGCTCCTGGCTTCAGATCAGCGAGATGCGCCGGCCGCAGTGGCCACTGGAGGGTGAACCAACAGCAAAAAGGAAGACCTTTCTCTCTCTCTCTCTCTCTCTCTCTCTCTCTCTCTCTCACTATCCACTCTGCCTGTCCAAAAAAAAAAAAAAAAAAAAAAAAAAAAGAAGATGCTGGCTTGCAGCAGGATAAGCAGCTATTTGGGATATCTGCATTCCATGTCAGAGTGCTGATTCCCATCCTAGCAACTCTGGCCTCCCATGCAACTTCCTAAACACAAGTCTAGCAGGGCAGCACATGATTGCCATAGTACTTGAATTCCTGCCAACCAGGCAGGAGATCCACATAAAGTTCTTGGCTGTTGGTCTAGCCAATGTTATGGGCATTTGGGGAGTCGATGAATAGTGTCTGCCTCTTTGTCACTCTGCCTTTGAAATAAATAAATGAATCTTAAAGAAGGTGTTTGCTATTGATTGTTTATATTGGTTGCTTTTTGTTTTATGTTAACTGGATGTGTACAAATTCCCTTTCTTGGCCCTTTTTAACCTATTAAACATTAAATATCAAACATTTTTATATTCCTTTTTATTTCTATTTTGACACAATTAGGGAGTCAGTTGCCTACAGCCAGTAAGGTTCTGGAAAGCATGCCTGCTAATGCTCCATTCTGATGATGAAAACCTATGGAAGATATTTAAGGAAGAACAATTATTTAACACTATATTTCAGCACAAAAAAAGAAAGTCTAACACACATTATGACCTAAGGAAATAATTTTCCTAATTTATATCAACTATCTCCAAATACACTAGGGTGTATGTACTAACAACAGTTGTATTGCTTTTTTAAAAAACTTATTTTAAAGGGTACTAACATCTATGATTTGTTTTTCTCTCAGGAAGTTGTCTTTATCATATTAATGATTGATAGATGACTCCAAGGAAACAATTCAACTTGTTTATAATGTTTGGTTTTTCTTATAGGGAACACCTTTGCTTTTGACAAAATTTGAAAGGCAATATTTAGGGTTTTTTCTAAGGAATTAAGGTACATGATAGGATGAAATTAAAAATAGATAATGTGTTTTTTAAATTATTTGAAAGGCAGAGAGACAGAGTTTTTCATTTGTAATCTTTCCTATTAGCATAAAATTCAATTTTATTGAAATCAAAATTTGATATGTATTCATTTTTTGAGACATTTAAATGAAATAAATCTGAAGAATCACTGGAGCATTTGGGTGTGAACAATATGATATGTGTTGAAATTTTATCATTTTACAAGATTTATGTGAAGAATTTCTCAACACAATTCTGATAATAATATTTCTAGTGATTGTCCTAATAATCTACATAAAAGTGAGTGAAATAATCTTTTAAAAGCCTGTGTTATGTAGATCATATGTACATAGTATAATTAAATTGATTATGAGAAAACCTCCTTAAAATCCTTTAATAAATTTTATCAGCTAAATTGTAATAGAAATTGAACTTTCTATCTTGCTGCATTTTTTGATGTGTCTTCATATATACAGAGACACCATTGTTTATATATATATATATAATTTCATGTATATACATAATTTAACCATTAATTCAGAAACCATTTATATAACCACTGGCATCTCCCTCATCTAATTCCTTTAATATAAGAACTGTTTGATTTTTACCTTTTCAATATTGACTCTGAACAGTCGCATAATTTTCCCAATGAATCAGGAAGTTTATAAACTTATTATTCATTAATATATTTTGGCCTTTGTCCAAATTGTTACTAATGCCTAAATACCAGCCTTAATCTTCATAATCTTGACATTTTGATATTTTGGCTTTGGGATAGGAATTAGAGAGGCCAATTCCAGATGTTATCCACAGAGAAATCACTGGAAATCACAAAATCGGGCATGAAAAACCAGAGGTATTTTGGATAGAGGAAGTCAGTCAAAGCTGAAATCAAAGGGCTTCTCTTAAAGGGCTACTAGTATTTCTTCCCATTCTCTTGTGATATCTGCTCTAAAATTGGATCAGGTAACTGCATATAATCAATTGTATTATGTAGAACATTTTAGAAAAAAATATTTAAGTGAAAACAATATTACTCAATAATTTGCCTCATGGAACTAAATGTTATTAATTTTTAAAGATATATTTATTTATTTTAAAGTCAGAGTTACACAGAGAAAAGAGAGGCAAAGAGAGAGTGAGTTCTTCCATCTGATGGTTCACTCCTCAATTGGTCGAAATGGCTTGAGCTGCGCTGATCCAAAGCCAGGAGCCAGGAGCTTCTTCTGGGTCTCCCACGTGTTTTATTTGTGTGTTGTTCAAATTTTCTAACTAGTTTGTTTCCATAACTTAAAAGTGGGAACAAGTTGTGTTCTAAAGATTTTATTTTATAGATAAATGGAAGTATGTAGAATAATAATTTAGTCCAACTCTGGTACATAAATTCATCAGTGGGACCAGCACTGTAGCTCAGAGGGTTAAGCTGCCAGTTGCCACATTGACACCCTGATATCACGGTGCTGGTTTGAGTTCCAGCCATTCCATTTCTGGTCTTGCGTTCTGCTTCCTCATCTGTGAAGGCAGCAGAGAATGGACCTCGTAGTTGGGATCTGGCCAGCCATGCGGAAGACCCAGATCGAGTTCCTGGCCCCTGGTTTCAGCCTGGCCCAGTCCTAGCCATTGCTGAAATTTTGGGAGTGAACTAGTGTTTGAAAGTCTCTCTCACTCTCTCTCCCTCTCTCTTTCTCTCTCTCTTTTTTCCCATCTCTGTCTCTCTGTCTTTAGAATAAATAGATAAGGGCCAGAATTGTGGCATGAGGGGTTAAGCTGATGCCTGAAGCACTGGCATCTTTTAGGAACCAGTTCAAATCCCCAGCTGCTCCATCTCCAGTTCAGCTCCCTGCTAATGCCCTTGAGAAAGCAGATCATCCAAGTCCCTGAATCCCCTTACCCATGTGGGAGACCCTGATGAGGCTTCTGGCTCATGGATTTGGCCAGGCACAGCCCTGACTGTGGTGGCCATTTAGGGAGTAGACCAGTAGATGGAAGACCTCTTTCTCTCTCTGTAACTCTGTCTTTCAAATATATAAAATAAATCTTATTTTATTGCTATTACCATGACTAATTCTGTTCTTTGGTCATTTCTGAATTTCCTTCATTGTGATTGATTTTTCTCATTAAGAGTAGTATTTTCACAATTCACTGTATGTTAGTGAATTTTTATTGACTTCCAGACATTTTGAATTAGGTTATTGAGTCCAAGAATAATTTTTTGTGAGTCGTTAAAAATATTTTTGGATTTTATTCAATGTAGTTATTTGGAAACAACTTGATTTCTTTGATGCTTACTTTTAATTTTAGCTTTGTAAGGCAAACACAGCATAGTTTTTACTAATGTGCATTTATCCCCATTACTGAGGAATCTACTGAGTACCCCACGTGTGTGTTAAGAAAACTTTCTACACTGCAGTTCAGAACTTTGTTTAATTTTTAAAAATAAAGTAAGAGCTAAATCCAGTGCCAGTTATTTCATTATGGCAAACCCACTTTCATTCACTGATCTATTAAAAATACTTCATAGTATTTGATATACTTATTTCTTAAATTTCATTATTGTTTAAGTCTCATTATCTGGACTTTTTTTTTTTGTATTTTTTGTTGTGAGAAAGCTTGCATGGGATGATTTGTCAAGTAACTTTTTTTTTTTTTATTTGACAGGTAGAGTTATAGACAGTGAGAGAGAGAGACAGAGAGAAAGGTCTTCCTTCTGTTGGTTCACCTACCAAATGGCCACCATGGCCAGCACGCTGCACCGATCCAAAGTCAGGAGCCAGCTGCTTCCTCCTGGTCTCCCATGCGGGTGCTTGCGGGCCAAGCACTTGGGCCATCCTCCACTGCCTTCCTGGGCCACAGGAGAGAGCTGGACTGGAAGAGGAGCAACCGGGACTAGAACCCGGTGCCCATATGGAATGCCTGTGCCGCAGGTAAGAGGATTAACCAAGTGAGCCACGGCGCTGGCCCCAAGTAATTTTTATTGCTATAAGCTTCAGTTTAATCTTTAATGTTTGTTCACCATATGTATTTATTTTGAGAGTTTTCTTTCTCATTTCTGGAATGAAATTCTTCAAATTCTATTTTCTATCTTTCTTGCTTTTGAATAAATGCATATAAGTGCATTCAAAATATTATTTTTCTGGAGCAGGCATTTAGCCTAGCAGTTATGATTCTCACAGTCCACATCACAGTACCTGAGTTCAATTTCTGGTTCTGGTTGCTGACTCAGCTGTTTATCAATGCAGACCTTGGGAAGCATCAAGGATGGCACCCGTGTTTGGGTTCCTGCCACCCATGTGAGAGACAGGGACACAATCCAGGCTTCACTTATGGGTGGCAGAAATCCATTAATTTTGTGCTCACTGTCATCTTCTGCGATCTAAACTGAAGTGGAGCTGGAATCAGGAGCTATAGCTAGGACTCAAAGTCAGGTATTCTGCTGCAAAATATGGACTTTTTAACCACTATGCTAAAGGCCTGTTCACCTGGAAGCTGGAAGGTATTCTCAGAGGGAACTTTAAATCTTTTCAAACACACACACACAGACACACACACACACACCCCTCTGGAGTAATTATGCTAAAAACTGAATTCCATCTTGTGATTATATTCTATTTAAAAACACATTATCTTCTAAGCCATCTAGGATGCTCAAATATTTTCTGAGTCTCTAAATATAATCTTTCTATTTCTACCTTGCTAGCAGTAGAGACAGGTTTCAGTTCTTCCAAACATGTTTTTCTCTTCACTTTAATGAGGCTAAGAAAAAAAGAAATAAATTCAAGTAGTTAATCAACCATCTTGATTCAGACATTTCAGAATCTTTTTAAATACCTGTAGTGAGTGCTTTGTGCTACAAAGAACCCCATTCAAGAGCAAGGCACACTCACTCTGCTTTCAACAGTATTGACTGCTGATGACTCACAGCTGTGTCCTACCCGGTGGAAAACTTTCTGACGTACAGACTTCATCTGTACATATTTATCAGTTTACCAGCATTTTCGCCCATCATCCCATTTTTTACTGCAGCAACTAAAAATTCAGCATCCCTTTTAGTTTTAAACTGATGCATTCAGCAGCCAGAGTTCTGTGTCCCATTTCTTCTTTTTCCCCAAATAATTTAACAGATTGATTATGTTGAATCTCAATTCTTTTATCTTTGCAAACTTCTTTTCTTGACAATTTTCTTTGGGCTGAGGTTGTGGTGTAACAGGTTAAAGTGTTGCTTGTGACATCAGCATCCCTTACTGGACAATCAGCTCGAGGCCCAGCAGCTCTGCTTTTAATCCAATTCCCTACTAGTGTGCTTGGGAGGTATGTGGACCCCTGCCACCCACAGGATGAGACCAGAATAGAGTTCTGGGTTTCTGACTTCAGCCTGGACCAATCCCCACCATTGTGGCCATTTAGCAAATTATCCAGTAGATGGATTTCTCTTTCTTCTCTTTCCCTCTCCATCTCCCTTTTCCTTTCCCTTTCCCTCTCTGTAACTCTGCCTTGCAAATAAAATAAGTCTTTTAAAAAGACAAACAATCTTCTATCCTTTACTACTTAGTAGTATCACATAGCTCATCACTCCTCCATTTTTTTTGCAAAAAGTTGTTTGCACTCTCTTTCCCTGAGAGCTAAGTTTTACATACCTGTGATGAAAATGTCACTGTATGAAAATGACAGATGGCCGGCGCCACGGCTCAATAGGCTAATCCTTCGCCTACCGTGCTGGCACCCCGGGTTCTAGTCCCGGTCGGGGCGCCGGATTCTGTTCCGGTTGCCCCTCTTCCAGGCCAGCTCTCTGCTATGGCCCAGGAGTGCAGTGGAGGATGGCCCAAGTCCTTGGACCCTGCACCCACATGGGAGACCAGGAGAAGCACCTGGCTCCTGGCTTTGGATCAGAGCAATGCGCCGGCCACAGTGGCCATTGGAGGGTGAACCAACAGCAAAAAGGAGGACCTTTCTCTCTGTCTCTCTCTCTCTCTCTCTCTCTCTCTCACTGTCTACTCTGCCTATCAAAAATAAATAAATAAATAAACATTAAAAAAAAGAAAATGACAGGTAACCTTTTGATAAAATTTCATATTTTGATTAATTATTCTGTAGACAAAATACCTCCCATTTCCCTTTGTTGTGAATCTCTTTCCTTCCTTTATTTCTATAAAAATTTTTGCCCTCTGGAAATTTAATTTCAATTTTTCTATTGAACTCAATACTATTTCCACTACATACATAGTGTCATTCCTCAAGGTTTAATGACATTTCTCCTCTCATTTTATACAAATTTCAAATAACCTCACTCTAGCCTGTACATTACTGGTATTTAACTCTATATCATTTGTCTGGAAGCAAATATCTAACATAAATGTACTATCTCTAATGATGGGCATTTGGTCTCTTGCTTAAGAAGTCTGTGAATATGCCATTGCCTCTTATCTGTGCAGCTGAGTTCAGTGCCTAGTTCTGACTCTTGATTCCAGATTCTTTCCAAAACCAACCTGAGAAGTTGGGTCTCTGCCATCCATGTGGGATACTTGGGTTGCATTCCAAGTTTCTGTGCTTAGCCCCAGCCATTGCAAACATTTGGGAACTGAACTAATAGATGGGAATTTTATCTGTCCATCTGTTGATATTTTTGTCTTTCAAATAGAAATAGGAATTTACTACTTAAAACTTGATGATAATATGCATCTTATAGTTAAAATGCCATAAAAACTTTTTCATTATTTTTTCAGGCAACAAACAGTATTATTTTTTATTGCTTGCTATGGTAAGTGGTACCAGTATTCACATAATTATTCAAACAGGATCATTGTAAACTATTATCCCTTATCTCTTTGCTAATCAGTTTTCAAGGTACATCAACAACTTACCTAATCATCAAGCCTACTTTCCTTAGCTCCATTCCTACCCTACTATTTAAAATTTTGCTTCTGATTTATTTTTACTTGGATTACTGGAATTACTTGCAAATTACTCTGTAAATCCATATCACTTCTGACTCTCCAATATATTTTCAATACAGCTATCAATTGATTTATTTCCTAATACCTAAAATTCCTCCTATGAGTAGAAACTTGTTGAAACCTCATTTTGTATAGGAATAAGTCTACATTTTCTAGCAGGACCTATGATCTCAAGATGATTTGATTCCTATAAAAATTTCTAATCTGACTTCATGACATGCTTCAATCCACCCAATTTGAAAAGAGTTTTCAAAAATTAAACTAAACAAAGATGACATCCTTCAGATTTCACTTTGTCACATCTATAACCTGGTGGCTGCTGACACGCTTTACTTGGAATTTTTTCCCTCTTTCTTCTTCAACTTGCCAGTAGGAAACTTCTCTTAATTATAAGGTTGTTTACCTCAATCAATGTGAATGTTTTCTTGTATGTTCCTACTGTAGTTCAGAAATATCTGTCTCTTGGGAATTAACACATGTCATTAACATCTTTTATTTACGTGTTAGGGAACCTATTAAATTACAGAGTCATGGAACTATGTTATGCATATTTGTAGTCCTGGTACCTGACTCTGGAGCTGCCACTTTGAAATTCTTAATTGTATTCTGTATATTTTCAGGACTATTTTAACTATTTTAATATATTATATTCTCAGGGTCACAGCAAATGCATAATAATCACTATAACATGATTCTTATCAATTATCATATTAATGTAATACTAATACATATATCAGATTCCATGTAGTTCACAGGTACAGTTCTAAGAATATAATGATGCTTCACTCCCTCCCTCTCTCCAACCTTCCTCCTTACTTTTCTTTCTTTTTCTTCCTTTCCCCTTCCTTCCTTCCTTCCTTCCTTTCTTCCTTCCTTCCTGTTTTTGAGGTAACATATTTTTAATTTACAGTATAGTAAAAGGCTCAATACTCTGCTAAATAAAGAGTTTGGCAAATAAAAGTAAAAGACCATAGTTTAGTGAAATTATAGGCAAGCGCTAAGTAAGACCCAATGATTCAAAGGAGCATGGGCTGGAGTCTGGTAGCTAAATCTCTTATATAGATGCTGCTCCATAACCTTCCTGCCCCCCTAGGGAGAATTATTGGCTACCAACTCCCTTTGACATTTTTAAACCAAGACTGCACAATGACTGACTGTTGAATATCTCAGCCTTTGCTCCAGCTCTGACAGGATAAGAGTTGGGCTCATATACTCCATAAAGTCTGGAGAACTCTGTTGCATGATGACAATCATATTGTATTTACCCAGGAATGTAGCATGTACTAGCACACAATTCCAATATCCTTGGGAGGCCACTCATTTATTTGTGCTGTCCTGCTTGGTCTGCAGGAAGGAAAGATGACAGGCTCAGCTTCCTCACCTTGGAAGAGGAAAGGTGTGTGTATGTGGTGACTGGCAGAAGGGAAACTTGGCAGCCTTCAAGGCTAAGCATGAATGTGTGCCCCAATCCTCCTTTTCCCAATCCCAGGGTATGGATATGTATGTAAGTAACTTGTATTTAAGAGAATGCTTTCTCTCAGTATCTGGGGACCTCTATTTCTCTCAAAACTTCCTGAATCTTGTTAAAGTTAGTCAAGGTGCCATTTAAAGACAAGGCACCAAACAGAGTGTTAATTTTTAGCGATTCTACGGGTGTTTAATGCTCTGATCTGTGCATTTAAAATGAGTGTTACACAATGTAAAGGTAAAATCATACCAATAAGTTAATTTTTTATAAAAATATTGAACGTACTTTAAAAAACAGGGCAAGTAAAGGAAGTCTGAAGATAATATTTTATTTGTACTACCTTTAACAGCACTTGTTTCCTGCTTTTAAATAATAAGTTCTATATTTTCATGTTGCAATGAACTTTGAAAATTTTGTTGCTGCTCCTGAGTGAGGCAAGTGTTAATTATTGAAATTATATTTTTTAGGAAGAACTTGAAGGTTAGAGACAATCACTAATTTTTCTATGATTACTTAAGTGGAGTATCAAAAATGGAAACATGGTCTCTTGCTGCACATCTTGCTACCCAATTTAAAAATGCTTCAAAAATTAAACAAATATCACAAGGATTACATCCTTCAGACTTCACTTGTCATATATATAACCTTGTGACGACTGCCATTCTCTACTTTGAAATTTTTCTCTCTCTCTTCTTCACCTTGCTAATAGGAAGCATCTCTTAACCATGAACTTGTTCACCTCAATCAAAGTTAATGTTCTCTGGTATGACCCTACTGCATTTCAGAGGTATTTGTTTCTTGGGAATTAACACATACCATTATCTTTTATTTATTTGTTGACTATTCTATTAAAAATGATACAAATTTTCAAAGCCATGGAACTATCTAACACATATTTGTATTTCTAGTACCTGACTTTCTTTTTTTTTAACTTTTATTTAATGAATATAGATTTCCAAAGTACAGCTTATGGATTACAATGGCTTTCCCCCCCATAACTTCCCTCCCACCCACTTTCTAGTTGTCACTTGAATATCTTAATTTTATATTAATTTTATTTATTTTAAGAAATTTCTGAATACATTAGATGCTCAGGGTAACCAAAATTGCAGGATAATATAACACAATTCTCATCAGTTCTCATGTTAATGTGATATTAATACAAACAGAACAAATTCTACGTAGTTCATAGATACTGATACTTATAGACACTAATTTTACCAAGATTAAATAAATGCAGCATCAAAAATAGAAAACAGTATGAATCAAGAGAATATATACTTCAGTACTGGAACATATTTTATCCTGTCTGGTTTAAACTGGGAAATGGCGATGATGATTACAATTATGATGATGATGATAATGCTATTGCAACTACTGATAGTAAGGATAATGATAACACATGCAACAGCTGTACATTTAAGACATCAGTTTGAATGTTTTACTTATGTTATTTCATTTAATTCTCACATTAGCCATATGAGGTCAATGCTATTATTACAAAGTCCATTCTCATAGACTGAGACAAGGAGAAGTTAATATGCTTAGAGTAAAACAACTAGCAAATGTTAAAACCAAGATTCAAATATAAGGAGCTGCTATTTTGGTGCAGAGTGTTAAGCTGTGCCCTCCAATATCAGCATCCCATACATGAGTGCGGATTCAAGTCCTGTCTACTCTACCTCCAATTGAGCTTTATATTAATGTATCTAGGAAGGCGAGCCAGGATGGCTCCTGGCTTCAGCCTGGCCCAGATATGGCTTTCACAAACATGTAGGGAGTGAACAACTGGATCTTTCTCTCTCTCTCTCTCTCTCTGCCTTTCAAATACATAAATAAATATTTGAACACATATGTCAATGAAAAATATATTCTAAATCATTGAAATAACTGAAGAACACTCATGGACTAGCAGTTAGGAATTCCGTTTATGAGAGGTCTTCAATAAGTTCAGGGAAAAAACACTATTTAAAAAACTATGCATTGGCCGACGCCGTGGCTCACTTGGCTGATCCTCCGCCTGCTGCACCGGCACCCCAGGTTCTAGTCCTGGTTGGGGCGCTAGATTCTGTCCCGGTTGCTCCTCTTCCAGTTGAGCTCTCTGCTGTGGCCCGGGAAGGCAGTGGAGGATGGCCCAAGTGCTTGGGCCTTGCACCCACATGGGAGACCACCTGGCTCCTGGTTTTGGATTGGTGCAGCACGCCGGCCATAATGGCCATTTGGGGAGTGAACCAACAGAAGCAAGATCTTTCTCTCTGTCTCTCTCTCTCTCTCTCTCTCATTGTCTAACTCTGCCTGTCAAAACAAAACAAAACAAAAACCAAAAAAACCTATGCATGGATTTCATAATTCTTTACACCAAAATAAACTATTCTTTTAATTCCATTTTCCACAGCTTTTTGAAATACCCTGGTTAGCCTTTGTAGCTTACATACATTCTTAATAACTATTTTATATACTCCTATATATCTAGGGAGCCAGGTACTAATTTTTTTTATTTTGACAGGCAGAGTGGACAGTGAGAGAGAGAGAGACAGAGAGAAAGGTCTTCCCTTTTGCCGTTGGTTCACCCTCCAATGGCCGCCGCAGTAGGCGTGCTGCAGCCGGCGCACCGCGCTGATCTGATGGCAGGAGCCAGGTGCTTCTCCTGGTCTCCCATGGGGTGCAGGGCCCAAGGACTTGGGCCATCCTCCATCTGCACTCCCTGGCCACAGCAGAGAGCCGGCCTGGAAGAGGGGCAACCGGCACAGGATCGGTGCCCCGACCGGGACTAGAACCCGGTGTGCCAGCGCCGCAAGGCGGAGGATTAGCCTAGTGAGCCGTGGTGTCATTTACTTACTATCTGTAATCAATGACATATACTGACCTTCGATAAATGGGGTGGATTATCAGGTACGTATTTATATCAGAAAATTTCATCCAGTGCGTATTTACATCAATAAATTTGCAAGAGCAGAAATGCCTATAATACCTAGCCCTTCTGTAAATTTTCACTTAAAAAATATTTGAGAGGGGGGATGGCGCTGTGGTCTAGCAAGTAGAGCCCCCTAGCAAGTAAAGCCGCTGCCTGTGGTGCCAGTATCCCATATGGGTGCCGGTTTGAGTCCTTGCTGCTTTACTTCTGATCCAGCTCTCTGCTGTCACCTGGGAAACTGTGGAAGATGGCCCAAGTCCTTGGGTCCCTACCCCAGCATGGGAGACCAGGAAAAAACTCCTGGCTCCTGGCTTTGGATTGGTGCAGCTTCAGCTGTTGCAGCCATTTGGGATGTGGAACAGTGGAAGGAAGACCTCTCTCCCTCTCTCTCAATCTCTCTCTCTGATTCTGCCTTTCTGTAACTCTGTTTTTCAAATAAATAGCTAAATAAATCTTTAAAATATTAGAGATCAGAGGAGAAAAAGAAAGAGTGAGAGTATGTACACCCATCCTCTGGTTCATTCCTTGAATGGCCTGGACTGGACAGGAAAAAACTGAGTAGTCAAGCCAGAAATCAAATCCAGGAACTCCTATCTGAATAACTGACACCCCAACTATTAATTCTAATGCTCACTCCCTGATAAATTTTAAATTCATTAAGGATACTTTTTTTTTTTAATCTGTGGAGTGGGCTTGAGAAAAAGTGTGCTGCAACCTATTGTACTTTATTGTCTATGAACTCTGAGGACATTTCAAGTAAATTATACAAATTAATATAAGCTTATGCTTTAAATAGTATTCTTTCTTGCATTATAAAGAATAATTTTCAATATGTTTACATAAAACTTTCATTTCTGCTATTCTTAAAAATGACTTACTTTTCATTACATTGTTATTGTTTTAAGTATACATGTCACATATGTTTACTATGTGATATATTCTAACATAGGCATATATAAGAAAACAGGTGAAGGCAAATATTTTGAGTAGTTTTATAAATGCTTATTGTTTTCCATGTACAATTTTATTGATGATATTCAAGTAATATTTTTTCATTCTATTTTTATATTCATCTAATCATTCATTTACAGAGGAAATTTATGTATTTCTAAAATAAAGTCATATTTTATGATATCATTGTAACTCTATATACATTATTTCTTAGACACATATATGTGTTGATTATTAAGGACTTTAATATCTTTGGTAAATTTACATTTTAAAATGACATAATATTATAGATTTTCAAGATGATTTTTCTAATCATAAATGTATAAAATATTAGCAATAGATATTAGGCATTTAGAGATTTATCTCTAGCTATGGACAGTGCAATTGACATTTTGAGTTTTGATTATTGTTTATAACCATTGTCTAGTCTTGAGAAACAGTGGTTTCCCACTGTTAAATTCTTTACTTAGTGGAGGGTTCAGTTTGTGATTAGAAAGTAAATTTAACACATGTCATTGTAAAAATTAAAAGAAAAGTAAGGAGGAAGGAAGATGTAAGTGAAGGAGGTAGGGAGGGTAATATGTGCTACTTAAAACTGTATATATGAAATACATGAATTTTGTTTCCTTTATATAAAGAAAAAAAGATTTAACAAAAGAAAGTGAAACACACAATTGAAGCATCTCTGAGGTTGTTGGGTAAGTAGTTTTCATTTTCTTCTCTGTCCCATATTAGGAAAAGTAGAAAAGATTTGTGTGAGCATTTTGTGGACCTGTAAAAGATTTTTGGCAGATAGATTTGTTGTATCCTATCTACAAGTGAGTAATATATAAATGATAATGAGACTGATTTGTAAAATAAATAAAATAACAATTTGTTATTGAATTAAAAAGATTATCTCAATAGATGCAAAAAAGGAACTCAAGAATATAGAATACTCTTTCATGATAAAAGCCTTAAGCAAATTTGGCATCCAAGGGACATATCTCAACATAATCATTGTAATATGACAAACTACAGCCAGCATTATATTGACTGGAGAAAAACTGGAAGAATTTCCAGTAAGATCCAGAACAAGGTTGCTAACTCTCAGCATTGCTATCCAATAAAGTTCTAGAAGTATTAGTACAAACCACTAGGCAAGAAAAAAAAAAAACAAAACAAAGGGCTAAGAATTGGAAAGGAACGAGTCATATTATCCCTGTTTCTAGTTGGCATGATTTTATATATATAGAAACCAAAAGATTACACTAACAGACTACTGAACTCATAAAAGACTTTGGTAAAGTTGCTGGATATAAGATTAAAACACACAGATCAACAGCATTTATAAACAGAAATAATGTCGTGGTTGAAAATTAAATTTTAAGATGAGTCCCATTCACAATTTCAAAAAAATTAAATAACTTCAGATTAATTTAACTCAGGATGTAAGTATCTCAACAGGGAGAATTACAAAATATAAAGGAAAATATAGAAGGCACAAAAATGGAAAAATCTTCCATATTCATAAATTGGGAGAATTAATACTGTTAAAAATGTTCATAATACCCAAAGCAATTTCTGGATTTAATCCAGTCCTGATCAAAATGCCAAGGACAATTTTCTCAGATCTAGGAAAAAAATTATAAAATTCATGTGGAAACACTAGACCCCTCAAATAGTGAAAGCAATCTTAAAAAATAAAAACAAAGCCAGAGGTACCACAACACCAGATTTTGAGACATACTACAAGGAATTTATAACCAAAACAGCCTAATACTGGCACAAAAATAGACATGTAGACCAACACAACAGTATAGAAGCCACATAAATTAATCCACACAGCTTTAACCAACTGATATCTGACAAGTGATCTAAAAAACACTCCCTGGATAGAGGACAATCTCTTCAACAGATAATGCTGGTAAAATTGGATCTCCACATGCAAAAGTATGAAATAAGACCTTTTCATTATACCCTAAACAAAAATCAATTCACAATGTAACAAGGATCTAAACATAAGACCTTAAAACCATCAAATTACTAAACAGAAACAACAGGAATACACTGCAGGAGATTGGCGTGGGCAAGGATTTCTTGGATACGACCCAGAAGCATAAGTAACAAAAACCAAAATAGACAAATGTTCAGCTAATAATCTTGTGCACAGCAAAGGATATATTCAACAAAGTGAAGAGCCAGCCAACATGGTAGAAAATATTTGCAAATCATTCATCTGATAAAGCATTAATATCCAGAATATATAAGGGGCTCAAGAAGCTCAACAACAGAAAAAATAAACAGTCAAGTTAAGAAATGGGTGAAGGACAGGAATAGGCATTTTTCAAAGTATAAAAAAAGAAATACAAATGGCCAACAGACACATGAAAACGTATTCAGGATCACTGGGTATCAGGCAAATGCGAATAAAAGCACAATGGTATGTAACTTCACCCCAGTTTGAATGACTAACATCCAAAAGTTGAAACACAAATGCTGGCGAGGATTTGGAGAAAAAGGTGCATTAATACATTGTTTATGGAAATGTAAAGTAGTACACCCATTATGGAAGACAGCACAGACATTCCTCAGAAATCTGAAAATAGATCAACCATATGACCCAGTCATCTGACTCCTGGGGATATACTCAAAGGAAACAGAATCAGTATATGAAAGAGCTATATTTACTCCCATGTTTATAGTAGCACAAATAATAATAGTTAATATATAATATATAAAATCAATCCAAATGTCCATTAACTGATGACTGGATAAAGAAAATATGGTGTATATACATGATATAATAGTATCCTGCCACAAAAAAAAATGAAATCCTGCCTTTTGCATTAAGATGTAGGTCATTATGCTTAGTGAAAAAAGCCAGACACCAAAAAACAAATGTTTTCTCTGATTTGTCATAGTCAATATGTAGAGTACAAAAAAACCCTGAGTGTATATGAGTGAAATTGACATCATATGATTTGATTATTGTTTATAGACCTCATCTGTATTCCTGTGGAACAGTGGTCCTTCTACTTTTTACTTGATGAACACTATATTGAGAGGTCTGTAAAGCCTGTAATTATAAAGTAAATTGAACATATGTTATTACAACATTTAGAAGAAAAAATGAATAAAAATGAGGGAAAAGGAAGAAAGTATATTTATGTTCTTATAAATGCATCTATTTTTAAAAGATTTTATTTATTTATTTATTTATTTAAAAGCCAGAGTTATACAGAGAATGAGAGGCAGAGGAAGAGAGAAAGAGATAGACAGAGAGAGAGAGAGAGAGAGAGAGAGAGAGAGAGAGAGGTCTTCCACCCACTAATTCACTCCCCAGTTGGCCACAACGGCCAGAGCTGTACTGATATGAAGCAAGGAGCCAGGAATTTCCTCTGGGTACATGGGCCCACATACTTGGGCCATCTTCTACTACTTTCTCAGGCCATAGCAAAAAGCTGGATTGGAAGAGGAGCATCCCAGACTGGAACCAGGGCCTATATGGGATGCAAGCACTGCAGACAATAGCTTTACCTGCTCTGCAAAAGCGCTGACCCCGCAAATGCATTTCTGAAATATGCAAAATATTTTCGATTTATATTAATAAAAATGTTAGCATAATTGTTAACATTATTTTAATAAACTAATTCTTCCAAAAATTAAATACAAGTGTGTCTCAAAACATTCGTAGAAAAATGCATATTATTAAATACTATACATGAATTTCCATCTTTTGCACCAAAATAAGCTTACATTTTAATTAAGAATTGAAGAACTTTTACAACTACCCAGATAAGCCTATATATATTTTGTTAGCTGATCTTCATTGAAGTTGCCCATTATATACAGTGTGGAACAAATAGTCTCTCAACAAATTGTACCAATGTAACTATATATTTTTCATACAAAGCAATAGAATGAATTCCTGTCTTAAACCATAAACAAACAACTAAAAAAACAAAATGGATTAAGGACTTAAATGTTAAGACCTGAAACTACAAAATACCATTAATGTGGTAGTGATTCTTAGATATGATATAAAAAAGTACAGGCAGTGAAATCAGAAGTAGACAGATGTGTTTATATTAAACTAAAAAGCTTCTTCACAGTGATGCAAATACTTAATAAAGTGAAAAGACAACTTATGGAAGAGGAGAAAGTATTTGCAAACCATTGCTCTAAGAGGCTGAAGGTCAATTTTCTACATGTCTTGGAATGACTCAGTCCCTCCTTTTCTCACTTACATGGCTTATGAATAATTATAGAATCTGCTGGTAATGCAACATCCTGAGATAAAGGGGCAAATGACAGGAACAACCTGAGTTCTATTCCAGAGCCCTTCCCCCAAGATGGGATTTGATACAACTGTTTACTTCGGTGTATAATGTGGCTTGGGACTAGCACAGAACCCATGGTGATCACCTGTTTGTAATGATTATTTGCTTGTGGTAGGCATCTTTGGGTCATTTTGGATGCTGGTGTCTATGGTTACATAGATGAATTGCATTGACATCTGGGCTGTGTTTGAACAGACCCTTACCACTGCAGAGGTGTTATGTCCTCCTGTAGTAACAATTTACACCATTAACAGTGGGACATATCTAATGCTGTCTGCCACCTATAATACTCAATACCCAAAGGGATACTCAACAGAAGCATTACTGAACACTAAATGAAAAATAGGATATCATTGTCTTAAAGCAGGGTATGGTAAAGCAAAATTGTTACCACGCATCCTGTCACAATGCTACATCCCAGTTCCACTGATCAAATAGTGGTCTTCAGGGAATGAAGACTTTCCACGGACTATCACAGGCCAGTGCTAAGATGAGAAGTCCAAAAAACAAAAGCTTCCAAATACAGTCAAGCAAACATTGTTGGCTCCGGTGGTACCTTCTAATAAATCATCAACAGCTGATGGACCTTTTTGGATGCTAGAGATAGCATGCAACCCACCTGGCTGTTCTTTTTTATCCCCTTAGACAAGGTGACCAACAAAGTTGCCAACTTCAAATGGACCCCTTTTCAGCAGCAGGCTTTTATAGGCATTTATCAAGCATGGCACTGCATTTAAAAACTGGATTTTAAACTGCATTTAAAATATTCATAACCTGCCAATGACATAAAATTATAAGTGTGTAGGCCTCCATAACTGATGGGAGTCTGTGGCAACAGAAGATTGCAACTGCAGTATACCAGCATCTTAGATTCTGGACACGTAAGTTGCCTTAGGAAGCCACCAGAAAGATATGCCCCTTATGCATGCCAACTCCTTGCTTGATGTTGGGCAGTAAGGGAAACTGCTCTAGAGCATACTATATGTGAGAATGTGACTGCACTGTTGAGTAACATGACATACACTCTTAAAACTCCACTAATTAGATTAGACATAATCTACAGCCTCAATTATCAAATAGGAATGGCATATTCAAAATCAAGCTAAGACTGGACACCAAGGTACCCTCAGGCCTCATCCTCTAATGGCTAGCTTACTACAAGGGGCTTACCATTTCTGATAGAGGTTGTTTTGGCTGCTCCTGTGGTTAGTTGGAACCCAAGACTCAGAGCCATGAGTACTGACTTTAAGACGTGAGTTACTGACAGCTCCATGAAACAACAAGTAGTCAGGTTCCACAAGAATGGAACAACCATCTATGCAATGGATGGCCACTTTTTTATTGAGACTGAAAATAGACATTCTACCCTGTGAGATAAAATCCTGTACTATCTCCTTGTTATATTCTTCATAGTCATGTGGTCAGGAAAATGATGACTAAATGATTAGAATCTTAAAGGATCCCCTATGTGAGGCAGAAGAAACTGATGGACCAGGGAGTTCTCTGAAGCTTGTTTGGAAAGATAGACATCCCCGTTACCAGGACAGAGCCTTATGGCATGATCACCTTCCAAGTGCCTCACGTTTTACTGATGTCATCTTTGAGTTTAGTTCCTGAGTATGTATTTTGCACAGATGTTTGCATTCAAATCATTCAAATGGCCACCAGTTTTTAATCAAAAGGCATGCAAACCACCTGAGATATCAGCTTAAAACTATTGTAATGACTCTTATCAGAAAAGAAAGGAAAAAAACATGACAAGTCTTGGCATGGATGTGAAGAAACAACCCTCATATGTATATAACTTTATTTAGCGCCAAACAAAAATTAGCTCTAAATTTATGGTCCATATCATCTCTCTTAAATACACTTCTTAAAATAATTAACAAAAATTAACCAAAATTGAAACAATACTTTTTGGGATAGATACTTATAAATATATTTGCCTGAACTTTGCTCTCTTCTGCAATTAATGCCAAAATTAAGGGTAAATATTCAATGACTCAATTTATCCATTTAAAAACATTGTGCTTGGGCCGGCGCCATGGCTCAACAAGCTAATCCTCTGCCTTGCGGCGCCGGCACACCGGGTTCTAGTCCCGGTCGGGGCACCGGATTCTGTCCCGGTTGCCCCTTTTCCATGCCAGCTCTCTGCTATGGCCCGGGAGTGCAGTGGAGGATGGCCCAAGTGGTTGGGCCCTGCACCCCATGGGAGACCAGGAGAAGCACCTGGCTCTTGCCTTTGGAGCAGCGCTGTGCGCCGGCCGCGGCGGCCATTGGAGGGTAAACCAACAGCAAAGGAAGACCTTCCTCTCTGTCTCTCTCTCTCTCTCTCTCACTGTCCACTCTGCCTGTCAAAAAAAAAAAAAACAAACAAACATTGTGCTACGCAACTTACAGGATACAATTTTACAAATATGCATACAGATGCTTTTTAAAATATCGATTCTTCTAGAAAGAAGTGTTTAATGATATATGAGCTATTTTTATAAAGGAAGATACTACATAAAGTAATTAAAAATTTGGATATAGCTAATATTCAGTCACCACATCTGGTAGATTGTTACAGTAATAATGGATTGCATCCATCTGTGTTAACAGCATTATGTAGCCCCACCTCACACTGACATTGACTTAGTTATATGACTCACTTTGGCTACTGATTCAGCATCATTTGTGCTTTTGAATTTGTCTTTTAAGGTTACTGCAGAACACTAGTTGAGAAAGAAATCATTGTCTAGTGAAACATAGGATTACTGGAGGTCAGAAAATCAGTTGTAAGGTCCTAAAGACTTGGGGTTCCTAAACCAATATACTAACTGGCAGCATCTTTGTGAGCAATCCCAGCTGTTACCAGTGGACAAATTTCTCAGTTGAATCCAGTCCAAATTTATGATAAAAAATTCTACAAGCAATTTAATTGTTCTTATTTTAATCCAGTAAACTTTGGACTGATTTTATATGCTGCGATAGGTAATAGATATACCATGCCTTGTTTTCATTTATCTATGAGGATGCATTATCAGTGAATCCTGGCACAATGAAAAGTAACTACAACTACACCAGTTTTCACTACTACATGATCAAAGCACAGGTTCTCTGGAAGTGGCATTTATTTGACTGTCCTGAGATCTCATTTTCCTCTGCTGGTATCACCAGTAAGAATTTTAAAACCAGAAATATTCTTGATGTTATGTATTTCTAACTGCTAGTAATGAAATAGAGATACACAAATTTATTTCAAGCTAGCTGCTACAGTAGCATAAATACTTTAATAATTTATATTGGACTGAATATTCTATTAGTGAAACTTATTAATAGTACTAAGAGCCCTAAATTTTCCTACATTCCAATAAATGCCTTTGCCAAGAGTAGATTGAATCATTTTAGAAACATTAAATGTTTTCATTTGAGTAATGTTGGATATTTTAGAAGTATGTATATTTTATTATTTTAAGTGATTAGAAAGGTGAAACATTTAAAATTAATGTTCCTTACCTTTTTCTGAGAAAACTGAATCAATGGGGATATTGTAAACAGGTTAAAATATTTGTAGGGATAAACTTTATCTTCTTTGATTTGCTCCCTTTCTTTAAAAATTTCAAGGTACTTTAGAATAAGACATTCATTTATTCTAATATTTGAGCTAGCATCATGTGCATAAACTATGATAAGCAGTAGCAGTGGCATTAGAGAATTTGGATATCAAGGATATTGAGTTTAGACACCAGAAGTACATGAATAGTTAATAGTCAAAGAAAGTTCACAGCACATGGAAGCATAAATAAATTCAGTTTAATAAAAGAAAACATTCATAACCTAAAGGTGACTTATATGTGTAGATACATAATTCTCTCAAGGTTCCAGTCAAAATTAATGAAAAGTGACAAAACACATATTACCATGAAACTTCTGAACAGCAATGGAAAATAAATAAGAATTCAGAAAGTATGGCAGAAAGGATAGTTTCCTGCAAAAATATAAAATTTATGTTGGGCTCAGACTTCTCTGGGACAATACTGTGTGGAAGTTTGTTTATTCTACATTCAAGACCTGTGAGTAATATATATGTATATGTATCTACATATATATATATATATGTATATTACACACACACACATATATATATATACATATATATACACACACACACACACACACACACACATATATATATATATATATATATATGCTATAAAGGGACACAAATACAGGCATTGTGTCAGAAGAAAGAATGAATAAAACATGAACCCTACTTTAGACATCTTATTGTGATGACAGAAAGACAGACATGGAAGGCACTAAATAGTAAGCCCTATGAAAAAGGGTGGTAAGGAAGTACAGAGAAGAGAAGGTTAATTCCAAATGGAAAGGTTTGAAATGATTCATAGAAAAATAACATTTCATCTTGCCTTAACTTACCTTTTTTGGTAATGAGGAAGTAAATAAGCATTCCTATTAAGGAACATAGCTTGTATTAAAGAATTTAGCTGCAAATTATAAAGCTCAGAAGAACTGATGGTAATCCTTTTGTACTAAAAGAAATAGAAAAAGTTCCCTAAGCAGTGGGTAAGGAAGTCTTCATTGTGCTTCAAGTACACAGTGATGTTGATTGTAATAGATTTCAGGGAAATTTCAGAGTTTAGGTTGTAGGCAAGATGCTTTCCTTACTCCAGTGTGGCTCTCCTTACTACTAGCTTCTTTCCACATCCTTAAAGAGACATAAATAAGATTCACTAAGAGAGAAGTAAAAATCAAATGTTGAATGCTGTAGTAAAAACTACACAATTCATTTTCTGCAAGAAGGCAACATAGATATTTTGAGCAATGATTTGATATGATTAACTTGTTACTTGAGATAGCTAAATTTATAAGTAATGTGGAAAAATATTTCAGATATATTATTTAAAATGTTATAGATTGATCCCAGGAAACACTTGAAAATGCATTAAATATTAAACAAAATATAAGCACCTTTAAACATGTTAATTTTTAATGCAATTTAATTTCTACAATGTTCTTTGGGAATTTGTTTTTCTTTATGTATAAAAAACAAGCAAAAGACCTGTGTTTCAAAAATATAATATTATTTATAGAAGACCAAACATTAAGTTAGTTTAAGTCCACTGGAAGAACATAAAGCTAATGTCTCCTAATCTTCCTATATATTTCCGAGATCTCAGCTTGTATTTTTTACAGAAAATACAAAAGGTAAGTTATTGCTGGGTGAACAAAATAAAAAAAGCACAAAAAATCACAGTAAAACATTTGCTGAATTTTTTTTTCCTTTTCAGCTTTTTTTTTTAATTTAATAAATGTGAATTTACAAAGTGCAACTTTTGCATTGTTGTGGCTTTCCCCCCAACCTCCCTCCCTCCCACAGCCCTCCCATCTCCTACTCCCTCTCCCATCCCACCCTTCATCTAGTTTCATTTTCAATTATCTTTATATACAGAAGATTAACTTAGTATATACTAAGCAAAGGTTTCAACAGACCACGCCCACACAACCACACAAGATATAGAGTACTGTTTGACTAGTAGTGTTATCTTTAACTCTCATAGTAAAACACATTAAGGAAGAGATCCTACGCGGGGAGCAGGTGCCCAGTGACTCCCGCAGTTGATTTAACAGTTGACACTCTTATTTATGATGTCAGTAATCACCCAAGGCTCTTGCCATGAGTTGTTGAGGCTATGGAAGCCCCTTGAGTTTATCAACTCTGAACTTGTTTTGTTAAGGCCATATCACAGTGGAGGTTCCTTCCTCCCTACAGAGAAAGGTCCCTCCTTCTTTGATGGCCCATTCTTTCTGCTGGGGTCTTGTTCACTGAGACCTTTCATTCAGGTTGTTTTTGCTACAAGGTCTTGGCTTTCCATGCCTGTGAGACTCTCATGGGCCTTTTAGCCAGATCCCAATGCCCCATGGGTTGATTCTGAGGCCAGAGTGCTGTTCAGGGCATTTGCCATTATATGAGTCTGCTGTGTTTCCCGCTTCCCCCGCAGGATCATTTTCTCCCTTTTAATTCTATCTTTCATTATTTGCAGACACTGGTCTTATTTGTGAAATCTCTTCGACGCTTACCCTATCTTTTTGATTAATTATGTACTTAAACTTATCACTTTAACAAATGAGATGGCTCTACCATTGGAGGTAAGTCCAAGTGAGCATGTGCTGACATGTGTATCTCCTCCCTCTCTTATTCCCACTCTTATATTTAACAGAGATCACTTTTTTGTTAATTTTTTAAACACCTGAGAATAATTGTATGTTAATTACAGAGTTCAACCAGTGGTATTAAGTAGAACAAACAGAACAACAACAACAACAACAACAAAAATACTAAAAGGAATAAAATAGTAAGTTGTTCCTCTGCAGTCAAGACAAGGGCTAATCATGTCATTGTTTCTCATGGTGTCCATTTCACTTCAATGGTTTCCTTTCAGGTGCTTGGTTAGTTGTCATCGATCAGGGAAAACATATGATATTTGTCCCTTTTGGACTGGCTTATTTCACTCAGCATGATGTTTTCCAGATTCCTCCATTTTGTTGTAAATGACTGGATTTCATTGGTTTTTTACTACTGGATTTCATAGTGTAGTATTCCATAGAATGCATATTCGATAATTTCTTTATCCAATCATACGTTGATGGGCATTTAGGTTGATTCCATGTCTTAGCTAGTGTGAATTGAGCTGCAGTAAACATTGAGGTGCAAACAACTCTTTTTTTCCCCATTTAATTCCATTTGGGTAAATTCCAAGGAGTGGGATGGCTGGGACAAATGGTAGGGATATATTCAGGCTTCTGAGGACTCTCCAAACTGTCTTCCATAGTGGCTTTACCAGTTTGCATTCTCACCAACAGTGAGTTAGTGTCCTTTTTTCCCCACATCCTCACCAGCATCTGTTGTTAGTTAATTTCTGTATGTAAGCCAATCTAACTAGAGTGAGGTGAAACCTCATTCTGGTTTTGGTTTGCATTTCCCTGATTGCTAGTGATCCTGAACATTTTTTCGTGTGTCTGTTAGCCATTTGGATTTCCTCTTTTGAAAAATGTCTGTTACGGTCCTTGGCCTATCTTTTTATTGGGTTGTTTGTTTTGTTGCTGTGGAGTTTGTTGATCATTTTATAGATTCTAGTTGTTAATCCTTTATCAGTTGTGTAATTTGCAAATAAAGTCTCCCATTCTGCTGGTTGCCTCTTCACTTTCCTGTTTCTTTTGCTGTAAGAAACTTTTCAATTTGAAGTAATCCCATTTGTTCATTTTATCTTTGATTACCCATGCCTTCAGAGTCTTCTCCAAGGATTCTTTGCCTGTTCCAATGTCTTGAAGGGTTTCCCCATGCTCTCAATTAGTTTCATGGTGTCACGGCTTATCTCTAGTTCTTTGATCCACATTGAGTGGATTTTTGTATAAGGTGTAAGGTAGGGGTCTTGCTTCATACTTTGACATGTAGATGCCCAGTTTTCCCAGCACCATTTGTTGAAGAGGCTGTCCTTGTTCCAGGGATTGATTTTAGGTCCTTTGTCAAATATGAGTTGGTTATAGATGTTTGGATTGATCTCTGGTGTTTCTATTCTGTTCCATTGGTCTATCCATCTGTTTTTGTACCAGTACCAGGCTGTTTTGATTATAACTGCCCTGTAGTATGTCTTGAAGTCTGGAATTGTGATGTCTTCAGCTTTGTTTTCATTGTAAAGGATTGCTTTAGCTATTCGCGGTCTCCTGTTTCTCCATATAAACTTCAGCATCATTTTTTCTAGGTCTTTGAAGAATGACTTTGGTATTTTGATTGGTATTGCATTGAACTTGTAAATTGCTTTTGGGAGAATGGACATTTTGATGATATTGATTCTTCCAATCCATGAGCATGGCAGATTTTTCCATTTTTTGTGTCTTCTATTCCTTTCTTTAATGCTTTGTTGTTGTTGTTGTTGTTGTTGTTGTTGTTGTTTAACAGGCAGAGTGGAGAGTGAGAGAGAGAGACAGAGAGAAAGGTCTTCCTTTTCTGTTGGTTCACGCTCCAATGGCCGCCACGGCTGGCGTGCTGTGGCCGGCGCACCACGCTTATCCAATGGCAGGAGCCAGGTGCTTATCCTGGTCTCCCATGGGGTGCAGGGCCCAAGGACTTGGGCCATCCTCCACTGCACTCCCAGGCCACAGCAGAGAGCTGGCCTGGAAGAGGGGCAACCGGGACAGAATCTGGTGCCCCGACCGGGACTAGAACCCGGTGTGCTGGCGCCGCAAGGCGGAGGATTAGCCTAGTGAGCCACGGTGCCGGCCTTCTTTAATGCTTTTTAATTTTCATCATAGCGGTCTTTGACATCCTTAGTTAAATTTGTTCCAAGTTACTTGATTGTTTTTGTGGCTATTGTGAATGGGATTGATCTTAGAATTTCTTCTTCGGCCACAGCATTGTCTGTGTATACAAAGGCTGTTGATTTCTGAGCATTGACTTTGTAGCCTGCTACTTTACCAAACTCTATTATGAGTTCCAATAGTCTCTTATAGGAATCCATTGGATCCCCTATATATAGGATCATGTCATCTGCAAATAGGGATAGTTTAACGTCCTCCTTTCCCATTTGTATCCCTTTAATTTTTTTTTTTTTTTTTTTTTTTTTTCCTAATGGCTCTGGCTAACACTTCTAAGACTATATTGAATAGCAATGGTGAGTGTGGGCATCCCTTTCTGGTGCTAATTTTCAATGGAAATGCCTCCAACTTTTCCCCATTCAATATGATACTGGCCATTGGTTTATCATAGATTGCCTTAATTGTGTTGAGGATCGTTCCTTCTAACCCCAATTTGCTTAGAATTTTCAGCATGAAAGGGTGTCAAATGCTTTCTCTGCATCTATTGAGATAATCATATGATTTTTGTTCCTCACATTGATTGAGTTTCGAATATTGAACCATCCCTGCATACCAGGGATAAATCCCACTTGGTCCAGGTGAATGATCTTTCTGATGTGCAGTTGGATTCAGTTTCCCAGAATTTTGTTGAATATTTTTGTGTCTATGTTCATCAGGGAGATAGGTCTGTAGTTTTCTTTTTCTGTTGTGTCTTTTCTGGGCTTAGGAATTAAGGTGATATTGGCTTCATAGAAAGAATTTGGGAGGATTCCCTCCCTTTCAATTGTTTTGAATAATTTGAAAAGGACAGGAGTTGATTGTTCTTTAAATGTCTGGTAGAATTCAGCGGTGAAGCCATCCGGTCATGGGCTCTTCTTTTTCGGTAATGTGTTTATTACTGATTCAATTTCTTTCATGGTTATGGGTCTGTTTAGATTTTCTGTATCTTCATAGCTCAGTTTAGGAAGGTTGTATGTGTCCAGGAATCTAAACATTTTTTCCAGGTTCCCCAATTTGTTAGCATACATCTCTTTGTTAGTGGTTTCTGATGATTCTTTTTATTTCTGTTGTGTCTGTTGTTACATTTTCATTACTATCTTTGATTTTATGGATTTGGGTCTTCTCTCTCCTTTTTTTTGGCTAGTTGGGCCAATAGTGTGTTGATTTTGTTTAGTTTTTCAAAGAACCAGCTCTTGGCTTTGTTGATCTTTTGTATTGCTTTTTTGGTTTCAATTCTATTTATTTCTTCTCTAATCTTTAGTATTTCTTTCCTGCTGCTGGATTTGGGCTTGATTTGCTGTTTTTCTAAATCCTTGAGGTGCATGGGGAGGTCATTTGTTCGGTTCCTTTCCAGTTTCTTAATATAGGCACTGATTGCTATAAACTTTTCTCTTAGTACTGCTTTTGCTGTATGCCACAGGTTTTGATAGGTTGTGTTATCATTTTCATTTGTTTCTAGAAATCTTTTGATTTTGTTTTGATTTCTTCGATGACCCACTGTTCATTCAGAATCATGTTGTCCATTCTCCATGTGTTTGCATATGGTATAGAGATTCTTGGGTTGTTAATTTTGAGTTTCACTGCACTATGATCTGAGAAAATGCATGGTATAGTTTCAATTTTTTTGAATTTGTTGAGGCTCCCTTTATGGCCTAGCACATGGTCAATCCTAGAGTATGTTCCATTTACTGGGGAGAAATATGTATTCTGTGGCTGTGGGGTGGAAGGTTCTGAAGATATCTACTAGGTCTATTTGTTCTGTAGCATCATTTAGCTCTGTTGTTTCCTCGTTGATTTTCTGTCTGGTTGATCTGTCCATTGGTGAGAATGGGGTGTTGAAGTCCCCTGTTTCTATTCTATTTGAATCTATATCTCCCTTTAAGTCCTTTAGTAATTCTTTCAAGTAGCCTGGTGCCCTGTAATTAGGTGTGTATACATTTATAATAGTTATGTCTTCATGTTGGTTAGATCCTTTAATTATTATATAGTGCCCTTCTCTGGCTCTTTTAATAGTTTTTATGTTAAAGTCTGTTTTGTCTGATATTAGAATGGCCACACCAGCTCTTTTTTGATTTCTGTTACCTTGCAGTATCTTTTTCCATCCTTTCACTTTCAGTCTGTGTGCATCTTTGCTGATAAGGTATTTCCTGAAGGCAGCATAGATGGATTCTCTTTTTTGATCCAATCAGCTAGTCTGTGCATCTTGGTAATAGAGTTAAGGCCATTCACATTCAATGTGGCTACTGTTAGGTACTGTCTTTTCCCAGTCATGTTTCCTGAAACGAGCTGTTGATGTATTTTGAAATTTGTTTGTAGCTTATTCTACTTTTGCTTTTTTTTGTAGTGAAGTTCTTGTTTTCGTATTTCTGTGCAGCACATCTTTGAGCCAGTGTTGTAGGGTTGGACGCAAAGATACAAACTCTTTCAGTTTCTGTTTGTCATGGAAGTTCTTTATTTCCCCTTCATTCATAGTTTTGCAGGGCATAGTATTCTAGGTTGGCATTGTTTGTCTTTTAAAACTTGGAATATATCATGCCATTGTCTCCTTGCCTGTAGTGTTTGCGATGAGAAGTCTGGGGTGAGTCTGATTAACTTACCCCTGAATGTGATTTGTCGTTTCTCTCTGGCACATTTTAGGATTTGTCCTTTGTGTGTCATTGAGCTGAGTGTTGCCACAATGTGTCGCGGTGAATTTCTCTTCTGGTCTAACCTGTTGGGGCTCCGGGCTACTAGTTGAATTTGTCTGTTATTATCCATTTGTCTCTGTTAGAAGTTTTCTGATATTATTTTATTAAAAATGCCTTCCAATCCATTCTCTCTTTCCACACCCTCCGGGACTCCTATTATACAAACATTACAATGCTTGATTGAATCTTGTAAGTCTCCAACTGTATTTTTTAATTTTCTAATTTCTTCTTCCTGTGTTTGAACTGATTGTATTATTTCTGGAAGTTTATCTTCGAATTCTTACAATCGCTCTTCTATTTCATCTATTCAATTTCTGAGGGATTCCAAGGTGTTTTTCATACGGTCAATTGAGTTTTTCATTTCCAGTATTTCATTCGTGCTTCTCTTTAGGATCTCTAATCCTTGGGCTTGCTTTTCACTCAGAACTTGAAACTGTTTCTCATTATTTCTAAGTAATCTGATTATTAATTTTCTGAATTCTTTTTCTGGCATGGTTTCAAATTCTTCTTCATCAGCCTCTATTATGGATGGTTTAGCCTTCTCCATTGGCGAGTTTATAGGTTCTTCTATATTCTTGTTCTGGCTTTTTCCTTTGTTCTTTGGCATTTTTGTTTGTCTTGATTTTCAGGTTGATTTCCTTCTGCTATGGGCTGCTATGGTTTTGTACCAATAACCAGTGTAAGCAGGCTGCTCTACCTTCTAGAGTTTATTTATTTATTTATTTGTTTTTTATTTATTTATTACTTTTTTTTTTTTGGTAACTTGAGTGGGCTGGTGTCAGGGCTTTGAGGTGCCAAGCTCCGCCCCTTGGGGCCGGTTTCCCTGTTCTTTTGTTTGCCCTGATGTGCCTGTCTGTGCCTGGGCCTCATTGGTCAGCCACTGTCCCTCACTGCGCCCCCTGCACAAGGAGTGACGAGTAGCTCCAAACCACCTTTGGACTCCACCCCTGAAGTTTCCTCCTTCGGAGTGCAAGAGCAGAGGCCGATCTCCTTTACGCCTGACTGTAAACAAACAAGATGGCTGCTTTCTGCCAGCTGCAGCTCTGATTGGGGGGAGGGCAGAGACACTAAAGGATCCTGCTGTGTTCAATCCCTCAGTTCATCCCCCTGGATCATACCCTCTTCCCGTGGGCGCTGTTCACTTTGTTTTGATTTCGATTTCCTCCCCTGCTCATTCGTGCCTGTCTCACCTGTCCATCCCAGGGTGGATTGGGGGGGTGGTGGCGACTGCGGTGGTGGCTGCAGGTGGCTGCCGCGGCTGTGGGAGCTGGCTTGTCTCACCTCCCTATCCAGCACTGGTGCGTATACTCCTCGGCTGGGGTCCTGCGCCATGGGCGCCTGTGTCCTCCTTGTAGGTCCACTGTGTCCCCCTAGCTCCACAAGAGTTTCCTCTGCAGTTTTTTTCTCTACCTTTTCCCCTGAAACTATAGAATCTCCACCTGTATTGAACTCTCAATTCCCAGACTATCAGTGTGCACCCTCCCTATTCTGCCATCTTGCCTTCTCTCTGCTGAATTATTACACTTATTACTCAACTTGTAAATTTGCATAGTTAGTAATATCAGAAACTTCCATAATTAAAAAAAAATTCATCCAGTAAAACAAAAACAGCTCAAAAAATAAATGTGTTTGTCTTTATTCTTGTAAATTAGGTGTTTCACAGAGAACATGGTATACAGTCTGAATTTTCAGGGAAGGAAAAGAGACACTTTCTACAAGGAATAAGAGATGACAAACCACAAAATAATATTTGGAAAATGTATTCTTAAAGAACCTCTTCTAACTTCATTATCTGCACTCTGATTCTTAAATGCTAGCCATAATCACACAATATTAATACACTGGCTTTGTGTCTGATAACACCTAATTAGAAGTGATGTTCTTTGTTTTTACAGCATTATTTCACTTAATACTTTATATTGATTTGGTGACTCCACTCACATTATTCTACCACCAGGATCCCTAAGAAATATGCTTTCTTTTTATACCTAGCATTCAAACAGAATTTTCTCTACACCTTGAAAAAGCCACACTTTAAGTTTTCTATATATTTCAAAATTAAAATTCTCAAAAATTCTGTGACAGAAGAATTCTCCCTGCAGAAATCTTTCTTTATGGAAGAACTATCTGAAAATTGTGATGTAATCTGAGTTCTATGTTAATCAGAAGTAAAAAACATGTAAGGTTGTTTCCTAGAGAGTGCTGTTATTTGTGAGTGTCTTAAATCTTTGTTCTAAAAGGTTTGTTACTATTGAATTTTATATAAATGCTTCAGGCCCAGGGACATAAGATCTATAAGTATTTAACATATATTTTCATTCTTATGAACTATAGATCCCAAGTAATATGAATTTACTTAGTTAAATAAGGCTCAATGAATTTATTTGTACATGACATTGTCTCTTAAAAATTACAATGTCTTAAATGATGACTTTCATGATTTGTTTTAAGGTTTTTATTTTATTTATTTTAAAGGAAAAGGGAGAGTAAGATTGACAGTGAGAGAGAAAGAGAGAAAGAGAGAGAGAGAATCTTCCAACCATTGGTTCACTCCCTCAAATGGCCTCAGTAGTTGGGACTGAGGGAGGCTGAAGGTAGGAGCCAGGAGCTCCATATGGGTCTCCCATATGGGTGCAGGGGCTCAAGGACTTGGACCATATTCTGCTGCTTTCCCAGGTGCACAAGCAGGTAGCTGGACCAGAAGTGCAGCAGCTGGAACTCAAACTGGTGACCACATAGATGCCAGCATTACAAGCGGTGGCTCAACCTGTTACTCTGCAATGCTCCTCCCAGTTTCATGATCTTTAAAATAAATAACCCACTTTCTCTTATTTCTCCCCCAAATTATGAACACTTTAAACAGAGATATAACTTATAACATTGTGAAATACATAAAACAAATTTTCATTTAAAAGTGTTTAAGGACAAGAGATGTGAAATATTATTTTTGTACCATTAAATAAATAATGCAGTAAGTATCTATTATGCTAAGAAATTAAGGTTTATCAGAAACAAGTGCGGTTTTGTAGGCTTTGCAAATGTCATTTATTTAGGAGTACTATGGTCATCGTTTCAAATATTCCTGATTCTCCTTGTTCAAATGACTTTCCTTAAAATAAATGGTTAAATTTTGTGTTGAATATTTATTTACATACATTATTATTTATTTAAAGACTTAAATAGAGAGACATTGCATTCACTGTCACTTCACAGGTGGCCACAGTGTCCAGGACTGGGCCAGACTGAAGCCAGGAGCCAGAGGCTTCTTACAAGACTCCCATGAGATTGGCTAGTGTCCAAACATTTGAACCATCTTCCACCACTTTTCTCAGGTCATTTTCAGGGAGTTGGATCAGAAGTGAAGCAGCTGGAACATGAACCAGTGCCCACATGGGATGCCAACATTGCAGTCAGCAGCTTTACTTGCTATGTCACAAAACTGTCCTGAATATTTACTTTTGAGTTTGATAAAGTCAATACTTAAACAAGTGAACAAACAGCATATTTATCAAGGGATGAAAATTAAACAATTTGATATGAATACATAAGAAATCACATATATTGTCTTAGTATATGGAGAGACTGGTATTAACTTCCATCTTCTTTTCATGGGGGGATTGTTGAAGCTCTTTGTACATCATGACATGGCAGTATTTTAGACATGTTTTTCATTCAGAATAATTTTTCATATCCTCATGTGACATACACAGAATTTCTAAACAAGGATGTGTTTCTACATTTTTCCTATGTTATCAAACCTTCTAATTCATCCACATACTTGGAAAATGCTTGTCATTTAATCAGAGGCCAACTACTATTCCAGTTACTGGAGAAGCAGTGTTGAATAAAATAGATCGACTTCCTGTTACTCAAACAATTACATAAATACAATATGCCTACCTTCAAACCCCAGCTCTTATAACTCTGTAACATTCTACAAGTTACTTAACCTTATAATTTTATTACATAATTTTTAACATGGAAAGAATTGTACATCTCTTATATGGTTGAATGAGTAACTCTAAATAAAATGCTTAGAATATTGTTATATAGCAATCACTCTATATATGTTACTTAATTTTAGATATTTGTAGGGAAGACAGTGTACAGACAAGTAAAATCATAGGAAGAGACAAATTATTGATCGTCTTCTCTAGTGAAGAGATAAAACTAAAAGAGCATTCGATGCAGTGGGAATAGTCTTTGCAGAAGAGTAAAGAACTGAGAATGATCCCAGAGAGTAGAATAAATAGTCTTGAAAATTATTTAACAAGTTATTATCTAAATTCCTCTATCTTCTCTTTCTTTTTTTATATGTATCTTTCTTTTATAAAACATAGTTTATTTTACAAACCAAGTGACAAAAAGAGAGGGAAGGACAAGAAGGAAGGAGGGGAGAAAGAGAGAGAGAGAGAGAGCAAGATAGAGATCTTCCATCCACTTCCAAGATAGCTTCAACAGCCAAGTCTAGGTCAGGCCAAAGCCAGGAGTCTCCCATAAGTGTGGCAGCACTTGGTTCATCTACCACTATCCCAGGCACACTAACAGGGAGTTGGATCAGAAGCAAAGTAACCAATACTCAAATAGACACTCAAATATGGGATTCTGGCACTGCAAGCAGTATCTTAGCTACAAAGCTGGACTATTCCTTTATTTTTTCCTGTTTTCTTTCTCCTCCTTTTTCCTCTTCTTTTTCAGAGATTTTTATTCAACTGCTATACATATTCTTTACTTTGTGTCCTGCAGACCCAAATCCTGAGTCTCTCAAAAGAGCATCAATCAAATCTTGGACTAGTACAGTAGATGACTATGATTCATCCATCCTGATATTTCTTGAGGTACATGAGATCTTAGTATCACTGGAAGAAGAGTGAAACTCAAAGTGTCATGATGGTTTGCTGATTTAGTCTTGAGAAAAATCAATACAATCAAAGTACTGAAACTTCAAAGCTCTCAATTGAAAAATCTCCAGATTCCATTTTTTAGCATTTACAAAATTTTCATATTGTTTGGCAATCTGGGAGGGATGGACAATCTAATCTACAAGTGTTGATATATGTGGTGCTGAAATACCAAGTTTACCTTGAGATTCTGTGTAGAATTAAGCATTTTAAGCACACCTTCTTAAGTATCATCTCACATACTGCTTAAAAGCTAATCTTATCAAAGGCACAATTTAAATTTATTCAACACAGTTTCTTCATGTACAGAATACCATCTTTGAATAAAATTATTAAAAAAATTTCCAAAATTTGATGAAGCCATTGTACAAATACATCTAACTATAATCACTTCTTAATTCCAATTGCTGGAAATTGAACACTGAGGTTTCTGAACCCATCTTACCTTCTTTAAAATTAAAATCATTGTTCACTGTGTTACCTCTGTGTAGATCTGACATTTTACTCTCTAGAGTTTAGTGTCTTCTGTGTGCATATTAACAGTAGCTTTCCTTAAAAATCTACCACTGACTCTAACTGACGTGACTGCCCAAGACTAACTTGCTTTGAATAACATTTTCTTTAATGGGTTTGGGAACCTTCAGTATATATTCATTATCTGGAATGCCTCACAGGCAGCTTTTAGATAAAAGAATAAAAATTTGGAATACTGACATTGTTTGAATCTGGACTTCTTTTTAAAATTATTATTTATTTGTATTTATGAGATGAGAGAGAGAGAGAGAGAGAGCGAGCATAGTAGCCATCTGTTAGTTCACTCTTCAAATGACTTCAAGGATCAATACTGAGGCAAGCTGAAACCAGGAAGCACAAACCCATTTCCCACACGAATGGCAGAAATCCAATTACTTGATTCATCACTGCTGCCTCCCAGGATATTTATTAGGAGGAAACTGGAGTTAGGAGCTGGAGTTGGGTATCAAATCCAAGTACTCTCTTAAGAATTATAGGCATCCTAACTCAGGTCTTAACTTCTAGACTATGTACTTGCATCTGAACTTCTTTGAATAGCTGTTTGACTTTCATCAGATTCTGAATATTTCTGAACTTTACTTTCTTCCTCTGTAAAATCTGGATCATATCTTTTTGTGCTTAATGAAGATACTAGCATATTGCTGGTACTCAAATAAATGCTGTCTTTAAAATTTTTACATTGTATATTCATGTGTATGCTTATAGAATCTCCCTCACTAAATTTTATACTCCATTATGGAAAACAAAATCTTTTCTTGTTCTGTTTTGTACTCTTGTCATTGCCAAATTTTAAAGCCTCAAAATGGAAAAATGCATAGTATTCTTTGCTTCTGAAATAATATATCCACAGTTAGAATAGTCATATGTTTTTTTCAGATATATTTTCTGAACAAAGGAAGGATGTTTGGGGTCATATGGGCTCCTGAAGCATAGATAAAAATCTCAGAGCTAGAAGATGTATCTTATAGGCCCTGTAAATAGAAAACATTTGACATGATGAATAAAATAATACATTCAGTTTTAATTCAATGGGGATTTCATTAAAATCTGCTATTTCTATGACTAGGGAAACAAATAATAAGAACATAAAGGACATAGACTTATTCAAACAGACGTGCAATTTCTTCTTCTGAGCATGTCAAATGACCTACCACAGAAAAATGACTTTTGAGTTTTTATTTAATTTTGTTTCATTAGAGCTTTAACCACTATTTAGAAAACATTCCAGAACTTTAACTAAATAAAAGTAGCAATCACATTCCTCCCTATGCTATATTAGAAACAGGACAAAGACCTCTTCTGCCATGATGAAAGCTCTTGTAGTTTATACACATCCAGTTACAAAATTGGTACAATTTCAATTGCTTTTCTTTTCCTTTGGTCTTAACCTAGGTCTGAAAGGAATTTAATCTCATTGTCAGAGTTTACTTCAAGTGTCTTTGTTGTAATAGGTTTAGAGTGGCTTAGGATCATCATCTATTTTCACAATGATCCCTCCACCTAAGGTAATGATTACAACTCCCTTCAACACGTAATGGAACACACTGCAAAGCACAGCAAACCAGCTCTGTCTCTAAAATTGAATCATTAGTGGAAGGTAATATACTCACATACATTGTGAAAGGATTTGAGTCCAGTATTATTGGCAGCAATAATTCTCTTTTGAAATGATTCATCATACTTAATTACCATCTTCTAGAAAACTGTAATGATCTTGAAAAAGTTAAAGTTATTTTCTTGTCCATAAGTAAAGGTATTTGGAAGAAACAATGATCCTCAGATCACTATGCTCTATCTTACTTCTTTACAACATTTATGCAAATATGGCCCAAACTATGGTCCATGTTTTATTCTATTTTTTAACCTTTCATTTCAGAGTGATTTTAAATGTACAAAACAAAAATCATGAGGTAGTAATATATCTCTTGCTAAACTTCCCATTAGTAATATTTCATATTATTATATTTATCACATTTATTGAAGTTGGGGTGATTCATTAATTATTCAGGATTTTAAAGTACTAAGTGAGATCATCTGAAAGTCAGATATTCAAGAAAATTAACATCACATTGCCTCTGTTTTATTTAAATTAATGAAGTAGTAGTTCAATAGGTAGCAGTAGTATCAATAGGTATCTGTAGAAAGAAAGACAAAATAATGGCATAGATAAAAATGATAAATGAAACTCACACCAATACAAAGATGGATGGTTTTGCTCAAATTTAAAATTTTTTCATGGACACAGCAAGATTTTTAAAAGCAAAATTAAATAACTGACATACCAGATTGTAGTAGTCTGAATTCCTTCAAAGTCTCACTTATTAGTGTGGCTACATTTTCTTTGTGTTTTAAGTTTCCCTGTAGAAAAATTGACAGAAAACTTGTATATAATTAAAATACACATTTTGGTGTTTTGATATCTGCCTACATTACAAAATGATCTAAGATATTTTTGTTGTATTTTGATAGAAGTATTTCACCTATACACAGTGGCATACACATGTACTTGCATATGTACAATATTTTATTAATATTGAATAATTTAATTTATGAAGTAAATAGAAGCATATTTGGGAATCAATAAATATTAAATTAAAAATCTTTACCTAGTAATTTATCAGAAAAAGGATCTATGAGAGTAGTTATGCAAAGTTCATTAGTAATAATTCTCAAAAAATAAATGATCTTAAGCTTCATTTCAGAAGCCCTCATTAGTCATGATACAAAGTATTCAAATTATGATATGTGCCACAAGGCAAATATATTCTAAAGATCTTTGAAGATGCTTACAAGGTCCAATAAACACATATTTATTATCCCAATGTCTATACCTGCTATATCAAAATTGCTTTTCTGCACACTGATATGTTATTATTTAACTAATAGGTCATCCAAAATTACGTAATAAAAACAGAATTTGCATTTTATCATGAACCTTGTTGTCAGTAGATGGCAATAAAATTCCTTGCAGTGAAATCTTCCTTCTCTTTAGTTACTCTTTCCTGATAAAAATTTCATATAACAGTAAGGTTATTTATATCCAAAAAGTTCTGCATTTCTACCATTATAATTTTTCATGTCAACATAGGCCAGTTATGGGGGAGGTATAGCAAGGCATTGCTTTATTAGTACTGACACTTTCCTGTGGATTGAAAGCATTTTCATCCTGTGTGTATATAGAGGCATGCTATTAGCATTCAGATGCCGTTTCTCCATCAACTAATCCACTTCAAAATATTTGCATGAAATCAAATTTACTTACTAGTCAGCTACATATAAAATATAATTTATAGACTGGAGTACATATTAGTGAAGTTCAGTTTTTTAGGGAATAGGAGAACTATCTGAGTCTCATTACCAAGGGAAAACTGGTGCTGAATTCCATAGGCACTGTCACTGCCTCTCCTGAGCTGATTTATTCACTGTATATTTCAAATGTTTAAAAATATGTTGAACTTGGAGTCTTACTGATAAAGTTACTAACATTAAGATTTGCAATTTGTCATTTATACAATTTTGTGAAGTGACAGTCTTTTGCCATTATAAAATTTACAAAATACTTAACCTTATTGCAATTGAACAAGTTTGAGGCTCAAGTCTAGTTATATAAATAAAACAAATTGAACTGCTGTAAAAGCTCACGGATGAAAAAATGCCTAACTATAAAGACAATTTAAGTGATTACCACATCTCTTTATATTATAATTGTACTTTTAATGTAAATAATTGTCTAGGTTAACCATTACATATTGTGGAAAGATACAGAAATAATGAATAGCTCTTCATGATGAATTAGAGCTCTGAATTTTTACAAGCATAGATTTGTATGCTCCTTAAAGAAAATTTGTAAGATAGGTACTCTAATTATCCCTTTTTATAGATGAGGAAACTGCATAGCAGAGATTCAATAATTTATCCAGGAGGTGGCTGGGTTTCAAGTGCAAGTACTGCCTAATTTTGACTGTGGCACCATGTAACATGGGGTTCAACAGAAACAGAACCTGAGATACTCTGAGAGTGGAGGGGAAATGAGAATATGGAGATGAGGGGATGAGAACTGCTGTTAATGCTAAAATGTTGACTATTTTCTAACAAGAGAAATGAGTTCCTAGCAATGGACTAAATTAAGAGGTTTCCAGTATTCCCTATCAAAAGAAAGACTGAAATGTTTACCAAGATCGTAGCTGACAATCATCACCACTTAGAGCACTTTGGAGTGAAATGGCACTTTAATAGCTTCTAGTTGATAAACTCTCTAGGTTTTAGCATCGAGTTGATAACATTGCAATTAAGATGATCTTTGAGCAAGAAAGTAATTAGACTGGGTTTTGGGGACTGGTTGTAAGGAGGGGACCAACTATCCAGCCTGATACAGCAGGAGAACAGAAGAAGGGTAGACTTATCTAGGGCTTCACCAGGAGAACAGAATCATTTGTGTTAAAAAAATAACATTGACTTTCCCCTATCTGGGATAAGTGGTTTGTTTGTTTAGAAAGTTGTCCAAATTTGTATTAGAATATTATATATGATGTTTGTGGTTTGAGATAAATATCATCAATATGCTTAAGTCTAGTAAAATTGTAGATAATACAAATTTCTGAAAGCAAACAGTGTTTCTTGAATAATTTTAGGTTTTGTATTATATAAATTAATTCTTTAGGACAGTTGAATATTAAAGTATTACTTGGTTTATATATATATAGGGAAATTATGTTCTGTGCACCAACTAAAGCAAAATGGAGAGCTTTATATTCCATGAAAGAAATTCTAAAATTTTTGAATAAATTTAGAAAATAATCCTGCTCTCATAGAAACAGGAGTTTCATTAATCTTAAATGGCAAAGAATAGACACTATTCTGGATCTATAATTCTTAAGGATAAGAAGCTTGGAAATGTTGATCCTGTCCATATAGTGGATGAAAGAGTAAAATAATGTGCAAGAAATTTACACATTCATCATTTTTATAGCACTTTAAAGTTTAAAGAAACCTCTTTGTCTTGAAATCAATGACACTTGCCTTTGGCAATTCAAAACAGCAAAAACAGGAAAGAGTGGGCTCATTCTTACTAGTTTCATGTGCAGCCAGAGAAATAAAGAGAAAAAATAGCCAAAATATATTATCATATTTGTTATTTCGTGTTGTTTTACCAACTAAGACACCTTCCAAACTACCAAGAGGTACTGCTACCTAAATTTGAGGATAATATTTACTTACTTAGTGTTGTCATTTATTTTATTTTGGGGGGAGGTTTCTACATGGGTGGCAGGGGGTTGTCATTTAAATATGGAATAAAAATTAATATTGCCTTTAAACCCAGGTACTTTAACTACAATTGTGACATTTTGATGTACCATGCTACTTTGTTGGGCCTGGGAGTCCTCTACTTTGAAACACAGAAATTGTGCGAAACTACTATCTACTACAATTATAAAATGAAGCACTACTTTTCTGTAAGCAGACAAGGTTCATTGGCTCTGCTGCACTTCATAGATACTGCTGAATATATTTTTCTAAATCAACAAACTCAAACATTTTTAATGAGGTGTCTCTACACGAATCTAACCTGCTTTTCTTCCATTCTCTCCAGTGACATCAACTTTTGCAGAAGTGCTTACAAGTCTCACATTAAATTGTCTGATACAGATTAGTTTACTCTGAAATCTCTGACTTCTCTAGTTCAACTGATTGAATAAAAACAGACCAGCCAAGCAGTGAGGTTATTTGCTGAATAGATGAAGATGTCTCCTCACAAAGTAAAATGCTCAGTCTTTTGGACCACTGATTTAGTCACAGGAATGGTCACAGAGGTGACTTCTCATACCAGTCCTATTGTCTATTTTCTTCTTGTTTATGAATCAGTGGCAACAGTTCTCTATAAAAGAACCACTTTTTAAATATCTTGGTCCTGAGAAAGCATTCCAATTGTTCTGCAACAATTTGCATTCATAGCGTATTTAGGGGAATTATACTGAAACTTATCTCTTTGAAATAATGTTTAAAACACATTCTATCTGAACAAAAATATTCTCCACACTTCAAAAATATGTAGAGCTTGTCTATCAGACAACAGATCTTATTGAATAACAGGAAAGGAATGTTAAATCACAATTATCTCTGTTATAACACATTCACTACTTAGTGTAACTCTGTCATCTTGGACATTTTGATTACTCATTTGAGCTGTAATGAAATAGATGATTTCTTTTTATTTTGTTTGAAGAAAACACAGGTTTTCTGAATCTCAAAGTGTTTTCTAATGAGGATAGCCGTTGTGGCATAGCAGGTAAAACTGCCACCTGCAACACTGTCATCCCAGATGGATGCCTGCTGGAGTCCTGGCTGCTCCATTTCTGATGCAGTTCCCTGCTAATGTGCCTGGAAAAGAGGCAGAGGATGGCTCAAGTCTTGGGCCCCTGACCCACTTGGGAGTCCACAGAATTTCCTGGATCCTGGCTTTGGCCTGGACCAATTTTGGTTATTGCTGTCATTGGAAAGTGAACCAGCAGTAGAAGATCTGTCTTTCCCTCTCTCTTTTTGCAACTCTGCTTTTCCAATTAACAAATCTTAAAAATATATCTTCCAATGATGCTCTTGAAAGTAAAATCTTGAAGTAATTATTTTCATTTTTGCTTTATTAGTAAGTATATCATGTTTGAGCACTAATTTCTTTTGACAGTTACCTCATTGGTGAACACTATGACGTAAAATGTACTTAATTTTTCCTTTTATTCTGATAAATTTTGTATTTGTCTTGTTTCTCTTACACCTCATAATAGTATGAACATCAGAGAGACTTAATATATATACTCTATAATCAGTTTTGTTAAATCATTTATTCTTCCTATTTGAGTTATAAGAATCCAATTTAAAAACATACAAATTTAATGTTCTTAAATACAAACCATAGCAGCCATCTCTCTTCATATCTTAGACTGAAAACATGTTTATATGGAGAATATTATGTATTGTAAAAATTTCATGGAAAATGATCAAAAACAAAGAGATTCTACAAAGTCAGAATCACAGCCAAATTCATACCTCAGAGATTAGTTAAAAACAGAACTATAGTCACTGCTTCTGAATACCAGATAGGACTATTGTCTTTGGAATGAATTATTAATTGTCCATGCTCTTCTGTGTTACATATTCCACATTCAACTTTTAATTGTAAGTATCCATTGACTGAGCTATAGCCATATGCCTGCCCCACCAAAGTGGTAAATTAAAGGTTATAGGGAGAGCCAGAGACTCAACTTTCTTTATTTTTTTTTTTTTTTTTTTGACAGGCAGAGTGGATAGTGAGAGAGAGAGAGACAGAGAGAAAGGTCTTCCTTTTTGCCGTTGGTTCACCCTCCAATGGCCACTCTGGCCGGCGCATCTCGCTGATCCGAAGCCAGGAGCCAGGTGCTTCTCATGGTCTCCCATGCAGGTGCAGGGCCCAAGCACTTGGGCCATCCTCCACTGCACTCCCTGGCCACAGCAGAGAGCTGGCCTGGAAGAGGGGCAACCGGGACAGAATCCGGTGCCCCGACCGGGACTAGAACCCGGTGTGCTGGCGCCGCAAGGCAGAGGATTAGCCTATTGAGCCACAGCGCCGGCCGTACTTACTATGGTTTCCAAATTGATAAAATTTTCCACTTGAAAACACTGTTTAATTTCCTCAAAATATTTATTTCCATTGTAAAGTTTGTTCAAAGTATAAAAGACATGTGTTTTAGCTAAATTTCATCCTTTAGCATTTCTAATTAATTATAAGGTTTGTTGAGAAATTTTCTTCTAATTATTCTTTAACTGTTATGTATGAGTCTTGAAAACACATTCTTACTGACTTTTGACTAAAAATATTTCTCATTGCATTGTGATTTATACATCCTATGTTATGTTAAAAGGCAGGTTATATTTATAGCCATAGAAAAAGGAGTAATGTGCAGAAAATGTAAGTGAGGTGCAGAGATAACTTGACTAATTACAGCTCAGATTTGCATCATTTGCACTTACTATGAGATTCAGCTGTTTGTTACAAGAGTAGGAAGTAGTCTATTTTCACATCAACATAGGTTGCGGTTCGCTATGTATAAGAAAAAACAAAAAAACAACTTTTGGCCATACTTATGTTTGTAAATAGCTTTATGCCCAATTTCACGATTCTTTATTTTTGTTCAACCTCTCCATTTTGACCAAAGCTTTGGAAGTTACACACTCTGTCATCATCATAAATGGGCTTATTTGGTCTCAGATCCCATCAGACAATACCATAACATTGGATTTTATATGGTGAGGAAAAAGAAATAGAACAATAGAAAAGAATAAACATCGGGTCACTTTTTTGGATGAGTTAAAGCAGAGAGGATTTTTTGATCATGCTGATTTAGGTGGACTAGACTTCTGTTTTAAGAAAATAATTGGTATGTTTCAGGTTCTATCTGCTTCCTTAACACTTCTTTAGCACTGTTACTTGATTATTTAGTGTTTTACCTAAATTGCTTCATGTTCATTTTATATGGTCTTTTTTAGGGCACAATATAGAAGCTCAGTTAAAAACAAAGTTCTCTGAATTTCACATAATTATTTTCCCCATTTTTAGCAGGCTCTCACCCAGGTTAGAGTCATTAAGGCATTAGTGCTACTCTCATTTACCATAATTTTGGGTTTGAGACCCAAACAGGTAATTCCTGACTTTTAGTATCTTCATGAACATACATTTAATTGAGATTTTTGTCATTTTTGTCATTCCAAGTGAAAATTTCATGAATGGCTGCATGCAAACATTTAAACTTTTGAGAGAATTCATCAGGATGATAATAAGAAAAGTTTAGAGTGTATTCCTTAGCTAAGCTCTCCATGAACCAAAAAAATCAAGGTCAATTGATCAAAGAATGAGATAGAAGAGCAGTCAATACATTTGAACTAAGTACCCAGAGTACCAATTCCTTGTAACTGAGTCTGTGTAATATCTGATATATTTATGAGTATTTTTGTGCAACAAGAAGTGTTAGTAATTGCCAAAATGTTTCCCACTCAACTAATAGGTTATTCAGAGCAATTTTAGTACCTAGTAACAAAATGTAAAGAACTCTGTTCCACAATCCCAGTTGTTGCGGCACATTCTGCCACAGAGTCCTTAGTAAGGTACATATTTCTAATCATTGCCACTTTTATTTACTCCAAGTAATAAAAGGAAACCTGTCCAGAAGCATGAGTATCCCCTGGTAATCTTTTATTTGACATAATTTTGATGGTGGAGGAATGGACTAATGGTCTGTTTCTTATTACGAAGCAAGAAAGGCACCATTGAACTTTTTTATCCATATGGGCCCTTTACCTTTCATCCATCAAGACCTCAGATTACCCATGCATAAGGTTTGCCATGAAATCCTCATAAACATAGTCATTAAAGGTTGTAAGAGTGCTAAGCTATCTTGGCACATAAGTCAGTTTGCAAAGAACCTCCATTTCAAATTTTGTGCAAACCTGACCTGTGACCTATTCAATGATCCCAGTTCTTGTATCCCATGACTTAAATTAAAACAAGAAGTGAAAATAAATGAACTATAAGTGTCAAGGATATAGGGTGAACTAAGGGATCCGTCAGTCATGTAAGGATATGGGTTTGGCATAACAGATCCAATATTTCACTAAGTTACAAAATTTAATTATCCTGAGCTTTTTTATTTGAGAGGCAGAGAGAGAAATATGGATAAACAGAGAGAGATAATTCCCCCAAAGGCTAGCAATGAACCAGGACTGGGGAACTCAACCCAGGTCTCCCCCAATTGTGGCAAGGACTCAATTACTTGAGATATCACTTTCTACCTACCAGGGTCTGCATTAGCAGAATGCTGGGGTTGACAGCTATTGCCAGAAGTCAAACCTAGGCATTCCAGTGTGCTTGCAGGTATCTTAACTGGCATCTTAACTGTTCAGCCAAACTCTATCCCCTGATTTTGAAATGTTAACTATAGCAGTATCCTAACAAGCAAAAGAAGTAGACATAAGAAAGGTAATGTTAGGAAATGTAAAAGCTTCATCATGGCAGAGAAATCTTGATCAATGATCTTGAGAAAGCTGTCTACAACTAAGAGATTTCTTCTACTTTAGGGGAAATAGTCCTAATGATTTGTACATTAAAGTATTCATTAGATGTTCAGTTCCAACAATTGAGGAATTCTCTTGAGTTGTGAGATGTCAACCCTGAACTTTGAAGCCTGAAGGCTTATTGCAGTGTTGTTGAGAGCAACTTGATATGGTCCTTTCCAATGAGGTTCAAAGACATTCTTTCTCTGAGCTCTCTTTTCTAGATCTTAAAGGTTTTAATAGGCCTCAGTTAGTGGATCCTGAAAATCTTTTTAACTTGAGAAAAATACACTTTGACATATTGCATTAAAGTCTTGTAATATTTAGTCATTTCAGAGTTTAGGAAGGTGCAAGATTTATGAAGTTCCATTATTAGGGGCAATAACTATTTCATAAAGGATTCAAACTATGTTTCCCAGTGGAAGTGAATCCAATTGCCATTAATCTTAAATACCTGTGACCAAGGCAATCCAGAAGGTTCAATTAACTCTGCTTAAAGTCATTGTATTTGCAACATCTTATTTAACTGTTTTACAACTTGTCCAGTGAAATCTGCTTCTATAATTGGAGATTTTTCCAGGAATGTCTCATGAGGGAAATACATAATTTGAATAACCTTTTAAGCTACTGTTATAGTATTGGCCTTCCTGCATGAAGACACTTCTATATATTCAGAGAACATGCACTGGGATGGTAACTGACTGAAATCCCTTTCTAAGAGTTTAAGTAGCCTATCAGGTAGAAGAAGTATATCTGAAATTTTGATTGTCTTCCCAAGATTATGGACTTCACAAGCCAAACATGTATCATAAACAATATAATAATTTTATAACAGTCACAACACCAATTTTTTTATTTTACAAATTTTATTGTTTTATCCACTCTGAGGAAGGAGTATAGGACTTTAATAATGGAAACTTTAAGGACTCAAGGAAGAACCAGACAACTTTATAAGGTCTCTGGGATACCAGATTTAACATTGCTGCTGCATTTTGATTTTGTTCTCCAATTCAGAAACATGAATACCACTATTTATTAAATAGGTTATCATTTGTAATTTGGGACCAATAGTATGGAGTTATTTGAAATTGCATAGCTTAAAAATTCAATTATATCTAATCATTCCTTCTTTTATTCTGAAACAGTTTCCATACTCTTTCTTAGTTAGAAAATACTCCTAATATCTTCCTTATAAATTCACTCATCAAAACACTTCTCATTTTACTTACTTTCCATACATACTACCATAGCATCCCCAGTTTCAAATACATTAATTAGAATTTTAGTATTTACTAATTGTGATACAGTATCCTGAAGACTAATTGAAATATGTTCTTCCCTGTGACAAATTCTCCATGTTTTACTGACAAACCCATCTATTTAGCTTCTTTATATTGCAAAAAAGCGAGATTCTAAAGCAAATATTTTCAAAATATACATTTATATTTTAGTATATTCAGTATTTTAATTTACCTAGAAATGAAACATACAGTATCTATTCATTAACTGAACATGACTTTAAGATTTAAGTTACAAAAAATAATTGTGAAATTCTAACAAGTTTATATATAAAATCTTGATAGCATTGTATTCAGACCTTTGTTTCAACCCCATCAATGTCTTCTTCATTTACCTTTTATCTTAATAACTTTCTAAAAATTCCCACTTTCCTAGGATGAGTTCTTTGACTTCCCTTTCACCTTTCCATGTTCTCTTGTTAATTGGTCTAAGGATTTTATCAGCATTCACAAAAGCCATGGGGGAAAACACTAAGTAGATCTGATAAGACTTCTCTGAAAGCACACTGATTTTGCAGAAGGAAGTTACATAGGGTATCCATGTGAAAAGAACCTTCTTAACCATAGCATTTGCCATGATTTGGGAAATGGGGATATTTAGTGAATGGTCCAGTCATCATACAGCCAGTTCCGTGTGGCTTGCACTTGAAGCATATCAGCTGCTTCACCTACGGTAGTACATTTGGCATGCAGAGATGGAATCAGAGTTCCCCAGGGGCACTTCCAGTGACTTCTCTCCTGTCCACCAGGCTAGCTGTTCTATTGGAGAGCTTCTGAGAGTTTAGAATGTATGGAGCTATTTCTGTTCCACAGAGAACTGTGTCTTACATAAACAGACATGATTTCCCACTCTGCAGTATTTTGAACTCAAGACTAGGCCCCTAAATTAATTATTCTAGGAGTTTATTTTAGTAAAGGCTCCTCAAGAAGCTCGTGATGCTGTTCTACAAGATGAAACAATTTCCTCACATTATGCCCTATGGTTTAATTTCTTGATTTTGCTCTGCACTCACTAGTCTTTAATTTCTCTTGTCCCTGCATAATTTTCACATGAGAGGGGACAGTTGTAAGTCTGGTGGCTAAAACTCAGTTTGACTAAAATCTGAATTTGAAGCTAGAATCAGGTCAAAGCAAGCACTCTCTTTTAACTTCATTTTAGCTATTGCATATAACAACCAGAGGATTATGTAGTGTTCTATTTACTTTGTAAGCTTCATTTCCTTATGCATCTAGTGAAATGCTGTCAGCTATGGCTTAATAACCTTGGTGACAAAATGTCACCAATGAATCAAAAGTTCTTCAACCTTATTTTATCTCCAAAATTGTTTAATGGAGTGATAAATTATTTTGCATAAAAATTTTAAATTATGGACTGAATTTTAAATTTTTTGCAATTCTTTGAGCTATTTTAGCAAAATGGTAATTGAGCAAAAAGTTAAAACTCAGAGAACTGAGGCAAAATTGGATAGTGAGAAAAGCAATCAAAATGAATTCAGAGCCCAATCCAATCCTATTTCATCACATCCTTAGAGTGTTTTTTCGTTTTCACTTGCTTTTTTTCAAAGAATTTTTAAGGAGAGAATGTGGATTAGTTGAGCTTTTTATATGCCTCCAGGTACCACTTAAACATGTCCCTATTCTTTTTGTTTGTTTTTGCAGCGGTTCCTGTCTCCTTTTATAACATAATTAATGAATAAACAATTTTGTCTGAATGAAAACGTACCTACCATGACCTCTGTAACTTACCTACATGTTAAATCCGATTCATTTTTCTTTTTTCTTTTTTTTTGACAGGCAGAGTGGACAGTGAGAGAGAGAGACAGAGAGAAAGGTCTTCCTTTTGCCGTTGGTTCACCCTCCAATGGCCACCGCGGCTGGCGCGCTGCAGCCGGCACAACGTGCTGATCCGATGGCAGGAGCCAGGTGCTTCTCCTGGTCTCCCATGGGGTGCAGGGCCCAAGCCCTTGGGCCATCCTCCTCTGCACTCCCTGGCTACAGCAGAGAGCTGGCCTGGAAGAGGGGCAACCGGGATAGAATCTGGCGCCCCGACCGGGACTAGAACCCGGTGTGCTGGCGCTGCAAGGCGGAGGATTAGCCTATTGAACCGCGTCGCCGGCCCACCGATTCATTTTTTTCTGACCCTATCAAGCAAAACTCCCTACACAACTCAGGCCTGTTTCTCATGACCTCCAAAGATCATACTCTATCTTATATTCTAAACTAACCCTGGATTCAAAAGTCAAAAGGTTTGGAGCATTAATATAAAGAGAGAGGAGTTTTGGCTAAAAGAACATACCCACAGTCCAGGAGCTCAGTGAGAAAACAGAGGACCTCAAAGGGGTCAGTGGAAACTGATTTCTTTCTTCAAGGAGTCTATGCAGCTGCCAGCAATTACCTCACTCCCCTTTCTGGATGCCAAAGCTGTTAAAAAAATAAAGTTACAACAAATCTGATTTTGTAGATCTTAATTGGCTTTATTTGTGATACTAGAATTGGCACCCATATGGACCAAAAGTGGCCCAGAATTCCCCATTCCACCACATCAGGTGGTATCTATAGTTGGAGAAGATACAGTGATTAAAAAAAAAAAATGGAAGTGAGGGGCTGGCTCTGTGGCACAGTGGGTTAACGCCCTGGCCTGGCTGGCCTGGGGCACCAGCATCCCAAATGGGCACCGGTTCAGGACCTGGCTGCTCCACTTCCGATCCAGCTCTCTGCTATGGCCTGAGAGGTAGTGGAGGATGGCCCAAGTCCTTGGGCCCCTGCACCCATGTGGGAGACCCCGAGGAAGCTCCTGGCTCCTGACTTTGGATTGGCACAGCTTTGGCCATTGTGGCTAATTTGGGAGTGAACCATCGGATGGAAACCCCACCTCCCCTCTGCCTCTCCTCTATCTGTGTAACTCTGACTTTCAAATAAATAAATCTTTAAAAAAATGGAAACAAGGTACAATGACAGCCTTTCTGGTTAGCGCTTGAGTGTGTCTTATTTGAACACTGTTTAAACAGTTGGCTACTTGTGATTGACTGAGACTTGGCTGCTTCTGAAAACAATGAGTTGAAGTCTACTAACATATCACATAAGGTTACTGTTCACGAAACAAAGTATAACCTTTAAGACAAACTTAGAGTATGTACGGAGGCATCCTTAGACCAAATTTAACATGTTTAATTACCAGCTATTTGATAACTTTATTTAAATTAGTACTTTACTTCCATAATTACATGAGAATCACATATATTGTCTTTCCTATACCCATCCACATCTTTATGCTATTATTTTAGTATACATATATATTTAAGATTTATTTATTTATTTGAAAGGCATAATTATAGAGAAAGAAGAGAGATGGAGGGAGGGAGGGAGAGGGAGAGAGAGAGAGAGAGGGAGAGAGGGACAGAGAGAGACCCTTCCATTTACTGGTTTTCAATCTAAATGGCTGCAAAGGCCAGGATAGTCCAAAGCCAGGAGTCAAAAGATTCATCCTGGTCTCTATGTGGGTTCAGGGGCCAAAGTCCATGGACCATCTTCTAGTGCTTCCCCAGCTGTAGTAGCAGTGAGCTGGATTGAAAGCGGGGTAGGCCGGCAACGCGGCTCAATCCTCCGCCTGCGGCGCCGGCACACTGGGTTCTAGTCCCGGTCGGGGTGCCGGATTCTGTCCCGGTTGCCCCTCTTCCAGGCCAGCTCTCTGCTGTGGCCAGGGAGTGCAGTGGAGGATGGCCCAAGTGCTTGGGCCCTGCATCCCATGGGAGACCAGGAGAAGCACCTGGCTCCTTGCTTCGGATCAGCGCGATGCGCCAGCCTCAGTGCGCTGGCCACTGCGGCCATTGGAGGGTGAACCAATGGCAAAGGAAGCGCTTTCTCTCTGTCTCTCTCTCTCACTGTCCACTCTGCCTGTCAAAAAAAAAAAAAAAAGCGGGGCAGCAGGTACTCACATAGGATGACAACATTGATGATAAAGGTTAAACTAGCTGTGTTGCATCAGCCCCTTTTTTTTTATATTTTTAAACTTCACATTTTTTTAAATTCAATATGATAGTATTATCATTATCATACATATCACTCTCAAAGCAATGAATATTTATTAAAATAAGATTAGATTACTTATATTGCTTTATTTTTTTCATTCATATCTGGTATTATTTTCCATCATTAGTATTGATCTACTGATTCTTAATTCTTTCAGCATTTTTTTAGATAATCTTTACTCAATCTTTTATAAAACTTTATTTACAAAGCCGGCATTATGGCATCGTGGGTAAAGTCTCTGGCTGCAAGGCAGACATCGAATATGGGTGCCAGCTCAAGTCCTGGCTGCTCCACTTTCTTTCTTTTTTTTAAAGATTTATTTACTTATTTGAAAGACATAGTTATAGATATGCAGAGGTAGAAACAGAAAGAAGTCTTCCATCTTCTGTTTCACTCCTCAGACGGCCACAATGGCCAGAGCCATGCTGATCTGAAACCAGGGGCCAAGACTTTCTTCCAGGTCTCCCACATGGGTGCAGGGGCCCAAGAACTTGGGCCATCGTCCACTGCCTTCTCAGGCCACAGCAGAAGCCCGATTGGAAGTGGAGCAGCAGCAACATGAACCAGCTCCCATATGGGATGCCAGAACTGCAGGTGGGGACTTTACCCACTATGCCACACACCAGCCCCCATGCTCCACTTTTATCTAGCTCCCTGCTTACGGCCTGGGAAGGGCAGCGAAGGATGGTTCAAATGTTTGACCTTTCCACCCATGTAGGAGACCTGGATGAAGCTCCTAGCTCCTAGTTTTGGTCAGTCCCAGTGCTGGCCACAGAGGCTATCTCGGGAGTGAATTAGCTGGTAAATATATATATATATATATATATATATATATATGCCTCTCCCTTTCTTTCTATCACTCTGATTTTTTATTAAATAATTCTTTAAAGCAATTTTATTTATTTGAAAGGCAGAGTGTCAGAAAGAGGAGGAGAGAGAGAATGAGAAAGCCATCTTTCATCCTAGGTTCAGTCCTAAAGTGACTCAAACAGCCAGGACTGGACCAGTCTGAAACCTGAAGCTGAAAATTCCATCCTGGAATCCCACATGTGTGGCAGGGTCCCAAGTACGTGGCTTGGATCATCATCCACTCCCTTCCCAAGTGAAAGAAATTTGATTTGAAGTGGAGAAGCTGGGACTCAAATCAGCACTCCAGTATGAGATGCTAGTGTTGTAAGCAGCAGCTCAACATCTTGCATCACAATGCTGACCTCTACTCAGCAATTTTTGAAAGAAAAGTTGTTGTGGAAGTTTTAACCAGAGCCATTAGGCAAGAAATCAAATCAAAGGGGATGCAAATTGGGAAGGAGAAAGTGAACATAGCCCTATTTGCAGATGACACTATTCGATATATAGAAGAACCAAAGATTCCATTAAGAGACTATTGGAGGGGCTGGGCACTGTGGCCTCTCCTCTCTCTGTGTAACTCTGACTTTCAAATAAATAAATAAATCATTTTTTTAAAGACTATTGGAACTTATAATAGAGTTTGGTAAAGCATTAGGATATTAAATTAACACACAAAAACCAATAGCCTTTGAAAACACAGACAATGCCATTGCTGAGAAAAAAATTTCTAAGGTCAATACCATTCACAATAACTAACAAAAAAATTAAATACCTTGGAATAAATTTAACCAAAGAAATCAAAGAACTCTAAAAGAAATAGAGGAAGATACACACACACACACAGAGAGAGAGAAACAAAAAAAGAAAAATCTTCATTTTTATGGACTGTAAAAATTAATATCATGAAAATGTCCATACTACTGAAAACAATTTAAAGGTTCAATGTGATCTCAATCAAAATACCAATGACATTCTTCTCAGACTTAGAAAAAATGATGCTAAAAATCATATGCAAACACAAAGAACCCCAAATAGCTGAAGGAATCTTATACAACAAAAGCAAAGCTGAAGTATCATAGTACCAGATATAAAGACATACTAAAGGGCAGTTATAAATGAAACAACATGGTTTTGGTAAATAAAGACCTGGAAGGCCCCTTGCTCAACAGGCTAATCCTCTGCCTTGCGGCGCCGGCACACCGGGTTCTAGTCCCAGTCGGGGCGCCGGATTCTGTCCCGGTTGCCCCTCTTCCAGGCCAGCTCTCTGCTGTGGCCAGGGAGTGCAGTGGAGGATGGCCCAAGGGCTTGGGTCCTGCACCCCATGGGAGACCAGGAGAAGCACCTGGCTCCTGCCTTCAGATCAGTGCGGTGTGCCGGTTGCAGCGCACCGGCCGTGGTGGCCATTGGAGGGTGAACCAACGGCAAAAGGAAGACCTTTCTCTCTGTCTCTCTCTCACTGTCCACTCTGCCTGTCAAAAATAAAAAAAATAAAATAAAAAAATAAATAAAGACCTGGAGACCAATAGAACAGAATTGAAACTCCAGAAACTGATCCATATATCTACAACCAATTTATTTTTCACAAAGAAGCTAAAATCAATCCCTGGAGAAAGGATAGTCTCTAAAACAAATGGTTCTGGGAAAACTGAATGTCTGAATGCAGAAGTATGAAACAAGACCACTACCTAACACCTTACACAAAAATCCACTCGAATGAACAATCTAAATCTATGGCCTGATACCATCAAATTACTAGATAATATTGGGGAAACTCTGAGTGACATTAGCATAGACAAAGATATAGAATTAGCATTGGAAAAGACCCCAGAAGTACAGGCAATCAAATCCAAAATTGGCAAATGGAATTACATCTAGCTGAGAAGCTTTTGCACTGCCAAAGCGCTCAAACTGAAGAGACAAAGAGTAGAATGGGAGAAAATATTTGCAAACTATGAAACTGATAAAGGATTAATATCCAGAATCTATAAAGACTTCAAGAAACTAAGCAACACAACAACAACAAAAAGGAGTCCAGCTAAGAAATGGGCAAAGGACTTGAACAGGCATTTTTCCAAAGAGGAGATTCCAGTGGAAAATGGACATATAAAAAATACTCAGGATCACTAGCCATCAAGGAAATGCACATCACAACCACAATAAGCTTTCACCACACTCCATTTGTAATGGCTGTCTTACAGATATCAACAAACAATAAACGTTTGACAGGATGTGGGGAAAAGTTTTCCCTAATTCACTGTTCGTGCAAAAGCAAACTGGTGCAGTCACTGTTCAAGTCAGCATGGAGATACCTCAGGAATCTGAATATAGACCTGCTATATCACCCAGCCATTCCACTCCTGGGAATTTACCCAAAAGATATGAAATCAGCATATGACAGTGATATGTTTATTGCAAATGTATTCATAATAGCTAAGACATGGAATCAACCCAGATGCCCATGTACTGATGACTAGATATGGTATACATACACTATGGAATACTACTCAGCAATAACAAATGAAATCTTGTCTTTTGCAACAAAATGGATGCAATTGGAAACCATTATACTTAGTAAAATATGACAGTGCCAAAAAAAGAAGAAAACCAGATACCATATGTTTTCCCCAATCTGCGGTAACTAATAGAGTACCTAAAATGTAATCTATAGGAACAAAACTGACATGTTGAGATTCAGTGACTGTTTACAGTCCTTATCTCGACTAGTGCTTTTTTTTTTTTCTTCATTCTATTTGTTGAATGCTATACTTAGTGTAGGGTTAATCTCGTGAGCATAAAGTAAACTGAAACAGATCTGTGTAAAAATTAAGAGTTGGAATAGGAGAGGGAGAAGGAAGAAAATCGGGTATGTGGGCGGGAAAGAGAGCAGGGTGGAAAATATTGTGCTATTGAATATGTTTATAGGAAATGCATGGGATTTGTATACCTTAAACAAAATAAAAAATAGATCTACCACATTATTCATCTATCTCACTTTTGAGTATATATTTGACAAGAATGAAATCAGCATATCAAAGAGGTACCTGTAAGGTATGGGTATTGTCCCACAGCAGGTCAATCCACTGCGTGGGACACTTATATCCCGAATACCAGTTGAGTCCCAGCTACTTCATTTCCAATCTAGCTTTCTGCTAATGTGCCTAGGAGGCAACTGATGATGGCTGATGTATGGAGTTCCTGACATCTGGCTTTAGCCTGGCCTCATCCAAGCTCTTATGGGTATTTGGGTAGTGAAACAATGTATTGAATATATTTTACCCTGTCTCTCCCTCTGCCTTTCAGATAAATAAATTAATCATTTCCTTTGAAAAAAGAGAAAGAGAAAAAAAGAGAATGGTTTATCTGCTTATTCCATTATGGTTTGGAAGAAATGTATTTCCAGCATTTTGAAGAATTTATTCCATTGTTTTTGATTTCCAAAATTTCTCTTACAAATCAGTGAACTTTTTGTTGCTTCTTAAAAGATAATGAATCTTCTTTTTTCTGATTTTTTTGTTGTTTTGAAGCATAGTTTTTTGTATTTTTTTTTTTTGACATGCAGAGATAGACAGTGAGAGAGAGAGAGAGAGAGAGAGAGAGAGAGAGAAAGGTCTTCCTTTCCATTGGTTCACCCCCAAGATGGCCGTTACAGCCAGTGCACTGCGCCAATCTGAAGCCAGTAGCCAGGTGCTTCCTCCTGGTCTCCTATGCGGGTGCAGGGCCCAAGCACCTGGGCCATCTTCCACTGCCTTCCAGGGCCACAGAAGAAAGCTGGACTGGAAGAGGAGCAAAAGGGACAGAATTCAGCACCCCGACCGGGACTAGAACCCGGGTGCTGGTGCCATAGGTGGAGGATTAGCCAAGTGAGCCACAGCGCTGGCCTAAAGCATAGTTTCTCCATAATCTGCCTAGATGTGGCTGTCTGAATATCCATTTTTCATCTGTTTTGCTGAACTTTATATTTAAAAAAATCATGGAGTTCAATCCATTTTCTCAGTTTTGGAAACTTTCAGGAACATTTCTTCTAATATTCTTCTCAAGTATATTATTTTTATTTCCTCTTACACTCTCATTACAGGTATGTTAGACTTTATTATTATGTCTATGTATACTTGATAGATACTGTAGGAGTATTTTTACATGTGTCTTTTTCTTTCTTTTGGCTTAAATCTCAATGCTTTCTACAAACAAGCTTCACAGTTTACTAACTTTTATGCTTCTGTGTATATATCACATATGTCTTAGTTTTTCATTCAATTTTTAGAATTTTCTTGTTCAGAACTCTACATACATTTTAAAAAAGATTTATTTATTTATTTGAAAGTCAGATTTACACATAAAAGGAAGAGAGGCAGAGATAGAGGTATTCCATCCGCTGGTTCACTCCTTAATTGGCAGCAGTGGCCTTAGCAATGGCAGATCTAAAACCAGGAGCCAAGTGCCTCCCCCAGGTTCTAACATGGGTTTAGGTTCCCAAGGACCTGGACCATCCTCCACTGCTTCCAAGGCCATAGCAGAGAGTTGGATAGGAAGTGGAGCAGCCTGGACTAGAACCGGTGCCCATATGGCATGCTGGCACTGCTGGTGGTAGACCTACCTGCCACACAACAGTGCCAACCCCTCTACATACCTTTTAAAAGATTCAAATTTTCTTTTAAGTTAGTTCACAAATTGCTTAATTTTCTTGTAGATATTAACACAGATTTTTTTAAAGTTTTGATATGATAATGCCAAAATCCATATCTATTCTATGCATGTTTTTTCCATCATAAATTTCCAAAATTTGTTATTGATAACTGATTTTGCTTTTTGTTTTGGCTTATGAAGCACAAATATTTATTTCTCACGGTTTTTGGAGGCTGGGAAATCCAAGATCAAAATGCTGTTAGATTTGCTGTCTGCCAAGAGCCTGTTGTCTTCTTGTGTCTTCATATAGTGCAACGAGTGAGAGAACACTCCAGGCCTTTTTTAAAAAATTTTATTTGAGGTATCCAAGTTTCACATATTTCATATATATATATATATATATATATATATATATATACATAGATAGATAGATAGATAGATAGATTTAGGAACATAGTGATATCTATCCTGCCCTTCTTCACACTCATGCTCCCACCCTTTGTCCTCCTCCCCCTCTTATTCACATTCTTAATTTTTACAAAGATCTATTTTCAGTTTACTTTATGATCATAAGATTAACCTACACTAAGTAAAGAATTTAATAAATAGTATGAATACTGAAATACTGTTCCTTAATAGTAGGAACAAAGGATGTAAATGACCACAGAATCACAAAAGGTCAATTTCAATACTGTACATTACATTTCAGGTACTCTATTAGTTACTACAGATCAGGAAAAATGTATGGTATCTTTTTTTGGGACTTGCTTATTTCACTAAGTATAACAATTTCCAGTTGCATTTTGTTGAGAAGAAAGGATTTCATTTTTTTTTTAACTCTGAGTGGAGTTTCATAGTGTATTTATTCCTTTATTTCTTTATATAGTCATCAGTTTATGGACATCTGGATTTATTCCATATCTTAACTATATTGAATTCCACTGCAATGAACAAGGGTTACAGATAACTCTTTCATGTACTGATTTCATTTTGTTTGGGTAAATTCCCAGGAATTGATTTGCAAATGTTGATCAATCCCCGCATACCAGTGATAAATCCCACTTAGTATGAGTGAATGATCTTTCTGATGAGTTGTTGGATTAGATCAGCTAATATTTTGCTCAGGATTTTTACATATATATTCATCAGGGTTATTGATCTATAGTTTTTTTTTTTTTCTCTGTTATTTCTTTTTTGGGTGTAGATTGATGCTGGCTTCATAGAAGGAGTTACGGAGAAGTCCTTCATCTCAATTGTTTTGGATAGCTTGTGAAAAGTTGAAATTAGTTCTTTAAATATCTGGTAGAATTCCTCAGTAAGCCATCTGGTCCTGGGCTTTTTTTTTGTTGGGAGGATCTTCATTACTGATTCAATCTCCATTTGGTTATTGATCTATTTAGGTTTTCAATATCTTAGTGCCTCAATTTGGGTAGATTTTATGTTATTTATCCATTTCTTTTAGGTTTTCTGATTTGTTGGCATATAGCTCTTTGTAGTAATTCCTAATGATTCTTTTTTATTTCTGTGGTATCTGTTGTAGCATTTCCATTTTCATCTCTGATTCTATTGATTTGGGTATTTCTCATCTCCACTTTTTTTTTTTTTGGTTAGTTTGGCCAATGATGTATCAATTTTGTTTATTTTTCCAGAAAAAAACAAACAAACAGCTCTTCTTTTCATTGATTTTCTATGTTTTCTTAAGCTTTCAATTTTGCTCAGTTCTTCTCTAATTTTACTTATTTCTTTTCTTCTCCTGCTTTTGGTTTTGGGTTTATTGTTGTTTTTCCAGTTTCTTTAGATGCATTAATGGCTCATTTATTTGGTGCATTCCCAATTTCTTGACATAGGCACCAATTGTTGCAAGTTTTCCTCTTAACACTCTTTTTTTCTGGGTCCCATAAGTTTGGTATGTTGTACTGTCATCTTCATTCTTTTCCAGAAATATTCAATTTCTCTTTTGATTTATTCTATGACCCATTGTGCATTCAAGAGCATCTTATTCATCTTCATGTGTTTGCATATGTTTTAGGGATTCTTGAGTTTTTAATTTCCAGCTTTATTTCACAGTTGTCAAAATGATGCATGGTATGATTTCAGTATTTTTTTTTAATTTGCTGTAACTTGCTTTGTGGCCTACCATATGATCCACCCTAGAAAAAGTTCAATGCACTTATGAAAAAAAATGTGTATTATGCAACTGTGGGATGAAAGGTTCTGTAGATATAAGTTAAGTGCATTTGGTCCATAGTGTAGATTAGGTAATAATGTTGTTTCTCTTTTGATTTTTCTGGCTAGTTGATATGTACACTGATAAAAGTGAGGTGCTGAAGTCCCCCATAACTATTGTATAATAGTCTATGTCGCCCTTTAGATCAGTTAACATTTGTTTTAAATAGCCAGGAACCCTGGCATTAGGTGGGTATACATTTATTATAGTCACATCTTCCTGTCAAATTGATCCCTTAATCATTACATATTGTCCTTCTTTGTTCTTTTAACAATTTTTCTGGGAGCCAGAGCCATGGCACAGTAGGTTAATCCTCCACCTGAGATACCAGCATCCCATATTGGCACCGGTTCTAGTCCAGACTGCTCCTCTTCCAATCCAGCTCTCTGCTATGGCCTGGGAAAGCAGTAGGAGATAGCTCAAGTGCTTGGGCCCCTGCACTCACATCAGAAGACAGGGAAGAAGCTCCTTGCTCCTGGCTTTGAATAGGCACAACTCAGGCCATTGCAGCCATTTGGGGAGTGAACCAATGGAAGCAAGACCTTTCTTTCTGTCTCTTCCTTTCACTGTCTGTAAATATATCTCTCAAATAAATAAAGAAAATCTTAAAAAAACATTTTTTTTCTGTTAATATCTATTTTGTCTGATATTAAGATGGCTAAACTTTCTCATTTCTGCTTTCCACTAACATGGATATATTTTTCCATCATTTTGCTTTCAGTCTGTACGTGTCTTTGTTGCTGTCACTGAGGCAGCAAATAGATGAGTCTTGTTCTTTAATATATTCACCAAGTCTATATATATACATATATATATATATATTCATCAAGTCTGTATATATTAATTAGAAAGTTTAGGCCTTTTACAAAAAAAAAGAGTTGATACTGTTTGTAGGTAAGTGGATTCAAAACTTTCCTGTTATTTTTGCAATCTGACCTCACCTCCTGCACTCTTCCTTCAAAATAAATCAAAATTTTGATCCTGGGATATTGGCTCCATTAGTTCTTCACCACACCTCACTATAAACAGTGCAAGTAAAACTGATGTGAGCTTCAATTTCCTTTCCCTGTATTTCATTTTGACTAATAATTATCTGTCATGGCCATTGCTGTGGCATAGTATGCTGAGATTCCGCTCACGGTACCCTCACACCATGTGGGGAGTCTTGGCTACTCCACTTGCAATCCAGCTCCATGCCAATGGACTAGGAAAGCAGTGGAAGGTGGTACAGGTGCTTGGTGCCTACACCTGTGTGGGAGACCCCAGAAGAAGCTCCTGGCTCCTGGCTTCATATAGGCACAGCTCCCGCTGTTAGGGTCATTTGGAGAAAGGTAGAAGACCTTCCTCTCTATCTTTCCCCCTCTCTGTAACTCTGCCTCTCAAATAAATAAATCTTTAAAAAATTTGACATTGTCTTTGATGGTTTTCATGAAAATATATAATACATAATTAGAGGTTTCTGCCTTATGTTATCACTTTAAATTAATACATCCCATTATTCATCACTTGTTATCCATATTAAGCTTTACCAAATTAAATTCAGAAAAATTGAATTAAGTCTCTGATATAATCTCTACTTCCTAATCCAGTTCAGAAAAAAATTTCTTTTGTCTTCTGGTTGAATTTATTGCTCAGATTTTCATTTTCACTTTTCTTTTTCATAACCATTTCAGTTTTTTTTTTATTTTTTTAAAGATACCAGTCTTGTCAGATTCATATTCTAATAATTAATCAAAAATTAGCCTTCAAATTTGAGTAGAATAGAAACATATCAGTTATTATAGTTGAGAAAATCTCATTTCCAGCACACACATACTCAAATATGATAGTTACAGTGAGTAATACAGATTAAAATTCTGAAAACAGAAAATATGTGTTTACAACCCTTTTTTTAGTGTTAAAACTCATGTTTTGGAATGGTGTATACCCATGTTATTATAAAACATAATGAGCTTTAATGGCAGTTGATGTCAGGAAACTTGTATTTTACCTCAAAAAATATTTAAAAAAATATAAGGAAGAAACAGAGCTGTTGATACATTTCATTTTCAAACCAAATCAGTACTTTTGAATTTAAATATATGAATGAAGGTCTTGAAATTCCAGGGATTTCACCAAAAGGGAATTCAGTCTGCAATATATGCTTTGTTATATGCCAGCAGATACATTTATTCAGTTAGCAAACAACCCAGCACTAATGTGAAATCAGGCTGTGTTTGAGACTTTAATTAAATGGAAATATATTGTTTTAGCAGTGAGAAAGAAAACAACTTGCTATTAAATTCCTAAGCAGGAAATGCTAGAATTGCAGTTTTAATTGTTTGAGAGTCTGCACATACCCAGCCCACAGCCTTATATGGGAGTAAATGGGTTGCATCTATTGATAAGCTAAAATATGTAGATAAAATCACTTCATTTTTAAAACTCAGTATATAGTATTTATTAATCTGGATGCCATTTCAACATTTATGGGTCAGTTCTTACCTTAGTCTATGTCTTTCTCCCCCCCCCCATTATTTTAACAAGAATACAATATCTTAGATCTGAATAAAACATAGTGACTCCTTAATATCTCATGCTATACTTACAATGTAAAAGGTAAACTCTGGATCATTTTAATACCTTTTAGTAATTTTACAAATTGTGCTACATTAAAATGAACACCTACATCTAAAAACTTTTCATAAAAACTATTCACAGACAGAATTTACATAATGTTTTACCATAATTAGATATGAACTGTTTTTGTTAATATTTCTTCTTCTGATTATATTGCATTAATTTTGTCTGATGACCGTACAAATCATCCATAATTAATTTAATTTAAACAAATAAACAAACTATTCAGGGTTTTTGTATGCTTTATTCAATTTCCTAACTGAATAAATTGAACTGTTGGCATAAGATAGTAGCAGGCATTTAGTTCCCTTAGTTCTACCTAAATATTATTCTCTGATTTATTCTTGTCTTGTCCATATGGTATGTCTCAACCTTAAGAAAGTACTTAAAATGACCTGTCATTTTCTAATTTTTTATAGTGTGGAGGATCTTAAAAATAAAATATGATGCCTTATGGTTAATTGTGCTTTATATTTAACTTGAATAAAATTTGCATTCTCTGAAAATAAGATCATGTCATTGCAAATATATTCAGTGCCTACTGTGTTAGATCTAAACTTACAGTGGAACTAGCCACATAATATATTTGAGAAGGGAAGGTGTATTGTAAGTTAACGAAAGGTGAAGCATATTTTTTTTATTTGTACTTTGTTTAAGGTCAGTCTGGAAAGAGAGAAATGTTTAGATGAGGAAAGATGATTGACATTCCACGTCTAATTACCTTATTGCTGAGGATTGCAGGATGACTGCCAAATTTATCATTGATTTGTAGAAGAGTTCCGAGTAGAAATTTGACGAGAGGTAGCTGAAGCAATGCAAGAGGTGAAGCATAAATATCCCCAAACAGCCTATTTTCCATATTGAAATGCATTTCTTCTAAGATCGGAAAGCTTTAATGAAGTTGATGATGACTGTAAAGTGGCTTACCTGACAGATGAAGCAATAAGCCCATTCCCTCTCTGCAGCTAAAAGCTTGAAATTACCCATCTGTCATCCCTCTAGTGGGTGGGATTATAATGGAAGACAGCATGCCATCTTAATTACATAACTATTCTAGTTCCAATTATATATCATGCAAGGTTTAAAACACATTATCTCCCTACAATATACTGAACATGTAACAATTATTCTACTCATTTTTTCTTTGACAATTCTATCATTTCCAATATGAATTTTTTACTTAATATAATATTTTCAACACATTTTTAACTTATTGTGATTTATCCATTCTTTTTTGATTTTAAATTATTAAATATGCAGAAAATTTTGTTATTATCCATGCTGTTTGTATCCATTTGAATTTATGAGGACAAAAGGAAAATGACATGATTTAAATGCTTTTTTTAATTGTTATTTTCCTGTAAGGGATCTGTCTCTTTGTGCAACATTTCTCAACGTATATAATCAAAGGACTACACAGAGTGTATGGACTTATTCATGTGACTTTGAGCTAAAGATATTTGTGATTGAATTCAATATTCTTCTTTTATTCAACTGGATGCATGCTAAACGTCCAAACTTGATCCTTTTTCTTTTTCTTTACCTGTCACTTGACTCAATGATAACCTTGAGCTTTTACCCTCACAAGTATTTGATGAGGATGTGGAACTTAGGGGGAAAAAGATAACATGTAAAGAAGGAACCTTTTAAGTTTTCTATATAAAAAGACATCAGGGTAGAGATAGTCCACACAGATGAAATGTCTTTAAAAACAGACTTTGAAAGGTGATATGTAGAAGAAATATATTCTCTTTTATTATAGTGAGAAACAAAAAATCTGAAACATTGCTATTTTATAAGACTTTTTAAAATATGGAATAGCCTTAAAAACATATCTAACGGTTAGTTCCTTCTGCAAAATGCACTCCATTAATACTCAACAGCACACAGCACATGTTTACTTAGCCCTTATGCATGTGGATGGGACAATATGGGTGAGGCTCACTTGCAGCTGATTGTCTCCACATTGATCTTCTCTGCACTGAGCAGCACTCTTCCCCTATCTGGGAGCAAACTTTGTTAATACATTGATTTTGTGGCAGGAATAGGAACACAAGACACAAGTGAGAATACACAAGGCTTCCTAAAACACAGGTGTGAAACTGGCACATAATCTCTCCAGCATTCTTTTTTAGCTAAATAATTTATATGACTAAATAAGATCAAGCATCAGAAAAGCATACTTTGGGGTGGGCATTGTGGTGCCTCAGGTTAAAGTGCCATGTGACACCTGAATCCCACATCAGAGTGCCTGGGATTGAGTTCTGACTCATTATCCCATTCTGCCTCCTGTTGATGTGCACCTTAGAAGGCAGAGGTAATGTTTTTGAGTACTTGTCTACATGTCACTGACATGGGAGACCAGAATGAGTTCTGAGCTCCTGGTTTCACCTTAACCCTGCTCTGGTTGTTTAGGGCATTTGGGGCATGAACAACAGTGGATGGATGGGAGATCTCTCTCTCTCTCTCTCTCTCCCTCTCTCTTTCCAGTAATTAAAAAAAGAACTTAAACACACACACACACACACACATACACACTTACTGTCTTCAGTGAGAAAAATAGCAAAAAAAAAAAAAAAAAACAACTCCGCAAAGAATCTGAAATCATGGTACGTCAAGTAGTAGACAAAAATTATAAGTGAGACTTTGTATGTCTGAGTTTACAATCTACTTCAGTAGTTAACAGATTGCTTATGAAAGAATAAACAGTGTAACTGACTCTTATTTCAGTTACTCATTCAATTTTCAGGCATTTTCTACAATTATGTAAAATTTAATGCTCACTGGTGGATAGAACATGCTTCCCAGTATAGAAGCTGAAAATACCAGACTTTCTTCTTTAGTTTTCTTGATTCTAGGAATTTTGTCCAAAGATTCCAGCCCAACCAACTGTGATGGGTGATGATTGGGAGGATTTCAGAAATTTTAGATTTAAAGCCACGCTTGAATAGAAACAAGGAGTACGTTAAGAACTCTTTTTGGTGCAGGGGTGATGGATCCAGGGGCAGCTGCAGCAGTGTTAACAAAACGGTGGTTGTAGAGCTATGACAACTGATGTTAGAAAGTGGTCTCTTCCCTGGGTACAGTTTGGCTACAATTCATTCCATTTTAACTGTCTAAGCCCTTTATATCACTCTGTCCAATAGTATGAAATACCTATGTTCTTACAATAAATTCCAATTTTTACTCAAATAAGACAGGGTCACAAGCTGCTGTGCAAAATTTCATATCATAATTTATGCTTTCATAGTGTATAAATTAACAGATAAATTTTGTAACAGTTCAAAAAGGGAAGAGCAGCATGAACGGGGGAGTTAGGGAAAGGTTAGAGAGACTATAAAAGTTAGCTGATTCTTAAGTCTCTGGGGTAAATAAAGAAAGAGATGTGGGTTAGATATCGTGAGGAAGTAAAAGGGGCTGAATAATTTAGTTCACATGCTGCATAGATCAGGGTTGTTTTAACTGGAGGGAGATCTTTAAGCTGCCTGGTTCTAGCTCTCCTCCCCGTTCACTCTGCAATACATTTCATGTGATTTCTGCTCTTCCCACCCTAGTGTAAGCATTTCATTTCAAACTTATAATAACTCTGAATGTATGGCTGCCATGGACAAATTATAATTACATACATAGCCTTGTCTGACTGATTATGTTTTCCTATCACATTTTTGGACTCTGAACATAGCCCCTCTGTGATTCTCTCTTGTCTCCCTGGGCTGCTTCTATTCATCTCCTTTTTCCAAATCTCCTTCTAATGCCCCACAAATGCTGGTATTCTTCAAGGTTCTTTCACAAAGAAACTTTTGTTCACTTTTTATACATTCTCCTATAGCAAACTGATCATTTCCCATACGTTCAATAACCATTTATGTGTTGCTGTCTTCCAGATCTGTATTTATAGCCCCGATCCCTCTCAAATTCCAGACATGCAGTTAACTGCTGGGAGAAGTCTCAAATTGGATGTCCCAGAGGCAGCTCCAATTCCACAAGTTCAAGCAGAACTATCTCCCCCTTAGTTTGCCTTGGTGAATGACTCAACCAATGCAGACATATTTTGCTTTCCTTCTTTCTTATCTAGTCTGCGCTAACCCTTCTGCCTATAATGCCCCAAATTAAACATTAAGGGTTATTGACTTTCCTTTTTATTATTTTTCAACTTTATCTTTCTTAAAAAATATTCCCCGTCATTATCTTTTTCAGTCTAGTATCCTCTCTCACAGAGTTTATGTTAAGAATCTCAAATATGGTATTCTTCCTTCAGCTGTAGGTCCCCTCCACAATTGTTTCATAATATAGCTTAATGTATTTTAAAACATTATGTAAGTATAACCATTGCATTTAAAAAATTGTTTGTTGGCCTCTTAATTGGCCTCAAGGCAAAGCATTAAACTGTTGGAATAATGCATAAGATACTTTTAGGACCTATTTTTCTTCCTTTACTCTCTAAATTCAGCTTTCAATTTCCTCTCTCCCTCACTCCCAGCATGATCACAGAAACATTCTATGCTTCAGCGTGAAATTTATTTAAATGCATCTATCTCAATGTGTTATTTTTCTTCCATCTCTCTACTTTTTTTTACAATTATAATTTGATCTCACAGCTGATATCTAAAGACGTCTTGCTATGCCAGGCACAGAGCTAAGTGACTCACACCTGGAACAGCTCAGTGTCGACCCACAATAGCTTTAGAAGATCCAGGAAAGGGGTCATGAGAATGCATGTAACTCATCCAAGGACTCATCTGATCCAGGAAAGGCAGAGGAGGATGGCTCATGTGTTTGGGCACCTGGCCCATGTGGGAGACCTAGAAGAAACTCTAGGATCCTGGCTTCAGTCTGGCCCAGTCTTGCTGTTGCAGCCATCTGAGGTGTGAACCAGCAGATGGAAGATCTCTCTGTCTCACCTCCTCTTTCTGTGACCCTGCCATTCCACTAAGTAAAAAATAAATCTTTCAAAAAAACTTTTAAATTTGCCACACCAATTACTAGCTAATTTCAATTATTGCATAGTAAATATATGTTAACTTTTCCATATTGCTATAGTAGCATCACTCTATATTATTACTGTTTTTCTAATATTTTTTTTATTTCTCTGATTTCTTATCTAATATTTTTGATTACCAAGGTAACTACTTGATACAGTGATGCTGAGTACTTTATTCAATACTGAATATTTCAACTTTAATTAATGTGTTTTAAAGAAAGAACTATAATTGAAAATCTATATATAATGCAATATTATAATTACCTAAATGGTGGTAATTATTTCTATGTATTAAACTACTAAATAAATAATTTAAAAATCTCAAAGATACTGTAAAATTTCTTCTGTTATTTGTTTAGGTGATTTTTATTTTTTTACTGCTAAATTCTTAGTATACATAAAAATGAATGAGACATAAGTGATTATATACTAAACTATTCCAACAGATTTTGCAAGGTGCTTCTGTAATGTGCTATATGCTAGGATGGAGCTAAGTCTTTTTAGTACATCATTCTACAAGAAATATTGCTTCCCGTTTTTTTATTATTATTATTTTTATTATTTTTTATTATGTGCAGTATTTGTCAGCTTTTCACTATTTTAACTAAAATATTTGATAGAAGGTACTTATGGAAAATAAATAAATGCAGATTTATTTCAACTTATTTTTTTAGAGATTCACAGTTCAGTGTTTTGTGACTCCATTGGTTCAAGCATCTGGTTGGACAAGTGGATGGTAGAGGAATGATCATGTGACAAGTGAGAGAGACAAAAATTGTGCTGGGCTTATATAACCAACCCTCTTGGAAGACCTACCTTCTAAGAATAAGCCTCCAGTGATCTAAGGACTTCTTACTAGGTCCACCTTGCAAAAACCATAACTGGACAATGTATCCAACCTAATGTACCAATTATTAACATTAATCTATTAATTGTTATTTAAGGTTTTGGGGCTTAAATGTCTTCATGCACTTAAGGAGCCAATTCATATTCAAACTACAGCAGTGAGTAAACATTTTTAACATTCGAAAAAGAACCACCCCATCCATATGGTCAATCAAATTTTGTCTTTAAGGAATTCTTTAACTTACTACTTCAAAAATATCAGATTTAATGTTAGAAACAAAACAATGTAACAATAATCTAAATGTGAAAAATAATATTGAACTCTGCAATTATCATAGCATAGCTTTGAATGAAAGAAATGTAATGAAACTCTGATAAATATTTCTAATTCTTTAGTAGAGAAAAAAATGAAAAATCAACAACTTTGATTAAACATTGATGTCTGTTTTACCTTGTCCTTCTTTTGTTGTATTTATTTCAGTTTACAATTTTATAGTGTTCATGATGCTTTTCACTTGCCCTGCCATGTATTTCACTTGTTATTAATAGTTACAAATTTTCATTTTGAAATGCTATTGTGTATACTAATGTATATTCAATATTTTAAAAATAAATGCCAAAAATAGTGGTTCCTCTCAATTATCTGAGTTGTCCAAATAATAACAAAGGCATGCCAAGCATATGTGGTTTTTTCTTCTTTCTTCTACTATCAAGTTGAGATAACTAAATACATAATTAAGAATGATATAACAAGGTAATGGTCATTGTAATAATAGGATTCTGTAATAAATGAAAGTTCAACACAGTCTAGAGTATGGGAAACCAACAGAAATATACCATGAAGTCAAACATCTGGAGTTAGGTAAAAACGCTAAAACCATGTGTATAAATTAAAGCTGAGGAAGTCCCAGTCTTAACAGGTATAATCCTGGAGGACTAAGGACTAAGGACAGTGCCAATCAGATTACTGACTAAAGAGTGAGAAGTTAAACTCCAGAGACAATGATTTTGAGTTGCCAGGACAGAGGTGTGGTTGGTAAGTATTGTTGACAGGACAAAAAATTCTAGTATTATGAAACATGGACCCTTCAAAATTTTATAGTTAGAGGCTTCTTGGTTTAACAATCATCTTTCTTTTGAGAATATTTCAATAACTTCATGCAAAATAGAATTAAAAGATAAGTTCATTTTGGGCAAAAGATTTTGAAATCCATGTACATGCACGATCTTCAAAAATTCAAAGAAAATGTGTATTATAAGTGTTATGCATGATTTTCAAAATTTTTAAACTTTTAAAGTGCCTTCTGTACATTAAACTAAATCCTGCCAGCTGTCATACTCCACCTAGGACCACAAATCTCTCTTGCAGATTTCCTCTTCAAGGAAGAGGATTCATAAAACCCTCAACATACATAATAAAAATCTTTAAGAGCCATCAAGGAAATTCAAGGCAGTTTACTAAAACACAATAGAAATAGAAAAAAAATCTAAGAAAAGGATAAATACATTTTAAAATCTTAAAAGAAGGTAGTTAATTAAGGCAGTTAAAACTAATAATAATAATAATAAAGCTAGGAAATTTCCAGAGTAAAAACATCAAATATTTAATACATAAACCAAAAACTGAATTATAGAAAGTTCAAAAAGAGAGCACAAAGTATTCTTGGAAGTTTAAAATTCTGATTATTTACCTACACAAGAATGCAATCTACAGAAAATGATAAGATAAATCCAAGGATAATATATAAATTCAAGCAAAAAATTTTTAGAAAATAAAGAAATCAAAGGAAAAATGATGAGGAAATAACAGTTCAATCAGCCCAGAAGGGTATAATTACTAGATTAAACTATTAGAAAAGAATTATTAAAGTGGGAGGGAAATTATGGGGGGGGGAGCCATTGTAATCCATAAACTGTACTTTGGAAATTTATATTTACTAAATAAAAAAACTTCATTCAAAAAAAAAGAAAAGAATTATTAAAATGAGCATCACATTAAATTATTCTTGTCCATCATAATGCATTCTGAAAAGAACTAAACAGAAGTCTTCTGTATCACCTCCCACCAATGATATCTTGAAAATAATTAGAGTTTCCACTAACTGATCCTTGTTCCTCTGATACTAATATCGTTTGATTTCTACTTTCTTTGGTTTTGTTCTTTAATTTTTCTCATATGTATGTTGATCTTTGAGAGTTTCAGCATTCTTCTTTTTACTGATTTACTTATTTGAAATGCAGAGATACACACAGAGAGGAGAGTGAGAGGCAGAGAGAGAGAGAGAGAAAGAGAGAGAGAGATCTTTCATCCGCCAGTTTATTCCCCATATGGCCGCAATGACCCGGCTGGGCCAGGCTGAAGCTAGGAGCTAGGAGTTTATTCTTGATATGGGACATCCTCTGTTGCTTCTCCAAGTGCATTAAAAGGGAACTGGATTAGAAGTGGAGAGGCCAATAATTGAACCAGTGCCCATATGGGATGCCAGCACTGCTGGACACAGCTTAACCTACAGCAGCAAAGGGCCAACACCAAGACTTTCAATCTTCTATGACAAAATATTGCATCAGTTTTCTGTGATTGGTTGCTCTTAATGGTTTCCTTGGATTTTCTCTGTTGTCATTGTCTTTTGTAGTGTGTTCTTCCCAGTCATCCTCTAACACAAGGGAGACAAACACCTGGGAAGCCCAGGTACTTGAATAAGATCTTTATTTTTTTTCTGAAATATTTGTTTATTTATTTACTAACTTATTTGGATCAGAGAGAGAGAGAAGTCAGAGAGAAAGAGAGAGAGAGGGTAGGGTAGGGGAGAAATGGTGACAGAGAAGAGGAGACGAGAGGAGAGGAGAGGGGTTATCCATCCACTGATTTACTTCCTACATGTCCCGAGATTCCAGGATGGACCAGACTGAAGCCATAGGCCAACAACTCAATCCATGAATAGCAGGAACCAGAGTACTTGGACAATCATCTGCTTTATCCCAGGCACATTAGCAGGAAACTAAAAAGGAAATGAAGGTGGGGCTTGATCCTAGGCACTTTGAAAAGGGCTGTGGGTATCAAAAGTGGTGGCTTAACCCACTGTGCTACAGCAGTCACCCCTGAAAAAAGCCTTTAAAGAACCTGGATGTGCATTTGGGTATCTAGGAGGTAAAAAAAGCAATTTTCTTCTGTTGTTTCTTCAGTATTAACCACAATCTATCTCTGGTGAAATTAAAGAATATATGTTATTAATGTGGAATAAAAAAATTCAGAGGGAATTGATTCATTTTTCATTAACTTCTTTCCTATTTTGTTTAAGATGTAATTAATTGAGTTTTTAAAAATATTTATTTGTCTATATGAAAGGCAGAGTTACAAGGAGGCAGAGGCAGAGGCAGAGGCAGAGGCAGAGAGAGAGGTCTTCCATCTGCTAGTTCACTCCCCAGACGACCGCAATGGCCAGAGCTGTGCCAATCCTAAGTTAAGTGCCAGGAGCTTCTTCCAGGTGTCCCATATGGGCCATGTTCTACTGCTTTCTCAGGCCATTGCAGAGAGCTGGATCAGAAATGGGGGAGCTGGGACTCGAACAGCACCCAAATGAGATGCCGGCATTGCAGGCAGCAGCTTTACATATATTGCAGCCCCAATTAATTGGTTTGTGAATAATTATTTATTTATTTGAAAGGCAGAGAAAGAGATAGAGAGAGATCATCCATCCACTAGCTGACTCCGCAAATGGCCACAAATGCCAGAGCCGGACCAGGCTAAATTCAGGAACCAGGAACTTTGGGGTCTCTCACATGGATGGTTGGGGCCCAAATACTTAGATCATTTTGTACTGTTTTCCCAGGCACATAAGCAGGTAGCAAGATTGGCAGTGAAGTAGCTAGACTGAAACCAATGTTTGGATAGGGAATGTTGGAGTCATAGGATATGGCTTAACCAGCTATTCCACAATGCCAGCCCCTAAGATGTGATTAACGATAACTTTCTTTAAAAAAAAAAAAGAAAAGAAAATATTTATTTCATTTATTTGAAACACAGAGTCACAGAAAGAGGTAGAGCCAGAGTGAGACAGCTCTTCCATCCGCTGGTCCACTCCCTAGATGATCGCACCTGCCAGAGCTGAACAAATCTGAAGCCAGGAGCCAGGACCAGGAGCTTCTTCCGGGTTTCTAATGGTGGTGCAGGGGCCCAAAGGACTCGGTTCATCTGCCACTGCTTTTCGAGGCCATAGCAGAGAGCTGGATGGAAGTGGGAGAAGCCAGGCCTTTAACCAGTGCCCACATGGGATGCCAGCATTGCAGGCAGCAACTTTACCCACAATGCAACAGCACCAGGCCCTAAAGATAACTTTCACAACAGATCAAATCCAAACTTTTATTATGAGATTTTCTGTAGTGACAAGAGACAGGCATATGGTATATTCTGGCAGATATAATTCTGATGTAACGTTATCATGCAAATTTGTTCATTGTAATAAACAGTATTTACAAACAAGTATTACAGTCTAAGAAATTTTTTATATGCTCGAGTTGTATTGATAGATAAAATATCCAATGATGGGAAAATACATGAAAAAACTTTTGACAGATATGCTCACAGGAAGGCAGAAAAATGGCAGAAACTACACTAGTGTACTGATGGATATAAAAGATAAACAATATCTGAAAATCCCCTTGAGCATAGAAGTCTCATGTTTCAAATTCTGTTTAAAATTTTATACTTGATTATCTAAAAAAAAATTTATACTTGAATATCTGTTTATTCTACTGGTTAAAGTGTCCATGTCCCACATCAGTTCACATCTCTGGCTCCTGACCTCAGCTGCATGTTAATGCAGACCCCAGGAGGAGGCAGTTCAATGGTTCAAATGATTGTGTTCCTGTCACCCTTGTGGAAGACCTTGATTCAGTGCCTGACTCATGGCTTCAGATTCAGCTCAGCTCTGGCCATTGTGGAAATGTGGGAAATGAACTATAAGATGGAATTTTACCTCCTCTCTCTTTCCCATTCTCTCTTCCTGTCTGTCAATGTTTTCTGCCTGTCAAATAAGAGAAGTTTGTATAAAAAGTTTAATTTAAAAACATCAGGTTTTTATCAGTATGTCCAAAATTCCTTAAGTATTACTTCCCATGGATGTTTTACTAAGTGTTTGCCTTTCTCATAGTGAAAAGTATCCTAAAGTGTTCTTCCAAACACTTTTACCTTTGTGATATTCTTCAGTTATATTCAAAGATCTACATCAAGAATTCTCTAATTCCCCAACCCAGCATGAACTAAACATCATAAGGTGACTGTCACAGAGTCAAGGCAATAAAGATTCATTATTTGATTATGCACATGCTACCAATATCTTCTCTTTCACCTAATTAAAATCTAATCAGTTATTTTTGTTGAACTATACCAAGTAATCTAGACCTTGACCAATGTCTCCCTTAGGTATACCATCCCCTTGTTCCCTCATCTGTAAGAGGGTTCAGAAATTTGGCTCCCTTTTATCCATGAATCATATTGACATTTTTTCATTTTCTTCAGTGACATTTATCTGTCTAGCTTGGACATGCTTTTGCTCATTGACAACTTTTCTCTGATAGTTGTCCTTTTCTTCCAAAATTATTACACACTCTGTAACATTTGCAGATAGGTGATACTACTAAATATACAGCATTCAACTTGAGCGTTACTCAGGTGCTACATAGGTGAATTTAGGTCAGCTATGGGGTGAAAAAGTAGCACCTTTTTCTCACCATCACAGAGATCCAAATTGAACCTCTGATAACCAAAGACAGATTAATAAGAGAAAAACACACAAATGCATTTAAGGAATGTTTTCCATGACACTGAGGTCTTTAGAAATAAAGATCCAGAGGAAACGATGTACATTTTGCTAAGTTTAGGAAACAAATTGAAAGCTGTGGACCTGCATAGTTAATTGTAAAGAAGTATCATCCAATGGTAATAAACTGAGAGCAACTCGATTTATTCATATTTCACTGACTCCCCTGGTACAGGGCAGTGCTTACCCCCTACTAAGTGAGTCCATAAAAGTAAGTCAGAGAATTTCTTTATAACCATACTTTGAGAGAGAAAGTGGGAGAAGTCAGAGTGACCTCTTGATTCTGTGGTTTTCTTAATTGCCAGAGTGCTGTGTTTTGATACTCCAACATAGGAAGTTCAACTTAGGTAGAGTTTGAGTTTTAGCATAGAAAAAAATCAAAAGAATGAAGAGGTGAGTATGTCTAGAAACACATTCAGAAAAAAATATTAAAATTATTAAAGATATAAAACAGCATTTTTCTTTCTAAAATAATGAAGGATAAGGTTAAATATAATTACCACGCATTGCAATGTTTAAACAGCAGTTTAAACATTTTTTGCAATAAAAGAAAAAGCAATCATTTGTATGAAGAATCAGAAGTTTATATGAGAAAACCGTTAGTGAAATGTGTTTTTAAGGTGGTTGTGTTAGGTAGGAAGTTAGATATGAGCTTATGTGTGTATGGCAGACCATATGTCCAGCATATACATCTACATCTCAAAGCCATCCTGATAATGTTTCATGGCCAGCCTGGTATTTGCATCCTGCCCTGCCACCTTCTACCTGATAACCTGCCAGGTGGGGCTTCCCCACCCCTTCTGCCTGACAAATCTTCCATAATCTCCCAGGTGCAGCCCAGTATCTGCATTTCAAACACCCTGCTCAGGATCCCAATTCTCTAGGGGGTCCTGCTCACCCTTCTTCCTGTCTGATAACATTTGCATCCATGAAGTCCTTTGTTTCAGACCTTCAAGAGAAAACTCAGATAGAAGTTTTTCTATTTACAACCAAAATGCCCTTTGTTCCAAGAGGAGCAGAGGTGGGGAAGCAAGACCCATCTCCTTAAAAACCCGAGGCCTCAACCAGACGGGGCTCAGCGCTCAGCCCTCTGCCTCTCTGCTGAACCGCCCACCTGCCTGGCCAGGTGTAATCTCTCTCCACTCAACCAGGTAACCTCACTCCTTCCCCCCTCCCCAGTCAGAGCGACTGCACTCTCTCCCAGGTCCTGCCTGGAGAGGTGCCCACCCGTTCTTATGGATGTCCCTTCCCTAATAAACTTTGCTACTTTTACTTTCCACTACTCTGTCTCATGCCTGAATTCTTTCTTGCACGAAGACAAGAACCCCGCATTTCTCAGGTAACAGTTGAATAGGTGTACTACATGTCTATCGATGTATGAATGCACACAAAAATATTTTAAAGAACATTTCATGTAAATATAATCAGAAATTAGGGAAAATTACTTGTCTTTAATATATTTAATGTGACCTAAAGGGAGTTAAATAAAATATGCCTAGTTATGTCACTTTTAGTCACTTTGTGATTCTTGTGATATGTGACTTTAACAAACAAGGAATAGTTAGTAATCTAGAATGAAAATTTGCTGTCTTTGAAATTAGTGATGTGGTCCTGAATATCTGGCTCATGAAATTAGTGACAAAATCACAAAATTTGATTTTTAAAACATGGGTATCTGGCAATGATTACTTTGGCTTACATTTTCTAATAGTGAGATTTTCATACAAGTTATTATTTCAATTTCATTATTTCCAAAATTAACCTTAAACTACTCAAATGTAAAACATAGCTCAAATTATGATGCAATAATCATTTAATTCATGAGTTTCAGTTCAAATTCTATTATAAAAATAATTTAATATTTGTATCTACCAGACAGGCATCTTAAACTATATGAGATAAGGTATAATATTATGGTATATATTTATGAGGTAAATATATATATATATTATATATATTTAGAAGCATATATATGCTTATGTGTATTCATAAAATATATATATAAATATATATATATATTTAGAAGCACATTACTAAAGTGCATTGTTCTTGTTCTATAGAAAACACAATTAGAAAAGAAAACATGTTGTCTTTTGTCTCTCTAAAACTGAAATGAGTATAATTCTGATATGGTAATGAGGAAGAGGCATTTCAGAAAAAAAATATATATATTAGGTATATATTTATGAGGTATAATACACAATAACTCATCAAGTAGAGATTTCTATTAGGTTAATATTTAATTCAGAACTATAACAGAAATTTACTTAAATAATTTAAAAAAATAGCAGTCTGTATCAAAATCTTTCCTTAGAATGATCTAAATAAAAAAATTTTAGGAGGTAAGATGTCAGCACAAGTATGTGCACAGGTTGTCTCTATAATTATTTAATTTCATTCAATTTTATTTTCTTTATATTTGTAACATCATGAATTGCCTTGGTCATTTTATATCAAATATTTTATGCACTTTTAAGTAAATAGTTGATGAATCCTTATTTCATCACGGTTTTGAAACACACACTGAAATCTCTGCCTTTCACAATATGAGGAGGGGAAGGCAGAAGCCTGACTGATTGCATGTCCTTGATCTCAAAGAACAATGAGAAAGATGCATATGCTCTTAAAGACATCCTGTTACAGTTTAAATAGAAATGGGCAAAATGTGTTCTAAACAGGAGTAGAAAGTCCTTCAACTGTGATTTCAAGAAAGAAAGGAAGGTGATAGAGTCAAGATAAATTTCTCTGAAAGCAAAACATTAGAGCTTGAATTTGAAAGGAAAAAAAGAGAAGATATTCTTTAGGTTAGTAGAAGTAAAGAAAAGAGCTCCCATGTAGAGAAGAAATACAAACATGAAAGCATGCTATTTTTTTATATAAAGATTTATTTTTGAAGTATGGTGTTATGAAAATGGATGCTGCATACTTTTACATTCTATATTAAGTTGAAAATCCTAAACTTTTTATGCCTGCAATTTTCATGGTAAATTAATTTTTTCTAACAAATCAAATCTATTTTTGCACAGGAGCTCAGAATCGAGTTGTTTAAGCTTGTTCAACATTATTTTCAGCCATGAACAATATTTGGGCAGAAAGAAACTTTTAATTACTTGGAATACAAACCCCAAACAAGTAAACTCCCAGGTAGCTTAACTGTTTGACTGACTCAGGAAGATAGCCACAGTACCTCAGCTCTTATTGACTTCAGGATCTATATTTAGAGCACCTTACTAAAGTGCATTGTTCTTGTTCTATAGAAAACACAATTAGAAAAGAAAACATGGTGTCTTTTGTCTCTCTAAAACTGAAATGAGTGTAATTCTGATATGGTAATGAGGAAGAGGCATTTCAGAAAATGATTACTCATTAAGGTTGTTAATATTGAAGTTCTTTTCCATGCCAAGGAGACAGGCAGTTTCGCCAGGCTTTCAGATAATCTGTTTTTACCTGGCTCTGCCACCTGTGGTCAATGTCCCATCAATTTTTTATAGTCTCTTCTACCACAGCACATCTACTTATGACAAGGAGCATTAGTAACTTGATTTTTTATCAGTCTATATATTTTTCATTCTTTTGTAGAACAATTTGTGAGAGCTTTTAGTATTCAAGTTTTCACCAGTTAATAGTTGTTTACAATATGTTAGCTACAAAGACATTTCCTGATTGATCTATTCTTCTGCATCATAAATGGTTATTTTTGTCTGAAGCACTTCAAACACAAGAATTAACTGCAATACAGATCCACATAAAAAAAAAAGTTTCTCCTGTCCCTTGAAAGTCTCTTCAAGTAAGTTTGTGGGAGGACACACACATACACACATGCATACACACATAGCAAAGGTGCCAACCGTCAATATTTATTTATTTTTTCATTTATGAGTAGATAGAGAATATTACCTGAAAGTTTTTTTTCTTATGGTTCATATGAAAGAAACATGTACCAGATAATTTGAGATCATATAAAGGTATATAATTTAGAAAGACATGTTGCCCTTTATAAAGAAGTTATATACTCTAAGGTTTTTCCAAATTGCTTCTACTCCAACCACATTTCCCACAGATGTCCATTATTTATGGAATGCAACCCTAAACACAGACAAGGTTTTCTTTTTTTTTTTCCTTCTAGATCTTTGAATTGCCATTTCTGAAGGCTCTTCTGTCACAAGAAGCTGTATTAAATGAATTTGTTAACTATTTTTTTCTATTATAAATATGTCAAGAGTGACCCTTTTGATGAGTGAGGAAGGGTCTCACACATTTCTGAACCTACAGTTGGAATAAATGTTCAAATCTGGATGTGTTTTATTGGGCCTATAATTCCTTCACAACATCCTCCTTCTTTTTCCTGGGATGTGTTGTGCAGCACAGGAGTTGGTAGAAATAACCTTAGTCAGTGAATTATTGGTTTCAGGCTCAGCTTTCAAACTTATCCTTGCCTCAAACAATACCAGATTCCTTGAGAGCCTATATATTTTTTCTTTTCACACCATATCTGAAATTCTATTTCAAATTCTCCCTGCTTTTGCAGTGCCTATACATCCTACTACAAAACATTATATTTCACTGATTTTCAACATAAACCTTATGTTGTTTAATAAAATAGATACTGCTCTCTAATTGGATAGTACCTGTTATTTCTTCCTTGATGGTGTACATTTTGTTCGGACCATCCTGCATCCATTTTATCTATCTTCCGATTTTTGTCATTGTAGTCATCCATTAAAGACTATTCAAATTTCACAAATGCTCCCCTACCTAATTTTAACCTTGCATTTCAAACCTCGATAAATGGCAAAGCAGGAAAAGATTGAAGACCAAAAGAAGGTGCCCTAAAATAGTTGCTGTTAGTTTTTTGAGGATCATAGGATTATATATATTCTTAAAATAAACTAATATGTGAAAACATAATTTTAAGTATTTTCATAGAGGCAAGATACATATAGTAGTAGGTAGATACTACTATTTTGAAATTTATTTTCTGAAACTTCAACTTCAAACCATCACTGTTTCCAAATTCATAGTTAATTTTTTTTTTTGTCAGGCAGAGCTAGACAATGAGAGAGAGAGAGACAGAGACAGAGAGAAAGGTCTTCCTTTTTCCATGGTTCACCCCCCAAATGGCCGCTATGGCCCGTGCACTGCACCCAACCGAAGCCAGGAGCCAGATACTTCCTCCTGGTCTCCTATGCGGGTGCAGGGCCCAAGCACTTGGGCCATCCTCCACTGCCTTCCTGGGCCACAGCAGAGAGCTGGTCTGGAAGAGGAGTAACTGGGACAGAATCTGGGGCCCCAACCAGGACTAGAACCTGTGGTGCCGGCACCACAGGCAGAGGATTAGCCAAGTGAGCCACAGTGCCAGCCTATAGTTAATTCTATATAGCCCTTGGAATTGAATTATCAAGAGTTTAGGATCCATATCAAAGATTTTTAAAAAACTGTACTTCGTTTACTTTCTCATTTACAAACCGCTGCAATAATTTCCAAGAAATCAATATTTTGAAGATGTTATATACTTCTTTCTTTTTTTGTTATTGAGGAGGGAGAGTTGGTACTGATTTCTATTTGGGCTTTTCACAGTGGTTAGAGCCACTCTGTCTTCAGAACAACCACAGCACGGGAAATGTGCCCCTGAGACTGCCCAGAAATGTCTGACCAGATAAATCATTGCTTAAAATACACATAATCAGAGTAACTGACAAATGGGGATGGACTTTGCATAGGGAGGTGTTAGCATTTGCAAATCTCCCCCACTGTAGCACCAAACCCTCCACCAACCCCTTTCTCCTCATTCACCTTGAAAACTGGACTCAAACCTTCCAGCCCACTAGCTTGTCCTTCAGTTCCCTATTTCCATCTCTCTCTTCTGGCAGGGTAGCCTCCCACTGCAGGGGCCAGTGTGAGTCAGGAATCAAGCCCATCTGCTTAGGTTGCATTTGCTTCTCAAGCTTTTCAGGTAGGATGCTGCAGTCAGTGACTTCAACAGCCAACACTTGGATCAGATCCCCACTGTTCTGGGGAAAGATACTTTCAAGGTCCAGGTTTCTTCCATTTGATAAGATAACAGAAGCAGGATTCTTTCTGAGTAAACCTTTTCTCCTTTGAGACAAGAAGATGGTATACACTTCTGTCTTAGTAGTCAGAGCAATGCCTTACAAGAGGTATTATTATAAAGTAAACAATGTGAAGTGTAGGAATTGACTAACTGGTCAGGTCCTTCCTTTCTTCCACCTCTGCTAATACTAGTTGGCAAGTTGTAGAAGAAACTTCTCCCCTCTGCAGGCATGGAAATGTTGCTTGGCTCAAAGATGTGAAATGACTACCTCAACGAGTCAGGATGAAACATGCAGCACGAATAGTGGTTTTTCATTGTACAGTCACTCCAATCTGTTCTATACAAAGTGTAAAAGATATTTTACAGATTCAAATGCAGGCTCTAAGAAACTTGAACTATTTTTTTCACTTAGTTTTTATTAAATATAGTTATTAATAATTTAGTCAATGAACTAAATATAAATTTGGTGATTAACTAGAATTTCTATAGATTAAGAGTTCTAAATTGATATTTATGTCTATGCACTATTTTGTATCTGGATTCTAAAACATTCCAGGTTCAATGGTGGGATTCTAAGAAGAGAATTTTAATCAAATGCTCTCTTTCTATGTAATTTAAGGGCCTTTACAACAAAAAATAAATTTAAAAATAAATTAGGACTGTTATAGTTAATTAATAAGAAGTTTCACATTTATTGCTGAATGTCTTTTTTTTTAAAAGATTTATTATATTTATTTGAAAGACAGATTTACAGAGAGCAGAGGCAGAGAGAGAGAGAGAGAGAGAGGTCTTTCATCTTCTGGTTCACTCCCTAGATGGCCACAATGGCCAGAGCTGTGCTGATCTGAAGCCAGGAGCCAGGAACCATGTCTCCCTCTTGGGTGTAGGGGCCCAAGGACTTGGGCCATCCTCTACTGCTTTCCCAGACCATAGCAGAGAGCTGGATCAGAAGTAGAGCATCCAGGACTTGAACTGGTGCCCTTACGGGAGGCCAGCACTGCAGACAGCGGCTTTACCCATTACACCACAGTGCTGGCCCTAAATATCTTTATATTAACAAAGTACAAAAAAGGTTTATATGAGATTGTCATTTTGGTGTTATGGTGCCATTTAATTAAGGAGAATATATAGAGAATCTATCATAGGTAAACACTATGATCTATCCTTGTTAAGAAGAAACAAATTCTCTGTTTTTAAAAGACTCATCATCAAGGATTGTGGTTCTCAGTTTTGAATGCACATAACAATGATCTGGAGTGATAATTAAATAATTTAGTTAATGCTTTCCACTCTTCCTTTCTTTTTTTTTCTTTTCTTTTCTTTTCTTTTCTTTTCTTTTCTTTTCTTTTCTTTTCTTTTCTTTTCTTTTCTTTTCTTTTCTTCCTTCCTTTCTTCCTTCCTTCCTTCCTTCCTTCCTTCCTTCCTTCCTTTCTTTCTTTCTTTTTTAAGATTTATTTATTGGGGTTGGCATGATGGCATAGCGGATAAAGCTGCTGCCTGCAGTGCCAGCCTCCAATATGGGCACTGGTTAGAGTCCTGGCTGCTTCACTTCCAATCCAACTCTTTGCTATGACCTGGGAAATCAGGAGAAGATGACCCACGTCCTGTGGCCCATGCACCTGCATGGGAGATCCGGAGGAGGCTCCTGGCTCCAGATCAGCACAGCTCTGGCCGTTGCAGCCAACTGGGGAGTAAACCAGCTGATGGAAAACCTCTCTTTCTCTCTGCATCTCCTTCTCTGTCACTCTGACTTTCAAGTAAATCAATCTTAAAAACAGATTAATTTATTTGAAATTCAATGTTACAGAGAAGGAGATGCAGAGGCACAGAGAGTGAAAAGGAGAGAGAAAGGAATATCCCATCATTGGGTTCACTCCCCAGAGAGTAACAACAGTCAGAACTGGGCCAAGGAAAAGCCGGGAGCCAGGGGCTTCATTTGGGTCTCCCACATGGCTACAGGAGCCCAAGAGCTTATGCCATCTTCCACTGCATTCCCAGGTGCGTTAGCAGGGAGCTGGGTCAGAAGTGGAGTAGCTAGGACTCTAACCCGCACCCATATTGGATACCAACACTACAGGCGGCAGCTTTTCTCCCTTCACCACAGCTCTGGACCCTTGTCACCAAATTTTGACTAGATACTCCACAGTAGGCCCCCACTTATGTATTTTAACATAACCAAGTAATTTAGATTCTCATGGTACAGTTACATTTTTCAGAAAATGTTTTAAATGAACAGAGAAATGAATACATAAGAAATTATAATGTGATAAATCATTTTAGAGATAACACACAGAGGGGGAGTGGACATGTTAACTGTTAAACGACATCAGAATATCTAGGTTTAATTTCCAGATCTGCCTCTTGACTCCATCTTCCCACCAACTCAAATTCTGGGCAGCAGCAGGCAGAGATAGTTCAAGAAAATACCACCCACATGGAAGAACTAGGCTTCAGAAGCAAGCCAGCTGCAGTATTGCAGGCATTTGAGAAATGAGCCGGTGGATAGGCACATTCTCCCCCCTCCTTTCTCTCACTCTCTCCCTACCCCCCCCTTCCTGTAATAAATAAAAAGGTACAAAAACAGTGCCAAAGAAAATGTGAACTCTCAGCTGAATACTTTATAAGTAAAATTTTAATTACAGGAAAATAAGCTCTATTCTATGAAAGGAAGATAACTTTTTTTATTAAAAAGGAAGAAAACAAGAAATACAAAGAAATTGCTGAATTGAGTAACTATAACAAGACATAAAAAGAGAAAATAGGATTTTTATGGTTTATAGTAAACAGTAAAAATTATGGAAGAAAATTTAGCAATGTCAGTTTACAAAGACATTGAATACAAGAATGCAATGTCTGCATGTCATACCAATGGCAAAATTCAATTTAAAGCTACAGAATGATAGAATTTCTAGTTTTAAAAAAAGAAATTCTAGTAAGCTAATCTTGAAGAAATAAGAAAATGGAAGAAAAAAGAAAATTTTATTCTTTTGTATAATTTGATATTTGTAAAAAGGTTCAAATATATTATATCTTTTCATTAATTTTATATAGTCAGCAATCATTTATCATTAAGATAAAATAATATGATTTTAGCATTTACTCTCTAAAGAAGTCCAATGTGAAATTGAACTTTGTGCTACTCAAAAGTAGCACAAAGTAAATAAATGTCTTGAATTATTTTGTTTTATTAACTTTGTGATATTTAATTATTTAACTATAATTTTACTAATAGGCACAAATACTCTAAACAACGTCTAAGTAAATGTGCCTTGTAAATCAGATCATATATAATCCAGTGTTAAAGGAAAGAGTACAAGTTTATCCAGCAGGTTTCAGACTAACTCTGAGAGTATAATAAAACACAAGATTTGCTTCTAGAAAGGTCATGATCAAAATGTTTTTGGTCATATATATATGCATAAAACATATCTGAGAGTTATAAAAACTGAGCAGCATAATGTAATCCTTTGTTAATGCAAAATTAATTCCTCTGGAGATAGGGATAGGAAGATAAGGGCAGTGGCTTTACCTGTTCAAGAGTTTAAAAGTACCAAATACTTGACACTATCAGTCTGCATTGTAATGCCAAGTCCTTGGTCAAAACATTCTAAGAAATGCATATGTGTGTGTATATGTATACACACACACACATCTACACCCTTAACTACGGAAACTCATTCAAGCCTTTGTAGAATTAAATTACAACTTGGTAACAGATCACACTCTTGTCCAAAATTGAGATGTAGAAATAAATGACTTTAAATAAGTCAACTGTTATACATGTTTAGGCCAATTTTTCCTCCTGCTGGAAAAGCATCATTGCACTGTCACATATTTCTATGAAGTAGATAAAAGAATAGCCTGCCTCCTGCCCCAGTATCATCAGTTCTGCGCAGAAGCTTGAAGAGAACACTCCAGGGATTGTAAATGTGTCTTAATGCAGTGGGGGGTTGGGAAAACAAGTTAATGTACAACTCTAGAAAAGTACCCAGATGAGCTCAGCAATATTGCAACAGAAGTACGAACTTAAAATTTACAAATCCACCGAAAATATCAACAGAGAATAAATGAACTCACATAGGAGGATTAGTTTACAATGGAGGGTTGCACAGCTTGCCTGGATGAAGCATTAGGACTGTCCTGTCATAAACCATTGAATTAATGATCTTAGTGGTCAGAGCAAAGTGTCAAATGAAATCAGATCTTGCTTTCTTGTGTTCTTTTTAGTCACTAGGAATAAGATTAGAAGGAAAAATGAACTGATGGAATTCAAATACATATCAAAGACTAATTATTAAGTTTGGATCAAGTGATTCTACTGCCAAAGCCACCAGATAATTTAGATTAGGGTACATGTTTGTGAAAATCTACAGGGCATCTCTTTTCTTTTGACTTCCTTCTTTTCCTTTTCATCAGGAGTCCCGGAGAGTCAGAGAATTTAGAAGTTGAGTGTCTATTTGCAATAGGCTACTTACTTAATCCAAGTGCCAGTTTCCACATAAGTCAATCTGGATAATGATGCATAACTTTAAGGATGATTGCAAGAAATAAATCAGTTACACAAATCTAAACTTGTTAACAACAATATGTTAATGCCGCTAATTTAATCATTAAATAGATTTCTTGAAATTGCAGCACAACAGCTAAACATGAATTAGAATTATAAAATTGTGAAACCATGGAATTTCAAATTGGAGACTGTAAAATAAATGAATGGTTTCTTTTCTTGCTACATTGCTTTCTAATAGTGCACAAAGTTAATATAAATATATTTCAAAATTTACACTCAGAGTTAGAAAATCATAGATAGTAATATATTGAAATGAAGTCAGTACAAATAAATACATATCCTGTTTTCAAAACAGCAGGCAAACATGTTTATTTAATTATGTATTTCATTAAGCATAATTCTTAAAATCATGAGATAAAATTCCTTCTAGATTCATAACAGCATATGCATCTTGCCAGTTTTTTTAACTTAAGTATAGCAAATATTTAAAGCATGTTTTTCTTTAATTATCATGTACTCCGATACATGATATCATGTTAATAAATGAACTGTCGCTCTAATAACTAGCTGCTTTTTAAACTAGTACATTTATTTGTCCTATATTAATTATTCAAAATCACTTTGGTTTTTATTGTTGTTGCCACCACTTTTTGCTATCTTCTCATGGAAGGAACTGTGCTTCAACAGAGAGAAAAAAGTGAATTAGTTAGCACAGCTACATTATGATTTTTTAAAAAAGATTTATTTATTTATGTTAATGTCAGAGTTACAGAGATAAAGGGGGAGAAACATAGAGAGGGATCTTCTATCAGCTGGTGCACCCCCTAAATGGCCCCATTGTCCAGTTCTAAGCCAGGCTGAAGCCAGGAGCCAGAAATGTCATCTGGATCTCCACGGGCCCAGATTCTTGGGCCATTTCTCACTACATTCACAGGCATATAAACAGAGAGCTGGATTGTAAGTGGAGCAGCCGGAAATTAAACATTGCCCTTATGAGATGCTGGCGTCACTGGTGGTGGCTTTACCTGCTATGCAAAATATCAGCCCCTATATTATGATTTTGATGAACAGATATGTTGAATTTTATAATCAATTCAGCCATAATTAAATAAACGATTAGTTCTTCAGCTGAAATAAGTGTAAGATAGTTTTGTAACATTCTTGACATTTCAGTTTCTATCAAGCATGATGGTGTGCAAAAGGACTATGAAACAGTAATTCTTTTCCAACAAACTGATGACTAACATTCTTAGCAAAAATGGACATTAGAAGGAAAAATTGGGTTCTATATTCAAGACAAATATTCTTTCAAAATGTGATAAAATCATATTCAATAGTATGAAATGTAATGGTTACCTTAGACTGCCAGGTGTCATAACTGGTTCTCTCATAGAAAAACACATTCTGTTTAAAACACTTTCTATTAAACAATGGTAATGACTCACCTGGGGATTCACTTGATGTATAGAGTAGGTACCTGTGGAGGTTATTGGATATTTTTTGATTATAAAAGTTAGTTATTTTGATTACTTTAAATATTGAATTCCACTTTATTTCTCTGTGCTATGATGCCATCTATTTTATCACGTGCTATTAGTATTTTATGATTGGAGATAGGAAAAACTAAAACAGTTAACTATATATGCATCACTTTCCCATACCTTTCTGAGAAATGCAGGAAAGTTCAATCCAGTATAAAAATCAAACTTTGGGGTTATACCGTAAACGACCAAGCAGTCCACACACAAGGCTGGACAGACCAAAGTTTATTAGGAAAATTCATGGACAGTGGCAGAAGTAAGTGCATTATTCTGTCATCTCAGACAGTGCACAATAATCTGAAAGGACCAGGAAAGTTTCCCCAGCACTTCAGCTGTGGGCTTTTGAACTGTGTGAAAGGGAAAGCACGGATCCCTCTACCTATATGATTGACAGCAGTTAGCAGGCAAAGTCTTTGGTTTCCAGTCTTGCCTTCTGGATAGCTCTGCATTCCTAGCTGGGAAATACCATCTCCTCCTCAGTTGTGATTAAAATTTTTGAGTTGAAGCATTATTTTTAGTATACAATCTGGTGGGAAAGGGGTCTGATCCAACACAATACTATTCTTTTTTTTTAAAGTTCAACAAATTTCATTTATTTATTTATTTTTCATATTTATTTTATTTATTTGAAAGGCAGAGTTACAGAGGTAGGTAGAGCCAGAGAGAGAGAGAGAGAGGTCTTTCATCTGCTGGTTCACTCCCCAGATGGCCGCAAGGGCCTGAGCTGCACCAATCTGAAGCCAGGAGCCAGGAGCTTCTACTAGGTCTCCCACACAGGTGCAGGTGCCCAAGGACTATTCTAACAGTGTAAACTGCCCCAGGCAACAGGCTGAAAGAGGTTTCTATGGAGTGCTACAGTAGACCAACGCTCTCTAGAAAAGTAAAACTTTAGTCAAACACTTTAGCCAAATGTCTGAACCTCATGTAGCCCTAGTCAGAAACTTATTTCACTCAAATCAATGAGTTGCAAATTTCAGCTGTGACAGTTCTGTTGATGTCACTTAAGATAGAGTTTTAAGAAAAGGAAAAGAAGGAGAAGATATACCCTAAAGCCTTTCAATAAACAGCGGGCTGAAGGACCCTAAACATGTCCAAAGAAATAGGTGCCTGGCATCATTTCCAGCTTTGGATCTTATTAGATAAGAGAACTACTAATGTTGATCAATGATTTGTAGTAATATGTGGCATGGCATGATATCCATGTTATTGGAGAAGAGGGAGAATAGAGCAGGAAATATGTTAACAATGATATACTAGAAAATATACAAATTCAGAGATTTTGTGTATGTGTGTGCACATATTTGCCATAATTTTGATATAATTGCTGCTATTGCATTCATTTTTTAGTTCTGACCCAGTCTACCCCATCAACTTTGCACTAGTTAAAAAAATCCCCTTATAGTGGTTGGTTTTTGTGCTGTGGTTAAGATCCTGCTTGTAATAACCATGTCGCACATCAGAGAACCTTGTTTGAGTCCTAGCTCCTCCATTTCTGATCCAGCATCCTGCCAATGCACACCCTGGAAAGCAGCAGGTACTGGCCAGCAATGTAGAGCAGTCAAATTAGTTCAAGGCTCCTGAGTTTGTTGTGATTCTGCCCTGGCTGTTTCAGACATTTGGGAAATAAGTCAGCAAATGGAAGCTATTTCTCAGTCTCTGCTTCTATTTCTGACTTTAAAATAAAATGAACAGAAATAAATAAAAAAGTTAAACAAGAAAGTCCCACTCTGTGTATACTTGTTTGTGATTTAGCCAGCTCATCTCACTCACCTATAAAAATGTTCTTCTTTTTTTTTTTTTTATTTTTTTATTTTTTTTTATTTTTTGACAGGCAGAGTGGACAGTGAGAGAGAGAGAGAGACAGAGAGAAAGGTCTTCCTTTGCCGTTGGTTCACCCTCCAATGGCCGCCGCGGTAGCGCGCTGCGGCCGGCGCACCGCACTGTTCCGATGGCAGGAGCCAGGTGCTTATCCTGGTCTCCCATGGGGTGCAGAGCCCAAACACTTGGGCCATCCTCCACTGCACTCCCTGGCCACAGCAGAGAGCTGGCCTGGAAGAGGGGCAACCGGGACAGGATCGGTGCCCCGACCGGGACTAGAACCCGGTATGCCGGCGCCGCAAGGCGGAGGATTAGCCTGTTGAGCCACGGCGCCGGCAAAAATGTTCTTCTTTATTTTATTGATTCTACCTATTTGATATTCATTTAAATATAAAATAATAGTAAGCTTAGTTCAATCCTATTATCCACCATTTACTTTATCTATATGGAAACTCACATCACAGATAAACAAGTTAAGTAGCTTAGGTCATAATGACTCAAATTTAAGATGCTTGTTACATGGTTAATAATTCTATGGTTTAAATTAGAAGCAATCACAGAAAAAAAAAGTGTTAATTAAATTTGACATATGAGGTTCCAACACTGTGCCATAGCAGGTAAAGCTGCCACCTATGGTGCTGGCATCCCATATGAACATCAGTTCAAGTCCCAGCTATTCCACTTCCCATCCAACTCTCTGCTATGGCCTGAGAAAGCAGTAGAAATGGCCCATGTCGTTGGACCCCTGCACTCTCCTGGCATTCGATTGGCACAGCTCTGCTCATTGTTGCCATCTGGGGATTGAACTAGCAGATTGTAGACTCTCTTTCTCTCTATCTCTCTCTCTCTCTCTCTCCCCCACTCCCACCCCAGTGCCTTTGCCTCTGCCTCTCTATCGAATAAATAAGTCTTTAAAAAAAATGAAAATTTGAAATTTAATAAATATGGAATATATAATAGTGAGTGAACAAATTTGATTTTTCAAGGATAAATAATATGTTAGCCATCTTTCACTGTATCCTGTTTCTGTCCTTTTCAGTAAAATCTGGCAGTGATTTGCTGATTTAATAGTCTCAAGAGCTTCATGGATCTCCACATTATCATAGGAATTCACTCTATGAGACATAGATCTATTACAAAGATCTTTCGTAAATAATATCACTTATAATTTGTTTTATGCTAGGATGGTTAAGAGGAACTGTAAGTTGCTTGCTTAATCCTTTTAAAGAGCTTTTTCTGCAATAGTATTAGAAAAATGTTTTCCAATCATATGCATGAAATTCTCAATAGAAGCTATTCTCATGGGGCAAGGATTTAGCACAGTGGCCCACATCTCATATCAGAGTGACTGACTCAAATCCTAGCTCCTCTCTTCCATTCTATCTTCCTGCTAGTGCTTACACTGGGAAGCAACAGATGGTGGCTCAAGTACTTGTGTCCCTGGGATACTCCTGGTTTCAACCTAGCCCAACCTTGGCTGTTACAGGCATTTGGGGAGTAAATTAGGAGATAGAAGGTCTCTTTTGCTCTGTGTCTGTCTCTCTGCCTTCCAAAAATAAAATGACCTTTTTTTAAAAAAATCTCCTGACAATGAATCTTATAATTTTAGGGTCTTTTAAAATCTGAATTGAGAAAATTTTCCAAATCAAGTAGGCATGTTATCCCTTGGTCTAAATGTGTTTTCCTTAATATATTTCTTTCCTCTGGAAATCTTCTAAGATTGGATAGAAGCAGGCAACCTCACTTTTTTTTATCTTTTATTTAATGAATATAAATTTCCAAAGTACAGCTTATGGATTACAATGGCTCCCCCCACCCCATAACTTCCCTCCCACCCACAACCCTCCCCTTTCCCGCTCGCTCTCCCCTTCCATTCACATCAAGATTCATTTTCAATTCTCTTTATATACAGAAAATCAGTTTAGTATATATAAAGATTTCAACAATGGCAACCTCACTTTTAACACTTTGCTTACAATCTCCTTGGCTAAAAGCCCAACCTCATTACTTATACTTCTTTCTATGTAACTGCAGGACACATTTCTTCCACTATCTATATAACGATCCCTTTTATCCCAAATAGCGTGGTCCTGCATTCTTTCCAATTCATCACCAGCAGCACGTTTAGTTTCCATATTCTATTAACAAGTTCTTTATGATGACTTAAGTATTTCTTAAAGAGTTATTTATTTGAAATGGGGAGGGAAGTGGGAGAGAGAGAGAGAGATAGCTTCCATTAATTTGGCTCACTTTGCAAATGGATGCAATGACTGGGGCTAGGGCCAAGACAAAAACTAAATCTTGATCTTCCACATGGGTGGTAGGAGCCCATGTACTTAGGACATCATCAAATGCTTTCTCAACTGTACCAGCAGAGAGCTGGATCAGAATGGAGAGGCTTGGACTAAAACTTGGGCTCCCATATGGAATCCCAGTGTTAGAAGAGGCCACTTAGCTGCTATGCCACAATTCTGGCCTTTTATATAATTTTAAAGACATTTATTTATTTATTTTAAAGGCAGAGTGATAGAGAAAAAGTTAGAGAGACAGGGACAGAGCAAGATCTTCAATCCACTGGTGTACTCCCTAAATAGCTCAGCCTCTGTGCCAAAATGCCAACCCTTTAAATATATTCAATATTTTTATCTTCTTCAGGCTCTCATTTCTGTCTACAACCTTACTAATAAAGTCTTTGAAATCCATTTCTCTATGGTATAAAAACATATTAGTACTTTGTCCTTCCAATTCCTTTCCCTCTCCTGTTTCGTGACTTTTTCTAGAATATGCCCACTTCCCAATTCCAAAGTCACTGGCAAATATTTATATATATTTTACAGCAGCATCTCACATCCGGTAGCAAAATATGTACGATTCTGCAGCTACTTAAGTTTCCAAAAGCTTACTGGCAAAAACAAAAATCATTACAGTTCTTGAGATCAGAAATCTGGAAAGGGTCGCAGTCGTTTAAAATCAATCAATCGGGAGGACTCTGCTCTTTCTGGATGTTCCAAGGGAGAATTCTTGTCTTTCCTGATTCTAGAAGTCACCTGCTTTCCTCGACCCATGTTCCTGTTCCTTTTCCAGAGCCAGTAATTGTTAGCTAGTCCTTCTTACATCGAGTTCCTCTGTCTGTGTGTTTCTGCCTCTTGATTCCTCCTTTAAGGATTCTTGTGATTGTGTTGGATCCACCTGGTATTTTTTTTTTTTTTTTTGACAGGCAGAGTGGACAGTGAGAGAGAGAGACAGAGAGAAAGGTCTTCCTTTTCCGTTGGTTCACTCCCCAATGGCCACTGCTGCCGGCGCGCTGCGGCTGGCACACCACGCTGATCCAAAGCCAGGAGCCAGGTGCTTCTCCTGGTCTCCCATGTGGGTGCAGGGCCCAAGGACTTGGGCCATCCTCCACTGCTTTCCTGGGCCACATCAGAGAGCTGGACTGGAAGAGGAGCAACCGGGACAGAATCCGGCACCCCAACCGGGACTAGAACGCTGTTTGCCGGCACCGCAGGCAGAGAATTAGCCTAGTGAGCCGCGGCACTGGCCCACCTGGTATTTCAAGATATGCTGGTTATTTTCATATCACTTGATTAGCAAATTTCATTGAAGCCGACACCTTAATTCACCTTTTGCCATGTATTACAATATATTCACAACTCCCAAGGATTAGACTTTGGCTAGCCTCCTGAATGATATTCAGCTGCCTCTGAAAGAGGTATTGTTCTTCAGTTAGGTCATGGTCCCCAGTATTATTTATCAGAATTTCCAGTAGTGACATCTGGACCACTTTTTTATTTTGAATATTTTTAAGGGTTTATTTATTTATTTGAGAGATAGAGATTCAGAGAGAGGGGGAGACAGATAGAAAGGACCTTCATCAGCTGATTCAATTCCCAAATGGCTGCAATGGCCAGAGCTGGGCTGATCCAAAGCCACGAGCCAGGAGCTTCTTCCAGGTCTCCTACATGGGTACAAGGACCCAAGTACTCAGGTATCTTCCACTGCTTTCCTAGGCCTAGCAGTGCCCATGTGAGGTACAGGCACCTCAGGCAGAGTCCTAGCCCACTATGCCACAGCACTGGCCCCGATCTTGCATATTTTGCCTTTTAAATCTTCAGAGCCAACCACAGTATAGAGCACTACATAATTGCTTAATGTTGTGGTGCAGCAGATGAAGCTGCTGCTTCAGTCTCTGGCATCCCACATGGGCACCAGTTCAAGTCCTGGTCGTTCCATCTCTGACCCATCTCCCTGCTAACGGCATGGGAAAAGCAACATAAGATGGAGCAAGTGCTTGGGCCCTGCTACCCATGTTGAAGACCCAGAGGAAGCTCCTAGCTGCTGTCTTTAATCTGGCCAAGTCTGGGCCATTGTGGTCATCTGGGGAGTGAACCAGCAGATGGAAAATCTTTCACTTTCTCTGTCTCCCTCTCTCTGTAACTCTGACTTTGTAGTAAATAAATTAATCTAAAAAATACTCAGTGTTACCTGGATGAAATAAATGATGGCTACATGAAAGTGGAAAGCTATTTGAATTTCACCACATTTTAAAGGTTTGCTTACACTCTCTCTCCTGAAGCACAAGCAAATTGTGCTTTCTAAAGTATGGCTGCCATTTTGAAAGAAAAATTAGTGTTATTTCTCATTTGTTTTTTATTTTTATGCTTTAATGTTTAAAGTAAATGTAAAGATTAAAGCATGTGACTGATCTACCTCAGCAGGAGCTAAAAAAATGAGATTATTTGATAAAGCTCTTGGTTACCAAGTCCCATGTCTAATATAATGAATTCCCATACAAACATGAGGTTCTTGAAACTGTTACATCAGTCAAACACTGTCAGTTTTTACTGAAAAGAACATAAATAGAACAAAGTGAAAGAAGGTTGTCAGGCACCCACGGTTCTTTTTTTTATTAAATTTATTTATTTATTTTGAAAGTTAGATTTAGAGTGAGAGAAGAAAAGACAGCAAGAAAGAGAGAGAGAGAGAGAATCTTCTATCTGCTGATTCATTTCATAGATGGCCACAACAGCCAGAGCAGGACCAAGCCAAGGCTTGGAACCACCACACGGCTTGAAGGAGCCCAAGTATGTGGGCAATTTTCTGATGCTTTTCCCAGGCCATCAGCAAGAAGCTAGATTAGAGATAGGGCAGCTGGGACACCAATCAGCTCCCATATTGGATGCCAGCATCACAGGCAGCAGCTTTACCCACTACACCACAACATAGGCCTCCAGATCCCAATTCTACAGCCAATAACATATTGCAAACACGTAGTATTTAGATAATTTTAAAAGTAGCTTCAGGAGTTGTTGCAAAATTCAAAATCAATTAAATTACAGAATTCAAAACCTAAAATACTCAAATATTACTTTCCTTCTTAAATAAAGTTCAGAAATTAGGGACATGAGATCCAGAAAATTTGTCTCTTTCCAACATTGTCAAGTTGAGAAGAATTAGAAATCTTGTCTCCTCATCACCTTTTTAAGTATTATTTGCTCACAACTTAAACATGATAAAACAAAATTTTGTACTAAATTAACACAGGAATAAATATCTTACAACAAATAGTTAGGTATATTTGAGGTTGATGATGTGATCTCATTAAGTTTTTCTCAGTGATATTTCTATTTTAATGAAGAAGTAACTAAAACACTTTATTTCTTAAATCTCTTATTATATTTAGATTTTTTTATTATTTATTTATTTGAAAGTCAGAGAGAAGGAAAGGCAGAGAGAGAGAGAGGTCTTCCATCTGCTGTTTTACTCCCAAATTGGTCACGACCAGAGCTGCGCCGATCTGAAGCCAGGAGCCAGGAGCTTCTTCCCAATATCCTACATGGGTACAGGAGCCCAAGGACTTGGGCCACCTTCTACTGCTTTCCCAGGCCACAGCAGAGAGCTGGACTGGAAGAGGAGCAGCTGGGACTCGAACGGGTGTCCATATGGAATGTCGGCACTGCAGACAGAGGCTTTACCCGCTACACCACAGCGCTGGCCCCAATTATTTTTAAAGCTAGAAGTCCCCAGCAAATAAGCTAAAAGCCAAAAGCCAAATCTCTTGAGGAAAAGCTTAAAAATCTTTAGAATAAATCTATAGGCATTTTTAAAGATTATCATTGCTCATGCAAATCCCTATTCTAATCTGCTTAAATGTTTTATTGTCCAAGTAAATGAATATATGTTCCAATGTATTTGAATTATACTTTTTTCTCTCTTATGAAGCATTTTTCTGTTAGGCAAATTTTTGCTTTCAGATTAATTTGTCTTTTTAAACCAGAAAATGAATTACTTCAAGTCATGCATGCCAACTTATATTTTATTATTATTTTGCTATGCTTATTCACCTGATTTTTATTCAAGTTATAGCTGATTTTGAGCTTTTCAAATAAAGCCACGTAACATGCAAATGATATGTTGTACTAATGATACTTCTGTTTTCTAAGTTTTCAAAATAGTAACAGGAATATTGCAGCATAGAAATAATCATTTCTCACTTCACATTTGGCTGTTTTCCTTATACAACAGAATTATAATATATAGTTTCACATATATAAATGATTTTTGGAATATTTATTACCATTAATTAAAATTCCCATATGCTTCTAATTATTAATATAATAAAAATTATTCATATAATATATTCGGTTATCTTTTCTTTAAAATTTTATATATAATTTGAAGCAAACTGAAAAAGTATATCAGAATAACATGTTGGAAAAGTTAAATCAACTACTTAATTTTTAATGTTTTCATCCATTTTATCTGAGATAGTGACATAGATCTTCCATTTGCTGCATAACTTACCAAATTCTTTCAACAGTTGAAGCTTGACCAGGCAGAAGCTGGGAGCCAGGACTCAATTTAGTGTTTCCTGAGGATGGCAAAGTACTTAACTATCTGAGCCATTATCTGCCCTCTCTCAGGTTGGGTATTAGTAGGAAGCTAGAATTGGGAGCAGAGCTGTGACTAAAGGCTAGGCACTCCAACAGGGAATGTGGGCTTCCCAAGGGGCATCACATCTGCTGAGTCAAATGCCGACCACTCAATGCCATTTTAGATATGATTTTTTTAGGCATGGAAAATTAGTTCAAATTAAGGCTTATATGAAAGAGAGGTGTACAGTTTGGGACATGCTCAAGCTGACTTGCCCCAAATGGTAGAGTCAGAAAGGTACTGGGGATTCCAATTCAATCCCATCAAGGTGACATGTACCAATGCCATCTCACTAGTCAAAGTGATCGGTTTAAGTCCACAATTGATCATAATGAAAGGATTAAGAGTCAAAGGGATCACATAAACAAGACTAGTGTCTGTTAATACTAACTGAAAGAATTAAAAAGGAGAGAACAATCCAACATGGGAAGCAGGATACACAGCAGTTTCATAGAATGGCAGATGTCCTAAACAGCACTCTGGCCTCAGAATCAGCCCTTAAGGCATTCGGATCTGGCTGAAGAGCCCATGAGAGTATTTTAGGCATGGGAAGCCAAGACACTCTGGTAAAAAACAAAATGAAAGAAAACAAAATAACCTAAATGAAAGATCTCTGAGCATGAGATCCCAGTGGGAAGAACAGGCCATCAAAGAAGGATGTACCTTTCTCAGTATGGAGGACAGAACTTCCACTTTGACTGTGGCCTTGTCTAAATAAGATCAGAGTTGGTGAACTCAAGAGACTTTCATAGCCTTAGTAGCTCATGAGAAGAGCCTCGGGTGATTACTGATGCCATAAACAAGAGTGTCAATTGTTAAGTCAAAAACAGGAGTCATTGTGCACTTACTCCCCATGTAGGATCTCTGTCTTTAATGTGTTGTACAATGTAAATTGATGCTATAACTAGTACTCAAACAGTACTTTACACTTTGTGTTTCTGTGTGAGAGATGGGAGGATTGCAGGTGGGAGGGAAGTTATGGGGGGGGGGTCATTATAATCCAAAAGCTGTACTTTGGAAATTTATGTTTATTAAATAGAAGTTAAAAAAAAAGACAAGGAAAAAAATAAAAAGAAGTAATAAATCTTTGTAGATGCATGCCTGAAATTCTTAAAAATAAAACTTTGCAACTAACATTGGTGATAACATGAAGTTGAATGTTGTTTATAATTCATGCTATTAATTGAGACCAAAGCTGGGGTTATTCTCAGTTAAGCAATAATCATGTATGTTGTTAAGTAGGAACTAAAACACCTCTGTCTTGCAAATGCTTTAGCTGTTTATGTTTCCCTCTTCATTATATTGTCTTCTAAGGCAATTTACAGACTTGGTAAGGAACTGTGCATCATAGTGTGAAATTACTTTAGAAACTATTCCTAGAACCCTATCAAAAATGATAGATTCTGCAGGGCAATTGATGAATCAGAGATCCCTCTCATGTAGTTTCATTATTATTAGTTGCATGTCATTGCCACTATGATATTTTAAACAATTTTAGAAGAGGAAATTTGACAATGTAGGGGATATGATTGTTTTCTTATATTAAAAGAATATTTAATTTTAAATAAGATACATTTGGATGGTTTTTTATCTGATGTGTATTACTTCAAATTACATTTCTTCCACGGTGTACAGAAAGCTGCATCTTGACAAAAATTACTTCTGTTAGAGGGGAAAATGTATAGTCCTAAAAAAGTATGTGATGCTTATATTAAATATTTGAGAAATAATCATCCATAGAAGATGTGATACACTGTTGACAGTTCACATTTTTTTGTGCATTGGTTTTTTTCTGGTATGGGTAAGTCTTATTATTAACAAATCTTTTATTGTTCAGGATTTAAATTTAATTCCCTAGCATTTAACTTGTCATCACTATTACTGCATTCACTCAATTCATAATTATTATTTCATTCAACTGTTGCATAAATAATTACAATTATTATTGTTTAGTTCTCCTTGTTGATCTCTAAAGTTTTTCTTTTATTGTCTTATCTAAATATTATTTTTTCTGGATTATAATTTTATAAACTTGCATTATATAGCATGCTTGCTGGAAAAACAGTATGCTACAATGACAGGCTTGTAGATTTGCAATCAGATCACCTTTTCCCATATCCTTCCCCTGTCATTGACTAATCTCAGATATTATTAATCTCAGGCAAATGGCTTAATTTCTGTGAACATTGGTTTCTATGTCTGTTATATAGATTACTGTTGATTATTTTAAAAGCACAGTGCCTGAGACGAAATAGATACAGAATAGCATATTACATTTATTGTTACTACAAGGGCACTGCAGAAAGTCTGGCAGGGTTGGGCACTTACATAATTGTTAAGACAATGGATAATACATTCATGCCCCATATCAGAGAAACTGGACTCTTGACTTCTGTTCCTGATTCTAGCTTCTTAGTAATGCAGACCATGGGGAGCAATAAAGATGATTCAAGTAATGTGGTTCCTGTCCCCTGCATGGTAGATATGAGAGATTTAGAGTAAATTCCTGACTAATGGCTTTGTCTCACCCTCCTGGAAGTTATAAGCATTTGAGGAATGGACAAGGGAATGAAAATTCTTTATCTGTCTCAGACTTTCTCACTGCCCCTCAGTCTCTGCCTCTGAAATAATTTTTCTTTAAGAGCTCATTCTCATTGGAATTAATAAATATGTTTATGTTGATGCTAAAAGTTTTGAAATTCTACCAAAAATTATCTCTTAATTCCAATCTCTACAGTGTTTTACTTCTGATAGTTTTTGAACTGTATCTTTCTATATTTTATTTTTGTGCATATCTACAAAACTGGTAACACAGCCTAGGATTTCCCTCCTTTGGCCCTGGCAAGCAATTCAAAGTATGCACACCACAACCATAGGAGGGAGCCCTCATCACAACCTCATCTCCTAGTCTCCATAAAACTCCTTGCCAGTTGCCACTCTGCTCCCTTAGTCCATTATTAGGCCTGCTGGAGGCCAACTTTGGTCTCCTCAGAAAGCCTATTACAAGAGTGGTACTTGTATGTCATTATCCATCTTCAAACTCAAATTCTAAATGGGTGAATGTGGGTGGATTGTTTCCCTGTCTAAGGCATTGTTACAATAATTTAATTTAGGCAATTCAGAATCTTTCTAATAATCTTGCTCAATTTCCATAAATCATAGGCTCAGTAGTTTATTATATGTAATTTTGAGATAATACTCATTATTTACTTTAATTGATTTCTTTGTATGGTAAAAGCTCTCTTTTAAGTGTTATATATCTAGATAATTAATGTATTGGTTAAAACTATGTTAGGTGAATGGGATTATTATCCTATATTTATATGAGAGGAAAAATGAAGGTAGGGAAATTGGCACAGTAACTCGGATATACACCTAAACTTGTTCTGCATAAACCCATATTTTTTTCTCTGTCAGAATTTCCTTGAAATAATACTGAGATAAGAATTCAACAAGTTAAATTAAAAGGTATGTTTGTTTGTGAGATCCAAATACTCATTCCTTAATTATATCTAGACACATTGGAACTATCTTATCACTAACACTCTAAGAAACATTTTGATTAAAAGAGGACTAGCATCTACAAACAGTATCTTGTGTTCTTGTTTTCTATAGAATGAGATTGTTGGGATGATACACTATAATCAAAAATCTCTTTTAGATTTCAGAAAAAAAAAGCACATAATCTTGAGGTCCTTGAGGCTATTAAGACCTTGAGAGTTGAAAAAGCAGATACTTAAATTCTTCCTTTCCCAACATACCTCCACAAGCAGCCAGCTAAATAAGTTTCTGGGGACATGAATGTTCTTTGGGAAGTTTAGTTATCCCCTCTAGGGGTCATGATAGCACAAATACATTTATGAGCCAGTATGTCACAGTCCTCCTATAACTATTTTGTTAGAGGTGTCATTCCCCTTAAGAACTTCCCTGTTTCCATATTCTCTGGAGTAAAACATTAACCCTTAGTAGGAGGTGGCCCTGCAAATTATGCTGACACAGGCAGAAAGTGAACAGGTAGAGCATTTATGCTGTGAGTTTTCCCATCAGGGACTATATATATAGGAAATAGTGTCGGCAGCTAAATTTTGAGAACACTTTTGTTTAGGATAATCAATCTTGTAATAGACTGATGCAATCTGAACTTAGTACCTGTTATTCTATGTATTCTCACTCTCTTGAATTTAGATAATTAGGATCATGTGGTATAATGACATCCAATCAAAGCCTAAGAGACAAAGTAAGGAATGTCAGCATTGCCTTTCAAACTTTCCTTCCCCAGATGTAGCAGTTGAGTATGACTAGTATTCCAAATGGCACAATTACCAGGCACTGAAATCTCTATCATTGTGCCATTCTGAATAATTTGTAGCAGAACCTCTTATCTTTCCAATATAACATGCTTTGTCTTTCTAACAGTAATGAAATGAAACATATGCTCTGTAAGAAACTGAGATAGTAAGATATTTTCCCTTCACATATTCTAGCCAATTGTATTAACATGGATGATAAATGATAATTCATTACTAGTAATAAGGATATGACAGGATATTATACTATTTGAAAGGAACAAAATTAGAGAATACATTAACAAAGATTCTTAAGTTTTGGTTCAAAATGTGTGCCTAAACTGTTGAAATATTTACTTAGTATATACTAAGTTGATCTTCTGTATATAAAGATAATTGAAAATGAATCTTGGAGAGCGGCAAGATGGCGGAATAGGAAGGGAGCACACTGATAGTCCGGGAAGAGACAGTTTAATAAAAGTGGAGATACTGCAGGTTCAGGGAAGAGTAGGGGAAGAAACAGCAGAGGAAACTCTTCTGGAACTAGTGATTCACAGTGGACCTGCGTGGAGCGTGGGAGCCCAAGTTCGGGACACCAGCGGCAGACTCAACGCACCAGCGCTGGAACGCGAGGTGAGCCGAACCGCAATAGCCCGAGACACCAGCGGGCAAGTGGAAAGAGGAGACTAGAGGGAACGAGGCTTGACACTCCGTGGGGAAAAGTTCACCAGGCTAACTAGAAGAGAGAGAGGAAAAAAAAAAAAAAAGTGACCGAAACGGACACGAGTTTCTCTTTCTCCGCTCACTCCTCAAGGGCGAGCAAGACAAAGAGCAGGCGCCATTTTGGACATACGTCATAAGCAGGGTGACCTCAGGTCTGCACCGGCCCTGAGCCTAGCAGAAAAAACTGACTTGGGGAGGGGGGGTGAAATAAAAGGAGATTAGGGTTTAATTTGGCAACCCAGTGGGAGACTTCAGGAGAATTGGAGCCCACACTGAGGGCAGCAGAGATTCCCTGTGTGGTCCTTAGGAAAGAGTTCTGATCTCTGGCTGCTGTGGGTAAATCATTCGCCTGCTAACTACCTCCAATTACGTTCAGCTGTGCATTCAGCTGTGGGGAATTACTTCCCTTTTGAATCAAAAGAAAAAAAAAAGAAAAAAAGAATGAAAGAAAGAGAGATTTACCACGCTAACCTGGGAGTGTCACCTTTGACACACCCTCAACCCTGAGGAACCAAACAGAGCTCTCAGGCCACACTCATCTCAAGCCTCTAAGGCTCCATCGAAAGCAGACAGTACACTTAATATAGAGCCATAGTATAACAAGAAAAAACACCACAGTGAAGAAACCAAATATTTCCAACATGCCAAACAACAAACGCAAAAACCAAGGTAACAAGAACAAGGAAGACACTATGATTTCCCCAAATGAAAAAGACACCCCAATTCAAGATTATGAAGATGATGAGATAGAAGAAATGCAAGAAGTGGATCTCAAAAAAAATGATAAGAACATTAAGACGTTCTCAAAAACAAATTCTTGAACTACAGAAATCCTTAATGGACAAGATAGAAAATCTCTCTTGTGAAAATGAAATACTAAGGAGGAATCAAAATGAAATGAAACAACTAGTAGAACATGAAACTGTGATAGTGACAAAAAACCACAGTGAAAGGAAGAACTCAATAGATCAAATGACAAACACATTAGAGAGCCTTAAAAACAGAATGGGCGAAGCAGAAGAGAGAATATCGGACTTAGAAGACAGAGCACAGGAAAGGAAACTGGCAAACCAAAGAAAAGAAGAGGAAATTAGAAATCTAAAAACTATTGTTGGGAATCTACAGGATACTATTAAAAAACCTAACATTCGGGTTCTGGGAGTTCCTGATGGCATGGAGAGGGAGAAAGGATTAGAAGGCATTTTCAGTGACATACTAGAAGAAAATTTCCCAGGTTTGGAGAAGGACAGAGGCATCTTAGTACAGGAAGCTTATAGAACCCCTAATATACATGACCAAAAGAGATCCTCACCATGACATGTTGTAATTAAACTCACCACAGTGAAACATAAAGAAAAGATTCTAAAAGGTGCAGGAGAGAAACGTCAGATTACTCTCAGAGGATCTCCAATTAGACTCACAGCAGACTTCTCATCAGAAACCCTACAAGCTAGAAGGGAATGGCGAGACATAGCCTAGGTACTTAGAGAGACAAACTTCCAGCCCAGAATATTATATCCTGCAAAGCTCTCATTTGTGAATGAAGGTGAAATAAAGACTTTTCATAGCAAACATAAATTGAAAGAATTTGTCACCACTCAGCCAGCCCTGCAAAAGATGCTTAAAGATGTGTTACACACAGAAACAAAGAAACATGGTCATCAATATGAAAGAAGGTAAAGGAAGGAAACCTCACAGCAAAAGATCACAGGAAGCTCAATTTCTCTTTGACATAGAATTAAACTCTGATGCTCTGTTAAATCAATGTGTTAAAGTAATCTATTATGTTCTCTTGATGTCTGTTAAATTCTAATTGTTCAAAAACAGCTGAATTTTTATTAAGAGCTATGGGTTATTTAAATATGTGCTTATTTTCAAAGATTTGGATAATCACCTTGTAACAATGATCAAATTTGGTCTATGTTATGTCATGATTTTAAGGAATCTTATTTCAAACAGATATTTTGGATTTTGAGCCTTCTTGGAATTCTTGACAGGCATTCAAAAAATCAAAGTTCCAAACAATCTGGTCTCTAAAATTTCCAGTAAATCCTGGACTTTGGTTTTTCCAGTTTGGGCCCAACTGAAAAAATCGAAGGACCTATGTCTCTCATCTTATAGAGACACCAACTAATCAGGCTATTTGGATTTTATTAGAAGTAAATCTACAAAAAGAGTTAAAGATTTTAAAAGCTATTATTAAAATTGCTGTATTGGTCTATTATGTTATGTTATATGTGTATATATATATATATATATATATATATTATATGTCCACATGGGGAAATTTTATTAAGAATTTTATTTTAATTGGCTTATAGATATGATTGTCCATAAATTTAAGCTACTAAAATTAATCAGACTCATTTTAATTCATGTGACCTGAATCTCTGCATCATATGTTTTATACTTGTTTTTAGAAAGAAACTAAAAACATTTTATATGGTTGTGCTTAAGTTTACTGGTTAAACAAACTACACCATATTAGATATTTAAGTTGTGTTTCCAAATACATGTTTATTAAAATTTATAGAAGGCATTGGACCTTCTGGTAAATGTTTTCTTAAGTTGTTATCTAATGGTTGAAACGGTTTGCTAAGTTTTAATGTGATATTGCTATTGTCAGCAAGCGATCTAGGACTTGCTCCCTCATTTCTCTATTCTAAGCCCAACTTGTTCTTTCATTTCTCTATTCTCCTCAAGGTAGGAATCTAATTCTATTATAAAGGAATCTGTAGGACGCACAATTTAATCTTTAGACCTTATAAAAGAGATGGCTAACATCTTTCTGTAATAGCATAGCCAAAATAAGAACTTAAATAATAATCTCATAGCTAGATTCACTTCGCCATCAGCGAAGTAAACAGTAAGTAGAAAAAACCTCCCTTTCAGACCAAAGGGAAAGAAAGTTTTAAAGTGAGAATATAATTTTCCTCATGGGCATTGTCTACCTTAGAAAAACTACTACCGAACATGCCTGTGACTATAGACTTGTAGTTCAGGCCACCAAAGATTAGTGATGGGACTTGGGCACTCCCCTTGACTTGCATCCGCTGGTCTGCTTTAACACAAACCAGGAGGAAAAGAAAGCTAGGCATCAGAAGCAATGGGTGGCAGGCCTATTAATGGCTGATCTGTACAGTGATCTGCTCTCAAGGATACCCAACAGGCCAGTCTACTGCAGTGGCTTTCAATATGGTAAGCCTGGGCTTCAGCAGAAGTCAACTTGTGAAGAGCCCTGGCAACTCTGCCAAGAGTTGGATCACTGGAAATGGACCTGCCCTGGAGTTGAAGGATGCCCAGGTCAGAGCCACAGATCTTATTGGCTCTAAGCTGAAAAGCCCTTCACTCAGCCCAACTTCCAAAGTGACCACTGCAGCTGAGGGGATGGCCAAGTAGGGTCAGCAACATTGAAGGCAGAACTGTAAATTTCTTGTTAGAGATGCCCCCTGCCTTTACCTGGCCAGCTCTCCTCCCAGGCCAGCCAAGTAATGAAAGTCAACAGAGTGCCTTCCCCTAGGAGGTTCACACCTCCATTAGGATGTACCCCATGTGAAGAGATAAATAGGTCTGGGCCTCTGAATTTATAAGGCCTAAAGCCCACCAGATTATTATCAAGCCCCTTCTGTCAGGTTCTATTTGCCTCTCAATCAGAAAACTTAATTGTAGCTTAGACAGCACCTTTCTTAGCTCCTCTAATAATGACTCTGTCCTTTGTTCTAGACCCTGTCTAGCACACTTGGGCTTCACTCCTTTGTAATCATAACCTCTACTCTACCACCAATGGCTCTACTCCCAACCTGTGTGTACTGATGGTCCTCTTCCCCACTTAATGCTGTATAATTGTTCAGACCTAGTTAATGCCACTCTTAGGATCATTGGTTACTATCCTCACCCTGTCTTTTATGACCTTGTCTAAATATGATCAGAGTCGGTGAACTTGGAAGGCTTCCATAGCCTTGGCAACTCATGATGACAGCCTAGGGTGGTTACTGGCGCCACAAACTAGAGTGTCAATTTGTCGGGTCAACAACAGGAGTCACTGTGCACTTGCTCCTCATGTGGGATCTCTGTCCTTAATGTGCTATACATTTTGATTTAATGCTATAACTAGTACTCCAACAGTATGTTTCATTTTGTATTTCTATGTGGGTGCAAACTGTTGAAATCTTTACTTAATGTATACTAAATTGATCATCTGTATATAAAGAGAATTGAAAATGAACCTTGATGTGAATGGAAGGGGAGAGGGAGCGGGAGAGGGGAGGGTTGCGGGTGGGAGGGAAGTTATGGGAGGGGGAAGCCATTGTAATCCATAAGCTGTGCATTGGAAATTTATATTCATTAAATAAAAGTTTAAAAAGAAAGAAAATGAATCTTGATGAAGAATGGGATGGGAGAGAGAGTAGGAGATGAGATGTTTGTGGGCGGGAAGGAGGTTTGGGGAAAAGCCGCTATAATCCAAAAGTTGTACTTTGGAAACTTATATTTATTAAATAAAAGTTAAAAAATATGTGTGCCTAAATACACTGCTAACAATCAAATGGAGAAAGAAAAAAAGATTCATATTATTTCATCAAAATATTGTACTTCTACAAAGAAATTTGATGCTTGATGGCTTAGAACTTTTAAGCCCAAAGACAAAATATAGGAAGTTTTTTTTGTAATTTTTTAATAAACTTTTTGAAGATTTATTTATTTGGAAGTCAAAGTTACAGAGACAGAGCAGAGAAAGAGAGAGAGAAATCTGCCATCTGTTGGTTTAATCCCCAGATGGCCACAATGGCCAGGACTGGTGCAGGCCAAAGCCAGGAGCTAGGAGATTCATCCAGATCTTCCATATGGATGGCAGAAACCCAAACACCTGGGTCATCATCCACTGCATTTCTTATATCATTAGAAAGGAGTTGTAGTAGAAGTTGAGTAGCTGGAACAAAAACTGGCACTCATATGAGATGCAGCAGCTTTCCTCACTACACCAAAATGTCAGAACCAGAAGATTCTTTTATATCAGAAACTGGAGGTGATCCTGACCTTTTTTGTGACTTTTCTACTGCTTGAGCAATTTTACTTTTTTTTTTAAGATTTTTTTATTTATTTATTTGAGAGGTAGAATTACAGACAGTGAGAGGAAGAGACAGAGAGAAAGGTCTTCCTTCCGTTGGTTAACCCCCAATAGGCTGCTATGGCCAGAGCTATGCTGATCCGAAGACAGGAGCCAGGTAGTTCTTCCTGGTCTCTCATGCGGGTGAAGGTGCCCAAGCACTTGGTCCATCCTCCACTGCCTTCCCAGGCCACAGCAGAGAACTGGACTGGAAGAGGAGCAACCGGGACTAGAACCCGGCTCCCATACGGGATTCCAGCACTGCTGGCGGAGGATTAGCAAAGTGAGCCATGGCGCCGGCCAAATGACTTTTGATGAGAGATGAAAATCAGCTCCAATTGTTCAATCTGAAACAATTATTTCTTAATATCCTGGATGTTTTTTTTTTTTTTTTTTTTTTTTTTTTTTTAGGGCATAGACAAACCTGAACTTTAATCCAATCAAGTCTGTTTGTTCTACATTTTGATTTTTATTTTAGCAACAATGTTTACAAGGAAACAATTGGAAGAAGAAAATTCTATGGTGATGGCATTGTTGAAAATCTCTCATTATAGCCCTTGACTACAGAGTTGCTATTAGTGGCAACTAGCATTCAATCCAGCTTTACTTATGATACAATTCATTTGCTGGTCAGTAGTGCTTCTAAAGGAGGGTTCAAATACTGTGTTTGCTGGACAATATTGTACTTGGTCAGGAATGTGCCATCCTATTTTCCATCACCAGTACTAATTTTGGGAGCTACCTATAGACCATTCAATTTTTTTTTTTTGCTTTAAATTATATGCTATTAATATCTACTCTTTCAAATGAGAATCCCTGAATAATCTATAAAATTTCATGAATTCAGGTTTTAATTTAAAAAGGAAATCCAACAAAAATTTGATCAAACAAGTTCAAATGGAAAGGAGAAATAAATTCCAAAATTAATTAGATACAAGATCATGGGTTACTGGAAGTAAGATTGAGATACAAGTGTACTTAATATCAAAAACCTTAGTCTTTAAACTATATTCCTGACATAAAGACACCTGGATTATGAGAAATGGATATCAGAAAACAAGTTAAAGTAGAATAGAAATATAAGACATTTGAATTGAATTGATTTAATATGAGTGGATATACTTAATTTTGAATACCTATGAACAACAGAATTTTCATTAAATTTGCAATTACAGGAAAATTATCTTTGTTGAAAGTGAGGCTGTAACTTCGAGGTCAGTAAAAATCAATGACAAAGAGAAGGAGAAATTAATAGTATCCTTATTGTGCCTGAATGCTTTTTCTACCTGTCTCCAATACATAGATTGAAATCCTATCTTCAATGTAATGAAATTAGAAACTGTGGACGTAGGAGGTGAGCAGGCCATAAGTGACCTAATTTCATTAATGGAACTAGTGTGTTACAAAGACTAAGGAGTTCGGAGTTCTCCCTTCTCCATTGAAAAGACATTATGTATGAGGAAACAAGTATTCAGCAACAATTAATTTTCTGCAACCTAGTTCTTGGGATTCCCATTATATAGAACTTTAAGAAATAAATTTCTTTTTCCTGTCATCAGATTTATATTTTTGTTATAACATCGTGACCAAGTTAAGAAAAATGGTAACAAGAATGCAACAAAGATCTATTATGAAAGTGGCTTTAGAAATAAATTATGAGTACAGGCTAGAAGAGCTTTGAAGTGTATGCTAGAGAAAGCCTAAATCACTGAGAATTAAGGGCAGTTTAGGTGAGGGTTCCAACATAAAAGAGTGAAGCTTCAAAGAGAGTTTCAATCTTCTTAGAGATTATATAAGTCATTGTGAACAGATGGTTGATAGAAATATGCATTATAAAGACCATTCAGATAAGGTGTCAGGCAGAAATAAGGACTTTATCATTGGAAACTGGAGGAAAGATATAGAGGAATGGCCAGGGTACAGAATTGTCTTAAGATAGAAAGTAGGACCACAACCTAAGTTTATCCAAAAGAGCAGAACATTGAGTCAAAATGCAATGTTGCCTCCCTTGTTGGGCTTTGGCCTTCGTAGTGACATGCTATCATTTTTTTCCTTTCCTTTTTCTCCATTTTGGAAGGGAAATGCCTCTTTTACTACTTTCCAAGCAATATATTTTTAATGAGCACATGTTATTTCACAGACTCCCAGCTCAAAGAACAATGTATTTCATACCTTACACTTCACTTGTATCTATTTTATATGATATTTAGATTAGACTTTGAACTTTAGACTTTAAAGATGTTGTTGGAATAAATTTAAATTTGAGTCAGGCTCCCATTATTCTAAAATGGAGGACATAATGGCATTTTGCTCATTGGTCTCAATGTATCAAAATCAAATCAGATATCATTTTCAATACATTCATTACTATCACTCCACAGTTAATTGACAGTATGTACTTTTTAGTTAAAGACTGATAGAATTATCATGGTTTATTCTTGTCAAAGTGCAGTTAGATATTTCTTTATGAGAGACTCATCTTCAAGCATTTGATCTGGATCAGATAATTGACTTAAGTTTGAGAACTGGGGTAGGAATGTGACTTTTATTGGAATAATGCCCTCAAAACCCTGATTTTCCATTCTTGATTTATTTTGGGGGTTTCAGATATCAATTAACACATATTTGATTATTCTTCCAATTTTCTTTTCATTTTTCATTGTATAAAATATACATAAGGTAAAATTTATCAACCTAACCCTTTTAAAGCAGCTGGAAGTACATTAGTATTATTTTGCAACCATATACACATCCCTTTCCAGAACTCTCTCCATGTTGCAAAAATAAAAATTGATTCCCATTAAATAAATATTATGTTGCAACCATCATTAAACTCTCAGTGAGTATGATGACCTTAAATACCTCATAAAATTTGAATCATAGAGTAATCATAGTTTTTGTAATTGGCTATTTCACTTATAATGTATTCAAGGCTCATTCATTTTGTACTACATATCAGAATGCCCTTCATTTTTAATGCTGGAGGGTATTCCATCATACATACATGCTACATTTTGCATATTGAATCATTTGTTGACAGAAATGGACACTGGGTGGCTTCTATGATTTGCAATTGATAATAATATTGCTGTGAACATAGGTATACAAATATTTCTTTGAGACTTTGCCTTTGGTTCTTTTCAGTATATATCTAGAATAGAAAGCCTAAATCATATGATGATTCCATTTTTATTTTTTATGAGTTGCTGTATTGTTTTCCATAATATTTTCACAATTTTACATTTACACCAGGAGGAAACAAAAATCACAATTTCTCCTACTTTTACCAATATATATATATACATATATATGTTTGTGTATCTGTGTTTTAAATAGTACTATTCTAATGAGTATAAAGTGGTATCTTATTATGATTTAAACTTAAATTTCCCTAATATTAGTGATGTTCAATATCTTCTCATATGCCTCTTGGCCGTTAGTGTATATTCTTTGGAGAAATGTTTATTCAAATCCTTTTTCCATTTTTAATGGGAATTTTTAAAGTTATTGGTGAGTTTTAGTAAATCTATATTGGGAATGCTAATTCTTATCACATAAATGGTATGCAATTATTTTTAGATTTTCACCATTGAGAATAATGTTCATGATGGATGAATGTTTCATATATGCTTTTTATTATACTGAAGTAATTTCCACTTATTTATAGTTTACTGAGTCTTATTATGATGAAGTGTTGGATTTTGTCAAATACCTCTTACTCTACTGTGTACATTTAGATAATCAACTGGGTGTTTCTCCTTTATGTTTTCTTTTCTTTTTTTTTTTTTTTCAGGGTGGGGATTATTTATTTTAAAGGCAGATGTGAAGAAAGAGACAGAGAGATATCTTCCATCTGTTGGTTCATTTCCCAAATTCCTGAAAGACACAGAGCCAGAGCCAGGGCTGGGCCAGGACAAAGCTAGGAGCCTAGAAGTCCATCCTGGTCTCCCACATGGGTGGCAGGGGCCCAAGCAATTGGGCCATCTTTCCCCGCCTTCCCTAGTGTATTATCAAGAAGCTGGATCAGAAGAAGGACTTGAACTGGTGTTGTCATTGGGACAACAGTCATTGGAATGCAGTCATTTCAAGCTTCAGTTTTACCCACTGCATGCAACACTGGCCCCCACTTCTCATTTTGTTTATGCGGTACATCATACTGTGAAATGTTCTATGTTGAACCATCCTTGAATTACAGAAGGATGGTTACTTGGTAATGGCATATAGCCTTTTTAATATTCTATTGTATTAAGTATGCTGTATTTTTAAAGAATTTTAGTGTCAATGTTCTTAAAGGATTTTGTTCTGACGTTTTCTTTTCTAGCAGTGTCTTCAGCTGGCTTAATATAAAGTTGACAATTGCCTCATGGAATGAGTTGCAAGTATTCCCTACTATTCAAAGTTTTAGAAATATTTTTAGAGATTCTCTTTTCCTTATTTTGAAATAAAGAGTTACAGAGATAGAGGGATATACATACACACACACACACACACAGAATCCGGCACCCTGACCGGGACTAGAATCCAGGGTGCCGGCGCCGCAGGAACCGTAAACATTTTTCTTCCCTTCAAATACATGCTTCAAATGAAGCAATATCTGGTTTTCCTTTCTTCTCTCTGGTCATTCTTCTGTCTTCCAAACTATAACCACGATTATGATATGAAATTAATCCTTTGATATTTTCTGTTTTGTACATTTTTAATTTACATAATTTGAACAAATTTCATATATTTTATATATACACATTTAGTGTGTGATAGTTCACACACTTTCTTCCCACTCACACTCTGACCCTCTATCCTCCTTCCTTTCCTATTTTTCTTTTAATTTTTATAATGACATATTTTCAGTTTGTTTTATAATCATAAGCTTAACTCCACACTAAGTAAATTATTTAACAATTAGTAAGAAGAAAAAAATTTTTGTTAACAATTTAGACAATGACTATAAAAAATAGTCATATCTCAAAGTGGCAATTCCACTCTTATATATTGCACATTAGGTACTCTATTTTTATAACAGATCAGAGAAAACATGTGATATTTGTGTTTTTTGGACCACCTTATTTCATTAAGTATAATGGTTTCCAGTTGCATCCATTTTTTGCAAAAACAGGATTTCATTCTTTTTTATGGCTTAGTTGTATTCCATAGTGTGTGTGTGTGTGTATACATACATACACATATATATGATTTCTTTATCCAGTCATCAGTTGATGGACATCTACATTGATTCCATCTCTTAGCTATTGTGAATTGAGGTGTAATAAACAGGACATGCAGATAACACTTTCATCTGCTGATTTCATTTCCCTTAGGTAAATTCCCAGGAATGGGATTGCTGGGTAATATGTTAGATCTATTTTCAGATTTATGAAGATTTTCCTAACTGTACTCATAATAGTTGTACTAGTTTACATTTTTAGAATTTCTGACTAGGGTGAATTTAAGACTTCTTATGGTTTAGATTTGCATTTCCTTAATTGCTAGTGAGTCTAAATATGTTTCATGTGCCTTTTAGCTATTTGGATTTCATTCTTTGAAAAATACATTTTCATGTTTTTGTCCATTTCTTAACTGCAATGTTTGTTTTGTTGTTGCTGTTTCTTGATCTCTTTATAGATTCTGGATATAAATCCTTTATCAGTTGCATGATTTGCAAATATTTTCTCCCATTCTGTTGGTTGCTTCTTCACTTTGTTGAGTATTACCTTTTCAGTGCAGAAATTTCTTAGCTTGTCTATTTTTTATTTGATTGCCCGTGCTTCTGTGGTCTTTTCCAAGAAGTCTTTGCCTATGCCAATATCTTGCAGTGCTTCCCTACTATTCTCCTATTGTGATTTGATGGTTCAGGTCATAGATTTAGAGCCTTGATTTATTTTGAGTTTATTTTTGTAAAAGGTGTTAGGTGTTAGGTGGAGGTCTTGTTTCATAATTCTGCATGTGGAGATCCAATTTTCCCAGCATTATATGTTGGAGATGATCCATTTTCCGGGGATTGATTTTTGATCTTTTGTGAAAGATTAGCAGATTTTAGATGTGTGGATTGCTTTCTGGAGTTTCTCATTCTGTTCCATTGATCTACATGTCTACATTTGTGACAGTACCAGGCTGTTTTGATTCTAATTGCCCTGTATTGTCTTGAAATCTAGCATTGTGATACCTCCAGATCTTATTTTGTTGTTAAAATTGTTTTTTATATTCTGGGTCTCTTGCATTTCCATATGAATTTTAGCATCATTTTTATCTATATCTGATAAAAATGTTGGTATTTTGATTGAGATCACATTTAATCTGTAAATTATTTTGGGCAGTATGGACATTTTGATGATATTAATTTTTCCAATCCATGAAAATAGGAGGTTCTTCAATTTTTTTATCCCGTATTTTTTCTTTAATGGTTTGTAATTTTCATTGTAAAGATCTTTCACCTCTGTGGTGAAATTTATACAAAGGTATTAACATTTTTGTAGCAATCATGAATGGACTTATTTTATAAATTCTTTCTCAGTTATGGCATTTCCTGTGTATAAAAAGGCTGTTGATTTTTGGGTGTTATTAAATCCTGCAACTTTAACAAACTCTTGTGAGGTACAGTAGTCTCTTAGTGGAATCTTTAGGTTTCCCTATATTTAGGGTCATGTTGTGAGCAAACAGGGATAATTTGACTTCCTCCTTTCCAATTTTTACCTCTTGGTCACTTTCTCTTGCCTAATGACTCTAACCCAAACCTCAAGAACTATATTTAATAGCAATGATGAAAGTGGACATCCTTGTCTGCTTCTGGGTCTTGGTGAAAATTCTTCCAACTGTTGCCCATTCAATATGATACTGACTGTTTATCATATATTGCTTTGATTGTGTTGAGGGATCTTCCTTCAATACTCAATTTATTTAAGTTTTTTTTTTTAATCATGAAAAGGTATTGTATTTTATCAAATGCTTTCTCTGAGTGCATTGATATAACCAGATGGTTTTCATTTTTCTATGTGATGTATCACATTTATTGATCTGTGTATGTTGAATCATTCTTGTATTCCTGTCATAAATTCCACTCAGTCTTAGCGAATGAGCCTTCTTATGTGTTGATGGATCCGTTTAGCAAGTCTTTTGTTGATGACTTTTGTATCTATGTTCATCAATGATATTGGACTATAGTTTTCTTTCTTTGTTGATTTTTTTCTCTGTGTATGAAATTAATGTCATACTAACCTCATACAAGGAGTTTGGGAGGATTCCTCCTTCATGATTGTTTCGAACATTTTCAGAATTGAAATCAGTTATTTAAAAGTTTGGTAGAATATATCAGTGAAGCCATTTGTCCTGGGCTTTTCTTTTTTGAGAGGGTCTTTATTATGTATTCAATCTTTGTCTTTGTTATTGGTTTCTTTAGGTTTTCTATGTCATCATGACTCAAGTTTGGGAGACTGTATGTATCCAGGAATCTACCTATTTCTTCTAGGTTTCCCCAATTTTGCTTGCATTATCTGCTTGTAGTGTTTCCTGATGATTTTTTTTTTAAATTTCTGTGGTGTCCATTAATAACATTTCATTTTTAATCTCTCATTTTGTTAATTTGGGTTTAGTTGACCCAATAGTATATAAATTTTGTTTATTTTTTTCAAAAAACAGCTCTTGACTTTTTATTTCACTTATCTTTTGTATCTTCTTTGATCTCAATTTTTTTATTTCTTCTCTAAGTTATTTATTTCATCTTAGTAATTTTGGTATGGGTTTGTTCTTGATTTTCTATGTCCTTGAAATACATTGCAGATCATTTCATTGATGCATTTCTGATTTCAAATGTAGGCAATCATTGCTATTAACTTCCCTCTTAAGAATATTTTCACTGTATCCCATAAGTTTTGATATGCTGTATTGTCTTCTTTATTTTTTTCTAGGAATTTTTTGATTCTAGTTTTGATTTTTTCAATGACCTACTGTTCATTCAGGAGTATGTTTTTCAGTTTCCATGTATTTTCATATTTTCAGGAGTTTCTTAAGTTTTTAATTTCCAGCTTCATTCTATTGTTGACCAAAAAGGTACATGGTATGATTTCTTTTTTTTTTTTTAATTTTCTGAGATTACTTTATGGCCTAGTATATGGTCAATCTTAGAGAAAGTTCTATTCACTGGTGAAAAGAGTTTGTATTCTGCATCCATTGGGTGAACTGTTCTATAGATATCAACTAGGTTCTGTGGTCCATGTTATAGAATAACTCTGTTGATTCCTTGCTGATTTTCTGTCTAGTTGATATGTCCATTGATGAAAGTGGAGTGTTGAGGTCTCCCATTACTATTGTATTGGAGTATAGGTCTGCCTTTAAATCCATTAACATTGCTTTTAAACAGCCAGGTGCCCAGGAATTGAATGAATGTACATTTATTATAGTTACATTTTCTATTGAATTGACCCCTTAATCATTACATTATGCTTTCCTTTTTTCCCTTTCAACAGTTTTTGTGTTAAGATCTATTTTGCCTGATGTTAGGTTGGTTACTTCTGCTCTTTTTTGCTTTCCATTAGCCTAAAATATATTTCCCATCCTTTCAATTTCAGTATGTATGCATCTTTTTTGGTGAGGTGTATTTCTTGCAGGCAGTAAATAGAGGGATCTTGTTTTTAATCCATTCAGTCAGTTTGTATCTTTATGTTGGAGAATTTAGGACATCTACATTTAAGAGTATTATTGATTATTAAATACTTGGCCTTGATATTTTTCATAAATGTTCCTATTTTTTTACTTTAGATTTCCTTTGTACTTTACTAGGAGATTTCTTCTTCTTCATTCTTTCATAATGATTTCTATCTTTCTGTGTTTCTGTGTATAGCACATCCTTAAGCAACATTGGTAAGGCTACACGAGTGGTGACAAATTCTATAAATTTTTGTTATGAAAGGTCTTTATTTCATCTTCATTCATAAATGAGACTTTTGCTGGGTACATTATTATAGGTTGACTGTTTTATTTTTTTTAAGACTTGGACTAAGTATTGCCATTTTGGTATTAGCCTATAGGATTTCAGATGAGAAATCAGCTAGCAGTCTAAGCCATTGAAACATACTTCAGAGGAGAAAACAAGCAAGTTTTCCAAAAATATTTAAAAATAAATGTAAAATCGCAAGCAACAGGTACAAATAAGACAATTTGACTCTTCCAATGGAACATAAAAAAGCTTCAATTTAAGAATGTGAAGATGAAGAGACTGATGAATGCCTAAAAAGGAATTCAGAGGAATCATCATAACATTACTCAAAAGTAATGAGAAGCAAATTAATGACTTAAAGAAATCCATACATGACATGCATGAAATATTTTCCTATGAGATAGAGATATTGGAGTGAAGATAATTTGAAATATTAGAAATGAAGAACTCAATTTAAAAAAAGTCAATGGAATACCTTAACAACATACTTGGTTAGATTAAAAAAATAAAGAGTACACAAAATAGAACATAAATCTTTGAAACTATCTCAGTTACAGAAATAAAAAGAAGAAGAAATTAGAAAAACTGAAAATGTGTTCTAGATTTATGGGATATTATCAAATGTCCTGCCAAGCATATCCTAGGATTTCCTGATAGTATGAAAAGAGAGAATAGATTATAAGGCCTGTCCCATCATATAATAACAGAAAACTTAGAAAAAGATATCCATTTACAAGAAGCACACCAAACTCCTAACAGAAATGGTCAGAAAAGATTTTCACTATGACACATTATAATCAGGCTTTCAACAGTAAAACATAAATAAAATATTCTAAAATGTGCACAAAAGAAATGCCAGATTACCTTCTGGGGATACCTTCTGTTTTAGAGCCTCACTTATTCTCCAAGTGAGTTCATAAGTTCTATAGCTTTAATCACCAATTATATGCTAATGCCTACCATTTTCATTTTTCAAGCCTCATCAAGCTCTCTTGGCTTTATTAAATCCACCTCCCTATTTAAGTATCTCTATTTAAGTATCTAACAGGCATCTCAAAGTGAACATATCATAGATGAGCACCTGATGCTTTTCTTCACCTTCATCCTGTGCTCTTCCTCATCTTTTTAATGGGAATTCTCCTTAACTTCTCAACATGGGTTTGTTACTGACTTCGCTTTTTCTGACATACTTCTGATCAGTCTGCAATTCATATTGACTCTATGTTTAAGATATTTGGGGGGCCGGCGTAGCAGATAAAACCACTGCCTGCAGTGCCGGCATCCCATATGGAAGCCGGTTCAAGTACTGGCTGCTCCACTTCTGATCCAGCCCTCTGCTGTGTCCTGGGAAAGCAGTAGAAGAGGCCCAGGTCCTTGGGCTCCTGCACCCACATGAGAGACCCAGAAGAAACTCCTGGCTCCCTGGATCGTGTCTTTGGATCAGTGCAGCTCCTGCCGTTGCGGCCATCTGAAGAGAGAAACAGTGGATGGAAGACCTCTGTCTCTCTCATCTTCTCCTTCTCTCTCTATGTAATTCTGACATTGAAGAAAATAAATATTTTTTTTTAAAAAAAAGTTATTTGGAGTTTACAACTACTCATAAATGTTGTTTGATCTGCTTTGCCAACCTCTACATTCTTGCCCCTGCCTCTAACCTTTGGGAGCAAAACATTTTTGATATGTTAAAACTCAGGAGTGCATGTCACCCCTCTAATCCAAATTTCCCCATCTATTCCCATTTTAGTCATAGTAGAAGTCAGTGTTGTGACTAGGTTGGAAATCCCATGGATTAAATCTTCTAAAACTATTGGTGAATTGAATGAAAACTTTGCTTATCGGATATTTAAGGATGTGTAAGTCCAGTATTTTAAAACTAATAGGCATAATATGACACCACTACTCTATGAAATTGCAACTAAAGTTTCTCAATGGTTATTCTTAATTTCTTGAATCTACCTTCTTGTGATGAGAGACTGACTGTTCATGCTTCACACACTGTGTTTATTGATCTGACAGTATTGTCTTTTTTTTTTACTCAATTCTCTTTTCATATGGGCCACTCCCCTTTTATTCATCAAAGCAGTGTTAGGGATCAGATCTCTTGGCATTAGAGTTACATTGTCTTTCAGGAAATTTTTTTCTTTCCCTGATAGCTGCATGACTTATGCCCTACTTGCCATAATGTCTTTTATCAACTTACTTTTTAATAAGGTCATTCTTGGTCTTCTTATCTAGAAATTATATTGAGTTTCAACATTTCCTCCTCTTTATGTTTATGCTCAGTTTATGTTTTTGTTATGTTTATTATTCTCTAAAATCATATTTCTGCCTCTCTGGTTGGAATGTAAACTCTGAGTATAATAATTTCTTTATGTTAATTCACTACTGCATTTTCAGCACTTGTAATTGGGCCTGGCATATAGTAGGAACTTAAACAATCTTTCTAATGAATAGTTATTAGTGGCTATTGAGCTGTACAAAGCCATATGAGTAAAAATGAGGCATTAAGCATTTATAAACAAACTTAAATTGGCTTACTAACTTACAAAAAATGTAATAAAATATATGCTTTAAGTGTAACTGAAAGAAAAACTGATACTGTCAACAATTCTAGTACATTCTCCTAACTATGCATTATCTAAAATTTAGAAGTATTTCTTGTAACTTGAAGGAAAAATAAACTTAACTTGTTCATGTGATATTTTTAATGTATACACTTACCATATATAAAATAGCAAATTATCTATAAGTGTTCTTGAACTCATAAAGGATTTTTTTGTGTTAAAACCATAATTTGAGTTATCTGAAGTTTTTTTTCAATGTCTCCATAGTTAAAGATGTATGAACCATTGATTTATGGAAGAAAAATAGTCAAATTATAATTGCTTGACATTGATTATAGCAAAATATAAGGAAATAAAACAAGAAAGAGTTGATAAAAATTTGAAAGTGATGACTTTATGGGCTCATCAGAAATGTAAAATTACAAGGCAAAAGTCAGCCTAAATCCAGAGAAGTAGCTAAATCCACAGTCACAACCAAGGTGGAAAATTCATGGATTCTTATGTAAGTGACTCAATTTTCAACATTGTTTTCTGCTCAATCTTTTGTTATAATCTTTTAATTGAAGGTATTTGCATAATATGGGGCTCAGATCCTCAAACTTGAACTCAGGGATCAAAGAATCAGTTCATTACTGTGCTCTATTTCTTTTGCAGGTGAGGGGAGTGATGAACTACAAAGGAGCCTGAGCAGTTTGAGCTTGCAAATCTGAGAGGGGAGCACTCACTTTGAAGACACAAAGAGAAATATCTGCACCTTTTCCTTGAAGAAAAAAAATCAGAATTTTTCTCATATAGGACTCATATTACCTAGATACAGTGGACAATGTGGATTGCGTTTTATTTAATCCTTGCTGATCGACTTGAGGGCCTTAAGGACATTAGGTCTTGAACATGTTGACAACTGTAAAGTAGACATTGCATATAATTTACATTGTTAAAGTATTCTTTCAGTGACATTTATGATAAGATTCATTATCAAGGTTTTAAGGAGTTCTACAACCAGAGATTGGTAAAAATGTGTTCTAGGTAACACCTAAAATTAAGATACTGAACAGAGAAGTTGTCTTGAGAATTGGATCCACATGTATGCAACATTAAAAAGCTACATAAAACATCTGGTTTCAAGATATTCTAAAGCACAGAGACTTAAACCAGCTCAGCCTAAGAATCATGAGCCATCAGAGTAAAAAATAATTTGAGTAATAATTTGATGATAAAATCAGTGTTAGTCCATATTAATATACAGGAGAAAGAATTTTGAAAAAAACTCCATGTTGCAACTTACAAATTTTTATTGTTTCATGATTAATTGAAATTATTATATTTATATAACTATGAATAATTATTTTGATTATGTATAAATTAAATGTATAATATGAATAACAGGTAAGCCTCACTTGGCAGTTCAGATTACTTGGTCTACATCTTCACACAAATTGTAAGATGAAAATATTTTTATTGTCATATATTGGGTAAAATATATTAGAAAGGAAACAGCTTGAGGTCAGTGCTGTGGTGTATTGGGTAAGCATCTGCTTGCAGTGTCGATATCCCATATAGGCATCTGCTCCTCTTCAGATCCAACTCTCTGCTGTGTCCTGGGTAAGCAGTAGAAGATGGCCTGTAGAAATGCTGCAGAAGTGCCTCTCAGAGGGGCATATACATATTTATCTTTTGTGCTAAGTGGGAGAGTAAATTTTGAGTCAGCCAAGGTATTAATTTTCATTATATAAGTCATGTGATACATATTCTGCAAAAACTGTGATTAGAATACCTTCTGCACACACTGGTAAAACCTGCACTCTCTCTTTACACTGACTATGGAAATACTAGTCTCATAAGGGAGAAAACTGAACTGTTAGTTTGGAAAACTGTGTCCACACAAAGTATGCATTTTTGTAGAGAAAAACAAAAGTACCAAAAAAAGTAAAGTGTGCTTTTAAAGTGTAAAAATAAATTTATGAATATTCCACTGCATTTTACAGAGGATGAGATGATTCATCCTGATTAGGTTTCCTGTTGAGGCTGAGTGCTTTTACTAAAAGAAGGAAATCAATGACTGACCATTGGAGTATAATGGATCTGAAATGCTATATTTTAATGATGCAGCAGTAGGAGGCCATTAGAATAAAATGGATTGACCATCAACAGCACATAAAATAATTTATTAAACATGCTGATGTGCAAATAATAGTCACAAAAAAGTAATGCTTTAGGGACATACAGAAAAAGTTGTGCAGAAGTTCTCTGACAAGTTCTAAACTGAAGATTCATATCATACGGAGAAACAAATTCATGGTTGGCTAGTTATGAATACATTTAGGATCTTTTAAATACACCTTCAAATTCCATAGCTTGCAAATGTTTGGAATACAACAGCAATTCATAGTACTTTTGATCAAACTAGCAGAAACATGTATATTCTTTGAAATAAGGTTAATAATAACTAAAAATTAATGAACATTAAATATTAAAGTTATTACTTGTCACATAACCAATTTTTGGCTCTCATTTTTAACTCAATGCATTTTTATGTAATGATAACTAATCAACATCTTTTTTTGTCTATTATATTTTTAAATTCTTTTTTTATTTAATAAATATAAATTTACTAAGTACAACTTTTGCATTGTTGTGGCTTTTTCCCCCATAACCTCCCTCCCACCCACAGCCATCCCCTCTCCCACTCTCAACATCTTTTTTCTTTTTTTTAAGGATTTATTTACTTGAAGCTCAGGGTTAACAGAGAGAGTGAGAGATTCAGAGAGAGAAAGAGAGAGTGAGAGATTCAGAGAGAGAAAGAGAGAGAGAGATCTTCCATCAGCTGGTTCACTTCTCAGTTGGTTCCAAGGACCAGGGATGGGCCAGACTGAACCCAGGAGCTTCCTCCAGGTCTCCCATGTGCATAGCAGGGATCCAAGGAAAGGGCAATCTTCCACAACTTTCCCCAGGCCATTAACAGGAAGCTGGATCACAAGTGAAGCAGCCAGGACACAAACTGGTGCCCACACAGGATGCTGACATTGCAGGCGGTGGCTTTACCAGCTATGGCACAATGCCAGCCCATCAATATCATTTTTACATGATCAAAAATAACTGATTCCACAAAGACACATAATTCATTTGAGAAATGAACAACTTTTGAGAAATTTACAGTTGCTCTTTGTAGATCATTCCTTTCATAACTGTCAAAAGAGATATCTACTATTTTGGTATTTTTAGTTAATCTCCATCTTTCAGAATTTACATGAAAATAAGGATTCAAACTGCCAAAGCAGCAACTGTCTTAGTAAGATGAATAAAAATGTGATTACATTTAACTCAAACTAGAATTGCTTTGAAAATAATGGGCAAAGTCTAAGAGTGATATATTGAAAGCAAACCAATGCAATCTTTAATGAAACAATTTTAATGATTATGCTAAAGTCATACAACCAAGAAGATTTAGACACACAAAATTTTGGACTCACTGGGTTACAAATGCCATTTTTATCTCTTTTATTCACTCATCATTACCTTGGCACAAGTCTTGTACAAGTTTAGTTTAAACGCTCTTCAGTAAAATTGCTCTAAACCATTTGCCATCTTTCCTGTGTCACACATTAACAATATAAGAAGTTTGCACATTCTTTGTTCCTTCAACTTGTGAAACCTTTGTTGTAGATCTGACAGTCATTTTTTTTTCCTTTGAAGTTGGGTGATTATGCTTACCATTTACCTCTACACATGTTCACTGAGAACTGTCAGAAAATAAAAAAAATAACAAATTTCTTTTAGCAAAGACATATTTCATGGGAAGTTTTAGTTCTTAAATAATGAAGAAAGAAATTATTAACTAAATTTTATATCCAAGAAATCTTAATTAATTAATAACATAGTTCACATCCTTTCATATATAATCTATTCAAGGGTGTAAAAGGAAAAAAAATTAATTAAAAATCCCAGAAAGACAAATACTTCATACCTTCCCTTATACGTGGGAGCTAAAACTTAAAAAATAAACAAAAAAACAAAGAAGTGTCCATGTATATCAATATTGCTGCAAGTATGGTATGATAAAACTTTCTTTTATACACTTATCAAACCAAAGTTTAAGAAGGTTATACTACTATAGTTTTAATGATCTTATGATGATTACTTTAACATTAAATGTATATGGATGAAATAGTCAATTTTCTATTCAATTATTACTTATAGCTATTGTCTATATTCCCACTAAATGAGTCTTTAAACTTTTACTTGTTAAACTTCTTATTAGATGAAGTATTAAGCCTTTTTTAACTTTTATTTAATAAATATAAATTTCCAAAGTACAGCTTTTGGATTACAGTGGCTTCTCCCCCCTCCCTAACCTCCCTCCCACCTGCAACCAACACTCCCATCTCCTGCTCCCTCTCCCATCCCATTCATATCAAGATTCATTTTCAATTAACTTCATATACAGAAGACCAATTTAGTATATATTAAGTAAAGATTTCAACAGTTTGCACCCACACAGAAACACAAAGTGTAAAATACTGTTTGATTACTAGTTATACCATTGATTCACATAGTACAGAGATCCTACATGAGAAGTAAGTGCACAATGACTCCTATTGTTGATTTAACAATTGACACTCTTGTTCATGGCATCAGTAATCACCCTAGGCTCTTGTCATGAGTTGCCAAGGCTATGGAATCCTTTTGAGTTCGCCAACTCCTATCTTATTTATACAAGGTCATAGTCAAAGTGGATGTTCTCTCCTCCCTTCAGAAGAAGTTCCCTCCTTCTTTGATGGCCCCTTCTTTCCGCTTCGATCTCACTTGCAGAGATCTTTCATTTAGGGTTTTTTTTTTTTTTTTTTTTTTTTTTTTTTTGCCAGAGTGTCTTGGCTTTCCATGCCTAAAATACTCTCATGGGCTTTTCAGGCGGATCTGAATACCTTAAGTGCTGGTTCTGAGGCCAGAGTGCTGTTTAAGACATCTGCCATTCTGAGTCTGCTGTGTATCCCACTTCCCAAGTTGGATTGTTCTCTCCTTTTTAATTCTATCAGTTAGTATTAGCAGACACTAGTCTTGTTTATGTGATCTCTTCAAAGTCAATTTGGAGATTCCTCAGAAACCCGAATATAGCCCTACCACATGACCCAGCCATCCCACTCCTTGGAATTTACCCAAAGGAAATTAATTTGGCAAATAAAAAAGCCATCTGCACATTAATGTTTATTGCAGCTCAATTCACAATAGCTAAGACCTGGAACCAACCCAAATGCCCATCAACCGTAGACTGGATAAAGAAATTATGGGACATGTACTCTATGGAATAGTATACAGCAGTAAAAAATGAAATCCAGTCATTAGCAACAAAATGGAGGAATCTGGAACACATCATGCTGAGTGAAATAAGCCAGTCCCAAAGACACAAATATCATATGTTCTCTCTGATCGGTGACAACTAACCGAGCACCAAAAAGGAAACCTGTTGAAATGAAATGGACACTATGAGGAACAATGACTTGAACAGCCTTTGACCTGACTGTTCAGGAACAACTTACTACTTTATTTCTTTTATTATTTTATTTGTTCTACTTAATACTATTGGTTGAACTCTGTAATTAACACACAGTTATTCTTAGGTGTTTAAATTTAACTGAAAAGTGAACCTTGTTAAACAAAAGAGTGGGAATAAAGAAAGGGAGGAGGTGTAGTTTGGTGCATGCTCAATTGGACTTGCCCCAAATGGTAGAGTTAGAAACATTCCTGTGGATTCCAATTCAATCCCATCAAGGTGGCATGTACCAATGCCATCTGACTAGTCAGTGTGATCATTTTCAGTTCATAATTGATCTTAATGATAGTATTAAGCCTTTTTACAGTAATGTAAATCGAAAATTTTATCTCAAAATAAAAAAAAAAGGAGAAGAAAGGAGGATGGGAGGATAAGTGTGAGAGAGAGAAGAAGGAAGGAGAAATGGAATATCATTCTGTTCTTAGAATTGCATCTACAAATCACATCAAATATGCTAAAAACTAAAATTTAATAAAAATTAATATACTAATTAAATATTTTAAAATAAACTTATTTTATCAGCAAAACAAATTTATAAATAAAACAACCAACATAAGTCTGTATTATATAAATTTAAGAATCTTAAAGATACTTCAAACATTTGTGCTTTCTCTAGTAAAACTATGATTAACCCAGTTAATAAATATTATATAAAAATGATTATAATAACTGTCATATCAGTGTTGAGACTTCAATGATAGTGCTAGCAAGCTATTGAGGAAAAAATATTTTCCATTTCTTACCCCTGCTCTCTCTCACTCCTACTAACTCTTTCTCTCTCTGAAATTATACACATACATGCTACACAACTTATGATAGATTACATCCAAATAAAGGAGAAAATTTCATTAAATTTAAATTACATTTAGCCCACTGAAAATCATAGTTTAGCTCCGTCTATCTTAAACATTTTCTTTTTTTTTTCATTTATTAAACTTTTATTTAATGAATATAAATTTCCAAAGTACAGCTTATGGGTTACAAAGGCTTCCCCCCTCCCATAACTTCCCTCCCACCAGCAACCCTCCCTTTTCCTGCTCCCTCTCCCCTTCCAATCACATCAAGATTCATTTTCAATTCTCTTTATATACAGAAGATCAGTTTAGTATATATTAGGTAACGATTTCAACAGTTTGCCCCCACATAGCAAAACAAAGTGAAAAAAATACTGTTGGAGTACTAGTTATAGCATTAAATAACAGTGTACAGCACATTAAAGACAGAGATCCTACATAATATTTTTTTTAAAAAAATAATTAATTTTCTATGCCATTTCCAATTTAACACCAGGTTTTTTTTTTTTTCATTTCCAATTATCTTTATATACAAAAGATCGATTCTGTATATACTAAGTAAAGATCTCATCAGTTTGTACCCACGCGGAAACACAAAGTGTAAAAATACTGTCTCAGTACTAGTTATAGCATCACTGCACATTAGACAATATATTAAGGACAGATCCGACATGGGATGTAAGTACACAGTGACTCCTGTTGCTGACTTAACAATTTGACACTCCTGTTCATGGCGTCAGTAATCTCCCTAGGCTCTAGTCATGAGTTGCCAAGGCTATGGAAGCCTTTAGAGTTTGCCAACTTTGATCTTATTCCGCTAGGGTCATAGTCAAAGTGGAAGTTCTCTCCTCCTTTCAGAGAGAGGTACCTCCTTCTTTGATGGCCCCGTTCTTTCCACTGGGATCTCACTCACAGAGATCTTTCATTTAGGTCTTCTTTTTTTTTCTTTTCCATGGTGTCTTGGCTTTCCATGCCTACAATACTCTCATGGGCTCTTCAGCCAGATCCGAATGCCTTAAGGGCTGATTCTGAGGCCAGAGTGTTGTTTAGGACATCTGCCATTCTATGAGTCTGCTGTGTATCCCGATTCCCATGTTGGATCTTTCTCTCCCTTTTTGATTCTATCAGTTAGCATTAGCAGACACTTGTCTTGTTTGTGTGATCCCTTTGACTCTTAGACCTAACAGAGCCATCAATTGTGAACTGAAATTGATCACTTGGACTAGTGAGATGGCATTGGTACGTGCCACCTCGATGGGATTGTATTGGAATCCCCTGGCACATTTCCGACTCCACCATTTGGAGCAAGTCCGTTTGAGCATGTCCCAAATTGTACATCCCCTCCCTCTCTTTTTCCACTTTTATATTTAACAGGGATCACTTTTCTGTTTACATTTAAACACCTAAGAATAATTGTGTGTTAATTACAGAGTTCAACCACTAGTACTAGAACAACAACAACAACAACAGCAAATACTAAAAAGGATAAAGTATTGCATTGTACATCTAGAGTCGGGACAAGAGCTGATAAGGTCATTGTTTCTTATAGTGTCCATTTCACTTCAACAGGTCTCCCCTTTGGTGCTCAGTTGTCACTGATCAGGGAAAACAAATGATATTTGTCTCTTTGGGACTGGCTTAATTCACTCAGCATGATGTTTTCCAGATTCCTCCATCTTGTTGCAAATGACTGGGTTTCATTGTTTTATACTGCTGTATAGTATTCTATGGAGTACATGTCCCATAATTTCTTTATCCAGTCTACTGTTGATGGGCATTTGGGTTGGTTCCAGGTCTTAGCTATTGTGAATTGAGCTGCAATAAACATTAATGTGCAGATGGCTTTTTTATTTGCCAAATTAATTTCCTTTGGGTAAATTCCAAGGAGTGGGATGGCTGGGTTGTATGGTAGGGTTATGTTCAGGTTTCTGAGGAATCTCCAGACAGACTTCCATAGTGGCTTAACCAGTTTGCATTCCCACGAACAGTGGGTTAGTGTCCCTTTTTCCCCACATCCTCGCCAGCAACTGACATTGGTAGATTTCTGAATGTGAGTCATTCTCACCGGGGTGAGGTGAAACCTCATTGTGGTTTTCATTTGCCTGTCTCTGATTGCTAGTGATCTTGAACATTTTTTCATGTGTCTGTTGGCCAATTTGATTTCCTCTTTCGAAAAATGTCTCTTGAGGTTCTGGGCCCATCTCTTAAGTGGGTTGTTTGTTTTGTTGTTGTGGATTTTCTTGATTTCTTTGTAGATTCTGGTTATCAACCCTTTATCTGTAGTATAGTTTGCAAATATTTTTTCCCATTCTGTTGGTTGCCTCTTCACTTTCCTGACTGTTTCTTTTGCAGTACAGAAACTTCTCAATTTGATGCAATCCCAAATGTTAATTTTGGTTTTGACTGCCTGTGCTCCTGGGGTCTTTTCCAAGAAATCTTTGCCTGTACCTATATCTTGCAGGGTTTCTCCAATGCTCTCTAATAATTTGATGGTTTCGGGTTGTAGATTTAAGTCTTTAATCCATGTTGAGTGAATTTTTGTGGAAGGTGAAATGTAGGGGTCTTACTTCAAGCTTCTGCACGTGGAAATCAAATTTTCCCAGCACTATTTTTTTAATAGACTGTCCTTGTTACAGGAGTTGTTTTTAGATCCTTGACCAAATATAAGTTGGCTGTAGATGTTTGGATTGATTTCTGGTGTTTCTATTCTGTTCCATTGGTCTATCCATCTGTTTCTCTACCAGTACCATGCTGTTTTGATAACAACTGCCATGTAGTATGTCCTTAAATCTGGGATTGTGATGCCTCTGGCTTTGTTTTTGTTGTACAAGATTGCTTTGGCCATTCGAGGTCTTCTGTGTCTCTATATTAATTCCAGCATCATTTTTTCCAGATCTGAGAAGAATGTCTTTGGTATATTGATTGGTATTGCATTGCATGTATAAATTGCTTTTGGGAGAATAGACATTTTGATGATATTGATTCTTCCAGTCCATGAGCATGGAAGATTTCTCCATTTTTTGTTATCCTCTTCTATTTCTTTCTGTAAGGTTTTGTAATTTTCATCGTAGAGATCTCTAATGTCTTTGGTTAAATTTATTCCAAGGTATTTGATTGTTTTTGTAGCTATTGTGAATGGGATTGATCTTAGAAGTTCTTCCTCAGCCGTGGCATTGCCTGTATATACAAAGGCTGTTGATTTTTGTGCATTGATTTTATATCCTGCTACGTTGCCAAACTCTTCGATGAGTTCCAGTAGTCTCTTAGTAGAGTTCTTTGGGTCAACTAAATAAAGAATCATATCATCTACAAAGAGTGATAGTTTGAGTTCTTCCTTCCCAATTTGTATCCCTTTAATTTCTTTTTCTTGCCTAATAGCTCTGGCTAAAACTTCCAGCACTATATTGAATAGCAGTGGTGAGAGTGGGCATCCCTGTCTGGTACCAGATCTCAGTGGAAATGCTTCCAACTTTTCCACATTCAATAGGATGCTGGCCGTGGGTTTTTCATATATTGCTTTGATTGTATTGAGGAATGTTCCTTCCATACCCAGTTTGCTTAGAGTTTTCATCATGAAAGGGTGTTGTATTTTATCAAATGCTTTCTCTGTGTCTATTGAGAGAATCATATGGTTTTTCTTCTGCAGTCTGTTAATGTGGTGTATCACATTGATTGTTTTGCGAACGTTGAACCATCCCTGCATACCAGGGATAAATCCCACTTGGTCTGGGTGGGTGATCTTTCTGATGTGTTGTTGCATTCTATTGGCCAGAATTTTATTGAGGATTTTTGCACCTATGTTCATCAGGGATATTGGTCTGTAATTCTCTTTCAATGCTGCATCTTTTCCTGGCTTAGGAATCAAGGTGATGCTGGCTTCATAGAAAGAATTTGGGAGGATTCCCTCTTTTTCGATTGTTCTGAATAGTTTGAGAAGAATTGGAGTTAGTTCTTCTCTAAATGTCTGGTAGAACTCAGCAGTGAATCCATCTGGTCCTGGGCTTTTCTTTGTTGGGAGGGCCTTTATTACTGTTTCAATTTCTGTGTCAGTTATGGGTCTGCTTAGGTTTTCTGTGTTTTCCTGGTTCAATTTAGGTAGGTTGTATGTATCCAAGAATCTGTCCATTTCTGATAGATTTCCCTGTTTGCTGGCATACAAGTCCTTGTAGTAATTTCTGATGATTCTTTTTATTTCTGTGGTGTCTGTTGTTACGTTTCCATTTTCATCACTGATCCTATTGATTTGAGTCTTTTCTCTTCTTTTTTTAGTTAGTTGGGCCAATGGGGTGTCAATTTTGTTTATTTTTTCAAAAAACCAGCTCCTCGTTTGGCTGATTTTTTGTAATTTTTTTTTTGGATTCAATCCTGTTGATTTCTTATTTGATTTTAATTATTTCCCTTCTTCTACTGGGTTTGGGTTTGGTTTGCTGCAGATTTTCTAGATCCTTGAGATGACTTGAAAGCTCATCTATTTGGTGCCTTTCCAATTTCTTGATGTAGGCACCTATTGGTTTAAACTTTCCTCTTAACACTGCTTTTGTTGTATCCCATAGGTTTTGGTATGTTGTGCTTTTATCCTCATTTACTTCCAGAAAACTTTTGATTTCTCTTTTAATTTCTTCTATGACCCATTGTTCATTCAGGAGCATGTTGTTCAATCTCCATGTGTTTGCACGTGCTCTAGGGATTCCCGAGTTGCTAATTTCAAATTTCATTCCTTTGTGGTCTGAGAAGCTGCATGGTATGATTCTAATTCTTTTGAATTTGCTGAGACTTGCTTTATGGCCTAGTATGTGGTCAATCGTAGAGAAGGTTCCATGTACTGCTGAGAAGAATAAAGTCTTTAGATATAGGATGAAATGTTCTGTAGATATCTGTTAGATCCATTTGGGCTATAGTGTCATTTAAATCTACTGTCTCCTTGTTGATCTTCTGTCCTGTTGATCTGTCTATCTCTGAGAGTTGAGTATTGAAGTCCCCCATATTTGTGACTGTGTTTTTGTGTTTCTGTATGTAATACATCTTTAAGCATCTTTTGCAGGGCTGGACAAGTTGCGACAAATTCTTTCAATTTCAGTTTGCTGTGAAAGGTCTTTATTTCACCTTCATTCACAAATGAAAGCTTTGCATGATATAATATTCTGGGCTGGCAGTTTTTCTCTCTTAATACCTGGGCTATATCTCGCCATTCTCTCCTAGCTTGTAGGGTTTCTGATGAGAAGTCAGCTGTGAGTCTAATTGGAGATCCCCTGAGAGTAATCTGGCGTTTCTCTCTTGCACATTTTAGGATCTTTTCTTTGTGTTTCACTGTTGTGAGTTTGATTACGACGTGTCGTGGTGAGGATCTCTTTTGGTCATGTTTATTAGGGGTTCTATGAGCTTCCTGTACTAGGATGTCTCTGTCCTTCTCCAAACCTGGGAAATTTTCTGCTAGTATTTCACTAAAAAGTCCTTCTAATGCTTTCTCCCTCTCCATGCCTTCAGGAACTCCTAGAACCCGAATGTTGGGTTTTTTAATAGTATCCTGTAGATTCCCAACAATAGTTTTTAGATTTCTGATTTCTTCTTCTTTTCTTTGATTTGACTGTTTCCTTTCCTGTTCTCTGTCTTCTAAGTCCGATATTCTCTCTTCTGCTTCACCCATTCTGTTTTTAAGGTTCTCTAATGTGTTTGTCATTTGATCTATTGAGTTCTTCCTTTCATTGTGGTTTTTTGTCACTATCACAGTTTCATGTTCTACTAGTTATTTCATTTCATTTTGATTCCTCCTTAATATTTCATTTTCACGAGAGAGATTTTCTATCTTGTCCATTAAGGATTTCTGTAGTTCAAGAATTTGTTTTTGAGAACGTCTTAATGTTCTTATCAATTTTTTGAGATCCGCTTCTTGCATTTCCTCTATCTCTTCATCTTCATAATCTTGAATTGGGGTGTCTTTTTCATTTGGGGGCATCATAGTGTCTTCCTTGCTCTTGTTACCTCGGTTTCTACGTTTGTTGTTTGGCATGTTGGAGATAATTTATGGTTTTTTGCTGTGGTGTTTTTTTCTCGTTATACTATGCCTCTGTGTGGGTGTGCTGTTTGCTTTGATAGATCCTTAGAGGCTGTGATGGTTGTGGCCAGAATGCTCTCCTTGATTCTTCAGGTTTAAGGCTGTGCAAAAAGTGACTTACCCAGATTGTTCTCTCCCTTGCTCCTTGCTGGATCGCTCTCTCTCTCTGTCTTTTTTTTTTTTTTTTTTTTTTTTACTCAGTTGGGAAGTAATTCCGCACAGCTGAGTGGAATTGAGTGTAGTTGAAATCTGGCCTCAAAGTATTCGTTTGATCTACCCCTGGGACCATACAAAGAGTTTATGCAGCCCTCAATGTGTTCTCAAGTTTCACCATAGTTCCAAAGTTACTGAGTTTGTGTACTCGTTGGCGTTTTACATATGTAAAATGGCGCCTGCTCTTTGTTTTGCTCAGTGAGTGGAGAGAGAGGCCTCTGCCTTTCCCCACCAATGTCTTGGGTTTCTGAAGTTTTTGTCTTACCTCCCGTTCGTTCCCACGCATGCGAGATTCTGCGGCTGGGCTCCCTGGGCTGGGCTTCCACGCGGTGGGCTCCCTGTAGGTCCTCTGTGTCACATCCACTAGATCCGGAAGCGTTTCCTCTCTATCTTAAACATTTTCAAAATACTTATCCTTGTCTATATTTGGGTAACATTATCCAAAACAGATACAATGTTATAATATGGGGTTGACACTCTATGTAATGTTGAGTACCTATGCTCAAAAAGAAACAAAATAATGGCATAACACATGGCAGGACATCCTTTCCTGGTTTTTATTTTTTTTTTTAAGATTTATTTTTTATTTATTTGAATGGCAGAATTCCAGAAAGAAGAAAGACATACAGAGAGAGCGAGAGGGAGAGAGATCTTCCAACCTCTAGTTCACTCTCCAAATGTCCACAACAGCCAAGGTTGGGCCAGACCAAAGCCAGGATCTTCTTCTGGGTCTCCCCACTGTGTGCAGGGGCCCAAGCATCTTCTGCGGTTTTCCCAGGAGCATTAGCAGGGAGCCGGATTGGAAGTGGAACAGTCAGGTTTTGAACCGGTGCTCATTTGGGATGCTGTGTTGCAGGCGGAGGCTTAACCTGCTATGCCAGAGCACCAGCCCATGACATCAATTCTTCACCCTCATGATCAAAAGGCTCACTGGGAGTTGTGACTCTCAGTCGCTACCTAGGATCATGAGGGTTGAACTGCAGATGGCTAACCTTGGAATAGATCAAAATCCAAAATCTGAAGTACTGTTTACACTGAATGCGATCACTATTATAGCATCATAAAGTTGAAAAATCATGCCAAAACAGTCATAAATCAGGGATTGCCTACATGTAAATCATCTGTATGAAAAGTTATCTGTCACATAGCAATAATATAGCCAATAATGGACCACATAAATGATTGTGGTACCATAAGATCATGATGGAGCTGACAAATTCCTATAGCTTAGTGATGTGGTAGTCAATGTATTATACAATTGTAATGATGCTGGTGCAGAATAATCTATTGAACGGCCATTCATACAAAAGTATGGCATACATGATTATGTACAGTGTATAATACTTGGTAGTAAATGGCTGTGTTCCTGGTTTATACATTGACTATACTATATTTTTATTAATTTAAAGTGCTTTCCTACTTTAAAAAGTAGTTAACTGATAAACAGTCTCACACACATTTTTCAGGCAGTATTCTGAAGGAAGCATCTCTATGACAGGGGAATGACATCTCCATGCATGGAGATGCTCCTGAAGACCTTCTAGTGGGACAAAATAGGAGGAAGGAAACCAGTGATATCGATGAGCTGACACTTTATAAACCTCAGCTAAAATGTTTGCTTTGTGTTTAAGTTTATTAAAAAGTTTAAAAAGTAAAAAAGAAAAATTAAAGTATAAAACATTTTCAGGCTGGTGCTGTGGCTCAATAGGCTAATCCTCTGCCTGCAGCGCCAGGACCCCAGGTTCTAGTCCTGGTTGGGGCACTGGATTCTGTCCTGGTTGCTCCTCTTCCAGGCCAGCTCTCTGCTGTGGCCCAGGAGTGCAGTGGAGGATGGCCCAAGGCGTAGGGATATCGAAAGCTATCATATGTAATAATGCATTTCTCAGAATGCAATTCCATTGTTGAGCAGTTGTGTATATTTTAGTGCATTGAAATAACCATTTCACATACAAAACCATATGGTGTCTATTGAAACCAAAGGAACACTATAGAAAATGCTTAAAAATAAGATTAAGGGTATTTTATTAAGAGAAAAGAATATATGCATTTATGACTGAAAATGAATTACAACTTCATTTTTTATTCATAAATCATTTACCCTCAAAAATAGTGTTAATTGGTAAAAATATAATTTGTTCCTATCCACAAAATTCAAATATAACAAATATGCTTTACATTATGAAGGTAATAAACTAAATAAAAATATTCACCATGATACTAAAAGCTCAAGATTAATTGAAAAACATTAAACTATTTATATATACATTATAGATAATTTTTCTTCATTACATATGAAATTACATAACAAAAGAGTAATCAGAACAGAATTTTAAACCTTACATTAAAGTAAAATGTTACCGAAAATTAGCAGCAGAATACTAACAATATTTGAATAAAAATATTAAAACATTTCTGAAGAGCAATGAGTTTCCCCAGTCTAGCATTTCTATTTCTTCACTTATGCATGACCTTCTCAGAGACAATGACAATGTAAATGCTTATGGCATTTATGAAACAAAAACATCTATGGTTCTTTTTAGTAACAATTATCAATTTTGGATTTCGTTTGTTACTATTTTCTAATTCCTTGAGGTTCAACATTAAGCTGTTAATTTCAGAACTTTATTTTTTTTATGTAGGTATTTATTGCTATAAACTTTCCTGTTGGTACTACTTTCACTGTAGTTAATAGGTTTTGGTATATTGTGTTTCCATTCTCATTCAATTCAAAAACCTTTTTAATTTTCTTTTTGATTTCTTTTTGGATTCATTCACTTTTTTTGGCAAATTGTCTAATTCATGTGTACTTGTATAGTTTTCAATGCTTTTGTTCTTATTGATTTCTGCTTTTGTTGCATTGTGGTCAGAAAAGATACTCAACAAGATTTTCTTCTAAATATGTTGACACTTTCCTGTGATCTACCATATGCTATATACTGGGAAATGTTCCATGTGCTAGTCCAAAAAATGTGGATTCCTCAGCTATTACATGGAAAGTTGTCTAGATATTGGGATCCACTGGCAGAGAATAATTTGTGTCATCCGTTCACTATCAGTCTATGTGGGTTTTCAGAGATGAATTGAGTTTTGTTTATGCATAGTTCTATGTTTTTATTGTATATTATATTTTAAGGTCATTTACTCTATGTCTTTAATTGGAGAATTTAGTCCATTGATAGTCAAAATAACCATTGATAGGTAAGATCTCAGTTCTTCCATTTTGATATTTGTTTCATGTTTGGATTGTGGTTTCTTTTATAATTGTCCTTAAATTACAACCGTCATTTGTGGTTAAGTGATTATCTCCATTGGTATACTTCGATTCCTTGATTATTATTTATAGTAAGCCTATTAAAGCTCTTACTTTGCAATAACCATGAGGTAGACATAAACATAATGTTTTTGTAAAAAAAAAATTTGTAAAAAAATAAAGTTGTCATTTTCATTTCAAAATAGCTTGTTATATTAACTATAAAGAAATGAAAAGAAGGTAACAAAAAAAAGAGATAAAAATTCTTAATATTTGTTCTCTGTCTACCCCACATTTTAAGTTATTGATATTATCTTTGATCTGATTCTATATGGCTTATGATTTAACATTTTATGTAATCATTACAGATTTTTAAAAATTCTTCATATTAAAGATAAAAGTCATTTATATACCATGTCTAAAATATTAGAACTATTATATTTTAAGTTCATTGGTATAATTACTTTCACTAGTGATTTTTCTACCTCTGACATTTTCTTCTTACTTGTGAACGTCTGTTTATTTCAGTCTGAAGAACTCCTCTCTACCATTTCTTATAGGTTAGGTATGGTGATGGTGATAAATTCTCTTGGCTTTTTGAGGGGTGGGGTTAGGAGTTTAGGAATGGAGTTATCTCTCCCTTATATACAAATGACATCTTTACTGGGTGCAGCATTCTTGGCTTTTTTTTTAACGTTTTTCCCACTTCCTACTGCCCTGAAAGTTTCCTGTTGAGATTTCTGTAAGCACGCACTTTGTAATATGTCTTGCTGTAGACATGATTGGATTAACTCTGACTGACCCTTGACCTTTCTGTACTTGGACAGCTGTATCTTTCTCAAAGTTTGGGGAGTTTTATTTTATTTTCTCTTTGGATATACTTTCTACCTCTTTGGATTTCTCAAATTCATCTTGAATCCCAATAACTCAGATACTCACTCATTGCTTGATATCCAATATTTCCAGATGCTTTTTTCATTCCTCTTGATTCTTTTTTTCTTTTTTCATACTCCAACTGTGTATTTTTGAATAACTGGACTTTGGAAATCACTTATTCTTTCCCCTGTCTGTTATGTTCTGCCACTGATGCCTTCTACTGCACTTTTACTTTTGTTTAATTTTGTATTTAAAAGCAAATTTTACTTAAGCTAGAGACCTCCAGTCAGAGGGGCCTGAAGAGGGGCTCCAAGAAAAGCAAAACCTAAAGAGGCTTATGGTACTAGAGTTTTTAACGACATTTAGTTACAAGGGCAAGGACAAAACACATCAAAGACCTGATTTGTAATTTTTACCCTGTCTGGCTTGCTCATGATACAACAAAAGACCCAACCAAAGGGTTGGGTACTTAATTTGTTTAACAGTAAACTGGGAGCTCAGATGGATGGAATCACCAATCCTTTGCTATTCTCATGATAAGATTGGAAATTCTTAAAGAATGGGGCAGAAACTTCTGGCCTTTCTAAAGGTAACTTTCGGGGAAGTAAGCATTTTGATTTCTGCTAGAATAACCCTGTCTGTTAACATATCTGACATTTCCTCCCCTAGAAGAATGGACTGTAACTTCTGTTAGTGTGTAATGGACAACTGTTATTGTTTCTTCGAGTTGGGGCAGAGTAGACAATGGAAGTCAAGACTGGCTTCCAGCAGGAGGTGGCTTTTCAAGGGGGACACAGTGCCAGCTTGCAGAAACTACTTCCATTGAAGGTTTCATGCACTTGGCCATCTAGAATTCCACTGTTTCAAGTCTGGAGAAAAAGAATCTAACAAGCAAATTAAATTCATAGGGTCTAAAACAAAGGACAGGGTCATTACTAGAGGATCTAAGAAAGGTGCTATCCCAACCACAAGGAAGTTTTCCCATTGAGGGACAAATAGAAACTGACAGAAGAACTTGACAATAATCAGGTGGGCTTTAAATCCCGCCCAGGTATGAGGTCCCAACCTATCTATCCTGTCACATGGGGCACCAGAAGAAACATCCTAAGTGAGGTGTCAATCTCCTTAGGGAAGGACTCCTGGTGATTTCCATTACCTAGCAGACCTAGGAGGAAAGCTGGCCTGATCAGAAGGTAGATGACATCCACAAAAGATGTGAAGTAAAAAAACTTTACAATTCTGCCTGCAATATTACTGACCCTAGTGTCCTTTTTTATTTTGGAGAAATTTATTGATTTATTTGAAAGTCAGAGTTACACAGAGAGAGAAGGAGAGGCAGAGAGAGAAAGAGGTCTTCTATATGCTGGTTCACTCGCCAACTGGCCACAATGGCTGAACTTGCACTGATCCAAAGCAGGAGCCAGGAGCTTCTTCTGGGTCTCCCACCAGGGTTAGGGGCCCAAGAATTTGGGCCATAGCCAAGAGCTGGGTCAGAGGTGGAGCTGCCAGACTTGAACTGGTGCCCATATGGGATTGCCAATGATGCCGACAGTGACTACCCGCTACATCACAGTGCCAGTCCCATGTGTACTTTTCACTTGAAAGATTTCTGCTTGGTTTTGTTTATTTCATTCTCCTTATCAAATCTGTTAGAACATTGAATTGTTTCTTTGCATTTTCTTGAATTTTGCTGTTTCTTTAAAATAAATAATTTTAAATATATATATATAATTTTGAAATATTAATCCAAATATTTTAACATTTTATTTAATTCCTGAATAGTTTTTCTGGTACTTTATTTTGCTCTTTTGGTGAAGGCATGGTTCTATGGGAGTTCTTGGTGTATGACATTGCCTACTTTGAAGGATCAGTTTTAGAAATCTGGTTTTGATCTATCCTAGAAACTCTAGCCAGCGCCATGGCTCACTTGGCTAGTCCTCCATCTGTGGTACCGGCACCCTGGGTTCTAGTTCTGGTTGGGGCGCCAGATTCTGTTCTGGTTGCTCCTCTTCCAGTCCAACTCTGCTGTGGCCCGGGAACGCAGTGGAGGATGGCCCAAGTCCTTGGACGCTGCACCTGCATGGGAGACCAGGAGGAGGCGTCTGGCTCCTGGCTTTGGATCGGCGCAGCACTACAGCCACAGCGCGCCGGCCGTGGCAGCCATTTGGGGGGTGAACCAATGGAAGGAAGACCTTTTTCTCTGTCTCTCTCTCTCACTGTCTAACTCTGCCTGTCAAAAAAAAAAAAAAAAAAAAAGAAAGAAACTCTAAAAATTTTATTTATTTGTCTAAAGCTATGTATACTCCTGTTGTTTTGGCATTAATAGGACCTTATGTTGAGGTTTGCACACCACACACAATTAATATGTTTTTACTCATTCAGTCCCACAATACTTCCCAAACACAAATTTCTCCCAATCTGCAGATGATGTTCTGTTTGGTATAAATTGGGGAAGTCCCTAAAAAGGGATAGTTCATCCCTACAAACCTCGTATTTTTTTTTTTTTTTTTTTTGACAGGCAGAGTGGACAGAGAGAGAGACAGAGAGAAAGGTCTTCCTTTTGCCGTTGGTTCACCCTCCAATGGCCGCCGCGGTAGCGCGCTGCGGCCGGCGCACCGCGCTGATCCGATGGCAGGAGCCAGGTGCTTCTCCTGGTCTCCCATGGGGTGCAGGGCCCAAGCACTTGGGCCATCCTCCACTGCACTCCCTGGCCACAGCAGAGAGCTGGCCTGGAAGAGGGGCAACTGGGACAGGATCGGTGCCCCGACCGGGACTAGAACCCAGTGTGCCGGTGCCGCAAGGGGGAGGATTAGCCTAGTGAGCCGCGGCACTGGCCAAACCTCGTATTTGACCTGTGATGGGTTGAGACTCAGTATCCTCTGCCCATGGATGCCACAATCATAAATCCACAATCCCAAATCATATCTGGAACCCACAAACCAAAAGCAAACAAATAATACACACACAGACACACACACACAAACTGCAGGCTGAGGATAGGATCAAAGCTCACACTGCTATGGTTTGCTGCTAAGGAAGGTTCACTGCTTCGTGGTGTACCTATTAGCCACCAGTGATTCTGGATGGGTATATATTATTCAGAATGATTGAAGACTACAGGGTGTAAAAAGTCTATATCTGAAGGCACTGGTCTAAGGAGAGAAGCCATTAGAATCTGCTTAATGCTGCATTTTATTAACTTAGAGTTGAGTCCCAAAGCAGTCCTATGATTCCTTGCTCTTTGGCCGAGGTTGTAGGAGGGCCAATAGAGACAGCTCCTCAGCTACTCAGGCCCTAAGTAGGTCACATCTGGGTCTTACAATCACCAGACCTTCTGAAATCTTGGGAGTGGACTCCGTATCCACAAGAAGCTGCTGGTGCAATTTGCCAAAATAACTCTGTGGGGTTAGTCTAGAGACTCACACCAGGAGCACTGGCTAAGGATTAGAAACATTTATGATCTGCCTAGCATTCGGCATTACCATCCCACCACTGGGGCCCAAGACACAGTCCCATGCCCCCTTATTGTCTGCCTAAGGTTGGGGAAAGGTAATAAGGACATTTCTCTGCTCTGACCAGACCCAGAATGCTCACACCTGGATGCCACAGTCATGCTTTCATATAAAGTCTTGGGTGTGTCCACCAAGCACACGCAAGGCCAACAGTGGCACATATCAAAATGAGACTAACCAACTAGAGCACAAGTCTCCACCTGATGTTGGCCAAGTCTGGAGGCTCAGTCTCTGAGTACCAGCTGGGGAGTTGAGGCCTTTGGGTGTGATCTGCAGCCAGAACTTGGTGTGATTGGTTCAGCTCTGAATTCTGATGTATGATCTTAAGCCATCTCACATGTTCACGTGTCCCTAAAGTTTCTCTTTCTGCTGGTGATTAGAGAAATGGTTTCAGAGATTGTCTGATAGTTCAAGCTCCAAATATTATCTACCCAGGAATGGGCCTGGGAGAATCAGTCTGACTGATTTTTTCACAGGGGTCCTGGCAACAGGATTCAGTTTGGTCTCCCTCTTCATACCACACTCTTGGAAGCAGGGAGAAGGGTTATATGTCAACTTTTCTTGATTTCTCTAATGCAACTCTTACTATGATTGTAACAAAACAAGGCCCTTTGGTCTCTCATTTGGCTTTCACAGTTCTTATTAAGATGACCTGATTTGTGGATAGCTGTTAAAATTGTGTCTAAGGGGAGGTGGTTGTTGGCGTCTCTTATTCAACCACCATCTTGGCTGTGTTCCCAGGCTTGCAGAATTTTCAAAAAGGAAACTTGACAAACATGAAATTTAAAATTCCTTAGCTTTGTTGACAATATAAAGATTGTTAGAAAGTTAAGAAGGTCCTAGTATTGTGGCATAGAGGGATAACCTAATGCCTGTGATATTGGCTTCCCATATGTGTGCTGGTTGGAGTCCTGGCTGCTCCACTCCCTAACTCATTGGTAATGACCTGGAAAGTCAGAGGAAGATGGCTCACATGTTTGGGCACCTGCAACCCATGAGGGAGACCTAGATGAAGCTCTTGGCTCCTTGGCTTCAGCTTCAGTTTAGCCTAGCCCTGGCTATTGTGGCTATTTGGAGAGTGTACCAGCAGATGTCAGATTTCTCTTCTTCTCTCCCCTCCCCTCTCCTCTCCTCCCTTCTCCCCTCCTCTCCTCTCCTCTCCCCTCCTCCCCTCCCCTCTCCTCTCCTCCCTTCTCCCCTCCCCTCTTCTCCTCTCCTCCCTTCTCCCCTCCCCTCCTCTCCCTCCTCCCCTCCTCTCCTCCCCTCTCCTCTCCTCTCCCCTCCCCTCCCCTCCTCTGCCCTCACCTCTCCTCCCTTCTCCCTTCCCCTCCCCTCCTCTCCTCTCCTCCCTTCTCCCCTCCCCTCCTCTCCTCTCCCCTCCCCTCCTCTCCTATCCCCCCTCTCCTCCTCTCCCCTTCTCCCCTCTCCCCTCCCCTCCTCTCCTCTCCTCCCCTCCCCTCTCCTCTCCTCTCTCCTCCCTTCCCTCCTCCTCTCTCCTCCCTTCCCCTCCTCTCCTCCCTTCTCCCCTCCTCTCCTCTCCTCTCCTCCCTTCTCCCCTCCCCTCCTCTCCTCTCCCCTCCCCTCCTCTCCTATCCCCCCTCTCCTCCCTCTCCCCTTCTCCCCTCTCCCCTCCCCTCCTCTCCTCTCCTCCCCTCCCCTCTCCTCTCCTCCCTTCTCCCCTCCTCTCCTCTCCTCTCTCCTCCCTTCCTCTCCTCTCCTTTCCTCTCCTCTCGTCTCCTCTCCTCTCCCCTCCCATCCCATCCCCTCCCCTCTCCTCTCCCCTCCTCTCCTCCCCTCTCCTCTCCCCTCCTCTCCTCCCTTCTCCCCTCCCCTCCTCTCCTCTCCTCTCCCCTCCTCCCCTCCCCTCTCCTCTCCTCTCCTCTCCCCTCCCCTCCCCTCCTCTGCCCTCCCCTCTTCTCCTCTCCTCTCTTCCCCTCCCTCTCCTCTCCTCCCTTCTCCCTTCCCCTCCTCTCCTCTCCTCTCCCCTCCTCTCCTCTCCTCTCCTCCCTTCTCCCCTCCTCTCCTCTCCTCTCCTCCCTTCTCCCTCTCCTCTCCTCTCCTCTCCCCTCCCTTCCTCTCCTCTCCTCTCCTCCCTTCTCCCCTCCCCTCCTCTCCTCTCCTCCCCTCCCCTCCCCTCCTCTCCTCTCCCCTCCTCTCCCCTCCCCTCCTCTCCCCTCACCTCTTCTCCTCTCCTCTCCTCCCCTCCCCTCTCCTCTCCTCCCTTCTCCCTTCCCCTCCTCTCCTCTCCTCTCCCCTCCTCTCCTCTCCCCTCCTCCCTTCTCCCCTCCCCTCCTCTCCTCTCCTCTCCCCTCCCCTCCCCTCCTCTCCTCTCCTCTCCCCTCCTCTCCTCTCCTCTCCCCTCCTCTCCTCTCCCCTCCCCTCTTCTCCTCTCCTATGCCCCTCCTCATCCTCTCCCCTTCTCCCCTCCCCTCCCCTCCTCTCCTCTCCCCTCCTCTCCCCTCACCTCTTCTCCTCTCCTCTCCTCCCCTCCCCTCTCCTCTCCTCCCTTCTCCCTTCCCCTCCTCTCCTCTCCTCTCCCCTCCTCTCATCTCCTCCCTTCTCCCCTCCCCTCCCCTCCCCTCCTCTCCTCTCCCCTCCCCTCCCCTCCTCTCCTCTCCCCTCCCCTCCTCTCCTCTCCTATGCCCCCCTCCTCCTCTCCCCTTCTCCCCCTCTCCTCTCCCCTCTTCTCCTCTCCTCCCTCCCCTCTCTTCTCCTCCCTTCTCCCCTCCACTCTCCTCTCCTCCTTTCCCCCCTCCTCTCCTCTCCTCCCCTCTCCCCTCCTCTCCTCTCCTCTCCCCTCCCTTCCTCTCCTCTCCTTTCCTCTCCTCTCGTCTCCTCTCCTCTCCCCTCCCATCCCCTCCCCTCCCCTCTCCCCTCCTCTCCTCTCCTCCCCTCTCCTCTCCCCTCCTCTCCTCTCCTTCAAATGAATAAAATGAATTTTAAAAAAAAGGAAAGAATTTTTGAGATGTTTTCTTTTGGAGAAATTAGCAGAGTGAGTTCCACTTTGTTTAAGATGGAGATGCCAGTGTTTTTCCTTTAAGTTATGAGAAGCGAATTTCAGTAGGACTACTCAGAATCTTTGGCTTCTATCTCTTGAAGTTAGAGAGTTCAGTGGATGAGCAATTAACTTTTGTTTAGGGAATACATAGCAAAAATTATGTAAGAAATCCACTACTATTTGAGCATTAGCCTAATTGAAGCTATTTTAGTTACTTAACTTTGTTGAAGATTTTTTGAGTATTTAAATATATCTGCTGTAGTTATGAAGCCTTATTCATTTTATTCGTGTCAGGGAAAGTATACTTTCCTTTTTTTTAAAAAAAGAATTATTTTATTTCTTTGAAAGAGTTACAGAGCCAGAGAGAGAGAGGTCTTCCATTCCACTGGTTTATTCCTATATCTTGAAATAGATAAAAGATAACGCACATTAGTCACTATGAAAAAAATCTAGTTGGTGTTACATTAGTGTTATTTCAGTTTTATTAAGATTTTTTTCACAATAGCTTTATTTTTATTTGAAAATTTAAAAATATCATACAGATAAAAGTTTATTAATGAATGAATAAATAATAACCCACAATGATTACTTGTAAGAACAGTCTAGTGAATAAAAGATAAATTCTAATATTTATATATGTATCTATAGATTCACGTGCAAACACAAACTCACACACAGAGGCTGAAAATGGTGAGGGTGGGATATATGAAAGTGGAGAATAATATTATCTTATACATCTTTGCTGTATATTAGTTCATTTACAAGAACATGGATGTTTTGTGGTATTACATCAAAAATACATTTTTGTGAATCAAATTTGTCACTGAATAGTTGAGTACTTGAAACTTTTGGGTATTTTAATGAAATATCTATTATGCTTATTTTAATGATATGAAATGTTATATAAAATTTCCTTTTGGACCAATTTAGTCTCATTTTAGTTATAATTCTTAATGTAAAAATGCAGTTCACAACACAAATTAATGAGCCGTAAAACTCATTCTATTTTTTTCATATTTAGAATTATAATAAAATAATAATTTTTCCTATTTATTTACACCAACCAGAGCATTAAAGTCTCAACATCTGCCAGTAAACATATGCTTCCCAATTACCCTACTTAATTTCTTTTTTGGGCATTCTCAGGAACAAATAATTTGCAGTGAAGGAGAAAAAGGTGCTCAAATATTCAAATCAATCCCAGAGAAATGAACCATAAAAATTCTACTTGTGCTAAATACATCATTAACTCCTAAATCAGACTGAGTAACTTTTGTTTTTACATCTAACATTTTTCAATTTGATTTACTTTTCTTTTTTATTTAATTAGCATTGTTTGAGTCTGCTACACATATTTTAGTAGTTCATCCAGAAAAACAGTGCAAGCAAGTAGACAGCAAGTTATACTACTTAATAACATTTAGAAAAGGTGGATATTTAGTTATTAAAATGCAACTCATCATTGATTTTCATACATTCCTTTTTGTAATGTTTCTTAAAAGCAGTCAAAATATGTAGTCCATGATATATTCACCAAATTTAGAAATGTTGATGTTTTTCTCTTTTTCCTTCAGACTGTAGGAGAAAATACGACAAAAGGAAAGTAGGCTTTTCTTATCTCTGTAGAGAAAAATTGAAGGTCCCACTACTGGCTCTTAAAAATGTCTTTGCTTGAAAGAATAAGAATAAAAAGACATTATTTCTTCATTTATTGAATAGAGAATCTCAACATAAATTCCATTTTCTTTAGCGACACATAAACAACTGAAATTGTGTGCAATTTGATAAAATTACTAAAATAAACATAGGTTAACCCAGACTCAGACTTCTCCAGGTGATAGGGAGTTAGATAACTAGTTAGTTAACACTTTTGTAGTCAGACAATAGCATAAGTTAGACCATTCTGTACTTACGAAAGTTATATGACTTCTTGATGTAGGGAAACCTAAACTTGATTTTATTTAAGCCCTTGTTCATTTTATATGTTCTATTTTTCTTTTACAAAAGTTGCTTTCCTTGCCATCGTGTAGAATAAAGCTGTTCCTTGTGGACAAGTTACCATGTGGTCATGCCTTGTCTTGTTGAACAGCAGTTAATATACAAATAAACAGTTTATGGAAGAATACAAGAACAGTGGAGAGACCAAACTAATGTTTAAGTTTATAGCAGCCCTGTGGAAGTCATTATTTTCATTGATTGTTGAAAATAAGCAAATTCTATTTTAAAAGGCATAAAGTCAGTTGTGAGATTTAACAGAGTAGGTAAGTTACCATTGGGATGCCTATAATCCAGTTCAGAGTGCAGGTTCAAGCCCTGCCCACTCTGTGCTTCTAATTCAACTTTTTGCGAATGTGTCTGAGAGACAGTGGCTGATGGTTCAAGTACTTTGGTACCTGCCACTCATGTAGGAAACCTGTCTGAGTACCTGGCTCCTGTGTGGAGTGTCTGGTTTTGGCTTGGTCTAATTCTGGCTATTGTGGACTTATGGGGAATAAACCAGTGGATGCAAGATCGTTCTCTTTCTCATCCCTTGTTTCTTTCTGTCAAAATTCCTTTGGCAATAAACTTACCATGGTGTGACTTCACTTTATCACAGAATGATCCACAGTATGTAATAATCTATGCATTATATGTGTAACCTATATAATGGCCATCTCACTAAGAGTAAAACAAAAAAAGGTTACATTTCAATTACTTTTAGTGCTTAATGTTTGTCTTCAATAATATTATAATAAATAGTTCACATTTAAAATGTCCACAGATCAAATTGCAGGTTACAATAAAAGCTTTTAACAATATAAATGACTGGTGACTGAATAATTTTTATTCCAATATTTAATAAATAAAATACTATATATATATACTTGATTTTCCATTAATACATGTTAAAATGTAATATGAATTACTCATAGAAAACATATTAATTCAATCCAATTACATAAATATCTGCTTTTATTTAATGGTCAGGACAACTGTGATTTTAAATAAACTATACCATTTGGCACGTTATATTTCATGCGTATTTCTTGCTTCTATGAGACTGTTTTCAACTTTCTAAAATAGTGACATCCACACACCCAAGGAATCACTGGTGACAGCTCAAGTTCTTGGGTCTGCTGCCAACCATGTGAGAGACCTGCATGGATATTTTATCTGCTGGATTTGCCCTGCTGCAGTCCTGGATGTTGCAGGCACTTGGATACTGAATTGTCAGATTTAAGTTCTCTTTTTCTGTTTCTGTATGTTTTTCTCTGTCTCTTTACCTTTTAAATAAACATAAAATAATAAACAAAAAAATCCAGTTAAGAAATGGAGAAAGGATATGGACAGGCATTTTTCAAACCATGAAATACAAGTGGCCAACAGACACACAAAAAATTGCTGAATTTCCAGCTCCCAGCTTTGGTCTGGCCAAGGTCCTACCCCTCCACTCCCACATTTTACTGTGCACACTTGGAGTGTGAACTGGTGAATGGAAAATCAATCTCCTCTCCTCTCCTCTCGTCTCCTCTCCTCTTCTCTTCTCTCTCTCTCTCTCTCTCTCTCTCTCTCTCTCTCTCTCTCTCTCTATCTCTCTCTCCCTGCTTTCCCTCGATCCCTCTCAAGCAAATAAGAAACATTCTATCTTAGCTAACTAGAAGGAGACATTCTCCTGCTGGTCTATCATAAGCAAACAGATATGTTGTAAACTCCTCATAAAGAGGGAACCATGAAGAGGGAGCTTCAATCAGCCAAAAGACCTGTGAGTGATCTTCAGAGAGCCAGGGAGTCAGGGACCCAGTCAAGCAGCTGCAAGGAAATGCATCTGTCATCAATCTGCAAGAATTTGGAAGGGAATTCTTCAATAGCTAAGTGTCCATTGAGGATGACGCCTTTCTGTCATCCTAACATCCATGGATATTGAGCAGAGATGGTGTAAATTCAGAACCAGATTCTTGACCCACAAAACTGTGGTGTAATGTAAATCACATTAAGTTGCCAAGTTTAAACCAGCAGAGAATACATGAGTATATTCACACATCTCTCCTGTCTTTGAAAAATTGCAGATTTAAAATCATCCAACCAAATAAGCGAAGAAAAAATGGAGACATTTTGAAGCATATTTCACAATATTTTTTCACTTTTCTCCCATTTTTTTGCCTAGTAGTTCATTTAGAGTGAGTGGTGAGTAACAGGCATGGGGAAATGCTGCTCTTATCAGGTATTTTTAAAGCTTTCTAGTTTTATGAGCATAATTTTGGATATAGAATTGTTAATTTAGGGCTTGGTTTTGTTAAATTAAGACTGATAGAAACGCATCATATTCTTTCCTCAGTCACTCAGCCTATGACCAAGTGTTGGAATCCAGGCACTTGAAAGAACAACTCCGTCACTTTCCAATAATTCTTTACAACTGTTGAACATGCTTATTGAATAATTCCCCACCAAGTCAGTGTAAATATCCGAAGTCAATTTCATTTACTAATGAGCATTTCTGTGCTTCTAAATACTTCATTTTTGTTTACATTTTCATTTATAAACAGTATCTCAAGAAAGAGTCTAATCTCAGAGTTCAGATCTGAGAATAATGAAATAACATCTAATCAAATTACCTTTTGTAGAACATCACAGAATGGGGCCAAGAACACGGTGCTTGGAATTAATAAATAAAATATATTTAATCATTTATACAGTTATATATGTTTTGGCATCTAAAATTAAATAACATTGAATAGTACATAATAAAATAATACTATGTTTTTCCTATATAAAATGAAACATCCCTAACAACTAGGAATCATTGTTACAGGACTACAGAACATACTACATTACATTTTAGAAATATAAACTTTCACAAAGATGGAAGTATAAATCATTTGTTTCAAACTCCCCATCAGGAAATTGCCTTCTAAGTATTTGGTAAGCAACCATTAATACATCTGTAGAACTAGCATATAATGAGTACTTACTATATGTTACACATAATTCTATGCACATATGAAAATTCATCTGAAATAAAAACAGGAAATAATAATAAAAAATTTCCCTGCTCTCATTAATCAGGAAAGAAAATTGACACATGAAAGAAGAATAATAAAAAGTTATATTTATTGCTCAGTGAATATGATCCCAATATTTAGATATTCAAGCAATAAATATATTATCTCATAAATTTTCGTATCAGAAATTTGCATGTGGTTTACGTTAATCTTCTGGTTCAGGATCACGCACAAGGCTACCATTAAGTAGAGCTGGAAGTGAAGTCATCTCAAGATTTGACTGACAAGTGATTCATCAGTGAGCTCATAGGACTATTGGCTGATTTTAGGGCCTCACTGTCTTTCAGGATTGATTTTTTTGTCACATGAGTTTCAAGAACTAATCACAACCCAAGTGAAAGCTCTGAAAAGAGAGCAGAAGAAATAAAATGAACAAGGGAAACGTCACAATCTTTGTTATCTAAGTTCAGAAGTTAGGTCCTATCGTTTAGCATGCAATCTATTCCTTAGAAGCAGATTACTAGATCTACCCATACTTGGGTGCAAAGATAATGTGTGGACATAGGCATCAAGAGATGAGGACCATTGAAGTCATTCTATAAGCTGCATACCACAGAATTTTGTGAAGACAAATACAATGGAAAAGTTAGAGTGAGGAAGGTCAGGACCTTGGATATGAGGAGAGAGTTAACTCTCAAATTTAAGTTAAATTAGTCTTCTTTAAGAAGATGAACTTCTGGGTCAGTGCTGTGGTGCAGTGGATTATTCCTCCACTTGCAGCAATGGCATCTCCTATGGGCACCAGTTCTAATCCTGGCTGCTCCTCTTCTGATCCAGCTCTCTGCTATGGCCTGGGAAAGCAGTAGAAGTTGGCCCAAGTCCTTGGGCCCCTGCACCCGCATGGAAGACCTGGAGGAAGCTCCTGGCTCCTGTCTTCAAATCAATTCAGCTCCAGCCATTGTACCCATTTGGGGAGAGAACCAGTCGATGGAAGACCTCTCTGTCTCTGTCTCTCTTTCTCACTGTCTATAACTCTACCTCTCAAATAAATAAATCTTTCAAAAAGAAAGATGATCTTCAAAAAAAAGGAATTAAAGAGATGATTGAGTAACCTCTTTGCAATGAGAAATATTATGAACAACCTATTCAAAGGCTCTAAGATAGAGAAAAACCTTTTTTATTTTAAAATAAACAAGGATACACCTGTGGTTTAGCAAAAAAAAAAAAAAATGGTTCTCTGATGACCTACAATGCTTTGACAATTAAGTCTTCTAGTATATCTCTGATCTTATTTGCTACCATATTGTTCCTTGTTTATTTCAATGTTTTTTTGCATCTAAGTGAAAACTATCAGATGATTTTAAGCAGGTGAGTGCTCAATCCGACTTACTGTGTTGTTTAGTCATTTATTTTGCTGAATCAATAGTATATGGTGTGGCCTGTGCCGCGGCTCAATAGGCTAATCCTCCGCCTGCGGCGCCGGCACACACCGGATTCTGTTCCGGTTGCTCCTCTTCCAGTCCAGCTCTCTGCTATGGCCCGGGAGTGCAGTGGAGGATGGCCCAAGTGCTTGGGCCCTGCAGCCACATGGGAGACCAGGAGAAACACCTGGCTCCTGCCTTTGGATCAGCGTGGTGCGCCGGCCGCAGCACCCAGGCCGCAGCGGCCTTTGCGGGGCGAACCAACGGAAGGAAGACCTTTCTCTCTGTCTCTCTCTCACTACCCACTCTGCCTGTCAAAATTAAAAATTAAAAAATTTAAAAAATTAAAAAATAGTATATAGTGTTTCTAGCTTCACAGGACAATTTCAATGTAATTGGAAAATTAGATTTGCCTACTGTTTTGGTTTCATAGAGGTTAAAACATTAAATAAGTCATGCTAGATACAATGGGAGAATTTTAATGAATTATGATGAAGTTTAGGCTTAATAGGAATAAAGTGCCTTAATGGTAATGTAACTGAAATAACTGACATAAATAAAAGTAGCAGAATAAATGAATTGGCACACCATCAGTGAGAGAAGAAATGTGAGGAGTCAACACATCAGAGAATGAATTAAGCAGAAACAAAGGAGTTGTTGAAGAGAGTGAGTTGTGTCACAGATTACATTTATCAGTAATGCTCAATTTCAGTATTACTGAAAAGGAATGAGCACTTGGGGTGGAGGGCAAGATAACAGGAAGAAGGTTGTTACCTCAGAGATGGTAAAAACAACTAGCACTTGAAAGGGCTACACAATTTAGTTTTTCATAAAAGCAGAAATATTTAGGGAGGACACATTTAAATAGCAGAATACATAGAGAGACCATTTTGGTAATGATCATTTGGACATCCACAAATGACTGTGAGAGTATTTTTAAACAGTGGAAAGATGTGAGGATAGCACCTAGATAATATATAGAGAGAAATGTAGGTAAAATGTAGATAAAATATGTAGAGAAATGCAGATAAAATGCAGATAAAATATGTAGAAGAATGTAAATAAAATGTAATAAAATATGTAGAGGAATTTATGAATGGAGGATTTTAATAATTTAATACATGAAGAACGATTTTGAAGTCAGAAACTCATATATATATATATGATAAAGAATATATGATTCACACTGGACAAGTCATGGATTTCATGCTCATGATTTTTAGAGTATTGAGAAATAGGAGCAGTCATTTTCTGGTGTTTAATTTTGATTTCTGACAATTGAAGCAAGAATTATACTTCTGTTGAAATGTGTGTTGCGAAGGGTACCTGAGCACCCTTTAACTAGATACATTATACTAAACAATGGGTAGAAAGTTTACGTAGCTGTAGTGTTTGATCTCCACCATGGACCTTAATTTTGACCTTTGCTACTAGATTGGCAAAACCACTGGAATGGTACAAGGATGGTGCAATTCACAATAATGTCCAGGGAAGCCTGGTGTAGTTTTAGAAACATGGGATCTGATTGATTCCTAATGAACAATATTCAAGAGATCTTGAAGGTGGCCTTCAGATAAAAGTTTGTAAATACATATAAATATAAAAATATGAATAATATTGAATTATTAAGATTAATCAGTGATATTTTAATGCTTTCATTTATTCTAGCATATTGTATTTAAACATTCTACTGCAGTTTAGGAAATAGCTATGATTTTAGGTCTTTAAATTTTATTTATACTAAAAATATTTAGGCTCTACATCTTGAAAATGATACATATTTGCACAATTGAAAATCATAGGCTCAAATGAACATATTAATTATATTAAGTTTGCTACATTGAGAAACTCACTTAATATTGTCAAAAATGCATAAGATATATGTTCTTGATTTAAGTGTACTGTACAATACAAATTTAAGTGCAATATGCAATGGATCTTTAGAACATTTATATCCTATAAAACTGAAACTTTTTAATTGAACAGTAATTTCCTATTTACCCAGCACAAATAATTTTTATTTAATTGATACATATAATTATTTAACTGAAGTGATATGATCACTTAATTCAATTATTTGATTAATTGAAATATTTGATCATTTGATTGAACTAACCAAAATTGTGAAATGGTTTTGAGATCAGGAAATCATATTCTGATGTTACCTGTAAGATATTAAGTAAATGATCCATTCTAATTCTAGATTCTGATGCAGCATTTGTAGTAAAAACACCACTTCACTGGAATATTGGAAGAATTGTGCAAGTTTGTGCACATGTTAAACAAAGTAGGCTCTGAATAAATGTTGGCAAACCCTTTCTTCATCAAGCCAATGCCGTATAAAACTTAAAACACCTACGCTAGTTTTTGGTTTCTAGCAAAATAGAAAATAATAAGTCTTTCCTGTGCTTTGGCAAGTGTAAATTAGGAGGCAAATGTATGAAGGCAGTTGGAAATTCATCTTTATAGAAAAGAATAATCATTGCAATTAACTAGGGATGCTAACCAGCCACGCTCTTATCTTTTAGGGGGATGGTCATTCTTTATTATGTATCTTAAAAAATAGTAAAGATACAACTTTAAACCTTATCTGTGCCATTAAATTATAGACATATTTCCCTAGATATTTTAGAGTCTCTTCCTGTCTTTTTAATTACATAATCAGCTTAGTACAGGTGACTTCCACATTAATTGTGGTCTAAGATTCCAAAATTAAAAACTTTGTGTTATGTATTTTACAATGAAATAGATACTAAAGGAAAAATGAAAAAAATATGTAATTGTATTTGGTGAAAAATTCCAAGAAATCTTTAAAAAAGTAAAAAGAATTGTAAAATTAATGTAACTATAATATCTCTGAGGGATAAATGGTAAAAAATGGTTTTGTTAGATGAAATGCAAAAAATATGCAACAGACTTAGATATAGTTCATATTTCCCAGGATAAATCTTTTTTAAGGAAATGTAACATTATTAAATGCAAAAATTTTGTAATTCAATGCATTTTATTTTCTGAAATTGTAATGTTTCTATAAATAAATTTTATCATCAAATTTGTAGAACTTTTTATTCATATAGTATTATCACCACAAATATGCTTATTCCTATGGTACTCATTTTCTTGCCATTGCAATTAATCCTTTTTACTTCTGTATATAGTTGGCCACTTGCTTGGCCAAGTAAATTTTTCCAAGCTTTACTGAGGTACAATTCATTTAAAATTTACATCTGATTAAGGTGTACAATTGTATGTTTCAAGGTGTACAATATATTGATTAATACATGAATTCATTATAAAATCAAGGTAATTAAAATTTCCATTATTTCACATAGTTACTTCATTTCATGATAATATTTAAAATATGCTGTCAGTAGGCTCCATGTGTGAAATGCATGTGTACAATGTATTATTATTATTAATTATAGTCACCATTAGATCCATAGAAATTATTTATCTATCAGCCTCTCACTGAAAGTTGGTGTCATTTGTCCAACATTATGCAGTTTTACTACAAATCATCCCTGGAAACTCCCCTTCTATTCCATACTTTTAGAAGTTTAAATTTTTAGATTTCACAGATAAATAAGATTGCAGCTTTATTATTTCTGTTTGGCTTATATCACTTAGCATGTTCTCAAGTTCCATTCATTTTGTACCAGCTGTCAGAATTGCTTCTTTCTGGGACAATTGTATTTATTCATTCATGGACCTTAGTGAACCCTTAAATAGTTTTCATATCTAGACTACAGCAAATAATGTTGTAATGAACTTGTGACTACAAATATGGCTTCAGATAGTGATTTTATTCCCTTGGGATATAACACCAGGCGTGAGATTGCTGGATCATTCCATAGCTTTAATTTTGCTTTATTGAGGAATCTCTATACTGTTTTCCATTTTGTTGATGTAGAACTTTGTATTTCCTTTTGTTTTCTTTCACTATGATTTTGGTAAAACCTAAAATTTATAATCAAGACCAATATTATGGAGCATTTACTTTGCTTTCTTATAGGAGTTTTAGGAGTTTTACCATTTTCTTATAGTGCTGGGAAATAAAATAAATTGAAATAAATTAACGACCTGTTCAGACATTCGAGGTGAAAAGATTCCATGTTTCAGATCCTATAGAGAGGTCTAACACTTTATTTATTATTTATTTATTTATTTTTAAGTCAGAGTTACACAGGGAAAGGAGAGGCAGAGAGAGAGAGAGACAGACAGGAGAGAGAGAGAGAGAGAGAGAGAGAGAGAGAGAGAGAGAGGTCTTCCATCCACTAGTTCACTCTCCAATTGGCCACAAAGGCTGGAGCTGCTCCGATCCGAAGCCAGGAGCCAGGAGCTTCTTCAGGGGCTCACACGTGGGTGCAGGGGCCCAAGGACTTGGTCCATCTTCTACTGCTTTCCCAGGCCATGGCAGAGAGCTTGGTGGGAATGGAGCAGTGGGGTCTTGAACCTGTACCCATATGGGATGCCGGCACATCAGCCCAGGGCATTAACCAGCTGCGCCACAGCACCAGCCCCACTTCACACTCTTTTGAAGAAAATATTTTAATTCTGGGACAGATAGTTGGTACTTGGTCAATACACTACTTGGGATGCCTGAATTCTGAATTGGAGTGCCTGTGTCTGTGCTCTGCTTCTAGGCAATTTTAAGAATGATTTGTACTCTTCAATCTTGTTTTGTGTCTTTAATTTTATTTGGGTTATTAAACCACAGGCACACTGTGACCCTTTCAAGTCCTGAAACTGTAAACTGTCAATTCCTTAAACTCTGAACTTTTTCTCATTTTATGACTTCTTTATATATTGTTCCTTTTTCCAGGATTGCTCTCTTATCCACTCCCTCCATTCTTTGCACTATTAGCTCATCTCTATTTCAAGCAGAATTTCTAATTTTGAATTTCTATTTAGCTTATCTATTCACAAAGCAGCACATTCTTTTATTTCCTAATATTTTATCTCTTTTTTCACTAAATTATACAGCTCACTACAATTTAAAAATAATTGGCTTATTTTTCATTGTTCATTTTTCTGTAATGTCTTCCCCAATAAGAGTTCTACAAAGTATAGCAGAAGGTACCTGTATTATCTCTACAGGTAATATGATGCCTGGTATATGATCAGTTCTCAATCAAAATACATTATATTTTATATTAATGCATGAATTATCATGCCAGTGCTGTGTAATAGTAGGCTAAGCCTTCACCTGCAGTACTGGCATCCCATATGCGCACCGATTCATGTCCCAACTGCTCCCCTTCTGAAGCCTCTCTCTGCTAAGGCCTGGAAAAGCAGTGAAAGATGGCCCAAGAGTTTGGGTCCCTGAACTCACATGGGAGACCCGGAAGAAGCTCCCAGTTCCTGGTTTCTAATCATCCAAGCTTCAGCCCTAGCAGTTGAGGCCATTTGGGGAGTGAACCAGAGGATAGATGACATTTCTCAATGTCTCACCCTCTCTCTGTCTGTAACTCTACCTCTGAAAAAAAATAAATGAAATCTTAAAAAACACATTTTCAGTCCAACTTTACATCTTGTTTTTGTTCTAAAATGCTTATAAGAAGAAAAACTATTTAAATTTTACAAAAGTCTATTATAATTTAGTAGCTTTACATAAATTAACATAAGGTCAAATATGAAAAGATTTCATAATCTGTATTGTCTAGATATTCAAAGAAGAGCTAGAAGCATAGATATAAATGATGGAAGAAGCTTTTGTCGATCACTTACTGTGTTTCCAGTATTTGATAGCTCATTTATATCTATCTAAATTCATTGTCACTATAATATGAATGTAATTAGCCTCTATGTAGAGTTGAAGAAAATTTGACATTGAGTAGCTTATAAAAATTCTCCAAATCAGTGATACTCATGAGTAAAAAACAAAACAAAGAAGCAAGCAAATAAAGAAAAAAGAGATTTGATTACAAGCCTACATGATATCATGGTTCACTGAATTTCCTGACACAACACTGCTCACAGCCACAGGAGTAGTAAGAGAATAGAAAAGATTAATGTTCTATTTTTTTAATTCCAACCCATGTTTTCATTCCATCATTATGTGACTGCTTGTGCACTGTCCATGATTTGAAAAAAATGATTCTCATATAAACCTTATATGTTCATGTTTATCTCAACTTCAATGTTAGCTGTCAAATTATTACCATTTTAGGTTTTGTAATATTCTTAAAAGATTCCAGAGCCAAGAATGACAAAAAAGTAATTAAAATTATATAAAGAAAATGCATGAAAGTGTGTATATGTGTATGTATATTGTATATATTATGGTTCCAATACTGTATTATGAAGGATGGAACCAAACAGGACATGGTCCAAGTCCATGAGTTTGTGGAATAAGTATTTTGTCAAATAAACTATAACTTAAGAAAGTGTGTTTAATGCTTGCACTCATTTCTTTCTATAACGTATAAGGGGATCAAGATAAAATACATTTAGAAAGCATAGAGAAGAAATGTTTCTCCAAATGGAACTGTAGTAGTAGTCTGTAAGCAAATATTTGAAACTAATTTTAGAATATTAAAATCCCAATACTTATTCCATTAATGAAAATTATTTGAACATATTTGCCAAAAGCACATTAGCAACTAAAGAAAAGCCACATGTAAAAGCTAATAAGGCAATAATAATTGCCATTATGAGAAATCTAGAATGGCCTAAAATTCGAGAATGTTATATATTTTTATTTGCTGTATTTTGATAATTATGAATTAAGAACAATAATTATTCAATGATATAAAACAGAAAAAATACAGATAATATTTTTAAAGTCTGGTATTTTAATGCCAAATTTTATCCATTTTAAAGAACTATCTTAGTTTTTCTGTCAGTTCTCAATGCTTATGATTTTGATGTTTTCTATTCTGCAAATTATGTAATTTATGTTAGATTCACTTTCTTCTTTTTTAAAGATGTATTTATTTATTTGAAAGGCAGAAAACAGAGAGAGAAGGAGAGAGAGAAAGATTTTCTATCGCCTGGTTCAATCCCCAATGGCCTCAACTGCCAGGGGTTGGCCAGACCAAGGCCAGGAGCCAAGAGCTTCATTGGGTTATGCTCTACTTCTTCCTGGCAAAGACATTGAACCTCAATATTTCAAGAGGTTTGGGTGGGTGGTTGTCTCTTGATGTAGCAGTTCAGGCTGCCACTTTTGAAAACTCCAGTTGAAGTTCTACTTGCTTTACTTTTGATCCTAGTGCCTGCTAATGATACTGGAAAGATTTGAGAGGGTGTTCGAAGTGCATTGGCCCTGCCACCCTTGTAGGAGACCAGGATGGAGTTCCTGGATTCTGGCTTTGGGCCTGACTCAGACCAGGTTATTGTAGCCTTTGGAGGAGTGAACAAGCAGATGGGAGTATCTCTCTCTCTCTCTCTCTCTCTCTCTCTCCCCCTCTCTCTCTCTTCCCCTATCTCCTTCTTTCTCTATCACTCTGTCAAGTGAATAAATACATAAATATTTTTTAAATAATGTTTTATTAAATAATGTGAATAAAATAGGTAGCTATAGACTATTTAAATGATTACTGGATTTGAGGGTTCTATCAGATTTCTTGATTCAACTTTTTCATATTTTGTTTATCTTTTGAGAGTAATAGATATCATGGCTCAGAAAATTAAACTCAAAATATTCTATGCCAAATGGATATCTGGCATTCAAAATGAATTAGAAATCATTTTTATCTGTACAAATAGCTGTACCTTTCAATTCAAGCACTTAAAATCAACACTTGAGTACTGCCACTGAGGTAGAAGGGACTGTTATATTTTGAGAGGTTCCATTATCGCAGGAAGTACATTTGCTGATTGTATTTGAAAAAGACCAATTCTTGCTCCTTTCTCTGCAAACAGAAATAAACCAACAGATGTAAACACTTCAGAATGCATACATAGTTTGTGGTTTGTATTTATTGGAAACTTACAAAACATATGGCTGTATACATACAAAACATATAGGCATAAATAGAGAAAAAATTCCAATCTTACTAGAGACAACTTCATTGATTTGAAAAAGTAAATACATAAAAGAGCTGAATGTTCTACTTAAGATTCTCAGAAAATTTCGTTAACTGATAAGAAAACACACTTAAATTTTAAAGAAAACTAAAATAGATCTTTAAGTTCATTTGCAACTTCATGGTTTTGTGAATGAATATATGCTTTATGCTTATTCATACTCAGAGTTACTAAAACATTCAAGAATAAGCTTCAATACAAACTGAAACTCCTTAGAAAACCCTTTACTCCCTCGTCATTGACCAAATAGAGGATTGACTTTTTCTAGACTAAAGAAATACATTTTCACAATTAAACTAGCTTTCATGGAGTAGGGCTGAAGATATTTCTCATTACATGTCAAGTCAGCAACTTACATGAGGCAAAGAAAGAAGGGCATGATGATAATAATAGCTAACATTAATTAAACGCATACCAGGGCTCCTCAGACAATTAGGTTCAGCAGGCTAAGAGGATAGTGGAGATATTACTAAACAATACATAGATAGGAAGTGCTATTTATTCCAACTACTGTAACTTCCCCATTGGGAATCTTGTCATAAACATATGTCCTATAAAGCTTGGTAGCAGCCATAGATTGTAGATTCATTTAGCAGGGCATTCCTAGATCCTTACATTCAAAACTCCCACCCAGAACAATATTCATTAATGAAGACAAGGATAATAGAGCTTAAATTTAAGAGTGATAACTGAAATCCAGAATGAGCAAGGAAACTAACACCTTAATTCAGGAATTGTATTTGGAAAAATAGTTTTACATTTTGATATGATAGAGAAAATATTCTCACCTGAAACTCACTTGTACAATATATCCATGACAAAACCTATTGTTAAATTAGAAATTAACACTTGGATGCTTGAACTCATTTGCCTCTTCTCTGAATAATAAATTAACAAAATGAAAATTATTAAATGACTCTGATGTTCAGTGTTTCGTTCTTACAGTGGTCATATGGATGTTTACATTATTTCCAAATCATACTCTGCTGTACTCAAATAACTAGCTAACTTTACATTTTGGATTTGTCTAACTTAACTTTCATAAATAGATGGTCATATTTCTTTACTGAGTTAGTATACAGTGAAAAAATGTGTAATAGGAAATACAAGGGATTTTGGAGCTAAGAGTTCTTAGTTCAAATCCAGTTTAGTAACTGACTGTGAAAACATCTGTAAGCTACTTAACATCACCTGAAAGTTGATGAGGATCTATATAGTTTATCATAGCAGAAAAAAATAAATTTTGTTTGTAGCAAACTTAGTAATTAACTTACAGTCAGCACTTAGCTGGTGTTAATGGTAAGATTTTTATTCTTAAGTCCACCAACCTTCTCTATGAAGTTATGCTAAACAAATTTGCTATTGTTTAAATTGCCTAGGTTTTACAAATTATATTCTCCAGAAAGCACATATTGAGAGAGAAATTAGCATATTCTAAGTTTATTAGAATCAGATTAATATTGGAAGGAGGGTCAGACATGTGGTACAGCAGTAAATTTGCTGCTTGGCATGCCCTCGTCCCGTACCACAGTGCGTGAGTTAAGTCCCCGTAACTACTTCAATTCAGCTTTCTGCTAATGTGTGACTTGGAAAGCAGTAGATGATGACTCAAGGACTAGGTTCCATGCCACACACACGTTAGATCTGGATGGAGTTCCAGGCTCCTGGCTTTGGATTGCCCAAACCCAGGCACTGTGGCCACTGGAAAAATGAACTACAGGATGGTTAATTTTTCTCTCTTTGTCTCTAGGTCTCTCACTATTTCGCTGCCTTTCAATTAAATAAAAATTAATATTTTTAAAAAAGAAGTATCTAAGGTGAATAGGGTAAAGCTAGACTGACTTCAGCTACACTAGGATATGATAAAAACAAAGGAAGGACCCTGTTTCCAGGGGTCTACATGACAGAAAATTTCAGTGGAGAAGTGACAAAATAGAACAAGGATTCCATGAGAGAGCAAGGAAAGAGACTAGACAACCTGCTAAGGCCAGCCACAGGTAGTGGCGTGCAACTACCTGCCAACTGGGAGCTGTACTCTTTGTAAATTAAGGTAGAAGAAAGTTGCCATGCACCCTACCACCTACAGCTTTAGCTGAGCGAGGATTCTACAATCACCCTATGACTTTCACTCTAGCCTCAGGACTGAGATACCGCTTGGTTTCAAGAATAGAAGCCACAGTGAGTCCTCCAACCCTAAAAATTACCAGACTTGGCTGAGAAACGTTGCACAGCTGATATCTACTTTGTGGTTATCTGAAGCAATCAGAGTCAGAGTCAGGGCAGCGTATACGCCAGAAGACCAACCTCTCACATACTGTAACGGTGGAAATTGTGCATTAGCCCTGGAGCTGTGCTCTTTCACTCTGTATGATACAGGGAGCTTCCTCTTAGCTCTGGAAGGTAGCACCAGCAGTAGGCAATATAAAAATCAGCTCCCATAAATAAGTAAATATTTAAAAACTTAAACTCCCCGCCTGGGAAATCTGGGTAATGACCCCACTGTACCCGACAATAACAGCACTGTACAAATCAGTTCTAATTCCCTCAATGGCACTGGAATCTGCGTTGTAGACCTAGCAAAGAACCTACATTCCATATTTCTGGACCTACACCTACCAGAGCAAAATCTCATATACATCTTATAGTCACCTTGAAGGATTGGAGCAGGGTTCATTTCATATCAGTCCTGGGGTTAGGAATACTGGTGTTATAAGTGACAGCACCAGTTGCATTCTCCTAGTAGAACCTGAAGAAGGGCTCACTCACATTACACAGTCCTAGAGCCGCAGTAATTGGTGGCACAAGCCCCAGAACACTCAGGCTTGCCAGCGGGAAAAGGGGACAAAGTTTTTCTCCCACAATGAGAATTGATGTTTTCAAATATTTATTTATTTACGGGGCAGATATATTTTTTCAACTGCTGCTGGTGCTAGTCCCCAGCCATCAATCATCTGCATGGCTACAGCCCTACTCTTATGTCTGGTGGATGAGGAAGGTAAATGCCTGCTCTAAAGAGTAGACGACTGGATGTACCCATTGGGAAGTGGAGCTGACCATGCTGGCCAAAGCGACGAATGTGTACATCTGCACCACAATTGCTGTGTATCCTTACAGGTGAATGATAGTAGGCTGGAAATTTCCTCTGCAGGGATCTGGCCTGACTGAGATGTTGTTCTATAAATACATATGTTTGTCTCGTTATTTTGTATAGTTTACTGAATAAGTAATTATTTTTGGTTGCCATACTAACTCTTCATCTTTATATACTTCACACACACACACACACCTTGGAATCTGAAGAAAATAAATTAAAAAAAGCTGAGTAAAAAGCACAATAGAGACTTTTAACAGCAGTTGAGGAAAGAATTTCTGATCTTGAGGACAAGACTTGAGTAACCCAATCAGAAAAAAAAATAAGTCAAATTAATTTAAATGAATGAAGTAAGTATATATTAAATCTTTGGTACTTATGCATGATCAACTATTGATATAATACATATTCCTGAAAGAGAGAAGAGAAGGGCAAAAACATTGGAAACCTGCTAAATGAAATAAAATTTGAAAATTTCCCAGGTCTTGAAAGAGATCTGGACATCCACTTACAGGAAGTTCAAAAGACTCATTCCAGAGTCCATGAAAAGAAAATGAAGGACAAGGAAAGAAACCTAAAGACAGTAAAATAATGTATAACCAAAAAAACAATTAGACTGAGCAAATGGAACTAACAGAAATTTATAGGACATTTCACCCAAAAGCTACACAATTAACATTCTTCTCATGAGCACATGGAACACTTTCTAATATAGACTATGTATTAAGCTACAAATGAAGTCCTAGGCCAGCGCCGTGTCTCAACAGTCTAATCATCTGCCTTGCTGCGCTGGAACACTAGGTTCTAGTCCCAGTTGGGGCACTGAATTCTATCCCGGTTGCCCCTCTTCCAGGCCAGCTCTCTGCTATGGCCCAGGAAGGCAGTGGAGGATGGCCCAAATGCTTGGGCCCTGTTCCCGCATGGGAGACCAGGAGAAGCACCTGGCTCCTGGCTTTGGATCAGCGCAATGCGCCAGCCACAACGGCCATTGGAGGGTGAACCAATGGCAAAAAGGAAGACCTTTCTCTCTGTCTCTCTCACTATCCACTCTGCCTGTCAAAAAAAAAAAAAAAAAAAAAAAAAAAAAAAGATACCGAATCAAATGAAGTCCTTACCTTAATAAAGATTGAAATCATACCATGTATCTTCTTGGTTCACAAGAAATAAACTAGAAACCAATGACAAGAACAATAGAACATTCATAAATACAGGGATATTAAACAACATGTTACCGAATGGCCAATTGTACTGGAATGAGAAGGCCATGCCAAGGTGGCCACTGACAAGCCAGTGTCAGTTACTCAGGAATGGCTTTGAAACCCACCTGGCAACAGAGCCTTCCTGGCAACAGGCTGTGATTGGATGGCTCTGGAAACTGCCTGGCAACAGGCTGTGATTGGATGGCTTTGGAAACTGCCTGGCAACAGGCTGTGATTGGTTGGGGCATAGACCGCCCCTTGGCCAGATTGGCTGGTCTTGGCTATATAAGCTGTTGTACCAACTGTAATAAACGAGTCTGTCTGCTGCTCGCCTCAAGCCTGCTTTCACCTGACTCCCTGGGTCTGTGTGTTGACTCCGCGCCTCTTGCCCTCACCATGCTGCTCCTCTCAGAAATGCACCAACTGCAACACTGTTGAGAAATGAACAGCAACAGCCAATGAGTTTTTAAAGAAATTAAAATGAAAATCAAAAACTTTTTTGTATAAATGAAAAAGAAACACTATATATCAAAACTAGTAGGATACAGCAAAAGCAGTAATAAAAGGATGTATATAGTATTAAGTGCTTACATTAAAAAAGGAAAAATGGCTCAAATAAATGATCTAATGATGCATATTGAAGACTTAGAAAAGTAAGAAGAAACTACGCTGGAAATCAGCAATGTGTGAGAAGCAAAAAAAAAAAGTTTTTTGGGAAGATAAATCAAATAGGCAAACTTTTAGGCAGGTTAACAAAGAAAAGGATTAAATAAAAATTAGAAATGAAAAGGGAGACATTACAACTTACATCACTGAAATACAAAAGACCATTAGAAATTACTACGAAAAAGCCTTTGCTGATAGACTATTACATCTAGAAGAAATGGTTGAATTACTGGATATCTATATTCTACCAAAATTAAATCAAGAAGACATAGACAATCTAAATAGAAACATAACAGGCAATAAGATTGAAACAGTAATTAAAACTCTTCCATTGAGGATAACCCCAAGATCTGATGACTCTATTACTGAATTCTACAAAACTTTTTAAAGAGGAATTAATTCTAATACTTTTTGAACCATTCCAAAATATTGAATATTGATGGAATTCTGCCAAACTCTTTTTATGAAGACAATATCATTTTGATAACAAAACTGAGCAAAGACACAACACAAAAAGAAAACTACAGACTTATACATCTTATGATGCAGATGTAAGGATTCTCAAGAAAATAATAGCAAACTGAATCCAAAATCATATCAAAAAGATCATACATCACAATCAAGTAGGATTTCTCCCAGCCATGCAGGTGTGACTCAACATTCACAAATCAACAAATGTCATAAATCATGCCAATAGAATAAAGAGCAAAAACCCTATGGTCATCTCAGTAAATGTGTAGAAAGTGTTCGATAAGATTCAACACCTTTGGCTGGCATCGTGGCTCAATAGGCTAATCCTCCGCCTGTGGGGCCAGCACCCCGGGTTCTACTCCTGGTAGGGGTGCCGGATTCTGTCCTGGTTGATCCTCTTCCAGTCCAGCTCTCTGCTATGGCCCAGGAGTGCAGTGGAGGATGGCCCAAGTCCTTGGGCCCTACACCTGCATGGGAGACCAGGAGAAGCACCTGGCTCCTGGCTTCGGATCAGTGTGGTGCGCCAGCCGCAGCGCATTGGCTGCAGAGGCCATTTGGGGGGTGAACCAATGGAAAAAGGAAGACCTTTCTCTCTGTCTCTCTCACTGTCCACTCTGCCCGTCAAAAAAAAAAAAAAAATGATTCAACACTTTTCATTACAAAAGACACCCACAAAGTGAGTAAACGAGGAACATACCTTAAAATTATAAAGGCTATGACAAACCAACATTCAATATCACACTGAATGGGGAAAAGGTAAAAGGATTTCCCCTTATATCTGGAACAAGACAAACATTCTCAAATCAGTAGCTTTCTTATATGCTAGTGATGAACTTACTGAAAGAGAAATTAGAGATGAAAATCTGTTCACAATAGCCACAGAATATCAAATATTTGTGAATAAATTTAACCAAGAAAGTGAAAGATCTCTACAATTAAATTATGAAATATTGATGAGTGATATCATCAAAGACAAAAATTTGGAAAAAAATTTCTTGCTCATGGATTGAAGGAATCATTATCATTATGCTACTTAAAACAATGTGGAGATAGAATGCAATCCCTATCAAAGTACCATTGACATTCTTTACTAAGTTTGGAAAAAGCAATCCTAAAATTCATATGGAATCACAAAAAATCCAGAATAGTCAAAGTGATCTTCAGTAAAAATTCAAGCTGGAGGCATATAATATCTGACTTTAAAACATACTAAAAATCTATCATAATTAAAATGTCATGACACAAAGGTCAATGAAACAGAACATGGAGTCCAAAAATAAATCCATGTATATACATTTTCTTTATCCATTCATCTGATGATGGATGCCTTGATTGATTTCTTATTTTGGCTATTGTAAACAGTGCTGCTATAAACGTGGTAATGCAGGTATTTTTTTGATAGAATTTTTGTTGTTGTTATACTATATCCCAGTAGTGAGATTGCTACATCATGTAGCAAGTCTATTTCTATTGTATTTGTATTTGTATTTATTTATTTATTTATTTATTTATTTATTTTGTCTTTTAAGAAATCTCTATACTGCTTTCTCCAGTGGCTACACTAATTTACATTGCCAACTGAGGAGTATAAGTGTCCCTTTTCTCTACATGTTCTCCAACATGTGTTACTGTGTCTTTTGTATATTATTGATTCTGACAAGGATGAGTTGATAAAGCACTGCTGTTTTGATTTCATTTCACTGATTGCATTGATGTTGAGTAATTCTCACATATTGCTTGGCCATTTGTGTTTCTTCTTTGCCCATTACTTAACTGGATTGGTTATTCTCTTGTTAGTGAGTTTGATTTTTTTTTTTTTTTAGATGCTGATATATTCTGGACAGTAATCCTTTGTTGGCTATGTGGCTTGAATGTATTTTTTCCACTTTGTTGGATGGCTCTTGACTCTGTTGATCATTTCCTTTGTCGTGCAGAAGCTTTCACTTTCATATAGTCCCATGGGTTCAGTTTTGCTTTTGTTGTGTGTGCTTTGGGGGTCTTATCAAAGAATTCTAATCTACACCAACATCTTGGGATTATTTCCCTCACATTTTCTTCCACTAACTTCATAATCTCAGGTATTAAATTTAGGTGTTTGATCCATCTTGAGTTGATTTTTGTGCATAGTGAGTGGTATAGATCTAATGTCATTCTTATACATTTGCACACCCAGTTTTGCCAGAACCTTTTATTGAAGATATTATCCTTACTCCAATATATTATCTTAACACCTTTGTTAAAGCAAGCTAAGTTAGGTTAGACCTGTGCATTCAGCTATGGACAGGGGCTCTAGGGTGCTGAGGATAGCCTGTGCCTCTGCCTCTGGTTACTAAGCAACATTACAGTCTGCAGGGATCATGCCTTATACAAAGAGCTTACTCTTAAAAGACATACTTTCCAGAAAAAAAAGAAAGATAATTAATGAAAGCCTGAGATTATAAGCTAGCAAGCCCAAGGCCATGAACAACAAGATAGGGGACTGGACAAACCATAGATGACACACCTGGAGACTGAGACTGATCAAATGGGAGGGACAGGAGATACAAAGAGAGGGCAGCAGGAATATATATAATCATATTATCTAGGATATCCTTGTGTGATTTTTCCAGAGGGTATAGCTCCAAGATCACTTCCTTTAAATGTTTTTTTTTTTTCTTGCTGAGAAAAGCCCCTCCCAACTGCTTGTCTTTGAGTTTCCTCTCTGCCTCTTTCACTTCCATAGGTGCTTAGTTCACTCTTCACCCACTGTCAATGTCCATAGTCTTCATTCTTCATTGCCATGAGAAAATGAACCCGAGTGGCTAAGAGAAACGACCCATGACAACTGCTTTATATGTATTTTGATATTTATATAAGTGCAGTGTTTCTTATTGTTATAAAAAAGCTTAACATCTTCCACTTCATATAATTAGTGAGATAATAATGGCAAGTATTTTTTTTATTTTTTAAAAATTTTAGTCTTTAACACAGTAATGTGATTTGTAGATACAATTCTAAGAACATAATATTTCCATCCTCCCTACTTCCCTCCTTCCTCCTCTCTTCCTCCCATTCTCTTTCCTTCTTTTCTTTCTGCCTTTTTTTTGTTTTTAAGATTAAATATTTTAAAAATGCATTACGGTATAAAGACCATGTTTCATGGAATGAAAAGTTTAACAACTAAAAAGATTCCAGTTTAGTGAGAATACAGACAATGACTACCAACAATAACTGAATGGAAAAATGATAATTTCACCTATATACATTAAACTTTAAAGTAATTACAGATAATTAAATCTTTACTACTATAACATTCTTTTTTTAAAGATTTATTTTATTTATTTGAAAGATAGAGTTACAAATAGACATAGAGGCAGAGAGAGGTCTTCCATCTGCTGGTTCACTTCTTAAATGACCACAATGACCAGAGCTGAGCTGATACAAAGCCAGGAGCCAGGAGCTTCTTCCTGGTCTCCCAAGTGGGTGCAGGGGGGAAAGTACTTGGGGCATCTTCTACTGCTTTCCCCAGCCATAGCAGAGAGCTGGATCAGAAGTGGAGCCGCTGGGACAGGAACTAGCACCCATATGTGATGTTGACTCTACAGGCCGGGACTTTACACTGTGCCACAGCACCAGCCCCTAAAATATTCTTTTTTTTTTTAATTTGACAGATAGATTTAGACAGTGAGAGAGAGAGAGAGACAAAGAGAAAGGTCTTCTTTCCGTTGGTTCACCTCCCAAATGGCCGATATGGCTGGCGCTGCGCCGCTCCGAAGCCAGGAGCCAGGTGCTTCCTCCTGGTCTCCCAAGCGGGTGCAGGGGCCCAAGAGCTTGGGCCATCCTCCACTACCCACCTGGGCCACAGCAGAGAGATGGACTGGAAGAAGAGCAACCGGGACTAGAACCCGGTGCCCGTATGTATGCCAGTGCTGCAGGCAGAGGATTAACCAAGTGAGCCTCGGCGCCAGCCCCTAAAATAATCTTAATCATTGATTTCAAAAAGGTATAAAATAAGTTTTATGAAACTATATTTGCTGCGGGCGCTTTGGCTCACTATGCTAATCCTCCACCTGCGGCGCTGGAACTCCCGGTTCTAGTCCCAGTTGGGGCGCAGGAGAAGCACCTGGCTCCTGGCTTCGGATCAGTGCAGCGCCGGCCGTAGCGGCCACTTGGGGGGTGAACCAACGAAAGGAAGACCATTCTCTCTGTCTCTGTCTCTCTCTCATTGTCTAACTCTGCCTGTCAAAAAAGAAAAAAAGAAAAAGAAAGAAACTATATTTGCGGCAATGCTGATACACACAGACATTTCTTTCTTTTTTATTTTTTATTTTTGTTTCATTTTTCAGATTATAGCTCCCACATAGAGAGGGAGTATTTGTCTTTTTAGATCTGGCTTATTTCACTAAACATGATGTCCTCCAGTTTAGTCCATTTTGTTGCAAATGGTGGAATTTCATTCTTTTTTTATAGCTGAATTTTCCATTGTGTATATCTACCACATTTTCTTTATCTATTCATCTGATGATGGCCACCTTGGTTGATTCTAAATTGGGGCTCTGGTGAATAGTGGTGCTGTAAACATGGGGGGTCCAGGTATCTCTTTAATCATTTTATTGAAGCCCTTTGTGTATGTACCCAGTAGTGGGATTGCTGGATCATATGGCAGTTTAGTTAAGCTATCTCCACACTGTTTTCCACAGTGTCTTCATGAATTTACATTCCTACTCACAGTGTACACATCTTCCCCTTTGTCCAGATCCTTACCAGAATTTGTTACTCTCTCTGTTTTGTATCTGAGCCATTCTGACAGCCAGGAGTTGATATCTCTTTGTGGTCTTGATTTGCATTTCCCTGAAGGCTAGTGATGTTGAGCATTTCTTCATATATATGCTGGCCATTTTATTTCTTCTTTTGAGAAATGCCTATTAAAATCCTTTGCTGCTTCTTAACTGGACTGGTTGTTTTTGTAGTGTTAAGTTTTTTAAGTAGCTGATATATTTGGGATATTATCCTTTGTCACATAGCTGATTTGTAAATATTTTTTCCCATTCTGTTGGATGACTTTTCACTCTATTGATCATTTCCTTTGTTGTGCAAAAACTTCAGAGTTTGAAATAGTCTCATTTATTTAGTTTTGCTTTTGTTTCCTGTGCTTTGGAGGTCTTTTTCAAAAAGTCATCCCTTATTTAATGCCTTGGATAGTTTCTCCTACATTTTCTTCCAACAACTTCATAGTCTCATGTCTTAATTTTCCGTCTTTGATCCATCTTGAATTGAATTTTTTGTATGGTGTAAGGTATGTATTTAATTTTGTTCATCCACATTTAAAAATCCAGTTTAATGGCAGGTAATTTAAACAAATCATTGAAAACCATAACTGATGTAAGTTTTAGCTAGCTTATCTTAGTGTAACAATGATAGATAATTTAAAACATCCATTAAGAACTAAGCTTAGGCCTAAAGTTCCTCTTTGATCCCATGGGAAATACATTTTGGGAAAGAAAGTCAGGAAAAAATGTTAGAAGGTATTGGCCAATGGAGCTGATGATCAATAGTTATTGGGGCATTGGATGAAAGTGGAGCTGTGATTGCTTAGGTAATCAAATAATACTGGCTGTATAGCTAGGGAGAAATACATTAATATATCAATTACCATGAAATTAGGAAAAAACATACTTAACAGTTCAAAAGAGAGTATTTAATAAAGGAATTAAACATGTGGTACAAATGACATACAGTTAAAACAGACAGCCACTACAGGAGGGAACTAAAATGTGATTGGTTTGGGGGACTAGGGGAAAGGCACCAGAACCTCCATTGTTTGAGAAGAGCCCCTGCAGAATTGGGAGGCAGACCTCAGCAGAGGAATTGCTGACTAGAGAATGGCTGGTTCTCTAGGAGCTGGGAGGAGGGGCCCACACAACAGAGACTCTGAGCCTTGAGAAGGAAGCAGCACCTCTGTGTACTTCTCAGGAACTGAGGGTGGATGTCATGGAGTTAGTGTTGAACAATGCTGGAATCCTTCAGAGACCTCTAAGAAACCCTGATCACATCATTCCTCACAGTAAGAGCAAGATATCACTAGAGACTGGAACCAACTGCCACAGCAAGACTGAAGCTGGACTGCTGCAGCTATGCAGAGACTGGAAGGCAAGTTAAATAGAAGAAGCAAGGCTCTTCTTGTTGCTATCTAGATTCCCACAAGAGTGGCAAAATAAAGCTGTGAACCATGTTTTACATGTCTCCTATGGTCTTTAAGTGAAGAACTACGTTTTCCCTTTTTTTAAGTAAAAAAAAAAAAAAACTATTTTGTGAAATGTAAAAATTGCATGTAATTTAATTTCAGTGACCCTAAGTAAAATTGCTCTGTAATACAATCGTACAATTATTCACTTATTTCCTATGGGTTCTTCCAAGCTGCAAGGGAGCAGTTGAATAGCAACAACACAAACTACAGCCCATAAAACCTAAAGAATCTATCACCCAGTCCTTTAAAGAAAGTGTATGTCAATCTCTGGTTGTTGTGTTCCTTACTGACAAAGGAGAATCAACTGTTTTGAGTAGACATCTAGTTCCACCATCACAAAGCAGAATACAGGAGGGTGGCTGTGGGGCTAAGAGACAAAGCTTCCTACCTGGCAATTTGTTCTCCATACATACTGGGATTTAAAATGAGTTTTCTTATTAATTATTGGAGTGTGTGGCTGTATGCTAGTACATAAGACTGTTTCTCTAACCCGATTAGGGCCTGTTGCCTTGATTCTAGCACCTTCCGTTTATTCATTCAGTTATCCTTGTTGACAATTTCCAGAGTCTCATCATTAAGGTAGCCTATGCTCACTTTCTTCTTTTATTCCTGCAATCTCATTGTGTTATTTTTCCTTCTCTTACTCAGACACTTCCAGTTCTCTCATATCTTGTGAATAGTGAAATTTCTTATATAGCACTGTTTTGATCCACAGAGTAAATGGATTTATCAAAATATCAGAGTACTTGAGTAGTGCTATAGATAACACCAAGGTCATATTGCTCTGTGATGTGACTCCAGGTGGGTTGAAGTGGGTGTCCTGTTGTAAAATGCTGTATCTATTCTCAGTGGAGGCCATGAGCTTCATTTATGATGTCAAGAATCTGAGAGTCATTTGTCATTACTGTTGTCTGGTTTCCACTTTGAGTCAGGTGTATTTATGTCAAGAAAAGCTTAAAGTACAGAAATGTTCAGATAGCATCTAGGTTTAATTTTACTTATTACCTTTTCTCCTCTATCAAAACTCTATAAGAACAATTACTAGAAATTACATTTTTAATTTATTTCTAGCCTTGCTGGAAAGCCTAAATATTAATTAAGGAGACTGACATATACACGAAGACTGGAAAGGAATAGAACTTGTGCATTGTGAGGGAGTTTGCCTTCTCTCGCAGAAAGTATGAGGGTCTGCACAAATGCCATGGGGGCAGGTAACCTCTGACAGCAGGAGGAGAGGGCTAGATCAGGGTAAAGTGCACGTTGGCAAATGTTGAAAGGTATTATCCTGCCTTCAAGAAAGTTAGCATTGAGTCCAGAATGAGAATGTAAGAATGCATTAAACAAACAAAAATGACACTTAAACAATTCAACATGGAAATATTTTGAACTAATAGGATCTAAACTATGAGAATTTGAGTGCTTAGAGAGCATGAAAAGGCTAATGGAACTTATTTCTGTTAGTTAAGAAAGTACTAATCAGTCAATGTCTTCTGTTTTAACTAACTTAAATTATATCTCTTCATATATTCCCATACACATTTTATCTTCTGCATTTTACATTTCTGCAGAATGTTGAATTAACAATAAGTTATTTTCTCCATCCAGTTTAGTCCCTTGAGAATCCTGAGAGGTTCTGCAAAGGCTGCATTGACAAATCTAATCAGGTCACAAATTCAATACCTTCCTCTTAATGTATCTGTGTTGGAGAAGAATTCAGATGGGGGTTTTACTCTTCAAAGAGAGAGTCTTTTCTTCAACTCTTGCCAGGAAAACTTGAGAACAGATTGATGTTCTGCATTAGTCCAGTGTAGATTATTTGAGAAAGTAAATTTAAATCAACTTTTCAGATAATCAAGTCTTGTGCCATTCAAAGGGCTGATATCAAAGGGTCAGAACATGAATACAGATGGTATATTGAATTGAAAACTAGTTTAGAGTTTCTCCAAAATATTTTGGCTTCTGACTCCTCTTTCATCTTGAAGAAATTCACTAAAGTATTCCATGCTTTTTATGGCATCAATATCTTCCAGTTCTATCACTGATGGGGTGCTTAATACTGAGGAAAATAATTTCATTTGCAGATGTAAACAATGTTGCCCAATTGGATATCGAGCCTATTGACATTTCTACTAATTTCACAGTTATTTCATAAAGTGTTTGTTTAATTTCTTTTTCATTTTGCAAGATTATTAGAAAAGCAGCCAAACTGTATATGCGACTACTAGGATGTAAATCACTCTTAGAATAAGCAGTACTGTCATAAATTTATAAAGTATAATTTGTAAACCTATGAAAACCATGAAATATGATGAATATTAAAAACTCATGAAAAAATGAATCTTGAAAATGCAAAGCATGGTTTTCAAAAATTTTTGTGTCAAAATAGTTATCTTTTTTGTTCTGTTTTTCTACAAATCTTTTGGAGTGCCCTTACAAAAAGAAATAAAAAACATATTCTCTTAGGGACCCCATATTCTAGTCAATTTGAATCACATTCTATAGGTTGAAGAAATAGAAGGGTAGGGGCATGATCACATGGATAAATCAAATTTGTGTATGAAGAGGGAATGGGCATTTAGCCATTTGTTAAGACACCTGTATCCTGCATTAGAATACTTGGATTTCACTCCTGTCCCCAGTTGCTGACACCAGTTCCTGCTGCAGCAGACAGATGGCGACGGTACAAGTAGATGGGTTCCTTACACTCATGTAGGACCCTGGATTGTGTTCCTGATCCCATCTTTGGTCCTGGGCCAGTTCTAACTGCTCATTATATGGGGAGTGAACCAGCAGATAGGAACTCTCTCTCCCTCTCTCTCTCTCTCCCCACCCCTCCACAGTCCCCCTCTCTATCTCTCTCTTCCTCTTATTTTAATTAATTAAAAAGAGTTTATATAAAGATAATCCAAAAACTTACTAAAGGACAAATAGGATAGTGAGTAGGAGGTAGTGCCATGACACATTATATCAGCACCTTATTTAGTTCATTTAAAGAGAATGTTAAGTGCAAAAGAATGTGAAACTCTGCAATCTATCAAAAGAGCGCTTAGTACTGCAGGTAGGATTCGCGGCAAGAAAATAGTGAAAATGGGGCATGAAATATATTCCATTCAAAGTGTTGACCTGATTATGCAAGCTTTATTGGCTAGCTTTCAAATAATGAAGTGGCTCTGTTTAGGCATACTTGTTAACAAGATAAAACAAATGAGTGTATTCCTAATATGAAAATACAAATACTAGAGTTATGTTACAAACCTCTGGCTGCAGAAAAATACCCAGGGAACCACACTGTGGTTCAGCAGGTTAAAGCCCAGGCCCACAATGCCAGCACTGGTTTGAGTCCTAGCTGCTTCACTTCTAGTCCAGCTCCCTGCTAATGTGCCTAGGAAGGCAGCTGAGGATGGAACAAGTGCTTGGGCCCTTGCACCAGTGTGGGAGACCTGGAAGCAGCTTCTGGCCCCTGTCTTGGGCTTGGCCTAATTCCTGTCATTGAACCCTTTGGGGAATAACCAACAAATGGAGGACCTCTCCCTCTTATTTCTACCTCTCTCTGTAACTCTGCCTTCCAAATAATAAAAAATAAATAAATCTTAAAAGAAGAAGACCCAGTAGCACAGGAAAATAAGAAAATTGGGCTTTGCTGAGACAGTACGATGATTTGAATGTGGTTTGTCCTGAAACTTGCGCTGAAATTTGATTGCTATCGTAGTGGTTTCAAGAGGCAGCACCTTTAGAGATGATTAAGTGATTTAGAAATATCAACACATCCCTCACAGGACAGCATTAATTCTTCCAGGACTGGGTTAGTTATCATGAATGTGAATCAGAATGAGGTGAGACTATGCCTCCTATTCTCTGTTCTGCTTATACCCATTTGGCACTCTCTTTTTCTACCATAAGGTAAAGCCACCAAAGGACCTCACAAGCTGCTGGTGCCATGCTCTTGGTCATCCAGAAGTAGGAGCCAAAACAAACATCATTCCTTTATAAATTACAGTATTCTATATTCTGTTATATCTCTTGCTCTTTCTCTTACATAAACACACAGACACATACACACACACACTCACACACACACAAACATACTCACAATGCACACACATTCTGAAATAAACATAAAAAAATGGAAAATAAATATTTAATATTTGTGGAGTTTTCATCATGCAGCAATAACTTTAGAAGATAATAATACAATAGATCCATGTAGTTATTTTAAAAATTTATTGTAATAAAAGATTTCATATCAATTTACTATATTTTAAAAATGCATAAAGTTGGTAGAAAGTGTGATTAAAAGGTAAAAATAAAGATATACTTTATTTCTTCAACACAAGCTCCGTAAAGTTCAGTGTTCATTTGTAAGGGGTATCAACCATTTAGTCCACCTCAGAATAACTGAGAGTCCTGCGGATTTAATCACTTCAAGGCAGCAAATTTTTTACATTAGAAACTGAAGAAAAATGGAAAGACCCTCTGGTGAAGAATTTCTCAGCATTTTTCTGCTACAGCTCTGGCTAAATTTCTTAAAATATTTTCACAGTAACAGAAGTTACTGTTTTCACATCCTCCCATAAATTTACTAAGAAAAATGTCTTGAACATTCCAAAAAACTGCTGCCATGATCTTTGCTCTTGACTGATACAATTTTGCTTTTACTGGACCACTTCCACCTGTTGGAAGTTACTGCTCTGATTGTCTTTCATCTCCAGAATCATGCTGATAAAGCCATGTTTTATGTCCTGTTACAATTATTGAAAGAAATGCTTCAGGATCTTAAGCTTAATTGAAAATTTATATTGAAAACTCTGCTTTTGTCTGCAACTGATCTGTGTACAACAGCTCTGGTACACAGTGAACAGAAAATTTGTTCAACTTCAGTTTGTCATTAAGAATTGTGTAAGCTGAAGCAATTAAAGTGATCGCTTCTCGGCCTTTTGGCTAAGATCAAGTGTAAGATGACTATGCTGTTACTACTATTTCTGAGATTAGTCATCAATCCTCTTTAACAAATAAGTGAACAAAAAAAATTTCCACCAAATTTCTGTGGGCTTCATTCTCCATATCATCTTGTCACTAATTAAAATAATTCCATTTAAACACTGATTATTTCATGGGGCATTGTCCTTATAAAGTTTTGGCAAAACATCAATACGTCACCATTCTTCTCTCCAAGCTTTTTTTTTTTTTTTTTTTTTTTTTCTTGACAGGCAGAGTGGACAGTGAGAGAGAGAGAGAGACAGAGAGAAAGGTCTTCCTTTTTCCGTTGGTTAAACCCCCCAATGGATGCTGTGGCCGGCCCACCACACTGATGCGAAGCCAGAAGCCTGGTCCGAAGCCTCTTCCTGGTCTCCTATGCGGGTGCAGGGCCCAAGCACTTGGGCCATCCTCCACTGCACTCCCGGGCTTCAGCAGAGAGCTGGACTGGAAGAGGAGCAACCGGGACAGAACCGGCGTCCTGACCAGGACTAGAACCTGGTGTGTCGGCGCCGCAGGCGGAGGATTAGCCTACTGAGCCACAGCGCTGGCCCCTCTCCAAGCTTTAATACCAATTCGTTCTTACTTTAGTTTTAAAAGAATTCATATCGCTCTAATACAGGATGTTCAAATAACACCACGTGCTTCTTAACGTTTCAGATTAGATCTTTTTCAGGTATATTATAACAAGATAGTATAAGTTGATTTGTGTGCAAAAATATTTGAAATTCATTCATCATTTTTAAATAATACACATTTCCTATGAACTATTTGAATACCTTTCCTATTGTAGATATTTCCCTACAGAATGAGTCATTCCAAGTGGCCAATTCATGTGGAGAAACACAGTAAAAGCACTATTTTTCAAGTTGAAGTCTATTTTCTTGGTAAACATAGATATATATTTTATAATTAATTTTAGTTACCAAAAGTTATCACCATAGACATTGAAGTATTTGTTAAAGTAATTTGTGCGTTAATTATATTTTTAAACATTTATAATTGGAAGACAAACCCATTTTGGATTTGTTGAATATTGGCTTCTAGAAAGAATAAAAAATTTTCAACTTTGTGTTTTGTTCCTTTTCTATGCTAATGAGGTTGAGATCTGGATATGCATCATGCATTCAAAGTTAAAGATATTGACACTATTGCATTGTTATAATATGGAAAATAATTTATACTTTTGGATCTGAATTTTTGAGTGATTTCCTGCATTACTGTATAATGTTTGTATTTCAAGTTGGTTAAGACAGGGAAACTAAAAATATTCTACTCCTTGGGAGATGTGTCATCTTAAGTTCTACTGTGTTTTCTCTTAGTTTTCTTTTGTTTGTTTGCAATTCTGAATGTCAAGATGTAGGTTTTCTAAATCATAAATACATTAAGTGAATACATTTATCCCCAGTGTCTGAGCAGTACAGATGGTAAGAGTTCAAAACAATTGATTGAATTCATGTCAGTACATACTTCAGACTAGATTATAATACTATTGAGTAAGTGAAGATTGAGCTATTGAATTTGGTTCTAGACTAAACCGTATTTCTGGATTGGTCTTAAAAATATATGTGTCCTTTCCCTCAAATTTCCCTCAGCACAGATAACTAAAAGAGTTGACTGTAGTTAAGGTCCAAAATCACTACTAACAATGTACTGACAGTTCTCTCCAATCCACTGAATATATATCCGATAAGAAGCACTAAGTGGGCCGGCGCCACGGCTCACTAGGCTAATCCTCTGCCTTGCGGCGCCGGCACACCGGGTTCTAGTCCCAGTCGGGGTGCCGGATTCTGTCCCGGTTTCCCCTCTTCCAGTCCAGCTCTCTGCTGTGGCCTGGGAGGGCAGTGGAGGATGGCCCAAGTGCTTGGGCCCTGCACCTGCATGGGAGACCAGGAGGAAGCACCTGGCTCCTGGCTTCAGATCGGCACAACGCTCTAGCTGTAGCGGCCATTTGGGGAGTGAAACAATGGAAGGAAGACCTTTCTCTCTGTCTCTCTCTCACTGGCTAACTCTGCCTGTCCAAAAAAAAAAAAAAAAAGATTTTTGTTTTGCATAGCACGTTTTGTTATGCAAGGACATCTTACAAAATTCAAATGAAACTTGGAAGCTTATTAAAGTCATATTTTTAAATAAAGCTACACAAATTTCAAATAAGCAATTTAATTAGCAGATATTTTTTTTTTTTAAATAAGAAAGTGAATACCTAGTTCTATTATCCTCCATAGTAAATAGTACACACTTCTATTTCTAGGAAACATTCTATTTTAGAAGTTGACTGCTTCCTCAGTACCAAGAATCACATTTATTTTTCTTATTCAGGGGTTCTAAGATACACCTGACCCTCAAACCAATTTGATGTTTAAGTATTAAATAAACAAATGCATGAATTACTAAATGAAAGTAGAAAGCAATGGATAAATAAGCAAGTGGAAGAAAAATATGTAACAGCCTTTGGAATTCTTATTGACAACTTTAGTTATTCCACTATTCCAAGTGTTCTAAACTCATCATCTGAAACAACCTAAATATGTAAGTGCACACGTATTTATTTATTTATTCATGTAGATAACCACATATCTAATTTAGGAGTTTGATAGCCGTGTAAAGGTTTATAAAGTTATGTTGACTACAATCTGTGATTTGATAGAAAATTAATGAATATTTGCCAAATGCTAATTCTTTTTTAAAAATATGTTTATTTAAGAGAGACAGGAAGATAAAGAGCTCTCATGTGCTGGTTCGCTTCTGAGGTTAGGCCAGTGCCAAACCAGGAACCAGAATGAAATCCAAGTGGCACTCAGGAATAGCAGGGATGCAACTGTTTGAATCAGACCTTGCTGCCTCCCAGGGTGCACATTCTTAAGAAGCCTGGATCGGAAGAGTTTTCAGAACGCATACCCAGGCATTCTAATATGGGATGTGGGAGTCACAACTGACATTTTTAACTGCAACTCTGCACATTTGCTCCTAGATGTTAATTCTGAATAGTTTATATTACTAGGTTTAAGCTAACGTGGCAAAATGTTAAAAATCGTAAATTTTAAAAATATTAAAAAGCATAAAAATCATTGTTTTAATTACCTTATAATTAAATAATTCTTCATTTAGTTCTGAATCTTATATTAATTAGAAGTTGTACTCTTTGCTTATAGATATAAGATATATATATAAGATATATATAAGATATAGATATATAGATATAATTATCTAAATGGACTTAAGGTAGAATTAATAATTTTAAGCCAGGTATAAACTGAAACACATAACTTAACACCTATTTTTACTATCGGATTTCTATAAGATGTGTTCAGTTTTTTAAATTGTTACTTTCAATGTAATTCCTATGTATGCTTCATCCTGGTTTAATAACATAACTCAATCATCAAACAGCTATGTATATGAGTCTGAGTGCTCTCAAAGCCCTGTGATTAGTATATAAGATATTCTAAAATTCTTATTTCTTGGGAGCTTGGGAAAAATAAGATAAAGCTTTACAATGTTCATTTTGATTTTGCAAAGTCCAAAATGGGATACTGATTCAACAATAATATATTTAAGTGCCTTGGGTCTTTTGTACTAAAATGTGAACACTTTGTGTTCCTTTCTTGTTTCATCAAGTTCTTAGATTTGATGGCCAGAAGGTGAGGTCTATACGTTTAATGTGGTTTCTGTCTGTTGATGTAGATTGTCTGGAAAGTTGAGATTCAACCATACTTAAAGTATTATAATTAGCTCACAGGCTAAGTAATGAATACATTCAACAGAGTGCCTTCCCCTAGGAGGTTCACACCTCCCTTAGGATATACCCCATGTGAAGAGATAGATAGGTCTGGGCCTCTTAACTTACAAGGCCTAAAGCCCAACAGATTATTATCAAGCCCCTTCTATCAGGTTCTATTTGCCTCTCAATCAGAAAAAATTACTTGTAGCTTAGACAGCACCTTTCTTAGCTCCTCTAATAATGACTCTGTCCTTTGTTCTAGACCCTGTCTAGTCCACTTGGGCCTCATTCCTTTGTAATCATAACCTCTACTCTACCACCAATGGCTCTACTCCCAACCTGTGTGTACTGATGGTCCTCTTCCCCACTTAATGCTGTATAATTGTTCAGACCTGGTTAAGGCCACTCTTAGGATCATTGGTTACTATCCTCAACCTGTCTTTTATGACCTTGTCTAAATATGATCAGAGTCGGGGAACTTGGAAGGCTTCCATAGCCTTGGCAACTCATGACGACAGCCTAGGATGGTTACTGGCGCCATAAACTAGAGTGTCAATTTGTTGGGTCAACAACAGGAGCCACTGTGCGCTTGCTCCTGATGTGGGATCTCTGTCCTTAATGTACTGTACATTTTGATTTAATGCTATAACTAGTACTCAAACAGTATGTTTCACTTTGTGTTTCTATGTGGGTGCAAACTGTTGAAGTATTTATACTAAATTGATCTTCTGTATATAAATAGAATTGAAAATGAATCTTGATGTGAATGGAAAGGGAGAGGGAGCGGGAGAGGGGAGGGTTGCGGGTGGGAGGGAAATTATGGGAAGGGGAAGCCATTGTAATCCATGAGCGTATACTGGAAATTTATATTCATGAAATAAAAGTTAAAAAAAAAGAAATTTAAATTACTAAAAAAAAAAAAAAAGAAAGCAGTTAAAGCAGAATGCAAGACTTGCTTGCTTAAACTACTACAAAATTCCCACTAGTTGAGAGTCTCACTTCAGTCAAATTATATCAAGTTGGTTTAAGTTTGCTCTACAATATACATAAAGGATTTAAGCCAATTTATCCACTTATACACTAAGAACTCTATTCCAGTAGGATGGTCACTGTCACAAGTCCACCTAAGAATGTTTTTTACATTGACACACTCAAGAAAATATACAAGTAGAGTTTAGTTTGTTAATTTTTTCTCTTGAATCTAGATTTTGCTGCAGATGCCTTTTTTAGGCAACACCGAGTAATACTAAAATAAGAAATTCCAGGGGATTTCTCTTAGGCTCATAGTAAAGGATAAAAATGAGACTTGTGTAATAACAGCTTACAGTTAAAATATAGACTCTAAATTATTTAGAGCAGAATAAAATCAAGTTACAGTCATAATCAGTCCACAAATCTGGGTGTTTGTAATGAGTTGGTCAAAATAAGGTACTTTACCTGTGCTGTCTAATCCAATAGCTAGCCACATGTAGCTGCTGAAATTTAAACTAATTAAAATCAAGCTAAATTTTTTTTAAAAGCAGCTATTCAGTATATTAACTAACATTTCATATATCCAATCACTACATATGACTACTGGTTAAGACACTGGATAGTGGGACCAACATTGAGACATAGCAGGTTAAATTGCAGCTTCGACACCAATATCTCACACAGGCAATGGTGCTGCTGGTACAGCTGCCTGCTACCACACATGGAAAAACTGTAGAAATGGCCCAAGGCTTTGGGGTCCTGGCACCTATGTAGGAGACCCAGATGGCTTTTCAGGCTCCTGGCTTCAGCTTGGCCCATCCCTGGTTGATGTGACCATTTGGGAAGTGAACCAGCAGATGGAAAACTTTCTTTCTCTCTCTCCCTCTCTCTCTCTTTCTCTCTCTGCCTTTCTTTCTTTCTTTGTAACTCTGCTCTTCAAATAAATAAATAAATCTTAAAATAAATGAAAACAAATAAAAAGACAAAACAAATAAAAAGACAAGCAAGAGAATAAGAATGAGCAAGGGATTTATGAGAATGAATATCTTTTATTATAAAGAAAATAAAAAAACACAATAAAATAATACTACAAAATTACAGGTTTGGCTAAAATATGAAATTGAGGGTTCTAATTGAGAGCAATTAGAACTGCATTTGTATTATGAGTGTAAAATGAATAAAATACACTAGAAAATATTTTTACTTTATGCTAAAATGCAGATGTCATATAATAAAGAATTTCCACTTTTAAGTATTTATACAAAATTTAAAAAATGTGTCTACAAAACTTGTGTACAAGAACATCACAGCATCCCTGCTTGTTATAGTGAAACATTAGAAACAACTCATGTTTATCAATAATAAAATTTTATAAACATATTGGTGTATTTACACTTGATAATAAAAAATAAAGCAAACTACTATGACTTGCAATGACACTCACAAATCTGTCAAACATTATTGTGAAAGAAATAATATAGGCACAGGGAATGTTATTTGTGCAAAATTCTAAAGCAGAAGAAACTATTGGTGCTAAGACAAATTATAAAATGTTAGGGCAAGCATTTAGCTTTGAGTTAAGACTCCTGAACCTCATGCTGAAATACCTGGCTTTGTACCTGGCTCTGGTTCGTACTCCAGCTTTCTATTAATGCAGACCATGGGAAGAAGTGGTGATAGATCAAGTAATGGTGTTGTCAGCATGTGGGAGACCTAGATCCTGTTCCCAGATCCCAGATTTGGCCCTGATGAAATGCAGTTGTGGATACTGGGGAAGTGAATCAATACATGGGGCTTTATCTTTCTCTGCCTCTCAAAAATAATTAAAAATTTATAAAAGTATTTGACTTGGGTACAGGTGTGTTGACCGGGAAGAGGCCAAGGGCTCACAGAGACTGTTATATACTATATATGGATAGTTATATAGGTATAAATGTATACATCTTTCTGATTACTCAGGTGACATATTTGCCAAAACTTATCAAACTGTGTATACAAATATTTCACTGTCCATATATTTTAATCAAAACCACTGTAAAATATTGAAATTCAGTTGGTTTCCATTTAATTGTGGCATTACTGATGTTGAAACAATAGATAAAGAATAGATAGTTAATGTATATCTGTCTATCTATATAAAAATATCTAAAATGTGTCAGCACATAAATATGGAGAAGGAAGGGATAACAAATGGAGTGGGATTTCTCACTGTTAGAGAAGTGAGCTAAAATACGGGAAGGAGTAGATTGGGATGTACTGTGTCACTTAGAATAATCAGAGGTATCATTCTGAATACATAGTATTTAATAAAGACATATGCATATATAAATAAATATAAACATAAGTGTAGTTAGAGAAATGGATTGAATAGGCCTGATTATAATCCACTGATATTGTGATATATATTTGATGTATTGAGGAAAAACCCAGCTACCATTTTAAGTAGCAGTTAATTATCAAAACATTAATAAGTCTACAGGGCAATATGTAAATAGTTACACTAATGAGTGTAAAAAGAACATAAATAGCTGCATGTCAAATTCATTTATATTTTCATGCTGAAAGAATTTAGGTCAAGCTAGTTCAAGCATTATAACTTGATGAAAAACAATCATTCAAGTTCACAGGTTTTTTTATTTTGATTGGTCAATAAAAGATGGGGAGTGGGATAGCGGATGACTCATAGAATTAAAGGGCTCATATGATGTTCTTTAAATTCAAAAGGAAAATAATCACCACAATTTTGTTTCTCATTAGCCACATTCATGTTCATGTGACTATATCAAATAAAGTAGAAAGTTGTAATGAACTACTCTACATACCTGGTTATTTCTAGATAAATCAGGAAAGACAACAAGGGATATGAGTGTGCATATGAGAGACTGATTATAATGAAGTGATTGGACTCTTAACTATATATTGAAAGAAATGAGATTTTGAGTGATGATTGTAATACAATGGGGACATGAGAAGAGTTTTGTTAAAATTTTTATGTCACTTTAACAGAAAATGAGTTCATTGCTTCATGAAGAAAAAGCATATTTAACGCGTAGTCTCAGAGACGGAATATCCAAGTTTTGGCATCTCTACCTGTTGAAACTCTCATCAGGTCTCCCCGAAGTACCTCACAACATGGTAGCAAGGTTTGTACAGTAGGGAGAGAGTCATCTTAGTGCAAGACAGAAACATAGGGAATTCAGGGACCAACATTGTTGATTTTATAACAACTCACTCTTATTATAACTCACCAGGGAACCACAAGAACAACATTAGTCCTCCCAAAGCTGGTGCCCATAATGACCTAATCACCTTCTTTTAGATCCACCTCCTAGAGGTACTATCACTGAACTGAGAACCAACTTTTTAGCAGATAAAACTTTGCAGAACATACTCAAACTATATTCAAAACATGGCATCATTAAATTATAATAAAATTATTTAAATTGCTAAAATTAAAGAATTCTAAATTTAAGTCAATATTTTCATATACACATTTGAATCCAGATTTTACAATATTCTAGGTGATGCAAATTATGGAATATGCATAATTTATTAATTCAGTATTTTCCAACCTTTTCAAAAATGGATATGAGTATAGTTTTCCTTTCTGTGTTTAATCCAATAAATATTGAGAATACCCAATACAGTTTAATGAGCAAGTTTAATTAAATTGAATTTGTTCAGGAATCTATAAATTACTAAGGTATTAAGCAAAATTTCCATTGTGGGTATTTGGTTTGCATGACCTTGAAACTCTTAATTTGAAGACCAATATACCCTCATGTGATGGTATTAGGAATAGGATTCTGGAGAGATCATTATGATTATATGTGTCATGCATGGGTCTTGAATGACATTGTTTTCACAAGATTTCCAAGATTGCGTGTTTTTCTCTCTCTGTCACTTGAGGACTCATTGCAAACATGCAAACATTGACATCTATGAATCAAGAACCAGGCCTTCTTTAGATACTAAATCTGTGACAACTTAATCTTGGACTTCTAACCCTCCAGAAATGAAAAATAAATGTTTTCAATTAAGCCAATCATATTAACATTTTATTATAGCAGCCTAATCTAAGAAAATATCGAAAGAAAGGCTCATTGCTTGTTTAATCATTTGTTTTGTAAATGGTTTTACTGAAGAAAAGAAACCAGATCAGATGATAATTGGTATATCTTGGATTCATTAGTCAAATAATTCAAAAATGACTTACTTTTGTTTCCTTTAGTAAGCATTTTTACATGCAATTTTGGGTGAAAATGTTATTTTAACTGATATTTAGAAGTTAAAAAGTATTTTTGATCACAATGAAAATCCCATCAAATGTACATATTGGCCTACGTGATGGAGCCAACCAAGTTTATGCCTCTTTAATAATACATTCTTAAATTTGGTATCAAGTATACGAGAGCATTTGCTTATTGATCATGATGCATTATCCACACCCTGAAAAGCATTCAGTTTACATCTTCTCAGTTAATTCTAAATAATTAAGGAAGTTATATGAATTATATTTGTTTTCATTAGCTATTTTTTCATTTATACCTTAAAGAAAAGGCATAAAGTTAACTACACCAGTTGTTAGCATGGCACTACTGTTTATCAATTTAAAATCTTACCATGGCTTTCAAGGACAGCATATATGCATATGTATTTTCATTACTTCCTTGGAATTGTCCTTTAGTATTTATATTGTGTTTTTTATTATATGCTTTACTGTAGAATCATTTATGGTGAATATTTTCATTTACATAGGAAACATAAAAATTATTATTCAATGTAAACTCTCATATAAAACATTTCTGTTGTGATAGAAGAAAGATACATTTTTTCAAATAAGTTAACTTCTCCCCACTCTATTAAATTATATTTTAAAATCTAATTTTAAAATTATTTTGACTGGGTTTCCAAATAAAAATGTTTAATGATGAATTCAATTGGTAGTATTTAAGCACATTTTATGAGAATAGTCAGAAAACAGTACTGTATTTTTTAACATAATACACTACACCTTGATCAAGTTGTTGTTTTGAGATTACATAAATAACACTAACTATGCCAAGGAAAAGCCCAGCTGACCCATTTATAGAACCAGCAGATTCTCACACAAAGATGATTTAATTTAGTCAAATTAATCTTTATTTTCTATTTTCTAAAATTAAATATGCATTTTATTTAATGTGATCAAAAACATTATATGACTATAATTTAAACAACTTGAAGCTGAGTTCTATATAGCAAATTACTATAACACTGTAAAAAGTTTTGATAAAATATAATAAAACAATAATTTTGGTGAAATAAAATAAAAATTTTGGTGAAATATAATAGAATTAAAATTTTTAAATGATACGATATTATTTTGGCATGGTTTGAAAATAAGTGTATCCATTACCAGTATAAAAAGCAACATGAGGAGTAGATTTAAGTTATAAACTTGAAACCAAAGAGATTTTTTGATAAAGAACTATGTTTTTAAGCTGTAACTTTTTTATGAAATTTATTTATTTATTTGAAAGGCTGATTTGGAGAGTTAGAGAGAGAGAGAGAGATGTTGTGTCCACTGGTTCACTCCCCAAATGGCTACAAAAGCTGGAATTAGGCCAATCCAAATCCAGGAGTTTCCTCCAGGTCTCCTACATTGGTGCAGAGGCTCAAGCACTTGGGCCATCTTTTGCTACTTTCCCAGGAACAGAGACTTAAACTGGAGCTCATATGGGATGCTGGTGCCTCAGTCAACGGATTTACCCACTACACCACAGCAGCGGCCCAAGCTATAACTTTTTTTTACTCTGTCAAATGTAGAAACAAAACTACTAAAAAATTTGGAAATACATTTAAAATTGAATTATATTGACAGTTAATACAAGGGTAGTCAAGAAAATGAAAACTAGAACTAAAAGATAGGTTTGTTTTAGTGTGAAACTATTGTGAAATCCATGCACATGAGAGCTCCGCAGAAAGCTGTAAAAATACATATACTAAAAAAACTATGTATGGATTTCAAAAGAAATTGGCTCCTCATAAACTTATCTTTTAATTGCCTATTCTATAACTTTGTGAAGAGCCCTCGTAACGTACTAGTATTTTTTATGTGAAGTATTCTCTTGAGGGATATTTTATTCATTTGTTATAGTGCATAAACTCACGTCCTGTTTTGTTTACTTATATTGAGTTAAAGAGTAAGTTAATATAATATATATAATTTCCAAATTTAGACAAAGTTTTAACCCATAGATGTCTACTTTCAACATAGTTATTCAATATAGTACTGGAAGTTTCAACAGGAGCAATTAGAGAGTAGAAAGAAATAATAGGAATCAAAATTAGAAAAGAAAGTCAAATTACCTATGTTTGCAGATGACACAATGTTGTACATGGAAAAATGAAAATACTCCACCAAAAAAGCTGTTAGAATTGATAAATTCAGGTTACAAAATAAACATACAAAACACAGCCGCTTTTTTGTATCCTAATGATGAACTCATAGCAAGAGAAATAAGAAATCACAAATAGTATGAAAAAAAAAATTCCTCAACAGAAAAGGGCTTCAATTATTGAAACTCAAAATGATCACTCCAATATATTACATTTCATGTACTCCATTAGTTACCTAAGATCAGGGAAAACATATGATATCTGTCTTTTGTGGACTAGTTTATTTCAATAAGTATAATGGTTTCCAGTTGCGACCATCCTGTTACAAAAGATAGGATTTCGTTTTTGTGTTATAGCCGAATAATAGTGCATAGTGTATACATACCATAGTTTCTTTATGCATTATGGACATCTAGGTTGATTCCATTAGCAATGGTAAATTGTGCTGCAATGAGCATGGGGATACAAATGTCTTTCAGATACTGATTTCTTTTGGTTTGGGCAAATTTCAAGGAATTGGATGGCTGGACCATATGGTAGATCTATATGCAGCTTTCTGAGGAATCTCCATAACTGTCTTCTACAGTGGCTGCACCAGTTTACATTCCCACCTTTTTATTTTTATCAGTGTAGGGTTAACTATATGATCATTAAGTAAACTGAAAATAGACCTTTGTAAAAATTAAGAGTGGGAATGTGAGAGGGAGGAGGAAGAAGATTTGCAGTGTGGGACGGAAAGAAGGTAGAGGGGAAATATCACTATGTTCCTAAATCTGTATATATGAAATATATGAAATGTATAACTTAAATAAAATAAGAAAGAAAGAAAAGAAGAGGAGCCTGTACTGTGGCATAGCAGGTAAAGCCACCACCTGTAGAGTGGACATACCATATGTGCACCAGATTGAGTCCCTGCAGCTTCACTTCTGGTTCAGCTCCCTGCTAATGTGCCTGGGAAAGCAGTGGAAGATGGCAGGCCCATGCACCCATGTGGGAGACCCAGAAGAAGCTCCTGGCTCCTAGCTTTGGGTCAGTCATCTCCAGCTGATACAGCCATTTGAGGAGTGAATCAGTAGATGGAACATCTCCCTCTCTCTCTCTCTCTAAAACTCAGCCTTTCAAATAAATAAATAAATCTTCTTTAAAAAACCACATTCAGAATAGATAGCCCAAAAATCAAATATTTAGGAGTAAATATAACCAAAGAAGTGAAAGAGCTCTAAAGTGAAAATTATCAAATATTAATGAAAGAAATCATCAAGGACACACACACACACACACACACACAAGATGGAAAGATATTCCTTGTTCATGGATTAGAAGATTCAATATAATTAAAATGTCTGTACTATCTAAAAAATTTATAGATTTGATTCAATTAAACTACAAATGTTGTTATTTAAAGAGTTATAAAAAAGAATTTTAAAACTTATATGGAATCACAAAAGATTCAGAATAGCCAAAGAGATTCTGAGCAAGAAAAATCAAGCTGGAGGCATCACAATAGCTGACTTTAGAGCATACTACAATGCTGTAATAATTACAACAGCTTAGTACTGGCATGAAAACTGACACATAGATCAATGGAACAGAATAGAGTGCCCAGAAATTAATCCACGTACATACAACCAACAGATTTTTGACAAAAGTACTCAAACCACACAATGGAGAAAGGATAATATCATCAAGAATGGTGTTGGCAAAACTAGATGTATATATGTAGAAGAATGAACTAGATCTATCTTTCTCACCAAAAACAAAAATCAACTCAAGATGGATCAAAGATGTAAACTTAAGATATTAGACTATGTAGTTGTTGGAAGAAAATGTAAGGCAAACACTCTAAAACATTGGTGTAGGGGACAACTTCTTGGATAAGATCCCCAAAGCCAAATAATGAAAGCAAAAATAAACAAATGGTGCTATATCAAATGGAGAATATTTTGTACAGCAAAGATAATGATCAATAGAGTGAAGAGACAAACAATAGGAAAAATATTTCTACTCTACCTATGTGACAAGGATTAATATCCCAAATATATCAGTGACTTAAAAAACTAAACGATAAAAAATAACCAGTCTAGTTAAGAAATAGGAAAACAACTTCAATAGATAGTTCTCAAAAGAAGTAAAAATGGCCAACAAACATATGAAAAAGTGGTTAACATTACTAGTCCTCCGGGAAATACAAATCAAAACCACAATTAAATATCACCTCATTTCTGTCAGAATGGCTCAAATCCAAAACACAGAGAATGATAAATGCTGTCAAGGATATGGACAAAGGGGAACACTTAGATATCTCAGGTGGGAATTTAAATTAATGCAGCCATATTGAAAAGTGTGATTTCTTAAAATACTAGAAATAGACTTGACACATGATCCAGCAATCCTGCTACTGAGTATGTGACCAAAGACTTAAACAAAATGTATCAGAGATACCTGCACCACTATGCTTTTGCATCACTGTTCACAATAGTCAATATTTGGAACCAAAAAAGACATCTATCATCAGATAAATGGAAAAGAGAATGTGGTATATATACATAATGGAATATTATTCAGATACAAAAAGAATGAAATTCTACCATTTGCAACAAAATGGACACAACTGGAAGTCATTATGTTGAGTGAAATAAGCCAGATCCAGAAACACAAATCTCCCTTATATGTAGGAATTAAAATTTAAAAAACAAAGAAAAAGAAAGAAATGTCTGTGTGTATCAGTATTACTGAAAATACAGTTTTGTAAAATTTTGTCTTATATTCTTTGAAACCAATGGTTATGACCCCATGAACAGGCAATGAAAACCAAAGTGCCAAATGAGACTACATCAATCTGAGAAGCTTCTGCACTGCAAAGGAACACACAGTAAAGTGAGGAAGCAACAAACAGAATGGGGGAAAATATTTGCAAATTATGCAACTCATAAATGGTTAATATCCAGAATCTATAAAGAGCTCAAGAAATTCAACAACAACAAAACAATCCAATTAAGAAATGGACAAAGGACTTGAACAGATACTTTTCAAGAGTGGAAATTCAAATAGACAATAGACACTTGAAAACATGCTCAGGATCACTAGCCATCAGGGAAATGCAAATCAAAACCACAATGAGATTTTACCTCATGTCAGTTAGAATGGCTCTCATACAAAATCAACAAACACCAAATGCTGGCAAGTGTATGAGGAAAAGGTACACTAATCCACTGTTGGTGGCAATGTAAACTGGCCTAGCCCCTGTGAAAGAGAGTATGGAGATACCTCAGAAAGCTAAATATAGACCTACCAAATGATCCAGCCATCCCACTCCTGGAAATTTATCCAAACCAAAATAAATCAGCAAATGAAAAGAGTTATCTGTACTGCCATGTTCATTGAAGCACAACTCACAATAGCTAACATAAGGAATCAACCCAAATGTCTATCAAATGTTGACTAGTTGAAGAGATTATGGTGTATACGCACACTATAGAGTGTGACTCAGCCATAATAAAAAAAAATGAAATCCTATTTTTTTGCAACAAAATTGATGCAACTGGATATCATTAAACTTAATGAAATAAGCCAGTCCCCCAAAGACAGGTATCATATATTTTCTCTGATCTGGGGTAACTAATAGAGTACCTAAAATATACCATATTGGGATAAAATGGACATTTTGAGATCCAAAGATTATTTATAGTATGCATCTCTTTTGTTGAGGAACAGGTTCTTTTTTCTTCATACTATTTGTTGAACTCTTTTCTTAGTGTATGGTTAACCTTAACGATAATCAAGTAAACTGAAAGTAGGTCTTTGTAAAAATTTAGAGTGGGAATGGGAGAAGGAGGAAGAAGACACATTGGAGCATGGGCAGGAGGGTGGGTAGAGTGGGAAGCATCATTATGTTCCTAAACCTGTATATATGAAATACATGAAACATGCATAACTTAAATAAGGTTAAAATTTTATTACTATAGTTTTAACAATCTATGATTACTTTAAAACTTATTGTATATGGTTGAAATGGTCATTTTTCCATTCAATTATTTTTATAGCTGCTGTCTACATTCCCACCACACTAGGATTTTTTTTTTGTTTTTATTTGTTAAATTTATTAGGTGAATTATTAGACATTTATAGTTTAGTATCTTTAAAATATGCCATCACAAAAACAAATAAAAAAGATACAAAGGGAGAAGGAATGAGGGAGGAAAGTAGAGACAGGGAGAGAAGGAAGGAAAAAAGGAATATCATTATATTCTTAGAGTTGTGTCTACAAAGCACATTCAATCTGTTAGAATGTATTAAAAATTATAATAGTATGGAGAAATGAAGAAAAGTATTTAACTTGAAGATTATTTTCTAAATTATAAGATACATATTTATTATGTTATTTAATTAAAGTTATCCCTAAATATAACAAAAATATCACCAAAATCTTGGTGCTTCTAACTGTTCCATACAAATACTAGATGCTTCACTTTCCATCCAGCTTCTAGATAATGCACATGGGAAGGCAGTGGAAGATGGCCCATGTCCATTATCTAAAAGCTGGATGGAAAATTTATTTTATTTATTTGAAAATAAGACTGACAGAGAGGCAGAGACGGAAAATAACATTTTGATATTTTCAAAGTGATATTTTTAGGAAGATTACAAAGGTAGCAAATGACAGTAATTTAGGTAACTTGTTTAGGCTAGAGTTGTATGTCTTTTCAGCATATGGAAGAAATTGAACATAATCATTTTTTATCATTTCTCTCCTGTAATATTATTGTTGGTATGTTGCTATGCTGTCATTTCCATATATATTTGAAGTAGCACAACATAAAATTATTAAATTTTGTCTTCACCTGTGGACAGGAGTTTTTTGTTGTGGTGAAATTTAAAGTATATTGTCTTTTAAAGCTAAATTTAAATCTTTGAAAATATAATAGTTCAACTCGATAGTTAACTAAGATATCATTTCAAGACAGCTTTACAAAATTATGAGGGAAGGCATCTGAAATTTCAGCAAGAGGGACCTAATTACTAAACATTTTTGGTCACATTGTCTGAAGGTTATGTTGAGAACACATTAAAAAAAAAAAAACAGCAGATTCAGATCTAAGTGAACATCAAGGTACATAAGGGGATGAAAGGTTTCTCATGAAAGTGCATGGCCATAGCCATTAAGTATCTTCTGTGAGAGAGAAATCATTTAAAAATCAATGCAAAATCTTTTAGAGTCAGTGTTCAGTAAAACACAATTATAAATGCCAGGAAGAAAGAGAGCTTCTAAATTTTGTATGAAGTAAGCTAGACATTACATGGAAAATCATAAGTAGGAAAAGTACTTGAATTACCCAGGTTTGTGACAAACATAGCTGTTCAACAAGTTACTAGTGTTGTGGCAGGATATTCTTGCAAATATTGTTATTTTCAATGTTAAATTTCAATCATCTTTATAATAGTAGTAGTAGACATTGATAAATTGGTAGAAATGTTTAGTAGCTCTACAGTATATTTCTCTCTCTCTCTCTCTCTCTCTTTCTCTCTCTCTCTTTTTATGAGCTAAGCATGATTTATTTGAGAAGTTTCCTGACACAGCATTCAGGAGTGAGCTCCAAGGGAGGAATGCCTGAAGAAACTTGCCAGTGTGGGGTCTTTTATGTACAAATCAGAGGAGGAGCAGAATAACAGCTAACAATCAATCTGGAGGGCTGGACAATACCCAGCAGAGGGCTAGAATTGTAATCCTGTCTAGCCTGCTCACAATAAAACAAACAAAAAATGAAACAAAACAAACAAGCAAACAAGCAACCAAAGGGTGGGATTGGTCATTTTATTTATTTATTTATTTATTTATTTATTTATTTATTTGCTATGGGATGGAATCTTTAATTTTGTCTTGCTAAAGGCAGTTTCTGGGGAGATGTAAGCATTTTGGCCACTCTTAAAGAGACTCTTCCCCTTTTCTCATTCCAACAGGGACCTGACCTAACTGCTCACATCCCACCATCTAACTCCTCATATCCCATCTCTCCCAACCAGAGGAATGGACTTAAGGGGACAATGACTGCTCTGGCTGCTTCATATTGTATTTCAAACATTTGCAAGGCAAGAGGCACCACATTGCATCAAATAGAGTACAGTAACATTCTCAGCACATCAAATGATGAAAATGCACAGGAGGTAGGCATTTGGTCTTGCAGTTATGATGTCACTTTTAAGACGCCTACATCCCATATAGAAATGCCCAGACCCAGGTCTGATCCTAGTTCCAGCTTTCTGCTAACATAGATCCTGGGAGTCAGAAAGAAATGACTCAAGTTGGGGTCCCCGACACTGACATGACAGAACTGGATGCAGTCCCAGGCTGCTAGTTTTTTCTTGGCCCAGTCCCATTTGTTTTAGGCATTTGAGAAATGAATCTAACAGTTGGGAGAACTCTGTCTCTATCTCTATCTCTCTCATTCTGTTTCATTGCCTCTTATATAGATAAGTAAGCCACATTCTTAGTCTTTGAAAAAATAAAGCACATGTTTGTGAAATTACATGAATGGATACGAACTTAATGGAAGTTTAAGAAACATTCAAGTTCACTCAAGTTAGTAACATAAAGATGGGCATCACAGAAAAGGGATAACTTGAAATGGACACTGTAGAAGACAAAAGATTTCAAAAAACAAATTTGATAGGTGCCTAGCAGAATGCACTTTGTGAGGTAGGGACTGTGTTTCATTGGTCTTTTTATTTTTAGTACCCAACAGTGTCTTCCATATATGAGAAGTAGAAAAAAGAGAAACATTAAAATTAGACAACATTGCATATTGTCAATGGAAAGACTTATTAGTGAGGCAGACCCACAAAGGCAGTGTATTATCAAGATAAGTAAGAAAGAGGAAGAAGGATAAAGCTTGCAATTTAAAACTGGGGATGTGTAAGACAATATGACTAATTAAAAGAATTGGCATGCTGGGACAGAGTATTTCCTGCCCTTATATTTTTAAAGCCAGGAAAAATCTCTTTATATCTACAGACAGAAGGAAAGAAGCTAATGGAAATGGAGAGAGAGTAAAGATGCAAAAGAGAAGAATGTGAAGGATTTATTATGATTCATGAAAACTGGCATCAATTCTCTAAGAGGAGGAAATAAAGTACAAAGGGAAGTTTATTTTGAATATTTATAAAGTTCCAATATGTTGTACAAAATTCTCAAAATTTTAAATTGTAGCTGTAATTATTCCCATTTCTCAAATGAGAATATAGCATATTTATAAAAATAGTTTACTGAAAGAGAAAATAACTTAATGATCATTTAGAAAATCTAATAAAATGTATTTATATTTAATTTTTTATTTAAAAAGAACAGAAATAGAAAATATTATTTATGAGGTACTCTATAATGTTTTGTTATATAAATAATTATGAATTTAGAATAAGTGTATTTATCCTTTTAAGAATTTAGTTTCCTTTAATAGAACACATCCAAAAATCCTGTCTTCTATTTTTATAGAGAAATATACAGTAAATTAACTTTATGTATCTCCACCCTATTGTGCAATAGAACTCTACCATTTTCATTTCAAGTTAAGAAAATATTTTGCCTGAAAATGAGATTAAGAAATAAGGAACTTAGAGACTGAAAAAAAATGTTTACCTGACATTACTCAAAACAAATATTTATTGTGGTCTCAAATAAATTCAATATTACATACAACATTAATCCTAAAATTACATACATTAAGTAAAATATATGCATATATTGTTGTTACTTACTTCACTTCTAAACAAAATCTTGTAGAATTCTGGATATGGCATTTGCCTGTCTTCTTTCAACAATAAAGAGCTGATCAAATGACAATTGTCACTATCTACTTGTGACCCCTTGTAGAATAGCGATGCCAATTAAAATAATGACTCATAGCAGTCTAGCAGGTATATGACTGGAAAGTCTAAAGGATGTATAGGCAAAGGTAAAGTAATTGAGAAAATAATGGCCAAATTTGACAAAATTTGACAGGTATTATAGATAACCTATAGATGCAAATACCTCAGCAAATCCAAAGCATATCAAACATGAACCCCAATATCCAAGGCTTGTAATCATCAAAGTTCTATAAACTAGAAACAGAGAAAATATTAATGGCAGCTAACATTAGAAAACAATGTCGGAATTCTCAAAATTTGCAAAAAATGCAAATAATCAGGCCAGCACTGTGGCTCAGTATGTTAAGCTGTCACTTGGGACACTAGCATTCCATATCAGAGTGCAGATTTGAGTCTGGATGCTCCACTTCTTGCTAATGCACCTTGGGAAGCAGCTGATGATGACCCAAGTACTTGGGCCCTTGCCACCTATGTGTAACTTTCTGATGGAGTTCCTAGTTCCCAGCTACAGTCTGGCCCAGACCTGGTTGTTGAGGCCATTTGTGCTGTGTACCAACAGCAGGAAGATTGCTTTCTCCCTGTGTATGTCTCCATCTCCTCTGACACTTTATTTTAATTTAAATAAATACATCTTTAAAAAATGAGCAATTTAACTTGTAGAATTTCATAACCAGCAACAGCATCTTTGAAAACCACAGGCAAAATTTAAACATGTTCGAAACTAAAAAAGCTCAAAGAACTCCCTACCAGCCAGCTTACCTTGCCCACAAAATACATTAAAGGAAGTACTTCAAGGGAGGGAAAGTGATGCCAGTAGAAAATATGTCTACACAAAAGATTAAAAACCGCCAACAATAATTTACATGGATAAATCTATGTATTTTATTACTAAAACTTTTTAAAAGATACCTGCTTAAATAAAAATAATAAGGAAGTAATATGTAGTATTTTTAATGTGTAATTTTCAATGATGGGTGTGGATAGTAACAATATAATGACAGGAAAAGACAACTAGTATAAAGATTTAAAAAGGTCTAATACTTTACATGTTATAATGGAATATCATTTAAGCTAGATTTTGGTAAGATTTATACTATAAAATCTAAGGGTATTAAAACTAAAATAGCTATAAATAATAAGCTAACAATGTGATAAAATTATGAAATCAAAAAGAGAGCAAGTACAGATGTTGGCCTAAAGGTTCCAAGCATGGGGAACAGGTAGCCAGCAGGCCATATAAGGCCTGTGAAATACTTTGGTTGTCTCTGCCTAGGAAACCACAGATAGTACTCAAAATTCAACATCTATTGCAGACTAATTTTGAAGTTGATAATTTTTATGGCTTGTAAATGATGCTATAAATATCTAGCCCTTGGCGGAATAAAGGTACCACACTCCTGGTAGGCCATCACTTGGGACTCACATCTCATAAATCTGAGTACTGAGGTTTGATACCTGACTCTACTCCTGATTTCATTGTCCTGCTAATGTGCATGCTGGCAAATAGCAGGTGATGGCTCAAGTACTTGGATCCCTGCCCCCCACATGAGGGGCCTGAGACCCACGTGAGGGACCCGAGACACATTCTTGGCTTTCAACTTCACAGAAACCTAGTCCTGGTCATTGCAGGCATTTGGGAAATGAAAATTCAGATGGGAACTCTGTCTGCCTGTTTATCTATTTTGCTATTTTATTCTCTTTCTTTGTCCTTCTGCTTCTGAAATAAATAAATTAATTAATAACTTTAAAATAGAAAACTAGAACATATTAAAAATAAGCAGATGGAACTAATAGTAAACGAATTCCAAGATGGTAGACTGAAACCTAACCATATCAACTAGCCATGTTAAATATAAACTAATTTACTCAACTAATAGGCCAGTTATCACATTAGGAATAAAAAAAGAAGACAAAGGGATTATAGACAAAATAATATATAGCCAAGATCCACCTACCAACTATATGCTGCCTTTAATAAAAACCACTTAAGGGGCAAGTGTTGTGGTGAAGAAGAATTTCTAAAGTATCTGAGATTGAATTCTGCCTCCACTTTCATTCCAGCTTCCTGCTAATGTGCATCCTTGGAGTTAGTAGATGATAGTTCAAGAACTGGGATCCCTGACCCTCACATGAAAGACTCTGATGGAGTTTCCGGCTCCTGGCTTCAGCTGGACGGAGACCTGGGTTTTGTGGATATTTGTGGAATCAACCAACAAATTAAATGTTTTCATTTCTCTCTCTTTGCCTTTTAAATAAATAAAAAGAAATAAACTTAAAAGAAATTTACTTTAAATATAAAGACATAGATAAAATCATTGAAATAGTAACACATATATTACTCTAAAACTAATTTTTAAAAATTGAATTGGTTGTATTAATATCAGACAGATTAGATTTCAGAGCATTCGATATTACCAGCAATAGAATTCACCTAGTAATGGCATGTGGTCAATTCCAAAAACAGAGGCATAATTGATTATCATAACAGAGATTCAAAATTCATGAAGAAAAATCTGATAGAACTACAAGAATAAATGTTTAAATTCAAAATTATAGTCAATTTAATTTGTAGATGGAATATCAGGAGGAATATGGAAGACCCATGCAAAATTATCCAACAACTCAACCTAATTGACATTTTTAGAACATTCCACTTAATAGTAGCATAATACTATTATTTTTTAATGAACATGAAAGAGTTGCCATCCTGAATCTGACACCAAATGGGTCTTAATGTATTTCATAGGATTCATATCATATAAAATGTATTCCCTTATGGAAGAAGAAGAATTTAATTAGAAATCAATAAAAAAATTCCAAGAAAATATCTAAATACTTGTGTTTGGGAACTTAATAACCTTTAAAATCTATGAGTAAAAGATGAGATTAAAAAATACATTACAAAGGATTTTTGAACTGAAATTAAAATGAAATACAAGGTAGAAGCATATGTTGGACGACAAAAATAAATTAGGGGCCAGCACTGTGGCATACTAGGCTAAGTTTCCAGCTGCGGCACCAGCATAACATGTGAGTGCTAGTTGATGTCCTGGCTGCTCCTCTTCTGATCCAGCAATCTGCTATGGCCTAGGAAATCAGTAGAAGTAAGCCCAAGTGCTTGGACCTCTGCACCCATGTGGGAGACCAGGAAGAAGCTCCTGGTTACTGGTTTTGTATAGGCCATTGCAGTCATCTGGTAAGTGAACCAGCGGATGGAAGACCTTTCTCTCTGTCTCTCCCTCTCTCTGTAACGTTACCTCTCAAATTAGGAAATAAAACCTTTTAAAATAGAATAAAGATATTTTAAATATAGAAACTTACTGTTTTGAAGTGTCAGAATATTTAATATTGCTATTATATAAATTCTACCCCAATTGATCCATATATTTATGATTTATATTTTTTTATTTTTTTATTTTTTTATATGGATTAATATTTAATATTCCTATTGATGTTTTTATAGCAATTATAAGCATATTTAAAAATTCAAATGAGAATGGATATTACCTACTACAGACCAGACAATTATGAAAATGAAAAATAAAGTCTAATTTCACTCATTTCAAGACTCATTATAAAACTATAGTAATCAAGTCTATATAGGGTATGGGGATGCAGGATTTCAAACAGACCAACATAATAAAAGTAGTGTCAGAAATTGGACCCATGTACACAAGGACAAATGACTGTGGCAAAAGTGTTAAGGCAATTCAGTGGAGAAAGGATAATCTTTTAAAAAAATCAGTGCTAGAACAATTGGACATCTATTTATAGACAAACTTTGATACATACTTACACAACATACGAATAATTTTAGATGGACTATAGACTAAAATTAAAATCTAAGACTTCTGGAAGAAAACAGAAAATAACTAGGGGATGGCACTTGGGTATAGCAGGTGAAGCCTCCGAGTGCAGTGCCAGCATCCCTTATGGGCGCTGGTTCAAGTCCCAGCTGCTCCAATTCTGATTCAGCTCTCTGCTATGGCCTGAGTAAACAGTAGAGGATGGCCCATAGTCCTTGGGCCCCTGCACCCACACAGGAGACCCCGAAGAAGCTTCTGACTCTTGGCTTCGGATTGGCCCAGTTCCAGCCATTGCTGCCACTGGGGAAGTGAACCAGCAGATGCCTCTGCCTCACTATAACTCTGCCTTTTAAACAAATAAACAAGTCTTTAAAAAAAAATAATGTGTACTGGCCAATGATAACTAAGAAGTTATGTCATCAGAACCATGATCCATAAAAGAAAATTTGATTATTTGAGTCAATGAACATTTCAATAGTTGCTATTCCAAATAAATTTCAAGGAAAATAATCCCAAATTATATATCATAGCAGAATTTATATCTGGAATATAAGAGGTAATCCTAAAATTCAATGATAAAATAAGGAAAAAAAGGCAAAATTTTTGAATAAATTACTAAATAAGATACACAAATTTGTGATGGATATGTTTATTACTTGGTTTCACAGATGTATACATATTTTAAAACATCATAATTCAAAATTAAAACTTGTTCAGGTAATTATATGTTAAATATAACTCAATGATGATCACTTCTCAGCCTTTTGGCTAAGATCAAGTATGAAATATAACTCAATGAAACTATTAAATAAAAACTACAACTCCCATAATTTTTGTGGATTAAATTGAAAAACAATAAGATACACTGAAAAATATAATAAAATAACTGTAATCAACAGTGTAGAATTTAGGCAAGGAGAGGGCATAGGAACACAGGGAAGAAGTCTGGAGCAATTTTTTGACTTGAGTTAATTTTTTACATTATGTTCCAGTAAAGGTAATGCTACACCATTGTATTTAGAGGGGTCAGACCACCATAAACAAGGACGGCATCCAAAAAGTTAGTCTGATTGCTTAATACACAGTATGTGGATACGTGTGTTGCTTGAGTAGGAAAGTCCTTCCTGCTCCCCCTTTTATAAATCCTGGATATTCCTTTAAACCTGGCTATATAAGCCCTGGCAAACTGCTTCTCAGAGAAGCTTCTTTAGGGAAATTTACTTTCCTACACTCTCCTTTAATTCTCATTAGTAAATAAAGCTTTTCATGGGCAACTCCTACTTGAGGCTGATTATTCTGTGACACCCCAAGTGAAGGGACTCTATATCTGCTAACATAATCAAGAAAGTGAGCTCATCCCACGGCTACTCTTTAGCTCCTCTCAATATGCAATCGAACAGCACTGCCAAAAGTCTTGAGATAAGAGTGTGAGCAATTCTCCTGACCATGCGGTTACTTTCCCTGTACATACTTATCTGCCTGCCCTGGGAAGTTGCTATTTTCTCCTGAGGAACCAAAAAATAACGACAAATGTAGTTCCAAGCACAATCATAGGAGCAAGTCCTTTCTAAGGATTATCTGTGGCTCCGAAGTTTCTTTACATGAGGGGTATTAAACTCAGGAAGTCAGTGAAATTTCATTTGCAGAATGAGCCTCCTCCTTTCTAACTCTGGATGTCCCATGGGCAAGAAAACTTTGTTCTAACAAACTAAAATTAGATAGACTGTGCTTGGTTGCCACTTTTGTTTTTGAAGCCATTAGCAAAGTGCTGGATCGGAAGTGAAACAGCTAGGACACAAACTGGAAGATCAATATTTTGAGTAAATGCACACAGAATTCAATTCTAATCCTAATAAAGTGCAAACATAGGCCTCGTTCTCTGACATTCAGAAAATATAGAAACATCAGTAGAGATGTGAAAAAAACATTTTAAAAAACCTTAAAATAAGGGTACTATGCTAAGAAAATAAAGTGACAATATTCATAAAAAATAGAAGAAAATTAAAGAAATAAATAAGTTACTGTTAGATTTGTGATACATTTTTTCTATGTCCTTGAATCTGAAGTGAGTACTTTCAACAAAAAAGATACTATGCAATGCAGTACTCAGTCATGGCACATCAGATACTTTTTCCAAACAAGTCAGAGTTGGAAAATACATTAAAATTCTGCGGAAAAAATATTTGTTTTTTAAGATTTATTTATTTACTTGAAAGTCAGAGTTACATAGAGAGAGAAGGAGGGGCAGAGAGAGAGAGAGAGAGAGAGGTCTTCCATCTGCTGGTTCACTCCCCAGTTGGCTGCAATGGCTGGAGCTGTGCCAATCCGAAGCCAGGAGCCAGGAGTTTCTTTCAGGTCTCCCAGGTGGGTGACCAGGCCCAAGAAGTTGAGTCGTCTTCCACTGCTTTCCTAGGCCATAGCAGAGAGCTGGATTAGAACTGGATCAAAGGGACTGGAACCAGCACACAAATGGGATGCTGGCACTGCAGGTGGTGGATTTACCCACTAAGCCATAGAGCCAGCCCCTCCAGAAATTTTTTTTAAATGATTTATGTATTTGGGGATGGCACTGTGGTGCAATAGGTTACTCCTCTGTCTGTGGTACTGCCGTCCCATATAGGCATCAGTTCTAATCCTGGCTGCTCCTCTTCCGATCCAGCTCTCTGCTATGGCCTGGGAAAGCAGGAGAAAATGGACCAAGAGCTTGGGCCCCTGCACTCATGTGGGAGACCTGGAGGAAGCTCCTGGCTACAGGCTTCAGATGGGCCATTGCGGCTATTGAGAAGTGAACCAGTGAACCAGTGGGTGGAAGAACTTTGTCGCGCACACTCTCTCTCTCTCTCTAACTCTACCTCTCAAATAAATAAATAAATAAAATCTCTAAACGGTGATTTATGCATTTATTTGAAAGTCAGAGTCACCAAAGAGGGAGAAACAGAGAAAGAGAGGGAGGCTTTCCATCCTCTAATTCACTCCCCAAGTGGCCACAATGTACAGAGCTCAGCCAGGCTAAAACCAGGAACCAGGAGCTTCATCAAGATTTTCCATGGTGGTGACAGGTATCCAAGGATTGGGCCGCCTTCTCTGTTTTCCTGGTCTATGAACAGGGAGCGGGATTGGAAGTGGAACAGTGGGGCTTGAACCAGCACCCATGTGAGATGCTGGTCTAGCAGGAGATAGCTTAAACTGCTGCGTCACAATGCCTGCTTCCACAAACTTTTTTAAGAACTTTCATATTAAACAATCTTACTTATTAGAATAGAGTACAATGGCCATCATTTTTTCCCATGTGCTCTGGTGGGGCTATAAGTACAAACTGACTTGTCACTGATGGGTCTCCAGATACATGATGGCAAAACATGGCACCTTAGAATGCCGAGTATTTTAAGCTAAAGGAGTTTGAGAAAACCACAACAACAAGAAGTCCTTTCTGAACTTTTTCTCCCCTGAATGATTGTGAAACCAAGGAAGAATTCTGCACACTCCCCTGCAGCAGGTTACATGAATCACATGGGAGAGGTGTCCAGTTTATATCCAGCAAAGATGAATGCCTTTGCTTGTGAAGAAACAAATCCAGAGAAAAATCCGAGTAAATAGGAGTTCCTAAGTCTGTCCAGCTGTTATAATCAGCTCACACCTCTTCTGTCCAGTTATCCTTTCCCAGGACTGTCCATCCTCATCAAACCTCATTGCAAAAATATACCACTTTCCTCGCTAAATAAATGTGTATGCTTCTTTGCTATAATCTGCTTATGTCAATTTTATTTTCTGACCAACTAGGGCCTCTAAACAAGTAGAGGAAAACCATCTTATCCATTATGAATAGTACAAATTTATTTTATCTTAGTAATAAAAATTGTTTAAAAGTGAACACTAAGATACATGGATAAAGATGATATTTGCAGGGTTATTGATAATAAGAAAATGAAAAATAATTTACACTTTCAATAATTGCTAACAAATTGTGTATACTTCTGTGTGGTGGAATGTTACTATTGTATAAGGATTTCATGTGATACATGGAAAAAAATAAGGACATCAAATATTCTCATGTGCTAGAATTATAATTATTAAATAAATTAAACTTAAAAATATCTATGCAAGTAAATAAGAATATTAAAATTTTGCATCAAAAATTGCAAGGAAGTTGTATGAATATTAACTTTTTTATTTTCTTAATTAATTGTTCCCAATTGTATTTACTAATCATAAAATGAGTAATATAGTATGAAATTAACAAAAGGAGAATACAATTAGAAAAACAGCAAGAAGTAATAACATGGACTGGGAACTGTTTTTGCCTGTGAAATGTTAATTCATTGTGCACCTTCTGTGCTTATCATATACAGAAACATTGCAAATATAAAATCTACCTATTCATAGTCCCTAGCATGGATATCTTTAGTATCTGGTTGAATATGCATGTGTACATGTATACATGTAAAGGAATTATAAGACCATTGAAACTTTCAGTCAACATAATAATTCTTTCCAAATGCGCTAATAGAACAACAATGAAATAATAACTATAGCTATATTATGTAAATAAACACATGCATACAAACATACATATGGAAAGTACAGTGATTAAATGAACTGACCACAATGGTTTTTTGTTTTTAATTCTTTTTAACATTTTTTAAAGATTTTTTCTTTTTTCTTTTTTTTAATTAATTAATTAATTTATTTATTTATTATTTTTGACAGGCAGAGTGGACAGTGAGAGAGAGAGACAGAGAGAAAGGTCTTCCTTTGCTGTTGCGTTGGTTCACTCTCCAATGGCTGCCGTGGCTGGTGCGCTGTGGCCGGCACACCACACAGATCCAATGGCAGGAGCCAGGTGCTTCTCCTGGTCTCCCAGGGGGTGCAGGGCCCAAGGACCTGGGCCATCCTCCACTGCACTCCCGGGCCACAGCAGAGAGCTGGCCTGGAAGAGGGGCAGCTGGGACAGAATCCGGTGCCCTGACTTACCGGGACTAGAACCCGATGTGCCGGCGCCGCTAGGTGGAGGATTAGCCTATTGAGCCGTGGCGCCAGCAGATTTTTTATTTTTTCTAGAGGTAGAGTTATAGACAGTGAGAGGGAAAGACAGAGAGAAAAGTCTTCCTTCCATTGTTTCACTCCCCAAACTGCTGCGAGGGTCAGAGTTGTGCCGATCCAAAGCCAGGAGACAGATGCTTCTTCCTGGTATCCCATGCAGGTGCAGGGGCACAAGGAGTTGGGCCATCTTCTACTGCTTTTCCAGGCCACAGCAGAGAACTGGATTGGAAGAGGAGCAGTCAGGACTAGAACCGGCACCTATATGGGATGCCGGCGCCTAAGGTGGAGGATTAACCTACTACACCATGTCATGGCCCCCGCAATGGTTAGTTATGACCAGAAGAGAAATACTACAAAATAATAAGTATATTCTGCCAATTGGAAGGAAATGTTATTGTAACATATCTTACTGATCATTCCCAAAGAAGAGAATTCTGCATAAAATACTGTATTATTCTGACAACTGATTATCATTTTGATGTGTTCAAAATTTGTTCACATGGAAAAAATATTAAGACAGATAATAATTCAAAGTAATAGATGAAACTCTTGCACAATTTTTTTCTACATTGTAGATAATTGGTTGCATGGGAATTCACTAAAGTTTATATATCCCTTTTCATTACCCCAGGCTAAGGATATAACAAGACATATAATTATATGTGGCAATAAATGTGTCCTGTATTTCACTTTGCTCTGTTAAAAATTAGTACAAAACTAGAAGCTATATTTTTTGTTTTGGTAAATGATGATAAAATATCTGTCTAAAGATTACTGGAGAGTGTTGAGATTCAATTTTCTTTTATGTAGTAGAGATGAAAAAATGGAAATATCATTAAATATACTTTATCATTACTTAAACATAAGTTATCTTGAAACTTGTGTATTTAATTTTGGAAAACTTTTTAAATTTGTATTACTTCATATTCTGTTAATTGCTATTAGAATGCTACTTTAAATCTGTACCATATAAAATAACCATTGTTAATTCAGCTCAAAATGTGATTTTTCAAAAAAATAGTTCATTGAGATACAATGCTTACATTAAGATGCTAAAATAATATTCTTTTAAAAATTCATGGAATGGTAAAAGTAAATTACAAATAGTTTCTGTGTGTTTATTTTGTGCTTGTTTCTAATGGTGATAAGGGGAAAAACAGCTTACATTTGAGATTAGCATTTGGTGTTTTGGTTTATAGTCTATTAAGTAAATAATCTTTTCTAACACAGGAAAAGCTGCCTTTGTAGCTCACATTGCTAATGTATAGCCAAAAATTTCCGCTCTTCACTCCCAATGTCTCTTCACTCCTATAATATCATGTTTAAAGTTCTAATGTTCATTCACTTGTCAGAATGTGAAAGTACATAAATTAATATCTTCAACATGTCTTTCATTACAGACACAGAAGAACTTGCTTCTCATGAAAATGCACATACATACAAACAAAACACATAAACAAAAAAATAGCTCTATTATATTCCATGTAGCAAACTTTTTTGGTCCTCATGTATATATTTTAAAAGTTAATTATAATATATTTAATCGGTATTGCTAGATTCCCTTTTGTTTTGACCTTCTTAATTTGATTCATTGACATTTGCTCATTTAAAAAAATATTCCACACTTTCTAAAATATAGTGGACAAGTGTCATCCTTAAATTTCCTGAGCCTCTGGTTATCCTCAATTTGAAAATGAAACCACAAGAAGATAATGCATCTATTTTCTTTTGTAAAGTGCATATTTTATGAGCTTATAAGATACTAAGTAAAAAATGCTTAGTAAGATCAATAATGTAAAAATTCACAGAGAACTTGAAGCTGTTGCTCTCCGATGATATTGCTACTAGAATAAGGGAGCCCCATTCACTGTGTAATGATCTCTGGAACCGCCACTGGACATGCCTGTTTATAGAGAACATTATTTTTAGTTATTACAAAAATATGCTTTATTTTCCCAAAGTAAGTTTTAGACTTCAGTAACCAATTTTAGAATACTCCTTTTTTCCAAAAGAGAATTTTAGAATTTTAAAACTTTAAGATCTTGAAACTATACACAGTGGTATCACAGATTTTTTAAAAAAATAAAATAAAATAATAGCAATGAAAGCCAGTTTCTCTATTTAATATGTTATTTTAGCAATAAACCACCCCCTTATCCTATATGATTTCTAGTGAATTAGTGATCATTAGAACTCAAAATATACCCTATAATTAAATGCTATAAATTCATCATTTAAAAAGTTGAAATTTCCTCTAATTTACAACTTTACTTTTCCTGAAATATTATTAATAGTTTGAATAGTTGCCTAGAGATTGTCAGACCTTGTAGCTTTACATACCGTACATGATTTTAAGCAGCTTAACAATATTGCTCATGCTCCAAAATGGAAAATGTGGCATATGGCAAAGACACTAATTTATTTATTTTATTCAAGATTTGAGCTGGACTGTTTAAAACAGTATTTTTTTGGCCTGTTCAAATGGTTTTATTTGAGTAGATGGAAAATTCTTTTGAGTTAATTCTGAGTCTCTCCAGTGCTAATTTCATTCAATCATGATTATCCAATCTATGTATTAATAAGATCATTTTTTCTATAAATATTTTGACAGAGCGGCAAGATGGCGGAATAGGCAGGGAGCACACTATTAGTCTGGGGGAGAGACAGTTTAATATAAGTGGAGATACTGCAGGGTCAAGGAAGAGTAGGGGATGAAACAGCAGAGGAAACTCTTCCGGAACTAGTGATTCACAGTGTACCTGCATGGAGAGCGTGGGAGCCCAAGTTCGGGACACCAGCGGCAGACTCAACACACCAGCGCTGGAACGCGAGGTGAGCCGAACCTCAATAGCCCAAGACACCAGCGGGAGGCGGAAAGAGGAGGCTAGAGGGAACGAGGCTAGAAACTCCGTGGGGAAAAATTCACCAGGCTAACTAGAAGAGAGAGAGAAAATAAATAAAAAAAAGTGACCGATACGGACACAAGTTTCTCTCTCTCTGCTCACCTCTCAAAGGCGAGCAAGACAGAGCAGGCGCCATTTTGGACATACGTCATAAGCAGGGCGACCTCAGGTCTGCACTGGCCCTGAGCCTAGCAGAAACACCTGACTCTGGGGGGAGGGGTAAAATAACAGGTGATTAGGATCTAACTTGGCAACCCAGTGGGAGACTGCAGGAGAATTGGAGCCCACACTGAGGGCAGCAGAGATTCCCTGTGTGGTCCTTGGGAAAGAGCTTCCGATCTCTGGCTCCTGTGGGTATATCATTTGCCTGCTAACTACCTCCAATTACGTTCAGCTATGCGTTCAGCTGTGCGGAATTACTTCCCTTTTGAATCAAAAAAAGAGAGATTTACCACACCTAACCTGGGAGTGTCATCTTTGATACACCCTCAACCCTGAGGAACCAAACACAGCTCTCAGTCCACACTCATCTCAAGCCTCTAAGGCTCCACTGAAAGCAGACAGTCCACTTCATATAGAGCCATAGTGTAACAAGAAAAAACACCACAGTGAAGAAACCAAATATCTCCAACATGCCAAACAACAAACGCAAAAAACAAGCTAACAAGGACAAGGAAGACACTATGACGCCTCCAAATGAGAAAGACACTCCAATTCAAGATTATGAAGATGATGAGATCGAAGAAATGCAACAAGAGGATCTCAAAAAATTGATAAGAACATTAAGAAGTTCTCAAAAACAAATTCTTGAACTACAGAAATCCTTAATGGACAAGATAGAAAATCTCTCTCGTGAAAATGAAATATTAAGGAGGAATCAAAATGAAATGAAACAACTAGTGGAACAAGAAACTATGATAGTGATGAGAAATCATAATGAAATGAAGAATTCAATAGATCAAATGACAAACACATTAGAGAGCCTTAAAAACAGAATGAGCAAAGCAGAAGAGAGAATATCAGACTTAGAAGACAGAGAACAGGAAAGGAAACAGGCAAACCAAAGAAAAGAAGAAGAAATTAGAAATCTAAAAAATATTGTCGGGAATCTGCAGGATACTATTAAAAAACCCAACATTCGGGTTCTAGGAGTTCCTGAAGGCATGGAGAGGGAGAAAGGATTAGAAGGCATTTTCAGTGAGATACTAGCAGAAAATTTCCCAGGTTTGGAGAAGGACAGAGGCATCTTAGTACAGGAAGCTTATAGAACCCCTAATAAACATGACCAAAAGAGATCCTCACCACGACACATTGTAATCAAACTCACCACAGTGAAACATAAAGAAAAGATCCTAAAATGTGCAAGAGAGAAACGTCAGATTACTCTTAGAGGATCTCCAATTAGACTAACAGCTGACTTCTCATCAGAAACCCTACAAGCTAGAAGGGAATGGCGAGACATAGCCAAGGCACTAAGAGAGAAAAACTGCCAGCCCAGAATACTATATCCTGCAAAGCTCTGATTTGTGAATGAAGGTGAAATTAAGACTTTTCATAGCAAACAGAAACTGAAAGAATTTGTTGCCACTCGTCCTGCACTGCAAAAGATGCTTAAAGATGTGTTACACACAGAAACACAGAAACATGGTCACCAATATGAAAGAAGGTAAAGGAAGGAAACCTCACAGCAAAAGATCACAGGAAGCTCAATTTCTCTTTGACATAGAATTAAACTCTGAAGCTCTGTTAAATCAATGTGTTAAAGTAATCTATTATGTTCTCTTGTTGTCTGTTAAATTCTGATTGTTCAGAAACAGCTGAATTTTTATTGAGAGCTATGGGTTATTTAAATGTGTGCTTATTTTCAAAGATTTGAATAATCACCTTGTAACAATGATGAAATTTGGTCTATGTTATGTCATGATTTTAAGGAATCTTATTTCAACCAGATATTTTGGATTTTGAGCCTTCTTGGCATTCTTGACAGGCATTCAAAAAATCAAAGTTCCAAACAATCTGAACTCTAAAATTTCCAGTAAATCCTGGACTTTGGTTTTTCCAGTTTGGGCCCAACTGAAAAAACCGAAGGACCTATGTCTCTCATCTTATAGAGACACCAACTAATCAGTCTATTTGGATTATATTAGAAGTACTGTCAAGATGTGATGTGGTACCAGACTTTAACTTTCTATAATGGAAAATGCTATTAATACAAATGTTTGAGAATTAAAAAGTCTAATGATCTTGTGTTACTAGACATGATAGTTATCTTAATGAGAAAGCCCCAGAGGCCTGAAGGGTTAAATAATTGTAAAATCCTACAGGTGCTTTCAAAAATACTGTGAAGTAAGCAAGTGCCTCTTGTTGGTTGATGAGTTTATAATTTTAAACATGGCAACTTAAAGTCTTTTGTCATCCATAGTTATATATGATGTGCTGCTCATAAAACTAAAGTGTTGTTGGTTCTGTGTTTAACTGTCCTCCTATAGGTTCCTATGGACTTTTTCCAGCCACTTTTATTGTATTCAGTACTTTGGGATGGCTCTGTAAACAGATGAAGCCAATAATGTATTAACAGTACCAACTGAGAGAAAGTATGGTTAACTGAGGTTGCTAAAAACAAAAAGCAATTCCAATAAATTGGCAATCTACAAAAAGAGTTAAAGATTTTAAAAGCTATTATTAAAATTGCTATATTGGTCTACTATGCTATGTTATATGTGTGTACATATTGTATGTCCACATGGGGAAATTTTATTAAGAGTTTTATTTTAAATGGCTTATAGATAAGATTGTCCATAAATTTAAGCTGCTAAAATCAATCAAAGATAGATTTCAATTTGTGTGACCTGAATCTCTGTATCATATGTTTTCAACGTGTGGTAGAGAGAAACTAAAAAAAATTTTAGATGGTTGTGCTTAAGTTTACTGGCTAAACAAACTACACCATGTTAGATATTTAAGTTGTGTTTCCAAATACATGATTCTTAAAATTTATAGAAGGCATTGGACCTTCTGGTAAATGTTTTCTTAAGTTGTTATCTAATGGTTGAAACGGTTTGCTAAGTATTCATGTGATATTGCTATTGTCAGCAAGCAATCTAGGACTTGCTCCCTCATTTCTCTATTCTAAGCCCAAGTTGTTCTTTCATTTATCTATTCTCCTCAAGGTAGGAAACTAATTCTATTATAAAGGAATCTGTAGGACGCACAATTTAATCTTTAGACCTTATAAAAGAGATGGCTAACATTTTTCTGTAATAGCATAGCCAAAATAAGAACTTAACTAATAATCTCATAGCTAGATTCACTTCGCCATCAGCGAAGTATACAGTAAGTAGAAAAAAACCTCCCTTTCAGACCAAAGGGAAAGAAAGTTTTAAAGTGAGAATATAATTTTCCTCATGGGCATTGTCTACCTTAGAAAAACTACTACAGAACATGCCTGTGACTATAGACTTGTAGTTCAGGCCACAGAAGATTAGAGATGGGACTTGGGCACTCCCTTGACTTGCATCCTCTGGTCTACTTTAACACAAACCAGGAGGAAAAGAAAGCTAGGCATCAGAAGCAATGGGTGGCAGGCCTATTAATGGCTGATCTGTACAGTGATCTGCCCTCAAGGAGACCCAACAGGCCAGTCCTCTGCAGTGGCTTTCAATGTGGTAAGCCTGGGCTTCAGCAGAAGTCAGCTTATGAAGAGCCCTGGCAGCTCTGCCAAGAGTTGGATCACTGGAAATGGACCTGCCCTGGAGTCAAAGGATGCCCAGGTCAGAGCCACAGATCTTATTGGCTCTAAGCTGAAAAGCCCTTCACTCAGCCCAACTTCCAAAGTGACCACTGCAGCTGAGGGGATGGTCAAGTAGGGTCAGCAACATTGCAGGCAGAACTGTAAATTTCTTGTTAGAGATGCCACCTGCCTTTACCTGGCCAGCTCTCCTCCCAGGCCAGCCAAGTAATGAAAGTCAACAGAGTGCCTTCCCCTAGGAGGTTCACACCTCCCTTAGGATATACCCCATGTGAAGAGATAGATAGGTCTGGGCCTCTTAACTTACAAGGCCTAAAGCCCACTAGATTATTATCAAGCCCCTTCTATCAGGTTCTATTTGCCTCTCAATCAGAAAACTTAATTGTAGCTTAGACAGCACCTTTCTTAGCTCCTCTAATAATGACTCTGTCCTTTGTTCTAGGCCCTGTCTAGTGCACTTGGGCCTCATTCCTTTGTAATCATAACCTCTACTCTACCACCAATGGCTCTACTCCCACCCTGTGTGTACTGATGGTCCTCTTCCCCACTTAATGCTGTATAATTGTTCAAACCTGGTAAATGCCACTCTTAGGATCATTGGTTACTATCCTCACTCTGTCTTTTATGACCTTGTCTAAATATGATCAGAGTCGGCAAACTTGGAAGGCTTCCACAGCCTTGGCAACTCATGACGACAGCCTAGGATGGTTACTGGCGCCATAAACTAGAGTGTCAATTTGTTGGGTCAACAACAGGAGCCACTGTGCACTTGCTCCTCATGTGGGATCTCTGTCCTTAATGTGCTGTACATTTTGATTTAATGCTATAACTAGTACTCAAATAGTATGTTTCACTTTGTGTTTCTATGTGGGTGCAAACTGTTGAAATCTTTATACTAAATTGATCTTCTGTATATAAAGAGAATTGAAAATGAATCTTGATGCAAATGGAAGCGGAGAGGGAGCGGGAGAGGGGAGGGTTGCGGGTGGGAGGGAAGTTATGGGAGGGGGAAGCCATTGTAATCCATAAGGTATACACTGGAAATTTATATTCATTAAATAAAAGTTAAAAAAAAAAGAATGAAAAAAAATAAGATCATTTTTTTCTTAATCTGTGCTTCCCACTATCTGCTTTTTTTTTTCAGAAAAAATTAAAGCATTTACATGAACATTTACATACAGCAATAGAGGATTGTGTGCACTGCAAATGCCAGCAGAATGCTGTGCATACACAAGAAGGACTAAATATAGACAGGAAACTCAGTACTTCGATTTTACAAAGATGTGAGGTCCATATCAACACTTTCTTGAACTCCCAATATCAATTTCTATTAATAATAGGTTAAAGGTTGTGAATGAACAGGATGAGAAATTTACAAGCAAACTAGAAATCTTGTAGCTTCTAGACAAATTTATCATTGTAAAGCTACAAGGAAGTTCTCCTGTATGAAATTAGTAATAATGAAAATAACAATGATCATAAATTATTCAGTTAAAGAATGTTTACATAAAATGAATGAAATAAAATTTTTAAAAATTGAGAATACGGCTGGCGCTGCGGCTCAATAAGCTAATCCTCCGCCTGCAGCTCCAGCACACCGGGTTCTAGTCCCGGTCAGGGCACCGGATTCTGTCCCGGTTGCCCCTCTTCCAGGCCAGCTCTTTGCTGTGGCCAGGGAGTGCAGTGGAGGATGGCCCAAGTGCTTGGGCCCTGCACCCCCTGGGAGACCAGGAGAAGCACCTGGCTCCTGTCATCGGATCTGTGTGGTGCGCCGGCCACAGCGCGCCAGCCGTGGCGGCCATTGGAGGGTGAACCAACGCAACAGCAAAGGAAGACCTTTCTCTCTGTCTCTCTCTCTCACTGTCCACTCTGCCTGTCAAAAATAATAAATAAATAAATAAATAAAAATTGAGAATACATTTGGGTCAGAAATTTGAAAAAGAGAACATTGTTGAGTAAGTTTTTATAAGATGAAAAAAAATTGTGAGTTGCTTTATTTATATCAATTTTTTAAAGATTATTTATTTATTTGAAAGTCAGAGTTACATATATTTAGTGCAATTTTTAAAACCTATACTGAGCATTTTTTATCAAGATTAAATGAGATATTTGTTTTGCATTTTATCCTTTCCAGGAAAAGATAAATGGGCAATGACAGAATTATTCCTAGAATTCAGGATTTTTCACTTAGAGATAAGTGACAATACCCCAAACCAGGTTGTTCTAAGCCAGCAAAATAAGAAAATGTTTGAAAGCACAAATTAATTTATGTAAAAAATAGAAATAAAAGAAGCTCACCATGACAAAGAAAAGGACAAATTGACTTAAAAGTGTATGTGGGGCTGATGGTGTGACTCAGTTAAGCCATCCCTCGAGAAACTGGCATCCTACATCAGTATGCCTATTTGAATCTAGCCAAATTTGTGTTCTGTTCCAGCTTCCTGCTTATGTGCCTGGGAAGGCACTGTATCATTGGTTCCTACCACCCATTTGGATGACAAGGATGAATTCCTGGCCCCTGACTTCAGCCTGCCCCAGATCTGGCTGAGGTGGCTGTTACAGGAGTGAATCAGCAGAGAGCAGATCTTGCTCCCTCTGACTTTTCTTCTCTCTGTGTTGCTCTGCCTTTCAAATAAATAATAAATAAATCTCTAAACATTTATGCTACACCATAATGCAGAATTTGATTGCATGTTGAAGTCATCACTTAATTTATTCATTTACTTTTGAAAATGAACTAAGAAACTATGGTTAACGTAACATTAATCTTTAAAACACTAATACTCATGTCTCTACCATAATCTTTTGGGGTATAGTTAAGTACAAGAGTGATAAAAATTTCTTCCCTATTATTACCTCAGTTTCTTCATGTCATAAATTAATCTTTTCTAGCCCTCGATCTAAAATGAAACACAGATGTTTGTCATCTTCTTCTTGATATCGATTTCTTTATGTGATGACTTTGATTAATTTCTTCTGTTGGAGCTTATCCCAGGAATGTTTTCCACCACAGTCTGATGGAATAATACTTCACTGGTTACTCACTAATTTATATGACCCAGAGGAGCCTCTCTGCTTAAAACCCTCTCAATGATTCCATCAGATATTTGGAAATAATAGTAAATAAAACAGATATTGCAAGCAAAGTCATGATTTTTTTCTCAACAAATCTTTTCATGAGATTGTCTTAGCACTTAAATGACTTCTTTTTAAGTAGGGTAGTCATTTTCTATTCCATAAGCATGGCAAAGTAAATAGTAATATCATAGCAACAAAAAAATATCTGAAAAGAGTTTACAGAATATTTAATTTTGATTAAAGTAATCTCTTAATGAAGTTCTCAAAATGATTTTGGTGCAAAATATCTATATACAACTTATAGGAAATAAGTCTACTATGAAATTTTCATTGTTATTTCCCAATAAAACTTTATAAAGCATTTGACAAAAGGAATAGCATTGTGGCATAGCTGGTTGATCTGCCACCTAGTGATTCTCGCATCCCATATGGCCACTGGTTCAAGTCTGAGCTGCTACACTTCCAATCCAACTTCCTGTTAATGTGCCTGAGAAAGCAGTAGAAGATGATCCAAATACATGGGCCCCTGCACCTTCGCGTGGGTGACTCAGACGAATTTCATAGCTCCTAGCTTTGGCCTGGCCCAGTCACTGCCATTGTGGCCACTTGGAGAGTGTACCAGCAGATGGAAGATTCATTCTCTTCTCTTTCTCTCTCTCTCCATCTCTTTCTGTAACTCTGCCTTTCAAATAAGTAATCTTTTTAAAAAGCTTTTGACAAAATAATATAATTAAAATCCATCAATCTTAAAGATTTATTTCTGATAATATAATAAATCACACTAATTTCTGTTTAATTCTGATTAGTGACAATAAGAAAATGCTCATTGATCTTTCTTCCACCACAAGATTATGTAACTCTGTCAAGTACAATTTTATATGATGGGGTTACCAAATTAAATAATATATTAGCAATGTATTGTAATCCTTAAGATAAATACAATGATGAGCTATTATGTAAATAGAAATGATAAACATTTTACATATTCTTTAGTTATTGTCATCTTTGGTTTAGGGTATACTGATTAGAAACCTTTGATGTAAGTACACATTGTAAGAGTATGATATACCAATTTGATCAAAAAAAGTGATGGGAGAATTGTTTTGCTTTGCCTTGTTTGTTATTGGGAAAAGACCATTTTCTAAGACATCTAAGCATATCTTATAAGAAGGTTAAAGTAGTATAACAAATTGGGTACACAGAAACAGAATGGGGATAGCGAGAGTAAGCGTATGGAAGCAGGCAGGTAGTAGATCTTGGAAGGTTTACATGATATTAAGTGTTTAAACTTCATCCCAAAGAAAAAGAGAAATTTTTAAAAGGAAGGAAGTGATGTTTCTCAAGAAACCTAAATGTTTTGAATAAATATACAGAAGAGCTACATGAAATTACTCAGTAAACACTGAGTATTCACATTTGTGGTAACCGAAGACATGAAATTGGATAAAGTTACTCAAGGAAAGATTCTAGAGTGAGATTAACAGGAAAGAAAAATGAAATCCTAAATACTATAATCCTCAAATGCATAGAAAAAGAGCAGAATGTTAAAGCTAATGAGAACAAAGTAGTATAAGTAAAACCAAGAGAGAATTGTTACATAGATACTAATAATGAAATACAGGTTGAAAAATTATGTCAGATATTGAGGAGAAAAAATGTAAGATAAATAAGAACCCAAAAAAGAAACAATAGCAAAAATATGAAATATTTGAATTTATTCAAATAAAGGTAAATATTGATTTAAATATATTTTAATAATTATATATACATAGGGTACTGCTATTTATTGAAATCTGTTGTCCTCCAAAAATTCTTGTTAAAGACTAAAACTCCAATTTGATGAGATTTGGAAATGAGCATTGATAAGTAATTAGATTATAAGTATGGAGGCATGATGATTTGGATTAGATTCCTTACAAGAGAAGACAGAAGAGATTTAAAGATCTCTATCTCTCTCCCATGTAAGAATAGGATTAGCAGATGGTCATCTGTAAACCAGATCTAGGACTTCCCAATGAGAAAAATTTCTCCTGTTGCAGCCACTCAGGCTGTGATATTGTGTTATAGAACTTCAAATTGATTAAGTTGGGCAGCTGCGATTTTATAAAAAATACAGCTGTGGATGTAAATAATGGACTAATAAGAAAGATCACACCATATTAACACCAGATATAGATGGGTTATTTTAATCTTTCTGGTTAAAAGGTCAGAAAAATCATAAACTTGGACAGTCCTTACGTGTGAGTTACTGAGGTCACCTAAATACCACTTAGGCTACTAACTGAAACTCTGGAATTAAGAATTCCTGTTAACACATATTACTAAATAAATGTAAAAACAAACAAACAAACAAAAAACTTGTAATACTTAGGAATGTTGTGGCTTAATATTTCTAAGACATATTTTCTTTTAAATTCTGAATTCCAAATTGTAGAATATGATTCTTGATGTGATGGGCAAAATGCAGAGTCAAACTACAGACAAAAACACTGCATCTTTTGTGTTATATTATTCCTGAAAAAGGAGACGTCTTCCTGTTGGAAAAAATAGACCAGTACATAAGAGGAAGATAAATAAACACAATGCTGATCACCAAGGTTGTATTCATTAAAGAAAAGATAGAGGTAGAGAAAAAAATCTCAAGGATGTAATAATTCCTGAAATGCAGGGGAAAAAGCAAAAAACAAAGATTACTATCAGGTAATATTACATATTCAGGTATGTAGTGGTTGGCCAAAATTCATTAAGCGTTTTTCATTTAAAGGTACTATGAGAGGGATATCTCTGCGTAATTCTTTTTTTTTTTTTAAGGCTTATTCATTTTTCTGAAAGGCAGAGCCACAGAGAGGCAGAGGCAGAGAGAGAGAGCGAGGGGTCCTCCATCCTCTGGCCCACCCCCAAGACAGCCGCAATGGCCAGAGCTGCGCCCAGCTGAAGGCAGTACTCAGGATCCTCCCCCACGTCTCCCAGTTGAGCATAGGGACTCAAAGACCTGGGCAAACTTCCACTTCCCTCCCAGGACATAGCAGAGAGCTGGATGGGAAGTAGAGCAACCAGGACTCAAACTGACGCCCAAACAGGTTACTAGCACTGAAGGCAGTGTCCCCACTCACCACGTCATAGCACCAGCTCCATCATTTCTCTTTTCTTGATGAATCTAAAAGCATATTTAGTTCATATTCAGCCTTCAAATTTATTGTCTATGAAAAATGCAATCTATATATAATAATTTGCATGCAATTTTCAGGAAGCTATCTGCTATAGATAAATATCTAACTAGATTATTTGGTATAATATGTATTTTAGGATAGCAAAATATACATATATTAAACATACACATGTAGTTATATCTATATACATAAATGCTGTCATTACAAAAATGTGCTGATTTATGTGATTCACTTTAACTCTTCGTGAAAATATTAATCACAAAGGATTGATTATTTTGAGAAATGGGTCTCCTTAAAATTTAGAAGATTGACAGAAAATATGATTTGAATTATTTAGTACTGTGAATTTGTAACATAAATAAAATATATAAAGCATATTGAGAAAAAATATTTAGAAATTCAGAAAAAGGTAAATTATACACACACACACACACACACATATATATATTCTTGCTCTTCATCATTTAGAAGAGAGGTTGATTGCAAACACACAATCTTTGCCTCTCCTATATAGTTAAGTTTCTTAAATCTATTCTAGAACCTTCAATCCAGCAAAAAAGTATACAGGTACTTATCAAGTTAGGCAACCGATTTAATTTCAGGAATTATTTTTGTTGTTCCTGCAATCAGTATGCATTTGAAATCAGCTCAGAGAACTAAATATAACTTGACTGCCCTCAGTCTTGTAAGTTTCTCACTTAGGGCTTTCTTTGGTCTAATATAGAATGAGAAAATAATATATTTCCAACATGACAAGTTTTCACTAATTTAATTTTTAAATATTTATGTTTCAAGCATTGATTTCCTTTAATATTTTGAAACAGAAATCCATCATCTCTTGAGCTATGCCTCTACATAATTATTTACATAATGAATTTATTTTACTTTAATGATAGAGACAACAGCAAGTACTTGAATCAAAAGCAAAATAGGCATTGTCGTACAGTGGGTTTAATAGTCATTTGAGATGCCCACGTCTAATTTCAGGGTGTTAATTTGAGTTTTAAATCTTCAGCTTCTTACCAACTTCCTGCTAATGCATTCTGGAAAGTAGCAGATAATGGTTTAACTTCTTGAGCCCCTTATCATCAAGTGGGAGACCCAGGTTGTGTTCTTCCCTCTGAGTTTGGTCTTGGCCAATTCCTGTGGTCTGGGATTGGGGTTCTCTCTCTCTTTCTGTTATTCTTCCAAGTAGATGAAAACAAACAAATAAGTAGATACTTAAAAATGTAAAATAATACCTGGCACTGGAGCTCTCACAATGAAGAGGCTTCATATTTGTCATTTTATTCACAAAAAAGCAATGAATGGTGGTGCATTTATTCCAACTCTGGCAAATCAGTGATAGGAGAAATGCATAACTATGTACTACACAGTGTTGATAATAATCAAGCACCATAGGCACACGTTTGCAAGTAATCCTTCAGGGAGCATTTTTACTTAATTAAAATATGTGTATGTTATAATTTCATGTTACATAATAAATTTTCCCACATGCATTTGTTTGAAAAGTTCTACATTGACATTGCACTGCACTGCAGATCAGGTATGAAAGTAGGAGAAAGAATCACAAAGATTCATTAATAGTGATAAAATAATAGGACCTCAAGGGGGATGCCATTGTGGCACAGCCTGTGATGTCTTCTCTTATATGGGCACTGGTTCATATTCTTGCTGCTCCACTTCAGATCCGGCTCCCTATTATTGGACTGAGAAAAGCAACTGATAATGGCCCACGTGTTCGGGCCCCTGCCACCCACCTGACAGGCTTCTATAACGCTCCAGGCTCCTGACTTCTGCTTGGCCCAGCGTTGGTTGTCGCGACCATCCAAGGAGTAAACCAGCAGGAGAATCTCTCTCTGTTTCTTCCTCTCTCTCTTTCTCTCTGTAACTCTTTAAAAATAAAGAAATCTTTTAAGAAGAATAATAGGACCTCAAAGCAATAGAGGAACCTATGACACCACATATATAAAGGTCTTCAGTGTCTCCCCAGTGGACTCTCTTCCTGCTGACTGGGGGAAAGGGGATATGTGGATATTTTAAGGACTACTGGACATAGGATTTTGGTTCCTTTGGTCAATTTATGCATAAGATGGCATTCTGAATTCTGTGTTACTATGACTATACACCTGGCAAGGAAATAAAGTGGAATACTGACTAAATTTCGGTTTGCTGTAGGTCCACTGTAGCTGCAGACCCATCTATTTGTCTTTTCCCCATTCCCAAGAGTATAATTAAAACTTGGGAGTTGCGATAGTCTCCTTGTTAAGTCCTTGGCCTCTAAAATAGGGGAATCGGGGAAATCCAAGTGGAATCCTAGAAAATATACCTTTACTAGACAAGACAGTAAATAAATAAATAAAACACTATTTTATCAGAAACTGTAGAACAGGCAGTAATTAGCATTATCTTTCCAGATCTGAAGTCTGTCATTGTGGTGTTGCCTATCATACTCTGAGTCACTGTTTTTTGTTTGTTTGTTTGTTTGTTTGTTTGTTTTACAGGCAGAGTTAGACAGTGAGAGAGAGAGAGAGTTATAGACAGTGAGAGAGAGAGACAGAGAGAAAGGTCTTATTTCTGTTGGTTCACTCCCCTAATGGCAGCCACGGCTGGCGCTGCACCAATCCAAAGCCAGGAGCTTGGTGCTTCCTCCTGGTCTCCCATGCGGGTGCAGGGACCCAAGCACTTGGGCCATCCTTCACTGCCTTCCCAGGCCACAGCAGAGAACTGGACTGGAAGAGGAGCAACTGGGGGGACTAGTATCGGGCACCCCAACCAGGACTAGAACCCGGGGTGCCGGAGCCGCAGGCGGAGGATTAGCCAAGTGAGCCATGGCGTCGGCCTGAGTCACTGTTCTAACATGCAAATGCTAGGTAGATCCAAGAGGAGACCTATAAACCACTTCAGGTACATAAAAGTAGCAGCCCTGATCATTTCTTGTGATGGACTATTTTGTTGTGAGAAGACATAAGGATTTGGCTACATGATGTGTTGCTGTTGAATTGGTGATCATTTGGTATATCAAGAAAGCTAATGAAACAATGTTCACATTCATATGGAAGATGTAGCAACACTCATTGACAATTTTCCTTCTCAGTATACCTTCTCCTCTCCTCTGTCATAACATCAATGAATGTGGACTCATGGTAAAGGGTGAATTTCTGTGCATTCTTCAGAAAATTAAACTGACTCATTACATTGGTGACTCTACGATGATTTTGTAAAATGAGCGATTGCCATAGTCAGGGCTTCTCTTTGGAACTAACAAAAGCTGTTAAGAATTCCTCTGGCCACTCCCACTACTCACAAAAGAATCAAATGAAACAAAATGTCACTCACATAAAGCTATTTTTCCCAGTTTTACATAATAAAATAACTTTAGTTCAGACAAAAGCATAATAGAATAATGCAACTGTTACATGAAACTAAAGGCTCGACATATTTAACTATTATCATGGTCAAGCAATCTTTTAGTTGTTTATTTTGTTTATTTCATTTGTTTTATTTTTTTATTATTATATTTCTATTAATATAGAGATAATAGATTTTATGAATTTCTTAGATACAATTCCAAGAATCTGTTAAGAACTAATCCAAATTCAAATTTAAAAAATTTGAAAAATTTATTTATTGAAAGAGTTACAGAGGAAGAGGGAGAGACAGGGAAAAGAGATTTTCCATCTGCTGGTTCACGCCCCAGATAGCCGCAGCAACCAAGGATGGGTCAGGCTGAAGTATCAGCCAGGAGCTTCCTCTGGGTCTCCCAAATGGGTGTCAGGAACCCAAATATTTGGACCATTTTCTGCTGCTTTTCCTAGGCCATTAACAGGGAGATGGATAGGAAGTGGAGAAGTTGGAACACAAGCCAGTGTTCCTATGGGATGACAGTGTCAAAGGCAGCAGCTTAACCCACGCCAAATACCAGTTCCATAATTTATTCTTTTTGTTTGTTTGTTTGTTTTTAATTTCTTTTTTTTTTTTTTTTGACAGGCAGAGTGGATAGTGAGAGACAGAGAGAAAGGTCTCTTTTTGCTGTTGGTTCACCCTCCAATGGCCACTGCGGCTGGCGCATCGCGCTGATCCGAAGCCAGGAGCCAGGTGCTTCTCCTGGTCTCCCATGCGGATGCAAGGCCCAAGGACCTGGGCCATCCTCCACTGCCTTCCTGGGCCACAGCAGAGAGCTGGCCTGGAAGAGGGGCAACCAGGATAGAATCTGGCACCCTGACCGGGACTAGAACCAGGTGTGCCGGCGCCGCAAGGCGGAGGATTAGTCTGTTAAGCCACGGCGCTGGCCTTTTTGTTTGTTTTTAAGATTTAGTTATTTGGGGCCAAAGCTGTGGTGCAGTAGGTTAATGCCCTGGCCTAAAGCACCAGCATCCCACATGGGTGCCGATTCAAGACCCGGCTGCCATACGTACTGTGTTGGCATTTGTGCTAACAGTTTGAGACTAGTTCAGTATGCCTATGAACTTAATGCTGCTTGTTGTCCCATTCCACTTTGGCGTCATGGAGAATCAACCTCACCTATTAAGCAAAGGCTATGGAATTAATTTTCTGTGCAGAAGTTAAATTTGTTTTCAGGCTTTAGCTAAGGGATTTTTCCAGTAGGTGCTCAGCTACTTAAAAACAAAGCTATTCTCAAACATTCATCATTAGACAACTGGAGTTTTTGCTGGTTTTGTAACCTACTAAAATAGATAGGCTGTTGAACATTCCACATTCAAAAATTTTGTAGTAGGGTGGTGGGAAATGGGGGGGGGTCTTCAATGTTTATTTTAAAATAAAAGTAGTTCTTGACTTTCAAAAAAAAAAAAAAAAAAAGACCTGGCAGCTCCACTTCTAATCCAGCACTCTGCTATGTCTGGGAAAGCAGTAGAAGATGGCCCAGGTCCTTGGGCCCCTGCACCCACATGGGAGTGCCTCTCCTCTCTGTCTCCCCTCTCTCTGTGTAACTCTGACTTTCAAATAAATAGCTAAATCTTTAAAAATCAAAGATTTAGTTATTTATTTGTCAGGCAGAATTACATAGAGGCAGAAAGTGAGAGGTCTTCCATCTGCTTAGGAGTGTCAAATTGTTAAGTCAGCAACAGAAGTCACTGTGTACTTACATCCCATGTGGGATCTGTCCTTAATGTGTTGTCTAATGTGCAGTGATGCTATAACTAGTACTGAAATAGTATTTTTACATTTTGTGTTTCTGTGTGGGTACAAACTGATGAGATCTTTACTAATTATATACTGAATCGATCTTCTGTATATAAAGATAATTGGAAATGAAAAAAAAAACCTGGTGTTAAATTGGAAATGGCATAGAAAATTAAAAATATATTATGTAGGATCTCTGTCTTTAATGTGCTGTACACTCTTATTTAATGCTATAACTAGCACTCCAACAGTATTTTTTTTTTCACTTTGTGTTGCTATATGGGGGCAAACTGTTGAAATCTTTACCTAATATATACTAAACTGATCTTCTGTATATAAAGAGAATTGAAAATGAATCATCATGTGATTGGAAGGGGAGAGGGAGCGGGAAAGGGGAGGGTTGTGGGTGGGAGGGAAGTTATGGGAGGGGGAAGCCATTGTAACCCATAAGCTGTACTTTGGAAATTTATATTCATTAAATAAAAGCTAAATTAAAAAAAAAAAAAAGAAACTCCAACTCTTTTAAGTAGACATAACAACTGTGACATTCTAAAAGCAATTTGTTAATTATTTAATTAAAAAATAAGTTAAAATTTCATTAAATTTATAGATGTATCTATGAACAATATTAAAAATGTAAAAACTAAAAAAAAATAAAATTAAAAATAAGATGCCCATCAATTTGAACAGTTAAGTTCCCAGCCTGATAATCTCATCTCCATTAATTCACTGGCTTTGTGGGATTGCTTTCCACAGAACTCTGTGAATATGTTTGCCTTTAAGAAATCTGCCCACTAAGGCCAGTGTTATGGCACAGTGGATAAAGTCACTACCGGTGATAGTGGCATCCCATATAGGCACCGGTTTGTGTCATGAGGGCTCCACTTCTGATCCAGCTCCTTGGAAGTGACCTGGGAAAGGCAGCAGAAGATGGCCCAAGTATTCAGTCCCCTGCCACCCATGTGGGAGCCCAGAGGAGGCTCTTGACTCCTGGCGTCGGCCTGGCACAATGTTGGCAATTGCAGCCAATCTGGGGAGTGAACTAATGGATGGAAGATTTCTCTCTCTATTTCTCTCTCTCTGTGTGTGTGTGTGTGTGTGTGTAGACAAATACATAAAAAAAAGTACAAAAGTCCATCCAGAATGTAACCTTAGACAGTCTAAAATGAATATTTTTAGCTTGGGAGGCACCAATTTTTTTTGTTTGCATGCTTTTTGTTGTTGTTGTTTTTACCTATATATTATATATGTATTTTTTTGACAGGCAGAGTTAGACAGAGAGAGAGAGAGACAGAGAGAAAGGTCTTCCTTTTTCCATTGGTTTACCCCCTAAATGGCCGTTATGGCTGGTACGCTGCAGCAGGTCCGCTGCACCAATCCAAAGCCAGGAGCCAGGTGCTTCTCCTGGTCTCCCATGAGGGTGCAGGGCTGAAGCACTTGGGCCATCCTCCACTGCACTCCCGGGCCACAGCAGAGAGCTGGACTGGAAGAGGAGCAACTGGGACAGAATCAGGCACCCCAACCAGGACTAGAACCCGGGGTGCCGGTGCCGCAGGAGGAGGATTAGCCAAGTGAGCCGCGGCGCCGGCCACCTGTATATTATACTTAATCATGACAGAGAAGGAGGGTTTTAAAGGGAGAAAATATGAGATTTTCATTTCCTATTGTAATGGCTTTAAAGATATCAAAATAAAAATGCATATAGATTATTAGAGGCTATGAAGGGTGGTAAGGAGGGAGATTGAGAGAGGTTGGATAATGGGTGCCAAACAGTCAGATAGAAGTAACAAGTTCTGTGTCTTACAGTAGTGCCATGTGACCAGAGTTCACAATAATGTTTGTGGAAAGAAGTGGAAGAGAGGAGCCAGCAGGCTCCAAACACAGAGAAAGCACAGAGAAAATACAAAAGCTAGTTTCCTGGTTTGGTTGTTTTATTCTGTGTTTTTGTGTTGAGATATTTCACTGTACCCCACAAAAACATACAAAGAATATATGATAATAAAAACTTTTTAAAAATAAGGAATAAAGAGGGAACATTTGTTTTGAGAGTTCTTATATATATTCATAACACTCATATATTAGAAGGATAAAAAGAAAAATATTCCACAGTGGAAAACATTACATATAAAAGAACTAGAATAAAACCTCAGCTATTTAAATAAATCATTCAATGCTAGAAGACACAGGATTCCACGTTCTACTCGAGAAACAAATTGTATTCATCTTGGGATGCTGGACTCAGCCCAGTTTAAAAGATAAGTGCAAGTAGTGACATCTTAAGGCAAACAATATCCCAAGAAGATTACCACATGGTTGTGGTACCTGAGGTAGAGGTGAGGAGAATTAATTTAAGACAGACTGTGACATTATACTGAGGAGTATGGATAGAAAACTATTAGGAGTCTTCAAAAAATTCACTGAAATTTCATATTGTAAAAATGTTTTGCATGGTTTTCAAAAGAACATATCAAAGTAAACATAGTTTAAATTTTTCTACAAAATTTGTGAAATAATCTTGTAAATTGAAACAGAATGTTTTAGAAGTATTATTTTTACAACAGGCACAAACTTTGCCAGCAATTTCTACTTCAGTGTGCTTGAAGAAATTATTCATCGTCCACAAATGTTCTGTTTTCCTCCTTAAAGGCATATGCAATGTTATATTTCATCATCCCCTTTGTTGCCGGGAAGGACAAAATAAATATTTGTCACTTCTGAGTTTCAACAAACTGTGTGCAATATATCAAACTCTTTCTTCATCAACTCAGTTTTCATCACTGTTTCAGATGCTGGCTTCTCCAGAATTTTACTGAATCTTGAAGTTAACACAACATGGAACTAGAAATAAATCCTTACAGCTTATATGGGACATATAGAACATGTTTATTACAATGTTTTCTATAACATCAGAGCTGTTGTATAAATATGAATGTCTTTCAACAGGGCAATCTTAAATGAAATATTACATATGTATGCAGAACATATATAGCTCTTATATTAAAGATTAGAAAACAAGATAAACTGAAATTTAGAATACAATATACATGAAACTAAATTGTATGCAGAATATATGAATACACAACCTATAGCAAAACATAAGTTGGTATATTTACCCAGGTATACGTATTGAATATCAGGTAGCAAGGTTTGTAAAGGCATTTAGCTCTAGTATTGATTATTTTAACCCATGTTCACATTGACACTGTGTAATTAAAATAACCATGAAAGAACAACTCAAAACTAAAATGAAAATGAAAACAAAATGAAGTGTACCCTTAGACTATAAAATCCTGTGCAATCTAATCTATTAATTAATCTTGTTTGAAAAAAGGACTCTTATAAGAATAAGTGATAATTAAATAATTTGTATTTGGAAAAGTATTTTACAGGTTGTTAACCTAAAAGTTTGTATCATTAGTTTGTGTGATATTGTATCTATTATTTAGCCTAGTTGGTGTTTATCGAACACAAACCGTGAAAATTATGGGTTTTAATGAAGAAATAGGGAATATTTCAGTAGTTCAAAAGAAAGAAAATACATTAAGACATACTAAGAATTAGTGCCATGTCAATAAATGTGTCAAAATTACATAGTTTTACATCATATGGGTTTAAAAAGAGGGAAAAGTGGGAAACCATGGAAGCAGATCTAGCATAATTAAAGGATTTTAAAATTGGAGGTAGGGAAGTGGAGTTTATATTTCCTGTTCAGAATGAGTAAAAAAGGGCTTAACTATATTTAGAAAATATTATATAATCTATACTGAGTAGAATATGGTATCCACAATGATGAAGTGTAAAAATTGAGACAATGTTACACAAGACTTCTAATGCTACAATGAGGAATGTGTTGTGGGTTAAGGTTTTTATATATTCAGAGCTCTTTTCAGACAATTAATCTGTTAATATTGTTGAAGGCCAATCAGAATACAAAAATACAGGAGGTAAAAACATGTGCTATAATATTAACTATAATGATTTAAGTGAGTTAGGAGATTTGAATCATAAGTGTATCTATGGAAATATATTTTGCTGTTGTTTGAAGTGCATTATGTTTCCAAAGTCATGGATCAATAGTACTAACAGAGTGGAGACTGATGCAGCTACATTTTCTAAAGATAGGGTCTTGGGGAAATGATTCCACTGGATTGACAGCTGGGGTTGAGCCCGCCATCTAAACACAATGACTTCACAAGGAGAGATGACATGGACGAGGATATTCTCTTGTCTACTTCCTAGTTTGCCGTGTGATCCTGTCTCCCCATGTGTTCTGCCATTTTTGGCCTTATCAGACTCCACAACAATCTTGGACTGAGAAGCTCCAAAACTATGAACCACAATAAAACTTCTTCCTTTGTAAATAGCTTATTTCATATATTTTAGTTTTAATAGTAAAAAAGCTCACTATAAGAAAAAATGATATCAGAGATATGAATTCATCACTATTGATTAAACTTAATATACAGAAGAGAAGGTTGGAAGGGTTGAAGGAGGAGGCTAGGGAAAAACTATAGTGCTGTAAGCAGAATGTTATGGGCAACTCTGAAAAAGGCTCAGAATTCCAGAATCATGATAGAAATGTGGATAGTAAAATCCATGCTCTTGTAGTCTTAAACCAGTGAGAATTCTGTTGTGCTACACTGTGCAAAGGAAGCTGGCTTTATTTTGCCCTTGTCCTTGATACTCTGTGGGACGCTGAACCTAAAAATTGTGGGCAATTTGTTTTTCAGAGAAGGTTTCAGGCCTTCAATCTGCCATGTGACTGTTGTTGATTGCTATTAGTTTTGCAATGAGAATTTGAAGCAAGGAGGGCAGATTTGAAAGATTTCCAAAATTTGATGCCTGACCAGAAAATGAGCAAAGAAAAAGTGTATCTAGGAGAGAGTGTGATGGAGAAACCTTTTGCTACAGAAATAATCTCAATTCATAGGGAGTGGTGTGCTAATGGGCTAATCAATGGCAGAAAGCTAATAATGGCATTTCAGAGATTGTGAGACAGCCCCCTTATATTACAGTCACATCAGATGCTTGGAAGTGAACATTTGTTTCAAAAACTTTCCAGGACAGAATACTTTCAGGAAACATCCTAGGGTTCCCTGCTAAGTCAGGGTCAGCTAGGATCTGGTTTGTCATCCCAGTGCCCTGAAGTGCCCTGCTTCAAGCAGGCCCAGGTAGGATTTCTGCTGGTGGCAGACCGTGGTTCTGCAGACATGTAGAATGAAAGAACTGTGGTGTCATGACTGCAGTTTCCACTGAGATTTCAATGGAAAGCCTGAAAGGCCACTCAGAGTTGTGCAGCAAGTCAAATGTACTAATAGGGTCATGTCTGATAAGGCTGTGAGAGTTAAGCTGTGGTGAAGACCCTAGAAAGTTCAAAGTGATATGGGAGAAATAGGCAGGAATTGAGATAGGAACAAATGAGCTGGAAGATTGTCTCACAAGGTCTTCACAGGCCTGCACTGTAACTTCACCCCTACCTGTCAACACACTATGCCAGCTTTCCTGTGATGCACCCATGTCTCATCTGGGATCAGGAAGGAGATGCCATGATGGCCATGTGGAACTTAAACTCCCCAGGGGGGTGCTATGAGACTCCCATAAAGCATCAAGAACACTAAATCCTGCCTGAATCCCACATCATTTGTATATTCAGTTAGGACACTGTCCCCTACCCCATCAAGGGAACTATTGTTTATGGGACTGGCCTCTTGGCTTGTTGCCCTTGCTATGGTCTTTCTCTGACCTGCTACCATATGTTCTCCTCACAGACATCTCAAGGGCCTGTCACCAGTGATTATCTCTCAGCATGGGATTGCCCACACTTATGTGTAAATGTATTCCTACTCTCTCACTTTAAATAAATCATTCTCTCATTTGTGCTCTTTAATTATCCCTCTCCTTTGGATCCTTTATCTCTGTAGGGTAAAGAACTTGGAATACAATAGAGGTTTCCACCTCAATTTTAAAGTTATTTCAGACAACCTGTCATCTTGGGGATAGATAGGCCACACAGAGCCACTGCAGATAACCACCCTAGGGCAAAGCCATGAGGAAAAGTAGCATCAGAGTTCCTGCAGACAGTTTCAACCAGGGTGATGCCTAGAAGAGGTGAGAGACAAGATTCCCATCCATGAGACTGAAGCACAGAGGGGTGGGACTACCCTTCTTTACTGTGTCATGGATGCCAGACATGAAACTTCAGAATTTACTGCTTGCTCTGCTGGATTTTGGATTTGTTTTGGTCCAATTAATAATTTCTGTTTCCCTATATCCCCTTTTAGGAATAGAAGTGTATACCCTCCATTGTACCTTGGAAGTACACAAAATACTTTTGGATTGTATAGATTCACAGTTAAGGGGGTTTACTTTGAGTTTCAGATGAAATGTGGACCCTAGAATTTTAAATTAATATTGAACTGTGCTGGTGCTGTGGCTCAATAGACTAATCCTCCGCCTGCTGTGCCGGCACACCGGGTTCTAGTCACAGCTCATCACAGCCCGATTCTGTCTTGGTCGTTCCTCTTCCAGGCCAGCTCTCTGCTGTGGCCCGGGAGTGCAGTGGAGGATGGCCCAAGTCCTTGGGCCCTGCACCCGCATGGGAGACCAGGAGAAGTACCTGGCTCCTGGCTTCAGATCAGCGCGGTGCGCCAGCCGCAGCAGCCATTGAGGGGTGAACCAACAACAGTAAAGGAAGACCTTTCTCCCTGTCTCTCTCTCTCACTGTCCACTCTGCCTGTCAAAAAAAAATTAATATTGAACTAAAAATTTTGAGACTTTCAGACTAGAATAGGTGTATGTTTTCTGTGAGGTCATGGGTTTCAGGAGCCAGGAGTGGAAAGCTATAGTTTAACATGCAGACATTTTAGATTCAAAGTCATGGATTGATGGTAAGTTATAGGACAAATTTCCTCCAGTTAGATTTTGAGAGGTAGGTATTTTGACAAGTGGACAGATTGCACTGACTTGTTAGGATGGAGGTCTGTGACTGAATGATGATGGTTTTAAAAAGAGATGCACGGGGACTGGTGCTGTGGGGTAGCAGGTAAAGCCTCTGCCTGCAGCACTGGCATCCTAGATGCATGCCAGTTTGAGTCCTGGCTGCTCCTCTTCTGATTCAGCTCTCTGCTATGGCCTGAAAAAGCAGAAGACGGCCCAAGTCCTTGGGCTCCTGCATCCACATGGGAGATCTGGAAGCAGCTCCTGGCTCCTGGCTTTGGATCAGCGCAGCTCCAGCCATTGTAGCCATCTGGGGAGTGAACCAGCAGATGGAAGACCTCTCTCTCTCTGTCTCTACCTCTCTGTAGCTCTGCCTTTCAAATAATTAAATAAATATTAAAAATAGAAGAGAGAGAGATAGACGGGACCTACATTATGGGTGAAGCTGACACGTGAGAGTCGGGATTTCTTATGGGCTCCGATTCATATCCCACATGTGCCACTTCCTATCTAGCTCCTACTCCCATTATCCAAAGAATGGCCTGCCTAGGGCAGGCCAAGTTCTTTACATTATAGGCACAAATTCAGTGCCCACCATCATAGGATACACATATAGGGATTTTACTTATAGATCCTAGATAGAGAGGGCATGAAGTGTTGGAAGCGAGATCTTGAGTCCATGAGGCATGGATGAAAAATCATGCGGAGAGTGAATAAAGGAGGGTTATGGGGAAGGAGAGATGGACAGAGACAAACAGAGCAAGTGCACTAGAGAGAAAGTCATAGTATTTCACTGATATATAAAGGTACAAAAAGTGGATCACATTTAAGTTCTTAGACAAATACCTAAATGGTTCCTGTAAAGGAAAACGATGGGGAAGCATGGAGCCCAGTTTTCCAGGTTTCATAGATGCTTCTTAATTCTTATCTCTGGCTGCTGGTTTGTGACATTGAGCATGATGTTCTATTTCTAAAACCTTGGCAGTAACCTCTGCTACATTGTTCTCATTACAGAGGGGTCTTTATAAAGCACTAACTGTATTTTTAAATGCTTTTGAATTCGTTCATCTACTTGTATTCAACAATAAACTTAGATTTGACCTGAGTCTTTTCTCCATCAGTATTTTAACATTAATAGAAGATATTGTGCCAAACTATTTCTTTCATTCGAACTTTTAGCTTTACATTTATGAAATAGATCACAAATATAATGACACTTCATCCCACACTTTTTTCCAAGGTATTCATTCATATTCAATTATTCTGTTATCTCTCTCTTTCCAATAAATTTGGCAGAAGTGTCCCATCCTTCAAATTTTTCACTGTCGAAAAAATAAGATATAATACTGTTCTATTCTGCATTTCAAATATATTCCCTGTTCACTTGTTACTTGAATTCATATTCAGAAACTTATATTTTGTAAAAGGGTAGAGAAGTGATAAAGTGAAAAGTGTTTTAGTAAAATAATATATTCAATAACTATCCAGCTGAATGATATTATGCTAAAAATATCTTCTACAGTTGAAATCCAGTTTTTATATTTCTTTGTAGCATTTTGAATACAGTAATAACTTATTTTACATATAAATTCCAAGATTATTAAAGAGAGTGTAGATTTAGAGAAAGGAAGTGACATAACTTTCTATGGATTTTTGCAGTCCATTCCTAACAATATCTCTCCCTGCTGTGAATGGTGAGGAGAATGAATTAGAGTGATTAGCTAGTAGGTTTTGGTGTATAGAAGTCTCTGGTGTCCCTAAACATTCTGCTATAAAGCTCTTTCTACGAAGTGCTTAACTTTATGAATTTAAAAAATGTCCTGCATAAAAAATGCATTCATGAAAATTCAGCCATCAAATTAACCATTCCTTTCATAAATGGGAAATAGAGCTATTGAAAGGTGTCTACGGAATATAAAGCGATTGGTGTCCATTTCCCTTCTGCTCCCATAAATTGATGATTTAACTTAAATTCTCAGAAATGTGGCTTTACTTATTTTTGTTGTCGTTTATGTCATCTTATTTGGAAAATCCTTGCAACCTACCTTGCATTTCCAAATGGATCACTGGGTTTTCTTTATATAGTTAGCTCATGGGTAATGTTATTTGCTCACAAAAATGATAAGGAATGACAAATCTGTCTTCTAATATTGGCTTTGAATAATGTGATTAACAATAAAAAATTATCTGGTGTAAAAACATTTTATATAACATTTTAATAAAGAATCTTCCTAGTTATCTCCTAGATGAAATCAATTTTTTTCATAAAAATGTTAAATCCTCAATTTTATGGTTAAAAATCTTTAAAATTCGATATCAATTGTTTTTTTCATAAATGGTTTAGTTTCTGAAAGAGATGAGAAATTACTTCTAAATTTTCTACTGAACAAAAATGGCAGATGTCTTCTATAGCAGTTGGAGGTTTTAGTAGTTAGGTGAAAATAAATACAAATTGTACTGTTTTTAAAATAATTATTAGGATCACTTTTCTCTGAATCAAGTTTGAAAACCTAATTCATCATAAAGAATTAAGTTAAAAATACTTGTCAAGCCAACTATGATTATCTAGATATCAGAACTGTCTGAGCTGGATATTGTACAACATTCCCATAAGCTTCAAAATGAGATTTAATCGTATTTTAACATTTTTCTTTTTCTGAAAAATGGACAAAAAATAAAGCATGATTCGTTGCCCAACTAAATAATAATTATCTTTTTTTAAAAAAGCTAAATACTGCGCCTATGACTCATAACTAAACATTTACTGTATAATTTTATATGCTATTAGCTTTTATGTAATAGGCATGATATGGAGATTTACTAAGACTAAGATGAGATAAAGATTAATAGGTATTTACAGAATTGTTTAATTTGTTGCTATTCTGTATGTTCATTCAAAATTATGATGAAACTGTTAGTCCTGCATATATTTATGAAAGCAGGGTCAGTTTTTTTCAAAGCCAATTTTAGTGTACGCATATATCCTTACAGAAGCAAAGATCTCATGTTGGTTAACACCATGGTTTTCTCACAGTCCAGTAGTTATCTTCTGTAGCTACATCCTGATTTACTGATAGAGAATGTTTACAAAGAAACGTTAATGCAGTAAAGACTTCAATAATATTGATTGACACTATGACATCAGGTCAGTTGTCTTTACTTCGAATGATATCTGTGGTGACTCCATGATTACAATACAGGTCATATTCAATCCATATAGAAGTGGGTACTTTCGTTATAATGGATTTACTTTTTGTCTTTTTTCATTTCTTGTCTCATTTTGTCTTCTTCCTCAATCTCTTCCATCTGTTTAACAAAAGTTCTTTTCAAAATGTTCCACTAGTGGCTACATAAACTACCTGTATACAATAATTTAAATTCAGAATTTCAACTGATACTGAGTCTCAGAAAAACATTCTCAAATATGCAATGTTTCTTGGAATTAATGAAATCAAAACCAACAATGCTTAATACCTCATCCAGCTAACCTTTCTTGAAATAGTTTGTCATTATTTTTCTCCCTAACTGAACATTATTCAAATCCTCTGAATGCAATTAGCTAGAAAACTTTCATATTTGACATGCCAGAGTCAAATTCAATACAGAACATCTAGAATTTTATGAATTTATTTTGACATTCAATAAAAGGTGATTTTCCTTTATAGCCAATCACCATAATAGAATAAAATAGTTCCTGTAATATTAGAAGGAAAGGGAGATTAAATTTTTATTTCAAATAAAAACAATCTCCAATTGTCCAAATTTATCAATGCCCCATATTTCTTATGATTTTCAATAATCAACATTATACATAAGTTAAAAATTAAAATGCTAACTTCACATGCCTACACATACAAAATTACTGCAAAGTGTTAGTGGAAAAATGGAATCAAACTATTAGTTTATTTTGGGCATAAAAAATTTGAAATCAATGCACAGTTCTTCATAATACACATTTTTCATGAACTTTTTGAAGGCATCTCATACTTACACATCTGCTATTAGGCTCAATTTTTCCAATAAAATATTTACTTATGCAGAGCCTTATTTTTGTGCTTATCAGAAATTAAAGTAGGAAAGGTATATTTCAGGAAATAACAGTTAGACCTGTTTGCTTTTCCAACTGTTCCAGTCACTAGAAATGGCACCTTAGTTGCTCTTCCCAGAAGGATGATGTCAATATCGACTTCCCATGATTGTTGAAAGGGAGTCTGAAAGTGCCTGGCATAGAGTGGTGATTCAATAATTACTAACCTTTGGCATGTATAATCCTCCTTTAGGGTACAAGAGGAGTGATCACTGACTCCAAAAAATAGGAAAAACACAGCATTCTTCTATACCATGTTTTCATTACTGGATACCTATTCTCTTCATATCTGAGGATAATTGAGCATCTTCAGTGTCCCACAGAAAACCTAGGTCTCCTCTTTTTCCTCCTCATTCCTTTTCTTCTACATAAGCATTATCATATTTTAAATACATATGAAGTTATTTCCAAAAGTTCATGGGAAATGGAATTAAAGGAGTTTTTATGGTACAAAAACTTCAGAAATTCATGCATACAATGAGAATTCATAAAGTTTATTGAACATGTGTATTATAAAAAACACTATGGATTTCAAAATCGTTGTACCATAAAAAACTCATTTTTCCATTGTATTTTCTGTGAACTTTTTGAAGCTTCCACATACAAGTTAGACACTTGGTTAACTGTGAAATATTTCTTTCACCACCATTCATTTCTCCTAGATCCCAGTGTTTGTTTATATTCTAGAAATAGAAGTAATGTTTTTCAGTTTAACTCATGCCAAGCATTTCAGACACTATTAACATTATCTACAGCAAATTTAATTGGGAAGCTAATATCAGGGCAACTTGATCATACTATTATTTAGATGTTTTATCATCTAGACCCTAAGGCTATTCTTATTGAAGTCTTCACTTGCAACTCTTAGTGAAGTCCAAATGTAATCCCCTCATATGCTGTAAGCTAGTCTTTTACCCATCTAGAGATGGGCTTAAACCCAAATTTGTATGATCAGTCATGGTGAGGAAAGAAAGAAGGAAGCATCTTTTACACTGGGGCCATAGATGCCAACTAAGGGAGACAAGACAAGAAAACGTAAGAGGGGCTGTCCAGGAGCAGTGACAGCTATTTCTAGTCATGGGAAGTGACCAGCAGAGCCAAAACTAAAGTCCTACATCTGTAGATGGAGCTAGTGGAGCAAGTGAGGCTGGTTAGTAAAGTCATCAGATCTATATGTCCTAAACATTTAAGGGTAGAGTGTAACAAATTCAATCCCATGACTACCAAACAGAAAACTGAATAGACAAAGTGGATAGTGCCACTGATACACTCTCATTTATTCCACACATGCAACCTGTGAATTAAGGTTTATCATCATTCTTACTCAAATTACAAAACTGATTTTTAGGAAGTTACATGACCTTGCTTAAGGACCATGGCTGATAACTGTTAGGGCTTTTGTTTGAAATCAAGACTTTTTGTAGGAAAGGTCAAGCTTTTAATTACTAAACCGTGCTTTTCAGAAGGCTCAAGTAGTGCAATCTGTGTAGGTGCAGAAAGTATAGCAGGACTGATCCAAGTGTCTGATCCGATTGTAATAAATTTTTTAGTTGGAATTGACTAAAAATATCTAATTTAGTAATAGATGATCTAAAATGTTATTATTTTATAACCATGTAAATTTTTGCAGTCTACGGCTTTTTCACTATTGTTGCTGGTGAATATATTTCCAATTTCATACTGCAGAAATGTAGATAAGACATTTTGCATGTCAATGATTTTCAAAAACTTAAAAGTGATACAGATATGTAAATCAAGATCTTACATCCATTTGTATCACTTTTACCAGCCTTCCTTTCTTTCTTCTTTTTTTTTTCCTCTTGTGCCTTGCCTTCCTGTCTCCTCCTCCATGCTCTTTTTCATTCTTTCTCTCTTTTTTTTTTTCTTTATCCTCCTGGTAAAGGAGGGATTCTAAAGCATACAACTTCTCTGAAATCTTGTTGTGAGTGTCTGTGTTTCTACTGTGAGTAGATGCATATATTTTCTTTTTCAAACCTGAGTATCAAATGCCTTCTTGAAATCCTAAAGTAAGTACTGGAAATAAAGCAGTTATTTTCCTTCATCATAGAGAAAAGAAAGAGGCGTACAAACAACTTTTCATTTTCTGGTAGCCTGCCACAGATGAAGTTTACACTAATTAGAAATCGTCTGGAGGCAGGAGAGCAGATTGAGCCTTCGGCTGGAAGTGCTTCCTGACAGGTGGTTCACCACAAAGCAACATTACAATTACCTAACACACTGTTTGATTTGTGTAAACCTCATTACTACTCACATTATTTAATGAACTATGAGCATTCCTTCACCTCCCCGCAGATTGCAGCGCTCCATTTCCATTTCAATTGCATCCTTTAGGCCAATTTGTCTTAAGAGCAAATATTGCCTTGAATTCAAAATTCTGAATTTGAATAGAGTTTTAAAACATCGACCTAAAACTAATCAGTGAAAGGGTAGACTACACTTTGTTCACAATATTAATAATATTTAACCTTTTAGTTTATATTTCCCCATGAATAAAAAAGAAAAACTGATTTTTCCCAATGTGTAGGAATATGCATGTTGAGTCTGTGTTGCCATGTGTGGTGAGGTGGAAAATTGAAGCAATTATCCAGATAATTCAAGCCTCAAACCACAAAATTGCTCAATTCTTAAGTTTTCTTTGTGTATGTCTGCAGACTCTGAAAATTCATTTAAATGAACAAAAATATTGTCACTTCGTTCAAAAAAAGTCCTAATCTTCATTATAATAATCTTAACCTAAACTTTTATGTTTTAATATCTCTTAGAGTTTCTTTCCTGAAAACAGAATAAAGTTTATTCATATTTTCCCAGAGAAGCAAATAAAAGAACCTGATAAAATAAATATAACATTCTATAATTTACTCTATTAAAGCATTTCTCTAGATGACCTGGTATGTGCCTAGTATTATGTTACATGTATGAATCATTTAAAACAAATCTAAGACCATTTGTGTTTTTGAAGAATATATAAATATTCACAGGAGACAAACTAGAAGAGTGGAAACAAAATTATATTAAATGTGAAAGAATTGTGTGTGTACTGGGTAATAGGGGAGAGAAAGTAGGCATTGTTTTCTACTAATAATACATTTGCTAATTCACTCATCTTCCATCTTCACCCTGTAAGTTACTTAGCTAATAGTTGGCAAGGACATTGCTTCTGTTCTCTTACTATCTAATAAACAGACTCATGATTCTTTTGTTGCTTGCAACTAAAGTTGTATGTTTTCAAGTTGAACAAAATCTGCTCTCAACTTACTTTCAACTTTTGTCAGTAATTATCAACTTCCAGAAGCTTCTCTTCCAGTCAAATAGTTTATTTAATATCCTCTTCTAAAGATACTCTATATTTTTCTTCTTTGTTCACTCATCAAAGTTCCGTCAGTAAAGAATTGACTGAGCACAGTTCTGCCTGACTTCAAAGTCTGACTTTTTCATACTATCTTTCACTCAAGTCTTTCAGATCCAGCAAAAATATTCTTTTGCAGTCCTCATGACAATCGTGCTGCAGTTACCAACTATCCATAAGTCTGTGACTTAACAATTCAAAAGTTTATGGTGTTACACTTCCAAAGTTGGTTACTAGAAGGATCTGCTCAATGCTGATATTCAGAAACTGAGTTAAATGGACACTTCCTCTTGACATGTGTTACATAACTCAGGAGCTGCCTAAATGGAATGTGATGAATCAGGAAATCATTCTGTGGTAGATTAAAGGTGGTTCAGATTTTTTTTTTCTTAGTTCTTTAATTAAGTCACAGAGTTTATTTCCTTTCCTTTAAATGAGTCCTGGTTTTAGAGACATTCTTAATAAATACAGTGTGGCAAAAGTGACATATATGAGTGCATGGTAGGTCACAAGATGCCCAGAAGCTTGAAAGCTCAGAATGCTCACTCAGGAAGTTCTGAGACTCTACCTAAGAAGTTGTGCTACCTGACGCATCCAGGTGGTGGAAGCAATCTATTGTTACAACAGATCCTGCATACTTAAACCATTCAGCCCCCCATGTGAATGATATAATTTTGTACCTTTCAGCTGAAAACACTAAATGATTTCTCTCACCTCATCCTACAGAAGAATCTCCAATCCAATCCTTGTTTGGACTCCTGACCTACAGATCAGGAGCTATACTGAAATGTTTAAAGCTGCTACTCTTTGAGGTACTATATTATTATTAGCGATATGTAAGTACCATAGACTCCTAAAGTCTTCACTTAGTGACACATGTTCACTTTTTGTGAGGACTAATTAGCCAGAAAAATGCCAAGTCAGCAGAGGAGTGCTAAATCAATGACTATCACATTCATGATGATAACAAATGTCCAACATGTTTTATAATGTAAACTCTCCTTTTTTTGAGTCTTTTGAAATTAGCTTGCAAATTACTTGTGTGCTTCTATTGGCATATTTTTTATTTTGAATTGTTATTTAAATATGTTATTTTAGCAACTGCTTTAAATGACTGGTTTTAAAATGTGTTCTAAGCTTTGAAACATTAAGTCATCAGTAAATGATAAAAAAGAGAGAACTCAGAAAGTAGTTGTATGAACCAAGCTCACAAAGTAGGAAGGACTACTGTGGATAATATGCTAGATAGTATATTCAGAACACAAATTTACAAATAAAAATGAGGAAATGTATCAGAAAAAGAGCTAATAGGGTGGTAGGGTAGCAGAAAATAATAAAAGATCTGGAAAACAAGGAAGAGGGTTTCATGTGTATTTGGTGCGATATTTATTTCAATAATATTGGGTCATAATTAATATAGATTTGGTTACAAATTATTCTGGCAAAGACACAATGAGTTGGTAAGACTACAGAGAGATTCTAGGATATGTTTTATTACTCATATGTTTTAGACAATATTAGAGGTGGTAAGAACGAAAAGGAAAAAGCTCATTTGAAAGATAATTAAAAATGCTAAGCATTCATGTTGCTTAGGAATCTTATAAACAGATTCAACTTATCCAAGATGAAAAATGGGAGAATATAGTGTGCTGTCAAAATAACATGGAAATTTTTTTTTTGATTTTTAATTACTCAAAAGTTTCATGTTTTTATTTAGCTTTCTGACTCTGTGCTTGTGCCTTCAACACTTTCACAACAATTTTCTGCTCCTCGATAAGGAAAGCACGCTTGATCCTGTCACGGACACATTTAGCACACATGGAACCACCATAGGCCCTGCTGACGTGTTTTTTGGTTTTAGACGATCTCATCAGGACTTTAGGTCTCACAGCACGAACCCCACGAAGTCTGCCTGGGCACACACCACATGCAGATTTTGGTGCCTTCCCAACCTTCTTAGTATAAAGGTAAACAATTCTGTTACCAGGAGTTCGGGACAGTCTGGTTTTGTTGGAGGCTGTATTGTAGGAGAGCCTCCGGCGGCACGTCAAACGCTGGACCATTGTGGCTGCCTCTAAGCACCGTCCCGGAAGAGCAATTTTTGGCCAGCTCTATGGCTCACTTGGCTAATCCTTCGCCTACAGCGCTGGCACACCGGGTTCTAGTCCTGGTTGGTGCACCAGTTCTGTCCCGGTTGCTCCTCTTCCAGTCCAACTCTCTTTTGTGGCCCAGGGGTGCAGTGGAGGATGGCCGAAGTGCTTGGGCCCTGCACCCTCGTGGGAGACCAGGAGAAAGCACCTGGCTCCTGGCTTTGGATAGGTGCAGTGTGCTGGCCATAGCGGCCATTTGGGGGGTGAACCAACGGAAAAAGGAAGACCTTTCTCTCTCTCTCTAAATCTGATTGTCAAATAAATAAATAAATAAATAACATGGAAATTTTCATAGGTTTAACTAGAAATCAGGATCATTGTATAGATCTATTTTGCCTAAATTAAGTTTATCTTGCTGAATCTTCAGATAAGTAAATTTATTTAAGAAAATATGCAAGGAAATTGAAAAAAAAATTCAGACGTTGAGGGAACTATTTATTTTTAAATAATCAAGAGTATTAGTATTTTTCCAAAGTACATGTATATTCTTAGACTTTCAGTTAAAGCATTGCACAAATAGCCATTAATTGAACTAAAATTAGAAATTCAGTTCCCAGAGTTTTTAAAAAAATAATGTTGCTTACTATATAGTTCTCAAGTATTTATTTTCTGAGTGTTTAACCAAAACAATAACTATATATATAGCAAATTTATACTTAATAAAATCTTATAAAAATAAAAATATCTTATAACATGCTAAATCAAACATGGAGTTGAAATACTTACAATGTATGTAGTATCATAAAAGGTGAAATATAGATTCTGTTCAAATTCTACTGTAGCAAGTGAAAAACCCTAAAATGTAATATGTTGAAATGAAGTCTGTAAATATCTACCAGTGCAGAGTGGGTGATTCATATAGCAGGTAAGACACTTCTTAAGATGCCTGCCTCCCACATTGGAGACCTTGTCTCCACTCCTGCTTCCAGCTTCCTGCTATTTCATAGCCAGGAAGATAATACGCTTTTGGTTCCCTGTCACCTACCTGAGAGGTTTGGATTGAGATCTGGCTTCTAGGCTTAAGCCTGGCCCAACCCCTGCTGTTGCAGGCAATTGGGAAGTGTGGACCAGTGGATAAGAGATTTGTATTTCTCAATCTGCCTGCCTTTTCTGTCTCTTTCTCTGTGTTTCAAATAAATAAAATTTTAAATCAAAGTTAAGTACCAGGGTAATTTTTCCTTCATGACTAATTCTTAGTGTGTCTCCTGACTCCTGGCTTCAGGCTGAACCAGCCCTGGCTGTTGCTGCCATACGGGGAGTGAACCAATGAATGGAAAATCTCTCTCTCTCTCTGTCGCTCCTTCTCTCTCTGTAACACAGACTCAAATAAATAAATAAATCTTTTTAAAAGTTCAAGAAAAATGCATAATATGCAAAAATGTGTGCATTTGAACAATATTTTTACCAAAAAACTTATTCATGAATTTCCCATCTTTATACCCTTAGGTAAAACACAATGTTAAATGGTGGGATGGGAATTTCACACAGCAGTTAAGACGTCCCTTGGGACACTTGCATCACATATTGAAGGCCATAGGTTCATTTCCTAACCCAGCTTCTGCCTATGTGCGGCCTCTAAGACGGCAGATCAGCTCTGAGGTACTTGTGAGGGAACTAGATTAAGTTCCAGGCTGCTGGGTTCAACCTTCCCCAGCCCCAGCTCTTGCAGGCAATTGAACCAGGACTGAACCAGCAGATGGACAATTTCTCTCTCTGACCATCTCTGTCACTCTCTCTCCATCTTTCAAACAAATAAACAATTTTTTATAAATAAATGTTCCTGGTTTTCCTGTGCTTTTTGTTGTTCTCCATTAAAAAAAAAAAATCTTGCACTTCAGTTATAAATAATAGTGCAATTAAAAAAAAAGTAACTTGAAAGCCATCAACAAACCAGTTAGCTCTGAGTGCTGCAAGGAATTAAAAATTCAAATGGCATAGTATAATTAATTAATTACTTAGCTAGTTAAGCAGCTACTTACAATACTCTCCCAAAATACCACTGCCACTACTTTTTCTTTTTTTTCAATTTTTAGTTTTTTTTTTTTTACAGAAGATCAATTTAGTATATATTAAGTAAAGATTTCAACAGTTTGCACCCACATAGAAACACAAAGTGAAACATACTGTTTGAGTACTAGTTATAGCATTAAATCACAATGTACAGCACATTAAGGACAGAGATCACACATGAGGAGCAAGTGCACAGTGACTCCTGTTGTTGACCCAACAAATTGACACTCTAGTTTATGGTACCAGTAACCACCCTAGGCTCTTTTTTTTTTTTAATTTTATAAATTGTTCCTTTTTTTTTATAACTTTTATTTAATGAATATAAATTTCCAGTGTACAGCTTATGGATTACAATGGCTTCCCCCTCCCATAACTTCCCTCCCACCCGCAACCCTCCCCTCTCCCGCTCCCTCTCCCCTTCCATTCACATTAAGATTAATTTTCAATTCTCTTTATACACAGAAGATCAATTTAGTATAAAGATTTCAACAGTTTGCACCCACATAGAAACACAAAGTGAAACATACTGTTTGAGTACTAGTTATAGCATTAAATCACAATGTACAGCACATTAAGGACAGAGATCCCACATGAGGAGCAACTGCACAGTGACTCCTGTTGTTGACCCAACAAATTGACACTCTAGTTTATGGTACCAGTAACCACCCTAGGCTCTTTTTTTTTTTTAATTTTATAAATTGTTCCTTTTTTTTTATAACTTTTATTTAATGAATATAAATTTCCAGTGTACAGCTTATGGATTACAATGGCTTCCCCCTCCCATAACTTCCCTCCCACCCGCAACCCTCCCCTCTCCCGCTCCCTCTCCCCTTCCATTCACATTAAGATTAATTTTCAATTCTCTTTATACACAGAAGATCAATTTAGTATAAAGATTTCAACAGTTTGCACCCACATAGAAACACAAAGTGAAACATACTGTTTGAGTACTAGTTATAGCATTAAATCACAATGTACAGCACATTAAGGACAGAGATCCCACATGAGGAGCAACTGCACAGTGGCTCCTGTTGTTGACCCAACAAATTGACACTCTAGTTTATGGCGCCAGTAACCATCCTAGGCTGTCGTCATGAGTTGCCTATGGAAGCCTTCCAAGTTTACCGACTCTGATCATATTTAGACAAGGTCATAAAAGACAGAGTGAGGATAGTAACCAATGATCCTAAGAGTGGCATTTACCAGGTTTGAACAATTATACAGCATTAAGTGGGGAAGAGGACCATCAGTACACACAGGTTGGGAGTAGAGCCATTGGTGGTAGAGTAGAGGTTATGATTACAAAGGAATGAGGCCCAAGTGCACTAGACAGGGCCTAGAACAAAGGACAGAGTCATTATTAGAGGAGCTAAGAAAGGTGCTGTCTAAGCTACAATTAAGTTTTCTGATTGAGAGGCAAACAGAACCTGATAGAAGGGGCTTGATAATAATCTGGTGGGCTTTAGGCCTTGTAAATTCAGAGGCCCAGACCTATCTATCTTTTCACATGGGGTACATCCTGAGGGAGGTGTGAACCTCCTGGGGGAAGGCACCCTGTTGACTTTCATTACTTAGCTGGCCTGGGAGGAGAGCTGGCCAGGTAAAGGCAGGTGGCATCTCTAACAAGAAATTTACAGTTCTGCCTGCAATGTTGCTGACCCTACGTGGCCATCCCCTCAGCTGCAGTGGTCACTTTGGAAGTTGGGCTGAGTGAAGGGCTTTTCAGCTTAGAGCCAATAAGATCTGTGGCTCTGACCTGGCATCCTTCGACTCCAGGGCAGGTCCATTTCCAGTGATCCAACTCTTGGCAGAGCTGCCAGGGCTCTTCACAAGCTGACTTCTGCTGAAGCCCAGGCTTACCACATTGAAAGCCACTGCAGTGGACTGGCCTGTTGGGTCTCCTTGAGGGCAGATCACTGTACAGATCAGCCATTAATAGGCCTGCCACCCATTGCTTCTGATGCCTAGCTTTCTTTTCCTCCTGGTTTGTGTTAAAGCAGACCAGAGGATGCAAGTCAAGGGAGCGCCCAAGTCCCATCTCTAATCTTCGGTGGCCTGAACTACAAGTCGATAGTCACAGGCATGTTCTGTAGTAGTTTTTCTAAGGTAGACAATGCCCATGAGGAAAATTATATTCTCACTTTAAAACTTTCTTTCCCTTTGGTCTGAAAGGGAGGTTTTTTCTACTTACTGTATACTTCGCTGATGGCGATGTGAATCTAGCTATGAGATTATTATTTAAGTTCTTATTTTGGCTATGCTATTATACAAAAATGTTAGCCATCTCTTTTATAAGGTCTAAAGATTAAATTGTGCATCCTACAGATTCCTTCATAATAGAATTAGTTTCCTACCTTGAAGAGAATAGAGAAATGAAAGAACAAGTTGGGCTTAGAATAGAGAAATGAGGGAGCAAGTCCTAGATTGCTTGCTGACAATAGCAATATCACATGAATACTTAGCAAACCGTTTCAACCATTAGATAACAACTTAAGAAAACATTTACCAGAAGGTCCAATGCCTTCTATAAATTTTAAGAATCATGTATTTGAAAACACCTCATAAATATCTAACATGGTATAGTTTGTTTAGCCAGTAAACTTAAGCACAACCATCTAAAATGTTTTTAGTTTCTTTCTACCAACAAGTCTAAAACATATGATACACAGATTCAGGTCACACAAATTAAAATATATCTTTGATTGATTTTAGCAGCTTAAATTTATGGACAATCTTATCTATAAGCCATTTAAAATAAAACTCTTAATAAAATTTCCCCATGTGGACATACAATATGTACACACATATAATATAGCATAATAGACCAATATAACAATTTTAATAATAGCTTTTAAAATCTTTAACTCTTTTTGTAGATTGCCAATTGATTTGAATTGCTTTTTCTTTTTAGTAACCTCAGTTAACCATACTTTGTCTCAGTTGGTACTGTTAATACATTATTGGCTTCATCTGTTTACAGAGCCATCCCAAAGTACTGAATACAATAAAAGTGGCTGGAAAAAGTCCATAGGAACCTATAGGAGGACAGCTAAACACAGAACCAACAACGCTTTAGTTTTATGAGCAGCAGATCATATATAACTGTGGATGACAAAAGACTTTAAGTCGCCATGTTTAAAATTATAAACTCATCAACCAACAAGAGGCACTTGCTTACTTCACAGTATTTTTGAAAGCACCTGTAGGATTTTACAAGTATTTAACCCTTTAGGCCTCTGGGGCTTTCTCATTAAGATAACTATCATGTCTAGTAACACAAGATCATTAGACTTTTTAATTCTCAAACATTTGTATTAATAGCATTTTCCATTATAGAAACTTAAAGTTTGGTACCAGGTCACATCTTGACAGTATTTCTAATATAATCCAAATAGCCTGATTAGTTGGTGTCTCTATAAGATGACAGACATAGGTCCTTCGAGTTTTTCAGCTGGGCCCAAACTGGAAAAACCAAAGTCCAGGATTTACTGGAAATTTTAGAGACCAGATTGTTTGAAACTTTGATTTTTTGAATGCCTGTCAAGAATGCCAAGAAGGCTCAAAATCCAAAATATCTGGTTGAAATAAGATTCCTTAAAATCATGACATAACATAGACCAAATTTGATCATTGTTACAAGGTGATTATTCAAATTTTTGAAAATAAGCAATTTTTAGTTTTATTTTATTTTTTTGCATTGTTTCAGCTTTTTTGGGTCTCTTTCCCAAAGGGTTTTATTTAAGGGAGCAGCTCATTCCAGTGCCCCGGGTGTAGGGCCAGCGTCCCCACCGAGAACGCTTGCAAATCTGTCTCCCATCATCCTTTCTCGAGGTCACAGAAGACACGCGTGCGTGTCCCAGGGCATGGGCGGGCGAGGGTCGGGTCCTACGTGCCCGCACGGGCCTGCCCGCGCGCCGGAGTCCGGGCCTCCACGCGCACATGCCTACCCTGCAGGCGGGGCTGGTGGTCTCCCCCAGAGTGAGGGGAGCGTGGAGGCCCGCACAGGGCTGGGACGCGGAGACACGTGTGGCAGGGTGGGCCGCAGGCAGGACGACCCCTGCTCTCACCGCTCACCAAGCTCCAGCTCTGCAGTCTGAGGGGCCCCGAGGGCTTCCGGAATCCGGTGTGAATCAGGGGCACAGCTCCGGAAGTCCAGGCTGAACCTGTTCTTCGGTGGGGCCTCCTAAGGCTGGGGTAAGGGGGTGGAGGTGCGTCAGCCCCATACACAGCAGCAACAGAGAGGGGTGGCCTGTGGACACCTGGAACCAGCCCCTGGTGAGCGAGGCAAGGTGTCCCTGGGGTCCTCCCCAGACCTCTGAGGACATGTCCTGGACTGCCTAGGCCAACCCTGGCCAGCTGGGAAGGGGGAGAAGAGAAAGGGGAGAGGAGAGGGAAGGGGGGTCAACCTTTTCTTAACAAAGACTCAAGACAATTAGGAGACCCCCAAAATAAGTCATAGATTTGTCTTTATCCAGTTGTAAAAGAACTTTACCCCACATTTTAGGATAATACAAAAACGACCCCAAGTGACATATTTTTGACTTTTTTCAAAGAATTTGGAGTTTAAGTTATTGAAATGATCCTACTTTTTAAATGACATATTGAAAATATTGCTGTTTAGGAAATGTAATAGCTAAAAGTCAACTGGTACAAACCAAGTTGAAAATATATTGAGACCCATACATTATCTGCTTTTTATATTTAAAAAAAAAACCCTTTTTTGTATGCAAAATAGTTTTCCTTTTCAATTGAATTTTAGGAGATAGCCATGAAAACCTATAAAAGACTAATGAAGATTTCAGCATACTATAAAAAAATTATAATTTGGGGTTTTTCTAAGAATATGATCATATTATTTTAATTGGTATTACTATTGCAAATGGGCCATGGGGAAAATTGTGTATACTAAATTTGCTATGGTGGCTTCACTTTTCCCTCTATTTTCCTTTGTATTTTTTGTAACAATCTTTATTCATTTTCATGCCTTCAAAATTTAGCCTTAATAACTGGGGAGAGAAAACATAAACTGAAAGTGAAAACAGCTTGTCTATGAACCTTTTGTCTCCTAATTACCAGAGGGACACACACAAGGCAAGAAAAGAAGGCAGCTCACCAAGCTAATCTTATTGTCAACAAGGTCTTTTAATAAAATAGATAAATAATACTCTCTAGATTTTTTTTTTTTAACAGGCAGAGTGGATAGTGAGAGAGAGAGACAGAGAGAAAGGTCTTCCTTTGCCATTGGTTCACCCTCCAATGGCCGCTGCGGCCGGCATATCGTGCTGGTCCGAAGCCAGGAGCCAGGTTCTTTTCCTGGTCTCCCATGCCGGTGCAGGGCCCAAGGATTTGGGCCATCCTCCACTGCCTTCCCGGGCCATAGCAGAGAGCTGGCCTGGAAGAGGGGCAACCAGGATAGAATCCGGCACCCCAACCGGGACTAGAACCCGGTGTGCCGGCGCCGCAAGGTGGAGGATTAGCCTGTTAAGCTACGGCGCCGGCCTACTCTAGATCTATTTCTATGGAATGTTCTGAACAGATGTCTCTGATAAAGGACTGCTTTTGATAAGCAAACTGAGGATCTGTTGATTTATGAATCATGGCTCTCTAAAGAAAGTCATGTATCGTATACAATTCACTGAGTAGTAAATGAAGTTGCTGAGGTGAACATTTGACATAGCAGTTAAGTTGCCACTTGGAACACCTGCATCTAATATGACAACACCTGGTGTCAAATCTCAGCTCTGCATCTCAGCTTAGCTTCTTGCTAAGGTGCGATCTGGGAAGCAGTAGATAACGGCTCGATTCCTTGGATCCCTCTGGTCATCTGAGAGACCCAGACAGAGTTTCTGGCTCCTGGCCATGGCCTGGCCCAGTCATGCCTTTTCCCAACATTCTGGAAGTGAGCTAATGGATGGAAGATGTGTCTAACTCCCTGTCCTTGCGTCTGTCTATGTTTGTCTTTCAAATAAATAAGTACATACTTAAAATGCAGTTGTCTACTTTGGCTGTAGAGTATGTGCCTGACATGAAAAGGAAGGTCTGGGAAGGTAAGGGTCTAGCAGGCAGGGGCAGGGAGAGAGAACACTCATACTTTTCTTTGCTGTGTCTGAAACTCTTGACTGGCAACACCTCTGAAATCTCTGATAAATGTTAGTATGATTTAGTCCACTTAGGACATTCTCATTATGGAATTACTTCTTGATAATATAATTATGCCGGTGGTACTTGCATTTGGATAGGTGACAAGTGCTTGAGATATACAAATTACTTCTAATTATACATTGCCAATCATTAAGACAGTGTAATAGGTGGATTAAGCACAGACCCTGTTTGTTTTGTTTGGATTGGCTTTTGTCTGTCTGGTGTTTTACTTTTGGGAGAAGGTCTGAGTTAACAGCTCTTATGAATATTACTTTCACTGTCTCTTATGACTTTGATACCCACATTTGTTAACTATTCTTCTTTAAAAAATATTAAGGTATACAAATTTCATGTATTTAATATATACACATTAGGAACAAAGTGATACTTCCCATTCATCCTCCCTCCTGCCCATGCTCCAACCCTTCTTTCTCCTCCCTCTTTTATTCCCACTCTTAATTTTTTACAAAGATCTATTTTCAGTTTATTTTAAACTCATAAGATTATGCTTACACTAAGTAAAGAGTTCGATAGTATGAAGAATAAACGCCATTCCTCAATAATAGAGACAAAGGCTGTAAACAATCATCCAATCTCAAAGTGTTAATTTCACTTCTCTACATTAGGTTTTAGTTACCACACATCAGCAAAATCATATAACATTTGTCTTTTTCAGGACTGGCTTATTTCACTTAGTGTAATTTTTTTCCAGTTCCATCAGTTTTGTTGCATAAGACAGAAATTCATTTTTTTAATAGCTGAGTAGCTCTCTATAGAGACATTACACCATACTATTTACCATTTATATATATGTATATATATATACACACACACTATAGAAATATGTTATATTTATATATTATATTTATATATAAAAATATGTATATAAAGAAATATATATATATGTCATCAATTGATGGACATCTGGGTTGATTTCATAGCTTAGCTATTGTCAATTGAGCTGCAATAAGCATGGGGATCCTGATAACTCTGTTATATGTTGATTTCATTTCCTTTGGGTAAATTCCCAGGAGTGGGATGGCTGGGTTATATAGTAAATCTATTCTTAGAGTTCTGAAGTATCTTCATAATGTCTTCCACAGTCATTGCACCAGTTTACGTTCCCATCAACAGTGGATAGGGTACTTTTTCCCCTATATCCTTGCCAGCATTTATTGTTGTTTGATTTCTGAAAGATTCTGAAAATACCAGGTCTGTTTGGCCCATAGAGTCAATTAGATGTTTCTTTGCTGATTTTCTGTCTAGTTGATCTGTACATTGATTAAAATGGGTGTTGATGTTCCCCATTACTATTGTATTGGAGTCTATGTCTCCCTTTAGATCCACTAAAGCTATTTCAAATAGTTAGGTGTCCTGTAATTGGGTGCATATACGCTTATTTTAGTCATATCTTCCTGCTGAAGTGATTCCTTAGTCATTATATAGTGTCCTTCTTTGTCTCTTTTAAGTTTTTGTGCTACAGTCTATTTTGTCTGACATTAGAATAACTAGACATGTTCATTTTAGATTTCCATTAGCATGAAAAATTTTTTTCTTTCCTTTCACTTTCAGTCTGCATGTATCTTTGCTGGTGAGGTGTGTTTCTTGAAGACAGCTAATATATGGGATTTTTTAAAATCTATTTAGCCAATCTGTATCTTTTAATTAGAGAATTTATACCATTTACATTCAAGGTTACTGTTGATAAATAATGACTGGGTCCTGTCATTTTTCCATAAATGTTTCTATTGTTTGCTTTGGATTTGCTCTGTACTTTTACTGGATGATTTTCTGCCTTTGCATTCTTTCATAATGATGACTGCATATCTGTGTGTGGCACATCTTTAAGCATCTTTTGTAAGGCTGGATGAGTGGTGACAAATTATTTCAACTTCTTTTTGTTATGGAAGGTCATTTTTGTACCTTCGTTCATAAATGAGAGTTTTTCTGCGTACATTTTTCTGGGTTGATATTATTTTTCTCTTAAGACTTGGAATATGTCTCTTCATTCTCTTCTAAACTGTAGATTTTCTTATGAGAAGTCAGCTGTAAGTCTTATTGAAGATCCTCTGAAAGTAATCTGGTGTTTATCTTGTGTACATTTAAGAATATTTTCTTTATGTTTTACTTTTGAGAGTTTGACTACAATGTGTCAAGGTGATGATCTTTTCTGGTAATATCTCTTAGGAGTTCTATGTGTTTCCAGTACTTGGATATCCCTTTCTTTTTCCAAATTAAGGAAGTTTTCTGTGTTTATTCCACTAAATAGTTTTTCTAATCTTTCTCTTTTTCCACACTTTAAGGAAATTCTAAGACCTATATGTTGGGGTCTTATATGTGATAATATCCCATCAATTGAAACACTGTTATTATTTTATCTAAATTCTTTTCCTTTCTTTCATTTTTTTGGTGTTGTTTTGGTCTGACCAAAAATTTTCCAAAGATTTGTCTTCTTCATTGGATATTGTTTTTCTACTTTACCAAGTCTTATGTTAAGGCTTTCCACTATATATTTTTTGACATATCAAGTTCTTCATTTCTAATATTTCATTTTGAATTCTCTTCAAAATCTCAATTTCAAGGGAGAATTTTTCATTCATGTAATATATGGATTTCTTTAATTAGTGAAGTTGTTTCTCATTGTGTCTGACTAGTCTTATGATTAATCATTTGAATCCTATTTCTAGCATTCATCAATCTCTTCCTCTTCATATACTTTTCTTTAAGATTGATTTATTTTTTGAGAGATAGAGTTGCAGAGAGAGAGAGGGAGAGACAAAGACAAAGGTCTTTCATCTGCTGGTCCACTACCCAAATGGCCACAACAGCTGGAGCTGAGCCTATCTGAAGCCAGGAGCCAGGAGTTTCTTCTGGGTTTCCCATGTCGTTGCAGGTGCCCAAGCACTTGGGCCAACTTCTACTGCTTTTCCAGGCCATAAGCAGAGAACTGGATTGGAAAAGGAGTAACTGGGACATAAACTGGCACCCATGTTGAATGCTGGCCTCACTGAAGAAGGCTTAGCCTACTATGCCACTGTGCCAGCCCCCATTTTCACATTTTAATATTGAAATGTTGTGATTCATTGTGGGGGGGGGGGTCATGTTGTTTTCCTTTTTCTTGTTTCCTGAATTTCTGTGTTTATTTTAGGCACTTGTGGAAATACTTGTTTTTTTCCTCTGATGGCCTTTATCTTTGAACTATGCCTCTGAGGTTTGGTGGAGTGTCTGCTTTTTCTGTGAATACCCAGAGGTATGTGTTGTGTGTGGCCAGGGAACCATGCTTAGTGCTCCCGATTAGAGTAAGTATCCAGGGTGACACCAAAATTGGGCATGATATATCTCCTCTTGTTAGCAGAAAAGAGGGTGTGATCACCACTGTTGGCATAAATGCACCCTCACCTTCTCTCTTCTCAGGTAATCTGTGCCCTGGGTTAGCCTATCATGGCTACAACCCTCACCCATGTTGATGCAGGAATGACTCACAGGATCTTTGCAGTCCTCAGGGTGAGCACAGATCCCACTGCATGACCCATGTCGACAATCAGGGAACCCTGAGCGTCTGGAGTTGCTCACGGTAATCACCCAGAGACTCAGCTATACTCTGTGTCCTTTCTTGGAGTCACAGCATTCTCATAGTCTCAGCACACACTGGGTGCACAGGATCTGCTCCGCCCCACTGGCCTGTTCTGTCCATGGAGAGGCAGAGATGTTCCATAGCTGCCTCTGGGTGTTGCAACTGGGTGGTTTGAAGCTCAGATCAGGTAGGATGGGGGCACCTCACCTTCCTACCTGATGCCCAGCACCCTGTTCATCCTCCCAGCCATACGCAGAGTCTGTGGGGAATGTGGATTTTTTCACTTTGGTGAAATCCCTGGATCAGACACATGCACAAGAGCTTCTGGCTGCAGCTCTGACTTGTTTCATAACGGTGCCTTCTCCTACCGGTTTGCAGGTATGCACAAAAGCCTCTGCATCTGGTGCTGATGTCAGAATGTCTCCTTCTCCAGCCTGTTTCCAGGTATGCACACCTGAGTTGCTGCCACTACTACTGCTAACAAGATAGTGTCTTGTCCCCACCAGTTGCTGAGTGCACACAAGAACGGCTGCAGCTGCTACTTATGTCCAAAATGGTGCCCACTCTCTCTCAGCTGATTGCAGGGCACCATTATGAGAGCATAGAGGAGAGACATGTGTTCATTTTCTTTGCTGGGTTAGAAATGGCCCGTCCCCCTTAGGGCTTCAAGCCAGACTCAAATACACTGTAGTCCACAGGCTGTCCCTCTGGCTATATCACCTGTGGTCTTGCTGCTGCAGTCTGATCTCACCTCATTCTTCAAAGCTGGTACTTTCCCCAGCTCTTGGCTACTAGGGTCCTGTGTTGTGTCCACGCTGGTTGCTGCGTGTCTGCACCTTCGACACAGATCCATGGTGTCCATCTCCCTCCTGTAGAATTCCCGTTGCAGTTTCCCCTGTCACCTGAGAATATATTTCTGCCACCTTTTTTTAAACTTTTATTTAATAAACATACATTTCCAAAGTACAACTTTTGGATTATAGCGGCTTTTCCCCCCATAACCTCCCTCCCACCCGCAACCTTCCCATCTCCCACTCCCTCTCCCATCCCATTCTTAATCAAGATTCATTTTCAATTATCTTTATATACAGAAAATCAACTTCGTATATACTAAGTAAAGATTTCAACACACTGCACCCACAAAGACACACAAAGTATAGAGTACTGTTTGAGTAGTAGTTTTACCATTAATTCGCATAGTACAACACATTAAGAACAAAGATCTTAACATGGGGAGTAGGTGCACAGTGACTCCTGTTGTTGATTTAACAACTGACACTCTTATTTACCGTGTTGGTAATCACCCGAGGCTCTTGTCATGAGCTGTAAGGCTGTGGAAGCCTCTTGAGTTCACGAACTCCAATCTTATTTAGACAAGGTCATAGTCAAAGTGGAAGTTCTCTCCTCCCTCCTCCATTCAGAACAAGGTACCTCCTTCTTTGATGACCTGTTCTTTCCACTAAGATCTCACTCACAGAGAATTTTTTTTTTTTATACAGTGTCTTGGCTTTCCATGCCTGCGAAAATCTCATGGGCTTTTTAGTCAGATCTGAATGCCTCAAGGGCTGATTCTGACGCCAGAGTGCTGTTTAGGACATCTGCTCTTCTATGTATGAGTCTGCTGTGTTTCCCACTTCCCATGTTGGATCATTTTCTCCTTTTTAATTCTGTCAGTTATTATTAGCAGACTCTAGTCTTGTTTATGTGATCCCTTTGACACTTAATCCTATCATTATGACCAATTATGAACTGAAACTGATCACTTTGGCTAGTAAGATGGCATTGGTACACGCCACCTTGATGGGATTGAATTGGAGTCCCCAGGCACGTATCTAACTCTACAGTTTGGGACAAGTCCAATTGAGCATGTACCAAACTGTACATCTATCTCCTCCCTCTCTTATTCCCATTCTTATATTTAACAGGGATCAATTTTCAGTTAAATTTAAACACCTAAGAGTAATTGTGTGTTAATTAAAGAGTTCAACCAATCGTACTAAGTAGAACAAAAAATACTAAAAGGAATAAAATAGTAAGTTGTTCCCCCACAGTCTGGACAAGGGCTGATCAAGTCACTGTTTCTCATAGTGTCCATTTCACTTCAACAGGTTTCCTTTTTGGTGCTTAGTTGGTTGTCACCAATAAGGGGGAGCATATGATATTACTCCCTTTGGGACTGGCTTATTTCACTCATCATGATGTTTTCCAGATTCCTCCATTTTGTTGCCATTTTGTTGCAAATGATCAGATTTCATTTTTTTTTTTTTTTACTGCTGTATAGTATTCTATAGAGTACATCTCCCATAGTTTCTTTATCCAGTCTTCTTTTGTGGGCATTTAGGTTGATTCCAGGTCTTAGCTGTTGTGAATTGAGCTGCAATAAACATTAAGGTGCAGAATTCTCTTTTATTTGCCAATTTAATTTCCCTTGGGTAAATTCCGAGGAGTTGATGGCTAGGTTGTATGGTAGGGCTATATTCAGGTTTCTGAGAAATCTTGAAACTGTCTTTTAGTGGTTTTACCAGTTTGCATTCCCACCAACAGTGGGTTAGTGTCCCTTTTTCCCCACATCCTCGCCAGCATCTGTTGTTGGTAGATTTCTGTATGTAAGCCATTCTGATTGGGGTGACATGAAACCTCATTGTGGTCTTGATTCGCATTTCCCTGATGGCTAGTGTTCCTGAACATTTTTTCATGTGTCTGTTGACCGTTTGTATTTCATCTTTTGAAAAATCTCTATTTAGGTCATTCGTCCATCTTTTAAGTGGGTTGTTTGTTTTGTTGTTGTGGAGTTTCTTGATCTCGTTGTAGATTTTTCTCTTACTAGAGTAGTATGCTTTTTTTCCTATTCTTGCCTTTTAGAAACGTTATTTTATTCCCTTTAATGTTCCTGACTGAGTTATCACTATGATACCATTTTTGGATGAACTTTATGTATATAGGATTAAATATTTCTTATGTTGCACACTATTTCAATCCCTTTAGTAAAGGATCATATCTAATACCCTTTCCTGTTGTTAGTTAAATTTGTTCACATTATAAACTTGAAAAGAAATAATAAAACACAATTAGTTTCAGCAATGTATTTCTAACCAACCTCCAGATTTTTTTTTAAATTTATTTGACAGGTAGAGATATAGACAGTGAGAGAGAGAGACAGAGAAGAGAAAGGTATTCCTTCCGTTGGTTCACTCCCCAAGTGGCCACCGCAGCCAGTGCTGTTCTGATCCTAAGCCAGGAGCCAGGTGGTTCCTCCTGGTCTCCCATGCGGGTTCAGGGGTCCAAACACTTGGGCCATCCTCCACTGCCCTCCTGGGCCACAGCAGAGAGCTGGACTGGAAGGGAAGCAACTGGGACTAGAACCCAGTGCTCTTATGGGATGCCGGTGCCGCAGGCAGAGGATTAACCAAGTAAGCCTTGGCGCAGGCCCCAACTTTCACATATTTAAAGTAACTTTGCAATGTAGTCATAGCTATATTCATATATATTTATGGTCATCATTTTTTTGTGCTGCGAAATGAAGAAAACTCAATACCAAATATATAGATAATGCATATTAAATGTGTATTTAAATAGAATATTAAAATTATTTCAAAATATGCACAATGTAATTATGCTGCTAAATAGCTCAGTGAATTTTCCCCTGGGGAAAGTTAAGTGGAATTCAGATTATAAATGCTCATACATTTTGTTACAAAAAGGATATATGTAAATGACATTTTAAAAATTCAGAAGAAATGAAAAAAATAAGCTTCTTCTGGGTCTCCCATGCAGGTGCAGGGGCCGAAGGACTTGGGCCATCTTCTACTGCTTTCCCAAGCCATTGCAGAGAGCTGGATTGGAAGTGGAGCAGCCAGGACTCGAACCAGTGCCCACATGGAATGCCAGCACTGCAGGTGGTGGCTTTACCCGCTACTCTGCAGCACTGGCTCCAGTGCCACAAATTTTGCAGGATAACAGCTTTATGAAATTTTGGGGCCAAAGGAAACAGAAAATTTTACAGGAAGGAATAATTGGGAAGTAGAAAGCATGGATAACAATGAAATGTAGTCAGAAAAGTGAAATGAATCAAACAATTATCATATTAGTAAGCAACTAGTAAATATGAGCAAATTTAAAATGTTCAAAGAAAATGGAATAAAACATATGTTTAATTTGGTGACAAAATTTTTGAAATTTATGCATAGAATTTTCTTATATGCATTTTCCTTGAATTTTTGAAATGACTGGTATGCACAGATTTCAATTTTTTTTTCTCTAAATTCAACTTGTTTTTTAATTCCATTCCTCACGACCTTTTGAAAGCACCCTCACATATTTTTTTTCTCTTTTAACCCCAACAAAACTTAGTAACAAATATCTATTAGGCCTTTATTAAACTCAAAGAAGAAATAAAGTAGTTACAAAAAAGATTATGTAATGATATCATATTGTAGATGGTGACTTTTTGAAAAATACAGTGAGAGCCATGAAAAATATAGAAAAATAAAAACAATCAATGCCAATTGAAAACTCTCAATTTATAGTATTCTCTCTGCATTCTGTCTATTAACAAGTACATTGAAATTACATAGCTATAAGAAGTAAACTTGAGAAACTGCTCTTGGTAATTGTAGCTGATGTAATCAAGAATAATATTCAGAGATGTTTTTGAGTTGATTTCTTGACACTAAGTTAAAAAAAGTTAAATTTCACTTCTTATTTTATCCAGAAAATTAACTATCACTATACAGAAATATTTTTAGAACTCTCTCGCTCGCTCGTTCTTTCTCTTCATACATATATACATATATATATACATATATATATACATATATATATGATATTATGGCTAGCTTTGTGGTGGGTTAGGTTGCTGCTTGTGATGCGGACATCCCTTCTGAGTGCTGGTACCTGGTACCTGGCTTCCAACTCAATTCCCTAGTAATGCTCCTAGGAAGCCAGCCAAAGAGGGCTCTGCACCTAATATGTTTTTACTCTACAACATCATTCCTTTGCGTCTTCAAATTCTATCTCAATCCTAAAACCGATTTTTTTTTTTTTTTTGGACAGGCAAAGTGGACAGTGAGAGAGAGAGACAGAGAGAAAGGTCTTCCTTTACAGTTGGTTCACATTCCAATGGCCACTGCGGCCGGCGTACCACACTGATCCGAAGCCAGGAGCCAGGTGCTTTCTCCTGGTCTCCCATGCGGGAACAGGGCCCAAGCACTTGGGCCATCCTCCACTGCCCTCCTGGGCCACAGCAGAGAACTGGTGCCCCAACCGGGACTAGAACCCGGTGTGCCGGCGCCGCAGGCAGAGGATTTGCCTAGTGAGCCGCGGCGCCGGCCCTAAAACAGATTTTTAAATACACATTGAAAGGTCAGAATATTTAGAAATCAAATCATTAGTTGTATTAAACAGTTACAAATTATACGAAACCCTAATGCAAGGAAAAACAGCATATGGCCTGCAACTAGATATTTTAAAATATTTCTATTTATTATTTTGCAAGAAAGTAGACTATTTTGAATCGAAATAAACAAATATAAGTGAATTCATGACTAAGAATTCTAGTCAGTAGGTTAAGAAAAGCAGCTATCTCATTCTCAACTAAATTTTTATATTTCTGAGCAGAAAACTCTTGTCTACTCTTGGCCATGAATCAACACTGTGGATGTAATTGGCCTTTAGCATTTGACAGATAATTCTTTGACTATTAAATTTCATCTAAGAATTGAAACATAAAATAATAATTCAACAAAAAGATGACTGTTAGCTAACAGAAATTTTGGTTTTAAGCAGGAAAAATCATTAAAACTTCCAGTAAGCTTTTATTAATGCAAAAATCTTATTTAACAAAATTTGATTTACTGAATATTTCTGTATATAAATTGCTGATATATTCAATGAACCACTAAGTCAGTCAGTGTGACATATTTTTCTTAAAGATGTATTTGTTTGTTTGAAAGTCAGAGTTACACAGAAAGAGAAGGAGAGGCAAAGAGACAGAGGTCTTCCATCCGCTGGTTCACTTCCCCAGTTGGCCGCAACTGCCAGAGTTGTCCAGATCTGAAGCCAGGAGCCAGGAGCCAGGAGCTTCTTCTGTGTCTCCCACAGGAGTGCAGGGGCCGAAGGAGTTGGGCCATCTCCTACTGCTTTCCCAGGCCATTGCAGAGAGCTGGATTGGAAGTGGAGCAGCCAGGACTCGAACCAGTGCCCACATGGAATGCCAGCACTGCAGGTGGTGGCTTTACCCTCTACTCCGCAGCGCTGGCTCCAGTGTCACAAATTTTGCAGGATGACAGCTTTATGAAATTTTGGGGCCAAAGGAAACAGAAAATTTTACAGGAAGGAATAATTGGGAAGTAGAAAGCATGGATAACAATGAAATGTAGTCAGAAAAGTGAAAATGAATCAAACAATAATCATATTAGATCATAATTTAACATGTGAAGAACAATACATAAGGGAAAGGTTAGCAAAAGAAATTAGGATCATTAAACAAATTTAAGGCCAAAATTGAACAGTTATCGAAAAGAATATAGCTATTTTTATTTGCAGTTTTCATTGATTTAATAGATTAATGTCAGAGACAGAGAACCTGCTGTGATATTATCTGGATTTTATTGGCATAAGAGACTTACGAAGTAATAGGATGATTGTAAAACAAGTTATGGATCTTACATCTAGATCAATTTTCATGGATAATATCTTTTTGCATAGAGATTATTTTCCAAGTTTCAATGACCTTTTTACACAACATTTTAATTTCAATAAAAGTAGCCCAATAGATTCATTGCACTAAGATGTTAGGTGGGTCCTTATGTTAGTATATTTTTAAAGTAGCCCGTATTTTATATCATCCCTATTCTCATTTTTCAATTGTAGAATGCTCATTTTATCCCCCCCCCCCATTTTTTTTTGACAGACCGAGTTAGACAGTGAGAGAGAGACAGAGAGAAAGGTCTTCCTTCCGTTGTTCAACCCCCAAAATGGCCACTATGGCCAGCGCGCTGCACCAATCCGAAGCCAGGAGCCAGGTGCTTCCTCCTGGTCTCCCATGCGGGTGCAGGGCCCAAGGACCTGGGCCATCCTCCACTGCACTCCCGGGCCACAGCAGAGAGCTGGACTGGAAGAGTAGCAACCAGGACAGAACTTGGCACCCCGACGGGGACTAGAACCCAGGGTACCAGCACTGCAGGCAGAGGATTAGCGGTGCTTGCCTTTATCCCCCTTTTTAATTGATGCTAACTATGTTTGGGAAATCTTTATTCTTCTGTCTACATTATTCTTATACTTTTCCTTTGTTGTTTGTTTAATAAATTTATCATAATGATTTTGATGATCATGTCTGAAAATTCTAATAATTAGGCCAGCTATACAACCTTCACATTTTATTTACATTTGGAAGACTTTATTGTTATCCCTTCACATGTTTTATTATTTTTAATTTTTATTGTATATGGAAAATATTCTGAAAAAGTGTTCATATGATCTTACCTTTAACCAGACATGGGTCTCTCCTTATCTATTTTTTTAAAGATTTATTTATAATTTATTTGAAAATCAGAGTTACATAGCAGAGGCAGAGACAGAGAGGAGAGAGAGGTCTTCCATTTGCTGGTTCACTCCCCAGTTGGCCACAATGGTCAAAGCTGTGCTGATCAGAAGGCAGGAGCCAGGAGCTTCTTCCAGGTCTCCCAGCCGGGTGCAGGGGCCCAAAGACTTAGGGCCATATTCAGCTGCTTTCCCAGGCCATACCAGAGAGCTGGACAGGAAGTGGAGCAGCCATTTCTCGAACTGGAGTAGTGACAAATTCTTTCAATTTCTGTTTGTTACAGAAGGTTTTTATTTAACCTTAATTCATAGATGAGAGCTTTGCTGGGAAAAAATATTCTGGATTAACATTTTTTTTTTCTCTTAAGACTTGGACTATGTCTCCATTCTCTAGCTTGTAGGGTTTCTGATGAGAAACCAGCTATTAAAATCTAATTGGAGATCCTCTGAAGATAATTTGGCATTTCTCTGGAATTTCTCAGAATCATTTCTTTTTTTTTTTCTTTTTTCTTTTTTTTTTTTTTTTTTACTGTTGACATTTTGACTATGATGTGTACTAGTCAGGAACTTTTCTGGTAATGTATATCAGAAGTTCTGTGTGCTTCCTGTTCTTTGATGCCCCTTTCTTCCTTCAAAGTAAGGATGTTTTTGTTATTTTTTCACTGACTAGGCTTCATAATCCATTCCCTCTTTCCACACCTTCAGGAACTCCTGAGATTTGTATGTTGGGTCATTTGATAATATTTCCAAACTCATGAACACTTTTTATTTTTTTAAGGTTTTTTAATTTATTTGAAAGGATTACAGAGGGAGGTAGAGACAAACAGAGGTCTTCCATCTACTGCTTATTCCCCAAATGCCCATAATGGCCAGAGCTGAGCTGATCTGAAGTCAGGGCCCAGGAGCTTCTTCTGGGTTTTCCACGTGGGTGCAGAGGCCCAAGGACTTGAGCTGTCTTCCACTGCTTTCTCAGGTGCATTAGCAGGGAGCTGGATTGGACGTAGAGCAGCCGGGACTTGAATTGACACTCATATGGGATGTCAGCAATGCAGGCAGTAGCTTTACCTTCTATGCTACAGTGCCAGCCCTCAAACATCTTTTTAAAATTTTCTATTTTTTTTTCTTTTTTTTTGTCTGATTGAGATATTTTCAAAGATTTGTCTTCTAGCTTGGGAATTCTTTCTTCTGCCTCACCAAGTATCCTTTAAATTTTTCTATTGTATTTTTATTTGACATATTAAACCTTTCTTTTATAATATTTCAGTTTCATTTCTCTTCAAAATATCCTTCTAACAAGAGACTCTTTCATCCATGTTAGGTATGGATTTTGTATGGATTTTTTTTTAATTCATATATTTTCTTCTTATTGCTTCTGAGTAATCCTATGGTCATTCTTTGGAATTCCTTTTCAAGCAGTTCTTCAATCTCTTCATCTTCAAATTCTAATATTGATGTGTTGTTGTGTTCCTTTGGGGTGGTTGTGTTCTTCTTTCTTGTATTTCTGCATTTATTTTTAACAACCTTTGATTTTCTCCACTGATATCTTTGAACTATGCTTCTGGGTCTTAGTGGAGTGTCTCCTCCTTTGGGAAATGTCCAGAGGCATGCACTGGGTGGGGTCAAGAAGCCCTGGTCAGTGCTCAATGATTGGGCAAGAATCCAGGTTGACATCCAAGTTGGGCAGGTAGGTCTCTGTTGTCAGTAGAGGGAAGGTATGATCATGCCTTTTGGAGTAATCACAACCTTACCTCCTCTCTTCCTAGGTGATAAATGCCCAGGGTTACTCAACAGTCCCTACAACCCTCACCCACACTGACACATGAATGGCACATGGGATCTATGCAGTTCTTAGTGTGAGCACAGAACCCTCTGCACTGTCCCATCCCAGGCAGTGAGGGAGCTCGAGCCTCTCTGACAGTAGACACTGTGATTGCCCAGGGATCCAGCTATATCCCAAACCCTATTTTGAAGTCACCAAGTTCCCATTTTAACAGCACACAAAGTTCTCACAGTCACAGCATGTAGAGGCTCCCCTCTCTGCCCTGAGAACTTGCCCAGTCCATGGAGACAACAGAGTTGTTTCCAGATCCAGCTGCCTGTGGGTGCTCTGCCTTGGCAGTTTGATTCTTGGGGGCTATGATAGATTGAGAAGATAGGGACATCTCACAATCTTAAGTGGGTGCCTAGTCCCTGTCAACCCTCCCTGCCAGACTCAAAGTCAGAGGGAAATGTGTTTTTTCCCTGTAACAAAATCCTCTGGTCACAGGTATGAGAGCTGCTGCTGCCTCTACTGGTATTAAGATGGTGCCTTCTCCCATCAGTTGCTGGTCAGCCTTGTGGGGTGATGGGCATAAAAAATGTGCATTTCCTTCTTTGGATTAGGTGATTACCCTGCCCCTACCTCGCTAGGGTTCCAGGCCAGGCTCCAATTCAGTGTGTTCCACAAGGATCTCCCTCATGCAACATCACCTGTGGCATGGGCTTTGCAGTCTGCCCTCACCTCGCTCTCAGAAGCTGAGTCTCCTCCAGCCCTGCTGCAGGAGCTGTATGTGGTTCCCTGCTTGCTCGCTGTGGTGCATCCCCTCTTTCCATGCTCTCCTTCTTCTTTCTGTAGAATTTCCATAGCAAACTTCTCTTCAGGTCTCCCCTGGGGATACATTTCCTTTGCTTTTCTCCTGCTATCTCTGCTCTCTGTCAAAATCAACATGTCTTCTCTCTATTCATCTGTCTTTGCCACCTTTATTTTGATATAAGAAAGAAATTGTGCCAGCTATTAAAGCAATCACTATGACACAGGGAGGTAATTCATTTGGAAAACATGTTTAGACTTCATAGCAGTATATTTACATTAAGAGAAAAATTTAGGTTAAATATATACAGCACAAACTGATTTGTGTAACAGGATTCAGTGCAACCATTAAAGAAAGAGTAAGACTCTTGTGTTTTATCTGAAGGAAGTAAATGGATAGATATCAGTGCTAACGAAAATGTTTCTTCCTGTGCTGATAAGAGATTTTTATTAAAGAAGTCAGAAGAAATGTCAGTTTTAGTTAAATGCTGCTACATTCAAAGAAACATGAACTTTTAAAATAGCACAGTAAAGGAATTATATAGGACTCTCTTAACAATATTGTAACACACAGATATCTGTGTGACAAAGTGAAACTATACTTCAAAAATAGTGAATCTTTATAGAAGATGAATACTCTTTCTGGTAATAGTATTTATCTATTTTTTTGGCTTAGCTGCTCTTGTGCAAATCATATTAGAATATGAATCTTAGAAAAAAAGACCCTGAGTATACAAAAGGCTAAGGAAACAGTGACATCTACAGAAGCACTAGTTAACATAACATTTCTAAGTGATAGCTATCATAAACCAAATGCATTCATTTCATCTTCAGCTTAAGAGCCCAAACCCAGCTGCTGCTCTGGTGTGCACCTGCTATCTAAAGGATGAGAAGTGAATCACTCAAACACTCTTTGTTGTAAGAGAATGGAGAAACCTGCTAGAACTAGCTCAGAAAAAGAAATGGCTGTCTCCTCTTTGAGATGCATAAAATACACATCATACAAAATGTTTCCTTTGTGAAAATGTGAAGGAAAATTCTGCAGGTAGAAAATGGTCTGGGGTCTTGTCTCAAAACAAATCACAATTTTGGGTCCTCATGTATTTCCCTCCCCAGCCAATTTTGTTGTTGTTGTTAATTCTGAATAGAGAATATAATCAAAAAAGGAAGAAACAGAAAAACTATGTGAAATCTTGTTTTCCCTGGGCAAGTAAATCTCTATCATTTCTTGTACATGACTCATTAGGTTCCACCTCTGTTTCTGCACATGTCATTACCTCCTGTCTGCACACTGAATATCTATCTACCTCTTTTCCCAAATCAGATTATTTCCCAATTACCTTCAAGAGCTAGATTCACGGTCACCTTTTTCAAAAACATCTCTACTTTAAGGTGTCGGATCCAACCTGTGGTCAAACTGGTATTAGGAATTGAGATTAGTGGTTGTTGGAATTAGGCTAACCACAGTTTGAGAGAGGCAACTTTTATAGTGTAGAGGTCAGGCCAGACATGGAACACTTCATAAATCAGAGATATGCTAGATAAGAAAAAGTAAAGTTCAAAGACATAAAGTATAATGAAAATACATAAAGACTCTAGTTTTTAAATCAAAGATGACAAAACTTCCTTGGAGGGCTCTGTAAAAAGTGCATAAATTGACAATTCTCCATTTCAACTAAAGATTTCTATTCTCTCTCTCTCTCTCTCTCTCTCTCTTAAGATTTACTTATTTATTTGAAGGTCAGAGTTACACACAGAAAGAAGGGGAGGCAGAGAGAGAGCGAGCGAGAGAGAGAGAGGTCTTTGATTTACTGGCTCACTCCACATTGGTCTCAACGGCCAGAGTTGCATCAATCCAAAGCCAGGAGCCAGGAGCTTCTTTTGGGTCTTCCCGTGAGGGTGCAGGAGTCCAAGGACTTGGACCATCTTCCACTGCTTTCCCAGGCCATAGCAGAGAGCTGGATTGGAAGTGGAGCAGCTGGGACTCCAATAGGTGCCCATATGGGAAGCCTGCACTGCAAGTGGGGCTTTACCCACTACACCACAATGCTGGCCCCCAAGATTTCAGCTCTCTACTTTCAATTAGTGCTTCCCAAACTTACTCTACGTATTTGGAAATAAGCACACTCTGGTTTGCAGAATTAAACATATTAAATATAAGCATCCTGTGGTTAACTATAAGGAAACCTTTGTTAAAGTTGTAAGACTGTCCTTTGTTTGGAGACCATACCCTTCCTATATCTTTGGTTATAATAAATGATAACTGTAACTTACTCTGTTTTGCTTGTTTTCATGTTTCCATTCTGCAAACAAGATGGACACATCATGGTCTGTATAAACCAAAAGACTTAGTTGTCCTTTAGAAAAAGTTCTGTTTGTGGCAAGGGAATAAACTAGTATTTCTTAACTATAAATTTTATCTACAATCTCTCAGGAAATTATAATCCATCCCTTTAACAAATATCAAGCTTTACTCTAAGCTATGTACTAGCCTAGATACCTCAGATATATGTGAAAAAAAGTCAGATTAATTACTTTTACTAATAGAGCTTAAGTTTTACAGACAAAAAGCAAAGAAAATTGTCAATTAAGCCGTAGTTTAAAACTTATACATAAAAATACTAAACAGTGTACATAAAATTGAATACAGTTATGGGATAGTCACTGTATAGGTATGGTAGAAAGTCTTTCTGGATGGTCGCATGTAAGCTGACATCTGTGTGGCAGATAGGAGCCAGATATAACAAAAGCTTGTTTTAGGAAGATAAAAGAAAAATTGACAGAAAGGTCTAAAGGTGTATTCTAAGTAAGATGACTGAAGTCCCCTGGAATTGTACAGTGCATCAGGACTAATTCAAAAACATAAGTAAGATGGGAGCAAGCTCCTTGCAGCACAGCATATTAATCAGCAACTTGTTATTTCAGCATCCCATAACAGAGTGCTGTTTCCAGTCCTGACTGGTCTACTTCCAATTCAGTTCCCAGCTAATTCACCAGGGATGGCAATGAAAGATGGCCCAAGCAATTGGGCCCCTGTGACTTATGGAAGATCCAGTTGCAGTTCTGCGCTCCTGATTTTGACCTGGCCCAGTGTTGGCTGTTGTGGCCATTTTAGGAATAAATCAGCATATGGAAGATATGTTTCTTTCCTTGTCTCTCCCTCTCTGTCGGTCTTCCTTTCAAATAAACAACAAAAAAACTTTATTTTTTAAAAATGCAGTAATAATAGTAATTTTCTGAAAATTATTGTGCAAGATTAAGGAAAGAGTGTAGGTTATGGTCAGAGACAGCAAGTATTGTGAACAGATTTGTTAGAATATAGGTTTGGTTTATTTTAAAGACAATTAAAAAACTTTCAGATGTTTTCAGCAGAAAAACTACATAGCCTTATATATATATATGTCATATATATAAATTTATATATATATATGTATATGTATATATATATATATATATAATTAAAAGTCACTTTAACTTGTTTCCAGAAAATGGATTATTAAGAAATAGGAAGGGAAGAAGAGAAACCTGTTAGAAAACTGTAGCACTGGTCTGTAGGGGCGAATTGGACAAAAGGAGTGCTAGGAATGAAGAGATGTGGATGTTTGCAGAGCACAGTTTGGAAGCAAGATTCATAAGAATTAATAATGTGTTGTTATTGGGAGCTGAAGGGAAGAGGTGACACCAGGTAATTGTGCTCATTGCTTAAGAAGCTGGTTATAGTGATACCTGTTTCTAAATTAGGGACAAGGAGAAGAGCAAGTACAGAGAAAAAAGAAAATATGTGTCCTCTTGGGCAATGTTGAATTTGAGGATGATTTACGTAGGGAGGTAGCTTCTTAACTCTGCAAGTCAGGAAAGGAATCAGTGTTGGAGAGGAAGATTTGGTAGTAACTGAAATCAACATTTTGTTTACAGTCTTAGGAGAAGGAAGAGAGCAGAGATAGGATCCGAATGCCATGTCTTTGATATCTGCTCTCCTTTGGAACTCGTCAGGGATGTTCACACACTGGTGTATCATACAGGCTGGTCAGATGCACTCCTCACCATGATGGAGAGTGGTCTTCTGACAGGTTTCTTGTGTTACACAGGAGATAAGGAAACATGGTGCAGATATATGATCTTAATAGTAATCCCAGCTTCATGGGAATCAGTTCCATAATACAAAGACTCCTCAAATTTAATTGTTTATTCAACAAAGTTCATATCTATTAAGCGCTCAGTGGGGTTCATATATCCATTAACTCATTTAATTATCATAATAAGCTATTAATATATTTGCTTTTTAGCCCTTCTGTACAGACAGAAACACTGAGACATTAATTTGTATCCTGTGAGAAGCACTATTTGAGCTCATGCAATATAATGCTAAACCTTTAAGAACAATGTTATATTTATTGACCAGTTGCTTGAAGCTATTTCATTATGATGCTTAAAAAGACAGATGCCCTTATGAAATTTAAGCTCTATTTGAAGATATTTGGATTTGGCTAAATATGCTATGCAGTTGACTTGAGGATTAAATACTCAAATGCTTATGCACATGTATGCAATGGATTGATATTTCATGCTGTACTCTGTTATTATGATGAAACTGTATTATTATACAGCATTAGTTCTCAACTGGGGAGATTGTGTCCACCCAGAGGGCATTTATCAGTGAATAAAGATATTTTCTGTCATAACTGAGAGAGGTGGCTATGTGGGGGTTGGGTGGCTACTGGCATGAAATGAGTAGATCCAAGAGATACTACTAATATCCGATAACGCACAGGACAGATCTCACAACAAAGATTATCTGCCCCCCAATGAAATAGTGCTTTGAAGGAAAAACTCTGCTTTATAAATATGTGCCTGGAGAAACAAGAAATTTTGTGAGTCGATTTCTTCTTGAAAATCTAGATAGTGTCCACATTGTGAATAAAACTAATAGTAACTATTTGTCATTCTGTTTGGTTGCCCAATATCTGAACACCTTTCCTGTGTTCAGGAAAATCCTGCATGGTTTTCAGTGAAAATCTGAGAAGCCTCCAATTGAACCAGCTTAAACTTTCATCTATTACATTTTCCCTGCAATTAGGACATGGACAGGTGGCATGGGCTCAATAACAACAATGAAATTATCTATCCAGACCCAGATTCAGACTTAGTGATGCAAACTGGCACGGACAGCTAAAATACACCTCTGGCAACAACTATAGAAGACAAACTTCCCAGAGTGACAGATCAGTGATGAGGGCGGTTGTGTGGCAAATCAAGCTGCTATTTGGTACTTGGCAGCTGCAACGTTTTCATCACCAAATGTGTTCTGCAGGGTGATTTGGGAGGTTTCTCATGGATGAACAACCTGAACCTGTGGGCGATCTAGAGATTATAAGAGTTGTCCAGCATCCTTTAATAAAATTTTATTTCATTTTAATCAGCCAAAATGACACCCAGTTGATTTCAAACGAACATAATTTTATGAAGAGCTACTCTTTGCTCTCATTGTGACAATAGCTTTATATATTTGAAAAAGTTTCAAAGACAGAGACAGAGGGAGAGACAGAGAGAGAGGTATCTTCCTTCAATTGGTTTACTCTCAAGACGCCCTCGATGGTCCCAGCTTGGCTAGGGTTCTCTCATGTGGGTGTCAGGGGCATAAGCACTTGGGCCATCTTCTATTGCTTTTCCTAGGCCATTAGCAGGGAGCTGCATCAGAAGTGGAGCAGTCAGGACACGAATTGGTGCCCATACAGGATGCCCGTGTCACAGGCAGTGGCTTAACCTGCTATTCCAAACTGCCAGCCCCTCATTGGATATCTTGATATCTATAAGGGTACTTCAAAAACTTCATGAAAAATACATAACATGAGCATTTATTCTTGGATTTCAATATTTTTTGCACTGAAGTAAACTGAGCCCTAAATTATATTTATTTAATGGAAAAGGTACACATACACACACACACACACATAGTCGGGGGCAGAGAGAGATACTCCATCATCAGTTCACTTCCCAAATGCCTGCTACAGCAGATGATGACTGGAGCAGAAAGCTGCAGCTGAAGGCAGGAGTCAGGAACACAATTTATGTTTCCACATTGACGACAGAAACCCGATCACTTGGGCCATAAGTTGTTGCCTCCCAGGGTTTGCATTAGCAGGAACCTATAGTCAGTAATCAGAGCTAGGAAACAAATCTGGATCCATCGAAATGGGATGTGGGACCTTAACTGCTATGCTGAACATCCGCTCTGTAAACTTATCTTTTTAGTTCTATTTTTAACATAAAATTTTGCGATGATCTTGTATGCGTTGTGAGTGTCTATAATTTGTGAGGATACATATAGTTCAGTGTATGAATTTTTGAATTTCTTTTATTTTTTATGTATCATAATTATATAAAAAGTATATAAAATATGGATTTTTATTTTTTTTATTTTTTTTATTTTTGACAGGCAGAGTGGACAGTGAGAGAGAGAGACAGAGAGAAAGGTCTTCCTTTGCCGTTGGTTCACCCTCCAATGGCCACCGCGGTAGCGCGCTGCGGCCGGCGCACCGCGCCGCTCCGATGGCAGGAGCCAGGTGCTTATCCTGGTCTCCCATGGGGTGCAGAGCCCAAACACTTGGGCCATCCTCCACTGCACTCCCTGGCCACAGCAGAGAGCTGGCCTGGAAGAGGGGCAACCGGGACAGGATCGGTGCCCCGAGCGGGACTAGAACCCGGTGTGCCGGCGCCGCAAGGCGGAGGATTAGCCTAGTGAGCCACGGCGCTGGCCAAAATATGGATTTAATCCCATGGGTCAAAGCCTACCTTATGAAATTTTAAAAAAGGGTTCTCTCGGCCGGCGCCGTGGCTCAACAGGCTAATCCTCCGCCTTGCGGCGCCGGCACAATGGGTTCTAGTCCCGGTCGGGGCACCGATCCTGTCCCGGTTGCCCCTCTTCCAGGCCAGCTCTCTGCTGTGGCCAGGGAGTGCAGTGGAGGATGGCTCAAGTGCTTGGGCCCTGCACCCCATGGGAGACCAGGATAAGCACCCGGCTCCTGGCTTCAGATCAGCGTGGTGTGCAGGCCGCAGCGCGCCCACCGCGGCGGCCGTTGGAGGGTGAACCAACGGCAAAAAGGAAGACCCTTCTCTCTCTCTCTCTCTCTCACTGTCAACTCTGCCTGTCAAAAAAATTTTTTTTAAATAAATAAAAAAATAAAAAAAATTAAAAAATTTTAAAAAAAGATGTGACATTTGTCACATCTCTTTGCAAACAAGAGTGAACCAAAGGCCAGCGTCGTAGCTCAATAGACTAATCCTCCACCTGTGGCGCCAGGACCCCAGGTTCTAGTCCTGGTCGGGGCACCAGATTCTGTCCCGTTTGCTCCTCTTCCAGGCCAGCTCTCTGCTGTGGCCCGGGAAGGCAGTGGAGGATGGCCCAAGTGCTTGGGCCCTGCACCCCATGGGAGACCAGTAGAAGCACCTGGCTCCTGGCTTCGGATCAGCGTGGTGTGCCTGCCACAGCGGCCATTGGGGGGTGAACCAAAGGAAAAGGAAGACCTTTCTCTCTGTCTCTCTCTCTCACTGTCCACTCTGCCTGTCAAAAAAAAAAAAAAAAAAGAAAAAAAAGAAAAAAAGAGTGAACCATGTACTGAATTTGTATACAATAGAGGCACTAGAATATATTTTGATAAATACATTTATCAATACATACACATACAATTTTTTCATATATTAGAAAGAAATATTAGTGGTTTTTAAAGTTATCACAGAGAGATGTCTTCCTGAATACCCTGGCAATTAAAATAGATTTTCATATAACAATTATATTTCATTTTAAAAAGTAATACATTAGATTGTTAAACTGCATGTTTTTAAGTACAGTTCCTAGGTTGTAAATTGGAATCTCTGTGACAGGGAACAGACATTTTAAATAAGATTTCTGGGTGGTTGCCTTATTTACTCAGAATTTAAAAAGCTTCTGTATTATCTGCCATGCTACTCAAAGCAATGGTTCCATTGAAGCAGATTTCAGTACTACTTTGCGATATAGCCATCATGCCCCCTGTCGGGATATTCACATTCCATATCAGAGTGCCTGATTTGAGTCCCAGCTGCTCACCTTCCAATACAGCTCCTGATAATGTGTAACCCTGGGAGGTAGCGGATATAACTCAAGTACTTTGGTCCATGTCACTGGAGTCAAAGTCTTGCATGGAATTCTGAGCTCTTGATTTGGCCTGGTCCAGCTGCAACTTTAGCTGCCTCAAATAATTTATAATAATTTAATTTGCACCATTTCAAATTTAATTCAGTGTCCTTTTATCTTTCTGGTAACTTTCTGAAAGAAACTGAAACTAAATATATAAAGCCTTATTTTATATTTTTGAGACATTGTTCTATTAAATTTATTTAAATGAAATCATTAGAATTATAGGCAAAATTTATATTCAAAAATGTTAATTTCAACATTATGATGACAAATAAGAAGAAATCAGTCATCTATGTATGTAAATATTGTTGTGTTATATATTTATATATATCCTGATAAACAAATACCATAGAAATGTTAAAATATAACAACAATAAACCTTAGCATCCAATTACATACTCATGATATAGAATTCACCAAGTAAAATAGACCATAAAATTTGTGATTTGAAGTTCATTATATTCTATTTGCATTCATACACAGAATGTAAGACTACCTGTACCTAACTTTAGAAAATTGTTACAATTTTGTTTTTATCTTTATATTTCAAACTAATTTTTTTTTGACAGGCATGTTAGACATAGAGAGAGAGACAGAGAGAAAGGTCTTTCTTCTGTTGGTTCACCTCTCAAATGGCTGCTAAGCCAGCACGCTGCGCCAATACGAAGCCAGGAGCCAGGTGCTTCCTCCTGGTCTCCCAGGCGGGTGCAGGGCCCAAGCACTTGCGCCATCCTACACTGCCTTCCCGGGCCACAGCAGAGAGCAGCACTGGAAGAGAAGCAACCAGGACAGAATCTGGCGCCCTGACCTGGACGCGAACCTGGGGTGCTGGCACCGCAGGCAGAGGATTAGCCTAGTGAGCTGGGGCACCAGCCACACTAAATTTTAATTTTCATATGATGTTACACTACTCATAATCATTAATAAAATGTTCTACCTGAAATTGTCTTTTTAAAATTTTTTTTTAAAGATCTGTTTATTTTATTTGAGAGGAAGAGTTAGAGAGAGGCAGAGGCACAGAGAGATCGATCTTCCATCTGCTGGTTCACTCTTTAAATGGCCGTAAAGGCCAGAGCTGGACCCATCTGAATCCAGGAGCCAAGGGCTCCTTCCGGGTCTCCCACATGAGTGGCAGAGACCCAAGCACTTGGGTCTTCTCTGATGCTTTCCCAGGTGCCTTAGCAGGGAGCTGGATGGGCAGTGGAGCAGCCAGACATGTATTGGCACCCACATTGGATGCTGGCACCACAGGAGGTAGCTTTACCTCCTTTACCACCGTGCTGGCCTCTGAAACTGTCTTCTAATAGAATATTTATCTGTTTAGTAGTATTTGAACTGAGGTTTGTGGATGGCCTTGCTGTGAAGCTGTCTGTTAAGATGCCCACAATCCGTATCTGAGGACCTGCATTTAATAGGCTCCAGCTCCTGACTCCAGCTTCCTGTTTATGCAGATATTTGGAGGCTGTAGTTATCATTCAAGAAGTTCAACACAGGGAAAGCTGGATTGAAGTCTCAGCTCCCCATTCCTGACCATTTCAGGCATTTGGACATTGAACCATTAGATAGGAACTCTCTTGCTACCTCTCAATAAATAAATTTAAAGAATTGCTTGTAAATGCTAATCATTTAAATTAGAATGGAAAAAAACTACATAAAATTTTACATATAAACTAACGGAACATAATAACAATAATATTTTAAAATTAAAACAAATACATTCAACTTATACCATTGGCCATGTTATGGTGTGGTTTCAATTTGTTTTACTTTTCAAATATTTCATTACATTATTATAACTGAAATTAAGCAATTTTTCATAAAGTATATATTAAGTGTACAATTTTCCAAAGATTATATTCAAAATATCAAAGAAAAACCTCAAATAAACTTTTAATGTTACACATGAATAAAATTTTCATGGTGTTGTTTTTATGAAAATGAAATTAATAATCGCATAAGGATGTTCTAATATATGAAACAGCTGCCTTAGTTATATATATGTATATATATAGCATATTTTTAAACAATTGGGAATGCTACAAATAAATATTAATAACTAATACTAAAGCACAGAGACATAGAAATTTGAAATATCGCTCTTTGATTTCTAAAACCTTAAACATAAATTTGAAGAGTTAGCACTTTTCACAATTCTCATCATATTAACAACCACAAAACGTATCCCCTACAGAAAGTTTGTGCATGTACACATATGTCCTTCAAACCTGCTGTATTTTGTAGCCCTGATTTGAAGCCTGCCACATAGTGGCTGGTATATGACACAATATTAGTAGTCAACACACAAACGCATATATCATCATCTAAATACCTACAAAATATAAATAATTCTTATATTGGAATAACTGATTTGCTCTTCCAGTAATAGTTTTTCTTTTTCACTCAGTGTCTTTTGGTTGACAATATTTTTTTAATATTTAGTAATTTATTTGAAAGGCAGAGTTAGAGAGAGAGAGAGAGAGAGATCTTATATTCCTTGGTTCACAGGTGGCTGCAACAACCAGTGCTTAGCCAGGCCAAAGGAAGGAGCCAGGAGAGCCAGGAGTTTCATTCAGGGCTCCCATGATGGTGGCAGAGACTCAAGCACTTGGATCAACTTGGATCATCCTCTACTCCTTTTTTTTTTTTTTTTTTTTTTTTTGACAGGCAGAGTGGATAGTGAGAGAGAGAGACAGAGAGAAGGGTCTTCCTTTTTGCCGTTGGTTCACCCTCCAATGGCCGCTGCGGCCGGCGCATTGAGCTGATCCAAAGCCAGGAGCCAGGTGCTTCTCCTGGTCTCCCATGTGAGTGCAGGGCCCAAGGACTTGGGCCATCCTCCACTGCCTTCCCGGGCCATAGCAGAGAGCTGGCCTGGAAGAGGGGCAACTGGGATAGAATCTGGCACCCCAACTGGGACTAGAACCCGGTGTGCCGGCGCCGCAAGGTGGAGGATTAGCCTGTTAAGCCACTGTGCCGGCCATCTTCCACTCCTTTCTTACATGCACAGCAGGGAGCTGGATCAGAAGTGGAGGAACAGGGAAAAGAACGGGCATCATACTTGATGCCAGCATTGCAGGTGGTGACTTAACTGGCTATGACATAATGCCAGGCCATGTGCTAACTTTTTTCATGGTTTTCAAAAAAAATAATTTCACAAATTGAACTGAAGAAAACGATAATGTGAGAGATAAATGAAATCTTAATCATTCACATATCCAAAGGAACAGGCTTGAAGACTCTCAAAAAAACAAAGATAATTAGATATTTTGAATGGCTGGAATATGTGAAGCTTGTCAACATTTTACAAAGCTGAATGCTCAAATTTTATTTGGTAACTCTCCAAGTTTTATTTGGTAACTCTCCAAATTTTTTCTTTCATATGAAATAAAACTTTATGTCTCTAATAGTTTAATAAGTATTAAAAATCCTCTCCTATGTACAAAGAGTATAAATAATAAGGTAATATTAAGATTTTAAAATAAGTAAAAGCAAGATAGCTACCTCATGTATCACAATGTGTATGTATTACAAATATAGTTTACGTGAAACAATTTTATCTCACAGAATCTACTGAGAGCAACTCTCATTCTAGCTTCCTTCTCAGTATTTAAGTAAAATATATCTTTAAATTTGTTTTGCAATTTTAAATAATTTAAAGCCTATATCATTAATTTAGAAGTAGATAATTAAATTATCTAAATGTCTAAATTATTCATGTATCAGTACTGTGACTGATTTCATTTTAAGTATAAACAGAAAAAAATTATACCTGATTATATTGCTAGGTATTGAATGAAGAAATGACAAAATTGGAAAAAAATGAAACCGCCACATAAACACTGTAATAACTATAAGTACAGAAGTATTTTGGAAAACCACATTCTCAATATTAACTGAACCTGCTGTTTACATCTCTGTTTGGATTCTAAAACACTATTTTTATAAATATTAGAAATGTTCATAGCCCTAGCATACCAAAGGAAAAAGTTATTCAAATTTTTAGACTCATTATAAGATTATACTCATTAATTACACTGAGGATGTGAAATAGATTTCATATTAAGCTACATTAAAATTCAAAAACATAGAACTATTTATTACAAGTATTCTATTGTTTGGAAGACTACAGACCTCAGTGCAGCAGCATTAACCAATTAAAATACCATGCTAGTTCTTGAATAAACCATTAATGTAAAAGGTTACTTTCACACTTGAGTGGTATGTGTTAAAATAGGTATTTGCTGTTGGCCAGCCTTGTGTCAAATGAAATGAAAATCTAAACTCTGCAATAATAGGTGACCATTGTACAGTTCTGTATTAAATAATGCATTTAAGAAGATTTTTCTATCTTCTTTTTTTCTTTTTTTTTTCCTTTTTTTTTTTTTTTTTAAATTTTTGACAGGCAGAGTGGACAGTGAGAGAGAGAGAGAGAGAAAGGTCTTCCTTTTCGCCGTTGGTTCACCCTCCAATGGCTGCCGCGGTAGCGCGCTGCGGCCGGCACACCGCGCTGATCTGATGGCAGGAGCCAGGTGCTTATCCTGGTCTCCCATGGGGTGCAGGGCCCAAGGACTTGGGCCATCCTCCACTGCACTCCCTGGCCACAGCAGAGAGCTGGCCTGGAAGAGGGGCAACCGGGACAGGATCGGTGCCCCGACCAGGACTAGAACCCGGTGTGCCGGCGCCGCAAGGCGGAGGATTAGCCTAGTGAGCCGCGGCGCCGGCCAATTTTTCTATCTTCTTGATAGGCTGTCTGAGTTTGGTCTTCATTTCAGCAATATATAGCCCACTTATTTACCATTATATATTCATCAAGCATTTGTGTTTCTAGTGCAAGTGTTCTGTCCATGACAAACTTTTTATGTTTTTAGGAATGAGCCTGCTGGAATGTGACATATACAACATCATGTAATTTAAAAATCTAATATATTCCTAAATAAAGTATAGACCTAATATTTCTAGCTCTGGGCACAGTATTGTTTACAAGTGAAAGAACGAAAGTCATTCTGGCATTAGTTTCTGAAACTATAAGCTGGGTAAAAGCAATTTGTCTGCTCTGAAAGTAATATCTGACCTTATAGGCTGATTGGATAAAGGTTTAGCATTGAATTTGAGATGAACAAATGTGGAGTTGAATGACCCAATCAGACTTTTCCACTCGCTTTCTATTGTTTCAGTAACATTCTGTGCTAACTTCTGTCTTTGTGCTTTTGCTTATTTTTTTTCTGTAGTACAATATCTGTCTTTCTCACTCCCAGCATCTAGATGGCATATACCTTTAAAACCTAAGCCAAGATTCATGTCTTGCTGAAGTTTTCTCTGCCACATCAGTAAACAGATAAACTTACTACTTTTGATCCTCCTATTTTTTTTTCTTTATATACAGCTAATTTAGTTGTCCTTAGAAAAGTGCATTAATGTTGTTAGAGGATAGTCTGAATTTTATTTCTGTCATGTATTAGCTAATGCCATTACCTCACCTTAGAAAGAAATAATAACAGGGCCAGCATTGTGGCATAGTGGGCAAATCTGCCACCCACAATGCTGGCATCCCATATGGGCGCCAGTTCAAGTCTCAGATACTCCACTTCTGATCCAGCTCCGTGCTAATGGCCTGGGAAGGCAACAGAATACGGCCCAAGTTCTTGGGCCCTTGCAACCCACAAGGGAAACTTGCATGAAACTCCTGGATCCTGGTTTTGGCCTGGCCTTCACAGCCATCTGGGGAGTGAACTAATGGATGGAAGAGCACTCTCTCTGTCTCTTTTATGTCTCTCCCTCTCTCTGTAACTCTTTCAAATAAATAAACAAATCTTTTTTTTTTTAAAAGGAAGTTATAATGGTATATTAGGAGAATAAATAATCTAAAGCAGAAGAAAGTGTGTAGTAAACAAAAAATAGCTTTTATATTTTAAAAGGTATTTCAATTTGTATGCTTTTGTTACATTTTTTCATGTCTGCATGCTTTCCAATATGCTGATTGGAAATCTTAGAAAGCAGCGATTATGCCATCCATATGCATAAGTGTGATTTTGTGTCTCAAAATTTTGAGTAAATTTATACCATCAGTGAGTGAATCTATCTTGGGAACAAAATGGATATATTGTCCAGAATGTCATGGAGACTATTGGAGAGGGAAATATTTAATTTAAAAGTTGAACATATATTGACATGAATTCAAATATCTAATTTGTACCAAATTGTATTGTAAGTGACAAAAAACCATTAGAACAACTATACCTTTCACTTAAGAAAAGTTATAAAGATAAAATGAATACAGGAAATTATATAAGGAAAACATTAGGAAAATTGCTCATAAGTCAAAGCAACCAGTCATCAGCTGAGACATGCCAATAGTTTTTTTTAAGGATTTAATTAAAGGATTTTTAATTAAGGATTTAATTAAAGGGGAATAAATACAAGGAATAACTAAAGGGTAACCTTATTAATATAATTAAGTATGATTATGAAATTTATTTTTAGCTTTCAATAATAATACATCTGTCAGTTTGCAAAAGCCTGTTTCTGTTCTAGAATTCTTGGGTTTAATTTATCTTCTGAAACCTATAACTAAATCAGTATCAAAATATACTTATGAACTACCTAATATGGCAAAAAACAAACCAATATAAAGTGGTGGGGCTGGCATTGTGGAGCAGTAGGTTAAAGCCCTAGCCTGCAGTGCCAGCATGCCATTTGGGCACTGGTTTGAGTCCCAGCTACTCCACTTCTGATCCTTGTTAATGGGCCTGAGAAAGCCGAGGAAGGTTGTCCAAATCCTTGGGGCCCTGCACCTATATGAGAGATCTGGAAGAAGCTCCTGACTCCTGGCTTCAGATTGGCTCAGCTCTGGCTGTTGCGACCATTTGGGGAGTGAACCAGCAGATGGAAGACTCTCTCTCTCTCTCTCTCTCTCTCTCTCTCTACCTCGTTCTGTAACTCTGTCTTTCAAATAAATTAAAAAAAAAACTTTAAAAAAATGCTTTAGAGATACGAATTTTCCAAAGTGAACAATCTGATAGATTATAAATGTTAGTTTTATATGAATAAATATTGTCAGTCATTTTAAGAGAGAATTAAGAGGAAAAAGATTCGTTTACTGCTCTGAAAGTTATATAAACAAAATAATAACAAATAAATAACAATGACATTTCAAGGAAGATAATCAGGTTAAATTTTTTCCCACATGAGTAAAGTCTTTAGCGTAAATAACCACAACATTATGTTGGGTCAACAGCCTGGTCACATTATGAGTAAGCAAATCATAAACAAAAAGAACCACATACTGGAAAATCATTTATTTATAACCATAGCTGGCAAAATAATGTATCCCCAGATATGTATGTGTCCTTGTCTCAGAAATCTTTAAGTATGTTATGTGATAAAAGCAGCAGAGAATCAAATATTTAGATGAAATGAATATTGATAATCAGATGACTTAGAAATAAGGACAATATATTCTGGATTTTCCAACTTAGTTTAGTATGATCACAATGGCCCTTTAACTGTGAAAGAGAGAATGGGGGAACATCAGTATCAGAGTGATGCATTTTGCAAAAGACTCTCCTGGCAGTTGGTGACTTTGACGATGGAGAAAGTAGCTATATTCCAAGAATTGCAAGCAGTCTAGAAGCTGGAATAAATAAAGAAATAATTTCTTGCCTAGAGGGTGCAGCAGGAGCATAGCTATGCAAAATACCTGATTTTAATTCAGTAATACATACTCCAGAATTCTGACTTCCAGAACTGCAAGATAATAAACTTGTTATTATTTAAGTCATAAAATTTATGGTACAGCAGCAAAACAATGTTAATAGAGGGAAATCCAACATTTATAACAAATTTCCTCCAAAAAGGATCTATACTTCTAGAGTATATGATGAATCTCCCTTTAATCATCATCATAACTTGGATGGAAACATTAAGCCTCATGAAAGCGAGATAAAATTTTGGGGATTAGGAGTCCCCTCAAAAAAAAAAAAAACACAAAAAATTTGCACATGTTTTCTTCATGTTTAAATCTTTCCCCTCTATTTTTAACTGCAGCCTACACTCATGATTTACTCTGTAATATTTACATGCTGCTCATGTGTTTGCCCATGTGTTTGGAAAAATAGCTGAAAACTTTATAATCTGAAAGAGACTCAAATCAGAACCCAATAAGTTCAGTTGAAGGAACATAGCACTTGTGGTTAATTCAGCTGGGTAGATATGTTTAGATTCCTTCCCTGAAAATAAAACCTTAAAATAAAGGGGATGCTTTATGTAGCCTGCTCTGTTTTATTATATCTAGTATCATCTCTGCACATTTCCAAAAACCTTACACTCTTTTGGTTCTGTGGTGAAATTAAATGGAGGACAGAGGAATGAAGATCTTTCGAGCTGTGTAAATCCAAGCTACATTTCCAATTTTGTTCTGATTGATAGAAGGCCTATATCAGCACTACCCAGTGAACTTGTTATCACATTTCACCTTGAAATATTTATGAGCTGCTTACTACATGTGGGAACGGGATATCTTCCATAAAATTAGGAAGAACTTCATTTATGTCTTGATCATGACATTTGTTAACCTCTGGAAAAGGAACAGTGATTCATTCTCTGTAACTTGGAAAGTATCTTAGTAATGTCCATGCAGTAAATTTAAAAACAAAGCAAAACAAAACTGTCTGATGTCTCTCTCTTAAGAATTGTACCTGAGGGGTGGGTGATTGGTACAGCAGTTAAGGTGCCACTTGGGACACTGGAATCCTGTAACAGAGGCCTGGTTTGAGCTTTGGGTATCCTGCTTCTGATTCAGCTTCCAGAAAAGCAGACCTGAGTGGCAGCAAGTCAGGTACTTGGCCCCTGCCACCCACTTGGGAGACCCTGTCTGAGTTCTGGGTTCCTGGCCTCCACATGGCATAGTCATAGGTTTTGTGGGAATCTGGAAACTAAACCAGTCAATGGGAGATCTTTGTCTCTCTGTCTTTCTGCTTTTCAAATAAAATGAAAACACAAATTTCAATAAAGCATATTATCTGAATCTTCTCAGAAATGTTAAAAGTCTACTATATCCATGAAGAAGCAGTATAGAGTGTGGCATGGATCTTAATTACTACAGTGGCCAGAATATTCGGAAATGAGGGAAAACAAGGAACTCATTTTCAAAAATCTCAAAGTAAATATAATCAGAATATTGAAACACTTAAACTGCTTTATAGAATATTTCAAAATAATCATAATATTTTAATTAAAATAAATTTTGGTGGACAGCTTTATTTCTTAAGTGGATATAAATACACATTAGAATCTGCATGAGACTAGAAGTGGTTTTGTATTGAAACAGATAAAAAATTATGTGAAAGCTGAAATTTTCATGGGCTTTGTTTCAGAAAAATATCGCACAGAAAAATTTACAAAAGGTTGCAAAAACTTAACTATATTTAACAGTAACTATAGGCTATTTGTTGCTTTTATCAGTTTAATGTTTGTCACAGAAAACAGATTAGAAATACTACTTCACTGCCTTTTGATCACAATTAACTTTTCTTTTAATATTTAGTTATTTATTTGAAAGAGAATTACAGGGAGAGACGGAGGGAGAGGGAGAGACAGAGAGAAATCTTTTTATCCACTGGTTTCCCCCCAAAAATGGCCACAAAGTCCAGAGCTGGCTGGTCCAAAGCCAGGAGACAGAAGCTTCTTCTGAGTCTCCTTTGTGGGTGCAGGGGCCCACGAACTTGGACCATCTTCATCTGCTTTTCCAGCTGCATCAGCAGGCAGCTGGATCAGAAGTGAAGCAGCCTGGACAAAACAGTACCCATGTGGGATGCTGGCGCTGTATGCAGCATCTTTACCTGCTGCTCCACAGTGCTGGCCCCAATTCACATTTCTTGAATTGCTTCTTCAAGGACCAGTCTACCTTTAAGGAATCAAATTTGGAAATGACCTGCACCCACATGGGAGACCAGGAGGCAGCACCTGGATCCTGGCTTCCGATTGGCCCAGCGCTGGCCGTAGCCGCCATTTGGAGAGTGAACCAGTGGAGGGAAGACCTTTCTATCAGTCTCTCTCACTGTCTATAACTCTACCTGTCAAATAAATAAATAAAAATTTGGAGGTGAGAATAACATTTTCCATTTATTATAAAGATATTCTTTACATGGTGCCACTAGAAGATGATTGTTCATAGATGATATGGATACATGACTTATTGAGAGAGGAAGAGATAGGAATTTTATAGCTCCTGGTTTCTGTATATCAATTAGTTCAATATTTTAGTCAGCAGTTTACAACATTTGTGTGTAATTGGCATTCTAATCTTGAATCAACTGAATATTTTGTGTCAGCTAAATATTTATCATTGTAAAATTATAACAATTAACTGTTCTCAATTACTTTCTCTGTGCTAGGTATTGAATTATGTATTACACTGATAGTATCTCACTAATTGTTCACAAAAATTCCAGCAGTTGCAGCAATTATCTCTTTTTAAAACTAAGGAAACTGAAACTTAAAGGAATGTAATGAGCCCAGTGATAAATATATCACTAAATCCAGGTAATGGTTGGGAGAAAGAGAAGTTCTTTTTTTTTTTTTTTTTTTTTTTTTTAATTTTTGACAGGCAGAGTGGACAGTGAGAGAGAGACAGAGAGAAAGGTCTTCCTTTTGCCGTTGGTTCACCCTCCAATGGCCGCCGCAGTAGCACGCTGTGGCCGGCGCACTGAGCTGATCCGAAGGCAGGAGCCAGGTGCTTCTCCTGGTCTCCCATGGGGTGCAGGGCCCAAGCACTTGGGCCATCTTCCACTGCACTCCCGGGCCACAGCAGAGAGCTGGCCTGGAAGAGGGGCAACCGGGACAGGATCGGTGCCCCGACCGGGACTAGAACCCGGTGCGCCGGCGCTGCAAGGTGGAGGATTAGCCTATTGAGCCACGGCGCCGGCCGAAAAGAGAAGTTCTTAATATTATATATAAATGACTCTGATCAGTATGCATAAGAATTTTCCCAGGCAAACCAAAATATATGCTCATCCTATACATATAGTAAACAGGATAAATAAGCCTGAATCCTGAAGCTTCCAAATTATCTTTCAAATACATAATGTTACTGCGTGGTGACGCTGAATAATCCAAAGAAAGTAAAATTTTAAACATTCTATTATCTGTTTGATATCATGAGAAAAAGTCCAAATCAAAATTAAATATTGTTCCTTGTCACCTGTATGTTTTCTTTAACTTTTATATACCCAACACCCAAGCCAGCCTGTATATCTTGGAAAATTCAAGAATCATCTCTTGATATTTCAAAAGTATATCTCTAATGTGCTCTCCCTACCTCTCTCAGTATCTAATTCTTGCCCAAACATACACTATTCCCAATTTGACACTCGTAAAAATTTCCTGTCCAAGATTCCATTCCAGATTCATTCCTGAAAGTCAAGACATCTTATGTGTTATTATTATTACAATTGTTTCATATCTCAACAGAATCATCATATTTTGGTGTACAATTGATTTTTTCAAAAACTCGACTCTTGGACATGATTGAAATGTTACAGTAAGTATAATAATATGCAAATACATGTGTCATCTTAATTTTTCAAAATTTATTTGTCTTCAGAATTAGTAATCTCTTTCACATGAAGAAGCATATTAACTTTTTAGTTTATTCTAGGCCTGAGAGTAAATCATGTAGATGCCTACAAAAAGAAATAGAACTATATGAAACCTATAATATTTACAATATAGATATATACTTAGTAGTGCAATTAATTTTGACCATATTTTTTTCTAAATATTTGATGTAATTATATTATACTTGTCAATATGAGTGTATACGTTTAGCTCATTATTGAGATTTTTCTCATTTTTTTTAGTTTTTTTTTAACTTTTATTTAATAAATATAAATTTCCAAAGTACAACTTTTGGATTACAGTGGCTTCCCGTTCCAATAACTTTCCTCCCACCCACAACCCTCCCATCTCCCGCTCCCTCTCCCATCCCATTCACATCAAGATTCATTTTCAACTATCTTTATATACAGAAGATCAGTTTAGTATATATTAAGTAAAGATTTCAACAGTTTGCACCCACACAAAAACACAAAGTGTAAAGTACTGTTTGAGTACCAGTTATAGCATTTATTCACATTGAACAACACATTAAGGACAGAGATCCTACATGGGGAGAAAGTACACAGTGACTCCTTTTGTTGGCTTAACAATTGACACTCTTGTTTATAGAGTCAGTAATCACCCGAGGCTTTTGTCATGAGTTGTCAAGGCTATGGAAGCCTTTTGAGTTCGCCAACTCTGATCTTCTTTAAACAAGGTCATAGTCAAAGTGGAAGTTCTCTCCTCCCTTCAGAGAAAGGTACCTCCTTCTTTGATGGCCCCATTCTTTCTACTGGGATCTCACTTGCAGAGATCTTTTGTATAAGCATACTATATAACTATTGCATGTTCTTGTATAAGCAAGTGTATATACATGTATGTATGTATATTGATATCTATATTTGTCACTTATATAGGGTTCAGCAACTTTTGGACCAAAAAGAAAACTTGCTCTGCTTGCAATTTTCATATAGCTCATGAAGCCAGAACAGTTTTCACATTTTTAAATGTTTGGAATAAAACAAAGAATAATATTATGTGACATGAAAATTATTTGAAATTTATATTTTTGTGTCCCTTTAGAAAAGGTTATAGTCAAAGTGGAAGTTCTCTCCTCCCTTCAGAGAAAGGTACCTCCTTCTTTGATGGCCTGTTCTTTCCACTGGGATTTCACTCACAGAGATCTTTCATTTAGTTTTTTTTTTTTTTTTTTCCAGGGTGTCTTGGCTTTCCATGCCTGAAATACTCTCATGGGCTCTTTAGCCAGATCCAAATACCTTCAGGGCTGATTCTGAGGACAGAGTGCTGTTTAGGACATCTGCCATTCTATGGGTCTACTGTGTATCCAGCTTCCCATGTTGGATCGTTTTTTTCCTTTTTAATTCTGTCAGTTAGTATTAGCAGACACTAGTCTTGTTTATGTGATCCCTTGATTCTTAACCCTATCATTAAGATCAATCATGAACTGAAACTGATCACTTTGACTAGTGAGATGGCATCGGTACATGCCACCTTGATGGGATTGAATTGGAGTCCCCAGGCATGTATCTAACTCTACAGTTTGGGGCAAGTCCAATTGAGCATGTGCCAAACTGTACATCTCCTCCCTCTCTTATTCCCATTCTTATATTTAACAGGGATCAATTTTCAATTAAATTTAAACACCTAAGAATAATTGTGTGTTAATTAAAGAGTTCAACCAATCGTACTAAGTAGAACAAAAAATACTAAAAGGAATAAAATAGTAAGTTGTTCCTCCACACTCAGGACAAGGGCTGATCAAGTCACTGTTTCTCATAGTGTCCATTTCACTTCCACAGGTTTCCTTTTTGGTGCTTGGTTAGTTGTCACCAATCAGGGAGAACAGGTAATATTTGTCCCTTTGGGACTGGCTTATTTCACTCAGCATGATGTTTTCCAGATTCCTTCATTTTGTTGCAAATGACAAAATTTCATTTTTTTTACTGCTGTATAGTATTATGTAGAGCACATATCCCATAATTTCTTTATCCAGTCTACTGTTGATGGCATTTAGGTTGATTCCAGGTCTTAGCTATTGTGAATTGAACTGCAATAAACGTTGAGGTGCAGACAGCTCTTTTATTTGCCAATTTTACTTCCTTTGGATATATTCCAATGAGTGGGATGGCTGGGTTGTATGTTAGGGTTATATTCAGGTTTCTAAAGAATCTCCAAACTGGAAGGTCAAGCTTCCATAGCGGCTTAACCAGTTTGCATTCCCACCAACAGTGGGTTAGTGTCCCTTTTTCCCCACATCCTCACCAGCATCTGTTGTTGGTAGATTTCTGTATGTGAGCCATTCTCACCAGGATGAGGTGAAACCTCATTGTGGTTTTGATTTGCATTTCTCTGATGGCTAGTGATCCTGAACATTTTTTCATGTGTCGGCCATTTGGATTTCCTCTTTGGAAAAATATCTAATGAGGTCCTTGGCCCATCTCTTAAGTGGGTTGTTTTGTTGTGGAGTTTCTTGATCTCTTTGTAGATTCTGGTTATTCATCCTTTATCTGTTGCATAGTTTGCAATTTTTTTTTCCCATTCTGTTGGTTGCTTCACTTTCCTTACTGTTTCTTTTGCCATATAGAAACTTCTCAATTTGATGTAATCCCAGTTGTTAATTTTGGCTTTGACTGCCTCTGCCTCCGGGGTCTTTTCCAAGAAGTCTTTGCCGGTACCTACATCTTGCAGGGTTTCTCCAATGTTTTCTAATAATTTGATGGTGTCGGGTCATATATTTAGGTCTTTAGTCCTTGTTGAGTGGATTTTTGTATAAAGGTGTAATATAGGGGTCTTGCTTCATGCTTCTGCAAGTGGAAATCCAGATTTCCCAGCACCATTTTTTGAATAGACTGTCCTTGTTCCAGGAGTTGTTTTTAGATCCTTGATCAAATATAAGTTGGCTGTAGATGTTTGGGTTGATTTCTGGTGTTTCTATTCTGTTCCATTGGTCTATACATCTGTTGCTGTACCAGTACCATGCTGTTTTGATTATAACTGCCCTGTAGTATGTCCTGAAATTTGGTATTGCGATGCCTCTGGCTTTGTTTTATTGTACAAGATTGCTTTCACTATTCGAGTCTCCTGTGCCTCCATATGAATTTCAGCATCATTTATTCCAAATCTGTGGAGAATGGCTTTGGTATTTTGGAGATTTTTCTCATTTTAATACCATTATCTGCTTTTGTTTAGTAAATATTTTTTCTGCATTTATTGAGCTGTGTAAGCTGAGCTTTTTCTATCAGAAAGGTTCTGTCATGTATATTTTTATCTCATCACATCTTTGTGAGTATCATGCAGTTAAATCATGATTTTGCTTGAAAAAATGAACACTCACATACCAATAATCTGTCATTTTAGCTGAAATATAATATTGAAAGCTATTTATATGTCATTGTAGTTATTTTTTAAACACAGGGCTTCTTCTTAATGCACTGACAGAGAGAAATTATTTGTTTGAATCCATATGGGAGATGTTTAGATTCTAGGCAAGGCAGAATAATAATCATACATGCTGTATTTTCAGGAAACTTAAAAGAATCACCTGGCCTAAATAATCTGCCATATTGTATTTCTACAAGGCCAACAATTTCTGTCAATTAAAAGTCAATCCTTATGGGTGTTACCAGGAAAAAGCATTTTTAATGCATTACCTTAGAGAGGAGGGACATTGGCACAAGTTTATCTTTATTGTAACTGGGTTCTTGCAGATAGCAGAGGTAATAATCTGTAAAGTAATACATTTTGAGGATAAAAGTAAGCAGGAAAAAATGTAAACTGATTAAGTCTTCATCAGGACCATAAATTCCCAGTGACATATGTTTTTAGAAACGTGGATGCTACATCCAGTCTTATCAATAGAGGCTTTCAGTGAATCTGAGGTGAATCTCAAATAATGTTATTGTGCATTGTTACTGTAGCCACTGAAGGAAAAATCATTTAGTACTATTTTGTACCTTTAGACTTGGGGAACTTGGTATAGATGCAATAAAGATGACAGAAAAGACATTTTTGGGAAGGAATTTTTAAAAATTATTAATATAAAAAGAACAAATTTCATGTATTTCATGGATGCAGTTCTAAGAAGATAACCATACTTCTCTCTATCAATCCACCCTCCATAGCTCCTTTCTTTTTTTGGTTTTAATTTTTGCAATGACATAATTTCAATTTACTTTAATGCACCACGAACCTTAATGTTCAAGTAGTAAAAATAGAAACATATGATACTTTTGACTGTAAGGCATGATCATAGAAAAGTTCTGGCTTGGAGATTGCCTATATTCACTGAGCATACACATTGACTTTCATATGTTAATTTTGAGCACTTCTGTTGAATTCTAGGACATCATTTCATTCTCAGAGTATTATCCAGAACAAGGCTTCCATTCCAACAGTATGAAACCATAGAACAATAAATTACTAGACTCTCATTTTATGAAAGCCTGGTTTGGTTTTGTACAATGCATACATTGTTCAGTAAAGCAGTATCCTGGAAAGAATATTCCATGATCTCTAAACAGAAAGAGATGGGAAAAATCTATCTCCCTTGCAATGGGTCTCAAGAGAGATTTCCTACAAAGTGATCACATTTAGATTTAATGAATAATGCTGCTAGTCTCCAGTGAGGAAAATACTATAGTTTTGTCACTGTGGACTTGAAGTAAAGAAACCTGCTGGTCAAGATAAAAAGGAAGAAAAACCAAGAAGTCGATGGTATAATAAGAACAAGATAAATAGACACCTGTTCAGTCTGGCAGCATTTTGATCTTTTGCTTAGAAATAAAAGTTTCTGGAACTCCCGAAAACAACCTTATTGAGACTCAGAAATAAAGCATGATATGCATAAAATTTTATTATATTCATATTTTCTTTTCTATAAGGATGTTACTCTTTCATAATGTTCCTTCTCAAAAATATTACCCTGTTTTACATACATATACACATACATCCTTCAAACTTATTCTAAAGATTTCCCCCCACTGAATCTTTCTGTAATAAACCTTCTCAAAAGCACCTGTTTGCAATGAATCTCCCTTTAGGTATCTGTCGTGTAAGGGTTTTACATTATGGAGTTGTCCCATTCTCCTTTATTCCTGTTTTAGCCCGTACATTCTGTGGTTAAAATCAGTGCTGCAGACTTAATTTTTATAGTAGAATGTAGTTGAAAATTATATGTTTTCTGATATTTTCATTTAGAATCTTAAATATTAGCTCATTTGTCACATTTTTTTTAAATGTGGTAGATTCCGAATGAATGTAAAGTCTTCTATATAAAAACTTCAGCTAATAAATTAACTTTCCATTAAATCAATGGAGACTTACATCACCTGCCCTGTAGTCTCAATAAAAATCCTAGACCTCTATTACAACCTTTTCATTTAACAACCTACCCAAAATTCCTTTCTTTAGTCTTAAATTTCTATCTGCCACATACATGCACTCTTACACAAGCATATATAATATCTCTTTATTGTCTGTGTTATCAGATTTTATTCACAAATTCCTTTGCTATAATAACTTAGTTCTTCTTTGATCAGCTCGGCATGAACAGAAGTGAAAAGGAAGCACCTTGCTGAGAAAGAGTATATTTCTGGAACCAGAGTCTCTTCTCTTACAGCCATTGAAGTTAAGGTTAAGCTCTTAATTTTCATGAAATCCAACTTATCAACATTTTCATTTCATCAGTCTAATTTTTTATGCCTAAAAAGATCTTTATTTAACCCTAACATGCAAATGCTTTATTTTATGCTTTCTTCCAAAAGTCCAGTAATCCATATAGAGTTATTGTCTATTTTATGATGTGACATAAGTATCAGGGTACTCAGTTGCTCAACCTGCAAGGTAGCTATTTTCCCATATAATTTGGGCATTTGCTTTCTTTTGGTGCTAAAACAAATTACCACTACTTAGAAACTTAAAGTAGCATGCATTTACTATCCCACACCTCTGTAATTCCAGAAGTCTGACAGGAGTGTCACTGAGCTAAAAACTTTGTGCAGAGGTCTGCATTTCTTTCTGGTTCTCTGGGGAAGTCCATTCCCTCGCTTATTCTGGTTGTTCTCAGAAGTCAGTCTCATGCAGTTGTGAGGGTGAGGATGCTGTTCCTTTATTGCCAGTGGGCCGAGGGTTGTGCCCAGCTTCTCAAGTCTGCTCACATTTGTTGACCAGCAGGTGTCTTCTTCCAGCTTCAAAGCCAGCAAAAGCAGATCAATTCTCCCGTGCTTTGAATCCGTTCTGCCACTTCAATCATCATATCTCTCTGACTACAGCCAGGACAGGTTATTCAATAAGAACTCATGATTAGATTGTTCCCACCCAGATCACCTGTTCTATTTCCAAATAAGCTTGAGAATCAGTATGTATATTAATACAAATAAGAGTCTTCTGAGACAGTGCTTTTCTTTGAATTGTATTTAATTTTTCAGTGACATTTGGAATAACTGAAATCTTAAAAATGTTGAGTCCACCAATTTTTGAACATTATTTAAGTATTATTTAATTTATTCAGAAATATTTTGTAGTTCCCGGTATTCATTTCTTAAACATAATTTTGTTATATTTGTATCTAAGTGTTTCATTATTTATTATAAGTAGAAATATGTGAACATTCTATTTATAATTATTAATTGAAAGGATAAAAAGTTCCTATCAATCATTCTTTATTGATCTTGTATTCTCCAAAGTTAGTAACCTGCTCACTTTTCAATCTACAGAATGTTGATGGTTTCCTGGGATTCTAAATACAAAATAATGTCTTCATAAATGTAGCTTTATCTTTCTTTTTCAAAATGTTTTAATTTTATTTTGTTTCATTAGTATTTGTCTCACTGTACTTTGTAGATTTATTTTACATCATTGACTGAAAGTTGTGCAAACTTGTGTCATTTCTGATCATAAAGGAAATCATGAACTCTCATGTAGCTCAGCGGATTAACGCTCCGCCCTGAAGTGCCTGCATTCTATATGGGCACAAGTTCAAGTCCCGGCTGCTACACTTCCTACCTGGCTCTCTGTCATGGCCTGGGAAAGCAGTAGAAGTCCTTGGGCCCCTGAACCCTGGTGGGAGACCGGAAGAAGCTCCTGACTCCTGATCTGCGCAGCTCTGGCCGTTGCAGCTGACTGGGGAGTAAACCATCAGTTGGAAGACCTCTCTCTCTCTCTCTTTCTCTCTCTCTCTCTCTCTCTCTCTCTGCCTCTCCTCTCTGTGTAACTCTGACTTTCAAATAAACAAATAAATAAATCTTTAAACATATCTATGAGTTGTAGATTTTTTATGTATATATCCTTTATGAGTTTGAGAAAATGTTCTTCTCTTCCAGGATGCTGGTTTTTAAAAATCATAAATGGGTTTGCTACTTTCTCAAATTATTTTACCTCATTTGTTAAAGTGATCAAACAATTAGATAAGTGGATAATTTAATTTCTAATGTTAAAAGTTCAGTTTCTTGACTATATTGATGGTTACAAGTAGTGTTCACACTATAATAACTCATTAAACTGTAATATATAATATATAATAACTCACACACTGCTCCTCTGTGTATGTATTTGTGAGACCTGAGCCTGAATTAAGGTGTGACTATTTTAAATTAGGCCTCCATCTTGTAACTTGGGCCTGACCAGGCCCTGAACCCTAAGCCAGAAGTAAATAAATGAGCTCACCTTGCAATAAACTCTCCTAGCAAGAGCCAATTAACAGATAACAGAGAAATACCTAGAGTCCCTGGTGTCTTCTCAGGGCAGATAAGGTGATTGATAGCTACCTGAGACCTTGCAGTTTGGCACGTGCACCCCAGCAGCTTGGACCCTATGCTTCGGCCAATCAATTCAAAAGGCATCAACCCTAAAGCCATCCAACCACCTTTAGCAGGTCCGTTCCCGCCACTGGATGCACTAATCAATTCTAGGAGATGTCCTTTGAATTTCCTGAGGGGTGATGTCATTTGCTAAATGGTACCATGATGTATAGAATGTCTCTGAAAACCCTATAAAAACCCTGTTAACTGAAGGGTCGGGACTCTCAATTCAGACCCACTGTGTTGGTGTTGATTGAGAGACCAGGCCGGACCTGTTATAAAACTCTCATGTGCTTTACAGTGGTATCGGCTCCTTGGTGGTCTTTGGGGACGACTGAACTGGGCATTACATGTTATCATTTTTAAAATGTGAAAGTTTAAAGTGTTTACAGTGGACATGTGGTCTAGCAGCGAAGACATTAGATATCTGCATCCTGCACTGGAGGATCTGAGTTCAATTCCTGGCTCTGGCTCCTGACTCCAGGGGTCAGCAGCAGTAATAGCTTAAGAAATTTGATCCCTGTAATCCACTTAGGAAACATGGATTGAGCGCCTGTCTCATGCATCACATCTGTCCCAGCCTCTGTTATTTTGAGCATTGGGGAATGAATCAAGAAACAGATGAGAACACAAGTGAGACCACAGCAGTGGTGCAATCGTAATGCCAGAGAACAGCCAGCACCAGTTCCCATAGCTAATGGTGCCTTGATCTTGGAATTCCTAGTGTGCAGAACTGTGAGCAAATGAACATTTTTTTTTTAATTACCCGGTCTCAAGTGTTTTGTTATAGGAGGAGGAACAAATTTAGAACAGAGCTTTTTGTATTAGGATGTTTCCTCATATCCTTAAAAGATCTCTATTGATCTAGAAACATGTAAATTATACACATTTCATAGTCAATGCTTAACTGGAAGACAGAGAATAATATAAACACCAAATATTCTGTTGGTAGAACAATAAACACCAATTACTAAGAAAAATTATTTCTCATGCCCATGCCTTTGTGGGGAACTGCTGAAAAATAAGAGGAAGTGATGGGGCTAAAGCTATACTTAAAAGGATAAAATTGAGCCCAGGAGCAAAATGACTACAAGAAAGTCCTTGTCAGTGACAGCATCGATTATCATAAATGGACATAAGTCACTGCGTGTTTCACGAAGCGATCTGGAAGGATAATTGTTAGAACTCTGTGGTGAAGGCAAAAACTAAAGGCCTCACAATCCTCACAATTACTCCCTTCAGGCTAACAGTAAAAGAAAGGTTCCTTCACCACAGTGCGAGAATTGTGTACACTGGAACTAGAACTTCTAAATTGTAAAGAAATTTTTCACAAAATGCTGAGATTTATGTTGTCATCTTCTGTACAAAACTGTTATATGATAGTGAATACATGAAATAAATTATGTTTTTGCAAAAATTTAAAAAACAAGAAGGTAAGAAGAAGGGGGATTGAGATAGGGAAGGAATCATACTTATGTTCTTATAATTGTACCTGTGAAATACATGAAAACTGTTCTCTCTATAACTGTGAAAATTTTAATAAATTAAGCTTCCCAACTTAAAAAAAAGATGATTTGAATTTTCCACTCAAAGACATTGCCTACAATGTAGAAGAAAATGAAACACAATATGTCAAGCTCAATTTTAGCAAAAAGATATGAAATAATATTTCGAAGCAAAAATGTAAAAATACTTAATATTAAGGAAATTTAAAAAAATTGAACTCAGGAAGTAAAGAGGCAAAAAACAAAAATCAAATCATAAAAACTGTTATATTCTAACCTAGAATACACTTTTGCCTGTTTACTTTCCCATATATGAAGACACAGTTAAGGTATTACCTTAGTTAATAATTACTAAAAAATCTGTGTTTTTGTGAAAATTTAATGAAGGGCATAGAAGAACTTTAGAAAAACTAGAACAAGAATATAATGATAGAAATAAAATGGTCAAAACAGAGAAGGTGAAACAAAAGACAAAAATACCATGATGAAGGAAAACAAAACAATAGAATATAAATAATAAAATAACAACAAATTAAAAATTAGACAAGCCCCAGGCCTAGCAGATACCTGGAAAAATTGACCTAGAATGACCAGTTCTGAAGTAAATCTAATAAGACTATTAAGAGCACATTAACAATGAAGCAATGTTTATAAGAAACTACAAAACACAAGAAGAAATCAACTATTTTTATATCTAGCCAAGATGTCTTCTAGTGCCAAAGTGATGGAAAAATGTTACATTTGCAAAATTAGTCTATAAAACCTCAGATATTAAATATTTATGGGTTTGTAGCTCACATGGCCTCTATCATAACTGCTAACCTTATAATTGTGCAAATATAAACAAAATATATAAATTAATGAATGTGACAGTGTTCCATAAAAATTTATATACACTAAACTGACAGACGTCTAGATTTTGATCCACAGGCTGTAATTATCTAAACCCTCAATAGGAGGTTAAGATTTATGCCACCAAGATATAAGTGGGGGAAATGCAGCAAAAATCTAATAATGAGAATTTATGGTATTTAATTTTATATTTAATTCTAAAATTATAGATGAAGAGGAAATCAGGCCAAAATTGGGTTGTGGGAGAAGGGCAGCAGTGGAGTATAGTCATTCAAGCATGGGCTTTCAGGGAACAGGAGAGTGGAGGAGGAGAAACACCTCAATCACAATAGGTCAACTTCAGCAATCTGGGCACATGCAGGTATGACTTTGAGTTATGGTTATGTAAGTAGATTGCAGTTGAACCCACCAATGCTATAATGGTTGAGGTATGATGTTGATGAACCCATAACTATTTTAAGAAACCTGGGTTCAAGGCTCAGTCTTGGGAACCAATTCAACTGGGCCTGTCGACATTAATAAACTGCTTTTGAACCACCACTTAGTTTCTGGTGCCTGTTTAAACTAAGGGAATTTCCCCAGTACAGTTTCTTATAACAGAGGTAAAAGTGAGAATGGAAGAAAGGTAGAACATATTTCAGGTTCTGAGAATGTAGAAGTTGGAACAGAAAGTAGAGAAAGAGAAATAACCACTCAATATGACCTTTGAGTCACTTTTATATGCAAAATGTCACAATTTCTGATAAGGATAAAAGATTGGGCTATCTATTTACCTAATAATCAAAAAGTAAAACAACCTGGTGTTAAAATGGAAATGGCATAGAAAATTAATTAATTTGAAAAAAAAATTATGTAGGATCTCTGTCTTTAATGTGCTGTACATTGCTATTTAATGCTATAATTAGTAATCCAATGGTAGTTTTTTCACTTTATGTTGCTATATGGGCAAAATGTTGAAATCTTTACCTAATATATACTAAACTGATCTTCTGTATACAAAGAGAATTGAAAATGAATCTTTACATGAATGGAAGGGGAAAGGGAGCGGGAAAGGGGAGGGTTGCAGGCGGGAGGGAAGTTATGGGAGGGGGGAAGCCATTGTAACCCATAAGCTATACTTTGGAAATTTATATTCATTAAATAAAAGTTTAATAAAAAAAAAACAAATGTGTAAAATGAGTAAGGTTATAGAAGATCTGAACAGCTTAATTCATAAGGCATGTCTTATGGATATATATTGAGTGCTGTATTTATCTTCACAAATACTCATTAATCATTACAAAAAGATAACATTAAAACTTAAAAGTTAGTAAATTCTATAAAATAGAAATATTATCAATAGCATTTTTTCATGCTCACTAAATAAAAAAATGTTCCTTACAAATGAAAATTTTAAATAATCCTTGTAATTAAAAAAATCCATTGGGGAAACAAAAATGACATTACAGAATTTGTCTTGAAAATGATAATATAAACAGTATGTACCAACTTCCATGACATGGACTTAAACAGTGACTGGTGTGTGTGTGTGTGTGTTTTAGGGGAGGGGGGTGTGCACAGAGGCTGATTTATTTTGAAGTAATATTGGCTTTCATGGTTTTGAGCTTGGTAAATCCAGAATCTGTAGGGTCGTAGGCAGATTGGAGATCCCTGTAGCCCCAGCTGAAGGAAATCTGTTGGGGGAGCTTTCTCTTCCTTAGATGAAGTCTGTTTTTTTCTGTTTTCTGTTAAGGAACACAACAAATTGGGTGAGACCAATGCCCAGTTAGGGAGTAATTTTTCTCAAAATCTAGTTATTTATGTGTTAATTCCATAAAAATATTTCCACAGGAACATCTAGAAAAATTTAAACAAATCTGAAAATGCAGCACAGACATATTAAAGTTATCATCATAGTTTATATCATTTAAAAAATAAATTCCCAAGAGGACAAAGGGTAAAATAAACAACAAAAAAAATAATAAAAATGAAGGTGGAAATTAGAGAATAAAGAAAACAAAAAGGGCCAGCGCCGCGGCTCAATAGGCTACTCCTCTGCCTGCAGCACCAGCACTCTGAGTTCTAGTCCCAGTTAGGGCGCTGGTTCTGTCCCGGTCGCCCCTCTTCCTGTCCAGCTCTCTGCTGTGGCCCGGGAGGGCAGTGGAGGATGGCCCAAGTGCTTGGGCCCTGCACCCGCATGGGAGACCAGAAGAAGCACCTGGCTCCTGCCTTCAAATCAGCGCGGTGTGCTGGCTGCAGCAGCCATTGAGGGGGTGAACCAACGGAAAAGGAAGACCTTTCTCTCTGTCTCGCTCTCTCACTGTCCACTCTGCTTGTAAAAAAAGAAAAAAAAAAAAAAGAAGAAAACAAAAGGAAATCCTTGTTTAATACAAATAAACACAAATGAATAAAAATAATTTTTTAGACAATTAGTATATCAGGTAACTGACAGGTAATTAATTCAGAAGACTGCATTATTTTTTACAAGATGTATGTATTTATTTGAAAGAAGAGTGATGGGGGGGTCATAATGATTTTCTATCCATTTATATAAATCTCAAAGGGTTTCTAGAGCTGGGGTTGGGCCAGGAGCTCAGAAATTCATCCAGATCTCACACACAGGGGACAAGCAGATGTCACAATCTGTTACCTCCCATGATGAATTAGGAAGATGTGTGGAAAGCAGAGAAGTCTGGACTTGAACAGGCACTCTGATGCTGGTGTCACAAGCTGTGACTTAACTTGCTGTGCCACAATGACAGTGCCAAGGTTGCATTGTTCATACTTTGAAGAAAGTATAAATAATGTAATTAATTACTTACTTTCAGTTAACTAAAACCATATTTCATACTTCAGATTATGAGATTAGTCTGTTTCTCAGTACTGCCTCAAAATATTTGAGGCAGGCTACTTAATAAAGAAGCTACGTTAATCTGACTATTGGTTCTGAAGCAATGGGTGCAAACAGCATGGTATAGGCTCTATCTACCTGCATCACATCAAAGCAGGAGGTGTGTAGTATCTCTCCCTTTCCTTACAGAGTCCCTAGGATTTAGTCATGTGCTTCCCACCCTAATGACTTAATCTAATGCACTTTCCAAAGACCCTATGTCTGAAAACCTCAGTTGGAGCCAGCTCTGTGGAATAGTAGGCTAAGCCTTCCCCTGCTGCACCTGAATCGAATATGGGAAGCAGTTCGAGTCCCTGTTGCTCCTCTTCCAATCCAGCTCTCTGATATGGTCTGGGAAAGCAGTGAAAGATGGCCCAAGTGCCTCGGCCCCTGTACCTGCATCATAGACCCAGAGGAAGATCCTGGCTCCTGGCTTCAGATCAGCCGAGCTCCAGCCTTTGCAGTCATTTGGGTAGTGAACTGGTGGATGGAATATTCTCCTCTGTATAACTCTGATTTTCAAATAAATGAATAAATCTTTAAAAAAACAATAAAACATTATTTGATACAGAGTAGAATTTTAAGTTTGCTCGTGAATTTATAAAATGCTAAGTACAAAAAGTTATAAGGATTGTTATAAAGAGTATAAAGATTTTTCTTTCAATCCAGTTTTATTCTAAAACTTTGAAAAATATTAAATATAATGCCTGTGCTATTTACATATATATATTATATATATAATATATATTATATATATAAAGAAATCATGTTGAAGCTATCACTAAATAATGTGGTCATCTACACCTTAGTAGCAAGAGAGATGATTAGATAACTGTAAGAAAAAAGTAACAATGTCAATAATGGATCGATTCATAAAAAAAAAATGAGCTGTAAAAAAGCTTCAGTGCTGACTAACTTTATTTAAGATGGTTGATATTAAATCAATACAGTTGTCACAATCTATTTTTAAAATATTGCATCACTGTCACCTGGGCACCATATGGTATATCAAATGACAATATAAAAGAGTCTATCAGCATAAGAGTAAAAACTGCCACCATTAAATCAATTCCATTACATAGAAATGAGAAAAAAATATGATTTCAGAAGAGCAAGCCAGATGTTATTTCATGAGTTCACAAAACTAAGAACCACATAACTCTGCAATGAAATTAAGTATATCATTGGGCCTTATGGACTCCAACATTATGTTCCATTTAAGGAAGAGTTCCCAAACATTTGATTCATGCATGTTTCTCTTTTTTTATTTTGCAGATAAAGTTAGTTCAGTGGATAGATCAAGAATGAAATGGAGTAGAAACATGGTTTACAAATGATTTAAATAAAAAGCTACACTTATTTATTTTGAAAGAAAAGTGTAAATCAAGCTGTCCCTCTTTAAAAATCTAAGTTACTCAGAAGTGGATCTAGACAATTATAGTTAGGAAAAAGTTATTGTCAAATTACATTTAGTAGATTTTCAGTATGTACAAACATTTACAAAATTGAACTGAACGTCATATAAACTGACTTTAGGGGAAGCCTCGTTATGAGCTTCATTTTCAATGAGCATTCTAATGCTATTTATTCTCTAATATAATGTATTGGAAGGGACAGGCAGCATTGTGGTGCAGTGGGTTGAGTCAACCTCTGTAATGTTAACACCATAAATTAATACTTGTTTGAGTCTTGGATGCTCTGATTCTGATCCAGCTCCCTGCTAATGTGCCTGGGAGATGTTTGGGCACCTGCCACCCTGATGGGAGACCGAGATGGAGTTCCACTGACATCAGCCTGGACCGGTCTTGCCTGCTGCGACTTTTTTGAGGAATTAACCAGCAAATGGAAGATTTCTTTCTTTTTCTCTTTTGGCAAATCTGCCTTCAAAATAAATAAATAAATTTAAAAAAGATAGTGTATTGAAAAGTGAACAATTATTTAAGAATTATGCTTTAATATATAAAATCTGATCCTACCAAGCATTTGATATTTTAAGCTTGTAAAAGTATTTCATTTAAAGCATCATAGTTAACCCTATATTCAGATTTAATCAAGTTTTAGCCTTGTTCTTGGGATGTTGTAAAAGGTATTCATTTCATCATAGTAAATTTTTATGGAACATGTGTTTGCTTGAAAGTGTGTGTTTTTAAATATAGAAAATTGCATTCATAATAAATATAAAGTATTTCTTTTTTGTTTATATGTAGAAAATATGAGTACTATAGACAAAGAAAATTATGTTTACATTGATTCTCAAAATTGAGATTTTTGGCATAATAACATAAATAATTTCAAAATACCTATATTTCTTATTTTTCCTATAGTTTAATCCTAGAGAATAAATGTCCAACACAAAAGCTGAAATGAAATATTTCTTTGGAAATTAGTGGATTGAACAGAATTATATGTGTACATGAAACAGCCTAGTGCAATCCTACAAATCATATTTTATTGGATGCAAGAGATGGTAAAAGTAAATAATGGATAATCTAGTTAACTGAGAGGAATCCTATGTGATATTTAACATTTTGATATAGATTACAAAATATTTACTGAAGACTGGGTTAATAAATTCATAAATTATTGTTTTATAACTCCTATAAATCTGAAATTGCAAGAAAATTTTTCACCTTAGTATACTCAATTGTAATCAGTTAATAATTTAAAATATTGTGCTTTTAGTAAAATGTTATAACTTAATAACATAAAAAGTGTATCTCTAAAAGTCATAGCTTCTAAAATAATACCTTTGAAAGGTAAGTTTTATTTAAGTGTATTAGCTACAGTAAATAACTATGCTTTTTACAAAAGGAAGTATGTTTTGGAGTATATATCAGAAAAAGTTAATACAGTCACACTGTGTTAAATTTCATCTCCCACCTTCTTTACCCTACCTGTCTCAACGACGCTCAGTCAGTCTAAGTAATTGTGTGCATGCAATTCTTGAGCTAAACCTGATAAAGATAATCAAGACATTATAAACCAAGAAGCATCCGTTTTCCAGATCTAAAATTTGTTTTGCCACCTAAAACATGATTATATGGATGGAGAATGTTAGATTCCCTCTTCCTCTTGAGTCAGTCAAACAATTCTGTGGACTCCAACTTCAAATATGTGCAAAATTTGAACATTCTAATCACTTCCATCTTATGTAACCCACTATATATTCAGAGACTTAGTTTTCCAATAATCATAATAGTCAAAAAGTAAAAAGAAAGAAGACCACAGGTCTAGAAGAGCATAAACATGAACTAAAAATGGCAATCACATCCCAAAATTACCATTTCATTCCTATAAATTATTGTTTCATGTATCAACTGCCATATATCAGAAAAAATATGATGTCTGTCTTTTTTAGACTGCCTTATTTCACTAAACATAATTGTTTCCACTCGCATCCATTTTGTTGCAATCAACAGAATTTCGTTGTTTTTTTATGATTGAGTAACATTCCATAGTGTATAAATACCACATTTTCTTTAGCCAGTAATCACTTGATGGACATCTGGCTTGATTCTATAGCTTAGCTATTGTAAATTGAGCTGCAAAAAACATGAGTGTACAAATAACTCTTTCATATATTCATTTCATTTCCTTTGAGTGAATTCTCAGTAGTGGAATGGCAGGGTCATATGGTAGATCTGTTTTCAGATCTCTGATGAGTTTCCTTCCTGTCTTCCATAATGGTGATACTAATTCATAACCCCATCAACAGTGGATTAGGGTACCTTTTCCCCTAAATCCTTTCCAGCTTTTATTGTTTTTTGATTTCTGTATGATAGCTATTGTATCTAGGTATTGTAACTGGGTAAGGTAAAATATCATTGTGGTTTTTATTTGCATTTCCCTGATGGCTAGTGATCTTGAGCAATTTTTCCTGTGTCTGTTGTCCATTTCTATTTCATTTTTCAAAAAATGCCTACTCATGCCCTTTGCCCATTTTTTAACTTGATTGTTTGTCATGTTGTTAAGACCAGCACTGCAGAATAGTTATATATAATATATTATATATTGATTATTATTATATTATAATTATAATAATTAAATATATTATATATTATATATAATGTTATAATATATGCCTGCCACATCAAAATCCAGTATGGGCATTGGTTCATGTCTTGGCTGCTCCCCTTCTGATCCAGCTCTGTGCTGATGGCCTGGGAAAGCAGTGAAAGATGACCCAAGTTCTTGGGTCCCTGCTCCCATGTGGGAGACACAGAAGCATCTCCTCTAGTAATTTGATAATTTTAGCTCATAGATTTAGTTTCTTGATCCATTTTGAGTTGATTTTTACATAAGGTGTAAGGAAGAATTCTCACTTCATCCTTCTGCACAGGGAGAACCAATTCCCTGGCACCATTTGTTGAAGAGACTGTCCTATCTCCAGAGATTGATTTCAGCTCATTTGTCAAAGATTAGTTGGTTGCAGATATTTGGGCTAATTTCTGGGGTTTCCATTCTTCTCCATTGATCTGTGTGTCTATTTTTGTGCCAGTAGCAGGCTGTTTTATTTATAACTGCCCTGTTGTATGTCCGGATTCTGTCCCAGTTGCCCCCTTCTAGTCCAGCTCTCTTCTGTGGCCCAGGAGTGCAGTGGAGGATGGCCCAAGTGGTTGGGCCCTGCACCCACATGGGAGACCAGGAGAAGCACCTGTCTCCCAACGTGCCAGCTGCAGCAGCCATTGGAGGGTGAACCAACAGTAAAGGAAGACCTTTCTCTTCTCTCTCTCTCTCTCTCTCTCTCTCTCTCTCTCCACTCTGCCTGTCAATAATAATAATAAAAAAAGAATCATGTGTAAGGCAAGATGATTGTTGACAAATTATTTCAATTTGTTTTGGAAGGTATTTATTTCACCCTCATTTATAAATGAGAATTTTCTGGGTACAACATTTGAGGCTGACTGTTTATTTTAAGACTTGATCTATGTGTCTCCATTCTTTCATAGCCTGTAGTATTTCTGATGAGAAATCATCTGTTAGTCTCATTGATGATCCTCTGAAGATTATATGGTTTTTATGTATTTGATACACAGAGAGAGAAAGGGAGAGAGCGAGAATCTTCTATCTGCTGCTTCAGTCCCAAATTGCCACAATAGCCAAAGCTTGTCTAAGAGAAAGGCAGGAACCAGGAACTGTATCTGAGTCTCCCACATGGGTGTCAGGGGCCTACATAGTTGGACCATCTTATTCTGCTTTCCCTAGCTGCATTTGTGGGAAACTTGATCCAAAGCAGAGCAGATGGGACTCAAATTGATCTTCCAATATGGGATGCTGGTTTTGTAAGCATTGGTTCAACCTGTTGTTCCATCCACGATGTGTACCCTTATACTTTTTTGTTTCATTGTTTGCTTTAGTTCCCGCATACGAAGGAGAACATGCCATATTTATTTTTCTGTGTCTGGGTAATTTCACAATATAGTAGATATTATTCATTTGTAACAATGAAATTCTGCAATTTGTGACAAAACCAATTGAATTGGAAGATATTATGTTAAATAATCTGAGTGCTGAAAGAGAAATAGTGCATATTCTCTCTCACTTGTGAAGCTGAGAGCTGATGTGAAAGCATAATAGTTATTTTTAGAAAATAGGAAGAGGTGAAGGCAAGTGACAAAAACTTAAATAGTTTTCTTTAAAGATTTTTTTACTTGAAATTTAGAGTTACATGGAGAGAAAGAGGGAGAGACAGAGAGGGAGAGAGGAGAGAGAGAGAGAAAGAGAGAGAGAGAGAGAGAGAGAGAGAGAGAGAGAGTTCATCCATCTGCCAGTTCACTCCCCAGATAGCTGTAATGGCCAGGGCTTTGCCAGAAACCAGTAGGTTCATCCCAATTGAGTGTAAGAGACCCAAATACCTGGGCCATATTCTGCTGTTTTTCTCAGATCATTAACAAGGAGCTGGATCAGAAATGGAACAGCTGGAACATGACCCTGTGCCCACATGTGCTGCCAGTTTCACAGTTCTAAATCTCCAAACATGAAGAAATGTTAAGAAAATGGAAATGCTGGCCGGTGCCGTGGCTTAACAGGCTAATCCTCCACCTTGCAGCGCCGACACACCGGGTTCTAGTCCCGGTTGGGGCACTGGATTCTGTACCGTTTGCTCCTCTTCCAGTCCAGCTCTCTGCTGTGGCCAGGGAGTGCAGTGGAGTATGGCCCAAGTCCTTGGGCCCTGCACCCACATGGGAGACCAGGAGAAGCACCTGACTCCTGGCTTCGGATCAGCGAGATGCGCTGACCGCAGCGGCCATTGGAGGGTGAACCAATGGCAAAAAGGAAGACCTTTCTCTCTGTCTCTCTCTCTCACTATCCACTCTGCCTGTCAAAAAAAAAAAAAACAAAAAAACAAAAAACGGAAATGCTACCCATTTTCCCTCCTGGGAATTAAAGATGGATTCCCATGTCTAGAGAGGCCTTAAGAAACCCAAAGACAAAAGATAAGACTTTCAATTCATTTGCACCAATGTACCCCCTTTCCCCAACACACACACACACACACACACCACCCATTGAGCTAAATATGCTAGGTCCAAGACTCATGTGGCTATGTGGCTTTAGCTCTGATAGGGGTCCCAAGAGTAAGTGACAAAAGATTGATTAGCATGCAGAGGGAGCTTCCATGGCCACTGAATCCATACAGCCTTCGCCAGGAGCACTGCTGGCCAGGAAAGTGATTGACTCCGATGACTCATAGTACCTTCACCTGAATGGGATGCTCATTTCTGCACCTCACTAACATAGGCACTTTCAGAGAAGGTAACTTCTAAATGACTTAGGGCCTCTACCTTGCTATCAGGGCAGTTTATGCCCTATCCTCATGTATCTGCCCTATTCCATCTCTAGAATGGGAATTTGAGGTAAGTGAGAACGTCTACTCTGAGAGTATCCTGACATTCATCACATTTTGTGATATCCCATCCCAAGGCTGGGACACAGCCTGAGAGAGATGTAAGATCACACTGGGACCTAAGGATCTAGAAAACTGTTTCAGCAACAGGCCTTAGTGTAACAGCCCTGCCTTCCCTAGATGGCCTGGAGCCTAATTTGGGGTGGAGGATTTCTGTGCTTCCACAGGGATCACTTACTCCAGACTTGGGTTTAGAGCCCAGGTCAGAAGCAAGTGCAAGGCTGATGTTTCCTTGCTATGGTTCTAGTATAATCATAGGATATTTTTCTGAACTCATGAATCAGATGATATGATTTTATAAGTAAATAGATTCCATCAGAAAACTGCTTGAACTAATAAATAAGTTAATGAAGTTGTAGGATAAAAAATCAACATACAAAAATCAATAGTTTATTGGGTCAGGAGTTTGGCATAGTGGTGAAGACCTAACCAGGGATGCCCCTATCCCATAATGCAATGTTTGGGTTCATGTCTTGGCTGTTCTCCTGATGTTAATTTCCTGGTTATGGATTATCTGGGAGAAAGCAGGTGATGGCTCAAGTAGTTGGGTTCCACAACCCAGATGGGAGACCTAGTCGGGACTCAGCCTATCCCAGCTAGCACTGCTATGGGCATTTCAAGGATGAATCAAGGGGTAGATTTCTCTCTCTCTGTGCTTCTGAAATATTTTTTTAAAATAAGTACATCTAGAACTTAATAAGCAACTATCCAAAAATGACATAAAAATCTTATTTACAGTAGCATAAAGACAAATAGTAACATAGGAATAACTTTAAAGAATTGAAAATTTGTACCCTGAAAACTAAAATACTGATCAAAGAAGTCACAAAACACATAAATAAATGGAAAGATAGCCAGTGTTGATATTTTTAGTTGTGGCTATCTTTGCGAAGATGCAATCTTAGTCAAGATGCATACCTTTTGAAGTTTTATTACTTGTTCATTTGAACAATAGAGATAATAGTAACCATACCACTAATTTTTCTAGAGAGGATTGAATGAAACTCTTTGAAAATTCTAAGAATGAGAAATTTATGAGAGCTTTACATGATGTTCCTGAGTGTAGTCAATTGTTGAAGACCTTTTTGACAATTAATTCTGCTGAAAAATATCCCTATAAATTCAAAAAGTGAGGCTCAGTGGGTTAAGTCACCACCTGCTATCCTGTTTGGGTTCTGGCTGCTCCACATCCATCCAGCTCCCTGCTAAGTCTCTTGGGAAAGTAGAGGAAGATGGCCTAAAGACTTGGACCCTTGGACCCATATGGGAGACCTGGCTGAGGTTCCTGGCTTCTGGCTTTGGCCTGACTCAGCCTTGGTTGTTGCAGCAATTTAAGGAGTGAATCAGCAGATGGAAGATGTTTGTCAAGGGAAGGGAAGGAATGAGAAGGGAAGGGGAAGGAAGAGGAGGGAAGGGGAGGGGAGGGGAGGGGAGAGAGAAAAGAAAATTTTATTATGGCACAACAGATTTTTAAATCTATGAATTTTTTACCTAATTTGTAATTTTTGTGAAATTTTTAATGTTTCTCCTATTTGATCTATTAATATATCAAAAATATGGTCTGGTATTGAATAGTAAATGAAATTCTGACATAAACATAATATAGTATATGGCACAATTTTTACTGAAATTTTCCATTGGCATAATTGATCAAAATATTGATTTAATTTTAAGTGAATGATCATTATGTACAAGTTTCTATTGTGTTGATTTGTTACATTATATCCATGTTTGAATTCTTGAGTTTTACACTATGTGCCATTTAATTTAATATTATTGACATATATTTTTGTGGTTCCAAAAGATGCAGAGAATTTCATCAAAATAGTGTGAAAGGTAGAAATAGCAGAGGAAAAATAGGATCACAAAATGCAAAAATTTATTTATCCTCATATAAAGAGCACATATGGTAATATTTTCTTGTCACATTTGAATTTTTAAAAATATCTAGGCTCTATTCTCAGAGAGAATATTTTCAAAAGCACTTTGCCACTTAAGAAAGAAAATTACAAAAAGAAAATTTCAGTGTGTGACTGTGTCTTTCTTGGGATTAGGATATCACATGTTTCTGCCATAATAGTAAGACTATATCTAATTTCTGAACTCTTGCTTTGAATTCACAATGCTATATTATCCCCTTGAAGGTTGTTATTAATTATAAAAGTACTGATAATAGTCTCTTCATAGTGTTTTTATTTCAGTAAAATAGAGTTTACTCTCAAGAAAATGTTTTGAACTAATTCACATTAAAAATCTTTAAAATCATAGACATATTTACATGCCAGTTTTTCTTTTTAGTTGCACAGAAATCAAACATAATTTTCTATCTATTTTATAATTAAATGGATGAGTCATTAAATTGATAAATTTATCCCCATTAATACCTGACAACTTTCATATTGAAATAATTTAATTTTTTTTCTGGTAGAAATCTAAATCTTGTCATGTTGTTAATGGTTCAATCCTAGGAATATTCACTTTACAGACAGTTTTGTACTTTCCTTAATGAATTTTTAAAAATCAGAAATGATTACACATGAAATATAATTCACCAGCAAGTAAATAAGAGGCATAAGAAATTTAAATTGTGCATAAACCAATGGAAAAGAAAGAAATTTAAATTGTATATTATTTCAAAATGAGAGCGCTATAAAATTAACATGTGATTATTATGGAAAAAGTCAGTATTTTACTAACATCTCATGCCCTAATGTCATACATGACTCATGCCTAAAAGAAAATGTTTTGATTACTTTAAATGACAAAAATATTGAGTAGATGGAGTTCTCATAGATTTGTGATTTAATTGGATTATGAACTTCATTATTAATTAATTAATTGATATAACTAACATGATTGACCACATACTGTGATTAAAGAAAAAAGAAAATATCACAAACTCAATACTCCTCAAGTACCACAGTTCAGTTAAGTGAAAATAGGATTCTTAGAGAATAAATTAACAACGTAAACCTGATAAACAAATATAAATATATAGAAGGATAAAAATATCCTCCCCAAATTGAAGAATAACAATAAAGTACTCGCTGAAGCACACTGTTGTAAGTTTTATAATGAAACAATGAAAATTGCATTACACATATACCTAGGTGTTTTGTAATAGAGATGCTCCGTATTATAATTTCTTTCAAGATCTAGACAATTAATGAAATAATATCTCTACAAATACATACTTACTTGCATAAATGCCACTTTTTGCCTCTTTAATTTTATGTCACTACTTGTGAAAGGTTGAACTTTCTCTGCAATCTAGAATCCAGAGTTTCCTTTTGACTTTCTTCGCTGTTAAATTAGGCACAGAAGATTAATAGCATACGAAAGAATAAAGAGTTAGCTTAGTTTAAAAAATGCTGACTTCATTTTGTATTAAACTTTATGTTTTATTTGAGTGTTTGAGTATTTAGTCTTATATAATGAAATGTTTTATTTATCAACCTATAAATTTTGGTAGAAATTTAGGTATATATAATTTCAAAATTCTTATAGGAAATATGTGAAAAGCAAAAAAAAAAAAAGTAGTGAAAGGAATGGCCACCACAAAACACACCAAACACCAGAGTAAGGAAAAAGGTTTATTGTTGAGTGGGCGAAACCCGACAGGCTGCCTTCCTGTGCACGGAAAGAACAGCAGCCAGTCATGGGAGAACACACTTTTCTTTCTTTCTTTTCTTTTTTTTTTTTAATATTTATTTTATTTGAAAGAGCTACAGAGAGAGCAAGAGAGACAGACACAGAGAGATCTTCCATCCATTGATTCGTTCCTCAGATGGTCACAATGGCCAGGGCTTGCTTAGGCAGAAATGGGGAGCCAGGAACTTCTTCTGGGTCTCCCATGTTGGTGACAGGTACCCAAAAATTGAGGTATCTTCTAATGCTCTTTCCAGGGCATTAGCGAGGAGTTGGATCAAAAGTGGGCTTCTCAAGCAATGGTTTCACCCATTGTGCCACAATGACAGTCCCTGTCATACACTTTTTTTTTGACAGGTAGAGTTATAGACAGTGAGAGAGAGAGACAGAGAGAAGGTCTTCCCTCTCTTGGTTCACTCCCCAAATGGCCGCCACAGCCGGCGCCACACTGATCTGAAGCCAGGAGCCAGGTGCTTCTTCCTGGTCTCCCATGCAGGTGCAGAGGCCCAAGGACTCATTCCATCCTCCACTGCCCTCCTGGGCCACAGCAGAGAGCTGGACTGTAAGAGGAGCAACTGGGACCAGAGCCCTGAGCCCATATGGGATACCGGTGCCACAGGCAGAGGATTAACCAAGTGAGCCACGGCTCCAGCCCCTGTCATACACTTCCCTCCACCTTTAGAAGTTCTGGCTTTTGACTTACTATTTTTTTTTAAGGTTGATGTATTTCAAAGTTATAATTATGGAGAGAGAGAGAGAGAGAGAGAGAGAGAGAGAGAGAAACAGAGCCAAGCATTTGGGCTGTCTTCCACTGCTTTCTCAGGCACATTAGCAGGGAGCTCATTTGGATATGGAGCAGCTGGGACTTAAATTACTAAACATATGGGATGCTGTGTATCCTGCTTCCCATGTTGGATCGTTCTCTCCCTTTTTTATTCTATCAGTTAGTATTAGCAGACCCTAGAGTTGTTTGTGTGATCTCCTTGACTCTTAGATCTATCAGTGTGATCAATTGTGAACTGTGATCAATTGGACTAGTGAGATAGCATTGGCACATGCAATCTTGATGGGATTGTATTGGCATCCTCTGGCATGTTTCTAACTCCACCCTTTGGGGCAAGTCCGATTGAGCATGTCCTAAATTGTACATCTCCTCCCTCTCTTGTTCCCACTCTTATATTTAACAGGGATCACTTTTCATTTAAATTTAAACACCTAAGAATAATTGTGCATTAATTACAGAGTTCAACCAATAGTACTAGAACAAAAAATTACTAAAAGGGATAAAGTATTAAGTTGTTCATCAACAGTCAGGACAAGGGCTGATCAAGTCGCTGTTTCTATTTTAATAACATAAATATTAGCTAAAAGACTGAAAATGTAAACCATTTTTATTTCTTATCAAAAATTTAATTTTGCTAAAGAAATACAAGAGAGTAACTAGCAAACAGACTTCCTACATGAAGCCTTTTTTTTTTTATTATAGCAAGTGTCTTTGGCTTTTAGTTACTAATAAGGATGAACGAAGTTGCATATCTTACTCCTCATGGTTGAATGTGTTTTGCAGTCACCTTAGCATTATAGTGGATAACAACACAGATGTTACTGACAGACAAACTTGAATTTTAATCCTGACTCTACCAATTACTTGCTAGGATACCTGGGGTATATTGCTTAATTTTTATAAGCCTTGTGGTCCTCATTAGTAAAGAAGTAATGATCATATCTAACTCAACATACTGTGAGGATTAAATAAAAACGGTATGTAGAAGAGATTAGCACCACAAGCAGAAGCAAATGGTAGCTGTTCTATTGAAATAATTATTATTACAGCCACTAGAGAAGTCACAAGTTGTCCAAAACAGTTCTGGAGCTAGAAATGATTACCTCTCCCAAGACTTAGCCTTCGTTAAGGGAAATGCAAGAAAGATGATTTGGCTTTGTGATATTAAATCTGCCACGACTTCTTCTACTACTGGCTACTGTGTGGTGATTTCTGCAGTAGTCACTTGAGAAATGAATTTGTCTCCACGTAGACCCCAGAAGAGTGCGAGAAAAATGTGATTTGACTGAAGAAGAGTTAATGAGGTAATTATTGCTGTGATGTATTTTAATATTTTCATAAATAACATTATGAATAGCAATAATGTTTTATTATGAAAATTTATATTATAGCATGAAGCTTTCAATATAAAGATAAATAAAATATGTTTAAAATGAAACCTTCAAATTCCATTTAATTTGCATTGTCATAAGGGTTTTTATGAATATTGTTCTAGAATATTCAGCTGTTAAAATAGCCAAAGTCACACATATCACATCTTTCCCATGAAAACTTTTCCTGAAATTCCTACTGCTCTTTTTTAGAATGCTCATATTAATGTAAACTATCTGCAACTCCATGAATACTTTGATTTGTGTAAATCTAATAATAATAGGTCTTATTTCTTGAGTGGTTAGCTCATGCTAATATTGTTTATTTTGAGTTATGATATTTGCTTATATAAAAAGCATCTCAGCTATATCATTTGTCTCATTTAGAGATGAGTAATTGATAAATGCAGGCTTTTGCTCTAATATTTCTTTTATAAAATATTAACATAAAACCTGTTTGAGAAATCTCTAAAGTTAGCAACTAATTCTCAGGTATATTTTTAACTCAGAAAATAGGATTCTTTTTTTGTTTGGTGTCTTCTTGTTCTGATGACTCTTCTAACATTTCACACCCATTTTGAAAGTGTCACAAATGTAGTAACAGCACCTAGGCTGTGTTGGTTCCAATAAGGATTTTATTATGCAGTGTGGAAGCCACACATTCTAATTTACACAACACACTGGGCAAATTGACGACTCAAGGTTCCCAAAGTATCTCCGGTACTCCTCACAAGGAGTCTTAGCAACAGATGACGGATTCTCACAGCATCCTCACAGGTGGTGCCTCTGAGCTAAAGAACATAGGTCTCAATGGGTGAGTACTGTCTGGGCTTTGGGCGACCAGGTCTTCAGTGTCAGGCTACCTCAGAGCAAGCACAAGGCTGGCTGGGAGAACTCTCTTGAGGGAAGGTCTGAGTGGGGGCTCAACCTGGAGCTTTCGTTCTGTTGCTCTTGGGGTATGTTTGGAGAGTCTGACCGGGCTTCTTCAGTCTGCAGTTTATATATATTTTTGGTGGTCAGTGTAGGGCCGATAAGGTCCTGAGGAGGGTGTGTATGGGCTGTGAGTGGTTCTTATCAAGTCTATGCAGAGCTCCTGCAGTCAGCTTAGCTCTTGCTTATTTCCCGTTAATATTATTGGTGAAGCTATTTAATTTCTGTTCCTTACAGAAAGGATATAAATAGTTCAGCTGCTTAGAAAAATTGCTAACATGGCAGGTCCACCTTAAGACTTCCTGACTCACAGAGGGTCTATAAAACCACACTACATAAAATAGAAACATTACCAGGTTAAAAACAAACAGGCCCATGCCGCGGCTCAACAGGCTAATCCTCTGCCTTGCGGCGCCGGCATACCGGGTTCTAGTCCCGGTCGGGGCACCGGATTCTATCCCGGTTGCCCCTCTTCCAGGCCAGCTCTCTGCTGTGGCCCAGGAGTGCAGTGGAGGATGGCCCAAGTGCTTGGGCCCTGCACCCGCATGGGAGACCAGGATAAGCGCCTGGCTCCTGCCTTCGGATCAGCTCAGTGCGCTGGCCGCAGCGCACCGGCCGCGGGGACCGTTGGAGGGTGAACCAACAGCAAAGGAAGACCTTTCTGTCTCTCTCACTGTCCACTCTGCCTGTCAAAAATTTAAAAAAAAAAAATTCAGCCTCAGAATCTCTCATATTTTAACTTTGGCTTCCTTTACTGACCTGATAGATTCCATAAAATTTTATTAATTTGAAATGAATTTACATTTTTAAAGATGTGTTTAATTATTTAGAAATTAGAGTTACAGAAAGAGAGTGAGAGGCTGAGAGAGATCTTCCATCTGCTGGTTCACACCCCAGATGGCTGTAACAGCCAGTCCTGGGCCAGGCCGAAGGCAGGAGCTGGAGCTTAATCCACGTCTCCCATGTGGATGCAACAACCTGAGTACTTCAGCCATTTTCTGCTGTATTCTGAAGCACATTAGCAGGAGCTGGATAGGAAATGGAGCAGCCAGGAATCCAACATGCGCCCACATGGGATGCTGGCCTTGCAAGCAGCAGCTTAACCCATTGTACCACAACACTAGCCCATGAATTCACATTTTTTTTTAAAAGCTTTATTTGAAAGGCAGAATTATAGAGAATGAGAGGCAGAGGCAAAGAGAGAGAGTGAGAGAGAGAGAGAGAGAGAGAGATGTCTTTCATCCACTGGTTCATCCTCAAATGGCCAAAACGGATAGAGCTGGACCAGGCTAAATCCAGGAGACAGAGGTCTCACATGGGTGTAGTGGCCCAGACACTTGTGCTATCCTCTGCTGCTGTCCCAGGAGCATTAGCAGGGACCTGGACCAGAAATGAAGTATTCAGGACTTGAACATATATGAGATGCTGGAGCTGTAGACTGTGGCACAGCAACAGCCCTAATTTACATTTTTAAGAATAAAAAATCATTTGTCTATTCACATCTGCGTTGTTTCTATGCTTTGTTTTCATCTTGCCTTTTCTCTACACTGTACCAGTTATTACAAAAATGGCTAATAACCTGCAAAAGAAACTAGTTCAGCAAGTAACACAATATAGCAGTTCATTAGCAAATTAAGCTGTCCAAGACCTTTATTGAATATTTATGAAGCTGGACATAACTGAGAACAAATCTATTTGTGTGGGTTAATTGGAAAAGAAAATAAAGGAAGACAAGGAAAAGATTATAAGGACAGTGTCTGAAAACTAGATTTCTGTAGAGATATGTGTCTATAAGTACATATAACTCTAAAGATCTAATGGACTTGTAAGTGTACCCCATTTACATATAGAATATCATAAATGACTTGTGGACTATAAATTCATCTGTCAAATTGTCATCTCAATAAGAGTAGGTTGTGGCTACAAACACTAATGAAAGTTCAGACTCATCCCCACATCAAATATATCCTGATTTTTTTTGTTGTGTTTTGTTTTGTTTTTGTCAGTAAAGAAAAGAAATTTAAGGAAAGGAATTCATAAGTCACTCAAGATTTGATTTTAACATCGGAGAGGTCTTTATGACAACAGTGAGACATAGTCAATGGATTTTTGATTCCATTTCCAAGACACCATCAGAGCTAATTATCCATTATGTTTATTTAGCATGCCATGGCAAAAAAAAAAAAGTATAAATCTGGAGATGTATGAATGCAAACATTGACATTATCTATGGGCAATACAAAAACAAGAGAACAAAGAAGAAATTTCACTTTAGATTTGAAAAATAAAAACAAATTTCAAAGATTTATGTATTCCATTATGAGTAAATTGGGCATACTCTATAAGGTATGATTTTTATATGGTACTGAAATTAGGCTCATGAACTAGAGACCATGGCCCCCTGCACCTACATGATCTCACCTGTATACACCCACCTGACAATAACACTATGTAACCATTCCCATTTAGGAAGTGAATAGAGGAGTGGAGCATGCTGGGTAACATCAGAATGGCAGAAATCCAAACATGGCAGAGGTTCCACTTCCTTCCCTTTGGCCTTCTTGGATGGTGTTTCATTGAAAACATGCTTTTTTTTAACTTTAGGCTGGATTAAAAAAAAAGGAAGAAAAATAATTGGGAACCCCCTCACTGGGCTTGGTAAAATAATGGATCCTATTTTGTACAAATGGAGATTCTAAAGTGTCAAAATTATAGCTAATGCAATGTATCCTAGTTACATACTTCAGGATGATTAAGGCTCATGGAAGGCTCTGTCTGTTTTTTATCTTCTCAGGTCCTACAAAGAGATTGTAAAGCTGTATAGTTCTGCACACATCCCTAAGGATTTACTTCTAAGGGTGCAGTTTGATAATTTGCCATGGGATCCTAAATTCCCTTGAGCTGGATGGTAAAAAAAGTGTTAAGTGAAAATAGAAATAATATTATGTATTTGGTGATCATATAGATAGGGTTAAGTGTTTAGTAATAATATAAATAAGATTAAAAAGGAGTGAACGTGGGAAACAGTCCATATAGCAGACTCACAGAATAGCAACTATTGTAAATAACACTCAGTGAATCAGTCAGCCCATAAGGCATTCTCTTCTTGCTGAAAGGCCCATGAGCATTTTAAACATGGAAAACCAGGACACTATTGCAAAATGTGTCTCTACATGAAGGCCCTCTGTGAGTGAGACCTCAATGGAAAGAAGTGGTCATATAAGAAGGATATAGTTTTTTTCTGAAGGGAGAAGAGAACTTCCACTTTGCTCATGATCTTGTCTATGAAATCTGTGGATTCAAAAGGCTTCCATAGCCTAGACAACTCATGTCAAGAACCTCAGGTGATCATTGATGTTATACATAAGAGTATTATTTTTTTAAATATTTATTTATTTATTTGAAAGTCAAAGTAACACAGAGAGAGAAAGAGAGGCAGAGGAAGAGAGAAAGAAAGAGAGAGAGATCTTCCAACCACTGGTTCATTCTCTAATTGACCTCAATGGCCAGAGCTGTGCTGGTCTGAAGCCAGGAGCCAGAAGCTTCTTCTGGGTCTCCCACATGGGTGCAGGGGCCCAAGGACTTGGGGCATCTTCTACTGCTTTCCCAGGCCATAGCAGAGAGCTGGATCGGAAGTGGAACAGCTGGGATTCCAACTGGCTCCCATATGGGATGCTGGCACTGCAGGTGGCACCTTCACCCACTATGCCACAGCACCAGCTCCAAGAGTGTTAATTGTTAAATTAACAACAGGAGTCACTGTGTACTGACTTCCCATGCAGGACTTCTGTTCTCAAACAGTTGTATTGTTAGAATTGATGGTAACACTTGGTCCCAAATATTTACTTTATTTTAGTGTGTTAAATATAGGATATTCTTTTTTTTTTTTTTTTTAGCCTGGAGAACTACTTTTATTCTTGTACTTTTATACTAGGAAGTCAACATTTAATTTAATAAATCCATGTTCACAAATGATTTATAAAAACTTTAATCCTTAAATTGTACATCAATATCCTATGACTCCAAATTTTATTTAGCACTCTCCTTCAAGTCTGAATAAAATGATTAATTTATTAAGTTCCACAGACAGCACAGTCCCACTGACAAAACATGACAAAACTGACAAAACAAAAATATAGGATATTCTTATGTTTCATAAGATTTAGTTATGTCTAAGTGTCCAACTCTATTTCTTTTAAGATTTGTTATCTTTCTTAGGTGTTTCATTAAAGTTAATTTAGTTTCTCAAACATGGACTGTTGGATCCATGTCTCCCTGTAATACTCCTATCTTGTTTGCTTTAAGATCAAAGAGAGTACAAAATGGTTCAAGACCTCAGGGCTATTGATGAGGGTGCTGTTCCAGTGCATCTTAACTGTGTACTAAACCTTGTCTAAGCGATACTTTCTTCTACACATCACTAAACCCAGAATCTGAGTAAACGAGGTTACAGAATTTCCCTAAACAAAAACCCAGGTTTCTAAACAAGAAGTAGATTACCTGGATATATTTTAATCCCAGAAAAGCACGCTCTTCGAGTCATGAGATAGGAAGCTATTATATGTATAAGGTCACCACAGACAGAAAAGCAGCTAAGGATATTTCTGGGAATGGCAGAATTCTGTAGATTCCTTGATTTGGATTAATAGTTAAGCCTTTGTATAAAGCTTTAAAAGGCCCTGACACAGATCCACTTTGCTGGACAGGGGAGCTACAAAAGTTGTTCCAAAAAAGTTAAAGAGCTTTTAACAAAAGCTCCGGCATTAGGAATCCCTAAGTAAGCCATTCACCTTGTTTACAGAAGGATCCCCTTCAGACCAGTTGCAGCCTAAATAAAAGGGACCTTACCAGGTGCTACTGAGCATGCCAACCTCAGTGAAATTATAGGGCAGCCAGAGCTCAGTACGTTTGTTAAGGATTAAACTTCTTCCTCTTGAATCTTCACAGGTGAGCTTGAAAGATATCTGCCAACTCTTGTGAGCCAATCAAAGGTCTTAAATACCTCTTCAAAAAGAAAAAGATGAGTTAAGCTTCTGTTTTTGTCACATCAAGAATGCTGCTTTTTAAGGCAGACATGCTGTACCTACCACTTCTTTTGATTCTTTCTGGGAGCTGTTATTGGCAGAGAAACTCCTTAGTGAGTTATTCTACTATAATAATTGAAAATCTTAGTGAGCCACATGAAGCTGATTTTAAAAACCTGACCATAGCTCTGGGTAATTTGGCCTATACTTCAGGTCAGCTTGTGTAGCAAGTCAGTGGACATTCTATCCAAGGTAGAATATAAATATATATAAAATATATTCTATCCAAGGTAGTAATGGACAGTAGACAGGTCTTGGAATACATATTAAGAACAAGGGGAGGCCGGCGCCGTGGATAACTTGGCTAATCCTCTGCCTGTGGCACCAGCACCCCGGGTTCTAGTCCCTGTTGGGGTGCCAGATTCTGTTTTGGTTGCTCCTCTTCCAGTCCAGCTCTCTGCTGTGGCCCGGGAAGGCAGTGGAGTATGGCCCAAGTCCTTGGGCCCTGCACCCGCATAGGAGACCAGGAGAAGCACCTGGCTCCTGCCATCGGATCGGCGCAGTGCGCCAGCCGTAGTGGCCATTAAGAGGGGTGAAACAACCTTTCTCTCTGTCTCTCTCTCTCTCTCTCTCACTATCTAACTCTGCCTGTCAAAAAAAAAAAAAAAAAAAAACAGGGGGAACAAGAATAATGATTGTTGGAACCTACCATCTTTACTCGAACAGTAGCATATTCACTGAAAAAGATATTAAAAAATCTCTTTGCTCAGGCTAAATGGTTTTATAGTTTGCATAAGGATAGCTTATTACCACCATCTGAGAGTATATAAAATACATTCTTTCCATCTTAAAGAGCACTGCATTTACAATTTGTTTTGCTCCAGTTTTACTTATGCTGATTGATAAACTTGTATGTTTTAGAACTCAGTGAATTCTGAGAGTAATGATGACCATGCAGGTGACACAACCATTGTTAGTGACTGAGAGTTCTCCAGTTTATGAAACTAATTCATTAGATGGGATAGGGAGATTTTTCCAGACCTAGGACAGACAGGGCCTATGTCCCTGATTAGCAGGAAGTAGCTATAGAAGATATGATGAATCTATATCTTTCAACATCCCCTTAAGATGGGGGGTCTGGAATTTCTGAGGGGGAAATGATGTGGTATTAGAATTAGGCACAAGAGCTCGAGAATACACCCCCCTGCCCCTACCTGGTCTCACCTGTATGTACCCACCCACCAATCAGACTACCTAACCACTCTCATTTTGGAAGTAAACAGGAGACATGGAGTGTGCTGGGCCTGCTCCTCTTGTGCACAGGGCCATTTTTGCCGCTTCTTGTGCCTGCTTTCCCACACCACTGCTGTCTGCCGGCTGCGCTCCCATCTGCTGCCTTCCCTCTCTCACTTTTCTCCCTGGAAAAGGCTTCCATGGAACTTCCCCCTTACCCTTTTTGTGCCCCTCTCCCTTACTAAAGCCTTCATGTTCCTGTGTATTTCTCTCACTTTCCGAAATAAATCTTAAACCTTAGAATGCTACCTGTCTTGTTTGTATCTGAGCTTAGCTCAGAATGCTTCTCTAAGCTTAAGACAAGAGCCAAAATATTAATTTTGAAATTTACTAAACTATAACAATTTTAATAAAAACTTACACCCATATCATTGATGTATATTAAGGTTACTCAGTATAAAAATAATACATGTATTTTTGAAAATTTCAAAAATCACATGGAAAATATGATTTTAATGCCAATATCTAAATTTAATGGCTGATAGTAAACTTAGGGAGTTTTTTCCTTTCCATAAAAATATATATGGGATGGGGTCAATGACATGGCACAGTAGGTTAATCCTCTGCCTGCAGCGAAGCATCCCATATGGGCGCCGGTTCTAGTCCCAGCAACTCCTTTTCCAATCCAGCTCTCTGCTGTAGCCTGGGAAACCAGTAGAAGAAGGCCCAAGTCCTTGGGCCCCTGCACCCATGTGGGAGACCTAGAAGAAGCTCCTGGCTCCTGGCTTTGGATCAGCGCAGCTCCAGCTGTTGCAGCCATTTGGAGAGTGAACCAATTGACAGAAGACCTTTCTCTGTCTCTCCTCACTGTCTGTAAATCTACCTCTCAAAAAATAAATAAAATCTTTAAATATATATATATGTGTGTGTGTGTGTGTGTGTATGGGATAGGTAACAAGAGAAGACATGTACCAGGAAGTTGTTTGCTACCAAAGCTGAAATATCAAGCCTCCCTTCTATAAAGCTATCCGAAGAAATCTGACACCCAATGGGTCACCAAGAGGTTAGGGAGGGCTGACATCTGTGGAATTTAAGCGACATGGCTGTAGACAGGGCCACAACTCCACTAAACTTTTGGTGGTTCTCCCTCTGCAGCTTGGCGAAGACACAATACCCTCTAACAGCACAGTTATTATTAATACAAGTAAGTCTTGTAAAATTCATAGCTAATACACAAGTTAGTACAATCATGTCTACTTCAGAATGTTATTTTTCTGTTAAAATGAGTCTAGAGAATTTTATAAATGCTTTGTCAAATTATGAAAATTAAGGTGCACTAATGTTTGGTACATTTGTTCCAATAAGATAAACTTTTTTGTCTCTGTTTTATCTTATTAGGGAGTTCTGTGTCAGTGCAGAAAACATGCTGTGTAATATAACTGTCATAAAATAATTTTTTAAAAGGGAGGAAAAATGAAAATGCGTTTGTATGTCTAGAAATTTGATAAATATGAATTCATGAATAGAAATTATTGAATAACTGGTCAAAATGCAACTAAATATTTATTTACTTATGTATTTAAAAATATCATTTACATAAAAAGAGAATTGATGAAATATAATAGTGTTTTAGGGAGTAGGAAAATATCATAAATGAAAATTATGTCTTTATAATAACTGAAATGAAACTATGCATATAATGTTCAAAAATGAAAAGAACCAATGTCTAAAAAATGAACATTGACATGTAGTAAATATACAGTTTCTTACTACTGAGATAAAAATGTTCTAACTTTAGAATTTTTTAAATTTATTCTTTTGAGGGAGAGAGAGCTCCGATCTGCTAGTTCATTCTCAAAATCCTGCTGCTGGGCCAGACTGAAGTCAGAGGTTGGGAATTCAAGCCAGGTCTCCCAGCAGAGTCCAGGGACTCAGCACCTTGAGCTGCCACGTTATCTCCCAGGGTTTACATGAGTTGCATGCTGACATGGAGAGCAGAGCCAGAACTAAGACCTAGGCACGTGACATGGAAGCAGGCATCCCCGGTGTGTCTTAACTGCTACTTCAAACTTGCCGTAATTTTAAATTTTGATAGTGGTTGCACAATTTTGCGAGTATACTAAAAACCATTCAATTTTATACTTCAATGGAGTGAACCTGATGGGATGGGAGTTATACCCCAATAGAGATATCTTTAAAACTATAGAGAAATTATACAAATTTGGTGTGTATTTGTATATATATGCACTCAACATAAAATATTAGAGAGATACACAAAATGTATTAGTAATGATGTTATACAGATCAAAAATTACTATAATTGTTTTCATTATTTATACACCAAGTACTAGAAAGATACAAAAAGTATTACCAGTGAAAATATACATATCATAAAATTAGTATAAATTTTTCACCTTTTATCTGCTTTTAATCACCATGAATCAATGATCTAGCAGTTTTTGGATTCCTGTAACCCGTGTCTGAGTGCATGTGTTTGGGTTCTAACTATGTTCCTCAAACCAGATTCTTGCTATTGTTCACTCTGGGAGGCAGCAAGTCAGTTCAAGTGATTATGTCCCTGCCACTCACTTGGAAGAACTGGTTTGATTTCCTGGATCCCAAGTTTTGGTCCCTACATCCCCTACATTTCAGGTGTTTGCAGAATGAATTAGCAGGTGCAAACGTTCTCTTTCAGTCTATCTGTCTTTCTCCATCTTTCCACTCTCTGAATCTCTCCAATTCTCTAATAAAAAAAAAATACAAAATTTAAAAATTGTGAGTCATTCTGATTATAAAAATGTAATTAAAATGCATTCCTATACCAAATTATTCATTTTTTCTTCAGAATTTTTAGTACTTCTAATAATTTAATACTATTATCTGGAGTATAAACTTCTAGTTGAGCATGGGGAGATGTTGGGCCTAGTTAAGAGGATGGATTGGATGACTGCATCCCATATCAGTGCTTGGATTCAAGACTCTGCTCTGCTGTGCTCCCAATTCAAACTTCCTGCTAGAGAACAAAGGCTAAACAGATTGAATTATGAATGCCACCAACTTGGGAGATCTGGATTGTGCTTGTAGCTTCCAGTTTCAGTCTGGCCTAGTCCTGGCTTTTGTGGACATTTGAGGAATAAACTTATGGATTGGAGCTGTCTCTATTTGTTGGTCTTTCTTTCTCGGTCTCACTGTCTCTCAAAGAGAAAAAAAAATTTAGGCGACAAGCACAGATAAAATGTTAAATAAGAAAACCAAGGAATTATATTATTGGAATTAAATTTATAATTATATGAAAATGTATTCTATCACTTTTGTGAGTCTACCAAACTTTATTTTCATCAGGGAGTATAAATTCTGGTTTTTATACATATTTTAGTAAATAACAAAGTTCAACTGAGCTAGAGGCATAATTGCAATAATGATTGTACAACATTAATGGTCATGAAAATAAGTAAAAGATAAATGATTAGGTTTGCTTTTATCTAAGTATAAGGAAATATTGGCTCTTTATAAAAGTCTGATCATATAATATTTTTATAAAATTACATCATTATCAATATAAATATTTGGATATATTTAATTTTCTATTTAAAAACACCTAAACGTAACACTGAATTTTAGAACTCTTAAAAATAGACTCCCCAGAGCACTCTTATTCTTAATCATAACGAGCACTACTGGGTCAGGAAGGGTTGGCCACTCAGCTTAGTTTCCATTTTTGAAGTATCTATGACGTTGTATATCTATTTATAGAGTTGATTCATCCTTTAGTATCTTGAGACTGAGAAAATTTAACTAGAACTTCTCCCGCCTGTATATTGCTGTATTATAAGGAAATGAAAGAGATAACCATGGTATGGACTTGTAAATAACAAGATCTGGACATATGTATATATACATTTCTTACTGTAAACTTAATCATGCTGCATCTAAGAACTGACATATTTTGCAGCTCATCTAGTACTGAAACTTATTAGTTTGAAAATGAAGCCTTGGTGCAGTTGGCTAAGTCTCCGCCTGTGGCACCAGCATTCCATATGGGCACCAGTTTGTATCAGTCCCAGCTGTGTTTCTTCTGATTCAGCAATCTGTGAATGGCATAGGAAAGTAGTAGAGGATGGCTCAAGTGATTAGGCATTAGTATGGGAGACCCAGAAGAAGCTCCCAGCTCTTGGATTCAACATAGCTCAACTCCAGCCATTGTAGCCCTTATGGGAGTGAACCAGTGCGTGCAAGACCTTTCTCTTTCCCTCTCTGTAATGCTACCTTTCAAATAAGTAAATAAAATCTTTAAAGAAAGAAAATGATGTAGAATAAAGACAACATTGTAATCAGTGTTATTCCTACACAATGGTGTTCCATTTTTCAAAGTTGATCATAAAATATTGCTTGTCTGTGTTTACCTTTACCGTGTATTTATGAGCCAAGTGTGTTCTACCTTCCAAATAGATATGCTCTTTCTCTTCTCTGAGCTCTTGTAACAATTTGGGTACACTAGTACAACAGTGTAATGCATGGGTTTATTTTCCTGCTATTTTTTTAATTTATTTGACAGGTAGAGTTACAGACCATGAGAGAGAGGGACAGAGAGAAAAGTCTTTGTTCTGTTGGTTCACTCCCCAAGTGGCCGCAACGGCCGGAGATGCGCCGATCCGAAGCCAGGAGCCAGGAGCCAGGAGCCAGGAGCCAGGAGCCAGGAGCCAGGAGCCAGGAGCCTGGAGCCTCCTCCTGGTCTCCCATGCAGGTGCAGGGGCCCAAGCACTTGGGCCATCCTCCACTGCCTTTCCGGGCCACAGCAGAGAGCTGGACTGGAAGAGGGGCAGCCAGGACTAGAACCGGCGCCCATATGGGATGCCAGCGCCGCAGGCAGAGGATTAACCAAGTGAGCCATGACACCAGCCCCTTCCTGCTATTTTTTTTTAAAGGTTTTTATTTATTTATCTGAAAGCCAGAGTGAGAGAGAGAGAGAGAGAGAGAGAGAGAGAGAAGAGAGATGAATAATATCTTCCATCTGCTGGTTCCCTCCCTAAATATTCACAACAGTTAAAATTGGGCCAGGCAGGAGTCAGTAGGCAGGAACTGCATTTGGGTCTTCCACGTGGGTAGTAAGGATCCAAGTACTTGAGTCATCCTCTGCTGCCTCCTTGGATGCATATCAATAGAAAGCTGTATCAAAAGCATAAGCAGGACTCAAACCAGGCATTCCAATATAGGTTTGAGACATCCTAAGCAGCGACATAACCTTCTGCACCACAACACTCAGATATTTCCTAACTAGAATGCTGTAAGATTCTCCTTCAGTGGGGGCCGATGCTGTGGCCAGCAGGTTAAAGCTCTGGCCTGAAGTGCTGGCATCCCATATGGGCGCCGGTTCAAGTCCCGGCTGCTCCTCTTCTGATCCAGCTCTCTGCTGTGGCCTGGGAAAGCAGTAGAAGATGGCCCAGGTCCCTGGACCCCTGCACCCACGTGGGAGACCCAGAAGAAGCTCTTGGCTCCTGGCTTCAGATCAGCGCTGCTCCGGCCCATTGTGGCCATCTGGGGAGTGAACCGACAGATGAAAGTCCTCTCTCTCTCTGTCTCTACCTCTCTCTGTAACTCTGTCTTTCAAATAAATAAAATACATTTTTTTTTAAAAAAAAGATTATCCTCAAGAATTCTTTAAACATTTTAAAATACTTCTTTAAGAATTTAAGGAAAGACCTACTCTGTACCACACACATTTTTGTACTCTACTAATTTCTACTTTACAAGGCAGTAAGATGTGGGCAATGAGGATTGTTGAATAGTGTAGGAATAGATTATCTGTGTACAGAATAGACTTGAAATTAAATTATCACATAACTGAGATTGAATTGTTAAATATACACTATTCCATCTCTGCCTACCCTAAATCCATTCTTTTATAGAAGTGAATACTTTTAAGGATATTTAGTTAAACTGGGGATAAGAACTTTAGCTTCATCTTGGCCATTTTCCACCATCACTAGTAATTTATGGAAAGACTTAAAAAAAAAAAACCTCTTATTTAGAAACAAAACAAACAAATAAACAAACAAACAAAAAAAACTGACCACCGTTAGTATAATAAACTGACACTTTTTTAGAGAAGATACTAAAACAAAATATTGGTTAGGTTTCAAATCCTCTATATGCTACTCTATAGACATGAAAGAAAGTTTTTAAGGTTTGCTATTACAGTAAATAACCTCTGCCCTTTATGGTGGATGAGATGGGAGCTCACTAGAGAATGTTTCTAGCAAGGTACCATATGCTGCTCCCTTTTATATCACATGCTGGAGAGTACAAGCAATATATTCCATTATGTTAAAAATATATGAAGATTTATTGGAGTGGAATATAGTGTAACATTTTGTTTAAATCAAATTAATAAGATTTGCCAACCTTTCTAATTACTTTGGGAGATATGAGAAGAATTTCTCATTTTTCTTATTCTGGAGAGGTCAACTTATTCCAGTTTGAGATATCTCTCATACTTTTTCTTAGCAACAGGGACTTGATGATTTCATTAGCATAATTGCATGCATCCTTCAAGCCTCAAGGAGGACTTGGATTCACTGAAATTTTAACTGTGTCTGACTTCTCATTTTTTAAAAATGTAATTTCTCAGAAAAAATCCTGCAGGATCAACAAAGCTATGTGTCATACTGAGGATTAAGGCCATCAAAATGTCTGTTCCATGATAATATATTTTTCTTATTCCTTTAAGATAGAAAACTCAGAGGAAGCAATTTAGGAATGAGAAATTAAGGCTTAGCAACAGGAGGTCATATATAGTTAACCTCTATATTATCAACAACTCCCAAATAATATTAGTCTTGAAAATCATCAGATAAAATATAGGAAGTTATATGAATATTGGGTAAGATATATATATATATATATACATATGTATATACACACGCATATATGTTATATCCATACTTAGAAACTTTTTAAACATGCTTTGGTTCAGTTCTGAATGGGTATCAGAAGCATGGTACATTTATCTTTTTTCTCCTTTCTTAATGTGATAAAAGGGACGGATATTACTAGTACTTTCCTTTCCAATCTTCACTTTAGAATACCACTATTATACTTGGATTGGCAACCTCTATCGTAAGATTAAAATGTAACATACATACAGGAAAGGTCAAGAGAATTTGAGTATCAGACCTAAGTTTTTCAAAATAGTAAGCCAGTTATCATCAGATGTGTACTTTATAGAAAAAATTAAAATTCACCAAACATTTAAATATATGTATGGTGGGTTTGTTCTTATTAATAACACCACTCTTTCTGAATTTATATAAAATGCAACTTTCCAAATACATTAATCATTAACCTTCATTTGATCTTAGGCAAATTGTTTGGAAACAAAAAAATTTAAAAATTTTAAAAAATTTAAAAATGAACAAATTCTTTTTAAATTCTTAGAAAGGACTAGTAAATTTCAAATGATAAGGAAAAATTTTAAACATGTTACATTTCTTTAAATTTCTACAACTATAATCCAAAAATAAACAAGAAAGTATATGAACATTCAGGCAGTAAAAAACAATAATTATATAGATAGTAAAATCAAGTTTTAGATTTTCATCTATGACCATTTCATGATGAAAGATGTGATATTTTGTGAGGAAAAAACTGAAGCTTAAGAATGGTATGTTTAAACAGATTGTATTTCAAATATAAACAGATGAATTTGAGATTTAACACATAAAATAAAACTGTCTTCTAACTTAAAAAGTATTAATTGAAAGAATTAATTGACCAGCTATTTGCGATGAGTAAAAACTAGGAATAATGTAAATGTGCATTATCAGAATAATGCTTCACTCAATTAAAGAAAACCACGGAACATAATGAAGCTATTTGATATTTCTGAAAGTTACATATATATATATATATATACACACACACACACACACACACATATATATATATATATATATGAGATAAATGCCCAGTGAAAGAAAAATGCAAAGCATAATGAAATGTATATCATAGAAACTCAGTTTTTATAAGACAAATAGTAAGAGGCAGGCATTTGGCTTAGCAGTTAAGACATTGGTTAAAAAACTCATGTTGAAAAAAGCCCATGCTGCATATTGGGGCACCTGATTCTATACCTGCTCCACTTTCTTTTCTTAAAATAAATTTCTAAAATGTATTAGAAAGTCAGAGTTACAGAGAAAGATGGAGAGACAGAGAGATCTTCCATCTGCTGCTTCACTCTCCAGATGGCCTCAATGACCAGGGCTGGGCCAGGCTGAAGTCGGAAACCAGAAGCTTCTTCCAGGTCTCACATATGGGTATCAGGGGCCCAAGGACTTGGACCATTTCCATTGCTTTTCTCAGGCCATTAGCAGGAAGCTGGATTAGCAGTGCAACAGCCAAGACTCCAACTGGAGCCCATTTGGAACAAAGGCATCCCGGCAGCAGTTTCACTGCCATGCCAAAATACTGACCTCCTGCTGACTTCTGACTCTAGCTTCCTGCTAATGCAGACCTTGGGAAGCAGCAGTGATGACTCAAGTTATTAGATTCCTGCTACCCACTTGAAATACTTGGACTGATATTTCAATGCCTGATTTTAGCCCCATCCTCGACTACTACAGGTTATTTGAGGAGTGAACCAGGTAAGAGGAGTTCTCTGTCTCTCTGCCTCTCAAATAAATAAATAACTTATAAAACAAAATAACAAGAAGTAATAATAATTTGTATTATTGAGTGTATACACGTAAAGTTGTATGAGAAATGTGTGTGTCTGTTTATGATTAAGTGGAGTCTGCTTTGTGGCACAGTGGGTTAAACCATGGCCTATGATGCTGGCACCCCAAATGGGTGATGGTTTGGGTCCCAGCTGGTCCCCTTTTGATTCAGTTAATGTGGCTAGGAAAGGATGGCTCAGATTCTTGGGCCCCTGCTACCACATGGGAGGCCTACATTGAGTTTCAAACTCTTGATTTTTTTTTTTTATTTTTTTTTTGACAGGCAGAGTGGACAGTGAGAGAGAGACAGAGAGAAAGGTCTTCCTTTTGCCGTTGGTTCACCCTCCAATGGCCGCCGCGGCAGGCGCGCTGCGGCCGGCGCACCGCGCTGTTCCGATGGCAGGAGCCAGGTGCTTCTCCTGGTCTCCCATGGGGTGCAGAGCCCAAACACTTGGGCCATCCTCCACTGCACTCCCTGGCCACAGCAGAGAGCTGGCCTGGAAGAGGGGCAACCGGGACAGGATTGGTGCCCCGACCGGGACTAGAACCTGGTGTGCCGGCGCCGCAAGGCGGAGGATTAGCAAACTCTTGATTTTGACCTGAACCAGAGCTAGCTATTGCAGCCATTTGGAGAGTAAACTAGAGGATGGGGAATCTCCATTTCTCTATCTCTCTCCATCAGTTTGCCTTTCAAAATACATAAAATAAATCTTTAAAAAATAAATGAACATGTAAATAAATAGCATCTGTATAAATCAATTGGAGAGGTGAAAAGGATGAGGTAAAACTATGTATATGCTACATAGAAATATGTAAGATGCATTTCTAAGTGAAAAAGCCCTATAATTTTGAGATTATTTTTAGCAATAACAGACAATAGAGATGACTAGACTTTTTAAAAAATGTAGACATTGTATTTGAGCAAGGATAAATGTAAGGAAGGATATGTACGAGGCTTTGTGTACACACAGAATTACATATACCAGATTATTAAAATATTACATTTGATAAAGAAGTACAGAAGAGAATGCAGACAGGAAAATTCAGAAATAATTAGCTTTCTCATTACACATTTTGGTATTGATATATTTGATAAAAATGTAAATATTTCTAATATTCCAGTAACTCACAAACTTATGGATTATATTGCACATCATGTTAAATAAAAATATTAAGAATTTGTGAATGAAAACCTAGGAGAGAGAAATAAATGCTCATCCACTAAGTCCAATATAATTGAGTTTAGGAAATGCTCAGGAGGCTAACGGACTTCAATGTGATATATCACTATCTAATTCTTTTGTAACTTTTACTGTAAATCATATTTTGTTGTTTATTGAAAATACCAAGGCAGTTCTTAACTTTTAGCATTTAAATATAAAAAATACCATGTAGATGAGATTGCTTCCAGATCTCTCCATTAAAAAAATCCTCTGAGTAAAAGTTGTCAGTTTAAAATTGAATTAACAGATAACTTAATGTATATAAAATGGTCCAGACAACATCTCTGAGTTTTGTGATGAAGTTAACTTAAATATTGGAAACTTCCTGACTTTAAATGAAACAGTAAATTGTATTATGTAAACTGAATTCTTAATTCCATTAGTTTAACATCAATGCTTCTGAATTGGATGTTCAAATTATGATTATGCACTTCTAATTTATTTTCTTCTGTGTCCTTCAAAAGTAAATTAAAAAAAATCATATCATTTAAGGCTATTTTCCTGCAGTGTTTTTAAACTGAAGCTAAATAATGTTGGTAACATTGAATTACATTTCTGGAAAATAGTTACCAAAAAAGAGCACTTACAACATTTTAAATATTAATGATAACAAGGCTATTTTTTAGTAATAATTTTATTTAATTCTGTTTTGAAATTTTATGTAAACTTCAATTACATTCATTTCAAACAAATTAAATGTCCAATATATAACACATAACAGTATGTTTCATGAATAATTATAAAAATAGAATAGGAAGATATTTGTAGGTAAGCACTAGCTGTCAACTCTAACCTGTAAAGAATAGTTTGAACTTCAGATGATGATTAGAATGGGAAGGATGTAAGAAATCTTTTTTTTCTTTGGAGAAAACAAATAAATAAACATCTCAATAATATTTTTCAGTTGGACTGTGGAAGATTCACAGACACAATAAAGCCTTAATAGGTTGAATTATGAAAATTATAAATCTTTCCTAGTTAAATGGAAAGACATGGTGCCTAAGTGGAAGAGATACATACAACATAGAGGGTGTAATAGTTTGAGTAGTATGTCTGCAACAGGAACACAGACTTCCTATGTTGCTGTGGATTCATTCTGAGAGAAGCAGCACGGTGGGGGCAAGAGGCATGGAGTCACCACACAAACTCCAGGAGTCAGGTGAAAGTGGGCCAGAGGCAAGCAGCCCACAGACTCGTTTATTTCAGTTGGAATAGCAGCTTATATAGCTGAGGAAGCCAATCCGGTCAAGGGGTGGTTTATGCCCTCACCAAACACAGCCTGTTTCCAGGCAGGCTCTGTTGCCATGTGGTTTCCAAAGCCATTTAATCACAACCTGTTGCCAGGCAGGCTCCATTGCCAGGTGGGTTCTGAAGCCATTCCTGAGTAACTGACGCTTGCTTGTAGCGGCCATCTTGGCATGGCCTTCTCATTCCACCACATTCCTATGGATGAGGAGAGATTAGAATAATTTAACAACAATATGGTCAGTTACAATGAGTTGATATCCAATAACTCCCTGGATGTAAGAAAAGCATCATTTTACTCCACAGTTTTCAAACTTTCCTAACTCAGAACTATACAGAGAAATTAGTATTCAAGGAAGGATTAGAAATAGAAGTTGGCTGGCACTGTGGCTCAACAGGCTAATCCTCCACCTAGCGGCGCTGGCACACCGGGTTCTAGTCCCGGTCAGGGCGCCAGATTCTGTCCCGGTTGCCCCTCTTCCAGGCCAGCTCTCTGCTGTGGCCAGGAAGTGCAGTGGAGGATGGCCCAAGTGCTTGGGCCCTGCACCCCATGGGAGACCAGGAGAAGCACCTGGCTCCTGCCTTCAGATCAGCACGGTGCGCTGGCAGCAGCGTGCTGGCCGCGGCAGCCATTGGAGGGTGAACCAACGGCAAAGGAAGATCTTTCTCTCTGTCTCTCTCTCTCACTGTCCACTCTGCCTGTCAAAAATAAATAAATAAATAAATAAATAAATAAATAAATAAATAGAAATAGAAGTTATTCAATTATTCATATTACCATGGACTTGGATCCTTGGGGGCTTTGAGAGTTGAAGCTAAATGCAAAGCAAAAGCAATGGAAATACTACCCTACCATTTTCCAGAATAAACACTGATAAAATCAAAATTGTTAATTTAACCAGATAACAGCTCAATAAATATAAAGTTATAAGGCCAGGTTCCAACTCAGTTGGATTTCTGCTTGTGCCTAATATTTCCCAAACTAAGGAACTTACGAAGTGTGGAAGAAACAAACAAAATACTACTTCAGACATATGTGTTCTCTTGTATACTGTCTGGAATTCAATAATAAATCATGAAATACTTGAAAGAAGTAATAATGTATGCCTCAACAGGAAAGAGAAGAAAGCAATCAATAGATAAGAACTAAAAAATACCTACATTATATCATAAGAAGCTAGGAAAAAAGGCAAACATTAAAACCAAAGTTGAATATAGAAAATAGGAACAATAAAACAGAAATCAGGCAAACAATAATTTAAAAGATCCAACTATATAGCAAATTAACAATGTCAAAATTGATTTGAAAAGTGTATTATAATATTTAAATGATTAATAAGACTTAATAAGAAAAATAAATAATAATCAAATTCTCAACTTCATACAAGAAAATAGGTTTGAAGTGCACATTTATTAATATAATTAAGTGATATTCTGAACACCTCTATACCATCAAACATAATAAATAAGTTGGAACTAGACAAATTATTTTTAAAAAACCTTATTTATAAATCAGAGACAAAGAGTAAAATATAAATAAGAAAAGCCCTATAAATAAAACATAAAATAACTGAATTATCAGACTGATTATCACACAGAAAACTAAAGGCTCACATGAGTGTTTAATTAATACTATCAAACACTAAAAAATGCTAGTGTTGATAAAATTGTTCCAGATTATAGAAGAATAAATAACACTACACATTTCATTTTATGAGATTATATTGTATTAATAGAGCTGGATAATAGAATTAAAATTTAAAAATCAGTTAATGGACTTCATTAATATAAAAACAAAAATTCTTAATAAAAACTAGAAAATTTCTATCTCTTCACATGGGGTATATCCTAAGGGAGATGTGAACCTCCTAGGGGAAGGCACTCTGTTGACTTTCATTACTTGGCTGGCCTGGGAGGAGAGCTGGCCAGGTAAAGGCAGGTGGCATCTCTAACAAGAAATTTACAGTTCTGCCTGCAATGTTGCTGACCATACCCTCAGCTGCAGTGGTCACTTTGGAAGTTGGGCTGAGTGAAGGGCTTTTCAGCTTAGAGCCAAGAAGATCTGTGGCTCTGACCTGGGCATCCTTCGACTCCAGGGCAGGTCCATTTCCAGTGATCCAACTCTTGGCAGAGCTGCCAGGGCTCTTCACAAGCTGACTTCTGCTGAAGCCCAGGCTTACCACACATGTGAAGAGATAGATAGGTCTGGGCCTCTTAACTTATAAGGCCTAAAGCCCACCAGATTATTATCAAGCCCCTTCTATCAGGTTCTATTTGCCTCTCAATCAGAAAACTTAATTGTAGCGTAGACAGCACCTTTCTTAGCTCCTCAAATAATGACTCTGTCCTTTTTTCTAGATCCTGTCTAGCGCACTTGGGCCTCATTCCTTTGTAATCATAACCTCTACTCTACCACCAATGGATCTACTCCCAATCTGTGTGTACTGATGGTCCTCTTCCCCACTTAATGCTGTATAATTGTTCAAACCTGGTTAATGCCACTCTTAGGATCATTGGTTACTATCCTCACTCTGTCTTTTATGACCTTGCCTAATTATGATCAGAGTCGGCAAACTTGGAAGGCTTCCGTAGCCTTGTCAACTCATGATGACAGCCTAGGGTGGTTACTGGCGCCATAAACTAGAGTGTCAATTTGTTGGGTCAACAACAGGAGTCACTGTGTACTTGCTCCTCATGTGGGATCTCTGTCCTTAATGTTCTGTACATTTTGATTTAATGCTATAACTAGTACTCAAACAGTATGTTTCACTTTGTGTTTCTATGTGGGTGCAAACTGTTGAAATCTTTATACTAAATTGATCTTCTGTATATAAAGAGAATTGAAAATGAATCTTGATTCAAATGGAAGGGGAGAGGGAGCGGGAGAGGGGAGGGTTGCGGGTGGGAGGGAAGTTATGGGAGGGGGAAGCCATTGTAATCCATAAGCTGTACACTGGAAATTTATATTCATTAAATAAAAGTTTAAAAAAAACTAGAAAATTTAATTCACCAATATGTAAAATATATAATGCAATATGGCTAAGTTTGCTTTAGCATAGAACACATGATGGGATTAACAATCAATTAGCAAGGACCAGCATTGTGGCACAAGAAGTTAAGCAACAACTTTTGATGCCAGCATCATATATTAGAATGCTGATTTGAGTCCCAGCTGCAACTCTTCCAATCTAGTTCCTTGCTAATACAACTAGGAAAGCAGTGGAAAATGGTCCAAGCATTTGTTGTGGTTACTCATGTGCAGACCAAGATGAAGTTCTGGACTTCTGGCTTCTGATTGGTCTGAACCTGGCTATTGTATCCTTTTGGGACTGAATCAGTGGATGAACGATTTCTTTCTCTCTTTCTCTGTCTATCTTTTCTTTCAAGCACCTTTCAGAATATTTTATCTATGTTTTACTGTGGAGAGTTTGATTACAATGTGTCAAGCTGAAGATCATTTCTAGTCATGTCTAGTAAGAGTTCTATGTGGTTCCTGTACTTGGATGACCTTTTATTTCTCCCATTTATGGACATTTTCTGTTACTATTTTACTAAAATGGCCTTCTAATCCTTTCTCTCTTTCCACACCTTCAGGAATTCCTGGAACCTGTGTATTTGGTCATTTGATAATATCCTGTGGATTCCCAAAAGTGTCTTCTTTTAGTTTTTTTTTTTTTTTTTAATTTCTTCTTGTTTTTGGTCTGACTGTATAATTGCTTGTGATTTGTCTTTTAAGTCAGATGTTCTTTCTTCTGTTGTTAAGGCTTTCCACTGCATTTTTTATTTGTGCTATTGAATTCATTCCCAAGATTTCATTTTAATTTCTCTTTAAGATCTCAATTTCATGCGAGAAATTTTCTTTCATATCATATGGATTTCATTAGTTTGTGCATTAGTTCATGCATTTGCTTCTGATTACTTCTAAGATCAACTTTTTGAATTCCATTTCTAGCATTGCTTCAAACTCTTCATCTTCACAATCTAGTTTTTTTTTTTTCTGTAGCAGCTTTTATCTTTGGACTATGCATCTGTGGATTAGTGGAGTGTCTACTTTTTTCAGTGAATAGCTAGAGGTGTATGGTAGGTGGAGTTCTGTTCAGTGCTCCAGTGTGAAGGGAGTGTTCAAGGTGTCACATAGGTTGAGTGTGGTAAGTCTCTTTTATTTGTTCTACTTATTGACATAGAATCTGCTCACCTCCTCTCCTCAAAGGAGATCAGTGCCTGGGCACTAGCCCCAGTGAGTATAATATTCATCAGCACTGGTACAGGAACCATATAAATGATCTGTCCGGTCATTGGTATAAGCACAGATTCCACAGCAATGTCCCTAACCAGGGAACCTGGGAGCTCTAAGGGTGTGGAGCCTCCATAGTGACTGCCCAAAGTCACATCCATACCCTGAGTCCACCCATGCATCCTCAGTGTTTCACAGCCCTGGCACACAAGCCTCCCACAGTCATGAGCACCCAGTCCCCTGTCAGTTCTCCCCACCAGTCTCAGGTGTCTCCATTTGACTGGTTGCTGTGTATGAACACAAGCTGGCACAGTTGTTAGGTATGTCCAAAAGGGTGCCTGCTCTCAGCTTGTTACAGGATGCTATTTCAGGGTGCCTGGGGAAAGAGAAACATGCCCCCCCGCTTTCTCCTCTAGTTTGGCGGGTACACTCTCCCCCACAGTACTCCAAGCCAAATTTCCTCCAGACTCTCCCTGCAGCTTTATTGCCTGTGGCTTGGGCTGCTGCGGACTGGTCTCACCTCAGTCTCCAACGCCAGTGTGGAGGCTCTCGGCTGCTGAGGTCCTGAGTTGAGCGTGTCCACACCCTCTACGTAGGTCCACAGTGTTCCTCTAATTTGTGTGGAGTTTCCTCTGCCATTTTCTCCCTTACACTTCCCTGAGACTACATTCTTTCCACTTTTTTTTTAAACTGTCTTTTGATAGGCTAGAGCAGTATTCTACCATCTTAATCCAATCCATGAACTCCTTTTTACTTTTTTTTTTTTTTAGGATTTATTTTATTTCTTTGAAAGAGTTACAGAGAGAGGAAGAGAGACAGAGGGAGGTCTTCCACTTGCTGGTTCAATTCCAGACTGAGCCAGGAACCAGGACCTTCATCTGAGTTTGCCACGAGCAAGGTCCTAAGCACTTGGGCCATCCTTGGATGCTATCCTAAGCGCATTAACAGGGAGCTGGATTGGAAATGGAGCAACAGGGACTCCAACTGGTGCCCATATGGGATACTGGTGCTGCAGGCGGCAGCTTAACCACTATGCTACACCAGCCCTCAATGCTCCTTAAAATGAATAAGTAAATAAATAAATAAATAAGAGTAACTGTATGTCAATGGGAGAATAGATCCCAATTTTAGTTTCACTGTAGAAAAAATAGATATTAATCATATGCTTGAAACATACAAATCATAAAGCTAATCAGAGAATGTATAACTGATCTTTGAGTTCTTAGAGTTGGCAAGAGTATGCAGAGACATAAACATTAAAAAAATTAGCAAAGTAAATCTTTTATTCATCAAGTTTTCATTAACAAAATGAAGGGCAAGTCAAAGACTGGGAGAAAATACTCACAAAATATACATCTGATGAAGAATTTATGTTACTGTATAAGAGTTCCTATAAGTCAACAAAAATGTGGAATGAATGATTAAACTGGAATAGAGTTGAGACAACTGACTCTTCACAAAGGAAAATGTACAAATAGTGAATAAGAATATCTGAGGTGTGCTCATCATTATATTAGCTAATTGATACATATGGAAAATAATGACATTGGGGCTGGCACTGTGGAATAGTAAGCTAAGCCTCTGTCTGTGGTGCCAGGGCTCCGTAAGGGCACCAGTTTGTGTCCTGGCTGCTCCTCTTATGATCCAGCATTCTGCCATGGCCTGGGAGGGCAATAGAGGATGGCCCAAGTGCTTGGGTCCCTGAACTCACATGGGAGACCCAGAAGAAGCCCCTGGCTCCTGGCTTCAGATTGGCCCGGCTCCATCCTTTATGGCCATTTGGCGAGAGAATCAGCAGATGGAGAACCTCTCTCTCTGTCTCTCCCTCTCTCTGTCTGTAACTCTGCCCTCTGCCTCTCAAATATATATAAATATTTCAAACCTTGGGAGGCTCTGGAATAATAGAAATTTTCATGTATTATTGCTATAGGGTAAAATAATTCAACTACTTGGGCAAAATGGAGCAGTTTATTTCCTTTATTGTGTACTGATGTATAATTAATGCACAATAAATGTCATCTCTTATATGTTAAATTTAATGAGTTTTGACCCTGGTTAAACTCATACAACCCAAAAGTAAAATACAGATAAAGGACATTTCCATCACCCAGAATATTTGATCCTTTCCAAGTATTTCCATCTATCACCAACAATCCGACTCAGAATCCACCAATTATGATTTTGTTCTCTATGACGTATCTCTGACTGTTTTTTACTCCTTACAAACAGAATAATAAAGAATATCTTTTGTTTCTTATTTATAATTGCTTAACAAAGTAAATTGGGGATTCCTTTGTATCGTTGTTGACACAAATAGGTTTTTTTTTTTTTGATGACTGAATAGTAATCCATTGAACAAATGTAATATGATTTATTGAACTACTCTCCTGTTGAACATTAGTGTTGTTTTTATTCGTTGGCCTTTCTGAGTATGGCTGCTCTAAATATTTCTGTAAAGTGTTTTTATACTGATATGTATTCATTACACTTAGGAAAATACCCACCATCATAATTGCTGGCTTATAGCGTAGGAATGGGTCTCATTTTACAAGAAAGTACAAAAGAATCCTCTAAAATTCTTTTGACATTTCACAGTCTCACAAGCAAAAGTACACATTTTATTTTTGCTTTTGGTGTATTTCTTTTATGCTTTGCAACTTGTCTTTATGTAATGTGTCCAGCTGTATATATATATATATATATTTTCTCTTAAAGATATAATCTACTATAATTAATATTTTTTCTCACCCATCATAAGGTTCATGACTGAGACCCCTCTAACACAACATAGATTAATGAGAAAAAGGCATACAGGTTTATTTAATGTGTTTCATTTGACACAGAATCCCTCAGAAATGAAAGCCAAAAGACATAGGAAAAGTATATGTATTTGTAGAAACTTATGCAGAAGAATGACTGGATGACACAACATATCAACTACTGTTATAAAAATTGGGAACTTAGGCCTGTTTGTTAAGATTGTTCTTAATGCATCTCTTTGTGACAGAAAAAAGTTTATGCCAGAGTTTTATTTTTTTTTAGATTTATTTATTTGAAAAAAAGAGTTACAGAGAGAGCGAGAAAGAAATCTTCCATTTGCTGGTTCACTCTCCAAATGGCTGCAACAGTTTGGGTTGGGCCAGACCAAAACCAGGAACCAGCAGCTTCTTCTAGGTATCCCTTGTGAATGCAAGGTCCCAAGTACTTGGGCCATCCTCTGCTGCTTTCCCAGTCACATTAGCAAGGAGCTGGACCAGAAGTGTTTAAAAATAGGAAAATGTAAAAGTATACATGGAAGTGGAATCCTCTTTAAGAATATGTTCTTCATGTTACTGATTGACATGTTAGAGAAAATTGCAAATTTTTTTAACTAAAGGCAATACTTTTATTCGTATAATGAGGAAAATATTAGCTGAAAGGTATGAATAATTATTTACAGTATTTAAGACCAGTAAATAAACTAAAATATTAACAGTATATCTAAAAGTATAATTTTTAAAAAAAGAAAGCAATACATTTTCTGCCAAATTGGCAATGATTTCATTTTAGCAATAATGTAGTGGTTGGCAAATGTTTTGTCAAATATACAGCCTCACTCTTGTTGGAAACAGTTTAAATTGATGTAACTATTCTGAGTGGCAATTTGGCAATGTGTGTTATGATTTTTATCAAACACTTACTCATAAAATTTGAAGCATGAGTTAAATTTCTAAGAATCATCTTTAAGAAAATAATCATAGAAGTAGACATTTATGTGTATAGTAAGATTTGTATTAGTGATTTTCTTAGCAGGGACTTCTGAGAAATTATTAAAATATCTACAAAAATGGTTAAGAAAATAATATTACAACTTTATACCACTCCTCTCTGTAGTCATTAAAACCTACTTTTTGAAGAATATAAATTTTCTTGAGATGTCCCTGATTTTACTAATACCTGAACATACTAGCGTTATATTTTGTTAAAATAAGAGAAAAAAGATAAAAAAATCAATAGTCTAAAAACTCATTATTTTGTATTTTCCAAGTTTTAGCTTTCCTCATTTGGCAGAGGTGACTAATTCTTGCCTGTATCCATTCAATCTTTAAACATAGAAGTCCTGATTTTTTTTTTTTTTTTAATTTGACAGATAGAGTTGGATAGTGAGAGAGACAGAGAAGAGAAAGGTCTTCCTTCCGTTGGTTCACTCCCCAAGTGGCCGCTATGGCCAGAGCTGCACCGATCTGAGGAGCCAGGTGCTTCCTCCTGGTCTCCCATGCAGGTGCAGGGGCCAAGCATTTTGGCCATCCTCCACTGCCCTCCCAGGCCACAGCGGAGAGCTGGACTGGAAGAGAAGCATCCAGAACTAGAACCGGTGTCCATATGGGATGCCGGCACCGCAGGCGAACAATTAACCTAGTGTGCCACAGCCCCGGCCCAGAAGTCCTGAATTTTTAACTCTATAACTGTCTTTGCATCTAGAAACATTCCCAGCCTTAATGGGATCAGATGGCCCCATATTCTGATTAATAGACTGTTAAGTCATGTTTCTAACCATAAATGGTTGGGTGCCCACCTACCTTTCCCTGTTATTACTGGCTAGAAACTAAAAACTCTAAACCATTAACTCTAGATTGATAAATCATTATATTAATTATGCAGAGCCATGCTATTAATTAAATATCTATCTTTAGACTTCTAATGACAGAGAAGCAAATGTCTTTCTTGTTAAAACTTCCATATATGGATTTCTCTATATTAGCATATATAATGCACTACAGTTAATGAATCTTTAAACAGATTTATAAAGAAGATTTTACACTAAAGAACCAAGAAAGTAAAATGAATAAGGGGCTGGCACTGTGGCGTAGTGGGTAGAGCCACCGCCTGCAGTGTCAGCATCCCATGTGGGTGGCGGTTCAGGACCTGGCTGCTCCATTTCTGATCCAGCTCTCTGCTATCTCCTGTGAAAGTATTAGATGGCCCAAGTCCTGGGGCCCCCACACCCTTGTGGGAGACCCGGAAGAAGCCCCTGGCTCCTGGCTTCGGATCAGCGCAGCTCTGGCCTTTGTGGCCAAATGGGGAGTGAAGAAGTGGATGAAAGACCTCTCTCTCTCTGTCTCTCTCTGCCTCTCTTTCTCTCTCTGTGTAACTCTGACTTCCAAGTAAATAAATAAATTGTTTTTTTTTTAAATAAAGTGAATAAGTAAGCAATACCAATGCATACAATATGTTTTAGTATCTAGAAGCCATGAGCTACTTTCAGTGGATTGTTGAAATTCCTCAGGAAGTGCTTTGTAAAATTTAGAAAGTATTCTAATAAAACATGTATGCAACAAGATTTAAGAACATGACAGATGGACAGAATTCTTGATCTGCTCTTTTTCTCCTTGACCACTATTGACATTTTGAAACATACTTCCTTGAACGAAGCACTGCCCTGTACCTTGTGAGATATTCAGTAGCATTGTAGACCTATATCTAGTCTATACCAGTGGCATTGCCACAGTTTTATAGTCAAAATGCCTTCAAGCATTGCCATATATTCACTGGGGGACAAAATCATACCCTGTTGAGAACTGCTGATCCACAGAAAATTCTCATTTTGATGAGGAAAACTGTTATATAATAAAATCTTTGAGATAATATATGATAGAAATATTATCAATAAAGTGCCTTGAGTCTGAAAGGAACTTTCTATTTGATCAAATTTCAGATTTTCTCAGAATCCTCTTCTCAAGTAGGACTCTAATGCTGGACTTTCTTTATGCCTTTGCAAAGCCCTAATTTAGCAAAAATCCTGCTAAGTCAGTTTAGTCAGAACTCCCTACTTTTGAGATCTGATTGTGCCTGATCACCCTCTATATCTAGTGAAATTCCTTATCCTCTACCATCCTCCAGGTGATGTCTGATCACCCTTTCCTGTCTTCAGCAATAGTCAAGTCACTTTAGCCAGACATCCACTCTTATTGCTGAAACTGACTTTTGTAGTTTTCTCATCAAATATACCACCGGCCCCTCCTTTAAATCTCCACTTTTCTTTATGGTATTCAGAATTGTGCGTCCAGTTCTATATTGAGTTGTTATTTTTCACACTGCAATAGTTCCTGAGTAAAATTTTTTAATCTTTTTAATTATAACCCTGTTTAGATTTTCTGGATAGGTCCACAAAGATATAAGTATCAGTTTGAAGAATTCAGAAAATCTTATCTGGTGATTCCAGAGCATTTGAGCTAAGAATGAAAATACAGTTTAATTTAGAAAATTTACAATTAATTCAATTTCATTTATGTTTTAAATGCCTAAATACATCTACTTGTTCTAAACTTCTGGAATCATTTATTAAATTACTGTCATAGAGTGAGCACTGAGGTTACTATACCCTGAAGAAGGCAAATAGACCCAGTCTAGCCCAGTTATTTGAGTAATGTCCTAATCAATTCTTTTTAATGTTAAAAGAGAGATACCAAAGATCACAGGGCACTTTCACATTAAGTTCTGAGTAGAGTAAATGTCAACAGTGTTATAAAAGCCTCTTTTCACTTATAATAATGCCCCATCTCTGTCTTTAAAGTGAATGTGATATAGAGTACATGATGAACCTTCATCAGTAAAATACTATTTTCACTGAAAAATAGACTCTATTTTCTGCTATGGGCTCATATCCCCAAAGATGATGTTAAATATTAAAAAGAAGAGGAGAAAAGAAAGGTGTTCAGACTAACTTTGTGGTAGCAATAATTTTCTATAAGGAATCACATAATATCAGCATTAATAAGCATTCATCTAGAAAAATCATCTTTTTAATATTTCTGTAAATACAAGGATTTCTTACTGTGTTCATGCTTTTGTGCTAATTACCATGTTTTCTTAGTTATAAAAATATATAGCTTTTATTTATTTAATTATCTATTTTAAAGAAATACTTCTAAATGTGAAGATTCAATGGAAAAGAAAATAAGAACAACCAAATAGAGCTATTTATTGTTTTATGCCTTGTTATGAAGTAATTCTTTCTTTTATTAGAATAAGCATAAAATTAAGATAATCCTTATTAAAACATATAAATGTATAGAAAACCTTGATACGTAACCATATGTATTATATAACATACTAGCTACTATTTTTACTATATAGTTATATCAAATACTTGTGTATTTGTGTAGTATATAATTAGGTTACATTTACCAAGCTTAGTAGATAAATATTAAACAAATCAAGGAACATTATGAGTGATTTTACAAGAATAAGATTTTACAAGAATTTTACAAGACATTTTTACTGTGGCAGATATTGCAAGGAAGGAGGGTCTTCATTTACCCAAAATTCATTTCACTGGTGACACTGTAGCATCGTGTAGATACTCAGTTACACAAGAAATGTATGATTATCCATCACTTGCTTATATTTGGTGCTAACCTAGCAGGCTAACTATGCTTCAGAGACATATTTTAAATATGTAATTTAAGTTCATATTAACAACATATTTATACTATAGTGATGAGCCACATGAAATACAATAAAACAATTTCAGCCGTTTACAATGTCATCTTACTATAATACTTGTATATTTCCACTGTTTAAAGTCATAATGTAATTAAATTATTAAATAATGTCAAACAACAACATAGACACATATTATATTACCATTTTTCCTAAATAAAACAAAGTCAATCTAAACAAATCAATCAAAGCTCCTAAGATGTTTTTATATGGAGCCACTGGACCAAAATTCTTTCTAGCAAAGAAAATTTCCAGAAGCTGTTGGTGAATATCTGTTAAATACTTAATGACTCTTAAAAGCCTGAGTCTCCAGCTTTGGTTTATTCTTAAGTATCTAAAGCTCTGTTTGACCTTGAATTCACATCCTTAATGGTCTCAGAACTGACTATTTTTTTTTCTTTTTTATTGCTTCAGAAGTTAGCTGTTCAAAATATGTAACATCTAATGCCAAAATTAGGAATTTCAGAAGTATAATATCCGCATCTCATGAGAAATGTTCTCTTTTCATAATAAAAAGAAGCCAGTCTGCATATGTCATCTTAGGTTTGAATGGTGACTTGATTATAAATAATGGTAGCATAATCTTGCAAAAATGCTTCAAAAACTTAAAATACTACAAGATGCTCATTCTATTCTTTCCAAATAAGCAGTTTATTCATTAAACTATTTATTAAGAATTTTGAAAATTGTATTATCCTTGTGATATAATTCATAAATTAATATAATAGGTCTTGAGATAATTAAACAGCAATGTGTTGTTATCTGGTATAAAAGCCAAACTTTTATTTTTCTTTTAAAGGTTTGTTAATTTATTTGAAAGGAAAATAGCAGAGTAAGAGAGAGGGAGAGTCAGAGAGAGAGAGAGAGAGAGAGAGAGAGAAAGAGTGATCTACCCTCCGCTGGTTCACTCTCCAAGTGTCTGCAACTGCTGAGTGTGGGCCAGGTCAAAGCCAGGAAGCAAAAACTCAGTTTCCAACAAACGTGGCAGTTTCCCAAGCACTTGGACCATCTTCTGCTGCTCATGTCCAGGCTCATGTCCACGAAGCTAGATGGAAAGTGAAGCAGCCAGTAGTTGAACCAGCACTAGGAGGTGGGATGCAAACATCACAAGCAGCGGCACAGTATCTGTTCCACTTTTCTTTCATTCCTAATTTATTTTCCAGTTAACACTTGATTGTACAGAGGGAAATTATTATGGATTATCAATCTGCTTTCTGACACATGAATTTAGAATGCTGGCAAAATGAGATTAAAGAGGTCTAGAAAGCCACACAAAGAATATTTTCACAGTACCTCATGCAACCTGAGCTATTAGAGACCCTTGATAAACCTCTTCTGGAATATCCAAATGGTTATGAGATTGCTTAAAGTTTCAGTTCTAATAATGAAATGCTTTTTCATTTGTGTAGCTAGAAAAAAGTGATTTAAACACATCTGAACTTCAAATTACTCCAAATCTAGTTTACCTGAAGAGTCAACATTTTAGTATCAGGATAGCTGTACATTCAAATTGTATGACATTAATGAACAAATGTGTGATTATGATGATCTAATAAGTAAATGCATGATTATTATGAGAGATATACTATATAAAAATATATATGTATCCTGAGTCTTAAAGTGAAGCTAGGGGCTGCCATCATGGTATAGTGGGTAAAGCTGCCACCTGTGATTGCAGCATCCCTTATGGGCACCAGTTTAAGTCCTGGCTGCTCCACTTCCAATCCAGCTCCCTGCTAAGATACCCATGGTGTAGAGGATAGCTCAAGTGCTTGGACACCTGCATCCACATGTGGGACCCAAAAGAAGCTCCTGGCTCCTGGCTTGGGTCTGGCTCAGCCCTGGCAGTTGCAGCCATTTGGGAAGTGAATCAGTGGAAGATATCTCTCTCTGTCTCTAACTCTGCCTTTTGAATGAAAATTTTTTTAAAGTGAAGCTAAATAGAAAACTGATATTTATATTCAGGGTTTCTAGAACACAACAAACATGAGGTTAAGTAATATTTATATCAGGTCCAAAGTGATTTTACTTTATAGTTACAGCAAAATAATACTTTATAATTTGAATAAAGCTTTCAAATATCTATTTTCCCTATGATATAGATAAGAACTGGAGGATTGTAAATAAGAGATTGTTGTTGAAATACAAATATCACATGTGTCTGTAGACTTATAGGACAACCTAAAAAGCTACTATGTACCCTTCATTGTATATGAGAAAGAAGCAGAATCAGAAGTAAAGGCTGACAAAACTAAATGGAATTAGGAGTAAATACAGATACAGCTGTAAATTTTATATATATGATATATAATATACAGAGATATTACTGTAGTTATAATCTGGTGATTATGTATTCACGTTTTTAATCACATCATTTATTTGCATCTTTAGGGAAAATACATGGAGAATTCATATTGAACCATTGAAAAATAATTGTAAAGCTATCAACAAATTCTTGCATGTTGTAGTTCAATTAATTAATCAATAACTAATGCAACATCCAAGCAATTGTTATTTGAAAGACCTGATTGTTGCTCTTCATGATTTTATGATCTATAGGAGAATTTTAGACATAGTTACCTTTGAATATGGATTTCTGGAAGTGTATTAAAGTATAATAAAATTTAAAAAAATGAACATAGAAAAAATTATAGAACTTCATATACTGGAATTACTTATATGGTATTTGAATGATCCAAAATATATCATATATCATAGTGAAGTTTTCCATTAAATAGTAACATTTTATGTTGTTTGTAGATTTATTTATTTGAAAAATAGAATTAGAGAGAGATTCTTCTATCTGCTGGTTCATCTGCAAATGGCATCAATGGCTAGGGTTGGGCCAGGTCAAAGCCAGGAATCTGGATTTCTATCTGGGTCTCCCACATGGCTGACAGGGGCCCATGCAAAGGGGACAACTTCCACTCCTTTCCCAGGAATATTAGCAGGAGGCAAGATCAGAAGTGGAACAGCTGGAAATTGAACCAGCACTCACATGGGATGCTGGTGTTACAAGCAGTGGTAGAATCAAGCTTAGTCTTATGCACTACAACATCAGGCCCCAAACTGAGAAATATTAATAGCATTTCATTTCATTGCAATTCAAGATGAAAATAAGCATTCATATTATAATCATTTCAATTAAGTGTTGTATTCACATCCTGGTCTTGCAATTAGTCAATTAAAATAAGTGAAAGATCTAATGATTATGAATGAAAAATTAATAATTATTATTTGCAGATGATAGAATTATTCTCACAGAAAACAAGAAAGGATCTATAGGAATATTTAAATGAATAGAGGAAAGTTTATGAAAACAAATTAATCTCTAGAAAAGTCACTAAAATGAGCAAAAAAGTTTAATGAGCTGTATATGCATAAACATTGTAGAATACAGTAATGAAGTTTGTATAAAGTTCTCATTTACTAAATCAAATCAAAGTATAACTTCTGAGTAAATTTATAAATTATGTGGGAGAGCTTGATGATGAAACTATAAAACTCTGGAAGAATAATACATAGATAAATAAATCATTTTCAACAAAGTTTAATATCTCAAAAATATCATTTTTCCCCAGATCTAAATAGTATCATTTGAAAATTGTGGTTTCAAGTTTGCATGGATTCAGACTACTTCCATGTCTCACTGAAACCCTGTCTGAATTATAAAAGGAAAAGAACAAAAGGAAAACTTCAAAAGCACCAAAGCAATCAAGGGAGTAAATTATCTCTAGCAGATAAAATATTGCAAACAAGTTTTTTAGAAACAAATAAGACTTGTTCAATGATAATTATATATTACATGCATACTGATTTTAATATGAGCTTAATGAATGCATACTGAACATAGAGGGAACCAAATGAAAATATAAGTTGTGTGTTCATAATTCTTAAGTAAGATACAGGCTAAAAAAATGAATTTTCCAGGGCAAGCTAAATCTTTCCATTTTGGTGTTAACTTCACCAGATTAAAAAATTACATTGGGCTTTTGAAAAACCTAAGCCTCATGATGAGCTGCTGCTAGTTCTTCCTATGGTAATATTTGTCCTCACAAGACACACAGATCTCATAGTAACAGTTACTTCTCTGAGATACTCAGCAATGACACTCTGCTTAAACTATACCACAGGGGAGTTATTAGCTCTTTCCTTCTTGTGACTTTACTATGATATGGCAAACAATGATGAAAGCATTTAATATAAAAGCAATATGAAAAAAGAAAAAAATCACCTGGAAAAATGGATATATGAATAAAGATCATTTAGCAAAATTTTAAATTCTTGGTTTTATAGATCATCATTTATTTTTATTTGTAATATGAGATGCAGAAAGAGACAAACTGAAGGCTCCCACCCACTCGTTCATTACCCAAATGCACACAACAGCCAGGTCTGGATCAGGCAGAAGTCAGGAACCAGAAACTCAATCTGGTTCTCCCACATGGGTAACAGGGATCCAAATAATTGAGCCTTTGTCTACTGCTTTTCCAGGGTGTACATTTGCAGGGAGCTGAAATCAGAAGAGGAACCAGGACTTGGACTCAGGCACTTCTACATTGGTTGTAGGTGTCCCAGATGGAGTCCTAATCACCGAGCCAAAAAATCCATCTCAATTTATCAAAACTTAAAAAGAAAACTCTAATAAATATCAAAAGACAGCAAATTGTTTGTGAACAAAGGAATTAAAAAGATAAGCTTATTTTGGTACAAAAACATTTGAAAGAAACTTTTTGAAGAAAAAGTTCATGAAAAATGTGTTAGGAAAGCAATGCTGTTTTCTTCTGTTTTAGAGTCTATAATCAAGGTAGAGAAAAATGCAGTGGGAGAGAACATAAATATTAATAACTTGGCAATAATAAAAGTGATAATGTAAGAATTGACAAGACAGTTGGAGATAGGAGGAAAAAAAATTGGAAATATGTGTCTTCTAACACCACTATCTCACAAAGGGGTTTCTTGAAGGACAATGAGAAATAAATATATTGCTAATAATTTAAATTTAAAGCACTAAAAGTATACAAGTGTCAGAACTTGAGAGAAGCATGAGGAAAAAGTTATTCCTATCTTTATTGCCACAAAAATCTAAAATCAGTCAAATATTGAAAATTAATGGATATCTTAAAGCTTTATCAGTTTCCATAAGCTGAGTCTACAGAGTGCTTTCTGCCCCCAAGTTAACCAAAGCTGCCAAAACAATCACAACTCTTCGAATCTGAGTTTTGACTTTGTCCCCGTATTAAATTCCTGATCTCGAATAATTTCAACTATATCTCAAGTCCTGCAAAACTTTCTCCCCAGTTAATATTCTGAGTCTGTGATGGCAAGTGCTTCTTTATTCAGCTTCTCAAATGTTAGCTGAGATTCATTTTGAAATCACCATGTGGAATGGAAGTAATTTATGTGTTGATGGTCTCATTTGTCTCTGCTTTCAAACAGATTAGTAATTCACAAAATATTCAATAATAATATTTGTCTTAAGCTATAATATCAAGGGTCATTAGAAAGTCCCAAGGTTATAGAAAATAAGTGAATTGAAAAATACCTCATTTTCTTGCTATGCATTGTTTTGTTCAAGGTCTGGGCTGAAAAGGCATGCAGTATTGGAATCTAAAGAAATTTTGCTACCTATTATCAGCACTTTTCATAATTAAATCTCAATATTTTGTTTTTTTCTACTTCTTGAAATAAAAAATCACTTTTCAAAATATGTTGGTTAAAAAATAGCCACATGAAGAAAGCCATATTTATAGAAATTATGTGAGGCAAAGGATAAGGTAGCTAGCCTAAGTTTTTCCCCAATCTAAAGACACATGTCTTCATCTACCCCACCACACACACACACAAACAACCACATCATAATTTGCACTGTTTATGGTGAAAATTTCAGTTATGGACATTTCATCCTATACTACAAGAGAAAAGGAATTGAGATGATCAATGGATATTAAGTAAGACTGAAGTTTTACTAATACACCCAAATTGAAGCTCTCATTGTGATGATTTTAAAAACCTATAGAACTCTATAACACAGAGTGTGTTCTAATTCCTAATGTAAATTTTGAATTTGAATGAATACTAATGTATCATTATTGGTTCATCACATCAAAAATGATATACACTAAAGTAAGTCTTTTATAATTGGGAAACTTGTGCTCTGGGAGGAGAGGTAATATGGGAAAATTCTGTAATTTTTGCACGTTTTTTTTGTAAACCAAAAACTCCCTCCCCAAAGAAGCAACAAAAGGTTAACAAATTTTTTAAATATTCTATACTTATCACACTAATTATGAGATTTGGTTTTATTCTAATCAATCAATATCAACTCTATGTTTTCTAATCCACATTTTAAGCAAGTGCTCTGTTTCAGATTTATGGGTATGAAATACAGTTATTTAAATGATTTCATAAGATTGTGCAGTTTACAAGTAATAGAAAGGGGAAAAACCCAATCTAGTTTTATTTGATTTGCTTGACATAAGATTTTTTTTGTGTAAGGAAATACTAATACAGTTCTAAAGTAAAGTACAATCACAGATCATTATGGGAGTCAAGAAATTCATAGTAGAGAATAATCGATCTGGAATTTGATTTTTACTGAGACTTAAGCTCTTTGTCTTCCACCCAATCCACTATTACATCTTACTACTAGATTTTGTGCCTATGTTACAATATTCATTATTCAGCTCAATGAACGTTTATTAGTTATAGTTATTTTGCAACCAATGTAAAATATCTTAAGTAGCTCAAAGGAAGAACTGAATATAAAAATTCATATATCCCTCTCAGATCTCACTTTTACCAGTACAGTCAGAACCTACAAAGAGTCTGGGATTAGGAACTGGAAATACCTCTCTTCTCATCAGTTTTTATGTCTTTTTCTCACCAAACTTGCCTTATCTGCCTTCCTAAATTAATAGAAGAACAGGAGTTTTATCTTCTGATTAGTCACACATGCAGCCAAAAAATCTAATTTAAATTTTGAGAGAAAATAATTCTGATTGGTCTACCTTGAGTAAGGTTAACTCAAAATCCATTAGCCACACCCAAGAACTCATTACAAAATATCAATATGGCTTATGGATAACCTTCTTTGTGGATCCTCCTATAAAAGGAATTATCCATATTAGTCTGGAGCTATGTCTCTTGTCTGTTTTTACTGAATAAGGGATACAAAGATACCACTTCTAGGTTTCAAATCTTACTTCAAATCTTACATCTTACTAGAATAATAGATACACATGCCATTGAAATACTGTGAAGTAAGATATAAAATATATATTTTCTCACTGGGAAATAATTTTAAATTTTTTAATAGTTTCAACTTCTGAAGACAGAATCAAAGCATTCAGATAACTAATTTTCCAATCTCTCTCCCAATTAAACACAATGCAAGAAACAATGAGTGTATATTTATATTTTATTACTTATGTTCACTTTTTGAAGATTTCACTCTTAATCACTTTCTAAACCAATTTTGAGTAGTACATGTATCTTTAAATTCTTTTTTAAAAATTTATTTATAGGGGCTGACATTGTAGTTTAGCAAGTAAACTTATGCCTGTGACGTCCACATTCCATATGGGTGCTTGCTCCTGCCCTGGTTGCTCCAATTTCAACCTGGCTTCCTGCTAAGACACCTGGGAAAAGCAATAGAAGATGGCCCAAGTGTTGGGCCCCTGTCATCCATGTTGGAGACCTGTATGAATCTCTTGGCTCCTGGCTTCCGATGGCTCACCCCTAGCCACTGCTGCCACCTAGGGAGTGAATCAGTGTATAGAAGATCTCTCTGACTTTCCTTCTCTCTGTGTAACTCTGCCTTTCAAATAAAGTGACACAGAGGGGGAAGGGAGAGGCAAAAGAGAGAGAGAAAAAAAAGTGAAAGAAAACTTCCTATTGCTGTTTCATTTGCCAAATCATTGCAGAAGCCAGAAATTGTATCAGAGTCTCCTACATGGGCGGCAGGGACGCACATACTTGGAGCATCTCTTGCTGCTTTCCCAGGTGCGTTAGAAAGAAGCTGGATTGGAAGCAGAGCAATCAGGGCTTGAAATAGCACTCCAGTGTTAAGATGCTATCATTGTAAGTGGCAGTTTCACCAGCTGTGCAATCCCTGATACTCAATTTGCAGCACTCAAATAACACATGCCTAGGTACTCAATATATATAAATATAAGTATGTTATCTATGTATATATATATATATATGTATATGTAGGTGTGCATGTATAGAATGAGTAGAACAGACACATAAACAAGTTCAGTAATTTATCCTGTTTATTTACAACATAATTTTATTAGTCAGAACTGTATATTGGTTAATACTGATATGCGGATTCTGTTTTCTATTTCTGACATGAGAGAAATAAATGTTATTTATTTTTGCTGCATTTAAGGAAAATACTTAAAAGAATCTCTTATGATCAATAGCTGTATTTAATGTAAAAACAAACATTTAAAGGCCTAGTCTATGAAAATGTGTGGGAAAAAAATCATTGCCTTATGTTGTCTAATAAACTAAGTAAGCCCACTAATCAGTTAATGAGCAGAAAGGTAACTAAACGTTTTTTATCATAAAGTTTGTAGCTGAAGAGGAGACAATTTGACCAATAGGATGGAATATAAACAATGAAGCATAGAATCAGTTTTATTTTGCTTTAATTAATTAATTAATTTATTTTTTGACAGGCAGAGTTAGACAGTGAGAGAGAGAGACAGAGAGAAAGGTCTTTAATTTCAAGGATATAATCAGTTCCTCAGTCTCTATCTCTCTGTGCTCTATCATTTATCTATATCTATCTATCTATGTATCTATCCCCATGTGTTTGTCATTTTCAATAAGTTTTAGTGATTAAAATTCTTTTGTTGGGGCCAGAATTGTGACACAGCACATTGAGATGCTACTTGCAACACTGGCATCCCTCGTTGGAGGCCAGATTTGAGTCCTGACTGCTGAACTTTTGATCTGGTTCCCTACTAATGCACCTGGAAAGGGTCAGATAATGGCCAAGTACAGGGGCTACTGCCACCCATGTTAGAGACTCAGATGGGGTTCCTGGCTTTTGACTGGCCTAACCCCCGTGTTGTGGGTATTTGAGATGTGAAGCAGTAGATGAGAGACCTCTCTCTCTCTCTCTCTCTCTCTCTCTCTCATTCTGCATTTCCAATAAATGGTAAGTAAATCTTTAAAAAACAAAACTAAAACAAAACTCACAGAGGCTTGAATTAGGGTGGCTGTGGTGGTGTCATGATGTGACATAATTAGTGTAGGGTTTAATTAGAGAGTGAGAGCAAGCGTCTTTCTGGTGTGTTGGGCATAGGATAAGAGGATAGGAGAGAAACCAGGGCTGACCACTAAGGCCATGATCTGAGCAGTAGGGTAGATGTTTATGGCATTTACTGAGGGAAAGTCACCTTGGAAAGAAATGACTTTGGAGGAGAGAAAAGGAAAGAAAGACTCAATAATCGCTAGACATCAGAGTCTAGATTTGAAATTTAAAAAACATTGACTTGGATCGGCATTGCGGCTCAGTGGGTTCAGTCATAGCTTCTGATGCCGGAACTGAGCCCCAGCCCTTGCCATTGTGAACACTTTTGGGGATGAACCAGTGGATGGAATAACTCTCTCTCACTTACTATATATAACTTTGATTTCCAAATGAATAAATAGATCTTTAAAATATTGTAACTCCCAACTTGATTATATCAGTTTGTGAGGTGTTTGGGTCTTGGAAAAAGAGCCCTTGTGAATAGAACTAGAGTCCTTGCAAAAGAAACCCCAGAGAGTTTGCTTATTTCATCAGCCATTTCAGGTTCTAGCAAGAAGAACGTTGTCTGTGAGGAAGTTGGCCCACATCAAACCCTGAATGTGCCGGCATCTTTATCTTGGACTTCTGAGCTTCAAAAACTGTGAGAAATTGACTACTGTGTTTATTTTGTTAACAAGCCCAAACATACTAAGTCAAATACTTTATTAAATCAGGGGGGGAAATATTATCTTCCTAATCCTGAACTAGAGATTACAAAAGGTGTCTTTATTGGCCGGCGCTGTGGCTTAACAGGCTAATCCTCCGCCTTGTGGCGCCGGCACACCGGGTTCTAGTCCCGGTCAGGACGCCGGATTCTATCCCGGTTGCCCCTCTTCCAGGCCAGCTCTCTGCTATGGCCCGGGAAGGCAGTGGAAGATGGCCCAAGTGCTTGGGCCCTGCGCCCGCATGGGAGACCAGGAGAAGCACCTGGCTCCTAGCTTCGGATCAGCGCGATGCGCCGGCCGCAGCGGCCATTGGAGGGTGAACCAACGGCAAAGGAAGACCTTTCTCTCTCTCTCTCTCTCTCTCTCTCACTATCCACTCTGCCTGTCAAAAATAAATAAATTAAAAAAAAAAAGGTGTCTTTATATACTTCTTCATTGGAATACTTTTGCAATTCACCTTTGACCTACAGAAGTATAGTAGAATCCCATGAGGCTTTTTTTTTTTTTTCAATGTCTAAACAGAAAGTGAATGTTTCCTTGTGAATACTGTGAAATGAGTTTTACTTCCTGTGCATAGTACAATTAGCAAAGAAAAGTAAAGCATCTTGGAATTTCCATGTGTTCATTTATTTAATGCACTATAGTTATTTCTTGTATGATCTTAATTTAGTGTAGTCTAGAGAAGTCTTATCACATTATAAATGACTAATAATTAGATATGCCCATGCTACTTGCTCATAGATTTGAATAAAATGTTGACAGTTTCTATCAGTCATATAATTAAAATCAATACTGGTTCATCATTTCTGGCCACATCTGACAGGATTACTGTACAATATTATACAGAATTACTATACAGTATTAATTTATGATGATGACTTGGTGCATATTTTTATAGAATGCTAGCAATCAGTGAATTTTACTGTAATGTATACATTTGTAGATAAACTTGAGTTACAAAATGAAAATTCTTCAAGCAAAAGTACAAAATAACATCATATGTAGTCTTCTTCAGAGAATCTTTTGTTGACAAAGCCATAAAATTTGTCTTTACTGAAAAAGTCCATGTAGCATTTATTAAAGCACTTTGAAATTGTAGCTCCTAAAATTATAAAAGAGTTGCAGAATTCGAAACTGTGAAATTAACTTGCCTAGTTCATTGTTAACCTTAAAAGAGATCCTGCTTAAATGTCCTGTGCTCCTTCTACTCCATTATGCTACCTCTGAAAATACAGCCAAATTCTTGGCAATGGAATTGCACTTATAGCAATTGTCTTCTTTGAGTTGAATTCACATCAACGGGAAGTGACAGCAGTGTTCCTAGGAAATCCACTGTTGAGTGTGCAGAAGCAGAGAAGCCAAAATAAAGAATGCTATCAGGACATGGTGAAGGACAAATATGAGCAAAGAAGCAAAGCCTTATCACCTTTATCACCTTAAAAAAACAGCAAAAGGAAGAACACCTGGTGTTTGGAAATAGAGTATAAGAAGCATAATTTTAGATAAAAAAATTAAACTGTCACTCATTTTAACTACAAAACATAGAAAATATTCCTTAATTAAAACTCCAGATTAGTGAAGGAAAAACCGAGACTTTCTAAAATATAACATAGTTTATTATTGGTATTTTCAGTCTTACTTACATACCTCACAACTTAGTATGATCATGAGTATTACAATCATATCATTTCACATAAAGAAATGCATAACTTATTACAAAGTAAGTATGGAATTATGCACAATTAAAAATAACGTGTAATATAAACTTACATCTAAACATCTATAGGCAATTTGACATGCTATCTCTTCTGCCTGGACACAGAAAAGATCTTTATACTTTCTATTTTTTTCCCATACATTTCTTGTGCTGTCTATGGACTCCTTTAAAATGGTGGCCTCCAAGAATTAGAATTTTTAGTTTCAAATAGGAAGAATCTGCTCTCATAACTTAGATCTTCTAAGTTTCATATTTTATGTAGGTACTTTGTTATTTGTCTTTCTATAATAATTTTTATGGTCCATTTCCCCTGGAAAGTATTGATGTCTGTTAGAATTGTTACTGAGTTGCTCTTCCATGGCCCTCTGAATGCTCAAGAATGCTCACTTCACTTTATAACATCTCTTACTTTCTCGGTCACCAGAGCATCTTCTAAAATAAATCTAATCTAGAAATGCTTTCTCCCTTCTTAGATCTGTGAGCTGTCAAGTCCTAATTTATTGTATTTTATTATTTTATTACATGCATATATTATAAGACCTAGCAATGGCTCTCATTCCATTAAACTCAAGTCTCATAAGATTTTTTAAAGAAATGGAAATTATACAAACATTTCAATTAGAAATTCTTTTGACACCAATGTTGTCATGCAGCGAGATAAACTTCCTCCTGCAATGATGACATCTCACTTCAGAGCCAGTTTGAGCCTTGATTGCTCCACTTCTGATCCAGATCCCTGCCAATGTGCCCAGGAAATCAATGGACGATGCTGGAGTGCCAGGGCCCCTGCCAACCATGTGGGAGAGATTGATGAAGCTTCAGGTTCTTGGAAGATCTCTCTCTCTCTCTCTCTCTCTTTCTGTCTCCATCACTCTGCTTTCCAAATAAATAAGTAAATATAAGTAAATAGAAAAAAATGAGATATTTTATTTGACCATTAAATATTTTTCTTTAGGTAAAGATAAAAAATTGTTTTATTTTTATCTTAAGATTCCATACAAAGATATACATCAGCACCACACAGACTGCCAGACTGCTTAGTCAAGTTGACAATTCAGTCCAGCAGAGAACAGAATATTCCAACTTGTGTACAGAACTTGCAATATTTACTGCAATAATCAGGACAAATAGGTACTTATATCAGAATTCAGAAACATTTGAAAGCAGAGCTAGGAAATTATGAAATATTTTCAGAAATTTTTAATTTGTATAATGTGGAAATAATACAAGGGATTGCTACTTTCCTCATATGCACACATATATCAACCTCAAGTTGAACCAGATGTTATCAGAGACTTCTTTAACAATAATTTATTGAATTCTTCCAGTTATATAATTCTTGAACTCAGATTTAATTCTTAAATATACATATATATGCATGATAATTTTAAGATTGTCTTCTATTTATCAAAAATATGTGAATTTGAGTGTTTACTATGTGCTCCTAAAACTTCTAAGTGCCTAATGGGCATTTATTCATCTCATCACATTATGCTCTGCTGTGAGTACCATGAATATACCAATTTACTAATGAGAAAACTGAGGCACAGTGAAATGTCCAAAATTCACAGAAATAGAATGTAAAAGCCGCAATTTTAATTTTCATATTCTTTCTTCTAACTCCTGTTGTGATCATAATAATGATTCTGTTCATCATACTTTTTCATCATAGCACAATGTTTCCATAGTCCGAAGATAAAAAGGTTTGAATTCAGTCATGCACTATCACTTCTAAGTTGTCTATGATAATCCAAACTGCTTAATTTCTATAAACAATTAGCTTAACTGATAGTCATTGTGATCATTGAATGAATTAAAAATGTAATGAGCTTAAAAATTGTGTGTATATGTAGATATTTACTTACATATGTATGTTTATATAATAATATTTTAAAAACACCTACATGCATATTGATAGATATATTTAGATATATGGGTTTAAAGCATATATGAGATTAGTCTTAAATTCATCCTCTTACTTCTTCAGTGTTTACACTTCAGGAAATATGAAGAAAAATCATGGTGTTTCTCACCTGGATTTTTTCCTTGGGGGGAGCACTAAGGAACAACAGAAATTGTGTGTTGTCACTGTGGGCATGTAGCCTAGAAGTTAAGTTCAGTTATCTGCCTATCATATTGAAATGCTGGATTCTACATTTGCCTGTGGCTCCTAATTCCAGATTCTTTCTAATGTGTACTCTGGGAGAAGTGGTGATACATCAAGACGTTAAGTCCATGAATCCACATGGGAAACATGGATTGAGCTCCCACCTGCCGGTTTCAGTTTCAAAGCAATCCTAACTGTTGCTGAATTTTGACGAGCAAGTCAGTGGTTTCTCCCACTATATCTGTCTCTCTATATATCTCTTACTATCAAATAAATGAAAAATGTTGCTAAATGTGTGCTGTTATTAAACTGTACTGGCTAGTGCTTAATTCAGATAGAATCTGTGGTTTACACAGACTAAAGAGATTTATTGATTGGTTCTCATATATCCTTTCCAAAAGGAAAACATCAGAATCAGAATTATGATTGAAGATCTTCTGATGTGCATCTTCTGGGTCAACATGATACAATATAATAATCAGTAAAATTGTAGTTTCTACTCTTGATTCCTGATCAAACCTAAGCTAAAACAAACAAAATAATAAAAATAAAAAAACTATGTAGTGATAGTTCTCAATATCATCCTGTCTTGACCTAAGACAGAATCATTACTTTATTAGTGTTTCCACAACGCATATGCTGTCCACACATTAGTTATTAGTGCCAGTGGTTATTAGTCCTAGTACTGTGACATCGCTGTGCTTATGCTCAATTTACCCTTGTTTCAGTTAATAATGGTACCAATGTGCAAGAGTCGTGATGTTGTCAAGAGAAACCATAAAAAGAAACCATAAAGTGCTTCCATTTAGTGGAAAGGAAAGAAAAGAAATTCTATGCTGAGTTCGTGCAGATCAATAATATAATTAGATTTTTTGGCAGCATGAAGGAGCATATATTATATAGTATAATTGCATATACTATATAATTATTTTATGTTAATACTTGATATGTTGTTAACCACTTAGACATAGACAATATCAGATTTGGTGGTGTCTGAGGTTTCATCCACAGGGAATTTGCAACATGTCCTTTACAGGAAAGGTTGGACTGCTATATGCTAACAAATTTATAAATAATTACCCTAAAATTTCCTTGAACTCTCTTCAATAATTTTCACAGAGGCCAGCGCCACGGCTCACTATGCTAATTCTTTGCCTGCGGCACCGGCGCCCCTGATTCTAGTCCCGGTTGGGGTGCCAGATTCTGTCCCGGTTGCTCCTCTTCCAGGCCAGCTCTCTGCTGTGGCCCGGGAGTGCAGTGGAGGATGGCCTAAGTGCCTGGGCTCTGCACCCGCATGGGAGACCAGGAGAAGCACCTGGCTCCTGGCTTCGGATCAGTGCAGCACGCTGGCCACAACGCACCAGCCATAGCACCCACTTGTGGGGTGAAGCAACAGAAAAAGGAAGACCTTTCTCTCTGTCTCTCTCTCTCTCACTGTCCACTCTGCCTGTCAAAAATAATAATAATAATTTTCACAGAAAATACAATATTGTTCGCAGTTTTAAAAATGCAACCACTAAAAAGGTTATTTTTATTCAAAAGCTTTTCATATTACATTATATTTAATATTATGGTAATAATATGAAGTAGTTAAATGAAAGATCATATGGTTTATTGCTAAATCTGGTCTCTAAAATTTGGTGTCCACAAAAAGGCTTGAGCTTAGTTGGTTCTTCAGAAAGGCCTTTCACAACAAGATATACTCCTTTCTTTTTTCAGTTCAAAGAAATCAAAAAATAATCAGTAACAAAAATGAAATAAAGTGTAATTGCTTTATAAATCTTGTTTCAATGCACAAATAAGTGACTTATTCTTTACACCTTAGTAGATAGAAACTTTATAATTAATCTACAAATTGTGAAAGGTATTCCATGTTTTTCTCTTTGATGGCCCATTCTGTTACCCAGAGCTTGTTAGACACTTAGCCATGAGGTTACTAATCCTTTTGCTCTTTTCCACTTTGACAAAGTATATTGCAACCAAAATAAATGAACATACAATTCAATTGATTATTTGGTTTTGATGTGAAATGATGAAATTTTATACATATAAAAATAGGGAATACCCTCTTGTTTCTATTCTTTTAATAAAGAGCATAACATTTTACTAAGAATAATTCAACATTACCTCATAATAACAATACCATGAATACCACTGATGATCATCATATGTTTCCCTAATTTTGTTTCTCATAACTTATGAGCATTTGGTCTTTTATTAACTATTAGTTTAATACATGCCCAACTATTAGACATATCTCAAATAAATACACATGAGAATTGCTGAAATCTATTTATCTCTTCACTATTTCAGAAACTTAATTTTGATTTTCAAGGAATTTCTGTACAGTCTGAGTGGCAAACTTAGATAAGACTAAGCCTACTTGCTTCTAGTTCTACAAGTAATTTGGTACAATAAGTATCTGAGACTCTCAAATATGTAAGGGCTATATTCAAATGGATTTTTTTTATTTATTTATTTGGATACAATTTTACAAAATTAAACAGATGGTTTGCAAACAGTTATCCAGTAGCAGTCATTCAAGGAATTTTTATTGACAAAGAAATAGAAATGCAATAGTTTAAAGCACTTATTGACAGATTCTTATTAGTAAAAACTTCTCACAGACTACATAATTCTTTCTTACTGTTCTTCAGTTCTTTGATGTCTATTTTCCGTGAGTTGAACACTGCAAAGTCACTTTTCTTTATATTGATTTTTTTAAGGAAGGAAAACAGTATTATTAGGATTACTGAATTGACATCTCAGAGAAATAAATAAACACCTTTCAAATAATGATCACAAAAGAAGGGATGGAACAATGCATAAGAAATCCCAGGTGCCAGCATTACAGCTCAGTGAGCTAAACTATTATCAGCAAAGCCCCTAGCCCATATCTGTGCTGTTTAAGTCCTGGCTGCCCTGTTTCTAATCCAATTCCCTACTAATGTGCATGGGAAAGCAATAGATGGGCTAAGAGCTAGTGCCCCCACCATTCATATAGGAAACCTGGAAGCTCTGCTCCTGGCTTCAGACTGCACCATAGTGGCCATTGTGGTCATTTGGGGAATGGCAAGTTTCTCTCTCTCTCTCTCTCTCTCTTTCTCTCTCTCTCTTTCTCTCTTTCTCGCTCTCTCCCCTTCTGACACTCTGCTTTTCAGATAAATAAATAAGTTCTTAAAAATAGCAGGGAGTGGAATAGTTGTGAAGGAATTACAAAGTATAAAGGGAATTTTGGAATTATATGCTCATCCAGTGGAGGACAGACAGAAGGACAGGCAGGCAGATAAAGAAAGAGAAAAAGAGAGAATGAGAGGAAGGAAGGAAGCAAGGAAGGGGAAGAGGGAAGGAAGTGAAAACGAGAGGGAGGGAAAGAAAGAAAAAAAAAGAGGGAAGATAGGAAATGGGGAAAAACAGAAACGTAAGACCTACATTAATCAAAATCTTAAAGAAGTCAGATTTTATTCTCTATTAGGTCCCATAAATTCCGTTCTTTTTATTTTCCCTGAGATATTATATTGCCCTTGAATTTTTGGTTAGTATTCCTTCTTTTAGGTTTTTGATTAGTATAATATATTTTACTATTCCTAGTTTTCCTCCCCAATATTAGCTTGAGTAGTTAACATTCTTCCAGTCATTTCCTTTCTTAAACATGACAAAGTATTTTCTGTCTCTGAAGTCTTCATGCAGAATTTCATTGTGGCATTTCTGGTTGTTCTGATTGAAAAGCATCATCAAAATTACTTATCTGCCATTATCCAAAGTGGAAGTAATAACTGCATTTGAGCATTTTATTAGGAAAACTTTTGAAAACAGACATTTATGAATGTTCCCATAATTGTCTAATTTTCATACAAAAAGTTGTCTCATATCAAGCTTATGATTTAAAATTTGACAAGTTTAAAATTCTTTCAAAAGAAAAATTTTAGCTTGATTTTAACTTGTTTCCCAAAAAATATGAAATTGCTATATTTTCTACTTAGCATGTGATTCCACATGGATGCTAAAACTTACTACTTAAAATCTTGTAAAATTTGTTAAATAATTTATGAATATAATCAAAAATATATACCACAATGAATAAGCACAGTTCAACAATATACTTCTTTCACCTAGATCTATTTTTTGAGGGCTATCTTTAAACTTGAATAATTTCCAAGCATTGAAATAAAGGTGCTTCAATTCATGGTATAACAAAATAAGAAGCAAAATTTTAAAAACCTTAAAAGAAAATCATCATAAAATCATGAAAGCAGTGCTTTCCTACATAACAATATAAAAGTGAACCCCTTGTGAAAAAAAAAATGTTAGTAGATTTGCTGCATAGTGCAGAATCAAGCAGATGTACAAGAGTTCAAAGGGAAAGTATAAAACAGTACTTATATATATGACATAAAGGAATATCAATATGAACTGCAAAAAAGAAAAAAAAAAACAAAATTGATTTTCCCCTGAAGGATGGGAAAGGTAGAGAAGGGTATACTCATTAAATTGGTATCAGAGGGGCCAGAGCTGTGGTACAGCAGGTTAAGTCTCTGCCTGAAGCACCAGAATTCCATGTGGGCACTAGTTCCAGAACCAGCTGCTCCACTTCTGATCCCACTTCTTCCTGATGGCCTGGGAAAACAGTGGAAGATTGCCCAAATACTTAGACCCCAAGGACGCTCCTGGCTCCTGGCTTCATTACAGCTCAGCTAATGTGAACATTTGGGAAGTGAACTAATAGATGAAGACCCCTCTATCTCTCCCTCTCTCTGTAACTCTGCCTCTCAAAAAACTAAATAAATCTCTTTTAAAAATTTGTATCAGGCAAGAGAGTTACAAAGATAATCAACAGAACTAGATTCTTAACAACACAGTGTTTGTTCTGGACAATAGGAGTTAACAAGAAACTTCATCTTTGGCCATTTCAATATAAAATTCCAGAGATTTTCAAAGTGTGATAGATTCATTGAATTTTCTGGGATATATATAAAGTGTAAATTTCTGAGTCCTACCTAAGATCTACTGATTCAGCCAGCAACTAGAAACTTATGTATATGAAATTATGTGAAGACAATTCTTAGGCCCAGTGAAGTTGGGCTCTAGTCTTGGAAAGTTGCTGACTCATCTAAAATGACTTTTTAAAGGGGTATTTTTTTTTTTTTGACAGGCAGAGTTAGACAGTGAGCGAGAGAGAGACAGAGAGAAAGCTCTTCCCTTCATTGGTTCACTCCCCAAATGGCCGCTTCGGCCAATGCGCTGTGCCAATCCGAAGCCTGGAGCCAGGTGCTTCCTCCTGGTCTTCCATGCGGGTGCAGGGCCCAAGCACCTGAGCCATCCTCCACTGCTTTCCCAGGCCACAGCAGAGAGCTGGACTGGAAGAGGTGCAAGCGGGACAGAATCTGGCGCCCTGACTGGGACTAGAACCTGGGGTGCTGGCGCCGCAGTTGGAGGATTAGCCAAGTGAGCCACAGCACTGGGCAAAAGGGGTATTTTTTGATGTGGTATTTTTATTCTGAACTTCTGATTTGTCTCATCATGTTTCCTTGCAGGGACAATTTAGCATTTCTTGCAGTAAATTCTGGCTAGTGTACTTTATATGTTCATTTTCACTTATGTAAACTTAGCATGGTTCCTTTTTATGAAATTTGTTTCTCTTCTTACTTTTTTTGAACTTCATTTCCTGGTGCATAATTAGTATTCAATATAATTTTGATCTTGGTTTAAAGTAATAAACTGTTAAACTTCTTTCTATATCCTGAATTTTTTTTTTATAAAATAAACTGAATCTTACTATGTTAACTGTTGAAATTCAACAGATCATTACCACACTTCAGAACTGCAGTTTACTCCAGTGGATCTTGATTAGAGGTGATTCTGCTAAATGGGATGTTTTTCAGTAACTGGAGATGGCTTTGGTTGTGCTAACTTGGGCTGAGGAAGAAGGTGCGCTGTTGGCATACTGAAAGCAGAGGCCAGAGATGCTGCTAAACATCCAACAGCACACAAAATGACCCATATCACAAAGATTTATCTGGTCTGATATACCACCCATGTCCCTCTTTAGAAACCCTGGTTTACTTGCACTTTAAACTTGTAATGAAAATAACAAAATCAGCTGCACAAAATTAGGTTTTTATATAGAATAATGTATATTATGTAACAGGTCCTTCTGTGATGGTGCATACACTAATTATTGATTATAACAACTTTAGGGAGTCTTCAGAGGCTCTAGCAATATAGGTGTATTTCTATATATTAAAAATAAGTGAAAACTTTGAAGGAGGCCAAAAGATGGCAGAATGGGGAGGGAGCTCACTGAAAGTCCAGGAAAAGATAGTTTAATAAAAGTGGATATAGTGTAGTATCAGGGAAGAGTTAGGAAAAAAACTGCAAAGGAAACTCTTCTGGAATTAGAGGGACATGGTGGATCTACGTGGAGGACACGGACACCCATGGCCCAGGAGCCCAGCTGCCAAGAGTCTTCTCTTCCACACCAGCACTGGAAAGAGAAGTGAGGCAAAACTGCAGTAGCCTGACACTAGCGGAAAAACAGCAGGAAGAGTCTAGAGGGAACGAGGCTTTCCCCTGTGGGGGGGAAGTTCAAAAAGGATGGTGTGGATACAATTCTCTCTCTCCACACACCTTACAAAGACAAGCGAGAAAATAGAGCAGACACCATTTTGGACACACGTAACAGCTGCACCAGCTCGGTCGGGGCTGTGTGTGCCCTCAGCCAAGCAGAAAAACCTGACTCTAGTGGGGAGAAATAACAGGAGACTAAGACCTAGTGAATGTGTGGAGCTTATGAACCAGGACTGTAAAAAAAAAAAAAAAAAAAAAAAAAAACTGAGGGTGTGTGGGAGAACTCATGGTGTTGCTGAGACATGAGTAGTCTTGGTAGGAGACGCCACAAAATTGGGCAGCCTTAGCTACATGGTGAGAGACATTGCAGGGAAATCTGAGCTTATACTGAGGACTGCTCAGGCCCTTTGTGTGGTCCTTAGGACAGAGCAGATAAATATTATACCCACTGGGGCTAGTGCTCAGGCACTGATTGCCCTCAAGGAGAAGAGCTCAGCTGAGCAGAATTACTTCCCTTTTGAATAAAAAACAAAAAAGAGAGAGAGAGAAGATTTACCATGCCAAACCTGGGTGTGTCACCTTTGGCACACCCCTAACCCTGAAAAACTGAACAGAGCTCTCTGGCTACACCCACCACAAGCCTCTAGAGATTCACCACAAGCAGACAGTCCACTTAATCTAGAGTCATATTATAATGAGAAAAGCCACTACAGTGGAAAAAAAAAAAAGGAGAAGAAACCAAAGAATTTCTCCACAATGCCAAACAACAAATGCAAAAACAGGAAAAAAGAACAAGGAAGACATCATGACGCTCCCAAATGAACATGACACTCTAATACAAGATTATGAAGATGATGAGATAGAATAAATGCAGGATAAAGATTTCAAAAAATTTGTGATAAGAACATTTAGAAGTTATCAAAAACAAAGCATAAACTACAGAAATCCATACAAGACAGTACAGAAAATCTCTCCTGTGAAAATGAAATCTTAAGGAGGAATCAAAATGAAATGAGGAATTTAATAGTACATGAAATTGAGACATTAATGAGAAATCAAAATGAAATGAAGAACTCAATAGAACTAAAAAAAAAAAACACATTTGAGAGCCTTAAAAACAGAATCAGTGGGGCAGAAGAGAGAATATCAGATTTAGAAGACAGAGCACAGGAGAGTATTCAGTCAAACCAAAGAAAAGAAGGGGAAATTAGAAATCTAAAAAATATTGTTGGAAATCTACACGATACTATTAAAAAAAAAATTTGGGTTCTAGAAGTTCCTGAAGGCATGGAGAGAGAGAAAGGATTAGAAGGCCTTTTTAGTGAGATACAAGCAGAAAACCTCCCAGGTTTGGAGAAGAAGAGAGACATCCAAGTACTAAAAGCTCATAGAACTCCCAATAAACATGACCAAAAGAGATCCTCACCACGACACGTTATAATCAAACTCACCACAGTGAAACATAAGGAAAAGATTCTAAAATGTGCAAGAGAGATATGTGAAATTACTCTCAGAGGATCTCCAATTAGACTCACAGCAGACTTCTCATCAGAAACACTACTGGCTAGGAGGGAATGGTGAGACATAGCCCAGGTACTAAGAGAAAACAATTGCCAGCCCAGAATATTATGTCCTGCAAAGCTCTCATTTGGGAATGAAGGTGAAATAAAGACCTTTCATAGCAAACAGAAATTGAAAGAATTTGTCACCACTCGTCCAGCCCTGCAAAAGATGTTTAAAGATGTGTTAGACACAGAAACACAGAAACAAGGCCATCAATACGAAAGAAGGTAAAGGAAGTAAAACTTTCAGTAAAAGATCACAGGAAGTTCAAAATATATATTAGAAATATCTTTGGAAAAATGGCAGGGCAAAGTTACTATTTACCAATAATCACATTGAATGTAAATAGCCTCAACTCTCCAATTAAAAGACACAGAATGGCTGAATGGATTAAAAAAACAAAAAAAAAATCTATATGCTGCTTACAAGAAACACGTCTTTCCAAAAAAAATGCATGCAGACTGAATGTGAAAGGTTGGAAAAAGATGTTCCTTGCCAACAGAAACCAAGAAAGAGTGGGCGTAGTCATCCTAATATCAGACAAAATAAACTTTAACACAAAAACTGTTAAGAGAGACAAAGGGGGCACTATATAATGATTAACAGATCAATTCAACAGGAAGATGTAACTATTATCAATGTATATGCACCTAATTACAGGACACTTGGTTATTTAAAAGATATGTTAAGGAATTTAAAGGGAGAATTAGACTCCAATACAGTAGTACTGGGGGACTTAAATACTCCACTTTCAGCAATAGACAGATCAACCAGACAGAAGGAAGCAGCAGATTTAATCGACACTATAGACTAAATGGATCTAACAGATATCTACAGAACTTTACATCCTACATTTAAGAATTTACATTCTTCTCAGCAGTACATGGAACCTACTCTAGGATTGATGTATACTAGGCCATAAAGCAAGTCTCAGCAAATTCAAAAGAATCGAATTCTTACCATGCATCTTCTCAGACCACAATGAAATGAAGCTGGAAATTAGCAACTGATGAATCCCTAGAGCATATGCAAAGACATGGAGACTGAACAACATGCTCCTGAATGAACATTGGGTCATAGAAGAAACCAAAGGGAAATCAAAAACTTTCTGGAAGTAAATGAGGATAACAACACAATACATCAAAACATATGGAATACAGCAAAAGCAGTGTTAAGAGAAAAGTTTATAGCAATAGGTATCTATATCAAGAAATTGGAAAGGCACAAAACAAATGAGCTATCAATGCATCCCAAGGATATAGAAAAACTGCAGCAAACAGGACCCAAAACTAGTAGGAGAAATAATTATAATTAGAGAAGATATCCACAGAATTGAGTCAAAATATATTACAAATGATCAGAAAAATGAAGAGCTGATTTTTTGAAAAATAAGCAGAATTGACAAACAATTGTCCCAACTAACTAAAAAAATAAGAAAAAAGACCAAAATCAATAAAATGAGAGATGAAAAAGGGAATGTAACAATAGACACCACAGAAATAAAAAGTCATCAGAAATTACTACAAAGAGTTATATGCCAGCAAACAGGGAAATCTATCAGAAAAGGATAGAATCCTGGTCACATACAACTTAGCAAAATTTAACCATGAAGACAGAGAAAACCTAAACAGACCCATAACAGAGTCAGAAATTGAATCATTAATAAAGTCCCTCCCAATAAAGAAAAGTCAAGGACCTGATTGATTCACTGCTGAATTCTACTGGACATTTACAGAAGAACTAACTCCAATTTTTCTCATACTATTCAGAACAACCAAAAGAGAAAGAATCCTCCCAAATTCTTTCTATGAAGCCAGCATCACCTTAATTCCTAAATCCGAGAAAGATGTAGCAGAGAAAAAGTATTACAGACCAGTTTCCCGGATGAACATAGATGCAAAACTCCTCAATAAAATTCTGGCCAATAGAATGCAACAAATCATCAGAAAGATCATCCACCTAGACCAAGGAGGATTTATCCATGGTATGCTGGGATGGTTCAACATTCGCAAATCAATCAATGTGATACACCACATTAACAGACTGCAGAGGAAAAACCATAAGATTTTCACAATAGATGCAGAGAAAGCATTTGATACAACACCCTTGCATGATGAAAACTCTAAGCAAACTGGGTATAGAAGGAACATTCCTCAATGAAATAAAAAAAATATAAAAAAACCCACTGCCAGCATGTTATTTAATGGGGAAATGTTGGAAGCATTTCCACTGAGATCCGGTATCAGACAGGGATGCCCACTCTCACCATTGCTATTCAATATAGTACTGGAAGTTTTAGCCAGAGCCATTAGGCAAGAAAAAGAAATCAAATGGATACAAATTGGGAAGGAAGAAGTCAAACTATTACTCTTTGCAGATGATATGATTCTTTATTTAGGGGATCCAAAGAACTCTACTAAGAGACTATTGGAACTCATAGAAGAGTTTGGAAATTTAGCAGGATATAAAGTCAATGAAAAAAAATGAACAGCCTTTGTATACACAGGCAATTTCTTGGCAGAGAAAGAACTTCTAAGATCAATCCCATTCACAATAGCCACAAAAACAATCAAATACCTTGGAATAAACTTAACCAAGGATGACAAAGATCTCTACAATGAGAATTACATAATCTTAAAGAAAGAAATAGAAGAGGATACCAAAAAATGGAAAAATCTTCCTGCTCATGGATTGGAAGAATCAATATCATCAAAATGTTCATTCTTCCAAAAGAAATTTATAGATTCAATGTGATACCAATCAAAATACCAAAGACATTCTTCTCAGATCTGGAAAAATGATGCTGAAAAATTCATATGGAGACACAGGAGACCTCGAATAGCTAAAGCAATCTTGTACAACAAAAACAAAGCCAGAGGCACCACAATACCAGATTTCAGGACATACTACAGGGCAGTTATAATCAAAACAGCATGGCACTTGTAGAGAAACAGATGGATAGACCAATGGAACAGAATAGAAACACCAGGAATCAACCCAAACATCAACATCCAACTTATATTTGATCAAGGATCTAAAAACAACTCCTGTAACAAGGACAATCTACTCAAAAAATGGTGCTGGGAAATCTGTATTTCCACGTGCTGAAGTATGAAGCAACACACTCACCTTATACCTTACACAAAAATCCACTCAACATGGATTAAAGATCTAAATCTATGACCTGACACCATCAAATTATTAGAGAACATTGGAGAAACCCTGCAAGATGTAGGTACTGGCAAAGACTTCTTGGAAAAGACCCCGGAGGCACAGGCAGTCAAAGCCTAAATTAACAATTGGGATTACATCAAATTGAGAAGTTTCTGTACTGCAAAAGAAACAGAGAGGAAAGTGAAGAGGCAACCGACAGAATGGGGAAAAAACATTTGCAAACTATACAACAGATAAAAGATTAATAACCAGAATCTACTAAGAGAACAGGAAACTCCGCAACAACAAAACAATCCACTTAAGAGATGGGCTAAGGACCTCAATAGACATTTTTCAAAAGAGGAAATCCAAATGTTCAACAGACACATGAAAAAATGTTCAGGATTACTAGCCATCAGGGAAATGCAAATCAAAACCACAATGAGGTTTCACCTAACCCAGGTTAGAATGGTTTACATACAAAATCAAGTAACAACAGATGCTGGTGAGGATTTGGGGAAAAAGGGACACTAATTCACTGTTGGTGGGAATGCAGACTGGTAAAGCCACTATGGAAGTCAGTTCAGAGATTCCTCAGAAACTTGAATATAGCCCTGCCATACAACCCAGCCATCCCACTCCTTGGAATTTAACCAAAGGAAATTAAATTGGCAAATAAAAGGGCTGTCTGCACCTCAATGTTTATTGCAACTCAATTCACATTAGCTAAGACATGGAATCAACCTAAATGCCCATCAACAGTACACTGGATAAAAAGTTATGGGACATGTACTCTTTAGAAATTTATACAGCAGTAAAAAACAATGAAATCTGGTCATTTGCAACAAAATGGAGGAATCTGGAAAACATCATGCTGAGTGAAATAAGCCAGTCCCAAATGGACTGATATCATATGTTCTCCCTGATCAGTGACAACTAACTGAGCATCTAAAAGGAAACCTGTTGAAGTGAAAAGGTCACTATTAGAAACAATGTCTTTATTAGCCCTTTTCCTGACCATGGAGGAACATCTTACTATTTTATTCCTTTTAATATTTTTTTGTTCTACTTAGTACGATTGGTTGAATTCTTTAATTAACTGAACAGTTAAATTTAACTGAACAGTGATTCCTGTTAAATATAAGAGATGTACAGTTCGGCACATGCTCACTCAGACTTACCCCAATGATTAGCTAGAAACGTGCCAGAATTCCAATTCAATCCCATCATGGTGGCATGTACCAATGCCATCTTACTTGTTAAAGTGATCAGTTTCAGTTCATAATTGATCAAAAATATAGGACTAAGTGTCAAAGGGATTACATAAATAAAACCAGTGTCTGCAACTAATAATTGATAGAATGAAAAAGGAGAGAATGATCCTACATGGGAAGCGGGATACACAGCAGACTCATAGAATGGCAAATGCCCTAGGCAGAAGTCTGGCCTCAGAATCAACCCTTAAGGCATTCAGATTCAGTTAAAAAGGCCAGGAGAGAACTTCCACTTTGACTATGACCTTGTCTAAATAAGATCGGAGTTGGTGAACCCAAGAGGCTTTCATAGCTTTGGCAGCTCATGACAAGAGTCTCGGGTGATTACTGACATCATAAATAAGAGTGTCAATTGTTAAATCAAGAACAGAAGTCACTGTGCACCTGCTCCCCATGTAGAACCATTGTCCTTAATATGTTGAACTATGCGAATTAATGGTAAAACTACTACTCAAATAGTACTCTATACTTTGTGTGTCTTTGTGGGTGCAGTCTGTTGAAATCTTTACTGTATATAAAGATAATTGATAATGAATCATAATGAAGAATGGGATGGGAGAGGGAGTGGGAGATGATCTGGAAGCAGATGGGAGGGAGGTTATGGAGGGAAAAGCCACTGTAATCTAAAAGTTGTAATTTGGAAATTTATATTTATTAAATAAAAGTTAAAAAAATAGTGAAACTAAAATTATCATTTTCCTACTAAGAAATGTGAAAATAAGAGATTCTGTATCTTGACCAAAACCACAAACTTATTATTGAAGTCAAGATTGATTTTTTGTTTTTATTTTTAATTAAAAATAACATTCCTTTTCAAGCATTCTAATATCCTAATGTCTGCTTATTCAGATGATAATTACCTTATTGTATCAGGGTGGTGTCATTAGAGTTGCTTGTCTAATCATTTTATTTTATATTACTTTCTTATATATTTCCAATATTCGTATGTCGTTCTAATCATATATAACACAAAAATTAGGAAGATGACATAGTCACTGTAGATGCATTTAGTTGTGAAATTTTAAAAGGTACTGAATTCTGAAATCCTAACACATCTCACTGAAATACCTCATACTTTCTATTATGAGCAAAAGATTTGAATGACCATATTCTCAACAGATGCAATTCTAAATTACAGAGACAGAGGATACTTTATTCTTTTAAGATTTATTTGTTTATTTATTTGAAAGGCAGATAGATTTATAGAGAGGCAGAGGGAGAGAGAGAGAGGGAGATTGAAAGGGAGTAGGATAGAGATAGAGGTTTCCATCCACTGGTCACTCCCCAAGTGGCCATAATGATCAGAGCTGGGTCAATCCAGAGCCAGGAGCCAGGAGCTTCTTCTGGGTCTCCCACACAGCTGCAGTGGCCCAAGGACGTGAGCCATTTTCTACTGCTTTCCCAGGCCATAGCAATGAGCTGGATCAGAGTTGAACCGGTGCCCATATGGGATGCCGGCACTGCAGGCAGTGAGTTTACCAGCCATCCACAGCGCTGGCCCCCAAAGTTACTTTAAATAAGGACTAGACATTGTACCAACAATCTGTTAAAAATTTTCTTCACTCATTTTATTCATATAAAGTGTCTTTATATTGACGAAAATGAAAAATTTGCTATTTTAAGACAAAATAAGTATACATTTTAAAAAGCACTGTGGAATTAAAAACATTTTCATAAGTTTAAAAGCATTTTTTCAAAAAATTTAGACTTTGTGAATGAAATTGTTTGATAAATAGAGACTTTGTGACTGATATTCTCAACTCCTTTTGAACATGGGAGTAGCAAACTAGGGAAGACATTAATTAAATGTCACATTTAGTAGAGTTAGTTTATTTTTAAAGTTTAAAATTTAAAAGGATCATTGCTTTTTATAAAATTAAATAATTAAAATATTTTATTTATTTATTTTTTTTATTTTTGACAGGCAGAGTGGACAGTGAGAGAGAGACAGAGAGAAAGGTCTTCCTTTTGCCGTTGGTTCACCCTCCAATGGCCACCGCAGCAGAGCGCTGTGGCCTGCGCACCGCGCTGATCCGAAGGCAGGAGCCAGGTGCTTCTCCTGGTCTCCCATGGGGTGCAGGGCCCAAGCACTTGGGCCATCCTCCACTGCACTCCCTAGCCACAGCAGAGAGCTGGCCTGGAAGAGAGGCAACCGGGACAGGATCGGTGCCCCGACCTGGACTAGAACCCGGTGTGCCGGCGCCGCAAGGCGGAGGATTAGCCTAGTGAGCCGTGGCGCCGGCCAATTGAAATATTTTTTAAAACTGACATAAATGATAAAGAATTTTACTTATAAAAAATTAAAACCTAGGTGCTTTGGTGTAGGAGGTTAAGTCTCCATCTGCAGTGCCAGTATGCCATACAGGGGCCAATTTGAGTCCTGGATGCACCACTTCTAACCCAGCTCCTTGTTAATGTGCCTAGTAAAGCAGAAGAATATACTTCAAGTACTTGGTATCCAGAGCCCATGTGGGAGATCCCGAGGATGCTCCTGGCTCCAGGCTTCAGCTTGGCCCAGTCCTGGCCATTTCAGCCATTTGGGGAATGAACCAGCAGATGGAAAGATGGAAGATTCTCTCTCTCTCTCTCTCTCTCTCTCTCTCTCTCCCCTTCTTTTTCTGTATTTCTGACTTTCAAATAAGTAAATAAAATCTTCAAAACAAAACAAAACAAAATTAAAATCTAGTACATGACATACATTACAAGCAGTGTTAAAAAAAGCAGAATAGGGGTAGAATTTTACTTAGCAATTAAGAGGCCATTTAGGACAGATGTGTCCCATCCCAGAATTCCTGGGGTTGTGTCCCTGGTCTACCACTCAGTCCTAGCATCCTGCTAATGAAGACCATGGGAGGCAGTTAGACACGGATGAAGTAACTTGGTCTCTACTACCCAGAGGTAGTTCTGCACTCCCAGCTTTGGCCTTCCCCAGCTCTTACCATTGTACCATTGTGGGCATTTAGGAAGTGCACCAGTGATAGGAGCTCTCCCTCCTTGTCTATTCTTTAAGCTTTTCTCTCTCTCTCTTTATATATATATACATATATATATATATATACATATATATATGTGTATATATATATACACATATGTATACATATCTATATATATATCCCTTATCCATTCTGTCTTTTCTCAGTCTGTTTCTGTATACATCTGTCTCCCCCCACATTATGTGTCTCTCTTTCCCCTTCCTTCTCTGTCACTCAATTTAATAAAAGAAAAGAACAAAGAAAAACAGAATACAAAAATGAATAGCTGACCAAAAATGAATTCATTAAAATAAAATTTATAACTTTGAGACATCATGAGATTTCCAAAATATGTGAAATTTTGAACATGATAGTGTTTAACACATTTCCCTTGCAGTAGTAAAATATTTCAGTTTTGGTCTCCTGTAGTCTTTTAGTTTTTTTTTTTTTTTCTTAAGCATTTCCAATGATATTGTATGGAACAAAATCAAACAAATAGTCATTGAGAAATAAAACAAATATCTGTGATCTGAGATTTGTAAGGTAATAGGAAATCAACTATTAATGCTGTTAGCATCATAATTTCAGAAACAATAAATACGACAGAAATTGTTAGCAGGAGGGAAAATTGGAGCTTTTGTATGAGAGAATTGGTTTGTATAAAATTATCATTTTGCTATTACTAGATAATATATGATTTATTTTAATTTTAATAAGTATTCATTTAATCTACAGTAACTCACATTCTATAATCAAGTAAAAATTTAGAAATACCAAGTCTGTTATTAGTAATGGTAGCTAGCTACAGAGGCACACATTCAGAAAAGTAGTAATCTAGAAAATAAACTTCTGTTATCCCCACATGCCAAAGGATGTAATGGTCAGCAAAAAAGATTATTAGAAAGAACGTAGTCTCCTTTTAATAAGTTGTTACTCTCTTGAACTCTAAAAGATGCTATTTATTTTCAGTGGAAGCATCCTCTGTTCTGTTAAGTTGCTGAATAATCTTGGAAAGTACATTCATATAAGCCTATGGAAAAAATACTTCCATTTACAATCCAGTTTTTCAAAGATTCCAGGAATACAGGTCTATTTGGAAACTGGACCACATGGTATTTAGGCAATAGCAAAGTATAAATCATTGTATATATTGCTGTATTTTTCCCACATGTATAACTTAGCAAAATAGCTTATATGTATAGAATATATATGGATCAAAGATATATGACAAAACTTTTCATGGTTTTCCTTTTGCCACTAATTTACTTGAAGTAAATAGAATATATTGGAAGACAGAGAGTTGCTTTTGTTGGTAAATTGATCGATACTATAAAATACGGTAATCAATGTTCCGTAGGCACTAAGTAAATTGTGGAACCTGAAGGAAGCAGTATGGATGCTTAAAGTTAATGGCTAAATGATAAAATGTGTTTAAACACTTTACTTACATGGTCATTGATTTTCTTTGCCTCCCCTGTCTAATATGCCACATTTGATAACCATTTTTGATCACTAGACCATTAGAATCCAAGCATAAGTCTGAGAACAGGGAGAAAAATGTGTCCACCAGTTCTAGTTATCCCAATATTCTCAATTGATTTTTACTGCAAACTTTTTGGAACACCTTGATTCATTTGTTTCATCATATTTTTTGCACAAGGTACAGGTACATTTTCCTTGATCATAGCTTAGTCTGCTATGAAGTTGCTATTTGGCATTTTAATGTAGGCAAGCTAACTGTCAATGCAGAGATGGAGCTATAATCATAATGTGCTTTCACTTGCATGTCCAACAGATTCTCAACACATCATCTGATGTTAGTGAAAACATATTAGTTCCCTAGTCTATACCAAATTTTCAATTAAAAAAGTGGACAGAACTTGGTCAGCTAAAACAATTATATAAAAATAAGTACTAACTGACAGCATTCATTACAAACATGCTGGGTTACCTAATGATACAGGTTCACTGCACATGAACCAACGTGTGATCCTGCTCTTTTAAGAAAAGAGAGTTTATTTGCATTGTCAACCAGCATGGAGACAAGGATGAAACCCAAAAAAGTTCCACTTAACAATGGGCTGAGGAAAGTTTTATAGATACAGTAGAGGAAAGTCATGACATGGACAGGCTTGACAGGGCAATTTGACATTGGAGAGGCCCAGGTCAGGGCCATGTATGGACTGGTATGAGGAAGAGTCCAGTTACAGATGTAATCTGTCTGACTACTTGCTTCATAAAGCTGACTGACTCTTCTGTTTATGCTCTTTTCACAATGTTTGATTCTTGGGAGATCTGATGTTGATCCTGGGTGTTTTCAGTGACAATCATCCTTTTGGGCTGTATGTATTTACTGGTCAGCTTAGGGATCATGAAACTGGCTTAGGCTAGCTCGGGGCCGAGTCCAGTGAAAACTGCTTAAGAAGTAGTGATAGTAACCTAACTTTTGTATTTGGAATCTATTATTTAAAATAAGGCAGGCAAATTTTGGAGAATGAAGAGGAAGCTCAGCAGGTGCTTTTGAGATCAGAGACGTCAAGAGAAGATCCCATTAAGGGAGCATGACCTAGTCTCAAATGAAGATCTAGGATATAAACTAATACTATTAGCTAGAGGTGTATACTAAAGCAATACAGTGAGATAAAGATATTCAGAGTCTTGAAGACAAAATGCATAGGTTGAAATCCTATCTCTTTCATATGCTACTACTTCTATAATCTTGGCCAAATTTCCTAACCCGACGTTCCTTGTGTTTCTTATATGTTAAACGGATGATATATGTGGATCATGAGATATTGGAAAGGATTAAATAAGGTGATATTCATATGCCAATTATCAGTCAACAAAAATTCACCTCTATAATGAAACAACTATAGGAGTGATGAAGAATATTTGAGAAATGACCAAGCTTGTATTAAGTGTCAGGGTTGAATCGACCTAAGTTTTTTGTTGTGTTTTTTGCTTGTTTTTTTTTTTTTTTAAGATTTATTTATCTGAAAGAAATACAGAGAGAAAAAGAGGCAGGAAGAGATAGATAGATAGATAGATAGATAGACACTTCTATGTGCTAGTTCACTTCCCAAATGGCCACAATGGCCAGTGCTGGGCCAGGTTGGAACCTTACTTAAGTGTCTCATGTGGATGAAAGGGCCTCAAATATTTAGGTCATCCTCTTGCTTTTCCCAGTACCTAGCAGGGAGAGGGATCAGAAGTAGAGCAGCTGGAACTTGAATCTGAGTCCATACGGGATGTCAGTGTTGCAGGTGGCAACTTTAGCTACTACTCTGGCCCTGACCCAAGTTTTAAGAGGTGACGTGTAATACCCAGAGAGAGATGATTTCTCAACTTCATGGAGGCTGTTGAAATTTCATCCTGTCTGAAAAAACCAACACTTGTGAACAATCCGATAAAAGAGCAGTGATATGTTACACAGGGTCAGAGGTCACTCACAGATTGTCTAGGGCCACACCATGCAATAAAGCAGCAATAACCACATGAGTATTGTGTACCTAAATTATGATTTCTCGGCATAAATATGTGCCAGCTAAAATGCACATAAGGGTCCTGACTTACAATAAAAATTACAATATTTTAATTGTTTATATGGATTTGTTGTCAAGATATTTTGGATATTGTAATTTAAGTAAATTTGCACCTTATTTTATTTTTTAAATGTATACTAAAATGAAATTCACGTGAGTAGCTTGTATTGCTTGTATCTTTGCTGGTTAGAGAGCATGTTTAATTCATGCCATTAATCACTGTTTATTGAAGTTCCAACCTTTTTGAAATTACTAACTACTACATGTTTATTTAGCATAGATGCAAATAATTTCTCTCCTGTGTGATAGATAACCCTAAACGCATATGATGCTGTGGATATTAAATTGTCTTTTATTCCAACCAGAAAATACACTCTAACACTTCTTTGTTAAATTGTTTTTATTCTAGAATCTCAGATACTCTTTGAAGCAGCCATGGCATCTTCCTGACAGCCTCAGTTATAAATCAGTTTATAAAATTTTTGGCACATTGTTTATTTTATATTTACTTGAAAATCATTAGTTTACTTTTGAAAATCATGCTTTACAGGTAAGCAGTTAAATTTGTTAAGTTGTAAATAAGACATTTGGCTATGCACAACATAGCAGAGAGATTAATAGAAGACCTGTGTTATTACTGGTCTTTCCATATGTTCCAAGAGATGAAGGTTTCCTAACTTCTGTGAGTTTCAAAAATATTTTCTGTAAACTGCAATCATATTTCTTAATTCAAAAGGTGACACATTTACTAATGTACTTTTAAAAAATTTATTTAGTTGAAAATTAGATACAGAGAGAGAGAGACAGTCTATCTGCTAGTTCACTCCCTAAATGGCCACAATGGCCAGTGCTGGGCCAGGCCAAAGCCTGAACCTAGGAGGTTTTCAGTATCTATGACGTGGATTTAGGGGATGAAGCATTTGGGCCATCCTTCCTTGCTTTCCCATGCACATTAACAGGTAGTTGTATCTGACGTGGAGCAGCCAGAACTTGAACCGGCACCCACGTGGGATGCAGGCAACCAATGCTAGGTCCATGCACTTTAAATTTTTACCACAATGAAATGCAACAAATCACTGGACAATGGAAATTTTAATTCTTATAATTTTTATCAATGTTTATCTTACCAGAACAATGTGTTCTATAAATATTTTCAGTGGTGTATGTAGAGCAGTTAAGACAGACTGGCAAGAAACAGCAAGTTAAGCTGCCCCTGTGATGCTGTCATCACTTATCAGAGTGTTGGTTGGAGTCCTGGCAGCTCTGTTTCTGATCCAGCTCACAGATAATGAGCCTAGGAAACCAGCAGAAGATGGCCCATGTTTTTGCACCCCTGACAGACATGTGGAGACCCTGATGGAGTTCTAGCACAGCCTGGCCAATGCTGTTAGATGGAAGGTCTCTCTGTCTCCCTCTCTCGTCTCTCTGTCACTCTGCCTTTCCAAAAATATAATAAAACTCACCAAAAAATAGTTGATAGCAAAAATAAATGATACTGATAAAAGAAATTTAGTTAGTTTATGGTGCAGAACACCTTGAGAATTGGTGGTAGAAACACAGGGAGAAATAGACGGTGAATTATTAGGAAGAATCCATAAGATCTGACGAAATATTGAAAGTAAAGGCTGTAAAAGGGAAGGCCAGCATAAAGAATGGTGGTGCCCTTTTCAGAACCATAGGGTAGTAGAAGGTAGTTTGCTGAGAAGGATTCCTACGTTTTGCTCACATTGTCTTTAAAGTGGAGGGAAATTTAACGAGGATCTTTAAAGCCCTGTAGAAATTATTGTAAATACAAGTGGGGACTTCAGGTATCTGAGGTTCTTTGGAGAACATTCACATTAGCTTTGAAAACTGTGAATCTGGAATTGCTAAAGGAAAAAGTTTAGACAGATCATGGAATAAGTCTTAGGAATCAATATGGAGAGAGCCAATACAGAAGCAAAAGGGGGAGATGGTAGAGACATACTCAATGGGAAAACGTGCAGAAACAGCTACTTTGGAATTTTCACCTGTCAACAATATGGTTAGTTTTTGATATTGTCAGAATTTAAAATTATGCTATGCTGATATTTTGAAAGATTTACTTACTTACTTTTTTGAAAGGCAGAGTTACAGAAAGGAAGGGAGGCTTCCTCATGGTCCCCCAGGCACCTTAGCAGAGAGCTGAACCATAAGTGGAGTTGCTGGTACTCATGGGCCCCCAAAATCTGAAATATTAACTTGCTTGTTTTACAACTAATTCAGTCTTCCTTTAATAAAAATAATATATGTGGGCATTGAATTTGAAGCCAACAGCACATTAGTTGCATTGGCTTCTGAAGGTATTTCAAAAAGTTTGTGGAAGATGCACAAATAAAAAAAAATAAAAGACTACAGGGCTTTCAGAATGTTTTGTTTCGAAAGATATTTATCTTTATTTAAAATATTTATTTATTTATTTATTTGAAAGTCAGAGTCACACAGAGAAGGAGAGGCAGAGAGAGAGAGAGGTCTTCTATCCACTGGTTCACTCCCCAACTGGCTGCAACAGCCAGAGCTGCGCCAATCTGAAGCCAGGAGCCAGAAGCTTCTTCTGGGTCTTCCACCTGAGTGCAAGGGCCCAAGGAATTGGGCCATCTTCTGCTTTCTCAGGACATAACAGAGAGCAGGATTGGAAGTGGAGCAGTCAGGATTGAACCAGCAGCCATACGGGATGCTGACACTGCAGGCGGTGGCTTTACCCGCCATGCCACAGCGCAGGCCGCCAAGTTATTTATCTTTAAATTCCATTTTTCTGTTAAATTTTTAGAGTACCTTCATATTTAAACAAGTGTTCACATTTTTAAAACTTAGGTGGAAATTGATTGCTTGCTTATTTGAAGTGGTTGAAGATTTTAGCCTTTCTTAAAATAATAGGTCTTTAATTCCATAAAATAAGAAAGTATAACAATGCATTGTGCTGTAGTGGTAAGCTGCTGTCTCCAATGCCAGCATCTCATATCAGAGTAAGTTTGAGTCCTGGCTGCTTCACTTCCAATTCAGCATCCTGCCAGTGTACCTGGGAAGGCAGCAAATAACAGCTCAAGGGCTTGGGCACCTGCCACCCATGTGGGAGATTCAGATGAGACTTTCTGCCTGCTAACTTCATCCTGGCCAAGCCCTGGCTATTGAACCTATTTTGTTAATGAACCAACATATAGAAAAGCTTTCTCTTTCAAATAAATACATATTTAAAAAGAAAGGAACACATATTTGGATAAAATCGTATCAAATCAGGGCTGGCACTGTGGCGTAGAGAGTAAAACCACAGCATGCATTGCCAGCATCCCACATGGGTGCAGGTTCTAGTCCCAGCTGCTCCACTTCCGATCCAGGTTTCTGCTATGGCCTGGGAAAGTAATAGAAGATGGCCCTTGTCCTTGGACCCCTACACTCCTGTGGGAGATTCAGAGGAAGCTCCTGGCTTTGGATTGACACAGCTCCAGCCATTGTAGCATATGGGGTATGAACCAGCGGATAGAAGACCTTTGTCTCTCTCTGCCTCTGCCTCTTTGTAATTCTGCCTTTCAAATAAATAAATAAATATTTTTTAAAAAAATCATATCAAATCTCCATAATGTTTAATTATACCAATTAATTAGCTTCATATTCATGGAGTTTTAATGTTTTCATGAATAGTCTTAAACAGAAGGTCTGGCATACAATGCACAAGGTTAAGAATCTTAGCCAGAGATATTTACGTCTCAATCTCAGCCACTGCTATTATTACTGCACATTAGTAAGAAATGAATTCTGTTTTTGAATTGCAGAGATAGGACAATGATCATACTAATGAAATAGAAAGGGTTAAGAACTGTTTGAAAAGATTATCCCCTTTATGTGACTGGCTTTATTTCCAATTGCTTCTCATATTTATTATAATAGAAAGAGAATACCTCCTTTATTCAGCAATAATAAACTTCTATTTCTGTAGATCACATGCCCAGAATTTTGACTGCTCTCCCTGAACTTAATTAAAGTATTGAAACCCTACTTAATAAGGAATTAACCTTAATCCTCTGCACTTTGAATTATCTCAGAGAACACAAGGCAATGATGACTGGTAGTATATACTGGATTAATATATTTTATAGAAATTACGGTTGTTATTGAGTCAAATATTTAACTTTCATAATAAAATGTCTAAATATAGCACAAAGAAAAATCTATAACAGAGAAAATATAGACAGGACAATTTTCTTTTGTAATTATTGTTTGTTGGTTTAACATATATTTATTTTTAAAGTGATTTAGCATTTGTGTTCTGTTTAGACTATTCCCTTAGTAGAATACACCTATTGTGGTAAATGTGAATGACAGGGTTAATCCACCATTGACAAACATATTATATTTTCCTGTTGTTTAAAAATTACTATGGTCAGGTATTGGGATTTTAAAAATTTAAAAGGTTGAATTTTAAAAACTGGGTGTGGTTCATTAATTGTGACAGAGACCTTATGTGAGACATTAATAGTAGAAATGGGATAAAGAATACGTGGAAATATTTATGTCATTACCATAAAATTTTTCTTTTTTAAATTTAAGACTATTCTGAACTAAAATGTTATGTAAATGACTGAGGCCCTTTGTTGATATACACTTTATAAATATGAGAATCTAGAGTCAAGAAAATAATAAGTCCTCTGAAATAATCTTCAGGATCTTTTTACATTTCCAAATTCCTTATCTTCTAATAGATGTGCAAAATATTATGAAGCTTAAAAATGCATGGTGAGCTTTTGGATATCTGAACTAATATACTACAGTAAGAATGTTACACTAGATGTTAGCTAATTTGATATTTTCCTTCATTAAAAAGAATTTCTCAGGGCCGGCACAATGGCTCACTTGGTTAATCCTCCACCTGCAGTGCCGGCATCCCATGTGGGCGCCAGGGTCTAGTCCTGGCTGCTCCTCTTCCAGTCCAGCTCTCTACTGTGGCCTGGGAGAGCAGTGGAGGATGGCCCAGGTGATTGGGCCCCTGAACCCACATGGGAGACTAGGAAGGGGCACCTGGCTCCTGGCTTCGGATTGGTGCAGCACTATCCGTGGCGGCCATTTGGGGAGTGAACCAACGGAAAGAAGACCTTTCTCTCTGTCTCTCTCTCTCACTGTCTATAACTCTACCTGTCAAATAAATTTAAAAAAAAAAAAAGAATTTCTCTCTTGATAATACATTGATAAAATTTGACCGATTTTTTTTTTTTAATTTTGGTTGACCAGTTAAGTTGCTCCAATGAACATAAAATTAAATGACAAAACAGTTAATGCTGATTTTTTTTTTTTAGTTAACAATGACTTAATTTTCACATAATAAAATATTTAATAATAAATAATATTAAAATAATGTTCTATCATGATATCACTATAGATCAGAATAGCTTAAAACAAAAGAAGAAATAGAATAGCATACTCTGCATATGATCTAGAGTTTGATTCATTAAAATATACAGAACAAATATCTTTTGAAATGAGTGTCAGGTGTTTTGAATAGCAGTCAAGATACGTTTGGGATACCTGAATCCCAAGTAAGAATACAAGTTCTCGTCTAAGCTCTGCTTCCTATTAGAGCTTCTTGTTGATGCATGCACTGTGATGCTGGCTGATGTCTTGATTGCCTTCCACTCACATGGGAGATTCAAAATGAACTGTGGGCTCTTGGGTTTGGTCTGGCCCAGGCCCTACAGCCACAGGCATTTTGGCAGTGAATGAGTGGATGGAGAATCTCTGTCTCTGTGTGGGTTTTATCACTGTCTTTCAAATAAATTAAAACAAATGAATACCTTAAAATGAAAAACAAGAGCCAGCTTTGTGGCACAGAAGATTAAATCATAGTTTATGATACTGGTATTCCATATTGAGTGCCAGTTCAATTCAAGTCTTGGCTGCTCCACTTCAGATTCAGTTTACTATTAATGTGGGATGGTAGGGGCTCAACCACTTTCCAGACACTGGCTCCTGGCTTCAGCCTGGGCCAGCCCCAGCCATTGTGGCCATCTAGGGAATGAACCAGCAGATGGAAGATCTCTCTCTCTCTGTGTAGTTCTGCCTTTCAAATAAACTCATTCCCTTTTCATATGCTCATTGGTCAGTTACAGAAGAAGAGCCTGTATCTTCTTCAGAGGCCAGAATTATGGTATTGCTGGTTAAGCCACAACCTGAGATGCCTGCATCCCTTATGGGTATATGTTTGCTTCCTGGCTACTCTGCTTTAGATCTAGCTCCCTGCTAATGGCCTGGGAAAAGTAGCAGAGGATGGCCCATGCGTATGGGCCCCTACTACCCATGTGGGAGAACTGGGAGAACTGGAAGAATCTTCTGGCTCCTGGCTTTGGCCTGACCCAGCCCAGGCCTTTGTAGCCTGGGGAGTGAACCAGTGGGTGGAAGATCTCTCCCTGTCTCTTCCCCACTCCCTCTGTCTGTGTAACTCTTATTTTCAAATAAATAAGTGAATCTTTTTAAGAAACAAAATTAATGTTTCCATGTTTGTGATGCTATTGCCATTTGGCAAAATTTTATTCTTGAAACCATATTAAAATGTTTTTTTCCAAGGAGAAACTTTTTTTAATGTATAGTGAAGCTCAACTATCCTATCCTTTTAACTGTTAATTGAGCCAATGAGTGTGTGTGTGTGTGCGCGTTTCAGATTTATTCATTTATTTGGAAGTCAGAGATAGAGAAAGAGAGAGAGAGAGAGAGAGAGAGAGAGAGAGAATCTTCCATTTGCTGCTTTATTTCCCAGATAGCCCAACTTCCAGAGCTGAGCCTGACCGAAGTCTGGACCCAGGACCTTCATCCAGGTCTCCCAAATGGGTGGCAAGGAACCAAATTCTTGAGCCTTCTGCTACTGCTTTTCCTAGGCCATTAGCAGAGAACTGGATTGGAAACAGAGCAGCCAGTATGTGAACCGGCCTGCCAATTCTCTCTGTCTCTGTAACTCTTTCAAACAAATAAATAAATTTTAAAAATTAAAAAAAAACAAACTTAAAATTGGGAGTAATCTATCTTTTCTTTGAAATGTATATAAATCCTATAAAAATTTTATTGGCCATTGTCAAGATATCACCCAGGAATTTTACCCTGATGGTTATTTTAAATGATATTTATTTATTTGACTGGCAGAGCTAGAGAGAAAGAAAGAAATATAAAGTGATCATTCATACTCTGATTCACTTCCCAAATGGCCAGAACAACTAGATTTAGACTAGGCTGAATTAATGAGGCAAGAACATAATCCTGGTGCTCCATCTGGGTGTCAGGGACTCAAGCACTTGGGCCACCACGTGCTGTCTAAACAGGAACATTCGCAGGATGAGCAGGAAGCTGGATTAGAAAGGGAGTAGCTGTGACTCAAACCAGCTCTCTGAAATGGGATATCATCATCATAAGTGACAGCTTAACAGGCTGTGCCACAACACTGGTGTCTACATTTGTATTTTTTTAAGATTTATTTATTTATTTGAAAGGCAGAGATACAGAGAGGCAGAACCAGTGAAACAGAGAGAGAGGGAGGTCTTCCGTCCACTGGTTCACTCCCTAAATGACTGCAACAGCCAGAGCAGAGCCAATCTAAAGCTAGGAGCCTGGAGCTTCTTCCAGGACTCCCACATGGATACAGGAGTCCAAGGCCTGGGGCCATCTTCTGCTGCATTCCCAGGCACATTAGCAGGGAGCTCACAGAAGTGGAGCATCTGAGACTGGAACCAGCACCCGTATGGGATGTCAGCACTGCGAGTAGTGGCTTTACCCACTATACCACATCACCGCCCCCTGCATTTATGTTTTGATTCAAGAACATCATGATTCAACATTAACATAAGCAACATTTTAGTAACATATTTTAGTGCTCCCAAATGGCATATTAATTATGGTATTAGTTACTATAATTCACTGACATGACTTTAATTTGCATGTAGAGCCCAAGCTACTGAAGAACAAATGAAAATACTTGCGATTATACAAGTATACTTTTTGAAAAGGATTCATTTATTTATTTGAAAGACAAAGTAACAAACAGGTAAGGAGAAATAGAAAGAGAGTGATCACTTGCTGATTTACTCTTCACATGACCACAACAATGAGTTTTGGGCCAGACCAAAGCCATGAGCCAGGAACTTCATGCTGGTGTATGACAAGAGTGACAGAGACCCACGTACTTGAACCATTACCTACTGCCCTCCCAGGTGAACTATCAGGAAGCTGGACTGGAAGTGGAGCATCCAGGACTTCAAATGACACTGTTAAAAGAGAATGAAAGGCAGTGTTCAGGGTGGCAAATGGACTACTGTGCCCTAATGTGTGCTCCTATACAAATAGGTTTCACATAGTTTGTGAAAATACAGAATTACGTTTATTTTGGTGCAAAATTTCAGAAAATGATGCAGTTTTCTCATAATACATATTTTTGATGAATTTTTGAAGATTCTTCATATTTGAATTCTTGAACAACAATTTACATGCATGCTATAATTTTTAAAATTTTTTATTTATTTGAAATACATAGTTTATATATATATATATATATATATATATATATATATATATATATGAGATAGAGAGAGAGAGAGAGAGCGAAAGTCTTCCATTCATTGATTCACTCCCTAAAAGACCACAAGGGCCGGGGCTGAGCCGATCTGAAGTTAGGAGCCAGGAATTTCTTCCAGATCCACCACATGGGTGCAGGGGCCAAAGGACTTGGGCCATCTTCTACTGCTTTCCCAGGCCACAGCAGAGAGCTATATCAGAAGAGGAGCAGCCAGGAATAGGGGCTTTGATTTGCTGTGCCACATACTATCTTAATACATGTCCATACATATCAGTCTTTGGAGTGTAGCCTCTAAGCATGCAATCATTTTGATGTAGAAAAATTGATAAAATAGCACTCTTCATCTTCATTGTTGTAATTAGTAAATCCTTTAATTACAGAATTTTAAAATGTAATTATAAATAAATAGTAGCATTATGATTGATTGCAATGTGAATCTTGTAGAAAAAAAGCTATTGAGTTTTGTGGAATGCACTTATTGTATTTTGCTTACATTGATTTCTTTATTTGAATGCACCATGTACATAGTTTCTGTTGTAACCTGGCACTTGGCTAAAAGTGGTGGATAAAAAGCACCAGCAAAGAAAACAGAATGTAAACACTGTTTGAATTCTGAGAAATGAATAGAAATTTATATCAAATCCCTGTAGGATTTTCAATCTGTTACTATCCCACAGATAACATACAAGCTGTGTAAGACTCTTAGGAAAATTAGCAGAGCAAGACCTAATGATAATTATTTTCATAAATCTCTTGATTTAAATGTAACACAAACAACTGATGTTTTCTTCAATTTTTGGATTGCTTAACCCCCTACTTTTTCCATAATCCGAACCGTGTGATATAAAGAAAATAAACTGAAGTTAGATTTCCTAAATAGGCCAAATTTTTGATCAGGATTATTTGTTATTTGAAAGGCAGAGAGAGAGAGAGAGAGAGAGAGAATGAAGATCTCCTATTCATTGCTCAAATGCCTGCAATAGACAGAGTTTGGCCACACTGAAGCCAGGAGTCAGAAACTCAGTCTGGGTGACAGGAAACAAAATACTTGAGCCATTACCTGCTGCCTCTCAGGTTGCACATTAACAGGAAGATGGATTGGAGATCAGAGAAAGAGTTCAAACCCAGGTACTCTGATGTGGGAACAGGCTTCACAAGTGGCTTCTTTACCAGTGTGCCAAATATCTGACCCAGCATTTCATTTTATTCTGCTACTGGCTCAAACTTACTTTCCAGAAAAGGAAAGAGACAACTATCTTGCATTATAGCTATTTGTATTCTGCCTCACAGTTCTATTATTCAGTCAGCTTGCTGTCCTACTTACTATATAAGTTGTGAATCAAAATTTACTTAGAACAACAAGTGAATCTCATAAACATAGTGAAAGTATTACTTTTAATGAAGCACTACCTTTGAGATTTTGTAACATCCATCATAGTTGTGTGTTCTCACTTTGAGGATCTGAATATCAATAATTATTTTGTATGGTATTATATAGCAGCAATAAATTCACACTTACATTTTAATATGACTAATTCCTGTTGCACCAGCCTTTTGGCAATGAGTATTGTAATAAGTGAAAGTGAGTGTAGGATACCACGGGATCCAATGGGCTTTCATCTCTCGCAGATAGAGGTGCCACTTATGATTGCCTGAAGGAGGCTATATTCTATGGTCAGATTTGAAAGACATGTTTGTGGGAGAAAAAGGTTTTTGTGGAGGTGGGAATATGGGAAGAGCCTAAAAATAGAAAGAGAGAGATTTTACTATCACCATTTCCATTCCATTATAATCAGTATGAAGCTCAGAAGAGGTAGATATTTAAGAGATAAAGGCTTAAAAGACTGTGTTTCTGTAACTTCTAATGGCATGCCATTTCGAAGTTTGCTTTTCAAGAGATTTCAAGCTGGAGTAGCATTTCAAGATCTTATTTTTAATAGACATCCATCACAATGAAAACTAACCTCACACAATATATTGATGAGTTTAAAGCTTATGGTACCTAGTGCACTGGCATATTATGTTAGTTCCAACTTTCTATTTTAAAGGAGGTAAAATATGTCTGAAAAGTCCATTGTGCCATTTCCATTATGGTTAGCCTATGTAGATTCTGGAAGGAAGGTGAGGAGTAAGAAATTGCAGCTGTCACAATTATAATAAATGACCCACTAGGGAACAGTTAGCATTCTGTCTTCTGTCATGTATCCTTTGCCAGTTTAGAGCTCTCATTGTATAAGCGAGAATGCACTTAACAGAACGCAGAATAATGATTCCATGGAATTAAAAGTTGAGATGAAATCCAATTATTTTGATCTACTCAAGACCCAAAACTAGAGGTCAATGAGATGATTCTGAGAGGATTGATCTAGACTATCAAGGGGCCCTTATACAACAATGACATGGATAAGTATGTCTGGACCAGAGGGAATTCTTAAAAGTTTCTCCAACTGCCATGCATCTTAGAGAAAGTTTGTTTTCTATTACTATGATTCACTACTAGGATTTCCAGAGTTTCGAATTGCAAAGGCATAAATCATTGGTTTATCTCATTTAAGAAATCTTTTACAAACTGACATTTTCCTGAAGGCAAAGAACACATAAAATGTGCAAAGAAAGAAATAAAAAAATAATAACTAGGCTGTTACAGAAACAGATTCTTCATAACTATCCATAGTATATTCTTCAGCATTTCAGCTATCTGTGTCTGTCTATATATCTATCTAATTATTTATGTATCTGTGTTTAATGAAAGTTATTATATCCCTCTTTCAATAAAATAATATATAGTACATAGGTCTTGGGAATGAATTGCTAAAATTTATTTCAGAGGATGCAGTATATAAAGGTGGGAATATGGATTTAATTATAAAAGGGAAGAATGTTACCTGAACAGATACTACAACTGGTAAAATGTTGGATCATTACTTTGGGGATAGGATTAAGTTTGTCATCATTTTATGTGACACATGTGCATTATCTAGAAAGAGAACATGATATAACAGTTGTGGTGTTTGGATATTTAAACATAAACAAAAAGGTATGCATGACTATGTAGTGGTCAGATGGTCAGGGATATATAGCTCTTAGCTTGATTCTTTTTTATGTTTTAAAGATTTATTTTTTATTTGTTTGAAGGCAGAGTTACAGAGAGAGGTGGAGGAGGAGACACTCCTCCCACACACACATAGCTCTTCCTTCTGCTGGTTCATTCCCCAAATGGTCACGATAGCCCAGGGCTAGGCCAGGTAGGAGCCAGGAGCCAGGAACTTCCTCCAGGTTTCCTAGGTGGATACAGGGACCCAAACACTTGGGTCATTCCCTGCTGCTTTCCCAGGCACTTCATCAAGAAACTAGATAAGAAATGTAGCAGCCAGAACTTCAACTGGTGCCATATGGGATGCTGATGTTGCAGGTGGCATCTTTATCCCTGTGCCACAGTGCCAGCCCCATTTAATTCTTTCTTGTAAACCACAAAATAAGAAAAGCAAAGTAAAATGCAAAGTAATAAAAGCTAAAAAAATACTACCCTGATTTCCTTATACCTAGATTAATGTGCTATATTTTCATTAACTAGAAATAGTTGAGAATTGAATTGGATGTGGAAATCATATTTGCTCATATATCAGTAGTTTCCTTTGGTAAAGTTAATTGTGAAAGTATTTGTATTTTGGGAGCATAATTTTTGTTTGTGGATATTTGCTTAACTCACTGCTTCATGGTTGTGGAAGAAAATCATAATTCTCCTCATAACCAAGCTCTGTAATGTAGCTTTTGATGTCATCACTCTAAGCTCCATCTGCAGTTTTCCTTTAATCTCCACCTGCATCCTGGAAATCATTTAATACTAGCAATAGATCTGTAATGCTTGAATTAGCCAGAATGCTATTTCTTGCAACTGAACGCTGATCAATGCAGTGGAGATGCCAAATAAGAAAACATCTTTATATTTTACATATTTTCTATTCTATTCATATTTTTTTGAAAAAGGAAAAAGGCAGAATTCTGGGTCATTGTTGTTGTTAACAAATTAGGGGATTCTAGAAGGAAAAGAAGATAGAGTGGGGGCCTTTTATTTGGTATTTAATAATTGGTAGTCTTAGTTTAAATTGGTCTTTATCTCTAGTGTACCCAAGATTTGTCTACAAATGAACTCATTTGTTTATTGAATAGCTATGCAATAATGATATGCGAGGATACTCATGAAGGAAACAAGAGCAGATGTATCCTTTCTTTTCTTCTTCCTAACAGGCCACATGAAAAATGAGTCTGTGCTTTTCTAGCAGTGAAGGTAGAATCAGGGAAAGCAATTTAGTTGACTTTTGTATCATTGAAAAGGATTGCAGAATTAGAGCTGTCTCTGAAGTTCCAATGTATTTCAAGTAGAAAATCAAAAGGAATGAATGAGTCATCAGCAGCACATGGAGGGAACCAACTCACCAGTCATTTCTCTCATTCTTTTAGTGCTTCAATAGGCTTAGCACTTGGTTCCTTGAGAAGTAAAAAGATTCCGAGATTTTTTCCAGTCATAATTTTTATCTCCAGTGCTATTGGCTTTTCCTGTAAAGACACAAAGAGAGTACTGTGTTAACATATGCCTGCTATTGATACTTCTTTTCCATTTCAGTGGAAGACATATTTCTGTTTCACAAAGCCAATCTCTACATGAACCTCTTGAAAGGGGTCAGGTGATAACCAGAGCAATTTATTACAGTAGAAAAATGTAGAAATACTTCATGGTATACTAGAAGTCAACAAAACATAATAATATAAATAAAAGATTTTGCTTTGGGTACAACAGATTCAGCGTGTTGCAGGTATGAGTAGTAAGAGAATGAGCTCAGAGAGCTTTTTACTACATGTCACTTAAATCGTGTAGCATTGTTACACTACTATACTGTATAGCACTGAACTTATTACCTTTTTTTGGCAATCTTTTAAAAATTGGATCTTATAAAATAAAAATGACTTCCCATTAAAACCACAATAAGGTTTCACCTCACCCTAGTTAGAATGGCTCTCATACAGAAATCAACAAACAATAAATGCTTACAAGGATATTGGGAAAAAGGTACCTGTTCTAGTGGGAATGTGACCTGGCATGTTGTAGAAGACAGTATGTAGATAACTCAGAAATGTGAAAATAGGTCTACCATTTGACCCAGTAATCCTCCTACTAGAATTTACCCAAGGGAAATGAAATCAGGAAATGAAAGACTTTTCTGTACCCCCATGTTCTTTGCAGCTCAATGGACAATAGCTAAGATATGGAATCAACCCAGATGTCCATCAGTTGATGACTGGAAATGATGGAATATATATATATATATACACACTATGGAATACTACACAGTGGTAAAGGGAAAGAAAGATGAAAGAAAAGAAAGAAAGAGAGAGAGAAAGAGAGAAAGAAAAAGAGAGAAAAAGAGAGAGAGAGAGAAAGAGAGACAGAGAGAGAGAGAGAGAGAAAGAAAGAAAAGAAAAAAAGAAATCCTGCCTTTTGCCAAAAAATGGATGCAAGTGGAAACCATTGTACTTAGTAAAATAAGCCAGTCCCCCCAAAAAAACCATATGCTTTCCTTGATCTGTGGAACTAATAAAGTACCAAAATGTAATATATAGGAGGAAACTTGACATTTTGAGCTTTGATGACTTTTTACAGCCCTTGTCTCTACTGTTGAAGAACAGTGTTTTTTCCTCCATACTATTTGTTGAACTCTACTTTGTGTAGGGTATGAATATAAAGTTAACTGAAAATAGATCTTTGTAAAATTAAGAATGGAGATAGGAGAGGGAGGAGGAAAAAGGTTAGGAGTGTTAGCAACAAGGATGGTAGGGTGGGAAGTATCACTATGTTCCTAAATCTGTATATATGAAATACATGAAATTCGTGTACATTAAATAATATTTTAAAAAGTGATTTTCCACCATAACTCTGGCAATGCTGTGTAATTGAAAGCACTCTATTTCTTATTGAAAAACATTTAAAATTGTTTTTAAAAATAAGGAGAAAAATTTAAGTACAAATTTGAAAGTGGAAAATTGCTTCCTAAAATTGCCTCCAATTAATACCTTTGACAAAGGCTGATTTATTCTCATTATCTCAAAGTAGAATTTAAAATGGTTCAGAGTTTAATCAAAAGTGCTGAAAAGGAAGTAAAGTTTAATTGACCAGAGAAATCAAGGGGTTAATTTAAAGGGGCACAGAGGCATAGGTATGCAAGCCAATGACCTGGGTAGGAGAAAAGCAACTGCTCCATTGATTGTGGCTTGTTGCTTATCTTAGTTTTCCTGTTATTGCCTTGGGCTGGGCAGGGATTTCCTTCTTGATTTATTCATTTTTAAGGATTTGCTTGAATTTATATGCGAAAGGGATTTGAGCAAACTTACAGTATTAAATATAACACAAAACAAGAAAAGTTCTGTTTTTGCCTTGTTTTCTTTTGTTTAAATTAAAACCTGCTTGGGTTCCTGGCTCTGTTCCTTCCCATATTCCCAGTTTCCTGACTTAGACATTCTCTTTAATTTAGTCCCTCCTTGGAAGAAAATAGAAAATCCTGAATTCTTGCAAGTAAGAGGTGCTCAGCCCTGAGACACAGGCTTCTTAAGTCCTGGGAAACCTGAGAAGAGCTTCCTAACTGAGGAGTCAGTCATTGCGATAACTAAAAGCTTGAATTCCAATGTCTGGGCCTCTGTCTTGGCCACTTGCTGTTTCACTTTAATTGCTCAGCAATATATATCTTTTTTTAAGCTATATGTGGAGCATGCTTTAGCCTGGTTCTTAACCTTCACACATTAACTTAAGGTTACCAGATAGTTGGTACCAGCGTTGTGACACAGTGGATTAAGCCACCACCTGCAATGCCAGCATCCCACATGAGTGTGACTCAGTCCCAGCTGCTCCACTTCCTATCCTTTTCCCTGCTAGTGTGCCTGAGAAAACAGCAGAGGCTGGCCCAAGTGCTTGGGCCCCTGCCACCCATGTGAGAGACCCAGATGGAGTGCCAAACTCCTGGGTTTGGCCCGGACAGTCCGAGTCATTGGAGCCATTTGGGAAGTGAATGGATAGATAGATTTGTCTCCTCTGTCTCTCCATTTCTTTTCTCTCTGTTACCCTGCCTTTCATACAAACAGAAAAAATCTTGGAAAAATTGTAAAGTTTACCTGTTAAGAAATGAAATATAGGACATCAGTTATATTAGAATTTAAATAAATAATGAATAATTTATTTTGGTGTAAATGGTGTCCTTTGAATCTCTGTTTCTATTTGTTTAAAAGGATTATAGCTATACATGTTTGATATAGTTGTAATAAGGATTAAAAGATAATGTTTTGCATGAGGTATATCAATACTAACATGATTACTCACCACTTATTTGAAATTCAAAGTTAAATGGGCTTCCTGTGTTTTGTCTGCTAACTACAGCAATTTTTAAAACATCTTCCCAGTGCTTATCCCATTTGTGTGTATGTCCTATGTTGAGGGTTATCAGAGATCAGGCTTTTTTCACTTGTTGAAATGTATTTATTTCCTTCACCTTTCTGGCCTTCATTCATGTATTTTTATTTTTTTAAAGATTTGTTTATTTGAAAGGCAGAGTTCCAGAAAGGGAGAGGGTGAGGCAGAGAGAGAGAGAGAAAGAGAAAGAGAAAGAGAGAGACAGAGAGAGAGAGAGAGAGAGAGAGAGAGAGAGAGAGAGTTTTTCCATCTGCTAGTTCACTCCCCAGATGGCCCATCTGAAGCCAGGAGCCATGAGCTTCTTCCAGGTCTCCCATGCAAGTGCAGGGGTCCAAGGACTTGAGCCATCTTCTACTGCTTTCCCAGCCTTTAGCAGAGAGCTGAATCAGAAGAGGAGCAGCCAGGACTTGAACTGGTGCCCACATGGATGCTGGCATTACAGGCCATGGCTTTATCAGCTATGCCATAGCACCAGCCCCTCATTCATTTATATAACTTGCTTACTTCCCATCCTCTGTGAAGAGTTCCCTCTTACTTGCATGCCCTAAGCATTTCATGAATTTCTTGTGTTTGCCTGCTCTTTTGTGTGTAGCTGATCTTTTCCCATCTTGCCTGGTCTCATAAGCTCTCCCATCTGGCCTGTTACTTCTGCTTCACTGACATTAAGTCCTGGTCTTGTCTGGGGCAGTTCTATTAAAAGCAATAAGCAATTATGCAGTGTCTTTGTGGTTCCAGGCATTGTGTGAGATTCCACAAATATAAAGAGAAACAAGACATGTGCTCTATCCTCAGGGAGTTTGGCATCAAACTGAGGAATAGATATTAGAAATGATGACAATATTAATAGCTACTCTTTTTTGGATACTTACTACAAACCAGAAACATCTCTCTGAATTCTTTTAGTTACCCTAGTGCGCAGGTGTAACTATCATTGTTAAAACAGAAATAAAGAAAACTGAAAATATGGGGTTAATTGTGTTTTCTAAATAAACACTTCTGCATTAGTGGAACTGGAATGGGAATCTAGATCTCTGACTCCAGGTTGATTTACTATTGTATTGGCCTAGCCATAGCTGAATCTATTACTATCACATATCATTTAACTTTTATGTTCAGTCTGCCTCCCCAGAGGAGGAAAGATAAAATTGGTAAGCTAATATATGGAGCTACTCCCTTGTCATTGTTTTCTGTATGACACCAATGACACTGGGAAAAAGGTCTATGCTCAGAAAGCTTCCTAAATTTCTTGCTAATTGGTATGGAGCTAATCTAAGCAGGCATTATCAATACCCATGCCCTTAAAATAGACAGCCATTTGTATGGACTTTGTGATCAGAGAGAAAACAAACAGGTTTTTCCTTGACCTCCACCTCCCCTCAATTCTGTGATGCTTTACCATAAATCATTTACCCACAGGCTTGCTTGTTTTCTGCTGTAAACAGTGATGTAAGAAAATGAGCTCACCTTGCTCTATCTTAAATATAGATCTTCTTTTTGTTTCCAAAGCCAAATGTCTTACAGATGATATGTGGAAATGGTCATATTCAAGTTGTAGTTTCTGGGATAATCAGAAGACTGGCATCTCAATTTCAACTCTTCTTTCTGAATTAAAATAACAATGGAGGTGGGGAGAATTCAATGGCATTACTTGCCTCGTATCTTTAATGAACACTAGTCTGCATAAATTTAGTGAATGCCAGGCCTTTGTTGGATCTCTTCTATTTTCCTTCCTGCAGATAGATCAAAGGAGCTTCGCCAGCCCTGGATTCCAAGATATGTCAGTTTCACTGTCCAGAGTTCTCACAGAAACAATCTCTCTACTACTTTATAGCCTATTTATATTATAATAATAATAATTATACCAGTCCATACACAACATAGAATTAATTCTGGCTTCCTTCCTATAGATGGACTGCCCTAAAATTAGCCGCCTGACTTGGATCTTAGGAATTGGGCTGAGAAAATGTAAGAGTTGGACAGATGTGCCACTCTTCAGACATTATGGATAGGAGGACAGGCAGTTTCGTGGTGGGGGTAGGGGAACACAAGCATTCCGAGTCATTTTAGGCAGAGGCATTGATTTATCAGGAGCAAGAGGAATTCCGGCCTAAAATTTCTGGCTCAAAGAAGATCTCAAGGGTCTTTATTTGAATGGGGATCTTTAATCACAGCTCAACTCTAAGGAGTGTGGATATGCTTCAGTTTCAGAAAATATGGCAGGAATTAACTGACACAGGCAATAGAGCCTGGGGGAAGAGGTTCTCTTTCAGTGTTCTTATAAGATTGAATGATTAACTCAATTGATGTAAGCCTCTGAAAGGGTTCTCATTTCACCAGCACCACTGGGCCCTTTTACATTTGTTTAAAATACGCTGTGCCTTCAATAAATAAACCCACAAGGCACAAATTGTACAAATGATAAGGCATCCTGAAATGAGGTAATTCAGAAGAATTCTATACTTTATTTAAGCATTTAACTTTAGAATCTGAAAATGAAAAAAAAAAACAACTAGTTACTCAAAATGAAAACATAGCTTTATAAACACTTTTCAAATTATATATCCTCTTCTTTTACTTATAAACTATGCCAAATCTAGTTTAATACACTATCTCTCTAAGCAATATTTTTCTTGACATAGAGGCATGGTCAAAACAGAAAATATGGCAGGGAGTTAATTTTATAAATATTCCCATTGAGTACTGTGTAACTGTGAATTATTATCATTTTGGAAATTAATCAAGGGCAATTGTCCACAGTATTGTGGCAACTAGTCACAATTCAAGTACTGGTAGAATCACTCTCCTGTTCTCCAGTTACTTGTTGAGGCTGCAAATAGTAAAGGAATGAAAAGGAAGTCAGTTGTGTAAACACAAATTATACATTTTCACAGGTAATTTTCACATGCATTAGAAAAAAAAAAGATTATTTACTGCGTGTACTGAGGCTATAAAGTAGTCATAGCATTGAACACAAGCCTATGGCTTAAGCTTTAACTCCAGGAAGCAGGTATCATAATGGAGAATTTTGATAAAAATGGGAAATACATTCTCTGACTATTGCTGTTCTCTTTCTCCAGGCTATTGCTGCACATTGCCACCATCAGTCTCACTGTCACTGCATCATTGCTAAGCACGAGGAGTCCTCCATAACACTGTTGTCCATGTGAGGACTGGGAGGCTGTAGTAAGGCAAGTGCAGTTAGTACATCTGTATTACAGAGTACCTAGCTTGTCTCGGGGCCTTGGAGAACAACTTTGTTGAGTTGCACTAGACAAAAAAAGCCTTCCAGATATTAAAAAGTAATACGAAGTTCTTTGTTCATGATTGATGGATCTCAAGTGCCTACTAAATTTAAGAGTCAGACAGACATGTCTAAAATAGTTTAAAGGTGTCTTGCTATCAGCACTTTATAGTGATCAGATTGCAAATAGAATGCAAAAATCTCCAGGTTGGTCAGTTTACTAAAGTAAGATTTTTACCATTAATTGGAACTTTAATCACTCCACTCTTCCTCTCCTCTTCTCCTTCTTCTTTTCTTTTGAATTTTATAATTAGTGCTGGGAAGAAAATTGAGCTCCTTATATATAGGGATCTCTTACTAATTTTCTGTCTTTTATTGGCAAGCTTTGCCTTGTATTACATCTGATAATTTACCAATGTGATTTACTAGTGTTAAAGGGCTTCCTGGGGAGCAAATTTTCCATCAGTGTAAATTTCTAGTTGATGGGTTTTGATAGGGTTTTTAGTCTACATGTTAACATGGAGACTATTATTTGGAGTTCACTTGACTTTTGGGTTCTATCTGTGGGGCAATTTGTTGAAAGCACTCGCTCATTTAATCCCAGGACATATGATTGTAGGGAGATCATTTAAGCAAGTAATACAGCATGGCAGAATCAAAGCTTACAATACTCAAAAGAGAGTATAGAAATCTTGCAGTCTCTTCTGCATTCAGTACACAGATCCCTGTATGGGATCACTAAATGTTAGTAGGTACAATTCTGGTTATCTCCACTGAACACTTGTGATTGACCAGTGTTCTATTTTCACAGAAGAACAGAAAAGTTAATTAAGAAAATCCTTGAATCTAAATAACAGTGTATAATCAGTAGACTGTTTCTAAACATTGTAGGTATAAGCATTAACATATACATTATCAGTGTCTTAATCATTTTAGAATATACATTTTTCCCTTTTTATTTTTAAATTTTATTAATATAAACAGAAAAGATTTCATGTATTTCATAGAAAAAATTCAAAGAAGATAACCATACTTCCTACCCTCCCACACTTAATCCCCCCTCCTTCTATTTTTATAATCTTTTCTTGGTAATTTTTAATTACCTGAGTATGCATTGATCAGCTTTATTATAGAAGATATGATTTTCAGTCAGATAATATACTATTAAAGTGACTGCCCACTTTAGTATCTTAACTTCATTTTTTTTCTTTTTGTGATCTTTTTTGGTAATTATTCTATTTCTTTATACTTCATCTATGAAATGGAGAAATTTAACCTACCTCATAGCATTAATGTGAGAATTAATACAACTGTATTGATTAGAAGAACACTAAAGGCATATAGGCTCCATCTGACTCATAAAGTATCTTTATGATTTAATTCATCAAGTGACAGAATTCCAGTCTGGGGTCAGATTCTTTTTTTTTCTAACAGTAGGCTTATACTAGATGATAATGATGGTGATGGTGATATCTTTCGGCTTCTACTTAAATAGAACTAGCTGATATTCAAAATATTTATAACTGATAATACAGATAAGTCTTGAAAGAAGGAAAAGAAAGAAAACTTATCTCCTTGCAGTTTCAGTGGATTTGAAGAGGGAAAAATAATAGATTATATTGAAATGATCGAACTATATAACTCAAACACTTAAGCAAGACAGCATTAAGTAAATGAAAGCATGAATCTGGCTTCAACACATTTTGTAGCTATGGTTATATATATAAATATATCTATTTCATATATATTCTATACATATTCTTTATATAGTATGCCTAAGAGAGTGAACTCTACTTAGAGCTAGCATATGAGAAGAACCATGATGATTAAATAAAAGGACTTCCAGGTATCGAAGAGCAAGGAGACACCAAGCAGAAGGAATATCAGTCACAAAGACTAAGGAGAAGATGATGCTTTCTGCAAAATGAGAGTAATTTGTGGGAGTAGGCATGCATTTGGGAAACATATTGAAACTGGGAAGGACCATTTTAGATTTTACCCTGAAGTGACTAAGCAGTCATTAAGTTATTTAACTAAGGAGTTCCTGATGTAGGTTTTCTTCCATGAATACAACTGTGAAAGAAGTTTGGGATGTGGAAGACAGAGATATGCAGACCAGTTAGGAAGTTGTTTTCATCCTGCTAATAAACCAAAAAGGCCTGACACAGACTTGTTTGCCAGTTTAACTCATTGAATACTGAAGTCTTGTATTCCGGAAATAAAATCAAATTAACATGGAGATTTACAGTAAATACAAGATTGCTTAATTTATAATATGTAAGAGAAACGAGTAAAAATTTCATACTGAAAATGTAAACAGCCAAGGAGGAAGTTGGGACAAATCAGATTAAAAGGCCATTATATTTTAATGAGTTTTGTCCCCACACTAATCAACTTTCTGCCAAATTTTGTTTTCCATTAAGATTGTTATGGTATTCTTTAACCTGAGGGTTTACAGATTCATAAAGAAGGCTTTGCTGGTTCTTGATACCCTTGACTAAATATCAAAGCCACATTTTGAAGGCCTGTATTACCCATGAAATTACACTTGATATAATACTTGGCTGAAAAATGCTTCCTTAGATAGCACATGACCACAGCAACCACTAAAGTGTGAAAGAACAACAAAGTGTGAGGATGCTGAAACTTGGACAGTCACCAATCTGAAATTGAGATGGAGGCAGCTGTGGTGTAGGTGACTTCTTCCTGAGGCCTGAGGGCTTGTCAGAGTTTTTCACCTGGCCACAGCTGGAAGAGTGAGTGGCAAAGGCTGGGTACGACAAGGCAGAATACTTTTGGTGCTCAGAACTTTAAATCACAAACTTCACATCTCAGGGTGATTGCCACTTGCTATCTATTTGTATTGTACAGCAAAGTTTATGTTTTGTAATGCTATTTAGAAGAAAATCGCACAAATTTCAAGAGGATAATCCAGTTGGAACACAATGTCCTTAATAAAGGAGTCATTATTTCAGTCCAGGGCTTGTGAAAAACGTTTATATATCCACCTGAAACTTTTCAGCAGGTATTTATGTTCTGGCTTCTTCAAAACTGTATTTGGTTGTTGTTTTTTCAAAAAGCTAACAGGGCCGGCCTTTGGCACATTGGCTCAGACAGTGCTTGGGACACCACTCTCCCATATTTGAGTAGTGTATCAAAATCCTGCCTTGACTTTTATTTCAAACTTCCTGCTTATGTTCAGGAGGCAGAAGGTGATGACCCAAATTGTTGGATTCCTCCCATCCATGTGGGAAATCTGGATGGAGTTCCTGGCTCCTGGCTTTGCCTGGCCAAACTCTACTTGTTGCACATATTTGGTAAGTGAATCAGATGAAGGAATATCTGTCTCCATCACTCTGCTGTTATAATAAAATGAAAATAGGGGCTGGTGCTGTGGGGTAGCGAGTAAAGCCGCTGTTTACGGTTCCAGCATCCCATATGGTCTCCAGTTTGAGTCCTGGCTGCTCCACTTTGCATCCAGTTTTCTGCTATGGTCTGGGAAAGTAGTAGATCACGGCCCAGATCTTCATGCCCCTGCACCCATGTGGGAGACCTGGAAAAAGCTCTGGCTCCTGGCTTCGGATCGGCGGAGCTCAGCCATTGAGGCCAATTGGGGCATGAACCAGAGGATGGAAGACCTCTCTCTTTGCCTCTCCTCTCTCTGAGAACTCTGACTTCCAAATGAATAAGTAAATTTAAAATAAAATAAAATGAAATGAAAATAAATTTTTAAAAGCTAAAACTTGGCCGGCGCCGCGGCTCACTAGGCTAATCCTCCGCCTTGCGGCGCCGGCACACCGGGTTCTAGTCCCGGTCGGGGCACCGATCCTGTCCCGGTTGCCCCTCTTCCAGGCCAGCTCTCTGCTGTGGCCCGGGAGTGCAGTGGAGGATGGCCCAAGTGCTTGGGCCCTGCACCCCATGGGAGACCAGGAGAAGCACCTGGCTCCTGCCATCGGATCAGTGCGGTGCGCCGGCCGCAGCGCGCTACCGCGGCGGCCATTGGAGGGTGAACCAACGGCAAACGGAAGACCTTTCTCTCTGTCTCTCTCTCACTATCCACTCTGCCTGTCAAAAAAAAAAATAAATAAAAAAAAAAAATTAAAAAAAAAAAAAAGCTAAAACTTTTAAAGTGTTGAAATTTTTTTAAAAAGTAATTAATTTATTTGAAAGGTAGAGTTACAGAGTGAGAATGAGAGAGAGTGAGAGATTCTATCCACTGGTTTACTCCCCAGGTGGCTGCAACAGCCAGGGCTGGGCCAAGCTGCAGCCAGGAGACAGAAGCTTTTTCCTTGTCTCCCACATAGATGTTAGGGGCCCAAGCACCTGGGCCATATTTCTCTGTTTTTCCCAGGCCATTAGCAGGGAGTTGGATAAGAAGTGGATCAGCCAAAACACAAATTAGCACTCACAAAAAATGCCACTGTTGCAGGAGGTGGCTTTGCCCATGTCACAATACTGGCCCAGTGAAATATGAGATTTTTTTTTTAATTACATGAACTGTTTTATGGAGGTGGAAATTTCATAGACCTATATTTCCTAAATTATCCTTAAATATTTTAATATTTGCTCAAGCTGTCAAAAGGTGGAAGACTTCTAAGACTAATGTGCTGCAAGAGTCAAATGCTGGAGGATGAGAAAACACGAATGAGCAAACAGTAAGCATGCTATTTAGGCAGTATGCAAAACATGAAGGGAAGAAATTCTGATCTATATGTCTCACCAAAATTTATACAGAGATTTTAAATTTTGAAGATTCAAGACTATCAAGTGTTTACTGGATGCCAGATTTCGTCAGTAATTTATTTCTTCAACCATACATTTCCATATGAAAAAAAATGAAACAAAAGCCAGTAAATTCCTAAGTCATGGTTATAGTGCTACATGTGTGAAGACTGCAATTCCACATCAGATCTAGCAATTGTCCTGGCAATTCTACATCAGATCTAGCAATTGTCCTGGCAATTCTACATCAGATCTATCAAGTGTCCCGTCCTTTTTGATAATGTATTTAATGCATTCAATAGGGACTATCTGCACTATATTTTAAGGCATCATAATGACTTACAGGGATATAGGGATAACACCATTATGTTGGATGCTGATTCTATATTTGGAGTCATATATATATATATATATATATATATATATATATATAATTGTGCTAGGTTTTAAGTATCATTAAAAGAAGAAGAGCAGATCAAAATGTTCTGCACATTCAGAAGATGACAATGTGATGATGAATTGGGTGATGATTGAATTAACCCTGAACTATAATTAGTTTATGGAAATGTGAATATTGAAAGAATACTTTTCCTGATGGAAAGATGAGATGGATTCAAATATCACATTTGGGAAATAGCATGATGTATGTGTTGAATAGAACTAGTTAGATTTGACCAGAGTAGTGAGAGTATGATGAGTAGAAATGATATATAAAGCTGGGTAGATTAGATTGTGAAGGGTATTAAAGTCCAAGGAAAGAAGTCTAAATTTCCCTCCCTGGCCATTATAGTATTAAAGAATAATATGATTTACAATAACTTTGAAATGGTGTGATTGTAGCATTGAAAAGAGTGCCAAGTTTTGTAAGATGAGCAAGGAAGCCCTCATGCCAGCATGAGCTTACAAATACCTTATCTAAATAAATGATTCTGATGTTAAATGCTAGAATGACAATGACAAGAGAGTAGTGGGCTGCACCTGTCAAACTGACACAAGTATGCAACTAGATTACAAGTGAAAAATGTAGCATAGAAAGATGACCTCAAGGATACATGTCTACGAGTAATGCAGGGCCTTCATATTGCAATAATCTCAAGGAACAATAGCTGTCACTTAGAAAAATGGAAAGAGAAATAGATTAGAAATGGAAAGTGATAGGAGTATAGGATTATATCAGATTTAAAGAGCCAATTCATTGCATTTTTTCAGTGAAATTGTCAAAGGCATTTTAAACACATATTAATTTATGTTTACTTATAATTAGCTATTATAGAATTAGTATTTTTTAAAGATCTATTTATTTATTTGAAAGAGTTACACAGAGCGAGAAGGAGAGGCAGAGAAAGAGAGAGGTCTTCTATCTGCTGGTTCACTCCCCATTTGGCCACAATGGCCAAAGTTGCACCAATCCAAAGCCAGGAACCAGGAGCTTCTTCCACTTCCACATGAGTACAGAGGCCCAAGAACTTGGGCCATCTTCTATTGCTTTCTCAAGCCACAGCAGAAAGCTGGATCCAAAATGAAGCAGCCAGGACTTGAACTGGTGCCCATATGTGATCACCTGAAAAAAAATGTGACCTATAGATTCCTTAATAAATACTTTTCTGGTTTATAACTTAGAATTTATGAAGTATCCATACATCATGTATAAAATGAGCTTCACAAAAAGTCCATGAATCACATTCATAAATATCACCCCAACCATGAGTTCCTCTTGCTCAAAATGCCTTCAAACAAAAATTTACTTCAACTGATATAGTGTTCACTTATTCGAATTCTGTTATCTCATGGACAGCGCTCAGTGTAGTGGGTAAAGTCGCCACCTGCAGTGCTGGCATCACATATGGGCACCTGAATTGCAATTTTTGTATGCATGATTTTTGCAGGGTCTACTAAGATACAATGAGTTTAATTTGTAACTTTACAAATTCCTCTAAAACAAAGTGATAAAAATAGAATATTTTATAGCCTTTAGAATACTGATGACTCTATTTCATTTATATCGTGTATATTTTAAACTAGTTTTTATAAGGTTACCTGACTATGTCAGTGACTGTTATCTTCAAATATGACAGCGATAAGTCTACAATTGCTTTATTCAGTCTTCACATCTATTATGTATATTTTAAAGCTTATTTAAACATGTCACCATCAGATGCCAAAAAAGTAAATATTTGGATGAATTCTGCCTGGATTTGAATTGTAATCTATCTATTGTCTTGGTGAATAGACTTGAGTGAATTAATATGATTTCTAATTCTTAGTTGTCTTTTATATAAAGTGGAGTTTAGAAAACTTACCTCATATGTAGTTTCTAAAGGTATGTTTGCATGTTTATACCATTTTATTTGTAGATACTCTGCAAGTTTTAGTCTTGAAACAGTTACAGAAGGGGCAGTAATGAAACACTTCTGCCGACTTGTCAGACCCCTCAGATAAACATAATGGCATTGAGATAGTGGCTGTCTTGCTTTGTGTTTAGTGCAGATCCTTGGCTTTTGAAGCAAGGGGAAGAGGTAGGAAGAGGAAGGGGCAGGGGGAAGAGAGGATAAATGGGAGAGAGAAGAGGATCTGTTGCTCTATTAGTGATTTAAATATCCAGTGAGGCCAATATTTAGTAGTTACTGTATAAGTGGTAGTAGGCTAAATGCCTTTACATACATTATCTCAATTTTCACCAAAATGTAGTTTCTGAAGCAATTTAGAATAGAGAATTTATTGCCTGGTTATATTTGGAGGAAGGGAAAAGAGGTGTTGCAAGTTTTCACGTACTATTACTAGTCAAAGAGAATTTAGATTATCTATAAATTATTTTTGAAACCACTTTAAGAATTATATTCTTTCTTTTTAAAAATCACCTTATATGAAGACTTCTAATCTATATAACAGCATTTTTAAGGACCTCTTTTGAGTGAACTCTTAAGCTTGTCTCTGAGGATCACCCATTAGAAAGCCTTTGAAGAGTGATATATATTCTTTTTCTTGTGTTTCCAAAAATGGAATAGTGCAGTAGAAATGAATGGCCTTCAATTTGATATGAAGACACTACATGATTCTCTGTTAGACTCCAGAAATTAAACTAGGAGCTGTGTCAAACTGGTCTCTGTTTTACGTCCACGTGGGAGAGTGTACAAGGGTTCATGTGGACAGTAAGTGGGGGTCAAATGCTTTCAGTACACCCTGCTGTTGGCAAGCGCCCAGCATAGCAGATGTGCCTTTGTTCAAAGATGAGCAAACAGGAAAAAAATCAACATGAGGTCTATAAAAATTCTGCACCATAAGGAACAGGAAAGTATTGCCCTGAAAAAGAATTGGAAGAAAAGCTTATTTCTAAAAACTACTTTCCTAAAGTAAACAGAAAAGAGGCCTGTCATGTTCATAGGAAGATGGAAGATGAGCACGGATTAAATAACTACAGCTGACATTTGCTTAGTGTTTACTGTGTCACTTTTCACATAGTGGGCATACCTTCTTCTCTAGTTTCATCATTTTTCACAGAGTGAACTCACTCATAGAATCAGATCCTGGATAAACACAGCATTACCAGACCCACAGATCCTATTGTTCTCCCTTTCTGTTTCTGCCTAACTCCTCTATTCCAAAATACTACTGACCAACAATATAAATTAGTTTCACATGTTTTCACCTGGATGCTATCTTTGTAAAGATGATGTTCAAACTTTTCTTCATTTTTTTTCTTCATCAAGTTATCTATCATATGGATTTCTGTGACTTCTTTATATAAATTGAACAAAGATTTTCTTGTTTGATATACACATTGTACCTTTTTGTCATTCTGTGGGCTGCCTATTCACTTTCTTATGGGTAATTTTGATTATTCTAATTTATAAATTATGATATAATTGATTTTAATATTTCCCCTTTGTTTTTGGCTTATACTTTGTTTAAGAAATTTCACTACAAGAATTCTCTGTCTATGCATTATTTTAAAAGTTTTATTGCTTGACCTGTCAATTTTAGACCAAGTGTAATACATTTGTAATTGTTTTGTGTTTATGATGTTTGATATGGTTGCCCAACTAGGTCAATAATTTTTTGAAAAGATTTCTGCATACATATTCACTGTGTGTGGTCTTTGTAATGATTCAGTTGGTAATATATGTATTGTTCTTTTTTCTGTAATCTCTATGTTGTTTCATTATTTAGTCTATAATTGTTCTGCATTGTTTTAACTACTTCACAGGCACCAAGTAGGTTAACTCACATACAGTACAATAAATAAATGTCATTTGTAGCTGGGTAAACTGAGGCATTGAACTATGAAGTAACTTGTGAAAAGTAACATTGCTTGGCCAATCCAATTAGACACTCTGATAAACAATAAACAAGCTAGCATTGGGGTTGAAATGGAGAGTGGACTTAGCAAATGATGGCAAGGAAACCAAAACCAATTTTCACACTGAGCTATGAAGAATAGAATTAACAAGGCATAAAATTCAGTGTCTTTTTAAGTGTTCATGGATTTATATTACTTCCTTCATCTCAAAGTATAATTTATCCTCATCTTGCAAGACTACATACAACTCTTCCAAATTGTTTCTTTGTAGAAATATAAATATTCTAATTATCACCCTTGACAGAGTGATCAAATAAGATACTGCAAAACAACTGTTAATATTAGCAAAGTCAATTCTAATGTATTAAACATGGAGGGAGAAGCCATATTTTCAAATTGGAGATCTGGTGAAAAGTGAGAAAAAGGCAATATTTAGAAATATTGGATTATGAATAACACAAGGAATATGATAATGTTTAGATGGTGGGGAAGAATTAAAAGTAGATTATTTTACTATTTTGTTTACTATTATACTTTGTTATTTTATTATTATTGTTTGTTCCTAAACACCTGGATATGAAATGTACTATTGCAGAAAATAATTACACTAAAGGGGACACTTACTTCTTAAGATCTGACTACTTTCATACTGCTTGTGCAATCTGGGCAAGATGAAAACAAACTAAGCCATGGGTCACTTAAATTTTCAACATTTAAATGAGACAAACTTTAATGAGAAAAAAAGAAAACAGAAATTAGTTTCTGAATTATTTAGAAATATCACAGGAGATGAAAACTGCTTAGTAGTTTCCACTGTGTGGATAATGCATCATGATCAATAAACAAATGCTAGCCTTACCTTAAGAGCAAATATAGAAATGCATTATTAAAGCAGAATAAAATAGGCTGGCTTCATTATTCCTGCAAATTTAATGGTATGTGTATGGCTTAGAAGCCACTCTTAAATTTTAATATAGCCCATTTTAATTGCACCAATGACAAATCAAAAATAAATTTTATATGTAGATGCTCTTCAGAGACTATAATAGTTTTAATCAGGAAAGTTTCTCTTGTTTTGCATATGGAAAACTCTGTTCATGATTTAGATTCACAAAAAATTCAGGTGGTATCTGATAGAATAATTATTTAAGGGAGTAGATGCTTAAGTTCACCCTAAGTTAGGAATAAGACATGCTTCATTCACCTCTACTATTTATTTTGAAATGATTCACTTTAATTTCAAAATCTCCCAATTAACCAGAATTAACAAAATACCTACTTCAGAATTCACTGATGAGATTAAACAAAGTAAACATAAGCTTTTGTCTGTCTTGCTTGTTAATTTCTTCTTAAAAAAATAATTACAAGTATTACCAGAGACAGGTCCTCATTCCACATTCTCTATTTCTCATTTCCCAGAGACAAACACAGTGCAGAGGTTTGAAGCTTCTGTTTATCAGTCCTATGTATTTTTTAAAATATCTGTTCTATATTTGTACATTCATATAGGAATATATGTAAAGTTTTGTAACTGAATGATTTCATAGCATTTCAAACTTTTGCAAGTTGGATTTTATTCTTGTATTATGTATGACTTATTTTCTATTCTTGAAATATTTGTAGATTTAATTATCCATGTAAAGGATTCCATTGTTTAAATGAAATATAATTAATAAGTATAGTGAGTTTATTTCCAAATGTTTGATGTTGTTAATACTAAAACAGTGAACCATCTCAACCTTGTCACATCTTTTAATGTGCTAGAGAAATTCTAGGATGCAAATTTAAACAGAAAATTGATTTTCAAAGTTGTAACACTTCTGCTTCATTGTAAATTGTACTGCTTGCTGTCATCCCTTAGACATACTTAGTGTTACGTGATGCTAGGGTTTTCTTGTTTTATTTTGTTTTGTTTTGTTTTGCCAGTGTTAATAGTTTAGAAATAGCAAAAGGAAAAATAGTTTTTGGATTATATAAGTGTATTTTCAGTTTTTGGGCGACTTCTTTTTATTTTAGCATGAGTATTACGTTAATAGGTTTTCCCATTATTTGCTTCTGAATTGGCTGATTTAATTCTGATTGTTGGTAGTTATTATTTTTATCCCATTCTTTGGTTATTGAAATAAAAAAGACATCTTTATTACAGTTTTAAAATTTAACATTCTTTTTTGCTGAAGATCTTTTCATATTTTATTGCGCATGCAGTTATAAATTTTTATAGTTTTTTGTTGTATGCTCTATTTAAAAATCTGCTTCACATTAGTTTCATGGAAATTCTCATAAACTTCCAATAATTATATGTATTGGATTATTCACATTTTTTAGGTGCAATCTTCTCAATGCCATTGTATCTTATCAATTATGATAGGACATCTTCGTTTTTGCATTAAAACACCACAAAAAGGCGAGCTTTGTGGATAGGGAGTAAAGCTGGCACTCCATATAGGAACTGGTTCGAATCCTGGATGCTAAACTTCCAGTACAGCTCCCTGATAATGCACCTAGGAAAACAGCAGAACATGACCCAAGTGCTTGGGCCCCAGAACCCATGTGGAAAATCTGGAGGAAGCTCCTGGCTCCTGCCTTTATCTCAGCTCAGTCCCAGCCATTGACGCAGTTTGGGGAGTGAACAAGCAGATGAAGGACCTCTCCATGTCTCCATCTCTCTCCTTGTAAATCCACCTAAATAAAAATAAACTTTATAAAAACAAAAAAAGTAAAAACAAAAATATTCAAATATTCAGTGCTATGTGATATGAGAAATTAATATGGATTATATATGTATATTTTAAAACAGAAAGATTTATAGAACTAACTGAGCTCTGTTTTTACAAACTTTCTGATGCTGGCAAAGACTTGGATGATATTGTGGAAAGTGTGGTGACAAGAAAGTAGATTTTCAGTTGCTCAACCAAATTTTCAAATGGTTATCTTCATTTTTCCAAATCATTAAATTCTCAGTATTAACAAAGTTTAAAATAGCATTTAAGAGAGATTGCAAGATGGCAGAGTAAGGAGGAAGCTTACACTGAAGGCATAGAGAGCAAGAAAGGATTAGAAGGATTTTTTAGTGAAATAATAGCAGAAAACTTCCCAGGTTTGGACAACGAAAGGGACATCCAAGTACAGGAAGCACACAAAACTTCCAATAGACATGACTAGAAAAGATCCTCACTATGACATATTGTAATCAAACTCACTACAGTGAAACATAAAGAGAAGATTGTAAACTGTGCATGAGAGTAACGCCAGATTAATTTCAGAGGATCCCTAATTAGACTCACAGCACATTTCTCATCAGAAACCCTATAGGCTAGGAGAAAATGGCAAGACATAGTCCAAGTCTTAAGAGAAAAAAAACAGTCACCCCAGAATATTATACCCTGCAAAATTCTCACTTGTGAATGAAGGTGAATAAAGACCTTTCATAACAAACAGAAATTGAAAGAATTTGTCAATTCCTGTACAGCCCTGCAAAGGATGCTTAAAGATGTATTGCATATAGAAACAAAGAAACATGGTCATCAATACAAAAGAAAGCAAGAAGAAAATCTCTCAGTAAAAGATCAAAGGAAATTCAAAGTATAAATTAGAAATATTTTTGGAAAAATGGTAGGGCAAAGTCGTTACTTAACAATAGTCACATTGAATGTAAATGGCCTCAACTCCCCAGTTAAAAGACACAGACTGGCTAAATGGATTAAAAAACAAAACCCATCTATTTGCTGCCTAGATGAAAAACATCTCACCAACAAAGATGCACGCAAATTGAAAGTGAAAGGATGGAAAAAGAATTCCATGCCAACAGAAACTAAAAAAAGAGCTGGTGTATCCATCTCAATGTCAGATAAAATAGACTTTAACACAGAAACTCTTAAAAGAGACAATGAAGAACACTATATAATGATTAAATGATCAATTCAATAGGAAGATGTAACTATTAAAAATTAATATGCACTGACAAAATCATTGGTCCAACTAACCAATAAAAGGAAAGAGAAGACCCAAATTAATAAAATTAGTGTTGAAAAAGGAAATGCAACAACATACACCACAGAAATAAAAAGAATCATCAGAAATTACTACAAAGAGTTGTATGCCAACAAATTGGGAAACGTTGGCAGAAATGGATATATTCCTGGATACATACAACCTATCCAAATTGAGCTATGAAGACAGAAAACCTAAACAGACCTATAACTGAGTCAGAAATCGAATCAGTAGTAAAGGCCCTCCCAACAAAGGAAAGCCCAGGACTGGACGGATTCACTGCTGAATTCTACCAGACATTTGAAGAAACAACTAACTCAAGTTCTTCTCAAGTTATTCAAAACAATCCAAAAACAGGGGATCCTCCAAAATTCTTTCTATGAAGCCAGCATCACCTTAATTCCTAAACCTGAAAAAGATGCAGCAAAGAGAATTGCAGACCAATTTCCCTGATGAACTTAGACACAAAATACTTAAGAAAATTCTAGCCAATAGAATCCAACAACACATCAGAAAAATCATCCACCTAGACCAAGTGAGATTTTTTCCCTAAAATGCAAGGAATGGTTTAAAGTATCCATGTGATACACCACATTAACAAACACTGAACAAAAACCATATGATTATCTCAAAAGATACAGAGAAAAAATTGATGAATTATAATACCCTTTCATGATGAAAACCCTAAGTAAATTGGGTATAGAAGGGACATTCCTCAATACAATCAAGGCAATTTATGACAAACCCACAGCCAGCATCATATTAAATGGGGAAAAGTTGGAAGCATTCCCATTGAGATTTGGTACCAGACAGCGATGCCCACTCTCACCATTGCTATTCAATATAGTACTGGAAGTTTTAGTCAGAGTCATTAGGCAAGTAAAAGAAATCAAAGGGATACAAATTGGGAAGGAAAAAGTCAAACCACCCCTAGTTGCAGATGATGTGATTCTTTATTTAGGGGATCCAAAGAACTCCACTAAGAGATTATTGGAACTCATAGAAGAGTTTGGCAAATTAGCAGGATATAAAATCAATACACAAAAATCAACAGCCTTTGTATACACAGACAATGCCATGGTTGAGAAAGAAATTCTAAGTTCAATCCCATTCGCAAAAGCTACAAAAAAATCAAATACCTTGGATAAACTTAAGCAAGGATAAACTTAAGCAAAGATTTTTATGATTAGAATTACAAAACATTATAAAAAATTAAAAATTAATCTCAATGAAGAATGAGATGGGAGAGGGAGTAGGAGATGGGATGACTTGTGGGTGGGACGGCAGGTATAAGGGGAAAGAACTGCTATATTCTGAAAGCTGTACCTATGAAATTTTATTTATTAAATAAAAGCTTTCTAAAAAGATAGCATTCAGAGTATTTCTTTATAATAGTACTTTTTTCAAAATGAACTCTTTGGAAGTAATTTCCAGGCAATCAATTTGGGTGTTTATTTGAAATTTGAGCACTGTTATAATTTTAAACACATTTGGAAATTCTTCAAATTCTTCAATCTTGCATCCTTGAAGACCTTAATCTTGCTGATTTTAACTGCAACATGCTGTGTGTGTTTTGCTTTCTTGCCATACTTTCTGGACATGCTGCGATAGTTTTCAAAATACACTTCACTTTGTAACCTTATCCTCATCAAATGCTTCCTATTACTAGGGAAAAATTAATACTCCCAAAACATTTATTTAGTCATTGAAATTGAATGTTTTTTTCTTTACAGGATAAAGTCACACTTTGTGGGAAATTATTAATAACCTTTAAAGTTACTTAACTTTCTCATGTCTATTTTTCCATTACAGTTATTTTCCTCTTCAGGTAAACCTGTTTATTTTCATTGTTTTTGTTAGCCATCTATTAGTTCATGCTTCACTATGCAATACTTTCTCCAAATACACTATATAAAAATTATTTAAATAGAATTCTTTTCAGAGGATGGGATTTTTGCACTGTGGTTTAAGTTGCCACTTGCAATGCAGACATTCCATATCAGAGTGCCTCTTTGAGTCCTGGCTGCTTTGCCTCCAGTCCTGCTTCCTGCTAATCTATGTGGGAAGACAATAGAAGATGGGTCAAGTGCTTGGGCCCCTGCCACCCATAAGGGAGTCCAGAATGGTGTTTCCAGCTCCTGGTGGCAGCCCAGCCTAGACTTGACAGTTGCAACCATTTTCTCAGTGAGCTAGCAGATAGACAATGTCTCTTTCTCTCTGTGTCTCTCCCATTCCTCTCTGTCAATTTTTCTTTAAAACATATAAATGAATAACTCTTCTTTGAAAAAGTAAAATCCTCCTCAAAACATAGTTTCCTAATTATTAATCTGTTGCTGTGATTAAATTGATCACCTCTTTTGTCTATGGTACTTACCTTTTTTTCAATTATATTTATGCATGTATTTATTTCAGATATAACAATTTTTAACATTTTACCATATTCACTTCATATGTATATATTCTATACATGCACATACGTACACAATTTTTCTCAAAAACAGGAATATTAATATCAAGTAATATTTACAAATATCATCTTTACTGAAATATACCCTCTGCATGATTATGTACTCGCCTTTCCTCACTTTGCGATCATTTTATGCCACTTGCCTCTTGTAAAAGACGTATGTAATCTTTGTGATATTTTCTTCATTTTGTTTTCTTTGTATTTTAAACTGTTCCTTACTTGAAAAACATTTTAATGTCTTCAGGGAGATGAGCTTACAAATAAATCTAATATTACAAGTAATAATACATGTAGACAAAATGGATGTACCTTCAAAAGGAACATTTCTTAAATATTTAAAAATAAATTAGTATTATTCATTACACCAATAAAATAAAGCAGGAATGTCATGCAATCACCCCAATTGGTGTAGAAAAGACATTTAACAAGTGACAATATTTCTCTAAGACAAAATTTTCTAAAGGCAAGAGGAGAAAACATTGTCTTGGTAGTGGGCATTTGGGAAACAAATTGAGCTAACATCATAGACATTAAAAAAATATGAACGTTTTTTTCTCTGGAATTTGGAACAATGAATTGTTGTTTCTTTCACTTTTTTTTCAGCATTTTACTGTAATTCAGAGATAAGACCGTAAGAAAAGAGACATAAATAAAAAACATAAAGATTGTAAAGGAAAAAGTAGAACTGTATTTATTCATAGAAAGCATTGTAAATTACAATTATCTTCAGGAATATACAAAACAATGAGTAGAACAGGTGAATTTTAAAATGTCATAGTATAAAAATACATCCTACTTTTGTACTATCAAAGAAAAAATGGAAAATGATTTTTACATAAGACCAGTTATAATGGCAACAAATATTATATATTTGAGGACAAAAATAACATAATTGCAAGACATGTATACAAACAGATTTCATTTATATGTTTCTAAAAACAGGCAAAATTTATCTCTATGCATATGTTCCTCTCATGGAAATGCAAAACTTCCTGATCTTTGTCAATGTATTTTCATAGTATTTCTAATTAATTTTAAAATTAATCTGTGACAGAATGATTTAGATCTTTGTTAAGCAGCTCTAGATTCAATGGCTGCTTTAAGTCTTTGGTGTATAATGTAATTGTGTTTGAGACTGCACAACTAATTTACATGCAAAATGATAAATAAATTACTTAACAGTATTTTAGAAATTTAGACAAAATCAAATGTTTAGTCTCAAATGATGACTTAAAAGCTCTCTGTGAATTTAGTATAAATGAGTTCAGAGCTCAAATGCCATAAAAACAAATATTTGCAGACAATTGATACTGTTGACAATTTGTATGTTGATCTGACATTGAAAATTTATATACCTGTTTTATTAACAGCTTTATCACTGACATCTATTCTCCATTATGATGACAATGCTATTATTACTCATAGTCGGGATTTTATCATTACCAGAGTAGCAGCACATCATCCAAAGTCCTGGCTTAAATCCCCTCTGCTCATCCATAATTTCTAATATTTATGCTCTTTAATGCACTGTAACCCTCAATCAAGACTCCACTCTTGTGTGTATCCTTTGAATGTTCCTCATTCTTCCTAATGCAGGTTAAATTCACAATTCATTATGAATCACAGATATTCCCTCTTTCGCTCCTAGTGCCTCAAATCACTGCATCTACACACAAAATACAAGTTCTATGCTGTAGATGTACTCAGATCTATATCTTTTCTTTGTATTGGCTTATAAAGATAAACATTGCTGGACAAAAGGCATATACCTTTTCCAACAGGGATCATTATAAATTAGTGATTTGCAACTACAAATGTATAAACTACCCTGTGCTATAGGGCAGTGGGGTGAGGGAAAAGACAAATCCCCCTGTGGAATGTTGCAGCTTGAAATGGAATGAGAAGGATATCCAAGTTAGGGACTATGGAAGTCCAGTATAGAGAACTAGAGCACTAGTAGGACTGAGAAAACATTCTGTGAGAAGTCCTGATGCAGGGTGGCAGAGTAACAATGCGGTGAGAATAGCATTCACACAGGATGTGAGAAGACCTGGTTTGAGTACTAGAGCCAAGGAACACAACACCAGCATATTCCATCCAGTCGTCTGCGTTTTCATATCTGTCACATCCTTCTGTAGTAGTGACCCATTTGGCGCCAACGTTCCTCAAAGTATGAATTCAGTTTACTGTAGCGAGTAATTGGTGTAGGGAAATTTTCAAAAAATTGAAATACTGGAACACAATGATTATTATTGTATTATGTTGATATGGTTACTAACTCATAGCTTTGCAATTGAGAGATTATATAGCTCTAATACCAATGCCTTATATTTAATTTATAATGCCATCTGCCCAAGGAATCACTACTACTGGTGAAATGTACAATTGCATGTAGGCAGAGCCTAAAAAACATACCAACAATCACTTTTATGCATATACAAGAATGGAGGGGATAGATTTAGTTTTAACAGTGAATCATAGGCCGGCGCCATGGCTCACTTGGCTAATCCTCCTCCTGTGGTGCCGGCACCCCAGGTTCTAGGGAGGTGAACCAACGGAAAGAAAGACCTTTCTGTCTGTCTGTCTCTCTCTCACTGTTTAAATCTGCCTGATGAATCATAACAGGAAGTCTGAGCCACAGTAGGGTGGGGAGGGTATGTAGGCAGGGTGTGGCAGAGACCCAACTGAATTTTGAAACCAAGCAGATCTTTCATTTTAATATTCAACAAGCATACTAAATGTAAGTGAACAGCTTTAGTTAGAATTAAATTTATACACATCATGTTAAGTACACAACTCAGTTGGTTTCTAGTGTGTTCAGAGTCACTCACTTATCAGAATAATCTAATCACAGTTTATTTTCCTCACTTCACAAAGAAACTCCACAGAATTTAATAGCGACTCAAATTCCTGCTCTCTCCCTATTCAGTCTTAGTATACCACTAGTCTGTCCTGTGCCTCTGTAGATTTGACCTGTTGTAATCATGTCAATAGATACAGAAACTTGCTAGAAAGGACAAACTCCCAGACAATTTGAGTACCAGAATTAATAACGATGGTAATGGATTATAGTCCATTACTAAGTATGGTTATATACATTACAGGGCCCCTTGTTCCCAAAGGCAAGTAAAAAGTGACATTGAAGGTAGAAAAATGTGGCCAGTAAGATAAACTGCTGCTTGAAATATTTGCATTCCACATTAGAGTGCTGGTTAGAGCCCCAGCAACTCTACTTTTTTTTTTTTTTTTTTTTTTTTTTCACAGGCAGAGTGGACAGTGAGAGAGAGAGAGAGAGACAGAGAAAGGTCTTCCTTTTGCCACTGGTTCACCCTCCAATGGCCGCCACAGCCGGTGCGTTGTGGCTGGCACACCGCGCTGATCCGAAGGCAGGAGCCAGGTGCTTCTCCTGGTCTCCCATGAGGTGCAGGGCCCAAGCACTTGGGCCATCCTCCACTGCACTCCCTGGCCACAGCAGAGAGCTGGCCTGGAAGAGGGGCAACCAGAACAAAATCCGGCGCCCTGACTGGGGCTAGAACCCGGTGTGCCGGCGCCGCAGGAGGAGGATTAGCCTATTGAGTCGCGGTGCCGGCCATCCGGCTTCCTGCTACTGTATTTGGGAAGGTAGCAGATGATGGTCCAAGTATTTGGGTTCCTGCCAACCATGAGGGAGATCTGCATGGAGTTCCTGGATCCTAGCTTCAGCCTGACTCACTCCTGGCAGTAGCGCCCATTGGGGAGTTAACCAGAAGATGGAAGATGTCTCACTATCTCTTCCTTTCTTCCTTTTTCTTCCTTCCTTCCTTTATTCCCCCTCCTTACCTCCCTCCCTCCCTTTTTTCCTTCCTTCCTTCCTTTCTCCACCCCATCTCTGTCTTTCAAATAAATAAATAAATAATCTTTATAAAATATAACTGGAGTGGGCACTGTGGCACAGGAGGTTAGCCTCTACCTGCAGCACTGGCATTCCATATGGACACTGATTCAAATCTCTGCTGCTCCACTTCGATCTAACTTCGTGCTAATGGGCCAGGAAAAGCAGCAGGAGATGGCCCAAATACTTGGCCCCCTGAACCCATATGGATCTGTTAGAAGCTCCTGGATCCTGGCTTCAGGTCACCCCACAACTTTCCATTGTGGCCATCTGGGGAGTGAACAAGCAGATGGAAGATCTCTCTGTCTATCCCTCTCCCTTTCAAATAAATGAATAAATCTTTAAAAACATATAATTGAGGAAAGACAAAATGTCTTCCCATAAAAATGTGTTATATATGTAACAGGATATATGGTGATTGGTGGTATTATAACAACATAACATTATAAAATATAATTGTGATGTCGTAATTTTATTTAACACAAAAAAGGATGACACCTCACTAAGATGATATCTAGGTACTGATCAAAAGATTTTTCTGACTTACTTTCTCAGAAATTCTTTTATTGCTCCTTCAAAATTTAACGTTTAGCAACTTAATGTTCAATCAATATAATGAAACCAAATCATTAAATATCTTTATAACCCCTAATTTTGAAAAGAATTTTTTTTTTTGGTGCTGTCAAGAATGCTTTATAGGCTCTGACAATGTTAGGGGACATTTCTGATATGTTATTTAGAAATATAACTTCTAATACAGTTCTAGCTGATAATTCTCATAGAATAAGTCTACCATTCTAGTGGATTTTTTAAAAACTAACTTTTCATACAAACCTGTTTACTGTATGTCTGAAGAGGTTTCATATGTAATTAATATGACAATATTTTAATGTTTCCTTTGATATTTCTTATATTATGACAATTGTAGAAGAAATAAAAATTGGCTTCATGATTTGTACATAAAAAAAAAAATCTTGCTAGGCCGGCACCATGGCTTAACAGGCTAATCCTCCGCCTTGCGGCGCCGGCACACTGGGTTCTAGTCCCGATCGGGGCGCCAGATTCTATCCTGGTTGCCCCTCTTCCAGGCCAGCTCTCTGCTATGGCCCGGGAAGGCAGTGGAGGATGGCCCAAGTGCTTGGGCCCTGCACCCGCATGGGAGACCAGGAGAAGCACCTGGCTCCTGGCTTCGAATCAGTGCGATGAGCCGGCCGCAGCGGCCATTGGAGGGTGAACCAACGGCAAAAAGGAAGACCTTTCTCTCTGTCTCTCTCTCTCACTATCCACTCTGCCTGTCAAAAAAAAAAAATATTGCTTCTGGGGCTGGCACTGTGGAATTGGCACTCCAGCCTCCTGATTCAGAGTGGTTAGAGTCATGGCTGCTCTGCTTCCAATCCATCTCTCCTGGGAAGGACACACAGAAGATGGTGCAAGTGCTTAGGCCACTGTCACACATGTGGGAGACCTGGGGTCCTGGCTCCTGGCTTGCATCTGGACCAGCACTGGTTATTTTGGCCATTTGGGGAGTGAACCAGTGGATGAAAGTTTATCGTCTATCTCATTCTGTGTCACTATGCCTTTTAAATGAATAAATAAACCTTAAAAAAAATCTGTTTTGTATTCTATTACTGTATCTTTAATTTGAAGAAAAATAATTTTAAAACTCCCTAATAATAGGTTCATCCAAATTTCACATAATAATTCCCACCATTTCAGTTCCCAGCTAAATATTAAAAATAAATTTTTAATTTTTAGTAAAAGCTAAGGAGTATCCAGCAATAGCAAAAGCTCTATAGTAAAGACTGAGCTAGAAAAAAATGAAGTGGTCATAAATTTCTTCTAGAAATCTTGATTTCTTTGTCATCTACTAACACCTAATTTATTTTTCACCTGACTTGTGATACCTAATTATGCAGCTTTTTTTGTAAGATGTTATCAGTTTAATGACCCTTTTAAAGAAATTTTCACTATATTATGGCAAGTTCCTTTGACTTGTACTTTCTTTCTTTTTTCATACACAATTTTATTCATTTCTGCCAGTAACAGCTTGTTGGAATCCACTATGAACAATTGAGGAGAGAGTGAAACATTCTATTATCAACCTTAAAAATTTTAGTGATAATTTCTAAAGGCTTCAGTGGTGGGGAATGTTTGGGCCCCCACACTACTAGGTGGTGTCTCCCACTTGGGTGACAGGGAGGCAAAGCACACGAATCGTCCTCTGCTGCACATTAGCAAGAAGCTGTATTAGAAGTAGAGATGTAAATCAATTCCAGCACTCTGACATGGGATATGACATTGGGATATGCATCCCAAGCAGTAGCTTAATACACTATCCCCAAACACCCACTCTCTAATTTGTTTTAGTTAAAGCTTTGGCATAGCGGGTACAACCTTTTAAAGCCAGACAGTCTTATCATTTTATACAGATTTTCAGCTGAAAAGGAGGTTTATGAAAAGAAGTTGACATTTATAAAACAGAAATTCTTCCCAATAGTACCAAATATGTTTTAAATTAAATATATTGCTTGTTACTCAGTCCATAATCTAATTAATTGACAGAGATAAACTAGAAATTCACTCTTTTTTTGTTTTTATCTAGTATAAATAGGGTTTTAATTAGCTGACAAACTGGGCTTTATCAATGTTTAAAAAGAATATTAATAATATATTAACCCATTACTATATAGAGTCCTTCTGGATTCTTAGGTTATTGACTGTGTGGCTGATAGTTGAGCATTAACGTGCAATCGGTTCTCCTACTGTCCGAGACTCTCCCTGTGAAAGGAGTCTTGTTCTCAAGGAGACACATTTTTTGCTCTCGGGTCATCAGCGTGCCATTTAATGCATCATTAGTTTAATAGAGAAAGTCTGATCTAGTGCATGGAACGGTATCCCAGAGGCTCAAAGTTGTTTAACTAATTTAATACTACTCTTGAATCTTGGGAAAGTGATGCTGAATTCAGATGTGAGTTAGATCTAATTTGTGTTATAAGTTTTATTGGGAATAATGCTGTGTGTGGAGGGGTGCTGAAAGGCAATCAGCTCCTATTTTATATAAGTCTTAAAGGGACTTGTAGCCTAATCTGAAGTAGCAATGCGATGTGGAAGATAAATGGAAAAATAAGTCTCCAGGGATCCTCTAGTATAATGCTAAAGCCAGAATTATTTCAATATTTCATCTAATAAGAAATGGAAATCAAATGCTCAATTGTGCATACATTATACATGGAGTGGTATTTATGAGAACATCTAGATAATACGTCTTTACAGTCACCTAAGGGATTAAGCTTTATTTTATTCCATGATGTTACTATTTTTGCTGTCTTCTGTGTTAACTATCTTCTTCTACTTTATAGACAGGATCTTCCTTATGTCCATTTATAATTTAAAATATTTATATCATTAGTGTGTAAATATTAGTATTTGAACAATTCACCCAAAAACTTTCACTCAGTGTCTATTATTTTAAGCACATTGGTTTACAACAGAAGTGCAAATACTGATGCTTCCTTTAACCAAACTGTTTCAATTGGAAAGTCATTTACATGACTGCAGTATGAGTGTGTAACACAGGGCAGCTCCATTGCTAAATACTTTCTTTACAGCACCCCAACTAATTTCCCATTGCTTCATGTTGTATCTGTTGATACTAAAATTATCAAATTACATCAGGAACAAAACCTGTCAAAGAGAGGCATTTTGATGTTTGTAACACCAAGGTGATGGCTTCCTTTGTGAAAACTCAGTAAGAAGGCATTAGGGTAAGCTTATTTAAGGATTTTATCTTGTCTGAGGTGATTTTAAGGAAGGATCAAAGAATTAGGGGTTACTCTGGAAATTGTAAGGAAGCAGAGATAAAATTCTGATGGTGTATTTTAAAGAGGCTTCCTGTGAAAGCTAGAATAATACGAGGAATCTAAAGTCCTAATTGGCTAAAAGGCAGGAGTATCAAGTTATCTAGAAAAAGTCCATTTGGTAAGTTTTACAGTTTACACTCTGCCCTTAGATTTTTCCATGATGATCTATCTCTCCATGACTGCCATAAAGAGGGCTTTTCTCAGGTTTGTGACCTTTGAGAATGATTTGGGTCATCAGAAGTGCACTAAGATCTAGCTGTTTCTATCACACAGGAGCCTGTCATTCAGTGACTGCTTTGTTTATATCAGTGTGTTGCCAATACCTTATATCAACAGTTTTACCTTAGAATATGAAGGCTTAAAGATATAAACAAATTTTAATTCTATTAACAACAGGATAAAATTCAGGTTGGATTTTCATCCAAGGAAAAATGTGAGTAGTTCAAATAATTACAGATATCCAGAAAATTTATTTATTTTTTATCTTTAGCTTAAAAAAGGTATACACATCTCTAGAATTTCAAAATATATGAGACAGCAACTGATACATTTCATAAAAAAAGGATGAATTAGCAATTACATTTGGAGGCCAGGATTTTTTGCCCATTAATTAGAACAAGTAGGAGGGAAGAGGAGTATTTAAATTTACTAAATTTCACTGTTAATCTTTTGGCCTACTTTATATTTGTAGAACCCTTCAACCGCCAGAGTGTGCATATTCTTCTCAAGAACACATAAAACATTCACCAATACAGGAAGTATTCTGGGCAAAATAGGAAAATTTTAAATTTTAAAAGAATAGGATAGAAGTAAATAAAATTGAAAAGAGAATAATTATAGAAAAATAAGTGAAACCATTTTTTTTAAGATCACGGTGGGCATTTAACCTAATAGTTAAGATAATTGTTAGGATGCCTCTACCTCATATCTGAGTGCCTGAGTTGGACATCAGTTTTGGCTCTTGGCTCCAGCTTACAGCTAATGATGAACTGATGAGCTGAAGACTCAAGTTATTAGACCCCGTACACGCATGTGGGAGACCCAGTGTGGCAGACGTTAGGGAAACAAAACTACAGGTAAAAACTCTCTCTCTCCTCCTCCTCCCTTGCTCTCAAATGAAAGCGGAAAGTTTCTTTAAAAATTTTAAACACAAGGTCATAAATGCAATCCAAAAGAGTTTAGGAATGATTTCTTCCCTGAGGAACGATTCTCATGTGCATAAAGCTCCCTTGTACTTGTACAGTAGTCCACTGAGATCCCCATCAGATGACCGAGCTCAACCATTTCAAAATCTTGACTATAGAGGCTGTACATTGATAACTGATCGTTGTTTAACCTCTTTAGGCTCTTTCGTCACTTAAAATGTATCACAAAACAGAATAGCAATATAATGCTAAGACTCTGAAAAAATGTTAACATACTGAACAAGATAACATGAGACAAAACTACTGATTCTAGAGACATTAAAAGGTTAACACATAATTAATATAAACCATACATTGTCCATGCATAAAACAACTTAGATGATGCTAATTCCTGAAAGTTCGCTCAAGAAAAAAAAATAGGCAACTTGGATAGTCCTAATTCTAATAAAGAAATTATGTCTTTACTTAAAAACATTAAAGTCTCTATGGTTCCACTATAAGGAAGAATAGCACTTCTATATATCTCTTCCAGAAAGTACAATAGTTGAGAGTATAAGGGATCTACAAAAAGTTCACAGAAAATGTGCATGAAGAAATGCCAAATTTCTGGCCAGCGCCGTGGCTCAATAGACTAATCCTCCGCCTTGTGGCCGGCAAACTGGGTTCTAGCCCTGGTCGGGGTGCTGGATTCTATTCTGGTTGCCCCTCTTCCATGCCAGCTCTCTGCTATGGCCCGGGAAGGCAGTGGAGGATGGCCCAAGTCCTTGGGCCCTGCACTCGAATGGGAGACCAGGAGAAACACCTGGCTCCTGACTTTGGATCAGTGCCATGCACCAGCCGCAGCAAGCCGGCCATGGTGGCCACTGGAGGGTGAACCAAGGGCAAAAGGAAGACCTTTATCTCTGTCTCTCTCTCTCTCACTGTCCACTCTGCCTGTCAAAAAAAAAAAAAAAAAGCCGATTTTCAGATTTCAACATTTTTCAGCACCAAAATAAAATACAACTTTTAAATCCATTTTTCCATGAAGCAATATCTTATTTCATAAGTCATTCCATAAGCATTTTGTAATATGGAAATCAGACAAAGATATTACAGAGATAATGAAAAGCTACATTAACTGCGTCTGAGACATAGACACAAAGATCTTTAACAACATATTTGAAAACTGAATGTATGTGTACAGGGTGTGAAGGAGAGAGACAGAGAGAAGGGAACAGAAATTATACATTATGGGGGCCAGTGCCGTGGGGCAGTAGGTTAATCTTCCTCCTGCGGTGCTGGCATCCCATGTGGGCACTGGTTCTAGTCCTGGCTGCTCCTCTTCCAATCCAACTCTCTGCTATGGCCTGGAAAAGCAGTAGAAGATGCACATGGGAGACGTGCATCCACGTGGGAGACTGGGAAGAGGCACCTGGCTCCTGGCTTCAGTTCAGCGCAGTTCCAGCTGTTGTGGCCATTTGGGGAGTGAACCAACAGACAGAAGACCTTTCTCTGTCTCTCCCTGTAACTGTCTATAATTCTACCTCCCAAATAAATAAGTAAAACACTTATAAAAAAAGAAATTATGTTATGACTATGTGGAATATAATAACCTAAAATTATGTGGAGTATAATAACATAAAAATTCAAAGTTGGTTAAAACTCAATCAACATTGTAATCCACATATTTACAAAGCAAAATAAGAAAATATGTAAGATCATATTAGTAAATGAAGAAAGGCATTTGGCATCCAGCTATGATAAATTCCACCCATAAATTAGGAATAAAAACAAATTTAATAATATAATCAAGACAATGAACTATAACTCATCAATAAATATGAACAAATCATTGATTCATGTAGGAATAGAGATTCTGCTTTATAAATTATTCTGTTTTCAATATTTTCTTTTCTAAATTTTTATTAACAATAATTGGACATGTTGATGAACTACAATGTGACTTTTGAATACATGTATACAATGTGTACTGATCTATATAGGGCAATCATCATTTCCCCTTCTTTGACATTATTTGATGATTGGCGACTGGGAGCTTCCTTCTATTTGTTCATACAATATATACTAGGTTACTGTGAACTATGGTTTCCCCACTTGCGGGGTGTGAGTGCGGCCGTGGCGTGGCCAGGCCAGGCCTGGGAACTCCACATGCACAGCTGCCCCCGGATGCCCCCGCCCGAGCTGCACGGAACGGAGCCAAGCCCGCGAACTAACCTGAGCCAGGGCCCGAGGAGCCAGCCAGCGAATGTCCTGGGGATGGCAGCGCAGGGAGGGACCCGGTGTGCGTGCATGTGGCCTAGGCCACCGCCATGGCGTACAGCGACACCACCAGGTGCGTGGTGGTGGCGGCTCCGGCCCCCGGACCGGGCAGCGCCAAGGAGGGGTCAACTTGGAGTGCGCCTAGCTCCAGGAGGCGCAGGACCGGCTGCAACGCCTACAGGAGGACTTCATCTACAGCCTTCAGGCACTGGAGGACCAGGACTGTGGGCTGGAGCGTGTGCACAGCTGCCGCCATGATGCCGCTGTGCCCAGGACCGACCATGAACAGGCTGCTGTCGCGCGAGGAGGGGGAGTGGATCCTGGAGCAGCTCAGCTGCCACAGCCCCCCTCCCAGCAGCAAGAGGACTGTTGGGAACCAGACGGAGAGGGACCAGGCTGCCCTGCGAGAGGGGCAAATAAGATGGCGCCCAGAGGAAGTAAGATGGGCGGAATACAAAGTTATTTACCACTAAAACTAATTGGCTGCACAACATCAGGGGAGGTAACAAAACTAGTAACAAGTGTATAGACATATGGCTAGTCCTATAGAAATCCCCCCATAAGGTGACTTTTTAAGTGATTGGTTGGTCCTTAGCCCTGCCCCAATGACTCTTCAATATAATCATTTCATGTCTTTGGAATATATATCTAAGTAGTGAGATTTGCTCTAGCATATGGCAGTTCTATCTCTAATTTATTAAGAAATCTCCATGGCTGGCGCCGCAGCTCAATAGGCTAATCCTCCGCCTGTGGCGTTGGCACCCCTGGTTCTAGTCCCGGTTGGGGTGCCAGTTCTGTCCTGATTGCTCCTGTTCCAGTCTAGCTCTCTGCTATGGCCCAGGAGTGCAGTGGAGGATGGCCCAGGTCCTTGGGCCCTGCACCCGCATGGGAGACCAGGAGGAAGCACCTGGCTCCTGGCTTTGGATCAGCGCAGCGCGCCAGCTGCAACGCGCTGGCCGTAGCGGCCCCTTTGGGGGGTGAACCAATGGAAAAGGAAGACCTTTCTCTCTGTCTCTCTCACTGTCTAACTCTTCCTGTCAAAAATAAATAAATAAAAAAAAAGAAATCTCCATACTGTTTTCCCTAGTGACTGTAGGAATTTGTAGTCCCACCAATAGTATACAGGAGTTCCCTTTTCTCCATATCATCACCAGTACTACTTATTTTCTGTAATTTTGTAATAACCATTCTGATATGTGAAGCGATATCTAATTTTAATTTTGATTTTCATTTCCCTGATGGCTATAGATATTAAGCATTTTTTCATATATTGTCAGCCACCAGTATTCTTTTTGAAAAAAATTGCTTATGCCTATTTTAGTTTATTTGCTGCATATTTAATATACAAAATTACCTACATTTAACATAAACATTTCTATGCATTTGGCCATATGCATATATCCATGCTGCAATCACAAAATTGCCTATTTCTTAACTTGAATGTTTGCTTTGTTGTTGTTGTTGAGTTTTTCAAGTTCTAAAATTTTCTGAATATCAATCCTTTGCTGAATAAGTAGTTTGGAGATATTTTCTCCCATTCTGACAGATGTTTCTTCAATATATTGGTTGTTTCCTTTGCTGTGCAGAAGCTTTTGAGTTTGATATAATCCCATTTTTGTTGCTTGTATAAATGTATTTTGCTAAGTGTAAAAAGACAGATCCATAAGGCAAGATATTTTTGTGATTTAACTTATTTGATTTTTCTGGAAAAGGCAACATGATTGGGATGGAAATGTCCTAGTGGTTGCTGAGAGTTGGAGGAGGGAACATCTGATTATAAAGGGACTAATTGCACAAGAGAATTTTTACATTTGTGGAATAATTCTGAACGGTATAGTTGTACTGGACACATGTCTCTGTGGTGGATATGTCTCTTTGAAAAAGGATATATCTCAAAGAACAAACTTTAATGTGTGCAAATATTTATACTTTTTAAATACTAGAATGTGGAATGGGCAAGTATGAAATGCAAGCTGTAGAAAATTGGCCTTTCTGGCTGGCTCCCTGGCTCAATAGGCTAATCCTCCAGCTGCAGCACTGACACACCGGGTTCTAGTCTCGGTCGGGGCGCCGGATTCTGTCCTGGTTGCCTCTCTTCCAGGCCAGCTCTCTGCTGTGGCCCAGGAGTGCAGTGGAAGATGGCCCAAGTGCTTGGGCCCTGCACCCCATGGGAGACCAGGAGAAGCACCTGGCTCCTGCCTTGGTTCAGCGCGGTGCGCCGGCCGCAGCGCGCTGGCCGCGGCGGCCATTGGAGGGTGAACCAATGGCAAAAGGAAGACCTTTCTCTCTGTCTCTCTCTTTCTCACTGTCCACTCTGCCTGTCAAATAAATAAAAACCAACAGAATGGGAAAAAATATTCGCAAACTATACTACAGATAAAGGATTGATAACCAGAATCTACAAAGAAATCAAGAAAATCCACAACAACAAAACAAACAACCCACTTAAGAAATGGGCCAAGGACCTCAATAGACATTTTTCGAAAGAGGAAACCCAAATGGCCAACAGACACATGAAAAAATGTTCAAGATCATTAGCAATCAGAGAAATGCAAATCAAAACCACAATGAGGTTCCATCTCACCCCGGTGAGAATGGCTCACATTCAGAAATCTACCAACAACAGATGCTGGAGAGGAAGTGGGGAAAAAGGGACACTAACCCACTGTTGGTGGGAATGCAAACTGGTTAAGCCACTATGGAAGTCTGTCTGGAGATTCCTCAGAAACCTGAACATAACCCTACCATACAACCCAGCCATCCCACTCCTTGTAATTTACCCAAAGGAAATTAATTTGGCAAATAAAAAAGCCATCTGCACATTAATGTTTATTGCAGCTCAATTCACAATAGCTAAGACCTGGAACCAACCCAAATGCCCATCAACAGTAGACTGGATAAAGAAATTATGGGACATGTACTCCATAGAATACTATACAGCAGTAAGAAACAATGAAACCCAGTCATTTGCAACAAGATGGAGCAATCTGGAAAACATCATGCTGAGTGAATTAAGCCAGTCCCAAAGAGACAAATATCATCTGTTTTCCCTGATCGGTGACAACTGAGCACCAAAGGGGAAACCTGTTAAGTGAAATGGACACTATAAGCAACAATGAACTGATCAGCTCCTGTCCTGACTTTAGATGTACAATGTAATACTTTATCCTTTTTAGTATTTGTTGTTGTTGTTGACTTGAATAATCACCTTGTAACAATGATCAAATTTGGTCTATGTTATGTCATGATTTTAAGGAATCTTAGTTCAACCAGATATTTTGGATTTTGATATTGGTCTATTATGCTATGTTATATGTGCATACATATTGTATGTCCACATGGGGAAATTTTATTAAGAGTTTTATTTTAAATGGCTTATAGATAAGATTGTCCATAAATTTAAGCTGCTAAAATCAATCAAAGATACATTTTAATTTGTGGGACCTGAATCTGTGTATCATATGTTTTAAACTTGTTGGTAGAAAGAAACTAAAAACATTTTATATAGTTGTGCTTAAGTTTACTGGTTAAACAAACTACACCATCTTAGATATTTAAGAGGTGTTTTCAAATACATGATTCTTAAAATTTATAGAAGGCATTTGACCTTCTGGTAAATGTTTTATTAAGTTCTTATCTAAGGGTTGAAACGGTTTGCTAAGTATTCATGTAATATTGCTATTGTCAGCAAGCGGTCTAGGACTTGCTCCCTCATTTCTCTATTCTAAGCCCAACTTGTTCTTTCATTTCTCTATTCTCTTCAAGGTAGGGAACTAATTCTATTATGAAGGAATCTGTAGGATGCACAATTTAATCTTTAGACCTTATAAGAGATGGCTAACATTTTTCTGTAATAGCATAGCCAAAATAAGAGCTTAAATAATAATCTCATAGCTAGATTCACATCGCCATCAGCGAAGTATACAGTAAGTAGAAAAAAAAAAAACTCCCTTTCAGACAAAAGGGAAAGAAAGTTTTAAAGTGAGAATATAATTTTCCTCATGGGCATTGTCTACCTTAGAAAAACTACTACAGAACATGCCTGTGACTATAGACTTGTAGTTCAGGCCACCGAAGATTAGAGATGGGACATGGGCACTCCCTTGACTTGCATCCTCTGGTCTGCTTTAACACAAACCAGGAGGAAAAGAAAGCTAGGCATCAGAAGCAATGGGTGGCAGGCCTATTAATGGCTGATCTGTACGGTGATCTGCCCTCAAGGAGACCCAACAGGCCAGTCCACTGCAGTGGCTTTCAATGTGGTAAGTCTGGGCTTCAGCAGAAGTCAGCTTGTGAAGAGCCCTGGCAGCTCTGCCAAGAGTTGGGTCACTGGAAATGGACCTGCCCTGGAGTCGAAGGATGCCCAGGTCAGAGCCACAGATCTTATTGGCTCCAAGCTGAAAAGCCCTTCACTCAGCCCAACTTCCAAAGTGACCACTGCAGCTGAGGGTATGGTCAAGTAGGGTCAGCAACATTGCAGGCAGAACTGTAAATTTCTTGTTAGAGATGCCACCTGCCTTTACCTGGCCAGCTCTCCTCCCAGCCCAGCCAAGTAATGAAAGTCAACAGAGTGCCTTCCCCTAGGAGGTTCACACCTCCCGTAGGATATACCCCATGTGAAGAGATAGATAGGTCTGGGCCTCTTAACTTACAAGGCCTAAAGCCCACCAGATTATTATCAAGCCCCTTCTATCAGGTTCCATTTGCCTCTCAATCAGAAAACTTCATTGTAGCTTAGACAGCACCTTTCTTAGCTCCTCTAATAATGACTCTGTCCTTTGTTCTAGACCCTGTCTAGCGCACGTGGGCCTCATTCCTTTGTAATCATAACCTCTACTCTACCACCAATGGCTCTACTCCCAACCTGTGTGTACTGATGGTCCTCTTCCCCACTTAATGCTGTATAATTGTTCAGACCTGGTAAATGCCACTCTTAGGATCATTGGTTACTATCCTCACCCTGTCTTTTATGACCTTGTCTAAATATGATCAGAGTCGGGGAACTTGGAAGGCTTCCATAGCCTTGGCAACTCATGACGACAGCCTAGGATGGTTACTGGCGCCATAAACTAGAGTGTCAATTTGTTGGGTCAACAACAGGAGCCACTGTGCGCTTGCTCCTGATGTGGGATCTCTGTCCTTAATGTACTGTACATTTTGATTTAATGCTATAACTAGTACTCAAACAGTATGTTTCACTTTGTGTTTCTATGTGGGTGCAAACTGTTGAAATATTTACTTAATGTATACTAAATTGATCTTCTGTATATAAAGAGAATTGAAAATGAATCTTAATGTGAATGGAAGGGGAGAGGGAGCGGGAGAGGGGAGGGTTGCGGGTGGGAGGGAAATTATGGGAAGGGGAAGCCATTGTAATCCATAAGCTGTATACTGGAAATTTATATTCATTAAATAAAAGTTGAAAAATAAATAAATAAATAAATAAATAAATAAATAAAATAAAACTGGCCTTTCTTGATTACAAATGTATTACCTAAACAAAGGGAATAGGGAAAAGGAAGCTGAACTAAGTCACCTTAGAAAGCAGTGTTTTGATTAGATACTGAAAGGCAAAACATGGAGAACTGTGCATAAATACTGTGCTACAGTTGATCAATATATTTATCCCGGTGGTACAGAATAGCAATTCTGAAGCTACTTTATATGTAAACTCTGGTAGAATAAAATAAGCACAGATATAAAATAACGAGGCCATGCTTCACATTGTCAAAAGAAAGTAATGTTAATCAAAGCAGGAAAGTTGGAATTATTGATGTGCTGTTGAAGCAGGCTCTGAGATATTAGCAAACTCATTTTTAAGATAGAATGACAAAAAAGAAAAAAAAGATTGAATGACAATGGGCCGTTGCTGTGGTAAGGTAGGCTAAGCCTCTGTAGGCAGCGCCAGAAGCCCATATGGATGCTGGTGCAAGTCCCGGATGCTCCTCTTCCAATCCAGCTCTCTGTTATGGCATGGGAAAGCAGTAGAAGACGGCCCAAGTGCTTGGGCCCCTGCACCCACATGAGAGACCCATAAGAGGCTCCTGATTCCTGACTTTAGATCAGTTCAGCTCTAGCCTTTGCGGTCATCTGGGAAGTGAATCAGCAGATAGAAGACCTTTCTCTCTGTCTCTACCTCTCTCTGTAACTCTACTTCTCAAATAAATAAATAAATCTTTAAAAAATAAAAAATAGAATGGCAAAATATATACACATGTATAAATGGATTAATAGATATATACACCTATACATCCTATTAAGTATATCTATGCATAGTCTATAATTATACTCAGTACTAAAGTATGTATGTATGTATATATATTATATATATTATATTATAGAGATTTCCCTTTTGAGGGGAGCATGAATTTACAGCATTTGAGTAGGTAAGATCACATCTGGTAAACTGATATTGGCTTCTAAATCCTTTCTCCATAAATGTAAACCAGGTCTAATTCTGCAAGTGGGGAAGGAGAAACATATAAGATGGGCCTAGAGGAATCTGATTGTGGTACAGAGGGATGAATTGCTGCCTGTGATGCTGGTATCCTATAAGAGTTCTAGTTTGAATCCCTGCTGCTCTACTTCTGATCCAGCTTCTTGCAAATGCACCTAGGGAACCAATAGAAGATGGCCCAGTTGCTTGGTCCCTGACCACCCACACAGAAATCTGAATGGAATTTCAGGCTTCTGGTTTGGGCCCAGGCCAATCCCTGCCATTGTAGCCATATAGGGAGTGAATCAGCAAATGGAAGATCTTTTTCTTGGTTTCTGTCTCTCTCTGTATAACTCTATCTTTCAAATAAATAAATAAAAGTCTTAAAAAAGAGGTGAGCCTAAGACATTTTGTATCCTGGAGTGTTTAAGTGCAAAGACAAAATCAGAATTTAAAAGAATATGACATAATGTCAAAAGAACATAGGAGAGGCCTGCACTGTGGCATAGCAGGTAAAGCTACTGCCTGCAGTGCCAGCATCTCATATGGGCACCGGTTTGAGGCCCAGCTGCTCCACTTCCTATCCCACTCTCTGCTATGGCCTAGGAAAGCAGTAGAAGATGACCCAAGTAGTTGAGAGCCTGCACTCATGTGGGAGACCCACAAGAAGCTCCTGGCTCCTGGCTTCTGATTAGCGTAGCTCTGGGCATTGTGGACACCTGGGAAATGAGTTAGCCAATGAAAGATCTCTCTCTCTTTGCCTCTCTGTAACTCTGCCTTTCAAACAAATAAATCTTAAAAAAAAGAACATAGGAGCCAATATGAAATAACTGAAAAGGTATAATTTAAATAAATAATAGAATTGGCTTATAAACCAAAACAAATATAAGTATCAATAAATCTATATCATACACAAATATGTGATCTAACTAATTGTCATAAAAAGGAATAAATATTGCTTAATAAAAATTAATAGAAGACAAAGGAATTAGTTAAGCATGAAAAGAAAACAACCATTATAATAACAATGTAATAATTGATGTAAGTAAAATGTTTTCATGAATATTAAAATCATAGATATTTTAGGAAAAGAAGATATTTGCAGATCTTCAAAGAAATTTCATTCCAAGCATTTAATTGTAATAACAGATTTCAAATGTATGGAAAAATTTTTTCAATACTGTTTACAGGAGGTAGGGCTTAATCACCCTTTTTTTAAGCATAAGCTGGGATCTTTTAATTACTTGCTTCTTACAAATATATTATGGCCTGAGAAAACTTTTCATTTTACACTGGAGAAAGTTGACAGATGATCCCTTAACAAATAAATCAAAATTACTCATGCTGATATCATTTACCACCTGATATAAGAAAGAAATTATTTCCTGGTATTCTTAAATTCATAATTCAAGAAATTATCTGATAACCTAAATTGTATATATTTATGTGTTTTCTCAAAACATAAATCATCATTATTGTATTTGTTGAGGTATGAATACTCAAATGGAGATAGTAAAGATTTTTAAAAATAATTTGATAAACTGACACTGTGCCTCTATTCTTTCAAATCATCTTCACCACTTTTCCATATATATGTAAGAGACCAGGGGGAAATAACTTTATTTCTTAAAACAAACCTTAAAATATTTCCAAGCTCAATTCTATTCCCTCAATTTATTTGATACTGTCAAACTAACACAATTTCTGCAAGTGGACTGACAGAAAATAATCTGTCAGAGACATGTTTAAAAATCGAGATGCTCATGATAATTTGACACAGTTGAATGCCAAATACACAGAAATTTCAGTGTGCAAAATGTATTGGGATATTATATGTGTCAGTTGGTTGCTTCTCTGAAAATAGTTTGAGAATGAAATTTTAGGGAAAAAAAGAGTGTTTATACACTAGCACACATTTGGTGTACTCACTATATATTTTTTAATCTTTCAACTTTCATAGCTTACAAGAAGTGGGTAAATGTGAAAAGAATAATATTAGGAGAACTCAGATTAATAAATATGCTTTTGCATTTTTCCAATTATTGTAGAAATTACTTTTGGTAATTTATTTCAGATTGTGTAGTAAGGTGTTATAATTACCAGATTACTTGTGAGTAAGCTGGATGTACACAAATGGTTTTCCTTGTCAATTTGAAAATATACAATAAGCACATTGAGTAGAATATATTGAGTATAATTTGTCACCTAAAACAGTACTATTGTTTTTAAATATAAATAAAACTAGTATTTCCACAGCTATAAATCTCATTCATCTTTTGACTCTAAAAGAACTGAATTCAGTTTGTATTGTATTTCTGCTTTCTCATGTGGGGCTCCCTTAGCTCAAAGAAAGATTATAAAGCAAATGAGGATGAAAACAAAAAAGATGACTCGTTTGATTGATAAAGAGGTACCTCCTGAGACACAGTGTTAGAGTTGCAGTGAAGGTTTTGGAAAGGGTGACACCATGAACAAGAGAACTAATTCACTTTAATTGTTTTTAGCAATGTTTTGGATATTTCATTATGTTGAATCTTAAAAATATGTTTTTGAAGAACTGTTGACCATAGTTTTAACTTCCTTTTCTTCTTCTTATTGATATGGGAGGGATTTCTACTCAAGAGGCATGAGGATGCCCAAGCACGTGAGTTGACTGCCAGACACATTCGAATGATAGCAATGCGTTACTCACATAATCAGAGCCCAGCTAGAAGAATATTGCACATTTTATAGGACTAACAAGGTGTTGCACTTGAGAACAGAGTGAAGATCAGGGGCTGAGTGGAGTAGACATTTTCTTATAAAAATTGTGAGGTATCCCTTGTATCCCATGGGGCATGTGATTGAATTGTTTGAATTATTTATGTGAGCTGGAAGAGAACTGAAAACAACTATTGAGAGACAAGTAAGAACTGCATTTGTTCTATTTGATAAGGACAGTTGTGTGGCTAGGGGATTTCATCTACAAGAGTGTAGTGGGAAGGGAAACATGAAGTCAGGCTATCTGAGATCAAAGGGACACATAATATTGAACCTTAATAAATCTTATACCAAAGATACATATTGTGTTACTTTCAATGGAAAGTGTACTAATTGATAGGCAAGTTGAAGGACTTAATATTTACTGAGATTCTCTGGTTGAATGCATTTGAACGTGCCTTTGTGACTTTCACCAAGGACAGCATTGATATCATTTAATGGAGGAGACACTGAAAGCATAATAAACATTGATATTGATCTTTTTAAACATTGATCCACACTAACAGCCTAATTAGAAAGTTCAGAAGATTCTGAATTTACAGAATATATAGCTTATATAGTTTATTTTAAATATTTGATAAAAAGGAAACTCTACTAAGAAGCAGAGGAGTTGCAATTACCCCCAAAACAATTATTTTAATATTAATCTCCTGCTTTTTCTCTTTATCAGTTATAAAAGAAAGATCTAAAGTGCCTATTACTCTATGTAAGTGGCTCTATTTTTACTTCTATGATTCTTTATATGGATTTCAGTCTGCCTTCATTTTTACAACTAAGAAAGACATCAAGCACAGGAAGCACATATAACTCCTAATAGACTTGACCAGGAAAGATTACCATGACACACTGTAGTCAACTTTCAACACATAAAGATTGATTTAAAATATGCATCAAAGCAACACCAGATTTCCTTCAGATGATCTACAATTACATTCAAAGCTGATCTATAATCAGAAACCCTTCTGACTAGGAGAGAACGTTGAGACATAGTCTAAGTCTTAAAAAAATGAACAACAACGACAAAAAAAACCCTGTCAACCCAGTAGACTACACTGTGCAAAGATTTCATTTATGAATGAAGGTGAAATAAAGATCTTCCATGACAAAGAGAAATTGAAAGAATTTGTCACTACTCATCCAGTATTATACATGATGCTTAAGCTTGTGCTGCACACAGAAACTCAGAAAGATTGTCATCATTATGAAAGACTATGAAAGCAGAAAATCTTGGGTAGAAGTACAGGTAAAATCAAAAGCAACCGGCCGGCGCCACAGCTCAATAGGCTAATTTTCCACCTGTGGAGCTGGCATACAGGGTTCTAGTCCCGGTCGTGGCACTGGATTCTGTCCCATTTGCCTCTCTTCCAGTCCAGTTCTCTGTTGTGGCCCAGGAGTGCAGTGGAGGATGGCCCAAGTGCTTGTGCCCTGAACCTTCATGGGAGACCAGGAGAAGCACCTGGCTCCTGGCTTCAGATCAGCGCAGTGCTTTCTCTCTGTCTCTCTATCTCACTGTCCACTCTGCCTTTCAAAAAAGAAAAAAAATCAAAAGCAACCAATAGGAATATTTATTGAAAAATGGCAGGGTCAAGTCATTACCTATCAACAGTAACCTCAAATGTAAATGATCCAAACTCTTCAATTAAAAGATAGAAGCTGACTGAGTGGATTAAAAAACATAAGAGATCCATCTATTTACTGCCTACAAGAAACACACTTCATCAATAAAATTCACAGATTGAATGTGAAAGGAATTAAAAGATATTCTATGCTGACGGAAAGCAAAAACAGGCAGGTGTAGCCATCCTATGTCAGAAAAAAAAATAGACTTTAACAAAAATAAACTGTTAAAAGAAAGAAAGAACATTTTGTAATGATCAAGGGATCAATTCAACAGGAATATGTGACTATAATAAATGTATATGCACTCAATGTCAAGGCTCCTGGCTATTTAAAACAAAAGTTAATGAATCTAAAATAGACATAAATTCCAATGCAATAGTAATGAAGGACTTCAACACCCCACTTTCATCCATGGACAGATGAACTAGAAAGAAAATCTACAAAGAAACAAGATTGTTAATCTACACTACAGACCAGTTGGACCTAACTGATATCTACAAAACCTTCCATCCCACAGTTTCAGAATGCACATTCTTTTTATCAGTGCATGGAATTTCTCTAGAATAAACAATATGCTAGGCCATAAAGCAAGTCTCAGCAAAGTCAAAAAAAATGGAATCATACTATGAATTTTTTTTTACCACAATGGAATTTAAGCTGGAAATTAACAACTTAAGAATCATTAGGAGCCAGAATTGTGGTGTAGCCAGTAAAACTGCCACCTGCAGTGTTGGTATCCCATATGAGTGCAGGATTGAGTCCCAGCTGCCCACTTCCAATTCATCTCTCTGTTATGGCCTAGGAAGGCAGTGGAGGGTGGCCCAAACTCCTTGGTCCATGCACCTGGTGGAATACATGGAAGAAGCTCCTGGATTCTGGCTTCAGATTGGCACATCTCCAGCCATTGCACCAACTCTCTCTCTTTCTCTCTGCTTCTGCTTCTCTGTATCTCTGCTTTTCAAATAAATAAATAAATCTTTGAAAAATGGAATCTGCAGAAAATATGAAAAAACATAGATACAACAGTAGACTGGAAAAGAAATTATGGGACATGTACTCTATAGAATACTATACAGCAGTCAAAAACAATGAAATCCGGTCAATTTGTTTAGTCAACAACAGGAGTCACTGTGCACTTACTCCTCATGTAGGATCTCTGTCCTTAATATGTTGTATAATGTGTATTAATGCTATAACTAGTACTCAAACAGTACTTTACACTTTGTGTTTCTGTGTGGGTGCAAACTGTTGAAATCTTTACTTAGTATATACTAAATTGATCTTCTGTATATAAAGATAACTGAAAATGAATCTTGATGTGAATGGAATGGGAATGGGAGCAGGAGATGGGAGGGTTGTGGGTGGGAGAGAAGTTATGGGGGAAGCCACTGTAATCCATAAACTGTACTTGGAAATTTATATTTGTTAAATAAAAATTAAAAAAACAATATGCCAACAAATTGGAAAATCTAGAAGAAATGGATAAATAAAACCCATCAAAACTGAGTTATGAATATACAAAGAACTTATACAGACCAATAACAAAGAGAGAGATTGACTTGGTAATAGGATGATCCAAACATAGGAAAGCCCAGGACTGCTGAATGCTACAACACTATAAAGAACACATTCACATTTTTCTCAATCTATTCAAAATAATTAAAAGGGATAGAGCCCACTGAACCTCTCTGTATGAGGTCACTATCATGTTAATTCCAAAACCAGAAGACAACAGGCAAGTGTAGACTGATATTACTGATGAACATAGATGCAAAAATCCTCAACAAAATACTAGCTAATCAAATCCAACAACACATCAGAAAGACCATTCTACCAAACCAAGAGGAATTTATACCTAGTATATGGGGATGATTCATCATACATACACACACACACACACACACACACACACACACATATATATATATATATATATATATATTCAACAAAGGGTGGTGGGAAAATTAGATCTTTGGATGCAGAAGTATGAAATAAGATCCCAACTTACATCTTACGCAAAAATCAACTCAAAATGGGTCAAAAATCTAAATCTATGACCTGATAACATCATATTACTAGCAGAGAACTTTGGAGAAACTCTGCAACACATTTACATAGGCAGACTTCTTGGAAAAGACCTCAGAAGCACTTGCCATCAAAGTAATATTAGACAAATAGGATTACATCAAGCCAAAATGCTTCTGCACTGCCATGGTAACATTCAGCAAATTGAAGATGCAACTGACAGAATGGGAGAAGATATTTGCAAATATGATACTGATAAAATATTAAGGGGCTGGCTCTGTGGCTCACTTGGTTAATCCTCTGCCTGTTGCACCGGCATCCCTTATGGATGCTAGCTTCCAGTCCTGGTTGCTCCTCTTCCAGTCCAGTCTCTGCTGTGGCCTGGGAGGGCAGTAGAGAATGGCCCAGGTGCTTGGGCCCCTGCACATGCATGGGAGATCAGGAAGAAGCACCTGACTCCTTGCTTTGGATTGGGGCAGTGCTGGCTGTAGCAGCCATTTGGGGAGTGAACCAATGGAAGGAAGACATTTCTCTCTGTCTCTCTCTCTCTCACTGTCTACAACTCTAACCTAACCCACTGTTGGTGGGAGTGCAAACTAGTGCAGTCCTTGTGGAAAGCAGTATGGTGATTTTTCAGAAATCTGGTGATAGATATTCTATTTGATGCAGCCATCTCAGTCCCAGGAATTCACCCAAAGAAATGAAATCATCATATGAAAGAGTTATCTATACCCCTATGTTCACTGCAGCTTAATATACAATATTAAAGAAAGGAAATATACAATAGTTAAAGAAAGAATAAGAAAGGAAAGAGCAGGGAGGTGAGCATGGGGGAGGGGGAAGTTAGGGTTGGAAATATCACTACATCTCTAAATACGTAAATATGAAATACATGAAACTTGTTCATTTCATATAAATTAAAAATAATAATTAGAAAATGAAAAAGAACTTCAAGATCTACCTCTCTCTTTGTTTTTTCTGTCTGTAACTTTGCCTCTTGAATGAATGAATGAATACAAAAGGAATGCCTACTTTAAAGCTGGTTTAAATCTTACGATCAGTTTGGACTAAAGTTCTTGCAATGGACTTTTCTTGGTATGGACTGCACTGACTTGCACTTTTCCTCTGCATCCATTGCTGAGTAGCTGCCACTCAGACCAGTAGCTCAAAACTATACCTCTTACTGTAACTACAGGTTTAAATTCCTCCTTTTCTGGTTTCTCTTTTTCTTCATTGCAACTGGTCTGGAACTGCATGTAACCATATCATCTAAGTTCGGGTAGTGACCATTGCAGGTGAAGAAAAAGAGGAAAAGAGAATGGCATGTTTTGAGCTTATTTTGTTGATTTAGTGAGTGATTTCTTGAACATGTACTTTCGTTATTAATTTTTCTAGAGAGACTTAACCTAAAAATTGGAAAGACAAGAATATGCCAATATTATTCATACAACGTACACAATTTAGTGACTTCCAATACTTGTCATGAAGTATATTAAATTGCTGTTAACACTTCGGAACTCATTATTTCAAATGAGCATACTAATTTGGAATTTGCATAAAAATGGAAAAAGAAGATTCAGGTCATTATTCATGTTCCTTGGTCAAACTTACCTAAAGCTGGTTTAAATATATGCTTTTTTTAAAAAAAAAAGCATTTTAGTACCTAAATTAAATATCCACAAATACTGCTAAATTGAACAGTGTTCAAATGATGTATGCATACTGTCTTTACTGTTGCTTTTAAAACTTGGTCTTAACAATCAAGATCCATGGTAGACTTTTTTTTTTAAATTTTTTTTTAATTTATTTTGACAGGCAGAGTGGATAGTGAGAGAGAGAGACAGAGAGAAAGGTCTTCCTTTTTGCCGTTGGTTCACCCTCCAATGGCCGCTGCGGCCGGCGCATCTCGCTGATCCAAAGCCAGGAGCCAGGTGCTTCTCCTGGTCTCCCATGCGGGTGCAGGGCCTAAGCACTTGGGCCATCCTCCACTGCCTTCCCGGGCCATAGCAGAGAGCTGGCCTGGAAGAGGGGCAACCGGGATAGAATCCGGCGCCCCAACCGGGACTAGAACCCGGTGTGCCGGCGCTGCAAGGCGGAGGATTAGCCTGTTAAGCCACGGCGCCGGCCATGGTAGACTTTTATATATGAAACTGTCACTGAAAATTAACAAAATAAAGATCAAGCTCAAGTTGAAAAAAAAGTTTAAATTTCCCCTGCAACATATACACTTACACAAAATGTCAGGTAACATTGTTAATAAATAGTTTTAATGACTTACTAGTAAATAGAAATAGACCGATAAATATTAGGTTGATACTTATAACTATCGTTTACTTTTCAGCCAATATTTCAAAAATGGAAGTAAAATGAAAGCATTACATAGCATTCTGATTTTGTGAAAGTCTTCCAAATCATTTAATAGTTACATTATGAATGTTTTCCATATATTAGCACAAAAAATTTGAAAAATGAATTCTGTCTTCCTTCCTGCTAAAATCTAAGGAATGTAAACCTGTTACAGCAATAAGGTTTCTGACTTCCTGTAAGTGTACATATGACTTTACATTTGATCAGACTTCAATCTAGAGACTGTAGATTAACTGTAAGCACAGAGTGTGAAAGGAGAACCCCACATGATATGAGTCAGTTGACTGTGAGTTCCTGGGAATGAGTGAATTACCTGCCTTTAGAATGGTGATCAATATATGACAGTGATTTGCCATTGTTATGACATAACACATAGCTACATGAGATTTTTCTCCCCAGTTATCAAGAAAATAAGGACAAAATATTTAATAGAATGTTTGGATTTCAATTGTCAAGATACATTGAATTTCTACATAATGTGTTATCACTTTATCTTAAATTGAAATGTAAAGAACTAAGAATAGCATTTGTTATGTAACTTCTAAAAATCCCAAGTTAATTTCGTTCTGATAAATTTTGTTTGACTAACTGCTACAGGTTACCAATTACGCTGTGCTATTATAAAGACAATATGAAATATTAATGTCAAAATATTTTATATTGAATTATTCAGTTTTTAGAAACAGGACTCCAATTACATGGCAGTTAAAATAATTGACATTATCGTTTTTCCTCTTCTCTATCTATTGTCCCTTTATTCTCTTACTCTTCCTTCCCTCTCTCTTTGCTCCCATTGTTCATTTTTTTCCCCTTCTTTCCATTCTTTTTTTAATACATCTTCTCAGGTCATCCCATGAATAATCAAATGTAGGTTTTTTTCTTAAAAGCAACTTCAGAGTCTTGAAAACTTAGAGTCTTGTCTGTCAGGTTAATATTTCTTTGCAATAAAAATAATTTTATCGAATAATATTTTATTTTGTGTTTTTAGAAAAAAAGAGAAACATACTTAAGTATTAATATTTAAATAGAATACCTGAAATGTGGAAGATTTTGGTGTCAGTGATATAATTTATTTTCCTGTTAAATATATTTTTGCCTTCAAGTTTAAAATCTTAGCTTTTGGAAAGGTGGAATGTATAGCAGTGTATAAAACTAGTATAATGTCTTCTTTATGTTTTATAGATGCTAAGAAATAGTGAACTATTCAAATGAAATTTTTCAAATAATATTTCTAAATCATATGTAAGGCAACATAAGCGTATTTATGGAAAGTGATTTTAACTTTGTGCACTTAAATTTTTAGTGCTTTGAAAATGGATCACTTGACTGACTGAAGCCATCATAAATGTGTTCTGTGGTGAAATAGTGTAGTATTACATTTATATTTAAGCAATATTTGATAGTATTGTATACTATAAAATTTTTAAAGATTTATTTATTTATTTGAAAGACTGACAGAGAGAAGGAAATGCAGAATGAGAGAGATCTCTCCTCTGCTGTTATACTCCACAAATGAACACAACAGGTAGGGCTTGACCAGGCTGAATCCCAGAACCAGGTACTCCATCCTGGTCTTCCACATGGATGCCACAGGCCCAAGCACTTGGGTCATCTGCTGGTGCCTTCCCAGGTACCTTGAAAGCAGATTATCTAGAACTGTGATTGACATTCCAAAATGGGATATCAACATGCCCAGCAACAGCTTACTTACTGTGCCATGATGCCAGCCTTTGGGCAACATTTAAAAACTAACAACCTATAATAATTCAAATAGGAATACAAGCAAATGACCTGGGTTTTGTACAACATACCTGGGAAAACCAAGAGCTTAAGCAGGATGGGAATTCTATTTCTAAGGCTATATGTGTTTCAGCCATCCCTATGCATACGTATACCTAGCAACTGAAAAATTTTAGTGCCCAAAGATATAAGATCCTTGGACTCTAAAACTCTGAGTATAAAACTGGTCTCCATGCTATTTGTTAGTGACATCCAAGCACAGATTTTGACTGGAGACAGATTCCTCCTAGGTGTCTCTGGACTAAGTGTTTATGATTTGCCTTCTTAGTTTAACTTGAGTGCTTCCGTCTCTATCTCTCTCTGGCCAATGTCATTCCTTAGTGCTTTTCTAAGACAAACCACCTGGTTTGTATCAGTTCCTCACCTTATTTCTCTAATGACTAGCTGGATTGGCTTGTCTGAGTGCTTATAGAGATAGGTAAGCTGTGAGTGGAATTTAATCTGGCAATAATGGATTTTACTACAGCAATTGTATTAACAGTGATGTGGGAGATTGCTTGCAAAAGCTAGCACAAAATTCTCTTCTTTCCATGAAATTATGCAACTGAGCAAAGAAATTTGGCACAGTTCTCTACAAGAGTTGTTTCTTTTCCCTCCCTTTGAATCTATAGTGCTTAATGTCTTACTTTTACCAATGGAGCGCACAAAGTTTTTGTGATTTCTGAGGATGAAACCATCATGTTTTGAAGACACTTAAGAAGGACCTCATAAAATGAGAGGCATAGGCATGGTAGTGGTTCCAGCTGAGCCCAGATCCCCACTGATGAGAGCTGAAAGTGGCCATATGAGTGAGCCCAGACAGCCCAGTCAATCTGAAGAATTAGGATAACAAATATAATTACCATTAAGGTCAAGTTTGGGAGTAGTTTATCAGCAGTAGGCAAATGAAAAAAAAAAAAGTAACACACTTTTGTCGTGAAGTGGGAAAATCTAGAGATTTGATCAAATTGGACAATAGCAATGTGAGAATAAAGTGTCCTGAGGCTGGTTAGATAGAAAAGTTCTTTATCTGTTGTCCAAGAACATATGTGTATCAGTGGAAAATATTTCTTTTCTTTTAGTAGAGGTGTATGTAGAGTATTCCCTAGACCCTAGGAAAGAAATCGGCAAGAATTACACAGAATATTTCTACCGTTTTCAGGCAGAATTCAGGCTCTCATTTGAAAACGTACTGGGCTGCTAACAAATCTATTGGATTCACTAGAGATAAAGGACAAGATGTAACTGTAGACTTCAGATTTGAGTAAGCATAAGGGATAGCAGGTACCAGGTTCAAGTTCAGAGTTTGCCTGATATTTGTGGTGTCAAGGAAAATTCAGCCAAGCAAGACTGGGATAGTGGGTCTTAAATTTAAATATTCTAAATTTATTTTAGAATGCATGCTGAAGTTTCAGGCTTTCTTTGTAAATATCTAATCCCTAATCTCAATGTAAGGGTAAATTGAAAATGAGATGGGAATGAAGAGATGGAGGGGCAAGGACCTGGAGTCAGAAGAACCAATGAAGAAACTTTTGTATGTACACATGTATTCTAACTTTTGGTTATGCTTGTAAGTGCATTATAAGCCACATCACATTACGAATCCTATATATTTTAATAATTTACATCTTTAAGAGAATAGTAAGGCATTTTTCTATAAGTCATATAAGTTTATCACTGAAATATCTTTCAAAGGTAAACTTATCATCTTTATTTAAAAGTGAAAATGAAACTCAAAGAAAATAAATGACTTGAAGAACTGAAAAAAGTGCAGAGGAAGTAACAGGTTTCAGACCACTTGTCTTGGCTAGGATCCAACAGTCTTACCAAGGAGGCAGGTACCAATGCCAGCACACTTGGTAAAGTGCTAAGTATAAATACACAACCGATCAAAAAAGGTATGTGTCGAAGAGATTTCACAAATAAGACCAGTGTAAGCAAATAATGAAGGATAGAATTAAAAGGGAGAGAATGACCCTGCGGGGGAAGCCGGACACACAGCAGACTCATAGAATGGCAAATGCCCAAAACAGCACTCCTGCCTCAGAATCAACCTTTGGGACATTCGGATCTGGCTCAAAGGTCCATGAGAGTCTCACAGGCATGGAAAGCCATGACACGGTGGCAAAAAAAAAAAAAAAAAAATCTAAATGAAAGACCCTGGTGAACAAGACCCCAGCAGAAGGAACAGGCCATCAAGGAGAGAGGCGCCTTTCTCTGAAGGGAGGAAGGAACCTCCACTGTGACACGACCTTGACTAAACAAGTTCAGAGTCAGTGAACTCAAGGGACTTCCATAGCCTAGACAGCTCATAGCAAGAGTCTCGGGTGATTGCTGACGTCATAAATAAGAGTGCCAATTGTTAAATCAACAACGGGAGTCATGGGTACATGCTCCCCACGTAGGATCTCTGTCCTTAATGCGTTTTACTATGAAACTTAAAAACACTACTAGTCGAACAATACCCTATACCTTGTGCGGTTGTGTGAATGCAGCCTGTTGAAATCCTTGCTTAGTATATACTATGTTGATCTTCAGTATATGAAGGTAATTGAAAATGAAACTCGATAAAGGGTGGGATAGGAGAGGGAGAGGGGAGGGGAGGGCCACGGGAGGGAGGGAGGTGGGGGGGGAAGCCACAACAATACAAAAGCTGCACTTTGTAAATTCACATTTATGAAATAAAAAAGAAAAAAGAAAAAAAAAACAATCCAATACATTATCCTTGGCTTTTGGTAGTTTTGGCTATTTATGGTCAATTTCTTTCTGAAAATATTAAATGATAAGTTCCAAAGATAAACAATTCATAACTAAAATTGTACACTATTCTGAGTAGCTTTATATCATATCTGGCATGTAAATCATATCCAAACTCTTTATACTGCCTGACCATTGCACAATTAGTAGCTGCCTTATTTATCAAATAAATTGTTGCAGTATTTTAATGCTTGCATTCATATAACCTTTATTTATTTAATAATGATGACAAAGTGAAAGAGTGGTAATGTAAAGGAGGCACCAGGACTGAAAACCTGGAAGGACTACAAAAATCTGCTATGATGTTGCCACACCACACAGAATATATAGAAAAAATAGGGTATATGTCCTCGGTTTCAAGTTCTGTTATTTCCATGGTTCTATAATAGCCATGATTTCAGCTATCCACTGAGTGTCTTGGAGCACATCCCATGTGGATAAAGGTGGAGGATCCTATTACTTGAGTTGCAAATACATTTTTTCCTCTTTTAAAAATTTATTTAAAATTTTTTTCTTTTTTTTATTTTATTTTATTTTATTTTATTTTATTTTTATTTTTTGACAGGCAGAGTGGACAGTGAGAGAGAGAGAGAGACAGAGAGAAAGGTCTTCCTTTGCCGTTGGTGCACCCTCTAATGGCCGCCGCGGTAGCGCGCTGCGGCCGGCGCACCACGCTGTTCCGATGGCAGGAGCCAGGTGCTTCTCCTGGTCTCCCATGGGGTGCAGAGCCCAAACACTTGGGCCATCCTCCACTGCACTCCCTGGCCACAGCAGAGAGCTGGCCTGGAAGAGGGGCAACCGGGACAGGATCGGTGCCCCGACCGGGACTAGAACCCGGTGTGCCGGCGCCGCAAGGCGGAGGATTAGCCTGTTGAGCCACGGCGCCGGCCTAAAATTTTTTTCTACAGTGAACAAATTTCATGTATTTCATGTATACAGTTTTAGGAGCATGATGATGCTTCACTCCCTGCCCTCTCTCCCACCCATGCTCCCACCATTCCTCCTTTCTTAATCTATTTATTTTTAAAGTTTTATTCATTTATTTGAAAAGTATAGTTACAGAGAGAGAGAGGGAGAGACAGAGAGAGAAAAGTCTTTGATCAGCTGCTTCACTCCCCAAATGGCAACAATGGCTAGCATTGGGAGAGACCAAAGCCAGGAGCAAGGACTTAATCTGGATCTCCCACATGGGTACATAGGCCCAAGCACCTGGGCCATCTTCCACTGCTTTCCCAGGAGCTTGAGTAGGGAGTGAGATTGGAAGTGGAGCAGCCAGGTCTCAAACCAGTATCCATATGGAATGCTGGTACCACAAGAGGCAGCATTACCTGCTACACCACAGTGTCATTCCCTGAAACTGTCTTCTAATAGAATATTTGTCTGTTTAATAATATTAAAATTGAGGTGGATATATGGCCTAGCAGATAAGCTGTCAGTTAAGATGCCTAAATCCCATATTTGAGGACCTGGATATAACAGGCTCCTATCCTGACTCCAGCTTTCTGCTTAATGCAGATACCTGGAGGCAGTAGTGATCATTCAAGTAGCTGGATACTTGCGCACCCACATGGGAGATCTGGACTGGAGTCCTAATTCCAGGTCCATCCTGGCCATTTCAGGCATTTGGACAATGAATCATTAGATAGAAATTCTTTCAATCCTTCTCAATGAATAATTTTTTACTTCCATTTTCTATCCTTTTATCTAAGACATACAAATTTCATGCATTTCATATATTCAAATTTCAAAACAAAGTGATTCTTCCCTTCCTTCCCTGTCTCCCATTCACACTCTCGCCTTTCTTCCTCCTCTCTCTCCTATTGCCAATTAGTTTTTACAAATATATATTTTCAGTTTTATACTCATAAGATTAACCCTACAGTAAGTAAAGAATTCAACAAATAGTATGAGAAAAAAAAAAAAAAACTTTTCCTCAATAATAGAGTCAAGGGCTATAAGCAATCTTCAAATCTCAAAATGTCAGTTCCACACCTATATATTATATTTTAGATTTTCTACTAGTTTATCACAGATAAGAAAAAAAAAACATAGTATTTGTTTTAGGGGGATTGGCTAATTTCACTAAGTAAAATGGTTTTCAGTTTTATCCGTTTTGTTGCAAAAAACAGACAGGAATTCATTTTTTAACTGTTGAGTAGTATTCCATAGTCTATATATGCCCTAATTTCTTTATCCAGTCACCAGTTGATGAGCAGTTATGAACTGCACAAAAGTTCTGTGCAGTCCTCTGTGTGAGCACAGATTCTGTAACAGTGATCTACCTTAGGAAATGAGGTAGCGCTGGGCATGTGGAGCTGCTCATAGTGAATTCCCAGAGACCCAGCTGCACTCTGCACCCTTTGTGCAATCAGAGTTCCCACAGTGCCAGCACACAAGGCTCCCACAGTCATGGGGTGCAGAGGATCTGCTATAGCCTGCTAGACTGCCTTGTCCACAGAGCAGCGGATATGTTCCCAGAGCCAGCTGCCTGTGGGTGCTCCCCCTAGGCGGTTTGAGCCCTAGGGCTTGTGATTTGTGGAGTGGCTAGAGGTACCTTCATGATGTCTCTGTGGGTTCCAGCCCCCTGTCAGTCTTCCCAAGCAGACTTGAATCAATGGGGAATGGGGATTTTTCCCTCTGGTAAAATCCCTGGATCACACGGATATTCAACAGTCATGGGTCATAGTCCCTTCTTGTTTCACAGCGGTGCTTTCTCGCTGCCGGTTGCTGGGTGTGCGGACCTAAACTGCTGCCTCAGGTTCTGACAGGAGAGCATCTCGTCCAGCCAGTTGCTGGGCATGCACAGAAGTGCTGGCATAGCAGTTATGTACGTGTAAAATGGCATCCTCTTTCAGCTGGTGTCTGGATGTGGTTGTGGGGGTGAGGGGTGGGAGAGCAAAATGTGACCTTTTTCCCCTCTACATTAGTAGGTACCTGGTCTCCTACAGGGCTCCAGGCCAGACTCACACCAGGCTCTCTCCCCAGCTACATCCCCAGTGGCACAGGTTGCTGCAGTCTGATCTCACCTCGTTCTCCAAAGCTGGTGTTCTCTTAGGCTCCTCATGGCTGAGATCTTGTGCTTGTGCGTGAGCTGCATGTCTGCACCCTCTGTGTAGATCCATAGGTTCCCCTTCCTGCTGTAGAATTTCACTGTGGTTTTCTCCCTAGCTCTCCCCTGAGAATGCACTATCTCCACTTTTTTTTTTTTTTAACTATCTTCCCCTAACCTAGAGCAGTAAGCTCTCTCCCTATTCTACCATATTGTAATCTCCTTTCAATAAATAAATTTAAAGCTGTTGTTACTTTATTGAATAATACATTATCAGCATGAAAAGCATATTTGTGGTGATGAATCACACAGTTACAGAATTGGAGTAATTGTGTCTTGGTGATATATAAACTATAATTCTGAAAGGACTGAATTAAAGTGTTTTTTTTTTTTTTCACAGAGTTATAGACAGTGAGAGAGAGAGAGAGAGAGAGAGAGAGAGAGAGAGAGAGAGACATTGGGAAAGGTCTTACTTCCGTTGGTTCACTCCCCAAATGGCTGCTATGGCTGGCTCTGCACCAATCTGAAGCCAGGAGCCAGGTGCTTCTTCTTGGTCTTCCATGCGGGTGCAGGAGCCCAAACACTTGGGCCATCCTCCACTGCCCTCCCGGGCCACAGCAGAGAGCTCGACTGGAAGAGGAGCTACCAGGACTGGAACCTGGCACCCATATGGATGCCAGCGCTGCAGGCGGAAGATTAACCAAGTGAGCCATGGCTCCGGCCCTGAATTAAAGTGTTTTAAAACTTCTGATGCCATATATGATTATTTTCTAAGCATGTTGCATATTTGATTTAAGTAGGTTGCCAAATAATTGCTCAACAAAACATGCTTTTTTAAAGTTTTTATTTAATAAATGCATTTCTCATAGATAGAAATCGTGTTTTTATCCAGTGGTTCTATTTTATAATTGAGAATAATCCAGAAATTAGGAAAAAATGGAATTTAGTCCTCGCTAACCCATATTTCAAATTTCCTATACCTAGAAAAACATTCAGAAACTATTTTTACTTGTAAAACAGAGGTAACTGTGATCATCCAGAAAAGAATTACCACTGATCTGTTTCACTAGCAGTATATCCTGCTTTAGGTTAAGAAATGAATTTGTAATAATCAATTCTCATTACTCACAGTCTCATGTTCTATGAAGTCATCCCAGTGAAAAATGAATGCATGAATCCTGGACCATTGATCCCTGAGGAAACACAAGACCAGGCTCCTATGTCTCTGATCACAAGACTTTCATCAGTTGATCAATGCATAGCCTTGTTTTATGTGTGATTTTTTGAAAGATAATTTATTAGATATATAGTTGATTCTTTAACATTGAACTCATTATCAGCAGCACTATAATTCATGCCTGAGTGAACATTCTCCATTAAGATATATCACAGACTTACACATAGGAACACCAGACAGTATTTCAGCATGGGGACCATCTTAAATATCAAAATCACTAACAAAAGGAAAAAAATGTGAAAATGGCATTAAATAAACTGCAATTTTGCAGTATGAGAACTGACACAAGAAGGCAGAGTGTTACCTTCTTCAACTCAAGTAAGAATAACTCAGTTTAGGGACTAGTGCAGTGGTGCAGCTGATGAAGCCACCGCCTGCAGTGCCAGCATCCCATATGGGCACCGGTTCAAGTCGCAGCTGCTCTGCTTCCCATCCAGCTCTGTGCTATGCCCTAGGAAAGCAGTAGAAGATGGTCCAAGTCCTTGGTCCCCGGCACCCACGTGGGAGACCTGCAAGAAGCCCCATTTTCCTGGCTTCATATCTGTGCAGCTATGACCATTGCAGCCACTTGGGGAGTGAACCAGCAGATGGAAGACTCTCTCTTTCTCTCTCTCTCTCTCTCTCTCACTACCTCAGCCTCTCTGTAACTCTGTCTTTCAAATAAATAAATACATCTTTTAAAAAAGAGAATATTTCAGTTTAATAGCAGGTGACTCAGACTTTTTATCATTCTGTCTTTATATGTGAAAGAGACACAAACATTGATATTGAGAATAAAAATAAATTTTAACAAATAGGTGTTTCTTACAATACAAAATCCATAAGTAATGATTAAATTGTACTTTCACATATGAATTACATGTGTTTCTTAAATATTTGTTAGTAATTTGTGTGGTTTGGAAAGTTCTTGATGAGTTTTGCTACAACATGAATTTTAGAGAAACAGGTTTGAATCTAAGTATAGTGACAAGCAGAAAAACTGGACAACAGTGATATTGTTTTAATATTACAGATGCAGATGAATTAATTAGGAATACCACATGGCAAGCATTGCCACAGGAAGAATTTTGAACAATTGAAATGGAAATTAGACTTATGATTACAATGAATTATGATCCCAGATATAAATTTAGAAAATCCTAAAGCATAGAAAGTTGTTTTTTTTAATCTTTTAGATTGTTTATCTTCATTAGTTTAAACAAATGGAGTCTCATACTTCAGAACATTCCTAAAAGATTACAGAAACCCAGGAGTTATAGTTCAGTGTTTTAAATATACAGAGTCAAAAATATGCAAGTCTAGTTCACATGAAACTAAATTGATCACCTTGACTTTAATTACAAAATCCTAACAATCTTTAGACTTTTCAGGATTTGGCTAAAAGTAGTTTAAGAGCTCCTACTAAATCAGATGGTCCAAATAAAATATCCTTGAAGGAGTAGCCAGGAAAGGATATTTGTCTATTAATAAAATTGAAAGAATTTGCCCCATTATAAAAAAAATCAATATGAATAATATAACATTTAAAGGGAGCAGTTTTATAGTTAATCATACCTGATTTTGAAGCTCATAGCTACTACTGTGAAGGCGAGTGACTTTGACTCCATTAATGAGTACACCGAATGTCACTTTCTTCCAAAGTAGTTTAATACAGAATAGAATGGAGATTACTGCCCTGGGTTCTAGGGGAACATTACTTGTCTTGGAATCCTGGTTCTTCCACTTACATGTCATTTGTGAAAATTATTGTCTTTTCAAATGCAGTTTTCTCAGCTATTTAAAAGAAATGATTATATCTCGCTATTAATGTGGATTTAGTTGCAAATACAGAATCTGTTCTAACAAGGTTGAACAGATTAATTTAGTTAGAGAGCTTTTAGAAACTTTTAAATGGCTGAAAAACAAATCCTATGATTTTCTGAACATAAGTAATATACCATAGGGACAGTTTGCAAAACTTTTCCTACATAGAGATGTCAAGTGATAATTTAAATCTGTTATACAAGCAGAGTAACAAATGTTAGAGACCATGGGAACTAAAAGCATTATGTGATTTGGTCTATTTAACATAACTATATTATGATACAACATTGATGATTATTACACTGTCCAAACATTACATTTTACTGTTAACTGAATAGCTTTATGACATCACAACTCAAAATTCAAATGTTTAAATAATAAGCCTCAAAATGACAATATTGATATGTAGAGCCTTTGGAAGGTCATTAAGTCAAGAAGGCGAATCCTCCATGACTAGTTTTAGTGCCTTTATAAAAAGGACCTGCAGACCTCCTTTGTTCCTTCTGCTATGTGGTGTCACCATGAAGAGATAATCATCTATGAACTAGGATGTCAGCCCCCTAGACTCTGAATCTTTTGCCCCCTTGAACTTGGATGTTTGTGATAATTACATTATACCGTCTATATACCATCCCATTGATAGCTGTATGAGTAGGCTAAGACATCAGGGATTTTACACTTAAAATTCCTATGAACACTGTGAAAAATGACATTGGACATGAAAGCCACTGTGAGCCAAAACATTTTCGAAACTTTTGTTCTAGAGTAATAAATAATGCACAGAGTCATTGGGGAAAAATGAAAAAAAAAAAAAAAAGCAGACCCTATACTCAGTTACAAAGCATGTTTACAAAGCCATGTTTCACTTACTGGCCGCCAAGGATAGCACTGTTTATCTCCCAAATTTGAAAACTCTTGCACAGCTTTTTATCCTTGAATATATTTACCTTGGTTGAAGTCTACATGCCTTATTTTACTTCTCATCTAATTAGTTCTAAATTCATATGGATACACTCAACTGTGGGAGCCTAAGTTTCATCTAGCCTGTTGTTTAAGCTTAAATAACTTAAAGTTATATCAAATTCTAAAATTTAGTTCTTTACTAACACTAGCTTAACCAACTCCTTTCAAGTTTTCAATAACAGTATGGGGTTAGTGGCTATTGTATTTGACAGTAGAGATATAGGCCTTTTTCATCATCACAGAAAGTTATATTAGACAGGGCTGCTTGGCAATATCATTATCTTTGTCTGTTGTAGTTCTGTTTGTAAGTTTCTACTTACATTACCTTTATTCTGTTTTCATAAAGCTCTCAAGCTTATATATAAACTCAGATTTCTGTTTTTGATTGCAGTAGTTCAACTTCAGCTCTGATTCTTCCTAATCTAATATGACATAAGTGCCTTAATTTATGATGAGATTATACTACAATTAAGCCATTGTAAATTGAAAATCTTGAAAATGCACTTAACACACCTAACTTACTAAATGCCATGCTAAAATATATACATCGGCCTAAAACCCAGCATAATTATCTGACATAAAACTATATTATAATAAAATGTTTAACATCCCATGTTTTTACTGAATACTGTACTGAAAGGGAAAAATGGTTTTAGTGTATGCTTTCATAGCACAGTAAATGGGACTCCTACATAGAACTGGATTGTTTAACCCGAGCACTTTTGATGTTTTAGGCAATATAACTTTTGGTCTGGGGATCTGTGCTTTGCAGATCTTCAGCAGGATCCCTGGATTCTATACACCATCTCCTTGTAGCCCTGTACCCCAAATTGTGATATCCAAAAAGGATTCCAGAATTTTCCAATGTTCCTTGGTGGAGAAAATATCATTTGTATGGAAGCCCAGTGGATACTGAACATAAGAAGTTTCTCTTGGATCAATCACACTCTGCAAAATAGCTATCCATATTTTTTCTCCTTATTAGCATTTTAGATCTCTCCTTATATCATTCTCTCTCTCTCTCTCTCTCTCTCTCTTTCTCTTTTCCTTTATCCACTTCCAATCCCACTTCCAATCAATATGTTTTGGAAGGCAGTGGGTGATGATGCAAGTCTGGGCTCCTGTCATCTACACAGAAGACATGGATGGAATTCCTGGCCCCTATTTTTTGTGTGACCCAGACCTGCTTGTTGTGGTCATTTTGAAAGTGAGCAGTAGATAGATAATCTCATCCTCTCTTTTCCTCTGTCTCTGTCTCTGTCTTTCCATCTCTCTCTGACGCTCTGCCTTTCAACTAGACAAATAGCTATCTTTTAAAAAAGAAAATTATCCTTTGAATATAAGATCTCAGGAATTTATTATTTATAAATATTACCTTATAAGTTTCATAGACATATTTTTTATTTTATCCAGAATAATCACAGCTCAAAACCTACGGAATTCCATCAAAATTGAGTAACAGTGGGGCCTACCATTAGGCATGCCACTTTTCAGTGCTAGAAAATAGTTACTGAAGAAATGATGGAAATTGTACATAAACAATAGAAATGAAACCCTCCACAGAAGACTATAGTTGTTTCTAGAAGATTCTATGAAAGATGATTGAGGTGTCTTGGAACAATGAGTATCAAACAATGTGGTTATAATTACTACTTTTGAATTATGACTACATATTATAATTACCAAAACCACCAAGAGATACTATTCATATCTGGGTATAATCTAAAGACTCTGACTATATGTAGGGGTGGGGTACAAAAATAGATTTTTCAAAGCTTCTCAGAAAAGTTTAATATAAGTTCCGGTTTGCTAATATTTGCACTATTGAAAGAACTAAGAGAGGAGGGAATCCAAAATTTTGATTTGTGTGATATGGATTGATTTCTAATTCAATAGTCTGAGGAAGTTTGATTCAGAAATTATAATTACTTTAATTCATTAAGAAGTTAATGCAATTAAGTACCCTTCAGAGACAGCATTGTGGTGCACTGGGACAAGTTGCTATCTATAATGCCAGCAAACATATGAGCACCAGTTTATTTCCAGCTGATCTGCTTACATTCCAGCTCCCTTCTGTGGACATTTAGAGAAAGGCAAAGGATGGAAGATCACATTCTCTGTAACCCTGCCTTTCAAATAAATACGTAAATCTTTTGAAAAAAGTCCCTTTCTTAGTAAATAAAAACAACTTTTTAAAAAATTTTTATTAATAAATATAAATTTCAAAAGTACAACTTTTGGATTATAGTGGCTTTTTCCCCCCATAACCTCCCTCCCACCTGCAACCATCCATCTCCCACTCCCTCTCCCATCCCAATCTTCATCACAATTCATTTTCAATTATCTTTATATACAGAAAATCAAATTAGTATATACTAAGTAAAGATTTCAACAGTTTGCACCCACACAGATAAACAAATGTATAGAGTACTATTTGACTAGTAGCTTTACCATTAACTCATATAGTACAACACACTAGGACAGATATCACTAGGACAGATATCATACATGGGGAGAAAGTGCATAGTGAATCCTGTCATTGATTTAACAATTGACACTCTTATTTTTGATGTCAGTAATCACCTGAGGCTCTTGTCATAAGCTGACAAGGCTATGGAAGCCTCTTGAGTTCAACTCTGATCTTATTTAGACATAGCCATAATCAAAGTGGAAGTACTCTCCTTCCTTCAGAGAAAGGTATCTCCTTCTTTGATGGCCCGTTCTTTTCACTGGGAATCTCACTCACAGAGACTTTCATTTAGGTCATTTTTTTTTTGCAACAATGTCTTGGCTTTCCATGACTGCAAAACTCTCATGGGCTTTTTAGCTGGATCTGAAAGCCGTAAGGGCTGATTCTGAGGCCAGAGTGCCATTTAGGGCATATGCCATTTTATGAGTCTGCTGTGTATCCCATTTTCCATGTTGGATCATTCTCTCCTTTTTAATTCTATCAGCTATTATTAGCAGACATTAGTCTTGGTTATGTGATCCCTTTGACAATCTTATCTTTATGATCAATTATGAACTCAAACTGATCACTTTGACTAGTAAGATGGCATTGGTACTTGCCACCTTGATGGGATTGATTTGGAATCCCCTGGTATATTTCGAGCTCTACCATTAGTGGTAAGTCTGAGTGAGCATGTGCCAAACTGCACTTCTCCTCCCTCTCTATTCCCACTCTTATATTTAACAGGGATCGCTTTTCATTACATTTAAACACCTAAGAATAACTGTGTGTTAAAGAGTTCAACCAATGGTATTAAGCAGAACAAAAAAATACTAAAAGGAATAAAATAGCAATTTGATCCTCGACAGCCAGGACAAGGGCTGATCAAGTAATTATTTCTCATAGTGCCCATCCTCTTCGCTTTCCTGACTATTAATTTTGCAGCATATTGTCTGTTTCACTTCTACAGGTTTCCTTTTAGGTGCTCAGTTAGTTGTCACCGATCAGGGAGAACATATGATATTTGTCCCTTTGGGACTGGCTTATTTCACTTAGCACAATGTTTTCCATATTCCTGCATTTTGTTGCAAACCACCAGATTTCATTTTTTTTACTGCTGTATAGTATTTTATAGAGTACATATTCCATAGTTTCTTTATCCAGTCTACCACTGATGGACATTTAGGTTGATTCCAGGTCTTAGCTATTGTGAATTGAGCTGCAATAAACATTGAGGTGCAGGCAGCACTTTAATTTGCCAATTTAATTTCCTTTGGGTAAATTCCAAGGAGTGGGATGGCTGGGTCATGTGGTAGGGCTATAGTCAGGTTTCTGAGGACTCACAAGTCTGACTTCCATAGTGGCTTTACCAGTTTGCATTCCCACCAACAGTGAGTTAGTGTCCCTTTTTCCCCAAATCCTCATCAGCATCTATTGTTGGTAGATTTCTGAATGTGAGCCATTCTAAGTGGGGTGAGGTGAAACCTCATTGTGGTTTTGATTTGCATTTCCCTGATGGCTAGTGATCCTGAACATTTTTTCATGTGTCTGTTGGCCATTTGGATTTCCTCTTTTGAAAAATGTCTATTGAGGTCCTTGGCCCATCTCTTAATCGGGTTGCTTGCTTTGTTGTTGTAGAGTTCCTTGATCACTTTGTAGATATTGTTATTAATCCTTTATCATAATTTGCAAATATTATGACTGTTTCTTTTGCAGGACAGAAACTTCTGAATTTGATGTAATCCCAATGGTTAATTCTAGCTTTGATTGCCTGTGCCTCTGGGGTCTTTTCCAAGAAGTCTTTGCTGGTGCCAATATCTTGCAGGGTTTCTCCAATGTTCTCTAATAATTTGATGGTGTCAGGTCATAGATTTAGATCTTTAATCCATGTTGAGTGGATTTTTGTGTAAGGTATAGGATGAGGGTGTTACTTCATACTTCTGTATGTGGGAATACAGATTTCCCAGCACCATTTTTTGAATAGACTGTCCTTATTCCAGGAATTGGTTTTAGATCCTTGATCAAATATAAGTTGGCTGTTGATGTTTGGGTTGATTTCTGGTGTTTCCATTCTGTTCCATTGGTCTATCCATCTGTTTCTCTACAAGTCCCATGCTGTTTTGATTATAACTGCCCTGTAGTATGTACTGAAATCTGGTATTGTGGTGCATCTGGCTTTGTTTTTGTTGTACAAGATTGCTTTAGCTATTTGAGGTCTCCTGTGTCTCCATATGAATTTCAGCATCATTTTTCCAGATCTGAGAAGAATGTCTGATATTTTTATTGGTATCATGTTGAATCTGTAAATTTCTTTTCGGAGAATGAACATTTTGATGATGTTGATTCTTCCAATCCATGAGCATGGAAGATTTTTCCATTTTTTGGTATCCTCTTCTATTTCTTATTTTACAGTTTTGTAATTCTCATCATAGAAATCTGTGACATCCTTGATTAAGTTTATTCCAAGGTATTTGATTGTTTATGTGACTATTGTGATTGGGGCGGATCTTAGCAGTTCTTTATCAGCTGTGGCATTGCCTGTGTATACAAAGGTGTTGATTTTTGTGCATTGATTTTATATCCTGCTACTTTGCCAAACTCTTCAATGAGTTCCAATAGTCTCTTTGTAGACTTTTTTGGGTTCCCTAAATAAAGAATTGTGGGGAAATTAGTTACATGATGGTGCCCAAAGGAAGTAAGGTGGGCAGAATCCAAAGTTGTTTACCACTAAAACTAATTGGCTGCACAACATCAGGGGAGGTAACAAAACTAGTAACAAGTGTATAGACATATGGCTAGTCCTATAGAAATCCCCCCGTAAGGTGATTTTTTAAGTGATGGGTTGGTCCTTAGCCCTGCCCCAATGACTCTGTAGTTTTGTGCTATAAAAGGTTCTGTTTCGCACAAAGTAAATGAGTTCTTGCTACTAGACTTGGCTCCCCCACTGCGTCTGACTGTCTCCGGGATTGGGAGGCTGGGGAACGGGCGAGCGGCGCACTCACCTTTCCTCAGACCCAGTCCATCCTGTACGGGTGGACTAAGACCCTGCAAAGAATCATATCATCTGCAAAGGGGGATAGTTTGAGTTCTTCCTTCTCAATTTGTATCCCTTTAATTTCTTTTTCTCGCCTAATGGATCTGGCTAAAACTTCCAGTACTATATTGAATAGCAGTGGTGAGAGTGGGCATCCCTGTTTGGTACCAGATCTCAGTGTAAATGCTTCCACCTTTTCCCCATTCAGTATGATGCTGGCCGTTGGTTTTCATAAATTGCGTTGATTGTGTTGAGGAATGTTTTCATCATGAAAGTGTGTTGTTTTTTATCAAATGCTTTCTCTGCATCTATTGAGAAAATCATATGGTTTTTCCTCTGCAGTCTGTTAATGTGGTGTATCACATTGATTTGTGAACATTGAACCATCCCTGCATACCAGGGATAAATCCCACTTGGTCTGGGTGGATGATCTTTCTGATGTGTTGTTGCATTCTATTGGCCAGAATTTTATTGATGATTTTTGCATCTATGTTCATCAGGGAAATTGGTGTGTAATTCTCTTTCTCTGTTGCATCTTTTTCAGGTTTAGGAATTAAAGTGATGCTGGCTTCATGGAAAGAATTTGGGAGGATTCTCTAGTAATTTCAGAGTTTCAGGTCTTAAGTTTAGATCCTGGGACCACTGTGAATTGATTTTTGTACAGGTGTTAGGTAGGGTTCTTGTTTCAAACTTCTTCATGTAGAAATCCAGTTTTCTCAATTCATTTTTTGAAGATATTGTCATTTATTTTATTTTATTTATTTATTTTTCCTTCTTTTTAATTTTTTTTATTTAGTAAATATAAATTTCCAAAGTACAGTTTATGGATTACAATTGCTTCTCCCCCCATAATTTCCCTCCCATTTGCACCCCCCATCTCCCACTTCCTCTCCCATTCCATTCACATCAAGATTCATTTTCTTTTTTTTTTTTATTCTGCTGATTTTTTTTCTTTTATTTAATGAATATAAATTTCCAAAGTATAGCCCATGGGTTACAATGGCTTCCCCCCTCCCGTAACTTCCCTCCCGCCCGCAATCCTCCCCCTTCCCGCTCCCTTTCCCCTTCCATTCATGTAAAGATTCATTTTCAATTCTCTTTGTATACAGAAGATCAGTTTAGTATATATTAGGTAAAGATTTCAACATTTTGCCCATATAGCAACACAAAGTGAAAAAACTACCATTGGATTACTAATTATAGCATTAAATAGCAATGTACAGCACATTAAAGACAGAGATCCTACATAAATTTTTTTCAAATTAATTAATTTTCTATGCCATTTCCATTTTAACACCAGGTTTTTTTTTTTTTTTCATTTCCAATTCTCTTTATATACAGAAGATCAATTCAGTATATAATTAGTAAAGACCTCATCAGTTTGTGCCCACACAGAAATGCAAAGTATAAAAATACTGTTTCAGTACTAGTTATAGCATCACTTCGCTTTAGACGACACATTAGGGACAGATCCCACATGGGGTGTAAGTACACAGTGACTCCTGTTGCTGATTTAACAATTTGAAACTCCTGTTCATGGCGTCAGTAATCTCCCTAGGCTCTATTCATGAGTTGCCAGGGCTATGGAAGCCTTTAGAGTTCGCTGACTTTGGTCTTATTCCGATAGGGTCATAGTCAAAGTGGAAGTTCTCTCCTCCCTTCGGAGAAGGGTACCTCCTTCTTTGATGGCCCCGTTCTTTCCACTGGGATCTCACTCACAGAGATCATTCATTTAGGTCTTTTTTTTTTTTCCATGATATCTTGGCTTTCCATGCCTGCTATACTCTCATGGGCTCTTCAGCCAGATCTGAATGCCTTGAGGGCTGATTCTGAGGCCAGAGTGTTGTTTAGGACATCTGCCATCCTATGAGTCTGCTGTGTATCCCACTTCCCATGTTGGATCTTTCTCTCCCTTTTTGATTCTATCAGTTAGTATTAGCAGATACTTGTCTTGTTTGTGTGATCTCTTTGACTCTTAGACCTATCAGAACTATCAATTGTGAGCTGAAATTGATCACTTGGACTAGTGCGATGGCATTGGTACATGCCATCTTGATGGGATTGTGTTGGAATCCCCTGGCACATTTCTAACTCCACCATTTGCGGCCAGTCCGATTGAGCATGTTCCAAATTGTTCATCTCCTCCCTCTCTTTTTCCACTCTTAGATTTAACAGGGATCACTTTTCAGTTAAAATTTAAACACCTAAGAATAATTGTGTGTTAATTACTGAGTTCAACCAATAGTACTAGAGCAACAACAACAACAACAAATACTAAAAAGGATAAAGTATTACATTGTACATCTAAAGTCAGGGCAGGAGCTGATCAGTTCATTGTTGCTTATAGTGTCCATTTCACTTAACAGGTTTCCCCTTTGGCGCTCAGTTGTCACCGATCAGGGAAAACAAATGATATTTTTCTCTTTGGGACTGGCTTAATTCACTCAGCATGATGTTTTCCAGATTGCTCCATCTTGTTGCAAATGACTGGGTTTCGTTGTTTCTTACTGCTGTATAGTATTCTATGGAGTACATGTCCCATAATTTCTTTATCCAGTCTACTGTTGATGGGCATTTGGGTTGGTTCCAGGTCTTAGCTATTGTGAATTGAGCTGCAATAAACATTAATGTGCAGATGGCTTTTTTATTTGCCAAATTAATTTCCTTTGGGTAAATTCCAAGGAGTGGAATGGCTGGGTTGTATGGTAGGGTTATGTTCAGGTTTCTGAGGAATCTCCAGACTGACTTCCATAGTGGCTTAACCAGTTTGCATTCCCACCAACAGTGGGTTAGTGTCCCTTTTTCCCCACATCCTCTCCAGCATCTGTTGTTGGTCGATTTCTGAATGTGAGCCATTCTCACCGGGGTGAGATGGAACCTCATTGTGGTTTTGATTTGCATTTCTCTGATTGCCAGTGATTTTGAACATTTTTTCATGTGTCTGTTGGCCATTTGGGTTTCCTCTTTCGAAAAATGTCTATTGAGGTCCTTGGCCCATCTCTTAAGTGGGATGTTTGTTTTGTTGTTGTGGATTTTCTTGATTTCTTTGTAGATTCTGGTTATCAACCCTTTATCTGTAGTATAGTTTGCGAATATTTTTTCCCATTCTGTTGGTTGCCTCTTCACTTTCCTGACTGTTTCTTTTGAAGTACAGAAACTTCTCAATTTGATGCAATCCCAAATGTTAATTTTGGTTTTGACTGCCTGTGCTGTTGGAGTATTTTCCAGGAAGTCTTTGCCTGTGCCTATATCTTGCAGGGTTTCTCCAATGCTCTCTAATAATTTGATGGTTTCGGGTCGTAGATTTAAGTCTTTAATCCATGTTGAGTGAATTTTTGTGTAAGGTGATAGGTATGGGTCTTGCTTCAAGCTTCTGCACGTGGAAATCCAATTTTCCCAGCACCATTTATTGAATAGACTGTCCTTATTCCAGGGATTAGATTTGGATCTTTGGTCAAATATAAGTTGGCTGTAGATGTTTGGATTGATTTCTGGTGTTTCTATTCTGTTCCATTGGTCTATCCATCTGTTTCTGTACCAGTACCATGCTGTTTTGATAACAACTGCCCTGTAGTATGTCCTAAAATCAGGTATTGTGATGCCTCCGGCTTTGTTTTTGTTGTACAGGATTGCTTTGGCTATTTGAGGTCTTCTGTGTCTCCATATGAATTTCAGCATCATTTTTTCCAGATCTGAGAAGAAGGTCTTCGGGATCTTGATGGGTATTGCATTGAATGTATAAATTGCTTTTGGGAGAATAGACATTTTGATGATATTGATTCTTCCAATCCATGAGCATGGAAGATTTCTCCATTTTTTGGTATCCTCTTCTATTTCTTTCTTTAAGGTTTTGTAGTTTTCATCGTAGAGATCTTTAATGTCCTTGGTTAAGTTTATTCCAAGGTATTTGATTGTTTTTGTAGCTATTGTGAATGGGATTGATCTTAGAAGTTCTTCCTCAGCCGTGGCATTGCCTGTGTATACAAAGGCTGTTGATTTTTGTGCATTGATTTTATATCCTGCTACTTTGCCAAACTCTTCGATGAGTTCCAGCAGTCTCTTAGTAGAGTTCTTTGGGTCCCCTAAATAAAGAATCATATCATCTGCAAAGAGGGATAGTTTGAGTTCGTCCTTCCCAATTTGTATCCCTTTAATTTCTTTTTCTTGCCTAATAGCTCTGGCCAAAACTTCCAGAACTATATCGAATAGCAGTGGTGAGAGAGGGCATCCCTGTCTGGTACCAGATTTCAGTGGAAATGCTTCCAACTTTTCCCCATTCAATAGGATGTTGGCCGTGGGTTTTTCATATATTGCTTTGATTGTATTAAGGAATGTTCCTTCCATACCCAGTTTGCTTAGAGTTTTCATCATGAAAGGGTGTTGTATTTTATCAAATGCTTTCTCTGCGTCTATTGAGAGAATCATATGGTTTTTCTTCTGCAGTCTGTTAATGTAGTGTATTACGTTGATTGTTTTGCGAATGTTGAACCATCCCTGCATACCGGGGATAAATCCCACTTGGTCTGGGTGGATGATCTTTCTGATGTGTTGTTGCAATCTATTGGCCAGAATTTTATTGAGGATTTTTGCATCTATGTTCATCAGGGATATTGGTCTGTAATTCTCTTTCAATGTTGCATCTCTTTCTGGCTTAGGAATTAAGGTGATGGTGGCTTCATAGAAAGAATTTGGGAGGATTCCCTCTTTTTCGATTGCTCTGAATAGTTTGAGAAGAATTGGAGTTAGTTCTTCTCTAAATGTCTGGTAGAACTCAGCAGTGAATCCATCTGGCCCTGGGCTTTTCTTTGTTGGGAGGGCCTTTATTACTGCTTCAATTTCTGTGTCAGTTATTGGTCTGTTTAGGTTTTCTATGTCTTCCTGGCTCAATTTAGGGAGGTTGTATGTGTCCAAGAATCTGTCCATTTCTGATAGATTTCCCTGTTTGCTGTCATACAAGTCCTTGTAGTAATTTCTGATGATTCTTTTTATTTCTGTGGCGTCTGTTGTTACGTTTCCCATTTCATCTCTGATCCTATTGATTTGGGTCTTTTCTCTTCTTTTTTTAGTTAGTTGGGCCAATGGGGTGTCAATTTTGTTTATTTTTTCAAAAAACCAGCTCCTCGTTTGGCTGATTTTTTGTAATGTTTTTTTGAATTCAATCCTGTTGATTTCTTCTCTGATTTTAATTATTTCTCTTCTCCTACTGGGTTTGGGTTTGGTTTGCTGCAGATTTTCTAGATCCTTGAGATGACTTGAAAGCTCATCTATTTGGTGCCTTTCCAATTTCTTGATGTAGGCACCTATTGATATAAACTTTCCTCTTAACACTGCTTTTGTTGTATCCCATAGGTTTTGGTATGTTGTGCTGTTATCCTCATTTACTTCCAGAAAATTTTTGATTTCTCTTTTAATTTCTTCTATGACCCATTGTTCATTCAGGAGCATGTTGTTCAATCTCCATGTGTTTGCACGTGCTCTAGGGATTCCTGAGTTGCCAATTTCCAATTTCATTCCTTTGTGGTCTGAGAAGCTGCATGGTATGATTCTAATTCTTTTGAATTTGCTGAGACTTGCTTTATGGCCTAGTATGTGGTCAATCCTAGAGAGGGTTCCATGTACTGCTGAGAAGAATGTAAAGTCCTTAGATGTAGGATGAAATGTTCTGTAGATATCTGTTAGATCCATTTGGGCTATAGTGTCGTTTAAATCTACTGTCTCCTTGTTGATCTTCTGTCCTGTTGATCTGTCTATCTCTGAGAGTGGAGTATTGAAGTCCCCCAGTACTATTGTATTGGGGTCTAAGTCTCCCTTTAAGTCCCTTAACAAGTCTTTTAAATAAGCTGGTGCCCTGTAATTAGGTGCATATACGTTGATAATCATTATATCTTCCTGTTGAATGGATCCCTTAATCATTAAATAGTGCCCCTCTTTGTCTCTCCTAACAGTTTTTGTGGTAAAGTTTATGTTGTCCGATATTAAGATGGCTACGCCCGCTCTCTTTTCATTTCTGTTGGCGTGGTATATCTATTTCCAGCCTTTCACTCTCAGCCTGTATGGATCATTGTTGGATAGATGGGTTTCTTGTAAGCAGCAAAAGGATGGGTTTTGTTCCTTAACCCAATCAGCCAATCGGTGTCTTTTAACTGGACAGTTCAAGCCATTAACATTCAATGTGACTATTGAGAAGGAGTAACTTTGCCCTGCCATTAGCCAAAGATACTTTCTAATATATGGATTGAGATTCCTGTGATCTTTTGGTGTGAGGTTTCCTACCTTTACCTTCTTTCATATTGGTGACCGTGTTTCTGTGTTTCTGTATGTAACACATCTTTAAGCATCTTTTGCAGGGCTGGACGAGTGGTGACAAATTCTTTCAGTTTCTGTTTGCTTTGAAAGGTCTTTATTTCACCTTCATTCATAAATGAGAGCTTTGCAGGATATAATATTCTGGGCTGGCAGTTTTTCTCTCTTAGCACCTGGGCTATGTCTCGCCATTCTCTCCTAGCTTGCAGGGTTTCTGAAGAGAAGTCAGCTGTGAGTCTAATTGGAGATCCTCTGAGAGTAATCTGGCGTTTCTCTCTTGCACATTTTAGGATCTTTTCTTTGTGTTTCACTGTGGTGAGTTTGATTACGACGTGTCGTGGTGAGGATCTCTTTTGGTCATGTTTATTAGGGGTTCTATGAGCTTCCTGTATTAGGATGTCTCTGTCTTTCTCCAAACCTGGGAAATTTTCTGCTAGTATCTCACTAAAAAGGCCTTCTAATCCTTTCTCTCTCTCCATGCCTTCAGGTACTCCTAGCACCCGAATGTTGGGTTTTTTAAGAGTATCCTGTAGATTCCTGACAGTATTTTTTAGATTTCTGATTTCTTCTTCTTTTCTTTGATTTGATTGTTTCCTTTCCTGTTCTCTGTCTTCTAAGTCTGATATTCTCTCTTCTGCTTCGTCCATTCTGTTTTTAAGACTCTCTAATGTGTTTGTCATTTGATCTATTGAATTCTTCATTTCATTATGATTTCTCATCACTATCACCATTTCTTGTTCCACTAGTTGTTTCAATTCATTTTGATTCCTCCTTAATATTTCATTTTCACGAGAGAGATTTTCTATCTTGTCCATGAAGGATTTCTGTAGTTCAAGAATTTGTTTTTGAGAACTTCTTAATGTTCTTAGCAATTTTTTGAGATCTGCTTCTTGCATTTCTTCAATCTCCTCATCTTCATAATCTTGAATTGGGGTGTCTTTTTCATTTGGGGGTGTCATAGTGTCTTCCTTATTCTTGTTAGCTTGGTTTTTGTGTTTGTTGTTTGGCATGTTGGAGATATTTGGTTTCTTCACTGTGGTGTTTTTTCTTGTTACACTATGGCTCTATATGAAGTGGACTGTCTGCTTTCAGTGGTGCCTTAGAGGCTTGAGATGAGTGTGGACTGAGAGCTGTGTTTGGTTCCTCAGGGCTGAGGGTGTGTCAAAGATGACACTCCCAGGTTAGGTGTGGTAAATCTCTCTCTTTTTTGATTCAAAAGGGAAGTAATTCCGCACAGCTGAACGTAATTGGAGGTAGTTAGCAGGCAAATGATATACCCACAGGAGCCAGAGATCGGAAGCTCTTTCCCAAGGACCACACAGGGAATCTGTGCTGCCCTCAGTGTGGGCTCCAATTCTCCTGCAATCTCCCACTGGGTTGCCAAGTTAGATGCTAATCTCCTGTTATTTCACCCCTCCCCCCAGAGTCAGGTTTTTCTGCTAGGCTCAGGGCCGGTGCAGACCTGAGGTCGCCCAGCTTATGACGTATGTCCAAAATGGCGCCTGCTCTGTCTTGCTCGCCTTTGAGAGGTGAGCGGAGAGAGAGAAACTTGTGTCCGTATCAGTCACTTTTTTTATTTTTTTTCCTCTCTCTTCTAGTTAGCCTGGTGAACTTTTCCCCACGGAGTTTCAAGCCTCGTTCCCTCTAGCCTCCTCTTTCCGCTTGCTCGCTGGTATCTCGGGCTATGGAGGTTCGGCTCACCTCGCGTTCCAGCGCTGGTGCGTTGAATCTGCCGCTGGTGTCCCGAACTTGGGCTCCCATGCTCTCCACGCAGGTCCACTGTGAATCACTAGTTCCGGAAGAGTTTCCTCTGCTGTTTCATCCCCTACTCTTCCTTGACCCTGCAGTATCTCCACTTATATTAAACTTTCTCTCCCCCCGGACTAAGTGTGCTTCTGCCTATTCCGCCATCTTGCCCGGAACCCAAGATTCATTTTCGATTCTCTTTATATACAGAAGATAAATTTAGTATATATTAAGTAAAGATTTCATCAGTTTGCACCCACACAGAACATAAAGTGTAAAATACTGTTTCAGTACTAGTTATAGCATTACTTCACAGTGGACAGCACATTAAGGACAGATCCCACATGAGGAGTAAGTACACAGTGCCTCCTGTTGTTGACTTAACAATTTGAAACTCTTGTTTATGGCGTCAGAGATCTCCCTAGGCTCTAGTCATGAGTTGCCAAGGCTATGGAAGCCTTTTGAGTTTGCCGACTTCAATCTTATTCCCACAGGGTCATAGTCAAAGTGGAAGTACTCTCCTCCCTTCAGAGAAAGGTACCTCTTTCTTTGATGGCCCTGTTCTTTCCACTGGGATCTCACTCTCTCACTCACAGAGTCCTTTCATTTAGGTCTTTTTTTTTTTTTTTTTTCCCGGAATGTCTTGGCTTGGCTTTCCATGCCTAAAATACTCTCATGGGCTCTTCAGCCAGATCCAAATGCCTTAAGGGCTGATTCTGAGGCCAGAGTGCTGTTTAGCACATCTGCCATTCTATGAGTCTGCTGTGTATCCCGCTTCCCATGTTGGATCATTCTCTCCTTTTTAATTCTATCAGTTAGTATTAGCAGACCCTAGAGTTGTTTGTGTGATCCCTTTGACTCTTAAATCTCTCAGTGTGATCAATTGTGAACAGAAATTGATCACTTGGCCCAGTGAGATGGCATTGGTACATGCCATCTTGGTGGGATTGTATTGGCATCCTCTGGCACATTGCTAACTCCACCATTTGGGGCAAGTCTGATTTAGCATGTCCCAAATTGTACATCTCCTCCCTCTCTTGTTCCCACTCTTATATTTAACAGGGATCACTTTTCAGTTAAAATTTGAACACCTAAGAATAATTGTGTGTTAATTACAGAGTTCAACCAATAGTACTATTATGGGCAATGATTTTAACTCATTTGTTGAAGATTGGTACATTATAGATATGTGGATTAAGTTCTAGAGTTTCTCTTCTTTTCCATTGGTCTACATGTTTGATTAAAATAACCCTGTAGTATATCTTGAAAACTGGTATTGTCTTACCTCTGGCTTTGTGTTTATTGTTTAGTATTGCTTTGACTAGATGGGGTCTTTTGTTTTCCCATGTGCGTTTTAAGTGTTTTTTTTTTTTTTTCAGTTCTGTGAATAATGTCCTTGGAATTTTGAGAGGAATCTCATAAATATAATTTACTTTAGGTAGTATAGGCATTTTGTTGATATTAATTCTTCTAACCCATTTAAGTGAAAGATTCTCCTTTTTTGTGTGTCATCCTTATCTTTCATTAATGCTTTGTGATTTTCAATGTAGACATCATTAATATTCTTGGTTAAATTTATCCCAATGTATTTAACTTTTTGCAGCTACTATGCTTGAGACAGATCTTACCAGTTCTTTCTCAGCAAGAGCATTGTTGGTTTACAGGAATGCTATTGAATGTTTCATGTTGATTTTATATAATTTTATATAATAAATTTTTGCTGAATTTTTTAAGAGTTTTAACAGTCTTTTAGTGAAGACTTTTCCTGCCCCTGTACAAGGGGTCATGTTATCTACAAACAGGGATAATTTCACTTCCTTTTATCCAATTTGTATCCTTTTGATTTTGTTTCTTTCTTAATGGTTCTGGCTAGAAATTTTATAACCATATTGATTAATAGTGATAAACTGGATATCATTGTCTGGTCTTTCTCTTAGTGGAAATGCTTCCAGATTTTCCCTGTTCAACATGATGTTCTTAGGGTTTTGCCATATTATACATTAATTATGTTGAGATATAAACCATCTATACTCATTTTTAAAATTTTTTATCATGAAAAGTTGCTGTATTTTACCAAATGTTTTATTTTCATCTATTGAAATGATCATAGGTTTCTATCCTCCATCTTGTTGATGTGATGTATCAAGGTTGTTGATTGATTTGCATATGATGAACCATCCTTGCAGGAGGGTGAATCCCACTTGGAATAGGTGAATGATCTTTATGTTGTGTGGTTGAATTCAATTTGCTAGTACTTGCTTGAGAACTTTTGGACCTATGCTCATCAGGGATATTGATCTATAGCTCTTTCTCTTTTTTTGTTGCATCTTTGGTTTGGGGATTAAGGTAATGTTGGCTTCATGGAGTGAGTTTGGAAGACTTCATTCCCTTTTAATTGAATTCTTAGTGAAGAAGAATTGGTATGAGTTCTTTGAAAATGTGAATTTAAGAGTGAAGCCATCCAGTGCTGGTCTTTTCCTTGTTGATAGTTTACTAATTGAATTTCAGTGTTGTTTATTGGCTTACTCAGGTTTGTTATGTCTTCATGCCTCAATTTTATAAATTGCATGTGTCTAGAAATCTATCGTTTTCCTAGATTTTAAATTTATTGGCATATAGCTATCTGTAACAGTTCCTAATTATTTTTTGTATTTCTGTGGTATCAGTTGTAACATCTCCTTTTTCATCTCTAATTTTAATAATTTTGAATTTCTCCCTTTTTTCATTTATGGGGCCAATGATGTATCAATCTAGGTTATTTTTACAAATAATCAGCTCTTCATTTCACTGATCATTTATATAGTTTTTCTATTTTGTTTCTAGTTCTATTTTGTTTAGTTCTTGTCTAATTTTTATTATTTTTTTCCTTCCATTAATTTTGGATTTGGTTTACTATTACTTCTCTAGGTACTTCATATGCATTGCTATATTATTTATTTGATACATTTCCATTTTTATGTAGACATATATTGCTATAATCTTTCCTTGTAAAATTGTTTCACTGTATCCCACATGTTTTAGTATGTTGTATTTTATTTTCATTAATTTCAAGGAATTTTTAAATTTATTCCCCTTTTGATTTATTCTTTGATCCACTGTCCATTCAAGGCCATATTATTCAGTCTTCTCTTCATGTATTTTTATAATTTCTAGAGTTTTTTTGCATTTGATCTTAGTGTTTTTTTAATTGTTAATCCCCAGTTTCATTTTATTGTGGTCAATCAACATAGAAGATAGGATTTCAGGATTTTTGAGTTTGTTGACTTGTTTTATGAACTAGTATGTGGTCTATCCTAGAGAATCTTGCATTCACTGATTAAAATACTGTGCATTTTGCAGCTGTGGGATGTAATGTTCTATAGGTTTCTATTTGGTCCGTTTGATCTATATTATAAATTAGCTCTGTTGTTAATTTGTTGATTTTTTAAATCTGGTTAATGTAGTCATTGATGAATGTAGGGTATTGAAGTCCTTCAGTGCTATTGCTTTAGAGCTTGTGTAGCCTTTAGATCCATCAACAGTTGCCTTACAAAATTGGAGCCCTAATATTAGATGTGTATATATATACATATATATATATATATATATATTTGCATCATGATGTTTTCATATTGAATTAATGAATTAATCTTTTTATCACATTGTATTGATCTTCTTTGTCTCTTTTAACCATTTTTGTCTTAAATAATATTTTGCCTGATATGAATTTCCTGCTTGCTTTGATTTCAATTAAGATAGCATGTCTTTTTCCATCCTTTCACTCTCAGTGTGTATGTATCTTTGTTAATCAAATGTGTTTCTTATAGGCAACATATAGATGAGTCATGACTTTTAATCCATTCAACCAATCTGCATCCTTTAACTGGGGAATTTAGTTCATTTACATTCAAGTTCATTATTGATAAATATTGACTTAATTCTTCCATTTTTTCATAAGTATTTATTTTATATTGCTTGTTTTGATTCTCCTTTATTCTATTACTAAGATATTTTATGACTTTATACCCTTTCATGATGCTTATTACCTTAAGTATCATCTGTAATCCTGGCCAGTGACCAATTCTTTCAATTTTTTCTTAAAATTGATGTTCTTTATTCCACCTTCATGTGTGAATGAGAGCTTTCTTGCTAAAATACTATAGGTTGAAATATTTTTCTTTTAGAATTGGACTATATCTCTGCCATTCCTCACTTGAGATGGGATAATCTTAAATAGCTGTTGTCTCAACTGTTGTAGAACAATGTTTTTCTTTTCTTCATGCTATTTGATGGACTCTTTCCTTAATATAGGGTTAATTTTATGAGTATAAATTTACCTGAAACTATATCTTTGTAAAAAATAGGAATGGGAGTAGAAGAGGAAGAAGGAAGAAGAGTGGGAGCTTGGACAGGAGGGAAGGTAGGGTGGAAAGTTTCTGAATTTGTATACTTTTATCTTTATTTATCTTGGAATATTAGGTTACTGTCATGTCTTATTTTTGAAAGTATATCTAACTGGCGCCGTGGCTCAACAGGCTATTGCTCCACCTTGCGGCGCCAGCACACCGGGTTCTAGTCCCGGTTGGGGCACCGGATTCTGTCCCGGTTGCCCCTCTTCCAGGCCAGCTCTCTGCTATGGCCAGGGAGTGCAGTGGAGGATGGCCCAAGTGCTTGGGCCCTGCACCCCATGGGAGACCAGGAGAAGCACCTGGCTCCTGCCTTCGGATCAACGCGGTGCGCCGGCTGCAGCACGCCGGCCATGGCAGCCATTGGAGGGTGAACCAATGGCAAAGGAAGACCTTTCTCTCTGTCTCTCTGTCTCTCTCTCACTGTCCACTCTGCCTGTCAAAAAAAAAAAAAAAAAAAAAGAAAGTATATCTATAATGTGTCATTGTAAGGTTCATTTTGGATTGTGCCTAATTAAAATTCTATGCAGTTTTTATATTTGGATACTAATATCTGTCTGAAAGTTAAGGAATTTTTCTGCTATTGTTTCATTGAAAAAGTTTTCCAGACAATTCTCTTTTCCCTTCCTTCAGGAATTTCCAAGACTCATATTGGGCTATTTGTTTGTATCCTAGAGATCCGCAACAGTGTTTTTGTTTTTCTATTTTTTTCTTTTCTATTCATTTTTTTCTCACTAAGATATTCCAAGAGATCTGTCTTCTGGCTCAGCATCCTTTTTTCTGTTTCATATAGTTTGTTTTTAAACTTTGTAATTGCATTTTATTTGATTTACTTAGTACTTCATTTCTAATGTATCTGGGTCTTTTTCAGTATCTCTATCTCTTTGCTGAATTTCCCTTCCATGTCATATACTGATTTCCTAATTTCGCTGCATTGTTTTTCTGCATTCTTTTGTGTCGTTTTGAGTAAACTTACAATCATTATTTTAACTTCTTGCTCAGGCATTTTGTCAATCTCCGTTTTATTCAGTGCTGAATATTAATGCTTCATTGTGTTCATATAATAGAGTCATATTGCCATGCTTTTACATATTTCTTGTCTTTCTTTGTGATTTTATGTGTCTGTGGATTGGTGCTTAAACTGTAGCTCCAGTTAGATTTTGTATTAAACTGTTCTTTTGTCTTTATTTCCTACAGTTGATGATAGTCATAGTAAGGCTCTGGGTTGTTTCTGTAGCTCATGTGTTCACTGAGATTCCTATTATTCAGGTCTCCAATAACATCTTCAGGGAGGGACTGGTGAGATGTGCTTCTCGGGTGTGAGCACAGGCCTTGCTTGTGTTGTTGGTGTTCCTGGCATAAAGACTTACAGTCCATATCCAGTTCAGTCACTGGACTTTCAAGATCAGTACTGCTTCTAGGAACTGGGTTGACTTAGAGATTTCTAGGTGTTGACCAGAGCCAGAAGTCTAAGTGTTGCCCTAATATTGAGCAGAGGGGGCATGTAGCACAGATGCTGTTGCAAGGGTCGCTGGATCTGTGAGAGTGATTTTGGCTCTGAATATGAGAACAAACTATCTTGGGCCAGTCTTCAAGGGCTGTTTTCTGCATTGGGTTGGGTACAATGCCCTCTGGTTTCAGCAAGAAATGAGCAGAAGCATCTAAACTCTCTCAACTTCTTTGGGAGAGGTTTGAACTCAGAACACTAAGCCCTACATTAGCTTGGCAGAGTGCAGAAATTCTGAGCCAGAGATTCTAACAAGCTTTAGCATTGTGCTGTGTTACACACAACATACAGAGCTCAGTTAAGTCTTAATGAGTAAGATATTACTGCACTAGGTGGAGCTTATAAGTTGTACACCAGTGTTTGAGAGGCATGTACTACGTAGGGCTAGGGAACTCAGATCTCCATTCATGGGCTGCACAGAAGCCTAGATTGACACCTGGGATGGTTATAGTGCAGTCTATCTGTCTACAATCAGTTGGGTGATAAAATGCTGGAGCCATCTTGAGAGTTTAGACACTAGCCCTTTACTGTGCCAGATATTGCCAGAAGATTCACTATTCAGGGTGAGTGCACACTTCCAGTGCACTTCAGACACCCAGGCATTCACACAGTTCACACTTGACCTCTTATCCTACTGAGAGATCCTCCCCTTATGTGCAGGCAACTCTAGGCCTACATTGGAAGACTGGGAAGGTGCCTAAAACCTTGTCAAAATTTATAATTTTTCAAGTTATTGGAGGGGGAAAGGCAGATGATCTCCAATTCTAATGGGCAGGCTTTTATATTTCCAGAATTCTAGTAGCTGTTTCTCTAAGCTTCCTTGTTTCCCCTGTCTGCTGCAGTATATAGTGCTGAGTGGATATGGGCTCTGGGCCCCCCATTATCCTGTTAGGCCCAGTTATAACTGTGGGTCTTAGGCTACCCTGCTGGAATACAGGAACATCTCTGAGGTCCCTGTAAAAAGGATACAAAAAAGCTTCTATATTTTAGCATTGTATGAATTGTAACAGCAACTCTTTGTTAAGATACTGTCTCCAAAACAGTTCCTGCTTTGAAACGTAGGGAAAACAACCACACAAGTCTATACTCTGAAGTCAACGAGCTGAGAGTTTTCCAGGTAGCATTCCTTACTGAGATGCTGGTTGATGGTGGTTGGATTCCTCTCTTGGGAGGATTCACCCTCTGGAAAGGGTGAGGAATTTGCACCAATGGGCTCCATTTGCACTGTCCTGCTCACACTTTCCACTGTAACAGAGAATCTCCCTGGCCATGGGGCCAGGGCTTCAGGTGTCTTTGGCTTGGCTGTGTGTCTCTTTCTCCTCTCTCTATGCTTCTATGCTTGTTATCAGTGTCCCACTGTGTTCACCTTGCTCTCTTTCTGTTTCAGTTGCTCTGTTGCAGGCACCCACCTCTTGATGTACCTGCATAGGTTTTTCTCAAAGGAGAAGGAGTTGAATTCTGTACTTTTCTATATTGCATTCAATATTTCATTTGAAACAAGATGAAACATGACTCTTAGGACATGGATCACCTTTCCTGTAGAAAATAAGATGCTTATAATTTTTCACTTTTTAATGAGAATTTTTTATTTTTTTTTTATTTTTGATAGGCAGAGTTAGTGAGAGAGAGAGAGAGAAAGGTCTTCCTTTTTCCATTGGTTCACCCCACAAGTGGCCACTACAGCCAGCGCACTGCACTAATCCGAAGCCAGGAGCCAGGTGCTTCCTCCTGTTCTCCCATGCAGGTGCAGGGCCCAAGGACCTGGGCCATCCTCCACTGCCTTCCTAGGCCACAGCAGAGTGCTGGACTGGAAGAGGAGCAACCGGGACAGAATCCGGTGCCCCAATCGGGATTAGAACCCGCAGTGCCAGCGCCACAGGTGGAGGATTAGCCTAGTGAGAATTTAAACCATTATAAAGTCAGACAAAATACTTGGATTAATCAAATATATCCCACTTATGAAGAAATCATAATCTATTAACATCTCAGAGAAATGTTTGTTTTCTTAATTCAACTAGAACTGATATAGGACCTGAGGTTGCCAACCCCTCCTTGCAACCTCATCTACATTGCAATCTCCTGTGCACTGCCCTACTCTTTCCCCCCTTCCACACATCAGAAAACTGCAACTTCTGCAGTTTTCTGCAACTTCTCCCTACATTTGCCCACACTCCTTCATGAGTATGTACTTTGTTCGTATGCAAATCAATCTTGATATTCTGTTGAACTTTGCCTATGTCTCTTCAAGTTCTTGTGTCAGAGGCAAGAACCTGGATCCAGCCATGCCACAGCAGAAGCATTAAGAATCTGCAAGGCTCCATATCTTGTGCTTTTTTAAGTTTCTCAGGAAGCACTAGATACTTCCTATTTTAAAACTCATGTATTTTTGTGTGTTAGACAGAAATAAGGAGTATGAATTCAAAATCTTAGAAAATACTGTTTACTCTTCTTAAAATGTATTATTTACTATTTTATTTATTTGAAGGGCATAGTGACACAGAAACAGAAAGAGAAAATTTTTCCATCTGCTGGTTCATTCCCCAGACACTTGCAACAGCTAGATTTGGGCTAGGATGAAGATGGATCATAGAACTCAGTCCATGTCTCCCTGATGAATGACAGGAATTCAGCTGCTGGACTCATCATCTGATGTCTCCAGGTGTGCATTAGCAAGAAGTAGGAATCAGGAATAGTACACTGATATGTGATTCAGATGTCCCAAGTGGGGCTTACCTGATGCACCAAATTTTCACACCAGCACTACCTACACTTAATTAATGGCTGGTTTTTGACTCATTAGTCTCTTTACTTGAAAGGTTTTTCTTTCTTTTTTAGAATATGCATTTATTTATTTGAAAGGCAAAGTTAGAGACAGAGAGAGATTGAGGGGGAGAGAGAGAGAGAAAGAGAGAGAGAGAGAGATCTTTCATTTGCTGGTTTACTCCCCAAATGGGTACACTGGCTGGGGCTGGGTCAGGCCCCAACCAGGACTCAGGAATTCAATCCTGGTCTTCCACATGGGGGCAGGGGCTCAAGCTTAAGCTACTTTTGCAGGCACATTAGCAGGGAGCTAGATCAGCAGTGGAGAAGCCAGGACTGGAACTAGTGCTCATATGGATTGCCAGTATCACAGCAAGTGATTTAACCTGCTGTGCCACATGGTATTTGCCACACCGTTTCTCTCTTTTTTAAATTATTTTTTTAAATATTTATTTATGTATTTGAAAGTCAGAGTTACATAGAAGGAGAGGCAGGGAGAGAGAGAGAGAGAGAGAGAGAGAGAGAGAGAGAGAGAGAGAGAGATCTTCCATCTGCTGGTTAACTCCCCAATTGTCTGCAACGGCCGGAGCTGCACCAATGAGAAGCCAGGAGCCAGGAGCTTCTTACAGGTCCACCACACAGGTGCAGGGGCCCAAGGACTTTGGCCATCTTCTACTGCCTTCATAGGCCATAGCAGAGAGCTGGACTGGAAGTAGAGCAGCTGGGACTTGAACCGGTTGCCCATATGGGATGCTGGCACTGCAGGTGGCAGCCCCTACCCACTATGCCACAGCACTGGCTCCCTACCACCCCATCTCTTTTCATAAAGCATTTGAGAAATCTTCCATCAAACTTCTTTTAGTTACACAATAAGACAACCATTGTCTTTAAGTTTATAATGTGATACACAATGCTTTAAAAAAAATACTGTTCAAATATCAAGTCTTTCATAGATTCCATAAGCCACATAAATATAGATAAATGTTTTCTTAGTCAACAAGCATCTAAGATGAGCATTCAGAGGTTCATACATTTCATTAACATTTTCTTCTTTGTGTTTTAGCACATAAAGATATTTTCCCTGAACTTTCTTCAGTGTTCAACTTACTCAGGTTCTCCAAGTCCATGACCTTCATTTTGCTTCTTCTTTTCCATAACTTATTTAGCAAACTGTTGTACAAATAAGTACTTACTAAAGACATATTCGTTTGATCCTGCCTACTTCAGTGACCTAAACAGCCTCATCCTCATCTGATTTAATCAACCTCTATTCTGCTTGCCAAGAGAAAAGATCTTTGTTTACTTGACGTTTAGTATGGGGATCCTGTTCTGTTAGAAACTCAAGACATACCCCTCTAGGTGTACATGCCTCTTTGAGAAAGAAACAGAAAGAGTTAGTTGTTAAAAAATATCCAGCTCAAAGAGTTACCACTGTAGCTTTTAACATAAATGCCTTGAGCCTTTTGCACTTGCTGTTGGAGCCTTTTGCACTTGCTGTTTGCGCTGCCTGCAATGATCTGTTAACTTCTATTCATGGTTATTTTCCTCATTGACATGCAGGTCTCACTCAATAAAGGGTTTCTCAGTTAGACCTTATCTGACCACTCAGTTTATTCTGAGCTTTTGTGGTTCTTCATATTTGTTTTACTTTTTTTTTTTTTTTTATTTTTTGACAGGTAGAGTGAACAGTGTGAGAGAGAGACAGAGAGAAAGGTCTTCCTTTTGCCGTTGGTTCACCTTCCAATGGCCGCTGCGGTCTGCGCACTGCGGCCAGCACACTGCTCTGATCCGAAGGCAGGAGCCAGGTGCTTCTCCTGGTCTCCCATGGGGTGCAGGGCCCAAGCACTTGGGCCATCCTCCACTGCACTCCTTGGCCATAGCAGAGAGCTGGCCTGGAAGAGGGGCAACCGGGACAAAACCGGCGCCCTGACCGGGACTAGAACCCGGTGTGCCGGCGCCGCAAGGCAGAGGATTAGCCTATTGAGCCACAGCACCAGCCTGTTTTACCTCTTTCTATTGCCCCCTTTTTACTATAAGAACAAAGACTTTATTTGTGCACTCATCACATTTTGCCAAGCACCTAGAAAAACATCAGACATGTAAGACACTTATTTGATATTTTGTTTCATTTTTCTCATATCAAAAATTGTGATAATGATAATAGCATCTCTATTACATTGTAGTTGTGAGGATTCAAGTAGATGGTACACTCAAGAAAAACACATTGGCTATTATTTATAATACTTGTGGCACAGTGAATATCCATGCTTTTGATCTCAGTGCACATTGCAAAGCATTGTGCTCCATAGGCCATCATTGTAGAATATCCACTCAGCATTCATTAGTGTGTGGAGGGGCTATGGAATACCCATGTCAGAATCATTGAGAATGGAAGAAGGGTGTTAGCATTTTAAGACAAGACCTCTGGGCTATTTTTTGTCCAGTAGCATTGAAGAACCACTACCCCATATAACTTGACACATGGACTAAAGGATCTTCCAAAAATTGAATTCTTTTGACTAATTCAGTGCTCTTCAATGGAAAAATAATCTTATCATTCATGAACTTTGATGTTTGTACCTCTATATGCAACTTTTCTTTGCTCCCACTTAGGTGAAATTAAATCTAACTTTTTAAAAAATGTCTAAGTCTGTGAAAATCACTTATTTTGAAACTACCCTTTCTGTAGCCTTTCCATTGCTTGTTCTTGCCTCAGGCAGCAAATTCTCTTTTCAGACACAGAATGATGTCTACTCGCTTTAAGCCTTTTTCCATTTAATGAGAAACAAAACAAATGAGACCAAAATTCTCTTGTCAGTCTTTTATACCTGACTTTTTTATTCTTTAACAATAACAAAACAATGAGCATTGGAGAGTTATAAAATAATATCTTGTTTCGTATCAGAGAAAAAGAACTACAGTCATCAACCTATTGATGCACAAATAATTTGGTATTTGTGAAGGCCAGATGTGCGATATTCTGATCAAGACTGATCCTCAGGCAAATGAAATTTTAAAGCTTTTGAGAGATACTGGAGGGGATTTGATTTTTGTCAAGAAAGGGAGTTGTTGATAAGGGGTTAAGAGCCATGTAATATAAATGGACATGAATTAAAAAATGAATAATTATTGGTGTTAAATTTCTCCACTTCTTTTTTATATGAATTTTTCCCCAGGTAGAGATACTGTGTGTTACCTTACTCATCCCAAATACATAAACTAGTGTAGAGTTTCGAGCATACATTTCTCTTTTCTTTCCCCATTCAACAATATTGCTAGATTATACCACATAAGACAACTAAATTTCTGTTTTAGAACACATCTTTAAAGCTCATTTTTTTAAACCTATGCTCATTCATTTTATTGGGGCAGAAGTACCTGAAATGATGAAATGCAAGAACTTTATGGAGCTGTACTCTATATTCTTTGTTTTCATGTTGCAACAAAGTCAAATCACTCTTACTGAGATCTTTTATATTTAATTTACACTTTCTATATATTTTAAGAAAGAAATCTAGAAATAACTTTATTAGTGACATTGTTAGTAATTATATATTATGATTGTTAATTATATGATAATGTAAAATTTAAATAAATTTAATTATATTAAAACTGGTTTCACTGGGGCCTGCGTTGTACTGCAGCAGGTGAAGCTGCCACCTGCAGTGCCAGCATTCCATGTGCTCCTCAGCTCAAGTCCCTCCTGCTCCACTCCAGATCCAGCTCTCTGCTATGGCCTGGGAGAGCTGTAGAAGATGGCCCAAGCCCTTGGGCCTCTGCATCCGTGTGGGAGACCTGGAAGAAACTCCTGGCTCCTGGTTCCTGGCTTTGGATCACCACAGCTCCAGCCATCGTGGCCATCTGGGGAGTGAACCTGTGAATGGAAAACCTCTCTCTCTCTCTCTCTCTCTCCCTCTCCCTCTCCCTCTCCCTCTCCCTCTCCCTCTCCCTCTCCCTCTTCCTCTGCCTCTCTCTATAACTGCCTTTTTCTGTCTCTCAAATAAAATAAATAGAAATAAAGGTTCTGGAAAAGTGGAATACAAAGAAAAGTTCATTTCAATGCAAAAACTTTTTTGAAATCCATGTATAGATTTTGCATAAGATGCATTTTCCATTAATTATTTGAAATGTCTTATCTTACGTGAATAAAACATCCATTAAATATGAGGATTCAGCTGCTCTGTTTACTGATATATTCACGGTCATTGAACAGGGCCTACATACATAAAGTATATAAAGAATTTTGAATAATTGTTTCTTGAATAACATTAAAGATGGAGAAATAGGGAGGGGGCATGCTGCTCCAGGCTAAGGGAAAATAATGAAAAAGGAAATGGAGAAAGTGCATTTTGAGGGGAGAGTTGAGAGAAAACTGTGGTGGAGATGTTATGGAAGGAAGAGGGACACCATGGGTAAGTGCTGGGTAAGATCAAACATGAAGACCACCTTATTCAAGCTGTCTATAAATTTTGAAGTAATTAGTAAGATTTTGTATCTCTCCCTTAGTTTGGTTTGAAAAGGGAGGTTTTACCTGTTTACACATAGCAAAATAAATCTAGCTGTAAAATCATATCATGATGTAAATATTCATTTAGGCTGTGCTAAATGAAATATGTTGCCAGGCTATTCAGTCTTTTGTGGCCAGGCACTATTACAGAAAAATATTATCTATCTCTTTTATAACGGTCTAAAGACTAAACTGAACAAGCTGATGGAGATTCTTTCAGAATAGAATCAGTTTCCCATCTTGAAGAGAATATAGGCTTCTCAGATGGCTTAATGTAATAATGAATATCAAACGAAAATTTAGCAAGCAATTTAAATTGTCAAATAATAATTTACAAAAGCATTTACCAAAAGGTCCAATGCCTTTTATAAATTTTAAGAGTACATGTAGTTGGAAATATTTCTTGAGTATCTAACACAAGTCTAACTTGTTTTACCAGCAAATCCCAGCAAAAACATGTCAATGAAACATTTTTAGTTTATTCTTACCAACAAATTTAAAACATCTGATGCAGAGATTTATTTAGGTCACATGAATGAAAAATGTATTTTAGAGGTTTAAATTTGTGAGTAATCTTTTATCCATAAACCATTTAAAATAAAACTCTTACTAAATTTCCCATGTAGATATATATATATATATATATATATATATATGTACACACATATAAAACATAACATACATTACAGGATAGCACAATAAAGCAGTTTCTTTTTTTTTTTTTTATTTGACAGATAGAGTTAGACAGTGAAAGAGAGACAGAGAGAAAGGTCTTCCTTCCATGGTCGGCACTGTGCCGATCCAAAGCCAGGAGCCAGGTGCTTCTTCCTGGTCTCCCATGCGGGTGCAGGGACCCAAGCACTTGGGCCATCCTCCGCTACCCTCCTGGGCCACAGCAGAGAGCTGGACTGGAAGAGGAGCAACCAGGACTAGAACCAGTGCCCATATGGGATGCCGGTGCACAGGTGGAGGATTAGCCAAGTGAGCCACGGTGCTGGCTAAACAGTTTCAATAATAGCTTCTTAAAATAATTATCTGCTTTTTTAAAAATAATTACCAATCCATTAAAAGTCATGCTCTTAGTAACCTGAATTAACCATACTTTTCCTCAATTGAAACATATTAAACGTTGGCTTTATCTGTTTGCAGAGCCAATCCAAAATACTAAATATAAGTCACTGGAAAAAATCTTTGGAACCTAGAAGAAGCCATATTTAAACACAGAACCAACAATGTAAAATCTCCAGGGCCAGTAAATCTGATTTTTCGTGTTTGGAGAATACATAACTGTGAATGACAAAAGACTTTAAATAGCCATGTTTAAAATTATAAACTCATTTTTTGAGTGAGTTTATAATTATAAACTCATTAAACAACAAGAAGGACTCGCTTAATCTACGCAATATTTTAGAAAGCACCCATAAGATTTTATAAAACTATTTATTTCTTTTAGGCCTTTTTTATTAGGATAACCATCATTACTGATAACAACAAGACAAGATCATTAAACTTTTTTAACCTTTGAACATTTGTATCAGTATCATTTTACATTATAGCAATAGGATCCCTTATCATCATAACATAATGTAGACCAGATTTTATCATTGTTATAAAGTGATTACTCAAATGTTTTAGAATAAGTACTTATTCAAACAAACCAAAACTCTTTTAATAAAAATGCAGCTGTTTTTAAACAGCCAGAACTTAAGGAGAGACAGAGAACACAAAGATTACCTCAATAGGATACAAAATTGATGTCTCTTTGTTCTGCCACCAAAATAAGAAATAAAACCTTGAATATAAATGTTGGCATATAGAATCATCCCATAACTTGGAACAATTTTAACAGAGTTAGAACTAGGGAAGAGAAGAGAGTTTATTGGAGCTGACTAGAAAATTGACTGAGTCTCACTAATTAAACAAAAACTATTAAAAGGAGATGTTGCAGTTTTAATCCTTTAAAAATCTCCAAATAAAGACAACAATTATTAAATGAAAGAACATATTGAATTTCAACCGTAGTTAATTTTAAGTAATATTTTTTCTCTGTTTCCCATTTTAATTACTGAAATCTCTAACAATGATACAACTGTAACACAACAGCACATGCATACAATAGATTCAATGGAACTCCTTGGAAGGAATATATTTAGCAAGCTGGGATAATGCAAAAGAGGATGGAGAACACAGCCTGATTCAACACTGGTTCATTTATGTCATTTTACACAACTATCATGTTAATATTAGACAAAGGCACAAAATGTTTAGTGCATAAACCAGTTTCTTTTTTAGAATTAGCATTATCTTTAGTCTTTTTTCTTACTTTAGATTACTTAGACCCAGTAATCTACCTACTACAGACTAGTTAACTTACCCAACACAATCAAAATTGTTTTTTGACTGGACTTATAGAGGAATAAGTGTTTATATCATTAAAGTGTTTGCATAATCAAAAAGTACAATTACACAGATGAAAATGAATGCCAATTTGTTTTAGAAAATAGTAGTTTATGAGCTTGTTGCATCTTTAATGTTTTTACTACTATTGCGTGACAATGAATACTACATGAAAAAAAGAACTGTGCACTTGAATTATGATAGTTAATCCGTCAGTTTAATCTGAAATGAAGTTTCTGCAGAAACATTAGCTGTTTTAAAAAGAAAAAAACCTTCCTCATTCACACTTCTTTGTATTTTTGATACATCGGCAGTATATGAAAACATATTTAATAATAAACCAAAATAGTTTTTTCATATAATATAAGGTGGTAAGAGTAGCAAAGTTTACAGTTAGACACATTTACCTCATTTAACTTTATCTGATTTATATTCAGTGATCATACCTAGATGAATCAAGATGCTGATATTTTATCATAACTTTATCTGAATTAAGGTCAAAATTACATTTATATGGGATTTTATTTCTTTTTATAAAACTCTAGCTAGAAATCGGTGACATAAACCAGAGATTGCGGAATCCAATTCAGGTGGCTATACCAATAGCTCATTACCCATTGCTATTTTATCTGGATCTGTAAAACTGAGTTACAAGTTTAGGAAGTTCCAAAGCATTTTTTAAGGCAGTGATCTTCCTAGATTTAAACCCAATGCCCAGTTACAGTTGAACCAAATTTTCATGCATGAGATTGCTATTTACCAAAGACATCTCTTTAGGTTTTAAATTAAATTTGAGTTCAGTTTTTTTAATTTTTTTTTCTTTCCAAAAACACTTTAGGCTAATGATGCCTCATCAACAGTCAGCTATGTGGGACTGTCTATGAAACGAGACAGCTGCAAGACAAGTCCCAAGGGTGACCATGGGCCAGGGGCCAGTGTACCATAGACAACTTACCCACTGGAGATTATTCACCATTCTGTAGGTTTAATAGAGAAGATGGGCTCCCTTCTTGGATGGAGCTAAGAGATGATAACAGGATGCAAAACTAGGACATCTAGAGACAATATCATCTTATTAAAAGGTCAGAGCTGTTCTTGGGTACAGATCTACCCAGAACATTTAAAGCCCATATTCCTCCCTTCCCCATAGAGTCCCTTCTCTTTCTGGACTCACGCAAGTGAGAAGAAAATTTATTGCAACCTTATGGATGGCTTCATGTCCCACTCCCAGACTTTGCACAGATATCCATGTCAGGACTTAACCACACCACTTTAACAACACTGGGGTCGAGTGACTCCTCAGCCAGCCAGCCAATATTGAAGGCAGGACAATCAGCATCATAGAAAGTTCTGGGTTTGCTTCAAGTGAGTTGGACCCCACAGTTATCTGAAAATCCAAGAGAGAAGTGTTGACTTTGATTGAGCAGAGCCATGTTCAATGGAAGGGACAGACAGATTCCAGAGACAAGGAAATAAAGGAGATAGATAGGCAGGACAAGGAAAAGAATTCTGAACAGAAACAGTCCTTGTGGCTGACATCTCAGCCTCTTGGAAAAGACTATGAGGATTTTCTCAATAAAATACTCTCTCCACAAAACCTTGAAAGTCAACCTCACCTCCTGAGTTTATGGTTGCAGACAGAAACAAAGGGTGATGGAGTGTCTAGGGGGAGGGACAAGAAACAAGAATGGATTCCAAACCAGAACAGAGTCTGCTCAACTGGCAAGCTGGCTGTTTTGAGAAGACTGAGAGAGGAATCCTCATCAGGACAATACTCTTTCACAGAAACCAAACAGAAAATCTGATCTTACCTCCACAAGAATCAGAAGTACTCAAAGGGTGTTGATTAATTGGAGAACACAGCAGTCATTCCCAATCCCTCAGGCACTAGTGAGGTCATGGGGCCCTGGAAAATTTCATGGGTGCCTCCCCTATAATAATTCACCAAACCAGGGAGATTCTTGGTAGGCATGTAAAACCATATACACACATTGGAAATTTGATAGCTTCTACACAGTTAAATATTTGTGCATTTCTTTCTAACCCCTAACATGTTTTCCAAGAAAAGTGGTAGTGCATGTCTACAACCATACATAAATATTTATACACAAATACTCATAACATTTTTATTCACAATGGCTAGAAACTAGAAATAACATAAATGCTTACCAAAAGGTGAATAGAGAAACATTGGTACTATACCGACATAATGTAACTATACTGTCAGGTGCCAGGGCTCAATAGGCTAATCCTCTGCCTGTGGCGCCGGCACACTGGGTTCTAGTCCTGGTCAGGGCGCTGCATTCTATCCTGGTTGCTCCTCTTCTGGTCCAGCTCTCTGCTGTGGCTCGGGAGTGCAGTGGAGGTTGGCCCAAGTGCTTGGGCCCTGCACCCCATGGGAGACCAGGAGAAGCACCTGGCTCCTGGCTTCGGATCAGTGTGGTGTGCCGGCCGCAGTGTGTTGGCCGCGGCGGCCATTGGAGGGTGAACCAACGGCAAAAGGAAGACCTTTCTCTCTGTCTCTCTCACTGTCCACTCTGCCTGTCAAACAAATAAATGTAACTCTACTCACAAATGCAAGATAAAAAACTCATGGTGCAGGCAGCACTATGGTTACAAAAAGCATTATGAACTTTTGAGAGCAAAAGAAACCAGGCACAAAAGGAAGCATGGCTCCATCAATAGGAAATTCTGGAATAGGGAAAATTAATCTGCAGTGACAGGAACAGACTATGATTGTCTGAGATAAAAAATGGGGTATATTGACTGCAAAGGGCAGATTGAAATATTTAGGAATTATAAAGGCATTCTGACTCTGATGTAGCAGTGTATACAAAAATTGGTGTGTTCCATTGCATGTAAATTATATCCAGGTAAAGTAATTTAAAAAATTAAAGCATATGCCAATATATAATGGTAAAATTTAAAAGTGAAACAAACATATTGACTTCTTTTAGATAAGCATTCAGTTGTAAATTTTGCTAATGTTAATGTTTCCAGTTGTTTTTTCTAATCAAAATCTAATTTCACAACTTCAGTCTTTACATTTCCTGCCTTTCACTTAACATTCAGATGAACCATATTTATTGAAGATCCCTCAGACACTTTGTTGGCTTTTCTCACTTCATTACTTCTCCTGGTGCTGTAACTTCTTTGCCTTCATTTTTTTCTCCTAGAAAAAGTCATTATAACACCTCAAAGCTCGGCTCAGAAGTATCTCCTTCAGGGAGATGTCCCTGAATCCTTAGACCGTGCTGACCTTTTGCTGTACATACATTTATAAGTGAGAACAATTCTATGTCTTGCACCTAAACCTTGTCCACAGGCTTCTAGAAAAATATTCTTCTGAGAAAATTATAAAGTTGCCCCCAGGAAGAGGAAAATGGCTTCCAGTATCTACTCATGCATAGAATACATTTTTTCATTCATTTGAAAAGTTTCAACTATACGCCCAGAATGTAGGTTAAAGGACTTCAGTTACAGTGTATAGTGACATTTTCAAGCCAATATAATGGAAGAAATCAAAGTAAAGATCTTCAAGAAATTTATTCATAGAAAAGTCACAATAATGGCTCTGAAATGTGGGAAATGGAAGAGTCTGGTAGCATCATTATGTAAACATACTGTACGCATTTAAAATGTGTGATACAGGTTACAAGTCCAGAAATGCTAAGAAATGTTGAAAGAAAGAAGACAAGAGAAAGAAGGACGAGAATGAGGAGGATGGGAAAGCTGGTGTCAGATAGTTGAACTGAAATAGATGAAACAAATCTTGTGAGGTGGTGAGCCTACATGGAGTTGTGGAAAAACTTTGATTCTGAGTGGTAAATGTATTTCTTGTGATCATGTCTTGGGCTCAGGAGTCTTTGGTAGTAAGATTTATCACAAATCTGGTGTAACAGTGATGTAATTGTCTTGCTGGAATAATAGTGGAACTAACTCAGTGGGTATATCATTGAAGCCATATTGAAGCCAATAAAATTATGTACTTCACAGGATCTGTTGTATACACACATGGGGTCTCTGAAACAGGAAGTGATTTGGGTTACTGGAAGGACAGTTATAAACAATGAGAGACAATTTCATTGGAAATGCAATATAAATCAGGCACAGTCTCCTGTATTTGTGGGATGTATGCACCTAAAATTCATTAAAATACAAAGAGAAAAGTCCATTATAGAGTTGAAAATCACTCTGGAAACAGTTAGGAAACCCTCTAATTGCATAGGGAACAATTTTTTTTTTTTCCATTGACAATTACACAGTATTAAATTCCTCCCATTAAAGTTAGTATTTTGGGGGCAAACTATTGTGACTCATTCAAAACAATAAAGAAACTGTTCTTGAATTCTACACTTATGACAAGTATATGCAGTTACAGAAAGACAAATACTGCATGCTTTCTCTCATATGTGGAATACTAGAGTCTGGGAAGGGTGAGGTGGGAAAGGAAATAAAGGAAATTTAATTATGGGAACAAAAAATGACTTGTAGTAAATTTTAGTGTTCTATAGCACAGAGGCATAACCCATTATAAATTTTATGACTATCTAGAAGGGAGGAGGTCACATGATTCAAACCTAAAGTAATGCAAAGCAGATGTAAACATTAATCACTTTGCTTTCATCAACACACTTAATGCATGTTGAATACTTATTTTAAGTTCACACTGCACTCCACACATATATACAATAAATAATAAGATATAAGGATTCTTTATGTAGAGAACCAACATAAATATAAACAGTAAGACACATAAGTAGCTTATTAACTATATTTTCTAGTTTTCAACAAACATGAAAATCTCAAGTTGAAGGAAGACTAAATGAATATTTTGAGGAAAATCAACTCTTAAAAACTGGCCAAAGAAAAATTTTCAAGTATAATGGAAATTATAAAAGAAGGAATCTTGGAACATCTGATAGGAAGAAGGTGAAGAGAAACAGCAGGCAATGGAGTAATAATTTTATAGGTATTGAGAAGAATTACTTCTGTGTTCTGGGCTTAGGGTAAACACCATCTTCATTGCTTGGTGCTTACAAAATCTCTGAGGTGTAAGAGTAGCAGGTGCAGGCTTCCTTATTTCCTAATAACTTAAAGATAACTCCCAGATAAGTTCATCCAGAGCTGCAATTGAGTGTACTGTGTCCATCTCTTTTTTTTTTTTTTAATGGGATACGTTTTGACATCAGACGACAAGAGTCTAAAGCAACTACTGGAAAAAGAGATCTTCAACTTCTGGGTACCTTCAGGGACAGTGAAAAGCAGCTCAGAGGGTGCATTTGTAGAGGGCAGGGGACATGAATCCCAAAGGAAACCCAGACCGAGTAAACCCACCATCCACAAGTGAAGGCGGGATCTAGAGATTAATCCAATTGTGACCAGGACATTTCTTAGATAGCAAATCAGTAGAATTCTTTGTCTCCACAGATACTATGTTAAACAACATTACCTCCTGAAGAGCAAAGTGAAATAATAAACATTCTTTTTTTTCCCCAGGCATTAGTTTTTTTGCTTTAATAGAGGATAGTTACTGGTGTTAAATACATTTATTCTAAACTTTAGACACAAATATAGGTTCTCTAGGCCATTCACATGCACATTAAAATCAAAAAGCTGCAAACTACAACAATTGCATATAATTATACAAACGATGCCACTATGTGACGATTACAGGTTGCTGTCCATGCAAGATGATCATGGGCATTATCTATGAAGCCTTAAGATCCAGAAGTGTTGCTACTACCAAACCTCTGATTAACACTGTGAAGTAAGTGTTTTGGAAGACAGTTCCACCAGTTGGCTAACATTTCTTTAAAACAAATGACTGCTTCTAAGCTTAGCCATACAAGAGATTTTGGTTGAACTGAGAATATAAGTATTTCATTGCTGTGTGCAGCTCTGTGATGAACAAGCAGGTTGTTGGCACAGCCACCAAAAACAATCACTTCTCCTTCATCACTGGCACAGGCTCTATGCCATAACCTTGGTTTTTCAGTATAGGGATGATTAAACTGTATCCATTCATTTTTACTGATGCAGTAAGTCCAGGCATCACTTACTGGCTGTTTATCAGTGGTAAATCCTCCAAAGAGAAAAAGATGATCTGAAGAAACTGGTGTTAGTGAATGCCACGATCGGCCAACTGGGCATATGCCTTGTGGAATTAATTCAGTCCACTCTCATGCATCCAGATTAAGGTAGTGAAGGTCATTCATTCTGGCATCTCGGTATCTGCTTCCGGACACAAAGCCTTTGTTCTCAACTGTTGCACAGGCGTGGGCAGCGCGAGGTGAAGGTGCCTTACCAGTAGTGATCGGCTGACTCCAGGTGAACGTTTCGGTGTCTAAAATGTGTACATGATCATTCCATCCTCTTGGATGACTTGAATTCCAAAAAGATGTTTCATCAAATTCAAAAGTTCCCAATACTTTATCTTCAGGTAAATAGCCATACCCTCCAAAAAATACTAATTTGTTTTTATATACCCAGGTGCCCAGCTTGTCCTTTGATGATGGAGGGATTCCTTGGCAGTCAATTCGTTCCCACTGTAACACTCTGCCTGTAGATCTCGAATCCAGCATGTAGAACTTATTTGTATTGCCTCTTGAATGGTGTCCTCCAAACAAGTACAGCACCCAGCACAGCTTCCTGACATAGAAGGAGGCACAGCACCTTCAGTGTTAATTTTTTTCCCATCGTCCGGTTTCCATGTTGTAGATCCATAATTCTTCTCTTGGCAGATAGAAGTCATATAATCCTCTGACTTGTTTACTCTTATAGCCGCCCCACACGAACTTGTGGCGCCCGTCGCTAATGGCGACGTGGCCGCTGCGCTCAGCGGGGCAGGCGAGCTCCATGGCTTCGTAGCCCTCGAAGGCCGGCCTTGGCGCGTCGTCCGCCCGCAGATCCTCGTTGCCCTCAGCCATCTTGAGGCCGCCCGGCTGCTGGCCATGAATGCCCGCACCGCGACGGGGCAAGAGACAAAGAGAACGGGAAAAAACCGCGCGGCGGCGCGATGCAGGGAGAAGGCGGCGGCAGCCAAAGGGACGGCGGGCGGGCGGGCCTGCCGGCCGCCTCGGCCAAGGGAGCCTCTCCGCCGCCGGGGCCGCGCCTGCGGACGACGCGGTCAGGGCTGCCGCCAAGGGCCCGTGGCGAGCCCGGGAGCCCGGGAGCCCGAGAGGGCGCAGAGGGGTCTCCCGCGGGCCGCCGCGTGCTCGCAGCCTGTGCGCCCCCAGTAATAAACATTCTTAAAGGAAATCTGATAATAGCAGAATTGAAGGTTTGTATTCCCTTTACTCCAGCAATTCCACTTCTAGTGTGTGTGTGTGTGTGTGTGTGTGAGAGAGAGAGAGAGAGAGAGAGAGAGGTCCATATTAGGTTATGTAACATTGTTTATTGAGTATGTTTTTGGAAAATTATAGTTAGAGGCAACTTTCACCTTCATCTCTAAGGTAATGTATAGATTAAATATCATGTTTAGAATTTTCTTCAATTACTACATATTTATTATTTACAAATACTGTGAGGTATCTAAGGAAGATGTATGGTAAAATATACTTTCATTAAAAAAGTAAGAAACCACAACAACAACAAATACTAAAAAGGATAAAGTATTACATTGTACATCTAGAGTCAGGACAAGAGCTGATCAGGTCATTGTTTCTTATAGTGTTCATTTCACTTAACAGGTTTCCCCTTTGGTGCTCAGTTGTCACCAATCAGGGAAAACAAGTGATATTTGTCTCTTTGGGACTGGCTTAATTCACTCAGCATGATGTTTTCCAGATTCCTCCATCTTGTTGCAAATGACCGGGTTTCGTTGTTTCTTACTGCTGTATAGTATTCTATGGAGTACATGTCCCATAATTTCTTTATCCAGTCTACTGTTGATGGGCATTTGGGTTGGTTCCAGGTCTTAGCTATTAGTATTAGTGGTTGAACTCTGTAATAACACACAATTATTCTTAGGTGTTTAAATTTTAACTGAAAAGTGATCCCTGTTAAATAGAAGAGTGGGAAAAAGAGAGGGAGGAGATGTACAATTTGGGACATGCTAAATCAGACTTGCCGCAAATGGTGGAGTTAGAAATGTGCCAGGGGATTCCAACACAATCCCATCAAGGTGGCATGTACCAATGCCATCTCACTAGTCCAAGTGATCAATTTCAGCTCACAATTGATGGCTCTGATAGGTCTAAGAGTCAAAGGGATCACACAAACAAGACAAGTGTCTGCTAATACTAACTGATAGAATCAAAAAGGGAGAGAAAGATCCAACATGGGAAGTGGAATACACAGCAGACTCATAGAATGGCAGATGTCCTAAACAGCACTCTGGCCTCAGAATCAGCCCTTAAGGAATTCAGATCTGGCTGAAGACCCCATGAGAGTATTGTAGGCATGGAAAGCCAAGATACCATGGAAAAAAAAAAAAGACCTAAATGAAAGATCTCTGTGAGTGAGATCCCAGTGGAAAGAACATGGCCATCAAAGAAGGAGGTACCTTTCTCTGAAGGGAGGAGAGAACTTCCACTTTGACTATGACCCTATCGGAATAAGATCAAAGTCAGCGAACTCTAAAGGCTTCCATAGCCCTAACAACTCATGACTAGAGCCTAGGGAGATTACTGACGCCATGAACAGGAGTGTCAAATTGTTAAGTCAGCAACAGGAGTCACTGTGTACTTACACCCCATGTGGGATCTGTCCTTAATGTGTTGTCTAATGTGCAGTGATGCTATAACTAGTACTGAAACAGTATTTTTACACTTTGTGTTTCTGTGTGGGTACAAACTGATGAGATCTTTACTAATTATATACTGAATCGATCTTCTGTATATAAAGATAATTGGAAATGAAAAAAAAAAAACAAAACCTGGTATTAAATTGGAAATGGCATAGAAAATTAATTAATTTAAAAAAAATATTATGTAGGATCTCTGTCTTTAATGTGCTGTACACTGTTATTTAATGCTATAACTAGTACTCCAATGGCAGTTTTTTCACTTTGTGTTGCTATATGGGGCAAACTGCTGAAATCTTTACCTAATATATACTAAACTGATCTGTATATAAAGAGAATGAAAATGAATCTTGATGTGAATGGAAGGGGAGAGGGAGCGGGAAAGGGGTGGGTTGCGGGTGGGAGGGAAGTTATGGGAAGGGGGAAGCCATTGTAACCCATAAGCTGTACTTTGGAAATTTATATTCATTAAATAAAAGTTTAATAAATGAAAAAAAAGTAAGAAACCAATTTATAATATTCAACATGTTTTAACAGTTTCTTCCATGTGAAGGTACAACATAAAGGGTAAGTTCTAGGCATAGTGGTTAATATGATACTTGTGACACCTGCATCCCATATTGGAGAGCCTGGGTTTGGTTCCTGAATCCACTCCTAATTCCAACTCCCTCCTAACATGCACCCTGGAACGAAATAGGGAATGGTCCAAGAAATTGAGCCCCTGCCATCCACATAAAACCTAAATACCTCTACTCTCTTACAAACAACATCATGATGCAAAAACATTTATATGTACAGATCCAAGTTTTAACATAACATATTAAAGCAAACTCTGTATATTTATACCAAAAACTTTTGAACCAAAGCACTTGTTTAATTACTTTTCAGTGTGATGTTTAGCATTTTCTTATTTTCACGTAAGCATTATATAAATCTATTCTAGAAAGTACAAAAAGTACAAGTCAGAAATATATTAAGTTTTTTTGTAATTTTGAATTTTCTTTATGCCTTCCTTTTTCTTTTTTTCTTCCTTCTCTCTCCTTTTTTTTTTTTTTTTTTTTTTTTTTTTTTTTTTTTTTTTTTTTTTTTTTACAGGCAGAGTGGACAGTGAGAGAGAGAGACAGAGAGAAAGGTCTTGCTTTTGCCGTTGGTTCACCCTCCAATGGCTGCCACGGCCAGCGCACTGCGGCCAGGGCACTGCGCTGATCCGAAGGCAGGAGCCAGGTGCTTCTCCTGGTCTCCCATGCGGGTGCAAGGCCCAAGCACTTGGGCCATCCTCCACTGCACTCCCTGGCCACAGCAGAGAGCTGGTCTGGAAGAGGGGCAACCGGGACAGAATCCGGCGCCCCAACTGGGACTAGAACCCGGTGTGCTGGCGCAGCAAGGCAGAGGATTAGCCTATTGAGCCGTGGCGCCGGCCTCTCCCTCTTTTTTAATATACACCAAGCCTTAGAATCTCAACTATACTCAGAATGTGAAAACTATAGGACATTTATATTTTACTGTTCTTATTTCCTTAGTTGATACTATGTTAAAATGCACCAATATTTGTCATGTAATTATTTATTGCTTTCAATTTGTAACATTTTTACAAGTTTAAGTCCCCTTTCATATAGATTATCTCACTTATATGATAATCCTTTTTCCTCCTTGTAAACTCAGGAGAGAGTGCATTTCTCAGATCTATAAAATGTTTTACGAAGTTTTTTAAAAGTTTTGCATAGACTAAAAGCATAGTGAAGCTCAGATTTGGGGATTGAAAAATCCACTACTTGTCAGGAATGTTTCTTTGATGAGTTATCATTTGGTATTATTGAATTATAATTATATATAATTATATGTAATATATTATAATTATAATTATAATATATTAATGCTATCATTTAATTCTATAAACAATATCATAATCCATTATAGCTTTTAATATGGCACTTGATTTTCTAAATGGGATAGTATATTTTTTCCTACGTGGAAAAAGAAATCAGCTTAAAAATGTTCTCATTGCAGTCAAGGATTAGGTAGGCAACCTACGGTGCTGAGAATAATGTGTCCATCATCTATGACAAGTTAAAAACCTAGGGCCATCAATCCACAGATGTACAAAGAAGCTGTCTATCAAGAAGTGCATTGGGTGAAATAAGGTAACTACCCCTCGGTCTACCAACATAAAATTTATATATATTATCTTTGAAAATGACTATTCTAAAAATGTACATAATCAAAAAGCAAGTTATTGGGGCCAGCGCTGTGGCTCACTTGCCTGCGGTGCTGGCATCCCATATAGGTACCAGGTTCTAGTCCTGGTTTCTCCTCTTCCAGTCCAGCTCTCTGCTGTGAGTGGCCCAGGAAGGCAGTGGAGGATGGCCCATGTGCTTGGGCCCCTGCACCCTCATGGGAGACCTGGAGGAAGCACCTGGCTCCTGGCTTCGGATCGGCATGGCTCCGTTTATAGTGGCCATTAGGGGGGTGAACCAACAGAAGGAAGACCTTTCTCTTTGTCTCTTTTTCTCACTGTCTAACTCTGTCAAATAAAGAAAAAAAAAAAAAAAACAAGGGATTACTATTTTAAAAAAAAGCAAGTTATTACACTTTATTAATTATACTCAGAGCTTTTAAGGGGTAAGTGTAAATTTATAACACTTCTCCTTAAATGGACTTCTGAAAAAAGATAAATTTGAATGATATTCAGATTTATTTGCAAAATGTTAAGCACCTCTGAACTGTATAGGATAGGATACAAACTACAGTAAAGAAAAATTTGCATTTGAAATATAATTATTTGTTTAGATTTTAATGTTACTGGTCTCTTAAACCACCAATTTAGCTAAGGTCAGACCAAAGCATTACCCCTAGAATTGTCCTTGTGTTAATTCTTAAGACAAGAATTTTTCATTTGCTCTCCCTTGCTGAAAGCTATGTAAATGAATGAATATCAAAGCTTTTTATTCATCTTACTCTTTATTTTGTTCTTTTAAAAATTTTGTCTTTTTGATTGTCAAGTTGGAATATAATAGTGGGGAATACACAGAAAGGAAGGGGGCTAAATAATGTGTTGCATATGCTTTGCACTTTTGAACAAAATAACATTTACCAAATTTGACTTTACTAGTAATATATTATTTTATTGTATTTTATTTTATTTTAGACAAATTTTATTTATTTGAAAAATGGAGTGAAAGAGAGAGAGAAAGAGAATCTTCTGTCTACTGCTTCACTCCCAAAATGGCCACAAAGGCCAGGGCTGGGCCGTGCCTTAACTTCTTCCAGGTCTCCATGCAGTCATAAAGTCTCCACCTTCAAAGATCTCCTGGCCTTTGTTGCCATTTTGAGATACAGCTGCTATTCACTTGTTTAGGCACCAGGGGAAGACTACGCCCAGATCTCCTCACTCAACTCCTCAGCCTTGGGGAGCACCCAGACTGCTTATAGGCATTCCAGTTTCCTTTGGTGTGGTGACATTCCATACAGGAGTCATTGGTTCCAAGATATGGTATACCCTAAAACTCACTCCAGAACTTATAGGCCATCCCGTCATGTCACTGCAACTCCATGCTATATGTGTAACATTTCCCTCTTCCTGTCTGCTACCTCCCACAGAGATAGAAAATGCTTTTTATTCCATAGCATAAAGTTATGTGGTGCTGCACCAACTGGACTGGAAATGCTGTCCCCCAAATTAAAAGAAAAAGATAATAACAACAAATTAAAGGATTCTAAGCAGCAGGACAAGAAGAGCAGTTAAAACCAAAATGATTAGGACAAAGGAAAACAGGGCTATTGGTATTGCCAGGTAACTACTTGAATAACAAAAACAGAATCAAATGCAGCATACACATGTGGCAAACACTTACTTAGTATCTAGGACACCTAAAAATGTGATTTCCCAAATGAACAATTCAGTAAATGAAATGAAGTCATAATCACTGTTGAGACCAAGTTTTTTGGCTAAAATATCAAGTGAAACAGCACAAGGCACAGGAGAAAGATAACTTGGTAAGTCAAGGGAAAAAACAACAAGAAAATGTGGCAATGATACACAGAGGTAATTCACAGAGGAACAACCTCAAATGATCAGTAAGCATATGAAAGGACACTCAAACCAATTAGTATTCAAAAATGCAAATTAATGTAACCAACTATAAATTCAATTAATTGACTGAACAGAACATTTTATACCTACAATACAGAATAAATGTGAAGAATAATACCTAACACAAATGAAGAATCATAGAAAATTTATCTTATGTATGACCTATGGTAATATTAATAGTTACGGAATTTTAAAATAAAAATGATGGCTTCTTCCAAAAAATAAAAACACATATAGACTTTGAACCATCATTCTTGCTTCTGAAAATCGATCTCAGTGGAATTAATTGATTTTAGAATGTTTTATTTATTTTTAAAATGCATTTTACTTATTTTCTGTGTGCTCCCAGAAACCTATTATCTGAATCGACTTCAGATTGATGCTAATGTAATTTGATAGGTCCATTTTCTATGATCTAGGTGTACTATCATGTGTCACATATACTATACATGTGCTGTATGTTTTGTATGTGTATATTTCTATAGCATAAATTCTGTATTGTTTATGTATCATGTGTAACAAACCTTTGTTGTTTTGCATAAATAATATTGTTTTATATTTTTATGTTGTTAACTAATTTAAGAGAAGGAACAAGAAAAACATGTATTTCTATAGTCATCTATGTACATTTGTGTGTTTATTGTTTCTTGTATTCTTCATTTTTACTATGGATTTGAGTTATAGAATAGTATCATTTCATTGCACCAGATAATTACATATATTCCCTTACATTTGTTACAGTATATATTGCATATTATATCTTTATATGATAAAACCAATAGTAATTGTAAAAATTGTCATTTGTGTAATTGTCTTTAAATCATTTATAGTGAGTAAAGAGAAAAAAATCCATTTGTGCTGACCTTTATACTGAACTATCTTATTACTTATACCAGTGCTCTTTGTGTAGTTTTGAGTTACTTCCTAGAGTAACTTTGTTTTAGCCTAAAGAGTTAATTTCAGGGATTGGCATTTGAGGCAGCAGTTAAGATAGCACTTATATCTTATATCACAGTGTCTGGTTTCAAATCCCAGCTCTGTTTCCACATCTAGGTTCCTGCTAATGCACAACCGGGAAGGATGTGGTGATGGCTCAAGTATTAGTGTTTTTGTCACCCATGTGGGAGACCTGCATTGTGTTGTGGTTCCTGGTTTCTTCTTATTCCAACAGGACCATTGCTGGCATTTGTATGTGAACTATCAGAATGAAGATCTTTTTCTTTCTTTGCCCTTCTTTCTGTCTCTTATCTCTCTACCTTTTGAATATATATGAAAGTAAATAAAATTTTGAAATAAGAACTAATTTATTTAATTTATTTTAATTCTGAGAATTCAAGTCAAACCAAGGAAAGTATCTATTGACATGAAAATTTCTTGATTCTTTTTCATTTTTGGATGACAGCTTTGTTGGGGTGTAGAATTATTGTGTTTCTTTTTTTCTCGTTCTTCACTTTGAGTGTATCATTTCTCTGTCTTCGGATCTTCATTATTTCAGATGAGGAGTCATTTATATATCTTACGATAGTCCTGTCATTATCTGTTTTATGCTGCTTTAACACAACACCACAAAATGCAATATTTACAATGAAGTGAAATATTTCTGGCTCATGGTTCTAGAGTCTGGGAAGTCCATTGTCAAAGGGAAGAGGTCCTTCTTGATCCATAATAGTGTGGCAGATGTTATCACATGGGCCAGAGAAATGTGTTCAAACGGCCCTTTCATAATGAATGCACTCCTATAATAATGGCCATCTATTGTGGTCAGTGTTAATCCACTCATGAAGGTGGAGACTTTGTGACTTAAATGCTTTTGAAAGTTGTACTCTCAAATATCACTGCATTGTGGGTCAAGTTTCCAACACATACATTTTGGGAGATGCATTCAAACAATAGCAAGTATGTTTGTGCTTTACGAGTTGTTTTGGTTTTGTTACTTTCATGATTTTTTTTTTTTTTGTCTTTCACATTAGACAATCAATTGTCTAGGTTTAAATCTCTACTTATTTTCTTTAACTTCTTATATGTATATAGTTCAATGTTTTCACCAAATTTGGTAAGTTTTCATGCATAATTTGTTCAAATAAATTTTCTATTGCTCTTTCTACTCATTCTTGCAAATTCATTATATGTTCCTTGAATCTCGTGATGATGCATCTCAAGTCTTGGAGCCTCTGTTCATTTTTATTGTGCTTTTTTTTTTTTAATTTTTCTTTGTATTATATAGGTTTTCAAATCTTTATCATCTGTAAATTCACTTATTTTTTGACAGTTCAAATCTCTTTTTTTAAGGATTTATTTACTTTGCTTGAAAGTCAGAGTTACAGAGAGGCAGAGGGGGAGAGAGAGAGAGAAAGAGAGAGGTCTTCCACTCACTCCCCAGATGGCCGTAATGACCAGAGCTGGGCTAATCCTAAGCCAGGAGCCCGGAGCTTCCATGCAGGTGCAGGGGCCCAAGGGTTCGGGCCATCTTCTACTGCTTTCAAATGTTACACAGTGAATTTAGAGATTCTGCCAGTTTTTTATGTATTTTTATTTCAGTTTCTCATTGATGATCATGAAAAATAACATTGATCAGATATAAAAATATTCACATGAAAATTCCATTCATCTCCTGACTTTTATGAAACACCTTTGTTAGCTAATTGTGTTGTCTCCCCAAACTCTGTTTTTTCTTTTTCTATGCGTAATAGCATAAATAAATTATTTCAGATTTTGAAGAAGATCTGTTGGGTAGTTTACAATTAATGCTTATGACAGTTTTATAGGGACTTTCCTGAATTGTACCTAGTCGTTTTTCAATCAAGGAGCTATAAATGTGTGACATATTTATGTATTTATTCTGGACATGAAAGACAATAATGAACTTCAATAATTGTGATTCAATTCCTGTTCCTGTCAAACACACCTAATCTTTGAAAGTTGCCCAAATATTCACTAGAAGCATGGCCATTAGCTACTGCTGAACGCGTCTGAAGTCAAAACCTTCCGACTGACACTTAATCCCTCCAGTCCATTACAGTAATTGTGAATACCATATCTCCGGTGACTAAGTGCTGCCTCTTGGCCTGTGATGCCCTAGAATCCAACAGTACCACTGAAATTAGAGAACAGGTGTCAATTTTGTAGTTTCCCCCTATCGTTCTTGAATTAAAGAGTTCAATATTCACAGACCTTTACAATGATGCTAACATTCAATAATCTGAACTTGGAGAGAGAAAGAGAGTAATACATGCTTTCTCTGTGTGATACATGCCTTCTCAAGAAATACAGTTCAAGAGGGCTTTATTCAGGAAAGATAAGGCTTAAGAGTCAATTATAAGCAATTGTATGTGTTGTTTTTCAATGAAGTTGCCACAAAAGAAAGTTTTAATCACCTCTATATGGAGACACAAATTGTTTCTATATTTAATAGCAGTAAATATGTGTAAGTCCTATGAGAAAAATCAAGCCAATGCTTCATTTGTGAAATTGACATATTTAATTTTGTGATTTTTGTTTCTTCTTCTCAGATTTCAATATAGTTCATTTACTTATTAGTTAACTGATACAAATTATCACATTTCGTTTTCATACACATACATATTTAATTTTCTTCTTAATAAGTTATAAATTTGGGGGCTTTTATTCTTTTACTAAAGATGTTATATTTCAAGAAGCAATAATAACTTATTAAAGATAGCTGTTCCACATACCAAACAAAATATTATAAAAACAAAAGCAACAACAAAATAGAGCTGTATGACAGTGATAAAAGTAATCATTAAAGTTTATTGAAGTCAAAAATCAATTATATCTATCAAATGTAAATATTTATGTAAAATAATTTGGTTTTTTTATTTATTCCAAGAACTTAATAGAAGCCATTTACTCTATCCATAGTTACTACTTGGTTTATTGTATACACAATTTAAAAAGCTAGAGAGTATGTAGATTAATTCATGTATAACAAATATATCAACTAGTCTTATTAAATAAAAGTTACTTCAAGGCAGAATATATCTTTCCAGTTTTTCCAAATGCCTTCTATATAGTAACAGTGAGGATTAATAACAGTCATAAGGGAGAGACCGGCACTGTGGCAAAACATGTTAAACTGCTGCCTGCAGCACTGACATCCCATATAGGTGTAGGTTTGAGTCCTGACTGTTCTGCTTCCAATTCACCTCCTTGCTAATGCTCCTGGGAAAGCAGTGGAGAATGGTCCAGGTCCTTAAGCTCCTGCAACCACATTAGAGATCTGGAGCTCCTGGCTCCTGGCTTCAACCTGGCCCAGTTCTGGTCATTGCTGCCATTTGGGGTGTAAAGCAGCCCAAGGAAGATCTCTCTCTGCCTCTCTTCTCTCTGTGTGACTCTTTCAAATTAAATAAATATTTTAAAAAATAATAAGTGAAAAATTTTTGGATTAACTTTTTATTGTGTATCTCCTTTGATATATTTGTGATTGTTTAATAGAATTTGAAAACTATTGGCAACTTTCACCACCCTGTCTAAAATGTTATTGGATAAAAGAAAGCAATGTACCCTTCTACATGACTTCTATCTCAAGATTTTGGTGGATATGCTGTCCTCTCGAGTGTCCCAGTAGATGGCCTAACCCACTTTGTCATAATGCCAGCTGTTAAAGTTTTCTCATACTTTGACCACTTGTTACGTTCTGGATGTTTAAAATTTAATGATTTTCAGAACTCTTTTATAAAGGATTAAGAACCTATTATAATTCTCAGAAGTGAAACTCTTATTCCTTTTTTGTGTAGAGTTTCATTATTTTGTTTTGCAATAACATTACAATGTTGTCTTATTATATAATCCTAGTAAATAAACATAAACTTTTTTGGTCCATTTATTTTCATAAATTACGAGATCAATTTTCCCAAATTCCTTCAAATAAAACCAAACAAAATATATAAAATATAAACACAGGCACTTGCAGGAATGTTTGCTTTACTGATCTGTAATATAAAAATCTAAGCAGTTAGACACCAATTAGGATACCCACATCCCATATTGGTGTGTCTTGGTTTGAGTTCTGGCTCTACCCCTGACTTCACTTCCTGCTAACAGGAGGAGGTTAGGAGGTAGGAATCAGCAAGTGATGGCCCAAGTACTTGCATCCCTGCCATCCACATGGGAGATCTGGATTGAGTTCCCAGCTCCTGGCTTCAGCCTTGACAAACCCTACCTGTTGTGGGCATTTGGGGAGAGAATCAACAGATTGAAGACCTCTGTCTATCTCTCTGCATTTCAAATAAAGAAGTACAAATCAAAACTCATAAAAAAATTTAATGATTTCAAATTTTGTGGAATTCATACTTCTCTTTTATGACACATTTAATATTCACAAGCAGATGGAGATGACATTTTGATCTAAGCACCGTTAACACAAAAGGGAATAGGTTGTTCTTTAGCAACAGTATTCAATAATAGTCTAGAATTTTTTAAGTATATGAAGATGATGATGACAGTATTCAGTTATTTTTCCTACTGTCCTGCAATGTTCAAATGTCTATTACTCTGTGCAAATCTACCCTGTTCTTTCCTAACGTATATTATATTATCTACAATCAATTTTTTTAAAAAAAATCTGTTTAGAATCTAGATTTGGCATATGAGTATTTTGTTACATTATATATGTAAAATTTACTTAAGTATGATGATCCTCTAGCAATTCCTAATTTCGAATGCCAGCTCATATGTAGAATGATTGTCACTGCATATCATGCTAACTGTATTTTTTATTGTGCTTCTGTCGTCATCCCAGTGTCACTATCCCAGGTTTCTATAAGAGGTCATTATGTGTGCATGTTTGTGTATGCGTGTGTGTGTGTGTGTGTATTCATACTAATAAATGCAGGAGGAAGGAGTATGCTATAATCTGTTGATCAACTCCATAAAAAAAAGTTTTCCTACTCCTTCATTTTCAAGCAACAGTGAAGCATCTAGTTTAAATATCGGTCTTACTTATACTTGTCAAAGGAAAATTTACTCTTTTAATAAAAGCCACAAATGTTACTTAATTATTTGCTTAATCTTCTTATTCCTTATTTTTGAAATATTAGTGCACTTGAGCAAGTTGGTTAGTGCTCAGCTTTTCTGGCCTTTTTTAAATAACCTTTTTATTTATTATTTTCTTTTATATTTAAATATCAACTTTGTATTCTGTACAAACCCATTCTGTCCTGACTTTCTTGAGATAAAAACAATATCAAAATAATAAAGAGAAGTTGTTTACTTCATATGGCTTTTTAATACATTTCCTGTAATAGGAAGGGTTCATATCACATTTTTTTTTTTTGGAGAAAACTCATGACTAGAGAACAGATGGTATAGCTAGTAACCAAGATTAAGGGTTTTATTCCCAAAGCATTTCTGCATGGTTTTTCTAACTTTTTCGCATTTTGCCCTCAATTTGCATAACAATAGTTCACATGTAGCACAAAGTTCTGTGTACCATAATCATTTGTTGAAATGCCCAAGAAAGAAATTCAATGTCATGATTTGAAAAAGAAACACAATTCAGAAAGAAAAAGTTCAAATTTGGATATCTAATAAATAAAAATCATTAGACCAATGGCTCTACAAAGGCAGATGCTACAGAGAAAATTAAATATATATCAAAAATCATTTATATTTACCTTTATTTTTAATTAGTGAGAATAAAAATAACAGTTTCCCTGATCTGTGTTCAAAAGATTCTCAAAAATTTCATGGAAAATGCATGTTATTGAAAAATTATGCATGAATTTCAAAATTGTTTTACCTTAAAATAAAGTTCATTTTGCACAAAATAAAATTAACTACCACATTTCCACAAAACTTTTGAAGTCGAGGCTGGGGGAGGGAGAAAGAGAAAGAGAGATCCTTTTTACCTTAGAATTTGCCTTACTTGACTTACTTAAGTAAAGTTATTACATATAATTTTAAACCTCTCTAAAAAGAAGTGTAAGGAAGTAAAAGTTATGAGATGATTAGTGAAAACTTGGTTAAAGATAGTATGATATAAATGAGAGTTGAAAGAATCGATTTAAACCCCAGTAGGTTAAATAATCTGTGCCAAAACCTAGACAAGATAGAGGCAGGGATCACACAAGCAGGTCACTTGCAGCCTGACCTGTGTCCATCTCCAGATCTGATCAGGAACAAAGAACATCCTCATCCTAACCTTGGAAGACCTCACCAGCACTACATATGACAAGCGGCCCAATATTACCAATTTGTGACCTTCCTGAGGTGATGGTAGAGAGAAACATCACCATTTTTCGTATGTCATGTACAAGAGAAACAACACTAGACCTTGTGCCAATCAAAGTCCTGTGTGTCAAGGGGATATTGCCATGCTTCCCCACCTGACATCAAGCCCTGCCCAGAACATTGAGACAACTGGGGGAACCTCTTCCCACTGTGCTCTCGCTTCCAATCAAGCATAAAACCCTTAAAACCTAGTATGAGTTTTCATTGGCCTCTTAGCAATTTCCATTGCAACACAGTCAAAGAGCCTGGGGACAGCTGAAGACCACAGAATATATTGTGGGTTGGTTTATATAATTATTTGAATATCTTCTTAACATTCATATTATATTTTCAACATTAAGATGAATTAAAGTACAAACAAATCATCTTTGTATTTTGACCAGCTATCTCACGGGCTGTAGCTTTTTTATGAAACACATAATTAAATACTTTAACTGATATTTCATAATCATAAATTTTGCCTTTTCAAAACCATGTGTTCCTTTATTTTAATGTATTTAGTAATGTATTGTTCAAAAAATGAAAGATACATGCAAACAGTAAAATTTAATATGAAAACAACCATTTTCCTTTCCTATGTATCTTCACCTCCAGTCATTCCTTAAAAACAAATTATTTAAAACAGTCTATTTTGTTTGTGCATAATTTGCACAAACCTAAATTATATGCTAATAACTATTTTGTTTTTATCATGTAACTGATAAAACGTGGTGATTTGTTTATATTCTTGTTGAGCTTGCTTTCTTCCATCTTAACAATTCTATTATCATTTTAGTATGATTTTCAAAAATTTCATATTCTGCATCTTCATAAAGACTAATCATTCTTGGTCACAGTACTTGATAGTCTAAGATTTCACACTCTTTCTCTCTCCTCCAACCATATCATAGTCACAGTTGATAATGCCTTTAAATGTTCATATTCAAAGCTCAAGATATTTGTATTGCATTTTCAAAGTATTTATTTATTACAGACAAATAGAGGGAGAGACAGAAAGAAAAGTCTTCCATCTGCTGGTTCATTCCCCAGATGGCTACAACGGCTGAAGCTGAGTGGATCCAAAACCAGGAGATAGGAGATTCTTCCAGGTCTCCATGCAAGTGCAGGGGCCCAAGCACTCCAGCTATCCACCATTGCTGTCCCAGGCCATAGCAGAGAGATGAATTGGAAGAGGAACCTCAGGGAAACAAACCAGAGCCCATATGGGATGCTGTCATCTTAGGTGCCACAGTATTGGCCCTATATTGCAATTTATATGTTTTCAGTTACTTATTTATTTTTTTGGAGAAGATGTGAGACAGAGAGAGGGTCCACATCTGTTCATTCAGTACTCAAATGGCTGCAATGACCAAGTCTGGGATAACCAAAGCCAGGGTCCAGAAATATAATCTAGGTCTTCAAGTGGGTAATAGGAAACATAACGAGCCATCACTGCTGCCTCCTGGGGTCTGCATTGGAAGGAAGCTAGTGTCATGAGCGGCAGCTGCGTATTGAGCCCAGGTACTCTTGTGGAATAAAAACATTATAACAATCATCTTAATTGCTAGACTGAACTACCATTCTTATAATTTTAATAAGGTCTTAATTTATTGATTGTATAAAGCTAAGTCCAAAGAATGTTCATTTATTATAGTCAGTGGATATTTAGAGACACTGCCTGATCTTCCTTTTCAGTTGCTTATAATGCAACCACAAGGTATTCCTCAGCTATCAGATGTATTTTGAAATTATCGCAACAGAAGTGAACTGCCTTGCTTTTTGAGGGAAGTATTAATCAACCACTGAACTCAATGCTGTATTAAAAAACTTCATCAACTCTCCCTAGTCTGGGACAACTCCATGGGCAGAATTCAAAACTCTCTGGTCCTCATGAAACATTACCTGCTGCAACATATGGAATCTGAAGTAGTTGCAAAAAAAAAGTGCTAAGACAAAATTTTAGCACTGGTCACTATACTCTTCTGCCATGTGATCCATATAACTAGAGTGGATTAAGGTCAGAGATTCTATCAGTAAAAAGGGCAGTTGTTAAAACTTTGCTTGGGGGCCAGCGCTGTGGCCCAGTGGGTTAATCCTCCACCTGCGGCACTGGCACCCCGGGCTCTAGTCCCGGTTGTGGCGCCGGATTCTGTCCCGATTACTCCTCTTCCAGTCCAGCTCTCTGCTGTGGCCCAGGAAGGCAGTGGAGGATGGCCCAAGTGCTGGGGCCCTGCATCCGCATGGGAGACCAGGAGGAAGCACCTGGCTCCTGGCTTTGGATTGGTGCAGTGCGCCACCATGGCTACCATTTGGAGGGTGAACCAATGAAAGGAAGACCTTTCTCTCTGTCTCTCTCTCTCTCTCTCTCACTGTCTAACTCTGCCTGCCCCCCCCCCAAAAAAAAAAAAAAAACGAATTGTTAAATTAAGAAGTCCTTGTTTGTTTTATGTGAAGGTGCTCTGATTTCCTGCATCTAGCCAGCTGAAAAAAGGAGAGAATGAGTACTAGGAATTTATTGAAAAGCTAGCCAAACTTCAAAGAAGGCTAACAGTCCAACCAAAACATTCCGTTGTGTCAAAGTTGAAACCCAAAAGGACTCTCAATATAGCATTGAAACAAACAGGTTAATGTACCCAAATCTTGAGGCCCTAGATTCCTCTGAATCATTTGCATATTAATTTATTCTATTAATGACAGCACTTCAAAAACCACGCCTCATTGTGTGCAGGTACACACACATACACACACATACAGCCTGTTTGATATCAATGAAGAGGACATTTTTTTTTGAAAGACAACAAGTTCCCACTCAAAATATATTTTCATCTTGCATTCTTCCTAGACACAAAACCATTAGTTATGGTTAAGTCAAAACAAACCCCGGAACAGGCAGAAACATGCAAAGCCTAATGAACAAACTGCAAGAAGTAGCCATCATTTACAATCAAAGCTCTGGTGAGTAGACATATTGTTGATTTCTGAGGATTCTAGAATAAGAGGATAGAACATAAAATTGAATAAAAATATCATTTTACAATACAGGGAAACTCTTCCAAGATATAGGATTTTACACACTAGAAAAGACACTGAGAGATGCTGTAAACATGCTTCTGAGAAAGCTCCTAGAAGTATAAGATTTGGTATTGACTATCTTAAGTGAGATAACATTTCAAAACTATGAATATAATGATTGATGAAGAATTGAAATGTTCAGAGAAATGGGTGATTTAAATTGAATACAATGAGTAAACTCAGAAAATGACTACATTCCAGTGAATGGCTTAAAGATGTATCATTTAATAAAGCAATAAGGAATGTACTTGTGAGAAAGGCTGCAGCATCACCAAGAAGTTAGTCATGACTCCTCTGAAGACAGGGGTTGATGGCAGGAGATGTTACTCACTAACAACAAGTGAGGATAACAACAGCCTGAACAAATGCATGTGAGATTGTAATACAATTTGTGAAATCTATATGAAAATGCTCTCTGATTTCAAAACTTTTGTGTGACAAGTTGGAGAAACAATCAACTGGTATGACACACAGTAATACACCACAGCACATATAGAGACAAAATAGGATGTTAACAATGATGTATCTCAACTTATATCATAAGAATTAAGGTAGGATGTGAAGAAGGTTAAGAGTAATCCTTCCAATAAAAAGTTTCTAGTTCTATATTAGTTTCTAAAATGGAGCCCATTTTCTTACATAGTCCTAATTGGTTGAAGAAGAGTCAGGTTCCCAGGAAGACTATTTTATTGATGAAGCAAGCCTATTCAACAATGAATTCCAGGATTTGTGATCAACAGAAAATATAGCCATTTATTCAGATGTCATGAAGAAATGGGAACACCTAAATATGTTGAAGGCTGCTTGACATGGAGTTAAATTTGCCATTTATCTTTAGAATAAGAAATGTCACCAAGCCTTGTGTTATATGGAAGTTTATTGGAAGCAAATATAAATAGTCTCAACCTGAGTCTAGCTAAAATTTGACTCAATGGATTTACAGATAAATATGTCTCTCATTACCCAGCCATTAAAGCTGTCATTGGAAAAGACATAGGTTAATAAGCAAAAACTCACGTGACCTCCACATATAGAAAGTTAAGGGGGCTGGCGCCATGGCTCACTTGATTAATATTCCACCTGTGGTGCCAGCATCCCATATGGGCACTGGTTCTAGTCCTGGTTGCTCATCTTCCAGTCCAGCTCACTGCTGTGGCCTGGGAAAGCAGTGGAAGATGGCCCAGGTGCTTGGACCCCTGCACCCGCATGGGAGACCAGGGAGAAGCACCTGGCTCCTGGTTTCGGATTGGCGTAGCTCTGGCTGTGGTGGCCATTTGGGGAGTGAACCAATGAAAGGAAGACCTTTCTCTCTGTCTCTGTCTCTCACTGTCTATAACTCTACCTGTCAAAAGAAAAGAAAAGAGAAGGGAAGGGACGGGGGGGGAGGGATGGGAGAGGAGGAGAGGAGAGGAGAGGAGAGGAGAGGAGAGGAGAGGAGAGAAGAGAAGAGAAGAGAAGAGAAGAGAAGAGAAGAGAAGAGAAGAGAAGAGAAGAGAAGAGAAGAGGAGAAGAAAAGAGTTAAATGTTATTATAGTGAGCAAGGTGAAGTGGATATCTCCAACTCTTTACTTGTCATCCTCCCCAAAACAGTAAATCCACACTAATATCACATCATGAAGAAAATGGCAAAAACTATGCCTCATATAAAGATTTAAAAATGCAAGCCAATAGTTGTTCCTATCACATCTCAGGTTAATTTATAAATATGGTGCTTGAAAAACTCAGGTAGATTCCAGATTATGAGGGTAAGCTGTGGTATATTGAACCAAACTGTAATTGTAAGCTTTTTTTTTTCAGATGTGGTATTTTTATTAGTGCAGATTAATAGTGTCAGGTGTATGGGATGTACCTTTTGATCTGGCAAATATGTCATTTTCCATTGATATCAGAAAAAGGGAGTGTATTCATTTGTACCAAAGAAATAAACAAATAAAAAAACTGTTCTAGGCTATGTTAACTCTTTCACCTTCTCCTAATATACTCCAAAAAAATCTAGATAATTGTGGCATTTTGTGGAATTTCAAACTGATCGCCCTATTGTAGACATTATGACCAGTATGGGCAGAAATTGCTAGTACATTGGAGGCCTTGATAAGGAAAATAAATTCCAGAGAGTAGAAGATAAAATTGTGGAAGATGAAAGAGTGTGTGTGTGAGTGCATACCAATGGACTAGAACATATAGACCATCCTCTCTTCCCAGTAATACAGGGGAAAACACTTTTTTGCAAGTCTCAACACCAGCATGGGGCAATAATGCCTCATAGTTCTCTTTAGCATAGGACTCTTAGAAATACTGCTCTGACTCATAGTAACATAAAACACTCCAAGCTATAAGTGGAACCCTGAGCAGGGAGGATTTGTGCAGCATGTTCACAATACAATTGCAAGCTACCCTAAAGTTTAGAACATACAATCCACTGTACCTCATACTATAGAATATTGGATGTATACTATGGTTGCAGAAATAGGAAAATTCACCATTTATAGTTTATAGAGCATACTAAAGGGAGAATCAGAATTCTGAATTTCTATTTATCTACAATGAACAGAAGTAGCTACCTTTTAGGAAAGCATCTCTTGGTTTTCCCTTGAATCCTTGCAGAGATGGACAGATCATGTCACAATTTAACAATTGTCCAAAATTGATACAATGAGTTGGGTTCTATAAAACCCCACTAGTGATAGGCCGAGATATAACTGATTTTAAGATGGAGATAATACAACCAGGATCCAGTGCAAGCATGTATGGAAGACATAAGCAATCTATATAACAAGGAAGTAGAGTCTTCATGTTATCCACCTCTGTAGAACAGCTCAGTTCAGACAAATGGTTATAAGAATAATACTTAATTGGTAGGCTGATACTAAGTTGCCATCCCAAACTGCTTAGCATCTGAAGTGTAGCCTCATTCTTTGGAGATTTAAAAAAAAGGATTGGGTGGAAACCCTCCTAATGGTCAAAGCTTCAGGCTGTTCAAATAGTTAAACATTGAAAGAAAAGTACAACAGATTAGCATATACACTCGTGAAATCATGATCAGTTGTACATGACTTGGGTATATGTTCAAGAGCATGCAAGGAGAAAATAAGATTAGTATTACATACAGAATAATAGTCTTCTAAAGATTCCACATTCTAGGCCTTAGAACCCATGAATATATTAGGTTGCATGGCTAATCGGAATGATTGTTCTGGGCTACATAAAAGCTCTAATTTAATCATATGAGTCTATAAATGTTGACAGACTTCTTAGCTATAATCAGAGAACCAAAGCACTGGCAGCATGAAAAGGAGTAGACCAACACTGCTGCCCATGTAAATAGAATGGGGGGCATGACCAAGGAAAAGTTGTGACCTTCAAATTGTGTTCACAGTTGAAGGCTCTCCTTGTCACCTGATGTGTGATTGTTAAGTGTGAAATGTGCTGCATCCAGAAACCGAAAAGACCTCCCAGACATTGTGCTTCCCTCTTTGTAGTACAGAACTGAAAATTCATCTCTATTTTGGTATAATTTTCTGATCCATGGACCTTTAAAAGTTTTATTGAAGTGCAGATCCCAGAATATTCTGTAGAACTTATGTATCATCTTCTGGAAGACATGTTGTCTTTACAAGGCCTTCAGCTTTGTTAGCCATCTCTTGTTCATACTAGTCATTTAGAGCAATACTGCCTGGTGAAAGAAATGGTGTTCTCTGATCTGTACAGCTCTCTTCAGAATATATAATAACCAAAAGCAAAAATGATAGATTATGGTGCAAAATTTTCAAAGAATATCTTTTATCGATTCCAAGTGGATGTGACCAGGTTTTCAATATCTTACATAATAGGGATAGAAATAAACACATTTTCTAAGGCAATGGCCATATCTGTGTACTCAACCCTTATTAATCTGACTTAATAATGATGTTTCATGAAGCACAACAGCTGTACAATGTTTTTTAATTACTTGACTTGGTCATTGGGAGTTTAAATATTTTTCTCATGTATCTGTGATGGTATAATTCTGGATGATTGCAGCATTTCTTTTTTTACCTTTTATTTAATAAATATAAATTTCCAAAGTCCAGCTTATGGATTACAATGGCTTCCCCCCATAACTTCCCTCCCACCCATAACCCTCACATCTCCCGCTCCCTCTCCCATTACATTCATATCAAGATTCATTTTCAATTATCGTTATATACAGAAGATCAATTTAGTATATACTAAGTAAAGATTTCAACAGTTTGCACCCACACAGAAACACAAAGTGTAATATACTGTTTGAGTGAGTACTAGTTATAGCATTAATTCACATTGAACAACACATTTAGGACAGAGAACCTACATGAGGATTAAGTGCACAGTGACTCCTATTGTTGACTTAACAAATTGACACTCTTGTTTATGGCGTCAGTAATCTCCCTAGGCTCTTGTCATGAGTTGCCAAGGCTATAAGGCTATGGAAGCCCTTTGAGTTTGCTGACTCTGATCATATTTAGACAAGGTCATAGTAAAAGTGGAAGTTCTCTCCTCTCTCCATAGAAAGGTACCTCCTCTTTGATAGCCCATTCCTTTTCCACTGGGATCTCACTCACAGAGATCTTTCATTTAGGTGGTGTTTTTTTTTTTTTTTTTCCCAGAGTGTCTTGGCTTTCCATGCCTAAATACTTTCATGGGCTCTTCAGCCAGATTTGAATGCCTTAAGGGGCTGATTCTGAGGGCAGAGTGCTGTTTAGCACATCTGCCATTCTATGAGTCTGCTATGTATCCTGCTTCCCATGTTGGATCATTCTCTCCTATTTAATTCTATCAGTTAGTATTAGCAGACACTAGTCTTGTTTGTGTGATCAGTTTGACTCTTAGACCTAACATTATGATCAATTGTGAACTGAAATTGATCACTTGGACTAGTGAGATGGCATTGGTACATGCCACCTTCATGGATTGAATTGGAGTCATAGTAGACAGAGCTAAGCAGATTGCCCTTCCCACTGTAACTGGATATAGCTGATACACTGAGGACTTTTACACAAAGTTGCAGGTGTTTGTGTGTGCAGGAACACCATTCTTCTCCACCCCGGGACTGTGAACTACTACATTAGCTCTCCTAATCTGGTTCTCAGATTTTGGATTGGGATTGCAATTTACACCATTTGGATCTCTTGGTTCTCTGGCGTTCAATCTCTGATGGAAATTAAGTCTCAAATGTTGCTAAATTTCAAGCTTGTGGATGGGATATAATGAGCCTTCTGAGCTTCTATAACCAACCATGTTAGCCATTGACTTCAATAAACTTATATCTATATATATGTATTTATGAATTTAAGAGTGGCACCCTCAGTGCATAATAAGAACTTTGATATTCATTATGTAGAAGAAGCATCAAAAACTTAAGTCTTTTGAGAATCAATATCAGTTGCTTGAATAACAGTATTATTAGATTTATAGTATCAAATAAATTTTAAAATATTTTACCTAATTATTATATTTTCAGAGTAGTCTATTATGTTGTCTCAAGGAAGCTGGTATTTCTTTAAATATTTTAATGAGATTCTTATTGCACTTTTGAAGATGATTCAAACATGTGGTTCTGAAGATGATTCAAACATAAGTCTTTTTTTATCTGTTTTTGTTTATATCAAGAAGTCATTCACCTATTCTTGTTCTTCCTATGTGCAGTAATTTCCAATTATACCCTGAATGTTGTAGATAATGCATTATAGAGACTTTCAATTATGTTTTCATTCTCTGAATTGTGTTTTTTTCAAGCAAACAGAGCAGTAATCAATTAATACTTTTGAAATCATGAAAGCTTGGTTTGTATTTTGACAGACTTCTGTGAAAATGTCTGAAGTGTTTAACAAGCACTATAATTTGACTAGATTAAAATTCTGCTCTTAGGGACAACATTGTGTCACAGGGAGTAAAGCACTTGATGTCCCACATAAACCCTTGTTCCAGTCCTGGCTACCCAACTTCTAGTCCTGCTCCCTGATAGTGCCTCTGGGAAAGCAGGAGAGGATAACCCAAGTACCTGGGCCTCTGCACTCATTTGGGAAACTGGGAATGATCTCTTGCTCCTGGCTTCAGCCTGGCCCAACCCCTGCCATTGTGGCCCCTTGGGATGTGAACCAGTAGATCAAAGACTTCTTGTTCCCTGTCTCTGTCTCATCTTCTCTTTCACTGTAGCTCAGCCTTTCAAATAAATAAAATAAGTCTTTAAAAAAAGATTCTATGCTCTTTCTCCTACAGTGGACAACAGTTGAAATTTCTGCTGCATCCTCTCAGGCATCTACTTGTATGCTTATTTTTTTCATTTCTTCTTTGAGTTTCTTGGAGTTCAAGGATGTGCATATATGAATATGTAGTTCAAAGTAGTTTTTATACATATGTATCGTATGTTCTGCAGCCCCAGATTCAGTCTCTCAACTCCTCAAATCAAAACGACATGGGTTTAAATTTCACACAAATAAAATGCTTATTATCTGTGATGCAAAAAACATTTCAAGAATGGATCCACACCAGTATGATTTCCTTTGTTCAAATAAGGAATCCTTCCAGTTTCTGCATGAGTTTTTCACTCTCCCATCTTATACAATCACTTTTTAAAAAATTAAATATTTCCAGATTAATTTTGTAATTATTATTTGCATGAGTTTAACTAAATTTAGAACTGCTTTATTATTTTCAAATCCATACAGCTACAGTAACTATTTTTAATGTAGAAATTCCACTTAACCTTCAAAAGCATGTATATAGAATGTCTCATATTCTAAGCACTTAGTCCACAGATTTTGCTTTTTATTAAGACAAACATGGTATCAGCTCTGATGTAATTTCAATGTATTGTAATCGATAAATTCTTGAAAAGAATTAAAAATACAATACGAATGAAAAATTGTATAACATACAGTGAGTAAGGATCTAGATTGTATGATAGGTCATAGAATATGACTTGAACAGATCAATTTTAAACTAAATATTATCTGTTCAAGTTAAAGTGTAGGTGGCAGGGGTGGGAAAATACTTTTCCAAGAGGAGGAGACAAAATGTGTTCAGCTTTTATATGTAAAATAGAACAATGCTTCAAAGAATAAGTGGGGATACAAGTCAGTGTGGCTGATATGAATGTATTGATGGTGATAATGGAAAGAAATGGTACTTGAGGCAGGTGGTTAAGCTGCTGGTTTGGATTACCACATTCCACATCAGAGTAGCTGGATTTGATGGCTAGCACGGCCTACTGACTCCATCTTCCTGCTGATTTGGAACTCTTGGAGATAATGCTTAAGACACAGGTAGCTTCCCACCACCTATGCGAGAGACCTGCTTGAGTTCTTGTCTCCCAGCTTCAGGACCCATGCCCATCATGTGCATTTGGGGAATGGACCAACAGAGGTAAAATAATTAGCATTAGTAATCTCACCTCTCTGAGATTAGTAGCCATCCATTACTAACGTAAAGATTATATAAATGAAAGATACTTAACCAAATGACAAATTAAAATATCTATCAGATGACAATAAGAAGATATGGATTTTTTTGTCATCTATTAGATTTTCTTTCAAATTTCTTACATATATTAACACACTCAGTCTTCGTAACCGTGTAAGGATAAAACAACATTAATCCAAATCTGAAGTAACAAAACTGAGGGAGTGGTATGATAAGTAATAAAGATCATACAAGTAGTTAGGGTAGATACTAAGGTGTGAGTCAAAGTAATCTGGTTTAAACATTTGAGCTCCTAACCACCTCACTATAATTACTTTCTTTTTGCAGTTGGTTTACCAATGTATTAAAGAGAAATTTTAATTTAATTTTGAAACTATTCTCAAATATTTATTATTTTTATTTTTTAAAAAAAGTGTTTATTATTTGAAAGGCAGAGTTATATATAGAGAGGGGGAAACAGAGAAAGAGAAAAAAAATCATCAATCCGCAGGTATACTCTGTAATTGACTGCACCAGCCAGGGCTGGATTAAGCCAAAGTCAGGAGCCAGGAACTTCATCTGGGTCTCCCATGTGGCTGCAGTGGCCCAAGCACTTAGGTCATCCCCATCTGCTTCCCCTGGCACATCAGCAGGGAGCTGGATGGGAAGTGGAGAAGCCAGGACTCGAACAGGCACCCATATGGTATCCTGGCACTACAGGCAGGGCTTTACCCATTGTGCCATAATGCTGACCCTGATTTTTTACCTAATAATATGCCTGCTCTTTTGATTTCTTAAATTTTTCTGAACATTCTGCAAAGATTAAAATGGCATCGCTTATTTTCCAAAATTATTATTTCACTGTTTGCAAATCTGAACAATCCTAAGCAACTTTTGCAGTCCACCAACGAACTTAAACTTAGCATTTACTTACTTTACAACAGCACCTTCTGATTATATACGAATCCTCTGATGCATGGCCAAAGGTTTTGGCTCTGCTTTTTATATGTTTTATTCACTCTATATCTTCATGCTTATAATTAGAAACCCTATTCTTCATTAAAATCCACAAATAAGTAAAAGAAGATCATGATCATCTGAAAATAGCAATGATTTTTAAGGTATACTTGTGTATCTGTGTTATATTTCTTTCCTGGAATGAAACATTCTCCCTGGAAAATGAGTACACCTCACATAATTGAACAATGTTTTTTCATAGCTGTTAATTGGCCTCTCCAAGCTGAATTGTCATTTTGTATGCACTGCTTTCCAAGTCTCTCCCTGTACATGTGTACTATTTATACTCGCCCTTCGTGAGTTGGCCTGATTTCCTGTCTCAGGATTATTCTTACTTGTTTTTCAAGTTGTCTCCGTTCTGGAATAGTTAACTTGATATCTTGATTTCCTTTTATACTTCCTACATAATTAGCTAATTTTGTCATGTGCCTGTGAAAATGTTTGTTTAACAACAGGAAGTTGAATTTCTCTACTTCTTATTCTCTACTATTGTTTTATGATAAAATAAAACTAATTTTCTTACTTTTTCTCATTTGCTTTTCTCAGTTTTTTTAATTTATTTTTTGAAAGGCAGAATTACAGAGAAAGAGAGAGATACACATACACAAAGAAAGACAGGGGGAGAGAAGGGAAGAGAGAGAGCGGGAGAAAGAGAAAGAGAGAGAGACTATCCATTGCTTCACTCCCCAAATGGCTGCAACATCCAGGATTAGGCCAGGCTAAAGCCAGGATTCAGGAGCTTCATCCATGTCTTCCACATGGCTACAGGGACCCAAGTACTTGGACCATCTTTGGTTGCTTTCCCAGGTGCAGGGAGCAGGATTGGAAGGGGAATAGCTGGGAATCCAACTGGCACCCATATGAGTTGCCCTTACTGCCCTTAACTCACTACAACACAACAGTAGCCCCTCTAGTCTTAGTTAAGTTAGAGGCTATTTATTATTTTTTTTTCCCTTCTCTCTCAGGGATGGGGAGTGCCTTGTCTGTGGACTATATAGGCCCACAAAATCCAGGGGAACTAGAGGCAGGACTTGTATTTCAAAAAACATGTAGGAGTCTATTTTTTTCAAGTTGATAATTTCGTGTGGCTCACGAATATATAAATATTCAAATAGCCCTTGGCAGAATAATTGTCCCTACTTCTATAGGTGTATGTCAGTTCTTATTTAGGTCTGCCATAAATCAGTCTTTTAAAAATGTGTGCTGAGCTTGGGATAAGAATGGGAAAACTGTTTTCTTAACACTGTTACTACCTAGCTTCATATAGGTTATGTATAGGAACCTGGTGGGAAGGGAGGACTGAAATGGAGTGGTAAAGCAGGCACTTACTTCTTTTTCCACCTCTCCTAGACATCCCAAAGTAACCGAGGTCACATAAGACTCCAGTTTCAGCTTGTATATGCATTCCCAGATTCACTGTGCCATTCCTCCCTAGGGTTCAAAAGAGTAGTATCTCATAGAATCTGGGGACATGTGGGATCCTCTCATCAAGGTAATTCTCTTGTATTCTGATAACACTACCTCTATCATTTTCCCCCAGTTGAGTTTTTTGCTGTATCTTCAGTTAATACTGGATTATTTCTTTCTCAATGTTAGTAAAAGAGAAATCTGAGTATGGGAAATACAAGAACTCTTAGCACAGATTTTTTTTTTTAATTTAAAACCATTCTTAAATAAAAATGTTAAAAAGACAGCCTTTCAAAACTTGTGTAACAAATATTTGCATTTTTCCTTTTTTTAAATGTATCTGTTAACAGAAATATCAAGTTCTTTGATTTTCCAAGTTGCAACTCTCCATTTTTGATTTTATTAAGAACATATTAGACTATTTTACCACAATTTAACCTTTGAACTAGGTCAATTTTAACCTTAGAATTAGGTTAATGGATTTTTTTTTCTTACTTGAATCGGGAACATTGGTATTTTACATGGTGCAGCACAGCCAAACAAACAAACAAACAAAAAACAAATTACATATATGCGGATTTAGGAACCTGGTGATACTTCCAAACCTACCCTCCCTCCTGCCCATTCTCCAACACTTCTTCCTCCTCTCTTTCCTATTTCCACTCTTAATTTTTACACAGATCTATTTTCAGTTTACTTTATACTCATAAGATTAACCCTATATGAAGTAAACAGTTCAACAAATAATATGAAGAGAAAAAAAAAACACAAAACATTGTATGGTAACAGTAAAGATAAGAGCTGTAACAATCATCAAATATCAAAATGTTTATTTCACTCTAATACATTACATTTTAGGTACTTATAGGTACCACAGATCAAGGAAAACATATTGTATCTAGATTTCTGGTACTGGCTTATTTCACTAAGTACAATGGTTTCCAGTTTATCCATTTTGTTGTGAAAGATAGGAATTCATTTTTTTTTAAATCACTAAGTAGTATTCCATAATGTATATATACTATCAGTTCTTTATCCAGTCAGCAGCTGATGGACATCTTGGTTGATTCCTTATCTTAGCTCTTGTGAATTGAGCTGCAATAAACATCAGGGTACAGATAACTCTTTCATATTCTGATTTATTTTGGTTTGGGTAAATTCTCAGGAGTGGGATGGCTGTGTCATATGATCTATTTATCTAATAAATAGACCTATTTTCAGATTTCTGAGGTATCTCCATATTGACTTCCACAATGGCTGCAACAGATGGACATATGGATAATGCAAATTCTTCCAATCCATGAACCTGGAAAATTTTTCAATTTTTTGATGTATTATTTCATTATTTTCTTTAATGACTTGTAATTTTATTACAGAGATGTTGACTCTCCTGGTAAAGTTTATTTCAAGGTATTTCTTGTACCTATTGTGAATGGAATTGATCTTACAAGTTCTTTCTCAGCTAAGGCATTATCTTTGTAAACAAAGGCTATTGATTTTATGTGTTGATTTTATATGCTAGTACTTTAACAAACTTTTTTATTAATTCCAATAGTCTCTTTAGTGGAGTCCTTTGGATCCCCTATATATAGAATCATATCATTTGCAAACAGGGAGTGTAAGGCCACCACAAAACACTCAGCGCTGTGGTGCAGTGGGTTAGTCTTCCACCTGCCGCACCGGCATCCTATATGGGTGCCGGTTCTAGTCCCGGCTGCTCCTCTTCCAATTGAGCTCTCTGCTGTGGCCTGGGAAAGCAGTAGAAGATGGCCCAAGTCCTTGGGCCCCTGCACCCTCATGGGAGACCAGGAAGAAGCTCCTGGCTCCCGGCTTCAAATCGGTGTAGCTCTGGCCGTTGTGGCCATTTGGGGGTGAGCCATCAGAAGGGAAACCTCTCTCTCTGTCTCTCCCTCTCATTGTCTGTAACTTTATCTCTCAGGTAAATAAATATCATCTAAAGCAAGCAAACAAACAAACAAAAACACCAGACACCAGAGTAAGAGAAAGGGTTTATTGGAGAAAACCCAGCAGATGGGAGGGAAGGGGCAAGGAACAAGAAAAAAGAGAGTAAAAGAGAGAGAAAGAGAGAGAGAGAGAGAGAGAGAGAGAGAGAGAGGAGAGAAGAAAAGAGGAGGCTAGAGCCATGTGTTCAGGAACAGGTCCTTTTAAAACTTCACCAGGGGGAGGGCAGGGAAACAGGAGCAGTGAATCCCATTAGGATGTGGGTGGAGCTTGATACTGGTGGTTGGGCCATGTGGCCACCTGGCTTCTAGCAATGGTGGCAGTGGCTAGAGCCTAGGATGGTGTCAAGGTGTTGATCATGCCATAGATAAGACTGCACCATTTTCCTAACAGGGAGACTTGACTTTATCCTTCCCAATTTATATTTCTTTAATTTATTTTTCTTTCCTAATGGCTCTGGCTAAAACTTCTAGGATTACATTGAATAGCTATTGTGGCAGTGGGCATCCTTGCCTGGTTCCAGAGCTTAGACGGAATGCCACCAATTTTTCACAATTCAATATGATATCTCTCCATTCAATAAGCTGGCTGTGGATTTGTCATCGATTGCCTTGATTGTGTTGAGGAATGTTCCTTATATACCCAATTTGCTTGAGGCTCCTCATGAAAAAATGCTGTATTTTATTAAATGGTTTCTCTGCTTCTATTGAAATAATCATTTATTTCTTAATTTTGTTAATGTGATGTATCTCATTCATTGATTTGGTAATGTTGAATCATCCCTGCATGCTGTGGATAAATCCCACGTGGTCCAGGTGGATAATATTTCTGATGCATTGTTGGATTCAATTAGCTACTATTTTTTGAGGATTTTTCAGTCTATGCTCATCAGGGATATTGGTCTACCATTCTCTTTCTTTGTTGTTTCTTTTTCTGGTTTAGGAATTAGGGTGATGCTGACTTCAGATAAGGAGTTTGGGACAATACCCTACCCTCCAGGTGTTTTGAATAGCTTGAGAATAATTGGAATTAGATCTTTTTTAAATGTATGGTAGATTTTCAGTAGTGAAGCCATCCAGTCTTGGGTTTTTCTTTGTTGTGAGGGTCTTTATATTGATTCAATTTCCATGTTGGTTATTGGTCTATTTGGCTCTTATATGTCTTCATGAACCAATTTCAGTAGAGTATTTGTGTCCAGGAATCTATCCATTTCTTTTTGAGATTTTCCAATTTTTTGGCATATAGCTTTTTATAGTAATTCCTGATGATTCTCTTCATTCCTGTGTTATCTTTTGCTATGTTTCCCTTTTTGTCTCTGATTCTTTTAATTTGGGTCTTCCCCCTCTTTTTTTTTTTTTTTTGTTGTTGTTGTTGTTGGTTGGGCCAATGGTGTGTTTATTTTATCAAAAAAACTGCTTTCTATTTCACTGATCATTTGTATTTTTGCTTCAATTTTGTTTATTTGTTCTCTAATTTTATATTATCTTCCCTCCTACAATTTTTATTTTATTTTGTGGTTGTTTTTCTAGGTCCTTGAGATGCATTGATAGTTCATTTATTTGGTGCCTTTCCAATTTCTTGATGTAAGCACCAATTGTTTTAAACCTCCCTTTTAACACTGCTTTTGCAGTATGCCATAGTTTTGGTATGTTGTATTATCATCTCTTTTCGTTTTCAGAAATTATTTGATTTCACTTTTGAATATTACTATGACCCACTGTTCATTCAGGAGCATGTCTTTCAGTCTCCATGTGTTTGCATATGTTCTCAAGATTCTTAAGTTGTTAATTTCCAGCTTCAGTCCATTGTGGTCAGAAAAGGTGCACTGTATTTTTTTTTTTTATTTTTTTGAATTTGGTGAGAATAACTTTATGGCCTACCACTGGTCTATCGTAGAAAATGTTCCATGCACTGATGAAAATAATGTGTATTCTGCAGCTGTGTGATGAAAGGTGCTGTAGATATCAGTAAGTTAATTTGCTCCCTAGTGTCAATTAGTTCTGTTGTTCCCTGTTGATTTTCTGTCTAGCTGATCTGTCCACTGATAAACGTCAGATGTTGAAGTACCCCATTTCTATTGTATTAGAATCAAGTCTCTCTTTAGATCTGTTAAATTGTATTGTGTATATTAGGAGGGTTACATCTGCTTATTTCTGTTTTCCATTAGCATGGAATATCATTTCCAACCTTTCACTTCGAGTCTGCATGTATCTTTGGTGAATTATGTTTCTTGTAGGCAGCAAATAGTTGAGTCCTTTTTTTTTTTTAATACATTCAGCCAGCCTGTATCTTTTCACAGGAGAGTTGAGGCCATTTACATTCAAGGTTACTATCAGTAAGTAACAATGTGCCATTTTCCGTAAATATGCCTATTGTTTGCTTGAATTACCATTATAATTTTACTGGATAATTTTCTGTATTCGTATTCTTTCATGATGATAGCCATCTTTCTGTACTTCTATGTGTAGCAAACCCTTAAGCATCTTTTATAACACTGGATGAGTGTACACAAAAAATTTTTTTTTCAATTTCTGTTAGTTATGGGAGGTCTGCATTTCACCTTCATTCATAAAAGAACTTTGCAGGGTACAGTATTCTGAGTTGACAGGCTTGGACTTTGTCTCTCCATTCTCACCTAGTCTGTAGGGTTTCTGATGAGAAGTTAACTGTGAGTCTAATTGCTGATCCTCTGAAAGTAATCTGTAATTTCTCTCATATGCATTTTAGAACCTTTCTTTATGTTTTCCTGCTAAAGGTTTAAAATACAATGTGTAATCGTGAAGATCTTTTCACAGGGAAAGAGTTCTATATGCCTCATGTACTTGGACATCCCTTTTTCTTTAAATTGGGGAAGTGTTCTGTAATTATTTCACTGAATAAGACTTCTAACCCATTCTCTCTTCCCACAACTTCAGGAACTCCTAAACCTGTTTTTTGGGTTATTTGATCATATCCCATAAATCTGCAACACTATCTTTAATTTTTCTAATTTCTTCTTTTTTTTTTGTCTGAATCAAAAATTTCCAAAGTTTTGTCTTCTATATCAAATATTCTTCCTTCTGCCTCACCAAGTCTGCTGTTAAGCCTTTCCATTTTTTTATTTGACATATTAAATCCTTCATTTCTAATATTTCATTTTGATTTCTCTTCATTATCTCAGTTTCATGGGAAAATATTTCATTTATATCATGTATGGACTTCTTTAATTCATGAAATTGCTTCTGAGTAATCCTTTTGAATTCCATTTCAGGCATTTCATCAATCTCTTTTGCTTCACATCCTATATTGGAGTATTGTGTGTTCCTTTGGGGCAGCCACACTCTCTTCCTTATTCTTGTTTCTTGAATTTTTCCATTTATTTTTAGGCATTTGTGGAAATAGTTATTGGCTTTTTTTTTTCCTCTGATGGCTTTTATATTTGAACTATGTCTCTATGGCTTATTGAAGTGTCTGCTTTTTTCAGTGACTATGCAGAGGTGTATGCTAGATGTGACTCGGGAGCTCTGTTTGGTGCTCCAGGTTGGGTCCTGTATCCAGGGGTGATACCCAATTTGTACATGGTAGATCTCCTTCTTTTAATAGAAGGGAGGGTTTTATAACTCTTCTTGGTGTAATGACACCCTCACCTCCTCTCTTCCAAGGTGATCAATAACCTGGATGTTAGCCCACAGTGGGTATAATAATCAATGGTGCTGACTTATGACCTGTACGAAGAATCTGTGCAGACCTCAGTTCCTTAGTATCTTCTTTATAAAATATTTATTTAGATATGCAAATCATACCTTGCCTCCTTCTCACCATAAATTCATCTTCATAAAGTCTATAACTTTCAGGGGCCGGCGCAGTGGCACAGTACATTAATCCTTCTCCTGTGGCACTGGCATCCCATATGGGCACCGGTTCTAGTCCCAGCTTCTCTTCTTCCAATCCAGCTCTCTGCTGTGGCCCAGGAAAGCAATGGAGGATGGTCCAAGTGCTTGGGCCCCTGCACCCGCGTGGGGGGCTCCTGCACCCGCATGGGAGACCCTGAAGAAGCTCTTGGCACCTGGTTCCTGGCTTCGGCTAGGTGCAGCTCTGGCTATTGCAGCCATTTGTGGAGTGAACCAATGGACAGAAGACCTTTCTCTCTGTCTCTCCTCTCACTGTCTGTAACTCTACCTCTCAAATAAAGAAATAAAATCTTTAAAAAAAATTTTTTTAAGTCTCTAAATTCTAATATATGAGACAAGAATACACAGTTGTAGCAATCCCTGTCAAGGTTTTGTTGGCATTTATATTGTGAAATATTTCAAAAATATATATGTATATGTATACATACATATATATATATATATATATATATATATATATATATATATATATATTTACTCTGGTACCTTATGACCTCCCTCCTTCTTTTATTTTATTTTCCTTTTTCTTCTTCTTTCTCTTATTGAGTAGCATAAATGCAATACTTCAATTTTTGTTTCTTTCTCTGTAGGTACACACTCACTTCTTGGCCTGTATTGAAGGACTAGGCAACATTTTTGTACTGGATCATATAATGAATATTTTAGACTTTTAAGTCCATACCATTTGATTTCTCTCTCAACTAGTCTACTTTTTTATGGGTGCAAAATTAGCCACATATAATATGTAAAAGGATGAGCATGCCTATGTTCTAATAAAATTTATACACAAAAACAGATGACACATCATAGATTACTGATCTTTGCTCTCAACCATATGCTTCTGTTTGAAGGAAGGGGAGATGGCTAGATTCTCAATATCATTGATTATTTGATGAAAGTACTAGAAAACCAGTCGTTTTTCCCCATGAGGGATAAGATACTCTTTTTGGTAAACACTTTAGATTTTCCTTAAAATAAACAAATAAACAAACACATCAGCAAAAGAGGCAACAGCAAAAATGTAGCAGTATGGCAAGGATCAAATAATAATTGTTCAGATTTCTCGAAGTACACAAGTGGCCTACAACTACCAAGCAGTATGGAAAAAAATTAGGAATTGCATAAGTCTGTAAGATGATGGCATTGACAGTACCAGCTCCCTATCCAAAGCACATTACCTTCAAAAATTATGTAAGTATGAAAATAATCTTTAATCTTGATTTTAAAAATTCTTTATTGTCCTTGTTACTATATTGCTGACTTTGATTTTTTTCACTATTTTTCTGTGTACTGGCATTTATACAGTAACAAATTCTCTCGTGACTTAAAGAGCTTTTTAATTACTCTACAAAGAATGGAGATAGTTGAATCTTGCAAGTAGGAAAAAGAAAAACCAACAGAAAAGCATATATAAGTATATGAATATATTTACAGTGATTGAACAACACACAACAAATATATGTAACATAATATCACAAAGTACCCCATAAATATGTAGATTTTTTTGTCTGGTAATTTTTAAATAAAAACAGTTTCAAAAAGATAGAAAAGAAAAAATATTATTTTACCTTGATAGTAATTCCATATACCAAACAAATATATAAAAACAAATACATAAACAACAAATAAAATTTAGCTATATGAAACTGACCAAAGTAATGGATGCTCAATTTTATTGAAATCCAAAAAATACTTATAACGACCATAAGTAAATATAAGTATTAAATAATTTACATGTTTAGATTTATTCTGGCAGTTTATAGAATCTATCTACCCTACCCATACTTGCTACATGGTTTATTGTATAGCCAATTTAAGAAGCTGGAAAATATATAGATTACTTTATATTTTACAACTATATCAACAACTGTTATTAAATTAAAGTTACTTCAAGGTAGTGTATATTTTTCCAATTGTTCCAAATGCCTTATATATAGTAATGGTAGGGATTAATGAAAGTAATAAGTGAATAAATTTTGGATTAGATTTTTATTATGCATCTCCTTTGATATAATTGTGATTATTTAATATAATTTGAAAATTATTGGTGACATTTTCCATCCTGTCTAAAATTATATTTGATAAAAGAAAACAATTATTCCACCATACCCTACCACACGACTTCTATATTAAGTTTTTGGTAAATATGCTGTCCTATTGAATGTTGTAAAAAAAAAAACTAAGAGAACTGTCTCCAGAATCAACTAATGAAATGAACATATACTGTATACAAGTGGAGAGACTTTCAGCTCAGTATTTTTTAGTGAAACTATAATGTATTATTACATGTAGAAGTAGTGTGAAAGTAGAACTACTCAGTGCAGTAGAGATAAATCTTAGTCCATAATAGAAAGGAGAACATTAACAAAAAGTTTTGGGTAGCCACAAATGATTTATACTGCCAAATAATTTAATGTTGAGGGGAGTAACACAGTTAAAGAGAGAAACTTATGTACTTTTACTACATAAAATTTTCTATGATTTCATAACATAGAAACAACATTATAAATATGAATTATTATTAGAGAAATCTTGGAAGATTGTAAGTAAACCTATATGTGTATATGCTTGAGGTTAGGAAATAGTTAATTTAGATCTGTTCTTAACTTATTTGTGTTTCAAAGTTTTGGATGTGTTATTAAAAATATCTTTATATTCTGTCTGAAAGCTAAGTTTTTTTAGAAGAAATTTAGTACTCTAACAAGGCATTTGTCTTTGTTTAAGGTCATTCTTACTACTTTGAAGATAGAACATACTGACAATTTATGAAGCAAGTGTTGTCTAACTACCCATAGAATAGGACAAACTTACATTACCTGTCAAAGCCACACTGAGAAATTGCAGGAAAAGACAACTGTACAGAGAATGTATCCATACCCTTGTCATTTCCCCCCTATGTTGAATAAGCCTTTAGGGAATTAGAAAGAATCAGTTTATTTTCCTGAATAGAAAATTAATAATGAAATCTTTAAATTAAAGATGCGTACGTAGGTCACCCTTTCAATTTATTAAAAAAATTACTCGTGGTCTCAAGGTATACCAATATTGGTCATTAATCACATTTGGAATTGCAATTGGAAAAAAAGCAACAGTAGACCACATCTTAAGTCCTGTGTGTGGAAACGTATATATTACAATTGCCTTCCACCGTACATGGGCTGAAGTAAATGATCAATAAATATTTTGATCGAATTGAAAACTAAATCTATTTGAGAATTGAATAGATTGTCTTGAGTGCTCTTCAGGTTTCTTGTTACTGGACATAATTTCTTATTACTGGGTACATTAAAAGAAATGCAAGGGTGATTGTCATTGAGGTAAAAAACAAAAAATTTCTTCATTGAGTTAGAATTTGAAGTACATTGTCTGCTCAATCTTTTCCTACCTTAAGAATCAGTTTTATTAAGAGCTCAGTTGTGAAAACATATTAGAATTAAAATGTGAAAAATACATTCTGAATATATATACATATATACACATATACATTTATATACATAAATATTAGTTAAAACCTTTAACGGATAAATACAATTATAATATTTCTAGTATGGTATGTGATATTTTGTTATGTTTCTATAATATGGAATAATATCCAACCAGGTTAAATGCACTTACCCTTTCAAATATTTAAAATATTTTGTAATGAAAACATGGCAAAATGAGATCTTCCAATTTCTTTATACAGATACAAATTCAGTAAATTAATATGATCTGTGTTCACCCTACTGTGCAATAGAATATCCAAATTTCTTACTCTTACCTGGAAATAACTTAGTACCTGTCAGTCAACCTCTCTCAATCCCTCTATCTCCACTTCCCTCTTTAGCCTTTGATAGTCATCATTATATTTTCAACTTCAGTAAGGGAATTAATTTTTTAGACTACATATGTGAATGGAACCAAGTAATATCTTTTTTGTGCTTGACTTATTTCACTTAATACAATGACCTCTATTTCCATTAATGTTGTTATAAATGTCAAAATTTCATTACTTTTATGGCTGAGTAATGTTCCATTGTGTAAATGTAGCACTTTATTTTTTATCTATTCATCAGTTGGTGGGTACTTAAGTTGTTTCCATATCTTATCTACTGTGAATAGTGTTGTGATTAATATGGGGATGCAGGTGTGTCCTGAACAGAGTTTTATTTCTCTGGGCTATAACCCAGAAGTGGGCTTCCTGGACTACTGTTTTTATTATCTTGAGGAATGTCCATTCTTTTTCCACAATGGCTGTACTACTTTATGTTCCCTCTAATAGTGTACAATTGTTGCCTTTCTCTGCATCCTCAACAACAATTGCTACCTTTTGTCTTTTTGATAATAGTCAACCTTCCTCGACTGAGGTGATATCCTACTGCAGTTAGGATGAGTTCTTCCTTGATGATTAGTGATACTGACCATTTTTATATACTTTTGGCCATTTGCATGTCTTCCTTTAAAAAAATGTTTTGTTAGATCTATTGCCCTGTTTTTAGATTGTTTTCTTTTTCTGCTGTTGAATATCCTGAATATTTACTATTTGTCAGATGTTTGGTTTGCAAATATTTTCTCCACTCCTGTAGGGTGTTTCATTGCTGTGCAGATAGTTCCTTTCCTGTGCGAAAACTTTGTAGTTTGTTGAAATCCCCTTTGTCAATTTTTAATTCTATTTCCTGCTCTTTTGGGGCTTGATCCAGAAAATTCTTACCCATTCCAATGTCATGAAGTACTCTCTACTAATATTCTCAAATTTCAGGTCTCACACTTAGATCTTTAATCTATTTTGAAGGGAATTTGTAAATAATGAGAGATGGCTATCTAGTTTTATAATTCTCATGTGCATGTTCAGTTTCCCCAGCATCATTTATTAAAAAGATTAACTTTTCCCAATGCATGTTCTTAGCATCTTTGTCAAAGTTCAGTTGGCAGTAAACGTATGGGTTTACATCTCAGATCTCTATTCTGCTCCCTTGGTCTAAGGTCTGTTTTATGCCAATATCAAGCAGTTGTAATTACGGTAGTTGTGTAATGCGTCTTAAATTCAGGCACTATAATGCCCCCTGCTTTAATCTTTGCTCAAGATCATTTTGCCTATTTGAGGTCTTCTGGGATTCCATACAAGTTTTAGTAGTAATGCCAATTGGAATTTTGAAAGGGAATATGTTGAATCTGCTTGTCACTTTGGGAAATATGTACATTTAAAAAGAATACTTTTTCCAATCTCTGAACACAAGATGTCTTTACATTTCTTCTCTATGCTTCAATTTCTTTCATTGGTGATTTACAGCTTTCATTGTAAAAAACTTGTATCTCGGGGCCAGCGCCATTGCTCACTAGGTTAATCCTCCGCCTGCAGTGCCAGCATCCTATATGGACACCGGGTTCTAGTCCTGGTTGCTCCTCTTCCAGTCCAGCTCTCTGCTGTGGCCTAGGAAGGCAGTGGAGGATGGCTCAAGTGCTTTGGCACTGGCACCCATATGGGAGATCAGGAGGAAACACCTGGCTCCTGGCTTCAGAACGGCATAGCTCCGGCCACAGCGGCCATTTGAGGGGTGAACCGATTGAAGGAAGATCTTCCTCTATCTCTCTCCTCTCTATCTCTCTCTCTCTCTCTCTCTCTCTCTCACTGTCTAACTCTATCTGTCAAAATAAAAAAAAGAAAACTTTTACTTCTTTGTATAAATTTATTATCAGATATTTTGTTTCTTATTCCTATTGGAAAATGGAATTACTATTTGATTTCTTTTTCAGATGAACCACTATAATGAATAAAAATGCTATATGCTTTTGAATTAATTTGGTCTGTATCCTGCAAAATTACTGAGTTTGTTTATTAGCTCTACAATCTCTTCAGTGGAGGCTTTGGCGTTTTCTGTGTATTAGATCATGCCATCTGCAGACAGTGACAATACAGCTTTTTCCTTTCCAATTTGGGTGCCCTATTTTTCTTTCTCATGGCTGATTGCTCTGCTGAGGTCTCCAGCAGTATGTTGAATACATTGTGAAAATGGACTTTTATGTCTTATTGCAGATCTCAGAAAATCTTAAGACTTTCCCCATTCCATATGATGCTAACTATTAGCTTGTTTTATATGGTCTTTATCATATTGAAGTGTATTTATTTTATACCTTATTTTATGATAGTTTTTTTTTAATCATAAATGAGTGTTGAATTTTTTTTAGGATTTCATTTAGTAAATATAAATTTCCAAAGTCCAGTTTATGGATTACAATGGCTTTCTCCCCCCCCATAAATTCCCTCCAACGAGCACCCCTCCAATCTCCCACTCCCTCTCCCATTCCATTCACATCAAGATTCATTTTCAATTATCTTTATATACAGAAGATCGATTTAGTATATATTAAGTAAAGATTTCATCAGTTTGCACCCACACAGATCATAAAGTGAAAAATACTATTTCAGTTCCAGTTATAGCATTAATTCACACTGGACAACACATTAAGGACAGATCCCACATGAGATGTAAGTACACAGTGACTCCTGTTGCTGACTTAACAATTTGACACTCTTGTTTATGGCGTCAGAGATCTCCCTAGGCTCTTGTCATGAGTTGCCAGGGCTATGGAAGCCTTTTGAGTTCGCTGACTTCAATCTTATTCCCACAGGGTCATAGTCAAAGTGGAAGTTCTCTCCTCCCTTCGGAGAAAGGTACCTCTTTCTTTGATGGCCCATTCTTTCCACTGGGATCTCACTCGCAGAGATCTTTCATTTAGGTCTTCTTCTTTTTTTGTTCCAGAGTGTCCTGGCTTTCCATGCCTAATATACTCTCATGGGCTCTTCAGCCAAATTTGAATGCCTTAAGGGCTGATTCTGAGGCCAGAGTACTGTTTAGGACATCTGCCATTCTATGAGTCTGCTGTGTATCCCACTTCCCATGTTGGATCGTTCTCTCCCTTTTTGATTCTATCAGTTAGTATTAGCAGACACTTATCTTGTTTGTGTGATCCCCTTGACTCTTAGACCTATCAGTGTGATCAATTGTGAACTGAAATTGATCACTTGGACTAGTGAGATGGCATTGGTACATGCCACCTTGATGGGATTGTATTGGAATCCCCTGGCACATTTCTGACTCCATCATTTGGGGCAAATCAGCTTGAGCATGTCCCAAATTGTACATCCCCTCCTCTCTTTTCCACTCTTATATTTAACAGAAATCACTTTTCAGTTAACTTTAAATACCTAAGAATAATTGTATGTTAATTAAATAGCTCAACCAATTGTATTAAGTAGAACAAACAAAAATACTAAAAGGGATAAAGTATTAAATTGTTCATCAACAGTCAGGACAAGGGCTGATCAAGTCACTGTTTCTCATAGTGTCCATTTCACTCCAACAGGTTTCCAAAATCTTTGTGCTTGGTTAGTTGTCACTGTTCAGGGAGAACATATGATATTTGTCCCTTTGGGACTGGTTTAATTCACTCAGCATGATGGTTTCCAGATTCCTTATTTTCGTTGCAAATGACCAGCTTTCATTTTTTTTTTTACTGCTGTCTAGTATTCTGTAGAGTACATGTCCCATACTTTATTTATGCAGTCTACAGTTGATGGACATTTAGGTTGATTCCAGGTCTTAGCTATTGTGAATAAGCTGCAATAAACATTAATGTGCAGACAGCTCTTTTGTTTGCCAATTAAATTTCCTTTGGGTAAATTCCAAGTGGTGGGATGGCTGGGTTGTATGTCACAGTTATATTCAGGCTTCAGAGGAGTCTCCAGACTGACTTCCATAGTAGCTTTACCAGTTTGCATTCCCACCAACAGTGAGTTAATGTCCCTTTTTCCCCACATCCTCGCCAACATCTGTTGTTGGTAGATTTCTATTTCTGAGACATTCTAACTGGGTGAGGAGAAACTTCATTGTGGTTTTGATTTGCATTTCCCTGATGGCTAGTCATCCTGAACATTTTTTCTTGTTTCTGTTGGCCATTTGGATTTCCTCTTTTGAAAAATGTCTATTTAAGTCCTGGTCCATCCCTTAAGTGGGTTGTTTGTTTTGATGATGTGGAGTTTCTTGATCTCTTTGTAGATTCTGGTTATTAACCCTTTATCTGTTGCATAGTTTGCAAATATTTTTTCCCATTCTATCGGTTGCCTCTTCACTTTCCTGACTGTTTCTTTGCAGTGCAGAAACTTCTCTATTTGATGCAATCCCAAATGTTAATTTTGGCTTTGACTGCCTGTGACTCCGGAGTCTTTTCCAAGAAGTCTTTGCAGGTACCTATATCTTGCAGGGTTTCTCCGAAATTCCCTAATAATTTGATGGTGTTGGGTCATAGATTTAGGTCTTTAATCCATGTTGAATGTATTTTTGTGTAAGGTGAAAGGTATGGGTCTTGCTTTCATGCTTCTTCATGTGGAAATCCAGTTTTCCCAGCACCATTTATTGAATAGACTGCCCTTATTCTAGGGATTGGTTTTGGATCCTTGATCAAATATAATTTGGCTGTAGATGTTTGGATTGATTTCTGGTGTTTCTATTAGTTCCATTGGTCTATCCATCTGTTTCCGTACCAGTATCATGCTGCTTTGATTGCAACTGCCCTGTAGTGTGTCCTGAAATCTGGTATTGTGATGCCTCCAGCATTGTTTTTCTTGTACAAAGTTGCTTTAGCTATTCGAGGTCTCCTCTGTCCCCATATGAATTTCAGCATCATTTTCCAGATCTGAGAAGAATGTCTTTGGTATTTTTATTGGCATCGCATTGAATCTATAAATTGCTTTTGGGAGAATGGACATTTTGATGATGTTGATTCTTCGAATCCATGAGCATGGAAGATTTTTCCATTTTTTTGGTATCCTCTTATATTCCTTTCTTTAAGATTTTGTAATTCTCATTGTGGAGAACTTTGACTTCCTTGGTTAAGTTTATTCCACGGTACTTGATTGTTTTTGTAGCTATTGTGAATGGGATTGATCTTAGAAGTTCTTTCTCAGCCATGAAAGTGCCTGCATATACAAAGGCTGTTGATTTTTGTGCATTGATTTTATATCCTGCTACTTTGCCAAACTCTTCGATGAGTTCCAATAGTCTCTTAGCAGAGTTCTTTGGATCCCCTGAATAAAGAATCATATTATCTGCAAAGAGGGATAGTTTGAGTTCTTCCTTCCCAATTTGCATCCCTTTAATTTCTTTTTTTTTTTTTTGCCTAATAGCTCTGGCTAAAACTTCCAGAACTCTATTGAATAGCAATGGTGAGAATGGGCATCCCTGTCTGGTACCAGATTTCAGCGGAAATGCTTCCAACTATTCCCCATTCAATAGGATGTTGGCCATGGGTTTTTCATATATTGCTTTGATTGCATTAAGTTTGCTTAGAGTTTTCATCATGAAAGGGTGTTGTATTTTATCAAATGCTTACTCTGTATCTATTGAGATAATCATATGATTTTTCTTCTGCAGTCTGTTAATGTGGTGTAACAAATTGATTGTTTTGCGAACATTGAACCATACCTGCATACCAGGGATAAATCCCACTTGGTCTGGGTGGATGATCTTTCTGATGTGATGTTGCATTCTATTGGCCACAATTTTATTGAGGATTTTTTCATCTATGTTCATCAGGGATGTTGGTCTGTAATTTTCTTTCAATGCTACATCTTTTTCTGGCTTAGGAATTAAGGTGATGCTGCCCTCATAGAAAGAATTTTGGAGGATTCCCTCTTTTTTGATTTTTCTGAATAGTTTGAGAAGAATTGGAGTTAGTTCTTCTTTAAATGTCTGGTAGAATTCAGTAGTGAATCCATCTGATGCTGGGCTTTTCTTTGTTGGGAGGGCCTTTATTACTGTTTCAATTTCTGTGTCAGTTATGGGTCTGTTTAGGTTTTCTACATCTCCCTGGTTCAAATTAGGTAGCTTGCATGTGTCCCGGAATCTATCCATTTCTGATAGATTTCCCTGTTTGCTGGCATACAAGTCCTTGTAGTAATTTCTGATGATTCTTTTTATTTCTGTGGTGTCTGTTGTTACATTTCCTTTTTCATCTCTGATTTTATTGATTTGAGTCTTTTCTTTTTTAGTTAGTTGGGCCAATGGGGTGTCAATTTTGTTTACTTTTTCAAAAAACCAGCTCTTCACTTGGCTGATTTTTTGCAATGTTTTTTTTTTGGATTCAATCCTTTTGATTTCTTCTCTGATTTTAATTATTTCTCTTCTCCTTCTAGATTTGGGTCTGGTTTGCAGCAGATTTTCTAGATCCTTGAGATGACTTGAAAGCTCATCTATTTGGTGCCTTTCTAATTTCTTGATGTAGGCACCTATTGCTATAAACTCTTTTCTTAACACTCCTTTTGCTATAGCCCATAAGTTTTGGTATGTTGTGCTGTTGTCCTCATTCACTTCCAGAAAGTTTTTGATTTCTCTTTTGATTTCTTCTATGACCCATTGTTCATTCAGGAGCATGTTGTTCAGTCTCCATGTGTTTGCATATGCTCTAGGGATTCCTGAGTTGCTAATTTCCAATTTCATTCCTTTGTGGTCTGAGAAGCTGCATGGTATGATTCTAATTCTTTTGAATTTGCTGAGACTTGCTTTATGGCCTAGTATGTGGTCAATCCTAGAGAAGGTTCCATGCACTGCTGAGAAGCATGTAAATTCTTTATGTGTAGGATGAAAAGTTCTGTAGATATCTGTTAGATCCATTTGGGCTATAGTGTCATTTAAATCTACTGTATCCTTGTTGATCTTCTGTCCAGTTGATCTATTTCTGAAAGTGGAGTATTGAAGTCCCCAGTACTATTGTATTGGAGTCTAAGTCTCCCTTTAAGTCCCTTAACAAATCTTTGAAATAACCAGTGCCCTGTAATTGGGTGCATATACATTGATAATCATTATATCTTCCTGTTGAATTGATCCCTTAATCATTATATAGTGCCCCTCTTTGTCTCTCTTAACATTTTTTGTGTTAAAGTTTATTTTGTCTGATATTAAGATGGCTACGCCCATTCTTTTTTCATTTCTGTTGGCATGGAATATCTTTTTTCCAGCCTTTCACTTTCAGTCTGCATGCATCCTTGTTGGAAAGATGTGTTTCTTATAAGCAGCAAATAGATGGGTTTTGTTCCCTAACCCAGTCAGCCAATCTGTGTCTTTCAACTGGAGAGTTGAGGCAATTAATGTCCAATGTGACTATTGATAAGTAGTAACTTTTCCCTGCCATTTGCCAGAGATATTTTCTAATATATGCTTTGAACTTCCTGTGATCTTTTGTTGTGAGGTTTCCTTCCTTTACCTTCTTTCATATTGCTTACCATGTTTCTGTGTTTCTGTGTGTAACACATCTTTAAGCATCTGTTGCAGGGCTGGATGAGCGGTGACAAATTCTTTCAATTTCTGCTTGCTATGACCTTCATTCACAAATGAGAGCTTTGCAGGACATAATATTCTGGGTTGGCAGTTTTTCTCTCTTAGTACCTGGGCTATGTCTCGCCATTCCCTTCCAGCCTGTAGGATTTCTGATGAGAAGTCAGCTGTGAGTCTAATTGGAGATCCTCTGAGATTAATATGACATTTCTCTCTTATACATTTTAGAATCTTTTCTTTATGTTTCACTGTGGTGAGTTTGATTACAACGTGTCATGGTGACGGTCTCTTTTGGTCGTGTTTACTAGGGGTTCTATGAGCTTCCTATACTAGGATGTATCTGTCCTCCAAACCCGGAAAGTTCTCTGCTAGTATCTCACTAAAAAGGCCTTCTAATACTTTCTCTCTCTTCATGCCTTCAGGAACTCCTAGAACCCGAATGTTGTTTATTTTTTTTTAATAGTACTCTGTAGATTCCCAACAATATTTTTTAGATTTCCAATTTCCTCTTCTTTTCGTTGGTTTAACTGTGCTCTGTCTTCTAAGTCAATATTCTCTCGTCTGCTTTACTGACTCTGTTTTTAAGGCTCTCTAATGTGTTTGTCATTTTATCTATTGAGTTCTTAATTTTATTGTGATTTCTCTTCACTATCACAATTTCCTGTTCTACTAGTTTCTGCATTTCATTTTGATTCCTCCTTAATATTTCATTTTCATGAGAGAGATTTTCTATCTTGTCCCGTAAGGATTTCCATAGCTCAAACATTTGTTTTTGAAAACTTCTAAATGTTCTTATAATAATTTTTTTTTGAAATCCGTATCTTGCATTTCTTCCATCTCATCATCTTCATAATCTTGGCTTGGGGTGTCTTGTTCATTTGGGGGTGTCATAATGTCTTCCTTGTTCTTGTTTCCTCGGTTTCTGCGTTTGTTGCTTGGGATTGTGGAGATATTTGGATTCTTCTTCTCTTGCTGTGGTGTTTTTTTCTTGCTATACTATGACTGTATTAAGTGGACTGTCTGCTTTTATGGGAGCTTTAGAGGCTTGAGACGGGTGTGGCCAGAGAGCTCTGTTTGGTTCCTCAGTGTTAAGGGTGTGCCAAAGGTGACACTCCCAGGTTAGGTTAGGCGTGGTAATTCTCTCTCTCTCTCTTTTTCTTTCTTTCTTTTCTTTTTTTTGTTATTCAGAAGGGAAGTAAGTCTGCACAGCTGAGTGGAATTGAAGGTAGTCAGCTTCTGATCTCTGGCTCCTGTGGGTATAACATTCACCTGCTCTTTCCCAAGGACCACACAGGGAATCTGTGCTGCCCTCAGTGTGGGCTCAATTTCTCCTGCAGTCTCCCACTGGGTTGCCAAGGTTACCAAATTGTAATGTCTCTGGAGTGTACTCATGTGAACTCCATGAGTTCTCTCACCCACCATCTCTTTTTTCACAGTCTCAGTTCATTAGCTCCACACATTCACTAGGTCCTAATCTCCTGTAATTTCACCCCCCTAGAGTCAGGTTTTTCTGCTTGGCTGAGGGCGGGTGCAGCCCTGAGTTCGCACAGCTTTTACATATGTCCAAAATGATGTCTGCTCTTTGTCTTGCTCACCTTTGAGAGGTGAGTGGAGAGAGAGAAACTCGTGTCCATACTGGTCCCTTTTTTTTCCTCTCTCCTCTAGTTAGCCTGGTGAACTTTCTCTCACAGGGCTTCAAGCCTTGTTCCCTCTAGGTACCTCCTTCTGCTTTCCCACTGGTGTCTCAGGCTACTGTGGTTTGGCTCACCTCGTGTTACAGTGCTGGTGTGTACATTCTGTCACTGGTGTCCTGAGCCATGGGCTCCCACACCCTCCACGCAGGTCCACCTTGAATCACTAGTTCCGGAAGAGTTTCCTCTGCTCTTTCTTCCCCAACTCTTCCTTGAACCTGCAATATCTCCGCTTTTATTAAACTGTCTCTTCCCAGACTATCAGTGTGCTCCCTTCCTATTCCGCCATCTTGCCCAGGATCCAAGATTTCGAGTGTTGAATTTTATAAAATGCCTCTTATGCATCTGTTGAGATGGCCATATTATTCTTGTCTTTCAAGATATTGAAGTCATGTAGCATATTTACCTATTTGCATATGTTAAACCATTATTTAGCCCTTGGAATGAATCCTACTTGTTCAAGCTGGATGAACTTTCAAAGTGCTGTAGGATTGAATTCGCTTGCATTTTGTTTAGTTTTTTATATACAAATTGTCTAAAATCTCCTGAGAAATATTGGTTTATTTTTTGGAATTGTAGTGATGACTTGTGAACTAGTTAGTGAAATACCACTGAAATTCAACATATTTATTCATTATGTTGTTTTGCACTCTTCTACCCAAAGAAAATAAGGCTGGGAAGTTGATATTTTTTTGTTTTTTAAAAATTTTTGATACTATTTGAATTTAAGAAGTAAATTAATCTCCACCACTTTAGGAAAAGAAGCAAGGTAAAAAAGACCTTTGATTATTTTGTTAAAAAAATAATGAGGGCCGGCGGCGCCGTGGCTCAGTAGGCTAATCCTCCACCTTGCGGCACCGGCACACCGGGTTCTAGTCAGGGCACCGATCCTGTCCCAGTTACCCCTCTTCCAGGCCAGCTCTCTGCTGTGGCCAGGGAGTGCAGTGGAGGATGGCCCAAGTTCTTGGGCCCTGCACCCCATGGGAGACCAGGATAAGTACCTGGCTCCTGCCATTGGAACAGCGTGGTGCGCTGGCCGCAGCGCGCCAACCGCAGCGGCCATTGGAGGGTGAACCAACGGCAAAAAGGAAGATCTTTCTCTCTGTCTCCCTCTACTGTCCACTTTGCCTGTCAAAAATAAAAATAAAAATAAAAATAAAAAAATAAAAAAATAATGAAGGCTCACTGATTCCTGGTTAGTTATCCACGTTTTTAAAATCACTAACAGTTGTAAGTTTGGAAGGTGAGAAGATAAACCCATATTTACATTGTGCCAAGCAACCAGAAGATACTCCATTGGAAAAATTGGAAGCCGAAGTATACCTCCCTGAATAATCAAGTTATATCTTCAATCAGCTCTGCTTTGGAAAGAGTGCAGTTGACATTGAAATTCCGCAGGAAGGATGGATCTGGCCTCAGCCTCACTCATGTAGCAATGTTGACTGCAGCAAGGGCTTTAAAAGATAAACATCACTGTTAGTCAAAAAAAAGTTCTTAAGTGTTAAAAGAGAGATATATATTCAACAATTCATCAATCTGATTTTATCTTCAACTTTGATTTTATCTTCCTGTGCTGGGTGAACACATGGTTTTTCATAAACATTCAAAACTGAAAATTTTTGAAAAACAACGAAGGAATAAAAGCTACTTTGGTAGTTTGACATAAAACCATCCTTGGATTGGTTGAAACCCAGATCTCTCACTGCTTCTGTGTGTGTGTCTTTGGAAGTGGACATTTTTTAAATGTGTCAATTATTAGGAAATTACCTATAGATTATTTTGGAAATTGTAAATGAAAAGTGCAGGAGGTATCAAGGAAGGAGATATTACACTTTCTGCTACTCTATTTAGTGGCTTTCTAAAACAAATTTTAGTTAATTTGGGAAAGAAGGTAAAGGAGAGAAGGCATCTGAATGTTGTGGCTCTTTTAATGATACTTTATGTGTCTATTCCCTTAGGTACTAGAAGAATCAAAGTTAGAGGCTGAAGAAATAAAATATGTAAATTCACTAGAATTAAGTAGAGGGAAATAATTGGGATTGAATTTAAGTTTTTTTTTTGAAAATTTTTTTACATATTTATTTGAAAGGTAGAGTTACAGTCAGAGAGAAAGAAACAGATTGAGAGGCCTCAACTGCTGGTTCACTCCACAAGTGGCCACAATGGATGGAGTTGGCCCGATCTATAGCCGGGAGCCAGGGGCTTCCTCCAGGTCTCCCACGTGGGTGCAAGGGCCCAAGCACTTGGGCCATCTTCCACTGTTTTTCCATTTGCAAGAAGCTGGATCACAAGTGGAGTAGGCAAGACTCAAAATGGTGCCTAAATGTGATGCTGGCACTGCTGGAAGAGGCTTAGCCTACTATGCCACAGTGCCGGCCCTGAGACTGAATTTAAGTTTCACAATAAATAATGAAATGTTTCTGAAAAATCCATATGAGGAAAAATGATGACGTTATGGCATTCAAACCCAAAACTTTAGTTAATATTTGTTCATTGTATAGGATATAGAAAATGGAACCAGATTGAATCATTTTTGTTCAAAAATGTTTTTACTGATTTATTTATTTATTTTAAAGGTAGAGTTACAGACAGTAGAGAAACAGAGAAAGATATTACATTATCTGGTTCACTCCCAAAATGCCCACAATGGTCAGGGCTGGAACAAGCCAAAGCCAACAGCTTGGCATCTCATCTGGGTCTCCTACAAGTATGGCATGGGCTCAAGTAATTTGACCATCTTCCACTGATATCTCAGGTGCATTTGAGGAAAGCTAGTTCTGAAATGGAGCAGCTGGAACTTGAACCAGCCCTCTAATGGGATGCTGGGTGACTTAAACCACTTCAACAAGACTCTAGGTCCCAAAAATTGTTTGACAGAATGAGATAAAATAATTCTAAATGAAAACAGAAATGATAGCAGACAGATATAGTGAAAAAATATATTGCAAAAAGAAACAGCATTCTGGGTTGTACTAGCCATAAATTAGATAAGAGATCCAAGATAATGGAATAGTGAGAAAAGAGACTCACCTCAGTCACAGAAAGATATAAGAAAAGCAAAGGAAGGACAATTTTCCCATGGGACAAAGTAAGAGAAATTTTCAGGATTTCAGCAGATTTCTCAGCAGAAACTATAAATCCTAGAAGAGAGTGGGATCATATATTTAAGGTCTTAAAAGAAAAAAAAATCAATCAAGAATATTATATCCCATGAAGCTATCCTTTAGAAGTGATTGAGAAACAAATTACTTTCTAATGAGCCTAAACAGAGAATTCATCACACCAGAACAGGCTTATAAGAAATCCTGAAGGGAGTCCTACATTAGACATGATCATTCTGAAAACACAGGGCACCACCAAATTCACTAGCAGAGTAGGTGTAATCAGTAACCAATCAACAGAATGGCAGGTGTTAGTTCTTAACTATCAATACCAACCTTGAATGGATATGGATTATATTCTCCATCCGAAAGACTTACATTGGCTCAATGGATAAACTTCTAAGACCCACTTAAATGCTCCTACAAGAAACTCATGTCACAAATAAAGAAACACATAGACTGAAAATGAAGGATTGTAAAAGATATAACAAGCAAATGAAAACCAGAAATGAACAGGAATAGCTGTCCTCATACCAGATAAAAAAGACTTTAAACCAAAAACTGAGAAGAGACAGGGAAGGACATTATATTATGATAAAGGGATCAATTCAGTCAGAATATACAGCAATCATTAATATATATTCTCCCAACAAAAGACCACCCAGTTGTACAAAGCAAATATAGTATTAGACCTAATAGGAAATATAGACTCTAATACAATATTAGTGGTTGACTTTGACACCCCAGTCTCAACAATGGATGAATCATTCATACAAAATCAACATAGACACATTGGAATTCAACCACATTATCGAGCAAATGGCATAATAGACATTTACAGAATTTTTCACTCAACAGCTACAGAATAGATGTTCATCTCATCAGCACATTTAGTAGGTCACAAATCAAGTCTAGGTAAATTCTAAAAAATTGAAATGACACCATGAGTCTTTTCACACCACAAACAAATAAAAGCAGAAATCAACAACAGCAAGAAGAATACGACATTTAAAAATACAAGGAAATTAAACATCATCCTACTGAAAGACCAGTGAGTGAGTCATTGAAGAAATTTTAAAAAGATATAAAAACTTTCTTGAAGTAAACGAAAATGACAACACAGCAAATCAAATCTTGTAGGATACAGCAAAAGTGGCCTTAAGAGGGAAGATTTTAGGCCGGTGCTAAGGCTCACTAGGCTAATCCTCCGCATGTGGTGCCGGCACCCTTGGTTCTAGTCCTGGTTGGGGCACCGGATTCTGTCCTGGTTGATCCTCTTCCAGGCCAGCTCTCTGCTGTGGCCTGGGAAGGCAGTGGAGGATGGCCCAGGTGTTTGGGCCCTGCACCCGCATGGGAGACGAGGAGGAAGCACCTGGCTCCTGGCTTTCGATTGGCACAGTACCAGCCGTAGTGGCCATTTGGGGGGTGAACCAACGGAAGGAAGACCTTTCTCTCTGTCTCTGTCTCTGTCTCTGTCTCTCTCTCTCTCTCTCACTGTCTAACAAAAAAAAAAAAAAAAAAAAAAGGTTTTCCGTACACTGATTCACTTTACAAATGACTGCAGCATCCAAGGCTCAGCCAACTTGAAGTTAGCAACCAGGGACTCCATGCAGCTTTTCCATATGAGTGGCAAGATCTCAAATATTTGTGGACTTCCTATGAGCATTAGTGAGAAGCTGAATCAGAAGGGGTGTAGACAGGAAACAAACTGGCATTATAATATGGTATGCCCATTTTCTAAGCTAAAGCTTATTGTGCTGTGCCAAAATGCCAACCTAAGCAACAGATATTTTGATGTATTAAAACCATCTCAGATATGACATACTTAAGTTGAATTTGAAGCAGAATGTGATTTTTTTTTAATTAAAAATGTCTGCTACAGTTAAAACTGTATTGAATGGTTTTATTCTTTATATATTTAGTTAATTTATTTAAAATATAGAGCAAGAGAGAGTCCTCTATCCCATGTTTTGCTTGCAAAATGCCAACAGCTGATCTGGACCAGGATAAAGCCAGAAGTCAAGAATTCCATTCTGGTCTCTCACAGGAGTGTAAGTGGCCAAAGTACGTGGTCCATGATCCTCTGCCTTCCCAGATGGGTCAGAAGCACAGCAGCTGTGACTCCAACTGGTGCTTCTATATGTGATCCTGGTATCTCAAGCAGGAGCTTAACCTGCTGTGCAATACTCAGGTTTGATTTTTACTAATATTTTTTTTTTACTTCTTGTAGTTAAAGCTGGTAATTATTTTTCTAGTTCAGTGATGCTTTTTCTCCAGCCTTAGAATATGCTTGACAGTTGGCAATAGAAAAAGTCATTATTTTGTTCTTTTCCTCAATCCAGCACTACATGTTTATTACATGCTGTGGAATTCTCTGAGCTATAAGAATTCTGAAAAATGCAATTTACACAAATATATAAATGATTCTATTCCTAGATACTGAACATACACTCTCTCTTTCTCTTTCTCTTTTTTTTAACTTTTATTTAGTAGATATAAATTTCCAAAGTACAGTTTATGGATTACAATGGCTTGCCCCCCCATAACTTCCCTCCCACACACAACCCTCTCATCTCCTGCTGCCTCTCATATTCCATTCACATCAAGATTCATTTTCAATTATCTTTATATACAGAAGATCGATTTAGTATATATTAAGTAGAGATTTCATCAGTTTGCACCCACACAGATCATAAAGTGTAAAATAATGTTTCAGTACTAGTTAAAGCATTAATTCACATTGGACAACACATAAAGGACAGACATCCCACATGAGGAGTAAGTACACAGTGACTCCTGTTGTTGACTTACCAATTTGACACTCTTGTTTATGGCGTCAGTAATCTCCCTAGATTCTAGTCAGGAGTTGCCAAGGCTATGGAAGCCTTTTGAGTTTGCTGACTTCGATCTTATTCCAACAAGGTCATAGTCAAAGTTGAAGTTCTCTCCTCCCTTCAGAGAAAGGTACCTCCTTCTTTGATGGTCCTGTTCTTTCTGCTGGGATCTTACTCACAGAGATCTTTCATATAAGCATACTATATGACTATTGTTTGTTCTTGTATAAGCAAGTGTATATACATATATGTATGTATATTAATATCTATATTTGTCACTTATATAGGGTTCAGCAACTTTTGGACCAAAAAGAAAATTTGCTCTGCTTGCAATTTTCATATAGCTCATGAAGTAAGAACAATTTTTGCATTTTTTGATGTTTGGAATAAAACAAAGAATAATATTATGTGACATGAAAATTATTTGAAATTTATATTTTTGTGTCCCTAAAGTTTTATTAGAACACAAATACTTGGCCCAGCGCCATGGCATAGAAAGTTAGTGCACGGGTGTCAGTTTGAGTCCCGGCTACTCCACTTTCAATCCAGCTCCCTGCTAATCACTTGGGAAGGCAGTGGAGGATGGCCCAGTTATTTGGGTCCCTGCCACAGATGTGGAAAATCTGGAGAAGCTCCTAGATCCTGATTTCAGGCTGGCCTAGCACCAGCTATTGTGGACGTTTGAGAAATGAACCAGAGGAAGGACGACCTCTCTCTCTGTCTATAACTCTGCCTCTCAAATAAATAAATCTTAAAGGAAAAAGATCAAAAATACCTCATTTGTTTGTGTTATCTACAGTTTCTTTGGCAGTACAACAATGTTGCATAGTTGTGAAAGACCTACTATGGCTTTAAAAGCCTAGCTTATTCACTATCTGTTTATTAAAAACTATTTGCTGGGAGTAGGCGTTTAGCCTAGATGTTAAGATGCCCATTATTTTGGCTCCTGACCTTAACTGAAAAATAATGTAGACCTTGAGAGGCAGTTTTGATGGCTCATACATTCCTGCAGCACTCATAAGAAAATTGGACTGAATTCCAATTTCCCAACCTTGGTTCAAGTCCAATTCCTTAAATTGTAGGAATTTGGGGATTGATTCGGTTAATGAACATGCTCTCTCCATGGTTCTCTTTCTTTCTTTCTCTCTCCCATCCACCAACTTAAATAAATAAATAATAGTTTAGGAGTTGGCACTATGGCACAGTGGGTTAAGAAACTGCCTAAAGCACTAGCATCTTATATGGGTGCCAATTCAAATCCCAGCTGCTCTACTTCCAATCCAGAACCTGCTAATGCACTTGGAAAAGCAGTATAGGAATGCCCAAATGCTTGGATCCATACACCAATGTGTGAGACCTGGTTGAAGCTTCTGGCTCCTTGCTATAGCCTGGCTCAGTCTTGTCTGTTGTGGCTATCTGGGGAGTTAACCAGCAAATAATCTCTCTCTCTCTCTCTCTCTCTCTCTCTCTCTCTCTCTCTCTCTCTCACCCTCTTTCTCTCTCTGTCTCTCTCTTTAGCTCTGCCTCGCAAATAAATAAATACCTTCTAAAAATTAAAAAGCTTGTTAATTATATGACTGTGTACCCCATAAATCACAATCTTTCAGATCAGACAGCAATAGGTCCACTGAGCCACAGTACATCATATAGTCAAAGAATAACTGATTAGTGATCTTTAAGTTTTATAAAACAATTGTTGTGAGAGGTTTGGTTAGATGTCTGAAATGATAGTGTTAATGTACTGTGGTTATGATGGAAAATTTTATAGCCTACATAATGGCAATATAATTCCTATAAAAGACTTTATAGTCTAACATCTTATAAATTAGTCAGGGATAAGGTAAAAGAGAAGCCCAACTGAATATTTTAAGAATTACTTTTAGGGGCTGACATTGTGGCTTAATGGGTAAAGCTTCTGCACAGTATGCCAGCATCCCATATGAGTACTGGTTCAAGTCCTGGCTGCTCCACTTCCCATCAAACTCCATTAATAATGGCCTGGGATTCAGCAGAAGATAGCTCAAGTATCTGGGCCCCTGCCACCCACAGGGGAGACCTGGATGAAGGTCCTGGCTCCTGGCTTCCATGTAACCCAGCCCTGGCAGTTGTGGCCATCTGGGGGATGAACAAGCAGTTGGAAGCTTGCTCACTCCCTCGCTCTCTCGCTCTCTCTCTCTCACTCTCTCTCCCTCTCCCCCTTGGTAACTCCTCTGCCTTCCAAATAAATAAATTTAAAAAGTAAACCTTTAAAAATTACTTATAAATTATTATAAATAAGATAAAGTCTATGTGCCTTATATAGTCTAGATTTTTTTAACTTTTATTTAATGAATATAAATTTCCAATGTAGAGCTTATGGATTACAATGGCTTCCCCCTCCCATAACTTCCCTCCCACCTGCAACCCTCCCCTCTCCTGCTCCCTCTACCCTTCCATTCACATCAAGATTCATTTTCAATTCTCTTTATATACAGAAGATCAATTTAGTATATACTAAGTAAAGATTTCAACAGTTTGCACCCACACAGAAACACAAAGTGTAAAATACTGTTTGAGTGAGTACTAGTTATAGCATTAATTCACATTGAACAACACATTTAGGACAGAGATCCCACATGAGGAGTAAGTGCACAGTGACTCCTGTTGTTGACCCAACAAATTGACACTCTAGTTTATGGAAACTAGAGGCTATGGAAGCCTTCCAAGTTCGCCGACTCTGATCATATTTAGACAAGGTCATAAAAGACAGGGTGAGGATAGTAACCAATGATCCTAAGAGTGGCATTAACCAGGTCTGAACAATTATACAGCATTAAGTGGGGAAGAGGACCATCAGTACACACAGGTTGGGAATAGAGCCATTGGAGGTAGAGTAGAGGTTATGATTACGAAGGAATGAGGCCCAAGTGTGCTAGACAGGGTCTAGAACAAAGGACAGAGCCATTATTAGAGGAGCTAAGAAAGGTGCAGTCTAAGCTACAATTAAGTTTTCTGATTGAGAGGCAAATATAAGCTGACAGAAGGGGCTTGATAATATCTGTTGGGCTTTAGGCCTTGTAAATTCAGAGGCCCAGGCCTATCTATCTCTTCACATGGGGTACATCCTAAGGGAGGTGTGAACCTCCTAGGGGAAGGCACTCTGTTGACTTTCATGACTTAGCTGGCCTGGGAGGAGAGCTGGCCAGGTAAAGGCAGGTGGAAAGAAAGTTTTAAAGTTAGAATATAATTTTCCTCATGGGCATTGTCTACCTTAGAAAAACTACTACAGAACATGCCTATGACTATAGACTTGTAGTTCAGGCCACCGAAGATTAGAGATGGGATTTGGGCATTCCCTTGACCTGCATCCTCTGGTCTGCTTTAACACAAACCAGGAGGATAAGAAAGCTAGGCATCAGAAGCAATGGGTGGCAGGCCTATTAATGGCTGATCTGTACAGTGATCTGCCCTCAAGGAGACCCAACAGGCCAGTCCACTGCAGTGGCTTTCAATGTGGTAAGCCTGGACTTCAGCAGAAGTCAACTTGTGAAGAGCCCTGGTAGCTCTGCCAAGAGTTGGATCACTGGAAATGGACCTGCCCTGGAGTCGAAGGATGCCCAGGTCAGAGCCACAGATCTTATTGGCTCTAAGCTGAAAAGCCCTTCACTCAGCCCAACTTCCAAAGTGACCACTGCAGTTGAGGGGATGGTCAAGTAGGGTCAGCAACATTTCAGGCAGAACTATAGTCTGGATTTTTAAACAATAATCTCTATTATAATAATTATTCTAATTTTATGTGAAAGTCTATTCATAGCTATAGAAAGAAACAACTACCTTTGTAAACATCTATTTCACATATGAAAGTATATTTCTTATGAAGAATATTGAAACTCTACAACTGAGATATCAGATGTCAAATTTCATTGGACTTCATGTGTATTTTAGTAAGAAATCACTTAAGGAATGTGAACAGTGATTGTAAAGCATTTAAGAATCAGTTTCTCAAGACATTAAGAATTTGCAGAAAAAGTGGTCTGTGTGGTATAACTGGTAAAGCTGCTACTTGACTCTGGCATCAAATGTGGGCTCTGGTTCAAGTCTGGGCTGCACCACTTCTTATCCAGCTCTCTGTTAATGTACCTGGGAAAGAAGTAGAAGATGGTCCAAGTTCTTGGGCCTCAGCACCCACATGGGGGACCTGGAAGAAGCTCCTCGTTCTTAGCTTCAGTCTGGCCCAGCCCTGACAGTTGCAGCTATTTGGGGAGTGAACCAGCAGATGGAAGATCTCTCTCTCTCTCTCTCTCTCTCTCTCTCTCTGTCTCTGTCTCTCTCTCTTGTGTCTCTCTTTCTCTCTCTGGCTCTTCCTATCTCTTTGTAACTCTGCCTTTCCAATAAAATAGAATAAACCTTAAAAAAATTGCAGAAATAGTGGAAGCAGGATATCATGGTGTAATGAGGTTATGCTATATAATTTAGCTCTTTTCTCATGATAATTGTAATATTTTCATTTTACTGTGGAAAATACAATGCAAACAGAATTGACTAGTCCTTCTACATAGTTAGATAATACAAAATAGCATTTCAACCAAACTCCAGAATGTTTCACAATTTGTAGTTTGTCATCTCATGCATGTTCACAGTTAGTCATTATGCTCCTTTGACATTCAATTTCCTTTTGTCTTACTCTGTTAACCATATCACCTTCTAAATTAATAATGTAATTGGATACAGTGATAAACAAGAACATTTTCTTTTCAGAAATAAATTTGTATTTTTAGGTTAGTTCTATTTAAATTATGAGTTTTATAGAAAAAAAGCAAGCCATCATAAATTTATAGTTTTTTCTCTAGTACTTCTTAAACTTTTCATGTCATAGTAATCTTGAAAAATTCTATTGTCTGTACAACACTCTTGGAGACCACTGAGTCTACTTTCATTAGCGTGGTAAGGGGACTCTGGCTAACTGAAAACCTTCCCAAATACATTGAGGATTGTGAAAGGATAGACATGGGCTGTATTGGCCTGGGATTCCCCCAAAGTAGACCTTGTGAGAAAGGGTTGCAATTAGATGATTAATTGATGAAGTGATGTCAGTGAATAGGCATGAGGGACAGAAAATCTAAGGGAAGGAATGTGCATTTCATCATGTTGACCCCTCTTCTAAACTACTTAGGATTAGTCAAACTGTCCACCTGGTGTACAATTGAGAGAAATACTATATTATATATATTGTTTGTTTGTTGGCTTCTATTCTCTATTAGTAAATGATGCCCCCATAGTCACTAACTTAACCTACTTCTGAATTGCAAATGATATGAATAATCACTGGGTTCCCAGGTTGCTAAGGGGCATTTGTGAGATCTGTGACAAGAAGTAAGAGGTACACAGTGAGGTAGTTAGAGATGAGGTTGCACCTGTGCAAAGCTATTGAAATGTACATGGGGGAATGAGCATTTACACACTAGAGTCCTACGTCAAAATACCTGGAATGAATACCGTGTTCTGCCTCCTGACTCTAAGTTAATTCTAATGCATTTTGTAGGAGGCAGTAGTGGTGTATCTGGTAACTGAATCCCTGCTACCCAGGTGAGAGAAATGGATTGAGTTCCCAGGTCCTGACTTTGGCCTGGCCCAGTCCTGGCTGCTGTACGCACTTGGGGAATTAACCAGCAAATGAGAACTCTCTTTCTCTTTGTCTTTTTCTCTCTGAAATAAATAAAATAAGGCAATGTTCATGGAACTTACCACAGTAGTCATTCCCAGGGGAATTTGAAGAAGATGTAGCAGGATACCATATTCCTTAACCTTTTTTGTGAATATCCATGACTCTTAATGCATTTGAAGTCACACATCTGTAGAGAAGCTATATGTTATTTGAATCTTCATCAATTATCTGTACTGTATTAGAGGTAATTCAATAAATACTGTAAAGGTTATATAAATGCATCTTAGAATTATCCCTCCAAGATAATTTTTCATTCAATTCAGTCAAATCGTGATTTGTTGTAGTCTTTTACCCTTCTTTCTTCAAATGTTAATATCTGGTTTCACTTCTGTATTTGCTAACATGGATTTATTTATTCATGCTTTTAAAAATATTTATTTTGGGGGCTGTCATTGTGGCATAGCAGGCTAAGCCTCTGTCTGTGGTGCAGGCATCCATATGGGTGCTGGTTCATGTCCTGGTTGCTCTTCTTCTGATCCAGCTCTGTGCTTGTGGGCTAGAAAAGCAGCAGAAGATGGCCCAAGTGCTTAGGCCTCTGAACCTGTGTAGAAGACCAGGAAGAATGATCCAGCTGCAGCTTTTGCCGCCATTTGGGAGTGAACCAGCAGGTGGAAGACCTTTCTCATTGTCTCTCCCTCTCTCTGTCTGTCACTCTGCCTCTCAAATAAATACATTTTTTAAAAATAGAATAGAGATTGCATTTGTGTTTTTCTCGTAATTTTCACAACTTGAGATTTAATGACTACAACAACATGCAACTGACATTTCTTCTATTTCATATTTTGATTTCAAGGAATTGTGATCTGTTGTGCATTAATTGCCACTTACACTTAGCTACTAGAAGTTCATGTCACACTCATGACTTTAATGGATAGGAAATTCTTCCCACAGTCATGTAATCACTGGATATTTTTATTTTTCATAAAGTTATTGAATCTAGTTGCTTTTCAATATGTAAGCATATTGAGTTGACTGGATGAAATCAAATATCTCAAAGTCCTACTTTCCAATTTTTGGTTTTCAATTTTTATTAATTACCCATTGCCTTTTGCCTCATTTAATCAAAATAAAACTGTGTTTATGAGAGTATATTATATTTTAAATGAAAAATTAAGTTACTAAGAAAGATCTATTCATTCAAAGCGTTCAAATGTAGGACGAAGATTAGACAGGAAATGGATTAGATGATTAAACATTAAAAAGGAAATAGCACTTAACCAAGAGTCAGTAATAGAATTAGGATGTTTTTAAACAGGTAGAAGACTTGAACATGTCACATGACAACATTAAATTACATGAAAAGAATAAATATATCTTAATGACTCTATTCAAATAGTTTTTGATGCATATATAGTCAGCTCTAGATTGTCTTTAAGTAAACTGAATTCTATATTTAGTTAAGAACATGTCTAAGTTAGGAATGGAGATATGAAACTGATGTTTTGGTACATACATCTGAGAAATAAAATAATCAAATATACATTTAAGTACATTTATGCTCTCTGTATATTCATTTATGCTTTCTGTGGTGTGTGTGTGTGTGTGTGTGTGACATGCATTAATAAATATATTTGAAATGGTCAGTCAAGATAGCAGCCAAGTATAGAAGCTTCTTGACCACCTCCCCACAGAGACACCAATGTAAACAACCATATACACACCAGGTGACTTTCATAAGAACTATAGAAGCTAGCTGACAAACTGCAATACCTACTTTTGTTACAGTTTTAATGATATGGACTAGGCAGGGAGCCATTTAATGAGCAATAGAACTAAGACACTTCTAGCAGTGTTTTTGCCAGAGACAACCATTACTAAAAATCAACCCCTTTTGTGTCAATCTAACATGGCTGCAGGCTTGGCTCACAAACTTCCTCTTCACACACCTGACAACATGTATGCTAAATTCCATGTGGAAACACCATGACATTTTCCTGGAGACCACCATTTCACTGAAATCTGCCCAAATTCTTCCCATTTTTTTTTTTGACAGGCAGAGTGGATAGTGAGAGAGAGAGAGAGACAGGGAGAAAGGTCTTCCTTTACCGTTTGTTCACCCTCCAATGGCTGCTGCAGCCGGCATGCTGCAGCTGGCACACCGCGCTGATCCAAAGCCAGGAGCCAGGTGCTTCTCCTGGTCTCCCATGGGGTGCAGGGCCCAAGGACTTGGGCCATCCTCCACTGCACTCCTGGACCACAGCAGAGAGCTGGACTGGAAGAGGGGCAACCGGGACAGAATCGGGTGGCCCGACCGGGACTGGAACCTGGTGTGCTGGTGCTGCAGGTGTTGGATTAGCCTATTGAGCCACAGCGCCGGCCCCCAATTTGTATACTCAATTAGGTCAGTAGACGCAGACATCACTCTCCCCAAGAAGAGAGGCTGCCTGTATTCATGTCTGAACCAGTACCATCCCTAAATAGAAATTGCTTTCCTTGCAATTTATCCATATCTCTGCTTTGAATTATTCTCTCAGTCTGAGTAAAGAATCTGGAACAAATTTAGTTAGGGCTCTGTTTTCCACAACAATAAGAAAAAAAAAAGTATTGAAGAAAGCAAGAAAGAATGTTTTCCATGTCATCTCTCTTAGTTCTATACAGCACTACATAAAGTAACATCTCTTACTTGGGAGAGGGACAGCAAATCGAACCTCAGTGCCAGACTCACTGAAAACAAATTTAGTCATTCTGAGCCTACCAGTCCCTGTCCCCAGGCCATTATATTTGGAGCTTCCACAGTCAGGCAACCTCCATCACACTTCTAACTCTGTGGAGAGACATGGAGAAGCAGGTTAAGGTTGCATCTTGGAGCTCAAATTCAGGCCTACTTTGCTGAGATCCAGCATCTTAACCACCCAGCTATCACTCACAAACTAGGCCTTAAATTTTCCCACCATTAGGTGGATAGGGTTCATATTGGTATATTTCACTTATAACTCAGGTGAACTTGTAGGGCATCCCCAGTCTTTGTTTGGTAAAAGTACTGTGGAACCTATGTGTGACCATCTTGGGGCCAATCTGGACACTCAGAGATACCTTTATCACCCTCCTCCAAACTTGAGCACACAATACGGAACTAAGGGATTATATCTTGAAAATCAGTGCTACATTGCCATTGCTGGGCAGATCCTAACGGTTTCTATCACTAGAATAGTACCTGTGGATGGAGTCTCTGGACTTGCCCCAGTGTCAGTCAGAGACACACACCTCTGTGAGATGGACTTCTTTTGGCATCATAGTACCACAAACCTCTTGTAGGCCTGGTGTGCATCCCAAGATTTCTCAGAATCTGGTCAATTTAAGACTCAGGTGTGGCTGGCCCATCTAAGGCCATGCCTGAATAGTTGAAGAACCCCTCTTATATCCTAGTGCAGAGTACAAGGAACCCCAGGACTATTTTGGAACTAAATGCCAGGTTGATAAAACTCAGCATTGAGCAGATTCTAATGACTTCTCTCCCAAGACCACTGCCTAGGGCAGAGCCTACGGACATGTTTTATTGCCCACTGGAGTTCTATGTTAGTGGTTGAATGGTCGTATACCCAATCAACATCTCCAGTCCCCAGTGGCTGATAGCTGCAGCACTGGGCAGTTGGCCACTTCATCTGTAGAGCATATCATACCTCAGCAGTAAAACAGACTGCATTCGATTTTAGTAGGACAGCTACAAATGAGGCCAGCTTACTAAATTACAAAATATTACTGATAAAGAAAAACTATTAGTAATTACTAAATTATCAGTCTTTCAATGTACAGATGATTTCATACACCAACAAGCATCAGGAAGATCCAGAGAACCATGGCATCAACCAAAGAGCAAAATGAGGTATCCAAAACCAACCGTGTAGAAACTGAGTTCTAATTTCTCAGATGACTATTCGAGAACAACTACTTTAAGGTAAGTCAATGAAACTCAAGAGCGTGTAGAGAAGTTATAGATATTCTAATGGAGAGATATGATAGAAAAATGGAAGTAAATGAAAAAATTAAATATCAATGGAAATATACAGCTGTAAGAGAAAGAGGAGATAAAATTCCAGAAATGAAGGGAGGTTATCAGAAATATGGCATACCATGGAAAGCATACATTTGTGAGTTGTTGAGATTCAGGAGGCACTTGAGAACCCCAAAAGAGTAGAAAGCTTATTCAAAGAGATAATGAGAGAAAACTTCTCAAACATAGAGAAAGACACAACTGGGGCCAACATTGTGGCCCAATGAGTTAAGCTCTTGTTTCTGATGAGTACAGCCCATATCAGAACACTGTTTCAAGTTCTAGTACTTTGCTTCCACTATACCTTCCTTCTAATGTGTCTGGAAAGGCAGTGGAGGATTCCCCAAGTATTTGGGCCCCTTCCACCCACATGACAGACCAGAATGGCTCCTGGCCTCAGCCTGACCCAGCCCTGGCTGTTGTAGTTACTTAAGGAGTAAATCAGAGAGTGAAAATCTCTCTCTGTCTCTGTCTTTCTCTATTTCTCTCTCTGTTTCTTTCTGTTTCTCTCTGTTTCTCTCTCTCTCTCTCTCTCTCTCTCTCTCTCTCTCTTTCTGTGTGTGTGTGTTTGTGTGTCTGTCTGTCTGTCTCAACTATCCACGTACAGGAAGATCAAAGATCGTTAGCAGCCAGATTCATCACAACATTAACCCTGAAACATATTAATCCACCTACATTATAATCAATCTATCAAAGGTTGAAAATGAATATAGGATTCTCCAACTGCAAGAGAAAAGAAGCAAATAACAACACCTGAAGAGGTGCCAATTTCCCTGATGCAGACTTCTCAGTAGAAATCTTACAGACTGAGAGAGAGTGGGATGAGACTTACAGTATTGAGGGAAAAAGAAATTGCCACCTGAAAATACTGTATCCAGGAAAGTTATCCATCAGATAGAAGGGAGAGATAAAGAAATCCACAGGAAAATGAAAGTTGAGAAAATTTATCACCACCAGACCTGCACTACCCTAATGCTAAAGGGAGTTTTTCAAAATGAAAGAAAGACATGCTAAAAGTATGAAAACATATCAGAAGGTAGAAAACTCACTAGTAAGGAAACTATATCAACAAGCTCAAAATGCTTTAATATTGTAAACATGGTATGTAAATAATTTATACATTTACTGTGAATAGTAAGAAAATTATAATTACTATGCTAAAATGTTAAGAGACATGGCAATGTGGAAAGAGGGTACATGTAACACAGCAAATTCAAAATGTGGGAAAGAATGGAGCAAAATATAAATGCTCTATTGGGTTTTATCTATTTGTTGTCTATTTTCCAATTTTTATAGTCAATATTAACCCACTATCATTTCTAGATAGTTCATTATAGCCAAAAGAAAATTTTTTCTAATCCTCAAAGAAACCACAAAGTGACTTGCCAAAAATTAAAAGGCAAGAAATCAAAGTATACCACTAGAGAAAATCATATAACCACAAATGAACACTGTATTTTGGGGACAAGAACAGCAAGGAACTACAGTAAAAATACAAAATAATTATCAAATGGTGGTAGTACAATTTTACCTATCAATAATTACCTTAAATAATTAAATTATTCAATCCAAAGACACGAGCTGATTGAAGCATTACAAAGAGGACATAATTAGTTGCTGATATAAGAAATGCACTTCGTCTCTAAGGACACACACAAAGTGAGAAGATGGAGCAAGATTTTTTGTGCAAAGTGATCCTAAAACAAAAGCAGGAGTATCTATTCTTCTATAAGATTAAATCAATTTTAAATTAAAAGCAGTAAAACTAGACTTGGAAATCATATACTGACTATCTTTTCTGATCACAAGCACCAGGAATATAATTCAATAACATGAAAAAATATGGTAAACTACCCATATATATGAAAATTAAACTGTATCCTTGAACACAACCAATGGATCAAGGAAGAAATCAATGAATAAATCAAAAAATTCCTTGAAGTTAATGAAAATGAAAATACAACTTACCAAAATTATGCAATACAACAAAAGCAGTGCCAAGAAGAAAGTGTATAGCAGTCAGTGCCTTCATTAAAAAAAAAAAGAAAAAAGAAACAGAAAAGAAAAAGGAAATGAAAAGAAAAAAGAAAAGGGGAGATAAAAGGAAACAAAAGCCAAGTTTCATGAATGGACAACTTATCACTGTACTTCATGGAGAAACTGAAAGAAGAACAAATCCATTCCAAAATCCAAAATTGGCAGAAAAAAATAATAAAGCTCAGAGTACAAAAAAAATGATGTAGAGATTAAAACAAATGAAAAAACAAGCAAAAGTAACCTCAATGCAATGAGGAGCTAGTTAATTGAAGAGAAAAACAAAATTAATTATATCTTATTAAGTCTAAAGAAGAAAATAGAAAACTTTCAAATACACAGAATTGGACAGGGAAATGGAGACATTACCACAGACAGCACAGAAATGCATAGCATTCTTAAAGGTTATTATGGACAATTATGAGAAAAGAAATTTGCTAACCTAGAAGAAATGAAACTTCTTGGGCATTAACACCTTTGAAGATTGAGACATGAGGAAACAGAGTATCTAAACAGACCAATAATGAGTAGTGAGATTGGATGACTAATTAAAAAATTCCCATCAAAGAAAAGCATAGGGATAGCTTCACTGCTGTATTCTATTGAACATTTAAAAAAGAGTTAACACCAATTCTTCTTATATTATTAAAAATAATAGACTAGGAGGAGAGTCTCTGAGATTCACTCTAAAAGGTCAGCATTACTTTGATATCAAAACCAGACAATGAGATCTGGTGTTTTGGCACAGTAGATTAAGTCCTGCTTGTGATGCCTGCATCCCATAAGGGCATCAGTTCAAGTACTGGCTGTTCCATTTCAGATCCAGCTCCCTGCAAATGTCCTGGGAAAAGCAACAGAAGATAGTTCAAGTTTGTGGGCCCCTGCTACCCACGTGGTAGATCTGAGTTCAACCTGGCTCAGTCCCAGCAGTTAATGAACCAGCAGATGGAAAATCTCCTCTCTCTCTCTCTCTCTCTCTCTCTCTCTCTCTGTCCCCCCTCTCTGTAATCATGATTTCAAATAAAATAAATAAATAAAACTTTTGTTAAAAAAATCAACCAAGGACATGACAAAAAAGAAAGCTACTGGGCCAGTGCTGTGGCCTAGTGGGTTAAGCCTCTGCTTGCAGTGTCAGAATCCCACGTGGGCACCAGTTCAAGTTCCGGCTGCTCCACTTCTGATCCAGCTCTCTGCAATTGCCTAAAAAGCAGTAGAAGATGGTCCAAGTTCTTGGGCCTCTGCACCTGTGCAGGAAATCCTGAGAAGCTCCTGGCTACAGACTTCAGATGGGTGCAGCTCTGGCAGGTGTGGTCATCTGGGGAGTGAACCAGCAGATGAAAGACCTTTCTCTCTGTCTCTTCCTCTGTAACTCTACCTCTCAAATAAATAAATAAATTTTATTTTTTAAACTTTTATCTAGTAAATATAGTTTCCAAAGTACAGTTTAGGGATTACATTGGCTTCTCCCCCCCCATAACTTCCCTCCCACCAGCTCTGTTCTGTAGCAGGAAAAGCCTCCTCCTGCGGTGCCGTCATCCCATCCTGGCTGCTCCACTTCTGATCCAGCTCTCTGCTATGGACTGGGAAAGCAGTAGAAAATGGTCCAAGTAGTTGAGCCCCTACACCCTTATGGGAGACCTGGAAGAAGCTCCTGACTCCTGGCTGCAGATTGGCACAGCTCGGCTGTTGCAGCCATCTGGGGAGTGAATCAGCAAATGAAAGACCTCTCTCTCTCTCTCTCTCTCTCTCTCTCTCTCACCTCTGCTTCTACTTCTCCGTAACTCTGCTTTTTAAATAAATAAATAATTTTTTAAATATAGGCTATTACCAGATAAAATCCTACAGCACATTGTAAAGGCTGTTCACCATGGTCAATTAGGATTCATCCTAGGGATACAAAGATGGTCCAATATATGTAAATCAGTAAATGTAATAAACCACATTGAAAGAATGAAAGATAAAAATCATTTTACCTCAGTAGATGCAAAAAAATCCTGCTTGATAAAAATTCAACATCCCTCATGATAAATATCTGAACAAATAAGCTATAGAAAGAACATACCTCAACATGGTAAAAGCTATACATAACAGGCCAACATCTAATGTCATATTGAATGGGGAAAAGCTGAAGGTTATTTCTTTAAGATCTGGACTAAGAAGAGAATGCCCTATTTCATCACTTTTATTCAGCATAGTAATGGCAGAGAAATAGGCAAGATGGAGAAATAAAGGGAATTCAAGTGGGAAAAGATAAAGCAAACTGCTACTGTTTGCATAAGACATATTGTATATAGAAAACCTCAAAGACTCCAAATAAAACCTGTTTAAACCAATAAATGAATTAATAAAAGTTGTAGGATACAAAGCAAATGTACAATAGTTAAAACAACATGTTATTTTCATCAAAACAGATCCATAGATCAATGGACTAGAAGGAAATCCTGTAAGTAAACCCAAACACCTGTAGATAACTGATTTTGGACAAAGGTGCTTAGAATATTGGTAAAAGAACAGTATTTTAATACATGGTGCTAGAATATTGGATACACACATTCAGAAGAAGGAAACTGGTCTTCCAGCTCTCACCATTTAAAAAATCTGCTCAAAATACTTCGAAGACCTGAATGTGAGACATGGAAATTGAGACTGTTAGAAGACAGTGTAGAGAAAATACTTCACATTAAAATGGGCAATACTTTCCTGTATCATAAAAGCAAAGAAAATAGAACAAAAATAGACAAATGGGATTTTTTTTAAATGAAAGAGCTTTTGAACAGCAAAGTAAACAACCAACAGAGCAAAGATGCAGATTCTATCAGGAAAGATAATATTTGCTATGTATATTTTTGACAAGGGATAAATAATCAGAGTATATAAAGAAGCTGAAGATCATAATACCAAAAAAAATCCAATTAAAAAGGGAAAATAGATCTAAACAGATTTTTTTTCAAATGAAGAATGGTATAGCCATTGTAGGAAACAGTATGGACATTTCTGAAACTAAAGCATAAACAAACTAAAAATAGAACTATCATATGATACTGCAATCCCACATCTGGGTATATATCCAAGAGAAATGAAATTCACCTGTCCAAGTGACATCTACACTTCCATATTTATTATGACAACTGTTCACAATAGCCAGGATATGGGAACATCTATGAATACCTCAACTGATGGATAGATAAATGTGGTTCAAATATACAAAAGAAATATTACTCAGTCATAAAACGAATGAAATCTTTTCATTTGCAGCAGGATGAATTTAGAGGTCATTATGTTAAGCAAAATAGGTCACACACAGAAAGACAAATATCACATGATTTGACTCATATGGTGTCTCAATAAATGGTGAACTGACAGATGCTCCAATTGTAATTAGGTTACTAGAGGGAGGGAGGGATTATTAAAAGTTGATTGACAGGTTCTAGGTTAAAGCTAGATAGAAGTAAAAAGTTCAAGTGTTCTATTGCACAGTAATGTGAAGACAGATAATATCAATTTAGTTTCTTGTCCCTCAAAAAATGAAGATTGAAGTTTTGAATGTTTGTATAATAAAGAAATGTTAAATGCTTAAGATAAAAATATATTTACCCTGATTAAACATTACACAATGTATGCACATAACCAAACATCACATAGTACCCCATAAATATGTGCAATTGAATAGGTATTTTAAATTTTAAATTAAAAATTAAAAATAATAAATTTGATACATTCAAAACATATTAAATGGGTTATACAAAACTATAGGAAAATCTTTTCATAGTAGAAATACCTACTTTGTTTTGTGAGAATTACTACAAAATAGCCTATTTTCAGAAGGCTACCTTGTGACAACTACGAAATGAAACTCCCAAAAACACCTAATAAAGGTATAAAGTCTTATTCTAGTCAAATGACTTTTTGTTACTCCAAGACATATTTTTATAAATATGACTGGTATATAAATTGTTAGAAAATTTATTTATGGTTTTATAATTCACATTTATAGGCTACATTCATTTTGTGCTTGGTTATATTAGATTCTCATTTGTTATGTTGAAAACAGGGATTTTATCATAAAAGTTAATTCTCTTTCAATAACTTCAATTTAAAAACAAACTGTGTATTTCTATGCACACACAGAAGACTTTACATACACAAATGTACAGCACAACACCATATGTTTTCTACCTTTGCACATGACACTTCTGGTTTTATCACTTTCTATTCTTTGCTTTTCTGCTTTCTTGAAGCAGAAGCAGTGATATCACATCGTTGTTTTAATTTGCATTTCTCTGCTGACAATGAAATTGAGCAATTTTTCACATTTACCAGCCATTTGGATGTCTTCTTTCATGAAGCATCTGTTCAAGTATTTTGTGTATTTTCATGAGGTTATCTGCTTTTGTTGATTTATAGTTCTTTAAATGTTCTAGATGGTGACAGTGCTGCCACATGACTGGTTGAGCACCTCCTGTGGTGCCAGTGTCTTTTATGGGTGCCAGTGTCTTCTGTGGGTGCCAGTTCCAGTCTCCGCTGCTACTCTTCTGATCAAGCTTCCCGCTGATGCACCTGGGAAGGCAGCAGATGATGAACTGAACCCTTGGTTCTCTTCATGTGGGAGATCTGGGGAAAGTTCCTGGCTCATACCGGGCCTGGCCCAGCCCCAGACTCTGCAGCCATTTGGTGGTGGTGGGTGAAAGATCTTGTTCTCTATCTCTCTGTTTCTCCCTCTTTTTCACAGTGACTCTGACTCTCAAATAAATAAAAATAAGTTGTAAAAAATATCTTCTAGATGAATTCTCTGAAGGATGAATGGATTGCTAATATTTTATTCCACTAAAGAGGTTGTTATATTATTCTTCCAATGGAGTCTTTTGCTAAATATAAGTTCATCAATTTTGATACGATTTACTTTAACTTTTTTACTTCATTGTCAGAAATTTCTTGTCCTTTTAAAAAGCAAGTTTTGCTTATTCAAAGGTCACTAAGAGATTCTTGGTTTTTTGTTGTTGTTTTTGTTTTTGTTTTTTAGATTTATTTTATTTACTTGAAAGAGTGCCAGAGAGAGAGAAAGGTCCTCCATCTTCTGGTGCACTCCACAAATGACCACAATGGCCAGAGCTGAGCTGATCTGAAGCCAGGAGCCAGAAGCTTCTTCCAGGTCTGCCACACAGGTGAAGGAGACCAAGGACTTGGGTCATCCCTAGCTGCTTTCCCAGGCCATAGCAGAGAGATGGATCAAAAGTGGAGCAGCCGTGACTTGAACCAGCGCCCATATGGGATGCCAGCACTGCAGCACTACTGTGCCACAGCACCGGCCCTGATTCTTCTACATGTGGCACTGAAAATTGTATTGTTTAATTTTTGTTGAGAATTTCTATTCCTCCTTAAATGGCTTTTGGGTTTGGTGTGAGGACAGTTGAGCAAGAGACCTTCATTAAAAATGCAATTATTTCCCCTTTACATTGCTTTATTTAATTTGTCATAAATCAAGTGAATATGTAAGTATAGGTGTGTTTCTATTTTTTCCTTTTGCTCCATTTTTCACTTTATGTATCCTCAAGCTAGCACAAAATTACCTTAATAGTATAGTATACCGATAATCTATTTTGATATCAGTTTCATATTAGAAAATGTGCTTATTATAATTTAGTAATTATAACAAAGCAGACACAATTAATATATTTTCAAATGTGAAATGTAAATCATTTATTGTATATTAATTTAAAATTTTATGTAGATGATAGTTAAAATACAGACTGAAAATCATCAAAATGCAGTTTCAAATGGTTTTCTAAAGAAAACTTCAGGTACAATTTTTTGAAGTTAGTCCTTTTAAAATGACTGTTATGCAATTCTGATACATTTTTATTCTTCTTTGAGCATTTCTGTACCTTTTGACATGAGATGCTACAGTCTCACACTGTTCTTTCCCCTTGCTCAGTCCCAGAAATAGACATTTCTTCAAGGAGTCTTGGTTCCTTTTAGTGAGAAATGAATTCTGAAACCAAGGTGTCAGTCATTTGTTCATTGCTGTTCAGTGCTTTGTGGCCTTTACGTTGTACAAGCCATAGGAATGTGTAGATGTACAGCTACAGAAATCTATTTACAAACATATTCGTGCAAAGTTATAAATGGCATTTAGTATAAGTAACAAGTTCTCTCCTCCTCCCTTTCTCTGCCAGGATCTAGGAGTATATGGGGCCCAAGAACTTGGGCCACCTTCCACTGCTGTCCCAGGCCCATTAGCAGAGAGCTGGATCAGAAGAGGAGTAGCCAGGACATGAACTGGCGCCCATATGGGATTCTGGTGCTTCAGGCAGAGGCTTAGCCTACTATGCAATGGTATCTCTGGCCCCATGACCTATAATATTATGACACCTTCTTCACATGGGCCTTTGTTCTCACCAGTTTGTGTCTCTTTTCTTCTGCCTTTTTAATGACTTCTGTCCACATTATTAAAAAAAGAAGGGAGAATAGAGGAATTATATTTTCTTTGAACAAATTTTGCGAGACAAAACTAATTTTGCTTTATGATATGATGAATGATACAAAAATACAAAAAGGGAGAAAGACTGATGTAATCTCTTTCTCTTCATGAGGAAGGCCAAGGTCTTCCTCTTGGCCTTTATTCTGTAATATTATTATTACACGTTAAGGGATGTCACAAGGATTATCAATGGTCACACTTTAATCTTGATTTTATCCCATTTTATTAAAGAATATCACACAATTATGAGTTGTGAAAAACATACTTTATTGAAAAGCAGATCACGTTGATGTATTTTATAAGATCCTAAAATAGAGACTAAAAAAGTGAAATCTGTATGTGGTTCATTGTTATTTCTCTCGGGTCACTAAAGTATAAATAATTACTAAGCCTCTATTTTGACAAACCAGATTGCATATTTTAAAACCTTGTTTCATTTGATTTCTTCACTTATCATCTTATGCACTATTATAAAAAAATCAAATTCTTTATGCTTTAATACATTGTTAAATTTGAGTAAATTACTACAAAAGGAGGGTTGATAAATTCAGAAATATTTTTTCTACTGCAGTTGTATGCAGAATGGAATTATTGTTTAGGTTGATGTTATCTGCAAAATAAATTGTCTCAAAAGTGTATTGTGGTTATATATAGATAACCACATATATTATTATATATTATATATTATATATTATATATTATATATTACGACATATATTATATATTAAAATGCACACACACATAAATATCCTTCTAAGATGTTTATTTTTCAATAGGTAACTCTTTTCCCCACAATCACTTAGATAGGCAGAAGTTGCACAATCTTCAACATGTGATTCCTGTGTTCACCATGATAGACTACATTGGGTCAGCCAGAAGGTAGTTACAGCACACAGTACTTTTGGGGACCTCCATGGGTGGACTTAGAATTCATGGTTTTCAATTCATTGTTTATAACTCAGCTACCTTAACATGAGTAACAGCTAAAGAAACTAGGGAAAAGGAAATGGATTCTGATGAATAAAACTATCAATAGCTGCTGCAGTGATACGTATAAAAAGAATATCTACTTGAGTTGAAGCGTGAAAGTGAGCCTGAATTTATTCCCCAATAGATATTGTTTCAACCCTTTTAAAAAAATCACCACAAATAACAGAAAGCCTTTTGTAATGTCTTGATTGTCTTAATATATTATGCAAAAGTTGTTGCATTAAAACATACATTTACTCAGCAATCCCATTCTACAAAATCTGCATTCTATAAACAAAAACATAGTAGCAAAGTAATTTTTTACAAATGTATTTATTGCTTGAACAGTCACAGTTTAAGGACTGTATATTGATAGCAAAAAAAATTGTTTATTTAAGTTATACAGGTTTCATGTATTTCATATATAAATATTTAGGAACATAGTGACACTTCCCCCCATACCCTCCCTCCTGCCCATACCCTAGCCCTTCCTCCTCCCTTCAAAATATACTGAGTCCAGCAATGTGGCCTAGCAGGTTAGCCACTGCCCCTTTGCTCCACTTCCTATACAGCTCCCAGCTAATGAGCCCGAGAAAGCAGCAGAAGAAGGCACAAGTGCTTGAGCCCCTGCCACCCATGTGGGAGACCCAAAAGAAGCTCCTGGCTATGACCAGATTTAGCCCCATCCATTGTTCTCATTTGAGGAGTAAACCAGGGAATGGAAGACAGCTCCTTATGTCTCTTCCTCGCTCTCCCTCTCTGTAACTCTGCTTTTCAAATAAATAAAATAAATCTTAGATATTAAAAGGAAAAAAAAAAGAATGGAGACTCATTTTCTTAGTAATTCAATTCTCGGGACTGTACGTCAAAAAATAAATAAGTGTCATCTTGAAAACCTTCTATTATGCACAATTTTTTTTTTTAGCTTTATTTATTTATTTGAAAGAGTTACACAGAGAGAGAAGGAGAGGCAGAGAGAGGTCTTCCATCTGCTGGTTCACTACCAAATTGGCAGCAATGGTTGGAGCTGCACAGATCTGAAGCCAGGAACCGGGAGCACGGAGCCTCTTCCAGGTCTCCCACACAGGTGCAGGAGCCCAAGCACTTGGGCCATCTTCTACTGCTTTCCCAGCCCATAGCAGAGAGCTGGATCAGAAGTGGAGCAGTTGGGACTTGAACTGGTACCCACTGGGGATGCCAGCACTGCAGGTGGCAGCTTTGCCAGCTAGGCCACAGCACCAAGTCCCACAATTTATTCTTTAAAACATCTTTTGAAGTATCACTTTCAGTAGAGAAGGCAAGTTTAAAAAAAATAAGAGAAAAACAGAAATAGAAAGAAACTGAAAGTTTTTCAGTAAGGAAGCAATAGCAGAAAGATTACATAAATACGACAAAACCTTGGATATGCAGTTATTCCTTAGAGACAAATACACTCATAGCATAAGAGCTTTCATGATGTATTTAAAGATAAGAAAAGCAAAATTCTTATCACTATACATAAAATGGACTCAATATCCTAAAATTATAAGAAAATAACCAATATTTCTAAGTGTAGAGGGCATATTATTGAGAGTTATAAGCACAAAGAGAAATATTGATGTTTAATATTTTGTGATCATTGCTTGTCCTCATGGGATCAGGTGAGTACTAAAGGAGGAAAACATGAAGATAACCTATTGATGTCACTCCGAACAAAGACAGACTGATAATATAGTTGGTGAAAACTTTCATATCACATTGGCATTGGCGTATATGCACAATGAAATAACGATGATTATGAACTTATAAGAATATACATATCAAAGGGATGTGAGAGTTTTGTGTTTTTTACCTCTATTTCTTCTGATAAATATGGAAATGCTCCTGTAAAACAATATTTATAGATTTACTAATAGACTTTTTATTTTTTATTTTATTTTTTATTTTTATTTTTTGACAGGCAGAGTGGACAGTGAGAGAGAGAGAGAGACAGAGAGAAAGGTCTTCCTTTTGCCATCGGTTCACCCTCCAATGGCTGCCGCGGTTGGCGCGCTGCGACCGGCTCACCACGCTGATCCGATGGCAGGAACCAGGTGCTTCTCCTGGTCTCCCATGGGGTGCAGGACCCAAGCACTTGGGCCATCCTCCACTGCACTCCTGGGCCACAGCAGAGAGCTGGCCTGGAAGAGGGGCAACCGGGACAGAATCCGGCGCCCCCACCGGGACTAGAACCCGGTGTGCCGGCGCCGCAAGGTGGAGGATTAGCCTTGTGAGCCGCGGCGCCGGCCTAATAGACTTTTAAAATATTATCCATGCAACACATGCTGAATGGTTAAAAGCCAGAATGTAAATTAAAATTAAAATTGTCTTATTCTGATTTCCTTACAGTAGATTTTTAGTGATTCAAAATAAGTGTTTTCCAATACTCTGCATGCAGAAGTTTTACAAAAAACCTTAAGGACTTAAGGGGTGATTTTAATTTCTCACTGATTGGCACTATAAAGAGACTGGTGTGTATATAACTTTAAAATCCTAACTAATTCATGAGTGTTCTATTAATGAGGCTCTCTGGTGATCATTTTTCCATTTTAATTTTTTAGTGAAATTTCTGAAGAGCATTCATTACTTTTTACTCAATAGTGCATTACATTGGAAAGAGATACGTGCAACAATCCATAGTAATTCTGTATCAGATTCTTATGCTTTAATAATTCAACTTTTTTCAGAAAAGTAAAATCTATCTCTCTATATAATTTATCTATCTGGCCATTTATCATCTACTCATTTATCTATATAATTTTTAAATATGGGAAACTTCCCACTTGCAATTAAATAATGTTTACCAACTCATAGACATTTTAATTATTGCATTGTGTGTTCCTAATAATGGATGACTTTGTTAAGATGTAAATGCTAGGATAATCTCAAAGAATTCTCTAGCTTTATAACATAGACATTGAGAATGATTTCAGGAACCTGAGAGGAGATGCTCTTTTTCTCCTGAAAGTATGAAAGCGGAAATATATTTGCCTTATTATGGCACCTATAAATCTAAACATCCTAAAAGTATATGGGGAAATTTTTTCCTCAATAAAATCATAAATCATGGCAGAGTATAGTCACTCCAATAAAGTTAAACGGTCTTTTTGTTTCAGTTGTAGTTGTTTTTCCAGTTGGAAAAAGCACCTGAAATTTAAATATTCAGAACAGCATAAAACCTAAATTAAATAGAATCCCTTTAAAAAAAAGAAGAAGATGAAGAAACAAGAGTTTTGAAAGTTAGTTAGTGTCTTAGTGAAATAGCAGGAACAAAAACAATGTCATTTTAGCAAAAATGAAACTAATCTACCCCAGGTGCAAAGTTCTACAGGGACTAAACATTTGCTTTGGTGCTACAACATTGGGCAGGGAAAAGCATTAGGAGAGCAATATTAATTCACAGTGTCTGGTAATGGGGTTGCTGACAGGGCATCATAAGCATAGTATGGAAGCAACAAATATTAATTCCAAACATTATGGAAAAGATTTTCTCAAAATCCTTTTAGAATATCACATCAGAAGCAATATTAAGAGGGCAGGCACTGTGACATAGGAGGCTAAAACTCCACCGGCAGCAATGGCATCCCAAATGGGCGCTAGTTCATATTCTGGCTGCATTTCTTTTTTTCTTTTTCTTTTTTTTCTTTCTTTTTTTTTTTTTTTTTTTGACAGGCAGAGTGGACAGTGACACTGTGGCCAGCGCACCACGCTGATCCGAAGGCAGGAGCCAGGTGCTTCTCCTGGTCTCCCATGGGGTGCAGGGCCCAAGCACTTGGGCCATCCTCCACTGCACTCCTGGGCCACAGCAGAGAGCTGGCCTGGAAGAGGGGCAACCGGGACAGAATCCGGCGCCCCGACCGGGACTAGAACCCGGTGTGCCGGCGCCGCTAGGTGGAGGATTAGCCTAGTGAGCTGCGGCGCCGGCTCTGGCTGCATTTCTAATCCTGCTCTCTGCTTGTGGTCTGGAAAAGCAGTGGAAGATGGCCCAAGAGTGGGGCTCTGTACCTCTGTGGGACACCAAGAAAAAGCTCCTGGCTTCTGGTTTCAGATCAGCTCAGCCTCTGCAACCAATTGGGGAATGAGGCAACACGTTAAAGATCTCTCCCTGTGTCTCTCCTTCTCTCTGTCTGTAACTTTACTTCTAAAATAAATAATCATTTTTAAAAAAGGAGAAATAATAAGGCCAATACAACATGAAGTAACAACATATTTTATCATCAACTAAATTTGGGAGCAAACATCTGAGCATGATTGCTTAGCATGTAACAAGTGATTCTTTACCTGATAACAAGGTAACAAAATGCATAGTGTCTATTAAATGAGTTGATTCATGATATTTCTTTATATGACTATTTCAAGAATATTTGACACAGGAAAGACAATAAATGTGACACTCTGTAGAATCTTAGTCTTCAAACTCAGTCAAGAGAGATTGTTCCCTTCCATATCTATAATGGTACATCATTTCTGAGCCTGCTGTCTCAGAATATCATTACTGAACAGCAGTGAAATACATTTAAGGAAAAGAAAGGCAGTAAATCTACTTTAAGATAGATTAGGAGTCAAACTTGTGTGACTGTACCTCTGTATTAAGATAAGAATTATCAGGGCCAGAGCTGTGGTGTAGCAGGTAAAACTACCACTTGCAGTGCTGGCATCCCAGATGGGCTCAGGCTTGAGTCCTGGCTGCTTCACTTTTGATCCGTCTCTCTGCTATGGCCTGAGAAAGCAGTTGAAGATGGCCCAAGTGCTTGGGCCCCTGCACTCATGTGGGAGATGTGGAAGAAGCTCCTGGCTCCTGGCTTCAGATCAGCACAGATCCAACTGTTTCTGACAATTGGGGAGTGAACCAGCAGATGGAAGACTGACCTCTATCTCTCTCTGTCTCTCCTTCTCTCTCTGTGTAACTCTGACTTTATTTTTTTTAAAGATGTTTGATTTATATTTATTTATTTATTATGAGAAAATCCCATTTTATTTTAATGCCATGTCATTTTTTTAAGATTTATTTATTTATTTGAAAGTCAGAGTTACACAGAAAGAGGAGAGGCAGTGAGAAAGAGAGAGAGAGAGAGAGAGAGAGAGAGAGAGAGAGAGAGAGAGAGAGAGAGAAAGAAGAGAGAGGTTTTCCATCTGCTGGTTCACTCCCCAACTGGCTGCAATAGCCAGAGCTGCGCTGATCCGAAGCCTGGAGCCAGGAGCTTCTTCAGGGTCTCCCACGTGGCTGCAGGGGCCCAAGGACTTGGGTCATCTTCCACTGCTTTTCCAGGCCATAGCAGAGAGCCGAATTAGAAGTTGAGCAACTTGGAGGCTTTAGCCCACTATGCCACAGCACCAAGCCCTAGTTCAGCTTTTTTTTTTTTTTAATAGGTTCTAGGTACTATTGCAACCAATTAGATCTACCCCATCTTCTACTTACATAAAAGAACAAAACAATAAAAATTGATGTTTGGAAATCTTTTACATATCAAAACAAAAGAAGGATAAAGTCATGGGGGAAAATTATGGTGTACCTGAATAAAAATGAAAATGCAGGGCCGTTGCTGTGGCATAGCAGGTAAAGCTGCCACCTGCAGTGCCAGCATCCCATATAGGTGCCAGTTTGAGTCCTGACTGTTCCTGCTCCACTTCTGATCCAGCTTTCTGCTACGGCCTGGGAAAGAAATACAAGATAGTCCAAGTCCTTGGGCCCCTGCACCCGTGTGGGAAGACCCAGAGGAAGCTCCTGGCTCCTGGCTCCTGACTCCGGATCGTCTCACCTCCCACCTTTGCGGCCAATTGGGGAGTGAACCAGTGGATGGAAGACCTCTCTCTCTCTCTGCCTTTCCTCTCTTTTTGTAACTCTGACTTTCAAATAAATAAATAAATCTGAAAAAGTGCAAATATATATATTATTCAATGAATAATGATTCTAAAATAATTCATATATCAGAATCTTAGAGAAACTGTAATCCATTTGAAACTTCACTATGATGCTGATTGCAATGAGAACTCCTTGCAAATTGAATTAATTTTAACGGCTTTTGGAGTATTATTGCAGACAAACCCAACAAGATAAATTTTTAAATGACTTGTATTAAATTCCCAAGTAATTTCATATTTATAACTATTATATAAAAGACTTCAAAAGATATCTTTCAAACTTAACATTCCTATTAATGCAATAAAAATAGCTCTCCTAAGAAATAGCATTGTTCCATGGCCAGTGTTGTGGCATAATGGGTAAGCTGCTGCCTGCAGCTATATGGGTGCTGGTTCAAGGCCTGGCTGCTCTACTTCCAATCCAGCTCCCTACTAAAGTACCTGGGAAAGCAGCAGAAGAAGATGGCCTAACTCCTTGGGCCCCTGCACCCATGTGGGAGACCCAGAGGAAGTTCCAATCTCTTTCTTCCTCTCTCTCTCTGCCTCTGCTTTTTAACTCTTTCAAATAAAGAAATAAATCTTCAAAAAAACAACAATGTTACCAATGAACTCAGTGGCCCAGCACATTTTTCCTAATCTATATGTGAAGTGTGTTTCTTAAACTTATCAGTGATGGTTAATATAGATAAAGTATATGAGGACCAACTTTATCTTTTTCTCTGTAGGAAGTCACAATTTGCATTGGGACTATAAAATCTGAATATGAGAGATACTAAATAAATGCTTAAGGGAATGAAAGTGTCACATGTGTTTTATTTATGCTTCTTCATCTCTCATAAAGATTTTATGTTTTCAAAGAAAACATAAATATTTCTGATTCTAAAAAAAATCATATCCCTAAAATCCTGTTTGGTTGTTTCTGTCTTCAAAATCAAGGGATTCTTACAAATGGGAAAACATGTTTGAAAAACTCACAATCTCACATCTGTACATAATAATCTGTGCTCATTTCTTGCTTTAAAGAGTATCTAATACATTCACTTAATAAAACCTTCTTTGTCTGATGTTAGTAAACCTATTTTTTCCGATAGACTTGAAACATTGTTGTCATCAATTCCCCTTCTTTTTTTATTCTTTTACTTTATTTATTTATTTTTTGACAGGTGGAGTTAGAGAGAGAGACAGAGAGAAAGGTCTTCCTTCTGTTGGTTCACCCCTCAAATGGTTGCTACCGGCTCCTGGGCTGAAGCCAGGAGCCAGGTGCTTCCTCCTGGTCTCCCATGCGGGTGCAGGGCCCAAGCACTTGGGCCATCCTCCACTGCACTCCCGAGCCACAGCAGAGAGCTGAGGAGCCACCCGGACAAGAATCCGGGGTGTGGGTGCTGCAGGCGGATGATTAGCCTAGTGAGCTGCGGCGCCGGCCATCAATTCCTTTTCTTGTCTTCAATTATAACCTTCATGAAATTATCACATTTTACTTCACTGTATCCATTACAGTCCTTTAACCAAGTTTTCTTTCCATATCCAATGTCAACACCCTGGATCAAACATACATTTCCATTATGGCACTTACAATTAGGAATGCCAATCGTATTATTTAAAAGAAAAGTTTATTTTTTTTTTTTTTACCTACTTGAAAGGCAAAGTAACAGCAAGTGTTTGTGTGTGTGTATGTGTGTATGTGTGTGTGTGTTAGAGAGAGAGAGAGAGAGAGAGAGAGAGAGAGAAAATCTTCCATCTGCTACTTCATTCTCCAAATGCCTGCTACAGCCAGGAGGGCTGGACCAGGCTGATGGCAGGCAACGGGATCACATCTAGGTCTCCCACATAGGTGGCAGGGCCTGAAGCTCTAGAGCCATGCCATCATCTGCTTCTTTCAGGATGTGTTAACAGGAAGCTGTATTGAAAGGAAGTAACTAAGATTCAAGCCAACATTCCAATATGAGATGCAGGCAAAAACAGTGGCTTAGCCCACTGAGCCACAATGCCCCTGTCAAAATGCGTGATTTTTAAGTTTGCTTTCTCTCCTTCATCAATCAATAGACTGTTGTACTGAGAAAAAATCTTTAACTATTTTGGGACATATTTTCTCTTTGTAGGATAATAATAGCTATTAGTATTTTATGTACATCAGAAGTATAATATAGAACATTACGTATAAATATTATACACACATAATGTTGAAGTATACTTACGTTGTTAAAGTATACTTACATAAACATCAAGCAGTTTGAATACCACTACATATATATAATATATATATTGAATTCATAAGTGTTCACTGCTATTATTATTATCCTAGCTTGACTATCTAAATCTACTCTGTTTTAAAATCATACTATCAAATTTATTACTATTACTTTTTTCTAGTACTTTAATTTTTAACCTCATATAACATAAACATAATCACAATCCCTTAAATTTAAACCTTTTTATTTGAAGATTTGTGTATTTTATTTGAAAGCCAGATAAAGAGAGAACAAGAAAACGAGAGAGAGGCTCCCTCTGCTGGTTCACTCCCCGGATGTCTGCAAGAGCCAGTGCTTGGCCAGGCCAAAGCCAGGAGCTTCTTCCAGTAATTCCACATTGGTGGTAGGGGCCCAAATACTTGGGCCACCTTCTGCTGCTTTTCCCAGGCTGTTAGCAGGGAGCTGAATTTGAAGTGGAACAACCAAGACTTGAACTGGCACCCATATGGGATGCCAGTGTAACAGGCAAGGACTTTATCCACAATGTCCCAATGCAGCCTGTAAGTTTAAGCTTAAACACTTCTATATGTCCCTAAATTTTAGTTTTATACCTTTATTTTATTTGTTCAACATTCAAATGTGCAATTGTTATATAAAATGTGCCAGATTTGAAAAGGACACAAAATATTTTCAGTACTTTTTTTTTTTTTTAATTTGACAGGTAGAGTTATAGAAGTGAGAGAGACAGAGAGAAAGGTCTTCCTTCTGTTGGTTCACTCCCCAAATGGCCACCACTGCTGGCACTGTGCCGATCTGAAGCCAGGAGCCGGGTGCTTCTTCCTGGTCTCCCATGTGGGTGCAAGGGCCCAAGCGCTCTGGCCATCCTCCACTGCCTTCCCGGGCCACAGCAGAGAGCTGGACTGGAAGAGGAGCAACCGGGACTAGAACCACTGACCATATGGGATGCTGGCAACTCAGGTGGAGGATTAACCAAGTGAGCCACAGCGCCGGCCCCATCAATCTTTGCTTCAATGTCGCTATATCATACCCAAACCCTTTTCTGACTCAGAATTCCTCTTCCTTTGATATCCTCTTCAGATTCTGTGGACCTATTAAAACCCAAACAAATATAATGACCAATATATTCATGATGTATCATGGAATCTTTAAATTTTTACACATACTGCATATCTGTGTTATTGTTATTTAAGTGCAGACCTATCAGTCCCATAAGACTATAGAATGTAGCTATAGAGCTCAGGAGATTTCCCCATATTTCCTTATGCTTGTTTTATTCCTGATATTACTACAATTACATATTATTTCTTCATACTTCTCTTTCCCTTCTCCATTCTCTTCCCTCCACTGGAATGTAAACTGTATATGGATAAGGAACTTGACTTACTCTTCAGTATTTCACTCACACTAAACAGGGTGACTAAAATGTAATTAATAAACTAATTAAATAACTACAATTCATTTTTTTTTACTAGATAAATTAAATGTTGGTGAAGAAAGCTAGGCTGCATCACAACAAAGAATGTTTATCTTGTCCCTCACTCCTCCCACTGCTGATACATCCAAAGCTACAGCTTGCATAAATCCCAGGGAAACTTGCAAGTCTTTGACAATTTTACTGTGTTTCAATGCCTTTTTATATTTTTTTTATTTCAAATACTTTTAGATTCACAGACGAGCTGCAAAGATAGCAAAAGAAAAAAAAAACCCTCTTATATACCATTCCATTCATGCAGGTCATGGCACATTCATCAAAACCAAAAACATACACTACTATTAACTCAACTATTGATCCCACCACGTAGTGTACTAATGTATCTTTTTACATTTCACGTTTACATTTGTATCCTGAAGTCTCTTTCCATCTGAGACAGTTTCTTAGTCTTTCCTGGTTTTCCGTGACCTTGACATTTTTTAGGAGAACTGGTCACACACTTCATAAGATATCCATAAGGTAGACTTCTTTGAATATTTCCTCATTAAAAATTTAGACTCTACTAGGATTATGGATTTTTCAGCAGAATAAAAAACCTGCATACCCACTGAATGCATTCCAGGAGAGGAAAATATACAACTTTGCCAAAACAATGTATCAGACACAAAACCTGGCAAAAGATGGTAGTTTCAATGCAGATGGCAAAAACAAAACCTTGGCAACTCTGTTGGAGGCTTAACTCAGAAAACAAGAACAAGATAACAGGAAACAATACATCAAAGTCATTAATTATCAAAAAGCAATTATCATTAATTCCATAAGGAAATTAATTTTTGGTAGTTCAAGTGTCAGAACTTAAAATTTCAAATACCTCATTAATATTTAAATACATTTTCCATGAAAATTGTTCCATGAGTATTTAATTCAAAAAATTGTATTCTGAAGTAAATTTACTGTTAAATAGTTTTAATTTACTTAAGATGGAATAAACATTATTTTTATCACTTAAACATTCAGATGATTTTTGAAATTTAAAATATTCAAGATAAATCAGTACATAGCACTTATACAGCTGATAAGCTTTTTTATTTCTTATAAACATGTTTTTCTGATTTTAAGATTTTACAGTAAGAAAACCATTTTTTCATGAACTGTTGACATTCATTTATGTAAAATCAGAGAAAGAAAATAATACTAATTTTGCACAATTCAGACTTAATTTTATTAATATTTGAAATAAGTAGTGGTATATTTAGTTGAGTATTCCATCAAAGGCTTCAAAATTAATTTTAGAAAAATATTTCAGAGACCAAGGTTCTTTGCAAATTCCATCTTTATAACAAATTATTATTTTTATATTTTCAGGAAATACTTTCACAGTGACACTTAAACAATAGTGTGTTTCTAAGTTGCCTATCAATTTATAATTCATCAAATCAATGAAAAATATAATAGTCATGGGGCAGGCATTGTGGCAGAGTAGGTTGAACCACTTCTTGGGAAGCCTTTATCCCACAAGGGAGGACTTGTTCCTTTCCTAGATATTCTAATTTCCATCCAGTTTCCTGTTAACTGTCCTGGAAAGGTAGCAAGCATGTGCTAATTCAATTACTTGGGTCCCTATTGCTTTTTTTTTTTTGTGAGACCTGGATTGAATTCCTGGCATCTGGCTTTGAACCTGGCCTAACCCAGCTGTTGAGGACAATTAGAGAATTAACCTATAGATGGAATCTCTCTCTTTCTCCCTTCTCTCTCTCTCTTTCCACCTTTTTGTCACTCTGCCATTCAAATAAATATTTGTGTTTTTTTAAAAGTGACAATCATAAATGTAATGCATTTCTGTTGCTAATATGCATATTTTGTTTGCCAAAAATAGTTGGATTTCACATTGTAATGTAATTTATTTTATGACCTAACAAATTGTCAACATTAAAGTGTTTGTTTTTGATAGTTCTCTGGTCCGCTAAAGCAAATAATCAGTCAGAGGATGCTATTGTGTATAAATATATAACACATTATATGAGATTTTAGTTCATTATATTATACTGAATAAACTCAGATGTAGATGTTTTAAACCATTAGGTCTAGAGTTCCAGTATAAGGGGCTCTGGTTGTGGCTAGGAAATGTCATCACCAAGAGAGATACAGGAGCACTATTCCTATTACAAATCATCATTTTTATAGCCTCTGTTGTCTAGGCTTACTGTTTTTTAGAGAATTAAATAAAAGATAATATCAACACTGGAATCTTTCACTTGAGTGATTCATTTTCACATAAATAATTTTTATAGCACCTGCTATTTTGCATAATATATTTTAAAAGTATTTAAACACTTTGCAGATTATTGTTCATTGGCATTTGTTATGACTGAATTTTTCTCTAGCTGTACAATTTTATTTCCCCCCAAACAAGAAACTTAAATATATTAAAACAAAAATATGTGTTAATAAATTATTATATAATATTGAAACTGATTATCATTAAATAATGAATACATATAAATAAATTTATGAGTCAAATATTCAGATTTTTTTAAAGATTTACTTATTTTATTTTATTTATTTTTCTGACAGGCAGAGTTAGATAGTGAGAGAGAGAAAGACAGAGACAAAGGTCTTCCTTCCCTTGGTTCACTCCCCAAATGGCCACTATGGCCAACACTGCGCTGATCCAAAGCCAGGAGCCAGGTGCTTCTTCCTGGTCTCCCATGCAGGTGCAGGGCCCAAGGACTTGGGCCATCCTCCACTGCCTTCCTGGGCCGCAGCAGAGAGCTGGACTGGAAGAGGAGCAATCTGGACAGAATCTGGCGCCCCAACAGAGACTAGAACCCGGGATGCGGCGCCGCAGGTGGAGGATTAGCCTAGTGAGCCGCGGCGCCGGCTGATTTACTTATTTTAAAGACATAATTACAAAGAGAGAGGGAGAAAGAGAAAGATCTACCGTGCACAGGTTCACTCTCCAAAAGGCCTCAATTTCTGGGATGGGGCCAGGCAGAATCCTGGAGCCTGAAACTCTGTCAAGGTCTCAAACGTGGGTGACAGAAGCCCAAGGGTCTGGATTTTCTTCTGTTATTTTCGCAGGCATATTAGCAGGGAATTTGATTGGAAATGAAGCATCCAGAACTCAAACCTGTGCTGTATGGAATGCCGGTGTTGCAGGCCTCTGTTTAACCTGCTGTGCCACAACGCCAGCCTCAAATATTCAGATTAAAGAAATTTTTATCCACTTCTGTGGGAAAATTCTAATTTTTCTTGTTGGGGCTAATAGGTATTTTTTGTCTTTCTTTCTTTCTTTCTTTCTCTCTTTCTTTCTTTCTCTCTTTCTTTCTTTCTTTCTTTCTTTTTTTTTTTTTTTTTTTTTTGGACAGGCAGAGTGGACAGTGAGAGAGAGAGACAGAGAGAAAGATCTTCCTTTTGCCGTTGGTTCACCCTACAATGGCCGCCGCGGCTGGCATGCTGTGGCCGGCGCATCGCGCTGATCCGAAGGCAGGAGCCAGGTGCTTCTCCTGGTCTCCCATGCGGGTGCAGGGCCCAAGCACTTGGGCCATCCTCCACTGCACTCCCGGGACATAACAGAGAGCTGGCCTGGAAGAGGGGCAACTGGGACAGCATCTGGCGCCCCTGACCGGGACTAGAACCTGGTGTGCCGGCGCCACAGGCGGAGGATTAACCTATTGAGCTGTGGCGCAGGCCAATAGGTGTTTTCGTAAACATCTTTTGATAAAAGTGACTTAACAAATACCCTAAAATAATTACATTAGTAATAAAATAAGATTGTCTTATACTTTAATTCAACAGTCCTTTAGTAGCTTTAGAACCAGTCAAAAGTAACCCTATATTTATAAGTAAGCACAACTGATAGTGAGCACATAGCCTGATGGTTCCCAGTCTTAGTAACTATCTCCTTCTACTTAAAAAAAAAAATGAAAAGAATCTACAAATCATGAGCAGATATATCTTTGCCTTTCTGATCACTTAACAGTATTCAAGCCACAGCCATCAGAAAAATCAATTAAAATTCCTTAAATAATGAAAATTATATTGTCTCAAATTATAATACATGCAGAGCTGAATTCGAAGAGGTTTACAAAGAAGTTCTAGTAATGTGGATCAGAGTCACTTGTGAATCTTGAAAGATGTTCCAGCATCCACGAAATCAGAATCTAGTTGGGGGGCCAGCACTGTGGCATGCTGGATTAAACAGCTGTCTGCAGCTTTGGCATCCCATATGGGCTGCAGTTCAGGTCCTGGTTTTTCCACTTCAATCCAGTTCCCTGCTAATGTACCTGGGAAAGCAGCAGAAGATGGCCCAAGGACTTAGGCCCTTGTACCCATGTGGGAGACCTAGAAGAAGCTGCTGGTTTCTAGCTGCAGACGGGCCCAGACCCAGGGAATGAACCAGAGGATAGAAATAAGCATTCTCTCTCTCTCTCTCTCTCTCTCTCTCTCTCTCTCCTCTGATTCTACCTTTCAAATAAATAAAATACATCTTATAAAAAAGAATTAACACCTGAATAATACTCAGATATCATTTGCCTATTTCACTTTTGTCTTTTCCTGATTGTACATTGATGGTTTTCCAGGGGCTACAGTGTATACGATATCACAACCAGGCTGAATGCACAAAATGATAGAAAAACACAGCCCTCTGCTATAAGCTGAACATTGAAGAGATCTGCAAAAATGTCAAGTGGTGCTAACTCTTACACAATTACCTTATTTTGGAAAATAATTGCTCATAAAAAGATGATTAATAATACATGTAATGAGTATATTATTTTCATTGTGACTGATTTGATGAACAATAACTTTTAAACCCATATTTAAATGTTAATATATAGATATTGATAACAGAGGCTTCAGTGTGACTATAAAGAAGGTTAGCACATGATAGCTCTTGGTTTAATAATACACGTCAGAAAGTTCCTAGGTGTTTTTCATCTTCTGTTCTTATCCTGTGTTAAGATTTTCTCCTCCATATCCCCTCCCCTACCCCACCACCATGAGTAATTCCACATATCACTAGCTGCTTCTGCTGCAAGAAAAAAAGATAGGCAGTTACTAGCAAGTTCTTTTATAACTGAGGCAAACTGTATCCATTGGCTGGAAAAGGATGCATGCTTCTGTTAAACCAATTACTCCCAAAGAGAATCACAAAAAGTTTATTGGTCAAGGCCAATTTTGACCTGTTCCTGGGAGACAAGAAAGGAGAACCATTTGCTGGAATCCATGGCCAAGTGGAAGGTGAGCAACAAAATAAGTATGGGTTCTAAAAGCTTAGAAGAATCTTAGTTTGAGAATGAGTTTTGATAAACTGTCATTTGCAACTGTTGTGCTAAATTTATTTTATTTTTTAATTTTTTGTTTAAATAAAGCGAACAAATTTCATGCATTTCATACAAACAATTTTGAGAGCATAACATACTTCCCCCCTACTCTCCCTTATTCCTACCTTCCTCCTTATTTTCTTATTTTTCTTTTAGGTAAGTGACACTACCAGGTATGTGGCCAGAGCTATAGTTTTACTCCATTTAATCATGTTCAGAACTTACAGAAATTCAATATTGAGATCTTCATAATAATTAGCATTTAAGTATTAATTAAAGTAATAAATATAGCAGGCTAAGAAGCTGAGTGATTTTTAAGATGGCAACTTGTGACAACAGTTTGGGACAACAGTTTGGGACAACAGTTTGGTAGGCACTTGAACACAGAAAAGTGAAGATTCAAAGTAAAAGAAGATCATGGATTTCAAAGCTCTTTTAGGTGTGCTTAACATAGACTCTTTCTTTCCTTCTTTCTTTCAGAAATGAACATTTTTAACTACATTGCAAATAAATTATATGTGTTCAGAATGTAAAATACTAAAAATAATAGCAGTTCTTATGCTTGTATATAACTGAAAATTTACTTGTATTTGTTGTCTTAGGGTTTGATTCTGGACCTTTCAATATCAATGGACTGAAGAAACATTTTGCCTATTTGTCTTGTTCATGTACTAAATATCTGTGACTGTTTCCTGTAAAGGTCTTTTGATTTGTCTTCTAGCTTTAAAATGATTAATTTAAGAAAAACAAGGACATCTTAGATACTATGATGTGAGATTTTACTTCAATAGGTAACTTCCTTAAGTTTTGGAAGAGTTGTAATGAATGGCTTGGATTGAACTGATTAACCTTTTGATTCATATTTTCAACAAAAGCTTTAATGATTTACCTGCTAATGAAATGTATAGGCATTTAATCTCAATATTTTGTCCCAATTTTCATAATAGAATAATTTAGACATATAATAACCTTGGACCTACATCAATGCATGTGAATTATTCTTTTTATTGTTGCTGTATCTGGATGTCTTGACAAGAAATTTAACTAGAAACAAACACATCTGATTTAAAATGAAAATCCGACATCCTACAATTTACATCCTTCTGTGAATAAGTATATTTTAAATAAATAATGTTATCGTTGAATTGAGTGCTAATTTTAATAATTTAATCAAATCATCTAATTCAGTTGTTTTCAGTGAAGCAAGTTAAGGTTTTTCCTATAGATATGAAACTGCAATTTATGTTAAATGCTGTTCTCTAGCATTCTCTGTGGATAAGCTGCTTTGCTCATGGCAAGATCACATCACCCATATCCCTAGGGGAACTAATGCAGTTTTGCGATACCTCACATAAAAATTAAAATGAAATTTTGGTTGTCTCATAATAGTTTTTCATAATTATCTGACAACCTAGTTAACAACATCAACATATTTTCTCTTCCGAAAACCTAACAGGTGTGTGGTGGATTTTCTTCATCTGTTACAAATCAGCACTGATTCCAGCTGGATATGTTCCATTCAATAGATGGGCAATTTTTATACTTGTAGAAATCCTGCACCTGTTCAAACAGTATCAGCTTCAAACCTGTCTTCTTAGTTGATGCCGGCTGTTCTGTTCTTGACACCTGGCCCATTCGATCCACATCATTGTCTGTATAGAACAGATTTATAATAGACATACTATTGCACCTGTTTCAAATTATCTAAATTTGTCTTTGTCTGGCACATTTCAGTCTTAGTGGGCCTGTGGAGGGATAGACTGACCTATGCTGAATCATATTTGTACTTCATGAAAAATTATATTTCTTTCCCTGAAAAACTTTATCAATGTAAGTCACAGATTATTACAATTAAAAATAATCACAAACTGAAGATTTTATAACTGAAGTTTTCCAATTTTAAAAATATAAGAGGCAGATATCAAGAGGGAGAAGAGTGAGATTATACTCATAACATATACTGGAAATAAATTGGCATCATTATCTGTGAAATGGAAGATAAATCTGCTCCTTGGGGTAAAAAAAAATGAAATGTATATTTCCATGATTTTTTGAAAACTAATTAATATTGATCTCATTGATTCCCATGAGAAAGAATGGAATCAATTTGCAGAATAAAAAAAAAGTAACAACAGAGGAAAAAGAGTGCTCATTTGGATTAAAAAATGTTATTTTTGGTTACTATGTATGGTTTTCTCAATGGAAAACTAAAAATTATGAAGACTTCCCTGTCTGAACATATTGTCTGTGTGACTCCATCCATCCTTGTTTATAAAAATTATAGTGATCAAGAAATAAATAAATATATATATATATACATTAAATATAGGTACATATATTTCAGAATTACTGCCAATCAGAAAATCATGCTGAGTGAATTAAGCCAGTCCCAAAGAGACAAATATCATTTGTTTTCCCTGATCGGTGATAACTGAGCACCAAAGGGGAAACCTGTTGAAGTGAAATGGACACTATAAGAAACAATGACCTGATCAGCTCTTGTCCTGACTCTAGATGTACAATGTAATACTTTATCCTTTTTAGTATTTTGTGTTGTTGTTGTTCTAGTACTAGTGGTTGAATTCTGTAATTAACACACAATTATTCTTAGGTGTTTAAATTTTAACTGAAAAGTGATCCCTGTTAAATATAAGAGTGGGAAAAAGAGAGGGAGGAGATGTACAATTTGGGACATGCTCAATCAAACTTGCCCCAAATGGTGGAGTTAGAAATGTGCCAGGGGATTCCAATACAATCCCATCAAGGTGGCATGTACCAATGCCATCTCACTAGTCCAAGTGATCAATTTCAGCTCACAATTGATGGCTCTGATAGGTCTAAGAGTCAAAGGGATCACACAAGCAAGACAAGTGTCTGCTAATACTAACTGATAGAATCAAAAGGGAGAGAAGGATCCAACATGGGAAGCGGGATACACAGCAGACTCATAGAATGGCAGATGCCCTAAACAACACTCTGGCCTCAGAATCAGCCCTTAAGGCATTCAGATCTGACTGAAGAGCCCATGAGAGTATTGTAGGCATGGAAAGCCAAGATACCATGGAAAAGAAAAAAAAAAAAAAGAAGAAGAAGAAGACTTAAATGAAAGATCTCTGTGAGTGAGATCCCAGTGGAAAGAATGGGGCCATTAAAGAAGGAGGTACCTTTCTCTGAAGGGAGGAGAGAACTTCCACTTTGACTGTGACCCTATCGGAATAAGATCAAAGTCAGCGAACTCTAAAGGCTTCCATAGCCCTGGCAACTCATGACTAGAGCCTAGGGCGATTACTGACGCCATGAACAGGAGTGTCAAATTGTTAAGTCAGCAACAGGAGTCACTGTGTACTTACATCTCATGTGGGATCCGTCCTTAATGTGTTGTCTAATGTGCAGTGATGCTATAACTAGTACTGAAACAGTATTTTTACACTTTGTGTTTCTGTGTGGGTACAAACTGAAGAAATCTTTACTAATTATATAATGAATCGATCTTCTGTATATAAAGATAATTGGAAATGAAAAAAAAAAACCTGGTGTTAAATTGGAAATGGCATAGAAAATTAATTAATTTTTAAAAAAATATTATGTAGGATCTCTGTCTTTAATGTGCTGTACACTGTTATTTAATGCTATAACTAGTACTCTAACAGTATCTTTTTCACCTTGTGTTGCTATATGGGGGCAAACTGTTGAAATCTTTATTTAATATATACTAAACTGATCTTCTGCATATAAAGAGAATTGAAAATGAATCATGATGTGATTGGAAGGGGAGAGGAAGCGGGAAAGGGGAGGGTTGCGGGTGGGAGGGAAGTTATGGGAGGGGGGAAGCCATTGTAATCCATAAGCTGTACTTTGGAAATTTATATTCATTAAATAAAAATTTAATAAAAAAAGAAGTGGTATAATTCAAAATTTCCTAAATTTCTTGAAAACTAAGTAAAGAAACTAAGTAACTAAGCAAGAACAGTAATGAAATATAAATTATAATTAATGAAGAACAAATATAAACTTCAGGAAGGACTGGAAAATAAATAGAATGTAGTGTAAATAAAATAATAAAAAAGAGAGAAATCTGAGAAAAGATTGTAAAGCAAACTGATGCAAGTGGAAGGCAGGTTTAAGTTATACAAAACCTATTCCCCAGACGAAATGAAAAAAATGAATAGACTAAGTACATAGACCTATGTCAGTAGCAACCTACATTATAAATATTTTTATCAATAGTATTTACAAGGTACCTGGTATAATCAATCCAGAATGGTAAGAACTGAGATCTGTTACAACAACATATGAAAACTGCATATTCTTTGATAATCAGGTATGAAGTTCAATTTTCCTATATTGGGAAAAAAATCAGGCTGACATTAGATATTTCAAAAGCAATATTCCATATCAAAAACTTTTGTTACACACAAAAGAAAATCTGAATCAAATATATTTTTTTCTATTTATCCTAATTTTTTGTGTGCACAACAAAGAGAAATCAGTAAGTATATAAAACAAAACAGAGCAAAACACCAATAAAACCCCTCTATTATTAATATTTTCAGGAAAACTTCTTGTGGAAGAATGAAAAAACTTAAAGTTACAGATAGAATATTTTAATATTTTAAGAAATAATGGCTGGGGACTGGTGCTGTGGTATAGCTGGTTAATCCAATGCCTGTGGTGCTGGCATCCCATATGGGCACCAGTCTAAGACCTGGCTGCTCCACTTCTGATCCACTTCTGGCCTGGGAAAGGATTAGAAGATGGACAAAGTCCTTTGGCCCCTGCACCCATGTGGGAGGCCTGGAATAAACTCCTGCCTCCTGGCTTAAGATTGGACAAGCTCCAGCCGTTGCAGCCATTTGGGGAGTGAACCAGCAGATGGAAGACCTCTCTCTCTCTGTCTCTGCCTCTCTGTAACTCTGCCTTTCAAATAAATAAATAAATAAATCTAAAAAATGTTTGAAAACATACAAAATTTGATAAAGTACATGAATATAAACATTCCAGGTGTACAGAATACTTCAACTAAGATGAATTCAAAGTTATCCACATTAAAGCACATTATAATCGAATTTAAAGGACAAAGAGACAAACCTGAAAACAGTAAAGGGAAGTAAATCAGATATGCAACAAATTCTCACAATGATAGACAGAGTTCTCATGAAAAATGGTGGCAGTCAGGTGGTAGTAGTAGGCATATATATCCAATGTGCTACCAGAAAAAAATTAGAAAGATTTCCACATTTGGCAAAATTTTCCTTCAAAAGCGAGGAGAAAATTTAACACAATCCTAGGAAAACTAAGATTGAGTAAATTCATTACTAGAAGATCTATTCTGCCAGAAATGCTCATGGAAATTTTCTAAAATGAAATGAAGCATCTTTAGGCAATAACTTGATGCCATATAAAGAGATAAATATTACAATATGGATAAATATATGGTAAAATATAAATGAAGTATTATTGTAACAACAATTTGTAAATGAACTTTTTTATTCTATATTTGATTTAAGAGACCAATATGATAAAATGTATCATAAATGCGTGTGTTATTATAACTTCAGTTTGTTAACCTCAATTTTGTTTCACTCTATAATTTATCAGAATATTGTATTTAAAAATAATATCTGTGGCCGGCACCATGGCTCACTTGGCTAATCCTCCTCCTGCAGTGCCGGCACATGGGGTTCTAGTCCTGGTTGGGGTGCCGGATTCTATCCCGGTTGCTCCTCTTCTAGTCCAGCTCTCTGCTGTGGCCCAGGAAGGCAGTGGAGAATGGCCCAAGTGCTTGGGCCCTGCACCCGCATGGGAGACCAGGAGGAAGCACCTGGCTCATAGCTTTGGATCGTCACAGTGCGCTGGCCATGCCAGCCATTTGAGGGGTGAACAGACGGAAAAAAGGAAGACCTTTCTCTCTGTCTCTGTCTATAACTCTACATGTCCAAAAAATAATATGCTTCATGGGACTTGCAATGTATATAGATACATTTTTAGGATATCAATAAATGGAAAGGATGAACATGAAACTGTCAAAGGAGTCAAATTTTTCAGTGCTATTCAAGTTAAGCTAGCATAAATTCAAGTTATAGTGATATAATTTGAGAATTTAAAATAAATTGAGATGGTAAATACCTAGAAAATAATAAAAGAATATATGCAGAAGGAATTTATTTCCCAGCAAAGAATCAACTACACACAAAAGAAGGCAGTATTTCAATAAATAAAGAACACAGAGTCCACAGGCACACAGAAAACAAACACCAAAGATTCAGAAATATGTCTTCTTTTTATTAATAGCTTCCATTGTAAATGGATAAAATAACAAAAGAGAAAGATTTGATAGGATTAATTAAAACATGACCCAGCAGATGCTGTGGCGTAGCAGGTAAAGCCTCCACCTGCAGTGCCTGCATCCCACATGGGTGCCAGTTCAAGTCCTGGTTGCTCCAATTCGGATCCAGCTCTCTGCTGTGGCCTGGGAAAGCAGTGGAGGATGGCCCAAGTCGTTGGACCCCTGCACCTGCATGGGAGACCTGGAAGAGCCCCTGGCTCCTGGCTTCAGATTAGCTCAACTCTGGTTGTTGCGGTTATTTGAGGAGTGAACCAGCAGAAGGCAGCTCTCTATCTCTCTCTGGCTCTACCTCTCTCTGTAATTCTGTCTTTCAAATAAATAAATAAATCTTAAAAAAGAAGATGAAAACGAAGATGAAGACGAAGAAGAAGCAGAAGAAAAGAAAACCTGTTTTCTAAAGTCAGGAAAAAGGTAACAGTGCTTGATTTCATCACTTCTACTCAACATAGTACTGGAGTACTAAAAGTCTAGCAAGAATACTTCGATGAAGTGGGCCAACCCTGGTTAAGCTGCCATCTGCAGTACCAGCATCCCATACGGGTGACTATTCAGGTCCCAGCTGCTCCACTTCCCATCCAGCTCTCTGCTATGGCCTGGAAAAGCAATAGAAGATGGTCCAAGTCCTTGGGCCCCTACACCCTCATGGAAGACCTGGATGCAGCACCTGATTTCTGGCTCCTAGCTTTGCCCAATGTAGCCTTGGCTGATGTTACCAGTTGGGGAATGAACCAGGAAATGGAATCTCTCTCTTTCTGTCTCTCTCTCTCTCTGTGTAACTCTCTGAATTTCACATAAATAAATGATTCTTTAAAAAGAAAGAAAGAAAGAAAAAGAATTCCTAAGCAAGAAAAAGAAGCAAAATAAATCAAAATTGAAAAGTGAGTAGCCTAGGAGGTAAAGCCACCTCCTGCAGTGCCAGTATCCCATATGGGCACTGGTTCGAGTCCCAGCAGCTCCATTTCTGATCCAGCTCTCTGTTGTGGCCTGGGGAAGCAGTGGATGGTGGCCCTTGTGCTTGGGAGACCTGAAGAATCTCCTGTGACACGTGGGAGACCCTGAAGAATTCCCTGGCTCCTGGGTTCAGATTGCACAGTTCCGGCCTTTATGGCCACCTGGGGAGTGAACCAGCAGATGGAAGACTCTCTCTCTAGACCTCTTCCTCTTTATAACTCAGCCTTTCAATAAATAAACATTTTTTTTTAAAAAGTGAAAATTTGAATTTTATCTGTTGGCAAAGATAGGCTCTTATGTATATAAAGCATTAAAATTTCCAAAATACAATGTCAGAACTAACAAATGAATTCTGCCAAATAATAGAACATAAATTCTACATTCAAAAATACTATTTCTTTATGCACTGGAAGTGAACAATCTACAAAGGAAATTATGAAGATGGTTCCATTTATAAAAAATCAGGAAGAATAAAATTATTAACTAAGGAGTTGAAAGGCTTATATAATGAAAGTGAAAAATTGTTGTAGAAAGAAATTAAAAAAAAACTGGAAAATGAAGAAGCCAAATAAAAATATATCCCATGATCATGGATTGAAAAATTTAATACAGTTGAGGTGTCACTATTACGCAAGGTGAACTAGAGATAAAATTCAATTCCTATCAAAAATCGGCCGGCGCCGTGGCTCAACAGGCTAATCCTCCGCCTTGCGGCGCCGGCACACCGGGTTCTAGTCCCGGTCGGGGCACCGATCCTGTCCCGGTTGCCCCGCTTCCAGGCCAGCTCTCTGCTGTGGATAGGGAGTGCAGTGGAGGATGGCCCAAGTCCTTGGGTCCTGCACCCCATGGGAGACCAGGAGAAGCACCTGGCTCCTGCCATCGGAACAGCGCGGTGCGCCGGCCGCAGCGCGCTACCGCGGCGGCCATTGGAGGGTGAACCAACGGCAAAAGGAAGACCTTTCTCTCTGTCTCTCTCTCTCACTGTCCACTCTGCCTGTAAAAAAAAAAAAAAAAAAATCAATTCCTATCAAAATATTAATTTTTAAATAGAAATTAGATAAAGATTTACCACACCAAACCTGGGTGTATCACCTTTGGCACACCCTTAACCCTGAAGAACCAAACAGAGCTCTCTGGCCACACCCATCTCAAGCCTGTAAGGATCCATCAAAAGCAGACAGTCCACTTAATACAGTCATAGTATTTAAAAAAAACAAAAAAACAAAAAAACAAAAAAAACAAAAACAGAGCGAGAGAAGAAGAATCCAAAGAATATCTCCACAGTGCCAAGTAACAAATGCAGAAACCAAAGAAACAAGAACAAGGAAGACATTATGATGCCCCCAAATGAACAAGACACCCCAATCCAAGATTATAAAGATGATGAGATAGAAGAAATGCAAGATAAGGATTTCAAAAAATATATGATAAGAAAATTTAGAAGTTTTCAAAAACAAATTCTTGAACCACATAAATCCTTACTGGACAGAATAGAAAATCTCTCTCGTAAAATGAAATCTTAAGGAGGAATCGAAATGCAGAAACTAGTAGAACAGGAAATTGTGATAGTGAAGAGAAATCAAAATGAAATGAAGAACTCAATAGATCAAATGAAAAACACATTAGAGAGCCTTAAGAAAAACTCACAGCAAAAGATCACATGAAGTTCAAAGCATATATTAGAAAATATCTCTGGCAAATGGCAGGGCAAAGTTACTACTTATCAATAGTCACATTGAACGTTAATGGACTCCACTCTCAAGGAGTTAAAAGACACAGATTGGCTGAATAGGTTAAGGAACAAAACCCATCTATTTGCTGCTTACAGGAATCACATCTTTCCAACAAAGATGCATGCAGACTGAAAGTGAAAGGCTGGAAAAAGATAGTCCATGCCAACAGAAATGAAAAAAGAGCGGGTGTAGCCATCTTAATATCAGACAAAATAAACTTTAACACAAAAACTGTTAAGAGAGACAAAGAGGGACACTATATAATGATTAATGGTTCAACTCAACAGGAAGATGTAACTATTATCTATGTATATGCACCTAATTACAGGGCACCGGTTTATTTAAAAGATATGTTAAGGGACTTAAAGGGAGACAATAGTACTGGGGGACTTCAATCCTGCACTCTCAGAAAAAGACAGATCAACAGGACAGAAGATCAACAAGGAAACAGTAGATTAAAACAACACTATAGCCCAAATGAATCTAACAGATATCTACAGATCTTTTCATCTTACACTTAAAGAATTTACATTCTTCTCAGCAGTACATGGAACCTACTCTAGGATTGACCACATGCTAGGCTATAAAGCAAGTCTCAGCAAATTCAAAAGAATCAGAATCATACGATGCAGCTTCTCAGACCACAGTGGAATGTAGTTGGAAATTAGCAACTCAGGAATCCCTAAAACATATGCAAAGACATGGAGACTGAACAACATGCTCCTGAATGAGCATTGGGTCACAGAAGAAATCAAAAAATAAATCAAAAACTTTCTGGAAGTAAATGAGGATAACAACACAACATACCAAAACTCACAACAAAGAAAAGCTCAGGACCAGATGGATTTGCTGCTGAATTCTACCAGACATTTAAAGAAGAACTAACTCCAATTATTCTCAAACTATTCAGAAAAATCAAAAAAGAGGGAATCCTCGCAAATTCTTTCTATGAAGCCAGCATCACCTTAGTCACTAAGCTGGAGAAAGATGCAGCACTGAAAGAAAATTACAGACCAACATCCATGATGAACATAGACACAAAAATCCTCATTAAAATTCTGGCTAATAGAATGCACCAACACATCAGAAAGATCATCCACCCAGACCAAGTGGGATTTATCCCTGGTATGCAGGGATGGCTCAGTGTTCGAAAAACAATCAATGTAATACACCACATTAACAAACTGCAGAAGAAAAAAAACCATATGATTATCTCAATAGATGAAGAGAAAGCATTTGATAAAATACAACACCCATTCATGATGAAAACTAAGCAAACTGGGTATAGAAGGAACATTCTCCAATACATTCAAAGAAATTTGTGAAAAACCCATGGCCAGCATCCTATTGAATGGGGAAAAGTTGGAAGCATTTTCACTGAGATCTGGTACCAGACAGGGATGCCCACTCTCACCATTGCTATTCAATATATATTCAATCTAGTACTGGAATTTTTATCCAGAGCTATTAGGCAAGAAAAAGAAATTGAAGAGATACAAATTGGGAAGGAAGAACTAAAAATATCCCTCTTTGCAGACAATATGATTCTTTATTTAGGGGATTCAAAGAACTCTACTAAGAGACTATTGGAACTCATAGAAGAGTTTGACAAAGTATCAGGATATAAAATCAATGCACAAAAATCAACAGCCTCTGTAAACACAGGCAATGCCACTGCTGAGAAAGAACTTCTAAGATCAATCCCATTCACAATAGCCACTAAAACAAGTACCTTGGCATAAACTTAACCAAGGAAGTTAAAGATCTCTATGATGAGAATTATAAGATCTTAAAGAAAGAAATAGAAGAGGATACCAACAAATGTAAAAATCTTCCATGGTCATGGAATGGAAGAATCAATTTCATCAAAATATCCATTCTCCCAAAAGCAATTTATAGATTCAATGCGATGCCAATAAAAATACCAAAGACATACTTCTCAGATCTGGAAAAAATGATGCTGAAATTCATACGGAGGCACAGAGGACTCGAATAGCGAAAACAATCTTGTACAACAAAAACAAAGCCGGAGGCATCACAATACCAGATTTCAGGACATACTACAGGGCAGTTGTTATCAAAACAGCATGGTACTGGTACAGAAACAGATGGATAGACCAATGGAACAGAATAGAAACACCAGAAATCAATCCAAATATCTACAGCCAACTTTTATTTGATCAAGGATCCAAAACCAATCCCTGGAGTAAGGACAGTCTATTCAATAAATGATGCTGGGAAAACTGGATTTCCACATGAAGAAGCATGAAGCAAGACCCCTACCTTTCACCTTACACAAAAATACATTCAACGTGGTTTAAAGACTTAAATCTATGGCCCAAAACCATCAAATTATTAGGGAACATTGGAGAAACCCTGCAAGATATAGGTACCTGCAAAGACTTCTTGGAAAAGACTCCGGAGTCACAGGCAGTCAAAGCCAAAATTAACATTTGGGATTGCATCAAATAGAGAAGTTTCTGCACTGCAAAGAAACAGTCAGGAAAGTGAAGAGGCAACCGACAGAATGGGAAAAAATATTTGCAAACTGTGTAACAGATAAAGGGTTAATAACCAGAATCTACAAAGAGATCAAGAAACTCCACAACATCAAAACAAACAACCCACTTAAGAGATGGGCCAGGACCTCAATAGACATTTTTCAAAAGAGGAAATCCAAATGGCCAACAGACGCATGAAAAAAATGTTCAGGATCACTAGCCATCAGGGAAATACAAATCAAAACCACAATGAGGTTTCACCTCACCCCAGTTAGAATGGCTCACATACAGAAATCTACCAACAACAGATGCTGGCGAGGATGTGGGGGAAAAGGGACATTAACTCACTGTTGGTGGGAATGCAAACTGGTAAAGCCACTATGGAAGTCAGTCTGGAGATTCCTCAGAAACCAGAATATAACCCTACCATACAACCCAGCCATCCCACTCCTTGGAATTTACCCAAAGGAAATTAAATTGGCAAATGAAAGAGATGTCTACACCTCAATGTTTACTGCAGCTCAATTCACAATAGCTAAGACATGGAACCAACCTAAATGTTTATGTTTATTTTGTTCACTGGGTCATTTGTTGCCATTTTTCCAAAAATCACTGCCAAGTCCAATATTGTGAAACCTTTTCATGGTTTTCCTTCTATGGATATAAAATTTTAGGGCTTACATATAAATCTTCAATAAACTTGGAGTTAGGTTCTGTGTGTTTTCTTAATAAATGTCCCATTCTTTTGCATGTGAATGTCACATTTACCCAGTACCATTCACTGAAAAGGTGGTCCTTTCTGTATTGAATGGTCTAGGGACTATATCAAAATCATATGTTCACATACAAAAGAGCTTATTTCTGAATATTCTCTTGTATAGGATTGGTTTGCATTGCGTTCTAATCTATTCTATCCTGTTACATTCTATTCATTATTTGTCAATGTCTCTGAATTTTTATGATAAAACCACACATTGTTTTGATTGCTTGTATTTTTAGTGAACTTTGAAATCAAAAAGTTTGTATATCATAGTTTTTTTTTCTATTTATTTTTTTAAAGATTTTATTTATTTGAAAGGCAGATTTACAGAGAAAGAGAGACATAGTGATAGAGATCTTCAATCTGCTGATTCACTTCCCAAATGGCCTCAACAGCTGGGGGCTGGGACAGGTTAAAGCCAGGGACCAAGCACTTGGATCATCCTCTGTTGCTTTCCCAGTTGAATTAGCAGGGAGCTGGATCAGAATTAGAGCAGCAGGGACTCAAACTGGTACCCACATGGGTTGTTGGTATCATAGGTTGTGGCATTACACACTATGTCAAAATGCCACCTCCCTTTCTCAATTGGTTTAGTGACTTAGAAGTCACTTAAAATTTCATAGGATTTTTAGGACATTTTCTATTTATTTTTTAAATTTTATTAAGTAAATATAAATTTCCAAAGTACAGTTTATGGATTACAATGGCGTTTTCCCTCCCACCCGCAACCTTCCCATCTCCCGTTCCCTCTCCCATTCCATTCACATCAAGATTCATTTTCAGTTACCTTTATATACAGAAGATCAATTTAGTTTATATTAAGTAAAGATTTCAACAGTTTGCACCCACACAGAACATAAAGTGTAAAATACTAGTTACAGCATTAATTCAAATTGAACAACACATTAAGGACAGAGATCCTACATGAAGTGTAAGTGCACAGTGACTCCTGTTGTTGACATAACAAATTGACACTCTTGCTTATGGCATCAGTAATCTCCCTAGATTCTAGTCATGAGTTGCCAAGGCTATGGAAGCCTTTTGAGTTCGCCGACAAGGTCATAGTCAAAGTGGAAGTTCTCTCCTCCCTTCAGAGAAAGGTACCTCCTTCTTTGAAGGCCCATTCTATTCACTGGGATCTCACTTGCAGAGATCTTTCATTTAGGTTTTCTTTTTTGGGGGACTGGCTTATTTCACTCAGCATGATGTTTTCCAGATTCCTCAATTTTGTTGCAAATGACCGGATTTCATTGTTTTTGAATGCTGTATAGTATTCAATAGAGTACATATCACATAATTTCTTTATGCAATCTACTGTTGATGGGCATTTAGGTTGATTCCATTTCTTAGCTATTTTGAATTAAGCTGCACTAAACATTAAGGTGCAGACAGATTTTTAATGTATTTCTTTTCAATAGATTTTAAAATTTTTTTGTTAACATTTTATTTCATTTTGACATAGGGGTGCTGGTATGGCAGAAAGTTTGTATAAATATACCAAGCTCTTTTCTCATTTCCTTTCTGTTCCCCGTGGTGTTTATTTTATTGTCCTTCCAGAAAGATCTTTTCATCTTAAAATATTGCATTTCACACTCCTGTTAATCAAATTTATTTTACCCTTTTGAGAACCCTTAACCACTGTGCATATTAGCCATCTTGAACTGGCAATTCTAAATTCTGATAATGTAGTTTAGATATAACCATTCAATATTTCTGGGAGTTGTGTTTCCCCTTTGTGATTGTCCCAATATTATTTTGCATAATTAGACTCCTTAGTATGCTTCAGAGAGCTTAGACAAACAATGGTTGAGAGTACTGGGAGTGAAAAAAATTATTAAGGCATAGAAAAATATCCCCAAAGAGCAATTGAACCTCCTTGTTGTTTGGAGGAAAATAAAAATACACTACAAACCTAACAAGGGTTATTAACATCTTTTTGTTTGAAATACCATTTTTTTCCTCTTTCTGTCTTTTTCCCACTTTCCAGTATACTCAAGAATTTTTTTTAAATGTAGTGGATCAATTTAAGGTACTTTATTTCCCCAAAGCCTATTTGCCTGTTGTAATATGCAGGGCCCTTTCTCCTTTGATGGGAGAGACAGGTAGTTACCTGAATCTAAGTTGGGAAGATTACATAAAAAGAAATTATAATAAAAGGGATAGTTTGCTTTAAAAACAAGAATTGGAAGCATGATTTCCAAGAGATATTTGTACACCTGTTCATAGCAATATCATTCACACTAGGTTAACAACATGCAAACAACTCAAGTAGCTACTAACAGATAACTGGTTAACCCAAAGTGGTATATACATATATTAGAATATTATTTGGCCTCAAAAAAGGAAAAAATAAAAAAATATGATTTCTGACATATGTTACAACATGGTTGAAACTTCAAGACACTATCATAATTGAAAGAAGCCTGCCTGGAAATACAATTATATCTATATGGCTGTGGAACAGTGGTCTTTGTACTTTTCATTTATTGAATACCATAGGTAGAGGAGCATTAAAGCTGTGGTTTCAAAGAAAATTGGTAGCATATTATTACAAAACTAAAAGAAAAAAAGGAATGAAAGAACGAGGAGGAAGAATGGGAGGGAAATGTTGGTATATTCTTAGAATTGTATGTATGGGGGCCAGTGTTGTACCACAATTAATACAGCCATAGCTCATAGCACTAGATCCCGTTTGGGCACTGCTCCATTTCTGATCCAGCTCCTTGCTAATGGCCAGGGGAAACCAGAAGAAGACAGCTCAAAGACTTGGGCCTCTGCTTCCCATATGGGAGACCCAGATGAAGCTACTGGCTTTGGCCTGGCCCAGCACTCTCCAATGTGGTTATCTGGGTGGGGAACTGGGAGATGCATGATCTCTACTCCCCCACCTTCTTTCTCATCCTGTAACTCTGACTTTCAAAATAAATAAATAAATCTTTTAAAATGTGTATGTGAAAAACATGAATTATGTTCTCTTTATATTAATAAAAAAGTATTCTACTTACATGGAGGGATTAGAAAATTTAATAATATAGAGTCAAAAAGTAGAATGGTAGATAGTTTCCAGGGGTAAGGTGGGGGCTGAAGCATTCTTGCTTAATGAGTATAGTTGCAACTGTACAAGATGGAAAGGGTTGTAATATTGGATGGTGGTTATGGTTGTACAATATTTTGAATGCTTCAATACCACAGAGCTCTATACTTAAAAAAATGGTTAAAGATGGTAAATTTGATATTACATGCATTGCATCATAGTAAAAAAACTTGGAAATATTTAAAGAAAGATATCCTTATAATTTTATTTTTAGAGGATGCTTGGCTTGTAGAAACATAACAAACTTTGGCCGGCGCCGTGGCTTAACAGGCTAATCCTCCACCTAGTGGCGCTGGCACACAGGGTTCTAGTCCCAGTTGGGGCACCGGATTCTATCCCGGTTGCCCCTCTTCCAGGCCAGCTCTCTGCTATGGCCCGGGAAGGCAGTGGAGGAGGGCCGGGGTCCTTGGGCCCTACACCCGCATGGGAGACCAGGAGAAGCAACTGGCTCCTGGCTTCGGATCAGCGAGATGCGCCGGCCGCAGCTGCCATTGGAGGGTGAACCAACAGCAAAAAGGAAGACCTTTCTCTGTCTCTCTCTCACTGTCCACTCTGCCTGTCAAAAAAAAAAAAAAAAGAAAGAAAGAAAAGAAACATAACAAACTTCATACAGACAGCTTCTTTATCATCTATTCCTCCTAATGTTATTATATTTCATGATTATCAGATATTTATCAGAAGTAATTTAAAATAATGCAATACATACATAATTTTCAAATGCTTTTTGCATATTTAAATTAACAAATGAATAAATATAACTAAAAAAGGAGCTAGATGAAAGGAATAATAAAAGAGAAAATGAAGAAAGGAAAGGAGGGAGGAGAAGAAGGAAGAAAGGAGAGAAAGAAGGTCTGACAACTATGTAAGGTGGTTGATAATTGTTAAAAATTAAGAGATGTGTGTACATGAGTTAATTACACTATTCTCTCTACTTTTGTGTATGTTTGAAAACTTTCATAAAGAACTAAACTCTCTCAGGGTCCTGAGACTTTGTGGGAAGCTGCATTTAAAAGTTGTGTATTAGTTTGGGGCAGGATATTTAAAAGTAACAAATATTTAGTAACACAAAGGTGTTACTGGCTGCTCTTAGTGAGATTTACTATGAAAATAAGGTGCAAAATATAGCAGAACAGGGGAGGGAACTGTGCACAGAGGGGAAGCCACTGATTGGGAGAGCCGCATCGATGCCAGAGTGATAGGTTTCAAGTCCCAGCTCCTCTTTTCATCTATCTTCCTGCTAATGCACATACTGGAAAGCAGCAGGTGATGGCATACACACTTGGGTCCCTGCCAAAAACATGGAAGACTGGATTGAGTTCCTAACATCTGGGTTTAGCCTGCAGTACCAGCTGCAAGTATTTGGGGGAGCAAATCAGAATATTGGAGATTTCTGTCTATTTCTATCTGGCTGTCTTTCTCTCATTTTCTCTCTCTCTCTCTCTCTCTCTCTCTCTCTCTCTCTTTCGCTCTTGCTCTCGCTCTCTCTCTGTCTCTCACTCTCGCTCTCTCTTTGGGCCTGAATTTCAAAGAATAAAAAAGGATGATAGTTGTTATTTCCTTAGAATGTTTTCTCTTAATTTGTCACTTCGTAACACTAGCATCATGTACTATAATTGAATTTATTCATCTAATCATATATGAGAATTTGTACAAAATTATACATTTTTTTCAAAGATTTATTTTATTTATTTGAAAGAGTTACAGAGAGAAGTAGAGACAGAGAGAGAGGTCTTCCATCTGCTGGTTCACTCCCCAGATGGCTGCAACAGCTGGAGCTGCTCCAATCCAAGCCAGGAGCCAGGAACTTCTTCTTGGTCTCCTACATGGGTGCAGGGGCCCAAGGATTTGGACCATCTTCACTGCCTTCCCTGACCATAGCAGAGAGCTGGATCAGAAGTGGAGCAGCTGGGACTAGAACCAGTGCCCATATGGGATGCTGGCGCTTCAGGCCAGAGCTTTACCCCACTGTGCCACAGCACTGGCCCCCATACATGTTTTTATCATAGGCTTATTTTGTGTAACACCTTTAGATGCATAATACAATTTTTAAAAAATTTCCCCATGGAATGAATATGTACATGTGCTATGCCTTGTTTAATGGTTATATGAAGTTAAGTTTTGTTTGTCCATAAATTTTGATTTTTCTATACTATCAGCATGTTTTTGTTGTTGCTATTCACCTAAATCAGTAGTTGAACATTGATAATTCAGTAGGCTAGTGGGTCTGTTTTGTTCATAGATAATTGTGCTTCACACAGTCACACACATGCTTCACACACTTGGTCACTGATCAGTGTACTTGACATATTGTTTTTAACTGTGAAACTTATAAATACAAGTTCATATCAAAATTTAAATAGTTCATTATTAGTTAATTATATTTCTTTTAAATCTTTTTTTAGTTTTCTCATAAAGTTGCTGGACAGTGGGACAGTAAATTAATTTTCCTTCATGTATATTTAATCATCATTTAGTGCATAAAGTCTCTTAGATTTATATGATAAAATGTTTGACATAGTGACTATACTTAAAAACATTTATTTTAAAATTTATATGCTTTTGAATCCTAGTAAAATGATTTTAAGAATTCAAGGTCATTGAAGAGAGCGGGGGGATGTTTTTATTTTTACTTCACTGGAAACTGTAATTAAATATAGAAAAATCAGAAACAATATGTTTATAAAGTTAATACTCTTAAATTGTTGGCATGGTTGGGCTGATGCTGTGGTTCAGCGGGTTAAAGACCTGGCTTGAAGCGCTGGCATCCCATATGGGCACCAGTTCTATCCTGGCTGCTCCTCTTCTGATCCAGCTCTCTGCTATGGCCTGAGAAGGCAGTAGAAGATGGCCCAAGTCCTTGGGCCCCTGCACCTACATGGGAGACCCCAGGGGAAGCTCCTGGCTCCTGGCTTCAGATCTCCTGGTTCCATTGTGGCCATCTGGGGAGTGAACCAGCAGATGGAAAACCTTTCTCTCTGTCTCTACCTCTCTCTGTAAATCTCTCTTTCAAATAAATAAAACAAGTCTTTAAAAATTTTTCCCAAGGGAAGAATATTTTGTGTGATTTTATGGTTTTTTGTTAATTTTTTCTCTTTCTCCTTCTTTATATATTATAAGTATTTGAACATGCATTTTTATATCTTGAGATAAATTTAACCAAGGATGTCAAAGATCTCTAAAATTAAAATTATAAAACATTAAAGGAAGAAATATAAGACATTTGAAAATATAAAAATCTTCTATTTTCATGGATTGGAAGAATCAATATCATCAAAATGCCCATACTACCAAAAGCAATTTAAAAATTCAGTGGGATCCCAATTAAAATACCAACAACATTCTTCTCAGATCTAGAAAAAATAATGCTAGAATTCATATGGAAACACAAGAAATCCTGAATAGCTAAAGCAACCTTATAGAACAAAAACAAAGCTGGAGGCATCACAAGACCAATTTCCAGGCATACTACAGGGCAGTTATAATCAAAACAGCTGGGTAATGGCACAAAAACAGATTTGCAGACCAATGAAACAGAATAGAAACTCCAGAAATCAATCTACACATCTACAGCTTACTTATCTTTGAAAAAAGAGCTAAAATCAATCCCTGGGGTAAGGATATTATACTTAGTGAAATAAGCCAGTCCCCAAAAGTCAGATACCTTATGTTTTCCCTGATCCGAGGTAACTAATAGAATACCTAAAATGCAATGTATTAGAGTGAAATGGACATTTTGAGATTCAGTGATTGAATACAGCCCTTGACTCTTCTATTGAGGAGTGTTTTTTTTCTTCATACAGTCATTGAATTATTTTACTTAGTGTAGGGTTAACTTTAAGATCATTCATAAACTGAATCTTTGTAAAAATTAAGAGCGGGAATGGTAAAGGGAGGAGGAAGAAGGGTTGGATTGTGGAGGAATGGCAGGGTGGGAAGTATCACTATGCTCCTAAATATGTTTATATGAAATAAATCAAACTTGCATATCTTATATATTTTTTAAAAAATAAGTATTAGCCAGCGCCGCGGCTCAATAGGCTAATCATCCGCCTCGCGGCGCCGGCACACCGGGTTCTAGTCCCGGTCGGGGAGCCGGATTCTGTCTCGGTTGCCCCTCTTCCAGGCCAGCTCTCTGCTGTGGCCAGGGAGTGCAGTGGAGGATGGCCCAAGTGCTTGAGCCCTGCACCCCATGGGAGACCAGGAGAAGCACCTGGCTCCTGCCATCGGATCAGCACGGTGCGCCGGCCACAGCGCGCCTGCCGCGGCGGCCATTGGAGGGTGAACCAACGGCAAAAGGAAGACCTTTCTCTCTGTCTCTCTCTCTCTCACTGTCCACTCTGTCTGTCAAAAAATAAAAAAAAATAAATAAAAAATAAAAAAATAAGTATTATAAGAAGTCCAGAGATCAAATTGGGAGTTAACTTTTCCTACCCCATCCTTCTCAACAGTGCTTCCATGCTTCCAAATTCACCTTTTCATCATAAAATTTATTCTTTCACTGCCACTGCCCAATTGATGGAGGCCAAGATTTGGGTGAATTCAAGTTTCAGCTTCACTGTAACCCACTGCTGTAACTAAGGTGGAATGGACACTACCATTGCTTTACTAAAAGCCCTCATCCACCATAGCCTCATGCTCCTTAAACAAGTGCCATACCCATCTTTGTATGCTTGCATCCAACTGTAATGTATGTCAAGTGAGAGGATGCCCTTTGTGCACAACACAGCAACCTAATTTAGATTGATAGCAATGAGAATAAAAGGAATGAGGAGGCTGTGGTAAAATTGATGAGAAGCCCCAACACCCCCATAACATGGGTAACTACAGTTATGTGGCAGTCAAAGACCCTGGCACAGGGAGGTCATTGAAGAGTATTTCAAATGCAATAAATGAACAAATAAAGATTCAACTCACAAAAAATATTTTCCCAAAGATGTACAAACGGTTGATTAGCATACTGAAAGATCTTGTACATTACTTGTTTAGTTGACACAAATGACAACCACACTGAACTGCCACTTTACATCCATTGCAATGTCCATTTTTTTTTTTTTGTATTGGTTAAGTTTTATTGTAATTTGTATTCAGAGACCACAGGATTTCTTACAAGATCTGGCTATGTTTCCTTTTTTAAATTGTTTTTAATCTAAGGTAAACACATTTCATGTATTTTATATATACAAGTTTAGGAACATAGTGATACTTCCCATCCTACCCTCCGCCTGCTCATGCTTCTTCCTCTCTTATTCTCACTCTTAATTTTTATATTGATCTACTTTCAGTTTACTTTATACTCATAAGATTATCCCCACACTAAGTAAAGAGTTGAACAAATAATAATAATAGTAATAATAAGAAGAGGAAGGAGAAAACATTATTCTTCAACTGTAGAGACAAGGGCTGTAAACAATCATTGAAATTCATAATGTCAATTAACTTCTATATTTTATGTTTTTGGTATTCTATTAGTCACCACAGATCAGGGAGAGCATATGGTATTTGTCTTTTTGGGACTGGTTTATTCCACTAAGTATAATGGCTTCCAGTTGTACCCACTTGGTTGCAAAACACAGGATTTCATTTTTTTATGGCTGAGTAGTAAAAATAAATGCATAATTCTTTTTCTTTAATTAATTTGACAGGTGGAGTTATGGATAGTGAGACAGAGAGAGAGACAGAGAGAAAGGTCTTCCTTCCGTTGGTTCACTCCCTAAACGGCTGCCACGGCCAGCTCTGAGCCGATCCGAAGCCAGGAGCCAGGTGCCTCCTCCTGGTCTCCCACACGGGTGCAGGGGCTCAAACACTTGGGCCATCCTCCACTGCCCTCCTGGGCCACAGCAGAGAGCTGGACCAGAAGAGGAGCAACCAGGACTAGAACCCGATGCCCATATGGGATGCCAGAACCGCAGGTGGAGGATTAACCAAGTGAGCCAAGTTGCCAGCTCTCTCTCTCTCTCTCTCTCTCTCTTTTTTAATTCTCTGTTTTGATCCAAACATTTTGGAGATAAAGATTTTTTCCCTTGTGATTATATCATCAAAAATGGGATATCTGGTTTTTTTTTTATAAGGCTTAAAAGGCGGGGCCGGTGCTGTGGCGCAGCAGGATAAGGCCCTGGCCTGAAGTGACAGCATCCCATATGGGTGCTGGTTCAAGTCAGGCTGCTCCACTTCCAATCTAGCTCTCTGTTATGGCCTGGGAAAGCAGTAGATGATGGCCCAAGTCCTTGGGCCCCTGCACCCACAAGGGAGACCCGGAAGAAGCTCCTGTTCCTGCCTTCAGATTGATGCAGTTCTGGCCGTTGCGGCCCATTGGGGAATGAACCATCAGATGGAAGACCTCTCTCTCTCTCTCTCTCTGCCTCTCCTCTCTCTGTGTAACTCTGACTTTCAAATAAAAAAGTAGAGTAGGGAGAGTAGAAGAGACATAAAGAGATTTTCCATCCACTGACTCACTCTCCAAATAGCTTCAATGGCAGGGTGGCCCAGGCCAAAGCTAGGAGCCAAGAGATTCACTGGGGTGTCCCACATGTGTTCAGGGGCCCAGGAACTTGGGCCATCCTCCACTACCTTCTCAGGAGCATCATCAGGGAGCTAGATGGGGAGTGGAACACTGAGAACTTGGACTGGCACTCATATGCGATGCCAATATCGAAGGTGGCAGCTTTAGCAGCTACCCTACAATGCCGGCCCCAGAAAACTGTGTTTATTTCAAAATCTCTTTTTACCTTTCTTTCTTTTTTTTTTTTTTTTTTTTACTTTTTTGACAGGCAGAGTGGACAGTGAGAGAGAGAGACAGAGAGAAAGGTCTTCCTTTGCCGTTGGTTCACCCTCCAATGGCCGCCGCGGTAGGCGTGCTGCGGCCGGCACACCGCGCTGATCCGATGGCAGGAGCCAGGTGCTTCTCCTGGTCTCCCATGGGGTGCAGGGCCCAAGGACTTGGGCCATCCTCCACTGCACTCCCTGGCCACAGCAGAGAGCTGGCCTGGAAGAGGGGCAACCGGGACAGGATCGGTGCCCCGACCGGGACTAGAACCCGGTGTGCCGGCGCCGCAAGGCGGAGGATTAGCCTAGTGAGCCGCGGCACCGGCCTCTTTTTGCCTTTCTAACATTTCTTAGAAATGGTAAAAAACCAATAAATTTAGCCTTAGGGTTGAAAAAACATCCAGCTATGTAAGGAACCCTGATTAAGGGCATTTGATGTAGAGGGGACAATGGAGTGACATAAAAAAAAACAGAAAAGAAAATATCTTCAGATTATACTGGAGATAAAGAAAAGGCATTAAAACTTGCATATTTTGATAGACTTGTCATGAGTGATTGATTAATCTGTGCATCAGTTAAAAAAGTTTACTGAAAATCTGTCATGTGTATGCTACTGAATACCTATCACGTGTATGCTAGGAACATTTTTAGGCACTGGGGAATAAATATCCTCTAAGGAATTTAAATTTCATAGGAGAGAAAACAGAAGCAAATAAAACAAATAAGAAGAATGTTCAGCATAGGTGATAAATGCTTTGTAAAAAAATGAAACTGTGGAGGGAAATAGAGAACATCTCCAATAAGAAGGATTTCTAATTTTTATTTTGATGGACAAGAGAGACATTATAGAAAAGTTAAAAATAAAGACTTGACCATGACCCAGTGTGCTGTTCAAGTACAACATTTTGAACATGTTAAATGATTCTTAGATACTATGTGAAAATTTTGAGTATTCAGTTGGCCATAATAAAGTATTTGTTTTTAAGTTATAGGAATTTTGAAGATCTGTTTGGTGTGTAAAAAAAAAGCCAGCCCCTCAAAGAAAAATATCATTTGTTTTCTCTGAGTTGTGGTAACTATTATATACAATACAAAACATGTAATGTATATGAATAAAACTGGCATCTTAAGATTTGATTATATTTTATAGTACTTGTCTATACCCCTGAGGAACAGTGTGTTCACTACTTAAAACAAACAAAAAATAGCCTCAGAAGTGTGTAGGGAATTGATGTGTGGAGGCTCCGAATGAAGGAGATCATGAGAAGATGATGGAATCTGCATGAGAGCAAGTGTTGGCCTGGACCAATATGGGTGGAGAGAATAGAACCGATTTTAAATATATTTTGGAAGAAGACACTGAAGATGTGATGGAGTAGAGGTAGGAAGTTTAAAAAAAAAAAGAAGGAAATACTGGAGGATGACTTGTAGGTTTTTAACTAGACAAAATCAGTGTTTATTTGGCCAGGACCAAAAATATAATACTGTGAAGAACTGGCAAGGAGAAGGTTTTATTTTGGCTACAGTATAGGAGGCAGGTAAAATAATGAGGTTTATCTTCTATTTTAGCATTTAAGGTGTAACATATATAAAGATGAGTTCATATTCATATGAGTTCAACATATTACTGTAAGCAACTATTTTTCAGATTTTCTTTTGTGTCACATGCAGTTTTAGTTCTAACAACACAAGAAACCAAGATAGACAAGTTACTTGATATCTCTGTGTCTCATTTCCGTTCTCTGTAAACTGAGGAAAAGACAATGTCTGTTTTATGAAGATGTGGTGAGGTGTACATAAATAAAGTATATATTTTTGTATGGTTACTAGGCTTATTTAGGAACAGGCCTTTTGTTCAGTGGTTAATAGGCTCACATTTGCAGGAATTCCTGGGTTTGGTTTCCTGGTTCCAGCCTCTGGTGCTAGCTTCCTGCTAATGTGGATCCTGGGAGGAGGTGGAAATGGTTCGAGCAATTGGATCCCTATCACTCACGTAGGAGACTTGTATGGTGATTCTGGCTCTGGCTTCAGCCCTGGCCTTGCCCCAGCCATTGTATGCATTAGGAAGTGAACCAGAAAATGGGAGTTCTGTCTTTTTGCTTGTCTTTCTATCAAATGTTCATATCATTTATCAGATTCTTTGAGAAAAGATGTAAAAAATTTATAATGGCAGCAATAGCACATGAAAAAATGAACACAGGCCGGCGCTGTGGCTCAATAGACTAATCCTCTGCCTGTGGCGCCGGCACACCAGGTTCTAGTGCCGGTCGGGGAGCCGGATTCTGTCCCAGTTGCCCCTCTTCCAGGCCAGCTCTCTGCTATAGCCTGGGAGTGCAGTGGAGGATGGCCCAAGTCCTTGGGCCCTGCACCCACATGGGAGACCAGGAGAAGCACCTGGCTCTTGGCTTCAGATCAGCGTGGTGCGCCAGCCACAGCACACTGGCTGTAGCGGCCATTGGAGGGTGAACCAACGGTAAAGAAAGACCTTTCTCTCTTTCTCTCTCTCTCTCTCTCTCTCTCACTGTCCACTCTGCCTGTCCAAAAAAAAAAAAAAAAAAAGAACACATATTTTAACTGAAAGCAAAATATTACTGAAAGTTTAAGAAAGATGTACTAAAAAAAAAAAAAGATGTACTACTCTATGTAAATAGATATTTTGATATCTGTGCATCAAATGAGTTTCAACATTCACTTTTAAGGCATAATTTAATGTAAAAGGAAAAAAAAACTCAAATTTCAACAAATGAATGGGAATAAAATTAATAGTAATGAAAGCTACCACTTAGGATAAAAATGATAGTGTAAATTAAAGTTTAGTTTTATAATTAAGTAATCATATGTAAAGAAACATTCATTTACATTTTTTTTAAAATTTGAGGTACAGAGTCAATGCTAGAAAGTTTCCATCCATTGATTCACTCCCCAAATGCCTGTAACATCTGGACCTGGATCAAATCAAGAACTCAATCTAGGTTTTCAACATTAGTGACAGGGACCCAAATTCTTGAGCCACCACTTTCCACATCTCAGGTTGCACATTAGCTGAAAGCTGGGCATGGGAGCTGAGCCCCGACTCAAATTCAGGCACTATGAAATGGGATGTGAGCATCCCAATGTGACTGTTACCCAACACCTGCCACGAAGCAAACATTCAGAGAAGATTTTTTTACAAAATAAAGTGTTCTAGGGGTTAGAGATTGTATGAGAAGAACCTGGGCTCCCACAAAACATGCCTTGGAGGGATCAAGTCTAAATCTGTGATTTATTACTTGACAAATGGTTTTTAATTGATTTGGCTCAAACATTCTGTTTCCAACCTTAATTTAATTTCCCCAAATAGGTGTATTAAATCTACCACAGTGAGATATTAAGAAAAATAAATTAATCTGTACTCCCAAGAACAATCAAATTAAGCTACCAAAATTCAGTAATGTTATTCTATTACTGTCAAACTCTATGTTGAAATCTGTCAAACTTTCATTTATCAGTAATCAAACGATACTCCGAGTTTTATTTCTCTGTTATATGTGGGTAAATTTAATTAGTTTTTCTTAAACTGTCTTTTCCTTTCCTTTTTTCATGTTCTGTTGATTTTCACAGTGAACAACTTACCATTTTAAATATATTTGCACAATTTATCACTTCGACTATTTTCATTTTTCATTTATTTTCATTTAAAAATGAATTTTACTGTTAATGCCTAGCATTGGATAACAGAATATGGGTAACAAATGACAACTATATAAACCTAATAATGATCAATCTTTTTTCAACATTAGCAGTTAAATTGATAGGATGGCTACCACGACTTATCATCTGTTTTCTGCGTGGTTGAGGGTTTCCTTTTAGGAGAAAACTCTAAAGGAATCATTTTAGAAATGTGATTTCCAGGGTGGTTTTAGAAATCGTCTTAGAAATGTGGTTTCCGTGGGCGGGGTCTGGCACAGCAGTTAAACCATTAGTTTGGGTGATTGCATCTCATATTGGAGTACTTGGATTCAAGTGCTGGCTCAGGTTCCAATTTCAGCTTCCTGTTCATGAACACCCATGGCAGCAGCAGAACATGATGGCTTAAGTAGCTACCTCCCTGCCACCCAAATGGGAAATCTTGGAGGGAATTTCAGGCTCTTGGTTTTGGTCTGGCCTAACCCTGACTGCTGTGTAAATTTGTTCAGTGAACCGACAGATGGGATATTTCTTTCTGAATGTCTCTTTTTCTCTGCCTTTCATTCAAAAGTAAATTAACTTAAAAATGTGATTTACCCTATGTTTCTTAATGGATTGAGCACGGCTTGCTTCTCAGCCTCTATTTCTTAGTTTTAACAGCTTCCTAATAGAGGTTGTTATGGATCAACATAGCCGATTAACACTTTCCCCTCTGCTCTATCCAGATACCTTGTTAATTTCTGAAATAGCACTTATCATAATCTTTGTCTTTATATCTGTTTGCTTTCTTATTTTCTTATCTATTCCATTTAATTATTAGTTTTATAAGATCAGAGACCCACACTGTTTTATTTAAAACACTTGTACTATCCCTCCCCTCCCCGGGAAACCTTTGAGCTGTTCAAGTAGTATTACTGCCCCAAGGCCATCACAGGCTTCCACTTGCTTCATCCAAGTGCCTCATCTGTGGTCACTTTCCTTCTTATTATGGATTTTTTTCTAATGTCCCTGCAAGGGGTGTTCCCAGGAAATCTTGATCTTCATGCATATGCAGCACCATATTTTATGATGTGAGTGGGCAGTATCTACTTAAATGTCATAAAGCCCCTCCTGAAAAAGTGATCATCAGTTGCTAAAATATAATTTGTAGCAACCAACCATGGTGTCCGGCTCTGCTTCTCATACTACCCTTAGACAGGCTATTTCAATTTAAAACAGCTTAAGTGGAATAAATTTTAAAGTCAGTTTATCATTCCCACTGGCCATATTTCCAAATGTCTGTATTCCTATAGCTAGCAACTACCATGCTGGCAAGTGCAAATACAGAATATTTTCATTAAGGCAGAAAAGTTTATTGGATAAATAGTGACCAGTCCTCAGATCAAAGCACTGTGGGGCCTAGAAGTCAAATTGGAAGGGATATTGAAGAAGAGAATGTGCTATGTGCTCTTTAGAAACAATGAATGCGTGCCAGCGCCGCAGCTCAATAGGCTAATCCTCCGCCTGCGGCGCCGGCACACCAAGTTCTAGTCCCGGTCAGGGGCAGCGGATTCTGTCCCGGTTGACCCTCTTCCAGGCCAGCTCTCTGCTGTGGCCAGGGAGTGCAGTGGAGAATGGCCCAAGCAAGTGCTTGGGCCCTGCACCCCATGGGAGACCAGGAGAAGCACCTTGCTCCTGCCTTCAGATCAGCGCATGTGCCGGCCGCAGCATGCCAGCCGCAGTGGCCTTTGGAGGGTGAATTAACGGCAAAAGGAAGACCTTTCTCTCTCTCTCTGTCTCTCACTGTCCACACTGCCTGTCAAAAAGAAAAAAAAAAGTAACAATGAATGAGTAAGTGTGATGATTTTGTTATATATGACAGATTTTTATTTCTTGGCTCATTTTATTTATTGATTCATATCCTTTACAAGATTTACCAGTTTCTGGGGTTTATCAGATATTCATGCCACTTGTGAGATTTCTTGGAAGAAGATGTGAAAAATTTATAAAAGCAGCAACACATGAAAAAGTGAGTACTGTTTTTTTAATTAAAAACAAAGATATTACTAAAAGTATAAGAAAGATATACTACTGCTATGTAAATAAATACATTGATATCTGTGTATCAAATGAGTTTCAACATTCATTTTTATGACATAAAATAAAGCTAAAAGGAAAGAACAGCTCACATTTAAATGTTAATCTGAATTATTAATGGTATCAATTATTGTTGCTATTCAATGTAATCAATAATTTTTTTTTTCCTCTCTCAGATTTAAGTGCAAATGCTTTTGGGAATGCTTCTGGAAATTAGGATTCTACCAGATAATTCTTGTTTCAACAAAGCTGCTTTGTGGTTTCACAGTATTAATGGCATGATTATGTCTATTCTTGAATCACTTCAGGCATCAAAATTTTAATTTGCTTTAGTTAATTGTCTAAACTGGCACTTTACTTCTGTCTTGCTTGTCTGATTCCTTGAAATCTTCATAATGCTTATTTATATTTCAAACAGAAGTTGTTAGTAAACCACCATCCTATTCTCCTGTAGACCCACAAATTTTTCCATAGATGTGCATAATTTACTTTTTATTAGTGCCTTCAAATTGTCATTTAATACTTTGTCAGATCCAAGACATATCTCAGTGCATAAAAAAAAAAAATCCCAGAAAATACTTGCAGTATGCTGTTTACCATTTCACCCTACAGAGGTCCCATATTTTGGCACTGATTTTAGAAAAAAAATGCAGGTATTTTTCTGCATGAACTCCATGAAAGACACATTTGTATAGTGCTGTTATGATGACTATTGTTGATTCTGATAATTTGCATTTGTGTAGTCCATCAGAGGACATGTTCCCACTGAATATGCATATAGACTTTCAGTTTTTAACATTTGAACATTTCTTCTTATCATCAATGGTTGTATTTCTCTCATTGCCTATTATCGTATCTTAAAAAAATATTGAGCAGTAGGCCATAACAAATCAATAGAAAGAAGGCATCATCTTTATTCAGTCAATATCAGCATATGTGGCCAATCTTTAGCTATTTCTTAAGTCCCTATTGTTACTGAAGATTGGGCTACAATGTCTGTCTTATTTTGTTACAGAAACAGATAGACGTACAGATAGAGGATATCATATATGATATCTTCAAAAAGTTCATAGACCATGTGTATTTTGAAAATATATGCATGCAGTTCAACTTTTTCACACCAAAATAAAAGATTCTTTCTTTATTTATTTGAGAGGTAGAGTTACAGACAGAGGGAAAAACAAAGAAAAAAGTCTTCCATCGGCTGGTTCACTCCCCACATGGCTACAATGGCCAGACCTAGGCTAATCCAAAGCCAAGAGCCAGAAGCTTCTTCTGAGTCTCCCATAGGGTGCAGGGACCCAAGCACTTGAGCCAACTTCTGATTTCCCAGGCCATGGCAAAGAACTGGATCAGTAGAGGAGCAGCCTGGACTAGAACCAGCGCCCATATGGTACGCCAGCACCGCAGGTGGAGGATTAACCTCCTGTACCATAGCCTGGCCCCTTTATTTATGTTTTAAATGAACATTTTGAAATTCTCTGGATCTACATAAAGAATCAATTAATTATAAAGTAGGTATGTGGAATGTAAATAGGAAAAAAAAAAAAAAAACTTCCTGGAATAAGTAAGTAAGCTAAGAACAGTCTACCCTAATGCTTTTGTTAAAAAAAAGCTATCCTATGATATATGTGATATATTTTAACCTAAGATTGCTCTGAAGGAAAAATTTGGGTCATAACTCAGTATTTGCAGTTATGAGGTTGTGCACTATATGGAGTACTTACTCAAAATTTTTTGTTTATTTAAAATAGTCCTCAGCATTAAAACTGAAAATATGTCACACGGAATTGTTGCATATTATTACTTATTTTTGTAGAGTTTATTTTTTTCTGAATTACACAATAGATATAAAAATCATAAATGTGATGCCTGAAGGTTATCACTGCTTTGATATGAAATGGTGAGTATCAAGCCCTTTTCTTTCCCTCTCTAATTAATTACAACTATTTTAAGTTGTCTTGCCAGAGAAAATACAATATATTCTATAACTGAAATTAATTTTACATTAAATGACATTTCCAAAGCCTTTTAAGCCTTTTTTAAAATATTTTTTATTTTACTATATATTTATTTATTTATTTTACTCAGACTTTCAAATAAGATAAATATATCTTTGAAAAAAAAACTACAGTTTTCTGTGCCTTATGGATTGTTAGAAACATAACAGATTTTAGCTATTTACCAAAAGATTTATACACTTTCAAAGAAATTATAACATTGAATATAATTATAATATCCCTTAAATTTCATTGGGCCTTCTTCAAAGTATTTGTGTTAAGAAAACTGGTTCCCGGGCAAACACAATTCAGTACACTGTCATTGACACATTCTCAGGCAAATACTAACCAAAGTGATGTTAAGCAACAAAGCTGCTACCAGTCCTTATTTCTGGCATATACCTCATATATTTTGTGCTTTTTGACTTGATCAGTTGATGACATTTCTAATACAGCCATTATATTTTTATTTTTCTCACCACTGATTTACTTCATTTGCAGTTCCACACTCTGTTTTCGTAAAGAAGCTGCACCTTACTAATTGCTATAAAATTCCAATAACTACTTCACATTTGGTAGATTTCTTTTAGCTGGCCTTCTGTGCTTTTCCCTCTTCTTCCTCTTGATGTCTTTCTTTTATCATAACTTTACTGCATGTGACCGTTTGGTGGTAGCACGGAGACAACTCGTTCACCAGCATTTTGATGTATGAAGTGCCAACCTCTCCACAGAATCCAATTCCCTTGCAAGGAAAAATTTCATTGTTCTGAACAAGCCTCATTTCTCTCTTCAATGACCTCTTTTATAATTCTCATCAGTATTTTTACTGTTCATTGCAAGTGTTCTTCATGATTCAGTGTAAGGTTCTTACTGTCATACTCATTTCCTAGTTTTTATGAAATCCCATTCTATAAGTAGTAAATCTAGTTTCATTCCACACTCTGCTTATTTCATGTGTCCAGTCTGCTGTGCCTACTTATTTCTCAGATATGTTTATTTGGATAGCTCACTTTCATTCTGAATCACATATGACAAGAACACCATTCCCATTCAATTTCATTTCATTGCGAAAGTAAGGAAAGATAAAGTGGTAAAAAGAACATCTACAGCACTTAGATACTTTGCCACCATGTGAAAAGAAAAATACTTCTGTGTGTGAGTTTTAAATACAAACTAGTTTATTAATTTTGTCATATTTTATATTGTAAATTTCAGATAATTAGCATATAGTTTATCTTGAATGCAATGAAAACTTTTAGGCAACAATTTCTGTACTGTACTCAGAAGAGAAACATTCTGGTTATTATATTTTCTTGCATAAAATGTGAACTAATAGTATACCTTCAATATACAATTTGAATTAACCTGATCAAAGAGGTGGTGATATATTTCTTCCTCAATGTTAAATTTCCAAAAATAATTAAAACAAATCTGCCCTTTACTCTGAAAGGGGATATGATCTCTATCCTGTAAGTTCACTTGTTATATAAGTGTCTTTACAAAGATAGTCAAGAACCCAAATTGGGATAAGACCTGCAGAAGATGCAAACAGTGTTTCTGTTTATAAAGATATTTATAAAGTATTATAAAGGTATTTTTCCTGACAAGGAGCTTACAATATAGTAAATGTAGAGTGCATGTAAAATGGATAGAAGCTAATGATCATTTATTTTCTCAAGTCTTATGTGAGTTTAAATTTTGTGTTTTCTGAAACTAAAGATAATATTTACATACTAAAAAGCATTCATTATAATTTCTTCCTTTCAGTTTATTCTTAGAAAAAATATCTGTATTGGAAGACTTTAAATACACTGATTTTATGTGTAGTATTTGGTGTAGATTTAGAATTGCTATAAAATATTCATATCATTTATGTATGTTAATTGGATGATAAATTCATTCAGGGAATAGAAACAAAAGTGGGAGGAGTGGCATCTGTTTCGTTTGTAAAGACCTTAATTGTAATTAAAAATTAATGTCAGCATGTAAGTGACTGCACTTTCAGAAACAGAATGACTTTACCAGTCATGAGCTGATGCATAATGAATATGAAAATGGTAACATAAAACCTTTGAACAACCTGTATCTAATGAATTAGGAAATGCCTATATATTATTGAATTTTGGAGAAAAATATATAGTTATTAAATCTTAATTAAATAATTAGTCAAAACAGAGGGAAATCATCTGCAAATGTGACTTTCAAACTTCTTTAAAGGCGTGTGAAGGAGCCGAAGAACACTCCGCACCAACACATACCTCTCTGGTATATTGACTGTCTTGAGTTAAATGCACCGGAAAAGTAGGAGACGCTAGAGGAGTGTTCAGATCCTTCTTTTCTATAAATAAGAATGAAATTCCATCTAAGAGTTGCTTTCCTTTTACCATGTGAAAATCAACATTCTTATCATCAAAGACAGGAGAATGGGACTCACAAAATTGTCTACAAACAGACCTTGTTAAAATACTTATTTTTCCACAATGAGTTCTCTTTTTTCAACTTACATAAAAACATTTAGAGCGGCTACTTTCCTAGGTATCCATTTCCTTATTAGGATCTTTGTCATATAAGATATGTACTAAGCAACTTTGTACACTTCTACTGCTCATCTGTTTTGTAGTAAATAATTTTATGATGCAGTTAGAGACACAGGGTAAATGTGAAGTTGTGTCTGTTGTGTCTACTTACTCCCACACACCTGAGAATTTTGGTTTAACGAGGAAGGAACATAAAATACTTTTAAAAATGAATGAATAATTTAGGTTTGTCTATGTTATTACTTCATTATAAATACTTTATTATAAATATTTGGCTAATTTTGGTATATTCCACTATACATAATTGTCTTCCTCAGCACCAGACACCTTATTTTTCTTAATATCTGATACTACAGCCTCATGTCAATATTTAAATATAGCTAAAACAGGCCAGCGCTGTGGCTCAAAGGCTAATCCTCCTCCTAGTGGCGCTGGCATACCGGATTCTAGTCCCGGAAGGAGCGCCGGATTCAGTCCCGGTTGCTCCTCTTCCAGGCCAGCTCTCTGCTATGGCCCAGGAGTGCAGTGGAGGATGGCCCAAGTTCTTGGGCCCCGCACCCCATGGGAGACCAGGAGAAGCACCTGGCTTCTGCCATTGGATCAGCATGGTGCGCAGGCCGCAGCTAGCCAGCCGCGGCGGCCATTGGAGGGTGAACCAACGGCAAAAGGAAGACCTTTCTCTCTGTCTCTCTCACTGTCCACTCTGCTTGTCAAAAATTAAAATAAAAAAATAAATAAATAAATATAGCTAAAACATAAAAGAAGGATATTTATAGGAAACAAAAGTACAAATCAATATGAATAAAATATAAAAACTATTACAGGAAGACAAAAAATGACTTCTAACATTTCTTTACTATAAGCTTCAAAGCATTTCATTCTAATGTAACATTGTAAAAGGATAAACATAACTTTCTTTAGAAAGAAGTCCAATATTTCTAAACAAGCAATTTATATCTAGCATGATTACAATTACTTTGGAAAATTTCATATATATACAAAATTTGAAACACTATATAGAGCTCCTTTTACCCATCAAAACAATAGTTTTATCTATATGCCCACTCAATTCCTTCCAGATTTAATTTGTAATAAATCCTAGATATAATTTTATTTAACCCATAGAAATTTCATAAGAATATAATTTTAATGGAAAGATTTTGAGATTTTAAAATTTTAAAAATGAGAAAAATTAGTAAATTCAGTAAATGTTCAAAATAAAGCATTCTTTAAAAAAAAAGTACTAATTGAGGCCAGCGCTGTGGCTCACTTGGTTACTCCTCCGCCTGTGTCACCGGCATCTCATATGGGCATTGGGTTCTAGTCCCGGTTGCTCCTCTTCCAGTCCAGCTCTCTGCTGTGGCCTGGAAAGGCAGTGGAGGATGGCCAGAGCACTTGGGCCCCTGCACCCACATGGGAGACCAGGAAGAGGCACCTGGCTCCTGGCTTCAGATCAGCACAGTGCCAGCAGTGGTGGCCATTTGGGGAGTGAACCAACGGAAAGAAGACCTTTCTCTCTGTCTCTCTCTCTCACTGTCTATAACTCTACCTGTCAAATAAAAAAAAAAGTACTAATCAAACAGTCCAATTATTAACACATTAGAGTACTCCTTATAGTGTCTAAAATAATTTTTTATGAAGTCCACAGATACTAAAGAGTTTATGGAGAGATTTAAAGGGTCAGTGTACCTTTTTCTCTCCTTGTTGGAGCTAGAGTTTCAAGAAAATATTTTTCATGTTACTAGATATCCACAGAGACAATAGAACAGAAACATCAATGACTTCACATGACAAAGAACACACTCTATGAAAATAGTTTCAAAAAGTCAGAAGTGGACAGCATTAACCACCAAGAAGTAAAAATCAAGAGTAAGAGGGTCAGATTTCCAGTTATGACATTAAATTTTTTAAAGAGATTATATTAAATAAAATGAGTATGCACACATAAATCAGTCAGTGAAATTGAAAAAAAATCAATTCAAAAGGCCCATAGTTCTGAATTTTAGAACTAAAACTATAAAACTCTTAGAGAAGACATTGATCAAATCTTCAGGGCAATGAATTTGGCAATGTGTTCTTAGATGTAACTCCAAAAAATAAGAAGAGAAAAAAATAATAAATTGGACCATATCAAAATAAAAGCTTTTGTGTATCAAAGAACAATATCAGTAGAGTAAAAGACCACACAGAATGGGATAAAATATTTCCATAATTTGATAAATGACTGATATCCAAAATGTATAAATAAATCTCCTAAACCAAAACAATAAGAATCAAAAACAGTGCAATCCAATAAATATTTATCCAAAGAATATGTGCAAATGGCAAATGAGCACATAACAGGATGCTAAATATTTTTTCATTAGTGGTATAGAAATCAAAATCATAATGCTTTACACCTATGACAATGGTTATTACTTTTCTAATAGCTGATTTTCAAAAAGTTTTTAAAGGTATATTTATTGATTTGAAAGACATAGTTATAGAAAAAGAGGAAGAGACAGGAAAAGAAGTTTTCTATCCATTGGTTCACTCCCCAAATAGACACAATGGTTAGGGCTAGGCAAGACCAAAGCAGGGAGCCAGGAGCTTCTCTGGGTTTTCCACATGTGAGTAGAGGCTCAAACACTTGGACCATCTTCCACTGCTTTCCCAGGCACATTAAAAGGGAGCTGGAATGGAAGTGGAGCAGTTGGGAATTGAACCAGCACCCATATGTGATGCTGGTGTCATAGGAGGTGGATTTACCCACTACATTACAATGCCAGTCCCTGCTTATTACTTTTTACAAAAGGAATAACAAGATTAACAAGGATTGTATAAATTGGAGCCCTTGTACAATGCTAGCAGGAATATAAAATATTAGAATCTCAAAGGTAAAATATGACTATTTCTCAAAAGTCTGAACATATAATTTTTACATGATTCTTCAATTCCACTCATAGATAAATATCTAAAAGAATTTAAAACAAAGACATATTGGTACTTGTATAACAATGTCCATATTATCATTATTCACAGTGGCAAAAAGGTAGAATGCAAATGTATATCAATAGATTAATGTATAACTAAATATTTAAGGATCTAAAATAGAATATTATTTAGCCATTTCAAGAATGCAGTTCTGATCTGTGCTAGAATGTGAATTAAATATTAAAACCATTCTAAGTAAACTAAACCAGATACAAAATGACAAATACTGCATGACTCCACTTACAAGGATACTTTAAAAGCTAGCATGGAAAATACAGTTAACAGATAACATTAATTGCATTGTAAAATTAAAATTCATGCTTTTTTTATAAAATGTTAATTTTATATGATTTTTTGGGGTTACTTTGTTAAAAAGAGGCAGGGGAGATACCTTCCATAGCTTGTTTGGTTGACTCCCCAAATGGCCACGGTAGCTGAGGTGAGAACAGGATTCAGACAGTCCAACCTGATCTTTCACAGGGGTGGCAGGTACCAACCACTTGGAACACCATCTGCTCCTTTCCCAAGCCCATTAACAGAGAGCAGGATTAGAAGAGGAGCTGCTGGGTTTCCATCCTAAATTCTGATATGGGTTGCCAGAGTATCAAGTGGCAGTTTAAACTTCTGTGCCACAACGCTAGTCCTTGAGGAAATTTTCTATAAAAGGCAACTATAATAGGCAAATTCATAGAAACAATACACAGAATAGAGGCCACCAGATGTCGAGAGAAAGAAGTAGGGAGGCTTATTGCTTAATGTTTACAGATTTCCTGTTTCAGGTGATTAAAATAGTCTTGGAAATAGTGGTGATAGTTACAAGACACTGTGACTGTATTTATCACGGTTGAATTATGCATCAAAAATGGTTCAAATGACAATGTTATTTATATTGTACTAAAGTCAAAAGCTAATTAATAAGTGCTTATATTTAGCATGAAATGATGTATTACAGGCTTAAGAGCTAAATTATTACTTTTTAGAAATAATACAAGCAATATGATGGAGCCTCAGAGTTTTATGCTACAGTCAAAATGGTATCAGCGAATTTTGAATTATTCAAGTATATTTGCTAATGCAAACCTGATGGTAATGTGAACCTTAAAATTCTGAAAAATCCATATAAAATATCACATTTGAACTATTTCATAAAAATACTTTGGAAATAAAAACCTGAAATCTGTGTGTCTTCCTTATATTTAATGCTGAGAAAACCATAAGCATATTATTCAGCAGTTTTGTCCAAAGACATAATAGCACTGTTATTGTAATCTTCTTCTAGATGTGAAAATAAATCTGTAAAAGTATTGCTGTTGGGGCCAGCACTTAGTACAGTGGGCTAAGCCTCTGGCTGTAGCGTTAGAATCCAATATGGGTGCGGGTTTAAGTCCTGGCTGCTACTCTTCCGATTCATCTCTCTGCTAAGGCCTGGGAAAGCCATAGAAGAAGGTCCAAGTGCTTAGGTCTCTGCTCCCTTGTGGGAGACCCAGAAGATACTCCTGGCCCCTGGCTTTGAATCTATGCAGCTCCAGCTGTTGCAGCCATCTGGGGAATGAACCAGTGGATGAAAGACCTTTCTGTCTCTCCTCACTGACTGTAACTCTACATTTCAAATAAGTAAATCAAAATATTAAAAAAATTTTAAAAAAATGGTGTTCAAATATAATTATTTCCTGCCTTACAATTGAGTTCCTCATATTAAAAAAAAAAATCTAAAATCTAGGAAAGTATAGTTTTAAGCATGAATGACTTGATTTTTTTCATATTTTTCCATGTAGCGTGTTCTCAAGATAATGTTCATATAAAGAAGTGCCTTGCTGGTAATACTTGTCACCACTTCAATTCTCTAGTGCCAGTGTATTGTCACTAAAATGATCTTTTAAACTATATTTTAGAATTGAATATTGTCAAAAATATAATACTGCTCTATAACACAGACTTATAAATCTTAATTTGCTACCAAATTTACTTGTAACAGGACAGCTTTTATCTCTCTTTCTCTATGATATATCATCCTAATGTTTAAAAAGTAAAAGTAATATAGACTTTAATTTTAACAAATAAAATTAGTATTTGACTTTAATTTCGTGTAGTCATTTAAAGTTTTTGACACTTTAAATTTCTTTAAAGAAATTAAACTTTACAGCAAGCTTTTTAAAGTCTTTGAATTCTGCTATAGAATCTCAGATATTTGATTTTTTTTTTTTTTTGACAGCCACAGTTAGACAGTGAGAGAGAGAGACAGAGAGAAAGGTCTTCCTTCCATTGGTTCACTCCCCAAATGGCCGCTACAGCTGGCGTGCTGCGCCAATCCGTAGCCAGGAGCCAGGTGCCAGGTACTGCCTCCTGGTCTCCCATGCAGGTGCAGGGCCCAAGCACTTGGGCCATCCTCCACTGCCTTCCTGGGCCACAGCAGAGAGCTGGACTGGAAGAGGAGCAACCGGGACAGAATCCAGTGCCACAACTGGGACTAGAGCCCTGCATGCCAGAGCTGCAGGCGGAGGACTAGCCAAGTGAGCTGTGGCGCTGGCAGATATTTTAAATTTTTAAAATTTGTTTTCATGTATGTTAAAGGGAGATCGATAGAGAAAGATAGACTGAAACAGAGACGGAGAAGTTGCCCATCTTCTGGTTCAAATCTGCAGATGCCTGTAAAAGTCAGAGCTGTATCAGGCTGAAGCCATGAATCAGGAACTCCATCCAGATTTCTCAAGTGGGTTGACAGAGTCCAAATATTTGAGCTATTATCTGCCACCTCCAAGATGGATAAGCAGGAGGCTAAGTTAGAAATGGAGCATCAGACTCCAACTGTCACTCGGACATGGGGTGCAGGTATCCCAAGCAGTGGCTTAACCCACAGCAACATAATACCCACCCTAAAAGTAGCAAATTATTTTCTTTGAAAGTAGACAAAATTCCGAAATAACACCCAAAGATATCTCTCTTTTTTAAGTTGATTTTTATTTATTTGAAAGAGTTACAGAGAGAGATAAAAACAGAGAGAAGGTCTTCCATTCACTGGTTCACTCCCGAAATGGCCACAACAGCTGGATCTGAGCTTATCCAAACCCAGGAGCCAGGAGCTTCCTCCTGGTCTCTCACATGGGTGCAGGGGCCCAAGAATTTGGGCCATTCTCTGCTGCCTTCCCATATGCATTAGTAGCAATCTGGATTTAAAGTGGAGCAGCAGAGACAGGAACCAGTGTCCATATAGGATACTGGCACTGCAGGCTAAAGCTTAAACCCACTGTGCAACAGTACCTAACCAATATCCTGTTTTAATCCTTAGGATCTGTGAATGAAATGGAATTGTGTTACAATAAAGTGATTATCCAGATGGGACTAATTTAATCACATGAGTCACTTTAATAGCAACCAGCTTTCAGCAGTTTATGACAATAAAAGGAAGCCAGAAGGTATCAGTTGTAAGCAGAACTTGATGAACCTTTCTTGACTTGAAGATGGAGGAGGCCACAGGATAAGCAGGCAATGGGAAGCATGTCTCTTCTGTCAGTCAGCAAGCAATGGAGACTACAAACCCACCAATGAAGGAGAACAAACTATGTCACTGCAAAATTTTGATGATTTTGAATTAGAGACTTGATAAACAGCACATTGCAGAAAAGCACTGGAATCTTCTCTCGTCTTCCTGAAAAAAAAAAAAAAAAAAAAAAAAGAATGAGATTAAAAAGCTCACATGAACCAGGAAAAAAGGAAATATTATCCAATGGGAATGCATAGTAAAAGAATTCTGCACAAATAGGATTTGTTAGAATAAATCTTATCTTCCTTGTGACTCCCCATATAGTTTACATAATTTTTCACAATTACCTCTCCTTGTTCAACCTACTGTAATAGCATTTATCTTTTTTTTTAAAAAAGTATTTTTTTGAAATTCAGACACACAGAGATATTCCAAATCTGCTAGGTCACTCCCCAGATAACCACAAGAGTGAGGGCTGGGTTAGGCTGAAGCCAGGGGCTACGAGCCAGTGTCTCCCATATGAGTTGCAAGGACCTCAGTACTTGAGCTATCTTCTGCTGCTTTTTCCAGGCCAATACCTGGGAGCTAGATCAGAAATAGAGTGACCAGGACAAGAACAGGTTCCCATTTGGGATTCCGGCATCGCAATCTGTGGCTTTACCTGCTATGCCACAACTCCAGTCCTAATATTTAGCTTTGACCTCTTCTTTGGATTTTCATTTCCTTATTAGGGCTCCTGTGTCATTTAAATGTTATACAAATTTGTGTATTTTTTTCCTGATAATCTATCTAATGTCAATTTATTTCTTAGGTGTAGACCAAATCCTCAAGTTAGTTAAAGCAGAAATTTGTTTCCCTGACAGCTGCTAAAATTGGACTCTACTAACAACGTCACTAAGCTTAAAGATTCTTCCCTTTAGCCTCCAAATTAAAGCTTATTTATGGGTTAGGTTTTTTGAAATGCTCAGTGGGAGACTAGTCAGAACCACCTGAATAACTGGTCTACAAAACTGTAATATGATAAATGTTTCTTTAAAAAAAAAAGATTTTATTTATTTACTTGGAAGTCAAGAGTTGCCGAGAAGCAGAGGCAGAGAGACAGAGAGAAATCTTCCATCCGCTGGTTCACTCCCTAATTGGCCTCAACAGCCGGAGCTGCACCTACCCAAAGCCAAGAGCTAGGAACTTTTTTGGGGTCTCCAACATGGGTGCAGGGGCCCAAGAACTTAGGCCATCTTCCACTGCTTTCCCAGGCCATAGCAGATTGCTGGATCAGAAGTGGAGCAGCTGGGACTTGAACAGGCACCCATTTGGGATGACGGCACTGCAGGCAGCAGCCTTACCCACCACACCATAGCACCAACCCCTAAATGATGTTTCTTAAACTGCTAAATTTGTGGTAATTTATCATGCAGCAATAGAAAATTGATAGATGCACTTCTGAAAGGTATACATATTTTTGCTTTCACATTTATTAAATTTTTTAAATCACCAAAGAGGGAAAAGACATATGCCCTATTAGGTCTAGGAAATTCCATTAATAAGATTGCCTTCTAAAATATAAGCTGTGGAATCAAGAGGAACATGCTGAGGACTGGCGTTTTGGTGCAGAGGGATGAGTTGCTTCCTGTAATGCAGGCAAAGCAGAGTCCTGGTGCTCCACTTGCAAACCAGCTCCCTGCTAATGTGCCTGAGAAAGACAACCCAGGTTCTTGTGCCTCTACCACCCACTCACATGGAAGACCAGGAAGAAGCTTCTGGCTCCTAGCTTCAGCCCAGCCCTGTTAGCTGTTGCCATCAACTGGTGGGGTTCCAGTGGATGGAAGACCTCTTTCTGTCTCTTCCTCTCTGTTACTCTCCCTGTCAAACAAATGAAAATAAATCTTGAGACAGAGACAAAGAGACAGACAAACAGGATGTCCAAGTTACCTTAGAGCAGCAGGTTACAAACTCTGGGAACGATGTGAATTTAATAAAACTATAAAATCATTTTCTCAGAGAAAAAGTATATTTGCATGCACAAATGTAGACACATCATATGTGCAATAAGAAGATTGAAATTAAGATCCTGTCTCTGAGAGGACAATTTCAAACTTTTCATGCACAATCATAAAGCATAGCTTGATGAGGTAACCTAATCAGAAAAACAATCTACCTCATTTTGAGTAAAAGGTAAATGAATTCCATATGTATTTTGTAAGGTTACAGAAGCAAACAAAGGCAGTGCCCACTTGGCCATTGTCCAGAAATAGAACTCTGTTGATCAACCTAAGTATTGTTTCCAAGTGTTGGAGCCTGGTGGCTTTTTTACTTTTTTTTTAACTAACCTTTTTTTTTTTTTTTGCTGATTCTAGGTTCAACATTTATTTTCTAGTGTACCTTATATAAAATTTATTTATGAGTTAGTAAGATTACCTCAACCATTTAATATCCTAGCAGTTATACCTCATACCATATCTACCTTGGAGATTGTCTTTTAATTATTACTTAGCTTAACCATTAGAAATGAGCTACTTAGATAAAGCAACTCTAGAATCAGATGAGCTTCTTGTGTTCCGAGCTCAAAGTTGTTCTACACATTAATGAATTTATTAAGACACAAGTGTGAGCATGAGTAAGGTCACTTCCAGAGGACACTTCACTATCTTTTGTGGGTCTTACTTGAACATGTATACATTGAAAACTAATGATATATATAAAACTTTTGATTTTTCAACTTTGTTGTCCAAGTTAAATTAACTTTCAGTACAGCACATTGTTCACAGCTGAGGTTAAAAAGGCAGGAAATAAATTAGTATTTGAAATAGTCAAGATTCCAGGGACTTGATTAAAAAGCTGGACTTCATTTACAACCTTTTGTCAGAACAACTCATGTTATTTCCTTTGACAGAACTGGAAATCATTCACTTAACTGCCACTTGCAAACACTGAGAGCTCACTGCAAAATGAAAATTCTCTCTAGCCCTCTCTCTCTCTCCTCTCCTCTCCTTCACTCTCTTCTATCCCTACTGAAAAGTCAACAATTATGAAACATAAGATTTAACTCAAATGTCCGAATAAATCATTTCAAGTCTCTACTAAGCCCATGTATGTCTAATTTTGGGATTTTGAAGTAATTACCTTGACATCTAAATATCTCCAAAGATAAAATTCAAATTTAAATTTATTTTACATTATTATGAAATAATTTTTGTAATCTTCCAGTGTAAGTATAACATAAAAGTGTAAAATATGCCACCAAGGTAAAACAGTGTTCTATCAAAATCAAAATTGTTTCTAGGAGCACTAACAAAATAATAGTCACTATTTTTTATGAAATTATGTTTAACAATCTGATTATGTCCTTTTTCCAGATTATGTACTGTAAACATTTTCTCTGAGTCCATTTTCCCACCTTTCCATGATATCTTTTTTTTTCTGCCTTCCGGATTTTAATTTCTCACCCTTATCATTAAGACTCACTGCCTCCCCTCATGAGTATTGAGCATTTAGAGTGTAGGAGGCACAACAGATCAGACAGAAAACATTGCTCCTGCTCTAAATCGGCTTATGTTCTAATAGAAAAAAATTGCATTTTATTGGTATTTTCTGAAAAATGCTGATGAAATATTTGACAGGTTGAGCCTTGGGAATAATTTAGATTCATCATTAGAGAATTGAGGAAGAAGACAGAATTCTAAAGGTAGACAATGACAAAGCATTCAGGATAGCTAGAGTTTACGGGGTGATAAAATCTCATCAACTAAGGAGAGATTGGCTCATCAAGAGTATGAGGGAAATAGCATGGGATATAAGCAAAGGAAGGCTGATATTTGAGACATTAAGTGGAACTAGAAAGATCATGCAACTTTTTCCCATGTACACATTTACCAAGTAGGAATAGTTGGGAAAAAGAGAAAAAGCTTAAAAAGTTAGGTAGTCTTGTGGACCTGACAAACTGAAAAAATAAAGGATTAAAATCAAAGACAGGCTTTGAGTATAAATAAATTCTTAAAAACAGTCATTTGGAAGCACAAATCTTACATTTAATGCTACCCAATGCCATGATGGTCCAAGAACACCAGTGGCTTTGTGAGTTAGAAAATGCTCTATAGGCCGGCACCGTGGCTTAACAGGCTAATCCTCTGCCTTGCGGCGCCGGCACACCGGGTTCTAGTCCCGGTCTGGGCACCGATCCTGTCCTGGTTGCCCCTCTCCCAGGCCAGCTCTCTGCTGTGGCCAGGGAGTGCAATGGAGGATGGCCCAAGCCCTTGGGCCCTACACCCCATGGGAGACCAGGAGAAGCACCTGGCTCCTGCCATCGGAACAGCACGATGCGCCGGCCGCAGCGTGCCTACCGCAGCGGCCATTGGAGGGTGAACCGATGGCAAAAGGAAGACCTTTCTCTCTGTCTCCCTCTACTGTCCACTCTGCCTGTCCAAAAAAAAAATAATAAATAAAATAAAATGCTCTATAACAAAATTTAAAGTGAAATACATTAGTGTTGTTGTTTTTCCAGTTGATCCTTTCCCCCAGAAAATTGCTCTTTTTTGTTTCATTTTTTGTTTTTGAGTTGAGAGGAGGAATGTGAGGAGTTAATAAGTAGTCAGAGTGGTCTCTGTGGAAATTTGGGGTACAAAATGCTTTCACCCCCCAAAAGTTATCTTTAGCAAGTTCACAAGCCCTTGACCCACACCTTGGAAGCTCCCAATCTTATGAGAATAGCAAGGCAGTGGTGACTCCACTCTTCTCAGCTCCCAATTTACTGTAAAGAAAGTTAGGTATCCCACCCCTCTGATGGCTCTTTTGTTTTATCATGAGCAAGCCAGACAGAGTAAAAAGATTAAAAATCAGATCTTTCAATGGATTGGTCTCTACCTTGTACTGATTGCTTTAAAACCTCACTACAGGCCGGCGCCACGGCTCAATAGGTTAATCCTCCGCCCTGCGTCGCCGGCACACCGGGTTCTAGTCCTGGTCGGGTAACCGGATTCTGTCCCGGTTGCCCATCTTCCAGACCAGGTCTCTGTTATGGCCTGGGAGTGCAGTGGAGGATGGCCCAAGTGCTTGGGCCCTGCACCCCATGGGAGACCAGGAAAAGCACCTGGCTCCTGGCTTCGGATCAGCACGGTGGGCTGGCTGCAGCACGCCAGCAGTAGCAGCCATTGGAGGGTGAACCAACGGCAAAAAGGAAGACCTTTCTGTCTCTCTTTCTCACTATCCACCACTCTACCTGTCCAAAAAAAAAAAAAAAAACAAAAACAAAAACAAAACCAAAAAAACCTCACTACAACCAGCCCCTTTGGGTTTTGCCCCTCTGGGACCCCCCTCCAGCCCACTCCAGCTGTAGTTTTCTGACTTAAATAAAGCTTGCTTTTAAATACATGTTGCTTTTCTCTTTGTCTTGTCTGCTTGGAAATTCTTCCATGTAGACAAAGATTGGAGGTAATCTTTTCTCTGCTGCTGTTTCAACCGTAACAGTAGGATGGAGAAGGAATATAGGACATGGCTGGCAGTGGTACTAATATTATTAATGATATTTTTGTTAGTATCATAAACTCTTCATTTAAAAATTGGTAAAATTCATTAGTTGGCAAAATGAAATAAAGAATTTATTTCCAGAAATGTACAATTTCCTTTAGCACAGTTTCAGACCCAAAAGACTAATTTACATGAAAAGCTGTAGAGGAAGTACTTGAAAAGTTAATTCATAAAACTTTTATTCCACTTATATGAACTTAATACACATGTTCTTAACAATTATGCTTGGATTGTTCATGAAAATTTTATAAGACATTAAGCAAAGCTAGCCATCAACTTAAGTTATTTTTATTTTAACTATTTTTACAGCAGAGTTACGTAAGAAAAATATCCAAGGAAAAAATAAAATATGGATTTTGTTTTACTGCTGTTGTTGGTATACATGAAGTAATTAATATCAAGCAATAGATTTTTACTGCATGTTTACTTTCACTTTCATCTTAGGTTGCTTAAAAATTTAAATGCAAAGAAAATGGGTGTAGAAAAATAAATGAAAGCAAACACAGGTAACCTTACAAATAACGGAATGTGAACTGTTTCTGCCCTCATCCAGTGTAACTTGGGTACCACTGTTGTCTAAGGCAACATTTCTGCAGCTGTAGTCACAGGTGTGCACATTGAGTTGAGTATTCTGCAGATACACAGGGCTCAAGATGCAAAATCCTTAGAGTATCTGTTTCTACCACAAAGTGCTCCAAAGCTTAAAGTAGCAATAATAAGTATACCTGTGACCAGAACTATTATCCCTTTTATTTCCCAACATGACAAACCAATATGTAGGTGATTTTCTTTGCTTAGACATGAAAGCAAGTGTAACACTGGCTCTTGTGAAACCTCAATGGAGCAAAAATGCTATACCAAACATTTATAACTTGTATAAAAATTTCACATACACATATTGGCCCCCTAAGGATAAAACTAGGTAACCCCTAAATATTAACTGGCTCTCCTCTCCTTACAATAAATGTAAAAAAAATGAGAAATACAGAAATTCAAATAGAAGTAAAATAAAATTGTCATAAATCATAAATAAAAAACTATTTGTAGGGTAGCATGTATGACAAATGGCCTGGTCTATAATTTTTTTTTAATTTTTTTAAACTTTTATTAATAAATATAAATTTCCAAAGTACAACTTTTGGATTACAGTGGCTTTTTCCCCCTATAACCTCCCTCCCACCCACAACCATCCCATCTCCCACTCACTCTCCCATCCCATTCTTCATCAAGATTCATTTTCAATTATCTTTATATAGAGAAGATCAATTTAGTATATGCTAAGTAAAGGTTTCAATTGTTCGCCCTCACACAGACACACAAAGTATAAAGTACTGTCTGAGTACTAGTTATACCATTAATTCACATAGTACAACACATTAAGGACAGAATTAAGGTCTTTAACTGTAGCAAACTTGAAGTATACAGTTTGATATTATGCATTATAGTCATCATGCTGTAGGTGAGGTCTTCAGAAAGAACTCATCTTGCATAACAGACTTTGTGCCCTTAAACAGAGTCTCCCTTGTTCCTCCTCCTGTTAGCCCCTAGCAAACGTCATTCTCCTTTTTGTGTCTATGAGTTCCACTTGTTTCAGTTTTCACGTATACATGAGTTAATGCAATGTTTGTCTTTTGGTGCCTGGTCTATAAATTTTAAAATGAGGCTGACAACTGTCTGAAGGCCAGTTAATTTCCACTCTTCCTGCTTTAGCTTCATCTCCTTGAGTATCAACTGTCCACAATGTTGTCTCACAATAGTTGTATTAGTAATGTGCTGTCTTTATATAACTCTTAATGTATCTAGTTCAGAATGGCTTCAGGAAAAGCTGTCTTTGCAAGAGAGCAGACTTTGTCTTGGGAATTCAGAATCTCGTAATTGAACAGAGAAGTTAAGAGCCAGACCCAGTCTGTGAGGATGCCAGGATGCATTGTTTGCATTGCTTATTTGCCGATTTCAAAAGCTTCTTGGTATGCTTGTTGTGATTGATCCACAATCTCCTTCTTGTCATCACCAGCAGAAACCCCAGCTTAGGGCAATAGTAATCCTCTTTCAATTTCAAGTAGAAGACTTTGCTTTCTGCTTGTAAAGCATTGTGGATCAAAATTTTTTCCAAAAACCACAACACCATTGCAACATAGCTCCATCTCAGTTTTCTCTGTATTCTCAAGGCATCTGGAGGGCTTTTGTTTTGTTTTGTTTTTCCTCAGCACCTTAGATAATTCAGCTCTTTTGTTCTGTGACCGATTTAATGCAAGCTGCAATGTCACCATATCACTAAGCCTGCTCAGCCAGGTTGGCCTTCGGCATCAGGTCATTTTTATCCATGACTGGGTGTGCTGTGTCTGGAGTATGTGGCAGCAGACAGATGGAGGCTCACCAGGCTCTGGGCAGTGGTGGCAGCTATTGTAAGGCTGAGACTGCCCGAATCTCACTGCACATAGGCTACAAGCTGCAGTTCTATGAGATTTAATGAAGGGAAGAATGCTGATATCTAACTCATTATTTTTTGTCCTTTCTGTTTTGGCCGTTTTTGTATTTGATCCTAAGAAAGTTTAGCCTAACTGCTGATCACAATGATATACTATATTTTTCCCAGAAGTTTAATAGTTTTATCTTTTGAGTTAAGATGTATGATTCATTTTAAAGCAAATTTACATATGGCATTATTTCCATTTTTAATGTGTGTATTTCCATTATAATTATAATCAGAAACAGAATAGCAAATATTTTTATGTGAGTGAAAATCTGTACATAAATAGTTGACCACCTGCAAGTTACTAAGTCAAAAAATTCTGAAAATGGATAAAGATAAAACTTGCCCAATGACTTAGCAGCACACTTCTTTCAGGTACATTTTGAAAATGCTTTGAGCAACAAATATTTAAATCCCAACAAACACATTTCATGAGTAAAATGCACATAGATTTTTAAAAAGTAAGAATTTCCAGAGATCATTTTGCAATTTATTATTTCAGGAACAGTGCGAGAAATCTTTTTGTATTTAAGGAAGTAGTGCAGCATTGTTCCAATATGCATCCTTCATTTTCCTCCAAATTAGCAAGTTTTCTCAGGGAAGTGCTAATGGCACTACCATCAAAGTACTCAATATGTTTACTAGTGATTTGAAGGTGAAATGACTATTGAGATTTAATGATGACATCAACACATTTCCCTACTAAATGGTATATAGGGTAGAGTATTGGCCCCATTAATTACCAAGGTATATAATTTCTACTTCAATTTTTGTATCTCTAGGTCATATCAAATATATGACATATAATATTTCTGATAGAGAATTTACTTGCATTCATTAGCTCATTGATATCCATTATGCCCCTCAATTTCTCCTATATCCATACATTTTAATTCCTTTTACTCTGATATCAGTATATATACCTATTTTCTTCTAGACAACTTGGATGATAAAGTTTGTAAGTTTCATATAGTACTCAAGTCTAGGGGATGAGGTGTATCATACATTGATCATTTTTTAGCTAAATTAACTCAGGGAATTTCCTCAAACTTTTAGATGTCACTTAATATACAGGGAGAAAATGTTTCATTTAGATTTCCTGGATGGTTTAGGCATGTTAAGAGATTTAAAATGTCATTCAAAATATTAGGCACAAAATCTATAACTAGAAAATACCAGATTCTTTTTTCTTCTTTGATGATAACTAAGGAAATAAAGAATGAGTGAATTGTTAGTGTTCAGAGATAGCAGCATCTTATGATCATATGACCTAGTGGAAAAAAAAAAGAAGAAAATCAGTATTAGTTGTGTCAGATATTAAGTAATTGCTTTCACCTATGTTGTATTCTCATAGCAGTTTATTGGGTTATTATGGACTGAATGTTTTCATCCTTTCATAATTCATATATCAAAGTCTTAACCTCCAATGCAGTAGTGTTAGAAGCTGGAGACTTTATGAAGTAACTAGGTTATGAAGGTGGACTTAGTGTCATTCAAAGAGAGGCCCTAAGGAGCTCTTTCACTTTCTTTCTGCCATATGACACAGAAAGATGACTGCCTACAACCTGGAAGATGGACTTCACCTGAATCTGAAAAACAGATTTCTATTACTTATAAGTCATTGGGTAGTGTATGGTATTTTGTTTAAACAACCTAAGTTGATTCAGACATTGAATGAGTGTTATCACTCATGGTTTTATTAAACAAAAATCTCCGCTGGATATATGTTTTTCTAATGTGACAATATAGTTGGTAGAGGAAAGAATAGATATTAAAACTCAAAATTGGTTGTAGGCTTTCCCATCTGCTCATGATACTAATAATATGTAAAACAATAACTAACTATTGAAGAATAGGACTTATGTCATTTTCTAAACACTTAAAATTATTAGTATTCATGTTTAGATATACACCGTTACTTTACAGAATGTAAACTATTGCACAATGGACTCCTTTATACATACACACATACATTAATTAATCAGCACATATATATTTTGTTCATTTTTAAATAATGCCCAGGTAATGGCAATTATTTTCCTTTAGCAATAAAAAGATAGGTTCTGAGTTTCTTCTCTCTTTTTGGCAATTCAAACATTTACAGTAAACTATCAGGATTTATCATAGTATTATGATCACCAGATTTTACTGTATGTTATGAAATAATTTTTTATAAATGAAAACTGAACTTTAATTTTCTAGAACAAATCACCATGTAATTACTGAACTCTGAATATTAGATCAATTGTATGTATGCTCTTCATTATTTTTAGAAAATGTTTGTTAAGAGAATTCAGACTACTCTTAATGGCTTTCCTTGCTGATCATTTTATTCAAGACTTGACATTAGCCAAAATAGATTTTGGGTTTTTTTAAAAGATTTATTTATTTATTTGAGAGGCAAAGATAGAGAGAGAGAGAGAGAGAGAGAGAAAGGGGGGGGGGGGAGAGGGAGGGAGAGGCAGAGATAGAGGCCTTCCACCCAATGGTTCACTTCCCAAATGGACACAACAGCTAGGGCCAGGAGTTTCTTCCAGGTCTCCCATGTGGATGCAGAAGCCCAAGGGCTTATTCCATCTTCCACTGCTTTCTCAGGTGCATTAAGAGGGTGACTGGATTGGAAGCTGAGCAGCCGGGACAGGAATCGGCCGGCGCTCATATGGGGGTCCGGCTCTACAGGCCAGGGCTTAATCTACTGCACGACAGTGCTGCACCCCAAAGTAGATTTTCTAATTGAATCATCTGACTTCTTTTTTCCTTCCCAATTTTTAATCTATCCCTTACCAAACCACAGTAGAGCAAAGGTTTCATGATATATATAAAGGTCATGGATTAGTATGTGATCTTCACTCAGCACACATGTTGATATTAATCACAAATATAATCAGATATTTTAAAGTGGAAAAAGGGGCATATAATTTTACAAAGTTTGCTGAGCATTTTGTAAGGAAAATAGCCTACTTATTTTTAGATTTAAAAATTTAAAAAAAAAACTTATTCAATGATTCATGATGCCAATGTGATAGTATTTGTTTTTTTTAAAGATTTATTTTATTTATTTGAAAGACAGAGTTATAGAGAGAGGTAGAGACAGAGAGACAAGTCTTCCATCCACTGGTTCACTCCCCAGATGGCAGCAACGACCAGAGCTCTGCCTATTTGAAGCCGGGAACCAGGAGCTTCTTCCGGGTCTCCCACATGGGTGCAGGGGCCCAAGGATTTGGGCCTTCTTGTACTGCTTTCCCAGGCCATAGTGGAGAGCTGAATTGGAAGAGGAGCAGCCGGAACTAGAACCAGCACCCATATGGGATGCCAGTGCTTCAGGCCAGGGCTTTAACCTGCTGCGCCACAGTGCTGGCCCCAAATGCCATAGCATTTGTGAAAGGAGGGTAGTGGTCAATCCTTTGTTTGGTTGCTCATGTGGACTGATAGAAATAACATTTCCTACTCCTATCATAGCATGTGTACTATCCAATATGATTAGATCAAAGTCAACCTACACCAAGCTCATTTTCTCCTTTTATCACTAGGTGTGGTCATGAGACTTAGTTTTTTCAAAGTATAAGGGAGAGATTAGAACAAGCTAATTGTGTTTTCATCTTCAGGCTGTCATGATGATTACCAAAGAACTGACACATTCTGTAATGTTATCTGAAGCACAAGTCCTCTCCTCAGACACTGATTTTATGATTGCAAGAGACGAATTCATCCAAAGGACATGCAGCTTATAATTGTAAAGACACAATGAAATCCAAGTGTTCTACTTCTAGAGACATTGTTCTTAGCTGGAATGTCCCAAGCACAGTGTCCTTTCAGTGGCTCAATGGCAGATTAGGACTGTTTGACACATGTCACAGCTTTATTTTCTCAAATGGCAGAAGAATTTGTGTTAGGTGGATATTAAAAATCCATTTCAGTAGTGAGTTTTCTGTTGAAAAGAAATTTTTATAAACTTAATTGCTTGAAAAATACTTAAGAGTCCACTTTCATCACTGAAGAGGGAGTTTGTGCTATTATTAAAATATTCTCCATAAAAATCAATACAAAGTAGGGTCCATAGAAAAATGTGATATAATTAGTGGAGACATAATATTACAGTTTTTGTTGAAACACCATTATCCTTAAATTAATAGAATATTTATTTAAACATTTGCATAAATATGTTTGCATTCTTTTAATTGTGAGACTTTTCTTAACCCTGCAAATAAATGTTAGCCTATTCTGTTGAAAATGTAAATAGAAAAAGCATTGAGCTTGAAGAACTGATGATATTAACTCTGAGAAGGGAAAATTGTGAAGGCCCTTCTAAAAGACAATAATAGTATAAGCTGAATCAGTAATCATAAAAGGTTACTTTTTGATAGGAAAGTTAAGTGTTCTATTAATAAAAAGAAGTTAGAGCTTTCTCATGGTGTGCCTTTCATTTAAGGCACATTGGTACAGTTGATTTTTTGCCAGTAATAATTTTGGATGACTCAGGCTATCACCTGTAGATTAGAGCAGCATCCAGCTGAGAGCCATTACAGTTGTTACTATTGTGCTATACAGATTGTTCTGTGTGTCTGACTTGATAAAGTTTTGAGCTTGTGGAACTAATATTATCTGGGAGGAGTTAACATGGTACAGTTTTTATGGTACCAGGCAGATTTAGACTATCCTTAATGATGCCAAACACCCAATAAACTAATTCCAATTGAAATAAAAATTATAAATAGTTGTAAACCCTCTACACAGATATTCATGGCACTGTTGTCATTCTTGTCACCCATTCTGTGGATCGTTGTTGTGACCTATCCATTGTAAAATATTGTGAAGATCACTTCTGTTATAGACTGAATTATGGTTTTCAAAAATTCATGTGTTGACCACATAACTTCCTTGGCAGCAGATTGTTTTAAGAATAACCAGAGCAAAGGAATGGGTTGCTAATCCAATTGCAGTCGTATCCTTATCGAAAGGGGAAGAGACCCCAGAGATCTACCGTTTTTCTACATAAGTAAAGAAAAGGCCATGTGGGTTGACAATCATTAGGCATCTGTCTGCAAGTCAAACAAGAAAAATGTCACCATAAATCAATTCCAGAAGCAGGTATTGGTCTAATCTGTCAAATATTGTTTAAGATGTCCAAGTCTCACATTGAGTGTCTGGGCTCAATTCTCACCCCTTCCTCCTGACTCCAGATCTCCACCAGTGCAGCCTCAGCAATGAATTGATGATGGGTCAAGTAATTGGGTTTGTGCTACCCATGTGATAGACATGGACTTAGTTCCTGCCTTCCAGTTCTGGCCCCAAGCATGGTAGGACCATTTTGAGCCATTAGGGAGTGAACCAGCATATCTGAGCTATCCCTCTATCTCTCTTTGTCTCTCTACTTCTAACATAGATGAAAAATATTTTAAATACAGAAAACAATTCTGTAAGCATTTTTATTTTGGATTTCGGAGTTCCAGAACTATAAGTAAATATATTTATGTGCATTAAGCCATCCAAGCCTGTGACATTGTTATTACAGCCCTACACAGCTAAAAGAATCCCTGAAGAATGTAAGAAAAAGTCTAGAATATCATTGTGTCAAAATGATTTTCTTTGGATTAAAATTGATTTAACTAAAAATGTTATTTAAGAGAGCATGTTGATGATAGTGCTTAAGATGCCTGCATTCCACATCAGGTTACCTGAGCTCAATTCCTGGTTCTGGTTCCTAACTTCAGCTTCCCATGAATGCAAACCCTGGAAGGAAGCAGAACTAGCTCCAATAATTTTGTTATTGCCATATATATGTGATACTTTGGATTGTGTCCCCACATCCTGGCTCCTGCCCCTGCCCAGAAATGAACCAATGCATTAAAACTCTTTCTATAGATTTATCTGCCTCCCTGTTTTCCTTCTCTGCTTCGCAAATAAACACATAAATTTTGTTTTTAAATGTTATTTTACTTATATTCAAGTTATAACACCCTACTGAAAGCATTCAAATTACAACTTAATCTGATATTTAGGATGGATGGTTTTGACTGATTACTGACATAATCAATATTTTTTTTAATTGGAGTAAGGCCAATATTATCAGGGAACTTTGAGAAAATTATAATGGACCTAAGAGAACTTTCACAACTGATTTCCCAAACTAAATTCTGACATCCTTCCTTTAAAATCAATTGGAATATGCCTACAATGACCAAAAAAAAAAATCCTAAAAAGCAAATATATACCAGAAAATGGCCATATTCAGGCAATAAAGGTGTGAAGAACATAGACCAGATATAGTCAATTTAATTTATGCCAAGGGAGACAGTTTGCAGTGGTTAAATGTGAATCAACTCCAATATTGTATTTATTTTCCTTTAGGTTTTCACCTCAAAGAGCTGATCCATCTGTGTCTTCTATTATCTCCATCATCCTTGGAGCTTCTGCAGGATGACTGCTACCTGGAGCTCAGGGGTTTGTGTCCCAATTAGCTATAGCCTAAGGAGACTTGTGTCATGTGAGGAAGCCATAGCAATTCACGATTAATTTATGTTTCTCTGTCAAAATGCTAACACCACAGATTTTAAGACACCGAATAGAAAACCTGGAAAATAAAAATGTAGAAATCGTCAACCTGAAATGTCTGTTTTACTTTTTGCTCTATTCAACACTCTATGTTTAAAATGTCAATGTCCTTCTACCTTCTTCCATTGACTCAATATTTAAATATGACTTATTATTAAAAATAGATTCCTGCATCAACTTATGCTTATATTTAGACTTTATGTAAAATGACCCTTAATGCTTTAAAGCCTGGGAGAATGGGGTTCATACATAGCACTTCCTCAGATAATTGTTTTCATGAAGAAAATGCTACTTTTGTTTCAATATTTCTCTGTTTAAAAACACTGTTAATTTTATGTATTTCAATCACTCCTGTAAGACAGAAGCAGGCATTCAAGAATGCTTCTATTGGAATATCTGTAACACCATTGATGTTAACTACTGGCAGTTTTCATAAAGCATATGTCATATTAAACTGAATATCTAATGTTGTTAATATTTATAGCCACACCAAAAGTTATGTATGAAATTCTATCATACTTGATTTTAGCCATTGTGTTAGCTATTGTGTTTATATTGGTGAGAGAGATAGATATTAAGAAGTAAGAAATAACTCCAGTAAAAGGATAGCCATAGCATAATTATTCACAATATGAAGCATGGGAGAAAGCCTAATGCTTATAAAAATGGACGTGTTATTTTGCATTCACACTTAAAAATACAAGTTGGCATTTTTAAATGTGGTGAAACTCTGTAAGCAGACAGGAAAAATTATTAAGAATATTGGGTGACAAATGGAAGCTAATTTCTATTGTGTTTTGAGTTCTTGGGAAAAACTGATAAATCAAAATTCTAAGTATATGTCTCTTTGTGTTCATGTGAATGTACATATTCATGATTGTAAATTTATAGGAAAATATAGATATCTTGATTCATCATTAAAAACAATAGCAATCTTCTGTGGAAAACTGGCAATTGAGGGTGATAAAGGGAGAACATTCATTGTACATTTAGTGGTTAATTATTTTAGCAAGATGACAGTCATGTGCTATTTGTATAAATAACACAAAAAGCAAAACTTCAAAAAAGAATATAAAAATTAGGTATAGTTTAAACTTAATCATTGAGTTAGGAAAGAAACTTGCAAAATGCATTTTAAAATTATAGAATTATTTGTTTAAGCTGCAGGAAAATTTACATTTAAAACATTAGTCAATTGTGAAATAAGAACTTCTTTTAAAAATCAATTTTGATTCTACATCCCCTTTGCAATATATAAAGAGTTGGTACTGAGTAATAAAAACAACACAATATACAGAATAACATAATGGCAATTAAGTAAATTAATAATATTAGACACATATCAGATGGCACCTTGACAAAAGGCAATACAACGTAAACACAATAAACAGTACTAAATATTCAAAACAATAAGCATCTAAACTTATGGATTATAGGAACATATTACATCAGATCTTAATATTAAGAATTTCTTTCATCCAGTCAACAGTTGATGGACATCTGGGTTGATTCCATATTTTAGCTTTTGTGAATTGAGCTGCAATAAGCTTAGGGGTACAGATAACTCTTTCATATGCTGATTTCTTATGGTTTGGGTAAATTCCCAGGAGTGGGATCGCTGGATCATATGGTAGGTCTATATTCTTTCTGAGGTATCGCCATACTGTTTTCCACAGTGGCTGCACCCGTTTACATTCTCACCATAGTGGATTAGTGTACCTTTTTCCTCACATCCTCACCAGCATTGTTGTTTGCTGACTTTTGTATGAGAGCTGCATTTTGTATGAGAGATGTATTGTAACTGGAGTGAGGTGAAACCTCATTGTGGTTTTCATTTGCATTTTTCTGATAGCTAGTGGTCCTGAGCATTTCTTCAAGTGTCTTTGACCATTTGAATTTCCTCTTTTGAAAAATGTCTGTTCAAGTCCTTTGCCTATTTCTAAACGGAATTGTATTGTTGTTGTTGAATTTATTGAGCTATTTATAGATTCTGGATATTAACCATTTATCAGTTGTGTAGTTTGCAAATATTTTCTCCCATTCTGTCTATTGTCTCTCCATCAACTGTTGACTGGATAAAGAAATTGTGGTATATATACACTATGGAGTACTACTGAGCTGTTAAAAAAGTGAAATCCTATCTTTTGCAAAGAATACATACAACTGGAAACCATTAAACTTAGTGAAATAAGCCAGTTCCAAAAAGGCAGATACCATATGTTTTTCCTGATTTGAGGTAACTAATAGAATGCCTGAAATGTAATGTATTGGAGTGAAATGGACATTTGAAGATTCAATGACTGTTTACAGCCCTTTTTTGTTGAGGAATAGTGGGGTTTTTTGGTCATACTATTTGTTGAACTCTTTTACTTAGTGTAGGGTTAATTTATGATCATTAAGTAAACTGAAAGTAGATCTTTGTAAAAATTAAGAGTGGGGATGGGAGAGGGAAGAGAAAGAAATGTTGGAGTGCAAGCAGGAGGGAAGATAGAAAGTATCACTCTGTTCCTAAAACTGTATAAATGAAATACATGAAACTTGTATAACTTAAATAAATTTTTAAAAAAGTTTTTTTCATTTTTATCATATAAGTGAGGAAACTTGCCAAAAGATTTTATTTTAAGGTTAATTAAACTTAAAGTGAATAAATATTTTAAAAACATTAAATTCAGAAGAGCAAAGGTATATTAAAGCTGCAAACATTTAAAACTATATTCAAGGAGTGACAAGCAATTTGTCTAAGAGTTTGATGCTTGCATCCAATTACAGAATGTCTGGGTTTGATATCTGATTGTGCTCTCAATTGCACACCAGGAGACCATAGCTAATAAGTCACAAATTTGGGTCCATGCCAGACCATGGGAGACCTGGACTGAGTTCCTGGCTGCAGTCTTCAGAACTGGCTGAGCCTTGATTGTCAAAGGCATTTAAACTAGTGAACCAGTGGATGGCAACCCTGTATGTCTCTCTCTCTTTCTCACTGTTTCTCTGCTTCTCAAACAAAAAGCAAATATTCAAAAATATTCCAAAAGTTTTCTCCCATAGAGGCCTGGATACACAAACATAAACATGTATATTAAAAGAAAAGTAATTCTAAGCATTACAAATAAAAGTAACATGTAATGAATCAGCCATAAATGGAAGCTTATTAAACTATTTTATTAAAAGGAATCTTATTGAAAATAGATTATATGCAAATAATTAAATGAAATTTTGTATCTTAAAAAACACTAGAGCATAATATATAATATATGTATGCATTTTTATATGTATTTATAGATGTACACATATATATGCAGTTGAACATATAAATATATTTTATAACTAAAATATGTGTATTTTTTAATGAAATATAGGTATGCATTGGCATATATAATTTGTTTATTTACATATGTACTTAATTTCTATCTTTTTAAAATTTTTTTTTATTTGACAGGTAGAGTGAGACAGTGAGAGAGAGAGACAGAGAAAAGGGTCTTCCTTCCATTAGTTCACCCCCAAATCACCGCCATGGCTGGAGCTATGCCAACCCAAAGCCAGGATGCAGGTACTTCTTCCTGGTCTCCCATGCGGGTGCAGGGCCCAAGCACTTGGGCCATCCTCCACTGCCTTTCCGGGCCACAGCAGAGAGCTGGACTGGAAGAGGAGCAACCGGGACTAGAACCCTGCGCCCATATGGGATGATGCTCATTCCATTGATGTCAGCAACTTAAAGTGTCAATTTTAGTCAAGTCAGCTTTTTTCAGGTTTTCTCAGTCATGCAGATTCTTAGCCCATCTTACTAGAGCTGCTTTTAACCAGTCTTTTGTTATTTCTGCTAATACATGTACACTGCCAATACATTTCTGATTGTCCAAGTAGATTGTTGCAGCTTCTCTTTTAATCCATATGTGAGGCTCCTTTAGGCAAATCCTCCTTCAGTGGCTAGATTCTATACCTCATGTGTCCATATGGAAATCATGTGCTTTCCTGGTCATGGCACACAGAATGAAAGTTTGGGCATGGATGTAGTGGTTATATATGTCTGTCCAAAGGGAGTTATACATTCAACCACTGTTCTTTGGGCACACTCTCCACTTCATCCATTATAACTGAAATGGATTGCTCATCTTCTCTCAGGTACTTCTGATGCATTTAACATTTTCAGTATATCACTTTTTCAATTAGAATGAAATTTATATTTACAGAGTCTCTACTTTAAGAGACACACAACATCAAGTGAGTATAACTCTTGATTTCTACTCGGCTCTATTCCTTCTTCCTGCCCCAAATAATCTTTATCTTCCATTATTAAGAGAAAAAAGACTCCCATCTCTCATGTTTTCCTCTGCCTGTTTTTCCTTTTGACATTTAAAATCCAAATGGTAATATGTTATAGTTAGACTATATGGTCTTTCTTTGGTCAAAAGTTTAGCATTGAAAGTGGTAAATACATATAAACAAGAAAGCAAGTTGTATCTAACATCGCAAACTATCGACATTCACTTAATGTTTTTTTACAACCAAAAAAAATTGAAATATGTCAATTAATACAGGAAAGTAGAACACAAGTTTATGTTTCTGACAAGATCAAAAAATTAATAAAAATCTTGAGGTCTTGAATAATAAATTAGTAGCTTGGTGTGATAAATAAATATTTATGTCTCATTCCTTGATATATGTTCATCATTATATTTAAAATAAAGTCTAAAATTGATCATCATAATCAAATATCTTTCTAAAATATCTATTATATTCTAAAAATTGCAATGATCTATATTACTATTATCAATAACCTCAGCTCAAAATGCGATTAATAGAAAAGTAAAATCCGGCCAGTGCCGCGGCTCACTAGGCTAATCCTCTGCTTCGAAGCGCAGGCATACCGGGTTCTCGTGCCGGTCGGAGTACCAAATTCTGTCCCGGTTACCCCTCTTCCAGGCCAGCTCTCTGCTGTGGCCAGGGAGTGCAGTGGAGGATGGCCCAATTCCTTGGACCCTGCACCCCATGGGAGACCAGGATAAGCACATGGCTCCTGGCTTTGGATAAGCGCGGTGCGCTGGCCACAGCGCACCAGCCGCGGTGGCCATTGGAGGGTGAACCAACGGCAAAGGAAAGCCTTTCTCTCTCTCTCTCTCTTACTGTCCACTCTGCCTGTCAAAAAAAAAAAAAAAAGAAAAGAAAAGTAAAATCCAAAAATTTTAGCATAATAGGTAAAATTACTTTATATAAAGTAACATCTCATCAAAAAAGAACTGGGGAATAAGGTTCAAATTACACATGCAATTTTGCACCAATGTAATTATACAGAATTTGGGATCTGAAATACAGAAATAAACTCACATGTTGTCATGAAAGTAACTCATTTTGTCCAAGTCTAAAATGGAACACCTTTAATCCATTCATTTCTTAATTTTATATGGATACAGTTATATAATATATATTTTTTTGAAAATCAAATTTCAGAATAAATCATTTCGTAGCATGCTTAAAATTCTCAGGCATCTGAGGTATTATATCTATAACAATGTTATCTAGACATTTAAAACATCTGCCCTAATGAATGATTGGTGAATTATGAAGAAAAATACTGTACAGAATAAATACTTGTTTTATTTTTCCACAAGAACTACTCTTATGTTGGTATACACTATATTTCTATGAATTCAGCATCTCAAAAACAAGTCAAATTATTCTTTCACAGATTTTGTAGGACAGGATTTGAATATAGATTATCTGGTTCTCACCAAGCTAAATGCAAATATCAGCAGGACTTTTGATCTCATCTGAGGCTCCAGGCTTCTTCCAAGTTCACATGGTTGTTAGTAGAAATGCATTTCTTGTGGCTCTGTGATTAAAATCCTGCTTTCTTGAGAGCTATCACCTGAGAACTACTCCCAGCAACAACAGTTTACTATATGGATGTCTCCACAGACCCTCTTAACAAATGGCTGCTTGCTAGCCTTTGGAAAAAAAAAATTGGATTAGTGTGTAATACTTGTACATTTATCTGTGGGACAATACAATATTTAAAAACAGTCTAAAAGAATTATATGAAGCTATTTACTCTTCTATTTCCATATCTTTTTTTTTTGTGGTTGGGACTACAAATTCCTCTGTTTCTTTTTTTAAGATTTATTTACTTATTTGAAAGTAGAGTTATACAGAGAGAGGAGAGGCAGAGAGAGTCTTCCATCTGCTGGTTCACTCTCCAATTGGCCGCAACAGCCAGAACTGCATCAGTCCGAAGGTAGGAGCCAGGAGCCTCCTCCAGGTCTCCCAAGCAGGTGCAGGGACCCAAGGACTTGGGCCATCCTCTACTACTTTCCCAGGCTATAGCAGAGAGCTGGATTGGAAGTGAAACAGGACACTAACCAGTGCCCATATCGGATGCTGGTGCTTCAGGCCAGGGCGTTAACCCACTGTGCCACAGTGCTGGCCCCTGTTTTGTTTCTTCATATGGACTCTTTCATACTGTTGTGAACTCTGTTCTGCTGTGCTGAGGAACAGGGAAATATCTCTCTGATGATTCACCTGCTCTTGGAGAATTCACCAGATTAGGTCAGATGCATCCACACAATTTTTCTTTTCTTTTTTTTTTTTAATTGACCCAAAGTTAACTGATTAGTAGTCAGATTCAAACAGTGCCATTACATTGTTTTCCATCTCCCACCCACATTCAGGAGAAAGGCATTACATAGAGAATGCACTCAAGGTAGGTGGAGAATTTTGAGAACAGTTGTGGGCTGGATTGTAACTCCCCAAAATCAGTATGTTTAAGACCAAATTCATAATACATATGTTGTGATATAGCATCTTTAAAGAGGTGATTTGGGGGGGAGGCAGTGCTGTGGCACAGTGTGTTAAAGCCACGGTCTGCAATGCTGGCATCCTCTATGTGCACTGGCTTGTGTCATGGCTGCTACAGGTCTGATCCAGCTCTCTACACTTTTCAACAGTGGCTGCATTAATTTACATTCTCACCTCAGATGTATAAGTATTTCCCTTTGTCCACATCCTTGTTAGCATTTGCTATTCTCTGTGTTTTGGATTTTAACCATTATAAAAAGGGTAAGGTAACATTGTAATCTTGATTTGCATTTTTTCATATATGTATTGCTCATTTATATTTCTTCTTTAAAAAAAAAAGATTTATTCATTATTTGATAGAGTTACAGAGAGGCAGAGGCAGAGAAAGAGAGAAAGATAGATCTTCCATCTGCTAGTTTACTCCTCAACTGGCCACAATGGCCGGAGCCAGACTGATATGATGCCAGGAAATTCTTCTGGGTCTCCCAGGTGGGACTTGGGCCATATTCTACTGCTTTCAGCAGAGAGCTGGATCAGAAGCAGAGTAGCCAGGACTTGAAAAAGGAGCCCATATGGGATGCCAGCATTGTAGGCAGCGGCTTTACCCACTACACCATAGCACTGGCCCTACATTTCTTCTTTTGAGAACTATCTACTGAAGTCCTTTGCCCATTTCTCAACTGGATTAGTTGTTTTGTTGTGCCATTCATGTTACAAAAGACAGACATGGGCAAACTTCTTTGGCAACTCCTCGCTTGAAGCCCTCCTCCTGACTGCTGTGGCAGGGGTTTTTGCTTTCAATAAATCTTGCTTTGCTCCTTGTCCTTGTCTGCATGGAAATTCTTCAAATGAGAAAAGAGTGGGAATCAACCTCATCTTCATCCTCTGGCAACAACTAGATGGACTCAGATTTAGCTTGAATCCAATGCATATCAGCCTTGTATCATCTCAACAGATGAGTGAGCAAGCAGACTGCTTCTGCCTCTGTTTTAATAGAGCCTCACTCTTGATAGTAGCATCTCTCTCTCTCTCTCTCTCTCTCTCTCTCTCTCTCTCTCTCCTACTGGGATCCTGTCAGCCAGTTAAAAGCAAAAACCACGGCTGTCAGTCTTAAGACTCAGTGGTCAGGCATGCTAAATAGGGCTGGATTAATCTCCCAGGGCGGAGATTCTTTTCTTTTTCCTTTTTCTTTCTTTTCTTTTTTTTTTTTTTTTCCAACAGGCAGAGTGGACAGTGAGAGAGAGAGACAGAGAGAAAGGTCTTTCTTTACCATTGGTTCACCCTTCAATGGCCACCGCAGCCGGCGCACTGTGGCCGGTGCACCGTGCTGATCCGAAGCCAGGAGCCAGGTGCTTCTCCTGGTCTCCCATGCGAGTGCAGGGCCCAAGCACTTGGGCCATCCTCCACTGCACTCCCGGGCCACAGCAGAGAGCTGGACCGGAAGAGGAACGACCAGGACAGAATCTGGCGCCCTGACTGGGACTAGAACCCGGGGTGCCAGCCCCACAGGCGGAGGATTAGCCTATTGAGCCATGGAGGTTGCCGAAATTCTTTTCTAATCTCTCTCTTGCATGAATTGGCCCTTAGCAAGGGACTGGGAGAAGGCAGTGAGATATCTGATGGATCCTAGCAGGGGCTATACCCCGGTGCTTCCTGAAACTCTCTTGGCTGGACACCAGACCCTGAAAGCTGGTGTTGGGCTAGGAAGTGCATTTCCTTCAGGGACCAGACGTATTGAGACTGGGTTCGGTCTAGAGTAAGGACATGGGCTCCAAGCCCTAATGCTCACATGACTCCTTACTTTACTCCAGACTTGAATGCCTGTAATCTGGTCTTTTGAGTTCTCCTTAGTAATAACACTAGAGGCTCCACTCTCTCTACTCCCTGTCTTGCCTCTGGAAATGTTGGTCCTGCCCATTCAATCTCCCTTTGGGGAGACAAGCCCATTGCCTGAGACTTGGAGAAGATCTTGAAATAACTAAAAAATTCAGGCCAGGGCAACATCTGGTGCTTTCCAAAGGCTCCTTGACTGGACACCAGACTCCAACACCCCGATAGGACATCATGCTAAGAACTGTACTGTTTTTCTTTCAATGGGCATCAATCTGCTGGTGAGACTGGGTACAATCTTGAGCAAAACTATGAGCTCCATGCCCTCGTGAATTCTTCTTACCTCAGATCATGACTGATCTCTATTTCTTTTTCCTTTTGCCTCACTACAATGTGGCCTCTGAATGGTCTTTTGTCTTAACTGCTCTCCTCATTTCTTACAAACTATAACTCCTGGTCCCATTAGTTGGCATTTCCCTAAATACCTGGTTGGTTTTGGTTCAGAATTTAGGTATCCCATTTGTAGATCCAGGCAGCCTTTTTCATCTAGTCATCCGTTTTGGCATAGAGCCCCTTGTGACCTGGGCTTGTTGAAAACAGGTCCCCTGACATGTTCTCCAGGGTCCTCCTCCCTCTTTTTCAGGTTCACCTCTGTCAAGCCCTTTCTTGATAGTCCATACCTCAGAGGTAGTTCACTGGGGAGAATTTTTATCTCCCCACTGTACTCCTTTATTCTTTCCTCTGCATAGTCACCAGCCTAAGTAGTGGATAGGACTGGTGTTCTTCAAAACTCTAGCTTGAAAAACCTTTTTTGAAGTTTTATGGATCAAGGTTAGGAGGCACAGGACAACTGTTTCTTGTCATGTATGGGGGCAAAGCAGCAACCGTATATATTTGCTCAAAACAGGAGTCCCAGTTCTAGAATGCTCAAATGTGTACTGTTCTGGCAAATATATATCCTAGGTTACAGGCATGTGTGGAAGGCTGCACAAGTGTAGGTAACATGTGCTAGTCCCACCTGTACCTTCCTCCCTTCTCTGTGGGCTTCATTGCATGTCTGGACACCACAGCCAGCAGGAGAGTTTGAGAGATGGCTCAAAATCAGGAGAGATAGAAGCATAAGGGCACTTCTGTTTTTACCCTCCTGTTCCAGATGGGAAATAAAAAACAACTATAGCAGGCAATCCCTTGGGGTGCACCCTCAGATATTTAGATTCATTTGACCCCCAAAGCTTAAAGAAAAAAATAACCTAATTTATGTACCAAATTGGTAGAAGTAGAAAGTTAGCTTTCAGAGGGAAGTATTATCTAAAATGTGGCAGTTTCATCTCTTCTAGGACCATAACAACCTCCCTGTAATTTGCCCATTTCCCTCATTTGTCCTTTGTATCCCCAACCTTTAGTTCCCCCAGAGCTTCATGCCAATTTACTACCTCTGTGACAGATGCCTGGGCGGGGCTTCTGGATTCTATTAGGGGCCAAATCCCTTTTTCTCTGTGAGACAGATAGAAGGATATCTGAGTAACTTCATAGATGACCCATATCATTACATAGAGGCCTCCCAATACCTAACGCAAGTGTACAAATTAACTTGGAAGGATGTAATGCTGTTCTTTGGCCAAAATCTAACAAGTTCACAAAAGCTTGAAGCCATACAGGCAGAGAATTTGGGGGATGAATTGTGCATACCCTTTGTGCACAACCCTAAAATTGCAATATAGGAACAAAAGGCTCCATTTCCCACAGGTCAACATGCAGTTTCCCAGAATGACTGTAACTGAGACCCTAACAATCCAACTGATGATTGGAAAAGAAGGTATCCTATTTCCTCTGATATTGAGGGCATAAAGAGAATTAGAGCCAAACCCCTTAACTACTATAAATCATCTCAGATCGACCAAAGGACACAGGAAAATCCACCTGCCTTTATGGAATGCCTGAGAGACTTTAAATAAATATCCTCATTGGAGCCTGATTCTATAGGACGGGCAATTTTAAAAGAATGGTTCCTGACCCAGTGTGCTCCAGACATCAGCAGAAAACTCCAAAAATTTGCAGTGGTATCTGAAAGCACTCTAGATAATCTCTTAAAGATGGCCACCTGACTTTTATAACAGGGATGAGGAGAGGACCCAAAAGCAGGAGCTAAAGGATAGAAGGAGAGGTGTGCAGTTGCACAGCCACATTCCTGATGCAGTCATCGTAGAGGCAGTGGACAGTTCATCAAAGATTGCCAGAATAGAGCCCCATTTCCATGCCTCATTTATAGAGATCACAGAAAGTGTGACTGCTCCAGAAAGGTGAGAATTCTACGGTTAGGCATTACTAATAGACCTCTAACACCAGACTGAAGGGGCCCAGGGCCTTCTTTACAGGCTCTGATAATACATCAGATTAGTACTCACAAGTCCTGGGTGATTCTTATAGTATAAGTAAAACCTGTAAATTTCCTTCTGTTCACTGAAGCAACTTTCTCTGCCCTCCACTCCAGCTTCTTCCCTTCTCCTCTCAAAATGTAACCATAGAAGGTGTCCCAGGAACCCCTCAAGTTAAATAATTAACCCAACCTTTGAGCTGTCTAGAATGATCCAATATTCATTCACTCTTTTTTATCATACCAGAAAGCCCAGCATCTTTGCTAGTTAAAGACCTCCTGGCTCATATAAAGACCACAGTTCCTTTAGGACTGGAAGAGACTTTTTGCCTCCCTCTGGTAGAGATAGACATCAGTGCAGAAATCTGAGTATCCAGGGAAAAAAATGGGCTGTAATTGCTCAGCGTGCCCAAGTTCATCTTAAAAACCCATTCAATTTTCTTCATCAGAGAAATATATATTAAAATCTGAGACTCAAAAAGGGCTAACAGCTTTAGTAGGCAAAGTTAAGGTGCAAGGACTTTTGAAATCATGCAATAGTCTCAGCAGCAGTCCAATTCTAGGGGTTCAGAAGTCAAGTGCAGAATCAAGACTAGTACAGGATCTTTGCCCCATTAATGAGGCTGTGCTGTCCATACATGCTATGTTCCTAAACCTTATACCTTGCTAAACAACTCACCCCAATGTGAACTAATAACAGACACCCAGGCAGCCAGAACTCCTATTCTAGTATGTAATGCAGAGGACTAATGAGATTTTACCCAACTTAAAGGAAGCCTACTTGAGGCCCCCACTTAAGCCTTCCCATGGGTAAAAAGGGATGGCTTCAGGAGTACTAACTCAACTGAGAGGACCAGCTCAACAACCTGTAGGATATCTTACTATGGAACTTAATTTAGTGGCCAAGAGATTGCCAGCCTGCCTCTGAGAAGTGGCTGTAATAGCCCTGCTAATTCCTGAAGCCACCAAACTTGACATGGGACAGACTTAATAGTGTATATGCCCATAATATAACTGGGTTGCTGGCCTCAAATAGAAGCGTCTGATTTGCAGACTACCATCTCTTGAAACACCAGATGTTATTAGCAGAGGGCCCTGCAGTTCAGACCAAGGTATGCTCGTCTCTTAATCCTGCCACTTTCCTTCCAGAGGTAATGGAAGGTCCTGGACACAATTGTGAACAGGTAGTCTTGCAGACATATGCAGCTAGGATGGTCTTTAACCTCCTTCCAAGAAATTCTAGACCAGGTTATCTTACAGATGGGAGTTCCTTCAGGGAATATGGAACCTGCAAGTTGGTAAAGGGCCCAGGACATGATGCCTGGATCCATCATAAAAGAATATCATAATGTTTGATAATTTTCATTGTAGAAATATTTCCCTTCTTTGGTTAAATGCATTCCTAGATATTTTATTTTTTGTGGCTTTTGTGAATGGAATTTCTTTCTTGATTTCTCTTTCTGTGGATTCATCATAAGTATACAAGAAAGCTACTTTACTGAAATGGTTTATCAATTCTAACAGATTTTGGGTGGAATATATAGATTTTTCCAGTATAATATCATGTCATCTGCAAGCATAATAATTTGACTTCATCTTTTCTAATTTTGATTTATTTTATTTATTTCTCCTCCCTTATTGCTCTTATTAAAAAATCTAGTACTACATTCAAAAGGTGTGGTGAAAATGAGCATACTAGTCTTATTCCAGATCTGAGGAGAAATACTTTCAATTTTTCCCCTTTCAGTGTGATATTGACTGTTGTTTTAAGATATATAGCCTTTACGTTATCCCTCTTAGTATTTTTTTCTGTTCTACTTAATACTATTGGTTTAATTCTGTAATTAATACACAGTTATTCTTAAGTGTTGAAACTTAACTGAAAAGTGATCCCTGTTAAATATAGAGTGGGAATAAGAGAGGGAAGAGATGTACAATTTGGGACATGCTCAGGCTGAATTGCCCCAAATGGTAGAGTTAGAAACATACCAGGGAATTCCAATTCAATCCCATCAAGCTTGCATGTACCAATGCCATCTCAATAGTCCATTTGATCAATTTCTGTTCACAATTGATCATTATGATAGGACTAAGAATCAAAGGGATCACATAAACAAGACTAGTGTCTGAAAATACTAACCGATAGAACAAAAAAGGGAGAAAACGATCCAACATGCGAAGCGGGATACACAGAAGACTCATAGAATGTCAGATGTCCTAAACAGCATTCTGGCCTCAGAATCAGCCCTTAAGGCATTCGGATCTGGCTGAAAAGCCCATGAGAGTATTTCAGGCATGGAAAGCCAAGACACTCTGTCAAAAAAAAAAAAAAAATGACCTAAACAAAAGATCTCTGTGAGTGAGATCCCAGTGGAAAGAACAGGTCATCAAAGAAAGAGGTACCTTTCTCTGAAGGGAGGAGAGAACTTCCACTTTGACTATGACCTTGTCTAAATATGATAAGAATCGGTGAACTCAAAAGTCCTCCATAGCTTTGGCAACTCATGACAAGAGCTTAGGGTGATTACTGATGCCATAAACAAGAGTGTCAATTTGTTAAGTCAACAACAGTAGTCACTGTGCACTTACTCCTCATGTAGGATCTCTGTTCTTAGTGTGCTGTACATTGTGATTTAATGCTATAACTAGTACTCCAACAGTATTTTTCACTTTGTGTTTCTATGTGGCTGCAAACTGTTGAAACCTTTACTTAATATATACTAAACTGATCTTCTGTATATAAAGAGAATTGAAAATGAATCTTGATGTGAATGGAAGGGGAGAGGGAGCGGGAAAGGGGAGGGTTGTGAGTGGGAGGGAAGTTATGGGGGGGAAAGCCATTGTAATCCATAAGCTGTACTTTGGAAATTCATATGCATTAAATAAAAGTTAAAAAAAATTCAAGGAATATTCCTCTTATACAAAAGTTGTGGGGGGCATTTATTGTGAAAGAGTGTCGAATCTTATCAAATACTTTCTCTGCATCTAATGAGATAACCATATGCATTTTGTTCTTCATTCTATTGATGTGATTTATGACTTTTATTGATTTATAAATGTTGAACCACCCTTGCATTTCTGGAAATAATCCTGCTTAATTGTGATGTATGACCTTTTTGATGTGGTTTTGGATTCAATTTGCTAGCTTTTTATTGAGAATCTTCACATCTATGTTCATCAAGGATGTAGATCTGAAGTTCTCTTTTCATGGCATGTCTTCAGTTTTGGTATCAAATTAATGCTGGCCTCATAAAAAGATTTTGGCAGAGTTGCATCCTGAGCAATATTTTGAAATCGTGAAATAAAAAAAAGAAGTTAGTTGAGAAAGAGAGTCTTTTTTTTTTTTTTTTTGGCCCTTCATCCAAGAATCTTTGTCATTTGAAAGGAAATATTTAAGTATCTGTGATTCAAATTGAAATATTCTTTTAGAAGTGCATTATAACTTCCTGGAATCATGTTGATGCATTTTTAGAAGAGGAATTCTAAACTAATATAACTAATGCTTTATGTAATAAAAAGGTTGATTAAGAAGTAAAACTCAGTAGTCCAAAAGTGTTAAACATGAAATAGTTATTTAAAAATTTTATTAGTAAAAATATTATTCTTGCTTCTATCTTTAATGACCAAATTAACTAAAAGAATTATATCTAAACTAATATAACTAATGCTTTATGTAATAAAAAGGTTGATTAAGAAGTAAAACTCAGTAGTCCAAAAGTGTTAAACATGAAATAGTTATTTAAAAATTTTATTAGTAAAAATATTATTCTTACTTCTATCTTTAATGACCAAATTAACTAAAAGAATTATATCTATCTGCCTTTGTTTTCATAATCCATTTTGTTAGTAAGTTCCTGCAAATTTTGATGCAATATCTAGACGGATTGTTTCTGAAATTTCCTGTAGATCTTTCAGGTGCTTTAAAGTGCTTGAAATGGTCAAACATTTATCACAGGTATATTTCTGTTAGGGAATCAAAATCAACCCTTGGGTGGGTATTGTGGCTTAGTGGATTAAGCCTCTAGCTGCAATGCAGGCTTCGCATATGGACAATTCAAGACTAGGCTGCTCCACTTCCAATTGAACTCCTTACAAATAGCCTATGAAAAGCAGTGTCAGATGGCCCAAGTGCTCAGGCCCTTGCCACTCAATTGGGAAACCCAGATGAAGCTCCTAGCTCTGGCTTGGTTCAGCCCTGGCTGTTGTGGCCATTTGGGAAGTGAAAGATCAGATGAATCTCCGTGTATCTCTCCCAATCTCTCTGTAACTCAGGCTTTCATATCTAGACTACCATATTTTATTAGGTTTGAGGCACACTTCTCTTGATTATAGCAAACAGGTACCATCAGAAGGTAAACTCCAGAGATAGAGAATCTGGAAAGATCTTCTAGCTCTTCTATTTAATGCAGTGGAAACCTAGAGCAAGGAACATCACTGCATTATGCTTCTGAATCAGTTTCTTGAGCTACCTGATGGATATTCTCATAGATTTAGTGTGAATATTTCAACAGTTATTGTAGTGCTTAGTACAGCTCCTGGCTCACAGCAAACTCTCTATAAATGCTAGATACAAGAATCATTGTTCTGTACAATTCAAGTTTCTGTTATGGAAAATTATATACAAGAATTTTTAGCCTTTAAAACATTAGATTTTTGATCATGAGTGTTGGATATGAATATGTCTTAGAAATAAAATTACTGGGTCCAGTGCTGTGGCATGGTGGGTAAAGCTGCCGCTGGCAGTGCTGGCATGCCATATGGATTCCAATTCAAGTCCTGGAAGCTCCAATTCCAATCTAGCTCTCTACTATGGCCTGGAAAATCAGTAGAAAATGGACCAAGTCTTTTGGGCCCCTGCACCCGTGTGGGAGACCTGGAAGAAGATCCTGGCTCCTGGCTGCTGGCTTTAGATAGGCACAGTTCTGGTCGTTGCGGCCAGTTGGGGAGTGAACCAGCAGATGGAAGACCCCTCTGTCTCTCTCTGCTTTTCCTTTTTTTTCTGTGTAACTCTGCCTTTAAAATAAATAAATCTTTAAAAAAAAAAACAAAGAAATGAGAGAGCTGGGAGTTGAACTCAGGAAGTCTGACCCCTTATTCTAAAAAAAAAAAAAAAAAAAAAAAAAAAAAAAAGAAAGAAAAAGAAATAACATAATAATCATTTCCCTCAAGATTACCTTAGACTAATTCTCATTTCTCAATAGGCAAAAAAGTGACAACAAGCATACTAGTAAGTGCTTCTTAACTTCAGGTTGTACTAGAATTTGTTTTTTTTTAATATTTTATTTAAAGAATACAAATTTCAAGCATTTCATACATAGAAATTGGGGAACATATTGATTCTCCCCACCCTACCTTCTTCTTGCTCATAGACTTACCCTTCTTCCTCTTCCCTCTCCCATTCCCATTCCAATTTTTTACAAAGATCTATTTTCAGTTAACTTTATCTTCATAAGATTAACCCTACAGAAAGTACAAAGTTCAACAAATAGTACAAGGAAAAAAGAAAACAAACAAACATTGTTCCTCTACAGTTAAGACAAGAGCTATTCAAAATCATTGATCTCAAAGTGTCAGTTTCACTCCTATATATTATCATTTGTAATAAAATGGATACAACTGGAATTTGACTTCTTTTAAAAATGTATTTGAAGGGAGAGTGATGCAGATGGATATAGAGACAAAGGCAGAGATGGCAGATGTACAGAGAGAGCTGATATCTGACGAATCCAAGATCTCAATCCAGATCCTCTTGGTGGTGGCAGGAACCAAATCACTTGAGGCATCACTAGTTCTTCCCAGTATGTGCATCAGCAGAAAGCTGTCATTAGGAGATGGAGCTGAGTTCTAAACGCATATACTCCAATATGAAATGCAGCAACTTAGTTCCTGGCCAAACACCTACTTCTCAAAATATTTCAAAGAAAATATTAAATTATCATTTAATCTAGCAAGTTAGTAAAAGATCTAGGGCAGCATTGGAGCCTGACCATTGATGTTAAGGCTAATTTATTAGAACATATCAACTAAGCTAAAAAGATATGGTGTCTTCTTATTTTGCTCTATGTTTTGATTTTTACTCTTAAATGAGGAGAGATTAAAATATCACATATATGGTGTTAGGATGTTGAGGATAAATTGACAATAAATAACAACACACAAATAAACGCAAAAAAAAAGAAAGAAAAATTAGGAATTTTTTTCTCTATCCCATTACAATATGTATTTTCCCAGGAATTCTGAGGTTGATATATACTAACATTCACTAAGGTTCTGTTACTCATCATTATCTGTTCAATAATTGAAATTTTTTCTTAGTGATCCCATTCATGGAAAAACTTTATTGACTTTTATTAAGTTCATTGTCAGTATACTTGTATTCTTTAATATTTCAAACAACCATGTAGAATTCTCTTATTTAATATTTATTTATTTGTTTAAAGGACAGAGTTAAATAAAGGCAGAGTCAAAGAGAGAGACAGAGAGAAACAGAGAGAGAGAGAGAGAGAGGGAGAGAGAGAGAGAGGTCTTCCACCCTCTAGTTGACTCCCCAGATGGCCAGAAGGCCAGAGCTGTGCCAATCCAAAGCAGGAGCCAGGTGCTTCTTCCTGGTCTCTGATGAAGGTGCAGGGGCTCAAGCACTTGGGCCATTTTCTACTGCTTTCTCAGGCCACAGCAGAAAGCTGGATCAGAAGTGGAGCAGCCAGGACTCGAACAGGCACCTATATGGGATGCTGGCACTGCAGGCACACAGCAGTGGCCCTATCAAACAACCATATAGAATTCTTTACTAGATATCCCAGGCATGGTCAATTCAACATTCTCAGTGCTGAAAGAATCATTTTCTCCATGAAAAAGACTCAAAATTACAGATTTCTCCATTTCTCATAGTAATATTACTGTTTTCTCAAAGTAGAGTATTCTACTTTGTCTTGTAATCACCCTGTTTCCTGCCTGCTTTCTTCAACTATGAATTAAACAATTTATAAGATCTTGTAAGTCCTCTATGAAGTTATTTCTTTATTCATTTTTCATTTGTATCTACAAAGAATACCTACAAATAACTTACTCATCTGTCTATATACTATGTTCAGAAGTTAGTTTTTGTATGCAAAATTTGTATTACCTATGGAATGCATTTTTTCATGTTAACTCCTTTCCATTCTCCCCATATACCTTTGTGAAGACAACTATTATGTCTTCTCTAACTATGAAGTAGCTTAGTAACTGGCTTTCTGACTGTTTTATTGTATATTCTAGAAATTTGAAAACTGCTTGTTGAACTTACCTACTCGAACATATCCAGTCTACCTTTATTTAACATCTATATGTAAATTCTGATATTTTTTAAGTGATAAAGTAATTTTATTGTATTCATAAGAAAAATAAACAATAGAATAATTTAATAGAATGAAAGATACAAATGATCCTTAAAAGAGTGTGAAAGAAAATTGAGCTTATGCTCTGTACATTTCAGTATTGTGCAATACTGAAATTTATATATATCAAACTATGAGACTTTTAAAAAGTCATTTGATTCAATTAGTTTTAAAGTGGGATTTGTCAAAATGTATTTTTTTATACATTCATTCTTATAATATTTAATTACTTCGGATGTAGCAAAGATATTTAAGGTATATTGAAAGTCATTAAAAGACTCCATGGAATTTAAAAATTCTGATATTTTTAATATTCAAAGTCTTCCCACTGCACAACCAAAACACTCCCTAACTGTACATCATCTGTTTATGTCTTTCAAAAATTTTAAGTATTTGTTTAATCCAAGAGAAAGAGAGCTGAACATGATCATGTCTTTAAGTAATATATTTTTTAATTTAACTGCTATTATTTGAAAATGTTATTGAGGAATGGGGTTAATTTTTCTTTAACTTTGTATCATTCCCAAATCCTTAATAAATAAGATTTCATTCATTCAGTAAAATAAACTGAATTTCTGCTGGCTGAAAATGTCTTTGGAATCTTTATAAAATGCACTAGCAAGATAAAGTTGCTAATTGGAGAATTTGGTGAAAGTAGAACTCATAAAATTTCAGGGTGTGATATTCATGCTAAAACTAAGTATTATGGAAATCCAATAAGAAAATGAAGTGTTTGGAATTCTGTAAGGTTGTAAGAAGAACAATTTAAATTGATAGAACAATTTAAAATGATAGAAGCAGGATGCTTGGCCCAACTCTGGCATTTTTCATCTGAACTGACTTTAGAAATCAGAATGTAGATATATATCATACCCAAGAAGGATTTTATTGAAATAATGCTTTCAATACACCTTGATAAACCCCAAAACTATAATATTCAGTCTCCTATGTTTATCTTCAATCTTAAATATCAGACAATTTTGGAATAAATTTATGGTTATAAATATAAGCCATGATCTGTAATCTGTTCCAGAAACTGGTTTGTGTTACACAGAGCAGGAAATAACCAAAGGATGCAGTGTTCCACCGAAAATGTATTCACTCATTCAAGAATATTTAGCACAAATCTTGAAGAAACAGTGGCATTAGCTTCCCTACCTGCTACTGAAGACACACTGCTAAGTTATGATTTTATGCAGACATATTCCTACTCTGCTTAAGCTAATTTCTTTCTCAGTACTATTGCCACAGTTAATCTGCAGCATGCATGCTAAAAACTATGAAAATAGAAAGACAAAATACCCATTTCAGTATATACAGTTTTGTGGAAGAACAGGTGGCTGATAAAAAAGCCACTCCTTGGTATTGAAGCAATAGCAGCAGTTGAGGAGCAAAGGGCTCTCTTTCCTGTGGAGTTTAAATTAAATTCAGATTTGTTTCAGCAGGCCTTTAATAGAAGCTCTATGATTGGGATGCTTTGGCTTTGCTGATATCTCCACAGGCTTGGCTATGTCGAGGCCTATTTAGTCATTTTGTAAACTCAATAAAATGGTATTAGTGATAACCAACTGCTGTATGTATTAAATTTATGTTCATTATTTGTGACCTTGTGCTACAGTTCTGCAATGTGCCAGTTATAAGAAAAGCATATTAATACTGCTTTCTTTGCCTTTTGTATTTATTGCCAGTATTTTGTCTTCATTATTTTACTTTGTCAATCACAACTGCTAATCCCACTGTCCCATATCCTGCTAAATTTGGCTGGCTTAAAGAAGCTCCTGTCAGAAATCAAGGGAAACTCAGCCTCCGAATCTGCCATTGTGAAAGAATTTAGAAGCTCTTGTTAGCACATGGTACTTCACTGTTAAAGACTTTTAATTGATCAGTTTTGTTTTGTTTTGTTTTGTCTTAGGAGAATAGAAGTGAAAGCTGGATGAAAATTAAACAGAGAAGAAAACAGACTCTCTGTTTTCTTTTTCTCTCTTAATTTTCTTACTTTTATAACTATTTATACGGTTCTTTTTTTCTGTTTGGAATACTTTCAGAGCCGTCATTTCCCTGCAAGCTTTAAAAGCAGACTAGAGTAAGCCTCCAAAACAATACTGATATTGTAGAAGATAGTCATGTGCTGCATTTAGGCTGCAAGGAATTCAGGGATGACCTTAATTCCATTACTGGTTTCCTTTGATATGTATTAAATAACACAATTCAGAAATGAAGGAGTATGCAGGAAAGGATACTTATCCAGTGGTATGTAGAATTAAAATACTTTGAAAATCATAAAATGTGGAATGGAAAGCTCTCTATGTCTTACTTGGAGACATTTAAACTATAAATCTGCATGGAATCAAAGGCTTGTCACGAGCTGCCTGGATATGGTACAGTAGAAAAGAGCACTATAATATATATGAAGAGAAATGATGACAATGATACACTTCATAGAATACTCAAGTTTTAGAGTCAACACTCTGGTGTAGTGGGCTAAGCTTCTGTCTGCAATGCCAAAATTCCATATGGGCGCCAGTTTGTTTCCTAGCTTCTCTTCTTCAGACCCAGCTCTCTGCTAAGGCCTGGGAGAGCAGTAGAAGATGCTCCGAATGCTTATGCCCCTGCACCTGCCTGGAAGACTCTGAAGAATCTCCTGGCTCCTGTCATCAGATGGGCTCAGCTCCAGCCATTGTGGCCATCTGGGGAATATTTAACGGATGGAAGACTTTTTTCTTTGTTTTTCCCTCTGTCGGTAACTCTACTTCTCAAATAAATAAATAAAAATCTTAAAAAATGAAAAGGAACACCTCCAGTTTTTAAAACACTTAGCAAAAACTATAAACTTTATAAGAAAATTTCAACCTGAATAGAATAGGATATAATGAATAACAGTAGGGATTATTTTGATAAATATAAAGAATTTTTCTCAAATTATTTTAAATAAATATAAATAAAATTATAATATCTATTGGAGATTGTACAGAACTTCAAATTAAAACATGTGATTCTCATTTATACTTGTATTTCAAATAATGAATAAATACATTTTTATATAAATATGTCCCAATATTGGATAGAATAAATTTTTGTTTAGTAAATCTGGATATTTTAAGAAAATAGTATTCATTGATGTAAAAAAAAAATAGAACACCATATATATGTGACATTTTCTTTTTAAAAATTAATTAATTAATTAATTTTTGACAGGCAGAGTGGACAGTGAGAGAGACAGAGAGAAAGCTCTTCCTTTTGCCGTTGTTTCACCCTCCAATGGCCGCCGCGGCAGGCGTGCTGCAGCCGGCGCACCACGCTGATCCGAAGGCAGAAGCCAGGTGCTTCTCCTGGTCTCCCATGCGGGTGCAGGGCCCAAGCATTTGGGCCATCCTCCACTGCACTCCTGGGCCATAGCAGAGAGCTGGCCTGGAAGAGGGGCAACTGGGACAGAATCCGGCGTCCCGACCATGACTAGAACCCGGTGTGCTGGCGCAGCATGGCGGAGGATTAGCCTATTGAGCCGCGGCACCGGTAGTGATATTTTCTTTATCTTGTCATCAGTTGATGGACATCTGGGTTCATTCCATGTCTTAGCTCTTGTGAACTGAGCTACAATAAACATGGTGGCACAAAAAACTCTTTCATATGCTTCTTTCAATTCCTTTGGATAAATTCCTAGGAGTGGAATGGCTACATCATATGGTTGTCATATCTGGAAATCATATGGAAATCATTTCTGATTTCTGAGGAACCTCTATACTGTCTTCCTTAATGGTTGTACTAGCTTACACGACAGAATACTATTCACCAGAAAACAACAATAAAGTCTTATCTTTTCTAACATAATGGACGCAACTGGAGAGCATTCTGCTTAGTGAAATAAGAAACCCCCCAAAAAACAAATACATGTTCTGTGATGTGGGATGGTTAATATAGTATAAAAAAAGAAGTATGAGAATGAAGTTAACATCTTATGATTTGATTATTGTTTTAAGCCCTTGTCTATACTCCAGTGGAAGAAGTGGCCTTTATACTTTTTACTTGTTGAACATTATAGTGAATGGTGTGTTAAGCATGTGATTTTTTTTTATTTTTTATTTCTTATTTAGTTATTTTTTAGAATTTATTTGACAAGTAGAGTTATAGACAGTGAGAGAGACAGACAGAGAGAAAGGTCTTCCTTCCATTGGTTCACTCCCCAAATGGCCACCACAGCCAGCGCTGCGCCAATCCGAAGCCAAGAGCCAGGTGCTTCCTCCTGGTCTCCCATGTGGGTGCAGGGCCCAAAGACTTGGGCCATCCTCCACTGCCTTCCGTGGCCACAGCAGAGAGCTGGACTGGAAGAAGAGCAACCAGGACGAGAACCCGGCGCCCTTATGGGATGCCAGCACCGCAGGCGGAGGATTAACCAAGTGAGCCATGGCACCACCCCTAAGCCTGTGATTATAAAATTAATTTAAATATGGTATTGCAAAAATTGAAAGAAAAAAAAAAGAAGAAGGAAAGAGAGGGGATTGAGGGAAGAAAGAAGTATGGTTATCTTCGTAGATTTGTATCTATGAAATGTTTTCTTTATAATAACATAATGTTTATAAAACAGCATAAATGATAGAAGGGAGAAATGCATTTTGCTGAAAAGGTTCTACTTTTTAGTGGTAAAATAACTAGAAATATTCTCCAAACTGTATGCATATTGCAGGATTAGAGCAACTGATTAAAAATGATTAAAAGAGATGTAACTAGGTGTCAGTAAGTAAAAATAAATTTCAAAAAATTTTCAAGCAACCCCCAGAAAGGGGGAAAAGGAAAAATATAACAACAACAAACTGGGAAGAGGAAGAGACAAAATTGAAAGCAAATAGTGAAATAGGAAACTGATCTACACATATGAGTAATTATACTAAACAATAATCAACTAAACTTACTATTTACAATACATATAACCTACAAGAACTGCCCAAGTAGAAAAACAGAGGATTAAAGATATACCAAGGGAATAGTAAATCTTAGTGGATCAGAATATATAATGAATATTGAATAGTCAATATTTAAATACACCAATAAGATTCACAAATCACAAATCTGTAGACAAAAATCACTTACTATATAAGAAATCAAAATTGAAAGAATAGAAACAAAAGAATGTTCCACAATTAATATAGAAAATTATTTTAGCAAATTCATAAGGAAAAATATAAAAGCATTGAAAATTTGAATAACACCTGTGGCTTTTATTTATTTGGACTATTTTATCATTACTTTATTTAAGCCATGTAGCAAATTAAACAAGCTGACTATTTTGCTTAGCTTAAACCCTAAATAGAAGTGTTCCTGAATAGTACTTGTGGAGATTTTAATCACTTACTTCACAAAACTATTAGAATGTACCCCATAAATACAGATGTTTTAAAAAAGCAATGAGTGAAAATCTCTTAACAGTAATCTATCACTATTCAGGTGGTCTGCAAGTATTAGTTTAATTTTCCCAACAATTCTAGGGATAGGTGTCTCTCTTGCCTTCATTTTAAACATTGTATTAATTACAGAAGATACAATAGAATGATAACTAATGTTTTTCAAGATCTTATTTTCACAGGCAATTTTCTATGTTTTTGGTTTGTACTAGCTCAATTAAATTTCACAAAGCAATACATAATCTATGCTATTATGCCAATTTAAAAAAAATGAAGCCTCAGGGCAGCTGAGTAATTTTCTTGAGCTTCTCCAATTCTTGATGAAGATGTAGGATTTCAACTTAGGTAACCTGGCTCCAGCATCTTGAATTCAGCTATGGGGGCATGCTCAATCTTGCATTTCTCACAGAGAAATAAATAGTTGGAAATATTATGAGGAAGAATTACATTTACCCAGAGAATGAAACAGATGAATTATGTTTATCTGTCTTCCAGTTCCCAGCTCTAATCTAAACGTGTGCTTTCTGCTATTCCCTGTAAATTGCTGATAACTGCCTAACTTGAATGCTTACAATAGAAACTTAACTACCTTGGCAGTGAATATAGAATCATTTTAAAAAGTTGAATCTCAATTTGAGAGAGGATAATAAACTGTAGATAATATATATCTCCAATATAAATAATAAAGTATGCCATATCTAAGAATCAAATAAAGGAGTATAATCAACAGGGAGAGAGATTGATTTAGACTGGAAGTAGAGAACTGAGTCATAAGTGCTCTTGCATTTTGGAAGATGTTAAGGAATTGGTTCAGTTTAGTGAGGTTTATTTCAGATTGATGGGCACTGAGATCAAACACATAGAACAGACAGAAACATAAGTAATTGATTTGAAAGGAAAGAAGTTTGTCAACAAATATAGAGTTTGGTCTGACTGTAGGTTTTTCAAAGAACAATTCAATAGAACCAAAGAAATCACAGATGTAAGAATCCAGATGTGATATGCGTCATCCTTAAGGATGACAGAAACCCGGAAAATACCAGGATTTGGAGTTGAGAGGAAAAAAAAAAAGTATGTGTACACCTGGGGCTTATCGCCTAGAACACAGAGATTCAGATTCCAACAGGCCAGAGCACAACTTGGAGCCCATCTGTGGGTTTACTCACCTTGGCGGTGAGAAATGCACAAGGAAGAGCCGCTTTCCCCCAATGGTAGCAGAGCTGCAGGACATAGTCCACTTTTGTATCTGTGATGGTAGTTGGACACACACACACACACACACAGAGATATCTACATACAGTTACACATAGTCACACAGCCACATAGTCACACAGCCACAACCAGCTGCATACTTGTTCACACTCAGTTACAGGTAGCCCCGACTAACTATGCCCCTCCATTGCTGAAATGATTTTATAGACCAAAGGAGCCCAAAGTCAAACTGTTACATTCCAGGGCTGTGAGCAACTAGCCATCATTGGAGCTGTCAGTTACCATGACACTAGTTACCATATGAGAACACATAGATAAGGGGTCAAGCGCAAAAAGCATGGGTTGATAACTTCATCTTCCCAAGTTCATCTCCTCAACAGCATGAAATGGAGCAAAAGGCTTGAATGAATGCGAGAGACTTAATAGCTTAAGAAAAATGCCAAAAAGAGGGAAATCAGCCAATAGTATAGAGCAAACCTCTGCATTACTACGCTAAAGAGTCCCTACAATAACTGGAAGTGTTACTATACACTTTGTGTCTTCACCATAAGCAATAAACCATTGACTGGTTTTATTTCTACTTCCTAGATGTTTCCATTTTTTGTTTTCCAAAATTATTTTGTTGTTTCATTTCTTTCATTGCACATTTCAGCATTCGATCTGATCTTACTTATTTTCTTGATTTGTTAAAACAACTATTTTATTTCTCACTTCTTCCCTTTAGTAATTTAATTGTTCCTTGCTCTAAAACCTTACATCATCCTTCCTTGTATTAGGGGAAATTTGTCAAGTGCGTTAATGCATCTCGCTATGTCCGCCTTTATGATGTGTTCTCAGTGTACCTTTCCTCAACTTTATCTCAGGCAAATCGTCAATTAGGTATTGAAACTTAGGCAGTAGTAAGTTTCTATTATATCTTGGTATATTATGTAGACTTATTTTGTACCATTTATATATAGAAGATCAAATAATTATTTACTTTATCAATATTTAAGTTATTTGTAAGGAGACATTATATGAAATCATCTGTAAGAACAGAATATGAGAGAAATTCTGTCTCCAGAATTGAGGTAACCTGTTGGTTAACCCAATCTTCTATACTGGTTCTTGAGGGATGGTTATGATTTTAGTTCTGATACTACTAAAAGAAGAGCATTTCAAAAAGTAAAACTAGCTTAGCAAAGACTCAGAGTAAAAGTATGTGAAAGGTGGCAGTACCACATTTGCTTTGTATTGCCAGAGCAGAATATATATGTAGAATATACATCATGTTCAGTAAATGACAGAGCTAGGTAAAATAAAAATATGTGGATAGGTCTGGAGAAAAAAAAAAAACAAGTTTACATCAATTTATACAACTTATTGATGGATTTTAACTGAAGTTCTAGAAATTAAAAAAAATTCAGCCGGATCAAACAATTTTAAGCAGAGAAGTAGCATATCAGATCCGTGTTTGTTCTTAAGTACAATAATCCATACACCTGTGTGGTTTACTATGAAATTTATTGTCACAGATGATAAAGTCTATAAAACAACTTTCATAACTGATGTTATAAACACTTACATACCAAGAGAGTCTGCCTAAATATTTAGTCTTTCTTTGTCTCATGTGGTTGATCAGATTGAGTTTTAGCAATTGTAACACGTCAATGAAGCTTGGCATTTAAGTTAATAAGGAATAAATGAAGACATAGCTTGTTCTCTGAATGGTTGTAGCAGTCTACTGAGTTTCATCAATCATGAAGCAGTTCATGCTGGGACCAAACAACAAAGAAAAACATCAACAATGGGGAAGGGAAGGTTGCTGATTCTTTTAAATGGAAAGGGGGATGTATTCGTGATGCTAAAAATCAGAAAATATCACGTGATTACAGATAGAATGTCTGAAGGGCTACATGTTATAACTTTTTCTTATATGGGCAATGATATAGAATATTTAAAGATTAAATTTTTACCCCACTATTATCTAACTAAAACAAAACTAAATTGAATCGTTTAAAAATAATTTTAAGATAACAATTCCATATACATCTAAATTATTTCATTCTTGTATGATTTCATTCTTGTATAAGTCATATTTCCAAGACAGCTTTTTTCAAATTAAGGTTTTGCCTAAAAATGTTTTATAACCTATTATTTAAGAGATGTATACTTATTTAAAATGCTTTTTAAATATCTCGCTAATATAATAAAAATCTCTGTCATATCCTTTGGATTATCCATAATATTTTTAAGAACTATCTCAAAATATATCCAGCTTCCTAGTAGAAAAATAGTTTTCTTTATGCACTCAAGTCAAGTTCAGTTCTAAATTATAATATTCTTTAGAAGATATTTTTTACCTATCCTTTAGCATAATTAATAAATGAACACTTTTCAAAAAGAAGTCATTAATGTAAGATAAAAAGGAATCTAAAATATACATAACATATTTTAAAATATTTATTTATTTGAAGAGTAGAGTGACAGAGAACAGGAGAATCAGAGAGAGAGAGAGAAGGAGGTCTTCCATCCACTGGTTCACTATCTGAATGCCCATAACAGCCAGGGCTAGACCATGCCACAGCCAGGAGTTAAGAGCTCCATCTGGATCTTCCTTGTGGTTGGCAGAGATTCAAGTATTTGGGACATCATCTACCATCTCCCAGGCCCATTAGCAGGGAGGTGGATCTAAAGCTGAGCAGCCACCACCAGAATAAGCATTCTAATGTGGGATGCTGGCTTGGCAATGAGTGGCTTGACTGTACCACAGCACAGACCCCCACAGGTAATTTTTAATTATCAACTAAGATATAGAATCTGAATTATATATTAATATTTTAAGGTTAAAGATGAGTTTTTCTTATAAAATCAGAGTGTCATACCAAAATAATTCACTCAATTCATTTTGTTAATTCAACAGATATCTCTATTGTAATTTGGTAAAGATGCTGTATATATAAATTGTAGAATAATTAGCTATTTTTACAATAAAATTAAAATAAGTAAACATGCTTTCCTTAAATATCATATTATTAGATTATGTTTTGTAAGTATCTCCCTTATCTACTGCCATAAATATATAGCAATGGTTGGTAAAGAATCAAGACAGTAACTTATATGCACAGAGCTAGATTAAAAAACTAAGCATAGCTACAGGATTTAAAATGTGAAGAACTGAACAAGGTAGATGTGGTCAACTAAAGTCTGACTTCTGGAAACCAGTGGATATGACAAGGACTGCAGAATAATAGAAATGCAAAATTACTCATGCCAGTGGTTTGTGGGCCACTGTAGGAGTCAGGTGGAAGAGGGGGATACAAAACAGCCAAATTTAGAAACTGGAGAGGAGTTAACTTAGTCAAGAACACACATAAAGAAAACTTCATGCTATTGCATCTTCAATCAATGACTTATTTGCTGCTCCATTAATGGGACGATTGTACAACAAACTAATTACAGGATTGAGACAATTCACTTATTGGCTTGGATCTGATATCTTTTCAATATCCCATAAATTTAAGGATTGGGGAACAGTAAAATCCTTTAAATTTAGCCAAAGGCAATGTCAATCTCACTGAGACCAAGAGTAAGTGATCACTCAATTATTATACATATTAATATTATTGCAAAAATACAAATCAAAAAGTAATGAGAAAATAAATATTCCACTCATGATAAAAATGAAAACCAAACTTCGCAAAGATTTTGAAGAATCAGATGAAGAAATCTATTATCAAAAACAGAAACAGAAATATAATTTTTTTTTTCTGACAAACAGAGTGGACAGTGAGAGAGAGAGACAGAGAGAAAGGTCTTCCTTTTGCCGTTGGTTCACCCTCCAATGGCCGCCGCGGCTGGCGCACTGTGGCCGGCACACCGCGCTGATCCGATGGCAGGAGCCAGGTGCTTCTCCTGGTCTCCCATGGGGTGCAGGGCCCAAGCACTTTGGCCATCCTCCACTGCACTCCTGGGCCATAGCAGAGAGCTGGCCTGGAAGAGGGGCAACCGGGACAGAATCCGACGCCCCGACCGGGACTAGAACCCAGGGTGCCAGCGCCGCAAGGCGGAGGATTAGCCTAGTGAGAAATATAATTTTTTAAAACATTTATTTATTTGCAAGTCAGAGTTACACAGAGGGAGGAGAGGCAGGGAGACAGAGAGAGAGAGAAAGGTCTTCCATTCATTGGTTCACTCCCCAAATGGCCTCAATGGCTGGATCTGTGCTGATCCAAAGCCAGGGGTTAGGAGCCAGGAGCTTCTTCCGGGTCTCCCACATGGGTGCAGGGGCCCAAGTACTTGGGCCATCTTCTATTGCATTGTCAGGCCATAACAGAGAGATGGATGGGAAGAGGAACAGCCAGGACTAGAACCAGCACCCATATGGGATGCTGGCGCTTCACGCCATGTGTTAACCTGCTGCACCACAGCGCTGGCCCCCAGAAATGCAATTATGATTTAATCAAGAAGATACCTTGGGGCCAACACTGTGGCGAATGGGTTAACGCCCTGACCTGAAGTTCTGGCATCCCATAAGGGCACCGGTTCAAGACTCGGCTGCTCTACTGCCCATCCATCTCTCTGCTATGGCCTAGGAAAGCAGTAGAAGATGGCCCAAGCCCTTGAGCCCCTGCACCCACATGAGGGACCCAGAAGGAGCTCCTGGCTCCTGGCTTCGAATCAGCTCAGCTCTGGTCATTGCATCCAATTGGGGCGTGAACAATTGGATGGAAGACCTCTCTCTCTGTTTTATACCTCTCTCTGTGTAACTCTGACATTCAAATAAATAAATAAATCTTTTTTAAAAAAGAAGATATCTCAAAATGTTTTTAAAAATGTAGGTGGACATGAAAGAAATAACAGTGGATATGAAAATTACCAAGCGATATGAAAATTAAAAACAATAACTGAAGAACAAACCGAATAAATCTGTCTATATATTTGTGTGTATACAAGCATAGTCCAAAAAATTATGGAAAAATGAATTAATAAATGAATTCATTTTTATATACAATTTTAAAATTCATTTGTAGTTTTTTATAATACATATCTTCCATGAGATTTTCAAGCTGATTTGTATACATGCATATATCAGTTTTTTCATTTTCCATTGATTGTTCTTTATTTTGAATGATTTTGTGCATGTAACTAAATATGATCACCAGCATAAGGGAGGGAGGGGTGAATACTAGTTCTAGGAGATAGTAATTTGTAACATTTTGTTTCTTAAAGAAAAAATAATGAAGCATATTTTCCAAAATGACCAAATTTATTAGTGTATATTAATCATAGGCTATTTTATTTTATTATATTACCCTCTACATTCCCATTTTGTTGAAATAATAATTTGCTGTTGATAAAATAATTATTGAAATGAAAACAGTTATGATAATTTGGTTGATTTTATGTATCTAAAAGTGGGACATCTATATAACTAAAAATTTTTCATGCTTTTATACTTTGGTTCTAGAATGGTTAGAAACAGTAGAAAAATTAATTATTTAAATGTACATTTGAAATCTGCATTGTGAAACAGTGGGTTAAGCTGATGCCAGCAATGCCGGCATTCCATATAGGTACTATTTGGAATCCCAGCTGCTCCACTTCAGATCTAACTAGCAGCTAATGTGCCTGGGAAAGCAGTAGAAGATTGTACAAGTGTTTGACCTCTGCCACCCATGTGCTAGACCCTGATGGAGGACCAAGCTCCTGGCTTCATCCTGGTCCAGCCCTGACCACTGAGGCAATTTGGGTAATGAACTAATGGATGGAAGGTCTCTCTCTCTCTCTCTCTCTCTCTCTGTCTCTCCCTCTCTGTAACTCTGCCTTTCAAATAAATAAACAAAACTCTTTAAGAGTAAATAATTGTGTGTATATTTGTAATATATCATTAATTTATAGTTTAAATGATCAATATCAATACATATTGATATGTAAATGTTTATACATATAAATACAGATATATAGATCATAATAGATACAGATATAGATATACGAGAAAGAGAGAGAGAGAATGAGCTCTTACTGAGAAAACAAAATGTCTTTGATTCATCAGTCTAGGAAGATAGATACAGAGTATTTAAAAACAAAACCATTATATCCCAAGGTCATTCTGTAACTTTAAATTGTCATAGCAACTGTTGTTTTGAATCACCATTTCTTTCTTAGTCACTTCAGAAGTTTGTTCTCTACTGGAAAAATGAGAGACTACCAGAAACTTGTTTGAAATTGCATCAGTATGAATGCCATGTCTTACTCTTACTGGAAGATCTGATTGGTTTTGACACAGAGAAAGTGCCTTGATTTCCAATCCAGATGAAGAATATCAGATGAAGGCTTTCTAAATACACCGTTCCTTATTTATCACAAATTTGTAGTTTTCAAACGAATAGGGTGCTGGACTTCCTTTGCAGTCCCAAGTTGATATTGATCCTTTTAAAATAGTCCTACCTTAATTTGAGTCCATCAAAAGACTCTATTTAATTTTTATCTAGGTTCCACCCTTCTCCTAAATATAATTGCTACATTTTTTTGCCATTTTGCTGAGATGTACATTGTAGATTTAGAATGAGATTCCTCTTGCTGTAATTAATCAATATACATGACTTCATAAACTATAGGCTTTTCCTGACTGCCTCAGGGTAACTGGACTAAAGATAGACTAGATAAACTAGATAGATAGATAGATAGATAGATAGATAATCTCAATGTTATTCACTAATCAAATTGAGATATTTAAACAATAGTTCAGAAAATTTGAGTTCCAGGAAGTAGAAACAGATATTGTTTATAGCCTAAGAGGATGCTTCAACTTAAAAATTCTTTTATTTTAAAGATTTATTTATTTATTTGAATGTCAGAGTTACACAAAGAGGAGAGGCAGAGAGAGAGAGAGAGAGGTTTTCCATCTTATGGTTCACTCCCCAATTGGCCGCAACTGCCAGAGCTGCGCTAATCCAAAGCCAGGAGCTTCTTCAGAGTCCCCCAAGTGGGTGCAGGGACCCAAAGACTTGGGCAATTTTCTACTGCTTTCCCAGGCCATAGCAGAGAGCTGGATGGGAAGTGGAGCAGCCGAGTCTTGAACTGGCGCCCATATGGGATGCTGGTGCTTCAGGACAGGGCGTTAACTCACTGTGCCATAGCACTGGCCCCTCAACTTAAAAATTCTAATGTAGGGCTGGGGCTGTGGTATAGCAGATTAAACCACTGTCTGCAAGACCAGCATTCAAGAGTGCAGGATCTAGTCCAGGTCCAGGTTAATATTAGAAATATTAACCGATTCTTAGATACTGAATCAAAAGTAACTTCATAAATATAATCAAGGGTGATCTGATATATACTGCTAACATCATTATTAATAGATATACTGTAATTTCCATTAAATTTGAAACTAAGACATGCGTGTGCTACTTTATTGTTTCTATTGTCCTGAGTGGTACAAGGAAATACAGAGTGACAGTTAAAGGCAGAAAAAAATATCTAACTTTTATATAATGAGAACTTTTACAGGGTGAATATAAGATGAGCAAGTGAGCCTAATGCAAGATCAACATTTAAAAATCTATATTGGGCTAGCATTGTAGCTCAGTGGCTTAAGCCACCACTTGTAATACTGGTTTACCATATCAGTGTGCCTGCTCAAGTCCCAGATCCTCTACTTCCAGTATACTTTCCCGCAAATGCACTTGGGAAAGCAGCTGATAGCTACCACCTAAGTGGGAGACATGAATGGAATTCTGGGTTCTGAGATTCAGCCTCTCCCAGCCGTGGCTGTTGCAGTGACTTGCGGAGTGAACAAACAGAATGTCTCTTCCTCTCTTTCTGTCTCTCTTTTATTTTTCTTGCCATTACCTTCAAATAAATAGATTTTTAAAAGTGTGATGGGACTGGCACCGTGGCACAGTAAAATAAGCTTCTGCCTGCGGTACCAGCATCCCACATGGTTGCCGGTTCGTGTCCAGGCTGTTCCTTTTCTGATCCATCTCTCTATTTATGGAAGAAAGCAGTGGAAGATAACTCAAGTGCTTGGGGCCCTACACCCATGTGGGAGACTCACAGGAGCTCCTGGCTCCAGACTTCAGATTGGCCCAGCTCTGGCTATTACGGCCATTTGAAGAGTGGACCAGTAGATGGAAGACCTTCCTCCCTGTCTCTCCCTCTCTCTGTCTATAACTCTAGCTCTCAAGTAAATAAAAAAAAAATCTTTAAATTATGGATGTACAAAGTTATCATATTTTATAAATAAATACTTTAAATTATTTTATTATATTTTATAATATATTTTATTATATCATATTTTATTATAATATAATATATTATATATTATTATAATATAATATATTATAGAATATAATATAATATATAAATTATATATAAATATATATTATATATTGATACATTATTTATTTATAAAATATGATAACTTTATAAAATATGTTAACTTTGTACACTCATAATAGAAAATCATTAAAATGAAATAAAAATTAATATAATGAGAAATGAATCTATCTAAGGATGTAAATGATTTTTATCTAGAAATATATAAAACATTTTAAAATACATATAATACATGAAAAAAAATAAAGTTGCTGCTTTTCTGATATATTTAGTTTCAAGGAAATACTTAGAACTATCACAAACATGTTTTTGTTTTAAAATCCTTAAATTTTTCATAAATTTTATATACAAAGAAATAGCAAACAGGAGGAAAGACAGCTTTGCAGAATAGAATATGGAAGTTTTCCTATTAAATTTCAAGATATGCTATAAAACTTAGTAATTAATACAGCATCACTATAGAATGATCACAGAGAAATAGATCAATGGTACAGAATAAAGAACTCAGAACAGACCCACACATTTATAGAAACTTGATGTTTGACAGAGTGCCTTTACAAATCCCTGGAAAGAGAATGGCTAACCTAAAAAATGTTCCTGAAATAGCTGGTTATTGAATTTTGTTTTAAAAAAAGATAACACACTGTTGTTTTTAGGAATAAAATAATTCTCTTTCATATTCCCTAACGACCAGCTTTCCAAGACTGATGATAGGTTCAACACATTCCCAACTCAAGAACCAAAAATTCCAGACTGTTGGACAAGTAAAGTCTGTATTTACTATTCAGAACCTTGTGAACGTTCCTGAGTTTGGAACAGTGTCTCTGTTTCAAATTGCCAAGTGTGTGATCTCCAGATGGTAAGAGACAGTAATGCATCATTCTATTTTTTTTTAAATTTATCTTCATTTTAAAAGCAAAATTTTAAATAGACACATAAAGATTAAACTTATTATGTGCCATGTGGTGTTTCAATATTAGGATTTTAGAACCTTTTATAATCTCTTCTTACTTAATGAAGGCATTACAACCTTTGCTCTCTGAGAACAATATGGGCAGTGAATTTTTCAAATAAATAAGCGTAGGCAGGTATAATTATTTACATTAATATTTAACATGAGTGTCAGTAAGAAAATAAATATGTCTTGCTTTCTGAATCTTTGTCTTTACTTTTAAAACTAAACATATTATTTTAAAATCAATTTTTATTTATAATGTGCACAGAATGCTCTACAAAGAATGATCTACACATCTGAGAGCAGAAAGAGGTAGAGTGAGGAAGGAAAGAAGACTGCCTTTTGAGGCTAAGCCTCAGAAATGACCCAGCTCTTCAAGGATTGCTGGGTGGAGTGTTTGGATTCAGATCAGCAGCAATCTTGCCATCTGGAAGCTTTAATTCCCTGCAGCTAGACATTTTTAAAAAAGCTGCTCATCCCTTACGGTAAACTTAGCATTTCTGCTGTCCTGGCAACTATGCGCTTGGTGTGCAGGCTGCCTCTGGCTATTAAGTTATTCTTGTCAGATTACCTCCTCTCCCAGACAGACTGGAGCCCATGGAGTAAAGTCTCTGGCTGGATGCAGCATGCAGTGAGACTGTGCCAAGTTCAGATAGGATTGTGTTACTTTTCATAAACTTCATTTCCTGGAGATGTGGGGGGCAAGTGAAAGGTAGTATTTTTTGGAGATGTGCAGGAAAAACTTACTACTAAGCCTTCATGTACAGATAGATAGAGAGGAACAACACATGCAGAGGTACAGAGGAAAATCTAACTATTAAGAACAGGTTTTGGGGGGCCGGCATTGTGGCTCAGCAGGTTAACGCCTTGGCCTGAAGTGCCAGCATCCCATATGGGTGCCGGTTCTAGTCCTGCCTGCTCCACTTCCCATCCTAAGTCCTTGGGCCCCTGCACCCACGTGGGAGACCTGGAAGCTCCTGGCTCCTGGCTTTGGATTGGCGCAGCTCCAGCCATTGCGGCTATCTGGGGAGTGAACCATTGGATGGAAGACTTCTCTCTCTCTCTCTCTCTCTCTCTCTCTCTCTCTCTCTCTCTCCACCTCTCTCTGTAACTCAGTCTTTCAAATAAATAAAATAAATCTTTTTTTAAAAAAAAGAATAGGATTTGGGAGCAATAAATGTACATTTGTTGCTCAAATATTGGGGGACAAAATGAAAGCCAAGTTTTAGATGCCTTTCATAAGGTGCCTTTCACAGGTGTGGAGAGAAGAGGAACTATGTAGAAACATTACACAACTAATTCCCTAAGATAACTTTACATGAAAAAATATTTAAATAGAGTCTTTCTCTTGTTTAGGAAAATTGTTCTCTCAACAGACAGATATAGATACACATGTGATAATAATGACAAATTTATATCTGGTGATAATGAAATAAATAGTAGATGCTGGTAGAATTTTACAAAGATGTTTCCATAATAGTTCTGACTGGAAAAAGAACATTGATTCATGCAGGAAATCACATGGATAAAGACTTTCCAGATGTCAATACACAGGTAAAATATAATTCAAAGGAGAAATTGAGGCAAGCATTTGGCTAGAGGTTAAGACACCAATCAAGATGCCCACATACAATATCAGAAAGCTAGTGATTTGACTCGCAGCTCTAAAACTTTGTCCCAGCTTCCTAGTGACGCAGACCTTGGGAGGCAGCAGAAAATACCTCAAGTGATTGGGTCCCTCCTACTCATGTGAGACCTAGATTGAATCCCCTGCTTGCAGTTTTGGCCTGAACAAGCAAAGAAGATTGCGGGCATATGGGTACCGAAAGCAGATGGGAAATTTCTCTGCTTGTTTGCCTCTATTTCTCTGTCTTTTTGATATTAAGTAACTAATTAATTAAACTTAAATAGTAAAAATACAATAAACACAAGACTCAATCTACTACAGAAATTGCAAGATCTACTGATTATTGCAGAATCTTGTGTAATAAATAGACAACACATTTATTTAAAACACAAAAAGTGCTTTGAACTATACAGAAAGTTTCTTCACTAAGACACAAGATATTTTGAATGTTTACTTGTTTGCTACATCAGTTAGGATATTTAAATATATTATCAAATTTTGGTTTCAGCTAATGTAAAAGAAATTTTAGTTGCTCACACAAATTATAGACACCTGGAAGCAAGTTTGGAGGATACACAAGCAACGGGTAATGTCAAAAGTTATATTACCTAGCAGACACATAAATAGTTTTTGTTTATGTCCTCGAGTATAGATGCTGCTAATGCATCTCTGATGTGACTATCCCTGAATACCAAGAATGTTGATAAATTCACTGCCAACACTGTCACCTGAATGTTCATGTAGCTGTCTTCCCTGATGTAGACTTCAGGAGAATAGTTTTTTCATAATCGTTGCTCTTTCTATTTCCATCTACAACAGATGTAAGTGACTGAAGAGGCCTTAATCACATGCTGTTGTGTCTAAGAAAGCAAGTGTCAGACAGTTTAATCATTCATGGTGGGAGATAAGCTCTGCCTTAATTTTTGTGGTGTTAATTCATGGTCAATCACTCTACAGTCTCTTCAACATACATATAACTATGAGTTAGAGTGTACTGTAGTTCGTAGCATAATATCATTTTTACTCAAAATGCCATGATCTTCCCAAAAGTATTAAGGATCTCACATTTTATTTAATAGTCCAAGAGAGTCTTGTGCTCAGGCTACTTATCCCCTACTTACCCACTTCTTAACTGGCCTTTTATATATGATTTTCATGCTTACGAATATTCCAATGGATAACTCAAGTGTTTACGATGGATTTATGTCATACATTTTTAAAAATTAAATGAAAACACATCACCTGCATATGACATTAGACATTTAGAATACTCAGTTGTCTATTAAAATATCATTCCATAAATGATAGCTATGACACTTCATGCTGATATATGCAATCATTCTTTATAATTAATAATAATAAAGTAAAAATAAATTAGAATTCTTATATCTGAGTTATATTTCTTCCTCTTGTTCAAGTTGGTAATCAAGAGCATCAAATCTCACTAAGTCACAAATGACTGAGAAGTATGAATTACTGCAATCCATCAGAATGTATAATTTGCCTCAAAGAATTCTACATGGATTTAAGAAAGGTATAAGCTCAATGTAGGCAGATTAATACCTTTATCTCTCAATAATCAGGTAGCTGAATGTGCTGAATCAAATAAACTTTACATTTCATTAAGACCTAAACAGGTTTAAAATATATTCTTATTATTAAGGCAAGCATATTATTTGAGCAAGGTTCAAACAAAGGGTTTAAAATTGTATTGAAAAGTTAAAGTATGTAGTAATAATTATTCTGTACCTGGTAGGGTTTAATCTGAAATAAATTATCTAGGAGTGGCTCTGTGACTCAGTGAGTAAAGCCATAGCCTGCAGTGCTGGCATCCCATATGGACACTAGTTCAAGTCCCAGTTGCTCTCTGCTTTGGCCTAGGAAAGCAGTAGAAGATGGCTCTGCATCTAGGTGGGAGACCCAGAAGAAGCTCCTGGCTCCTGGCTTCTGGCTTCGGATTGGCTCAGCTCCGGCCCTTGTGGCCATCTGGGAAGTGAACCAGTGAACCAGTGGATGCAAGACTTTCTCTTTCTCTCTCTCCCCCCCCCCCCTCCTTCTGCATCCTTGTAACTCTTTCAAATCAAATCAAATCAATCTTAAAAAAAAATAAAATAAATTATCTGAAGAGACCCACATAAGAATCCTGTCACGGGCCTCATGCTTTAGAAGAACCTATGCATCACAAACACTTATGGGAAATAAAAACATTGCAGCAAGTGTGGATTCACTTGAATTCAGTGCTCAATTTAAGGACATCATGTTCTGGAACCATCCCCTCATTACCAACATCATGGAGCCCCGGGAAGTACAGATCTGCATTCTCAAAATCAAAGGCAATGGTCCTTAGGCAAAAAAAGACTGCGGAGTTTGTTGCTGCTGCTCCTGGAACTAACTACACATTTTGTGTAAATGTGCAAGATTTGAACTAGAGAAGCACTTAAGTAAGAGAAAACATGAATTTATTATCAAATTCTTCTCAGTTTGCAGGGGGTGAAATAGGTTCTTACACAAGTAAGTATCACTTTTCAATTGAGATTAATATCCATTTTCTTGACCCGTTTTGTGTTCCTGTTTGAAGAAATTCAGAATCATTTGTACAAAGCAGCTGAGAAACATTTGACCTATTGTACTAATTAAGTTATTTTCAAAATTGGGTAGATAATATAGATAAAACATTTGAGAAATATTATACTAATTCTTAACATAGTTATCTGTAGGAATACTGAATCTTAGAATTGCATATATTTGTGTTCCTATCAAATAAGTACTAAGGTGCATAATTACATTTTCAAAAATTCAATTTTAAGTATTCCACTAGACAATTTAAATTGAAACCACACATAATTATAATTTGTGGTTTGTCAAGTATTAACAGAACACTTCAAAATAAAAATGTATATTTTTTCAGGTTTTAAATTTACTTTCCATTCTATTTATAGATTTTAAGCATTCTATGCATATATTTAAATGCAATTAACTTAATTTTGACTCAGATCATTATTGTTAATGGTGATTTGGATTAAATAAATACAAAAATATACATTACTTATACTATTTTTAAATGATATATATTTATTTTATTACTCATCCAAGTGACACACCCATCAAAAGCTTGACTTAACTGAGCAGGCTTCTTCTTGCATCTAGGCACATGAACTTCCTGTTATCCTGACCATTACTGACCCCATTCTAAATGGCCTAACCACAGACATCTGTCCCTGATTTTTCTTGGAAAATCTGCTTTAAAAATGTAATTGTAAATTTCTTCTCTGACCTGTTGAGATGCAAATCCTTTTTAAAACTCCTCTTACCAATTTAAAATACAGTATCATCATTCTCAAAAATATAGAAGTCATTCAAGAAAGATACTGCTGCTATCTTTCAGTCTCTGTAGGTGGGGAGAGGCCTAAGTTATATGGATATTTTTCTACAAAACAGAAAACTGTCTCCTGTTATGAAGATATGAAAAAGTTTACTTTTCCTTTAGGTAAGATATGCTCTTTAGTTCCACCTTTATCTCCTACCTCAGCTCTTTAAAATTCCTTGCCTAATCTGTCTCCATAATTCAATCACATTTAATAAGCTCTTATCACCTGCTTGATTTTGCCTAGCATAATTTTTGCTAAGATACAAGTATCATCAAACCATATATGAATCAAAATAGTTGAGAAAATTGAAATTTAAATCACAATATACGTATATTTTTCAGCTGTACCATTATTACAATATTTGTCGAGATAAAGGTTTATTTTCACTTATTAGCAAGATTTGTATTTCTAAGTACAAAGTATTCAAAAATTTTATGGAAATGCATAGCTTGAAATAACTATGCATATATTTAAAATGTTTTGCTCCAAAATAAGAATGTTACTTAATTCGATTTTCCATGAACTTTTTGAAGAATCTTCAAATCTAGACATATAATCTGAAGTCTCCTAGACTTTATCAAAAATTAAAAGCAGGTAGGGCTGGCGCCGTGGCTCAATGGGCTAATCCTCTGCCTTGCGGCCCCAGCACACCGGATTCTAGTCCTGGTTGGGGCACCGGATTCTGTCCCGGTTGTCCCTCTTTCAGTCCAGCTCTCTGCTGTGGCCCGGGAGTGCAGTGGAGGATGGTCCAAGTCCTTGAGTCTTGCACCCGCATGGGAGAACAAGAGAAGCACCTGGCTCCCAGCTTCGGATCAGCGCGGTGCGCTGGCAGCAGCAGCCATTGGAGGGTGAACCAACGGAAAAGGAAGACCTTTCTCTCTGTCTCTCTCTCTCACTGTCCACTCTGCCTGTCAAAAAAAAAAAAAAAAAAGCCGGTAGATTTTTTTTTTAACTTTTATTTAATAAATATAAATTTCCAAAGTACGGCTTTTGGATTACAGTGGCTTTTTCACCACCATAACTTCCCTCCCACCCACAACCCTCCCATCTCCCACTCCCTCTTTCATCCCATGCACATCAAGATTCATTTTCAATTATCTTTATATACAGAAGGTCAATTTAGTATATACTAAGTAAAGATTTCAACAGTTTGCACCCATACAGAAACACAAAGTGTAAAGTACTGTTTGACTAGTTATACCGTTAATTCACATAGTACAACACATTAAAGGCAGAGATCCTACATGAGGAGTAAGTGCACAGTGACTCCTGTTGTTGATTTAACAGTTGACACTCTTGTTTATGATGTGGGTAATCACCCTAGGCTCTTGTCATGAGTTGCCAAGGCCATGGAAGCCTTTTGAATTCGCCAACTCCAATCTTTTTTAGACAAGGTCATAGTCAAAGTGGACGTTCTCTCTTCCCTTCAGAGAAAGTTACCTCCTTCTTTGATGGCCCATTCTTTTCTAAAGGCTCTATGAACTCTCATGTAGGATAAATTTCTAGCTAGCTGTAGTCATTAGCAAGAAAATCTTGAAGAATATATGAATAGAAATAAATAGAAATATGCACGATACATGTAAGGAACAGAGTTTTGAACAAATCAGGGATGAGGAATGCTGCCTACTTATCCTGATTAAATCTTGGTTTATCTAAAACCTGTGAGCAATTGTAGGTTTTCATAACTGATGAGATCTACAATTACCATTTCCCTTGTCTTCACACGAGGAGCATTTTCTAAATAAAGCCCTTCATTTTGTACCAAAAATGATTGGTTTCACTACAAAAGACATTCCCTAAAGTACCTTATAATAATTCAAATGTTAAGCCATATCCTAACAAATCATTTGGTCCTTATCAAAAGTGAAATACTGTTCACATACGAAAGCTAATTATCCTCATATCCAACATCTGTTGATATCCTCTGCATTTTCTCTTAAATACTATTGTTTTTCCTTAATACACCACCCCCAAAACATCATTAGAAATGAGGGATATAATAAAGGAAAAGTCACATAATATTCAAGAAACTAATAAAATTGAGTAGCATATTACACAAAATGGAGGGAGTTACATAATTCTTTTCTCAAAAAAATTTATATAAATATATATATATATATCAATCATTTCTAAAGAATGTATAATTTTTATTAAATGTAAGATGTAAAATTGAGCTCCATTAACCAGTATAGATTATCCTACATGCTTAAATTATTAAAACAGGAATCTGGAAAATAAGTTTGTCTTCTGTTGTTAAAAAAATTAAAAAAAAAAAAAAACAAAACATAACCAACCAAACAAAAAACAGGCCCCCATTTAAACAGATATAATTTTTTATCTATAATATAAATACAATATTTATGTTATTATCGATTATACTCATTAAATATCATCATTGGTTAATGGATATAGTGCATTTATATAGAGCCTTTTGGCCCATAAAATAATTTATAAAGCTATCTATCAAGTTGTATTTCAAATATTTTCTTTTTTTAAAATATTTATTTATTTTATTTGAAAGGCAGAATTACATAGAGAGAAAGAGAGATCTTCCATCTGCAGGTTCACTCTCCCAATGACCCCAGTGGCGAAGGCTGTGCCAGGTCAAAGCCAAGAGCCAATAGCTTCTTCCAGGTCTTCCATATGGATATAACAGCCCAAGTATTTGGGCCATTTTAGCTGTTTTCCCAGGCACATTAGCAGGGGGCTGTATCAGAAGCGGAACAGCCAGGGCTCAAATCAGCAACCATATGGGATACCTGTGCAACAACTTTAGCCACTTTACCACAGCACCAGCCCCTCAGATATTCTCTACTCAGGCGATACACTTCACAGGTTATGTTATAATGAGAACTATGCATTATATAACCTTTCCTTGGTTATATCATTTTAACAGCAATTTATTTTTCCCAGAACAGTTGCCTAAAATGTATGGTTCCATAGTATCCTTTCATATGTAATAGGATGGACTCAATGGATGATTAAACTTGGATTATTTTTTTATTAAGTGCAAGCCATCTGATGATACTATGGAAGTGGTATCAACTTCACCCAATTCTTGCACATTGAGAGAAACTTTTGAAAAAAAATCTGTCCTTTAAAAAAAAAAAAAATATGAGCTGGTATTGCTGAACAATGGATTAAGCCACACCCAGCAATGCCAATGTCTCATATCTGTTCCAGGGACTCAAGTCCCAGTTGCTCAGGTTCAAACCAGCTCTTTGCTAATGTGCCTGGGAAAGCAGCAGGAGATGGCTCAAGTTTTTGGTTCCTGTACCCACAGGGGAGACCTGGAAGAAGCTTCCAGATCCTGGCTTCAGCATGGCCCAGCCCCAGCCATGGTGGCCATTTAGGGAGTGAGCCAGAGAATGGATGATCTCTCTCTCTCTCTTGCACAACTCCTCTCTCTGTAACTCTGTCTTTTAAATAAATGAAAAATAAAATCTTTAAAAAATATGTAATGTTTGCATTTCACTATATTTTTTAAATATTTATTACCTTTTGAAATAACATATTTTTAATTTATATACACTCAAAGGCTTATATTCACAACATTTACAAACTACAATTAGATTTAATTACCATGTGGAAGCTTAATAATCAAGTAAAAATCTATGCCAAATATAAGTATAAGCATATTAACCATTTTTGAAGAACAGTATATTTGGATATTAAATAGTTACTGTTAAGTCCTAACTGGCCTACTTTGAGAGAAATAAGAATACAAAAAAGAAGAGATAAGATGAGAATTAGACACACAGTATAGAGCTTGTCAATATTATACAATTTTTCCCTGCTTCTTCTGTGAGATAGTAATTTGCCTTGGTAAGTTTTTCATGAAGAAAAAATAAACAAAGGAATACATGAAAAGTAGTTTAAAATGTCAGAGTGAAGCTGTCATTAATATATCATGAGAATTTAATAATGTTTTAATGTTAATGAAAGTATGACAGTCAATTAAAAATAGAAAAAATAAAATAATGGTGCCTACTGCTTATCCATTGCTGGAAAAACCTTAATTATGGTCTATTTTCTCAAAATGAAGATACAAAAATGTTATTCCATATATTTTTATTGGTGAATTCTGATCGAAGCTTTTAACAGAATTAAGAGCTGTTCTTCACTTTCTTGAAGCAAAGCTGAAAGTAAATTAATATAATATTCTTATTGGTGCCTTCTTACCACAAAATTTCTCCCATAAATAACTTAGAAGGAAACACCACATGTGCACCAAAGAAAAGGGTTAAAGAAAAAAGAAAGTGCATATGATTTACTGAAGCTGAAAGTCCCCTCAATTTCATGACCATTTGAGCATGAAAATTGTTTAAAAATATTTATGGCTTCAAATGAATATATTCCACTCAGGGATGCAAATTGTAGCTCAGGGGATCTTAACACTTATGCAAGTTTATAACTTAAAAACTCTGGACCAGAAACACAAAACAGATTCTGTGTGAATATTTATTTCCCAAAGTACAATTCAATAAACACTGAAGTAATTTGGGAATAAGCATTTGAATAAAAAAAATCATACGTACACTTAAAGAGCTACCTGATAATCATGTTCATATTTAACACATATGAAAATAGTTCTGAAAAATTCATTCTTTGTGCCATGGACATTAAACATTTATAGACATACAAACACACACCTACATATATGAGTATACATATATCATATATTCATTGAATAAATTTCAAAAATATTTAGCTAGAGGTAATGCTAATGAAATTCAAAGGTAGAAATTAAAGAAAGCATGGAATATGAAATCGAAATATATTTTATTTGCTCTCAAAATATGAAGTCAGTCACTGGAAAATGGGAAATGTACTGCCTCATTACCAGTGATAATTACTCTAAAGAATTGAATCACTATTAAGCAAATTAAAAAGCAAATAAAACTCAAGAGGCAGATGGTTTGAGGACTATCTTATGGTCTCTTTGTTTCTCTTTATATAAATAAAATTATAAAAAAAAATCTAAACAGAAATGAGCAAAATATGTACATACAAGATTCATCAAAGGTAAACAGACAAACATTTATTACTTGATTACCAGTAATGTGAAACAAATTACAGAGAGTATGGTCTAAGTTCAGGCATGGAGGCAGGTTCCCAGTGAATGTCTCATGATATGAACTTGTCTTTAAGAATTGTCATTGATATCGCTTCTCGGCCTTTTGGCTAAGATCAAGTGAAGAATTGTCATTGATATAAAAATTCTATATTACCAGACGAGGAAGAATGCTGGGAAATGGACTTGCTCTCAGCTAGTAAAGCCATAATGAAAAAATAATCGAGATAAATAGTAACATAGAAATCATGGATATAAATCTTTAAATTACAAACACAACAATTATTTTATCCTTACCATAAAATTCTTCTTTAAAAGCCAAAATCATGAATGAGCAACCATGTTGGTACTTATCAGAACTGTTTATTTTTAATTGTAGAAAAGACAATATTCTCTGACTTTAGATCAGCACAGATATTTGTTTATTTTTCTATAGCTTCTCTGTGTAAAAATCCTACCCAATGAAGAGTACAGGTACATGGGCTGTAATTTAGTGTAATTATGCACTGCTTCTGGGTTAAGAAACAAATGGAACTCAGTAAATCTCACAGTGTCAGTGAAAGGCATGACTGACTTAATCCTTTAATTCTATTGACAAAATTCCAAGAGCTTTGGTTGTCAAAGCTGAACTGTTTGTCAAGGGCCATAGGGATGGTAGAATAAGAAATCATGGGGCTGGCACTATGGCACAGCAGGTTAAGCCATGACTTGCAATGCTGGTATCCTTCACCAGAGTGCTAGTTCTAGTCCCTGTTGCTCCACTTCTTATCCAGCTTTCTGCTATTGTGCCTAGGAAGCAGCATATGTTCAGGTACTTGGACCCCTGCCACCCATGAGAGAGACCAGGATGGAGTTGCTGGTAATTGGCTTCTACCTGGCCCACCACCTAGCTTTTGTGGCTATTGAAATAGTGAACCAGCAGATGGACGATCTCTCTCTCTCTCTCTCTCTCTCTGTCTCATTTCTCTGTCAGTCCCTCTTTTAAATAAATGATTCTTTTATAAAATGAAGGAGAAATTCTAAGAAATCACTTCTTAACCAGGTATTTACCCATCATGGCCTATGCCAGTTAATATCCCACTACCTAAGTCAACTGTATTAGGAAGATGAGTTCCCAGATCCCGCAGGTTTTGGTAAATTGTACTGTCATTTAAATTTAGTTCAAGTGCATTTTTTAAAAATTTCCCTTCAGACTCATTCTTCAAAGAATTATTTATTTAGAATTCTGTCATTTAATTTCTAGATATTTTGAGATTTTCCATCTCTGTGTTTTTTAATTCTATTTGATTTTATTGTGATCTGAAAAGTTACTTTGTGTAATTTCTATCCTTTTAAGTATGTTACTGTGAGTCAATAGTCAGAATGTGCCTATCTTTGTGAGTATTCCATGAGAGCAAAAGGATGTTTATTCTCCTGCTGCTTGATGAATATCCTATAAATGTCAATTAAATCAAGTCGATAGATATTACTGTCCAATTCATTTATATTCATATGGATTTTCTGCTAACTTTGGCTTTCAATTAAGGGAAAAAATGTTTCTACTTCTTTCAGTACATTGCTTTTGCCTCATATGTTTTGATGCTCTTTCTCAGTCCAGATATATTTAGGTTGTTATGCCTTTTAGAGAACCTATCCCTTTATCATTATGCAATTGTCTCCCTTATCCATTATAATTATCCTTCCCCTAAAGTCAACTTTTTTCTAAAATTACCATATTAATTCCCCCACTTTCTTTTGGTTAGTATTACAGTATTTGTTGTTATACATAGCTTTGTTTAGTACTTACATTTAAATTGAGTTTCTTGATAAAAAAATTGTTCATTTTTTTCTAAATCTGCTCTCACAAACTCTTAATTTTGTACATTTACTCAATTCATAATTGATTATTGATTTATTATGACTATAACTTTTCTATTTGTGGTATCTTGATTGTTGTTTCTCTTTGTTATCTCTTTTTTTGCCTTCTGCTATTTTAATTGAGTTATATATGATTCTATTTAATTTTTCTCTCACCATTTTGCTTCCTTCATTTTATTTCATTAGTGTATTGTTTACTTTCTTAAATTTATTAAAATTTTTGTTTACCTAGAAATCTACAATGTACTTTTTTTGCTAATATGAGTCCACCTTCAAATAATACTACATCACCTCACATGCAATGCACATACTTTTTTGCTTTTAGTACAATGGCTAACTTCATAGGTCAAACTGACTGGCTGACAGCTAGCTGGTGCAACATTACTTATGAATGAGTCTAACAATGTTTCCAGAAGAAATTAGAATTTCATTTAGTAGACTTACTAAAGAGGATTATTTTCATCAATGTGTGTGGACATTATCCAATCCACTGAGGAAATGAATAGTACAAAAAGACAGAGAAAGGGTAGGTTTGATCTCTGCATAAGCTGGGACACTTTTTTGCTGCATTTGGACATCAGCACTCCTGCTTTCTAGACCTCCAGACTCACACTGGGACTTATATAATCAGTTCATCTGAGTCCCAAACCTTTGAGCTTAGACTGGAGACACATGACAAGCTTGCCTGAGCCTCCAAGTCTACGTACAGCACATATGGAATTCTAGAATCCATAATTACATGAACAAATATCTTTTCAGCTTCAGGATTGTATTTGAGTGCTTTTATGATTTCTATCTCCGTCAAATTTACCATTCACATCATGAAGAGTTTTCCTCATTTTATTGAATTATACATCTTCATCATCTTGCACCTTCCAAATTTCTTTAGGACTATTATTTTGAATTCCTTTTCAGGATTACAGTCTATTTTCTTTGCATTCAATTTTGCTTCTGAAGAACTACAGTGTTCCTTTGTAAATGCTATTATTCTTTGTATTTTCCACACTTCTTTGTTCTCTACATTGATGTTGGTACATCAGGTCTAATGGTATCCTCTTCTAATCTTTTTTTTTTTTTTTTTTTTTTTTTTTTTGTGACAGGCAGAGTGGATAGTGAGAGAGAGAGACAGAAAGAAGTGTCTTCCTTTTTGCCGTTGGTTCACCCTCCAATGGCCGCTGCGGCCGGCGCATCGCGCTGATCCGAAGCTAGGAGCCAGGTGCTTCTCCTGGTTTCCCATGCAGGTGCAGGGCCCAAGGACTTGGGCCATCCTCCACTGCCTTCCCGGGCCATAGCAGAGAGCTGGCCTGGAAGAGGGGCAACCGGGATAGAATCCGGCGCCCCAACCGGGACTAGAACCCGGTGTGCCGGCGCCGCAAGGCGGAGGATTAGCCTGTTAAGCCACGGCGCCGGCCCCCTCTTCTAATCTTATGCAGCAGATTTTATAAGGAAAGACTCTCATTTAGGTGTGATGTATGGTGTTAGGAAGGTAGGAGTTTAGGCTTTAGTTCTGAGTAAGAATGGAAGTGTTGTCTTCACGTTATTTCTTCAGTTTGAACAACATTAGTGGTGTCTACAAGTGTTTCAATGAACTGCACGCATTTGTGGAAGTAGAGGTATGAATTTACAATGGATAATGACTGTCAAAGATGTATCTCCACTGCCCCATAGAATTGAAGGATGAGAGTGGGGTATATTTCATCAGGCCCTACAGATTCAACCATGTATGAGAGCATAACATTTGACAATATCTGCTTATGTGGCATAGATCATAGAAGGGCATGCCTCAGGAACTGAAGAGATGACAACCTGTGGCAGTGATAACAGCTGTAAAGCTGAGAATATTCATGTTGGGATGTGCCTAAAGGTCCTGCAGAAGTGACTGCAGATCACAATCGCAGCAGCTATGACACAGAAGTGCTGTCTATGGAAGGGTGTGTCCTTATGCCTCTTAGAAGTAAGTTCCAATGAATGCAGACTCTGGCTGTGGTAGCCAGGAGGCTCAAGCCATGGGCTATGGAGAGACTTGTCCTCAGGCCTCACAGAGCAAGAGCTTGTGGCAGAGGTCCTTCGTGGCAGCTACCACAATGACGGAATTTCCTTTTGCCACCAGTACAAGATGGACTTTAGCATTGGCTCTGTTGGCAACATGATGCTGTACTGGAGCAGCCTGGCCTCTGCAGGTTGCAGGAGGCCCAAGGTGAGTTTCTTTTCTAAAGGAAGGACATGACAGGGATCCAATGCAGTTCCCCAAACTGGATTCAAAGCCTGTGAGTTCTGTACACTCTCTTGTGGTTCAAACTTTAATACAGATATTATGGGGCTGCTAAGGCTTTATTACTTTTTCCAAGTAGTGTGGAGTCTCTGCCTTCTACTCTAAGCGGGGTTCAGTGGTTTTAATGATAGAATTATTTGCTCCTCTCTGTGTGTTATCATCCTAATTCTCTGTGCCTGTTAGGATTCCTGTCACTCCCTTGGTGAGTCCTAATGTTCTTCAAGTCATTCTCTTTGAAATGAGGTTGTCCCTTGTTGTCCTGTTTCTTTTCTGTGAGGAGGCAAACACAAGTCACTTCTAATCAGCCAGCTAGGACTGAAAATCACAATTTTACAAAATTTAACATTCCACTAAATACAGAATTCAGGAAGCAGTAAGCAGAAAAACGACTGTTCCTCAAGAGTATATACAAGGGCTATAAAAAATAAATTTCAAATCGTCAGTTTTGTATTCTGTAATTAGTTACTGAAAATCAGGGAAAACATGCTATATTTATCTTTGTGGGACTGGCTTATTTTACCAAGCATAATAATCACCAATGGAACCCATTTTGTGGTGGAAGATAGAATTTCATTCTTTTTACAGCTGGGAGTATTCCATCATGTATATCTACCACAAATTCTTCATCTGTACATCAGTTGATGGGGATCTGGATTGAATCCATATCTTAGCTATTGTGAGTTGAGCTGCTATAAGCATTTAAAGATTCATTTATTTGAAAGTCAGATTTACAAAGAGGAAGGGAGAGACAGAGGTTTCCATCTATTGGTTAACTCTCCAGATGCCCACAACGACCATGGTGGGGTTAGGCTGAAACCAGGAACTTCATCCAGGTCTCCCAAATGGGTGGCAGGGACCTAAGCACTTGGGTCATTCTCCATTGTTTTTCCTAGACCATTAATTGGGAGCTGGATCAGAAGTGGAGCAGGGGCTGGCACTGTGGCTTAGCTGGTGAAGCTAAGCAATGCCAGCATCTCATGTGGGCTCTGGTTCGAGTCCTGGTTACTCCACTTCTGATCCAGCTCTCTGCTATGGCCTAGGAAAGCAATATATGATGGCCCTAATACTTGGGCCTCTGCACGCACCTGGGGGACCCGGCAGAAGCTCCTGGCTCATGACTTAGGATAGGTACAGCTCAGCACGTTGTGGCCATCTGGGAAGTGAACCAGAGGATAGAAGACCTCATTCTCTCTCCCTGTAACTCTGACTTTCAAATAAATAAACAAATAGACCTTTATTTTTAAAAAGAAGAAGAAAAGAAGAAGTGGAGCATCTGACACACAATTTGGTGTAAATATGGCTTTGTTGGCTCTGCAGGCAGCAGCATTACCCATTACACAAGCTACACATTCGGCTAGCCCCTTAAATGTGATCTTTAATTTAAAAGTTATAATAGAAATTGTATGGATAAATTTGACATTAAAATTTGGGTTTTGTAATCCTAAGCTTTCTAAACAGTTTTTTTTTTTTTTTAGACAGGCAGAGTGGACAGTGAGAGAGAGAGAGAGACAGAGAGAAAGGTCTTCCTTTTGCCGTTGGTTCACCCTCCAATGGCCGCCGCGGTAGGCGCGCTGCGGCCAGCGCACCGCGCTGATCCGATGGCAGGAGCCAGGTGCTTATCCTGGTCTCCCATGGGGTGCAGGACCCAAGTACCTGGACCATCCTCCACTGCACTCCCTGGCCACAGCAGAGAGCTGGCCTGGAAGAGGGGCAACCGGGACAGGATCGGCGCCCCGACCGGGACCAGAACCCGGTGTGCCGGCGCCGCAAGGCGGAGGATCTAAACAGTTTTAACTTGTATTTTGATCTTTTCATTCTGATCATCCTATTTCAATTAGAAATGTAGATGTGAGCAAAATGTTTTTATATAAAAGTTCTCAAATGGAACTTTATGTGAATCAATTAATTATTTTATTAAATGAAAGCTATTTTCATTGGGTTTTAACCTCATGTTCACTCCTCATAAATACAGGATAAGGTTAAGCTTTGGTTTATAACAAAATATCTCTACTTGCTTTGGCCAGATGTCCACTTTTGAATGGACAGCAGCATTGAAAGAAACCCAAATACTATGAAGATTTAATTAAATCTTGAGAGTTTTGGTCAGAAGCAATGGTAACATAGAAACATGAGATATTGCTCTTAGACACATTCATAAATCTTGAATTACTATCTTGGCCATCAGGTTGGTAATCACAATATGCTTCATATAGTGAGAGTCTTACACACTGTGGTGCTGTGGGTTAATGCCCTGGCCTGGGGTGCCGGCATCCTATATGGGCGCTCCACTTCCACATCCAGCTGGGAAAACAGTGGAGGATGGCCCAAGTCCTCGGGCCTCTGCACCTGAGAAGAAGACCTAGAGGAAGCTCCTGGCTCCTGGCTTCGGATTGGTGCAGCTCCAGCCATTGTGGCCAATTGGGGAGTGAACTATCTAGTGGAAGACTTCTCTCTCTCTTTCTCTCTGCCTCTTCTCTCTGTGTAACTCTGACTTTCAAATAAATAAAATAATTTTTTTAAAAAAATGACAATTAATGTACGAAAAAGTAACAAGTAGCCAAAATATCTTTAAGTATACTTATTCATGATTTTCAACTAAATTCAGCAAATCAAAACCATAATGAGGGGCCAGTGTTGTGGTGTAGATTAGTTCTCCATCTGTGGTGCCAGCATCCCATATGGATGCTTGTTCTAGTCCTGGATGCTCCTCTTCTGATCCAGCTCTCTGCTGATGGCCTGGGAAAGCAGTGGAAGATGGCCAGAGTCCTTGGGCCCTTGCACAAGCATGGGAGACCTAGAGGATGTCCTGACTCCTGGCTTTGGATCGGCATAGCTCCAGCTGTTGCGACCATTTGGGGAGTGAACCGGCGGATGGAAGACTTTTCTCTGTCTCTACCTCTCACTGTCTGTAACTCTGCCAATCAAATAAAAAAAAAAATAATGAGCTATAACCAAATTCTCATTGGACTAGCAAAAATAAAAGTAAATAATGCTAACTGTCACGAATGCTACCAAGAATTCACAGCAAGACCTGTGTAGAAAAAAAAAAAAAATTGCGTAGCTCAGGTCTTGGTTTCCTAATACCATTATTTAATAAAAGGACAACATACAACAGGATAAATGGCTCATTTTAGGAATATTATATCAAAATAATTGGTGAGCCTGCAGCATATATTGTGGTGTCAGAAAGTGAAGCACTGCTATAAGAATTAATACATAAGGCAAGCTCCAACTCAAGACTTCCCCCCATGGGCCAAAACTGACACAATTTAAATAAAATTTAAAGATTTGATTAAAATTATAAGAGTTAAATAAATATCCTAAGTCCATAGAAATATAAGCATGTTTAGATAAATATAAAAATTCAGTAGAAATTACAACTATCTCGTGCAGAAAACTTTGAAATAATAGTTGTAAGGGGAATGAACAAAATAGGAACTTACCACTAGCACACGATAATAAAAATTGTTGCCTGCAAGATCCACTTATTACTGTTACAATTAGTGGACATGGGGCAGGCAATGTGGCACAGCAAGTTAAGCTGCCACCTGCAGTGCCAACATCTCTTATTAAAGCACTGATTCAACTCCCAACTGCTCTGCTTCAGATCCAGCCTCCTGCAATTGTGCTTAGGGAAACAAGGGAAGACAGCCCTAGTGGGTAGGTCTCTGCACCTATATGGGAGACTCTGCTGGAATTCCAGGCTCCTGGTTTTGGTCTTGCCAAGCCCCAGATGTAGTGGCCTTTCAGGGAGTAAAACAGGGAATGGAAGATCTTGTTCGGTCTTCCTCTCTCTCTCTCTCTCTCTCTATCCCTCTCTCTCTCTCTCTCTCCCTCTCTGTCTCCCTTTCAAATAAATAAAATAAATCTTTTAAAAATATTAGTGAAGAAAACTTTAATAGAGGGCACTATATTGCCATATTCTCTAATATTCCTAGAATATTAATGACTCAGTGTTTTGATGTTAACAGGTGTCCACAAAGTCTCTGATAATCTTTCTTTTGCAGATAGAAATTAATTCTCATCATTTGAATTTAATGATTCACTTCTTATGAACAGAATAGGAAGAGCCAAGCAACAATAAATTTCATGGTGGAAAATCTGGTGGACACTGTTACTTTAACCAAGTAGTAAAGTTAAACATTTACAGAATTAGTGGTAGTCTCATTGGGCTTCTGATATGACATCATGAGAAGGGCATTTTACCTGTGTGACATTATTTCCTAAACTGACAAACAAAGGTTAATCATGACAAAATAGCCAAATCCAATGGAAGTATTTTCTACAGGTCAAATTATCTGACCAGGAATCTTCAGTTAAGAAGGAAAAGTCTGAGAAATTCTTACAGAATAGAGAACATTAAGGAGATACAATGACTGAAAGTTATCGTGACATCCTGGATTTGATTATGGATCTAGAAAATGACATTAACGGGAAAACTTGAAATAGAAAGAAAATTTTAGTTTTGTTAATAATATCATCAATTGGCTAGTCTGATCAAGAATCCATGTTATGGAAAAGGTTAGCCTTAGAGATAACTGGATAAAGGGTATACAGTAACTCTCTATTCTGCTTTTAAGTCTTCTTTAGATAAAATATTATTTCAAATAAACTGTTTAAAAATGAAAACAAATCTACTTACCTCCAAGATTATGAAATAGTCCACTTCCTTATATTAAGCCATCATCTGTATTAATATCTAAAATAATTTCATTAGATAAATCTCACTGTGAACATGCTTGTTTGCTAAATTATCAAGTCCAAATGCATTTGTTTACAGAATGTCTGAAGCCTACATAGAGAAAGCTTTTGGTCCTTCCTTGCATCTCTTGCTATTTTCAGCATCTAGTAACTTGGAGTCTGGAAAAATTCTTTTTGGGTAAACAATAGAATGTGTTTCTTTTGGTGCATGAAAGAAAGCAGGGTCAACTACAGTACATAATATTCATGCTGGTTTCTTGAGTCTGTGGTATTTTAATGCATGATGTGAAACCACTTAAATTGCTTCAAAATTTCATCTATTGTTATTTAATTTAGAATGTACAAATGTAGAATAAAACAACCCTGTATGTAATTTACATAGGAACAAGTAGGTGTTATACAATGTTTTCAAAATATATTCAGTAATTCTTAGCTAATATTTTGAATAAATATTTCACAGTGATTGGAGAGATTATGAGCATTCCCTATTTAGCTTATTATACATGAAATCATACAAACAGAAAGGCAACTGTAGTGGCATAATATTAGTGTGACTAACACAATATCACGTAGCACATAATGAAAAGAATGGAAAAGGAGTAATTTCTATTAAGGCTGTGAGAAAAATGTTTAATAAATGAGCATTCTTGGAAACTTAATGAAGGGAAATGCTCAGATAAACAATATTATTTCCTATCTCTGTTGTTTGATGTAAGATGAGAAAATAAATCATGTGCTCAAGCATGCACAACCTTTCATATGTGCCCACCTTTCCTGTGCTATTGCTGTGATAAACCAATCTGACCCGGGCCAGTGCTGTGGTGCAGTGGGTTAAGCCTCCGCCTGCGATATCGACATCTCATATGGGCACTAGTTCTAATCCTGGCTGTTCTTCTTCCAATACAGCTCTCTGATATGGCCTGGGAAAGCAGTAGAAGATGGCCCAGGCGCTTGGACCCCTGCACCAGTGTGGGAGACCCAGAAGAAACTCCTGGCTCCTGCCTATCTTCCGATCAGAGCTCCAGCTGTTGTGGCCATTTGGGAAGTAAACCAGAGGATGGAAGAACTTTCTTTCTGTCTCTCTCTCTCTCTCACCGTCTGTAACTCTACCTCTCAGATAAATAAACAAAATCTTAAAAAAAATCTGATCTTTATTTCCACTTGAATAACTACAAGAAAGAAAAGGAAGCAAGAGTGCCCCTGGTAAACATACAGATAAACCATTAAAAGAAAAGCTCCAGGGGGTGGGGAGACAGAATAACTCCCATGCAAAAGTAAAGGTGATGTAAAACTGGTTTCCAGTAGTGTGATGGGGTGTTGAGAGAGTTGTCTGTACAAGAGGAATCACCCTTCAGAATGGAGAGTAGCTGAAGTGCATGCTTTGTTTATTGATAATAAATGCACAGAAAGAGAAAGCTTCGTGCCAACACTCGGTGTGGATTCAGACATGATTTCTTGTGAATTTAATAATGGAAACATCTCTGAGCAGCTGTAGGGGCCTTTGAATATGTCCAAATGTGAAATCAAGAGAGAAATTAATATATATGAGAAAACAGATATGTACATTTTAATAAAATGTAATTCTCAGACTTTCTGATTTTTATTTTTTTTACTAAGCTGTTAGTGCAAAATATTAGTCTAATATGCACAAACCACTGTGCTAGTTACAGAGGATCAAATAATGTACAAATTAGGATAGTCTCCAGCTCTGTAGAGCTCATAGTCAAATAGACAACATAAATGGGGAAAAATGAAAATAACTGTCTATTTTTTATTTGAAAATGAGGGAAAGCAAGAAAGAAAGAGAAAGAGATAGTGAGGTGGGGGAAGATAGATCTTCCATCCATTGGTTCATTCCCAAATGGCTGTAAAAACTAGGGTTTGGCCAGATTGAAGCCAGAAACCAGGAGCTTCTTCTGGGTTTCCCACATGGGTACAGGAGCCCAAGCACTTGGGCCATCTTCTGCTGCTTTCCCAGACACATTAACAGAAAGCTGGATTGGAAGTGGAGCAGCCAGGTCTTAAAATGGTGCCTATTTGGGAGGCTAGCATTGCAGGTGGCAGCTTAACCTGCTACATCACAATGCCAGCCCCAATAATTGTGTATTTATACAATTAAATCATAGCTTTTGAAAAAGAACAGCAGAAAGAGTCTAGAAGACTGAAGAGGTTGAACTTTCTAGAAAGTTTTCTTTCTCAAAGTGTTAATTATAGTATAATGTGAAGAGTGGAGAAAAACCATAATGAAAATTCTTCTTCAAACAGAGAGAACAGCATGTTCAAAAGTCCAGCAGTAAAAAGAATCTAGAGTAATTCGGAAAAAAAAAAAAAAAAAAAAAAGAATGTGGGACCAGTGCTGTGATAAAGCCACCGCCTGCAGTGCCGCATCCTAAAAGGGTGTCTTGTTGGAGTCCTGGATGCTCTACTTCCAATACAGCTCTCTGCTATGGCCTGGGAAAACAGTGAAAGATGTCCCAAGTCGTTGGGCCCCTGAACCTGTGTGGGAGACCCAGAAGAACCTCCTGGCTACTGGCTTCGGATAGGCGGAGCTCTGGTCACTATGATCATCTGGGAAGTGAACTGACAGATGGAGGGCTTCTCTCTCCCTCTGCCTCTGCCTCTCTGTAGCTCTGTTTTTCAAATAAATAAATAAATCTTTAAAAAATTAAGCATATAAATTGTAATAGGTTGGGGGAGAGTGCTGGAGAAGAAACCTATTAATGGACAAATTGATGAATTTGATTATTCGTCCAGTGATTACTTATTGATTTATTAGTAAATCAATTTTAGAACAAAACTTGTCTGGCATGCACTTTTGAAAGACTCAGAGTGTGTGGGGAATAAATATGTTAATCACATCATCAAGAAAACAAATGTATACACAAATTGTCCAGGAAGAATTCTGGGAAGGAAAGTGCTTTGGGACCAATGACAGGAGGGAGTAAGTTGTCCTCATCAGGAAAGTTAAAAGAGTTCCCTCAGGTAGTGAATGTCCTGAGAATTTAACAATGAATACAAATGAATTGAGCAATTAAGAATGGAAGAATTTTCCAAGTATAGCTGTAGAATTTTATCACTGTGGAGAAAATTATAAGGAAACCAAAGAAGTAAAAACAAGCAGTGTGCAGGGCCAGCATTGTGTGGATGCCACTGAGTCTCTGCAACTCTCCTGATCCAGCTCCCTGTCACGCACCTGGGAAGGCAGCAGATGATGGCCTAATTACTCGGGCCCCTGCACCTACATGAAAGACCCGAATGAAGCTCCTGAATCCTGGCTTTGGCCTGCTCCAGCCCTCCCCATTGTGGCCATTTGAGGAGTTAATCATCATATGGAAGATCTGTTTTTATATATCCTTTCAATTAAAAAATAAATAATTAAAATAAGTAGGTATACCAGTGTGACTAGGAAGAGTAGAGCACAAAGCGAGCTTGTGTGACGAAGGTGACCAGAAAGGAGCCAAACATTGAGGTCACATAGGTCCTTTCAAACATTTGCATCCTTATTCTAGGAGCAAAGTGTCGTGGTGGACTTGGAGAAAGGTGGCAATATTCAGGGTAAATATATTTGAGAGTGAAATAGGTAAGCATAGAGGTAACATTAACCATTCTAACATAAACTGATGAATAACAGGAACACTCACTGAGATGGGGAAATACAGTGGCTGGGCAACATATCTGATAAAGGAAATTAAAAGTTGAGTTTTGCCTGGGCACAGCATGGGAGACCAGGAGGAAGCACCTGGCTCCTGGCTTCAGATCCGCACAGCACGCCAGCTGCAGCACACCGGCTGTAGTGGCCACTGGAGGGTGAACCAATGGAAAAGGAAGACCTTTCTCTCTGTCTCTCTCTCACATTGTCCACTCTGCCTGTCAAAAAAAAAAAAAAAAAGTTGAGTTTTAAGCAGCCTGGGAGAAGTCCAACTGGAAATTTCTCAGTTCATTCTGTCATTTTGTTTATGTATTTGCTCAAATGACAACTCTTCAGGATGCCCTTCCCTGATATCTCTTCCTAAAATTACTCTCATAGTTAGTAGTTTTTATCCCTCCCACTACTTAATATTCTATGATATTTTATGATGTTATCTGATAAATTTTTGTCTTTTTTTTATTTTGACAGGCAGAGTGGACAGTGAGAGAGAGAGAGAGACAGAGAGAAAGGTCTTCCTTTTCCATTGGTTCACTCCCCAATGGCCGCTGCGACCGGTGCACCGTGCTGGTCCAAAGCTGGGAGCCAGGTGCTTCTCCTGGTCTCCCATGCGGGTGCAGGGCCCAAGCACTTGGGCCATCCTTCACTGTCTTCCCGGGCCACAGCAGAGAGCTGGACTGGAAGAGGAGCAACCAGGACAGAATCTGGCGCCCCGACTGGGACTAGAATCCCCGGTCCTGGCGCTGCAGGCAGAGGATTAGGTTAGTGAGCCGCGGTGCCAGCCAATTTTTGTCTTGATTGTAAATTTCCTCCAGGAAAAGTTAAGCTTCATGGGGGTAGAAAATTGTCTGATTTTTAAAATATGAATTCCCTAGAAGAGTAATGGAGGCATGGTAGGTAATAAAAAGTTTGTGAATAAATACATAAATTAATGGGTAGATAAGTAAATGATAGCAAGTTGAATGTTTATTATTCACATATACAGAAATAGAGTCTTTCATGAAAATAATGGGAAAATTATCCAAAGCTTACAACAACAGACAAATCATTGCCTATTTCCGAGGGTGCTTATATCAAGAGACTAAATAAAGGAGAAGCATTTTGCTCCTATGCGTACAAATAAATTTTCATAAAAATAAATATTGAGTCAATCCTAATTGAAAGGATCTCATTATTTCTAAAATATATGTATGTGTTTTAGTTTACAATAAAACTTATGAGTTAGTTTTAGATTTCAGTAAGCCAGATAACCTTTTATAAATTCTGATATTGGGTTTATATTAATGGAGGATATTGTAATAGAACTGAGATTCCTTGCTCCTAAGTGATCTAAAATGAAAGACTAAAATTTGCTTCAAATATAGTACCAGTATTTTACTCAATAAGCAATAAAAATAGATGTTATTGGCCAAATTCTGTCAGTGAATGTAAATATAATTATTTTATAAATGATAATACAATTAAGATAGGATATTTTAATAATGTTATTTAAGAGTTGTATAACTGAAATGGGTCATTAAACTGTATTGTTATAATATACAATATAGGTCAATTACTCTTGCACTTAGAACCCCACTAAATAAGAATTATAAAAAATTATGCAAGTGCTATAAATGAGCCCTATTACGAGAGTAAAAAAGAAGGTCCCACATATGGTCCTACTTGCAGACTACAGAAAAGTTAATGTGAGCTCAGTTTTGGCAGATTAATGAGATTAACAGGACTCTATTGAAATGGAAGCATGTAAAGAAAGAATAAAAGAGAGCAGAAGATAATTTGTAGGAATTCATGGAGATGTGAAATACGTGACACGTTCACAAAATCTTTATATTTTTACCTCAGTATAGTTTTGTTTGGAGGAATAGCAGGGAATGGTCTAAGCAAATAAGGCAGGAACTGCTTAGAGAGGGAATGGCAGTCAGCTAAGTACCGTGGACTTTACACTTTATGAAATGCAGTGCCATTTAAGGATTTTAAGTGGGCTGACAGCATTTATATTTTAGAAAGGTCACTTCTAATTTGATTTGAAGAAAGGTCTCTAGATGAGCAAAGAAAGATACTATTTAAAATCCCTCTTTAAATATTGCCATTGAAGCACTCCTCACAGCAGAGAAAAGTGATTCAGACCTTAGGAATCTAGTTGGGGAAATCCAGAAATGCTCACTGGTTGCAAGGAGGAATCAGAAGTGCAAGTTTAAATGTAAATATTCTAACCTACTTGTAAAAATAATATTTGCACTTCTCCACTAATTGTTAACACTCTATTTTCCTCTAAAAATTCTTCTGAGTAAAATAGCCCAAGGGGGAAAAAAAAAAAAAAAAAAAAAACTTGTTTCACACTTTGCAACCCAGTGGGGGAGACATATGAAATTTAAAAAATAGTACCACAAACACAAACACAATTTTATAAATTGAAAATGAGGTATGCCTAGCAGAGAAATTTTACATAGGCACATATAGACCATTGACAAAATCATACAAAACACAGCAGAAACAACACAAAATTTTACTATCAAATTAACATATGAATAATTGCACAAGAAAATGTTATGGGATACTGTATGAACAAATCCATATTCCATCTTAAGAAAAATTACATTTTAGAGATGCTATTTTAAAGACCTTAATTTTCAAAATTCATATGTAAGGAATCTTTATCGGCTGATTGCATACTATCTTATAAAATATATTTGAAATTTGCATTATTTTGCATTATCAGTAATTTAAAATTTTGAACCATGAGTAGGATACAATCCCATCTTAATGACTCTGGTGCCATTTTTAGAATGAAAATTCAAGAAATAAGTGCCTAGAAAAGACCCTTATTATAACTGATTATGCCATTTTCATTTCTCTTTCCTGAGAAATAAAAAATACATTAAAATTTAGTAATAAATGTAGAACTTCATTTTTGCTATATTCTTCTATACTGTTGGGAATTTTTAGATTCCATATTTCATCCAATCTCTTAAATACCTGATATTTAAGGTTACATCTCTGTCTGAAATCCCATGCTGTTTTGATATATAATTCAAGTTTTATATATATACATATATATATATATATTCATTTACTATGTTAAAATACAATTGAATAAATATCTACTTGTCTGAAAAAGGATGCCTCAACATAGTAGCTGAATACTGCCTGGTATATACTGATGACATCTCTATCACCAAACTTTTCTTCTGCTTTGAGGAATACCATGGTCTTTGTCTTCTGATTACCAAATATTCTCCATGTAACTGATACTCTGTTATCTACAGGTTCTTGAGTGATACGCTTGCAGGCCTATGGCAAATTTGTACTGGACCAACATTTATGTGCTCCAGAATAGTCCTTGCATCCCATCTGATTCATAGGAAAACACATTTTTGCTTTCTTATGCAAAAGTCCCATTCTTTATACCAGTTCTTTCCGTTTTTCTATTCTCTTCTTCACCACAAAGTAGCTAGACTTTCATGGAGTTGTGTCTGATTTCAGCATATGTGTATGGGTAGGTAACAGTGGGAAATATGAAGACTATATAATCAGATGATTGTCAAGTTTAGAAGCTGCAATGTACTATCTGACTTTGTTTGTAACATTTACACCTGATATTAATTTCCATTTCAAGAAGATCTGTACTTGGGGTCCAGGCTCATTCAGGGACACCCATAGGATTCAATTTCCTAAAGGGAAATGTAAAAACTTAATAGGATATTATTCTAACATATACAAATAACTATAATATAAGATAAATGAATATTGTCAAACATTTCTTATTGTTGACATTTCTTATGAAAACAGAAGAGATGGAAACAAATTTTGCCCAGAAGAATTGGGACTTGAGTTTAGAGAAAGTTCCATTTGACATTTAAAAAATTGATAAAAATAAAATGAAAGAAAAGGAATATCAAGCAAACTTCAAAAATAAAGGTTTGGAATTAAAAACGATTAAAGAAATGCTTTCAATTTATGGCCCACAGTCTATAGTGACAGCATTTCATAGTAAGTTATTAGAAATGCAAATTCTTTTTCCAGCCCAAATCTATTGAGTGAGAAATTTTGGTTATATGTAAACTAACATGGTTTCCAGATGATTGTGAAGCATGTAAACATTTGAAAAACATCAGAGAAATATCTTTCTAAAAAAAAGTAAATATTATAAGGATGTGCATTAAAACAGTTTTGGGATTAGCAAGTGATCACTTATGAAATATTTGATGTCTTAAACATATGATCCATCTGCTTATAATAGACTTTACAAGAAAATACCCAATGAAAAAGGCAAGAAGGAGAGTTGTTAGTGTCACCCCTCTCCTAACCCCAATCTGGAACAGGCAATAAAGAATCAAAATTCATCAAAAGAATAGTATGAAAGGAAACTTAATTCAGTCTTAAAACTCTGTGACCACCCCTCTAGAGTGAGATACAACACTAGATAGAGCCCTGAGGATCCTTTACCTAGGCCAGTACTGACAGATGCCACTTCAATGCTTGCACAAGAATCAGATGGAAATCTGCACTCTGGAACAATGAACTAGTGTTTTAGTCTACACCCTCAGCCTCATGAGGACCTGACACATATCTTCGAGACAGTGACGGATCCTGTGACTGAGTTTAGGCTGTAATCCAGTTTACTGCCAGCATGGATGGTGAAGGAACTATCTTAACCAACCCTTCCTCAATTTTGGGTAGACAGCAAAGTGCATGCCTCCAGCAACTTGGAAATAGGACACCAGAGTGAGCACAGGACTGCTCCCTTAGAATTTGGTAGAAGCTAAGAACGATGCTGTCTAAGCAACAAGTAATTTTTCTGATTGAGAGGCAAATAGAACCTGATAGAAGGGGCTTGATAATAATCTGGTGGGCTTTAGGCCTTGTAAGTTAAGAGGCCCAGAACTATCTATCTCTTCACATGGGGAATATCCTAAGGGAGGTGTGAACCTCCTAGGGGAAGGCACTCTGTTGACTTTCATTACTTGGCTGGCCTGGGAGGAGAGCTGACCAGGTAAAGGCAGGGGGCATCTCTAACAAGAAATTTACAGTTCTGCCTGCAATGTTGCTGACCCTACTTGACCATACCCTCAGCTGCAGTGGTCACTTTGGAAGTTGGGCTGAGTGAAGGGCTTTTCAGCTTAGAGCCAATAAGATCTGTGGCTCTGACCTGGGCATCCTTCGACTCCAGGGCAGGTCCATCTCCAGTGATCCAACTCTTGGCAGAGCTGCCAGGGCTCTTCACAAGCTGACTTCTGCTGAAGTCCAGGCTTACCACTTTGAAAGCCACTGCAGTGGACTGGCCTGTTGGGTCTCCTTGAGGGCAGATCACTGTACAGATCAGCCATTAATAGGTCTGCCACCCGTTGCTTCTGATGCCTAGCTTTCTTTTCCTCCTGGTTTGTGTTAAAGCAGACCAGAGGATGCAAGTCAAGGGAGTGCCCAAGTCTCATCTCTAATCTTCGGTGGCCTGAACTATAAGTCTATAGTCACAGGCATGTTCTGTAGTAGTTTTTCTAAGGTAGACAATGCCCATGAGGAAAATTATATTCTCACTTTAAAACTTTCTTTCCCTTTGGTCTGAAAGGGAGGTTTCTTCTACTTACTGTATACTTCGCTGATGGCGAAGTGAATCTAGCTATGAGATTATTATTTAAGTTCTTATTTTGGCTATGCTATTACAGAAAAATGTTAGCCATCTCTTTTATAAGGTCTAAAGATTAAATTGTGCGTCCTACAGATTCCTTTATATTAGAATTAGTTTCCTACCTTGAAGAGAATAGAGAAATGAAAGAACAAGTTGGGCTTAGAATAGAGAAATGAGGGAGCAAGACCTAGATCGCTTGATGACAATAGCAATATTACATGAATACTTAGCAAACCGTTTCAACCATTAGATAACAACTTAAGAAAACATTTACCAGAAGGTCCAATGCCTTCTATAAATTTTAAGAATCATGTATTTGAAAACACCTCTTAAATATCTAACATGGTGTAGTTTGTTTAACCAGTAAACTTAAGCACAACCATCTAAAATGTTTTTAGTTTCTTTCTACCAACAAGTTTAAAACATATGATACACAGATTCAGGTCACACAAATTAAAATGTTCTATTTGCCTCTCAATCAGAAAAATTACTTGTAGCTTAGACAGCATCGTTCTTAGCTCCTCTGTCCTTTGTTCTAGGCCCTGTCTAGTGCACTTGGGCCTCATTCCTTTGTAATCATAACCTCTACTCTACCACCAATGGCTCTACTCCCAACCTGTGTGTACTGATGGTCCTCTTCCCCACTTAATGCTGTATAATTGTTCAAACCTGGTAAATGCCACTCTTAGGATCATTGGTTACTATCCTCACTCTGTCTTTTATGACCTTGTCTAAATATGATCAGAGTCGGCAAACTTGGAAGGCTTCCATAGCCTTGGCAACTCATGACAACAGCCTAGGATGGTTACTGGCGCCATAAACTAGAGTGTCAATTTGTTGGGTCAACATCAGGAGCCACTGTGCACTTGCTCCTCATGTGGGATCTCTGTCCTTAATGTGCTGTACATTTTGATTTAATGCTATAACTAGTACTCCAACAGTATGTTTCACTTTGTGTTTCTATGTGGGTGCAAACTGTTGAAATCTTTATACTAAATTGATCTTCTGTATATAAAGAGAATTGAAAATGAATCTTGATGCAAATGGAAGGGGAGAGGGAGTGGGAGAGGGGAGGGTTGCGGGTGGGAGGGAAGTTATGGGAGGGGGAATCCACTGTAATCCATAAGCTGTACACTGGAAATTTATATTCATTAAATAAAAGTTAAAAAAATAAAAAAAAATAAAGACTTTATGACCAATAAAAAAAAAAAAGAATTTAGTAGAAGCCTGGTAAAACTCATCATTGAAAAAATCTTGATTATCTTTGTGTTCAGGCCAGCGCATGTACAAAAGAGTTTCTGCAACAAATCCATTGCCAAGAGTAGATATGTGGCCCCATTGATTAGATATATATCCTGGTCAGCATCACATGAGGCTGGTTACATCAGTCTCAACCTGCAAGACCACCTTAGCAGCATGTAACCCATAGCAAACTAGCACTTGATTATAACCCATACTATGCTAGTCTTAGAGGGCTGTGGGTTCTGGTAGAAATTTAGCATTGTGGCATTTGTGGCCACAGGACTGCTTACTCCATTCCTCACCCTTACCCAGACAGCATAACATGAAGGGACTTAATTGTCTAGCAAAGGATAAAAATGCATTGCTTAGAACCTGAGGCTGGAAACATGGAGGCCCATGAATCCCTACTGGACTTTGAGATGACACTACCAGAACATCAGATGTATTCCTGTCACATCAGGGACCAGAATTATGACTCAGGAATTCCAGGCCAACCCTTCCATGAATTCTACTAATAAAGAATGAAGGAGACACATGACTTTAAACCCTACCCTATAGGTTACCACCACGATCCATGTACCACTGTAGAGAACCAGCAGAACCTCCCATGCTCCCATTGCTGATGTCATCAATTATAGTGGAAGAACATATTGGGAAATGTAATTCAGAACCTAACTGGAACTAATGCCAAATAACTGACAGAGGACACATCTTTAAAAAAGCTCCTGTTAAAAGTCACAGAGTCAAGTGATCAACAGGTATTCAAATGTCAAGGTAGAAATACAGAGAAATACAGGAAATATAAAAAAGCAAGGCATTATAGGCCCACAAAGGAAAAAATAAACACATTAGTAATAGATTCTAAAGAAAATGAGAGTGATAAAATGTTTTATCAAAAGTTCAGTTCAGTGCCACGGCTCACTAGGCTAATCCTCCACCTGTGGCGCTGGCACACCGGGTTCTAGTCCCGGTCGGGACTTCAGATTCTGTCCCACTTGCTCCTCTTCCAGTCCAGCTCTCTGCTGTGGCCCAGGAAGTCAGTGGAGGATGGCCCAAGCGCTTGGGCCCTGCTCCCGCATGGGAGACCAGGAGGAAGCACCTGTCTCCTGCTTTCGGATTGGCGCAGTGTGCCGGCCTTAGCGACAATTTGGGGGAGGTGAACCAACGGAAGGACGATCTTTCTCTCTGTCTCTCTCTTTCAATGTCTAACTCTGCCTGTCAAAAAAAAAAAAAAAGAGTTCAAAAGAATCAGGAAGATGTTACAAGAAATAAGAATACATAGTCAGTTTAATAAAACAGAAAAACAATGCCTGATAGGAATGACAAAATCAATGGAGAGCAAGATCTTGAAAAAGAACCAAAGGTACATCTTGAAAAAGAACTATATAAGTTAGGTAGGAAGTACAGTTGAAGTACCACCACCTGTGACACTGGCATCACATGTAGGCACCAGGTTATATCCCAGTTGCTCCACTTCTGATCTAGCTCCCTGCTAATGGCCTGGGAAAAAGGAGCAAAAGACTAACCAAGAGTGTTTGGACCTCTGTCACTCATGTGGAGAGAACTATATGAAGTGTTTACTTCCTGGCCTGTCCCTGGCTGCGGCTGCAGTCATCTGATGAATAAAACAGCCGCTGAAATATCTCTCTCTTTCTCTCTCTCTCCCTTTCCCTCTCTCTCTGTCTCTCTCTCTCTCCCTCTCTATGTCTCTTTCTCTCTCACACTCTCTGTCACTCCCTCTCTGTAACTCTAGCTTTCAAAAATGAATAAATAAATCTTTAGAAAAATAAAAAGAAGTATAGTTGAAAGCCTCTTTTTGAGGAAAGAAAAGATAGGTGTGTGAAATGCACTACATCTAGTAGAAGAAAGAAAATTTGAATTTGAAAACAGGCTTTTTGAAATGTATGAATAAGACAGAAAAAAGGGGGAAGGGAAATTAAAAACAAAAAGAATGAAAAGATACTCAGATTTTGGAGCTTGACTAAATGAATAAATATTTGAATGTTAAGGCTCTGTGAAGGAATAAGTGAGGAATAAAAGCATAAAAAATCTATTCAATGGAACTATAGCCAAAAATTTTCCAGATCTTGAGGAAGATATTGATAACTGGTACAAGAGGTCCATGTGGGCCGGCGCTGCGGCTCACTAGGCTAATCCTCCGCCTTGCAGCGCCGGCACACCGGGTTCTAGACCTGGTTGGGGCGCCGGATTCTATCCTTGTTGCCCCTCTTCCAGGCCAGCTCTCTGCTATGGAAGACTTTTCTCTCTGTCTCTCTCTCTCTCTCTCTCTATCCACTCTGTCTGTCAAACAAACAAACAAACAAACAAAAACACAAAGAAAAAATTCTAAAATTTGCAAGAGAAAGGCACAAAGCCAAATTTAAAAGATACCTCCATTAAACTAATAGAAGGTATATAAGCAGAAATATTGCAGACCAGAAGGGAATGGTATAATGTATTCCAGGTTCTGGAAGAAAATACAACTATGAATGTTGTGCCTAGCAAAGTTAAGTAGAAACTGAGGGATTTCATTACCACCATATCAGCCTTACAAAAGATATATTAGGGAGTCACATATGTAGAAGCAAAAGAAAGCTAGTTACCATCATGAAAACATGTGACAGTATAAAAATCACTAGAAAAAAAAATGTTCAAAATAACCAGTAGATGTTTTTAATGACAGGATTATGACATTACTTACCTGTAATTTCCCGAGGTAAAAGCTACAGACTGAATGGATTAAAAAAAATTACCAAACAATATTCTGTATAAAAGAAACCTACTTCACTACAACGACACACAAACACCCAGATGAGAAACAAAATCATACCAACAAAAAACAAAAGAAATTAGAAGTATCTGTACTTATATCAAACAAGCTAGACTTTAAGTCAAAAACTGCAAAAAGAGAAAAATATCATGGCATGATGATCAATGAATAAATTAAGCAGTAAGGCATGATAATTATAAATGTTTATGTACCTAAAACGGTAGCATCAAATTTCATAGAATAGTGCTAGAACCAAAGGGAGAGATAGCTCCAAAGCAATAATAGTAAAGGTTTCATCATCTCATTTTAATCAATGGGCAGGTAAACTAGACAAAAAAAATATCAACTATGAAACATCAGAGCTCAACTTCTTTAAACCAAATGGACCTTGCAGACCTCTCTAGAAAATATTATCAAACAGCTGCAGGATACAAATTCTTTTCATCAGTCTGTAGACCATTCTCTAAAGTCAACAATGTCTTAAGCCACAAAGCAAGTTTCAACAAATTTTAAAATTCAAGATCATATCTTGTATTTTTTTCTTAGCATGATGGGATAAAATAAGAAATCAATAATAAAGCAAACTTTATTAATTATACAAGTGCATTGACCGGCGCCACGGCTCACTTGGCTAATCCTCCACCTGTGGTGCCAGCACCCCAGGTTCTAGTCCAGGTTGGTGTGCTGGATTCTGTCCTGGTTGCCCCTCTTCCAGTCCACCTCTCTGTTGTGGCCTGGGAAGGCTGTGGAGGATGGCCCAAGTGCTTGGGCCTTGCACCTGCATGGGAGACCAGGAGAAGCACCTGGCTCCTGCCTTCGGATCGGCGCAGCGCCAGCCGTAGCGGCCTTTTGGGGGTGAACCAACAAAAGGAAGACCTTTCTCCCTCTGTCTCTCTCTCTCTGTCTCTCTCTCTCTCTCTCTCTCTCTCTCACTGTCTAACTCTGCCAGTCAAAAAAAAAAAAAAAGTGCATGAAGACTGAACAATATACTTCTGAACAAACAATGGCTTACTAAAGAAATTAAAAGGGAACACGGGGACATGTGTTTTATGTAGCTGTTATATCATTCAGGATGCCTGAGTTCCATATTGAAGTACCCAGCTTTGAGTCCTGGCTCTGTTACTGGTTTTAGCTTCCTGCCAACGCACACTCTTGGAGGCAGCAGTTAATGGCTCATGTATTTGGATCTTTGACACATTCATGGGTGTCCTGGATGTGGTTTCCTGTTACAGCTTCAGCTTACTCAACCCTGGCAGTTGTGAGCATTTGCTGAGAAAGTCAATAAATGGGAGATCTGTCTATCTGTTTGTTTTTTTGTATCTCTGTTTCTCACATTAAAAAGAAAAAAAAACTTAAATGGTTCCTTGAAATAAATAAGAATGAAAACATATCGAAACATATGGAACACAGTAAAAGCAATAAATAAAAGAATGCTTATAACAATAAGCACCTATGCCAAATTATAAGTTTTCAAGTGAACAACCTCACTATGCATCCTAAGGATCATAGCAAGGACTGGAACATAAATAAATAAGATATAGACAACCAAAAATATATTGAAGTCAATGAAAAGAAGGGCTGATTTTTGGAAAAAACATAGTCAATAATTGTTTAGCTATACTAACCAATAAAAAATCTTCAAACAAAGTCAGAGATGAAAACATAGCAGATGCTTGTGAAGATGTGGAGAAAAGGGAACCCTTATGTATTACTGGTGGGAATGCAAAGTAGTACCATTATGTAGTTTTCTCCAAAAGCTGAAAACAGATGTATCATAGGATATGGTTATCTCCGCTTCTAGGCATGCATTCCAAGCAAATAAAATCAGCATATGAAAGAGATGCTTGCACTCCCATGTTCCTTTCAGCACTATTCAGAATCAGCAAATGTAGAATCAGCCCAGTTCCCATCATTGAATGAATGCATAAAGAAAATGCGGTATGTATACACAAGGCAAGGTTGTTCAGCTATAAGAAAAATGAAATTCTGTCATTTTAAGCAAAATGGATGGACATGATGATCATTATGTTAAGTGAAATAAACCAAAGACACCAAAGTACAAATACTGCCTGCTTTCCCTCATATGTGAAAACTTAAAAAAGCTCATCTTAGAAAAGTGACTACTTGAGATTGGGCAGAATGAAGAGGAAAAGCAGAGGATGGATAGCAGGCACCAAAGCACAGTTAAATATAACAATTGATACTCTTCCACAGTACAGTGGGAAAACAGTATGGTTCACAGCAGTGTATCATATATTGTAGATATTACTGGAAGAGAGAAACTGGTAGATTCCAAACATATAGCAAAGATAAATAACTGGAAATTCTACTTGCATGATTTGGTAAATGTACAGGATATATATATATATATATATATATATATGTATGTGTATGCTGAAATATTGCATACATGTCATAAATATATACAAGTTCTATGTTATTAAAATGTAAATAAATAAAAATGAAATTAGGTATGTAGAATTGCTCATATAATGTGTAAATTTTCAACATTTTCTGATGACATAAAAACAAAATTTTAAACCAAATAAAATTAAACATATTAAATTGTAAGCACTTAAGGAATGTTGATGGTGAAATGGCAGCAAGAGTTACATTGCTTGAAAAGACTTTGTGCTACCTATAAAGCAAAACTGACTTTTAAGTATAGAATGGCCCGTGTGCAACATGAAGGAAATAAACAAGAGACATTGTCTTCTGTTCTTTGTCTTTTTTCGGCCTGGACTGAGAAAATATTGAACTTTCTGTGTATGATATCATTCCTCATTTTCTATCCACATAGTTCTAAATGTAATATTATTGTTTTCAGATCTATTGCTATTGATTTAACTGTATTCTCATTTTAAATAACTTAGTTGATAAATCAAATAAATTTTGCTATTTCCTTATTTTCACAGGTTTCATCCTAGTATCCTCCTAATGTGCCTTACCACTGGATAAGAAAAGTTGATGGGGCCGGCACTGTGGCATAATGGGTAAAGCTGCCACCTGCAGTGCTGGCATCCCATATGGGCGCCAGTTCTAGACCTGGCTGCTCTACTTTCGATCTAGCTCTCTGTTATCACCTGGGAAAGCAGTAGAAGATGGCCCAAGTTCTTTGGCTCCTGCACCCTCATGGGAGACCTGGAAGAAGCTTCTGGCTCCTGGCTTCAGATCAGCACAGCTCTGGCTGTTGTGGCCAACTAGGGAGTGAACCAGCAGATGGAAGACCTTTCTTTCTCTGCCTCTCCTCTCTCTGTGTAAATCTGAATTTTAAGTAAATAAATAAATCTCAAAAAACAGTTGACAATCTTGGATTAATTTTCACGTCCTCAATTGACATTTGCAAGCTAAATTATTTAATGATGAATGACAAGATTTTTTTTTTTACAGGATTAACCTGGTCATCCTTCTCTGTTCATATAACTTAATCAAATATGCCATAAAAATTAATATGCTTTGCTATTGATAGAAAAATATTATCTTTGTACCCTGCTTATCCTCTCTTTACTTGGCATAAATCTGACAAAATAAAAGAAAAAGTAAGTATGAAGACAAAATGGATACATATAATCTTTAATTCATCCCCACATTTTCTCTCAAAGTTAATAACTCGTTATCCATTTATACCTAGTGGTGATTTCTAGTAACACAACTAAGCTGTAATGAGTTATTTATATAATATCATCTAAGTATAATTTGGCTTCACATTTCACCTTAGTCTGAACAAACAAACTCACAAAACTCTGAGTTTCTCTTTAATAACTATTCAGGTAGTCTTTAGAAAAATGAATCAATGATATTTACTAAATGAGGACCAGATTCTAATTCAGAGAAGCAAAAAATATTATCATGGCTTTAATTTCTTGCAAGTGTTTCTCTAACACATTTACTCTGGAAGATACTGATGCACTAATCTTTCTTTGGGAATAATTGCAAGTCAAAAAACAGTGACTGAAGTGTTTCTTACATTTAAAATAATATATTTGAAAATCTTTATTGGAATTTAAAAAGGCTTCAAATAATAAAAATAAATTAGTTTGCCATCAAGTCTCTATATATTTATATATTATTGGAGCATAATATAAGTAGAAATAAAAATTATTACACAAAGCTTTTTAATTCAGCTTTATCAGATGAATCAAAATAATAATGGAAATGAGAATTATCAGACTTTGCTACTCAAGAAGCATAAAGTCATTATTATTTTTAAGATCTATAGCAGAATTGTGGGTGAGTATAGTTTTCAGATATTAACACACATTCAAAGCATCTTTATTAGAGTATAGGCAAACATAGGAATGAAAATGAAATTAGGTACGCCAGCGCCGTGGCTTAACAGGCTAATCCTCCGCCTTGCGGCGCCGGCACACGGGGTTCTAGTCCCAGTTGCCCCTCTTCCAGTCTATCTCTCTGCTATAGCCCGGGAGTGCAGTAGAGGATGGCCCAAGTCCTTGGGCCCTGCACCCGCATGGGAGACCAGGAGAAGCACCTGGCTCCTGGCTTCAGATCAGCACGATGTGCCGGCCGCAGCGGCCTTTGGAGGGTGAACCAACGGCAAAAAGGAAGACCTTTCTCTCTGTCTCTCTCTCTCACTATCCACTCTGCCTGTCAAAAAAAATAAAATAAAATAAAAAATAAATAAATAAAATGAAATTAGGTAACAATGGACCAAAAAATTTTCTTCAAATAATTTGAACTTTTTCAGATGATAAAAATAAATTATATCCATCAAATATTATGGGTCAGGAAGTGAGTATTAATATCCCAAAGGTGTAAATGGAATTTGGAACTTCTGGATGAATTGGTTTGAGAAACTAAGTAAAGCTAATGGGCAGAAAATTTTGATTTGGAAAAATCTCTCCTGTAGCAGATCCTATTCTATAAAATAATAGACACTGAGCAATTTTCTTAAAATATTAAAGTGATCATATCTGGGGCCGGCACGGTGGCTCACTTGGTTAATCCTCCACCTGCGGCGCCGGCATCTGATATGGGCGTTCTAGTCCCGGTTGCTCCTCTTCCAGTCCAGCTCTCTGCTGTGGCCCGGCAAGGCAGTGGAGGATGGCCCAAGTGCTTGGGCCCTGCACCTGCGTCAGAGACCAGGAAGACGCACATGGCTCCTGGCTTTGGATTGGCGCAGTGCCGGCTGTAGCGGCCATTTGAGGAGTGAGCCAATGGAATGAAGACCTTTCTCTCTGTCTCTATCTCACTGTATAACTCTGTCAAATAAATTTTAAAAAAAAGTGATCATATCTATACATTTCCTAGAAATATACTGGAAATATGAGCCACAAAGTATGGACCTGACTCAGAAACAATCTCTTTGAACTAGAATTAGTGGAAGTAAATTTAAAATCAATTTAGCAGACATGACACCAAAGCATACCAGTTGATATCAAATCCTCCTTTCGTCTTAAGCAATAAAAAGTTTCAGTTTCTTTTCCTATAATAGAATGCAATGATTAATAAACAAACATTAACAAAAAACTGTTCAATATGGTATTTGTCAAGCAAACATTTATTGAGAACTCTTACAGTGCCAAATAGTATTCAAATCATTGAATAAGAAATAAGATTTCTTTTCTCTCATAGCTTATGCAGGCTGCTATGACCAAGAGCTGATAAAGATAATGCACTTAACATAGAACCAAGAATGTAGTCAAAGAACAGAGCTCTTGTGATAAAGGTTGTGGTGAGTATGTTATAACTTCAGCAAATAATGATATAACATGAAATCCCTTGTGAGCAGTCATAGTGGGGTTTGATATGCAAAATTGGAAATGATAACACTTGATGGCTGATAATAACCACATTTCTTATATCTCATTACATAATATACATTACTTTGGTGATAAATGAAATATTATCTAAATTCATATCTACTGTTAGTTGACCACAATCTGGCAACCTACTGAAACATGTTTAATCATTTCATTTATATAGGACTGGAAGTTGAGTCTATTTTTTGAAAGTTTATTTATCTTAATGTACAAAAAGCTTCTGGAATCATAAACTTTAATTTTTTAATTAAGCTAATATAAAAGACAGTATTAATGAAACTATGTTGACTAATAGATTAGAAATCAACATTTATAGCTGCAGATTACATTTTATTCACTGAATTTCTGGGAAGATAACTCAGTTTTAGATAAAGAATTGCTGACTTACAGAATTGTATTTTGAATAAGACCAAGTGTCTGGTAATAACAATAGATAGAATTAAAAAGGAGAGTGTTCCAACATTTGAAGCAATCCACATAGCTGACTCCTAGAATTGCAAATGCCCTAAACAGCACTCTGACCTCAGAATCAGCCCTTAAGGCATTCAGATCTGGCTGCAAAGCCCATTAGAGCATTTCAGACATGGGAAGCCAAGATGCTGTGGCAAAAAATGTTTTACATGAATGATCTATGAATGAGACCCCAGTGGAAAGCAGGGACCATCAAAGAAGGATGTACTTTTCTTTGAAGGGAGGAGAGAATTTCCAGTTTGTTTTTGGCCCTGTCTAAATACTGATAGAGTTTGTGGACTCAGAAGGCTTCCATAGCCTTAACAGCTCATGTCAAGAGCCTCGGGTGATCACTGATATCATAATAAAAGTGTTAATTGTTAAATCAATAACAGGAGTCACTGTGTACTTACTCCACATGTAGGACCTCTGTCCTCAATGAGTTGTACTATGAGAAATAACTGTAAAACTTGTTCTCAAACAGTACTTTATACTTTGTATGTGTTGGGGGGTGGAAATTGTTGAAATCTTTACTTAGCATAGAGGAGGTGTTCTTTATATAAAGTTAATTAAAATGAATCTTAATGAAGAATGGGATGGGAGAGGGAATAGGAGGTGGGACATGAGGGGGGGTAGGAGGTTGGGTAGGGGGAGGAGAACCACTATATTCCTAAAGCTGTAACTATGAAATTTTTATTCATTAAATTAAAACGAGGGTGAACCAACGGCAAAAGGAAGAGCTTTCTCTCTGTCTCTCTCTCACTGTCCACTCTGCCAGTCAAAAAAATTTAAAAAAAAGAAAAAAAAAAGAAAAAGAAATATAAAAATTGTATTCTTAAAATTTCAGTGAAATGAAAACAATAATTCTGACTGAATGATAAAGAATGAAAAATAGCACTAGTTGATTGTTATAATTCTAAATTTTGCTCCTTGGAATCTACTCATCTTGATTTCCTTTTTCATTAGGTTCATTTTATCATTTATTTCTTTAAATTTTAAGCTCCTTTACAAATAAGTATACCATTGTGTTTGCATCTATTATTTCTTTTTGAATGCTATAATAAATTAGCACAAACTTGGAAACTTATACAATTAAAATTTGTTATCATGCAGATCACCAGGTTAGAAATTCAAAATGAAGGTGTCAGTAGGGCTGTATTATTTCTGGACACTTCAGGAAAAATAAAAATTTTCCTTTCCTTTCCCAGCTTCATTCATTGTCTTGTAGACCATTCTGTAACCTTAAAAAACCAGCAATAGTGGTTTCGGATCTGTTCAGGATGACATTCCTGTAATTTCCTGAAGCCAGGAAAGATTCTTTGCTTTTAAGATTCCATTTGGCTTGATTGATTCTCGCCACCTCAAATCCTTTACCTTAATCATATCTGCAAAGTCTCTCCAGCTAAGTAAGGCAACATACTCACAGGTTCTGAGGATGAGGCTGTGGACGTAATTTAGGGATCATTATTACCTAACCATGATATTTGAAATGAACAAGTACAATTTTTAAAAATCACTAAATATATAGGCTAAGACAAATAAAAGAAAAACAGTTTTCAGTGAGAGCATTTTTTATTAAATGCTCAAATACCCTGGTATTGAATTCCAAGTGGGTATTCTATTTGTTTAAAATTTCACATAGTATGCTAATAAATTTCTGGTGACTTCATTATCTTTTTCTTAATCTGATCACCTTCTTTCTTATCATTATCAATATTTCTTTTTCTTTTCCTTTTTCTTTTTCTTTTTTTTATTAAACTTTTATTTAATGAATATAAATTTCCAAAGTACAGCTTATGGGTTACAATGGCTTCCCCCTCCCATAACTTCCCTCCCACCCACAACCCTCCCCTTTCCCGCTCCCTCTCCCCTTCCAATCACATCATGATTCATTTTCAATTCTTTTTATATACGGAAGATCAGTTTAGTATATATTAGGTAAAGATTTCAAGAGTTTGCCCCCATATAGCAACACAAAGTGAAAAAAAATACTGTTGGAGTACTAGTTATAGCATTAAATAAGAGTGTACAGCACATTAAAGACAGAGATCCCTACATAATATTTTTTTAAAAATTAATTAATTTTCTATGCCATTTCCAATTTAACACCAGGTTTTTTTTTTTTCATTTCCAATTATCTTTATATACAGAAGATCGATTCAGAATATAATTAGTAAAGATCTCATCAGTTTGTACCCACGCAGAAACACAAAGTGTAAAAATACTGTTTCAGTACTAGTTATAGCATCACTGCACTTTAGACAACACATTAAGGACAGATCCCACATGGGATGTAAGTACACAGTGACTTCTGTTGCTGACTTAACAATTTGACACTCCTGTTCATGGCGTCAGTAATCTCCCTAGGCTCTAGTCATGAGTTGCCAGGGCTATGGAAGCCTTTAGAGTTTGCTGACTTTGATCTTATTCTGATAGGGTCATAGTCAAAGTGGAAGTTCTCTCCTCCCTTCAGAGAAAGGTACCTCCTTCTTTGATGGCCCCGTTCTTTCCACTGGCATCTCACTCACAGAGATCTTTCATTTAGATCTTCTTCTTTTTTTTTTTTTTTCTTTTTCATTCCTCCCTTTTACAACCTACAGTGCTTGGTACATGTACTGGTTAGTGTGTAATCTCTGGAAGGTCTTTTGTACTCATTTACATGGGACCATATCATAATTTCACATATGCATGATTACGTCATTACAGGTATAGAAATTTTAACATATTAATGAAAGAACTAAACAATTCTCAAAAATACACATTGGTGCAGGGACTGCTGTAATAAGTAGGTAAAATTTTATGCCCCCACCTCCCCCGCTACATTCTTCCAACAGCTCTGTCTTTAAAGCATTGTTGCTTACTTTGGGATTTGTCTTAACAAGGCCGTTCATATACTCAAGGTCATTCAACTTTATGGTGTCCATGTGGGCTGACAACAGTCCAAAGGATAGTGTTTACTGAATTTACCTGTACTTGCGTCTTCATGGCTTTTCTTTTTAAAAAAAGATTTATTTATTTATTTGAAAGTCAGAGTTACACAGAGGAGAGGCAGAGAGAGAGAGAGGTCTTCTATCCGTTGGCTCACCCCCCAATTGGCCTCAACTGCGGGAGCTGCTCGGACCTGAAGCCAGGAGCCAGGAGCCAGGAGCTTCTTTTGGGTCTCCCACGTGGGTGCAGGGGCTCATGGACTTGGGCCATTCTCTACTGCTCTCCCAGGCCATAGCAGAGAGCTGGATTGGAAGAGGAGCAGCTGGGACTAGAACCGGCATCCATATGGGATGCCTGTGCTTCAGGCCAGGGCGTTAACCCACTGCACCACAGTGCCGGCCCTTCATGGCTTTTAAAAACCTTTCTGACAAGCATACAGAATATTCTCGAACTCTGCTTAAGAATATACTCAATTACTTGCATGCTCATGGTTTGTTGTTGTTGTTGTTGTTTTGTTACCTGCTGCCTGACCCATGGGTAATTTCATTTTAAAATGTATCATCTACAATCAAGCAAATGATCTAATTAAATTTTCCAATACAATATCACAAACATGTATTAAAGTTTCATAAAATATATTTGTTGGAACCCTATAATTTCTTAAATTTTATGTAGTTGAATAATAAGCAGAGTAGAAAATTATTCACAAAGACATTTCAGCCTGGTGAAGGAAAAAAGTATTAATAGAATAGTCATTATACTGGATTTATAATAATAAATGTAGTATATGCTCTGGAGGAAAAGTCCCTGGGCTGTGTGAGCACGTTATAAGGACTTAAGCTAGATAAGATCAGAGAAAACTTTCTGAGAATGTACCACATGAGAAAAAAAAAAAAAAACAAACAGTGTTCTGGTACAGAGAGTCTTCTAGGAACTGGAAGATGAATGATGATATGCTCACTGGTATAAGAGTAAAGAGTACATAGCATGTCTGAGAAATCTAAACAAATTCTGTGGTAGAATCAATTAATCACAGCAGAGATACATAGTGAAGCTTCGGAGTGAGGCAGGGACTAGATTAAGTAGAGGTTTATGGGTCATACCAAGCAGCAATAGATTTTAAGCTAAGAAAATGGCATCACAAGGTTTGCAAACATCACAGAACTGCAATGTGGGGAGAGGTCAGAGTGACTACCCAGTAGGTTATAGAAGAATTCAACCGAAGGATAGATAGACTGGGACATTCTATACATACAGAAAAGATTTGCTAGGCATGTGCCAAATGTATCAGAATTAAATGTGTAAAATATAACCAATATCCATTTCATCCACTATGAAATAGCTCATATAAATAGCAATTTTTCACTCAATAAAGCACTCAAAATCATCTTTGTTTTGTGTGTCTGTTTGTGCTTCTTCTAATTATCAGAACTATTTTGTGAGGAAAGCAGGGAACTCTCTCTTCCCATTTTTTCCAAGCCCAGGTAGATTTGAAAAAAAATGTTTTGTCAGAGGTCACACAAATTATAAATGTCAAGATCATGCCCTTCTGAATCCTGGGTCCCATTTATTCATCATGCTAATTGATTGCATCCATGGAATTTACTATTTTTTAATTATTTATTTATTTATTTATTTGAAGGTCAGAATTACAGGAAGACAGAGAGAGACAGGGAGAGAGGTCTTCCATCCACTGATTAATTCCCAAATGGCTGCAATGGCTGAGACTGAGACATACTGAAGCGAGGAATCTGGAGCTTCTTCCTGATCTCCCATGTGAGTGCAGGGCCCCAAGCACTTGGGCTGTCTTCCTCTGCTTTCCCAAGCACATTAGCAGGGAGCTGGATTGGAACCAGCACCCATATGGGATGCCGGTATCACAGGCAGCAGCTTAACTCCCTATGCCACAGTGTGAACACTGCATCCATGGAATTTAAACCACTCCTCTTTCTGTATAAAAATCTATCCCCACTGCAGGACAATTAACACTTTTATGTAGGACAATTAACCAGCTCAATTGCAATTGCCAGTTTTTCTTTAGCTTCCTTAGGGTCCTACTCTGCTAAACACTTAACAGCAATGACAACATCAATGATGGCAATAAACCCACAAAACTATATTGAACCTTCCCAGTGGTTCAATTTCTCCTCTTTGGCATATGTTCACTAATAATTTTGATTCCACATGGTCAACATTTTAAAAGCATGCTTGTAGCTCCAGCAATTGAAGTGTATTTTAGAACCAATAAACACATCAATAAACACATTTTCAACATGATCCGATATGAAATGTATTACTTTCAAGTCTATAACAGGAAGCAAATACTACTCAACATCATTTAAGAGTTATTTTCTTAATTAAACTTTCTCCCCAAAGTGATCAACTTTAAATGTAAAATATCTAAAAAGAAGACACACGTTTCCTATCAGTTATGTAATTATAAAATCTGAAGTTTAAATTCATTAATTAACTGTGGAAAAGGAAAACAGTCATATGCAATCAGCTAAAATTGCTGACACATTTTTTTTTAAAGAATTATTTATTTATTGAAAGGCAGAGTTACAGAGAGGCAGAGGCAGAGAGAGGGGGGTTCTTTTATCTGCTGGTTCAATCCCCAAATGGCCACAAGGGCCAGAGCTGCATTGATCTGAAGCCAGGAACCAGGAGCTTCCTGCGGGTCTCCCACATGGGTGCTGGAGCGGAAGGACTTGGGCCATCTTCCACTGCTTTTCCAGGTCACAGCAGAGAGCTGGATCGAAAGTGGAGCAGCCGGGTCTCGAACCGTCACCCACATGGGATGCTGGCACTGCAGGCAGCAGATTTACCCACCAGGCCACAGTACCTCCCTGAAACAGTTTTTATAATATGTTCTTTCCTACTTTCATTACAGTTACTTAAAAGATCACTCACTTATGAATTTTAAATAAACCTTTTGAATATATGTTTTGGGTTTATATTTTTGAGAGATATAACAGGAAAGTATGGGAAATTGCTTAAAATAATTTAATGAATGAACATTTGGGCATATATAGACACTGATCTAACTGACATTTTCTTATTTATTCAAAATTCAAGATTTTCAAAACTTCCTGAGGTAAAAATCACTTTAAATTTTATAGGAAAACATAAATAGATTTCTCAAACATTGAAAAAGACACTTGAATTCTGTTTTTTATCCTGGTGGTTACACTTCTTTTTTTCTGAAATTTTAATGGAAGGATACAGAAAACATTCTTCAATACAATTGCTTTTGTAATGCTTAGAATTTGAAGAAAATTAAATTTTACAGTTTTCTTTATGTTTTTATCCTATTCATCTTCCCTCTTCATAATTAATTCTGACTTGTCAGTAAGTACTCTATGTTTTTGCTTCTCTTGAGAGGTTTTTGAAAAAATGGAAAATTTCTCAAGGTAAGCATATGCAATTCAAACGAAAAGCATCCTGGAAAATTAACATTACACCACACATAATTTTAAGAGTTTTCCCAAGAATGAGCTTCTTTCTAGAAAAAAAGAAAGTACATATTATACATTTATGTTCTGAGAAATTAAGTTTTGGCAGAGAGAAAAAAAGATTTATAAAAAAAATCTAGGTTTAGATGCAGAAGCTTGGTTTTATGAACCTGACAATAGCTATTATTTCAAACCAAGGTCTTTGTACTATTATTTCACACAATTTATAGATTTTCTTTATGAAATAAAACAAAATAACTGAAATAGATAAAATAATAAGTGATTTGTTAAAATATTTTAAGCATAAATATGTTATTATAAAGGATCATTAATTTAATTTTTGCTTCTGAAAGTTTTTGCAAAAATACTTATTCAAATTCACAATATCTAAATCAGAAGTGAAAAACTGGAAAGTATTTATTTTCAACTGACTTTTTAATAACATTTAATTTTTTTTTCATTTTATTTAGACAGAGCATGATATTTCCGATCAGCTGTTTTTCTCTGAAAATGCTTTCAATCTCTGGGGGCGGACAATGCTGAAGTCAGGAGCAGGTCTCTTACTCTGGGTCCCTCTTGTGGTTGTAAGGGATCCAAATATTGAGCCACCTCCTGTGGCCTCCCAGACTAAGCATTGGCAGGAAGCAGGAATTGGAAACTGAGCAGAGACTCTAACCCTGCCACACTGATACAATATGGATGCAGGCTTCCCAAGTGACATTTTTAACCACTGTGTCATACACATATCCACATTTGATGTTTTTCAAAGGTGATAAAGGTAGACTTTTACTGAGACTCCCAAAGGAGAGGAGTTCTTACAATTATGCTTGGTTGGGGCTTCAGTCATATAATACAAACAGATTAATTTTTATCAACATAGCTACACACAATGTTTTAAAAAGTGATCATGCAGGAAATTGGTTAATCATCATATTTCTAAATTAAATTATTAATGTCTTCATTTTAGCTGAAGTTAGTTTATTGTGCTTTGAGACATCTATACAAAAGTTCATTCCACATAATATTGAAAAAGATTAAAAGTCTGCAATCTTATCCAAGTAAAGGTTAGTCTCAGGCTAAATTGTGTTAAATTCAGGCCTCACAACGCACCCCAGCCCGCCATGCCCCAGTAAAGTCATGGTAAGCCTTGTAACTTATATTACTGTATAATGGAGTCATCTTTAGATCTAAAAGTTTCAAATTGAATTCAATGGCACCTAAATTGAGAACACGCTCTTGCATTAACATCTTCAATTTATCATAAATTGCATTATCAAACCTTGTGATGAAAGAAGAATCCTCGCTGAAGGCCATCGAATAGTTTCTCTACGCCAACAATATTTTAAGTAATTCTACAATACCGTTGCAACGAATGTCTCAAAACCTTTGTGTCTGAAATTATTTAAAGCATCACCATGGCAACATGAATCTAATGAAAAGATATTTTATAGCTTAAGAAGTCTGAAAAGTAAATGTCATAGACTCGTAAAAGGACTTTCTGCTCTTTAAAGAATTCTATATATTTCATAAATATTTAAACATATTAAATCTTGGGGTACAAATAATAGCAAGTGTGAATTTATTTCTTAGTTAAATTACTAACCATGGTCTCATTAAATCAGTGGCAGCTTCTGAGCGTTGTGGATTTTTTTTTTTCATGAGAAAAACTGGCCTAACGTGCAAGAAATTAAGTCTAAGGGACCCACAATCGGCATCAATCTTGGCACCACCTACCCTATGTGGGTGTCTTCCAGCATGAGAAAGTGGAGATAATAATAATGACCATGGCAACTGAACCAACTGAAGCTATGTCATCTTTACTGTCTCTGAATGACTGATCAGTGATATTGCCGTGTTTCAAGTTGAAAAGAACCTGACCAATGTGATTTTTGATGCCGAATGATTGATTGGACATAAATTTGAGGATGTTGTTGTCCTATTTGATAGGAAGCAGTGGCCCATTGTGGCGGTAAATGATGCAGGCAGGCCTTAAGATCCGAGTACAAGGGAAAGACAAATTTCTATCCAGATGAGCTGTCATCAATGGTCCTGACAAAGGTGTAAGAAAGCACAGAAGCTGACCTTGGGAAGGCTGGTACCAACGCTGCGATCATAGTGACAGCTTACTTTAATGATTCTCAGAATCAAGTAACCAAAGATGCTGAAAACATTGCTGGTCTCAATATACTTCAAAAGTTGTACTTTTGAAATTTATATTTATTAAAGTTTTCTAAATAAATAAATAAATAAATAATATAGTCAATTGTTAAATCAATAATAGGAATCACTGTGCACTTGCTCCCCATGTAGGACCTCTGTCTTTAATGAATTGTACTATGAGAATTAACGTTAAAACTAATCTTCAAACAGTACTTTATACTTTGTGTGTCTGTGTGGGTGCAAACTGTTGAAATCTTTACTTAGTACAGAGTTGATCTTCTGTATATACAGATGATAAATCTTAATTAAGAATGGATGGGAGAGGGAATAGGTGGTGGGACGGTTTGGGGATGGGCGTGAGGGTGTGGGAAGAAGAACCACTATAATCCAAAAGTTGTACCTATGAAATTTATATTTATTAAATAAAAGCTTTCTATAAAAAATAAAAAAACACACAAAAGCTTTCCCCACTTCCTGTTATCCTGCCCCTCTTATCTACACTCAGCGTAGGCTCAACATAAACAATTATGCCATCCTTCACCAAGTTTTCACAATAAAAATGCTCTTAGGTCTAACGGACATTTTCCCAATTGCAATCTAGCCTTGTTGCTGGCAGTTACAGAAATCTAGGACTCAGTCCTGTTTTCTGACCAGTATATGTAATGGCTCAATAAATCCTTTCATTTCACTATATATATATATATATATATATATATATATATGTATGTATGTATATATATACATATATATACATACATATACATACATATATATACACTTCAATGAGCTAACTGCTGCTATTGCTTGTGCAATAGACAAAATGGTTGAAGCTGAAGGACGTTTGATAATTTTTGAAGCTGCCCTTCAGAATTGAGGATAGAAGCTTTGAGGTCAAATGCACAGCTGGAGACACCCATTTAGGTGGAGGGTACTCTGACAAGCAAATGGTCAACCATTTTATTGCTGAGTTCAAATGCAAGCATAAGAAACACATCAGTGAGAACAAGAGAGCCATCAGTGTCTCCATATGGCTTGTGAATCAGCTAAACATATCTTCTCTTTAGCACCCAGGCAAGCATTGCCATAGATTCTCTATGAAGGAATTGACTTCTATATCTCCATTACTCATGCTCAATTTGAAGAGTTGGATGCTGACTTTTTCAGTGGCATTCTAGGCCCTGTGGAGAAAGCTCTTGGAGTCATCAAATTAGACAAGATGCAGAACCATGATATTGTCCTGGTGGGTGGTTCTACTAGAATTCTCAAGATTCAGAAGTTTCTTCAATGCTTCTTTAATGGAGAAGAACTAAATAAGAACATCAACCTTGATGAGACTGTTGCCTATGCTGCAGCTCTCCTGACAGCCATTCTGTCTGGAGACAAATTCAAAAATGTTCAAGATCTGTTGCTGTTGGATATCACTTCTCTTTCCCTGTAGTGTTTCTCATATTGAAGTCACTTTTGATATTGATGCATATGTAATCCTTAAAGTCTCTGCTGTGGATAAGAGTACAGGAAAAGAGAACATGATTAACATTACTAATGACAAGGGCTGTTTGAGCAAGGAAGACTTTGAACATATGATCCAGGAGGTTGAGAAGTATAAAGCTGAGAATCAGAAGCAGAGGGGCATGGTTTCCTCTAATAATTCACTTGAATCCTATGCATTTGACATGAAAGCATGTGTTGAAGATGAAAAACACTTCAAGGCAAGATCAATGATGAGGATAAACAGAAGATTCTTGACAAAAGCAATGAAATCATCAACTGGCTGGAATAGAACAAGACTGTCTAAAGAGAATTTGAATATTAGGAGAAAGTCTGCAACTCCATTATTATCAAGCTATACCAGAGTGCAGGGGGCAGGCCAGGAGGAATGCCTGGGGGCTTGCCTGGTTGGGGTGCTCCTCTGTCCAGTTGTGCTTCTGCAGTGTCTGTCGTTGAGGAGATTGATTAAGCCAATCCCAGTATAGATGCAGCATTGTTCCACACAGTAAAAAATGGAAGGACCCAAATTTGCAGCCAATTCTGTAGCAGTTTAAAGTTCAGCTGCTATAGTAAATTACTGGGTATTCTCAACACTTGAATATAGACCATGTGCACATGGAAAGAAATAACATTGCACATTTTAAGTGTTGTATCTAAGTGGAGAATGCAATGTCTTAAACTTGTATTTAAAATTGTAAAAACAATTACTGGCCTCATAATAACAAATGTAAAATATATTATTGTTGTGGTGTATTTCTGAAATGGATGTAAATATATCAAGTGTTTTCACATTTTTGCTTCTAAATACACTCAATAATCAATATTATATTTCCAGTATATTTCAAAATTTCAGAAAACTTCTACTTACATTATAGAGAGTTCTATCATGGCTTATTTTATACAAAGAATTCTAGACTCCATATAATTATGATACATTTGGGCATACATGTATTTGTACATTAAAGAAACATATATGTAGTTTCAAAGAACAACCTTAGTCCTTGAATCTATTTTTACTTGTCTTTTTTGAAATAAAAGTAATCACCTCATATTCTATTATCTTATTAAATTCTTTATTTTCTAAAGATAGATCAATATCTTAGTCCCATATGAATGACTTGATAATGTGCAAAGTCTTCTCTTCAATAAGATGACTGTGTAGAAATATTTCTCAAAATCGATCTGAAAACATAAATGAATAATCATGCCCTCTCAGCAGACCTATAGTAATGTTTAAATTTTTTTTGACTTTCATTTGTTTTATTGTAGTAGAGGTATTTATATCCAAATACATATTCATAAATACAAAAAACTTAAAATTGTATATTAATTTATTTGAACACATCTAAAGTTATATAATATTAATATAACAATATAGAGACTATATTTTCTAATATGCAACAACTTAGCAGAATAATTCAAAAGATTTCTATTAGGATGTTAAAATTTTAAAGCTTTTGGAAAAGTGTTCCATGATACCGTACTATAGTATTTTGTTTTATAATACCAATATATTATATTGGTCATTGTATTTTTTTGATAGGTTATTTGTTTAAAGATAAAAGTAATATATAAAAACATTATGCTCAAGTGTGTGTATATATATATATATATATATATTTAAAGATTTACTTATTTATTTGAAATTCAGAGTTACACAGAGAGAGAAGGAGAGGCAGTGAGAGAGAGAGAGAGAGAGAAAGAGAGAGAGACAGGTCTTCCATCCGCTGGTTCACTCACCAATTAGCTGCAACTGCGGGAGCTGTGCCGATCTGAAGCCAGGAGCCAAGAGCTTCCTTTGGGTCTCCCAGGTGGGTGCAGGTGCCCAACAACTTGGACCGTCTTCTACTGCTTTCCCAGGCTATAGCAGAGCTGGATCAGAAGTGGAGCAGCAAGGACTCGAAACTGGCACGATGCGGGATGCTGGCACTGCAGGTGGAGCTTTAACCACTGTGCCACAGCACCATCCCCCAAAGTAAATATTTTTAACTCTCAATATTTATAAATACTTTCTGAAGCTTCTTTAGGTTTTGAATTGTTATCAGAATTTTCTTGTATATGTAACAGGAACCATGTTAAGATAAAATGGAAAAACAATCTCAGACATACATCTGGATGATAGCATCTTAATTTTAAAGGAAAATTACTGAAAAATAACAGGAAGAAAAGTAATCTATGAACTTGGCTTTGTTTCTCAAATCTATCAACTTAAGAATTTAAGGAATCTTTTAAATGAAAAAGGCATTGGGACAGAAAAACCTAAGCAAAATTATTATTTTTTGAGTAAAACAAACTTTTTTAAACACCAAGCCTTTTCATGACTAGAATATAAATTTGGAGCACTACTTATGCTGTAAAAACTAGGTTGTGAATTGTCTGTGATAGAAATATAGATTTTTTAAAAAAGAGCTTAATTTTTTCTACTGTGAAAAGCTTCCACAAAAGTTATAGAAGTGAAATGAGATTGGGCCGGCACTGTGGCACAGTGGGTTAACACCCTGGCCTGAAGCACAGGCATCCCATATGGGCACCAGTTCTAGTCCCAGCTGCTCCTCTTCTGATCCAGCTCTCTGCTATGGCCTGGGAAAGCAGTAGAGGATGGCCCAAGTGCTTGGGCCTCTGCATCCATCTGTGAGACCCGGAAGAAGCTCCTGGCTCCTGGCTTCGGATTGGCACAGCTCTGGCTTTTGCAGCCAATTGGGGAGTAAACCAGCAGATTGAAGCCCTCTTCTCTCTCTGACTTTCAGAAGTGAAATGAGATTAATTCAAACAACGTTATGTATTTCATTACACATGTAAATATTTATGATTAACTTATTTAGAGAATTGAGTACATGATGACCCAAAATTCAGTACAACTTTTTTCTTATTTAAGAAAAGAAGAAAGAAGTTGAAGAAATCAGCTAATCCTCTGCCTGCGGCGCCGGCACCCCAGGTTCCATTCCTGGTTGCTCCTCTTTCAGTCCAGCTCTCTGCTTTGGCCCAGGAGGGCAGCGGAGGATGCCCCAAGTGCTTTGGTCCCTGCACCCGTATGGGAGACCAGGAGGAAGCACCTGGATCCTGGCTTTGAATTGGCGCAGCGCCGGCCATAGCGGCCATTAGGGGAGTGAACCAACGGAAGGAAGACCTTTCTCTCTCACTGTCTTTAACTCTCTCTCTGTCTCGCTCTCTCACTGTCTAACTCTGCCTGGCCAAAAAAATAAAAAATAAATAAATAAATAAATAAATAAATAAAAGACATGTGGAATTATCCACATGATACACTTATTCAACAAATGATTATACAAAATCTTCTCTGGATTACATAATAAAAACATTCAAAAATAAAAAAGAAAAGATCACAGATCAGTTTCCTTCTTGAAGAATTCTTAATGAGAAATTCTGTTTTTCTTAATTACCAAATTCCATTTTGTAAGCACTTTTCTTTCAGTCTACATGATCTAGAAGTCTTCAGTTTGCATGGCATTTGAGGATGAAGCTTCCATTGTCTGTATTTTTCCAAGTACCTAAATTCTTCCAAGTAGTATTTTGGCATCTAGGGCAGCAAGCCACTTTAGTCCACAGGGGAATCGCTTGGAGTGTTATTGCTGCAGTTCATTACAAGGTACCCCTATTGGCTTAGCGTTAATAGGTTTTCTAAGCACCTAAGTCACTACCAGTGAGGAACTATGCCCACAGAAATGTTTACACTTGGATAATGAGGTTGACTACAAAAAGGTCAATTTGTCTTCTGCCCAGAGAGACAAAGGAACTACTAAGCTTAGGTTCAAACTAACAAATTGAATGTTAGTCATCCAAACAGAGAAATATCCTTGATTCAATCAGGATGCCCGGGCTTGCTAAGAAAGTATTGATGATGCACATGTTTACTATTTGCAACCCTATTACTTACATTGGTTGTCATGGTGTATTGTGTTAAAAATCACCATTGTTTTAATAGCTAAAATATTTGTTATATGCTAAAAATAACTTCATTATTTTAACTGTTCCTAATATTTATCCTAACAAAACTATATTTCACAAAGTATCATACATAAGCTGAAGGAGAAATTAATGCTATACAGCAATAGTATGTTATCTGTATTTAATGAAAAGAAAAATGTGAGAATGTACTTACATATATTATTGTCTTCATTGACAAATAACAGATAAATTGTTATTTAAATGAAAGTTTATTTTATATCTTAATGTGTGTTGATCTGTTATCTTTTAATTATTTCTCAAAATATAAGGAAAGCCACATATTCTGTATGCAATACATATATTGCATACACTAAGGCATCTCAAAAGCTCATAGAAAATGGAAATAAAATATACATTTTTGATTCACCAATTTCTTTTCTTTTTCTTTTATTTTATTTAAGGAATAAAAACTTTATGCATTTCATACATACAAATGTGGGAACATGGTGATACTTCCCACTCCACCTTCCTCCCACCCATATTCCCACCCTTTTTCTACCTCACTCTATCATTCTTATTTTTTAAGTGGACTACTTTCAGTTAATTTTATACTCATAAGATAAACCTTAAACTAAGTAGAGTTCACTGAATATTATGAATAAAAAGAAAAAAGAACAAAACAAACAAAAAACTTTGTTCCTCAACAGTCAAGTTGAGGCTATTCAAAATAATCTTATCTTAAAGTATCAGTTTCACTCCTATATATTATCTTTTAGGTACTCTACTGGTTACTACAGATGAGAGAGACAATATGGTATTTGCCTTTTTGTGGCTGACTTATTTCACTAAGTATAACAGTTGCCAAATGCATCCATTTTGTTGCAAATGACAGGGTTTCATTTTTTTAACTGTTCTGTAGGATTCCATTGTGTACATATGTCTTAATTTTTTAATCCAGTCTTCCTTTGATGGATATCTGGGTTGATTCATATCTTAGCTATTGTTAATTGAGCTGCAATGAACATGGGTGTTCAGAACACTCTTTCATATGCTGATTTCATTTCCTTTAGGTACATTCCCAGAAGTGGAATGGCTGGATCATAAGATAGATCTATACTCAGCTTTCTGGGGTATCTTCATACTATCTTCCAAAGTGACCACAACAGTTTACCATCCCACCAACAGTAGGTTAGGGTACCCTTTTCTCTCTATCCTCACCAGCATTTGTTGTTTGTTGATTTCTGTATGAGAGCTATTTTAACAGGGGTGAGATGAAAACTCATTGTGGTTTTGATTTAAATTTCCCTGGTGAGTAGCAATCCTGAGCATTTCTCATGTGTCTGTTGGCCATTTGAGTATCCTCTCTTGAAAATGTCTGTCCAGGCCTTTGCCCATTTCATAGCAAGTTTGTTTGTTTTGTTGCTGTTGCACTTCTTTTTTTTTTTTTTTAGTTGTTTTTTATTTATTTGAAAGAGTTACAGACAGAGGTAGAGACACCTAAATTGTGCATGGAAGCTATATTCTGGTTAACATAATGGAGGAGAATGGCTGCTTCTGTTGGTGTGATCACCCCCTCACCTCCTCTCCTCCAAGCTGATCTATGCCTGGGTGTTAGCTTCTAGTGTGTTCAACACTCATGTCCATGCCATTTGAACCTTACAAATGATCTGTGCAGTTAGCATGTTTTGGCTGCAGTGAGCTGCACTATGCAACCAAGGAGCCCTGAGAGTGTTCAGTAGCATCCATAGATTGCCCAGAAACCCAGCTACACCCTTCTTTCTCTCACACAGTCACAGTGTTTTCTCAGTCTCAGCACCTAGTGTTCCCATGGTCAAAGACAGCAAGAGGAATCAGGCCACTGTGCTAGCCTGTCCTGTCCACAGAGAGAATGAGGGGTTCCCATAGTTATTGCCCATGTGATTTCTGCCCTGGCAGATCAAGCCCAGTCTTCCCAAACAGACTCAAAATCAGTGGAGAACACGGGTTTTTTTCCCTTTAGTAAAATCCCTGGATCACACACGCACACTATATCCACTGGCCTCAGCCCCACTCTCTTCACAGTTGCGCTGGGTACATACAAGAGTTCCAGCCAGTTGCTCTTGAACAGCTGTTGTTGCCTCTGCCAACCAGGTGGAGAGTGTTCTAGATAGTTGCTGAGTATATGAACAAGAGCTGGAGCAGATGCTGCCTGCTTATGTCCAAAATGAGGTCAGCCCACTCACTGTTGTGAGCCCTGGGTGTGGGTGGAGATGGAAAGAGGGATACACTGCTTTAATTTTTCTTCCATATTTTATTAAAGATTTAATTCTTTTATTTGAGTTACAGAAAGGTAGATCTACAGAGTTAGAGAGAGGCAGAGGCAGAGAGAAAGAGAAGTCTTCCATCCACTAGTTCACTTCCCGATGGCCGCAATGGCAAAGGTGCGCTGAAATGAAGCCAGGAGCCAGGAGCTTCTTCTGAGTCTCCCACATGGGTGCAAGAGCCCAAGGACTTGGGCCGTCTTCTAATGCTTTCCCAGGCCATAGCAGAGAGCTGGATCAGAAGTGGAAAAGCCAGGACTTGAACCGGAGTCCATATGAATTGGGATGCCAGCACTACAGGCGGCGGCTTTACCTGCCACATCGCTGACTGCTGTTTTTTTCTTTGTTTGTTTTTTTCCTTTGCATGAGTAGTCATCCTGTTCCCCTCTGGGCCAGACTCCAAGACAGTGTAGTTGGCTGGCGCCGTGGATCACTAGGCTAATCCTCTGCCTGCTGCGCCAGCACACCAGGTTCTAGTCCTAGTTGGGGTGCTGGATTCTGTCCTGGTTGCTCCTCTTCCAGTCTAGCTCTCTGCTGTGACCCGGGAGTGCAGTGGAGGATGGCCCAAGTCCTTGGGCCCTGACCTCGCATGGGAGACCAGGAGAAGCACCTGGCTCCTGGCTTCGGATCAGTGTGGTGTGCCGGCCGCAGCGCGCCGGCCGCAGCAGCCACTGGGGGGTGAACCAACGGAAAAGGAAGACCATTCTTGCTGTCTCTCTCTCACTGTCCATTCTGCCTGTCAAAAAAAAAAAAAAAAAAAAAAAAAGGTAGTGTAGTCCACTAGGTTCTCCCTCCAGAAGTATCAGCTATGGCCTTGGCCAGTGCATTCACCTCACCTCGCTTTCCGAAGCACTTTTTCAGGATCCAAGCTGCTGGATCCTTTGTTGTATCCTTGCTCATTGTTGCATGTCTGCACCTTCCACACAGGTTCGGGTCATTTCCACTACTTTTGCAGAACCTCCCACTGAAATTTCCCATGCAAATTTATCCGATTTACCCTGAGAGTGAAATTTTTCCATTTTTTTCCTATTAATTTCGCTTAGCCTGGATTAGACTATCCTATCTGTATTCTGTCATCTTGGAACAAGCTTGATTCAACAATTTTGAAATCCATGCATAGTTTTTTTCAGAATATATATTTTCCACGAACCTTTTGAAGAGGTATTGCATGCATCAATTTCAGTAATTCCTGCATTAAAAAACTGTCTTTGAATTTAATTTACCACAAACTTCATATTTTATTTTTATCTTCATTTTATTTGAAAAGCAGACAAAAAGCAGCAGGTAGACAAACTGACAGTTTTATCTTCTGGTTGACTCAAAAAAGCCCACAAGACTGGAACAAGCTGAAACCAGGAGCTGGGAACTCAATTCAAGTCTCCCACATGGGTGAGAAGAAACCAAGTACCTGAGACATCACCTAATGCTTGGGGGATGCACGTTAGCAGATGATAAGGATGCTTATAAGCTAGATCAGAAGCAGAGGAGCTGTGATTCAAATGGGGCACTCTAATATGGAAAGAAGGCAGCCTAAGCCATGACTTAACTACTATATCACAAACACCTGCTTCTTTCGTCACCTCTTTGAAGTGCCCTCACATACAATGTTGGTTTATTTATAGAATCTATTTCTATTCCGGCTTACAAATATTCCATCAGATTGTCAATTCAATCTGATTTTAAATTTGCCAAAGGACTCATTTAGCTATTGTCTTGTAGAATTTACTGCAAAATATTTGATTTAGAAAATGAAATATTTTCAAAGTGGTCCACTTTGACTATGACCCTATCGGAATAAGACCAAAGTCAGCGAACTCTAAAGGCTTCCATAGCCCTGGCAACTCATGACTAGAACCTAGGGAGATTACTGACGCCATGAACAGGAGTGTCAAATTGTTAAATCAGCAACAGGAGTCACTGTGTACTTACACCCCATGTGGGATCTGTCCCTAATGTGTCGTCTAAAGCGAAGTGATGCTATAACTAGTACTGAAACAGTATTTTACACTTTGTGTTACTGCGTGGGCACAAACTGATGAGGTCTTTACTAATTATATACTGAATTGATCTTCTGCATATAAAGAGAATTGGAAATGGAAAAAAAAAAAAAACAACCTGGTGTTAAAATGGAAATGGCATAGAAAATTAATTAATTTGAAAAAAAAATTATGTAGGATCTCTGTCTTTAATGTGCTGTACATTGCTATTTAATGCTATAATTAGTAATCCAATGGTAGTTTTTTCACTTTGTGTTGCTATATGGGCAAAATGTTGAAATCTTTACCTAATATATACTAAACTGATCTTCTGTATACAAAGAGAATTGAAAATGAATCTTTACATGAATGGAAGGGGAAAGGGAGCGGGAAGGGGGAGGATTGCGGGCGGGAGGGAAGTTATGGGAGGGGGGAAGCCATTGTAACCCATGGGCTATACTTTGGAAATTTATATTCATTAAATAAAAGTTAAAAAAAAAAAAAAAGAAAATGAAATATTTTAAAAAATTTTTCTTCTGATAGTTATAGTCACTTTCATTCAGCTATTCATTTATTCCTTAAATCAAGAAATATTTATTAAATGCCTACTGTGTACTAAAAACTCTTTCTAGCATAGAAATGTAGTTCAAAACATGAAAGATACTTTCCCAGTTTCCTGGTACCTAAACCCTAATGGAAAATCTGAGGAATCAGATGAGTAAACAAGAGAATGAATGAGTGAATGAACAATAGAGTGATATGAAAAATCATGGTAAATAAAATTTAAGATGCCTGAAAAGAGGTGCGAGATTTTGCCTCCTCCACCACAGATCAAAAGCACAGCAAAGAATAGTTACGTCTTGAAGTAAGTTCCCAATGAAAAATGCCAGAAATCAAATTGATATGGGAATAATAGGAACTTAGCAAGATTGCCAGAATAGAGTGACAAATAATGCCAACTGGCAACTGAGATCCCAGTGCCCTAGTTGGGATGGCAATCACTGTTACAGTGTAAAGGGGTAAAGGATAATTATGACAGCCTCAGCAGAGCCCATCTACATTGCCATTTTATGTGAGAAACCCTTGCGATGAGAAGAATCCTAAGATGATGAATCTAGTAAGAGCTACTTGTATAACTCATATTCACTTTGCTGCAAGGAAACAGCACACATTTTCTACCCCGACACACACATTGCCAAGTTTGCTGCAATATGGCACCATTGTGAGAAAGGGCGGAATTCACACTATCCCACGAAACAGACGCCCTTACATTATCTGCATACTACCCCACCCCAATATTTCACCACATGAACAAGGCAGTTTATAGCCTCAAGAGTTCAGCTAGACCCAGCAGAGCATGTGTGACTCTGCACCCAAGCCCACACAGCAATCTGCACTAAGGGGAGAGGGACAATGAAGGCAAAATGGGTTCTTTACTCACACAGAGAATAATTTCCAGCTCCTTGCTGATGCACACTATGAGAGGCAGCCAGCAAGTGATGGTCAAGTATCTGGGTCCCTGCCACCCACAAGGAAGACCCAAATTCAGTTCTGGAATTCTGACTTCTACCTATCTCAGCCCTGCTTGATGTAGTCATTTAAGAAGTGAACTATCAGCCGGTGCCACGGCTTACTTGGCACCGGTACACTGGGTTCTAGTCCCTGTCAGGGTGCCGGATTCTGTCCCGGTTGCTCCTCTTCCAGTCCAGCTCTCTCCTGTGGCCTGGGAAAGCAGTGGAGGATGGCCCAAGTGCTTGGGCCCTGCACCCGCATGGGAGACCAGGAGGAAGCACCTGGCTCTTGGCTTTGGATCCTCACAGCGTGCCAGCCATAGAGGCCATGGGGGGGTGAACCAACGGAAGGAAGACCTTTCTCTCTGTCTCTCTCTCTCTCTCACTGTCTAACTCTGCCTGTCCAAAAAAAAAAAAAAAGTGAACTATTGTATGAAAGAGTTTTCTCTCTCTTTCCTCTCTCTCTCTCTCTCTCTCACACACACACACACACTCTCTCTCTCTTCTCTCTCTCTCTCTCTCTCTGCATGTGTGCATGTTTATTTGTGTGTATCAGACTACAAAGAAAGGGAGATTGATGAAGTACCTCACAAAGAATTGAAAATAATGATTATAAGGATACTGAAAGAGATACAAGAGAATTCTGATAGACATTAAATGAAATTGGGAGATCATGAGCAAAGAGAGAGAGAAATCTTGAAAAAGAACAAAACAGAAATATTGCAATGAAAAGCTCAGTAAGTCAAATTAAAAAATACGATGTAAAGTCTCAACAATAGACTAGACCAAACTGAAGAGAAAGTATCTGAATTTGAAGCCATATATATATATATATATATATATATATATTTTATTTGAAAGTCAAAGTTACACAGAGAGAGGAGAGGCAGAGAGAGGGAGAGGTTCTTCATCCGATGGTTCACTCCCCAATCGGCTTTAACGGTTGGAGCTGCACCGATCCGAAGCCAGGATTAGTATAAACTAATATACTGAGGTTAAAAATGCAGATTAGTAATAAAAACAATATGAAATTTCCTACAAAAAAAACAAATAGATCTACCGTATGACCCAGTTATCTGACTTTGGGCATATATCCTAAGGACATACAATGAGGATATCAGAGATAAGCGCACTCTCATGATCAGTAAAGCATTATTTAGGGACTGGCAATGTGATATAGTGGGAAGGGCCACCATCTGCATTGTCAGCATTCCATATGGGTGCCGGTTGTAGTCCCAGCTGCTCCACTTCTGATCCAACCCCGTACAGCGCTTAGGCCTCTGCACCCACACGGGAGACCTAGAAAAAGTTTGACTCCTGGCTTTGACCCAGCCCAGTCCAGGCTATTTTGACCATCTGAGGAGTGAACCAGCAAATGGAAGATTCTCTGTGTCTCCCTCTCTCTCTCTCTGTTACTTTGCCTTTCAAATAAATATTTGAATAAATATTTCAATTAAATATTTATATATATTTAAATATATATTTATATAATACATTATATATTATATTATAAATATATACTTCTACTTATATATTATATATAAATATATATTTAAAATAAACATACATATCTGAAAAAATAATAAAAATAAAACAGTATTCACTGTAACTATGGCATGACATAAACTCCATGCCTATCAATGGATGAATGCATAAAGAAAATGTGCTACATACTCTGGCCTCAGAATCAGCCCTTAAGGCATTCGGATCTGGCTCAAGAGCCCATGAGAGTATTTTAGGCATGGAAAGCCAAGACACTCTAAAAAAAAAAAGACCGAAATGAAATATCTCTACGAGTGAGATCCCAGTGGAAAGAACTTGGCCATCAAAGAAGGAGGTACCTTTCTCTGAAGGGAGGAGAGAACTTCCACTTTGACTATGACCTTGTCTAAATAAGATCAGAGTCGGTGAACTCAAAAGTCCTCCATAGCCTTGGCAACTCATGACTAGAGCCTAGGGAGATTACTGACGCCATAAACAAGAGTGTCAAATTGTTAAATCAACAACAGGAGTCACTGTGTACATTCGTCTCATGTGGGATCTGTCCTTAACGTGTTGTCCAATGTGAACTAATGCTATAACTAGTACTGAAACAGTATTTTTACACTTTGTGTTTCTATGTGGGTGCAAACTGATGAAATCCTTACTTAGTATATACTGAATCGATCTTCGGTATATAAAGATAATAGAAAATGAAAAAAAAAAAACTTGGTTTTAAATTGAAAATTGCGTAGAAAATTAATCAATTTTAAAAAAAATCATGTAGGATCTCTGTCCTTAATGTGCTGTACATTGTGATTTAATGCTATAACTAGTATTCAAACAGTATTTTTCACTTTGTGTTGCTATATGGGGGCAAACTGTTGAAATCTTTACTTAATATATACTAAACTGATCTTCTGTATACAAAGAGAATTGAAAATGAATCTTGATGTGAATGGTAGGGGAGAGGGAGCGGGAGAAGGGAGGGTTGTGGGTGGGAGGGAAGTTTCGGGGGGGAAGCCATTGTAATCCATAAGCTGTACTTTGGAAATTTATATTCATTAAATAAAAGTTAGAAAGAAAGAAAGAAAGAAAGAAAGAAAGAAAGAAAGAAAGAAAGAAAGAAAGAGAAAGATAAAGTGTATAATTCAGGGAAAAGAAAAAAAAAGAAAATGTGCTACATAGGGAATATTATTCAGTTTCAAAATGGAATATTATTCAGTCGCAAAAAATGAAATCTAGATATTTGCACCAAAATAGATGGGAATAGAGGTCATTACATAAAATGAAATAGAAAAGACACAGAAACACAAATACTGCATATCATCTGTCATATGGGGAAGTCAAAAATATTCATGATATGAACTTAAAATAGTGATTAGTATGTTGTCACAACAGGTAAAGATAGGTTTGGAAAAGTTTGGTTAATGAGTATCAATACACAGTCAAAAAATGTTCAGTATCAATACACAGTCAAAGTAAAGTAATGCATTCTGGTGTTTCACAAAAAAGTAGAGTAAGTTTAGTTCAGGATAAAAGAATTGGAAAGGCTAATTGTCTGGTATGATTGGTTTATGCTGTGTACATGTGTTAAAATATTGCATTGCATTGCATTAAAATACATAGTAAAATTTAATCCAATATTTACAAATAAAATAAGTTAAGGTGAATTAATTCTGGATGGGCAATGAAGATTCTCTGAGAAAATAACATTTACTGAGACCTTAATTATGAGTAGATTATATTCATGTTAAGATATGAGAAAAAGATAGAGTAGTAAAAAATGAGATTGGGAAAGGAGATAAAGCAATTGATGTGGTTTTTAAAATCAAGGTAAAGAGTTTGACAAACTATTGAAGTGCAAACAAGAGTTAACTGAGGAATTAAATTTGGGAGTGGTATGGCTTGGTTAGAGGTTTTAAAAGACCATTCTGGCTGCTGGGGAATGGATAACCTAGGACAAAAGACCAGAAGCAAGAAGACTGATGATAGCTAGGAGCCAGGGAAGACAAATAGGATTTCAGCTCAACCATCTGGGTACATTTTCTGAGACAAACACTGTTTAAATGGCTGCCTTGATTGAGTTTGAATGCTGGGATTACTAAAATTTTGAGTAATTACTTTTTTTTTTAAATTAAACTTTTATTTAATGAATATAAATTTCCAAAGTACAGCTTATGGGTTACAATGGCTTCCCCCTCCCAAAACTTCCCTCCCACCCGCAATCCTCCCCTTTCCCACTCCCTCTCCCCTTCCAATCACATCATGATTCATTTTCAATTCTCTTTGTATACAGAAGATCAGTTTAGTATATATTAGGTAACAATTATTACTTTTAAAAATAGTATAAACTGAAGGCCGAAAAAAGACAATTCTATACCAATAAAAGCTTAAAATTATGGAATGTCAATTACTTCCTAAATTTTCTAAGCATAAATACTTTCAGGTATGAGAAAAGGCTACACAAATATTTTCCAAATTTTTATGTTTAAAGATTAATGTGTTGCAACTCTCAAAAACAAATTCACAATGTCTTAGTTGAATATTACTTTAACTGCTCTGGTGGAGGTTACTCGGGAATAAAGCTCAGCTTCAAATATTCCATAAAGAAGCAATGGTTCCCAGTATCTAATGATGTATCACATAATTCTCTGAGGATTTCACACTGCTAAAAGTTTTATAGGAAAATTACCAGCTGGGAACCAATGTCCTTCAAAGGACACATTCTTATCATCTGAGGGCACTCAAATTTTGTAGCTATGTTTAAACAAGGCTTTGTGAAATATTATCTTCCCAGGAGATGCCTCAAATAGCTTTGGAAATAAAGAGTGCAATAATTAAGTTACTTAGCAAACAATCAAAACTCTCAACCTCAGACAAATGTGTTTGGTGTTAGTCAAATGTCAGAAAATGATTACTTAATTATTTGTACAGACATTTTTATCAGCTTTGTTCACACTACAAAGAACATACTGGAGAGTGGGTGAGGACTCAAGGAGATTAGTCAAATATTGAATATAGAAAAGTTATAATATTATTGTCTATCAAAGAAATTTCTATGAAACTTACAGATATTTAGGTGTCCAATTTGCTTGTATTTTTATAATACAATGCTTTCCATTCCCTTTTATATTAAATGGTCCACAATTGTTTAAAACTAAAAGATCATAATTTTAATATCTGTCTTTTAACACTGTATATTTTTTCTAGTTTCACCCCAAACATTTGAAAAATAAACCTAGCAATTCTTTTTTTTTTTTTTTTTTTTTTGACAGGCAGAGTTAGACAGTGAGAGAGAGACAGAGAGAAAGGACTTCCTTTGCCGTTGGTTCACCCTCCAATGGCCGCCACGGCTGGCACGCTGCAGCCGGCACACTGCTCTGATGCGAAGCCAGGAGCCAAGTACTTATCCTGGTCTCCCATGGGGTGCAGGGCCCAAGCACTAGGGCCATCCTCCACTGCCTTCCCGGGCCACAGCAGAGAGCTGGCCTGGAAGAGGGGCAATCAGGACAGAATCCGGCGCCCCGACCGGGACTAGAACCCGGTGTGCTGGCGCTGCTAGGCGGAGGATTAGCCTATTGAGCCATGGCACCGGCCCAACCTAGCAATTCTTAATATATACAGTTCAGACTAAAGGATAGCTTTTATTCCACTTCAATTCAAACTAAAAGTAGAGGCCAGAGGCCAGCGCCGCGGCTCACTAGGCTAATCCTCTGCCTACAGCGCTGGCACCATGGGTTCTAGTCTCGGTTGGGGTGCCGGATCCTGTCCCAGTTGCTCCTCTTCCAGTCCAGCTCTCTGCTGTGGCCCGGGAGTGCAGTGGAGGATGGCCCAGGTCCTTGGGCCCTGCACCCCATGGGAGACCAGGAGGAGGCACCTGGCTCCTGGCTTTGGATCAGCACAGCACGCTGGCCACAACGCGCCAGCCATAGCAGCCACTTGGGGGGTGAACCAAAGGAAAAAGGAAGACCTTGCTCTCTGTCTGTCTCTCTCTCACTGTCTAACTCTGCCTGTCAAAAAAAATTAAAAAAAAAAAAAAACTAAAAGTAGAAATTACCCTTGTTATAGTTAGTGATGTTTCTGAAGTCCTGTAATATGTTCAAAATCACTCTTATTATTGTTAGCTTAAAATCATAAATATTTCACTACTGCCATTTATTTAAAGAGACTATCTTTAACCCACACCAAATATCTCAGGGCTGAATCACTGAAAATCAGCCTTAAATCAAAACCAAAATTTACCTGCAGACTGTGCAGAGTACATTCTTAGTGAGAAGCTAAGCTCCATGCCTGGGCTCATCCTTTCCTCTGCTGTGCCCACAGACTAGCTGGCTAGAGGTATGTAGAAATCATGAATACATGATTGTATGAGGTATAGTAATAACTCTGTGAATCTAAGAAACAAGTAGCATTATCTCATGCTGGAAGTAACATATGAAAAAGAAGGATGTGGAAGGAAGGAAGGAAGGAAGGAAGGAAGGAAGGAAGGAAGGAAGAGAGGAAGGAAAGACTAAAGAGTGAAGAAGGAAGGAAACAAGGGAAGAGGGGAGAGAGAAAGAACATTAATTAAAGTGAACTTCATCAGATGTAAGTGTTCACATCTTGGATTCAGTTTGGATAATATTTGAATTGTACACTTGCTGGCATGCTTTCCTTCTACTGCCCAAATGGATTTTGTATTCTTGTATTCCCAAATCTTTTTTAAACCTAGAAATGTTTTATTTAAGGTATATAAACTTCAAGAATTTCATATGCACAAATTTAGGAACATAGTGATTCTTCCCACTTTACCCTCCCTCCTCCTTCCTGCTGACACTCCCATTCTTCTTCCTCTTCTCTCTCTATTCCACTTCTTATTTTCTAGAAAGATCTATTTTCAATTAACTTTATATTCTTAATATACTCAAAGATTAAACCTGCACTAAGAGTTCAAAAAATAGTATAAAAAAAAAAAAACTTTTCCTCACATTGAGACAAGGGCTGTTCAAAATCATTATATCTCAAAGTGTCAATTTTACTTCTATAGCTTACCTTTTAGGTACTCTATTAGTTACTACAGATCAGGGAGAATATATAGTATTTGTCATTTTTGGAACTGGCTTATTTAGAATCATTATGCCTTTTTAAAATGAGAAGACCACAGAGAAGGATAATATATTAGACAATGGTAATGATTTTTTGTCCAAAGAATTTGTTAAGCTGATGCTTGAGTAAGTAGTTATATTTTTTAAAAAGAGATAGTGGCATAAAAATTTGTCTCTGCTTTCCATCTTACTAAAGATAGCATCCTTTGTAGGCTTTTTTTTTCTGAGAATAAGTTTCATGTCATATAATAGAAATACAATTTTCCACTAATAGGATGAATGAGACCACCAAATGCTGTCATAACAAAGAACCAAAAGAACTTGTTTGGTACAATAGATAGTCAAAATACATTAGGTGACTCTATTAGACAATTAGCAGAGAGTGAACATTATGTGTTGATGATGTTCAGAACATGAAGCATGACTCTGGAAAGAATTTGGAAGTGCTTATGAAAGAAGAGTGATGAAATGAGATATGGTTTGTGGATCATGTAAACAACGAATTCTCTTGCATATTAAATATTATACAAAAGGGGTTGAAAATTATTGAAAAAGCACAATTTACAGTTCTCATAGGGAGGTAGAAATCATAGTGACTACAATAGACTAGATTACAAACTCAGACACAGAATAGATTCTATTTCCTTATTTTCTTGACATTCAAAGCCAGTTTCTACCTGGTATCTAGAAAATTAAATTGCAGGACTTACTGGGCCTCTCCTAATTCTTGGCTTTGCATAAGAATTTTGCAGGCTTAAGTCACACTCTCCAATAAGATAGCCTCCAGTTCTCAGTCTACTATGATAACTAATATTTTATTTTGTCCAAGGTCCCTCAGTGTCTGGAGCAATGGACAATGTCCTTTGCAGCACAGAGTATTAGTTTTTTGTTGTCCTATAATGAACTGCTAAAGACTTAAAACATCACATATGAATTACATAGTATTTCTGAAGTTCAGCAATCCAGGTTGGTTTGACTTGTTTCTCTGCTCCAGGTTTCAAGACTAAAATGATGAGGTCGGTTATCAGGATTCTTGACAGGATGCTCAATAACAATACACTTGTAATACAGGTTACAGGCAGAATCCAAAACCTGTGCTTGTAAGACTCAGGTCAAGTTTCCTAGAAGACTTTCATCTTATGGCTGCCTTTGGCTGCTAGGAGCATCTGTCTTCCAAGATCTTGTACATAGGCAGCTCATATTAGAGCCAGCAAGGATATGCCAAATCTTTCTCATACTTGGATTTTTTCTTCCACCTTTACTTGTGCTATACCTCTTGAATGCCAGAATTCTTTATTCTGCTTTCATGGTCTGAACTAAATGGAATCCACTCAGATAAATCAGAGTAATCTCCATATTTTAAGATGGTAACTTAAATAACATCAGCAGTTATTTCACAGCAGTACCTATATTTGTATTTTGATTAAGTACCTAAGGAATAAGAATTTTTTAGTATATCATTACACATCCACCAGTCACAATAAATACTTTGAGTGTGGTCAACAAATTATATGTCTAAAATTTACTTCAGTCATATATCTGCTCAACTACTCTAATAATGAGGTTTTGTAAACCTGATGGATTTTTCAAAGAGATATGAATTCCTACTAGTCTGCAAAACATAGGCATCTTCAGTATCCTTAGTTTTTAGGAAACCAACTCCATCTACTTTTTCTTCCTTCTTCAAACATAATATCCTCAATGAGATGAAGCAGCCCAAATGGCATTTGGAGAAGCGTCTTTAGTAGGTGATGCTACACAAGATCTAAAATCCTAAGTCATCCATTCCCTTGAGACAAAGAAGTACATTAAAATAACTATATTTGCATAATGCCAACTTATATGGAAATAAACCAAATTATTTTCCAAAAATTATCTTCTAAAATTGAAAAACTAGCTTTGTTGCAATTTTAATTTTTACTGAAATTGATCTAAAATTATTATTCTATAGACAAGTTTTACAACTAAAATAATTGAATATCTAGAATCAACAAATATGTAAAACACTTTTTTTAAATTATCAATAAGATTAAGAAATTGTTAGATGACTCAGTTAGTTTGCATAGTTGTCATAACAAAATTTCATACCACCACTGACTTAACAACAGAAGCTTATCATCACACAATTCATGAACTTAAAAGTCTATGATCAAGATGATTACTGTGCCATGGTTTCCCTGAAGGCATTAGGAGAAAAATTGTGCCAATCCTCTCTCCTAGTTTGTGAAGATTCTTGAATTATGCCAACATAATCCCAATTTTCATATGGTGTTCTACCTGAAGGAGTTTCAATTTCTGTGACTAAATTTTCCTTGTCATAAAGACATAAATCGAACTGAATTAAAGTCCACTTTAGCAATCTCATTTAACTTGATTACTTCTAGAATTACATTATCTCCAAATAAAGTCACATTCTAAAGTTTACATGGCTAATGATTCCAACATCACTTGTTTTAGGGTGGACACAATTTACACCGTAACATTGTCTTTTTCCTCCCTTAACAAAACATGCTACACTTGCATATTTACTCTTGTGTCACCCTAAGTATACATAAGTGAATGTAAGAATTGCATTTGGAGTTGAATAGTGGGCGTTTGATTTTAAATTCTAATACTTGTTTTGAATCCTATAGTTATCTCATTTTCGGGAGTAATGTGTGAATGAAGAGACAGCCTGAAGAACACTGAGCATAGAGTAGCCAGTTTGCAAGCTCTTAGCTTGCTCTTGCCTCAAACATGTTTCTTGGGTGATAACATAACTAAATAACATTGTCACATTATTGGGGAGAGAGGATTAAATAGGTCTGGGAATCAAAATGAAACTGCAAGCGCAAGTTTCCTAGAAGAAGGTATAGTAATTATTTCTTGTGCGTGTGTGTGTGTGTGTGTACATTCGTGTGGGAAGTGGTGAGGGTGGGATTAGATAATGTAAAATTTTCATCGATTAGGGTATTAATTCCCTTAGAAAAATGAATTTAACTAATAAAAAAATCTAAGCTATGGGTTTTTTGAGGAATGATGAGCTTAGTGAAATAATTGCAACAAACTCACTAGCACTGGAAAAGTGACTCCTCATGCTATAGAACACTCTCAAAACTGGTTGGAGAAATTGCTATATAACCCCCACAACTGTGTTCACTTGCCTGACATACAGAAAGTCAATCACAGATATGGAGAAATTAGAAAAAAGGCAATGCTTATTGCAAAGCTCAGAGCAAGGACTTGGGTACCCTGAGACGTTAGAGGTAAAAGTTCTTACAGATCGAGGTTGGGGCTGAGAGGTGAATGTTAAGCTCATGTCCAAGTTCCTGGCTGACCTATCTTCAATGCTACTAGCCCTTCTTTAACTGGTCAGTGATATCATATAGTCTAAGACATTTTCATGATGACAAAGTGGCCTCCAGTCAGTTTGGGGGCAATGAGCATGCCACAGTTATTTTTTGTTCAGAGACCTGGGTTAATAAAAAGGAAACCAACCAACATCAGACTCAACATCAAGTTGCTGTCTAGACAGGAAACAAATGACCCCATGCGTTCAGTGTTTAAAACCATGTAAGGCCACTTGTACTACTCTCTCAATTCAGTGAGTTAATTTTAGTATGTTGTTGGTTTGCAATCATATAAACAGACTGAGGAAGTTTTAAGCTAATGGAGGGAGGCTAGAAAACTCGGACCAGATGGTATCCTGCATCTGAATTCAAGGCACTGTGTAAGGGTGCTGTTTCAATCCCCCCTATTTCTTGTTACTCCTCACTCCTTTAGGAGTAGGCATGATGCACATCCTGGCTACTTCCTGCTATTAACTTCAGAGTGTATTTTTTTCCAGATTGGAGGAGAGGAAGCTGTAGTTGTACTTTATAGGAAAATTCCTTGACCTCAAATTATAGGGAGAGATTTTCTGCATCGTGATAGAGTGTGGCCCAGTTAGTCTCCACCAAGCTTTGTCTTGCAGGTGCATCACCATTGCACACCCATAATAAAAGCAATTACACCCTAGTATTTCTATCTGTAGTCTAAGGCATAAGGCATGAATGGAGGCTATGAATTCATCCCTTTGTACCAAGGTATCTGGCAGCAATGATTCTACTTCCAAAGTCTCCTGGAGGGAATACCCAACCTTCTGATTATTTGTTGATCCACTAAGCTGTTTCCATTCATGAAGATTTCCAGATCTGCAGTCCCTAAGGGACTGGGTATAGCTTTCTAAGACATAATCATTCATTAACCTGTAAGCATGTACGTATAGATTCACAAGAGGTGTTTCAGTAAGCCAGTTACTTTTCTTATATTACAGAAATGGCAGTACATAGTGCACACTACATACTCTAGTAGGCTAACCAAGAGTTAAAAACACAGTCTCCTGCAGTACATCACAACATGGTGTTATTACTCTCAGACACATCAGGTAGTCTTGGGTGACAATGTCTGGATTTTTGAAACATATGCCTTTGGTCACTTTAATTTTTCAATGTTGAGTCAATACTCCCAGTCCTAATCCTTGCTTCTCAGATATTGAGAGATTGAAAAGATTCCTCAGTACCTCAGTGTGGCTGCTGCATATATATTCTGGCTTTAAGTGTGAGAATACCAAATATCATATCTAGTTAGCATTTTTCTTTTGAAATAATGATTCTCTATAGAAGTTGTAGCTCTGGCAGAGTATTTTTTTTTGACAGTTATTATAAGACAATCATTCATAAAAACCTCTTGGCTTTATCTAATTTTATTTGAGGTTGACATCACTGACTTCACCTTGATATTTATTCCCTCCTTGTGATCAAGATCTTTTTCTGAAAACACTATTGATCAATCATCCTGAGCTAGGCTCTGTTTGTGCCTTATTGCCAGGCTGCATTTGTCCTGGTTGTTGATCTGATCTAGTTCCACATCAAGAGGGAAATGATTGATTACCAGGAGTCAGTATCAAAAATACTTTTACCCACATACAAGAAACAAAGAAGTTTTAGAAATACTCCTTAGGATAAATTTACCTGGAGTTCTTTGTCAAACAATTTTATCTGCGCTTAGGCACAAGTTATCATCTCAAAGGGCCAGACCAGCATTATTTTGCTAGGAGGTATATTTCTGTAGAATTCAGGCAGGCTATAGGTACAAAAACTGAAAAAGGAAAATATAACAAAACCAAAAAGAACAAGACAAATTCAATTTGTATCTTAAAAACAATAAACAATTATAATTTAAAAACAGGTGTATTCTAGTTTGGTCATTGACTACTTGCACTAAGTACTGTAAGAAAAGCTTAATTACCATATACAATCTCAGATATTGAAGACTCTCTAAGTTAAGAAGTCTGACAAGGCTGACTTTGGTTGTTTCTTTTCTTTTTTTTTAAAGATTTATTTATTATTTGAAAGAGTTACACAGAGAGAGGAGAAGCAGGGAAAGAGAGAGACAGAGGTCTTCTATCTGCTGTTTCACTCCCCAATTGGCCACAACAGCTAGAGCTACACCGATCTGAAGCCAGGAGCCAGGTGCTTCTTCTCGGTCTCCCATGTGGGTGCAGGGGCTCAAGGACTTGGACCATCTTCTACTGCTTTCCCAGACCATAGCAGAGAGCTGGATTGGAAGAGGGGCAGCTGGGACTAGAACTGGCACCCATATGGGATGCCGATGCCACAGGCACCTACTGTACCGCGGCGCCAGCCCCTCTTCTCTTTTTAACTATAGTGTTTAATCTTTTCAAGTAGTGATAACTTCATTTACTCACTGTAATCTTGGAAATACGTGAAGCCAAGTGTTGTGTGTATATTTTAAGAATACGCCAATGTTTCCAGATATGTACTCTTAAGAAGAGAACAGATCCTTACTGAATTCATGTGATCACATTGCCATGAAAACAAACAAGCAAAAAAAAAAGATTCTTAATTTTGAAGGAATTAAGTAGGAGGAAAAGGGTAAGTATTTTCTTTTTCTTTTTTTCTTTTTTTTTTTTTTTGGACAGGCAGAGTGGACAGTAGAGGGAGACAGAGAGAAAGGTCTTCCTTTTTGCCGTTGGTTCACCCTCCAATGGCCGCCACGGTAGGCGCGCTGCGGCCGGCGCACCACGCTGTTCCGATGGCAGGAGCCAGGTGCTTCTCCTGGTCTCCCATGGGGTGCAGGGTCCAAGCACTTGGGCCATCCTCCACTGTACTCCCTGGCCACAGCAGAGAGCTGGCCTGGAAGAGGGGCAACCGGGACAGGATCGGTGCCCCGACCGGGACTAGAACCCGGTGTGTCGGCGCCGCAAGGCGGAGGATTAGCCTACTGAGCCATGGCACCGGCCAAAGGGTAAGTATTTTCATCTTTGCTTGCATAATTGTTCTTTAACAAAAGATTGTAAACCATTGAAATCTCAAAGGGTACTTCTGAGCCATAAGATGGAGTATTTAAATACAGAACCAAAAATATTTTAAATTAAAGACATAGAAATATGAAAATTTCATTAATTCACTCTCATGTGGCTAATTCTGTTTAATCTCTGCTAGCAGTTTATTTTTTCTTTTCAGGGTTTATTATAAGTTCTGGAAATTCATATCTAGCCCATTGATCTTAAAGGTATCACAAATCATTATTCAGGAATGTTTCTTAGAGTCTTCTCCAAGACTGATTGCAAATATTTTTAGGAAAAATTCAGAACTGTGGATGACAAAAGACTTGAAACAACTATGGTTAAAATTATAAATCTCAGCATTTGACAAGGAAAGCCAAGTATATACATTACATACAGAATTTTAGAAAGCATCTGTCAAGTTTTGTAAAACTTCTGTCCCTTTTGATCTCTGGGCCTGTGATCAGAAGGGCAGACTCAGAAGTCTTCCAGATCCTCTTTCTTTTAAATAAGATGCTATGATTGATTATATCACCCAAGACCACCAGCCTTTTATAAATTTATATAATCTCTAGAACATTTTCATCAATAGTATGCTTACAAAAATTGAGATAAAGCTTAGCATCATTTTACAACTCTAGACTACATTCCATACAACCCAAATAAGCTGAATTAGTGATTATCGCTACAAATGAGAAACACATTCTTTGATTATCTCCAGGAAACTCTCAAGATCAAAAGAATTTAAAACCTCAATCTTGACAGAAATGTCCAATGGGCTTAAGACATTTGATCAAAATGCAATCAGATCGCTGATAACTGTGAAATGATATTCATTCATTTAATCAGTTAATCAGTGTAATTTAACTATAGATGATATTTAATCATAGCTATAAAGTGATGACTTCAATATTTCCAAATAAAAATCCCTTTTAAAGTTTCAGTGTCCATAATTAAAACCTAACAAATACCGATGAAAATACAAGTGATTACCTAGGCAAAATAGATAATTTTAATTTACTTTAGAAGTTTCCAAAATGTAAAGCCACTAGTATAGAATGAAGTTACTCTATGACCCAGACTATTAAGATAAACAGTATCAGACCATAGTAGACTCAGGAATGCAGTGATCTCTTACTGCATCCTGTCAGTGATGGCCAGGTGCATGGGGACGCCCCCAGACAGCACAGTACTGGTGTAGAGGCCCTTGTGTATGTTGATATCACATTTCATGATAGAGTTGAAGATGGTCAAATGGATGCCGCAGGACTCCATGCCCAGGAAGAAGGTTTGGAAGAGTGACTTGGAACACTGGAATACCTCTTTCATGATCATGATCACCTGGCTGTCGGGCAGCCAGTGGCTCTTCCCTGGGGAGGAGGAGGGCATGGCGATGGCCAGCTTATGCTGGAAGTCCCAGGTGACATAGCACAGCTTCTCCTTGATATCACACACAACTTTCCTCTCTACCATTGTGTTGAAGCTGTAGCTGTTATTCCTGAGGATCTTCATGAGGTATTTAGGTCCAGACCAGTCAGGTCCAGATGCAGGATGATGTGGGTGAGAGCATGCCAGAGTCCATCAGGCTGCTGGTGGCATGGGCAGTTTACAGGGTCAGCAATGCCTGGATGACCGGGTACATGGCTGGGGTGTTGAAGGTGTTGAACAGGACATGGATCGTCTTCTCTCTGTTGCCATTGGGGTTCAGGTCAGCAGCATAGGGCACTCCTCAGGAGCTACAAGCAGCTTGCTGTAGTAGGCATCAGATCTCCATGTCATCCTGGTTGATAACAATGCTCTGCTCAGTGGGGTACTCAGAGTCAGGATGCTGCACTTGCTCTGGTCCTCCTTGCCCACATGCAGTTCTTCTGGACCATGCTCACCATTATGTCTAATGCCTGGCGTGTGCCACATAGAAGGGAACTTGGCCTGGAGGTAGCATCCTCAGGAAAGCCAGCTTTATATACACCAGAAACATTGTGAGCTGAGCGATTTCCTGTCCATTGTAATTGGTGGCAGAGTGAGCCAGGACCCAGCACTTTAGGGGATTTTGGTGATGGCAAAGAGGATTGAGTCAGCCTGGGGGATAAGTGCAGGTGGTAACTGCTTCTCTGTTCAAGGCCTGTGGTGGGGAAGTGGGGGAAGGGGAACGACCTTCCAGGCAAGACCAAACATCAAAATGAGTCCAGTGATTAGGCACCTTGTAGGAACAGCTCAATTGACTACTTCAATTCAATGAGTTACTGTTTGGTATTATTGATTACATCCAATAACGCCACAATCTGTGCTGATACTACCATCCATCATCAGTCATCTTTCCCTACACACAGAATTAATAACATTTCTTTATTTTCTCCCTTAGTTCCAGTCTTACTCTTCCTGAAAAGATTACACAGTGAGGACTGAAAGAGATGACCAAAGTATAGGGTTGAGCGCTTCTCAACTAGGAAGAATTTTCTCTAAGTAGTCATTGACCTACCCATTTTGGGACCTCATTCAGCTCATCTCTTGTAGTTCATCTCTTTTCATCACTTCTATAACAATATTAACCTTCAACTTAAACTAAACTCTTTTCTTTGAAGCTTGTTTTGAATTCTGTAGAGAATTTGAAGAGTTCATTTCTTCAGTGTTGCCACAAAATACATAGTTGTAACAATTTGGTAAAGGTAGACAGGAACCTGGATTAGAGAGATTTAAGGACTCGACCAGAGACTAGGAACCATTTGAATACTGAATTAGACCTAACCCATAGTTATATTTAGAGAAGAATAGATCTGCGTAATTTACTTGATAAACACAACACATGACGGTGATTTCGTTTTATTTATTTTTTGTCCATATTGTATAGAGCATACTGCTCTAAGCAGGAGCTTTGCTCTGTAAGGTAGCACAGAACCTCATTAAGCAGTTATACTTCTTTAATTTATGCACTGGTGCTTATTATTGCCTGTATTTGTCTTTGGCAAAGCTTTGTCTCCAGAATACTTGTTAAATTACATACAAATTATTTGAGAAATTCTACATTTATATATTTTTTTATTCTTGCCACATTTTCCATCCTTCTTGCAAGTATCCATGATCAGCCTTTAATCATAACCTAATGATGGTCTCTAGTCTCTTTACCATGTTGACTAAATGTGGAGGATAGCATAAGGATTATTTTTTATGAGCATTTTTCCTATAAGTAAGACAGCACATATTTCCCAATTGACTAGTGAGTAAAACCTATGACCATTTTGATTTCATAGTCCCATGGTCTACATATAAGTTTGTCATTTATTTTTAAGTTGGCCTCTTCAAAGATATTTCAGAATCTTCTGGTAGACATGTTAAACACAGATTTCTAGTACCCACTCCTAGAGTTTCTCATTCAGTGTGTCTGGACTGAGTCCAAAATTTTGCATTGCCAATAAGGCCCTTTGTAATGTTAATGCCACGGATTCTGAGCACACAACTTGAGGCAGTTTTTTCTGACATTTAAATTTTGATTCCTTTTTTAATGCTGTTTTCTTTGCCTTGCATTCCTTTTCCATCTTTTCACTTTAAAAATAACTAACAATATGGCACCTTCCAAAAAGATATTACTATTTGCAAGGAATAAATTTTATCTCCTTCATTTGTTCTTGTTATAAGATATATCTTTTCTAAAATTATTTGATGCATTTGCTTACCATAATAACCATTATCTCATGTTCTTTTTTTGTTTTTTTTTTTTTTTGTTTGTTTTTCATGTAACAGTCACATCTTGCTATATCTCTTCTAGAAAACTGAATTCTTACACACCCTTTCTGGCATCTAGAAAAGCAGATACACTATGTAAGTTAAAATATATGAATAAATGGGAAAATAAGTTTAGAAATAGTATCATTTAGGATGGGTTAATTCATCACATTTGCTAGTAGACAAAAAATTTTGAAAGAAAAATTCTTCCAATTTTGGCACAATATGAAGGAGTAATTTTGAAGTGAGAAGGATTGGTTGAGCAGAGATGCCTGACTGTAACCCTTAGGACATGGAAGTCAGAATGATAGTGGTAGTGTCAGAGGCAGTTGCCAGCTTGCCTTGTTCCTTTTCATTAAAGGAGTAATGGAGTGTACTTTAGAGAGATGAAAGTAAGGATAGTAAAACAAAATTTATTGAAATATGTTCCAAGGGACAAACAGACCTGTGGAGAGAGCTTGTGATCCCATTCCAATGTGGGGATGGGCCTATAGAACACATATAGCAATGTTTTTTCTGGTTTGGGGTTTTCATACCTAAAGTAAGATGAGCGTTGACCAGTGATTGGTGATGCTCATGATTGGCATTTGTGATTGGCATATGGGAAATTAAAGTATAAAGTCAGTGGTCCTGGGTGGATCCTGACAGAGGCAGGAGTCCTTGGTCCCTCCCCTGGATGAGGGTTTTTATGACCCCTCCCCAGTCACTGATGCCTAACTGTCTGCCCAACAGTAAAATCTGACTGTCCTGGAAACTGGAAATTTAAAAAGAGGGAAAGAAGATGGACAAAGATGCACCTTGCATGCTTTTCAGTCATGTGCAGGTATAATATTTCAGGCAACCAGTTACAATATGTAAATATCTAAAAATCTGCTAAATAGGGGCCTTCTCAGATCTGCTCTCATCTGAGTTGGGATACCTCTCCTATATTTGAACATTAAGCATCCATCTTTCACCATCTTACACATTGTCCCTGATTCAACTTGAGTCTTCAAATAGACTATAACTTGAATGACTCATACCTGAAAATAGAAAACATCCCTACTCAAAATATATTTTAGGTTCATTATTTATAGTGCATAAGCAAAATGTTCGTTTAGGGGAAATTACTCTAGTGGATCAAAATAAGCTTTTATTTATTTTGAAATTAGAAAAGTGATTGCATATGTTTTATATTCAAAATAGTTATCAATAAATCATAGAGAAATGTTGTCATTGCAATGTATCTTTCTGTTGCATTCAAATGATGTGGTACATAACCATCATAACATTTTCTTTAGTCATTGTGCTGATTATTCTGATCTTTTTCCTCATTCTCATGTTTTCCTGAGGTTGATGATACAATATCATCAAGGATAATTTATTCCACACCCAACATTATCCACTGCTCTGATTGCTGGACTTTGAGTATCTTTTTAAAAATTATTGATTTCTTTCATGTATATTGATTCCACACTAGGTCAGCTAAGAACTGGCTAGTCACTTTATATATCCTGAGAAATAACAGTGAAAATCTAGGTCACTTTCTGAGAATGTATTTTTGAAATAAAGAAGGGTAAAAAAAAACAGAATTAGAATAAAACTCTGGCCTAAAATATCAGTTTACACATGCACACACGTACATACACATATGAATTTCTATTATTTAAACCCAAACAATTTGTTAATTTCTCTCTTTTTCTCAATACATTTATATTTACATAGGCACATACATAAAATTATTGTGCTTTCTTCTTTTGATTAACATTTTAGTGTTAATGTTCAAATATACTTTGCTGAGTATTGCTCTACTGAGAAAATAACTAAAATATTATATTGTAGAGAGTGTGGGCATGTCTGTGTATGTGTGTTAACACAAAACAACAATAACTTAAGAACTCCTACACATGAGATCAGGAAAGCAGTTTTTCCTCTTAAAACTGTTTCTTGTATTCCCTCTCAGAGTAAGTACTAAAAAGCAAAAACAAACAAACAAACAAAAAAAAACTAATCTGTCTTTATAAAATATGTTTAAAAAAAAACTTAGTTACCTTTGGTAGAATTTTCCTTCTGTTTATATAGACCATTGTGTATGCTTTATTGGGACATTTGTATGTTTTTTGATAAGAGTTATTTTTGGGGTATTTAGTGAATAGAGGGACATCTGTATGATTATTGAAATAATGGCTATTTTTGAGAAATATTGTTACAGAAATTCAGAAATAACTATTTTAGCCATCTCAAAGTACATAGAATGTTTATTTCTGAGATAATAAAAGCTCCAGTAATATCGAAAAAAAAAATAACACCTGTAGAAGTTTCAAGACAATGGTTGTAGCAAAACAGTGAGTTCTAAATGTATCTTCTCTACCCACTCCTTATGGCAACTTTCTGTACATCTCTTTCTTCATCTGTAAGGCAGGGCTTTATAATATCTACTATGCATGTTTCATTAGAGGAAATAAGATAAGTAACATGCCTCGTAGCAGTTACTGAGCAGAAACTTTATATTAGTCATTATCTTTTTAATATTATTATTACACATCTTACTTTTGCAAACCCTCCTATAATTCTCCTAAGCCTGATGCTGATAAGGTTAATCAAGTTAATTAAGTGCATATTCAAACTTTCTTATGAGCATTAAGGATTTGAGAGAAAGAATTACAAGAAAGAAAATGAGAAGTCTTAAATATCAACTACTTTAACAGTATCTGAATCTCCTTGGAAGGGAACATGTTGAGAGAGTTGGCTGGAAAATAATAAAATAATATGAGATCAGAGCTTTCCCTAGATGGGTCTGTTTAGGATATGTTCATAGAGATAACAATTTAAGGAGTTCTATTTTATTAGATCAACAAATGAACAAACTAAGAATGAGATTCACAAATCTACAAACTCATCACATATTTTACTATATTCACAAAAATTACACTATCTTGGCTTAGGTTTTTTTTCTTTTCCTTTTGAATACAGACTTGATATTTATTCAAATCCAAATATTACTTTCATAAAATTAGGAAGAAAACACAACTTACCATGAGGCACAAATGCACAGAAATTTTTCTTGTTTTATATTCTCTAGTTCCATTCTCAGAAATACCTGCTACAGTAACTTCAAAGATAAAATGAGCCTACAATGAATAACTCTGTATGTCTTCATATTTTTCAACAGACATTAATACCTTTACATCCAAGGTAATGTTAGTGGACACAGTGAATCAAAGATTAGCTTCTTTATTCCCCAGAGAACTCCAAGAAAGAAATAAAGAAATGATTACAGTATTGTAAGTACAAAGTTCATATTAGTTCCTGGCAACAGCAAATTAAACCAGGAATTGGACTACCATTTACTTGGCTACCATCCCATTAGGGAATTGGAGGATGATAAACTATTGAATGAAAATGACTCAAGATTCTCTTATTGAACATGCAATTGTTCTTTTCTTTATTAAGCATTCATGTGATTTATATTCTAGAGATTCAAACAAGCTGCTTCTATTAGTACTTTCCTTCTTATGGTTCTTTATGTGGAGAGTGATTCTTTGAAAGAAGGGTATATTGGGGGGGGGGGAGAGCGACAGAGAAAGAGAGAGAGATCAATATTCCATCCACTGGTTCATTCTCTAAATGTTGGCAACAGCAAAGGCAGGACCAGAATGAAAACAAGAGCCTGAAACTTAATCCAGGTAACTCATGCTGGTGGCAGGAATCCAATTACTTCAGCCATTCCTTGATGCCTTCCTGTATGTACGTATGCAGGAAGCTGGAACTTGAATCAGAGCTAAAACTTTGGCATGCTGATGTGGGATACACATGTCCTAGGCAATATCTTAGCAGCTATGTCAAACTCCCACCCCAATGTTTTAATCTGATAGTTTGGTGAATATATGTCTTAGGTTGATATATTGTAACAAAATACCATAAACTAAGTGGTTTATAAATACAGTCCAAATCCGTACTCTGATATGGGTGGATAACCCAAACCATGGCTTAATCCACTATGCCATAATGCCCAACCCTCTTATCTTATTATTATTTGCATTTGAATTTCCTAATGACTAGTGGTGCTGAAAATTCTCTGATGTATTTATTTGCAATTTGTTAACATTCATTGATGAAATATTCATTGAAATCCTTAGCCATTAAGAAATCAGGATGTTAATATCTTTGCTATTGAATTATCACGGTTCTTTACGTATTATGATACAAAGTTTTAACAGCTATGTTTTAGTGAATATTTTCTGTGAGTCTATGATTTGCATTTTCATTGTCATGTCAGTGTATTATGAAGAAAAAGCTTTTTAAAGTCTTTAAAAGTTTAATTTACTGTTGACCTCTCACATGCAAGACCCAGATGGAGCTCCTAGCTCCTTAGTTTGGCCTGGCCCAGCCCTGGCTGTTGTAGTCATCTGAGAAGCAACCAGCAGATGGTAGATCTGAGTATCTCCTTGTCTCTCTATCTCTCTATCCATAACTCTGACTTTGAAATAAATAAATAAATCTTAAAAAAGGAAGTAGTTTTTGGTACAAAAATAAACTGATATTTTAATTCCTGTTTTCCATAAAGACTTGTTGTAGTCCCCGCGTGTGGGTAGGCATATATGATAGCAATGGTAGCATCCTCTTTCAAATGTCTAATTGAAATAATGAAACAAAATAAAAAAATAATCAAATAAAATTCCTGACAATTAATTAAAGTGAAGGATAAGAGATCTTATTATCATCGAACATTCTTCGAGTGATCTAGAAAAAAGAAAATAAAGGGTCACTTCCCATAACCAATTTCCTGGGACCCTGTCTATAAAAGTGATCTTTCTCTCTCTTACCCACCTCCCTCTCTCTCTCTCTCTCTCTTTCACTCTCTTTCTCCCCATCACCTTGTTATTTGCCTTCAACTCCACATCTCTGAACATTTCATTGAATAGCGTAGGCTCTGCTCATCACCTTTATACCTGTGAGTAAGCAAGCACCTATTGTTTGAAAACTTAAACCTCTGCTTACCACGTGATTGTTTTCCCAGTGAAGCCAAGTGCATGCTGCAGCCTGCAGAACCCTTAGTTTTTGTTGCATCATCTGCAGAGAGTTTCTTCACAGGGAATGCTGTACCCCTGCCGGTCCCAAACCTCTGGTATTCACTTCAACTGATTTTACTGCCAGGTTCAGCACTCTGAGAAGAGAATAACCAGCTCTGAGCAACATGCTCTTTTTCTGCAGACTGACAAAACTATGCTTTAATCTCCTCCTGTGTCTCATAACAGAAGCTTTTATAACAGCTTTTGCTGTCAGATGACTCCAAGCCACTCTTCACAATCCAATGAAGGGAAATAAGAATTTAAAATTATTTACATCTAGTTGACATAAGGATGTTTAAAGTGAAATGTACATATGGTAAGATGGTAGAGTATGTTTTAGAAGGCATATTTTGAATAGAATTTTCCTTTAAAATTGGACATTATAGAAGTTTTTTTTTTCAGTATTTAAGGAACACAAACTTAAGTATGACATACGTCATGAAGTGGAATTGTTTTAAATGAACCCTAGATATTTTTAAGCAATTCTTATTTATAAGTTCATTTAAATAAATTATCCATCTATACTAGGTTTAACTCCAGCATTTCACCATCTTCACCTTTCTTACTGTAGAATAAACTAAAAAAAACATCTTCTTAAGAATGTAGAACTGGGGACCGATGTTGTAGCATAGCAGGTTAAACAGCCATCTGCAATTCTGGCATCCCATTTGACTGCCAGTTCTACTCATGGCTGCTTCACTTTGATTCAGCTCCCTGCTAATAGCCTGAGAAAGCAGCAAAGCAGCAGAAGATCACCCAAATGCTTGGACCATCCCTGTACCCATGTGGGAAATCCATAAGAAGCTCCTGGCTCCTGGCTTCCGACTTGCCCAAATCTAGCCATTGCAGCCATTTGGGGAGTGAACCAGCAGATGGAAAATCAATCTCTCTCTCTCACTCTTTCTCTCTCTCTTTCTCTCAACTCTGCCTTTCAAATAAATAAATCTTAAAAATAAAAAGAATGTAGAATTTGGGGCTTCACTGTGGCATAGTAGATTATACTGCTGCCTGCAATTCTAGTATCCCATGTGGGTGCCAATTCAACTCCTGGCTGCTCCAGGTCTGATCCATCTCCCCGCTGCTGCACTTGCAAAAGGAGCATAAGGTGGTCCAAGTACTTGGACCACCGCACACACTTGGGGGACCCAGATGAACTGACTCCTGGCTTTGGCTTGGCCCAGTCCTAGCTCTTGAGACCATTGGAAGAGTGAGCAGTGCATGAGAGATTTCTGTCTCTCCTCTCTCTTTCTGTAACTTTGCCTTGCAAATAAATAGATAAATATTTATAAAAAATATTGAATGCAGAATTAGAAGACTCCTGAAGCAAGCTTAGTGTGGTATATACTGTAGTATACAAGGATTGTTTGTTTAAATAATTTCTAACTTCAGCAGAGTTTCATGAAGGACCTCTCTGAATGTTCTGAGAATCATATATATTTATGATATGACATGGTAGTAGTTGATTGGGACTAGTGATGTGGCCAGGCTCTCCCTCTCACACTATGTTTGAACTCTTACCACTTGGCCTTCTTGACATCAGTTTCCTCAGTAATATGTAGAATTTAGGTTAGAAGTTACACATTTTATATCCACTCTCAATCTCAATATCATCAGAATAGTGTTTTTTTTTTTTTTAAACTTAGGTCACATATCTACATCTAAGTAATGCTTTAATTGTCATTTTTACATAATAAGCCACTCCAAAATTTAGTGTACTATAACAGGAATTTATTACTTCTTATAATTCTGTAACAGAACAGGTTATTATTCTCTGCAGATGGCATAGAACAATATTCCTGCAGAGCTGGAATAATATAGAGGTAAAAGTGGGATTTCAAATGGGAATAATGACAGGTTGTCTTAGTGTTTTCTTCATGTGGACATCTCCTTTGAGCTGTTTAGGCTACTTCATATCATAGCAGTGGACAGAGACTTGGATTGACTTCCTGGCTCCTGGCTTTCATCTCAGCTGGGTATCTGGATAGTGAACAAATGGATGGGAGATCCCTCTCTTTCTCTGTCTCTCAAAATAAATAAATAAATAAACAAACAAGTAAATAAAAGTCTAGCATTATTCATTGTCTTCATTCAGCACAGTTAATATTTCTTTGTTAGATCCTGGGTTTACATTAGATTTTGATAAGGTCTGGAATATATGCTGTTAAAATTACTTTTTAACAAATTTGACATGAAATATGTTCACATGTATAGTCTTTCAATGCTTTCCTTAATCAAAACATTTGTTAACACTAAGATGAGGTAATTATAGTCATACAAAAGCCCAATTGCTTTGAGTGTTTGGCAGTAAGTTACTTGTAAATGTCATAAAAACAAACTTTTTTTTAGCTTAAATTTCTAGTGATTTATTTCTATAAATCTAACATATTTATCTGTGTATGCTGATGGGACAAAATCAAAATGTAAAGCTCTATTGAATGTGTTTTTCTAATGTATAGAATTTCTAAGTATTTTTCTGATATTCATTTCATCATTCTTTATTCTTTGGATATAATCAGTTATACACACTGGATGGGAAAAGAGTGAAATGCACGTGTTAAAATTCAAATAATAATATCAATTAATTTAAACTTAAAGTAACCTAAACTATGAATAAAGTTGGTTTAAAAATTAAACACTTGACCAGAAGTCCAGAAGTATGGCAATGATCCAAAGCTGACTCAACTGATAACTCAGAGATGGCTTTTAAAGGTATATATTCCAGTTCCCAATGCTGCCCTCTTTATTCTTGGGCTTTGTTCCTTATGCTTAATCACTTTAAACTTATTGATTAGATGTAGTCATCATATGTAGTATCATTTCCAAGTGGAAAAAAAGCATGGCAAGGATTATTTTTCTTGCATCTCTAATTTGGAGCACAGAAAGCTTTCTCAGAAGATAACATTTTATTTCATTTCTATTTTGATTGGAAAAATGGTAAACATTGTTATTCCTCAGCAAGGCATTACTAAAAATATAGAGAAAGAAATTACCATGGAGGTCTTATTCATATAAAATGGAATATGTATTGGAGAATTAGCCATCATGGATATTCTACAGAAAAGTCAGTTTTTCAATTATCCATGTATGATTTTGATTGGATGCATTTTTGGATAAGAGGTAGCCTTGAGTAATAGAAAGGGTACAGAACCTAAAAATAGCACATACTGTGTTCTAGTCAGTCCTCTCCTCTGTTTCAAAATGTTTACAAACCATTATTGACAATCTTTTGGATGTATTCTGTTTTTAGCTCACTTTTAAAAAAAAACATTAGATAAATGCATATACCATGTAACAAGCCTTCAAAATGTTCATGCTAAGGAAAAAAACTGAACAAACTTCAAAAGTTTGGGAACCAAAATAAACTTTTTTTTAAGACTTATTTTATTTATTTGAAAGACAGAGTTATAAGAGAGAGTTAGAGGGATAGAGAGAGAGGTCTTCCATCTGCTGGTTCACTCTCCAGATGGCCACAATGGCTGGAGCTGAGCCGATCTGAAGCCAGGAGGCAGGAACTTCTTCCAGGTCTGCCACATGGGTATAGGGCCCAAGGACTTGGGCCATCTTCCACTGTTTTCCCAGGCCATAGCAGAGAGCTGGATTGAAAGAAGTGCAGCCGGGACTAGAACCAGCGCCCATATGGGATGCCGGCACTGCAGGCCAGAGCTTTTACCTGCTGCGCCACAGCACCGGCCCTAAACTTATCTTTTAATTTCATTTTCCACAAATGCTTTGTAGTACCCCCAATATTACTTTTTTTTTTTTTTTGACAGGCAGAGTTAGTGAGAGAGAGACAGAGAGAAAGGTCTTCCTTTTTCCATTGGTTCACCCCCCCCAAAATGGCCGCCACAACCAGTGCAAAGCGCTGATCCAAAGCCAGAAACCAGATGCTTCCTCTTGGTCTCCCATGAGGGTGCAGTGCCCAAGGACCTGGGCCATCCTCTACTGCACTTGCTGGGCCACAACAGAGAGCTGGACTGGAAGAGGAGCAACTGGGACAAAATCCGACGCCCCGACCGGGACTAGAACCCGGTGTCCCAGCACCACAGGAGGAGGAATTAGCCTAGTGAACCGCGGTGCCGGCCCCCCCAATATTAGTTAACATTACCATTAGATATGGAGAAGCTCTCCATAATCAAATATGTTAATATTTTAGCAGCAAAATATATTAGGAGTTATATCAAATGGAACTAAATAAAAGTTATAAATTGCCTGTGGCATTTTGAGTATAAATTATCACCTTATAGGTTTTTTAAAGATATTTTTAAAATTTAAAATAAATAATAATAAAAGTAAAATTTATTTTAAAATAAATATAAATAATAATAAAAATAAAATTTATTTTAAAATAAATTTTTAAATTCATTTTATTTCTTGAAAGGCAGAGCTACAGAGAGTCTGATGCAGAGTTGAGAGAGAGAGGTCTTCCATCCACTTGTTCACTCCCCAAATGGTCAACAAGGGCAGAAGCTGAGCTACTGCAAAGCCAGTAGTGCGGAGTCTCTCCTTGGTCTTCCACATAGCAGCAGGAAGCCAAGGATCCTGTCCATCTTCCAGTGGTTTCCCAAGCCATTGCAGAGAGCTGGATCAGAAGTGGAGCAGCTGGGACTCAAACTGGTGTTCATATGGGATGACATCACTGCAGAGTGTCATCTCTGTGACAGGTTGTTAAAAACTCATTTCACAGCATATTTTATTTTAGCTTTGGAATAACAGATAATACACCTTGGTGTCACTCACCCAGGTTTATTCCAGAAAAAAAAAATTGTTTGTATGAATTTATATGCTTTTTGAAACTCTTTCTAACATGGATGGATTCTCTGAATCCATAGCTACCTTTTCTTTTCAATTTGCTTTACAATAGATATAAAACATAGTAGTGGAATTTCCAGAAATAGATTACACAAGGGTCTTACCTGGAAGACGATTCCTGAGGGCTAACTCACTTCTTCCTCTTCATGTCACCCTATTAGTCTATGCATAACTCAGCATAAGAGGTTGCACAATGAATAACTTAGCTTTCCCTTTCAGAAATGATCAACACTATATAGTTAGAATTAACACAAAAGATCAGAAAATATATTTAGATGCTTTTGAAAATTACCGAATCTGGTACCCAAAAGCTTGCATAGTGTTTCTGAGTTGCTGAAACAAGGAGAATTTGTGACCCTGTCCCTTCTCTTTTATGAATGTTTAGACTCTTTTCTTTATTTAATTTTTTAGATACATTTATTTATTTGAAAGACAGAGTTACAGAGAGAAAGGGGAGGGTGAGGGGGAGAGAGAGAGAGAGAGAGAGATCTTCCTTTCATTGAATTACTCCCCAAATTACCACAATGGTTGGAGTTGCACTGATCTGAAGCCAGGAACTAGGAGCTTCTCAAAGTTTCCCATGTAGGTGCAGGGGCCTGGGCATATTTTCATTCTACATCCATATGAACTTTGGAAGTGAAACACAAAATCTAGATTACAGATTGTCCTTTATTCTGAAAAACCCGAGGAACCCCTACTTCGGTGTCTTGGTGTGCTTAGTAACAAGTGTGGTTAGGAGCTAACTGCAAATTTTTGCTTCTGTACCCGATCACTTTGCTTGCTAATACTTCTTGTGAAATGTGCCCACCCCCGCCCCCCAGGTTAGCCAATACTCTATAAATTTCGATTTCCCGAGAGTTTCGCTCCCCGAAAGTTCCGGTTTCCCCAGAAAAGAAACTGATTGTAACTCCCGCCCGGGGCTCCCGCCCGGGACAGCCAGTCCCCATCTAAAGGATCCAATGAGTACTCACGGTAACTTTCAAGATGGCCAATCAAGCCAAAGCGTGTGAAATATGTTAATCTTGTGGTTTTTGTCTTTAAAAGCTGCTGGTAACCACCGCTCAGGGCTTCTCTTCGCCATTGCTGGCAGGGAGCCCATTTGTGCAAACGCCTAATAAAATCCTCTTGCTATTGCATCTACTGGTCTGGAGATTGGGTCTTTGGGGCGGCCACCCAAGCGTGTTGGATTCCCGATTTTGGGGTCCTTCAATTCTCAATGAAGGAACATAAGAAGAACAGAAGATATGAGTGGGTAGAGGAAAATTGTCATTATCAATGTGAATGTCCTTCTCAATTTCACAAAGCCTTCAATATCAAAGCTTTTAAAATCTGAAGGAGTAGAGGAAGTTTAGATCTTTTTCATTTGTATTTTGCTGAATTAAAGGGGCAACTGGTTTCAGAAATAGGGCACCATGGTTTATTTGATCAGGGCTCACCAATTCTAGTGAGTAGTCCACCCTCAGTCCTGCAAGCTGAGAAATATGATGCTTTAGAACAAAGGAAATGCCTCGCTATAGATACCTCAACCTAACCACCCACAATAGCAAAAAAGTATTGATATTTGTAAGCACATACAATTTATAAGCCAGAATGACATTAGTTAATTTAATTTTTCAGCAGAAAGTAAAATTATAACCAAAATATGAAATCCACAACTTAATGAAGATAATTATCAGCAAAGAAGTTTATGTGTCATTTTGTCAAGAGCATTTTCTGTCCGTGAAGACAAATTGTGTAAAAACCTAAATTCTCTAAAAGATGTATTTTTTTTTTAAAGTGAGAAAGGAATCAGAACATAAGGATCAAGATGGCATTCAGATTTGTGTCCCCAGTGTGATGATTTAAATCACTTTCTATCACCAAGGAAATTCTGAGATTCAGCCAAGACTTCTTCTATCCTAATCAGGACTCAAAGTTAGCATCAACATTGACCTCAGAAAATCACTTGTTTTATGCTTGCATGACTGAACAATCATCCTTTTATCTTTATATAAGTCCATTGAATGAACTTAAATTAAATTATTTCTGCACTGAGAAGAAGCCTGTCTCTGAGGAGACTGCTTTTTCTCTGCTCTAATTCACACATTAATTTTCATGTAATGCAATGAGGATAACATTTATTAACTGAGAGTTCTCAGATTCTCACCTCCTATTATCTGTGAGACATTATACAAAAACACAAATCATCCCCCTTAGTTGGAAGGTTAAGTGAAGTTAAATTCTACCCATTTTCGTTTTTACACATAGATAAGAACTACTGGTTACCACAGTAACCCAGATATCTCCTGTTCTTTCTCTTCTTAAAGGCATTTTAAACCCAGAGAGATGTCAGAAAGCCTTCCCAAGATCACTTTTGTTCTCCATACTATATTGTCTAACCACCATTTTTCTCACAGCTCTAACAATAAACAGGAATCCCAACTTCATATCACATTGTCTTCCAAAAATGAAGAAAATTAAAATTAGCCGGCGCCGTGGCTTAACAGGCTAATCCTCCGCCTTGCGGTGCCTGCACACCGGGTTCTAGTCCCAGTTGGGGCGCCGGATTCTATCCCGGTTGCCCCTCTTCCAGTCCAGCTCTCTGCTGTGGCCCAGGAGTGTAGTGTAGTTTGGCCCAAGTGCTTGGGCCCTGCACCTGCATGGGAGACCAGGAGAAGCACCTGGCTCCTGGCGTCGGATCAGCGAGATGTGCCGGCCGCAGCGGCCATTGGAGGGTGAACCAATGGCAAAAAGGAAGACCTTTCTCTCTGTCTCTCTCTCTCTCACTATCCACTCTGTCAAAAAAAAAAAAATTAAAATTAAAGATGTTAAAGGAAGGAAGGGCCAAGCTTAATGTGACCACATTATAGAACGAATTCATTCAGCATCAAAATTTGTAAATATCTTTTCAATCATCCTCATTATTTTGTTATGTGCATGGCATTTTTATTGAAGCAATATGTGCTCCTCATTTTGTTTATTGATAGCATTAATGTGCAAAAAAAAAAGTAGTAATCCCCCATACCAATTCTCCCCAATACTGACAACTATTCTCCAAAGAAAAATACTTTTTAAAAAAATATTTATTTATTTATTTTAAAGTCAGAGTTACACAGAGAAAGAAGGAGCGACAGAGAGAGAGAGAGGTCTTCCATAAGCTGGTTCACTCCCCAATTAGCCACAATGGCCAGAGCTGCGCCGATCTGTAGGAACTGGGAACTTCCTCCTGGTCTTCCCATGCAGTTTCGGGGACCCATCTTCTACTGCTTTCCCAGGCCATAGCAGAGAGCTGCATTGGCAGTGGAGCAGCTGGGACTAAAACCAGTGTTCATATGGGATGTCAGCCTTACCCGCTATGCCACAGCTCCGGCCCCAAAAAACACTTTTAATTCTTGGCCATTTTCTCCAGCATTTATCTCCACATTTTAAGTAATTTGTTTTTGTGTCTCTTCCATAATCTTTTCAGTTTTAAAACTACTCTTTAGGCTGGCGCCACAGCTCATTAGGCTAATCCTCCGCCTTGCAGCGCTGGCACACTGGGTTCTAGTCCCGGTCGGGGCAGCGGATTCTGTCCTGGTTGCCCCTCTTCCAATCCAGCTCTCTGCTGTGGCCAGAGAGTGCAGTGGAGGATGGCCCAAGTGCTTGGGCCCTGCACCCCATGGGAGACCAGGAGAAGCACCTGGCTCCTGTCATCGGATCAGTGTGGTGCGCCGGCTGCAGCTTGCCAGCTGCGGCGGCCATTGGTGGGTGAACCAATGGCAAAGGAAGACCTTTCTCTCTCTCTCTCTCTCTCTCTCTCTCTTACTGTCCACTCTGCCTGTCAAAAAATAAAAAATAAAAAAAATAAAAAATAAAACAAAAAACTACTCTTTAGATAGGAAAGTTACTATTGAAGGTAAGGTTTTATACTGATTCCAATTCTTTAAAAAAAAAAAAAACTTTTATTTAATGAATATAAATTTTAAAGTACAGCTTATGGATTACAATGGCTCCCCCCCCAAACTTCCCTCCCACCCGCAAACCTCCCCTCTCCCTCTCCCTCTCCCCTTCCATCCACATCAAGATTCATTTTCAATTCTCTTTGAATACAGAAGATCAGTTTAGTATATATTAAGTAAAGATTTCAACAGTTTGTACCACATAGTAACACAAAGTGAAAAATACTGTTGGAGTACTAGTTATAGCATTAAATCACAATGTACAGCACATTAAGGACAGAGATCCTACATGATATTTTTTAAAAATTGATTAATTTTCTATGCAATTTCCAATTTAAAACCAAGTTTTTTTTTTTCATTTTCAATTATCTTTATATACCAAAGATCGATTCAGTATATACTAAGTAAGGATTTCATCAGTTTGCACCCACACAGAAACACAAAGTGTAAAAATACTGTTTCAGTACTAGTTATAGCATCACTTCACATTGGACAACACATTAAGGACAGATCCCACATGAGAAGTAAGTACACAGTGACTCCTGTTGTTGATTTAACAATTTGACACTCTTGTTTATGGCGTCAGTAATCTCCCTAGGCTCTAGTCATGAGTTGCCAAGGCTATGGAAACCTTTAGGGTTCACCGACAGGGTCATAGTCAAAGTGGAAGTTCTCTCCTCCCTTCAGAGAAAGGTACCTCCTTCTTTGATGGCCCCATTCTTTCCACTGGGATCTCACTCGCAGAGATCTTTTATTTAGGTCTTTTTTTTTTTTTTCCAGAGTGACTTTATCCCACATATTTTTAAAAAATATGCAAAACTATTCTGCTACTGGTTATAAGATTTGCATGGAAAAAGTCTAAAGAGTAATAAATTATCTGACACTAACTTTAGTTTTTCTTAGAATTTACTGAAGTCTTTCAGCTAGAATACAAAGCAAAGTATTAAAATTCTTTATCCTGGGGCTGCTGCAGTGTTGTAATGAATAAAATTGCCACCATCCCATATGAGGCACTGGTGCGTGCTCTGGGTGCTCCACTTCAGATTTAATTCCTTGCTAAAGTGACTGGGAAATCAGTGGGGGATGGCCCACATGCTTTACACCCATGTGGGAGATACGGAAGAAGCTAGTGGATCCTTACTTGGGACCAGGCCAGCATTGGTTGGTGGGGCCATCTGGAGAGTGAACCATTAGAAGGAAAATGCCTCCTTCCATCTCTCAATCTGTTTCTATGTAGCTCTGCTTCTCAACTAAACAAATACATCTTAAAAACAAACAAACAAGAATCTCTACCCCACAAAAACAGATAATTTGAATTCAGCTTCATTTTCAGATTATTAAGAATGTGGTACTTAGTTGTACTTTCAAATTTTCGTATTTAAAAAGCCCGTCAGTTTATCTCTACTATCTATTGAATTTGGTGGGTTAATAATTTAACCCTAAAACATAAAAGGAGCAATATTTTCCTTCCATATTAATCATATGTGTTCATTCATATTTTCATATCTTCATATATAGTGATATATCATTGTTTACAGAAAACTATTTGAATAACGAAAAATTCTGTCATTATTAGAAGTGTATGGGACATTTAATATACTAATAGATATTTAATTGAATTTAAGTTTTATATAAATGCTAACATTATTGCTGAATTTAAAAAAATATTTTTCAGTAGAATTACTTATCATCATATTTTTAACCTAGAAAATGGAAGAAAGGTAAAATTTGAGGGTTTCTTGACATGCTTAAGTGCCACTGCTCTAGGCAAGTTATAAATGAGAAAGAAATGCAATAATAAAATCACCTTGTCTTGTCATTTAGAATTACATAATTTGAATTTTCTGTTCTTGTCATGTTCTTATCTACTCATAGACATTTTTATGGTGGAAATACAGTCTTATGCATAAATGCAATGTATTTATGAGTATGTAAATGATATATTTAATATAAATGAATAAATTCTTTAGCAATTGAATTCTCATACCAAGCTTAAATCAATAAATGATATAACCAATGGACAATCAGCCTGTTAAATCTAGAGCAGTTAAAATCTAGTTTGTGGCCAAGGAAAAAAGTAATTTTTATTTCCTTATTTGAGATGCAGAAACAGAGTGAGTGAGAATTTCCATTTGCTGAATCATCCCCCAAATGCCCACAATGGCTGAGGATTGGCTGGGGTTGAAGCTAGGAGCCAGGAAGTCAGTCAAGTTCTTTCATGTGGGTGACAAGAATCTAATCCCTTGAGTCGTAATTGCTGCCTGCAGGGCTTGCATTAGCAGGACTTAGGAAGCTGGAACCAGGAGTCAAAGCCAGGAATCAAACACAGGTACTCTGTCTTTTACTTGCTCAGAAAACAGTAATATCTATCTATATATTGCATAAGCCATACTTGTAACTAAGTCATATTGCATATCATTTATTTTTATGTTGTTTATAAAAGTTTCATTAATAACTTTCAGTACCTTGCACAACGTATTCTGGAGATGAAATGTTTATAAAATAATCCTTTTAATCCCTAATAAGAGTCATATGGAAAGGCATTGTTGAAGTACAGAAGAAAGGCTTCCGTTAAGATAATGGGAAGAAGCTGGTGAACCTTTCCATACACACACAGAGTATAAAAGGGGATAAAATTGTAAAAACCAAACAAAAAAAAAAAAACATTCTTTTTGGCTTTGCAAGTTGCCAAAGGCGGATGGAAATTGGAAATAGTTTGTTCTTGGAAAACTCTTGAGAATTTTGGGTAAGAACAGCTCTCTGTTGCTAGCTTGCCTTGGGCTACTGCCACCAACAGCCCTTGTTCGAGGGACAAAAAAATATCAGCTTTACAATGGAAAAGGATGAAGGGATAAGGGATCATTAGTACCTTTGCTTCCAAAGGGCTGGAATTAATTCATGTTGGGGCACAAAATCGGGCGGTGTTGTCACTTGAAAGTGAACACTTGATAGACTGTAAAAAAGGGAAGAAAGAAAAGCTTTGCAAATGTAGTTTTCCTGCTTAGGGTAAGAAGCAGACTCTCTAGAAAATTAGGAACAAGATAATAGAAATGAGAGCCACAGAATAGAATGATACGTTGAATACAAGTTCTGTCCAAAACACTGAATAACCACTGAGATAGACGACCAATAAGCTAAGTAATCAGTGTTAAGCCAAGGAGGTGTAGGAGAAGGAAAGGAGGACAGGAAAAAAGGAGGGAATGAGAATAGGAGAATTGAGCGGAGATGTCAAGAACTATAATGAAAAGGGAAAGATTCTAAAATTGGAGACCATAAAGTATTTAAAATTAAAGCAAATAAAATTGAGATATGTTTTCTGGAATACATATTATCTAAAATGTCTAGTTGTAGTAAAATATGCAAGAGAGAAGGAAAATGTGGGGGCCTGCACTATGGCGTAACAGGTTCAAGTCCTGGCTGCTCCACTTCCTATCCAGGTCTCTGCTGTGGACTGGGAAAGCAGTGGAAGATGGCCCAAGTCCTTGTGCCCCTGCCCCTATAAGGGAGATCTGGAGGAGTCTCCTGGCTTTTGGCCTTGTATTGGCACAGCTCTGGCAGTTGTGGCCACTTGGGGAGTGAACCAGCAGATGGAGGACCTCTCTCTTTCTCTCTTCCTCTCTCTCTCTCTCTCTCTCTCTCTCTGTGCCTCTGCCTCTCTGTACCTATGCCTTTCGAATAAATAAATGTCTTTAAAAGAAAAGTAGACAAATGTGACCTATTCTCAAGAATAAATGCAATTGGCCGGCGCCATGGCTCAATAGGCTAATCCTCCGCCTTGTGGCGCCAGCACACCGGGTTTTAGTCCCTGTCGGAGCGCCGGATTCTGTCCCAGTTGCCCCTCTTCCAGTCCAGCTCTCTCCTGTGGCCTGGGAAAGCAGTGGAGGATGGCCCAAGTCCTTGGGCCCTGCACCCCATGGGAGGCCAGGAGAAGCACCTGGCTCCTGGCTTCAGATCAGTGTGGTGCGCCAGCCGCAGTAGCCATTGGGGGGTGAGCCAATGGAAAAGGAAGACCTTTCTCTCTGTCTCTCTCTCTCACTGTCCACTCTTTCCGAAAAAAAAAAAAAAAAAAAAAAAAAAAAAAAAGAAAAGAAAGAAAAAAAAAAAAAGAACAAATGCAATCATTAGAATCTGATTGAGTAGGCACAGATATTAGTCTTCATATCCCCAAACTTCAAGCAGTGTTGCAAATATGTTCAAAGATTTAAAGCAAACTATAATGATAAATCACTCAACACATAGTGATTTCTAAAGAGAAACAGAAACTATAAAAAGATCAAGTGGAAATGGTTGAGTTGAAAGGAACTAAAGCAGAAGTGAAAAATTCATTAGGTGACTCATTGGTAGATATATAATAGAGGAAGAAAAATAAATGTACCTTAAGATAATTGATAGAAATTACTCAGTAAATAGCAAGAAGTTTAAAAAATCTGAACTAGAATAAAAATATCTTCAATGACTTGTATAATAGTTTTCAACGTTACAACATATATGTAAAGGGCACTTAGATGGATAAGAGAGACAGAAAGGCAGAAATTTTATTCAAATAATTAATGACTAAAACATTCAATATTGTATTTTAAAAATATATTATTTTCAATAATTTATGTAATTCTCGAGCTCTTGAGGAGTAGAACACAACTTCTTGTACCTTAAGTGTAAGTTACATTAATGACTTTCTTTTGGAGAGTACAGAATGCTGAGGGAGGGAGAAAGTAACTTTGAAGTAGAGAAACTTCATGAATAGTTCCTAAAGCCATATCTAGATTAACATTGACAATGATAAGTCATATTGGTAGTCTATGCCCTAAATGTGATAAAATTATAATTAATATTATTTTTCTCCCAGAGACATGTTATTTCAGTGTAATCGTGGGAAAAAAACTAATCAAAATTGAGAGACATTCTACAAAATAATAGTCAAACCTGTTAAGGTCATCAGAAACAAAAAAGTCTATGAAACTATATTTTTAAAAAATTTATTTATCATTTTATTTGAAAAGCAGAGACAGGGAGAGAGAGAAGTCTTCCATCCATCTGTTCATTCCCCAGATGGCCACAATTGCTGGAGCTGTGCCCATCCGAAGCCAGTAACCAGAAGCTTCTTCCAGGTCTCTCACATGAGTGCAGGGGCCCAAGGATTTGGGCTGTCCTCTACTGCTTTCCCAGGCCCTACCAGACAGCTAGATTGGAAATGAAGCAGCCAAGACTCATCCACATGGGATGCTGGTACCACAGGCATCTCTGGCCATTGTGGCCATCTGGGAAGTGAACCAGTGGATGGAAGACCTCTCTCTCTCTCTGCCTTTGCCTCTCTGTTAACTCTGTCTTTTAAATAAATAAATAAATCTTTTTAAAAAATAGTGAATGATAAGATAAAAATGTAGTACAGTAACATTAATTTCTTGGTCCCCAGGCATGAGATAAATTGTTTATGGGAGCAATAATCACTTAATAGACAACTATTAAGAAGTGATTTACAACACAACCAGCATGAGCTGAATAAGCAGGAAGAATTTGAAGGAATAATAAGTGTCTGAGTGGATGCAAAAAATGGGGTGCAAGATGCTTAGAACAAATAAATGAGAAAATGGGTCATAGGAAAATTGAGAAACTGAATAGAAATCACTATGCAGAATTCTCTATTATACCAAGTAACCTGTCTTGCTTGTCTTTTTCTGCCCCTATTCTAGTTCAGAAGTTCTACCAAAGAGAGCAATATGCTGTCTTCTAATTATGTCATGAATTTTTCATCTCTAAGGGCATTGACTTGAGATGCTCCCTATACTTTGAATTGCACAGAGATTCTAATTCCATTGGGTTATTCATTCTTTGAGTAGCATCCACTATGTATTCTGAAGTCACTTGCTGAGATTTCCTAGGTTCAATGGACACCGTTAAGTCAAGGAAGCAAACTATTAAAAATTATTCTAGTAGAGTGAGATAAGTGATATCATAAAAGCATATAAAAGCTTCTTGGAAGAGCACTTTCTATGCTTAAGTGCATGACAATCCATAAGGCAGGACTCAAAGACAGCAAGATCTTTTTATTCAGAAAACTGGTTAGATTTTATCTTCAAGATCTATTATTTACAAATTGGATAACAAACAGTTGTTAAGGCTACTTAAGTTTCCATGACAGAAAATGATTTTGGCAGACAGAGAGAAGAACATTGAAGGCATTAACTTTATCAGCAAATGAAATAGTTGGGAACAATGCTCCAGGCATCCACAGTTGTTTGAAGACAAAGGAGGAAAATTTAGAAAATTTTGGGTGGTGCTACAAATAACACCCACTCATTGCGATTTTCATAGATGATTTTAGGAAGACTATATCTCACTGCATCTTGCTGGAGTACCTCAAAGCATGCTACTATGAATAAAAAGTATTTGGTATCACCACCTTCCAGATACAAAAACTTCTGTGTGCATATGTGTGTGTTTCTTGTAAGTTCTTTGATGAGGAAAGATAAGTTTATGTTGGAATGAAATGTTGTATGGAGTTGTTGATCAACTACCACTTACTAAATAGCTAATTAAGCAAGACCTACATTAGTTTTATAAAGGTAACTAAAAAAAGAAAACGTTAATTGAAGAGAGATCTGTGTAACTGGATAGAATTGAGGTTCAGAGTTCCAGGTGAGTCACTAAGTATTCTTTTTCACTACTTTACTATTTTTTCCCCACTTGTAAAATGGGAATAATAGTGCTTACCTGCCTCAAAGAGGTGTTGTGAGAACTGGCTAGTTGACAGCTTTAAATTATTTTGAAAGTGGAATGTACTATAAATCTTCCAATGAAACTTCTAAAATCACAATGGGATAAAACTCTTCAACCAATGCTTTAGAAAAGTTTCTATGACTTTTAGGTTAGCAAATTCTACCAATAAAGAATTCAAAGGAAAACTAACTTCACAAGATATTTTCTTTCATCTTTTCTACTTTCTACTAACTAATATGTACCAGGTGACTCAATTCAACAGAAAAGTTCTAATTCTTTTATATGCTGAAATAAATGTTTCTTATAAAGAAGATTCAGTAAAAATTATAAATGGTCATTAATCATCTGCATAATTTGGTCTGTTCAAAGACAGAACTATATTAAGAAATTATCAGAATGATTTTAAAATTCACCTTATCATTGGAAATTCAACAACATATAGCTATAGTTACCAGAACTAAATGTTCACTTTGTGTAGAAATATCAAATAATTTTACTAGAATAAATATTAAAACTTTATCAGAACTTTATTATTTCAAAATAATTGCTTATTGTTTACTTCTAAATTACTTAAAATTAAATTATATTGTACAACTAATTTTCCTGGGAATTTTTACACATTTTATGCATTATATACTCCATTTTGAAAACCAAAATAAGTATGTATATAGGTTAAAACATAACAATTGCATAGCAGAAAATATTTGTGAAAAGTAGATTCCCATAAATTAAAAGTAATAATCAATTTTGCAGGTACTTTAATAAAGATGGGATACAGCTTCACCAGTTTATGTTCTTAATTTAGAACATTGACCTATGAATCTGACTTTCTAATCATTATAACAAATAAACAAAAACAAAAGTTGGTGAAAAAAAATCAAAATTCTAGGTAGGTAGAAATATACACTGCATGTGATTAGTTCATTAGTATCTCCACAAAGAAAATGTCAGACATTAACTTTGGGTTTTCAACTTGAATACTAAATTCAAAAATTAAAAATATATATTATTTATTTTTCTTCATTTATTTATTTATTTATTTGAGAGGTGGAATTACAGACAGAAAGAGGGAAAGACAGAGAGATCTTCCATCTGCTGGTTCACTCCCCAAATGGCTGCAATGGCAGGGGCAGAGTTGATCCAAAACCAGGAGTCAGGAGCTTCCTCTGGGCCTCTCACATGAGTGCAGGGGCCTAAGCATTTGGGCCATCTTCCACTGCCTTCCTACACCATAGCAGAGAGCTGGATCAGAAGAGGATCAGCCAAGATTTGAACCGGCTCCTTTATGGTATACCAGCGCCACAGGCAGCACCTTTACCCACTACACAACAGTGCCACCCCCCTTTTTTAAAAAGTATTTTTATTTCCTAATTATATATTCCACTTTATTAAAATATCATAGCAAATATATTAACTTATTTTTAACATTCAATATTATTGTTTGGGGGCCACCATTGTGGCATACTAGGTTAAACCGCTGCCCGCAATGCCAGAATCCCTTATGGGAATTGTTCCAGTCCCAGCCGCTCCTCTTCTAATCCAGATCTCTGCTAGTCTGCCTAAGAAGGCTGCAGAGAATGACCCAAATGCTTGGGTCCCTGCCACCCATGTGAGACCTGGATGAGGATCCTGGCACTTGGCTTCAGCCTGGCCCAGCCCTGTCCTTTGTGACCATTTGGGAAGTGACTCAATGGATGGAATCTCTCTCTCTCTCTCTCTCTCTCTCTCTCTCTCTCTCTAACTCTGCCTTTCAAATAAATTAATCTTTAAAAATAATTATAATGTTGTTTTACTCTCATATCTATTAATATCATTCATCAAAAGCATCTTCTGTTTTTAAAGGTCAATGAGATGTTCATTAGATACTCAATAAACATCTAGAAATTAGGTAGACACTTAAATGAGTTCATTACAACAATGTGAATGTATTCCTGGAAGTCAGTAACTGGTTAGGAAGAGAAAATTAACAGATATGGATACATTAAATAATTGAGTTAAACTGAATACTGATAATTGTAACATAACTATATAATGCAGTAAAGCTAGAAATGAGATTTTTAAATGAAATAGAATTTAGAACAATTGCAATAATTTAGATGGGCTAAGGAAAGAGGAATGGCCATTCAGGTAATGATTAAGAATTAGACGAAGGGTGAAGGATTTTAAAATCAGTGATTTATAAGTGGAGGACTGTTAGGATATACAAGGAAGCAAATGTGTAATTTCCATATTAGATGGGTTGTATATTCCAAATATAAATTCTGGAGAATTTGACAAATCAAATGTAAAGGTACAAAGCACTTATCTATATTCATTACCACTGTATTTTCATTCCCTAGAAGGGTTTCTTTCCTAGGGTAGGAATTCAATAAATATTTGTTGATTCAATAAATAAGTGAAAGATGAATTTGTAACTTGAAGTAGTAGGCAGCATGGATCAATTTTAGCTCCTTGAACAGCAGAGTAGCAGCATGAAATGTTTTTAGAAAGCTTATTTTGGCAGTGGATATGTGAGATGACACCAGAGAATAATGACACGACACTGTTGATGGAACTATTTTTATTGGAGATTGTTTCTTTACTCAGCCATGTTTTGAACATCTCATCATCTGTACTTTCAAATGCAAAAAATCCAACATTACAAATATTATCAATTGAATCAATCTGACATTTATGCTTTATGATATCTTGCTGAGCTATCACAGCATTTGCATTATACATAAGCAATGAACCAAGTAGGAAAGGCTTAGTATCCACTACGTTTGGCAGATAAGTTATATAAAGCAAATCTGTTCTACATTGATATTAAAGATGACATCAGTGTGTCTGTGCCTCCAGAAAACAGAAGCCCAAAGAGAAAAAGTTTTCCTGAGTTTCAGTCTTAAAATAAAACAATCAGAAATAAAACTAAGATAGGACAAAATAAATTCTTTTAAAAAGCCACAAGTATCCTGATCTTGTCAATATAGAATTTAATTTTGAAAGAATCAAAAATAAGGAACTTTGCACTTTTTTTGTTTTAGTGATGATTGAAAAGATAATAAATAATTTCTTCTTTTTCAATTTCATATCTCTTGGCACCAATAGGTTCAGAGTTGTTATAACCTACACGTGCTGATTTTATTATCATTGATATTAGTGAATATTGCGAATACTATTATAAATACATTAGCAATGTTTTTACTACTAATAAAACTTTTAATTAACCATTGTATAAGGCACTGTTTTTACATGCGTTATTCCTGTTTGCGTCAATAAACAAGTTGTTAAAATGAGGCATGTGATGTTTTTAATTTTCTAGATGAGGAATCTCTTAATCAGAGATACTGGAGAATTCCATGTCACCCAATCATTACACATCTGGTCTTTTAACTACTGATTTATTTTACTTCACCACCTTGCTATTCATCCCATTGCGTTGCTTTCTCTCGGGACTTAATTTCTCCCTCAGTCACAGGCTGGAATTAAATTTTAAGAAAGAATACCTCACTTCTCCAAATTCATTATTGAGCTAATTGAGAATGAAAATTTTTTTCTAAGTGTAAATGACAAAATTATTCTTGATGTACAACTTTGGAACAGAAAAACTCTATTAGATAATTTAATTGTTACCCTTCAAAAACATAAGCATTACTCCACAATCTGATCATTTTCCTACTGTTGTGAGGGAAAGGAATTTAGAAGCTTGGAGGATACACTGAAAAAATTTAAAAGTCTTTCAGTGAGCCATATTTTAATTTACATTTATCTCTAAACCTTGGAATAAACAGCTCTGTATTAACTTTAATAAAAGAAAATTCAGATAAGTAACATTGAGTAGCTAACTAGTGTGTGTAGAAAAGTTCTTTCTTCCCTCTATTTGATTAACCAATCTTAAGTTATCCTGCCCACCAATACAAGGGTGAAATCTAAAATATACTCTACTGTATATCCTATTATGCTGTACAAAAGTTGTGTTTGGAAAAGTATTAATTACTACACAGGCAGTAAAGATGTCAATTAGCTCCTACAGCCTAGAAATCTCTCCTCTATCATATTAAAAAAACTTGAGCTAAATTATTATTATCATACATTAAAAACACTTTAAAAACAAATATTATTTTTGAAATGACCAAAATGTCATTAAATATTTAACATAATTAAGAAAAAAAACACATTTTTTCAAAGATGAGTCCTTAACTTTGAAACCATTGAGAATCCAAATTTTTCACATATTCATTCACATGCCAGGATATTTGGTCTCTTTAATGCAGAAAAATCCATGTCTTAGGTATAAATTAATCTGGTTGTCTTGGAGTGATACTTTCTCATGCATTCAAATCACACTCTACTTTCGGCTCTTTGATTCTATGCTTACCAAACACATTTCTGATTGTAATTTGACTTTTAGTCTAGCATATATACAGATAGCATCTTAGTCATATTTGAGGCATTAGTGTGGCTTGTCAAAGAAGAGAAAATGTGCTGATCTACCTTTGAGTTCAGGCATTAAACATCTGTTCTCTGGGGGCTTGGTTAATGTGAGCCTGTTCCCATGAGACAAATCTATTCTTAGTATGTTGATACATCCAGTCTTGTGCTTGCCAAGGCTAAAGAACTGACTGCAGGCAGCTGTACTGAACAGTCAAAAATAATGAGGACAGATGAGGCATCCTAGAGAAAGCCAACATCTTTCTTGCAATTCATGAGTCCAGACTTTTATTTCAAATTCGGTGTTGAATATTTACTATGTAATCAGAGCCACACTCTTCATTCCTGAGAATTCAGAGTCACAGTTAGAAAATCAGGTATTTTTCCAAAGAACATAAAACTCTTTCATGAAATAATTACATTCTTATACTATGAAAGGCAGTGATTGAGAAGTTGAAAAATGGAAGGCAGCATAGTGTTAAGACTAAAATATCATCATAAAAAGAAATGTATGACTTTATTTTATATTAACATGTAGAATATGTTTCCTTTCTATTTCTAAACAGTGATCAGAATGATTACCTTAAATTATAGTTGATAACCCCTCTGTCAAAAACTCTTGATTTTTTGAAGTTATTTATTTATTTATTTGAAGAGAGAGAGGGTAAACGAAAAAGACCTTCTGGGGCCGATGCTTTGGTGTAGCAGGTTATTCCTCCACCTGAGGCACCAGCATCCAATATGGGTGCTGGTTCTAGTCCTGGCTGCTCCTCTTCCAGTCCAGCTCTCTACTATGGCCAGGGAAAGTAGTACAAGAAAGCCCAAGTCCTTGGGCCGTTGCAGCCATGTGGGAGATCTGGAAGAAGCTCCTGGATCCTGGTTTTGGACGGGTGCAGCTCTGGCCGTTGCGGCTATCTGAGGAGTGAACCAGCGGATGGAAGACCTCTCTCTCTCTCTCTCTCTCTCTCTCTCTCTGTCTCTCCTCTCTGTGTGTAACTCTGACTTTCAAAAAAAATCATTAAAAAAAAAAGAGAGAGAAAAAGAGAGAGAGAGAGAGAGAGAGAGAGAGACCTTCCATCCGCTGGTTCACTCCCCAAAGGCTGAAATGGCTGGGGTTGGGCCAGGGCAAAGGCAGGAGCCTGGAGATTCTCCCAGGTCTCCCACATGAGTGCAGGGGCCCAAGCACTTGGCCATTTCCTCTGCTTTCCCAGACACATTAGCAGGGAACTGGATTGGAAGTAGAGCAGCTGGGTCTCGAACTCACGCCCATATGAGATGCTGGTGTTGCAAGCAGAGATTTAACCTGTTATTCCACAACATCAGTCCCCCAAAATCCTTTAATGACTTCTGTTGTGCTTAGAATATAGTGTATCATCTGGAACCTGAGATGCTCTTATGTCCATATGCGTACAATGATTTCATACCGCTTTACCTTTTCCAATAATGCACTGGTTCAATGGCCTTTTTTCTGTCAGATTCCTTGTAAATGAAATCTAAGACTGGGACCTGGAGTTCTGCTGGAGCTGCAAGGAAGGAAAGGAGGAAGGAGAATTAGGCACAAAGAGAAGTTGAATGGAGATGATTTCATTAAAAGCCTCAGCTGACCCCACAGGGTCCTCTAGGACTTGGATTATTCATCAGAGTTGTCTGTGAGACAAGGGACATAGGCATAGGCCTGCATCCTGAAAGTGGAATCTAGACAGTTCTTCATAGCACCCACTATATTTGATTTACCTGATCAGCTCCACTCCCAACTCACAGCTATTGCACATCATTTTGTGTTATTTTTGCATCCTCTCCCACTGCCTACACATTTTGGTTCATTTTTTATAAGGCCAACTGGGAAGTATAGATTTTTCAGAAAGCTTTTCTCTAAATCCCGAGTCTAAATTACATCTTCTTAAACTGTTTCATATAACCTTGTATTTACTTTTATACAAAATTGCTGAAATATGTAACAGTATTCCTTTGATGTATTTATGTTTAGTACTACTCTTCTCCACGTGTATTATACTGCAGTGTCCAAGAGCACAGCTTTGCTATGTCTATATAGTGAGCACATAGTCTCACCGATGCCTAATAAATGTCTTTAAACGAATCAATGTACCATTCTTCTTCTCTCTGTTAGGCCCTAGTAGTAGCAAACATTTTTCATATACTGCAAAGAATACAACATAACTCTTTGTCTAGTTTTATTATAAATTTATAATATTTATATTTATTGTATTCTATTTATTTTAGGACTGTTTCTTATATTATAATACAAAAATTCTTCATTTGGTTTGCAATAGAATCACCTGAGGGATTTATAATACCCCAAATACAGACTCCCAATCCTAACATTTCTGCTTACATTGTTCTGTTAGGGCAATGCATTTATATTAATGCTGAGTTCCAGGGATGAAACTTTGATATCTGAGAACACAGACCCAGAGGCATTTATTTCCAGTATTCAGTTCATTATAAAATGGAAAATCAAGGTAATTTAGGATATCCTTTCTCTGTCTATAGATGCTCAGGTAAACTTTATTGAAATAGTCTATAATACTTTATAATAAACATGTAGATAACAATAAAGGTTTTATGAATGTAAGCCATACAGCAATAAACATTATTTACTGAATACAGCAAAATCATCTGTATCTGTTATGTATGCCTTTGCTTGAATATTTAGAAAGAGAAAATATGTAGATGCCTTATAATGTAACAGCTCTGTATTTAATGAATTAACTGGTTGTTCTGGGAAATTGCTATTTTAAATGCAATGAAATACTTTTTATTAACTTTAAAAATAATATTTACAGAATTTAAGAAATGAATACAATTATCTTTAAAATGCCATGTCATTCACAAAACATTTGAAAACATAATATCTTTCCCAGATATTAAAATACTTTAAAAAATAACTGGGGCCAGTGCTGTGGCATAGCAGGTTAATCTTCCACCTGTGGCGTCGGCATCCCATATGGGCGCCAGTTTTAGTTCCAGCTGCTCCTCTTTTGATCCAGCTCTCTGCTATGGCCTGGGAAAGAAGTGGGAAATGTCCCAAGTCCTTGAGCCCCTTGCACCCATGTGGGAGACCCAGAAGAAGCTCCTGGTTCCTGGCTTCAGATCAGCATAACTCTGGCTGTTATGGCCTTCTGGGGAGTGAATCAGCAGATGGAAGACCTTTCTCTCTGTCTCTCTCTCTGTAACTCTAACTCTCAAGGAAATAAATAAAATCTTTAAAAAAAATCACTGAAATGGACTCAATCTATATTAAGTAGAGGAAATAGTGTATGTGTTTTTTTTAATGATGTTTTGTTTGTATGCACAGGGCATAATTTACAGGATTCTGCTACCTTCAAAAGTACCAACTAACATTTGCAAAATCCGATTTTAACTTATTAACTCAAAAATTATTAACATCTGTATTTCAAGAGTTTCAACATATGTTGGATGCTGAGTCTTGCATCAAAATATCCATTCTATTTCACACATAATATATTTATTGAAAACAGAAATCAACATTAGAGACAAAAGCAGAGACTGAAAAGTCATTAGAAGTTTATGTTACCTCCTTATCTGGTATCCTGGATGTGTTTACCTTTTGAAATGGCTAATTGTGAACTCATCAGATCACAGTTCTGTATACTGGCCTAAAATATATTGTGTAAAATTAGCCTAGTAATATCTGAAATACATGTTGTTATGGAATTACTTGAATCTATATGTTAATTTAATTTTATTTGGTTCTGTTACTAGCTGCTTATAAAGTATCTTTGTGTAATCATAGTTTTAGAATTTGCTTGGAATTGTACATCAACAGTCGGGACAAGGGCTGATTAAGTCACTGTTTCTCATAGTGTCCATTTCACTTCAACAGGTTTCCTTTTTGGTTATGTACAATTTAATACTTTATCCCTTTTAGTATTTTTTTTGTTCTAGTTAATACTATTGGTTGAACTCTGTAATTAACACACAATTATTCTTAGGTGTTTAAATTGAACTGAAAAGTGATCCCTGTCAAATATAAGAGTGGGAATAAGAAAGGGAGGGGATGTACAATTTGGGACATGCTCAATCGGACTTGCCCCAAATGGTGGAGTTAAAAATGTGCCAGGGGATTCCAATACAATCCCATCAAGAGAGCATGTACCAATGCCATCTCACTAGTCCAAGTGATCAATTTAAGTTCACAATTGATGACTCTGATAGGTCTGAGAGTCAAAGGGATCACACTAACAAGACTAGTGTTTACTAATACTAACTGATAGAATCAAAAAGGGAGAAAACGATCCAACATGGGAAGCGGGATACACAGCAGACTCATAGAATGGCAGACGTCCTAAACAACACTCTGGCCTCAGAATTAGCCCTTAAGGTATTCGGATCTGGCTGAAGAGCCCATGAGAGTATTTTAGGCATGGAAAGCCAAGAAACTCTGGCAAAAGCAAAAAAAATATCTCTGCGAGTGAGATCCCAGTAGAAAGAACAGGGCCATCAATTAAGGAGGTACCTTTCTCTGAAGGGAGGAGAGAGCTTCCACTTTGACTCTGACCTTGTCTGAATAAGATCGAAGTCAGCAAACTCAAAAGGCTTCCATAGCCTTGGCAACTCATGACAAGAGCCTAGGGAGATTAGTGATGCCATAAACAAGAGTGTCAATTTGTTAAGTCAACAACAGGAGTCACTGTGTACTTTCTCCTCATGTGGGATCTCTGTCCTTAATGTGTTGTCCAATGTGAATTAATGCTATAACTATTACTCAAAAAGTGTTTTACACTTTATGTTCTGTGTGGGTGCAAATTGATGAAATCTTTACTTAATATATACTAAATTGGTCTTCTGTATATAAAGATAATTGAAAATGAAAAAAAGAATTTGCTTGGAATTGATGTCATGATCATTAGCACATACTTCAAAAGGTCAACCTACTTCACATCTTAAAAAATTTACTAATGCAATTTTATATTTCTTCTCATTAAAATATTTTCAGTGATAATAAACTCCTACCATGGAAGAAATTTTTCTCAATCCTCTGAATTCATTTACAAATGGAAGTAGAAACGTCCAATCTTTTTCACTCATTAGGAGTCTCTTAAAATATCTTCATATATGCAATACTTCCATAGCATCTTATTCTTATTTGTTCCATAATTTCAAGAATGAAAAGCAGACTGTGGGCATTGGCAACAAGTTAACTTGCCAGTTGAGGTACCTGCACCTCATATCCCAGTGCATTGTGTCAAGTCTTGCCTTTACTTCCTTTTGATGCTCCAGGGACACAGCAGTTGATGCTCAAGTACTTAAGTGCCTGCCACCCATGTAGGAGACCTGGATAAAGTTCCTGGCTCCTGACTTCAGCTGGTCCTGGCTTTGGCTGTTTGAGGCATTTGGAGAGTGATCTAGTAGATGAAAAACTCTCTCTCTCTCTCTCTCTCTCTCTCTCTCTCTCTCACTCTCACTCTGCATTTTATTTTATTTTGTTTACAGAGAGAAGGAGATACACACATACACAGAGAGTGCACGTGCAAGAGAGAGACAGAGAGAGATGGAAAGAGAAAGAGAGTGAGAGATTGCATCTTTTGTTTTATTCTCCAAATAATCACAAGGGCCATGTCTGACCCAGGTGGAAGCCAAGATCCAGGAGGTTTTTTAAGGTATCTCACACGGGTGCAGGGGCCTAAGGACTTGGGTCATCTGCTGCTGCTTTCCCAGGTGCATTAGCATGGAGGTAGATAGGAAGTGGAACCACCTGTAATTGAACCCATATGGGATTCTGGCACCCCAGGCAGCAGTCTAACCCTCTGTGACACGATGCTGGAGCCTCTGGCTGCCTTTTAAATAAATAAAGCACGTAAGCATTTGTTTAAAAAAGGAACGAAAAGAATTTCTCCGAACAATAAATTTTAAAATATTGTGTAGTAATTCTGCTTTCCTTAATTGAATAATTACTATTTTTAAAGTCAACAATATCCCATTGATCTAAACCTTAACCTTGGGTTCCCTCTTTCATTACTTATGTCCTTGAAAGTTTATCCAAGACTCAGTTAATTATGAGCTTTAGCCTCTCTAACACAAATTATTTTTAAAGGCAGGATGACAGAGTGATGGGTGTGGGGAGAATCTTCCATTCTCTGATTCACTCTTCAAATGCCTGTAAAAGTTGGAGATCGATCAGGTTCAAGCCAAGAGGGAAGAACTCCATCCAGCATTTCTTCATGTCAGATAGGAACCCAAATACTTAGGCAATCATCTGTTCCCTCCCTGGAGCACTGGCAAGAAGCCAGCCCTCCTCTCACACTATTATAGGAGTTTACCAGTCCTATTTAGATAGGCATTGGTTATGTGCCCTGTTCCACAGTTCCATTTTTTTAAAGATTTATTTTATTTATTTGAAAGACAGAATTACAGAGAGAGGCAGAGAGAGGAGAGAGAGAGAGAGAGGTCTTCCATCCGATGGTTCACTCCCCAGATGGTTGCAACAGCTGGAGCTATGCTGATCTGAAGCCAGGAGCCAGGAGCTTCTTCTGGGTCTCCCATATGGGTGCAGGGGCCCAAGCACTTGGGCCATCTTCCTCTGCTATCCCAGGCCACAGCAGAGAGCTGGATCAGAAGAAGAGCAGCCAGGACTAGAACTGACACCCACCTGGGATGCCGGCACTTCAGGCCAGGGCTTTAACTGGCTGTGCCACAGCATCTACCCCTTCACAGTTTCTTTTCAAAATCTGAGTTCAAATGAACATGCCCTGCCTAACAACCTAGACCAACATATTTCTTTAAATCTTCCTTGTTTAATCTTATGTGATTAGTCAAAAGCTAAGTCACTCCAAATCTTTTACCATTTTTCATTTTAAAACAGGGATATTTTCTTTTAGAATTTTTGAAGTTTCTTTTTTTTTTTTTGATGAACATATTAATTACTGTCAATTCATCTGTTTTCTTGACTCTACAGTTCTCATAAAATATCCTTAAATTCCACTTCATTAACAAGTCTGCCCTAATAAGGAGAGTTATAGCCCTTCATCTTAATATTTGCTCTCTAACAGAGCAATAAATATTTTATATGCACAATGAGATTATATATTTTAATTATGTTGTAGATATGTGATAAGGACAAAGATGAAATCAAGTAACAATAGAGTGGGAAGTAGTACATTGTGAACTGATTATTTTAAAACATCAATAGGAGGGAGCATTTTGCATAGCAGTTAAAACATTGTTTGGACAGGCCGGCGCCGTGGCTCAACAGGCTAATCCTCCGCCTTGCGGCGCCGGCACACCGGGTTCTAGTCCCGGTCGGGGCACCGATCCTGTCCCGGTTGCCCCTCTTCCAGGCCAGCTCTCTGCTGTGGCCCGGGAGTGCAGTGGAGGATGGCCCAAGTGTTTGGGCTCTGCACCCCATGGGAGACCAGGAGAAGCACCTGGCTCCTGCCATCGGAACAGCGCGGTGCGCCGGCCGCAGCGCGCTACCGCGGCGGCCATTGGAGGGTGAACCAACGGCAAAGGAAGACCTTTCTCTCTGTCTCTCTCTCTCTCTCTCTCACTGTCCACTCTGCCTGTCAAAAAAAAAAAAAAAAAAAAACATTGTTTGGACCATCTGCATCTATATTACATTGCCTGGTTTGAGTCTCAGCTACTCTACTTCAGATTCCAGCTTCCTAATAATGTATCCTGGGAGGTAGCCTGTGATGTAGCACGTAATGCTGCTGTCTGCAACGCCAGCAACCCATGTAGGATCTGGTTCATATTCTTGCTGCTCCACTTCCCATCCAGCTGTTTGATAATAACCTGAGAAAAACAGCTGAAGTTGGCCCAAATGTTTGGGATACTGTTACACACATGGTACACACTGATAAAGCTCCTGATTTCGGGTTTCTGCCTGGCCTGGCCCTGGACATTGTGGTCATCACAGCCATCTGGGGAGTGAAACAGTAGATGGAAGATCTCTCTGTCTTTCTCTCTCTCTCTCTCTCTTCCCTTCTCTCTGTCTCTCTCTTTCTCCCTCTCTCTCTCTCTCCCTGTCTCTCTGCCTCTCCCTCTCTCTCTGTAACTCTTTCAAAATAAATAAGTAAAATATTTTAAAAATTCAAAAATCTATAAACAAATTAATAAAATATTAATAAACATATCAATACATTAAATATTCATATAATTGGCTTGACAGCAAAAATTAATCTTTGTTATGTTCTATGGCCAGAATTTGAATTTGTTTTAATTTTCATTTAATTTAAATTTTTAATGTCACAGTTTCCACAATTTCCACAATCCACAATTTCCACAATGTTGACTTTTTATTTCAGTTATACAAAATTTTTCTTTACACATTTTTAATGGCATGGTATTTTGAGGACAGAGGATGTTATGTTCGCAAAATAAATAGATGTTTAAGGAGAAACAATATTTTAATGGAAAAGTTACCTAATTTGCCTTATGTGACTTGCATGTTTTAACTTTGTAACATTGATTTTTTTATTATTATTTATTTATTTGACAGGTAGAGTTATTTACAGTGAGAGAGAGAGACAGAGAAAAAGGTCTTCCTTCCATTAGTTCACTCCCCAAATGGCCGTTACTGCTGGCATTGCTCCGATCAGAAGCCAGGAGCCAGGTGCTTCTTCCTGGTCTCCCATGTGGGTTCAGGGGCCCAAGTACTTGGGCCAAACGCCACTGCCCTCTGGGGCCACAGCAGAGAGCTGGACTGGAAGAGGAGCAACCGGAACTAGAACTTGGCGCCTGGAATATTGATTTATAATTATAACAATCAGCAGCACATTTTAACTACTATAGTAGTAGAAGTACAAGGCATACATTTAATTGTAGTCTATTAATTTAAAATCACAAAAACTACAAAAACAGCATGGTAGTCTTATTTTGGTATATGATGAACAGGGTTAAAAGTTATAGTGAAATTTCTGAATTACAACAATATTTTAAAACTCCACACCCAGAGAACACATGCATTACTTGGCAACATATAGGATGTTAATTGCAAGTAAATATTTCTTCTTTCAATTGTTCTACTCATATACCATGCAATTATTTTATTTTTTAAAAAAATTCACCTTATTTGAAAGGCAGAGAGATACAAGGAGGGAGTGGAAGGGGAAGAGAGGAAAGAGAGAGATAATAGAGATGATAGAGATAGAGATAGAGATAGAGATAGAGATAGAGATAGAGATAGAGATGATAGAGCTAGAGCTAGAGCTATAGGGATAGAGATCTTCCTGTAGCTGATTCACTCCTTTCCCGAATGCCTGTAACAGCCAGGGCAAGGTCAAGAGGAGCCAGAAACTCAGAATTCCATTCATGTCGTCCTTGTGGGTGGCAAGGTACCATCACTAGCCACCAGGTGCTGCCTCTCAGGGTGTGTATTAGCAGGAAGCTGGAATTGGAGGTGGAGGTGACATACTGATATGGCATTTAGGCATCTTATGCAGTCACTTAACAGCTGTGCCAAATATCTACCTCTATTGTCATGTTTTCTACCACACAATTAAAGAATTATCCTAAAGATAAAAAATATGCTGATAACTAAGTACTAACAAAAGAACATAACTATCATGCCATACTGAAGCATACATTTTGTCAAACTGAAATACACAATAAATAAAATTTTAAATCTGAATTACTATGCATTTGCAAATTAATGTACTGAAGTGGAAAACAAAGGACTGAGCCAACTCAGATTGTGTCTTACAAAAGGTTTCTCTGCTTAGTTAATATTTAAGCTTAGAAATGAAGGGTGGAAAAGATTATGTACTAGAGTGAAAGTAACATGCAGTGAAATTACAATATACAATATATGCATTGAAATTAAAATATTGGATACCGTGGAAACAACAGCCTAAAGGCCCACAAATCATAAGCAGGGTGAGCAAAGAGGTGGCTATTAGAGCCGCAGGGTCCTTAGGAACAGATGACACAGGTTAAGAGGCAGTGGTGAGTGGCATGGGTTAAGTGGCATTGAGTATCCTAAGAGTATCAGGAAACCAGTGAAGTGAGAAAAGTCCAAATATGATGATATTTGAGACACATTTTGTGTGTTTCAGTTGAGAGCATTCACTTTAAGGAAGCTATAGTTGAATGTTTCTAGCTCAGAGGTATTAGGCTCCAAAGTATATGCCCAGATTACCCTACACATACTGCCATGTGTATCCTGTCCATAGGTCCTGTTGGAAAATGCCCCTGCAAAATGTGCTTTGCATTTGCTCAAGAAGTAAAGCAGACATCCGCTAAGCTGTGACACAAGATAGCAGCCTGTCCTTGCACCTGCCCCAGCACACAGCCAGCTTCCTGTTACCCCAACTGCTGGCTGTTCCATCCCACAAGCTCTCTCCCTCAGCTAAAAGTGCTCATAAAAAACCACCACCTTGCAAGGACAGTTGTTGTTCTCCCTCCTTGACACAGCCAGGTAATTTTACCCTTAATAAACTCTTTCATTCTCTCTATTGGGATGGTCTTGTTTGGTGGTCTCAGTCACTTTAACTTCACAAGAGGAAGCTCAATATAAAACTCAAAACACTTCAAGGCATAAGAAAATCAGCACTTAGAAATTTAAAATGTAATATATGCACAGAACATTAAAATCAGATGATAATTGTACAAATTAAACAGAATTTTTCCATTTGCTTCGTCACTTTCTTACCTGCATCAAGGCCAAGGTTATTATGTACAGCCTGAAAATAGGGAAAAGAGAGAAAATGGGCAAGTTGAGGAAACAGGCCATAATGGAGGAGGACAAAAACTTTGAATTAGATGATAATTTTTTTCTTTAAATTACAAAGGAAATTTTTACCACCAATGAGTCACAATAAAGCTGTAGAGCCTACAATTGGATTTATCCCAGGCAAAGATAAACTAGATATTAGAGTATGATGAAAGGAGATTGCTGACAATAAATAAATTATTCTTTACTTGTTGAACCTATCTCTGTAAGCAAATACTCTGCTTATGTACTGAAAGTGCAGGAAGCAACTGATTTTTATTTTTTGTAAACCATAATGCAAATTATTTTTAAGCTAGTTTTTTTTAAACCCTAGCTTTGATACATCCATAAAATGTGATTGCCACGTGAACTACATTAGGATATAAACTTCCTGAAGAGGGGCTTTACTGTTATGCTTGATTGCTACACCTTCTAGTGTTTTGAACAGTGCCTTGGGCATGGTACATTATTTGATATTGAATTAGTTTGAATGCACCATGTAAAGCTGGCTTACTCTACAAGATTTTGGAATTCCAAAATAAAACTCCATTATTATGTAATTAAATCTGGTGATCAAAACTATAGCCAAAATCCATTTAAGAGAAAATTGGAAAGAAGACATTTGGTCTAGTGGTTAATACACCAGTTATGATGCCTGTGTTTTGCATTGGAGTGCTCAGGTTTGATTCCTGGCTCTGGTCCCTGACTCCAGTTTCCTACTAATGTGGAGCCTGAGAGGCAGCAGTGATGACTCAAATACAGATTCCTAACAAGCCCCATTCTAAAATACTTGAAGACAACAGAATCATTGTACAAAATTAAGCAAAATTCATTTACAAGGAATATATTAGATGTTTATTGGGAAAAGTATTATTTGTAATGTTATAGAACATGCAAATCTACCAAGCCACAGTTCTTTCTTTGATTATCTAATAATTTAATTGTCTAATGAGAGTATGAAGAGCGTATGTAACTCAAGTGTGAGGTTTCGCTCTGATCGATTGAGGAAGAGTAGTTTGCATGATTCTGTGGAACATGTAAACATGTGCAAGTCATTCAGATTCTAAGAGGTCTAAGAATTTAAGTCAAATTGCTGAACTGTGAAAAACTGACAAATTAGCAGGGGAAGTACATTTGATTGAGAGTCCCATGTGATATTAGTCCTTAAGGCAGAGAAATTCAAGCAGTTAAGCTGATTAATATAATAACACTTAATATTACAAGTGGACAACTAGTGTCGTTAAAAAAATTATCATAGCCCAAAATATGATTTGAGGAGAGCAGGACTAGGTAGGTAAAATGGAAAAAGTCTTTTCACTAAAACTCTATGAGATATTGGTGCTGTGAGCAAATATTCCCTTTGGTAATCACCTGGAAAAAATAAAATCCTCAATGAAGAAAACACTATCTTCTGCACCAAATATATATGAATTTGAACAAAAACACTGCTTCAATTGACAGAATATTGGCAGTAACAGCAGCGTTCTGTGCAGGTAGGCAATTGCTGTAAAAACTCACCAAAGGGGAGGCAAAATTGGTCGCTGGAGAAAACATTTTATACAACAGGAAAGCACAATACCTATAACTGATGAAATGTCACATTCCCAGATGGAAGCGTACTTGATGTTTATGAACTATTCAATGGAAAATACCAAAGGTGGGGATTTGAAGAGAAAGTAGCAGAAAACACAGTTTGTAGATAAATATTTGAGAAATGTCAAAGATACTGAAATGGGAACTTCAAAGAGATTGCTCTAATGGATGACTTAAAGAATCATCAAAACACAAGTTTAAGTTATGCCAATATATGTATCACTTGAAATAGATACTTTCTTCATTCTTTATATTTACTGCTTTCCTTTGTACCCTTTTCTCATTGAACAACACCATCATCCCTTTTATGGACTAAGCCAGAAACTGGTTGGGTGAACTCATCTCCTCACTCGACACACAGTATTGATATGAAATAATACAGATTCTACCTGATATAATGTCTTGGCAAGAGCTTTAATTTAAGTCTATGTTACTTTTCATGTGAACTGCAATAGATTTTTGAATACACCTACCATATTTTCCTGTCATATTATTGTGAGATTATCATAAAAATATAATTTTATAAATCCTTAGATATTCCCAATAGTATCTATATAAATTCCAATCCTCAATATTGTTCAAATCCATCTGAACAAAATCTAACCTACTATTCTTTTCTAGAATGCTTCAGCATACATAATTTTTAAAAAAGGATTTATTTATTTATTTATTTATTTATTTGAAAGGCAGTTACAGAGAGGCAGAGGCAGAGAGAGAGACACAGAGAGAGGTCTTCCATGCACTGGTTTACTCCCCAAATGGCTGCAGTGGCCAGAGCTGTGCCAATCTGAAGCCAGGAGCCAGCAGCTTCTTCTGGATCTCCCACACGGGTGCAGGGCCCAAGGACTTGGGCCATTCTCCACTACTTTCCCAGGTCACAGTAGAGAGCTGGATGGGAAGCCGAGCAGCAGAGATTTGAAGCAGCAGTCATATGGGATGCCAGCACATCAGGCGGCAGCTTTTACCCACTCTGTCACAGTACTGGCCTTGATACTGTTTTGAATGTGTAATTTGGTAAATTACATGAGCTGTTTAGTTTTGGTCAGTTATAGGTTTGCTCTCAAACCCACTCAAACATCAACTATTACATTCAAAAGCAGCCTTAAATTTTTAAATTACATATATAGACCATTAGGAAGTTTTCTTAACTGTATCTTTATCCCCATTTGTAATAGAAGGATAGTGTCATTAACAAATAAAAAGATAAATTATCCTTTAGAAATATGGGGGAAAGGGCGTTGACCTAGTAGCTAGGTTGCCCATGTCTCATACAAGTGCCTGAATTCGATATCCACCTCCCATTCCTAACTCTAGATTCCTGCTAGTATGGACCCTGTGAGACTGTGGAGATAGTTCAAGTGATTGAGTTCCTGCCACCTACATTGGAGACCTGGATTGAGTTCTGGCTCCTGGCTTTTCCCTCTCTGACTGTTTTGGGCATCTGAGGAGAGAACCAACAGATGAAAGAACTAACTCACCTCTCTCTCTCTCTCTCTCTCTCTCTCTCTCTCTCTCTCCCTCCTTCCCTTGCTGTTTCTTAAAAAATACATTTAAAAATCTCAATTGTGGTGGAATCAGAGGCTAAATTTTTAAGAAATTTTCTACTTTTTGACACAGTTTGTTTCTGTTTTGTTTCAGTTGTGAGTAAATTAGGACTTCAATTCTAGCATTGCGGCACAGCCTGTTAAAATGACACATGCCATGCTAGCATCCCACATGGGGATCAGTTCCTGTCCCTGCTGCTCCACTTCCAATCCAGTTCCCTGATCATGGCCTTCAAATGGATGGCCCCAGTGTTTGGGTCCATGCCACCCAAGTAGGAGACCAAGAAGTAGCCTCGCTCTCCTGGCTTCAGCCTTGATCAGTTAAAATACACAGCCATTTTAGCCATTTGGGCATTGTACAAGTAGATGGAAGTTCTCTCTCTGTTCCCCACTCTCTCTTTGTAACTCTTTGTTTTTTTAATATTTTTAATTAATTGATTATTATTTTTTTAAATTTATTTGACAGGTAGAATTACAAACAGTGAGAGAGAAAGACAGAGAGAAAGGTCTTCCTTCCATTGGTTCACTCCCCAAATGGCCGCCATGGCCGGTGCTGCGCCGATCCAAAACCAGGAGCCAGGTGCTTCCTGCCAGTCTCCCATGTGTGTACAAGGGCCCAAGCACTTGGGCCATCCTCCACTGCCTTCCCGGGCCACAGCAGAGGGCTGGAGTGGAAGAGGAGGAACCGGGACTAGAACCCAGCGCCCATATGGGATGCTGGCACCGCAAGCGTAGGATTACCAAGTGAGCCACAGTGCCGGCCCCAGGGCTTGTTTTCATCTCTGGCTTCATTCTCCTCCAGTGTAGACAATATAAATGCTGGAAATTCAGAATAACCTCACCCCACTTTAGTTCTTTTGCAGTGTGCATGCCTCAGTCTCAACTGTGGAGAAGACACGGTTAAGACTGAGGATCCCAAACCATTCACAGTGGTTTGTCTTGGAGTTGAAAACCTGATTCTTGACATTCTTGGAACACAGCCTCTTTTGTTAAGTGGTAGAGCAGAATAGAAATTGATAATGTTTATTGATATTTTCAAAAAACCACATGATGTAGAGATGGAGATATCTAAGTAAACCAAAAAAAAGATTTGGTCAATTAAAACACACACACACACACACACAAGTGCACAGGTATGATAGTCCAGTAACCTCTTTTATTCCTGAAGATGGAATGGTTATATCTCCCCTATGCTTTTATCGAATTTTCCACACAACTCTGTCATGATTTTTTTTCTTTAGCTTTTATATTCTGGTAGCTACTAAATTTCTCACTTATTGAGCTTTTTTTTTTTTTTTAGAACTTTTGTATAACCAATACTCTGTGTGGGCTGGCAAAAAAAATAAGCTTTACAAAAGTTTGATAAACAAGTAAGTGTCAAAATTATAGCATGCGTATCATGTTTTTCTCCTAAATTATAATTAATTGGAAACTAACTGTTCATTTGACTTTTTGTTATTTAGTGAGCAATGGAAAGGTTTAATTCTGAACTTGGTAAGAACTTTCACTGTGTGAACTACATGCAAGATTTAACATTCCCAATTTCATCAAATGTGACAGTGGCTTTCCCAAGACATTTTACAGACCCAAATATGAAAACTATTACTTTTATCAACTTTAGAACATCAGCATTAGAAAATTAGATTATTGCCATTTAATCCCATGCTGCACTACATATTATGAGAAAGAACTTTTCTTCTTTCCTTTTTCCTTTCTTATCCTTTCTTTCCTCTTTTAAGTTTTCATTTATTTATCTGAGGGAGGGGTAGAGTTGCAGATAGAAAGAATGAGAGACAGAGAGAAAGGTATTCCATCCACTAGTTCATTCCCCAAATGCCACAACACTCTGAGCTGAGCTGATCAAAGCCAGGAGCCAGGAGCTTCCTTCTAGGTTTTAGGGGCCCAAACACTTGGGACATCTTGCACTGCTTTTCCAGGCCATAAGCAGAGAGCTGGATTGGAAGAGGAGCAGCCAGGACAGGAACAAGCATGCACATGGGATCTCGGGTAGAGGCTTAGCCTATGACACCAACCTCCCTTTCTTTCTCCTTCCTTCCTTCTTTCCTTCCTTTCGTTTTTTACATTATCTGTGTTGGATAACATTGAAAAAGAATACAAGTCTAGTAATAGTCATATCAATTTTTGTGAATATAGGACATGAAAACTACTTCTGCATTAATGATTATTAAGAGTACATTTAAATCATTATTCATTTATGTAATTGCATTACTTTTTCAGTAATGTGGCATCCTAGACAGATGATTCAAGGCAAGGCAGTATCTCTTGAAGTCATTTAACTTCTCATTATATCAGTATATCATGCTCTGTTGCCACCCACTGGCATTTCTCAATTTGAAGTCAGTGTCAGTCAAATGACTAGAAAAAATTTCCTAAGCAACAACATTATGCTTTTAAAGTAGTAAATTTCCAGAAGGCCAAAAATCTGATTTGTGTTTAATCTGAGGCTACTTGCTAGGGATATACTAAAATAACATTAAATTGATTTCCTTTTACTAATAGGGAATTTTCAATTATTTTTCCTAGTAAATAAAAATTATGTTTTCATTTTATAAGTATCTCATTTACTATAATGCAAACAATCTTAATGCCAACCAACAAAAAGATTTTTTCTTATCAAAATATCAGGAGATTTCTTCTTCTTCTTCTTTTTTTTTTTGACAGGCAGAGTTAGACAGTGAGAAAGCCAGAGAGAAAGGTCTTCCTTTTTCCGTTGGTTCACCCCCCAAATGGCCGCTGCGGCCCGTGCACTGTGCCAATCCGGAGCCAGGAGCCAGGTGCTTCCTCCTGGTCTCCCATGCAGGTGCAGGGCCCAAGGATCTGGGCCAACCTCCACTGCCTTCCTTGGCCACAGCAGAGAGCTGAACTGGAAGAGGAGCAACCGGGACAGAATCTGGTGCCCCAACCAGGACTAGAACCTGGGGTGCTGGCACCACAGGCAAAAGATTAGCCAAGGGAGCTGCGGCACTGGCAGGAGATTTATTCTTGAAAATGAAAATAGCTAAAATTTTAATGTATCTGCTGACTTAGGTTTTAATTAATTATTATGTTGTGCATTGATGTCATGTGTATTTATTGGTAAAACAGAAAATAGACTACTGTGTGTGTTAATATTGGAAAACTTAGTTGATATGGAATTAAATATCTATAGACATTTGAGGTAATAGTCACTATCATGATTGTAATCAATATTCTAATGATTATGAAAAATAGTATGCATATTTATTAATATATGCAAGTGGTAAATCAGCTTAATGGATTGGTTAAGAGCACTAACATGGGAGATCAGGAGAGGCACCTGGCTCCTGGCTTGGGATCAGCGTGGTGCGTCGGTCACAGCATGCTGGCCACAGCAGTCATTGAGGGGTGAACCAACTCACTGTCCACTCTGCCTGTCAAAAAAATTAATCAATTGACAGATTTTATGTGAAATTATTTTACAAAATAATTTCATAAATATTTTACAAAAATAGATGTTTACCATGGTCTAATTTTCATAAGTGTTTAGGAAATAAGAAAGCTTGAAACAAAAAATCTATCATTTTTTAAATCGTCCAGTCAAAATACAAAATTTAATTTTAAAATATGATTTTAAGCAATATTATCAAACTTATTTTAAAATTTCCGGTTCAAGATACAAGACTTTTTTTACAATTGCAATTGTAAATTTGCAAAATAGTATGAATAAAAAATAGTATGAGTAAAAAAAATGGAAGAAACCAGGGCAATAAACAGTCATTAAATCTCAAAATTTCTATTTCACTCCAATACATTACATTTCAGATAACCTATAGTTGTCTCAATCAGAGAAAACATATAGTATCTGTATTTGAGGAACTTCTTTCTTTCTTTCTTTCTTTCTTTCTTTCTTTCTTTCTTTTTTTTTTTTTGATAGGCAGAGTTAGACAGTGATAGAAAGAGAGACAGAGAGAAAGGTCTTCCTTCCATTGGTTCACCCCTAAATGGCCACTACAGCCGGCATGCTGTGCCCATCCAAAGCCAGAAGCCAGGTGCTTCCTCCTGGTCTCCCATGCAGATGCAAGGCCCAAATACTTGGGCCATCCTCCACTTCCTTCCCGGGCCACAGCAGAGAGCTGAACTGGAAGAGGAGCAACCGGGACAGAACCGGTGCCACAACTGGACTAGAACTTGGGGTGCCAGCACCGCATGCATAGGATTAGCCTAGTGAGCCATAGCGCCAGCCAGAACTACCTTATTTCAATAAATATAATGGTTTCCAGTTGAACCACTTATTGCAAAACAGGATTTCATTATTTTTACAGTTGAGTAGTACTCTATGGTGTATATATACAATATTTTTTAATCCAGTCAACAATAACAGGCATCTGGGTTGATTCCATATCTTAGCTATTGTGATTCATTGCTGCAATGAACATGGGCATATAAATATCTCTTTCATATACTGATTTCTTTTGATTTGGGTAAATTCCCAGGAGAAGAATGGCTGCATCTATGATTGCTCTATATTTGGATTACTTAGGTATCTCCATACTTGACTTCCACAGTAGTTGTTCCAGTTTATAGTTCCACCAACTTGGACCAGTGTACCATTTTTTTTTCACATTCTCACCAGCATTAGCCATTTGTTGATTTCTGTATGAGCGCCATTCTAAATGGAGTTAGGTGATACCTCACTGTGGTTTTATTTTGCATTTCCCTGATGGCTAGGGATCCTGAGCATTTTCTCAAGTGTCTGTTGGCCACTTTAATTTACTCTCTTGAAAATTGCCTGCTCAAGTCCTTTGTCCATTTCTTCACTAGATTGTTTGTTTTGTTGTTGTTGAATTTCTTGAGCTCCTTATAGATTCTGGAGGTTAACCCTTTATCAGTTGTGTAGTTTGCAATTATTTTCTCCCACTCTATTGTCACTTCACTTTGCTGAGTTTTTCTTTTGCAGTGCAGAAGCTTCTCAATTTGACGTAATCCCATATGTCAATTTTTCCCTTAATTGCCTATGCTTCTGGGGTCTTTTCCAAGAAGTCTTTGCCTATGCCAAAATCTTATAACGTTTCCCCCAATGTTCTCTTATTATTTGATGATATCAGCTCCTAGACTTAGGTCTTTGATCCATTTTGAGTGAATTTTTGTGTAAGGTGTAAGATATAGGAATACTTTCATACCTTTGCACATGGAGATCCAATTTTCCCAGTACCAGTTATTAAACAGACTGTCCTTGCTACACAGATTTATTTTAACTACTTTGTCAAAAATAAGTTGGTTGTAGATAAATGGATTGATTTCTGGAGTTTATATTCTCTTCCATTATCTACATGTCTATTCTTGTGCCACTACCAGGGTTTTTGAACATCAGTGCTTGTGGTATATCTTGACATCAGTTATTTTATTTAAAGATATAGTAACAGAGAGATAGAGAGAGATAGAGAGAGATGTAAAGAAAAAGAGATCTTATATTTGTTGGTTCCCTGCCCAAATGGCTGCAAATGCAAGGACTGTACCTGGCTGAAGCCAGGAGCCTGAAACTCCATCCAGGTCTCCTACATGGTGTCAGGGGCCAAAGCAATCTGGCTGTTTTCTATTGCTTTCTCAGATATATTAGCAGGGAATGGATTGGAACTGGAGAAACTGTGACTGAAACTGGCACTCATATGGGATGTCAGTGTCATAGACGGAAGCTTAATCTAATGAGCCACAATACTAGCCTTGAAAGTTTTTTTTTTTTATTATTGCTATCTGTTATTTGCAATTCAGAGTTGGAGGGGGGAAGAGCAGGAGAGAGAGAAGGAAAGAGAGAGAGAGAGAGGAGAGAGAGAAAGAGAGAGAGAGAGAATCTTTGTTCTGCTAGTTTAAGGGACTGCATCAACAAGGGCTGACATGGGCTATCTGTTATTTGCAATTCAGAGTTGGAGGGGGGAAGAGCAGGAGAGAGAGAAGGAAAGAGAGAGAGAGAGAGGAGAGAGAGAAAGAGAGAGAGAGAGAATCTTTGTTCTGCTAGTTTAAGGGACTGCATCAACAAGGGCTGACATGGGCCAAAAAAAAGAGACTGCAATTCAATCTGGGTCTCCCATGAGGGTTGCAGGGATGCAATTTCTTGAGTCATCCCTTTCTTCCTCCAAAATTGTGCATTCCTAGGAAACTGGATTGGAAGCGGAGCTGGGACTTGAACCCAGGGAGTTCAATATGAGATGCATGAATCCCAAGAAGTGATTTAACTATACTCAGGAAAGGTTTTTTAAGTTATGAATTATAGTGTGCAACCATTGTTTTGTCTGCCTAACATCTCTCTCTCTCATTTCCTTGGTAGCAAAACCCAAGTTTTCCTTGCATGACATGTGCTTCCCACTGTCTTTGGTGCTGTGCTAATCACCAGACACTTCAGCTTTACATGCGGAATGAATCACAGTTACTCATTCAGCACTATGATCATTATCTCATGTGATCATCATATACATAGCCTGGGATTTCTGCTTAAATTCCTATGGAAAGTGGTTCTTTCTTAGCATTAATAAGGCAGTGGCGAGGATTTGCATTAGAATTTTGTCAATGGCCACACAAGAGACATTTTGAAAGGTTTGTTTTCTAAGAACTCTGAATAAGTAAAAGTGTAAGAAAACAAGGGTAGTGAGACAAACTAAACATCTTAGTTACTATATTTGTGTCCAAATTGGTATGAAGTGTCAAGGTCACCCTAAATCCGTGTGCAGTTAGTCCATGAATGCAGTCCACTGCAGGTGACATTGCAGGAAATGAGTCATGAAAATCTCTCCATTTTTCTTCTTCAGCTCCACAACACCCATTATTATGATCCACACATGTCTATCTTTATGAGCAAAACTGCAAAGGGTGGAAAGCAGCTTTGGACTAGGGTCATAACACCTAATAACATTGATTACAAATCAACATAGACATCAGAATAGTCACAGTTCGCCTACCATTGCCAGCCTTGAAACAAAACAAATCAAAACAAACACATCCTTTAAGAAGATTCTCTTGGAAAATTTATTTCTTTAAAGGTAGTTAACCAAGGGTGGCTCCAAGATGGGGGAATAGCGTGGGAGCTCACTGATAGTCCAGGAAAAGATAGTTTAATAAAAGTGGAGATAGTGTAGTCTCAGTGAAGTTAGGGAAAAAACTGCAGAGGGAACTCTTCCAGAATTAGAGGGACATGATGGATCTATGTGGAGGAAACAGGCACCCACAGCTCTGGAGCCCAGTAGCTGAGAATCTTCTCCTCCACACCAGTGCTGGAAACAGAGGTGAAGTGAAACCATAGTAGCCCAAGACACTGGCTGAAAAGTGGCTGAAAAGTGGCAGGAAGAGCCTAAAGGGAATGAGGCTTGAAGCCCCATGGAGGAAAGTACACCAACCTAACTAGAGGATAGGGAAAAAACAAAAGGGATGGTATGGACACAATTCTCTCTCTCTCCACACACCTTACAAAGGCATGCAAGACAAGAGAGCAGACACAATTTTGGACATATGTAACAGCTGTGCCAGATCAGGGCTGCGCCTGCCCTCAACCAAAGAGAAAAACTTGACTCTGGTTGGGAGTAATAACAGGAGACTAAAACCTAGTGAGTGTGTGGAGCTTATGAACTGGGACTGTGAAAAAAAAGAAAATTAGGGCCGGCGCCGTGGCTCACTAGGCTAATCCTCCGCCTTGCAGGGCCTGCACACCAGGTTCTAGTCCCTGTCGCGGCTCCAGATTCTGTCCCAGTTGCCCCTCTTCCAGGCCAGCTCTCTGCTATGGCCTGGGAAGGCAGTGGAGGATGGCCCAAGTGCTTGGGCCCTGCACCCCATGGGAGACAAGAAGAAGCACCTGGCTCCTGGCTTCGGATCAGCGTGGTGTGACTGCCACAGAGTGCCGGCAGTGGCAGCCATTGGAGGGTGAACCAATGGCAAAGGAAGACCTTTCTCTTTGTCTCTCTCTCTCACTGTCCACTCTGCCTGTCCAAAAAAAAAAAAATTAAGGGTGTGTGGGAGAACTCAGTGTGGCTGAGACGTGAGTAGTCTCAGTGTGAGACGCCACAAATTTGGTAACCTTAGCTACTTGTGAGAGACATTGCAGGGGTATCTAGCCTACATTGAGGACTGCACAGATCCTTTGAGTGGTCCTTGGGAAAGAGCAGACAAATATTATATCCACTGGGGCTAGCACTCACACACTGATTGCCATTAAGAAAAAGAGCTCAGCTGAGCAGAATTACTTCCCTTCTGAATAAAAAAAAAAGGGAGAGAAGGTTTATCACACCAAACCTGGGTATGTCACCTTTGGGACATCCTTAACACTGAAGAACTGAATAGAGGAAACACGCACCACAAGCCTCTAGAGATTCACCAAAAGCAGACAGTCCACATAATCTAGAGTCATAGTATAATGAGAAAAGCCACCACAGCAAGAAGAAGAAGAAAAATAAGAAGGAGAAGGAGAAGGAGAAGGAGAAGAAGGAGGAGAAGAAGAAACTAAAGAATATCTCCACAATGCCAAACAACATATGCAGAAACCGATGAAACAAGAACAAGGAAGACATCATGATGCTCCCAAATGAACATGACACTCCAATTCAAGATTATGAAGAGGATGAGATGGAAGAAATGCAAGATACAGATTTCAAAAAATTTATAAGAACATGTAGAAGATATCAAAAACAAATGCATGAACTACAGGAATCCATACAGGGTCAGATAGAAAATCTCTCTCATGACAATTCCTTAAGGAGGAATCAAAATGAAATGAAAAATTCAGTAGAACATCAATTTGAGATATTCAAGAGATACCAAAATGAAATGAAGAATTCAATAGGACAAATTAAAAACACATTTGAGAGTCTTAAAGACAGAATCAATGAGGTAGAAGAGAAAATATTGGACTTAGAAGACAGAGCACAATAAACCAAAAAAAAAAAAAAGAGGAAATTAGAAATCTAAAAAATATTATCAGGAATCTACAGGATACTATAAAAAAAAATTCAGGTTGTAGGAATTCCTGAAGGCATGGAGAGAGAGAAAGGATTAGAAAGTCTATTTAGGCCGGCGCCGTAGCTCAACAGGCTAATCCTCTGCCTTGCGGCGCCAGCACACCGGGTTCTAGTCCTGGTCGGGGCACCGATCCTGTCCCGGTTGCCCCCGCTTCCAGGCCAGCTCTCTGCTGTGGCCAGGGAGTGCAGTGGAGGATGACCCAAGTTCTTGGGCCCTGCACCCCATGGGAGACCAGGAGAAGCACCTGGCTCCTGCCATCGGAACAGCGCGGTGCGCCGGCCGCAGCGCGCTACCGCGGCGGCCATTGGAGGGTGAACCAATGGCAAAAAAGGAAGACCTTTCTCTCTCTCTCTCACTGTCCACTCTGCCTGTCAAAAAAATAAAAAAAAAAAAAAAGTCTATTTAGTGAGATACTATCAGAAAATATCCCGGATTTGGAGAAAGAAAAAGACATCCAAATACAGGAAGCACATAGAACCCCCAAAAAATATGACCAAAAGAGATCCTCAACACGACACATTATAATCAAACGCACCACAGTGAAATATAAAGAAAAGATCCTAAAATGTGAAAGAAAGAAACCTCAGATTACTCTCAGAGAATCTCCAATCAGACTCACAGCAGACTTCTCATCAGAAACCCTACAGGCTAGGAGGGAATGATGAGATATAGCCCAAGTACTAAGAGAAAAAAAAAAAACTGCCAGTCCAGAATATTATATCCTGCAAAGCTCTCATTTTTGAATGAAGGTGAAATAAAGACCTTTCATAGCAAACAGAAATTTAAAGAATTTGTCACCACTCATCCTGCCCTGCAAAAGATGCTTAAAAATGTGTTACACACAGAAAAACAGAAACACGACCATCAATAAGAAAGAAGGTAAAGGAAGAAAATCTCTCAGTAAAAGATAACAGGAAGTTCAAAACATATATTAGAAATATCTTTGGAAAAATGGCAGGGCAAAGTCACTACTTATCAATAGTCACTTTGAATGTTAATGGCCTCAACTCTCCAGTTAAAAGACACAGACTGGCTGAATGGATTAACAAACAATATCAATCTATTTGCTGCTTAAAAGAAACTCATTTTTCCAACAAAGATGCATGCAGACTGAAAGTGAAAGGTTGAAAAAGATATCCCAGGCCAACAAAAACAAAAAAAGAACAGGTGTAGCCATCTTAATAACAGACAAAATAAACTTTAACACAAAAAAAAGTTAAGAGAGAAAAGAGGGGAACTATATAATGATTAAGGGATCAATTCAACAGGAAGACATAACGATTATAAATGTATATGCACCTAATTACAGGGCACCGGTTTATTTAAAAGGTATGTTAAGGGACTTAAAGGGAGACTTAGACCCCAATACAATAGTACTGGGGGACTTCAATCCTCCACTCTCGGAAAAAGACAGATCAACCGAACAGAAGATCAACAAGGAAACAGTAGATTTAAACAACACAATAGCCCAAATGGATCTAACAGATATCTACAAAACTTTCAACCCTACATTTAAAGATTTTACATTTTTCTCAGCAGTGCATGGAACCTTCTCTAGGATTGACCACATACTAGGCCATAAAGCAAGTCTCAGCAAATTCAAAAGAATTAGAATCATACCATGCAGCTTCTCAGACCATAAAGGAATGAAGGTGGAAATTAGCAACTCAGGAATCCCTAGAGCATATGCAAACACATGGAGACTGAACAACATGCTCCTGAATGAACACCAGGACACAGAAGAAATCAAGAGAAATCAAAAACTTTCTGGAAGTAAATGAGAACAGCAGCACAACATATCAAAACTTATGGGATATGGCAAAAGCAGTGTTGAGAGGAAAGTTTATAGCAATAGGTGCCTACATCAAGAAATTGGAAAGACATCAAATAGATGAGCTTTCAATGCATCTCAAGGATCTAGAAAAACTGCAGCAAACAAGACCCAAATCTAGTAGTAGGAGACAAATAATTAAAATCAGAGAAGAAATCAACAGGATTGAATAAAAAATTACAAAAATCAGCCAAATGAAGACATGATTTTTTGAAAAAATAAACAAAATTGACACCCCATTGGCCCAACTAACTAAAAAAAGAAGAGAGAAGACCCAAATCAATAAAATCAGAGATGAAAAAGGAAACGTAACAACAGACACTACAGAAATAAAAAGAATCCTCAGAAATTCCTACAAAGTGTTGTATGCCAGCAAACAGGGAAATCTATCAGAAATGGATAGATTCCTGGAAACACACAACCTACCTAAATTGAACCATGAAGACATAGAAAACCTAAACAGACCCATAACTGAGACAGAAATTGAAACAGTAATAAAGGCTCTCCCAACAAAGAAAAGCCCACAACCAGTTGGACTCACTGCTGAATTCTAGCAGACATTTAAAGAAGAACTAACTCCAATTCTTTTCTAACTATTCAGAACAATCAAGAAAGAGGAAATCCTCCCAGCATCACCTTAATCCCTAAGCTGGAAAAAGATGCAGCATTGAAAGATTACAGACCAACATCGCTGATGAACATAGACACAAAAATCCTCAATAAAATTCTCCAATAGAATGCAACAACACATCAGAAAGATTATCCACCCAAGTGGGATTTATCCCTGGTATTCAGGGATGATTCAACATTTGCAAAACAATCAATATGATACACCACATTAACAAACTGCAGAAGAAAAACCACGTGATTATCTCAGTAGATGCAGAGAAAGCATTTGATAAAATACAATACCCTTTCATGATGAAAACTGTAAGCAAACTGGGTATAGAAGGAACATTTCTCAATACAATCAAAGCAATTTATTAAAAACCCATGGCCAACATCCTATTGAATTGGGGGAAATTGGAAGCATTTCCACTGAGATCTGGTACCAGACAGGGATGCCCACTCTCACCACTACTATTCAATATCATTCTGGAAGTTTTATCCAGAGCCATCAGGCAAGAAAAAGAAACTAAATGGATACAAATTAGGAAGGAAGAAGTCAAACCATCCCAATTTGCAGATGATAAGATTCTTTATTTAGGGGACCCAACGAACTCTACTAAGAGACTATTGGAACTCATAGAAGAGTTTGGCAAAGTAGCAGGATATAAAATCAATGCAAAACAATCAACAGCCTTTGTATACACAGGCACTTTCATGGCTGAGAAACAACTTCTAAGATCAATCCCATTCACAATAGCTACAAAAACAATCAAATACCTTGGAATAAACTTAACCAAGGATGTCAAATATCTCTGTGATGAGAATTACAAAATCTTAAAGAAAGAAATATAAGAGGATACCAAAAAATGGAAAAATTTTCCATGCTTATGGATTGGAAGAATCAATATCATCAAAATGTCTATTCTCCCAAAGGAATTTATAGATTCAATATGATACCAATCAAAATACCAAAGACATTCTTCTCAGATCTTGAAAAAACTTGATGTTGAAATTCATATGGAGACACAGGAGACCTCAAATAGCTAAAGCAAACTTGTACAACAAAAACAAAGACAAAGGCATCACAATACCATATTTCAAGACATATGTCAGGGCAGTTATAAACAAAACAGCATAGTACTAGTACAGAAACAGAAGAATAGAAAACAGAATAGAATAGAAACACCAGAAATCAATCCAAACAACTACCGATAACTTGTACTTGATCAAGGATCTAAAATCAATTACTGCAACAAGGACAGTCTATTCAACAAATGATGCAGAGAAAACAAGATTTCCATGTGTCAAAGCATGAAGCAAGACCCCTACCTTATACCTTACACAAAAATCCACTCAACAGGATTAAAGATCTAAATCTATGACCCAACACCATCAAATTATTAGAGAACATTGGAGAAACCCTGCAAGATACAGGTACTGGCAAAGACTTCTTGGAAAATACCCTAGAAGCACAGGCAGTCAAAGCCAAAATTAACAATTGAGATTACATCAAATTGAGAAGTTTCTGTACTGCAAAAGGAACAGCCAGGAAAGTGAAGAGGCAACTGACAGAATGGGAAAAATCTATTTGCAAACTATGCAACCGTTAAAGGCTTAATAACCAGAATCTACAAAGAGATCAAGAAACTCCAAAACAACAAAACAGACAACTCACTTAATAGATGGGCCAAGGACCTCAATAGATATTTTTCAAAAGAGGAAATCCAAATGGCCATCAGACACATGAAAAAAAGTTCATGATCACTAGCCATCAGGGAAATGCAAATCAAAACCACAATGAGGTTTCACCTCACCCCGGTTAGAATGACTTACATACAGAAATCTACCAACAACAGATGCTGGTGAGGATGTGGGGACAAAGGGACACTAATCCACTGTTGGTGGGAACGCAAACTGATAAAGCCACTATGGAAGACAGTTTGGAGATCCCTTGAAAACCTGAATATAGCCCTACCACATGACACAGCCATCCCACTCCTTGGAATTTATCCAAAGGAAATTAAATTGGCAAATAAAATATTATGTTTGCACCTCAATGTTTATTGCAGCTAAATTTACAACAGCTAAGACATGGAATCAACCTAAATGCTCATCAACAGAAGTCTGGTTGAAGAAATTATGGGATATGTACTCTATAGAATATTATACAGGAGTAAAAAATTAAATCCTATCATTTGCAACAAAATGGAGGAATCTGGGAAACATCATGATGAGTGAAATAAGCCCATACCAAAGGAACAAATGTAATATGTTCTCCCTGATTGGGAACAACTAACTGAGCACTTAAGAGGAAAACTGCTGAAGTGAAATGGACACTACGAGAAATAGTGACTTGATCAGCCCTTGTCCTGACTGTTGATGAACAACTTACTACTTTATTCCTTTTAGTATTTTTTGTTTGTTTTACTTAATACCATTGGTTGAACTCTTTAATTAACACACAAATATAAGAGTGGGAATAAGAGAGGGAGGAGATATACAGTTCATCACATGCTCAATCGGACTTGCCTCTAATGGTAGAGCTAGAAACATGCCAGGGGATTCCAATTCAATCCCATCAAGGTGGCATGTAGCAATGCCATCTCACTAGTCAAAGTGATCAGTTTCAGTTCACAATTGATCAAAAAATAGGATTAAGAGTCAAAGGGATCACATAAACAAGACTAGTCTCTGCTAATACTAACTGTTAGAATTAAAAAGGAGAGAAAGTTCCAACATGGGAAGCAGGATGCACTGCAGACTCATAGAATGGCAGATGTCCTAAACAGCACTCTGGCCTCAGAATCAGCCCTTAAGGCATTTGGATCTGGCTAAAAAGCCCAGAGAATATTTCAGGCATGGAAAACCAAGACACTGTGGAAAACAAAACAAAACAAAAAGACCTAAATGAAAGTTCTCTTTGAGTGAGATCCCAGTAGAAAGAAAAGGCCATCAAGGAAGGAGGTACTTTTCTCTGAAGAGAGGAGAGAACTTCTACTCTGACTATGGCCTTGTCTAAATAAGATCAGAGTTGGCAAACTCAAGAGGCTTCCATTGCCTTGTCAGCTCATGACAAGAGCCTCAGGTGATTACTGACATCATAAATAAGGTTTTCAATTGTCAAATCAAAACAGGAGTCACTGTGCACCTGCTCCCCATGTATTATCTCTGTCCTTAATGTGTTTTAGTATGTGAATTAATGCTATAACTAGTACTCAAACAGTACTTTATGCTTTGTCTTTCTGTGTGGGTGCAAACTGTTGAAATCTTTACTTAGTATATACTAAATTGATCTTCTGTATATAAAGGTAATTGAAAATGAATCTTGATGAAGAGTGTGCTGGGAGAGGGAGTGGGAGATGGGATGGTTGTAGGTGGGATGTTGGTTATGTGGGGGAAAAGCCACTATAATTGAAAAGTTGTACTTTCAAAATTTATATTTATTAAATAAAAGTTTTAAAAAAGTAGATCCATAAAAATAAGGTAGTTAACCGAGAGTCCTTATAACACAAGTATGATTTCTATAAAATCTTAATTAGCTTAAACTCAAATATGTTAAATCCAGACCAACCAGATACTAATAAGCTGATCATTTCTCTTTAGCATGCCCAACCTGCATTTTCCTATGATTTACCACAACAGTAACATTTTAAAAAATCAGATTTTGAGTTACTAGTATGTATAAATTTAATAAGCCCATGAAACTGTTTTAGGACTGGTAAAGGCAAAAGACCAGAAATGCTCAAAATAATACAATAGAAAAGTAACTACTTGGTCTGGTAAAGAAGCACACCTTAGGCAGATGGACAGAAAGGTGGGGCTTCATGGGAAGTATCAACTAAATGTTGGACATCCTGGGCTTACCTAAAATATAATTCATTTTCTCATATTTGTGATCTATAGAGATTGCTCTCTTTACTGTGACTGCTTTTCTTCCTCTTTCTCAGTTACCTGGGATTCCTTATCTAGTCACTTCTTATTCATGGTAAAGATGTTCTGTGTCCTAGGCAAATATACGAGGTGAGGTCCCTGTGAGCCTCTGGTTACAACATCTTTCTTAACCCATAAATACGTAGTCTCATTTTATGTGTGTTACTACTTGAAGATACCTTATTTAACAATACTCTCAGCAACAGAAAACATTTCAACACTATTCTTGGGGAATGTGCATTTTGAATAATGAAATCACCAACAAAAATCACAAAACTGCAGCTCTGAGTATGTCATGGGAAGGACCTTCACTCCTAGTATGAAATCTGAAACAAGAAGGCAGAGTATCCCTTGCTGGTTTCTAAGAGGGCCAGGCAAGTCACTGTTTATCACTACACACACACACCTGTCCTCAAATGACCATCGTATCACCACAAGCATGATTTGGGGATGACAAATAAATTTGAATTCACAAATACAGGATCAGTGAATAATGAGGAATAACCTTATTTTGATTCGTGACTTCTGTTCCATTAATCCTCTGCCCCTTTGCCTTCTACTACATTTGTAAAATTGATCTTTGCTACATGCTTCACAGAATGCCATATTCATATCTATTAGTGTAACACTTTCTCTATCACAGTGGAGATATGTAGTTAATCTTCTTTCCAAAACTACAGTGATCATCTTGAAAGTATAGATCATAGCTTACCCTTTTGATATGAACACAGCCTAAATATCTGACACATAGTAGGCATTAATTTAACTTCTGAGGACAAAAGAGAGAAAAGAACAGGAAAAGGAAGGAGTTAGAATGAAAAGTGAATGATTCATTCTTAGGAAGCCATGACTCTGTTAATATATATCTATATTTTATTCCTCTGTCACACAGTATCCTCCAGATATTCATTTTAACTATTTATTTTTCACCTTTGAAACAAAAATAATATAATCACTTATTTGGCAGGAATCTGTAGATACTTGAGAGAAAATGAAATTAGTTTGAACTCTTTCAAAAATCTTATCAAAAGTCAAGCCAAGTGATATTTCTAGTGATATTATTTGTGGAATACAATTATTTCTATAAGGGATGCTAAAGGAATACATAAATAAAACCTCATAATTTGGTAATTTTACTTGAGATATAATAAAAAGAAATGAGATTTGTGTGTGTGTGTGTGTGTGTGTAGCCATGATGTCTTAAAAAATGAGCCTTCATGGCCAGAACCATGACTCAATAGGCTAATCCTCCACCTGCGGCGCCGGCATCCCTTTTGGCACTGGGTTCTAGTCCCGGTTGCCCCTCTTCCAGTCCAGCTCTCTGCTATGGCCTGGGAGTGCAGTGGAGGATGGTCCAGGTCCTCGGGCCCTGCACCTGCATGGGAGACCAGGAGAAGCACCTGGCTCCTGGCTTCAGATCAGCATGGTGTGCCAGCCGCAGCGCGCTGGTCACAGTGGCCATTGGGGGATGAACCAACGGAAAAATGAAGACCTTTCTCCCTGTCTCTCTCTCTCACTGCCCACTCTGCCTGTCAAAAAAAAAAAATGAGCCTTCTTGGTCAGGAAAGAAAAACTAAAATGATCTCACCTATGATATAACAGTTTCATCCATACACAAGTAGCAACCCTCATTTGCAGAATGCTCTACATCTCCTGTCTGAGTGTAGAAGGCATGCTTCTCATTAGTTCTCTGGCCTTTGGAGTTTCTCTGCGTATAAAATATAACTATAGACCATATTTAATATATATCTTCAGGGCACAAGTCTGATTCCTTTTCTTCTTTTAAAATAAGTTTAATAAAAGTCCCTGCTATTTAGCTGCCTAATATTAAGGTCTCAAAAACAGGAAAAAGGCCGGCGCCGTGGCTTAACAGGCTAATCCTCCGCCTTGCGGCGCCGGCACACCGGGTTCTAGTCCCGGTTGGGGCACCGGATTCTATCCTGGTTGCCCCTCTTCCAGGCCAGCTCTCTGCTATGGCCTGGGAGTGCAGTGGAAGATGGCCCAAGTCCTTGGGCCCTGCACCCGCATGGGAGACCAGGAGAAGCACCTGGCTCCTGGCTCCGGATAGGCACGATGCACCGGCCGCAGCGGCCATTGGAGGGTGAACCAACAGCAAAAAGGGAGATCTTTCTGTCTCTGTCTCTCACTATCCACTCTGCCTGTCAAAAAAAAAATCAGGAAAAAAGAGACTGGCATTGTGGCAGGAGAGGTCGCTGCCATATGCCAGCATCCCATATGATTGGTGTTTCAAGTCCCAACTGTTCCACTTCTGATCCAGCTCCCTGCTCATATGCCTGGGAAGGCAGCAGAGGATGGCCCAAGTATTTGGATCCCTGCCATTCCCATGCAAGACCTGAATGGGTTCCAGGCTCCTGGTTTAGTCCTGGTTCTTGGCCCTTTGGCTAAGATCAAGTGTAGTCCTTGTTCAGCCCCAGTGTTGTCCATTTGGGGACTGAAGTAGTGAATGAAAGATCTCTTCTCCGTCTTTGAGTCTCCCTCTCTTTCTCTCTGTAACCCTGCCTTTCAAATAGATGAATAAAACATTTTAAAAGGAGGAAATTTGCCCAATATGCTTATGGCTTGTGATTAAATGGATAAAAATGAAAAACCCTTATCTCCATACACTTAGGATATACTTCCTGTATTATCTATACATGCTTCTTTCAATTTGCAACAAGGGATTTACATCATGATTATATGAAGTCACAAAGGGGGTTATCTTCTTTAATGAAATAGGTGATTATTTTTCTCTGATTATAGCATCAAAAAAACACTAAAGATAAATTAGCATGGTATCTTCCATATATTGCACCATTAGCATTCTGGCAATTTATATAAAATGCATGATATAGCTAAACATTTGAAACTACATGTACACAATACATCTGGTCTGATCCTTAGAAAAAATGTTGTTTACGAAAAAAAATGAAAAATCTATATCTTCCAAATTTTCAAGAAAATCAAGCAAAGCAATTAGTAAGCTATATATTTCAAAACAGGTTGTTGAAACAAGTTAGAAGACAGAACAACAGTAAAAAGTTTAATTGCTATACCATTTTAGGATTTCTTAGATATTGAAATTATACTGTTTTTGGCTGAATTTATTTTTAACATTGTTTACCTAATAATTATCAAATTTGAAACGATTTTATTCAGTTAGTGGTGAGCAAATTATTTGTTCATAAGGGGTTGTGTATTTTTTAAAATTTTTATTTTATTTAAAAGACAGAGAGGCACACACACATACATATATACACACACTGAGGGGGAGGGAAGGGAAGAGGCAGAGAGAGAGAGAGAGAGAGAGAGAGAAATTTTTTTTTTTTATTTAAAAGACAGGCAGGTACACACACACACACATACATATACATACACACAGAGAGGAAGGGAAGGTAAGAGGGAGAGAGGGAGAGAGATACAGAGAGATCTTGCATCAGCTCGTTCACATCACAAGTTTCTACAACAGTAAGGGTTGGGCCAGACTGAGCCAGGAGGCCACAAATCAGCTTTAATCTCTTTCGAAGGTGGCAGGGAACCCAGCACCGGAGTCGGCATTTGGTTCCTTCTGGTGTGCACATTAGAGGAAGCTGGATTGGAAATAGAGGCAGCACTTGAAATATAACATTCTGATATGGATGCAGGCCTCCCAAGCAGCCACACAACTGCTTCACCAAAGGCTTGCCCAAAAGTGGCTTCATAGACTTAATATTGGTTATGCTCAAATATGCAGAAATATCAGGACCATGAATGGGCAGAGGCAACTATAATTTGAAACATTTCCACTCTGACTATATCATCTCCATTATTTGAATATCAAACAAAAAAAATTTTTTTCTCAGAATTTGTTTTAAATTCAATGTGTTTCAATTTTCCAATGCCAGATTAAAAGGAAATAAAAACACTCAAAAATGTAATGGCTTAAAACTATGACAACATCTATTTTGCTCAAGTATCTATAATTAATCAGGCCTTCAAGAGGACAGCCCATCTTTGTTGCACTTGACATTGGAGGCTAAGGGCTACAAGCTTCACAGACACACTTAATGATTGTTCTGCTGCTTGTTTATCAGCTGAAACTGCCACCAGAAAATCTACGCGTGTCCTTTACATAGAAGAGTATGGTTTTTTCACAGGACAGTGGCTGATATCCTATGAGTAGCACAAGCCTGGGTAAGATAACCATGTGCAAGATGTATTGTTTATTATAAGACCTGCTCATATGTTGTTAAGTATCACTATGCTGCATTCTATTTCTTAGACAGTTACTAAGGTTATCCCAAATTAATACATTAGGTATCATACTGTAAAAGCAGATGGGTGGCATACATCTGGATATAGCCCTCTTCAGAAAATAATATGTAGCATGATCTCTTTAGCATAATTCCAGCAACTTATCTTAATGCTTTACTTCTGTATTTTTTCACCCTGTTTTTATTTATTCAATAAGCAGAAGAAAAATGTATCATGTCCAAATGACTCTGAGAGAGAAGAAAGTATTTCTTGGAAAAATGTCACTCTAACTGTATGTTATCTGCTTATGGTTACCACCAACAAGAAATTATACAGTTTTAAAATCTTGATACTTTTTTCCATCTTCTCTGATATATGAATTATATAATATTTATTGCAAAAATGTATAGTTATATGATAATCATTGCATAAAAGTGGATTCTAAGAATTAAATTCAATAATAATAAAATAACTATTCCAGGATTGTAGGTAAGTCTGTAAATCAATCTTTATTTTGCATTTTCAAAAAAGGCTTCTATAAGTAACATATGAAACTAATGATGAAATTACTTGGTTGCTGAAGTTATTTTCTCAAGAATATTTCAAACTTGTAACCTCTGTTGTTTCCTGTCACCTGTAGCTGAGGCAAAAGGCTGCTTCAATATAAATGAATGAGAGAAGGCATCATAAAAGATTTATTTCTGCTGCCCCAGTTTTCTTATTTATTTCTAACACTCTGCCCATTTACCACAAGCTTCCTCACATTTCAAAAACAGCTAGTCATCTTTGGGAAACAAATTGTGCTATTTACTTCGGTCCTCAGAGAAAATCAGTGCTTTAGTGGGTGAGGTGTCCAGAACAATAAGGGGAGTGTGTGCTGTCTATTCCCAACAGAAGAGATACAGCTTCCGCAAGTAACTCCCAGCACAATCATGGAAGGTCTCAGAACTGCAGTGCTATATTTATTATTTCTTTATATAACTCTAAAGCTTTTCAAAAGAAAAAAAAACACAAAATGTTGTTATGATGCAGATACATAGACTCAACACAAAGTCGTTGAAACAGAACATAACAACCAATGTATTTTATTTATATTTCTATGTTCTTCAATATATCCACACACAAGAGTACTGATTTTCAACTTTAATGAAAGCAAAGTAGTGAATACAATTCCTCAGTAGTAGAAGAAATTTTCTGGAATCAAATAGTGAGTCAAGAAATAAACACACGTCTACAGTCAACTGAATTTTGCAAAGATGGTAATATATTCACCAGAGAACGACAATCCACTCAACCAGAGGTGGCAGTAAGATTAAACATTCACACACAGAAAATGGAAACTGGACATATACATCTTAGCAATTAAAAAAAAAAACTTAAAATTGATTAGTCTTAAATGTAAGACATGAAAGCATGAAATTACTAAAAGAAAACAGGATAAACGTTTCATGACATTAGAATGGGAAAGAACACCTAGGTAAAAATCTAAAGGTACTGGAAACAAAAGCAAAAATAGATGGGATTGTATCAAGTTAAAACAATTTTGGTACAGCAAGGTGAACAATCAACAAAGTGAAGAGACACTACGTATCTGATAAGGGGTTAATATCCACAATATATTAGGAACTCAAACAGCTCAACAGAAAACAAAATGAGATTTAAAATGGACAATGTGGCTGGCTTTTGGCATGCTGATTAAGTCATTGCTTGGGATGCTCACTTCATCTTGGAGTGCCTAGTTCAAGTCCCAGCTACTCTGCTTTCAGTTCAGCTTCATGATAATATGCATCCTGAGAGGCAGCAAATGATTGCTTAAGAACTTGGGGCTCTTGTGAATTCAGTCCCTAACTCTTGGCTTCAGACTGGCACAGTTCTGGCTTTGTGAACATTCTGAGGGGATTGAAACAGTGGATGGAAAATTCTCTCTCTCTCACTCTCAATCTCACTTTCACTCTCTCTAACTTCCAAAGAAAATGAAAATTATTAAAGTTAAAACTAAGTAGATAAATGGAAATAACAATACAGCGAACAGATATTTCACGAAAGAAAACATACAAATGGCCAAAAAGTACATTAAAAAGTGATCCACATAGCTAATTATCAGGGAAATGGAAATCACAATATTATTACCAAAACATAAAAAATAAGAACTTTTGGCAAGAAAAGAGAACGGATACACACTGTTGGTGAGAATACGAATTGGTGGAGTCATTGTGGAAAACTCTATGAATATTCTCCTAGAAACTAAACAAACTAAACAATCCCATAATCGGGCAAGGTACAAAAATCAGTATGCCAAAGAGAAAGCTACACTTCCATGTTTGTAAAAGCATCATTTGCAATAGACAAGAAGTGGGGTCAATCTAAGTGTCCATTGCTGATGAATCAATAAAGAAAATTTATATATATGTGCATGTGTATATATTCAATAGAACATTATTCCGTAACAAAAGAGGATGAAATCCAGGGACTGGCATTGTGGTGCAGCAGGTAAATCTGATACCTGCTACAGCAGCATCCCATATGGGCACCAATTCACATACCAGATGCTCAACTTCTGATTCAGCTTCCTGCTGGTGTGCCTGGGAAAGCAACTGAGAATGGCCGAAGTATTGGGCCCTTGCACCCATGTGGGAGACCTGGAAGAAGCTCCTAGTTTCGGCCTGGCCCAGCCCTGGCTAATGTGGCTATCTGGGCAGTGAATAGCATATCGGGCTGATGCCATGGCTCAACAGGCTAATCTTCCGCCTAGCAGCGCCGGCACACTGGGTTCTAGTCCCGGTCGGGGCGCTGGATTCTGTCCCGGTTGCCCCTCTTCCAGGCCAGCTCTCTGCTATGGCCCGGGAGTGCAGTGGAGGATGGCCCAAGTGCTTGGGCTCTGCACCCCATGGGAAACCAGGAGAAGCACCTGGCTCCTGCCTTCGGATCAATGCGGTGCGCTGGCTGCAGCGCGCTGGCCACAGTGGCCATTGGAGAGTGAACCAACGGCAAAAAGGAAGACCTTGATCTCTGTTTCTCTCTCTCTTACTGTCCACTCTGCCTATCAAAAAAAAAAAAAAAAAAAAAAAAAAAAAAAAAAAAAAAAAAAGCACATGGAAGAGATTTCTCTCCCTTTCTCTCTCTCTGAACTCTGCCTTTAAAAAAAAAAAGGATAACAATACATAAATATAAAATGATGAAATCATGTAATTTTGGGCTATCTGTACAGAGTTGAAGGCCATAATTATTTGAAATAATACAGGCACAGGAAGGCAGGCACCACATACTTCATACAAATGCAGAACATAAGATAGCAGATCTCAGAAAAAGTTAAGAGCACAATATTGGTTACTAGGGACTGAGGAAGCTATGAGGTAGGAAACTATGGAGAATGCTTTTCTGTAAGTACAAAATTATAGTTATGTAAGATTAAGAGGAATGAGTTCTGATTTCTGTTTTTCAGTAGGGTGATTATAGGTAATAATTCAGTGTGTACTTCAAAAAGCTAGTAGAAAGAATCATGAATGTTCTTGCAGAACAGAAGTGAAAAATATTTGAAGAGATGGGTATGATTACTCTTATTTGAAAATTATATAATATATACATACAGAGAAACAATTTTTAAGTGTCTTTAAAACAAAAAAGAATAATTTCCTTTTTATTACACACCAAAATGGAGTTCATTATACACAGTGTGTCGTTATAGTATATGGTATGTGGTCCAGATAAGGGATAGCACCTCTGGTATGGAAACATTCAAGAATTCAAAATGTTCTTACTTTAAAATCATTACATAATTTATGAAAATTTTAAATTACATTATTATAACTCATAGTTTGCACATCATAAGATGTAGAATATAACCTCATCCTAATCATATTTTATATAAAATAATTTCATATAAAAATGATAAATAACTTAAAGAAAAATAAACATTTTTAAAGATTTATTTTATTTATTAGAAAGCGTTACAGAGAGAGGTAGAGCCAAAGAGAGAGAGAGAGAGGTCTTCCATCCTCTGGTTCACTCCCCAAATGACTGCAACAGCCAGAACTGAGCTGATCCGAAGCCAGGAGCCAGGAGTTTCTTCCGGGTCTCCCATGTGGGTACAGGGGCCCAAATACTTGGATCATTTTCTACTGCTTTCACAGGCCACAGCTGAGAGCTGGATCAGAAGAGAAGCAGGGACGTGAAACAGTGCCCATATGGGATGCAGGTGCTACAGGCTGTGGCTTTAACCCTCTGTGCCACAATGCCAGCCCTGAAAAAAGAACATTTTAACAAAATGTATTACTTTTGAATTTGTTTTTGTCTCTTATGCCATTTACTATTATAAGGTAGATTTAATAGAGCAAAGCTTATACCTCCATATAAAACTCAGTGTCAATTAAAATTTCTTTTCCTTTTATACCTTATTATTGTCATCTTACAAATAGTCTTACACATATCCCTAAAGAACTCGGTATTATAATTCATTGAGTCTATTCCACATGTCAGACTTTTTTGACAGGAAATATGCATGTTTTCCAAAGTGTAATTTTCACAGATAATTTGTGAAAAAATGTCTATTTTTATTCTTATTATTCAGATGAAGGTATTGATAGTTTAAGCATTTCCTCACACACATACACACACAAAAGAGGTAAAGAAATGATTATTCCCAGCATGTGAATTTAACTCATAATTTAGTGTGTTTAAGCGATAACACAGCTGATGTTGAAACATTTGAGGATTTCAAGATCACTCTCACATCTGATGCCAAGAGTGACTTGTGGGATCCTAAAACCGTGAGGATGTTCAATAATTTTCTAGAAGAAATAACAGAACTCAGAAAAGTTATTCTACTTTCAGTCAGGTTTATTATATTGGAAGGATATAAGTTAAAATTGGAAAGGGAAAAGGTACATGGGGCACAATCCATCAGATACCTAGGCATGAAGCTTTTAGTTTTGCTCTCCCAGAAAAGTTGTGCCAACAGCACTTGTTTCTCCCGGTGATGATGCATTTCACGTTCCTGTAGTATTGCCAGAAAGATAAGGTCATTTGAACATTTGTGCCCAGAATTTATATAGGGCCTTGGTCATATAGCCATGATTGACATACTATGTGATGGACTTTAGTCTCCCACCCCTGCAGAAGACGTTAAGCTGTGTGGTCTAAGACCCTCCACAATAAACTGCACTACAATTATAGATTACTGGGCATGGCTAGAAACCACTGGGCAAACAGAATCTCTTAGCCTGCAGGGCATCTCAAAGGCCTTGAGATTATGTCTGAGAACAAGGACACAGGTCAGAACTCTATTTGGTCAAGGTTAATCTTTTGTTGCACACTTGTCCAGACACAATAGGAAATGAGTAGAAGTATAGTCCATGATATATACATATATCTCAATGATTAATCAACAACAAAGTAATACATGATTTCCACATGGTATACTTCATTTATGTTTGCATTTTGAATTATAAAATGATTGATTGGCTCAAAGTTTCTTTCAAATTAATTTTAAAGGCTACTTATAAACTCTGTCTTCAATTTTATATCAGAGGAATTTTTTAAAGCTCTACTATAAAACTTTTTGACAGACTAATATAGTTCCTAACTTGATATTTTTTTAAAAAAACTCAAAAATCCTATATTCTCTGAGTTCAAAATGACTTACTGGTTATCACTGAGCCTCTTATTTTCTAGATATACTGACAAACCATTTGCCATTGTAGTTTTCAAATCATGATTATCTTGTACAGACAACTCCAGAGCGTATACAAAGAGCCATAAATAGATTAGGGGACTTCCCAGCAAGAAGTGGATTTAAAGGATCTCTTTATATTCTTCCATAGTTATAAGCCTATATATTCCAAAAGTGTGCATTAATTTTATCTGAAAATGAGTTAATATTTTAGTTGGACTTTTTTTCATAGGTGAACACGTTCTAGTGAAACTGATAGCTATAGAAGATTTTCTGTGACATACTCACATGAGGATTTTTAGATGCATATTTAGTTACAAGATCAAAATTAGAATGTACAGTACAGTCCTGAGTGACTGACTCACTTGTTTTTTCTTACAAAGATATCTTGTCAGCAAAATATTTTAGAATCATAATTATATGTAGATCTGTTATGCTGAATGCCTATGTATGTTTCACATAAAGTATATAATAGGGTGTAATGTATCTGAATATGTAGAGCATATTTTGATTAAATAATAATGCTATGCCATGGAGATACAGATTTCAGAAATAAACCAAATGATTTTTTTTTGACAGGCAGAGTGGACAGTGAGAGAGAGAGAGACAGAGAGAAAGGTCTTCCTTTTTGCCGTTGGTTCACCCTCCAATGGCCGCTGTGGCCGGTGCATTGCACTGATCCGAAGCCAAGAGCCAGATGCTTCTCCTGGTCTCCCATGCGGGAGCAGGGCCCAAGGACTTGGGCCATCCTCCACTGCACTCCCGGGCCATAGCAGAGAGCTGGCCTGGAAGAGGGGCAACCGGGATAGAATCTGGCGCCCTGACCGGGACTAGAACCCGGTGTGCCGGTGCTGCAAGGCGGAGGCTTAGCCTGTTAAGCCACAGCGCCGGCCTAACCCAAATGATTTTTTAGATGAAATTTTGCATAACAAATTACACTTCAAGTAGAATCAACTTTCAAGGTAATCAGTGCACAATAGCATTAAAGTTATGTTATCTACTTTTATGCTACTTAATACCATTGCTTGAACTCTTTAATTAACACACAATTATTCTTAGGTGTTTAAATTTAACTGAAATGCAATCCCTGTTAAATATAATAGTGGGAATAAGAGAGGGAAGATATCTACAGTTCAGCACATGATCACTCGGACTTACCTCTAATGGTAAAGCTAGAAATGTACCAGGGGATTCCAATTCAATCCCATCAAGGTGGCATGTAGCAATGCCATCTCACTAGTCAAAGTGATCAGTTTCAGTTCATAATTGATAAAAAAGATAGGATTAAGAGTCAAAGGGATTACAAAATAAGACCAGTGTCTGCAAATAATTGATAGAATTAAAAAGGAGAGAATGATCCTACATGGGAAGCAGGATACACAGCAGACTCATAGAATGGCAGATGTCCTAAACAGCACTCTGGCCTCAGAATCAGCCCTTAAGGCATTCGGATCTGGCTAAGAAGCCCATGAGAGTTTCGCAGGCATGGAAAGCTAAGACACTGTGGCAAAAAGAAAAATGACCTAAATGAAAGATCTCCGCGAGTGAGATCCCAGCGAAAAGAATGGGCCATCAAAGAAGGAGGTAACTTTCTGTGAAGGGAGGAGAGAACTTCCAATTGACTATGGCCTTCTCTAAAGAAGATCGAAGTTGGTGAACTCAAGAGGCTTCCATAGTCTTGTCAGCTCATGACAATAGACTTGGGTAATTACTGATGTCAGAAACAAGAGTGTCAATTGTTAAATCAACAACAGGAGTCACTGTGAACCTGCTGCACATGTAGGACCTCTGTCCTTAATGTGTTTTACTATGAGAATTAATGGTAAAACTACTACTCAAATAGTACTCTCTACTTTATGTGTCTTTGTGGGTGCAGTCTGTTGAAATCTTTACTTAGTATATACTAAGTTGATCTTCTGTATATAAAGATATTTGAAAATGAATCATGATGAAGAATGGGATGGGACAGGGAGTGGGAGATGGGATGGTTGTGGGTGGGAGGGAGGTTATGGGGGGAAAAGCCACTATAACTCAAAAGTTTTACTTTGGAAATTTATATTTATTAAATAAAAGTTGAAAAGAAAAAATACATAAAAATAAAAAATATAAAAAAGTAAAGTTGATATACCTTCTTGTTTAATGATTACTACTGAAACTAAAGTTCAATAAAATATTGAATGACATTGTAAAAATAGTTGATCTGATATGTTCTCTCTATCCTCATATTATTATTTCTGATGTAGAGTGTTTTGTTTGTTTGAGGATGCAGTCATTAGTTTTAAAATCCAAGACAAATTTCTTTCATGCCTATCTCCTTTCTGATTACTTGGTAATAGAAAATGTTATATTTCTTTTCATTTGAATTGTGGAGAGAGCAGTTATTTGGGGGATGGAAGTGCTAGTGAGATTTCTGGACTGAATGGAGATAAAAATTGATGTTACAAATGTCAGATTACATCAAGTTATTCAGCTTCACACAGTTTAAAGGGATAATGGATCTTGATTCATTTTGACATATATGCCTGGCTTGAATATAATCTGCAATGTGTGTCATGTTGCTGAGGAGAATTTAATGGAAAAGCTTGCTTCCTTGGGCGTGGTAAAGTATGCTTCATGAGCTTTCCCAGATATGTTATACTGTTCTTGCTAAAATTAAGAGACATTAAGTTTACCATCATAGGTGAGAATATTACATAAGAAGATTCTGTTATTTTATGGAGAAGTGTTAGAAACAGTTATAAACACTTTAAGCTTTATATTAATTATAGGCTTCAAAACATAATATAGTTATGAAATCACATTTTAATTTTCTGAAAATAAAGTCATGCAATCAAAATGAATAGATGTTGTAGACCACTTTCCAGCCAGTATTGTATGTAAGAAAAAGAATAAAAGCTTCTTTATGACTTCAATATTGCAGAATATCCATGCCTTTGCTAATGGTGTGGAGAATTTCTATATTGCCTTTGAAAGATAGATAATAAGAGTGTTGTGTACACAATTCAGGCTTAAATTATATCCTTATTAGATCATCCAAAATTGCTGGAAATCAGCTATTTTTTGTCTTTTTATTTGGAATAATTTCTAACTATATAAGTTTGCCAGAGTATACCAAAAAAATCCCATTCCTTTTACAAAGATGTACTAACTTTTAATTACCTTGTTATAATTGCTTTGGGCATTTTTAATTTTGGGATATATATATATATATATATGTAATTTTTTTTTCCTAATGCACTGAAGAGTTGGTTAAAGCTATTCCCATTTGTCACTTAATACTGCTGTGCATTTCCTTTTTAAAAAAGATTCAATTATTTATTTGAAAGGCAAAGTTACAAAAAGGCAAAGAGAAAGAGAGAGAGAGAGAGAGAGAGAGAGAGAGAGAGAGATCTTTCATCCGCTGTTCATTCCCCAGATGGGCAACAGCCCGAGCTGCACGGATCCAAAGCCAGTAACCAGGAGCTTCTTTCAGGTTTCCCACATGGGTGCAGGGAACCAAGCACTTGGGCCATCTTCTACTGCTTTCCCTTGCCATAGCAGAGAGCTGGATTAGAAATGGAGCAGCCAGGACTTGAACCAGCACCCATGTGGGATGCTGGCACTTCAGGTGGCGGCTTTACCTGCCATGCTACAGCTCCAGCCCCTGTGTATTTCTAATGATAAGGTCATTTTGCTATCTAACCACAGGTTCAGATCCTTGTATAATGAGATTCAGGAAATTTAACACTGAAACAATTCTTTAATTCATTTTAGGGGCATGTATTATGTTTAATTCTGTGGCTCTTTAGTATCTTTTAATATAGAACAGTTCCTCTTTTTTTATCACTCACAACCTTAACTTTTTTAAATATTGTAGGCCAGATATTTTATAGAATGAATCTCAACTTGAATTTGTCTAATGTTCATGATTTAAATGGAAGCATTTTGAACTCCAATGCTACATCAGCAATCACCTGCCCTACTGAGAGTAACACATCATGCCCAGTTGTATGCTGCTGCTTATCACGCAGGCAATTCAGTAAAATGTTGTCTGGTTTCTCCATTGTACAGTTAGTGTTTTTCACTTTATAAGCACTAGTTTGTACATGTCTTTAACTGTTACTGACCTATAAAATTATAAATTCATGTAGTTCCACCTAATACCTCACAGACATACTTATTTATGTTTTCTTCTTTCAGAAGTGTCTTTACACAAAACTTTATCCAATTAGATTGTCAATAAGTTCTTTTTTATGATGATGTTAACATCTTGAGCATTTTTTAGAAGAAATTGCTACAAAATTGTTTGATGTGCAACAACATTCAAAATAATATTTCCCCCTTTTATTTCCATCAGTCATATGACAGAAACAAAAATGTGTCTGGAGAAATACTTAAATTAAGGTCAATATTATGTTTAAGTCAGTAAGAATTTTATTATTTCTTGTAGTTAAGAATATTTATTTTTGGCCAGCGCCGCAGCTCAATAGGCTAATCCTCCGTCTGCAGCACTGGCACACCGGGTTCTAGTCCTGGTTGGGGCGCTGGATTCTGTCCCAGTTGCTCCTCTTCCAGTCCAGCTCTCTGCTGTGGTCCAGGAGTGCAGTGAAGGATGGCCCAAGTCCTTGGGCCCTGCACCCGCATGGCAGACCAGGAGAAGCACCTGGCTCCTGGCTTCGGAGCAGCGCATTGCACCGTCTGCAGCACACTGGCCACAGCGGTCACTGGGTGGATGAACCAACAGAAAAAAGGAAGACCTTTCTCTCTCTCTCTCTGTCTCCTCTCAAAAAAAAAGAACATTCATTTTTATAGGATCTGTAAATATCAGGACAGCAGTGATTAAAAGCAAAGCATTGTAATCTTCTTTACCATCTTCAATACTATAAACATCACTTTCAACATATAAATGTTTTATTTTGAAAATACAAAATGCCAAGAACTCGCAAGTGATATATATGAAAGGGAAACAACCTTTGATTTCAAGTTGCAATTGTTAGCTTTTCATTATCTCCAAAGAGTGATATTCAAAAAGTACATAGAAAATACACATTATAATTTATTTGCCATTTTTTCAATGAATTCTCCTCATATATACAAGTAAATGATTAAATGCCAGAATATTTCATTGAATATCAACTAAAAACTATAACAATATATATTGAATTATAAATGCAGGGACAATTGAATTATGACTCTTTATCTATATTAAATTACATAAAAATGTTTTAAAAGTTGCCAGAAAATGTTCTTATTTTAATACTGAAAATGAAGTTTATGGGAAAAGCAGAAGTGACACTCAGGTTCTATGTAGGTTGAAAGGCTAATCAAGTACAGTTTCAGTGACAACACAGAAGACAGACCCAGGTCTACAATTTCCAAACTTCAATGTTGAACTCCCCTTTAGTCTAAACATTTTGTCTAATATATAATTATCTCATTTCCTAGATGCTTACTTAAATATTATCAATACTATTATCAAGGACTTAAGTAAATTTATATATGTATATATATATATAAAGGCAGAGTTACAGAGAGGAAGAGGGAGACAGAGACAGAGAGAGGGAGATAGAGAGAGAGCGAGAGAGAGATCTTCCATACTCTGGTTCACTTCCCAAATGGCTGCAAAGGCCAGGACTGGGCACAGCTAAAGCCAGGAGCTTCAAATAAATGAGCTATCAATGAACCTCAAGGACCTAGAAAATCAACAGCAAGCCAAACCCAAAATTAGTAGGAGGAAAGAACTAATTAAAATTATAAAATAAATAATAAACAAAATTGAAACCCCCACCAAAAAATTAGTGAAGAGTTTTTTTTTTTTTTTAATTAACAACATCAATACACCATTGATGCAACTAACCAAAAAAAGGAAGACTCAAATAAATCAAATTGGAGATGAAAAGGAAAATGTAATACCAGATACCACAGAAATAAAAAAAGAATCATCTGAAATTATTTTAAAGAGCTGTATGTCAGAAATAGGAAACCTTTAAAGAAGTGAATATATTCTAGAAACACACAACCTGCCCAAATTGAGTGATGAACATATGGAAAACCTAACAAGGCCAATAACCAAAATAGATATTGAATCAGTAAAAAAGACCCTCCCAACAAAGAAAAGCCCAGGACCAGATGGCTTCACTGCTGAATTCTAACAGACATTTAAAAAAGAACTAATTCCAATTCTCAAGGTATTCAAAACAATTGACAAGAAAGGAATCCTCCCAAACTCCTTCCATGATGCCTGCATCACCTTAATACCTAAACCTGAAAAAGATGCAACAAAGAAAGAGAACTATTGACTAATAGCCCTGATAAACATAGATGCAAAAATTCTCACAAAATCTTAACTAATTGAATTCAACAACACATCAGAAAGATCATTCACCTGGACCAAATTGGATTTATCCCCGGTATGCAGGGATGGTTCAACATTCGCAAATCAATTAAAGTGATACATAACACTAACAAACTGAAGAACAAAAACCATATGATTATCTCAATGGATGCAGAGAAAGCATTTGATAAAATACAGAATCCTTTCATGATGAAAACTCTAAGGAAAAAAAATTAGGTATAGAAGAAACATTACTCAACACAGTCCAGGCGCTTTATGACAAACCCACAGCAGTATCCTATTGAATGGGAAAAAGCTGGAAGCATTCCCCCTAAAATCAAGAACCAGACAAGGATGCCCACTCTCACCACTGTTATTTGATATAGTCCTGGAAGTTTTACCAGAGTCATTGCACAAGAAAAAGAAATCAAAGGGATACAAATTGGAAAGGAGGAAATCAAACTGTCCCTGGTTTCAGATGTCATGATCCTCTATATAGGGTATCCAAAAGACTCCACTGAGAGACTATTGCAACCCATAAAAGGCTTTGGTAAAGTGACGGGATATAAAATCAACACACAAAAAAATAGCCTTTCTATACACAGATAATGTCACGGCTGAGAAAGAACTTTTAAGATCTGTCACGTTCACAATAACTCCAAAAATAATCAAATATCTTGGAACAAATTTAACCAAGGATGTCAAAGATCTCTACAATGAAAATTACAAAGAACTACAGAAAAAAATAGAAGAAGACATTAAACAATGGAAAAATCTTTCACGTTCATGGATTAGAAGAATAAACATCATCAAAAGGTCCATATTACCAAAAGCAATATACAGATTCAATGAAATCCCAATCAAAATACCAGTAATATTCTTCACAGATCTACAGAAACTATGCTGAAATTCATATAGAAACACAAGAGATCCAGAATAGGTAAAGCAATTTTTTACAACAAAAACAAAGCCTGAGATATCACAATACCTGATTTCAAAACATACTGCAGGGTAGTTACAATAAAAACAGTCTGGTACTGGTGCAAAAACAAACTTGCAGATCAATGGAGCAAAATAGAAAGTCCAGAAATCAAACCTTGCAGGTATAACTAGTTTATCTTTAAAAAAGGAGGCAAAATCAATCCATGGAGCAAGGACAGCCTCATTAACAAATAGTGATGGGGAAACTGGATCTCCACCAGGAAAAATATGAAACTAAACCCACACCTTTCACCTTACACAAAAGTCCACTCAAAATGAATCAAAGACCTAAATCTATGACCCAATACCACCACATCATTAGAAAACATGGGGAAACTCTCCAAGATATTGGCATAGGCAAAGACTTCTTGGTAAAGACCTCAGGAGCATAGGCAATCCAAGACAACACTGGCAAATGTGATTACATCAGGCTTAGAATCTCTGCACTGCAAAAAAAAGCACTCAACAAAGTGAAGAGACAACTGACAGAATGGGAAGAAATATTTGCAAACTATGCAACTGATAAAGGGTTAACATTCAGAATATATAGTGAGTTCAAGAAAGACAACAAAAACAAACCAAACATTCCAGTGAAGAAATGGCCAAAGAACTTAAACAGGCATTTTTTAAAAGAGGAAACTCCAATGATCAACAGACACTTTAGAAAATGCCTTCAGAGAAAGGCGAATCAAGACTACAAGGGTGTTGGCGCTGCGGCTCACTAGGCTAATCCTCTGCCTTGCGGCGCTGGCACTCAGGGTTCCAGTCCCGGTCGCGGCGCCGGATTCTGTCCCAGTTGCCCCTCTTCCAGGCCAGCTCTCTGCTGTGGCCAGGGAGTGCAGTGGAGGATGGCCCAAGTGCTTGGGCCCTGCACCCCATGGGAAACCAGGAGAAGCACCTGGCTCCCGCTATCGGCTCAGCGTGGTGCGTAGGCCACAGCGCGCCAGCCGCGGCGGCCATTGGAGGGTGAACCAACGGCAAAAAGGAAGACCTTTCTCTCTGTCTCTCTCACTGTCCACTCTGCCTGTCAAAAAACAAAAACAAAAACAAAAAAACAAAAAAGACTACAAGGATGTTTCAACAGTCAGGACAAGAGCTGATCAAGTTACTGTTTCTCATAGTGTCCATTTCACTTCAACAGGTTTCCTTTATGGTGCTCAGTTAGTTGTCACTGATCAGGGAAAACATATGATATTTGTCCCTTTGGGATTGGCTTAATTCACTCAGCATGATGTTTTCTAGGTTCCTCCATTTTGTTGCAAATGACTGGGTTTCATTGTTTTTGACTGCTGTATAGTATTCTATAGAGTACATGTCCCAAAATTTCTTTATCCAGTCTACTGTTGATGGGCATTTGGGTTGGTTCCAGGTCTTAGCTATTGTGAATTGAGCTGCAATAAACATTAATGTGCAGATGGCTTTTTTATTTGCCACTTTAATTTCCTTTGGGTAAATTCCAAGGAGTGGGATGGCTGGGTTGTATGGTAGGGTTATATTCAGGTTTCTGAGGAATCTCCAGACTGACTTCCATAGTGGCTTAACCAGTTTGCATTTCCACCAACAGTGGGTTAGTGTCCCTTTTTCCCCACATCCTCTCCAGCATCTATTGTTGGTAGATTTCTGAATGTGAGCCATTCTAACTGGGGTGAGGTGAAACCTCATTGTGGTTTTGATTTGCATTTCCCTGATTGCTAGTGATCTTGAACGTTTTTTCATGTGTCTGTTGGCCATTTGGATTTCCTCTTTTGAAAAATGTCTATTGAGGTCCTTGGGCCATCTCTTAAGTGGGTTGTTTGTTTTGTTGTTGTGGAGTTCCTTGATTTATTTGTAGATTAACACACAATTATTTTTAGGAGTTTAAATTTTAACTAAAAATGATCCCTGTTAGGAATTTGGAAAACATTATGCTGAGTGAAATAAGCCAGTCCCAAAGGGACAAATATCATATGTTTTCCCTGATCAGTGACAATTAACCGAGCACCAAAAAGGAAAACTGTTAAAGTGAAATGAACAGTATGAGAAACGGTGACTTGATCAGCCCTTGCCCTGACTGTTAATGAACAACTTAATACGTTATCCCTCTTAGTATTTTTGTTTGTTTGTTTGTTCTACTTAATACTTTTGGTTGAATACTGTAATCAATACACAGTTATTATTAAGTGTTGAAACTTAACTGAGAAGTGATCGCTGTTAAATATAAGAGTGGGAATAAGAGAGGGAAGAGATGTGCAATGTGGAACATGCTGAAGCTGACTTGCCCCAAATGGTAGTGTTAGACACATACCAGGGGATTCCAATTCAGTCCCATCAAAGTGGCATGTACCAATGCCATCTCACTAGTCCAAGTGATCAATTTCTGTTTACAATTGATCATAATGATAGGACTAAGAGCCAAAGGGATCACATAAACAAGACTAGTGGCTGCAAATAGTAACTGATAGAATAAAAAAAGGGAGAGAATGATCCAACATGGGAAACGAGATACACAGCAGACTCATAGAATGGCAGATGTCCTAAACAGCACTCTGGACTCAGAATCAGCCCTTAAGGCATGTGGATCTGGCTGAAAAGCCCATGAGAGCATTTCAGGCATGGAAAGCCAAGACACTCTGGCAAAAAAAAAAAAATGACCTAAATGAAAGATCTCCGCGAGTGAGATCCCAGTGGAAAAAACAGGTCATCAAAGAAGAAGGTACCTTTCTCTGAAGGGAGGAGAGAACTTCCACTTTGAGTATGACCTTGTCTAAATATGATCAGAGTTGGTGAACTCAAAAGGCTTCCATAGCCTTGGCAACTCGTGATAAGAGCCTAGGGGGATTACTGATGCCATAAACAGGAGTGTCAATTTGTTAAGCCAACAATGGGAGCCATTGTGCACTTACTCCTCATGTAGGATCTCTGTCCTTAATGTGCTGTACATTGTGATTTAATGCAATAACTAGTACTCAAACAGTATTTTTCACTTTGTGTTGCTATGTGAGGGCAAACTGTTGAAATTTTTACTTAATATATGCTAAACTGGTCTTCTGTATATAAAGAGAATTGAAAATGAATCTTGATGTGAATGAAAGGGAGAGTTAGCAGGAGAGGGGAGGGTTGCGGGTGGGAGGGAAGTTATGGGGGGGAAGTCATTGTAGTACATAAGCTGTACATTGGAAATTTATATTCATTAAATAAAAGTTAAAAAAAGACTACAAGGAGGTTTCATCTCACTCCAGTTAAGATGGTTCCCATATAGGAATTAACAAAGAAAGGCTAGCAAGGATATGGGGAAAAGGTACCCTGATCCACTACTGATAGGAATGTAAACTGGTGCAACCACTGTGGAAAACAGTATGGAGATAGCTAAGAAATCTGAATATAGACCTACATTATGATCCAGCCATCTCCAATGGGAATTTTCCCAATCCAAAAGAAATCAGTATATGAAACTGTTATCTGTCCCCCACATTCATTTCAGCATGACTCATAATGGCTAAGACATGCAACCAACCCAGATGTACATCAAGTGGATATAGAAATTATTATTTTATATATATATATATATATATATATATACACACACACACACACACACACACACCATGGAGTACTACTCAGCTATAAAAAAAATTTGAAATCCTGTGTTTCACAACAAGATGGTCAAAACTGGAAATCATTATACTTGATGAAATAAGACAGTCCCAAAAACACGTATCATGTGTTTTCCCTGATCCCATGTAACTAATAAAATATTTGAAATGGAATGTATTGGAGTGAAATAAACGTTTTGAATATAGCTATCCAACATCTAGCTTCTGGGCTACAAGTTTCTCAGGGTCTTGCTCTGCCTTCCTAATATTGCAGGGGAAGCCTCACCATGAATGTTTTCCCTGACGACCCCTACTTACTCTTCCAGTTTACAGCAGGGCTGCATAGTATGCAACTCTGCTTCAAGACAAGCTGGGTGTTGCAGTGGTAACAAGCTACCTCTCCACTGTGAGTCAGTTGTGGGGAGGAATTGGCATTGCTGTGACCCAGCCTAGAGATCCTGAGGAGGTGCTCCCATGACTGCTGATGCCAGAGCAGGGATGTGGTGAGTCACACCTGCTCTCTGGGAATTTTCACCTGAAAGTAACTTTGCTCAAGGCAACACCCAATTCACTGACCACAGGAAGGCAGTGTCCCAGGAAGAAAGTTGGCATCTGGTAGAACAGCACTGATGGACCTCCAGGTATATGTACTCTAGATGCCATATGTCAAGCAGGTGATGTGAAGAAAGCAAGACCTTGCCGGCGCCGTGGCTCAACAGGCTAATCCTCCACCTTGCAGCGCCGGCACACCGGGTTCTAGTCCCGGTCGGGGTACCGAATTCTGTTCCGGTTGCCCCTCTTCCAGGCCAGCTCTCTGCTGTGGCCCGGGAGTGCAGTGGAGGATGGCCCAAGTGCTTGGGCCCTGCACCCCATGGGAGACCAGGAGAAGCACCTGGCTCCTGGCTTCAGATCAGCACGGTGTGCCGGCGGCAGCACGCCAGCTGCAGCGGTCATTGGAGGGTGAATGAATGGCAAAGGAAGACCTTTCTCCCTGTCTCTCTCTCTCTCACTGTCCACTCTGCCTGTTAAAAAAAAAAAAAAAAAAAAAAAAAAAGCTGAACCCGATGTTCTGGGGAAAGTGAAAGGAGGTTGTAACTGAGGTTTTATTCTTAACTGAAGGGAAAGTACACCTCAAATTTAAAAAAAAGAGAGGAAAATATGGCCACAAGGAATACAGAGATGAATATCTCACAGAATCATAAGTACAAAAATGTGTATATTTTACAACAAAAATTTGTATAAATTTTTTTCATTTATTAAACTTTTATTTAATGAATATAAATTTCCAAAGTACAGCTTATGGGTTACAATGGCTTCCCCCCTCCCATACTTCCCTCCCACCTGCAACCCTCCCCTTTCCCGCTCCCTTTCCCCTTCCAATCACATCAAGATTCATTTTCAATTCTCTTTATATACAGAAGATCAGCTTAGTATATATTAGGTAAAGATTTCAACAGTTTGCCCCCATATAGCAACACAAAGTGAAAAAAAATACTGTTGGAGTACTAGTTATAGCATTAAATAACAGTGTACAGCACATATTTTACAACAGAGTGACAATATATGATATTTTAAAAGTATGCTGCATTGACTAAATATCAGAATAGAGATGCCAATGAAAATAGTAACCATCAAGAGTATTTACAGTAATTATCCAACCTAAGGTAGAGTGAACAAACAATATCAAGATTATAAGCAGATTTAGGAATACTGTTCAAGAAATTTGCTGATTGGCAGTAAATTTGAAACTATCAGTTTTCTTGTTCATAAATTAATTAAGAATATAAAAACATTTCTGTTCTGTGGCTTATTTCTTTAATCATTCTTAGCAAAATCAGAGCTATTTTACCAATCCTCATATATTTGGAGGAAAAGCAAATGTATTATCTAGTAAACCAAATGGCTACGCTCTTTTGTAAATTAAATTGAAATTGAAATCATTTTGCACAAGAATATATATAGCAAGTATTTAGAGGGACCAAGAACTTTTATTCAGATGTATAGAAAAGTGTATATGAATACTGAATTGAAAGTGCAATTTGTGATTAAATTAAATATTTGCTTGGTCCTGCATTGCCTTTATTTACTCAGAGTAATTATTTTCAGTTTCTTATTTTTAACTTTTTCTTTTAAGTACGTAATATTGCTATATTATCATCTAATATAATAATAAATTTTAATATACAGTATATATGTAAATTGGAATTCTTTTTATTTGAGTGGCAGAGATAAAGAAAAGAAGAAAAAGGAGGTGGGGGAGGAGAGAGAGGCAGAAAGTGAGAGAGAGCTCTGCTGTCCAGTAGCTCACTCCCTAAATCCTGTAATGGGACTGAGCTAAACTTAGAAGTGTGAAACTCAATCCAGGTCACCCACATGTCTGGCAGGAATCAAATTACTTGAGCCACCACCACTGCCTTCCAGGACATGTATTAGTAAGAACTGGGAGTCAGGACCTGGAGCCAGATATTGAACCCTTCACAGTTACTCTGAAATGTGGTGTAGCCATCTTAGCTGGCATCTTAATTGCTTAGCTAAATGTCCATCCAGTATGTTAAAAAAAAAACCAGAGATCTGATAATCTATGAACTTCCTTCCTCTCATTCTTTATAGAACAATGAAAAGATATGCTTTGATTTTTCAATTCAAGTCTTGGGAAAATACTTTAATGTGACACAATGTATTTGTCAATTTTTTGTCACTGAAATAAAATATTTGAAGCAGATAACTTTATAAAAAGGAAAGTATTGGAGATTCAAAGTTCAAAACATATGGCCCAATCTTATTGACTCAAATGAGAGAGCCAATTTGCCTTCTGCTGCCAAGTTAGCCTATCATGGTGGGAACATGTGCATGCTTAAGAGTGCACATATGAGTGATGCATTTACCATCACCAAATGGTAAATCAGAGAGACCTTGTACTCAAAGTCCTGTCTGAGGCCACATCCCAATGACACACGGACCTCATACCTGGCCACCTCACATCCCACCACCTCCCAAAAGAGCCAACCTGGGGTCTAAGCACTTAATATTGGACCTTTGTGGGGAAAATAATCCAATATCCAAACCTGGGGTTCCACCCTAACCACTGAAGGCATATGTCTATCTGGCAAAGCAAAACAAATGCATTCTATCCCAAGAATCCCAGTCTTAACTATTGTCAAATTGCTCATAAGCTCAAGTCTCATCTGAGGCTCAAGGCAAATTATTTCAGCTATGAATCTCTGTAAAAATGAAAGCAAGGAGTTACAGACATCCAAGACACAAGGATGACACATGCACAGGGTATGCTTTCCGATCCCCAAAGGGATGACTAAGAGAATATAAAAGGGAAATTGGCTCAGAGGAAGATGGTAACCCAATACGAAAGACATTAAATCCTAAAGTTAAAATTCTGGCATCCTGATCACTTTGCAACAGATGATGGGCTCCCAAGGGTTTGGACAGTCTTACCCTATCTGTTTGATTCACTGCAACCTACATAGGCCATTTTTGCAGCCTATCTGCAGCTTTCCCCAGTGACCTCTGCATGTTTTTGGCTTCTAAATTTACTTTCTTGGGTATTTACTTTGACTTCAGCCTTATTCTCACAGCTCTACTAGGCCTTGCTCCAACAGGGCTCCATGTAGGGATTCCAACCCTGTGGCATAGCTCTGCCCAGCCTTGAAGGCTTGTCTTTGAAATTTGGTAGAGGCTGCTGTGGTGCCATAACTGTTGCGCTATTGACATTCGTAAAACCAGCATCATGTAGATGCTGCCAAGGTCTGCTGCCAGTATAACCTATGCATTGGCCTCCTTTGAATGGTGGCAGTAATAGTGACAGAGTACTTTAATGGAAAGCAGGAATCCTGACTTAGCATTGGCCATGCAGGATGCCTTGGGGCTCTTTCCTAAAACAATTATTTCCTGGAAGGTCTTTAAAACATGGTTATACTTCAAGACTTCCGATAGGCCTGAGATGGAAGTACAGGTTTGGAAAATTTCTGAAGTGTCATCAAGGCATCTTTCCTCTTGTTCTGAAAATTGTCATTCTTGCATATATCTCTTTTTTATTTATTTGTTTGTTTACATTTCATTTGAAAAGCAAAGACAAAGAGACAAAGATATAGATAGAGGGAGATCTTCCATCAACAGGTTCACTCCCCCACATGGCAGCAAAATCCAGAGCTGGGCAAGACAAAAGCCAGGAGCCCAGATCTCAATTTGGATCTCCTACATGGGTATCAGAGACCCAAGAACCTAAGACATCCTATGCTGCCTCCCAGAGTTTACACACTTGTAGCAAGCTGGGTCAGAAGCAGAGGACACAGGGTTCAAACCAGGAACTCAAGAAAGAGATGTTGGAGTCCCAAGTGACATTTTTAAATTTTTTTTAAAGATTTTATTTATTTATTTGAGAGATAGAATTACAGACAACGAGAGGGAGAGACAGAGAGAAAGGTCCTCCATCTGCTGGTTCACTCCCCACATGGCCACAATGGTTGGAGCTGTGCTGATCTGAAGCCAGGAGTCTCCCACACAGGTGCAGGGGCCCAAGGATCTGGGCCATCTTCTACTGCTTTCCCAGGCCATAGCATAGAGCTGTATTGGAAGAGGAGCAGCCAGGACTAGAACCGGCACCCAAATGGGATGCACTGTAGCCAGGATTAGAACTGGCACCCAAATGGATGGCACTGTAGGTGGAAGATTAACCTACTGTGCCACAGCGCCAGCCTCCCAAGTGACATTTTAACTCTACACTAAATGCCTGGCTCTAGCAAGAGGCCATTCACCTTCCTTGGCTGTAATGATACACATTTTTTTCGTTCCTTCTCTGTGAATTTTCCAAATATTTCCTCCTACTTCTCATTGTAGAATGACTAAAATTGGCCAATAATATTTATACTGTAGTTTGAACATTGTGCTGTTTTGAAATCTCCCCCTGCCAAATAAACTACTCCAGCATCATTAAGTTCAGTCTCTCAAAAAGTATCAGACATGGACACAGCCCATCCAATTTCATCACAGTGTAATGATGGTGGCCTTAGTCCAATTCCAAATAAAGTCTTCATTTACATCTGGAGCCTCATTAGCGTGCCTTTATTGTCCACATTTTCTGTCAGCTTTCTGGTCCTCTGGGCTCTCAGAATTGCCTGTAAAGTTTAACTGTCAAAGTTTCCATCACCCTGAGGACCAAGCCCCTAATTAGGCAATGTGGGGTGACATCAAAACCAAATTTCAAACCATAGTTTAGAGAATTTAATCTATATCTTAGAGCTTCTTGCTTATGTTTGAAAACTCCAAAAGGATGTAACTGTGACTGGACAATGACCTAATGGCAAAGAGTAGTTGTTGACTTGGCTATTGTTGAAATTTTCAATTTTCTTGTGAAGGTTACAGGGAAAAAAGGATGTGTGAGTGTGCGTGTGTGCGTGTGTGTGTGTGTGTGTGTTTAAGTGTTTGTGGATCCCATATGGACTACTCAAGACAGAGCAGCCAGAGATTTTGAGTTGCACCCACATGGGAGACCTGAAAGAAACTCCTGGCTCCTGCCTTCGGATAGGCGCAGTTCCGGACATTGCAGCCATTTGGGGAGTGAATCAACGGAAGGAAGACCTTTCTCTCTGTCTCTCCTTCTGTCTGTAACTCTCTCAAATAAAATTTAAAAAATATATATTGTTTTGTGTTGGAAAATAAGACTGAAAATGAGAAAGAAACAATGAAGATACATCTTTCATGAAAGAACACACTAAACTTTAAATACTTGCCAAGCCCACATAGCAAAGAAAGCTTGTGATAATATCATTCACAAATATATTTTTTACTCTTCTTACCTTCCTACTCCAAACTTAGGACAAAATTAGTTCCCTCATTGGGAAGCTGAACTTATACTCTTAATTTTATTATTCACATTTTCAAAAATGTTATTGATTCAGACTTCTAAGTGCATGATAAAGAATTTCCAAAAGTTCTCTAGACACACACCCTGTAAGTATTTTTAAATGACCTGAATACAATAATATGTTGGCTAATTCTCTCTCTGAGATAGTGAAGCAAATTAATTCTTCTGAGCAAGTGTTGCCTGTATCACAGGTCTTGAGTTTGTATGTACTGAAAAATCTGTTTTTCAGGATCTTAATTTTTGCTGCGGACTATTATAAGTCTGATTAATCCTCAGTGGCTTTCTACTTAGCTTATGATCCCATTTTATGAGCACTTTCAAATGTCCCTCCAATTTAGCAGTGTTGCTGTGCTACAATGCCTTCTTGCACAGATCTTTGTGCTTTAGAAAGTCAATTTTCTTCTCATTTCACCTTTCTCTTGACACTACATTTATGTAGCATTCAGGCAAAACTGAAATTTTCTGAGGTGTATTTCTTTTCATTAGAAAAGTTGTATGTCTTTCATACCTTTCTTCAAAAGTTGCCTTGAATGATCTTGGCCTTATCTTATTAAATTGCTATATCAAACTGTCATCTGTACGCTTCAAATCACAAGACTTTAAGAACTGCTCTGTTGAGGACTTATGATATGTTAAAGGTTGAGCAAAAATATGACATCATGTTTGTAACCTAATATTTAGTATTCAGGACTACAAATTTCTTCAAACACAGTGTAAGTCACCTGAGAGAATCCAGTTGACTATATTGACATTGAGACTGATTATGATCAAATTTCATCTACAAATAACTGAATAAATAGATTGCAAGTGGGAGTCAAAACATCAACACTCGATTTTTTTTTAATGATTTATTTATTTATTTGAAAGAGTCACGCAGAGAGAGGAGATACAGAGAGAGAGAGAGAGAGTCTTCCATCCTATGGTTCACTCCCCAATTGGCTGCAATGGCCGGAACTGCGCCAATCCAAAACTAGGAGCCAGGAGCTTCTTCTGGGTCTCCCACATGGGTGCAGGGGCTCAAGCACTTGGGCCATCTTCTACTGCTCTCCCAGGCCACAGCAGAGAGCTGTGTCGGAAGAGGAGCAGCCGGGACTAGAACTGGCACCCACATGGGGTACCAGGGCCTCAGGCCAGGGCGTCAACTCTCTGAGCCACAGCGCTGGCCCTATCACTGGATGTTTTGGAGTAAAATTACATTTCCCAATTCCTAATATAAACTTCAGTAAAACCTACATTGATTTCTAATGTATTACTTTTATTTTCTATAATTTATTTAATTGATTTTTTACTTTCTAAATATCTCACCTTTTGATCTATACAGATGACAATTCCCTAATTATGTTGAGATGATCAGAGAATTCATGTGACTTCGCTTTAATTTTTTCTTGTCCACTTCAAAATTTCATTACATTTTTCTTCTGAAAATAGAGATCTTTCCTCACATTGTCAAAAACTACATTTTATTTCTTCTGAGTTTATTAAAAAATTATCTTTGTATCTTTTTATATTCATGCACCAAATAATTGTTGACTTACATGTGTTTTTAAGTTTTCTATGATAAATGATTAATTTAAGCCTATTGACAACAGTTACTATCAATTCTACTATTTTGCTACTTGGTTTCTGTCTTAATCACTTTATAAAATGTTTCTCTTTGAGGTGACAAGTGATTCCCCTTCTCATTCTACCTCTCCTTTGACTTCCAGGAACTACTGGTTATCTCCTTACAGTTTAGTTCAATTCAACAAGTAACAATACATCAATTATGTTCCTGGAACTAATTTATCTATATGTCCTCTTTTTTTTTTCCTCTTTACATAGATCTCCAGGTTGCTTTGGTGATTTTATAGTTTCAGGAAAATTGAGTATCAAATTAAACATTAGCTCACTAACTATAATTTCTCCGAAGGAAAGCTTCATTTTGTGCCTTCAAGGCTAACATCTATAAGAATACACTGCTACTTTCATGTTGTGGAAATTGACTATTTCTGGTTGAAAACTCTAATTCACACATGAACATTTCAATTAAGAGATATTAAGAAAGATTTCTGTTGCACTTGAATCTTCTATGAATATATAAAATATGTTATGCTGTTTTCCAATAGGCTGATTTATATACTTTTGATTTGACTATTACCTCAAGCTTAATCCTCTCTTTGAAGTCATACTTTTCTCCTGAAAATGTCTCAAAAAACCCTTTAAACCAACTCAAATGCCTGCCTCTTGAAGAGATAATGCATATTAAAAATTTGATTATACTTAAATTTTCATAAAATATCATGCATTTAACAAAAACATAACAAGGATTCTAAATGTTATTTAACATAGTCTCCACATAGGTGAATCAGGTGATACATTAGCCCATATTAATATTATTTAAAAGTTTAACTTGTATTTAAAGAGCCAAGCACTAAAAGACATCCAAGGTGGCTGAATAGGGTATGGTCACACAAAATTAAGCTGCTCTAGGACATGAAAAAACAAAGTTTCCAAGTATTGGACTGACAGAAATTTTCAGTGAAGAATTGTAAAAAAAAAAAAAAAAAAAGATTCTCTGGAACAAGAGGTGAGAAGAGAGAGAGAGAGATACCTCTGCAGCCAACCATGTAGCTCAGCCAGCTTCTGGCTGTGAGTAGCCATCTTACCATGTCAAGGTAAGAAAAAGATTGCCATGTACCTGACCACTAGCAGTTTTAGCTAAGAAGGAATTCCACTGACTTTTACTTGCCCTGGAGAGCAGACTAGGGTCTGAACAAATTCTCTGCTTGGAGCAGGGAGTCAGCTTTTATTCCCGCCCTGCCCCTAGCCCTCACTCCCTCAGAGCACCATACTCTGAAGCAAAATCGCATAGTCATGCCTCTGTGATCCTACCAGAATCATAGAGTCAGGGCAACATGTGGGGCAAAGGACAGACACCCTGCATCCTGCAACTTTGGGAGTTTTGGGACATTATCTCCGAAGCTGTGTTCATGTATTGACACCTTAATTTCTTGAGGTTGACACCAGAAGCAGCCCATAAAAACATCCACTCTCACCTGGGAGATCTGGGTAATGATTCTGCTAAACCCTGCAAAACTAGAACTGTAACAATTAATCCTAAATTTCACAGTACCATTGTAATCTACCCAATGGACATAGGGAGGAACCCAGTTGCATTCCATCTCTCTGGACTTAGACCACGGAGAGTAAAATCCATATACCTTGTAGTCACCCTGTAGGACTGGAACAGGGTTCATTTCATATCCTCTAGCCCTGGTACTGGGTTATTGACCTTATGAGCCCCAGCACCAGTGAGACTCTCCAGCAGGACCTAAGGAAGGGTCAATCAATATAAGTTTTAGAGCAAGAGTAATTGGTAGCACAAACTCTGGGGCCACTCATGCTTGTTCGTAGAACAAGGGGGCAGCTACCTTTGTTTCTCTCAGCACCAAGAACAAGGACCTGGCAATCACATTAGCCAAGGAGACCGGCATTGTACTTCCTGTGAATCAAAGATACACCCCCAAGGAAACTTTTATTCATCTGAAAATCAAACTTCTATCACTATGAATTGCAGATTAGTCCACTGTGGGACTTATAGACATGGCTGATATTAATTAAGAAGAAAGAAATCAGTCAGAAACTACACTTCAGGGCTCACCTAGAACCGAAGGCAAAGCAAAAAGTCAAGCAATATCCTGCGTCCCAGCTGGACCAAAAATTTCTTACCAATAAAATTTACTACATAAATAAAAAGGGATGAATACACCAGGTAGGCAAACATCAATGAAGGGACACAGGAGACATGAAGAAGCAAGGTAAGATTACACCTCTAGAGAACACAATACTCTTCCAGAATTAGATCCTGAACTGAAGGAAATCTATGAAATTATAGATACAGAATTAAAAATGATGATAGTAAGGAAACTCAATGAGATACAAGAGGCTACAAATAGATTAAGGAAATTAGGAAATCAAAGAGTAGCTTGAATGAAAATATTACTGAGGAGATATAACTCATTAAGAAGAGCCAAATACAAATTTCAAAGGTGAAATCATCAATCAGGGAAATAAAAAACATATTGAGAGTTTTAATAGCAGAATAGACCAAGTGGAGGAAACAATTTCTGACCTTGAGGACAAGAATTTTGAAATAACTCAATCATAACAAAAATAAAGGGAAAAGAATTTAAAATAATGAAGAAAGTATACCTGAATTATAGAGTATTTCTGATGCACAAGAAAATGAAAAAGGGTTGTTAGAACCTGCTAAATGAAAAATTAGTTGAAATTTTCCCAGGTCTTGAAAGAGACATGGATATCTACTGACAAGAAACTCAAAGAACTCTAAGCAGACTCAGCCAGAAAATGTCTTCTCCAAGGCATATTGTCAAAAGCTAAAGAGAGAATCCTAAGAAAGTAAGAGGAAAGTATCAAGTCACATATAAAGAAAAACCAGTGAGGTTAACATCAGAGGAAACTCTATATGCCAGAAGAGAATAGAATGATATATTCAAGATCTTAAAATAAGAAAGAAAGAAAAAAAAACAACAAAAAACCTTCTAAGCAAAGATATTATATCCAGCAAAGATATCTTTAAAAGTGAAGAGAAGTATTTTCCAGAAAAGCAAAACCTGAAGGATTCACAACAACCAGACCAGCCTTATATGAAATTCTGAAGGGTGTCTTACATTAGAAATAAACATGAAAATACATGTCACCACCAAATTCACTAACAGAGCAGGTACAGTCAACAGTCTTATCAACACAAAGTCATGTCTTGGTTCTTTTCCATGGATACTAACATTGAATGTAAAAGGAATACACTCACCAACCAAAAGACTTAGATTGACTGAATGGAAAAACAAAAAACAAAAACAAAAACAAAAACAAAAAACAAAAACAAAAAAACCTTAACCCCTCTGCCTTCAAGAAACTCACTTCACAAAATATACACAGACTGAAAATGAATGGATGGGGAAAAATTCCAGGCAAATGGAAATCAAAAGCAAACAGTTATAGGTATCCCGATATCAGGGAAAAAAAAGTTTAAATAAAAACCTTAAACAGACATTATATTTTAATAAAAGTTTCAATTCAGCAAGAAGACATAATAATCATAATGCAACCAACACATGATCACCCAGATATATACAGAAATACTATTGGACCTAAAAGGAGAGATAGATTCCAATACAATAATAGAGGGTAACTTCAACACCTCACTCTCATCAATGGACACATAATCCAGACAAAAAAAGCAAGTTGAAAGATACTATAAGAGCAAATGGACCTAACAGACATTTACAGGACATTTCACACAACACCTACAGAATATACATTGTTGTCATCAACACATGGAAGATTTTCTAAAATAGACTGCATATTTGGCCACAAATCAAGTCTTGGGAAATTTTAAAAGATTGAAATCATATCATGTATCTTCTCAGACCACAAAGGAATAAAACTAGAAATCAAGAACAAGAAGAACAATAGAACACTCATAAACACTTAGAAATTAAACAGCAGATTAACAGTTAAAAAGGAAATCAGAAACTTTATTGAAATAAATGCAAATGAGCATACAACATATAAAAATCTATTTGATACAACAACAGCAGTATTAAGAGGGAAGTTTATAGCATTGAGAGACTGCATTAAAAAAAAAAGTGAAATGTCTCAAATTAAGATGATGCATCTTGAAGACTTAGAAAAAAAGAACAAAGCAAACCCCAATCCAGCAGGACATGAGAAATAGTAAGGATCTGAGCAGAAATAATTGGAATTTAAACAAAATAAAGAAAAAATATAAAAGATCAACAACAAAAAAGTTGTGTTTTTTAGAAGATACACATGATAAACCTGTAGCCAGACTAACAAAGAAAAAAGAAGAAAAATGCTCAAACAAAATTAGAGATGAAAAAGGAGACATTAGAATTGGCACCACTGAAATACATAGGATTATAAGAAGTTAATGTGAAGACCTGTATGCTAATAAACTGGAAAACCTGGATGAAACAAATGAATTCCTGGATTCATAAAACCTACCAAAGTTAATTCAAGAAGATCTAACAATCTGAAGAGACTCATAACAAGCAATGAGATTGAAGCAGTAATCAAAATCTTCCACAAGGGGAAGACACTGTTGCATAGCAGGCAAGGGTGCTTTCTTGGGTTTCTGTATCCCAAATGGGAGCTGGTTTGAGTCCCAGCTGCTCCACTTCCAATCCAGCTCCCTGGTAGTGTGCCTGGAAAAGTAGTGGTGGATGGTCTAAGTACTTGGGCCCCTGCACATATGTGGGAGACTCTAATAAATCTCCTGCTCCCTGACTTCAGATCAGCCCAGCTCCTGCTGTTAAGACCATTTGGAGAGTGACCTAGCAAATGGAAGAGCTCTCTTCTCTCTCTCTCTCTCTCTCTCTCTCTCTCTCTCTCTCTCTCCCTTCTTTCTCTTCTCTCTCTCTGTTTCTATCCTCTCTCTGACCTTCAAATAAATAAATAAATCTTTAAAAAACAGTCTTCCATCAAAGAGCCATCAGGAACCAGATGGCTTTACTACTGAATTTTACAAAACACACAAAGAGAAACCAACTCCATTCCAATACTCTTCAAACTATTTCAAAATATTGAACAGGATTGAACTCTGCCAAACTCTTTTTATGAGTCCAGCATCACTTTGATAACAAAACCAAAAACACAACACAAAAAGAAAACTACAAACCTATATCCTTAATGAACATAAATGCAAAGACTCTCAACCAAATACTAACAACTCAAATGCAAAATCACATCAAAAAGATCAAACATCACAATCAAGTGGGATTTATCCCAGAAATGCAAATGTGGTTCAACATTTGCAAATCAATAAAATGCATAAATCATATCAACAGAAGAAAAATCATATTGTCTTCTCTTCACATGCAGAGAAAGCATTTGATAACATTCAACACCCCTTCATAATAAAATCCCCACAAATTAAGTACAGAATGAATATTCCTCAAAGTTATAAAGGCTATATATGACAAAACAGGCAGCCAATATCATACCGAATGGGGAAAAGCTGTAAACATTTCCCCTCATTTCTGAAACAAGACGAGGATGTCCACTTTTACCTTCTTAATCAATATATTACTGGAAGTTTTAGCAAGAGCAATTAGAAGAAAGAAAGAAATGCTATGAAAACGTGAAAAGAGGAAGTCAAGTTATCCATGTTTGCAACTGACAGGATATTGTACATGGAAAAAACTAAACACTCCCCCCCCCCCAAAAAAAAAAAAACTGTTAGAATTGATAAGACAATTCAATAAAGTTGCAGGTTACAAAATAAATGTACAAAAAACAGTAGCTTTCTTGTATGGTAATGAAGAATTCACAGAAAGAGAAACTAAGAAAGAAATCCCATTCACAATAGCCACAAAAAGGCATATATTTAGGAGTAAAATTAGCCACAGAAGTGAAAAATCTCTACAAAGAAAATTATCAAACATTGTTGAAAGAAATCATCAAGGACACAACAAAAATGAAAGTTATTCCTTGCTCATGGATCAGGAGAATCAATATCATTAAAATGTCTATACTACCTAAAGCAATGTATTGATTCAATGAAGTTCTTATCAAAATGTCATTGACATTCTTTACAGAATTAGAAAAAGCAATCCTAAAATTGATATGGAATCACAAGAGATCCAGAATAGCCAAAGAGATTTTGCACAAGAAAAACAAATTGGAGGCATCACAATAACTTCAAAGCACACTACAAAGCTATAATAATTAAAACAACATGGTACTCACATAAAAACTGATACATAGATCAGTGAAACATCATTGAGAGCCCAGAAATTAATCCACATACATGCAGCCAATTGGAATTTGACTAAAGTGCTCAGACCATACAGTGAAATAAAGATAATTTCTTGTACAAATGCTGCTGACAAAACAGGATATATATATATGTAGAAGTATGAAATTAGATCCATACTCCTCACCAACTCAAGATAGATCAAGGACCTAAATTTAAGCCATGAAGTTTTTGGGAAATAAAAAAAAGCTAGGGAAAACACTCCAAGACACTGGTGTAGGGGCTGATTACTTGGAGAAGACCCACAAAAACAAAACACAGGTAACAAAAGCAAAACTAAACAAATGGGACTATATCAAACTCACAATATTTTTCACAGCAAAGGAGACTATCAATAAAGTGAAGAGACATTCAACAGGATGCGAAAAAATATTTGCAAACTACCCATTTGACAAAGGATTGCTATCCTAAATGCTTCAGCAACTTAAAAAAATCAACAACACCAAAAAAAAAAAATGAATCTAGTTGAGAAATTGGCAAAGGACTTTAAAAGAGAGTTCTCAGGAGATATACCAATGCTAACAAATACATGAAAAAATGCTCAACACCACTAACCTTCAGGAAAATGCAAATCAAAACTGCAATGAGATATTACCTCACTCCTGTCAAAATGGCTAAAATCCAAAGTACAGAGGAAAACAAATGTTAGAGAGTATGTGGACAAAAAGGGAACACTTAAACACTATTGGTGTGAATGTAAATTAGTGCAGCCACTGTGAAAAACAGTTTTTTCTTTACAAAGTAGAAATAGATCTGCCATATGATTCAGCAATCTCAATACTGGGAATATACCTAAAAGACTTGACACAATATATCAAAGAGATAACTGCAGCAACATGTATATAGCAGCACTGTTCACAATAGCAAAATTTGAAGTCAATCAAGGTGTCCATCATCAGATAAATAGATAAAGAAAATGTGAGAGAGTGAGAGAAAGATCTTCCATCTGCTGGTTCACTACCCTAATAACCAGGGCTGGGCCAGGCTGAAGCTAGGATTCTAAAACGCCATTCAAGTCTCCCACCATTTTCCTAGGTGTATTAGCTGGCATCTGGTTCACAAACAGAGTGGCTGGGACTTGAACTGGAACTTGGTTATGGGAAGCTGATTTTCCAAGTCATCATGTACCCTCTGTAGCACAAAGCTAGCTCTGGAAATAAATATCACAATTTATGAACTCTCAAGGGCATTGCTTTAAAGACTTTAAAAATGTTGATCTATTTATTTGAAAGGCAGAGTGACAAAAAGAGGCAGAGACAGAGAGTTATTCCATCCACTTGTTTACTCCTCAAATGGCCGCAATGGCCTTTTACAGGCCAAAGTCAGTAGCCAGGATTTCCCTCTGGATCACTCATGTAGAGAAAAAGTAGTTGGATGAAGAGCAACTGGGACAGAACCAGAACTCCAATATGGGATGCTACCATTGCAGACTGTGGCTTGCTGTACCACCACACAATCCTCATAAAAATATTATTTATGTGTATTCTTTTCTGTTTCTAACTCTATTCCCATTGCAGAGTTAAATAAATGAGCTTTGAAGATACACAGCACACCACAGTATTTATCTAAACCTGCACTGACTGTGCAGGTGTTGTATAGAATTTTAACAATGCTTATATTAAAACAAAAAGCCTACTTAGCTGCTTCTTAAATCACCACTCATTATTTATAGTTTAAAATAAGACTATAATGCCTAAAGGAAATTTAGACTAAAACCCTAGTTCTTGATCAGACTGTTTCCCCAGAGAATCTGTATTATAACAATTTATGGAGGGCACCATTGACTTCACTTAAATTTGAAGAAATAGAAGATTAATTCTGAGAATCGCATTTTATGTTTTCAGAATTGGACATTTATTATTTTCCTCTCATGGAACATAAGTAAAAATTCCCCAAATACTTATCTAATTATGTTTTTACTTTGATATTTATCTCACACTTAAGGATTCTCAAATTCTATACAGTTAATAATGCATAACATTCATGCTACTCATTGGTAAACATTCATTTTACCTGATTGATCTCTTCAATAACCTTGTTATTAGGCAAATGCTATTTTCGTTACATGAGATGACAAGCAGTCATAAAATCAGGCCACTGCAAAATATCAGATCTAGAACTTCACATTTCTCATTAGTAGCGTAAGTTCTTGGAAACCTGAATCATCTTTTAATGACTGAATGTCAGACATAAAATGATATCTAAGAAGGCTGTTGCCAGAAAACAGTAGGAGGTCAAGACAAGCAACATGCCTAAAGATAGCCAAATGTGACAAAACACTTAAAGAAAGTCTAATGGAATCCAGTAGTAGGAAGTCAATAAACAGGCAAGAACTAAGGACTCCATAGTCAGGAAACAACAGAGAAGGTTTGTGAAAGAGTCTGAAGTCAGGCATTTTGGCTCTCAATCTTAAGGGCAAAAGCAAAAGAAAATTATCTTCAGTTATAGGAGTACAGGCAAGAATATTAAAATAATGGCCCAAGATCAGGAAAACAAAGAAAACTTGAGATTAATAAAGCTGGAATAGAAGTAAGTTATGTTCAACTTTGCCAAAACTTCTTGACAGGACCTTTGCTCTCCAGTGGTCCACTTCTGCTTTTGCTACAGCAGTTCCATCTCTTATTAGCTATTGTTTTGATTGTGCTTCTTCTTTAGGATGAAGCCGGTGAAATCTGTTCAATAACCTATTATAATTCTTTAAAGAAATTTTCAGAATCTTGATCCCAGTTGTTTAAAAATTTCATTGATTGCTATTTTTAACATAATTTTATTACAAATTTTAAAAAATAGAATGCAACATCCTAAAAAAAAAAAACTTACTATTGAAACTAATTTCTACAAGTTTTCTGTGCTACCATATACAAGCCAAGAAATTAAAGAAACTATTAAATATTTAGGAAAATTTAACATCAGAAGCTTTAAAAATTTAACCATATGTAGTAGCCCCTCAAAAAAGCTACCAACTGTGTTTTTAAAAAAGTATTTTCTCTATGAAGATTTTATCAGCTATAAAAATATGTAGTTTTTTATACTATAGCTTATATTGAGCTGCACTTACATTCTTTTTTATTTTATTTTATTTTTATTTTTGACAGGCAGAGTGGACAGTGAGAGAGAGAGAGAGACAGAGAAAAAGGTCTTCCTTTTGCCGTTGGTTCACCCTCCAATGGCTGCCGCGGCCAGCGCGCTGCGGCCGGCACACAGCGTTGGTCCGATGGCAGGAGCCAGGTGCTCATCCTGGTTTCCCATGGGGTGCAGGGCCCAAGTACTTGGGCCATCCTCTACTGCACTCCCTGGCCACAGCAGAGAGCTGGCCTGGAAGAGGGGCAACCAGGACAGAATCTGGCTCCCCGACTGGGACTAGAACCTGGTGTGCCGGCGCCGCTAGGCAGAGGATTAGCCTATTGAGCCATGGCGCCAGCCATGCACTTACATTCTTAGCAAGCAATTTTCTGAGCCAACATGTATACTATATGCATCATTACAAGATAGCCATTTATTCTTCATCTTCATCCTCTTCCTCATCATCTTTATTTTCTCTCTCATCTTCGGGTTCATCCTTCTTTGAGCCTAGATGCCTCTGGGGCTCTTTTTTCCTGCTTCACTTTTGCCCTTCACATGGTTTGCAACAATATCCTTTTCGTATCTCTCCTTTAACTTAGCTGCTCTCTGTTCATATGGTTCTTTATCCTCGGCTGACTGTTCAGACACACCTAACCTAATTTTTTGTAGTATCCTCAAAGGATGGGCATAGAACTTTTGAAATCTGGACAGTGATCAGAGGAAAAGAGGAAGAAGGCAGATGGTGGTCTTTCGGTAGCATTGGGGTCTTCCTTCTTTCCCTTTTTTTCACTTTTCAGAGGACCGTAATTTTTCATCTCCCTGTCATACTGAGCTTTATCACTTTTATCCATAGCTTCAAATTTGGATTTTTCCTTTGCAGATGTGGTCTTCCCTCTCTCCAGTCATTTCTTGCAGAATTCAGCAAAATTGACAGAAGAGTCTAGATGTTTCTTCTTGTGCTTTTACTGGCATATCTTAAGGAAGAAGCCATAGGAGGACATTTGCCCCTTGCTTATTGGGGTCTCTTTTATCCATGATGACAGAATAGCAGCCACCTGGTGACAGTGTTTCTGCAGTCCCACTGAGCAGCTAGATCGAACAGCCCCATTGAACACTGTTCTTTTGTGCACAGTTGATCCAATTTTGTCAATTATTGAGTAGAAAGTTTGTTCTTTAACTTTTCAGTCATAATTGTGTAAGCTCATCCAATTTAGATATCTATGTTGGCTGTTGTTTCTACTGTTAATCTTTGGTCCTTTTAATTATAACACAAACAAAATTAAATTTTTTCTCCACAAATTTATGTAGATGGTCTTCCACTGTGGATCTATTATTCAAAATTGCCTTATCCTTTTTTGAGAAAAAAAAATCTCCTTGTAAAGTGCTGAATTGCAGGGTTGAGGAGAGGGGAGCTTTGAAATCATGAACTTTTATTGAAGCAACAATGATTTAATTTTTGCATCCAAAATTCACCATAAACTTGTTATTTGTTCTTGCTTCAATTTTAGTGGAATTCAAGTTGATCTCACAGAGTCCCTTTTCTAACTGATGTCTTATTTTTCTTAGTTCCTCAAACTAAATCCTATTCAAATATGTTATAATAAGTTAGTAGGAGTTGATATTGATGCAAAGATATTTGAAGATATACATAATGCCCACTTTCCATGAGCACTTTGAATACTGCCTGGATATCTCAGAACAAGCTGAAGCCCACGGGTAGAAATGGGATAAACAAAGAATGATAGCTTATTGTGATGAAAAGAAATTTTGATATTAAATATATTTTTTCAAAGATATTATATAATCAGAAACTATGTGGCTGAGCTATTATCTAACAATTAATTATTTGTTGATAGTGATAGCCATAGTGATACTGATAGTGATAGGACAGAGATCTATATCTACTGTTTTCTGAGAGTGTTAATATTTTAAAATATATGTTATATGAAATATTTAAGCCTATGATGAAAAGTAAATTATTTTTCTCTTAAAACAGTTTTATTTTTTAATACATAGCTCCATTGAGGTAAAACTGACATAAAATAAATTGTTTATAATAAATGTGAAACCTAATACATTTTGATAAATGCATTCCCACATGAAATGATTAGCACGATGAAGTTCAATACATATTTCTGTCATTGGCAAATTTGCTAAATCTTATTCCCTGCTCTCTGATCTAGTCTCCAGGCAACACTAATTTACTTTCTGCTACTCTAGGTTGGTTTTCATTTTCCAGAGTTATTATGAATATATATATACTCAGAATGCATTCTTGTGCAATTTTTAGACTCAGCATAATTGTTTTGAGATTAATCCATGGGATGGACCCATGTTGATATGTTAGTAGCCCATCAAGAAATAATGTCCCATTGTAGGGATAGACCACATGTTTTTAAGTCATTCACCTAGATATTAGGTGCTTTTTCAGTTTGCTGTGATCATGTGAATGAAATTTTGGTGAAATGGTAAGTGCGTGTTTAACTTATCAAGAAAATGCTGGAGGCAGGCATTGTAGCATAGCAGGTAAAGCCATTTCCTGCAATACCAACAACCCATGTGGGTGTCCATTTGTGTCCCAAACCTCCACTTCCAATCCAGCTCCTTGCTAACAGCCTGGAAAACCAGCAGAAGATAAACCAAGTACTTGGACCCCTGCAACCCATGTGGGAGACCCAGAAGGAGTTCCTGGCTCCTGGCTTTGGCCTGGCCCAGCCTTGGGCAATGCAACCATCTGGGGAGTGAGTCAGTGAATGGAAGCACTCACTCTCTCTCTCTCTTTCTCTCTCTCTGTCTCTCCATCTCTCTTTGTGGCTCTGTCAAATAAGTATAAATTTATAGAAGACAAAAAAGGAAACTGCAGAAATATTTTCTAGAATGTGTAACAGTGTTTTTATTCTGTTTATTTTATATTACTTCTTTCAATAATTTATGTATATATTAAACTCTGTATTTTGAAAATAAGTAGATTTTTTGTTTCACAGTTTGTTAATGGAGAAGCTAAGCCTTTCTTCTATTTCTCATGTATTTGTGCAATATCCATTATTTCACTGTATCTCCACAGATTCTGAAATATGATCTTTTTATCATTTTTAAAGATGTTACTTATTTATTTGAGATGTAGAGGTACAGACAGTGAGAGGGATAGAGAGAGAGAAAGGTCTTCCTTCCGTTGGCTCACTCCCCAGACAGCCACAATGGCCAGATTCATGCTGATCGAAAGCCAGGAGCCAGGTGCTTCTTCTAGGTCTCCCATATGAGTGCAGGGGCCCAAGGATTTGGGCCATCTACCTCTGCTATCCCAGGCTACAGCAGAGAGCTAGATTGGAAGAGCAGAAGCTGGGACTGGAACCAGCACCCACATGGGATACCAGCGCAGCAGGCAGAGGATTAACCTACTGCCCCACAGCACAAGCCAGTCATTTTTATCATTTTTGCTAACATCATAGTATCTCTGATTTCCTTTTTCATTTCTTCAAATTACAGGTTATTTAATAGTGTAGAAGTTGAATCTCCAAATATTCATATGTTTTCTTTTTTTCTTTTTAATAATTTATTTATTCATTTGAAAGCAGAGTTACAGAGTGGCAGAGGCAGAGGCAAAAGGAGTTCATTTGTTGCACTACCCAAATGGCCTCAATGGCCAGAAATGGGCCAATTTGAAGCCAGGAGCAAGGAGCTTAATCTTGGTCTCCTCTATGGGTACACAGGCCCAAGCACTTGGGCCATTTTTTTGCTGCTTTCCTGGGCTGTTAGCAGGGAGCTGGATCAGAAGCAGAGCAGCTGAGATTCGAACAGCCACCTGTATTGGATGCCGGTGCTACAACTGGAGGCTTAACCTACTATGTCACAGCGTCAGCCCTTTATGTTTTCTTATCCCTCTGGTTTTGATATCATTGGATTCCTTGGTGAATATATTGTGCATGATTTTAATTTTTAATTGGATTCATCGTTCTTTGGTTGTTGTTTTTTTTTTTCTGATATACTCTGGATATTCTTTGATAAATAAGTAGCTTGCAAGCATCTCCTCCCATTATGTTAAATATCTGTTCACTCTATTGATTTTTTTCTTTGCTGTGCAGATGCTTCTAAGTTTGGTCTAATCCAATCTGTCTAGTTTTGCATTTATTGCCTTTTATTTTGGGGTCCTATCCAAGAAAATCATTAATTACACCAATGTCTTGACTTGTTTTCCACATGTATATTTAGTAATTTCAGAGTTTCAGGTCTTATGTTCAGGTCTTTTATCCATCTTGAGTTAATTTTTGTATTTGGTGAGAGGTAGGATTTTATTTTCATTCTTTACAAATATGCATTCAGTTTTGCCAGTACCGTTATTTGAAAAGACTATTATTTCTCAGTGCATGTTCTTGGCACCTTTGTGAAAAAATCAATTGCCTGGATGTATGTGGATTTATTTTTAAATTCTCTATTCACAATTCATTCCCCAACTTCAAAACTATATAAAGCTACAATAATCAAGACATAGTGGTAGATGTGTAAGAATAGATATATACAGAGATGTAAGAATATTAAAGAAAACCCAGAAACAGTTTTGTATTAATTGTTGGTTGATTTTTGTGAGTGGCACTAAGAATATTCAATGTAGAAAGCAAACAAATTTTGAGAAATAATTTGGAAGAGGTTGGGTTTAAATAACATTGGACTTAAATGCTAGGATTGTGATTTGTGATGTTGTCATCCCATACTAGAGAGCCAATTAGAGACCTGGTTTCTCAGCTTCTGAACCAGCTTCCTGCAAACGCACCTGGGAGGACAATGGAAGAAGACTCGAGTACTCTAGTTCCTGATACCTATGTGGGAGACTGCAATGGAGTTCCTGCCTTCTGCCTGTGGCCTGACACAGACTAGACTCTTGTGGCTATTTGGGGGCAGGAACCATCAAATGGAAACCTGCTCTGTCTCTCTCCCCTTGTCACTGTGCATTTGAAATCAAGTAATACATACATCTTTAAAAAATACTGTACTTAGATTATGACATTATACCATTTTCAAAAATTAATTCGAAATAGAGATTACCCTTGAATGTAAGCCCTAAAATTATAAATATTCTGGAAGAAAGTGCAGGAGAAACACTTTGTGACTCCAGTCATTATGAGGTAAAATAGTTTGAGGATTGTGGATTATCAGGGCCATCATTGTGGCTCAGAGGGCTAAGCCACCACCTAAAATGGCAACATCCCAAATGGGCACCCGTTTGAGTCCCAGCTCTTATGCTTCTGATCTAGCTCTCTTCTACTGCAACTGGGAATGCAGTCAACAATGGCTCAAGTGATTGGGATATTGCCACCCGTGTAGGAGACCATGATGAAGCTCAAGTCCCCTGGCTTCACCTTGGGCTATCTCCAGCTGTTGTAGACATTAGGGAAATGGACCAAATGTAACCCTCCACAACTTTCTTTCAAATAAATAAATAAATATTTAAAAGAGAGAGAGAGAGGGGCCAGTGCTATGGCGCAATGCATTAAAACCCTAATCTGCAGCACCGGCATCCCATATGGACTCTGGTTTGCATTCGACTGCTCCTCTTGCGATTTAGCACTTTGCTATGGCCTGGGAAGGCAGCAGAGGATGACCCAAATCCTGGGGCCCTTGCACCCACGTGGGAGACCTGGAAGAAGCTCCTGGCTCCTGGCTTTGGATCAACTCAGCACTGGCCATTGTGGTCATTTGGAGAGTGAGCCAGCGGAATGGAAGACCTCTCTCTCTCTCCCTGGTTCTACCTCTCTCTGTAACTCTCTTTCAAAGAAATAAAATAATTCTTTAAAAAAAGAGAGAGAGACAATTGTTTCTTATCAAAACAACAGTCAAAGCTGACCATTTAGATATATTGTACATTTCTTGCTTATTTATTTATTATCCTCTTTACAAATGTACAAATTCTATGAAAGCAGGGACTTGTTATGCTTTGTTTCCTATCTTAATCTTAGAATTTATAATAGTATTGGATACATAGTTGATACTTGATAAGTGTTTTTGTAATGAATGATTGAATAAACAAATGGATATATTTGATAGACTAGTACACACTGCTAAATATTATCAAATAATAAATTTTAAGTACTAAAATTGCTGTATCTTTTTAACTTTGATAGTCTCAATGGTGTGGAGCTGAAAGCTTTGCATGCAGTATGTGCTTAGTATAAATTTTCTGAACATAATTAAATTCATATTTACCATCAGTTGGTTATAGAGGATAAGGAATTTCAAACATGTTTTTGAATTATTAATGGCTTTCCAAAGAAGTGTTGATTCTAATCTCTACAGATTGTGAAAGATATATTTAATTGACTCAAGCTGTCTGCTGATGATTTGAATACTAATAAGTCCTTTGTAGGTTTATCTTGGAAAAATCATGATACCCCATTCTTATTAAATATTAATATCAGGTTGGATTTAATATGTCAACAAAGAAGTATTGAGGATTTATTACATGCAAGCACCACACAATGAGCTGTGAAAATAATTTAAAATTTGATTATAGTTGCATACATATTCTCACTAAATCATGTATACTAGTTAAAAGGTATATGAAAAAGTGGAAGATATTATATTTGAACCAATATATGCCGCAGAACTTTTTTTTAAGTTCTTAAGAAAAAGGGAAAACAAACTTGTAAGAACTTTACTTTTATTTTGCATGATATTTTCATTATTCTGAGTAACATTTCTATTTACAAGATTTTTATGGAATGTTAAACACTAATTCATCACAGGCAGCATCTATTTATTTCAAGACTATGTGTCGGGATCTGTGCACTAAGATGCTGCAGAGACAGTTCCTCCCCTCAAGAAGTTTCAAAACAACAACTTCTTATAAAACAATGAAATAATTTTGTGAAACTGTAAATCAGCTAACTCTAGACTATGGAAAGTGGGTATTGTCTTCTAATGAAGAGGAAAGAACAGTTTTTCAGAGGATAGGTCTGAGAGATCATGAGATGGTAAAATTCTCAAGCACACTTACTACAGCTCAGATTAACCTTATTTATTTTCAGTAGTGTGTCACATAAATATTAGCTTTTTCTACATGCATGGTAATGTGGTAAAATTTGGGAATTGATAATTTTGAGAGTTTCACTATGCTATAATAATGGTTAAAAGTTTTGAACAGACTGTTACTATTAGATATAGATATAGATATTGATAGATATATAGATGTCTCTACCCCCTGGGTTCAACTTCAGAAGTGTTCTAAGCTGAGTAAAACAGATCTATAATCTTTTACTGTGTCTACAGTACTTTATGCTTGACATTCAGTGTTTTCCAAATTTATTTATTTATTTATTTTTGAGGATTTATTTATTTATTTTAAGGTCAGAGTTACACGGAGGAGAGGTAGAGAGAGAGAGAGACAGAGAGAGAGAGGTCTTCCATCCAGTGGTTTATTTCCCAAATGGCCACAACAGCCGGAGCTGCATCGATCCGAAGCCAGGAGCCAGTAGCCTCTTCTGGGTCTCCAACATAGGTGCGGGGGCCCAAGGACTTGGACCATCTTCTACTACTATCCCAGGCCATAGCAGAGAGCTGGATCAGAAGTGGAGCGGCTGAGTCTCAAACTGGCACCCATATGGGATGCCAGGCTTCCCATATGGGTGCTGTACTACAGCACTGGCCCCTCAAATTCACTTTATCATACACAGCTTTTTGTTTCCTCTATTAGCAGTTGAGTATTTCATAGGAATAACATTCAACAAAACATAGGGAAACATGGATACTAACAACTCAAAATTGTGAAATTTTCAACTATTCCGATACTGATGTCAACATCCAATGCAATCCAAGCAAAATTTTATTTGTTTGCTGCTAATTGACAAGCAGGATCTAAAATGTATCTAGAAATACAAAGGATTTCAGTCAACTGTAGTATTTCAGGTATCAATTGTTATATGTATTCTTTAAAAGTTCCAAAAGGTAGAGGGTTAATACAATAATTATTAAATAATTTATTAGGTCACATTTGTTGAAATTTGGGCAGAGGTTAGCAAGTTGTTCAACTGGCTTCACCTGAATTCATTCATGCTGTGAGAATGAACTGATGGCTTACAGGCTGGATTGTCTAAAATGGCATTAGTCACTTGTTGGCTGTTGGTGCTGATGGTTATTTGGGGCCTCTCTCTCCAGGACATGTCTAATCATGTTGGAGCCTATAACAGTCTTTCTACCCTTCAGTGTAAGGACAAAAAGAAAGCGAGAGCAAAAGCTGAAAGACCTCATGAGACCTAGGTGTAGAAGTTACATAATGGGGATAGCGCTATGGCATAGTGGGTAAATCCACCACCTTCGGCTCTGACATCCCATATGGGCACTTCTTTGCGTCCCAGCTGCTCCATTTCGAATCCAGCTCACTGCTGATATACCTGGGAAAGTAGCAGATGATGGCCCAAGTTCTTGGGCTCCTGCATCCGTTTGGGAGACCTGGAGGAAACTCCTAGCTCCTGCTTTCAGATCTGCCCAGCTCAGGCCATTGCATTCATTTGGGGAGTAAATCTGTGGATAGAAGATCTCTCTCTCTCTCTCTCTATCTCTCTCTCTCTAGCTCTGCCTTTCAAATAAATAAATCTTAAAAAAGAGAAATTAAGTAGTAATAACTTCTACATTTGTTTTGTCAAAGCAAAGGCAGATTCAGATTCTAACAGAATTTGTGACAATTTTTAATCCACCACAAAGCAGCATCTTGAAAAAGAGTCAAAAAATTGGAGGACTACATTGCTAGATATCAAAATTATTCTAAAGCTTCAGTAATTAATACTTTGTATTAGTGCAAGGACAGACAACTCAGCTAGTGGGACATAGAAAGTACAAAAAAGTTCATACTTGGTTTATCACAAAGATGAGACTGGAGGGAAGAAAATGAGGAAAGGGCAGAGTCTCTGGATTTGTCTTTATGATGGTTTCTCTTTTGCAGGATATTTTCATTAGATATAACATACTGTTTGTGGTATGCATTGTGGCGTAGTGGGTAAAGCCACTGCCTGTTGTGCCAGCATCCCATGTGGGCACTGGTTCAAGTCCCAGCTATTCCACTTCTCTGCTATAGCCCAGGGAAGCAGTGGAAGATGACCCAAGTGCTTGGGCCCCTGTGTTGCATGGAATACCTGAAATAAGCTCTTGTCTCTTGGCTTCAGATGGACCCAGCTCCGGCCGTTGTGGCCATCTGAGGAGTGAACCAGCAGATGGAAGACTTCTTTCTCACTGCCTGTGCCTCTCTGTGACTCTTTCTAATAAATAAATAAATATTTTATAAGCATACTATTATATATATATATGAGGCACTTTCAATATTTTTTATCTGTCTTTAATGTTGAATATATGTGTATATGTATGATTTTTCTGTTTTTCCATTTTAAGGTCCATAGTAAATACTGCATCCAGAACAATTGTAGCTTCAAACTAAAAAGGGAGAGTAGTAAATTATAACACTTGAATAAAATAACAATACACAAGCCTAACTGATATTAGATAGATAAGGGTAGACAAACAGATAAATACTTAAAGGGAATAGTTTACAGCTATCATAATAAATTTCAGGAAAAAAAAAAGATGGCAAACCTGAGCGTTAAGATTTTAATGAATGGCAGACTGTTCAGTCTTAACTGAACATATTACTTATTAATTTCAAGAAGAATAGTTAACTATTCAGTGAAGAAACTGGATTGCAAATTGTCAAGATGATCAAAATTCACCAATGCAGCATAGAGGAACATCACAAGTTGCCAGATCTGATAACTTGAGATCATTCTGTTTGCAGATGTAGAGTGAATCTAACCTAGAGAAAAAAATCCTGCAAACCCAACTTGAGGGACATGACTGATGAGTAGTCTTCAAAATGATCAATCTCAGGAAAGGCTGAATTACTCATCAGATGAAAGAAAAAATAAAGATCACAACTAAGTGTAAAAAAATGTTATCAAAGAACGTGATTGGACAAATAGAATATAGATTATCAATAATATAAAACTGCTATAATAATTTTAAATTTGAATTTAAGTATAATGCAGCTGGATAAGATAACATCCTTGTGTTTCCAGAATTCACACTAAAAATCAAAGAATTTAGCAGCAAATATTTGATACTTTTTTATGTTAGTATAATATCATTAATACAAAGGGAACAGATTCAGTGTAGTTCACAGATACAATTCTTAGAAAATAATGATACTCTCTTCTTCCCTCCCGATCTTTACCTCCTTCCCTCTCCCTTTTTTGCTTGATTCCTTCATTCTTTTATTTCCTCCCTTCCTTACTTTCTTTCTTCTTTCCTCCTTTCTCTTTCAGTTTTTGAGATAAGATTTTTAATTAACATTGCATTCAAGGGCTTAATGCTCCACTAAATAAAGAGAGCAACAAGTGAAAAAGTAAAAGGATCCTAGCAATTTAGTGGTAATATAAGCAACAACTATAAACAATAATCTAATGGAAAGATCAAAATAAAAAAATTAAAATAATCACAGATCACTATAACAGTATAACATTGTTAATAATTGGATTAACAAAAATACAAAGCAAAAAGCTTGACAAGAATGTTTGCAGCAATCAATACTGATGTACACAGGCATTTCTTTTTTTTTTTTTTTTTAATTGTAGTTCTCTGCTTATTTCACCCAATCATGGGTGGGAATTTAATGCCATTATAAAATAGCAAGTTTGGTCTTCTCTTGCTTTCATCACCTTTCTGCTTCCACCACATTATATGCAGTCAGAAGGTCTGTTGCCAAATGCAGTACAATGATCTTGGACTTTCTAGCTTCCAGAGGAATGAGTCAATGGTGTTTCCTCATTATAGATCACCCAGTTTTCTTTCTTTTTCTTTTTTTTTTTTTTATTTTTGACAGGCAGAGTGGACAGTAGAGAGAGACAGAGAGAAAGGTCTTCCTTTGCCGTTGGTTCACCCTCCAATGGCCGCCGCGGTAGCGCGCTGCGGCCAGCGCACCGCGCTGTTCCGAAATGCAGGAGCCAGGTGCTTATCCTGGTCTCCCATGGGGTGCAGGGTCCAAGCACTTGGGCCATCCTCCACTGCACTCCCTGGCCACAGCAGAGAGCTGGCCTGGAAGAGGGGCAACCGGCACAGGATCGGTGCCCCGACCGGGACTAGAACCCGGTGTGCCGGCGCCGCAAGGTGGAGGATTAGCCTACTGAGCCGAGGCGCCGGCCAGATCACCCAGTTTTAGATATTCTGCTATAACCACACAAAATGGACTAAGAGAAACAGCCAGTAAACTTTGACATTTCAACATTCATCAGAGGTTAATCAGAGGAACAATTTTAGAGAGTTAACCACAGATGATAGTCTCTTGGACAAACAGAGGTTTTTCTTAACCCTTTGAACAGGGGAATAAATTCTCAAGTGTTTCATAAACCAACAATGATTGATTGTATCTTCCTTTATAGAAATCACAGATGTGTCAAAATATTAATTTTATTAATTTCAATGTGAATGAAGAGTCTGTGGGAATTATTTGTATTCCTTTTTTTTAACAGGCAGAGTGGACAGTGAGAGAGAGAGACGGAGAGAAAGGTCTTCCATTTCCATTGGTTCACCCCCCAATGGCCACTGTGGCTGGCATGCTGCGGCCAGCGCACCATGCTGATCTGAAGCCAGGAGCCAGGCGCTTCCCCCGGTCTCCCATACGGGTGCAGGGCCCAAGGACTTGGGCCATCCTCCACTGCACTCCCGGGCCATAGCAGAGGGCTGGCCTGGAAGAGGAGCAACCGGGACAGAACCGGCACCCCAACCAGGACCAGAACCCAGTGTGCCAGCGCCGTAGGCAGAGGATTAGCCTATTGAGCTGCGCGGTACCGGCCTGTATTCTTCTTGTAACTTCTTTAAAAATTTGAATAACATCTTAAAGTAAAAGTATTTTTTAAAAATTTGAACAAAATAGCAGACATAGGTAAATGTAATAATGCATGAAATAATGAATTTTCTTTTAAGAAGTTTTTTGGACAGTTTTGTTTATAAATAAGCCAGATGAAGTATGCAATATTTTAGAGAAAAGAAAACTCTCTGTAGTGCCATAGTACCTACTCAATTTGCATTCCCTCTGGGGATGTACATTTGTCTTTTTTATTTTTAGCTTTTTGTAAGATGTTAACTTTTATTGATCATACACATATATATTATTTTATTTTAGCTAACACATGAAATGTGCATTTATATGGGATATCAATCAATGCTTCTATACATGGGTGCACTGCATAATTTCTAATCAACATAAACATATATATTCAAACATATAACATTTATTTACAACAAAAACATTTAAAATTCTTTATTGTAGAATTTTCTTTTGAAGAAATATACAGCATATTACATTAACTATAGTCACACTGCTGTGCAATAGAACCCCAGAACTTCTTACTCCTACTTAATTATAATTTAAATTCATTATTCAATCTTTCCCCCTTCTCTTCCCAATGTCTGATAACCACCATATTGCCATCTTAACTTCTCTGACATCAACTTGTTAATATTTCTCATACTAGTGAGATTATATGGTATTTGTCTTTCTGTGTTTGGCTTTTTCCAGCAAAGTTAATGGCATCCAAATCCATCCATGTTGTTTTAAATTAAGAGATTTTACTTTTTTATGATTGTGTCGATTTCGTGTGTGTGTGTGTGTGTGTGAGAGAGAGAGAGAGAGAGAGAGAGAGAGAGAGAGATTTTTTTTTACCCACTTATCTGTTAACAGATACTGAAACTACTTTCATTGCTTGGGTATTGTAAGAAACATGTACTTTAAGAAACATGTGCATGCAGACTTCTCTTAGAGTGATTCCTTTCCCTTGGATGTGTAACAGTGGTAGGATTGCTGGATCATCTGGTAGTTCCATTTTTAGCTTATTGATGAGCATTCATACTGTTTTCCACAATGACTGTACTAATTTACATTCCCATCAACAGTGTGTTTCCTTTGATCCATATCCTTTCCAGTACTTGTTATCCTTTATCTTTTATTTTTTTTGAAAATAACCAAACAAATTGGAATATGGTGATATCTAATTGTGGTTTTATTTGCATTTCCCTGATGATTAGTGATGTTGAGTATGTTTTCATGTGCCTGTTGACCATTTGTATTGAGAAAATTTGTTTCAAACTATATCCCTTTTCTATTGTTTGATTTATAACTATTGAGTTCTTTGAGATTATGATATATACTAGTTCTTAATTCCTAGTCAGATATATAATGTCAAATATTTTCTTTTGTTCCATAGTTATCTCTTCACTTTTTTTATTATTTAGTTGGCTGTACAGAAGCTGTGCTGTGGATGAAATAACTTTTGTCTATTTTATTTTTTGCTTTTGTTTCCTGTACTTTTGGAGCTTGCTCTAAAAGCCCTTACTTATTTCAATGTCCTGAAGTGTCTGTCTTGTGTTTTTCTCTGGTAATTTCATGCCTAATATTTAGGTCTTCAATATATTTTGAACTGAATTTTATATATGACATGAAAAAAGTGTCTATTTTCTTTCTGGTGCATGTGGGGTTCAGTTTTCCCAGCTCTCTTTATTGGAAATTAGTATCCCTTTTTTAATAATAGAATTTATTACTTCTTTTTTAAAAAAACTTTTATTTAATGAATATAAATTTCCAAAGTACAGCTTATGGATTACAATGGCTTCCCCCTCCCAAAACTTCCCTCCCACCCGCAACCCTCCCCTCTCCCGCTCCCTCTCCCCTTCCATTCATATCAAGATTCACTTTCAATTCTCTTTATATACAGAAGATCAGTTTAGTATATATTAAGTAAAGATTTCACCAGTATGCCCCCACATAGCAACACAAAGTGAAAAAATACTGTTGGAGTACTAATTATAGCATTAAATAACAGTGTACAGCACATTAAAGATAGAGATCCTACATGATATATTTTTTAAAAATTAATTAATTTTCTATGCAATTTCCAATTTAACACCAGGTTTTTTTTTTTTTCATTTCCAATTATCTTTATATACAGAAGATCGATTCAGTATATACTAAGTAAAGATTTCATCACTTTGCACCCACACAGAAACACAAAGTATAAAAATACTGTTTCAGTACTACCTATAGCATTACTTCACATTGGACAACACATTAAGGACAGATCCCACATGAGACGTAAGTACACAGTGACTCCTGTTGCTGACTTAACAATTTGACACTCTTGTTTATGGCATCAGTAATCTCCCTAGCCTCTAGTCATGAGTTGCCAAGGCTATGGAAGCCTTTAGGGTTTGCCAACTTTGATCTTATTCCAATAGGGTCATAGTCAAAGTGGAAGTTCTCTCCTCCCTTCAGAGAAAGGTACCTCCTGCTTTGATTTCTTTGATGGCCCTGTTCTTTCCACTGGGGTCTCACTTGCAGAGATCTTTCATTTAGGTCTTCTTTTTTTTTTTTCCCAGAGTGTCTTGGCTTTCCATGCCTGAAATGCTCTCATGGGCTCTTCCGCCAGATCTGAATGCCTTAAGGGCTGATTCTGAGGCCAGAGTGCTAGTTAGGACATCTGCCATTCTATGAGTCTACTGTGTATCCCACTTCCCATGTTGAATCATTCTCTCCCTTTTTGATTCTATCAATTAGTATTAGCAGACACTAGTCTTGTACGTGTAATCCTTTTGACTCTTAGACCTATCAGTGTGATCAATTATGAACTGAAATTGATCACTTTGACTAGTGAGATGGCATTGGTACATGCCACCTTGATGAGTATCCCTTTTTCTAATACATACTGAATGAAAATTTGTCAAAGATCAAATGGCTACAGATTCATGGATATACTTCTAGAGGCTCTTTCATGTTCCAATTATTCATATGTCTGTTTTTATCTAAACAGCATGATGCTTTAATTACTAAACTCTAATATACTGTAAAGTCAGGTAGTGTACTGCTTCCTGCCTTGTCTTAAAAATGATCCATAGAGGGCCAGCACATTAGCATAATGGGTTAAACCCAATGAACCAATGGCTTATTTTCTTAGAACTTTATATTTTTTGATACATTTCATTAGAAATTCCATCAGCAAACATTACTGAAGGATTTATTACAAATCAGAGTGTGAGTAGTTTTTTAGGAGAAATCAATAATCCTACTGAAGGAAATATTTTTAATCCCAATTTATCAGAAAAATAAATTACGAGTGGATATGAAGTCTAACAAGATGTGTAAATGTGACTTTTAATATGTATTTTCCATTATTTTAGCAATGTGAAAGTATATGGTATGTGGCATAATGCACACTAATAGCTAAGTGATAGTCACAAAGTATAAAAAATTATCCCTAGCTTTCTCAGTACTACCTATGTTCATATAATTTTCCCTTGTTCAATGAGATAAAGGTATATAATTGTAGCCATTTAAGATGAGCTGGAAATAGACTCAGTGTCACTTTCTATATACAAGCTCATTTGAACTTAAAAAAATTAGAATTAATTTATTGAAAAATTGTCTTGAATATATCAAGCACTTGGCACATGAATAACCACAATAGTGAAACATCTCACTTTTGGAAAATCATAAATAATTGTTATCACAAATATTATTTCTTTTTGTCTTCCCATTAGTCTTGTACAATAGATATTATTTTCATATAATAAGTGAAGAAGGGCATGACCTGCTAAATGAAGATGAATTCAATATTACATAAGAAATTTTCCAGTCAGTATTCTTCTCAATTCACCAAAAGTAAATAAACATTCCTTCTCAAAAAAAAAAATATGAAGCAATAAGATAGAAATTGTCTTATTTTCTCAACTTAAAAGTCTTTAGGGATGAATATTAGTAGATGAGACTTTAAATCATGGAAAATTTGAATTTCATTACCCCAGTGGAACTACTGAGTTATTAAATTTTTAAATGCTATAGCAGTTGTGCTAAGTTGTTCTTGAATATTTACAAGAGTTAGAGAAGAATTAGTGGCAATTCTTCAAATATTTCATTCTGCTAGGATAAGACACAAGTGCAATGAGTGGTTAGAACTATGTCCTACTACTTCTAGATATTGGCCTGAAAGTTGAGGAAGAAGCTGTAATTCCTGAAGACTGGTCAAGTCAAAACCACCTTAAAAATTATAGTGAAAATTCTGGTTCTAAGACCAATGGGTGGGCCAGCACTGCAGCTAATCCTCCACCTGTGGTGCCAGTACCCTGCTTTCTAGTCCCCATCAGTGAGCCGGATTCTGTCCAGATTGCTCCTTTTCCAGTCCAGCTCTCTGCTGTGGCCTGGGAGCACAGTGGAGGATGGCCCAAGTCTTTGGGCCCTGCACCCACATGGGAGACCAGGAGGAGACACCTGGCTCCTGGCTTTGTATCAGCTCAGCATGCCAGCCATAGTAGCAATTTGGGGGGTGAACCAGTGGAAGGAAGACCTTTCTCTGTATCTCCCTCTCTCTCACTCTAACTCAGCCTGTCAAAAAAAAAAAAAAAGACCAATGGGTGGAGGAAGTGAACACTCTTGAGTTGTGGAATAATCTAAGTCTTAGTAGGCTAAATAGACCCAGGCACTGAGAGGATCAGCACAAGATTTCATGAAGTAAAGTGCAAAGAAGTTATCAAAAAAAATAATCAGATTTAATTTACCATGGGTTCTGTAGGAGCTACAGTTTCCAAGAAAGAAGAGTCAGAAAAATGCCCTAAACAGCACTCTGACCTCAGAATCAGCCCTTAAGGCATTCAGATTGAGAGAAAAGCCCATGAGGGCTTCTCAGGCATGGATAGCAAGACACTGTGGCAAAAAAAAATTATCTACATAAAGGATTTCTGTGAGTGAGATCCCAGTGGAAAGTAGGGGGCATCAAAGATGGAGGTAGTTGTCTATGAAGGGAGGAGAGAGCTTCACTTTGCTTTTGGCCCTGTCTAAATACTGACAGAGGGTGTGTACTCAAAAGGCTTTCATAGCCTTGGCAGCTCATGACAAGAGCCTTGGATGGTCATTGATGTCATACATAAGAGTGTCAATTGTTAAATCAACAACTAGAGTCACTGTACATTTATTCCCCATGTAAGACCTCTGTCCTTAATGAGTACTATGAGAAGTAACGGTAAAACTTGTCTTCAAACAGTAGAATATCCGTTGTGTGTTGGGGGGTGTTTTGAAATCTTTATTTAGTATAGATTTGGTCTTTGGTATTAAAAAATTTTCAGGATCACTAGCCATCAGGGAAATGCAAATCAAAACCACAATGAGATTTTATCTCACCCCGGTTAGAATGGCATACATACAGAAATCAACTAACAACAGATGCTGGCGAGGATGTGGGCACAAAGGGACACTAATCCACTGTTGGTGGGAATGCAAACTGGTAAAGCCATTGTGGTAGAGTGTTTGGAGATTTCTCAGAAACCTGAATATAGCTCTACCACATGACCCAGCCATCCTATTACTCCAATTACTCCTTGGAATTTACACAAGGGAAATTAAATTGGCAAATAAAGGTGCTGTCTCAAAGTTTATTGCATCTCAATTCACAATAACTAAGATATTGAATCAACCTAAATGCCCATCAACAGAAGACTGGATAAAGAAATTATGGGATATGAACTCCACAGAATACCATACAGCAGTAAAAAATGAAATCCGGCCATTTGCAAAAAAAAAAAAAAATGGAGGAATTGGAAAACATCATACTGAGTGAATTAAGTCAGTCCCAAAGTGACAAATATCATATGTTCTCCCAGGTTGGTGTCAACTAACTGTGCACCTAAAAGGAAAGCTCTATAAGTGAAATGGAAACTATGACAAACAATGACTTGATCAGCCCTTGTCCTGACCACTGAGGAACAACTTACTACATTATTCTTTTCAGTATTTTTTGTTCTACTTAATACCATTGGATGAACTTTTTAATTAACACACAATTATTCTTAGGCATTTAAAAATAACTGAAAATTGATCCCTGTTAAATATAAGAGTGGGAATAAGAGAGGGCAGAGATGTACAGTTTGGCACATGCTCACTTGGACTTACCCCTAATAGTAGAGCTAGAAACGTGCCAGAGGATTCCAATTCAATCCCATCAAGGTGGCATGTACCAATACCATCTCAAGTCAAACTGATCAGTTTCAGTTCATAATTGATCATAATGATAGCAGTAAGTGTCAAAGGGTTCACATAAACAAGACTAGTGTCTGCTAATACTAACTGATAGAATTAAAAAAGAGAGAACGATCCAACATGGGAAGCAGGATACACAGCAGACTCATAGAATTGCAGATGTCTGAAACAGAACCCTGGCCTCAGAATCAGCCCTTAAGGCATTTGGATCTGGCTCAAGAGCCCATGAGAATATTGCAGGCATGGAAAGCCAAGACACTGTGGCAAAATAAAAAAAAATTACCTAAATGAAAGATCTCTGTGAGTGAGATCCCAGCAGAAAGAACAGGCCATCAAGGAAGGAGGTACCTTTCTCTGAAGGTGAGAGAACTTCAACTTTGACTATGGCATTGTCTAAATAAGATCAGAGTTGATAAACTCCAGAGGCTTCCATAGCCTTGGCAGCTCATGAAAAGAGCCTCATGTGATTACTGATGCCATAAATAAGATTGTCAGTTGTTAAATCAACAACGGGAGTCACTGTGCACCTACTCCCATTTAAGATCTCTGTCCTTAATGTGTTGTACTATGCGAATTAACAGTAAAACTACTAGTCAAACAGTACTCTCTACTTTGTGTGTCTGTGTGGGTGCAGTAAGTTGAAATCTTTACTTAGTATATGCTAAGTTTATCTTCTGTATATAAGGAGAGTTGAAGATGAATTTTGATAAAGAATGGGGTGGGAGAGGGAGTGGGAGATGGGATAATTGCTGGTGGAAGGCAGGTTATGGGGGAAAAGCCGCTATAATCCAAAAGTAGCACTTTGGAAATTTATATTTATTAAATAAAAGTTGAAAAAGTATAAAAAAGAAAAAAAAGATAAAGGAGGAGTCAAAATGAAAAGAAGCAACTTGTAGAACATGAAACAGTGATAGTGATGAGAAATCATAATGAAATGAAGAGTTCAATAGATTAAATGACAAACTCATTTGAGAGCCTTAAAAACAGAATGAGTGAAGCAGAAGAGAGAATATCAGACTTAGAAGACAGAGCACAGGAAAGAATACAGTCAAACCAAAGAAAAAAAGATGAAATTAGAAATCTAAAAAATATTTTCGGGAATATACAGGATACTATTAAAAAACCCAACATTCGGGTGCTAGGAGTTCCTGAAGACATGGAGAGGGAGAAAGGATTAGAAGGCCTTTTTAGTGAGATACCAGCAGAAAATTTCCCAGGTTTGAAGAAGGACAGAGACATCCTAGTACAGGAAGCTCATAGGACCCCTAATAAACATGACCAAAAGAGATCCTCAACACAACACGTTGTAATTATGCTCACCACAGTGAAACAGAAAGAAAAGATCCTAAAATGTGCAAGAGAGAAACGTCAGATTACTCTCAGAGGATCTCCAATTAGACTCACAGCAGACTTCTCATCAGAAACCCTACAGGCTAGGAGGGAATGGCGAGATGTAGCCCAGGTACTAAGAGAGAAAAATTGCCAGCCCAGAATATTGTATCTTGCAAAGCTCTCATTTGTGAATAAAGGTGAAATAAAGACCTTTCATAGCAAACAGAAATTGAAAGAATGTGTCTGCACTCATCCAGCCCTGCAAAAAAATGCTTAAAGATGTGCTACACACAGCAACACAGAAACACGACCATCAGTATGAAAGAAGTTAAGGGAAAAAACTACCAGTAAAAGATCATAGGAAGCTCAAAGCATATACTAGAAAATATCTTTGGGAAAATGGCAGGGCAAAGTCACTACTTAACAATAGTCACATTGAAAGTCAATGGACTCAACTCTCCAGTTAAAAGGCACAGACTGGCTGAATGGATTAAGGAACAAAACCCATTTATTTGTTGCCTACAAGAAACACATCTTTCCAACAAAGATGCATGCAGACTGATAGTGAAAGTTTGGAAAAATATATTCCATGCCAACAGAAATGAAAAAAGATCGGGCGTAGCCATCTTAATATCAGACAAAATAAATTTTAACACAAAAAATGTTAAGAGGGACACTATATAGTGATTAAGGGTTCAACTCAACAGGAACATGCAACTATTATAAATATATATGCACCTAATTACAGGGCACCGGTTTATTTAAAAGGCATGTTAAGGGACTTAAAGGGAGACTTAGACCCCAATACAATAGTACTGGGGGTCTTCAATACTCCACTCTCAGAAATAGACAAATCAAACTGACAGAAGATCAACAAGGAAACAGCAGATTTAATCGACACTATTGCCCAAATGGGTCTAACAGATATCTATAGAACTTTCAACCCTACATTTAAAGATTTTACATTCTTCTCAGCAGTGCATGGAACCTTCTCTAGGACTGACCACATACTAGGCCATAAAGCAAGTCTCAGCAAATTCAAAAGAATTAGAATCATACCATGCAGCTTCTCAGACCATAAAGGAATGAAGTTGGAAATTAGCAACTCAGGAATCCCTAGAACATATGCAAACACATGGAGACTGAACAACATGCTCCTGAATGAACATCGGGTCACAGAAGAAATCAAGAGAAATCAAAAACTTTCTGGAAGTAAATGAGGACAACAGCACAACATATCAAAACTTATGGGATATGCGCAAAAGCAGTGTTGAGAGGAAAGTTTATAGCAATAGGTGCCTACTTCAAGAAATTGGAAAGGCATCAAATAAATGAGCTTTCAATGCATCTCAAGGATCTAGAAAAACTGAAGGAAACCAGACCCAAATGTAGTAGGAGAAGAGAAATAATTAAAATCAGAGAAGAAATCAACAGGATTGAATAAAAAAAATTACAAAAAATCAGCCAAACGAAGACCTGATTTTTTGAAAAAATAAACAAAATTGACACATCATTGGCTCAACTAACTAAAAAAAGAAGAGAAAAGACCCAAATCAATAAAATCAGAGATGAAAAAGGAAACGTAACAACAGACACTACAGAAATAAAAAGAATCATCAGAAATTCCTACAAAGAGTTGTATGCCAGCAAACAGGGAAATCTATCAGAAATGGATGGATTCCTGAACACCTGAAATCTACATAAACTGAACCATGAAGACATAGAAAACCTAAATAGACCCATAACTGAGACAGAAATTGAAACAGTAATAAAGGCCCTCCCAACAAAGAAAAGCCCACAACCAGTTGGACTCACTGCTGAATTCTATACATTTAAAGAAGAACTAACTCCAATTCTTCTCAAACTATTCAGAACAATCGAAAAAGAGGGAATTCTCCCAAATTCTCTCTATGATACCAGCATCACCTTGATCCCTAAGCCAGAGAAAGATGCAGCATTAAAAGAAAATTGCAGATCAATATCCCTGATGAACATAGACACAAAAATCTGCAATACAATTCTCGCCAATAGAATGCAACTACACATCAGAAAAATCATCCACCCAGACCAAGTGGGATTTATCCTAGGTTGGTTCAATATTCGCAAATCAATCAATGTGATACACCACATTAACAAACTGCAGAAGAAAAACCATATGATTATCTCAATAGATGCAGAGAAAGCATTTGATAAAATATAACACACTTTCATGATGAAAACGCTAAGCAAACTAGGTATAGAAGGAACATTCCTCAATACAATCAAAGCAAATTATGAAAAACCCATGACCAGCGTCCTATTGAATGGAGAAAAGTTGGAAGCATCTCCATTGAGATCTGGTACCAGACAGGGATGCCCACTCTCACCACTGCTATTCAATATCATTCTGCAAGTTTTATCCAGAGCCATCAGGCAAGAAAAATAAATTAATGGATACAAATTGGGAAGGAAGAACTCAAACTATCCCTCTTTGCGGATGATATGATTTTTTATTTAGGGGATCCAAAGAACTCTACTAAGAGTCTATTAGAACTCATAGAAGAGTTTGGCAAAGTAGCAGGATATAAAATCATTGCACAACAATCAACAGCCTCTGTATACACAGGCAATGCCACGGCTGAGAAAGAGCTGCTAAGATCAATCCCATTCATAATAGCTACTAAAACAATCAAATACCTTGGCATAAACTTAACCAAGGACGTTAAATATTTCTCTGATGAGAATTACAAAATCTTAAAGAAAGAAATATAAGAGGATACAAAAAATGGAAAAATCTTCCATGCTCATGGATTGGAAGAATCAACATCATCAAAATGTCCATTCTCCCAGAAGCAATTTGTAGATTCAATGAGATACCAATCAAGATACCAAAGACATTCTTCTTAAATCTAGACAAAAATGATGCTGAAATTCATATGGAGATTAGGAGACCTCGAATAGCTAAAGCAATTTTGTACAACAAAAACAAAGCCGGAGGCATCAAAACACCAGATTTTAGGGCATTCTACAGGACAGTTGTTATCAAAACAGCATGGTACTGGTACAGAAACAGATGGATAGACCAATGGAACAGAATAGAAACACCAGAAATCAACCCAAACATCTACCGACAATTTATATTTGATCAAGGATCTAAAACCACTTCCTGGAGCAAGGACAGTCTATTCAATAAGTGGTGCTGGGAAAACTGGATTTCCACTTGCAGAAGCATGAAGCAAGACCCCTACCTTACACCTTACCAAAAAATCCACTCAACATGGATTAAAGACCTAAATCTATGACCCGACACCATCAAATTATTAGAGAACATTGGAGAAACCCTGAAAGATATTGGCACCAGCAAAGACTTCCTAGAAAAGACCCTAGAGGTGCAGGCAGTCAAAGCCAAAATAACCTATTTGGATTGCATCAAATTGACAAGTTTCTGTACTGCAAAAGAAACAGTCAGGAAAGTGAATAGGCAACTGACAGAATGGGAAAAAATATTTGCAAACTATGCTACAGATAAGGGATTAATAACCAGAGTCTACAAAGAGATCAAGAAACTCTACCACAACAAAACAAACAACCCACTTAAGAGATGGGCCAAGGACCTCAGCAGACATTTTTCAAAGAGGAAATCCAAATGGCAAACAGGCACACGAAAAAATGTTCAGGATCACTAGCCAGCAGGGAAATGCAAATCAAAACCACAATGAGGTTTCACCTCACCCCAGTGAGAATGGCTCACATTCAGAAACCTACCAACAACAGATGCCTGTGAGGATGAGGGGAAAAAGGAACACCAATCCACAGTTGGAATGTAAACTGGTTAAGCCACTATGGAAGTCAGTCTGGAGATTCCTCAGAATCCTGAATACAGCCCTACCATTCAACCCAGACATCCCACTCCTTGGAATTTACCCAAAGGAAATTTAATTGGCAAACAAAAAAAGCCATCTACACATTAATGTTTACTGCAGCTCAATTCACAATAGCTAAGTCCTGGAATCAACCTAAATGTCCATCAACAGTAGACTGGATAAAGAAATTATGGGATATGTACTCTACAGAATACTATACAGCAGTCAAAAACAATGAAACCCGGTCATTTGCAACAAGATGGAGGAATCTGGAAAACAATATGCTGAGTGAAATAAACCAGTCCCAAAGGGACAAATATATGTTTTCCCTGATCAGTGACAACTAACTGAGCACCAAAAAGGAAACCTGTTGAGGTGAAATGGACACTATGAGAAACGGTGACTTGATCAGCCCTTGCCCTGATGTTGATGAGCAATTTAATACTTTATCCTTCCTAGTATTTTTTTTGTTTGTTCTACATTATACTATTGGTTGAATTCTGTAATTAATACACAGTTATTCTTAAGTGCTGAAACTTAACTGATAAGAGTGGGAATAAGAGAGGAAAGGTGTACAATTTGGGACATGCTCAAGCTGACTTGCCCCAAACGGTAGAGTTAGAAACATACCAGGGGATTCCAATTTAATCCCATCAAGGTGGCATGTACCAATGCCATCTCACAAGTCAAAGTGATCAATTTCAGTTCACAATTGATCATAATGATAGGACTAAGAGCCAAAGGGATCACGTAAACAAGGCTAGTGTCTGCAAATAATAACTGATAGAATTAAAAAGGGAGAGAACTATCCAACATGGGAAGCGGGATACACAGCAGACTCACAGAATGATGGATGTTTTAATCAGCACTCTGGCCTCAGAATCAGCCCTTAAGGCACTTGGCTCTGGCTGAAGAGCCCAGGAGAGTATTTCAGGCATGGAAAGCCAAGACACTGTGGCAAAAAAAAAAAAAAATGACCTAAATGAAATATCTCTGCAAGTGAGATCCCAGTTGAAAGACAAGGTCATTAAAGAAGGAGGTACCTTTCTCTGAAGGGAGGAGAGAACTTCCACTTTGAGTACGACCTTGTCTAAATATGATCAGAGTCGGTGAACTCAAAAGGCTTCCATAGCCTTGGCAACTCATGACAAGAGCCTAGGCTGTTTACTGATGCCATAAACAAGAGTGTCAATTTGTTAAGTCAACAACAGGAGTCACTGTGCACTTACTCCTCATGTAGGATCTCTGTCCTTAATGTGCTGTACATTGTGATTTAATGCTATAACTAGTATTCAAACAGTATTTTTCACTTTGTGTTTCTATGTGGGTGCAAACTGTTGAAATCTTTACTTGATATATACTAGTCTTCTGTATATAAAGAGAATTGAAAATGAATCTTGATATGAATGGAATGGGAGAGGTAGCAGGAAATGGGAGGGTTGCTGGGTGGGAGGGAATTTATGGGGGGGAAAGCCATTGTAATCCGTAAGCTGTACTTTGGAAATTTATATTCATTAAATAAAAGTTTAAAAAATGTATCTTAATGTAGAATTGGATGGGAGAGGGTGTATTAGGTGTGATGGGAGTGGGGTTGGGGGGGTGGATATGGAGGGAAGAACCACAATATTCCTAAAGCTGTTTCTATGGAATTTGTATTTATTAAATAAAAGCTTTCTAAAAAAGAAAGCAGAATCAGAAAAGGAGTTAATTTCAAGGGTTTTATTTCATAATGTGATCAGGAAGTGAGTGTGAGGAAGATATTGATATAAAACAGAGAGAGCCCATACAAATATGCAAAATGCAAAGGGTCAATAACTGTCCATTTTAACAGAAACTGCTAATGGGTCAAGAAATGTATCTCAGGACTGGTCCTCGGGGAAATAACAGAATTATGCAGTGTTAGTCAAGGTTTTCACTACAGTTATGAGCATAACAATCTTAGGAAATACTGGAGCTATTCTCAGTATTTCCTCTGCAACCTCAATAGTAGAGTCCAAGGGCAGAAGTGAGAGACTCACAACATAGGCTGTAAGACAGGTTACAGCATCAGTAGGTAAAATAATAAATTGGTGAGGGCAAGAGCATATTAAATAATCTACAAGACAGCTTCCAAATTAGCTACTCTCTTGCAATTCAAATGCACACGTACCCTTATTAAGACTAATATATCACAGTATTTCACAAAGGAAGAGGTCTTCTCTAGTCTCTAAAAAGAATTAAAGTAAGGAGAGTGTGGAAAAAAATCTTTATTACTGTATTTATTGTGTCGATACTCATTGCTATTCCTTCCCCATTTTCACTTGCCTACACCCACACCCAGCATTCTGACTGGTCAACATTGCTCAGTTTTATCAGCATGACATCTGGGTGGATATTTGCTTTACCCTCATCAATCTGTGACTGTTTTAACTGTGCATTTGCCAGTTACTCCTATGAATCGGAACATGTTTCTTTATCGTGGTTCTATTGTCTACCAGCAATTCTGGCTCAATTATTCTTGCCAATAAAGTAACATTTTTCTATGCCTGATAAATTATCTTCAGTAAGAATGTCCATGTTACCAAGTTGTACTCTTGGTTTTGGTTCTGTGGAAGCTTTGTTACATTCCCTGAAAAAGGGAACATTAATCCTTAAAATTCAGCGTGCCTAAAACTGTGTGCATGAGAATACACCTGCCTCTGCCTCTCCTTCTCCGTAACCTTGCATTTCAAATAAATAAATAACTTTTAAAAAGTAAATAAAATAAAATCATTTGAGAAGACTATTTGAAAATATTTTCCTTATTATATGTAAGACATTATTGCATCATTTTCCATATGTTGAGACTGAAGAATCATTGTAATTTCTTTTAAAAAATCTGCTTATTTTTATTCATTTTCTTTCTTCATTTTATACATTTGTGAAATAGTTAAGTTTCTTTTTATTTCAAAAATTCTGACATTTTGCAGCGTTGTACCTTAGCTTGAGTCTTCCCTCCCTCCTCCCCTCTCCCCTCGCTCCCTCCTTCCCAGCCTCCCTCTCTCTTTCCTCCTTCCCTTCCTTCTTCCTTCCTTCCAAATTTTTTGGAAATTGAAATCTAGAAAAAAGTCAAGTAATTGAGCTATGAAGTGTGTTTCCTTAAATCTTAGAATTAACAAAAAATATGTTTTCCTTCCATTTATCTTCTTTTTGAAATTTATTTATTTAAATATCAGAATTACAAAGAGAAATGGAGAGACAGTTGGTTCACTCCCTAAGTGTCTGTAATGCCAGGAACCAGGAACTCCATCTGGGTCTCTATCATGGTGCAGGGGGGGCCCAAGCACTTGGGCCATCTTCTGCTGCATTAGCAGAGAGCTGGATTGGAAGTGGAGCAGCCAGGACAGAAACAAGCACTCATATGGAGTGCTTTACTTTGTACACCAAAATGCTGCCCCGCCTTTCATTTATATTCTAAATATTTTTGTAGTCAGTTTGTTGGACAAAATCTACATATCATACAGCTTGGAGAAGCTTCTTCAAAAATTGACTTTGTCGTGTAGTGCATTGAATCTCTAGTGAATTAATTAATGACAAGGGTCCAGAGTTTGATGACTGCAGCCAGCTGGAGCTCAGATGGATTCTCCTGCACAGCATCCTCTCATAGTCCTTACAAGGTGACTCTTTGATCCTTAAAATTCTCCAAAGGCTCAACAACTTCCAGACTGGTGAACAACTTGGACACTTACTCAAGATGAGTTCTGACTGGAAATTATATGTTCCACAAACCAATCTCTTTTTCTTTCTTTTTTCTCTCATCCTTCCATGGTATTTCTATCTCTGTCTTCATGCACAAGATCAAAAATCTCATGTTACTCCTTTTGTTAACAATAGAGATTGATTTGTCACTGTAAAAAAAACCTAGAAGTCACAAGGCTAAAAGCTTCTCCACTCAAATGGACAAAGGGACTCTACAATCACGATTACATATGAACTTAAAAGTCAGTTTCTGTCTGCTGCTTTCTGAAGAAATGCATCAGACAGTCATGCCAGGAGACTAGTATTTTTTCCTGTTACAAAAGTTAATTTGCATGAATAAGACCATGCATCCTTGATCAGGAAAATCATGAATCAGGAAACCAAAGAATACATTCATTTACCAAAATATTGGTATTGAAATAATATAAAAACCATAGTGCTTATTACTTACAGAGGGACATGCAGTGAATTTGTAAATAATTTACAGTGTAATGAGTAAAAACCAGCCCACAACCTTTGAAAACACTCCATGAGTACACAGTTATTTACCATTTGATATAAATATATAAAGCACCTGTCACAAAAACAGTCAAAGAACATTTTTCAAAATATCAATATATTTAAAATCAAGCCAATACACCCACTGTAATCCCTAAAAACTGTATAAGTTAAGAAGGTACCTCTTACATTCAATTTTGGGTTCTCAACTCAGGGAATTTTTTGCCTAAATGTCCTAAAAATACGACAGTCATTAATTTTTAAATTGAGTTGTTTCAGTAGTCTTATCTCCATTTTGATTTAAATAAGTTCAGTGATAAAAAATGAAAATATTATACTTTAAAAATTATTCATTCATAAACCCACTCTCTAAGTATTCATTATGCACCTGCTCAAAAATTTTTAAGCAAATTGATTTTTGTTTTTATAGGCCTTTATAGGCCAGTTTAGAAGACTTTTATTTATTTTAATTATATATGATATGGGTATATAAATCCATACACATTTATATATATGCATATTATATACAAACACACACACACATATATATGAAAATTTTAACTGTGAGACTATGGAGAAAAAGTATATTGTTTAAATCTATAAGAGAGAACGCTAAATGACTGCATTTGTTTTAAAATCTGCTATGGTAGCGCCTGGTGGAAAGGGTCAGATTCTGTACATATTTTTGTACTTCTTAGATGACAGTAGAAATAAAATGGAATTTATTGGCCTGATTGAAATCCTCTGATATCCCAAAATGGAAGTGATTTTATGAAAATAGCTTTTACCCTACGTATCAACTACGGAAGAGGTAAAGATTTAGGCCACCCAGTTCTCCTACCAATAATAGCCACACAATGTAAGCACCATTCTATGGAAAGCCAGTGAAAGAAGTCCCTTGCAATGTTGATCAAGGAGAATTCCTTGTGCTTATGCTTGTAGGGACAAATGAACAATGGTTGTCAGTGAGTCTCTTTTATATAATTTGAATAATTTAATCTTTTGAGAAAACACACTAAAAATCAAATAAAATATTCCTTCTTTAAGATTATTTTGTTTGTAATGCAATACTAACTAAGCAAAGAGAAATACTGGTATATTTTTAGGTATTACCCACAGTCCTGTTAAATTTCTCATAGCCCCTTTCATAGTCAATTTGTCCATTTTCTTTTGTGAAACATTTACTTGAAAATGAAAAAAAAAAACTTATTGTATTCAAAATGGAACCACTTTATTTGAAGTCCTCTGTTTTAAGAGCAGCTTTTGTAGCTTTCTTAGCAAAAATCTTTGCCTTCAGAATCTTCTTCCTTCTGTGTGTGTGAGTTCTAGAATAAGTTAATAATATTTAAGTAGACAATATCTAGCTCTGGCAAAGCAACTGTTAACTTTTCTAGAGATATTTAAATTATTATTTTAAGTATAAAATCCTCTGTCTTCATTTTTCACCCCAAGATTGGCATTGTGGTGTAATGTGTGAAACTGCCAATTTGGATGCTTATATCTTATGTGGGTGCTAGTTCAGGTCCAAGCTGCTCCATTTCTGGTCCAGCTCCCTGTTAATGGCCTGGAGAAAGCAGTGGAAGATGGCCCAAGCGTTTGGACCCATACCACTCACGTGGAAGACTCAGATGAAGCTCCTGGCTCCTGGCTTTGGCCTGGCTTCAACCTGGCTATTGCAGCCATTTGGAGAGTGAACTGCTGGCTGAAAAGTGCTGTTTCTCTCTGTGTATAATGCTTTCAAATAATCAATTAAATTAAAAAAAAAATTCCTTTGAAAATAAGCACATAGTTAAATAACCCATAGCTCTTCATCTCCTCCCTCTCTTTTTCCACTCTTAGATTTAACAGGGATCACTTTTCAGTTAAAATTTAAACACCTAAGAATAATTGTGTGTTAATTACTGAGTTCAACCAATAGTACTAGAACAACAACAACAACAACAAATACTAAAAAGGATAAAGTATTACATTGTACATCTAAAGTCAGGACAGAAGCTGATCAGTTCATTGTTGCTTATAGTGTCCATTTCACTTAACAGGTTTCCCCTTTGGCGCTCAGTTGTCACCGATCAGGGAAAACAAATGATATTTTTCTCTTTGGGACTGGCTTAATTCACTCAGCATGATGTTTTCCAGATTGCTCCATCTTGTTGCAAATGACTGGGTTTCGTTGTTTCTTACTGCTGTATAGTATTCTATGGAGTACATGTCCCATAATTTCTTTATCCAGTCTACTGTTGATGGGCATTTGGGTTGGTTCCAGGTCTTAGCTATTGTGAATTGAGCTGCAATAAACATTAATGTGCAGATGGCTTTTTTATTTGCCAAATTAATTTCCTTTGGGTAAATTCCAAGGAGTGGGATGGTTGGGTTGTATGGTAGGGTTATGTTCAGGTTTCTGAGGAATCTCCAGACAGACTTCCATAGTGGCTTAACCAGTTTGCATTCCCACCAACAGTGGGTTAGTGTCCCTTTTTCCCCACATCCTCTCCAGCATCTGTTGTTGGTAGATTTCTGAATGTGAGCCATTCTCACCGGGGTGAGATGGAACCTCATTGTGGTTTTGATTTGCATTTCTCTGATTGCTAGTGATCTTGAACATTTTTTCATGTGTCTGTTGGCCATTTGGATTTCCTCTTTTGAAAAATGTCTATTGAGGTCCTTGGCCCATCTCTTAAGTGGGTTGTTTGTTTTGTTGTTGTGGATTTTCTTGATTTCTTTGTAGATTCTGGTTATCAATCCTTTATCTGTAGTATAGTTTGCGAATATTTTTAATCACCTTGTAACAATGATCAGATTTGGTCTATGTTATGTCATGATTTTAAGGAATCTTATTTCAACCAGATATTTTGGATTTTGATATTGGTCTATTATGCTATGTTATATGTGCGTACATATTGTATTTCCACATGGGGAAATTTTATTAAGAGTTTTATTTTAAATGGCTTTTAGATAAGATTGTCCATAAATTTAAGCTGCTAAAATCAATCAAAGATACATTTTAATTTGTATGACCTGAATCTGTGTATCATATGTTTTAAACTTGTTGGTAGAAAGAAACTAAAAACATTTTATATGGTTGTGCTTAAGTTTACTGGTTAAACAAACTACACCATGTTAGATATTTAAGACGTGTTTTCAAATACATGATTCTTAAAATTTATAGAAGGCATTGGACCTTCCGGTAAATGTTTTATTAAGTTCTTATCTAAAGGTTGAAACGGTTTGCTAAGTATTCATGTAATATTGCTATTGTCAGCAAGTGATCTAGGACTTGCTCCCTCATCTCTCTATTCTAAGCCCAACTTGTTCTTTCACTTCTCTATTCTCTTCAAGGTAGGGAACTAATTCTATTATGAAGGAATCTGTAGGATGCACAATTTAATCTTTAGACCTTATAAGAGATGGCTAACATTTTTCTGTAATAGCATAGCCAAAATATGAACTTAACTAATAATCTCATAGCTAGATTCACTTCGCCATCAGCCAAGTATACAGTAAGTAGGAAAAAAAAAACCTCCCTTTCAGACCAAAGGGAAAGAAAGTTTTAAAGTGAGAATATAATTTTCCTCATGGGCATTGTCTACCTTAGAAAAACTACTACAGAACATGCCTGTGACTATAGACTTGTAGTTCAGGCCACCGAAGATTAGAGATGGGACACGGGCACTCCCTTGACTTGCATCCTCTGGTCTGCTTTAACACAAACCAGGAGGAAAAGAAAGCTAGGCATCAGAAGCAATGGGTGGCAGGCCTATTAATGGCTGATCTGTACAGTGATCTGCCCTCAAGGAGACCCAACAGGCCAGTCCACTGCAGTGGCTTTCAATGTGGTAAGCCTGGGCTTCAGCAGAAGTCAGCTTGTGAAGAGCCCTGGCAGCTCTGCCAAGAGTTGGATCACTGGAAATGGACCTGCCCTGGAGTCGAAGGATGCCCAGGTCAGAGCCACAGATCCTATTGGCTCCAAGCTGAAAAGCCCTTCACTCAGCCCAACTTCCAAAGTGACCACTGCAGTTGAGGGGACAGCCAAGTAGGGTCAGCAACATTGCAGGCAGAACTGTAAATTTCTTGTTAGAGATGCCCCCTGCCTTTACCTGGCCAGCTCTCCTCCCAGGCCAGCCAAGTAATGAAAGTCAACAGAGTGCCTTCCCCTAGGAGGTTCACACCTCCCTTAGGATATACCCCATGTGAAGAGATAGATAGGTCTGGGCCTCTTAACTTACAAGGCCTAAAGCCCAACAGATTATTATCAAGCCCCTTCTATCAGGTTCTATTTGCCTCTCAATCAGAAAAATTACTTGTAGCTTAGACAGCACCTTTCTTAGCTCCTCTAATAATGACTCTGTCCTTTGTTCTAGACCCTGTCTAGTGCACTTGGGCCTCATTCCTTTGTAATCATAACCTCTACTCTACCACCAATGGCTCTACTCCCAACCTGTGTGTACTGATGGTCCTCTTCCCCACTTAATGCTGTATAATTGTTCAGACCTGGTTAAGGCCACTCTTAGGATCATTGGTTACTATCCTCAACCTGTCTTTTATAACCTTGTCTAAATATGATCAGAGTCGGCAAACTTGGAAGGCTTCCATAGCCTTGGCAACTCATGACGACAGCCTAGGGTGGTTACTGGCGCCATAAACTAGAGTGTCAATTTGTTGGGTCAACAACAGGAGCCACTGTGCGCTTGCTCCTGATGTGGGATCTCTGTCCTTAATGTACTGTACATTTTGATTTAATGCTATAACTAGTACTCAAACAGTATGCTTCACTTTGTGTTTCTATGTGGGTGCAAACTGTTGAAGTATTTATACTAAATTGATCTTCTGTATATAAATAGAATTGAAAATGAATCTTGATGTGAATGGAAGGGGAGAGGGGGCGGGAGAGGGGAGGGTTGCGGGTGGGAGGGAAATTATGGGAGGGGGAAGCCATTGTAATCCATAAGCTGTATACTGGAAATTTATATTCATTAAATAAAAGTTAAAAAAAAAATAAAAAAAAAATTCCTGTTGCATGACAGACACTAAAGATAAATTTATTAATAAATATTCCTATGGAATCTAGAAATAAGTAACTACTATTAACTAGTCTGATTATACAGACTTAATTTCAGATAAAACAGGAGCTTCCAGAGTTTAATAATTTACTATGGCACAAGGAGCCTTAAGTGGGCCACATTTATCCAAAATTTGTAGCCCATTAGTAAAATGATCAAATATGCAATTTAAACAGAAATATCAGATAAATTAGGGGTTTGTCAAAATTTGGTATTATCAAAGCTGAGGAAGAAGTTGTAAGATATTCAAAACCCTAGTCAGATTCTGGGGATCCAATGAAAGGAACTGGAGAATAATCATGCAAATGTTCCATAAAAGCTTTTCTCTGCTAATCAAGGGCTGGAATCAACCATCAATAATAAAGAAGTACAAGAAACTATGAATTGTTTTTATAAATAAGCAAAGGAAAAAGTAAGAAAATCCCCAAATCCTTGAAGTGCCCTCAATCACAAATGTTAGACTTCTTCATAAACAAAAGAAAAAAACCTGAATTTATATTTGTCCAGTGTAGGAATAGGAGAGAAAATAGAAAGGGAGGAAAAGAAAAGAGAGAGAGGGAGGGAGGCCCTAAAGGGGAAAAGAAAAAGGAAGAGGAAGAGAAAGGGGGAAGAGAGAGACAGAGAGAGAGAGAGAGAGAGAGAGAGAGAGAGAGAGAGAGAGAGAGAAACAGAACATAGATTGATTAGAAATAACCTTTGCAGACAGTGGGGGCAAAATAAGAAGTCAGAGTTCTTCAGAATAGTTGCAAACTTCAGATTAAAGAGTTAAAATCTTGTACAAATCTGTATAATAATTGACTACATTTATCAAATTTTACTTCCTTCTTTACAGGAAGTATGTTAATATTAGTGTGAGTGTTCCTTTAAAAGTCATTCCTTTGGAAGGGGAGAGGGAGCCGGAGAGGGGAGGGTTGCGGGTGGGAGGGAAGTTATGAGTGGGGGGAGCCATTGTAATCCATAAGCTGTACTTTGGAAATTTATATTCATTAAATAAAAGTTTAAAAAAAAGTCATTCCTTGATTTTCTAATTCTTCCATAGCCATTTACATTTTTCAGTTGACCTCTTCAGATGATATATATATATATATATATATATATATATATATCAAATCATCTATTCTGATGGTAAATAGTTTTTATTGATTCCTCATCTCAAATTAAGCCAGTGTTGTTATATTCTCAGGCTCGATACTTTCAGATGTTTCGAAACTTGGTATTTTTCAAGTTGGTGTGAAATGACACTCTACTAGGATTCTCTTTTTTTCAGAACAGTCCTCATGGTCAGATCAGGTGCCTTTCCCTCTGAGGAGCCACATAAACTCTATCTGGACTGTAGAATATGGTAGCCTTTACATGGCACAACAGATGTCTTTCCCAATAGATTTACAAGAGAATCACAGAAGGCAAATACTCATTTTTGTAACAAGAGGATCTATCTGTATAGGAACAGTGGAGCACTATGAGGAAGTCAAAGGTTGACTAAAACATTAGCAACCTTTATTTATCCACAACCAAGTGGAAAGCAAGAAATTTCTGAGGAAATTGCAGGATAAATTGCAGCAGCGCCTACCAGAATAGTCTTTAAGCATAGAATTAGCTTGAAAGAAATTTACTGACGTTCTCATCGCTGATTCCCTCAATCTGTTGATTTGGAATCATTTGCCAATTATTTTCTAGATGGGACTTCTACTCTTCTAGGCTTTGTTGGCTCTCTTTTGTCTGTCATTCTTAAATCCCTCAGAGCTTCTCTCTATGACTTCTCTTCTAAAATCCTGGCTTCCTGCAACAAATGACATACCATCTCCCTTCTTCCTTTATCCCCTTTATAGATTGACCAAATAAGGAAATATTCACATTAGAAAAAAGTGTAACTGAGCAGCCCATGGTGCTGTCTTTAATGCCTTCTTTTCCTTTTGTCTTTCTTTAGATTGCCCCCAAACTGAGTAGCTGAGCCAAGATTTGAGTAATATCCTGTCCTTGTCATTCTACCACCATTTCTTAAATTAAATTTGTATAATTGACAGGGAGAGTTAAGACAAAGGTTGTTAAGCCGAAAGTGCAATTTTAATCTGTCCAGGATCTGTGCCAGCAAATTTTGACAAAGTCTTAACAAACCAGTAATGAAAGTCAGCACAGGAATGCACTCATCTTCTAAGTACACTACTAACCTCCACCAGAAAGGGTTTAATTATTGCCATTAGCAACATATTTTGATCTGTCCTAATATCCCTAAGCTCTTCCATAGATGTAGGAAGTGGCAACTAGTTTCTCTTGGCCTCCATAATCTCTCATGTAGTGAACATCTGGACACCAAGCTGTCATCAAATGAGCAAAAGATTGAAGAAATTCATTCAGTAGCCAGTGCACAACATGTACAAAACATAAAATGAAAACATGTTTTATAATTTATTTTGACTTTCCCCCAGCTTGACATCATGTTCAGTTTACCTATTTTAAGTGACTAATGCCATTACTGTCCATTCTGTTGCCTTCTTATTGGAGGTAGTAGGCATATTATATCATCCGAGTTTTCAATTACTCCTTGCTGTGGATTCTTAATCATATGTTTTCTGCTACCTACATGGTATATGATGAGAAGGGACTCTTGGACTTGGAATATGGAGAAATACACCAGTCATACACACCTGTGCTCTCAAATGATACAGACAATGAATCACCCACCACAAAAGTTCTTCCATGGTTTTGCTTTAAAGGGAAATTCACTAATGAAAGGGACTAGTCTAAAATATTTTCACATCTTCCTTTCCAGAAATCAGTTTTAGACTGAGACAGAGAAACATGGGGAACAGATAGAACTATGAAATAGTGTCTTTAATTCTCATGTTTCCTATTCCATTTTTCTCAACTTTTTCTAAATAAGTTTTTAGATTTTCTTCATAAAGTCATCATTATTCCATAAATTGCAATAACTCATTATTCTTGGGATGAGGTCTAAGAATCCAGCAAGTATTCTAATTTATTCGCATCAAAAGGACTGTCCTTACACTAATTAAAGACTGGATTCTTATATATCCATTGCAAATGTAACAAAAATGTGCTAACTCTTTAAGAGAAAGATCTGCACTCAGTTCTAAATGCTATTTTCTTTGTGGAAATGACAACTGTGTGTCCAAATGACCTTATTAGTTGGGCGATATAACACAAAATTGGTAACAGACATTTGTGCTAAGGTGAATGTTATTCCATGTGTTAATCACATCTATCTGAAAATACACATTATATAAATTGCAACCCTCTATGAAAAGTTTGGAGGTAAATATCCATCAAGTGATCATAATACTAGCCAGAGAACTGCACAGAAGTGTGCTGTCCTCTGATAATAGTGTTAACTCACATATCTTATCAAATGTTCTTGAAAATTCTAGATATTTGGAAAATGACCATAAGGCTTAATTTTCTTAAGATGTATTTTATTATTTGAAAGTCAGGGTTACAGAAAGAGATATGGGGAGACAGAGAGAGAGAGAGAGAGAGAGAGAGAGAGAGGGATCTGTAGTCCACTGGTTTACTCCTCAAATGGCTGCAATAGCCAGAGCTAGGCCAAACCAAACCCAGAAACCAGGAGTTTCTTCTAGGTCTCCCACAAGAGTGCAGAGACCCAATCACTTGAGCCATCATCTGATGTTTTCCTAGATGCAATAACAGGGAGCTGGATCTTATATGGAGCAGATGGGACTCAAACCATTGCCCATGTGGGATGCCAGTGCCTCTACACCACAGTGCTGGCCGCGATAGAGTTTAATTGTTTAAAAATTTATTTGAGAGACAGAAAGAATGAGGCAGACATTTTTATGAACTTTTTTTTTATTTGAGGACAATCAGAATGTGCATAATCTTCACAATCTGAAGCTTTCATCATATCCTGTGGGCACTGATTTTGCTATAAGAAAACAAAAATTCGATGGAGCTATTATCCATTTATGTAAAAGGAAATGTACTCAAACAGTTGTGAAATCTTTATTCTCTTTAGCAACAAAGTCACTCAAGCATTTTATTTCATTTATATAACAGTTTCCATACCCTGGATCATATTCAGAGGTAAGCCATTGTTTGCATCAACACTGGCATTTATATGAACAGTTTTAATCTAAGACCTTATTTATAGCCAAAAATTCCATTCCTTATTTTAATTCACAGTATCTTGCCTTCAGTGCTTCTTGTAAAATATCTTTTCATATTTTATCCTCTCACAAAACAGTTTTCATTAACTACAAGTATGTACTTAAACTGCAATTATGTTTTATTCATTTTCTTGAGAAACTCAAGTTAAATATAATTATAATTTGTAATTATATTTTCTTCTCTACATGATTATTATATACCCTTAGGGCTTGTTGATCCATCCTAGTCCATCTGGCCTTATTAGATGCCTATTATATATTAACCAATACTAATCTCCTCTAACTATATTAGCATGATGTTATAATAACTGATACTATGAATCACATTAAATTTCTTGGTGATTCTTTCTCATATTAGGTGTGAGTAAAATTTAACTTTTAATAACAAAATATTCATTACTAAAAGAATGTCTGCAACTACAAAAGTCTAACTTTATAAAATATGATGCATAAATGATCTTTAAATATTAGTCTTAAACTTGTGCCACAACATGATGTGTTCAGTATCTTGTGTGAATACAGATTAGACAAAACTCAGTTTAAGAAATAAAAAAATTGGGGCCGGCGACATGGCTTAACAAGCTAATCCTCCGCCTTGCGGCTCCAGCACACCGGGTTCCAGTCCTTGTCGGGGCGCCGGATTCTATCCCGGTTGCCCCTCTTCCAGGCCAGCTCTCTGCTGTGGCCCGGGAAGGCAGTGGAGGATGGCCCAAGTGCATGGGAGACCAGGAGAAGCACCTGGCTCCTGGCTTCGGATCAGCGGGATACGCTGGCCGCAGCGGCCATTGGAGGGTGAACCAACAGCAAAAAGGAAGACCTTTCTCTTTGTCTCTCTCTCTCTCACTATCCACTCTGCCTGTCAAAAAAAAAAAAATTGCTAATAAACTATACCAAGTAGAAGACACTGCACCAAGATTCTAAGTTACTTGCTAAAAACAACACATTTTCAATAATATTTCTATTTCAACTCCTTATTAATGTGTCTAGCATTTCTAACAAGTTCCAGTGTGAGGCACCATATCCTTATTTATAAATATGTTTTTTTACTGCTGAGAATTTGATCAGCTATTACATAAGTATCTGGGAGTGTCTGTATTGAGAACAAGGCCATCTGTTCTTACTTGAAAAGGTATTTCTTTCAGTTGTCAGTAGATCACTCTTCACTCTACACTTTTTACATCTGATACATAATAAACATATCAAAATATTTCTGGGAAATCACCAATGCCCACACAAATATAGGAATTAAATACAAAAAAGATTATAAACACTACTTTGAGAACTATATAAGTAAGGTATATATTTATTTGGTAATTTTCATTGGTTGCTTATCAAGTAAAACATGCTACGCTGGACAGCAAGGATAGAAAAATGATTACTAGTAGGGTTTATCTTTCCAAGGATCTCAGTTTAATGGGCCTATATATAACTTCTCTAGGAGAAAACTATGAGACATGGAACTATGGACCCTGTAAAGAAGTTGTTTTTGCTGTAGCTCTTATTTTTCATCAGAATTTAGAAGTCGCTGTATGTCTCACTCTCCCCTCTTAGCAATCAAATAAAAAAGTAGATACACTCACCTGATATACATTAAGCACAATGAAATTAGGAAAGATGAAATATAAGGTCATCTGAACTATCTCAAATTCCTCTTAAGGGAAGTGTAATGTTACTGAATTTTTAATTTGCCTCTAGGAAAAATGGGCTTATGATAGGATAGAGAGAAGATCTACCATGAAACCAGAGTTGGAAAATCAGCTTAACTATCAGCTACTTCACCATTAGCAGGGAAGAATACATCCTAGCTAAGTCACTAGAAGAATTCAGGATCCATTAAAATGACTATGACCATTTTTAATATGGATTTTGATACTTCAGGCAAATTTTGACTAGTTCTATTACAAATTTAAACTATATAAACTACTATGTTTTGGTTCTGAATTAACTGATCTAAATTTATTTCTTTTTTTTATTTTTTTTTTATTTTTGACAGGCAGAGTGGACAGTGAGAGAGAGACAGAGAGAAAGGTCTTCCCTTTGCCGTTGGTTCACCCTCCAATGGCCACCGCGGTAGCGCGCTGCGGCCGGCGCACCGCGCTGATTCGATGGCAGGAGCCAGGTGCTTATCCTGGTCTCCCATGGGGTGCAGGGCCCAAGGACCTGGGCCATCCTCCACTGCACTCCCTGGCCACAGCAGAGAGCTGGCCTGGAAGAGGGGCATCATTTATTTATTTTAAGTCAGAGTTACACAGAGAGAGGAGAGGCAGAGAGAGAAATTTTCCATCTGATGGTTCATTCTCCAGATGGCCGCAAAGGCCGGAACTGAGCCGATATGAATCCAAGAGGCAGGTGCTTCCTCCGGGCCTCCCATGTAGATACAGGGGCCCAAGGACCTGGGCCATCTTCTACTGCTTTCCCAGGCCATAGCAGAGAGCTGGATCAGAAGTGGAGCAGGCAGGTCTCGAACCGGCGCCCATATGGGATGCCGGCACTTCAGGTCAGGGTGTTAACCCACTGTGCCACAGTGCCAGGCCCTAATTTAATTTCTAACAAAGTAAATCACAATTAATCAGTAAGACTTCACCATGAGAATGTAGCTTGATCTACAGAAGGCCTAAATGTCTATTTTGACTATCACTTTGTCAAATAATACAAATGAATTAAAATATCCTGGAACTTGAAGGAGTGTTCTGAACTGAACAATGTTAGCTGAGTGATTATTTCACCTGATTTTCCTTCTTGCTCCATTTTGATTTAGTGTAATGTATGAACCACAAGGTTACATATGAACAGCTAGATAATGGGAGATGTCAACAAAATGCTAGTCATAGGATGCTGTAAGAAAATAATCTGGGCTGGGGGCCGATGTCGTACCACAGTAGGTTAATCCTCTGCCTGTGGTGCCAGCATCCCATATAGGCACCAGGTTCTAGTTCCGGTTGCTCCTCTTCCAGTCCAGCTTTCTGATGTGGCCTGGGATAGCAGTGGAGGATGGCCCAAGTCCTTGGACCCCTGCACCTTATGAGAGACCAGGAGGAGGCACCTGGCTCCTGGCTTCGGATCGGCGTAGCTCCAGCCATTGCGGCCATTTGGAGAGTGAACCTTTCTCTCTGTTTCTCTCTCTCTCACTGTCTGTAACTCTACCTGTCAAATAAATAAATAAAATCTTTAAAAAAAGAAAGAAAAGAATCTGCCAGATTGCAGACAGATATAATATCTTAATCATCTCATAAATCTGGAGCTCATATGTTGCATTAATGATATCTCTTGCTATCATGTGATACTGCAGAGAAGGGGAAAACCTTCTATTGGGGGAATGAAATCACCAATTTTGAAATTTAAAATAGTTTCTAGTTTTAGTTGTGATTTTGTGTGTAGCTATCACCGTGCAATTCTCAAAGTGGAGAATGCCTAAACACTGAGTGCTCTGAACACAGAGAAAGACAAGTACAGACCAATTTCCCAGATGTATATAAACACAAAAAGCCTCAAAAAATTCCAGCTAATCAAATCAAACAACACATCAGAAAGATCATCCACTCAAACCAAGTGGGATTTATTTCTGGTATGCAGAGGTGGCTCAACATTTGCAAATCAATCAACGTGACACATCACATTAACAAACTGAGAAACAGAATAATATGATTATCTCAATAGATGCAGAGAAAGCATTTGATAAAATACAACACCCTTTCATCATGAAAACTCTAGGTAAATTGTGTATAGAAGGAACATTCCTCAACACAGTCAAGGCAATTTATGACAAACCCACAGCCAGTGTCTTAATAAATGGGGAAAGGTTGGAAGCATTCCCACTGAGATCTGGCACCAGACAAGGATGTCACTCTTACTGTTGCTATTCAATATAGTCCTGGAAGTATTAGCCAATGCCATTAGGTAAGAAAAAGAAATCAAAGGGATACAAATTGGGAAAGAGAAAGTCAAACCATCCCTATTTGCAGATGACATGATTCTATAGATAGGGAATCCAAAAGACTCCATCAAAAGACTATTGGAACTCATAGAAAAATTGGTAAAGTAGCAGGGTGTAATATCAATAGACAAAAATCAACATCCTTTGTATGCACAGATAATGCCAAGGCTGAGGATGAACTTCTAAGATCAACCCCATTCACAATAACAACAAAAAATATCAAATACTTGGAATAAATTTAACCAATGATTTCAAAGATCTCTATGAGAATTATAAACTATTAAAGAAAGAAATAGAAGTAAATACAAAAAAATGGAAAAACCTTCCATGTTCATGAATTATAAAATCAATATCATCAACTGTCCATTCATCCAAAAGTAATTTACATATTAAATGAAATACCAATGAAAATACCAAAAACATTCTTCTCAGATCTAGAAAAAATGATGCTGTAATTCATATGGAGGCACAGGAGACCTTGAATAGCTAAGCAGTCTTGTAAAACAAAACAAAGCCAGAGGCATATGAATACCGTATTTTAAGACATGCTTCAAGACAGTTATAATCAAAGCAGTCTGATACTGGTACAAAAAATAAATGGATAGACCAATGGAGTAGAGTGGAAATATCAGAAATCATTCCAAACATCTACAACCCATTTATGTTTGACCAAGGAGCTAAAACCAATCCTTGGAGCAAGGAAAGTCTCTCAAACAAATGGTGCTGGGAAACTGGATTTCCACATGCAGATATGAAGCAAGATTCCTACCTTATACCTTACACAAAAATCCACTCAACATGGATTAAAGATTTAAATCTATGACCCAACATCATTATATTATTAGAGACCATTGGGGAAACTCTGCAAGACATCAGCACAGGCAAAGATTTCATGGAAAGGGCCTCAGAGGCACAGGCAATCAAAGCCAAAATTAACAAATGGGATTACATCAAATTGAGAATTTCTGTACTGTAAAATAAACACTCAGGGAAGTGAAGAGGTAACTGACAGCATGGGAAAAATTATTTGCAAACTAGTGATTAATTACCAGAATATACAAAAAGATCAAGAAACTCCAGAACAATAAAACCAACAACCCAGTTAAGAAATGGGCAAAGGACTTAGACACTTTTCAAAAGAGGAAATCCAAATGGCCAAAAGACACATGAAAAATGTTCATGATCACTTGCCATCAGGGTAATGCAAATTAAAACCACAATGAAGTTTAGCCTAACTCCAGTTAGAATGGCTCACATACAGAAATCAACAAACAACAAATGCTGGTGAGAATGTGGGGAAATAAGTTCTTTAATCCACTCTTGGTGGGAGTGTAAACTGGTAAAGCCACTATGGAAGATAGTATGGAAATGCCTCAGAAATCTGAATATAAATCTACCATATGACCCGCATCCTACTCCTGGGAATATACCCAAGGGAAATGAAATCATCAACTAAAAGAGTTATCTGCAAATCCATGTTTATTGCAGCTCAATTCATAATAGTTAAGACATGGAATCAACCTAAATGCCCATCAACTGAAGACTGGATAAAGAAATTATAGTGTATGTACACTATGGGATACTATACAGCAGTAAAAGTAAAAATGAAATCTGGTCTCTTGCAACAAAATGGATGTATCAGGAAAACATCAGACTTAGTGAATAAGAAAGTCCCAAAGAGAAAAATACCAGTTGTTCTCCCTGATCTGTGAGAACTAATACAGCATATAAAACGAAATCAGTAATAGTAAAACTGACATTTCTAGAAGGAATGACTTGAGCAGCCCTTGTCTTGACTGTAGAGGAACAGTTTTGCTTTTTATTTTATTTTGTTATATTTGTTGAACTCTCTTTTTTTTTTTTTTTTTTTTTTGACAGGCAGAGTGGATAGTGAGAGAGAGAGAGACAAAGAGAAAGGTCTTCCTTTTTTTGCCATTGGTTCACCCTCCAATGGCCGCTGTGGCCAGCGTATCTCTCTGATCCAAAGCCAGGATCCTGGTGCTTCTCCTGGTCTCCCATGGGGTGCAGGGCCCAAGCACTTGGGCCATCCTCCACTGCCTTCCCAGGCCACAGCAGAGACTAGAACCCGGTGTGCCGGCGCCGCAAGGCAGAGGATTAGCCTGTTAAGCCACGGCGCCAGGCATAGTTGAACTCTTTACTTAGCTTAGAGTTAATCATATGTGTATAAAGTCAATTGAGGATGGATTTCATTTAAAAAAAAGAATGAGAATAAGAGAGGGAGGATGAAGTTTATAAGTGTAAATCTGTATAGTTCTGCATACATTTTCATGGACTTACTTCTCAGGTTACAGTTTGAAAAGTTGCCATGGGACCTCAATTCCCATTAAGCTGGGTGGTAAAAATGCCATCTTAAGTGCTAAAGTGATCATATTAAGTGTTAAAGTGAACATATAGATAGGATTAAGTGTTAAAGTGAACATAGTTAAAGGATCAAGTGTCAGGTAGATAGAACTAAAAAGGAGAGAATTTTCCAACATGGGAAGCAGTCCACATAGCAGAATCATAGAATGAAAATTGCTTTAAGTAGCAATCTGACCTCAGAATCAGCCCTTCAGTCATCCTGTTCAGGCTGAAAAGCCCACAAGAGCATTTCAGGCATGGAAAGCCAAGACACTGTGGCAAAATAAATGTCCTACATGAAGGAACTCTGTGAGTGAGACCCCAGTGGAAAGAAGTGGCCATCAAAGAAAGATGTACTTTTCTCTGAAGTGAGGAAAGAACTTCCACTTTGCTTATAGTCTTGTCTAAATATTGAAAGAGTTTGTGGATTCAAAAAACTTCTATAGCCTAGGCAGCTCATGTCAACAGCCTCTGATGATCACTGACATCATATATAAGAGTATCAATTATTAGATTAGCAACAGGAGTCGCTGTGTACTAACTCCCATGCAGGACCTCTGACCTTAATAAGTTGTATTATGAGAGTTAACTGTAAAACTTGTTCTTAAACAGTTTCTGTGTGTGTGCAAATTGTTGAAATCTTTATTTAGTATAGAGTTGGTCTTCTGTGTACAAAGTTAACTGAAAATGAATCTTAATGGAGAATCAACCGGGAAGGGAAGAGAGAGGAGGTAGACAAGCTGGAGTGTAGGTGGGAGGATGGGTATGGTAGGAAGAATAACTGTATTGCTAAAGTTGTGCTTAATGAAATTTGCATTCATTAAATAAAAGGTTTCTTAAAAATTGATTTTCTATGAAATGTCCAATTTAAAACCAAGTTTTTTTTTTCATTTTCAATTATCTTTAAATACAGAAGATCGATGCAGTATATACTAAGTAAAGATTTCACCAGTTTGCACCCACACAGAAACACAAAGTGAAAAATACTGTTTCAGTACTAGTTATAGCCTTACTTCACATTGGACAACACATTAAGGACAGATCCCACATGGGATGTAAGTACACAGTGACTCCTGTTGCTGACTTAACAATTTGACACTCTTGTTTATGGCGTCAGTAATCTCCCTAGCCTCTAGTCATGAGTTGCCAAGGCTATGGAAGCATTTAGGGTTTGCCAACTTTGATCTTATTCCAATAGGGTCATAGTCAAAGTGGAAGTTCTCTCCTCCCTTCAGAGAAAGGTAACTCCTGCTTTGATGGCCCCGTTCTTTCCACTGGGATCTCACTCACAGAGATCTTTCATTTAGGTCTTTTTTTTTTATTTATTTATTTCCAGAGTGTCTTGGCTTTCCATGCCTACAATATTCTCATAGGCTCTTGAGGCAGATCCAAATGCCTAAAGGGCTGATTCTGAGGCCAGAGTGCTATTTAGGACATCTGCCATTCTATGAGTCTGCTGTGTCTCCCGCTTCCCATGTTGGATCGTTCTCTCCCTTTTTGATTCTATCAGTTAGTATTAGCAGACACTTGTCTTGTTTGTGTGATCCCTTTGACTCTTAGACCTATCAGTGTGAACTGAAGTTGATTACTTGGACTAGTGAGATGGCATTAGTACATGCCACCTTGATGGGATTGTATTGGAATCCCCTGACACATTTCTAACTCCACCATTTAGGGCAAGTCCGATTGAGCATGTCCCAAATTGTACATCTCCTCTCTATCTTTTTCCCACTCTTATATTTAACAGGGATCACTTTTCAGTTAAAATTTAAACACCTAAGAATAATTGTGAGTTAATTACAGAGTTCAACCACTAGTACTAGAACAAAAAAAAAAAAATACTATAATGGACAAAGTATTGCATTGTAGATCAACAGTCAGGACAAGAGCTGATCAAGCCACTGTTTCTCATAGTGTCCAATTCATTTCAACAAGTTTCCCCTTTGGTGCTCAGTTAGTTGTCGTCAATCAGGGAGAACATAAATAAAAGGTTTCTTTGGGAAAAATTTTTAAAAATAAAATAAAACAGAACTGAAATAAATTGGGGGAAAAAAGAATTGTATTTTTGAATTTGTGCTTTCAGTTATAGAAACATGTAATTAAAATCTTAGGGCAAATAATCAAAGACAAGAGATACTTGAGAATGCTTGATAAAAACTCTCTTGGCTGGTGTCACGGCTCACTAGGCTAATCCTCCACCTGCAGCGCCTGTACTCCAGGTTCTAGTCCCAGTTGGGGCACCGGATTCTGTCCCAGTTGCTCCTCTTCCAGTTCAGCTCTCTGCTGTGGCCCGGGAGTACAGTGGAGAATGGCCCAGGTTCTCAGGCCCTGCACCCGCATGGGAGACCAAGAGGAATCGCCTCTCGCCTCGCTGCTGACTTCGGATCGGCACAGTGTGCCAGCCATAGCAGCCATTTGAAGGGTGAACCAAAGGAAAAGGAAGACCTCTCTCTCTCTCTCTCTCATTGTCTAACTCTGCCTGTCACCAAAAAACAAACAAACAAAAAAAAAAAAACTCTCTCAAAAATATTTCTCAAAATATTGTCAATTAAGTGATACACAACCTTATTTTTACAGCATTTTGAAGTTTAGTGCGAAATAGCAACACATATCTACATTATTTTTATGCAAACAAACAATGATAATTTTGGTACACATAAATGGGATAATTGCTCAAAATCTTTTTTTCTTTGACTTTGTAGATACAGATATTAGTGCTAGACATGAACATTATATCAAAGTTTATCTTCATTTAGAAGTGTTAAACAATAGCCACTAAATTATTATTTCGTGTATGTCTTGTAAGCCCCTGAGTCTCTTTTTGCTGAAAATTGTCTACATTGTAACAATAACTTTAACTAAATAGGTAGGATTTATTTACTTCTTATATACATATTTAGGTTTGAATTTTATAATTCAGAGAATTATCACAATTCAGAGTCATCTTTTTTGATATGAATCATAACCTGGGATAACCTGTTCTGTTTATTGTAGAGACAAATATTTTCCTGGCTGCTCAGTGGAGTCATGTATAAAAAATAACTTTAAACAAAGGTGTTTGAGGCTAATGTTTTCTCAAAATACTATTCCAGGCAACTAAGAACCTTTGAAAATGAGAGTTATTGATGGGAGATTATTGTTCATATATGATCTGCCATGTTCCCAGACAGCCTGATCAACCTTTTTCTGAGTGGGTCTCCTCTGAAATCAGAGCTATTCCTAACAAAATTCTCTAGCTACAATTCTGTACTTTAATTTGTTCAGAATTCAAGTTTTCTGAGTGAATTCTAGCATATATCTTGTTGGACTCCTGTCTTATTTTGAAAATATGAACTTTCAAAATCTCAACATTAATAATCTCTAATTATAGCTCCTAAATTCCATAGTCCTTCCAGGGACAGTTAGTTACGTTCCAATGGAAGGGAGATATTGGGTTAAGAGCTTTTTATATGTCATCTTTTAAGTATAAAAATAAATATGAGTGATATTGCTATTCCAACTTAATGAGAAAATAAAATTTTTAATTCTTTATGAAATATTACAAGAATAAATAAATGACACATGTAAGATTAAAATCCTGGCCTAAAGTGCTGGGATTATGGGACAAAGGTTAAACTGCCACTTGCAATACAGGCATCTCATATAAAAGTGCCTGCTCCCATCCAAACTGTGAGGCAATTTTGGGAATGAACCAGCAGATATAAGACCTCTCTCTCTCTCTCTTTTTCTCTCTTTCTCTTTCATTTTTTTTCTCTCTCTCCTGTTCAAAATAAATAAATCTTTTAAAAAAAGCTTGGGTTTGTTTCCAAAATTCATCCAAAACTGAAAATTTATTCTATATCTTAAGCCTATATTATACCTGTCAGATAAAAATAAAAATAAAGTATATATGCAGCATATGCAATATTTTGTAATATTACATATGGTGGTTAAAATCACAAGTACTGGCCAGAACAACTTGGATTCTTTCAGGATATTTTTATGTAAATTTAAAAATAAAAAAGATTTCTAATTTTCTACAACTATTTAAATAAAAATTGAAAAAAACTAATGGCAGCAATGTTTTTTGACTAGAAATTGTAGTTTCCTATTGTTAAAAATAGACTATTCAGTAAATCCGGATATGTGAACATATCATATTCATCTCCACATCAAATAAGGACTTGTATTTTTATTCAATTTAAAAAGGCTTCTGGAATATGGAATACACACTGATAATTTCCCCTTATATAATAGTTGATCTTCAGTATGAACCAAAGATCAAAGCCATGTTACATAGATTTTTGTCAAAGGAAAAGGGGTAGCTACTACAAATGACAATCAAATACCATCACAGGTAGATATTGTTAAGTATCTATATACATTGGAATTATAACTTCTATAAAAATTATGAATTATTATTTTGGGCTGGAGCTATGGCATAGAGTGTTAAGTCACTGCCTGTGACACTGGCATCCCGTATTGGAGAGCCAGTTTGAATACCTGGGACAACAGTGGAAGATGGTCAAAATACTTGGGCCCCTGATATCCATTTGACAGACCCAGAGACAAAAATGGAGTTTCTGACCCCTGACTTCAGCTTGACCCATATCTGGCTGTTGAGGTTATTTGATGAGTCTGCTAGTAGGTGAAATATTTCTCTCTCTCTCTCTCTGTCTGTCTCTTTTATTCTCTGTCTCTTCCTCTCGCTGTTACTCTGCCTTTTAAATACATACATATATACATACATACATGTTTAAAATAAACAGAACCAAAATATAACAGATTCTAATATGAATTTTCATATAAGAGGAACAACATAAATATATACGGTGTAAAATTGGTCTTTTTTTTGCCTTTTGATATTTTGTGTACACTTTAATTTCAATTGAATTTGGGGTCAGTTTTCAACCCTTCAAAGAACAATCACAATAATAAATAATTGTTTAATTTCCTATTATTTTTTCTAGTGATTTGTATGTCCATTGCTAACAGCTCTGCAATTTTATTCAATCATGTTTGTTTTGTAAATCATTATAAATAATTTTAAGATACATTATATAGTATATACTGCATTTTATTTATAAGTTTATTTTATTTCATTTATTAATTTCAAAGGTAGAGTGGCAGAGAAGAGATGGAAAAAATGAGAGAGATCTTCTATCTACTGGTTCAGTCCCCAAATGCCTTCAATAGCCAGGGTTGGGCCAAGCCAAAGTTAAGTGTCAAGAATTCCATTCTGGTCTCCCATGTGGGTGATAGGGTCCCAAGCACTTGGGCTATCTTTCAGTCTTCCCAGACACATTTCGGGGAGCTAGATCCCAAGTAGAACATCCGGAACATGAACTGGCACTGTGATATGAGATGCAGATGTTCTTTTTTTTTTACTTTTTTTTTTTAATTTAATAAATGTTAATTTACAAAGTGCAACTTTTGTATTGTTGTGGCTTCCCCCCTCAACCTCCCTCCCTCCCGCGGCCCTCCCCTCTCCCACTCCCTCTCCCATCCCACCCTTCATAGAGTTTCATTTTCAATTACCTTCATATACAGAAAATCAACTTAGTATATACGAAGCAAGGATCTCAACAGGCTGCACTCACACAACCGCACAAGGTAAAGGGTATTGTTCGACTGGTAGTGTTGTTTTTAAGTTTCATAGTCAAACACATTAAGGACAGAGATCCTACATGGGGAGCACGTACCCAGTGACTCCCGTTGTTGATTTAACAATTGGCACTCTTATTTATGATGTCAGCAATCACCCGAGACTCTTGCTATGAGCTGTCTAGGCTATGGAAGCCCCTTGAATTCACCAACTATGAACTTGTTTAGCCAAGGCCGTATCACAGTGGAGGTTCCTTCCTCTCTTCGGAGAAAGGCACCTCCCTCCTTGATGGCCTGTTCCTTCTGCTGGGGTCTTGTTCACCAGGATCTTTCATTGTTTTTGCCACCATGTCATGGCTTTCCATGCCTGTGAGACTCTCACAGGCCTTTTAGTCAGATCCGAATGCCCCAAGGGTTGATTCTGAGGCCGGAGTGCTGTTTGGGGCGTTTGTCATTCTATCAGTCGAGATGCAGATGTTCTAAGCAGTGACTTCACCCACTGCACCATAGCACTCACCCTGAAATACGTGTTTTTACTCTTCTTTAATAAAGTTTCTGAAAAGTGGCTTGATATTTTATTTCTTGAGTGATATCACTGATATTTTTATCTTGTATATCCCCAGGAGTTTAAGCCAAACTATCTTTTCATTCTTTGTCTAAAATATGTGACATAATGATTCAGGGCAGAATTGGGCCCCACATTCTCTTGGAGACAGAGTGATAACAAAGCACATTACTTTGTCCAGCATGTTTCTGCTTTGCTTTTGTCTTGGTTAGTTGACAAGCTTTGAAAGCTCTGATTAATTTGCACAAATATAATATCAAACAGACAGGATCCCATCTATCAAAGACTTAGTTATGGAAAATACATTAAAAATTACTGAAATAAAGCAAAATGATCCTAGGAAATATTCACCTTCTATGTGCTACAAAGTTTTACTATTTGTCATTATTTATAGGCACTATTAGATAAAAAGCATATGCTAAAACTAAGACTATATTGCGGGCTGGCGCCATGGCTCAACAGGCTAATCCTCTGCCTTGCAGCGCCGACACACCGGGTTCTAGTCCCAGTCAGGGCACCGGATTCTATCCTGGTTGCCCCTCTTCCAGGCCAGCTCTCTGCTGTGGCCCGGGAGTGCAGTGGAGGATGGCCCAAGTGCTTGGGCCCTGCACCCCATGGGAGACCAGGAGAAGCACCTGGCTCCTGTCTTTGGATCAGCGCAGTGCGCCGGCCACGGCGGCCATTGGAGGGTGAACCAATGGCAAAGGAAGACTTTTCTCTATGTCTCTCTCTCTCTCACTGTCCACTCTGCCTTTCAAAAAAAAAAAAAAAGACTATATTGGAAAATGACTGTAGGAAATAAATAATGTATATAATTGTGGTTTTTTTTTTTAAAGATTTATTTATTTTACTTGAAAGTCACAGTTACGCAAAGAGAGAAGGAGAGACAGAGAGAGAGGTCTTCCATCCTCTGGTTCACTCTCCAGAGGGCTGCGTTGGCCAGAGCTGTGCCGATCTGAAGCTAGGAGCCAGGAGTTTCTTCTAGGTCTCCCACTTTGGTGCAGAAGCCCAAGGACTTTGGCCATCTTCTGGTGCTTTCCCAGGCCATATCGGAGAGCTGGATCAGAAGTGGAGCAGCCGGGACTCAAACCAGCGCCCATATGGGATGCTGGCACTGCAGGCAGCGGCTTTACCTGCTACGCCACAGCACTGGCCCCACATAATTGTGTTTTATTACACATTGTATTGCCTAGATGTTTACAGTATGGAGATAAAAACAGGAATCCAAGTTGGACAAATATTAAAGGTGAAAAAACTCTGTAAATAAACATGAAGAAAAGAATATGAATGTGAGTGCTGGTGGTCAGAGAATATTTAAGTGTGTTATTGCCATCTCTGATGACAAGAAGTAGAGATTCATAATCCAAATCTGTGAAACCCATTCAGGCAGAGGAAGGCGAGAGAAGTCATGAGATTGAGAAGAAATCTCAAAGTGGAATTTCTTAGATGGAAATCCATGAATGGACCTGATCTTGATAATGGACTTTGATATATGGCAATTAAAATAACTGAATAGGATCAGACTTAGAAGTAATATATGATGCCATCCATTGCTCTTTTTTTCTCCAATTTAATAAGCAGCTGGCCTGAGCAATGCAGCTCCTGATTTGAAAAACATTTTTTCTGGCCTCACCATAGGCAATTACAAAGGCTTTAGCAGGCAGGCATCGTGAGGGAAGTCTGCATCAGCACCAGATGTGGTACACAGCAGATGCATTGTGGTTTCTAAGGGACTTGCTGCCAGCGACTCAGGACTACAGAGCTGCTCATGCTCTTCTAATATTTACATCCTAATCCTTGGTCTTTCCCTCCTAGGTGTCTTTATCTGATGTCTCAGCAGAGGCCTTTTTCATGTGTCTCTATTTAAGCTTCCAATGGAGGAGTGAGAAATTTGATGATGCTTCCCTGACTCTGACTCAGTATCCAGTGTATTTCACTCCTAATTCTTCTCATTTTCTTTTCTTCCACCATCCAGTGCATACAACTGCTTTGTTCTGGGACCTTTCAGCAGTGAAATCCTCTGCATGAATGCACCAATCGACCTGACTCTTACGAAGTATATGCTTACACTAAGGAAAAATCAAACAAGAGATGAATTAGTGCTTTCTCTTATTTTCGACTTTTTCTTTTGCAGAAGTAATTAAAAGTTGGGCCAGCACTGTGGTATAGCAGGTAAAGCTGTTGCCTGCAGTACCAGCATCCTATGTGGTTGCCAGTTTGAGACCTGCCTGCTCCACTTCTGATCCAGCTCTCTGCTATGGCCTGGGAACGCAGGAGAAGATGGCCCAAGTCCTTAGACACCTGCAGCAGTGTGGGATACCCAGAAGAAGCTCCTGGCTCCTGGCTTCTGATTCGCTAAGCTCCAGCCACTGTGACTATTTAGTTAGTGAACCAGTAGATGGAAGATTCTCTCTCTTCTCTCTCTCCTTCTTCCTCTTTGTAACTCTGCCTTTCAAATAAATAAATAAATATTTTAAAAAAGTAATTGAAAATAACTAACAAAAGACTTAATTTTTCATTTTTGACTTGTTTTATCAGCTACTCCAACACCTGAAAGATCTCTGTTATAGCTAGGATAGAAGAGTTACATACCCTTGAGAAGACATAAATCTTACAGAAAACTATGAAAGAAGTGACAAATCTATATCACTTCTGATTCTAATTTAAAACATTAGGAGCAAGTTTAATATATATATGTTTTAATTATATTTATTGAAGATGCAGAGCTACAGAGTGACAGATGGTCAGAGAGAGAAAGTGTGTGTGTGTATGTGACAGAGGAGAGAGAGAGAGAGAGAGAGAGAGAGACCAAAAGAGAGAGAGAGCACTCATATCTGTTGATTCACTCCTCAAATATACATGATGTCTGAGACTGAGCCAGAGCAAAGATGGAAACTGAAAAGCAATCCAGATCCCTCACATGAATGACAGAGATCAGCTACTGAAGCCATCAATTACTGCCTTCAGAATGAATGTTAACACCAAGCTGGAATCAGGAGCAGTGCTGAGCCTTGATCCCAGACACTGTGATATGGGATGAGGGCATCCCAACCAGTGTCCAAACTACAGGGCAAAATGCCTACTTCAAAATATTTTTAAGAAAATGTCTGGGAAACTAAAAAATACATAGTATTCTATAAGTAGCTAATTGCTTTCAGTGACTCAGATACTACAATATTGGAGACACAAGAAAAATCTAACCAATGGGAAATTCTTATATGGTGTCTTCAGTACTCTGTTTGCTATAGCCCTGACATCCAAAGCAAACTATGATTTTACTAACCCAATTAAAGAAAGTGGAACTAGGTCATTAAAAAGTTGTTTAATTCTCTATTAAATATGAATACTCTTTGAAACTCTAAAAAAAATAAATAGACACATGGTTCTATACAATTTCCCATCAGGCTTCAAAAATGTCATCTCACAAATTCATATACCATCTAATATTTTTATTCTAAATAAAAGCAATGTATATGCCAATTCTCTGGTCTATTGTAAAATTTATATTGCCTAATTAAGTCCACTTCTATAAAATTATTTCCCAGTAGACTGATGCTTTAGGTGGAATATTGAAATCGTTCATTCTTCAGGCATCTGCTGTGGCCGTTGGAGATTTCCATTTATATTCTCACTCAAGTTCTTTCTGTTAATATTTCCCTAACACAGAAACCAGGTACTCTTATCTTGTCATTCACACTAATCTTAACTACCAGATATACAAATGCATTTACTTCAGTCATGCTTTGTGGTAGATATTTAGCACAGTGTTTAAAACACTGCATGGGACATTTTCATCCTATATCATATTATCTGAGTTCTAGCACCAGTTCAGCTTCCTAGTCCAGCTTCCTGCTGATGCTCAAGTACAGGGTAGACTGATGCTTTAGGTGGAATATTGAAATCGTTCATTCTTCAGGCATCTGCTGTGGCCGTTGGAGATTTCCATTTATATTCTCACTCAAGTTCTTTCTGTTAATATTTCCCTAACACAGAAACCAGGTACTCTTATCTTGTCATTCACACTAATCTTAACTACCAGATATACAAATGCATTTACTTCAGTCATGCTTTGTGGTAGATATTTAGCACAGTGTTTAAAACACTGCATGGGACATTTTCATCCTATATCATATTATCTGAGTTCTAGCACCAGTTCAGCTTCCTAGTCCAGCTTCCTGCTGATGCTCAAGTACAGGGTCTCTACCACCCATGTGGGAGGCTCAGGCTGAGTTCCAGTCTCCTGGCTTCCTCCTCGCTAAGTTCTGACAGTAACATACATTTGAGGAGTGAACCAGTAAATGCAACATTCTCTCTCTCTCTCTCTCTCTCTCTCTCTCTCTCCCCTTCTGTGTGTGTATGTGTGCATGTGTGTGTAACTGCCTTTCAAATGCACAAATACATAAAATAAATCTCTTAAAAATCATTCTTCATTCTGAAAAATCAATTTCCAAGCAATCAATTTTTATTTTCACACTCTGAATTTTGCAATTTATCGCCATAGTAGGTTCTTTGTAAAATCTACCACTCCCTTCTCACTTAGAATTTTTTAGGTCTTTGAGAGTGTTTCTTAATGGAGAAAATATAAAAAGGCATATGTAAATTATATTTTCTCTTTGAACTTTAAAACAAATTATTACCCATGTTTTTAATACTGCCACTCTGGAGGTATCAAAATCAACACACTTCTTCTGTTCTGTCACCCTCTTGGTAGAAAAATCAGCTTCTTAGATTTTCTCTGAGAGATTTCTGCCAATCTAGAGGGATCGGCTCTAGCAGTGATTCTTCTGAAGTACTACTTCCATTTTAATATTTGATCATTCCTGCTCAGGATTATGGAGTTTGAAGTTGCTATAGTAGGAAAAGTAGATTTGATATTAAGGTCCCCTGAAGGTACCAGCCAGTTGTCCTGCTGTTATCATTTGCAATAAATGTGTCAATGCCCCAAGTGTATAGAAGTGGCTTTTACACTAGGAGAATAAATGTCCAGGGAAGGACCAAAAGTGTAACTGTAACCACAGCTAGTGTTGATTGCTTTTGTTACTTATTCATTGACGATCAAGTGTGAAATGATTGCCTTTTGCATCCCACCATTCATGCTTGAACTAATGCTCCTGTTGGTGTCACACTGATATTTTATAAAAAAAAAATAATAACTTCTTTCATTTAACAAAATTGTTCTTTTGCAATTTTTTATATAGCACCTGTCTATAAATATCAATGAATAGTCAGGACATATTGAAAAAATCAGACATTTGCAGATCTTAGAATAATCTGAATCTTCTAAGGATTGTATACTTTTTTAAAAACAATATTGTGATCTTTCCTAGCAGAGTCTTTATAACACAGAATAGTAAAATCCAGTCACTTTTTGTCAAGTAGATCTTCTTCCTGCTACAATAATTTCAGTTCAGGCTCAAGCTGAAAAATCTACTCTAAAAATTCAGATACCAAATGTAACATTTTTTTCTAACCAGAGTTTAGATTCCAGGCATTATATGTCATGGAAAAATGATGGAAGATAATTTGTTATAAAAATTTCAAAATGATCATTATGGAATTTATCACAGGTCTTCATGAAGTTTTGATGGTGTGTACCAATTCCATACTGTTCATTTTACAAAATAATACCATAATATTAAGGTACAACATTGGGTACCTTGTTACAGAATATTAATATCTTCTGTGATTGGCTTCATGTAATTTGCCACAAGTACATGAAAAAGCCTAAAAAAGGAGTAAGTCATTAATACTACTAATGACTAGAAGTGTATAGTAAGTACCTCTGCCTTTTCCTATTGAACTGTATATATGTATTCTGGGATATCTTTTATTTATATGGCCTTGATTAGAAATTTGCCACCCAAGGTATATCTCTGGAACAATAGAAATAATATTATCAAGGAGCTTTTGAGAAACTCAAAGTCTCAAGTTTTACCTGAAACTTAATGAACCAGAATCTGCATTTCAACAAGATCCTTAGGAGATTTTTATGTATGTAAAATTTATAAATTTTTATAAATTATTCATTGATTGTTACTTTTTCATTCCAAGTGGATGCCTTTCTCCTTTTTTTTTTTTTTTTTTTTTTTTTTGGACAGGCAGAGTTAGTGAGAGACAAAGAGACAGAGAAAAAGGAAAAAGGTCCTCCTTCCATTGGTTCACACCCCCTCCCCCAGATGGCTGCTACAGCCGGCGCACTGCACAGATCCAAAGCCAGCATCCAGGTGCTTCTCCTGGTCTCCCATGCAAGTGCTGGGCCCACACACTTGGGCCATCCTCCACTGCACTCCCAGGCCACAGCAGAGAGCTGTACTGGAAGAGGAGCAACCGGGACAGAATCCAGCGCCCCAACCGGGACTAGAACCTGGGGTGCCGGCACCGTAGGCGGAGGATTAGCCACGTGAGCCGTGGCACCGGCCAATGCCTTTCTCCTTGAGCCAATAAAATGTCAGCTCTGTTTCCAAATGATATCATTCCTAAACATTGATATCCTCTAGCTTTCACTTTATTCTCAGAGTGTGTCATGTAAGTCTGAATTGAACGACTAGTTAATAAGCAATGCAAGTTATGAATACCATTATTTTAGCTTAAAACTATGGAAACTTATGATGGACTTGTCACAGAGCCATGTAGATAATTTCCTCCCTAATTTCACCTCAAGGCTTCCCAATTATTTTGTCTCTTGAGTAATTTTTTAAATAACATATGTTGCTTTTTATTTACCAGAAAGTATAATCATAAGATGACTTGTTTCCTATGTGTTAGAATCTACCCATTGCATTATAAAAATTTCTTGGCTATTTAAAAGGCATACTTTATTTTTCTGGGTTTATGGCACTCCCAGAGCTCTTAGAATTGGACACACATCACAATGAGAAGTCATTATAATGGCTCATAACTGACTTTTACAACCAGAGGTTTCAATTAGATAGCAGTGAGTTAATAATTAATTTTGTTAATATTTCCAATAGTCGTAGTGATTCTTTGTGTACAAGCATTTTGAGGAAAGAAAGAATCAGAGAAAGAGAAAGAGAGAGAAGGAAGGGAGGGAGGGAAAGAAAGAAAAAAAGAGAGAGAATGAGAAAGAGAGAGAGAAAGGGTGAAAGGAAGGAAGAGGATAACTCAATCAATGCTAAAGTTAAAAATAGTTAAGAACCATTACCCCTAATTATCAACTAGTGATCCTTTCTGCCCCTCTGGCAAGCACCCCTCTTCACCATATGTAATGCATTCAACTTTGCTCGAAACTCAGAGTAGACCTTTACCCAGATAAGAGGAAAGTGCCTGTTTCTAAGTCGTAACTGATTTATATTTCTATGTGCTTTGATTGACTTTCAAACAAAGATTTCAGCATCTGGGGACTGGATTTTGTTCCCAGAGCAACAGCTTCTCTCAACAAACCACACCCTCCTTTCTGTAGCTGTCGCATTCAATATACTCACCAGCTGCTTGGATTTTCACTGATTACCTGCTATTCCTCTGATATGATGATCTCCCTGGTTCTTAGATTTAGCTTGAATTTTAGCTAATTACTCTGCATACATTCTTTCTAGTTGTGTAACAGAACTTAACTTATTTTAAAGAAATACAGTTTTAAAATATTGTTTATGTGTAGAGAAGCAAAGATACAGAGATGAGACAAAGAGAGAGAGAGAGAGAGAGAGAGAGAGAGAGAGATGAGATCTCCCATCCGCTGGTTCACTCCCTAATTACTCATACTGGCTAATGGTGGGCCTAGGCAAATCTGCAAAGATAGTCCAAGTTTCTTACTTGAGTGGCTGGGATACAGCTACTTGGGTCATCACCACTACATCCCAAGGTACACATTATCAGGAAACTGGAATTGGGAGAACAGCTGGGACTTGAACTAATGTACTTCTATGTGGGACATGGGAGTTTTAACTGTTAACCAAATGTGTGCCCCTTTTGCTAGGTTTAAAATTTAAAAAAAAAAAAAATCTCTGATATTTCTCTGAAGGAAGAACAATCATCCTTGACTTTTCAAAAACAGGCTCTCCCAAACTCCTGTTTGGGTTTTTACTATTTTATATCACACTACAATATATCCTCCAAACTGCAGCTTTGAAAATGATGAGAAGAATCATTATTTTGGATAACAGATAAGGTGTATAATTTCAGTGTGATGAACTAATTCCAAGAAATATGATAAAAAGTCTTTAAAGACTATTTTATTTTTCTAAAAAAATAGAAAATAGCTACAAACAGCTCCAGTTCAATTAATGGTAGAATTCAGATTAATTAATCAAATCTTAACTGTTTTCAGTTAGTTTTTTCCTTTAATTTGGCATCATTTCTATATTACTGGTAAGATGACATTGGAAAAGTTCACTATTTCTTTTAGCTTCTGTTTATCACTTATTTTATTAGAAAAATAGAAAGTACTATAAAGGGACTTTAAGGCTAATCATATTTCCCATGTGCCATCTTAACATTTTCCAAAAGCATCCAAGGACTCATGTAGGATTTCTATATTTTTCCAAGTAAAACCAAAGTAAACTCTACAACTATCTCCCTTATGATACAATAAAATGAGGGCATTCTAACACAAAGACATTCTGTAAGCTGAAAATAAAAATGAAATTTTACGCATGTAAAATATATGTAACTTTTAAAAATATAGTTATCTACATATTGTTTTTCTCATTTTACTTTGGACTTTTTAGTATTTTTTCTCTGAACAGAGCACAATATATACAGCACAACATAAGCCATAGAGCAGCTGTTCCAAGGTGATTATTTCTTTTCCTTCTAATGGTACAATTAGCTAGAAATTCCAGGAGAAAAATTATTTTCCTTTGTAGAAGATTAAAATTTCCCTACTCATTGCTTAGACAAGTACTTATTGCTATTCTTATTACATTTCCTGTAATATAATGAGACTCAAGTGTGAATCCCTTAATAATATTCATAGTATACTCAGATAGTTTTTGAGAAAATCCAATTTATCTTTGAATCTCTACATATGCATTACAATGAGAAACAATAAGGCTAAAAATCACAACACCCTTGGGATTTCTATGGAATTTTAAAATGTGATTATTCTAATAGAATAAAAATATTAACCACAAAAACTAATTAATGGAAGTTTACTGCAACTTTAAGATCTCTTTGAATCTAATGAATGCAGTTCTGCTAAATTGTTTAAATAGAAACACTTTAAATGCTTCAAGGAGGGTCTTTCTTTATCTCATCATTAATGTCTAATAGTCTCACAATTGGATAATCATTATTTTTGCAGTTAGTGTTTTTAATTATAGGAAGAAACCAACTGTTTAACTGCATTCTCTTTTTTTAAAGATTTATTTATTTATTTGAAAGTGTTACACAGAGAGAGGAGAAGGGAGAGAGAGAGAGAGAGAGAGAGGTCTTCCATCCGATGGTTCACTCCCCAGATGGCCGCAACAGCCAGAGCTTCACCCATCCAAAGCCAGGAGCCAGGAACTTCTTCTGGGTCTCCCAGTTGGGTGCAGGTGCCCAAGGACTTGGGCCATCTTCTACTGCTTTCCCAGGCCACAGCAGAGAGCCGGATCGGAAGTGGAGCAGGCTGGACTCGAACCAGCACCTATATGGGATGCCGGCACTTCAGGCTAGGGTGTTAACCTGCTGCGCCACAGGGCCGGCCCCAACATTCTCATTTTTGACTAATAAATGTCACATAATTCCTAACAGACTGTTCCCTTGACTAATATCATAATGTATTTCCTTTGATGATTTTATGTCCTTGGCTGTCAATTAGCTAAGTAGAAACTGTCATTCTTTGCATATCTTTATTTCTAAAACCAGAGGTTTTCTGATTTATCATCTGTCAATGCATCAACAAAAATGGTAGGATTTTTTTTTAATCTTTGAGAATATTTTGCAGAATCACTATATATTGTCTAGCATAACTTCCAGCCATATTCTGTTTAAGTGATTGTGTTAAGCCAAATGATATCAAAAATTCATATGAATATACCAGAAAAAGTTCCAAAAAACATATCTTTGACTATATGAGTAAAGTTAAAAACTAATTTGTAGAATTTTTATTTAAGAAGCTTTGTGAGAAGTGATGTCTTTTATTGTGAAGTGTAAGATTAAAGAAAGTTAAGTCTGGAGAAGAAAGATTAAGATTTCTTCTTTGGACAAATAAAGTTCAGAAATTTAGAGAATCTATTAGACATGCCAGTGTATATCAGGAAGAAAAATAAAGACTTGAACATTACTGCCAGCTATGAATTATTTAGTTATGAAATTGGACAATAGCATTTGGGTATAAAGTAAAAATAATGTTCCCTGGAGCCTCCGATATTTATAAGTGAACCAGAAGTTGCAGCAAAGAAAAAGAACTTGAAAAGGAGAAGCCTGGAAGTTTGGGGTGAAAGAAGGAAAGAAAAGTGCTACAAAAGTCATGGGAGGAATCGTAGAGTAGCTCATTTTCTCACAACCTACTAAGAAGTAAATAAAGTAATGGGAAAAATAGCGTTAGTGTTGATCATGATACTTGTAACCTTAATATAAATAACCTCAGTGAAACTGGGGGAATTAAATCAAAGTAACAGTTGTTTTCAAATATTGAAGAAAAACTCTGGGGCTGACATTGTGGCAGTGGGTTGAGATGCTGCCTGCAACACTTACATAACAAATGAACATGGGTTTGATCCTGACTGCTCCACTTCCTTTCCAGCTCCCTATTAATTGATGGAAGATGGCCTAAATTCATGAGCCCCAGGCAGCCAGGTGGGACCTGAATGGAGTTTCTGACTCCTTATTTCCATTTCCCTAACCTTGACCATTGCCATTTTGTGAGTAAACCAGCAAATCTCTCTCTGTCTCTGCTTTCAGTTAAAAAAAAAAAAAGTAAAAAAGAAGATGAGCTCTGCATGAATTAGGAAATTTAAGGCATTTAAGAAGCAGATGATATAACTGAATGTTTTCTTACAGAACTTTTCAGATTTTCACATGATAGTAAGATTTCATTCCATTTTTAATTTGGCAGGTGTGCTGTTCATGTAAAGTTGAGATTCAGACATACTTTAGATATGTTTGGTAAATGTTGATCTGGGTTTTGAAAAACGTGATTTTTCAGAATTGACTAGACTTCGATCTTTATTTTTCTTCAAATGGAAATAGTAAGATGACTTGTGGTTGTAGGCAGATCGAGAGAAATACTGGGGATGCCCAGGATTTTTTTTTTTTTATTCAAACTTATTGATCACCAGTCTTCTGTGCTTTGACTCTGGAACTATACCGATTGCAATATCTGCAGATCACTCAAATAAATTATTACAAGCTGAACTAAGCATATATTTACTTGCACATCTATTTCTTGTTCATCCTCTCCAATTTCATGTACCTAGCTATGCAAAGAAGAACTAAGATATAAAATTTTAGGTTAAGACTAAGTCAATCACTAAACTCCTAAAATATTCTCATATCTACCCACTTTGTCATATCATCCGGTTACCATTATATTTCATGCTACTTTTATTTCCCCCATCCACCTTTTTCTTCCCCAATTCACTATTTTTTTTTTTTTTTTGACAGGCATAGTGGATAGTGAGAGAGAGAGACAAAGACAAAGGTCTTCCTTTTTGCCGTTGGTTCACCCTCCAATGGCCACCGTGGCTGGTGTGCTGCAGCCGGCGCCTGGCGCTGATCCGAAGTCAGGAGCCAGGTGCTTCTCCTGGTCTCCCATGAGGGTGCAGGGCCCAAGCACCTGGGCCATCCTCCACTGCACTCCCGGACCACAGCAGAGAGCTGGCCTGGAAGAGTGGCAACTGGGAAAGAATCCGGCGCCCCAAACGGGACTAGAACCCGGTGTGCAGACGCCGCAGGCGGAGGATTAGCCTATTGAGCCGTGGCACTGGCTCCCAATTCACTATTAAATAGTTGTAACCACAGTGTTTACAAATGAAAATATAACTGATATTGCTATACAATCTCAATGCCTCTTTATAACCCTTCGAATAATATATATTATTATAGAGCCATACCTACTGAACCTACTAGATTGTGTTCAAAATAGTTATCCTCTTTAATTTAGGGGCTTAAAATATTTTAAAACTAAAAATTAAGACAAGTAAATTGGCATCAATTGTATAGTCTTTCTGTTAAATGTTATGATTTGAACATACACAATTAAATCTTTTCAGTTTTTGGAATTCCTTGCAATTTTCTCTTCAGGTTGTTCATACATGCTTTTCCAATAGATTGGATTACTGTGGCCTTTCTAATGAACAAATTCAGTTTTTCAGTGATATGCCTAACAGGAGACCCAAATAAGTCTGAGTGAACTGTTCCAGCAAATCAAAGGCAAAAATCAGAAAAACTTGTCACTCATTACAACAAATATCTTTCATTATAGCCTTTATTTCAATTAATTGTGACTATCCATTTCTCTCTCTTAATCCTTCAATGAACCTTCAAATCAATGTATTCCCCCACCCTATTCCCAGCAGTTAGCATAATCACATAATCACATTTATAGGTTGAATGAATGCCTCAAAGATTATTTTCTACATTTTCACTTTCATAGTATTTATTACATGTACTTTTATAAGAAATTCATTATCCCATGGTATTTAAATTTTTACTGATTGCAGAATTTGACTTGAACCTCTCTAAAATATTTTCTCTATTTTAAGGGGACTGCGCAACATAGTGGCACAGTGGGTTAAGTCACTGCTTGTGACACCCACATCCCATATGAGAGTGCCAATTACAGTCTCCATTGCCCCAGTTCCAACCCAGCTCCCTACAAGTGCTCCCAGAAAGCAACAAATAATGGTTACATGCTTAGGGCCCTCTCATGAATGTGGGATACCAGGATGGAATTCCCCCAGCTTTGACCCCTGAGGTCATTTGGGGAGTAAACTAACAAAATAGTCTCTCTCCCTCTCTCTCTCTGAGTATAGCTTTCAAATAAATGCATGCATCTTTTTATTTTTTTAAAGTCATGTGTATTTATTTGAAAGGCAGAGTTACAGAGAGAGAGGGAAAGATGGCAGATTGGAATCTTCCGACTGTGTTAGGTGGAAGCCAATAGCCAGGAGCTTCATTTAGGTCTCCTTTATGCAACATCCCAAGCGCTGGGTCATCTTCCACTGATTTCCCAGGCACATAAGCAGAGAGCTGGATTGGAAGTAGAGCAGCCAGGACCCAAACTGGCGCCCAAATGGGATACTGGCATTGTAGGCAGTGGCTTAATCTACTGCATCACAATACTGATTCCAATATATCTTCTTTTAAAAAAAGGAAGGAGGGGCCAGCGCCGTGGCTCAATAGGCTAATCCTCCGCCTTGCGGCGCTTGCACACCGGGTTCTAGTCCCAGTTGGGGCGCCGGATTCTATCCCGGTTGCCCCTCTTCCAGGCCAGATCTCTGCTGTGGCCAGGGAGTGCAGTGGAGGATGGCCCAAGTGCTTGGGCCCTGCACCCGCATGGGAGACCAGGAGAAGCACCTGGCTCCTGGCTTCGGATCAGCGCAGTGCGCCGGCCATGGCAGCCATTGGAGGGTGAACCAACGGCAAAAAGGAAGACCTTTCTCTCTGTCTTTCTCACTATCCACTCTGCCTGTAAAAAAAAAAAAAAAAAAGGAAGGAGTGATCACAGTTTTTCTATAGATTTTGTTTTTTGTTTCAGTGTTAAATAACAGGATATTTGTATTTGTTGAGGGAAGTTTCTAATAGTCAGTTAGCCCTCAATCATTATCTGGAAGTTAATAAGTGGAAGAGAGGTAGTTGTAGGGTGTCATAGGTACTTGATACCAGTTATTTGACAATCAGTTAATACTTACTCTTCTAACAGAATCATTTATTCAAATTCCATATCAAATAAAAACTCAGCCAGTGCACTGAAATATGGTAAATAAATCTCACAAGTGGCATGTGTTTCTGAATGAGTACAAATTCTGAAGTATGCTAACAGCTAACCACAATGGTCCTTTTCCATTAACATTTCTAATCTCATGATGTTAATTAGAGGGAAATTTTTTCCCCAATTTTTTTTTTTTTTTTTTTTTTACAGGCAGAGTGGATAGTGAGAGAGACAGAGAGAAAGGTCTTCCTTTTTGCCGTTGGTTCACCCTCCAATGGCCGCCGTGGCCGGCGCACTGCACTGATCCGAAGCCAGGAGCCAGGTGCTTCTCCTGGTCTCCCATGGGGTGCAGGGCCCAAGGACTTGGGCCATCCTCCACTGCCTTCCTGGGCCATAGAAGAGAGCTGGCCTGGAAGAGGAGCAACCGGGATAGAATCCGGCACCCCAACCGGGACTAGAACCCGGTGTGCAGGCGCAGCAAGGCGGAGGATTAGCCTGTTAAGCCACGGCACCGGCCCCCAATATGTTCTTGAATAGTGTGTCCAATGAACACCCTATAGATATGATTAATCATGCTCTAAAATGACATAATTATTTGGGCCCCTGCCACACAAGTGGGAGAACTGGATGAAGCTCCTGGTTCCTGGCTTTGGCAGGGCCCAGCACTGGCCATTGCAGCCATCTGGGAAATGAACCAGTGAATGGAAAATCTTTCTCCCTCTCTCTTTACCTCTCCCTCTATCTCTGTAACTCTTTCAACATAAATAAAATAAATCTTATTTAAAATAAAAAAGAGAAAATAACATGATTTTTAAGGGAGTAGTTATCCAAGAATGGAATCTGAATTTGACTTGAATACAAATAATTTTTCAACAGCCAATTAGCTATATAAATTTGAAAGGGATAATCATAGCTCTGTGCCCCAATATTGTTGGTTGTAAAATTAAGATACTATTTTAGTGTACCCTGATATCACTTCTTATGGGATGAGATCCCTTAGGAGCTTCCAGTGAATCTTGCTTGATTATCCACCTCAGACCTATTAAACAACATGAAGGTTCTATGTTGCAGAGTTCATTCTGTGATGAATTCTCCCCTCTTATCGAGGTTCTCTCTCTTTTATCTTAACTAAACCGTAAAATTAATATTTTTCTTCATTGTATATCTACCATGAATCACATATCTGGCATGCATTTAATCAATAAGAAAGAATAGATGATTAAATGAAGATGAATATTTTTAACTTGGATTTTGTTATTTTCATTCTCATTTCAGTCATTTAAAGTTTTGGCTTAATTGTAACAATGCACATTTGATTTACCATTTATTCATCTTTGATTTTGATTTCAGAATTTTGGTGATATTTTCTGTATTTCATGAAGGACTGTATATAAACATTCTTTTTCAAATCTACCTGTCACATTAGTTGCACAAATGCCAAGCATATATTGTCTACTAAATAAAGTGTAGTTGCTTCCATTATTGAAAGTAATTAGCATGACTGGAATTTATACATTGATAAGATTATATCACATAATTCTGTCCTTTTTAAGCTCTCTAATGGATATTATCAAAGAGATCTTAAAAACTGGTTTCATAACACTCAGTTTCACTCAAAAATCATTCCTTAACTATGTCACTCTCTCTTCCTTAACAGGGAAATGAATATTCATGTCATCATAAGACACACAGAAAAAAATCAAAAAGTTTTTCATTTAGCTAATAGTTTGTTCATCACAATTCTTTGAAACATGTGATTGATAAGCAATGCTGGACATCTATATATACCTTCCTACATTAGTCTTTGCAAGCTTAGCAATTTTAATTGTTTTCTTTCTAGGTTGAATTTTGAGAAGATAGTACTAATAATAAAATAGGTCATTACATTGAAAGGACATGTATGGAAAATCTCATAACTTCAAATATGTGGATCCTATAATAACCAATAAGATTCCTCTTCAATTTTAATATGTAGACAGCAATTAAGAATTGGCTTGAGAAGCCGGTGCTGATCTCATTGCAAGCAAGAATATCAATAAATTCTCTACTGTGAATTCTACCACACACCGATCTCCTAATTCCATCTCTATAAAATGACAAATTACTATATGATCATTTAAGTTCACCTGTGACTAGTCAAGTCATAAATGTTAAAGCTACAAATTCTAAAGGTCTCCAGTACCAAAACCTTTTGCACAGTCAAAAGCCATTTTACGTTTTATTCACTGCTCCTTCTCTCCCTTCTTCAATCAGGTAGCAATAGTTCATCCAAAACTCATTTTATAAAAAGCACCTATTTTTAAATAATGACTCATACTTACATTCCTAAATAAAGTACAAGTGTTTACAAAGGCCAATAATTCTAGAATTTGTGATTCATGGCCAAGGCAACCTAGAGGAATTTGAAAAATTTGAACATAAATTAAATCATCACATTGAAAGTGACTTTCAAAGTAGATCCTTATCATTTTCCCCTAAATGACAGATTTTTAAAAAATGGACTTTTGTTGTGTCTTTTAAAAATCATTTATATTTTCTAATACATATTCTTCTGGTAATTCTGACCTTGAAACAGATAGTTTTCTTTGGAGGTAAAGAGTGGAATAAACAGCTTCATAAAGAATCTATCTTTGACAGTTACACAATTCATGCTTGTATGATATCAGTTAGACACTTATCACTAATCCCCTGCCATGTATACAAATGTTTTAAATTCTAAATATAGTTTCTCTAGGTTCTTCGGCATAATGTGTTAGATGGAGTTGCTGTTAAGATACATATCAAATAGAACGAGTATCATATAAACTGCTTTGCAATGAATGTTAATGAGACTCTAAATGCACGCATGCCAAATATCAAGTGGAACTGGAAGCAGAAAATCAGTTTCCAGGTAAGGCAAATAAAAACAGGTAAGACATGGTGTTCAAGTACATAGCTATATTCAAAAGATCATGTCAAATATGTAGGGCAAGAAAAGTCAGGAGAAGACCTGTGTTTTGTTTTGTTTTGTTTTGTTTTAACTCTGTGTTGTTCTGGTTTTCCTATTAGAAACGCTTCCTCAAATTCTGGTTTATATAATTATTAATGGTAAAGGAATTGACAATAAGCAAATGAAGATAAACTGAATAATGTTACTGCTAATGATGGAGAGCAATGAGACAGATTAAGAGAAAACAAGACATCAAGATGGAAGGTTTATTTCATGGAGGCTGAAATATTAATGTCAAAATGTTAATCGGTCCTATAAAGCAATGACAAGAATAAAACACAGAGAATTGGCAAAAATTAGAGTCTTGAAAAAGACTTTGCTGGTTCTTTGCACAACTTCTTAACCTAGGATCAACAGTTCTTTAGAGTGAACATGGATGAGCTTCAGAATTTTTGTAAGGAAAGGGCATGGCAGTCTCTTAGAATTCATTAGATTATCAAAGGCATCAGTTAAAAACCACCTGCAAGCATAGAGAGGAAAGAGTAATCTGAATATGCAAGCAAGGACAAACCTCCATGGGTATAACTCAAACACAGGAGAGTAAAAGATATTTTGAGCAGAAACACCAAAGCATTATCTTATAATCTTGTGGTAACTGAGTTTATATTTAGAACATAATGTTGATTAGTTTCAGCAGTTTTCAACTAGTTTCAGCTGGGTGAGCTATATAATATTTTAAATATTTTATTTAACACAGGTGAATAAATGCTGATAGATTTGCTTGAAGGAGGTAATTGAGAAAAGTGTCCTTGTAACCAGTGTTTACAATATACATGGTCCTAAACTTATGAACACCAACAATCAGCTCTAGTGGTGATAAAGATCTATGCACAATTGAAATACAACAAATTCCATCTAGATATGATTAAAATAAAATCGGCGCCCCATTGTTTAAACATATTCTGGTAACTAAACATTTCTACACATTTTTAAAAGGTATATTTATGTATTTGAAAGGCAAAGGAAAAAAAAAAAAGAAAAGGAGATACACACGCACACACACACAGAATTTTAATTCTCTAACTCATTCTTCAAATGGCCACAACTGAGTTTGGGCCAGGCTGAAACCTGGATTCAGAAACCCCACCTTAGTCTCCAACATGGACAGCAGAAGTGCACATTCTTGGACCATCTTCAAATGCCTTGCTGGAAGGATTAGCATGGTGTTCAATTAGAAGAAAGGAACCAGGATTTGGACATTTACTATGAAGTGGATGGTAGTATTGCAAGCAGTGGCATAATCTGCTGTGTCACAGTATTAGTCCCATTGATACACATTATTATAATCTGATATTAATTTATCAATGACCAATGAATCAGATCTTCTTTCTTCCTAAATATCAATCCTATCAATCTGGAAAATGAATTTTTTAACCAAAGATTAATAATGATGTCATCCTACTGTGCTGGGTTAATAAAACCTGCCATTAATCTAAAGAAAAACTTTACATTATCATGAACTGCCATGTGAAACTAGCAATAATATTATACCTGAAGAGTGATTGCTTATACTCAGAGAACTGTCAAATACTTAGCACACTACTGAATTGTGAGAACTTTAAAAGCTAATAGGAGATAATTTACTACTTTTTTTACTGATAAAAAGATTGGGAAACAGAGAGATTAGTGAATTTTGACAAAGGTAACACAATGTGAGACCCATAGAAATATATCTGTGGTTTCCTATTGTTATTACAGAATCTTACTCTATTATCCCAGGTCATATAGTATGAATGGAAAATATATTTTCTCAGAGTGGTTTTAACTTTTTGTTCTAGAGTGGCCTCTGTGTGTATGTGTGTGTCTGTCTGTCTGTCCTTCAAGAAGAGGCTTTTATGTGAATAATTACTCATTTTTCATCTACAATTGAGTTACTTACACATAGTACTTTTTGTTTGTGATGTACATATTGAAAAAAATTGAACATTACAACTATGATTTCATGTTAATTCTTATATACTTATTCACTTATATTACTTCTTATATAATTATATAGAGCACTGTGGTACAAATTTTGTAGGATAGAAAATGAATAAAAAGAAAATCTGTAGGGAAAGAGATTTTTTGGGGGGGAGAAAAGTAAGGCAAGTACAAAAACTACTCCGACAAAAGGAAGAGCAAGATAAGTTCACAGGGCAGGTAAAAATCCTATCAGCTTTCAAAGCACAGAGTCTCAATTGTGGGTGAAATTTTAAGAAGAGTTTCATGGAAGACTTGGCCTTTCAAATCATATTTCATATGAAACAATGAGTATGCAAGATGGGATTCAACTTGCAGCAGATTGAGTGCAAGAAAATCTCTAGATATTTTGATTCCTAAGTAGAGTTTGCATGCAAATTGCTCTGAGAGAAATATATTGAAACAATCTATGCCAAAAAAAGATAGTTACTTCAAAGGACTGATACATAAGATTACCAGTCTATAATATTAATGATGACCCATTAAAATTGTTTCCTTTTAAATATTTAGATAAGTGAAATTGATCCTCTAGTAGAAAAAATATTTCAGCTTAATCTTAATATAAACTTTACTTCTTTGAAAATGAAATCTTTTGAAACACTTTACAAATACCCATTATGACAAAAACAATATAAAACATTTAAAGCATGTTTGATATTTCTTTATAAATGTAGTAGCACATGTATAAGTATTTAGGAGCTCATTATTGGATCAAAAGCATGCATCCATATTATCTGAGACCAGAAGGTGAAAAGGAAACCTTATCCAAGACAGCAAAAAAAGGGGATATTGCCCGATGATTCTCTGTTCTATCCATACAACAATAAATTAAAATGCTCTTTATTGGCTGGAAAGTAGACATTTTATACCATCGTTTCACAAACACAGTAAGGTTAAGCACACATTCAGTTTTTCAAAGAAAAAAAATTCCATATGTAAAATGAATTTACTTCTATTTCATATACTGACAACTTTCAGAAAAATACTTGCAATGACTTATGCTAAAAATGAAAGATAAAAGTATTAATACATGAGGCCAATTTTGATATGCAAACATCAGAGCAGAACACAGCTACAAGCTTACAAAAAAAAAGTATCAGGGGAAATTTTTATATAGTAACGCATAATTTATAAAAAAAGATTTATTTTATTTGAAAAGCAGAGTGGCACAGGGAGAGTGATAAGGAGAGATGGAGAGATAGAGGGAGATCTTCCATGTTCGGGTTCACTTCCCAAATTGTCACAAGGATCAGAGCAGGGCTAAGATGAGGCTAGGAACCAGGAACTCCATCCATGTCTGCCACATGGGTGGCATGGGCCCACGTACTTCTGCTGAATTCCCAGGGACATTCCCAGGACGCAGGACTGAAAGCTGAGCAGGATGGAAAACAGCACCCGGGACTAACCTGTGCTCTGTTATGAGATGCTAGTGTTACAGGAAACAGCTTAACGTGCTACACCACAACACTGGTCCCTAACTCATCTTAAAAAAAAAATCCCTTGGTCAGCGCCGTGGCTTAACAGGCTAATCCTCTGCCTTGTGGCGCCGGCATACCGGGTTCTAGCCCCGGTTGGGGCGCCGGATTCTATCCCAGTTGCCCCTCTTCCAGGCCAGCTCTCTGCTATGGCCCGGGAAGGCAGTGGAGGATGGCCCAAGTGCTTGGGCCCTGCACCCACATGGGAGACCAGGAGAAGCACCTGGCTCCTGGCTTCGGATCAGCGAGATGCACCGGCTGCAGTGGCCACTGGAGGGTGAACAAACAGCAAAAAGGAAGACCTCTCTCTCTGTCTCTCTCTCTCACTATCCACTCTGTTTGTCAAAAAAAAAAAAAAAAAAAAATCCCTTAGAAATATTCTAGCTTATTAGTATAAGTCAACTTTTTTTTTAACTATGAGAAGACTTTAAGGAGTTTCAAATAAGAGATCTTCAATTAAATATAGAATAATTGCCTAAATGTTCCTTTTATATTGATAATTATAATGTTATTTGGTAATTACTTCTAGTTACTAAGTAAAAATCAAGTACTAACTAGTTAGTGCCCATAATCAAATTCACTTTGGTTCATTTTCGAGTCTCAATCGATGTGTTTATTTTGAGGTTGAGGTAGAGGCAATAGTGAACATAGTTAACTATTCTTTCTCTTTGTTATAACTTGAGAATTCTCTCCTTTTCCTTTAAGTAGGGTAAGAGCTCTACTAATTCATTTGATTTTCAAAGCACAGTAATGTGATATGGGAGTACTCTCTTTTTCAACATTCAAAATACATAAGCATCAAGAATGTAATAGAAGACAGTTACATTTAAGGAAATAAGATTTCTAATTCAAGATGATAGAATAAACACAGGAATTTACTTCCCCAAATTCTATTTACATACCAAAGGATAAGTTTTGCCAAAAAAAAAAATAAATAAAGTCCATACAAATCGTTGGGAATATAGACAACAAGCATCCAAAAAAGCATGGGACTAAGTGTTTGGCACAACCATTAAAACACTGCTTTGGACAATCACAGCTCATGGCAGGGTGGGGTGGGTGGTACATGAGTTTAGGTCTTGGCTCTGCTCTCTGTTCCGGCTTCCTGCTAATGCACACCCTGGAAGGCAAAAGGTTGATGGCTCAGGCACTTGGCTCCCTGCCACTCACGTGGATTGAGCTCCAGCTCCTGACTTCAACCTTGCCCAGTCTCATTTGATGTGAGCACTTGAGAAAAGAACAGTGAATGAAAGATCTATTTTTGTCTGTATGTCTTTGTCTCTCACCTTTCAAATAAAATAAAAGTCCTCAAACTGTTTTAAAAAGAAAAATAGATGAAGGAGCTTGGAATTTCGCTGAATTCCCAGCAGATGGAACACAGAAATGGCTGAATCAGTGAGTACAGGTGAGAATATCACAGCCTGGAGTCTGTGATAAAATTCACATCACCCGTGAGCTTTGTGAGGTGTGGAGGGGGCAGTGGATTGGAAGCATAGTAACCAGAGTATTTCTTTAAAAAAAAGCAACTTAGACACAAATAGACAAATAGTTGGGGTATGTATTTTTACTCCAAAGTAACTGCCCAGTCACCCATAGGCAGAGCTGGCAGTTTTTAAGAGAAGGCGGCATCTCTCAGGGAAATCTCAGCTCCTTATATTTAGTTAGATGTTTGAAAAGAGCTAACAAATGGTGACTGTAGGCCGGTGCTGCGGCTCACTAGGCTAATCCTCCGCCTGCAGCACCGGCACCCTGGGTTCTAGTCCTGATTAGGGCGCTGGTTCTGTCCAGGTTGCTCCTCTTCCAGTCCAGCTCTCTGCTGTGGCCCAGGTCCTTGGGCCCTGCACCCGCATGGGAGACCAGGAGGAAGCACCTGGCCCCTGGCTTCGGATAGGTGCAGCGCACCGGCCATACCAGCCATTTTGGGGGTGAACCAATGGAAGGAAGACCTCTCTCTGTCTCTCTCTCTCTCACTGTCTAACTCTGCCTATCAAAAATAAAATAAAATAAAAAGAAAGAAAGTGGTGACTGCAAAGTGTCAAAAATATCATGGAGCAAGTACATGGTGGTTGGGGTGGAAGAGGATTAGATCCACTAAGGCACCTCAGTTCTAAGGAGGTCACATGATCATAGTTTCCAGAAATAGAACAGCACTCAGGAATATGGAAAGCCAGGAGTCAGGACCTTCCTCCAGGTCTTCCACATGGGTCCAGGGCCCTATTATAATGAACACTAGATCATGTTTACTACAGATTGGCTCTGCTAATTGGAGCTAGGCTTGTTTGTACATCTGTGCATTTGATCAGGATAAAACCACTGACTCAGCTCAGTTCCACATAATCTTAGGTTCCAGCACACTAGCTTCAGTTTGTTCATGTGGCAGTCTTCAGGAGTCCAAGAAAAAGAGTAAAATTGTACATGTATTTATCTTAAGGGACAGGCTCAGAACTGATGTATACCGTCACTGTGGCCACAATCCTTTGAACCATATTGCTAGTGTCTTGGGACCCACTTGCTTTTCTAACCTGATTGGCTTTATTATATATTGTTTTTATTTTTCATTTAGAGAATTGCATAAATTTTTGAGAGTATTTTAGGAGACCAGGGTTTAAAAACTCTTCTGGCTCTTCCCAGATATTTCTTTTTTATTTATTTTTTAAACTTTTATTTAATGAATATAAATTTCCAAAGTACAGCTTATGGGTTACAATGAGTTCCCCCCTCCCTTAACTTCCCTCCCACCCGCAACCCTCCCCTTTCCCGCTCCCTCTCCCCTTCCAATCACATCAAGATTCATTTTCAATTCTCTTTATATACAGAAGATCAGTTTAGTATATATTAGGTAAAGATTTCAACAGTTTGCCCCCATATAGCAACACAAAGTGAAAAAAATACTGGTGGAGTACTAGTTATAACATTAAATAAGAGTGTACAGCACATTAAAGACAGAGATCCTACATAATATTTTTTTAAAGATTAATTAATTTTCTATGCCATTTCCAAATTAACACCAAGTTTTTTTTTGTTCATTTCCAATTATCTTTATATACAGAAGATCGATTCAGTATATAATTAGTAAAGATCTCATCAGTTTGTACCCACACAGAAACACAAAGTATAAAAATACTGTTTCAGTACTAGTTATAGTATCACTGCACATTAGACAACACATTAAGTACAGATCCCACATGGGATGTAAGTACACAGTGACTTCTGTTGCTGACTTAACAATTTGACACTCCTGTTCATGGCGTCAGTAATCTCCCTAGGCTCTAGTCATGAGTTGCCAGGGCTATGGAAGCCTTTAGAGTTCGCTGACTTTGATCTTATTCTGATAGGGTCATAGTCAAAGTGGAAGTTCTCTCCTCCCTTCAGAGAAAGGTACCTCCTTCTTTGATGGCCCCGTTCTTTCCACTGGGATCTCATTCACAGATATCTTTCATTTAGGTCTTCTTTTTTTTTTTTTTCCATGGTATCTTGGCTTTCCATGCCTACAATACTCTCATGGGCTCTTCAGCCAGATCCGAATGCCTTGAGGGCTGATTCTGAGGCCAGAGTGCTATTTAGGACATCTGCCATTCTATGAGTCTGCTGTGTCTCCCACTTCCCATGTTGGATCTTTCTCTCCCTTTTTGATTCTATCAGTTAGTATTAGCAGACACTAGTCTTGTTTGTGTGATCCCTTTGACTCTTAGACCTATCAGAGCCGTCAATTGTGAACTGAAATTGTTCACTTGGACTAGTGAGATGGCATTGGTACATGCCACCTTGATGGGATTGTATTGGCATCCCCTGGCACATTTCTAACTCCACCATTTGGGACAAGTCAGCTTGAACATGTTCCAAATTGTACATCTCCTCCCTCTCTTATTCCCACTTTTATATTTAACAGGGATCACTTTTCAGTTAAAATTTAAACACCTAAGAATAATTGTGTGTTAATTACAGAGTTCAACCACTAGTACTAGAACAACAACAACAACAACAACAACAAATACTATAATGGACAAAGTATTGCATTGTAGATCAACAGTCAGGGCAAGAGCTGATCAGATCATTATTTCTTATAGTGTCCATTTCACTTCCACAGGTTTCCCCTTTGGTGTTCAGTTGTCACTGATCAGGGAAAACAAATGATATTTGTCTCTTTGGGACTGGCTTAATTCACTCAGCATGATGTTTTCCAGATTCCTCCATCTTGTTGCAAATGACCGGGTTTCATTGTTTCTTACTGCTGTATAGTTTCTATGGAGTACATGTCCCATAATTTCTTTATCCAGTCTACTGTTGATGGGCATTTGGGTTGGTTCCAGGTCTTAGCTATTGTGAATTGAGCTGCAATAAACATTAATGTGCAGATATTTCTTTTTTAAAAATATTTATTTATATATTTGAAAGGCACAGTTAGATGGAGGCAGAGAAAGAGAGAAGCAGGGAGGGAGGGAGAGACAGAAAGAGAAAGGGAGAGAGAGAGAAAATGAATTAGGTCTTCCATCCACTGGTTCACTCCCCAGGTGGCTGCAATAGTCTAAACTGTGCCCAACAGAAGCCAGGAACCAGGAGATTCTTCTGGTTCTCCCATGCAGGTGCAATAAGCACTTTGGCCATCTTCTACTGCTTTCCCAGGCCATAGCAGAGAGCTGGATTGGAAGTAGAGCAGCCAGGACCCTAGCCAATGCCCATATTCATCCCAGATATTTCTGTACTAATCTCCATAATCCTACCTACCAAGATGCCTATTAATTTGCTTCCAGAAGATAGATAAGTGGGGAACTGGGACAGCAGATTAATCAAGATTTGTGAGTAATGTATTTATTTGAACCACTCTGATTGCAATTGCCCATAATTTTTTTCCTCAATATTATGCTCAGCTTTTCATCTGAGCCCAGCATCTCTTATAGCACTCACTAATGGTGTAAAGAACTGACTTAGACTATATTTTCTTAGTTTTTTTTTTTTATTAACTCACCCAAATCTTCCTGATACGGAAATGTCCTGATTTCCAAATATGAAACTCAATAATTTCACCAATCATTTAAATCCCATCGTCTCATTCAGCCATGAGAGTATACATAGCAGTGCCTAAAAAGTCTTTACTCAATCAATTCTTACTTACTTTCTGAATATTATTTACTTGTAACACAACTTCCCATGAATATTTCCTATGTCAATCAGTTGAGCAAAAGAAATATCTACATTTCTTACATACTTGAATATTATGACCACTTAAACACTTTTGATGCATAAGGTGTATGATTATATCTTATAAAACATTTGGTAAAATAGTTCTATAGTTTTATACATTGTCCCCATACAAAAATCCCTGGATTGTCAAAATATATCACTTTATCTACTCATCAGAACAATACCATCCATATTATTGTAATTAAAGAATTTTGTATTTGATTAAATTGGGAGAAGGCAGCAGGAGCAAAAAAGTAACAGCTGTAGGCAAATATCTCTAATTAGCTATCCATCCAGATTGGATTTCAAATTATACAGTTGACCTAGTTTATTTATAAATTTTGCATTGCTATAAAAGCTGAATTTTCAAATATACAAAAAACAAATTTGTGCACTGCTTATATGTGTATATATATGTATATTTACAATTTAAAGTATACTCTAATTCAATTGATAATTTAGAAAAGATCATTAGCTAGATAGAATTTGTCTGACTAGTCAATTATATATTATTTCCATATTTATTACAAGATCTGCAATTTTTAAGTTATATTAGTCATACTCTGTTCTCATTAAAACCATGTACCCTTTTTGTTGTGAGACCTTACTGTTTGATATATGTTAACTCATCAAACTAGATTCCATGAAAGCTATTTTCATTATTCTAGGTGCAGTAGGAGTGCTATAAAAGTTTTCCTTAAATCTGGCATTTACTAAATTAAATTAACATCCATTCTCAGTAACTGCTCTGTTTCTCATATGAATATCTAGAAATTAAACAATTACTACCTCTGTTCTTTTATGTTATAATTTCTCTTTCAAAGACAGTTCATGTCACAATGTGTTGATGCACTATTTATTCAAACTATCAGTGAGGATCTGTTCTAGGTATCAGTAATATTGTAATAAGAGTTCATCCATGCAGACAATGGCCACTGAGTTGCAATTACCTGATAAGTTGTCTGAACCCAGCTACACCTGCAACATCCAAAGTACAAAGTACCACCTTTAAACACTGTGTGATAAGTAGAGATTTGGGGCATGTGAAGTAACTATGGTCACTGAGCAGTCAATTTGTTTATCTTGCTGCAGAACAAGGAAATGTTTGGCACAAGTAAACATTAGGTAGCTCTGTTCTAATTTTTTAAATTGACAAAACATTTGGAAATTTTATTCTAGGAAACATTTTAAAAGATAAGAAAGGCAAGCATAACAGCATAACGGAGGTAAGTATAATATTGCTATCTTTAAGTTTAAGAAATTTATAATGTCCAAAGGATGAGCTTTTGTAATAACTATCTAATTCTTGTTGTAAGCATCAGTGATGGAATTTATATTTATACTTTATTGCAAAGGAAATAACTTAGCTTTTATATAGATTGACTAGGACTATCAAATTTACTTTTCTGTGAAGATATAAGCAACTAAATTATAAAAGATAATAAAGAAAATGCATGTTTCTTGATGGAAAGTCTAGCTAGATTAATTCAAGGCAATTTTGGTTTAAAGTGTTCTGTAATTAAATCAAAGTGATGGTGATGGTTCATCCAACCTAATTTTCTAGATCTGAAAGATGGTAGCAGGTACATCAATTTAAAGAATTCATAAAGGATTTTAAGTTGAGCTGTATACAGAAGTTCTGTAAGTTATTAAATATATATTATCACATCAACATTTTTAAGTGAAACAAAACACTTTAAGGAAATAAATTAGCGTATTTAGGGACAAATGCACTGATTACTTGTATCTTAAAAAGAGAATTTTTGGGAAGAGGTAGGCAAAACATGGAAGGAAAGCAGGAAAAAAAAACCTGGTAACGGACTGTGTTTTTTTATCCACTTTAGTGAAGTAGTCATGGCTTATATGGTATCTTTCTTCATATTCTGCTATTTTCCCCACAAATAGCACTCTTGTTTCAGTAGTTATTATATTTAGGAAATCATATTCTACTTAGTTCTATCAGGAAATTGTGAATAAGAAATTAAAAATGTGTCAAGAAAGGAAAAATGTAAGATGTGTTAAGAGTTAAGTTGATCTGCAAATTGAAAAAGACTTCTGTAACTTACTGATTTCTTGCTTGCTGATGTCTTCAGAAAGAAATCAGTGGTTGTAACGTTTCCTGGGGTATTGCAGTATCACTGATTAGAAAAGACAGACTACTCTCTACACACAAATGATATAAATAGACTCTATTTATTTTTTAATAAAGTTTTTATGGGATGTGGGCATCCCAAGTGGTGTTTCTTTTTAAATTTTTTAAAATTATTTTTAGTTATCTGAGAGGTAGAGTTACAGACAGTGAGAGGGAAAGAGAGAAAGAGGTCCTCCATCCGATGGCTCACTCCCCAACTGGCTGCAATGGCTGGAGCTGTGCCAATTGGAAGCCAGGAGCCAGGAGATTCTTCCAGGTCTCCTACATGGGTGCAAGGGCCCTAGGACTTGGGCCATCTTCTACTGTTTTCCCAGGCCATAGTAGAGAGCTGGATTGGAAGAGGAGCAGCCAGGACTAGAACCGGCATATTTGACAGGTAGAGTTACAGACAGTGGGAGAGACAGACAGAGAGAAAGGTCTTCCTTCTGTTAGTTCACTCCCCAAATAACAACAACGGCCAGAGCTACACCGATCCGAAGCCAGGAGCCAGGTGCTTCTTCCTTGTCTCCCATGCGGGTGCAGGGGCCCAAGCACTTGGGCCACCTCTACTGCTTTCCCAGGCCACAGCAGAGAGCTAGACTGGAAGAGGAACAACCGGGACTAGAACCGGTGCCCATGTGAGGTGCTGACGCCACAGGCAGGAGAATTAACATAGTGTGCCACAGCACGGCTGGCCCCCGATAGACTCTATTTCTAACAATATATCATGCACTTTGCTGGAGAGAAATAAATTTGTTGAGGCTATGCTTTCCAATTTTCTTGGCAATCCAGTTAAGAAAAACCCCTACTTTATTTCTGGGAAACTTAATAAAACCCTTCTGTAATTGAGAAAATTAATGATGTTCAATATCCTAACCTAAGATATTAATTTTATTTACATGACAATAAAAATAAAACTATGGATGTGTGGATATTAATATACATAATATTTTCTTTTTCTTTTTTCCAAAATATAACATGCTGCTGATGAGAATTTACAAGTGAGAAACCAAATAGAGCTTATTGTTGGGGCTTCACAAAACAAAACCTTAATCTACAACAACTAGAAAGTGTTGACATTGTAGTTCAGAGGTTTACACCAGCATCTGTGACTCTGGCATCCCATATGTTTGCCAGTTTGAGTCCCAGGTGCTCCACTTTCAATGCAAAGGATCCAACTCCCCACTAATATGCCTTAAGAAGCCACAGAAAATGGATCAAATATTTGGATATTTGACACCCATGTGAGAGACCTGGACAGGATTCCAAATTCCTGACTGCAGTTTGGCCCAACCCTGGCTGCTGTGGGTATTTGAGGATGAACCAGGAGATGGAATATTTCTCTCTCCATATCTTTCTGCAACTCTGTCTGTCAAATAAATAAAGTAAATCTTAACACACACACACACAATTAGAAGAAAACATTGTGCGTATGATATAATTTGCCCATAATGTCACCCTAAAATATAATTCTTTGCTATATTTTGAGTTGGTTATTCTGAGAAATGGTAGACACAGGAGTAGGTTTGAAAAGCTACCAATTTGTATAGAATTTTTTTATGTAAAAAGGAAATCTACATTAATAAAATCTCTGTATCAGGAAGAGGCCTGACCCCAACAACTTTTATTGTGTGTGAGTTTTTGTTTTTATTTATTTTTTTGCAAAATAACATGTCAACCTTTATTTATCCTTATTTATTCCCCCTCACTCTCCAATTGTACTTCCACCCACTAGAAATCCCGAGTTTCTGTTCCCTTCAGTAGCTTAGAATGCCCTGTAAGCTCAAATCATGTGGCCCTTCATCAATTCTCATTATTTTGGAGAACTTTGTTGGATATGATTAAAATTAAATGGATTCTCACCTGTTGACCTGTCTTATGCTATTTTAATTTAGAAGGGTGGAGAGAAATCATATTTCAGCATATATAAGTAGTGGGTTTTTTTTTTTTTTTTTTGGACAGGCAGAGTGGATAGTGAGAGAGAGAGACCGAGAGAAAGGTCTTCCTTTTTGCCGTTGGTTCACCCTCCAATGGCCGCTGCGGCCAGCACATCTCGCTGATCCGAAGCCAGGAGCCAGGTGCCTCTCCCAGTCTCCCATGCGGGTGCAGGGCCTGAGGACCTGGGCCATCCTCCACTGCCCTCCAGGGCCACAGCAGAGAGCTGGTCTGGAAGAGGGGCAACCAGGATAGAATCCGGCACCCCGACCGGGACTAGAACCCAGTATGCCGGCGCCGCAAGGCGGAGGATCAGCCTGTTAAGCCACGGCGCCAGCCAATAAGTAGTGTTAATATTTTGCTACAGCTTCTGCTAATTTGTGTGTGTTTTCTGTGCATCAGCAATGTAAATGAGTACATTTTATACTCCCTTTTGCCTCTCTTTTAGTATTTTTTATAATACTAAATTCTGTGTTGTTCTATGGTAAAAATTAACCTATCCAACATTAGTTTACCTTGTGTTTTCTTAAAGTATTTGAATACAGGGGGAAAAATTAACGGTTCATAGCTATCATTATTTCACAGACCAACAATCCACTAAACATGGCTATAAAATCTTCATTTATGATATAGTTTACTCATATTGCCATCTTAGATTGGTAAAATATTATTAATTTTGGTGCAATCTTGATGATTACAGGGGTGTAATGGATGGTGGAATTAGAGGAAGAGTAGGCGATATGAGGTGGATAACAAGAGACATCACTTACAAGTCATGTCCCTAAAGTTATTTTAGTGTATGGCAAAACAGATTCCAATACTTCCAGAAGAGAATATTGATATTTATTTTACTTTCAAAGTTTTGTATGTTGATGTATAGCTTGAGGTCTTTTAAAATAGTCATTTCTAAAGTGAGGCATCCCGTATGAGCGCCTGCTCGAGTCTGGCTGCTCTACTTCCAATCCAGCTTTCTTCTGTGGCCTGAGAAAGCGATAAAAGATGGCGCAAGTCCTTGGGCCCCTGTACCCATGTGGGGAGACCCAAAGGAAACTCCTGGCTTCTGGCTTTGGATCAGTTCAGCTCTGGCCATTGCAGCTAATTGGGAAGTGAACCAGTGGATGGAAAACCTCTCTCTCTCTTTGCCTCTCCTCTCTCTGTGTAATTCTTTCAAATAAATAAATAAATATTTAAAAAAATAATAAAATGAAGTATTTCTGATTGAATGTAAATTAACTGCTTTAGAAGATGAGGGACAGAATTGAGGAAATCTAACTGGGGTGCAACTTAACAAACACATGATTTAAACTGCCCATATTGAAGTATTTTTCAAAAATGATTAAAACACTATAATAAATGTCATTTGGCCATTATTGTCATGGGATTTGAATAAGACTTCCAGGGAAATCCTGTAGAATGGATTCTTCCCATTCTCCTATAACCTACATAACAGATTGCTGCTAGACTGTAGATTTTAGCAATATTCTCCTATTTATTGCCTATTAATAAGGAGGCATAGCCTATGATATAATGGAGTTCTATTTAATAATGAAGATAACAGTTAACAAGCATAAAATTGGACATATCTATGGGGTACTATATAATATTTCATTGAATGTATACATTGTATAATGTACAATCCAGGTAAATGTATTTGTCCTTTCATAAACTTAACATTTTTATAACTTGCTATATATATATACTTTTTGTTTTTATTTTTTGACAGGCAGAGTGGACAGTGAGAGAGAGAGAGAGACAGAGAGAGAGAGAGAAAGGTCTTCCTTTGCCATTGGTTCACCCTCCAATGGCCCCCGCAGCCGGGGCACTTCAGCCGGCGCACCGCGGCAGGCGCACCGCACTGATCTGAAGGCAGAAGCCAGGTGCTTATCCTGGTCTCCCATGGGGTGCAGAGCCCAAGCACTTGGGCCATCCTCCACCACGCTCCTGGGCCACAGCAGAGAGCTGGCCTGGAAGAAGGGCAACCGGGACAGAATCCGGCACCCCGACCAGGACTAGAACCCGGTGTGCCGGTGCCGCAAGGCAGAGGATTAGCCAATTGAGCCACGGAGCCAGCCAACATGCTATATTTTGAAGATTATTTATTTGAGAGACAGAGAGAGAGAGAGAGAGAGAAAGAGAGAGAGAAAAAATCTCCTAGCTGCTAGTTAACTCCCCAAATATCCACAACAACAAAGTCTGGATCAGGCTGAAGCCCGGAGTCAGGAAGTACATCCGGGTCTACCATGTGGGTGGCAGAGACAACCAAGGACTTGGGTCATCATCTGCTTTACCAGGTGCATTAGCAGGGAGATGCTTAAGAAACAAAGCAGCTGGATCTCTAATCAGCACTTTGACAGGAAAGCTATCTTCTCAAGCTGTGGATTAAACCATGCATCACAACACCAATCTCAGGTATAACATTGTCTTTGTGTTTCTATGTGGGTGCAAACTGTTGAAATCTTTATACTAAATTGATCTTCTGTATATAAAGAGAATTGAAAATGAATCTTGATGCAAATGGAAGGGGAGAGGGAGCGGGAGAGGGGAGGGTTGCGGGTGGGAGGGAAGTTATGGGGGGGGGGGAAGCCATTGTAATCCATAAGCTGTACACTGGAAATTTATATTCATTAAATAAAAGTTAAAAAAAATAAATGTTTAGTCTTGTCTTGTAATTTTTTGATGGAAATCCAAAGCTTCTTACTCATACCTAGACATAATCTAGTACCCATCAATAAAATATTCCCTAGTCCCACCTCCTGACTTCCTTCCCCAGATTGAGGAAACATGCAAATTTTCAACTTTTACTAGATTATTTATTTAGTTATTTTTAGACTCCCTATGTGAGCACAATCATGTGATATTTGTCTTTCCGTACTTTCATGTACCTTATGATTGGCTTATTTCAGTTAATGTAATTACCTGCCATTCTATCCATGTTGCTGCAAATGACAAGATTTCACCCCTTCTTTGGCTGAGCAAAAATCAACTATGTGTATGTACCATATTTTCTTTATCCATTATCTATTGATGCACACTTAAGTTGTTTTCATTTCCTGGCAATTGTGAACAGTGTTACAATAAACATAGGAGTGCAGGTATCACTTTGACAGATTTCATTCATTAGTGATATTTTTAGTGTTTTGAGGACCCTTCATAATGCTTTCTATGATGGATGTGTATGTATTAATTTACATATATTGCCATTGGAAGTGTACATGTTTTTCTTTTTTCTTTTCTTTTCTTTTTTTTTTTTTTTTACATCCTGGACTATACTTGCAATCTTTTGTCTTTATGATAGTACTTCATCTTACTGGAGTGAGGTCATAACTCATTATGATTTTGATATGCATGTACCTGATGATTGGTAATGCTAAGCATTATTTCATATATCTGTTGCCATTTGTATGTTTTCTTTTGAGAAATGTGTGTTTAGACCTACTGTCATTTTCTAAGGATTGTTTTTGTTGTGTACTTGCTTGTGTTCTTTACATGTTATTAATATTAAATCCTTATCAGATATATAGCTTGCAAATAATTTCTGCCATTCTGAAGGCTGTATTTTTTTTTTTTTTTTTGGACAGGCAGAATGGACAGTGAGAGAGAGAGAGAGAGACAGAGGGAAAGATCTTCCTTTTGCCGTTGGTTCACCCTCCAATGGCTGCCGCGGCCGGCACGCTGCGGCAGGCGCATCGTGCTGATCCAAAGCCAGGAGCCAGGTGCTTCTCCTGGACTCCCATGCGGGTGCAGGGCCGAAGAACTTGGACCATCCTCCACCGCACTCCTGGGCCATAGCAGAGAGCTGGCCTGGAAGAGGGGCAACCGGGACAGAATCTGGCGCCCCGACCAGGACTAGAACCCGGTGTGCCGGCACCAGAAGGTGGAAGATTAGCCTATTGAGCTGCGGCACTGGCCTGAAGGCTGTATTTTATTCTGTTGACTGTGACTGTTTCCTTTGTTGTACAAAAACTCTTTAGTTTGATGAAATCAGAATTGTCTATTCCAGCTTTTTATTTCTGATGCTTTTGAAATCTGATTAAAATAAAATAAAAAACTTACCTATTCCAGGGTCCTGAGCGATTTTACTAATTTTTACTCTAGTATTCTCAAAATTTCAGGCCTCATATTTATATCTGTAATCCAATTTGAGTAAATTTTCATAAGTGATGAGTAATAGGGATCTAGTTTCATTCTTCTGCATGTATGTATTCAATATTCTGGCATCATTCATTAAAATGACTAAACTCTTTCAATAGATGTTTTTAGTACCTTCTCAAAATCAGTTGACTGTAAATTAAAGGGTTTACTCTATGTTCTTTTTTCATTGCATTTGTCTATGGATCTGCTTTTAATGCTAACACGCTGATTTTGTTTCTGTAGATTTGTAATATATTTGAAATTCAGGCAGTGCAATGTTTTGTATTGGACCACAGAAGACCCTGAACAGCCAAAGTGATCTTAAACAAAAAGAACAATGCAGGAGGTATGAAGCAAGTTTTCATTATGACTTCCTTATTTATCCCCAACTTTGCCACTGGGAACAGGGCTTTGTATGTGGTTGCAGATGTAACTTTATCCAGAAATGGGATGATATAGTTATACCATACCCTGCTTATTAAGCTTTATGTAATACTTGATATAAATACTCCTATTTATATATCTAATTTATATATCCTTATAAAATTCATTTGTAATCAGTCCTTACATTCACAATCATGTTATCTCAACATGATAAGTATACATTTTCTTATATCTTAAAAATTGTACTCCAAAATTATAAAGAAATGTGGGTACTAGTTAAGCATAAGTCTAAATATGTGTCTAGCATTGTTTGGAATTATTTTAATACATCATTATCAAGTGCAGTTGACAACACTTGTCATTTTATTGAAATAGATTGAATCGAATTTTGAATTTTTTTTATCTCAAGTTCAACTTAAATTCATTCATCAGGAATAAATTACTCCTAAAGAGATATAACTGTTGGAAATAAAATGATCACTGTTGTAAACAGAAAATAAGCTGTTCTTAAATTTTTCTTTGCCTTACACAGAAAATTAATAAGAGGAAATGAATCAAGTGCTTAAGAAAATTGAAAATATATTTACAGCTATATTCCTACTGTCTTTGTCTCTAAAAAACAGACTCTCATAAGATATTTGGTTGAATTTGATTTCATGTAAATGATTAATTTGTAAGTATTGGGCTTATTTCAGGGGTTATGAAATAAGAAAATCAAAGTTAAATTGTCACTAGGATATTTGCTTCCTCTTGGAACAGTTTATTCACTTTCTTACACATTGCCCATGCTGAGCACATGGTAATACCTTTCATAATTGTTTGCTGAAGGATCAAAGTCTAATTACTCTCAGGTGCTAAGGTCCACATCTTGTTGCACTGATACCTGTTTTAAGGCAGCAGAGACACCACAAAGTGTTCTTTAGTTTTACGTAGAACAAAATATACAAAATCTAACTTGAGAAGTTCTGTAGCATAAAAGAATACATGAAACACATTTGGACTACACTATATCTTACATGAGTAGTGCATTTTTTTTGCTTAAATTCTACAATATTGAAAAATTCATGTTTATTTCTGACAGAAAGTATCACACCATAATTAAATATAATCAAAAAGGTGGGCTGTTGTTTACACCATTCTATTCAGTTTTGAAAAGCCAACAAAATATTACATTAGTAGAGAGTGATCAAAAAGGAATTTTAAATAATTCATAACTAATTAGTTAATTGTGGCTATTTTGCAGTTACTGTGTTCAGGGGAAAATGCGAAATATATAACACATGCAAAATGCAACAAAAGAAACTGTAACACATAAATGAAAATGAAAAGATTTTTAAAAGATTAATGAATTTTATTGAATTTTACAAATAGTCTATTTTTATTTTCATTCTACCTCTTAGTGGAAATGAAACATCTTAATTGGATGGGGAAAATATAATAGAAACTTAACACAGACAATGGTACATTTTATCTGAAAACCCACAAACTTCTATGGAAATGTGTATGCCTTATTATTTAGGGAAAAAACTTTGATCATATTTATTCCATATAAGGCAAACTTTGTTGATTTTCAATCAGTATAAAACTGGTGTGTTATTCAAAATCTGCTTATTACAAGAAAGGTTTAAGGCAGAATAATATTAAGTATCGAATTTTATTTGTTGATAATGCTAATTGTAAAACAAATTAAGGAATATTGGGATTACCAATCCTACTAGATTTTATTACTAATCCCTACTAGATTTGCTGTGATTAGAAGAAATCCTGAGGGGCCGGTGTTGTGGCATAGTGGGGAAAGCTGCTGCTGCCAGTTAGAGACCCAGCTATTCTACTTCCGATCCAGCTATCTGCTTTTGTCTGGGAAAGCAGAGTAAAATAGCCCAAATCCTTGGGCCCCTGCACCCACGTGGGAATCCTGAAAGAAGCTTCTGTCTCCTGGGTTCAGATCTGCTTAGCTCCAGCTGCTGTAGCCATTTGGGGAATGAACCAGTGGGTGGGGAAAATCTTTCACTCTCTGCCTGTACCTTTGCCTCTCTGTAACTACACCTTTCAAATAAATAAATGAATCTTAAGAAGAAGAGAAGAGCAAGAAGGAGGAGGAGGAAGAGAAAGAGGAGGAGGAGGAAGAGGAGAAAGCACAGGTAAATTCCAGGACACCACGTTTGGTTAGTTATTTGGGTGCTGACAGCAAAATGAGTTCAGAAAATTTGATTTTGTATTGAATATATGATAAGTACACTATCCTATAATTATACTACACTTCAAAAACTAAACAAAATAGGCAAAATAAAAAAGATATTCCTCTCCAGGAGTTTCCTTTTTACTCAGAGTGAATGTCAAATAATTTGCTTTGCTTGAAAAGGCCATATCTGATTTATGCACATAGCTTACTCTGCTCCATGTCGTTTGTTTTTCTTCCTCATTCTCTGATTTATCTTTCTTTAGATGACTTTTCACAATTTACTAAGAGAATACTTGAAGGTTTGTGGAAAATAAAATTATAAGGTAATTTTATTATAACAAAATATTTTGAAATAAATACATTAAAATTTATTTAATGTAAAATAAATTAAAATAGATACATAAAAATTCCATGCAAAATGTGCATTAGGAAGACTAAACATGGAAAATACACACAAAGTAGCTACATTTTCATTATACTACAACCATAAATTATGTAGACATCTGTGAATGCATCTGACATATTTTATTCCTTTTTTTTTTGACAGGCAGAGTGGACAGTGAAAGAGAGAGACAGAAAGATTTTCCTTTACCGTTGGTTCACCCTCCAATGGCCGCTGCGGCCGGCGCACCTCGCTGATCCGAAGCCAGGAGCCAGGTGCTTCTCCTGGTCTCCCATGAGGGTGCAGGACCCAAGGACTTGGGACATCCTCTACTGCACTCCCGGGCCACAGCAGAGAGCTGGACTGGAAGAGGAGCAACCGGGACAGAATCTGGCGCCCCGACCAGGACTAGAACCCGTTGTGCTGGCACCGCAGGCAGAGGATTAGCCTATTGAGCTGCGGCACCAGCATCCATTTCTTTTTTAATATTTTAAAACCATTTTAACTGACACATAAAATTTGTATATGCTTTGTTTACCATGTGATGTTTCAATATATGTATGTATTTTTATGTACAATTAGGATATCATTACAATTAGGATACAATTAGGGTATCTCCTAAAACTTTTAACATCACTTTATAGTGACAACGTTCGAATTGTATTCTATCACTCAGATAAATAAATCTTAGAGTTTCTTCTAAGTTGTTGTAATGTCAAAAATTTGTTCATTTTTGTTGCTGAATAGAATTCTATGGTGTGTATGTACTTTGGTTTGCTTAATCAATCTTTTGAATGACAATTGAGTTATTAGGAGTTGGCCACTGGGAATAAAGCAATTATGAATATTTGAGTAAATATTTTTGTGTGAACATAAATCTTAATTTTTCTGGGATAAATTCCCAGTAGTATAAGTGTAGATCACATGGCAGTTACATGTTTAATTTAAAAAATTAAATTATTTATTTGAAAAGCAGAGTGACAAAGATGGAGGGGGAGAGAGAAAGATGGAGACATAGAGAGAGCAAGTTTCCTTCTCTTGTTCACTCCTCAAATGTCTGCAATGGCCAGGACTGGGCCTGGTGGGAAACCAGGAGCCAAGATCTCCATCAAGGTCTGCCACTAAGCAGCAGGAAACCTTATGCTTGGGCCATCATCTACTGCCTTTCAGCTTGTGCATTAGCAAGGCACTTGATCAGAAGCAGAAGTGCCAAAACTCAAACCAGGCACTCCAGTATTTGGTGGTGGCACCCCAAGCAGCAGCTTAACCCACAGTGTCCACATCCTGATATCCAGTTTTTCAGGAAACTACAATATTTATTTTCACAGTGACCATACCAGCTTCCATTTCTACCAGCAATATATGAATCACCTCTCCTTCATATCCTTGCCAGTATCACCTCTTTTTTTTTTTTGAAAGATTTGTTTATTTATTTGAAATTCAGAGTTATACGGAGAGAGAAGAAGAGGCAGAGAGAGAGAGAGAGGTCTTCCATCCTCTGGTTCACTCCCAGATTGGTCATAACGGCTGGAGGTGAGCTGATCTGAAGCCAGGAGCCAGAAGCTTCTTCTGGATCTCCCACATGGGTACAGGGGCCCAAGGACTTGTGGCATCTTTTACTGCTTTCCCAGTCCATAGCAGAGAGCTGGATCGGAAGTGGAGGAGCCAGGACTCGAACTGGCGACCATATGGAATGTTGGCACTGCAGGTGGTGGCTTTATTCACTATGCCACAGTGCCAAGGGCCACTTTTGTAGGCAATGGGTTAAGCTGCCACTTCTGATGCCAGCATCCCATACTACAGTGATGCTTCAGGTCACACCTCCTAGGTTTTGGATCCAGATCCCTCCCTGATAGTGCTCCTGGAAAAGGTAGTGGATTATGGCCCAAGTATATGGACACCTGCCACCCGTTTGGGAGACTCTGATAAGTTTTATGGTCTTCTAGCTTTGTCCTGGACTACCCTGGCCATTATGGCCATTTGAGGAGTGAACCAGTGATAGAAGATTTCTCTCCTCTCTCTCTCTCTCTGTCTCTCTCTCTCCTTCTCTCTCTTTCTCTATCATTCTGCCTATCAAATAAATATATACAATAGGAAATATTTGGTTGGTGAATAAAGAATGATAAGTATTGTTTTATATTCTAAAATGTAAGTCCAATACACAGTGTCAGTGCTAAACTAACGAAGCTAGAACTAAAATCTATAGTATAATTAAAATGGGCTGTCACATACATATTTGTATATATAATTAGAACACAGAGATATTTCCATTATATTAATTGAATTACTGATTGAAATTGCAATGTTACAAAGTGATTAATTTCCTAAGAACTTTTGTTGCAAGACAAGTATGTATCGGAAAAATAGTCTTTGAAAATTTACTGATATTATTTCACACTGAGATTATCACAGGTTAATCATTACATTTTTTCAAAATAGAATTTTTTGAAACTGAACATATGATAAATGAATGATTTTAGATAAAACACCATTTCATTATGAGTAATTGCACCAACATCAAACTACCTCAGCAATAATAGAATCTTCACCTCACTTCACAAAGTAGGGCAGATATTACATTATCAGAGGAAACTATTATATGTTCCATACATATTTTTTCAGCATTAGGTGAGAAAATAGAATTTTGTGTTTAGTATTCATCTGGACAAAATACTTTTATTATCTTAAAATGTGAATTGGCATGGAGTAGACAGTGAACTAGCTGAACTTGAGGTTTCATTTCCCTTTAATTTGGTGGGAAGAAATATGAAAGGATCAAAATGAAATTACTTCATCAGAATTCACATTTAATTTTCATCTTTTCAGTTATCCAGCTGCATCAATGCTCAACTGACTATACTCCCAGCTGCATTATGCAAGGAAGTTATTCAAGAAGGAATACTTGCAATGTGTTATACTGAGTAGCACGCTAATTAAAAGAAACTCACAGCTGGATTTTAAGTAGGCTTTGATCTTGATTGCAAGGTGCTAAAAATGCTTTTTGGTTGGATTTTATTCTTTATATGAAATCTGTAGTTTTTCCATGTAAGAAAATTGGTAAAAGCATTTCTTGAATGAAAGAATGAGTGTATCCTTTTCTCATTGCTTTCTTATTTCTGGTAGAGCTTAAGAAACGATACATCATATAATTGATTGTATTTCAAAAGGATCCTTCTGCCTAGAAATAATAAGATTTCAATACTATATCCTCCAAAAGTGCCATGTTTAGAGTTAAATAAAATCCTTACATTTAAAATATATTTGTTCTAAAGCTACATTCTCCACATTGTAAAATGCTCTTGTGTATTTTACTTTGAGTTTTTTTTTTCCAACCAAATTCCAGGACTTCATCTTTGCTAAATATATATATATATATATATATATATATATATATATATATAGTGCTAGACATAGGCTGTGTGAAATCTGGTTGGGAGGAAATAGAAATGAGTAGGGGAACTGAAGAAGGAAAATAACATGAAAGCGATTAGGATGGACTGTATGAAAAGAAAAGTTGAGTGAGGAAGCAGTCATGAAATAACTGAGTCTTAATTAGCTTTTTTATTGAGAAATAGTGTGATCTGTGGTTCTGCATGTTTCTGTATAATATTAATTTATTCAATTGCAAAAGTAAAACCTATGCAAGGCAGCACTATTTTATTACTGAAGTTAAGTTAATAAAGCAGAAAAGGATAATTTAATAATGTAACGAGAAAAGTGTACCTTCATCAAACCAAGAACAGAAAGTACAAGAGGGACTTACATGGAACAGGAGGTCTATCACAGTGATAATTTTCCTCTAAGATACCTGATTTCTTTCAGCTGTGCTCTGAAATTTTCCTATTTTTCTGCCTATTTCCTTTCTTTGGAAAGTCATTCCCATTCTAGCACCAACACAGTTGAATTGAGATAGCCTCAATATTAATTCCAACTCCAAAGACAGAAAAACAGATCGAGCAAGTGTGAATCAGAATCTGCTCCTTTGGATTTAATTCATGTTGGGGATGTGGTCATATAGCTCAAGTTTGTTCAGTGGGGATTGTGAGAAAGACACAGAAAGTACAGAACAAGGATGCTCTTGCAGCATTTGGGATGCCCTCATCCTGCATCAGAGTACCTGGGTTCTGCTCCTGCCTCTGTTTCTAAGGCAGGTTCCTCCTAACATGTACCCTGGGAGGCAGCAGATAATGGCTCAAGTACTAGAATCCCTGCTATCCACATGGGAGACCTAGATTGAGTACCATACTCCTGGCTTAAGTCTGGCTCAGCCCGAACTGTTGAGATCATTTGTGGAGTGAACCAGCACATGGAAGATCTCTCTTTTCTCCATCTCTATTCTTTTCAAATAAGTTAATAAAAATAAATGTGCAAAATTTTAAAACAAGTAAAAAGAAAATTGAATACCATGTCTACCTCACTGAGGAAGAGATTATTGTGGAATTTTAGGGAAAGAAAACCAATGTTTTTATTTATATACAACACAAAAAATGAACAGGTAGATATAGATACATATATTTCAAAAGTATTATGAAAGTCAAGATGCTTGCAGAAAGAATACACACATTTTTATGACCTAAGTTATTTCTCATTCTTGGAACTAATTTAAAGTGCCCTATTTGCATAAGCTTATCTATTGTATTTAACAGTTATCAGTGGAACAGTCTTACTTCTGACTTTCTATCTATAAAATTTCCTTATTTTGATCTTATTTGAAAATGATTTATCAAATACTCCATTTATTTTAAAATAATCATAAGAAGAAAGTAAAATTAATGTATAAAAAACATTAGATAGGGATTGGTGCTGTGGTACAGTGGTTAAGCCTCTGATTGCAAAGCCTGTAACACCAGCTTACCACATGAGAGGGGAAGTTCCAGCTCTGATTCAACTCCCTGTTAATGGGTCTGGGAAGACAGCAGAAGATGGCTCAACTACTTGTGACCCTGTCACCCATGTGTGAGGCCCTGAAGGAGTTTTGGTGTCCTGGCTTTGGGTTTTGGACTGCCGCAGATCCAGCTATTGTGGGCATTTGGGAGGTGACCAGCAGATGAAAAATATCTCATTCTCTGCTCTGTCTCTCCATTACTCTCTGATGATCTACTTTCATTTAACTAACTGATTAACAAAATAAATAAATAATATTTTTAAATTTACTACATGGTATTTTAAAAAAATTAGAGGACTTCTTTGTATCATATTAAGTTCACTGGACTAAGATTTTCTTTCCTAAAAAGAATGCATATTCTTATGATGTGGTTTATCCATTAGTGTGGACCAACTCAATTTTATCTTATTGTGTTTACTCCTCAGCTACCTGATGCTGTACTAAAATGTCTAAATTGTGAATTATAACTTTTCTTTTATGTAGGAGCAGTATCTCCTATTTTTATCTTAAAATTGAACTGCTTTTAAATTTTTTCAGCAAGATTGCTTTATCAATTAGCTAAAATATATTTAAAACCTGAACTGTATGAGCTCACTCAGTGCCTTCTCTGTCAGCTGTAAATTCTTCAAAATCATCATTAAGCATTCTAGAATGGATGTGACTTATTTGAAAATGAACATAGTGATGGTCCAGTTGGGCTGATTTCTCAAGTTGACTAAGGAAGACAAAATTATAATAATGATTGCTATTTATATTTCATAAGAATTGAATGTTTACAAAGACCTGCAAACATGCTTTTGTCTTATCTTAGAATTGTGAAATAGGAAATATTTTTCACTTTATGTTTATAAAAGGCACTCAAGAAATTCCAACTATGCCTGTAAAGCTGTAAGGAAGTGAACACCGACAGATCCCTGAAACTGATTCAGTCATCATTCTTTCTATAGTAGTGCAGAGTCTAGTATTCATGTGTAGCTTCTGTGTACATGATAACCATTTTGCTTATATAAAATAATACAGTAGGGCTGGTATTTTTATAATAAAGGAGCATACAGAGTTCTTTGGAAAGGGAATTATTTCCTTTCAAGCTATGATCCTAAAAATCCAAAATCATAAATTGGAAATACAAAACCAAATATCTGTAATTATCTTGATATTTTATTTATAATTCATATAAATTTTGAGCCTATTTAGAACGTATTCCAAAATTCATTCTAAATCATATCTGTGAACACTGAATACTATGATCTTTTTATTTTCCATGTATAGCCTAAAGGTCAGGATATTTAGGGTAAAATTCTGTTTTTGAGATTAGTTCAAGCCCACTATAACTGTTTTTAAGACTTCTATTTATTTTTGTAAGTAATAAATAATTGCTTCTTTAGAAGCCAAATATTTTTGAGGTATGACTAAATCTTTTACCGCAACATGTTCTAAGTTTTGAAAAGCCACTATCAACACTAATCATCCTTAATAGCACTAAAGTCATTTTGTTGTCTATGCTAACATGATATTTGAAAATAATTGGGGAAATTAAATCAAATTTATTTCTCTAATTTTAAAGACTTTAATGCTAAAATATTTATCTTAAAACTTGCTAACAGGTTATAGCTGATTATATTAACTGATTTGATCCTTTCGATAACCACAGATGTCATTATTTTCAGATTTTATAAGAAACAGAGGTGCAGAAAGTTCAAGATATTCATCTCTCTGTAAATCAAGGCAGTGAGGTGCAGAGCTGATACATGAACACAGGCAGTCCAGATACTCTGCTTTCTAAGATGGCCTTCCGGGATTTTCCTAGCTGGCACCTAACAAAACCAACATTATTCTCCCACAACCAAAAGTCTCTTGATTCTCCTTCTGTAAGTTTCCGACAACACAAGCTTTCTTTTATGCCATCTCTGAGGATCTGACACTTTTGTCTGATTGTTATCAAGCATATCTCTTGCAGACTACATTTCCTCAAGCAGAAGGCTCTTCCTGGCTTAGTATGGCCTGCATTTTCTAAGCAAAAGAAATAGCCTAAACAAAACCCAAAAATAGAAAAAAAACTTAGATTGCTAAGCAAAAACAGAGTGACATGGTTGTCATTTAAGTAACTTATATAGTATCTTTGAGATAAAATATGGACAATTCACTTTTAACAAACATATTTTCTTATGTCTAGACACTAACATTTCCTATGAAGACTAACTCTTTATGATAGCTATAGATTCAGTATTGAAGGTGTGTTATCATGACTTGTCATGGAACTATTCACCAGAGATTATTCCAGTTCCTGAGGAAGACTCAATCATTTTCATACCTGAAATTGGCTTTCTGTCATTATTTTTCTATGGAATTCAACTAGGTGAACAATTTCAAGTCTTATAATCATATCACATAAATAGGTAAATCCAGTACAGCAATTTTACATCAGACATTTCTCAAATTAAAAAATAAAATTTATCTAACTAATTGATGAATCATTTGCAAGTAACCCTTTACATACAATAAGAAAATATATGTATATCTAAACTGACTCTTTGATAGTTCATCAGTGGTACCATTGGCTTAGGTTTGTTTCTTGGTAGACAGCATGTAAAAATAATTAAATTTTAAACATGTTTAAATCGGTAAATTAGTCATCATTTTAAATAGTGAGGCAAGCAGAAAATGTAATGACATGCTACTCTATCTAACCTCTATAACAGTTTTGATGGTAATCATAATAAATGTGTTTAATTGAAGAGCTAATGTTCCATTTGAACAAAATTTTTATAAGAAATTGGAAAAAATAAGTAATCTTATTTTCACAGATAACATTATTAACTGATACAAAATTTCATATAAACCTTGTACTCCACAAGTCATTAAACATCAGCCTGATATTGTACATTTCTGAAATAGTCATTATTTTTTCTTCAACTGTTGTTCTTCTCAAATATGGAATCATATGGCCTTAGGAAGTCAACTAACTATAGACACATTTGCAGATTAATGCCATGTTTACAGAAATTGATTTCATGATTGTCCATAAAAGTAGTAAAGTAATTCTGCCCCTTGTTTAATTATCATTTCCTTTGATAGAGTTTCTCAATCTACTGAAATTTTGGAGTGGACAACTCTTTGCTTTAGAGGTCCATAATGTGCATTGTAAAATGCTTCCTATCACCTCCAGGCCTAACCACCTACATGACAACAGCATCTACTATGGTTTGACTATGTTTTTTCCCCATCAAATTCACAATCAAGCTTAATTCGTAAAAGTAATAATATTGATGGTAACATATGCTTTTAAGGGATATACTTAGGTCAAGAGGGACCTACCCTTGAAAGGAATTAATGTACCTCTCAGGACAAGTTCAGTCCCCATGGAGGAAGTTGTTATAAAAGGGTGACCCTGATCCCTTTGGACTCTCTCTTGCTACCTCTCTCACTATGTGATCTCTTGCACAGGCTTCCATTATGTGAAGCTATCCAGCTTTTAGTGAGGGAGCAGAGATCCTTACCAATGGTCCCCTGATCTTGGCTCCAGAACTGTGAGCCTAAAGAAATCTCAAATATCATTTGTTTTCCCTGATTGGCGACAGTAACTGAGCACCAAAGGGGAAAACTGTGGAAGTGAAATGGACACAGTGACTTGATCAGCTCTTGTCCTGACTTTTGATGTACAATGCAATACTTTATCCATTTTAGTATTTTTTTTTTGTTCTAGTACTAGAGGTTGAACTCTGTAATTAACACACAATTATTCTTAGGTGTTTAAATTTTAACTGAAAAGTGATCCCTGTTAAATATAAGAGTGGGAATAAGAGAGGGAGGAGATGTACAATTTGGGGCATGTTCAATCAGACTTGACCCAAATGGTGGAGTTAGAAACGTGTCAGGGGATTCCAATACAATCCCATCAAGATGGCATGTACCAATGCCATCTCACTAGTCCAAGTGATCATCTTCAGTTCACAATTGATCACACTGATAGGCCTAAGAGTCAAAGGGATCACACAAACAAGACTAGTGTCTGCTAATACTAACTGATAGAATCAAAAAGGGAGAGAACGATCCAACATGGGAAGCGGGAGACACAGCAGACTCATAGAATGGCAGATGTCCTAAATAGCACTCTGGCCTCAGAATCAGCCCTTAGGGCATTCAGATCTGGCTGAAGAGCCCATGAGAGTATTGTAGGCATGGAAAGCCAAGACACTCTGGAAAAAAAAAAAAAAAAACACCTAAATGAAAGATCTCTGCAAGTGAGATCCTAGTGGAAAGAACGTGGCCATCAAAGAAGGAGGTGCCTTTCTCTGAAGGGAGGAGAGAACTTCCACTTTGACTATGACCCTATTGGAATAAGATCCAAAGTCAGCGAACTCAAAAAGCTTCCATAGCCTTGGCAACTCATGACTAGAGCCTAGGGAGATTACTGACACCATAAACAAGAGTGTTAAATTGTTAAGTCAGCAACAGCAGTCACTGTGTACTTACGTCTCATGTGGAATCTGTCCTTAATGTGTTGTCCAATGTGAAGTAAGGCTATAACTAGTACCGAAACAGTATTTTTCACTTTGTGTTTCTGTGTGGGTGCAAACTGATGAAATCTTTATGATCTTCTGTATATAAAGATAATTGAAAATAAAAAAAAAAACTTGGTTTTAAATTGGAAATTGCATAGAAAATTAATCAATTTTAAAAAAATATCATGTTGGATCTCTGTCCTTAATGTGCTGTACATTGTGATTTAATGCTATAACTAGTACTCCAACAATATTTTTCACTTTGTGTTGCTATGTGGGTGCAAACTGTTGAAGTCTTTACTTAATATATACTAAACTGATCTTCTGTATATAAAGAGAATTGAAAATGAATTTTGATATGAATAGAAGGGGAGAGGGAGCGGGAAAGGGGAGGGTTGTGGGTGGGAGGGAAGTTATGGGGGTGGGGAGCCATTGTAATCCATAAGCTGTACTTTGGAAATTTATATTCAAATAAAAGTTTAAAAAAAATAAAATTTAAAAAAAAGAAATCTCTTTTTTTTTAAATAAAGCACTAAATTTCAGATAATTTTATAGCAATACAAAACATAAAGGCAGTGCCCCCCCAACTCCAAACTAAGTCAGCCAAACATATCTGTAGACAATGAAATGTCCTCTGGGGGAAACATTACCTTAAGCGCCACTAAGCTACAGGAAACATTTAAGATAAAGACAAGAGAAAGAAATTTTATTTTACTTATGTTTTCCCACTTAAGCCTGGTTCTTTACTCTGGAAATAAAAACATTAGGTAAATTAAGGCTTGGTAATATAGCTGTAAGTATACACTTGAGAATACAAAGCTGGCAGGGATATACCAGGGCTATATAGTGCTTCAGTATTTTTGCAGCGAAATAAGGATTCAACATTGCAATTTCCTAGAACTCTGAGGCTGTGAAAAACCCATGGACTAAATGTATGTTCTAAATGTATGTATGAACTAAAGAGTTATTTAAGCAGAATAATCTTCAGTTTTCCCAGCCTTCGAAAAATTCATATATCTTGATAGCAGATTATTTTCTAGAATTAATTGTTCCTATCTGTGGGAATATCAAAAGGAAATTCTTATAAACTCTATAAAGCCGTTGTTTGCATGCTTTAATTTGGGGTTTCAGGTGCTATCTTTGAGGTTGTTCCCAGAGGTGGCTTTCTTTAGATGCATAGTGTGAACTAGTGTTTGTGCTTTTGTCTATTGATACATACATGCCACAACTGTTTCTCTGCAAAATGGACCCTGACACTCAAAGAGATTTGTTATGTGGTGACTTTATTCCACAGTGCTTTAGGGCTCAACAGCTATGAAAACAGAAGTCAGAGGAAGGAATTGAATGCCCATGCAATAAAAATCAGCAATCCTAGGAAGTGTTCTGAAACTGGGGTGACCTTAGAAAATCATCCTGTCTTGAAAATAAGCAGTCATGCCCATATAGACCAGTGACTATATGTAAGTTTTCCATACAAAGAGGACATACACTTAAGCAGGGCATATCTTTCATCAGCTCCTGGAGAGGAACTAAGTTGAGGGCTCCCAGCGATTGGTACTTGTGGAAGCTGAGGACACTGAGGGCAATAGGTCCGCTCTAGGCGTTCATAATCACCCAAATATCAGGAGGTTACATCCAATTCTACCCTACTCTTTCCACAAATTTGTGGGAGTTCTGAGATGCTTTTCTAAATTAACCCTATCCTCAGCAGTTAGTTTGGAAAAAATATTGGATTTCAAATATTTGAGACAAAGGATAGTTTTCAAGACACCTGGAATTATTATGTTTCCTGTCCTCTAATTATTGATCAACTCCTGGAACTGAATTTAGGGTCCCTGCAGTTTCCCTTGAATTCAGAATACAAGAATAGAGTGAGCATCTGAAATAAGTAAAAGATTCTGTCAAAGAAAATTAACATAAGAAAAGAAAAAACACACTTTCGCCTTTATACAAGTGGTCTCAGGTGACCCAGTGTGTTAAGCTGACTCCTGGGACACTGGCATCTCCTACGGGTGCTAGTTTACGTTTCAGCTTCTCCATTTCCTATTCAGCTCCCTGCTAATGTACCTAATATGCCAGGGAAGGTAGTCAAAGATGGTCCAAGTACTTGGATGCCTGCACCCACTTGGGAGACACAGATGCAGTTCCAAGTTCCTGGCTTTGACCTGGTTCACCCCCAGCCATTGCAGCCATTGTGGGAGGGAATCAGCAGATGGACTAACTCTTTCACTGTCTTTCCCTCTCTCTCTCTCTGAAGCTTTGCCTTAAATAAATAAATACATATTTTTTAACAATGGTCTCTCAAATGCATATAAATAAGAGAGATTTGTTCATTCATAGAAAATTGTAAAAAAAAAATTCAAAATTAAGTTAAATTTATGTAAACACTATTCTTTACCAAAGTGAAAATGACACCATTTAAAGAGGAAAATGAAAATGACAATAAAAAACATATTTTTATTCTTAAAGGTTTATTTGGAACTGGCACTGTGGCTCAGCGAGTTAACGCCCTGGCCTGAAGTGCCAGCATCCCATATGGGTGCTGGTTCGAGACCCGGCCGCTACATTTCCAATCCAGCTCTCTGCTATGGCCTGGGAAAGCAGTAGAAGATGGCTCAAGTCTTTGGGCCCCTGCACCCGCATGGGAGACCCTTAAGAATCTCCTGGCTCCTGGCTCCTAGCTCCTGGCTCCTGGCTCCGGATCAGCGCAGCTCCGGCGGTTGCGGCCTTCTGGGGAGTGAAACTTCGGATGCAAGATCTCTCTCTCTCTCTGCCTCTCTTCTCTCTGTATAACTCTGATTTTCAAATAAATAAATCTTTAAAAAATAGGTTTATTTATTTATCTTAAGACACAATTATACATATCTTCCATGAGCTGGTTCACTGCCCAAATAGCTGCAACGCCCAGGTCTGGGCAAGGCCGAACCCAGGATCCAACAGCTTCTTCTGGTCTCCCATGTGGATTCAGGGGCCCAAGCACTTGGGCCTTCCTCTGCCTCTTTCCCACATTAACAAGGAACTGGATCTGAAGTGGAGCAGCTGGGACTCCAACCAGCACCTGCCTAGGATACTGGCGCTGCATTCAGCAGCTTTACTAGCTACACCACAGTACAGGCCCCAGAAATATCTTTTTAAAAAACAATCAAAGTTAATAGTTATTTCTTGTTTTTAATCACACAGCATCAGAATAGCATGTGCAACGTCACACAGCAAATAAAGTGTAGTGTCTGAACTTCAGAATGAGCAGCAGCTTAGCCAACTTGCCACAATGCCCACCAAAATGTATTTGATGTACTTTATTTATTTTTAACAGTATTGAGTAAATAATAGAAATAAAATTTGATTTAAACACTTCTGCCAGTAATGTAATCCAGGTGAATCAAAGGTTTGATGACCAGTAACTTCAGCTGCCTTCTAATAGTTGAGTCAAGTACATTGGAACTATAAATGTACATGCCTTTTGGAATGCCCATAAGAAGTTTGTAGTTATCAATACTTGTTCATGCGAATGGAGTACTTAGGATTTTCCTTTTACCTTAAAAATCAGTAATTTCAGCAAAACATGTCAAAATCTGATGCATAATTCAGTATTTATATGTAGTTTTATTTTCAAATGTAACGAGTATTTTTTTTTAACTCAGAGAAATATTTTCTGTTTTGCTTTTCTAAATTATTCTCCCCTATTCTCTATTTCTTTCTTTTTTTTTTTTTTTTTTGTCAGGCAGAGTGGACAGTGAGAGAGAGAGACAGAGAGAAAGGTCTTCCTTTGCCGTTGGTTCACCCTCCAATGGCCACTGCAGCCAGTGTGCTGCATCTGGTGCACCATGCAGATCCGAGGCCAGGAGCCAGGTGCTTCTCCTGGTTTCCCATGCGGTTGCAGGGAAACCTGGTTTCCCATGCAGGTACAAGCAAGGGCTTGGGCCATCCTCCATTGCACCCCCGGGCCACAGCAGAGAGCTGGACTGGAAGAGGGGCAACTGGGACAGAATCCAGCGCCCTGACCAGGACTAGAACCCAGTGTGCCAGCGCCGCATGCAGAGGATTAGCCTTGTGAGCCGTGGCGCCGGCCTCTCTTTCTCCTTATTGATTTTTCATTACACAAGCACTATACTTACAAATTTTTTTTTCATGTCTCTTAATGTTTCTCTTTTATTATTTACAAAATTTCCTTTTTTCAATAACACACTCGCACCTTCTGAAAAATACATCTTTAAAATGTTTTGGGATTCCATTTTCTCAAATGTCTCTCAGACCCTTTAACAAATAACTAATTAAATCTTATTTACATCACTATTATTAAAGACATTTAACCCTTGGAAACAAATAGTTCAATTTCCAAATATTCTAGCTTGATTTTAAATAAATATGTAGAATACATCTCTATGATAATGTGATATTTTCTATAGATTCAGTATAATTTCCTTAGCATCATATTGAAGCTGTTATTAATCATACTTTTAAAGAAATATTTTAATATATTGGAAAAGTAGAGTGGTAGAGGTTTGTGTGTGTGTGTTTGTTAGAGAGAGAGAGAGAGAGAGGATAGAGAGAGAGAAAGAGAGAGAGATAATACCTTTCATTTGCTGGTTCACACCTCAAATACCCAGAACAGCCATGTCTAGGCCGGGCTAAAGCCAGAGTCCAGGAACTCCATCTGACTCTTTCAAGTTCTTGGGCTTTCATCTGCTGCCTCACAGGCGCATTAGCAGGAAGCAAAGAAGGAACTGAACCCCAGACTCTCTGATGTGGGATGTATGTGTCCCAAGTGGTGGCTTACCCCAGTACTTCATAATATCTACTCCTATTTATTTTTGTTCCACTGAGGTCTGTGCTACCATTTTGAAAGTTTACTCTTGTGTTTCACTGCATTTTTCTCTTCAAATGTTAGGTGACTCTTGATTTAATACGTGTAGTTCTTTTTTCTCACATTTAGAACTGGGAGCAGGAAATCACAGTAGTAGGGATAGCTGGAATGTATGTTTTTACCTAAGTCAAAATCACTGTATGTCTAGTGGTAAACAAAGTTCCCTATCATGAGAGCCTAAAACTGGTAATAATGTTTGGATGGTAGAGATTTAAAGGGAAGCGGCAGACTGTATGCGAGGCTTATTTTATGGTTGTCTAAGTCTGTAATTTTCTAGGATGTCAGATGTCTTAGATAAGCCTCTCTTTCTATATTTCCAGCAACTGCTTTGACAATGCCCTATGTTAAAAACACACATCAATATCTAGATGGAAATACCCAGGTTAATAGTGTGTGTGTGTGTGTGTGTGTAAAGGCTCAGAGTAAGGCTCTACTTTGCTTTCAGGGTTTTATTTGTATAGTTTGGAAAGTAGGGCTAGCACTTTATCCAAACACTAACTGTTCTTGCTGTCACCCACTTAGCATATGTGAAAGAAAGGCAAGGGTTCATCAGATACAACTATCCTAAAAGCAGAGTTCCAATTAATTACCTTCATTAACATTCCAGGCTTCCTCCTTTTCAATATATCTGTTGTTTCTGGGCCCAGATCTTCACCCCTAATTCATATTCTCTTTTCCAATCTGAGATGTAGGCTGTGAATTGAGAATCCTAATTTCTCCCTCAGAATCTTTGCTTTCTACCTACCAGGTGTGCCTTATAAAGTCTGTTCTATTTATGGTACCGGCCTTTCTAACTATTATTGACTTTCCACTTGAAGCAATATCTCCACAATTGTGATGGGATTAATGAATGTGTTCATCTTTCCACTTTAATCTCTATCTTTCCAACTTCCATTCAGTTCTTACCAGCTTTTTTTTTTTTTTTTTTCTGAGTAAGAATGGTGCTGTGGGATTTGCCACCTTCATATATCTAGGGAAACTAAAAATTCCACAGAATTCATTTAAGACAAGTCTTATTGCTCTGAGTTGATTAGAAATACCAGTATTAACAAAAAGGAACTTTCATATTTCTGTAGAAGTCTCAGAATTCAGAAGATTTTGAAAAGTTTATTAGAGATTATGTTTGGAGTAAAGACAGTAATGGAACTCTGACTTTTATGAGTTGTTTTAGATTAGATTAAAGATGTATCAATAAGATTTACTCACCTAATTTAATTCACCATCCAATTGTTTAAAACCATTTTATTACTCAATATTAATAGAAAAATGGCAAGACGTTCCATAATACCCACACAATCATCCTCTTCTTCACATTTTCCTTTCCCCATTAATGCAGAGAGTAACATGCATATATATCTATTACAGGAAACTTATTTTCTTGCAGGATATATGATTTTTTTAAAAAAAGAAAATTGAGTCACACAAATCACACATCATTGATCCAATGTATCATTCAGATATTTTGGAGGGAAATCGTGTCATTCTTCATGGCCATGTCAGTCCCACTTAACAGTTCCCAGAACAAAGGTTATGAAAGCTCCAAGGCTTTCCCATTAGACAAAACTTTGCTAGGAACTTTGTGTTTATAAACTGTAACAGCAAATGAATGAAATTTTTCTATAGAAATGAACATTGCAATAAATTACATGTAAAGTATGACAGAGTGAAAATAGCTTACAAAAATTTTAAGATTGATGATAGAAATATGTCCACGCTTGAACTGTAGGTTATAGAAGAGAGGCCGTCAAAGAATTTTGGCAAGATTGCTGATAGAGGCCACATTAGGTGGTGGAGTGTGTTGTAAAATAGCATGGAATACAGCTCATTTGAATAATATATATATGATAATATATATATCATTTGAATAATATATATCATATATAGAAGGACAAGAAAGAGGAGGGTCCTGGATTTGTTAGGTTCTTAGAGGCCAAGTGCAAGAAGTCACTACAGGATAAGAGAAAAGTTCTGAGGGAATTGGGTAGGGATGAGAAGAGTTAGTAACTCAGATAAGTGTTTCTCTGAAGTCAGAGAGTATAAATGATTTAAAGATATGAAAAAATGAGCAAAAAGAAAAAAATACAAAATAATTTTGGGCATTTACTAATCTTCAATTTATGTGGAAAACCAATGCCATAGATAAAAGTGAGGAATCCATTTTAAAATGGATTTTCATTAATTTTTTTTTTTTATTTCAAAGTTCCAGCAAGGGAGGGAGAAAGAGAGAGAGAGAGAGAGAGAAAGAGAATATCTTCCATCTATTGTCTACTGATTGACTCCTTAAATTTCCTCAACAGTCAAAGTTGAATCAGACTGAACCCAGGAACCATGAATTCCACTGTGGTTTCTTCCATGGGTGTCTGGAGCTCATTATCATGAAGCTGAATCTGAAACAGAGCAACTGGGACTGAAATGGGCACTCCCCCGTATGGGATGCTGACATTGCAATGGGAGGCTTGCCCCACTGCATCAGAATGCCAAGGCAGTGAGGAACTTCATTTATTGTTCACTTAACAAGTAACTCTTGAGAGTTTATATATATTAAGTACAGTTTTAGTCATTTTGTTTTATTGAAAAATAAAATATGCGTGATTTCTGCTCTAACACAGGAACCAATTTTAACAGATTAAAAAAAGGGAGATAAATGTCATAGGTATAAAGAGAGATAGTGTGCTTTGAATAATACGCAGTAGATGGAGATAAAGACTTTACTGAGAAAGGACCGGGCTTATGAAAGCTGGATATAAAATTCCTTTTCCTGCAGTTATACTCTAAAGTGAGACTTGAAAATTTAGATAAAATTACTCAATTAAAAAATGAGGAGAGAGATCCCATAAATGAGTAAAAAATCCCCAGTATTAAATAGCTCATCATGCTGAATGAACTGAAATAATTTGAATAGGACTGGGAACAAGCAAACAAGTGCAAACATGACATGAGCATGGTGAAGTGTTATCAGATCATGCAGAACCTTGCACAACATGTAGTAGAATTTCAGTTTGCTCTCAATACTATAAGATTACAGTGTAATATTTTAAGCAAAGTTCAAATATGATCTTTATAAGAAAATTTTTTGGTAAATTGTATTGACAACAGCTTAAAACTAAAGATGAGAGGAAATGGAGAGAAAAAATGAATGAGTGTGCTAGAACGCTGGCAGTAGATATGAAAAAAATGGACAGATTTGGGATGTATTTTGGAGTTATAAATGATAACATGTGAAGATGTTTGATATGTCATTAAGAGTCAAAAAAGGAATCTGTAAGATTTGGAGCTTAAATAACTGACGAATGTGATATTTTTGTTTTGTTTTGTTTTAAGTCTTCCTTTTCCGTTGGTTCACCCCCCCCCCCCCCAAATGGCCACTATGGCCGGCGCGCTGTGTCGATCTGAAGCCAGGAGTCAGGTGCTTCCTCCTGGTGTCCCATGCGGGTGCAGGGCCCAAAGACTTGGGCCATCCTCCACTGCCTTCCCGGGCCATAGCAGAGAGCTGGCCTGGAAGAAGAGCAACTGGGACAGATTCTGGCACCCCAACCAGGACTAGAACCCAGGGTGCCAACGCCGCAGGCGGAGGATTAGCCAAGTGAGCCGTGGCGCCGGCCTCCATTTAATCTTTTGTATGAGTATCCTACTACTCAGTATTTCCTAACGTCACTTTAACAAATTTACACAACTCTTCCCGGAGGTACCTCATGGGATAACATCAGAATGTTGGCAGGAATTTTGCACATTTTGTAAGCATTAGGAAATTTTCAATTCTTCCTTTTTGAACTAACAGGCATCCGTTTTCCTTGGGTCCTGGAACCTTGCTCCCTCTGCAAGCCCAGCAGATCAGCACCTTCATATCTCTGTTGTACCAACCTCTGTTTCCACTGTTTTCTCTCCTCTGACTGTCTTATCCCCTTTTGCTAAGTATCTCTGTGATTACATCAGGCACAGATAATACAAAATAATTTTGCCATCTCAGAATCCTCAATTCAGTCATACCTGGAAAGTCATTTTTATCATATAAGAGAACAAATTCACAGGCTCTGTGAATTAGGATATGGATAACTTTGGGAGCATCATTTTGCCTAATACCCCATCTCACCATGTTTTGTCCACAGTCATAAATGTGACACTATTTTCTGAAAGCACAGAGGAAAACTGGAAAAATAAATGTTGGTAAAGTGTGTACCATTACGTATTAGCTGTTAAATACTTGCTATTTTGACTACTCAAAAATGAGACTGCAGGTTCTGATGATGATAATAACAACAACAATTCTAATAAGTCTAAAATAAGTCTAAATTCTAATATATCTAAATTCTGACATGTATTGAATAATTATGATGTACTGTTATCATACTTAATATTTTGATAAGTGTAGTAACACTTAATCCTCTGACCCTTTATGGTAAGAACTATTGTTTTATCACTTATACAAATGAAGTAACTGAGGATTAGAAAGATAAATTCATTTATCATTGATCCTGATCAAAAGTGACACAGAATCTGTGCTTCATGTACTGAGTACAATGAACAGAATTGAGTGTGGCTGCTTAAAGTTGGACTATTAGGAAAAGAAAAGACTTTTTTTTTAGGATCAATTTATTTATTTGGAAGGCAGAGTTACAGAGAGATAGAGATAGAGATGATAGAGATAGAAATAGAGATAGAGATGAGAGAGAGATAGAGATGAGAGAGAGAGTTAGAGATGAGAGAGAAAGAGAGAGATCTGCCATCCACTGGATTACTCCCTAAATGGGCATAATGGCCAGAGCTGGGCCAGGCTGAAGTCAGGGGCCAGAATCTTCATCCAGGTTTCCCACATAAGTGCAAAATATTGGAGATGATACTGCAGGAAATACAGAGAAAAATTAAAAGGAAAATATGTTTTTGCCTAAAATATTCACATATTATGTGGAGGAAAAAACAAAAAACACTTTTTAACAAGTAATAAATTAAAACAGATTTCTCTTTTTATTTCAGGGAAGGAAATATTATACCCAACTGGACCATTTTCAAGACATTGGACTTGATGTATGACAATAAGCTTAACTGATATGTGATATGAGTAAGAAATCCTTAGGTAAACAGAACATTGATATTGGATGAATAATGAAAATCAGAATAGTACAGAGTAATATAAGTAAAGTGAGTAGAATAATCAAAAGTACAGAGAGGTAAATATCATCAAATTGGATTTTCCATGGCTCTGAATTCCTTAATATGACTGCTATTATTTTTGACTGTTAAAACTTCTGGTATTTAACATCCATCAGTGTCTACTTCCATTCAATTGTAGAAGACTTTCCAAAACTACAGATTTATCCCAAATATTGTCTGACATCACATATTTTGCTTTTTAACAATAAGAAAGGTATAAGGGCTCTGAAATTAGGAATATAATAATTTGAAGTTTTGCAAGGAGATTTAAATGCATTTTAGGTTCTTGAAGTATGATTGAAATGAGGACGGCAAATAGAAGTATAAATGGCTTGGGATGGGTATTGGGTATAAACAGTCAACACGCCACTTGGAACACTTGCATTCCATACTGGAGCATCTTGAGTTTGAGTCCCAACTGCATTCTCAATTCTGGCTTCCTACTAATGTGCACCTGGAAAGCCTGAAAGTCAGCTGCATTTGCCAAAGTAATTTAACCCCTACCATCTGTATGGGAGATCCGGGTTGAGCTCACAGCTCTTGTTGCTGATATTTGGAAAGTAAACTGGCAGATGAGAAATCAGTCTCTCTCTCTTTGCATATCTCTGTGTGTCTCCTTTTCACACACACAAAAAAAGAAATATAAAAGACTATAGAGTTCATGTTCCTTTTCCCAAGAACTATACCATATCTAAAGAATGCTGTACATCTTGATAGTATATTTCTTTTATTAGAACTTTTCAAATTCTACAAAGCAACCAATGTATTTTGTTAAATATTTTGAGAATAGAAAAGAAAAAAAAACATGTGAAACAGTGTGATACTTAAAATTTGGATTCTGACTTAAAGAAATTAGTAAGAATTGAAAGTTAATTGGGAAAATTCAATGTGGGTGATCTGGTACCTGGTGGGGAGTCTGCCTGTCCTGCCCACACAGGAGGTTGAGAGGGCATGGTGCAACGTGCCTCCTGGGAGAGACCTTGCAGCCTGGCTGCTGGCAGGAGGTGGGAGCCCCAGGCACATTCCCCTCAACCCCTGCCCATCTTCTGCCAATCAGGTAAACAGCTCCTGGGTGTGGCCCAGGCCCATTAGGACCACCTGAAAAGCTATTCTAGCTGCATGACCTTCAAGCTGATTGGAGAAGCATAGCAGCACCAATAGAAGCTCTATCCTATAGAATTAGTGTTGCCCGGAATTAGTCACACCTCTTCTGCCTGCCATTTAAAGTGTTCATGGTCCTTAATAAAGCAGACATGTTCACCAAAACTTGTCTCTGATGCTTCATCTTCAAGAACACCATCGCCTCACCCATGCCTACAGCACGAAGACCTCGCAGGATGAGCTGGGATGAGCTTGCAGTTCAAAGCAAAGTGGATATCTGAGGGTAAAAAGGAATTAGCACTGATTGCTCAGGCAAGACAATGGTCTAGTTGGTAAGTTTTTGAGTTGTGTTTTCTACAGATACATGCTAAAATAAATTTTGATGAAATAGCATGAATGAAAAATTATTTATGAAATGAACTAGCTATCATGGGAGAACATAGGTACTCCTAGATGCAGGGTGAAGGGTAGGGGTAAAACAAGATTGGTAATGAGTCTATAACCATAGACTCTGAGTAGCACACACAAAAGAGTTCATTATAACAGTCTCCCACTTGTTTGAATTGTTTTCTATTATTCACAGTAAAACAGAAAGGAAATTTGGGGGTTTGAAACTTTATGGATTTTAGATACTCAAAACAAAATGTGTTGACTGGGGTCAGCACTTTTGCGTATCAGATAAAGCCTCCATCTGCAGTGCCAGCATGCCATATGGTTCGAGTCCTGGCTGCTGTACTTATGATCCATCTCTCTGCTATGGCCTGCGAAAGCAGTAGAAGAGGACCCAGGCCCTTGGACCCCTGCACCCACTTGGGAGACCTAGAAAAAGCTCCTGGCTCCTGGCTTTGGATCAGCGCAGCTCCAGCCATTGCGGCAAATTGAAGAGTGAACCAGTGGATGGAAAACCTCTTTATCTGCCTCACCTTGCTCTGTGTAACTCTAACTTTCAAATAAAATAAATTATTCTTTAAAAAAGTGCAGATTTTGTGAATTTCACTATTTTTATACATACAATATATATAAACTATGCATATAATATTGACGTGCTTAAACTTTAAGATGCAAAAATTAAAAAAAATAAATTTAATATGTCACTTTAGTGGCTTAGCGCTCCTAATCAATCTTCACATCATTGTGAGCCTCCTTAAATCAATGACCTTTTTCTCTGAACATCCTCCTTTCTTTCAGCTTAAAAGGCATTTATCAAAGGCTCAGGAAAAAAATCTTTATACTTTCTATATGTATATATTATTCATCTTTATAATTATTATTTACAGATGATATGGATTCAATTTCTATCATCTGTTAATTATTATCTATTCATCTATTTCTGTTTTATGTCTATAATAATACAAATAATTATAGTTTAGATATAATTTAAGGCCAGCCCAGTATGCCACTTACCCAAATAATCAATAAGAAGTCACTTTATTTAGGGACAATAGCTTCAGGAACATTTGATTCAACCACTTCATTTTGCAAATGAGTGGAACAAGATTGAAAAGAAATTACTTATTAATAAGCATATAGCTACTTGGACTAAAGTAGCTGCTGTTGTTTCATAAACCCGATTTAGGGAAATTTGAGGACAGGACAGAAGTCTCTCAGAGTTATATTTGAGAATTATAAGTATTAATGCAATTGGTAGATATTCCAGAAAGAGAGATTTGGTCATTATAGACATTAAAATTCTTTTTAAATGTTCTGCGTACAAATCTATGGCTTAAGCTAAGAGTTTATATGTTATAATTAGTAGAAAGCAAGTTAAATATTGTGAATTTAACTACATGCTAAATGGATTGAGACTAAATTTAGCTTAATTATCTTCATCAGACCAAAGGTTACCCTGATTTAATCATTAAGAAAGGACATAATTCAGCATCTAATGTACAAGATGCAAAATCTGTCTCTGCCGCTTATCACTACACTTGGAAGGAATGTTACCTGTAACTTTTCACAATCTTTGCTTTCCTGGCTTTAATGTGAAATTAATAATGTCCATCTTAAAATAATTGTGTACCTACTGAAAGAAGTAAATATCATGGAATGTCCTATATGAATACATTGTATGTATGATAGCTATGGCAAGTATTACCAATTGTGGCTTTAAATAAATAACTCAATAAGGCTGGCGCCGTGGCTCAATAGGCTAATCCTCCACCTGCGGCGCCAGCACCCCGGATTCTAGTCCCGGTTGGGGTGCCCGATTCTGTCCCAGTTGCCCCTCTTCCAGTCCAGCTCTCTTGCTGTGGCCCAGGAGTGCAGTGGAGGATGGTCCAAGTGCTTGGGCCCTGCACCCGCATGGGAGACCAGGAGAAGCAACTGGCTCCTGGCTTCTGATCAGCATGGTGTGCCGGAAATAATAAAAAAAGAGAAAAAAAAAACTCAATAAATAAATTTCTGAATTTAAATTACTTTATTCCTAGCACACATTCCAGAAGAATTGTTTGGGAAATGGACACCCTTAAATTTCAGCATAACTCATTTAGATTTATATACTATTGACGATTTGGATCTGTTACGCAGGAAGTCAGATATGAGCTTATGTGTGTGTGACAGGCCTAAAGGGAAGATGTCCATGTCCAGCATATGAATCTGCATCTCAAAGTCATCCCGATAAAGTTTCAGGGGCAGCCCAGTATCTGCATCCTGCCCTGCCCCCTCCTACCAGATAACCTGCCAGGTGGGTGTCCCTGCCCCTTCTGCCTGATAACCTTCCAGATGCAGCCCAGTATCTGCATTTCAAATACCCTTCTCTGCATCCTAATTCTCCAGGGGGTCTTGCTCACCCTTCCTCTAAACTCAGGACCATGCCAGCTAGGCTTCCTCCTGTCTGATACCTTCAGGGGAAAACTCAGATAGGAGCTTCTTAGTATTTACATCCATAAAATACTTTGTTTCGGGAGATTTATGAAGACAAAGACCTATCTCATTAAAAACCCCAGGCCTCAACTGGACGGCACACTCAGCCCTCTGCCTCTATGCTGAGTCGCCCACCTGCCTACTCAGCTGTAATCTCTCCACTCAACCATGTAACCTCACTCCCCTCCTCTCAGTCCGAGCGACTGGGCACTCTCTCTCAGGTCCTGTCTAGAGAGGTGTCCATCCATTCTTACGGATGTCCTTTTACCTAATAAACTTTGTTACTTTACTTTCCACTATTCTGTCTCACGCCTGAATTCTTCCTTGCGTGAAGACAAGAACCCTGCCATTCTCTGGTAACAGATCCACATTAGATATTTTACAAAATGAATGATTGTATGAATTTAATATTTTTGGAAAGTATTTCTAATGATACTAAGCAAGATTGAGTATAGATTCAAAGAAACTGATTGGTAAGCAATTGTCTTTTTCTTGGAGTAATATATTATTAAAAGAAGGGTGGAAAATAATATAAAAATTGATAAAAATTAACATGAGAATTATCACGTGACCCAACAATTGCACTTTAGTGTATCTATACAAAAGATTTGAAATCAGTATATTGAAGGGGTATTTTCCTATGTTCATGTCGCTATTATATATAATAGCCTAAATAGATCAACCTAAAATGTATCAACAGATGAAGCTATAAGGAAGACACATGGCCAGCGCCGTGGCTTAACAGGCTAATCCTCCGCCTTGTGGCGCCGGCACACTGGGTTCTAATCCCGGTTGGGGCGCCGGATTCTATCCCGGTTGCCCCTCTTCCAGGCCAGCTCTCTGCTATGGCCCAGGAAGGCAGTGGAGGATGGCCCAAGTCCTAGGGCCCTGCACCCGCATGGGAGACCAGGAGAAGTACCTGGCTCCTGGCTTCGGATCAGCGAGATGCGCCGGCCGCAGCGGCCATTGGAGGGTGAACCAACGGCAAAAAGGAAGACCTTTCTCTCTGTCTCTCTCTCTATCCACTCTGCCTCCAAAAAAAAAAAAAAAAAAAAAGGAAGACACATTATATCTGTACAATAGAATAACATTTAGAAGAAGGATGCCCTGTTATTTTCAAGAACATGAATGAACCTTGAGTGCCTCATGCTAAGTGAAATGAATTTGACACAAAAAGACAAATGATGCATGAACTCATCTAGATTTGAAATCTAAAATAAATCAAAGAACAAGGGTGATTTCCTGGGCTAAGGGTGCTGAGAAATAAAGGAGATGCTGGTAAAAGTCTACAAAGTTTCAGTTAGACAAGAGGAGTTAAGTTATAGAGTCTATGAACATCAAGGTGACTATAATATTAATGTATAGTATACTTGAAAATTTCTAAGTCAGAGGATTTTCAATGTTCTCATCACAAATATGGAAAGTATGTGAGCTGATGGATGTTACTATCATTGATTTAATCATCCCATAAGTATGTGTGTGTGTCAAAATATAATTTGTACAATAAACACATACTATTTTCTTTTGTCAATTAAAATTAAAGTAAATTTAAAAAGAACTAACAGTTAGCTATTAAAAGAAAGTGCTGAGGCCATTATTGTGACATAGTGAGTAAAGCTGGGAAAAATGGAAATGAGAGTGTGGCATGGAAGTTGACTGTAGATACTAAGTCTAATCAGAAAGAAAATGCAAACAAAGGAATCTTGCATCACTTGTGCAGGCAATTGCTTTTCCTAACATACTTGTAAATGTGCTTTATATTTTACTAAAAATGGAATTCTGAGTCAGGATCTGTATCCATCATGACAGAAAATCACTTGTGAATTTCAAAGACAAGTGTGGCATATATTAAAGTTCAAGTCTTTAGTAATAGAATATGTAAATGATAAATTATGCCAGTTATCCTTTCAACCCATTTCTCAGTGGCTCTTACTTGACCTCTTAAATTATCAATAGAACTTATTGAAGAAAAGTAAGAAATACCTTGCTTGTGAAAAACTTCCACTCAGTGTATATTGAGTAAACAAGATTTTTAAAAATTGTAGCAGTTATATATAATAACTACTAGTAGTTTTTCTTCTTACGAAATCTCACTTTTATTGTATCCTCAAAGTGTCAGCCACTGTACTTGGTTATAAACATAAATTAATATTTCTTAAATATATGAAACAAATGAAATAGGCATTATGCTAGAGCAATGCTAGTTTAGGAACATTCTGATGAGTTGTCCCTGGTGTCAATTATGACACAAAAATTTATAACAACAAATGAACTAGTTACTAGAATTCTTAATTCATTAACCTTAGCCATGAAAATGACTGGTTTCCTCTTATTTCCTGTGTATATTATGAATTCTTGAACAGAAATTGAGTCACAGTTATATGCTTATTCAGATCTTAATTAGTACAGTGTATTCAATAAATACTTATTTTAGAAATGACTCAACCAACAGATTAAATTGTCATGATATTGAAAAAGTAGATTAGTAAAAAGAATACAATTTGAAATCCAATCTCTAAATTTGAATCCCTTCCCTCTTACTTACTAATTATAAGAGTTTGGTGATATCGTATATGCATATTGATTCTCTAATTCTAATCTCACAAATTAATCACCAATTTTCAAGGTTATTGTGACCATCAAATGAAACAATACCTGCAAAATTATTTTTCTCACTTTGAAATTATGATTAGGAATTTTTAAGTTCTTAATTCTTTTGATCATGCACAGAAATGACTTAAACTATTTATCAACTATCATATCTTAAACAATTGTCAGATTCTTCTAGTATGTACATAACAGAGATGACATGGAGAAAGGAAACAGAATCAAGGAATTTAGACTTTTATATAGTTTTATGGGAAAAATTGTCATCTTTGGTAGTACTTTGATGCTCTCTAAAACATTAATTTTTCATTTGTGAGACAAGAACATATTGCATTGCCTCTATAGTTTCTCAGTTCTGCTAGACATTTACAGGTTTTCAAATAAGCATAGTCATATTAAGTGAAAGTATATTAAAATACTCATTTTATAAATGTGAATATATTTGTGACTGCAAATAGTGATGTTATCGTTATGACATAAAATGTGACTGTGAATCGTATCACTACAGGTAGTCCAAACATTACCCATGTGATACTCACTGGAATGCTCTTTTGTAGTCATGATGCCCAATTCATCGTTCTTCATGTCTCCTAATGCTGCGTTTGTGAAATCCCATTTTCAATACTGGGAAACGTTTTTCTTCTGAAGGGTGAATACTATTAATTTTTAAGGTAGTGGCATCAAATGTCACATCTTCCCTTTGGTTGCTAGGACTGCACCAAACACTTCAGCTACATTCAGTGAACACAGAACTTTTGAAGCATGTCTTCATAAAACAATTCAGATACTTTTGGTTGTTCTTACTTTTTCTTCTTTTATCCTTTTTTGCTCTGTGTATATGTGCTTATACATGATAAAAACTTATTTCTTAGTTTCTATTCCTATATATTCTCACTTCAGTTTTTATTTCTTTAGCTCCATGTCTGTGTGTGAAAACATGGTAAATTAGCTCCTTAATGTACGCCCATAAGGACATTCCATCTTCTCTTCCATGAGACATATATGACTTACCAACATTTTAGTCACCAATAATTTTACATTACAGCAAACAATTTTGGCTTAGTTATCCACTTTATACTGTTTGGCATTCATAAACTTATCTCTTTTATGTATTATATATTGTACATACATGATTGAGTTTTAAAAGTTAGATATGGGCTGGCGCCGTGGCTTAACAGGCTAATCCTCCGCCTTGCGGCGCCGGCACACCAGGTTCTAATCTCGGTTGGGGCGCTGGATTCTATCCCGGTTGCCCATCTTCCAGGCCAGCTCTCTGCTGTGGCCAGGGAGTGCAGTGGAGGATGGCCCAAGTCCTTGGGCCCTGCACCCACATGGGAGACCAGGAGAAGTACCTGCTTCTTGGCTTCGGATCAGCGAGATGCTCAGGCCACAGCGGCCATTGGAGGGTGAACCAACGGCAAAAAGGAAGACCTTTCTCTCTGTCTCTCTCACTATCCACTCTGCCTGTCAAAAAAAAAAAAAGTTAGATATGTTCTTTTTTATTATTTGATAAATTACATATATTTATGGGTATAATATGATGCTTTGATACATGTTGACTTTGTAGATTATTAAATTTGGCTAGTTAACATATCATCATGCTATCTTTTTTTTTTTTTTAATTTTTGACAGGCAGAGTGGACAGTAGAGGGAGACAGAGAGAAAGGTCTTCCTTTTTGCCGTTGGTTCACCCTCCAATGGCCGCCGCGGCAGGCGCGCTGCGGCCAGTGCACCGCGCTGTTCCGATGGCAGGAGCCAGGTGCTTATCCTGGTCTCCCATGGGGTGCAGGGCCCAAGCACTTGGGCCATCCTCCGCTGCACTCCCGGGCCACAGCAGAGAGCTGGCCTGGAAGAGGGGCAACCGGGACAGGATCGGTGCCCCGACCGGGACTAGAACCCGGTGTGCTGGCGCCGCAGGCGGAGGATTACCCTGTTAAGCCACGGCACCGGCCCATGCTATCTTTTTAAAAGATTTATTTAGTTATTTCTTACAGAGTTAGAAGTAGAGGCAGAGAGAGAGAGGTAGAGAGAGGTGTCTTCCATCTACTGGTTCACTCCCCAAGTGGCCATAACTTCCAGAGCAGGGCCAGCCCAAAACCAGGAGCCTAGAGCTTCTTTCAGGTCTCCCCCATGGGTGCAGGGGCCCAAGGACTTAGGCCATTTTCTACAGCTTTCCCAGGCCATAACAGAGAGCCAGATTGGATGAGGAGCAGCTGGGACTCCAAGTGACATACACATGAGATGCTGGTACTGCAGGCGGCTGCTTTACCTGCCAAGCCACAGCGTCAGCCCCCTCATCAACTTATTTATTTATCATTTCTTTGTGGTGTGAAAATTTTAAAAACTATTTTTAAGCTATTATTATTAATAATGTGATGAATAATACATTATTGTTAACTATAGTTAGTATGTTGCACAATAGATCTAAAAAACTTATCCTGTCTAGCTGAAATTTGTACACTTTGACTGACATCTCATTTCTGTTTACCTTACATTGTTTATCTGATATCATAATTCTACTCTACTTCTATGTGTTCAACTTTTTTACATTCTATGCCTAACTTATTTTAATTAGCATACTATTAGCATGTGATCACAAAAGACAAGATCTCCCTATATTTTTAAGATTTATTTATTTGAAAGGCAGAGGCAGAGAGAGAGGGAGGTTTTCCATCCACTGGCTCACTCTCCAGATGGCCGCAACAGCTGGACCTGTGCCAATCTGAAGCCAGGAGCCAGGAGCTTTTTCTGGGTCTCCCACACAAGTGCAGAGTTCCCAAGGACTTGGGCCATCTTCTGCTTTCCCAGGCCATAGCACATTGCTAGATCGGAAGTGGAGCAGCCCGGATTCGAACAGGAGCTCACATTGGATGCTGGCACTGCAGGTGGTGACTTAACCCACTACACCACAGTACCAGCCCCAGATCTCCTTATTTTTAAAAGTTGAACAATCTTCAATAGAATAAACATACCGTATTTATTATAGTCATCCACTGATGGACACTTAGGTGAATTATTTCCATTTATTGGCTATTATGAATAATGCTACCGTTAACATGGAAATACACATATCTCTTTCAAATCCTGATTTCAGTGAGATGATCAGAAAACATGATTAATTATATTTTTAGTATGAGGAATCCCTATACTATATTGTTACATTGTTAACAACAGTGACATTTTTCTCCATAACCTTAACAACAGGTACTACTTTTCATCATTTGATAATTGAAACTCCAACAAGTATGAGGTGATATTTCATGTGGTTTTAATATGCATTTCCTTGATGAGTAGTGATGTCATATGTGTGTTCATTTATCCGTTGGTTATTTGTATGTCTACTCATGTCTTCTGCACACATTTTAATAGGGTTATTCATTTGCTTGTTATTCAATTGCGTGTGTTCTTTATATTTGGATATAAGCCCCAAGTGAAGTTTGTGATCTGCAAATAATTTTTAAGTATTTATTTGTTTGAAAGGCAGAAAGGGGAAGGTGGAGACAGAGAAAGAGAGAAATCTTCCATTAATTAGTTCACTCTTCACAGGACTACAACAACCAGGGTTGGGCCAGGCTTGAGCCATGAGCTAGGAACTCCATCCTGGCTATCATCCGCTGCTTTCCCAGGCACATTAGCAGAAAGCTGGACCAGAAGCCTTGTAGCCAGGACTCAAACTGGAAATGCTGGTATAGCAAATGTTGATTTTATCCACAGTGCCACAACACTAGTCCCAACTTGCCAATATTTTTCAACTTTATATACTATAACAATTTCCAGAGTTTATACATCACTATATTCATAAACATGTTTATGTAATTTGATTAAAGAAATTAGGCTTCTTAATGACAACCAAATATGATATACCAGGAAAAATGATGAAAACACATTGTGATTACAATCTAATTCATGGCCGGCGCTGCAGCTCACTAGGCTAATCCTCTGCCTGTGGCACCAGCACACTGCGTTCTAATCCCGGTCGGGGCACCGGATTCTGTCTCAGTTGCTCCTCTTTCAGTCCAGCTCTCTGCTGTGGCCCAGGAGTGCAGTGGAGGATGGCCCATGTCCTTGGGCCCTGTACCCACATGAGAGACCAGGAGAAGCACCTGGCTCCTGTCTTTGGATCAGCGCAACGCGCCGGCCGTAGCGGCCATCTGGGGGGTGAACCAATGGAAAAAGGAAGATCTTTCTCTCTGTCTCTCTCTCTCTCACTGTCTAACTCTGCGTGTCAAAACATAAATAAATAAAAATAAATCCAATTCATAATAAAAATATCTAATATAATGATGTCTATATTTGCTTGTTTTTCAAACTTAACAGGAGTCATAAGTCAGAAACTACTTATAATTCTATGTCTTGAGAGCAACTGATTCTCAGAAAACATAAATTGAAAGTTAAAAATTTGAAAATATATTTTCACTTTTTTGTATTAAGTAGCCTTACTATAAAATCTGATACAAAAGTATTTCTTTTAAAATTATTGTTCAGAGGACTGGCACTGTGGCGTAGCAGGTAAAAGCCATTGCCTGCAGTGCTGGCGTCTATATGGGTGCCAGTTCAAGTCCTGGCTGCTCCACTTCCCATCCAGCTCTCTGCTATGGCCTGGGAAAGCAGAAGATGGCCCAAGACATTGGGCCCATGCACTAGTGTGAGAGACTCTCTCTCCCTCTCCCTCCCTGTCCTCCTCCCTTTTCCCCTCCCCTCCCCTCCCCCTTCCCCTCTCTGTAACTCTTTCAAATAAAATAAATAAATCTTTAAAATAATGATGTTTCAGATTTTTATCAGTGAAACTCTCAGTTTTAAGTTTCCTGTATAGTTAAAGTGGGTCCTTGCATACAAAAATGATAGTATGCTTTCAATTGTAATCCTATTTATTTGGTTGGATTGTCATTTCAACATATTATCTTTTCCACAATCTTTTCTCGACCCAAAAAATAGATGAAAACTAAAATTATTTTTATACAATGAAGTCCAAGTTTATGTCTCTAGTGTTTTGAATTAATAATTAATAAAGATCAACATGTAGATGTGAATTAATACTTTACTACTAAAATATTAGCATAACATTTCAAGAGTAAATTGCTTCCAAAACAATCTCAATACAAATGATCAAGAAAAATTATTTACTTCCACTTCCATATATTCCAATTACAATTTATTTTTCAAGGTGGGAAAATAAATTATGAAGATATAATTCTTGTTAAAACAGATAGAAAAAACATTTTCAGGCTGATATAAATGTCTCATTAGCATTGATTTTGGAGGGCTTCATGTAGTCAAAATAAAACTAAGCTCATATGAAATACGGGTGATATTACTTATAATTCACAGGCTTCAAGATGGTGATTTAGAAAATAACCCAATGAAAATGCTTTAAAAATATACAAGATTTAAAAATTGATAATGTTAATAACACTTCTTTACTCTTCAGACTTAATTCACCTCTTTGTGGATAAAAATCAATAATGAAGAAAAGTTTTTTTCCCAAAGAAATAAAATCAGAAAAAATTATTTTAAAAACTCCATAAGGCTAACCTAATGGAGTCATAGATTTTAAAATAAACTTTAAAGTAACATTAAAGATAATCGAATTCATAGTATTTAACTTTATAGAAAATAAAACCAAACTCAGAAATTTAATTGTTTTTTTTCTTAAATTTTAAGACCTCATGATCCATTGAATAATAAATTATTATACATATGATATGCTTAGGAAAATAAGCAATAAAATATATTAAATGCAAAGCCTTACTATAAAATGATACATATTTACATATAAATATGCATTGTAAGACATGCACATGTGTATATACATGTGTATGTATGTATATAAATATCATATAAATGCATATATGTATTCAAGAATATGTTGCATAAATTAAATAACATGCAACCAAAGGGATCATTACCATTACACAAAAGATATTTAAAGGTCAAAATAACTAGAGATAGAGTGAAAAATATTATAAGGTAAATCACATATAGTATTACAAACCATACCTACTGCAATGTTATTCCATTGAAATAATGCTATTTTTATAATAAAGAATAGGTACTACTGAATTATAATGGGCTAGAATTTACAGAAACAGAGGATTATATGTTTCAGAAAGCACTTTAACATTTATCTGCCTCTAAAAAATAATATATAAAGTGGAATAGAAATTGTCACTTACACATTTCCTATTTTTAATTGAAAAGAACAAGGAAATATAGGGTATAATATTAGAATTTAAAATATGCAGGGCCAGTGCTGTGGCTTGGAGGGTAAAGCTGCTGCAGCAGTGCTGGCATCACATATGGGTGCTGGTTCAAGCATCGGCTGTTCCACTTCCAATCCAGCTCTCTGCTAAGGTCTGGGAAAGCAGATGATGGCCCAAGTGCTTGGGTCCCTGCACGCATGTGGGAGATCTGGAAGAAGTTCCTGGCTCCTGGCTTTGGATTGGCACAGCGCCAGTCATTGCAGCCAACTGGAGAGAGAACCAGCAGATGGAAGACCTCTCTCTCTCTCTTCCTCTCCTTCTCTCTTTCTGTAATTCTGACTTTCAAATAAATAAATAAATCTTTTAAAAAAAGCTAATTGCAGATTTCTTTCTTCTGTGCATATTAGCTTTGCTTGCTAATGGCTTAGAGTTTATCTTGTGAAACTATGTGGGCCCAAATTCCAAGAAACTGAGAAAGGACACAACCCAAGTGTTTTGTCTAAGATGACAGACATGAGCCTTGTACCTATTATCTTACAGACATATCTTTGGTTTGTTATTGTTCCTGGGTTTGTTATTGTTAACTGTTATCTTACAATAATATTCTGTTTTTTTTTATTATTGTTCACTGCATACAAGGGGTTCAACATTGTGAGCACTAGTGGACAGAATACTATAAAAAGCTTTGTAACTTGCTGTTGGGGGTCGCACTTGGTAAGGAGTGCCTGTCCCAATTCGTTGCCTTCCCTCTCATTTTAAATAAAATTCATTTGTGACTGTCACTGGTTTTTGTAATACTTTATTTTAGCTGACAAGTGGATGCAACAATATGAGGCTAAGTAGAGACAAGATAACTTGCTTTAAGAACTCCCTGAGGGTAAATGGCTTGTGATCTAAATTATATCCTGATTTCTTATTTTTATTGCAAGCTTAAATGTGTTTGAGTATGCTTTAGTACATAAAGTAATAATAAATTTTGTATTTATAAATTGAAATACAAATCTACATTCTGTCCTTGAAAATTTATTACATATCTTTAAATGTGTCTCATCATTGATTAAAAATTACTTCATAGCAATATAATTCTCTATATGGAATTAAGCTCTGACAATGCACACAGAAATGAATTCAAGACAAAACAAAAGTAAAACAAAAATATTGGAAATTAGTCAATTTTAGTTAAAAATAAATTGATCTCATCAATATTAATTTGAATAATGTTCTAAGGAAATTTTTTATAGCTTATTAAATGCACTGGTAAGTTAATTTAAAAATGTTGCAAAGGTAACATGCAAAAATTTGGTTCATATTCTGCAAAGCAGCCTGTTTATGAAGACATATATTTGTGGTAATAATGCCATAAAACAATCACTGCAGCATGAAATTCATGACTTCATGCCTGATCAACAAACCTCTATTTCCAGAAATCATATTGACTACATAATTTATTAATCATCATATTGTTACTCAAATTATGAGTCCTTGCCCCGCCAACTATCCTTTTATTAAAAAAGAAATCGTTTTGATAAGTTTATCTATGTCATTATATGACTATTTTACTGTGAAAAAGTATTTAAAATAACTTTAAAAAGATACACAAGGAGATAACAATATGACTGAGAAAAATCTAGTGAAGGAAAAATTAACACATGTAGCACTAAAATTTAAAATGCAAGTCATTTACAAGTAAGTTGAAGAAAATCAGTGAAGGAAGATCACAAATCTTTTGGGTTTGTAGCTAGCATTCACAAAGTAGTACATATTAATGATCAAATTGTTTTACACTCATTAGATAAAAACAGCTACGTAATGAGCAGACACACATTCTCCTCTAAGAATCCTGATGAAACAGTTATTGTGAGATGTTATAAATTTTTTTTTAATGATAGGGCTGAATAGAATGTGACAGAATCAAAGGGTCATTGTAACTGCATGCTGAGGCAGAGGTCAGCAAATGTGAACCATGTATAACCTTATTATCATCATGTGATCATGTTGCTGAATCCAAGTATCATTTTTCACATGTCTCAAAAGCAAGTCTGTATGTCCTCCCTAAGTAGTAATTTTTTCCAGCTCAATTTATGCTAAGGTTTGGACAACTGTAAATTCAAGACTATAGCCCTGAAAGTAGATTACACTACAATGTAAGAATTCTCAGGCTACGTATTGAAATATTAAAAAGAAATTGAAATTTAAAGGCCTTCTTTAGCTGAACTAATATGTTATCAAAATATCAAAAGATTCCTTAGTAGTTAAGTGAGAAAAAGAGGAGCTAAAGTAGCACAGTTAGCACATGCTAATTATTGCAATAATAAAATAAATTAAAAAGGAAGTGCACATATTTACAACTTAAGTTCATATATTGAATAGATATATGAAAAGTATCTCAAAATAGGAAGATAACAGATACTCTTCATACTTTTTCTCTGTTAACTGATTCTTTTAAAAATATTTTTCTACATTCAATTGTTGTATATAGATGTTGCCTATATTCCACTTAACTAGCATGTTTTTGCTCTTTACTTATTAGACATCTTATTTTGTGAAGTATTAAGTCCTTTTGCTGTAATGTAAGTTTAAAATATCCTATAAAAAACAGAGGGAGAAGGAGGAGGGAGGAAAGAAAGGAGGGTGGGAATACTATTATGTTCTTAGAATTGTATCTACATACCTCATTGAATCTGTTAAAAACTAATTATAAGTTAAAGTTAAAAAAAGGAAATGCAAATAACTACATAAATATATAAAACTGAAATGAGATACCACTAAAAAAGTTATAAAATTTAACTTCCAAATAGGTATTCATATATATTTAAAATTATGAGTTGTAGTAAAAATGAAAGGAAACTTAGCTGCCTAAAGTTCTTTATTCCTCATAAAACAAGAAAAATAATAAAAGATACATTCAATTTGATAGTGATATCAGAAATGACTCCTTAAAATATATATCAAAATGTGGCCCCTTAAAGTTTCCCAGAAGTGCCATGTGGGATGCCACATATATTACCAGAATTTAGAATGCCATATGATATTACCATATGCTTATTAATGAATCCCCAATATTAATAAGCCAGAGAGGGTTCTTGCCTAATATTTAGAGAATTCTAAATATCGGCATAAATAAACGAGGCAGCATGGTACATTTTAAGCTTTTATTTAGGGAGAAATGTGCATAGGAGAGTGAGGGCTTTATCTAAGAGAGAGAGGTAAATCTGGGTTCATATCAAGCACCAGGAACCAGGCATGTGGAAGAGCATCTAAGCCAGGAACCCTAGGGCAGTGGCCTGAAGGCCATGCACCCTGGAGGTACAGGGATATGGCCAGCCTCCTCCTGGCTAGAGGCCAGGGTAAAGAAGAAGCCTGTGTCCTAGGCTTTTAACCCACTTCCAAAGGGGAGTGGTTGATTAATCTGATTGGCTGGTGGGCATCCAGGTGTGGCCAGGTAAGGGCATGAGGTCACACAGGGGCTTGGGGAAGGTATCAGATAGGGCATGAGGTCACACAGGTGGGTGGCGAAGGTGTGGTCTTCCAGCTCACAAACCTAATCAGTTTTAGCCTGTATGCCTGCCTACTTCAATAGGATGGAACAAAAATACAAAAATTAGGATTATGATTTATAAATAGAAGAAATTTTGACATTGAAAAATACTTGCAATAAAACTAATAAATCTAAAAGATTCTTGGGAAAATGCAAATTAATACCTGTTCTTAAAACAGCAAAAAAAAAAAAGATTATTTCAAAAGAAAAAATTGCATCAGCTAAAATTAAACTAACAAAGAACATTTCATCATAAACTATTGCAGGAGAGAAGAGGATAGTATTCAAAGTGAGTTCAATTTTCCTGTTTTAAAAGATCTGGTCGCTAACTGGCTTCACTGGAAGTAAAAGTAATCTCCCTCCAATCTTAACAGGAGGTAGCTTTGTAACTCTGAGTTAGGCTCCCACAGAAGTTCTTACTCTCCCACTCAGACTGAAAATAAGGGAGTTATCTTCCAAGATGATTACATTTCAAAGGGATGGTTCCAGGTACTTGAGAAAGACTTTCCTGGGTCATTAAGCTGTCAAGAGGCTTTCAAAAGATTTACATCTCAAAGGAACAAAGAAAGAATTCACAATTAGAGGCCTAGAGCCAGGAGGAAGTCTGTCTAAACTTTAGTCAAGTGGAGGAAAATACTCCAAGACCGCAAGTATTCGTAAGTTTAATTTTCAATCCATATATAATATAGCACACAATTATCATAATAATTTATATCCTAATATTATATATCTGATATAAAATTGCTTTATATCAGAAAAAGACTCCTTCCTAGTCATAATCATGATACCTAAATATTACAAGCACCAGTGTAAAACACCACCCAATCTCATTTCTGAGAATCTACACACACTAAACATGCTTAAGTAAATTTTATATTAATATGGATTGATACAGCTGGCATTAAAGGAAAAACCATTGACAAAGTGGGGTTGTGTGTGAGTGAATTGTCTAGTTGGGATAGAGTTGATATACTTACAAGGGGTTGGTTAGTTCAAGAGAGTTAGATGAAGGAATGATTTAGAAGAGTATGAACCAACTCAGGAGGAAACAATAGGAATAGTGAAATTCTTAGGATGGACAGTAGTGGTCAGGAGTGATAACATTATCACATTGAGTTCAGAAAATGAATTACATGTAATCCTGAAAGATGTGACCAAGTAGAATCTGATAGTGAATGGAGCCCCGTGAAAACTAGGGTGGTGGACCACGAATGTCTGGGGTGGTGTAAAAATATATAGTCATTGATAGAACCACAATGAATTTAAAAAGAGAGGCAGGTATAAAATATCCTCTTTTCTCTCTGCCCCACTCTAAAATTCCTGACTGTGCTATCACTGGTCAAAGATGCCTTCCAGGTAAGCCTAACAGAGCCAAGTGTTGTAAATGTATTTGGAATTTCAAAAGGATAGTAGGGCTGGCGCCGCAGCTCACTGGGCTAATCCTCCGCCTGTAGCGCCAGTACCCTGGTTCTAGTCCCGGTTGGGGCGCCGGATTCTGTCCCAGTTGCTCCTCTTCCAGCCCAGCTCTCTGCTGTGGCCCAGGAAGGCAGAGGAGGATGACCCAAGTTCTTGGGCCCTGCACCCGCATGGGAGACCAGGAGGAAACACCTGGCTCCTGGCTACGGATCATTGCAGTGCGCCACAACACACCGGCCATAGCGACCACTTGGGGGGTGAACCAACGGAAAAAGGAAGAGCCTTCTTTCTGTCTCTCTCTCTCACTGCATAACTCTGCCTGTCAAAAAAAATTTAAAAATAAAAATAAAAAAGGATAGTTAGCATTGGAACCCAATTTCAAATGAGTCTCTAAATTTCTAGATGTATGCATTTTGTTGAACATAAGACTACATTGATTGGAATATGGCATTTGAATTATACTGAAAAATTAAAATAAAACATGGTGATTAAAAATAGTTTTCTGTAGGGGGCGGAGCCAAGATGGCGGATAGTGAGGACGTGCGCCTTAGTTTGGGAAAATAAAGTTTCATAAAAGTGGAATTACTGTAGCCTCAGGAAAAGACTCAAGAAAAAAACTGCAGAGGAAACGCTTCCGGATCTAGTGGATATGAAACAGAGGACTTACAGGGATCCCACCGCGTGGAAAACCAACCGAGACGAGCCGAGCGGCGGGAGACGAGCCAGAGCCACAGAATCTCGCCAGCGCGGGAACGGAGGAGGGTAAGACAAAGACCTCAGAAACCCGAGACATTGGTGGTGGGGGAACAGAGGCCTCTCCCTTCACTCACCAAGCAAAACAAAGAGCACCGTGATTTTACATATGTAAAGCGCAGCCAAACTCAGTAACTTTAGCAAAACTCCAGAACACATTGAGGGCTGCATAAACTCTTTGTGTGGTCTCAGGGGTAGATCAACCGAATACTCACAGAGGCCAGATTTCAACTACCCTCAACTCCACTCCTAACTGAGTCAAAAAAAAAAAAAAAAAAAAAGAGAGAGAGAGCGAGCCAGCAAGGAGCAAGTGAGTGAGCAATCTGGGAGAGTCGCTCTTTACACAGCCTTAAACCTGAAGAATCTAGCATAGCTCTCTGGCAACACCCATCACAGCCCCTAAGGACCCAACAAAGCAGACAGCTCACTTAGAGGCATAGCATCACGAGAAAAAAAAACACCACAGAAAAAAAAAAAAAAAACACCATAAATTATCTCCAACATGCCAAACAACAAACATAGAAGCCGAGGTAACAAGAGCAAGGAAGACACTATGACGCCCCCAAGTGAACAAGACACGCCAATGCAAGATTATGAAGATGAAGAGATAGAGGAAATGCAAGAAGCAGATCTCAAAAAATTGATAAGAACATTAAGAAGTTCTCAAAAACAAATTCTTGAACTACAGAAATCCTTCATGGACAAGATAGAAAATCTCTCCCATGAAAATGAAATATTAAGGAGGAATCAAAATGAAATGAAACAACTAGTAGAACAGGAAACTGAGATAGTGACAAAAAACCACAATGAAATGAAGAACTCAATAGATCAAATGGCAAACACATTAGAGAGCCTTAAAAACAGAATGGGTGAAGCAGAAGAGAGAATATTGGAATTAGAAGACAGAGAACAGGAAAGGAAACAGGCAAACCAAAGAAAAGAAGAAGAAATCAGAAATCTAAAAAATACTGTCAGGAATCTACAAGATACTATTAAATAACCCAACATTCGGGTTCTAGGAGTTCCTGAAGGCATGGAGAGGGAGAAAGGATTAGAAGGCATTTTCAGTGAGATACTAGCAGAAAATTTCCCAGGTTTGGAGAAGGACAGAGACATCCTAGTACAGGAAGCTCATAGGACCCCTAATAAACATGATCAAAAGAGATCCTCACCACGACACGTCGTAATCAAACTCACCACAGTGAAACACAAAGAAAATATCCTAAAATGTGCAAGAGAGAAACGTCAGATTACTCTCAGAGGATCTCCAATTAGACTTACAGCTGACTTCTCATCAGAAACCCTGCAAGCCAGGAGAGAATGGCGAGACATAGCCCAGGTACTAAGAGAGAAAAACTGCCAGCCCAGAATATTATATCCTGCAAAGCTCTCATTTGTGAATAAAGGTGAAATAAAGACCTTTCACAGCAAACAGAAATTAAAAGAATTTGTCGCCACTCGTCCAGCCCTGCATAAGATGCTTAAAGATGTGTTACATACAGAAACACAGAAACACGGTAATCGATATGAAAGAAGGTAAAGGAAGGAAACCTCACAGCAAAAGACCACAAGAATCTCAAACCAGATATTAGAAAATATCTTTGGCAAATGGCAGGGCAAAGTTACTCCTTCTCAATAGTCACATTGAATGTTAATGGCTTGAACTGTCCAGTTAAAAGACACCGATTGGCTGATTGGGTTAAGGAACAAAACCCATCTTTTTGCTGCTTACAAGAAACTCATCTTTCCAACAATGATCCATACAGACTGAAAGTGAAAGGCTGGAAAAAGATATACCATGCCAACAGAAATGAAAAAAGAGCGTGCGTAGCCATCTTAATATCGGACAACATAAACTTTACCACAAAAACTGTCAGGAGAGACAAAGAGGGGCACTATTTAATGATTAAGGGATCCATTCAACAGGAAGATATAACAATTATCAATGTATATGCACCTAATCACAGGGCACCAGCTTATTTAAAAGACTTGTTAAGGGACTTAAAGGGAGACTTAGACCCCAATACAATAGTACTGGGGGACTTCAATACTCCACTCTCAGAGATAGACAGATCAACAGGACAGAAGATCAACAAGGAGACAGCAGATTTAAATGACACTATAGCCCAAATGGATCTAACAGATATCTACAGAACATTTCATCCTACTTCTAAGGACTTTGCATTCTTCTCAGCAGTATATGGAACCTTCTCTAGGATTGACCACATACTAGGCCATAAAGCAAGTCTCAGCAAATTCAAGAGAATTAGAATCATACCATGCAGCTTCTCAGACCACAAAGGAATGAAATTGGAAATTAGCAACTCGGGAATCCCCAGAGCACATGCAAACACATGGAGATTGAACAACATGCTCCTGAATGAACAATGGGTCATAGAAGAAATTAAAAGAGAAATCAAAAGTTTTCTGGAAGTAAATGAGGATAACAGCACAACATACCAAAACCTATGGGATACAACAAAAGCAGTGTTAAGAGGAAAATTTATATCAATAGGTACCTACATCAAGAAATTGGAGAGGCACCAAATAGATGAGCTTTCAAGTCATCTCAAGGATCTAGAAAATCTGCAGCAAACCAAACCCAAACCCAGTAGAAGAAGGGAAATAACTAAAATCAAAGAAGAAATCAACAGGATTGAATCCAAAAAAACATTACAAAAAATCAGCCAAACGAGGAGCTGGTTTTTTGAAAAAATAAACAAAATTGACACCCCATTGGCCCAACTAACTAAAAAAAGAAGAGAAAAGACCCAAATCAATAGGATCAGAGATGAAAAAGGAAACATAACAACAGACACCACAGAAATAAAAAGAATCATCAGAAATTACTACAAGGACTTGTATGCCAGCAAACAGGGAAATCTATCAGAAATGGACAGATTCTTGGACACATACAACCTCCCTAAATTGAGCCAGGAAGACATAGAAAACCTAAACAGACCCATAACTGACACAGAAATTGAAACAGTAATAAAGGCCCTCCCAACAATGAAAAGCCCAGGACCAGATGGATTCACTGCTGAGTTCTACCAGACATTTCGAGAAGAACTAACTCCAATTCTTCTCAAACTATTTAGAACAATCGAAAAAGAGGGAATCCTCCCAAATTCTTTCTATGAAGCCAGCATCACCTTAATTCCTAAGCCGGAAAAAGATGCAGCATTGAAAGAGAATTACAGACCAATATCCCTGATCAACATAGATGCAAAAATCCTCAGTAAAATTCTGGCCAATAGAATGCAACAACACATCAGAAAGATCATCCACCCAGACCAAGTGGGATTTATCCCTGGTATGCAAGGATGGTTCAACGTCCGCAAAACAATCAACGTAATACACTACATTAACAGGCTGCAGAAGAAAAATCATATGATTCTCTCAATAGACGCAGAGAAAGCATTTGATAAAATACAACACCCTTTCATGATGAAAACTCTAAGCAAACTGGGTATGGAAGGAACATTCCTCAATACAATCAAAGCAATATATGGAAAACCCAGGGCCAACATCCTATTGAATGGGGAAAAGTTGGAAGCATTTCCACTGAAATCTGGTACCAGACAGGGATGCCCACTCTCACCACTGCTATTCAATATAGTTCTGGAAGTTTTAGCCAGAGCTATTAGGCAAGAAAAAGAAATTAAAGGGATACAAATCGGGAAGGAAGAACTCAAACTATCCCTCTTTGCAGATGATATGATTCTTTATTTAGGGGACCCAAAGAACTCTACTAAGAGACTACTGGAACTCATCCAAGAGTTTGGCAAAGTAGCAGGATATAAAATCAATCCACAAAAATCAACAGCTTTTGTATACACAGGCAATACCACGGCTGAGGAAGAACTTCTAAGATCAATCCCATTCACAATAGCTACAAAAACAATCAAATACCTTGGAATAAACTTAACCAAGGACGTTACAGATCTCTACGATGAAAACTACAAAACCTTACAGAAAGAAATAGAAGAGGATACCAAAAAATGGAGAAATCTTCCATGCTCATGGATTGGAAGAATCAATATCATCAGAATGTCTATTCTCCCAAAAGCAATTTATACATTCAATGCAATACCAATCAAGATACTGAAGACATTCTTCTCAGATCTGGAAAAAATGATGCTGAAATTCATATGGAGACACAAAAGACCTCGAATAGCCAAAGCAATCTTGTACAACAAAAACAAAGCCGGAGCATCACAATACCAGATTTCAGGGCATACTACAGGGCAGTTGTTATCAAAACAGCATGGTACTGGTACAGAAACAGATGGATAGACCAATGGAACAGAATAGAAACACCAGAAATCAACCCAAACATCTACAGCCAACTTATATTTGATCAAAGTTCCAAAACTAATCCCTGGAATAAGGACAGCCTATTCAATAAATGGTGCTGGGAAAATTGGATTTCCATGTGCAGAAGCTTGAAGCAAGACCCATACCTTTCACCTTATACAAAAATTCACTCAACGTGGATTAAAGACTTAAATCTACGACCCGAAACCATCAAATTATTAGAGCGCATTGGAGAAACCCTGCAAGATATAGGTACAGGCAAAGACTTCTTGGAAAAGACCCCAGGAGCACAGGCAGTCAAAACCAAAATTAACATTTGGGATTGCATCACATTGAGAAGTTTCTGTACTGCAAAAGAAACAGTCAGGAAAGTGAAGAGGCAACCGACAGAATGGGAAAAAATATTTGCAAACTATACTACAGATAAAGGGTTGATAACCAGAATCTACAAAGAAATCAAGAAAATCCACAACAACAGAACAAACAACCCACTGAAGAGATGGGCCAAGGACCTCAATAGACATTTTTCGAAAGAGGAAATCCAAATGGCCAACAGACACATGAAAAAATGTTCAAGATCACTAGCAATCAGAGAAATGCAAATCAAAACCACAATGAGGTTTCACCTCACCCTGGTGAGAATGGCTCACATCCAGAAATCTACCAACAATAGATGCTGGAGAGGATGTGGGGAAAAAGGGACACTAACCCACTGTTGGTGGGAATGCAAACTGGTTAAGCCACTATGGAAGTCAGTCTGGAGATTCCTCAGAAACCTGAACATAACCCTACCATACAACCCAGCCATCCCACTCCTTGGAATTTACCCAAAGGAAATTAATTTGGCTAATAAAAAAGCCATCTGCACATTAATGTTTACTGCAGCTCAATTCACAATAGCTAAGACCTGGAACCAACCCAAATGCCCATCAACAGTAGACTGGATAAGGAAATTATGGGACATGTACTCCATAGAATACTATACAGCAGTAAGGAACAATGAAACCCAGTCATTTGCAACAAGATGGAGGGATCTGTAAAGCATCATGCTGAGTGAATTAAGCCAGTCCCAAAGAGACAAATTTCATTTGTTTTCCCTGATTGGTGACAACTAACTGAGCACCAAAGGGGAAACTTGTTGAAGTGAAATGGACACTATAAGAAACAATGACCTGATCAGCTTTTGTCCTGACTCTAGATGTACAATGTAATACTTTATCCTTTTTAGTATTTGTTGTTGTTGTTGTTGTTCTAGTACTAGTGGTTGAACTCTGTAATTAACACACAATTATTCTTAGGTGTTTAAATTTTAAGTGAAAAGTGATCCCTGTTAAATTTAAGAGTGGAAAAAGAGAGGGAGGAGATGCACAATTTGGGACATGCACAATCAGTCTTGCCCCAAATGATGGAGTTAGAAATGTGCCAGGGGATTCCAATAAAATCCCATCAAGGTGGCATGTACCAATGCCATCTCACTAGTCCAAGTGATCAATTTCAGTTCACATTCGATGGCTTGGATAGGTCTAAGAAACAAAGGGAGAGAGATTTACCACGCCTAACCTGGGAGTGTCATCTTTGACACACCCTCAGCCCTGAGGAACCAAACACAGCTCTCAGTCCACACTCATCTCAAGCCTCTAAGGCTCCACCGAAAGCAGACAGTCCACTTAATATAGAGCCATAGTGTAATAAGAAAAAAACACCACAGTGAAGAAACCAAATATCTCCAACATGCCAAACAACAAACGCAAAAACCGAGGTAACAAGAGCAAGGAAGACACTATGACGCCCCCAAGTGAACAAGACACGCCAATGCAAGATTATGAAGATGAAGAGATAGAGGAAATGCAAGAAGCAGATCTCAAAAAATTGATAAGAACATTAAGAAGTTCTCAAAAACAAATTCTTGAACTACAGAAATCCTTCATGGACAAGATAGAAAATCTCTCCCATGAAAATGAAATATTAAGGAGGAATCAAAATGAAATGAAACAACTAGTAGAACAGGAAACTGAGATAGTGACAAAAAACCACAATGAAATGAAGAATTCAATAGATCAAATGGCAAACATATTAGAGAGCCTTAAAAACAGAATGGGCGAAACAGAAGAGAGAATATCAGACTTAGAAGACAGAGAACAGGAAAGGAAACAGGCAAACCAAAGAAAAGAAGAAGAAATTAGAAATCTAAAAAATATTGTCGGGAATCTACAGGATACTATTAAAAACCCAACATTCGGGTTCTAGGAGTTCCTGAAGGCATGGAGAGGGAGAAAGGATTAGAAGGCATTTTCAGTGAGATACTAGCAGAAAATTTCCCAGGTTTGGAGAAGGACAGAGGCATCTTAGTACAGGAAGCTTATAGAACCCCTAATAAACATGACCAAAAGAGATCCTCACCACGACACGTCGTAATCAAACTCACCACAGTGAAACATAAAGAAAAGATTCTAAAAGGTGCAAGAGAGAAACGTCAGATTACTCTCAGAGGATCTCCAATTAGACTCACAGCAGACTTCTCATCAGAAACCCTACAAGCTAGAAGGGAATGGCGAGACATAGCCCAGGTACTAAGAGAGAAAAACTGCCAGCCCAGAATATTATATCCTGCAAAGCTCTCATTTGTGAATGAAGGTGAAATTAAGACTTTTCATAGCAAACAGAAACTGTAAGAATTTGGTGCCACTCATCCTGCCCTGCAAAAGATGCTTAAAGATGTGTTACACACAGAAGCACAGAAACATGGTCACCAATATGAAAGAAGGTAAAGGAAGGAAACCTCACAGCAAAAGATCACAGGAAGCTCAATTTCTCTTTGACATAGAATTAAACTCTGATGCTCTGTTAAAGCAATGTGTTAAAGTAATCTAAAAACAAAAAGCAATTCAAATCAATTGGCAATCTACAAAAAGAGTTAAAGATTTTAAAAGCTATTATTAAAATTGCTATATTGGTCTATTATGCTATGTTATATGTGTGTACATATTGTATGTCCACATGGGGAAATTTTATTAAGAGTTTTATTTTAAATGGCTTATAGATAAGATTGTCCATAAATTTAAGCTGCTAAAATCAATCAAAGATACATTTTAATTTGTATGACCTGAATCTGTGTATCATATGTTTTAAACTTGTTGGTAGAAAGAAACTAAAAACATTTTATATGGTTGTGCCTAAGTTTACTGGTTAAACAAACTACACCATGTTAGATATTTAAGAGGTGTTTTCAAATACATGACTCTTAAAATTTATAGAAGGCATTGGACCTTCTGGTAAATGTTTTCTTAAGTTGTTATCTAATGATTGAAACGGTTTGCTAAGTATTCATGTAATATTGCTATTGTCAGCAAGCGATCTAGGACTTGCTCCCTCATTTCTCTATTCTAAGCCAAACATGTTCTTTCATTTCTCTATTCTCTTCAAGGTAGGAAACTAATTTATTATAAAGGAATCTGTAGGACACAGAATTTAATCTTTAGACCTTATAAAAGAGACGGCTAACATTTTTCTGTAATAGCAGAGCCAAAATAAGAACTTAAATAATAATCTCATAGCTAGATTCACTTCGCCATCAGTGAAGTATACAGTAAGTAGAAAAAACATCCCTTTCAGACAAAAGGGAAAGAAAGTTTTAAAGTGAGAATATAATTTTCCTCATGGGCATTGTCTACCTTAGAAAAACTACTACAGAACATGCCTGTGACTATAGACTTGTAGTTCAGGTCACCGAAGATTAGAGATGGGATTTGGGCACTCCCTTGACTTGCATCCTCTGGTCTGCTTTAACACAAACCAGGAGGAAAAGAAAGCTAGGCATCAGAAGTAATGGATGGCAGGCCTATTAATGGCTGATCTGTACAGTGATCTGCCCTCAAGGAGACCCAACAGGCCAGTCCACTGCAGTGGCTTTCAATGTGGTAAGCCTGGGCTTCAGCAGAAGTCAACTTGTGAAGAGCCCTGGCAGCTCTGCCAAGAGTTGGATCACTGGAAATGGACCTGCCCTGGAGTCGAAGGATGTCTAGGTCAGAGCCACAGATCTTATTGGCTCTAAGCTGAAAAGCCCTTCACTCAGCCCAACTTCCAAAGTGACCACTGCAGCTGAGGGGATGGTCAAGTAGGGTCAGCAACATTGCAGGCAGAACAGTAAATTTCTTGTTAGAGATGCCCCCTGCCTTTACCTGGCCAGCTCTCCTCCCAGGCCAGCCAAGTAATGAAAGTCAACAGAGTGCCTTCCCCTAGGAGGTTCACACCTCCCTTAGGATGTACCCCATGTGAAGAGATAGATAGGTCTGAGTCTCTTAACTTCCAAGGCCTAAAGCCCACCAGATTATTATCAAGCCCCTTCTATCAGGTTCTATTTGCCTCTCAATCAGAAAACTTAATTGTATCTTAGACAGCACCTTTCTTAGCTCCTCTAATAATGACTCTGTCCTTTGTTCAAGACCCTGTCTAGTGCACTTGGGCCTCATTCCTTTGTAATCATAACCTCTACTCTACCACCAATAGCTCTACTCCCAACCTGTGTGTACTGATGGTCCTCTTCCCCACTTAATGCTGTATAATTGTTCAAACCTGGTAAATGCCACTCGTAGGATCATTGGTTACTATCCTCACTCTGTCTTTTATGACCTTGTCTAAATATGATCAGAGTTGGCAAACTTGGAAGGCTTCCATAGCCTTGGCAACTCATGACGAGAGCCTAGGGTGGTTACTGGCGCCATAAACTAGAGTGCAATTTGTTGGGTCAACAACAGGAGTCACTGTGCACTTGCTCTTCATGTGGGATCTCTGTCCTTAATGTGCTGTACATTGTGATTTAATGCTATAACTAGTACTCAAACAGTATGTTTCACTTTGTGTTTCTATGTGGTTGCAAACTGTTGAAATCTTTATACTAAATTGATCTTCTGTATATAAAGAGAATTGAAAATGAATCTTGATGTGAATGGAAGGGGAGAGGGGGCGGGAAAGGGGAGGGTTGTGGGTGGGAGGGAAGTTATGGGAGGGGGAAGCCATTGTAATCCATAAGCTGTACACTGGAAATTTATATTCATTAAATAAAAGTTAAAAAATAAATAAATAAATAAATAAATAAAAATTAAAATTAAAAAAAAAAGAAACAAAGGGATCACACAAACAAGACAAGTGTCTGCTAATACTAACTGATAGAATCAAAAAGGGAGAGAAAGATCCAACATGGGAACTGGGATACACAGTAGACTCATAGAATGGCAGATGTCCTAAACAACACTCTCATCTCAGAATCAGCCCTTAAGGCATTTGGACCTGGCTGAAGAGCCCATGAGAGTATTGTAGGCATGGAAAGCCAAGATACCATGGAAAAGAAAAAAAGAAGAAGACCTAAATGAAAGATCTCTGTGAGTGAGATCCCAGTGGAAAGAACGGGGCCATCAAAGAAGGAGGTACCTTTCTCTGAAGGGAGGAGAGAACTTCCACTTTGACTGTGACCCTATCGGAATAGGATCAAAGTCAGCGAACCCTGAAGGCTTCCATAGCCCTGGCAACTCATGACTAGAGCCTAGGGAGATTACTGACGCCATGAACAGGAGTGTCAAATTGTTAAGTCAGCAACAAGAGTCACTGTGTACTTACATCCCATGTGGGATCTGTCCTTAATGTGTTGTCTAATGTGCAGTGATGCTATAACTAGTACTGAAACAGTATTTTTACACTTTGTGTTTCTGCGTGGGTACAAACTGATGAGATCTTTACTAATTATATACTGAATCGATCTTCTGTATTTAAAGATAATTGGAAATGAACAAAAAAAACCCTGGTGTTAAATTGGAAATGGCATAGAAAATTAATTAATTTTTAAAAAATATTATGTAGGATCTCTGCCTTTAATGTGCTGTACACTCTTATTTAATGCTATAACTAGTACTCCAACAGTATTTTTTTTTCACTTTGTGTTGCTATATGGGGGCAAACTGTTGAAATCGTTACCTAATTTATACTAAACTGATCTTTTGTATATAAAGAGAATTGAAAATGAATCTTGATGTGATTGGAAGGGGAGAGGGAGCGGGAAAGGGGAGGGTTGTGGGTGGGAGGGAAGTTTTGGGAGGGGGAAGCCATTGTAACCCATAAGCTGTACTTTGGAAATTTATATTCATTAAATAAAAGTTTAATAAAAAATAGTTTTCTGTATTTATTTTTAAGATAATGTATTTTCAATTTACGCTATAGACAAAGTCCTAGTGCCCCACTAAATGAACAGTGTAACAAGTAAAAAGTAAAAAATCATAAATAGTTCAGCAAGAAAATAAGTAAAGGCTTTTAACAATATTAAAATTAAAATGTCAATTTCATTCATATATAGTAAAGTTTAATGTAGTCATAGATCATCAAAAATATAGTACTACATAATTTTTAACAATTTGCTTCACTAAGATTTTAAAAAAGTTTGACAAAACACTGTATTTGCAACAAAACTGATACACCCAGGCATTTCTTTCTCCTTTTGCTTTTTTTTATTTATTTATTTATTTATTTATTTATTTATTGTAGCTTCCACATATAAGGGAGAACATGTGGTGTGGTATTTTTCTGCATCCAGCTTATTTCATTCAACATGAAGTCATCTAGTTGTAACCATTCGGATTCTATAGAACACTTAAAAGTGTGACCAACAGTGTCTAAGTGTTTACAGCAGGTTATAATGGAACAAACGAAGGCCTTCAACAACCAGGCAGTCAACCAAATGCTGCTATGGGAATATACTTGGCTCCCCACCCAGGAGATAGCGGCTTGAGACATCTCCCCATGCCAGTGAAGAGTACCTCGTTGCCCCATGTCAGCAGGAAGTACCTCTAAAGACAGATCATCGTCCCTCTACCCCTCCTGGACTTTTGGGACTAATGTAACCCCATACAAATCCTGCTTTATAAAAAACAAAAGGGGGGAATGTTAGGAAACTGGCGTGGTTTAACTAGGTGACAGCATGGCCCAGCTACCTGAGCCAGGCTCCACCCCCATTCTAATGGGATTTGCTGTTCCTGCTTCCCTTCCCGCCCTCCGGCAAAGTTTTAAAAGGGCCTGTTCCTCTCTTGGCTCTTGGTTCTTCTCTCTTGGCTCTGCTCTCTTAGCTCTCCTCTCCTGCTCTCTGCTCTCCTCTCTTCTCTGCTCTATCTTCTCTCCTCACTAGCTCCTCTCCTCTGGCTCTCTCTCTTATACTTTCTCTCTTTTTCCTTCGACACCCCTTCACTCCAGTCTGTGGGGTGTTCCCAATAAACCTTTTCCCTTACTCCGGTGTTTGGTGTGTTTTGTGAAGGCTAACATTAATATATAACAGAGAAGCTTATAATTTAAATAAATTATAAAGACAGAAATTTTAATTACTCTGATCAGTATACACTGTATACATGTGTTGAAACATCACACTTTACATTTCAAATGTTACATATAACACATTGTAATCAAAAAGTTTTAAAGACTTTTCAGGGTAAAAAATGATACATAAAAAGATTTTTAAAATGGTGAGTAATATCTCATACTTTTGAATAAAGAAAATGACACTCAGCTACATTTTCAGGAGTATAGCATTTGTGTTAATTATTGAAGACCAATAAGCCAACAATGTGTTATAAGGAATGCTACTTAAACTGAGGTTTCAGTAGACAGAGACGAGAATGAAAAACTGAGAAGACAATAAAGGGTGACAGCTTCCATGTTCGGTGCAAAAATTTGTTTTGGGGGTTGCTTGAAAAATTGATCTGAGGAGCAGAAATCAGAGGAAAATCAGCTAGACAGCAATAATCTGACAAGTGGTGATAAGGCTGAATAAAGGTGATAGCAGTGTGAAGAATAGAATAAAAATAATCCAGTTTGCTAAGATTATTAGAACACACTCTAAAAATGTGAATGCTTTCTCTTTGTAATAACAACAAACATCTTGAAATTTGAAGGGCCATTGGAAGTCATTTGACCAGAAACTCAGTTAAAGTATAAGCTGCTAAGTGTGGTTCAGCAAGACTAGTTGCTTTGATGGGAGCATCGCTGCTTCTATGTCTATCTATTGCATTCTTGCTTATTCTTCTTCAGAACTAAGAAACTTCATGCAGTCCTAGTTCTTTTCTCTAAAACCAAAGGGCAAACCTAAGCTTCTTGCACAATAGTCTTTCAAATATTTTAGAATGATTTTCATGTCCTGTCCTAGCTCCACTCTGGAATAAACCTTGCCAGTTACAAATTCTTTTCATATTTACGTTGACTATTTCTGCTTTAATAAGGATGCTGATAACTTCAATCACAAATGATTTTAGGAATTAAAAAAAAAACATTCAAAGAGAAGAAAAGTCTATGTGTCTGTGGCTGAAGCAATGCTGTGCTTATATATGCTGTGAATGTGATAGTGCTTGCCCCACTATTGTACATAATTCAAGCAAAGAACTTGGAAAGTATCACTTCACCAAGGATATCTTAGAGAAAATGTTCGGAAAAGAGTTGCAGATTGGTGCCTCCTCACACGGGGCACCAAAATGTTAGGAAAAGAGGCGCAGAATAGAGAGAAGGCAGTGTACGAATTTACAGCCAGTCCAAATTTATTCAGAGAAAATAAATTCATAGAGGTGGGTGACCAACTGCCTCAGTACACACTGATGGAACATGTGGCAGAAGGCCCCAACCCCCAGGGATTGGTTTTTTTTATATTGTAAGAGGGCTGGGGATGGGGGTGCCATAGTGCGCATCAGGCAGAAGGGAATTCCTGGAACTGGTTTTTCAAGTGTTCAGAGCAACTGGTTTTTCAGGTAGCTGTTGGAGGTAGGGCAAAGGCAACAGGAGTGAGACATTGAGATTCAAGGGCAAGGAATACATTCCAATGTTTATATCTTTTGGGCAATGAAGGAGAATGCCTGAGGTTTATGCCCTTGTTCCATCAGAAAAAAAATGCTAGTATTAAATAGTCTTTTATTCATTTACAAAAAAGGAAACAAAAAAAGATATTTACATTTTCAGTTCTATTATATCCTTTGTCATAAATTACAAATAATGTTTTCTTATTTCAAATGTTAAGGAGATAATAAAATGTTAAGTGTTAAAATGAATGTGGCCTTAATAAATTATTTAATTCAGAGTGCTATTTAGGACATCTGCCATTCTATGAGTCTGCTGTATATCCCGCTTCCCATGTTGGATTGTTCTCTCCTTTTTTGATTCTATCAGTTAGTATTAGCAGACACTAGTCTTGTTTGTGTGATCCCTTTGACTCTTAGACCTATCAGAGTCATCAATTGTGAACTGAAATTGATCACTTGGACTAGTGAGATGGCATTGGTACATGCCACCTTGATGGGATTGTATTGGAATCCCCTGGCACATTTCTAACTCCACCATTTGGGGCAAGTCCAATTCTGCATGTCCCAAATTGTGCATCTCCTCCCTCTCTTTTTCCACTCTTATATTTAACAGGGATCACTTTTCAGTTAAAATTTAAACACCTAAGAATAATTGTGTGTTAATTACAGAGTTCAACCACTAGTACTAGAACAACAACAACAACAACAACAAAATACTAAAAAGGATAAAGTATTACATTGTACATCTAGAGTAAGGACAAAAGCTGATCAGGTCATTGTTTCTTATAGTGTCCACTTTACTTCAACAGATTTCCCCTTTGGTGCTCAGTTAGTTGTCGCAGATCAGGGAAAACAAATGATATTTGTCTCTTTGGGACTGGCTTAATTCACTCAGCATGATATTTTCCAGATTCCTCCATCTTGTTGCAAATGACTGGGTTTCATTTTTTTTTTTACTGCTGTATAGTATTCTATAGAGTATATGTCCCATAATTTCCTTATCCAGTCTACTGTTGATGGGCATATGGGTTGGTTCCAGGTCTTAGCTATTGTGAATTGAGCTGCAATAAACATTAATGTGCAGATGGATTTTTTGTTTGCCACTTTAATTTCCTTTGGGTAAATTCCAAGGAGTGGGATGGCTGGGTTGTATGGTAGGGTTATATTCAGGTTTCTGAGGAATCTCCAGACTGACTTCCATAGTGGCTTAACCAGTTTGCATTCCCACCAACAGTGGGTTAGTGTCCCTTTTTCCCCACATCCTCTCCAGCATCTATTGTTGGTAGATTTCTGGATGTGAGCCATTCTCACCAGGGTGAGGTGAAACCTCATTGTGGTTTTGATTTGCATTTCTCTGATTGCTAGTGATCTTGAACATTTTTTCATGTGTCTGTTGGCCATTTGGATTTCCTCTTTCGAAAAATGTCTATTGAGTTCCTTGGCCCATCTCTTCAGTGGGTTGTTTGTTTTGTTGTTGTGGATTTTCTTGATTTCTTTGTAGATTCTGGTTATCAACCCTTTATCTGTAGCATAGTTTGCAAATATTTTTTTCCCATTCTGTCCGTTGCCTCTTCACTCTCCTGCCTGTTTCTTTTGCAGTACAGAAACTTCTTAATTTGATGCAATCCCAAATGTTAATTTTGGTTTTGACTGCCTGTGCTCCTGGGGTATTTTCCAAGAAGCCTTTGCCTGTACCTATATCTTGCAGGGTTTCTCCAATGCTCTCTAATAATTTGATGGTTTTGGGTCATAGATTTAAGTCTTTAATCCATGTTGAGTGAATTTTTGTATAAGGTGAAAGGTAGGGGTCTTGCTTCATGGAAAGCCAAGACACTCTGGAAAAAAAAAAAAAAAGGAAAAAAAAAGAAGACCTAAATGAAAGATCTCAGTGAGTGAGATCCCAGTGGAAAGAACAGGGCCATCAAAGAAGGAAGCACCTTTCTCTGAAGGGAGGAGAGAACTTCCACTTTGACTATGACCCTGTCGGAATAAGATCAAAGTCAGCGAACCCTAAAGGCTTCCATAGCCTTGGCAACTCATGACTAGAGCCTAGGGAGATTACTGATGCCATAAACAAGAGTGTCAAATTGTTAAGTCAGCAACAAGAGTCACTGTGTACTTACATCTCATGTGGGATCTGTCCTTAATGTGTTGTCTAATGTGAAGTGATATATAACTAGTACTAAAATATAACTAGTACTAAAATAGTATTTTTACACTTTGTGTTTCTGTGTAGGTGCAAACTGATGAAATCTTTACTTAGTATATACTGAATCGATCTTCTGTATTTAAATATAATTGAAAATGAAAAAAAAAACCTGGTGTTAAATTGGAAATGGCATAGAAAATTAATTAATTTTTTAAAAATATCATGTAGGATCTCTGTCTTTAATGTGCTGTACACTGTTATTTAATGCTATAACTAGTACTCCAACAGTATTTTTTCACTTTGTGTTGCTATGTGGGGGCAAACTGTTGAAATCTTTACTTAATATATACTAAACTGATCTTCTGTATATAAAAAAATTATTTAATTTAGATTGCTAATGTCAAGGCCAATAAAATAGCCTAATTTTTCTTTTAATAGTTTCAATTACAAAAGCAGGCATAGATTGCTTCTCTTTTTTTTTGGTTAAGATCAAGTGTAGTACAAAAGGAGGCGTAGCATGTAAAACTGCCACCTGCAATGCTGACAATCTATAAGGACACTGGTTCAAGCCCTGGATGGTTCAAGTCCACTTCAGATCCAGCTGTCTGCTAATGGCCTGGGAAAAGCAGTGAAGGATGATCCTGGTAGTTGGGCTCCTTCTATCTGTGTAGGAGACTTGGAAGAAATTCCTAGCTTCTGGCTTTGGCCTGGCTCAGACCCTGCTGTTGCAACCACCTGGGGAGCGAAGCAGCAAGTGGAAGATCTCCGTCTCTCTGTATCCTTTTCTCTCACTGTAACTCTGCTTTCAAATAAATAAATAAATAAATCTTCCAAAAAATTTTTTTAAAAAGAATGAGTATTATCAATAATACAAATAATAACAAATATTGACAAGGATGTAGATAATGGGGAATGTTTATATACTGTTGCCAAGAGTATAAATTATTAAAGCCATATGGAGAACAATATAGAGGGTCCTCAAAAATGACAAATATACCTACCATTTGAACCAGTATTGCATTTCTGAGAACATATTCAACAGAAATGAAATTAGTACATTAAAGAAATACCTGTGCTCCCATATGCACTGCAGGATTATTCACAATATCAGGCTCAACTCTGTCTCTCTCTCACTGTCCACTCTGCCTGTCAAAAAAATTAAAAATAAATTAAAAACAAAACAAAACAATAAATCTATGTGTTCATTGACAAATGGATAAAGAGATGTACATATGCAGAATGGAATATTATTTAGCCATAGAATGCAATGAAATCCTGGAATTTGCAGCAAATTGGATGAAACTAGAGGTTATTATGTTAAGTTAAATAAGCAAAACCCAGAAAAAACAAATACCATATATTCTACCTGATATGTAGACATTAGTAAATGCTGATCTACATTTAGAAGAGTAATTTATACAGGCTTGGAAGGGTATAAAGAGTGGAAACATAAAGAGATCAGTTAATGGGTATCTCAACCCAGAACAAATAAATTACACTGTGCCATAGTACAATGGAGTGACCATAGTTCCAGTAATATATTATACACTCTTTAAGGAACTTAAGTGGAGAGGCTGATAGGCCCCAACACTGGGAAAGTTAAGAAGATGGAAAGGCTCCTTGCTTGGCTTGATCATAAGGCTAATAATAAATGAATCAATGCTATTTTTATTAGATCAGAGAGATTTTTTCAGATCAACTACTTCAAATACATGAATAAAAATCTAAGGAGATATTGTTTGACATTTAAATGAATTACTTTGGAAAAACCCAGTGTGAAAGAACCAATTGCCAAGAGAGGAAGGTGCCTCCAGACAGAAAAATAGAGTTGCAGGCAGACAAATCCAGAATCACTCAGAGTGAAATTTATCAGAAACCTAAAGACAGAAATAAAGTTTGGGAAACCACAAGACAAATGGACCAATCCACTACAAGTCAGGTAAAAAATAGTTTTCTAGACAAAAGTGTCCTGTGGCTAGCCACAATATACCTCGACCTGGCATCAAATAAAAGACACTGAAGGCTTTTGTACAAGAACTGAAATGCCTTGCAGATACTTCTTAATGACATTGTTTATCCCAAATGGTTTGAGATGCTTGCAGGGTCACCTAATGAGGAAGATGGCGCTTATGACCAAGAGGATTAGTCATGTTAAATTGGATCTCTACATGAACATTCCCTAAGAATTTCAGTGTTCACTAAAATGTGTGTATAGTTTCATAACAGCTAATTAATTTCTCTATAATTGATTTATTGAGATCTTATTAGTGGGCAAGGAAATATGTTTGTAAGTATTAAATATAATTTTGCTGTATTTCTTGTGACAACACTTTAAAGTATAAAGCTTTAGGAATTCAGTCTTCATCGTTCCACAAGCTGGCGAATATTCAAAATTGTTTTTAAAGAAATATGCTCTGTACCATGAAATATTTCATTACTTGTGAGTAGCTATAGTATACACTTAAATTCAGCCATAACTCATCATAGCATCCTTAATTTTCCTGGATAACTTAGGAAGATAGTTGAAGGGCCAGTGCTGTGGCGTAGTGAGTAAAGCCTCTGCCTTCAGTGTCAGCATCCCATATGTGTTCTGGTTCAATTCCTGGGTTCTCCACTTCCAATCCAGCTCTTTGCTATGGACTGGGAAAGCAGTAGAAGATGGCCCAAGTCCTTGGGCCCCTGTGCTTGTGTGGGAAACCCAGAAGAAGATTCTGACTCCTGGCTTGGGATTGGCCCAACTCCAGCCATTGCAGATATTTGGGGAATGAACCAGCAGAAAAAAGACTTCCCTTTCTCTCTCTCTCTGCCTCAGCTTCTCTGTAACTCTGCCTTTCAAATAAATAAATAAATTTATCAAAAACGAAGAAGAAGATGTCTGAGACATCTTATTCATTTATACTCCCAAACTGACAGAACATTCCATGAAAAGCTACGTACTTGGAATTACATTATGATTTCTCAAACTGATTTTCCTAAACAACACTTAACAGTATAAATTCAACATGAATAGAGATAAGCTAAGCATCCCCATGAACCTCGTTGCTTTAATTCCCACCTTTGAGAATCTTTCTCAGTGCTGGCTCTTTAGGTAGGGAAGAAAATTTTCTCTAGTCTTAGTTACAGGAATAGCTGTAGGTCTTCAGAACCAGAGGTGCTTTCTATTTTGGTAACAGCTAATTAGACAAATCTCTGAAATTTTTGTCAGAAAGTGCAGTATTGGACTGGTGAACAACCTTTAGTATATTGCATTTTGTGTGTAAGAAGCTGTCATCAGTCTTCTCAGCTTTCCTGTTATTTTCTCATGCACTATCATAATTCAAATATTGTCATTTTGTGGTGTTTAGCTAAAAAGATATATTGGTGATCATTGTTTTTGCATTTTTAACATGGAAGGTGATTGATGTGATACTTTAGTATTAAAGTTAAATTCTTGTTAGGTCCAATATTCTTGACACCAAGCAGAAAACTTACCTTGAGTCTCTGATATCTTCGTATCGTATCATGATTCTGCAGAACTGGTGTCTGCCAAAAAAGAGTGGAACCATTTTTCACAGTAATTTCGCTCCTGGAAACTCAGGGTATTCTTCACAAATCTGCTGAAGAAGTAGTTAACTAATTTCAGTCCTATAGGCACAAAATCAGCTAAAATTCAGGTAGCCATTATTATTATTTTTCTTCTCAAATATATTAGATGAACATATTGAAAAGACAAAACAGTTTAAGATTCCAGAAGAATTTCACAGTTATCTGTGTGTTAATCAAATGACTGAATAAAGAGCATGGAAATAGGACTAGTATTCTGATAGTCTATATGAACTCAATATTTTACATATAATTATTCTTTCTGTGTTGTCATAGTGTGTTGTGGGTCCTAAAGGTAATATACTGGGCCACTGGAGAAATTATTTAGTTCAGAAAGTATTATCTGAGCACATTACTATACTTCTAATAATTGTGAACAATTTTCATAAGTTGTCTTCTTCACTTGTTATTTTATTCAATTATGAGCCATCTCTCAACTATTTTCTAGGCTCATTCTTCATTGCCTTCTTAGACCAGAGCCTGTCCCTGTTACCTGACTTTTTCTCAAGTGTCATGCTATGTGATCTGTCCTAGCAGTTGGGTGGAATTCATATAAGAATATAGATTGTATTTGAGTGAAGTTTAAAGAACAAAGTGAGTGGTCTCAGAATAATGTAAAATTTTAAAGAAATAGTGTTGAAAACCACATTCAAGTTAAAATAATAAATTCTTGAGATTTAGTTTTAGGGATGTTGAAAATAAACTGAAGGTCTTATTTTATTACTAACAAAAAGTTTGTGAAAAAAAGAATTATTATATAATAAGCATATTGAAAATCCAACAATTTAAGTTTTCTTTATCAGATTAATAGTAAAAGTCACTGAGTTTGTTTATAGCTTAGATTGGCCTAGGCACTACATTGACAACTTACCATGTCTTCTTTTTTCTTCTTTTAAAAATTATATGACCTCAGGCCGGCGCCGCAGCTCAATAGGCTAATCCTCCGCCTTGCGGTGCTGGTACACCGGGTTCTAGTCCCAGTCAGGGCACCGGATTCTGTCCCGGTTGCCTCTCTTCCAGGCCAGCTCTCTTCTGTGGCCCGAGAGTGCAGTGGAGGATGGTCCAAGTGCTTGGGCCCTATACCCGCATGGGAGACCAGGAGAAGCACCTGCTTCTTGGCTTCGGATCAGCGCAATGTGCCAGCCGCGGCGGCCATTGGAGGGTGAATCAACGGAAAAAGGAAGACCTTTCTCTCTGTCTCTCTCTCTCTCACTGTCCACTCTGCCTGTCAAAAAAAAAATTATATGACCTCGGATAAGCATTCCCAATTAGATATGAGGATATCTGTTCAAATAGGCTGTTACCAAATTCACACATTAAGAAATAGTAAAGCTGGGATACAAATGAGGTTGTTCTCCCACAAAACACCTAACACCTGTGCCATACTAATGTAAAACTGATATCTTGAAAAGTGTATCTACTTTATTAAAAATTAAACAGTCTATATTAACAGTATTATGTACACTTCTTTGATATTAAATTTTTAACAGTTTTATTGAGATATACTTTTCATTCTTCATAATTTACCTATTTAAAATATACAATTCTATGGTGCTTACTATAGTCAGAAACATGAGTAAGCTTCACCAGTAAATTTTAGAATAATTCATCACTCAAAAATAAGCCCCACAGCTCTAGATGGTCCCCAGCGTCTGTCCCAACCCTCACCTCCCAGTCTTAAACAACAATAAATGCACTGCTTTCTGTCTCTCTGTATTCTCTAGTTCTGGATGTTTTTTAGTAATCAAATAATGTAATCAATGGTCTTTTGAGACTACTTTATTTCAGTTAGTACATTTTAAAAGTTCAACTGTATTGAAGCATGACTAATTCCTTTCTAAGGCCAAAGCATTTATATTTATACTGCTTTTATTTATACATACGTACATAGATCAAATTTGTATTGTTTTCACAACTTGGGTGTTATGAGTAATGCTACTATGGATATTATGAGTAATGCTACTATAAATATTATGTATATGGTTCTACTTGGACATATGTTTATATATGTCTGCACACACACACACGTACAAATATATATATATATATATATATGGGAACAGAGAAGTGGAATTTCTGAGAGGAATGCCAAACTATTTTCTAAAGTTGCTATGTAATTTTACATTCCCACAGTGTATGAAAATTATTTTAAAGCATCCTTGCCAATACTTGTTAGTATCTTTTTCACTCCAGTCATCCTGGATGTGTGTAGCATTTCATTGTGGTTTGATGTGCATTCTGATGATTCGTGATGACATGTATGTTTTTAGGTATTGACTGTCCATTTGTATGTCTCCTTGGAGAAATTTCCACTTGGACACTCTGCTTAGTTATTAATCAGGTGTCTTTACTGTGCTACAAAAGTTCTTTCTTTATTTCAGATCTGATACCCATATTGGATATATGATTTGAAAATATTTTTTCTCACTCAATGAACAGTTTCTTTTTTTCTAAAAGGTGTTTTTGAAGCACTATTTAAAAATTTTAGTAATGTTGAATTTATTTATTTTTATTTTGCCATATGCTTTTAAATTCCTTTCTAAAAATTATCTGTGAAGTCCAAAGTCATGAAGATTTATTCATATTTTCTTTACATAATTTTATAATTATAGCTCTTACACTTGGTCTGATTTATTTTGACTTCACTTTTGTTCATGGTGTTAGAGTCTAAACTCCTTCTTTTTCATGTAGCTATCCAGTTGTACAAGTACTATGTGTTGAAAAGACTATTTTCCACTCCTTTGAATGGACTTATAGCCATTCTTAAAAATGGTGGATCATTAATGTATAGATTTATAAGTGAACTCTCATTTTTATATTGATATTGACTTATCCTTATGCCAATACAATATTATAATAATTTCTTGCAGTGTGTAGGAAATTTGCATCCTCAAGTATTTTTTTATTTAGGTTTTTGTTGGTACTTTTTTGGGTCATTTCATACGAATTTTCTACGTTGCTGGTATTCTGTTGGAGATTGTAGTGAAAATGCAGATCAGCTTGAGTAGTATATATAGTATATAGTTTAAAAATGTTAAATCTTCTGATCAGAGGACATGGGACCTTTTTCCAATTATTAAATCTTCTTTATTTCCATAGTGTTTTTGCAGTTTTCAGAGTAGATATTTTGCACTTTTTTTGTTCAATTTACGTATGAATATTTTACTTATTCCATTTCTATTGTAAATGAAATTATTTTCTTTATTTCATCTTGGATTGCTTGGTGATATATATGTATGTATATATATATATATGTGGGGCATGAGCGCGGCAAGGCCAGGCCAGGCCCGGCCCAGGGGCTCCGCATGCGCAGCTGCTCCAGGGTGCCCCAGCCCGAGCTGCGCGGAACGAAGCCGCGTGGAGCCAAGTAAGATGGCGCCCAGAGGAAGTAAGATGGGCGGAATCCAAAGTTGTTTACCACTAAAACTAATTGGCTGTGCAACATCAGGGGAGGTAACAAAACTAGTAACAAGTGTATAGACATAGGGCTAGTCCTATAGAAATCCCCCCATAAGGTGATTTTTTAAGTGATTGGTTGGTCCTTAGCCCTGCCCCAATGACTCTGCAGTTTTGTGTTATAAAAGGTACTATTATGCAAAAGGTAAATGAGTCCTTGCTAGACTTGGCTCCCCACTGCGTCTGATTGTCTCTGGGACCAGGAGGCTGGGGAACGGGCAAGCGGAGCGCTTACCTTTCCTCGGACCCAGTCCATCCTTGTACGGGTGGACTAAGACCTAACATATATATATATATATATATATATATATATATGTAGATATATATATATATATATATATATATATAATTCATTCATGTATACTGATCCTAAACAATTCTTTCCATCCTGCTAAACTTATTTTCTTAGTATTAACATTTTATTATTTGATAATTCAGGGTTTCTATGTAAACAACCTTGTCATTTACAAATATAACTTTAAATATTACTCATCTGGATGGATTTTCTTTCTTTTTCTGGTTTAATTTCCCTGTATAGGGCCCTCAGTACAATTCTGGTTAAGTGGGATCGGAGTAATCATTCATCTTTTTCCTGATCTTAGAGGTATATTCTCTGGTCCTTCAATATTAAGTTTGATGTTAGCTGAGGAATTTTCATAGATGTCCTTTATTGGTTACAAGAAGTTTCTTCTGTTTTTAGTTCATTGAGTGTTTTTGTCATAAAAGGATATTGGAGTTTTCAATGTTTTTTCTGTGTTGTAGAGAATATGACATAAATTTCTTTTTTTATTGATATGTTGTATTACACTTATTGATTTTCAGATGTTAAAACATTTCATTCCTGCAATAAATTCCAATTGGCCATGGTCTATAATTGATTTTAAATGCTACTGAGTTCACTTTGTCAGTATATTATTGAGAATTTTTATGTCTATATTAAGAAATTTTGGTCTGCAGTTTTCTTGTGAAGTCCATCTGGTTTTACTATCCAGTGTCCTAGAATGATTTGGAAATTCTCCCCATTTTATTTTTTTAGAAGTTCCTTAAACCAAGATACTTGGGGAAAAAAGACTTTACTTGCTTGCTAAATATACAGATATCTATTTGAGTCACTATTTTCTAAAATAATTGATCTTCAATAGAAGAGTGTATTTTAGACTTCATTTATTCAACATAATCATCGTATCAAACTAAAAATTGACAAATATTTTTATGCTCAACTTCTACTAATTTCATAGTGCTCTATAATTTTACTTAGTAGGGAACAAGAAAAGTATTCCAATAGACTTAACAATCTGAATACAGCGTATCAATTTATTGATTCATTTATTTGGTTCTAATTTATTTTGTGGTTATATGTGTGTTTTTTCTTATCATTTTTCTGTAATGATTTAGTGCTGCAATAAAAATTACTAATACCCATGCTTTTCAATCCTGTTAATAAACATGGTTCCATATTATCATATACTCATACTTTTAAAAGTCTGATATTTGTAATCTGCGTGGCACTCTGTGAATAACAAAAATAAACACTTACCAGATACTAAGACTTTAAGGCAAAGAATTTAACAGCTTAGTTTTATTTCTCTCTATATTACAAACAAGGAACTAAAGATATTCAAAATTAGTTTGACTACTCTTGTCACTATTATGACTGCAGTAACTACTTCTCTGCTTACTGTCTTACCTCTGCAGAAACCTGAAACTGTTTCAGGTAAGAATATATTATGGCTGGCACCATGGCTCAATAGGCGAATCCTCCGCCTGCAGCGCTGGCACCCTGGGTTCTAGTCCCAGTCGGGGTGCCGGATTCTGTCCCGTTTGCCCCTCTTCCTGTCCAGCTCTCTGCTGTGGCCCAGGAGTGCAGTGGAGGATGGCCCAAGTGCTTGGGCCCTGCACCCCATGGGAGACCAGGAGGAAGTTTTGGACCAGCCTTTTGGCTTCGCATCAGCGCGGTGTGCCAGCTACAGCGGCCATTGGGGGGTGAACCAACCTAAAAAGGAAGACCTTTCTCTCTCTCTCTCTCTCTCTCTCACTGTCCACTCTGCCTGTTAAAAAAAAAAAAAGAGTATATTATGAAAAGGACTATCTTTTTTGCTTGGCTCTTTTACACACTATTTGTACTGGTGATATTTAACACAGCATCAAAATAATCAACAAGGATCCTTATTTAGTTCCTTTAAAATAATATTTTATATTATAAATCCCATTCTCCAACATGGTAGCCTATAGCTATGTGAATGGTCTAACTTCCTCTGAATTATTTCTACCATCTGTTTCACCAAAATAAATAAAATTGGGAGGAAATACTAAGGTCTATCTGTTTTACAGTAATCTAGAGTATCATAAATTTTGCCTCCTGAGTTTTAGTCCCATTCACTAGAATTCAATATTTTGGGGTTTGACTTTCAATTTTATTGTTTTTAAATTCTACTTATTTATTTTCATTTTGTTTGAAAAGCAGAGAAGCAGACATGGAGAGAGGGGCAGACAAACAGAGAAATCGTCTGTCCCCTGTTTCACTTCTAAATGCCCACAACAGCTGAGGCAGAGACAGGACAATCAGGTGCTCAGAATTCAACTTGGGATTCCTATGTGAGTGATTGGCATTGAACTACTTAAGCCTTCACTTGCTGCGCTTAGGGTGCACATTAGCAGGAAGTTGGAACCAGAAATGGAGACGTGAATTGAAACCAGGCACTACAACACAGATATGAGGTTCAAGTGGTATTTTTTCTATACAAAAAATTGCAGATTTCAGATGCAGGTGTTCATGAACCACATTTTGAGAATCACTGTCCTACTTTGCTCCAGTTCTAAACTGATTTTTCGATTTAAAATCACTGCATGTTGAAAAAAAAAATAAAACAAAGACATCACTCCTTAACCTGCAAATCAGCACTACTTAGATATTTCAAAATAGTGAATATTTTATTATGTGTATTTTCTTTTTTAAATAATTTCAGAAACATCTTCTAGTCCTGGGGAATATTAAAATGAATGCAAATATCAATATACATGAAGGAATTAGCTGCATTCCAAAGCAAACTGCAACCAAAATCAGACGTTTAGACTGAAATGTTACTATCATGTTTATTGTACATAGAATAAGTCCTTTTAACATATTTAAAAGTATTTTGACTTGTGTTAGTGTAAATATATATAAAATTCAGCTATTATAAATAATACATTATTTAAAATTATCTCTAGCACATTATTGAACTTGCGATGGTAAGGTAGATAAGAAATTTAGAGATATTAGTATTTTCTAGATACTATTAGCTAATTAAAATAGAACAAAGAGATTAGTTCTTTCCATTTCTTTGTGTTTATTTTTTAAAAGTTTTTCCACTTATTTTTCATTTATTTGTAAGACACATACACACACACACAGAGAGAGAGAGAGAGAGAGAGAGAGAGAGAGAGAGAGGTCCCATCTGCTGGTTCATTCTCTAAATGTCTGCAAGAATTAGGGATGGGTAAGGCAGAAGCCGGGAGTTGGGAATTCAGTCAGGGTTTCCACATAGGTGGCAGGGACTCCAGTATCTGACCCATCATCTGCTGCTTGCCAGTAGAAAGCTGGAATTAGAGATGGAACTAGGACTCAAACTCAGACACTGAGATATGAGAAGCGGATATCCCAAGTAGAGTCTTAAACATTGACTGACTCTGTGTTTATTTATTTATTTATTTATTTTATTTGACAGGTAGAGTTATAGACAGTGAGAGAGAGACAGAGAAAAAGGTTTTCCTTCCGTTGGTTCACTCCCCAAATGGCCGCTACAGCCGGCGCTACACTAATCTGAAGCCAGGAGCCAGGTGCTTCTTCCTTGTATCCCATGTGGGTACAGGGGCCCTGGGAGAGGAGCAACCGGGGCTAGAACCCGGCACCCATATGGTGTGCTGGTGCCGCAGGTGGAGGATTTACCAAGTGAGCCAGGGTGCCGGCCCCCCGACTCTGTGTTTATTTCAAAAATCTTTCTAGGGATCACACACACAGAGACTTGCATCAACACTCATGTGTATGTCCATATATATGTATATGTAGGCAGTTGTAATGTTATTTTTGAATGGCAGAAATGTCCAGGCAGTGGTGTCCAAAAATTAGTGCAAAGGCAAAGTTAGAGAATGAAAGACAGTTCTCTGTACTGATACGGCAGGGAAAAATGATAAACACATCATATTTCACATATTAAGAATGTAATTGACTTTAATTGCCAGAATTCCCATTTAATGAAGGATTCCTATCTTAAAAGTGGAGTACTTTTGAGCAATACATTTCTTTATAAATCCATAAAATACATAAATAAGGAAGTATATTCTGGCATGGGTTAATTAAAAATTATTCAATTCTTGTAAGTTCAATAGTTTTCGTTTTTCTACATTCTAGGTCAAGAGTATTAAAATGTCATGTGGTTTTAAAGAAAAAATGTAAATTTTATGGTACTTGGCATACCTGTTAGTTCCTTGTGTGTATAAAGTTTCAGAACAACCTACAAATTTGAAAGCTATTTATGAGTCTCTAGTTTTTTGCAAACATTGAACTAAATTATAGAAAACTTGAGTGAGAGAATTTGAAGTTACATTTGCTCACAAAACAGAAGATAGGAATTCTGGTCCATGAAGTAAAAATATTAATACAGTATTATTAATTGGCAAAATAAGTATATTCAGTGTGTCCAAATTACATACATTGTGTTATTTGCATCGTTAGAGCAGCAAACCTGTAAGAAATGTATGACTTCTATTTTAAAATGAGAAGTTTGGGCAAATAACTTCCCTGAACCTTTTTTCTTTCTATTCACACAATGGAAATAATGATTTTTATAGCAGTTATTATCAGGATTGTTGTATATATCTCATCCAGGCTAGGACAAAAATGGACTAGTCAAACCTCAGGTGATATTGTTATGATGAATGACACTAAGAAGTCCCTTTCAGTTCAACAAACTCTTTGGGATTCAATTCTCACTTTCTGTTATGATGTAGAAAGCAAGCTTTCACATATGCGGAGTTTTCACATATGTGGACATAATGTGTATCACCAAAACGTGGCATGGCTTTCAAAGTTATTAGCATCAAAATAAACTTACCTTTAATTTCCATTTTCCATGAAGTTCCTTAAGTTCCCTTGTGTATCTCAAGACTTCTGAGACATCAGCATGTGCCTTACAAGCTAGGAGACTGTTTTATTGCATGCCCCCTATCAAGTGTCCAGAGAGTTCAGATGATCTACATTTCATCAATTTCTTGTTGCGGAGCAGGAGCCCAGCCACTCCTACATGCAGCAGATTGTGTTCTAACTTAAGGAAAAAACTGAGACTGTGAAGCTGATTATTAAGTTTCCATATGAGACTGGAATTAAAGAAGATAAAATCAAGAACTCAAGATAGTTCATTTACTTTCAGAATTGCAATGTATTCTATTGGTAAGGAATTTATTTTCTTGCTCTCATTGCATTCCAACATGATATTGCCTCTTTGACCTCTTCTCTGGATTATTTTCTTTTTCTGATGAATGTTGGAGGATTCCCAAACATAGCCCTGGGACAGTCTTAGATTACAACTGCATCATGGTTTTAAGTATCAGTGCACTAGAGAGGTCTGAGGATCCAGAAGCTATGACTATCTGACACATTTACAACATATAGAACTTAGTGAAAGAACTGTCCCAAGATTGTGACAAAGCCTCAAATTTTCAATTAAAGGAGTTTGGCTTGCTCAATAAACAGTACCATTCAATCCATATAACTTCATTAGCAACTCAGAAATTGTGTTTTGTACAACTATGGCCCTGCAGGCAAGAGAAGACCAAGCAATGCTTGGGATGACTTTCTACCAACCTTGAAAATTAGGGAGTCAGGGCTATGTGTTTTTTTTCATTAAAGGAGTTTGTGTTATTTTCTAACAGTTCTACTCTTTGATGTATTAAGTAAGGAGAAACAGCTACAACTCTATCTCCCCTGAGTCCCTTGAATGAATATTGACACATAAAAATAATTACTCAGTTGAATATTGAACAGCAAGAGAAACAATAATTTGGAAATTTCTCATGCTAGAATAAATTGATTATTTTATGAATTCTAATTCTTACCATTGAAATAAATTTTATGAGTTTTTAACTTCTAAACAGAGAAACTAGTGACCTAGTTTCAAAAGTCACATAGCATCATGTCTGATTCTCTTTTTTTGGTGAAGGTAGTCATAAATTCAGAGCATATTCAAAGGGAAGGGACCTAGACACTCCCCCTTCTTGTTGAGAAGAAACAATACATTATAAAGAGGGAGGAGGAGAGAGAGAGAGAGAGGAAGGAAGGAAGGAAGGAAGGAAGGAAGGAGGGAGGGAGGGAGGGAGGGAGGAAGGGAGGGAAAGAAAGAGAAAGAAAGAGAAAGAAAAAGAAAGAGAAAGAAAGGAAGAAAGGAAAAGAAAGGAAAAGAAAGGAAAAGAAAGGAAAAGAAAGGAAAAGAAAGGAAAAGAAAGGAAAAGAAAGAAAGAAAGAAAGAAAGAAAGAAAGAAAGAAAGAGAGAAAGAAAGAGAGAAAGAAAGAAAGAAATATTTTTGGAAGTAATAATTTGACATAATTATTCAGTTTTGTTATTGCTATTCATTTGACTGTTTTATTGACATTGTGATACCATTAATAATACAACAGTAATTGTGAAAGTAGTTATATTGACTACAGAAACCAATTATTAAGGACTTATTACACTGTGAAGAGCTTCTTTTGAGATTGGAGTGTAACTTGTATGCAATCAAATTCACAAAGTTTAACATATCTATATTTTTAATATGCACTGACCACGGTAAGAAGCTTCCACTGCAAAATGTTTGTTATTAGGGTAACCATTGACAAATTCTAACCCTGAAACATTTTTTTCTTTGACTATAGATAAGTGACCAAGAGTTGGATACTATTCTTTTGCTTACAGGAATGACCAGAATTTACTGTGTACCCTGTTTACCCTAACAGGCGTGTGTAAACTGTGGGCAATAGAATGTGAGATTTTTCATCACAAAGTAGAAGTTAATGGCTTTAATGTTGTTAAGTAATTATTTTGCATATTACTTCAACAAGAAACAAATGACACTATCAATTACACATACTATCCTTACATTATTAAAATCTCATTTGTTATTCCATTTAGCAAACATTTCTTATGGCAATTTTTATCCATTGCTTTAGGGTAAAATCTCAGAAATAATTCTTTTTCATACAAAGGGAGAGAAAAATGTGTTCTCTTTCTTTATTTCCTTCCAACAAATACACTTTCTCCCTCTGGAGTTTACCACTTCTAAATTTAGGATGATCTTTAAATTGCCAATGACATACAATATTGATGTAACTGCAAAAGTTACAGAACAAAGGACCAAGTTTGCTGGAACACTTGAGAGGTGAAATCAGTAATTTAGTTTTATGTGAACTAAGGAATCCCTCATAAAATAAATCTCATATTTTGAAAATGGTTTTTTGAACTTGCAGTATAGGGCAGGCACTGTGGTGATGCAGTGGGTTAGGCACCACTTGGGGCTTCCGCATGCCATACAGGAATACCTGAGATGGAGTTCCACCTCCACTTCTGAAACAGCTGTCTGACAATGGACTTGGGAAAGAGCATCTGTTACCCGTATAGGATACCTGAATGAAGTTCCTGTCTCCTGGCTTCAACTGTTCTGGGCATCTAGGAACTATATGGAAGATGTCTCTTACTATGCTCTGCTCCACTCTGCCTTTCAAAAAAATAGCAATGAATAAATAAGGATTTTAAAATAAAATTTTTTAAAAGTCATAAAAATAAGCTTGTAGTATGTTCTAAATGCTGTTTTAGGTATCAGCGGTAAGTTTTAGTGCAGGATGAAGTTGTCCTGCACTTAGTATCTGTGAATATTTCTCATTGTCAAGATTAGAAAGTGCTACTGATACCAACTGAGTGCAGGCCAGAAATATTAAACATTTTCTAGTACACTGTACAGCTATCAATGCAGAATCAAATATTCAAAATATCAATAATTCCAAGGTTAAAACTGTTATCTACAAGGATATAAAGATGAAGTAAAAGTTGGCCGGCCCCACAGCTCAGTAGGTTAATCCTTCGCCTGCGGCACTGGCACACCGGGTTCTAGTCCCAGTCGGGGCACCGGATTCTGTCCCAGTTGCCCCTCTTCCAGTCCAGCTCTCTGCTGTGGCCCGGGAAGGCAGTGGAGGATGGCCCAAGTGCTTGGGACCTGCACCCGCATGGGAGACCAGGAGAAGCACCTGGCTCCTGGCTTCGGATCAGCGCGGTGCACCGGCTGTGGCACGCTAGCTGCAGCGGCCATTGGAGGGTGAATCAACAGTAAAGGAAGACCTTTCTCTCTGTCTCTCTCAGTGTCCACTCTGCCTGTCAAAAACAAACAAAAAAACATGAAGTAAGAGCATAATTAAATGTTTTAAAAATTAACTCTAATATGTTCTAAGATTTCTGATTATAAATTTTCAATGTTAACTTACCATTAAACATCTATGTTTGAAAATTTTCTCTCAACAATAGTATATACTTTTGGTGTATGTCAATAGCTTATAATTATTCATGATGAGGAAAGGTATACTTCTTTATTACGACCTTGACACAGGGAAGTTTATATCAATTGAATTCTAGTCTCAAACAAGAGATTTCCCACACAAAAATCTTTCTCACCAAGTAGTCTCAGTGAATACCTTCCTCCTGTTCTCCAAACTCTGCCAAGATCTGGTTTTCGGTCCTTGAAGAACTCTCATCATTGCTGTGCAGTGAATGCTTCTTCTGATGTATGTAACAATATTCTAGCAGAAATACTGGCAAACTCGGCTGTCAGCTTTGATTATTGATATGGTTGGTGGCCTAAGCTTCAAATGTATTTATAAAAGAATAAGCTGCTGGTTACAGTGGTTTTTTTGGTATATACAAAGTGAAAGGCTTAAAAAAAAAAGTAGGTAATGAACAGATCTGAACATCTCATTTAACAATGTAAACAATCATTTATATATTTATGATGGTTAATGAGCTCTTGATATTTAGTACAGATAAAGATTATTGAAGACATTGTAATAGCCTCAAGTAGAATGTGGATATTTAACTGGAATTTTTCAAAACCTAATTTAGCACTTTGAGTGTAATTTTCCTATCAAAATTAAATATGAATATTCTGAGATATTTTAAATTATAGCAGACAATATCACACTCACTTATACCTCACAGAAACTTATTTTAATAATGCAAATAACAGCATACAAAGTGCTTAATTATGTAGATAATACATTACTGACTGACCAAAATTTGATAAAGACTTGTCAGAATTCTTACTCTAATCCCATAGATCATTCCTTTCACAAGAGTTAATCATCTAGATTGTTGGACAGATGTTACAATTGCTGTTTAGTAGGCACAATATAGTGATTTTTCCCAAAGCATAATTAGACGCACTATAATAGACTAGATATAATTCAAAGGTGGAGCTGGATGTGAAAGAGTGACTGGGTAAAGAGTTGAGAATCACATATTTACTAGAGGTAGCTCCTTGCTCCTGGCTTCAGATCGGCCCAGCTCCAGCTGTTGTGACCATTTGGGGAATGAACCAGTGTGTGGAAGATATCTCTCTCTCTCTCTCTCTCTCTCTCTCTCAATCTGTGTGTGTGTGTGTCCTCTCTTTCTCTGTAACTCTGCCTTTCAAATAACTATATATTTATAAGAAATGAAAATAAAATTAGCTTGATTACATTTAGTTATATTTTATCTGCATGAACATGGAATGAAACTACCTATGTTACAATCAGCTTTACAGTGAGTAGATTTCCTAAGAATTATGTTACAGCTACCAATGGCAGGGTGATAGAATGAAAGACAGCTAATTGTCTTCTACAATCAATAAAAGCTCCATATAGTTATTCCCTTGAAGTCTAAAACCTGAATTTCTGGTGAACTATGACACTTTAATAACTAATATTGAGAGAAATGAAGCAGTTAATATGGAAATCCTTTCAAAAGAAATGTATACTTACTTGACAGAAGTTATTTTTGGAGGAAGATTAGATTTTAATTATACAACATTATTTAAAGAAACTTAAATTGATTCCTTTCAGGTAATACTGGATGAGGTTGTCACCAACCTCAAGCTCGTTGCTCTAAGGATTCTGCTGAGGTTAAAGCAGAAGTTATCTTTACATTGAGCCTCAGAGAGTTTTAATCTGCAGGTGTTTATTTGATCAGGATGTGTCTAGGTCTGTCTTACAGTACAAGGCCTCACCCTTTCTGTTATACATTACAAACTTACTATGGATAAGACTTCGTAAAAAAGTTGACTTTTTTCACTATTTTTATGTTTTATTTTACGCTGTAAATTATTTTAATTTTTTGCATTTTCACTTGAAAATATTTTAAATAATAAGGAAATATATATGGAGGAGTTCCATGAGCACATGTGGATTAAACAATTTTTCACATTTTGCTTTATTCACTTTACCTACAAATATTATATATATGTATATATATGTAAACTATTTTTAAAAAGCTGGAGTGTATATGTTAGCAGTATGTAATGAAGGACTCATAGCAAAGAACATAAAATGAGAAAATACAAGTACACTATTATGTCCAGGGTATAATTCAGTGAATACATTTATAAATATCAATAGTATATAGATATCTTCACACATTCATTCTACTATTTATAAATAAGAGCTTCCATAAATGAGAGAAAACATGTAATATTTGTTTTTCTCTGACTGCCTTAATTCACTTAGCATAAAACTCTCTTGTGCCACCCTTTTGTTGAGAATGTCTAATATTCTATTGTTTATATATACCACTTTTTCTTTATTCATTTATCCAGTGATGGGTGTCGAGGTTGATTTCATCTATTTGCTATTGTGAGTACTACAGCAATGTTCTTGGGGATGCAAATGTATATCATATTCTCATTTGCTCTGCATATATTCCCACAAGTGGAACAGCAGGTCACATTCTAGGTCTAGTCTTAATTTTTGGAGGAATTTCCATATTGTTTTTCATAATGGCTTTACTTACCAATTTGCACTCTAACAACAATGTATTAGGGTTCACTTTTCTCTATATCCTCACCAACATTCGTGAGTTTTTGATTTTTTGATAATAGGTGCTGTATCTGGAGTAAGAAGTCCACTGCTGACAGGTGATATACTGACGTTTTATTTCACATGTTTGTTGGCATTTACATTTATTCTTTTGAAAAATGTCTATTTAGATCTTTTTTTTTTTTTTTGACAGGCAGAGTGGATAGTGAGAGAGAGAGAGAGAGACAGAGAGAAAGGTCTTCCTTTTGCTGTTGATTCACCCTCCAATGGCCGCTGCGGCCGGTGCATTGCGCTGATCCGAAGCCAGGAGCCAGGTGTTTCTCCTGGTCTCCCATGCGGTTGCAGGGCCCAAGGACTTGGACCATCCTCCACTGCCTTCCCGGGCCATAGCAGAGAGCTGGCCTGGAAGAGGGGCAACCGGGATAGAATCCGGCACCCCAATCAGGACTAGAACCCGGTGTGCCAGCACCGCAAGGCGGAGGATTAGCCTGTTAAGCCATGGCGCTGGCCTATTTAGATCCTTTACCCATTTCTTAACCAAATTATTTGTTGTGCTTTATTGAATTTCTTGGTTTCCTCACATATTCTAGATACAAATCCTTGATCATATTCATAGTTTCCAAATATTTTTTCTCCCTTTGTATTCGTTGTCTCTTGACTCTGTTGATAGTTTACTTTGCTGTGCAGAAAATTCTGTTTGGTATAATCCTTTTTCTCTGTTTTAGCTTTTGCTATCTATGTGTTGGGATTTTATCCAAAGAATCATGGCCTGTGTTAAAGTCTTGGATAGTTCCCTTGCAGTTTCATAGTTTCAGGTATTGCATTTAGATTTATAATCTATTTTGGGTTGATTTTTGTAAAGAATGTGAGGTTAGAGAGTTATTTCAAATTTTGCATGTGAAGATTTAATTTTCCAACAAAATTTATTGTTTAGCAACTTTTCCAAAGATAAGTCAGCTGTAGATAGATGGATTTATTTATGGGGTTTTCTGTTTTGTTTCATTGTTCTATATGTCTGTTTTATGCCAGTGCTATGCTATTTTGATTATAATGCCCTTGTAGTATGTCTTGGAATCTGGTATTATGATATCTCCAGTTTTATTTTTATTGTTCAAGATTGCTTTTGGTGTTGAGGGTCTTTTGTGTTTCCAAATGAATTTTAGCATTTATTTTCTGATTCAGTGAAGAGTGTCATTGATATTTTGATGGCAATTAAATTGAATCTGTAAATCTGTTAATGTGGTACAATCATATTGATAATGTTATCTATCCCAATCCATGAAAGTTGGTGGTCTTTCTATTTATTTGTGTCTGTTTTGATTTCTTTCATTAGTGTTTTCAGTTAGTGTTTTGCAGTTTTCACTGCATGTTTTTTTTTTTTTTACAGTCTTTGTTACACTCATTCCAAAGTATTTATTTTTTGTAGCTATTGTGAATGAGATTGCACTTTTAAGTTCTTTCTTGGCAAGATTATTGTTGGTTATAAAAAATGCTACTGATTTCTATGGGTAAATTTTATATAATGCAACTTTTCTAAATCAACTAATTCTAATCATCTCTCATTCGTGTCTTTGGTTCCCTTTATATAAAATCATGTCACTGGCAAACAGTTGTAATTTGACTTTCTCCTTTATTGTTTTTATTCCTTTTTCCTCTTGCCCCATAGCTTTAACTAAAACTTCCAGAATTATATTGAGTACGAGTAACAAGAGTAGACAACCTTGTTTGATTCCTGATCTTAGTGGAAATGCTTTCTGGTTTTCCCCATTCAATATGATGTTTGCTTTGGGCTTGTCATAGATTGCCTTTGCTATGTTGAGGTGTATTCTTTCTAGTGTTTATATTCTGTGTGCATGCTGCATTTTATCAAATTCTTTCTTTGAATCTATTTAGATGACTATGGTTTTTATCTTTTCTTCTGCTTGTCTCATGTATTATATAGGTTGATTTGCATGTATTGATCCATCTTTGCATCCCTGTAATGAATCACAATTGGTCAGGGTGGATTTTTGGTTTTTGATGCATTTTTGATGCTAATAGCATGTTTTCATCAGGCATATTGGTCTATAGCTCTCCCTGTTTGTTGTTATAGGCATGTCTCATTTGGGGTTCAAGTTAGTGCTACACTAACAGAATAATTTGGGATGGTTCTTACCCTTTAAGTTGTTTTGAATAGTCTGAGAAAAATTCATATTAGTTGTTTCTTAAACTTTGATAGAATTCAGTGGTGAAGTCATGAGGTCCTGGGTATTTATTTATTTGATTGGGATAGTGCTTATTACTTAAATTCTCATTGGTTATTGATCTTTTCAGGTTTTCTGTCTTCATGATTCAATTTTAGTACATTATATGCTCCTAGAAATATAACTACCTTCCAGATTTTCCAATTTGCTGAAATGATTATAATAGTTCCTAATGATTCTTTGTATTTCTGTGACACTAGTTGTAATATCTTCTTTTCCATTCCTAATCTTATTGATTTGAGTAATCTCATTTTTTATTGGAGACTCAAGGAATTATCAATTTTGTTGGTCTTTTCAAGGTAGCTCTCATTTCATTGATCTTTTGTATTACTTTCTAAGTTTCCATTTAATTTACTTCTTGAGCTTCTATTGTGTATTTACTTGTACTAATTTTGGATTTGGTTTGTTCTTATTTTTTCTAGGTTGCTGAGATGTATTGTTAGGTTTTTATTTGTTACCTTTCCATTTTTTCTCAAATAGGCACTTACTGGTATAAAGTTTCCTCCTACCACTACTTTTGTTATATCCAAAAGTGTCAATATGTAGTGTTTCCATTTTCATTAGTTTCAATGAATTTTTAAATCATTTGATTTATTCAATGAAATATTATTAATTCAGTAGCATGTTTTTCTGTCTATGTATTCACATAATTTGTAGTTTCTTTTGTTGCCATTTTCCAGCTTTATTCAGTCTTGAACAGAGAAGATACATATATGATTTCATTTGTTGAGACACTTTTTGGTTTAGTTTATGGATTATACTAGAGAATCTCCCATGTGCTGCTGAAAAGAATGTTCATTCTTCACTTGTGGGATGGAATGTTCTTGAATGTTATTATTTCATTTGGTCTATAGTATAGATAAAATGCTGTTTCTTTCTTGAATTTTTATCTGATTGATCTCTGCATTGATGTAAAAAGAGGTAGTCAAGTCTCTTGATATTGTTATATTGGAAACTATGTCTTCCCTTAGATCTGATAACATTTTTTTAAATGGGTACTTTGCCCTTAGGTGCATATTTATTTAAAATGTACATGCATTCTTGTTTAATTGATCCCTAAGTTATTATATAGTAACCTCTTCCTCTTTTAAGAGTTTTTGTCTTATAGACTATTTTATCAAATTGGGACTTATTATTAATCCTCTGTATTCTGAAAGTAACTTTCTTACTTGTGTAATATATCAATGACCAATTGAACTGGGCTTTATGATTCTTAAAAAAGGTCTATTTTTGTCTGATTTATATATAGCTATTCCTGCTTGATTTTGATTTCCACTCACATGAGATATCTTTTCCCATTCTTTCACTTTTAGTCTATTTGTGCATGTGTCTTTATGGCTGAAGTAAATGTTCTGTAGGCATTTGATTCTTAGGTCTTATTTTACTGCTCATTCAAGCAGTATGTTTTCAGGTGTTGGTTGCAGACACTGATGGTGTTGTGACTGGAACTGGCATACAACTTCCCAGCCATTACCAAGGTCAGGAACTGGAGCTGCAAAATCAGTACTAAGTCCAGGAATGGCACCCCATGAACCCCATGGTCCCATAAGCTTCCAGCCAATGCTCAACTACAGGTATGTGTCAAGGAGGCAGGTTCTCCAGATGCTGTCTCAGAATGAAATTGGTCCTAAGATAGCAGAATAAATGCTTACAGCACACTCTATATGAACCACATGTTGTGCTAGCTGGGACCCAGGAACCCCCAAGCTGGAATCATGATCAACCAGAAGGAAACTAGCCTTGGAAGGTGCAGAAATCTGATAGCATCTGTAGGAGAGACTGTATCCCTGAGTCAGTGCTTTTCCTGGGCCATGTGGAGGAACCCTAGACAAGACAACCTAGCAAGTGAGTATTGGATTGGATTGGGTGAGAATTGAAAGCCTAGGCCCTGAGAAGCTAGCTATCACTATTCTTAGCTGGGTGTAGCATGGAAAGCCCATACTAGAGCCTCAATTGAGGCAGTAGTATACTTGACTGGGTGGGGCCTGCAATGCCCTTGCAGCTGTTCATAGGAGGGACCAGAAGCCAGAATGATACCTAGGATGAGCTACTGTCAGTTGCTCAGGCTGGAGCGTTGAGTAATGTGCATCATAATCTGTATGCCTTTCCCTATGCTGATGTTGGAAGCAGGTTGGGTTCACTGTCCAGGGTGTGTTTTGTAGGGAACCAGACCGGAGGAACCGTGCCCCTAAGATGGCGCCGACTCCCTGCTTCCGGGTTCTTCCTCATCTCAGGGAGTTCCCGCTCTTGCTCGCTCCTTCCCGCCTTAGATTTCCCGCTCTAGCTCGCTCCTTCCCGCCTTGCCACGAGATTGTCCTATCCCCGCGCTTCTAGCCTATCACCTGATTTGTGACGTGTATTGTGCATATAAACCCTTGCTACGCGGGTGTAAGAAAAGTTCCTGCCCAGAAGAGATCGAAGCTGGATCTCCTGCTTGCCGAGCAATAAAGGAACCCCGTGCAAAGTGTTCGGTCTCTGTCTCTTGCTGGACGAGGACGGCGCCGAGCAGCTGGTGGCCCGTACGGGGAACTTCCTCTACGTTGCCCGGTAAGTAGAAGGTAAGCGAGGTCAGTCTTACCGTCTGGGCCCCGCGAGTGAGGTATATCTCGTGGTTGGAGGGTGGACGCACCCTAAGATAGCGGACGTGTTTCCCCGCTTTAAACTGAAAGAATAGCGGACGTGTTTCCCCGCTTTAAACTGAAAGAATAGCAGACTTGTTCCCCCGCTTTAAACTGAAAATAAGATAGCGGACGTGTCTTCCCGCTTTAAACTGAAAATGGGAAATTCATCTAGCCATTCAATGTTGCTTAATCCGTTAAAAGCATTATTGCGTAGCAAAGGGATTAAGGTTTCTAAGACCACACTTGTCAGGTTCCTTGGAAGTGTTGATTTCTTTGCGCCGTGGCTCACCCACGAGGGCCAAATAACTCTTGAGTCTTGGGAGAAATTAGGAAAGGATCTCCGGCGCACAGTTAACGATCCCCAGGAACCCGATATCGACCCCGTTGTTCTCCCCTTATGGGAACTACTGCGGGCGTGCCTCCAAGAGGAGAGGTCGGTGGGAGCGGACCGCCCGACTCTTACGGCGGTTCGCGAGGCTCTCGAGGAAGTTCGTTCTCAGAGCTCGGACGGCGCCCGGGACCTCATACAATTTAAGGACACGGGATGCCAGACTTCCTCACTGGCCTCAGGCTCCGAATGTGGCTCCGCCTCCTCTGAGTCTGAGGGGGAAGGGGACGGCGATCCTAAATCCCCGCCTCCTACGTATGCGCAGCTGCGGCAAAAGTTAAAAGATGCCTGTTTACGCCCTCTAGTGCCTACGGCTCCTCCTATCGATGTCGTGCCCGCCCATCAGATTAAAGACGCAGCGCCTCCTACTGGCGGTCATGTAGGCGTGCCTCAGCCCCATCTAACACCCGTGCCGCCATGGCCATTAAACGTCCCAAATGTGCCACCTTTTTCAGGCAGACAGTTTCATCAACAAGCCTGGAAACAGTTGCGAACTGGCGCTCCCGCTGCCCCCGCTCAGGCTTACCCTGTTTTGGCTTTGGGCACGCGAGAGGCCCGGCACGAACCATTGGACATGACAGTATTAAAACAACTTAAGGCTGCGGTCCATGACTATGGACCCACAGCCCCATTCACATTGTCACTCCTTGAATCAGTCGGCCAGTCCATTTTAACACCTAGCGACTGGACCCAATTGGCTCGGGCCTGTTTAAGTCCAGGCGGCTTTCTTTTGTGGCAATCTATGAATACAGAGTGCTGTCATGACCAGGCAGATGAAAATGCTGAGGACGGCCACCCTACGTGGAATGCTGATATGCTTTTAGGGCGTGGACCTTATCAGGCTGACCAGACCCAATTCCCTAGACAAGTATACAGGCAAATTTCCAACTGTGCCCAACGTGCGTGGAGGCAGGCGTCCAATCCAAGTGACTCAGCTAGCCACCTCACCAAGATCGTTCAGGGCACGGCCGAACCCTTCGCTGATTTTGTCGCTCGCATACTTGAGGCTGCGTCGCGTATTTTCCCTTCCGAGGTTGACGTTCAGCCACTGGTCAAACAAATTATTTTTGAGCAGGCTAATAAAGAGTGCAAAAACATTCTTCGACAATATAGACATAAATCTCTGGACTCCTGGTTAAAATATTGCAGAGATACCGGTGGGCCACTTACTAATGCGGGCCTAGCTGCGATGCTGGCAAAAGTCAAAGAAAACAGTCCAAAATCTAAATCGACCCGACCCCCCATATCTTCAGGACTTTGCTTCCAATGTCATCAACCGGGTCACAGAAAACGCGATTGCCCCAATCTCAGCCATGGGTATTCCACGGCACAGCCTTCAGGCATAGAGCCTTGTCGCCGTTGCCGCAAGGGCCCTCATAGGGCAGAGGTATGCCGTTCTGCTTTCGATATCGATGGCAACCCACTTACAGGTAGCGCCCAGGGGCCAAAAAACGGCCAGAGGGGGCTCCCCAACCCAGCGAGGAGCCCCCAAAATCAAATCTACTCTCAGGTTCCACCTCCCGTGTCTGCGCTACACCCAGTGCACCCTCAGCCCGTGCCACTCACGGGTCCGCAGGCCTGGACCTCCGCGCCACCTCCCCTCTCCTCTTAACTCCGGAGATGGGGGTACAATTAGTGGAGAGCGACTGCTCCGGTCCTCTGCCCCCGGATTCGGTTGGATTAGTGTTGGGTCGGTCCTCCGCCGCCCTCCGAGGGCTAGCTGTGATCCCCGGGGTAGTTGACTCTGATTTCACTGGTAAAGTAAAGATCATGGTTCAGGCCCCTCAGGGACCTTTAGTAATCAATCCTGGAGACCGTATCGCACAAATGTTATTACTGCCCAGTCTTCACTCTTTAATCCCAGCTAAAAACCACGTTCGCGGCGCTGGTAACTTTGGGTCCTCTGGCATTAATTTTACCGGCTTACATATGCTTTTAAATGAACGTCCCACTTTAGTGTTGCAGATTAATGGCAAGGACATTAAGGGACTTTTAGACACAGGAGCCGACAAATCCATTATAGCAACAAAGGACTGGCCTAGTACATGGCCTACAAATGTGGCGGAACAAACCTTGCAAGGACTTGGTTTTGCTCATTTCCCAAAAATCAGTGCAGCCTTGTTGTCATGGCAGGATAGCGAGGGTCATAGAGGACAGTTTTCTCCATTCATTTTACCTCTACCCATTTCCCTTTGGGGGAGAGACGTCCTGGCCGAAATGGATGTTGCTTTGGTCACCACTTCCCCTGCAGTACGATCTATGCTACAAAATATGGGTTACGTCCCAGGCAAGGGACTCGGTGTCCAGCTCCAGGGCCACCCTTCCCCCATTGAACCAAAACAAAGACCAAGTAAAGTTGGCCTGGGTTTTTCCTAGGGGTCACTGTTTCGCCTCCTAAACCAGTGGAGCCTTTACCCATCTCGTGGCTAACGGACGTACCCGTCTGGGTTCCACAGTGGCCCCTATCTCAGGAGAAACTGGAGGCAGTCAACACTCTGGTCTTGGAGCAGGTCAACGCTGGTCATTTGATCCCATCCACCTCTCCATGGAATACGCCTATTTTTGCCATCCGCAAAAAATTAGGTCAATGGAGACTCTTACATGATCTTAGGGCAGTCAACGCACAGATGCAGCCTATGGGCCCTGTGCAACGTGGTCTTCCTCTGCTTTCGGCACTTCCCAACCAATGGCCTGTTATTGTAATAGATCTTAAGGATTGTTTCTTTTCCATTCCATTGGACAAAAAGGATACCCCACGTTTTGCTTTTACTGTCCCCACCCAGAACCAGGAACAACCGGACAAGCGTTGGGAGTGGACAGTCTTGCCTCAGGGTATGACTAATAGCCCCACCATGTGTCAAGTCTATGTAGCCCAAGTACTAAAACCTCTTAGAGACCGATATTCCGACTGCAGGTGCCTACATTATATGGACGACCTACTGTGTGCAGCCCCCACAGCAGAGAGGCTCCTGGCCTTATACAGTACACTCCAACAAGTGCTGGAAGGGGCAGGGCTGCATATTGCACCTAATAAGGTGCAATTGTCGTCTGTAGTTTCTTATCTTGGGGCTATAGTCGCCCCTACTCAAATTAGACCTCAAAAAATTCAAATAAAAATCAATGCTATCTCCACTCTAAATGACTTACAAAAACTTTTAGGGGATATCAATTGGATTAGGCCCTACCTTAACATTCCTAATGCTGCATTGCAGCCCCTCTTTAATATACTTAAAGGAGACCCGGATCTTGCTTCCCCCCGAACCTTCACCTCTGAGGCCAAACAAGCACTGTCAATTGTCAACGATGCCCTTAGTAAAGCTGCCCTAAAACGTTGGGACCCTGCGGGAGACCTTACTCTTTGGGTCCTCGACACCCTTAAACAGCCCACCGCGGTCCTATGGCAGGATGGGCCTCTCCTCTGGATCCATCCCTCAATGTCATCTACTAGATCTATTAGTTACTATCCCGTGGCAGTGGCGGAGATAACTCTCCTAGCCATTCAGAGGGCTATCCAACATTTTGGACGCGAACCATCCACCATTGTTGTCCCCTATTCCATGGAACAGGTACGTGTGCTAATCGCTTGTACTGATGCTTGGGCGGTTTTAGTCTGCTCCACTTCCGCAACTATTACAAACAGAACACCCTCTGATCCTTTGCTAACCTTTGTTCAGTCTCACCCAGTTATTTTTCCAAAGTCCACATCCCAAAAGCCCTTACAGGGAGCCCCAGTAGTGTATACCGACGGTTCTAAAACAGGAGTCGGTGCATATGTTGTTTCAGGATCTGTGCCAAAAACATTCCAATTCGCTACTAACTCCCCCCAGGTAACTGAACTTCTTATAGTTAACCAAGTCTTCTCTGATTTCCCCGGACCTGTCAATATTGTGTCTGATTCACGCTATGTGGTTAATTCTGTGTCTATCCTTGAGGCCGCAGGACTAGTCAATTCTTCATCCTCCGTAGCGACAGTTTTCCTCACCCTGCAAAAATCTATTTGGAATCGGTCTGCTCCTTTCTTTATTACTCATATTAGAGCTCATTCTTCCTTACCTGGACCCATGACCACAGGCAATGCTATAGCTGATCAAGCCACACGCCCCATTTGGATACTCCAATTTTCTTCCCCAGAAGAGCAGGCTATCCAGTTTCATTCAGAGTTCCATGTAAACGCAAAAACCCTTGCCGCCAAATTCGGTCTTTCTCGTGCTGCCGCTCGCGATATTGTTCGCCATTGTGCCGCATGCCCTACTTTAACCCCTGTGCCTTCGGTGGGGGTTAATCCCCGAGGATTACTACCAGGACATATCTGGCAGATGGATGTCACCCACATATCCGAGTTTGGGACCTTAAAGTATGTTCATGTGTCAGTTGACACCTGTTCCCAAGTAATTTTTGCTTCTCTGGAGACGGGTGAGCGTACCACCCATGTCATTAATCACTGCCTTGCTGCATGGGCAGCCTGGGGCAAACCAAAAACTTTAAAAACAGATAATGGTCCTGCATACACAAGTAAATCATTCCAAGATTTCTGCACCCGTATGCAGGTACAACATAAAACTGGAATCCCTTATAACCCTCAGGGACAGGCCATAATTGAAAGGGCTCATCGAACCCTCAAGGCTTTTCTCTTAAAACAAAAGGAGGGAATTGCCACGGGCAAAACCCCTCGAATGCGCCTCTCCCTTGCACTGTTTACTATAAACTTTTTGAATTTGACAGATCATTCTATGTCCCCCGCTGAGAGACACATGTTAAAGGAGCCATCTTCACGAGGCTATGTCCGTTGGAAAGATGTCCTCACGGGAAAGTGGTACGGCCCGGATCCGGTATTATGCTGGAACCGAGGCGCGGTCTGTGTCTTCCCACAGGAATCTGGAAGAGAACCTCTCTGGATACCGGAAAGATTGGTCAGAAAAACAGCCCCGCCGCCACAAGATACACCTCTATCACCTACGGACGACATCTCCCCCGAGATAACCGAGATTACCACGCTCTCACAGGACGACAAATTGCAACAAAACAACGAGACGTCCCTGTGTACTTCGCTGGGTGAGCTCCTTCATCAACAACAAGTTGGAGAGCGTCAGACATCAGTTCCGCGCGGCAGCGTATGCTGCTCTCCATCACCGTGATCCGGATGCATATGCCATGCTGGCTCGCATGACTTATGACCGGGTCCATACCAGCGATTAAAACCCTCGTCCCCCCATCCCTACTCACGCCTCACATATGGACAATGCCTCCATCAGGCACACACCTTCCTCGAGTTGTCTTGTTCCCCCTCTCATTCATTGGGCTGTATCACCCATCCCTGACGGGGAGCGAAAACTGGGTATGCGAGACCAAAGGTACTGCAGCAGGAGTCCACCCGGGGGTTCCGGGGGTCCTGGGAGAGCATATGCATATGCATGCAGGTTCAATTCCCAGCCTGCCCCAGCAAAAGGGAATAAAAACTGATCCCTAACGGAGACATCAGGGGTTGTGGCCAGGCCCTTGAAGTTCCGTAACTAACGGATCACAAGCACGCTGGGTATGCACCTCTACTCTCTGCCTAGTAAATATTCTCCCGGCCCTCATGAGCCAGGGCCGTCGGGGATGTGATTTGTGCAAAAACAAAAGGAGGGAGATGTAGGGAACCAGACCGGAGGAACCGTGCCCCTAAGATGGCGCCGACTCCCTGCTTCCGGGTTCTTCCTCATCTCAGGGAGTTCCCGCTCTTGCTCGCTCCTTCCCGCCTTAGATTTCCCGCTCTAGCTCGCTCCTTCCCGCCTTGCCACGAGATTGTCCTATCCCCGCGCTTCTAGCCTATCACCTGATTTGTGACGTGTATTGTGCATATAAACCCTTGCTACGCGGGTGTAAGAAAAGTTCCTGCCCAGAAGAGATCGAAGCTGGATCTCCTGCTTGCCGAGCAATAAAGGAACCCCGTGCAAAGTGTTCGGTCTCTGTCTCTTGCTGGACGAGGACGGCGCCGAGCAGTGTTTGCCCTGTCTAATGTGCATACTGCCCAAACAAGAATACACATGCTCAGACTGTACTACAGCAACCATTCCTATCACACAAGGAACTCTGAGCCTTGGTGGGCAAATTGGGCAGGGTCACAGAAACTGAATGAGTCCTAATGTGCATAGGTTCAAGCAGCAACAAATGATTGATGGAGGGGAAACCCTGGGGAAAAGGATAATTCCAATTCTTAGGAGACAAATATCCCTACTGTAGGACCCTGGGGGTTAGATATCCCAGTTTTCATCTTCCCATTAGGTTCAACCAGCAACAAATGCTTGAGGGAAGGGAGATCCTGGGGAAAAGGATAATTCTAATTCTTAGGAGACAATCAGCCCTATTGTAGGACCCTGGGGGCTAGATATGCCAGCTTTCATCTTCCCATTATCCCCAAAGCACTGTGGTGGATGGGATGTTAGGGTTACCCTTGGTCTGTTGGGCACAGTTGGACATGGAAATCTTTTTCTTACTAGGAATGTCCATGGGTACTCTGAGAAGGAGATATGCAAGGACTCCTGTCACCTAGTGCAGCAGGGGCTTCTACACTGAGTCTTTTTCTCAAGGTTTTGCGCGAGTGCTGCAGCATGTGTGCTGATGGTTTCAGGGAAGAGACAATATGGGTTCCTTTTCTGAAGCAAAGTGGCCATGAACTTTTCTATGAGCTCTCCTTACTGAGCTCCTGGTTTGTATTGTTTGGATTCCTCTCTGTGGATGGTTGCCCACACAAAGCATTCATGCTGAAGGGGTCTGCTGAAGCTTTCCTTTCCCCCACAGCACAGAATCTCCCTTGCCACGGAGCCAAGGATTCAGTTGTCCATTGTCTTTATTCTTTCCTCTGTGCTGATGTGCCTGGTTTTGGTGTCCTGTGTTCCTATTGTTCCCTAACTGAATTCAGGAGCTGTTATTGAACTCTCACCTCACAAAGTAGCTTCTTTGGATCCTCACCATGAAGGAGGTAAAAAACACTGAGTTTCTTGATTTAGTTGTCATTCTTTCTCTGCAGATATAACCCTGACACTTTGTACTTCCAGCACCATGAGCCAAGATAAAATCTGTTATTGATAAACTTGGGCTACTTCAAGTGTTTTGCTATAGTAATAGAAAGTGAGTTAATACAGAAAATTGGCAAGAAGGATGGAATCAGTACTATATCTAAAATGTTGAAGCAGTTTAGGAATCGGTTAAGTAGAAAATGTCATAAGAGTCTAGAGGAGCAGTTTTTACAAAAGCTTACAATTCTGTAAATGGGTCATTACTGGCAATTCTGGTAAAGGCTCAAAAGACAAGGAAACTAAAATACAGTTGGACAATCTGATGATCAGGACTAGAATGCTGACGGAAAAGAACATGCTGAAGTGGTCTGACACAAATATAGACTATTCTATTGCATGTTGGTGTGAAGACCACCCTGTCATATCACTGCAAAAATTTGGTTTAATTGGGTACCTGTCCTGGAGTTTTGAGAAAAGACACATTTAAAGGTGATTAGCTATGATATCTGGGAGAGAAATTATTCATACAGCAAAGCATTAATGCTATTGCCTAGATAATTTTAATTGTATACAGTGGAATTTGGAAGCAATGGCATGACTCAAAGGCTTAATGCAACTGAAAAAAAACTCCTTCCATCACAGTGCCTGATATTTTCCTAAGCAGAATTGTTTCATGGTACCCTGGGTTGCTCTGAACTGAAGGATCACTTTAAATATTCTGGTTTTCCACTAAATTTATCTTGGTTATTGAGGCAATAATTAAAGTAGGCCCAGCTTTATGCTTACAAAATATCCTGGTGTTTATGTATAGCTGATTTTTCAGGCATGCGAAATTCCGTAGTTATAGGTCATGGAAGCTTTCACTGAGATTTCAAAGGAAAGCTGTAAGGCCAAGCAGAACTGGGCCATTTGTGTGCAGCTCCTATAGAGAGTATTCAGTTAGGTGAGACTCAGTGGAGCTGTGGTAGTGAAGTTACAGTTGAGACCCCAGAAAGCAAAGGTACAAGCTATATGCAACAGTTGGCTAGGAAAGCTACTAACATCATCATATAGATTCACAGAGCAAAGTCTTAGAGGCAGGGACACCCAAAGTCTTGGGGTCCCATCTATTACTGCAGACTGCTCAGGATGCTGAACTTGAAACTAAATTTTAATGTTTGTTTTGCTGAATTTATTTTGGTCTTGCATTTAGGCCAAATAGTCACTTCTACTTCTACTTGACTCTTTCTCACTTGAGGAATAAGAATGTATATTGTGTGCTTACTCTGACAATATTTCTTAAAATTAGATGATTTGTTCCTACACTATAGTCTCACAACAGGAATTTGCTTTGAATTCCAAATCAGATTTTGGAATTTTGAATTAGTGCTAGAATGGGTTGATATTTTTATACCATTTGAATAAAATGATTGTATGCTATCGGTGAGAAGGATATTAGATTCAGAGGCACAAGTTTTGAATGTTACAGTTTGCTTGTATTTAGTCCCTCTGAATTTACTTAGGAATTTAATTTCAAAAGTAGTATGTTAGGTGGCATTAGGAGAATAGAAATTTGATCTGATTACAGCATTTAAGGTAGGGCTTCCATGATTGAATCTTGGTGGCTTCATAACCAGAGACAGAGAGAGAGCACGACAGAGAGACATATAGAGATTTGCACTCCTTGTCTGTTGCCATGCAATGATCTGTAGCACTTCATGAGTCTATCAAATTAGATCTCACATCTCCAGAACTAGAGCCAAATGAATCTCTTTCCATTCTAAAATTTGGCTGCCTTGGGTATTTTGTTATGGTTAGTACATGTAGGATGATATGAATGCATGTTATGTTGGTTATTACAGCTTTTAATATGTTCTGAAGTCATGAAATGTGATGCTTCTGTATTTGTTCTTCTTTCTGATTTTTTGTACAAAAATCATGGACTTTATTATACATTAAAAAATCTAACAATGTATTTCCTGAAGGCTTGTTATCAGCAAATACCTATTTTGACAAAATGAAAAAATAAGTTCTCCACAATCACATGAAGTTGAGTTCTTCAAATCCAATTTTAAAGGGAAACACATGATTTGTAATTGTACACTGCAAGATTAATAGTATCGGTGAAATAAGAATTAACTAATTCACTTACATTACAAAATCACCAAATATACAAAGCAATTTTGCACATTAGTTTTAACTTAATCCTCAGTGCTCATATTAACTGAAGTAAATTACATATGAGTGCAGCCATGAGAGATTGGTTACAAAGTATAATATGGTTCCAGTTTCAAATCTTGATGTATTAATGAAAAAAAAGCTAAGAGTAAAACTTGGTAAAAAATAAAATGAAGGACTTGCTTGTTACGACTGGTGAATTTAAATATTTAAAGTACAATTTGAATGCTAGGAGGCTGTTATCAAAACCAGTATTTTCATTTTACTCAGGTAGCACAAAGTTTTACAGTATATTAGCTGTTCGTTACTACCAGCATTTGTAAGATGATTTTAAGTGGTTCTTAAGTGAAAATTAAGCCAGATACCTTAGCACTAAGATGTGTCACCTCAGATGCCACACACATCCTACTGTCCTTTTACCAAACATAATGGAAACAACTCTACCCCTCCAGACTATGGAGCCTAAGAAGTCTTTCAAAAGTCAAACAATCAGTGCAGATGCAGCAAAAGCTAGACTAGCTTCTGTTCACGGTCAAGTTTCAGCTTCCTGTTGCCAAGTGTTCAGAGCATCCCAGGTAAAGATTCTGGTAGACTCTTGGCATCTTTTCTATGGATACATCGTCTCTGGACTTGCATGCAATTTCTCAACTAGAGGGTTTGCCAGTTTCTTTCATAGCTTTTAATCACTTGCTTCTTCTGATGTCTGACTAAAAACTGAAGATTCTTTGGAGTTGCACATACCATACAGGTATCTTAGGAACCCTGGGACTTGTAAAGTATCTTGGGCTCAGTCTGAACTCTGAATAAAGAGATACAGAAACCATTCCTTAATGCAGCTTCCTACAAAGCCAGAATATTGCATGAACACTCCATTCTTCTCTTTACTGAGGTAGTGATCAGCAAGTTGTATCTGTCTCTATGCACTGTAGTTCTATGTACTATGTTCTTCTGTGTTCATAGTACCATGGAGCAGCCACAAGCTGCAAAACTCTTTCATTCTTAGGCCCTTTAAGCAGCTGGAGTATGACAGGTACCATTGCACTCTGAAGTAGTCCTTAAGGTAATCTTGCACAAAGTTAGAATATTGCACTCACTCGTGTTCTAACTCTTTTCCTCCCAAGGTAGAACACAAGAGTGAGAAATTCCTCTTACTCAACACTGAGAGATCTGAACTTCCTTTTCTCTCATCTTACTCATATCAACTTTCTGCATTTATTTTTTGAGCAAAGGACTTCTTTTTTTTTTTAATGAAGTTGACAATGGAAAGTGGGAATAATGCTGTTGGAATAAATTAGGAATTTATAAATTGCTAAAAGTTTATTTGAAACATTTCACATTTGAGTGAGTATGAAACATCAAAAATAATTTCTAAGGTTTTTTTTTTATAAATTCTAACTCAATTATTAGGTTTGAATCTTTTTACCTTCTGTAATTGTATATTTTATGTTTCCATATAAATATCTTCAGTTAGTCATTTCACAAGCATTTTTTGGGGGGATAATCTAACATATTTTTCCTTTGAATTGTCTCTATACTTAATAAAATTTTGTTCAAAATATTTTTAATTAGTTAATGACTGCCCTTTCTAAGACTATGTATGCATTTAAATGAACTTGATCACAATATTGAGGTAAAATGTTTCTTTCCATATGACATGCTTTTTAAAAATTATTTGAGATTAATTAGCTTAAATATCTTTTATCTTGCTGTTGTTTTAAAGAAATTTAATAATGGCATTACTAAATTCTAAATTTATCCAAATAATTAAAATATTTTCTATTTAATTTTTGGTCAGTTATTTTTATATATAAATCCTATTATCACTCTCTTGACATATGTGTTTTAATATTATAAGCCACACTAAATCACAGAAGTAGTCACATAGTTTCTGAGGCACACAGTGAACTATTCTACTTAAATCCATTTATTAAGCCATTCAATTCATTCACCATGATTCTTCAAGACCAATTTTTGCAGACTGTAGTGACATACATTCTTTAATATAAATATAGAAAAAGAGCTAGAAACTTTCAATTTCTAAGAGTTAGTAATACTATAGAAATTATAAAACAGTTTTACAATATATGTAATGAGTTAAAGTTGTTAGAAAGTAGAATCTGACCACCAACTTTAATGCTTGAAAGCAAGATACCCCAGGTGCATTAAGTAGTTCTAGTGTGTGCCATTTATAATTTTAATATTATGATTCTGAAAGCACATCACTAAAATCTCTAAGAGAATAATGTGATCTTCTGAAAAATCTGTCAACTATTTTAAACTATGAAACTCTTAAAAATATTCATTCCTTTCAGGATGTTAATGAAGTATAAAGCTTTGTTAAAAGTTCAAATAAAATATGCAATGACAATATACTGAACTATCTACTTTTCACACCCCATAAGTGATAATGTAGGGCTTTCCATGTGATAACTAACAAACATGATTATTTAACTATTATAAATTTTCTCCATGAATTATGCACATTTGTAACTATTTATTTTAACTATAATGGGTATGTTCATAATTCTTCTTATCCTAGTTAATATTTTGGACATCTTTTCTTTAAGATTCATTTATTTATTTTAAAGGCAGAGTGCCAGAGAGGGCAAGACATAGAGATAGATAGTCCATGCACTGGTTCATTCTCCAAATAGATGCAATTGTTGGAGCAGGACCAGGTTCAAGCTAGGACCTAAGAACTCCATCAGGGACTTCCATATGATGGGCAGGGGCCAAAGCCCTACAGCTACTATCGGTTACCTTTCAAGGAGCATATCAGAAGTGGAACAGCCATGATTTGAAACAGGTGCTCTGGCATGAGATGCCAGTATCACAAGCAATATCTTAACTTACTGTGCCATATCACTGGTCCCCAAGTAATATGAAAATCTTGACTACAAATAGTTGTTCATATAGTTATTAAGACTGTCTTGATTCTCAAAGGCAATTAAGAAATATTCATGACATATAAAGTCAATTAAAATGAGTCTTAATGGAAAATGGAGTGGGAGAGGGAGGGGAGATGGGATGGGAGTGCAGGTGGGAGGGCGGGAATGGGGGGATGAAACACTATATCCCTAAAAGTTGTACTATGGGCCAGCGCAGTGGCTCACTAGGCTAATCCTCCTCCTGTGGTGCTGGCACCCTGGATTCTAGTCCCGGTTGGAGCACCGGATTCTGTCCCGGTTGCTCCTCTTCCAGTCCAGCTCTCTGCTGTGGCCCGGGAAGGCAGTGGAGGATGATCCAAGTGCTTGGACCCTGCACCTGCATGGGAGACCAGAAGGAGGCACCTAGCTCCTGGCTTTGGATTGGTGCAGCGCAGTACACACTAGTTTGGTCACAGAAATTATTGTGTTGGGGCTGGCGCTGTGGTGCAGCAGGTTGAAGCCATGGCCTGGGGTGCCGGTATCCCATAGTTCTAGTCCCAGTTGCTCCTCTTCCGATCTGGCTTTCTGCTATGCCCTGGGAGAGTGGTGAAGGATTTCCCAGATCCTTGGGCCCCTGTACTCGTGTGGGAGACTGAGAGGGGGGTTCCTGGCTTCTGGCTTCAGATTGGCGTGCCTCCGGCAGTTGAGGCCATCTGGGGAGTGAGCCAGTGGATGGAGGACCTCTCTGTCTCTACCTCTCTTTGTAATTACGTCTTTCAAATAAATAAAATAAATCTTAAAAAAAAGAAAGAAAGAAATTACTGTGTTATTGAATGATTTCCAAGTGGTTGTATAAATAAATCAAGTAATCCCAATATCTGATGCTGCCTTTGGCCTTTTCTCCAAGATCCTCAATCTCTTTTGAGATGGGGAACTTCAAACCCATGTTTCAGTGGTGTGGCTGGTGCTCATGCTCGTTTTTCAGTGTCAATGCCATATTGGTTACTAAATACAGAATGTGGGGGAATGCATTTCACATGGGAGAGCTCCTTACTTCTTTTTTTCCAGGTCCTTTCAATATTATTTTAGATAGCTATCTAATAAGCTTCATTCTTATAGTATACTATCTTTACATTTCTTTTTTATTATTATTTGACAGAGTTAGACAGTGAGAGAGAGAGACAGAGAGAAAGGTCTTCCTTCCATTGGTTCACCCCTCAGATGGCCTCTAACGGCCAGAACTACGCCAATCCGAAGCCAGGAGCCAGGTGCTTCCTCCTAGTCTCCCATGTGGGTGCAGGGCCCAAGCACTTGGGCCATCCTCCACTGCCTTCCTGGGGCACAGCAGAGAGCTGGACTGGAAGAGGAACAACTGGGACTAGAACCCAGCGCCCATAGGGGATGCCGGCGCTGCAGGTGGAGGATTAACTAAGTGAGCCATGGCGCTGGCCTCCATCTTTACATTTCTATCTGCTCTTGTGGTTGGGTTTGTAAAACTAGCAGATCATAACATATTCTATTTTTAAAATATTTTTGTTATTATTTTTAGCAGCATGTAATTAAAGAGAATGGCCCTGGGGCCGGCTCCGTGGCACAGTAGGTTAATCTTTCACCTGCGGCACTAGCATCCCATATGGGCACAGCTTCTAGTCCTGACTGCTCCTTTTCCAATCCAGTTCTCTGCTATGGCCTAGAGAAGCAGTAGAAGAAGGACCAAGTGCTTGGGCCCCTGCACCCTCATGGGAGAGCGGGCAAAAACACCTGGCTCCTGGCTTCGGATTGGCGCAGCCCCAGCTATTCCAGCCATCTGGGGAGTGAACCGACAGAAGGAAGACCTTTCTCTCTGTCTCTCCCTCTCACTGTCTGTAACTCTACCTCTCAAATAAATAAATGAAATCTTAAAAAAAAAAAAGAGAGAGAGAGAGAGAATGGCCCAGTAATAACCAATCTAACTGAAGTGAGTTGATACTTCATTAACTAATTAGTCAATTAACTCTTTGACATGGAATGTGTCTTCCGCATGTGTCTTGTGCTAAATCATGATAGAAGTTTTCTAGTGTTAAGGCATATTTCTTACAAAATGGCATTCAGAAAGTCATTTTGTCTATCAAAAACCCAGAACATATTTACAAAGATCTACTATGTTGATTCTTTTAAAATTGTGTAATTTAATTTAATTTTTTGTAAATGTTTTTGGGTTAAAATATAGAAGCTTCTATGAGTTTCAGGATAAAACAAAAATGTATAGTTAAATGCATAGGCCCATAATAACCCATAATAACATAATTCTCTAACGAAACTTTCAACTACTGATTATATGATCTCTTCATTCTTGTTATGCAAATAGATGTGCTTGTTGGTTGTAAACAATGACTGACTAACTGCTTTTATTTTATATGTGATGTAAATAGACAAAATACACAAAATATTATATGTAGATTTCAATAATGATAATTTAAAAACTGTAGGGACAAAGAAACAGGTATAAATCTAAAATTTATTTCATAATGTTTGGTGCCTCTGCTTTTCACTGGGTATACATTTGTTGCCTTAACATTTAACAACTTAGAAAAAATAATCTTGCAAAATAAGTCGCATTTTCACAAAAATAACAAAAAAATATGTACAGAAGAGTTATACATAGGAACATGAGAAAACATACAGGAACATAAAAATGTGTTGTAATGTGAAAAGGTCTCTTTAGCATCTGTGAAATAGGCACAGCTACTTTAAAGTGCTATTATTTCCTTATAATTTGACATCATGTAGGCCAATAGTATTCACCAAGATACATGTCTGAGGAGTTTTTCTGAAAGGGATATTAATGTTCTAATCCTAACAACATGATTTGCCATCACACTCTGTCCATCAGACATTTTTGCGGAACGACAATACAATACCGTAGTCAATAGTGCTCTTGACTGTGCTTCCTGTTAGACTACAAGCTCCCTGAAGGAAGTGACTGCATCTTAAATGCGGCATCATAAGGACTTGGACCGGGTTTAGAGGGAGCTTAAAGAGCTTTCAGAGATATAAACTCTTTAGTACTCAGTTTCTTAATATAAAAACTTTATATTCACAATAGACAAGATGAAAGAAGGATATTAACTAATTAATAACTTGTTGGCTGGTGATTTTAATAATTGAAATTTAATTTTATGCCTTGAATTTCAATGCTCTAACTTACCAACCCAAGGCAAAATTTCTTTTCTTGTTAAAACAAAATGTCCTCGATTATATTCAAAGTCCAATCATCTTTATATAAAGCATTAATGAAAAAGCTAACTTTTTATAGTACTTTTACATAGTTCATATCTAGCTCATATTAAAAGAACTAGTACAAATGAATTCTTAATTTTGCATAAGACACTTCTTCTCCACACTCTACTTACTGCTACAGATAATTTAGTTTTATATTAAACGTCTTATAATATATTGTGCCCTGTAATACTGGAACTTTAAGGAAAATTTCATAAATCAGGTCCATATTTAAAAATGTCACATCTATGTCTTTCTTTTTTTTAATTAACTGAATTTCATTTATACATCTAGCCTCTTTAGTCTGCTTTTATCCTTAATGAATTTCTTCACATTTTTTTAAAAAAATATATATCTATTTGAAAATCAGAGTTAGACAAAGGGAGAGACAGGAAAGAGAGAGAGAGTGAGAGAGAAATGAGAGAGAGAAAGAGAGAGAGATATCAATTGATCTACCATTTGCTGTTTCACTCCCCATTTGGCTACAACTTCCAAGGCTGAGGCAGATTGAAGCCAGCAGTGAGGAGCTTCAGCCAGGTCTCTCATATGGGTGACAGAGACCCAAACACTTGGGCCCTCTTCTGTTGCTTTTCCCAGGCAGCTAGTAGTGGGTAGACTAGAAGTGGAGCAGGTAGAATATGAACTGGTGCTCATATGTGATCCTGGCATTGCAGGCAGTGACTTTACCTATTTTGCCACAACACTGATAATCAATTTCAATTTTGTTTTATTTTATTTTAAATTTGGGTTTATTTATTTTCATTTATTTGAGATGCAAAAAAAAAAAAAAAAAAAAAGCAAGAGGGGCCAGCGACTTGGCACAGTAGGTTAATCCTCCGCCTTCGGCGCTGGCATCCCACATGTGCACTGGTTCTAGTACCGGCTGCTCCTCATCCAATCCAGTTCTCTGCTATGGCCTGGGAAAGCAGTAGAAGATGGCCCAAGTGCTTGGGCCCCTGCACCCGCGTTGGAGACCTGGAAGAATCTCCTGGCTCTTGGCTTCGGGTCAGCGCAGATCTGGCAGTTGCAGCCATCTGGGGAGTGAATCAGCGAAGGAAGACCTTTCTTTCTATCTCTTCCTCTCACTGTCTATAACTCTACTTCTCAAATAAATAAAATCTTAAAAAAAAAAAAAAACAAGAGTGAGAACAAGAGTGAAAAAAGAGAGAGAGAGAGGGAATCTTCTGATTGCTGATTCACTCAGCAAATGCTTGCAACAGCTAGAAGTTAGGTCAAAACTTAGAACAGAGAACTCAAATTTTATTTTAAGGTAGAGTTAGTTTTCCAGTGAATTTTATGGGTATGTGATATGTATTGAATTCAATGAACACAGGAATTGATTTTGGAACCCACAAATTTATTTGGATTTTTATGTCTGCCTTCCTGGTATGGTGTAAATCATATTCATGGTCAGAAGCTACCAATTTGTTTAATCAAGGTTAATATGAATAAAGTGTGAGTAGCTGAAGGTAATTGAAGGGCTTTATCTATCTATGACACAATATGTCAGAACAAAAAGTAAAATGCTTAACAATTTTTAGTGTTAATTTTATAAATTATAAAAGAGATGAAATTTTTCCATTATTTCATCATCTCATTCTCTCTTCTCCATCTACTTATAAGTTTGGGGTAACATCAATATCAGTTCTTTCCCTCCCACATATATTTTAATTTTTATCTCCTCATCTTGTATATTTCCTTAATGTGCATCACTGCTTGATATGGCATTTTATATTAATTAGTGTATTTATTTACTTTCTGTCATTTCTTCTTACAATTTAAGTTCCAGGAGGAATCAGAATTGTTTTTTATTGTTTTTTTTCTTGACTTTGAGAAATATCAAGGATATAATATTCAACAATGTTTTGCTGAAAAATAAAACACTGATCTATGCTGAAGATGGATTTCTATATATTGTTTAAGTTTCCATTTTATTTGACATTTTTCTAAGAACATACTAAAATCTCATTTTGTAAAGTCAGTAATTTCTTTTTCTCTCCCCATTTTCTTTATTTGTTAGATATTTATCACAAATCCATTCCAAAATCTACAATAGAATTAAACAGCTTATTCAATTAAAAAATTAACAAGGTAGATTTCATCAGGTAGTCTTTCTTATCCTTTGATAATATCCACTCTGATGTTCTTTACACTCACAGCTTGGTCTATCCTCATTTCTCAGTAGGCCAGATGAACAGTTTTTCTGCTAGCCCTATGGAGAGTTTCCTTTTCCATTGCTGAATTCCTGGTTTCCAAAATGACATGTGTTTCCTTTTATTCCTTTGTTTTGGAGAGCACATTCTTCACTCATTTTCAGGGAAGAGGCTTGCTAAGCATGGCAAACATATATTCCCTGGTATTCATGTCCTTGTGCAATCTCCCATTGACATTATTTAGGATCTGTGAAATGCATCTAACTAATGGAACACAGCTTTCGAAAATATAGGACAATATGCACCTCATTATGTAAGACTGAAACACCAATCTTGCTGGACTGTTTCTTTGTCTCTCTCTTTGCTTACTTGGTGAAATAAACATCAGTGTTGGGAAAGCACACTTGGCATGGAACTAGGGGAAATCTCTAACGTCTAAGAGTTTAGATTAATCTGTAGCAGACAGCCAGAAATAATCCTGGAGTTCCTAGCCATACAACTCAAGGGAGACATAATACCAGCTGCCACATGACTGGGGAAATAGAAGCTTTCCTAGCTGGTCACCCAAGTGAGAATCAAGTCCTGGATAACTCCTTAATTGCAGACTTGTGAGACCTTCAAAGAAGATTAACGTCAAATGCACCAGTATTTCTGACCCAAGGGAACAATGAGATAATGAAAAAGTGTTGTAACATGACCTTGAAAACACGTATAATCGTACATTTGTCAGGCTTGTGGGTCTGAAAATATATTTCTCTGCCCTATTATTTTAATTTTGCTATGTGAAAGATTAAATTTACTTTGAGCTAAAATTTTACAAACAATTCTCTTTCAGGATTTTGAATAGATTTTTCTGTTGGTTTTCAGCATCAATTATTGAAATTCTATTCTAATTTTTAATAATTTTTTGGCTTTTCTACTCTACTAACTCTGTAGTAACATGTTCAATTATTTCTCATCATCTAAAAGCTGTTTATACCTCTTATATGATGCCTCTTCATATGTTCTGCTTGCTTTGCATTCATCTATTTTTAACTTCTTTTCTGTTTTGAATTACAACAAAGATAATTGCGCTTAATTCCTCTGTCAAGCAAATTATTTCATAAATTGCTTTTAGATACTGTGTTTTTTGACCTATCTGAGTTCTATTAGACGCCATCAATAATTTAATCACACTTACTACTTTCCACTCAAACTTCTCAAGACCAATAGAAAGCACAGGGTTCACCAGGGGGGATTAGAGGAAAATTTTGATGTCTCAGAAACATCAGCACCACCTCTCATTTCCATTTCTGTTCTTTATGCCTTTCTCATTGCCCATCCTGTATATTCAGATTCTTTATATTCATCCCTATTTGGTTCTTTTTTTTAACTTCAAATACTTGATATTTTCCTGCCAAGAAAAAAAAAATGATGCATAGAAAGAGCCCCAAAAAATCAGCTGCAGGATACAGGAACACTCTGAGATCCCATTCTCCTGGGAATTCCTAGTGGCCATGCTACCACAAAAGCCATACGTGAATTTCAGCATAATTAACAATGTTGGAAAGTCAGAATATTCACAGAATGAGATTCTGTGATTGATTATCCTGGTAAGAGAGGACAGAATAAGTGTTTCCCCTTTTTGAAACTTTTGAAGTTATCAAATATTTTATCTAAATACTCAACTCTTATTTAGCCATGTTAAATAGAATAATACTGTAGCTCCTCTACATGAAAATATTAGTTATTTGAGAAATATTGCATATAGCTTGGAGTCTTTCAAGAGTAACAATTTTTTGGAGGAAGAAGGGAAACCTCAAGGTGATCAAAAATGATAAGAAACTAAGGTAAAGATATTTATTTTTTGAAATCATGAAGTTGTTAGAAGTGAATCTGATGGAGTTGAGTCAAAAATGATCCATAGGGACTGGCACTGTGGCGCAGTGGGTTAAGGCCCTGGCCTGCAGTGCTGGCATCCCGTATGGGCGCTGGTTCATGCACTGGCTGCTCCTCTTCTGATCCAACTCTCTGCTATGGCCTGGAAAGGTAGTAGAGGATGGCCCAATTCTTTGGGACCCTGCCCCAGATGAGAGACCTAGAGGAGACTCCTGGCTCCTGGCTTCAGATTAGCACAGCTCCGGGTATTGTGGTCATTTGGGAGTGAATCAACGGAATGGAAAACCTCTTTCTCTCTTTGGCTCTGCCTCTCTCTGTGACTGTCTTTCAAAGAAGTAAAATAATTCTTAAAAAAAAAAAAAGATCCATATAACTCACATATGTGAAGTCTGGAGTTCGTGACATCTACTATCTATGTATTAAATGGATCATAAGCTTCCAGAATATATTCACATTACCTTTTGTTTAAAGATTTATTTTATTTATTTGAAAGACAAATTTACAGAGAGAGGTAGAGCCTGAGAGAAAGAGAGGTCTTCCATTCATTGATTCACTCCCCAAATGACCGTAATGGCCAGAGCTGAACTGATCGAGACCAGGAGCTTCTTCTGGGTCTCCCACACAGGTGCAGGGGCCCATGCACTTGGGCCATCTTCTACTGTTTTCCTAGGCCATAGCAGAGAGCTGTATCAGAAAAGGAGCAGGGACTATCACCCATATGGGACGCTGGCCCAGCAGGAAAGGGCTTTAACCTATTCTGCCACAGCTCTGGTCCCCTGTTCACATTATTAAGTGATATAGATAATCACCTTCTGTAGAAAAAATTTCCCTTGGATTCTTGGACAAATTTTCATAAATGGAAAATTCTTGATTCTTATTAGAGCTTAAATTTCTTTTACACAAAATATATTCTGAATGGTCAGCAGTCATAATGTGTTCATACTTAAATAACAATTAATAGATCACATGAAAATTCATGTAACGTGTTTTTGCAATCCCCAGAAATTACTTTTTAAAAAAAAATTTCTTTTTTATTTTTTTAAACTTTTATTTAATAAATATAAATTTCCAAAATACAGCTTTTGGATTACAGTGGCTTTTTTCCCACATTACCTCCCTCCCACCCGCAACCATCCCATCTCCTGCTCCAATCTCATTCACATCAAGATTCATTTTCAATTATCTTTATTTTCAACATGAAAGGCAGAGTGACAGAGAAGATAAAAAGAGGTACAGCAAAAATGTATGTGAAGTGTGTGTGTGTGTGTGTGAGAGAGAGAGAGAGAGAGAGAGAGAGGAAGGGAGAGAGAGAGAGAGAGAGAAATTTTATCTTCTGGTTTATTTCCATTTATTTATTTATTTATTTATTTATTTGACAGGTAGAGTTATAGACAGTGAGAGAGACAGAGAGAAAGGTCTTCCTTCCATTGGTTCACTCCCCAAATGGCCGCTACGGCCGGCGCTGCGCTGCGCTGATCTGAAACCAGGAGCCAGGTGCTTCTTCCTAGTCTCCCATGCGGGTGCAGAGGCCCAAGCACTTGGGCCATCCTCCACTGCTTTCCTGGGCCACAGCAGAGAGCTAGACTGGAAGAGGAGCAACCTGCACCCATATGGGATGCCGGTGCCGCAGGTGGAGTGAGCCACCAAGTGAGCCACGGCGCCAGTCCCTGGTTTACTTCCAAATGCCTACAACAGCCAGGGCTAGGACAGGCCATAGCCAGAAGCCCAGAATTCCATCCAGGTCTTACACATGGGTTGCAAAAGGCACTTAGGCCATGTTCTACTGCCTTCCAGCCTGCAATAGCTAGAAGTTGGATCTGTAGCAGAGTAGCCAGGATATGAACTGGTACTCCAATAGGAGTAGTAGGCATACAAAGTAGCAACTTAAACCACTTTGCAGTGCTCACTCTAGAAATTACTTCTGCTTATAAAATTTTGATAGTATCCCTCAATCACTAATGAGTTTTCCTTCTGATGTATTTTTTTGTGTTACATTAATCAGATTTTCTTATGTCAGATTTTATTTTTACTGTCAATTCATATTCTACCACCAAATAATTTCAATTTATATGCTCTACAGTAACCCTATTATTTCATTTTCCTGGCTCATTCTGTGAAATATTAGTGAAATATTTGACCCATCTCTCAGTGAAACATTGAACCAGGTTTAAATATGTGGCTTTCAATATTCATCCATTTATCTAATATTTTAAACAATATTTAAATACCTCAGATTTTAAAATGCTACATGTTTATCAGAGCATTCTACTACTTACCTTCACAAACACTATCATCTATTCTCTATTATTAAATTCCATAGAAATTACTACTATCTGCCAAGGGTGCATGCATGATTCTTTTTCTGCATTCCATTGGCAAAATATATGTAAAAGGAAAGAAGTGGGAGAGATAGAAACTATGTTATTACATGATAAGCATATAAATATATCCAATTCAGAAAATGTATGTTATCTGCTTACTACAACATTCAAATGAATTTAGTTCCTATTTACTAGGAAATTAAAAATAGAAGTATACCAAATAAGCAAGATGTATTGCATTGGGATGAATTTCTGGGACACTATAGGTAGTTAGTGTTGGTAATGGGGGATTTCTTGAGTGGGGAGTAAAATTTTGTCACTGTCACAGCTAAGCATTTGTATAAATATTTCGCATGCCTTGTCCTTCTTCCTTATTTCAATGGAAAAGGGAAAGGACATGGCACCATTCAGAAGTTCATTGCTCTGCTAAACATGGTAGCCATTCAATAAATATTTGTGATAGCTGGAACATATTACAGGAATAAAATTGGTAGAAAAAATGATAGAGGAGATTAGTAGTTGACTTGCTGCTTACTTATGGCATTATCTTCCATGATTTTTGGAAGCTTCTAAAAGCCACTAATCCCCAGATCGTATCTTTTTTTTAACTTTTATTTAATGAATATAAATTTCCAATGTACAGCTTATGGATTACAATGACTTCCCCCTCCCATAACTTCCCTCCCACCCGCAACCCTCCCCTCTCCCGCTCCCTCTCTCCTTCCATTCACATCAAGATTCATTTTCAATTCTCTTTATATACAGAAGATCAGTTTAGTATATATTAAGTAAAGATTTCAATAGTTTGCACCCACACAGAAACACAAAATGAAACATACTGTTTGAGTACTAGTTATAGCATTAAATCACAATGTACAGCACATTAAGGACAGAGATCCCACATGAGGAGCAAGTGCACAGTGACTCCTGTTGTTGACCCAACAAATTGACACTCTAGTTTATGGCGCCAGTAACCACCCTAGGCTCTCGTCATGAGTTGCCAAGGCTATGGAAGCCTTCCAGGTTCGCCGACTCTGATCATATTTAGACAAGGTCATAAAAGACAGGGTGCGGATAGTAACCAATGATCCTAAGAGTGGCGTTAACCAGGTCTGAACAATAATCCAGCATTAAGTGGGGAAGAGGACCATCAGTACACACAGGTTGGGAGTAGAGCCATTGGTGGTAGAGTAGAGGTTATGATTACAAAGGAATGAGGCCCAAGTGCGCTATACAGGGTCTAGAACAAAGGACAGAGTCAATATTAGAGGAGCTAAGAAAGGTGCTGTCTAAGCTACAATTAAGTTTTCTGATTGAGAGGCAAATAGAACCTGATAGAAGGGGCTTGATAATAATCTGGTGGGCTTTAGGCCTTATAAGTTAAGAGGCCCAGACCTATCTATCTCTTCACATGGGATATATTCTAAGGGAGGTGTGAACTTCCTAGGGGAAGGCACTCTGTTGACTTTCATGACTTAGCTGGCCTGGGAGGAGAGCTGGCCAGGTAAAGGCAGGGGGCATCTCTAACGAGAAATTTACAGTTCTGCCTGCAATGTTGCTGACCCTACTTGGCCGTCCCCTCAGCTGCAATAGTCACTTTGGAAGTTGGGCTGAGTGAAGGGCTTTTCGGCTTAGAGCCAATAAGATCTGTGAGTCTGACCTGGGCATCCTTTGACTCCAGGGCAGGTCCATTTCCAGTGATCCAACTCTTGGCGTGGCTGCCAGGGCTCTTCACAAGCTGACTTCTGCTGAAGCCCTATAGCTCCACATTTCAATTCTCTCATGCACTGAGGGAAGAATTTTCAATAAGCCTAGCCAGGAATTCTGCAGCTACAACACTTTTATAAATGTCACTAGTTTTGTCTTTTAACCTTTATATTGAAGATATAGAATACTTGCATATTGCTATTATATTATTGAGTATTTTGAGTTTTAATAATTTTATTTCTACTCATGAGTTTTGTACTCCAGAACATGACCTTATTGGAAAATAAGTTATTTAGGGGGTAATCAAGTCAAAATGAATTCATTAATGTGGACTCTAATGTATCAGGACTGGTGTCCTCATCTAAAGGGAAAATTTGTACACATAGTGGACATTTGCCTGAATATGTGAAAGGAGAAACTAATGTGAAGATGAAGGCAGAATTCCCAGTGATATATTGACAAGCTAAAGAATTACAATGAGGGATTGATGCTGTGGTGCAGTAGGTTAAGCTACTGTCTGTAGTGCCACATTCCATATGGCAACTCCAAATTAGAGTTCTGGCTGCTACATGTCTGATCCAGCTCCCCGCTAGTACACTTGCAAAACCATCAGAGAATTGCGCAATTGCTTGTGCCCCTGTCACCTACATGAGTGATCTGGATGAAGCTCTTGGCTCCTAGCTTTGGACTGGCCCAGTTCTTGATTTTGTGACTATTTGGGAAGTGGAACAGCAAATGGAAGATCTCTCTTTCTCTCTCTCTCTCTTTGTAACTCTGCTTTTCAAATAAATAAATACATTATTTTAAAAAAGAAATAGAGCATTTAGAGTAAATATAGATTTGATTTGATTTTTTTTTTTTACTTATTTGACAGAGACAGTGAGAGAAAGAGACAGAGAGAAAGTCCCAGTGGCTCCCCTCCCAGTCCAGCTCTCTGCTATGGCCTGGGAAGCAGTGGAGGATGGCCCAGGTGCTTGGGCCCCTGCACCTGCATGGGAAACCAGGAAGAAGATTCTGGCTCCTGGCTTCAGATCAGAGCAGCTCCTGCGTTGTGACCATTTAGGAAGAGAACCAATGGAAGGAAGACCTTTCTCTCTGTCTCACTGTCTATAACTCTACTTGTCAAATAAATAACGAAAATGCAAAAAAAAATTAAAGAAAAATAAAAAAGGAGAGAATGTTCCAATATGAGAAGCAGTCCACACAGCTGACTAATAGAATGACAATCACTCTAAATAGCACTCTGACCTCATAATCAGCTTTTAAAGCATTCTGGTCTGGCTGAAAAGCCCATGAGAGCATTTCAGGCATGGAAAGCCAAAACACCATGGCAAAAAGAAAATTTCCTGCAAGTAGGATCTCTGTGAGACCCCAGTGGAAAGAAAAGGCCATCAAACAAGGATGTACTTTTTTCTGAAGGGAGGAGAGAACTTCCACTCACATAGGGCCATGTCTAAATACTGATGGATTTTGAGGTTTCCATAGCCTTGGCTGCATATGGCAAGAACCTCAGGTGACCACTGACATCATACATAAGACTGTTAATTGTTAATTCTTTTTAAAACTTTTATTTAATGAATATAAATTTCCAAAGTACAGCTTATGGATTCCAATGGCTTCCCCCCCCCCCCATAACTTCCCTCCCACCCGCAACCCTCCCCTTTCCCGCTCACTCTCCCCTTCCATTCACATCAAGATTCATTTTCGATTCTCTTTATATACAGAAGATCAGTTTAGTATATATAAAGTAAAGATTTCAACAGTTTGCCCTCACATAGCAACACAAAGTGAAAAAATACTGTTTGAGTACTAGTTATAGCATTAAATCACAGTGTACAGCACATTAATGACAGAGATCCTACATGATATTTTTTTTAAATTGATTAATTTTCTATGTAATTTCCAATTTAACACCAAGTTGTTTTTTTTGTTTTGTTTTGTTTTGTTTTTTTCATTTTCAATTATCTACAACAGAAATCACGGTGCACTTACTCCCCATGCAGGACCTCTGTCCTCAATGAGTTGTACTATGAGAATTAACTCTAAAACTTGTTCTCAAATGGTTATATTGTGTGTGTGTATGCAAACTATTGAAAACATTACTTAGTAAAGAATTGGCCTTCTATGTATAGAGCTAATTGAAAATGGATCTTAATTGAGAATGGGACTGGAAATAGGAGAGGGAGGAGGAGGAGAGGTGCGAGTGGGGGTGGGAGGGTAGATATGGTGGGGAAAATCACTATATTCCTAAAATTGTACTTATGAAATTTGTACCCATTAAATCAAAGGTTTCATTGTGAAAAATAAATTAATTTAAAAATAAAACTAATAAAAGAATAAAAAGAACAAACTATAAGTCAAAAATTAAGAGAAGGAAGGTATACTTTTTAAAAATCAGTGAACAAAGGAGACTATAAAAGCAATAAAAGTATTTTTAACATTAATTTATTTTGGAAAGGAAAATTCACCCATATTTAACTCTACTAAGGAAAAAAGGGGGTGTATGGATATTTGAAGCAGCAACTTAGATGCTGCATGGGATAATTACACCCCTTGTATCTGGATTTGAGTCCCAACTCTATTCACTAATCCACTTCTTTTTATTGCACACCCTCGCAGTCACCAAATGATGACTCAAATACTTGAGTCCCTACCATTCATACTGAATTCCAAGCTGCTGCCTCTGGCCTGACACAATCCTAACTACTGCAGTCAGTTGAGGTGTAATTCAGCAGAAAGAAGATGTTTATCTGTGGGCCGGTGCTGTGGCATAGCAGGTGAAACTGCTGCCTGAAGTCCCGTCATCACAAATGGGTGCCTGTTAGAGTCCCTGCTGGTCCACTGCAACCCAACTCTCTGCTGTGGCCTGGGAAAGCAGAGAAAGATGGTCCAAGTCCTTGGGTCCCTGCACCCATGTGTGAGAGATCTGGAAGAAACTCCTGGCTCCTGGGTTTGGATCAGCACTGCTCCAGCCATTGTGGCTTCTGAGAAGTGAACCAGTGGATGGAAGACCTCTCTCTCTCTCTCTCTCTCTCTCTCTCTGCCTCTGCCTCTCTGTAACTCTGCCTTCCAAATAAATAAATAAAATATTTTAAAACAAATTTTTTACTCTATCAAATAAATATATACTTAAATAAACATAATTGTTAAACACAGAAAAAATATGATCCCAAATAAATGCATTCAAAAAAATTTTTTTTAATTTTTTTTTTTTTTTTTTGACAGGCAGAGTGGATAGTGAGAGAGAGGCAGAGAGAAAGGTCTTCCTTTTGCCGTTGGTTCACCCTCCAATGGCCGCCGCGGTAAGCGCGCTGTGGCCGGCGCACCGCACTGTTCCGATGGCAGGAGCCAGGTCTTCTCCTGGTCTCCCATGGGGTGCAGGGCCCAAGCACTTGGGCCATCCTCCACTGCACTCCCTGGCCACAGCAGAGAGCTGGCCTGGAAGAGGGGCAACCGGGACAGGATCGGTGCCCCGACCGGGACTAGAACCCGGTGTGCCAGCGCCACAAGGCGGAGGATTAGCCTGTTAAGCCACAGCGCCGGCAAATGCATTCAAAAATTTAACAATGGACATTATACTAATAGAAACTGAAATGAAAAAGATTATTAGAGACTATTGTGAATAATTACATCCAAGAAATTGGATAAAGTAGAAGAAATTAATATCTTCCTTGACCTACCTAGATTAAATTATGAAGAAATAGAAAGCCTAGGGAGATCAGTGATGAGTAAGGAGATTGAATCAGTAGCAAAAATTTTCAATAGAATCAAAATAAAGGGCTTGATGGCAAAACTGCTGAATACTATCACATTTCTTTAAGTTAACACCAATTCTCAAACTATTCCCAAAAAATGAAGGGAAGGGAATGTTTCTAAACTTTTGCGTGAGTTCAGTATTATTTTGATACTAAAGCTGTGAGAACCATATAAAAATAGGAAATTATAGGTCAATATTCCTAAAGAATATGGCTGTAAAAATCCTCAACACAAAACTAGTGAACCAAATTCTAATAGCGCATTAATAGATCATTTGACTCCATCACGCAGGACTCACTTCTCCGATACAAAGACAATTCAATATAGACAAATAAATAAATGTAACATAACACATCAAGAGAATAAAAGTCAAAATTGTTTGATGATTTCAATAAGCATAGAAAAGCACATTGGATACAATTTAACAAACTTTTGTGATAAAAATGAAACAAATCAGGTGTAGAATTAAGATGCTTCAACATATTAAAAGCCATATGTGACAAATCCACAATAGCACCATACTCAAGGAAGGAGAGTTAGAAAAAAGAAAAAAAAAAAAAAAAACTTTGCTAAGATCCAGAGTAAGACAAGGATGCTCACTCTTATTATTTCAATTCCACTGGAGGTCCCAGCCAGTTCAATTAGGCAAGAAAAATAAAAATAAAATAAAATGATTTCAAAGTGAGTAATGAAAGGGTTAAGCTATGTTTTCTAATAATAGATCTTATATAAAGATAATCTGAAAGACTCCATTTAAAAAACTTAGAACTATGAACGGATTGAGTAAATTAGCAGAATCCAAAATCATCTTGCACAAATCAGTAACATTTCTGTTCAATAACAACAAACGATTTTAAAACAAATCAGAAATAACCCCATTTACATTAGTTATGGAAAATAAATAATACTTAGGAATGAATTCAAGTAGAGAGGTAAAAAAATCTATACTGAAACAATGAAGTATTTACAGAATGAACTGAAGACATAAATGGAAAGATATTTATGTTCTTGGATTAGGGAAATCACTTAAATATCCATTAGAAAAATTAATTAAAATACCACCCCAAATGACCTGTAGATTTAATGCAATCACTATCAAAAAAATGATATATTTGACATTAATTTTAAAAAAAATCCTAGAATTCATATGGAATGAAAAACTAACTCAAATATTCAAATTGATGATTTTGAGCAAAAGACAAAGCTGTGGTTATACATGGCTTCAAAATATAATGCAATGCTATAACAACAAAACAACGGAAATGTTACTCTCTTGAAAAGACACACAGAACAATGGAGCACCACAGAGAGTCCATAAATATATCTCCCTATTTAGAAACAACAGGTTTTCAACATCAGAAACATATCATGGGGAAACAGTTGTCCCTTGAATAAATGTTGCTGGATAAAAATTGGTTGTCAACAAGCAAATAAAATTAGACTCTACTCCCACACCATATACAGCAATGAACTCATAAAGGATTAAATACATAAACGGAGTGCCCAAAACTATGAAGCTACTAAAATGAAACTGATTTAAAATTCTCCTTAATCCAGGTAATGATTTTTTTGAGGGGCAGGGACATTATCCCCGAAGCATAGGCAAGCAAAAGCAAAAACAGCAAATAGGGTTACATCAAAATAAAAAGCCTCTGCACAGCCTAGTAAGCAGCCAACAATATGAAGGGGTAAGCTACAGACAGGGAGAATGTAACTATACATATGAGAAGGGATTAATAATATTCCAAATACATAAAAAGCTAAACAGCTCAATAGTGAAAACAAAATACTCAAAGAATGGAGAAAGGAATTGAATGCACCTTCCTCAAAAGAAAATGTATAAATGGCCAGTTGTAATCTGGAAAATATGCCACATTACTGATCACTTGGGAAATGCAAATTAAAACTGTAGAGTGGGCAGGCAGTTGGCCTAAGAGTTATGATGTCAGTTAAGATGCTCACATCCCATATCATAGTACATGAGTTGCTGTCCTAGGTTTGCCTCCTGCTTTTACTTTAATGATAATAAAAATTATAGGAGGCAATAGGCGTTGGCTCAAGAAGTTGGATCCATGCCACCCATGTGGAAGGCCTGAATTTATTGCTAGGATACTGGCCTCAGCCTAGCCCAGCCTTGGCTGTTGCAGGTAACTGGGGAGTGCACCACCAGATGAGAGATCTCTCTGTATCTATCTCTTTCTGTTTTGTTCTCTCTCTCTCTCTCTCTCTCTCTCTCTCAAATAATTTTTAAAAGTTGAGATACCATTTCACATCTGTTATAATTAATGATATAAAAAGATGGTATTAGAAAATATTGACAAATCTGAGGAGAAAGGGAACTTAATGTTGTCCGTAGAAATGTGAACTTCAACATGGACAACAGTTTAGAGAGTCTCAGAAAATAAAATAGAACTTTTATGTATGATCCAACAATTCTACTCTGTGTATTCAAAGGAAATAAAATCAATTTGTCTAGGAAATATTTGTGCACTCATATTCATTTCAAAATTATTCATAATTGCCCAGATAATCAATGAATGCATAAAGAAAATGTGACAAAAATACATAATGGAATAACATTCAACCATAAAAAGAAGGCAACCCTGTCATTGATGATGTTGTTGAATTAGGAGGATATTCTGTTAAGTTAAATAAGGCAGACACATAGGACAAATAACACATGATCTCACTCATGAGCGGAATCTAAAACTGCTGATCAGATAGAAGGAGAGCACAGAATGGTGTTTACAGGGTGGATTGGGATGTTGATCAAAGCAGACTAAACATCAGTCAGATAGGCAGAATAAATTAAGAGATTTATTGTACAACATTGTGACTAAAGATAACAATATATTTTGTGGTTAAAAATGTCCAATCGATGTTGTGTTCTCACCACAAAAGGCATAATTACATGCGGGCATATATATTAAATAGCTAGAATTAGTAATTACTTAGTGTATAAATTCCTCAAATCATTACATTGTACTTCGTAAAATAATAAAAATAACTACATAAAATAATACATTACATTCTACAGCTTATGGAACAGCATATTTGAACTGAATTGTTCATATTGCAACTACATAATGCAAAAGAAAATTAAAAAATAAACTAAAAGCCATATATATTTTGTCTTTAAGAAAATATGATCATATTTGTCCACCTATATTTCCTGTTTTAGGGTGTTTAAATCAAAGTGACTCAACAATGTCGAAAACACTTGAGTAACAAAAGTAACTCAAAAGGCCGGCATTGTGGCATAGCTGGTGCAGCCATTGCCTACAACGCCAGCATTCCATATTGGCTGCAGTTTGAGATCCCGCTGTTCCACCTGCTATCCAGCTATACATGCTGATGTGCCTAGGAAGGTAGTGGAGGATGACCAAGTACTTGGCCCTCTGTTACCACTTGGGGGACCCAAAGGAAGCTACTGTCTCCTAGATTAGGTCTGGCCCAGCCCTGGCCATTGTGGCCATTTGGGGAGTGAACCAGGGATGGAAGATCTCTCTTTCTCTCTCCCTCTTTTTCTGTCTTTCTCTTTCTGTGTGGTTCTGACTTTCAAATGCATAATCTTTTAAAAATAGTTATTTACTTATTTGAAAGGCAGAGTTTCCATGAAGCAAAGGCAGAGAGAGAGAGAGAGAGAGAAAGAGAGAGAGAGGGAGATCTTCCATCCACTGGTTCACTCTCAAAATTGCCTCAATGGTCGGAGCTACGCTGATGTGAAGCCAGGAGTCAGGAGGTACTTCTGGGTCTCCCATGTGTGTGTAGAGGCCCAAGGACTTGGACCATCATCTGCTTCTTTCCTAGGAGCATTAGTAATGAGCTAGATCCAAAGAGGAGCAACCCATATAGGATGCTGACACTACAGGCTGCAGCATTACCTGCTACAACACTGCGTCGACACCAATAAAAAAATTTTATATATATAAAAGTAACTTAAAAGATGCTTTAAGAAGTGTTGTTCACACATAATTATAAAGTTATTTTCTACATTTATATATTTCATTTTCTAAATTTAGAAGTATATTTGATAATAATATGGAAATTGTTAAAGCCTTTTCTAATGTATCTTTTGAAGGATTCAGACACTAGTTTGGGCATATGCTGTTTAGGAGAGACAGCGGGAGCATGATAGATAAAAAAAAAAATCTGTGCTTAAATTGTTTTGGACAAAGGCACACATTAGAGGTAGATGATAGCATATTAAAACTTCTAAGAAACCCCAAATTTTTTACTATCATCACCCTTTTACATTTTTTTCCTTTGTTAAAAAAGCTATTGAGATTGGAGAATATATAATCTTCCCAGTGGATATGACTATTCATGTATTTCATTTTGTAACAGATTCCTATAACAATGTTCAGAAAATTAGAATGAAATTATTGCTTTTATATCCCAGGGAATCATTTGAGTCTAGCAGATGGGAAGTATTGTCTAGTATTCAATGGTAATGAAAAATAATAAATTTTAATTTAAAATATTCTAGTAGTTTGCCATGTTATTCTCAGATGAAATGCCTTAGTTTCTATATATAAAATTGGTGAGTAATATATTTAATAAAGAATACTTATGATAAGTTGGAAAATATAACACTGAGTCATGCTAATGTAGCACATAGGAAATCATAATTATAGGGTTTAATCAAATTTGACTATGAAAATAATCTATGTATTCTAAGACATAAAATAATGGATTTCAGAAAATGAGGTCCTTCAAAATTTGTGCAACTCAAATCTGAAGGGAATGAGTACGTTTTAAGAAGGGGACTGTACCAATAGTCTACTAATTATATTCTTAATACAATAGTTCCATTGGATATTCAAAGATATTGTTATGGAAAGTATAGCTCATGAATATTCATGTTTGGGATTACTATGAAACTAATGTATATGTTTTACTATTTTATTATTTCACAGCACATTACATGCTAATGATATCTTTAATGTCCACAAAGAAGAATACATATTGATTTTCTCAATTTTTTCCCAGGATCATCTCCTGAAGCAAACATTCTGATTAACTCTTGATTATTAGTTCTGTAGTTATATCAGGTTAGACAATTTTTCTTATATTTATCATCAAAAATGAAAAAAAATAGTGGCTGGTGCTGTGACTTAGTAGGATAAGACTCTGCCTGTGGCACCAGCATCCCATATGGTGTCAGTTCAAGTTCCAGTTGCTCCACTTCTGATCCAGCTCCCTGTAACCGTCTGGGAAAGCAGAGGAGGATGGCTCACGAACTTGGGCCTCTGCACCAATGTAGGAGTCCCAAAGGAAGCTCCTGGCTCCTGGCTTTTGATCGACCCAGCTCTGGCCAGAGACCATTTAGGGAGTGAACCAGTGGATGGAAGACCTCTCTCTCTGTCTCTCCTTCTCTCTATCTGTAACTCTGCCTCTCAGATAAATAAATAAACCTGTAATAAATAAAAAAAATCATTTTTATTTTATAATTTAAAAAATAAATAGGATATTTTTACCTTAAACTTCTTAGAAATAAACCCTTTATATCTAATTCAAAAAAATGCTATGGCTTGCATGCCATTTCCAACATTCACATTGAAAGTTAATGCCATTGTAATGATATTAAGAAGTAGGACCTTTATGGAGTGATTGGATCCATGAGACAAAACCTTCATAAATGGACTAGGTCTTGGAAGCAGTTCATTATACCTGGGTTGTATTTAGCCCTCCCTTTTTTTTCTCTGTCACATGCTCTCTTGTCATGTGTTGCTGTCTGCTAAGTTATGATGTGGCAAGAAGGTCTTCACCAGACGTGGGCCCAGAACATGGACTTCCCAGCCTCCAAATTTGTGAGCCAAATCAACATGTATTTTTTATATTTTACCCATTCTTTTGTATTTTGTTCTAGCAGCAGCAAACAGACTAAAGCAACCACTATACACAATTCTGTTGTTGAAAGCAATACAATATCTCTAATAATTACACTTATCTAATATTATATGATGAATAGTTAAGAGGTTTTTTTAATTGCAAACCTGAACTCACACATAGAAGACTGAAATATTATATCCTGACCTAGGGATAATCATTTTGATTCACAATCACTTTTCAATTAAACTGCAGTTTAATTGTCACTACAGTTTGTTCACAGGAAATTTACTCAAATGTCTTGAATTTTTATTATAAAAATGTCTGCTCTGCATCTATTCATGGTAAGCATTTGCTATGTATTTAGTGCAAAATTAAATCTCATGGGGTCAAACTTTGCGAATATAATAGACAGAAAAAACAAATCACTTAAACCAAAATAAAATGAAATGTCATATTAAAGAGTTATCTGTACCCACATGTTCATTGCAGCTCAATTCACAATTGCTGGAATCAACCCAGATGTCCGTCAACTGAAGACTGAATAAAGATATTATGGTATATATACCTTATAGAGTACTACTCAACTATAAAAAAAAATGAAATCCTGTCTTTTGCAACAAAATGAATGCAACTGGAAATCATTATACTTAGTGAAATAAGCCAGTCCCAAGAAGACAGATATGTTTTCCCTGATAAGGTATGACTAATAGAGCTAATAGAGTACCTAAAATGTTATATTTTGTAGAGAAATGGACATTTTGAGATTCAATGATTGCTTAAAACCCTTATCTCTTCTATTGAGAAACCACTTTTTTTTTCTTCATACTCTCTGTTGAATTCTTTTGCTTAGTGTAGGGTGAACCTTATGTTCATTAAGTAAACTGGAGGCAGATCTTCATAAAAATTCAGAGTGCAAATGGGAGAGGGAAGGGAAGAAGGGTTAGAGTGTTGACAGGAGGGAGGGAAGTATCATGTTCCTAAATCTATGTATATGAAATACATGAAACTTGTATAACTTACATAAAATTTTAAAAATGAAAAAAAAATAACATAAAAATTTAAAAAAATTGTTAATTGTGGCAAATATCTGTTGGATTATCTATTTAGCAATGCTTTTATATCCTGAAAGTTTCCACACTTCGGTACTTGTGCCCTCAATATCTCAGTTGAAGGAATCACCATCTTCCTAGATAGCCAGGCCAGGCTTCACAAGAAAATCATTCATGCATCTGCTGAGTCAGCTCTTCTGATGTAGGTCAGCACTCACTCTTGCTGTTTCTTTGATATCCTGCAAGAAAAAAAAATGAGAGATTCAAAAATGGAAACTTTTCCTCTCTCTTCAGCCATTCTTAACACCCTGGAAATATTAATTTCTGCAAGATAAATTGTAGACCAACTATATCAAAATGGTTTTAGAATTTTTAAAAGATACAGATATATTAATCTCAGATGTATCAAAATTTTTTAATCATAACAGTAAATTTATCTGATAGTTTACAGTGCTAAAAATTAAATGTACATTTTGAGTTCTGTAGTTAGAAATGTGAATTTGATGATTCAGAGAAATCAGTATGTATAGCCACAACTTTGTGCTGCTTTGTTGAACTCTCAAGCTACCTGAACTTGTGCAGCTGACGTGAAAACTTAGATGAATGATTTTTATCCAGTCATCAAGCATATATTTATATTTCTCAAGAAGTCTAAAAGGTAAAAGTTATAGCATTCCTTAAATAATTCAAAACAATCCCTTGAAATTCATGCCAAAAGTGAAAAATATAAATTTCTGAAATGAAATGCCATAAAAACCTTTCATTTGCATTCTTTGGTTTGGACAATTCAGAAACAACTAAGAACGTCTATTGCATGGTAATTTGTATCTTTGCAGTGGCACAAATTTTAATCATACAGATGCTCAAAGTTTTATGAGTGAATGGAAAGCACTTATTTGGGAAGTGAGCCTAGCTTACTACACAGCATTAAAAGTTCAATGTGGTTTCACTGTTCTCCATTTGTGTATGCTCCTTCAGTAACCTTAAGGTAAATCTGAAAGGTCTCTTCTAAATTTTTCACTTATAAAGTTTGTGAAACTTATAAAGTAAGTGAAACATAAAGTTTGGACTTTTAAGTCTTATGAATGGGTTTATAAATTATCATTGTCTAATAAGTAGAGAAACAAAACAAACCTCTCTAAAAATAAACAAAAAAGGTACGTTGTGTTAGGAAAATTGTAGTCTTTTGGTATTTGAAAGTTACATTAAAGCTGAGTGGAAAGTGGGTGTGGTTCCTTGTCATAATAGAGAAAGAATAAAATCTTAATTACCATTTCTAAAACTTTTTAAACAGCAATCTAAGCAGATTATAATGAAATTACACTTTTATTTGAACTGTAATGTAGCAACCTTAATAATTATTGGTCTATATATTTTTCTAAAATAGTATTTGGTATAAATATATAAGAACAGAAAGAAGGGTATAAAAGCTATTGAAAAATTTTTATACAATGACACCAATACTGAAAATTAAGTATTCCACTATGGAAAACAATTTTTAGTTTCTCTTTCAATATGTAAATAATGAAATTTCTAGGATGAAGATAACCAAATGTAGATAATAGTCATTTCTGTATGATGTTATTTTGGGTGATTTAAAATTATGTTCTCATTGTAATTTTTTAAATAATCATTTTTATAATGCTTACCAGAATATTCTTCAGATATTAGAAAGTTGTTTTGTTATTTTTACAATTCCAGTAAAATTAGTATCTTGCTGTATTTAAATAAAAGATATTACAATGAGAACATAATTTTAAATTACCCAAAATAACATCCCAGTGATTGTATTCTGACAGGCCTGGGTCTGGAGCAGTGGGATGCAGATAGTATGTCCCCTAATTCCCAGATAGAGAACTCATGTGACTGTGACTTATAGCTTCAGCATTTATAGTCCCACTGCTGCAGGACATGTATGGTAATACCCATGTAGGTCCCATGGGGTGATTGGAGGTTATACTGGGGATTATACACCAACAAGTGCAGTTCTCAACCTGAGAAATGAAATAGGGCCTCCCCTAAGTTCACAGGGGAGCACAAGTATCTCTGGGACTTATAGAACCAAGAGTCACAATTGCAGGCCAGTCACTTGCAGCTTACCCAAGTATCACAAGGCACATGCAGATTTTTCTAACACAGCATGTAGTTTAGTAGCGGCTGTGCTGCAACCCCTCATGTCTGCAGCTTTTGAGGAGGCAATGTGGATTCCTCTTTTGGAATATAGTGGTGGCTCAGACCCCAGTCAGCTCTCTAGACTGTATTTAAAGCTGGTAAGGACTATAGCATTTTCCTGTAGTTAAAGCTGCATAGTTTCACATTTATCTTTTTCCATCAAGATGACATTCCCTTAGCTGGGGAGTTGAGGTAGGAGTGGAGTCTACTTTTTCTTTCTGCTGGCTTTCTGAGTCTCTGTTCTTAGGAGTCCCTGCCAAGTCAGTGAAGTCTTGCCTCAGTCAGTCTCCTGCAAATGTCATCCTTCCTTTGCTGTGCTGGTTGTTCTCTTTGGCAGATCCAAGTGCAGGGTCTCCTTATTCAGCCACCTTTGATCTCCATGTTTTATTATTTTAATAATATCTTCTGAAATTAAAACAAAAATAGCCATCTTAAGCTCTTTAAATGTATCTGATTATTGGGAAACAGAACCAGTTACTACAAGAACCATTTTCTGCCTCCAAATAGCAAATATTTTCATGAGTCTGAGGGCAGAGACTCTGGTACACGAAAACATGTCTGAAGATCACATATTATGATTGGAGCTATTTCATAAAAAGCAACTTTGGAAACTCTGAAAAAATATATCTGATTTATAATGCTACTTCAAATTCATGAAAAATGGAACTAAAAGATAAAGTTTATTTTGGTACAACATATTTTGAAATCTATGCATAGTTTTGTTTAAAAAGATTTTTAAAGTTTATTTGAAAGAAATAGTGAAACAGAGCTAGGGAGATACAGAGAGGGGATGTCTTCCATCTTCTGGTTCACTTCCCAAATGCACACTAGGCAAGGCTACAACCAGGGATCAGGAACTACATCTGGGTCTCCAACTTGGTGGTCAGGAACCCAAATACTTAAGCTATCATCCCCTGCTTCTCAGGAAAATTATCAGCAAGCTGCATTAGAAGTAAGAAGCAGATAGGATCCCAACCAGTTGCTTCATTGAGTGGTATAGGTGTCCCGGCTGACAGCTTCAGCCACTACACCACAATGTCCTCCCATATATATATATATATATATATATATATATATATATATATATATATATAGTTTTTTCAAATATACACCTTCTGTGAACATTCTGAAGACCAATATGCTTAAATTATTTTTAAGGAGTATTTCCTATAATCCATGCAATCCTATCAAGCAGATTCTACTGTTATCTTTTTTGTAATGATAAAAATAGTTAGATAATTTGACCTGACTGGAACAGCTAGTGTTCCCAGTAAGGATGTTTGGTGGAAAATACCACGCCTGCTTTTCTAAGCTCTCACAGAACGGGAATTGAGTCTGTAAATATTTCCCAGAATTTCTTGTTAAAGAATTTCTATCAAAGAAGTTTAAGTCTGATACAAAATCCAGAATAAAAGTTATTATTCAAAGATAGGTATTTGGACATTTTCAGACGGTAGATGTAGGGTTTTGTTTGCAATGATCAAACATCTTCCTGAGATAGATTTACAGACTTAACTCTGGATACATACATTGTTAACATTTCACCTCTAAAATATTACTTATATATTCCAAAGATCATACCATAGTGAGAATGGCAACAATAGTTCTGAGTGCCATTTCAGGTTAAACCTGAAAAATCAATATATTAGATTTCTATTTCTACTATAATAAAATATCACATTTATAGTAGCTTATAGTGACATAAATGTTTTGCATTACTTTTCAGGATGTCAGAAGTCCTAAATGGACCTCACCTGCAAAATAAAGGTGTTAGGCAAAGCTATATTTTTCTGGGGCTTCAGGGGAGAATCTGTATTCTTGCCTTTTCCAGGTTCCAGGAGTTTCACATATTTTTGTTCAATATTCCTTTATATTTTCACAGAGCAACAAATGCTCAGTTAATTGCGTCATTCACACTTTTTTTTTTTTTTGCCTTCCTATTCATCTGGAAGAAGCCCCGTGATTACCTTGAGACTACACAAATATTTTATGATTATTTCCCCACCTCAAAGTCAGCTGATTTAATTTATTCTGCAACTTAAGTTTTCTATTGCCAGATAACCTAACATATCCATGGGTTGCCAAGATTAGGGCATGTATATCCATGTGGGAGTATTTTCTTCTTACTACAATTTATTATTATAATAAACCAAATGTTGAAGTTTCAGATCACCAAAATTTTTAAAGGATAGAATCCTTCTTTAAAAGATTTATTTATTTATTTGAAAGGAAGAGTCACAGAGAGAGGGAGAGAGAGAGAGAGAGAGAGAGAGAATTCTTCTGTTTGCTGGCTTACTCTGCAAATGGCCACAATGTCCATGGCTGGTCAGACTGAAGCAAGGAGCCAAGATCTTCATCCAGATCTCTCCCATGGGTGCAGGGAAACAAGTATTTGGGTCATCCTCTGCTGCATTCTGAGGTGCACCAGCAGGGAGCTGAATTGGAAGTGGAGCAGCGAGACCTGAACTTGCTATGCCACAGTACCAGCCCCAGAGATCACCAACTTCTAACCTGATAGCTAAATATGATTCTTGTGATCTTCTGTTTGAGTAAATATATAAGATTTTTACAAATAAAAACTGTTTTTGTTATTGCAATCATGATGGAAGCTGTGGTAATGCTGGATATTTGTGGTAATTTTACTATTATATATGCAAAAGTAAATGTAATTTATAATGATTTGGTTCTGTAACATTGTTTCTAAAAAGATTTTTTTTCCTTTTAAGAAAAAAAAATCTATTTTAAAAGCTAAAAAATATTTAAAGACATAAAATATATTTCTGAATCTCATTTTAAACCAATTGACACCTCTTAGTATGTGTTAAACTGAAAAGGCAAGCATCCATATTTTCAATATGGCAAATGAAATGATAATGCTCCTCAGGTTAGCTGAATTTTACCAAATATATGTCTAGTAAAATTCAGAAATACATCAGTGCCAAGGTAAATAATACTGATTTCTATTTCTTTTCCACAATAAACCATTTAAAATAAACTAAGAAATGGAGAGCTGCAGGAGTATCTAAATAAAATAACAGCCATTCTATTTTAGGAAATACTTCCGCCGCTCCCAATTCATGCAGTTGCTTATAAGGACATCAAGCCATAATATTTATAGCCAGGTATGTGAGATTCTAATCTATGCTCTACCATTTTTTGCTGTCTGATTTTAAAAGTTTATTTATTTATTTTCATTTTAAATATAGAGGCAAAATACAGACTTCACGTATTTCTAGAACAATTAATTCAGAAAGTGGCACTTGGCAAAGACCTGAATTCATTAAAGGAGCTAGATATGCTTTTACCTGTAGATCAAGATTTGGTCAAAGAAGTGATTGTGTAAATGTTTAAAGTGAAAACAAGGATGGTATTTCTTGGAATACAAAGCAGTAGGTGTTGAAGCAGGGAGAGCAAATGAAGGAGTGACATGTGTAAGTGTCAAGAGCTAGATTTGCGCCAGATCAAGAAGATTCTCAGTCTCATGTTAAGTCACTTATTTCCCCAAGACAGGGAGAACCATTGAAGGATAAGCATAGCAGTACCATCATTGTGCCCATGTCTTACTGGGAAAAAAAAAAATGCCTTCTTTAAGGAAAAAAAGATAGGGAGAGAGCATGTATTGAGGAAACTGATGAAATCAGAGTGATTAGTTTGGTCCATGTTAGCCATGCTGGTCCATGTTAGCCATGGGTGTGATGGAGATGAATATTCGGTGATGCAGCCTAGAAAGACTAGGACCTAGCATTGACCAGATCTGGTGATGTGTTAGATCTGGTGGATAAAGGAGAAACTATTGTCAAAGATGACTACTCAAATTTGTTGTGAACTACTGGGAGAATGGGACTATCACATTCCAAAATAAAATTTAAAAAAGTATCACTGGGGAGCCAATTCAGCAATTAAAGTTGAGCTAGAGAGAGAACAAGATCATTAGCTCAGTTTTGGGGAAAAAAATCACTTTTGTTGTGCTTCTGAGGTGTCCAAATAATAAGGACAAGGACCAGGAGGGAGTTGAATGCATGAATGGGAAGCCCATGGCAGTGACGTGCCCTGAAAGTTGCTGAAGTTTGAAGTGACATCAGGGACCAACCTAGCTTTGACTAAGGGCAACAAAATGCATGGGAGTGTCACTTCTAGGAGATGTTGATGGTACAGGAATTCACTGACTAAGGAACCAGAAGGTTTTGATTCTCAGAGGAGGGTAAAAGAGAAGGGAATAACTTTGACAGAAAAAAGGACGTATGAAGGCTTTAATTTAAAATAATTTGCTCTGAACCTTTACATGTTGATTTCTGATATAATCTCATTTCCAATTTCTAAAGATTTTCCTTACTGTAACTTGTATGAACTGGTAATGAATTTTATGTTTTAGTTGAATGTAGCAGATTAACTTGAATAGTATACATGTGGTTAATATCATTACATCTTATTAGATGAATAGTTTTAGATAATTATCTCCCCAATGTGATTATAATTTTGCTTTATGTTATATCCTATTAGTATATTTCAAGTATGAATTTGACCTAAGTGAACTACCATTATTTCCAAACTTACTAAGAAGCGAGATACCAGTTGATGTTAAGTACAAAGTCCACATTGATAAATATACTAAAGTATAATAAAACATGTTTTCTTTTCCAGTTGATCTGTTTTATTATAGTCTCATTTTAAAGTAAAATTATGTAATTAAGTGGTCAATAGATGTTGTTAATATTCACATTACAAGTAAGCCAATATTTGTATCTAGAGTGAATAGAAAGTTACACAAAAACCCTTAGAATATTTACTAAGGTAACATAAAAGAGCATGAATAACACGATATGAAGTCATAGGGGAAAATTCTTAACCAGACAGATGGTAGGAGCAAAACGAGGTATAAAGATGTGAAAGCCCTGAGTGATTAATGGAATAATTATGTGATTGAAAAGTTGATAGTTCCAAGTCCTACATAGTATGTCAAGTTAAATGAAAAACCTATATATAGCTATCTAGAGAAATCTACGATTATTTTAAAAAGTAATTCAAACTAAAATAACATATAAAGATAATCAGACAAGGAACAAAAGGGAAGATATTTTTGAAAGAATAGCCTTTGAACAATTTTTTTAACTTAATTAAGCCTGAAAGAGAAATTGTAGTAATTTCTTTAAAAGGAAATATCAAAAGAAACAAGTATTTAAATTTTGAGAAAAAAATGAAAGATACATTTGGAGCATATACAAACTTTTAAGCGCCTATGTACAGGCAACTGCAAACATGCTAATCATAAGATGCTAAGATGTTTACTGCATTACTCTTCACAATAGGCAGAAAATGCAACTAACCTGTGTCCATCCACTGATGAATACTTATAGAAAATGCTACATATGCACAATGAAATACTACTTAGCCATAAAAAAGATAGCTCTTTATTTGCACCAACATGGATGAATGCAATGGAGGTCATTATTTTAAGTGAAACAAAACAACCATAGAAAGTCAAATATTGCATGCTATCACTCATATGTGGAGTAAATAAAAAAAAAAAAAAAGGAATCCTCATCGAAGTTAAAAGTGTAATGGTGGTTACCAGTGGTTGGAAAAGGAAATGGAGAAGAATAGTTAGGGAAAAAGATTATTAACAATGGGGCTAAATTGTAGCTAGATAGGTATAAGAAGTTCTGGGGTTCTATTGCATAGTAAGGTTCTATACAGTATCTTGATGCATTTCATCTTTTATACAAAAAAAAGAAAGGTAAAAGATAGGATTTTGGGTGTTTTCAACATAAAGAAAGGTTAAATGCTTGAGAGAAACATATTCACCCTGACTAGCATTGCACAGCAGATACCTGTATTGAGACAGCAATAATATTGAATAACTATGTACACTTTTAATGTTTGTTGAAATTTAAAAAAAATAAAATCAATCTTCCCCCCAAAAAGATACTGCACATACTCTTCAGAGTGATTGTTAGACAATTTATTTATTGATTAGGTCATCAATTCATTAAATCTCTGGAATTTAAGATTATATCTAGGAAAAAATAAAACACATTATGTGTTAATAAAAAATAAATTCTTTCCCTAATGTTATATAGCCTACATTACTGTTGAAACATACATCCTTAAAAATTGTTATGCAGCAAAGAAGACAACCTGTCAGTCTCCTCTTCACCTTTTCATAAAGTTCACACTGTGTCTCCCACCTGGCTGAGCTGAATGATCTTCCGAAAAAAGTCATTTGTAGGCGGTGTGTAGCTACTCTCACCACATTGATGTAATTAAAAATTATACAATATTTTATTCCCAGAAGAGCGTCATTAATACTTATCTGACATGACTTTTTCAATTCCCCCCAAATCTATTTTTCCTTATTTTGTTACATGTTTTCAAATTTATTTTCTAGCCATCCACTAATTCTAATTATGTAGTCTCTACTAATCAGGAGACATGAATAGGATTTAATTTCTTGTAGTATATGTGGACAAATTTAAAAAAAAAACCTGAAATAACCACATTATTTACATACTGCATATTAATATTACATGTATATATTAATTATCCCTTTTATTTTTTATATTTTTGTTTTGTTGTAATCTCTTTAATCTAAAATTATTTAGAGGGAGTATTCATACATATATTGAATGTAAATTAATTGAGCAGTATAATTATCATTCTCACATATACAGACAATTTTTCTAATATAAATCCAATTGAAATTATTATAAGGAAATCCATGAAGTTTTTCAGTGACAACAATGAGCAACAGAAAAAAGAGGTCACAAGAAAAATGTTATGAAACTCAGAGATCTGCTGTGTCCCGGTTGCTCCTCTCCCAGTCCAACTCTCTGCTGTGGCCTGGGAAGTCAGTGGAGGATGGCCCAGGTACTTGGGCCCTGCACCCACATGGGAGACCAGGAGAAGCACCTGGCTCCTGGCTTCAGATCAGTGAAGTGCACCGGCAGCAGCATGCCGGCTGTAGCGGCCATTTGGTGGGGTGAACCAATGGGAAAGGAAGACCTTTCTCTCTGTCTCTCTCTCTCGCTGTCTAACTCTGCCTGTCAAAAAAAAAAAAATATTGTGGGATCATTGGAAATTGCAAAAAAGCATTAAGAATATGCCATATAAACAATTCAAAAAAAGCATGTTTCTGTGAATAATTGTATTTAAGTAGAAAGTAAAAAAAAAATCAGTTAAATAGAAGGATTACTTCATTCATTATGCCATTATATGAGAATTTCTAATGTAAACTGTAAAAAAAATGAAGGAGAAATATTTGAAATGTGTGTGTGTGCTTTATTTAAAGCAAAGTATCAAAGAGAGAGAGAGAGAGAAAGAGAGAGAGGTAGACATCTTTTAATTCTCTCCTAAATTCCTGCAGCAGTTGAGACTGGGTCAGGCTGAAACCAGGAACCTGAAATTTCATTCTGGTCTCCCAATGGGGTAGCAGGGACTCACGTACATTAGCCATCACATGTTGGCTTCCAGGGTGCACTTTAGCAGGAAACTGAATCAGAAGTGGAGCTGAGAGTTGAAAAGCCCTCCAATAACGGTTGTGGGCATCCAATGTAGTGGCTTAACAGTTGTGCTACAATGTTTGCCCTGAAATATGTTTTAAATGAGATCCCTCCCTACATTACACCTTATACAAAAATCCACTCAACATGAATTAAAGATCTAAATCTACGACCCAACACCATCAAACATTGGAAAACCCTATAAGATACAGGCACAAAGACTTCTTGGATAAGACCCAAGAGGCACAGGCAGTCAAAGCCAAAATTAACAATTGGGATTATATCAAATTGAGATGTACTGCAAAAGTAACAGTTAGGAAAGTGAAGAGGCAACCTACAGAATGCAAAAAAAAATTGCAAATAATGTAACCAACAAAGGAATAATAACCGGAATCTACAAAGAAATCAAGAAGTTCCACAATTTGCCGGGGCTGCGGCTCATTTGGCTAATCCTCCATGTACGGCACCAGCACCCTGGGTTCTATTCCTGGTGGGGGCGCCAGATTCTGTCCTGGTTGCTCCTCTTCCAGTCCAACTCTCTGCTGTGGCCAGGGAAGGCAGTGGAGGATGGCCGAAGTGCTTGGGCCCTGCACCTGCATGGGAGACCAGGATGAAGCACCTGGCTCCTGGCTTCGGATCGGCGCAGAGCATCGGCACTGGCAGTCATTTGTGGGGTGAAACAACGGAAAAGGAAGAAGTTTCTCTCTGTCTCTCTCTCTCTCACTTTCTAACAGCCTGTCCAAAAAAAAAAAAAAAAAAAAAAAAAAAGAAATTCCACAATAACAAAACAATCCACTTAAGAGCTGAGCCAGAACCTCAATAGACATTTTTCAAAACAGGAAATCCAAATGGCCAACAGACACATGAAAAAATATTCAGGATCACTAACCATCAGGAAAATGCAAATCAAAACCACAATGGGATTTCACCTCACCCCCGTTACCGCGGTGGCCATTGGAGGGTGAACCAACGGCAAAAGGAAGACCTTTCTCTCTGTCTCTCTCTCACTGTCCACTCTGCCTGTCAAAAAAAAAAAAATGGCTTACATACAGAAATCAACTAACAACAGATGCTGGCGAGGATGTGGGGAAAAAGGGACACTAATCCACTGTTGGTGGGAATGCAAACTGGTAAAGCCACTATGGAAGACAGTTTGGAGATTTCTCAGAAACCTGAATATAGCCCTACCACATGACCCAGCTATCCCACTCCTTGGAATTTACCCAGAGAAATTTAAATTGGCAAATAAAAGAGCTGTCTGCACTTCAATGTTTCTTGCAGCTAAATTCACAATAGCTAAGACAAGGAATCAACCTAAATGCCCATCAACAGAAGGCTGGATAAAGAAACTATGGAATAGGTACTCAATAGAATATTATACAGCAGTAAAAAAAATGAAATCCAGTCATTTGCAACAAAATGTAGGAATCTGGAAAACATCATGCTGAGTGAAATAAGCCAGTCCCATAGGGACAAATATCATATGTTCTCCCTGATTGGTGACAACTAACTGAGCACCCAAAAGGAAAACTGTAGAAGTGAAATGGACACTGTGAGAAACAATGACTTGATCAGCCCATGTCCTGACTACTGAGGAACAACTTACTATTTTATTCCTTTTAGTATTTTTTGGTTCTACTTAATAGCATTGGTTGAATTCTTTAATTAACACACAATTATTCTTAGGCATTTAAATTTAACTGAAAAGTGATCCCTGTTACATATAAGAGTGGGAGTAAGAGAGGGAGGAGATGTACAGTTTGGCACATGCTCGTTTGGACTTACCCCTAATGGTAGAGCTAGAATTATGCCAGGGGATTCCAATTCAATCCCATCAAGGTGGCATGTACCAATGCCACCTCACTAGTCCAAGTGATCAATTAAAGTTCGTAATTGATCATAAGGATAGGATTAAGTGTCAAAGGGGTCACATAAAGAAGACTAGTGTCTGCTAATACTAACTAATATAATTAAAAAGGAGAGAACGATCCAACATGGGAAGCAGGATACACAGCAGACTCATAGAATGGCAGTTGTCCTAAACAGCACTCTGGCCTCAGAATCAGTCCTTAAGGCATTTGTATCTGGCTGACGAGCCCATGAGAGTATTTTAGGCATGGAAAGCCAAGACACTCTGGCAAAAAAAAAAAAAATGACCTAAATGAAAGATCTCTGTGAGTGAGATCCCAGCGGGAAGAACTGGCCCTCAAAGCAGGAGGTTCTTTCTCTGATGGGGGGAGAGAACTTCCACTTTGAATATGGCCTTGTCTAAATAACATCGGAGTTTGTGAACTCGAAAGGCTTCCATAGCCTTGGCAGCTCATGACAAGAGCCTCAGGTGATCACCTATGTCATAAATAAGACAGTCAATTGTTAAATCAACAACTGGAGTCACTGTGTACTTACTCTCCATGTAGGATCTCTGTCCTTAATGTGTTATACTATGCAAACTAATGGTAAAACTACTATTCAAACAGTACTCTATAGTTTGTGCGTCTGTGTGGGTGCAGTCTGTTGAAATCTTTACTAAATATATACTAAGTTGATCTCCTGTATATAAAGGTAATTGAAAATGAATCTTTAAGAATGGGATGGGAGATGGAGTGGGAGACAGGATGGTTGCTGGTGGGAGGGAGGTTATGTGGAGAAAAGCTGCTATAATCCGAAAGTAGCACTTTGGAAATTTATATTTATTATATAAAAGTTGAAGAAAAAGAGGATAAATAAAAACCCACCAAACACGATGGTAACTGAGTATCCTGAAAATAAGCTCAGAAGACTGAGCAGGTTCAGATATAAAAAGATAGCTTTCAATAATTGAGTATCATTTTATTTCTACACTTAAAGTGACTCATATACTCTTAATAAACTGGGTAAACAGTCTAATCCCCATATACGTTTATGGAAATTGAAGATTAATAATCTTAGCAAAGGTGGTACAGTGTATGGATAAAATATGTGGTGTTTACAATCAGATCGATATTTTTTTTCTAATTATATAACCTTGGCAAGTTATTTTACCTTCTCTTTATTATTTTTTCATTTATAGCATGACAGTGGTGATATTACATACCAGTTAAACGTTAATGAAATAACTTGAGATAATATTTTAAAAATCACAGTTTATATTTTAATTATTAGTGTAATCTGTAACAAGAAATACGGTAGTTGGTAAAATATGGATTCAGAAGCTGAAATTCTGATGGTCACTATATCATAATTTCTTCACAGATTGCATAATGATTTTCTTCCTTTTTTTAAAATAAATGATTTATTTATTTGTTTGAAATTCAGAGTCACATAAAGAGAGGGAGAGCAGAGAGAGAGAGATCTTCCATCTGCTAGTCCACACCCAAGATGGCTGGACCAGGCGAGGGGCTGGGCAGGGCTGAAGTCAGGAGCCAGGGGCTTCTTCTAGGTCTCACATGTGGTTATAAAGAGCCTAAACACTTGAGCCATCTTCCACTGCTTTCCCAGGCAGGGAACTGGATTAGAAGTGGAGCAACCGGGAGACAAACTGTTGCCGACATTGGGTGCCAGCATGACAAGTGGCAGCTTTATCAGTTCCACCTCAACGTCAGTCCCAGAACAATATTCTTAAAGGCTAACAGTATTAGATTTTAATTATGTTGGAAATAAATGGAAAGCCTTTCAAGTATATTCTGGAGAAAATGGTGAATGATGTTACTGTGGTTTAAGAATAGTTGATCTGGAGGTGATGTTCAATGTAGTGGTAACTTACTTGATGAGGATACTGAAGGCAGAGAGGTTAATTAAGAAACACTTTTTCATTAGTTGACAGTTATTGCAAAGAAATAATCCTTATCCATAATGTGGAACAGTGGTCTCTCTACTTTCTACTTGTTGAATTCTTTATTTAGTGGAGGATTGAGTCTGTAATTATAAGGTATATTAAGGGGCCAGAGCTGTGGCACAGCGGGTTAATGCCCTGGCCTGAAGTGCCGGGATCCCATATGGTCACTGGTTAGAGACCCGACTGCTCCACTACCAATCCAGCTCTCTGCTGTAGCCTGGGAAAGCAATGGAAGATGGCCCAAGTCCTTGGGTCCCTGCACCCACGTGGGAAACCCAGAAGAAGCTCCTGGCTCCTGGATTTGGATCGGCACAGCTCCGGCCATTGTGGCCAGTTGGGGAGTGAACCATCAGATGCAAGACCTCTCTCTCTCTCTCTCTCTCTCTCTCTCTGCCTTTTCTCTCTCTGTGTAACTCAGGCTTTCAAATAAATTAACAAATCTTTAAAAAAAGATAAATTATATTAAAAGTATGTTATAATGAAACGTTAAAAGGAAAAAAGGAAGGAAGAAGGAGAGAGTAAGAAGGAGAGAGTGGGAAGTATCATTATGTGCTTAAAATTGCACATAATGCAATGACATCTGTTCTCTTTATATCAATTTTAAAAGCCCACAAAGGAAGAGCTGGTGCTGTGGTACAATGGGTTAAAGCCCCGGCCTGAAGCGCCGGCATCCCATATGGGCGTGGGTTCCAGTCCCCACTGCTCCTCTTCTGATCCAGCTCTCTGATATGGCCTGGGAAAGCAGTAGAGGATGGCCCAAGTCCTTGGGCCTCTACACCCATGTGGGAGAGCTGTAAGAAACTCCTGGGTCCTGGCTTCAAATTGGCATAGCTCCAGCCATTGTAGCCATCTGGGGAGTGAACCAGCAGATGGTAGACCTCTTTCTCTGTCTCTACCTCTCTCTTTAACTCTGTCTTTCAAATAAATAGAATAAATCTTATTTTTAAAAAAGCCCCTAAAAGAAAAAAAGTTTAAAATTGTATTTTGTATTCCAAAATACAGATGTGGCTAGATAGATGGGGTGGAAGAGACTATAAGACAAGAAAATTGCCTCACAATATTCAAGGATATGTCTATAGAAATCTAACCAATTCCATCAAATAAATTTATACAGAGGAATGGTAAAATGAAAATACTCAGTGACCTTTGGAATTCCTGTTACATTAATTTTATGAATTATGAATAATAGATGTTATATGTACAGTTTATGACTAAGTGACTTTGAGAAGGCTGACACATTCCAGTCTAGCCATTTCAGTAACTTAAAGAGTGCTGGCAAATCAAAGAGTTTACAAATAGATTTGAATTCATGTATGAGAAAATTAAGAGTAGTATTTATAAGAAGATAAAACATTGCTTGGTAGACAATAGTGCCAATTATTTGAAGAATTAATTTCACCACTTACTGTATTTTCCCTTTGAGTCATATAGTATTATTATATAAAATATGCTTTAAAAATATGAAATACATCTCATGTGCAAATTAAAATATGAATTTGGAATTGAGCTTCCCAAAATGCATGGGACATACAGAAATGATAGTCGATCTCATTGAAAGGATACATGAAACTGACAGAATTAATGAGATCATCACTGGAGCATGAAGAGAGACCAGCAGAAAACTATTAGTTTAATTTCAGAAAAATCAACATAATGGAAATAAAATGATTTATAAAAAGAAAGCTCATCAATATCTTCGTATACGCCATTGTATAGTTTGAGGAGAAATTGTAAGTATGTATTACTACAGTTATCATTGTAGAATAATTTTTGTCTTAATGTAACATTTACTGTTTTAGAATATTATACTTATTTATTAGGATTTCTTCACATAGTGAGAAAGAGATTTTCCAAGGAACAAACATAGGAATTAAATATAAACCAGCAAATATCTTTCTATTTATCTTAATAAAATCTTCAGTTTTTAGTAACTATTGACGTATATATGTAGAAACATGCATAAATGAGTTAAATGTAGAATTGAGTGCATTTTCACAAATGAATTCAGTGTTGGAACTAATAACCTGGTCATATGTTAACATTCCTTGGTCTTGCCTGCTTTTTGATTTCTGTGCACTAGGAATCATTGTAGGAAGAGCAAAGAGAAAATTTAGTGTTTCTTTAAAAATTAAAAAATAAGTCATGAAATACATTTCTTTTCCTATACAATATCTTCTTACTCAATTTTTAAAGCACTGTGTTTCTGCAATTAGCTGTGGAAAACAGCAACCCAGCAACCACTAAAGAACATACTGATTTGGAAATCCCCAAGAAAACCAATCCTCAGGAAAATAATACTGTTTGACCATTCCGCAGTTCTCTAGAAGAGAACATTCACAGGGTCTGGCACAATTTCACCTGGTTCAGAGTTTTGTTTTTCGTTTTTGTTAGTAACAAAAACACTATAACAAAGATATACATCAAAAATGCCTCACTGACAATTGTTTAACATTACATCTTATGAGATAGCAGTAGCAACTGGAACAAATATATGACAAAAAAGCTTAAAAGAGCTGGAGAATAGGATGTCTACATGGGACTTTTAGAAACTCCAACATATTCCTAGATACCCAGATATCAACACACATGTGCAATGCTACTGTGCTTGTGCACAGCTGTGAGCCTGCCCCCAAAAGACATGAAGAAGCCCTAATTTCTCACCTCTGCCTCACTTTGAGATTCTGAACCAGTAAGGGATAAATCAAAGTGGTAAACTGTTGCAGTGTTGAAGGTGTACTTGAGAACATACACAAAAACTCTTGATAAAGGGTGCAAAGTACTTAAGGATATTTCTGGTCAATCATTATCATACAGTTAAGCTAAACAAGCAGACAATTCAGTAGTTACACCGTACAGAGAATACACACTTAGTACAAGAAAGTCAATAACAATCATGATACAACATGAAGAAACAGATTTCCAGCAACAACAAATACAAGGGAGAATCAACTGATTTCCCTAGTTTTCACATTCTAATGCTAAAAATCGGCACAACTCTATACAGCAGACTCATAGAATGGCAGATGTCCTAAACAACACTCTGGCCTCAGAATCAGCCCTTAAGGCATTCAGATCTGGCTGAAGAGCCCATGAGAGTATTGTAGGCATGGAAAGCCAAGATACCATGGAAAAGAAAAAAAGAAGACCTAAATGAAAGATCTCTGTGAGTGAGATCCCAGTGGAAAGAATGGGGCCATCAAAGAAGGAGGTACCTTTCTCTGAAGGGAGGAGAGAACTTCCACTTTGACTATGACCCTATCAGAATAAGATCAAAGTCAGCGAACTCTAAAGGCTTCCATAGCCCTGGCAACTCAGGACTAGAGCCTAGGGAGATTATTGACGCCATAAACAAGAGTGTCAAATTGTTAAGTCAGCAACAGGAGTCACTGTGTACTTACATCCCATGAGGGATCTGTCCTTAATGTGTTGTCTAATGTGCAATGATGCTATAACTAGTACTGAAACAGTATTTTTACACTTTGTGTTTCTGTGTGGGTACAAACTGATGAGATCTTTACTAATTATATACTGAATCGATCTTCTGTATATAAAGAGAATTGGAAATGAAAAAAAAAACCTGGTGTTAAATTGGAAATGGCATAGAAAATTAATTAATTTTTTAAAAAAATATTATGTAGGATCTCTGTCTTTAATGTGCTGTACACTCTTATTTAATGCTATAACTAGTACTGCAACAGTATTTTTTTCACTTTGTGTTGCTATATGGGGGCAAACTGTTGAAATCTTTACCTAATGTATAAATGTATAAAATGTATAAAAGTTTAATAAATGAAAAAAAAAGACAAGAAATTTGAAAGTATGCTCATACAGAGAGGTAAAAATGTATTTAGTGAAAAATGACTCTCCAAAAGAACCAATGCTGGATTTCCTAAATGAATATGTAAAAATAATTAATATTAATTCACTGATATCTTTTTTTTTAAACTTTTATTTAATGAATATAAATTTCCAGTGTACAGCTTATGGATTACAATGGCTTCCCCCTCCCATAACTTCCCTCCCACCCACAACCCTCCCCTCTCCCGCTCCCTCTCCCCTTCCATTCACATCAAGATTCATTTGCAATTCTCTTTATATACAGAAGATCAATTTAGTATAAAGATTTCAACAGTTTGCACCCACATAGAAACACAAAGTGAAACATACTGTTTGAGTACTAGTTATAGCATTAAATCAAAATGTACAGCACATTAAGGACAGAGATCCCACATGAGGAGCAAGTGCACAGTGGCTCTTGTTGTTGACCCAACAAATTGACACTCTAGTTTATGGCGCCAGTAACCACCCTAGGCTCTCATCATGAGTTGCCAAGGCTATGGAAGCCTTCCAAGTTTGCCGACTCTGATCATATTTAGACAAGGTCATAAAAGACAGAGTGAGGATAGTAACCAATGATCCTACGAGTGGCATTTACCAGGTTTGAACAATTATACAGTATTAAGTGGGGAAGAGGACCATCGGTACACACAGGTTGGGAGTAGAGCCATTGGTGGTAGAGTAGAGGTTATGATTACAAAGGAATGAGGCCCAAGTGTGCTAGACAGGGTCTAGAACAAAGGACAGAGTCATTATTAGAGGAGCTAAGAAAGGTGCTGTCTAAGCTACAATTAAGTTTTCTGATTGAGAGGCAAATAGAACCTGATAGAAGGGGCTTGATAATAATCTGGTGGGCTTTAGGCCTTGTAAGTTAAGAGGCCCAGACCTATCTATCTCTTCGCATGGGGTATATCCTAAGGGAGGTGTGAACCTCCTAGGGGAAGGCACTCTGTTGACTTTCATTACTTGGCTGGCCTGGGAGGAGAGCTGGCCAGGTAAAGGCAGGGGGCATCTCTAACAAGAAATTGACAGTTCTGCCTGCAATGTTGCTGACCCTACTTGACCATACCCTCAGCTGCAGTGGTCACTTTGGAAGTTGGGCTGAGTGAAGGGCTTTTCAGCTTAGAGCCAATAAGATCTGTGGCTCTGACCTGGGCATCCTTCGAATCCAGGGCAGGTCCATTTCCAGTGATCCAACTCTTGGCAGAGCTGCCAGGGCTCTTCACAAGCTGACTTTGCTGAAGCCCAGGCTTACCACATTGAAAGCACTGCAGTGGACTGGCCTGTTGGGTCTCCTTGAGGGCAGATCACTGTAGAGATCAGCCAGCAATAGGCCTGCCACCCATTGCTTCTGATGCCTAGCTTTCTTTTCCTCCTGGTTTGTGTTAGAACAGACCAGAGGATGCAAGTCAAGGGAGTGCCGAAGTCCCATCTCTAATCTTCGGTGGCCTGAACTACAAGTCTATAGTCACAGGCATGTTCTGTAGTAGTTTTTCTAAGGTAGACAATGCCCATGAGGAAAATTATATTCTCACTTTAAAACTTTCTTTCCCTTTGGTCTGAAAGGGAGCTTTTTTCTACTTACTGTATACTTCGCTGATGGCGAAGTGAATCTAGCTATGAGATTATTATTTAAGTTCTTATTTTGGCTATGCTATTACAGAATAATGTTAGCCATCTCTTTTATAAGGTCTAAAGATTAAATTGTGCATCCTACAGATTCCTTCATAATAGAATTAGTTTCCTACCTTGAAGAGAATAGAGAAATGAAAGAACAAGTTGGGCTTAGAATAGAGAAATGAGGGAGCAAGTCCTAGATCGCTTGCTGACAATAGCAATATTACATGAATACTTAGCAAACCGTTTCAACCATTAGATAACAACTTAAGAAAACATTTACCAGAAGGTCCAATGCCTTCTATAAATTTTAAGAATCATGTATTTGAAAACACCTCTTAAATATCTAACATGGTGTAGTTTGTTTAGCCAGTAAACTTAAGCACAACCATAGAAAATGTTTTTAGTTTCTTTCTACCAACAAGTTTAAAACATATGATACACAGGTTCAGGTCACACAAATTAAAATATATCTTTGATTGATTTTAGCAGCTTAAATTTATGGACAATCTTATCTATAAGACATTTAAAATAAAACTCTTAATAAAATATCCTATGTGGACATACAATATGTACACACATATAACATAGCATAATAGACCAATATAGCAATTTTAATAATAGCTTTTAAAATCTTTAACTCTTTTTGTAGATTGCCAATTGATTTGAATTGCTTTTTGTTTTTAGAGTACTTTAACACATTGCTTTAACAGAGCATCTGAGTTTAATTCTATGTCAAAGAGAAATTGAGCTTCCTGTGATCTTTTGTTGTGAGGTTTCCTTCCTTTACCTTCTTTCATATTGGTGACCATGTTTCTGTGTGTAACACATCTTTAAGCATCTTTTGCAGGGCAGGATGAGTGGCAATAAATTCTTTCAGTTTCTGTTTGCTATGAAAAGTCTTAATTTCACCTTCATTCACAAATGAGAGCTTTGCAGGATATAATATTCTGGGCTGGCAGTTTTTCTCTCTTAGTACCTGGGCTATGTCTCGCCATTCCCTTCTAGCTTGTAGGGTTTCTGATGAGAAGTCTGCTGTGAGTCTAATTGGAGATCCTCTGAGAGTAATCTGACGTTTCTCTCTTGCACCTTTTAGTATCTTTTCTTTATGTTTCACTCTAGTGAGTTTGATTACAACATGTCGTGGTGAGGATCTCTTTTGGTCATGTTTATTAGGGGTTCTATAAGCTTCCTGTACTAAGATGCCTCTGTCCTTCTCCAAACCTGGGAAATTTTCTGCTAGTATCTCACTGAAAATGCCTTCTAATCCTTTCTTCCTCTCCATGCCTTCAGGAACTCTGCTCACCCCTCAAAGGCGAGCAAGACAGAGCAGGCGCCATTTTGGAAATACGTCATAAGCAGGGCGACCTCAGGTCTGCACCGGCCCTCAGCCTAGCAGAAAAACCTGACTCTGGGGGGAGGGGTGAAATAACAGGAGATTAGGATCTAACTTGGCAATCAAGTGGGAGACTGCAGGAGAATTGGAGCCCACACTGAGGGCAGCAGAGATTCCCTGTGTGGTCCTTGGGAAAGAGCTTCCAATCTCTGGCTCCTGTGGGTATATCATTCCCCTGCTAACTACCTCCAATTACGTTCAGCTGTGCGGAATTACTTCCCTTTTGAATCAAAAAAAGAAAGAGAGATTTACCACGCCTAACCTGGGAGTGTCATCTTTGACACACCCTCAACCCTGAGGAACCAAACACAGCTCTCAGGCCACACTCATCTCAAGCCTCTAAGGCTCCACTGAAAGCAGACAGTCCACTTAATATAGAGCCATAGTGTAACAAGAAAAAACGCCACAGTGAAGAAACCAAATATCTCCAACATGCCAAACAACAAACGCAAAAACCGAGGTAACAAGAACAAGGAAGACACTATGATGCCCCCAAATGAAAAAGATACCCCAATTCAAGATTATGAAGATGATGAGATAGAAGCAATGCAAGAAGCGGATCTCAAAAAATTGATAAGAACATTAAGAAGTTCTCAAAAACAAATTCTTGAACTACAGAAATCCTTAATGGACAAGATAGAAAATCTCTCTCATGAAAATGAAATATTAAGGAGGAATCAAAATGAAATGAAACAACTAGTAGAACATGAAACTGTGATAGTGACAAAAAACCACAATGAAATGAAGAATAAAATAGATCAAATGACAAACACATTAGAGAGCCTTAAAAACAGAATGGGCGAAGCAGAAGAGAGAATATCAGACTTAGAAGACAGAGAACAGGAAAGGAAACAGGCAAACCAAAGAAAAGAAGAAGAAATTAGAAATCTAAAAAATATTGTCGGGAATCTACAGGATACTATTAAAAAACCAAACATTCGGGTTCTAGGAATTCACTGAAATCTTAAGGAGTCTAAACTCTAAATCAGCATAAATATAGTAAATTGCAAAATAATGTGGGGCCAGCACTGTGGCATAGCTGGTAAAGCTGCCGCCTGCAATGCTGGCATCCCATATGGGTGCTGGTTCGAGTCCTGGCTGCTCCACTTCCTATCCAGCTCTCTGATATGGCCTGGGAGAGCAGTAGAAGATGGCCCAAGTCCTTGGGCCCCTGTGCTTGTGTGGGAAACCCAGAAGAAGATTCTGACTCCTGGCTTTGGATTGGCACCGCTCTGGCTTAGACTTGTAGCTAGAAATCATACTGAATCTGTTAAAATTAATTAAAATATCAATCTTCTGTATATAAAGATAATTGAAAATGAAAGAAAAACAACTTGGTTTTAAATTGGAAATTGCATAGAAAATTAATTTTTAAAAAATATCATGTAGGATCTCTGTCCTTAATGTGCTGTACATTGTGATTTAATGCTATAACTAGTACTCAAACAGTATTTTTCACTTTGTGTTGCTATGTGGGTGCAAACTATTGAAATTTTTACTTAATATATACTAAATTGATCTTCTGTATATAAAGAGAATTGAAAATGAATCTCCATGTGAATGGAAGGGGAGAGGGAGCAGGTTAGGGGAGGGTTGCGGGTGGGAGGGAAGTTATGGGGGGGGGAGCCATTGTAATCCATAAGCTGTACTTTGGAAATTTATATTCATTAAATAAAAGTTTAAAAAAAACTAATTAAAATTAAAATAAAAATAAAAAAAACAAAAGGAAAGACAAAGAACAATGTTGAAAACAATGAAAGGAAACTTACTCATCACGAGAATAAATTTTTAATCAGATGAATTACTAGTTTATCGTTAGAAAACATAAAGGCCAAAAGGTTTCTTCAAGTCTAAAGAAAAAGGCCATCAATAACAATTTTACATGCAACAAAGTTTTCAGAAGTATAGATGAATTTAATGCATTTCTAGACAAACAGAAACAGAAAGAATGTGTTGAAATTTACATTTTTATAAGAAATATTAAATATTATTAATCAGGTTCTGGCATTGCAGTTCAGGGGCTTAGGCTGCTGCTGCCTGTGATGCTGACATCCCATATGAGCGCCAGTTCAAGTCCTGGTCACTCCACTTCTGATCCAGCACCCTGTTAATGAGTATGGGAAAGCTGTGGAATATGATCTAAGTACTTGGGGACCTGCCTCCCACATGGGAGACCTGGATGTAGTTTCAGGCTTCTGGCTCCAGCTTGGCCCAGCTCTGGCCATTGCAGCCATTTGGGGAGTGAATCAGAAAATTAAAGATGTCTCTCTCTATCTGTAATTCTTTCAGGTAAATAAATAAATCATTAAAAAAAGATTATCAATGAGACTGAAATGAAGGAGTAAATACCAACTCAAAATAAATAAGAATAAATAAAATACACTGACATAAGGTAACTAGGTAGCGAAGCATAAATGGAAATTTTTTATAACCATCAGTGATTAATTTTATCTGATGTAAAATGCAACTGCGTATAACAATGAGCATGTTTCTGCTGGTAGGTCTACATCAAAGCAGCCTCAAATGCTATCCATTGCAGCCATTGTTTCCAAAATTGCAAAATTTAATATCTATAAAACACTAGCATGGATCCAAACACAACTGTCATTTAATTCTATATTGTTTTATGTCTTATGAATCATTAATTTATTTGCCAATATTTATTTATCATTTACTCTGTGCTGAAACATATTCTAAGATCTACTGATAAAAATTTTAAAAAGCAAAAATGAAATTTCCTATCAGTCCATATTCTAGTAGAAAAAGTTAAAATATATGTAATGTTCAAGGAGTTTTAACTGACAAAAATAAAATAACATAGTATATACAGTGAAGGTATTTAAGAAATTAGTATTTTCTGTTGAAAAGAAAAAAATGCAAATACTTCCAGGAAGACATAAAAAATAAGGATTTTTAGATTGAAAAATTATGAGAAATGCAATGAAAAAATAAGCCGTATGATTGATAGGGAGAGAGGTAGATGTTCAGACTCATCAACTATTACAGGAGACAATGGACTTACATACCCAGTAAGCAGTCTCCTCTGATTTCTTCGTAAGCTTTCATAGATTGCCTTATTTCCCATGAAGTTAGTTGCTGTCTTCACTTACATGGTGGTGACTTCCTGATTTGTGTGATGTTAACCCACAAAAAAAAAAAAAAAAAAACACATAATTTTTTTTTCATTTTCGATTATCTTTATATACAGAAGATCCATTTAGTACGTATTAAGTCAAGATTTCATCAGTTTGCTAACACATAGAACACAAAGTGCCAAATACTGTTTGAGAACTAGTCATATCATTAATTCACATTGAACTACACATTAAGGACAGAGATCCTACATGGGGAGTAAGTGCACAGTGACTCCTGTTGTTGACTTAACAAATTGATACTCTTGTTTAAGGCATCAGCAATCTCCCCAGGCTCTAGTCATGAGTTGCCAAGGCCATGGAAGCTCCCTGAGCTTGCCGACTTTGATTTTATTTCGACAAGGCCACAGTCAAAGTAGAAGTACTCTCCTCCCTTCAGAGAAAGGCACCTCCTTCTTTGATGGCTCTTTCTTTCTACTGGGATCTCACTTGCAGAGATCTTTCATTTAGGTCTTTTTTTTTTTTTTTTCAGAGTGTCTTGCTTTCCATGCCTAAAATACTCTCATGGGCTCTTCAGCCAGATCCAAATGCCTGAAGGGCTGATTCTGAGGCCAGAGTGCTGTTTAGGACATCTGCCATTCTATGAGTCTGCTGTGTATCCTACTTCCCATGTTGGATCATTCTCTCCCTTTTTGATTCTATGAGTTAGTATTAGCAGACACTAGTCTTGTTTATGTGATCCCTTTGACTCTTAGACCTACCATTATGGTCTATTGTGAACTTAAATTGATCACTTGGACTAGTGAGGTGGCATTGGTACTTGCAACCTTGATGGGATTGTATTGGCATCCCCTGGCACATCTCTAACTCCACCACTTGGGGCAATACAGCTTGAGCATGTCCCAAATTGTACATCCCCTCCTCTCTTTCCCCTCTTATATTTAACAGAAATCATTTTTCAGTTAACTTTAAACACCTAAGAATAATTGTATGTTAATTAAATAGCTCAACCAATTGTATTAAGTAGAACAAACAAAAATACTAAAAGGTATATAGCATTAAATTGTACATCAACAGTGATGATAAGGGCTGATCAAGTCATTGTTTCTCATAGTGCCCATTTCACTTCTACAGCTTTCCTTTTTGATGCTCGGTTAGTTGTCACAAATCAGGGAGAACATATGATATTTGTCCCTATGGGACTGGCTTATTTAACTCAGCATGATGTTTTCCAGGTTCCTCCATTTTGTTGCATATGACTGGATTTCATTTTTTTTTTACTGCTGTATAGTATTCTATAAAGTACGTGTCCGAAAATTTCTTTATCCAGCCTTCTGTTGATGGGCATTTGGGTTGATTCCAGGTCTTAGCTATTGTGAATTGAGCTGCAATAAACATTAAGGTGCAGAAAGCTTCTGTGTTTGCCAATTTAATTTCCTTTGGGTAAATTCCAAGGAGTGGGATGGCTGGGTTGAATGGTAGGGTTATATTCAGGTTTCTGGGGAATCTCCAGACTGACTTCCATAGTGGGCCAATCAGTTTCCATTCCCACCAACAGTGGGTTAGTGTCCCTTTTTTCCCACATCCTCTCCAGCATCTCTTGTTGATAGATTTCTGAATGTGAGCCATTCTAACTGGGGTGAGGTGAAACCTCATTGTGGTTTTGATAAGCACTTCCATGATTGCTAGTGATCCTGAACATTTTTTCATGTGTCTGTTAGCCATTTGGATTTCCTCTTTTGAAAAATGTCTATTGAGGTCCTGGCCCAACTGAAGAGTAGGTTGTTTGTTTTGATGTTGTAGAGTTTCTTAATCTCTTTGTAGATTCTGGTTATTAATCCTTTATCTGTTGCATAGTTTGCGAATATTTTTTCCCATTCTGTAAGTTGCCTCTTCACTTTCCTGACTGCTTCTTTTGCAGTTCAGAAACTTCTCAATTTGATGCAATCACAAGTATTAATTTTGGCTTCGACTGCCTTTGTTTCCGGGGTATTTTCCAAGAAGTCTTTGCCTGTGCCTATATCTTACAGGGTTTCTCCAATGTTCTCTAAAAATTTGATGGTGTAGGGTCATATATTTAGGTCTTTAATCCATGTTGAGTGGATTTTTGTGTAAGGGGAAAGGTAGGGTTCTTGTTCATGCTTCTGCATGTGGAAATCCAGATTTCCCAGCACCATTTATTGAATAGACTGTCCTTAATCCAGGGATTAGTTTTAGATCCTTGATCAAATATAAGTTGGCTGTAGATGTTTGGATTGATTTCTGGTGTTTCTATTCTGTTCCATTGGTCTATCCATCTGTTTCCTTCCCAATTTTTATCCCTTTAATTTCTTTTTTTGCCTGATGGCTCTGGCTAAAACATCCAGAACTATATTGAATAGCAGTGGTGAGAGTGGGCATCCCTGTCTGGTACCAGATCTCAGTGGAAATGCTTCCAACTTTTCCCCATTAAATAGGATGCTGGCCATGGGATTTTCATAAATTGCTATGATTGTATTGAGAAATGTTCCTTCTATACCCAGTTGCTTAGGGTTTTCATCAAGAAAGGGTGTTATATTTTATCAAATGCTTTCTCTGCATCTATTGAGATAATTATATGGTTTTTCTTCTGCAGTATATTATTGTGGTGTATCACATTGATTGATTTGTGAACATTGAACCATCCCTGCATACTAGAGATAAATCCCACTTGGTCTGGGTGGATGATCTTTCTGATGTGTTGTTGAATTCTATTGGCCAGTATTTTATTGAATATTTTTGCGTCTATGTAAATCAGGGATATTGGTCTGTAATTTTTTTCAATACTCATATTTTTCCGACTTAGGAATTAAGGTGATGCTGGCTTCATAGAAAGAATTTGGGTAGATTCCTCTTTTTCAATTTTTCTGAATAGTTTGAGAAGAATTGTAGTTAGTTCTTCTTTAAATGTCTGGTAGAACTCAGCAGTGAATCCATCTGGTCATGGGCTTTTCTTTGTTGGGAGGGCCTTTATTAGTGTTTCAATTTCTGACTCAGTTATGGGTCTGTTTAGGTTTTCTATGTCTTCCTGGTTCATTTTAGGTAGGTTGTATGTGTCCAGGAATCTATCCATTTCTAATAGTTTTCCCTGTTTGCTGGCATACAAGTCCTTGTAGTAATTTCTAATGATTCTTTTTATTTCTGTAGTGTCTGTTGTTATATTTACTTTTTCATGTCTTATTTTATTGATTTGAGTCTTTTCTCTTCTTTTTTTAGTTAGTTGGGCCAATGGAGTGTCAATTTTGTTTATTTTTTCAAAAAACCAGCTCCTCATTTGGCTGATTTTTTGTAATATTTTTTTGGATTCAATCCTGTTGATTTCTTCTCTGATTTTAATTATTTCTCTTCTCCTACTACATTTGGGTCTGGTTTGCTGCAGATTTTCTAGATCCTTGAGATGCATTGAAAGCTCATTTATTTGGTGCCTTTCCAATTTCTTGATGTAGGCACCTATTGCTATAAATTTTCCTCTTAACATTGCTTTTGCTGTATCCCATAAGTTTTGATATGTTGTGCTGTTGTCCTCATTTACTTCCAGAAAGTTTTTGGTTTCTCTTTTGATTTCTTCTATGACCCATTGTTCATTCAGGAGCATGTTGTTCAATCTCCATGTGTTTGCATATGTTCTAGGGCTTCCTGAGTTGCTAATTTCCAACTTTATCCCTTTATGGTCTGAGAAACTGCATGGTATGATTCTAATTTTTTTTTTTAATTTGTTGAGACTTGCTTTACGGCCTAGTATGTGGTCAATCCTAGAGAAGGTTCCATGTACTGCTGTGAAGAACATAAATTCTTTATGTGTAGGATAAAAAGTTCTCTAGATATCTGTTAGATCCATTTGGGCAATAGTGTTGATTAAATCTGCTGTTTCCTTGTTGATCTTCTGTCTGTTTGATTTGTCTATTTCTGAGAGTGGAGTATTGAAGTCCCCCAGTACTATTATATTGGAATATAAGTCTCCATTTAAGTCCCTTAACAAATCTTTTAAATAAACCCGGTGTCCTGTAATTAGGTGCATACACATTGATAATGTTATTTCTTTTTTTTTTTCTTTTTTTTTTTTTTTTTTTTGGACAGGCAGAGTGGACAGTGAGAAAGACAGAGAGAAAGGTCTTCCTTTGCCATTGGTTCACCCTCCAATGGCTGCCGCGGCTGGCATGCTGCGGCCAGCGCACCACGCTGATCCGAAGCCAGGAGCCAGGTGCTTTTCCTGGTCTCCCATGGGGTACAGGGCCCAAGCACTTGGGCCATCCTCCACTGCACTCCCGGGCCATAGCAGAGAGCTGGCCTGGAAGAGGGGCAACTGGGACAGAATCCAGCGCCCCGACGGGGACTAAAACCCGGTGTGCCGGCGCCGCAAGGTGGAGGATTAGCCTATTGAGCCATGGTGCCTGCTGATAATGTTATTTCTTCCTGTTGAATTGATCCTTTAATCATTATATAGTGCCTCTCTTTGTCTCTCTTAACAGTTTTTGTGTTAAAGTTTATTTTGTCTGATATTAAGATGGTTACGTCTGCTTTTTTCTCATTTCTGTTGGCATGGAATATCTTTTCCAGACATTCACTTTCAGTCTGCATGCATCTTTGTTGAAAAGATGTATTTCTTGTAAGCAGCAAATAGATGGGTTTTGTACCTTAACCCATTCTGCCAATCTGTGCCTTTAAACTGGAGAGTTGAGGCCATTAATATTCAATGTGACTATTGATAAGTACTAATGTTGCCCTGCAACTTTCACGAAGATATTTTCTAACATATGCTTTGAACTTCCTGTGATCTTTTGCTGTGAGGTTTCCTTCCTTTACCTTCTTTCATATTGATAACCGTGTTTCTGTGTTTCTGTGTGTAACACATCTTCAAGCATCTGTTGCAGGGCTGGATGAGTGGAGACACATTCTTTCAATTTCTGTTTGCTATGAAAGGTCTTTATTTCACCTTCATTCACAGCTGAGAGCTTTGCAGGATATAATATTCTGGGCTGGCAGTTTTTCTTTCTTAGCACCTGGGCTGGTCTCACCATTCCCTCCTAGCCTGTAGGGTTTCTGCTGAGAAGTCTGCTGTGAGTCTAATTGGAGATCCTCTGAGAGTAATCTGACATTTCTCTTTTGTACATCTTAGGATCTTTTCTTTCTGTTTCACTGTGGTGAGATTCATTACAACGTTTCGTGGTGATTATCTCTTTTGGTCATGTTTACTAGCGGTTCTATGAGCTTCCTGTACTAGGATGTCTCTGTCCTTCTCCAAACCCAGAAAGTTCTATGCTAGTGTCTCACTAAAAAGGCCTTCTAATCCTTTCTCTCTCTCCATGCCTTCAGGAACTCCTAGCACCCAAATGTTGGTTTTTTTAATAGTATACTGTAGATTCCCAACAATATTATTTAGATTTCTAGTTTCCTCTTCTTTTCTTTGGTTTGACTGTATAATTTCCTGTGCTCTATATTCTAAGTCCGATATTCTCTCTTCTGTCTCACTGACTCTGTTTTTAAGGCTCTCTAATGTGTTTGTCATTTGATCTATTGAGTTCTTCATTTCATTTTGATTTATCTTCACTATCATACTTTCCTGTTCTATTAGTTTCTGCATTTCATTTTGATTCCTCCTTAAGATTTCATTTTCATGAGAGAGATTTTTTATCCTGTCCAGTAAGGATTTCTGTAGTTCAAGAATTTGTTTTTGAAAATTTCTAAATGTTCTTATCATGATTTTTTTGAAGTCCGTATCTTGCATTTCTTCCATATCATCTTCACAATCTTTGCTTGGGTGTCTTGTTCTTTTGGGGGTGTCATAATGTCTTCCTTGTTCTTGTTCCCTCAGTTTCTGTGTTTGTTGCTTGGCATTGTGTAGATATTCTTTGAATTCTTCTTCCCTTATACTATAACTGTGTTAAGTGGATTGTCTGCTTTTGAGGAACCTTAGAGGCTTGAGACTTGACATGGGTGTGGCCAGAGAGCACTGCTTGGTTCTTCAGGGTTAATGGTGTGCCAAAAGTGACACACTCGGGTTAGGCGTGGTAAATCTCTCTCTCTCTCTCTTTATTTATTTATTCATTTTTTGATTCAGGAGGGAAGTAATACTGCACAGCTGAGTGGGACTGAAGATAGTCAGCTTCCGATCTCTGGCTTCTGTGGGTGTATCATTCGTCTGCTTTTTCCCCAAGGACCACACAAAGAATCTGTGCTGCCCTCAGTGTGGGCTCAAATTCTCCTTCAGTCTCCCACAGGGTTGCCAAGGTTACCGAATTGTAGCATCTCTGGAGAGTGTTCACGTGAACTCCATGAGTTCTCTCGACCACTGTCTCTTTTTTCACCGCTTCAGTTCATTAGCTCCACCCATTCACTAAGTCCTAACCTTCTGTTATTTCACCTGCCCAGAGTCAGGTTTTTCTGTTTGACTGAGGGCAGGTACAGCTCTGAGGTCATGCATAGCCCTGAGGTCGCGCACTTTTTACATATGTGCAAAATGGTGCCTGCTCTTTGTCTCTTGCTCGCCTTTGTGAGGTGGGCAGAGAGAGACTATAACGGTCCTTTTTTTTTTTTTTTCCCTCTCTCCTGTAGTTAGCCTGGTGAACTTTCCCCAGTGGGGCTTCAACCAATTCCCCGCCAATGTCTCGGGTTACTGAGCTCACCTCCCCTTCCAGCGCAGATGCATAGACTCTGCTGCTGGGTTCCGGAGCCGTAGGCATCCTTGCTCTCCCTGCAGGTCATCCGTGTCACATCCACTAGATCTGAAAGAGTTTCCTCTGGAATTTTTTCCCCGAGCCTCCCCCTGAGACTACTGTAACTCCACTTTCATTAACCTATCTTTTCCCGGACTATCAGTGTGCGTCCTCACTATTCCATCATCTTGGATCTGCACCACATAAACATTTAACCCAATCATGGATAATGGGAAATAAATTAAAGCCATTGGAGAAGTTGTTAAGAAAAAAAAAATCCTCTTTTTAAGAGTAAGCCATAGAAAAAACAAAATAATAAGAAACCAAATTTTTTTCTTCTTCTACCTTCACTGTCCAACGTGATAATCATTGTAGTTATAGACAGTGAGATAGACACAGAAAAAGGTATTCCCTCTGTTGGTTCACCCCCCAAATGGCTGCCATGGCCAGAGCTACACTGATCTGAAGCCAGGAGCCAGGTGCTTCTTCCTGTCTCCTATGTGGGTTCCAGGACCCAAGCATCCTCCACTGCCTTCCTGGGCCACAGCAGAGAGCTGGGCTGGAAGAGGAGCAGCCAGGACTAGAACCCGGCGCCCATATGGGATGCCAGTGCCGCAGGTGGAGGATTAGCCAAGTGAGTCACAGCGCTGGCCCCCTTTTTTTTTTTTGATTACATATTATATAAAAACAGGATATATAAAGTTCTTTGACTTTCAGTAAATTAATTTTACCTATTATTTTTTACATTTTTGAAAGGTTGATTGGTTGATTCGAACAGCGTACAAAGTGGGAAACAGATCTTTTATCCACTGGATCACTCCAAAAAGGCTCCAAAAGCTGGGACTGGGCCAGGTCGAAGCCAAATCAGGAGCTGCACCTAGGTCTATCAAGTGGGTATCAGGGTCTCAGGTACTTAAGCTGTCATCAGCTCCATCATATTAACCAAGAGTTGAATTTGAAGTGGAGCAGCCAGAATTCAAAAATTCACTCTGAAAGTAGAGGCAGGTGTCCTAAGGAGTGGTTTAACCTGTGCTGCCGCAACATCCACCTTACATTTCCACTTTTCAATGTGCACATTCAAAATTGAGAATTTTGTAAGGTGTAGACCTTTAGCCTAGTTAATGAGATAACCACATTGCATAAAAGAGTATTGGCTTTTGATTATCAACTCTGGCTCCCAGCAGGAGCTACCTGCCAATGTGGATCACAGGAAGCAGTGGTGATGACTCAAGTGACTAGATTTTTTCCAATCACGTGGAGGACCTGGGCTGAATTCTTGACTCCTGGTTGGGCCAAACCCAGCCCTAGCCATTGGAGGCGACTGGGTGATGAACCAGAGGATGGGAGCATCACTCTATCCTTCTCTCTCTCTCTCTTCCTCTCTCTCTCTCTTTCTCTTTCAGCCATTAGAGGGGTGAAAGAACACTTTCTCTTGTTTATAAGTCATAAAACTTAGGCTATTTTGTTGTAGCAATTGAAATGGACTAAGGAAATGTTCTGTAATTCACATTATTTACAATATTGTTTGTGCAAGTTTGTGTGTTTCATAAATCTTTTCATATTATTCCTTTAATTTTCCTCCTCAAAATCATTCTTCTCTGCAGTCAGGCACATCTTCTCAAAGCTAAGTATTTTCAGTTCTGCTTTCTTAGATTTTTTTCACTGGTGAGTATATGTAAAAATTGTGTTATTATTTTGCATGAGGGAGTTAAAATGATATAAAAATATTAAGCAAAAAATCCATCAGTATTACATTATTTTTAATTTAAGAGGATGATTGTGAAGCCTAGGTTACAATGTATAAAATCTTACTGTTGTTTCAAATTGATGAACGGTAGTCTATAATATGCATACATTTGACTCATCTCTTTGTTAGGTAATGGGTATTTTATGGGACAATAAGGTTTTATGCTCAAACCTTCTTCTATAGCCAGCTGTGTCAACTAGAAGAAGATTCTTGTATTCTCTGTAAGATAATCATATATAGATGTCATAGATGAGACTAAAACCATAAACTATCCAACTGCTGCCCATTCACTTAACTTGCAAGGAAGAAAAAAAAAAAACAAAGAGTTTATAACCAATGGGAAAAATTGCTTTATGACTGCAACAAGAACTGGTGCATGTATAAGTTTGGGGTTGTGATAAACAGAATTTAAGATGATCTCCAAGTTCCTCATCTGCTGGCATTCATGCCTTTCTATAATCCACTTTCCTTAAATGTGGACAATACCTTAAGACTTATTCTAATTAACAGATGCCTAAGTTGATGGGAGGTAATTTTCATGATTATGTTACATTATAAATGGCTCTCTTCTACTAGCAGACTCACTGAAGGTTCACCTTACTCCTTAGGGTAAGGAAGTACATGTGGCAAGGAATTGTGGGTAGCCTTGAGGAGGTGAGAGCAGTATCCACCAAGCGCAGTCTCCATATAAATACCAGCAAGAAGAAAAGCCTTAAATTCCACAATTACAAAGAAATGACTTTTGCCAACAATGTAAGTGACTTTGAAAGTGAACTCTTGCCCAGTTCATTCTCCAAAAATAAGAACATAATCCAACTCAGCCCTTGTTTACAGCTTTCTGAGACCCTGAACAGAGGAATCAACCCAGCTATTCTCAGAATCCAGATCCCTTGAAATTGTGAAATAATTTTAAGTTGCTAAACTTGTGATGATTTGTCCCACAGAAATAAAAATACTAGTGCAGAAGGAAGTTTCTACAGATTGCTTTAATCTTCCCAAGATAAGCCAGTCCTTCCTTACCAAGAGAAAATAAAGTATGTCTGTTAGGGATATTACATAGTGATACACTAGCACCAAACTGAAATAGGAATTTCTTCAGGTTGTTTGAGAGAGACAAGTGTAAGAATCTCATTTCTATGTTGACAGCTTCTCAAGCACATGTAATCTACCCCCTCTTAATGAAATGAGCTTGGAATTCTCCATAATCTATGTCTGAAATATGACATTGAAACTACTACAATTGCTGTATTAATAATGGTATAGTGCCAATTAGCTATCTAAACTAATAATTTTTTTTTTAATTTTTGACAGGCAGAGTGGACAGTGTGAGAGAGAGAAATAGAGAGAAAGGTCTTCCTTTTCCATTGGTTCACCCCCCAATGGCTGCTCCAGCTGCGCGCTGCACAGATCTGAAGCCAGGAGCTAGATGCTTCCTCCTGGTCTCCCATGCAGGTGCAGGGCCCAAGCACTTGGATCATCCTCCACTGCCTTCCCGGGCCACAGCAGAGAGCTGGACTGGAAGAGGAGCAACCAGGACAGAATCCGGTGCCCTGACCGGGACTAGAACCCGGAGTGCTGGTGCCGCAGGCAGAGGATTAGCCTAGTGAGCTGCGGCGCCGGCCTAAACTAACATATTTTAATGAATTTAATCACAAGAACCAACATATTTTGTTACAAAGTTGTTTAGGACCCCATAAGTGATACTATTGTTAGTAATCTAACAGGAAAGATAATTTATTAATTTTTACTTCTTTGCTTCCACAGTCAGGCATTGTGGCTCAGCAGGTTAAGTCACTGCTGGGGATGCCAGCATGCCTTATCAGAATGACTGTTCAAGTCCAGGCTACTCTACTTCCATGCAGCTTCCTGCTAACGTATCTGGGAGGCTGCTCACAGGTTTGGGCCACTCATGTGAGAAACCCAGATGCAGATTCAGGCTCCTGGCTTTGCCCTGGTCAAGCCCTGCCTGTAGCAGGTATTTTGTGGAGTGAACCAGCAGATAAAAGATTCCCCACCCCCAATACTCCCCTGCTCACTATTGCTCTCACTTTCAAATGATGCAAATAAATAAAATGTTAAAAAAGAGTTTATCCCTCAAAAACTATCAGAAGTTGTGAAGTTGTTATTTATCGACTGTGAAGAGAGAGAAAACCCTGGGAAAACATGGAGTGCCTCAGTGAGAGAATGCTAGGAGGTGTCTCAGAAGAGCTGGGCCTGTGCCAGCTGACTGGGGGACTGTTTAAAAAAGCACAGCTTTGCTCTGGGTTTCATGGTCTCAGCAATCAGCTCGAATTTTGATTTGGATATTTTTGTGTATTCTTTTCAAGGAGGTGGGAAGGATTACATCTGCTTACAGATATAATTTTTTTAATGATATTTAAAAAGGATTCTCATAAACCAACAGAGTAATTAATGATTAGTATTTTTGTGTCTTGTTTTCTGCTCAGTTGTGATTAAAGTGTGGTCTAATTATTTTTCTCTTGCTCTGTGGAAGTTGCAAGATGACCTTGTCTGATGGTGTTGTGTTGACAAGTATTTACATGCTACAGAAAAACAGCATGGTCCAGCAATTAAAGCCAAGACTGACTGCAGTCAAGTCATTAATAATTTTAATACTCGATAACAAGAAATGAATAAGTCTGTTCATATTTCTTTGTATGACTCTGGGAACATCTCAAATGGAACTTTGGATGAATGAATATAAACACACAAATTAAATTTTACAGATTGTGAAAATGACTATGACTTATTTATAATCCAACATGCAGTAATTGTGGATTCCTTATCAGCACCTAGTTTTTAATACTCTATTTGTCAATTCCTTCAATTACTACAGAATTTCTCAGAAATAACTTAAATTTACTGTTATTATTTGTGTTCTTGATTTTTATTATCATTTTTATTATTTTGCCAGATCATTTTATTCCAAGTTATGAATTGTCTTGTATTCCATTATAATCTAATTTTCTAATTAGAGAAGAATTATATAAAGGCACAAATTGATTAAGTAAATTCTAAGCAAACTATGTGCCAAAAATGCCAATAAAAATTATTCTAGACCATAAGTTAGAGAGTCTTCCAAGCTGAATGAATGACTTAGGATGATCTATTCAATTAACTAGAATAAATAGTAATATCTTTGTCCAGTTTGTAAAACAAAGCTAAAAAAACAAAATTTGGTTTCTGCTGTAGAAAAATTTGAAGTGATGTTTGTGTCCTCACTAAACTCCTTTGTTGAAATTAGATCTCCAATGTGCTGGTTTCTAGAGATAGTGCCTTGTGCAGATGATTAGGTCATGAATAAGAAGCAAAGTTGCTTCCTATCTTTCTTGATGCCATGTGAGGATATTTAACTAGGAAGATGGGCTAACCAGACACCAGATATTCAGGTGCCTTGATCTTGGTTTTTTCAGCCTAATGAACTCTGAGAAATAAATGTTTCTTTTTTAAGCTGGCAGTCTTCAGCAATACATAAAAGTGTTCTAAACCAAATAGAACAAATTCCTTTAGAAAAATTAAAAATGCATCTTTTATATATTTAAATACATTTATTTTCTGTTTTCTCATTATGTGCACATACCAAGAAATAATTCAATCTTGTGACAACAGCTGTTACATAACTTAAATCTACTAAGTTTTAAGGAAAATGTTGTATACAATTTACAATTACATACAATTTCACTTAATTTAAAAATCAGCGGTTTTAATTTTATCCTAGTCACACACATACATATTCAATAACTAGTTTACACTTTTAGCAGATACTTAATGGACAGATATAATTATTTAAATTAACATATTTAAATAGAGAATAATTGGCAACTTAGTATACTAAAATTAGCATTACTATTGATGTATACTGTTCAAAAACATTTAGATAAATGTTACAAAATTATATTTTATAGACTATAAGAAACCTGGACAAATTATAAGTGCTATGAAACTTAAATCTAGGTATTAATTTCCTCTTGACAGCTGAACTTCATAGTGATCTTCAGGACCAGGAGATTTCTATTGGGTCATCTAGGGTAACAGTATGTGCCGTCAGATCAATATTTAATATCTACAGAAAAGGAAAATGATAATTAATTATTTAATCAAAAACACATTTCCTGTTGTTGTTATAACTAATAATATTTCCATTAAATATATTGTCTAAGTAAATAAGGTATGCTTCATTTTTCTTTCTATTGTAATGAAATTTTTATTCTGGAGAGTTCGCAACTGTTCCAGCAACATTCTCATCCTAAACTCTCCATTTTAGAGGTGATGGAAATGAAATCCAGGGAGGTACAGTAGCTACCAACAGACGGTAAACCAATTATTTTGATTTCATTACTTTTTCCATATAACTCCTAAATATGGAATTATTTATAACTATACTACATAAATCTCTGTTTTCTTATCTTCTATTTGAATTCAGTCATTTGTACTCAAAGTTTAGGTTTAGAACTGTATTTTCTCATTCCTAATTCAAAACAGCTTCGGCGAACTTAATTCCCTTCCCAAGATTTTAATTTTGCATGTGCTACATTCTTTCCCTGTAGATAATCTCAGACTTTATAATGGTTAAGCATGGAGATAATCAAGTAAGCATCCTTACTCAAAAATCTGTTATAATTTTATGATATGATGATTTCATGAGATGTCACTTTTGATAATCCCAATCACCTATATGATTTTCTATGTTTTAGCACAGAACATTTGGATTCCATCATCAAACATGCAAAACAAGGAGGAAGAGAATTGACCTTTTTTGGTTGTTGTTGCCTGGCACACATCAGCAAGTCTCCTGAATGCTTTATAAAATTAATTTTCACTAATGCCCAGAAATTTTGAATCAACTTACCACATTTACAGTGGTGAGTTTAAAAGGTAGAAGTTAAATGATTGTCTTAATTACTATTAGCAAGGTTTAAAATTGATCCATTCTACATCAAAACTTAAGCTAGCTCCTTTATCAACTGTTTGAAGCAGGACACAGCACTGCGGTATGACAGGTTAAGCTGCAATCTGCAATGCCAGCATCCCAAGTGGGTGCTTGTTCAAGTCCCACTGATCCATTTTCCATCAAGCTCCCTGCTAATGATCTGGAAAGCAGGAGATGGCCCACGTGGTTGGGCTCCTGCCACACACAAAGGAAACCCAGAAACAAGGCTCCTGGTTTCAGCTTGGCCCAGCATCAGCTAGTGCAGCCTTCTTCTCTGTATAATTCTGGCTTTTAAATACATAAATAAATAACTTTAAAAAAATAAAAAGCAACACTTAAAACGCATAGCTCTTGTATATAATGCCTTGTATAAAAATCAAGTAGGCATAATCTTTGCTAGGAAAATGTCTTTAAAATTTTAGTGATAGAGCACTTAAATCATTGTATAAAGTCCCCACAACTATATGTAGAAGGGAAATCAGGATAGAAAAATAAACTGACCATTCATTCCTCTCCCTACATATCCGTGAAGGCTTAAAAACTGCAGGGGCTCATAAATATTCATTTTATGGCACTAGAAGAAACTGCATATTCGTATAGGTTGAAGTAAAATCTTTTGAAACCATTGCAGCAATGAAATTTCATCAAATGCTTTTTTCTTATAATGCATTCTGTGTGTGTAGGCTGGGCGAGGTGGGCAACATGACACAGTGGACTCAGGCTGCAACTGCAGATGCCTGCATCCCTCATATGAGACTACCTGGGTTTGAGTTCTGGCTACCCCACTTCTGATCTAGCTGCCTGTAACGTGCCTGCTAAGGCAGTGGAAGTACTTAGGCTCTTGCCACCCAAGGGGGGGACCCAGATGGTGTTCTGGGCTATTGGCTCTGGACTGGCTTAGCTTCTCCTGTTGGGGTACATTTGGGGAGTGAATCAGAAGATGGAAGATTTTTCCTTCTGTGTCTCTCCCATTTCACTTTGCCTTTCAAATAAATTAATCTTAATTTTTGTGTGTGTGTGAATATGTTTAAAATCCCTGGAATAAACTTTGAAAAAAATTTCTTTTATGTTACATATTTTATCAAAATGAATATGAAATAAAGTGACATTTTAAAATATTTTATTTGACTTGTTCAGCTATATTTACTATTAAGTTATGTTTTATTTTACATCACTCTAATAGTAAATGAAGAACAAGGAATATATAAAAGAAACTCTCATTTTATTGTTCTGATTCAACAATGAGTAACATAACAAAATTGATTTCTAATTTTAAATAATTTCTAATTAATAATGATTGTTCTTTATTTTTAAAGAATTAATTTCCATTTTCAGAGACTCAGTTTCTTTATCTGTTATATAAGATCACTTGATTTAAACAGTAACCCCTTTACTTTGAAACTGCTTAATGTTTAAATGTAGATATTTTACTTTCAAAAATATTTTTGACAGTTAGCAAATATGGATAACAATGAGGTGATTTAGAGGTATCATGTCATTTAATCTTACTTTGATGATATAAAGATAATTATAAAATAGATATCATTAGATTGATTCGTATAACAAGTTGTTAAGGATAATATCATGGAGATAAATATAGAAGTTTAAAGAAAATGAATTTATGTGTATGATCATATTTCATAATTATTTATATTTAGGGCTGAGAAATATCAGTCTATGTAGATGTTTTCAATAGCCTTATTAAAAGACATTATGTCACTTACCTCTTGGCCTTGGGTTTGGTTAAATACAAGTGGATAATTTATTTCATTATACATTAAATTAACTGCATTGATCAAAGTGTTTCCTATGCCCCATACATGGACATATCCAAGTCTTATTTCACTTTTATTTATGTAACCAGTTTTCAATAGCGTGCTTGTCAAAGTTGTCTATAAAAATAAAAAGAAATGTTTAAACCCTTCATTTGCAAAGATATTTTAAATATATGTATTTCTGTCAATTCAAATATATTTAAAATATTTTAATACATATAAAATATGTAAAAGTATACTTTAACAATTTAAGCAAATTGTTTACTCATACTTCAAATGTGGCATTTTATACAGCAAACATGAAATAAATTTCAAATATTAATACAATTACATCTAAATACTTATACATACCTTATTTAAATTAAATTGTACTGATAAATACAGGTCTCTTTCATAGGTATCTGTAGAAAGAGAAAAGGCAGTACCTTTTTATTTCCAAAGAACAAGATGAAATATTAGTGTAGTTTGCTTTTATTTAAGGTAGAGTTATAGACAGTGAGAGGGAAAGGCAGAGAGAAAGTGTCCCTTCCATTGGTTCATCCCCCAGTTGGCTGCAAAGGCCAGAGCTGCACGGATCTGAAGCCAGGAGCCAGTTGCTTCTTCCTGGTCTCCTACGTGAGTGCAGGGGCCCAAGCATCTGGGCCATCTTCTACTGCTTTCTCATGCCACAACAGAGAGCTGGATTGGAAGATGGGCAGCTGGAACTAGAAGCCGCATCATATGGGATGCCAGCACCACAGGCAGAGGATCAACCTACTGCGCCACAGCGCCACCCCTCCTTAACTCTTTAAAGTATAATCTTGCTGTATTTAAAGTCAATTTTAATAAAACATATTAGCAAAAACTAAGCACTTTTTATTTATCAAATTCTAAGGATGTCACAACTGCTTTAATAATATTATTATTCCAATTATGGAGGAGTCAAATGACTCCCAAAGCGATCAAAGAAATTGCCAAAAAGAAAATAACTTATAACTGCCAATGATTGGAATCAAGTTCAAGTTTCCTTGATTTCTGTAACTGCATTTATATTGAAAAGAACCAATAAGTGTGTATAAATAGAAAGGGAAAAGTGGAGTAAAATGAATACCTGAAACAAGTAATTGGGGTAACACCGAAAAGGCAGCATATTTTAATGCCCATCTTCACATATATATGCTTGTACTGTACTAATTAATCTACTGAAAATATTTGTAATTGATTTCTCTTATACTAAAGTTGATATTTTGCCCCAAAACTCCTTCCATGAATATATTAATCCATGGGTGGTTAATTTAACATACATTACAGGGCTTATTGCCATTAACATGCCTTAACTATTATAGTTTCAATTTTTAAATACACAATTTTAGCATAAATTTATTAAGAACAGATTTCTAAGTTTAGAATTATAGGATAAAAAGAAAAATGGGAGTTACCAAAAATTATAATCAGTTTTGTTGTTACTTTTAATGAATAAGAGGAAGACACCAGATATAATCTTAGTCAAGGACACACACTTTTCTACTTCATTAGAATAAATAAGACAAATTAACATTTTACTGGGCTACAATTTGCAAGCTGGAATGCTCAAAATTTACTTACTGAATACATTTAAGACAACTTCATTTTGAGCTATAGTTGGATTTTCTTTGAAATAAATTGTCAGCAAATTATTATTATGCTACAATATTTGAATGTATTTGTTTAAAAGGAAGAATCAATTTATATATGTGCCTTCACCTAGATTAGCATGCTTTCTCTGAGAGAAATCTCAGAATCTCTTACAAGATTCTAATAAATTAAACAACCAATCAATTGTGCATGGTTGTTGCTGTTTCCTCAAGATTTCAAGGAATTATTTGAAATCATCACACATATATAAAACACACTGAGATATTGATATATAACAAAATAAACAGAGATAATTGCCCAGAAAATTCTGTATGCTTGCATGAAGAGGTAATTGAGGAATATCTTAATTTTCCCATCACTTTGCAGTGATTTAAAGAAATAAATTTGCTGTGATTTTTTAATAGAATAAGGGCAAGTATCAAGTTCTTTCACAGGTATCTTGGTTTAATAGGAAGAGCTGTAGCAAGTATTTTAAGGAAAGCTGTGTCTCCCTAGTTGTTAGAATGAACTAATCCAATTTGGTGAATAGCAAGAGTCAAAGATCAAAAACAAGGATGCAAATTATGCGTATCTCAAGTTTATAGCTCTGAAAACTCATCTCCAACAAATTTAATGTGAATGCTGAATATTGGGCCCAGGTGAGACAGAAAGGCTACATCCAAAGTCTGTAGAACCTCACTTAATGTGTAAGTGAAGGTCTGAGCTCTAAAGACAAGCATTTCTAAGAATAGAAGTTGATTCTTTCCTTATGAATCACAAAATATGAAGAAGATTGTACTTTTTCCAAGGAACTTGCTCAATAGTATGTGATTCTTATGTCAAATTGCTGATGTATACTCTATACTAATATATGCTTTTTTATTGATTTGATATTTAATTGACACAAATAATTGTCCTGTAATATTCCAGTCAGAGTAAACTTATCTATCTTCTCAAATATTTATCATTTTATCATTGTGTAAGCATTCAATATGACCTCTTCCAATTTCTCTGCAATGCACAGCATATTATTGCTAATTGCAGTTAGTGTACTGTGCAATAGAATATAAGAACCACTTTCTTATATCTAACAATATTTTAGTACCTTTGATAATTTTTGTGCATTCCCCCTTAACTTTCCCCCAGCCTCCAGTAACCACTATTCTGCTCTCAACTTCCATGAGAAGTTTTTTTACACTCCATATATTAGTGAGATCAGTTACTAATAGATTCTTATTTTTTATGCTTGCAGGATATTTATCTGAAAAAATGAGATATATACATGTCTGTAGCATTAATGAAAATTCTGTTATCTTGGATATATAATTTACTTAAAATATAGTGACCCACTCTTAAGAATTTCAGCTGTGCACAGATGTTAGTCTTAATGACTAAGATTTTTGTCATGAAAATATTCAAAATCCTGGTTCAAAGTCCTAGTAGACATGGCATTGGTAATAGTAGTCAGTAATCTTAACTCACTACTAGTGTTTGCATGCAACATAAGAATCTCCCAGGGTATTTTGCTCAAAGGTAGTTTCCCGGGTTTCTTCTCCAACTAATGAAATTTGGATGCTGCCCCACCCCATGAGTCTGTATTATTAACAAACTATCCCAGATACTTCTAATGCCAGTGGACAAATGAGCATACACAGCTAGGGCTAGGACTTTAGCAGTTCTGACAGGTCTTTAGAAATAGTCATGGATGGAGTAAACATAGTTTCAAGGGTACATTCTCATGTAAAAATAATCCTTAATATTAACACCAAAATAAACATATAAGCAAAATCAATAGCTACAAAATATGGAGAAATACTCTCTTGAGTTTGGTTTCTGAGCAACCTCCTTGTATTAGAGGAATCCCTTGTGCATGGATACGTGCACATGGAAAGTGGGGGTCCTGGGCCGGCGTCATGGCTCACTAGGCTAACCCTCCGCCTGCGGTGCCGGCACCCCAGATTCTAGTCCCGGTTGGGGTGCCAGGTTCTGTCCCGGTTGCTCCTCTTCCAGTCCAGCTCTCTGCTGTGGCCCGGGAAAGCAGTGGAGGATGGCCCAAGTGCTTGGGCTTTGCACTGCATGGAGACCAGGAGGAAGCACCTGGCTCCAGGTTTTGGATCCGTGCAGCGCGCTGGCCGTCAGCGGTAGCAGCCATTTCAGGGGTGAACCAACGGAAGGAAGACCTTTCTCTTTGTCTCTCTCTCTCTCACTGTCTAACTCTGCCTGTCCAAGAAAAAAAATAAAAAAAGTGGGGGTCCGTCTGAGTGGAACTTACACGCATCAAATATCAGTGATATGAAAAGCACAGTGCTAGCTTCTGGAAGGAAAACACCAATGAATTTATTATCCCTGCCTGCATAAATCTCTTAATCATTTATATATCTACCATAGAGTTTAGTTATATTTAGGATGATGAGGGAGTCTTTAAATGCTTGTGGCACTGTTTATCAATTTAAATTGATCCAACTAATTATTAGATATTTTTGGCTTTGAATGTTATTAATAGCTTTGTACTAAACTTCAAAAGTACAAAAATAGGATGTGAAAGAATATGTATGGCATCAATTACATTTATCTGCCAAAAAGAACACTTACCTATAGTGTCCCCATCGTCCCAGAAGAGAGATCCTTGTGCCATGTGATTATCATCTGCAGCAACAATGAGCTTCATGTACTTTTGTCGACTTTAAAAAAGAAATATATAATTTTACTTATGTTTGTATGACAGCATATGTCTAGCTAGGTATTTTCATATATGCAAGTAACCAGAGGAACATAAATAAACATAATTACAAAAAATGCAAACCGATTTAGATAAAGAAAATCAAAAGTTCTACTTTTAAAAACATTAATAAGAATGATATGAACTATAATTTATTTCTTATTTGATAGAATATATCTTATATGTCTTTTGATCTCAAGAAATTATCCACTGTAACAAATAAAAAGTTGTCTCAGGACTGGTGCTGTGGTACAGCAGGTTGGACTGTCTTCATGCAAAAAAGAAACTACTGGCCAGGTGGTTACTTAAGACTGGTGATAAATACGACATCTGGGTTACTCTTTATCTTACTATGGGACAAGTCCTCTAAGAAACAGGTCAGCTTCCTCTGTAAACACCAGGAGACTTACTAACTTAAAAGAATGGTGATACTATCAATAGATAGCTATATTTTCATGGATTAGAATGAGCAAAGAAATATATCACAGGACAGGTAAATGGAAGCAGAGAAAAAGAAACAGAAAAGAGGTGGAAAGGAACAGTACTGAATGTTTATAAAGAGATTTAAAAAGGAACTATCCAGTGCTAAAAACTGAGCCATGAAAACACATGCAGGAAATTTTAAATTTTATTACTAAGTGGAAAAAAAAAAAAGAAAGCAAAAGGCTCCAAACTGTACAGTTCCAATTATGTGATATTCTGGAAAGGCAAAATTATAGAGATAGTAATAAGATCAATAGATACAATGGATTAAAGGACAATAAATAAATGGAATACAGGAGAAGTGTAGGGCAGTGAAACTGTACATCTGTGATGGTACACTTTCCCAAACCCACAGAATAGGTAACACTGAGAGTAAACCCTAATATGAACTGCAGACCTTATGTAACAGTGTCAATGTAGGCTGATCGCTTGTAACAAATGTACTATGCTTCTGGGGTATGCTAATACTGGAGGAAACTGAATGTGCCAGATGGGATAGGGGTTTTATGGACTTTCTTCTCACATTTGCAGTGAATCTAAAAGTGCTCTAAAAGTAAAGTATTGAAGAAGAGGATCAGGGGCCAGCAGAGGGGTAAGCTGTCTGTTTCATTTCCCATAGAGCTCCATAGAGCTCTCTGATGATGCTCCTGGGTAAGCAGTGTAAGATGGCCCAAGTATTTGGGCCCTGCCACCATTCCTGGCTTTGGCCTGGCCCAACCTTGGCCATTGTGGCCATTTGCAGAGTAAACTAAATGGATGAAAGATCTCCCTCTCTCTGTTTCTCCTCACCTCTCTCTGTAACTCTGCCTTTTAAATAAATAAATAAATCTTAAAAAAGAAAAAGAGGTTTATAAAATACTATATTTTCATGAAGTAAATCACGGTTTTTTTCACATATCACAGGCAGAAAAAAGATGGGTTAACGGAGGCAGTCATTCAAGGCACAAGTTACTCATTTGTCATTGCTTCTGCATGTTATCCATCCACATAAAGGTTTAAGGATAGAGACTTACTAACCGTCTTGTTTGGACAGCAGACCTTTTAGAAAATATTTAGGGTCACTAGGGGCTTGTCCTAAGAAGGCAATCCTTATAAGAGAGTTGATTATGCAAGCCAAGTGTGGTCCAGCAGTTTTCTGGCTCTGGTTAACCAAATGGGCTCCACCACTGCCATTCTCCATCAGACACCAGACTCATGGGGCTGTAAGATCTTGAACTGTGACTCTCCAAAACTCTAAGCTGATATAAACCTTATTTCCTCCTTAGTAATTCCTGTTATTTTAGTTAGAGTCATTGAATGTTAACTAATAAACTATACATTATACAAAGCTTCCCTAAACTTGGGGTTCCTTGGCTGTGACAAAACCTGCTGCCCGTGCAGCATCTACTTGGGCTACTCCATCTCATTGCCATGGGACTTTTGGGACCGAGGAATGTTGAAATTCACGGAAAGTTGCTGCTTTGTGCTATGCCACAGGCTAACTTAATAGCTTACAAGCAGGTCAAATCTCAGACCATTCCTAATTCCTGACATTTCCAGTATGGTGCATCACAGATTTTAATATCATCTTGATAATGGTTCAATATGATCTCAACAACAGTTCACTTACCTTAAAAATGTGGTTCGAGCAGGTTCCTGACATGGTAGGATGTGACCACCACGAACATGTAGATTTATGGCATCATAAGGAGTGTTAAAATCTTGAAATTGTCCTCTGATTCCAATATCTTCTCCCTGAAAATGAGAAATGGAAACAAAATCAGGAGGGCCAGAAATGGAGTCATAAGTAACATTGATACTTGAGGTGGCACATTTATAAGATCAAATGACACACTTTGTGATTTATGAAATATTAAATATGCAAACATATTCTGGAAAACATGCTGTTTAAAGCATATCCTTAAGTCATGCTAGTTCAATCTAGGTCCTTATGCTATCTCTGAAAGTGATTTATAGCTATTTGTTTCTGTGGAACTCATAGGCAGAATGTGTATGGATTTTTGAAAGGTCACAAAAGCTGTTCTAGAGTTGTCATGCACATTATTCTCAGAGGGAGTGCTTTAGTTTTAATGATCACTTTGCATATCCAGTAAAGGGGAATGACCTTTCTGTATACAATGTGCACTTGCATTTTATTTCTAAAAAATGAATCAATGACCTGATAACATACTATAGCAGAATAAATTAACTCTCAATGTGTGTTAACTTGATTCAGCTCTAATTAGCAAGACATATTTTATTGTTTTCAAATAGCAAGTAGATCAAATATAGCATTGGTTACTACCAATGGGCATCCAAACTGTTACCTCTTTCTGATCAGTCAGTCCCCAGACTTCCCTAAATACTTACCGTATGATAGTCAAACCATCGAGCATTAGGGACATAGCCACGTACAACAGTCATATACTGAAAATTAAAGATACAATAATTAAAAACATAAATACAAACAAACAATTTTGTGAGCAAAATAATAGTAGGACTTACAGGTTCCAACACAGGGGTAACCATAAATGCTGGACCCCACAGAAACTGTAGGAATATGTCCCAGGTTGTTCTGTCATCAAAGAACCTTGAAAAAATTAGAAAAAAATAAATCAAATAATATTATCTCATCTGGATACCATAAAACACTATTCAACTTAAATTTGATGCTATGTTTTTGGATTAAAATGAAAACCAAATTATAGGGGCTAGTTGTGACTCTGTAGGTCAAGCCATCACTTGCAATACTGGCATCCCATATTAGAGTTTGGGTTCAAGTCTTAGCTTCTCCATTTCTTATCCAGATTCCTGTTAATGTGCTTAGGAAGCCAGTAGATAATAGCTCAAACCCGTGGGCCCCTGACACCCACATAGGTGATCCAGGTGGAGATTCTCTCTCTCTTTCTCTCCCTCCCCCCGCTCTAGTCACTCTACCTTTTGAAGAAATAAATAAATTTGAAGCAAATGAAAAACAGAGGCCAATGTTGTGCACAGTGGTTTAAGCCACCACCTAAGATGCTGGCATCCAGTATGGTTCTGGCTCAAGTCCTGATTGGTCCATTTTTGATCCACCTCTCTGATAATGCAGATGAGAAGGCAGTGGAAGATGGCCCAAGTACTTGGACCCTTGCCACCCATGTGGGCAATCCAGATGGAGCCCCAGACTCCTCTATTTTTTTTTTTTCAACCTGGCCCAATCCTGGCCGCTGGAGTCATCTGGGGAATGAACCCGCAGATGGAAACTTGCTCTTTCTCTTTCTCTCTTCTCTCTCTGTTATTCTCTCTCCCTTACCCCACCCCGGTAGCACTGCATTTCACATAAATAAATGGATATTTAAAAATGAAAACCAAATCATGAGAATAATCTCATCATTTGGATTTCAATGCACAGTGTAATAATTTATGAGTATAGCTACATATAACTGAATAAATATTCCTGAAAAATGCAAATAATTATGATAGAACACAGGGTAACTAAAAGAAATAGCCTTGGAAGAGACAATATAGAAGTGCAAATGTTAACTTCGCCTAGTATATGAACAAAAACTAGGAAACACAAACTGAACATTTTGAAAAGGAATTACGAAACTTGTAAGAATTCGATTTGTTAACTTTAGAGTTTGTCTATCCTCCTCAGGTTAGAGCTCTCTCATAGTGGTTTTCATGGCCTTAAAGTTGCTTCCATATGTTATCAGGTGTTCAAATATTATATATAAATGGCTAGAAAACATAAAATCTCTTGTATCATTTGAGAATAGTCACAATGAAATGTTCACATTTCTTCTTCAATTGAAATAAAAGTACAAAGTTTATTTTTAAATGATTTTATTTAAAATTCTATTGTATTAAAATCTGACACTAATGCTGAACTGGACTGCTCAGCTTACTACTTTATCAACAACCCAAAAAGCAAAGTTCTAGCCATTCTCAATAGAGCAAGAATCTGCATAGTTAATAATAATGCTTCCAATTGAAGACTCAGTCCAGAGTCAATGCCATAGCTCTCCTGGGACATTTAAAGGAACTTAAGAAAAGGAGGAAAGTCTATAAGTGAAAGAGAAAGGAGATCAATCAAATGCTATCAGAAATAAAGAAAGGATTACACTAGATAAGTTAATAATTTGAAGCTCTCATCAACTTGTTAACTTTTAATGTGTAGTGGCTGGGGCTGGGCCAGGATCAGAGCCAGGAACTAGGAACATGATCCAATCTTCTCACATTGGTGGGAAGTACCTGACTGCTTGAGCTATTACTAGTTTCTTTCCAGGGTTTGCATTAGCAGGAAGCTGAAGTTAGGAGCCAGAGCCGGAAATCCAATCCAGACATGTGATGTAGGATTTAACTGCTGATATGAACATCTGCTCCCTCACTTTAAGTTGTAAGGGATAAATCTAAAACAAATTTCCAAGAATAATGCTGAAACTGGTCTAGGGAACCTATTTCCATACCTTTAGTAAGAGGTGGGAAGAACTTCTACAGTAAGGCATCAATATTTTGTAGATTTACATAACTGTAGTAAACTTCAATTAAGTAAATTGTGATGAATATCATGACTTATCCCCAGAAATGTTTAAAAATACTCCATGTAGTTATATATGTAATTTTCTGATTCAAGGCTGGTATACAGTAGCTATTTTTTAAGAAATTATTAATTTCAATAATAAATTATTTCATTTATTAAAGGCATATATTATTCTATTAGTAGGTTTATTTTTGTAACCAGTTTTTATTAATTCAAAATGAATGCTAATAACAACAAAAAATTTCCAATCTAAAAAGTTCTATGTTGGACTGTGAAACATTATAAGACTCAAATAAATGAAAGCTATCTCTTTGTGGTAGAAAAAAAATTTGTACTCACTCATGCATCAGGGGTCGGATAACAGTGCCACCATGAGCATGAATTTCATGCAGTTGTGTATAGAAATAAGGCAATAGAGTATATCTAATATTTAGAACATTCCTTGTCATTTCAACAAAAGTTTCATTCCAAGAAACAGGGTCTTGTCTCTGAAACAAAGAAAAATAAAATAGTCATAAATTCCTTTTTTTATTTAATCATAATATACAAGCATATAGATATTTAAAGGAAAAAGTAGGAAATTATATTAATTCATTGTCATACAGTGCAAACTTTATTCAGAAAAATCTTAAGCAATGATACCCTACCCTTTAAAACAAAGAGAGAAAGAAGGCACAGGATTTAATGAGAATAATGAAAATTAAGCCTATGGATTTGATTTACTGTGGATGAATATGCAAAATAGAGTCCACATCTTAATAGATGGCAATTATATCATCAGTGTTGGCAATACTCAGTTTTGGAGGTGAGAAGTATAAGAAAGAAAAGAAAGCTGCATTCTATAAAAGTGTATTGAAATAAGCAAACACTCAGAGCTTATCATAGTGATCTGGCACATTTTATGTGCTCAGGAAAAAAATTCTTCAGGCACTGAAGAATTAATAATAAAGAAAGAAGAAGAGATTGAATATTGAATAAAATAGAGAACGTGTTTGAGTCTGTAAAACATTGCAGCACATATTAGAAAATAATAGTCACAGAAAGTGATTAGTACTTAATACATTAATTTGTTCCAGAGGCCTAAACAAGGCTATCATATAATTCTAATGAGAAATACTTTTTGTTGCTGTCAACAGGACTGAGGCTCTTTAGATCTATATTGTATTTCGGTGCAGGATTCTGTCCCGGTTGCCCCTCTTCCAGGCCAGCTCTCTGCTGTGGCCAGGGAGTGCAGGGGAGGATGGCCCAAGTGCTTGGGCTCTGCACCCCATGGGAGACCAGGAGAAGCACCTGGCTCCTGCCTTCGGAATAGCGCAGTGCGCCAGCTGCAGCACACCAGCCATGGCGGCCATTGTTGGGTGAACCAACGGCAAAAGGAAGACCTTTCTCTCTGTCTCTCTCTTTCTCTCACTGTCCACTCTGCCTGTCAATAAATAAATAAATAAATAAAATAAAAAGAATAATAATAATATTTCTGAAATTTCCAATTTTTATCAATTTCAGGAATAAGGAAGTTTTAATGATGATTGACTGTTAATACTGGTATATGTAGTGTTAGAATAGGCAAAACCTTGAAAGTAAAAGTGGTTCAAGAAATATTATGTGATTTAATTCTTACTAAATTCAAAGTCAAGTAAGAAGAAAGCAGCAAAAACCATATTTGTGGCTTATTGACTTCATTATTATTATTTTGCTTAAACATTTTGATGCATGATAATTGACTTCTAAGCCATACATTCATAAATGTAATAATATTAACATATTTAAACTGATAGGTAAATTTATGATCTATAGATTTTTATTTAAAAAATCTCTAATTCTCTTACTTTTTTCTTTTTTAAGATTTTACTTATTTATTTGAAAATTAGAGTTATGAAGAGAGAGAGAGAGAGAGATCGTCCATAAGCTGATCCACTTCTCAGATGGCTGCAATGGCCAAAGGAAGGAGCTAGGAGCTTCTTCCTCTTCTCCCATGTGGATGGCAGGGGCCATCTTCTGCTGCTTTCCTGGGCCATTTGCAGTGAGCTGAGTCAGGAATGGAGCAGTCAGGACATTTAACGTGCAATGCCACAACGTTGGGCCCTATCCTTCTTTTTATTTTTCTCAGAAACTCCAACCACATTAGTATCTCAGGGTTTTCATATTTTTCCCACCTGAATTTTACTCTTGTGTTTATTTATCTTAATTTTCTCTGCTCAACTGTCAATTCATCCTAGACCTCCCAAACCCCTCCTTCTAAAACAAGACTCTCATCAGTCTCTACATCCTTAGCCACTCTATTCTTCCTTCTTATACATCATTTATTTGTATGCAACATACTATCTATCTATCTATCTACCTATCTAAATGTAAATGTATGTGTGTGTGTGTGTGCGTGCGTGTGTGGCTGTAGGTATATATAAAATTGTATATCATCTTTTATCATCCTTAGACTATATGAATAACTAGGACACAGACTATAAGTACTAAGTAGTAGACTTTCAATAAACACATGCTGAATTAATGCCATTCCACGCTTTTACAGATTCCTGCCTTACTCCCTGATATTACAGCCTTCTATATTGCACTGTTGACAGTATTTTTTCCTACTAAAGTATTTTTATTCCATCAAATTATATCTATCTCTATTGCCAAACTCCCAAACTCTTCCAAAAAGTGTTCCATCCTGCCTTCTTTCCTCTGTCCTTCTATATCCTCCTTTTATTTTAACTAAAATTTCCTAGAGGTGGCAGACATTTCAGTAACTATTTTAGAACCCACTCTTCATAGATCAGTTCTACTTTCAATTCTTCTATGATGTGCATGTTGCTAATTTGTCTTTTATCTGCCCTCCACTGAAATTCAGTGTCACAAAGAATAGATTTTTTTAGATATTGTTTCTAATTATTTATACCTTCCCTGATTTTCAGTGTTACCTCTAAAAATTCTTTAGACAATTTAATAAAGTGCATAGATGTGCCACCACACAGAAATTTGTTCTCATCTCTTTTCCTTTTGTATTTTCTCAGCATTTCAACAAATTGTTTTATGATTTGTCTTGTAAATCTTCCTATTACATTCATTCATGCAAATTATTTTAACTCTCAAGATTTAGTTGAATCTGACTTCTTTCTTGTTCTTTACCATTTGAATAAAGTTCCAGGACATAAGTTTTTTCCTTTACTATTTCAAAATTATATAGGACAGCAGTAAACATACAGTCATGGACCCTAATATATAATGGAGTTTATGCTTCCAATCAGAAAATCTCAAAGTAATGGATTTAGATATCTTCTGTGAATATGCAGATTCAAAATATTGATCTGGAAATCAGAAGGTTAAAGCACATTCTATTCCAAAATTTCTAAATTTGGATAGAAAAAAGAAATCAAATGTAGATATTACATACTCTAGTAAATTGAATGTTGTGATTTCTTGAAAATGGATAAAATGCTCCAAGTTGTGTCCAGCGTGTACAGAGATGATATTCGGAATCATTGAAGAAACCACAGATGTCTGCTCCAGTCTAAAAGATATTGTTACATTTAATACATGTTCAATGGTTTATATTATATGTTGTGAAGATAAAGGAAACAAATTTACTTACATATGATATTCCAAAGAGACTAAATTCCATCATACCTAAAAAACAGGAAAAAATTTAAAAACTACTATTTCATATATTTTTTTTATTTCTAGTAATGAAAAAAACTTTTTTAATATCACCTCCAATTAAGTGAGGTATTTTTAAAACTGTTAGTACATTTTTCTTACTTATTGTATATTATTTTCTGTATAGTGTCAATAATGTTTATAAAAACAGAACACAGTCAGCTGCCTTGACACTTGCATGATGATATACTAGGAGCACAGTCTGTTATGAAAACGTACTGGCACAATGTATCGGTAGTGGATTTTCCCAGTTTCATTTTTAAAATAAAGAAATTGCTTGTGTAGTTATTTAACAATAACTCATTATTATTTGAAATAAACTTAACTATTCTTATTCATTAAATTCTCTAGGAAACAATCACTTCAATAAAATAGAATACATTTGATTTCCTGGTTCTTTTTTTAAACAATATTTATAAACTTTGTTTATCTTGAATCTATTCATTATTTTTTGTATTTATTTGACAGGTAGAGTTATAGACAGTGAGAGAGAAAGACAGAGAGAAAAGTCTTCCTTCCCTTAGTTCACTCCCCAAATGACCGCTATGGTCAGTGCTGTGCTGATCAGAAACCAGGAGGCAGGTGCTTCCTCTTGGTTTCCCACACGGGTGCAGAGGTCCAAGCACTTGGGCCATCCTCCACTGCTTTCCCGGGCCACAGCAGAGAGCTGGACTGGAAGAGGAGCAACCGGGACTAGAACCCTGCGCCCATATGGGATGCCAGCGCCGCAGGCAGAGGATTAAGCAAGTAAGCCATGACGCCAGTCCCAAATCTATTCATTATAAGATTTTTAATACTAAAGATGAAACAGAAATTTACCTACTTCTTTAAAATGATAGTATATTTTAAATTTTTTTATTTATATAAAGGGAACAAATTTCATGTATTTTATATATACAGTTTTAAGAACATAAATATACTTCCCTCCTCCCTGGCTCACATCATCTCTCTTCTTTCCTGTCTTATTTTTCTTTTATTTTTCACAATTATATGCTTTCAATTTACTTTGTAATCATAGATTAATCCTCCACTAAATAAACAATTCAACAAGTAGCAAGCAGAAAAGCCACTATTCCTCAGGAGCAAAGACAAGGACTTTAAATAATAATCATCTCAAAGTGTCAATTTCTTTTCTTTTCTTTTTTTTAATTTTTTTTTTTAAATTTTTGACAGGCAGAGTGGACAGTGAGAGAAAGAGAGAGACAGAGAGAAAGGTCTTCCTTTTGCCGTTGGTTCACCCTCCAATGGCCGCCGCGGTAGCGCGCTGCGGCCGGCACACCACGCTGTTCCGATGGCAGGAGCCAGGTGCTTCTCCTGGTCTCCCATGGGGTGCAGGGCCCAAGCACTTGGGCCATCCTCCCCTGCACTCCCTGGCCACAGCAGAGAGCTGGCCTGGAAAGGGGCAACCGGGACAGGATCGGTGCCCCGACCGGGACTAGAACCCGGTGTGCCGGCGCCGCAAGGCGGAGGATTAGCCTAGTGAGCCGCGGCGCCGGCCCAAAGTGTCAATTTCACTCATATTCATAGTGCCTTACTTATAATTTATTCTACCATTGTACAACATCTCTTTAAATATTTAGTTTGAAATATTCTTTAGCATCTCTCAATGATTATTTTGTAGAATCCATCATTTCTATTCCCTTCTAATTTGTAGTTCTAGATGTTCTCTTTTCTAGCTCTTGCCCTTTCCATCAAGAAACTGAAAAAAACAATAAAATTATTTTTAAAATAAACCAGTAGCATAGTTTCTGCACAACATCTTTGATCTTATTTCTTGGGCCAGTGTTTTTTCATAATTCTGTGATTTGTAAAACTCAAGAACAGAAGCACATAATTTTGAAAATGTATAAGTTACATGAACTAGCAACAGCATAAGTGGTTATCAAAGGAAAAATTCAAAAGACTAAAAATGGAGATGAAGACTCTCACATACCAATGATCGATTTGTCCATATTGTCCCACCGTGCATAGTTGTCTCCAAGCCAGTGTCCTGCCCATCGCCCAGCAGTAGGATATGTAGAACGAGAAATAACTATCCCTCTTTTGCCAGTTGTCTTCTGCAAGGCACTGATGTATATGAAAAAGTATTCTGAGTTTTTGTTAACCTATACGGTATTTTTTTCCACATATTTTTTTTCTTTATTAAACTTTTATTTAATGAATATAAATTTCCAAAGTACAGCTTATGGGTTACAATAGCTTCCCCCCTCCCATAACTTCCCTCCCACCCGCAACCCTCCCCTTTCCTGCTCCCTCTCCCCTTCCAATACGGTATTTTCACCAAATATGTCTACTCATAACCACTGCATGGAGAAAGTGTTTGATTTATGGTGTTTATATTGAATCTTATTACAATTAATACTTTATATGTGAGTTTTGTCTGCTATACTATGAAAACATCTTGGGCATGAAAAAATATGATTCTCTTGAACATTTTCCAGAGTATTATGCAGATATTAAATGGCTTTAATGCATTTTTTCAATGAATACAAGCTAACTCGATATATAGTGTAAACTTAACTAATTAGCCAAATAGAACTTTGGCATGTAATTTCAGTTCAAAGATTTTTTAAAACTAATGAATATCTCAAAATAAAGATACAAGAGACTGAAAATATCAGTCTAAAGAGACATAGATGATATATTCAACAGAGACAACATTATACTCATTAACTTAAAATTTCCTACTTGCATCTTTGAAAAGATCATGTGAGAAAACTATCTTCATTGTTTAATTTTTCTGCAACAAATTTAAAGGGACCAGCCTACTTAAGAGTATAACTATTTCAATATATACCTCAAATATTTACTGACATTTAACAAGAAATAAATGTGTACTTCTATAAAAAATAAAATAATCAATGATCTAAAACCTATATGAAAACTATGAAAATAAATTTCGAGTTTGTAAGCATAACTTGTTTTAATTAACATAAATTTTTTACAAAAGCAAGACCATCTCAAATTCTCAATATGTTCACTCACAAGAAATATATATTCATGAAGGATTTTTTTCTGGCTTCTTAGGCTTACAAAAACTCTTTTCCAATGCTGAGAACTAATAAGTGAACATACGCCTCCTCAGATTTCTTATTAAATAGAATTCTGCAGAAAGCATTTTCATAATCAATTTCTGCTAAGGAAAATCTAAGTGCCTATTGGAAGAATCTCCTCTGTAAATTTTTATACAGAATATTTATTTGAAAAATCATTTACCATTATCAACAATGTAACTTTAAAGTCTAATCCTTTAAATATATTATAATTATCTTCCAAATTGTTTATTTATTTGAAAGGCAGAGCAACAGACAGAGGGGGAGAGATGAAGATCTTCATCCAGTGGTTCACCCCCAAAGTAGCTGCAATAACACCTAGGGCTGGCTCAGACTCAAGCCAGGAACCTAGAAATTCATCCAGTTCTCCCACATACGTGTCACGGGCCCAAGTTGTTGAGCCTTCGTTGCCTTCCCAGGTGCATTAATAGGAGCATGGATCAAAGTGGTTCTTATCCTGACCCTTCCACTCTGATTCAGCTTGGGGTCCCTACTGTGGGATTTGGTTGACAAGTCTGTAGTCATATATTCACGAAACACTTTTTCAATGCATCTATTCTGGGTTGTTTAAAAGTTAGGTAGTAGGGACGATAAGCATGTACAAGATAAGATTAGCATGTGCAATAATGTGAGAAACTTTATCCATACTTTTTCCTCCAAAATGCTTTCCAATCTTTTACCAACTTCAATCATATACTTCAATGTTGTCTTTTAACCCTGGATGCTAATTAGAACCATGAGAAATTTTTAAAATCCAGATTTTGACACAATAGAATAGACCAAATAAATCCGCGTTTATTATGAATCTCCAGGTGGGGACTGGGGTGAAGTCACTGGCCTACAATGGCAGCATCCCATATAGGCATGATTAGAACCCTGGCTGCTCCACTATGATCCAACTCTGCTAATGTGCCTGGGAAAGCTGGGCAACATGACCCAAGTGTTTGGGCCTCTGCACCCATGTAGGAGACCCAGATGAAGCTCTTGGCTCCTGCTTTGGCTTCGCCCAGCCACGGCCATTGTGGACATTTAGGGAGTGAACCAATGGATGGAAGAGCACTCTCTGTCTCTCCTTCTCTCTCTGTGACTCAGCCTTTCAAATAAATAAATAAAGGAGGAAGTGGAGAAGTAGGAGGAAGGAGAAAGGAGAAGGTGGGAAGAAGAAGGAGAAAGAAGGAGGAGGAGGAGGTGGGTGGAGGAGAAGCAGAGGAGAAGGAAAAACTATCTCCAGGTGAACAATGTGCAATCGATAGCTAGTGGTTTAGATTTACTCTGACTTATGTGGTGGCCACTAGTCACCTTTTATTTCATAATTAATGATTTAACCAAAATTAAATAAACTTTAAAATTTGATTCCTGAGTCATACTAACAGCATTGCTCGATAGACATATCTGGCTACATCCAGAATTATAGAACATTTCTATCATTGAAGGAAGTTTTCTTTGACAGCAATAATAAAGACTAGATACACAAACAATGGTGTATATTTAATCATCATTGGCCTCATGTGAGTTTCTTAAAAATGATGTGAAGGGCCACACTAGTGATGTAGCAAGAAAAGTCTAGTCTTACAACACCACCATCCGATATGGGCACTGATTGTGTCCTGCCTGCTCCACTGCCAATCCAGCTCCCAGGTAATGGCCTGGGAAAAGCAGCAGAAGGTGATCAAAGTGGTGGAGCCATTGTCACCTATGTGGGAGACCTGGATGAAGCCTCCGACACCTGCGTATGGCCTGGCTCAGCCCTGGCCATTTTGGACATTTGGGAATTGAACCAGCAGAGGGAAGATCTCTCTGTCTCTTCTTCTCCCTCTTCGTAATTCTGCCTTTCAAATAAATAAATAAAACTTGAAATAAATAAAAAAACATGTTGATGATTAATATGAACAATAAAGTTTAGAACCACCAGATCATTCAGAAAGACTGTCATTTGCTAGCTGATTTAAATAGAATTAACCAAGCTTTAATGTCTTAATGACGTCAAATTATATTTTATTTGTTCATTCATCTATTCAACACTATTTATTGAGCAACTACTGTTTTAAATATACTCTACTGGCTACATGACAGGGAACAAAATAAAAATTGCCCAGGATTCTTTTTAAAATAGGATGAAAATTAATAATAATAATAATAGATAAATGGATGGATACAAAAATTATACAGATAATATATCAGTTGATATTATCAATGCTTCTTTTTTAATATCCATTTATGTATATGAAAGGCAGAATTACAGAGAGAAAGGATAGACAGGGAGAGAGATAGAAGATTATCCACCCACTGGTTCACTGCCCAAATGGCTACAATTATCAGTACTCAGGTCCAGACTGAAGCCAGGAGCTTCCTCTGGGTCTCCAACATAGGTGGCAGGGGCCCAAGCACCCAGACCATCTTCCATTGCTTTCCTAGACCATTAGAAGAGAGCTGGATTGAAGTGGAGCAGCTGGGTCACAAACTCTCTCCCATATGGGATGCCGAGGTCGCTGGCTGGGGCTTAACCTGCTATGCCAAAATGCTTGCTCCCAAAAATATTTCTAACTTCTATGAAAAAGTAAATTTCAGAGAACAATTAGGGGAAAAGGGCTACCAGATAAGATCACTGACTTTTAAAATACATAGCATTAAATGTAAAAGCACAAGAACAAAAAAGTTTCAGAGAGGATAATTACAAACATTGCTTACTCATAAGTAGGCTTTGCTTGTGACCATCCATAAAGATTGTGAACGTCATAATGTAAAACTGATGATCCATCACTAAGAATATGCTCAGTTTCCATGCACATAGTTCTGAAATGCAATCCATCTGTCCGTTTTGTAAGTTCTGGGGAGAATCAATGAAAAAAATTAATGTATTATAAAATGCCTTATATTGAAATGGAAACTTGTAACTACATATAATCTTTTAAGATTTTTCAAAGATATTTGAAAGTCAGAGTTACACAAAGAGAGAAGGAAAGGCACACAGAGAGAGAGGTCTTCCATCTGCTGGTTCACACCCTATTGGCCGTAAGGGCTGGGGCTGCGCCCATCTGAAGCCAGGAGCCAGGAGTTTCTTCCAGGTCTCCTGTGTGGGTGCAGGGGCCCAAGGACTTGGGCCATCTATCTACAGCTTTCCCAGGCCATAGCAGAGAGCTGGATCAGAAGTGGAGCAGCCGGGACTCGAACCGGTGCCCATATGGTGCCAGCCCCACTACATATAATTTTGACACAACATTAATAATTGTTTTAAAATAATTATTGAATATTTTGGACACTTTGTTCATACTAATTATAAATGCAAAGCTGATCTGCAAATGTAAGTTAGTCTTATGAATTAACAAAGACCTAAAGTAAGTATACTCTTAAATGTCTATGCACTGGGTGGAAAAGAGCAATTTGCTGAACTCTTGACTTAGTGTAGTGTTAAATTGAAAATATATCTTTGTAAAAATTAAGAGTGGGAATAGAAGAGGGAGGAGGAAGGAGGGTGGGAGTGAGGGCGAGAGGGAGGATAGGTGTTCCTAAATTTGTTTATATGAAATACATGAAATTTGATACCTTAAATAAATTTTTTAACAAAACAGATTTTTATAAAAACTGCATCTGGCAATATAAAGCTTTGAGATTAAGAACAAGACAAATGACATAACCCTGTCTTCTGATTCATTTTTTCTCACTTTAAAATCTCTCATTTTTATTTTTTGGAACTTTGCTGTCATTTTCCATGTTAATAACAAATTAGGTTTTCTGCCTACTTTAGAGAATGAACATGAACGCTGGTGGACCAGCCCTTTCTCTCATAGTTCAGGAAGTTGTTACTTTACTTTCATTCATTCTGACTAAAGACAACTAATTTTTTTATTTGTACTTATTCATTTTCATTTTCTATTTCATAGGCAGAGAGACAAAGAGAAGACGGAAAGATCTTCCATGTGTTGGATCATTCCCTAAATGCCAGTAAAAGTCGGGGCTGGGTCAGGCCAAAGCCAGGAGACCAGAACTCCATGTGGGTCCCTGAAGTGAGTGGCAGGGACCAAGTACATTAGTCATTGCCTGCTGTCCCCTAGAGTACACACTAGCAGGAAGTTAGATTGTAAAGGCTAGAACTGGGACTTGAACCAGGCACTCTGTATGGGATGTACCTAAGCACTGTGCCAAACACTCACTCCTACAAAAATTAATTCAAACTGTGACAAATTTTAAGAAAATCAAACTAACAATTTCAAATAAATATAAAATATTTTCATATAGATTAAAGCATGTCCCTGTATTTATTTTTCTCTCAATATAGTGTTAAATATAATTGGAGATGGGTCAAGGTATAGTCTAGTGTGCGGGTAGGTGGTGAAAGTTAGGAATGTTATTCATAATCTATACATCATAGGTATGTATATATTAATAGTAATAGTAATGTGATAATGTCAAAGGCATAACAACAATATTGTACCTGGGAAATAAGGTGGATAATTTAGCTCTGTATTTCTGCATACGTTAGTAGTTGTTCCATTCACAAAACTTGATGGTTCATTCATATCCTTAAAACAGAGAAAAGTAATCAAACACTTAAATTTACAATACATATTTTATAATTTTACAATTTTATAATTTTATAATACATATTTTATAATTTTATAATCAGTTCCTCCCTTTGAGGAATATAAAATGTCATCTATCCCCTGTATTGTGAACTGTAGATATAAAAGCAATTTATTTCTGAATTTCCAAGAAAAAATTAAACTCATGTTGTGGTGCGCAGGTTTTAACACCACCTTCCCTTCCATTCCTGCTAGAGCCTGAAATCAATTATTTTTGTTTTAAAAACCACAAAATGGATTTTACAAACACAGAAAACTCCAGAGTATCTATCTCTATGATGTATATAACTTGGGATCTCAGTAGTCATACATAAGGGACAATAATCTAGATACATAAACTAGTAACCATGTAAAGGTAGTTTCCTCCACCTTGAAAGTTTATCTTCACTGGATCAATATATTCTCAGGGATATTTTTAAAATAATTTCTTAAAGTATGTAAATACATACATCAAAAAACTCATGTCTATTTTTTTTTTGAAAAAACTGTGGTTTATGCACTCTTTCTTCAATTTAAAATAAAAAGTAAATAAATATATTATGGAAAAAACAAGAGTAAGAAATGTCACCTCCACACAGCCAGAGAAGTATTTTATAAAATCTCATATATTAAATACTTGTGATAAACTAAATTCATTAAATTCTATCTCTTTTTAATGCTATCTCTATATTACCAAAATTACACTACCAAATTTTAAAGTTAAACTAAAATAAGGAAATTGTTTGAGAGCCAATGTTGTTAAATTTATAAAAGTTTGTTATTTTTTATACAAAACCTATTTTAGTGTGAGATTTTTTTTGTTTGAATTAAAATAAAATAAATGGTTTATAGATATTTATTGTTAGCTTAAATAGTATTTTGGTTCCTTGCTCAAGTTGAAAATATCCAAAAAAGAGCATCTACATGCAGAAATTGAACTGTTGAAACTGTAGTTTAGCAATCTTTAGTATAATAAAGTTTGATGGAAAAAACAAAGGAGTAGGCTCATTTTCACAGAAAAAAATTTTGTTGATACTTTTAAAGTCAAATAAATTTTTACATAATCACTACATGATAAATAACTTAAGAGATCAGGTTTTTGAAGCTTACTTACAATCCACAAGCCATCAAACTTCATATAGTTATTGTAGAAATCTAAAATTTCTCTCGTCCACCACTCTGCTGTGGAATTCCTGAAGAAATCTGGAAAAGCTGCATGAGCTCGGGAAGCCTGTAAACCCAAAATTCAGGTTAATATATAGAAAAATCCTAAGGGAAATCATACCTGTCTAAAAAAGAAACATATAAATACTTCAGATGAACAAGTCTTGTGTGAACTAAAATCAAGGCCATTTGATCTCAACTTTCATTACGTACATGCATGTGGTTTTCTGCTAACCACCCTAAGCTGCAGCGAGGGCTCAAAACACACAGACAATATTCAGAGAGGACAGAACAGCCTCATGCTCCTGTGAGGACAATCAAGAAGCAGTTCAGATCGCACACCAATATATTTCCATTGCTTCCTGGAAGTTCTAGCTTGGTATCTGTTGAGCCCCATAGTGTACATTTGCCTTTGTGAAGCATGGCGAGGGAGGAGAAAGCCTATATTTGAGTCACTTTTTCCTGATTAAAAATGCATTTACGATGTTTGGGCATTTGGTGCAGCAGTAAAGACACTACCTTGGGCACGTACATCCAATATCGGAGTGCCTGGGTTCAAGCACTGGCTTTGCTCCCAATTCTAGCTTCCTGCTAATGTTTAACTTGGCGGGCAACAGGTGCTAGCTGAAGTAGTCCAATTCCTATTATGAACATGGGAGATCTGCATTGAGGTCCTGGCTCCACGCGCAGGCATTTGGGGAGTGAACCAGTGGATGACGTCTCTCTCTCTCTCTCTCAATCAAAACACAAATAAATTTTAAATGTGTTTACCCAGCTTTCTGACTCTCTGAATCAATATATCATTCCTTCTTAATAAACTGCTTCACTTTCTCTGTCACCTCCAACCCTTCCGTTTCAGCAAATAAGAGATGTTTATTATACTCACTACCATGAAAATTGCCTACTTGCCAGTCAATGCATGCATGTTTCAAAGGGTGAGTTAGCAAAATATTGATCTTTATGTAGATAAATCAATAGGTGATGCCACCAAAATATGGTATAAACTGAATGCTTGCTTGGTCCATTTTAAGACTACATAGTAAAAACAAGAATCGTCTTCTCTATGAATGGGCTATGAAACACCAATATGTATAGAGAAAGTACAAAGAGTAGGAAATATGGAGATTTAGGAATATATTACATGGATATTTTTTAACTAAAAGGAGACTTAATTTTACCATCTTATCCAATGATTATAGTTCTCTCACAAGGAGGGAAGGTTTAGTGGGATTATATTCAATGAATATTTTCTATCTAGAGTTTCCAGAACACAATAATAATTAGAAATAAGGATTGCGCCAGATCTTGTCTTCTACTTTTCTGCTCATTTACACAGAATATCTTTTTCATTACTTTTTGCTTTTTTAAATTAACCTTGAAGATATTAAACAGAATGAAATATGCCAGCTGCTAATGACAAATACTGCATGATTCCAAACTCATAGAAACAGAGGGCAAAGTGATGGTTACCCAAGACTATGTGTAGGGCAAAAATGGGAGTCACTAATCAAAAACTTAATGCTTCAAGATGAATAAATTCTAACAATCTGCTATACAACATTGTCTCTATTAGTTTATAAAACTATATTGTACACATAAAAATTTATTAAGAGAGTGGATCTCATGTTAAGTGTTACTGCCTCAATAAAAAACATGAAATATTGCTTAAACTAAATGACATAAAATATATAATCAAGTAACAGAGTGATGACACGGTTTGTTATTTAAAAAGTAGTTAAATTTGATCTGAATATTTTCTGATATAGAGCATTTAGAATATGCCATCTACTTTTTTAAGGAAAATATTCAAGTTGAATTCTTGGTCAAAATGATCATTAAATCTCAGTTTTGAATTTCTTTCAGTTACATAATTAAGCAACATAAAACATACGTTAACAGCTTCATCTTCAGTTAGACTTTCATCTATTGTTATATTGGGCAAGTCTGGCCAAACCTAGAAGAAAGAAAAATCAGAAAAAAAATAGTTTAGAATAAATTAATTATGAAGTGCTTGTGATGTAAATAAAATATAAAGATGCATTTGAGCCATATTATGGAATCAAGATACTCAGATCTTAGTCCTTTCAATTATTTATTTCACTTTGTGTTTATGCATATGTACCATTTGCAGACTATTTTCCATTCTTTATACTAACCCTACTCTTTAATATGACATATTGGAAAACAAATCACCAAATTTTTTGGTAGCTATTGATTTTAAAAACTAATCTTATAAAAAAAGTTCTAATATGAAATATAATGCAATATTCTATGTTGGAATTGTTTCTAAAATAACTCCAGGATTTAGAACTACAAACAAGTATCTTTTATTTGTAGGATATTGAAGATATGATTTGAAAATGTCATGCTGGGCAAATATCCCACTGTTTCTCAGCACTAAACCCTCATTTCTCTACCAACTCACCACCTCTTCTTCATATCTATCAATGTGTTATTTCTCATCTAATCAGAAAAAAAATCAAATAGAGCTTAAATTCAATCATGCTGATAGATCTGTGAATTTGGGTCTCAATGGTAGAAGTCAGAAAGTAAACAAATAATTACCCATACACTAAAGATTTACAAAGGCTTAATTGCTCTTAGGGAAAAGTGCTGTAAAGAAACAGAAAAGGAGGCAGAAATCTGAGAAAGTATTTAGAAATATGGAACAAGGCATTGGTAAGATGAAAAAAAAAGTGTGTCCTTTATGCCAAAATGCTGTATTCTATACATACATGTTTCCTAAAATATTATATCTCACTAATTTTATCATGGTAGCTTTCTATTGTATTTTTATCATTTTACTTGGTATTCTTAGATTTAACAGAAAATCTGTGAAAATTGTACCTAGAATTTATCCATAAGTTTCACCCAGCTTATCTCAATGTTAGCATAATATAATTATATATTATAATATAATTATATATTTATAATATAACATATAATTATAATATTATAAAAATATATATAATAATTATATTATAATATAATTATAAAAACATTGATTCCATGAGTGACTAATTTAAAGATGTATAAACTATGTTGAATTTCACCACATTTATAACTAATGTCTTAATTTTGATCCAAGATCCAATAAGAATGTCTATGTATTTAATTATATCTACCAGTTTGGAATTTTGTGGGATTTTTTTTCATTCTATTCAATTTTTTCCTTGATTATTTTTATGAAAATCAAATCAAGATATTTTAAAATATATTCATGTGCTCTGACCTAAATATTATTGCTTATATAAACTGCATTGAAATACATTTTTTGCTCAAGTTAAGAATATAAGAACAATTCTTAAAAAAAGTTGTTATTTTATTAATTAAATGCCTTAGAGAAGTAAAATTGATTAAATGATTCTTGCAGTATAGAATAACAAGTAGCTATATTACTAATAGGAATTTTGTAACACAACAAAAAACTAAAATATAATACAATTTAAGAATAAAATACATGATATATAAAAGTATGATTTGTATGAATTATTTTCTTTATGGCTAGCAATTTGTACTGAATCCAAAGAGAGCATATTTTTTGTTATCAAATAATTGCAATTTTGTTTGTCTTTCCAAATATATTTCCAATATTTTCTAATGAAATTAATACTTTCAACAAAACCTCATTTTAAGATGTATTCTGTTTCAAAATATCAATTTAGTACCTTTGCCCAACAAATATCATTGGTATTAGGCCATTTGACGAAGACATCTTTAACTTCCCCTCTGTCAAATGCAGGGTAAGGCTGTGTTTCATTTCCTGAAATTGCTGGGTCCTAAAATTAAAATGAAATATAAAACATTATTTGTAAAAAAATATAGACATTTCGGTTGCAATTATGAAACATGACTTTCCATTTTTACACATCAATAGTGTTATCACAGGAACTGAGAAATGATATAAAGTATTGTGGCTAGATTGTATTCTTCCTTGCTTAAAAAAAAAAGAAATTCTACGAATTTTGAAAAAATGCATTAGCTGCAATTTCAAATAACATTATTGTTTTTTATTTTGTTTTGTTTTCAATTCTCCGATGTGAGTTCTGGCTGCCTAGCTTACTTTCTATAATTCATTGATAAATTAGTCTCTCTTACTAGAGGGAAGTTTTTTTAAATATGAAAAGCAGCAGTGGTGATCCCTGAGAATTGCTTTGGAATAGAAAATCTATCAACAATTTGTGATCATGTCTTCAGATGGATGGCAGTTTTTGATAACTAGAAAGCATGCCTTTGACATCCAGCTTTAGATAGATTTCTAAGTACATGGTCAAGAACAAAGGTAGCTGGCAGTGGTCCACGCAAATAAAACAAAACAGTAAAGAAAGAAAATTTTAGATTTGTGAGTAGAATCCAAAGTTATGTATTTGCCATCTTGAAATACCTCATGGTCCATTATAGAAGAATTAATAAAATCAAGATAATATGACTCAGACAAAATATAACTACTGACCAGAATAATAATGTATCTCATTCCTTCTCCTCTTATTCTATCAACAAACTCAGGAAGATCACGAAAGTGTTCATCATCAATTGTAAAGTCTAGTTGCCTTTCCATGTAATCAATATCTGTGTATTGAACATCCTGGAATATATAAGAATTGTGGCAGTGGGTGAGAAACATCAAAAAGTGAGCATATTATATTATGTCATGCTTTTAAAAGTGGCAGCAATATTAAAATATCAGTTCCTCTTCACTTGATCCTAAAAATTAGCAACCAAGTAATTTGGTGCTCAAAGAGTAAAAGCAGTATGTAGACATAAAATATTCTAAGAATAATTTCATATAAATGCTTTGTTATCTTAGTAGTTCATTTAGCACTTTTGATTTGGAAATGAAAATTCTTTTAAAATAGTCAATGTTTTTTACTCATTTCCAAAGGATACAAAACAAAAAAGGATAAAAAAGATTTATAATAATTATGTTAATTGGCAATTTGTTTTTATAGGAATAGGCATTTTCTACTTGAGGAAATATAAAATATATATAAGATATTTTCACATAAACCTAATATGGGCAAAAATGAATATTAGCAAATCTTTCAGTTATTATGATTCTGCTTGTATTTTCATCATTTTTGGAATAACATTGTTTAAATAAGCAAAGTATTGCTTATAGATAGATACTATAAATACATTAGCCTAACAAATGTTTGAAGTTTTAATCTCATAAATCTCATAAAAATAAATTAGTAATATCTTTTGTTAGTTGACATTACATATTTCTAGGTCATCAACTTATGCAATTAATTTTCTCATAACAATGCATTCATTAACAATAAATTGAATTCTACTATAAGTAACAATGTATTATGATTAAATCCCTCTGATTCTTCTTAGAATTGGCTCTTATATACCAAGAATTCTATATTTCAATGTTTTAGTGTTATCATGATAATCTGTATTATTTCTTAATTTTACTAAAAAGAAAATCACAGGCTCTGATTATTTGTGTATACCATGGAATTGTTGTTTTTCTGAACATTGAATGAAGAGAACATTTTGCAAAGTTGCTCGTTTTGCATTTCAGGTTATGACTATTACCTATTCCAGGGCAAAAGTACCCAGTTTTGTTTTAAACTCATTGCTGTAATTCATCATATCAATTCACATAATTTACTGTGGATTATTCTCTAACTTAAAAAGAATATACAGAATATGCCTGACCACTTATAGAACTCAAAATTTATTAGGAGAAGCAAGTATGATGACTTTCTGAGGACAAATCAAGGTCATAGACCTTAGAAGAAAAAAAGAAAGGAATTTTATTGCAACTTGTCCTTAAAAGTTTATTAAAGCCTTGTATGAAAATCTCATACCCAATACATAAAGTGCTAATAAAAAACTAAACATCATTACCAATTTCATAATATAATCGTTCTTATTTTTATGAACTCAAATTAATAGTTTTTAAAAGTTTATACATACATAGGGTATGTCAGCAGCCACCATCCCCTCATACAGTTGTACAATCTCTGAAGTATTTCTGTATCCATACCGACATAATTGGAATCCTAAAGCCCAATAAGGTGGCATGACTGGATGGCCAATTACCTTTAAAAAATATTTATTTGTTAATTGAAAGAATTACTTTACATCATAAAGAAAACTTTATGTTTTAAAAAAAGAAATATGCTGACATACTTCATGATATTGCTGGGTTGCAACTTCTGGAGTTGGGCCTAAGAACATATAAAAATCCAAGATTCCTCCAATTACACGATAAGTTAGAGCTGGAGTTGGCATGAATGTAACATCTGGAAATTCAAAATATGATTCCATTTCTATTAGTATATAAGGTAACAATTTATTAGAATGTCAAATGTCATACAATATGATATATTCAACAAATGATCGTTTTACCCATTGCATTGCTGTTCAGTAACAAAACTCCATGGGCATTGCCTTCATCTTCCAAAGCCATGTAATAAGGATGAAATCCATAGGAATTAAGTTTGTACTGAAATTTAAAAAAAATATATGTAAGACAGATGTCGATGCATTAAGTATTATAAAAAGGCATTAGCATTCTTATAACTGAGTTATTTTCCAGAGGTTATATGTCTTAATTTATGTATAAATTGACACTTATTTTTCCATAATAGAATCTTCTCAAAGTTGTTAATGTGATCAAACTTCCAGAAAATACCTTCAGATTATGAATATTTATAAAAATAATTTTTATTGATAAAACATTGAGACTATTATCTGACATTTGGTTCCATCTAGTTAATTAACATATGAAATTAAATCTTTATCTTAAAAATCAAGATTATATTAACTTGATGAAATCTCAATGTTGGTGAGTTTTTAAAAGTCAACTTCATAAAACATATTCGTTCAAGTTGGTCTAAATGAAAACAGCATTTAATAAGATGTCTTAAGTTTGGATTATTATGATACAGGTAAAAGTTACGTTAGGACCAAAAACTATAAAATGGGTATGGTAGGACCCATGTTTAAAGTTAGTTACTGAATAAATCTTTTAAGAATATAGTATAAGTGAAATATAGAAATTAGCTAATGATTTTATAAAAATGTATTTCTAGAATATATCTGAAATTATTATAGTTAATATTATTTATTGCCCAATGCATTAAATATACATGATTTGTTTCATTAATGAGACAGAACTTTGAAAAAAAATGTCATGAGTATATAAAAACATCTTTTAAAGATGTAACTTGCAGTTTGGACTCAAACACAAAACTTTAGCTGTGGGTTACAAAGGAAAAAGTTGGGACTAAGCAAGAAGTAAAAATAAGAGAATTCTAGGCAGTTATTTTCTTTTTCTTTTCTTTCTTTCTTTTTTTTTTTTTACAGGCAGAGTGGACACTGAGAGAGAGAGACAGAGAGAAAGGTCTTCCTTTACCGTTGGTTCACCCCCAATGGCCACTGCTGCCAGCATGCTGTGGCGGGTGCACAGTGCTTATCCAAAGCCAGGAGCCAGGTGCTTTTCCTGGTCTCCCATGGGGGTGCAGGGCCCAAGGACTTGGGCCATCTTCCACTGCACTCCTGGGCCACAGCAGAGAGCTGGACTGGGAGAGGAGTGACCAGGACTAGAACCCGGCACCCCGACCGGGACTAGAACCCGGTGTGCCGGCACCACAGGCAGAGGATTAGCCTATTGAGCTGCGGCGCCGGCCCTAGGCAATTATTTTCTAAAACATAGGAAGAAACATAGACATGACAGAGAATATTGCAGCCAGAAGAGTGGAGCAACTGGATCATAATCTTGTTTCTCACTGGAGTCCAATAGATTTTCATAGCAGTTCTGGAGATCTCTAACTGCTTTGTAATTATACACTTCAACACTTCTGCACAGGGAGACTTGGGTCTCAATCACAGTCTTAGTGGCTTAATGGGGTAGTCAAATATTGATACCTACACCAGGGGGTTGGTCTCTTGTGAACATCCCCCAAGTATGCCAGTTCAGATCTCGCTTAAATGCTGTGTGCTCTGCTTCTCCAAAACCATATATATATTTTGATGGCAGGCGAGTAGATATTTGAATGAACTGATCATTAAAAGCAAAACCAGGTAGACAAGAATCCCAACTGAAAAACAAAGCAAGACAATCACATTACTATAAAAATATAGGTTGTAGTATCATAAATAATACTGGTAATTCTTTTGTAGCTGATCTAAAAATCAATAATCTTCCCTACGTATCTAATTATACAAAGATACCAAATTAAAATTAAAAAATACCCCAATACATTTTTCTTTTAGCTAAGTTAAGGACTATATTAAAGATGTTTTATGTACCCACATTTTGAATCATAATATGAATAATATGATAATATGTTTTTCGTTTGACAAGTATTGCTTTTAGAAATAAAACTAGGGACCTGTGTTGTGGTACAGAAAGCATAAACTACTGCCTGTGACACCCACATCCCATATGAGTGCATGTTGAATCTGGTTGTTCCACTTCCAGTCAAGCTCTTGGCTAATGTTCCTGGGAAGGCAGCAGGAAATGGGCCAGGTACCTGGGACTATGCCAATCATGTGAGAGACACAGATGGAGTTCCAAACTCTTGGTTTTGACCCAGCCCAGCTCCAGCCATTGCAACCATTTGGTGAGTGAACCTGCAAATGGAATGTCTCTTTCTCTCTCTGTCTCTCCATCTCTCTTTATCATTTTGCCTTTCAAATAAATAAAATAAAACATAAAAAATAAAACTACTATAAAATTATAATTGGCTCAATAATGTATGACCCAGAAATTAAAGATCTTCATTTTCCTGCTCCCTTGAGATAATTGCTATAAACTTCTATATGAGTGGTATAAAAATAAATTAATTCTACAATGAACTGTAAGTTAATTTTAATCTCAAATTCTCTCAAATTATTGCTTACATTTGTTTTCTTCATTTTTGTATTTATAAAAATTTTGTTTGTGAAGAATTGCTTTACACATAGAATATATTTTTACTGAAGTTTTTGCAAAAAGAAAATAAAAAGGAAGAAAAAGAAAATAAAGTTGGCAGGGATAAGAAATGTAGGTATTTCAAATCATCTGAAACATACTGAGCCTTTATATTAATTATTTTGGAAAATTATTTGATAGAGAATAAGGCTATCCAAATAACAATATATAAAGCCAGTCACCAGTAATGTGTTTTTTACAAAATCACTTAATGTTTCATTTTTGAACAAAAATCATATTAACAAAATTATTAAAACAGTAAAGATTATTCTGGTAAATGAAATCAGAAAGAAAATGTGGTGTATATATATATAAATATATATACACACACAATGGAAAATTATTCAGCTATAAAAAAGATTGAAATTCTACCATTTGTATCAAAATGTATGCTACTAGAAGCCATCATATTAAGTGAAATAAGCTGAACATATTCTCCCTTATATGTGGGAGCTAAAATAAAAAAAAAGAAAGAAAGAAAAAAGCAAAAACAAAAAGACAAGAAAAAACAATTACCTGTGTGTTCAGTATTTCTGCAAATATAGTTTCATAAAACATTGTTTTATATATTTGTCAAACTAACGGTTAAGAATATTATACTACTATAGTGTCAATGATCTGTGATTACTTAAATGTACTGTATATGGGTGAAATAATCATTTTTCCATACAATTATTTGCTTATAGCTGTTGCTTTTATTTCCATTAAATTAGGATCATTTTGCTTTCTACTTCTTAACTTGTTAAACTTATTGTCTGGTGGAGCAAACATAAAGTTAAAATATGTTATCTCAAAAGTGAAGAAAAAAGAGAAGGAAAGATGGAAGGAAGGAAGGAAGGTAGGTAGGAAGGAACTAAGGGAGAAAGGTATGAGGGAGAGGGGGAGAGAAGAGATACGTAGAAGAGAAGGGAATATCATATTCTTAGAATTGTATTTATGAACTATAATGAATCTGTTAAAAACAAAATAAAATTTTAAAATAAAAAGAATAAAGCCTATTTTAATATGATTTGGTGAAAATAAAGATGCAATGTCTTTTAAATTTATTTATTGCAATATAAAATGTAAGACTAGATTTATGAGTTAATTTTTTCATCACTATCTGGTGCAGAAAATATTAACTTAGAAATTTTTAAATTGGCAATTATTTAACACAAAAGTTATTAATTTTTAGTGTCAGGCTAATCTAGCACAGTTAAAGCTTTGACAACAATTGAATTTTTTTCTCTTTTAAAGCTAAAATTAAAAAGTACACATCAGAGAATTCAATTACTTACATAACTTTTCCAGTGCTTCTCCGTCGAATCTGGATACCAAAAGGGTTTTCCTTGATTTCAACATCATAAAGTCTGTTTTCATGTGTGCTTGTTGGAGTGGCTGGAATGTCTAGTGGTACTGGAACTTCATATCTCTTGTTTTGGGGATCAAAAATCTATTGCACAGAAATGATCAAAATAAATATGATTTTCTCTTATAGCTAAAATAACATGCAACTATGAAAATCACATGAATAATGGTTCAAACAAGAATATTTAGAATTGCTGTCCATGTAATTACTAAATATCCCATATATTTATATAGAATTCCACGTACACATTTATAATAGGGTCATACATACTGACTTTTCCTTTTTTGTGCCTACTGAAAAATGCTTTGTGATTCATTTTCCATACAATAAGAAACCATAAAAACTTTTATAGGTAAATATTCTATTATGCAGATACACTATAACTATTTCTCATTTCACAGACATGAAAGTTATTTCAGTATTTTTACCATATATATTATCCTGCAAAAAATGTTATTGTTAACTTATGTTGATTCATGTCTTTCTTTCATCAGAAAATTTTTTATAGTGATGGTATATGGGTCAGAATGCACTAATATTTTAAAGCTCTTGATATCTCTTAGAAAATCATTTTCCAGACTTAATGTACTAATTGATATTCTCACAAATATATGTTCTAATATTAATTTATATTAAACTAAAAGAAGTTTTTTAAATTATTAATTACATTTATTCTCACATAATGAAGTTTTGTCAATAGCAGATCACATTTTTGATGGTGGAGAATCAAATTACATTGCCCAGTGATTTCTTACACATACTCTAAGTACAATCTACACTGTTTACACAGTGACAGCATTGCCTAAGGGTGCATTTCCAAGGATGTATCCTCATCTTTAAGACAAGCATGAGTATATTTTCTTGCTGATGAGAAATGATCATACAATACCTATGTTTTCCCGTATTTGAATTTTTCCTTTCTTCTTTGGTCTCTAATGAATGTAAAGTTTTTATTTCTTCTGTTGAATGTTTATGAAATCTTAATAATTTTCTTGACTGAGTTGAAATTGATTTTCTTATGTCCAATCTGTTAGATATTTACTCATTTTCCTTTTTTTAATCATGCTTTTTAATGTGGCAGCATGTTTAATTTTTATGTGAGAAAATGTATATAGCTTTATCTATGACATTTATGCTTTTGTAACTGGGGTCTGAAAGACTCTTACTATCAAAATATAAAATAAATATGCTTCTAAATCTTGTTTCAGAACTTGTGTTTCATTTGTTTTTTCATGTGACTGAATAAATTTTGATTCAGCATATAATTTGAGGTAGACGCTTTTCTATATGAATTATTCTATAATCTATACTTTTAGTATTAACTTCTGAAGCTTACAATATTTCCACTAATTCTTTATATATATGTACACATATGTTATATATATAATTATACATATTGTAATGCTTTTATGTATGAGCATATATACACACTCAAGAGACCTTTCAAAAAGTTCATGAAAAATAAATATTATGAAAAAATATACATATATCCAAAAATGATTTACATCAAGAGGAATTTAGTTTTCAATTCATTTTTTCTATAATTTTTTTGAAGTACCATCATGCATCTGTTAAGTTTGTGTGACATCTAATGTCAATACTTGGGCAATTCTAATTCCAGCTTAATACTACAATTGCACTAATTTTTTTCTTATCATCCTCATTGCTCATTTTTAAATATTCATCATTACATTACATTTATTTTACCAGATGAACTTTGCAAAGTCTCAAAAACTATTTCAGGTAATTTCAATGGAAATACTTTAAGAGCATACATTAATGTAAAGAACATTAGCTTCTAAAATAGCATTTAGCCTTATTTAAGATTTTTTAGAACTTTTATTTTTTATTTAAAACCCATCAGCACTTTTGATCCTTTTTTTTCCCTTTTGGACGGTTCACAGATTCCTATACTTTTTATTTTTAATGCTTTTTGTTTAATTTTTTGTTCATTTGATTTTGCTAGTGGGATTTGCCACCTTTTCAGCTTGTAAATGGTGAATAGTAGTATACAAGAAAGTATTTTTGAGGTATTTACATTTGGTCATTTTGCTCATCTTTGTCTTCATTGCCAATAGGTTTCTTAATGGATTCATTGGAATTCGTTATTGAAACAAACAGAAAAATTGCTAATTGCAAATCTGAAACAGAGTATTTAAGTTGTATTCCTTTGTGTGTTTAGCCAGAAAATTCAGACCGCTATAATGTAATCTAAGTGACTTTCTGTTTAACAGGAATTTAAATTTATTTTTTTAAAATTACAACTGTGCATTTATTCAAATTTAGCAAAAAATAAAAAAAACTTCATTTATTGAACACCTAGCTATGAGCTGTGTAAAAAATGTTATAGAATCGAAATTAATTAAGGCAATTATTAACTCTAGTACAGCAATGAAAATCCATGTATCTAATCCAAGCATCTAAAATTTTTTGTCTCAAAAAATGAATGAAGCATTGGAATATTAAGCATACCTTAAATTGTACCATATCATTTTTGTGATATTTCACCTCCACACGAAGATTTGTAATGGGTTCTGAAGGTAAAGTTATTCTGGTTCTTGTAGGATTCAACTGAAGGTCAGCTGTTATACCCGTCGGTGAATACTGAGTTGAGCTAACTGAATAAGGGTTGTCAGTTTTAGGGAAGTAACATTCTGGTGCTCGAGGGTTCACAGTATTCTAAAAAGACAGTACACACTAATTGCCAGGATTTGTATGATTATAATATTTAACTCCAAAAAATATGGTATACATATGTTTACTTACACGGTATGAAGTTATAAACGTTATAGTTTAAGACTAGGATGGGACAACAATCACAACATGAAACATCTGTTATGCAATTAGACACTGTACATTAAAATGTTACATTGAACATTTATATTTTGACTATAAATAAACATCAAAGTGATAAAGCACAATTTTTTCAACTCAAATAACAGAAATATATCATACTGACTTTCCAAAAATTAAGTCTATAACTCATAAACTTTTATCCTTTGCCTGTTTTTACTCTTTATATAAACTTTACGTCTTGACTACAAAAATGGCCTTATAACAAGCCTCAGAAGGGCACATGCTTGGAGCTGGCCCGATGGCACAATTGATTGATCCTCTGCCTATGGCACCAGCATCCCATATGGGCACTGGTTCTAGTCCTTGATTCTCCTCTTCCAATCAAGCTCGCTACTATGGCCTGGAAAGCAGTAGATGGCCAAAGTACTTGGGCTCCTGTACCTGCATAGGAGACCTGGAAGAAGCTCTTGGTTTCTGGCTTTAGATTGGCCTAACTCTGGACATTGCGGCCATTTAGATAGTGAACCAATGGAACGAAGACCTTTCTCTCTGTCTCTCCCTCTCACTGTCTGTAACTCTACCTCTCAAATAAATAAATAAAATCTTTTTTTTAAAAAAAGAGAAGGGTACATGCTTAGAGTCCTTTTTATCCGCTTATAATGATACCATATCAATCTTTCTTTTGTGACTAGCCCTCATACCAATTATATGCTGACCAATTTTAAAATAAGAACATGTCCCCAAACCAGATCTGATTAGAGACAGCAACTGATAACTATGGAAAAGAATGGTAAACTATGGCATTGAAGACGGATTGCTTTAAAAACTTTATTCTCCACATCTTCCTAAAATCATTATATTGTTGAGAGAAGCATTATTCCTGTTTACATTCCCCAGTGTCCTTCATGGAAGTTATATAAGACACTCAAAGGACCTTAAGGCCAGATGTTTGGCATCACTATTTAGTCAACATTCGAGGCAGGACACATCATGTCAGTGACTGGGTTTGAGTCCTCCCTCTGTTCTCTCTCCCAGATGCCTGCTATTGCTATTTCAGATCATGGCTCAGGTACTGAAGCCCCTACCACCCATATGTGATACTTAAATTGAGTTCCCATAACCTGGCTTTGACCTGGACGGTTGTCGGCTATTGTAGGCAACTGAATCATGGACCTCTGGACAGGAGCTTTTTGTCTGTCTTTCTCTCTTTCCCTGTGCCTCTCTGACAATTTTTTTTTAAGATTTATTTTCTGTTTATTTGAAAGAGTTACAGAGGGAGGAGGAGAGATGTACAGAGATAGAGAGAGAGATCATTCATTTGCTGGTTCACTCTTAAATGACCACACTGAGAGAGGCTGGACAGATCCTGGGCCAGGACCCAAGAAATTCCTTCAGGTCCCCCATATGAATGCAGGGGCCCAAGCATTTGGACTATCCTCCACTGCTTTCACAGGCACATTGGCAGGAAGCTGGATAAGTTGAAACTCCACATCCAGGACTCTACAAGAACCATGTGGGATGGCAGTGTCACAGACAGAGGCTCAACCTACTATGCCACAATCCCAGCCCCACATTTCTAAAAGTTATTCAGAAAAAGAGATACAATCTGATTAAATTGGGATGTTCTTTGATCTCCCAACTTCAGTGTTGTGCATAGAGTGCAAACATAATGACATAAAATATGATTTTTCCTTGAAAATGGAAACCAAATATAAAATATAGATGCATTTGGAGCATTATGATATTGAAATGTGAGTGCATTAGGCCTTGGATTCTTTTTTTTTTTTTTCAAGGAAAAACAAAATTCTATTGCACTTAGCTTACTCAGTTTCTAAGTGTCTGATACTCACACTCTCAGTTTAAAGGAATTCTTAACTGAAATGATGGGGCAGGCATTGTAGCACAGTAACTCTGCTGCCTGCAATGCCAGCATCCTATGTGGGCATCAATTTGAGTACCAACTTCTCCACTTCCAACTCCTGGCATCATCACGGTCTGGCCGTTGTAACCATCTAGGGTGTAAGCTAGTGGTTGGAAGAACTTTCCCTATCCCCACCTCCATTTCTCCTCTTTTTCAAAAAATAAACCTTAAAAAAATTACTATTGTGCTCATTCCAAATGCAGCATTCAAATGGCCAGTGTTGTGTTATGGTGAGTTAAGCCATTGCCTATATCACCAGCATCCTATACAGGAGCTGGTTCAGGAGCCTGGCTTCTCTATTTCCAATCCAGCTCTCTGGTAATGGTTTGGGAAAACCAGCAGATGACGGCTCAAGTGTTTGCACACCTGCCTGATGTTTGGGAGACTTGAATGAAGCTTCTGGCTCCTAGTTTCATTTTTGCCCAACCTTGGCCATTGAGTTCTTCCAGGGAGTGAACCACCATATGGTACATAGCTCACACTCTCTCTCTTCTCTCTCTCTCTCTCTCTCTCTCTCTCTCTCTCTCTATATATATATATATATATATATATATATATATATATATATATTTCTCTCTCTCCCCCTGTAACTAAGAGGAAAAAAACACCACAGCGCATAAAATGATAGAAAATAGAAACAGGGATATTTTTCACTATAGACAATTGGAAAGTCTGTGACTCCCTCAGAGATAAATCACTGGCCATTTTCATTTCCTCTATAATACCATAAGTCATCCTGTTTATTTTCTTAATGATAGTTCCTATCAACTTTCTGCTATGTACAACATGATAGGCCACAGGTGATTACTGAAATAGCTGAATTGCTTCCATCCACATAGTAGACCTGGACTGACATCCCAGTTCCCAGCTACAGCAGGGCCCACCACTGGCAATAGCAGAGATTTGGAGAGTGAATCAGAAGATGGTTCACTGCCTTTCTCTCTCTAGTAAATAAGTACTTTTAAAAAATGTTATTTGTAAGTTTAAGATGAATTGTTTTAAATTATTCTGTAATATGGATAGACCAATGGAACAGAATAGAAACACCAGAAATCAATCCGAACATCTACAGCCAACTTATATTTGATCAAGGATCTAAGACCAATTCCTGGAGCAAGGACACTCTATTTAACAAATGGTGCTGGGAAAACTGGATCTCCACATGAAGAAAGATGAAGTAAGACCCATACATTATACCTTATACAAAAATCCACTCAACATGGATTAAAGACCTAAATCTACGACCCGACACCATCAAATTATTAGAGAACATTGGAGAAACCCTGCAAGATATAGGCACAGGCAAAGAATTCTTGGGAAAATCCCAGAGGCACAGGCTGTCAAGGCCAAAATTAACAATTGGGATTACATCAAATTGAGGAGTTTCTGTACTACAAAAGAAACAGTCAGGAAAGTGAAGAGGCAACCGACAGAATGGGAAAAAATATTTGCAAATTATGCAACCCATAAAGTTTAATAACCAGAATCTACAAAGAGATTAAGAAACTCCACAACTGGAAAACAAACAACTCACTTAAGAGATGGGCCAAGGACCTCACCAGACATTTTTCAAAAGAGGAAATCCAAATGGCCAACAGACACATGAAAAAACATTCAAGATCACTAGCCATCAGGGAAATGCAAATCAAAACCACAATGAGGTTTCACCTCACCCCAGTTAGAATGGCTTACATACAGAAATCAACTAACAACAGATGCTGGAGAGGATGTGGGGGAAAAGGCTCACTAATCCACTGTCAGTGGGAATGCAAACTGGTAAAGCCACTATGGAAGTCAGTTTGGAGATTGCTCAGAAACCTGAATATAGCCCTACCACATGACCCAGCCATCCCACTCCTTGAAATTTACCTAAAGGAAATTAAATTGGCAAATAAAACAGCTGTCTGCACTTCAATGTTTATTGCAGCTAAATTCACAATAGCTAACATGGAATCAACGTAAATGTCTATCAACAGAAGATTGGATAAAGAAATTATGGGACATGTACTCTATAGAATACTACACAGCAGTAAAAAACAATGAAATCCGGTCATTTGCAACAAAATGGAGGAATCTGCAAAACATCATGCTGAGTGAAATAAGCCAGTCCCAAAGGGACAAATATCATATGTTCTCCCTGATCGGTGACAACTAACTGAGCACTTAAAAGAAAACTGTAGAAGTGAAATGGACACTATGAGAAACAATGAGTTGATCAGCCCATGTCCTCACCACTGAGGAACACTTACTATTTTATTCCTTTTAGTGTTTTTTTTTGTTGTTGTTGTTGTTGTTGTTCTACTTAATAGCATTAGTTGAACTCTTTAATTAACACAAAATTATTCTTAGGTGTTTAACTGAAAAGTGATCCCTGTTACATATAAGAATTGGAATAAGATAGGGAGGAGATGTACAGTTTGGCACTTGCTCATTTGGACTTACCCATAATGGTAGAGCTGGAATTGTGCCAGGGGATTCCAATTCAATCCCATCAAGGTGGCATGTATCAATGCCATCTCACTAGTCAAAGTGATCAGTTTAAGTTCATAATTGATCAAAAAGATAGGATTAAATGTCAAAGGGATTACATAAATAAGACCAGTGTCTGCAAATAATTGATAGAATTAAAACGGAGAGAATGATCCAAAATGGAAAGCAGGATACACAGCAGAATCATAGAATAGTAAAAGCCCTAAATAGCACTCTGGCCTCAGATTCAGCCCATGAGAGTTTCACAGGCATGGAAAGCCAAGACATTGTGGCAAGAAAAAAAAAAAAAAGACCTAAATGAAACATTTCTGTGAGTGAGATCCCAGCAGAAAGAACAGGCCATCAAAGAAGGCAGTACCTTTCACTGAAGGGAGGAGAGAACTTCAACTTTGAATATGGCCTTGTCTAAATAAGATCGGAGTTGGGGAACTCAAGAGGTTTCCATAGCCTTGGCAGCTCATGACAAGGCTTTGGGTGATTACTGACATCATAAATAAGAGTGTCAATTGTTAAATCAACAATGGAAGTCGCTCAACGGGAGTCACTGTGCACCTGCTTCCCCTGTAGGACCTCTGCCCTTATGTGTTGTACTATGAGAATTAATGATAAAACTACTACTCAAACAGCACTCTATACTTTGTGTGTCTTTGTGGGTGCAGTCTGTTGAAATATTTACTTAGTATATACTAAGTTGATCTTCTGTATATAAAGATAATTGAAAATAAATCGTGATGAAGAATGGGATGGGAGAGGGAGTGGGGGATGGGATGGTTGCGGGTGGGAGGGAGGTTATGGGGAGAAAAGCTGCTATAATTCAAAAGTTATACTTTGGAAATTTATATATACTAAATAAAAGTTGAAAAAAATATTCTGAATATTCTGTAAATTCATTTACATATTGGAAGTACATGAATATGTAGTCAAAGCAGTAAATAATTGATTTAATTGAAGTCCTAGCATTTAAAAGGAAGATACTGGAGAAATGAAAAAAATACTTCACTACTTGGCTTCTTGATCCCAGAAACATTTTTCCTCCTCATTTCTTATTTTCTTCAATAATTACTTAATCTTTTTTAATGCTAAATATTATACTGCTTTATCAAGCAATGAAGAAGAATGGGGCATATCTCTTCATGTAAATTCAGACATTTGTGGGACATTGCTCTCAGATATGTCCTGATTCTTCTTAGTGGTTAAGACATGCATTTAATTTCCACATTACATAAAATAAATGTTTTGCTGACAAAATGGTGTAACCAAAAACCCAGAATTTGAAAAGTAAAAATAGCAGTAAAGGGTATTTCCCATAGCCTTTCATGTAACATTGCTAAAATAACATTTGTCAAGCACAGTCAATGTCTTTCCGCTGGAAAGATGGCTAAAATAACTGCTCCTTAGTGGAGCAGAACTACCCACCACTCTAACTGATTATTATGAGACAGTACTTCCATAAGACTGTCCACCACTGGCATAGCGCATTATGGAGCTGACTAGTCAGCCACAGCCAACACCCAAAAAAGTACAACAAATACAGTTCTATTTCATCAAATAAAGTTAAACTATTTAAAGGGCTTGGATAGCAACCTCCATATCCATTTTGCTTAGTGTTCACTAGGCTGTGTATTATAAGAATTAATGAAAAATATGAATTGACTATCAAAGATACTGCTTTTGAATTCCTCGTGATCATATGCACAATCAAAATGTAAAGTCCACTTTGAAATGCCAAGGTGAAAACACATTGTGAGCTAAAATTAAAATTCTCATTACCGTTGCCCATATGCATCCACGTTGAACGCACTTTTCTTCAGTTGCAATGTCTGCATCTGGATAGCAAGTAATCTTTTCACTTTCTAAGAAAATTTGATTCCATTGAACTCTGAAGCTTCCTCCAAGGTTAAAGTTGAGATTCTCAATTAAGAGAACCTTCAAAAACAAAAGAAAATTAATGATTATTTCTGACTACTGGACAATTTTTGAAATATTCAGTATTTTACAAAATGTGACACAACTACTTTTCAACACAAATCATTAATAATTCTTACTTGTACTTGAGGAATGAAACAGAGGGGATGAAAATGTCATTTTCTAGCTGAACTGACTAGAACTTAAAGTGGGAAAATAATGAGAGAGTGAAAGATTGATAAACGACATTATTTCTAAATCTACACCAGAGTGTCATTCTCAGTTCTGCCACTTAATCCTCAAGAGTATTTGTGGAAATTGTATGTTTTGAATTATTCTCAGTTTTTTCCCCTGTAAAATGGAGATAATAACACCATAAAAGGGCTGGCTAGAGAGAAGGAATAATATGTGGAAATTAAAGCACTTAATATTGGCCTGCGCTGCGGCTCACTAGACTAATCCTCCGCCTGCGGTGTCGGCACCCCGGGTTCTAGTCCCAGTCCGGGCACAGGATTCTTCCATGTTGCTCCTCTTCCAGTCCAGCTCTCTGCTGTGGCCCGGGAGTGCAGTGGAGGATGGCCCAGGTCCTTGGCCCTGCACCCGCATGGGAGACCAGGAGAAGCACCTGGCTCTTGTCTTTGGATCGGCGCAGCACGCCGGCTGTAGCGGCCATTTAGGGGGTGAACCAACAGAAAAAGGAAGACCTTTCTCTCTGTCTCTCTCTCACTGTCTAACTCTGCCTGTCAAAGAAAAAATAAATTTAAAAAATACTTAATATAATGTATGAGGCATAGTCCACAAAATATAGGTGAGTTCCCTCAAAAAATTCACAGGGAAGAAAAACGTGGTCACTATGTTTGATGCAGTAGGTCCTATATTCAAAGAATGGGAAAAATATACATTGTCTTTCTTTAATTCTGTCCCTAATTTTATCACTGCTTACAATGTTTGAGGGACAAGTTGGAAGGAGGTAATATGACATTATACAAAATAAGAGATCACAGCTCTCTGCTCCGGCCTAGGAAAGCAGTGGAGGATGGCCCAAGTCCTGGGCCCCTGCACCTACATGGGAGATCTGGAGGAGGCTCCTGGCTCCTGGCTTTGGATTGGCGCAGCTCTGGCTGTTGTGGTCAATTGGGAGTGAACCGCGGATGGAAGACCTCTCTCTCTCTATCTCTATCTCTGTCTCTCCTCTCTCTGTGTAACTCAGAATTTCAAATAAATAAATCAATCTTTAAAAAAGGAGATCATACACATTATTGTTATTAAAATCATATATATGTAATTATTTTTATTATTGACACATTGGAAAGTTATTTTTATTATTGCTTTGGGGATAATATGATAAAGATATATCCCTACTGTATTTTCATCTTCATAGCTTCTTTATAATTCTACATTGATGAATGAGATTTATATAAGATCAGTCTAAGAACAGTAGAATTAGGTATATCTTCTACTGTTTATACAAATGTTTGTGTTTATATTTAGATAAGTATAAAAATGCAAACATATGTATTGATATCACATATATAATCAAAAAATGATTTTTGTATTATACCCTCTTAGTACTTTGCTAGATTCATACATTTCTCAGGCTTGTATTATTTAATTTATATTGAATTATTCTTATTCACTATGATACAAATTATAGTATTCTTACTATATTAAAAATACTTTACCAACGCATCTTATTATAAAAGTTATCAAGTAGAAAACACTGGACCAGATGGCTTAGGACTTAAATAAAAACGAAACAATGTTCTGATTTTCAAACAATTTAGAATTCATTTTTGCTAACATTATTAATAACTTAGAATTGTATAAATTCTGGAAAAATAAATGCAAACAAATTACTCTCATGTTCTGTAATATTATTGCCTCTAACATTCAAATACCTTAATTTGTTATACAGTGAAAAATTATGATTTACATATTACATTTCACAGGTAAGTGAGCTGAGCTAATGACAGATTAATATGTATAAAAGCACAAATAGCAAGGTGGGAATTAGAGGCAATTCTGTGATTCATTTCCCCCCTCTATTATACCTGTTAGAAGTGACTAAAGGAAGGCCTCTTACAGGACAGGAAAGAACTGAGCAAAAACTTGAGTCAGAAAAATAAAGAAACATTGATGGTTCAATCAGAGTTCATAAAATGAGAAGCAGGGAGAATGACTAAGTAAATGGATAAAAATAGTATCTTAAAGAATCTTGAATAAGAATCCAAAATATTTTGAATTTTTATTGTATGGAATAGGTTAGTAAGTTTGAATACCCAGATGAAGAATGGAGTAATAAATGTATTAGGAACGGTATCAAAGACAAAATGACATAGGAGGAGAGATATAGATTATAGTCCCTTTAATATAAATAATTAACATAGTGGAATATTGGCAGAAAAAGTGAAGAGAGAGAAAGAAGAGGGAGGGAGGAATTAACAGAAGTAGAAATGGAAGGATGGATAGAGGGAAGGAGGGCGGAGGGAACCGTGATCAAAGTGAGGGGGCAAAGAAGCATCTGAATGGTTAGATAATGTTAAAAATAAGAATATATGACTGTTAAAATATTTTTAAAAGACTGTATTTACCTGGTTGGAGGGATCATATGTGAAATTAGAGTGCGCACTCATTGCCTGATTATCTTCCGCCACTGTAACCTGTGTAACGGTCTCTGTCAACCCGAGAATTTTTATAGTCTGAAATGCTAAAGTTGTTCCTTCTGGGTATGATGCATGTGTGCATGTGATATTTAAATTGTTCTGGAAAAAAAAAAAAAGGAGCACAGAGTATTATCTATCAGGTCTTTAGACACAAAACTTAAAATAGCAACAGAGATATGAAATAGGAAAAGAACCAATTGTCTACCTCTCCATATCTCCCACACCATCCAAGTAAGATATATTGAAACAATCACTAGTAACTCTGCCTTTTTTGGAATAAATGCCATAAATTTTCTTTTCCAGAAATGCCTTGTTGTTTATGATGCAACTTACATACCCCTCTTCTTATTCTAGTCTTAATATTTATGAAGAATAATATCTTTGGCAAAAAGAATATATAAAGAAATTCAACATTTAAAATTATTTATATTATTTATGCAAAAATTAATTTTATGCATATGATTTCACCTTCATTCAAAATATGCAGTGACATATACAACATTTTCATGTATGTTGAAATTATTTTCCTAAGACATGTGACTTAAAAGCAGATATAATAATTTAAGAAATCTAAAGCCTTCTAAACATAAATTGCATCATCATAAATTCATATCTATTACAGTTAAATACAAAATTACAATAGCACGATTTGTTTTTAAATTGCATAATTTAAGCTTAGCTTTTTCCTTTAACAATTTATTTCATTCTGGTCCACTGAAATCTGAGGTAATTGAGAATATCCTCAAAAACTCATTATAAAAAATCAAGATATTAATAAAATATATATTTCACTGTAACAAAGGAGAATGCTTACATTAGAAACTGCAAATGTGTATAGTATATAGCTGCCACTTTGTACGGTATCTGAAATTAAAGAAAAATAATATTAAATGAAAATACAATGTTAATATTTTGCCTTTTTATGGTTTTCAACACTTAGGAAATGTAAAAATTAAGTACTATTTATTAATTAGTTCTAAGCACATTATTTTTAAAGTAAATTTTAAATTATTTGTAAAATCTTGGAATTTTTCTTTCTGATTAAGAAAAGTTAATGAAAACATTTTACTGGTTAATTTTTCAAAGTGCTATAATACTTTTAGAAATCCAAAGATGGAAAACACTTATCATTGTAAATATATTTTTTGGAACAATGTCAATATCTTTAGCAAACTTTGCAACATCAAGTTTTCGCTAGGAAGATATATCATACTGCAATTTAATTTTGTATCTTTTTACTTATGTTTTTCTTTATTTTGGCAGAAAAGAATGAATCTGAAGTCATGTAAAAGTTAAATAAATATTAAACTGTAATTGATGAGGAACAAGGAAGAAAATAATTTTCTGCATCAAATAAATAATAAAATTTTATCAACATGTTTAATAGAAACAGAAGATTAAGGTTAAAATAATTTGGAGAACATAGAGTGTGCAAAATAGAAAAGGAACCCTACGAATTTATACACAATTTCAATAATATTAATTTTAAAAATCCTTATCAATCCTAATAAATAAAATTGGAATCAGACTGGAATTGAAGATAACTTTACATTTTCCATGTTTACTAACAAATTTCATTAACAGAAATTTGTGATTTATTTAACTCTTTAAATAAAAATGTGCAAAACATATGGGTATCATATCAGTTGACTGATTAAATTATATTCTTTAGATTTTAATGGCTTGGCTTTATGACAGCCAATCGTCAATATAAATTTTCTGATATAAACAAATAAATGTATATGGAGATACATTGTAATTTGACAAACAAAAGTAACCTCAGTGTTGTTTACCATATGCTATCAATTGTGTTACAGTAATGGTATTTGTTTGCTGACTACGAATATTTTAGGTTTAGATGAAATCCACTTTTACTCAGCTGCTAGGTAGCAAGTGCTTTATCCTGGGAGAGCTTACTCTTGGTGTGTTTATGTCCCACGGTCTTTAAAAAAGAGCTTTGAGGACTGTGTGCTGGAATAGAATAGGAAATATAGAACAGTAGGGAGGTGTGTGTGTGTGTGTGTGTGTGTGTGTTAAAGTACAGACTGATAAATCAACTAGACCGTGATAACGACTGTGGATTTTAATTGTTAATGGAAAATTCATGGGAGTATTTGAACAGAGGTGTAATAATTTGAATATAATTAGAAGGTATTATGTTTCCTGCTGAATTGTGAATAAAAAAAAAATTAAAAGCCTGGACTGACAAGAACTATGGACGTATGGGACAGCCAGAGAGCTACTGCAATAATTAATGTTAAATATAATAAGGACAGTGGTGGAGCTACTGAGTAGATTCAGAGCAAGACAGAACCAAGAGAAATTCCTTAAATTTGAGAGAGAATAGTTGGCTCCAATTTTAAAAATTCAATTTAATAGACAAATAATGTGTTATATATATATATATATATATGTACTTGTCAAATTTTTACAACAAATCAAGAGGCAAAATTAGTTTAATTATATATAACTAATATAGCAATATAAATTTCATAAAGGAACTTAAAAGCCTAAAACAGATATAAAAATTTAGGAATTAAAAATGAAAATGTAAGACATTTTTAAATGAAAGAAAGTATAATCAACAAAGCTCAAATTTTCATCAACAAAAATAGAAATTTAAAAGTATATCAACTCGAGACTTACCTTTAGTTTCTCCATCATCCCAGAAAAAGTCTCCTATTGCTGTGTTATCATCATTTAATGCAATTATAAGTCCTAGAGGATTCATACGACTGTTAAGCAGAATTAGATATATATGTGATTAAAAATAAATGTATAATAGTGAAATATTCTATAAATAAGTCAATTTAAATGTAACAGTTTTTCAATGATGCATTGAAATACGAACATGTATATTAATAAATTGGTATTTGAAAATTCATTAGGAATTTTTTGTTATCAATATTCTTACACGAAAGCAAAAGTATTTAAATACTTAAAAATAAAGTATAGAAATATACTAAATTCAATACTGATTTTTTGAAAGCCTAGACAGGTGCAAAATTGGAATACTGTAATATTCCAATTCAAATAGGAAAAATTAAATGGGCCTTATGAATATACAATTAAACTTGTATAATCCTAAATTACCGTACATTCTACATTTTATATGAAGAATAATTATAAATGCAGCATAAACAATTTAAAATGTATAATGAGATCTTTATAAATGAAGCTAATTATAATAGGATAAATTTGATATATGCTCCATAAACTATTTTTCTTAGTTTCATATTACCATAAACTAGTATCCCTGAGGCTATATGTTCCAGGCAATTGTTCTCTACAAAAAGTATTCTCTTCCAGAATGCAGCTGTCAAAGTGCATGTTTCTATGGTTCAGTACTGTAATATAACTGAGTGTATGAGGACATAGCCATGAAACAGTTAAATTCAGAATAGTCAATTCTAGAATCTCAAAATAATTACTCACAGAAGCGCATTCCCTCATTAATTTGAACCCTCCAGAAATATTTATGAGAATTAGAGAACCCATTATCGATCCAGACACCATTACAGGTGTGAGATCAAATTGTACAAAGTCACGTACTTGTTTCATAAGACTTACAGTTTAGGTGAATAGACACATTGCATATAAGAAAATGTAAATATATATATATATATATATATATATATATATGGTAATGCTAATGTCACCAATACAGTAGTGTAAAGAGCGAAGTGACTATCAAGTCGGGTAATGCGGAGCATGGGGAAACTATAAATTCAATGGCACCTCTGTTCGCTTGTACTCAGAGTGAACTACAAAATAGAGCATCAGAACTTTCAAGTGTCTCTTTTTTCCTAAGTGTTTTTGAGATTTTTCTATCACTAAGCAACTTAGAGTATCTCTTGTTCTTTACCTAAAATGAAATATCCACCTTTTTTATCAGCTTAAAAGTAAAACATTTTAATATAATTTAAAAATTATGATATCCGTGTATTGAAAATTTAAATATATTAGCAAGTGACATAATTTTATCAATTGTGTAGCAAGTATTAACATTTAACATTTTATTAAGAATGAGAGATTGTCTTTAATTCTGCATACTTTATAGAGAATATGAATCAATTTTCAGTGTAGGAGACAAATTTCTCTTTATATACACATAATTTGATACTTTTTATAACAATAATAAATAATTACCTCTGTGTGTCCAGTATTTTCTGGTAAGAAAACTAAAATTGATATTTGATTCTGAGTAAAAATGTTAAATATGATCACAAACTCTGTGTTAGGTTCTAGCTAATAATCTTTCAATGTACCTTGCTGTTGTTGTTACAGCAGGTTGTTGAATGGGGATAATGTAACCTCCTCTAAGATGCAGTCCTATTTTGTCTGCTGGAAGACTCATTTCCACCCGTTGCTTTCTCCATGGCCTTTTTGCACCCTAATTTGTAAAAGATAAAACAATTTTTACTATTAGAGAGGAACTTGAACTCCATCTCATGAGAATTAAAATTTACATACAGAAACAATTCTTATCATGAGTAATTGACATCATCTAAATGAATATTAATATATTGTTTTCTGACTTTCAGATAAAATTATTCCTTTCAGTTTATTGAATAAAGTATAGATAAGTTCACACTATCAAAAATACAAAACATTAACATAAACAAACTTATTCCTTACTACAATATTTCTCAAATATTCTTCACCCACCCCACTTGAGTTGTTTTAATCTAATCATATTTAAGGAGAAGTATTTTCTTAAGCATTATTTCTAGAAAAATATATGATATTTATTTGATATATATTGATATATATGAATAAATGAATATATTTCTAGCAAGTATAAGTGCATGCAAAGTAATGTTTTTTAGGATGAATGCTCAAGAGGTCTTGGTCAAATAATAAAAAGAGATAGGGTGAATGAATGCTGCTATTTTCCCTATCCAAGGTTGAAAAGCAAAAGTTTTACACATGGTTGAAACTATCATATTATGCAATATAGAATATTTTCTCACTACTCTATTCTAGCATTAAGATAGATACAGAAAACAAGATAAATGTATTCAAGTATGTCACTACTCTTTCTACAATTACTCCCTTTTTTCCACAATTTTAAAATGCCTATCTCTTTATACAAAGAAATATAAGTTCATATTAAAGATTAGCTCATGTAAAATGTATTTACATAGTTTTTTGCAGAATTTTCAAATTTTAAATTATTTATAATAGCAGAAATCTTAATTTTCCATGTATCTATGTTTGAAAATGTAATGCTTGTGAGCCCATCAGTATATAAAAGTACTTACTGTTTCATAATCATACCAAACAGCATCAGGAATGTATGCACTCACTGTCTCTGCTCCCTAAATTAAAACAAGATAATGCATATGTTATTGTTTTTTAAAGTTATAATTCTTAATAAATACACACTTCACAAATGATATGTTGGGTTTCTATAGTTAGGGAGGGAGAAAACTTTTTATGTGTTCACCTTGAGTATTTCCCAGGGATTGGAGTCAAAGAACTATTTTATCAGGTTTTGATAATAACATAATATAAACAAATAAAAATCAAAGAAATACAGATAACATTAGTTTAGGTGTTAACTAAAATAATGCATGCATGTGTTTGTATGACCATAAATAAAATGCTAACTGAGAATGTGAATAAGTCCATTCCTCTATTTAAAATTAATTTTAAATAGGACCCACATGATTAATTCCATTATTTTTTCAAGAGTTTTTTTTATCCGCTGATTTTAAAGTTCTCTTTTGCTTATAATTTAGCAAATTTCAGTTTTTTTTTTTTTTATTTTAGTGAGACTTCATTTTGTTCACTCTAAGTTTGACTTGGGTTAAATAAATAAAGCTTTTTTTTTTTTTTTTGGAGAACACTAATTTTATAAAATTCCCTTACCCCCAGCTCGATGTCACCTACTTGATAAGAATGGATCTACTTAATATTTTTATGTTTTTGAAGTATTTTCAGCATTTTAAAATTCAATTAGTTGTGTATTAACTTGAAGTAGCCCAATTAGTAGCATTTGTTACTCATATATTTTGTAATGTGGTATGAATTTGGTTATATAAACTTCCCTTTAAGCAATGTGTTTATTAAAGTTTTAAAACCTACCTGTGTCAAAACAGGAGTAATGAGTAAAGCGGGGCCCCATAAAAACTCTCTGTCCTCAATCCAGCTGTTTGTATCCTCATAAAACCTAGTAATAATTCAGGTATTTAAGAGACAACAATACAACTTGTTTAGCAAAATTCTCTGTTCAATTAACATTTCTGTTTTTTCTCATAACTGCTATTAGCGGTGGTTTTACTTGTTGATATGTCATTTGAAGTAGACAGTTTGTACTTCCTTTATGATTCACCTGATAGTCAAGAAGGAAGAGAGGTAGGAAGCAGGGAGAAAGGAAGAAGAAAAGAAGGAAGGGAAGAAGGAAGAGAGGCAGGAAACACGTTCATCTGGTGTTCAATAAAATCTATCACAGATAACATGATTACATTTTATCTGTAATAAACAACTCTTGTGTTTATTTTTCTCTTATAGGTTCATCAATATCAGAAATAACTCATATTCTTTTTTCTTTGTAAATTTTTCATTATAAGCTCCAGTTTTATCCTGTATTTCAATGGGTCTTGAAGTCATTTCCAGAGAAAAGGCCCTACTTTGATGCAATGTACTAGGATAATCAGAGTTTACTTTTGTTCTCTACTGTTCTACACTCTTGATGAATATTTTGGATGATTTTCACAATGTAAATGTGGTGTGCTTTAGCAAGTATATACATTATCTATCTTTTTTCCTTGTAAGTTCTATCTAGTTCTCACAAGTCTAGCTTTATCCTGTATAATCAACACAAAATTAATTATATTGAGTACTGTCATTACATAATTCATCAAATTGTTTATACAAATTTAAAAGCAAGCAGCAGAAAATAAATTGATGGCTTATTTCTCTTTTATATATACATAAGTTTGAATACATTTTAGAAGATATGAATCTTATCCTTAGTACTTACTCATGAAGAACTGGCCTTGCTACTGTTTCTCCAAACGCATGGGCTTTGTAAAATAGAGTATAGAGGAAAGGCAATAAGGTATAGCGGATATTTAAGTAGTGCCGAGATGACTTAACCAAAAGTGAGTCTTGTCCAAAAAATGCAGGATCCTGATGCTGTGTGATAAAAACAAAGATTAAAATTTAAAAAAAAATTGATACAAGAAAGGAAATAAAAATAGAAATATTTTAATCTACTTTTAAAAATCAAGTTGCCTAACTTTTAACTTGTTTATAAAATATTAACATTAGTCTTAGTTTATCATCAAAATGTCTAAATATTTCAGTGTTTGTGTTTTCATTAAGTTACATGAGGGTACTTCAAAAAGCACATTATATAATATAATTAAAAACTAAATTGATTTTGGTTTAAAAATGTTTTAAATCCATGAAAAGTTTCTTCAAAATATACATTTTCCATGAACTCATTAAAATTCTTTGTATCTTTTATTGAGTTTCACTTTAATGTGGAAATTTCTCATTTAAATACACAGAAGTAATGAAGAAATGGATAGGTTTTTAGTGGTTAATAGTGGTAGGATGAATTCTTGGCTCTAAGTTTCTTCATGCTTCCTTGCACCTATCTTCTCTTGGTAACTGCAGAATTCACTACTAAAGGTGGAGGGTACCTTACTGGCAGTCTGAGTTTATAATCAGCCAAGTGACATTCTCTGGCCGACGAGATGTTAGGACCCATGACACATGAAAGCAAAGGCTTGAAATGTGTTTTCCTAAGGACATGCTGTCTGCTGCCTTGCCATCAGCATTAAAAGAATAATCACAGTCAGTTTTCTGACTCAGGAACACAAGGAACAAAGTTGCTGGGCCTGCCTGCAGACTTCCAACATGAAGCCCAATATGTGTGCTGTGTCCATGCTATATCAACTTACTCCCTCACAAGTTTAGATCTGCTGCCATAGGTAAGAAAATTACTACCTTTCTAGATCCAGAATGTATTATGTTATTTTGAAGTCATGTTTTCCTTTGGCTGCTGCTGACCATTGAACAAGCATGATGGCAATACTATGTAGGCCTTTTCTGGGAAATACAGGATTATTTTATGGGTCAATTTTTTTCCTATTGACCTGACTAAAACATTGTTGGAACTGGGCTGAAGTATATGACACTCCCTACCAAACCGCCTTTTCCCTTTTGTCTTTTATTTTATTTTATTTTTTTAAGGCAGAGTGGACACTGTGAGAGACAGAGAGAAAGGTCTTCCTTTTTGCCGTTGGTTCACCCCCCAGTGGCCGATGTGGCCGGCTGCACCGCGCTGATCCGAAGCCAGGAGCCAGGTGCTTATCCTGATCTCCCATGGGGTGGCAGGGCCCAAGCACTTGGGCCATCCTCCACTGCCTTCCCGGGCCACAGCAGAGAGCTAGACTGGAAGAGGGGCAACCGGGACATAATCCAGCACCCTGACCAGGGCTAGAACCCGGGGTGCAGGTGCCACAGGCAGAAGATTAGCCTATTTGAGCTGCAGCACTGGCCCCCTTTTCATCTTTAACAATTTCAGGCGTGAACTCTGTTCTAAAGGTTCTCTCCACTCTCTTCTGCTCCCTCCCCTTTACGCTCCACAAGAATTTCAACTTGCAATCTCTAGTATGTCTCATACCATCTTGTCATCTGCTTTATGTGGAGAATAGAAATGAATAGAGTATAAAGTAATTAATATGGTGATCCTCTGCGGACACACATTCCTTGAACATATCTTTAGGGTGGATCATGCGGTCACTGATATCCATTTTGGGACTTCATTTCTGGCTGTGATGCCTCTTCGAAACTGAGCTGAGCAACTGTCACTCATCTCAGATAATGCTCTGTATGCAATCAATGTTTGAACATTAAAAAAGTTATTAACCAAAATGTGTTAGTTGACTCATGAGTTAAGTAAACTACACCAATATCTTTTTTTTTTAAATTCACTGTGAGAAATGATAATATGCTGAATCTTCAGGTTGAAAGGAGAACTGTCTATTCCTTGTACTTTTTACCTCACCTGTTAAGACTAATGTTTTGTAAGTGTTAGCTTTGCTTTACTCAACAGCTTTATCCCAAATTTATTTATTATTGAAATACTCTGGACTCAAATAGCTTTGAAATTGTCTCTAATTTGTCGTTTCTCTTTAGAAAAATTGAAACTGGAAATTCTTGATAGTGTATTATATTTTTATGGGAGAAAAATTGCCTTGAACCTACATACCGATACTCAAAAAGATTTGGCTCTTATTAAATAAAAAGTGTTATTAAACACAGTAGTGCTGATTTATTATAGTTGTATATGGTTAGACTTAAATTAAATATTGATGTTATTGATGTTATGTGTGCATTTTGTACTATGTGTTCCTTATTCGACTATTTAAAAAGAATTAAAGGAGCTTCTCAGTATATTAGGTTCTCAGGGTCACAACAAATGCATAATTACCATAATACAGTTCTCATTAATTCTCAAGTTAATGTGATATTAATACAAAAAGAACATACAATGTAGCTATGGCCTTCAGAAAATGACTTACAACTATTTATGAATTATGATATCAAGTTTCAAAATATATCATATATATAAATTTAATGTATTCTTAAAAATGTGACTTGCTCTATTTTAAAATGTGGAGAAGTACAGCAAAACATACTTACCTCAAATCCATCAGCATTATGATTTCTGGAAAACGGATAAAAGGCCCCAAGTTGCATCCACCTTCTGCAAAGCTCTTCTGTGGTTTCAGCCTGAAATCCACAGATATCTGCACCAACCTAAATAACAATATATCCATTATTCATACTGTTAGGGTTATCACATTTGTGTAAAATGTCACATTTTATGCCTAAGCTAATTTGTATTATTTAAAATCTCCTTTATTGTCTTTATATACTCTTTCATAAACCAGTTTTCTTTTTTATCTTTGCATCAGCCTTGCCCTGATTACACTATATCACATACTTTTTTCTTCAGTGTCTCTGTATATATTTTCCTAGCCTCACGTATATAATTTATTTTCTCTTGTGACCTAATCATCAATTCACTATACAAAGATCAAATTACGTTATTAATATATGTTGGTTCTTAAAACAAAATGTCCTTATTGATTTTTCTCATTTATATTTTTGAAGATATAAAATAGATAAAAAGTGTGAATTTGTATTGAGTTTAAGAAATTATTTCAAATAACATTCTGATATTCCCACTCTATACCAAAGGACTCACTAGGAAACACTATCATAAATTTAATATTTAACTTTTAGAAAGTTTTCTTTATTTTTTACATGAAAACATATGCACTTATAAACAATATATAGGATCATGTTACATATTAATTAACTTTATGTAAATGGTACATTTTATGCATTGCAATATGTTTTTTTCTTAAAAGGCAATGTTGTTAATCTTATCAATATTATTTTGGTGCTGTATTGTATAGTGTTACATGACTTTACAATACTTCTTTGAAGTTAATATATAAAATGAAAAAAAAATCCTTACAAATTCTATGAGATATATATATATATATATATATAGGATTATATTTCTAATTAATCAGAAATATGCTTTTTATGAGATAACTGCTATCATTTACAAGCACTATGGCAAAACATGAAAGTTCCTACTACTCATTACCTTTCCAAATAGTTTATGGCTTTATTTATAATTTCTTTTAAAAATTATATATATTTGAAATGCAAGGTCACAGAAAAAGAGAGAGAGAGAGAGAGAGAGAGAGAGAAGATTCAGCAAGAGAATGAGATCCTTCATCAGCTCACACTCCAAATGGCCACAATGTCCAGGACTGTGGTGTGCTGAAGTCAGGAGATAGGAGTGTCTTCCAAGTCTCCCTCATGAGTGAGGGACCCAAGCATGTGGGCCATCTTTTATTGCTTTCCAAGGCACATTAGCAGGGAGCTGGATAGGAAGTGAAGCAGCCAAGACTAGAAACAGCACCCAAATGGAATGCTAGTGTCACAGGTAGTGGCTTAATCTACTGTGCCACAATACCAACCGCTATGTCTTTTGACATTTAATTTTTATCACTTGTTTATACAAAATGCAAATTTTTATTTTTGAGACAACTCATTTTAATTTAATTACATCACCAAAGTTTATTTGCATTTCTCATTATTAGAGAAATTGGGAATATTTTTATATTTTTGTTGCATCTATAAAATCACCTGCTATGCATCCTTACTAATTTTATAATTTTTCTTGTTTTATATAGATTTGCAGTATGCACGTTTTCTTGAGCATTAATAATTTATTGGCAATATGCCTGGAAAATACTTCCCTATATATGATGCTTTTTATTTTTTAGCTTTGTAAAATACTTTTTGATGAACAAAAGTTTTAATTTTCTTGAGGTCAAGTTTATGTTTCCCATATGATTTGTGCCCTTTGTGTTCTACTTAATTATACCTCTAACCTAACATCATAAATTCACTATCTTCTAAAATGGACAAAATTCAATTTCAAAACAAATTTCACACATGATACCAAGAGTCAATTTCTGTGTATATGGTATGAGAAACGGACACATTTTATTTTTCACTTTAAATGGGTACTCAATTGCCTATGTGAATAGCTGATACATTTCCTCACTTAACTACAGCGTTGGTGCTTTAACAAATTCCCACATAAGCATGGGCCTGTCTTTTTTTAACCTTACCATTCTATTTACATATCAACCATCCAGTATCATTTTGTTGATTACTATAACTTTATCAGGTATGTCAAATCTTCATTTTTTTGTACTTTTAAAAAAAATGCATTGTCTTCCACCTGAAGTCTAGAATAATCTGCTTTGTTTTATTGATTGGTTGTAATAAATATTTTATATTAAAATGCATTATAATATTGAATACCTATTTTCTTTTTGATAAAACATCCTATAAGTTGATATGTTTTGTTAAATTTTCAAAATCATCTTTGTATATGTCTTTTTAAATATTTTCTCCAGAGACTTTCTTTTGTTCATTAATTTATTATCCTATTTTCATTACCTGAATCTTTCATAAGGTTTGTTCTTTTATCTCTTTCCATTCAAATTCATGCATTTCACTCATTAATAACAAGTCTCTGCTTCTAATTTAAGCTTTCATTTTTTCTAAATATTAATTTAGCTCATTTTCACTGGTGGTAGTAAGAAGTAAAATTGTTAACATTTAGTTATAGACTCATTTTCTTTTTCCATTAATATTCAGTTTAGTTTTTGACTCAAGGATAATTTGATACTTTTTTTTTAGTTTCCTGATGCACAATTGCATGTGTTTGTCCATGTGTTCTCTGTGTCTGTGCCTGTCAACTGTTCTGTTTGGTTGGTTAGCTTTTGGTGTTCATCTTACTTGTGCAAGCTATGAAAGAAAGAATACATGAATCATTATAATTTCCTAAATATTTTATATTTTTGTTATGTGTTTTTTATGTTTAGTCTTGGGCATCAATCTTACACTTTTTTATTTGATATAATCAGAGACTTTCCAGAATTCATACATTTAGAATTTTCTATTTTGTTCACTTTCAATATGTCTCTGTTCTCATCTTTTTATCTTCTAGGTATAGGAAATATCTTTATTATCTTTCTAATTCTAATCTGATAATGTAGTATTTTATAGTTTTTTTTAAATAAACACATTTGACATTTAGTTTTATAACAAAAATATTTGGATTTATCCATATCATCTTATCTGGTACTTTGTTTTATCATAAAAGCTTTTTCAGTGCTTTGTTTATATTTATGTTTGTTTTCTGAATTTACTCAAATAAGTAAATTTGTTAATTCCACTGTCTCACACTAAGGTTTTGAATATTAAAGAATTATCCATATTCTCATTTTCCCATAAATTTTTAAAGCACACTGAGATTTTTTTGATATACCTTTTAATCTTTTCACCAAAAAAAATTGTTATTAAACAATTAATTTAATTTGTTGCCCTATATGTGCTGTATGAAATAGACTTACCAAAGGCATTCCAAACAAACCGAACTCTAGCATCCCAGTGATAGACCATTCCATTTGTTCCCAAGTAGCCGTATTATCTCCTAGCCAATGTGCAGCATGTCTTCCACTTCCAGCAAAAGTTGACCGAGTAAGGATGAAGCCTCTCTTGTTAGGGAAAACTCTTTCTACAGCTCTAAAAAAAAAAAAATCAAACAAACAAAAAAAAATTAGAAAAAATAATCAAATTAAGAAAAAATATTTCTTTTTAAAATAAAATTGCTATATATAAGTTGTAACATATTCATTTTCAATCTCTGTTTATAATTCCAAAGCAAAACCAAGGTATTTTTAGATATTTTGTCATGTTTGTATTTAGCTATCAACATTTTTTATTTGACCTTCGTATTTATATCAAGACCTGTATTTCAACAACAATTGCATTATAGGATATTTACACAATGCTAGAAAATAAGTAATCAATAAATGTTTGTTCTGTTATTGTATTTTTCACCAAAGAAACCTATTATTTAAGGAATACAAACTCCATACATTTCATAAGTACAATTTTAGGAATGCAGTGATTCTTCACCGTACCCACCCTCCCACCCACTTTTCAATCCCTCCACTTCTTGCCTCTCCCATTCTCAGTCTATTCTCTACTAAGATCCATTCAGATTAATTATACACAAGAAGACTAACTCTATACTCAGAGTTCAATGATTTGCACACACAAAAAAAAAACTGTTGAGACAAGAGCTGTTTAAAGTCATTGCATCTTGAAGATAATTTCATTTCTTTTTTATTAGAAACTTAATGAACTTTAACGAAGCATCCAAGAATGATACCTCATGTTCCTTTATATGCAAGTATTTTCATAATGCATTAGAAAGTTCCTTGGATGAATACTCCTTAGAATGCTATGCTTTAATGGAAACTTTTTTTTGGAAAAAGAGTTAAGAGTATGTTCTAGGGATACAGTTTTCCACAAACTTCTTATTATAAACTTCATCCTTAGGAAATAATTATGTCCTCAGATTGCAAGCATAATCAAAATTTTGAAGGATAATTTAAATGTACAAATTAAGAAAGATTCCTGGTTAATTACATATCTTGATGTTCCCGATAATTGAGTTCCAAATTCATGTATATTGGTAAAGAAACGGATATTTTCAAAGCCCTAAGATTTTAGCATCAAAATATTTGTATTAACTTTATTTTCTTTCTTACTCTTGCTACTGTCTTACTACATCAATAAATTAACAAAAACATTTCTAAACAATAAATATAAAATAAGTTTTTGAATGAAAGTTAACTTACCTTTCAGTGGCTATAGCCATGCTATATCCATATAGGCTATGAACATCATACTGTTTTCCCCAGTACTGCACAGCATCCATGCAAAGTGTTTTGGAATACATGAGTTTGTCAACAATATCTTACAGAAAATATAAAAACATAACATAAATGTTATCTTACCGTGTTAGTCTTTTATCTCTATGTATGATGTGCTATGTAGCTTAAAACACATTGAGAGATGGCACTTTCATTAAGTTCTAATTAAGTTCCACTATCCATTCCTTTTGAACGTGGAATAACTACTAGATGCATATTAACTCAGTAAATACTCTTCTTCTTATCTCTGATTACTGAATTTCTAGAAAAATAATTCTATCAAGTATACAAAAATACATATCTATATTACATCATAAATTTATAAACTCATTTTAAACCATTATAATAGAACCACATTTAAGAAAAATCCAAGGGAGAAAAAGTTTTGGTTTACTAGAATAGAAACATTGGTTTCAGGATTTCAAAATTATACCATAGATTGTGACTTATAAATATATGATGGGGGCTGGCACTGTGGTGCAGTTGGTTAAGCTTTCACCTGCAGTACCAGCATCACAAATATGCACCAGTTCTACTCCCGGCTGCTCCTCTTCGGATCCAGCTCTCTGCTATGGACTGGGAAAGCAGTAGAAGATGGCCCAAGTCCTTGGGCACCTGCACCCGCGTGGGAGCAGGGAAGAAGCTCCTGGCTCCTGGGTTTGGATCGGCCCAGCTTTGGCCTTTGCGACCATTTGGGGCGTGAACCAACAGATGAACGATCTTTCTGTTTCTCTGTCTGTAACTCTACCTCTCAAGTAAAATAAATTTTAAAAAAATTAAAAAAAGATGTAATTTACAAGCTAAGAAACTTATCCTCAGTTAATGATAATTTGATATGCAAATGAAATTTATTTACCAGGAACGTAAGGTGGATAATTCAGTGTGTTGTCATTACAGCCCTTATTTGAGCCTTGAACAAAGCTGGACACTTCATTCATGTCCTGAGTGGATTTAAAATGAAGAATAGAAAATTTTAAATAATTATAAATCATGTAAACAGAAACTCTCTGATCAATTAAAAATGTTTTTATTTAAGGCAACCATGATGTTCTTTCATTCAAAGACAAATACAAGCTAACAATCTAAAAATAAAAAGGATATATCTTTTAGAAAACAGATATCCTAGAATTGAGAGACTTTAAAGAAGCATAATATATTCATTTACTTATTCTTACTTATTCATTTATATATAAAACATGTTCATTGTAAATATTAAACTACTATTTTCTTATATTTTTAAGATTTACCCATTTATTTTAAAGGCAAAAAGAGAGAGAAGCAGAGATACACAGAGAGAAAGATCTTCCATCCGCTGGTTCACTCCCCCAAATGGCCACAATTTCCAGCGCTGGGGCAAGCCATAGCCAAGATTCAGGAATTTCTTCCAGGTTTTCCCCATGGGTGGCAGAGGCCCAAACACTGTACCATCCTCCACTGCTTTCCCCAGGCCATCAAGGGTTAGCTGGATAGGAAAGGGAGCAGCTATGACATTAACTGATGCCCATATAGGATGCCAGCTGTGGGCCAGGCTGTGGCTTCACCCACCATGCCAAAACATGGGTCCCTTAATCTGCTCTGTTTTGAATTTTTGTCAGTCTTCTCATTGTGAGTCTAATGTCAAACATATATTTATTCATTAAACATATACTGTCCCTGATAGCATTTATCTACTTTCTATGATATGCTAAGCACATATTTAACAACATATTTGCCTTATGCACTTTCCCATACTCAGAGAATTAAAATGAAGGGAAGGTGTTAGGTTTATTGGTTAAGACACTTACATCGCAAATAGGAGTGACTGGGTTCAATTTCTGACTCCAACTTCCACTAATGCAAACTCTGGGAGGTAATGGTGATGCCTCACTAACAGTCACTAAAGTTAATAAAGGGACATAACAGTTACACAGGCAATATATGAAATAATTGCTATTCCTGTTTGTGTTATATTTATGCAAACTTGCCATAAAAGTTTGAAGATCTTCCAGTAATCACTTAGTGAAAAATTGATTTGTTTTGTAGTAAAGAGTTGAGAGTGGCCAAGTGATTAGGTTCCTGCTACCCATGTGGTTGACCTAGATGAACCTCTTGGTTCCTGCTCATTCCTGATCACTGGGGCCACCTAGGGAGTGATCCAGAGGATGGATGATCCCTCTCTCTCTCTGTTTCTCACTCGCTCTCCCTCTTTCTGTAACTCTGCCTTTCTAAATAAAGTAAATCTTTTAAAAAAATAGCAATACTTTTCATAGAACCCTGTTAATATGATTGTCAGAACATGGTCATTTATCAGCTCACAAAATAAGTCTTCTTCGACAATCATGAAGATAAATTATTAACCTACTAACAGAAAAACACTTTTATTTATTTTTGGTACATTTTATTTCAGATGTAGCTTTTATATATTATTACCTTTCATTAATATGTCTAAAATATATAAATTTGACTAAGTTTGGTCTCTAGAAAATTCCACAGTACCTTTCTCTAACTTATCCAAACAATTTAAATGACATTATAATTATTTAATATTATGTAAAAGTGAATTCAATTAGCATTTTCAGTATTACAACCAATAGATTAAAAACATTCTAAGCATCAGTGCTTTGATAGTACACTGTACCTAAAGGTATTCAAATCTTATTCAGTAAAACCACTATGGAAGACAGTATGGAGATACATCAAAAATCTGAATAAAGACCTACCATATGACCCAGCCAACCCACTCCTGGGAATTTACCCAAGGGATATGAAATCAGTAAACAAAACACCTCCATGTTTATTGCAGTTCAATAACAATAGCTAAGACATGGAATCAACATAAATGCCCATTAACTGAAGACTGCGTAAAGAAATTATGGGATATGTACACTATGGAATACTACACAGCAGTAAAAAGAGTGAAATAGGCCAGTCCCATATTGGACAGATACCATATGTTCTCCCTGATCTGTGAGAACTAATAGAGTACCTAAAATAGAATCTGTAGAAGTGAAATTGACTTTGAGAAGGGATGATTTGAGCGCCTTTGTCTTGACTAAGAAGGAACAGTTTCATTTTCTTTGTTTTTTTGTCGTTTTTTTTTCTTCATACTATGTGTTGAATTATTTACTTAGCATAGAGTTAATCATGTGTGTATAAAGTCAATTAAAATATATTTCAGTAAAAAATAAGAGTGAGAATAAGAGAAGGAGGAGGAAATTTGTAACTGTAAAGCTGTATAGTTCTGCATACATTCCTATGGACATATTTCTAAGGGTACAGTTTAAAAACTTGTCATGGGACTCCAAATCCCATTAAACTTTGTGATAAAAACACCATCTTAATTGTTAAAGTGTTCATATTAAGTGTTAAAGGAACATATATATAGGATTAAGTGTTAAACAGATCTTACAAATAGGATTAAGTACCTGATAATAATAATACACATAATTAAAAAGAAGAGAATATCCAACATGAGACAGAGTCCACATAGCAGACTCATTGAATGACAATCACTTTAAGTAACACTCTGACCTCAGAATCAGCCTTTAAAGTTAAAGCTTCCTGGTCTGGCTGAAAAGCTGATGAGAGCATTTCAGGCATGGAAAGCCAAGACATTGTGGCAAAAAATACCCTACATGAAGGATCTCTGTGAGTGAGACCCCAGTAGAAAGAAGTAGCCATAAAAAATGGATGTATCTTTCTCTAAAGGGAGGAGAGAACTTCCACTTTGTTTATGGCCTTGTCCAAATACTGACGGAGTTTGTGGATTCAAAAGGCTTCCAAACCTAGGCAGCTCATTTCAAGAACCTCAGGTGGTCACTGACATCATACATAAGAGTGTTACTTGTTGAGTTAACAAGAGTCACTGTGTACTAACTCCCCATGCAGGACCTCTGTCCTCAATGATTTGTATTGAGAGTTAACTGTAAAACTAGTTCTCAAACTCTGTGTTTCTGTAGGTATGTGTGCAAATTGTTGAAATCTTTATTTAGTATAGAGTTGGTCTTCTGTGTTAATTGAAAATGAATCTTAATGAAGGATGGGACTGGCAAGGGGAAGAAGGTGGAGGAGGAAGGGTAGGAGTGTGGGTGGGAGGGCTGATATAGTGGGAAGAATAACAATATTCCTAAAGTTGTACTTATGAAATTTTTATTCCTTAAAAAATAAATTTTAAAAAAAGAAATGCTTAAATGCAAAAATAAAATCTTATTCTGATCATCTTGTTCTCCTAGTAACTTCATCTAGGAATTGTTGACACCATTTGTAGTGATGTTTCTCAAGATCACTATTCTTAAAATCCACTGAAAAATATGTTTAGTAATCTGGTGGCATTTCATACTTTCCCACTTAAACGAAACCTATATAAACACAGTACCAATGTTAAAAGAATTTGTAAAGGAATTTAATGTTACTAGGAATCATATAAAATATGGAGAGAGTATAGCCTTATTAGTGTCCAGTTATTTGTATATATAAATTTATTTGGATACATTTTCTCAATGAATTCTAAGTTTCTAAAAATGATATATTAAATTTTTATATTTCTTTGGAGAATTCTGCTTATTAGATTCTTTTAAGTATGAAGCCATAGCAACAACATGATTACCAAAAATGCCTTCAAATTCTAATAACATAAGTGACTTTTGAATTTTAAAAAATATTGGCTAATACTTTTTTATTTTGAAATCACAGCCTCTGTTAATGATATCAAGTCTGTAGGTTTTTATTTCTCAAACATTAGATTATCTCTAAAATTTTGAAAAAAGAATTCTAGTGTATAGCACTTTATATGCAAAACTCTATTTTCCAATAACAATTTTATATCATATATTGCAATGATTTTAATATTTAAACTTGAAAACATTGGCATGAAAACTACATATCTAGTAAATTATAAAACTGCTTTCAAATTTGATGTAAAAATAAAAGCTCAAGAGTTAAAGGACAAAATTTCTGTTCACTGAGTAATCATTCTATCAGGAAAAATAAAGAAAGTGAAAATTTAGAGAAACTACTAAGAAGTAGGATTTAGCAATTATTCAATGATAGCAAACAGAATATCCAATGCTAATATTGAATATACATTTGCTAATGTTGAGTGAACTTTGAAAATATATAGATTTTCCTGTAGTGTTTTTTAAGGATTGTCAAAATGCTCTGTGTTAGTATTGTTAAAAAAAAATTCTTCCTTTCTCAGCTGCTTTTTTCTCTCCCATCCCTTTCTGTCTTTGAATATGAAAAGGTATTTCAGTCTTCAAAGGATGAAGGAATTCTCTTCTACAGAACAATCTTAATGTATAAAGTGCCTTTACAATTGTTATTCTTGTCTAAAAAATGTAACTGTTTCTTAACTGGGATTTTTAAAAAGGCTGAAAATATATAAATTAAATAAGAGCTTGAATGAAAAATAAATTTCAAGTTTAGAGTGTGAATTGTTTTTTTTTTTTTCTTATCAGTAACTATATATTACCTATGGGATCTCACTGATTTTATACCAATAACTAAAACCTCACCATCTTCATTCCATTTCGACATTTATAGAAATCTTTAAAATGTTGCTAACCAGTTATGACTTCCATGACACCACAATAAAACATTATTTTTCAATATTGATATGCCTCGCATTGTTACAGGAAAGTACAATGGATCCTATGAATCAAAACAACCAGAGGAAATACAGGCAGCAATACAAAGTTTATTATGCTTCCTTCCAAAACTCTGTAGAGTTGTAAAATTTTTGAAAAAAAGAATTCCCATTGTCCTCTCTATGTTCAGACTTCTCTGACATTTTTTTTCTATAATACAGAATTCTTGGATCATCAGATAGCTTCATCCCCTAAATGTGGCAATAAGTCCCATAAAAAAGACACGAAATCTTGAATGCCTTCCAGTATTATTTTATATCATGAGTTTAAAGGCAGGCTATCAATCAATACAAATACAAAACATCATTCAAAGGGCCTAATAAATACTAGCATTTTTGTTTCATGTTTCAAAAAACCTGGAGTTTTGTTTGTTTCCGTTATTTCATAAGAAAACACTAAACCTATTGGCAATTTTGATTATTTTATACATAGTTAATTAAAAAGAAAATTTGAAAATATAAGGGATTTTTCAGACTCATATCATTTGACTATTGTAGACCTTAATTTTTGGAGTGTACTGATACAAATTTCTCCAAATCTCATTAACTGACTTACAGATAAACATTTAGTCACAAAGATGTAACACCTTAGTTAAAGAAAAGTAATTTGTTTTGTACTATGTATTATTAGAGAAGAAATTTTCAATTTGCAGTTTTAGTTTTGCTTTTTTCTAACCTTAAAACATGATAGTGTGATACCATACATCCTAGAAAAATATCTGATAATAATTTTCATGGGTAAACATTCGTTGACCAAAATCACTGGTTTAAAATAACTACTTACAATCCAAAGTCCATCATAATTCACTTCTTGATGGAAAATATTGCATTCATTTGCCCACCATTCTATGCAGTTTGGACTGGTGAAATCAGGAAATACTGTATATCCTGGCCAGACCTAGAATAAATCATTCACATATACATATAAATAAAAGTAAAAATAAATAACGGGAATTTCAAACTACTTTCTTTAAGAATAGTAAAATATTAAAGTTACAAAATTGCACTTCTTTAAGGTCTATGTGACTCAGGCACCATCCATATTCACAATACCCTCAGTCATACTTTAAGATGCATTTGGGAAAGAAGAGTATAAGTAAAGAAAGATTATAAAGTATTTAGGATTGGAGAAATATAAGAACATGAGATAAGGCCAGTATTTTGGCATCAACTAAATTTATTTCTGAGTATCCATGTAGGTTAGGTTAACAAACAAACAAAAAAAATTGATAGAAACCCCAAATAGTCTTGGTCTGATAAAAAAATCACATTATTTTATATAAAAAGAAATTTGTTTCCAAGAAGGTCAAGAAAAAATATTTTCTAATTTTAATTAACAAATAATGCACACTATATACTTGGCATTGATCCAAGTGCTTTTATAATTATTCTCATTTAATCTTTGTAACTTCGGAAGGTGGGTGTTATTTCTATCACAAGTATACAAATGAGGTACGTACTAAAATGATCCCCATCATACAGATAAAAGAATTAATACACAGGGAAAGTAAATAAGTTGTTGAACATCACACCGCTAACAACTGCAATGGTAGTGATGTGAACCAGGGCAATCTTATGCTTGAGTCCATGCTGTAAACACTGTATATTCTCTGATGCCTCTTTATGCTTCTTCAAATTATTTTATAATATTTTAATTAAATTACAATAAAATTAATAGAAAAGAACTTCAACTTCAAATAAATTACAATAAATTATATTGTTTTATATCCAAGTAATCCATATTGGCATTCTAATCTGTATATATCAAAAAGAATAGGTCTTAAAATTATATTCTGTGGTATATAGAGAGAAGATACATTGATAGATGGATTGAAATAGATATATTGATGGATTCTATAGCTAAGAGAACATGTGACACTAATGGAGCTCATAATAATTAAATATTCTTTCACTAAGAAATTTAGCTTTATGAATCTAATGAGAAATTGTTAAGATATTCTTCATTGTTGTAAATAATGCTATAATAAATATGTTTCTGTAAAGTGTTATTTTTTCCTTCTTGTACAATTATTTTCAACTTAATCACAGAAGTGTAACTGCCAACTAAATGTGCCTAGATATTACTGTGGTTTTGATATATCCTACAAAGTTGTCCCCCAAAGAATGTTTGCACTGGCTAAATGTGCATTCAATAGCTAGGAACTTTTCTCACTCTGCTCCTTATTAGCTCTGTAATCTTAGAAAATCTACGGTTCAGATTGTTCACCTGCAAAGTAAAAATTTTAGTCATTACAATCTCATTATTTTATTGTAAAGAGTTAATATAAAACATAAAATTTGTGTGTATGAGTATCCAAGTCTTTTTAGATCATTTTCTTTCAGCATAGACTTCTCAGAATTGTTGCAATGATGTAAGTTATGTATATTTTGTTTATATCAGTTTTATTTATAATACTGAAAATTATGTTATCATCTATTAATTGTTTTGTGATTTATTTAAGAACTATTTTAGTGGGTCCTCTCTAAAATTAGAATTCCTCTCTTCACAATTAGAATATGAAATTGACAGTTGAAAGTACATAGAAATATACAAACACCTATATGCACATGCATAATTTATCAAAACTTTGTTATTGCAGAATAGAAAATCTAATTTACATAACTTTAATGAATATCATAATTTACCTCTCCAACTATTGGTGTAGTCCCATCTGACTCATTTACCCACACATTTTGGGCATTTCCTCTGTCATAGGATTCATATGCTTCTCCACTGACACGCCGATTTATAGAAATTGCAGGGTCCTAATGATATAAAGAAGAAGCTTTAGAAAAATATTTTAAGTTACAAATGTATGAATGCTATATCTTACTGATTTAAAGTCATTCATTACCAAGATAATGACATATTTCTGTCCATGGTCATGCAAATCTTGAACAAAGTCAGGGAGCCCATTATATGCCACTCTATCATAAGTGAAGTCTTTCTTATCTTCCATATAGTCAATATCACTGACTTGTGTATCCTGAAAATTATATCAGAGAATTTTTCAATAAATAGCACTGCAAGAACTAATAGCATGAATTTTTAAGTCCCATGAACTCACATTATAAGTACAATGATTAAAAATAAAACAATTTATGCCCCTTTATTTCATGAAAGAAGCAATGATACTGGTTATGAGTCATTTTTTCCTAATGCTTAAGTACAAAAACGTTAAAAGAGTATTTACATTTTTTCAGGGATAATGAGTAAATATTCATTATGTTTTTTATTCCCATGGGATTCATCATAATGAAAACAAAAACCTCTGAATTTCTAAACAATATTTTTAAAATATATGTCTATAAAAATGTGTATTTAAAAACTGAATGTGATTCTGTTCACAGTTAACAGTATTCTGTTCTAGTATAAATCCTAATCAACCTACAGAATATTATGTAAATTTCAGGTAGGTGCTGATATTAACTATGGAAATAAAGTATACTTTACCACTAAAAAAATCTGTTTCATAATCATATGTGTTATGAAACTCCAATACATTCAACTATACCAGATATACAGTATATATCTTATGTACATAACATCCCTAACAGATTTCCATATTTACATTTATGTGACAATAGTTGACTTAAGACATATATTCCCAGAAATCCTTCATTCTACTTACAAATGGTATGAGAGCTTCCCTGTTTCTTCGTACCACCTCTTTGACTACATCTAGAGAATTGTAATTCCAGCGACTCAGTTGGAATCCAAGACTCCAGTATGCTGGCATTGCTGGTCGTCCAATGAGCTAAAAGTAAATGGACATTTGGTAAGAAAACTTCACACTTAAATATAAATACATTTAGCATGAGTAACTAATAGTCATGTTCCTTTTTTTTTCTTGTCTTTTTTTTAAAGATTTATTTATTTATTTGAAAGTCACAGTTACACAGATTGAGGAGAGGCAGAGAGAGAGAGAGAGAGGTCTTCTATAGTAGTATAACATTCTTAACCATTGATTCAACAAAAATATAAAACAAAGTTTGACAAAACTGTATTTGCAGCAATACTGATAAGCACCAACATTTGTTTCTTTTTAAAGTTTCTGGTTTTTCATTTTTTTGAAGTTTTAGCTCCAAGGAAGGAAGGAATGATAGAAGGGAGGAAGAAAAAGGTGAGAAAGAAGGAGGGAAATATCCTATTAGAATTATATATATGAACTACATTGAATCTGTTCTCTTTGTATTAATATCACATTAATATGACACTTAATGAGAATTGTGTTATAGAAGTTATCATGCAATTGCTGTGATCCTGAAATATAATGTATTAATAAAAATCCTTTAAAATAAAAAGTATATTTTTAAAAAAACTTGGTATTTGAATCTTATACCAATAAAATCATTTCTCTTAACACCAAGAATTATATATGTGAACAGTTGCATGATTTTTATATTTAAGTAAAATTTAAGTATTGTATTCCTCACCTCTCTAAGCTCATCTCAGATTCAGATAAACTGCAGTGTTATTTAACAAGTGAGATTTGTTTAGATTGTAACTTTAAGATCTATGAGCTCAGACTATGATTCAAACTCAACTTGCTCTAGCTCTGAAGATCAGAGCTTGGTTACCTATTGTACACAGGTTCACAGGATTTTAATCAAAATGATGTATGACCTATACATTCTTTACCCTGCTTAGATCCTTTTTTAACTACATAAAAGTAGATCAAGAATAAATGCTTAATATGTAGAATCTCAATGCAGTTGTACTCGGAATATGGATGCCTAGAAGCCATTTTGAAATAAAAAGAGACATACAATAGCATCTTGTATAAGATAATCATAAGATAAGTCATTTACTCATATATTAAAAGAAGGCAAGATTTTAAATATATTCAGCAATAGGTCATGAATTTCTAGTTATTGAAGTATGTAGACACTAAATGAAATGATGGCAGAAAATAGTTTTATAAAATAAACCTGAACACACCTCTTGATACTGTTGAACCACCTGTTCTGGTGTATCTCCTAAAAAGATGTAAAAGTCTAGGATGCCACCGATAACTCTATAGGTTACTATTGGAGTAGGCTGGATGAAAATTTCTACAAAATAAAAATTAGAACAGATTATGTAAATAGTAACATGTTATATACCAAAAATTAATATCTATTTAAACTATTTAATAATATTATTTAACTCTAAGTAATTAAGAAAAAATATATTAAACATATAAATAAGATAGGAGAAATGTATAATTTCATTATGGATAAAACTTGTAAGGGGATATCACATGTACTCCTTTAATAAATAGTGGCAAATGTTCCCCTGCTTCCTTAGAAACTGTACAACAAAAGGTGAGAATTAGTCTTCTTATAGCAAAAAAATTCCAAAATTGCAGTTCAATTAATCAATTAAATTACACATTCTCTGAATATTTTATCACATATTAATTTCTACAATCACTATTTTTATTTAAATTTTTTATTTGTAAGAAATGGTAATTGAATTTCTCTCCATGTAATATATAGCTCCTGCTGTAACCTTAGCTATTTTTATTATAATTTATTTAATTGGTCAATAGACAGTCTATTTTTAAAAGATTCTAAATTACTTTCATTTGATAGCCTAAAAAATCATTTTTATTTATAGTCCCATAAAGACCTATCTCATGTCAATTTGTAGAAGCACGCTAATTTCTCTTGATAAGTGAAATTTATGAGAAATGGAACGCACATCTGTATGAATGTATTTTGGTATTGATCTGAAGGGAAAAGAAAGTATCTATAACCCTTAGAATAGCATACTCTCCTCAAAAGAGAAGCAGTGATATGCAAAACCTATTGTCTCACTAACTTCAAAACCTGCTTATAATAAATGCACTGTTAAAATCGTTAACAGAGTTGGTTCTGACATACAGAGTCTCTGACTGGAATAGAGTGCAGATTAAACATGTTAAGTTAAACCTTAATTAGACATATTATCCTATAAACTGTTCTTACCCATTGCATTGCTGTTCATTAAAAAAACACCAAATGACTTTCCAGTAGTGTCTTCAATACACATGAAGAATGTCTGATGGCCATATAAATTATCATTATGCTAAAAGGAAAAACATGTGAAAATTAAGCTCTGAAGTGCATTTAAAACAAAGATTGTATACATTAAAGTGGTCTTTACACACTCACTTGTTTCTGTATTTTATTCTCCATATGTATATACTAATTTTCTTCATTGTATGTACTGTCTGAAACATTGTAGTACAAAACATATCTAACTTACACACTAATGATTTTATAACATATAAGCTTTATTTATAACATATATGCTTTATTTAAATAAAGAACTTAACTTTATATTGTATTATGAAAAATATATTTTAATTAGAAGCTTATTATAAGTTAATGATACTTTTATCTATTATGCCCCATGTGTGCCGAAGCCACTGCAGGCAATTTCAAGATAATGTCTACTCTCATAAAAGTCTTGCAGTATATTTGGTGAAAGTTGATGAGGAATTGAAAGGGCAGAGACAAAATAGAAAGATACTGACAACAGAACAGGAAAAATATTTCCTAATTGATTGAATAGGGGGGTTTAAAGGAAAGAATGTATGGAAAATAGCTAGGAGATCTGTAACATGGTGTTTTATATATATAATGATGCTATAAGCAGAGGTTTATAGAATAGGTGAGTTCTGTCACGAGGGAACCTCTTTCAAACAATCACTCACTTACTGAGTTAGGGACATTAAAAAGCAATGACTTGAAGAAAGAAATTACAAACATCAACCAAAATAATTTTCAGTGTTATAGTTTTTGTCATCAAGACTCTCATTCTAGAAAGAGAGAAAATAAATGCATAAATAATACAATGTGATGATTGTCATACTAAAATATATGTAAGTAATTAGAAAATAAAGAATACCGCATATGAGAGTTTGGGAGAAGTACCTGTAGATGAAACTTCAAATGAACCCTCAATAACATATTGTAAAAATTATAAAGAATTTCAAGATTTAGTAATAATAAAAAGGACTAAACTCCTGTGCAAGGGTTTGAAGTTATGGAAGATTATTGCATGCAATGGAACAGGAAGAAAAGGACAAAATTCACTAGATGATGTCCAATAAGGCAGACACAGTATTCTATAAAGACATGTAGAACATGGTGGTTGAAATTATAATGGATAGCTATAGATGGCTAAAGTACTAGGATGATTGAGAAAGAAAGGATGAAATATACAAAAAAAAGTTCAAAAAAATAATTCATAAGCTAGAAATGCCTGTTCAAAAGTCCATAAAATCTTTCAGTCACTGATCTAATTTAGGATTTAACTATCAAACCTCACCTCTAAGGTAGGCAAGCTTCTAAATTTGGAATCACTATGTCCAAATTATTTAATTGGCATTTTCAAATATATGATCGCCTCAAATAGTTAGCATTATCATCTGCTCCAATATATTTATTTTATTTATAAAAAGATAGTTTCTTACGTCACCAGTATGTTGATCCCGAGTAAAGATCGGCCATGTTTTCCAATATAAATCATGACGAAATCTCTTATGAACATGTTCTCCAAAACCATACATGTATTCACTGGGAAGTCTGGTTGAGATCTGTAAATATTGGTCAGAGTACACCAGGGGACCAATGCTGCTGTCAAACCTGGGTCATGAAAGAAATAAACAAACTGTTAAAAACATGTATTTTAAAATTCCACTAAATATGACTTGATATGAACATCATCTAGAATATTTCAATTTAGAAATTACTGTTTTTACCTGTGTTTACTCCTTAGGAATGTATAAATTATCACATGAAAGAACTTGTTCATTGAACCAACTTAATTCATTTCATCATCTTTTATGTTTTTCCACATAAATTCTCTCCTCAACCTTAAAACAAAACTATAAAGTATAACTACCATTATCAATTCTATTTCACAAATGACACATACTGGGGAAATTAATTCATGTTTTTGAAAGTCAGAAACTGATAGGTAGCAGAGTTAGTTTGGCCTGTTCCAGGGTCTTGTTTTTTTTGTTTTTTTGGTTTTTTTGTTTGTTTGTTTGTTTTAAAGATTTATTTATTTATTTGAAAGTCAGAGTTACACAAAGAGAGGAAAGGCAGAGAGAGAGAGAGGTCTTCCATCCAATGGCTCACTCCCCAGTTGGCCACAATGGCCGGAACTGCGCCCATCCAAAGCCAGGAGCCAGGAAATTCTTCTGGGTTTCCCACATGGGTGCAGGGGCCCAAGATCTTGGGCCATCATCTACTGCTTTCCAAGGCCATAGCACAGAGCTGGATCGGAAAAGGAGCAACCGGCACTGGATCCGGCGCCCATATGGGATGCTGGCACCTCAGAAGAGGGCGTTAACCTGTTGCACCACAGAGATGGCCCCGGGTCTTAGTTTTGAAAATACAATATTGTACCGACTTCCACACATCTAATGTTTAAAGCTAACATTAAGTCCAAAATCAAATTTATGTACAAAAAAGGAAAGAACTTTGGATTAAATTCAGAGTAAACTATGTACTCCAAGAAATGTTAAATGGCATTTAATATATAGTAAATAATGATCATGTACATTTATGATATTTTGACATATACTGATGGATTAATTCAACCTAATTAAATAAGCCAATCCACTTCCTTACCTGTGTAAATATGAGCATGAGTGTGTATGTGTGTGTTTATGTGGTACAAACATATATAACCTACTCTCATCAATTTTGAAAAAATACATTATATTATTATTAACTACAGTCACAATGCTGTGAGATAGATTTTGAAGAGTTTTTCTTCCTACCTAACCCTTTCATCAACATCTCCCCATTCTCCACTATGCCTCTCGCCTTTGGTAAACACAATGCTACAGTCTTCTTCTATAGTTATGCCATTTAAAATTTCACAAAAGTGAGATTATGCAGAATTTACCTTTCTTTGTCTGACTTATACATAGTATTTTGTGATTTAATGCAATTCAACTGCAAAAGTATTAAATATGTTTAATGAATGCAAGTGCTACGATCAATTTTCTTAATTGCTAACATACATGTCTTGAAGACACAAGAGCATTTCTGAAAATATTCTCATAAAGTACTAAATTCCTTATACCAATATCCCCCAAATACATTCATAATGAATGTATTCATATATATTTAATTTAATATAGATAGAAACATTTTCGTAATATTATTGTTGGAATTAATGCATCTATGAATGGTAACAATTTGGTCCTATAAGTTACTAACACAGAATTAAATAGAAGTTCTAGCTATCCAAAAATATAATTACATTAGAGAGGCTCTCCACACTCACCTTTGGGTGGGCCCAATTTTTCTATTCTAATATTATTCATATAGGAAACAAATCTCCTTATCATTACAATCATTACAAAGATGTATACCCATCCCCTTTTTAAGACAAATTTATTCTTTCTGAAAATGTCTTGATTTAAAGATATTCATATTCCATAACAATAAAATAAAATTGACTAGTTATTTAAATTTATATCAATGTAAAACAAGATAATTGCTTACAAAATCCTGTTGTTACTTTTCCTGATAACTTTGATGCTAAAAGGATTTTCTGTAACTTGTACATCATATAATGTCTCAGTAGCTGCAGGTCCAGTAAATTCTGTCACAAATTGATGAGGAACTTCATATCTTTTATTATTTGGATCAGTAAGCTGCAAAGATTTAAACAAATTTATGTTACTTGTTCAATATTATTCAATTTTACAAATCTGAATTTTTATGTTCAAACTAATTTTTATGCTCAAAATAATATGTAGTAGTTTTATAGAAGAGCTATTAATCTAGTCACAAACCTAATTTTAACATTATTGAACTGCTGTGCACAGATACCTGAATACATTTTTAAGGAACACAAAATGGCATGTTATAAAAATACTTAAATAAAATCACATCAATAGTTAACATTCACTGACATAAAATAAATGACTGTATTGCTAAATATTGGTTATTGAATACTAGATTTTTGGGACTTAATTATTCTCTGTGCATTTTAATTTTCATCCCTTAGATAGCTGCAAAGGGATTTTTAATTTTGTTTAAAATAAACACAACTCCTGCAAAATGTTGCCAAAAAAGTAAAACACAAAGAATATAGTGTTGTTTTCACTTCCAAATTCAAATTATACCTATCTAGTACACTGACAATTGATAACAGTAATAATATAAGTGAATGTAAGTTCCATTTACATAGCTGTAATTACGTATTTCTCAAATTAAATTTTAGACTAATCCTTCATCATATTCTGTAGTTAAAATAATAAAAATTCCTAACATTTATTGAGTGTTTATTTACAAGATACTGTACTAAATATTTTACACAGGTTACATTGTTTATATAATCCAAAAATAGTTTCTGGAGAAACTATTATTCTTATGTGACATTTGAGCAAGCAAGCTCAGAGAAGTTGAACAAATGTCTAGTTCTTTGGTATAAATATTTGTCAAAAGGGAACATGTATTTCTAGGTGCAAGGTATGATGACAGATGTCTTTGATTCTTAAATCTTTACAATCATCATCAAAAAAAAAAAAAAAACACACACACAAACAAACCTTGAACCGGAAACGATTGGCTGTCTGACTTTCAGTGGTGAGGAGGACGTTGTTAATATCATTTCCGAACAGTGTAGGTGTTGATTTCCTGTTTAACCTGGCTTCAAGTCCTTAAGCAAGGGAAAAAGTTCATATACATGACTATAAAGACCAATAATTGTTAAATATTTTCTGTATTATTATAATTTTATAATTTACTACAAATAAGGAGAGTTTTTTTATTTGAAAATATGATTATGTAAAACATAAATTATTATAATTCGATTATTCTTATATACATACTACTCATTTTATCCTATTTAAGATATTTTTCTCAAGTAAAATTTAAAATGCATTTCTTCCATTTAGAATATATCACACTGGCTTATATGAGAGAGCACTTCTCACCAGTACTTGTTGTTGTCATTCCTTCAACATTGTAGCCATGATTGTCTACAAAGAAGCACCATGGGATATCTGAGCTGTTCCATGGTCTCCAACAGCAGTTTCGTTGTGCACAAATCGTCTGATAAAATATTTTTTAAAAGGAACGATGATTAACAATATAATAATATTACAAGATCTGCAACTTTCTATTTCTACAATAAATAAATGTTTTGAAATGAACTTTTTATTCTTTCAACTGAAAGACAAATTCAGGTATTTAGTGAGTTGAATTAATTACACCCTATTAGAAATTTGTGCTTTAAACTGGGATTTGGAGGAAAAGAATTATCTACAAGAAGGAAGAGAGAACTTATCGCAAACTCATTCTGATTCTACCTCCAGAATTGTGAGAAAATAATGCTATTGTTTAACCTATTCAGGCTCAATATTTTCTTTTATCACCCAAAGCCAATTATTACACTTTAGATAGAATTACCACAGATTTTATAATTATCATCTGGACTGTCTCCACATTTTCTCATGATTGTGCAATAAGAATGTAGGTCTTTTTTTTTTTAGAAGTATATTTCCTTATATTTATTGATTTGTATTTTTAAATTTTATTTAATAAATATAAATTTCCAAAATACAACCTTTGGATTATACTGGCTTTTTCCCCCATAACCACCCTCCCCCCTGCAGCCATCAAAGAAGGAGATGCCTTTCTCTGAAGGGAGGAGAGAACTTCCACTTTAATTATGACCTTGTCTAAAAAAGATCGGAGTCGGTGAATTCAAAAGGCTTCCATAGCCTTGGCAACTTATAACAAGAGCCTAGGGTGATTATGACGCCATAAACAAGAGTGTCAATTTGTTACGTCAACAACAGGAGTCACTGGGCACTTACTCCTCATGTAGGATCTCTGTCCTTAATATGTTGTATAATGTGAATTAAAGCTATAACAAGTACTCAAACAGTACTTTATACTTTGTATTTCTGTGTGGGTGCAAACTGTTGAAATCTTTATTTAATATACTCTAAATCGATTTTCTGTATAAAGATAATTGAAAATGAATTTTGATGAAGAATGGGCTGGGAGAGGGAGCGGGAGATGGGAGGGTTGTGGGTGACAGGGAAGTTATGGAGGGGAAAAAGCCATTGTAATCCATAAGCTGTACTTTGGAAGTTTATATTTATTATATAAAAGTTTAAAAAAAAAAACAAGTTTAATACAATCATTTTTTTTTTTTTTTGACAGGCAGAGTGGACAGTGAGAGAGAGAGAGACAGAGAGAAAGGTCTTCCTTTTCTGTTGGTTCACCCCCCAAAATGGCCGCTGTGGCTGGTGTGCTGTGTCCAGCGCACTGTGCTGATCCGAAGCCAGGAGCCAGGTGCTTCCTCCTGGTCTCCCATGTGGGTGCAGGGCCCAAGGACCTGGGCCATCCTCCACTGCTTTCCCGGGCCATAGCAGAGAGCTGGCCTGGAAGAGGGGCAACCGGGACAGAATTCGGCACCCGGACTGCGACTAGAATCTGGGGTGCTGGCGCCGCAGGCAGAGGATTAGCCAAGTGAGCCATGGGGCCGGCCACCAATTCTTTAGTCACAAATATTTTGTAATTACATTTCATTCTTATACACATGAAAATAAAAGATCTTTTTTTAAAGACCACTTAAGGAAAAGATTTGGTAAATTTTATCCTAACAACCTTGTTTGTAGCAAATAATATTTAGATTGTATGCTTCTCATATTTAAAAAGTTAAGTATTTTTATTTAAGGTGATGACTCATTGATTCAGATGATGACATGACATTATGGAAAATTAACCTTTTGAAGTTTATTAAATAATATTCATGGGCTTCATGAGATAATATTACTGAAAGTGTGAATTATAAATAATATTTTAAAAAGTCTTATGAATGACAAAGTTTGAACAAGAATTTCATTTGAAATTTGCCACAAGGAGAAAAAAAATAAAAAAATTAGCCCTTTTTATAAACCAGTTAGCCTTTAAAAAATTCATTCCGTATATATTTTAGCACGTTTTCTGTGATAGAAAATTATTACCTTATAAAATCTGCTTAAAGAGAATTATAGTTAATGTACATGTTCATGAAACTTGTGCTCACATTGAATTTTGTGAATCCCCATTGTTATCTTAACTGGCAGAGAAAAGTGCAGGAAAGATGCATTTATCCTTGACAAACTAATTCCCATAAGAGTCCACAACTCTATTTAAAATTAGAAGATTATTAAAATAACTTTGCTAATTTTTAATTTTACTTATTAAAAATGTAAAAAGACACTTAGACAAGTGAGAAATGTACTTAGAATATGGATAATAGAATTTTTATGATTTATTTAATCATTTTGTATGTGGTTGCTAGAGTGAGAAAGATGATTTAGGTGTGCAAATTATGTTTTAGAGAAAATATGTACACACACATATACTCAATGACTTTTATCCCCACACAGTTTTTAGTATCTCTTTTTTTCTCAATTCTCTTTGCTCCCAATTTAAAAATAAAGATTTTCAACAAATGTTATTTTATATTCCAATGATATAGTTAGTTTCCTAATTACAAATAATTTATGTAGCATTGATATTTTTCACTGAAATATCCCATGTTACCAAATGTTATACTTCTGAAGTAGATTTGAGAAGACAGAATTCCATGAGGTCTTATAAAATTAATAAATACTTATTATTGTTTACAGTCCATTTCCTACCAATGAGGAACAGTGTTTCTTTCTTCATAGTATTTCTTGAACACTTTACTTACTTTAAGATTAATCTTATGAGTATAAAATAAACTGAAAGTAGATCATTGTAAAATTAAAAGAAAGAGCGGAAAGCAGAGAGAGTGGGAGTATGTGTGGGAAGGAGTGTAGGATGGGAAGTACAACTATGCTCCTAAATCTGTATATATGAAATACATGAAATCTGTTCACCTTAAATTTTTTTAATTATTATTAAAAAACACAAAAGAAAAACACATTAATCATAGATGACTATTAGCTTAGTAATTGAATTGAATTACTATAAAAGATAAGTGCAGCCTAATTTATTTCTACATCTTTAGTCATATCAAATTGAAACAATTTGAGCAATTACATTAATACAATGATTTACATATTTCTTTAAAAGATAAAGATCTTTGGCTGCTGACCTGTGTTGGAGATTGCTCTGGAATGCAGTTTATTCTCTCATTGACAACGTCATTTAGCTCACTGGGACAGCTTACTGAACCAGAAGTTGAAGTTGTAGTTGAAGTCGTAGTTGAAGTCGTAGTTGAAGTCGTAGTTGGAGTTGAACTGGAAGGATTAACCTCTGGAGGAGAAAAATATTCAATAAAAATATAAATTAAATTATGTTTACATGAGAGATTACATGAATTCTTATGTAATGAAACTTTAAAACTAATTTTGTGTTAGAAAACAATTCACAATTTCAAGCCTCAGGCATCAAAAGAAAAAAAATCCAAATAATATTTTAAAATGAAACTGTAGATCCTTGTATTTTGAAAAAAAAGCTCACAAAAATTCTTAGTACAGAATAAAAAGTAAACAAATTATATATTTACACCATATTTGCAATTTCTTATTTATAGAAGAAAAAAGAATACAGAGAAACATGGAATGGAAAATGGATGCAGAGAATGAGAAAATAAATTAACAACAACAAAAAAAAGAAGAAGAAAATATTTTGGAAGGATAATGTAATTGGATGGGGGGAAAAATGAAATAACAAGAAAAAAATTCCAACTCTGTATAAAGATTATTCTGGAAGTCTGGAAGTTTATATAAGATAAAATTGATAGCTTCACAACATAGTAAGCTCTCAGATACTAAAGAAGGTAAAACAAAAGACCAATAGGTAGAGGAAAAATGAACTTCAGTTAGACAAGAAAGTAATGTGCAACATATTTTACAGATCTGATTTGAATAGAGAGAATGATAAAAATAAAGGTTGTAGATTATGTGTGATATGCAGCCCCTCTAAGTTAGAATACAAATATTCAGAAAATGATAGTTAAATATCACAAGCCACTTTTCACCTTCTCTTTACCTGCCTTTTTTTTTTTTTAATAAAACTTCTCTCATTAAAAAAGGGTGAAGGAAAAGGCGATGGGAGCCAAGACACAGAATATTCACCAAATTTCCCATCTTCTTTTGAAGGAGAGAGCAAAAACCTAGATTTCCCACTATTGAAAAGAATCTCACTTCCAACAGAACCAATTATTCCTCTTTGGATTAACAACTTCCTTCTGTGGCCTCTTTGCTTTTCCTCAAGCAACATTAGGTAGGGAAGAACATTAATGTCTCAACACATTTATTCCTTACTTACAATGGTTTTTCATTGAAATAACTGCAAAATAATAAAAAGTTGAAGTAATTGTGTCACTTTGTCTAGAATTTACTTCACATGTCCCATTGTATATAGATTGTCTTCTTAAATCCCTGGCTATTATGGAGTAGCTTTCTCTTAACTTTATTATGTGCAAGTGTTTTTAATATCAATTACCTTCAACTGCAGGTGTCTTAGTTGCTAACACAGCAATTAGAGCAATAGCTATTATAAAAACTATCACAAAGAGGACAATCAGAGTGATTTCTAAGCCAGAAAATTTCCTCTTGGCCATCTGAAGAAAAGAAAAAAGGAAAATATATTTTAAATGTAAAAACAAAAATATTACAATAAACCATGATTAATTATTGTGATGTTATGTACACTTTTATTGCAAAACAAAGCTACACACTGTTATGTCAGTTTATAATCTAAAATAGTACACATTCACAATTTGCAATTTCAAGTAAAGGAGTGAATTGGTGACACACACTATGTAGTACACTAAGACGAAAACATAAAACATGCAGTGAAAAAATATCACCACACATTTTAGAGCATTTTTAAAATCAAGAAATCCTTCTACTTGCAAGAGGAGATATTTCTTAATTCTCACCATTTTTAATTCCTTGAAGGAGATGATGTTACTCACATTTTACTGACTTCAAAGTTAGAATAATTTAGATTTCAAGGCCAAAAATTTATATAATTCCAACTCTACTTTTATACAACAGTATGGTAGAAAAGAATACAAAAGAAAAAAATTATGTAGGGCAGTACATTTAGGAGTTGTTGCTCTGTTTAAATGTTTGAAGTATATGATTTCCAAGTTCCTTCATGAGTTAACAAATAAAAATATACCAAAACAAATAAAATATACACTATCAAAAGTGCGTACTTATTAAGACAACATTCTACATCTGAGTTAGCATAGAAGGTACCTAATTTTTTTTTTGACAGAGTTAGATAGTGAGAGAGAGAGAGAGACAAAGAGAAAGGTTTTCCTTCCGTTGGTTCACCCCCTAAATGGCTGCTACAGCCGCAGCTACCCCAATCCAAAGCCAAGAGCCACGTGCTTCTTCTGGTATCCTATGCAGGTGCAGGGTCCCAAGTGGGCCATCCTCCACTGCCCTCCCAGGCCACAGCAGAGAGCTGAACTGAAAAAGGAGCCATCGGAACTAGAACCCAGCGCCCTTATGGGATGCTGGCACTGAAGGCTGAGGATTAACCAAGTGAGCCATGGTACCCACCCCCTGAAAATACCTAAATTTAAATTGAAAAGAACCTTTATTCAATGACTATCTTAAAGCACAATGTGTTAATTTTGACTGTGTATCTCTTATGCTTCCTGCTCTTCAATTAAGAATATTGTGAAATCCTTAATTCCATTTAGTCCATAATTCTTAATTCAGAAGCATAAACTAAAGTACCATTTAGAATGTTACACGTAAATTATTTAACAAATAAATGATTTTAAAATATGACATCTTTTGTTTCACAGTAGTCCTTTATCTTGTGGTTATGTCAATGTATGCACCTAGTTGTCCCATGTTTTTCTACCACATTCATTCATTCAACATGTCACGTTGATTTTACCATCAAAATATTTTCAGTTGATTTTACCATCAAAATATTTTCAGAATTATTCTCTCATCCTATCTCCAACCCTTCAACATCTATTTTAGATAATGTCTCTATCTTACCTGCTGTTCAATTTTCAATACCTCTCCATCTACCCTTTTAAGTATTGCAGCTAATGCCCAGTTCATGTATCATATGCTCTTTGAATCCACTCTTACTCTTGAAGACAAGATGTACCAATTTTTCTTCATTTGATCGTAGCATACAACATATCTAATCTAGTATTTATGCACATATCAATTTTCTTCGTTAGATTGTTGTAATCTTATCACAAAAATCATAATAGTTCTGACATCAAGTAAGAATAAGCCTAATTTTTAATACAACATTTGAATGGATAATTAAAGATTGGGATTACATTTTAGTTGCTACAAATATTACAAAAGTAATCATCAAAGAAACTAAGTTTAGTATATAAGCTATACTTATTCAAAGCAACAAGTGATATATTGATATATAGATATATGTATATATATATATAATGAAAATCAGTTGCTTCAGGTTATGTGAGAAATGACATTATCACATTTACTGTTTTGCTCTAAGTAAGTGTAAGTATCACCAAAACAATATCCCACTTTGATGTTAAGAAGCCAGTAATAAGATTTACATTTTTTGTTTTTATATGGGAAAATATGCATTTTATCATGAAACAAACTCTTTCATTTAGAATTATCAGAAAAAAGTAATGTACGAAAATTACATCATTCCCATGAGCACTCATAAATAATCAATATTAAATCGTTGATATTCTGTATGTGGTGATTGCAGTGATTGCATTTATAGTTGCAGTAATTTTAAGCAATTTTTGGAGAATTATATAATGTTAATATAATATTGTTTTTTGCATATTTACTATCAAGATGTTTAAGACTTTATTAGATAATAGTGTGATGACTGATACTTAAAACATCAGTTAGAAAATATTAAATGTTTTATTAGTGGAGCATACCACTCTGCCCATATAGATTTACCCAACACTTAAAGCTATTGCCTCTGCTTTTCAAAATATTTCTCAATACTTATTTCCTTCTATATAGATCCATTAAATAATACCTATAATATTTCCACCTTAATCTGACAAAATTTCAAATGAAGAGCCATGTAAAGAAAAATCTCATATATTTAAAAATTTTTAAATATATTTCCAGTTTTAGTACAAGGAATTGTATATTTAAAATGACAATGTATAGTACATTATTTTGCTATTCTAAACATTGCAGATTTATGGAAAATTATTAACATAAATAAAATATAAATATTTAGAAACATGAGCAAAGTAATTGGATCCTTAGACTTACCTTATTTCATAGCCTGTTCTGTTTCTGTGTGGTTCCAGATTGAGTGATGTTGCCAAAGTAATGCTCACAGTAGATTGCTTAGGTATATATTGACCTACTCATAAAATTTTATTACACCCCATCAACCTTCAGTATTTAATAAACTTCTGTTCAGTGTGTGATTCTGAGATTGGTAAGTCCTAACCTGAATGCAGTTTACATAAATATTTCTCCCTAGAAATTTGTGTTAATTAATAACTGTGCTGCCTTGGAGTCTTTGAGTTCTAGAAGCTTTGAACTATCTTAACATAAAAATAGTTATTCATGCTGTGTTTTCATAACTGTGTTTCATTATTTGAATGTTATTAAAATCAGTTTTATTTCATTGTATGTAATTTAAATTCTTACTGCAGGGTAGAAACATCTTTGAAATATAAAATGTGAAAACATTTATAAGATTTAACATTCAAAAGATAATATTTTATGAAAAGAAATTATTAAATATATGTTATCCCTATGTCAATTATTAACATCAAACTTGAAGGACTAACAAAACCATAAGAACAGATATATAGTTAAGTACTTCAAAGTCCACATTTCATTTATTTCTTATTGATAGTACTAACTTAATTATCAAAATTTTATTATAGGATGGTTATTTGGTCCAGTAGTTAAGGTGCCCATTGGGATGACTACATCCCATATCAGAGTGCCAGAGCTGAAGTTCCAGTTCTGGAGCCAAGTCAAGCTTCTAGCTAAGCGACAGCCTTGGAGGCACCAAAATGAATATCTCATAAGGTTGGGTCACTGCCATTCATGTTGGAGATCTAGACTGCATTCTCAGCTTTCAGCTTCAATGTGACCCAGTCCAGGTCATTGTAGGCCATTTAGAGAGTGAGGCAATAGATGGGAGTGCTTTCTCTCTCTCTTCCTTTCTCTCTGTGTGTCTTGCAAATAAACAAAAAGTAAATTTTAAATATATGTATTGTTAATATTTCTATTTTATAAAGTAATATTTATAGAATCAGTTATACTGCTTGTTTAAGGTAGTTTTTAAGAACAAAGGATTTGGTCCAGCGCTGTGGCTCACTTGGTTAATCCTCCACCTACAGCGCCAGCATCCCATATGGGCTCTGGTTTCTAGTCCCAGTTGCTCCTTTTCCAGTCCAGTTCTCTGCTGTGGCCAGAGGGGGCAGTGGAGGATGGCCCAAGTGCTTGGGCCCCTGCACCTGTATGGGAGACCAGGAGAGCACCTGGCTCCTGGCTTCGAATCAGCACAGTGCTGGCCATAGGAGCCATTTGGGGAGTGAACCAATGGAAGGAAGACCTTTCTGTCTCTCTCTCTCTCTCTCTCACTGTCTGTAAACTCTACCTGTCAAATAAATAAATAAGAACAAAAGATTTTATGTAAAAGATATGGGTATAACTGGCAGGTGCACTACATATACATGAGAAACCATGGGCAAATTTGGTAATTTTTAAAGTCTAAGTCTCTAGACAATATATTAAAAAATACTTAACATTTTGAAAATTATATGAGCTAATATGTACATTATTGTAGCTTTATCATGACAAAGTCTAATTTCACTCTGAAATATCAGAGTTCTGCACATTATCTGGGTACTATCTTTTCAAAGAAATGCATATTAAAATACAGTAGTCACACAAATTATATTAGCTACTTTTAAGGCAACTCAGCATATGAGTTTAAACAGAAAAAGAAGTGTATGTGTAAATTACTGTGAGATTCAGGGGGCATATAAAAGAGAACATCTAATATATAAAGAAAAGTTACATGGCAATAAGATGAGATCATTCCAGAATGTCCTCTGTGGGGAGATGTAAATTCAGTGTGATAGAATATATGAGTGAATATTCTCTATTTATAGACCACATAATTAAATATATGAAAAATTCTGTTATATTTAGGCAAATCTCCTAGAACTGCAATGTGACTATGGTAAGGTCACAGGATATGAGATCGACATACAGAGGGCAGTCAAGTGCCTACATAACAGCAATGAACAGCTGGAAACTAAAACTAGAATATAGACATGGTTATAGTTATAAATGGATAGATAGATAATCATTCACAATAGAACCAACATAGAGTAATTGTGCATAAATCTAACAATATTAAGCGGTATTTATCTGCATATGTACACATATGTACTTATGTATGTGTATGTAATGAAAACTTCAATATATTAATGAAAGGAGCCAAAGAAGATCCGAATGACTGGAAACAAACACCATATTGTGCAATGGAAGGCTCAAAATTGTTAGGTCGTCTATTTATATATAAATATAAATTTATATATATTATAAAATTATTAGGTTCAGTCTATTTATTTCATGTAATCTGAAGCAACACATCCCAGCAGATACACACAAGTTGATTGAAAATTTTGTATTCAAAATTATACTACTCTATTCACAATTTTCCCAGGCTAGACACAACTCAAGGGTCTGTTAACATCTGACATATCCATACAAACTGCACAGCATTGAAAGATTACCAAGTATTGACTAACTTGAAATGAGTGAATTTTTAATTTCAGACTGTTATCATTTCAATTGCAGTTCTGTGATGAGTTCCAAGAAATAATTAGGAGTTTGTCCATCTTTTTTTTTTGAAGAGTAAGCATCTTTTTCCTGATTCCCATATTTTTAAACTAAAATTGTACATCATTCACATGTTTTAGTTAATTCTTAGTATTTTCCATTACATTGGAAAATATTTTTAACTTATACTTTTTGTCCTCTCCAATTGAAAAGTTTGTGTGATTTAAAAAGTTTTGTAATTCCTGATGTTTATCCTAATCCACTTGTCTTTTGCCATGACCTGGACTTTTGCATAAAAAGTTTATTTTTTCCATTGTTGTATACTTCCTTTCTCTCTGATTCTGTCAATGCACCTCAGAAAATAAAAGAGCAATCTGATCATGGATATTTAGAATCACAATACACAACTGTAAACATAAGGAAATGATATACAAGAATAGAAAAGACATTTCACTTAAAATAAATAATTTTCATTTCAAAGAAAACATATAAATTAAATCTTTTAATTACAATATTAATTTTACAAAGTTACCAAGCCTGTTGAAGGAAACTTACCTCAATTTTAGTGCTCATGTAGAAAAAGTTCAAATAAACAAAAATTATGAATTGATAAAGAAAATGTGGTATATATACACAATGAAATATTATTGTTATAAAAAAGAATGAAATTCTGCCATTTGTAGCCAAATGGATGCAACTGGAGGAGGACATCAAGTTCAGTGAAATAAGCTGGACCCAGAAAGACAAATACCACACATTCTCCCTTACATATGGGAGCTAACATTTAAAAAAAAAAAACAAACAAAAAAGGTCAGAGTGTGCAAATACAGTGTTGTAAGACTTCATTTGATACCTTTGACAAACCAATGGTTAAGAATTTTATACTATCATACTTTTTCTCCATGATTACTTAAAAATTTACCATATATGGGTGAAATTGTCATTTTTCCATTCAATTATTATTTATTGTAGTTGTATATATTTCCAATAAACTAGGGACTTTTTGATTTTTACTTGTGAAGGTACTTATTCTGTGAAGTATTCAGCCTTTTTACTGTGATATAATTTTTTTAAAGATTTATTTATTTATTTGAAAGTCAAGTTACACAGAGAGAAGAGAGGCGCAGAGAGAGGTCTTCCATCCGCTGGTACACTACCCAGTTAACTGCAATGCTCTGAGCTGCACTAATCTGAAGCCAGGGGCCAGGAGCTTCCTCCAGGTCTCCCATGCAGGTGCAGGAGCCCAAGGACTTGGGCCATATTGTACTGCTTTCTCAGGCTGTGGCAGAGAGCTGAACTGGAAGTGGAGCAGCTAGGACTCAAACCGGTGCCCATATGGGATGCCGGCACTGCAGGCAGAGGCTTTACCTGATACACCAAAGAACCGGCCCTCGTAGTGTAATTTTAAACTATGTTTTATCAAAAACTAAAAAGAAAAGAAAGAAAAAAAGACAGACACAGAAAGAAAGAAGTGAAAAAGAGAAGGAGAGAAAGAGGGAGGAAAGGAGAAGGAAGGAGTGTAGGAGGGAAAGAGGGGAAGATAGGAGGTAGGGAGGAAGGGAGTATCATTGTGTTCTTAGAATTGTATCTACAAATCACATTTAATCTGATGAATAATAAAATTAAAAGTTTAAAATTCCAAAAAAAGAAAAAATATAAACAAAAAAAAATTATGAACACCAAGACTGAAATTGAGTGATAGCTGGTGATTGACATCTAGTGTAATCAGAAAAGATTAGCACACTTTATGGGCTGTGATGTATTTTAAATTCTTCATACGTAGTCTGGAATTTCAAACATACGGTGGTTAAATGATGCATATCAAACATGCTCTTTAGGTTAAAAGATATGTGATTTTGTATGCTATTTGCATATATTTCTTTGCATCTAGAATGCAGCAGAAGATGAAAATCTGATTTTTACAGTGATGATGTAGAGGTACTTCAAAACACTAAATCACCAACATTTTTACTTTTCTTTTCATACCTATGAAAAAGAAAGTGGCCACATAGAGATAAGATGAGGAATGGAAGGATGCCCTAGGAGTTATTGAGCTTGCTTGAGTTATTACTTCTAGAAGTCAGGAACATAAGCCTAAAAAGAGAAGCCAAGTTATCAAGTGTCCTGCCTGAAGCCTAGTAAAAAACACTGGATACAAAGGAATTCAATGAAAGCATAATACAAAGGAAGGATAATCATTACAAAGGCTAAAGGATGGAGGGCTATATGAAGAACTTACAGATAACAGACCATGCACAGATACTGGGTTTTCCAGGGTTATCATTCACTGAGAAACGGTAACACTGACTCCCCATTAAAAAAAAAAAAAACTCTAAATTTGACTATTCTTAAAAGAATTGGGTCCTGGTTTCTGTACAATTCATCCTCAGCAGATCTAAAACAGAACTAACCCTCCCCATCAAGGCCATTCTTTATCTAGCTCTTCTTCCTCAATAATGTCTCTTCCTCATGTCAGACAGGCTCAAATTGTCAGCTCTTTCTGTTCAGCATTATACATAATCAACTCTGCAAATGCTCTTCTTCATTGTCTCACATGCAACCTTTTCTGTTCCCTTTTTTCTTCTGCTGCTATAATGTATAACCTCAGGTCTACATGACTGTAGTTGTTTACTAATTGATCTTGCAGATGATACTTATTTGAAATATCTCTATTTCCCCTAAAGTAGATCTACCTAGGACTCCCTGAAAAAATAATTCAATTCATGAAAATCATTGTGCAATATTCCAGTGGTATTTATTGTCTAGAAGTAGAAAAAGAAATTTCTTAACCTTATATTTAAAGCTCTGTAAAATCTGTTTTTCCATTTCATCTTAAATCCCATTATCAATTGGTTTCCTAATATACCCATCCACCAAGCACTTTTTCACTTAAACTACTACCTGTACTTATTTTGTAAAGTTGATTGCTTTCTTTTCTAATATAAATTGTATCCATATTTTGAAACTCAGTTGACATCATTTTTCTTCTAAAGGGACAACTCAAATTCATTTTCTTGCCTTCAAGATCATTAATTTCTTCTCTTGCTTTCTCTCCACAACAATATATTTTAAACTGTGGAGTTCAGCTTGTCTCAGATCAAAGCTACATTTGCTTCTGTTTACCCTTTACATGAAGGGAAACATGTAAAGTACCAGGACAGTGGCTCCCTCCTTTTATTTATTTCACAATACCTCACAGGATGAATTGTATGCAGCCAGATACAGCAGTGTCTGGCAATTGTAACTCTACAGTAATTCTCTGTTGTGAAATTCCACCAACCAAAACCCATCGTGAATACAACTGTATTCAGAAAAAGAAGAGCAGGGTGTCTTAGTAAAAGGAAGGTGGAAGAGGTTTATTAAAGGATTTGTTCCTATGTTGTGTGATTATAAAAGAGAGAATAGAGGAAGGAGGACTAGCTCAGGACTGGATAATGTCCAGAGTCGAGGGCAATTCAGCAATGAATTTGCCAGGTATCATAATCCTGGCTCAGGAATTGGAAGAGCAAAGTCAAGCTGGGCATATCATTAGGAATAAAGCAAAAACACACTCAGAAGTCGACTTTTACAGCAACAGTATGGGCTTGGAAAAACACTGCTTGTCTCTGAACCACAGCAGAGACAATTTTTCATTTTCTATTTTCTTTTTTCTTTTCCTAAATGATAGCATCACCCCAATTTAAGTAGGTGCAGCTCGGTCCATCTACAAGCTACATTTCCAATCTAGATTGCTGTTATTTTTGTCTATGTAACTAAATTCTAATCAAGAGAATGAAACCAGAATTCATACATACAACTTCCACATTACATTGTTAAGAAGAAACTTCTTCCTCCCCACTATTGAATTGTGTCTGTAAATCAAACATACTTGTGCTTCTCTAAGACAGCTTTTTAGCAAATACTCTCCTGGAAGATAGTGGAGTAACGAGTTAGAGGGTCTCAGTTTTCTGGACACCTCTAGTATAGCTACCTTTCCACCTGGGGCCATTCATCTTTCTTCGAATATTAAATGAAAGAGAAATGACCTTTCTTCATTCCACCAGTGAACATTTGATTTTCCTAATTAGGGATAGTTTTTTTTTTTTTCTATACTCAGATGGTCATAATAGTTATTGGCTACAGAATTAGAATTCCAATGTTGAAATTTTCAGTATGTCTACTGTAGATCAAGAGATTGCTCTTTGGATTAGGTACATTATCTATTTCCTTTTTAGCCTTTCATTATGTAAATTGTCAAATATTTTCACAATTCAGGTAATGATATACATAGATACACTACATAAGCCTATAAAATTAAGTACAAACAATAAAGATATTTTAAAATGAGTAATAGAATCACCATAATTATAAAATGGAATATAAATAAAAAGGGTGTCTGTACTCTATTTTTTCATGAGAAACATTTTATTTCTTTTTTTTTTCTCAAATCTATAGGATTGAAATATGAACTCTGTACTTGTATGTGCTATGGCCTGAAAGGTTGTGGTCCTAACCAAAAATCTTCTTGGAATTCTAAACCCCAAGGTGATGATATCACAATATGAGGTTGCTGGACGATGATTAGGGGATAATAGAGGCCTCATGAATGGGATTATAGCCTTCATAAAAGAGGCCTGAGCAGGAGCCCTTGCCCCTTGCATCTTGTGAAGACACAAGGTGAAGGCATCATGCACATGAATTATGAAATGGAGTCTTACCACACTGAATATGTGAGTACCTCGATCTTACATGTACGACTCTCCAGAATTTTGAGAAATAGATGTCTGTTTATAAGTCACTGAGTTTACAGTATTTTGTTATAGCCGTCTGGACAGCCTAAGATACATGGAGAGAGCTGTTTCATTTCTAACTCTTACAAGTTATATTTGAAACTCTTACAAGTTATATTTGAAAACTGTCTTTTATTCTTTCCTGGATAAGATTGCCGCCTAGTAAATTTCAGTCATGTGATATGTAACAAATTTAATTTTGACTACAAAAATTTATCAGTAATATAAAATTTATGTAAAGTAGAACAGCTAGTCAAAATGAATGTCTGAAAAAATTTTAATAATTATAAATGTTGTAAGTATAATTTCAAATATATCTCATCCATGAAAATAGTACCAAAATTTCCAGTTTGTTAATAATGTTTTTACTTTGGGAATTTGAAATACATATTGACATATTGTAAGTAACAAAAAAAAAAAGATTAGTAAGGAATTTAAACACACCTTGACTTCTCTAGAATGGCTATTTAACATATATGTTCCTGAAATAGCAGTTTCACAAATGACAATATAAATATATAATGATTAAACATTACCTTGAAATTAATTTGATTCCAGGAAAATGTGATATTTACCTATTTTTAACAAATATTTAATAAAAAATAAAGTCATATTTCTTTGGCAAATACTTCAAGAACCTAAGAACCAGCTTAAAGACTTTGCTTTCTGGGGCAGCGCCGTGGCTCACTTGGTTAATCCTCCGCCTGCAGTGCCGGCATCCCATATGGGCGCTGGGTTCTAGTCCTGGTTGCTCCTCTTCCAGTCCATCTCTCTGCTGTGGCCCACGAGGGCAGTGGAGGATGGCCCAAGTGCTTGGGCCACTGCACCACGTGGGAGACCAGAAGAAGCACCTGGCTCCTGGTTTCGGATCAGTGTAGCTCTGGCCGTGGCAGCTATTTTGGGGGTGTCTCTCTCTCTCTCACTGTTTATAACTCTACCTGTCAAATAAATTTAAAAAAAAAAAAGACTTTGCTTTTACATTGTTAAACATAATTAGTAAAAACTATATAAGACTCAATGCTCCTAGCACTCTGTAAAAATAATTTTGAATTCTAATTCTGTAAATGTTTGAATAATAAGTGATTCGTTCTCATGATACATGAACTAATCATTAGTTTCTTAATCTTTCACATCTGTGAATGAGTTGACAAAACTTTTATTAATGACAATTACTAAAAATTAATTTAAATAAATGAGTATAAATTATTTGAAGCAGTGTAACAGCCTTTATAAGTAAACATCTCAAAAACATGACCTAAGTAATCAGTCAAGATTTTATCAAATGTTTCCAAAGATACCTTTTTGGTATCCACCCATATTAGCAGTAGTTCTAAGAAACGAATATTTTAGGATGACTATATGGCCTCAAAGGCTCATTTGACTCATATGTTTTCCAAGCCAGTGAAGAACTATTGGACCAAGAAATCCTGTTAAGTTCTAATATATTCACCACATGTTGAGATTTTATGACCACTGTAACCTACTGATATGTTACCAAATGTCAACTCTGCATTAAGGAAGATAAATGGGTGAATGATATTCTCGTGTCCATAATCCCTGCCTCATAAAGTATATGAAACTTTGTACTGGGTGCAAAAGTCTCGGGTTATCAAACCCTTGACACAACAATAACTTGAAGATCTTTTACGCTGTCAGTAAACCTCACTGATGTTCATCAGAAATATACAAAGCAAAGTTTACAATGCTATCATTTTAATAATTTTTGCCAGAATCTCTGAGAATCCATAGCTACCATATAATTCAAATTAATAGTTGGGATTCATTTTAGGTTTAGACCATTAAATGAATTATATTTTGGAAAGCCAAGACACTGTGACAAAAAAAAAAAAACAAAACAAAAAAAAAACATGTCCTAAATGAAAGATCTCTGTGAATGAGATCCCAGCGGAAAGAATGGGCCATAAGAGAAGGGGGTACCTTTCTTTGAAGGGAGGAGAGAACTTCTACATTGACTATGACCTTGTCTTAATAAGATCAGAGTTGGCGAACTCAAGAGGTTTCCATAGCCTTGGCAGCTCATGACAAGAGTCTCGGGTGATTACTGACGTCATAAATAAGAGTGTCAATTGTTCAATCAACAACAGGAGTCACTGTGCACTTACTCCCTTCTGTCCTTCATGTGTTGTACTATGTGAATTAACAGTATAACTAATACTCAAACTATTTCTTTATACTTTATACTTTATACTTTGTGTTTCTGTGTGAGGGCAAACTGTTGAAATCTTTACTTAATATATACTAAATTGATCTTCTGTATATAAAGATAATTGAAAATGAATCTTGATGTGAATGGAATGGGAGAAGGAGCGGGAGATGGGATGGCTGCATGGGGGAGGGTGGTTATGGGGGGAGGGGAAGCCACTATAATCCAAAAGTTGTACTTTAGAAGTTTATATTTATTAAATAAAAGTTAAAAAAAGATATACTTATTTATTTGAATGTCAGAGTTGGAGAGAGAGAGACAGAGAGACAGAGAGATTTTCCACCCTCAATCACCCCCAGAATGATTGCTACAGCCAGGGCTGGGCCAGTCTGCAGCAGGAGCCAGTAGCTACCTCTGGGTGTTCCACATGGGTGGCAGTGGCCCGAGCACATGGGCCATCTTCTGATTCTTTCTTAGGGTATTAGTAGGAAGCTGGATTGGAAGGGTAGTAGCTGGGATACAAACTGGTGATCATATGGGATGCGGGCACTGCAGGCCGCAGTTTTCCCCACCACACCACAATGCCAGCCCTGCTTTACTAAAAGAAATCCTGATCAAGGAAAGTTCATATGTTGTATGCCACTCATAATACATATATCTGATGACTTGTACTCCTTCCCAGCTACCAGGGAGAGGAACTCAGGAACCATCTACCACAGTGCTTTCAACAGACACTAGGTTGTTGGCCCCTAGACCTATAATATGACCCAGCTGTCCCACTCCTAGGAATTTAACCAAAGGAAATTAAATCAGCATAAGAAACGGTTATCTGTACCCACATGTTTATTGCATCTCAATACATAATAGCCAAGATATGGAATCAACCCAGATGTCCATCAAATGAAGACTGGAAAAGAAATTATGGTATATGTATACCATGGAATACTACACAGCAATAAAAAAGGAAATCCTTTCATTCGCAACAAAATAGATACAACTGGAAACCATTATACTTAGTTAAATAAGCCAGTCCCCAAAAGACAAATACCATATGTTCTACCTGATCTATGGCAACTAATAGAGCACCAAAAAGATAATCTGTAGAAATGAAATTGACACTTTGAGATGCAGTGATTTTGAACAACCCTTGTCTCTACTATTGAGGAACAGTATTTTTTTCCTTCATTTTCTTTGTTAAATAACAGTGTAGGGCTAATCTTATGAGCATAAAGTTAACTGAAAGTAATTATTTGTAAAAAATAAGAACAGGAATAGTAGAAGGAGGAGGAAGAATGTTGGGAGCGTGTGGGGGGGATAGGGTAAGGTGGGAAGAATCACTATGTTCCTAAATTCACATATACTTAATACATCAAGTTTGTATACCTTAAATAAAAGATTTCTAGGTTAAAAAAAGAAAAGAAAAAAAGAATTCCTGATATGTCAATTTCATCAATATAATTTCTCAAAACATAATCTGTTTTAATCATACTTCAAGATGTAAAGATTCTGGCTGCTTTGTTTTTCATAGGATAATGAATCCCAAGCATCAGAGTTATGACTGCTACCTTATAGGATGCACACTAGTAGGATGCTAAGAATCAAGTCCCACCACTAAATGCAACTCATGATTTTTTTCTTTAAGAAATCCAATTTAAAATTAAATTGTTTTGAAATAAGATTTTAAAGTATTACAGATGTAGTTGCATGTTTTGTGTGTGTGTGTGTTATTATTCAAAGGCCTAAAGAAATACCTTTATTTATATGATGTTTTAACACACAACAGACTTATTTTCCTCACTCCAATTTTGTTAATATTGAAATAAATTATTTTTTACTATAAGACACTACAAAAGTATCCTTTTTACTGGGAAGTAATAATAATAAACACAAGAAGAACATATAATTTGAAAATGCAGAAGCTTTTAAATTATAAGTACAAATATAGTGCTATTTTCAATTAAAAAATAAAAGGAGTGAAAAATTAGAAAAATGTTCTAACCAGGTTCAATTGTTTCTTTTCCAAAAATTTAACATTAAAATAATTTTCAAAAGATCCATAGTTGATTGTAGTGCACTATGAAATTAAGCTAAAATGGCTAAGATTATTTGATTAATCAATTATAAAAAAATTCTGATTTTTTATGAAAAGCAATAAAAAGGAGAAAATTTACAAAACAAGAATAAAAATGTAAAAATTATTCTTGACAAAACCTATGACAACGTATTTTAAGAACTGAACTACTTAATCGAGTAGGATAGAGTTTGGTTGTTATTGTCCATCATAATATTGTAGATTTCCAGTATGAAAATCATCACTTTTGTAGATGATTTTTTTTGCTTTTTGTTTCCATTTGGTTTAGTATTGTTTCAACACTTTATTGTCTTAATTTCCAGGGTGCAATAATCATTTATTAAAAAATAAAAAGAAACTAATACTTTTGTATTTTTTTATAGTTTGTAGTTTTATAATAATATAATGGAATGATACTATGAAGAATTTTTATCATGTGTATGTTTATTCTGTTAATTTGTGTTTCATTTATTAAACAATTGTAATTGGGTATTTCTTTTTTAAAAAAGATTTATTTATTTATTAAAGACAGAGTGACACAGAAAAGGAGAAGTAGAGAGAGGGAGAGAGAGAGGTCTTCCTTCTGTTGGTTCACTCCCTAAATGGCCACAAGGACTGGAGCTGTGCTGATCTGAATCCAGGAGCCAGGAGCTTCCTCCAGGACTCCCACACAGGTGCAGGGGCCCAAGGACTTGGGCCATCTTCCTCTGCTCTCCTAAGCTGTAGCAGAGAGCTGGATAGGAAGTGGAGTAGCTGGTACTCAAACCAGTGCCCATATGGAATGCCAGCAGTGCACGATGTGGCTTTACCCGCTATACCAAAACACCGGCACAAATTGAAGTATTTCTTTAAGGTAATGTTTGTTCAATAGCATATAATTTGCTGTTTTATTTTTAATTTCTCTATATTTTATTGTATTTGCAAACATCATAGTCTGCTGCATATCCAGTAGATAGAAAAAATTAATAAATGTCAGACCAAATTAATTCATAAACTAACTAATCCTACTATAACAATCCCAATAAAGAAAATCATTTATTTTATCTGATGTTATTAGGAAGCTTACCCTGCAAAATCTGTGAAGAAAAACAAATGTATTTCTTTTATTTAATTAAAATATTTGTACAGAGTGTTTTAAAAATATTATACAAGTAAATTCACTTGAAACCTCACCAGGTTTATAAGAAGAATATCGCATATAGCACAGTGCTGATATTTAAATGCTACCACTCTTTGCAGATCAGTGTGCCAATAGTGATTCCCTCACTATCATGGTTTTTTTTTTTAACCGTCTGATACTTTATTTTTTCGTGTTAATACAGAGAGAACACATTCAATCCTATCATGAAGACATTTTTAAACTATCCCAAATCAATTGTTATACACTAACAATAAACAATTTAACTTATCTCTACCCAACATGGTATATCATATTGCTCCTTATATCTTCCTTTTCCAATCAGTTATATTAGTATTTGATAATTTTTCCACTCATCTTACCAAGATTGGTTCAGTGTTCCTAGTCACTTCTCTCATACCCTCAGAGTTTATCAAATAGAAAAGTCATTAAATATCACACAATATGTAGCAAGTAATTTTATTTACTTATTCCCTAAAAGCATGCATAAATGGATAAACACAATAAGATATAATAACATTTGAAATTAGTGCATGAGAAAAGCAGAGGAGACAAAGAGTTGAGAATAAATATGAAATATGCTCAAAATAAATCAGGCTTTGATAATACAGAAATTGACAACACAAATTCCTGAATATGTAGAACATTAACCACAAAATTAATCTAAACTTTCCTGCAACCTATTTCAAGTAAAATCCATAATCACTTATGTAAGCCTTGGTATTTGTTAGGTAAAATCCAACAAATAGTCCAGAAAGTTTCATTGCTTCCTTGTAATGAGACTGTCAATGTATTTATCCTATTTGTGTTTGTGTGTGTGTGTGCTCAGAAAGCACAGGAAAGCAATCAACAATGTGTCGCCTTGTTAGACTATGTAAGACCATGTATTTCATTGCTTTGTCATTTCTACTGTCTCTAAATATAGCCCCAAAATACCAAAGAGACAATGTTGACAAAGTTGAAGTTTATAAAATTCACATGCAACAATACCTATTCTAGGATTGACCACATACTAGGCCATAAAGCAAGTATGAGCAAATTCAAAACAATTGGAATCATACAATGCAGCTTCTTGGACCACAGTGGAATGAAGCCGGAAATTAGCAACTCAGGAATCCCTAGAGCATATGCAAACACATGGGGACTGAACAACATGCTCCTGAATGAACAGTGGGTCATAGAAGAAATCAAAAGAGAAATCAAAAACTTTCTGGAAGTAAATGAGGACAACAGCACAACATATCAAAATTTATGGGATACAGCAAAAGCAATGTTAAGAGGAAAATTTATAGCAATAGGTGCCTACATCAAGAAATTGGAAAGGCACCAAATAAATGAGCTTTCAATGCATCTCAAGGATCTAGAAAAACTGCAACAAATCAGACCTAAATCTAGTAGGAGAAGAGAAATAATTAAAATCAGAGAAGAAATCAACAGGATTGAATCCAAAAAAAAAAATTACAAAAGATCAGCCAAATAAAGAGCTAGTTTTTTGAAAAAATGAATAAAATGGACACACCATTGGCCCAACTAACTATAAAAAGGAAGGAAAAGACCCAAATCAATAAAATCAGAGATGAAAAAGGAAATGTAACAACAGATACCACAGAAATAAAAAGAGTCATCAGAAATTACCTCAAAGAGACGTATGCCAGCAAACAGGGAAATCTATCAGAAATGGATAGATTCCTGGACACATGCAATCTACCTAAATTGAGGCATGAAGACATAGAAAACCTAAATAGACCCATAACTGAGACAGAAATTGAATCAGTAATAAAGTACCTCCCAACCAAGAAAAGCCCAGGACTGGATGGATTCACTTCTGAATTCTACCAGACATTTAAAGAAGAACTAACTCCAATTCTTCTCAAACTATTCAGAACAATTAAAAAAGAGAGAATCCTCCCAAATTATTTCTATGAATCCAGCACCATCTAAATCCCTAAGCTGGAAAAAGATGCAGCATTGAAAGAAAATTACAGACCAACATCCCTGATGAACATAGACACAAAAATCCTCAATAAAATTCTGGGCAATAGAATGCAATAACTCATCAGAAAGATCATCCATCCAGACCAAGTGGGATTTATCCCTGGTATGCAGGGATCGCTCAACGTTCACAAATTGATCAATGTGATACACCACATTAACAAATTGTAGAAGAAAAACCATATGATTGCCTCCATAGATTCAGAGAAAGCCTTTGAAAAAATGCAACACCCTTTCATGATGAAAACTCTAAGCAAATTGGGTATAGAAGAAACATTCCTCAATACAATCAAAGCAATTTATTAAAAACACATGGCCAGCATCCTATTGAATGGGGAAATTGTACTATTTGTATTGGTTATAAAATTGATTTTAAATTATGTAATTGAAGGTGTGCAACTTAACTTTCAATTATTTAGGTACTTTAAAACCAGCAATCAATCACAAATAGTGCATTTTATTATAGCAATCTTCACAATAGTCACATCACAAGGGCACAACTGATCCAAAAATGAAAGCACTTGTCCAAAGAGACAATCATAGCTGTTCCTAATTATAATTTACAGTTGAACAAGAATTTCTAAGATGGAATTATCTGTATCAGATAGCATATTTTATTGAAATTTGGTAATGAAAATTTGGTAATACAAAATTTGAGAGTTCATTAACAATTATAGTGAAGGTTTGTGGACAGCAACTTGTGTCCACAGTGCACGTTTGCCTTGGACTTTTTAGAGTATATACCACTGCAAGATAAAAATTATTTCCCAAGCCCCCAAGAATTAAAGGGATAAAATATTTGGGGAAAAATTTGTTAATGGAAAAATGTAGTTAATTGACCTGTAAGTTAAGTATTTCTTTGTACCAGTATATTAGTGAAAATTAAATTAGATTTGTGTCTATTTTCCACAATTTTTTAAGGAGAAAACATTGGCTTTCGGACAGTGGACTCTTTTTCATATTGCTTATGATAGTCGAGGGAATGTGGAGCTAGATCTTTAAAAATGGAACAGTGAAATAATATGTTTTATTGACTTTTAAAATTACTTTGGACCTCTGTTCTCTCTCAAAATTCTATCCCTCAGATAATTCATTCCTCAATTGCCATTTCTATGTTGAAAATTCCTAAATTTTCTTTTCTTGTTTTTTCTTCTCACCTAAACTACAATATGCCTAACTTGATACTCTACATTTTCCTTAGTTTCTTTTTCCTAAAACTAAAATGTACTTATATATGTGGCACATTTTTACTTGAATGTAGTTCCATCATTCAAAGCCACTTTTTCTGAAATTGAATTCAACACGCTTTCTTTCAACCGTTTTCTAACATGCATTGTGATCCTTTAGTGTCACCATTTATTTCTGTAGTAAACATTTTCAAGATCTACCTATCATCTTTTACATTTAAGTTATTGCATGATTTGATATCTTAGCTTTTTTAAAGGTAGCTTAAATTTTTAATATATTACCTTTGTTGAATTATATACTTTATTTGGAGGACAGGGTAGCAGAGTGATCTTCCATCCGTTGGTTCACTCCCCAAATGGTCACAATAGCCAGGGATATACCAGACCAAAGCCAGGAGCCAGAAGCTTCATCTGGGTTTCCTACAGAGACACTGAGACTTGGGCCATTTTTTACTGTTTTCCCAGGCAGATTAGTAAGGAGTTGCCGCAGAAATGGAGCAGCCAGTACATCAACAGGAGCCTATATGGTATGCCCATGCAGGCAACAGCTGAACCTTAACCTGCTATACCACAACGCTGGTCCCTTGTTACCAAAAGTGTTCTTTAAAAAAAAATCTCTACTATAGAATTTACTTCATTTACCCTTGAAATTAGAGAGCAGTGTACAAGTCAGTTTCTCAAACTGAATAATGACTTTATTTAAGCTAAGAATATACTGATGAAGAATAATTACGAGTTTCTAAAATGCTTTGTACTTTATAATTAGTACAAGGAAGAGTAATGAAATCACACATCATCAGTAAAATGTCAATTAAAATTGCAATGAGATACAAATACAAACCTAATAGAATTTCTAATACTGAGCAATATCACCACACTCAGGGTAGTGAAAATATGGAGCAACTGGAATTCTGGTACAATAACTTGAGGAAAGAGTGTAGAAATTTCTGAGAAATTTCAGTATGCATATACCACATGATCCAACCATTCCACTCATAAATATGTCTTCAAAGCAAATAAAAGCTTGTGGACAGCAACTTGTGTCTACAACTTGTGATCTACAAAGGTTTGTAGATCTGTGTTCACAGCAGCATTGTTAGTAATATCCAAATCCTGGAAACAATATAAATATTATCAATGATGAATAACAAAATAAATTGTGCTATATTCAGATATTGGAATACTAATTAACAAAAAAAAAGGAATGAAATATGAATGCACTGGTAGGGGCTCAAAATATGCCACTCCATAATTTTCAACTTTGAAGTAATTGTTTTGAGCTGGAGTCAAATGAGCAAAAGATGCAGAAAGTTTCTCAGAACTCCCTTTACCTAACAGAAATGAGCACTGTGCAGGGAAGATTCACAGCCTGGCATTGGGCACAAGATGAACACTTATCTGCCATTAGTGTTCCCCACATGTTTACCTCAGTTGCTCTCAGAAGACTGGACATTCTAATCGTTTTTCTTCTCTCTTCTAAGCGTATTTTTCTCTTGTTAAGATGTTATGAAGGTCCTAGTCACTCTTTTGAATTACTCAGCTTGCAGTGCTTCTGTGTATAAGCATGATGCACATGTTAATAAACTTGCCTTTCTCTTGGTAACCTTTTGTCAGTCAAATTTACAGTACCTTAAAGATCCAAAATAGGTAGAGAGGAAACACTTTTCCTTCTTCTATACGTTTAACTGCATGGAGGAAATAAAAGTGAGTATATAGAGTATGTTTCTATTTTACATAGAATTCTATCAAATAAAAGCAAATCAATAGCGATAGAAAGTAGATCAATTGTCACTGGATCAAAGGGTACTAAGGAGAAGGGCAGGAGCTGAACTGAAAACTTACATAAAGATAAAAAGAATCTTTTGAGGGTGCTGAACACATTGGGTGGTGATATTTTCATAGGTATATGCAAATGTCAAAATTTATCAAATTGTATATTTTAAATATATTAAATTTATTAAAAATCAATTAAACTTAATAAAGCTATTAAATTAAATATAAAGATGAAATAATAATAAAAAATATAACCTAATTGCAAATACATGAGAAATTTGAAGCAGAGAGCTGGATCAGATGAGGAACATCCATAACACAAGCTGGCACCCATATGGTATGCCAGTGCCAAGACTACTAATATGGGTTTTTAGGAAAAAAAACTAGTATAGCAAATTTTGGTACACCATGTTCCATTTAAATAATTTAAGTTCACACAAACTGATAAAATGGAACATAACAAGATAATCATACTTTTTATAACTAACTTCCCATTAAGAAATAAATACAGAATACAAGTACATTAGCAACACAAAGTTCACTGTGATAAGAAGATCAAAGTACAATAACAACTTTCTCCTCTATTATCTATTTTATTGCTATTATGATTGAGTAACATATTTGAAAAGAAAGCCCCAGTCTCCAATGAACTACCATTATCCATCTATTTTTTAATTAAAATGAAGATGTTAACAACCGTTTAATATATTTGAATGTGCCTTCATTCATTCATTAAGTGAATATCCATTGAGAACCTACTGTTTGCAATGCTCTTTTAAGGTACTGGAACTATGTCAGCAGCAAGAAGGGAAATAATGCCTGTCTTTAGACAAAGGAATTCAAATTTTAATGGGAAAGATAGATAATAAAGAAAAAATATGTAAAGCAATTATATTATACCATGTGTTAGAACACAGAACTATGTGGAGATTGGAATGAAGGTGACTATGTTTTTCAGGATATATCATTGTTAAAATGATTTTTATTATTTTTATGCTTTAAGTTGATGTACATTGAAATTGACCTTTATTGATTCACACTTTTATGAGTTTTGACACATGCATACACTTGTATAACCACATCTACCATTGAGATTAGAACAGTTCTATCGATCACAAAACTCTCGTGATTCAAGTCAGATCTTCCTCCTGATCCTAACCCTGAACAACAGTTATCAGTTCTCCATCTCTATAGTTGTGTGTTTTCAGGGCAGTCAATTAAATGGAATCAGAGATGAAGTATCCTTTTAAAGCTGGTTTCCCTCTCTCCAAATAATGCCTCTGAGAGCCATTCATATGGTTGCGTTCAGCAAGGTTCTATTCCTTCATAGTTCTGAGCAGTATCCCGTTGTGTGAAAGCTACCACAGTCTGCTTATTCATTCATCTGCTGAATTATTTCCAGATTTTGGCAATTATGGATAGACTACCTAGAAATACAGTCAATTCTTTGATAAACAGGTTTCATTTGTGAGAATAAAATTGCTGGGTTATGGTTATGTTGCAAGTTTATTCTTCAACTTACAAGATACTGCTAAACTAACTTTCTGACTTTGTCATTTAGCATTCCCACTAAATATTTTTCTTTGCTTACTCATATAAATTTTAGATTTAGGTTGGTTATATTAACAAAAACATCTAGTTACCTAGTTAATATAATAGCATTGTATTCTAGGCTCACTTTGGAGAAATTTGACTTACTTAATATGTTCAATTAAACTTACTTAATATGTTCAATTGAACAGTTCAATCCAAAGAGGAGAGTATGTCTCTCCCTTGTATTTAGGTTTTTCTTTGGCTTCATCTTTACTAGTTTCCAAGTGTGGATGCTTCAAAAGATTTTTATTAGATTTATATTTTTATATTTCACTTCTTATAGCTATTAAAATGATACTGAGTGTCAAATTTTAGACTCCAAATGTTGGATTTGAGTGTTTTGACCTTGTATACTGTGTCATTGCTAAATTCATTCATTTCTGAATGAGTTTGTTGTTTATTTTTAGATTCAGTGTTAGTCATGGATATCCAGAGAAACAAAACAAGTTGCATTTATTTTAAGGAATTGACTCATGAGACTGTGGAAGCAAGCAAGTCAAAACTTTGTAGGGCAGTCCAGCAAGATGAAAACTCTTGGGCAGGAGTTGGTGATGTAGGCTTGAGGCAGAATTTCTTCTTCTCCAGGGAAATCTTAGTTTTGCTTTTAAGGTCTTTCAGCTGCTTGGAGGAAGCCAATTTATATCATCAAGAATAATTTCCTGTATTTAAAGTCAACTGATTACAGGTATTAGACATGTATAACAAATATCTTCACTGAAAAAAATGTTTGAATGGGTCACTGAATACTAGATAGCTAAACTTACATATAAAACAAACATCCCAGACTTGGGAATATTTTCCAGCTAGAAAATCATATTATTTAATAATAGAAGACATATTCTTTCTTTTTCAATCTATATGTCTTTTCCTTTTTTAATTTTACAACCTGGAAAGAACATCTAGAATACTGTTAATTAAGAAAAGTGAGAATACATATCCTTGCCTTTTTCCTGATCCTACATAAAAAGCATTTAATCTTTCAACATTAAAATGATGTTAAGTATGCAGTTTTTTCAAATGGCTTTAATCAGATAAAAGACATATTCATCTTTTATTTCAAATATGTTGAGAATTTCCATCATGAGTGGATACTTAATTTTATTAAAAGCATTATTAATATAATCATGTCATGGATTATTGATTTTTGAAGGTATAATCAGCCTCACATTCCTCATATATATTCCATTTAGCTGTAGAGTTTTGATGTTTGTTCCTGCTTCTGTTTTGTGTGTATCACTAGTCTAAATTTGCCAACATTTTGTTGAGGATTTCTAGTTTTACTATTAAAATAATAATGGCTTCATTAAGAGGATTTGGGAAGTTGTCTTTGATTTTCTAGGCTATATTGTGTAGAACAAAGCCTGTTTCTTCTTTAAATGGTTTGTAGAATTCACTAGTATATATACATGGGCCTATAGATTTCTGTGCAAAGATTATTTAATTACATTTCTTCTATCTTAGAATAATTCAAGTGAAATATTTCAACTGAGTGAGAGTTCATAGTTTTCCAGTCTGAATGCATCACATTTAAATAACACAAACAGTTTGCTCATGGTATTGCTTTGTTATCTTTTTAATATCTATAGAGCTCATGGTGATATTTCCTTTTATTTCTCTTTTCAAAGCTTTATTTATTTATTTATTTATTTGCGGGTCCGTGCAGTAGCATAATAGGCCTAGCCTCTGCTTCTGGTGCCAGAGTGCCATAGGGCACCGATTTATGTCCCGGCTGCCCTTATTCCTATCTAGCTCTCTGCTATGGCATGGAAAGCAGTGGAGGATGGCTCAAGTGCTTGAGTCCCTTCACCTATGTGTGAGACCCAGAAAAAGCTCCTGGCTCCTGGCTTTGGGCTGGCTCAGCTCTGGGTGTTGAGGCCATTTGGGGAGTGAACCAGTGGATAGAAAACCTTTCTCCTTGTCTCTCCCTCTCTGTCCGTAACTCTGCTTCTCAAATAAATAAAATCTTTTAAAAAATACTTTAAATATTTATTTATTTGAAAGGAAGTTACAGAGAGGGAGACACACATACACACACACAGGGAGGGAGGGAGGGAAGGAGGGAGGAATAGAGATAGTGAGAGAGGGAGAGAGAGAGAGAGGGAGAGACCTTCAATTTTCTGGTTCACTCCCTATAAATGCACAATAATAGTTCTGTATCATGTAGAAACCTGGAGTCAGGAACTCCATTCTGGTCACATGAGTGACAGAGACCTAAACGTTTAAGCCATCTTCCACTGCCTTCCAAACTCATTAGCAGGAAACTGGATAGGAATCAGAGCAGCCAGGACTCCAAATGGCACTCTGCAATTGGTTGCTGGTGTTGTAAGCAGCAGCTCAACCTGCTGTCCCACAACACTGGCCTCTTCATTCCTTGTATTAGTAATTTCTATCTCTCTTCTCCTCTATCTCTTTCACTCTCTCTCTCTTTCTCTCTTTTTCTCTCTCTATATTCCTATAATGTGGGGTATATATATATATATATATATATATATATATATAATATATAATATATGGCAACCTTCTCACAGGCTCAGCTTTGGTTCCTTGTTTTTCCACTTTTTGTTTTGTTTTATTTTACACATTTTTTTGACAGGCAGAGTGGATAGTGAGAGAGAGAGACAGAGAGAAAGGTCATCCTTTTCCGTTGGTTCACTCCCCAAATGGCTGCTGTGGCCTGTGAGCTACAGCCGGCACACCATGCTGATCCGAAGCTAGGAGCCAGGTGCTTCTCCTGGTCTCCCATGCGGGTGCAGGCCCAAGGACCTGGGCCATCCTCCACTGCACTCCCGGGCCACAGCAGAGAAAAGGACAGGAAAAGGAGCAACTGGGACAGGATCCGGCGCCCCGACCGGGACTAGAACCCTGGGTGCTGGCGCCGCAGACGGAGGATTGGCTGTGGTTGTTGATAGAATTGGGTTTAGGAATATCATATTATTTGTTTTCTGTTTATTCATGAGCTGTCATCTATCAGTTCCTCTTTTGCTTTCTTTTGTGACTTTAAAGCATTTTTGCATTCCTTTTCATTAATCCATTTTGGTTTTGTACATAATATGTATGTTTCTTCTTATACTTTCTAAAATGAGTTTTTAAGTATTAAAAGTACATGTGCCCCAGCCACGGTTGTGACACAGCAGGTGAAGCCACTGCCTGTGACTCTGGCATCTCTTATTAGAGTCCTGGATGCATTGCTTTAAATTCAGCTTTCCTACTAATCCATCTGCAAAGGCAGCAGAAGATGACATGCCAGGTACTTGGGACCCTGCCAACCATGTGGGAAACAGGATGGAGTACCTGGCTGAAGGCTTTAGCCTGGTCAAGTTCTGGATGTTGTAGCCACTTTGAGAGTGAACCAATGAACGAAAGATCTCTCTCTCTCTCTCTCTCTCTCTCTCTCTCTGTGTGTGTGTGTGTGTGACTTTGCCTTTCAAATAAATAAATCTTAAAAATAAAGTACATGTGCTTAATATCTGCTTTCTAGTTTAACATGTAAGCTTGAAAATCATCACTCCAAATCTAGCAAGTGAAAAGCAGAACTAACTGAAAGAGCAGAAAATTTTTGAAGATTCATAAGAGAAGGGGATCACAGGACAAATGATTGCCCCTATAAATGAAGAGATAGGCTGGTGTGTAAAGAGGATCACCAGTAACCAAAAATAAGGTTCCATGTGAACCATTGCCAGAGTAGGAAATCCTGAACTCTAATTGATGAATTTCTGGAGGCTCAGTGTGAACAACTCTGAATGAATGAAAGTGAAAAACATCAAGAGAGAATTTCTAGTGATTAAGGGGCTCACAATCATTTTTGACTTTTTTTTTTACAGACTTGCTTATTTATTTGATATTCAGTTGTGGGGAAGATGGAGAGATAGGTAGAGAGAGAGAGAGAGAGAGAGAGAGAGAGAGAGAGAGTTTCCCAAATGCTAGTTTGCTCCCCAGATGGCCAGGGATGGGCCAGGCTGAAGCCAGGAGCCAGAAGCTTCATCTAGGTCTCCCATGTGGGTAGCAGGAGCCAAGTACTTGGGCCATCTACTGCTGCCATCCCCAGGACATTAGCAGAAAGCTGGATTGGAAGTAGAGCAGCCAGGAGAGCCAGCACCCATATGGGACACGGCTGTTTTGGGTGGAGACTTTACCATTTATGCCACAGTGCCAGCCCCCATTTCTAACTTTTTTTTTTAAACTTTTATTTAATGAATATAAATTTCCAAAGTACAGCTTATGGATTACAATGCCCCCCCCCCATAACTTCCCTCCTACCCACAACCCTCCCCTTTCCCACTCCCTCTCCCCTTCCATACACATCAAGATTCATTTTCACCTTTTCACCAAGATGGCGCTGAAGGCGAAGAAGGAAGCTCCTGCCCCTCCTAAAGTCGAAGCCAAAGCAAAGGCCTTAAAGGCCAAGAAGGCGGTGCTGAAAGGCGTCCACAGCCACAAGAAGAAGAAGATCCGCACATCCCCCACCTTCCAGAGGCCCTAGACACTACGCCTCCGACGGCAGCCCAAATACCCTCGGAAGAGCACCCCCAGGAGAAACAAGCTTGACCACTATGCCATCATCAAGTTCCCCTTGACCACGGAGTCTGCTATGAACAAGATAGAAGACAACAACACCCTGGTGTTCATTGTGGATGTCAAGGCCAACAAGCACCAGATCAAACAAGCTGTGAAGAAACTCTATGACATTGATGTGGCCAAAGTCAACACCCTGATCAGACCTGACGGAGAGAAGAAGGCCTATGTGCGGCTGGCTCCTGACTATGATGCTCTGGACGTTGCCAACAAAATTGGGATCATCTGAACTGAATCCAGCTGGCTAATTCTAAATATATGTTTTTCCACCATACAAAACAAACAAACAAAAAAGATTCATTTTCAATTCTCTTTATATACAGAATATCAATTTAGTATATATTAAGTAAAGATTTCAACAGTTTGCCATTTCTAACTTTTAACTCCAAAAATTCAACTAGTTTATTACAGTAAATATTTGTGGAAAATTTCCTCATGCTTCCCCAAGGACTGAGATAAAATAACTACTTTGGAGTACATCAGAAAATCATGTACTTACCAGGAACTTCCCCTCAAGAGAAACTATGAATATATTTCACCAGATGCTAAACGACTGAGGATTCTCAGAGCCTAACCAGCCCCAGTGGATGGAAAATACTCAACCCTAGCCCATGTTGGCCATCCTGTGCTAAGCAGGGAAAAGAAAATGAGAAACATGTGTGAAAGTCATTATTCATAAAAAGAGATTTGCCAAAACACTAACATTAATTATGAAGCTGTTGATGCTTCCTCTCCACTCATACTTTACCACCACATTGCTAGAAGTCTATGCATCACAATTCTTTTTACCAAGTTTAAAATTACAGGGAAAATTCACCAGAAGATTTTAAAAAAATCAAGAAAATTAAATAGTTTGAATAGACAAAACAAGCACCAGAATCAGAATCGGATATGGTGGGGATGTTGGAATTAGGCTAGAATTTTAAAACAGTTATGCTTAATAAGTCAAGGGTTCAATCTTAATGTATGTGGGCTGCTGTAGCAAAATATCATATGTTGTCTGGCCTAAATAAAAGGTATTTATTACTCACAGGTCTGGAGGTTGGAAAGTCCAAGAAAAAAATGTGGATTCAGTTCTTGGTGAAGCCTTATTCCTGATAAACACCCACATTCTGAACGTGTTCTCTTGTGGCTGAGGGAGTGAGAGAGAGAACGCAATTGTTTCCTCTCCAGAAAATATTCTTTCACTCTCTCACAAACATCCAGGGATAGAATTTTCCAAATATTTCCACTCTGTTTTCCCTTTAATTATAAATTCTATTTTAAGGTAATTTCTTTGTGCTCTGATTTCACTGTAAGCAGTTAAAATGAGCAATGCAGTAGTCTGAATGTTTTTCTGATTGAAGACTTTTTATACCCGATAGTTCACCGCTTTTAAATTCTTCATTCCATAAATTCCTTGGGCATAGATGCAATATAGTGAAGTTCTTTGTATCTTTATAACAAGTGTGGACTTAACTTCAATTTCCAATATCCAGTTCTTTAATCACAGCTGAGACCTTGCCACAGTGGGTTTTACTGTCCACATTTCTATCAACATTCTGGTCATGAACACTTAAGTCTCTGATAAATTCCAGAATTTCCCATCTTTCTTCTGAGTCCCCATCAGAATTTCCCTTGAAGCTGCATTCATGGCAATATAAGATTTTGCTGACATTCACTTCAAAACTCTTTCAGCCCCATTGTTAGTGTCCAAAGCTACTTTTACAATTTCAGATGCTTACATATCAATAGCTTTGTTCCCAATCAATTTTCTCTCTTAATCCACTTTCTTGTTTCATAACTGAGTATTACAGACTAAGTAATTTATGAAACAAAGAAATAGAAATACCATGAATTACCCTAGCGCTCGCTCTCGCTCTCTCTCTCTCTCTCCCTCTTTTCCTCTGTAAGGCACAATTAGAAGTTTTCTCCTGAGTCTCTTTCTGGAGAAAGAGAGAAAGACAAACAGAATGACAATGATAAAAGCCAGTAAGATTTTGGACATACATTGAGACAATGCTAGGTATTTTAGAAGTCATAGTCTAAATACCTTGAAGAAGATGCCTCAGTAAAGCATATTTGGGCAGAGATCATGATGGAAGGCTTGGCATTTATGCTAGGTAATTGTTAAATTAACATCATTATTATAATTCCTGGCAGAAATCTTGAGGAATAAAGTCCATGGATTTGGCAATCAGGAGAAAGCTCTGGCTTAGAGATGTAAGTGTGAATTTCACCAGAGGGCAACCTAAGTCATTTAACTAGATAAGATTACTTTTTAAAAGTATACAAGTAGAGAGGAGAAACTAATAGACTGAGAACTGGGAAGTATTATAACTAATCAGTCAGGGGAAAAAGGAAATATATAAGAAAACTAAAATAACAGGGAGGGATCAGAGATTTGGGGAAAAAACAAGGGAAGTGTCCTAGAAGTCAAATTTCAAAAGTTGTATTAAGGAGGAAGAGCTTACAAATGTTGTTAATGGCAATCATTAACTTCAGAAGATTACAGGTGAATTTTCCGAGAGCAGTTTTATTGGAGTAGTGTTAATATTCAGTTAGACTGAGTTTAAGAGAGCAATAGTGAAAGAAATTTAACATTGTTTCATTATCTATTTTCTTTGAAGAAAATCATTATTTTATTTAATAAAAATCTTAATGCACATACAAATGTTTTATGTAACAAGAATTTTTAGAGAAGATTTTAAGTTATAGAAGTTTGGTTTTGAAATTATAATTAACTTGGATAATCCATGCTACAATTGTCTTTAAATTTATATGACAAGTAGAGATATAGATTGTGAGAGAGAGAGACAGAGAGAAAGGTCTGCTATGGCCTGCGCTGCGTCGATCTGAAGTCAGGAGCCAGGTGCTTCCTCCCGGTCTCCCATGAGGGTACAGGGGCCCAAGCACCTGAGCGATCCTCCACTGACACCCCCAGGCCACAGCAAAGAGCTGGATTGGAAGAGGAGCAACTGGGACTAGAACCCAGCTCCCATATGAGATGCCGGTGCCGCAGGCAGAAGATTAACCAAGTGAGGCACGGCGCTGGCTCCAGTGCTACAATTTAAAGACAGTTTATCATCTCCAAAAGTCATGTTGAAATTTGGTTCCTAAAAAAACACTGTTAAGAGTTGATGAGTCTTTTAAGAGGCTTTTGGGGGGGCCTGCACTGTAGCACAGCAGGTAAAGCCACTACCTGCAGTGCTGGCATCCCATACGGGCAAGGGTTCAAGACTTGGCTGCTCCACTTCTGATCCAGCTCCCTGCTAATGTTCCTGGGAAAGCATCAGAAGATGGTCCAAGTAATTGGAGCCCCTGCACCCGTGTGGGAGACCTGGAAGAAATTCCTAGCTTCCGGATTCAGATCAGCTCAGCTCTGGCCGTTGCGGCCCACTTGAGGAGTGAATCAGCGGATGGAAGACCTCTCTCTCTCTCTCTCTCTCTCTCTCCCCCACCCCCGCCTCTCTGTAACTCTACCTTTCAAGCAAATAAATCTTTAAAAAAACAAAAAAACAAAAAACAAAAACAAAAAAAAAAACTGAGAGAGACTTTTGGATCATGTGGGCAAAAGAGTTAATGGTTCCGTAGTGGGCTGGGTTAATCCAGAGGGAGGGAGTAGGTTCTCACTGTCACAAGACTGGATAAGTTACTGCAAGAGTAGATTGTTAGAAAATGAGACAGCAACTCAAATTTTCTCTTTTCCACACATTCCCGGTTCATGTTCCATTTCTACTTCATTTCATGAATCAGCATGAGACTCTCTCCAGAACATCATATTTTTATTTTTAACTTTTGTTATATGTTCTATGTTAAATACTTTTCTCCAATTTATTTTCATGATAGTTATAATCTTTTCATTTCTTTTCAAGATGCATTTACTTATTTGAAAGGCAGAACAAGAGAGAGAGAGAGAGAGAGAATCTTAAATCTGCTGGATTGCCCTAAATGGCCACAATGGCAGAGTACATTTGCTTCCTTTTAATAATTTTAAACTTTTCTGAGCTTCTCACTCATAATGAATTACATTCCTAGAGATGAATCGTGTATATTTTCCTCTATCTCATTAATCTCCCTTAAACATCATTATTGTGAATTCTTTGTTAGACAATTAATTAATTGATTCCCATTTCTTTGTGATCTGTTACAAGAGAGCTATTGAGTTCTTTTGGAGGCATGATGTTACCATGTTATTCAAGTTTCTACATTTCTTTCTATACAACTGGTAGGTCAGTGGCTTCTATAATTCAATAGGATACTTTATATAGTAAAATATTTTCTGATGACTATGTGTCCTGGGATGATAGTTGGATATGGTAGATTTCTTTTGGTTCCAGGTGGTTGCTTTAATGCAGTGTCCATGTAATGTCTTCAAAAGCAATCAATGTTGGTGATGTCTGTGGGTACCTCAATACCTAGTCTTCAGGTGTTGTGAGATTTGAATGCCACTGGGGACAAAGCTACCTTGGCCAGTGATGTACCCAGCTGCAGTTGTAGGCACTTTTATGTTTCTATGTGTCATGTGTGGATGAGGTCATCCCCAGGTGGATGCAGCACAGCATGCCTAGTGTGAGTTGGGGTGCCAGTCACTGTCTGAGTACCATGCAGTCCTGGGTACATCGGTGTGCCTCTATAGAGTGCTTTCATTCACCAGGGGCTGCATAGATAAATCCATGTGGTTTTTCACAGATGACTTGCTCAAGAGGTCTTGAGCCCAAATTTTTCTTGGGAACAAAGGTATGTAGGAAGCATCAAGTACCTGTTTCTCAGGAATCAATTGGCTATGCTTCTGAAAGCAGGTTTTTCAAATGCTTCTTTGGAATACGTAAGAATTGATGTAGTCATTCAGACCAAGTCCCTAAGGAAAGGCTGCTCAGTTGTTCCTGAGGTTGTGGGTGAGTGTACATAGCCACTAATATGTCTCCCTGGGCCTCTGTGGGCCAAGCCACTCAGGACTGTGTTGGATTACTTCACAGAGCCAAGGGTGCATAGGTGGAGCCTTGCAGCTGCTTCTGGGGCAGCAGAGGAGGTGAGCAGTGCCACCCACTTGTTTTTTGGGGGCCTCTGCAGGACAAATTGTACACAGTGTGCCACCCATGTTCTTCCTGGAGCCATGAGGGGGTGGGTGGGGCTTCCTATCTGGTTCATAAGATTAGATCCTTGGAACTGTTCAGGGAAGCTGCTTCAGAGGAACCCAGATAAGTGGAGTCTCACGGGGGCTGCATGCAGCAAGACCCTGGATGGGGGAGAATGCAATGTAGATTGGATCCTTTCTACAGATAACAAACGATGTGGTAACCCGGCAGCTCACCAAGCTGGCCTCAGGAAGTGCAGGAGTCACAGTGTTCGCCTGTGATAAATGCCTCAGGTGTCTATGGATATGAATGAGGTCTGTGAGGGCTCTCCTGTTTTCCCTTTCCCTACAGAGCAAAGCCTCTTCTGGAATCAGGACCCATATGGGATGCTGGCATCACAAGCAGTAGCTTTACCTGCTAAACCACAACATTGCCTCCACCCCTCTACTTATCTTTTTTTTTTTTTTTTTTAGATTTACCTTTTCTTTAATTTATTTGAAAGTTAGGGTTAAAGAGAGAGAGAGAGAGAAAGAGAGAGAGACCTGTTAATTTAATTTGTGATGTTTATTGTAGTATCAGATAAATCTCTTGGATGTCATATAACTTAAAAAGGTTTCTACCTCTAATTTCTGTATAATTTTCCAAAGGATACAAAATAAGAACTTCAGTGTATCATCATTAAAAATTTTTGTGCCTGTTTTATAGTTTAAGGAAATGAGTTTTCCAAAGTCTATCCCTCTGATAGTATTTTCCTATTTACTATCACTGGAAAATACACAACATAAATTAAATAAGAAGATAATGATCAATTCTTGTAAATAGCTTTATCTATATCCCAACATATTTGGTCATTTAAGATATGAAAAATACATAATTTGACCCTCTGTATATCACACCATGTTCATATGCTATTATTTATCTCAATTCTGTATTAAAGTAGTTAATGTTATGATTGTGTTGTATAAAAATAAAGTGTAGCTTATGGAGTGGATTATATTGCTTTTCTAATATGACATGCCTATAACATGAAGATTTAAAATATTTAGGAAGTAAATATTAGTGACCCTAAAAACATCCAGTAGGTAGGTCAAGTGACATTAATAAAAATCATTCAAATTTTTCTAGAAACCTTAGAAGATCAAGAAAAACCAACAACAAAGAATATGCCCTAGCTAATTTCCTAATATTTCTGACATTGTTTCAGAATTTGTTCTAAAACATTAATATATTGTACATAGTAACATTTTTATTTTTTAAAGATTTATTATTCATAGTAACATTTTTAAAAGAAAAATCAATTTAAATTTTGGTTAAGGATATGTAAAGAAAGAAAACAAGTGATCTTGGATATTGATTCCAGTAGATTAAATAAATAAATATTTTCACATAGTATCTTAAATGAACGTAAATGATTAATTTGTCCATAAAACATTAAGTGGATGTTTTCATCTTTTAATATTTCAGAAATAGTGAGGTTCATTTGTTTGTTTGTTTTTATGCATTTGTTTCTAAAACTAACATAAATTAATATGGATAACATTACTGAAATCATTCTTACGACTGTTGGCTATTCTATCCAATTGACTGAATTGGTCTGAGACAGGAGATTTGCTAAGATATATTAGATACTTAAATTTGAGATGAACAAGTCATTTCACATTCACCTTAGTATTTTCACCCATATAATGCTTATGTTAAATAAATTCCTATAACTCTATGAGTTCTGATTTCCCATCTCAGATAAAAATTGCTTTTGAACATTCTCTATCTTTTGCTACAAAAGTAAAATACTATGTCTAAAATTATGAAGTTCTTAAATGTGTGTAATCAATAATTATGTACATTTCCAGAATAACCATAAAAAAGTAAACTTTTTTTTCAATCTACCTGTCTGTGGTAAACAAAAATCATGGTACCTGAGTTTCTTCATAGCTACAGAATTATTTTCCTGGATGTGTCTTTTACAAGGATGCAATTATAGCTTCTGGCTCACCAATCCCTATTTTCGCTCTCTTCTGTCACCTTATTGTAAATATGTTCAGTGATGCCTTCTAGCCGTTATGCCATTTTGCAGCTAAGAGGACTAAGAATGCAGAGGGAAATAGACATTGAATGAGATGATTACTGCTGTTTGAGAACTTTATGGATTGGAAAGACCAAGGATGTGGGCCAAATGTGATTGGAATAATAACAAAAACAAGGATTGCACATACAGGTTACGACGAGAAGGCAGGTTAGCAGATCTTCTGATAGGAACTCATAGAGAACTACCACTTGTTCCTAAACTGTAACCACAGAAATCAAAAACAGGTGCCCATTATGTATATATAGTAATTGCTATATTCTTGGTCTTCTTGGTTTCAAAGCTTGTCTTAGGGCATAAAATAATACAAGAAAAATAATTAATGAAAAATGCTGAATGTGAAGAGGTATGAGATTAAACTATATCTCTTTCTACATGTGTTTCATTGTGATAAATAAGATTTAAATTCTTTATATTGGACAAGAAGTAAGATTCAAAATTTAATCACAAAAATTATTTGTAAAATTTTGTTGATCACATGAAATGATTAAAAGAAGAAAGAACATGTTATTTATCTATTTGGAGAAAATCTATTGCCTTATTATGATATTTAAAAATCCAGATTAGTGTGAAAATGAATTGTTTCTGAGATGCATAAACCTACATTTTATCTTACTAGCACTAATAACAAAATAAGTTTAAGAAGAGAAGTCAAAAGAGAAATATGTGGAGTCAAATGACTAAAACTCATGTAGTATAGACATGGAAAGATGGTAGTACTCAAAACAAAATGAAAAAATAGTAAGAAATTAAAGAAGTAATTAAGTAATTTTTTTTTTGACAGGCAGAGTTAGACAGTGAGAGAGAGAGAGACAGAGAGAAAGGTCTTCCTTTATCCGTTGGTTCACCCCCTAAATGGCCGCCATGCCCAGGGCGCTGCACCAATCCGAAGCCAGGAGCCAGGTGCCTCCTCCTGGTCTCCCATGCGGGTGCAGGGCCCAAGCACTTGGGCCATCCTCCACTGCCTCTTGGGCCACAGGAGAGAACTGGACTGTAAGAGAAGCAACAGGGACAGAATCCGGTGTCCCAACCGGGACTAGAACCTGGTGTGCCGGCGCCGCAGGCGGAGGATTAGCCAAGTGAGCTGTGGCGCCGGCCTAAAGAAGCAATTTAACTACTGAAAATGTGCAATGTTATATGACTCTACCTTATGTTAACTTTTTATTTTCAAAATTTACATGCTGACTGAAACAAAATATATTAGTAGAAATATTTTAGATACTTCAAATTACCTTATAAATTTACCTTGATATTAAGGGGACTAAAAAGTAACATAAAAAATCTCACAAAAATTGATTTCAGAAACTAAAAAGTTGTTAAATGTCAGTAGCATGCTAGAAGAGTTAGCATAACAAATTTCTTAAGTAAAGTGAAATATCTGTTATTATTTAATGAAATGGTTTCCAGTGTTGGAGACAAAAAGAAAGGAAATTAACACTATTACATCCAATTCTTTATGTCAAACACTGTGCAATATATATTCTTTTCTCATTATTTTATTTTATCCTCTGGGGAAAAAGAAACACATGAACTGTGAAGTTGTTCTAGATATGCAGGTGGAAAACACAAAGTTTAATGTCCACAGTCAGCAAAAGGTCCTAGATTTCTATCTTGATAGACCACACTCCCTGCATTAAATCACTCAAGATTTTGGAGTTTAGCCTATCATATATTTTAACAATAAATAATAAGTTCATATACAATGTAGCCATTAATAATCTTCTGAGCCTCATCTGAATCACCTGGGTTAAGTCCAAAAGTTCACCAGGTCATTTTTATTTATAAGAATACATTATCTTGACTGTGATAGTGCACATGCAGGAAGCACATGTCATCATAAAGATGACTTCCAATGAAGCCCTTTGTCAAGTAAGGCAGATTTAATTTCTGTCACGCTAGGAACTGAAGATGTAGGAAAGCAGTGACAGTTTTTGAATTAAAAAACAAGTCAACAGTGCATGCAACTGATAAATATCATTGCATGTCTAGGGGTGATTGTATAGCCAAAATACATCCAAGACTCTCATTCACCATTGGAAATTTTAAAACTTATAGAAATATCATTTGGATAAGCCTGGGGATTTCTGAATACCAGCTATAATTTTTACTTTAGTTAGTAATTGCTGCTTAGGAGGAGCTGATGGTGGGTATCCACTCTATTATCTTTTAAGACTTCTCATGGTCATGTTTTCCCTCCCTCTTGATGACTCAAATAATTTGCCTTTTCTTTCTCCCCTTAACCATTAAAACAGACATTTACCTGAACAATTAAATACTGCACAACCAATACATTACTGCTTCCAAGTTAAGTCAGGGTTTATGATGTATTACAAATTTGGAGAACAGGAAACAAATTATTTTTAAATAATTTAGCAAACACTGTTAAAAATGTAGAAATTGAAGTTACTGGTTCGAATTACTGATTAGTAAAATGGTAGTTTTGAAGAAATAAATAATAATGAATTTCTGTCATACCAAAGTAAGTTACAGATGAACTAAAATTTTAATGTAGTAAATGAAAGTATAAAAGTACTATGAGGAGACAGAAGAAATGGTCTTATTTTCTTTTTTTAAAAGAAGCTCTGAGTAGGGAGTTATCTAAATATGTTTCAAAATTCAGAAATGTATATATAGGAAAAAATGGCAAATTAAATATGTAAAAATGTAAATGAATTACTTTTGTTCAAAACACGGAAAACTGAAGTGTGCATTAAGTCTAGTGATTAAAACTCCTGCATCTCACATTGGAGTACCTAGGTTTGGTACTCACTTCTAGCTCCTGACTCCCACTTCCGGCCAGTGTGGACTTTGAGAGGCAGCCTGTGATGACTCAAATACTTGGATTCCTCTCCATCCCTCCCCAGTTTGAGGCCTGATTGCATTCCTGGTTCCTGGCTCCAGGCCTAGCTCTATCTCTTGGAGATACTTAAGGAGTAAACTAGAAAATGCAAAGGTTCTCTCTCTCTCTCTCTCTCTCTCTCTCCCTTTCTCTCTCTTTCTCAACATCAGAGTTTCCTTTCTGGAATTAACATAATCTTCTATAAAAAAAAAATCAGTAAAACCAAAAGATCTACTGAAAAAGGCCAAAATTATGAACAGACATTACCCAGGAAAAAATGGCTCTTAGAAAATACTCTCATAAGAAGAAATACAAAATGAAAACTACCTGATCATGAGCAGTAAAATAATTAGATAAGACTGTGATAGTGTGTGGAAAACAGTCCTTTTCACTGGCATCTTGGTAGGATTGCTTTCAACTTGAAAAATGGTGATTTTGGAATTTCTTTTATTAAAAATGTGTATAGGTCTAGTGTTGAGATTCAATTGGTTAAGTCACTACTTGTGAGGCTGGCATTGCTGCTAATTTGCTTCTTTTTTTTTTTTTTTTTTTTTTTTTTTTGACAGGCAGAGTGGACAGTGAGAGAGAGAGAGACAGAAAGAAAGGTCTTCCTTTTGCCATTGATTCACCTTCAATGGCCGCCGCGGTCAGCGCACTGCGGCCAGCACACCGCGCTGATCCGATGGCAGGAGCCAGGTGCTTCTCCTGGTCTCCCATGGGGTGCAGGGCCCAAGCACGTGGGCCATCCTCCACTGCACTCCCAGGCCACAGCAGAGAGCTGGCCTGGAAGAGGGGCAACCGGGACAGAATCCGGCGCCCCAACCGGAACTAGAACCTGGTGTGCCAGCGCCACAGGCAGAAGATTAGCCTATTGAGCTGCAGCAGTGGCAGCTAATTTGCTTCTGAAAGCAGTGGAAAATGGTGAAGTCCTTGGGCCCCTGCTACACATATGAGAGCCTGGGACAGAGTTCTTAGCTTCTGGCTTCAGCCTGGCACAATCCTGGCTTTTGCTTACATTTGGAAAATGAACCGGTATATTGAAGATCTCTCACTCCTACTCTCTCATGGAGTCTATTTGCTCCAACATTTACTTTGTATTAAACATTATTAGTAAGGTAGGGATTATTTAAAGTGTTTAGGTGGATGCGTGGAGGTTATATTCAGAGTTTACCATTTTATGTAACAGGTTTGAATACTCAGAGATTTGGTATCCAACAGCTGAGGGACAATTGAACATAAGCTGTGGTTATATACATGCTTGCCAGTCACTGTATCTAGGGTTTTCTTCTCGCTACAGCAGAGCTTTATAAGATATTCACTTTTGCAGGCTATTAGTTATGAGAAAAAAATTAAGAATCAGAATTAATTCTGTGCAAAAGTCTTAACATAAATAACATCTATTAACTATGCAATCTTGGGGTGGTTATTCTGTATCTTGTTTGCCTCAACCATAAAGCAGTTGTGATATCTTGTTTGTGTAAGAGACTGCTTGTCCCATTATATCAGATCATCCACTTTAGGATTAAAGATTATGTTCTTACTTTTTGTTTCTTGTATTCTGTTCCTGACAAATTACTTAGTCCACCTATATTTCATTTTTATAATTTATAACATGAGAATAATAGTAGTACCAATCTCCTAACAATGAAACAAAGGTAAAATAGTTTGGTTGGTGGCAAAAATGTTGTACAGAGAGAAAAGACTAGATGTGTTTCCTGATTAATTTAATAACCTAGTCCAAATATCACAGAATATATCCTCAAACAATTCTATTAATACCAATGTAGAGAAAAATATGCACACAAATGTTCTTAAATTATTTTATTTTTTGAAGATTTATTTATTTATTTGAAGACAGAGTTACAGAGATGCAGAGGCAGGGAAGAGAGAGAGGCCTTCCATCTGTTGGTTCACTCCACATATGGCTACAAACACTGGAGCTGGAAAGATCTGAAGCCTGGAGCCAGGAGCTTCTTCCGGGTCTCCCACACAGGTGCAGGGGTGCAAGGACTTTGGCCAACTTCTACTGCTTCCCCAGGCCATAGCAGAGAGCTGGATCTGAAGTGTAGCAGGCTGGACTCGAACAGGCACTCATATGGGATGCCAGTACTGCAGGCGGTGGCTTTCCTCACTACACCATAGCACTGGCCCCATTAAATTATTTTAAACATGAACTTTGTAGTCATCATACAGTTTAAAAAATTTTAGACTTTCGAGGACTTTAAGTATATTGACTTTAGAGTTTATCATTAACCTTTAATTATAGCAATAAAAGTTGAAAATCACTCACTTTTATAATACATATCTATTATCTCTTTAAAAAGACAGTATTTAGAAAAATATTTTTAAAATAAAAATGGGATTTAATATTGTGTTGGATTTTTTTGGAGCAGGTGTTGTTGAGGGTAATCTTTGGGATAAGTGAAAATAAATGCCAGGACATAAGTTGTAGATTAGTAGCTTGGACATATATACTAGTTTTCATCAAAAGTGTATGTCTCTTTCTATGCAGTCTTTTATTGACACTTGTTTTTGGAGTGTTCAAAATAACTAATCTTTTTTTTCCAAAATTAGAAGCACTGCTAATATTGTATAAATTATCTCTCAAAATGACTCTGGATGGAAAACATTAGCAACTTGCAAACATTTTGACTAAGAAATTGTCAAATAATCCACACAAATAACTTTCTGAAAGAGCTCATATTTGGAGTACTAATGCAAAATACAATCAGTGCCAATCCCAAACTCAATTCTGTCCAATAATTTTACTGTTTAAATTTTTCTGTTCCAGGTGGGTATTTGGACTAGCAATTACGGTGTTGATGTTGATGAAGATGTCTATGTTCCACATCAGTGTGCCTGAGTTCAATTCTTAACTCTGGTTCCTGCTTCCTACTTCCTGCCAATGCAGATCCTTTTTTTTTTTTTTTTTTTTTTTGACAGGCAGAGTGGATAGTGAGAGAGAGACAAAGAGAAAGGTCTTCCTTTTTGCCGTTGGTTCACCCTCCAATGGCCGCTGCTGCTGGCGCATCGCGCTGATCCGAAGCCAGGAGCCAGGTGCTTCTCCTGGTCTCCCATGCGGGTGCAGGGCCCAAGCACTTGAGCCATCCTCCACTGCCTTCCTGGGCCATAGCAGAGAGCTGACCTGGAAGAGGGGCAACCGGGATAGAATCTGGCACCCCAACCGGGACTAGAACCCGGTGTGCCAGCGCCTCAAGGCGGAGGATTAGCCTGTTAAGCCATGGCACCAGCCAACCAATGCAGATCTTGAGAGGCACTGAGTGATGGCTCAAGTTGAATAACTGCCACTCATGTGGGTGAATTTAATTTAGTTCCCAGCTGCTGACTTAGACATGGCCTAGTCCTGGTCATCACAGGTATTTAGTGAGTAAGCCTGTAGATGGGAGCTCCCTCTGTCTGTCTTTCTGTTTCTGTTTCTCAAATAAGTTAAAAAAATACTAAGACATTTCCAGTTTAATGATAACATTTGTTCCTACTGTCATCACACTTAATTAGTATGTCTGTTTTATCAGGGTGATCTTACAGTTCATTCTCACTATGAAAAAGATAAGCTGTTGGCGTATTCATAAACATTTATTAGAAATTAGTTAGGTTATAGAAATTATTTGAATGAAAAGAAGAAAATAAAGGGATTAGATAGCAATCATCTGTACATATAATTATTATACCAAAAAGTTTGAAAACTCTTTTGGTACAAAGAAATCTCTTTCAATAGCATTATTAAAGATTAGAGCAGAAAGAAGTTCTTAGAACATTTGTAGTGAGCTATAAAAGGAAATCTTTTTATTCAGGCAAAAGATAACACAAGTAAAAGACTATGAAATTAAATAATCAACACTCCAGGACAATCAATAGACGCATATTTTAGGATTAAATAAACTACTAAAAACAAATATATTCCTTATTTCCAAATTTGGAAACTTATATTTGAAGAAAAAAATCAAGATCTACTGAGAATTCTTGGTCATTTAGTCAAAATATTTTTTAAAATATTTATTGATTGATTTGAAAAAGAGAGTGACAGTGAGAGGGAGAGACAGAGAGAGATAAAGAAATCTTCAACCCACTAGTTCACTCCCCAAGTGACACCAACAGGCAGGGCTGGGCCAGGAACCCCATCTGGATTTCCCACACAGGTGACAGGGCCTCAAACACTTGGAAGTTTTTCCCCTATCTTTACATATGCATTTTCAGGGAGCTGTTCTAAAACTGAGCAATAGAACTCAAACCAGCACTCTGATATGGAATACTTGCATTGCAAGCACCATCTTAAACCACTGTACCACAATGCCAGCTTACAAGAATGTTTTTAAGTACTTAAATATGCAATAGTTTACACTAAGAATGTCTACCTTTTGAACCAAAGTAGTCTCATATTTTTCGTTGCTAAATAAATATAAATGAAATAAACCCATAAGTCATAGGGTTGCAAGCAATGTGTTCTGGTTTTGAATTGGTTTGGTGGATAAAAGTCTGAATTTGGTGATGCTTGATAGAACTGCTTACCTATATTATCAATTCAGCTCACAACACATATTCAATGGTATTTTGAATATTCTAAAAATTTGTGAAGTCCTACATAGCTTCCAAAAATAACAAGGTAATTATATCTTGTTTTCTATGGTATTAGCAAATGTACTCATACGTTTCTCCAGAGGTAAGATAAAACACAGGCATTCTGACTGTCTTATAAAGAGGGTCACTAAAGCATCCTTTGGTTTCCTAGCCAAAACTGTTAGGGGTGTCACATATTCTTCAAGATTAGACTAACTAGCAAGTAATTACTGAATGTTCTGTCCTTTAATGTCATCTGTTCAAATATTGAGCTTCAATTCAACATAGAAAGCAATAATTTTAAGATCCTAATGGGAAATAAAATATTTATAATACTGGTAGGTGATCATACTACCAAAGTAGCCAAACTATTAGAATTTGAAAAAGGATGCCCCAAGGCATTATCTAAGGCTTTCTTCTATAAAGCTACTTCTGTGTCACAAAGAAATAATTTTCAACTTTTTAAAAGAGTAACATATATTTTATTAAAAATTAATATTTATTAATTATTTATTCAGTAGAACCTTACGGAAAAATGCTTATCCAAAGGTAGACAAAAAGTGTTTACATTTTACTATATGTAAATTATATTCTAAATAATGATAAAATTAAAAAGTTTATAGTGTCAATAGATAGGCTGTGAATAAGATCTAAGACTCACTAATATGCAAACATTTTTTAAATCTATGCATATTTTGTAAAATAATATACATTTTTATGAGCTTTTTGGAGACCCTCATATTTTGTTTTCTTTCAATATATTGCATGATACAGTAAAAAGAAGCAGGAATTTTTAGTCTTTCTTTATATATTTATTCTTTTTTGAATTCCTGATTAGAATATCATCAATGTATAAAACCAAATATTGAACTTTAGAAAGGAGTGGACCATAAAACTTTGACCAATTTGAACGATAGCACAAATTTGAACTGGAAAAAATTAGTTAGAAAACAGTAGAAAAATTATTATTAAGACAGACTTGTAGGGGCAGCGCTGTGGGGGCAGGTGAGGTCGCCGCCTGCAGTGCCAGCATCCCATAAGGGCGCAGATTCCAGTTCTGGCTGCTCTACTTCTGATCCAGCTCTCTGGATCAGTCGAGGCCAGATGGAACCGTGACCTTGGCTGGAGGCCTTGGGGGAGGAGCGTGCGAGGTGGCTGATCCCCGGCCGGCCCTGCCCGGGCTGAGCTGCTGTGGCCCCTCCGCAGCTCACTGGTGGAAGGCCCTCACCTACTTCACCCCGCTCCCCGGCATGGGCGTGAGCATGCTGAATGTCTACCTGAAGTCGCACAGCGAAGAGCACGAGAGACCCGAGTTCATCGCCTACCCCCATCTCCGCATCAGGTCCAAGCCCTTTCCTTAGGGAGTTGGGAACCATACTCTATTCCATAACCCTCATGTGAATCCACTTCCAACTGGCAACGAAGATGAATAACGAGAACCTGGACCCTCACAGGCACCGGGAACCACCACTCTGCATGTGGACCACAGAAGTCTATGGGACCTTAAGCTCACCTTCCTTACTTGTATCAAATGATGACCATAGGCCGGTGCCGCGGCTCACTAGGCTAATCCTCCGCCCTGCGGCGCCAGCACACCGGGTTCTAGTCCTGGTCGGGGCACCGATCCTGTCCCGGTTGCTCCTCTTCCAGGCCAGCTCTCTGCTGTGGCCAAGGAGTGCAGTGGAGGATGGCCCACCTGCTTGGGCCCTGCACCCCATGGGAGACCAGGAGAAGCCCCTGGCTCCTGCCATCGGATCAGCGCGGTGTGCCGGCCGCAGCACGCCAGCCGTGGCGGCCATTGGAGGGTGAACCAACGGCAAAAGGAAGACCTTTCTCTCTGTCTCTCTCTCTCACTATCCACTCTGCCTGTCAAAAAAAAAAAAAAAAAAAGATGACCATTATACTGATCTTCCACCTCTTTGCTTATGGCAGGAGATGGCTTAAATAAATAAATAACTTAAACGTAAAAAAAAAAAAATTGAAATCTTTCATATGGTAATGATTTACTTCCAATGTCACCTTATTAAGCTTAGCTTTACACTTATACACTCTTACTTCACAAATAATTATGTATTTTTGTAAAGAAAAAATAAAATGCTGTAAGCATTTTGAAGGTCATTAATAGTTCCAAAAAAATTACAAAGAACAAATAGGAGAACCAAACAAACAAGGCTTTATTATTTAACTAGCCACTTGGGAAAGAAAAATTATAAATTTTTAAGATAAAACTTAGCATGTCTGACTATATATTTCTAATTTCAAAGAAAAGCATTATAATATCTACTTGTTTGAGGTTAAATGTATGTATATAGCTCTCATGTAAAAATTTTGCCTCAATAATTTTTAATTAATTATTTGTGCCATTTTCACAAATTTCTAAATTATTGAGTCATTTTGATTATGGTTACACAAAGTTGTCTCAACCGAATACAAATACTGACAAGTGCCTGGAGTTTCTGCTACCCAAATAGTCATTACAAGAGTTTGTTGGTAGGCTTATTCCCATTTACTCTAATAGTCATGATTAAAGAAACTATGTCAAAATTACCTGAAATGCTCACCAAAAACAGATTCCTGAATCTTGCCTCATACACTTTCCTCATTTCTGTGTTATCACTCTAATTAAAACTGAATAGTTTATCAACTTTATAATGTATATACTTTAAATATTTTGGAGGATAGTAATTGACAGAAAGCTGTTGCCACTTAATAACAAGATACATTATAGCAGCATTTTCTTGAGATTGTTTTAAATCGATCTTTGTCCAGTACACACAAGCTATGGTAATCACTGCCATAAAATTGATTAGATAGCACAATGATCAGTTTTCCTCACATGGGAGAAAATGTGTTTGTACAAGACACACACATTCATTAAAGCAAAAACTCAGAATACAAAGTGCATCTGGTATATATTACACTCCTGTATAAATTATACCAAAAGGAACATGTATTTTATTTATTTAATCTATTCATTTTCCTGGTCTTAAATAAAAAAGAAAAAAAAAAGAAAATCAGTCACCATTAGTTTGCATAGAAATTGATGCCTTATGAAGCCATTTATTAAAGAGCACCTTGATGGCCTGAAACAGACAATGCATGTCAAGTGGAGACATTTCCAGGAAACCCAGAGTGAGTCTAGCAGAATATTTATGTGCTGCCATTTTAAAGTAGGCTGAATGATTTATTGAAATGACCCTTTTTCTTTCACATTTTGAAAACAAAATAATTTTAAAATGAATAATCATTTACAAAGTGAATCCTCTCAAGATAATAAAATAAAAACCTTGAAGAGATGGCAATTACAAATATGACAAAGCAACTAATTAAGAATTGAGCACATGTTCACATATAAATGATTCTACTATATATCTAAAATACATCCCTAGAAAGTTTACATACTGAATCAGCCATTGCCTACACCACATCATTTGTTAAATTGCAATAGTTTTCATTAAGGTATTTATTATTTCATTTCTCTTTTAATCTTCAATAAATAATGTTAGCTCCTTGTTCATGAATATTTTATGAAATGATAAAATTCTCAAAGATTTTAGGCTCCAGTTTTAATTTCCACATTTTAGATGTTTTTCTTATGATTGAGAAAAGTGTATACATATGCACATTATAAGTAGTAAGCATGTGTATCATGCATATGTAGTGGGTCTACAGGTTATCTGTATAGCTATAGTAGACTGCTGGAGATATTTACTTGTCTATGCCAGACTACAGCTGACATAGTAGTACTTTAAATATCTTGGAGGATTGTATTTGACAGAAACCTATTACCACTTAATAACAAGACACATTATAGCAGCATTTTCTTGACATTGTTTTAAATTGATCTTTGTCCAGTACACACAAGCTATGATATAGTTGTGCACCTTGCTCGAATTCTAGAAGGTACCTTGCAAGACTACCCCTTCTCCCAATGGCAACACCTAGTGATGGTACTGGAATGGAATAATCCCGGGATCTTTGTTAAGAACTGAATGTGTCCTCTCAAATTCTGTATGTTGAAACTTGTTTCTCAATGTGATAATATTAGGTGATGAAACCTTTGGGAAGCAATGGGGTCATTAGTATTTTCTCATTTTCTTGTCTCTTTCCCCTGCAAAGATACAATAAGAGACCATCAGCAAAGGAGCCAGGGATTCCCCACTAGACACCTAGAACTGTCAATACTTTGAAGTTAAACTTCTAATCTCCCAAACTGTGAGAAGTAAATGTATGTTGTTAAATCAAAATTTGGTAAAGCAGCCTGAAGGCAATTTCCAAACTTAACTGTGCTTTTTTGAATGCTCCTCCACCCTTCTATTTCCTATGTGCATGTTTTCTTACCTAATCTATGTAATCCAATGAACAATAGCAAAACAAGTGATTTCAGTCAATCGAACAGTATAATCAGGTTTGCATTTTCAAAACTTGATAAATTTAAGTAGTGAGCATACATTGGAGTGTGTCGAGATTGAAGATATTTGCTAACCTAGCTTTGGGTTTTGAGGAAACAGTTTGATTTGAGGTAAGACACCAAGTTGTCTGCTACTGATTTAAAAGCTGACTCTGATAGGCTTGGAGAATTCTTTTTTCTTACACTAAAAAAGCTTACATTTTACCAGGATTTCAAAGGCATTAAAAAGATAAATTAATGAGAGTATAAAGACCTAAGATAATAAATAGTGGTTGAAATAAAAGTAAGGAAGGGGGTATGGGAATGTGAGGGTGGACATGAGAGTTGTACAGTTAAATAGAAAGAGTAGATGGCACTTCCTTGAGAAGGAGCACTTTGGATGATACTATCTTGAAAGCAATTAGGGTGTGAGCATGTGCAGCTCTGGGTGGCAAATGACCTAAGCAGAAGGATGGGAGACTGCAGAGAACCTAGCCAGGTGCTTACCGGTTGTTGCAGAAACAATCTAGATTATGGAAACCTTGTGGATCTCACATTCCACGCCTGCTTTCCTTGCTACTTCCTTTCTCCAGATCCTAGCCCATGGTCTGGCGAAAGCAAAGAGATCTCCAGCATGCTTGTCCAGAGCCAAAACTCACTTTTGACCTCCATTAGGGGACTGAGCCCCAAGCTTCACCACACACTCTAGAGCTGCTTACCTGGCCTAACCAACTTCTTTCCCTAGTTCAAGGCCAGGTGGACTCCAAGTAAGTATGCCTGAGCAGGCATGAGGAGAAGAGGCTGGTAGTTTCGAGGTAGCCCAGTGTTCTGTGCTTTCCGCTACATTCTTTGAAGTCCCTGAGTTACAATGGACTAAGCGTGCTAAGAGGCTGTATAGGGTTGATGCTCCTCAGAACCCAGCTTGGCCTCATGGGCAATTTAGTATTGCCCAGGCAGTGCAAGTGACAAATTCTGAGGACAACTAGGGGAAGAGGGAGTCTTATTTGCACCACCTTTTAACTCATTGTAGAACATCAATTTTTCATTGAGTCACTGAAGTTTTGAGCAGACATGTCACAGCCTTACTTCTGTTTCTTAAGTATCAATGACTTTTGTGTGAAGAATAAATGGTAAGCTATCACTCAGAACAGCAAAGACACATATCATGAGAACTGAGTGACTCGATAGTGGTTTTTAAAAGGCATCAGCAACAAAAGTGCAACAATTTTATGAACTTCATTCTCTTCCTCCAGATGTCATTTGCCATCAGTTCTTAATTCAGACAAGTGTTCCACAAGTGCATTTTCTTCTTGTGTTCTCTTAACTTTTTTACTGATGAAGTTGCCTGAACCAAGTAGAGTCAGTCTTCAACTTTGATGAGACTGAAATACTTTCGTGCCAGCACCGCGGCTCAATAGGCTAATCCTCTGCCTTGAGGCGCTGGCACACCGAGTTCTAGTCCAGGTAGGAGCGCCGGTTTCTGTCCTGGTTGCCCCTCTTCCAGGCCAGCTCTCTGCTGTGGCCAGGGAGTGCAGTGGAGGATGGCCCAGGTGCTTGGGCCCTGCACCCTCATGGGAGACCAGGAGAAGCACCTGGCTCCTGCCATTGGATCAGCGCGGTGCGCCAGCCGCAGTGCGCTGGCCATGGCGGCCATTGGAGGGTGAACCAACGGCAAAGGAAGACCTTTCTCTCTCTCTCTCTCACTGTCCACTCTGCCTGTCAAAAAAAATAATAATAAAAGAAATATTTTCGCTTTCTTTTTGCCTTCTATTCACAACATCCAGAATCCTCAGTCACACATCCAAGGCACAGGAAACCAGAAGAAATTTGGATTATGATTATATGAATTCAAGTATAATTGGAACAATCTGGTTAAATTTAAGAATGTGGGCATCATACATTGAAATTTTATTGATTACAGTGGTATTAGTCTGTGAAAAGGGGATTGAAATAGCATACTGAAAATGTATTTCTATCTCAAATGGGTTAGTGATTACTATTTATCTTGAAATTGGATGTAATAGTAAAGAAAAAAATCATTAGAATTACTAAATTCAGTAAATTTGCAAGATAAAAAATCAGCATAAAAACAATACAGTTTCTATATACTATCAAGAAAAGAAATTAAGAAAATAATTCAATTTGCTATATTGCCAAAAGCATTAAAATACTTAAGAATAAATTTAACCAAGGAGTAAAAAGTCTGTACACTGAAAATAATAAAACATTACTGAAAGAATATACAAATAATTGGAAAAATATCCTATGTTCATGGAAGAGAAAGAATCTTGATTGTCAAAAATATCCAAATTACCAAATTAATCTAAAGATTTGCCACAGTCTGTATCAAATTTTTACAGAAATAGGAAAACAAATAGCCAAAGCCATCTTGAATAAAAATAAAAAACAAAGTTGGAGGCATCTAATATCCTGACTTAAATTTATGTAACATATGTATAGTAATCAAAATAAAAATTATGAAAATGACATGAAAGACATATTGACCAATAAAACATAATAGAAAGCCTAAAAATAAAACCATGAAACTATGACAAGCTCATCTGTGGAAAATATGCTAAGAATACAGAATAGGGAAAGGATAGTCTCTTTTAGTTAGGAAAATTGGAGATATATGTGCAAAATAAAGAAATCAAATTCTTTACAGCATTCACGCAAATCAATGCAAAATAGTTTAAAGATTTAAATGTCTATAGAATGATAATAAATTTTTGAAAACCATGTAGTCAATAGCAATTCATCATCCAAAACTGATATAACTCGTAAAAATACAAATAACTTGATTAAAAGTAAGGAAAAGAGTTGAATGGACTTTTTTCAGACATAAAAATATCCAACAGATATTTGAAAAGGTGTTCAACATCACTTATCTTTAAGAATGTGCAAGTCAAAACACAATAAAATATTACCTCACAGATTAAGGTAGCTATCATAAAATACAGAAATATAGTTTGTTGGCAAGGAATTGAAGAGATGGATTACTTTGACACTGTTGGTGGGAATGGAAATTGGCATAGCCATATGGATAACAGTAGGGAGGATCCTCAAAAAATTAAAAATAAAGCTATCATAGTATTCAACAATCCTAGATGTGTGTGTGTGTACATGCATGTGTAATGGAATCACTATCTGAAACCCCATGTTCATTGCAGCATTATATAAATATTCATGATAGCAGGAAAAAAAACCTATTTGCTTATTCTTTAATGGATATGTACAAAGAATATCTCTACAGACACAATGGATTATTCTACAATAAAAATAAAGAAATATTGCTATTTGACACAGCAAGGGTGAACCCAAAGGATATTAAGCCAAATGGCACAGATAAGACACAGGAAAACAGATACTAAATGATATCACTTATGTGTGGAATTTAAAAACAAAATAGAAATATAGTAGAATGGTGATTACCAGGGGCTGGTGGGCAGGTGAAATCAGGAGATATCTGTTCTCAATCCATGGAGAAGAGCATTTCATTTTTTACCACTAAATATGCAATTGTTCTGTTTTTGTTTGGGATTAGTTTCAGGTTCCACTGTAGATAACAAAATCAGCCTATGTTCAAGTCTCTTAGATAAAATTTATACACACACACACATTTACCCAAGTACTTTAAATGCTCTCTGCAATTCTGCATTTCTTAGAATACCTAACACAACATAAATGTTTTTCAGATAGTTTTCATACTGCTAATATTTTGCTAAGGATCTTTACATCTTTGTTCATGAGGGATATAGGCTTGGAGTTTTGTTGGCTTGTTTTTTTGTTTTTTTGTTTTTTTTTTTTTAATAAGGGTACTGAATGTATTTAGGATAACAGAGTATCAGAATAATACTATTTGATAAAATGATTCAGGAATGTCCTTTCTCTTCTAATTTCTGAAAGAGATTGTGGTGAATTTTTGTTCATTTTTAATTTTTTTAACATTTGGTAGAATTCTATAGGGAATAGATCTAGGCCTGGATATTTGGGGGGTTTTTAAAACTCTAATCTCAATTCGTGAACAGTTATGAAGCTATTAAAACTACTTAATATTGGTTAAATTGTTATAATTTATATATTTTGAATAATCTTTCCAAGTTCCAGTTTATTTGTGTAAAGTTGTTCACAGTATTCTGTTTTGATTCCTTTGATATCTAAAGGATCTATTGTGATATTAGTATCTTTTGTGTATTTTATTTTATTTTTTTAAAGATTTTTATTTATTCATTTGACAGGTAGAATTACAGACAGTGAGAGACAGAGACAGAGAGAAAGATCTTCCTTTCGTTGGTACACTCCCCAAATGGCCACTACGGGGGATCCTGTATTTTATTTTTTACCAGTTTTGCTAGATGTTTGTCAATGTTATTGACTGAATCAATTCTCATTCATGATTTGTTTTTTTTTTTTCTGTTTCCAGACTTAAGTTTGCTCTTACCTCTACCAAATCTTCCCTTCTGCTTTCTTTGTATTTATATTGATCTTTTTTCTAGTATCTTCACGTGAAAGTATAGTATTGTATCAAAATTTTCCTTTTTTTTAAAGATTGGGCTTAGTTGAAAGAGAGAATACCAAAGTGAGAGCAGAAGAGAAAGAAAGAATGAGACCTTTCATCCATGGTTGCAAAACCAGGACTGGGCCAGGCTGAAGCCAAGAGCCTGTAACTCCACAGATTTCCCACATGGATTGCAGGAGCCCAAGAATCTGAGTCATGAAGTGTTCTCATTTTTCCAATAGAACTTAATGTTACAAATTTGTCTTCAGCACTACTTTAGCTTTGTGCCATAAATTTGATGTTATATTTTTACTTTCATTTTTATTTATTTATTTTTATTTATTTATTTATTCATGTTTTATTTATTTATATATGTATATTTATATACATACACACATATATAAATTTTCCCTTGAGACTTCTTTGGCTCATGGATTAATTAGAATTGTGTTTTTAAAATTAATATATGTTTGGAGGATCTCCTGTTTTCTTTCTTTTATTGACTGCTGGTTTTATTCCATTGTCACTGGAATCCATACTCTATATTACTCATTTATTGTTCTTCAAATTGGGGGATCATTTCTATTTAAATGAATTCTAGAGAAAAAGTAATTAAATTCCAACTCTATTGAAAGGACAAACTCCACAGATACTCTTCACATCATAGGAAATACACTTCAATATTAGTAAGATATGATCCTCTTAAATTACATATAATCTAAATATTAAGTTACTTATACAGCCTTAATGTTCACTGATTTACAGTGTGACCTCAGATAATTTACATTTCTCCACTTCCTCCATTATAAAGTGTTCTCAAATATCCATCCCAGTTTTAAAGTTTTATGTTTTTATGATTCACATTGATTTATGATTTAGTCATTTGTGTTAAAATAACAAGAACCAAATGTGATTACTAGAAAATGTGTTGCTCTTCTTTATCACAGTCATATCCATTTATATCTACCATCCTACTTCATCTTGATGCCCTTCTGCCACCTTCCATTTACAATTATTGGAGCTACAAACATTCAAAACTCACATGCACAGTCACCTCTTTGAACTCCATTTCCATGATATGAAACTCAGAATATTTCCATACCACTCTCATGCTCCCATCATTCCTTTTCTCTCCCAATCTTGCTAACTCACATTTCTCCTTTTTATGGTGTTAGATCCTTACAATTCTAAGCACCATAGAAAAGTCACCTAACTGCTGATTGAATCCCCTCCAAGGTCAATTAATCTCAGAGAAGCTCTGAACTATACTTTATTTTATTTGTCCATAGTCAAATGTCCATACAATCATGGATCTGTAAACCTTGTCACTTTTTTTTTTAACCATTAATGAAGAAAACCTTTCTTTCTCTTCAGGTCTCACTTAAATTTCTATAACATCAAATTTCTTGAACATATTAGACTGCTTGCCATTCAAAGCTTCAATGTTTTGACATTCTTATATATTGTCATTAATGAGTTTAAATCTCCAATTTACACACTTAGAGCCTAGTATATACCAAAGCAAATGTCTGCTCTCTCTGTTATTGCTAGCTGTTTTAAAAAACCAGGTGATATGTTTCTCAGGTTCAGGAATTCTACTTTCCAACCAGTCGTTAAACTTGTCGCCAGGGTTCCACTTTTTTTTTTTTTTTTCTTAAGTGCACCTGAAACTCTGAAGGATGTCTTAGATAAGGGATTGGAATGACTGTCTTTATGTTGACTTTTGCTGAATTGCTAACTCTAACCAGATTTCTCAGAGCTGTATATTGCAATTGCTTCCTTGACCTTTCAACCAAAATGTCTTACATGCCCTTCTAATACAGTACAACAAAATTGAATTTCCCTTCCCAAGTCAACTTCTTCTCCCATAATTCTTTTTTTTTTTCTGTAACCCCTATCCACCTAATTATTCTTTCCTTTTCCCACCCTTGACTACAAAGAATTCTCAAAAAACCTTAATATGCTCTCTTAGTATTTCAAATCCTAGCTTATCTCTATTGCTCTTCCAAAGTCAGAAAACTAAACAAACCAAAAAGGAAAGAAACAAAAAACTAAGAAAAAATAGCCTCAGAGATGACAAGGATAGTCTTGGTGTTACTGAAGCAAGGCAAAGGAAAGGGATTGAAAGAGAAATGTTGAATAGTTCAGTGCTGCAGAGCGGGAAAGCAATTTAAACATACTACATTTGATGCCTGTTTTGTGAACCAGATAGTTGTTCACTAGTAATAATAAATGACAAATAAACAGCTAAAGATAATGATCTTTGTCAGTGTTTAAATCATTTTGCCAATGGACATTGGTTTGAGGCAATAAGCAGAAGGATATGGATTTAAGAGCACACTGCAAAATGAATGCAAAATATATGGAAAACCATTGCCTGTAGACATTATAAAAAGCATATAGAAACATTTTTGAATCTTGACTTTAAAGTAATGATGCAGAGAAATAATCTTTAAATAGAAAATACTTACACCAAATGTTTTTAAAAGGGAACTTAGATGTTAGTTTTAGGAACAGACTAGCTTGAATATGATAATACATCTCATAGTATATTTTCAGGATACTGAAAAATATTAGAATTAACATTTTTCATATCAAGATTAAAGATGAGGCAAACAAGATATCTGGGGTAAAATATTAAGAAATAATTGCTCTAGGGTTCTTGCAAGTGTAGAGTCATTATTTGCATTGGATAGTGTTACTACCTTTAATTTTGTGCCTTGAGTACCTTGCTAGCCTCACTCAGATCCTAGATCGACCATTTGTAAAGTGTATCCATATACTTTAAAAATACCACAAGAAATGCAGCCTAACAATTGAAAACTCCAGCTTAGAATATAATAGTATGCAAAGGGATTTCAAAATTTCATGAAAAGTGTTTTGTGAAAAAACTATGCATATATTTTAAAAATAAACATCTTTTAATTCAATTTTTCAAGAAGCTTTGTAAAGTGCTCTATTTGCTTATAGACTCAAAGGTCATGTTATTCTGTTATCAAATTATATACAGAAAAAATTTACTTATAAACATGAATCAGCCAGGGTAAGAATAATTAAATGAGATAGAATGCATATTTTGTAGTTTATATTTTGAGGCTATGTTTACATAATATTAGTGATATTTCAAAATTTGCATTTATAATATTAAATAAAATGAGATTATAAAAAGAATTCAGTTTTATTCAAATTAAATAAATTTATAGATACATAGATGCATAAAGAAAATTAGGAAAAATGCATCAAAATATAAGTAATTTTATTTTATAATTTTCCAAGTTAATTTTTTACTGTATATTTTCATGTATTTCTAACTTTTTCCCATAATTTTAGAGTAGAAAGAAAAATATAATTTTGAAAGCATGTGTCTTTATTGAAAACCAACTAATCTTGAAATTTAAATTATTTAAGAATCAAAGATAAGGAAAACAGTAGTCCCTGAAATCGAATCTCACTGTTGGGAAGCTGCTCACCATCATACCCATACCAACATAATTAGTTACAGTGTAACATAGTATTTTCCACGATACAGCACAGAAAATTCTCTAAGTAATAGCAAAATAATATGATCTTTCTCTGAGAAAATACGTCACTTAATTTCATTCCCCAAATGTCCACAACATCCAGATCTGGGCCAGATCAAAACTCAGAACTGGAAAATCAATCCATATCTCTCATGTGAAAGGCAGGTACCCAAGCATTTTAATCATCACTTGCTGCCTCCTAGTGTACACTTTAACAGGAGCAGAGAGCCATGACTCGAATTCAGGCATAGCAATACGAGTGATTTAATTACTGCTCCACACTTTTTTTCTTCTAGATTACTTGTCATTGAAGTAACTCAAAGCAATTTTTTCCTTGAGAAAATAATCAGTTGATATCTATACTCATGTGTATTTCCCATATTACAATGAGTTATTCATTAAAAAGAGAAGTAAATAATTAAACATTTAGTTCATAATCATGGTAATGTTATCTCTGTCCCTTATTATAATATTTTATTCTTTCTTACTTATATATATATGCTTTAAGAGAAGTTATTAATATATGTTGACATGTTTTTCTGAGTACAGTTCATACTTATAGATGAATATTATATCTTTCAAGCTTTTCACATCATATGCTTTCTCAATAAACTTAAATCTAAGTGTATGTTCCCTCTGATTTATATAAAAGGTAGTAACAAATGTTTTCATTTTCCACAGATTCAATTATTCAATTCATTTCTCATTAAGAGGATGGATGATCACAACATTTTATTTTACTTCAGTAGTTACTACCTAATTGTTATAATATTTATTATCTATTTTATGCTTGTTTATGCTTTTCCCAGCAACACCATTTTTTTACTTCTTATTAATATAAAGAAAACAAATTTCATTAATTTCATAGGTACAATTCTAAGATAACCATACTTCCCTCCCTCCCCCACTCCCACCCTCAATCCTCCTCTTTCAACAGGTATTATTTTTACTTACTCCAGATGCAACCCTCAAAAAGCAGAGGAATTCAATGACCTGACAAGTTTTAAGAATATTATTTAGTTCCCAAATTTATTGGTTTCTATGATTTTCAAAAAATGCCTGTATGGCACAGTTGAAAGCTACATGCTTGTCTCTTCTACTTGTTTCTTCCGGTGTTTCCTTCCAAAACTGAACTGAGCTGTATAATATATAATGGTGAATGTATTAGTATCCTAGTGCTGCAATAAAAATAGATAGGTTAGAACAACAGAAATTTGCTGCTTCTCCATTCTGGAGATAAAAAATGAGATTAAGATGTTGGCACAGCTGATTTTTCCTGTGTATTAGGAGGGGATATGTATATTCCCAACCTCTCTCCTAGCTTCGGATACTATGCTGACCAACTTTGCATGCCTTATATATGTGTCACCTTGATCCTTGCCTTTATCTTCACTTATATTTTCCTGTGTGTTTGTGTATGTGTGTGTATGTGTGTGTGCATACATCCAAACTTCCCTATTTTGAGTGTGCCAGGACACACAGATCAAGATCTATTCTGAGGACCTTATTTTAGATTCTCTCTATGAAGATTCTATTTCCAAATGAGGTCACATTTTTTAACACTCGGGAGTAAGGACTTCTGTTGGCACACAGCTGCACTCACAAGAGTAGATATAACATTTTATTATAGGTCAAAATCCATAGACCTTTACAACACAAGCAGACTTCAAAGTGTAAAAAATTTTTAATCATTTAGGAAGTCAATAGGTCCCAGAAAAAAATGAAAACTTTGACAAGAGAATATAATTAAAAAGATGTGAAACATTTTATCAAAAAAGTGCTGATTTTAAAAATTTGGAAATAAATGGTGTCTGTAATATTAATAGCAAAAAGAATTGCACATAAACGCTACATTGAACCTATTAATATTGTTTACTACAGAGGTATCAGTTAGCAAGCTAATGTTTCTGTACATGTATTATAGAATTCAATAATTAATTAAATGGAAGGTGGGTAATCAGAGCCAGTTTTGTCATAGTATACAGGGGAGGAGGTTGGAATTAACTGTGATTTTAAGGCTTAGAGTTGGAGGTATCAGCAATTCATATTTAACTTAACATAAATATAGATGGTATTTATACAAATCTTTATAGATACTTGTATATACAAAGGAGTGCACAAATGTATTTATCTACTCAATAGTTGAGAGGAACTGAAAGAGATGACACCACAGTAGAGATTAAAACCTGGAACTCAAGTCCTGGTTTCTAATAACAATCACTCTCAACTCATGACTAGAGCCTAGGGAGATTACTGACGCCATGAACAGGAGTGTCAAATTGTTAAGTCAGCAACAGGAGTCACTGTGTACTTACACCCCATGTGGGATCTGTCCCTAATGTGTCATCTAAAGCCAAGTGATGCTATGACTGGTACTGAAACAGTATTTTTATACTTTGCGTTTCTGTGTGGGCGCAGACTGATGAGGTCTTTGCTAATTATATACTGAAGTGATCTTCTGTATATAAAGAGAATTGGAAATAAAAAAAAAAAAAACCTGGTGTTAAAATGGAAATGGCATAGAAAATTAATTAATTTGAAAAAAAATTATGTAGGATCTCTGTCTTTAATGTGCTGTACATTGCTATTTAATGCTATAATTAGTAATCCAATGGTAGTTTTTTCACTTGATGTTGCTATATGGGTAAAATGTTGAAATCTTTACCTAATATATACTAAACTGATCTTCTGTATACAAAGAGAATTGAAAATGAATCTTTACATGAATGGAAGGGGAAAGGGAGCGGGAAAGGGGAGGGTTGCGGGCGGGAGGGAAGTTATGGGAGGGGGGAAGCCATTGTAACCCATAAGCTATACTTTGGAAATTTATATTCATTAAATAAAAGTTTAATAAAAAAAAAAAAGAAAAGAAAAAAAGGGATCCTTGGGAAATGGCTGACCTAGGACTAAGATCAGCAGGAAACCTACAAGAAAAACGCTCAAGTAGGAGTCTCTTTAGGAAGTCAGTAGGTCCCAGAATGTTAGGGAAGAGTTAAAACAAAATCAAATTTATGAGAACGTATCAAAGTGGTGTGGTACAGAAGCCATGTGAATGATTTGAGAAAAAAACACATTAACCAATAATGCAAAGAATAAAATAAATATCTGTGAGTGAATACTGATACACCTAAGTGACTGAATAGGTTATTTAATGGCAGATAAGAAAAAAATTCCTGGTGCAGAATTCCAAATAAGTTAGTTAGCTATTTTCCCCCAACCTAAAGAAGCAGAACATGACTGTCCACTTCTTCAAAAAAGAAGAGAAAAAAAAACATTTTTAAGATTTATTTATTTGAAATGCAGAGTTACAGAGAGGCAGAGTCAGAGAGAGAAAGAAAAACAGAGAGAGATCTTTCATCCGCTGGTTCACACCCCAAGTAGACACAGCAGCTGGAGCTGGGCCAATTGAAGCCAGGAGCTAGGAGCTTCTTCCAGGTCTCACAAACAGATGCAGGGTCCCAAGGACTTGGGCCATCTTCTACTGCTTTCACAGGCCATAGCAGAGAGCTGGATCTGAAATGGAGCAGCTGGGTTTTACCCACTGTGCCACAGCACTGGCCCCTGACTGCCCACGTCTTAAGTGTGGGCTGTGCATGGTGACTTTCTCCAAAGGTGTACAATATGAAAATGAAGAAATAGAGTAACTTTATAGTGGAGTAAACGGACAAACCCTACTTTACCCAGGTGATCATAGTCAACACCAACAGTCATAAATCATATTGCTGGTATGCAGCTTTGGTACATGAGATGAACATGACACTTTCTTTCTCTGACCTCTTTTTCAAAAATCCATTAACATTACATTTAAACTTGCAAGTATAAGAAAATTCTTCTACTGCTCTAATAAAAATTATTATTTATGAAATATGTATAATATACATAATTATTAAAGACTATAGTTACTGTTTTAAACATTTTGTAAATATAATGAGTTATAGTAAATTAATTCATTTGGTATTACAAAGTTAAGGTAAGCTTTACTAAGTTCTCAGTTATAAACTCCTGTCTAATATCTTGGAGAAGTTGAAATGCTTTTGAAGAAAGGAAATCTGACTTCAGAATCTGTGTATCTAAGAACTATAGCATACTGCCTCTCAGACTCCTGGAAGTTTCAACTTATCTGTAAAAAACAAATAATACTGATCATTATAAATGTATATATGTGTATGTTTCTCTGTGTGAATATGCAAGTGCAATAAGCTTAATTGAAGACAGAATTCAATGGATTCATATACAATGGATCTTCATTATTTGTACATTCTGTTTCCGTGAATTTACCTACTCAATAAAATGTATTTGCAAACTCTAAATATGTGAGACAGTTGGGGGGATTATTAATGTACACATGCAGAGTGGATATAAATGAAAACACGCTTCCAGCTGAGATTAACCATAGCAATGCTTCCCAGGTGCAGTTCTCATTCTGAAATGACCATGGGATGTTAAAGGCAGAGTGCACTACAATATAGTGTAGTACAAGAAATACTAGATCTGGAGACAGTGGAACTAGGTTTGTATCTCAACTTTGGCATTCATTTTTGGGCCACCAGAAAATCACTTAACACCTCAGAACCTAACTTTCACTTAAAGAGACTTCTGTTATTTAATTGAAAGAGAGGGAGGGACAGGCAGAGGGAGAGAGAAAGCAGACCAAGGGAGGTAAAGAGCTCCCATCCAAATGCTCTCAGTGTCTGAGACTAGGCTACTCTGGGACCCAAGCAAGGAACCAGGGACTCAGCTAAGGTCTCTCATGTGAGTCGCAGAATTAAAACTAGTTGAAGCATCAATGCAGAGTTTGCAGGAAAATAGAGTCAGGAGTGGGTTCCAAGAATCAGACCCAAGTACTCCAGTGGGGAACATGGGTGGCTTAACCACTAGGCTTAACCTCTTATTCTTTACGTTTTGAAATAAAGAAACTACAGATACCAAGATGAATTGCTTTTAAGTGTTATGTGTATGCATGAAGGTGTATATTAATATATAAATTATTATCTACAAATAATATATATTTTCCTAGAAGAAACAGTTCATTATCATGTAATCAATGTTTACTCAGCTGAACTGATTCAAATTAAAAAAAGACTCAATTTTAAAGCATGACACATGCTCAACAGGCTAATCCTCCGCCTTGCAGCGCCGGCACACCGGGTTCTAGTCCCGGTCGGGGCACCGATCCTGTCCCGGTTGCCCCTCTTCCAGGCCAGCTCTCTGCTGTGGCCAGGGAGTGCACTGGAGGATGGCCCAAGTGTTTGGGCTCTGCACCCCACGGGAGACCAGGATAAGCACCTGGCTCCTGCCATCGGAACAGCGCGGTGCGCCGGCCGCAGCGCGCTACCGCGGCGGCCATTGGAGGGTGAACCAACGGCAAAGGAAGACCTTTCTCTCTGTCTCTCTCTCACTGTCCACTCTGCCTGTCAAAAATAAAAAACAAAAAAAACAAAAAAAAAAAAACAACAAAAAACACAAAATTTGCTAGCTTCCAGCATATACACAATCTCTGACCAAAAAATGTCAGTATCAAGGGGGAAGAAACTAAAAGTTTCATAGGAGAATTAAAAATAAAAAAAAAAAAATCTTTCTAGAAACACTTGGCATATCAAAAAGATAAAAGATAAATTCTATATTGGACTTCTTAACCAAAGGAATTATTTTTCCTCTCATCTCTCCCTTCTTTTTCCTATTAGAAGTAAGTTTTTTTGGAGTGAACAGATTGAATCAATAATACCAATTTGATGTTCAGTTTTAAAGATTTATTTTATTTTATTTTATTTTTTAGACAGGCAGAGAGACAGAGAGAAAGGTCTTCCTTTGCCATTGGTTCACCCTCCAATGGCCGCCGCGGCTGGCGCGCTGCAGGCAGCACACCACGCTGATCCGATGGCAGGAGCCAGGTGCTTATCCTGGTCTCCCATGGGGTGCAGGGCCCAAGTAGTTGGGCCATCCTCCTCTGCACTCCCTGGCCACAGCAGAGAGCTGGCCTGGAAGAGGGGCAACCGGGACAGAATCCGGAGCCCCGACTGGGACTAGAACCTGGTGTGCCGGCGCCGCAAGGCGGAGGATTAGCCTGTTGAGCCACAGCGCTGGCTTGATGTTCAGTTTTAATTCTCAATCTGTTAGCCAAAGAAAACCTTTGGAATCTGCCTTCCTCTCTATTTTATGGCATCCAAAGTTATGCAAAACATGCAGCTTGTGAGGTTGTGTCTTGTCCTTGTACTAAACATAGGCAGGAAAGAATCCATTTTCTTGTTGCTGGATGTCTCTGTTTCTTCCTTAATTCACACACTTGCACTATTGTTTTTAGGCAAAAAATAACACAAACATGTATGAAAACCACCAAGGTTTAATTTTATTATAATTTTAATCTCAACAGATGCTACTAGAAAATCAAAGAACCACTACAATTTTAATAGTGAGCTTAAATGGCATTAGATTAGTTTTAGAATTAAATTTTTATTTTGGGTTGACAGTGCATTGCCACTTAACACTAAAATATTCAGTTTTCTTTTCCCTGAAATTGAAACAAGTGAATAAATTTTTAAAAAATTCCCAAGAAATCTACATTTACTATCTCATTTCATTACAGACGTAAAGTAGGGCACAGACTTACAACTTAATAATCTATCATTAATATAGTCTAAAATTTTCCCACTTAAGACATATAAATCACATTACAGTTCAGCTTTTATTTCTTTTGTTCACATTGATCATTAATATTTTAGTAACAATTATAAAAATAATTAACTAAAATAAAGATCACAGTCAAGTGATCTTTTCACTTAAAGATGAGAAAAAAGCTAACATTTACATAAGGTTTTTTTTTTTTTTTTTTTGCTTTCAATTTCCCTAGAGACATTGGCAAAACCAGTGTCTTTCACAGGTTTTGCCCATTAACTTCACCTGGAATCATTTTATGAATCTTTTACATTTTTCCCAGAAGTACTCACTTGGCAAGCACATGGATCCTAGAATTGAGAGAGAAGCAACTATTGGGTCCCCTGTCCCAATATCAGTATTTACAGAAGCAATGGGGTGATGGCCATCCATCTTTTGCTGTAAAAAAAAAGGGCTCATTTATCCTTCAGAGGCCAGGAATGACCTAAATGAAGTGACAAAATTAATTAAAGACATTAGATCATGCAAGGTGACTGAACACTCTTGAAAGCCACTATCTCAGGATGTTGAAATACAAATGGTATTTCCATGTGTGTCCTTTGCTAGTACTTTTTTTAAAAGATTTATTTATTTATTTGAAAGGCAGAGTTACACAGAGCGAGGAGAGGCAGAGAGAGAGAATGGTCTTTTTTTTTTTTTTCCCTTTTTTAAAGATTTATTTTATTTATTTGTAAGACAGATTTACAGAGAGAGTTAGAGACAGAGAGAGCGGTCTTTCATCTACTGATTCACTCCCCAGATGGCTACAACAGCCAGAGCAGTGCCAATCAGAAGCCAGGAGCTTCTTCTGGGTATCCCACATGGGTACAGGGGCCCAAGGACTAGGACCATTTTCCACTGTTTTTCCAGGCCATAGAAGAGAGCTGGATTGGAAGACGAGCAGCCGGGACTAGAACCAGTGCCCATATGCGATGTCGGGGCTTCAGGCCAGGGCTTTAATCCACTGTACCACAGCACCGGCCCCAAGAAAATGGTCTTCCATCTGATGGTTCCCTCCCCAATTCACCGAAATGGCTAGAGCTGTGCTGATCTGGAGCCACGAGCTTCTTCTGGGTCTCCCACGTGGGTGCAGGGGTCCAAGGACTTGGGCCATCTTCCACTGCTTTCTCAGGACACAGCAGAGAGCTGTATCGGAAGTGGAGCAGCTGGATCTTGAACCATATGGGATGCTAGCACTGTAGGCCAGCACGTTAACCTGCTGCACCTCAGCGCCAGCCCCTGCTAGTACTTTCTATTTAGGGCTCTTTACAACACTAAATTTTCTTTAAAATGTCTTTATAGCCTTTTTTGTGTCTATATTCTCAATGTAAATATAAAATGTGATAATTTATGATGGAATTCACATGTGTCTCACCCATCAGGTCACTCTGGAAGAAACAGATTTTATAATTTCACAGTATCATATTCTTTGTTGTAGTAAAACTAGCCACATATTATTTTTAGAATCCATGCAGATGAACTATCCCACTACAATGCAAATTTCTTGGGAATATTATTCAAGCTTATAATCTTTTGTATAATTCATACCTTTGTAAACTCTGAAAATTCTGAGCACAAGGTGCCAAAAGCAGAGATAGAGACAAAGACAAGCTGACAGAACTTTTTCTTCTAGGAAAACTTTTGCGTGTTAAGACTGCCACATAGTATCCTAGATAGCCTAATAATCTATCTCCTGTTTCTTCTTCTCGATTTTCCTCCCTCAATACTGAGGCCTGGCCCAAGCAGAAATAGTTAAGATAGTGTTTAATAGAGTGATATAAAATATCCATACTCTTTATCAACCCATAACCATTCCAAAACATGAAACTAGATGACTGCTTTGATATGTTGACAGACTTAACATTGCAATTCCATCAAAAAGATCCTTCAAATTCATCCTTTGTAGGATGTGCAGTGTGGCTTCATGGGTTAAGCTGGCGCTTGGGATGAAGTCACCCCATATTGGAGAGCTGCTTTTAAGTCTTAGCTACTCTGCTTCAGATCCAACTCCTTGATGTTGCACCTTGGAGACAAGAGTGATGGTTCAAGTACTTGACGTTCTACTACCCCTGTGGGAGTCTCAAATGGAGTTTGTGGCTCCTGGCTTCAGCTTGGCTGAGCCTTAGCAGTTGCAGCAATTTAGAAAGTGGACCTGCACATGACTCTCTCTCTCTCTCTCCCTCTCTCTCTCTCTTTCTCTCTTTCTCTCTCTCTCTCTTAGTCACTCCACCCTTCAAATAAATAAATCTTTACCAAAAAAAAAAAAAATCATACTTCCACAAGTGTACTACTCTTTTAGAGAATATATACAGAATGGATCATCTTTATAAAATTTTGAATTTCATAACCCTGTTAGATGGTTGTAGTAAAAGACAAAACACAATTAAAAAGTCAATTAAAAAGTACTTTTCCACCAGCATTTCTCCTCCTTAGGAAAGAGAAGTGTCTGTGTATATGTGTGTGTGTATCTACTTTCTCATATAGTTGAAAAAATGTCAAAGTGATTTACAGTTTCATTTTACTATTTCTATTCCATAACATAATTTTTTCATAAATGGTTACAGTTTATAGGAAGATAAAACATTGTTTTTTAAGAATTGGGAACACTGGTGCCCAGCATTGTGGAGTAGCAAGTTAAGCCACCATGTATTATATGGATCCAATATGGGTTCTGGTTGGAGCCCCTGCTGCTCCATTTCAGCTCCAGCTCTCTGCTAATGTACCTGGGAAAACAGCATAGGATCATCTGGGTGCTTATACCCCTGTCACCCATTTGGGAGACCTGGATGGGTTCCTGGCTATAGTCTGGCCCAGCTGTGGCTACATGGGAGTAAACCAGCAGATGGTGGATTCTCTCTCTCTCTCTCTCTCTCTCTCTCTGTGTGTGTGTCTTTCCCTCTCTATCTATAACTTTGTGTTTCAAGTAAAATAAATAAACTTTAAAAATAAATAATCCAAGACACTGAAACTCTAATTCAATAAGCTGTATAATTAATGTTAGCATCTTAAAATCCTTGATTTTAAATGTGGAGATCTTAATCAAGATCTCCCATATGGATGGTAGGGACCCAACTACATGAACCATCACCTTTGCTCCCAATGGTCTGCATTGACATGAAGCTGCCATCAGGAGCTGAAGTCAGGAAACAAACGGAGGCATTCATGTGAGATATGGGATATGGGCATTTTAACCATTAAGCTAAATGTATGCTCTGGGTTTGTTTGTTTGCTTGCTTGCTTTGTATTTATAAAATAAATAATGAATAGTATATATTAAAAACAATGTTTAAGCATTTTATACAAATTCATTAAATTTCCCCCACGATCTTCAGTTAAGCTGTAAAGAATATATCCAAGGAATATGTCTAGATGATATTTTCTAATCTATGTCACATGTGCAGTATTTCTTTGAACTGTTTGAAAAAATATTTTCTTAAAAACAGAAGTGGAAAACAAAGTAAAAGAGAGATAGAGATGATAGAGATAGAGAGATATATAGAGAGAGACAGAGACAGAGATAGAGATGTGGGGGCAGAGGGAGAGGACAGTTGTTTCTTCACCAGCACACTGGGAGTGTAGGAGCCTGGTTTCTAGAAATCTATCATTTTCAAATGTACCCTGCCATAGTGCCTGGAACTACGGATGAGATAAACACATTGAATAAAAATGCAGTTGACAGCACAACGATGGCCATCCTATCCCTTATATAGGGATTATTTGGTACTTTTAAAAAATTTTGAGAGGCAGAAGACAGAGTGAAAGAGACCAACAAACATAGTCTCATCTGCTGGTCCATTCCCCAAATTTGCACAATGGACAGGCCTGGCTTAGGACTGGAGCTAGGAGCTCAGACCACAACCTAGGTCTCCCTTATGAGTTGTGGGAACCCAACTACTTAAGCCACTCCTACTGCCTCCCAGAGTCTGCATTAGCAGGAAGCTGCAGTCAGCAGTCAGAGACAAGCATCAAACCCAAACACTCCAGTCTTGGTTGTAGGCATTTTAAATCATTAGTCCAAGCGCCCACCCCATATCATAAACATTAGCAAGATCAGATAGGTAGATAGACAGATATTGTCATAATCAATTTTGTAGGTTTTCAAAATGGGACATTTTTGAGGATATATGTTAAGGGGCAGATTTTGCTCTCCTACATGTCTCTTAAATACCATTTTACATAATAGGAAGGGAGTGCTGTGAGACTAAAGTCTGAATAAGGTCCGTCTTCTGAACAAGGTAACAATTTGTTTCTTTTGAGGAAGGCAGACTCCTTAACTTATGGCGGACTCACTGAAATGGAAAATGAGCATCAGTATGCTTTTACCTTTGTTATTATAGTTACACACAGTATCTGTCCCTTCTTGGCCAATAAATTTGTTTCTATGAAAACAAAATCCATTGCTACTTAGGTTTTGGTTAGGGCAAATGGAATTTTCTTCTATTATTCATTTAAAATAAATCTTTAAAGACAAGTTACATTAAAATAAACCAAATAAAACAAAATTTACAGAAGTTTCATTTCAACCTAGGATATCAAAACTAATCAATTTTAATTTAAAATATGATGATTGAGTATTTAAAAATCCTTTTAAAACACGAATTTCTACAGCAAGCCTGGAAGGTATAATCTTAGATGACAGCATGCAAGCAAAGCAGGTTCACCTTTCATTGATGTTGACTAACTTGTCTAAATCCCAGGGAACAGAACATGCAACTACAAGCTGCATGGAATGGGTTTATTAGGCACAGATAGGTAGCAAGGGACAATAGAAGCTTTGGATTCATTAACAAAACCAAATATCCTAAGGTTTAGAAAGGCTTCCCCAAGTGAATGGAGATTCTTCTGTGCATGCCTCGCTTGTACCACAGCTGAGGAACCTAGAAAGATCCCCATCCTGCATGTTACATCCCTGTGAAACAAATACTGTAACAACTTGTTGAAGTATACCTTTTCAGATGAAACTGGTATAGAGTCCAGGCTAATATGGGAAGTCCCTCCTTATCTAGGGTGTTATACTTACAGCATGTTCTAACTAATTTTTAATGATGTATTCATTTATTTGAAAGGCAGACAGAAACACAGACAGATACACACACACATGCACAGAGAGAGAGAGAGAGAGAGAGAGAGAGAGAGAATCTTCTATCTACCTGTTCACTCACCAAATGACAACAACAGGCTGTGCTAGTCCTGGTCAAAGCCAAGAGACAGAAATTCCATCTGGACTTCCTATATGGGTGGCAGGAACTCAAGTGATTTATTCACCATCTGCTGTTTCCAAAGTTTATTAGCAGGAAACTGAATTGGAAACAGTACCCAGGACACAAACTGGCACTCCCATATGAGATGTATATATCCCAAGTGCCAGTTTACCTACCCATTTATACCACAAGCTTTGACTTACTTTCTAGTTATTTTTGAAGACTACAGTAAGGAGGGAGAATATACTAGTTACACATTCAATATAGTGTAATGATCAACTACTACAAAATTTTTAAGCAAAATATATCATTTCAATAATAAAAATATAATAATGCAAATCACTATATAAAAATTAGGATAGAGTATTTGTTTATGTGGAACTCATTTTATAGTTCTAATTTGGGAACTCGCATTTTGTAGTTTTATTTTCTCAAACACATATGAACACCCTCAATGTAACAGAGTTCATTATGGCCATAAATACTGCTCATAAGCTAGAAAAGTTATCACAGTAGGTTGCAGTCCCAACTTCATTTGTAAGGATAGAATGTCTCTAAGAATTTCTTTTCTCAGCACCTGAAATATAGTTTCAAGGTCTATGCTCTGATCTCCTAACACTTTAATCAAGTAAACCTTAATAACTGGCAAATTTATACACTCTGATATTGAGCTGGCTTTTCTATAATCAGTAGATTTGGCTCTAGGTCTGTTAAGTTTTAGTGAATTTAAATTCATCTTACCCTGGGTAGGATCCATCCATCTTGGACATTTGTAAAATGAGATCTATTTGGTCCATTATTTGTACCACTTTCAGGAAGTGAGGAATTATTGTCATACTTGTATGTCACTTTATATAGTCAAGTGACACTCGATTTTTTTTTTACTATCTTTAGTTAATTTTTTATTAAAAAATTGAATTTTAAACTTGTTTATTTTCTATGGATATATTAATTTCACAAACACATACACACATACACAATTATGCCAAATCTCAAAGCACATACAACAAATCTCCAGGCTGTTCATCCCTCTTTTCGATCCCCTTGTGATCAGCTCATCAGTATGGTTTCAACAGGAGGAAAAGAAAGCTCGGCATCAGAAGCAATGGGTGGCAGGCCTATTAATGGCTGATCTGTACAGTGATCTGCCCTCAAGGAGACCCAACAGGCCAGTCCACTGCAGTGGCTTTCAATGTGGTAAGCCTGGGCTTCAGCAGAAGTCAGCTTGTGAAGAGCCCTGGCAGCTCTGCCAAGAGTTGGATCACTGGAAATGGACCTGCCCTGGAGTCGAAGGATGCCCAGGTCAGAGCCACAGATCTTATTGGCTCTAAGCTGAAAAGCCCTTCACTCAGCCCAACTTCCAAAGTGACCACTACAGCTGAGGGGATGGTCAAGTAGGGTCAGCAACATTGCAGGCAGAACTGTAAATTTCTTGTTAGAGATGCCACCTGCCTTTACCTGGCCAGCTCTCCTCCCAGGCCAGCCAAGTGATGAAAGTCAACAGAGTGCCTTCCCCTAGGAGGTTCACACCTCCCTTAGGATATACCCCATGTGAAGAGATAGATAGGTCTGGGCCTCTTAACTTACAAGGTCTAAAGCCCACCAGATTATTATCAAGCCCCTTCCAACAGGTTCTATTTGCCTCTAAATCAGAAAACTTAATTGTAGCTTAGACAGCACCTTTCTTAGCTCCTCTAATAATGACTCAACCAAGACTTCTTAACTGATCTTTGCCTTATTTATTAACAGCTTCTTACTCTGGCTCTCCTGAAGGCTGACCTACAATTTGCTCCTCTGCATTACTGGTAACACTTGTTATTGTACTATGCTTTTTCAAAATTTTAATGTTAGTTTTAATTAATTTTTAACAGATTCAATATGATTTTTATATAAAAAATTTAAGAACATAATGATATTCCCCTCCTCCCTTTCTCCTTCCCTCCCATACTCCTTCCTTCTACCTATCTTTCTGTATTTTTTTTTAGTTTTTAAGATAACATATTCTATTTATTTTTTATTTTATTTTATTTTTTTTTATTTTTGACAGGCAGAGTGGACAGTGAGAGAGAGAGAGAGAAAGGTCTTCCTTTGCCATTGGTTCACCCTCCAATGGCCGCCACGGTAGGCGCGCTGTGGCCAGCGCACCGCGCTGATCCGATGGCAGGAGCCAGATGCTTCTCCTGGTCTCCCGTGGGGTGCAGGGCCCAAGGACTTGGGCTATCCTCCACTGCACTCCCGGGCCACAGCAGAGAGCTGGCCTGGAAGAGGGGCAACCGGGACAGGATCGGTGCCCCGACCGGGACTAGAACCCGGTGTGCCAGCGCCACTAGGTGGAGGATTAGCCTATTGAGCCGCTGCGCTGGCCTAAGATAACATATTCTAAATTTGCATTAAAGTAAGAAGTTTTACAAGTAAAAAACAAAAAGATCCTAGTTTAGTGAGAATATATATAATGGCTATAAACAATAATTGAATGTGTAAATGACCATTTCACCCATATACAATTTTTTGGCCAATTAGGCATTCATAATTTTTTCAATGAAATATGACCAATGACAATGTAACATCTAAATATTTTCTGTTATTATTATTATTATTATAAGATAATAATTAAGTTTATTTAGAATTTAAGTCATTTCCTCTCAACTGTTTATGCACAGGAATAATTGTATGCATATTGCAGTGCAAACAACTACACTTAATATTTTTGTACTCTATTAGTTATCACACATCAAAGACAAATGATATTTTCCTTTTGAGATCTGGCTTATTTCACTAAATATAATGTTTTCCAGTTGCATCCATTTTGCTGAAAAAGACAGGACTGCATTCTTTTTACAGCTGAGTAATATACTAATATATTATATACTAATATACTAATGTATATTATATTATTATAGTATATTATACTAATAATACACCAATATAATACATACTAATATACTAATGTGTATGTACCATATTTTCTATGTCCAGTCATCTGTTGACAGACATTTAGGTGGATTCCACATCTTAGCTATTTTTTTTTGTTCGTTTGTTTTATTTTGTTTTGTTTTGTTTTTTTGACAGGCAGAGTGGACAGAGAGAGAGAGACAGAGAGAAAGGTCTTCCTTTGCCGTTGGTTCATCCTCCAAAGGCAGCCGCGGCCGGCGTGCTGCAGCCGGCGCACCGCGCTGATCTGAAGGCAGGAGCCAGGTGCTTCTCCTGGTCTCCCATGGGGTGCAGGGCCCAAGCACTTGGGCCATCCTCCACTGCACTCCCTGGCCACAGCAGAGAGCTGGCCTGGAAGAGGGGCAACCGGGACAGAATCCGGCGTCCCGACCATGACTAGAACCCAGTGTGCTGGCGCCGCTAGGCAGAGGATTAGCCTGTTGAATCAGCGCCAGTGCATCTTAGCTATTATGAGTTGAACTGCAATAAACATGGGGGTACAGATAACTCTTTCAAATTTGAATTTAATTCTGCTTGGGTAAATTCCCAGGAGTGGGATGGCTGTGTCATATGGTATTGTTATTATGCTTATAACTGTTCAAGAGGAAGAGATGCCAAAAAAGCTTGCCAGTGCTGCTCTTTTATATCCATAGTAGCTCTCCCTGATTGCCCCTTTCTGAAAACCAGATTCAGATTTAACCAATCACTGTTACCAGATCAGTGTTTGGTGCTTTATTAAAAAAAATATTTTTAAAAGATTTTATTTATTTATTTGAGAGGTAGAGTTACAGACAGTGAGAGGGAGAGACAGAGAGAAAGGTCTTCAGTCCATTGGTTCACTCCTCAAATGGCCGCAACTGCCAGAACTGCGCCGATCCAAAGCCAGGAGCCAGGTGCTTCTTCCTGGTCTCCCATGCGGGTAAAGGGGCACAAGCACTTGGGCCATCTTCTACTGCTTTCTCAGGCCACAGCAGAGAGCTGGATTGGAAGAGGAGCAGCTGGGACTAGAACCGGTGTCCATATGGGATGCTGGCGCTGCAGGCAGAGGGTTAACCTACTGCACCACGGCTCCGGCCCCCCAAAAAATATTTTTAGAAAAACATTGCTCTTATTACTTACTATTTCAACAGCTACCACCATCATTAGTTAAAAATATCCACTCCTTGTCTAGAATAAATATGCAAGAGGGTATACAACCTGAAACAAACTTATATTTCTATCACAATCTTTCTTCTGTTTCCTATGGTAATTTTTCTACTTTTGAAATCTTAAACATCTTCATTAGATAAACATGGCATAATTACTCTCAGGAACTTTCAAAGGAAGTGAGCATATTTCAGTTTTCATTTTAAATTGACACATATTAAGTCCCCAAATACAAATCACTTTGAAGACATGAAAACCTTTGCATCAAAACTTCATTTAAATGCTAAATAGTATCTCTTTTTAAGCAGGTACTTTACTTTGTGTCTCTAAATCACTTCCCTAATAGTCTTAAAATAATTTCCAAAAGGTTAAATAAATTAGCCAGATTATAACAAGTTGACCTCTATATTTCAACTTTCTTTCTTTTTGAATTACTAAGCCTATTTGTTAATAGAATTTGTCCTGTGCAAACAGTGGTAGCATAGGCCTATGATTTTTTTTTTAATTGGGAAATATCCCTTGTTAAATAATGAGTGCCTGTGTGATAGGATTGCAGACTCACTTACTTCAGAATTTTTCTTTCTACACCTCTACCTTACATCTATTTTGAATGTTTATTACAATGATTTGAATATAGTACATTATCATGTTTTAGATTTTGATATTACCATTACATAACATTGTTTTGTGCCATGAACTGCACTAAATACCACTGTTTATATATATTTATTATTATTATTATTACTATGTATTTGACAGGTAGATTTATAGACAGTGAGAGAGAGAGACAGAGAGAAATGTTTTCCTTCAGTTGGTTCACTTCCCAAATGGCCACCATGGCTGGCGCTGCACTAATCCGAAGCCAGGGGCCAGGTGCTTCTTCCTGGTCTCCCATGCGGGTGCAGGGGCACAAGCACTTGGGCCATACTCCACTGTCCTCCTGGGCCACAGCAGAGAGCTGGACTGGAAGAGCAGCAACCGGGACTAGAACTGGCGCCCATATGGAATGCCGGCACAGCAGGCAGAGGATTAACCAAGTGAGCCAGGGCGCCAGCCCCAACCACTGTTTATATACATATAAATTCCAATATAAGTCACATTAACTAATACCATTGCTTCCATTTTGAAGAAAGGATAATTAGTCTTAAAAATATTAAAGTCTTTGCTGAAGGTCAACACAGCAAATAAGTGGAACATTCTAAGTTCAGAGCCTATCTCTTAACCAAAACACTGCATTGCACAACTTCATATTTTCTTGCTTCACTAGAGAGGTAAAACAGTTTCTAAGCTGACTATACTATTTAGAAGCATAGGTTGGTATTATTTTAAATTTTCTGTTGCTGCACTTATGCCCAGTCCTTGGCATCTGTGAAGCATGTTGTGTTTTATACACAGACTCAGCAATCACATGGCATAACTGCTGTATCTACCACCATGAGCAACATTGCTTAGAGCAGACAATTTTCTCAAACCTGTCTTCAGTTCTTCCCAAACTCCTCTCCTTTTCAAACTTTGGTTATTGAATTACTGGCTCCATATCCTTATACTTTGTTTCTGTACCTTCCTGGTACTTAAAAAAAAAAAAAAAATCTAGAGCCTAGATTCCTACAAATGTCAGATTGTGTTCATACTTTCAGTTTAAGTCCACTGAAGACTTGGATACATTCTTCAGTATCCTATCTTATGAGTGATTCCCCATTCTTTGCATCAGGGGAAATGTATTGAGACTTATTAGACTGAATCATACTAAATAAAATAATAAGAGACTGATAATAAACTAGACTACCAATATCTTTACTTACAGTGAGAACTATGTAAAAGATATCAGAATAGCTTAGTCTGCTCTCAGTGGCTTTTTCTGAAAAAAGAAAAGAAAGGGACATTTCCTTAAAAAGTTAATAGTAATAGTTGGTGATCACAGAATCAAAGCAAGGGTAATAACCAGATAATCTTAATGGATACTTCATGTTGCTTCATGATAGGACAGTAGATTTTAATGATTCCTCATGAGGTATCCATACCTCTGAGAAAGTGCTGTGAAATAGTGATATATTCATACCCAGTGACAGTTTAACCAGTTGTTATTAATTGTGCTTCCTTAAAGTTAAGATACACTACAATAGACTTTAGCTCTCATTTATTGATTCATTCATTCAAAAAATATTTATTAAATAAGTGATATGCTAAGCAAAGGGTAAAGGCACAGTTTTTATCCTCATGTAAATTTTCTGAAAGAAAATTTAAATGGTGTTATGTGAGTACACTACAGAACAGCCACTTCTCTGTGTTGAAGTTATGGGAAACATCCCGTTAGAAATGATTTTTAAGCTACAAAGTAAAGGATAAATAGATTGAAACTACAAAGAAGTGGAGGAAGAAATTTTTAGGCAGTGGGAAAATGAAAGAAGACCCTCAGGTGAGAAATCAATTTAGTATTTTAAGTAACTAATAGAAAACAGAATTGAGAATTATGTTGTAGTGATTATCATGCAATTTCTGTGAACCTGAGAACATAATGTATTAATGAATTCCTTAAATAAAAAGTAAGCAAATAAATAAAAGTGAATCCTTAACAAAAGCAAGATATAAGTAAATAAATAAAATATTTACTTTATAAAAGGAGAGATATGCTGGAGTTTAGCTAAGTGAAAAGAAGTGACTAATTATAGGAGGGAGATATTTGGAAAATGAGATCATCTTCCCATTTATACTGAATATTTTAGATTTTCCAAGAGGATCATGAGTTGTTGACAGGTTTTTTTTAAGCAAGAAAGGAACTGATAAGAAAATCATTTTAGCTGCTTTGGCAAATGTGTTTCACAAGGTGGTATCAAAAGTGAGTGTGTTTAGAATAATTATTATTGCTACAGTTCAGAAAAAAAATTATGGCAGCTAAATAATGTTTTCTGGGATAAGAAAAGATAATACCATAAATGGAACTAGGACATAGAATCAATAACAGCTCATTCCTGTCATGGAACTCCGAGACTGACCTAAATCATTGTGGCCAAATATGATTATGTAAGAAACTCATCAAGAGAAATAACCATGTAGGTTATTTTTGCAGATAGCTAGGATTTTCCATTATAAACTCATCACATTGATAGGTATTCCAGGGGGGTCCTGGATAGGAAAGAAAAGCATAGCAGTAAACACACACACACACACACACAATAACTCTCCCAGAGCGGTGAAGGAGAGGGGATTGCATACAAGTGAAATGTATACAATGTAACCTTCAGAATGGACTTAACAGAACCCCTTCCACTTAAGTCCAAAACAGGTTACTCCGGATGGGCTCCTGTAGCCTGCCTCTGTAGCATGCACTTTCAGTTTCCTGATTGGTTCATATAGCATGCCTCATTAGCATACACTCTCAGTTCTGTTGTTGGTTGTTATACCTGCTTCCTGACTGATTGTTATTCTACTTCTCTCATGATTGGTGAAATCTGGATCTGGTTCTCAAAAAGTGGACAGTTAGTTAGAGCCACTTTGAAAATAAAAGAGCCAGTACTGGCAAGATTTTTTGACAATTCATCCCTTGGAATCTACCTCCTGACTGTTGTAGAAGTTTTCTTTCTTTAAAATAATCTCACTTCCCTCACTGGCCCTGTCCACAGTAAATTCCTTTTCTTTCTGAAACAAGAACTAAGATTGCCTTCATTGCCCTGGCACAGCATTGTGCCTATGATTTTGATTTAAGAGAATAACTTCTTTAAGCAGCAGAATAGCGATAAATCCTTTGGATTCACTATAGAGATTAGTAATTATGCACTGAAATTAACAGAATATGTGTGAAATGTTAAGAGTAGTGATATTAACCCAGAGGATTATGGAAAAAAGCTGATCCCCAACAGTTCCACCGCAAAATCTTCAGCCATTCTCTCTGAGCAGTGTAGTTAAGTACTTTCCTAACATTCATAAAATAACTACAAGAATATCATAATTATGAACTCATCCAGAGTTATAATATAAGTTCAATTAGGTTTAAGGAGTCAGAAGTTGTTTCCATAAAATATGATTAAATAAGTATTTTAAAGCAAAATGATATGAAATCTTCTTTCTTGCAGAAGGAGTGCTTAATATCTTCAGATGTAGTTTGAACAAGCCAGCATTTTTCAAAATCCAGAACCCTTTTTAAAAATTTCAATAGTTTAAATAATAATAACTGTATCATTAAGTGACCCTCCAGCTAAGGAATTTTAAGTGCAGAATTGTGGCTAATCTTCCTTCAAATAGTTTCAATAATTAACTAATCTATACATGTAATGACTGATGTGAGTTTATACAGACCAAAATAAAAATGAACTGTGACCAGGAGCTGAGACATGGTAACTTCTATTTCTCCCAAGGTTCAGCAGGTCATTTTCACAGTGGATCGGCTTGTTGAAAACCTCACACAACATTGATGTGGCTTTCTGACAAATGGAAACTGAATCCCTTTTAATTCCTGTAATATGTTTTCTCTATACCAATTTTTTGGATATTGTCTAATAAATGTGTATGTATGAGCCATAGCTCTAAAACTAATCTCTCATTTCCTTGAATTATCTATTTTGGCATTCCCAAAAACTTACTTTGGGGTAGATATCCAATAACTCTATGCAAAATAGGATGCTATATATTCTTGTTAGTAACTGGCCAACCTGTTGATAAATGACCTTGTCATTTGTGTCTGTAACACACCTAACAGTTTTCAAGCATAATTTTATATCATTATACTCATAAAATGACTGACATCTTGCTTGTTTTATATTAGGTTTAAATTTAAAGTGGCAGGATTAAATTCCTCACTCAAAATAATATAAGGAAGGAAAAAGATACCTGGTGTGCCAAAAGAACTCAGGTAACTGAGAAGAATCAAGCACCAATACAACAGACAATAAAGCTAAAGTCATTCAAAAACAGCCTTTAAAAACCACTTTCATTCCTTTAAGGAAGAAGCCCATAGATGCCTGTCTAGAGAACTTCCAAGAATGTATTTAAATGGCACACATTAAGGCCGGCGCTGTGGCTTAACAGGCTAATCCTCTGCCCTGCAGCCCCAGCACAGCGGGTTCTAGTCCCGGTCAGGGCACCGATCCTGTCCCGGTTGCCCCTCTTCCAGGCCAGCTCTCTGCTGTGGCCAGGGAGTGCAGTGGAGGATGGCCCAAGTGCTTGGGCCCTGCACCCCATGGGAGACCAAGAGAAGCACCTGGCTCCTGCCATCGAAACCGCGGCGGCCATTGGAGGGTGAACCAACGGCAAACAGGAAGACCTTTTTCTCTGGCTCCCTCTACTGTCCACTCTTTCAAAAATAAAAAAAAATAAAATAAATAAATAAATAAAAAATAAATAAATGGCACACAATTTGCAGACCTTCTTTCAATCTCTATCCTAAAAACACATACTTAAATTATGCAAACAGAGAAAGGTACCTCCTTCTTTGATGGCCCCGTTCTTTCCACTGGGATCTCACTAACAGAGATCTTTCATTTAGGTCTTCTTCTTTTTTTTTTTTTTTTCTTTTCCATGGTATCTTGGCTTTTCATGCCTAGAATACTCTCATGGGCTCTTCAGCCAGATCCGAATGCCTTAAGGGCTGATTCTGAGGCCAGAGTGTTGTTTAGGACATCTGCCATTCTATGAGTCTGCTGTGTATCCCACTTCCCATGTTGGATCTTTCTCTCCATTTTTGATTCTATCAGTTAGTATTAGCAGACACTTGTCTTGTTTGTGTGATCCCTATGATTCTTTGACCTATCAGAGCCATCGATTGTGAACTGAAATTGATCACTTGGACTAGTGAGATGGCATTGGTACATGCCACCTTGATGGGATTGTATTGGAATCCCCTGGCACATTTCTAACTCCATCATTTGGGGCAAGTCCGATTGTGCATGTCCCAAATTGTACATCTCCTTCCTCTCTTTTTCCACTCTGAAATTTAACAGGGATCACTTTTCAGTTAAAATTTAAACACCTAAGAATAATTGTGTGTTAATTACAGAGTTCAACCACTAGTACTAGAACAACAACAACAACAAATACTAAAAAGGATAAAGTATTACATTGTACATCTAGAGTCAGGACAAGAGCTGATCAGGTCATTGTTTCTTATAGTGTCCATTTCACTTAACAGGTTTCCCCTTTGGTGCTCAGTTGTTGCCGATCAGGGAAAACAAATGATATTTGTCTCTTTGGGACTGGCTTAATTCACTCAGCATGATGTTTTCCAGATTCCTCCATCTTGTTGCAAATGACTGGGTTTCATTGTTTCTTATTGCTGTATAGTATTCTATGGAGTACATGTCCCATAATTTCTTTATCCAGTCTACTGTTTATGGGCATTTGGGTTGGTTCCAGACTATGACTCTATCGGAATAAGATCGGAGTCAGCGAACTCTAAAGGCTTCCATAGCCCTGGCAACTCATGACTAGAGCCTAGGGAGATTACTGACGCCATGAACAGGAGTGTCAAATTGTTAAGTCAGCAACAGGAGTCACTGTGTACTTACATCCCATGTGGGATCTGTCCTTAAATTGTGGTCCAATGTGAAGTAATGCTATAACTAGTACTGAAACAGTATTTTTACATTTTGTGTTTCTGCGTGGGTACAAACTGATGAGATCTTTACTAATTATATACTGAATCGATCTTCTGTATATAAAGATAATTGGAAATGAAAAAAAAAAACCTGGTGTTAATTGGAAATGGCATAGAAAATTAATTAATTTTTAAAAAAAAAATATCATGTAGAATCTCTGTCTTTAATGTGCTGTACACTGTTATTTAATGCTATAACTAGTACTCCAACAGTATTTTTTTTCACTTTGTGTTGCTATATGGGGGCGAACTGTTGAAATCGTTACCTAATATATACTAAACTGATCTTCTGTATATAAAGAGAATTGAAAATGAATCATGATGTGATTGGAAGGGGAGAGGGAGTGGGAAAGGGGAGGGTTGTGGGTGGGAGGGAAGTTTTGCGAGGGGGAAGCCATTGTAACCCATAAGCTGTACTTTGGAAATTTATATTCATTAAATAAAAGTTTAATAAAAAAAAAAAAGGCCAGCAGCACGAAAAAAAAATAAATTATGCAAACAGCAGATCCTCTGCTTAGCACTGTGGTGTCTGTGCACTCACTGGAAAAGCAAGGCAGAGAGTTGACCATTATTTCAAATAACAGCAGCAAAATTAAGTAACCCTGTGGATAAAGAAGGAGTAGGCATGTTCTAAACTCCCACATTCTTATTATTTACCTACGTGAAGTCAATGTTTACTGGCATTTCGTCCATCCCCAGAGACTGCAGTTGAGCTATGAAATTTACTTAAAGAATTCATGGCCTGAATTTTGCAAAGCTTGTTCTCAATGAAAGCATTCATTTCCTTAATAACATTGCCTTGTTTGTGAATGCTTTTAAACCTTATTTATTATTCTCTATGGCTTCTCATGTATATTGCTCAGAATAATAAAAATATAAAGCAGATCAAACGAAAGATACACATAAAGCCCCTAAGAGATCAAATTTAATAGAAGACTATAAACAGAAGTGGAAGTGAAGTCAGCTCCAGTATTTTCCTTTTCTTTGTGGCTCATATCCTTTCAGCAACCTAGTCAGTTGTTTCTAGATTCGAAATATATTTTATATTCACTTTCTTCTATCTTCACTGGTACTAGTCTAGTGTATTCTAGGCTGTAATACAGAAAAAATAAATAAAATTAAGCACAAAAGTTATGCTTACAGCCTATATTGGATCCTGGAACAGAATAAAATGATAGTGAAAGAATTACTGAACTCTAGATAAGTTCTAGAGTTTAATTAATAATGCCATACCAATGTTAATTTCTAAGTTTTTACAAATATGTCAACATTATGTGAGCAGTTAACATTAGGGGAACCTGTCTAAAGGGTATACAGGAAACTCTTTCTATATTTTCATTGTCAGTTTTACGTGAACTTAAAATTATAACAATTTTTTAAAGGAGCAAAAAGCCTAACTGCTTTCTTAGCTGCCATCTTAGCTCACTTCTGTACACTCAGAGTGATCATTTAATAAGATAAATCTGACTGTGTAATTTAGAGGGATTAAGCAGCTCAGAAAGATAAAAACAACCTGTCAAAGATTACATGGATATTAATAATGAACAGAGATTCTCACCCGGTTCTGACAGATGCAATAGCACCTCAGCATGATGTTCCTGGACGCTTTGTATGATACACTCAGCTTTTCTACAAAATAAACCAGTGTCTCACAGCATTACACATATTCCATATATGATTTACATTTGATCTGATTCAGATCCTTAAGCAAGTCATGGTAATTTTAATAAAAAATAATTTTCAAACCATGCACATATAACGATTTCTTGCTTTTACATACACACACCCATAATATTAGTCCCAAATACAATTGAAAATTTCTTTAAATGTTAATGCTTATGCCAATAGACATAGTTCGTAGTTACGAAAGTCTTCAGATTTTAAGTTATGGTCTAAAACATTTTAAAATAACTAAATCCTCAAAGAGTAGTTATAGTATATTAAAAAATACACGAAGAAAATCAGCAATCTCATTTATTCCACATCAGTGACTTTTTCTAACAATATAAAAATTCTAGATGAATATTAAAAAATCAGTCATTTAATATGTTACTATTCCTCTATGAGCCTATACATCAAAAAATCAGTGACTTGTCTTTAGTTCTATATTCTCCTTCATTCAAATATATGTATTAAGGAGAGATAGGGGCACTCAATAGGTTAATGAACAGAACATATCATCATTTTAAAGTCTAATATAATGATTTTTTCAAGGATAATTTGAAAGTTAAAATAGTCAACAAAACACACAATGTGTAAATTCTTGAAGCAGTGTGGGAATGGTGGTGAGTAAAGCTTTAAGAGCAGAGGAAAAAAGCAGATACAATTGTTTATATTTGACACATTAAGAATGTTGAATGACTTCATAGAAATTGATATTAGAAAATATGAGGATTGGGGCCAATGGTGTGGCTTAGTAGATAAAGCCTCTGCCTGCAGTGCCAGTATCCCATATATAGGCACCAATTCAAGTCCCAGCTGCTCTACTTCCAATCCAGCTCTCTGCTATGGCCTGGGAAAGTAGTGGAAGATGGCCTAAGTCCTTGGCCCCTGCACCTGCGTGGGAGATCTGGAAGAAACTCTGGGTTCCTGGCTTCAGATAGGCTCAGCTCCAGCCATTGTGGCCATTTGGGGAATGAACCAGCAGATGGAAGACCTCTCTCGCTCGCTCGCTCCCTCTGCCTCTCTGTAACTTTGCCTTTCAAATAAATAAATAAATCTTTTTAAAAAAGAAAGAAAATACCATGATTGTTGAAGTACCTTTTGATTATAATATTTTGTCTCCACAACCATTCTCCAGGCATTAAATGTCACACACATACAGCCTACTGCAAGCGGCTAAGACTTAGGCATAGAGAAATCAATTGTTTATTGTGTTCACTACTGGCTATACAGTCTTCAGTTCTTATATGTAATTACATTTTCTTTCAGTTTTAGTATATGTGCTGCCAAAGTGAGTGCTATAATTACCTTTTCTTAGTCATTTACTCCTATGAATTTTTAAACATTTATTTAAATATTTAAATATTATTTATTTGAAAGGCAGAGTTACAGGAAGGCAGAGGTGGAAAGAGAGAGAGGTCTTCCATCCACTGGTTCACTCCCAAGATGGCCGTAATGGCTGGAACTGAGCTGATCTGAAGCTAGGAGCCAGTCCTCTGTGTCTCCAACAAGGGTGCAGAGAGCTGGATTGGAAGTAGAGCAGCCGGAACTTGAACGAGTGCCCGTATAGAATGCTGGCACTGCAGGCAGTGAAATGAAATCTTTACCAATACCAAGTAAATTAGTAGGCCAGGAGAATGATGAAAGGAGGGTTTTTTATGTCTTCACCCACAATCCAACTTTCAATGTTCAAAATAGTTCAGTGCCTGGGATTTTCTCAAGGTAGCAGCAGAGGTCTGTGAGATTACTGCAACAGTTACAGTTGCTTTCACCATGATATCTTATAAATCTAGACATTCAAACACATGCTGTAGCAGAGTGATCACTAGCAGAGATCCCACTCTTTGAACATAAAGCTTCATTCTCTTTCTTTGTTTCAAATATTCATTTATTTATTTGAAAGGCAAAGCAGTGGAAAGAGAGGAAGACACACATGGAGAGAGAGAGAGAGAGAGAGAGAGAGAGAGAGAGAGAGAGAGAGAGAGAGAGGAAAGGGAGGGGAAGGGGAGGGGGAGAGGGAGGAAGAGGGGGAGAGGGAGAGGGAGGTTAATTGAGGTCTTTTGTCTGCTGATTCACTCCCCCAAATGCCTGCAATGGCCCATTCTCCACCAAGCTGGTCTCCCACATGGGTGGCAGGGTCCCAAGCCCTTTGACAATCTGCTGCCTTCCTAGGCACAGCAACAGGAAGCTGAGTAAGATGTTCCGCAGCTGGGACTTGAACCACTGCTCTGATATGGGATACTGTCTTAGCAACCCCTGTGCCATAAGGCTCCCACTTCATTCATTTACTTAGGAAGCAATAGCCCTATCATAAAGACATCCTTCTGAAGTTTAGCATCGTTAAACATTCTAGAGTGTAGTAGAAAACTAAAACTATGAAAAACCCATTGAGAATTCGTAAGATGTTCTGTCATAGCTGTACTCAGTATTAGGACAAGAAAAGCTCCAATAGCCCCAAGTCATTCCTTCATAAAGAAAAGAGTTTTTAGCAGTGAGATATAAAACCTGTGTTTATCTCTAGGATCCCCTTTTAACTTGATTTCTATCATACAATATGTACCTCAGCTGAGAAACATGAACAAAAGGATGCATTACATGTCACTGCAGTTTTTTTCTATCTAGTCTTGCTTATAATAGCAGAAAGCAGAGAAAATCTAAATCCTTATAATAAACACTTAAAGAAGTTCATGGTTTCTGAGTTTGTTTTTCATCTTTTTCCTTTGTTTCTTTTGTTTTGGTTGTTCACACAGTGAACATCTCTCATAAGAAATAATTTTGACTCAGAGTAAAATCTGCATACTGTCATGGTAACATATTCTCCACTCTGAAATAATTCTGAACACACTGTTATCCACAACTCTAAACAATCAAACAAAACAGAACATCTTAGTATGCAATAAAAACTGCTTTTCATGTTTTGTAGATATCAGCACTCTGTAAAACTCCAATAAAACTTGTAGTTTGACTATGAGTGTTTTTAAGGTATCTAAAAACTTTTCCTGTGAGTTATTAATTATCACCACATCTGCTCTCAGTATAACATGTTTTACACAACTGGTTATTTAGAAGAATTTAAGTTGAAATATCTACTAAGATTTTACAGAGGGTTAATATATAAAGCAATCCATGTCTCATTTTCATAGCTTTTATAAGTTGTATACTAACCTTTTTATGAATTTTGTCATTTTTATTCATGGAAATGTTAATAAGATTGGGATATTGATACATGTATACACATTTATAAATATTTTATCTTAAAATCCCAATATGCTGAATCATCTCAAAGATAGTATTTCCAGATTTTGATTTTATACATGCCTACTTTATGTTTGAAGGATGTGTTATCCTTATATTCCTGATTCTATTGAGTATCAAGATATACTTTATGGTACATTTTTCTACATGTTTGAGTGTATGCCATTTATTTGCTTTGACAACAGTTGAAAATCCTGCAATCTATTTTGCACAGTGTGTCACTAAATGACTTCTAAAATAATTAAATTATACTCAAAGTGTACTAAAATATGCAGTTTAGGATCACTTTTTTTCTCTAATAGGATTAGCATTCAATCACAAGTATACTTCAAAGACAACATAAAATGCCAACAAGGTTATATAACTTTAACATAAAGTCACATTAAGACAGCTATGGTATAGGACCACAATGACAAGCGTTCACAAACCAGCTCTAAATTTTCATATTGATACCCATAGCTTTAAATAAAATAAGTGCCCATAGTGTATATAAAAATAACAAGGTATGACTTTGCTGTCTTATCTTCCTTAAATGTTTTTTATTGTGCTAAATTCACAATTAAATAAACTCTAGTTGATGTTTGTAGCCTTCAGTAAGATGGAAGGGAGTGTGATCATAGTAATATTTCAAGAAGAGAAATAAAATATGTGTTCTCTGATTGGTGGTAACTAACATATAGGGCACAAAAATGTAATGTGTATGAATAAAATTGACATCTTGATATTTAATTTATGTTTATAGCCCTTGACTATTCTCCTGAGGAACAGTGGTCTTTCTACATACTACTTGTTGAATTCTTTGTATAGTGGAGGATTAAGCTTGTTTGTGATTACAAAGTAAATTGAAAGTATGCTGTCACAAATATTAAAAGATAAGAAAGGAAGGAGGAGGGAGAATTAGAAGCATTGTTCTGTTCTTAAAACTGTAAATATATAATACCTGAAATTTGTTCCCTTTATACAAATGAATTTAAAATAAAATTTTAAAACATTCAAACCAGTAAAAACATACATTTTTTTAAAGATCTTATACTACCTAACTGAAAATTTGGTTTGATATGCACTAAAATGGGACAATGGAAGACATATAGTTATATATTCATCCATAGGATCACTCATATAAGCTTTTATTCATCATCTATTCTTACTTCACCTTTGTTCACTACAGGGTCAGAATTTGAAATAAAGTAATAGAGTTAGCCATATCATCTCACTCCCATTGTGCAATTCTTGTATATTTTGGTTGAATAGAAGATACAAAAATTATTGAGACTGCTCAGTTCTCTAAAGGAAGGTAATATATTTAGTACTCGCAAATGTTCCCCACTTTATTTTAATACTCTTGGCCAGATTAAGAGTCTGGTAGAATTTCCAGCGAAGTGTTAGAACTGCTAAGTAATCATCATAAAAACATCAACAGACCTACTAAACTATCACAGTTATTTATAAACATTGAACCAACAGACCAAAATCTTCAGGAGTACCATTTTTTATTCTGTTTGCAATGCCCCTTTCTCTGCTTTGCCTGCTACAGATGAAGATATAGCTAAACTCTACACATCTGTACTCTCTTTCCTCCTTCCTCAAGGTCTCCCTCTCTTCCTTTTTTTTCCATTACTTTCTTCCTAGACACAGGCTCATATTACTCAGTGTTCTTCAATCTCGATTTCTTGAGTTTAGTGTGTTTATTATTAATAAAGTTAAGAAAAGTAAAAGAAATTATTAGATTACCATACTATCTGTTACACTTCTTACTATTTCTCTTGCACACCAAACTCCTTCATGTTTATCATTTCTACCAGAAGACTGACAACTTTTGTAAGAACCTATCATCCACACAAATTTTAAAACTTTGTTCATTCATTTATTAAACAAATGTTCCTCTAGTGTCTAGTACTACTAAGGCTCTGTGTTGGAAACAACAGGAAGGCAATACTGTGACTATTCTAGAAACAAGATTGATGAAACCTGGGATTTTGATGATAATATATTGCCCATAGCTGTGTAAAATATGGGTTACACCATGGACTACAAAACACCTTTAAGACAGTCTGTGCTCTCAAGTGCTTACAATATAATTGAAAAGCCAGAATTCTTGGCACAGAGAGACAAAATGACTGAAGGAACACTTAGGATAAAATATTCCAACATACCCAAATCAGCATAGTGTAAACAATGTCCATGAATCTTTGAGAAAATTCCAAACTTTTAGTTTACTGTATCAGAAAAGGGCTGTTGAATGAAGGAAATTTGGACTTTAATTTTGATGCCCCTCAAAGATATGTATTTTCAGAAAATAAAATATCCACAGTGATCTGTGCAAAATAAGAATGAACAAATTGCAAATTCTAAAAGATAAAATTCTGAGAGATGGGTTGGTTTGTGGCCAGACTCTTGCAGAGAACAGTAGTCCACAAAGCAGCTGATGAATTGATATATCAAAGTACGTCAGAAGTTTCTGTCCATTTGACCACACATTATCTTCTCTGTCTCTTCATTTTCTGTTTGCAACATTTCTTTCCATTATTCTGTGTTGATCCTAACAGTGGAAATAAAAGTGAAGCTGTGTGTATTAAAGTTAGGTTAAGCAGAGTATAGTTTTCAGAAAAGTTCCCCAGAATCAATATCTTTACCCTCTCTTCTTTGAATTAGGGCACAATGATTAATATGCTAACTCATGTTTTTGAAATAGGGTAGGAGTAGTGAACAGAGTATCTCAGAACTGCTTAGCCATGCTTAAATTGAAATTAAAACTGATTAAATATCAAACTCAAGTGTAGTCATTTAACAAATTAAACATTACTGGTTCAACATTTCACACTACAGCTTACCAACATTGTCCTAAGTACAACACTGTATGATGCAAATTGTCACATATTTGATTAAAATGCTGTTAAATAAAATACATATGTGCGAATTTATATAGCCACAATTCCTTTGAGCAGTGCTCAGCTATCAGTTATACACATGCACAAAGAAAAAAGAGTATATGGTCCAAATTAAGAAGCTTTTTCAAATCATTTATACTGGTATAATTCAAATTATAAACAGAAATAGAGAGTAATATTATAGCTAATCAGAAATTCCTCGAAATATGTATATCTGGATTTGAGAGAGTCATATTCTAGAATATACTACCTGATAAATCATTTAAATATACATGGTTTTCTTAAATAAATATTAATAATTGGTTTTGTTCCTTAAATGTGTTCTGGAATGGGGGAGAAAGACAAAGTAATATCAAAATGTCCCCAAAATTAATTGTTAAAATGAAGAGTTCATTCAAGTCATGAGGTGTTCTTATTTATGCAGGGCAACGATTTTTTTTTTTTTAAGAAGAAAAAGAAATGTTAATAAAGGCACATGTTTGTACCATGGACAATGCTAACTGGTTTAGGATGCATTGTTACCTCAGTTTATCTTAGTTATTTTTGTCATTAAAATTAATTGTAATTCAAATTTAGGAGTATAGTTTAGTTACTGTTAAAGGTTTTAATGTCCAGTTAGTGTGGCACAACATGGTAATTGAAGTGTCTCAGAACTACACTGGCAGATACAGTGGACCTATTATGAGACATGAAGTCTTCCACAGAGAGAAATCAAAATTAATATCAAAGCCTAGCTCAGACTTTCTCCATTAAGCTTTTATAAAGTCTTCAGAAAGGGAGAGCATTTTCATTTCTTCCCATTTTCTGTCCATCACTCTTTTTGTTAAAGGTTCCCTCAAGAAAAAAATGAGAGATTTATGGACCTGGTTATTCCACAGAGAGATTACTTATCCCCATAATTAACATTTCTCACTCACTTCCCTTTTTACAGCCAGCTAGAAAACAAAAAAGGAACTATCAATTTGAAACAGAGGAACATATTTCAATTTTGAATCTAAATCTGGAAAAGAGGAACACAAGCAGAAAAAGAAATCCCCACTCAATTTAATACATACAAAATGCCCAATTTAGATAGAACTACAGGTTTTCTTTTTTTCCCCCAAATAATATGTCTTTTTGTGTGGTTAATTGTTTTTTCACAGAATATCTTAAACAAACTTATTTTTATTATAAAGTTAGTTATCACAAACCAAAAAACAAACAAACAAACAAAAAGGTGGATGATGGTGATGGAGGGCTTTTAAGATAAATTGTTTTACTAGAATTCCGTTAAAAAAAATCCTCAATTCAAAGTAACAATGTAACACCTGGATGGTCCAAATTTAAGGAAATGATGTGTGGATTCTAGTCAAAGGCAACTGTTTTTATATAAATATGTTGCATTGAAGTTTTAATCTTAATTAAACCAATATTTTGGATTCCATGGAAAAGATAAATGGAACACCAGATGAGAAAAATCAAGTCTGTAAGATTTTAAAACTAGGTTTTATATTTTAAAAACATTTCCTTATTGTTGATTTATGCAAGTTGATCTAGCATTGAGATTCTGCTTTTTTGTTTTTTTATTTTACCAGACTTACAAATGTTTCCACGAGGAGGAGAGATTTGTTGAATTATTTTCTTTACTGAGGTACAAAGGTAAGAGAATAGGATATTTTGTCATTGGATGTGAAGACACTCAATCCCTGATCTTGCCTTGGCACCTAACTTGAGCTCAATGAATCTGTCATCAGCCAGAAGAATATCTTGGCACTGAGTCAGAAACAGAAGCAGGAGCTGTGCCTTCAGCAGGCAGTGGTGAAAGGAGTCAGGTCTGGAGAGAGAAGAGCTTATCTTCTCATCTTCCCACACAATCAGAGGACATCTTTGTTTTAGCATCTCTCTTCAGAGCTAACATTTGTCATTTCCAGGAAAGGGAAGTGCTCTTGTTTTCAAGCTACTAAAAATCATGATATAGCATTCTGTCATTCAAATGAACTCTAAACCTGTAACACTAGTTCCATCTTCACATATAATATAGCATCATACAGATAATTTAGTGCCTTTCCTTAACTGGGGCACAGTATACTAATATCTATAATTTAATTAAAATATTCAGATTATCTTTACATGATCATTAGCACATTTTTATGAAACTTGTTCAGTTTTGATATAATCTAATACCCTGTAACTCTATCACTCACTGCATTACTCAAAAACAAGTAGATCGACTAAATACACTAAAAAAAAAACCTTTGATTAAGTATATTGGGTCTCTTTGTTACTGGGTGGTAATGAAGACAGTTTTTATTTTTTTATGAATGTTTATCATGTTTTAATGTTTAAAGTTATTCTAGGGATTGGGTCCAACCATAAATTTATTATAATGTCTCTTTAGCTATGTGTCTTTCAGGTTCATCACAAATACTATTTCCTGGGGCCAGCTCCGTGGCGCAGTATGTTAATCCTCTGCCTGTAGCACAAGCATCCCGTATAGGCACAGGTTCTAGTCCCGGCTGCTCCTCTTCCAATCCAGCTCTCTGCTGTGGCCTGGGAAAACAGTAGAAGATGGCTCAAATCCTTGGGCCCCTGCACCAGCATGGGAGACCAGGAAGAAGCACCTGGCTCCTGGCTTTCGATTGGCACAGCTCCAGCTATTGCGGCCATTTGGAGAGTGAAGCAACGGACGGAAGACCTTTCTCTCTGTCTCTCCCTTGCACTGTCTGTAACTCTACCTCTCAAATAAATAAATAAAATCTTTAAAAAATATTATTTCCTTTTAGAATTTAGACACTGAAAAATCATCTGTATGAGTATAATAGAAGGCAAATGATATATTTTCTCAAATTTAAACATATTAGTCTGAAGACCAAATGTTATCAGAAGAAGCTGGTTAGAGCATTACCTCCTCAAGACCAGCAACTCCTGTTGTTTACCTGCACTCCTGACAAGAAAAAGCTGCCCCTTCCACTCAGATTCCATTTACATTTACGCATGCCACAAATGGTGAGCTCTGCTTATTCCTAAGCATTTTAAATTACAGAGGATATTAAAAGAAACAAAATGGGATGATGAATATCTTACACTGGTTCTTCACTTTCCACAATTCAACTTCAATATTTCACTTTTTCTAAATATGTAGATAAATTACAAAGCTCTTATCTAATCAATACATCTATTAAAATTGTTTTTACTTATAAAATCTATTCTAGAAATATAGAAATGAAAGAAAGAAGTATTTGATTTTCATTTGACTTAAGTTTCATTCTTGTAAGAATGTGGTCCCTTTACCATGAAGGTTTAACTTGAATAAATCACAATGTGATGGAGATTTGCCCTCTTTGTTAAACAACAAAAAGAAACAGAACGGAAGATAGAAGAACTTTTAAATTCAGAAGTATTAATTACAACATTACTTTTTACAGGTAAATATTCTCAAAATGAAAACTCATAATTTCATCCAGCCTCACTCGAGGGGTATCTAGACAGGAAAAACAAATGCAGAAAATGGAAAGTGTTATACATGTAGTAAAAATGCACACCATTCACAGAATTCAGCATCTATAAGTTATATACATGTATATACACTGTATATACATATATAATAGTGCTGTATATACACACAGGATTGCCCAATGACACATGTGTTATTGCTCCTCTTACTTTTAAAAGGCCTATTGCATATTAAACAGAACACATATATGGTAAATTTAATGATATCATTTAAGTTCTGTTCACCTGAATTTTCAGAGTTGAGGGTGTTGAGCTAACTTATCAACATCTAAATTCAAATTAAACCAATTCAAATCACGTAAGATGAAGTGTCCTTTTATTATCATTTCTTCTCACATTATCTTGATGCTATAATCACACACCTCTCATCTTTTGAAGCATCTCCTTGCTTTCTTTGTCATAGCCATTTCACAAAAGTGCAACCTTTCTGGGCTTAGACAACAAAATTGCAAAATGCTGGGACTGCACAAATAATCACTTTGCACTAAATGAATAAAAATGTGTTGCAGTGGTTAAAAACAAGTCCTTTTGTTCTATGTCACATTATGAATTTTTATAATCCTAAACACAAACATTATTTTCAGATATTAAGGGTTTAAAATCAACATTCATAGGTAAGAAAAAATAAAAATAATAACAACTTACAAACTCAGTCATTAAAGTTGCCTTGCAATCTCTCTCTCTGAAACTTTTATTAAAATATGGTATTCATCATCCTTACTTCTTAAGTATTTTGCAATTAGATGAAATAGATATCTTTCTAAATAAAAATATAAAGGCATACACATAAATAATACCAAATATGATATATAACATGTTAAACTATTACTGAATTAAATTGATAGTTCATTTTCAATTATTTTCCACTAACCATGTTATAGATTAAGGGACATTTCAATATGTTTATTATTTCCAGTATTATTACTATCATTAGTAATAACAATAGCAATGAGTAATAGCAAATATATGTAAGATTTGGTACTGCTTCAATCAAATCGACTAACAACTATGAAGTTCATTAGTGATCTGTTTTTTCTTAAAAAAAATTTACTGCAGCAAAACATAAAATAGATCCTAACCATAGTACCTATATTAATACCCATGATATTTCATGAAAACACATCAGGAATTATAAATGAAAGCTAATTTAAGTAATTTTAATGCACAGCTAAAATAAGTGGTTTGATCATGGGGTAGAAAACTCCATGGAAGAAAAAATCATCTCCTTGAGTACAAAATTCCATTCTCATATAAATTTATTTTCATCAAATAAATTTATTCCTCACTCAAGGGAGAAATTTCTAGCTCTGTTTAAGACAAGATAGTCTTACTCTCTATTTTATAAATAAATTTAAGCATTATTATTATCAAGTTATATTGCAAATTAATAAAGTTTGTGGAGACTCATATTTCAAGTGTTGGAAGCATCAGGGTCTTTGTCTTTCAGGGATCACACTTTATCTTGATTGGTGCCATAAGCCATGTTATGGTGATGGTGATCAGCAGTATCTGGCTTTGCACTCTGAATTTTTACTGGACACATGCTTTCTACCATTCGCCAAAATGTTTTGATTGGAAGAAATGGAAGCATGATGAATTGAGATTCCAAAATTTAGGTTCCCAAACACTTTGGGAAAAGTGCTGGGTTTCTGTGCCTTACAAAAAGAAATTCGTGGAGGAGGGAGACAATTAATAAGAATGAGAAAGGCAAAACAACAGATGGGGAAAAGGTGACTTGTAAAGTAAAATCAAGAAGAAGAAGAAGAATATAGAAGAAAACAACAAAAAAGGAATGACACCTATTTAATCATGGAACTGACTTTCTTGTATAAGAGCTTTACTTAAATATTGTACAAAAAATTAGAGAGTGAATCATATTCATGGGACCTTTTCTGTTTTCTAATATACTTCAAATAATAGACAAAGTTATAGGTACAACATATCAGCAAGGGAGCAGTGAAATTTCAGAGTTTTATATTGTTGCCTTGAGTTTTTTATTAGTTTGAGTACCTGTGTTGGAACTTACATGAAAATTTCAGGATATATATAGAGTATGTTCTTGTAGACATTTATGGGCTTGTTTTAAGTACAGTGCCTTAGTGTATCAACCACAGACCTTTAGAAGCTGCTATTCTCATTCTTTGTGGGGAAAAATGTGATGTAAGGCATCAGTGATTTGTGATGAATTACATTCAACACATAATGACAATTTCTAAGGGCAGTTGAAGGAAACACTAGTTAAAAACACTGGCCTCCCTGCCCAAGGCTGCAGCACTGTTGGTGGATCATTGGAGCTCTGCTGCCCTCTGCTGGCTGAATTCACGACTGCCTCAAAGCTCTCTGGTTTCTTTTTAACAAAATACTGGCATCTAAAAAAAAAAAAAAAAAAAAAAAATCCAATATCTTTGGTTTTGTTCGCACGTAAATAGATCATAACTTGAATTATTGTCAGATTAATTTTGTAGCATAACCTTACTGTCCATAAAGGAAACCTCATTCGGCATCCCCTTAGATCAAGCATTCTGGGGCCAGTTGTGAGTGGTTAGAAAAAAACAAAACAAGACAAAACAAGACAAAACAAAAAAAGGAAACAAAAAATGGTAGCCAAATATAGCACTGACAACTTCCACAGATAACTGGATTCTGAAAGTTGAACTGGCTCCGAGACCTTTGATTGGGTTATATGTGTACGTGTGTGTAGGTAAGAGTGTATATGTCTGATTTTAGTGCCTAGCTTTTCAAGAATAACACGTTCACCTTCCTTTTCCTTTATGTCATTTACTATCTGGAAATGCATAAATCCTTGAATCCATTCTCCTGATAATTCTGTAGTTTTTAGCCATGTAGTTAATTTCCCCCAAATGTATCCTACCTTGCGACCGATGCATCATTGGGACACTAAGTTTGAAATTCACAATCCAAGAAAAAGAAGTGAACTATAAATCAGATTTCAGTAAGCCCTAATTGTATCCTAGCATGGGATGGGGGGAATGGATTATAAGACTTATCAACATCACAGTGAATCAAACTTGTTAATAAATTAGTTTTCTGTATAACAAATAAAAGAAATATATTTGTAAGATGGGAGCACGAAAGGTATGGCATAGCTGAAGTTTAAGGTTCAAGCTTTGTATCCTCTATATATAATATATTATGTTTTTCAAAAACTTTTTATTAGGAAAGCTATACCAGACGCATAATCACTATACAATGATTAAACATTACCTTTACAATTTATAATCACTGAAATTACAGAATAAATATATGCACATTTCTTTTGAATCTTTGTGTGTGTGAGAGAAAACATTAAAAGTGCTTCCTACAAAGCTGTTAGTGATATATACCCAGTTGCTTTTTAATTTTTTAATATTATATATATATATATATATAAGAAAGTGCACATGTTCTCCAAAAAATATTGGTGTCAGGATGAAGTGTCACAAAGAGGGTACTTATCCCTAGGCGTCTGTCTCCAGCTGTTAAACCACCAGGCCTTCACTTCAGTAGGATCCAGCCTCGAATGTGACTTTTCCAGGGTGGTAGGAGAGATGCTGTGAGCTGTACACTAGGGAAGAAGGGCAGGTGAAACTCCGGAGAGGAGAAATGTATCAAACCCGAACTAAGTAGTTTGGGTTGAATGGGTGTGGTGTGTGTGTGTGTGCATGTGTATGTGTGTTGGTGTGTGTGTACCTGTAAGAGCAGAAAGAGGACCTAACTGTGCAAGGACCTGTGGGCTGAGTACGTGTATGTGCGTGAGAGACAAGAATGAGTGAGAACATTCGAGCAAGACCCGCCCCCCCTCCCCGTCTTGCAGTTTCCAGGCATGCAGCAAACTGCATTGTTAATACATGTACAGAATCTGTGCCATGATGGGAAGAGGAAAGAAAGCCACAAACATCAACTCCCCCCTCCCTTTTGAACAAAATTAGAACTAAAGAAAAAAAGTTATTGAAAATAAAAAGACACTTTGAAATTTACTGAATTAGGATCAATAGAACGATCCCCAGTATACCTTATACATGGCACAGTCAAAGTCTCAAGTTTCAGTATAAAAAAATAATGGTAACATTTGCTGGCAAAAGTCTGCGAAGGCACTTCATTGATTAATGATCTGAGTGTGGCCCTTCCTCCAAATCACATCTGAGAAGGGAGAGCATACATCTGTGTCTCGAATTGTCATGCGATGTCAGTCCTGTTCAGGACAGGAAAGATGGTGAGGATGGAGTTACCGGGACAAATGAAAGGGAGCGAGGGGTAGATTTATTTTCCTTTTCCTTTCCAAAAAAAAAAAAAAAAAGCACTAATTTATTTTCAGCTTTCCATTAGAACCTGTACGTTGTCTTCTCCAGGACTTCGAGGTAATCCGGCTTGGTTTGAAGTTTGGCCCTTAACTCGAGGTAATCACTTTTTTGGGTTTGGTGGTCTGTGAAGCCCTTTCCAGCTGAGAAGAGAAGGGTTTCTTTGAGCCTGGCATCCTGCTGTAAGTCTGGGTATTGCATGCCAGGTGGGTGGACGTGCAGTTCCTTTAATTTGGGCACTGTGCCATAAAGGCAGTCCACGAATCCCACCGTGCAGGGGGCTGGCTGTGGCCTATCTCGGTCTAGTAGCATACTGCCACCACCACAGCCTCCCCCTGGAGGAAACAGCACCACCCCGCCGTTCTTCTCATGGTGGCGGAATCCAGCCAAGTCACCCCCGGACCCCCCGACCACCCCTGAAACCCCACCGACTGCCGGGTGGTGAGGGTGAGGGTGATGGTGATTCACCGTCACTATGGTGTTTAGCTGGGAGCTGGACACGGCCAGGGCCCACTCCTTCTCTTTCTCCAGCAAGGTCCGGTAGTTGCTGTGGTTCTCCTTGGGTGTCTCAGCAAACTGCTCACTTCCTAGGAGGACCTCACCCATTCCCGGTGGTTGTGTGCCAGGGCCCCCACGCTCCGCGCCCCCTGCTTCTTGGCCTGATGACACAGCCACCTCTTCCTCCTCGCGAGGCTTATAGATGGGGTTGTTGCACATCTGGGTAACTGGATGCGGGATGTACTCATACACGTGCCCCACAGGAGGGGCCTTTTCTGGGGAGGAAAGAGTTGGTCGACCTCCACCTCCATTTCCACCACCACCGCCGCCTCCACCATCCTCGAATAGCCGGTGGCATTGCATCTGGATGCCAGTGAGGTCCACGCCTTCCTGCCGCTTACTTCTAAAGGGCAGCTTCTTCCGTCGCCGGCGGAGCACATAGGCAAAGAGGCCCGCAGCAACAAAGACTGCGGAGAAAAAAAGAACCAGCAGGCTGAGGATCAATACGGAAAGCGGCACAGGGCCCCCAGGGGGTGAGAACTCATAAGGTGATGCACTTGTCGGTCCCCCAACAAGGTGAGAATCTCCAGGCTGGGCTGGGGATGCCCCAGCTGGTGCAACATGCAGCATCTCTGGGCAGAGAACTTCCAGCTCAATAGTACGCACATCGCGGTGGGTGAGGTTCTCAGGGCTCCTGCAAAGCACATCACCTACCACACTGACTGAGCTGATGGTTTCAATCCACTGTTTAAAGGGCACCAGGTCACAAGTGCAATCCCAAGGATTCTCATTGAGGTCTATCTGGACAATGGCATTCAAGTGTTCCAGGACGCCAGCCACAGGAAGATAGAGGAAGTAGTTCTTCCTCAAGTTGAGCCGGGCCAGGGATGTACCTGCAAAGGCATCCGTTGGAAGGGTCCTCAGCAAGTTATTATTGAGGAACAGCAGTTTCAAGTTGGGCATGAGGCTGAAGGCCGCAGGCTGGATTTCTCGTATGACATTGAACTCAAAGTACAAGTAGTGCAAACTCTGTAGGCCTCGGAACATGCCCGGTGTCAGCTTCTCTATGTCATTGCCATTGAGAAAGAGGCTCTTTAGGTTGGGCAGGTTGATGAAGGCCCCATCCTGGACATAAGAAATACGATTGTTTCCCAGATGCAAGAGATCCAAGGAAGAAAAATTCCAAAAATCAGAACGGTATATTTTCTGTATGAGATTGCTGCTCAGGTACAGTTTCTTAGCATTCAATGGCCTTGGAAGAAGTTCAGAAATGTTATTAAATCCTCGTTCTTTGCAGTTGACAGTCAAGCCAAGGTCATTGATGTGCAAATTACAGGTACAGCCAGTAGGACATATAATGGGAATTGGTGGTCTGGTCTGATAAGGTGCAATGGGAGGTTGGTTTGGACCAGGATATAAAGCTTGGGATGTGGAGGGTGGTCTTGGTGTTCGGGGTTGTTTGGTGGGCTTAGGCTGTTTATTTGAGGACTTGTATTCAACAGAAGAAGCAGTAAAATGGACAGAGGACAACATGGAGGAGGGCTTAGTTGGCCATGCATTCTCCTTGCTTGATGTCAAGTGGGGGATACCCAAACTAGCCTCCACCTCAGAGTCAGACAGCAAGGGACACAATTCTGTCTTCTTGATTTCTCGAAGGTCCTTTCCATGGAAATGGAAAGGTGTCTCACAGGTGATGTCTCCCACCAGGGCAGTGTAAGGAATGCGTTCCAGCCAACTCTTCAGTTGCACAATCTCACAGGTACAGTTCCAAGGATTTTCTTCCAGCTGGAGCTCCATGAGGCTTCTGCCAATGTGATCTAGCATTCCTCGGTAAAAGAGAACCTTCAACCTGTTCCCACGTAGATCCAAATGCGTTAAAGAGACAGCTTTAAATAAGTTTGTTGGAAGCATGGGGATGAGATTATCATTTAAAATGAGAACCCTCAGCTTACTTAGGTTACGAAATGCCCCACTTTCTATACGTTTAATGACATTGTAATCTGCCTGCAGATATTCCAGACTTTCCAAGCCAAGAAAGGTGTCATTTCTGAAGACATCTAATTTGTTCTCGTGTAGATATAGCCTCTTTAAAATCTTAAGACCATTGAAAGCTCCTGTCTGAATGTCCTGCAATGCATTGTTCCCAAGGTTAATGGACACAGCATTATTTAAATGAAGAAAACTGTTGGTGTATAATTTCCTCATTGAATTCCTCTGCAGATACAGTTTAAAAGGTCTTGACCAGAACTCTGTGATCTGACTAATATTTGTAAATCCTTTACTGTCACAATGTATATGGAAGAGGCTTTCTTTAACTTCACAGTAGCATGGATCAAAACAGGGCTCATCTATTTCCTCTGAGTCCTCTATCAGGGGAATCGGGGTAGTCCATCCTAGAGCAATTGTGCTTAGAAGAATTATCCACAACATCCTCCCTCTGTGAAGCATCTCAGCTACAGACGGTTTCATTATCCGTGGTTGATTACAAAACTGCAACAGAAATAAAGATGCAGATATTTAGCTTGCAGTCATATGTACTATTTTAATTATCTCCTATATGTGAGGCTTTTTAAGAACATTATCAAAATAAGAAGTTGTGAAACTGACACTCAAAATGAGTTAGCAACATGCTTAATGTTTACAGTGTGTGCTATATTTTAACTTGCGATACATTGAAATATTGAACCAATGCAATGACATTTTCCAGAGCCAAGCCATATTTGGTAAATGGCATATCACATGAATAAAAAAAGTTTGTATTACCTCTTATTGAAAATAATAGGATTAGTATAGAGTGGCACCTTTTGGACATGACGAAACTCAGTAATACTGGGAATAATTTGGTCATTACAATTGATTGACTGTTAAAGTCACATTGGCACTGCCCATTATAAATTCAATTGGAATTTTGATGGGGGAAAAAAGATGTTTCTAAAATTATAGGCTTCTACTGCTGAAAAGATATGCCCCAAAGTTATTAGATTAGAGAGTATGATGAAGTTGGAACTTATTACTCAACATCAATTGTTGAGATGTGTGAAATGATTGGCATCCCCAAAAATTTAAGAATTCTTTTAAGAAGTGATCATGACAAATGAAATTTCAGTGTATGGTCAGTAACACTCTATGCCCCTCTCCCTTCGGCCCAAGCACAGATTATTGGCCTGTCCTTTAATTAGATAACTTCTACATATTTGTGTCATTTGGCAATTTAAATCTTTTATGAGTGATTAGTCCTTGTGAAGAATGTGTCCATGCAATTGTCAGAGCTAAAGATAGTGACTCCTAAGGGATGCTGTGTCTGGGAATGTCTGAATTAAAACAGTCTTGGAGCTTAGTTTGGAATGATCAATGCAGAAACCTGTAAAAAGTTGGAAAAGCAGGTGACTGGTTTAGGAGGGGTGGGTAGTTAAAGGTAAGAGAGGATGGAAACCTCAATTCTTACCTGCTGATAAATAAACTATCATATGAAATATATTTCAGAAGAAGACATCATTCTTTTTCAATCGGAAGAAACAGATGCAGTACACTCTTCTACATATAGAACCTTCCTCCATTACTCTCTTTCCTTTCTTAATATCATCAGTATATAAAATGTGCACATAAATAAATTATAAGAATGCAGTTTTATTAGATTATCCTTCCTGAGTCACTGAAATATCAATCAAAATTGAATGACTGATTTTAATCAATAAAAATAAACCGGAGCTTCAGGCATACATTTTCTCCCTTCACAGATACATATATCAAAGCAGTATTTTACTAACCCTCCAACTTAAAACACAACGATGTAATTTATAGAGAAAATGAAAAGAATAAATCTTCACATTCAACTTGCATATAATTTACACAGCTGTAAGGAAAAGAGAAACCATGAGAAAGCAAAGAGAAATATGCCTCAGGCACGCAATTCTCAATTTTTAGAAACAATTAAATAAAAAAGAGAGATAGAGAGAAACAAGGCAGACCAGGGTACATTGCAGTACCAGTTAGTCTTCCCTGTCTCCCTTATAAAATATTAAAATCTACTTAAGCTCTTTCATCTTCACCATTCTTTTCTTAAATGTTTTTCTTGTTTTTTCACTTCCCTGAGGTTTTGGAAAGATAGGCTCCAGATGTCTTTGACTTACCTATTTTGCAGATTGATTTATTTATTTATTTTAGCATTGAACAATGAAAAGAGGGGTAAAGCTTGAGTTTAAGGATTCTATCTCTTTCCCTCTCCTGCCCCTCCTCTTGCTGAAACTGAAGCAAAGGGAGCTGGGGTTGGGGGGAGACCAAGAGGGGGGATAAAGGCCTGTTTGAGACGTGCTAGGAAAGCAATGTGCTCCTCAATGGGCTTCTTTAGGATGCAGAACCGCTGCTTGGCACACTCAATAGGGGAGGGAGAAGGGGCTGCGGGCTTCCAGCTCTGCTGCTGCTGCTGCTGCTGCTGCCGCCGCCGCCCGGGTGGCTGCTCTATGGGTACCAGCAGCACACCCTTGGGCACTGGGAGGAAAGGTGGGAAGAAGGCAGGGAGGAAGGAAGGAGCAGAATCTCGGACTTCTCTCACTCAGGATTTTTCTTTCTTTTCCTTTTCTTTTTAAATTTTAATATGTGCTGTAACCCTGGAGCCAGCTTTCCACGTCATGAAAATGAGCTCCAAGCAGGGGAACGCGCTTAGCATGGGGTCGGGAGCGAGCACTAGGAAGCTCTGACTATTGAGTTGTGTGTGCCTGTGTGTGTGTCCGTGTGTGTGTGTTTGCGCGAGCATGTGTGTGCGCGCGTGCGTTTCGGGGCAAGGAAAAGAAGTGGAGGAGTCTAAGTGACAAATTGGCGAAATAACAAGAGTGAACTGGTAAGAGATGAACCCAGGAAACATTCCTTTGCTGGGGGAGGCGGAGATGAGGTTGCTTCCCCTTTTATTTCCTCTCTTCTCTTCTCTTCTCTTCTCTTCTCTTCTCTTCTCTTCTCTTCTCTTCTCTTCTCTTCTCTTCTCTTCTCTTTTCTTCTCTTCTCCTCTCTTCTCCTCTCTTCTCCTCTCTTCTCCTCTCCTCTCCTCTCCTCTCCTGTCTTTTCTTCTCCTCTCCTCTCCTCTCCTGTCTTTTCTTCTCCTCTCTTCTCCTTTCTCTTCTCCTCTCTTCCCCTCTCTTCTCTCTTCCTTTTTTCTTTCAAGGAAACCAATCCCTTGGATGATTTTATCCTCTTCTCTGTAGCACAGATGGTTAGGAAAGTGAGATTGTTCCTAAGAATTATCCATTTTACAGCAGACATCCCCTCCAAAGGTGAGGGTGAGGGGGGAATCCAGGTCCCCAGGGCAAAAATGCTGAATCTGGCTGATTCTGTTTGAGTGTCCAGAGTAACAGCCCAGGCAGCCTGAGCAACTTGGACTGAGTTTCTCCTGCATTTTGCTTCGATCCCTTTGCACCAGGAATCCTTTTGTTGTGCTGCAGCTCAAAGCCCTTGATTTACCCTGAATTTAACAGCCATGTGTTTTCTTCCACCCTTTTAAAACCAGAGAGAAGCCATGGCTCTGGGAGATGCAGACTACTTGGGTAACGGCCGGCACACTTCACTTCCTCCCATCTGCAAAACCCTCACAGAGGAGAGCAAGTGCAGGATTTCAGGATTTGGATTCTTTTATTTTTCTTTCTTTCTTTTAAAAATCCAAATATTTATCTGTGATATTTTTGGAAACGGGTGGTAGGGAGCAGTGGAGTGGGCTGGATTGGAGGAAGGTGTTGAGATGTAGAAGGACCACCAGGTCATAGTTGGCAGGAAACCTCCAAAAGGAATTTTTAAAGGCTCAAGTGACTCCACAGTCCTATCTGATGGGAGGAATGCTGCTGAGGGGGAAACTGAGGAGAGCCAAGTGTGCAGATGAGGTGCCTAGCTAGCTGGAATTGTGTGTGGCTGATGCATACCTCCCTCACCCCAGCATACACCAATCCTATCATCAACCCAAGGGGAGAGGGGAGGGGAGGGACTTCCTGGTCACTAAAGAACTAGATTGAACCTCAGTTGCCCAAAGGGCTCAGAGTTAGTAGGTCATCGTGACTTTCCCTTGAAATATTCCTTGCGAAACCAAATTTTAAAGAAAAGCACAGCTTGTCCATTTTTTGGCCACCAAAATATATGCATCATTAAACTAAAAATGTTTCTTTAAAAAGTCATAAGCAATTAACATGATATTGTGCATTTAAAATGACCGTCCCTGTGTCCACTTCCTGCCAGTAGCTAAGACTGGTACAGCAATCAAGGATGAGATAAGCAGGGGGCAGAATCCGGTAACATTCTACACCCTTAGTATTCCAGACCCACCCTATTCTCAGATAGGTCTCAGCCAAGAAGCAAACCAACACCAACCAACAGCCTGACCCCACAGACAGAGCAATTCCACCCCTTCCCCCTACCCCACTGCACCCCCAGTACCTTCCGTGTTCAATGTGCAAAGGCGGGGACTGTTTTCACGGATTTTTATCTGAGCCCTGTGCTTCCCAGTGCCTCTCTGCAATCAAGTCCGGTTGTCTAGTGAACTACAACCCCCTAAGCTTGGCCTTGGGCCATGCCCTCAAGGCTATTTCATCCTTTTCCTTCCTTTCATTTCAGGATAGTGTGTCCAAGGGACAGGGGAGACTCCAAAAGTTAGGGGACACGAGGGCCCGGGGGCCGGTTTCCTACGCGTCCTGCTGGGAGCGCCCAGCACCATTTGTTTGTGCAGAGAACAAGAAGCCCTTTCTCCTGGCTTTGCCCCCTACCCACCTCCCCATTCCCATTGCCGGATCCGCGAACCCTCTCCTCTCTCCAAATCGAAGGTTAAATCTTCCAATATGGAAGCAGAACGATCTCTCCTAGAACAAATAATTAAAATGCTGCATCATTCATTTTCTGAAGAGCTTTGAGTCTCCTAGAGATCCTTTGCTAATCCGCTGTCGCCAGGCGAAACGCACAATGGGTCTGTTCAGACACGGAAAATTGTGGGAAGCACAAGCCGTTTTCCTCCTATCTTTTTACAACACCAGCGAGCGAGCTACTGGGGGGAGGGGTCCCTCGCTCCGCCACCTGGCCCATTTGTCTGAGTTACTTACGATTTCCTTCCCCAGAGACGGGGTCCGAGAGCAGGCTGGTCTCCGGTACCCCTCCTTCCACCATCGTCCTTAGACCTAACCGATCCACTTCAAAAATGCAACAAACCCCTAGCACCTGTGAGCGTACGGAAGACGCGGCGGCCAAACTCTTGGCGTGCTGTGCATTGCACACCCTGCCTGCGAGACATACTGGTTTCAATTAGGCAAAGTAAGGAAAGGATGGCGGCGAGTACCTAGCGGCGGCGCAGAGCGCTCACCATCTCCGAGGTTTGCGGCGAGGGGCTTCCCAGCGGGAGGGGCAAACTCTCGGGGAGGCTGAATTGTATCCACCATGCTGGAGCCTTGCAGCGTCTCCTCTGCTGGCTAGCAACTTTCAGATTGCTCCCGAATCCCGCTTGTAATCCGTTCGAGCGTTTCCACCTTCAGGGAAATGGTCGCTTGCATACCAGCGGAGCCAGGCGCGCACCTAGCGTCAGGGGGCTCCCGACCACAGCCTGAGGTGGCCCGATGGCAGGCACGCAGCGTGAGCGTCCCACGTCTGGCTGCCTTCGATGTGGAACCCCGGGGCTGTGGATCAGCCAGCGGCGAGCCTCGCAGCTCCCGAGGGCCCGGGGCTCGGGTTCCGGCTCTCTCTCCGTCTTGTCTCTCTCTTCCTGAAAGGTTGTCACTCAGAAGCGCGCAGTTCCCGGCCCGAGGCCTCCTGCTATCCGAGGAGACGGGAAGGAGCCCTCGCCTTTTTCCCGGGTGGCTGCGCTCTTTTGCCCTTTGGGTGGGTGGCCGTGGGGGCTTGGTGGTGTGTGGACCAGAGGCGGAAAGGAGGCAGGAAGGGGGTGACTAGATCCCACATCCCAGCATTGGTCAGACCGCCAAGGTTGGGGGGTGGGGGGTGCGGGGCGGCAGGGAGGGAGGCGGAGGGAGCAGAGACAAATACAACAGTATGGCTGTACACACCAAAGGCGCCTCGGGTGTGGGAGACCTCGCGCGGCGCACCGAGGTGCAGAGATCTCGCTGGCCGCGAGCGAGTGCCCTGACAGCTCACCATTCAGGCACCCTCACTTCTCCGGCCAGAGCCGGGCGGGGGAGGGGGCGGCCGAATGGCTCAGGCCAAGGAGACGCTCGCGGCGGCGGCGGCGGCATCTTCTCACTGACCTGCTTTAAAAGTGCCACTTTAATGGCCTAGGAAATAACTGAAATCGGATTACACGTTACTTACCGACGTCTGCTCCGAAAACTGGGAGCGCCAGGTCGGGTATTAGGGAGGCGAGATAGGACACGCAGGGGCTGGAACCCGAAGGCAGATCCATCAGCCGCCCCCAAATCGCGCACCGAGGGAGCGGCGCTCGGGAGCCCCCAGATCAGCCCATCGCCGGAGCCTCCGCCAGCTGGGCCCCCCCGCACCCCCGGCCCCTCCTCCGCGCCAACTGTGTAAATCAGCCGCCGCAGTCCTCTCGCCGCGCATCGCAGGCAAATCCCTGCTTAGGAAGCAAGGAAGCGAGCGATCCTCGCTCTCTCGCGCGCGCTCTCTTCCTCTCTCTCTCTCTCTCTCTCTCTCTCTCTCTCTCTGCCTCCTTCCCTCCCTCCCTCCCCCGTCCTCTCTCTCTCTCTCTCTTCCCCTCCTCTCTCTCTCTTCCTCCCCGCTCTCTCTCTCTCTCTCTCCCCTCTCTCTCTCCCCCCGCTCTCTCTCTCTCCTCTCTCTCTCTCTCTCCTCCTCTCTCTCCTTTATGGGTCACAATCTGGCAGCTCTACAAAGAGGAACCCTACAGAATCTAGTACCAGGAAGTCAGCATTCTTTCTTTCCGGATTGATTTTAACTTTTGCAAGGGAAGATATGGCTGTTTGGAAAATTACAGCCCAAACTGGGGGGATGGGGTGATCAAATTAGGAACATCTGAGCTGTATTGGTGGGCGGTATCGCTAAACGCCTCCGACGACGAGCCGTTTCCAAGTGATTTGCAGTAATCTCCCACCTCCGTGAGACATAGGTGACAATTTGAAAGTACACATATTGCCTCATCTGTTTACACGTGCTAAGGGCAGGTAGCATAGAGCTGGAGGGTTAGGGGAGGTCTGAGGGGGCGTTTGCTGGAGGGAGGCTGGACACCATTTCGTGACAAATTAGATAAGAACATTTGAACAATGATTGCACCTACGTGAAACTGTTATCACAACATTATGGAAGCCACCATTACCCCCACTGCAGTTATACTAATGCAGTCGTTTAATGCTCCATTCAATCTGCAGTGTAAACCAACGCAGTGCTTTTTAATAGATCCCTTTCATCAGTGGTGGTGTTGAAGAGGGGAGCCTTCCACGAACTTCCCAGCTGAGCGGGAGGTAGCCTGAGAAATCGTCTCAGTATCTCTTGCTGTTCCTTCCTGAAGTGAAGCCGGCAAATTGTCCAAGACAAGCCAAGTTGTGTAGCTATAATAAGTGTAGACCAAAAATGAACCTGACCCTATTTTTGAAAGCTTTCAAAGGATCTCTAGCTCACCCTTTGCAAAGAAACACATTTTAATTTAAATATGGAAATATTTGAGAGGCAGGCCTGGAGGTAGGACTTCAACCTTTATCTTGTGAGTTTTTGTATGCTGTAAATTATACCATTAAACCACAAATCGAGATGAGAATTGGTATAGGGAGAGCCAGGGGCCTACAACATTTTCTGAATATATATAAATGCATTTATATATGTGTGTATATATATACACACACACATATACACATGGAAACTATTGGTTATGCGCAAAGTATGGCTCTATATTATATACTCATGAATGTGTGTATATAAACATTTATATATTGTGTTTATAATATTACAATCTGTTTTCCAAAATAATCAGTACTATTTAAGATTAGTAAGGCATCTCCAAGTATATAGTAAATGTAAAGACACCAAGATATGAAAACCTACTCTAAATATAGCATTTCACAACTATTGACATGAATTTCAACCCTATCTTTAGTATTTTCTAGGAAAATAAGTCCTTCCATGTGAATTTTACCTTTATGAAGACATAGATATGGAAAGACGATTTGTCCTATGTGTTTCACCACTAGGTCTCCAAATGGGGTTTTAAAGAGGTATATTCAGGAAAGCTGGCCAAAGGAGTTCATCTCTTTAATAAATAAGTGTGATTTAGGAGAAGGCAAATGGCATCAGTAGGCTGATGAGTCACAGAAATGTGTCTGGCCTTTTCAGGTGGTTGCTCAATTCGAGGCAAATCATCCCTGGGTACAACATATTCTGTGTGGGCAAGTGTGAACTCACACACATGCCCCTTGAGCCTCAGTGCTGGGAGGTACATTAGCGTAACCCTGAAAGAAACCAGGCAACATCATTCCTAAAACAACTGAATCACTTTAACTTTTTGGAAGTATTTTCACTTTATTTGATTTTCAAGGTTATTAGTTGAAAAAGCTGGTATGGCATGATGGTACTTGGAAGGCACAGAACACTCAATAGCTGACATGTGTTGTGAGTCTTAAAAGTGACTTCTTCCAATACAAATATTTCCTGCCATATAAAAATGCAGTGAGGTGATTGTGAAGAATGCTTAATTTTATGTTATAACATTTGAGTGATTTCTGCAGTGACATTTATATGTCCACAGCTTTATTTTAATAAAATATTTTCCTTGTGAAAAGGAAGAATTCTTGTGGAAAAAAGGTTTTATGTACATAATGGATAAAAGGAAAACATAAAAATAACATACAGGATGCAACTTTCAGTTCAGTCAAAATATATCTACATTGCTGATTAGCGTGTCTAAGTCGAAATGGCATTACAACATTTCAAATAGCTTCTTTCTAACTATTCTGTATTTTTCTAGAGAGGGACAGTGGTATTAAAATGACTAAAATAAGTATAATTTTCTTGTCTAGCATGTATTTCACTCATTCTGATGGCTTAAATAAAAAAAATCTTTCAATATATTTATTGTTAGAGTAACAACTGAGAACTCTTTAACATGTGGTAGAGTATTTATCAAGAAAGTTCCAAACTCCAAATGCAGTCATCTTTGTTTATGTACAGTGTACCTAAATCTTATACATGTTATATTCACTTCTCTTTAACTTTTGTACAAGCATTCATGAAGGTTATTGCTTTTTTTTTTTCTTTGTCCATTCCAAATAATGTTTAGGCCAACAGACCACATATTTGATAATCGGGAGAAAGCTAACTGGCATCCTCTTTGATATACTACTGTTGAGACAATTGAAAATATATTGCACACAGTTGTCTAGCTGCAAATTAAGCCTGTAAAAGTTAAGCAAATAAAAACATGATAAATTAGAGATTATTGTTTCACTTTTGTTTTGTTTGGGGATTGTCAGTGTTTACTGCAATTCTAAGTGTTGAACAGTATTCATTCAGATGGAGGGCTACATACTTGCAGAAACTGTAATTTGTGTAGATTTTCCTACATCTCATAAAATAAATACTTTGGAAATATTTTATATCCTGTAAAAAAGTTGTAAAGCAGTCTAAAACTGTTTTTCAAAAAGATCTTGTAAAATTTAGTGAATCAGCATATATTTTTGTAGCTCCATTATCATTAAAACTAATATGCTATAAATACAGACGAGTTACAAGATATCCAATTAGACATTGATCTTTTATATCATGTTACACTAAAACATTTCAAAGTACTCTATAAGCATCCACTAAATGAAACCTCAGCTTATTTTTTAAATAAACAAGTATTTTAATCTCAAAGGTTAATTGAATTATTTTAGGACAACAGAAGTAAGTCTATTCAATATGAAAAAAGTTTTTTTAATTTGTAGACTGGATTAAGCATAGAAAGCTATTGCTTCCTTTGTAAGATATTTTTAAACATTACTTGTAATCAGTGAATTGCAGATACTGTAATGAAAATTAACAAGATATTTTTTAAAGTCTTGAAAGACCAAGAAGAGGAAAAAGAAATCAAATGCACTTGTTGAAGTAAATTGATTATTGAATAATGCACTGAGAAATAAAGAATGGGTATTATATGTAATGGAAAGATGTAAATCACATAAGTTTTAGTAGTAAAGGAAGATTATTAAAATAGATGACATTATGAGAAAAGGCAGTGAGAATAATTTTACAGAATCACAGACTCTCAGGCTTAAGAGGGACTTGGAAGGTTTTATATATTGAATGATTCTGTGATATTTGAATCTTTACAACACTGTGCCCTAACAAATTTGTATCAAGACTATGCTTTAGTAAAACTATGATATGGAGTTTACTTCAAGATAGCCCATTTTGCTTTTGAGCAAATCTGAGAAAACATGCTTGCATTAATTTGTCTTGGTTTTACCCCTTGCAGACCTGTTTATATGACTTAGAAATTTAATCATGCAGAGACCCTCACCTGGCAGGTAGGAAAGCAGAACCAATCAGTTTTCAAGAGTTGCACTGGGGCTAGAGAAACAGTGACTGATAAATAGAGAAGTGAAGCCATGAGGCCGATTGTCCTGGCTCCAGCCGTTGCTGCCATTTGGAGAATGAACCAGCGGATGGAAGACCACTCTCTCTCTTGCTGTATCTCTGCCTCTCAAATAAATAAATAAATCTTTTAAAAAGAAAAAAAAAGGGGGGGGGGAGTAAATCAGCAGATGGAAGATTCTCATTCTCTCCTCTCTCTATTTCTCTGTGTGTGTGTTTATAACGCTGTCTTTTAAATAAATAAATATGTCTAAACAAGGTCCATTTCATATTTGTGATCTCAAGTAACTTAAAAATTCAAACAGGAGAAACTAGATTTCTCAAATATCATTTTATGGTTTAATCTCTCTAACATATGTGGCTATTACCAGTGCTATTGCTCTATTATGTTGTAGGGTTTTTCAAATTATTGTTTTAAAGATTTGTTTATTTATCTGAAAGGCAGAGTGACAGTGAGAGAGGGAGAAACAAAGAGATAAAGAGATCTTCTGCCTGTTGGTTCACTCACCAAACAACCATAGAAGCCAGGAGACTGGAACTCCATCTGGGTCTCCCCCATGGATGGCAGGGGCCCAAGCACTTGTGCTGTCCTCCTCTGTTTTTGAAGCTAAGCAGCCCAGCCCAATATGGAATGGCAGCATTGCAGGTGGCACCAAACTATCATTGTCACAATATCAGATGCTATGGATGCTTTTAAATTTAGTAGATTAAAGGGCAACATACACAGGAAGGTATTTAGCACAGTAGTTAAGACGCTGCTTGGGATGCCCATATACCCTGTTAGAAAGCCTGGATTTGAATCTCAGCCCCACTCCCGATTCCAGATGTTTGTTAATGCAGTCCCTGAGATCCCTGCTCCCAGCTTGGCCAAGACCAGTCCCACCTGTTACAGGTATTTAGGGAGTGAACTAGTAGATGAGAAGCTCTCTCTCTCTTTCTGCCTTTCAAACAAATAAAAATAAAATTTAAAAAAAAAATGACCCTAAGCATGCAAAGAATACATGAGAATAGAGGGAACTAAAATAAAAAGGGACACATATAGCATTTCAAATGTTTTCTAAAAGAATTCCAATGATAGCTTAGCAAAATAGTTTAGATATTTTCTACCTAATTTTCAAGAGCTGGGAAAATCTGAACCTAGGTGCCACGAGCTTCATCCAGGTCTCCCAGTTGTGTGCAGGGGCCCAAGCACTTGGGCCATCTTCCACTACTTTCCGAGGCCATCAGCAGGGAGCTGGATTGGAAGTGGAGCAGCTGGGGCTTGAACTGGAACCTGTGCCCATATGGTTTGCCAGCATAACAGGGGGAGACCTAACTTACTAGGACACCACACAGGCCCCAGCTGACTCTCTTTTAAATGGTTGCAATGGCTGGAGCTGGGCCTGGCTGAAGCTAGGAGCCAGGGACTTCTTCCAGGTCTCCCATTTGAGTGCAGAGGCCCAGGCATTTATGTCATCTTCTGTTGCTTTCCCTGTTGTATTGCCAGGGGCCTGGATTAGAGGTGGAACAGCTGGTATGGAATGCCAGTTTTGCAGGCAGTGGCTTAACCTGCTATGCCAGGATGCTGGCCCCTGAAATAGATACTTTTTTCTAATTTTTTCATTGAATTTATAGAATGCAATGAAAAAGTCTTACCCCCTCCCAACTGTTGGGTAAGACAAAAGGTTTTAATATGCTCAAGTGCTATAATGCACAGACAATGGAAACCTTATGGATAGTCTTGCATTTCAAATGTAGAACAAAATGTTATGAAACACTGAATATGGTTGTTAATGTCAGCAATTCTTAAAGTGATGCATTTAAATCAACAACACTTAAGTTGCCTTGAACTTAGCTGCCTCCCCTTTATCACTATGCTGAGGCTTTGGCATTTAAATTCTTTTAGCTCCTGTATTCTCTCCAAAAGTCCCTTCATGTTTCTATGTTGTTAACCAACTAATGTTTAGTGATTCCCATATGTCTGTACCTCTGTATTTTACATTTTGAAATTGACTTTTGTTTCACATTTGGACATCTGATTGTAAATATATGTGATTTCATATGGTGCCCATTTTTTTTTTCATCAAGTCAGACAAAATATTCTCCTTTCATAGATGAATGATCTGAATTTTATTTCCTCAGATGCTGGTGCTTTACAAAATTTGATGATTGGAAAATTTTTTATTCAGCAAATATTTTCAGTAAAGTAAGAAAAAATTAATAAGCATATGTGGTATGGCTAACCTACCACTCCCTGTTTTTTTTTTTGTTTTTGTTTTTGTCTTTAGGTGTCTTGATTTTTATTCATTTGAAAGTCAGATTAATAGAGAGAGGGAGAAACAGAGAGAGAGAGATCTATCTGCTGGTTCACTCCCCAAATGGCCACAATGACCAGATCAGGGCCAGGCCAAAGTCAGGAGTCTGGAGCTTCATCTGAATCTCCCACATGGGTGGGAGGGGCCCAAGTACTTGGCCATTTTCCACTTTTTCCCAGACACATTAAAAGCAAGCTGGGTTGGAAATGAAGCAGTCAGTATTCAAACTGGTGCTGGCATCGCAGGCAGCACCTAGTAGTAGCACCTAGTAGGTTTTACCTACTACACCACAATGCGAGCCCCTACTCAAGGTTTTTAATGATGACAAAATTATCAAGTGTGGAACCCTGATATTATAAATTTACCACTCCTCCTCAAATTATAATATATCTTCTAGAAAGAATCATCAAAGATATCAATAGAAGATAAATAACAGTTTTATATATGAGCATGTATTTTGATGTTGATCACATATTTTTGAAGGAATATCTGATACCAAAAACAATTTTGTTATTTCTTATTATAGCTGAGTAATTTTTTTGACAGGTAGAGTTAGACAGTAAGAAAGAGAGACAAAAAGAAAGGTCTTCCTTCTGTTGATTCACCCCCCAAATGGCCGCTATGGCTGGCACGCTGTGCCGAACCGAAGCCAGGATCCAGGTGCTTCCTACTGGTATCCCATGTGGTACAGGCGCCCAAGCACCTGGGCCATCCTCCACTGCCTTCCCAGCCCACAGCAAAGAGCTGGACTGGAAGAGGAGCCACCGGGACTAGAACATGGTGCCCATATGGGATGCTGGCGCAGCAGGCGGAGGATTAAACAAGTGAGCCACAGCGCCGGTCCCTAGCTGAGTATTTTCATTCAAAGTGTGGTGGTGACATGTGTAATATGATTAAGACAGTGGCAAAGTGGTATAACTCCTCTCCCCTATTTTGAAAGACTGTATATTTTTATATTGTGTCATATGAAATACCATGAGAAATACTGAAAACATGCCTGCACATATGCAGTGACACATGTGTGTGTGCGTGTGTGTGTCAAAAAAGTCAAAATTATAAAGTATTGGACTCCGTATAAAACATTTGTTTGAATGCTTTATCTCTAAAATGGGAAAGTATCCTTCTTTTCAAAGAAAAAAACAAAATATAAAAAAAGCTTTGTACAAAATATTAAATTTGACTTACATATCCTCAATATATTTTCATTGATAGTGAATGAAAATATTCATCCAATTAGCATCTTGGACAACTCTCATGTCATAAAGGACTGGACAAACTTTTATTTTAGAAGTTGACCTTTCTCTTTGCACTTAAACCAAACCCTAGAAAAATAACTCTCTCAACAATGTAATAGACAGCATAAACTCCACATATGTAAGATTTTTCTGTATTTTCTATCATTTAAAAAAGATAAAGTTTTAAAAATTCTTGAGATCACTGGTGTGGTGCAGTCTGTTAAAGCCCTGGCCTGCAACACTGGCATGCCATAAGGGCACCGTTTTTTGAGTTCTGGCTGTTCCACTTTCTATCCTGTTCCCTGCTAATGTGCCTGGAAAAGCAGCAAAGGATGGCCCAAGTGCTTGGGTGCCTGCACCCACATGGGAGACCTGGAAGAGTTTCCTGGCTCCTGGCTTCAGATCATCTCAGCTCCAGCTGTTGCCTCTATTTGGGGAGTGAACCAGCAGATGGAAGACTGTCTCTCTCTCCCTCTTTGTCTGTCTCCCTCTCCCCACCCCTTTCTCTTTAAAGGAAAAATTTACAGTGTCATTTCATGGAAATCAAGGACTGAAAGAAGTATAGCCAGACCTCATGAGAAACATAATAGGAAATTAGGACATAACTCTGTCTCCCTCAGGGTCCACATGGCCTCCCTGTCACCTCCCTCACTTCCCATCTGTTCTTTATAGCAGCAAGGGTGACTCTTAAAAATATAGATCTGATATAATCTTCTAGTAACCCTCGATTGGCTTCCTGTCTCTCTACATCAAAGCCAGTGAGTGCCCTTAGACAAGTGCTACATAATCTTGTTGCTCACTCCACGTCTGACTCTATAATCTATTATTTGACCTCTTTCTCCCACAATAAGTCATATTTTCCATCCTGCTTTTCCTTTGACTCATGAAGAACACATATATTTCAGTCTTTGTACCATGCGCTTTTCTCATAACACCCTTTCCACAAACATAAGCATGTCTTTCATCTTCACTGCATTTAAGTTTCTGTGCAACTAACACAAGAAGAAATAGACATCCCTGATCATCTTACCCAAATAGCATTTCCTGCATTGCTTTTCAACTTCGTAATTTTCTTTCTTTCTATTACTACTGCTTTTCACTTAATAGTATATAATGTGTTTTCTTGTTTGGGTATATTTAATATCTCTAACTGTAAAAATAATTTTCATGAGTATATGGACCTTGTTTAATCCATTTGGGTATCCCTGGCACATGGAGCAGTGACTAGTGTATAACAATAAATTGACATGAATGTATAGAAAGAATCAAATGAATGTTATCTTCATTTTTATTTCATTTTATTTATTTATTTTTACCATCTGATACTTTTTCATATTATTGTGATATTAATACAAAGAGAACAGATTCAGTATAGATCACAGGTGCAATTATAATATAACACTTTTCTTCCCTCCCTCCATCCAAACTCCCTCCCTCCCTTCAACCCTTTCTCTCTCAATAAGGTTATCTTTAATTTCTACTTTCTTTTGAATCTGCTGGGTGACTTTCTTTCCATCAGCCAGCACATAGCTCATAATTGCTACATGACCTGTCAGTTATAGTATGCTCTACCCAATGGGAATTCTTTTACTTTAGTACAATTTCATGAAAATCTAATTAAACAAACTTATTTTTTCCAGTAAGGCCAAACAAACCACAGAGTTCTGGCTAATCTATGGATGTATTCGTTTTGGTCAGATGTATATTCTCCTGGTCTAATAATGTTGAGCAACTTCATAGTTTGGCTAGTTAATTGTAAGGGGTTTTGGGCGGGCAGCCAGGCAACAAAAACATGTCTAGTACAAATAGCCATTTCGGCTGCATGTGCACCACAGCTCTTCATTGTCCCATGTCCTGCCCATGAGTCTGACATCACTCTCAACTCTGCAACTACCTACTGCATCCACAACCTTCCTGATCAAATGGCTTTTCCAGTATTTGTTGTTCATGACAAATACAGCTATGTGTCTATAACAATTCTGTGATAAGTAGACTCATGTCCCTGTCTTGATCCTACAGGCTAAAAAAAGACACCGTACTCCTTCTGTCCTCAATTCTGTTTTACCTAGCTTTTAATTCGTAAGCAAGAAGTTCCATATTGGCTACATAGATCGTGTTGCAGACATACTCTGTGATGACCTCCAGTGAATTCATGTTCCTACTTAAAATCCTCTCCATTCTGTGAGCAGAACCTTCCATTTGCATCTCCCCAATAGAATATGGCAAAGGTGAAGGGATTGTGCAGTCATTAACAAAGTCCCAATGAACAGGGACATTATTTTGGCTGGGCCTGGCTTAATCAACTGAAAGTCCCTAAAAGAATGATTTGGTCCCCTTCCTGATACGAATACACATTTTCCTACTAGCCTTGAAGAAGAGAGCCACCATGGGTACTAAAGCCCCCCCAAAATGAATTTCCTAACAACTTAATTGAACTTCAAGACAGATTCTTCCTTAGGCCTCCAGATTAGAATACAGTTCAACTGACACCTAGATTTCAGTCATGAGAGACCCTGAGCTGAGAATTCATTTAAGCATTGTCTGTACTATTGTAAGAAACTATGAGATAATAAATGATTTTTGCTTTAATCCCCTGCTCTATTTTATTAAGGCTAGCAATAAAAATCTAACATAGATCTTTATCCTGGTTCCTTTTAAAATGATTTTTATGTATTTAATTTTGTTTTTCACTAAAATATTTCCTTTAAATGCTGGGGAGTATTTATTTAAATATTTATGGATAAAATAATCCCCAAATTTATCTGAGTATTATATGTAAATGTTCATATAAACGTTCTTATAAACTTTTTGGCAAATGTTGGTCTTACTATTTGATCACAGATATGCATTTCTTTCTTTTCATAAAGTTCCAAATGTTATTTAATCTGCTTACGATCTTTATATATTTGAGTGTCTTGACTTCTGAAGAGTTTCTATATGTCATTCACCACAGTATAGTTTATAAAGGCATGTAATTTAGGATTCATTTAGTTATAAAATATATTTTTATTTTTCCAAAGTGCAAGGTGGTATGAATAGGTTATGAATAGTTGATCTTCATTTCAATCATATCGAAACATACATTTAGAGAACCTTTACAAACTCACAGAAAAGTGTAGTTTAAATATTTGGCACCTGTTCTTTTTAATAGGAAACTTACATTTCTTTAGAAGATGTTTAATGGCATGTGTTTGAAAAGAAAATATATTCATTTTCATACATGGAAATAAATATTTAATATGAAATATGATGAAACAAATTTCTTCTATGTTTATCCCACCAGAAATTGTCAAATACTGATTTGAAATTAAAATGATTATGACTTTCTATTTCCCAAAGGGGCTCCGAAGAGTATATAATCAAACTTTGGTTCACACTTTGCTGGCAAAAATCACACAATCACTGCAAATGAGTCTCTGATTACGTAGTTTCAAAGTGGAGTTTTGATTTTGAAGGAACAGGGAATTCCAAGTTTTGAGGCATGGTGGAAATAGAATGGATTGGGTTGAGAGAGGGGGTAGCAATGCATGTTTGCTTTCTTGGGAATAGAGAAACATGCAATCGTCATCTTGCTGAATGCATGTCACGGTAGATAAGCCTTAAAAATGTCCTGTGCAATTAATTAAGCTTATATCTCGTTCAGTTATACCAGTTATCCTCTAAGGGAAAAAGGCTTAGGGAGATGAAAGGAATTAACTCTGAGTTCTGCTAAAATTTTCAAGTTATATGAACACCTGATCACAGGAACTGTAACTAACACTGCTTTTACTTGTTGTCATACTCAGTTAGTATAATGCATAGATATGGAACCTGTTAATCATATTCAGGCATAAGATTTGTAATTTTTAAAAGTCACAAACTTGTTTAACATGCTTGCATTGTGTTGGTTGGGATGCGCATAATTTCTCTTTTGGAAAGCTTTCTTTGAGTTAAATACCAAAATCTTGGAAACTTCTAATAGTTGTCGGTGTTAATTATTTTCTTGTCGGAGGAGTCACCAAGAAGCAAAAAATGAATTTGCAGTCTCCTGTTTGTACATACACGAGATCACACTTTTACTTTATTGTGAAGTATGAAAGAAATACAAATTTCATAGGCAATAGAATGTGCTTTTCCTGCGTTTTTTTTTTCTTGGCTTTTATTTTTTTACGTGCCCTGGGATGGGTAAATAAACCCAGTATACTTATTTAACAAAGAATCTGCTGACATTCTTGTTCCGCCCACAGTTGTTCTAAATTTGCTGCAGCTGCCTCAAGGCACCTCCAGATGGCGCCCCAGTGCGTGTTCTCTCCTCCCAGCGATCGGCCGGTTGCCAGCTGCCGGGGAGAATGAGCTCGGAGCGGCAGGGCTTAACCCGGTGCGGCTCAGAGGTGGTTTCTGAAGGACTCGGAGAGGCAGCTGCAACAAGGCATCACTTACTGCACAAGTGTATCCATTTCCGAGAGCGAAAGCAAGAACTTAAGCGGGTGGTACTTGGAGCGTAAATTGCTTTGTAGTATTTAAAAGCAGCATGGATCGTGGGCAACCGAGCTGGTACGTGCGGTAGAAACTACTCAATGGAAATGTGCTGGGTAGGAACCCGTGTGATCATCCTTTGTGTACCAAATGTTCTGTGTCCGGGATTGTGCCTATGTGTATACGCCCATTTCATTTTCATCAGGAAGCTGGGGGCTGAGGGGTCGAGGTCTTTCATTCTTTCCAATGTGATATAATAAAAGCTTTACAGAACCTCGTTTCTGCATAGAAATGGGACCAGAGTCCTGGTCTATAGGAACACATGATAATGGCACCAGATACTTTTATATTTCTTTGTTAGAGGATAAGAAGTAAGAAACTTCAATCAGATTACTTCATAGTTTTACCAGATATGAGTGTTGAAAGACAATGGCAAACAAATATGTTTAACTACCGTGAACTAGATATTAAAACACTTTTACCTGTAGGTGTAGACTTGAACACACCTCTAAAATCTCAATATTTTCATGTCTGTGTCAGAGAGAACAGTCTGTAGCTCTGAAAGTACTAGTCATGAAAAATGTGTCAAGTGTATGGGCTTTTTATGGTCTACGTGCCATCTGGATGTGTCATGGATGTGTGTATTCAGTAGTATGTATATGTGACCTAGATGTAGAATTATTATTGCATAGTTTATAATGTGCATTGATAAACATGGATGGATTTTAGTGCCGTCACATGTGTTATTTTTATCTACATAATTTAGAATGTAGAATATCTATTACCAAACATTAAATTTGAATTTTAAAAAATGTACTTTTTTTCACTGTTATAGTTTAAATTTGTCAAGTTTCACTCCGTTGTGCAGTTTGGTTGCAGTGCTTTTAAATTCTGAGGAAAGTGTTGGTTTTAAGAAATATTGATTTAGGTGATAATTTGGGAATAAGGTGCAAACACATAAGTTCCCTGGACATGAGAATGCACATGGAGTTCACAAGAATTCTGAAATCTTAAGTGTTATGACTGAGAGTTTTTATTGTAAATAAATCAGAAAATTGAAAATTCAAAGATTCAGAACTAAACTGGAAATACCTGAGGCTGAATTTTATTCAATGATATTGTTCTAAGTCTAGTGTTAAACTACTTAAAAAAATTGATGGACTCCCTTGGAACAGCTATTGCACACAAAGCAGCAGCTAAATATTATGTCCTTCCATTGCACACAAACAAATATAACACAATTAAACATCAGAAATATAAATTTAGGGATAAATATATAATAAAATATGCTAAATAATATCTAAGATACCAAAAAAAGTTTGAATTTGAAACTGTTGAACTTCTGCCCTCCAGGAGTTGCCAGTTGAATGGCTTGGTGGGGCTTACTCATGAACACAGGCTAACAGTAAATTACAAATGAAATAAATACCACCAGGGAGAAGATGCACAGCATGTGAGCCACTTAAATAGAGAAAGAGCCCTGACTTAAAGGTATTAATAAGGACTTCATGTTGGAAAGTCCCTTCTCTCAATGGATGAGTTGAAATCACCATTTTGGCAGATGTGATTAGATGGAGAATTATTCCAGTTAGTTGGTGTTAATACTACCTTCTTCATTGGTTGTAGACATGACCAGTAAGAGAAGATTTTATGCCAATAAATTGGGTAATATTGGACATGAGGTTGAACAGCAGACTGGAAATTTGGGTTTGGGGTTACATCATTAGTTCATTGGCAGCACCACTAACGAGGTACATTCAGCACTCATAGGAACACTGAATACCATGTATAACAGTGAGATCCAGTGCAAAGTTTTAGAATAATTTTTAAAATTTATTTACTGTCTACCATAATAGAACATAAGTTCCAAGATATGGATCTCTTTTTCAAAATTATCTCCTCAGATCCTACGTTAATGTTTGAAAACATTTACCAAACTGAATGAATGAATGGACGGTAACATGGAGAGAAACCAGGATTATATATGTTTCACTTTTAGTTTCTGTGAGAGTCATAAAAGATTAACAGCCTCAAACTTTACCAAGTCTTTGGTGCTATTGCTCCAGCTAAATCCATTTCAGATACATCAAGCAAGCTCCCTGGAATCCCTGCTACTGATAAATAATCATACTCTAATATTCTATTTTCAAACTTTTGCATAAATAGTCTTTCCTTCACATTTTAAAAATGCTTATTAAGATAATTATAGACTGTGATTATTCAGACGTAATTCATCAGTTCATCTTCATATCCCACTGTAGACATTGTGGATAAGAATACACGTCAAACAAATAAATTCAGGAAACAGTTGAAGAATTTGAGAAAGCTTTTGCACTCTGTGACATGTTTACTTTCTTACAAATACACTTCAAATACTTGATTGTCTGCAACTCGGTTCAGATGAAACTCTCTAGAGACAATAAGTCTGGGATTTCAAATGGATCATTTAAGAGAATCTTAGCTCCTGTAGCATGTGGAAGACTGACACAGTTTGACCACGGAGGTTCCTTTTCTCTCTCCCTGTGTACTGATGTCCATATCTTTTATGGAAAATGACAGACATATGCGAAGAAACTAGTAAAGAAAACGATGCAACTAAATGAAAACAAACAAAAATTTTAAAGGAATTTATAAATGTGATTTGTTCAACTAAATTATGAATGAATGCAGATCTTACAAACAGAAAAGTCAAACAAACAATGCCATTTAACCAACAAGTTAAAAAAAATTCACCTGGAATTTAGTCCCCCAAGAGGTAATTCATCTGTGACGATGATTTTTATTTCCCAATTTACTTTTATCTGACTCACCTAAAATATACATAAGGGTGGAATTTCTCAGTTTAACAATATATGATGATAGCGTTTATATATGTCAGTTAAATTGAGAGTGTAGAATTTCAGTTTCACTTTGAGCTAATCTGCGCAGAGTCAGGCTTTTTCTTTCATCAGCGTCAATATGACAAATTTCCACACTAGCCCCATTCTCCATCCTGCTGGACCTGCTGTTAATGCTTTATTTTTAGCCCTTTGAGAGGAGGTGCTAAGACATAGTGGCTGACCCAAAACTTTCACCTTATTCTAAGCCCTGGGGCACTGGTTGGCTAGAGACTAATGGATTAGGGAAGCACACATTGTTCCTAAGATGCTGGATGTTCAGTTTTGGGGAAATATACTGCAGTGTATACTGCAGATTTTTTCCCCTAGTGGTTGACTTAAAGCTGTTGTGTTTCTTAAAACATCCGAAGTAATCTTTTCTTCATACAGTGGAGCTAATTTGGTCAAGATTCTCACAATTTATAAAAACTTATTTCACAAGAGCACATGGTTTTCTTTAAATGATGAGTTTGAAAGGTACAAAGGCAATGTCCTATAACATATACTGAGGGTTTTTCTTTATTTTTTGGAAGGCTGGATATTAGAAAAATACACAAATACGAACTAATATAAAATAATAATAAATGATTCTCTACAACTGGATCCCATATTATACTCTATTTTTTGGTGTGTGGAGGAAAGTTTCCTTCTCTCTGTGTATCCAATGCCACTCTTCTCTATAGTCAGTGCCACTGAATCAGTGTCACATGATTTCTCTTTAGCCTCTCCAACCATAATGCAAACTTCTTAAACGCAGGGAACAGGTTTCATACCTCTTTTGAAATTCCCAGTTATACTAAACACACTGCCAAGCACAAATATCTCTTGCATTTGTTCATTTATTTGGAAAACTGAATAATGATTAAATTATTTTTCATGTAGATTGAAGCAGGTATATATTGCCATACAGTACCAGCTTCTGAAGGGTAGTTCCATATACCGGGAACATTACACCTGCCACGTTTTGGAAGGAAAAGAAAGTTCCTTCATCTTTGCTATTTAAAATGAAACATCTTTTTAAAATGTCTGAAACTTGGAGATATCCATAAGTCACAAAACTTGCCTTTACTGTATAAAGCTATTTACCTGTAGAATAACTGTCTTCTAGCATATCTGCATCTCTGGGGCATTGTGTAACTATAGGTAGAACATTGCAACATCAGAACTGCTAAAAGCTAGGGACAATGAGAATATTTCCTAGGAGTAAAAATTGAAGGAAGACTAGAAGCATTGACATGCTTTGGAGCTATTATTGAAAAAAATGTGTATTTTTGTAATGAACATATTTATGAGCATACCACAGTCTGCCGCCAAGATGCATAAAATTGAGTTAGTAGCAGTAAATTGCTATTTTTGCAAGTGCTAAAGGAAAATAACAAAGGATCTGCGACTGTATTGTCTACAGGAGTGAAGAAGCTTCTCTTGTGTCTCTGGACAGAAAGGCTAACAGAAGAGCTTTTGGTTACTAAGATGTGTTCTTTCCTGGTCTCAGGCTCATTAACGAGGGAAGAAGGAGGGAGAGCCTATAAAGCGGCAGCTGCAGCTGTGGGCACTCAGATCATTTGTCACCTGGCATGAAGTTAGTGTTGGCAGCTCCAGAGATCCAGCACAGAGCACCAGGGAGCAAATGCCAGCTGATTGTTGTTGTCCCCAGCTTGCTGGCTGAGTCTTGCTCATTCTTTACATCTCTGCTGAAGTGTTGCTTACTCCACGTAGCTTGGTGCTCCCTAGGATGCACTTAGCACCTTTCTCTCTGCTGTTGTGACCTGCATTCTCAACCTTGCTATATCACATTTACCTTCTGAAGACAGTCTGCCCTCTTCCCTAGCCTGAGGGCAAGAGCTGAGTGTCCTCCAACATTATTCAGTGTCTGGTCTTGCAAACAGTAGATTGTAAATACTGATGAAGGTATTTCCTGTTGTATGATGGTTTTAGGACTGCTAGATTTAGATGTTGACAAAGGTGGTGTTGGGCTCTTGGTCCTCATGTAAGCTGAGAAGTAACTAAACTCTCCTGCAGTATCTTTATCCAGGATCTGGGTAAATTCTGTACATGCCTCTCAAGGGTGGTTGCTGAAGTTAAAAATAATATCTGTTGTTGTGATTATTTTTATTATAAAAGCAGTACTACAACGATTTTCCCATGGGATTTCTACATATTAACTGAGTTAATCCTCAAAAAAAAATCCCTTCTGAATATCAATTTGGTATTATTATTATCCTACTTTATACAGGAATAGAGGCATTAAAAATGAAAAAAAAAAGAACCATGGAAAATTTGTTGCATTCCCAAGGTCATGGAGAGAAGAATAATGAAAATGAAGGACTGATGACATAACTCAGGAGAGTAGACATGTACTCAGTCCTGGTTTGGAGGCTATTGCAATTTTGTGAGGGCAAAGCTGATTCCCAAACAATTGGGAACTTACCCCACAAAGTTAAGAACAGTTTGTTCCCTGATTTCAGAACTTTCTGTTGCAAATATTTTATTTGTAGAATTCCCACAGAAGCAAATGTGGTCAGGAAAAAAATCTCTAATTTGTGTACAATCTGAGAGAATCTTTATCTTTCATTGAGGACTTCTCAGGGTAGGCGTGTTAGAAACTAAAGAAACTATTAATAAAGCAAATAATAGCTTATTTTGATAATTTGCATTACTCTGTATTTTGTTTTATTTCAAAATGCATCATTTGAAATTTTCATTTTATTTTATACGTTACATATTTTTTTCTCACTACAAAATGCCTTTTGGAGAAAATGTGTAAAATACAGATGAACTGCAAAGTAGAAAAAATATAGTCCAAAAGTATTTAACCGACATAACTGCTATTAAGATTTTGACATGTTTCTTTCTTATCTCTTAAAAAAATTACAAACACATATCTGTATACACACATGCACTCACACAGAAATAATTTAATATGTAGGAGATCATGTTACATATATATTTTATATCATATTTCATAGCTATCATTTTACCATGTTTTTAAAAATAGTAATTTTAGTACCTGTATTTTTTTTATTTATTTATTTTTATTTTTTATTTCATAAATGTGAATTTACAAAGTGCAACTCTTGTATTGTTGTGGCTTCCCCCCACCCTCCCTCCCGTGGCCCTCCCCTCTCCCTCTCCCATCCCGCCCTTTATCGAGTTTCATTTTCAATTACCTTCATATACTGAAGATCAACTTAGTATATACTAAGCAAGGATTTCAACAGGCTGCATTCACACAACCGCACAAGGTATAGGGTATTGTTCCACTAGTAGTGTTTTTAAGTTTCATAGTAAAACACATTAAGGACAGAGATCCTACGTGGGGAGCATGTACCCAATGACTCCCATTGTTGATTTAACAATTGGCACTCTTATTTATGACGTCAGCAATCATCTGAGACTCTTGCTATGAGCTGTCTAGGCTATGGAAGTCCCTTGAGTTCACCGACTCTGAACTTGTTTAGTCAAGGCCGTGTCATAGTGGAGGTTCCTTCCTCCCTTCAGAGAAAGGCACCTCTCTCCTTGATGGCCTGTTCCTTCTGCTGGGGTCTTGTTCACCAGGGTCTTTCATTTAGATTGTTTTTTGCCACCGTGTCATGGCTTTCCATGCCTGTGAGACTCTCATGGACCTTTTAGCCAGATCCCAATGTCCCAAGGGTTGATTCTGAGGCAGGAGTGCTGTAAAACAGCACTCCTGTATGTTTTTTTTTTAATGTGGTTATAATTTGATTTATGATTTTTGCTTTGTTTAATATGCTAATTTATAGATTCTTCTATTGTTTCCAATTTTAGCCCATTTGAACATCAGCTTCCTAAGGTACTTTACATAGCAGATGTACTTCCTAAATAATCATACCTAGATGAGTAATTAATCTCTAATAATAAGATTGTTAAATGTGGGAATGTGTTTCTACTCAGAAATAAATAGACCAAAAAAGAATTTTAAAATGAGGTTCATGTTTAAGAAAATGACAAGGAAAAAAAGAGAACTGAAATTGGGAATGAGTATTACTTCTTGAGTGACCTACAAAGAACAATGATATAATCATAATTTTACCATGATTAACTGGAGCTCAAAGAGGATGAACGACAAAATCTGGCTTCTTTAGTAGCACTGCTAGGATTCCAATGTAAGTCTCCCTCCTGGACATTGTTATCTTTGTCACCCTATCATGCAGCCTACACAGCATCCCGGCAGTGTTCACAGCATCACACAGCTTAAAATCTTTGAGTTTCCTCAACTGTAAAATGGAAACATTCATAATATTCATTACAGAGGACTTTTGAGATGATTACTTTGACTAAATGTGGAGATTGAATGCCAAAGAAATTTTTCATAGATCTCAATGATTTCATTGAAATTGATAAATAACTGATAAAATACTTCCACAAACTGATAAGAGTTTAAAAATCCTGGGATTAGATGGGCTGGCAGAAGCGTTGCTAACTATCAGAATTCACAAATGTAGGGGTCAGCTTTATGGTGTAGTGGGTGAAGTCAAGGCTTGCAATGCAAGCATCCCATATGGGTGCTGGTTGCTGACCTGGCAGTTCCACTTCTGATCCAGCTCCCTGCCAAGTGCCTGGGAAGAGCAACAGAAGATGATGCAAGTGTTTGTGCCCCTGCCACCCACGTGGGAGACCAGATAAAATACCTGGATGTTGGCTTCTGCCTGGAGCAGCATCAGTTGAGTGAAGTAGCAGATAGGAAAAAATCTATCTTTAAAAGTGAATTCACAAAGGTGGGTCTAGAAAACATGTTCAGAATCTGAGGTAGGTCACTGTCTTGGTCTTTTACAAGTTCTTCCAGTGATTTTACTAAGATGTAATAAATGGCAAACATGGATACAAGCAAGTTGAAAAATGAGGTTGAAAGAATGCTGAAAAGTGTAAGACTAGATATGGAAATTCGGTATTCATTGGACACTGGTTGAAAGTAGACATAGCCACCCATTTAAGAGGGTGGCTGGAAACGGTCAGGACATAAAACCAACTCAGGGTTGGAAGGCTTCATTTTCCCAGGTGATTTGAATTATATTAAAAGACATTTGAAATCGACAGCAAAAATAATACAGAAGTGACTAAACAGAAATGACATATATTAAAGGTTTACCAAGGTAGGATGTGTTTTATTTTTTTCCCCAGAAAATTTGTTTATTTAAGGAATACAGATTTCATGAATGTCATAAATACAACTGGGTGATAATGGAAGTAAATGCCCTGGATGCTTGATGCGTGGGTATCATGATCACATGCACATTACCTACACTGAGAAATCTGATTTGAATTTTCAATTTTACTGTTTTTACAATCAGGATGTTTTAGGGTTAGTCAGTTTCTCCCATCTCTGCAATTCCATTGTATTTTTCCATTCTTTCATACTGAGTAACAGTCGATGAAATTAACATTTTTTAAGCAAGTGAAAAGTGTTTCCCCTGATCTGTGGTAACTAATGGAGCACTGAAACTATAATGTATAGGAGTGAAATTAACTTTGAATAATACGTCAAGAGCTCGTGGAGAACAAGGTCCTATATTATTCCAGAATGATGCTTAAGAAACAATTTTTGATCCATGTATTTGTCAGTCCATATTTTCTCTAATTTTGATATCATGAGAACATTTCATAACTTTAAGAACATTCTGTATGGGAGACACTCATTAATACTGATTAATTAAAATTATACTGAAGGTATTAGGACATTTTCCTTGTGTGTAGTTGAAGTGACTTCTAAGAGGCTACTGAAGAAAATATATCTTTTTTAAATTCTGATTTTATCTTAAAGGCATAGGAGTGGAGGAGGGAAGATCTTCAAATTGTTGGTTAACACCACAAATTCCTGCAAGAACCAAGCCTGGCTGAAATCAAGAGCTAGGAAGTGAATCCCAGTGTCCCAAGTATATGGGCCATCACCTGTTGCTTCCTGGGGTGCACATTAACAGGAAGTTGCAATTGGAAGCAGAGCCCTGACAGGATCACAGGCACTCAGCATGGGATGTGATGTCCTAAACAGTGTGTTAACTGCTATACCCATGAAAACATTTCTAACATTTAAGACCAATGTTCTCTAAGGTTTGCTGTTGTTAGGAAGCAGCAAGCTGCCTGACATTCAGATCTTGAAGATTGTTACTGAAAAGTGGGAATTCCTTGGTGTACCTTCAGCTACGAAGATTTCATGTTGTGCCAACCAATTTTGTGGATCTGTTACTACATCAAGAATTTACCGGAGGCTAGATGTTTTGACTGATAGGAATGTGGCATACTTTATTATTTTTCTGGTTAAATATAACCTTTAAATTCTCTATAATTGTATTTTTGAACTGGCCCTTAACATATATCTTAAAATCTTAGAGGGCTGAAGAAGAGCTTGAAAAGTGATTTTCAGGATGAGATGAGAACCTGTACAATTCCCAAGTATTTTCAAAAAAGCTGTGTCCCAACTTCTGCTAATCCATCACAGTGTGCAGCTAGCTGCATTGTTGTAAGGTTCTTGGTTAAACCCTTTCCTAAATCCTTCCTGGTGCTCCATAAGTCCCCATTTTCATGCTTGATCTTAGCGGAGACTGAGAAAAGCTAGTTACTGTCTTTTTAATACTCGTTATTTAGATGTTAGGAACTTGTTATTGAAATCTTCCTCAACAAATATTGCAGACATGTTACGCATGTCACCAGGATGATTTCCTTTTGTAGGATAGGCTGCTGTCCCTTTCACTTTAATGTAGCTACAAGAGGGTCTTTTTCAAGCCTCCTTGTCTTCTTATTTCTACCTTTTTAAATCAATTTCTCTGGTACTGTGTTATATCTAAGTTGGCTATTTTTTGTTTTTTGCTCCCTTCTTCAATTTCTCCACTTGTCTTTTTACCTCCCACCTATGACTTACTACATTCAGAGAGAAAAAAAAAAAAAAATAAGCAGTTGAGCACTAATGGAGCACTTTTACAATAGGATTTTATATGGATGTGATTTCGCACACAAATTTCAGAAACCCCTATTATAATTGTCCTTCTGGCATGGACTATTCAAATGTAGCTTTACATCAAACAGTAAGTGGGTTTCTAAATAATGCAAAGGAGTAAACCTTGCCCTTGTGGGAGGCCCAGCCTGCACATAGCACTAACAACAGCAATACTACCTACTTGCTGTGTGCTGAATCCTAACAAAAATCCTGATGATAGGTAATATGAATACACTGGAACTGAAAACAAAAGATTGTTTGAGTGATCATGCTGATCTTTTCACCTAATTCCTGAGCAAAGATTTTTTTTGTGAAAGTGAGAAACTGTTCTGCTCTTTAGAAATTTAGCCTGTTTCTATTCATTTAATTTATGTCATCTACGGTAATTTGTACCATCCAGTTCTAGAGAGCCAGATTTCCTTGTTCTTTTCTTTTTCACTTTTTTTTTTTCCTCACCTCATTTTGCAAGTCACTTTCTCTCCTGGCATACTTATGGATTTCACAAGTGAGAAGGTTGTTGAAGTCACATTGATCGCCATTTTCTATGCAAACTTCCAGCCAATGTCAAAGACAGCTATATTACATGGATATCTCACATATAGGAAATTAGATTCAGAATGGACTGGTTATTGTGAATTCACTGTATTCTATTAGATGAAATTAGATTCACTACAGATTTCCTCATGAACCTTTAAAATCTGTACCTATTTAATATTAAAATTGAGAGTAATTAATTGAAATAAATTATTTTGGAGTATGTTCATGGTCTTATGCATCATTTTCAGAGACACTTTTTATATTTACATTATATTTTTATTGTATATCTTTCAGCTATTTATTTATTTAAGTTGCTTCCTCTTCAATGTTCAGAGAAATGTGTCTTTGGAAAATAAGAGTTGGGATTCCCCCTAGCTTTTGGTTATCTGCACTATATGCCTGGACAAATTACAAAGGGGCAAAGGAATTAGGCATTGATTTATGAGACACGAAATCCTTTACCCATAAGGAAAAGATGCTCTTTGATTGCATGATTCATATCATATTGTAAATAATAAGAAAAGTTGAGGTTTGTATAAACAATTAGGCTTGATATCAGAAAATGATGCTTTGTCAATTAGTTTGCTGTAATTTAACTTTCATTTGTTGCTGATAAGCATTTTTACAGAGCTTGAGAAATTGTTCCATTTAATTTTGTCTAAAACAGTACTTAAACAGATCAATCACTGATTTGGATTTTATTATGAAAAGGATTGTTAGGAAGAAAATTTCCTGTATGGTAGGTAGTAATGAAGTGTTTCAAAAGCCCTGTTGTGCAATGGCTTCTTAGGATGTGATAAGACATTAATTATATCAAAATTACTTTATTACAAAAATAAATGTGAAATGCAAGCGGTGAAATGAAGCAAAAATATTAAAACAATTAATGTTCAAAAAAAACAAATTTTAAATGTATTGATGACAGAGATACATTAATTTATATCTGGGCTTTATTTTTATATGCTATTGCCGTCCCAAATGTCAGCAATGCTTACACAAAGGCTCATTTTAACATATTAAATCTGAGCAGAATATGTAAAATTATGTTGCTAAAGAAAGGCAAATCTGAAGGCCTTTATATACAGCAGAAGGGCCTTTAATCTCTGCTTCCTTTAGTTTTTATTTTGTTATTTTGGTTTTATTCCTATCATTGCCCTCCTCCTCTGTGTTCTCTGGTTTCTTACTCCATCCTACACTTGGACCAGTCTGTAGTAAAGAGATTCAGAGTGAAAACTCCAGTTGAGATTAGAATAGCAGGGGCCATGTTATGGCCTAGCAGTTAACCTCAGCATCCCATATCGCATTGCAACATTGAGTCCTGACTACACTTCCAATTCAGCTTCCTGCTAATGCACCTGGGAAGACAGTGGAAGATGGCTCAAGTGCTTGGACCCCTGATACCATGTCGTAGACTGGATGAAGTTCTTGGATTCTGAGTTCAGCTTGGTCCAGACCTAGCTTTTGCAGCCACTGGGGAGTGAACCTGTATATGGAAGATATCTCTCTCATTCTCTCTTCCTGTTTCTCTGTCACACTACCTTCCAAATTAATAAACAAAAAAATAGTTTTTAAAAAAGTTTAGAGTGGCCATTGTGGTGGCACAGTAGGTTGATCCTCTGCCTGTGGTGCCAGCATCCCATATGGGTGCTGGTTCTAGTCCTGGCTGCTCCTCTTCCGATGCAGCTCTCTGTTATGGCCTAGGAAAGCAGTAGAAGATGGCTCAAGTCCTTAGGCCCCTGCACCCACATGAGAGACCTGGAAGAAGCTCCTGGCTCCTGACTTCGAGTCGGCCCAGCTCTGGCTGTTGTGGCTATTTGGAAAGTGAACCAGACCTTTTTCTCTGTCTCTCCCTCTCACTGTAACTTTACCTCTCAAATAAATAAATAAAATCTTTAACAAAATTTACGACAGAACAAAAATTAAAAAAAAAAATTAGAGCACTGTATGAAATAAGGTTGTGATAGGAGAAGCAGCTGAAAGTTTGATTTGTATACAAAAAATCGTATATCTGCACCTGCAGGAAGACTTCTGCCATCACAGCCAACTCTTTATTATTTAGAGAACTCTGCTTTGTAGATATTTGGCTGTAACCCCAGATGTACTTCCCTGGAACACCTAACTTTGCTCTTGGATCCTGGCAGCATGGTCTCTTTTGGAAGAATTCAGCTTAGAGGTGGAGAAGGAGACTATCTGAGTTTGTGTATATGTGAATGAGAATGAATTCCTCCAGATTTCAAAAGCAAATATAAATGGTTTGGGTTCACTATTTTTTTTTTTTTTTTTTGACAGGCAGAGTGGACAGTGAGAGAGAGAGACAGAGAGAAAGGTCTTCCTTTTGCCGTTGGTTCACCCTCTAATGGCCGCCGCGGTAGCGCGCTGCGGCCGGCGCACCGCGCTGTTCCGATGGCAGGAGCCAGGTGCTTCTCCTGGTCTCCCATGGGGTGCAGAGCCCAAACACTTGGGCCATCCTCCACTGCACTCCCTGGCCACAGCAGAGAGCTGGCCTGGAAGAGGGGCAACCGGGACAGGATCGGTGCCCCGACCGGGACTAGAACCCGGTGTGCCGGCGCCGCAAGGCAGAGGATTAGCCTGTTGAGCCACGGCGCCGGCCTTGGGTTCACTATTTTATATGCATACCTCTTTCTAACATATTAAAATTGATTTTGAGATTTGTGTACCTTTAATACATTTCATTGTAGTGCATGCTCGAATATATTTCATGTGATTTCCCTTAATGTCATGCTTAATATTTAAATAACTGTATAGTGAATCATTTCATTTTGGCTACATACACTGATAGTCCAAGATTTATTTTCCTTTCATGGCTACCCTCAAAGGACTAGTATATTTTTAAACTTCTCTGAGTGAGTTTTAACCTTCCTAATAAGCAAATGCTACTCACATGCTGTTCCACCCAATCCTCTAGAGAGAATATAACAGGTACTGGCATTTTGGATTCCTGATCTTTGGAGACATTCATTTACAAAATCTAAATATTTTCAAAATATCACCTAGCAAACCATTTAAGTACCTACTTGTGTCTCTTTTGGCTAACAAACATAACACAAAATATACCTACAACTGATTATAGTAAAGAAAAAGTCCTTTAAACTTTTTTTGTTCTTAACATATTCTGTTTAGGAATGCCTATTCAAAATTGAAGCCTAATAGAAATAATATATTAGATGTTAATATAAAGGATAGTAATACAATGGAACATATTTAATATGAACATTTCTGTCTCTTTCATCAGCAGGTGATACATAAGATAGCTGTAGAACCTCAATATTCAAAAGAACATTAAATGCATCATAATCTAGCATCAAAGGTAGGAGTTGTGATGTGGGGCGAGACTATTGGAGAAAACTTGATGACACATTGTTTAATACTTTCCCTGCTTATTCAAAGTTTGAACTTTCATCCACTGGGCAATGGCATTTTTCCTGTGCTTCCTGTGTGGAATAATGTGATGACTGATTTTGTGTGTTAGAAAGACAATCCTGGCAACAATGGGAAGGGCAAATTTGAAAGAATCATGTTACCAGAAAATATGGGACCAAACTGTCAGTGGAAATAGTGATGGAAAGGAAATGGTGGATTTATAAGTAGATCAGTAGAATTTGGCATTAAGGGGTGAAAGAAAGTGTAGAATTAAGGATGACTCTGAGATGTCTGGCTCACGTGACTGGGTAGTTGATATTGCATTAATCATAGTTAGGAATAGCAACTAACTTTCTTGAAAGAATGCTTGCACTTTTAAAAGTGACATGGATAGTAGAGCGGAGATTATGAGCTTGGAGTTGTTTGTGTTGAATTTGTTAACCATGGGCCATAAGATAAGAGCAGAGTTTTCCACCTTGTTCTTATTGATGCTGTAAGCTGATAATGCTTTCTTGTGGAAGGCTGTCTTGTACATTTTTGGATGTATGCTTCAACATCCCAGGCCTCTACCCACTAGATGTCAGTAGTACCCCTCCCAGTTGTGCCAACCAAAATTATCTCCAGACTATTCCTAATGTTCCCTGAGGCAGGCACAAAATCACCCCCAGTAGAGGCCACTGAGAACAGTGACAACAGAGTATTGTGATTGTGTGTCTAGAATTTAGGAGACAAATAAGGCTTGAAATCAATATTTTGGGTCCCTATTGGTGGCAATCTAAGCAAGATGATATGTGAGATTGTGCAGGGGGTGAATGTTTATTATAATTTTGTATGTTTGCTTGATTATGTCCAGAGACTAAAATTTCTAAACTCATACAGGAAGCACACTCTATATATGGATAATTCCGAATGCTAAATCATAATATTGTTATGTACTGTTACAGATGGAGCCAATTGCTTGTATTGAGCTACAATTAATCATTCCAAAAATGTCATTCTTTGGTCCTAATTTTTCTTTCATGGGACATGAAACAAATCTATTAGGACAAGTCAATGATTCATCTTAAATCTCTCCATATAGTTTAACACAACTGCCAAATTAACTCCTATAATTCAGTGGTATTGTGTGCTGGTTAAATGTTTTTAACTTGTTTAGCCTTCCTTTATATGCCATATTTTGAGACTTCTTACTTTATGGGCACTTTCTCTTGAATCATGCTCATTTGAAATACCCTGATTAACACATAGAGCAGAGAACTGACCTTCTACTTTATCTTAAAGCTTCATGTTCCAGATTTTGGTCAGAGCACTTTTAACAAAATAACTCAAAATTGCATTATTATTTTTGTCAGCCATGTTGTATCATTAATGATTTTTGAAAATATCCAAGATAGAAACTTAATATTCATTTCTTTGAAATTATGTTTCTTTCATAACTCAGCATTTCAATCTGCTTGATCTTTTTGCATTATATTTTCATCATCCAACATGTTTGCTCTTTCTATCAGCTTCATGCCTTCATCACAGTTGAGCAGTGTACTCCACAGACACATTCATTCAACTCATTAATAAAAACGTGAGCAGGTTAAGTTTAGAAATAATGGGATTACATATTGTTATAGATCTTTTCTTCAGTGCTTTTCCAGCATCTTTATACCTAAAATTCTACAGAATTTAGACTCATGAATAGACAGTGCACTCCAACTTTTCCTAAATAATGCATTCAAGCACAATGCTACTATAGAACATGGTAAGGTTCCATTTACTAGATGGAATTGTCAGGGGAAAATGATCTAGTTAAGCAATAAAAGTAGGATACAAATTTGAAAGCAAAGCATGACTTAACTACATAGAGTGGATGTAGTTATAAACATACACCTAAGTATTAAAATAGAGAATGTCAAACTCTTAATGATAGTTGTCTCTAAAATGGTTATTTTGATGCATTTTTTGTATTGCATTTTGTAATCTCAGAATGTTATTAATTTGTCACTATATTCAGGAAGTATTGAACTGTATTTTCAATATGTAATTTTGATTCAAAAAGTTGAAAACAGAATCAAGGAGAAAACAAGTGGATTCCTGAAGAGCAAGGTATGAGGAAAAGGCCTATATGATAGGAAAAACTTTCCTAAGGAAGCCAAATGTTTTCAACATTCCTTAGGCAGAAGGAGAGCTGAAAGTGCACAAGATTTTCCCATCACCAACACCTTACTGCAGCTGAAAAATCACTGAAGAGATGTTACATGTGGCTGCATAGAGCAGAAGAAGTTGAGAAAAGTTGGGGAATCATCCTACATGTGTTCACAGGGTTGTCATAAAGATCAAGTAAGATGGTGAATGGGAAAATCTGAGTGTAAAAAGATCAAAACTTGTTCAAGGGTAGATTATCTACAAAAAGGAGTTTATATTGTAATTGTTTCATTTTAAAGATGTGCTTTAGAGATATAGAGAATGTTTCATCACTCTGTAGAGAAAGTCCCTTAAATAATGATGTATTTAGGTTGGTGTTGTAGCAGTGGGTTAAGCTGCTGCCTGTGATGCTGGCAACCCATATTGGATTGCCAGCTTGAGTCCTGGTTGTTCTACTTCCTATACAGCTTTCTACTAATGTGTCTAGGAAAGCAGCAGCAGATGACCCACCTACTTGGGCCCATGTCACCAATGCTGGAGACTGGGACAGTACTTCTGGCTGCTGCTTTGGCAGTTGTGGCCATTTGGGAAGTGAACCAGTGGATGTAGGATTGATATTCTCTTTCTCTCTCTCTTTCTCTCTATCTCTCTCTTCCTCTCTCTCTCCCCTCTCTCTGCCTTTCAAATAAATAACTCTTTTAAAAGATAATGAGATCCTATTAAATTTTGTATCTCTCTGCACATAACAAATAATGCTATGCCTGTGTTTTAGGTATAGATAGATAAAGATATTAATGACATTGTTTACAAAATTGCAGTAATTTTTAAAGATTTTTTTTTTATTTAATGAAAGGTATAGAGACATAGAGAAATCAAGACAGAGACAGACTGCCCTGATGCTTCACTTCCCAAATGTGTGCCACAGCCTTGGCTAAGCCAGGACAAAGCTAAAAGGCAGGAACTCAATCTCTGCTGTGGCTGGCAGGGACTCAATTACTTGAGCCATCACCTGAGGCATTACATAGGGCACATTAGCAGGAAGTTATATGGGAAGCAGAGAAGCCAGGAGAGGAACCAGACACTTGAATATGGGGCACAGGCATCTGAAACAATGACTATATCACTACAAAAAATGCCTACCTCAATTTGCTATTGATAAGATAAATGGAATCTAATGCTGTTAAACTGCCATTTTGTTATAATAGATCATCTATTGACATTATTATTGAATAATAAACAATATTTGACATACTTTTATATTTGCTGATCTTAAGCACTTTAGGAATTTATGTTTGGTCCTATTCTTTATATTTTCATCATTTGAATTGTATCAAGTTCATACACTCTCAAATATCTGTGTTGATGAATTAAATCTGCCTGGACTTTTTTTCTGTCCTGCAGTCTAACTTGTTGAACATCTTTCCTGGCCATCTTCACATCTATTCAAATTCAACCTGTATAAAACTGAACCTATGGTCCACAGCCCTAACATGATGACCCACTTTCCAAATTACACAGGAGATAACAAATTATTTCAATTTGTTACATATCCTATATCCTAACCTTTCTGAGAGAGAGAGAGAGAAAGAGAGAGAGAGAGAGCGAGAGCAAGAGCGAGAGCAAGAGAGAGAGAGAGAGAGAGAGAGAGAGAGAGAGAGAATCTTCCATCCATTGGTTTATTTCTCATGCCAAAGCCAGGAATCTGGAACTTCGTCTGGGTTTCCCACATAGGTGCCAGGGACCAAACTTCTTAGGCCATCACCTGCTAATTCTCAGCGTGCACATTAACAGGAAGCAGGACTCAGAAGCAGGAGCTGGAATGCAAACCATGACACCCTTCCTTAAGGGATGCAGCCATCCCAAGTGGTATTTAAGCACTGCACCAAACACCCACCCCGCATGTCACGTTTAAAGGAGAAAAAGAAGTTCATGGATTTGAAATTGTTTTCCATTAAGTATGCCTTAGGAGGGATCACAGAGTCCACTAACACTCTGCTGCAAACGATACCAGGAAACTTCAGCTTCTCCTCTTCCTCCCCGCCACCACCCTGACACCTCTTTCCCCTTCTTCCTTTCTTCCTTGCCACCCTTTCCTTCTAATGCTCATCTTGAATAAGCATGAGCTAAACTGGGAATTTTATAATTTGTATGACTACACAAAGATATATCAAGAAGTATAATCTAATTTTGTGTACAAAGGCATACTCCCACATGGCTTCAGTGAGTGGCAGCTGTGTTCCATTGATGACTAATTTCTATTTTCTCATGTTTAGTATTTCTCCTGTAGCCCTGTAATCAAGGAACACCATTCTTCTTTAATGCCTGAGTTTACTGTACTTTAAGAGGTTAAATTCAAACAAGGACAATTCTGCAGAACCATCCCACATCCTTTTTCCTGTTTGATAGTTCAGCTTTAGATATGAACCACAGCAGTGGGTTTTTGAGCAACGCTGAATATAAAAATCAGGTTTCAGAACATTCCATTATTATTTTTAAATCCTGTATATTTTTATTCTTTTTAAACTTGTCTTTTTTAAAAGATTGTTTATTTTAATTGAAAGTAAAGTTACACAGAAAGAGGAATATATATAGAGAGATCTTCCATCTACTGGCCTATTCCCCAAATGACCTTAATACCTGGAGCTGGCCCAGTCCAAAGCCAGGAGCTAGGAGCTTCTCCTGGGTCTCCCACGTGGTTGCAGGGGCCCAAGTAATTGGGCCATTTTCCACTGCCTTCCCAGGTATATTAGCAGGGAGCTGGGTCAGAAGTGGAGCAGCCAGTTCTCTAACTGGTGCCCATATGGGATGCTAGCACTCAGTGGCTTTACCTGCTAGCCACAGTGCCGGCCCTAAACTTGTCTTTCGAAAGATTCTTTTCTCCAAAGTCACTATTACTTAAATGATGTAATGAGTCTTCCAAGTGCTCTATCCTAACTGGGCATTCAGATTTAACAGCTTGCACAAAGGTTCTCAACCTGAAGTTTCTGAACTAGCATCTTGATCCACACCTGAAAATGCAAATTTTTAGGTGCCACTCCCAAAGTGAGTCTAAATTCCTTGGAGGGAAGTCTAGCAGACTCTGCAAATCCTCCTACCAATTCTGATGCAATTTGAGAACTAATAGTTTAAATTATCAGGTGCAGACAATGGATGTAAATTATTCCAGAAGGCTTTGATTAAATATAATATATTATTTTCTGCATTTGAATTTTTCAGTCTGTACTCTATCTCTGCCGATAGTTTCCTTTTGTATTCATATTACTAATAGTGTCCTGACTTGAAATTTTTTAAAGGCCTATTTATTTATTTATTTGAAAGTCAAAACTACAAAGAGAGAGGGGGATAGAGAGAGAGAGAAAGGGAGAGGTCTTCCGTACACTTGTTCACTCCCAGATGTCTGTAATGGCCAAAGCTGTGGCAGACTGAAGCCAGGAGCCAGGAGTTTCTTTCAGTTTTCCCACGTGGGTAGCGGGCACAAGTACTCAGGCCATTCTCCACTGGAATTGAAGCCAGGATTCTAACCCACTGTTCCATTATGGAATGTGACTGTCCCTAGCATGGCAGTGCCAACTGCCCACCTCAATCTGCCTCTCTTGACGTTTGATAATATATGAAAATAATTTCAGTCTGTGAGGTCAGTTACAAATGTTAGTATCTGTCAATGGTATAGTCACAGAACAATATCTATAATATTTATTTTCAGGAACAATATATTTGATGTAATTGAAAGATGTCCTCTTCATTTATTTTCTAATGGTTTTTAATTGACTTGAAGGTATTATTGTATATCAAGCACTTATTTTGTTAAAGGTTCCACATCTAACCCAAAGTGGCAAATGCATGGATTCCATAAATGTTACCAAATTCTTTTCGTTTCTTTGCTTCTCTTTAGCTACTTTTGCCTCTTGGGTGGAGTATAGTGCATACATGGATCTGCATTTTTAAGTCACCCCTTCAATTTTCCTTCCTTTGACTCATTCTCTAGTTTCTTATCTTACCTTATGCCTCAGTAATTACAGCATCCTTAGTTCAGCTAAAATGGGCAAGTATTCATTATGTGTAAAATGCAGAACAGTACAGAGAGCTGAAGACCATAGGTTGTACTTTGATAAAAATTCCTCTGTTTGTACTATGGCTCTACTGAACAAAAGAGATGGCAATGAAGTGAAGACAGCGTAAGTTCCAAATATAGTTTCGTGTGTGTGTGTTTTTTTTTTTTTTTTTTTTTTTTTTTTTTACAGGCAGAGTGGACAGGGAGAGAGAGAGACAGAGAGAAAGGCCTTCCTTTTTCCGTTGGTTCACCCCCCAGTGGCTGCTTGCGGCCAGGGCACCGTGCTGATCCGAAGTCAGGAGCCAGGTGCTTCCTCCTGGTCTCCCATGCAGGTGCAGGGCCCAAGTACTTGGGCCATCCTCCACTGCACTCCCAGGCCACAGCAGAGAGCTGGAGTGGAAGAGGAGCAACTGGGACAGAATCCGATGCCCCGACCGAGACTAGAACCCTGGGTGCTGGCGCCGCAGGTGGAGGATTAGCCTATTGAGCCACGGCACCAGCCTCCACATATAGTTTTAAGTTAATTTTCTTATGTTGGCAGCATTAACAACTTGTTAACTGGACTACTTTAAATAATAAGGTAAAATTAGATGAAGTCTCAAAAATTGACTACTGGAGATAATGAAAAATAAATCATTAGTTGATGACAAGAAGAACAAGTTTTAGAAAATTAACATATATCAAAGTTATGCATTTCATTGGTTTTTCTTTCTTAATATCTTCCTATCTCCAAACATAGGTGTGATTCTCTGCCTTATCATTCTTAATAGGTCAGGTCCATCATATTCTTTTTCTTAATTTCATGGGTTCTCATTTCTATCTTGCATATCAACTGGCCATTGCTTTCATGAAAGATTAGTACCCTGCATAGGTAAAATAAGCTTCTTCATATATCACTTTCTCTTAAAAGTACACTGGATTATAAACTGTTAGTGCAAATAGGGATCATATAAACCATTTAACTGAAGCATTTATTTTACTGGTGAGGAACTCCAAACCCACAGAAGTAATATAAGTTAACTAAGATCATTTAGTAAGTTAACAATAGAGTCAATATCAGAATTCCTGTGCTCTGATTCCCAATTCAGTGTTGTCATACACATATGGTTAAATACTAACTTTCTAGTTCTAGAAGTAGAAATAAAACAGCATTATTTCCCTACATATGAGTAGATCTTTACTAACTGTAGCAACTGATAACATCTGAATGCATGTTGCATGTCAAATGCTTACTGAGTGTGAAATGTCTAGCATGCATGACTCTCAGAGATCCTTTGAGGTCAAGAATGCAACTACTGGGGCCAACATTGTGGAATAGTGGGGAAAGCTGCCCGGCAATGCTGGCATCCCAGTTGGACACTGGCTGAATTCGGCTGCTCCAGTTCCAATACAGCTCCTGGCTAATGTGCCTGGGGAAGCAGTAGAAAGTGCTTGGGCCCCTAGACCATGTCGGGGACCTGGAATATGCTCCTGGCTTTGGACCTGTCCAGCTCTAGCTGTTGTGGCCATTTGGAGAGTGAGCCAGAAGGTGGAAGATCTCTGTCTCTGTTTTTCCCTCTCTTTCTTTGTAACTCTTTCTTTCAAATAAGCAATTCCTTTTTTAAAGAATATCACTATTACCACTTTATTGATGGAGAAAATGAGGCAGATCATAAATAAAGTGCCTAATATCAGACTCAGATAGTCTCAGATTCAGAGAAACCACAGACAACAGGATGAAACATATCCAGTATCGTCTTAGATAATGGCTGCACTGAGTCAACCAGACATGGAATCTTTCCTTATGTAGTCAGAGATGGGAAGGAACAGGAGTGAGGAAAGAACATTGTTCTGGTTGGATCTCAGTGGGTATCTCTGTCTTGGCAAGGATCAGTAAGTTATATGTCCTGTAATCTCAAGAATGTTTCCACTCTCATTTCTTTGTAGGACTGAATGCCCCAGCCTGTTGGACTCACAAGTTGGGGCTAAACTCAATTCCTGACTGTGAACCTCTCAATATGACAATTAATTCTTCACAGCCACCTAGGCTTTCAAGTCTCTAGGAAATCTGCCAGCATGAAAAAATTAATTTTTATTATAAATTATTACTTCTATATTGTATGCACTTATGGGGTACAAACTGATATGTTTTATACACATAATGTGGAATAATTAAAGCACTTTATCACCTTGCACACAACATTTTCTCTGGTGAGAACATTTGAAATTTACTTTTTTGGCCTTTATTTTTTCATTTCATTTTAAACTTTATTAAAGGACACAAATTATACATATTTATGGTTTACTAAGTGATGTTCTATTACATGCATGTATTGTTTAATGTTCAGTTTAGGTAAAAATAACTATCTCTTCAAATATTTAACACTTTCTTCATGGTGAAAACATCCAAAATCCTATCTTCTGGGTTTGCTTTTTAATACAGAGAAGTATTTAATGCATTAAAATTATAGCCACCCTACTATGAAATAGAACCTGAGAACTTCTTACCCTCATGTAGTTATAACATAGTACCCATTAGTTTAGCTTTGCTCATTTTCCCTCTTTGCTCACCATCCCCTGATAAACATCACTATACTTTTAACAGCTATGAGATCACTTTTCTTTCTTTTGAACTTCACATAGGACTCAGATCATGCAATATTTATCTTTATTTCATGTGATATAATGACATCCATTTCCACTCATGTGTGACACATAACATGGCAACGTTTCATTCTTTCGTGGATCAGTAATATTCCATTATGAACATGTACCATATTTGCCTTATCCATTCATCAGTGAGTGGACAAAGATATTGTTGCCATTGCTTGGCTATTGTGAACAGTGCTGCAATAAACATAGAAGTGCACATGTCTCTTTAACAGACTGATATCATTTCCCTTCAATGTATACCCAGTAGTGGGACTGCTGGACCATATAGTAGCTTCATTTTTAGTTTTTTGTATAACCTCTATGCTGTTTTTCACAATTGCTGTACACGTTTTAATTTCCCACAAGAGTGCGCTAGGATTCGTCTTTCTCCACATTTTGCAAATACTTGCTGTCTTTTATCTTTTTGACAATAGCAAATCTAACTGTAATGAGGTGACATTTCATTGTAATTTTAATTTTCATTTCCCTGATGATTAGTATTGATGAGCATATTACTGTTGGTCATTTGTATATCTTCCTTTGAGATACGTCTGTGTAGAGCTACTGCCCATTTTTAAATGAAATGTGTATGTGTTTGCTGTTGAATTCTTTATAAATTCTAGATATTAACCCCTTGTCAGATGTATAGCTTGCAAATATTTTCTCCCATTCTGCAGTTGTCTCCTCACTCTGTTGATTGTTTCTTTTGTTATACAGAGATCTTTAATTTGCTGAATTCCATTTTTCTATTTTTGTTATTCTTTCCTGTGCTTCTGGGGTCTGATATAAATAATTTTTGTCCATTCTACCATTCTGAAGTATTTTCTCTACATTCTCTTCTAGTAGTTTTAAACTTTCAGGTCTGACATTTAGATATTTTATACATTTTAAAAAATTTTATGTATTTGAGTTATTAGAGTTACAGACAGAGAGAAGGAAAGAGAGAGAGAAAGGTCTTCCATCTGCTGGTTCACTCCTAAGTGGCCACAATAGTTGGAGCTGGGCCAATCTGAAGCCAAGACCCAGAAGCTTCTTCCAGTTCTCCCACATGGGTACAGGGGCCCAAGCATTTGGACCATCTTCCACTGCTTTCTCAGGACATATCAGAGAGCTGGATAGGAAGAGGAGCAGCTGGGACTTGAACTGGCACCCGTATGGGTTGCCAGCACTGCAAGCGGAAGCTTAGCCAGCTATGCCATAGCACCAGCCCAATTTTTCCATTTTTTTTTATTTGATAGTTAGAGTGATAGACAGTGAGAGAAAGAGAGAAAGGTCTTCCTTCCATTGGTTCACTCCCCTAATGGCTGCTATGGCCGGCGCTGCGCTGATCCGAAGCCAGGAGCCAGGTGCTTCCTCCCGGTCTTCCATGCGGATGCAGGGACCCAAGCACTTGGGCCATCCTCCGCTGCCCTCCCAGGCCACAGCAGAGAGCTGGACTGGAAGAGGAGCAACCGGGACTAGAACCGGCGCCCCAACCGGGACTAGAACCCGGGGTGCCAGAGCCATAGGCTGAGGATTGGCCAAGTGAGCCACGGCACCGGCCAATCCATTTTAATAGATTCATTTTATGTGGTATAATATAGATAAGGGTCTAGTTTCATTCTTCTTTATGTGAATGTCTGAATTTCCCAGCATCATGCATTGAAAAGACTGTCATTTTTGTCCCATGTTTGTTCTTAGAACCTTTATCAAATATCAAATGGCTACAGATGTGTTGGTTTACTTTTAGGGTTTCTTTTTTTTAACTTTTTTTAAATAAATATAAATTTCCAAAGTACAGCTAATGGATTACAGTGGCTCCCCCCCCCATGACTTCCCTCCCACCCACAACTCTCCCATCTCCCGCTCCCTCTCCCATTCCATTCACATCAAGATTCATTTTCAATTATGCTTATATACAGAAGATCCATTTAATATATATTAAGTAAAGATTTCAACAGTTTGCACCCACACAGAAACACAAAGTGTAAAATACTATTTCAGTACTAGTTATAGCATTAATTCACATTGTACAACATATTAAGGACAGAGATCCTACATGAGGAGTAAGTGCACAGTGACTCCTGTTGTTGACTTAAGAAACTGACATTCTTGTTTATGGTATCATTAATCACCCTATGCTCTTGTCATGAGTTGCCAAGGCTATGGAAGCCTTTTGAGTTCACCGACGTCGATCTTATTTAGACAAGGTCATAGTCAAAGTGGAACTTCTCCCTTCAAAGAAAGTACCTCCTTCTTTGATGGCCTGTCTCTCCACTGAGATCTCACTTGCAGAGATCTTTCATTTAGGGTTTTTTTGTTTGTTTGTTTGTTTGTTTTGCCAGAGTGTCTTGGTTTTCCATGCCTGAAATACTCTCATGGGCTCTTCAGCCATATCTGAATGCCTTAAGGGCTAATTCTGAGGCCAGAGTGTTGTTTAGGACATCTGCCATTCTATGAGTCTTCTGTGTATCCCATGTCCCATGTTGGATTGTTCTCTCCTTTTTCATTCTATCAGTTAGTATTAGCAGACACTAGTCTTGTTTATGTGATCCCTTTGACTCTTAGTCTTATCATTATGATCAATTGTGAACTGAAGTTGATCACTTTGACTAGTGAGATGGCATTGGTACATGCCACCTTGATGGGATTGCATTGGAATTCCCTGGCAGCACGTTTCTACTTTTAGGGTTTCTATTCAGTTCCATTAGTCTGTGATTCTATTTGTATGTCAATACCATGCTTTTTGAATATCTGTAGTTTTTTAATATTTTTAAAGGCAGTTAGTGCAATTTTGCATCCTTTGTTCATTTTGCTCAAGATTGCTTTGGCTATTTGGGGTCCTCAGTGTTCCACACAAATTTTAGTACTATTTTTCTAATTCTGTGAAAAATGTCAGGGAAATATATTTATTTGAAGGCCAAGAGAGAGACACTCATAGAGAGACATAGACAGATACAGAGCAATCTTTCATCTAGTAGTTCAGCCACACAACATCTACTTGTTTGAAGCCCCACAACATTTGGAGCTAGGTTGGCTGAAGTTGGGAGCCCAGAACTCAGTCTGTATCTCACTTGTGGGTGGCCCAAGTACTTAAACCATCATTTGCTGCCTTCTAGGGTGTATGTTAGCTGGAAACTGGAATTGGAAGTAGAGACACTCAGGCACTCTGATATAGGATGCAGGTATACCAAGCAGCATCTTAACCACTGCACCAAATGCCCGCAACATCATTTGATAGGGATCACATTAAATATTAAATAACTTTGAGTAGTGTACATAGTTTAATAATATTGATTCTTCTAATCCATGAATACAAGGTGTCTTTCCATTTCTTTGTGTCCTCATCAATTTCTTTCATCAATGATTTATAGTTTTTGTTGTAGAGATATTTTGTTTTGGTTAAATTTAGTCCTAGATTTTAAATTTTTGTTTCTTGGTAGTTTTTAAACGTACAATACTCTTTATTAACTATATGATGGTACTTCAAAAAGTTCATGGAAATCAAGACTAAAAGATATGTTTGTTTTGGTGCAAAATATTTTGAAATCCATTATTATAAAAAGAATATAAAAAGTCCATGAAAAATAAAGATAAAAAAATACATGGATTTCAAATGTTTTGCACCAAAGCACTTTTATCTTTTAGTTGCATTTTCTCATGAAGTTTTTGAAGTACCCTCTTATTCATACTGATGTGCAGTAATTAAAAAAAAAAGTTCTTTTTGTCTGAGATTTTTTACCCTTTTTGCTGTTATTGCCCTCAGCCTTGTTCCCTCAGCCTAAGCCTCTGTAACCACCACTTTACTCTATGTGTCTATGAATTCTGTTGTTTTAGATCCTACATACAAATGAGAAAGCTGTGATGGTCTTTCTATAACTGCTTATTTCACTCACAATAATGTTCTTGAATTCTCTAATGTTATGACAAATAATAGATTTCTCTTCTTTTTAAAGGCTAAATAGTATTACTTTGCCTATATATGACATTTTCTTTATCCAGTCATCTACTGATATAGATTTAAGTTTGTTATATTATACATCTTTCGGGAATAGTGAGATAGTAAACACAGATGTGCAAAGATCTCTTGAACAAACTGATTTTAAAATATTTTAGATAACACAGAGCTGCATTTTTAGATTTTTGAAGGAACATTATGGATATATAATTTTCCATACTGGCTTTAATAATTGATATTCTACCAAACTGTACACTGATTTCTTTTCCTCCATATCCTTTCCAACACTTATTTTTGTCTTTTTGAAGATAGACATTCTGATAAGTGTAAGATGATATCCCACTGCAGTTATAATTGCATTTCCCCATGCAATATTAAACGTGTTTTTTATATCTGTTGGCTATTTGTGTGTCTTCTTTTGAGAAATGTCTATTTAGGTCCATTGCCTGTTTTTTAATTTTTTGTTTGTTTGTTTATTTGTTCTCTTGCCACTGAGTTATTTGAGCACATTAAATATTTTGGAAATTAACCCTTCATTGGATATTAAACTTGCAAATATTTTCTCGCAGTCTGTAGATTGGCTCTGTACACTGTTGTTTCCTCTGCTCTACAGATTTTTTTTTTTTTTTTGACAGGCAGAGTTAGACAGTGAGGGAGAGAGACAGAGAGAAAGGTCTTTCTTCTGTTGGTTCACCCCCCAAATGGCCGCTACAGCTGGTGCACTACGCCGATCTGAAACCAGGAGCCAGGTGCTTCCTCCTGGTCTCCCATGCAGATTCAAGGGCCCAAACATTTGGGCCATCCTCCACTGCCTTCTCGGGCCACAGCAGAGAGCTGGACTAAAAGTGGAGCAACCGGGACTAGAACCCGCTGCCCATGTGGGATGCCAGTGCCACAGGCGGAGGATTAACCAGGTAAGCCACCGGCACCAGCCCCTACAGATGTTTTTACATTTGATGTAATTCCCATTGTATATTTTTTGTTTATGTCACTAACCAGATCAAATTCGTAAAAGTTCTCCCCCTGTGTTCTCTTCCAGTCATGCTAGCTTCCAGTTTTAGTAATCCATCTTGGCTTGATTTTATATTTGAAGTAAAGTAGGGTTAATTCTTCTTTATGTAGATATCCAGCTTTCCTAACATGCTTTATTGCATAAACAAGTCCAGTAAAATTTCAGGATATTGAATCAACACACAAAAATCAATACTATTCCGGTGTATTGACAATAAAATATCCAAAAAAAGAAATCAAGAGACCAATCCAATTTACAATAGCTGCAAACATTACTAAGGAATATTTAACCAAGGAGGTGAAAGACTTGCTCATTGAAAATTATGAACATTGATGAAATAAATTCAGGAACACACAAATAAATGTAGAGATATCACATGTTCATGGATGGGGAAAATTAATATTTTTAAATTGTGTATACCACCCAGAGTGGTAGATTCAATACAAGATCTGTCAAATTCCAATGTCACTTTACATAAAAACAGGAAAGGCAATCCCCCAGATCATATGTAATCCCCCCAAAGTAACCAATCATATCAGGAGCAAAAATATTAATTCTGGATGTTTCATACTACCTGATTTCAAGTTAAACAACAAAGCTATTTGAAATTATTTGTGTACATACTGTGCTTAATAATGGATCTGTTCTTCAAAAGGTATGAAGGGGCTTGCTGGCTCTCCTAGAGTGATAAACATTTAAGAAGTGCAGGGTAGGAAGTAGGGTTGGGGCCATGGTATGGCCTCTGCATTACAAAATAAAGCCCTGGATATCCTCAAAAAATAATGGATCTGTAAGTTTCTGGGCAAAAGGGTCCATACCTTTTTTTTCTCTCATGGAGCTAAGTATAGTAAGATATTAGGGGCAGGCATTTTGTATAGTGGTTAAGATGCTCATACTCTATACCAGACTGGATTCAAGTCCTGGCACCAATCCCAATTTCAGCATCCCATTAAGGAGCACTCTGAGTGGTAGCAGATGATGGCTTAAGTAGTTGGGTCCTTGCCAGTCCAAAAGGAGACCCTGACTGGGTTTGCATCTCCTTATCTTCAGACTGACCCAGCCCTAGCTGTTGCAAGCATTTGGGGAAGGAAGCAGCTGATAGAGACCTTTCCATTTTGTAGCTCTCTGGGTCTATCTTTCTTTCTTTCTGCATCTCAAATAAATAAAATAAATTAAAAAAAAACCACAATATCACATTAGAACAAGTAAATGAATTCAGTGTACAGAGAAACAAGAAAGTTTTTATATCTACCTGCATACTAAATAGCAAAATAATATTGCTATTACTATCATAATTTATGAAATTGATGTTCACTTCTCCGAAATATGCTAGTGGAAATTTGACCCTATTATCTTTATCTTCTTTTCATAGAAATAGACATTGATCCAGACCATTTCTGTACTTTCAGGAAACATTCTATGAGAGCATGTGGATCAATTTCTACAAATCTATCATTAACACAATTAAAAGAAACTTTAAAGTGAATGCTTTAGTTGTAGTGTGTCAGAAAATGTCATCTTTGCATTGCAAAGTGAGCAGTATTTTATAGTTGACCTCACTAATCATGTGATGTATTAATTCAACCTGTGCTGTAACTTTTCCATTCCATTCTTTCTTGACATACTTTCTAAGGAAGCTTAATTTTTAAAATAAACACATAAGTATATCCTTAGAGAGTTTTATTTTAAATTGTTTTCCTGCTAGCAATAGCGCTATTACTCTGCTTCCCACCTTGAAATACTAAGCCAGGTGCAGAGACCTGTTGTTTCATACACAGTGATTGAAATAGAAAATGAGAAAATTTAAATCATTGTGTTCTTTCATCTGTTCAAAAATCAAAATCAAAACTCCAAACCTAAATTGTAACCTTTTCTATATGGAGGAAAGACCAGAGAAACAATAATATGTTATAAAAGCTTTATAATCATTAAAATTGAAGGGCCTGCATTTTAATTTTCACAAAGTTGCTCAGTGATAAATCCAATCTTTTAAAACATTCCAATATAGACACAAAATAATATTTTAGTAAGTGCATTGCATTCCTCATAATGACTTATAATGATCACTTTATAGAGTAGGTATTTAATAATAGTAGATGCTGCTTAGCTTTTTAAAATCTATTATTGTAGAAACATAATTGTTTGGAAATAACATGCATACAAAATATTTCAAGGACTTTATTAAATTTGCCCCAGTCTGACAATAAAGAAAATTGGAAGATAAAAAAAAAAAAAAACCTATTTGGGAAAAGTACCTAAGCAATATTGAACAGTTAGTAATTACTGTTAGTATAAGATCAAATGCTAAATGGTATGAAAAAATTATATGTGGCCAAAATCCAGAGGGCGAGAGATCGATGCATAATATGAAAAACAGGTTTAATCATAAACCATATTAAAAACTGTTTTAAACAATAATTTGAATTAGTACAGGTTTTCATGACTTTTATTATAGATAAATGGTCTTGCGGATGTTTTATTGAGCTGTATTTTTCTGATGTTCTAAGGCTGGAACACATGGGGTTATCTCAGACCTTATGCAAGTAACTGAATGCTTGATTGAACTCTTCCCCCTTCCTTTCTTGCCTCAGTTTCTCTTGAGGCATGAAGAAAAAAACAAATACTGCTTTGTAAAGTGACTTTCCAGAATATTGTGGCCAAGAGTTCTGTGACTGACTCTCAAAGAGGATAGAGAAGAAACAAGAGAGCTAAATGAGAAGAGAATTTCTGAAGAGGATTCCTTTGGGAAGAGGTGTGCTATGAATTCCATCTTACCATTGACTGAGAATGCGAAGAATGTCTGCTTTAACCTTAAACATAATGAGAAGGATTTCAATGAGATTACTTTGAGAGCTGGCTGTGTGTCCTTAGTAATTGAGAGGCTTAGAGGGTTTGTGCTTGAGGTCTGACCAAGAAAGCTAAAGGGACTAGTGTCAACAGAGAGAACATGTTTTTCTGAAAAGAACCTGGACTCATTTTTTCATAAGTCAAATTCCTGTGACGTCACACTTTGTGCTCTCTCAGAAGCCAACTCTGGAGCAGAGACTAGCTGGCTTGCAAGAAAAAAAAAAAAAAAAGAAAGAAAGAAAGAAAGAAAAACTCCGTGAGTACACTTTAGTACAACAGCTGTGAAAGGGGAAGCTGAGAGCTGAGCTGGGGCGTTAAATCATTTTTCAGATTCTGCTTGAGTTGGAGAAAGGGGCCAAGTCTCCTTGTTAATCAATCTTTGGACTTTGACTGCCCATGGATAGCTGAGAGTACCCCTCCCACCAACTAGGGATTAGTTATGTTATGTTATTATTATTATTGTTATGTTATGTTATTATTATTGTTATGTTATTATTAGTTATGTTCAACTAGGGATAGTCGTGTTCATGCAGTGCAATTCATGTTATAGAATGAATCACCTCATTTTATTCATTGAGAAGAAATCTATTATATAGATAGAGCAAAATTGTTTATTCAACTTGTTTTTGATATTTGGGCTGTTTTCATTTTTAGGCATTACAAATAAACTTTCCCTGAAGATTTGTGTATAAATCGCTGCAAGCACATATCCTTTCATTTCTATTTAGCAAAATGTCAGAGTAGAGTCCCTAGATTTACGTTTAATTTTTAAATACATGGTCAGACTTCTCATATGGCTACACCAATTTACATTCTCACGAACAATATGAGAGATCTTCAGTTTTTCCTCCTTCTCCACAAAACTTGTTATTGTCATTCATTTAAATTTTATCTATTAATATGTGTATCTCATATGTGCAGTAGTATCTCATAGTTGTTTAAAGTAAATTCCCTTAATGAAAAATGTGAAATAACTCTTAATGAAACTAGTTTGCATCCATTTGGAGGTGTCTTCATTGTCAAAGTATATTTTTAAAGATTTATTTATTTGAAAGGCAGAGTTACAGAGAGGCAGATGTAGAGAGAGAGAGAGAGAGGTCTTCCATCTACTGGTTCACTCCTCAGATGGCTGCAATGGCCGGAGCTGCACAGATCCAAAGCCAGGAGGCAGGAGTTTTTTCCAGTCTTCCATATGGGTTCAGGGGCCCAAGGACTTGAGTCATCTTCTTCTGCTTTCCCAGGCCATAGCAGAGAGCTGGATCAGAAGTGGAGCAGCTGGGACTTGAACCAGCACCAATATGGGATGCCGGCACTGCAGGCAGCGGTTTTACCTGATACACCACAGCACTGGCCCCTGTCAAAGTTTTTGTTAATCTTATTTGACATCTAATTATCTTGTATGATAAATTGTTTTCAAACACTTTGCCTATTTTTTAAAAAAATAGTTTTTTTTTTACTGAATTGTGCATGTAAATGTTAATTAATCTTCAATACTAGAATATTTCTGTAGACACTATTTCCTTATTTAAATTGAATTTATTTACTTATTTGAGAAGCAGAGACATTGAAAGAGACAGAGAGTGAGGTCAAGAGAGACAGAGAGAGAGATCTTGCACCCACTGGTTGATTCTCCAAATGCCTGCAAGAGCTGGGCCTCAATTAAGTTGAAACTGGAAGCCAAGAACTCCATTTAGGTCCTCTACATGGCTGGCATGAACCCAACTTCTCAAGCCATCATCTGCTGCTTCTCAGGTTGTTCATTAACAGAAAGCTGGACTCAGATTGGAGTCTAGGACTTGAACCCAGGCACATCCCTGATATGAGAAGCAGAAGTCTTATCTCACATTTTAACTGCTAGTTCAAATGTGCACCCCAAGATACTTTTAAAAGAAGTTGCTATTTTAGACACTATTATTTGAAAGTAAGGAGAAGCATTCCATCACCTTTCTCATAAAGAATGGATGTTTTAAAAATCTACTTTCAAATCTCTCTTTGTGAATCTAGGGTATCTCCATAACTCTCATCAGTCACGCCGACATTGGGGAGCACAGAGGAAAGCTCAGATCAGACATATGTTTTGAATGTTTAAATACAATTAAAATCAGAATTTACTTTTTAGAAAGTATAAAATATAAGAAATGCAAATTCCCATTTCAAGCGGCACTGTCAAACTTTTTTTTTAAAGATTTATTTTATTTATTTGAAAGATTGAGTTATGGAGAGAGGTAGAGGTAGAGATAGAGAGAGGTCTTCCATCCGCTGGTTCACTCCCCAGATGGCCACAACAGCCAGAGCTGTGCCGATCCGAAGCCAGGAGGCAGGAGCTTCTTCCAGGTCTCCCACGCGGGTGCAGGGGCCCAAGGACCCTATTGCTTTCCCAGCCCATAGTAGAGGTTTAATGGGAAGAGGAGCAACTGGGACTTGAACCGGCACCCATATGGGATGCTGGTGCTTCAGGCCAGGGCATTAACACGCTGCGCCACAGTGCTGGCCTCGGTATTGTCAAATTTTAATGTCCCAAGACTGCCTACTCTGTAATGGCCTCTTACTTCATTGTAAAGGCTTGTCACTTTGTTAATTTTTTCTGAATTTCAAATTACACACATACAAACAAGTAAGACACAATATTAAGCACTTTGTTTATATAATCTATCAGTAAATTATGGAAAAAATGAGGAGAACAAATATAGATGCTTTATAGACTTTTGCAAATTTGTTGAGTATACATCAATGTTTGACACAAGCAGGTGAGGGTCCACATTATCAGACTTGGGATTGATTTGCTTTATTAACATTTCAGTCTGAAATTTTTTCAAGTAACTGAATGTTTTCTTGGTTGACCTATATATAGCATTGATGGAAAACTGAGTTGGAGGCCGGCGCCGTGGCTCAACAGGCTAATCTTCTGCCTTGCGGCGCCAGCAAACCGGGTTCTAGTCCCGGTTAGGGTATAGGATTCTGTCCTGGTTGCCCCTCTTCCAGGCCAGCTCTCTGCTATGGCCAGGGAGTGCAGTGGAGGATGGCCCAAGTGCTTGGGCCCTGCACTCCATGGGAGACCAGGAGAAGCACCTGGCTCCTGGTTTTCGATCAGCGCAGTGCACCGGCCGCAGCCATTGGAGAGTGAACCAACGGCAAAGGAAGACCTTTTTCTCTGTCTCTCTCTCTCACTGTGCGCTCTGCCTGTCAAAAATAAAAATAATAATAAAATTAAAAAAACTGAGTTGGAATTTAGTGTGCTATGTTTGAAAACCAGACATCTATAATGTAAAAGCAGGACCTAGGCTGTCTGTCTCCCTTAGCCCAAGGAGTCCTTGCCTGTGCTCTGTCAAAAGGAATTCCCTGTCTTGAGGGAGTGATGCAACTAGTCCTACAAGGTTCCTACCAGGGATGAACTGTTGCATAGCAGGTAAAGCTGCCAACTGCAGTGTCTGCATCCCATATGGACACGGGTTGGAGTCTCAGCCACTCCACTTCCAATCCAGCTCTCTGCTATGGACTGGGAAAGAGGTACAAAATGGCCCAAATACTTTGGCTGCTGCACCTGTGTGGGAGACTGGAAGGAAGCCCCTGGCTCCTGCCTTCAGATTGGCACAGCTCCAGAGGTTACTGGCACTTGGGGAGTAAACCAGCAGATGGAAGAGACCCCCCCACCTCTGCCTCTCTGTAACTCTTCCTTTCAAATAAAGAAATAAATATATATTTTTTTAAAAAAATTCTTTCATTTAACAGGGATCACTTTTCAGTTAAATTTAAACACCTAGGAATAATTGTGTGTTAATTACACAGTTCAACCAATAGTATTAAATGGAACAAAAAACCAATTTGGGACATGCTCAATCGGACTTGCCCCAAAGGGTGGAGTTAGAAATGTGCCAGGGTATTCCAATACAATCCCATCAAGGTGGCATGTACCAATGCCATCTCACTAGTCAAAGTGATCAACTTCAGTTCACAATTGATCACACTGATAGGTCTGAGAGTCAAAGGGATCACACAAATAAGACAAGTGTCTGCTAATACTAACTGATAGAATCAAAAAGGGAGAGAATGATCCAACATGGGAAGTGGGATACATAGCAGACTCATAGAATGGCAGATGTCCTAAACAGCACTCTGGCCTCAGAATCAGCCCTTAAGGCATTTGGATCTGGCTGAAGAGCCCATGAGAGTATTTTAGGCATGGAAAGCCAAGACACTCTGGCAAAAACAAACAAACAAACAAACCACAAACCCTAAATGAAATATCTCTGCGAGTGAGATCCCAGTAGAAAGAACAGGCCATCAAAGAAGGAAGTACCTTTCTCTAAAGGGAGGAGAGGACTTCCACTTTGACTATGACCTTGTCTAAATAAGATCGAAGTCAGCGAACTCAAAAAGGCTTCCATAGCCTTGGCAACTCATGACTAGAGCCTAGGGTGATTACTGACACCATAAACAAGAGTGTCAAATTGTTAAGTCAACAACAGGAGTCACTGTGTACTTACTCCTCATGTGGGATCTCTTTCCTTAATGTGTTGTCCAATGTGAAGTAATGCTATAACTATTCCTGAAATAGTCTTTTATACTTTATGTTCTGTGTGGGTGCAAACTGATGAAATCTTTACTTAATATATACTAGATTGATCTTCTGTATATAAAGATAATTGAAAATGAATCTTGATGTGAATGGAATGGGAGAGGGAGTGGGAGATGGGAGGGTTGCGGGTAGGAGGGAAATTATTGGGGGGAAAAAGCCATTGTAATCCATAAGCTGTACTTTTGAAATTTATATTTACTAAACAAAAGTTTTAAAAAATAGTTCTTATCACCAGACACAGGAGTCATTTGCTTCTCCAATAGATAAGAACTTTAATGACCAGTATTGTCTGGGTTTGAAGCCCAGCTGTCCATCATAAATTTTCTAAAGAATATGGTACGACTGACCAATCAAAGGAAGGTTACGAGTACCACTGACCAAACAGAAACTTGGACATGACCTCTCAGCCCAAATTTCAATCTACAAGAATCTCCACCCCTACCTCCTAAGGGAGCTCAAGGATTAATCAATAGCTGCTGGCTTCCTTGCTGTACGTTTTGCAGTAAGTATCTACTTTCTTCCACCATGCCCTGGTTGGCTTTCTGTGAGTTGGGAAACTGTGCCTAGTTTGGAGGTTCTACAAAAATGCCTCCAACTAATTTTGAATGTTTTTCTGTAACACAAAGTGCAAATCTTGATGTTATTCTTATAAAGGAAATGTGAAATACTGGATATGTTACCAAGTCATGAATAAAGGGAGAATTGCAAAGGAAAACTAAATAGTAGAAAGGCAAAAATTTACAAATACAGTGAATTATAATTTTCCTGAATACCAAGTAAGGTTTTGATGTTCTGTGAATAGCTTTATAAATTTATGTGAAAATGAGATGAATGGGTGAAATGCAAGATATTAATATTGTGTCCTAACCTTTTAAAGAAAAAATAATTCATGCAGTGCTTTTGTTAGCATTGTATGTCCCTAAAGCATCATTGTATTGGTTTCAAGTTGTTCTTAATTGTGGCCTCTGTTACAGCATGTCTGTGTGCTTGTGTACTACTGAAAATGAGAGCTTGTTATTTTTAACTGCACTTTCCCAAATGTGCTAGATAAACATAGAAATCTGTTAATCTGTATTTCTCCAATGTACTATTTTGAAATTTTTACTCAGAGAAACTCAGGAGTCTGTAATGCTTAAAACATTTCAAATTTCTATAGCAGAAAAGTATGTTAGTTATAAAAATAGCATCAATTTTGGACTGATTATTGAAATGCTTATTCTGAAATTCAAAGCAGAATAATAGAAAATTGGAAACCATTTAATTAGCTATCATTCTCAATTAATGGAAAAAGCGTTGAAACTTATTGGGACTAAATCCTTTAACCTGACTGTTAATACTAAAATGTTAAGCTATCTTGATGTAGATCCAAATGACTGAGCTAAATTGTTAAGTGAAAATACCAAGCTTTTTTTTTTAAACTTTTATTTAATGAATATAAATTTCCAAAGTACAGCTTATGGATTACAATGGCTTCCCCCCTCCCATAACTTCCCTCCTTTTTAAAAAAGTAGGAAAAACCTTGGTGCTATGATTATTATGAGCCTTGACTAGTAATTAACTGCAGCATATAGAAATCAGATTTATGTTTGTCCATTGTCTTGTACGTGATTCTTCAATATTGAAGTAGAAAATTCTAGGAATCCATCAGTCTTCAATTTTGTTTGCAACTAGTCTTAATTTTCAGCTTTTGTTCTTAACATAGCCAGTACCTTGGTGAGGACGTCATCTAACACCTTGCTACTCAAAACCTGCTCAGCAGAGCAGCAGCATTAACCTTACCTGATAGCTTGTCAAAAATGTAAAATCCATCATGAAATAATATCTCATCATGGTTTTCATTTGTATTATCTTGTTGACTATGATTGTTAAGTGTTTTTACACATACTTATTAGCTATTTGAATATTTTCTTTTGAGAAAGATCTTCAAATCTTTTTTTCTATTTTTCAATCTGATTTATTTTGTGGAGAGGTTTTTTTTTTTTTTTTTTTTTTTTTACTTTCTTTTGTATTCTGGATGTTAATTCTCAGATGTAGAGTTGTCAAATATTGCCTTTCATTCTCTACATTGTCTCTTCATTTTGTTGTTTCCTTTGATGTGCAGAAAAATTTTTTAAAGGCCTATTTATTTATTTGAAAGGCGGAATTACAGAAAGGCAGAGGCAGAAAGAGAGAGAGAGAGAGAGAGAGAGAGGTCTTCCATCCACTTGTCCACTCTCCAGATGGCCACAATGGCTGGAGCTGTGCCAATCTGAAGCCAGGATCCGGGAGCTTCCTCTGGTTCTCCCACACACCCAAAGACCTGGACCATCCTCCACTGCTTTCCCAGGACTTAACAGAGAGCTGGATTTGAAGTAGAGCAACCAGGACTCAAACCAGTGCCCATATGGGATGCAAGCACTACAGGTGGTGGCCCCATCCACTATGTCCTAGCACTGACCCATAGAAAATTCTTATTTTGAGGTAATTCCATGTGTCTACTTTTTTGCTTTAGTTACCTTTGCATTTGGAGTCTTATCCAAAAATCCACTGCCTTTACCAACATCTGGAAGTGCTTTGTCTATGTTTTCCTCTAGTAGTTTCATAGTTTCAGATGTTATGTTTAATTTCTTGATCCATTTTGAGCTTATTTCTTATATATGGTGAGATATAAAATTCTAGTTTTATTCTTCAGCATATGTATATCTAGTTTTCCCTGGACCTCCTCGACCCAGTTAGGATGGCTGTTATCTAAAAAGGCAAAAAGTCTCAACTGCTGGTGAGGATACAGATAACTCTATTTTTTTTAAAGATTTATTTATTTATTTGAAAGGCAGAGTTACAGAGAGAGAGAGGGAGAAGGTAATTCAGAGAGAGATCTTCCATCCACTGGTTCACTCCCCAAATGGCCACAATGGCTGGAGCTGGTCCAATCCGAAGCCAGGAGCCATGAGCTTTTTCTGAGTCTCCCACATGGGTGCAGGCACCCAAGCACTTGGGTCATCTTCTGCTGCTTTCCCAGGCACATCAGCAGGGAACTAGATCAGAAGTGGAGCAGTCAGGACTTGAAGTGGTGCCCATACCAGATGCAATCAGTGGTGCCAGCCCCACAAAAGACTCTTACACACTACTGTTGGAAACATAATTTGGCACAGCCATTACAGAAAATAGGATAGAATTTCTTTCAAAAGTAGAAACACAGCTAAACTATCGTAAGTATATATCCAAAGTAAATGAAATTACTACATCAAAGAGGTAACTGCACTCTTAATGTTTACTGCAGCATTGCTCACAATATCCAAGCGATAGAATCAATAAATGTTTTCATTTGTCAATGAATAGAAAGAGAAAATGTGGTTAATACACACAATGAAATATTATTTAACCATAAAAAAGAATGAAAATTTTGTCATTTGCTACAACATGAATGAACTAGAGGATATGATGTTAAAAGAAGTACAGAAAGACGAATACTATTGACTGTCATTTGTATGTGGAGGGTAAAAAGTCAATTTCATGGGAGAGTAGAATAGTGATTACTGGAGACTATTCTAAGAGGACAAATGATAAAGTGACATTGAATAATGGGTACTAAAGTACAGTTTCATAGGAGGAATAAATTCTAGTGCTTTATGACAGAGTGGGTTGCTTATAAGTTTAACTGACTAACACAGTTTATAAATAGCCCAAAGTAAGAGTTTGTAGGCTCAAAGCATAAAGATATGATGAACATTTAAGGAGACAGATATGCTAATTAACTTGTTTCATCATTATATATTGAATAAAGGTATGAAATTATCACACTATACCACACAAAGATGTGCAGCTACTATGTATCAATTAAAATAAATTTTTAAAGATGTACAATCTGAAGTACTACTTTGGACTTACTGAATTAGAATGAGCATCTGCATGTTAATGAGATACCCTGATGTTTCCTATGCACATTAATGTGTGAGTAGCACTGGTCTAAAAGACTCTCATTTTCTGGGAAAGAGATGCGGTCTTGTAATTTAATTTTCCCTGCTGCTGCCTTTGTCCAGTAATTTGTTCTTCATTTTTTTTGGAATATCTTTTTATACTTTTAGCACTATTGATTCAGGAAAAACTTTAGATTAGGTAATGTTTGACTTTGCTATCTTCTGTTGCATATATATTAATAAAATATACATATATGTAGAAAGTGTATCTCACTTCCACTTTCATTTCATATTACCCCTTCCATTGCTCCACGATCCAGTCACACTGGCCTCCTATCTACCAGCTGAATGTGCCAAATTCTCTTCTACCTCTGGGCCTTTGGTCTTTGCTCAGTGTACACAGTTCAAAGCTTATCCATGTGTTCACATCAGATCTTTCACTTTTCTAAACTCAAATACTCTCTTCTCTTGGGTGTCTTTTGTGAAAAGCAGATGCTTTCTAATATCAGCTTCATCAAATATATGGTTGATATTTTTTAGAAATATATACATCACTCACAGAAATTACTAATAATGGGAAAATTTTGTATATTTTTCTTTTTCTGATTGTTTTCATCGAACAATGTTTGGTATTTACTAAGACTCATAATTATTCATGATAAGTAAAATAAGAAATCTCATTTTCTTATATTTTCTTTATTCTGCTCTTATAATTAGCTACACACATACTGAGGCAAACTACATCCCAGTCATTTTCCCAAGTGCTAGTAATTAGGTGAAAAAACCAAAAAACAAACAAAAAACCATTCTCAACTTCCAGAATTTTTATGATCTAGAGGAGAAAGATATGCATTGCAATAAACAAGTAGGATTTTGATAGAGGCAGAGGTTATTGTAGGTTGAAAAAACATGTGAAAAAACCAGAAATGTTTGTAAAATGATGAGCCTCCCTGTTGTTACTCAGTCTGAAATTATTCCAGTCATAGAAGAAATGTGCCAGGCATAAATATAAGTAAAACACAAGAAAATACAACAGTCTATGCATTACTAGAAGGAATGTTTAGGAAAGATGTAAGGTGGTGCAGCTGAAACTTGAATTTACATGTGAATAACTGATGAGAGACTGGTTGTCAAAAAAATCTTCTGAAATGGCTAAATTCTTCACTCTCTTCATTTGAATTCAAATAAAACAAAAACCATGGAAGCAAAATAAAATGTATTTTAAAGACCACTGTGAAAGACAAATTGGGCAAGACAGTTAAGGACACATTATCCTGGCCATTGCAACAGGGAGAATTTTCATTGATGGAGAACATCTCAATGAAGGAGACTAGGAGAAATTTATAAAGCCAGAGTGATTGAGGCAGGGTGGAGGTGGATCTTTTCATGGAAGATGCTTGGGCAGAGTGGCCTTTTACAATTTCTCAGAACACACATTGTTAGGAGGATTTCTTAGCCCTCTGGGTTTTCCAGAAGCATAGACTCAAGTTCAATACAGCCACCACAAACCTCCCTCCCTCTAACCATTTATAGGAGTAAAATCTAACCTTACATGGTTTTTCAATTCTGTCAGAATATATTTTACTGGTACACATATACTGGTTATAAAGATGATCCATCAGAGTATGAAAATCTAGGTGAAATTGAGAATGAATTAAAATACCATACTTTACTATGAGACTTTATATTTTAGAGTATAGAAAATTTAAGCCATAATTGAATGTTAGAGTATTTTGCAGCTTAGAAATAGTGAAGAATTACTGTCAGTGTAGTAAATGTTCTGTGGTTCAAAATTAATTTTCTAACTCTTTGAAATTATGTCATATCTGTTTAAAGTGGTATCTAATCCTGATATTTTAATGGTATCAAAGAAGAGGATATAACTGTGCTCCATAAATATTTCCTAATCATGTTAAAAAGATCTAAAATTAAGCTCAAACAATATTTACTATATATTAATACTCTAGAAGTTTCATTTAGAGTTTATATTTAAAATCAATTGCCTAGAGATGAAAAAATATTCACTTAAAAAAGAAAGAAATGGTTATTCTTTTTTTAAAGATTTATTTATTTGTTTTGAAACTCAGAATTACAGAGAGAGACAGAGAGAATCTTTCATCCACTAGTTCACTTGCAAGATGGACTCAGAAAAGCAGGAGCCAGGAATTTCATCGGGATTAACCATGTGGGTGGTAAAGGTCCAGTCACTTGGGTCATCCTCCTCTGCTTTTCCTAGGCCATTAGTAGGGAGCTGGATGGGAAATGGAGCAGTCAGGAAAGAAACTAACACCCAGAAGGGTGCTGGAGTCCCAGGCGGAGGGTTTAGCTGACACACCAACCTGAATAAAAGATTCTTAACAGAAAATGATTTTTGTCCTCCAAGGCACATTTAACAATGTTTGAAAACATTGGTTTTAATGAAATTACTTGGAGAGTTCTACTGACACCTAGTGGATAGACGCTAGAGAGAATGATAAACAGCCTACTATGCACATAACAGCTCCTAAAAAGATAATTGTTTGCTCTGAAATATCAATAGTTCTGAGGTTCTGAGTCTTGGAATTAAATAAATATCTATCTATCTATCTATCATCTATCTATGTATATTTCATCTATCTATAGATATATATCAATAAGTGCTTATGTCTATAAAGATCTAGATAGTATGCATCTATATGCCTGTTTATAATTTTAATTTAAAATTTCAAAATCTTGCTCCTCATTTTACTGATTAGAAAAACTAGTATAGTCTTTCACTATAATCTTTGAGAATATGGCAACATATTTACCCCATTTCCAGTGGGGTAAAAATCTTTTGGTTATAACTAGAATTCAAAAATGGCTTTCGTTTTGTTTTAAGATCCCCAGTCCAAAATGACAAGAGCAGCAATACAAAATAAATAAATAAATAAATAAATAAGTAAATAAAGTTGACAGCAAACAATTAAATCTTCACATTCTAGAACATTATCAATTTTATCATTTCCCAACGTTGAAGGAAGTAATGAAAAGAGATTTGAAAGTTCTTAGAGGTAACCATTTGTTTTGACACAAAGAGTGAGACAGAGAATCAGAAAGAATAAAAATATTTTTCTATATTTCAAGATTCACAGATGCAAATGTAACTATGTGAAAAGGACATTATAATTTGAATTGGGGTGGAGAATCAACATCTTCCACAGAAAGTGATCATAGAAACTCAGTCAAGGAAAATGTAGTCAATGAAATTATAGGAAGCTCAAAGCAAAATCAGGAATTCTAGATTCTTTTTTATTTATTTATTTATTTTTGACAGGCAGAGTGGACAGTGAGAGAGAGACAGAGAGAAAGGTCTTCCTTTTGCCGTTGGTTCACCCTCCAATGGCCGCCGCAGTAGGTACGCTGTGGCCGGCGCACCTCGCTGTTCCGATGGCAGGAGCCAGGTGCTTCTCCTGGTCTCCCATGGGGTGCAGAGCCCAAACACTTGGGCCATCCTCCACTGCACTCCCTGGCCACAGCAGAGAGCTGGCCTGGAAGAGGGGCAACCGGGACAGGATCAGTGCCCTGACCGGGACTAGAACCTGGTGTGCCGGCGCCGCAAGGCGGAGGATTAGCCTGTTGAGCCACGGCGCCGGCCAGGAATTCTAGATTCTTATAACTGCCATGTTTTGCATTGTTTCAAGAGAGATATTCAAAAGTTATAGTTAGCCACATCAGAAATTTTGTAAAGAAAAAATACAAAGAACAAAGGCATTGAAAGTGCCAAGAAATTGAAATTTAGTTAATAACAAAGAAAAAAGATGGCAACAGGAGAAAATCATTGCTGCTATGTGTGCACATCTAGATGTATCATCTGATTTACCTAGTCCTTTCTGAATTATAATTGATGAGATATATTGACATTTGGAATTCATAAGCCATTTGTCCACTTAAGCAAAGTTTTCCAAGTTAAAATATCATTCCTCCATATCATTTCTCCATATTTGTGGCTAAAATAGGATGAAATATTGAAAAATAAACAGGCAGAATGAATAACAACTCACCCACATTTGAGCACTTGAGGAGAGTCAGTCTGAACTTAACTCAAAAGCTGATTATACTTAATAAAATATGACATAGACAACTGCTGAAATTTTTTTTTCATCAATTTCCTTAAACAATTTATAAAATTTTGATTACATTTGTCAGAGTAAAATTAAAACTTTAATGTACATCATGACCACCTGGAGAGATTTTAAAACACGGGTTGCTCCTCATTCACTAACCCTTGCCCTGATTTCTGCTTTGGTAGTTCTGGAATTCTAGTAGGTCCCCAGTGAAACACATGCTGCTGGGGCGGAGTCGACACATTTTGAGAACCACTCTCAATAAAGAATATCAGATTAAGAGGAGAGCATTTGGCACTGTGGTAAAGTCTTTGCTCGGGATGTATGAATTCCATGTTGAAGTCCCTGGATTCAGTTCCTCACTTCTCTTCCAATTCAACTTCTCACTAGTATGCACCATAAGAGACAGGAGATGATGGTGCAAGTAGCTGAGTCCATGCCACTTACATGGGAGACCTAGACTGGGTTCTGAGCTCTGGGCTTCAGCTTGTCCCAGACTCAGCTTTAGTGGGCATTTTGGAAGTACATCAGTGAATGGAATCTTTCTTTCTCACTCTCTCTCTCTCTTTTTCAAAATTAAATATTTTTAAAAAGCAATGTTAGATTAAGTGTCATGTGATCTGACCAGGTGTCAGATAAGGAATTTTTTTTAACTATTTTACCTTTGTGAAACTCCTTACCTATAAATTAAAGAGGTTGAATGGTTGTTTAGTCCATTTTATGTTACTGTAGCAAAATACCCCAGACTGGTTAATTTATAAGAATAGATTTCTGTGAAGTCCTGTATCAAGGAGTCGGCATTGAGCAAAGACATTAGTGCTGTATTAAGACGTGGTGGAAGGTATTGCATAGCCAGCAAACACATGAGCTCAGGTCACTCTTCCTCTTATAAAGCCACTAATTGCTTAGTAGGGGGAACCCAACCTTATAACTTCTTCTAACCCTAATTTTCTCCCAAATACCCACTCTATACAGCATCAACACGGATTTGAGGATCAAATGCCTAACACATAGTTTTTATGTGGACCCATTCTAGTCATAGGAGATGATATCTTTACCATAGAAATAGAGAGCACCCTAGTTAAGTTAATAATGACTGCGATCTCAAATAGAAAATATTCTTACTCTTTAGAAGAGAATGAATGTTTGTCTCTGCTATGATTAATTGATTAAATTCGATCCTGAAGCTTTAACACTGAGTCAGCAAATTGAATGTCCAGTTATTAACCCAGCTCATTATCTTTGATGGTGATTTGGAGACCATTGTTCCTTCCTTTGGTATCTCACGATATCCTCTGAGAACTGCAAGATATTTTTCACGATATGTTTTCCAATTTCTGGTCTCATTTTTACCAAAAGAGCTTTTGGTCTTTATTTAAGTTAATATGCAATTCTTAATCACATATTTCCAAAGAGGTCTCAGTGCTGTACAGAGATGTTTGCCTCTTAATTGATGGTAAATCCACCTTACAATTCATGTTTTGGAATTATCATAAAGCTCCATATTGCAAACTTGATAATAGATAAACTCAAGAGACTTTAGACTTCAGTGCACATAATGATGGTTGGGCCATTGCAGTGAGATGTTTATTTGGGAATCACTGGCCTTGTTCATTTAGGGCAGAAGTGAACACAGTTTTCATTGCTAACAGAGAACCTAGTGGTTAAAACATTTATTGCTCTGTCAGCATTTTTACTGAGCTAAACTGCTTATTTTTGCTTTGAATTTGGAAAGGAATTTATCTTTATCATTGGCAAAGGACTCAATTTGTGAAGACTTTTGTGACTAACTAGAAGGGTAAAATTTGGTCGAGAGATGAGATGGTGTGACAAGAGAATGGCTATTTGCTGAATGATGTGTACAACTCCTTATTAGTAAGCAAATTTGAGGGTCTTTTATATAGTATAAATTAACTTTGATATGAAAAGTAAAAAAAAAAAAGTACTTCTGCTTCAATGCAATTTATCTTTCCAGTCACATTTTCTTTGGAGTTCCAGAGTTAATGATTATTTATTTTAATTGAATGAGTAGATTTAAGTTGATTAAATATAGAGAATTGAATTTCAGGATTGATGAATAGTGCCACTAATCTGAAGAAAGCTAAGTATGTGAACAGAAAAGAATATCTAATGATGACAGATAAAAATTAAGAATGTGAACTTTGTAAATATGAAATTTACCTTTTAGACTCAAAGTTTGAAGTTATGCCACATGTGTCCACCTTACTTAGGTTTTTCTGTCTCTTGATGTGGCTCATGATACTTCAGAGTATCTGAATATTTATGAGACCACTAACTATAACAAATACTACTTAATGTACACAGCATTAACTCATTTGTTCCTAATTTCTCTAAGCAGATAAATTTTTATCATAGCTAACATTTGATTGAAAATGACAGCTCAGAATAGGAAGGAAATTCATACTGGTAATCATTACAGTAAATTCTGGAATTGGCTTCTTTCTAGTGGTATGATTTTGTGAAAGTTTTTTAACCTCATTGGATTTCAGTCTCCTTAATTTAAAAATTATAAAATTTAACATCTATTCCTTTCAAGATTCTGCCTTTTATATTTTTGTCAATGAGTCTTGGTTATAGTTGGGTCACTCAGTATACTGCCTCAAACTGAAAAACGAAGGAGCAGGTATTTCTCTCAGCAGTTAAGCCAATCCTTGGGACATGGAAACTATGTCAGAGTGGTTCCTCTGTTGCTAATAAAACTTCCTGCTATTATACACCCAGGGAGGCAGCAGGTGATGGGGCAAGGATCTGGGTCCCTGCCACACACTTCAGAGATTTGGATGAAGCGCCAAGATCCTGATTTCAGTCTGGCCTAGACCTACACATTGCTAACATTTGGACACTGAAACAGCTGATAGAAGATCTTTTTGTCTCTCTTCCTTTCCAATAAATTGAAAATAAATTTTAAAAAACTGAGGATATTTTAAAATTACATTGATACAAGCAAAGATTCATATATTAAAATATTATAGGCTTGGTGTTATATGGATATGAAATATATACATATATATTATCTTTTATGTTGGCTACTGGGTTGACAATGTTATTAGTTTTTTTACTCATTTAGTTTTTAATATCTAATGCATCATTATTTTAATATAATGTATTTTTTGTTTCTTACATTCTTCAGGAAAAAATCCTGAAGAAAGAATGTATGGTTAGCTGAAATCTTTAAAATGTAATGATGAAAGATGTTCTAGGTTTACATAACAGGATAATGCCTAATAATTTTATTTTGTTATTTTCTCACACTGATAATTTTGTTTTTCAGAAAGAAAGCACTAAACATGACAACATAAATACATAACAATCAGGTTTCAGAGATTCTACTAATGTCTTTAAGATATTGTTACAGTGCTCTTATTTAGACTAAGAAAGACTTGTGAACTGCTTTTCAGTCTAATCAAATGGATTAAGCTCTATGAATACCTTCGTTGAGATTTTCTACTGGAAACTGACAGTTCTTTGTAGGGAAAAAAAAAAGCAAGTTCAGAAGTCTTTGCAGGACAATCTGGTTTTCAAAGCTCTCTCCCTACTAAAAGATTACAAATATGACATACAATCATGATTTGCCTAACTTGCATAAGGAGAGATTGCTATATGTTATGTGGATTATAATTCTAAAATGTATTTTAGGCAATCAGAGATAATACTAAAGACTGCATTTTATGTGCAAGTAAATGTGTAATTCATATTTATATATTAGAGTCTTACAAAGCAATTAGTATGATTTCCTTAACATCAAATCTATGAGAAAATAACAGAATTATGGAGGATTTTTCGTTGACTGTCATTATCTTGTATAGAATATTCTCTGAAAATACAAATTATATTTACTTGACAGCTTTCTTTTTAATATATGACTCTTTTTGGATTTGTGAATAGAGCCTCCACGAACTTCTCGTGTAATAACATTTCCAAGTATTTTTGCTATGTATTAATCTTATAGGATGTTTAACACTGAGAATCAACTTAAACTTGACCGGGCAGCATTCTTTCAATTTTATTGTCTCCTCTGCTGGCCTGACCTCATTAATGAGAGGCTGACTGTCACAAGGCAATGAGGACTGCCCATCAGTTATGTAGCTTAGTCAACTGTGTAAAAGAACCTCATTGATTTGCTTTTTTTGTACCCTTTGTGAATCTTGACATATCTTGAGCTTCTTAGTGATACTGCCTATTTCACCACTTCTAAACCTTTTGTGCCATTTTACTAACCATTCTGGAGTTTATTTTCTATATTTAGTAAGTCACTTGCAAAGTAATTCCCACTTTAGCAGCTAATTGGTGCAAAAGCAGTGTAACAGCACTATTAAAGGCAAAAACATTGGAAATGTTAGGAAATTAGAAACTACATTCACCTATTTCTTTATTTTTGAAAAAAATCGAAGGTTAAAAAGCAAATACACCGTTGGTGTTGGAAAATAAATAATAAGTATATAAATAAAAGGATTAAAGTAATTATAGAGTAATATATGTCTTGTTTTGATATCTCTATCTGCAATGCTTTTCAACACCAACCACCAATTTTCTGAATCTCTAGACACCAACTGGGTTTTCAGCAATTCAATTTGTTTCCGATTGATTCTAACTTACTTGAGATTAGTACAGATCTCACAGTTTGAAGACAGTCCCACAAAATTGTCTGCATTTCGGACCCATAGCCAGTCTTGAACCACTCATGGACCAGGCCCGCTGCTTATACATTGAGGGTGCCTACAGCCCTTCTCCTAATGTTTGAAAATTTGCCAGAAGGGCTCACGAAATTCAGAAAGACAATTTAATATTTTTTTTGCTTATTATGAAGAATGCAATTCAAAAATAGACAAATGGAGAAGACAGAGCCAGGAATGGGGGTGGAGGATTGTGAGGTAGATGTGCACAGAGCTTCCGTTCTCTCTCTGGGCCTCCCATCTTCCCAACATCTGGATGTTTTCTCAGCCTGGAAGCTCATCAAATAATAAATGTGCAAGACTTATTATAGAGCTCACTCTCCAGCCACTGCTCCCCTTTTCTGAAGTTACTTGGGCCGAAACAACGACTCCTCCAGTCATTTGATCTTTCTGGCTAACAGCCCCATATTGAGATTATCTTGGGAGCCCTAATTTAATTTAATTCACTAACATAAACTCAAGTGTGATAAAAAATAATTCATTATGAATAATAAAAGTTATTGTTATGACGTAGGAACTTTGAAGAGTTTTAGGAATTTTGTTACAGGCATGTTGGCTAAAAACCAAATGTACTTATACCATGTTATTCTAATACTAGTTTTAGAAATCTAGTTTGAGCCGGCGCCGCAGCTCACTAGGCTAATCCTCTGCCTTGCGGCGCCAGCACACCGGGTTCTAGTCCCGGTCGGGGCACCAATCCTGTCCTGGTTGCCCCTCTTCCAGGCCAGCTCTCTGCTGTGGCCAGGGAGTGCAGTGGAGGATGGCCCAAGTGTTTGGGCTCTGCACCCCATGGGAGACCAGGAGAAGCACCTGGCTCCTGTCATCGGAACAGCGCGGTGCGCCGGCCGCAGCGTGCCTACCGTGGCGGCCATTGGAGGGTGAACCAACGGCAAAATGAAGACCTTTCTCCCTGTCTCCCTCTATTGTCCACTCTGCCTGTCAAAAAGAAAAAAAAAAAAGAAAAAAAAAAGAAATCTAGTTTGTATTCTTCCCATTTTTTTTGTGTGTGTGAGCTCAGGATGAGACTTGATTGGAGTCAAGGAAACAAAAAAGATATTATATATTATGCAAATTAATCAATAAATTAAAATCTAAATAACCATTACATAAATTTAAAACATTAGATATATTTTATAGTTCTTTTTATTTTATATTAATGAGATAATTCTTCCTAAAACTTACAAAATGTTCCCTGAGAGAAGCATTTCACAATTTATTTAAGTATTCATCATTGATGAACATTTAATAATTTTCAGTTTTCATTTTTATCAGTGATGCTGCAATTAATATCACGGTGTATATAGATTGAGCCATTTCCATATGACAAATTATTTTCTGGAATAAATAATATGCATGTTTAAAATGATCCTTTAAAAAGTATATAGCAATATACATTAAAGTTTATATTCTATGATTTTCCCATTTCTTCATAATCATGACTTTAAAAAATAATAATGTCAATGTGTTGGTTGAAGCATGTTTTGTTTAAACTTGGCTGTTATCCCAGAACCTCACATAATTCCTAATTAAGTGTCACTTGTTGACAGCATAATATCATATGGTGTATCAGGAATGTGTGCTGAAATTGATCAAGTTTATTTAGAGGTTGGAGATCTTTTACTATTCTTATTATCTAAACTCCTTATTCTATTACAGCATGGATGTTGGAAGCCACAGCTAAGAAGCAGCCACTAAAAATCTGTGCTTCTCTAGTTCTTTTGGGGACAAAGGAAGAAACTGAAAGAATATGTAATGTTTGCCCTCATGGATAGTTAAACGCATTATTTTACTTCAATTTCAAAAATAACAAAAGTAAAAAGTTTAATTAAGGGGCTATCATACAATGTGAGAAAGATCATTATGAAGGATCAAATAAAACTAAGAACACACATGCAAAATAAAGAAAGCTGTGATTACAAACTTCAAGAAAACTTTTTCCAAAAATGAAAAAAAAAAAAAAAAGGCAATGTAACTAGAGTACACTAACTGGCTCAAGGTTAACTGTATTTAACTACTAACAATGAAGCAAGCACTGAATACTGATTTGAGCATTAAAATAAAATAATTTCACTGAGTGTATATGGTAGGTGGGTATAATATCTAAATCTGTATTTTAAAGAGAAGGTAATTGTTAATCTTTTAAATGATAAATTGAAAGTTGATAGAATTTGCATGTAATTTAGAAGTATAAAATTAAAAGGATAAATGGTTAAAAGGCTTCAAATCCCCTAATTCTGAGGAGCAGAATTGAAAAGTGGCCTGTTTTTCATTTAAACAATTTAGGGTTTTTTTTTTTTTAAATTGAATTTGAATTTTTAATTTAAATTTCCTTTTTGTATGATTTTTTATATAATTTGATAAAAGCAATATAATTATTAAATGTAAAAGTAAAGGAGAAATGAATTAATGGAGAGAAGTTCCTCACAAGCCAAACTAGAGCGAAAGAGAGAAACAGAATGAAGGAGAATGGAAGATGGAGAAGGAAAGAGACAGACAAAAAATAGAGAGAGAGATTCTGAATTTATTTGATAAAATCTGTATTTTATATTTATAGACAATATTTGCAATGTTCTCATAACTACTTTTCTTTATCTTAGTATTTGGGAAATTTAATCTCTCCAGAAATATCTCATCCCCCACATCACTGTCTTTCCCATGTGTTTCATAAGTCAGTTATGACAACCACAATCCAGCTAGTCTGCTCTGTAGAGCTTTGTAGTCAGCTTGGAATCGTCATCCTTTTTATTTTTACAGATCCAAATTCCTACCAGTTCCATCTAATATATATCCACTCTGTCCTCTCTATTCCTCCCCATTATTGTCATGTTTTGAGTCTATTTTTTCTTGTCTTGGTTATTTCTTTTTTTCTTTTTTTTTTTTAATTTTTTATTTGACAGATAGAGTTATAGACAGTGAGAGAGAGAGACAGAAAGAAAGGTCTTCCTTCCATTGGTTCACTCCCCAAATGGCTGCTACGGCCGGCGTTGCACCAATCTGAAGCCAGGAGCCAGGTGCCTCTTTCTGGTCACCCATACGGGTGCAGGGGTCCAAGCACTTGGGCCATCCTCCACTGCCTTCTTGGGCCACAGCAGAGAGCTGGACTGGAAGAGGAACAACTGGGACTAGAACCCGGCACCCATATGGGATGCCGGTGCCACAGGTGGCGGATAAACCAAGTGAGCCACAGCACAGGCCCCCTTGTCTTGGTTATTTCAAGATTTGTAATCTTAAAATACCAGATATATCTCTTTTATTATTAATTATTTTATTATGAATAATATCAAATATACATAAAAGTTGTGTTTCTACACAGCTCCAAATTTTAAATATTACTGTTTTGCTCTATATTAATGCCAGTGACATAATATGTGAACTTATTCAGATCAGCTAGTGTCTGTATTCCTTCACACTACTTTTTGTTAGCTGTAATTTTTTAGAGTAAATAAGTATTATGTATTATCTTATTTGTGAACCATTATTTAATTTTAGGTATAGATTATGATTATTATTTCCTTGACACAAATCCTTATGCTCATGTATATTCAAATATTTTAATTGAAGCTTAGTTACAAGAAAAGACTTATTAAAAACAACATGCTTTGTTTATAATAGCTTGTAAATTATGTGTTTCAAAGTAAGTTTAGGGGCAGGTGTTTAGCGTGGCAATGAAGTCTCTTGTGATATCAGCAATCCATATCACAGTGTGTGGTTTGACTTCTGGTTTGGCTTTCATTCCAGCTTTCTGCTAATGTGCTCCCTGGGAGGCAGCAAATGAAGGTTCAAGTACGTGGTTCCCTCGTGGGAAATGAGGCTGGAATTCCTGGCTCTTAACATCAGCTTGGTCAAGCACTGGCTCATGTGGGCATTAGGGGAGTGAAACAGAGGAGAGAAGATCTTTCTCTTTCTCTGTCTCTTTCTTACTCAGAAATTATGTCTTTCAAATAAATTTTAAATGAAAAAGTTTGGTTGTAAATGAAATCCTAGACTCTCATTTTATTTTGTTATCTTTCCTAAAGATATTACTATTGTCTGGCACGTTACATTTGAACAATCTGGTAATAATCAGATTTTTTTTTTAGGTCCCTTGGTCTTTCTATCTATAAGGGCAAAATAGATCTCTACTGTTAAAGTTTGATAGTTACACCAATTTGCCTTGGTTTTGCTCTTCTGGGTCAGTTTTCCAGGTATGTAGTTGGTGTTTCAATACTTTTTCAATATTGTTCACAATCTTCTTTAATTTAAAAAAAAAAAAAAAACCTTATACTGTTTGGTGGTCATTGTATTTCATTGTTTTACCTCTATTTCCACATCATTTGAAGCCTTTGTGTATGTTTCTATTTTTTTCAGAAAAATATAATTTTCTCCTTTACATTTTCTGCTTCACTTAATAAGGAGACTAAAACTTTTAATTTAGTTTTTATTTATGATTGTTTTCTTTTCTTCTATTCTTTTTTTTTCCTTTTTTTTGTTTTTAATTAACTTTATATACAGAAGACCAACTCTATACTAAGTAAAGATTTAACAAATTTAACAATTTGCACCCCCCTACACACAAAGTATAAAGAACTGTTTAAAACAAAACAAAACAAACAAAAAAAAAAAACCAAGTCTTACAGTTAATTCTCATATTACAATTACTTAAAGACAGAGGTCCTACATAGAGAGTAAGTGCACATTGACTCTTGTTGTTTATTTAACAATTAATACTTTTATTTATGAGGTCAGTGATCACCCGAGGCTCTTGACATGAGCTGCCAAGGCTACAAACTCTGTCAGTATTTATACAGGGCCATAAGCAAAGTGAAAGTCCTCTCCTCCCTTCAAATAAATGTACACACTTCTTTGATGGTCCCTTCTCTCCACTGGGGTCTCATTCACAGAGATCCTTCATGTAGAACATTTTTTGCCACAGTGTCTTTACTTTCCATGCCTGAAATGCTCTCATGGGCTTTTCAGCTAGATCTGAATGCCTTAAGGGCTGATTTTGAGGTCAGAGTGCTGTTTAGGGTGTTTGTTATTTTATGAGTCTGCTGTGTGGCTTGCTTCCCATGTTGGAACTTTCTTTTTACTTCTATCTATTGTTATTACCAGACACTTGGTCTTATTTATATGATCCCTTTGACACTTAATCCTATCTATATAATTAATTACACACTTAATATGATCACTTAATCAAATAAGATGCAGTTAGTACCACCTAGCTTAATGGGATTTGGAGTCCCATGGCAAGTTTTTAGCTTTACCCTTGGGGTAAGTCCAAGGGAATGTGTGCCTAACTGTATATCTCCTCCCTCTCTTATTCACACTTTTTTTTTTTTTTTGACAGGCTGAGCGGACAGTGAGAGAAAGAGACAGAGAGAAAGGTCTTCCTTTGCCGTTGGTTCACCCTCCAATGGCCGCTGCAGCCGGCACGCTGTGGCCGGCACACCACGCTGATCCGATGGCAGGAGCCAGGAGCCAGGTGCTTCTCCTGGTCTCCCATGGGGTGCAGGGCCCAAGCACTTGGGCCATCCTCCACTGCACTCCCTGGCCACAGCAGAGAGCTGGCCTGGAAGAGGGGCAACCGGGACAGGATCGGTGCCCCGACCGGGACTAGAACCCGGTGTGCTGGCGCCGCAAGGTGGAGGATTAGCCTCACACTCTTATTTTTACTGGGATCTCTTTTCTATTGAATTTATACATTTATGATTAATTCTATGTTAAGTAAAGTGTTCAAACAATGGCTTTGAGAATAAAGAAATAATAAAAAATAAGATAATAAGCTGTGTCTTGACAGTCAAGACAAGGGCTGTTCAAGCCATTACTTCTCATAGTTTCAATTTCCACTTCTACAGGTTTCCTTTAGTGTACTCTGTTAGTTGTCAAATATCAGGGAGTACATATGGTAATTTTCCCTTTGGGATTGGTTTATTTCAGTAAGTATAATGTCTTCCAGATTCATCCATTTTGTTGTAAATGACCAGATTTCTTTTTTTTTTTTTTTACCACTGTGTAGTATTCCATAGAGTACATATCCCATAATTTCTTTATCCAGTTTTCTGCTGTGGGCATTTAGGTTGATTCCATGTCTTAGCTATTGTGAATTGAGCTGCAATAAACATGCAGGTGCAGATAGCTCTTCTACTTGCTGATTTAATTTCACTTGGGTAGATTCCGAGGAGAGAGATGGCTGGGTTGTATGGTACAACTATATTCAGATTTCTGAGGTATTTCCAAACTGTCTTCTATAGTGGTTTTACCAGTTTGCATTCCCACCGACAGTGGACTAGTGAGCCTTTTCCCCACATTCTCACCAGCATCTGTTGTTAGTTGATTTCTGTATGTAAGCCATTCTAACGGGGGTGAGGTGAAATCCCATTGTGGTTTTGATTTGGATTTCCCTGATGGTTAGTGATCCTGAACATTTTTTCATGTGTCTGTTGGCCATTTGGATTTCCTTTTTTTGAAAATGTCTGCTTAAGTCCTTTGCCCATCTCTTAACTGGATTTTTTTTTTTTTTTTAGTTTATTGATCTCTTTGTAGATTCTGGTTATTAATCCTTTATCAGTTGCTTAGTTTGCAAATAATTTCTCCCATTCTGTCAGTTGTCTCTTCACTTTCCTGAATGTTTCTCTTGCTGTACAGAAACTTCTCAATTTAAAGTAATCTCATTGTTAATTTGGCTTTGACTGCCTATGCCCCTGGGTCTTTCCAAGAACTTTTTTCCTCTGCCAATGTCTTGCAGGGTTTCTCCAATGTTCTCTAATAATTTGAAGGTGTCGGGTCATAGATTGAGATCTTTAACCTATATATATATATATATATATATATATATATATATATTTTTTTTTTTTTTTGACAGGCAGAGTGGACAGTGAGAGAGAGAGAGAGAATCAGAGAGAAAGGCCTTCCTTTTGCCGTTGGTTCACCCTGACGTGAGGCCGGCACGTCACGCTGATCCGAAGGCAGGAGCCAGGTGCTTCTCCTGGTCTCCCATGTGGGTTCGGGGCCCAAGGACTTGGGCCATCCTCCACTGCCTTCCCGGGCCACAGCAGAGAGCTGGCCTGGAAGAGGGGCACCCAGGACAGAATCCGGCACCCCGACCGGGACTAGAACCTGGTGTGCCGGTGCCGCAGGTGGAAGATTAGCCTTTTGAGACATGGCGCCGGATCTTTAACCCATATTGAGTGGATTTTCTGCAAGGTGTAAAGTAGGGGTCTTACTTTATACTTCTGTAAGTGGAAATCCACTTTTTCCAGAACTATTTGTTGAAGACATTGTCCTTCCTCCAGTGATTGGTTTTAGCTCCTCGGTCAAATATAACTTGGTTGTAGATGATTGGATTGATTTCTGGTGATTCTGTTCTGTTGCATTGGTCTATCCACCTATTTTTGTACCAATACCGGCTGTTTTCATTATAACTGCTTTGTAGTAAATCTTGAAATCTGGTATTGTGATGCTTCCAGCTTTGTTTCTGTTGTATGAGATTGCTTTAGCTATTCGAGGTGTCCTATGCCTCTATATGAATTTCAGCATCATTTTTTCCAGATCTGAGGAGAATATCTTTGGTATTTTGATTGGTATCACATTGAGTCTATAAATTTCTTTTGGAAAAATGGACATTTTGATGATATGGAGACTTCCAATCCACGAACATGGAAAATTTTTCCATTTTTGGTATCCTCTTCTATTTCTTTATTTAAGTTTTTGTAATTTTCATCGTAGAGAACTTTGACATCCTTGGTTTAGTTTATTCCCAGGTATTTGATTATTTTTTAGCTATTGTGAATGGGTTGAGCTTAGAAGTTCTTTCTCAACTATGGCATTGTCTGTGTATACAAAGGCTGTTGATTTTTGTGCATTGATTTTATATCCTGCAACTTTGACAAACTCTTCTATGAGTTTCAATAGTCTCTTAGTAGAGTTTTTTGGATCCCCTAAATAAAGAATCATATCATATGCAAAGAGGGATAGTTTGACTTCTTCCTTCTCAATTTGTATCCTTTTAATTTCTTTTTCTTATTTGATGGCTCTGGATAAAACTACCAGGATTATATTGAATAGCAGTGGTGAGAGTGGGCATCCTTGTCTGGTACCAGATCTCAGTGGAAATGCTTCCAACTTTTCCCCATTCAATAGGATGCTGGTTGTGGGTTTTTCATAAATTGCTTTGATTGTGTTGAGGAATGTTCCAATTTATTGAGAATTTTCATCATGAAAGTGTGTTGTATTTTATCAAATGCTTTCTCTACTTCTAATGAAATAATCATATGGTTTTTGTTCAGTAGTTTGTTAATGTGGTATTTCACATTGATTAATTTGCATATGTTGTACCATATATGCATACCAGGGATAAATCCCATTTGGTCTGGGTGGATCATCTTTCTGATGTGTTATTGGATTTGGATTCTTTTTTTTTAATTAAACTTTTAATTAATGAGTATAAATTTCCAAAGTACAGCTTATGGGTTACAATGGCTTCCCCCTCACAAAACTTCCCTCCCACCCACAACCCTCCCCCCTCCCGCTCCCTCTCCCCTTCCTATCACATCATGATTCATTTTCAATTCTCTTTATATACAAAAGATCAGTTTAGTATATATTAGGTAACGATTTCAACAGTTCGCCCCCATATAGCAACACAAAGTGAAAAAAAAAAATACTGTTGGAGTACTAGTTATAGCATTAAATAAGAGTGTACAGCACATTAAAGACAGAGATCCTACATAATATTTTTTTTAATTAATTAATTATCTATGCCATTTCCAATTTAACACCAGGTTTTTTTTTTTTCATTTCCAATTATCTTTATATACAGAAGATCGATTCAGTATGTAATTAGTAAAGATTTCATCAGTTTGTACCCATGCAGAAACACAAAGTGTAAAAATACTGTTTCAGTACTAGTTATAGCATCACTGCACATTAGACAACACATTAAGGACAGATCCCACATGGGATGTAAGTACACAGTGACTTCTGTTGCTGACTTAACAATTTGACACTCCTGTTCATGGCGTCAGTAATCTCCCTAGGCTCTAGTCATGAGTTGCCAGGGCTATGGAAGCCTTTAGAGGTATGTGTGATTTCATAGTAGCTTTACTGAAATATAATTCATGTATCATAAAATTAAACTTTTAAAATGCATGATCCAGTGCTTTTTAAGTATATAGTGTTGCACAACAATAATAATCTAATATTTGAAATTTTCATTACTCTGAAAGGAAACCCACTAACAACAACTCTTCATTATCCCTTCCTAACAATCCCTGGTAACCACTAACCTAGTGTTTACAGAGACTAGTCTATTCCGAGATTTCATTAAATTAATAATGCAATGGGCTTTTTGTAATTTTTTTAATTTCTCTCCCATAGCCTACATGCAAGGTTCTTCTGTATTGTATTGCATTGCTGACTATTATTCCATTACATAGATATGCTGTGCTTTGCTCATCCAGTCATCAAACAACGGACAACCGAGCAACTGAATTGTTTTACCTGGGTTATATGTTTACTCTCTAATATCTCATTAGAGATTTTGTGGCTTCCAACTTTCTGTGATTTCATTAATCCAAAACTGCCCTCAGCAATCTGTCCTGACTAATCAAAGCCTTAGTCACCTTATCAAGTTTGATATTTACCTAAGCAATGATTGTTTTACATCTATTTAAAATGAAAAATGAATAAGATATTTGTATATAAAATGAGATTTCAATATATTTCAAGTAATCATAATTTAGAAACTTCAGATGATTATAAAATTCTATCTTGAAGTAGGTATGCTGTGAAATCGTGTGTTCCTTCAATAGAATTTTCAGTTATTGTATACGTATCTAATAACAATATTATGGAAAAATTTCCCTTACTATTGAGAAGTTAGACAAACTATCAGTTTCACTTTCAATTTTCTATTTCTATTGTTATGTATCCTAGGTATTATGAAAGATTTTTAATATTCACTAACATCATATGCAGTCACTTTTCAAATGGAGTATATATTTTTTTTAATTTTTACTTATTATTTTATTTTTTGAGAGGTAGAGAAATATACGGTTACACATAGAGCCCTCAACCTCTGTTTCACTACTCAAGTGTCCACAACAGCTGGGGTAGGGCTGACCTGAGCTGGGACCAATGAACTCAATCCAGGTCTCCTACATGGATGGAAGGGATCCAAGCATTGGAGCCATCACCCATTTCCCTTGAGGGTATGCAGCAGCAAGCTGGAATCGTGAGTGGAGCTGAGACTCCAACCCAGGCACTTTGACATGGGACTTGGACTATGGGCTTCCCAATCAGCATCTTAACTGCCAGGCCAGAAGTTCACCTCTGGAATAGAATAGTTTTTTTCTGGAACACCTGCTCACATAAAACATGTTGCTCTGTTATACTACAAAAGATATACCCCAACAATATTTGAGCTCTTTTCCAAAATTTTATGTTTAAAATGTCAGGACTGGGGCTAATGTTGTGGCGTAGTACCTAAAGCTGCTTCCTGAAACACAGGCATTCCATATGGGCATGGATTAATATTGTGGCTGCTCTAGTTCTTTTTTGTTTGTTTGTTTGTTTGTTTGTTTGACAGGTAGAGTTATAGACAGTGAGAGAGAGAGATAGAGAGAAAGGTCTTCCTTCCATTGGTTCACTCCCCAAATGGCTGCTAAAGCTGGCACTGCGCCAATCAGAAGCCAGGAACCAGGTGCCTCTTCCTGGTCTCCCATGCAGGTTCAGGGGCCCAAGCACTTGGGCCATCCTCCACTGCCTTCCCCGGCCACAGCAGAGAGCTGGACTGGAAGAGGAACAACTGGGACTAGAACCTGGTGCCCTTATGGGATGCCGGTGCTGCTGGTGGAGGATTAACCAAATGAGCCATGACACCGGCCCCTGCTCCAGTTCTGATCCAACTCCCTGCTAACGGCCTGGGAAAAGCAGAAGAACACATCAACACAACCCAAATGTTTGGGCCCCTGCAACCACATGGGAGACCAGGAAGAAACTGTTGGATCCTGGCTTTGTCCAGACCCAGTCCTGGCTGTTGCAGCCATCTAGGATTAAACCAGCGGAAGGAAGATCTCTCTTTGTCTTCTTGCCTTTCTTTCTCTCTCCGGAACTCTTACTGTCAAATAAATTAATTAATTAACTTTAAAAAATGACAATGCTTAGAGTAAAATTAAGGATAGGCTGATCATTCAGAATTTGTAAAATTCTTCAATTAGGACACAAAACTAAATAAAACAATATTCTTTATAAATACGCAAATGGAGTTAAAGATATACCTCAAATTCCAAGTGTCTAGATATTACAATACATATATAATTTTAGTTACTAAAGACAACATAAATACTTTGGAAAAACTTATAAATAAGATTTGAGGTCAGTTGCTCTATTATGAAGATAAAAATTAGAATTAGCCGGTGCCGCAGCTCAATAAGCTAATCCTCCGCCTGTGGCGCCAGCACACCAGGTTCTAGTCCTGGTCGGGGCACCGGATTCTGTCCTGGTTGCCCCTCTTCCAGGCCAGCTCTCTGCTTTGGCCCAGGAGTGCAGTGGAGGATGGCCCAAGTGCTTGGGCCCTGCACCTGCATAGGAGACCAGGAGAAGCACTTGGCTCCTGCCTTCGGATCAGCGTGGTGCGCCGGCCGCAGTGCGCCGGCCGTGGCGGCCATTGGAGGGTGAACCAACGGCAAAAGGAAGACCTTCCTCTCTGTCTCTTTCTCTCACTGTCCACTCTTCCAGTCAAAAAAAAATTAAAATAAAAAATTAGAATTAAACAATGTATTTGTCTCATTGGGAACTAAAATGAATTATTACAAACTTAGTGGCTTAAAGCAATAGACATTTATATTCTTACAGTTCTGACCATCAGAATAAAATTAAAGTATTATGTCAGCAGGACAACACTTTAAAGAGACTTTCCAACAAATTCTGTTCCTTATTTCTTCCAGCTTGTGATAACTATTAGCATACTTTGACTTATGCCTGCATCACTCCAGTCTCTGTCTTCATTTTCATCTGAATTTTTTCTGTGTGTATCTTCCTTATTTCTATCTGTCTCAAATCTCTTCTGCCTTTCTCTTATAAGTACACTTGCTATTGGTTTTCAGTCCCATCCAGGTACTCCAGGATTGTATTTCCATCCCAATATCTAACAATTATATCAGCAAAAAACATTTTTCTAAATAAGACAATATTCACAGATTGTAGGAATGAAGATGTGAACATGTGTGTTTGGATTTAGTATTCCACCCAATATATGATAGCAGACAACACATAAACCAGTTTTGAGCTAGCAGTTGTCCAACATGAGTCAACAGTTAAATTGTGGGGTCAGTTACATCATGTATGATGCAATAATTTTTCATGGTTTGCTGCACTCAGCAATTACTTGGTGGCACAAAGCTAAAGTGCTAAGGAATGTTATATATGAACCAATGCAATTTAAACATCATGTTGACATTAATACTCTGTTTACCAGTCACATATGACTAATTCACTTTCCAGAAAATACACATTGTGGCAGAAAGACTATAAATCAAGTATAAATAAACAGGAAACTACACTCTAGTTATAGCATTTAAATTCTTATCAGATTGAGAAGTTTTAGAAAGGTAATATTGTGTTTCAGTTATTGAGAAAACTGACAAAACTGCATTTACACATGACTTAACTGGGATTTCAGAGAGCATATACAGCTGGGAAAGTGGCATTTTATCAGATGATACTGAAAGTTTTAAGTATAAAATAATGCCTTATTTCCAAAGAATGTAATTTTTAGAATCATTTATATAAGGATATAAAACAGAAATATGTTGAGATTTGTTCTCATAATATATGACTCAAGCATAGTATCATTAAATATAGGCTTTTCAGGATTCACTATGAATTCCCCAAATTTTTTTAGTTTGTTGTTTGTTTTTGGTATTTGCTATTTTCTCCTTTTCTATCTTTCTTTTCCATTACACTATTTTGTTTTTCAACTTCAGCAATGTGGAGCATATGGAGATACAGTATTTCCTTTAGTACCTTTTGTTGACGAAGCGTGAGACAGGATCAGATCCACTGTATGCCTCTGGGGAATGAGGAGAAAATGCTTTCACATCTTATTTCTGTCAAGTCTTCTGTTAAAGAGAGAACAGTATTTAGTGGAATCTCTAAAGAATTTGATTACCTTATTGAAATCCTACGTCAGTTTCAGTAAAATCCTCTTTATACACACAAAAACATCACAGGTTGTATTTTATTTTGGAGTAAAAATAGAGTTGTTTTAAGATATGACCATAACAGAGTGGCAGTGCCTGAGTTTCTTCAATAAATTGACAGTAAAAATGTTTTTCTCCATACTTAAGAACTATTAGGGTGTATTTTAGAATTTGTCTAGATAGCACAATTGTGTAATGTTATGTGCCTATAAAAATCAATACATTTCTAGCTTAAGAAAAGCATAAGCTGTGGACTCACAGAAGGGTATATGGTTTGCACACTTGGTAAAAGCAGATTCCTTCTCAGAAGTAAAGTTGAGCTTGCTTTTGAAATGGGTTATCAATATTTAATCCATCATCTTCAATGATATCATTTTTAATTATTTATTTTATCATTTTTAAGACAATAACTTTCAGACGCATAGCATGTACCCTAGAGAACAAGGGAACATTGCAGGCAGTTCTTACTTTTGTCCCTTTTATTTTGCTATTTTACTCAATCTCAGTTTCCTTATTGTGTTCCTTATCTCAGTTTACTCATTCATTTGGAGATTTTTCCAGAAAGTATCACTACATGTATTGAAGAATCTGTCTCATGTATATCAGCAACAATTTATATTTGTGACATTCAAGTTAATTCAACAAATCCTACAAGTATCAAGCACTTAGTGTTGTCTGAGATGCTCTGTGGGAGGTGATGTGGCCAGGTAGAGAGGGCAAGGCTCTAATGGTGTGGCCTTAAGGCCTGTCTGTAGTAAGCCCCGCAAGCCAGAGTGCATTGAATAAGAATCAGTGTATTTGTTAAAGAATACACGAATGCTTCCTGGCACAATCCATAATCTTAAACATTTGCTTTCAAGATTAACAACATTCAAATCCTTAGGAAAGCTTCACTACACATCCCAACCTATATTATGGAAACAAAAGGTGACTGTATCCAAATGCTTTGAAGATTTGTATGTTGCGTCATTACCAATGTCAGAGACTGACATACTGCTCTGCAGTAGAGAGAACATTGGAGAGGAAGAAACGCTTAAAAATAAAAGACAAATCGATTTTTAACATCCTTCCTTTCAGTTAATATGAATCCATTAGCTTCTTACATAATGAAATACTGTGTCCCAGGAATCAGTGTCCATTTTCTTGTATCTCTTTGTACTCATTCTTGTGAACCTCAAAGTAATTAGAAATAAGAAATTTCAATTTATTTTTATTTGCAATTGTTCCACATACCAGTTGGGGAACACATTTTAATATTTAAGAACTCATATTACTCATTAATTTGATTAACTATTGCTTCAGATGAAATGTTTATAAAGCATTACACTAGTTGTTGGGTGAATAAATAAACATTGAATGACAGGCTTCAGAGTAGTTTTATTCTTATAAAAATACTTAATGACAAAATGCAATTTTCATAAAATTAAATCTTAAAATCACCTTTACATAATTTTATTAAAATTCTTGTCATTTTATATTTTTCTTTATATTATAGTGGCATATTTTTATTATTTTTGAACAATAATAATATATAAAAACATTTGTAATTTTATGTTTTTTATTTTTAGTTAGTTTGAATCATATTTGTATTAGGCTATTGGATTTTCATATACTTTTAATATAATTATTTTATTTAGGTTATTATGTGAAATTTTCTGTTAGTATTGCCATTATTTATAATTTTGTTAAAATGAAGGAAGAAAATATGTTTTATAAAATAAATATGATATATGAAATATATGTATTTTTTAACTTGATATTTTATTTTTTGAAATAGCATGTTTTTAAAAGATTATTTATTTGAAAGTTAGAGTCATAGAAAGAGAGAGTGAGATGGAAAGATCTTCCATCCTCTTGTCACTCCCCAAATGACCTCAATGACCAGGTTTGGGCCAGGGCAAAGCCAGGAATCTGGAATTCTATCCAGGTCTCCCATGTGGATGACAGTGGACTAAATACTAGAGCCATCTTCTACTTCTTTCTCAGGGGCATTTACAGTGAGCTGGCTTGGAAGTGGAGCAGCCTAGACGAACTGGCACTTTCATGGTCTGTTGGTATTTCTGGCTGTTGCTTAACCCCCTATACCACAACACTGACCCCCTCCGCCAGATAACATGTTTTTAATTTACATTATATCAAAGGCTTAATGGCTCTAGTAACTAAAGAGTTCAAGAAATAAGTAAAAAAGACCATAGTCCAGCAGGAAGGTAGGCAGGGACTATTAACAATAATCAAATGAAAAAATATCCAACTTCACTTAGATAAAGTATACTTTAAAATAGTCATCAAATCACTAAAAGTATAATAGTATATAATTCCTGTCAGTTTCTTTTACAAAGACTTAAAGTCTAACCAAATACTGTATTGTGCATATAATTGGGCACAATTACATATATATATATATATATATATATATATATATATATAATATCTGGATCTTAACATCAACATAGCAACACAGCATCCAGGCACGTACAGCAAAAGCTACATTTGTCTATGATATATTGTTTACTTTAATCTTATCAAAATGATAGCTTGACACATTTTAAATTAATTTTTTTTCCAATGGGAAGCTTAATTTGCTAACATAAGAAATAGAAGGTATCTTGTAGTGTTTTATTTTATTCATAGTTACTAAGAAGTGACTTGTGGATCTGCATTTGCACTCATGTCCTGGGTCCTGCCACATGTTAGGGTCAGGTCAGATTTATACTTTCAGGTTGGAATCCAGCTGAGAAGAAATGTCTACTAAACTTATCCAAGAAAGTATTTGCCAAGAACTCTACTGGCTTCTCCCAACATTGCAATGTAGCCCAGTCAATGAAGAAAATGTAGACTAACTTGACAAAGTGTACCTTTTTCTTTAGTGCATTACCTATCTTATAAAAATGAATACTCATTGTGGAAAATTTAGCAAACAATATCATTTTAAAAATAAAAATACTGTCCTGGACCTTAAGGCAAGTATTGTTGATATTTCTGTTTTCAACATTCTTAAATAATCGCTATATTTTATGTGAAATTTTAATATATTGACCTCTTATTGTATTTTCTAATTATTAAAATAAGATATTCACTTTGAAAATGTGTACATTAAAATGTTACAACTTTCTAGATTTTTAAAAGTTTTAAGCAGTAACATTTTGGTGTAGTTTTAAAATGTACTATTTTTATGTGTGCATTTATATGCTGAATCTTTCATAATTACTGAAGGAGAATCACTGATTCTGAGATTTAGAGGACAAAAGCTGATTGATAATTTCACGTTTTAAGTGATTTTTATTATTTCTCATCTCAACCAAAGTAAATATAGGTAAAATAATTCAATATGAGCTTTAATTATGATGAAAAGTATCAATTAAGTTTTAGGCTGTAGAATGTCTTTTATGTTGTTCTTAGCCTCTAATAATTTTGCAAGAGGAAAACAAAACAAAACAAAATATGGTTTAGTAACTCACTGAGCCTAATAGCTCAGCTGTGCCGTTTAGATATTATTTTCAGTGTCTGCAGATAAAAGGATTATTTCATCTGTAAAGCTTCTGTCAACGCAGGAAAGAGATTCCATCTGCACTATTGATGAAGAATGTGTACTCAAGAATTATTTCTGGTACAGGGAAAAAGAAACAGTTGAAAGAAGTATTTCAGGATTAAGCTTCATATTATAGCCTTGTACAGTCGATCAGAAATTGATTTTGTGTTTAATTGATTTCTTATTTAGAATAGGTTCTACTAATCTATTCAGTTTTGTCACCCGCAAATTGCATAATCTGTAAGTTTTTTGTTTTGGAGTATGAATTCAACAGTTTTAGTTTTTATTTAGGAAGATTTATTAGTGCTGTTAGTTCTAGTCCGATATATATCATAAAAAGTCTTTCAGATTGATATATGAGTACAAATAAGTGAAATAGACATACAATTTATGGCTTTTAACACTTTATTTCATTGTCTTCTGCAAAGCAGAGGTTCCTTTTCTACCTAAAGCTACTAGGATTTTTTTATTCTTTACCTTACTGATCGGGAAATTTGCTAGGCTTTATATAGTGTTAAGCTCTTTTCATTGATTTTTTTTTTTTTCTTACAGTGTAGTAATAGCTTGAATTTGTGTTCTTAGTTCCTGTAATCCAAATAATTTTTTAAAATTTTTGTTTATTCATTTGAGAAGCAGAGAGATAGAGACAGAAAGAGTGGAAGTAGGGAGAGAGAGAGAGAGAAAGAGAGAGAGAGAGAGAGAGAGAGAGAGAGAGAGAAAGAGTTCTCTCTCTACTGGTTCATTCTCCAAATGCCTGCAACAGACCAATACTGATTCTCCAAATGCCTGCAACAGACCAATACTGGAAGGCTGGAATTCAGTACGGGTATCCCATGTAGGTGCCAAGGACCTAACTTCTTGAACCATCACCTGCTGCTTGCCCAGGCTGAGTGCTGGCAGGAAGCTGGAATCAGGAATGGAACCAGAACACAAACTCAAGCACTCTAATAAGCAGTGCAGGTGCCCCAACCAGCATTGTCATGGTTAATCCAGATACATACCTCTAAATTTTTTTTAGGGATTTATTTATTTGAAAGGCAGAGTTACAGAGAGGGAAATTGAGAGAGAGAGAGAGAGAGACAGAGAGAGAGAGAGAGAGAGAAAGAAAGAATTAATCTTCCCTTTTCTGGTTTACTCTCTGAATTTTTGCCATGGCATGGTCTGGGCCAGGCTGAAGCCAGGAGTCTAAAACTCCATCCAGTTTTTCCACGTGGTAAGGGGCCCAAGGATTTGGACCAATTTCTGCTGCTTTCACAGGCTCATTAGCAGGGAGCTGGATCGGAAGTGGAGTAACTGGGACTCTAACCAAACCAACACCCATTTGGAATGCTGGCTTTTCAGGCAGCAGCTTAAATTGTTATGCCACAACACCATGCTCCCCTATGTATTTACAATGACTCCTTTATGATACAGTTTATTGTTTCTGCTTCAGTTCATCTCATTTTCTTGTTAAAGACATTGAAAAATCTATAATTATATTGTTTTGTATTACCTAATGTCAGTGTCTGTCATTTTCTCCTTAAATTCTTTTTATATTTGCTTTTCATCATCTGTTTACTAGGAGAGTTACCAATTTCTCTCCTCTACATCTCTTGTTTAGTTCATACCTTTGCCAATTCTACCCTTCATTTCTCCACTTGAAGAATTAATTATGTACTTTTAGTCTTTAATCATGTATTTTCATTTCTCTTTTAATTGTGATTGTTCACCCCAGTTTTTCTCCTTGCCATTCATTCCTCCTACATAGCTATTGTTATTATACAATAGTTTTGTTAGTATTCTCCTAATGCCTAGACAAAAACATTTTCAAGAGCCCCTTTGTCTTTTGCACAGTTGGAATTATATTCCAATTCCAAGTACCATAGTGTAATGGATTGTTGGAATATAAACATGTTGTTTCATTGTGTTTTCTGTTTGTTGTGTCTGTTTGTTCATTCTCAAACCACAGTTCGGCTCTCTAGATGCACTCTTCGCCTACAAGATTGATGTCTTTGCCCTTTCCTCTGCCAAATGACATGCTAATTTAGTCTCTTCCTCAAAACCACTGCTTCTTGGAACCTGGCGCTTTCTGAACCACAGAACACAATCATTTAATGACTTTTTTTTTCTATTCTCCCACAAATGAGATAAAAGATACATAATTAGTATTATTCCAATTGAAAAGGAGAGAAGTCACTTCACTGTTTTCAATTTAATTCTTTCTAGAAACTCAGATTAACAACAACAACAAAAAAAGCTGGAAAAGTTAAAGTATACAGTTTCTAATCCAATGCATCGTGTCTAATATAACTATGCTCTTAAAAAGATATAACAAAGGAACATTTTTACACTATTTTTAATGATGTCAGTGCTAACCCCCTTACTTTTTATTGGTGATATTCAAATATATATATATATATATATATATATATATATATATATACCACCATGACTGGAGAAGTCTGAGGAAGCACACAGAAACATTAAGCAGTAATCACAATTTCAGTGTACCGACATATACTGACCCAGGAATACTTAGTTTTACTTTTGCTAGGAATACCAATAGTCTTATTCTTCCCTAGCCATCTTCAGATCTTGATTCAAATGCTGAAATGTGACCTACTTATCCAAAATTTTCCTTTACTCATCTCCACTTTCCTTATTCCTTTTCACTTCTGTATTTCTTTCTTAAGAAGTATTACTATTTAGAATATTATTTGATTTATTTATCTATCCTCTATAAAATGTGACCTTATGACATTGTCTTTTCATTTTTTTTTCATCTTTTTGTATTTTTTCTGTATTTTTTTAAAAGATTTATTTTATTTATTTGAAAGACAGAGTTAAGAGGACTTCCATCTGCTGGTTCACTCCAAGATGGCCACAATAGCTGGAGCTGCGAAAATGCGAAGCCAGGAACCAGGACCTTCTTCTGGGTCACCCACGTGGGTGCAGGGGCCTAAGGATTTAGGCCATCTTCTGCTGCTACCCCATCTTCTACTGCTAGTCTAGGCAATAGCAGAGAGCTAGAAAGGAAGAGGAGCAGCTGGGACTAGAACCAGCGGCCATAAGGTCAGAGCTTCAAGACAGGGCATTAACCTGCTGTGACACAGTGCCAGCCCCTTTTTCTGTATTTTTTTTTTTTTTGTACAGGCAGTGTTAGATAGTGAGAGAGAGAGAGAGAGAGAGAGAGAGAGAGACAAAGAGAAAGGTCTTCCTTTTCTGTTGGTTCACTCCCCAAATGGCTGCCACAGCTGGTGTCTCACGGATCCGAAGCCAGGAGCCAGGCATTTCCTCCTGGTCTCCCATGCAGGTGCAGGGCCCAAGGACTTGGGCCATCCTCCACTGCACTCCCGGGCCACAGCAGAGAGCTGGACTAGAAGAGGAGCAACTAGGACAGAATCTGGTGCCCCAACTGGGACTAGAACCCGGTGTGCTGGCGCCAGAGGCGGGGGATTAGCCAAGTGAGCAGCAGCACGGGCCCCTTTTTCTGTATTTTTAAGATTTAAATATAAATTTATGTTTTGAAAAGCAGAATTTGGGGGACTAGATAATGAAGGAAAAGAAATATTCCATCTACTGGTTCACTCCCAAATGACCGCAACAGTTGGGGCTGAGCCATGCTGAAACCAGGAGTCCAGAACTCTCTGAGAGTCTCTCAAGTGGATGGCAGGATTCCAAGTACTCAGTCCATCTTTCTCTGCCTTCCCAGGTGCATTAGCAGGTAGCTGGATCAGAAGTGGACCCACTAGGCACAGGCAGGGCTTAAGGGTGTGCTACAAGGCTAGGCCCTTTTGTCTGTGTTTGGTATAGATTCTAAAGCTATTTTTTTCCTTTTATTTCTTTGTTTTGCAGATGTGTGTAGTGACTGAGCATGTGCTGAATGGATGAATTTCTGATGAAAGTTTGTGTGTGTGAATGTGTATTGTTCTGAGTTAGGATTAATGAGAAAGAAACTCATGAGATTTGGTGTTCAATTTGTGCCATGTATTTTTTTTTTTTTTTTTTTTTATTGACAGGCAGAGTGGACAGTGAGAGAGAGAGAGAGAGAGAGACAGAGAAAAAGATCTTCCTTCTACCTTTGGTTCACCCTCCAATGGCTGCCGCGGGCCGGCGTGCTTCGGCCGGTGCACCATGCTGATCCGAAGGCAGGAGCCAGGTGCTTCTCCTGGTCTCCCATGGGGTGCAGGGCCCAAGGACTTGGGCCATCTTCCACTGCTCTCCTGGGCCATGTATATTAAGTTTTCCCTCTTGTTAAATAATCACAAAAATCCAGCTCTTATTTGATAATCAGCAAGGAAATATGCTGGAGTTTTCTTATCTAATAGAGAAGTTGAGCTGTAAATTCTTTATTACAGAATTCTTTTACTAGAAGTGAAAAACCACTAGAACACTTGAGAAATATTTTGAAGAATAAATAGGAATCTATTAATTACGTGAAATGACACTGGCATTTCAAGCAAGGGCAGGAAAAAAGCAAAAGTATAAAATACCACAGAATGTTAATTTGGTATTTTATTTGTAACTTTTTGACATACATTTTCCTTTAATTGCTCATAACTTGGATTTATTTTTGGTAAAGTCATCAAATTGAGATATAATAAACAATTATGGCATCGGTCCTTGGGAAAAATAGCATTACCTAATACAGCTGACTTTAAGTCTGATTTTGATGTTTCTATTGAAGTAACAAGAAGAGATTGTCTGTGTGTAGCATAGGACCTCACTCAGCATTAAAAAGCTGATATTCAAAATATCCATGAAAAAGATTTTTAATTATGAACTGAAGTGATACCTTTGTCTAAAATAGAATCCTTTCCTATATTCCATGTAGTTGATGGGCTGAAGGAGGTGAGTCAATGTTTCTTAGCTCTAATAAATGTATATTCTTAGATGATTATCGCTATGCTTCATTTCTCAATTCCTCATGGAATAAACTTTTTCTTTCTTTGGATACATATGTCTATTATCTGGCCATAGCAATTAATTTTTACTCTTTGAGACATTTTTGTATTATTTCACTTAACTAAGCCAGATGAGGTAACTTGAAAAATACTATGGAAAATGGAATTAAATCATAAATTTACTTTGGTGCAAACATTATGGAAATCAATACAAAGATTTTCATGATACATCTCTTCCAGGAATTTATGGAAGATATCTCATATGTCTCACTTTCTATGTCCCAAATTCCCAGTCATGGATTTATAAATTGGTCACTTCACTCTCTCAGTTCCAAAAAAGGAAAACAAATCATTCAGCAATTTAAACATTTCTCAGTATCCATTTTTGAAAAACCAAAAATAGTGATAAAATAATCAGAACCTATTTCCACAAAATAAGGGTATCAAATATATTTTGTTATTTTCTTTTAGTAAAGTTAATCAGATATTTCATATTGTATTTTCCTCATTGTATTGTTTGTTAATTTGTATGTTGGGCTTTGTAAAATGTTAGCTATCATCCTGTCATCTCTATTTAGAGTTGCTGAGGTCTAGAAAGATTACACTATTTACTATTATCTCATGACTAGTTAGACTATATGAAATTTCTATCCCATATCGAAGGACTTTTTTGTACTAAAGCATATTATCTCATTCTGGATGTAGTATGTTTGGAAGATGTATCTTTTTTAGAATAGTTGCTTCCCCTTGATTTTCAATTATTTTAGCGTATCTCCTAAGAAAACTTGGTGGAGTTTTCTAACAGCAACTCATTGGCAAATATCATGGTTCTCATTTAGCTGGATGACATAGGACTGGACTTACATTGGCAAATATTTAATCATCTGTCAGCCTCTTGTTGGTGACTTTGAGCTAATCAATATCCAATCATGCATTTATGCCATCTGTATTCAGTTCAGCTTCAGGCATGGGCCTGATTCTATTTAGATTGGTTTTGAATCTATTCTATTCTGCAATCCTTTTATCACTTTGTATATTTCTTATGACTGTAGTATTCTGAATTCTCCTTGTCTTGCTTTCAGCTCCCCTTCAGCAACTCAATTCTTCAATGATGATTTATATTTTCTAAAAAAACCCAAATTCCTACCATACTCATAAAAACAAAAGACTAGTTGAAGAAATGAATCACCAGTTAAGGATTAAAATTTCAGTACTGAAAAAAAAATCTAGGGATATTGAAATCTGGTCATCCTAGAGACTTTCAGGAGGTACTGCCAGGTCAACACTATTTTCTTAATAATAATAAGATGCAATTTCACATTTTGTTTTCATTCTAATGTGAATATACAGTAGTTTCCCAGGGGTTACCTGACTGATTGCTGAAACTAAGAATTCAGCTGTTCCTATTAAATAAAGAAATTTGTGCAAATTTAAAATAATGCCATGATTATCAATAATATTTTATTATGAAAAACTATAGTCTATAAAGATCAGTTAATTAATTTTTAAAATTTAGGATCCAGAGAGAGATGAGATAGAGATAGAGAGAGAGACAGAGATAGCTCTTCCACCTGCTAGTTCATTCTCCAAATGCCTGGGACATTCAGGGTAGGCCAGGCAGAAGTCAAGAGCGCGCAACTCAATTCCTATCTTCCATGCAGGTAGCAGGGACCAAACTACTTGAGCCATCACTGTTGCTCCCAGAGCAGGAAGTGAGAATCATGAGCAGAACAGGACTGGAAGCCAGGCATTAATGTCTTAAGTGCTAGGCCAAATTACTGCCTGAGAAAAGCAGAATTTTATTTTCCTCTGCTAAAATAATTTTAATGTTAATTTGAAATAAATTTATTTTTTAAAGATGAACTAATAAACGTTTTTAAAAAGTTTTCAGTTGTAACTTACTGCAAAAGTGTGTTACATGCTTTAAAGAGAGAGTTTGAACTCTTTCACATTTATAAGCTGTACAATTTAGAGCAAGTTAACTATGATAAATCTTCCTTTTTTAAGACTTTATTTATCTATTCGAGAAGCAGAGTTACTGAGAGAGAGAGAGAGAGAGAGAGAGAGAGAGGTCTTCAATCCTCTGGTTCACGCCTCAAATGGCTGCAACAGCTGGAGCTGAGCTTATCCAAAGCCAGGAGACAGGAGCTTCTTCAGGTCTCCCATGAGGGTGCAGGGACCCAAGCATTTGGGCCATCTTCTAATGCTTTCTCTGGTCATGGCAGAGAGTTGGATTGGAAGATGAGTAGCGAGGTCACTAATCAGCTTCTGAATGCGATGCTGGCACCACAGGTGGAAGCTTAGCCTATTATACCACAGCACCAGCTCTAAATCTTCTAATTCTAAATAGAGCACAGAATCATACCAACTGACTTTGAAATAAATGCTATTTATTTTTATTAATACTCAGGACATTCATGTTACCCTTTCTTTTACAGATTTTGAAGCATTTAAAAAGCTTCTAAAAAGAGATTTATTTATTTATTTATTTTTTTAAAAAGTCAGAGTTACAGAGCTAAAGGGAGAAACGAGAGAGAGAGAGAGAGATAGAGAGATAGAGATAGATAGAGAGAGACAGAGAGAGATCTTCCATCTGCTGGTTCATTCTCGAGATGGCCACAATAGCCAGGGCTGGGCCAGTCTGAATCCAGGAGCCAAAAGCTTCTTCCAGATCTCTCACATGGGTGGCAGGTACCCAATCACTGGGCCATCTTCTACTGCTTTTCCCAGACCATTAGCAGAGAACTGGATTGGAAGTGGAGCAGCAGGGACATGAATCAGCATGCATATGGGATGCTGGTATCCCAGGTGGTGGCTTTATGTCCTATGCAACAATTTTAGCCCCAAATGAAGAATTTTTGTAAGAATATTTAGTTGATTGTGTTTAATATTCAATATTCTATATCCTGTAAATGAAATAAAAATAATTTCCAGAATTACAATTCCAGATACCATGTCAAATGTCCCATTTTTTGTGTCTAATTATGATATTTATTTATTTCATAACTTTCCCTTTTTAAATTTGGATTCAGAGTTAGGGAAGACTACACGTGTTCCAGAATACTAGGGAAAATGACATATTTGATTTAGAGGATCTGTTCAGAAACAGAACAACTCATAGATAAGTAAAAAGTGGATCATTGCATAAGATCTCATGATTTCACATTACAAAGTCTCAATTAAGTGTGACTACCTATAATGATTGTGATTTCTGAATCACTTTGTAAAGAATGGTTTGTATCCTAGGGTATCAACCTACAACAACTAATTACAGTTAAAAAATGGTTAGTAGATGGGCTCTGTCCAAAATCAGGAAATTCCACTTAAAAAAAACGGAAACTAGGAAGATACATTATACATTTAGCTGTGGGTAAGATCCTTTGCTTTGGGATCATATCCTTTATTTAACTGACCTCCATGTATGACAAAAATACTCCAGTTTTAACTAAAAATAAAGAAAATCTAAGCAATGTTGATAAGAACTGTGTGGCTTCACAGATTTTGTATAAAAGGTTGGCATAAAAATGTCACTGGCTCTCGACCTTTCACAAAGTAGGTTTGTGTCCTGCATGATACTCTTTGTAATGATAGGATGAGAGATCAGCCGTCCTCACACTGCCTTTCCATTGCATTCTGGACAGCAACCTGCTTTTGTTTGATAGCTTTCAGGAACACTGCAGATCCGAATAGGCAAATGTCAAATTAGTTGACAATGGAATTAGATTTCTGATCCCATCAGGAATAGTGCAAAGTTGTAAGTATTGGAGGTATGGCCACTGACAGCACATACTATTCACAGACATTTGACAAAAACAATGCATATGAAGTAAATCTGTGAGTTTTAACTCATTATGTAAAGTGAATGTACAGAGAAAAAGTGACTGACTTATTTTTTCAATATCTATTCTATTTCTCTCTGAATTCCAACCTTTGAACAGTGTGCCTTACAGGAGGGAGGTTTAGGGAGTGACTATGCTAATGATTCTACACAAAACTATCCAAGTGTTTAGTGTTTATTTTTGTATTAAAAACAGCAAGTTCTTAATCTCTCTACCCTTCAAACTACTATCATCCCATATGAGCAAGAGGGTTGGGGCTTCTATGTCGTTGTAAATATGAGAGTAAAGAGACTATGTTGGTCCTCAAGTGTGTAAAGTTAGACAGACACCTGCTGGTCTCCAAGGAAATAACTCTTTTATGCTTGCTCCACTAACAAATTCACATTCTCTCTTTCTATATAGGCCTTGAGGACCTTTCAGCCTTCTTGCTCTCAGCTGTCTTGATCTGCCAACCACTACCACTCAGTTTGGGTTCTAAAACAGGTTACATCAGTGAGTCATGGCACACACCATGATGAGTCCTCTGGTTCTTCATTAACTTCCAACTCATAGAGGAAGTAAATTGAGCCCTGAAAGGTAAACGACAAAGCCTCTCATACCTGGTCACATTTTGCTCCAGACTGTTGTTGAGATATTGTGCAGTCACCTCCTGCCAGTGGTTTAAGTAAGTGGTTTCAGGGGGAGCTCTTGTTTTCAATACTCTTTTATAATAAGGTATTTATCCTTCTTCTACAGTTTCTCAAAGATTAAAATGGGGTAAACTTTTGTTTTGTTTCTTCTAATTCATTTAGGCCATCTTCCAAGTTGAACTATAGTGGACATTGATGGAGAAATTTTGAGAATTCTTATGTAAGCTTATAATAGCTGTGTTACATCAGAACAACAAAAAAATCATTAATTTTTAAGTGTTTATTTATTTTTGACAGTCACAGTTATAGAGAGAAAGACAGAGAGAGGAGGAGGGAGAGAGAGTTATATATCGATATTCCATCTGCTAGTTCACTCTCCAGGTGGGCACAATGGCCAGGAATGGGCCAGGTGGAAGCCAGGAGCCAGGAGGTTAATCTGGGTCTCCCACATGGGTGGCAGGGGCTCAAACACTTCAGCCATTGCTGTTGCTTTCCCTAGGCCATTATTAAGGAGCTGGACTGGAGGGACAGCAGCTGGGACACATCATAGGCAGCAGCTTTATCTGCTATACCACAACACTGGCCTCCAGTTAACTGTTTACGCAATAGCCAAGCTTACAATTTGTGTCCGTGTTTGTCTCTGCATGTATACTGATGGCTCTACATGCATGTCCGAAAATGCAAATCGAAAAGACCAAATAGAAACATCTCAATATATTCAACTTCTGGCTAGCGAGATAATTTGTGACAGTGTGCGTGAGAGAGTGATGAGTATATCCTCTATATGTCGTACTTTGTATTAATTAATGATATGAAAAGCCTATCAAAAGTCCCTTTTTTTCTTAGAGTTATTACTGAAATGGTATTTCATAGAACCATACTTTCTGCTCCAATAATTTAGAATAAGAAATGGAAGAAAGAAAAGATTCCATATGATGGGGATTATATTGTCAACACTGAGAACTTCTTTAGAATAAAACTGTAACTTAAAGATGTAAGCTCCAAATATTATAACCTATGAAATTTAAACAAACCATGTATTTTCTTTATCTCTACAACATGAAGTACAAGAGCAGTTAGCTGTCCTTATATAATAGTGAGATTGTTTATATGAGGAAGATAATAAGAAACTTAAGTGGACCGAAAAAAGGATAAACTTTAATCAGAACACAAGAGATTTCTCAAAGGCAGTATCCTTCAAAATCCCTTTTTAATCTCTAAAATAAAGAGAATGGACCAATGATTTCTGAGGTTCCCTTCCTACCACAGTGTTCTCTGATAGCATGAAATCCTGCTCCCTAATGAAGGATAATGCTGCATTGAATCAGGCCAAAGAGATTTACTGATACAAAATATGAGAAACCCCTATTAATCAGCGAGTGAAGGAGTCTATGACTGGCTTACGGCTTATTTTTCTCAGATTAACACAAAGTAGAACTGATTCTGAATTGAAGTAATTATCTGAAAATATTTCAGCATTTCAATTTTAACATTACACATTACATTAAACTGCATATTTAGGAATACATAGTTTTGTTTACATTTATGGAATTAGTTTTAAATATAACCAATGCTAGAAGCTAAATATTTTGTTCTTTTATTTTTACATATCTCATAGCATTCATTAGGGCCAACTAGGTAGGGCTTGATAACATTGTTCATTGCAGTGACTCATTTATCTGGAAGGTCATTTTCTGACTGATACAACTGTTTAAAATGAAGACAAACCCTCTCAAAATGTGAGAAATTTCCTTAAGCTATCTGAAATCTTTCTCAAACACACAGATACATGCACATATGTGAGGCTGTGTGTGAGTGCACATATATGTAATCACTTTAATGAAATGGCCTGGAATATGAAAAATGGCAGGGAAAAAAAGAGACAAAGAAAGTGGACTAAGAAAAATGCAGTAGTATAAACTTCAAAAGAGATGGCAGATATAAAGATAGTGAGGGAAGAAATAAGGATCAGAACAAACACAAGAATGTTTGAGAGCTGGGCCCAGGCATTGAGTAGAGCAGTTAAGACTCTCCTTGGCCTGCACCGTGGCTCACTAGGCTAATCCTCCACCTGCAGCGCCAGCTCCCCCGGTTCTAGTCCCAGTCGGGGCACCAGATTCTATCCTGGTTGCCTGTCTTCCAGTCCAGCTCTCTGCTGTGGCCCAGGAAGGCAGTGGAGGATGGCCCAAGTCCTTGGGCCCTGGACCCACATAGGAGACCAGGAGGAAAAGCTTGGCTTCTGGCTTCGGATAGGTGCAGCGCGCCGACATGTAGCGGCCATTTGGGGAGTGAACCAATGGAAGGAAGACCTTTCTCTCTGTCTCTGCTTCTGTTGTAAACTACCTGTTAATGCACACTTTGGAAGGTAGCAGTGAAGTTTCAAGTACTTTCATCCCTCTCCACTTGGGATATTTGGATTGCGTTTCTAGCTCCTGCTTTGACCTGACCTTGCCTGGCTATTTCAGGCGTTTGGCAAATGAACCAGTGGATGGAGCTCTTTCTCTCCCTCTGCATTTTTGCAATAAAAAAAAAAAAATAGAAAAATAAAAAACTATCTGAATGATAAAACAAGAATTTGGGTATTGTGTAAGTATAATAATGGGCACTCATTATGATAATAATTATTTAGGAAGCCAATGAAGTCTATTATTTCTAAAAGATTTCAACAAATATTGTTAGAGGGACCAGTGTTGTGGCACAGTGGACTAAGCCACTGCTCGGGATGTTGGGATCCCATATCACAGTGCCAGTTTGAGTCCTGGTTGCTCTACTTCAGATTCAGCTCAATGCTAATGCACCAAATAAGGCAAGAGATGATGATCCAAGCACCTGGACCCATGCCACCCACGTGAGGGACACGGATGGAGTTCCTGGCTCCTGCGTTTGTTCTGGTCCAGCCCTGAGTGTTGAAGCCATTTGGGGAGTAACCTAGGGGTTGGAATATCTCTATCTCTCCCTTGTCTCTGTTTTTTTTTTTTAATTATTAAAGAAAATCAGCTTTAAATCTTAAATGAATTTATTTATTTTTAAAAATTTTATATTATTTTTAATTGACACATTCATGCATATTTATGGGGTACAATGTTTTCATATATGTTTAAATTTTATAATAATTAAACCTGGATAATGAGCACATTTATCACCTTAAACCTTTTTAATTTCTGTGGTGACAGCATTCAATAATCTTTCTTTTATATATTTTGAAATCTATAATACATTGTTTTTAATTACAGTAATCCTGATGTATAGTAGAACCCCAGAATTTATTCCTTGTATCTAACTGTAATGTAGTTATTGAACAATCTTTCATCATTCCTTCTCCTTTAACAACACTAGCTGCTGGCAATCATGATTCTTCTTCATACTTCTGTGAGATAAAGTCCTTTAGATTCTGATGTGAATGTGGTCAATGTAACATTTATCTTTTTATGCTTCATTTACTTCACTTTATATAATGTGCTCCAGTTTCATCGACATTGTCTCAAATACAGTTTCATCCTTTTTTATGGCTGGGTTGTATTCCAAGTGTATTAATAACCCCATTTTCTTTATACATTCATCTATTGATAAACATTTACATTTATTCCATGTCTTAGCTATTAAGAATAGTGCAGCAGTAAACATGGGAGTACAGATGTCTTTTTGACAGAGTGATTTCATCTCCTTAGTTAATATGCCAAGTAGTGGAATTGTTGAACCTTATTTTTAAATATTTAAGGAATCTCCATATTGTTTTGATAGTGGCAATAGTAATTTACAGTCTTCACATCCTTGCAAATGCTTGTTATCCTTTGTCTTTTTTTATAGTGGACATTTTAATAGAATAAGGTAGTATCCCATTGTGATTTGATTTACATTTTCTAATGATAAGTGATGTTGTGAAGTTTTTCAATGATTTTTTTTTTGGTCATTTCTATGTCTTCTTTTAAGAAATGTGTTATCTTGATATAGTGTCTATTTTTCAAAAATTTATTTATTTACTTGAGAGGTATAGTTGTAGACAGAGAAAGGGAGAGACAGAGTTCTTCCATCTGCTGGCTCACTTCCCAAATGGTTGCAATGGACAGAGATGGGCCAATTCGATGCCAGGAACCAGGAACTTCTTCTGGGTCTTCCATACAGTTATAGGGGTCCAAGTACTTGGGCCATCTTCTATTCCCATCCCAAGCCATTAGCAGGGAGCTGGGTCAGAAGCAGGAGAGCTGGGACTGGAATCGCCACCCATATGGGATACCTGCACTAAAAGTGGATGCTTAAACTACTATGCTATAGTGCCGTCCCTTAGTGTCCATTTGTAAACTATATATATATATATATATATATATATATATGTGTGTGTGTGTTATATATATATAATATATTACATATATTACACACATATATTATAACAATCCTTTATTTGTCTTATAGTTTCCATTCTGTAGGCTATCTCTTTATTTATTGATTACTTCCTTGTGTGTGTAGAAGCTTTATGGTTATGAAAAATCTGATTTTCTTGTTTCAGTTTTTGTTGTCTGTGCTTTTGAGGTCTTATCCAAACACTGTATGCGCAATCCATTTTTTTTTTTTTTTTGACAGGCAGAATTAGACAGTGAGAGAGAGAGACAGAGAGAAAGGTCTTCCTTTCCATTGGTTCATCCCCCCAAATTGCTGCTACGTTCCAGTGTGCTGCACCGATCTGAATCCAGGAGCAAGGTACTTCCTCCTGGTCTCCCATGCAGGTGCAGGGCCCAAGAACTGGGGCCATCCTCCACTGCCCTCCCGGACCACAGCAGAGAGCTAGAATTGAAGGGGAGCAATCGGGACAGAACCAGCACCCCAACCGGGAATAGAATCCGGAGTGCCAGCGCCGCAGGTGGAGGATTAGTCTAGTGAACTGTGGCACTGGCCAACAGGCCCCTAATTTATAATTTTATTTATTTGAAAAACAGAGAAAGAGAAGGAGAGAGAGCGTGAGAGGAAAAGAAAAATAGAATTCTCATCCACTGATTCACTCCTCAAGTGCTCGTAACCACCAGGACTGAACCAGTCCAAAGGCAGGAGGCTGGAATGCAATCCAGATCTTCTACAAGGGTGGAGGGACCACCATACTCTAGCCAGCATCGGTTGCCTCCCAGAATGTTCATTAGCAGGAGTTGGAGTTGAGATTAGAACCCAAACTCAAGCTCTCAGATATGGAATGTGGTTCATAAGTGTTATGCCAGCTCCTTCCCCTCTTGCAAATGTATGTATTTTAATTCTCTGAAAAATACACTTTTATTAAACAGCTCATTTTATTAATAAATTAAGCATAAAGCTTATGGTGTTTTTCAAGTGTGCTCCCTTGTTCCTTTCTTCAGTAGAACCATCTGTTATTTTCTGTGGAGTTAGGTAAAATTGGTTTAAGGTCTTAGATTAAAAAAAAAAAGAAGAAGAAAAGAAAAAGAAAAAGATTTGTTTATTTGAAAGGCAGAGCCAGAGAGAGAGAGACCCAAAGAGAGTGTGACAGATCTTTCATTTGCAGGCTCACTGTCCAAATGGCTGCATCAGCCAGGGCTGGGACAGCCTGAAACTGGAGCCAAGAACTGTATCCATGTCTCCCTCATGAATGTCAAGGACACAAGTTCTTGGGTCATTTTCCACTGTCATCCCAGGTAGGTTAGCAGGAAGTTGGATGAGCATTGGAACAGTTGGGATTTAACCCATTGCATCACAATATTGGCACTTAAAGTCTTATTTTTTATGTTGAAAATGATTACTATTACTATTTTATTTTATTATAGCTATTATAGATAGAAGATTCTAAAATACTAAGAATATTCCTTTGGATGGATGTTGTTTCTTTTGTGTTCTAAACCATCATTTTAAAGCCCTGCTATTTAGAACTCTTCACTAAATCGTAACTACTACAGGTTCATAATTCATCAGTGATAGCTCTAGGACTAGTTATGGATATAGGATAATTAGTAGTGAAATATTTAAAAGTTTGCTCTAATTGTTATATTTTTTGTATATATTCTTAATAAGATTTTCTGAATGTTTAAATAGAGAACATGTAAATATCTGAAAAATTAAAGGAAACAATTCATGGGACAGTTACCAAAAATATACTGAATATATATAAGAAAATTGCAATGGAGTGAAAAGTCTCTCTGAGATGTATACGTCTGGGCAAGATATATTTGAATGTAGAGTTATGCAATTTTACTTTTAAAATTTCTGACATAGCATATAAACATGCGTTTGTAATGTTTTTGAAAATGATGCTAGTATGTAATATAATGATATTACATAACTTAATATACTAAAACATATTCATGGTGTCAAGTTCTAATTGCGTTAATATGCATCCATGTAATATTACATAATTACCATTTTCTTATAATGCAACAAATTCTGTAGTACATTAAACAGAGTGAGAATTTTGAGTTAATTATAAGTGATTTCTTCAGAGCAAGAAATATTCTAAAATTAATAGAAAAATAAAGTCAGATTTGAAGTGTGTTAATGAAGGAAGTAGAATAAATTTTCATAAATTCAGAATTCTCGATTAACATTTAAAAATAAGTCGTATTTGTAAAAGAAGGCTGCTATAAAAAGCAGCAGTCCACAGAAATTTAAATGTTATAAATTAAAAGTATAAGTGCTAAAAGAAACAAATAATTTCAGGACTAGTTGGGGAATAAAAATGCTAGGTGGACAAAATATTCAGTTAAAAATTAAAATATAGGTCTTCTGTCCGTCTTGGGTTGATTTTTGTATGTGGTGAGTGGTAAGAATCTAATTTCATTCTTCTACACATACATGTCTAGTTTGCTAGCATCATTTATTGAAGAGGCTATCTTTTCTCCAATGTATGTTCTGAGCATCTTAGCCAAAAATTCGTTGACTGTACGTAGTGGACCCTCTATTGTGTTCCATTGATCTTTGTACCAATTTTTATGCTACTTCTGTGCTGTTTTAATTCCTGTAGCCTTGTAGTATAATTTGAGATCTTTCCAGGTTGACTTCTTTCGCTCAGGGTCACTTTGGCTATTCTGGACCTTTGTGATTGGATATGAATTTTAGGATTTTTTTTTCTAATTCTGTAAAGAATGTCATTTATTTCCCTATTTATTTAAACATTTATTTTTTGTGATAAACATATTCTAAATATTTTCATCTCACTTTTTACTTTTAATTTTTTTCCAGAAACCTTTTATTTAAGGTATACACACTTTATGCATTTCATAACTACAAATTTAGGAACATAGTGATTCTTCCCACCATACCTACCTCTCACCCTTCCTTCTCTTCCCTCTCCTATTCCCATTCTTATTTTTTTTTTTACTGAGATCTATTTTCAGTTAACTTTAAACACATAAGATTAACCCTATACTAAGTAAAGAGCTCAACAAATAGCATAAAAAATGTTCCTCAACAGTTGAGACAAAGGCTGTTCAAAGTCATTGCATCTCAAAGTGTCAGTCTCACTTCTATAGATTACCTTTTGGTATTCTATTAGTTCCCATAGATCAGGGAGAACATATGATATATGTCCTATGGGACTGGCTTATTTAACTAAGTGTAATGTTTTCCAGTTGCATCCATTTTGTTGCAAATGACAGGATTTCATTTTTACAACTGTGTAGTATTACATGGTATACATATCCCATGATTTCTTTATCCAGTCTTCAGTTGATGGACATCTGAGTTGATTCCATACCTTAGATATTGTGATTTGAGTTGCAATAAACATGGGGATACAGATAAGTCTTTCATATGCTGATTACATTTTCCTTGGGTAAATTCCCATGAGTGGCATGGCTGGATCATATCACAAATCTATATTCAGGTTTCTGAGTTGTCTCCAAACTGTCTTTGAGTGGCTAGGTTACATTCCCCCCAACAGTGGACCAGTGTTCCTTATTCCCTACATCCTCGATAGCATGTGATGTTAATTTTTGTATGAATGTCATTCTAATGGGGATGAAATGAAACCTCATTGTGGTTTTGATTTGCATTAATCTGATGGCTAGTGATTCTGAACATTTTTTCAAGTGTCTGTTGGCCATTTGGATTTCCTCTTTTGAAAAATGTCTGTTTAAGTCCTTTGCCCCCCCCCCTTTTTTTTTTTTTTTACTTTTTTTTTTTTTTTTTACTTTTTTTTTTTTTTTGACAGGCAGAGTGGACAGTGAGAGAGAGACAGAGAGAAAGGTCTTCCTTTTGCCGTTGGTTCACCCTCCAATGGCCACCGCGGTAGGCGCACTGCGGCCGGCGCACTGCGCTGATCCGATGGCAGGAGCCAGGTGCTTCTCCTGGTCTCCCATGGGGTGCAGGGCCCAAGGACTTGGGCCATCCTCCACTGCACTCCCTGGCCACAGCAGAGAGCTGGCTTGGAAGAGGGGCAACCGGGACAGAATCCGGCGCCCCGACCGGGACTAGGACCCGGTGTGCCGGCGCCGCAAGGCAGAGGATTAGCCTAGTGAGCCACGGCGCCGGCCTCCTTTTTTAATTAGGTTGTTTGTTTTGTTGTTGTGGAGTTTCTTGATTTTTTGTGTATTCTAGTTATTAATCCTTTATCATTTATAAAGTTTGTAAATAACTTCTCTCATTCTATTGGTTGCCTCTTCACTTTCTTGAGTGTTTCTTTTGCAGTGTAGAAGCTTCTCAATTTGATGGAATCTCATCTGTCAATTTTAGATTTGATTGCCTGTACCTCTATGGTCTCTTCCAAGAACTCTTTGCCAATGTAAATGTCTTGCAGGGTTTCCTCAGTGTTCTCTCATAATTTGATGTTATTGGGTCATAGATTTAGGTCTTTAATGCATTTTGAGTGGATTTTTGTTTAAGGTGTAAGGAGCCTTGCTTCATACTTCTGCATGTGGAGATCCAATTTTCCCAGAACCATTTGTTGAAGAGAATATCCTTGCACCAGAGGTTGATTTTTGCTCCTTTGTCAATAATAAGTTGGTTGTGGATGCATGGATTGATTTCTGTAGTTTCTATTCTGTTCCATTGGTCTGGAAGTCTGCTTTTGTGCCAGTACAGGGCTTTTATGATTGTAACTGCCCTTTACTATGTCTTGAAATCTGGCATTGTGATGCCTCCATCTTTGTTTTTGCTGTATAAGATTGCTTTAACTATTTAGGGTCTCCTGTGTTTCCATATGAATTTCAGCATTTTTTTTCTAATCTGAAAAAAAATCCTTGATATTTTGATTTGTATAACATTGAATCTGTAAATTGCTTTCAGTATTATGAACACTTTGATTATCTTTATTCTTCTTTCCATGAACATGGGAGATTTTTCCATTTTTAAGATCTTCTATTTCTTTATTGTTTTGTAATTCTCATTGTAGAGATTTTTGATGTCCTTGGTTAGATAAATTCCTACGTATTTAATTTTTTTGTAGCTATTGTGAATGGGATTGTTCTTAGACATTCTTTCTCAGCCATGGCATTGTCTATGTATACAAAGGCTACTGATTTTTGTATGTTGATTTTATATCCTGCCACTTTACCAAACTCTGTTATAAAAGAGTCCCAATAGTCTCTCAGTGGAATCTTTTGGATCTTTTGTATATAGAGTCATGTCATCTTCAAGTAGGGATAGTTTGACTTCCTCCCTCCCAATTTGAATCACTTTGATTTGTTTTTCTTGTCTAATGGCTCTGGCTAAAACTTGCAGGTCTGTATTAAACAATAATGGTGAGTGTGAGCATCCTTCTCTGGTTACAGGTCTTAGTGAGAATGCTTCCAACTTTTCCCCACTCAGTAGGATGCTGGACATGGTTTTGGCATAGATTACCTTGATTGTGTTGAAGAGTGTTCCTTCTACACCCTATTTACTTAATGTTTTCCTCATGAACGGATGCTATATTTTATCAAATGCTTTCTCTGCTTCTATTGAGATAATCATATGTTTTTTGTTCTTCAGTTTGTTAAAGTGTTGTATTGCATTGATTGATTTCCGGATGGTGAACCCTCCCTGCATACCAGGGATAAATTCCACTTAGTCAGGGTGAATAATTTTTCTGCTGTGTTGTTGCTAGTATTTTGTTGAGGATTTTGGAATCTATGTTCATCAGAGAAATTGGTCTGTAGCTCTCTTTCTCTGTTGCATCTGTTTCAGGTTCAGGAGTTAAGGAGATACTGGCATTGAAGAAGGAGTTTGGGAGGATTCCCTGCCTTTCAATTGTTTCGAATATCTTGAGAAGAATTCGAGTTGTTTTTAAGTCCTTGAGATGCATAGATATCTCATTTATTTGATGCCTTTCCAATTTCTTGGTGTAGGCACCAATTGCTATAAATTTTTCTTTTAACACTGATTTTGCTGTGTCTTATACGTTTTGATATATTGTACTGTCATCCTCATTTTTTTCCAGAATTTTTTTATTTCTCTTTTGATTTCTCCTGTGGCCCAGTGTTCATTCAGGAGCATGTTGTTTAGTCTCCATGTGTTGTATAAGTTCTAGAGATTCTTGTGTTGTTGATATCCAGCCTCATCCCATTGTGGTCAATGAAGATTTATGATGTGATTTCAAGTTTTTTGAGTTTGTTGGGACTTGTTTTATGGCCTAGAATATGGTCTATGTTCTATGTACTGATCAGCAGAATGTATATTCTGTAGGTGAAAAGTTCTGTAGATATCCATTTGGTTAATTTGATCTATTGTGTCAATTAACTCTGTTGTTTCCTTGATGATTTTCTTTCTGGTTCATCTGTCCATTGCTGAAAGTGGATATTGAAGCCCCCCATTACTATTGTATGTCTGCCTTAGATCCATTAACATTTCTTTTAAATAGCCAGGTGTCTTGTAGTTGGGTGCATATACATTTATTATATTAACATCTTTTGAGATGATCCTTTAATAATTACATAGTGCCCTTTTTTTCTTTTTAATAGTTTCTGTGTTAAAGTATATTTTGTCTGGTATTAGGATGCTTTAATCAGCTCTTTTTAGTTTCTGTTACCTTGGAATATCTTTTTATATCCTTTCACTTTCAGTCTACATATACATTTGTTGGTGAGATGTGTTTCTTGTAGGAAGCACATAGATGGGTCTTGTTTTTTAATCCATTCAACCAGTCTGTGTCTTCTAAATGGAGGGCTGATGTTTACATTCAAGGTTTCAATTGATAAATAATGATTTGGCTCTTCCAAATATTATGTATATATAAATATCCCTATTATTTACTTTGGACTTACTTTGGACTTTTACTGGGAGATTTTCTGCCTTCACCTTTCTTTCATAGTGATGAACACGTTTCTGTGTTTCTGAGTGTACCACATCTTTAAGCATCTTTTGTAAGGCTGGCCAAATTGTGACAAGTTCTTTCTTTTTCTGTTTGTTATTGAAGGTCTTTATTTCATCTTCATTTATAAATGAGAGCTTTGCAGAATACACCATTCTAGGTGAGCAATTTTTTTAAGATAGAGAATATATCTTGCCACTTTCTTCTAGCCTATAGAGTTTCTGATGAGAAGTCAGCTGTGAGTCTAATTGGAGATCCTCTGAAAGTAATCTGGCATTTCATGCACATTTTAGAATCTTTTCTTTAGGTTTTACTGTGGAAAGCCTGATTACAATGTTTCTTGGTGAAGATCATTTCTGGTCATATCTGTTAGGAATTTTGTATGCTTCCTTTACTTGGATGTCCCTTTCTGCAAGGGAAATTTTTCTTTAATTATTTCAGTAAAAAATGCCTTATAATCCATTTTCTCTTTCCATGCCTTCAGGACCATATAAGATCCATATGTTGGATTGTTTGACAGCATCCCATAAATCTCCAACAGTGTTTTTAGTTTTCTAATTTCTTCTCCTTTTATTTTATCTGACTATAAAATTTCCAGAGATTGGTCTTCTAACTCAGATATTCTTTCTTCTGCCTCAACAAGTCTGTAGTTAATGTTTTCAACTGAATTTTTATTTGCTTTATTGAGTAAGGCCTGTGCAGCATTGAGGAAATCACTATCGTCTTCCAACATATTTTTTATAGAAAAGAGACTAAAAATACATGAACCAAGCATTTAACAACACCAACAAAATAAAACCAAGAAAAGTAAATGAAATAAAAGTTGTTAGAGTAGTTTGCAAAGATCAACTGCTTTCTACAATGGATTGAAAGAGAGTAATGTGAATTAAAAATGAAGAATTTCCCTTTCAAATGAATAAATAAATATTTTAAATGAAGAGTTTCTCTTTAGTAATAGAAATTATTAAATCTATTAAATAATATTCAAATTGCCAAGATCTATATGAAATAATATATAGTTCCTTACTCCTACAGTAAATGAAGACAGAATCTGGATTTAAAGAATTGATCATATGAAATGTTAGTGGACGACACTGTGATATACTACTCAGATTCTTCTTCAGTGAGTGTTATTTCCACACTGCTAGAAGTGCTGTAGACAGATAGCCCTCAGCAATCACTCCCATTAGAAATCGCCTTAGCTAAATAAACTGCTTCTCCCAGCGTTATGTTCTTCATATCCAATGCCTGACTGATTAAGATATTTGGGTCTTTTCATCACAAGTTGGGAAAACATTGGTTTGCTATTTTAATTTCAGAGCTTCCAATAGGGTGGGAAGAAGCTTTCTCTGTGTCTGTAGCATTTCAACATTTTCTAACAACTTACTGTTTATTTCAGTTCTCTTTCATATGGCTTTTCTTAGTGAGTGATCATCCATGTCTCCAAGTCTCTGTTGGTCTCCAAGTCTCTTTCCCAATGGACCTAGCTTTGATGAATATCCCTTCATCTCAGATTCATGTGAAATACAACTGTCTCACTTTAATTTATGAGTCAAAGATAGTGCAATCAAATTCCAGAAAGAAATGGTTTAGGGTGGGATTACATACTAGTTTTCAGATTCATATATTTGCAAGATTTTTCTGTCAAATTAGAAACAAATATTATGATGCAGGAAAGGAGCAACACTCTGAATCAAAAATAAAAAAGTCTTAAAAATGACTGTAGCTGAATCTGGTGCTATAGCATAGAATTAAACACGTAATGACCAAAGGAATCCAAGTTTATGTTTATGTGCATTGCTGAACATGATATTTGATAACTCAATTGATGAAAAAATAATTTAAAAAATGGTGTTGGAGGAAGTGGCTATACATCTGGAGGAAAACATTGTGTGGGTCTATCTCAAATCATATCCCAAAGTACTAGATGAAGTGCATGTGTAAGCAATTAAAGAAACTATAAAATGGAAGAAAGCCTTTAATAATACCATGAGGAGAGCCTGAATAAAACACACTAATGTTAAACTTTAAAGGATTTAAATTTGAGTTAATCAAATTTAAAACTTAAGACAGGCAAAGGACACCATAATCATCACAAACTTTAAGATATAAAGCACAGAATCTGAAAATATTTTAAAAACATACAATGGATAGCTGACTGATATCTCAAGGGAAAAAGCCCTCCAATAAATGAGTCAACCAACATGACTCAGCTTTTGCCTTATGTAATGGAAAATGCACAGCATTTGTGACTTTAATTGATGTCTGAATTTCCAGTAAATTCAAAATATAAATTTATAATTTGTGTGCATATTTCTAACAGTAACCCACATTGATTTCTACCTTAGTTGTTCAAAGAACATTCATTTAGGTACCTAGATGTCCCCTAGCAGAATCTAAAATGTAATCCCTAGTTTGGACAGTGAATAGTGGGCCTCAAGTCTGTTTTACTCAAATCCAGACACCCTAATTTATTCAGGAGTTTCTTGAGGAGATTACACCAGGGACCAGAATTACTTTTCCCAAGGCCTTCAAGAACTGATTGTCAAGATCAGTTGACATTCATCTGACAGTTGCTGAGGGCTATTTTGGGGGGAATTTGAGACTCCAGTAGCTTGATGCTAGTGTGTGGGTTTTGGTAACACTGCTCTGGGAAATGATAGCCTTATAGCTATCATAGAAACTGAGATGTTAGATATTGAAAGATTTTCAAAGAAATATTAGTTCAGTTTTTGTTTACTTCTGTAGAAGCCATGATAAGTATGCCCTAAAAAAACACTACATAATATTTGGGAATAACATCTTTATTTGCATTACTGCATTCTTTATGTGTGTAAAATGCATTAATCCCATTGCTAAAACTCTGGAATATATTCTTTTTTTAAAGATTTATTTATTTATTTGGGAAAGTTACACAGAGAGAGAAGGAGAGGAAGAGAGAGGTGTCTTCCACCCGCTTATTAACTCCCTAATTGGCTGCAATGGCCGGAGCTGAGCCGATCCAAAACTAAGAGCCAGGAGCTTCTTCCAGGTCTTCCACATGGGTGCGGGGGCTCAAAAGACTTGGGCCTTCTTCTACTGCTTTCCCAGGCCATAGCAGAGAGCTGGATTGGAAGTGGAGCAGCAGGGTTTCAACCGGCGACCCATATGGGATGATGTCACTGGAGGTGGCAGCTTTATCCACTATGCCACAGTGCTGGCCCCTGGAATATATTCTTAAAAGTGTCTGCTAACTACATACTATCATTGCACAATGTTTTAACAAGGGATTTCTTAGGAGAGACGATTTCTAGACATTTGATGCTAATATTGCTGACCTGACACACTTATTATCCCTTGTCAAGCTTGTGATTAATATATGAACAGTCCCCTGCTGCTGTTGTCTTTGGATTCTTTCTTGACCTTCTTATCTAGACTTTTGCTTTAAGTCAACACATCGTTGTCATAAGCCATAGTCATTTTCTTTATCCTGGTTTAAATTATTAATGTACTATAAGAGTAAAGTACTGTTTTGAGTACCTATTATGTGGACTGACACCATACTAGCATACTAAGAAAGTTAATAGAATGATAACTAATCTTTGTTGACTGCTAACTGATTTATAATTCTATACTAAGACCTTTATCTTTATATACATTATCACATTGAGTCTTCATCTCTATGAAGTATGAATTATTAGCATTTTTTTACAGATGATGAACCTCACTATAGAATTAACATAACTTGGCTGAAGTTACAAAGCTTAGAAAAGTTAGAATTTGACATTTAAATTGAGGTCTCTCTGATAGCAGATACCAGAGCAACATCCTTATAGACTCTCAGGGCTCCCTCCAGTGTAATGTGGCAGTCATGAACATAATCTTTCCCAGGAGTCAGTTTTTCAGATGGAAAATGATTGCAGGTTGTTGAGTAACTGAACATGCTCTGTCTTTTCTTCATGGAATTTCATATGGTTATTATACTTCTGCCCACTCTTTGACTTCTAACTCCCCATCAGTTTGTTCTAAGGGATTGTAAGACTGTCTTACAACAAAATAATCACTCATTACATATTTACTTAGAATCTATTTACAGATAGTTATTCTACAATCTCTTATTTTGGGCTATAGCATATATATGTCACATGCCAAAATATTACAGTTCTCAAGTAAAACATAGAGTTCTTATTGAATTAAATCCAGGGATGAGGTCTGGGTAATCATTTTCATACTCAAATGCGTTCCAAAAATTTCTTTTTGCCTTCTTCTTTGCTACAGAAGCTAAGTCCTTTTACAAAGACTGTCTTGTTTGGGATATTTATATTTTCCCTTTCTCCAAATTTTTACTAAATAGGCTCATATATAAAGTTAAACAATTTTTCTTCCCTGAGTTTTGAGTATATGCTACTAATGTGCTTTATACCTTTATTTAGAATCAGTTATTACTGTTTTGGTTTTCATTAATTATCCTTTTGAAGTATTTGTGAAACATTTATATTTTGATACATTCAATTTAAGCTTTGGCTTTCTAATTTTCACTTTAGTAGTAGTTTACACAGAGCCATCCATTTAGTTATTTTAAATGACTCCAGAGTAGGTGGGAAACTATGTAAATTGGAAAATGGAAGTGTTTAAAAATTTTTCACACTCCATCGCTCTTAATCTTAGTAGAAGAAAATAGAACACTGATTTATTTTAGGAAAACATACTTGCTAGAAGAGATAGTAGAAAAAATTTGAAAAGGAAATATCCATCAAAAATATGTTTCAGTGATTCAATACATTTAAGTATTTCAAAAAGTAGCAATGCAATTGATTTATTTGCAATATTTTTTCCTTATGTCTGTAGATTGTTCTCTCTGATTTTTGACATTAATCACATGCTTGTACTTTGCATGAAACTAAAAAAGCTAGTTTTAAACTATGTAAATTTTTTATTTCAGAGTCAGGGGAGAGAAAGAGAGAGAAAAAAGCAGGGAGAGAGACAGAGATGGACTACCCAACTGCTGGTTCACTCCCCAGATGCACACAACAAGCTGAAGTTGGGAACTGGGAATTCAATTCAGGTCTCCTATTCAGATGCACTGAGCCATCACCTACTTCATTACAGGAAGGGTAAAACATGTGTGAAGTCAGGAACCCAGGCACCCTGATATCAGATACAGGTGTCCCAAATGGTATCCTAAGCATCAAGCAAATATCCACTCTTACAATAAGTTATTTTTGTAACCTCACTTTAAAATAATTTTTGTACATTTGAAAAATACTTTTTTGCTTTAGTTTTACTTTGAAATTTTGTTTTATTTCCAATGTTACTGAAACTGCAATATGTTAAAATAAAAACTTGTCTAATTTTGGGAATGTTCATGTCTAATTTTGGGAATGTTCAGTTCTGGTCAATTACATTTCTATCTCAACAAGGAGTTTTGTTGTCTCTTGCTTAATAAGGTGAAAGCATTGTATTTTATAGAGCTACATTATTGAGTTTTCTCTCAAATTATACACTTACTGATGATGTTGCACTTACCTTTATATATTAGACTTCTCCAGAGAAACACTGGTGGGATGTGGGGAGAGAAGGATTCTGAGAATTGGCTCACACGCTCTTGTAGGTTGAGAAGTCCTACTTTCTGCTCTGCAAGCTGGAGGACAAGGAAAGCCGCTTTTTCAATTTTGTGCAAATTCTGAGTCTGAAGGCTTAAGAACCAGAGAAACCAATAGTGTAAATCCTGGGTATCCAAAGGCCAGAGAACCTGGAGGGAAGAGATAATGGTACAAGTCCTAGCCTGAGGGGCCAGTGTTGTGTTGCAGCAGCTTAAACTGCCATCCCATATTGGAGTATCATTTAGAGTTCTGGCTGCTTGGCTTTTGATCTGGTTCCCTGTTAATGGTCCTGGGAAAGCAGCAGAAAACAGGTCACATGTTTGGGCCTCTGCCATCCACATGGCAGAGACAAATGGAGTTTGATACTCTTGCTAACCTGGACAATAGCAGTCATTTGAGGAGTGAACCATCAGATGAAAGACTCTCTCTCTCTCCCCCTCCCTCCCTCTCTTCCTCTCTCTCTCTCTCCCTGTCACCTTGCTTTTCAAACACATTAATAAATCTTAAAAAAAAATCTAGCTTGAGTCATGAAATTCCCAAGTGTAAGAAGGCAGAATATGGCCTTCTTACCTAAACAGAAGGAACAAATTTGCTTTTTCTCTACTGTGTGTTCTACTTGGATCTTCAATTGTGAGATGTGCACCTTGGTGATGGCAGCCTTGAGTCAATCTACAACTGCAATGCTAACCAGAAACACCCTTATATCACACCCAAAAATCATTCACGAGTGATGGTTTTCCAATTATTTGGGCAACTTTATCCCATTCAGGTTGACACATAAAATTAATCACAGTGAGTAAATTTCTTTTTTTGTTTCCTTTTTCAATCATGGAACAAAGAAAGGAAACTTAAAAAAATGCTGAGATAATTACAATGCACCATTTATTTCTCTACAAAGAATAAAAAATAGAAGAAAGAATTTTGAATGCTTTTACCATAAATGTTAAATGTTTGACAAGATAGTTGTGTTTACCCTAATTGGCCATTATATAATACATATATGTGATGAAATATCACACATATATAACACATCAATATTAATTTTAATATTTTGTCAGGTGAAATTTTAAAAGAATATAAATTTCAGAAAGTTTAATTGGTGAATTTACTTGGATAGACTGTATAAAAGAGGAAAAATTATCTCAAATGTTACAGTACATACTTAATATGACAGAAGGGTTAGTGGCAAATTTCCTGATTCAGAACTTAGTAATTAATAGCAACTCAATAAATACTTGTAGAATGAGTGAATACACTTATCTTTCTTCTGAATAAGTTCAATGTCATATAAGAGAGGAACTGTCTGACAGGCAGAAAGTAGCATTGGTAAATTTTGTTATCTGCCTTCTTGACCCCCTTACTTTCAATGCAATAATTTCTTCCAGTGTTGCTTTCTCTTTCCCTTAACAGGCATTGTCACAAGTTGTGATGATTCTGTTGGTCATTGTCCTTATTTTGTGTCTGCCACCCCTACTGGAATGTAATAACCAGGTGAATCAAGTGTCACGTGTATCTTGTTCAAAATTTTAGCCTGCTGAATGTGAATGTGAGGCATTCAGTTAAAAGGATTAGCTTCTTCATGGGACCATTTTTACCTTACCAGAAAAAGGAAAAACATTCTACATTTGACAGTATTTTTTTTGTCTGATACATCTATCTTTTCTGTGCACCAAATTTCCCATGACCCCTACAGTTCATCAATTTCACAGTGTGTTTACAATTTCAATGAAAAAAAAAAAAACTAGTCTACAACTTTACTAGGCTTATTATCTCACTAAGCACATAGTATTTCTGGCAGTTGTAACAGCCACACTGGTACTGTTGTAAGCAAGTTGCCTAAAAACCATTTGACACTCAGATATTTTGTTTTGGAAAATTTGCATTTAATTTTGGATTTCTGTTTTGCCACATTTTAGTTCCAGTAATTTATGATTTCCAAAATTGAGAAACTCTGACCTATTCATCCTGATTAAAATTATGAGAGGAAAGAAATAAAGGGACCCATTTTAGTACTTACTGGGAAAAACAACGAGCAACTTATATTTGCCCAAGGTACTATGTTAAGTCAAACAATCTTATAATGGACTGGTGCTTCTCCACAGGTAGGAAATTCTGTTGTAAGCTGAAATTGATGATAGTTGTGTAGAGTACTGGCAGAAAATGTAGAAATTAGAAAAATGGATGTAGGAGAGTAAAGGCAAATGGACCAACCATTCATATAGTTCAACTAACAGTGCTTTATAAATACGTGATCAGAGTACTAGGTGGATATTGAAAAATTACAACCATAGGAACATACAAGAAAGTTGAGACTGTGCTCACCTTGTGCTTGACTGTCCTATAACCATAGAATAGTCTCTTGGGTTTGGCACTCTCCACCTGCAATGCCATTCCCAGAGTCTCTCATAATTTCTCACTGTGGCTTTCATAACAGTGCTTTGATTTACTGAGTTTTCCTGCCAGTAGTTTATACCGTTGTTAATCTTCCTCACAATAGAGTTTTTTTTTTAGTCAGGTAATTTACTCTCTCCATTGCTATATCTTTGCATCTGTTTTTATGCCAATATTCTCTGACTAGTCTGTGTTCTCATTGATATTTTTACTGAAAACTGTGCAAACCTAGCTAATTGTTGATCCTCATCAAATTTTTGTGAAAGGAACAAATGATCTTGAGAGGCCATCTCTCTTTTTTAAAAATATTTATTTTATTTATTTATTTTTTTTAAATTTTATTTAATGAATATAAATTTCCAGTGTACAGCTTATGGATTACAATGGCTTACCCTCCCATAACTTCCCTCCCACCCGCAACCCTCCCCTCTCCCTCTCCCTCTCCCCTTCCATTTGCATCAGGATTCATTTTCAATTCTCTTTTTATACAGATCAATTTAGTATAAAGATTTCAACAGTTTGCACCCACATAGCAACACAAAGTGAAACATACTGTTTGAGTACTAGTTATAGCATTAAATCAAAATGTACAGCACATTAAGGACAGAGATCCCACATGAGGAGCAAGTGCACAGTGGCTCCTGTTGTTGACCCAACAAATTGACACTCTAGTTTATGGCGCCAGTAACCACCCTAGGCTGTCGTCATGAGTTGCCAAGGCTATGGAAGCCTTCCAAGTTTGCCGACTCTGATCATATTTAGACAAGGTCATAAAAGACAGAGTGAGGATAGTAACCAATGATCCTACGAGTGGCATTTACCAGGTTTGAACAATTATACAGCATTAAGTGGGGAAGAGACCATTAGTACACACAGGTTGGGAGTAGAGCCATTGGTGGTAGAGTAGAGGTTATGATTACAGAGGAATGAGGCCCAAGTATGCTAGACAGGGTCTAAAACAAAGGACAAAGTCATTATTAGAGGAGCTAAGAAACTGCTGTCTAAGCTACAATTAAGTTTTCTGATTGAGAGGCAAATAGAACCTGATAGAAGGGGCTTGCTAATAATCTGTTGGGCTTTAGGCCTTGGAAGTTAAGAGGCCCAGACCTACCTATCTATTCACATGGGGTATATCCTAAGGGAGGTGTGAACCTCCTAGGGGAAGGCACTCTGTTGACTTTCATTACTTGGCTGGCCTGGGAGGAGAGCTGGCCAGGTAAAGGCAGGGGACATCTCTAACAAGAAATTTACAGTTCTGCCTGCAATGTTGCTGACCCTACTTGACCATCCCCTCAGCTGCAGTGGTCATTTGGAAGTTGGGCTGAGTGAAGGGCTTTTCAGCTTAGAGCCAATAAGATCTGTGGCTCTGACCTGGGCATCCTTCGACTCCAGGGCAGGTCCATTTCCAGTGATCCAACTCTTGGCAGAGCTGCCAGGGCTCTTCACAAGCTGACTTCTGCTGAAGCCCAGGCTTACCACATTGAAAGCCACTGCAGTGGACTGGCCTGTTGGGTCTCCTTGAGGGCAGATCACTGTACAGATCAGCCATTAATAGGCCTGCCACCCATTGCTTCTGATGCCTAGCTTTCTTTGCCTCCTGGTTTGTGTTAAAGCAGACCAGAGGATGCAAGTCAAGGGAGTGCCTGTGTCCCATCTCTAATCTTTGGTGGCCTGAACTACAAGTCTATAGTCACAGGCATGTTCTGTAGTAGTTTTTCTAAGGTAGACAATGCCCATGAGGAAAATTATATTCTCACTTTAAAACTTTCTTTCCCTTTGGTCTGAAAGGGAGGTTTTTTCTACTTACTGTATACTTCGCTGATGGCGAAGTGAATCTAGCTTTGAGATTATTATTTAAGTTCTTATTTTGGCTATGCTATTACAGAAAAATGTTAGCCATCTCTTTTATAAGGTCTAAAGATTAAATTGTGCATCCTACAGATTCCTTCATAATAGAATTAGTTTCCTACCTTGAAGAGAATCGAGAAATGAAAGAACAAGTTGGGCTTGGAATAGAGAAATGAGGGAGCAAGTCCTAGATCGCTTGCTGACAATAGCAATATCACATGAATACTTAGCAAACCGTTTCAACCATTAGATAACAACTTAAGAAACCATTTACCAGAAGGTCCAATGACTTCTATAAATTTTAAGAATCATGTATTTGAAAACACCTCTTAAATATCTAACATGGTGTAGTTGTTTAACCAGTAAACTTAAGCACAACCATCTAAAATGTTTTTAGTTTCTTTCTACCAACAAGTCTAAAACATATGATACACAGATTCAGGTCCCACAAATTAAAATGTATCTTTGATTGATTTTAGCAGCTTAAATTTATGGACAATCTTATCTATAAGCCATTTAAAATAAAACTCTTAATAAAATTTCCCCATGTGGACATACAATATGTACACACATATAACGTAGCATAATAGACCAATATAGCAATTTTAATAATAGCTTTTAAAATCTTTAACTCTTTTTGTAGATTGCCAATTGATTTGAATTGCTTTTTGTTTTTAGTAACCTCAGTTAACCATACTTTCTCTCAGTTGGTACTGTTAATACATTATTGGCTTCATCTGTTTACAGAGAGCCATCCCAAAGTACTGAATACAATAGAAGTGGCTGGAAAAAGTCCATAGGAACCTATAGGAGGACAGCTAAACACAGGACCAACAACACTTTAGTTTATGAGCAGCACATCATATATAACCGTGGATGACAAAAGACTTTAAGTTGCCATGTTTAAAATTATAAACTCATCAACCAACAAGAGGCACTTGCTTACTTCACAGTATTTTTTAAAGCACCTGTAGGATTTTACAAGTATTTAACCCTTTAGGCCTCTGGGGCTTTCTCATTAAGATAACTATCATGTCTAGTAACTCAAGATCATTAGACTTTTTAATTCTCAAACATTTGTATTAATAGCATTTTCCATTATAGAAACTTAAAGTTTGGTACCACATCACATCTTGACAGTACTTCTAATATAATCCAAATAGCCTGATTAGTTGGTGTCTCTATAAGATGAGAGACATAGGTCCTTTGATTTTTTCAGTTGGGCCCAAACTGGAAAAACCAAAGTCCAGGATTTACTGGAAATTTTAGAGACCAGATTGTTTGAAACTTTGATTTTTTGAATGCCTGTCAAGACTGCCAAGAAGGCTCAAAATCCAAAATATCTGGTTGAAATAAGATTCCTTAAAATCATGACATAACATAGACCAAATTTGATCATTGTTACAAGGAGATTATTCAAATCTTTGAAAATAAGCACATATTTAAATAACCCATAGCTCTTAATAAAAATTCAGCTGTTTTTGAACAATTAGAATTTAACAGACATCAAGAGAACATAATAGATTACTTTAACACATTGCTTTAACAGAGCATCAGAGTTTAATTCTATGTCAAAGAGAAATTGAGCTTCCTGTGATCTTTTTTTGTGAGGTTTCCTTCCTTTACCTACTTTCATATTGGTGACCATGTTTCTGTGTTTCTGTGTGTAACACATCTTGAAGCATCTTTTGCAGGGCAGGACGAGTGGCAACAAATTCTTTCAGTTTCTGTTTGCTATGAAAAGTCTTAATTTCACCTTCATTCACAAATGAGAGCTTTGCAGAATATAATATTCTGGGCTGGCAGTTTTTCTCTCTTAGTACCTGGGCTATGTCTCGCCATTCCCTTCTAGCTTGTAGGGTTTCTGATGAGAAGTCTGCTGTGAGTCTAATTGGAGATCCTCTAAGAGTAATCTGACGTTTCTCTCTTGCACATTTTAGGATCTTTTCTTTATGTTTCACTGTGGTGAGTTTGATTACAATGTGTCGTGGAGAGGATCTCTTTTGGTCATGTTTATTAAGGGTTCTATAAGCTTCCTGAACTAAGATGCCTCTGTCCTTCTCCAAACCTGGGAAATTTTCTGCTAGTATGTCACTGAAAATGCCTTGTAATCCTTTCTCCCTCTCCATGCCTTCAGGAACTCCTAGAACCCGAATTTTGGGTTTTTTAATAGTATCCTGTAGATTTCCAACAATATTTTTTAGATTTCTAATTTCTTCTTCTTTTCTTTGGTTTGCCTGTTTCCTTTCCTGTTCTCTGAATTCTAAGTCTGATATTCTCTCTTCTGCTTCACCCATTCTGTTTTTAAGGCTCTCTAATGTGTTTGTCATTTGATCTATTGAATTCTTCATTTCATTATGATTTCTCGTCACTATCAGAGTTTCTTGTTCTACTAGTTGTTTCATTTCATTTTGATTCCTCCTTAATATTTCATTTTCACTAGAGAGATTTTCTATCTTGTCCATTAAGGATTTCTGTAGTTCAAGAATTTGTTTTTGAGAACTTCTTAATGTTCTTATCAATTTTTTGAGATCTGCTTCTTGCATTTCTTTGATCTCATCATCTTCATAATCTTGAATTGGGGTGTCTTTTTCATTTGGGGGTGTCATAGTGTCTTCCTTGTTCTTGTTACCTCGGTTTTTGCGTTTGTTGTTTGGCATGTTGGAGATATTTGGTTTCTTCACTGTGGTGTTTTTTCTTGTTACACTATGGCTCTATATTAAGTGGACTGTCTGCTTTTGGTGGAGCCTTAGAGGCTTGAGATGAGTGTGGACTGAGAGCTGTGTTTGGTTCCTCAGGGTTGAGGGTGTGTCAAAGATGACACTCCCAGGTTAGGTGTGGTAAATCTCTTTCTTTCTTCCTTTTTTTGATTCAAAAGTTAAGTAATTCCGCACAGCTGAATGTAATTGGAGGTAGTTAGCAGGCAAATGATATATCCACAGGAGCCAGAGATTGGAAACTCTTTCCCAAGGACCACACAGGGAATCTCTGCTGCCCTCGGTGTGGGCTCCAATTCTCCTGCAGTCTCCCACTGGGTTGCCAAGTTAGATCCTAATCTCCTGTTATTTCACTCCTCCCGCCAGAGACAGGTTTTTCTGCTAGGCTCAGGGCCGGTGCAGACCTGAAGTCACCCTGCTTATGACGTATGTCCAAAATGGCGCCTGCTCTTTGTCTTGCTCGCCTTTGAGAGGTGAGCGGAGAGAGAGAGACTCGTGTCCGTATCGGTCACTTTTTTTTTTTTTCCTCTCTCTCTTCTAGTTAGCCTGGTGAACTTTTCCCCACGGAGTTTCAAGCCTCGTTCCCTCTAGTCTCCTCTTTCCGCTTGCCCACTGGTGTCTTGGGATATTGAGGTTCGGCTCACCTCGCGTTCCAGCGTTGGTGTGTTGAGTCTGCCGCTGGTGTCCCGAACTTGGGCTCCCACGCTCTCCACGCAGGTCCACTGTGAATCATTCGTTCCAGAAGAGTTTCCTCTGCTGTTTCTTCCCCTACTCTTCCTTGACCCTGCAGTATCTCCACTTTTATTAACCTGTCTCTCCCCCGGACTAATAGTGTGCTCCCTTCCTATTCCGCCATCTTGCCGCTCTTTCTATTTTATTTATTTGAAAGGCAGAGTGACAAATAGAGACACAGAGAGAGGTCTTTCATCTGCTGGTTCACTCCACAAATGGCCATGATGGCCTGAGCTGAGCTGATCTGAAGCCAGGAGCCAGGGGCTTCTTCTGGGTCTCTCACTTGGGTGCAGGGGTCCAATAATTTGGGCTATCTTCCACTGTTTTTGCAGGCCATAGCAGAGAGCTAGATTGGAAAAGGAATAGCAGGGACTCAAACTGGTGCCCATAAGGGATGCCAGCACTGCAGGCTGGGGCTTTAACCAGCTGTGCCACAGTGCTGGAGAGCCCATATCTTAATAGAATAATAAAATAGAATTTCCCGTATATATTGGAAGAATTAACTTTGGAGATAATACTCCAGTGTATTTGTCTCAAATTATATAGTAAATTACTGAAACAAAAATCGCAGAGCAAGCAAGCCTGGGAGTATATCCCAGAAACAAAAATGAAAAAAAGGCCTGAAATAATTACCTTCTGATTTTGGAGTTTTAAACTGTTTAGTGTAGAATGCTGAGTGGTAATTAAAAGTTCAATGAGTATCCCCCAAAAAGACACATTAGCTCATCAAAGTTTTAGTTTCTCTGAAATAAATGCTGCTAGTTGATTCTCTAAGAATTGATGTCTGATAAATATTGTAGTTCATGGATTCAAGGTGAATATGGATTAATTGGTTGCTCAGGGAGATTTCATAGATCAATAACAGCAAACAACAGAAAATGGAAACTTGAGTGCTAACAAAATTTTTAGAGTAGACCAAAGGAAGTAATCATTGCACAAATTCAGATCTGCTAGAGTGGATTGATAGATTGATGGCACTTTATAGTTGTTGATATTCTTAACATTTGTCTATCCACTACTATTTACTTGGAATGGCATGTACATTTGAGTATGATGTTCTACCATCATATTAAAATTAAGAGCATTCTAATCATCATCATTTGAAACTCCCTGATCAACACAAACTCATTATAAACTACCTATTCCCTCCAACTCGACAGGTATATTGCTGGCTTAAGTGGTTTTTAGTTGAGTATAAAGCAAAACTAACTAAGAAACTTGGAAAATCCCCAGGTTTCCATTCACAAGTCATTTGAGGCCCAGTGTTATTACAGATTGTGCTCAGGAAATATTCTGCAAAACCTGCAGTTCACCAATTTAGATTTGTAACCCAAACTTTAATACTCCAAGGTGTTGATTAGCTTCTGCTTTTGCACATGTTAGCTCTTAGAATAAACATGTACATTCATATGTGATTTATTATTGTAAAGTTTTCAGTTTTGGTCAGTAGGCATTATATCTTACAAGTATTAATTCATTTCTTAGCTGAAGACTAGGGATATCTTAGTGCAAATATCTCTATTCATTGTTATTATACCTAATGAACTTCTAGAATGTGAACTCTTTGAACTCAAGCAGTATTGACTAAGTTGTGTATGTTTATTTGTATATGTCAAAATCTACAATTGCATTTAATTTATATCATAATTAAATAGGACATATTTTGCAGTTAGAAAATATTTTAGAATCTCAGAATTTTTAAAGTATACAAATTTAGTGATAATTTTACTTTTAAGGATGTATTTATTTGAAAATCAGAGTTACAGAGAGAGAGGGAGAGGCACACACAGAGAGACCTTGTATCCACTGGTTCACTTATCAGTTGGCTGCTGTGACCAGGCCAGAGCCAGGACAAAGCCAGGAGCCAGGAGCTTCTTTCAGGTCTCCCACATGGGTGCAGGAGCTGAAGCTCTTGGGCCATCTTCCTCTGCTTTCCCAGACAATTAACAAGGAACTGGATCAGAAGTGGAACAGCTGGGACAGGAACCAGTGCCCATATGGCATGCTGGCATCGAGAGAGCAGCGGCTGTACTGTTAATCCACAGTGCTGGCCCCTGTGGTTTCAGATATTTATTAGAAGTGATCTTCATAGAGTCAATACATAATGCAGAATTTGATCTAAGTCTGTACCATCTGTAAATACTATTACATCTTTTTATCATGAAATATTGTAGCACTACACAAAGAAATGAAAATTACAAGAACCATCATTTTTGTATTAAGTGAACAAAAAATTCTAACTTTGTGGTACATCTGCTAAAAGTGAGTGCTGCCATTGAATATGCATCAATTGTTTTTTGTTCTGGTGTGCAAATCTAAATTGGGGAACTATGGGCTTTGCAGAATGTCTGAATATAATTTTAATGCATTTAATGTATGTGCTATTTTCTTAAGAAGACAGAAACTTTTAAGGGGATTGAAACACATTTTTTCGTAGTTTTTTTTATTAAGAATTTAGTTTTATGAAAGAGGAAGACATTTTACTTGTAGCATATTTTAATATAATGGTTTTAATAACCAGATAATACAAGAGTATTTGCCTGGCTGTTAATACCTGGGGTTCTTTCTTTTCCAGCAATTTCAGCAAAACAGGACATAAATCCATTGCTAATGAAATGGAAGAGGTTCTGGGCCTATCCTAAAATAGGAACAATGTAGCACTGTAGCAGGAATGGTGGCTCCTTTGCCATATGCCTTAGAGATACAATACTGCTGTGACAAATCTCTGCTAATCGTAGATTCAGCATTGGTGGAAACGGAAAGGGATGTTAAGAAAGCTGGGCCATCAAAGAAGGAGGTACCTTTCTCTGAAGGGAGGAGAGAACTTCCACTTTGACTATAACCCTGTCGGAATAAGATCGAAGTCGGTGAACCCTAAAGGCTTCCATAGCCTCGGCAACTCATACTGGAGCCTAGGGAGATTACTGATGCCATAAATAAGGGTGTCAAATTGTTAAGTCAATAACAAGAGTCACTGTGTACTTACTTCTCATGTGGGATCTGTTCTTAATGTGTTGTCCAATGTGAAGTAATGCTATAACTAGTACTGAAACAGTATTTTTACCCTTTGTGTTTCTGTGTGGGTGCAAACTGATGAAATCTTTACTTAGTATATACTGAATCGATCTTCGGTATATAAAGATAATTGAAAATGAAAAAAAAAAAAAACCTTGGTTTTAAATTGGACATTGCATAGAAAATTAATCAATTTTTTAAAAATATCATGTAGGATCTCTGTCCTTAATGTGCTGTACATTGTGATTTAATGCCATAACTAGTACTCCAAAGTATTTTTCACTTTGTGTTGCTATGTGGGGGCAAACTGTTGAAATCTTTACTTAATATATACTAAACTGATCTTCTGTATATAAAGATAATTGAAAATGAATCTTGATGTGAATGGAAGGGGAGAGGGAGCGGGAAAGGGGAGGGTTGCGGGTGGGAGGGAAGTTATTGGGGGGGAAAGCCATTGTAATCCATAAGCTGTACTTTGGAAATTTATATTCATTAAATAAAAGTTTTTTTTTTTTTTAAAGAAAGCTGTGTTTGATTAACTCTAGTAAGACAAAATCATTCTCATGAGTTCAACTTTTCTCTCCAGATGTTGACAACTCCATTAAGAGAATATAGTATTGAAATGAATCCAATATAATCAAGATAGAGATCTGAAAAATTTATTTTGAACCTCAACAAAAGAAACAGAATTCATGTCCTGCTGAATCTTTAGGTCTGCTTATATATCATGCTATATTAATGCAAGTTTCCCAACCTTTTCTGTGAAGGTAAGGAAGCTAGCAATATGAACCACAGATGAAATTCTTTACTCTGAGAGTAAAGATGGATGCTGCTCTCATCCCACTGCTCTGCCCTAACATTACTGTTAAAGTTTTTTGAGTAAATAATACTGTATTTACCATCCATGATGAGAGAGAGATGCTTAGATGTCCTTAGGTTCTGCCTCAATTAAGCTCAAATGTCTGTATCTGCTTGGATCAAGTAGAAGATATTATTGGATAATTTATTATCTCAATGAGAAAGTTTAAAAACAGTTTTTGCAGGAATAAATGATAGATTACCACTGTATTTTTGTGAATAAGATTGAAAAGTTTGTTACGGTTATGGAATTTTGATGGTAAATGAAATACAATACTTTTTATAAACATTCCCTCATAATTTTACTAATTCTATAAGGGTTTTAAATTTTTTTTTGTAAAAATTGAATTTATCTTTTAATTCAATTTCCCATTAACCTTTTGAAATATCATCATATTTTCTATTCTGCTTTAGGTCATTGGTCTCTAAAGACCTTTGATCATAGTTATTTTAGATAAAAGCCAGGGTGGGCCTTGCAATTGTAGCTAACTCACTGTTTGGGATCCCTGCATACCGCATCAAAATGCTTGCTTTGAATCCCGCTTTGGCTCTGATTCTGACCCAGCTTCCTGCTAATGGGCACCTTTTGAGATAACAGTTAGGCTCCTGCCCCATGTGAGAAACCAGATGGAGTTCTAGGTTCCTGGCTTCAGCCTGGTCCACCTGGCTGTTGTGGGCATTTGAGGAGTGAGCCAGCAGATGGGATGATTTTTTTCTGTGTCTTTGTATCTTTTTCTCACTGTCTCTGGCCCTTTCAAATACAATGAAAATAAAAAGTACATAATTTTAAAATATCTTTAAACTTATAAATATATAAATATGAAATAAATATGAGAAAATTAAAAAAATATTTTACTTATTTCTGGGGTAGAAAAATATGTATGTGGATATTCCTAAACTTATTGAGGTGAATTACAGATAGCAAAGAAAATTATTTGTTGTGGATCTCAAAGTTGTCAGGAGACTAGTAGTTTTATAAGAATGAAAATCAATCATCCATCTTAATGTTTTCCTTTGTTTAATATTTGCCCTAAATATAGGAAACGCCTCCCCCCATGTAATGCACGTATTTCTTTATGAGTTGGTTTGATATTTTTTGCAAGCTAAAAATGTGACTGGCTTTTACTTAGATGCCTTCTAAAATATTCAGCTTGTAGAACATAGAAAAATAGGTAACACACAATGGGAATTATATTGGTAGCAGTAGTGATAGATAACTAATATGTGAAGTACACGTGACATGCATTTTAAATATTTTATACATGTAAATCCATGATAAAGAATTTTGTTTTTTATTTATAAATTAAAATTCCACACACATTTTAGCTGTGAGGTCATGCAGTGTTTCATTTTCCTCTTTTACAAAAACAAATGATAAAAATAAAATCTTAGAATCGTCTGAGAGTAAAATAATAATAAAAACATTTAGGATAGTATTTTACCAACAAACATAAATAACACTGAAGGTTTCTCATAGGTTAGTTTCTATCAATATTTTCAAAATGTATTTTTCATGTCTATGCCTTAAGCAGATTTTAATTAAAAGTACATACAAATTTTTGTTCATTAATTCAATATTTTTAATGTCTTTCAACTATTTAATCCATTTCTTTTGCTATAACTTGAACATATGTGTCAAAATATATATGCTTATTTTCTTTATTGGTATCAGAGGAAGTGAAGAATATAGGGAGAGGAGGAAGCTGTATTGTAAATAATAAAAATGATCCCTGCCTTCCTCAAGCAGCATTTTGCCATTAACTAGAAGAGACATCTCGGGTAAGTCCCTTCATTTTAAGCTTCACATAATTTTTCTATGAAGCAATATTGAATGGCCAGGTGATCTTTAAATGTTCTAGGAATCTATAGCATAATTAGAATGAAAAAATATATTGAAAAAAAAAAAAAACTTAAGGGAAATGTGCCAAACAAGCTAAAGCAACTGTACTATAATATACTTAGTATCTATATATTGTAGTAGGAGCTAGATGGCATGTATACAAGCCAGAAGATACTTTGTTGAAATCATATGATGCATTTAAATTATAGAAACAAATGATCTTGTGTTTTACCCTTCATAAAGTTTCCACACTGAAAAAAAAAAAGAAAAAAAGAAACCAAGAATGATCTTTCCAAAAATAACAGCATTTATTCTGCAGATGAATTGTAATTTTTATAAAAGCTCTGCTGTCTCTTTTACTCTGAGTTCAAAGCCATGCTCTGGTTCTCTTTAGAGAACACAATATTTTGGGACTTATCCCAGATAATAATCAATGCAAGACCCTGTGGCAAAAATTCAACACAGATGCTTAGATGGATGGTGACCTCATGATATCTACCGAATGTTACTATTCCTGCTTTGGCTCCTAATAAATGCTTGGGCAGTTAAATACACAGAAGCTGAATGCAAGTACAGGCAATGGCCCCAAGAGATGTCAGGAGCAATAAATACTGCAGATCTGGAAATGTGGTAGCTGTTGATGGCCTGAGATAGTGTTCCAGCACAGTGAGTCCCAGAAACTGGCAGCCAGATATCAAAGGGAAAAAGATAACTTCTAGATTTTTTTTTTTGTGTGTGTAACTAGAGGAAAAAAGCTTTTGCATAGGAGCTACAGATGTATATAAGGAGCATGTTATGAGAATGTCATTTTCAAAGGCTACGGAGATGTGTGATTTTTGTGGTATTAATGCACTGTCATAATAGCTTTTGTTCACCAGAAAAGATGACCCTTAGATGAACAACACTCTGAAGTCAGAGTTTATGAAATTTGTTAAAAGTCTCAGTTAAAACTCATTGTATCACCTATTTATTCTTGCAAATAGATCTGCTAATTGATACTTGTTTGCAAGACTCTTTAGGATAGAGATCAGTGGTCTCTTCCATGTATTTGTAGACTTGATAATGCCCAGCAGATTAAAAATACATGATACAGCAACAACAATAAAACTTTATATTAAAAACTGCTCTCAGACACATCTCCATACCTTTTTCTCACGAGTCTCATAATAAAAAAGAGAGATTATTCATCTTTTGCATAGGAAAATTTCAAGTTTAGGAATCTCTAAGTGACTAGTCTGAGAACAATACGCCCTAAATGATAGAGCTAATTCTAAAATATTTTCATATTAAACCGAAAGCTTTACCTATCATATCACCTTGGCTTCTCAAAGCATGTGATCTTTTCCCTCTCACTACAGCAAAGAGAAAAAATCACTGTTCACTTGGCATCTGCTGTAATAGGCACTATCCTAAGTATTTTCATTTTTAATGATTTCTTCTCACAACCCTATGAAGTGGGTCCTATGTCCCTATTGCAGTAGATGTGTTAATTTAGGCAACCTAAATGGCCTTCTCTGTACAACATTACTAACAAGCAGATAAGCCGGAATGCAAGCCCAGAACTAAATACAAGTTGATGACATCATTATGGGATTGAGAGTAAGATTATATAGAAAATAAAATTATATCATTCTACTGGACACTTCAGGTACAAATACAGCTTGTCTATACAGTCAACATAAAAAGGTTCTGACTTGCTTTAAGTCTGTTTCCTTTGGCTTTCAAAAAAATTATAAAAGGTGAAGTGTGGAGAGAGAAAGTGAGTGTGGAGGAGGTACTATGAATTAGGATGACTTGAAAATATAGGAAGAAATGCTCTTTCAATAATATTTCAAATCTATAGAAAAAGTTAGATTCCATCTACTGCATTAAGAACAAACTAGCTTCTGATGGATAGGAGACAAGTTACCGCTTTTTTCCCGAATAGGTGTCTTATTTTGTAAATTGACATAGCAAGGTAAGAGTTCTCATACTAAGTAATCAGAAAGGTGGATGTCTGACTTTTCACCTGTTTACTCCATGTAGTTTAAATAAAGCTAAACCAAGCCATTTGGATATCTTTTCTACTACATCTAAAGTAATTTTGTATTAGCTGAGATATTCCTAATTATGATAGAATTAGTTGATATAACTAAGCCTTCTTTGATAGTTGTTAACACAGCCTGTGCTCCCTAAGGTTGTCCCTCTGTTCTGGCAGACTTCCAAAACACATGGATATTGTTTCGAACCAGAGCCAGAATTGCATGGACATTCTAGAATTTACTCATTTGCTTAATTTCAAGTGTTCCTCCAAGAGAAATTCCCTGTAGTAATTCTAGATAAAGAGTGAATACTGAACAATAAGTTTTGGAGCAACTATGAAGCTGAGAGATACATGCATCAAATTTCTAGCTCTTATGATATGTAAAATTAACAGTTTTTCTTCCTCATCTTTTCTTTTGATAAATTATCATTCTCCTTACTGTACTCTGCCTTTGTCTCCCTGCAACTAAGCTAGAATTCTGTAGCCCCACCAATCCTTGAATGTCTGTGGTTCCCTTTGTTATTTCTACATCAAACCTATTACAAAAATGTTACAATGATAAACAGCCACTTAATTATGACATTTTAATGAAACTAGTAACCTTATTTTTCCAGGCCAAAATTGACTGATAGGTTTCTCTAATACTGTAGATTAGTAATTGGTAAAAGTGCTAGTGAAGGGGCCGGCACCGTGGCTCACTTGGTTAATACTCCTCTTGGCGCCAGCATCCCATATGGGCGCCGGGTTCTAGTCCCAGTTGCTCCTCTTCCAATCCAGCTCTCTGCTGTGGCCAGGGAGTGCAGTGGAGGATGGCCCAGATGCTTAGGCCCCTGTACCCGCATGGGAGACCAGGAGGAAGCACCTGGCTCCTGGCTTCGGATTGGCACAGCACACTGGCTGTAGCGGCCATTTGGGGGGTGAACCAACAGAAGGAAGACCTTTCTCTCTGTCTCTCTCTCTCACTGTCTAACTCTGCCTGTCAAATTAAAAAAAAAAAAAAAAGTACTGTGAATCAATTCGTAGTAGGGCAATGCCTGAACTACCTGCTGTACTAACTCGGGCAATAACTACAGGATATTGTTGCCTCAATTGAAATTAATGATGAAATTTCATATTTTACCATACTTTGTGCTTTGATTGGTGGTGGTTTCACATATTAGCATTTATAATATTAATACAGTGTTAACAATATTATCATTTCCTAATATACCATGGTTGTTTTAGTTAATATATTAATAGTAATAATGTAAATATTTTTATATTTTATAAATGTTCATATATTAATTTTAATGTATAAAGAAACTATAAATTAAAAATATATGCTAATATATATTATATGAAATATAAACATTCCAGGCATCCATTAAACCTACTGTGTAGGACAATCACCCTCTCTATCCTCCTTATAAAGTCATCTCTTCTCTCAGCACTAAGATGTCTATTAGAAAGCCCTGCTGTTGTTGGCCTACCAGGCACACAGCCAGTTGGCTACAAGCCCACAGGTTTCAGTGCCAGATTTGCATAGGATCTTCTCAAAGTTGTTTGGTAAAGTGTAGACTAACATTACCTACAATGTCTGCTTTCTTTTCCCTTACAGAAATATGTCATGAGAATAAATGAGATAATTTAGAAGAAGAACTTTGAGATCCTGGAAAGAAAATGCATTGAGCTTATCCAAGTTGTTGTAGTCCTTATATACTCATTTATTAAATACTACATTGAAGTTGACCTGAAGGTAAGGTCTGGAACTTTACTATTACTGTATTCGAACATAAGGCTTCTACAAAATTGTTTGCAATTTGCTTCCAGGCTAACAATACATGTTAGAATCTCTCATTTTATTGAATTTGAAGTTGTGGAATTGCTTCCCTTCCTAAGTGCATTTGCAATGTAAACAATTTGTTTTACAAATAAAGGGCATTTTTCATAGCTGACATGTTGTAATTTCCAATAGAAATATAAGCTAAATTGATGAGTTCATTAGGAGGCATAGAGTAAGGTGATGCTCATTTATTTTCAAGGGATGAATATAACAGGAATGCCAAGTTTGTTTTTATTTTTATTGTTTTCCTTCTGAACAAAAGAATGAAGAAATCCCAAATTGTCAAAAAGGGGAAAAAATGAATTAAAACTGATAAATGATGACAAAAGGGACTGTGATAAACAACCACCTAAAAAGCTATAGAGATGCCCTCAAAGACATGACAGGTATGTTGAAATACTAAACAAAATGTTTAAGTAATCCAGACAGGGAAAAAAAAGACAGGGAAAAAACAGAAAAACAAAAGGTAAACCCTAACATACATAATTATTATAAATGTCATTTATCTGAATACAGCAATCAAAAAAAAATGGGTGAACAGAAGCTTGTGAATAAAAGATTTTGAATGGAGAAAAAAGGATAACTTATTACAAAAAGACTAATAAATTAAATGCAATCTTCCCTTCTTTGTGAATGAACAGAAGGCAAAGCTTTTTTGTTGTGAGGTATTCTTCCGTTCTTGTCTTATCAGATTACCTCTCCTATTTTCCAATTGTACAAGTCTATAGAGAGACACTAGTCTAGGTTACTCAACTCCAGACCATAAGTGGATAGTCTATAAAAAACAGCTGAAAGTCTGAGGCGTTACTTTAGTCTGATGAAAGACCATTTTTCCCATATTAATTATCTTTTATTTTTTAAGTTATTTGTAAATGAGAGAGGAGGGCTTTCTTCATGAACAGGAATGCCCTTCTTTATCCCTGAACGAGAGCTTTCCAGAGGCAGACATCCTCTGTATGGACAAGTTAGAGAACTTATTTTATATTTGACATTTCTAGATTGATAAAAAATAGAATATTTTCCACCATTCCTAATTTTTTTTTTTAACCTGGGAAGAAATAAATTGAGTTCCAGCAAGTGCAACAGTATGTTCTTTATTTGAATACAAAAAGAATTGTAATCCACTAAAATAAAGTGTTAGATCAAATGTATATAAGAGAATAAAGCCATAATAAAGTTCTGCTGTCTTTATAAAGGCATATGTCACTGAATTCAAATAATATTCCTTCAAATATTAGAAAATGCTATGCATTATCTTTATGAGTAGTTATAAAGAGAATACCATTTTGGCGTCTTTATTTTTAACAGCACTGTCAATATAATGTATTCATATTATTAGAGTTGGAAATGCTAATTCAAATCTATATTACCTTACGAGAAAATGTAAGAAGGATGCCAAAATCTGTTTTAAGAAAATGAAACTTAGACTGGAGACATTTGTAGTATATGTTTCCAAAGCGTTGGCCCAAAATATAGAAAGAACATATATATTTTGTTAAAGAGATGAGTATGTTTAAACTGTGTGAGTAATTTATTATAATAAGCAAAGAAATTTGCTTCCCTTTATGCTTAACACACTTGTTAGCAGGAAATTGCTCACCTAGGAACCATCAGTACTCTTACACCACTTACACTGTCTTGCAGTAAAAGGCTTTCGTATTTGGGGGTGTATATTTTACATCTTCTAACTCACTGACTGATGGATGCTTATCATGACATTTCCTGAACCTGAGCTGGGAGAGCCAAGAAGGGTAAGTTGAGGCTGCCTAATGTGTTCCTCCTCAGTGTTATGACTATATTCTGCAGAGAAGGAATTTAAGGGTAATCTTTCTTCAAATCTCCTCTTAGTATGAATTGTTACAGGTTGGGGACAGCTGACTACCCTATTTGCTGATCTTTGGCCAAAATATGCAATTTTTAAGATTTATTGTTGAAGGCCGGTGCTGTGGTTCTAGTCCCGGTTGGGGTGCCGGATTCTATCCCGGTTGCCCCTCTTCCAGGCCAGCTCTCTGCTATGGCCCGGGAAGGCAGTGGAGGATGGCCCAAGTCCTTGGGCTCTGCACCCGCATGGGAGACCAGGAGAAGCACCTGGCTCCTGTCTTCGGATAAGCAAGATGTGCTGGCCGCAGCAGCCATTGGAGGGTGAACCAACGGCAAAAAGGAAGACCTTTCTCTCTGTCTCTCTCTCTCACTATCCACTCTGCCTGTCAAAAAAAAAAAAAAAAAAAAAAAAAAAAAAAAAAAAAGATTTATTGTTGAAAACTCTCTAATTTAATATGTTATTTCTGCTTCTGTATACTGAATATACAGATATTGAAATAAAAATACAAACAGGTGTGTATGTGAGTAAATCATTTTATACATATTTTATACATTGAATATTTATAATTATATAGCAATATTCTCAACTATAATTGAAATTTGATCCAAACACAGTAAAATTTTTTAAGTAAAACAAATATATTTCACAAAATCTTTTATTTGATATATACACTAATGCAGCCATTTATATACTAATGTAGCATTTTACCTAAAAGAAAAAAAAGAAAAAAACACCTAGGGTGTTTTCTGTACAGATCAGTGCCTCTAGTGTGTGTAGGCAGTGGAACTAGCAAAACTATCTCTCCCTCAACATGATATCCAGTGTTCTTGTAGATTAAAAGAAAAGTGAAAGAAGGGGTAAAACGCATAATATTGACCCTTAAGTATAACAAAATATTTACTTCGGTATTTATTGCTCAAAATTAATATGAGTAGAAAGTAATGAATGATGAATAACTGAAGGAGAGCAAAATGCAACTGTAAACAATGATACCCCTGAAGATGCATGCAGTGAAAGACAGAAAATATACTTTTTTTTTCACTTTTCTCTTAATTTGGTTAAAGTGAAAGAATTTTTAATGAGCTTATGGTAGAAATTAAAGGAGACTTTGAAGAGAACCTGGTTACAATTGTTACAGGAAATAGAATGTTTCCAGGGATGATGAGCATAGATGAATTTAGAATACTGATGAAAATAAAGAAAATTGAGTAAATATGAGAAAATAGAAGTAGAAACAGTGCTCTCTAGGAGTATATTAATTAGAAGTCCATGGTTATAATAAAAACTGATTTTTAATGATAACTCAGAGCAATAGAGCATCTTGAATTGCTTTCTAAGCATTCAGTGATTAAGTTGTGCTCAAAATAGGTTTAGTGCTCTTGTTAGCAGACACAAAGGATCCATTCTTGGGGTGCTGAAAAGTACTCAGCCTCAAGCGGGAGTGTCTCAGACAGAAGCTGTATTTACCTCTGACAAGAATAAGAGATGATGGGAAGCTATAGTTCCTTGAAGAACCCCCTCCTTGAGAAGAAGTTTCCTAGGGCTATAATAGCAAATTTTCAGAGAGATTCCAGGATGTAGCAGAGGGTCCCTGCTGCTTAAGGAAAATACTTCATCCTCCATATATTTAAAACTCTGACTCATTAATTTCTCCCTGTGTTCCTTGATTGACTAGTGTGCTGGCCCTCTTGACATACAGTATTACAAGATAAACTTTCCTGCAACATCCTCTAAAAAGCAAGTTCAGTAAAGTCAACTGTCTCAGATTCTCTGCCTCAATACTTGTGCTCCCTCTTGCCTAAGTCCTACACTCTGGATTTTAATATCAATGTATAATAATCCTATGAAAACAAGTAAATCATGTGTGCTTCCACAAAAACTTTCTAGCAACCAGAAAATATGAAATTAGAAAATCTTTTTTTTTTTTTTCTAATGAGAATGATACTAAAGTATTTCTTACCTTTGCTCGGGCTAAATAACCATTAGAAATTATGGAACTTTCAGGCCAGCGCCGTGGCTTAACAGGCTAATCCTCCGCCTTGCAGCGCCGGCACACCGGGTTCTAATCCCGGTCTGGGCGCCGGATTCTATCCCGGTTGCCCCTCTTCCAGTCCAGCTCTCTGCTATGGCCCGGGAAGGTAGTGGAGGATGGCCCAAGTCCTTGGGCCCTGCACCTGCATGGGAGACCAGGAGAAGCACTTGGCTCCTGGCTTCGGATCAGCGAGATGCGCCGGCCGCAGCGGCCATTGGAGAGTGAACCAACGGCAAAAAGAAAGACCTTTCTCTCTGTCTCTCTCTCTCTCACTATCCACTCTGCCTGTAAAAAAAAAAAAAAAAAAAAAAAAAAAAAAAAAAAAAAAAAAAAAAAAAGATTAAAAAAAAAAAAAGATTAAAAAAAAAAGAAAGAAATTATGGAACTTTCAATACAAATCTGAAGTATTTTTTTAAATTTTTTAATGGAAAAGAAATCCCAAATCTTTGAAATCTCAACACACTTATTTTATGCTACATACTTAGAGAAACATCTTATTCTTGTGTAAATACAAATTTCAGATTCAAAAATATTACTTGATGAATCTGAGAAGAAAATTCAGAATGGCAATGCCTTATATTGTTTCTCTGTTGAATTTTACCAAAATTTATACAATAAAGATTTTATTACTAAATGTAAATAATCAAATATCTTAGAACCATAAGGATCAGGTTATCATACTGGTGTTATTTCTTATGTGAAATTATTTTGAGATATAATCAGATTTTAGCAGAACATGAATGCTTTTCTAAAATCTAGCTTTTTATGGATAAAAATCAAATGTTTGCAAAATATAAACATGATATCTCTAAACAGCACAGAGACTTCTGTTTACTAAAGCAATATTCATTAACATGTACAAATAAGATCCTGATTAATGAATTGCCAGCATTCTAATTTTGCAGAAATTTTTCATGGTGTGTTTTTGATTCTTATATGAAAACAATTAGAAAAAGAGAAGTTTTAGGAGAGGTGATAATGACCCTTTCAAGATAAGAATGATGAACATCCTTCACTTAGAGAGTGCTTACTAAATGTCAGGCATCATGATAAAATCTATAGTATTTGATTTTTCCAGCATCTATTTTGCTCATCTAATATGAGAAAAATAACTTGGAAAATGTTTAATATCTTCCCTAAAATCACACAGTTAATAAAGTATCAGCATCAATTTTCAAATCCAGGGAGAAATTATTTCAATAGCCATGCCCTTAGCCACTTTTTCATACTGTCTTTTGATATGTGGTTCAAAATGAGGAAATTGGTCAAAAAGGTCGGTGTGAGTGATCACTTGTTTGCAGCTTGGGAGAAAAACACAACAATCAAGAGTATAAAAACTATATAGAATCATGAAATTTTAAACTTTTAATTTTAGAGGGAGAGAGACAGAGATAGCATTTTGTACTGTAGTTCATTCCCCCAAAATCCACAGTGGCTGGAAGCTGGGAACCCAAGCCAGGTCTTCCACACATACATGGCAGGATTCCAATTAATTAAGCCATTGCCATTGCCTTCCCTGCAGTCAGGAACTGCAAATGGATATTGAACATAGACACTTCCTTATGGGATGTGGGAATTTTAGGTGCTAAGACAAACACCCACCCCAAATAATGGAAATTTAAAGATAGCAATACAATTTTCTTATCATAGAGTCCAGTTTCTCAACTGAGGAAACTAAGACTCAAAATAGGAAATTAGTGAGTGACATTACAGATAGATCAAATCAAATAGGCATTTAATTAATCAGTTTTATAATATTTGCAGTAAAACCTTAATGTGTATATACATATATATATATTACATATAATGTGTACATGCACATACATGTAGACAATCCCTCTTGACATTAGAGACATGATGAGGAGAGGAGATTATGATGATAAGGCAATTCACTAAATTGTTCTCTACAACATTTCAAAGGGCAAAAAAACGCCTGTTTGTCATAATCTGTCAAGAGTTAATATTAAATGCACAAGAACAACCCAGTGAACTCCTTAAATATATGAAGCCTGTATTACATATTTCTACATTTATTATCTCATTTAACACTCACAAGTGTGTTTGGAACTGTTAAAGTGTGCAGTTAATATATGAGTATCAATATTAATTCTTGTTGGCAAATATACACATTTTAGAATTATCTACCAGTCCCACATTCACAGATAAAAATGTAATAATTATGTAATGATACCCATCAGTGTGGTGTGAATACTAATCACTTTCCCCTCTGGCTTATTTAAGATATAAGGGATAAATTGTATGCATTTAAAATGATATCTGTTATACTTGTGTACCTTGTGAAACATATACCATGATCACACTAATTAACATATTCATCACCTCATTGTCATAGTTACATGTTGTTTGTGTGTGTTGAGAACACTTTCATATTTCCAAAAAATTCAGTAATACAATAAGAAATTATTGCCTGTAGGCATCATGCTCTTCATTAGATCCTCCGAGCTTATTTATAACTAAACTTGTGTGCACTTTGAACAGTATCTCTTCATTTCTCCCATCCCACAGTCCCTGGCTAACACTATTATTCTCACTGTTCTGAAGAGTTTGACTTCTTTAGATTCCACATATCAGTTAGATCATGGAGTTTTTGTCTTTCTTATCTGGCTTACTTTATCTAGCATAACCACATATCAGTTAGATCATGGAGTTTTTGTCTTTCTTATCTGGCTTACTTTATCTAGCATAATGTCGTCAGGGTTCTTCCAGCAGGATTCCCTTCTCTTTTATGGCTGAGTCTAACATTCCATATTGTGTGTATGAGTGTGTAATCTATCCATCCTTGTGTCATCAACAGAGACTTAGGTTATTTCGGTCTTTGCTTTTGTGAATAATGCTGCGATGGACATAGGATATGTCTTCAACATGCTGATTTCATTCCCTTTGGAGATATACCCAGAAGTAGAAATGCTGGATCATATGGTAGGTAGTTTTCTAATTTTCCGAGGAACCTCAATACTGTTTTGTCTAATGACTGTGCCAATTTACATTCCCACCAACAGTGCACAACAGCTCCTTTTTAACTATTCCTAACACTTGTTATCCTTTCTCTTGTAATAAAAGTCATCCTGACAGATGTGAGATGGTTTGATTTAGACTTCCCTAATGTTAGTGATATTGAATACTTTTTTCACATGCTTCTTGGTCATTTATATAATCTTCTTAAAAATGTCTATTCAGGCCCTTTGCTTATTTTTTAGTTATATTATTTGGTGTTTTACTACTGCATTGTTTGAATTCCTTATACATGTTGTATATTTAATCTACCTTTGGCACGTTAAGCTGGCACAACAAAATACTTCAGAGTGGGAAGCTTGTAAACAACAATTCATTGCTTCCAATTCTGGAGGTTGGAATGTATACAATAAGGCACTGGCAGATTCAGTGTCATGGATGGTGCTTCCTAGTTTGGCCTCACATGTTGGAGACAAAGGGTTTTCAAGTTCCTTCTAGCCACTATTATAAGGACTCTAATGCCATTTATCCCTCATGGCCTACTCAACTCTGACAATCCCCATGACTTCACACCAATGCATTGAGGAATAATTTTCAACATATAATTTGGAAGGAGGTAGGGTACACACATTGAGATCATGGTAAATACCTTATCATTTGTGTGGATTTTAATTATCTTATTCCATTCCATAGGTTATATTGTCATACTGTTGACTGTTTCCTTGAGAGTGCAGAAGAATTTTAGGTAGAATTCCAGACGACCAATGTTTTAAAAACAAAATTGCCTCTAGTTGGATATGCCTTGGTACATCCCAGCACTAAACTATGGAATATGATTATGTTTCTATAAAGTGCAAGCTTTTCTATCCTAGAGTATCTCATTGCAAGTGTTTTAAGTGAGATTCAGATATTATTTTGTTTACATATGGTTTTTCAGATATCCAAAAATCAGATGAATTAAATAAGCACACACACACACACACACCAATATATAGCATCTATGGTACAGATCCAGTTTCTGGACCTCTGTTTCTGCACTATAATCCGCTAAAGATATTGTTGAAGATGTAGATTCCCGGCTGTACTTCAGACAAACTCAATCAGAATCCAAGGCTTGACCCAGATATGCATTTTTTTGTATTTTATATTTTTATTTATTTATTTATTTTAAATTTTATTTAATAAATTTAAATTTCCAACATACAGTTTATGGATTACAATGGCTCCCCCCCCCATAATTTCCCTCCCACTCACACCCCTCCCATTTCCCACTCTTTCTCCCATTCCATTCACATCAAGATTCATTTTCAATTATCTTTATATACAGAAGATTGATTTAGCATATATTAAGTAAAGATTTCATCAGTTTGCACCCACACAGAAACACAAAGTGTAAAAAACCGTTTCAGTACTAGTTATAGCATTACTTCACATTGGACCACAATTTAAGGACAGATCCCACATGAGAAGTAAATACACAGTGACTCCTGTTGTTGACTTAACAATTTGGCACTTTTGTTTATGGCATCAGTAATCTCCCTAGGCTCTAGTCATGAGTTGCCAAGGCTATGGAAGCCTTTTGAGTTCGCTGACTTTGATCTTATTCCGACAGGGTCATAGTCAAAGTGGAAGTTCTCTCCTCCCTTCAGAGAAAGGTACCTCCTTCTTTGATGGCCCTGTTCATTCCACTGGGATCTCACTCACAGAGAACTTTCATTTAGGTCTTCTTCTTCTTCTTCTTCTTCTTTTTTTTTTTGCCACAGTGTCTTGGCTTTCCATGCCTACAATACTCTCATGGGCTCTTCAGCCAGATCCGAATGCCTTAAGGGCTAATTCTGAGGCCAGAATGCTGTTTAGGACATCTGCCTTCTATGAGTCTGCTGTGTATCCCGCTTCCCATGTTGGATCTTTATCTCCCTTTTTTATTCTATCAGTTAATATTAGCAGAAACTAGTCTTGTTTGTGTGATCCCTTTGACTCTTAGACCTATTAGTGTGATAAATTGTGAACTGAAATTGATCACTTGGACTAGTGAGATGGCATTGGTACATGCCATCTTGATGGGATTGTATTGGAATCCCCTGGCACATTTCTAACTCCACCATTTGGGTCAAGTCCAACTGAGCATGTCCTAAATTGTACATCTCCTCCATCTCTTACTCTCACTCTTATATTTAACAGGGATCACTTTTCAGTTAAAATTTAAACACCTAAGAATAATTGTGTGTTAATTACAGAGTTTAACCAATGGTACTAGAACAAAACAGAGGAAAAAAAATACTGAAATGGATGAAGTATTACATTGTACATCAGCAGTCAACACAAGAGCTGATCAAGTCACTGTTTCTCATAGTGTCCAGTTCACTTCAACAGGTTTCCTTAATGTGCTCAGTTAGTTGTTGCCAATCAGGGAGAATATATGATATTTATCCCTTTGGGACTGGCATAATTCGCTCAGCATAATGTTTTCCAGATTCCTCCATCTTGTTGCAAATGACCGGATTTCATTGTTTCTTACTGCTGTATAGTATTCTATAGAGTACATGTCCCATAATTTCTTTATCCAGTCTTCTGTTGATGGGCATTTGGGTTGGTTCCAGGTCTTGGCTATTGTAAACTGAGCTGCAAAAAACATTAAGGTGCAGATGGATTTTTTGTTTGCCAATTTAATTTCTTTTGGGTAAATTCCAAGGAGTGGGATGGCTGGGTTGTATGGTAGGGTTATATTCAGGTTTCTGAGGAATCTCCAAACTGACCTCCATAGTGGCTTAACCAGTTTGCATTGCCACCAACAGTGGGTTAGTGTCCCTTTTTCCCCACATCCTCACCAGCATCTGTTGCTGGTAGATTTCTGAATGTGCGCCATTCTCACCGGGGTGAGGTGGAACCTCATTGTGGTTTTGATTTGCATTTCCCTGATTTCTAGTGATCTTGAACATTTTTTCATGTGTCTGTTGGCCATTTGGATTTCTTCTTTCGAAAAATGTCTATTGAGCTCCTTGACCCATCTCTTCAGTGGGTTGTTTGTTTAGATGTTGTGGAGTTTCTTGATCTCTTTGTAAATTCAGGTTATCAACCCTTTATCTGTAGTATAGTTTGCAAATTTTTTTCCCATTCTGTCGGTTGCCTCTTCACTCTCCTGACTGTTTCTTTTGAAGCACAGAAACTTCTCAATTTGATGTAATCCCAATAGTTAATTTTGGCTTTGACTGCCTGAGCCTGCTGGGTCTTTTCTAGGAATTCTTTGCTGGTCCCAATATCTTGCAGGGTTTCTCCAATGCTCTCTAACAATTTGATGTATTTGGGTCGTAGATTTAAGTCTTTAATCCATGTTGAGTGAATTTTTGTGTAAGGTGAAAGGTAGGGGTCTTGCTTCATGATTCTGCACGTGGAAATCCTTTTCCCAGCACCATTTATTGAATAGACTGTCCTTACTCCAGGGAGTGGTCTTGGATCCTTGATCAAATATAAGTTGGCTGTAGATGTTTGGGTTGATTTCTGGTGTTTCTATTCTGTTCCACTGGTCTGTCCATCTGTTTCTGTACCAGTACCATACTATTTTGATAACAACTGCCCTGTAGTGTGCCCTGAAATCTGGTATTGTGATGCCTCCCAACTTGTTTTTGTTGTATAAGATTGCTTTACCAATTCGAGGTTTCCTGTGCCTCCATATGAATTTCAGCATCATTTTTTCCAGATCTGAGAAGAATGTCTTTGGTATTTTGATTGGTATTGCATTGAATCTCTAAATTGCTTTTGGGAGAATGGACATTTTGATGATATTGATTCTTCCAATCCATGAGCATGGAAGATTTCTCCATTTTTTGGTATCCTCTTCTATTTCTTTCTTTAAGGTTTTGTAATTTTCATGGTAGAGATCTTTAATGTCCTTGGTTAAGTTTATTCCAAGGTATTTGATTGTTTTTGTAGCTATTGAGAATGGGATTGAACTTAGAAGTTGTTCCTCAGCCTCTGTGGCATTGCCTGTGTATACAAAGGCTGTTGATTTTTGTGCATTGATTTTATATCCTGCTACTTTGCCAAACTCTTCTATGAGTTCCAATAGTCGCTTAGTAGAGTTCTTTGGATCCGCTAAATAAAGAATCATATCATCTGCAAAGAGGGATAGTTTGAGTTCCTCCTTCCCAATTTGTATCCCTTTAATTTCTTTTTCTTGCCAGATGGCCTGGCTAAAACTTCTAGAACTATATTGAATAGCAGTGGTGAGAGTGGGCATCCCTGTCTGGTACCAGATCTCAGTGGAAATGCTTCCAACTTTTCCCCATTCAATAGGATGCTGGCCGTGGGTTTTTCATAAATTGCTTTGATTGTATTGAGGAATGTCCCTTGTATAAGCACTTTGCTTAGGGTTTTCATCACGAAAGGGTGTTGTATTTTATCAAATGCTTTCTCTGCGTCTATTGAGAGAATCATATGATTTTTCTTCTGCAGTCTGTTAATGTGGTGTATCACGTTGATTGTTTTGCAAACATTGAACCATCCCTGAACACCAGGGATAAATCCCAGTTGGTCTGGGTGGATGATCTTTCTGATGTGTTGTTGTATTCTATTGGCCAGAATTTTATTGAGGATTTTTGCATCTATGTTCATCAGGGATATTGGTCTCTAATTCTCTTTCAATGCTGCATCTTAGGGATTAAGGTGATGCTGGCTTCATATAAAGAATTTGGGAGGATTCTATCTTTTTCAATTGTTCTGAATAGTTTGAGTAGAAATGGATTTAACTCTTCTTTAAATGTCTGGTAGAATTCAGCAGTGAATCCACCTGGCCCTGGGCTTTTCTTTGTTGGGAGGGCCTTTATTACTGTTTCAATTTCTGTCTCAGTTATGGGCCTATTTAGGTTTTCTATGTCTTCCTGGTTCACTTTAGGTAGATTGCATGTGTCCAGGAATCTGTCCATTTGTGATAGATTTCCCTGTTTGTTGGCATACAATTATTTGTAATAATTTCTGATGATTCTTTTTATTTCTGTGGTTTCTGTTGTTACATTTCCTTTTTCATCTCTGATTTTATTGATTTGCATCTTTTCTTTTTTTAGTTAGTTGAGCCAATGGTGTGTCAATTTTGTTTATTTTTTTCAAAAAACCAGCTCCTCGTTTGGCTGATTTTTTGCAATTTTTTTTTTGTTTTTTTGTTTTTGTTTTTTTGGATTTAAACCTGTTGATTTCTTCTCTGATTTTAATTATTTCTCTTCACTTACTAGCTTTCGGTCTGGTTTGCTGCAGTTTTTCTAGATCCTTGAGATGACTTGAAAGCTCATCTAGTTGGTGCCTTTCCAATTTCTTGATATAGGCACCTATTGCTATAAACTTTCCTCTCAACACTGCTTTTGCAGTATCCCATAAGTTTTGATATGTTGTGTTGTTATCCTCATTTACTTCCAGAAAATTTTTGATTTCTCTCTTGATTTCTTCTATGACCCATTGTTCATTCAGGAGCATATTGTTCAGTCTCCATATGTTTGCATACATTCTAGGGATTCCTGAGTTGCTAATTTCCAATTTCATTCCTTTGTGGTCTGAGAAGCTGCATGGTATGATTCTAATTCTTTTAAATTTGCTGAGATTTGCTTTATGGTCTAGTATGTGGTCAATCCTAGAGAAGGTTCCATGTACTGCTGAGAAGAATGTAAAATCTTAAATGTAAGATTGAAAGTTCTTTAGATATCTGTCAGATCCATTTGGGCAATAGTGTCGATTAAATCTGCTGTTTCTTTGTAGATCTTCTGTCCTGATGATCTGTCTATTTCTGAGAGTGGAGTATTGAAGTCCCCCAGTACTATTGTATTGGGGTCTAAGTCTTCCTTTAAGTCCCTTAACATATCTTTTAAATAAACTGGTGCCCTGTAATTAGGCGCGTATACATTTATAATAGTTACATCTTCCTGTTGAATTGAACCCTTAATCATTATATAGTGCCCTTCTTTGTCTCTCTTAACAGATTTTGTGTTAAAGTTTACTTTGTCTGATATTAATATGGCTACACCTGCTTTTCTTTGGTTTCTGTTGGTGTGGAATATCTTTTTCCAACCTTTCACTTTCAGTCTGTATGCTTCTATGTTGGAAAGATGTGTTTCTTGTAGGCAGCAAATAGCTGGGTTTTGTTCCTTAATCCACTCAGCCAGTCTTTGCCTTTTAACTTTAGATTTCAATCCATTAACTTTCAATGTGACTATGGATAGGTAGTAACTTTGCCCTGCCATTTTCCCAAAGATATTTTCTAGTATATGCTTTGAGTTTTCTATGATCTTTTAATGGTAGGTTTTCTTCCTTTACCTTCTTTCATATTGATGACCGTGTTTCTGTGTTTCTGAGTGTAACACATCTTTAAGCATCTTTTGCAGGGCAGGATGAGTGGCAACAAATTCTTTCCATTTCTGTTTTCTGTGAAAGGTCTTTATTTCACCTTCATTCATAAATGAGAGCTTTGCAGGATATAATATTCTGGGCTGGCAGTTTTTCTCTCTTAGTACCTGGGCTATGTCTCACCATTCCCTCCTAGCCTGTAGGGTTTCTGATGACAAGTCTGCTGTGAGTCTAATTGGGGATCCTCTGAGAGTAATCTGATGTTTCTCTCTTGCACATTCTAGAATCTTTTCTTTAAGTTTCACTGTGGTGAGTTTGATTACAACATGTCGTGGTGAGGATCTCTTTTGGTCATGTTTATTAGGGATTCTATAAGCTTCCTGTACTAAGATGCCTCTGTCCTTCTCCAAACCTGGAAAGTTCTCTGCTAGTATCTCGCTAAAAAGGCCCTCTAATCCTTTCTCTCTCTCCATGCCTTCAGGAATTCCTAGAACTCGAATGTTGGGTTTTTTAATAGTATCCTGTAGATTCCCGACAATATTTAGATTTCTAATTTCCTCTTCTTTTCTTTGGTTTGACTGTATGCTTTCCTGTGCTCTGTCTTCTAAGTCCAATATTCTCTCTTCTGTTTCACTGACTCTGTTTTTAAGACTCTCTAATGTGTTTGTCATTTGATCTATAGAGTTCTTCATTTCATTTTGATTTCTCTTCACTATCACACTTTCCTGTTCTATTAGTTTCTGCATTTCATTTTGGTTCCTCCTTAAGATTTCATTTTCATGAGAGAGATTTTCTATATTGTCCAGTAAGGATTTCTGTAGTTCAAGAATTTGCTTTTGAAAACTTCTAAATGTTTTTATCGTAAATTTTTTGAAATCCATATTTTGCATTTCTTCTATCTCATCATCTTCATAATCTTGGCCTGGGGTGTTTTGTTCATTTGGGGGCGTCATAATGTGTTCGTTGATCTTGTTCCCTCAGTTTCTGTGTTTATTGCTTGGCACTTTGGAGGAATTCTTTGAATTATTTCCTTACAGTTTTTTTTTTTTTCTTGTTATACTATGACTGTGTTAAGTGGACTGTCTGCTATTGGAGGAGCCTTGGTGGCCTGAGATGTGTGTGGGCAGAGAGCTCTGCTTAGTTCTTCAGGGTTAGGCATGGTAGATCTATCTCTCTCTCTCTCTCTTTTTATTTATTTATTTATTTATTTATTTATTTTCAGGAGGGAAGTAATACCACACAGCTGAGCAGAATTGATGATAGTTAGTTTCCAATCTCTGGCTTCTGTGGGTATAGGAATCGTCTGCTTTTTTTTCCCCACAAATCACCCAAAGTATCTGTAGTGCGCTCAGTGTGGGTTCGATTTCTCCTTAAGTCTCCCACCGGGTTGCCAAGGTTACTGAATTGTAGCGCCTCTGGAGAGTACTCACGTGACCTCTGCGAGTTCTCTCACCCACCATCTCCCCCCCCCCCCACAGTTCATTAGCTCTACCCTGGTATTTCACCACCACCCCCCCCCAACCCCCCCCCCCCCCCCCGGCCCAGTGTCAGGATTTTCTGTTTGACTTAGTTCAAGCTCAGCTCTGAGTTCACATGTGGCCCTGTTGCGCACAGCTCTGATGTCACGCACAGCCCTGAGGGTGCGCACCTTTTATGTATCGTGAATGGGGCCTGCTCTTTGTCTCTTGCATGCCTTTGCAAGGTGGGCCGAGAGAGAAAGTCGTCTGTACTGGTCCCCCCCACCCCTATTTCTTTTTCTTCTCTCCTGAAGTTAGTTTGTTGAGCTCTCCCTGCGCAGCTTCCAGCCTAGTTCCCTCTCTGTCTGCCGCTTCTCCAGCCAATGTTTCAGATTACTGAGCTCACCTCCCCTTCCAGCGCAGATGTGTAGACTCGGAGCCAGAGCCATGAGTGTCCTTGCTCTTGCCGCAGGTCATCTGTGTCTCCTCCACTAGATCCAGAGGAGTTTCCTCTGCATTTTTTTCCTTGGGCCTTTCCCTGTATTTACTGTAATTCGTCTTTTATCAACCTATCTTTTCCCGGACTATCAGTGTGCGTCCTCACTATTCACCATCTTGGCTCCGCCATCCAGATATGCATTTTTAACAAATTCTTGGTGATTTCTGGTGCTGGTGCTGTGGTTCAGTAGGTTAATCCTCTGCCTGCGGCGCCAGTATGCCATATGGGTGCCGGTTCTAGTTCCAGCTGCTCCTCTTCCAATCCAGCTCTCTGTTATGGCCTGGGAAGGCAATGGAAGATGGCCCAAGTCCTTGGGCCTCTGCACCCATAAGGGAGACCTGGGGGAAGCTCCTGGCTCCTGGCTTCAGATTAGAGCAGCTCCAGCTGTTGCAGCCATTTGGGGAGTGAACCAACAGAAGGAAAACCTTTTTCTCTGTCTCTTCCTCTGTCTGTAACTCTGCCTCTCAAATAAATAAATAAAATCTTAAAAAAAAGTTCTTGGTGATTTCAATACATGTTAATGCTGAGAAGCCTTAATCTGTATTCTCAGTCAAAAGCTATTCCTTATTGCCACCAAAGGGTTAATTTAGCAACTATGAAAACATTTTTCCTGTTTATTTTTTGCATCATATTGTGGGATTCATAACTCATATGTATCAGGAAGAACCTTGTCTTGAGAGAAAAAATCTCATTGTTGGAAGCAGTTATTTTCTTTTTCTGAAGAATATATATATATATATACACACACATCAATATATATCTATGTACACTTACTTGTAAATGTATATGAAATAGGAAGAAAAAAATTAGCTACTGTTGTCACCCTCATATAAATAATGTTTTTTAAGAAGTTAAGTTGGGTATATGATTCGAAGAAGAGATATCACATTTGTGTGCATTTTGTTCTTATTTTTGATTCTCCTATCTACACAACCCTTTACAGTGAATAATGGATGTCCTGTACTCCTTTGTAGTACAGTCATTGAATTGCACTCATGGAAATCATCTTTAAAGGTCATCTTGTCCTTCGCTTGACCTCCAAACCTCTTGTATTTGAAATTCTATTTTTAAAAAATTTCCACAATTGCAATGTTCTGAAGTCCCCTGAGAACCCATTTAGTATTGAACAGTCTTTTCCATTATCAAAAGCGTCTTTCTTCCTTCCCCTGTTTTTCTATTAAAATTCATCATTCTCTGTTATGTTTTCAATGAAAATGGAAAATCCGTGGTCATCATCATCTGTGACATAACCCTTCATTGAAGACTGTTAATAAAGACCCTTTAACCAGTTCTTCTCTAGCCAAGTAACATAAGTCCTTTAAACATTCATTAGAACTTCCATTTTCTAATGCTTCAGTTATTTCTTTTCTTCAATTCTGAGCTCACTTCAACCTCAAGTTCTAGGATGTGAAACTGGACAGTAGGAGCTCACCTTGGCTGAATATAATAGTAGGATTACCTTGCTGTTCTTATTTACTCTACTCCTATTTGTGCATCCTGTAGAACTCTGAGAGGTACAGATAAGATGTAAATGGGTGTCCTGATGCTCATGGTCTTGAATAATTTCATAGCATTTTTCATAAAGATATGGATGTTATTCCCAGGAACCTGGCTAGTTTGTATCACAGGTAATTACTTTCGGCCTATCTATAGCATTCTAGGTTTCAATTAGATGAAATATCCTTCATTTTCACCGGGAAAGCCATTATTGCAAAAAGTTGTTTCAGCAGAACAAAACAGCACTGCATTTTAACAGAGAGAGAAAGGATCACTTTATATTCATCCTGTAAAAAGGCTAACATTCCTCACAGGTATGAAACACAGTAATACAGACTCTTTCTCCCCAAGTTAATGTACATGATTCAACATGCTATTTATTTTATATCCTGATCTGGTTTAGTTACCCTAAATGCTATGAAAAAAAATTTACCTTGATAATGTATTTTCATTCACTAGTTACAGTGACTTTTTAAGATAGAACTTGATGGGTGGCATTTACCAGATAAAAAGCTGGGCCATATTTGAGGGCCTGGGGTTGATTCCTGGCTTCAGCTCCTAGTTATTTGCTAATGCAGGCAGGGGGTGGCAGTGTTGATGTCTTAAGCAATTGAGTCCTGTCCACCATGTAGAAGTCCTGGAATCAGATTCATCCATCAGGGGCCAATGTGGGTATTTGGTGAGTGAATGATGGAAGTTTTTTAATCTCTCTCTGTGTTTGTCTTTCTGTCCTCAATAATTTTTAAAAAGATATCTTGAAAAATTAAAAGTTAGGTAAAATATGAACTTGTCAAAATCACAAGTAATATTTGTACTTGTTTTATTGACATTATTGAACATACAGAGGATTTACTTCATTTTTTAAGATTTTATTTATTTATTTATTTGTGAGATAGAGTTGCAGACAAAGGGAGATACATAGAGAAGGGTCTTCCATCCGCTGGTTTACTCCCCAGATTGCCACAATAGCTGGAGCTGAGCCAATCCAAAACCAGGAACCAAGAGCTATTTCTGGGTCTCCCACATGGGTGCAAGGGCCTGAGCACTTGGGCCATCTTCTACTACTTTCCTAGTCCATAGTAGAGAGCTGGGTCAGAAGAGGAGCAGCCAGGACATGAACTGACACCCATATGGGATGCTGGCACCATAGGCAGAGGCTTAACACACTATGCCACAGCTCCAGCACCAATAATTTACTTTTTTTTTGCTTGTCTTTTATTGTCTTCTTCCATGTTAGAAAAGACCAAAGAATATGAATATATGTGTGTATATACATATATATATATGAACACATGTATATGCACACATTATTCCATAAAAACCAGTTGATCGTTTATATGTCAGTGCCTACAATTTATTAGTCGTCAAAAATTCTAAAATATGTTAGAGCATTCTGGCTTTTGATGTATTCTCTATTTGAATAGATTTGCTTTTTTTTAAAAAAAATAGCGTCTTCACTGTTACCTCATTTTTTTTTTGTAAGATTTATTTTATTTATTTGAAAGGGAAGAGTTAGAGAGAGAGAGAGAGAGAGTGTGTGAGAGAGAGAAGAGAGAGAGAGAGGTCCTCCATTCACTGGTTCACCCTCCAAGTGATGGCAACAGTCAGGACTTGGCCAGGTGAATGCCTGGAGACAGGAGCTTCTTCCAGTTCTCCTACATGGGTACGGGGCCCAAGCACTTGGGCCATCCTCAGCTGGTTTCCCAGGCACATTAGACACATCAGCAGAGAGCCTGATAGGAAGCAGAGCAGCTGGGACTCTAACTGGTGCTCATATGAGATGCCAGGGTTGAAGGCAGTAGCTTTACCTGCTATGCCACAATGCCAGCCCAAAGGCTTTCTGTTTTGCTTTCTCACATGCTCGACTTATTGGAAATCGCATATTTCGTTTTAACCTGTTTAACTCTGTGTACATTCTGGAGCCTCTTAGAGGCATGTGAAGGCTCAAGGGCCTTTGCAGAACGGTTACTGCACCAGCACTTTTATATCAACTCTTTCCTCAAGTCTTCCCTACCTTCCTGAACATTCTTCCCACTATGGGAAGAAGCTTCTGCCTAAGCAGGCTTTGTGAAGGCATACCTTCCTAAATGGAATGCAGCTGCATTAAGCAGAAGGTTTGGGTTATTATTAGATATTTCTTTTAGGAAAACTCCTTATCATACTACAAGGACATAGAAGATGAGCCAGGATTGGAAGTGGAGCAACCGGGACTCAAACCCTTAATTATATATTTGTAAAAACAGATGAAAAAAAGATCCTTTCCAAAGATTAAAGATGTGGAAACAAATAGGGTGGTTTGTGAGCATAAATCTGTGGGAATGCATTCAACATATATTAGACCATAAACTGTTAAAGGGCAGTAACTATACCTAATTACCTAAATTACTTTAATAATTAATTACTTCCCTCTAGATACTGAATTAGATGAAAGATATATGCTCAAAAATTATATTTTGCAAGTGCACCTTTGTTTTCTGAAATAATGAAAATGATTTTTAAAAACCACTAAAACTGAAGTATAACTTTTTTCCATGACTCATTTCATAGCAATATAAATATTAGGTCATCCCTACTATTTTCATTAAAGTGCATTTGGATCAACTCCAAAACTGTTTTGCACAGTTCACTTTTTTTCTTTTCTGAAAAATCATTATTGTGGAGGCTTTTCATAATTAACAAGCAAAAATCATAAAATAATATTCTTAAGACATAAAAATTCAACAGTAAGGGATTGTTTTCTCTCATGAAGCATTCAGCAGATGGTAGGATCACTGTGATTCTTGGTGAGTGGGAAGTAAGAACAGTTCCACATTGTACCATGGACAAGTGTCAGCTGACAAGAACATTTTAGTGTAAATTTGATGGAACTTGATATTCCCGTTTCATAGTGAAGTGTTTGTGCTTAAAGGATCCCCATTTTGAGACTCTATAATGATGCCTGATCCATATCAGAGGATGGGAATTCCCTGTAATATTTCATTAGGCTTGTCAACCAGATTTATTCATAAATGAGAATAAATGAGCATGTCAGCATAAGTTATTGTGGTAATTTGTGAAACTGTTAATGAGATATTTTCAGAGCTCATAAAAGAGAAGAGCTATGTCATTAAATTACTTCACAATAATTTTATTTTGATACAGTAAGTGAGCCAATATCTTATCAAAAATGACACCCTGATGCATCAGTGAACTGAAGATGAACAATTAAATATTCCAGTGAAAGGGGTTTGATATTATTTAGAAATTATGACTTATAAAAATGTGAAGTTGTTCTTAATACATTGGATACATTTTAAACTTTTTCAGAAGTAACTTATGCTTATCAGTAAGTAACTTAGTGGTGAGTATGACCTGAAAATTGAAAGTACAATGCGCCCTGACATGTCACAGTGTAACAAGTGTATGATATTCTTGAATATAAACCCAGATATCAGATGTGTACTGAATGCTTGAGGGATAAACCAGTCTTACCAGGACGTCTAGAGAGACAGCACGTCTTGACTATAAGTCCAGCGGGTTGCAAGAAAAGAGAGAAAAAGGCAGGGATCCTGGAGAAAGGTGAATATGTGAGTGCACTTTGATTTGAGAATGTTTAAAAATAACCTGCTTTAAACACTGCTGCAGGAAAAGGAAGCTGGTGATGTCAGCAGATACTACAAAGCAGTCTATCAGCAGGAAAGAAACATGGGCTACTAGGATGGAAAATGTCTCTCCCTTCACAGAGAAGAGGTATCTGTGGCTTGATGGATACTGATGTTGGAAGTCAATTGGGGAGATTGTTTCATTAAAAGTGTACCGTTCAACCATTTAGTACCATCTATGTGGTATCCATAGATTGAGTATAGTTTTTGTGATGCCTTAAAGAACAATAACTGCAGATCCTATCATAAAGGCTTGTACACCTCACTGGGAATACAGAAAAAGTTTATTGTCTGCACAGGGGCCTGAGAGTCAAAATAGGAAAACCTGCACAGAGGTGTGCTGTTGTAAAGCACCACTATAAGCCTAACTCGTAAATACTCTTTCCTTTTAACTCTGGCTTCATATTGTCTCCCTAAATGTATCTGGGTTGATAGACACCTTCCTGAAATCTTTCACCGCTGGCTTTTTTTTTTTTTTTTGATAGGCAGAGTGGACAGTGAGAGAGAGAGACAGAGAGAAAGGTGTTTCTTTACTGTTGGTACACCCTCCAATGGCCGCTGCGGCCAGCGTGCTCCGGCTGGCACACCGCGCTGATCCGAAGCCAGGAGCCAGGTGCTTCTCCTGGTCTCCCATGCAGGTGCAGGGCCCAAGGACTTGGGCCATCCTTTACTACCCTCCCAGGCCACAGCAGAGAGCTGGACTGGAAGAGGAGAAACCGGGACTAGAACCCGGCGCCCATATGGCATGTCGACTCCGCAAGTGGAGGATTAGCCAAGTGAGCCATGGTGCTGTCCCCATCATTGATGTTTTGAAAGGAACTGCATTAAATGTGTATATCACTTTAAGTGGCATGGATATTTTGAGAATATTAGTTCTTCCAATCCAGGAGCACTAGGTGTGTTTCCATTTATTTCTGTCATCTTTTCAATTTCACTCATCAATGTTTTATACTTTTCATTGACCCTCTGTTAAGCTTATTTTTAGATATCTTATTTCCTTTTTGATGATTGCAAATGAGATTAAATTCCTGATTTATTTTCCATATTACTTACTGGTGGCATTAACACTTTGATATTTTACATTGGTTTTCATCCTGCAACTTTAATGAATTTGCCTTTCAGTCCTAATAGGTTTATCTTTCTGTTGGAGTCTATAGTATTTTTTGTATATATCATGGTGTCATTTATAAAACAGAGACAGCTTGCCTTCCTTCTTTACTACTTGATTATTTTTTTCTTACTGTGGCTTAATTGCTCTATACAGGGTTTACAGTTCTATGCTAAATAGAAAATGGTGAAAATGGTCATCCTGGCTTGTTTCTAGTCTTAGAGGAAAAAACTTTGAACATCTCCACATTCACTTATATTAGTTATGTGTTTGTCACATGGCATTTATTTTGTTTCCAAAAGAGACCCGTTATCTTTTCCTCATCATAATACATCTGTTTTCAAATTATATTTAGCTAGACAGGAACATTTATTGATTTTTTTATACTAGGATGATCTTTAAAATTTAGAATTAACTTGTCTGTATTGCAGTTTGAATTTTAAAGCAGAGTTTTTACTATGTAATTGTCTCATTGAATATTCTGCAGAATCTTGTGAAATCTGAGTTTTATCTCCATTTAGCTGTTCTTTCTACATGATCCTCACACCATAAAGCTGAGAATTGAGAATAAAGAGTTTAATCTAGAATTTCTGATTTTTGCATAGCTTTGAATAAATATAGTGAACTTCATTTGATATTAAAATATACAATTTGTTATACTGCTATACACAATCAAGTGTTAAAACCTTCACCAAAATATCCTTGTTAATCTGTCATGGTCAAATAATGTTGTAAAACTGCAGTAAAAATATTTGCAGCTCAGCCTCTGTTTGCCAGTAGAGGTTGCTCTTAGGTTAGTGATTACCTTGAGATTACATTATATCAAGAATATTAAGCAACTGAATGAAAGCTACATTATGCTGCAATTATGCAGAAGATAGGTTTAAATGGAATAACAACTACTTGAGTGACTCTCATGTGCTAATATTTACATTATCAAAAATTTTACTCTTTATAAAGATATCTCTGTAGAAGAGCAGAAATAGATGTTCTTGAAACGAAAATAGTTTGTGTTTTGCCAGCAGCTAAACATTGCTAATTTTGAAAATTAAAAAATTAAGTTTATCAAGAAGGATCTATAAATTCATATATGTATTCTAATCATATTATTTTTTGTTTTCTAGAACAAAGTGAAAATCAGGGCACATAGGTTTGAAGAAAACAGGTAGTTACATATGCTTGAAAATGTGTCCTAACATATTTGTAAGAAAACGATACTTCATATTAATAAGCAGAACACATAAATACAAGAAATGACAAAACATAGACTACCTATAAAATGAACTTGGCCCATTTAAGAACAAACACAAAAAACAGTTGTAGAATTTGAATTCCCTTGTGGTAATTCAGATATGTAAAATTAATTAAACCAAATATTCATTGAACTGGTACTTTAAAAACTGATGTTATTTTAGAAGATTTGAAATGTCAGAGAACATTGTGAAATGGACCTTTTGTCCACATTGTTAGCAATATGATGCTTTGAAGAAAAAAAAAAAACTCCTACTAAGATATGATTTTCAACAAATGCACATTTGAAACAAAAGTCAGTATCCAAGGTTCTAAACAATCTTGTCAGTAACAATAGATTATCCATAACAATGATATACATGGAAGGTCAGCCAAGTTTTTCTGTTGAGGGCCAAATAGTAAATATTTTAAATTTTGCAGGCCATGTTTCTACCATAATGACTGTCGTCCTGCCTTTAACACAAAAGCAGCCATAAACTAGATGTAAAGGAAAAGCTCTACATTGATCCGATTATTTACAGGGGCCTGCATTGTGGTGTAGCCTGTAGGGGCAGCATCCCATATGGGTGCCTGTTTGTATTCTGGCTGCTGAGCTTCTGATCCAGCTCCTTGCTAATGGTCTCAGAAAAAACAGTGGAAGATGGCCCAAAAGAGACCTGGAAGAAGCTCCTGGCTCCTGGCTTTGGCCTGGCTTGCCCTAGTCATTGAGGCCATCTAAAGAGTGAACCAACGATGGAAGACCTCTCTCTCTCTCTCCTTTTCATTTTGTAACTCTACTTTTCAAATAAATAAATAAATATTTTTTTAAAGAGTGACAATTAAAAGATTGGTTTTCTACAATAGGGGACAATGTAGGCATGAACAACTGGTTTGCATGCTTTTGTGATTGAGTGCTCACACTCAATACAAGTGGACCCAAAGGAATATTCCCACTAGTCCTGTTTCTTTGGTAGGTCTAGGGAAGAGAGAGAGGGAAGGATGCTGATAGAATGATAATGCAATTCTTGCCAAGAGAAGTGTATACTGTCATAATGATATAATTTTATTTCTTATATCACCTCAAATCTTTAAAATGTTTATTAATCAATTTATGTACTTATTTATTTATTAAAGAGAGAGGGAAAAAGAGAAAGGAGAGGGAGAGGGAGAGAAAAAGGATGTGGGAGAAGGAGAAGGAGAGATTGATTTATCTTCCTTCTATTGACTCACTCCCCAAATGGCCATAGTAGCAAGGGCTAGGCCAGACTAAATCAAGGAACCAGGAGCACAAACACTTGGGCCATCTTCCACTAACTTCCCAGGCACATTAGCAGGTACCTTAATTGGAAGTGGGGCAGCCAGGATTCAAATATGGAGCTAAAATGTTGGATGCTGCAGTTAGAAGCAGCAATTTAACCCACCAAGTCACAACACTGATCACATACATCAGTTGTTTCCCCCCTTACCTGACACATGAATACAGGAACAGTGATACAACAACAAGTGCTGGAAGCAGGGATGATTGGTAAACAAGAAGTCATAACTATAGTTTTAAGCCTTGAAGTAGAATTTTAAAAGGTCTGATGTGGGTGGGATGAGTTTCATTTTATCTGAAAAAAAAAAAAAGTCAGGGTCAACAGTGAATGCAAGCTGTGATATGCAATGAGGTAAAATAATTACAACTAATAACCACTAGTTTTGCATCTGTATAATCTTGCTTGCTCCAAATGGGAATGGACTAGGGGGCAGGTACTTCCTAGACTCTTGTTGCCTGCAGTCTAGAGCAGCACAGTAATCAGTTGTAATATTGCTTCCAAAGATAAAAACTTAGGCATTGATAGAAAGAAATATACTGAGTGTTAAGGAATAAATAAATGAATTATGAAATGGAAATCCAATGTTATATTAACACCTCAAAGATGCTCAGAGTAAGAGATAAGGTTGTCTCTTAGCTCAGTTATATCCAATGCAAGAAAAGAGTATAGCTGTGTTGACTGAAACTATTTCTGATTTTGGAATTTGACAAGATTGAATGGAAGCCTGCAACCCTCAGTGGCCCCAACCCTGGGAGATATATTCTTACAACATGTGGACTAATCGTTTATGATTAAATGGGAAGTCGTATACCTGCCATAATTAAAAGTATTTCTTTTACAAAGCTTTCATTTTGTTCCCTTTTCTTTTTTCCTTTCTTTTTAGTCAATGTTTATTTTTCCATAGATCTATTCAAGACTATCTTCTGTATTTATTTTATTTAATGTTAATACTTAGAAACAGTATGTCAAAGTTTTGTATATGCATATTTTTGAATATGGGTCCTGATGAAATTAGTTTTATACTATGCGGGTAATAACAAAATTTCAGTGTCAAGATATTTTGTGTTCAAAATTGTTGCATCTGAAAGTGTCAATTTTACTTCTATGGATTTTAACAGCCTTTGTCTTGACTGTTGAGGAACAGTTTTTCTTTTTTCTTTTTTTTTTTCATACTATTTCTTGAACTCTTTACTTAGTGTAAGGTTAATTTTATGTCTGTAAGGTTAACTGAAGATAGATCTTTGTAAAAAAAAATAATGGGAATAGGAGAGGGAAGAGGAAGGAGAATGGGAGTCTAAGCAGGAGGGAAGATAGGGTGGGAAAAATCACTATGTTCCTAAATTTGTATATGTGAAATGTATGAAGTTTATAGACTTTAAATAAAATGTTTCTAGGTAAAAAAAGGTATACTTTATGAGAATTTGAATAAGTTATTTTAATGTCTTGTCCATTTTAATTATATCTTCATTATTTTATTTTATTAAAAAATGTACTAGTACTGCACTCATGTGACTGTTATAGGGAGAAATTTTTTAAGCTATTCTCAACCACTTGGGAGTCCTGATGGTATAGTATCAAGCATTACTTAGAAACTATAGGCCTAATAATATCTAACCTTAAGTGATAGGCATAATAGTAAAAATTCAAATAATAACAATTTGAAGAAACTTGATCAAACACTTTACAGATGAGAAAAATGATTTTTAGGAAAGTTTGCTCCCTGCTTAGTAAATCCATGAAAAATTTTTTATTGAGCATCTTAGGCTAATGGAAGGAGTAAGTTTTGCAACTTGCCCAAACCTCAATGAGATTTGTGTTCACAATAGTCTGTGTCACCCCAGCAACAGCTATGAATGTGTTAAAACTAATTAAAATTTAGAAAATAAGCAAAGTGTAAATAATATATATATTTAGAAGTACTTTTAAATATTGAAAGATTTGAAGCACCCTCAGTATTTTAAAAGATAATTCTTAAAATCAATATATTTAGAACCAACACATTTAATTTAGATAAATTTCTGTAGTATTTTGTTATTAAGCCCTCTGTGAGAAAGTATTTTGTGCAGGAATTTTTATATTTCTTATGAAGAGTAATTATTTATAATCTAATATGTTTTAAAAAGTATATGTATTTTTCTGTCACAAATATTAGTTAAAAAAACATGTTGAATCCTTAATTTTATTCAACTTGACTTTGGGTCTGAGTAGTACAAGCTAAAACAAGAATTAAAAATCAATTTTATAAGATCGAAGTCGGCAAACCCTAAAGGCTTCCATAGCCTCGGCAACTCATACTGGAGCCTAGGGAGATCACTGACGCCATAAACGAGAGTGTTAAATTGTTAAGTCAGCAACAGGAGTCACTGTGTACTTACATCTCATGTGGGATCTGTCCTTAATGTGTTGTCTAATGTGAAGTGATGCTATAACTAGTACTGAAACAGTATTTTTACACTTTGTGTTTCTGTGTGGGTGCAAACTGATGAAATCTTTACTTAGTATATACTGAATTGATCTTCTGTATATAAAGATAATTGAAAATGAAAAAAAAAAACAACTTGGTGTTAAATTGGAAATTACATAGAAAATTAATCAATTTTTTAAAAAAAATCATGTAGGATCTCTGTCATTAATGTGCTGTACACTGTTATTTAATACTATAACTAGTACTCCAACAGTATTTTTTCACTTTGTGTTGCTATGTGAGGGCAAACTGTTGAAATCTTTATATATACTAAACTGATCTTCTGTATATAAAGAGAATTGAAAATGAATCTTGATGTGAATGGAAGGGGAGAGCGAGCGGGAAAGGGGAGGGTTGCAGGTGGGGGGGAAGTTATGGGGGTGGGAAGCCATTGTAATCTGTAAGCTGTACTTTGGAAATTTATATTCATTAAATAAAAGATAAAAAAATCAATTTTAACTTCTTGAAAATTACCCTTTGTTAAACTGATTTTGTACTCTGTATAAATTTATGTAACTATCATAATTTTTTAAAGATTTATTTATTTACTTAACAACCAAAGTTACAGAGAGAGAAGGAAGAGAGTGATAGATCTTCCATCTGCTGGTTCATTCCCCAGATGGTTGCAATGGCAAGGGCTGAACCAGGCTAAAACCAGTAGTCAGGAGCTTCCTCTGGATCTCTCATATGGCTGTCAGGTGCCCAAAGCCTTGAGTTGTCTTCTGCTGATTTCCCAGCCCTTTACAAGGGAGTTGGATTGGAAGTGGAGCAGCCAGTATACAAACCTGTGCCCATATGGGATGCCAGTGTTGCAGGCCATGGCCCAAACTGCTAGGCAATAAAATCACTCTGAAAGCTTTCAAATGCTTAATATTTAAAAATATTTTTCTCTAAGATAATAGCTTAATCTCAATGTGGAAATGAACATTTTTCATTAAGAAAAATAATGATATCATTTATTTTCAGAGCGTTTGGATTTCCATTTCTTTCCTGGAGAAAATAATGTCACAGGTAATTTGGAAAAACAAAATAGAAAAGACAATAAAATATTTAAAATTTAGCTTTCTGATATGTATTCAAATTATTATGTGTACATTCAAGGATATGTAATTTTCATTTATGAAGCCATCCGTCACACATGTTAACATAAGACATTTGAATAACGTACCTTGATTTCAGACTGTGTATACTTAAGTACTTGTGACTTGTGTTGGTTGAAAGGGAACATTAACTTTGGTCACATTAAAGTATTAACAGGAATATATACAGTTTCTGAATTGGTTGCAGTTATCAGTGATTGCATGTTATCCTTTCTCATGGTGAGATAGAGTAACACAGGGCAAACTGTAGCCTAGAGTTAAACTTTCTCTGAATGCATGAACAGATTTAACTGTATGCTCTAGGATTAAACACCATGTCTGAGGACAATACTCAATACTTAGGAAGCTCATCTTATAAAAGAAAAAATAATAGGTTCTCAGATTTGGCATCCAAATAACAATCACAACAGTTTAGCATTATTATCTCTTCAGTAAGTTTGCAAAGTATGTATATCCCAACAATATGCTTTGATGAGCTTTTCTAACCTATGTTATATGTGCAGTTTTTCTTTTCACTATTGTAAAGAAATTTTTTAAAACAAAAAATTGAAATAAAAGAAAGCAAGATAAGTAGATAAATGGACAGATTTATGATAGGTAGAAAGAAAGAAAGAGAGAGAGAGAGAGAGAGAGAGAGAGAGAAGGCAAACACATTGGTTATTATTGTTTCCTTATTAAGCTCAGGGCTTCCCAGTTGAAAATCTATTGTAGAGTCTGGAGCAACAGAAATGTGATAAATATTTGTTGTTAAAATATGATTGAAAATGCAGAATAGGGAATCTCTAAACCCTTATAGAGCATTTTTGGTACAACTTTGTTTTTGAGAGATGAACATGCTCATCTGCTTTTCACTCTCCAAAATACTCACAATAGTCATGACTGGAACCAAGAGTCAAGAAAGCAATCCAGGTCCCCAACATGGGTGGCAGGAATTCAATTACTTGAGTCATCACTACAGCCTCCTAGCATCTGCATTGGTGGAAGTTGGAGGCAGGAGTTGTAGACAGATATTGAACCCAGACACTCTGATGTTGAATGAACAACTTTGCCACTAGGCTAAATTCCTGCTCTGTTTTTTTTTTTTTTTTCCTAATTTGTAAATAAACAATGAATAGTATATACTACATAACATTTTTGTCAATGTTTTATCAAATCCTTTCAACAATCTTGTTAGGTAGGTCCCAATATGATTCATATTTTATGGAGCAGAACAGAGTTATATAGAGAGTTGGTAATTTAGCCAAGATTAAATACAGGTAATCTCTGTACAGGATCTGTCCTCTAAATCACTTCATTAATGTTGACTCATAAATATGACCTTGATATGTCTGTCATTCAAAAAGTATGGTGGAAATTGTTGATTCTCTCTCTCTCTCTCTCTCTCTCTCTGTGTGTGTGTGCGTGTGTGTAAAAGGGTGGTGTTTGAAGGTCCTGGCCTGTACCGAAAGGGTTTCTCATGTTTTTATTTTTTCCTTTAGCATACCTGAAGTACACAATGCAGTTCACGAGTTGAGCAGTCACACCTGAGAAAATACTCCATTAGTGCATATTAGAGACTCAGCAGGTAAAGAATTGATATAGTTAAAAATCTCTCTCCCCATATCGATTCTTTACAAGAGAAGCTTACACCCATTTTATTTTCCTTTTTCCATTTCAAAGAAAATACATTTTCTATATTCTATACCTTAAACTAGATCAAAATATATACATATACAAAAACCATATTAACAGATACTTTGAGAAACAAGATATGGAACTATTTTATTTATTGCTCTGATGTTAACAACACATCAGCTACATCATTCAGTGTTTCCGTTTTGAGAGAAATGTTTCACTCCTAAAAAACAAAATATCTTCTGTCTCCCTCCAAAACTCATGTTTATTTTTGTAGAAAATGTGAACTGTGCAACAGATCATATTCCATTATTTGCTTTGACAGCTATGCTATGATATATCAAGTTTATAGTATTTAAGGGAAACTTCAAAATCTATTGACATGCACAAATCTAGTCTAGATTTCATCTAGTCTGTATCTGCGTTTTCTCTTAGTCTTAGTCTTTAGTGATTTAACTATAGGGTTTTTTTTAAATAAGCTTTGGCATAGGCATTTGGTCTAGTATTTAAGGCACTAGTTAAGAGGCTCACGTCCCTTATCTGAGAAGTTGGTTTTGAGTCCCGGCTCTGTTGATTCCAGTTTCCTGCTAATAAAGAATTTGGTATGCAGCAATTGACAGTTGAAATAGTAGGTTTTCCTGTCAGCCATGTAAGAGATCTTACTTGAGTCTCCAAGTCCCTGTCCTGCCTTCTCTCTTTGACCTGGCCACACTTTGACTGTTCCAGGCATTTGGGGAGTAAACTAGTGGATGGGAGCTTGCTTGCTCTCTCTCTCAAATAATAATAATAATAATAATAATAATAATAATAAACAAATGCAAGGGGCAGGTGTTTGGTACAGTGGTTAAGACACCGCTTGGGACACCTGTATCTCATATGTATTTGTGTTCAAATCCTGCCTCTTCTGCTGATTCAGCTTCCTCGTAGTATGCACCCTGGAAGGCAAGAGGTAATGACTCAAGTAGTTAACTCCCTGTTGCCAGAGTAGGAGACCTGGATTGAGTTCCCAGCTCAGCCCCAGCTGGTGTAGATAGATATTGATAAATGAACAAATGTGTAGGAGCATTCTCTCTTTCACTCTTTCTCATATGAATTTAAAAATCTTTAAAAATCACCTGGCTTTTGGTTGCTGGAAACTAGTGAAAAAGATTCATCTTTAAAAGCTATTATGGGGGGCTGGTGCTGTTGTGTAGTGGGTAAAGCTGCCACCTGCAGTGCCAGCATCCATATGGGCGCTGGTTCAGGTCCCAGCTGGTCCACTTCCAATCCAGCTCTCTGCTATGGCCTGGAAAAGCAGTAATATGTGGCCCAGTGTTTGGGCCTCTGCACCTGCGTGGGAGACCCAGAAGAAGCTCCTGGATCCTGGCTTCAGATCGGCGCAGCTCTGGCTATTGCAGCCAATTGGGGAGTGAACCAGTGGATGGAAGACCTTTCTCTCTCTCTCTCTCTCTGTCTCTCTCTCTGCCTCTCCTCTGTCTCTCCTTCTCTCTCTGTGTAACTCTGACTTTCAAATAAATAAATAAATCTTTTAAAAACACTATTATGGGTGGGTATATTGCATTTATTATTTATTTTGGCATATTTTGTGCTAATGCCTCAAAATAAGGTTAGCCATCCATTCTTTGACTCAGTGAAAGATGCACCATATTTATTTTAATAAAGACTATCATGCTTTAATGAAATTGTTTTTATTGTAAACATCATAGAAGAATGTTTGAAAATTTTAGAGCACTCCAAATTACTTCAGTCATCCAAAAAACATTTCAGTTACTTTTGTGGCACTTTGCCATGTGTCTTTTAAGGGAAAAACTCTTAACTTAGAAATACAAGCTCAGAAAAACCAAAGGATGTATGTTAGAACATAAGAGATAAGGCAGCTTACAAAAAGGACCTGAAGCTGTGAACTCACAGCTGCTTGGCAGAAGCTGTGAATCAATCATACAGCTTGCAGGAGACATTTCAGTCATATACATATGAATGGCATTGGCTTAGTTAATTTACATAAAATTTATATTTTCAATTGAATGTTGAACCATTCAGTCCATGTAGTTCTGTTCATAGCTACAATTACTACTTCATTGATACTAATTTTTCCCTCACATTTTACACAGTTGTTTACCATCCCATAGGCAAAATCTTATTATAAACAGCACTAAATTGTGAGCTGTTAATTTCAATTGTAATAGATTTTTTATTTTTAAACATTTTCTATATTATATGCAATTGATTTTCAACAGTAAAACTCAAGATTGAGTCTACCATCCTCAAGTTTGTGACCTCATCCATTGAGACGGACAAAAGGAATGGTCCTGTGTCATCATTTAATCTGATGAGAAAATTATTTATACTTCCATTGGTGAGTTGATATTTACATAACCAGGGTACAAGAAAATATAAAATAAAATTGTTAAAAGGTCTTATTTATTGTTTGCTTTTATTGTATCCAGCTTTTGCTTTTCTAAACATTCCAGGTAATGTGAGACAGGCAAATTTCTTAGATTTTCAATGTTATTGCATATTTTAGTACATTCTTAGATATTTAAATACTTAGAATGTGTATCATTAAACTCAGAAATATGACCTATTTACATGCCAAAATACTCTTGAACTGACCATTTTGACAAACATCTTTCTGAAATGAATACATACTAAGTGTGTGATTCTGAATGGAGCTTATACTCCTTTTATGATTCTGTGTCACCTCTCCTCCTCTTCTAATGAAAATATTTCCATCTATTTCAAAAAATGTATTTTATGCCACCTGCTTTGAGTTTCAATGCTGTAATTATTTTCTAAATTGGCTATTTATCCTATTCCTTTATTCCTAAAAACACTTATATCTTCCTCTTTCTAAACCAATATTCTGCTCCAACTCTCTACTTTTCTATAACTATTATTCAATATCTACCTTCCTTTTTAATCCTGAACATCCCTCAGATATCTCCCAATAGGCCTCATATCTCCTCCAAAGAATTCAGAGGGCCTTTCCTTCTTCTTCCTTTTTATCTTTTCTGCCTGACCTTACGTTTGATTTTCAATGTCACTAACAGAAACCAGGAATAGAATTTTTTATGTAATACAGTATATGCTATACAATAGCACAAATTCTGAATCAAAAAATAACTGATAAAAGTTTTTATTAGCATAAACATAGTTATCAATGAATGCATCTATATGCTTTTACTAAAATTGTTTTTAAAACAAATCATATATTTAACACTGGAAGGATCAAGGAAGCTGAGACACAAGGCCTATGATGTTAGATATGCAAAAAGTGATAAAGGCAGCATATTTTTATTGTTTACAAGTAGAGACTATATATACTTCAAGAAAAGTTTGCCTCTCTCCCATTTAACTGCCAATATAATTATTGTACTCCCTCTTTCCGATTTTAAGGTTTTCAATTACTGTATCCTTAGCTTCTTACAATTCTCAATTAGAATAGATTTTTATAGTGCATTAGCTATTCAGCTCTTTGGATACTAACTGTGTGACACTTTCATGGAATTCATATTTCAATTTTGTTCTTATTCTCTCTTCTAGAGTCCTAGAGGACAGATATTCCAATGTTGTGCTATAGGAAAAGAATAGTAGTATTGATAAAAACATGAATGTTGTGATGGGAGCCTTTATCAAGTTCTAGAAGTAGGAAATTTACAAGTATGGTGAGATACTCAATACTGATATCTAGAAAGATGGTGAAGATGTATGACAATACCCCAGAGGTCACAAATAAACATACATTTAGCATCATCAGTATATAGCCAGAAATGCAGAGAAAGAACAACCTTGTCTCTTAATTTTAAAAGAAACATCCACAATTTGGGAGTTAATGAGAGAATCTTTAGAGTAAAGGGATAGAAGGGCAATGACAAGTCAGGAAAAATAAACTCAAGAATATGCAATGTTAGGTAAAAAAAAAAAAGATCATATTCAAGAATGAAGAGATAGGGACTGGCACTGTGGCATAGTTGGGAAAGCTGCCATCTGCAGTGCTTGCATCCCATGTGGGTGCTGTTTTGAGTCCTTGCTGCTTCTCTTCTTATCCAGCTCTCTGCTATGGCCTGGGAAAACAGTAAAAGATGGCCCAAGTCCTTGGGCCCCTGCAACCACATGGGAAGAGCCGGAAGAAGCTCCTGGCTGTTAGCTTCGTATCGGCACGGCTTCGGATCGGCACAGCTCCAGCCCTTGAGATCAATTGGGGAGTGAACCAGCGGAAGAGAGACTTCTCTCTCTCTCTGCCTCTTCTCTCTCTGTGTAACTCTGACTTTCAAATAAATAAATAAATCTTTAAAAAAAAGAATGAAGAGATAGTCAGTGGTCATACATTCTCCAGTAAGATTTATAAGAATTGAAACCTAGAAGAACACTTATGATTAGTCAATAGGAACATAATTTGAGATTCAGAGTGTGTGTTCATATACTCGTGGGTGACTAAGACAAATTGTAAAGATTAAGAAGAGGAAGAGGTTATAATAAAATAAAGAGTAGTTGGTTTGAAATACTAAATCAAAAATTTTGGAGGGAAAAGCTTATATTTTTGCTTTTCAATGTTGAGTATCTCAGTACCTTCACCTTTACTTTAATTTATTAATTTATTCCATTAATTGCTTTTCTTTTCTCATTTTTTTCTCTTCTGAAACCTCAAGTTAAGGACCTCATTATGAAACCCAGCTCACCTTGCCTGTGTAATGGTAGCAATGGAGGCTGGAATTGTAAAATTGCAAATCTCTTATGATACATCAAGTGTGTTCAAATGAAGCCGGGAAGCTGAACAAGCACAATAAATGTCTACTATAATATTGTATGATCTTTCCTGTTTGTGCAGAATATAAAACCCATCTTGGGGCTGACATTGTGGCTTAGAGGGTTAAGACACCACCTGAGTTGCTGGCATCACATATTATGAGGGCCAGTTTGAGACCTGGCTGTTCCACTTCTGATCCAGTTCCCTGCTAATATGCCTGGGAAAGCAGCAGAAGATGGCCCAAATCGTTACCCCTGGGGAGGAAAAAGCCATTGTAATCTATAAGGTGTACTTTGGAAATTTATATTTACTAAATAAAAGTTAAAAAAGTCGAAACACAGGATTGAGATTCAGAAAAGAGGCATTTCTTTTTCTAAGACTACATAGCAGAATTACAGTCAGATGTAGGGAAAGTAATTTACTGCGTTTGGGAGAATTTTTACCTGAGGAACTGTATGCTAGAAGTTGTTACTGAGTGTGCGTGAACTGCAATTTAAAAAGCATGAGCAAATTTTGATATTGCTTCTTGTAAATGTGTTAAAACATGAGAAAAATGTATAAATTAAATGTTTTACAGGGACAAGTGTTGTGGTACAGCAGTGAGATTAAGCCACAGCTGTAAAACACCACTTGGGGGACCAGTGCTGAGGCTCAGCAGGTAAAGCCATGGCCTGCAGTGCCAGCATCCCATATGTGTGCTGGTTCTAGTCCCAGCTACTCAACTTCCCATCCAGCTCTCCTCCATGGCCTGGGAATGCAATGGAAGATGGTCCAATTTCTTGGGCCCCTGTACCTGCATATGAGACCTGGAAGAAGCTCCTGGCCCCTGGTTTCAGATTGGCTCAGCTCCAGCCATTGCAGCCATCTGGGGAGTGAATCAGTGGATGGAACACCTCTCTCTCTCTCTCTCTCTCTCTCTCTGTCTCTGTCTCCCTCTCTCTCTTTCTCTCTCTCTCTGCCTCTGCCTCTCTGTAACTCTGCCTTTAAAATAAATAAATAAGTCTTTAAGCCACCACTTGGAATGTCCACATCAGAGGGCATGAGAGTGTCTGGGATCCAGTCCTACCTCCATTTATTGCTAACACACCTTAGAGGAACAGAAGGTGCAAATACTTGGGTCCCTGCCACATAAGTGGTAGTCATGGATGGAATTCCTAGTTCCTGGCTTCAGGCTAGTCTTACCTTTGCTGATGTTGGCATTTGGGGAGTGAACCAGTAGATGGAAGTGTTCTCTCTCTCTTTCTCCACCACCCTGCCTTGCGTCTTCCAAATAAATATACAAATATTTAAATATTTTGAAATAGTGAATTCCCAGTAAAAGATGAATATCCTGAGTATTTTAAGTGACTTTGTCTTCATGTATTAAATCTTTATTCAGCAGTAATTTGTGGCCCATCCTGGAAGCACAAAGACAATAATTTTGGATAAATCTGAGATTGGGATGATTGTAAAAGTCAGGATGAGTCAATCATAATTAAAGATTAAAGATTTGTAAATAGGGTTGAGTGAGAGGAGTTCATACTATGTGACCTTGAATGAAAGAAAAGTTGAACATTTTATCATGGTGCAGAGAATTACCTGTTTTAAGATCTTGAACATAGAGAGGTTCTGTGTGATGCCCTTGTGGATGGAGAAATGTGAATTGTGGAGAACGTAAGAGATGTTATGGCTAGGAGCTACTAAACTAGGACTTAGCAATAGGAAAAATGGGATCCTGGGCATGATGGGGAAAATGAGAAAAGGAGGCGAATCATCCAGGCCTTCCTTTTGTTTCAGCTGAAAGGAGTCACATTAAAGAAGAATTCCAGTGTTTAGTAGATGGCAAGGTTTGCAAAACCTCTAGAACTGAGATAGGTATTCTTTTTCCTACTGAATATGTACAGCATCTTTGCATGCCATACAAAATTATCAATTTAATAAATTATCTTTATCAAATTTCAAAAATCCTACCTGTGGTTGCCTTGGCAGGGCCAGACCCAATAATTTTGTAGGCTTTGTAGGTCCTGTGGGTTGGATGTCTCCCATTCCCCCTCTAGAAGGATCACAGCAATCTGACTTCAGTCTGAAGCTAAACTTCCAAAGCTACAAGCACATCAATGTGCAAGAACTATTAGAGATTTAAATAGAATGAAAAGACAAGGTGAAGGTTAAGGAATTATTTTGCTTATGGGAATCTCTTTCCCCTATTCCTCTCAGTTTCTTCCTCTCTCCTTTTGCAATATATTTCCTAAATGATATTAAAAGACAACTGGAAGATAGGAAGAATAATTTTACATTCCATTTCCTCTTGTTCTATGAATGCCTAAGTTTAACATCACACCAACTTGCCAATATTCCTTGAAAAGGATTTATATTTAAATGTAAAATGTAAGCCATTTATATGCAATTACATCTTTATTCAGTCATTGCAGTTTTTTTTCTTTCAGAGGACTTTCCCAGGCTACCTGTCTCCTATATTTATAAACGTTAAATTCAACAATGTTGAAATCATAGGTTCCACTTAACAAAGCTGGTTTCTCTACTCTTTCCTGAATCCTTCAACCAAATACATCTGATGTCTCCCACCCTTGAGCCCTGCTAGCACTTATCAATATTTTTTAACTGAACAGACCCTTCATTTCTTTTTTCTTTTTAAAGATTTATTTTATTTATTTAAAGTCAGAGTAACACAGAGAGAGGAGAGGTAGAGAGAGAGAGAGAGAGAGAGAGAGAGAGAGAGAAAGGTCTTCCATCCACTGGCCCACTCCACAGATGGCCTCAATGGCTGGAGCTGCGTCCATCCAAAGCCAGGAGCCAGGAGCCTCCTCCGGGTCTCCCACGTGGACTCAGGGGCTCAAGGACTTGAGCCATCTTCTACTGCTGTCCTAGGCCATATCAGAGAGCTGGATCAGAAGAGGAGCGGCCGAGACCAGAACTGGCACCCATATGGGATGCCAGTGCTTCAGGCCAGGGCTATAACCCACTGCGCCACAGTGCCGGCCCCAGACCCTTCATTTCTTATATCGACTATACACTAGATTTGTGTTTTCTTCTTCCTCACATGCTAATATGTAAACTTACTTATATTTCTATTCTTGATGGTGCTTAGCATTGAATTTTATAGAAAACAAGATCCCAGGTTTGCCTGAAAAGTTTCTAGCATATATATTATAGTTTTAATTTGATTCTTGTTGCCTTTTTGGACTATCCATTATATCATCTTTCATATTATGCTGCATATTCTACAATATATTCATATCATGTCATCCATTTTCTTAATGTCTTTGAAAATTAGGTTTATACATAACACAGAGAGGTTTTTTAAAAAAATATTTATTTATTTATTTATCTTTAATATTTTTTTTAACTTTCATTTAATGAATATAAATTTCCAAAGTACAGCTTATGGATTACAATGGCTTTTTCCCCCCTATAACTTCCCTCCCACCCGCACGCCTCCCATCTACCATTCCCTGTCCCCTTCCATTCACATCAAGATTCATTTTCAATTATCTTTATATACAGAAGATCAATTTAGCATATATTAAGCAAAGATTTCATCAGTTTGCACCCACACAGAAACACAAAGTGAAAAATACTGTTTGAGTACTAGTTATAGCTTTTAATTCACATTGAAAAACACATTAAGGACATAGATTATACATGAGGAGTAAGTACACAGTGACTCCTGCTGTTGACTTAACAAATTGACACTCTTGTTTATGGCATCAGTAATCACCCTAGGCTCTTGTCATGAGTTGCCAAGGCTAAGGAGGACTTTTGAGTTCACCAACTCTGATCTTATTTAGACAAGGTCATAGTCAAAGTGGAAGTTCACTTCTCCCTTCAGAGAAAGGTAACTCCTTCTTTGATGACCTGTTCTTTCCACTGGGATCTCACTCACAGAGAACTTTCATTTAGATTTTTTTTTTCCCCCAGAGTGTCTTGGATTTCCATGCCTAAAATACTCTCATGGGCTCTTCAGCCAGATCCGAGTGCCTTAAGGGCTAATTCTGAGGCCAGAGTTCTGTTTAGGACATCTGCCATTCTAGGAGTCTGCTGTGTATCCAGCTTCCCATTTGGATCGTTCTCTCCCTTTTTTATTCAATGAGTTAGTATTAGCAGATACTAATCTTGTTTATGTGATCCCTTTGACTCTTAGTCCTATCATTATGATCAATTGTGAACAGAAATTGATCACTTGGACTAGTGAGATGTCATTGGTACATGCCTTCTTGATGGGATTGAATTGGAATACCCTGTCACGTTTCTAACTCTACAGTTGGGTCAAGTCTGATTGAGCATGTCCCAAATTATATATCTCCTCCTTCTCTTATTCCAACTCTTATATTTAACAGGGATCACTTTTCAGTTAAATTTAAACACCTAAGAATAATTGTGTATTAATTACAGAGTTCAACCAATAGTATTAAGTAGAACAAAAAATGCTAAAAGGGATAAAATATTAAGTTGTTCATCAACAGTCAGGACAAGGGCTGATCAAGTCACTGCTTCTCATAGTGTCCAGTTCACTTCAACAGGTTTCCTTTTTGGTTCTCGGTTAGTTGTCACCAATCAGGGAGAACATACGATATTTGTCTCTTTGGGACTGGCTTGTTTCACTCAGCACGATGTTTTCCAGATTCTTCCATTTTGTTGCAAATGACCGGATATCATTGTTTTTTACTGCAGTATAGTATTCTATAGAGTACATGTCCCATAATTTCTTTATCCAGTCTACTGTTGATGGGCATTTGTGTTGGTTCCAGGTCTTAGCTCTTGTGAATTGAGCTGCAATAAACATTAAGGTGCAGACAGCTTTTTTTGTTTGCCAATTTAATTTCTTTTGGTTAAATTCCAAGGAGTGGGATGGCTAGGTTGTATGGTAGGGTTATATATTCAGGTTTCTGAGGAATCTCCAGACTGACTTCCATAGTGGCTTAACCAGTTTGCATTCCCACCAACAGTGGGTTAGTGTCCCTTTTTCCCCATATTCTTGCCAGCATCTGTTGCTGGTAGATTTCTGTATGTGAGCCATTCTAACTGGGGTGAGGTGAAGCCTCATTGTGGTTTTGATTTGCATTTCCCTGATTTCTAGTGATCCTGAACATTTTCTCATGTGCCTGTTGGCCATTTGGATTTCCTCTTTTGAAGAATGTTTATTGAGGTCCTTGGCCCATCTCTTAAGTGGGTTGTTTGTTTTGTTGTGGAGTTTCTTGATCTCTTTGTAAATTCTGGTTATTAATCCTTTATCTATTGCATAGTTTGCAAATATTTTTTTCCCATTTTGTTGGTTGCCTCTTCACTCTCCTGACTGTTTCTTTTGAAGTACAGAAACTTCTCAATTTGATGCAATCCCAATAGTTAATTTTGGCTTTGACTGCCTGTGCCTCTGGGATCTTTTCCAAGAAGTCTTTGCCAGTGCCAATATCTTGCAGGGTTTCTCCAATGCTCTCTAATAATTTGATGGTGTCGGGTCATAGATTTAGGTCTTTAATCCATGTTGAGTGGATTTTTGTGTAAGGTGAAAGGTAGGGGTCTTGCTTCATGCTTCTGCACGTGGAAATCCAGTTTTCTCAGCACCATTTATTGAATAGACTGTCCTTACTCCAGGGAGTGGTTTTAGATCCTTGATCAAATATAAGTTGGCTGTAGATGTTTGGGTTGATTTCTGGTCTTTCTACTCTGTTCCATTGGTCTATCCATCTGTTTATGTATCAGGACATTAGTAGAAAGCTGGATCAGAAAAGTGGCAGCTGGGACACGAACTGGTCCCCATATGGATGCTAGCACCGCAGGTGGAGGCTTAGTTTATTATCAGCACCGACCCCAAAGCCCATTTTCTTTCCCACTATGTTTTAATTCCTTCTCTCCTTCTTTGCAGGTTCTAAAACCCATTCACTAAGCTGAAAGCTGCTATCCCCAGTTTAGCACTGGCTGGGAGGATCATAGTTCACCTTTCGTGTCCTCCACTGAGCACATCCTCAGGACTTTAGAAGGATAATCATTCCTAAATTTATGAAACCACTCTATTTGAAATTTCTGTACTTTCAGTTAAAGAATGCTTCTAGTTATATTCATTTGTTTATCCAATCAAGCATTCATTAACTACAATTTTCCAGCAATTTGTAAAACTAGAAGAGTAGAATGATCCTGAATCACATAGCTTTTCATTTCATTGGTTTTTTTTAATTTGATCATAGTACTCTTGTTTTTAGTCTCCTAAAAATAATCAGACCATTGATTTTGTGACTATCTACTTCTACTTCCCAAATTATTATTCTTTCTGGCATCCTATAGCATCTTCAGACCAGGCACCTTCACTCGTTCTACCTTGTGTGAGCTTTCCTTAGCAATGTTTTTATTCCAAGGTGGATAAGAGTCATTGTTTTTGCAGAATTTTTTGATGATGAGGCATCAAAAACAAAAATCATTAACCAAGGATTCTTCCCCATGCTGCTTAGGATATTCTCATAAATGCAATGTTGTTGAGTCCTAGTGCCCCTGGAATTTGATTTGCTGAGATTTTTGGTACTTTTTTATTTTCTTAGAAAAATAATTATTCTTATAAATAATATCACATGCCTGCATCCCATATTGGAGTGCATGGTTTGAGTCTTGGCACTTGGTGCTTCCACTCACTTCTTACTACTATGCCTGAGAGGCAGTGGAAGGTGGTTTAAGTAGTTTGGTTTCTGTATTCTATGTGAGAACTGGATGGAGTTTCTGGCTTCTGACTTTGGTCTCACTTAGTCCTATATGTTGCACACATTTGGAGAGTGAACCAGCTGAAGATATCTCTGTCTTTTTGTCTCTCTCTCTGAAAATCTGTCTTTTAAATAAATAAACTAAAAAAATTTAAAATGACACTTTTAAAATTGATGGTGAGGGGCAGGTGTTGTGGTGCAGCACATTCAGTTGCTGCTTGGGATACCCACATCTCATATTGGAGTGTTAGTTCAAGTCCCAGCTCCTTTGCTTCTCATTCAGCTTTCTGGTAATAGCCCCTGAGAGGTGGCAGATGATGGCTCAAGTGCTTTTGTCCCTGCCACCCCCATGAGAGAGCTAGATGGTGTTCTTAGCTCCAATTTTTGGCCTGACCTACTCCTGGCTGTTGTGGGAATCTCTGGGAGTGAACCAATGAGATTATCTTTCTCTTTCTCTCTCTCTCCCCTTCCTTTTCAAATAGATGAAAATAAAAAATTAAAAAAATTTCAATGAGAAACTTTATTGTATAATCTATTGGAATACTGATTTCAAAATACTGATTTTCTTCAATTTCTCTTTATGGAAACAATAAATTGTGAATTGCCTGACAAATACGGAAACCAAACAAGTGGATTTAGTCAAAAGAAAAACAATGTCTAATGACAACAGATTCAGATAAGTGACTGACCATTCCCACAGCTGGGCTAGTTTTACCTGTGGAGTGAAACACTGCCAAGTCCACTGGATAGGACTATATCTCCTCTGAGGTGTGCCAGGGTGAGCAGTGAGTACTTATTGTCACTGTTATAATTTTGTTACCCATTCTAGCATGTCCCCACTGTGCATAGTTGAGTAAATTCCTTTTCCTCAGTCATGTTTGTTTGAAACTATTTATTTTCATTGTTTGAAAGAGACAGAGATCTCTATTCACTGGTTTACTCCCCAAATGCCCAAAACTGTCATGGCTGTGGGGGATCAGAAGCAGGAGCATGGAACTCAATCCAAGTCTCCCAATTTTCTGGCAGCACTTGAGCCATTACCTGCTGCTTCTCCAGATGTTTATTGTCAGGAAGCTGGAAGTGGAAGTAGTTGGAACCGGAATCCAGGCACTTTTACATGAGTTGTGGGTGTCCCAAGTAGCATCCCAACTGCTACACCAAATGTCCAGCTCTCTTATTAAACGTATTTATTTCATAGTCTTCGAAAGGCCACCACAAAACACGCCAAACACTGGAGTAAAGGAAAAATTTATTGCCGGCTGACAAAGCTGCCTCCGTGCACAAGAGAAACAGCAGCCTGCACTAGGAGAACAGGGCTTATATAGCTTAGCAGAGATAAGGAAGTAAGGAGAGCAAATTCCATGGGGTGGAGCAAAAGTAATGCATATGGTTGGGCACTTAGGTCACCTGATTTCTGGCAAACTAGAATGGACTTAGGAAACTGAAATTTATCTCGGAGAAGTCAAAACGTATTACACAAAATGATGACTGGGCTGGAGCCTAAGTTGGTGCCCAAGGTTTAAGATGTCGCCTCAGATAAGATGGCACCAATTTCACTAACAGTGTTGGTGTGAGGATTAAATGAAAGATGCTCCAAAAAACATGGATTATTGCCTTAAATGTATTAAGTGCTCAATGGCTTTAGATGTATTTAATGTCTGGCTAATTCTCTTTCTTAAAGACATGTTTTCCAGCCAGCGCTGCAGCTCACTAGGCTAATCCTCCACCTGTGGCGCCAGCACACTGGGTTCTAGTCCCGGTCGGGGTGTCGGATTCTGTCCCAGTTGCCCCTCTTCCAGGCCAGCTCTCTGCTGTGGCCCGGGAGTGCAGTGGAGGATGGCCCAAGTCCTTGGGCACTACACCCCTGGAGACCAGGAGAAGCACTTGGCTCCTGCCTTCGGATCAGCGCGGTGCGCTGGCAGCAGCAGCCATTGGAGGGTGAACCAATGGCACAAGGAAGAACTTTCTCTCTGTCTCTCTCTCTCACTGTCCACTCTGCCTGTAAAAAAAAAAAAAAAAAAAAAAAAAAAAGAAGACATCTTTTCCCAATCTAATTTAAACTTTTCAGTCAAGATAACATCAAACATCTTGACTTCAGATCCATTTACTTTTTTAGGATGACTTACATAATTAGTTATTTTTAAAAGTTGTATTTATGTATTTGAAAGACAAAGCAAGAGAGAGAGAGAGATCACTAATTCTCTTGTGTGCTGCCCCAATGGCTACATATACTTCTAAATATTCCTTCACAAATTTTGAAATGATCTGATATAAACCATCTGTCATGGATTCTGAAGCAGTGGCTTGTATTCATTATGGTTCAGAGGTCCTTCTAAGAGCCAAAGTGATTATTAACATTCACTGTTCACAGCCTGTTGTGTGGCACTTCCTGCCCAGTGTTCTCCCTGTGGTTTCAAATGTTGCTCAAGTATTATGAGATACACTGTTAACTCATGAGATTTCTGAGTTTAAAAAATCTCCTACAAGATTTTAAGTGAAATAATGAGGACAGCTTAGAATTTTGGGAAGCCCCTAGATGAAAACTCCTGTGAAAATATCATAAACTGAGCCCAAATTGCTTCAACTGCATTGTAAAAAAGATAGTTGACTAGCCTCATGCTTTAAATTGCTGAACATTCACTCAGATCAATAGGAGACAAGCTACCAAGATTAAATAAAGAACTGAACAGCAACCTCACTCCATAGCACAACGGTTTCATATTTAAAAATCTAGAATCTTAATTGAAGAGGTAGAATAATGCAGACAATGCTAATGGCTAATGTCATCTGCATTAAATGTCATAGATTATTTTATTTTGTTTAGTTGTAATACTTATATTCATCTTTTCCCATAAACAGACCATTTATTCTTCATATTAACATTGAATGACCAGAGTGAAACAACCAAATTTTTTTGTAATATACCAGATTTAAAGTATTTTTATTTTAAGCACTTTAAAATTCTGTACCATTTTTAATACAGTCAACTACCCCACTGAAAGATGGGGTTCCTTTATAAGGAAAATGTTTCATGAATGTTGCTAATTTTACTGTTAATTTCTTAAATATTTATCTATCTATCTATCTATCTATCTGTTTATTTATCTATTAAATATATGACAGAGAGTGAATGAGAGACAGAGACAGACCTTCCAACAACAGCCAGTATTGGGCCAGGCAGAAGCTAAAAACACCATCTAGGTCACCCACATGGTTGGTAGGAATCCAATTCTTTGGGCTTTTTTCCCACTGTCTTCCCAGGTCCATTAGCAAAAAGCAGGATTGGAAGTAGAGCAGCAGGGACTTAAATCAGCATTTCATATGGGGTTCCAGTGTTGCGATACATGGCCTAACTTGCTGTGCCACAAAGGCAGTCCACTCTGTTACTGATGTCAGCTTGCCTGGATTCTATGAGGTAACAAATTAGAATTCAGAGATATGAAAGTAAGTATAGTAAAGCAAAAGTTTATTGATATTCCAAGGGAGGAACGGGCCTGTGGAGAGCACATGCAATCTTTCTTTCTGGTTTGGGGAGTTTATCCTGAAGTATGAGAGAGCTTGACTAATGAGGTGGATTGGCATTTGGGAGTTGCGTACCTTTGGGCTGTCTGTATGTGTGGCTACAAACTAGGATTTACTAGTTTGGCTGAGCTGTCATTTTCTAAGAATACTTTAACCACAAATTGACCTGTAAGGCCCTTGGATTCACTTCTGGAGGAGAGTTTTGCTGCCCCTCCCCAGTCTCTGATGTATAATTATTTGCTTGACAACTCCATTGTCAAATTTTTGTTTGTAATTTTAAATGTAAGGGTCCTGTTGAGTACATGCCCAAGGGTTACGTATCAGAAAAGAAAGATGAGAGTGTATAAAGGTGGTAATGATGATTATGACAATGTTTGCTTCAACATCCATATAGCTACTAAGAATGTATCACTTATTATGCTCCAGAAAATATGCTGAGCAATTAACAAGTTCTCAAATTATTTGACAAGCAGTTAAATTAATTTTGTTGTCTACATTATCTTGATAAAATTGAAGAATAAAAAATTTACAAAGTGAAATTTAATCAGTAACCTACTTTATATTCAGATCTTTTGGACTCCCAAATCTGCGCTTTTAACATTGATGTTTCATTGTATATACACAAAAGAACAGTTATCCTTATTCATGTTAACTACAGACATTTCTATTTTAAAAAATAAAATCACGATTAAAAGTATCTGTTCCATTAGCCAATTTCACATTATTGAAATGAGTATATTATAGAGACATGTTTTCTAGAATTAAATATATTTTATCTCCCAGTTTGTGTCTCATTTCTTTCTTTCCTGTTGCTTAGGACGACCAAATATTAACTAGTGCAAATTTATTTTAATTATTCTTATTTGTGCTTCTCAAATTGGAGAAGTAATTTTATAGTCGGCGCTTTATAAATGAACATGGACTTTTCGGGGTTTGCTAGCACTGATGACCGCCTGGCTGCCGTTCAAATTGCAATTGCGGGGGGCGCTCCGCTATGCCTTCAGCGCAGACTTGCCCATCAGCCCTCCACCAGGCGGCTGTGGCTGCTGAGGAAGAATCTACCCGGGGCTCAATCAGGGCTGCAAGAGCTTTGCCAGGAAGCCACCCAAAGGCCTCACATCCTTGAAGTCTGCCAAGTTAAAGGGATTTAATTACGTCTCCAAGTGAAAGCGTCACCCTACTGCTCACTGTAGAGATAGCGATGTTAGAGTTCAGAAGTTTGTCCTCAAAGACATTTTGGTGAGATGTGGAGTGCTTTCCCAGCCGTCAAATCCAGTATTTCTAAAGATTCTGCAACCCCAAATTATATATCTTTTTAAATTTTTTAAAATTAAAAAAAAAATTTTTAATTATTTTTGACAGGCAGAGTGGACAGTGAGAGAGAGAGACAGAGAGAAAGGTCTTCCTTTTTGCTGTTGGTTCACCCTACAATGGCTACCGCAGCCGGCGCACCGTGCTGATCCAAAGGCAGGGGCCAGGTGCTTCTCCTGGTCTCCCATGGGGTGCAGGGCCCAAGCATTTGGGTCATCCTCCACTGCACTCCCGGGCCACAGCAGACAGCTGGCCTGGAAGAGGGGCAACCGGGACAGAATCCAGCGCCCCGACCGGGACTAGAACCCGGTGTGCCGGCGCCACAAGGTGGAGGATTAGCCTGTTGAGCCATGGCACCGGCCCAAATTATATATCTTTATCTCTCCAGCATCTGGTAGAAGCTTTCTTCCTATGTGCCGCTTATTTGTTAAACAAATGGCCACGAATTGTAGGTTTTTACTAGAGTCTTCTTCCATTTCCAAAACCAACATAGGTATTAGTTGGAATGGGTAAAGAATTGAGTAAAAGTTGAAAGACCAGAAACTTAATATTTTGAATATTAATTTGTCACTGAGACAACATGTGATGTATGTCTGGGCTGACGGGCTTTCCTCTGAGCATCTCCTGAGGATTTTAAGCTATTTCCATCTTTTTGCCTGCTCTAAGAGGAAATGGTTTCCAAGGTGACGGTGACCAAGGAGAGCATCCAGAGGCTGTGCAGGGTATTTAAAATGGCAAGGACAGTGAGTGTCTCACTCTCGTCTGTTACACTCCGCTGGGAGCCCCAGGAACAACAGAGTGGTAAGGAGAGTAGCAAGTAGAAGCCGTTAAGCGGTATACTCCCTAGCACAGTCTCTGACTGAAGATCCTATTAATTTAAAAATCTGATGGATTCCATAAAAGAACTTAACTGCCAAGATAAGCTGAATTTTTAAAAATCAGTATTATTTTAGTAGATGGATTATAATTGTGGATTTTTTTACCATGTGATCAATATATCTAAAACATGGAATGATTAAATTAAATAATTAACGTATCCATCACCTCACTTACTTACCTTATGTTTTGCTGAAACATTTGAAATATGCTCTCTTAGCAGTTTTGAAATGTAAAATAGATTATTCACTATAGTAACTTTACTGTGCAAAAAGTCTTGGAATATTTTTTCTGTTAACTGAACTTTGCACCATTTGACCAACATCTCCCATGCTTCCCCCAGCCTCTGGTCATCACATTCTATTCTCTCTTTCTTTAAGTTTGACTTTTTCAGATCCTACAGATACGTGAGATGTGGTTAGTATTTGTCTTCCCCACCCCCTGGTTTAATGTTCTCCAGAGTTCTCCATATTATCCCAAATGACAGGATTTTCTTCTTCCTGAAGTTTGAATAATAATTCACTGTACATACTTATCATATTTTCATTATCCACTCATTCACTGAAGGCCATTTATGTTGGGTCTGTCTTGGTTATTATAAATAATGCTGCAATAAACATGAGAGTCCAAATATCTTTAAAGATTTATTTATTTATTTGACAGAGTTATGCAAAGAGAGAAGGAGAGACAGAGAGAGAGAGAGAGGTCTTCCGTCTGCTGGTTTACTTCCCAGAGCTGGGCCAATCTGAAGCCAGGAGTCAGGAGCTTCTTCTGGTCTACCACATGGGTGCAGGGGCCCAAGGACTTGGGCCATCTTTTAATACTTTCTCATGCCATAACAGAGAGATGGATAGGAAGTGGAGCAGCTGGGACTTGAACTGATGCCCAGATGAGATGTGGGCACTGCAGGCGGCTGCTTTACCCACTATGCCAAAGCACCGGCCCCAGGGAGTCCAAATAGCTTTGGCACATTGATCTCAGTTCCTTTGGGTGTGTACCTAGTAGAGGGTTTCCTAGGTCAGATGGTAATTCTAGTTACAGCTTTTTGAGGGATGATCATAATGGCATTATCAATTTACATTCTCGCCAGCAATATAATAAGGATTTTCTTTTTCTACATCCTCATCAACATTTCTTTTTCACCTTTTTTGTACTAGCCATGTTAATAGATGTGAGATGATATCTCACTCTGGTTTTGATGTGTATTTTCCTGATGAATTTTGATGTCAATAATTTTTTCATGAACCTGTTATCCAATCATTCATATGTCTTCTTTTAGGTAATGTCTGTTCAGGCATTTGCCCCTTTCCCCTTTCTAACTGGATTATTTATTACTATTTTGAATACAAAAGATGTATAGTTTACAGATATTTTCTCCAATTCCATAGTACATATCTTTACTCTGTTAATTTGTTCTTTATTTTACAGAGCTTTTTAGTTTGATACAATTTAATTCATCTAATATTCTTTGTTACTTGTGCTTTCAGGATTGTTATGGAAAAATGATTGCCAAAACAAATACCATGTAGATTTTCCCTGTTTTTTTTTCTAGTAATTTTTGTTTTATGCCTTAAATTTAAGTATTTCTTTCATTCATTCTTTTTCTAAAAGATTTATTTACTTTTTTAAGTCAGAGAGAGAGAGAGAGAGAGATCTTGCATCTGCTGGTTCACTCCCTAGATGGCTGCAATTGCCAGGACTGGGCCAGGCCGAAACCAGGAGTCAGAAGCTTTATCTGTGTGTCCTACATGGGTAGCAGGGGCCCACATAGTTAGGCCATGTTCCCCTGCTTTTCCCAGACCATTAGCAGGGAGTTAGATTCAAACTGGAGCAACTGGGACACAGACCAGTGTCCATATGGTATGTGGCCATGGCAGGTGTTGACTTTGCTGGCTATATAACAATGCCAGCCCTGACTTTCATTCTTTCTTTGTAAAAATTTAAACTGACCAATAAAAAAGGTTTATACACATCATCAAATGGATAAATTTAGATGATTAATATATATTAATTAATGTAACCAGCATATTAACACAATTCATTTGCCTATTTTTGTGGTGAGGATATTTAAAATAGGGACCTGTGCTGTGGTGTAGCGGGTAAAGCCACTGCCTGCATATGAGTGCTGGTTCGAGTCCCAGCTGCTCCACTTCTGGTCCTGCTCTCTGCTATGGCCTGGGAAAGTGCTATAAGATGGCTCAAGTCCTTGGGCCTCAGTACCCACGTGGGAGAGTCGGGAGGAGCTCCTGACTTGGGGTTTCAGATCAGCCCCGCTCTGGCCACTTGAAGGTGAACCAGTGGATAAGGGTCTCTCTCTCTCTCTCTCTCTCTCTCTCTCTCTCTCTCTCTCTCTCCCTCTCATTCTCTCTCTTTCTGTCTCTCTCTGCCTCTACTTCTCTGTCACTCTGTATTTTAAGTAAATAAATCTTTTTAAAAAAGAATATCTAAAATGCACTCTGAAACTGATTTTCAGGCATTATAGTCACCACACTATACAAATAATCTCTTGAACTAATTGCTCCCATATAATTCATCCCAAATAACTTTGTACCCTTTGACTTGACCAATATCACCCCAATTACTTACCTCCTTTATGGTTTTCACTGTCTTTCTAGTGATGAGGGGGAAAGCAGCGTGTCTGTCTCCTTACAATGAGGCCACCTCTGCTATTGTTCATTTTGTCACTGTGCTTGTTTATTATTTTGTTCACACTTCCTTAAGTGTGTTGCTCATTATAAGTTCATCATATGTGGAGGGGACAGTGGTAAGTCCTAGTTCAGTGGTAATATAGCAGTGCTTCATACTTCTGTTTAACGGAGTCACCTCGAAAATCTTCTATGTAAATGTTTAAGTAGTTAGAGCCACTAATCCCACTTTGATAGTGTGTGTGTGTGTGTGTGTCTGGTGTGAGACAAGGATCCAATTTCATTCTTCCCCATGTGGATTTCTAGTTATCTGGCACAACTTTTTTTTATTAAATATATATTATTTAATCGAAAAGCAGATGGAGAGAGTGGAGATATTCCATCTGCTGGTTAATTGCCCAAATATCTATAACAGCCAGGGCTGGGCAGGGCTGAATTCTGAAACCCAGAACTCAATATGGATTTCCGATATGGGTAATTGTTTGAATCACTTTCTACTGCCTCCCAGGGTGGACATTAACAAGAAGCTGGAATTGGGAGCAGCGTCAAGATTTGAACAAAGATACTCCAATGTGGGATGCAGATGTTCCAAGTGGTTCAGTAACTGTTGCACCAAACTTCTACCTTCTAGCACCACTTATTGAAGAGATTGTCCTTTCTTCATTGTATGTTCCTGGCCATTGTTAAGTTTCAACTGGCCTTGTGTGGTAGCTCTTTTTCTGGATTTCTATTCTGTTCTATTGGTTCATATGTTTGTTTTGATGTTAGTACTATACTCTTTTAATTACAATAATTTATAATATTTGAAATCAGGGAGTATGATGCCTCCAGCTTTGTCTCATTACTCCAGCTTGTTTTTGGCTAATCTTTTTTTTTATTTTTTCGCAATTCCATATAAAGTTTGTTATTTTTTTCCTGTTTGTCAGCAATAGCGTTGGAATTTTATAGGGATTTCATTGAATCTATAGATTAATTTGGGTACTATGGACATTTTAGCAATGTGAATTGTTTCACTCTAAAAACACAAGATACATTTCCATTTATTTCATTTTTTCTAAAACATCTTTCATCAACATTTTATAATTTTCAATATATGGGGCAATTTTGATCATAAAATCTTTGAGAGCTATCTCATTAAGCCTTATTGTATATGGCAAAGTACACAATAATAACTTTTTCTGTGTAACTTAGCAGGTGCTAAACTGGTTTTATAAAATCATGATTTGATGCCCAGAAGAGAGAGGTCAGGACAATGCAGTAAAACCAGAATTGGACACTTGAGGAGCTATGATACAGGTCCAGATATGACCTGACACTTTGCGTAACCTCTCCATGACTCACTGTCCTCATTTATAAAATGAGCAGTGCAGCTCATGTGTTCTGTATAACTTTCTATCTCCAGAATTCTGGGGCTTCACTCATCCAAGAAGAAAGGACAGCAGTGGTCAAAGGCATCAACTCTGGTGTCAGAACTTCTTGACTTAACCTGGCTAAGCATTTATTAGCAGGATGAATTTAATCTTCCATGTACTTCAATTTTCTCATGCACACAATGTTGCCTCATAAATTTCTTCAGAGGGCTAAATGACCTAATGGATGGAAATCAGTATTCCTTGAACTTAATATTTGCCAATTTTTAGTTATTATTTTCATCTGAGTAAACCTGTGAACAAAACCTTGGTGCCTGTCAAAAGCAATCAAGCTATTTGGTAGTAAAGTTGGAAATGTATTCCTTGATTTTCATTATTCCCATTTGCACTAGGCAACACTTTTACTAAAATTTTAAATATTTCCATACAAAGTAATTATTTCAGAAGTGATTATTTCTGTATAAATATTTAAAATGAAAATGTAGTCATCCCTATATATATAAAACTATTTACAAGCTTTCCTGCAAAATGTCTATGCACCTCTAACTCTGGCTAAAAATTATTGAGCTTCCCAAATTCAAGGTTTTTGAAATATACTATTGAATATTTTTGTAATAGTAGCTATCAGGCCTACATTTATTAAAATGATAATTAAAATGTGATATACACAATTCTGAACATGGTAACATATAGGGTAACTACAGACACTAAAAACTAGGTATTTTCTTGAGGGAGAACATTGTTCCATTTCTTTGTTCAATTTTTACAAATCCTGATGTCTTAGAACTATTTATTCTGTGAACATGGCTAATGTAACATAATTGTTAGTGGTAATTTGTCATATTTTTAATATTTGAAATACATACAGTATTTCTTTTAAAGTATTTAAAGGGGGAAACCACTTGTTTAGTAAGAGCCCCGCATCACGTTTCTCACATGATAATTTCAGAGCCACCTCGAGGAAGGGGATTCTTATTTTCTGGTTCAGATGAAGGAACACAGCTCAGACCCTCAGTAGCTGGTATATAGCAAGTTCTATGTACATTTAAGCGCTCAACACCAAATCAAATGTTCACCCAACTCTATGCCATACTCTCCTTCATTGTCTTAAATACTAGGGCTCTAGTGAATAAAATAGGCACATTAAGATAAATGTGAAAGAGTGTGGGTCTGGTTTTGAGGCAAAGATCATTTTTACTTTCTCCAGAGGTGCCTGAAATGTTCTCATATGGAGAATGAGTGTTCACTGGGTAAGGATATATAAGTAGCTGCGTTTGAAAATTATAAAGCTCCAGGCCATTGATGCCATTATCATTATTACTATTGTTATTTTAAATAGAGGTATAACCTCTACCTTAATTTCCCCACAGTTGACACAATAGCAGTTTTTAAGGTCACCAAGAACTTCTTTCATTACCAATCTACTTAGTTTTTCTATGGCATTTGACCATTCTTTACTTCCTCAAACTCTTCTCTCATGACTTCTCTTCTTAAATTTTATTTAAGGTATATGAATTTAATGTATGCAGATTTAGGAGCCTAGTGATACATCATGACTTGATGTCTTCTCATTTCGTGTTCTTATCCTGCACACCCACTACCACCTCTTCTTGGTCTCCAGACCCCTGTCTGTTGGAGCTTTAGTTGACAGTTCTAAGGTTCTCCTGCTGTCATTTCGTTATTGTAGTAACAGTGTCTGGTTCAGTGCTTCGTCCTTTTTTTCAGTAGCTTTAGCTGATGGCCTTGGCAAATGAATAAAATGTGTACTTCCAGCAATAATTCTTCTTTCAGTGCCAGTTCTATATTTTTATCTGACTGTATCTCTAGTTTTAAATTGTATGTGTGTGTGTATGTACATATGCATTTAAGAGGCAGATAGAGGAAAGAGACAGAATGAAGAGACAGAGAGAGCTCCCACTTGCTGGTTCACTATCCAAATGCTTGCAATTAGCCAGGGCTGAATCAGGCGGAATTAGAGAGTTGGAAACTCAATTCAAGCCTCCATGTGGATGGCAGGAACCCAAGTATTTAAGCCATCACCTACTGACTCCCAGGGTGTTCATTTGCTGCTTTCAAAAGTTAGAGACAGGTATCAAACTCAGATACTCTGATACATGATGTAGGGGTCTTAACCAGCATCTTAACTGCCAGTCTAAATGCCCACACCTATCTCCATCTTTATATCCTCCAAGCCTCCGAAACTGAAAGCTAGCTTTCTCATCAATGGTAGGCATTCTGAATTTTTCTCTGTCCTTCATTGACTAAATATAGGCTGTCTCTAAATATAATTATTTTAATGCTTATGTATGCAGTCTCGACCCGCGAGGCCCACGCACTGCTGGGAGGGTGGGGCGACAGCGTTCTTCAGCAAGACAAGGTTCAGTGAGCATGTCCGCTTTATTAGAGAACAAGTGCACCTCTGGCCTCAGAATCAGCCCTTAATGCATTAGGATCTGGCTGAAGAGCCCATGAGAGTATTTTAGGCATGGCAAGCCAAGACACTCTGGCAAAACAAACAAACAAACAAAAAAACCCTAAATGAAAGATCTCTGGGAGTGAGATCCCAGTAGAAAGAATGGGCCATCAAAGAAGGAGTTACCTTTCTCTGAAGGGAGGAGTGAACTTCCACTTTGACTATGACCTTGTCTAAATAAGATCGGAGTCGGCAAACTCAAAAGGCTTCCATAGCCTTGGCAACTCACGACAAGAGCCTAGGGAGATTACTGACGCCATAAACAAGAATGTCAATTTGTTAAGTCAACAACAGGAGTCACTGTGCACTTACTCCTCATGTAGGATCTCTGTCCTTAATGTGTTGTACAATGTGAATTAATGCTATAACTAGTACTCAAACAGTACTTTACACTTTGTGTTTCTGTGTGGGTGCAAACTGTTGAAATCTTTACTTAATATATACTAAATTGAACTTCTGTATATAAAGATAATTGAAAATGAATCTTGATGAAGAATGGAATGGGAGAGGAAGCTGGAGATAAGAGGGTTGTGGGTGGGAGGAAAGTTATAGAAGGGGAAAGCCACTGTAATCCAAAAGCTCTACTTTGGAAATTTAAATTTATTAAATAAAAGTTAAAAAAATAAAGAGCAAGTGCACCTTTTAAAGGGCAGGCAGGAGGGGTGTAACTAATTCAGGGCAATGTGAATTCTAAAGGATAGAACCCATATTGGCGCTGCTAGGCTTCTGCAATCAGCTTGAAGGTCACTGAGCTAAGACAGCTTTCCAGGTGGTCCTGATGGGTCTGGGCCACACCTGGGAGCTGTTTACCTGGTTGGTAATTACAGGGCCCTTTTACTCCCTTTAAGTGGGAGTCGGGGAAACGTGCCTCAGGCTCCCACCGCCTGCCAGCAGTCAGGTTGAGTGGTCCTTCCTGGGAGACTGTGGTGTGCCATGCTCTCTCAACCTCCTGAATGGGCAGGGCAGGCAGACTCCCCACCAGGTACAGGACTACCCACCTATGTAGATTAGAAACTTCCCCCTCATTTTTATTTCCACTTCTAACTTTCACTGCCTTGGTTTAGATTCTCATTGATTTGCCTCAGATCTTCCACTGCAGCCTTCTAACCGACTCCTTATTTCCCAAGTCTTCAGGTCACCAGCAGCACCATTCATTAAATCTGATTTCTTAAATCTTAACTAAATGTGATTTTCCCCCAAATTCATCACAATATCTAAAGGCCCCACCATCCCATTACTTAAATAATGGGACCTTGCCACAGGTGGGGAACTTCAGCCCGTGGGCCCAAGATGGCCTGCAAAATCATTTGGTCTGACCCTGCCCTGGCAACCACAGGTGGGACTCAAAATTCAATAAATCTGTAGCAGGTTAATTTTTAAGTTGATCATTTTATATGGTGCATGATTCATGTTATAAATATCTCAGTGCCCCTTGACAGATAAAATTTCCTTACAGACAGATTGAGTTTGACACCTAACAAACCATTTCAGTTATTTTGTGTGAGCAAAATGATTTATATCATTGAAGCACAGAATCCCCACTTGTAAGTGGGCTCATAAAGAAATGTGAAAATTACAGAAAACATTTGAAAAACTCCTGCCACAATGCTGGGAACACAGGAGGTACTCAATAAAGTAAATTAAGTTCTGTTCTAATATGTACTCCCCCCATTAACCCAGGAATCTCAGACTCAATAAATCAGATTTCCAGAATTTTCAAGTATGTCTACTCCTCTAATATCTATTCGCTCATGCTCTTTCCTCTGTTTGGAATATCTCTACCTGGATTACTAAGTAAATTCTTTCTAACCCATGGAGATCAGATATCACTTTTGTGGATCTTTGTGTGAGATATTTAGGCCTCATTTGTTTTGCTCTTATTATTCATTGTCACTTGGATAAGAAGGTACTTTGCCTCATCTCCTCATCACCTACTATTTTATATTCAGTAAGCATGTGTGACATGAATACAATATAATATTTCTACAGATGGGTACACTGTACTTTTTGTCTAAACTCAAATGTAATTTTTTTCTCCTAGCCGTTCTCCAATCTAATTTTTGCCTCTGTTTTTCTGAATTTTGAAGAATTTTTCCCCAAGCATTTTGCCACATTAATACATTCTAGAAAAAAATATTTCACAAGGTTGCTTGCTAGCCCAAATGTGTTTTTTAGATAACAATACAATTTCTTAAATTGCAGCAAAAGGGTAGAAAATACTTAAATCAAATATAATAGAAAAATAAATTATTTATTAAATAAGGAACATGTTATCTGAAAGAAAGAATATTGGCTTTGAAGACAAATTATCTCACCCTTTTCTCTTAATAAATCCTCGGTCAACTTATTAAAACTTCTTTATTTTAATTACTTGATAGAACTAATAATATGTATCTTTAAGGTTAATATGAAAATTAAATATAAAGAAAATACATAAAGTTCCTATAACTGTATTTGAAATAGGGTAGATAGTCAATAATTTCAAAACAATTCAAATTTTTGTCTTCTTTACTAATGTGCACATATTTTCTTCAACTTTATAAGAAACTTTTTAAAATTTTCATAAACAACCAAAGGGTAAAAAGAGATGATTTAGAGATGATGCATTAGTAAGTATAATGATATAATACTCATCATCCATAAAAATGAGGAATGTGAAAGTTACTTGGAAAGAGCAGTTTATAGTCATTAAAGTAGCAATGTCTCAATAAAACATTAATTCTATTGGAGTTTTGGTGAATCTAGATTACTAATTTTTGCTATAGGCACTATAAAAATGTATACAACACTTCCATGACATGCAATATATGTGTAAGTAACAAGACACATAAAATTATCTATGACCTTTGGCTTGACTTGTGCCTATTATTCTAATTAAATGTTTCAATAAAAGAGATAGCTATAAACATTAAGCTATTCATTGTGTCATTATCCAGGATTGGAAGCATTTAATGGAAGCAGCCATAATGCCCAATATTAGAATGGTTTAATAAAGAATGTTGCTCTAATTCATATATAGAAGTACTATTTGATCTATAAAAATAAAACATTAATACAACAACATACTCTGGCATTATTTGAGCAAAATGAGACACATATATATTTATAGATTTTATAAATGAAATATAAATTTAAAATCTATAAATTTTCTCGTGGCCACATTATTAAAGTGAAACAGAAGGGTCAGTAATGTATTTAACCAATAGATCGAGACTATTACTTTAATAACTAGTCAATTATAAGACATTAATGAATGATATTTTAGCCTTTTATTTGTTTTAAGCCCTTGAAATCTGGAATATATTTTATACTTACCCCCTGTCTCCAACCTCAATAACCACGTATAACAAGCTGCTACCATTTTGGAAAAGGTGGATCCCATAAAAACATTCATGAGAAACAGGAATATTCCTAGCAACAATATATTATTAATATTTTAAATTTTATAAGTGTGCATTTATGTTTTAGTGTGCAAAAATGTAGAGATCATGACTCTATATTCAAGTTTAAGTATTTTCAGAAATGTTGCTTTTCTTCAATAATAAACGTACACCTTCTGACAAGTACCCAATTTGCAAATATAGCAGTTCTGTGTATATGACTCCATAAAAATGATGGTGTGCTTCATTTGTATTATATTCACATTTTGACTATGTTTCTGTGGAATTAATAAGTCTTTCCAATTTGGAACTATTAAATATGTAAAATAATTAGAACATTTTTACAAAATATTGCAAATACATGACCTTTCTGGATTAAGTCAATCTGGCAGCCTACTATTTTTCACACTTTAAATGTTCTATATTTTGTTGATCCAATGAGTTAATAAAATAAGAAAATGTATTCAGAACATTATCAGAAAAATATCTATAACATCCTTAAACACACTATACATAAAATGCATGATTGCTGAATGTATTTGACTTGAAAATTTTATCAATTGGAAGTAGAATTTTTTTGGAACAATTTTATTTGTAGGATTTATTTTTTTCTTCATTTATTTCACCATGAGTCTTTATAGTTAATACAATACAGAAGCACAGATAATGAAAGTAGAACTGTACAGAGTTCTGGAGGGAAAAAGAATTTTTTCATATAACCATTTTTCACCTGAATCTTTTTACATGAATGAATTGTATCAAGAACTGTGTTCTTCAAAGTTTTTGTAGTCCTGCTATTTGTTCAGCTATTTTACAATATTTATGTAAACAGCAATATCACTTCTACTGTTCTATATTAATATTTAACATGATTCTAACTTGTTTTCTAAACCAATTTCAAGGTGTTTGTGGCCAGGGCTGTTGTTTATTTCTTATAATGATGATTTACCTCAGAGGATGCTATGCCTAACAAAGTATTCAAAATATGCTAGTCTTCATTTATAAACATGAAAATAAATATAAGGAGAATTTTTTGAAAAAAAAAAAACAAGTCACAGGAATTAAGCTTATATTTAATTTTTAGGTAAGAATGACATAACAATTTTAGGTGTTTTTAATATTAGTAACCTATCAAAATTTTAATAATGAATTATTTTGCATATGATTAAAGAAGAAAAAAGGAAACTTGGAAATGATACATGGGTGTATTTGATAATGTTGATAGAATTTTAAAAAGTATTTCTTTTTAACTCTTTAAAACTGAGTGGAAAGTTTCCCATTTTATTATAGCAACTGATTTTCAAATGAGATATACTTTGGCCTAAATTTAACCATCCATTGGAGATATTTTATTGCCTTTCAATTGATCTGCTTCAATGACTCAGACCCTTTCTTTTCAGCCTTGGTTGCAGTACCGTTTCCCTCTACTTGCCTTCTCTTCGCCCGCTGTATAAAGATATTGTTCAAAAGAATGGCCACAAATCAGCGTAAATAAACTATAGGAAATTTAGCGTGGAAATAAGAGGTTGCTAAAATTAGTAAACACTCCGTTTCCAGAAATCCAGCCTTCCTCTGTCAACCCTCCTGACTATGGCTGATAATCTGTCATCATCTATAGTGTCCTAAGGCCAGAGTGTGATTACATATATTTTATAAATGAGAATTTCTGACAACCCATGCCATTAGTTATTTTCTAGTGAAACCATAGTAGTATGATATGTATATAGCCATAACATATACTGTTATGCATCTAGTAATTAATTTCTTAATGACTCTCCAAACATTTATAGTCTTTGTTTCTTATGACAAAATCTTCAGTTTTCTCAAGAGCTATCCTAATTAAGGAAGATATATAAATAGGATCATTTCATTATGCTTGTTTTTCAGTTGTCTTGGGAACAATGTAACCATACAATAGATTTTTTCTTCTAGAAATAAAAAAAAAAACCAGCATTTTGCAGATGCTTAAGCTATTTAGAAAGATCATGTTTAGAGGACAACATAAATCGGCTAGTAGACTATCAATAATTTATACATATACTATATGAAAGGAAGATACATGGATAGATAATATAGATGATGATGATGATGATGATGATGATGATAGATATGCAATTTCCAGGCAGATTAATTTAATTATCATACATCTACTGAATTTCTATTCAATTGTTTATCTATCAAAACATATTTCAAGTTGGAATTACCAGTCATTAGATATGTTGCAATAGCAGCAGCGTTTTGGAAGAATCCCTAGATTACATATGACAGGAAAATATCTATTCTAATGGAATTCTTAATGTAAAGTTTGGCTTAATGCATGACCCGGATGACTTTGCAGGGTTTCCTTGTGTGGAACAGCATCAATAATGTTTCCACTCTCCTATCAGAAAATCAATAGTGTTATGACTCAATGTATCAGAAATTAATGGTCATTCTTAGAGACGATAATAAAGGGATAGAAAATGTATTGCTACTGAATGATGTTGTTTCATATTTTTAATTTCATGCAGTTATTTCCTTTGATAAAAAATATAGGTTTTATATCTGGTTTAGATCTGATCTGGTAGCTTTGTTCTATGATGTCCACAGAACTGTAATTTGTACCTCCTCAGAAGATAATGTAACTTCCTGATTATGTCCACTGCTCAGAGTGACTGAAAACTTATAATTTATAAGCTATAAAATTTTAGAAGTGTATTTTCTATGCCATTCATTCCCTCCTATCAACTTTACGCTTCTGGTGACCACCCAGTGCCATCACTCCCGTATTATCGATAGTGAATTCTCTCCAGCCATTATCCCTGTTTTCAGCTTCACATTCATGGGCCCATGTGACTGTTTACCTTCTCAAACTGGGTCTCAAAACATAATTGTCTAATTCTCCTGTTATCCTCCTATTTTTCTTCTATGTCTCTCTCATATCAATGAATAGTTTCAAATCTACTCTACTCTTTAATCTAAATGAGGAATTACTATTTTTCCCTCACAGTTATGCAGCTATCACCTTTTCCAACAAGAAGTGTTTTTTTTTTTTTTTTTTTTTTTTTTTTTTTTTTTTTTTTTTCCTGAAGCAGGTCTCATTTGCATTGCTACTAACCTAGTCTGAGACATGTTCACTCATCTGGGCTGATGCACAGTCTATTTAATGATTTGTTTGTTTCTATCTTTGCTCCCTGATTAGCCATTCTCTACAAAGCAGCCAATGTGATATTTGAATGTTAATGACATCCTTCTGCTCAGATCCCTCCAATGGCTTACCATTGCACTTGGAATAAAATTAAGTGCCATCCAAGTCTCTATCTGATATAGTCACTGCTTCTCTTTCCAATCTTCTCTTTTCCCTGCTCGCTGATTTTTTCTTTTTTTTTCTTTATTTTTATTTTTTTATTTTTGACAGGCAGAGTGGACAGTGAGAGAGAGACAGAGAGAAAGGTCTTCCTTTTGCCGTTGGTTCACCCTCCAATGGCCACCATGGTAGGCGCGCTGCGGCCGGCGCACCGCGCTGATCTGATGGCAGGAGCCAGGTGCTTCTCCTGGTCTCCCATGGGGTGCAGGGCCCAAGGACTTGGGCCATCCTCCACTGCACTCCCTGGCCACAGCAGAGAGCTGGCCTGGAAGAGGGGCAACCAGGACAGAATCCGGCGCCCCGACCGGGACTAGGACCCGGTGTGCTGGCGCCGCAAGGCGGAGGATTAGCCTGTTGAGCCACGGCGCCGGCCTGATTTTTTCTAATCACAAGAGGGTAATCTAAGTTCCTGTAGAACCTTTTGCCACTTTTGAAGCTTTACATCTACTTTTCCCTTTGCTTTTAGCTCTCTGCCCCTGATATATACATACTCGATTTTCTTTTTACAGCTTCTCATAGAGAATTGCCTTGACAATCAATTGAAAGAACTACTTCAGTTTATCTTTCTCTCTCTCTTTCTCTCTCTCACTCTCTCTCCTGTTTTTTTTTTTTTTTTTGTACGAAGTAGTCATCATCACCTGAATTTATATTATTTGAGTATTGTTTATTCTATCCTCTAAGTTTCTTCAGAAACTTCACTGGGCAAGTATTTGGAAGATTCTATTAAAGATTTATGAATTTCATTACTCTGTTAATTATTCTGTAAACTTTTTCAGTAAATATTTCTATTTAATGATAATTAATCAAATGAAATTTAAAGTTACTTAGTCCTGCGAAACATTTTTTTTTTCATTTTAACATATATTTAAACCTTTGGAAATCTTGTCTAAGTCAACATAATCTTGACCTTAGAAAAGAAATAGGATAACAAGAGGAAGATATAAACCATTATCTTCTTTCAAAGTTGTTTAAAATAAAATCTCAATGAATAAGATCTGTATATTTGATTTGAGTATTTGAGAGGAAATTAGAAATAACTAGATTAAGAGAAAAATATGCTAAAGAGGAAATTTGGTATGTAGCAGATATGTAACTTCAATACAAAAAAGAATGAATACTTTGCAGTAGTTTCAGATTTTTGAAGAATAGTATTAGGAAAATATGAACAGAAATAATGCAGTCAGAAAAATATGTAATAATTATGTTACTTGCCTGTTAGGAACTCTATAAAAATATATTTGAGAGAACACAAACATTAATACCTGGTTATAATTATGGGAATTGATGCAAAACAGGAGTTTCAAAGTTAAATCAAAGGAGAGATTAGGGAGATTAAATGGACAGTAATAAGTCCGTAAAATTCATATTTAATGATGGCAAAGAGATAATTTTTAAAAGAAGCTTTGTGAAGAACCTAATTTTTAACTACATAAATTTTGAGGCCAGCATCATGGTACAAGCCATCACTGTGATGCTAGCAACCCATATGAGCACCAGTTTGAGTCTGATCTACTCCGCTTCCAATCCAACTACCTGCTAATGAACCTCAGAAAGCAGCAACAGATGATCCAACTTCTTGAGCACCTGCACATATGTAGGAGACCTGAATGGAGTTCCACAATCCTAGCTTTGGTGTGGCTCAGGCCATTACCACCATTTGGAGAGTTTACCAGCAGATGGAAGTTTCTCTCCCTCTCTTTCTCTCTCTCTCTTTCTCTCATGCTTCCTTGCAAATAAATGAAATAAATATTTTTTAAGATTTATTTTATTTATTTGAAAGACAGGGATACAGAAAGATGTATAGACAGAGAGAGAGAGAGAGAGAGATCTTCCATCCGCTGGTTCACTCTCCAGATGGCTGCATTGGCCAGAGCTGCGCCAATCTGAAGCCAGGAGCCAGGAGCTTCTTCCGGATCTCCCACGCGGGTGCAGGGGCCCAAGAACTTGAGCCATCTTCTGCTATCCCAGGCCATAGCAGAGAGCTAGATCGGAAGTAGAACAGCTGGGACTAGAACCGTTGCCCATATGGGATGCCAGCACTTCAGGCCAGGGCATTAACCTGCTATGCCAAAGCACCGGCCCCAAAATAAATCTTTTAAAAAAAAGCTACAGATATCCACATGAGATGTAAGTACATAGTGATTCCTGCTGTTGACTTAACAACTTGACACTCTTGTTTATGGCGTCAGTAATCTCCCTAGGCTCTGGTCATGAGTTGCCAAGGCTATGGAAACCTTTAGGGTTCACCAACTTCGATCTTATTCCGACAGGGTCATAGTCAAAGTGGAAGTTCTCTCCTCCCTTCAGAGAAAGGTACCTCCTTCTTTGATGGCCCCGTTCTTTCCACTGGGATCTCACTCGCAGAGATCTTTCATTTAGGTTTTGTGTTTTTTTTTTTTTTTTTTTTTTTTTTTTTTCCCCAAAGTGTCTTGGCTTTCCATGCCTAAAATACTGTCATGGGCTCTTCAGCCAGATCCGAATGCCTTAAGGGCTACTTGGTTTTAAATTGGATATTGCATAGAAAATTCATCAATTTTTAAAAAATATTATGTAGGATCTCTGTCCTTGATGTGCTGTACATTGTGATTTAATGCTATAACTAGTACTCCAACAGTATTTTTCACTTTGTGTTGCTATGTGGGTGCAAACTGTTGAAATCTTTACTTAATATATACTAAACTGATCTTCTGTATATAAAGATAATTGAAAATGAATCTTGATGTGAATGGAAGGGAAGAGGGAGCGGGAAAGGGGAGGGTTGCGGGTGGGAGGGAAGTTTTTTTGGGGGGAAGCCATTGTAATCCATAAGCTGTACTTTGGAAATTTATATTCATTAAATAAAATTAAAAAAAAAAAAAAGCTACAGGCTGGTGCCGCGGCTCAATAGGTTAATCCTCTGCCTTGCGGCACTGGCACACCGGAGTTCTAGTCCCGGTTGGGGCACCGGATTCTGTCCCAGTTGCCCCTCTTCCAGTCCAGCTCTCTGCTGTGGCCCGGGAGTGCAGAGGAGGATAGCTCAAGTCCTTGGGCCGTGCACTTGCATGGGAGACCAGGAGAAGCACCTGGCTCCTGGTTTTGGATCAGTGAGGTGCGCCGGCCGCAGCGGCCATTGGAGGGTGAACCAATGGTAAAAAGGAAGACCTTCCTCTCTGTTTCTCTCTCTCTCTTACTGTCCACTCTGCCTGTCCAAAAAAAAAAAAAAAAGCTACATAATTTTACCAACATGGTTATAAGGTCTTACATTTTTAACATATATTTATATTTACCTTGATTCTTACATGAAGAGCAAGCATGTATGTTTTAGAAAAATGCTTGCCATAGAGAGAGTATTACAATTCCCAAATGGAAAAAAGTGTATAGCTGAACTCCTAGGTATCTATGTTCATGTACCTGTCCAGAGAATGGTTGTTATATTTTTTAAACTTCATTCCTGGAAGCACTGCAGATGTCAGATCAATTTAGAAAGCTGAAAGGCACCAACGGGAATGACATGGCAGCAGTAGAAACAGTATTTGGCCAAAGTATCAGTGTATACCAAGGATGCCAAAAATCACAGTGACCTGGCAATGGTCACAATTATTTTGTGTGTTCATTAGTGGTTTCTCCACTGAAAAACTATTGTTTATGTAGTAAAATGGAGCTTGGAATTTAGGTAAGGTATTCTCTTAATTTAATGTCAGCAATACTGGTTGGGGATTATATGAATCATAAATAGGATTCCTCAAACAAACTATTTGACAAAAAAGTGTTTAATAAGCTATATCATAGCTCACTTAGAAATGGAAATGAGAGAATATAAATTTGGGATATATTTGACTACTGAATCTTCATATCCAAAATGACATTCAGATTCTAAACTATTTATTCATTTATTTCTGATTCAAACAGACTGACCTGATTTTAGTACCACAAAAGAAGTTTTCAGTTTGAAATGTTTATTCTGCACTATTAATAAGTTAATTATTTGAAATCATTTCCTCTGTAAGTTCAGCATTCCCATATCTCTGCTCTTTCAGTCTACCTGCTGGTTTCATGTTCAATGTTGCAATTTAGAAAAAAAAAACCCTCATTTTAATATTTCTTAGACTATCAAATCAACTACAGTTGTCAAAGTGCCTGGAAATTCATCATTGGTGTTATGAAATTAAAAAAAGTTGGGGCTGGCATTGTGGCATAGCTGGTTAAACCACTGCCTGGGACAGTGGCATCCCATAGGGTACTGGTTTGAGTCTAGCTGTTCAACTTCAGATCCAATTTCCTACTAATGCAACTGGGAAAGCAGTGGAAGATGGCCCAAATGCTTGAGCCTCTTCACCTACATAGGCGTTCCAGATAAATTTCCTGGCTCCAGACTTCAGCCTGGTCCAGCCCTGGGTATTGTGGCCATTTGGGGATTTCACTAGCAGACAAAAAAATCTTTCATTCTCTCTGTACCTCCTTCTCTCTCTGTAACTCTGCTTTTCACATAAAATAAATGAATCTTAAAATAAAACCCTAGAAATCCACAAAAGTTGATATGTGTATCTGTAATCTCCTTGTGTGCGATTGTCCTAATAATTGTCTAATAATGAACAATGCTCAATGAACTACATCACATCTTAACGTGAGAAAAGCTGATATCTTGAATGTGTTGGAATTTTTCTTTTTTTAAAATTGAATACCCATTTATTTATTTGAAAGGCAGAGAGACCACAGAGAGAGAGAAAAAGAGAGAGAGAGAGAGAGAGAGAGAGAGAGAGAATTCCATTTCCAAATATCAGCAACAGCCCAGAATGACCCGACTTAAAGCCAGGAACTGGAAACTCAACCTGAGTCTCTCATATGGGTAGCATGAACCTAGCTATTTGAGACACCACTGCTGCTCCCAGATTGTGCGTATCAGGAAGCTGGGATCCAAAACAGAGCCGAGACTTGAACTCAGGCACTCCTGTGTGGGATGTGGGAATCCCAAGTGGCATCTTAAGTGCTATGTCAAATGGTCAAAGAATTTTCTCTTTTCATAATTTGTGAAGAAGGATTTCATACTTAAGACATTACATCAAATGCAGTAACATGTTTTTTCTTGTAAAGCTCAAATGTAATTAAATAATTTCAATCTTATCCATAATTTATGGAAAGTTCATTAAATTTGATCTGTGTTAGTATCTTGCCTCTTCCTCATAAAATGTACCTTATCTAGTCACTCCCCTTTTTTTCCTTTTGACAAAGTTTTCTTTTTGAATATCTCTTTATTTGAAGGTAGAAAGACAGCCACATCCATGCACATACACAGGTGGGACAAGCGATATCTTGCATACACTTGTTCACTTCCCAAATGCCTTCATGAACTGGGGTTGGGCCATGCTGAAGCCAGAAGCCTAGAACTCCATCCAGGGCTCCCACATGGGTGACAGGGATGGAAGGACCTGAGCCATTATCTGCTGCATCCCAGGATGTACATCAGCAGGAATCTGAAATCCCAGGTGGAGCTAGAACATAAATCAAGGCATAACAATATCACAAGTGAAGTCTTAGCTGCTATGCTAAATGTTCACTCTTTACTCTCATATTTAGTTTTTGGATCAATTATGTGAGCCTAATAACATCTATCTATAAAATAGTGGTTTTAACAAGAAAGCAGAGAGTAATTATCATAACTTTCATTTTCATTATGTTTATCATCAAATTAAATGCAGCCACAAAAGATTCCAAAACATCCACACTCACAAACATTCATACAAATCTGAATCCCCTATTCATGAACTTAGAAGGCAGAAAGCAGAATTAATATGCTACTGATTAGCAAATATAATTTTGACTTTTTTAAATCAATGGTTGTACCTGCCAAAATTCTCAAATGGTTATTTTGGACAAACAGAAGATACAGAAAGTTTAAATGTTTAATTCAAGCAAAATAAATTATTGGGTGCCTCTAGGCTATTTTATTACCAAGTTGTCATAGAAAAGAGTTTGAGTAATCACAAATGAATTGATACTTTTATTGAAATTTAATCTCCCCATATTATGTCTTAAGTAATGCAGTTAGATAAACAGCTTGACAAAGAAATTAAATTCACTAGAGCTATTATAATACTGACACCATGAATTATATTTTAAATATAAAATGTAGTTTTTATGTACAGCATATCTTATTCCATTTGTGATAATAAGATCCTAATATAAAACTAGATTATTAAGTAATCCAGACATTTTCTAATTAATTACACAAGTGCAGGTGTTCTTGGCAGAATCAGTGATAAGCATTGCTGAGGGCAAACTTCCAAATCTAGGGACTAAAATAAAGTGAAAAGTACACACATCTGGCAAACAAAGCTGTGCAAATCTTTTATTATTCTCACTGAGTTTAAATTTTGCAGTTTATTTTTTGTGAGATTTGAGTTGCTTTTGTGGCAACTTGTATATCCATGAGAAACTCATGATACAACAAAATATAAATAAGTTTGAATGTATGGGTCATTTCATTTATTCCATCCAACCACAGAGCAAACAAAAATCTTTCTTCTGAATATCTGTTTTCAAAAGGCAGAATTAAATGAGACCTCTAGATGTCTGAAAGTCCAGAATGAAAAGCAGACTTAAAAATAATACTTAAAATCTAGTACGGGAAGTGTTGCTCCACACATATATACATGCATACACCATACATAGCAAGGGACAAAGGAAAGTGCCATTTCAGCTTTTCAACATCAGAAACAAGGAAATCTTTAGAGAAGAAAAAAATCACTAGGATTTGGTTTTGAAATTTAGCAAGAGAATTTCCAAATACTTAAGACAGAGTTTTTTACTCCAAGAGGGAGTAAAAATATTATGTGCAGAGGCAAAGAGTAAGATCACATGGTCCAAGTTCAGTGAATAAGTTATATGAACCAGTAGGTGACCACAAATTTTTACAAGATATAATTAAATACTAAACTAAGCCAATGAAGTAAAGATAAAGAAGAAATTGTGCTGAAAAATGGGTAGGACATAGTAATGTGTTGCACATAATGTCAGTACAGGGAAGAAGAATGAAGATCCCCAGAAGGCTCTATGAGTTCAGGTTTGGGTAAAAATATTATATAACTATTTTATCCCTATCAGAAAACTTCTGAGTGTGAAAGGAAGTTCTAAAATAATAACAATTTTGTGAGATTGGCATTTATTTCTTAATGAATTTATTGGTTTTTATGCTGATGAATATATAAAAATCTTTAATTCAAAAACTTTAAAAAAGTAAAACCACTGGAGCTGGCTTTATGGCACAGTAGGTTAAGCTACAATCTGTAGTGCCAGCATCCCTTATGGATGCTGATTCCAGTCCTGGCTTCTCCACTTCTAATCTAATATGGCTGGGAAAGCAATGAAAGATGGCTAAGTGCTTGGGCCTCTGAATCCATGTGGGAGACCCTGAATAAGCTCCCTTGACTCCTGGTTTCGGCCCTGCCCAGACCAAGCAATTGGGGTTGAACCAGTGGATGGAATATCTCTCTCTGTCTCTCCCTGTCTCTCTCTCTGTAACTTTGCCTTTTAAATAAAATAAATCAAATTTTTAAAAAATAAAATAAAATCATTGAGGCTAGCATTGTGGAACAGGTGGGTGGCTTAATATGGTGGCATCCCATATTGGAATGCTGATTCTAGTTCCAGCTACACTTCTTTTGATCCTGCTTCCTGCTAATGAGTTGGGAGAGGTTGACTCCGAAACTCTGTACCATGTACCCAGATGGGAGACTATGATGGAATTCCTGGCTCTTGACTTCAGTTTGGTGAAGCCCTGGCTGTTGGCATTTGGGAGTGCACCAATGAGTGAAGACACCACTCTCGTCTCTCTTTCTCTTTCTCTCGCTTGAGCTTTCAAATCTATCTTTAAAAAATAGAAAAATAAAAAATGAAGTCACTGCATAAATAAAAATGGGTATATATATATAAAATCAAAGAAAAGTAAAACATTAAAAAATTATGTAAGTAGGGGCCAGCTTCGTGGTGCAGTAGGTTAATCCTCTGCCTGCAGGACCAACATCCCTTATGGGCGCTAGTTCTAGTCCTGGCTGCCTCTCTTCCAACCCAGCTCTCTGTTGTGGCCTGGGAAAGCAGTAGAAGATGGCCCAAGTGTTTGGGCCCCTGCACCCGCATGGGAGATTGGGAAGAGGGACCTGGCTCCTGGCTTCAGATCGGTGCAGCTCCGGCCATTGCGGCCATCTGGGGAGTGAACCAACAGAAGGAAGACCTCTCTCTCTGTCTCTCCCTCTCACTGTCTGTAACTCTACCTCTCAAATAAATAAATAAAATAAATCTTTTAAAAAAAGTTACATAAGTGGAATGATGATTTTTGTCTCATGTACTCATAGATTCACATGCTTTATTTAGCCATAACTATCTCTAAAACCATGCCACTGAAGAGTGCACTTTTTGAATACATTCCAATTCATTTATGAGCTTTTAAAAATTAAAATTACTGGCTTGTGTTTCTTCAAAATTGCATTTTATTGTTAATAAATTTGAAATTTTTGACGGTTTCTACAGGTCAAAAATATATATGCACTGAACTTGTTCCTGCAAATTTTCTGAGTTCCATTTTGTTGTTCATTACTCTAGTTTCTTTAGTCAGCTTGCACTTCTCTAACAAAGCACCATAGACAGGATCATTTAGAAGTAATTGAAAGGTATTGCTCACAGTTTTGGAAGCTAGGAATCCAAGATCGGGATGCCAGCATGGCTGAGTTCTGGTGACGTTGTAGACTGCAAATTCATTGTACTGTCACATGGTGAGATGAATGCATAAGACTTCTCTGGGGTCCGGTTTAAAATGGCTGTACTCATGAGGGCTCCAACTTCATGAATTAATCATTTCTCACAAACGTCCTCTACACGTTAATACCACCATATGGCAGGGGGATAGGATTTTAGCCTATGAATTTGTGGGGAATTCAAATATTCATCCACAAATATGGGGGAAATTTTTATTCTTTCCATTTACAAATTTAGATATCAATAATATCAAAGTCTTGAAAATAATGGTGTTGTGTTTTTATTTGCAATATTGTTAGATAAACAGAAAAAATTTTGAAAAAAAGCAGCAGAAATTTAGAAAACCATTTCACAGCACAGTTCAATATCTTGCAGGGCACGGACTTGTTAACAAGGTTGTTTGGCAAAGGCTAAGATATTTCTAGAATTGATGGGCAGCCAAGTGAAGTGTGCAAAGTCTCATCATTTTCAATTTTATTTAAGATATATAATTTTCATGTATTTTATATATACATATTTAGGAATATAGTGATACTTCCTACTTAGCCTTCCTCCTGCCCACGTTATCACCCTTCTTCTTCTTTCCTCTCTTATTCCCACTCTTAATTTTACAAAGATCTATTTTCAGTTTACTTTGTACCCATAAGATTAATCCTACACTATCCTCATTTATATATCATGTGAGTGTTTCTGTGTGTATGAAAGCCATAGTATGCAGCTTGCTATAATAGGTTGGTAAAATATTATAGATAGTTTGGATATTACTTTTTCGTGTATATAACCAATCGCAAATATACTTCATAAACATGAATTTCTTAATACTTTACCATGACTTTGTGACCCACAAGCATTTATATCTCCCCAAAAGCATGTCATTTTAATCTTCAAGGTTTACATTTTAATTATTTTATAATCATACAATAATCTACACGTTTCACCATGGAAGAATTAGCTGCATGAGGTTTTTCTAAAAGTCCATGAAGTAGATGAATTGTAATTGCTGTTGGGGTTAATCTAACTGGCTATCTATTTAAAATAACTCTTGAGACTAATTTAAACCATACATCACTTTACTATATGAAAAATTCCTCTTTGGAAAATAGGAGTGGGGCTGGTGCTCTGTCATAGTTGGATAAACCTCCACCTGTGGCACAGGCATCCCATATGGGCATTGAGTCTTGGCTGCTCCTCTTCTGATCCAGCAGTCTGCTAATGGGCTGTGAAAGCAGTGGAAGATGATCCAAGTTCTTGGACCCTTGCCCTCACATGGTAGACACGGAAGAAGATCCTGACTCATGGCTTAGGATGAGCCAACTAAACCCTGGCCGTTGCAGCCATTTCGGTAGTGAACCAATGGATGGAAGACATTTCTCTCTGTCTCTCCCTTTCTCTGTAACTCTAAATCTCAAATAAATAAATATAAATGAAATCTTTTTTAAAAAACAAAAATAGGACTAATCCATGAACAGTTATTCCTATATCTTGTGTGCATAAACAAGAAAATTAGGGATTACAAAACATGCAACTAAAATGGAGCATTTTATTTGCTCTAAATTAGAATTTATTCCAAAGGGTGATATGAAACCTGCTTTCTACAACATTTGAATTAAATCAAGATTTGTTGACATGGCTTTATTTTGAAAACAACTGGTTGTTTAGCTACATTCTGTTGCTTGTTCTATAGATTTATGAACTGGTTGTTATGTGGAATTATCACTTTCGCCATACATATGGTTATTGAAAAATGTCAGCAAATATTTTCTGTAACATATTTGTTCATTATCAGTCTTTACTACTGGAAATTTGAATATTAAATTTTCCTTTCTTGGATTTTATGTTTTTGGCTCATAGCTGCTAAAATTATTTTGTTATAAAAGCAAAGTTCAACTAATCAATAAAATAAATAATTGTACATATGTCAAATAACATATGCATCAAAAACAACTATTATTAGGAATCATGTTGAGACTTCATGTATTCTATGACCTGGTTCTTTAGCCTTTATTTTCTACATTTATTTCATGTGTACACACCTGTATACTTATTTCATATAGCCCCCAACTACGTGTAGGTAGAGGCTTAGCAATTTGAAACTCACAGGTCTAGTATCAAGGCACCAGTGCCAAATATTTCTTCCACCATAACTTGAAAAAAGTAGGTAGCTGTCTGTGTTGCTTATATGAGAGCACACAGATTTGATCATGCATGCACTATTATGAGTAGTTTCCTTATCTCTGGAAAAGATAAGGAAAAGAGAGAAGTATTAAAACCAGTCTCTTTTTTTCAGATTTATCAAGTGTTAAACTAAACATTTTATTTTAATTTCTTCTCATGTACAAGTAAATGACACCATTGCAGAATATGAAAGCAAAAATGTGGAGGTATATCAAATTTAAATTATTTGAACACAAATATATACACATGAATATAATTTACTATTGATTGTCTAAAATGAAAAAGGTTTTAATTTTTTGAAAAATATGAAATAGAATAATATTCAAGAACAGCAAGGATAACCTGGTCCTTTTTTAACCTGACCAACAGGTTAAGTCACCCTAGATATATGGGTGACTGGTCCTTTAAAAGACCCATGAAAGGAATAGAAAGGTTTGATTTTGGTGATAAATTCCACTTGAGAATTATCAGGCTTTGAGGACTGTGGGACACCTAAGTGGTAAACCCCAGAAGATATTTGTAAATATTAGTTTGAAATGCAGAATATTAAAATGCAGAATGCATATTTTTTTTAACTTTTATTTAATGAATATAAATTTCCAAAGTATAGCTTGTGGGTTACAATGGCTTCCCCCCTCCCATAACTTCCCTCCCGCCCGCAACCCTCCCCCCTCCCGCTCCCTTTCCCCTTCCATTCATGTAAAGATTCATTTTCAATTCTCTTTGTATACAGAAGATCAGTTTAGTATATATTAGGTAAAGATTTCAACATTTTGCCCATATAGCAACATCAAGTGAAAAAACTACCATTGGATTACTAATTATAGCATTAAATAGCAATGTACAGCACATTAAAGACAGAGATCCTACATAATTTTTTTTTCAAAATAATTAATTTTCTGTGCCATTTCCATTTTAACACCAGGTTTTTTTTTTTTTTTCATTTCCAATTCTCTTTATATACAGAAGATCACTTCAGTATATAATTAGCAAAGACCTCATCAGTCTGCGCCCACACAGAAATGCAAAGTATAAAAATACTGTTTCAGTACCAGTCATAGCATCACTTGGCTTTAGACGACACATTAGGGACAGATCCCGCATGGGGTGTAAGTACACAGTGACTCCTGTTGCTGACTTAACAATTTGACACTCCTGTTCATGGCGTCAGTAATCTCCCTAGGCTCTAGTCATGAGTTGCCAGGGCTATGGAAGCCTTTAGAGTTCGCTGACTTTGGTCTTATTCCGATAGGGTCATAGTCAAAGTGGAGGTTCTCTCCTCCCTTCGGAGAAGGGTATCTCCTTCTTTGATGGCCCCGTTCTTTCCACTGGGATCTCACTCACAGAGATCATTCATTTAGGTCTTTTTTTTTTTTCCATGATATCTTGGCTTTCCATGCCTGCTATACTCTCATGGGCTCTTCAGCCAGATCTGAATGCCTTGAGGGCTGATTCTGAGGCCGGAGTGTTGTTTAGGACATCTGCCATCCTATGAGTCTGCTGTGTATCCCACTTCCCATGTTGGATCTTTCTCTCCCTTTTTGATTCTATCAGTTAGTATTAGCAGATACTTGTCTTGTTTGTGTGATCTCTTTGACTCTTAGACCAATCAGAGCTATCAATTGTGAGCTGAAATTGATCACTTGGACTAGTGCGATGGCATTGGTACATGCCATCTTGATGGAATTGTGTTGGAATCCCCTGCACATTTCTAACTCCACCATTTGCGGCCAGTCCGATTGAGCATGTTCCAAATTGTTCATCTCCTCCCTCTCTTTTTCCACTCTTAGATTTAACAGGGATCACTTTTCAGTTAAAATTTAAACACCTGAGAATAATTGTGTGTTAATTACTGAGTTCAACCAATAGTACTAGAACAACAACAACAACAACAAATACTAAAAAGGATAAAGTATTACATTGTACATCTAAAGTCAGGACAGGAGCTGATCAGTTCATTGTTGCTTATAGTGTCCATTTCACTTAACAGGTTTCCTCTTTGGCGCTCAGTTGTCATCGATCAGGGAAAACAAATGATATTTTTCTCTTTGGGACTGGCTTAATTCACTCAGCATGATGTTTTCCAGATTGCTCCATCTTGTTGCAAATGACTGGGTTTCATTGTTTCTTACTGCTGTATAGTATTCTATGGAGTACATGTCCCATAATTTCTTTATCCAGTCTACTGTTGATGGGCATTTGGGTTGGTTCCAGGTCTTAGCTATTGTGAATTGAGCTGCAATAAACATTAATGTGCAGATGGCTTTTTTATTTGTCAAATTAAATTCCTTTGGGTAAATTCCAAGGAGTGGGATGGCTGGGTTGTATGGTAAGGTTATGTTCAGGTTTCTGAGGAATCTCCAGACAGACTTCCATAGTGGCTTAACCAGTTTGCATTCCCACCAACAGTGGGTTAGTGTCCCTTTTTCCCCACTTCCTCTCCAGCATCTGTTGTTGGTAGATTTCTGAATGTGAGCCATTCTCACCGGGGTGAGATGGAACCTCATTGTGGTTTTGATTTGCATTTCTCTGATTGCTAGTGATCTTGAACATTTTTTCATGTGTCTGTTGGCCATTTGGGTTTCCTCTTTCGAAAAATGTCTATTGAGGTCCTTGGCCCATTTCTTAAGTGGGTTGTTTGTTTTGTTGTTGTGGATTTTCTTGATTTCTTTCTAGATTCTGGTTATCAATCCTTTATCTGTAGTATAGTTTGCGAATATTTTTTCCCATTCTGTTGGTTGCCTCTTCACTTTCCTGACTGTTTCTTTTGAAGTACAGAAACTTCTCAATTTGATGCAATCCCAAATGTTAATTTTGGTTTTGACTGCCTGTGCTGTTGGAGTATTTTCCAGGAAGTCTTTGCCTGTGCCTATATCTTGCAGGGTTTCTCCAATGCTCTCTAATAATTTGATGGTTTCGGGTCGTAGATTTAAGTCTTTAATCCATGTTGAGTGAATTTTTGTGTAAGGTGATAGGTATGGGTCTTGCTTCAAGCTTCTGCATGTGGAAATCCAATTTTCCCAGCACCATTTATTGAATAGACTGTCCTTATTCCAGGGATTAGATTTGGATCTTTGGTCAAATATAAGTTGGCTGTAGCTGTTTGGATTGATTTCTGGTGTTTCTATTCTGTTCCATTGGTCTATCCATCTGTTTCTGTACCAGTACCATGCTGTTTTGATAACAACTGCCCTGTAGTATGTCCTAAAATCAGGTATTGTGATTCCTCCGGCTTTGTTTTTGTTGTACAGGATTGCTTTGGCTATTCGAGGTCTTCTGTGTCTCCATATGAATTTCAGCATCATTTTTTCTATATCTGAGAAGAAGGTCTTCGGGATCTTGATGGGTATTGCATTGAATGTATAAATTGCTTTTGGGAGGATAGACATTTTGATGATATTAATTCTTCCAATCCATGAGCATGGAAGATTTCTCCATTTTTTGGTATCCTCTTCTATTTCTTTCTGTAAGGTTTTGTAGTTTTCATCGTAGAGATCTTTAACGTCTTTGGTTAAGTTTATTCCAAGGTATTTGATTGTTTTTGTAGCTATTGTGAATGGGATTGATTTTAGAAGTTCTTCCTCAGCCGTGGCATTGCCTGTGTATACAAAGGCTGTTGATTTTTGTGGATTGATTTTATATCCTGCTACTTTGCCAAACTCTTCGATGAGTTCCAGCAGTCTCTTAGTAGAGTTCTTTGGGTCCCCTAAATAAAGAATCATATCATCTGCAAAGAGGGATAGTTTGAGTTCGTCCTTCCCGATTTGTATCCCTTTAATTTCTTTTTCTTGCCTAATAGCTCTGGCCAAAACTTCCAGAACTATATTGAATAGCAGTGGTGAGAGAGGGCATCCCTGTCTGGTACCAGATTTCAGTGGAAATGCTTCCAACTTTTCCCCATTCAATAGGATGTTGGCCGTGGGTTTTTCATATATTGCTTTGATTGTATTAAGGAATGTTCCCTCCATACCCAGTTTGCTTAGAGTTTTCATCATGAAAGGGTGTTGTATTTTATCAAATGCTTTCTCTGCGTCTATTGAGAGAATCATATGGTTTTTCTTCTGCAGTCTGTTAATGTAGTGTATTACGTTGATTGTTTTGCGAATGTTGAACCATCCCTGCATACCGGGGATGAATCCCACTTGGTCTGGGTGGATGATCTTTCTGATGTGTTGTTGCATTCTATTGGCCAGAATTTTATTGAGGATTTTTGCATCTATGTTCATCAGGGATATTGGCCTGTAATTCTCTTTCAATGTTGCGTCTCTTTCTGGCTTAGGAATTAAGGTGATGGTGGCTTCATAGAAAGAATTTGGGAGGATTCCCTCTTTTTCGATTGCTCTGAATAGTTTGAGAAGAATTGGAGTTAGTTCTTCTCTAAATGTCTGGTAGAACTCAGCAGTGAATCCATCTGGCCCTGGGCTTTTTTTTGTTGGGAGGGCCTTTATTACTGTTTCAATTTCTGTGTCAGTTATTGGTCTGTTTAGGTTTTCTATGTCTTCCTGGCTCAATTTAGGGAGGTTGTATGTGTCCAAGAATCTGTCCATTTCTGATAGATTTCCCTGTTTGCTGGCATACAAGTCCTTGTAGTAATTTCTGATGATTCTTTTTATTTCTGTGGCGTCTGTTGTTACGTTTCCCATTTCATCTCTGATCCTATTGATTTGGGTCTTTTCTCTTCTTTTTTTAGTTAGTTGGGCCAATGGGGTGTCAATTTTGTTTATTTTTTCAAAAAACCAGCTCCTCGTTTGGCTGATTTTTTGTAATGTTTTTTTGGATTCAATCCTGTTGATTTCTTCTCTGATTTTAATTATTTCTCTTCTCCTACTGGGTTTGGGTTTGGTTTGCTGCAGATTTTCTAGATCCTTGAGATGACTTGAAAGCTCATCTATTTGGTGCCTTTCCAATTTCTTGATGTAGGCACCTATTGATATAAACTTTCCTCTTAACACTGCTTTTGTTGTATCCCATAGGTTTTGGTATGTTGTGCTGTTATCCTCATTTACTTCCAGAAAATTTTAGATTTCTCTTTTAATTTCTTCTATGACCCATTGTTCATTCAGGAGCATATTGTTCAATCTCCATGTGTTTACACGTGCTCTAGGGATTCCTGAGTTGCCAATTTCCAATTTCATTCCTTTGTGGTCTGAGAAGCTGCATGGTATGATTCTAATTCTTTTGAATTTGCTGAGACTTGCTTTATGGCCTAGTATGTGGTCAATCCTAGAGAGGATTCCATGTACTGCTGAGAAGAATGTAAAGTCCTTAGATGCAGGATGAAATGTTCTGTAGATGTCTGTTAGATCCATTTGGGCTATAGTGTCATTTAAATCTACTGTCTCCTTGTTGATCTTCTGTCCTGTTGATCTGTCTATCTCTGAGAGTGGAGTATTGAAGTCCCCCAGTACTATTGTATTGGGGTCTAAGTCTCCCTTTAAGTCCCTTAACAAGTCTTTTAAATAAGCTGGTGCCCTGTAATTAGGTGCATATACGTTGATAATCGTTATATCTTCTTGTTGAATGGATCCCTTAATCATTATATAGTGCCCCTCTTTGTCTCTCCTAACAGTTTTTGTGGTAAAGTTTATGTTGTCCGATATTAAGATGGCTACGCCCGCTCTCTTTTCATTTCTGTTGGCGTGGTATATCTTTTTCCAGCCTTTCACTCTCAGCTTGTATGGATCATTGTTGGATAGATGGGTTTCTTGTAAGCAGCAAAAGGATGGGTTTTGTTCCTTAATCCAATCAGCCAATCGGTGTCTTTTAACTGGACAATTCAAGCCATTAACATTCAATGTGACTATTGAGAAGGAGTAACTTTGCCCTGCCATTTGCCAAAGATATTTTCTAATATCTGGTTTGAGATTCCTGTGATCTTTTGCTCTGAGGTTTCCTTCCTTTACCTTCTTTCATATTGGTGACCGTGTTTCTGTGTTTCTGTATGTAACACGTCTTTAAGCATCTTTTGCAGGGCTGGACGAGTGGCGACAAATTCTTTCAATTTCTGTTTGCTGTGAAAGGTCTTAATTTCACCTTCATTCACAAATGAGAGCTTTGCAGGATATAATATTCTGGGCTGGCAGTTTTTCTCTCTTAGTACCTGGGCTATATCTCGCCATTCTCTCCTGGCTTGTAGGGTTTCTGATGAGAAATCAGCTGTAAGTCTAATTGGAGATCCTCTGAGAGTAATCTGGCGTTTCTCTCTTGCACATTTTAGGATCTTTTCTTTGTGTTTCACTGTGGTGAGTTTGATTACGACGTGTCGTGGTGAGGATCTCTTTTGATCATGTTTATTAGGGGTTCTCTGAGCTTCCTGTACTAGGATGTCTCTGTCCTTCTCCAAACTTGGGAAATTTTCTGCTAGTATCTCACTAAAAAGGCCTTCTAATCCTTTCTCCCTTTCCATGCCTTCAGGAACTCCTAGAACCCGAATGTTGGGTTTTTTAATAGTATCCTGTAGATTCCTGACAGTATTTTTTAGATTTCTGATTTCTTCTTCTTTTCTTTGATTTGACTGTTTCCTTTCCTGTTCTCTGTCTTCTAATTCCGATATTCTCTCCTCTGCTTCATCCATTCTGTTTTTAAGGCTCTCTAATGTGTTTGCCATTTGATCTATTGAGTTCTTCATTTCATTGAGGTTTTTTTTCACTATCGCAGTTTCTTGTTCTACTAGTTGTTTCATTTCATTTTGATTCCTCCTTAATATTTCATTTTCATGGGAGAGATTTTCTATCTTGTCTATTAAGGATTTCTGTAGTTCAAGAATTTGTTTTTGAGAACTTCTTAATGTTCTTGTGAATTTTTTGAAATCTGCTTCTTGCATTTGCTCTATCTCTTCATCTTCATAATCTTGCATTGGCATGTCTTGTTCACTTGGGGGCGTCATAGTGCCTTCCTTGTTCTTGGTACCTCCGCTTCTATGTTTCTTGCTTGGCATGTTAGAGATAATTTGTGGTGTTTTTGTTTTTGTTTTTTTTCTCTCGTTATACTATGCCTCTAAGTGAGCTGTCTGTTTTGTTGGAGCCTTAGGGGCTGTGATGGGTGTGGTCAGAGAGCTATGCTTGTTTCTTGAGGTTTAAGGCTGTGTAAAGGCGGCTCTTCCAGATTATTTGCTCCTTGCTGGGACGCTCTCTCTCTCTCTCTCTCTCTCTCTCTCTTTTTTTTTTTTTGTTTTGACTTAGTTGGGAGTGGGGTTGAGGGTAGTTGAAATCTAGCCTCTGTGAGTATTCGTTTGATCTACCCCTGGGACCATACACAGAGTTTATGCAGCCCTCAATGTGTTCTCCAGTTTCGCTAAAGATACTGAGTTTGGCTGAGCTTTACATATGTAAAATCGCGGTGCTCTTTGTTTTGCTTGGTGAGTGAAGGGAGAGGCCTCTGTTCCCCCTCCCCCCAAAGTCTCGGACTTCTCAGGTCTTTGTCTTTCTTACCCTCCTCCGTTCCCGCTTGGCAAGTTAGAGATAATTTGTGGTGTTTTTGTTTTTGTTTTTGTTTTTTTTTTTCTCTCGTTATACTATGCCTCTAAGTGAGCTGTCTGTTTTGTTGGAGCCTTAGGGGCTGTGATGGGTGTGGCCAGAGAGCTATGCTTGTTTCTTGAGTTTTAAGGCTGTGTAAAGAGCGACTCTCCCAGATTATTTGCTCCTTGCTGGGACGCTCTCTCTCTCTCTCTCTCTTTTTTTTTTTTTTTTTTTTTTGACTCAGTTGGGAGTGGAGTTGAGGGTAGTTGAAATCTAGCCTCTGTGAGTATTCGTTTGATCTACCCCTGGGACCATACACAGAGTTTATGCAGCCCTCAATGTGTTCTCCAGTTTCGCTAAAGATACTGAGTTTGGCTGAGCTTTACATATGTAAAATCGCGGTGCTCTTTGTTTTGCTTGGTGAGTGAAGGGAGAGGCCTCTGTTCCCCCTCCCCCCAAAGTCTCGGACTTCTCAGGTCTTTGTCTTTCTTACCCTCCTCCGTTCCCGCGCTGGGGAGATTCTGTGGCTCTGCCTCCTCTCCCGCCGCTGCCGCTGGGCTCGTCTCGGTTGGTTTTCCACGCGGTGGGTTCCCTGTAAGTCCTCTGTGTCTCCTCCACAAGATCCGGAAGCGATTCCTCTGCAGTTTTTTTCTTGAGTCTTTTCCTGAGGCTACAGTAATTCTGCTTTTATGAAAGTTTATTTTCCCAAACTAAGGCACACGTCCTCACTATCCGCCATCTTGGTTCCGCCCCCGCAGAATGCATATTTTTAGCATATGTATAATTGTTGCAATCATTTGAATTGAAAGATCAGGAAAGATACTTTCAGCACTAATATTAGTTGAGCATTTCTATAGACAGATTTTCAGAACTGGACTGACAGTGTTTGCTTGGACAGAGAAAGGAAAATTATGTCACTACTCCAAATGGTTTCAGATGTAGTTTTTTATGGTAGCTGTAACAAGGTACCACAAACTCTGTGGCTTAAAACAACAAAAATGTGTTATCTCACAGTTTATGCCAGAAGTTCAAAATATGTGTTACTGGAAGACAAGGCCGATTCTTCCAGAGGCCCAAGGGGAGAATTTGATCCTTATCCTTTTTTTTTTTTTTAAAGGTTATTTGAAAGTCAGAATTACAGAGAGAAAGAGAGGCCAAGAGAGAGAGAGGTCTTCCAATTTCTGGTTCACTCCCCAGTTGGCTGCTGGAACTGCGCCGACCCGAAACCAGGAGTCAGGAAATTCTTCCAGGTTTCCCATGTGGGTGCAGAGACCCACGGATTTGAGCCATCTTCTACTGCTTTCCTAGGCAATAGAAGAGAGCTGGATCAGAGGTGGAGCAGCCTGGACTCGAAATGGCACCCATATGGGATGCCAGCACTGCAGGCAGTGGCTTTACCCGCTACACCGCAGCGCTGGCCCTGTCCTTACCCTTTCAACTTTTGGAGGCTGCAGAAATAGGTTGGTATATAGCTGTGTCACTCCCATCGCTGCTTCCATCACTGTGCTCTCTTCTTCCTCTGTTGTCCAATCTTGCCCCATTTTCATTTTATAAGGATGCATGTGATTCCATTACGGTCCACCCTGTTGATTCAGGAGAATACCTCCAACTCTAGATCTTTATTTTAATCATACCCACAAAGTCCTTTTGAGTTCCAGGATTTGGGGGCTAGTGCAGGTTTTTTACGACTTTCATGTTTCTAGGCAAATCAGTGTATGGGCTTTTTAATCTTATATTTATGATCACTCCTGAATTTCAGAGATATCTAAGAAATATGTACATGTTATTTTCTAATGTCTAAACTGTGCTATTCAGTGCAGTCACCACAATAAGGAGCAATTGAGCATTTGAAACCTGGCTAACAAGAATTGAAAAAAGCACTGTAAGTATAAAATGTACATTGTATTTGGAAGCTGTGGTGTAAGGAAAGTAATGTAAAATATCTCATCTTTTTGATTGTAAGTTTTTTTGTTTGTTTGTTTGTTTGTTTTTTTTTTAAGTTCAGTTAGAGTAGACTGATGAGAGGATAGAAAATGAGGGAATGGGACGAATGACTTTTTTTTTTTTCCCGAAGATTTTATTTTATTTATTGAAAGGCAGAGTTACAGAGAAAGAGAGACAGAGAGATATCTTCCATCTGTTGTTTCACTCCCCAGATGGCTGCAGTGGCCAGATCTGAGCCAGGCCAAAGCAAGAAGCCAGGAGCTTCATCGGGGTCTCTCCAGGACATGGGTGCAGAGGTCCAAGGACTTGAATATCTTTGGTTGTTTTCGGAGGCACATTAGCGGGGAGCTGGATCAGAAGTGGAGCAGCTAGGACTTGAATCATTGCCCATATGGAATGCCAGCACTGCAGATGGTGGCTTAACCTGTTGTGCCACAGTGCTTGCTCAGATTATAAGTTTAAGTGGTATTTTGGATGTATTTTTTTAATTTTTAAAAGAATTTTTTTTGACAGGCAGAGTTGACAGTGAGACAGAGAGAGACAGGGAGAAAGGTCTTCCTTTGCCGTTGGTTCACCCTCCAATGGCCGCTGTGGCCAGCACGCTGCATCTGGCGCACAGGGCTGATCCGAAGCCAGGAGCCAGGTGCTTCTCCTGGTCTCCCATGCGGGTGCAGGGCCCAAGGACTTGGGCCATCTTCCACTGCACTCCTGGGCCACAGCAGAGAGCTGGACTGGAAAAGGAGAAACCGGGACAGAATCCGGCACCCGGACCAGGACTAGAACCCTGTGTGCCGGAGCCACAGGTGGAGGATTAGCCAAGTGAGCCGCGGCGCTGGCCATGGACGTATTTAGCTTTACTAAAATTGTGAATTATCTTTAAAGTTCACATTGTATTTCTATCTGATATTACTAGTAGTAAATATGTGTGAATTTAAATGTCTTCACCTCGTAGAGAAATTGCTTTCTTATAAGTAGTAGACCAAGTTAATTAAACATTCTATGGCTATACCTCATTATAATCTATGCTCATCCAAAATTTTTATGGGGCTTTTCCCCATTTCATGGCAACATACCAGCAGGATCTCCTATGAAATCACTGAGCATCAGGTACGTCTTCAGCTTGCATTAACTCCTAATTCTAGGCACCTGAGATCTAAAGCAAACCACAAAGAACCACAGACACTCACTCTCTTAGTCGCAATGTGTCTTACAATCTGTTAGGGAGAGTGCCAAAATAATTGGTGACATTTTGAGATTTAGAGGAAATAGGGTAATTTAGAGGAGTTGAATTTTCTTTCAATAGAGGTCAAGAAATGAAGAATGATTGTGGTGTGGGGGAGGATTGGTGTTTGGCACCAGCAGTTAAGATACTACCTGCGGCACCTACATCTCATATTGGGAGTGCCTGGGTGCATAGGGACTAAAGAGTTTATGGGAAGCAGGTTGGAGATTTGAGAAGAGAACTGTATTTAGGTAGGAGGGAATAGTTGCTGATTAGGAGAGAAAACCTAGGAGGTGTTGAGAACTGAAAGCCTATTAAGAAGGAAAAAGAGAAAGAGCACTGTATTTATCAAGGCTCAGCTGTATGCAAGGTGCCTTATAGGCTTTTCAGATTCATATTCTAATATTTATTTTAGCCCACAAATAATTAAAGGTAAGGAAGACTGAACAATTTGCCCAAGATTATACAACTATTAAGTCAGGCAAACTTAGGGTTCCATTTACTGCTATTGGATATCCTTGCAGGGGTAAAAAAGGTCCAGACTGTGGGCTGTATTAGGCCTGCAAGATCATTTGATTTGTTCCAGCCAAGGCAGCTGCAGGTGTCATTCAAAATTCAATAATCCATAGGAGGCTAATTTTTAGGTAGATAATTTTGTAAAGCCTGCAAATGATGTCATAAATATCCAAATGCCCCTTTGCAGAAAAAAATTCCCCACTCCTAGTAGTGTTAAAGCTTTGAGGATGGAAAATTCAAAATTGACTTGGATTAAGTTGAGAAAAGTCATTTTGATGATATAAGTCTGTGGGTGAACTGGGCTGGGATAGGGAAGAGACAGAATAGGGAAATGTTTATACTTGGAACAGTTTATGGTAATTATGGAAGTACTACCATAGGAAAGTCCTCAAGATAAAGGGGATATTGGTAGGCCTTGTAACTGGTTAAGGTTTGAACTTTTTTTTTTTTTTTTTTTTTTTGGCAGGCAGAGTGGATAGTGAGAGAGAAAGAGACAAAGAGAAAGGTCTTCCTTTTTGCCGTTGGTTCATCCTCCAATGGCCGCTGCGGCCAGCGCATCTCGCTGATCCGAAGCCAGGAGCCAGGTGCTTCTCCTGGTCTCCCATGGGATGCAGGGCCCAAGGGCTTGGGCCATCCTCCACTGCCTTCCCGGGCCATAGCAGAGAGCTGGCCTGGAAGAGGGGCAACTGGGATAGAATCTGGCGCCCCAACCAGGACTAGAACCCGGTGTGCCGGCACTGCAAGGCGGAGGATTAGCCTGTTAAGCCACGGCGCCGGCCAAAGGTTTGAACTTGACTGATTCCCTAGCATCTCATCATATTTCTAGTAAGCATAGGCATATGAATTTTTAAATGCATAAAAATATAAGGAAATATAAGAATACTTAAACTTACGCCTCTCAGAGATCTTTTGGAACTATAACCGGAAGATTTCAACTTTAGTCTTAGTGCATTTATCTCTAAAGTATTATATTTAGAGGTCTACTCCTGCACATTATTTTGTAATTCAGATACCATGATATTATCTTTGCTTTCAGAATTCTCGTTCTGTACTTTTCAACTTAAGCTATTCTCTTTAGAAATCATTTCATCTTTATTTCACCAGGATCTTCAAAGATTCAGCATTATTTATTTAAATATTAGCATTTCCCTAGCTACAGTGTATGTTTCCATTCATGGACTCTAAAGTAAATTATTTTACTGATGCCCTTCTCTGGCACAAGGTTAGCTTATAATGCCACAAACAGTAAGTCCATAAGGATTCAGATTGGATTACAAAATTAGGTAGAAGACAGAGAAGTTGCTGATAGGGGGCTGGGGGTCTGAACTGGGAGAGTAGAATAAAATCCTATAATCTAACAGGCTTGCTCACCTTAAATTTCAAAACCTAAATATAACTATAATTTTTGCTGCTTTTTGACAAGCCTCTTTTCATTAAATTCTCTCAATTTACTTTAATTTCTAAATATTTTTTTCTAGTTGTTAATGTTGCCTCTCATTTTCAAAATCCAGACATTTCGCTCAGACTGTCATATTTTACTTCTCATTTCAGTCGATAAGAGAACAGGCTCTATGTACAGATCTTTTTCTCTTTCCCCAAAATCTAAGGAAAAGAAAGAACTTCAAAATGATTATTCTAAGCAAGCTCAAACTTTCTGTTTTTTTTTTAAAGATGTAATTGTTTATTGTCTTCAATTGTCTTTAATTTTTCCTTTTCTATTGACTCTTTTTTATATTCCTGAAGATAGTTAATTCTTTTTAAAGTCTTGGCAAATCAATAGGGGAAATAGTATATCAATTTTTAATTGGCCTTTCTTGATTTATGTGATTGAATATTTATTTATTTTTAAAGATTTATTCATTTTACTTGAAAGTCACAGTTACACACAGAGAGAAGGAGAGGCAGAGAGAGAGAGAGAGAGGAAGAGAGAGAGAGAGAGAGGTTTTCCATGTGCAGTTTCACTCCCCAGTTGGCCGCAACAGCCGGAGTTGCGCCGATCCAAAGCCAGGAGCCAGGAGCTTCTTCCAGGTCTCCCACGCAGGTGCAGGGGCCCAAGGACTTGGGCCATCTTGTACTGCTTTCCCAGGCCATAGCAGAGAGCTAGATCAGAAGTGGAGCAGCCAGGACTGGAACCGGCACCCATATGGAATGCCAGCACTGCAGGTGGTGGCTTTACCCACTAAGCCACAGCACCAGTCCCAGTCATTTACTTTTTATTCAGTGATTTGGCTTTTGAAAATTCATATTCCTTTGTTTATTGACAAATTAGTACAAAGTTTGCATTGTTTTTTAAGATTCTTATGCATTAATATTAAGTATTGCTATTATAATATTTGTGACATTATTTTTAGCTTGTTGTCTCTTAACAATGTCCAAGAAATGACAGATATTTAAAAATTTGAGTTTATGCATCACATTGGTCACCACTTCTCTTTGTGTTACATTTAAATACTTCTCTATATATTTATATATTATATATTTCATATTAAGATATTCTGACACATTTTATATTTCAATTTTTATTTTACTACATTAAAATTTTGAACTCAAAAATTATTTTATCCTTTCTAGCAATATTACCATAGTATCCAAAATCATCAGAATAGTCTTTAAATCATGTTTGATTCAGGTAGCTTAATTTGTATTCCATGTCATTAACATAGAAGTTACACTTTTTTCAAACTAGATCAAAGTTGACAATGTTATTGATTTGTTCTGTTATATGAAAAGCATAGTACAGATTAAAATAATGTCATTGTATCTTTAGCACACAATATAATCTTTGACATATTATCAATGTATATAATTCATATGTTTACAGAATTGGATTATGAAATTGACTTATCATAAGAAATCAATACCATGGTAATTATTTTATTCCTATAAGGTCATGCATGGCCTCTCTGAAACTCTGCTTCTAACCATGCCAACACATTCAATTGTCCTCATTCCTTCCCTCTGTGTTATTTCTATCCAGTTTCAGATGATGTTGTCATAGTCTCCCATCTGTTTCTCCTTCAGAATTGTGATGCCTGAAATGAAATTTTGTGTATTTATACAGTGAATCTTCTTTCTGAAAACTTTAGATGACCAGCCATTATCTAATATTCTGCCTGCATGAGTTTTTCTATAAAACTGGTTTTATGTGTTTTCAAATATGAAAGTCATCATTCCTCCCCCAAATCTCTACTTTCTGAACTTTCTTATATTATCTGCAGTGAGACGACTACAACAAATGCTTGGTTACTTGCTTGTTGACCATGTATTTTATGATAATCATTTTGATTAGTAGTAGCTTGAGCAAAAAACAGATTACTCAGATATTTTTACTAGAAAATAATTCAACATTTGCTAAAGAATAGAACTCAACAGCTGATACATAAATTATTCTAAAAAAGAATGTCATTGAGTAAAAAAAGACAAGTGCTTGGGTAAAATTTTCCTTAATATTAAAATACAGCTTTATATATAGTAAGATGATCAAATTTTCTGAAAATGATGTAGGTTGAGTTTAAAATTTAAACCTTTCTAAAGAAGAGGAGGGTATTTGGCTTAGTGGTTAAGATTTCTGGAATGCCTATATCTTATATTTGGGTGCCTGAGTTCAAGTAACATCTCTTCTGATTCCAACTTCCTGTTAATGTGCACCCAAGGAGGCAGTACATGATGGCTCAAGTACCTCCCTGCCACCTACATGAGAAATCTAGACTGAGTTTCTGTTTCCTGGCTTTGGCCTGGACACCCTGGACATTCCAGGCATTTGGCTAGGGAGACAGTAGAGGGGAACTTATTGTCTGTCTGTCTGTCTCTCTCCTTTTATTTGTCTCAATGCCTCTCAAAATGTAAAACAAAGAAATAAAAAAAAGTCTTTCTGAGGCCAATAGAAAGTATGGGACAAGGGACAGACAGTCAAAATGCAAAGAAGAAAAAATTAGTATAAAGATCTCCATAGAGTAAAACTAATACACATCTGATGTGGTTCTCTCTATCTAGATAGATATAGATATAGATATAGATATAGATATAGATATAGATATATGTGTGTTTTTAAGAAATAAACATGGTAAGAAGAAACAGGGGCAGATATTATTTTAAGGCTAATGTGAAGAAAAATAATGAGTCAGTAACTACAACTATGTGGGTAACCCATAAAACAAGATTTATGGGAAGAGCTGAGAGTCTAAAATCTCACAGTTTTGCTTGAGGCCAACTCTATTCTTCTTCATCTATGCACCAGGCAAAGAAAAACACTGTGGACATATATTCTGTTTTGTAGAACCTCATGGGTTGACATTTTTGTGGACCATGGTTGTCTATAAATTTTGCACCTAGTAACAAGGAAGTTACAGATGACTAACTCTTTCATATTTCTTGATGGTTCATTAAAATAATAATACCCAATATTTATTAAACTCTCACTGTATGCAGACACTGTGCTAAGTTCCTAAAACATGTTTTATTTTATCATAGCAGAAACTTTATAAGAAAATACAAATGAAACACACATCACAGATGGGGATACTGAAGTTTAAGGAGACCTGATTGATACAAGTAAGCAGGTAGTTAATGAGTTGCCAAGAGCAGAAGGCTACCAACATCTAAGCCCTGTGCATCATCTAAATTGCATCACCTTCTATGTCAATTCAATGTGGCTGAAAGTTCATCACACCAAATCCCCATCATGCACCAGATGCCATGACACATTCCTGGAGATGCCCAAATGCTGCTCTCAGCACCACCCCTTATCCTACAAAAGGACAATCCCAGCCTGGATAGCAACAATTCTCTTTCACAAGGTTCTCCATGCTCTCAACTAAGAATGTACTACCCATTTGCCTTTTAATAAATCCTGATTTTCTAATTTGCTCTATCTGTATCTCCTGGTTGTACTTCTACACACAAGAAAACAAGAACATGGACTACATGTAGCAAGAGATTTCCCCAAACACATGTGGGATTCCTATTCCCACACTGCTGTGAGTCACGCAAATAGAAGTGGTAGAGCAGGAAGCTGAATGTAGGAATCTCATCACAGACATTAGGGAAAAAAAGCCCTTAATATCAAGTCACACAAGATCCAGCTTTCAAAATTAGTAACATACAAATTACTAGATATGGAGTAGGTGTTTGGTTCAATAGGTAAGTTGTCTACAACCCTTATCAGAGTGCCTGGGTTCAAGGACCAGCTTGGCTTCTGGCAACTCCAGGTGAAGTTTCAAGTAGTCGGGTCCTTGTCACCCACGTGGGAAACTCAGATGGAGTTGAAGTCTCCTTGCATCTACCTGTCCCATCCCTTGCTGTTGTAGGCATTTGGAGAATGTACCAGCAGATAGGAGTTCTCTGTTTGTCTCTCTCTCTCTTTTACTGTCTGATATTTTGCCTTTCAGATAAATAAAAATAAATAAATAATTAAAATTACTGGGTTTATTAAGAATTTGTAGATATAATCATGTCAGCTTTCAGGATTTAACATTTCTTCCACAGATTTAATAATTATAATATACAAATATATTGGCTATTGATTTGCATTAGTAAATAGTGTACTAATAAAAATTTATACTTATAATAATGACTCTGTCATCATGATAGTTCTTAAAAATGATAGAAGGCAGTGTAATTCACTGAATTAATTTAAATGACTTAAGGTTATATCCTCTAGTTGGATCTCATAAGTAAATCCTTAATCTGATGATCTTTCAGTGGCATTCTTTATTATAAGTACAGAAATTAATGAGCAATGTGAAATGAATGGCTTTCACATTGAGAAATATTGATTTAAAACTGAGACGTTTGTCTTTTCAGATTTGTCTAAAAGGCAGTACTTGATGACACCAAAATTTGAAGTGGTAGATATGTTTCTAGTTTTTTACATTCTTTTGAGGTTTTGAATGAAAGAGAGAGTACCAAAGAATAAATAATGTATTAAAGATGAGATACAATTTTTTCAGATGAGATTGTAACAGGACGACAGAGACAAGATAATTTATCAAGTAAGTGAATCTTACTTATTGCTCTGAAGGAAATGTATAAAAAGAAAGTAAGTAATGAGATGATAGTTGTGTTGGTTTATTTTTGTTGTACCTTTTTTGACACATCAGCTGGAAGTAACCTGTGTTCCCATTAACCTCTGCTCTCTTTGCTGCTGTGTCCAAACCTTCCAGATGGCCTCTGAACAAGGATCACTTTTGATCATTTGAGATTGGAGAAAAGAGCTTATTTTACTCCCTCATGGGATATTGTTCAATTTGAAAAAGAAACTATAAGGAAACGTTGCTTGATGCCTTAAAATAGCTAGTGATTTATTTCAGCTAACACAGTAAAGGCAATGATTTGTCTAATTAATTAATGTTATAAAATATAACGATTATATTTATATTTGTTATGCTTAAGAATACATATCACATTAATAACATGATTTTTCATCTTATTTACTTGATAGCCATAATTCTTTCACTAATATTACAGATAATTGTGCCTTTTTCTAAGCATGAAATATAAAACATGTATACAGAGATGTACTGAGTGCATATTCCTAACCTGAAATATTATCTTGTCCTTCCTATAAAATATTATAAATTAATCACATAGGTTGGATTAATTAATGTGAAGGAAGACATATTTAGATATTTGGTAGTTTCTACATTAAACCAGTACTGCACTTCACCAAGTTTGCACAGTCATTTTCTCACTGAGATTCAAAGCAATGCCATCCATCCAATGTGGTTAAGATTTTTGTTTTCATTTAATTGGAAAGACAGGGAGAAATAGATAAAACCAGAGATCTTCCATCCACATCCATGTGGTTCACTCCCACATGCCTGCAACAACTGGGGCTGGGACAAACTAAAGCTGAGGCTGGTATCTTGTTTTCCCGCATAGGAGTCAAAAACAATTACAGCCTCGGTCTATATTATGCTGACAAGTTGCCAACTTCTGCTGCTGAGGATGTTTTAAAGGAATATTCATTTTTCCATCATCATGTATTGAATTAGTAAAGCATATATTAAGTCTCTGCTACATATCAGGTACTGTTTGAGGAACCAGAGATATAGAAGAAATCTGTCAGTTTACTTTCAAACCAATGATAATAGGACTTGACAATATATACATATATATATATATATATACATATATATATATATATTATCAGGGGGCTAACTTCTCTTCTGATAAACATTAGTATAGGACACAAGAAAGGCTAAAAAAGGTTAATAGCTTTATCTATAGGATCAGGAAAGACTTCAATAGCTTTTAGAATTATGTGGCTAGGAAGAAATACTATGTCAATCTAAATCCTTATTTGTTACCTGTTTTGCTCTGAAAGTCTATAAGCTCTTATTATTTCCAGTATTCTGAATCACAATGATATGTTTGAGTATATTGTAATCTCTCATTCTGAATACTGGTAAAATTCTTAGATTGTTTAGCCTAGATATTACTTAATTACCAATGTCCTTCACTATCTTTTTTTTTTAAGAGACTTATTTATTTATTTGAGATGTAAAGTTATAGACAATGAAAGGTAGAGACAGAGAGAAAAGTTTTCCATTTGCTGGTTCATACTCCAAATGGCTACAATAGTCAGAGCTGGGCCTCAAACCAGTGCCCATATGGGATACTGGCATAGCAGGTGGTAGCTTTAACTTGCCATGCCACAGCGCTGGCCCCTGTCCTTCACTCCATTTTCTGTATTTTCTAGCTTTTCATTTAATAAGATCTTGGGTCGGCTGAGCCAATTTTCCAAGTCTCTCATCCTCCTTTTTACGTTTTCTTTTCTCTCATTTAATTTTACTACAAGATATATAATACATACAGAGATCTAAAAATACGTGACTTAATAATTAACTAAATAATTAACTAAATAATAAACTTAATAATTAACTAAATATTCTTGTACAAATATTCTAGGATAAAAAAAGAGACCATTACAAATAATTTAGATCCTTTTAATATTTTACTTAAGAATTATATGCTATCTATGTTAAAGAAATTTGTTTTATTCTTAGTTTGTCTTTTTTAGTTCTTGAGTGGATTTTCTATTGGAAGGACATTTTTTTCTCCTTTGCCATGACAATATGGTTAGTTACTTCTCTAACATTAAAACAAGATTGCATGTATGAGACATATCTAACACAGTCTTTTTTATAAGTTGTCTTCGTTTCAGTAAATGTTTTCTATAGGATCTTTGCTTCAACAGTCATGGATGAGATACTAGTAAATTTCCTTTTGCATGGTATGTTTAAGTTTGGGAACAAGTCAAGGAGTATTCTCTCTTAACCTATCCTTTAAGAATAATATAATATTGAGTAGTCATCTTTCTATTGTGTCAACTTAGTTAAGCTGGAACAACATTTCCTAGAATTCCCTTCCCTTTACGGTTCTGTGAAAGAGAGGGCCATGAGAGAAACAAGCATATGTGTGGATTTAAAGGGGAACATGAAATAACAGCATGATTCTCTGAGGTTGTTGCAGGGAACTAGATATCATTGCAATTTGCATATTTCTTCCCACTTGCTCATCTTGTTGGAACCTCAGCTCTTCTAGCTTCTGTAGTTCCATATAATGCTCTTTCAAATGTTCTGAATTCTGAGCCAGAGGCATGTAGCTAAGGACACTAGGGTCTGTAGAGATTGGTCCTAGGGAAAGACAGACACAGATTCTAAAACATCCTGTGCCTCTAGGTTTGTCTGGGAAGCTCCCAACTGATCTTTGTTCTCCTCAACTACATATATAGGAATTATTTCCCAATGGTCATCATGCTGATTTAGTGGCTTCAGGCCCAACACAAGATGCAGAAGTAACAGCTTTCCTAAGGCTTTTTGATCTGTTACATGTAGCCTAATTCCAGAGTCTGCTCCATGAAGCCAGTGTTTTACAAACACCTCCGTACTCAGAAGGGTGTTCATATGCTGTGGTTGCCATTGAAAAGTTCTTTTTTTTAAATAAAGATTTATTTTATTTATTTAAAAGCAGAGTTACAGAGAGAGGTGGAGCCAGAAAGAGAGAGAAAGGTCTCCCATCCACTGGTCCATTTCCCAAATGACTGCAATGGCTGGAGCTGAGCTGATTCGAAGCCAGGAGCCAGGAGCTTCTTCTGGATTTTCCACGTGGGTGCAGGGGCCCAAGAAATTAGGCTATCTTCCACTGCTTTTCTAGACCATAGCAGAGAACTGGAGCGGAAGTGGAACCAGCCGGGAATCAACCGGCGCCCATATGGGATGTTGGCACTGCAGGCCGGGGCTTTAACCTGCTGCGCCATATCACCAGCCCCCGTTGAAAAGTTCTTAAGTTTCTATCTTTGAATTTGTGCTGTGTAATAAAAATCTGATATGAAAGTTGAGTGTAAGACAGAGGCTTGGTCCTGCCTTCCTGGGAGGACTTTTTTGGATGTCCATTCCCTAGGCCTGCCCAACATTTGCTGCTCTGTTTTGGAACCTGGACAGATACATGCAATCTATGCATCGGACTCCTAAGGCTGTATTGGTGCCTGCAAGGCTCTGCACTCACCCTCACAAATTTCCATACTCCAGAGAGTATGAGAATAAATAGTAATAAAAACACCCTGGCAAGTAGAGAGACTGGGGAAGAAGGAAAAGGCTTTGTTCCTGTTTCTTTGAACAAGAGGTTTACATTTTTCTCTATTCTGGACCCTCTAAATAACTTAGCCTGGTCTAATTCCTGAAACAAATCTGTTTTTCTTCTTACTCTTCATTGTTCTGATTCTCTGATTAAACCCTAATTGGTACTTAGTAGAATGAATGTTTCTTCAATGTCCATAGAATTTACTTGTCACACAATTCTACAATGTAGGCACTGTAGGAAGATAGGCATCTGAATATATTTTTAATGTTTATTCAGAATTTTAATATCTTCTCGAGAAAGAATTGATAAATGTTATTATCTAAGTATTTATTAACTTCATCTAACTGTTCAAATGTGTAGGTATAAACTTGATTTTGAAATTTTTGTAGCTGATTAATTTCTGTAGTATCTGTGCTTTTGTCCTCTCCCTTCTCTGATTTTGCTTAAACTAATCTTCAAGAGATCAGTCTGCTTCCTGGACTTTTCCATGAACCACCAATCATTACTGACCTTTCTATGGTGTTTCTTTTTATTTAGTTAATTTCTGTTCTTCCATCTTTGCTTTTGCATTCTTTGAATTTATTCTGCTACTAGTTTTCAATTTTTTACTTAAAAATTAAGTAACTGATTTTCAAGTTTTCAGTTGTACATCATTCTTTTCTGTTTTAATTTTTAATGCTTGCTTTTATGTTGCTGTGATACTAATACAAAGAGGAGATTCAATGTAGCTAATCGATACAATTCTAAAAATATAAGGATATTCCCTTCCTCCTGTCCTCCTTCACTTTGATCTTTTTAGAAAACTAACAGTTAAGAATGTACAATTATATTTAAGTGCAAAATTTTTATTGAAAGCATTGGAATAAAATTTGCATAAAATCAAAACTACCTTCAGTATACACAAAGTTTAGCATGTTTTGACAAATATATACAGCCATATAACCATTCCAATCAAGATACACAATATTTCCATTACCCTAAACGGTTTTCTCATGCCCTTTTTCTGTAACACTTTCTCTAGAGCTAGGTAACCTTTGATCTGCTTTTCCATTATTATAGATTATTTTGACTACCATAAAAGTTTATATAAGTGTAAAGATACAGAATATATTTTGGAGGAACTGCTGCCAGAACCACTTATCATTTTAATGCATGTATAAACTTGAAAGTATAAAAGAGTTGACATCCCACAGAGCAAAACTGTCTTAATGAACAGGGACAGCAGCTGAAAGCCACTGTATTTCCCTCTTTATTTCCTGGTGTGGATGATCCTTAACACATTCTACATGGCTTCTCAGAGTGTTCCCAAGGAAATCAGATTCACCTGTCCATCTCAGTGACCATCCAGGAATTGGGTTTCCGTCTTCTACTTCACTCTTCCCAATCCCATAATAATTCCTTGGAAATCATTTTCCATAATAAACTATGTCCTGCAAACACTTATCTTCAGCTTTCCATTTTGGGGGAAACCACGCTAAAAGAAAACAAGTATAGTCATCAAAATGACTAGGTAATTCTACATAAGCATTTGAAAAGCTAGCAAAAATTTTCTAAAACAACTAATGAATGTTTCCATAACAGCAGAAAACCAATACATCCCATACAGAGTTTGGGGAAAATAATATACATTTCTGCAAAGAAAATCCACGTATGAAGGTGTTCAAAAAGTTTGTGGAGGGGCCTGCACTGTGGTATAGTGGGTAAAGCTTCTGCTTGCAGTGCCAGCATCCTATATGGGTGCCCATTCGAGTCTCAGCTGCTCCTCTTCCAATCTAGCTCTCTGCTATGGCCTGGGAAAGCAGAAGAAGATGGCCCAAGTCCTTGGGCCCCTGCACCCACGTGGTAGACCCGAAAGAAGCTCCTGGCTCCTGGCTTTGGATCGGCACAGCTCTGGCCGTTGCGGCGATTTGGAGAGTAAACCAGTGGATGGAAGACCTCTCTCTCTCTCTCTCTCTCTCTCTCTCTCTCTCTGCCTCTCCTTCTCTTTCTGTGTAACTCTTCATTTCAAATAAAATAAATATATCTTTAAAAAAAAGTTTATGGAGAATCCCAGTGTCCCTTAATTCCATTTCCATGGATTTTTGAAGATTTTCAATTTTTTTAACAAAAAATTAGCAGTAATATAAAAATAGCGCATATTTATGAGCTACCCAGTGAGTGAGTGGTATACATATATATTATACATACATATATGTATGTATATATATATATATATATATATAGAGAGAGAGAGAGAGAGAGAGAGAACAAAATATCCACTCAGATTAAACATATCTGTCTCCCCAAACACTTAACAGTTCTTTTTTATTTATTACACTTATTTATTTATTTGAAAGGCAGAATTACAGAAACAGAGAGAGAGAGAGAGAGAGAGAGAGAGTGGGAGAGAGAAAGAGAAAGAGAAAGAGAAAGAGAAAGAGAAAGAGAAAAAGAGAAAGAGAGAAAGATCTTCTATTTCCTGGTTCGCTCCCCAAATGATCACAATAGCCAAGGCTGGGCCAGGCTGAAACTACTAACAGGAGCATCTTCCAAATGTCCCATATGTGTGGCAGGGACCCAAGCCTTGGGCCATCTTCTGCCTTTCCAGGTGCATAAGTAGGGTGCTGGGTTGGAAGCAGAGGACAATCATATGGGATACTGGTATCTCAGCCAGTTGATTAGCCCACTGTACCACAATGTGGGTCCCTGTCGAAAATTTCTTTATGGAAAATCTGAAATCCAATTTCATACTTCTTTTCTACATGATACATATTATTTACCAATGTGTATTTTAGATTGTTTGTTAATTGTGTGACTAACAACATCTGTATCAACGTGTCACAATGGTAGTATTACTGCCATCCCTTTTGAAATCTGTAGAAATATTTTAGTGGTTACAGATGTTGGGAGAGGGGTTGGTGTTCTTGTCATTTACCCAGTGGAGTCCAACAGTACTAAATATCCTTACATTTCCTAAGAGAATGTCTAATAGTAACATGTATCATATGTTGCATTACTGAAACTAGGCCCTAATTTTCTTTTCCACACACAAAGCATTGTGTCAGTGTTTTATAATACACTGAATTTTCTAAGCATATACTTACCAGGAAGAGTAAGTGAAGATAATGTGAACACCAGGATGGCTGCCTGGACAGTCAGCAATAGTCTGCATCTGGATTTCACTCAGGGATGAGCAGTTGATCTCATGCATATGCCAGGTTACATGGGCTAATACATTTCCTTATTGGTGAAACCCTTTTGAGCTCTGCTATTTTCATTTTAAAAATTCTTGTCAGAAGCAATCCAAAAGTTTTATATCAGAGTGCTTATTATGATTATCTTTGCTGTGCTGTATTGATATTTTAGCATAAAAATCATCATAATCTATTAGTAAATTTTAAAGATTATTAGTATTTTACTTATTTTTTAATCATAGCCCTTTAGTAAACATTTTTTTAAATATTTATTTATTTGAATGGCAGAGTTAGAGCAAGAGAAATGGAGAGGTAGAGAGAGAAATCTTCCACCTCCTGGTTCACTCTCCAAATGACCATAATGGCTGGGGCTGCGTCAGGCAGAAGCTAGGAGCCAAGAACTTCTTCCAGGTCTCCCAAGTGGGTGCAAAGGCCCAAGCACTTGGGCCATCTTCCTGTGCTTTCCCAGGCACGTTAGCAGGAAGCTGGATCAGAGGTAGAGCATCTGGGACTCAAAATGGCATCTATGTGGGATGCCACCACTATAGGTGGTGGCTTAACCCATTGCACCACAGTGCTGGCCTCTTTTGTCAACTTAAATAAAATTCACTTGTACTTTATTTTCCATTTATATAATTATATACCTCAAGGTAATTATTCACCAGTTTCTAAAATGTATATTTAGAGTACTGAATTCGGCAAATGCTTTATATGCATTGATATGATAACTTTCTTTTTAAGGTACTTTTTGTGTTTTTCTAAGTATAAAGCCTGTGCATCTTAGTACTAAGTCTTATTGGGTCAGACTGACAAATTTTTAAACATGTAACAATTTAATTGGTAATTTTCTGTGCTATTTTAAAAATTTGTTTTAATCACAAATTATTTGATTTTCATATTTCATAATATTTGGTAATGGATCCCGTTTACATTTTTCTGTGCTATGGGAAACTGTAAGTAGCATCTGATTTGAAATTATTGAAAGAATCACATTCTTTTATTACTAAAACAATTCTCCATGTCTCATTTTTCATTATGTTATAGCTAACCTCTTAAAGATATATATTTTACATTAATATGTTTGAAAAGCAAAGTGTCAGAGTGAGAAGTAGATACAGCTAGTTCAATCCCCAAATGGCCATAGCAGCAAGATCTGAGCCAGGCTGAAACCAGGATCCAGAAACTCCATTCCGGTCTCCCACACCCGAGGCAGGGCCCAAGCACTTGGGCCATCTTCTGCTGCCTTTCCAGGCACATTAGCAGGATGCTGGATTGGCAGTAAAGCAGCCAGGACTGAAATCAGCACTCTAATATCAGAGGCTGGCACTGCTAGTAACAACTCAACCATCTGAGCCACAATGCCAGCCTCTCCTGTATGTAATTCTTAATTTTATTTAAATTTATTGTAATTATAATGACCAAAGTTTTGTGTATTATCTTAGTTTATGTCAAATACACTGTGCTTGAAATATTTATTAGTTGTGCTTTTTCTGTGCTTTAAAATTTTTCTTTATTTATATATATACAAAATACATGTTTTATTATGTATCCTGGATTTTACTGCATTCTTCTTAATTAGTATATTTTTACATAAATGTACCATGACTTGTTATTTGCTATTTTAGATGATTTAATATGTTTCTATTTTTTTTGGCTCTGACATATACTTTGTGATAAATATTATCATAAATATTTCATTATTAGTTTCTCTGATTACTTCCTAAGGAAACAATCCTACAAAAAGTTCCTAGGTAGAATGTAATAAGCCCTTTTATCAGCAGGAAGCATTGCAAGACCCAAAGAGATGCCTGCACCCATGCATAGTGCTAAAACCTCTGTATACTATACTTTGTCTTATATGTACATACCTAGGATACATTTTTATTTATAAATTAGTGAACATTACAGAATAACTACCATTATTCTAAATTTTAGCTACCTCAACATGCAATTTGTTTTCTTTCCTCATTATTTGAAGAACTTTAACTTTTAACTAAAGAAAGAAAGAGATAAAGAAAGAAAGAAAGAGATAAAGAAAGAAAGAAAGAGATAAAGAAAGAGAGAAAGAAACTTCAGGGCTTTCTTTGGCATACCTGGATTTCCAGCATCACAGCATTTGAGAAGGCATCACTAAGTAAAATGAGAGTTTTTGAATACAAGCGCTGCTTTAGCAATATTCAATTTGATAGCCAAGTTGGCTACTGACAAGTGGCTAAGTAGCTGACACAAACAGAGGAATGATTTACATTCTAGGCAGGATGGAATTGGATGGCATGAGATATATTATGCTACAAAGAAGTGTGTACAATAAAAATTTATGAATTATTAATTTCTGGAATTTTCCACTCGATGTTATTTGACTGAAATTTATTGTGGATAACTGAAAAGCCAAGAAAATAAAATTATGGCTAAGGGACAACACTGTACTTTCTCTCTCTCTCTCTCTCTCCCTCCCTTTCTGCCCCCCCCTAGTCTCTTCCTCATTTTCTCCCTCTCTCCTTACCTCCCTCCCTCTCTTTTCCATTCTCATTGTTATGCATATTCAAAATAATTGCCTTTTAAAATCTTTGACTGATAGCCATCAGCATGATTCAGAAGTTCGATTTTAAGCATGGACATAGATTTAGGTAATTATTTTCCAACTATCAGACTTACTTAAAAGTATAAGTGGGACAATGTAACGCTATACCCTTTTTATTGCATCTAGAAAACATTGAAAAAATGTAAAATAGTTTCATCTTAGAATTCTTGTAATGAAGAGAAAAATAGTAGATACTGAAATAGTCTATTTCCATGGAGAATTTGGAGCTATCTACAAAAAAAAAAAAATTAAGTAATTTAACTATAAGCAGTAAAGTTTGAACTATAGCTTTTCTATAAAACCATGTTTTCATTTCATTATATAAATAAGAGAAGAGGAGTTTATAACTGTAAATTCATAATCAGAAATGAGTATCAGTGGAGAGAAATAGTTAGGCTATTTTTTCTACATTTCTTATTCTTTACATTTGTTAAATTATATTTATTTGAGAGGGACAGAGGAATGAGAGGGAGGGAGACAGAGAGCACTTCCATTTGCTAGTTCTCTCCCCAAATGCCTGCAAAATAAGGTTCCAAGAATTTCTGGGTGTCCCACATGGGTGTCAGGTGTGCAAATACCTGAGCAACCATCTGCTGAAACCCAGTGTATATATAATAGAAAAAGTGGATTTGGTGGGATTTGGTTCCAGGAACTCTGATACAGGTTGTGGGGATCCCAAGCAGTAGCTCAACCTGCTGCACAACATCACCCCTCTTTCTGTATTTAATAACCTCTTGTCCCGTGACTTTCATTTTCTTATCAAATCTCTGAACTCTTCAAGAACACTCTTAAGGTAGAAAAATACTTTTCAATGTAGTCTAGAATTACAAAATAACTCTCTTGGCTTCCTCACACTTGCAGCTCTGTATATTGGAATGTTTACTGAAAATGAAGGAGTGGGGTTTTCAGTTATGAAACTCAATTGTTTCTATTTGTTTACACAAGAAAGATAGGAAGACAGGAACAACTGGCTTTGGAGTTAGAAATATGAGTTCAAGTTCTCTTCTTATAAATTTAGTGATTTTGGAAAGGCATATTAATATTCTTAAACCTCAGGAACATTAAATTAATTGTGTATATGTGTATGTGTGTGTATATAGCTATATATATGTGTATATATATATATATATATATATATATCACATGAGGGGCTTCTAAAGGTTTGTGGGAAAATTCTCATTGTCTTTTGATTCATTTTTCTATGAACTTTTTGAGACTCCCTCATATATATAACAATTTACTTTCAAACTTTGTTTATTGTTTATTTTAACATGTTTTCACTGATTAATTGGAGTTTGTGCATGTGTGTGCATGCACATGTGTACCTGTGTATGTTATATGTGTGTGTATGCAGGCACAATATAATAAATTTGGAAGCATAAGCATTTACAGTAGCCATTGATTTTTTTTCTGAAGGAGATAAGCTTATTGGTGGAACTTGGATTCATATTTCAGACCCACTATCCATTAAGTACATGACCTTGAATAAGTTACACAGTTGCTCTTTTGTTTTATGCACCATGCATCTGCCACCCCTGTTTGGGCCAATTGAAGAAACTACTTGAGCAAAAATTGAAATTCATTCATGGAGCAGATTCTTTATCTCTTTCAACCTTTTATTATACCCTAGCTAACCATCTCATTATGCACACTGCTAAGGTCAGGGAGAGAATGTCAAATATCAAAGCCTCTCTTTGTCTTTCAAGGTCATCATAAGTAAGGAACATATACTTTACACCTGTATTGAACTGCTTATTTAAATTCCCTGTTTCTGTCTATTTGCTGTAAGAAAAGTACGTTTAAAAATGTGTAACAGCCTGTTTAGAATATACATCCAATTATTTCTACAAATCATGGATGAACCAACCCCCAGAAGACATCTGTATTGAATCAAGAACTCCATCAAGCATCGAATATTTTTGTTTTCTTTCAGTAGCTTTTTTTTTTTTTTTTTTGTCTACTTTTCCCCCCTTAACATTTACTTTGGGAAAATTACACTGAATTCACAATCAGGCTTATTCTACTCTTCTCAACACAATAGTGGAAATAAAATGAAATGTATAACCAGCATATTGGCAATCCACATTTACAGTAATACTTATGAATGTGGCATCTAGATGCCTGGCAGATGTTTGTCTATGTAATTATCTGGAATTATATTTTCCATTGCTTTTCTGTTAACATGAAGCCTAGAGCTGAAAATTTATCCCTGAGCATACTTTTCACTGAAAAGGTATGAGAAACTAGTAATGTCATTATTATTTCTACTGTAACTACATTTGTCTCATTCTGATATTAGATGCCTGCCAGAGTGTCTATCATCTGACACTCCATTTTCTTCTAAAGATGAATTCTTTATAAGCCTCTTCTACCAGCCTCACCCCTATTGAGTTCTCCCTCATTCCTTTAGTAAATCATATTTTATGTCTAACCCATATTACTTACTACTGAACTATGCTTATTATTTATGTAAATATGTTTTCACTGATCAGCTAATATGTTTTACTTTGAAAAAATATTTGGCTATATAGAATTGAGATGGAATTCATTAGATTTTCCCATTAAAACTAGTAAATTGTGTATATGTGTTGGGATGCAAATTTTTGAGAAAACATTAAAATTGTAAATTAAAAATGTACATAAATTTGTGAGACACTCAGGAAGTATAATTTCTATACTATCTGTGAATATGCTTTTCTTGTTGAATATCACAAATAAGCCTTTAAATTAAGTATCAATTAGTATTTTTTTTACCTAGATACCTTTTATTTAAGGTATGCAAACTTCATGCATTTCATGTATACAAATTTTGGAACATAGTGATTCTTCCCACTCTGCCCTACCTCTCACCCACACCCTACCCTTTTTCCTACTCTCTCTCCTAGTCCCATTCTTATTTTTTACTAAGATTTATTTTTAATTAACTTTATACACATAAGATTAACCTTACAATAAGTAAAGAGTTCAACAAATAGCATGAAAACAAAACAAAAACAAAAAAACCCTTTTCTTCAACAGCTGAGACATCAATTATTAAATTCCATAAATAGCCTGCTGCAAACAAAGCATACATTTAAAAGACATTTGTATAAATTTTCTTATTAAATTCAGTTAGCATTTATTATATAAATAATGTAGGAATCTTAGTATACTGTTTTAAAAACTTATAAAAGTTACAAAATTTGATAATAGATTGTCTAGGTTAATTTTTTTAAGATTTTATTTATTTATTTGAAAGTCAGAGAGCTACACAGAGAGAAGAGAAGCAGAGAGATAGAGAGAGAGCTTTTCCATCCGATGGTTCACTCCCCAGTTGGCCGCAACGGCCGGAGCTGCACCAATCTGAAGCCAGGAGCCAGGAGCCCCCTCTGGTCTCCCATACGGGTGCAGGGGCCCAAGAACTTAGGCCGTTCTTCACTGCTATCCTAGGCCATAGCAGAGAGCTGGATCAGAAGAGGAGCAGCCGGGACTAGAACCGGCACCCACATGGGATGCTTGCGCCTCAGCCCAGGGCGTCAACCCGCTGTGCCAAGTGCCGGCCTCTAGGTTAATTTTAATATATAAAAGGGAAGATTATCTCATCTAAATGTTAACTTAATTGTTACTTTGTAAATTCTATTTCCTCAGCACTTATTTCATTATATTTTTATCATGAATAATGAGAAAGTTAATATGGGTTTTAATAATACTGATTTATCAGAAGATAATAAAATTTTAGAGTGTCTTAACACATTAAGACAATTGTGTTTAAAGTCAAGGCAAATATTGCCTTTGTTTATAAAAAAATATTTATTTATTTATTTGAAAGACATGCAATGGAGAGGGAGAGACAAGGAGAAATCTTCCATCTGCTGGTTCACTGTCCAAATGACCCACAACAGCCAGGTCTGGGCCAGGTCCAAGCTAGGAGGCAGGACCTCCATCTGGGTCTCTCAAGTGTTGGGCAGGAGCCCAAGGACTTGCGCCATCATCTGCTGCCTTTCAAGGTGCATTAGCAGGGAGCTGCGTCAGAAGCAGATCAGTCAGGATTTGAACCATTGCTCCAGTATTGGGTGCTAGCGTCACTGGTGATGGCTTAAAGTGCACACCATGATGTCTGCCCCTGTAATTTTTTTAACATTAAAATTTAAGTGAACATTTTAAGGAGAGAAGTTTTATCTGATACATTTTATGCTCAGTGATATCAAAGTGTAATCTAAATATTTAGACCTACAATACCTATGCTTGTCCATTTATGAGGTGGTGGAGGGTATTGCATGAGGAGCCAGAGCAAGCTTGCTGGCAGGGATATCTTGCAGGGATATCTTTTTTTTTTTTTTTTTTTTTTTTTTTTTTTTTTTTTTAACAGGCAGGACAGTGAGAGAGAGAGAGAGAGAGAGACAGAGAGAAAGGTCTTCCTTGTGCCGTTGGTTCACCCTCCAATGGCCGCCACGGCCGGTGTGCTGCGACCGGCGCACCGTACTGATCCGAAGGCAAGAGCCAGATGCTTCTCCTGGTCTCCCATGGGGTGCAGGGCCCAAGCACTTGGGCCATCCTCCACTGCACTCCCAGGCTGCAGCAGAGAGCTGGCCTGGAAGAGGGGCAACCGGGACAGAATCCGGCGCCCCAACCGGGACTAGAACCCGGTGTGCCGGCGCCGCAAGTCGGAGGATTACCCTATTGAGCCACGGCACTGGCCGCAGGGATATCTTTTCACAAAGTCCCTAGTTGCATCATGTGGCCCTCACCCTTATGATTTTATCAAATCCTACTCACTTCTAAACACCTCATCTCCAAGCATCACTACTTTATGACTTTGAAGATTAAGTTTCCAATTTATGAAATATATTCATGGGGCCAGCGCTGTGGAGTAGCAGGTAAAGCCACCGCCTGCAGTGGGGGCATCCCATATGGGCAGTGGTTCGAGTCCTGGCTGCTCCATTTCCAATCCAGCTCTCTGCTGTGGCCTGGGAAAGCAGAAGATGGCCCAAGTCCTTGGACCCCTGCACCTGCGTGGGAGATCTGAGGGAGCTCCTGGCTCTTAGCTGTGGCCATTGCAGCCAACTGGGGAGTGAATCAGCGGGTGGAAGACCCCTCTTTCTCTCTCTCTCTCTCTCTCTCTGCTACTCTGTGTAACTCTGACTTTCAAATAAATAAATAAAATCTTTAAAAAAATTTTAAAAAAGAAAGATATTCAAATCATACCAAACTTGTAACGGGACATTAATTACACTAAGTAGTCTTCCTTCCCTTTAATAACACTTTTCTTTTTTAATGTTTTGTAATCCCTTTGAATTATTTCAGTTCAATTATTAATTTTAGATTATTTTAGTAATATGCTTTGTAGCCCTTTTTTTTTTTTTTTTTTTAATCCACTCACAGGCAGAGTGGATAGTGAGAGAGAGAGACATAGAGAAAGGTCTTCCTTTTTGCCGTTGGTTCACCCTCCAATGGCCGCTGCTGCCGGCGGATCTCACTGATCCAAAGCCAGGAGCCAGGTGCTTCTCCTGGTCTCCCATGCGGGTGCAGGGCCCAAGGACTTGGGCCATCCTCCACTGCCTTCCCGGGCCATAGCAGAGAGCTGGCCTGGAAGAGGGGCAACCGGGACAGAATCCGGCGCCCCAACCGGGACTAGAACCCGGTGTGCCGGCGCTGTAAGGTGGAGGATTAGCCTGTTAAGCCATGGCGCTGGCCTGTAGCCCATTTTTATTGTGTGATTAACTACCATAAAATCATCTTAATATTTTTGTAAAATAGGCATTCAAAAATTATTTTAATTCTTTAGTGTCTCAGTTACTTTTTTTTAACTTCTATTTAGTAAATATAAATTTCCAAAGTACAATTTATGGATTACAATGGCTTTCTCCCCCATAACTTCCCTCCCACTTGCACCCCTCCCATCTCCCACTCCCTCTCCCATTCCATTCACATCAAGATTCATTTTCAATTATCTTTATATACAGAAAATTTATTTAGTATATATTAAGTAAAGATTTCAACAGTTTGCACCCACACAGAAACACAAAGTGTAAAATACTGTTTCAGTACTAGTTATAGCATTACTTCACATTGTACAACACATTAAGGACAGATCCCACAGGAGGAGTAAGTACACAGTGACTCCTGTTGTTGACTTAACAATTTGACACTCTTGTTTATGGTGTCAGTTATCTCCCTAGGCTCTAGTCATGAGTTGCCATTGACAGGCAGAGTGGACAGTGAGAGAGAGAGACAGAGAGAAAGGTCTTCCTTTTCTGTTGGTTTGCCCCCCAATGGCCGCTGAGGCAGGCGCATCACACTGATCTGAAGCCAGGAGCCAGGTGCTTCTCCTGGTCTCTCATGCAGATACAGGGCCCAAGGACTTGGGCCATCCTCCACTGCCTTCCCGGGCCATAGCAGAGAGCTGGCCTGGAAGAGGGGCAACCGGGACAGAATCCAGCACCCCGGCCAGAGGATTAGCATAGTGAGCCATGGCGCCGGCCAGTTTCTCAGTTACTTTTAACATTTATGACAAAGTACTCTCTTTTTCTCAAATGGATTTATGATATATGATATAATCTATTTTTCATGTGGTTCAGATCTTCAATGATCAGCTTTATGGAGTCACAAATTCTCCTGTGGTAATCAAAAAAATGCAAGATTTTTTTAAACAAAATTTAGTACAGTTGAACTGACAAGCTATGTAAAAAGCAGCAAAATTGTATGTATTTATTAATGTATTTAGATAAGTTTAGTTCTGTGACTAAAAGACTAAGACTGTGAATTCCTTACTGATGATATTAAACATAATGATTTTAAATTCAAATAAAGCAAAAGAACCACTATATAACATTTCTGAACTATGTAGATAGGTAAAGATATATATATATATATATATATATATAGAGAGAGAGAGAGAGAGAGAGAGAGAGAGAGAGATTTTTAAAAAAACTCTCCTTCTTGTTGGGCTGATATAATGGTCCCAATGACTGTTTGGCTTATAAAGTAAAGTGGTTGGAGTCAGGAGACACGTTTTGAAAAATACTTTGAAATTTTCTATTCTCCAGCTCAGGAGTTGACCCTCTAGGTAGCATTTCAGTGTGTATTTCATAGAAACTGTAGTTAACTACACTGTACATATAGACTTGTTGTCTTTTTCCTTCTGCACTATGTGGTAAATCTCTTTCCCTGGTAGAAAGTAGTAAACTTTATTTCCTAAGAACATATAAAATGAATTGATATTTTTATTTCTCTATAGCTAAATAGTTAAACTGGGCCAAGCTAAAATACAGAAGAGCTTTAGCTTAGATAACATTTCAAGTCTGGGATTTACTTTCCCTGATCACAGTTAAACAATGCTAGTTTTATGGGAAATAAAAACAGTTTCAGTGCACGACTATTTCTTTTGGGTTCCATTTTCATTGTTATTTTAAGCAACTATGGTAGAGAATAAATTTCAGAAACAAAATGTGTTCTAAGTTTATTACTCTGTCTTTATTACTCATCTACAGATACAGTATTTAAAATAGGTCAAATAAACATACAATATGAAAATAAACATTTAATTTTTATAATTTTTATAATATACTTTTATGAAACAAATACCAAACATTAAATGCTAATACATATGAATGCTATATGTAAATATTGGTGAATTAATGTCATCTTGAGATACAATTATCATTTTCTAAATTCATTTGTCACAACTTGTCATTCCACTTAAGTATGCTCAAAATTTTATAAATGGTACTATATTTAATATATTACTGAATGCAAGTTACATATGGCCAAGTCAGTTACAATGATTAAAATAAATTTTCCTGGAAAATTTTTTACTAAAAGTGCTTAATTCTTTATAAACTTTGTTCACAAAATTATAGCTATGAGTATTGACCAAAATAATTAAAAATGATCAAATAACAATAACAATTAGATAAATACGACTGAAAATACCTGCTTAATTTATAATATAAATATATTTATGATTTGTTCTATATCTGCTGTCGAAAAGCTCCTGAGGTAATATAATTTTAAAATACATGTGTACACAAGACAGTTTCAAAAGTCAGTTTTTAAAAGTGGGAAAGTAGCTTAGATATCTTAATAAAACTTCTAATACACTAAAGTTTTTTGAAAGCAAATGCAATAATTTATCCAATTTCTCTCTGCAGGTTAAGTTATAAGAAATTTGTGAAGTGAATTCATAGATAATTCATGAACTTCTTATCATAAGAAATATGATTCTTATGTGAATTTTGCCCTACCCAATTTTTACTGCTTATTTTCTATCCCTGGGTTTATTGTAAGTTCAGTCATAAGAGGAATGTAAGTGAATAGGCTGAGAGATGCTACACTTAAAACTCAGCAGGGGAGAAATGTACCTGAATTTAAAACCATACAGTGTCAGATAAAATATTCACATAACAGATCTGATAAAGGACTGATAAAAATAATAAAATATGTAGACATGAAAATAAGCAAATGAAGAGATGCTCAACATCATGTGATTAAGGGTTGCATGTGAAAGTAGTGAGATATCTGTCTTCCCTTTACCACCCAAATTAAATAAATAAATAATAACAAAACAAAATCCATTTCCACATTTCTTTTTTTTTTTTTTAAGTAAGTTGTGTATAAGTCATGTAAGCCTCTTTCTGCAGTGCCGGTATCCCATATGGGCGTCGGTTTGAGTCCCAGCTGCTCCGCTTCCGATCGGCTCTCTGCTATGGCCTAGGAAAACAGTGGAAGATGGCCCATGTACTTGGGCCTCTGCACCCTCATGGGAGACCTGGAAGAAGCTCCAGCCATTGCAGATATTTAGGGAGTGAATCAAAGGGTGGAAGACCTTTCCCTTTGACTCTCCCTCTCTCTGTCTGTAACTCTACCTCTCAAATAGATAAATAAAATCTTAAAAATGAAACAAAACAAACAAACAAACAAAAAACCCACCACACATTCTTTATGGAAATACAAGCTGGTCAGGGAAAATCATGCCCCAGATCACCCTTTGATAGATATCAATATCTAGTTCAGTATTAATATTTTGATTTTAGTTGTGACACCTTATCGTTAACAAAACTGCCATATGAAACACAATCACACAGGATCCTTGTATGCCGTATATAGAAGTGAAAGCACATCAGCGGTGAATAGACCTGAAGAAAAGAACTTTGCTTTGTCTTTTGAGACAAACTGTGATGTTTCTCAAAGCATCCTGCAAAGACTAACTCTATCAGCTACTCGTTTAAAGGAATCTTTGGAGCCAGTGTGGTGTCATAGCAGGTAAAGCCACTACTTGTGTCACCAGCATCCCATATAAGCGCAGGTTCGAGATCCCGTTGCTCCACTTCCAACTGGCTCCCTGCTAGTGTACTTGGGGATGCAGGGGAAGATGGCTCAAGTCCTTGGGCCCCTGGATGAAGCCCCTGGCTCCTGGCTTTGGACTGGTCCAGCTCCAGCAGTTGCAGCCATTGCAGGGGTAAACCAGCAGTTGGAAAATCTCTCCCTTTCTCTCTGTAAACTCCATCTCTCAAATAAATAACTCTTTAAAAAATCCTCAGTCTTATCTCTAGACCTTTTAACAAATAATCTTCAGGATTTAGAAACCATAATCATTAGCAGTTTAATGTTACTGTTAATGGTAGCAAGTAATTTATCATTATATCAAATTGAATTTAAAGCATATATTTAATTTGACTTGAAATGATATTTGTAGATTATGGGTAATATTTTAAGATTTGTAACAAATATTTTTGTGTCATTGAGAAATATTTTAAAATATTCAACTAATACTTAAATACTTGAATTAAATATGTATTTGATGTGTTTGGTAGTAATTAGTTAATGGATAATGTATAATATTCAATTTTACTATTTAACAATATTGAATGTTATGTAGTCCAAAACAGGTTGGTATTTACTGATCTCTATATAAGATTTGTGCCAATGAATTTATTTTAGAGACAGTAGAGTTTATAAGGTATCATGGGTTGAGATGGCTTAGGGATCTTTTAGCCCCTAACTTCCATTTTAATGATGAGAAAAGCAGGTATATTTATAGGATAACTTCATAGAAGTCAGATTTCTGGTTCAAAGTGTAAATAGCTTTGCAATTTTGATACATTGCCAAATTACACTGTTTTGTTGTTTTTAATTTGTAGTTCTACCAAAATGAATGATAGCCTTTATTTCTCCTTAGCATTTCTTTTTTCATGAAGGTTTTTTTATTGTATCAACCAATTTTTATCTACAGATATAAATCTCTTAAAAAGATACGTTCCTTGCCGGCGCCATGGCTTAACAGGCTAATCCTCTGCCTTGCGGCGCTGGCACACTGGGTTCTAGTCCCGGTTGGGGCACCGGATTCTGTCCCGGTTGCTCCTCTTTCAGTCCAGCTCTCTGCTATGGCCTGGGAAGGCAGTGGAGGATGGCCCAAGTCCTTGGGCCCTGCACCCGCATGGGAGACCAGGAGAAGCACCTGGCTCCTGGCTTCGGATCAGCACGATGCGCCGGCTGCAGCGGCCATTGGAGGGTGAACCAACGGCAAAAAGGAAGACCTTTCTCTCTGTCTCTCTCTCTCACTATCCTCTGCCTGTCAAAAATAAAAAATAAAAAAATAAAATAAAAAGATACATTCCTTCATTTAACCACTGGTTAAAAAAAAACTTATTAAATAGAAACAGAGCCTAAACATTATCTCATATATATATATATATATATATATATATATATATATATATTTAGACAGGCAGAGTGGACAGTGAGAGAGAGAGACAGAGAGAAAGGTCTTCCTTTTGCCGTTGGTTCACCCTCCAATGGCCACCGCGGCTGGCGTGCTGCGGCCAGCGCACCGTGCTGATCCGATGGCAGGAGCCAGGTGCTTATCCTGGTCTCCCATGGGGTGCAGGGCCCAAGTACTTGTGCCATCCTCCTCTGCACTCCCTGGCCACAGCAGAGAGCTGGCCTGGAAGAGGGGCAACCGGGACAGAATCCGGAGCCCCGACCAGGACTAGAACCCGGTGTACCGGCGCCGCAAGGCGGAAGATTAGCCTGTTGAGCCACGGTGCCGGCCATTATCACTTATATTTAAAGAGAGATATAGATCATTAAAAGTGTATGAACATAGAACACAAAATGTAGTTTTTACTTAAGCAGTTATATGAATGAGGGTGTTTTTAAGTTTCTTCACTGTCAACTACATTTTCACTATTGAAAAAATTTGTACTTAAATTAACAGTGGTCAAAATGTAAAAATTCAAATTTCACCATGGAAATATGGAACAACAACAACAAAAGAACAGGAAATACCTTTATCACCAAACAGATTAATAAATTTGCAGACACTCAAATACTTTCTGAGGCATATCAATACACTTACATCAAAGGTTGCATTCATTTGAGAGGTATCGATACATGTTCAGTGCTAAGACTATTTGTAGCACTTACAGTATATACAAAGCAGCATTAAATTACTGTGGTTCACATTTGTGAAACACAGATTTAAGCTTTATGCTACAACTTGCCAATTTAACATGAAAGCTAAAGCAGCGACATTTACTCATTTCATATTTTTTTCTTCTGAAACTCAGTAAGCAAGTTATAAGTTAAGCACATAGATAAACCCCATGTTTTATTCCTTATAATAGTAAATTTTAAAATCCAAATACTTTGTGTCATGGAAACTTTACCTAACTCACAAATACAAAGGCTCACAAATACAGTACAGTCATAAAGGTTCTTTTTTTTAGATTCCGTTAATTTATAGTTATTTTAGTACAGATAAATGCAGGACACTACTCCAAATTTTTGGACAACAAAAATTCAATGTGTCACTTGCTGTATTTAAGTATGAGCACACCACACCCACAATCATGTCAAGTAAACGCTTTCACATATTCTCTATTGCTTCTTGGGGTTCCTTTTCGCGTCACAGGAGCTAGTCGAATGGATACTGTCACGTCTCAACCTATCTCTGAAAGTTCCTTTATTAAAAATTTTGAAATTTAACTAATGGAACATCTACAGTCTTAATAAGATTGTTTTATTTTTCTTATTCTTCCACAACTAGTTCAAATATAATATGTAATATTTTAAATCTTTATAGACGTGTTATTAAAATGATTAAAGGTATCTAACATCCATTAATGGTAAAATATTAACCAAAAATGACACTGAGTATTTTTGGGACTATTTTTCCCTAACTAGAAAAGCTATGGGATTCATAATGAACACAGATATAATCACACTTTAACCCTGCTGTTTTACGGCATCAATAATATCAATAAATGCATGAAGCACAGAAAAGATGAACAGGATTTCACAAGAAAAATCTGGTGAACTTGAATTTTGGAAGCCTCAAACACAAAAGGGTTTGCAGTGTTTATAAGCACTATCATTATTTTCATCCTTTTTAGTAGTACAAATCTTTATTTCATTTCTAATTTTATCCAAAATTAAAACCCAATGCATTTCATATGTATCTTATCAATTTCAGTTTTCAAATATTCAAGTAATGCAAACCCAAGTATTCTTTGTAGCAACAACACACTTATGGGCTGAGCTTCAAAGACAGGGAAAAATTCATTTAAATAACCAATACACTCTTCTGCCCAGAGACATAAGGGCTAAGACTTAACACTGCAATCACACAAATTGTATGTAATAAGAGAATGAAAAAAAAAAAAAAGATCCAATATAATCAATGTATTTTCCCTGCCATTTTTCCATAAATGTTCCTATTGTTTAATTTGGATTTCCTTTGTACATTTACTGGGAGATTTTCTGCCTCCACCTTCTTTCATAGTGATGATCATGTTTCTATGTTTCTGTGCATAACACATTCTTAAGCATCATTTGTAAGGCTGGATGAGTGGTGACGAATTCTTTGAATTTCTGTTTGTTGTGGAAGGTCTTTTTTTCACCTTCATTCATAAATGAGAGCTTTGCAGGGTACAGTATTCTGAGTTGACAGTCTTTTTTCTCTTACGACTGGGAATATATCTCACCATTCTCTCCTGTAGGGTTTCTGATGAGAAGTCAGCTATAGTCTAATTGGAGATCCACTGAAAGTAATCTGGAGTTTCTCTTGTGTACATTTTAGAATCTTTATGTTTTACTATGCAGAGGTTGACTACAATGTGTTGTGTTGAGGATTTTTTTTCTGATAATGTCTAATAGTAATTCTATGTGCTTCCTGTAGTTGGAAATCCCTTTATTTCTGCACATTAAGGAAGTTTTCATAATTATTTTATTAAATAGGACTTTTTATCCATTCTCTCTTAACATGCCTTCAGGAACTCCTAAGACCTTAATTTTGGGTTATTTTTGGTTTTCTAATTTCTTTTTTTTTTCCGGTTTGGCTGTAGAATTTCCAGAGATTTTTCTTCTAATTCACCATTTTAGATGTCATTGATAACATTTGTGTTTCATGGGAGGAGATGAAAAAGTCAATATTAACAGGAGTACGGAAAATATTAATGAAAACCCTCATGGATGTTTTTGAGGATTTTAAGACTTCAGTGGATGACATAATTGAAGATTTGGTGGGAAAAGTGAGAACTAGAACTAGAAGCGGGTCTTGAAGATGTGACTTAGGTTCTGGAATCATGACACAACTTTAAATGATGAGCAGTTGCTTCTCTTGGATGGGCAGGGAATGGAGTTTCTAGAGTTGGAATCTATTCCTGGTGAAAATTCTTGAGTATTGTTGGGATGATGGTAAAAGATGTAGAATATCTTATAAACTTGGTTGATTAAAGTGATAGCAGGACTTAAGATGATCTCCTCAACTTTGAAAAATGTTCTACTGTGGGCAAAATGCGATCAAACAATTTGACATGTTAGAGAAATTTTTCATGAAAGGAAGTGTCCAAATGATAAACTTCACTGTCTTATTTTAAGAAATTGCCATGTCACCTTCAGCAACCCCCACTCTGAGCAATCTGTAACCACCAATGTCAATGCAAGATCCTTCAGGAAAAAAAAGATTTACTGAAAGCTCAGGTAATTGATAACATTTTTTTAGCAATAGAGTACTTTTAAATTGAAGTTCATACATTGTTTTCTTTTATACATAATGCTATTGCATATTTATTAAAATATCTTATTGGTAATATAACTTTTATATATACTGGAAAGTCAAGAAGTTTGTGTGACTCACTTTATTGTGATATCGCTTTATTACAGAATGTGGAACCAAACTCTTAATATCTCTAAGGTATACCTAAGCTATGTTGGGGAAATTTGTGTTTCTGAAAGATTTGATATATAATGCCCCTTCATGATGTAAGGGAGGAAAAATAATTCTTTTAAACTTTCCTGAGTTCTTAGTTTGAAAAGATCCCTGTAAGAAAAGGCAGGTTGAGCCAGCTCCGTGGCTCAATAGGCTAATCATCCGCCTGAGGCGCTGGCACACCGGGTTCTAGTCCTAGTCGGGGTGCCGGATTCTGTCCCGGTTGCCCCTCTTCCTGCTGTGGCCCAGGAGTGCAGTGGAGGATGGCCCAAGTCCTTGGGCCCTGCACCCGCATAGGAGACCAGGAGAAGCACCTGGCTCCTGCCTTCGGATCAGCGCAGTGTGCCGACCACAGCACACTGGCCACAGCGGCCATTAGAGGGTGAACCAACGGAAAGGAAGACCTTTCTCTCTCTCTCTCTCTCTCTCTCTCTCTCTCACTGTCCACTCTGCCTGTCAAAAATTAAAAAAAGAAAAAGAAAAAAAATAAAAGGCAGGTTAACATATACATTAAATATATCCATTATTGATACCTGAGGAATAAATGTTTCTTAAAGAGATGGCTTTGAATTTCAGTTTTAAAAACTGTTCAAAAAAGAACACTAAGTTTGTACAAATTTGAAAGACAAAGGGAAAGAACTTTGAATATCTGGGGATGACAAACTGTGGAAAGGTAAATGAACAGCAGATAAAAGCTGGTTAACAAATCTTGTTTAATGTAAATTCCTCTGGTGCCATCTCTAGGCTGGCATGTGTTTAAAGACAGAATACATTTTATCTTTATACATTCAATTTTTACTTGTAAGCAAAATAGAGGGAGTGCAGAGAGGTTTCCTGCCTGTACTTCTTTATTGCTTTCAGCTAAAAGCAATCATAAAATCAAAAAAGTGTTTTGGGATAGCCTTTTCTAATCTCCCATAGTGAAAACATATTTGCCAGATGTTGGTATCTGTATTATCTGGCCTCCTTGAAGAAACTTGGAATTTTTTTCCCTAAAAAAGTTTTTTTTTTTTTTTTTTTTTTTTTTTTTTTAACATTGGTGTTACTTTCTTGATGTATATCTAGTAGAAATCAACAATAAAGTCATATGTGCCTGAAGTTTCTTTTGGGGAATGTTTTTCTCTTTCTTTTCTTTCTCTTTCTTTCTTTCTCTTTCTTTCTTTCTTTCTTTCTTTCTTCCTTCCTTCCTTCCTTTCTTTCTTTCTTTCTTCTCTTTCTCTCTCTCTTTCTTTCTCTTTCTCTCTCTTTCTTTCCTTCTTTCTCTCTTTCTTTTTCTTTCTTTTTTCTTTTAAAGATTTATTTATTTATTTGAAAGAGTTACAAAGAGAGAGGGAGACACAAACAGAGATCTTCCATATAGTGGTTCACTCCCCTGATGGTCCCAAAAGCCAGGACTGAGTCAGGCTGAAGCCAGAAGCCTCATCTGCATCTCCCACAGGGACAGCAGAGGCCCAAGTACTTGGGTCATGTTTCATTGCTTTCCCCAAGTGTTCAGGACAAGGGTCAGGAGTGGAGCAGCAAGGACTCAAAGCAATGTGGCAGGTGGCCACTTTACCTACTATGCGACAATGCTAGCCCTGGGAAAGATTTTCCACTACAATTTTAATTTCCTTCATTAGTACAGGAATCTCATACTTTCTCTTTTTTTTCTCCCTTAAGTTTTCTTTTTAATTTTTGATTTATTTACTGTCACCTTATTTGAAAAAGAGAGAGAAAAAGAAAAAAAAAAAAACAAGAGGAAAAGAGCTTCAGAGAGCTCCTACCTGCTGTTTCACTCCTAGACTTTCTGTGATTTTATCAACTTTATTAACTTAAAGGTGACATTTGACTTTTAAAATTTTTCTATTATTTATTTTATATTATACTGATTGCTGCTCTACTATTTTTAAAGATATATTTATTTAAAAGGCAGTGTGATGGGGGAGAGAGAAAGAGACAGTGAGAATGAGGGTGAATGTGAGAGAGAGAGAGAGACAGAGACAGAGACAGAAACAGAGACAGAGAGAGAAGGATGGATCCTCTGGCCACCACTTCACCCCCTAAATGGTATAAATGGCTAGATCTGGTTAGTGCTAAAGCCAGGAGTCCAGAATTCTATCCAGGTATCTCACATGGGTGGCAGGGGCCCAAGCACTGAGGCCATCCCAGTGCTTTCCCAGGTGCATTAGCAGGAAGCTGAATAAGAAGAGCATCCATGTCTTGAGCACTTGCTCAGATACTCACTGTGCCACAATCTAGCTCCTCTACTTTAGTCTTAACTTTGTATCTCTCACCATGTTTTCTTTGTCATCATGTCTGTAAATACTCTAATATACTTTATATTCTTTTCATTTCTTCTTAATTAAAAATAAGTATCAACCTATTTGAGAATTTTCTGTACTTTTTTTTTTATTTATTTCTACTGTTGTGATTACAGACCATACTCCCTATGATTTCAGTACTGAAATTTACTGATACTTTTCATGGTCTACCATATGGTATCTTATGTAGATATTATATCTGCATTTGTCAAAGTGTGTGTCTTCTTCTGTTGTAGGATGGGGAGTTAATTGAAATTTCTTTCATCATTCTAACACTTTGTCAAATTATTTGATTTTCAATACCATTTTTTTTCCTTTTTATTATGTTGTAATCTGCTGAGAGAAGAGTATGAAAAATCTCTAAGATAATGGATTTTTCCATTTATGTCTTCAATTCTGCCTTTAGAACTGTAGTTCCTTTTTGCTTCACATATTTTAAAGCTCCGTGATTAAATTTTAAACATTCAGGATTGTTATATATTCTCACTGAACTGAATGGTTATCATAAAATGATTCCATTAGCAATTATTTCCTTGAAGTCTGCTTAGTTTGATATTATAACCCCACTAGGATTCTTGCCCCTAGTGCTGGTATATTATATAATTTCCCATATCTTTTTATTCTCTGCCTAAACCTTTTTTTAAAATATTTTATTTATTTATTTGAGAAGTACAGTGAGAGAGAGAGAGAAAAAAAAGATTTTCCTTCCATTGGTTCATTCCCCAAATGGCCGCAACAGCTGGAGCTGCGCTGATCCGAATCCAGGAGTCAAGAGCTTTGCAATCTTCCTGGTCTCCCACGCGGGTGCAGGGCCCAAGCACTTAGGCCATCCTCCACTGCTTTCCCAGGCCACAGCAGAGAGCTGGATGGGAAAAGGAGCAACTAGGACTAGAACCAATGCCCATATGGGATGCCACAAGTGGAGGATTAACCCACTGCCCCACAGCGCTGGCCCCCTGCCTAAATCTTTAAATTTAGAAATATATTTAATAGAAACAGACATTTGAGTATTGGTATTTATTAAGTCTTATAGCCAATGCCTTTTAATTAGGGATTTAGGCCACTTAAATTTAATGCAATTAATTGATAAGGAAGAGTTTCAATTTACCATCTACTGTTTTCTGATTGTTTCATTTACATTTTATTTCTTTGTGGTCACCAATGCTGAACTAATTGAACTAAGTGAATATCTTTTGGTGTTCTATTATATCTTTTCTATTGACTTCTGAGCTTTCAGGATTTTTGTATTTTACTGCAAATTATAAATATGCATCTGCAACTCATAATTGAAAGTACTTAAAATAGCTTATAGTAAATAAAATTAAAATATAAGTTGGGGGCTGGCGCTGTGGCATAGTTAAGCCTCTGCCTGCCTGTGTCTCATATAGGTGTCAGTTTGTGTCCAGGCTGCTCCTCTTCCAATTCAGATCCCCAATCCAGAAAGGGAAAAACAATGGAAGATGGCCCAAGTGCTTAAAGATCTCTGCCATCCACTTGGGAGATCTGATGAAGCTCCTGGATCCTGGCTCATGGCTTAGTCTGACTCAGCATAGCCCTGGCCTTTGTGGGCACTGGGGAGTGAACTAGCAGATGGAAGGTCTCTGCATCTCTCCCTATCTCTTCCCTTTTCTTGGTAACTCTCATTTTCAAATAAATAAATCTTAAAAACACAAAGTTAATTTTGGCACTAAAATTTTTGAAATCCATGAATAGATTTTTTTAATAATGAGGTTTTTGAACAGCTATCATCATATATAGGGATTTCAATTTTTTTTTTTTTGCCCAAAACACAAAACTTGGGTTTTAATTCAATTTTCCATGATATTCTTAAAGTGTGTTCATACTTTAGTAATTATATCCCTACACATATAGTATTACAGTCATGTAGCACTAACTTTTTTGTACTTCTGTGTACTTTCTTTGCCTTCCTGCTCCCGACACATAAGTCATATGTCACTTAACAATGGGAATACATCCTGAGGAATGCATTGCTAGGCAATTTTGTCATTGTGTAAACATCATGAAGTATACTTAATACAACCTATTTGATATATGTCAATCACTCTTGTGCAACTTGGCAGATTATTTAACTGTAAACATTTTTTAAATAAATTGGACTATAAAATAACAAAAAGTATAATATAGTAAAAATGTGAACATTGTCACCTTTTATTATTATCAAATATTATGTACTGTGTGTGTATTGTACTTATACATAACTGGCAGCTCAGTATGTTTCCTTATTCCAACATTTGAGTAATGCAATGTGATATTCACAATATGACCATTGTGGTGTCTGCCACCTTTTAATCTTATGAGACTGCCATCATTTATGCGATCCATTATTGACGGAAACAGCTTTATGTGGTGCATGATTATTTCTGGTTTTGGCAAAAAGGACAACAAACTATGAAGCTAGTTTGGGGCAAAATGTATTGAATAGGAGCTGTGTGGCTAGGAATAGTGAAGTAAAGGCTTTAGTTTTCCCCAGGAGGCCACTGCACAGGCATAACTTTAAGCAACTATTGCAAATGACCTTCTCCTGAGCAACAAAACAATAAATGTTGTCAAAGAAAAACAGTGTGTTTTATAACCAAACTTTATTCTAGCTATAAGACATATTGAAGATAATGTTTGACTCAGATTTATTTTTCATTCTTGTTTTCAGAAGTTGGAAAGTGTCAAGTGTACAATAAGGCAAAAAATAAGAAGCATAAAGTAACAGTCACAAATAATCCACTGTGTAGATTAACACATATTAGTATTTCATTATATTTCTTTCTGATGTCTTTTCTTTCTAAGAAACCAAACATTACAGCTATATGTAAACCCTACTCATCCTTATTCCATTTCCTTCTCTTGTCTCACTCATAAATGCTTTGTTTTTTGGCCAGTGCCACGGTTCAATAGACTAATCCTCCACCTGCAGTGCCGGCATCCCGGGTTCTAGTCCCTATCGGGGCACCGGTTCTGTCCCGGTTGCTCCTCTTCCAGTCCAGCTCTCTGTTGTGACCCGGGAGTGCAGTGGAGGATGGCCCAAGTGCTTGGGCCCTGCACCCCATGGGAGACCAGGAGAAGCACCTGGCTCCTGGCTTCGGATCAGCGTGGTGTGCCAGCTGCAGAGTGCCGGCTGCAGCGGCCATTGAGGGGGGGAACCAACGGAAAAAGGAAGACCTTTCTCTCTGTCTCTCTCTCTCACTATCCATTTTGCCTGCCAAAAAAAATTGCTTTATTTTTCTTTGGCATGCACTTTTTGGACAATAGTAAGAAATGAATGTTTTAAATCAAGTAGATTATTATGACTTTTATATTTAATTTGTTGGTAGTATGCTTCAAATATTTAGAATGTTATTATTTTAATGCATTTAATTTCTAAGATGCACATTAAACTATGTGCATTTAGAATTTTGAATGTAAATTTCTTCCACTTCTGTTCAATTTTTTCATGTTTAAGATTATTTTATTAATCATAGCGGATCAGGTTGTTTTATCATACTTTTCCTTTTTTCTATTGTATTATGACCTTCTTATTCTTAGATTCAGTATAGAGAGAAGTTTTAATGCATTATCATCACTAACTTTTTCTAAAGAATTATTTATCTATTTGAAAGTCAGAGTTACACAGAGGGAGAAGAAGAAGCAGAGAGAGAGAGAGAGAGAGAAAGGTCTTCTATCCACTGGTTCACTCTCCAATTGGCCACAACAGTCGGAGCTGCACCGATCTGAAGGCAGGAGATAGGACTTTCTTCTGGGTCTCCTATGAGTGTGCAGGGGCCCAAGGACTTGGGCCATCTTCTTCTGCTTTCCCAGGCCATAGCAGAGAGCTGGATTGGAAGTGGAGCAACCAGGACTCGAACCGGTGCCCATATGGGATGCCAGCACCACAGATGGCCTCTTTACCCACTACACTTCGCTCTGGCTCCTGGCACTAACTTTTAGAAATCATATATTTAATATTTCTATATCACCGTTTGGATATACTTAAATGAGGATGGCTCTACAATCCTTTAGTATGATTGAAGATTAAATGAGTTAATAGACATAAAATGTTCAGTAAAGTACTTGTCATGTGATAAGCTCTAATATCTATTAAGGTGTCAGGGTGTTACTTCTATGCATCTCAGAGTTTAAGCAAACATCTCTAAAGTCGAGGATAACAAGATAGGTGCAAATGACTCCTCATTCCAAAATAAAAGGCCAACTCACCCACTCAGACACATTAACAGTTTATTTGGTTATTTCAGCTAGTTTTGATCTTTATTCCTCTTGATGTTATAAAAGGAATTTAGGTTGAAAGGCCTATTGAGAAGTTCTTTATAAAGAGTTATCAAAGTGACTTGATAAATGCTCTCTGCCCTGCTCTGCTTTTCTAACCCTAGATAATCCTGAAACAGCAGTTAACAAGAGGAGAATAAATTAGATCAAGAAAATAAAGAAAAAAAAATCACTCCAAGTTTCGACATCAAAGATTATCTGACCTAAGATAGATTAGAGTTGACAGAGGAAGCTTTAATTGCTGTTAAGTTTTGAGATTTTAAATTGGACTGAACTTTTCACTAAGTAATAGAAAAACGGATGGGAAAATACTTGTTCAGGAGGCAGTAGGAAAAGTCTACAAAGATGTACTCAGGGAGAGTAGTGCAAAGAGATGAGCTTGCTTTGCTTCATCTTTCACTGGAATCCATTCATCCATAAATCAACTGTTTTAGGGAGACTCACCTGAGGACCTTCTCAGAATCAAGATTCAACTTTAAAGATGTGCCCCAGGCTCATCAAGTGCCTGCTGACCAGAAAATGGAGACATAAGCTACTAGATAGAAATTACTGCTATGATACTACTGAAACCTACTGAGATATTTATCAGTAGCAAACAGGAATGGGGATTACTTTATAGATCATTTGATTTCATAGGGACATAAGGGGGCAAATGTACTAGTATTTTAAGTGTGAGTCTATTGCTTGGAATTTTGTAAAAAAAAAAAAAACCTTATATCTTAAAGAAGATGGTAGATTACCTTAAAAGACATCTGAAATATTTTCACACCTTGACATATTACTGCATCTCCCACCTACAGGCTATAATAGAGAAGAAGTAGAAGAGGTTTGCGTTTGATTTCTGTCGAGAGTTCTCCATGTGCTGTGTTCTCTCTCTTCCTTGGGTACTTCCTGCCCTCTTTCTAGCTAGAGAGGAAAGCTCTGAAAGAGTCTGTTGGAAAGTTTTGCACTTTTTCCCTCACTGTGAGAGACTGAAAAGTCTCAAGCAAAGTAACAGGAGCTAACTGGAATCTGTATAGTCACAGCAAGCAACTGGGGCCATCTGGCATTCTGTTCTTTCACATTTTCTCAAAGAAAAAATGATGCACAAACAATATGGAAAAATGTGGACATCTTGAGAATAATGTCTTCTTAGTCTTCCACATAGATGGACAAGGTCAATCCAAACTGGAAGTGTATCTTCAGGCAACAGAAGGATGAAGGAGGAAGTCTTAAGCAGCCAGCTGGATGAATTAGCACCCATGAAAGGGGCAAATATATGGAGAGGAAGCATATAGGGATGGAGAGCCATTGAAGAACCCCTTCTTTGACATGTGCTTCTGGAGAAAAAAAGCAGCAATTGTGCATCTCTCGAACCAGTATCCAGAGAAAAGGTGTGCGATTTTACCAGTGAGATAGAACATATTTCTTGACATTTACCACTATCTGATGCCAACTCCACAAAAATGGATTTGCTACTGAAGTGGAGGAAGTGGAGTCTAATTTTTATTCCAGATCATTGCCTTCTACTTAGAGAAGCATTCTAAGTCACATATACAGTACACAAAGTGATAAAATTTATCTAAAGTGATAACATTTATTTAAAAGATGAGAAAACAAATACACACATGGCATAGGTGAGGAGTGGAGTGGGTCAGAAGGAGGAATGGGTTGGGGGAGGGAAGCAGATGGAGAGGTCAACTCAGTGCTTCCTCCATTCATGGTTTGCAGAGAGAGAGAAAAACAAAAACAAAAACAAAACAAAACCCTCTCTCATGAGGTCAGAAGTGGAGTGGTTACATAGCACTTCACACCCACCCATGGTTGCAGGTGAGAGAAAATGCATCCTCGGAAAGAGGTGGCTTGATGGGAAGCAGGTGGGTAGAATTCAAGGGGGCAGGAGTTTGTGTGGCTTGTGATCTCCCAGCCTTGTGGCTGTAGCCTAGCTAAGCCACATCCCTCCCAAATACATCTAAACATTAAGAAATAGACAAAACCAGGAGGAGAAAATAAATCTACAAGTCTTTCTGTTTACTGCAGGTTTTTATCCTAAAGTAGACTCAAACTGGGAAATAAGTAAAATAAAACCACATGAAGCTGGGAAAATTGTGGTATCAGACTGCCCCTTTATCCTATTGCCAGCAGCTCAAAAACTTTTATTGTTTCCTCATTCTTTTTTTAAACTTTCCTTATCTTATGCTTTAACAGTGCATTTGACCATAGTTTTTAATGCCCTGTATTTTAGGACATGGTGACACATGTGTAGAGGGAACCCAGAGCAGAGAATTGCATGTCATGCAATCTGAGTGTGTGCAGAGGAAAATCTAACAGACCTTACCATAGAAAATGGGGCAACACTGGAACTTAAATACATTGGAGACTTTTCATAAATGAGAGCTTCCTTAAATGCAGAAATCTGGAACTCAAAACCCATTTTATTTTCCTAGCCTGATTATAAGCCCCGGCATCCAGAACTTGCATTGCTGGGCATCTCTACACACCGGCTTCCCTACTTACCTATCCATAGGCTTTCCCTAGATCTCCTGGTCAAAGAAGCACATTTTATTCATATTTGCTGCTTCCTCACTGAAATCCCTTACTGAATAAAGCACTTCTTTTCTCAAGAGACGGCATCAGAGAGTGAGTGATAGCAATGGCACATCTACCCTGTTCTATAGCATTTCATTGAGGTTGGATTTTTTATCACCAAGAAACAGATCTTTTCCTTATTGACTAACAGTGCACTGAGAATATTTTATGCTCTAAAATTCCTTAGAATTATGTGTTCTGCCTGGGTCTCCTGTAAGGGTAGGGACAATGAGTCCAAATAGTAGTGTTTTAAGGATAGTGGTAAGAAGAAAATAATGTTTCCTGATTGATTGCATGCCAAAATATTTTTTAAAAATTGTATTATGAAATGTTAGTGAAATTCAGATTATACACAAACAAACAGTTGAGAGAAGAGGCTGTCATGGTCGAGGGAATTTGTTTTTCTCTCTGTTGACATATTCAGCCAGGTACTCAAGTCATTTTTCGTGGGATACAGTGGGCCAAGGAGAGCTCTGCAAACACTGATTTCATATATAAACTCCATTTGTTTTCTTAATGGTAGGCTTGTCCTATCCAAATAAATGAGGTTTTTTTCTCAAACATGACACTCAGTCATGGTCTTAGGCACACAGACAATTTGACCCAATATGTCCTGGGTGAGGGGGGGAAGGAGAGCTTCTTATGGAACCTATTTAAATAACTATATTTCCAAGAGAAATAATGAGACTCAGAGAAAGTATGTATTTCTGAATTCTGGAGTGATAGGGAGAATATTTAAAAAAAATGGCTCATTTCAGTTTATAAAATATAGCCTACTAAAATGAGAGTTAGAGATAAAGAGAAGCTGGATCTTTTCATATACATGAAAAGGAGATAAATTAAACATAATCCTAACAATATCACAAATAATAAAATTCCTTTCTTTAGTCTGTATTAATAATAAATTAATCAGGCCAGTGCCGCGGCTCACTTGGCTAAATCCTCTGCCTGCGGCTCCGGCACACGGGTTCTAGTCCTGGTCGGGGCCCTGGATGCTGTCCCGGTTGCTCCTCTTCCAGTCCAGCTCTCTGTTGTGGCCCAGGAGTGCAGTGGAGGATGGCCCAAGTCCTTGGGCCCTGCAGCCGTATGGGATACCAGGAGAAGCACCTGGCTCCTGGCTTTGGATCGGCGCAGCGTGTCGGCCGTAGATGCCATTTGGGGGCTGAACCAATGGAAAAGGAAGACCTTTCTCTCTCTCTCTCTCTGCCTGTCCTATATATATATATATATATATATATATATATATATAGACTCAAATTCCTTTCATTGAGTCTATATTATTACTTCTTTTGCTGCATCTTGGTTAGCAGTGGAATTCCATGGGGTATGTCTACATCTAGGCTGAGAAATGTGCATGAAAATCTGAATTAGTCTACCAGTATAATTTGAAAGTTGCGTAAGAAACTTCAGCTTGAGACTTTATCTAAAATTATATTTTTTGAACTACTGAAACATCAGTAGTCTAGAGCACTGGGAACAGTACTTTCCATGACGTGTTGACATTGTTCTTCACTGAAGACATGAAATTCTTGTCTATAGTTACAGCAAAACCTTTTGGCCAGCATCAGAAAATAGAAACCTATTCGATAATGAGACTGTTATAATAACTATATAGAATGAAGAAGAGCAAATTCTCTATTGGGTTATACTGCATTATTATATCATAAGGGATTGATCAGTATTTCTCTTAAGAACAAGGATATTTTATGAACACTGAGTATATTACTTCCACAGGGCCCTCCTCAAAATAATACAATTTCTAGATATTAGCATGAATAACATTTTCTCCAACTTAACCTAAGGAAATGTGATTGTCTCTATGATTTGAGAGTTCTTCCATGTGCCTCTTACGATAGTATTGAGGAACTTAAGAAATATGAAGTCTGACAAATTAGCAATCATTTCTAGAACACTATCTTCTCTTGTGAGATGATAGTATAAATTTTGTGACTTTCCTGTGGTCCTCTCAGAAATCACAAAGAATTTTAGCTGTTAAAGCTAGTATAAAAGTTTTACTTCAATATAGCTTTAATTTAGGAAGAAATCTTAGGAAAGCAAACTCAAAACAATTGTCAAAGCAGTCTTGGTCATTTAACAGGAAAACAGGTGTTGAGGAACTAAAATTGTATACCTAGTTAATCCAAAAGATGAAATCTTCTAAAATAAACAGAAGAAAAGAGCAGTATTGGAAAGAATTCTTGTCTTCCAAAAAGGAGAGAGTTTTGTTCTTCATATTCTTGTATTTTTGTTGTCATTGTTGTTTAACATAATCAGTATACGATCAAGTTAACACAGAGCAAAGAGACTTAAAAGCTCATGCCTATCTGAGCAAATTACACAGAGAATAGAGAATAATTTTTTTTTTACTACTTTGTGTTAAAAGCTCTAAGACTAATTTATCTTTAGCAGAGAGACAGTCAAATGTAATATTTGGCACTGAGGAATCTAGGCTTTTTTTCTTGTCACTAAACCCATCAAAACAGAGCCATCTTTGACAAAATTTTAACACATTTCATTGCTTTTTTCAGCTCTTAATACACACTGGTATTTTAAACTGAGGCAAATAAAAATTCACTTTTGGCAAGCTTTCTACAACTTTCTGCAGCTGTTCTAGTTCTGTGTTCCTCCAATCTCTTTCACATTCTGAGCCACAGACAACTTAAGACAAACCTATTCCCTTTTCATCTTAAGAAACAAAAACATATACCTTTACTTGGCATATGCATGCATACAACATTGCCGCCAGTGTCCCTAAATGCTTGCAGTGGATATGACTTTTTCAATGCTTTTTTTTATTTTTAAGAAATTTATTAATACATTAGGTTCTCAGGGTCATGGCAAATTCAAGATAATTACTGCAACAGAATTTTCATCATTTTAATATTAATGTGATGTTCATACAAAGAGAACAGATTCAATGTAGTTCATAGATACAGTTCTAAGACAATAAACTTCCTTCCTTACTTCCTACCTCACTTCCTTCCTTGCTTCATTCCTTCCTTCATTCCCTGCTTCTTTGTTTCTTTTGAAGTGACTGCCTTCTATTCCACACAGCAAACAAGGAAGTTGATCTCTGAGATCTGTCATATATCAATGTTTTAGCAGGCCAGCAAAGCTGACTTGCTGTGACCTATCAATTTACTTTGACATCACTTTAAAGTTGCAAATATGAACACTTTAAGTATCAGGACCCAAATATATAGTCATTTTATAGTTTGCAAGGATAATAAAAAGTTATGTAAACTTGAAATGATTCTTTGTAACCATAGACTCAGATGAAGATTCAATGATTATTTATTTACTCAGTTTAATATTTTTATTTACTTATTTATTTTTGACAGGCAGAGTGGATAGTGAGAGAGAGAGAGACAGAGAGAAAGGTCTTCCTTTGCCGTTGGTTCACCCTCCAATGGCTGCCGCAGCCGGCATGCTGCGGCCGGCGCACCGTGCTGATCCGAAGGCAGGAGCCAGGTGCTTCTCCTGGTCTCCCATGGGGTGCAGGACTCAAGCTCTTGGGCCATCCTCCACTGCACTCCCAGGCCATAGCAGAGAGCTGGCCTGGAAGAGGAGCAACCGGGACAGAATCTGGTGCCCCGACCGGGACTAGAACCCGGTGTGCTGGCACCGCAGGCGGAGGGTTAGCCTATTGAGCCACGGCGCCAGCCTCTAGTCTTCTTTCTTAACTTAATATATACTAAACTGACTAGAACCTGGTGTGCTGGTGCTGCTAGGCAGAGGATTAGCCTGTTGAGCCATGGTGCCGGCCTTAGTTTAATATTAATGCATAGTTTTAACTTACCCAATAATTTTGAAAATTATCTTTAGGAAGAATATAAAATATAAGTCCGATTATTAGAATCATAGTTATGATTCAGTTTAGTTGAATAAAAGTTGAATAGTTTTATAATCTTAGACATTATGTATAATAATATTAGCTTATTTAATCAATACATTAATTTAAGAATTCAGGGAATTCAATTTAAACAGTCTCCTCATCCAAATACAGATTTTAAAAATAAACATAAGCATATATCAATTGCCATACTGATAAATATTTAAGAAAAACATGGAGCTTTTATTTTATTGTATTTTTTTTATTTTTTATTTTTAAATGCAAAACATTAAATACGTTTGATTTATTCCAAAGTTTTACTTTAGGTATATGAGCTTGGATTTTTTAAAAATTTTATTTATTTGAAAGGCAGAGTTCTGGTGTGTGTGTGGGGGGGAGAGAGAGAGCGAGAGAGATGTATCTTGTATCCACTGGGTCACTCCCCATATGGCCACAACAGCCAGGGCTTAGCCAGGCTGAAGCTAGGAGCAAGAAGCTACTTCCAGATTTCACACATGCTTGCAGGGATCCAAGCACTTAGGCCATGCCCCATTGCTTTTCCTGGAACATTAGCATGGAATTAGATTGGAATTAGAGCAGCTGGGACTTCAACAGGCACCCACATGGGAGGCTGGCACTGTGGGTGGCAGCTTGTCCTACTAAGCCACAATGCTGGGCCTCAAATGATCGTAAGCTAGTGATCTAGAAAGAATTTTTTTTTTTTATAAAAGACATCTAGCTTCTTTAAGATATCACAAACTTTCCTTGTTTTCTGTGAAATTTTGGAATCTATATGTAAAGGTATTTATACAGCAATCAGAGCAAAGCCATTTTATTATAGAATTCCAAAAATCTAATTTGTAATGCCCTCTGGTGGTAGAAAGAAATGCCACCCAGGAAAGGTAAACACTTTTGAGATTATGACAAGTATATAGTTTTAGTTCTACAACTCTGTCACAGATCAGAATGAAATCATAAATTCAAAGATGTGCCATATCAGATTTCAAAAAGCTACTTCCATTCCCAGTGGTTAGAGAGTAATGAAGAGATTTGAGTTCATCAGTAGACAACAGAAATGTAAGACTAGCCAACCAGTTTGTCATCTCTCAATCAATGAAAAATAGGTCACCACCATCCATCTGATTGAGATCTTCAAATAGTTTAAATCATAAAACCAAATTCCCGATTACTGTAGCCATTGATGAGAAAAACTTACTAGCTATACACAAACTCGAAACAAAACACCAAGATAAGTCATTTAAAAAGCAAAACTAGATAGTCCTGAAATTTAAAGTTCTGAGCCTCACTCTGAAAGACAAGAAAATAAATATCTGGTTTGAGCAGGCCCTGAGGTGTACTTTTCTGCCAAGCAGGCTTACCTGATTTCCTCAAGTGCATCCACTTAGACATCAAAGCAAATGACCTGTGTAAGTCTTAATGCTTTAAAAACATGATTTTTCACAATAACAAAATATATGTTTTGCTATCAAATTGAAGAAAAGAGCACCACAGTTACAATCATAAAATAGTATCAATGAAGGGCAAATGTTGCTTACATTGGTTTGATCAGTACACATTCTATATGTTTAGTGAAATGTTACACTATAGCTCATAAGTATTTATAACTATTGTTAAATATAAATTAAAAACTAAACAAAAAGTAAAAATAAATTAGACAAAAAATTTAACATTTAAAAAAATCTTGCTCATACAAAACTAATAAACATACCTTATATATTTTCATGCAAATATAAAATTAAAATGTGCCCAGAGTTTATTCAACTTTCCATATATTGGGCAAATTTTTTCACAAGAAATTTTTTTTCTTTCCTGTTTATTTATTTTCCATTTTTCATTTTCTTATTTTATGGATATAATATACTAAACATCCTCAAGAGCAGTAATTATAAATGTTTTATGTTATCTTTTCTATCCTGAAAGTTTTGTCTCTCTTTTTTTTTCTTTTAAGATTTTATTTATTTCTTTGGCAGGTAGAGTTACAGACAGAGGGAGAGATAGACAGAGAGGTCCTTCAACCGCTGGTCCACTCCCCAAATGGCTGCAACAGCCAGAGCTAGGCCAATCTGAACCCAGTAGTCAGGAGCTTTCTCTTGGTTTCCCGTGTGGATGCTGGGGCCCCAGTACTTAGGCCATCCTCCACTGCTGTCCCAGGCAGAAAGCTGCATTGGAAGAGGGACAGCTGGGCAGCTGGGACACAAACCACTGCCCATATGGGATACTAGTGCCACAGGTGGAGGCTTAGCCTACTAGCCATAGTGCCAGCCCCTAATTTTATCTCTTAATGTCATTTATTTGTATTTCTTAATTTATTCCTTGCACTAACTTTATTGAATTTGTCCTCCCTACTACACACAACTTATATACAGTAATCCTTCATTCTTCATTCACATTAATGAGTAAATGCTATTTGTAATTGTATAAAGGATTAGTAATGGTCTTAAGTGTGGCATGAGGGGCTCTTTAGTAGTTCTCACTTTAGCACAGAATCTCTGTGTGTTCTGTCTGAGTAAATCATGTATTTCGATAATTTCAATATCCTGTAGGAGACATGGACAACAAGTAAGAAATTAAGTTGCTATGACTCCCATCATATAAAAAATATAGGTTTGTGGTATAGTGTTCTCCGATATTGTAGGCTAGGAAAACATTCTTTTTCTATTTCTATCCCAGAGTTATAGTTGAAGTCCTCTAACAAAAGAGAGATGAACTAGAGAAAATCATAGAAATCTATTTAATATAGGTTTCAATGTGATACAAGGGCCTTCATCAGGAAGTGAATATGCCAAAGGAACTGCTACTGGGGCCAGCACTGTGGCTCAAGGGGTTGCTGCGCCAGCATCCAATAAGGGCACTGGTTTGTGTCTTGGCTGCTCCACTTCCTATCCAGCTCCCTGCTAATGTGCCTGGGAAAGCAGCCGAGGATGATCCAAGTGCTAGGGCCCCTGAACTCACATGGGACATCTGGAAGAAGCTCCTGGATGGTGGCTTTGGCCTAGCAGAACCCTGGCTGTTGAAGCCATTTGGGGAGTGACCTAGTGGATAGAAGATCTCTGTGTCTCTCCTTCTCTCTGTATCTTTGTCTTTCAGATAAACAAATGAATCTTTTATTTATTTATTTATTTTAAACTTTTATTTAATGAATATAAATTTCCAAAGTACAGCTTATGGATTACAATGGCTTTCCCCCCCTCATAACTTCCCTCCCACCCGCAACTCTCCCCTTTCCCACTCCCTCTCCCCTTCTATTCACATCAAGATTCATTTTCTTTTTATTTCTTTCTTTCTTTTTTTTTTTTTTTTTTGATAGGCAGAGTGGATAGTGAGAGAGAGAGACAGAGAGAAAGGTCTTCCTTTGCTGTTGGTTCACCCTCCAATGGCTGCTGCGGCCGGCACGCTACGGCCGGCGCACCGTGCTGATCTGAAGGCAGGAGCCAGGTGCTTCTCCTGGTCTCCCATGCAGGTGCAGGGCCCAAGGACTTGGGCCATCCTCCACTGCACTTCCGGGCCATAGTAGAGAGCTGGCCTGGAAGAGGAGCAACCGGGACAGAATCTGGCACCCCGACCGGGACTAGAACCCGGTGTGCTGGCGCCGCTAGGCAGAGGATTAGCCTGTTGAGCCACGGCGCCAGCCTAAGATTCATTTTCAATTCTCTTTATATACAGAAAGTCAGTTTAGTACATATTAAGTAAAGATTTCAACAGTTTGCCCCCACATAGCAACACAAAGTGAAAAATACTGTTGGAATACTAGTTATAGCATTAAATCACAATGTACAGCACATTAAGGACAGAGATCCTACATGATATTTTTTTTTTTTTGACAGGCAGAGTGGACAGTGAGAGAGAGACAGAGAGAAAGGTCTTCCTTTTGCCGTTGGTTCACCCTTCAATGGCCGCTGCGGTAGCGCGCTGCGGCTGGCGCACCGCGCTGATCCGATGGCAGGAGCCAGGTGCTTCTCCTGGTCTCCCATGGGGTGTGGGGCCCAAGGACTTGGGCCATCCTCAACTGCACTCCCGGGCCACAGCAGAGAGCTGGCCTGGAAGAGGGGCAACGGGGACAGGATCGGTGCCCTGACCGGGACTAGAACCCAGTGTGCCGGCGCCGCTAGGCGGAGGATTAGCCTAGTGAGCCGCGGCACCGGCTATATTTTTAAAAAATTGATTAATTTTCTATGCAATGTCCAATTTAAAACCAAGGTTTTTTTTTTTTTTCATTTTCAATTATCTTTATATACCGAAGATTGATTCAGTATATACTAAGTAAAGATTTCATCAGTTTGCACCCACACAGAATCACAAAGTGTAAAAATACTGTTTCAGTACTAGTTATAGCATTACTTCACATTGGAGAACACATTAAGGACAGATTCCACATGAGACGTAAGTACACAATGACTCCTGTTGTTGACTTAACAATTTGACACTCTTGTTTATGGCGTCAGTAAACTTATTTACTTAATTGAAAGTCTGAGTAATAGAGAGAGAGAGGGAAAGACAGACAGGGATCTTCCATCCTCTGGCACATCCCACAGATGGTCGTAATGGCAGATCAATTCTATGCCTGGCCATTCTGAACACTGGAGCTTCATCTGGGTCTTCCTTGTTGGATGGCAGGGACCCAAACACTTTGTCCATCTTCTGCTGATTTTCTAAGGCAATTATAGGGGTCTTGATTGGAAGTGGAGCACCCAACACAAGAACTGGCACCCCAGTGGGATGCTGGCATCAAAGGCAGTGGCTTTACCTCTTACACCACAATGATGGCCCCAAACCTAAATGCTTTTACAGAATTATAAATATAGCATATGATATGATGTAGCCTGCACTATCATGAAGAAATATAAGAGAACAAAGAAATATATAATACTATATGAAGGAAAAGAAATAGCTTTTCTTCCCATCATTGCTTCATTGTTGAGGTCTCTAAAACTAATGGGTGATAAATAAGAAAATTCAAATGTATTTAAGAAAAAATAAGTCCTACATGATACATGAGACTTCATTAAAGATAAAAACCCAAAGAAATAATAAACGTGTATATTTTTATGCTTAAGTTTGATGCACAGTAAATATTCCTGGAGAAATATTGAAGACAAAAGTATATGATCTGATGGTAATAAAATGGAGGCTTTACCATGGCTTACCAAGGTTGTTTGTTCAGATTCTTCTTAGCATCCTTGAGTCTTCAGAGATAAGAACATTTCCTTCCTCCACATTGAGGAGGATAGCTCTTTTTTATTAGATTATTATTATTATTATTATTATTATTATTTATCTGAGAGGCATAGTTACAGAGAAAGGAGAGATGGAGAGATCTTCCATCTGCTAGTTCACTTTCCAAATGGCTGCAACAGCCGTTACTGGGACAGGCTGAAGCCAGAAGCCAGTAACTTCTCCAGATCTCCCATGTAAGTGCAGGGGCGCAAATACTTTGGCTATGCCCAATGCGGGCACCTGAGGAAGGTAGCTCTTAAATGTGAATTTTTTTTTTTTTTAAATTTTTGACAGGCAGAGTGGACAGTAGAGGGAGACAGAGAGAAAGGTCTTCCTTTGCTGTTGGTTCACCCTTCAATGGCCGCCGCGGTAGGCGCGCTGCGGCCGGCGCACCGTGCTGTTCCGATGGCAGGAGCCAGGTGTTTATCCTGGTCTCCCATGGGGTGGGGCCATCCTCCACTGCACTCCCTGGCCACAGCAGAGAGCTGGCCTGGAAGAGGGGCAACCGGGACAGGATCGGTGCCCCGACCGGGACTAGAACCTGGTGTGCCGGCGCCGTAAGGCGGTAAATGTGAATCTTTATCACTTGCCTAAAGCAGAGGACTGAGATTGAGTTTTCCAGGTTTTATGAATGATTTTATTGCATAAGGAAAAGGAAGTTGAGAGGAACTTTTCTGATTCTGCTATTTTTGCAAACATCAAGTTCCATATTTTGGCATAGTGTGTACAGAATCCCATCAATATAATGGTTATAATCAGAGGAAACAGAAAGCCCTATTTTCTCAGATTCTTCTCTGTGACCCTCATATTTAGGATCAAGAATTTTCCTTTCCTTCCCTTATAGGGAGGGCACCTCTCACTTGGGGTCTTAGAACTTGTTTACCAGGAAGGCCAGAAAAATTTGTTCTAGGTTTTATGAATTCCTTCAGGGGAGAAGGCCAGGGAGAATATCAGACATTTCTGCTTCTACTTTTTTCTCAAATTTCTTCAGTTTAAAATATTTAATATGCTAAGGTGACACTTGTCCTGATTTAGAACATTAACCTAATCAAAATCACAAAACTAGAAATGTAACTGATATCAATACTTTAATTTTTAGTGCATTATAGACAATTTCTTTTCTTTTTCTTTTTGACAGGCAGAGTGGACAGTGAGAGTGAGAGACAGGGAGAAAGGTCTTCCTTTTCCAATGGTTCACCTCCCAATGGCTGCTCCGGCAGGCGCGCTGCAGCCGGCGCACCGCGCTAATCTGAAGCCAGGAGCCAAGTGCTTCTCCTGGTCTCCCACGCGGGTGCAGGGCCCAAGCACTTGTGCCATCTTCTACTGCTTTCCCAGGCCACAGCAGAGAGCTGGACTGGAAGAGGAGCAACCAGGACAGAATCCGGCGCCCTGACCGGGACTAGAACCTGGGGTGCCAGTGCTGCAGGTGGAGGATTAGCCTATTGAGCCATGGCGCTGACCTGACAATTTATTTTCTGTGAAAAGTTAAGAATTTTTTAAGATTTATTTTATTTATATGAAAGATAGAGTTACAGAGAGCTTTAACACGCTGCACCACAGTGCTGGCCTGAAAATTTAAGAAATTTATTAGAAATTATTTCTTTCTAAAAATGTATTTATAGGGGCCATTACTATAGCTTATTAGGTTAAGCTTCCAGCTGTGGTGCCATCATTCTATTTGGGCGCTGATCTGAGTCCCAGATGCTCCACTTCCAGTGCAGCTCCCTCCTAATGTGCCTGGGAAAGCAGCGGAAGATGACCCAAGCTCTTGGGCCCCTGCATGCATGTGGGAGAGCCAGAAGGAGCTCCTGGATCCTGGCTTCAGATCAGCTCAGCTCTGGCCATTGTTTTGGGTCATGAACCGATGAATGGAAGACCTTTCTCTCTGTCCCCCAGCCCCGAATTCTGCCCTCAAATAAATAAATAATTAACTCTTTTAAAAAGTACTTAAGTGTTTATTTACTTATTTTATTGAGAAGCTAGAGGGACAGAGAAAGATCTTCTACCACTGGTTCACTCCCCAAATGCACACAACGGTCTGAACTCAGCCAAGCAGAAATCAGGAAGTCTAAAACTCAGTGCTGCTCTTACCTATGGGTGGCAGGGCCACAAGAAATAGAAATGTCAAGGTTGCCTCCAGGGCAATGCCTTCCTGAATTAGCAGGAAGCTGGACTTGACAATGGATCTGAGCATTCCAACCTAGGATGTGGGCATTCTAGTTCTATCTTAACTGCTTTGCCAAGTGCCCTTTTCTGAAAAAAAGAAAGTTTACTTTGGTGAAAATTTTAGCAGTACCGGCTCTGTGGCATAGCAGGTAAAGCCACTCCCTGTATCCCATATGGGCGCCGGTTCGAGTCCTGGCTGCTCCTCTTCCGATCCAGCTCTCTGCTATGGCCTGGGAGAGCAGTGGAGGATGGCCCAAGTGCTTGGACTGCTGCACCCACATGGGAGAGCCGGAGGAGGCTCCTGGCTCCTGGCTTCGTTCTGATCGGCCCAGCTCTGGCCATTGTGGCCAATTGGGGAGTGAACCAGCACATGAAAGATACCTCTCTCTCTCTCTCTCTCTCTCTCTCTCTCTCTCTCTCTCTCTGCCTCTCCTTCTCTGTGTAACTCTGAGTTACACAGTAAAATAGATAAATCTTTAAAAAAAAGAAAATTTTAGATTAACTCTTTCTGTTCATGTTCCATTTTGAGTAAAGCACTTGGATGATTATCTGGATCTGTCCCTCGCTATTATTTTTATTACTACTAATACTACTATTAGAATATAAAATCTATATTTTGAAAAAGTATGGGAAAGATTTTATAGTGAGCTACATTCATTATCGAATGATGCATATATTCTGTACATAAGAAAGATAATTTCCTAGTCTGATACTGGTGTTCTGTAAATTAATTATTTTCTTTAATTAAAGTTTGCTAAAATTTATCATTGCTTTTCATGACCCTTACAATATATCTGCTAAAAGATTATATAAGTAATTATACATTATACATTACATAAGTAATGTAACCAGCATTCAAATATATTTGGATCAGATGAGTTCTATTTAGTATTGATAAAAATAGTCATAATCTGTTCTTATAAAGATACAATTGGAATGGTATGCTTCTGCTGGTTTTGTGTTAGTATCAAAGTATGGAAAACAATATCCCTGCTAACATGTTACACTTCAATTTACATTTTCTGCTTTTCTTCAGAATTGGTTCACATAAAATTTTGTTCACACAAAACAGTTCCCAATTTCCTTATGACAGAATCAGTGAAAGGAAAGGAGGAGGAACTGAGAAGGAAGACGAAAGAACTAATGAGGGAGATGGAGGGATACAGTGGAAAATATATGTGTTTAGCTCAAGGGCATATGCAATTGAAATGATAAAGGATGCAAATATTTGGTACTTGATGTAATCTGAAGAAAATGTACTTGTAAAGGAAAGGTGATTTTCTTGTTTTTATTCACCTTTGTCCAGAATTTCCTCTGTGGTTTACCTTGTCCTGTATTTTAAAGGAAGGGTGCACCTTATTCCTCTCCCATTCACTCACACTGGTGTCACCGGAACTTTTAGAAGCAGCATCTGTCCTCAATGACAGGCAATCTATTATCTTCATGTGATATTGCTATTGTCAGCAAGCGATCTAGGACTTGCTCCCTCATTTCTCTATTCTAAGCCCAACTTGTTCTTTCATTTCTCTATTCTCTTCAAGGTAGGAAACTAATTCTATTATGAAGGAATCTGTAGGACGCACAATTTAATCTTTAGACCTTATAAAAGAGATGGCTAACATTTTTCTGTAATAGCATAGCCAAAATAAGAGTCTTCTATTATCATTTTTAACAGATCATTTGGTAAATTTTCCTTAATTCATATTCTTTATATTTGGAGCTTTCTCCCCAATTGGTTACTGAACAACGTCTCTTTGTTTCTCCTTTCTTTTTTAGTGTTTTCTTGCTTGTTTCACTGACCTCTACTCAGTGTGACATTTTGTGTAATGTGTGTCACCAATACCTTGGATTGCACATGTCTCTCTCTCTTGTCAAGCCTTTCCAGTAAAGATGCCTCTTATGTGAAAGAAATACCCTCCTCAGATTGCTTATGCCTTGCTTTTCAATCCACTTTCATGACTATTTGCAAATATTTTTAGAATGTCTTTTATGATAATGTATAAAGACAGTTTTCTGAAAAAGGCAAAATTGACTGCTATGTCTGCTAAATCTCTTGAGACAGATTTCCTCATGTGCTATTTAGCATTGCTCTGAATTGTGTACTGTAGTTGTAGGTCTCCCACAAGCTGGTAGTTTTGTGTGCAATGGCCAGGCATCTTGTTTTAAAGTCCAGAATGAAGAGCCAAGTTTTCACTGCTATTTAGGTTGGCTTTTAAAATATCTCCTATACGCTATTTATTTCTCTTGAAATTGTTGTGTTTTTTTTTCAATTACTCTTTATAATACTTTTAGAGTAACTTTAAAAACATTTTCACAACTAAAACTGGATTCCTAATTAATCATTCTTTGACACCTTGAAATTTAATTCTGTTGACATTCCCACATGAATTTAGAATCTTAGAGCTTTTTAATTTCCTAAGGTGACTGGATATAGAAAATGTGATACACACACCTACACACACACACGCACACGCACACACATGATAGACTATTATTCAGCCATAAAAAAGGATGATACCCTGATGTTTACAATTAAATAGATGGAACTGGAGATCATTAAGTGATATTAAGTGAAATAAGTTAGAAACAGAGAAGCAAAAAACACATTTTCTCTCATATATGGAGGTTAATGTACAGAGTATAAAAATGTGTAAATATCATATTATTTGGCATATAGATAGATATATGTTTTCACTCAATTATAGTCTCTACATAATAATATACACTTATTTCCCCACTTTGATTAATGTCATGAATTCCTTATTCTGTGATATCAATACCCCTGTTTTCAAGCAGAATGATATGTATGTATATGTATATAACATGTATATACATAATGAATGAAACAAAATGTTAAAAATGATTAAATCTAAAACAAAACAAAAAGAATGAGAAAAAACCCAAGCAACAGATAACATCCAATGCTAGAGTGGACACTTTACAATAGGACCTCTCAGTGTTTTCTTGTTGAGAAAATGGCATGAGTATTTCCTAGGGTAAAATGGCATGAGTATTTTGGAAGTGAGTTTGATAGTTTCCTAAAAAACTAAGTATAGTGTTCCCATATAACCCAGCACCATTTAAATTGTTATTTAATTAAGCATGATGAAAAATATGTTCACACAAAAAATATACACAAATGCTTGTAATAAGTTTATACATAACTGTGGCAAAGTGGATGCAATCAAGATGTTCATTAAAAGGTAGGGACTAGATAAACTGTAGTACATCTGTACAATGGAATAGAATTCAACTGTTTAACAAAGTGAGAAGTCAAGCCACTGAAACATGTTGAAAAATCTTACATGAATATTACTTAACGAAAGAACCCAGTCTGAAAAGACTTTCTACTACATGATGCCAATCATGCAACATTCTAAGGAAGGTAAAACATCAGAGACAATAAAAAAGATCAGTAGTGTATAAGAATTTTGGATGAAGAGGGAATAAATGCCCTAGAAATATTCTGTGCATCACCTATGCATCAAAAGTTATTGGTAGACACATGACATTAGCATCTGTCAAAACCCATATATCTATATAATTCAAGACCAAAATGTAAAAGTGAGTGTTGTGGGTTAAGACAAGATTGGGACATCTGCATCCCATACTAGAATGCCTTGGATGGAGAACCACCTCTGCTTCTAATGCAACTTCCTGATAATTCATACTTTGGTTGACAGCAGATGATGGCCCAAGTATTTGAGCCCCTATAATCAATATGGAAGACCTAGGTGCAATTCCTGGTGCTGGCTTTGTGGACATTTGGGGAGTGAACCAGCAGAAGGAAGACCTCCCTCCCTCTCTTTCCTTTCTGTTACTTTGACTTTCAAATAAATGAAAAATAAACTTTAGGAAATCCATTTTCATCTCTCTATGTCCTCACATGGAAGAATGGGCAAGGCAGTGCTCTGGAACCTCATTTATACAACCACAAATTGCATGAGTGCTTTACCCTCATGGTTTAAGCACTCAGACTATAGCACAACTTATTAAAAGTTTGTCTATAAATAATTTCAAATAATTGAAGAAATATAGAATATGTTGACAGGAATTTTTTTCTCTTTTAGTTTAGGTCTAGGGGTTGGGAGCCTGAAAATAAACAGAAAGATATACAAGAGAAACTACAATGTTAATTTACTTGTCTATGTTGGAGTATATTTACATTAGATATATATTATATTTATATTATGCAATTTATTATATATATATATAAATAAAATTAAAACATAATTAAATGAGTTTCAGGGCTTCCATGGGACAGTAGAGGTGATTTGAATGGTAAATGTTAAAAAATTATTTTTTTATTTGGAAGAAAGGATAAACTCCCATTCAGAGGTTCACTCCCCAAATCCCCAGAATATCAGGGGCTGGGCTGGTCCAGAGTCAGGACCTGGGAACTCAATCCAAGACTTTTCACATGGGTGTCAGGGCTGAGTCATATCTGCTGACTCCCAAGATCTGCATTAGCAAGATGCTAGAACTGGTTACCAGACCAGGCAACAAATCCATGCATTTTGATAAGGGATGTGGGAGTGTAAAAGGCATCTTAACTTGAGTCAGCCACTAGGTCAAATGTCCACTTCTCTATTAGTTTTTTTATGTTAATGAAAGAGGACAATCTTTCTTCTTGGAAGACCAGTTTCCTGAAAATCCTTTTAGAGAGGTTAATGGCAGCTATATTTGGGGAAAGTTTTGCTTTAGGCCGACAAAAGAAGTTCCGATAAAATTTCTTTTACATATTTTGTAGTTCAAATGTCAGAGTAAAAGCCATAACCCCTATAAATTCTTAGTTGGAATAGATTCCTGTAACAAAAAATAGATTAAAAAGAGAAAAAGAAACAAATTCATTAGCACACATAAGATATATATATATATATATATATATATATATATATATATAATCTATCTATCTATCTATCTATCTATGTATACATGGATAGCTTTTGTCTTCCAAATCTCTGTTACATTTATGTGAATAGAGGAAGGGTGAAACAGTCTCTGTATACATTTCTTCTGAATTGCTTTCAACTCAACAAACCTTCGTGTTTTGGTCTTCCATAGGGTTTCATTTGAAATAATTTTATATAAATTTTGTGTGCTTAACAAGGTCCTCGTAAATGTTAGAACTAATACCTTAAAAATCTGCATGTTTTAAAATGCCATAGGATTCCAAAATCCCTTAAGCTGGCTGATAAAAATAGCAACTTAAATGTTATAAAGACCAAATAGATAAGATTAAGTACTGAAGTGATCACATAGATAGGATCAAGTGAAAAGTGATCATATAAATAGGACTAAGTATATGGAAACAACAATAAACAGAATTAAATAGGATAGAAGGCTCTGACATGGGAAGCAGTCCATACAGCAGATTCACGGAAGGACAATTGCTTTAGGTAGCACTCCAACCTCAGAATCAGCCCCTAAGGCATTCCAGTCATGCTGGGAAGCCCAGGAGGAGCACATCAGGCATGGAAAACCAACACGCTCCAGTGAAAAACATCCTATACAAAGGACCCCTAGGTGTGAGACCCCAGAGGAAAGACAGGGTCACCAAAGAAAGATGTACTTTTCTCTGAAGGGAGGAGAAAAAGCCTTCCACAGTCAAGACAGATCATTTTAAGAGCCTTGGGCTATTACTGATGTAATTCTTAAGAGTGTTACTTGCTAAATAAACAACAAAGATCACTGTGTACTAACTTCCCATGCAGGACTTCTGTCCCCAAAGAGTTGTACCATAGAACTTAAGAGTAAAACTTGTTCAAGAATCTCTTCCTTTTAGTATATTAAAAGGAAGATATTATTATGTTTCAGAAGTTATAGTTATGTCCAAGAGCTCACAAAATAAGTACCATCCTTGAGTTCTTCTTTAAAGATGATTAAGTTTTTAAAAGGGAAAAAGGAGCAGAAAGGAAGGGAAAAGAGGAAGGGAAAAAAAGTGAAATCACCTTCAAGAAGCAATAATAGATCAGCCCTTGTATAGACAGTGGAGTAATACTTCTCTTATTTTTTCTTACTCCACTTGTTCTTTTTTTTCTTTTTGTTTATTTTTATTTATCTTTCTTGGATAAACAAAAAAGCAGGAAGGAGCAGGAAGAATGGGTAGGAGAGTGGGCATTTATGAGACATGTGCAAGTTAAAAATAAATAAATATTAAAATTCTGCATGTTTTTACATTTTAAGTCTGAGTATGAAATGTTTCCACAGTTATTCAACTTTTTACAGAATTTACATTTGTGGCATAGTTCTTGTTTCTAAAATTAATTTTGTTTATATGAAAGGCAGAGAGATTCAGAGTGAGGGAGAGGGAGAGTTTGAAAGACTGACAGAGGAAGGGTGAGAGGACTCTGCTATCCAATGGTTCACTCCCCCAATGTTCACAACAGCCCCAGGAGGTACCAGGCCAAAACAAGGATCTAGGAACCTAAGTCAGGTCTCCCACATGGATGGTGGAACACAAGTATCTGAGTCTTAAAAAGCTTTCTCCCAGAGTGTACATTACAGGAAGCTGGAATTGGAAGAAGAGCGGGCCTTGAGTTTAGGCATTTCAATATCACACTAAGATGTCCCCAGCAGCCTTTTAACCACTGCATCAAATGCCCACCCTTATTTTTACATTTGATAAGGCCATCAAGATATATTTAGTGAGACTTGTGTGAAGAGTCAAAGAAATTTCTCCCTACTCTGAATATTTTTGTCTTTAAGTCAGCTGAAATAAACTGTCAATAGATCAACAGGAGAAAAAAATTTTACAAGCATATTGATGTGTGCACATGTACATACATGAGAACTTATAAAACACGAAACTCTGGAAATAACTGGAAGAAACATCCCCAGCCATGCTGAGATTATGAGTGATTTCCTGAGCTTTCAGTTTTGGTGGTGCCTTTGTTAGAAAATCGAGTGACTATATTCATGTCTATTTCTGAACTCCCAGTTATGTTGATTCATAGGTCTTTGCCACGGTACCACTCTTTCCTGAGCATTATGGCTTTAAAATAAACCTTAAAGTATGTCAGTGTAAAAAAAAAAAAATGAAACTCAAAAAGTATCAAAAGGTATGAGTTTCAATACCATTTTCATAGGAGAAAAGGAAGTAGGGGGCTTTCAGCAGTTTTAGAGGGGTAGTAAATGATTCTTAAGGCAAATAGGTGGGTCCAAAGAAAACAGCCTGGCACAAAGTTCCTGTTGGCTTCAGGTGAGACACTTTTGGTCTCTTCTGTGTCATTTTATCCACTTATTTAATGAAGTTTCATAACCATTGTATTTTTTTTTTCTGAGATCTAATTTTGTGAGATAATGAAATTAGGAGAAAGCCTCTCTGTATTTCAGGGCAGAAAGAAGATCAAAGATGATTGAAACAGGACATGGGTGTAGGGGATGGAGAAGCTCAGAGTGACCTTAGTTCTTAGACAATAACTCCAGCTAAGCATAATCGAAGCACCTAGTTTGGAGTATTACCTTCTTTCTTTTTTTTTCATTTCTTGTTTTATTATATTTTCATCTATTTTAAGGACTACAAATTTCAGAAGCACAACTTTAGGAATATAGTTATTCTTCCCACCATATCTGCCCTCCCACCCACACTCCTACCTCTCCTCCTCTTCCTCTCCCCTTGCCAGTCCCATTCTCCATTAAGATTCATTTTCAATTAACTTTGTACACAAAAGAACAACTTTATACTAAGTAAAGGTTTCAAAAATTTGCACACACACACACACAAACTGAGAACTGGTTTTACAGTTAACTCTCAATACAACTCATTGAGGACAGAGGTCCTGCATGGGGAATTAGTGTTCAGTGACTCTTGATGGAGTTTTACTTTCAAAGCCCCAACACCTGGATTATCAGATAAAATTCTAAATGAAAGTTTAAGTTATTTGTATTTATTTTAAATATATGTACATTTATGCTAAGATTGAAAATAATACTGAAAATAATTTTAAGTTGATTTTTACACTGATGCAAATAATTTGAGGGTCTGGTGCTGTGGTGTAGTGGGTAAAGCCACTGCCTGTAGTGCCTGCATCCCATGTAGGTGCCGGTTCGAGTCCCGGTTGCTCCTCTTCCAATCCAGCTCTCTGCTATGGCCTGGGAAAGCAGTAGAGGATGGCCCAAGTCTTTGGGCTCCTGCACCCACGTGGGAGACCCGGAAGAATCTCCTGGCTCCTGGCTTTGGGTAGGCGCAGCTCCAGCTGTTGTAACCATCTGAGGAGTAAACCAGTGGATGGAAGACTCTCTCTCTCTCTCTGCCTCTCTGTGACTCTGCCTTTCAAGTAAATAAATAAATCTTTAAAAAATAATTTGAGAAGTGTCTTTCAGAACTTTCTATAAAAATTAAGTATGAAATTGTCAACTGTTATGTTTCAACATGAGAAAAGATCTCTGCTGAATGCTTTTTTTTTTTTTTTCAGGCAGAGATTTAACCCACTGTATCACTTTGATGTTCTCTAAGAATAGTTTATTTATTTATTTATTTGACAGGTAGAGTTACAGACAGTGAGAGAGAGACAGAAAGGTCTTCCTTCCATTGGTTCACTCCCCAAATGGCCACTCCCTGCTGTGGCCCGGCAGGGCAGTGGAGGATGCAAGTGCTTGGGCACCTGCACCTGCATGGGAGACCTGGAGGAAGCACCTGGCTCCTGGCTTCGAATTGACATAGCACTGTCTGTAGGGGCCATTTGGGGAGTGAAACAACGGAAGGAAGACCTTTCTCTCTGCCTCTCTCTCTATCACTGTCTAACTCTACCTGTCAAAAAAAAAAAAAAAAAGAATTGTGTTTGCAAACCTGTAACTTCAGTTTGTAATTCTCATCTACCCAAATTAATATTTCAGTTCCCAGTGGTAGAACAGTGCTTGGCATAAGCTATCTACATGCATGTTAAGTAGGAACACAGATGAAGAAATGCTTGCTCAACTAGAACTAATTTGTATGTATATTTATTCCATAGGCAAAGAAGAAAATATAAACTGATTTTTAAATGGCTATAGATAATTTCTCTCTGAATTATTTCACAATAATACTTGCCGGTTTATATGAAAGAGTAATTATTTATATCTGTGTTCATTCCCCAAAGTGTTCTGGTTTGAGCAATAAAGTGCATGGTTCTTCTTACATTCCATAGTGGGTACTCAAGTATATAGGAGGGAAATTATATAGAAATGCCTGAATTGCCTCACTCTTTTCATATCTTTCCTGACGCCTTAGTTAAATGACTTTAAATCCCTGAACTAAATAATTTTCTTATACGAATATGAGGTCTTTACCTCCAAATATTACTTTGTTACATAAACCTGATGCCAAAATTTTCATATAATTGACTTACTTGAGCCAAGAAACTGAAAGTGCTAAAAAACTCAGATGAGATGCTCTGATATGCAGTACTTTAAATATTGCCACACATTAATGTGTTATTGGGAAAGGACAATAGAAGCTCCTCATTTGTGACCTTCCAATACTTGCCTAGATAGTTCTTCTTTTAGCTGGTTCTGCTTTGTAAACTGTTGGCATAATAATACTATAATGCTAGGCAAAGAATTTTTTTCTGAGTTCCACAGATTATTCAGTGAATTTATGGACCTGAGCAGGTAATAGGAACTTCAGATTGGTAACCAGCTGTTGAGAAGATTGGGTTGTCCATGGACTCCCAAACTCAGATAGTGTCTAGAGTGAGGACACTTTTGGAAATCTATGCCTTTAACCTGTGAAGTTTGGTTGAACATCAAATGTTTGGTGTCAGAAGTTATTGCAAAAAATGTATTTCAAAATGAAGTATATAAGTCTATAAATTATTTCCTTTTTTTGTGCAGATTTCATCTGAGATGGTCTCATATGTCTAATTTCGCTTTTAAGTCCTGCTTTTAGATTATTATTGCAAAATTTTTTGCGCAGACCACTAATTAGAGATTATTTCACCTATTACTTATTTTAGTAGTTTTATAATGTCAAATTTTACATTAATCCTGTATTCTGTTTTTTTTTTTAAGATTTATTTATTTATTTGAAAGTCAGAGTTACACAAGGGAAAGAGAGGCAGAGAGAGAGAAAGAGAGAGAGAGAGGTCTTCATTCTTTTGTTCACTCCCCAGATGGCCGTAAGGGCCAGAGCTGTGCTTATCCAAAGCCAGGAGCCAGGAACTTCTTTCTGGTCTCCCACTCTCCCACTTGGGTGCAGCGACCCAAGGCCTAGTGCCATCCTCTACTGTTTTCCCAGGCCATAGCAGAGAGCTGGATTGGAAGTGGAGCAGCCGGGTCTGGAAACGGTGCCCATAGAGGATGCCGGCACTGCGAGTAGCAGCTTTGCCTGTTATGCCACAGCACCGGCCCCCCATATTCTGTTCTGAGTTGAGTTTTGTATATGGCAAGATATAGGTCTGTTCTCATTTTTCTACATTTAGACTTTCACTTTTTCAACACCATTTACTGAAGGAGTGAGTATGTGTTCTTGGTTGCTTGGGCAAATGCTATTTTATGGTAATTATTTGGATTTATTTCTGAATTCTTTATTTAGCTCTATTGGTGCATGTGTCTATCTTTGTGCCATTTATCATGCTGTTTTGATGACTGTATCTATGAAGTAAAGTTTGAAATTGAGTAGTGTGATAGCTCCTTTGTTTTTTTTTTACTTGATTACTTTAACTATTTTGAGTATTTTGTGGTTTCACATGGATTTTAGGATTTTTTGGTTGTATTTCAGTGAATATGAATGTGGTATTTTGATAGGAATTACACTGAATATGTATATAATTTTGAGTTGTATGGAAAATATAACAACATAAATTATTCTAATCCATGAACAAAAAGTGTTATTTAATTTATGTGTCCTACTCATTTTTAATCAATATTTTATTTTTCATTGTAGGGATTTGTGCACAACCAACAGAATGAAAAAAATATTCACAAATGATATACTTGAAAAAGCTTAATATCCACAATATACAAAGGATCAAATGTAATAGCAATAATAATAATAATCCAATTTAAAAACAGGCCAAAAATATACATAGGCCATTTGGGGGGTAAACCAACAGAAAAGGAGGAACATTCTTTCTGTCTCTCTCTCTCACTATTTAACTCTGCTTGTCAAAAACAAAACAAAACAAAAAAGAAGTTATAAATAATCAATAGGTTTATTAAAAAAGGGTCACCAATCATCAGGGAAACACAAGTAAAACCACCATGAGGTATTACCTCACTCCACTTAGAATGACTATTACATAAAAAAGCTATTAAAGCAAGAATGTATGGAAAGAGGAAACCTTACAAATGAATTGTGGGGAGGTAAATTAGAAAACAATACAAAGGTTCCACAAAAAATTTAAACTATAACTACAATATATGATCCATTAATTTCACTACTAGAATAAATGAAATCAGCATATTTAATATACGTACTCCAATGTTTATTGCAGGACTTGTCAAAAAATAGCAGATACTAAATAATCAAACTAGAAATTCATTAATAAATGAATGCATAAAATCTGTGAGGTATATATATATATATATATGTATATATACAGTGAAATACCACTCAGTAATGACAAAAAGAATAGAATATTGTCATTTGCAACAACATGGATGGACCTGGAGATGGTTATGTTAAGTGAAATAAACCAGGCACACAGAAACAAATACTATAACATTTCATTACTATGAAAACTCATTATGAGTTCAGAATGTAAGACCCCCGACAGGTGTCTCACACTTTTACCGACCCCAGAAACACGATTCCAATCCAATCGCTGCAAGTGCATGAGGAAGTTTATTACATCTGCGCAGATGGGCCATCTCTGTGCAAGAAGAGAGGCACTGATCATCAACCGCACAGCGTATTTAAGATTGAAAACCACAACATTAGCATATCTCCATAGCATGACACAAAGAATCACAAGATAAACCGCAGCATGACAAACCATCATAAGATCCAGGGTGAGGGTACAAAAGACCTTAAGCAAGCATAAACACGGGGTCATCATAACCAAAAACTTAACATAGCTCCTAAAATAATAATCATATGCTCAATTATCTCATAAACGCATTAGCACAATCATCACATGCTACAAATTTAACTAAAGTTCAATTAGCTCATGAAAGCATTTTGCAAGCCCAGCTATTTTGTACAAAAGCAGAACAATATGCAGTTAGCCAAGCGACTCCATTTTAAACCCAGGCTGCCTAATTTCTTTCTTTAAACCTGTCTAATTTCCTTCATTCCCCCCTTTTCTTTTGGTCAAATTTTAATCTTAAAATTTTAGGAATTACTTTTTAAATTTTGTCCCATATTGGTAACAATTTTTTTGTTTCATAGGGGAGTCTGATCAGAAAACAGGTGCAAGGAGGGCCACCATATCCCAGAAGGGGCCACGCGGGCCACACAACCTCAGCGGTACCAGATATTACCTCCCACGTGATCTTTATTGGGATATGTGGGCTGCCCATCACCGGGGTAAAACAATACAGCCAATCTTATAAGCACAAAAGCAAGTCTGCAGGGTAGGGGAAGTAGGCCCCGCAGAATACAAAGTTACAAAAAGGCATCAAAATTCAAAAACAGAAAATACAACAGAGACAAAAAAACAGAAAACACATTCCTAAAGAAGTCATACAAATTTGGATTAATACCTGGTGCCTGTTCAGCTGAATTGACCCAAATACTTTCTGTGACTTTCACACACCCTCTTCGACTTACTTTAAACATTTTACCATTTCCATTTTAGTCTAGAGTAAACTAGCCATCCGGATAAAGTCATTCTGACAAACCATGTCCTTTCCTTATATAAAAAGCTCTCTCTCTTTTAAACCCTTTTCACCAACAATACTCTTTTCTTTTATGTCCTTCATTTTTAAACTTTGGCACTGCTGGGTCAGGACCAAGGTATGGGTGATAAACACTTCTACTTTTAATAAACTAAAGAAGTCTATTCATTATGCAGGGTCAGCAATACTTCTTCTTTAGCAATAACAGTATCACACAGATTTATTTGGTAACTTCCAGAAAAATCTCTTAACCAGAATTATATATAAAGTAGAGCCTCTTCCACTTCTTGCTGGATGGAAAAGGTGACGTTCTGCAGCACTCTGGACGTCTTGCTCGATCCCTGTCCAGGCTGCGGCGTCTTCAGGATATACAGCAAATAATCCTAAGCCAGCATATGTACATAGGCAAACTCGCAGTCACTCATCTTCCGCTGCTCGGAGAGCAGAGCCAAGGACTGCTTCTTCAGGAAGCCTTTAAAGAAAGCCCTAAAAGGCAGACATTTAAGCAAAGCCTGGCAAAATAGGGAAGTTGCAAAAATGTAGCAGCATATAAAAAATATGTAGCATTATAAAAATGTGTAGCAGCAATTTGACCCAGTCTCCAGTGCCAGTCCCCACCATTAATTATATGTTTTTCCTAACTATATCCCCAGTACCTTGGCTACCGCTACCACCATCTGACTTACCCTATAACTTTCTATTTCCAACACCTGTGCCACCATCTGACTTACCCTGGAGACGAAGGCCGGCCCGGTGTCTGACCCCAGTACCTTTGGTAGTCCAAATCAGGGAAACATTGGCGCAATTCTTCTTCCTGGTCGATAAAGCCTCTGTCCATTTTGAGTTCCCCGTGGGTAGTGGCGAGAGCGTACCTGCTGTTCTTGTGCATTGCCACCCGCTCCTTTTTCTTAGCTGCACGGAGTGCATGGTCCATAGCGATCAGCCCTGCCTGCAGAGCAGAGTCCTCGGGGGGTTGAAGGTGGAAACCCAGACGTGTCCCAATGAGGGAGGGGCCGAGGGGCCGCTGTCGCCCAGTCTCACCACTCCGCTGCTGTCATCTTTTCTCTTGTCGTCTTGCAGGGGTCGTTTCGGTCAGTTCAGTCTCGTGTGGCAGTCGTACACCACTTGACTCCCGTTGTTAGTCGGACCTTAGGCAGACTTGTCCTTTTGGGCACTTCTCTGTGCTTTTGCCAGTCTCCGGGGGTCCCTGCTTACCCTGATTCTCCCTTACTCTGCTTCCTGTTAACTGTGGTGGTCAGGATCCTAGTTAGTTCCTCTTTCTTAGCCCATTTTAAACTTCCCCTTTTTTAACTAAAAAAACTTTAACCCCTTCAGCTAAACTCCTCAGGGGAGTCTGGCAGTAGAGACTGAATCTTTTACAAAATTCCATTTAAGTGTAGTAAAATTAATGTTAGTAAAACAGGCCCTGCAAGTCCTGTCAGGGCTTGCCTTCCCAGTTATATGGAGGAGGAGGACGGCCAGTTAGAACGGGCCGGGGGTCCTCCCTCCTCTGCTTCATCCTCCTCTGTTTTATCGGATTTTTCCTTCTCCATTTCTCTTCTGGTTTCCAAAAAGGGCACCAATGTCAGGAGCATAAAAAAAACAGTACCATTTCAATAAACAGACATGTTGAGGCGCACACAGTCCAATTAACAAATGAGCTAACATTTTGCATTAACCATTTAATTATTACATTTTTGTAGGTTTGTACAATCTTAACTATTTGTTTCCCTTTTGGCTAGACCTCCCGTTTGATCCACATTTGAACTAGCAATACATTTGAACTAGCAACGCCTGGTTGTTTAGCGTTAGCTGGACGGAGACTTCATCGGTCCCTCTTTAAAGGATCTGGCTTCTGAGCCAGAGACTGGAGCAGCTAGAAAGAAACATGTTTATAGCTGAAGTTTAGCACTTTTAATTTAAACAGCCGATTGGTTATTATCTCTGCAAGATGAGAGATCTCTTTTTGACATCTCCAGGGGCCCTCTGGGGGTGTCAAAAGTTCGGATAATTTAGAACTTGGATTTTTAGAAAGTCTGTGAATAACTGATTCAGTAGACACTGTTAAAATAGACATTACAATTTTTGCAAAAACAGATTTTAAAACTTAAACCATTTTTAGGTATTTTGTTGTAACAGAAAATCAGACTTTAACTTTAGGTCAATGTAATTTTGGCATTAGCACTTAACCCAAAGAAAACTCTGTAAACAATTCTAAAGTTGCAAACCCTTTAAAACTTTTTATGACTTGCTTACATTTTCTGAAACTTTATACCTGTAGTTACTTTTACATAGTCTTAAATTGTTATGTATAAACAATCTATGAAAATACATGTTAACAAACTCAAACAGTTTCTCCTATCAAATTTAAGATGTGAAAAGTACAATACATTTTTTTTACATTTTGCTTAGCATTGATGCCTAGATGGCTTAAGACACTGAATTCTGAATTAAAAGTCAAAATTACATTTCCATGCTTTTAAGTAACATAAGAATAACTCCTCCTGAACAGCAAACATGGGCACAACTTTGAAAAGACAGCATAGGTCTGACACCATTTATAACATTTTAATATATTTTACATAATCTAAATTGACTCAAGCAGCGGTTACTTTAACAAATTTTAGAGTCTCATCCTTTGAGAGTTCCAGGGATCCGACTGGAAGCCCAAAGTTGGAAGACTCAGTTTAGAATTTAAGCTGTCAGAGTCAAGCAGTTTGGCCAACAATTAGTACACTTCTAATCAATTGGGTAATCACTCAAACACTGAAAACAGATAAACAACATAAACAACTTCGCGTTGCAGTTTTCCCAATTAAGACTCATAAAGTAAGACTCAAAGATGTAGTTAATTCCTGTCCCATATTGAAGGGGAAAGGCAAATAAGGAAAGTATATTAAAACGCAAAAAACAACCACAAGACTCACAAATCACAAGACTTTACAAAGACACTGCGCACAACACTGGAACGAGACCTGCGCGCCCTAATGAGACGAGACCTGCGCGCAACAAAACTGAAACCAAAACGGGAGTGGCTGCTGCCACCAGCTCTTCTCCCGGGGAAAAAACCCTACTGAATCCTAACCAGAGCTTCCGATGAGAGCGAAGCGGCTGCCACCCGCCACGCTCCCCTGGTAAGCTTAATAATGGGAGCGAAGCGGCTGCCACCCGCCAGGCCCCCCCCAGAATACCGCCAATGGAGCGTCCTCCAAGGGCCTGAGCCAGGGGTCTTGACACGTCTGTCCTTCCTACTACTGGCTCAATACAGATACAGGTCCTGCAGGCACAATTTCAGTAAAACATAAACCTCCGGTACGTCAAGCGCCCCGGGAAGAAAATAAAATAATAACAAAATCAACAAAACACACAAAAACACTTAAAACAGCAAAAACTTACCTCCGATTGGAAAATGGAGCGTGGGTCTGGGGTCTCGAATCTCGGTGGGACCTCCAAGAATGTAAGACCCCCGACAGGTGTCTCACACTTTTACCGACCCCAGAAACACGATTCCAATCCAATCGCTGCAAGTGCATGAGGAAGTTTATTACATCTGCGCAGATGGGCCATCTCTGTGCAAGAAGAGAGGCACTGATCATCAACCGCACAGCGTATTTAAGATTGAAAACCACAACATTAGCATATCTCCATAGCATGACACAAAGAATCACAAGATAAACCGCAGCATGACAAACCATCATAAGATCCAGGGTGAGGGTACAAAAGACCTTAAGCAAGCATAAACACGGGGTCATCATAACCAAAAACTTAACATAGCTCCTAAAATAATAATCATATGCTCAATTATCTCATAAACGCATTAGCACAATCATCACATGCTACAAATTTAACTAAAGTTCAATTAGCTCATGAAAGCATTTTGCAAGCCCAGCTATTTTGTACAAAAGCAGAACAATATGCAGTTAGCCAAGCGACTCCATTTTAAACCCAGGCTGCCTAATTTCTTTCTTTAAACCTGTCTAATTTCCTTCAAGATTAGGTAGCAATATTATATTCTGAGTTTCCAAATTGCTAGAAGAAAGAATTTTGAATGTTATCATCATAAACCATAGATAAACGTCTGATATTCAGGTAGATAAGATGTCCTGATTAAGCGGGGAGTGGCAAGATGGCAGAATAGGAAGGGAACACATTGATAGTTCAGCAAGACACACAGGTTAATAAAAGTGGAGATACTGCAGGGTCAAGGAAGAGTAGGGGAAGAAACAGCAGAGGAAACTCTTCCGGAACTAGCGATTCACAGTGGACCTGCGTGGAGAGCGTGGGAGCCCAAGTTCGGGACACCAGCGACAGACTCAACGCACCAGCGCTGGAACGCGAGGTGAGCCGAACCTCAATAGCCTGAGACACCAGCAGGCAAGCAGAAAGAGGAGACTAGAGGGAACGAGGCTTGAAACTACGTGGGGAAAAGCTCACCAGGCTAACTAGAAGAGAGAGAGGAAAAAAAAAAAGTGACCGAAACGGACACGAGTTTCTCTCTCTCCGCTCACCCCTCAAGGGCGAGCAAGACAAAGAGCAGGCGCCATTTTGGACATACGTCATAAGCAGGGTGACCTCAGGTCTGCACCGGCCCTGAGCCTAGCAGAAAAACCTGACTCTGGGGGGAGGGGTGAAATAACTGGAGATTAGCATCTAACTTGGCAACCCAGTGGGAGACTGCAGGAGAATTGGAGCCCACCCCAAGGGCAGCAGAGATTCCCTGTGTGGTCCTTGGGAAAGAGCTTCCAATCTCTGGCTCCTGTGGATATATCATTTGCCTGCTAACTACCTCCAATTACGTTCAGCTGTGCGGAATTACTTCCCTTTCGAATCAACAAAAGAAAGAGAGATTTACCACACCTAACCTGGGAGTGTCATCCTTGACACACCCTCAACCCTGAGGAACCAAACACAGCTCTCAGTCCACACTCATCTCAAGCCTCTAAGGCTCCACCAAAAGCAGACAGTCCACTTAATCTAGAGTCATAGTATAACAAGAAAAAAAAAACACCACAGTGAAGAAACCAAATATCTCCAACATGCCATACAACAAACGCAAAAACCGAGGTAACAAGAACAAGGAAGACACTATGACGCCCCCAAATGAAAAAGACACCCCAACTCAAGATTATGAAGATGATGAGATCGAAGAAATGCAAGAAGGGGATCTCAAAAAATTGATAAGAACATTAAGAAGTTCTCAAAAACAAATTCTTGAACTACAGAAAACCTTAAAGGACAAGATAGAAAATCTCTCTCGTGAAAGTGAAATATTATGGAGGAATCAAAATGAAATGAAACAAGTAGTGGAACAACAAACAGTGATAGTGACGAGAAATCATAATGAAATGAAGAATTCAATAGATCAAATGACAAACACATTAGAGAGCCTTAAAAACAGAATGGGCGAAGCAGAAGAGAGAATATCAGACTTAGAAGACAGAGAACAGGAAAGGAAACAGGAAAACCAAAGAAAAGTAGAAGAAATTAGAAATCTAAAAAATATTGTCGGGAATCTACAGGATACTATTAAAAAACCCAACATTCGGGTTCTAGGAGTTCCTGAAGGCATGGAGAGGGAGAAAGGATTAGAAGGCATTTTCAGTGAGATACTAGCAGAAAATTTCCCAGGTTTGGAGAAGGACAGAGGCATCTTAGTACAGGAAGCTTATGGAACCCCTAATAAACATGACCAAAAGAGATCCTCACCACGACATGTTGTAATCAAACTCACCACAGTGAAACATAAAGAAAAGATCCTAAAAGGTGCAAGAGAGAAACGTCAGATCACTCTTAGAGGATCTCCAATTAGACTCACAGCAGACTTCTCATCAGAAACCCTACAAGCTAGAAGGGAATGGCGAGACATAGCCCAGGTACTAAGAGAGAAAAACTGCCAGCCCAGAATATTATATCCTGCAAAGCTCTCATTTGTGAATGAAGGTGAAATTAAGACTTTTCATAGCAAACAGAAACTGAAAGAATTTGTTGCCACTCATCCTGCCCTGCAAAAGATGCTTAAAGATGTGTTACACACAGAAACACAGAAACATGGTCACCAATATGAAAGAAGGTAATGGAAGGAAACCTCACAGCAAAAGATCACAGGAAGCTCAATTTCTCTTTGACATAGAATTAAACTCTGATGCACTGTTAGAGCAATGTGTTAAAGTAATCTATTATGATCTCTTGATGTCTGTTAAATTCTAATTGTTCAAAAACAGCTGAATTTTTATTAAGAGCTATGGGTTATTTAACTATGTGCTTATTTTCAAAGACTTGAATAATCACCTTGTAACAACGATCAAATTTGGTCTATGTTATGTCATGATTTTAAGGAATCTTATTTCAACCAGATATTTTAGATTTTGATATTGGTCTATTATGCTATGTTATATGTGCGTACATATTGTATGTCCACATGGGGAAATTTTATTAAGAGTTTTATTTTAAATGGCTTTTAGATAAGATTGTCCATAAATTTAAGCTGCTAAAATCAATCAAAGATACATTTTAATTTGTGTGACCTGAATCTGTGTATCATATGTTTTAAACTTGTTGGTAGAAAGAAACTAAAAACATTTTATATGGTTGTGCTTAAGTTTACTGGTTAAACAAACTACACCATCTTAGATATTTAAGAGGTGTTTTCAAATACATGATTCTTAAAATTTATAGAAGGCATTGGATCTTCTGGTAAATGTTTTATTAAGTTCTTATCTAAGGGTTGAAACGGTTTGCTAAGTATTCATGTAATATTGCTATTGTCAGCAAGTGATCTAGGACTTGCTCCCTCATTTCTCTATTCTAAGCCCAACTTGTTCTTTCATTTCGTTATTCTCCTCAAGGTAGGAAACTACTTCTATTATGAAGGAATTTGTACAACACACAATTTAATCTTTAGACCTTATAAAAGAGATGGCTAACATTTTTCTGGAATAGCATAGCCAAAATAAGAGCTTAATTTATAAGCTCATAGCTAGATTCTCTTCGCCATCAGCGAAGTAAACAGTAAATAGAAAAAACCTCCCTTTCAGACCAAAGGGAAAAAAAACTTTTTAAGGGAGAATATAATTTTCCTCATGGGCATTGTCTACCTTAGAAAAACTACTACAGAACATGCCTGTGACTATAGACTTGTAGTTCAGGCCACCGAAGATTAGAGATGGGACATGGGCACTCCCTTGACTTGCATCCTCTGGTCTGCTTTAACACAAACCAGGAGGAAAAGAAAGCTAGGCATCAGAAGCAATGGGTGGCAGGCCTATTAATGGCTGATCTGTACGGTGATCTGCCCTCAAGGAGACCCAACAGGCCAGTCCACTGCAGTGGCTTTCAATGTGGTAAGCCTGGGCTTCAGCAGAAGTCAACTTGTGAAGAGCCCTGGCAGCTCTGCCAAGAGTTGGGTCACTGGAAATGGACCTGCCCTGGAGTCGAAGGATGCCCAGGTCAGAGCCACAGATCTTATTGGCTCCAAGCTGAAAAGCCCTTCACTCAGCCCAACTTCCAAAGTGACCACTGCAGCTGAGGGTATGGTCAAGTAGGGTCAGCAACATTGTAGGCAGAACTATAAATTTCTTGTTAGAGATGCCACCTGCCTTTACCTGGCCAGCTCTCCTCCCAGGCCAGCCAAGTAATGAAAGTCAACAGAGTGCCTTCCCCTAGGAGGTTCACACCTCCCTTAGGATGTACCCCATGTGAAGAGATAGATAGGTCTGGGCCTCTTAACTTACAAGGCCTAAAGCCCACCAGATTATTATCAAGCCCCTTCTATCAGGTTCTATTTGCCTCTCAATCAGAAAACTTAATTGTAGCTTAGACAGCACCTTTCTTAGCTCCTCTAATAATGACTCTGTCCTTTGTTCTAGACCCTGTCTAGTGCACTTGGGCCTCATTCCTTTGTAATCATAACCTCTACTCTACCACCAATGGCTCTACTCCCAACCTGTGTGTACTGATGGTCCTCTTCCCCACTTAATGCTGTATAATTGTTCAGACCTGGTAAATGGTACTCTTAGGATCATTGGTTACTATCCTCACCCTGTCTTTTATGACCTTGTCTAAATATGATCAGAGTCGGGGAACTTGGAAGGCTTCCATAGCCTTGGCAACTCATGATGACAGCCTAGGTTGGTTACTGGTGCCATAAACTAGAGTGTCAATTTGTTGGGTCAACAACAGGAGCCACTGTGCGCTTGCTCCTGATGTGGGATCTCTGTCCTTAATGTACTGTACATTTTGATTTAATGCTATAACTAGTACTCAAACAGTATGTTTCACTTTGTGTTTCTATGTGGGTGCAAACTGTTGAAATCTTTACTTAATGTATACTAAATTGATCTTCTGTATATAAAGAGAATTGAAAATGAATCTTAATGTGAATGGAAGGGGAGAGGGAGTGGGAGAGGGGAGGGTTGCGGGTGGGAGGGAAGTTATGGGAAGGCGAAGCCATTGTAATCCATAAGCTGTATACTGGAAATTTATATTCATTAAATAAAAGTTAAAAAAAAAAAAAAAAAAGATGTCCTGATTAAATCATCATGCAGTGCAAATCTGTTTCAAAATATCATATTGCCTTTCATTATTTCCCATAAATCTATACATTATGTATTAATTTAATATATATATTATATACATACACAAATAAAATGTGGAAATTACATTTGTCTTATAGTTTTAAACATTACTTAATTTCTTTTATTTATTTTAGAGTTGAGTGTAAGAGAAAGAGACCTGCAATGGCCTGGACTGAGACCAGTAAAAACTGTGAGCCTGGTGTGTGCCATACCTGAAAGCTAGAATTGCACCAATACTCAAATCCATACCTCAATATGAGACATGGGCATCTTAACCACTAGACCAAGTGCTCATCTTATTAATCTTTTGACTTTAGGTAAATATAAACATTTAGAGTTGCCTCATATATTTTAGTTTTGCATTATGTGTAAATAATCCGAGGATATTTCAAGATTTTAAAATTTTTGTCTTGATTTTTTCCCCAAAATTTGTCTTCCTTCATTTCATGAAGTTTTTCCAAACTAAAGATAAACTCATCTCATTGAAATACCAAAAATGTCAACATTGTTTTCTTTTTGTGATATGTACCAAGTGGGTGTTAATTAAATATTCTCTGTCTTTCTGTATGTGTGAGTTCCTTAAGTGTGTTCATGCTTCAGTATTATATTTTTTCATCCTTCCCTGTACAAATTTGACACTCAACAACTGGAAAATGAAAAATAAGAGCATCACAGATGCTTTTCCCCTTTCTGAGAGCTGGTGTTATGCAGTCTACAGTTGCATAGTGGTCATTTTCTTTTTCTTTTTTTCTTTTTTTTATACTAGTCTTTTTAATTCACTGGACCAAAAAAAAAATACAATTTCTACCAGAAACATGTCCTCTTAATAATTCATTAATGAATGAATACATGACATGTGATATATACATAGATTTTTAATACAAATAAATAATACTCAGTAATAAAAAGTGGAACATTGTCATTTGCAACAACATGGATGGATGTGGAGATGGTTATGTTAAGATTCTGCAGAATTGGGATATTAACAGTTGCAACTTTACACTGCCTATGTTGTTGCTGCCTGACAACCTCACATGCATTCTGTTCTGTCTTTACCTGCCAAATCCTAACGAGAAATAGCTGGTATTCACAAAATCCTCACTGGCTAAGATACTTCAAACTGTGTAACTTCAAAATTTTAAATTTGTTTTTTGATGAACTCACCTAATATCTCTTGCTTTGCCCTAATAAGCTTAATAAAATCTAGTACATTCTGTCTTAAATTCACAACTAGTAAAACTATTCATCTTGAGTTTATCGATATTAGACATAAACTTTCTTTTTGATAATAAGACTTAATCTGTAAAAGATTTCTTTTTAGTTACTATTAATGATTAACATCAACTTAATTCATGTTATATTACTTTTCCTAAATATTTTCCAATGGAAACAGCTTTGTGGCACAGTAGTATAAGCTGCTACTTGAGATGCCAGCATCCCATATCAAAATGTTGGTTCAAATCCTGGATGCTCTGCTTCTGTTCCAGCTTCCTTCTCATGTATCTATAAGAGCAGTGAATAATGGGCCAAATACTTGGAACCTGCCACGTATATGGGAGACCTGGATGGATTTCCTGGCACCTGGCTTCAATCCGGCCCAACCCTGGCTGTTGTAGCTAACTGGGGAGTTAACCAGAAGATGGAAGATTTCTCAATCTCTCTCTCTCTCTCTTTCTCTCTCTCTCTCTCTTTCAAATAAACAAATGAATAAATAAATAAATATTTTTTAAAAACTCTACCAAAGAACTAGATTTTGCATACAACTTTAATTTTCCATAAGCCTTGCTAGGGCAGGAGCATTGTCTATTTTTCAAAGACAAATCAAAAGTGCCTAGAACAGTCCCAGAAAACAAAGTGGATATCCCATAAGTAAATACTAATTGAATGAATTTTTTTCCTATCAAGTAGACTGAAATGAAAATTTAACTTTTGATAATCCAAAATTTAGGAACCTGATTCTATAATCTGAATGTGAGGTTTCAATTAGTTATGTGAAAATATTAAATATACACCAATTATGTATTCACCACCTAAGAACTCTGTCTGGCAAACTTTTTTTTATTAATCTGGAGTTGGAATGGTAATATTTGTGATCAACCAGAAACAGTGAAAATATTATGTTGTGGTATCAAGCAAGTTAAGAACTGTCTGTTTTACTTGATGGTGTATCAAAAAGCCGTACATAAAACAGGGACTATTCTCAAAGATATTCTAGTGTTGATGATTAGTCAGTAACTTTGTCTACCACCAATAACTTTTAAATTTAGTCTAAAACTTTACTTTCAACTAAAACTTTTATTAGCCAAAATACGGTTCAGAGCACTTATGCTCTTATAAGCAGGTGTTAGTTTAAAAAAAAAAAAATCCAGGTCCATTGTTGATAAACTTTAATTAAATAAAGTTAGACAACTTTTTTTGCTGTAAAACAATTTAAATTATTTAATAAACCACTGGTCAGTATGACTTTGTAAAATTAGACTTACACTAATCAATATTTCCTTAATCTGTTTGAACCTGAAAAAAAAAAAATGTTTCTCTTCTACAGCGCATCTTGTGGGATTGCTATTCTATATATATATATCACACTTTGAGACATCCTGTACAGAATTTATCTTATATCTATCTAATTCTTCTGAACTGATAGTCTTAATTACTGGCTTCTATAATTCAGGGTTCTACTGTTTTGGTTGCTACTACTATAAGGAAGTTAACTTGTAATTTCAGCATTCATGCTGTATTTTTCTAAATTTTTTTTTGTGTATTCATTTATTTGAAAGGGTGAGGGTAAGAGAGAGAGAAAGATTGCGAGAGAGAGAAGCCTTGCTAGTTTATTTATCAAATGTCTGCAAAGCTAGGGCTAGGCCAGTATGAAGCCAGGAATTAAGGCTGGGTCACAATGAAGTCAGGAGCCTGGAACTCATTCTGAATTTCCCATGTGGGTAACAGGGACCCACATATTTGAACCATAACCTACTCCTTCTCAGGGTATGCATGATCAGGAATGTAGAATCAGGCGTAGAGGTGGATCTTGAATCCAGACACTTCTGTATGGAATATGGACATTTTAACCAGCTTAACCACCATTTCATGCACCTGGACCACCTCCACTGTGAAATTTTTGAAATAAAGTGAGAATTTGAAATGAAAAAGTCAACTTATTTAATACATATTCATTTATGAACTACTGCAAAACACTCTGTTAGCATAGAATACATATTAATCAGTTGCCAAGTTTCTTCAAATTCAGAAGTAGACAGAATATTTCTTTTAATGACCTATGATTCACAATTTAAAAATGCTATATCCTTCCTGGATGCATTGTTAATCTTATTTTTACACTTTTATTTACTAGTAATACACATTTCATTTTTAAGCCTTTATTTTTATTTATTTGAAATGCTGAGTGAGATTGGGAGAGAAAGAGAGAGAGAGATTTTCCATTTGCTAGTTCACATCCCAAATGCCCTCAACAGGTGTGACTGAGCCAGACCAAAGCAGAAGCTTGGAACTCCATCCAGGTCTCCTATATATTTGGCAAAATACCCAAGTACATAAGTGATTATCTGATGCTTCCCACATGCATTAGCAGGCAGCTAGATCTGAGGCAGAGACAGGACTTCATCCCAGGCATACACAAACACTGTCTCTAACATGTCTTTAATGTCTAAATAGCTAGTGAGCTCAAGCTGTGTGCATTATATATTGACAACAAATTCATTGCAAGGATATGAAATAAAGAAAAGCAGACAAAGTTCGTAGGCAATGGTCATCTCATTGAAGGAGTTTGGTTATGAAATGTTAACCAAACAAAGGCATTACATGAAAAGAATATTTTTAAGCAAAATGAAAAAAAGAAAACAAGGCGATTGCCCTGAGGGATGAGATGCAGTATGAAGTAACCATGATACCACACAAAACAAGAGTAAAGACCAATTGACTTTAGTCTTGGATGATTCTACTTTGAGTCATATTGTTTTAAGGATATCAGGTCATATTTTGTTTTGTGTAAATCCAAGCCCCCTCCTTGATTCCACACAGGGTACTTGTTTACATGATCTCATATCTTAAATGCTGGGTAGTGACTTTCCAGTTTAGGGAATCATACACATAAATAGCAGAGGAGAACTATTACTACATACTAGAACACAAATATTAGATATAATTTTATAAATAATTTTATATACATGAATGGATGTTAATGTATATGTATATAAAATATCCATAATATATGTTGTGAATTTAAGGTTTATAAATGCATAAATTGGGATATGAAGACTGGATCAGAGAAGGTTAGAAAAAATCGTCCCTTCTTGGGCTTCCCTCACAATTTACCCAAAGTCTGGAGACTATTTTTAAATCTGTTTCTCTAGCAGTAGAGCTCCAGTGGGAACTTTTTTCCTTGTGATTTACTAAGGGAGTGCACTGAGGAGAAATCAGGAAGGACATGAGAAAAGCAAGATAGGGAAGAAAAGGAGGTATACAAGATGTGATTCCAAGGACAAGATTTATTCTTTCTGGTCTGGGGAGCCTTGGAGCATAAATGACAGAACAGTTTGTCCTAACATCAGGTCAAGAACCGGGGCTTTTATATACCAACCACATCCCTGTTTATTGTTTACTCTAGGTTGCCAGGCAGAGGGAGACAGGACATAATGGTATAACTGCTCATCATTCCAGGAAAGTGAGTACAATGGTTAATTTTATGTGTCAGTGTGACTGAGCCATGGCATGCCCAGATAGTTGGTCAAACACCTGGTGTGTCTGTGAGAGTGTTTGTCATAAATTAACTTCTGAATTGCTAGTCTGATTTGATTGCCCTCTCCTATGGGGTTGGGTCTCATCCAATCAGTTGAAGGACTGAATAGAAGAAAAAATATTGACTCTTTCGTTAATAAAAGGAACCCCCACCCCATCTAGTTGCTTTTGATCTGAGACATTATATTTTCTTTTGCATTTAGACTCAAATGGAAGCCCTGACTGTTCTATATCATCAACTCTCTTGGTTCTTAAGCCGTCAGACTCAGAGTGGAATCATACCATTAATTCTACTGGTAATATAGCTTGCTGACTGCAGGTTTTAGAACTTCACAGACTCCATAGCAATGCATATGTAATGTATCTCTCTCTTTCTCTCATATGTTCTGTTTCTCCTATAAAATGAGAGATGGCTTTCACAGTCTGGTTGAAATCCTCTAGAAATATTAGTTAATGAGATATATTAACAGAAGCACCCTAGGAAAGCAGTAGAAACAGTCCCAGGGTATATGAGTACAATGCCAACAATATCTACTGTGAGTATGCACCTTGCTTTCATAAGATAATCCATATCAGGTTTGACTCTTCTACATACATTCTAGGAGACTACCAACAAACAAATTGCATATCCATGCATCTTTTCTCTCCTAACCCATGCTCCATCCAGTCCTTGTGAAGTCTAAACTTCTAGATATGAAGTGACAAAAGTTTTGATTCTCTCAATTCATTTTCAAGTAAATCTCATTTCCTATTTACTTAAAGCCATATTTAACTCAACACCCATTCTCAAATAATTTTCAATATGCTAAAGCCACTTTTTTTATGGGTTCCCTATCATTTAGTTTCAACAAACTCACTCCTTGAGCTAAACTACTTCAATATTTGCACTAGAGAATTAACAATTAAAAACACATATGTAGTGTATTGGAGTGAAATGGACATTTTCAGATTCAGTGGTTGTTTACAACCCTTGTCTCTTCTGTTGGGGAAGAGTGTTGCTTTTTTTTTTTCTTCATACTATTTGCTAAACTATTTAACTTAGTATAGGGATAACCTTATGATCATTAAGTAAACTGAAGTAGATCTTTGTAAAAATTAAGAGTGGGAATAGGAGAGGGAGGAGGAAGAAGTGTCGAAGAATGGGCAGGAGGGAGGGTAGGGTGAAATGTATCACTATAGTTCTAAATCTATATATATGAAATACATGAAATTTATATAACAAATAAAATATTAGAAAAAGAAACACACATAAAAATGCTGTAGAATAATCCAAAAGATAATCAGTCTATCATTTGAAGCCAAAATAGATAATTCTAAGGAAAGTTTGGGTTTTTTTGTGACCTATGTCTGAGAGTGCAAAGGCTCTCTTTGAAATGATACAAAACCAAAGAATACTGTCAAATTTTCAGGAGTGGTAGTTTCCTGGAGAGCATCCCATTCAATATAAGTTTTCTTTACACAGTCAACTTCAGGATAATATGCTGTAAGCTGAGGAATAGAAGATACATGTTAATTTTTTCTACTTTGTGTTTTAAAGTTTTAACACCTTGATCAGCAATTATTTTTTGGAGTTTAGTATAAAGTCATTTATATACAATACATTTTTAATGTTGAAATCTTATTACTCATGACTATAAATTCAACTCGGAAAATTCCTCAGATGCAATTTTCCAGTAAATGTTTTATTAAAAGGAACATACTCGATAGAGAACAAACTATTATGAACAACATATAGTCATGATTTTTAAAATAGTTTATTATTACAAATCGTTAAAGAAAATAATGATTATGGTAACAATAACAACAACCACATCAGCATTGGCATAGGAACATATTTCATCTCCAAAGATCTCTATGACCCTATTTTTTTGACAGGTAGAGTTATAGACAGTGAGAAAGAGAGAGAAATGTCTTCATTCCGTTGCTTCACTTCCCAAATGGCTGCCACGGCTGGAGCTATGCCAATCTGAAGCCAGGAGCCAGGTGCTTTCTCCTGGTCTCCCATGAGAGTACAGGGGCCCAAGGACTTGGGCCATCCTCCACTGCCCTCTTGGGCCACAGCAGAGAGCTGGACTGGAATAGAAACAACCGAGACTAGAACTGGCACCCAGATGGGATGTGGGCACCGCAGGGGGAGGATTAACCAAGTGAGCCATGGCGCCGGCCCCTGTGACCCTTTTTTATGACCTTTACATTTGAGGAAATTGTGGAATTTGAATTCAGTCACTATGGATTGCAAAATTCTCTTCTGTAAAACAAACTCCCAATACCTGTACCCCTAACCAGTATTTAAAACCATGTAATACACATTGAAACTATAATCATACACATTTGCCCAAAACTTCCATGATCTGAATACTATTTAATTACTCCTCTTGTTTTGTCTCTGAACATAAATCAGTAGGTGGTTATTAGGTGTAATCTACTGATCAAGTGGAAAATCATGTGCTTTAACACATCTCTTAAACAGTGTTTGAATAATTTAGTTTGCTATTTACTAAAAATCTGACAACCCTGATTCCTGGAATGAGCAAGTATACATGGGGTTGACTCTACAGTTAATGAAGGATTACAGAGGCCATAATAATCATTCTTAGGAGAAAGTGCAGTGGCATAGAAGTTGGGGGCCTAGGGTTTAATTTCTGCTTTATAAGTAGCTATTTTGTTTTAGCCAAATCATTTAACTCTATGAGAATAATTTTCCTTTGTTTTAAAAGTGAGCAAGCAGGAGCTGGTGTTGTGGCATAGCAGATTAAGCCTTCAGCTGTGAGGCCAGCATCTCATATGGGCGCTGGTCCTGGCTTCTCTGATTCCCACCAGGCTCCCTGATAATGCAACTGGGAAAACACGGAAGATGGTCCAAGTGCTTCAGACCTCACCACCCATGTGGGAGACTCATGAATTTCCCGGCTCCTGGCTGTAGCCTGGCCTAGTCCTGGTTGTTGTGGCTAACACGAAAATGAACCAGGGGACTTGAGGAGTGAACCAGTGGATAGAAGACCTCTTTGTTTGTGTCCCTTGTCCCTGTAACTCAGCCTTTCAAGGGAATAAATCTTTAAAAAAATAATAAAAAATGAAGAGTTTAGAATTTTGACCTAGATCAACTTGAAGATTCCCTCCACGTCTATTCTAGCATTGTAGGCTTCTATGTTGCAGAATCTCATTAGTGGTGTTAGTTACAATTATGGCCCAATGAAATATAATAGGTTGTTAGTTTGTATATGATAGATCCTGTTGGATTTAATATTCCTCTTCTTAGTTTCCATTTTGGGATCCTCTTCTTCCTTCTCTAAAACCGTTGCTTTTACAAAACAAAGCACATGAAAGGGATGCAGGTAATTTGAACATTTTAAAATCATTCAACAAGGTAAATTATAAAGACTAAAGATAGTAAGTTTAATGTCTATGTTTTGAAAACAGTTGTTAATTCAGACAGTATATCAGTTGTTCCTTGCCTGGACTGAAGAGACAGATAAGGTAGGTGATCATACTTTACCTGGGTAGAAAAGTTACAAAATGTGTCAAGAGAGAAGTAGGACTTTGGGAAAGATGTCCTTACTTGGCATTTTTTTTTTTTTTTTTTTTTTTTTTTTTTTTTTTTTTTGCTGCGGCCCTAGAACAGTTAGAAGGCTGACTGAAACAATTGGAAAACACGAGTTAGAGGGAGCTAAAGGAGCTATCTGCAACAGCTGAAGCAAAATGAACTTTTCTGCCGAGAAAAGCAGCTTAGTTACAACCATCTGAGCTCAGACGTCAATCCATCCCCAAACAGGACAAGTGTGGGTGATATATGGAAAGGGTATTTTAAAATCTGCTTGAGCTTGCCAATCTGGAGATTCGCCCAGGAAAGAGAGCCTCAGAAAAATCACGATGGAAACAAGCAAATTTTATGAAATTTATGCAGATTTGGAAAGCTACAGAAGCTAATTGGAAAGAATCCCACTGAGAGTCAGATAAAGATTTCATCATCAATAATTACTATGACAGATAGCTTTTCTAACTGTCATTCCTTTCTGTCTGTTGCAATGACTAAATCAGTATATGCGTTAGTTTTCTGAAAAATCATGTTGAAAAAACAACTTTGCTCACATGTCCTTATACAGGTAATCTTAGTATTTGAAGATTCTTACATACCTTTTTCAAAGATGGATATACTGTCAGATGGAAGTATTAGAAATATTTCTTTCTGAATTCAGAGGCTTTTCGTTTTGAATGCTCATATTCCTTTATAATTAAAGGATTTAAAAAATTTTAAGTTATACAAAATATTTAAATGACACTAGATAATGATAATATATATTTTCTTTGGAATAAACAGAATCTTTTTGTCAGCAAAGTGACGTCCACATATTGAATGTAACATCTTGAATTAAAAATAATATTAATGATTATTGGCTGTGTGTTAATGGCTTTTGCAGACATCAGCTGGATAATTTATTCCAAATTAGATTTTTTTAAAGAAAATGTATCACACAGGCAAGTTAAGATGGTTCCAGTAAGATCGTAACAGCTTCAAAGGGAGACACTGGGTTGTTAAAGAGAAGCACATGATTCTTGGCGTCACTGGCAGAGAGCTATAGTTTTAGTGTGTTGAATCACTGCAAGTGATGACATGAATGATTAGATTTTACAGTAGCAACTTAATTTGAAAGAAAAAGACATTCTGGTTAGGAGTTCTAGTTAAAACTTCTCAACAGAGTTATAAAAAATGAAAATATGCCAAAAATTTCAGATAACTTATTTTTAATAGAAAAGAAATTCTATGGTACAGCGATTCCTTTATAGATAATAATATAGTCTTGGGTTAATGAAAATACTCCAGATGGGATATAAGTAATTTCTTTATTTTTTAAACTATGTAACATTAGCTGTTGTGATGGTCATCCTTGAGATACTTATTTAAACTGCTTAATTCTAGTATCTCAAATGACAGTGTTGTAAAAGGACAGCTAGATGAAAAGCCAAAATTAACTTATTTTTAACAATTAAGATTTTAAAATATAATTGAATCCAGAGAAAGCAAAAATAAGATCAAATTGCCTGCAACTCCATCTTCCTACTGATATCACTTTGGGGGGCAATGGGTTTTAGCCCAAGTACTTAGTTCCCCTTGTACCACCCACGCAGAAGACGTGGACTGAGTTACCAGCTCGTGGCTTCAGCCTGACCTGGCCCCAGCTGTTGGGGGCATTTGCGGAGTGAACCAGCAGATGAAAGATCTTTGTCTCTCTGTCTCAGTCTTTGTCTCCTTGCCTTTCAAATAAGTAAAATGAAACAAATAAGAATCAATTGTTCTGTACTCTTTTGGAATATATTAGCATGGATGCATTCACTTTAAAAGATCAGCATTAACACTATCAGCCCAATTATCATAGATCACTGCTGATAAGCAGACAGCAATTATTGTATGCAGATCCTCAATGAAGCAGTTGTTTTAGATTACATTGTGAGGCAGCTTGGAATAAATTCTGATCAATTTTAAAGAATCACGACATTCGGCCAGCGCCGTGGCTTAACAGGCTAATTCTCCGCCTTGCGGCACCGGCACACTGGGTTCTAGTCCCTGTTGGGGCTCTGGATTCTATCCCGATTGCCCCTGTTCCAGGCCAGCTCTCTGCTATGGCCCAGGAAGGCAGTGGAGGATGGCCCAGGTCCTTGGGCCCTGCACCCGCATGGGAGACCAGGAGAAGCACCTGGCTCCTGGCTTCGGATCAGCACGATGTGCCGGCCACAGCGGCCATTGGAGGGTGAACCAATGGCAAAAAGGAAGACCTTTCTCTCTGTCTCTCTCTCTCACTATCCACTCTGCCTGTCAAAAAAAAAAAAAAAAAAAAAGAGTCACAACATTCAAATTAAAAGTGATGTTAAAGGAAGAAATAACTAGTAAAGTGCTAGTAATCAATCTCTTTAACCATCATTAGTCAAAATCCTTTACCACTTCTAAACTTAATGTGGTTTCTGCTTTATTATTTTTACAGTGAGTGATATAGGACATAACTTCCTTTTGATTAAGTCATATTTTACGTATTTTCTAATTTGGAGCAGATTTTTTATAGAGCACATATTATTTTATATTGATAGCTCTCATTCAAACTAATTGAAATAATTATGTAATTAGTTGTTTAATGTCTGTCTTTCTACAACTACTTTTCCAAAAAGAATAAACTCTGTAAAAACCAAGATGCTATCTGCCTTGTGAACTGAAACCCCAGAACCTAGTATAAGACCTTACATGTTAGGGAGTCACTGTGTAAGGAGTTGTTCAAAAGTGGAGTGTATGCAGAAGCCAACAGCTAGTCACTGAAACAAAGGGGTTGGAGCCAAGCTTCTGATCCCGTTCTCGGGAACTAATTTGAAATTGTAAGTGACAGAATATAAGCATCAAATCCATGGGTATATTTCTCAGTGACTTGAAACTTTGCTCTTGAATAAACTGTGTGTATAATGAGTAGCTTTATTGAATCATTTTGTTGTTCCTATGATGTGATTTCATAGTTTGCTATTTATGGAAATGTCTGCAAGTTACAGTTTATACTGCATATCATGATCCTAGGGAGTTCATGGCTAGCGTCATTGATTCAGTTCTTATAGGGAAAATTAGATCTTCCAACAAAACTTTCTTTTTCCACAGAATTTGTAACTTCAACTCTAGAGAAAAATGCCATCCTGTTGTAAAGGGAAACTACCGGATCCAACACTAGCAGCTCTCAGCCTTTCCTGTCTCAGACCCTGAAGCATCAGGTGACTGATTAGCTATTGCTACGGAACTATACTATTTTAAATAAGCCCCTTATGGCTCTGAATGTAGATTGAATTAATAGTAACCAATGATGTACATTTTATGCCTTTTCATTCTAAAAGCAATTCCAGGAGATAAATGGTAGCATCCCTGTTTCAAAGATAAGAAAAGTGAGACAGTAGTAAATTTTATGTCTCTATTCACATGACTGATTATTCTGAAATGAAATGAAGATGACAATAGGTGCAATGTTATTCAGAGCATATTCTGAACAGTAAATATGAGAAAATCACTGTGACTACTGTGATCTATTAGATAAATATGATGTGTACAACACAGGGTATAATTATGATTTAATCCAGGTTGCAGAGCTCTACAATGGGGGAAACACATCTTGAGTTGATATAAAATTCCACACATATAAAACATATCAAGGGATACCAGCTATAGAATTATAAGAGTTGTTAAGAAATATTGAGGAGGCCGGAGATGTGCTGTAGCGGGTTAAGCTGCCATCTGAAATGCTGGCAAATCATATGAGTGCCGGTTAGTGTCCTGGCTGCCCTACTTCTGATCCGGCTCCCTGCTAATGTGCCTGGAAAACAGTGGAGGATGGCCCAGGGGCTTGGGCCCCTGCACCCATGTGAAAAATATGAAGGAAGTTCCTGGCTTTGGGTTGTTCCCATCCCTGGCCATTGCAGCCATTCAGAGAGTGTACCAGTGGATGGAACATCCTTCTCACTCTGTCTCTCTCCTTCTCTCTGTAATTCTAATCTTTAAATAAAAAAAAGATTTAATAAAAGAAATGAGACTTATTTTTTATAATTCTGTGAGGTATTGATTATTAAAATGTCAGTTTTTTTTTTTTTTCAAAGTACAGCCACGTCTTTCAGTGTATCAGCCAGCACAGCGTGACTGGGACTCTGTGCAACTCAGAGACATGGGTGAACATTCTCATTCTGCCTTGGAGATGAGAAGTAGCTGGGCTGGCATTGTCCTTCTCAGAGCTTCATCTTGATGAGGTGGCTCATCAAGTAGGGACATATTTGTGGTCCAGCAATTTTTTTTTAAAGGCAGAGTTACAAAAAGAGAAAGAGAGACCTCTTCCATCCACTGGTTCATTTGCCAAATGGCTGCAAAGGCAGGGACTGGACTAGGCTGAAGCCAGGATTTTGGAACTCTGCTGGACTACTTCCTCAAAGGCTACTACAGCCAGAAGCCAGAAATCTGGAACTCCATCTGGGACTCCCAGGTGGGTGACAAGGGCTCAAATATTTGAGGTATTTTCTTCTGCCTTCCCAGGCACATTAGCAGAAAGCTAGATCAAAAGTGGAACGCCAAAGCACTCATATGAGATACTGACATTGTAAGCAGCGCCTTAACCCATTGCAGCACAATGCCAGGCCCTCCCCCAGCACTGTTTTTACTTTTTTTAAAATTTATTTTAATTTTTAAAGATTTATTTCTTTATTATTTGAAAGGTAGAGTTACAGAGAAGCAGAGGAAGAGAGAGAGAGACAGGTCTTCAGTCCGCTGGTTCACTCCCCAAATGGCTGTGATGGCTGGAGCTGGGCCAATAGGAAGCCAGGAGCCAGGAGGTTCTTCCTGGTCTCCCATGCAGGTGCAAGGGCCCAAGGACTTGGGCCATCCTCTACTGCTTTCCTAGGCCATAGCAGAGAGCTGGATCAGAAGCAGAGCAACCAGGACTCAAACTGGTGTCTATAGGAGATGCCGCACTGTAGGTAGCAGATTTACTGCTTATGCCACAGTGCTGGCCACACCCCCAGCACTTTTTAAAACATTTTTTCTTGGGCTGGTGTTGTGGTGCAGTGAGTAAAGCCAATGCCTGTGATGCCAGCACCCCATATGGGCTTTGGTTCTTGTCCCAGCTATTCCACTTCAGATTCAGCTCCTTGCTAATGTCCTGGGAAAAGCAGTGGAAGATGGCCCAAGTTTGTGAATGCCTGCCATCCATTAGGGGGACCGAGATGAAGCTCTTTGCTCCTGGCTTCGTCTGGCTCAGCATTGGATGTTTTGGCCATCTGGGAACAGAATAAGTGGGTAAGACTTAAGAAGAAAATCAAAAAACAAAATCAAAACGTTTCCTCTCTGTTTAACATAAGTAATGCCAAAGAATCTAAGATTGAGTTTGCCAGCTATCTTGGCCACTGCTAGACAGACATTTAACTAAGGTTCTCCCAGTGAAATGTACCTCTACAATATTTCAGTTCAACAAGAAATAAACAGAGGATGCAAGCTTTTTGCTGAATCCTGGCCAGGTAAATATGGCAGAATTTGACATAGCACTGACTCTAAGAAGCAAATATGACCAAACTCGGGTTGGGGGTGGGATCCCATACCTAAAGTGTGCAATGCCTGGCATCTGGCCTGTGGACAGCTTAGAAAGCTTGGATTTTATTTTTGACTACAACATTTCTAAACCATTATGTGGCCCCCTTGGCACTTCTGAGTTTCTAGTCTCTGATACATTATTATTCTGGTTCACTTCGTTTTTTTTCTCCTGGTGATTAAAATAATTCCATCCTACACAGCAGGCTTGTGTTAGAATAATGACCCGTCAAAGCTGTTTCTGTGCTAATCGCTGGAGTCTGAATGCAGGAAGCTAGGAAGCTTCACAGCGAAAAAGGTGTTGCAAATGTGATTAAGATTACAGACCTGAAAATTGGGGATTTATCCTGAATTATTCCAGGGCCCCAGTCTGTTCATGTAAGTTCTGAAAAGCAGAAAACTTCTCCTGGTGAAACCCAGAGGGTCTCTGAGACTTGTGATCAAAAGGCAGGATATATTTTCAGCCTGAGAAAAATTCAATCAGCTGTTGCTGGCTTTAAAGAGAGAGGAAGGGATCCAAGAGCCAAGGAAAGTGAGTGATCACTAGAAAGGGGTCACAGCGCTGACAACAAGCGAGGAGACAGCTGCCAGTTCTACCCACTGAAAGGAATTGAGTTCTGCCAGCAACCTAAGCAAGAAGGAAACAGGATCTCTCTGCAGCCACCATGGTTCTGACCCACAGATTTATAAATACTACATCTGTAATGTTTAAAGCCACTAAATGTAGTTACAGGACACTAATTCGAGGCTAAATCAGATCCAGTGGTTCACAGAGAAGGGTCTGAGTGGGAATACTATCCAGAATTTGAAAAAGTCAGGAAACATGAGCCTGTCCTGGAGAATAATAGGGCCAGGATGACAGGTTTACAGTCACAAAGTACAGTTTACAATCCTCTCTTTTTCACAGTCTAGGTTATCAATGGCCTTATCACATGTGCATCTGGGGATCAAATGTAGTTAGTCAATTTAAAAATTCATTTTTAGCTAATTTTCAACTAATATAAAATCAGTATAAAGGCCTATGAGGAACAGGACTTAGTTTGATGGAAAAAAAAAAGAATAATCTAGAGCCTGTTTTTCAGTATGATCTGTGGGAGTTTATTTGGGTGCAGAATCTCAGACTCATCCTGACATCCACTAACTCAGGATCTGCATTTTCATAGGACTCCCAGGTGACTCATGTGTAGTTTAATGTTAAAAAGCACAGATTTAAATATAAGCAACAAACATTGGAAAGGTAGCCTAATTAAAATGTTAAATTACTTAAAGTTATCTCTACAGTAAAACTATTCTTAGGCATTCTCTATTTTATTTCATCATTTATAAAAAGAGGACAACATGCTATCTGTTCCATCAAGTTCTGGGGGATATTTAATGATACATGATGTTATTAACTAGATAATGAATGCAAAGCTCTTTCTGTAAGGTTGCCAGCCAATAGCAAACCTTTATAAAATATAAGTATGTTTAATATCATTTTTATTAATCCATTCTTCTACACAAGTCTGCCTCTTCTGATTATTCAGCAACCTATTTCTTAATTTTATTTAAGTTATACAAGTTTAATATATTTCATACATACAGATTTAGGAACATAGGGACGCTTCCCCTCCTACTCTCCCTCCCGCTCACACTCCAACCCTTCCTCCACTCCCTCTTGCATTCCCACTCTTAATTTTTATAAACATCTATTTTCAATGTATTTAATGATCATATAGTTAGCCCTACTCTAAGTAAAAGACTTCAACAAATAATATGAAGAGAAAAAACAAAAACAAAAACAAAAACACCACTGCTCCTCAACAGAAGAGAAAAGGGCAATAAACAATTACTGAATCTCAAAATGTCTGTTTTACGCCAATACAACCACATCTACAACATGGGACCTGGTACAACTAATTAACCATTTGAATGGCAACCACAGTGGATCAGGAAAACCAACGATCTTGATCTTTTGTTGCTGTTTGTCTGATTTAGAGGGAATAAGATAAGAAAAAAGAGATCTAATTTAATCTCATTTTAATAACATGTTAATTGAGTTTCAACTCATTGCTATAAAAATTCCTCAAGTTTAGATATTTATGCCAGTAAAAAATGACTTTAGTCAGTGCACAGGAATCACTTATAAAATCTAAAACCAGCAAAGACACAGATTTAGCTATGCACACTTTCATACCTCTACAGAAGTATTACATATGAAGTAGAAAATTTCAGGCCTAATTTAGAAACCATCAGGATCAGGATTGAAATATTACTTATTTTTCTTATTCCTATGTGGCATTTAGAAAGTCAGTTAATGCTCTGAAATTTAATTTCCTCACTTGCAAACCCATGCCTTACAAATTGTAGTTATAATGAATGGAAACACCATTTCCATGCAAGTATTACATAAGAATATTTTTAAGACATTTGAATGCATAAATAGGATAAGGTATGTACCAATATTGTATCTTTTTTTAAACTTTTATTTAGTAGATATAAATTTCCAAAGTACAGTTTATGGATTGCAATGGTTCCCCCCCCATAACTTCCCTCCCACCCGCAACCCTCCCATCTCCCACTCTCTCTCTCATTCCATTCACATCAAGATTCATTTTTGATTATCTTTAGATACAGAAGATCAATTTAGTATATATTAAGTAAAGATTTCATCAGTTTGCCCCCACACAGAACACAAAGTGCCAAATACTGTTTGAGCACTAGTCATATCACTAATTCACATTGAACTACACCTTAAGGACGGAGATCCTACATGGGGAATAAGTGTACAGTGACTCCTATTGCTGACTTAACAAATTGACACTCTTGTTTATGATGTCAGCAATCTCCCCAGGCTCTAGTCATGAGTTGCCAAGGCCATGGAAGCCCCCTGAGCTCGCCGACTTTGATCTTATTTCGACAAGGCCATAGTCAAAGTGGAAGTTCTCTCCTCCCTTCAGAGAAAGATACCTCCTTCTTTGATGGCCCGTTCTTTCCTCTGGGATCTCACTAGCAGAGATCTTCCATTTAGGTATTTTTTTGTTTGTTTGTTTGTTTGTTTTTGCCAGAGTGTCTTGGCTTTCCATGCCTAAAATACTCTCATGGGCTCTTGAGCCAGATCCGAATGCCATAAGGGCTGAATCTGAGGCCAGAGTGCTGTTTAGGACAACTGCCATTCTATGAGTCTGCTGTGTATCCCACTTCCCATGTTGGATCGTTCTCTCCCTTTTTATTCTATCAGTTAGTATTAGCAGACACTAGTCTTGTTTATGTGATCCCTTTGACTCTTAGACCTATCATTATGGTCTATTGTGACCTGAAATTGATCACATGGACTAGTGAGGTGGCATTGGTACATGCAACCTTGATGGGATTGTATTGGCATCCCCTGGCACATTTCTAACTACACCACTTGGGGCAAGTCAGCTTGAACATGTCCCAAATTGTACATCCCGTCCCTCTCTTATTCCTACTCTTATATTTAACAGAGATCACTTTTCCATTAACAATATTGTATATTTAAATATGAATCGGCATATTTTTTATATTTTCTTCACTCTTGTGGCATTATTTTCCAAGGTCATTGTTTCCCTTTGTAGCTTGCATGTGGTGAAGATGAACAGTCACATGTGAGTGTGAGACATGAAGAATCAACTATATGCTTCCACTGTAGCCTCCGACAAGAGTGGAGCTGCATGCAGAGGGGGACAAGTTTGAGGAGTAATGGATAACTTGGACTAGAGAAGCAGAGAGAAGGGTTCACAAACATTTGATGGACTTTTCAAGAGCTTGGGCTACAGGCATTACAGTCAAAAGAGACTAAACACCAACATATATCCAGTAGATGAATTCTTACCAATCTATCCAATAAGGGAAAAACTCTGTCCAATAACTTGAACCATTGAAGGCATTTTGAATATAGATGAATGGAATTAAATAGTATATTGGTGACCAAGATGGAACTAAACACAGCCAGACTTTATTTCACTTATTGGTCACAGTGGCACTGCATACTCTGCCAAGAATAATGGAACAGACCAAATACTTGAGAAGAACAATGATTGTAGCTACATCTTTGATTTACACTGAACATGATAATGAAATCTTGCCTGTTTACTTCATTAATTTTACCCATTGCAGTTTTAAGAAGTTCCAGAGGGACTGGAAAATTATTACAAAAATATATATTCATCTAACATGTCAAATATGTAGAGTATTTGTAGATTATTATACATAAATATGTATATGTTGTACCAGTTAATTTGGATATATGTATAATATTTTGTTTAAAAATTACCGAGTAAATTCACTGTATTATTATATTGGCATTTTGGGCCTTAGGACCTATTAAAATAGAGTTTTTTTTAAATATATGTTTAGCTATATTTTTATTTTTTAATTATTTCTTTTTTAAAATAAGATTTATTTATTTTTTTAAAGATTGATTTTATTTATTTGAAAGACAGAGTTACAGAGAGAGGTAGAGACAGAGGGAGAGGTCTTCCATCTGCTAGTTCACACCCCAAATGACCCCAATGGCCGGAGCTGCACCTATCTGAAGCCAGGAGCCAGGAGCTTCTGGGTTTCCCACGTAGATGCAGGGGCCCAAGGACTTGAGCCATCTTCTACTGCTTTCCCAGGCCATATCAGAGAGCTGGATCGAAAATGGAGCAGCCAGGACTTAAACCAGCGCCCATATGAGATGCTGGCACTTCAGGCCAAAGCTTTAACCCACTGTGCCACTGCGCCATAGCGCCAGCCCCCAAAATAAGATTTATTTATTTATTTGAAAGTCAGAATTACACAGAGAGTGAGAGGTTCACTCCCCAATTAGCCACAAAGGCTGGAGCTGCGTCAATCTGAAGCCAGAAGCTTCTTTCAGGTCTCCCACTCAGGTGCAGGGGTCCAAGGACTTGAGCCATCCTCCACCACCTTCCCAGGCCATAGCAGAGAGCTGGATTAGAAGTGGAGCTGCTGGGACTCCAACCAGTGCCCATATGGGATGCCGGTACTGCAGTGAAAGATTTACCCGCTATGCCATGGCACTGGCCCCAGCTATATACTTATATGCAGCTTTATAGAGGTTAAAGTAACCACTTTAAAAAAATAGCCAATTTAAAAGAACCACTGTATCCACTGATGCAAATTTTAAAAAATTGTATAGGTTTAATTCAAAAGATATGTTAAGTCCTTCATACATGCCAGGTAATATCCAATGTACAAAGATAATAATATAAAAGAGACATTTTTTCAATGTTGTTTAATGTTATATGAATACGTGTAAACATTATAAAGAGAACATTTTAAGGAGATATCTATTTCTGTGCTTAAATTTTATAATTTTAAAATCATAATTTAATTCATGCTCTGCAGAATATTCATATTTTAATAATGCATTATTTTAAAACTATAGTTATAAAGATATTTTGTCTTGATGTTATTCAGATATTTTTAAAAACTTAATTCTAGAATTGGAATTATTTTTTTTTTCAGGCAGAGTGGATAGTGAGAGAGAGAGAGAGACAGAGAGAAAGGTCTTCCTTTTTGCTGTTGGTTCACCCTCCAATGGCTGCTGCGGCCGGCACATCACGCTGATCTGAAGCCAGGAGCCAGGTGCTTCTCCTGGTCTCCCATGCGGGTGCCAGGCCCAAGGACTTGGGCTATCCTTCACTGCGTTCCCGGGCCATAGTAGAGAGCTGGCCTGGAAGAGGGGCAACTGGGATAGAATCTGGCGCCCCAACTGGGACTAGAACCCGGTGTGCTGGCGCCGCAAAGTGGAGGATTAGCCTGTTAAGCCACAGCGCCGGCCTAGAATTGGAATTTTTGTAATAGCAAACTAAGTAACTTGAATCAACATTCAAACTAGCAATAACTTAAAAAATATTTATGGCATTTCTTTCCTTATTTTATTAAATTAACCAGCACTTCCAATACTATGTTAAAAAACAATAGAGAGGACATCCTCATATTGTCCGTGTGACAGAAAAGCTTCAAGTTTCTCACCATCCATCATGTTAACTATAGAGTTTGATAAATGTTCTTTGTCAGAGTTACAGTTTCTCTTTATTCCTCATTTCCTGAAAGTTCAACATGAGTGGATGCAAGTGGATGTCAAGTACTTTTATTGAAACGATCATGTTATTTTGATCTTCAGCTTGTTTATGTAGTTGATTATATTAGTTAAATATTCAAATGCTGAACCATCCATCCTTGCATACCTGAGATAAATCCTGCTTGCATAATTAGTTTTACAGAATATTGAATATCATTTGTTAACATTTTGTTCAATATTTTTGACTTTGTATTTATTAAAGATATTGGTCTGCAGTGGATTTCTTACACTGTCTTTGTTTTTATGTTAAGGCAATGCTTTCATAGAATGAGTTAAAAAAGTATTCCCACAGGCTTTTTTGGAACATATTGCAGAGAACTGATATAATTTCTTTCTAAAATGTATGGTAGAGTTTACCAGCAAATCCATCTGAGCCTGGTGCTTTCTATTTTGGAAGTTCACCAACTCAATTTCATGTAAATTGAAATGCCTTATGTGTTGATCCAGGTTCTTAATACATTTATGCCTATTAAGATCATCTGTTTCCTCATACATGAATTTTGACATAATACGTCTTTTAAGAAATTAGACAATTTCATTTAGTTGTCATATTTGTAGACATAGAATTCTTCATAATATTTTTCATTATTCTTTTAACATCCATGGGATATATAGTGTTGTGTCTTCTTATATGTATGTTACTACTAATTTGTGTCCTATCATTTTCTTTCTTACTTGGGTAGAGGCTTAAAGGTTTTATCAATCTTTTCAAAGAATCAGCTTTTAGTTTTGGTGTCTTTTCTCCTGTATTTAATTTTATTAATTTCTCTATTAATATTTACTATTTTTTCTTCTGCCTATTTTGTCTGTTGCTTCTCTTTTTCTATTTTTCTTAAGCATGAGCTTAGATTATTAATTTTAAATCTTCCTTCATTTCTAATATACCTATATACATCAAATGCTATCAATTTTTCTCTAAGCACTGATTTTTTCTATATACAATGCATTTTGATAAGCTGTATTTTTTATTTAATTTAAAATATCTTTTTAATTTCCCTTGAGACATTTTTTAAACCCAGCATGATTTTGATAGTGTTGCTTTCTCTATGAGTATTTGTGGATTTGTTTCTACTGTTTTCTTGTTCTTTAATTCTAGTTGAATTCTGATGTAGACTGAGACCACACATTATATGATTGCTATCCTTTTACATTTGTTAAGGTGAATTCTGTGGCCCAAAATGTGGTCTGTCTTCATGGGTGTTCCAAGTGAGCTTCCAAAGAATTTATAATTTGCTTTTGTTAGATGAAGTTGTCTATAGATGTCAGTTTTATCTAGCTTATTGATAATGCTGTTGAGTTTTGACCTCTGGCAATTCATATTTCAACTGTGTCCTTAATGATTGTCCACTTGATGTGTACATTTCTGAAAGAAGGCATTTAAGTATCAGTTATGATAGTGGGTACATGTATTTCTCTTTACAATTCTCTCATATTTGCCTCATGTATTTTCATGGTCTGAAATTATACTCATAAATTTAACAATTTTTATATCTTCTTGAAATGTTGACTCCTCAATTATTATACAATGCTCCCATTATCACTAACAACTTTCTTTATTCCTAACTCTGTTCTTGAAATTAATATAACTATTTCCACTGTTTTTTTTTCACTAGTTTTAACATTGTATCCTTCCCTACCACTTTATTTTTAAAGTGTAGGTGTTTACAGTATGTTTCTTACAGAAAATGTGTTGCTGAGTCTACTATTATTACTACTATTATTATTAGTTTAGACCATTTATTTTCTGTTGATTGGTCTTGTTCTTTATATTTTACCTTCCATTGTTTATTTTTCGTTTTGAAGTTTCGGAATTTGGATTTATTTTGGTGTAAATTTTTCTGAATTGTATTTTATAACATATTGTTTCATGATCTTTTTGAAGTAAGCTTTTTGTTTGTCTACAAAATTTGCTATTTCTGCTCCAATTTTGAAGAATAATTTTCTAGAATACAGGAGGTGTCAAGAATGACATCCATCATACATGTCATTTGATTTACAACAAGTCCTTTTTTTTTATTTTTTAAGCTTTATTTCATCACTCTTATAAAACACATCAGAAAGCATATCAACAGTGCATCTTATGATAAGTCAGTTTACAACAAAACTGAACAAGGCAATTGTGTTTACAGAAAAGGTTTTCAACAAAAAAGTATGCAATACAATCAATTGAAACGCAGTGTTCATACTTTGTAGGTATATAGGAAAAGTGGAAATAAAAGTCTTTTGCTACTCAGCAAGAAGAAAAATATATAATAAAAGACTTGAATGGAAACCAGAAATTTGGGGATTTGAGAAAAGTACTCAGTACTGACAGATATCTACTTTTATAGTCCCACTTAGTTATTAAAAATAAAACAAAACAAAACAAAAAAACAACCTCACACACAGTAAGACATCACAGAGAACCATAGTGCTAAGAAATGCCAAGGCCAATATGCAATTGAAACTGGTAGAAATGTTATAAACAATTATTCACTATGCATTGTAATATTATTGTAATTCTGAGGTGAAGGTAAACCAACAGGAGAGAATACTCCTTTAAACTGGCTTTGGTTTAAGTGATCTTTCACATTTGTTTCTAGTCACACCTTCTTAGCAAAAACATAGCAATTACATGCTACAGAGGGAAAAATAGTAATCAATTTTACATTCACAACCAATCACTGCAGTGCTGACATAGGAGACCACAAACTGTTAAAGTTTATTGATTATAACTGGATCCCTAAGCATGATTAAAAGATAGCAATGATGAAGCCGTTTGGGGGAAAAAATAATCCCTTCTACTCCAGATTCAAAACTATTAAAAAGGATATAAAGGAATGTTACACTATTTAAGATTTTTCAAAAACAATTAAGAATGAAAGAGTAAATCCTGTTGGAAGATATGATAGCTTTACACTCTGCAAAGTCAATTATCTACAGAAGTGCAGCTTAACTTTTCTATTATAATAAATAAACACTACTTAGTTCCATAAGGTACTGTAAATTCGCAGCTAGTGCACACTAATGTCACTCACTGTACCCGAAGTGCAAAGGGAAATACAGAGATGTCTCATCTCCACTTCCTTTCTGATCCTTTATTTCATGAACAGTGATGAACACCAAATACACAAAAGCTGAAAATTCAAATTTTTATTTGAAAAAATAAGGCTGAAGTGAATATGGATATTTAATCTGGTTTCATAAACTCTTAATAACTATTTTCTGGGGAACCAATAATGAGGAATGTACAGAAAAGTCAATATTTTTATGTTACCAGTACCAATCCTGGATTTTAAGAAGTAAATATAATTCTTAGACCATTAACTACATGGAAGATTACTAATATCAGCAAGGGAGTGGTTTCCTTCCCCTCATCTCTAATTTTTATATCACTTATCTTTCTCCTCCTTACTAGACCTGGCAGTCTTCTGACAATCCAACACTCTCTAATGATTTTTTTCCCCCTTTCTGGTAACTTCCTTAGTCCCACTTGCTAATTCTGCTTCAACTCCTTGACCTGTACAGCATATATATTTATTTGTTCCCCAGGATTTAGCCTTGGAGCCCTTCTTTTTAATACCCACAGTCACCCATATTTTCATGCATGATCTCTTCTAATTTCATAGTCCTACTCTACCAGCTAATTATTCTAAAATTTATGTGTACCTGCTGGTCTTTCCTTGGAAGTATACACTTCTCTACAGAACTGGTAAATCAATATCTTCAATCAAGTATTTAATGAGCATCTTATCTTACTGTATTCAAAATCTATCACATGACATTTGCTCTAAGTGGATCTACCCTCAGTCTTGTGTATCTCAGCAAATGGCATCTCTATTCTTGTACACCAACCCAATGCCATAAATTATAAATGTCACTCCTTTTTCTCACATTCTGTATTTAATATATCAGAAGTTCTACCTTCATAATCTTGAAATTAGGATATTTCTGGTTTCAATATTCTCCAGTGGCTCACTCTCTCATAGAAAACAAAATTCTGAATAATAGATGAAGCCAGAAGTCAAGAACTCCACCTGGGTCTCCCAAAAAAAATGAGAGGGATCCAAGCACTTGGGCTGTCTTCTGCTGCTTTCCAAGGCATATAGCAGTGAGCTCGAATATAAATGGAGCAACTGGAACTCCAACCAGCACTCATACAGGATACTGGTTGCAGGCAGTGGTTTATCCCGTTGTGCCACAAGGCCTGCCCTTGGATACTCAATTTCTTCCTATTGCACTTTCGCTAAGTCCAAATCCTTACTCCATCCTACGTGGTTCTATATAATCTGATTCCTTTAACTTCATTGTCTGAGAAACTTTCTATAATTTGCCTGTCCAGGATTTTTCTATCTTGAATGTTTTAAATGTTTTAAAGTAATAGAAATAAAGGGAAAGACAGAGTGCGATAGTGAGTGAGAGCGAGAGGGGTGGGGGAATCTTCCATCCACTAGTTCACTTCCCAGATGGCCACAATGGCCAGGGCTGGATCAGGCTGAAGCCAGGAGCCACAAGATTTATCTGGGTCTCCCACACCGATTCAGGGGCACAAGCTCTTAGATCATCTTCTGCTGCTTTACCAGGTGCATTAGCTGCAATGGAAGTGGGGGCAGCTGAGACTTGAACCAGTGCCCATCTGGGATCCCAGTATTACAGGCAGCATCTTTACCTACTATTGCCCCAGTCAGCCCCCTGACCTTGAATCTTTACTCTTATTCTTTCCCTTCCTTGCAATGTTAAACTGCCGACAATGCCACTAAGAAACATAAGGCCTGTTCTTTGTCACCATTCAGCTTTCATCTGAACAGTACTTACTCAGATAGACCTTCTCTGATTAATCCCAATAATTAGCCTCTCCTGTGTCAGTCATTTTATTCTATTGCTCTGTGTTTGTTGTTGGTGGTGCTTAATGATAATTATATTTTCTCCTAGTTTTCTGTTCTGTCCTCTAGAATGAAAGACATATCGCCACCATTTTCTTAAATCATAGTCATGGAACATAGAAGCACTCCAAAAATAGGCCTGTTTTCCATTTTGATTCTGATAATTAAGGGGTTAAAAACTTATTTTGTGGATTTTTTTTTTTTTTTATTTTTGGAACATAGGTATGGTCATCCACCTCTAATATGGCACAATGCTCTCCACCTCTTGCATTGTGCTCTTGTGTAATTCTCTCTTCTTGAGTGTGGCTGATCTGCTGACTTGATTCTAATTAACTGAGTATGAAAAACATGATGGATTGTCATCTTTGAGGTTAGGTGGCAGGAAGGCTTTGTTCTGACGTAGGTGTCCTCTCTTACTTTGTCAGTTGCTGGCTCTGAGGGACTCCAGATGCCAGCTTATTAGGAGCTCAGAAAGAAAAGAGCTGATGTTTTCCACCAAGAGCCAGTGAGGACCTCAAGCCTGTTAATAACGGATTGAACACATGTGGAAGTAAACATTCCTCAGATGAGTTGTGACATGATGGCAATGTTGGGCCACAGTTTCTTGAGAAGTGCTCAACCAGAACTACTAGGCTGAACAAGTATGTAGATTCTCGATCTAAAGAATTCTGATATAATAAAAATATCTTGCTTTAATCCAGCATTTTTTTTAAGATTTAATTATTTACATAGAAGAAGGAGAGGCCGAGAGAGAGAGAGAGAGAGAGATCTTCCGTCCACAGTTTCACTTCACTCCCTTAAGTGGTCGCAAAGGCCAGAGCTGGGCCAATCTGAAGCCAGGAACCAGGAGCTTCTTCCGGGTCTCCCACGTGGGTGCAGGGACTCAAGCACTTCCACTGCTTTCCCAGGTCATAGCAGAGAGCTGGATCAGAAGTGGAGCAGCAGAGACTGGAACAGGTGCCCATTGGAGATGCCAGCACTACAGGAGGCGGATATTCCCTCTAAGCCACAGCGCTGGCCTCCTTCTTAATGTTTTGAGAAATCTATTACCCAGTAAAGAACAACTACATGAGTAGCACCCTCAGAAGGGTATATTGGTTAGGGTGGTTAATGGGAAATTTTCTATTAGACATATAATAAGAGAAGTAAATTTAAAAATATCTGATTCAGAAAGGGACATGGGTTAGAAAATTGCTAAAAAATTACCTATTTTACATAATGCCAGGATTACTTCCCTTATATTCATTACATCTAATATGCCAAGGCACAAAAATATATGTATGTATCTTGCATGTGAATGTGCACTTGTGTGATCTTTTGGTTCTTTTTTCCTAGTCACTTATTTAGCTCTAGGTTTGACAAAGCAAAAAAGAGATTGGGAATTAATCATCAATCATAATGAAATACCTCTATAGGTCAAAAACCAAAAAACCAAGCTACTTTCATTTAAGACTGAACTTGCAAAAAATATTTATCAGTATATCCAATAAAATAGTATTATTCTTTCATATAACTTAAGAAGACAAAAATGTGTCTATATTACAGTTCTGATAACCATGTACAATTCCAACTCATAAAGATACTATCATGGGATTGGGAGTAGTTCTAGGTGTTGATTTCTAGAGAAACAGATTTTTCAACAGGACTTCAAATATTTGCATAAACCTGGGTATTTATATAGGAAAATAGAGAGTTTAATTACATATTGCCAATGTTACTGCTTGGAAAATTATCTGTATTAAAGTATTAATATGTGTATATTTCAAGCACATAAAATTAAGAAGTTGAAAATTACCTGACTTGCTAGTTCATTATGCTAGGAAGACTTAAAAAGAGAATTGGATTTTATGAAACACACTGAAGTTTCTATATATTCAACACATCTTTAAAACACTTCAAATATATAATGAGAAAAAAAAAGATTTTAATTTTCTCTCTCCAAAATGCAATTTTATTCTTGGGCTGATTCAGCAAAGTAGAAATAATTTTGACACTTGTAGTTTCTAGATGAAATTTAATATGAGAATAAAAGTCCTTGTGGGAAATATATGTTTGTAAATTTAAAAGTTTATGTTGAACAGTTTGAAAGCATGAGATTACTTTTACAACCAAGAAAAAGACAAACTGATTTGAGAAGACTGAATCAGCATAATAGGATACCTCTGTTCATATTATTGAGATAGAGTTGTTTATGTTATTATTTTTATAGGGGAATAACACCAAATTATTATGTAGGACAAGAGACTTCACTGTCTAGAGTCAATGGCAATGAAAATTGGGGCATTGGTGAAATGGCACTGGTGATGATATTACTGATGGAATTTTCACATTAGCATTTATTTGTGGACTCTCTTCTGGCAACTCCAATCAAGACAATTATAAGTGTCAAATATAATTGAATTTTGCTTAAGTTAAAAATAAAGATTTGGTAATTATCCAGGTATCTTGATTTTTAAAAATTTATGTACAACCTTTATTCTGAACTTTGTTTCATGTGTTCTGTCATATGTTGAATAACATTCATGGTATGTGTAGTATTTATTCAATTAAGGATTAAATCATAACTAGCAGCATATAATAAATATTTCAATTCCATATTAATGATGAGAAAGTTTGTGATTAAGTATATAAATTTAGATCAATGTTTTTCTGTATTGTGAATATTTTAGTATGAACATATCAGATAAATTTGAACATTAATTGTATTAACATGAATTCACTACCATGAATTAGCTAATCATTGAAACATTAGAGTATCTTGAAGTCATCAATATTATAATCTATCAGGAAATGAAATAGATGTGTTAAGTATTAATAGGATTAAGTGTAAGCTTATATATATTGTTTTTCACAGTAAATACATAGTTTATCATTGTGTTTATTTTTAAGGATCTATTAGTCATTTTTCTGTTGATTTGATTTATGGCATTTATTGATTTGTTAATATTGAATGTTCCTGCCATCTCTGGGATAAATCCCACTTGATCATGATGTACTACCTTTTTAATGTGGTGTTGGATTTAGTTTCCTAGTATTTTGTTGAGAAATTTTGCATCTATGTTCATCAAGTATATTGGTCTCTAGTTCTCTTTATTGTTGTGTCTTTGTTCAAGTTGGGTAACACATTGATGCTGGAATTGTAAAAAGAGGTTGGCAGAGTTCTATCCTCTTCAATACTTTGAAAAGTATTGGTCTGGGTGGATGATCTTTCTGATGTGTTGTTGAATTCTATTGGCCAGAATTTTATTGAGGATTTTTGCATCTATGTTCATCAGGGATATTGGTCTCTAATTCTCTTTCAATGTTTCATCTTTTTCCAGCTTAGGAATTAAGGTGATGCTGTCTTCATAAAATGAATTTGGGAGGATTCCCTCTTTTTCGATTGTTCTGAATAGTTTGAGAAGAATTGGAGTTAGTTCTTCTTTAAATGTCTGGTAGAATTCAGCAGTGAATCCATCTGGTCCTGGGCTTTTCTTTGTTGGGAGGGCCTTTATTACTGTTTCAATTTCTGTCTCAGTTATGGGTCTGTTTAGGTTTTCTATATCTTCCTGGTTCAACTTAGGTAGGTTGCTTGTGTCCAGAAATATATCCATTTCTGATAGATTTCCCTGTTTGTTGGCATTCAAGTCCTTCTAGTAATTTCTGATGATTCTTTTTATTTCTGTAGTGTCTGTTGTTATGTTTCCTTTTTCATCTCTGATCCTATTGATTTGGGTCTTTTCTCTTCTTTTTTTAGTTAGTTGGCCCAATGGGGTGTCAATTTTTATTTTTTCAAAAAAACAGATCCTCGTTTGTCTGATTTTTTGTAATGTTTTTTGGATTCAATCCTGTTGATTTCTTCTCTGATTTTAATTATTTTCTTCTCCTACTAGATTTGGGTCTGGTTGGCTGCAGATTTTCTAGATCCTTGAGATGACTTGAAAGCTCATTTATTTGGTCCCTTTCCAACTTCCTGTATAGGCACCTATTGATTAAAACTTTCCTCTTAATACTCCTTTTGCTGTATCCCATAAGTTTTGGTATGTTGTGCTGTTATCCTCATTTACTTCCAAAAAGTTTTTGATTTCTCTTTTGATTTCTTCTATGACCCAGTGTTCATGCAGGAGCATGTTGTTCAATCTCCATGTGTTTGCATATGCTCTAGGGATTCCTGAGTTGCTAATTTCCAACTTCATTCCCTTATGATCTGTGAAGCTGCATCATATGATTCTATTTCTTTTGAATTTGCTGAGACTTGCTTTATGGCCTAGTATGTGATCAATCCTAGAGAAGGTTCCATGTCTGCTGAGAAGAATGTAGATGCTTTATATGTAGGATGAAAAGTTCTGTAGATATCTGTTAGATTCATTTGGGCTATAGTGTCATTTAAATCTACTGTCTCCTTGTTGATCTTCTGTCCTGTTGATCTGTCTATCTCTGAGAGTGGAGTATTGAAGTCCCCCAGTACTATTGTATTGGAGTCTAAGTCTCCCTTTAAGTCCATTAACAAATCTTTTAAATAAACCAGTGCCCTGTAATTAGGTGCATATACATTGATAATCATTATATCTTCCTGTTGAATTGATCCCTTATTCATTATATAGTGCCCCTCTTTGTCTCTCTTAACAGTTTTTGTGTTAAAGTTTATGTTGTCTGATATTAAGATGGCTATGCCAGTTCTTTTTTCATTTCTGTTGGCATGGAATATCTTTTTCCAGCCTTTTACTTTCAGTCTATATGCATCTTTGTTGGAAAGTTGTGATTCTTGTAAGCAGCAAATAGCTGTGTTTTGTTCCTTAACCCAATCAGCCAGTAGGTGTCTTTTAACTGGACAGTTCAGGCCATTAACGTTCAATATGACTATTGAGAAGGAGTAACTTTGCCCTGCCATTTACCAAAGATATTTTCTAATATATGCTTTGAGCTTCCTGTGACCTTTTGCTCTGAGGTTTCCTTCCTTTACCTTCTTTCATATTGATGACCGTGTTTCTGTGTTTCTGTGTGTAACACGTCTTTAAGCATCTTTTGCAGGGCTGGTCCAGTGGCGACAAATTCTTTCAGTTTCTGTTTGCTATGAAAGGTCTTTATTTCACCTTCATTCACAAATGAGAGCTTTGCAGGATATAATATTCTGAGCTGGCAGTTTTTCCTCTCTTAGTACCTGGGCTATGTCTCGCCATTCCCTCCTAGCTTGTTGGGTTACTGATGATAAGTCAGCTGTGAGTCTAATTGGAGATCCTCTGAGAGTAATCTGACATTTCTCTCTTGCACATTTTAGAATCTTTTCTTTATGTTTCACTGTGGTGAGTTTGATTACTACGTGTCGTGGTGAAGATCTCTTTTGGTCATGTTTACTAGGGATTCTATGAGCTTCCTGTACTAGGATGTCTCTGTCCTTCTCCAAACCCGGGAAGTTCTCTGCAAGTATCTCACTAAAAAGGCCTTCTAATCCTTTCTCTCTCTCCATGCCTTCAGGAACTCCTAGAACCTGAATGTTGGGTTTTTTAATAGTATCCTGTAGATTCCCACCAATAGTTTTTAGATTTCTAATTTCCTCTTCTTTTCTTTGGTTTGACTGTGTACTTTCCTGTGCTCTGTCTTCTAAGTCCAATATTCTCTCTTCTGTTTCACTGACTCTGTTTTTAAGGCTCTCTAATGTGTTTGTCATTTGATCTATTGGGCACTTCATTTCATTTTGATTTCTCTTCACTATCACACTTTCCTGTTCTACTAGTTTCTGCGTTTCATTTTGATTCCTCCTTAAGATTTCATTTTCTCGAAGGAGATTTTCTATCCTGTCCACTAAGGAATTCCGTATCTCAAGCATTTGTTTTTGACAACTTCTAATTGTTCTTATCATAAATTTTTTTTGAAATCCGTATCTTGCATTTCTTCCATCTTATCATTTTAATAACCTTGGCTTGGGGTGTCTTGTTCATTTGGGGGTGTCATAATGTCTTCCTTGTTCTTGTTTCCTTGGTTTTTGCATTTGTTGCTTGGCATTATAGAGATATTCTTTGAACTCTTCTTCCCTTGCTGTGTTGTTTTTTCTTGTTATACTATGACTGGATTAAGTGGACTGTCTGCTTTTGATGGAGCCTTAGAGGCTTGAGATAGGTGTGGCTTGAGAGCTCTGCTTGGTTCCTCAGGGTTAAAGGTGTGTCAAAGGTGACACTCCCAGGTTAGGCGTGGTGAATTTCTCTCTTTTTTTTTTTCTTTTTTTGATTCAAAAAGGGAAGTAATTCCACACAGCTGAATGGAATTGGAGATAGTTAGCAGGTGAATGATATACCCACAGGAGCCAGAGATCGGAAGCTCTTTCCCAAGGACCACACAGGGAATTTGTGCTGCCCTCAGTGTGGGCTCAAATTCTCCTGCAGTCTCCCACTGGGTTCCCAAGGTTACTGAATTGTAGCGTCTCTGGAGAGTACTCACTTGAATTCTGTGAGTTCTCTCCCTCACCGTCTCTTTTTTCACAGTCCCAGTTCATTAGCACCACACATTCACTAGGTCCTAATCTCCTGTTATTTCACCCCCTCCCCCCCGAGTCAGGTTTTTCTGCTAGGCTGAGGGCCGGTGCAGACCTGAGGTCGCCCTGCTTATGACATATGTCCAAAATGGCGCCTGCTCTTTGTCTTGCTCACCTTTGAGAGGTGAGCGGAGAGAGAGAAACTCGTGTCTGTATCAGTCATATTTTTTTCCCTCTCTCATCTAGTTAGCCTGGTGAACTTTTCCCCATAGGATTTGAAGCCTCATTCCCTCTAGTCTCCTCTTTCTGCTTGCCCACTGGTGTCTCGGCTATTGAGGTTCAGCTCACCTTGTGTTCCAGTGCTGGTGTGTTGACTCTGCTGCTGGTGTCCTGAATTGTGGGCTCCCACACTCTCCACTCAGGTCTACTGTGAATCACTAGTTCCGGAAGAGTTTCCTCTGCTGTTTCTTCCCCTACTCTTCCTTGAACCTGCAGTATCTCCACTTTTATTAAACTGTCTCTTCCCGGAGCCACAGATCTTATTGTCTCTAAGCTGAAAAGCCCTTCACTTAGCCCAACTTCCAAAGTGACCACTGCAGCTGAGGGGATGGTCAAGTAGGGTCAGCAACATTGCAGGCAGAACTGTAAATTTCTTGTTAGAGATGCCACTTGCATTTACCTGGCAAGCTCTCCTCCCAGGCCAGCTAAGTAATGAAAGTCAACAGAGTGCCTTCCCCTAGGAGGTTCCCACCTCCCTTAGGATGTACCCCATGTGAAGAGATAGATAGGCCTGGGCCTCTTAACTTACAAGGCCTAAAGCCCACCAGATTATTATCAAGCCCCTTCTGTCAGGTTCTATTTGCCTCTCAATGAGAAAACTTAATTGTAGCTTAGACAGTACCTTTCTTAGCTCCTCTAATAATGACTCTGTCCTTTGTTCTAGACCCTGTCTAGCACACTTGGCCCTCATTCCTTCGTAATCATATCCTCTACTCTACCACCAATGGCTCTACTCCCAACCTGTGTGTACTAATGGTCCTCTTCCCCACTTAATGCTGTGTAATTGTTCAGACCTGGTTAATGCCAGTCTTAGGATCATTGGTTACTATCCTCACTCTGTCTTTTATGACCTTGTCTGAATATGATCAGAGTCGGTGAACTTGGAAGGCTTCTATAGGCTTGGCAACTCATGACGAGAGCCTAGGGTGGTTACTGGAGCCATAAACTAGAGTGTCAATTTGTTGGGTCAACAACAGGAGCCACTGTGCACTTGCTCCTCATGTGGGATCTCTGTCCTTAATGTGCTGTACATTTTGATTTAATGCTATAACTAGTACTCAAACAGTATGTTTCACTTTGTGTTTCTATGTGGGTGCAAACTGTTGAAATCTTTATACTAAATTGATCTTCTGTATATAAAGAGAATTGAAAATGAATCTTGATGCAAATGGAATGGGAGAGGGAGCGGGAAAGGGGAGGGTTGTGGGTGGGAGGGAAGTTATGGGAGGGGGAATCCATTGTAATCCATAAGCTGTACATTGGAAATTTATATTCATTAAATAAAAGTTTAAAAAAAAAGAAAAAAGAATCACTATATTTTAAGTTGGTGCCAAGTAAAGGCATCTCACTTGGTTTATAAAATCTGAATCTTTGATCTTTTCAACTGTGTCTCTTTGTAGTTTCATGTTTAGTTTATCCATTAGATGCTAATAGGGTAAAATAAGTTTGAAATTATTCAAGTTGAATTTTTACATTAGATTGTTAAAGATAAACTTCCTTTTCAACACGCATACATATATATGTATATATGCATGTATATATTACATTAAAATTTATAAATAAAAAAGAACTGAAATATACCAGGGATAAAGGAGATCTCCAGATGGCATTGTTCTTTTCCTGAAAGTACTACAGCTGAGTCATTCCTGAGAGAATGGTATCTCCTTTCCCTTTACAGACCTTTGGAGACAGAGGTTCTCTAGATTTGACAATTCCTTTCTGGAGAGTGTTTATTCCTAATCTGAAATACACATGTTTCAGTTTTTAAAATTTGACGACTATTTTGGTTCTAGCCTCAGTAACAGTGAAGGACATTTCCCATCTTCCACTGATGATGTTTTACATTTATGAAAACAGTGAGCTAGAACTCAGCTTTCCCATTTCTATGTCACAGACTCTTATTTCATTCCACTTTTAGATTTTTCTAGCAAATTATTTTTGAACATTGTAATTTAAAGATGGATTGCATATTACATAAATTAATCCAATTCATTTCTGTAAATTTTAGCCTATTTATCTATTAACACCTCATCAGAAATCAGCAAGATCTACTGCTCTCAAATTTGGACAGAACATGTTTGGGATGGGTTGGTCTACATTCCTTATTTATTTATTTATTTATTTGAGAGGTAGTTATATAACAGAGAGAAGGAGAGACAGAGAAAAAGGTCTTCCATCCGCTGGTTCACTCCCCAAATGGCCTTAATCGCTGAAGTTGAGCTCATCTGAAGCTAGGAGCCGGCAGCTTCTTCCAGGTCTCCCACATGGGTACAGGGACTCAAGCACTTGGGCCATCTTCCAGTGCTTTACCAGGCCACAAGCAGAGAGCTGGAAAGAAGAGGAGTAGCCTGGACACGAAAAGGCGCGCACTTGAGATTCTATTGCTACAGGTGGAGGCTTAGCCTACTACACCGTGGCACTGGTCCTGGGATGGGCTACTTTCAAAATTCACTGTTAGCAAACCATGATTTTGCTTCAGGAGCTAAGGAACTTTTTTTTTTTTTTTTTTTTGACAGGCAGAGTGGATAGTGAGAGAGAGAGAGAGAGAAAGGTCTTCCTTTTTGCAGTTGGTTCACCCTCCAATGGCCGCCGCGGCCAGCGCGCTGCTGCCGGCGCATCATGCTGATCTGAAGCCAGGAACCAGGTGCTTCTCCTGGTCTCCCATGTGGGTGCAGGGCCCAAGGACTTGGGCCATCCTCCACTGCCTTCCCAGGCCATAGCAGAGAGCTGGCCTGGAAGAGGGGCAACCGGGATAGAATCCGGCGCCCTGACGGGGACTAGAACCCGGGGTGCCAGCGCCGCAAGGTGGAGGATTAGCCTGTTGAGCTGCGAAGCCAGCCTAAGGAACATTTTTTTTTTTTTAAAAGAGAGGCAGTTGAATCCCAATTGCTTCTAAAAAATGAACACAAATTATCATCAATATAGCAAATATACTAAGAATAATGTGAGTTAACCATATGCTATGTGAACTAAACAAAGTTTATTTGAATGGTGAAGTCTGACAGTATCTCAAAATGCAGTCATTCAGCTTGAGCAGCTAAATGAGGCCTTATAGTAAGATTTTAGTACTGTGGAGAGGGAATGTCTAAAATGACATGACCATTAACTAATCTCAGGAGTGACATAGCATTATTGGCTGGGTGCCTGCTGGAAAGTTAGAAATGTTCCAAAATGTGGCCATGGTTAATAAAGACTACATAAACAAATTTATTGAAGTCATTATGATTTGTGCATTTTATTAAAAGACATACTTTAATGTAACAGATAAAGAAATCACAGAAATAACAAAGCATGATTTGAAATACATGCCCCCAAAATTCACAAATGTGGCTGCTCAATATTACAGTTGTGATTAAAAAATAAAAAATAAGATAGTATTTTATTATAAGGATGATGTTTAGTGAGCAGAATAGCTTACTACTATTTTTATTTGAGCTTTGAAGCTCAAATATTTTAATAAAAATAATTTTTGTTAATTTATACTTTTAGGAAAGTAACAGTAAAAATTATTAGCCTCGGGGCCAAAGTTATGGTGTAGGTGGTTAAACTGTCAGCTGCTAGACTGGCATCCCATATAGGCGTAGGTTCAATTGCCAGGTGTTTCACTTTAGATCCACCTCCATTCTAATATGCCTGGGAAAGCAGTGAAAGATGGCCCAAGTACTTGCACACTCCCACATTGGTATATGGGAGACCTGGATGAATCTCTTACTTTCTGGTTTCTGCCCAACCCAACTCTAGCCATTGTGGCTATTTGGGGAGTGAACCAGTGTATGGAAGGTTTCTCTCTCTCCCTTTCTCTCTGGAACTCTGCCTTTCAAATAAATAAATGCCTTTAAAAATGATTAGCACTGTTACTTAGAAAAATTATTTTAAAAATCGACTACCAATAAATAGTTACCCTTTTCCTATTATATTTTCATCACTGAATAAGATTCATCACTGACTAAGATAGAATCTTTCTTCTCAAAATGTTTTCTCTTGGGGCCAGAGCCATGGCTCACTTGGTTAATCCTCTGCCTGCAGCGCTGGCATCCCATATGGGCCCAAGTTCTAGTCCCAGTTGCTCCTCTTCCAGTCCAGCTCTCTGCTGTGGCTCAGGAAGGCAGTGGAGGATGGCCCAGGTGCTTGGGCCCCTGCACCCACATGGGAGACCAGGAGGAAGCACCTGGCTCCTGGCTTCAGATCAGCATAGCTCTGGCCATAGCAGCCATTTTAAGGGTGAACCAACGGAAGGAAGACCTTTCTCTCTGTCTTTCTCTCTCATTGTCTAACTCTGTCAAAAAAAAAAAAAAAAAAGATTTCTCTGTCAGAATTAGTAGTTAAACTTTACAAAGCTTTATGTTTTCATCATATAAAATGTATGTATGTGTATATACACACATACACAGAGACATATTATATATATATATATATATATATATATATATATATACTCACACACATATACATGTAAGATAGTGGTGGGTTCTCCTCCAAGAATTTTGCAGATATTAATTTAATCACCAAACAACTAACTACATGAGGTATGTAGTGTTGTGATCTCCATTTTAATGCAAAGAAACTAGAGCACAGAGAATAAGAAAGAACACAGAACGTGGTAGATTAGGCAATTCTACATAGAAATTCTGTGTTTGCACTTCTGTGTCCCCAGTTTAATATATACTTCCTGGTTTATATATTGTGAATATACAAAAGCAAATTTAGGTAAAATTAGCTTAGTTTGCTGAGGCAAGTTGTTAGCCTAGTGGTTAGTACACTGATGAAGATACTCACCTCCCACATAGGAGTACTCGCATTTCACACCATCTCCAGCTTCTGACTCCGATTTCATGATAATGCAGACCCTGAGGGCAGCAATGATGGGTCAATTATTTGGCTTCCTGTCACCCACATGGGAGACCTTGGATTGAGTCCGTGGATCCCAGCTTCTGCCTGGACAATCCCTGGCCATTGCAGAAATTTGGGAGTGAAATGGTAGCTTGAGATTCTAAGCCCCCCCCCCCCCCCCCTCTCATAAGAAATTAAAACAATGTTTTAAAATTAGATTGCTATCAGGATATCCAGTCCATATTTTCACAAGCTCACTCTTAGACCATGGATAACTTTTTTTGTTGTTTGTTGTTTCTAAATACCTATTCTTTTATCCACGTGTAACCTTCACTGGTAGTAGAACCTTTTACTTTAAAACAGATTATGAGTAATGCAGTTTACAAAATAGAGATGTTAGATAATGGAGAGGGACTGAATAAGCATTCTCAAGAGAATTTTGAATTAGTTTTTATTACTGTAATGAAATACTTGAAGCTGACTATCTGTAAAGAAAATGTTGTTGTGGATCATGGTTATGGAGATTCACAGTCCAAGACTGGGCAGGCTTTGAGTGATGGTCTTGTTGCTGGCAGAGTCCTGTATGCCATGGTTGTTATGTGGCAAGACACAAGGAGGATGCCTGTCTGTCAGTCTTTGCCTGTAAGTTCTCTTTCCTTTTAAAGCTACCCATTCTAATGACGTACTTCAATCTAATCACTTCCCAAAAACCTCACCTGCTAACACTGTAACTGGATTAAGTTTCCACATTCTTAGCATCATTTGGAACTCAGGAGAAATAATCAAACCATATCAAGTTGTTAAGGATTGACTTAGTAAAGTTAAAAGCATAGTCTTTCAAATCAAACAGGCATAGTATACCTTTGGGCAAATCCACTCAGCCCTCAAAAGCAGCTTTCACAAATGACAAAGTAGTGTTTATATAGAAGTAAAGCTAAAAATTTCAAAAAATAGAGGTCAATAAATTGGTGGACCTCAGAATTTGAAACATGTCCCTGTGGGACTATCTAAAGGAAATTCAGAGATTATTCTCTTTACATCTCTACTGCATATCTTTATTAATTCTTCTTTCCCTAAACAGATTTCCTTTGCATACCACCCTGAGATAAAGTGCATACAGCTCCATTACAGAGATAAAATTTAAAAAAAAATCAGTAAGATACTATTATATACCTGTTAGAATTGCAAAGAAACCATTGGTAGCATAAAAGCCAAATTCCTGAGAATTTGAATTGCTAGTGAGGATGTTGAGTAAGTGGAACCCTCATACATTTCTGGGGGTGATAGATTGAAGACACATAATTTGGACAATAGTTTGGCTACTGAATACAGAATTAAATACTTATTTCACAATCTAAGATCCCATTCCTAGGTATTTGGCCAAGGAAAATGAAAAGAATATGTTCACAAAATGACTAATGCATTAGCATTCAAAGTAGGTTTTTGAATCATGGCTCAAAACAGGAACTAATGTAAACATCCATATGCATATGGTTATAGATAAACAAGCTGTGACAAATCTACACAGTGAAATGTTTCTCAGATATAATACTGACCACTAGTATATGCTATGTTGTAAGGTAAGCAATTTCCATATCCTACTCCCGAGAACTTGAAACATTGCCCCAGCATCTGAATAAGATTCCACAGATGTGATTTAATTAAGGAACTTGAGATAAAGACATAATCCTGGATTATTTAGATGGGCTTGTTATATCATGGAGATTCTTATAAGAGGGAGGCAGCAGACCAAAGACAGGAATAAAGTGTGAAGAAAGCCATGACCACAAAATCAGATTGACGTGATGCATTCAGGAATCAGGGAATGGTGTTGTCTGAAGGCAGAGAATGGATTGTCTGTTGGAACCTGCACAAGGAACCATCTCTGCTGACACCTTGATTTTAACTCCTTGGAACTATTTTAGACTTCTGAATTCCAGAATTACAAGAGAATAAATCTTCGCTCTCTTAGGCCTATAATGCATTGATTTTTTGCAACAGCAGTAGGACATTAGCACAGCAATACAAATGCATCTCACATCCCATATAGGTGCCAGTTCTAGTCCAGCTCTCTGCTGTGGTCTGGGAAAGCAGTAGAAGATGGCCCAAGTCCTTGGGCCGATGCACCCATGTAGGAGACCAAGAAGAAGCTCCTGGCTCCTGGCTTCAGATTGTTGCGGCCATTTGGGGAGTGAACCAACGGAAGGAAAACCTTTCTCTCTGTCTCTCCCTCTGACTGTGTGTAACTCTAACTCTCAAATAAAATAAATAAATCTTAAAAAATAATTTGTTGCTGGATAAAATTAAATTGTGCTGGATTTTGCGCACATATATATAACGAATCTATTCAAACTGATAGGGAGAATCCACATGTTTTGTTGTTTTGATCAATGATGATTATCTCTGCCTTTTCCTTTCATTGCAAACCAAATTTCTTTATGTATGTACCATGTTTTCATTCAGAAGCTGACTATTGCATCCAAATATCTACCAAGAAAATGTCACCTATATTCAGCATTTAAGTTTTCTTTTTTTTCCCATTTTGCTTAGCCTTTAGTTCTTTAAACTTGTTTCTTCTTTCAGCTCTTGCATGCATTAGCCTAGATTTTTTTGTTTGTTTGTTTGCTTGTTGTTAGAGGAAAACCCATTGAGATTTAAAAAAACTTAGTATTTTATGTTTTATGAAAGCAAGAAACAGATTTTTACTTATAATATTTATTATAGGGATTGATATTAATTCTGTTTTCTGGATATTTTCTAGATGATCAATCACCTTAACCTTTGATAATAAACAAGGTAGCCTGTGACAACATACCACAACAGAAAAAAGTTGACTTGCTTGCAATGCAATGTGTCTTTTGAATAGATTTATAGATTTCATAATCTTACATAGTATAAAATTCCAATACTTAATAATAAGAGAGATCTGGACCACAATAGTCATCTGAACATGTAGGTATTTGCTAGTTTCAGTTGGTTGGACGTTTTCCAGTAAAAAATATGGAAAGCTATTTGGGATTACACATTAGATGATTATTTAGCTGCTTATATTTATAAAAGGAAATAATTTATTTGTCTACATAATTATGAGAATATCTGCACCTTCAAAGTAAAAGTGAAATTTTCACAATAAGTTCTTGCTTACTGGATAAAAAGTGCTATACAGAGTCACGAATACACATGTCTGGAAAATGTTCTCACTTGGAACTTATGGGAAAAAAATGTAAGCATGTCACTGCTAAAAACACACATATATTTAAACTTGAAAAACAAACAAATCAGCCTTAGTGTCCTGAATTTTCTAACTTTTTTTAATTTTTTTTTTTTTTTGGACAGGCAGAGTGGACAGTGAGAGAGAGACAGAGAGAAAGGTCTTCCTTTGCCGTTGGTTCACCCTCCAATGGCCGCCGCGGTAGGCGCGCTGCGGCCGGCGCACCGCGCCGATTCGATGGCAGGAGCTAGGTGCTTCTCCTGGTCTCCCATGGGGTGCAGGGCCCAAGGACTTGGGCCATCCTCCACTGCACTCCCTGGCCACAGCAGACAGCTGGCCTGGAAGAGGGGCAACCGGGACAGGATCGGTGCCCCGATAGGGACTAGAACCCGGTGTGCCGGCGCCGCAAGGTGGAGGATTAGCCTAGTGAGCCGCGGCACCGTCCTAAAATGTTTTTTTAAAAAAATATGTATGTTGGCTGGCGCCGTGGCTCAACAGGCTAATCCTCCGCCTTGCGGCGCCGGCACACCGGGTTCTAGTCCCGGTCGGGGCACCGGATTCTGTCCCGGTTGCCCCTCTTCCAGGCCAGCTCTCTGCTATGGCCCGGGAAGGCAGTGGAGGATGGCCCAAGTGCTTGGGCCCTGCACCCACATGGGAGACCAGGATAAGCACCTGGCTCCTGGCTTCAGATCAGCGTGATGTGCTGGCCGCAGCGGCCATTGGAGGGTGAACCAACGGCAAAGGAAGACCTTCCTCTCTGTCTCTCTCACTGTCCACTCTGCCTGTCAAAAAAAAAAAAAAAAATATGTATGCCTTAAAATCTGCTGTATAGATATTTATAAATATTTTCTCCACTGAATTATACCCCTTACAATAAATATATCTTCCCCTTTCATTTCATGATCTTTTTAATGAACCCTATATTTTGTAATATTAATATATTCACACACTTTTCAGAAAAATTATGATATGTGCATGTTTGTATAATATCTATATATGAAGCCAATGCTGCTAGATGTCAACCTTGTTAAATCTATGTTTTCTCATTGAAAAATAGAATTTGGGGCCGGCGCTGTGACGTAGCAGGTAAAGCCGCTGCCTGAGGTGCCAGCATCCCATATGGGCACAGGTTCGAGTCCCAACTGCTCCACTTTTGATCCAGCTCTCTGCTATGGCCTGGGAAAGCAGTAGAAGATGGCCCAAGTCATTTGGGCCCCTGCACCTGCGTAGAAGATCCAGAAGAAGCTCTTGGCTCCTGGTTTCATATCGGCGCAACTCCGGCCAGTGCAGCTATCTGGGGAATAGACCAACAGATGGAAGACTTCTCTCTCTCTCTCTCTCTCTCTCTCTCTCTCTCTGCCTAGCCTTCTCTCTGTGTAACTCCTTCAAATAAATAAATAAATCTTAGAAAAAGAGAAAAAATAGAATTTCAGGGAGAATTCAAGAATAATTAGTAATTATGCCTCCATAGTTTCTTCTTATTTTCTGATTAAGCCATTGCAATCACAACATATTTAAAAATATTATTATATATCTTACTTGAAATGCATATGTTAAACATCACTTTGATGTATCAGGTTTTTCTCATTACTGTTTATACTATATTGTATTTATAATAAAATTTTAAAATATATTTTATAATATTTAAAGTATATTGCATCTATAATAAAACTGTATATTATTTTATAAACCCTTCAAATAAAGGGTGGTAAGCTAATATGTGGAGTGAATTTGCAATAAATAATCTAGTTTCAAACACAGATCTATGTAAAGTAATTAAATATAACCTTATTCTTTACCCCTTCCAACAGTTTCTGGGTATGCACAAAAATTAGAAAAATACAAGGTATCGGAGAAAAATATTGGAATTAAAAGGAAGGAATTGTTTATACATACTCAATATTCTTCCCGAATTTTAAGATCTATTTTTATTTCTATTAATTGTAAAATCCTCTGGAGGAATTTTGTATTTCTGAATTAATCTGGAGCTGTGATTATGGGGAGTAATGTAAGTGAGAAATTTAAATAGAGTTATTTTACTTCATTTCATAACATGTGTAGCATTTAAGAGGAGGATTTTAGCCAAGGACTTACTTGTAGACTTGGGCAGATCTGTGTCTCGTTTATAGTGAATGCCCTATTATAGACAGTCTTTATCTCCCTGTTCTGAAACACTGACACTCTTTTTGGGTTGGCATCCTGCTCCTCTTTCGATTTGTGTTTAGTTTCAGTAATTGCCCTCGTATCTTCTTGTAAAACAAATCTCATTTGATTACTAGACCAAATCAGCCTATTTGTGTACAGAACCCCAAAGGACCAGAATTTAATCCCGTGAGTACTTAACATTCTTGTGAGTCAGGAGCAAAGCTAAAGTAAATTGATGATCAGAGGCACCAAGGCCTGAATTCGTGGGTAGAGTTGACAGATACACTCTTTGTTCTATTAAAAGCTTGTAAACACACTGTTTTTGCCCAATAACCTCTAAGAAGGACTGAGTGAACACATTTCAAAATGCCAATCAAAGCATTTTGAGCTATTAGCAAGAATGAATTATGGTCTCTACTAATTCTTAAAGATTCTAAATTTAAATGACCAATACTCAGTAGGAGTTTCTACTTACTTTGCTAATTTTGAAACGAAAAGACAGTATGAATGTCTCCATGGCTTTTCTCACTTCACGGTCTTACTTATGTGGTTTGAATTCTTCCTGCACTGCCCCCTAGATTGTTTGGTTATTGTCTGAAACAGTAAAGTTGTCTTATGTGATAATCCCCAAATGCAGTTTTTGTTATTTTTTTTTGATTTTCTGTAAGTTTGTTTTACTATTTATTCAATCTGCTTAAATGCTTGAATTGGTAATGAGTGAGGATTGCTGATGACCCAAGAGAAAGAGTATGACAGAGGTTGACATTTTGCGGCCAGCGCCACGGCTCACTAGGCTAATCCTCCGCCTGTAGCGCCGGTACTCCAGGTTCTAATCCCGGTTGGGGCTCCAGTTCTGTGCTGGTTGCTCCTCTTCCAGTCCAGCTCTCTGCTGTGGCCCAGGTAGGCAGTGGAGGATGGCCCAAGTGCTTGGGCCCTGTACCCGCATGGGAGACCAGGAGAAAGCACCTAGCTCCTGGCTTCAGATTGGCGCAGCGCATCGGCCATAGCAGCCATTTTTGGGGTGAACCAATGGAAGGAAGACTTTTCTCATTGTCTAACTCTGCCTGTCCAAAAAAAAAAAAAAAAAAAGTTGACATTTTGCCACTCACAACAAAGTAAACACTAACCATAAAATCCTAACAGGCAATTGTAAGGAAGGATGTTAAGAGGTTCATAGGAGACCAAGATGTGGAGCTGACTGGTTAAATGACATGAAAAGAGGTACATCTGCAACCATTCCATGAATTTATAGCAAGTGGTTCTGGAATCATTTCATTCCACAACCAATTGGTTTGACCTAATAAGACCAATTTATTTTCTACTGGTTTCCATGATAATTTCGAGTTTTTTTTTTTTTTTTTAAATCAGATTGGGGGTCAAAAATTATTTCTTTCCTTTTATTTTTAAATACTATATACCATAAATTTGTTAATATTTATCAGGTTGTTACCTGTTTTAGCTCTTGATACTTCTTCTTCACAGTTAAATGAATTACAGCATCTCTCTGCAATTCTTTGCTCTTTTAAGCTTGATTTGCCATGGCATTGCAAGTTGGATGTGAAAACAGCTCATTGTCACTCAGACTGTGAAAATCTGTGGTCTTTCCTTTTTTACCTCCTAGTAACTAATGTTTCATAACAGTGTTGTCTGATTCTAAGTCACAGGAATATAGTGGTTAACATTACTATGCTGCATCCTTTTCCAGACAGCATGGGCGAAATCTGGGGTTTATGAGGTCCTGCTTCTGACTCCCAGAACTGAAGTTTATTCTGGAGTCTCCTGAATTAGACTTGGACTCTGTAATTTTCTGGTAGTTAGATTTGTCATCTTCAAACCACTCTTTAGCAGCTTGAGGGATCAGCTTATTTTTCTAGTATAGTAATGACAAATAGCTAAGTTTCCAAATAATGTAGCAGAAGCTAAATTAAAGAGGAAAGCATGGTTTCTAAAGCTGGGGCTCCCAGCTCCCCTCTCAGACCCTCTACCTTCTACATGTCTGGCTTTGCTTGGCAGTGCCATTGTTACCTCTGGAAGATGGGCCTTCTCTACTTTGACAGAAAGCGAGTGCTACTAGCACCACATTGCAGTCTGTCCATTTTATAACTCAGCAGGAAGCACAACAAAGCTGCTCCACACCAGAGTCTGAAAATCACCACCAGCAGAATCTTGTGGCTCCTAGACCATGTGCTTACCAGTGGGCTTTTTTACTGGATCTGAAATTCCTGGTCATGTGTGTCTTTGTGATAACATGAAAGGACAGGGTCAATGTCAGGAAAGGAAGACAGTAAATCTTTCCAGACAAATTAAGACTCATCGACTTACCTTTCCTTAGAAATTATTTTTCTTAGAACTTATTTTAAATTCCATTACTAAGTGACCTATCCCATAGGGTTAGTCTTCTTCCTATTTCAAGTTAAGTTGCTGAGTGGAATTTACCCATTCTCCCCTGGGTGCTAAATCAGTGATCAGAGATCTGCATGTTGAATCCTGCTGAGAAAATACTAGACTAAAAATTACAATACTTAGGCCCCAATACCAGGGCATAGGAAACTCATTGTGAGAACTGGGATCAATGGGATAATAAAGTTACTACCTTACAGAGTCAACCTGAAGATTAATCAAGATACCCATGTAATAAGATTACCTAAGTATTATCAATAATATAATGATGATGATGGCAGCTTTAAGATTCAATTTTTTACTTAGAAAAGCATGGATGCATGCTACATAAGAACTCATAATACATATTTAATATAGATATTTAACCTAAATTTGTGAAACAGAATATGAGAAAATGGGCATATTTGAGGCACATAAAAACAGGGACACCTCACCTGCAGGTGGAACTCATTTATCATCCTCAGTGGTTGGCTCCCGATGTGAATGTATAGCTACTCATATCAGGTCTATGCTACAGTTTGGATATTAGTTTAAATGTTCTCCAAAGGTCATATGGTAAGGACTTGATATCCATAAAGTTCATTTTTTTTAAGATTTATTTATTTACTTGAAAGGCAGAGTTACAGAGAGACAGAGGCAGAGAGAGAGACAGAGGTCTTCCATCTGCTGGCTCACTCTCCAGATGGCTACAACAGCGAGAGCTGGGCCAATCCAAGCTAAGAGCCAGGAGCTTCTCCTGGTCTCCCACATGGGTGCAGGGCCCTAAGGACTTGGGCCATTTTCCACTGCTTTTATAGGCCATAACAGAGAGCTGGATCAGAAGTGGAGCAGCTGGGTCTTGAACCAGTGTCCATATGGGATGCTGGCCCTGTAAGAGGCAGCTTTACCTGCTATGCCACAGCACCAGCCCCATAAAGTTCAATTTTAATGGTAACGGGGGAATAGAAACTTAATTCAACCATGGCATTTAGAGATGAAACCTTTGGGAACTGATTGCATGGAATTAGCACATTAGGATGGAGCTCTTTGATAAATTATGGTGTCTTGATAAGGAAACACATGGAAAGACAAAGACATACTTTCTGTGTCATGCTCCATTGTATCTCAAGATTCAGCCAGGAAGAATTATATCACCAAAATCCAAATCAATGGAGGACATTTAGTCTTGAACTGTGGAACCCCAAAAACATACATTAAAATAAATCTCCTCACTTCACAAATGACTTGACCTAGGGTATTTTGCTATTGTAATGAAAGGCTGAATAATAGACCACATTAGAATTATTGTTAAATATACAGCTGTTAAATTTAAGCTTATTTACATGTTAAACTCTATACAAGTCAAACATAGCATGTTTGTTGTAAACCAATATCAAAGTCCCGGGGCTGGTGCTGTGGCGCAGTGGGTTAAAGCACTGGGCATCCCATATGGGCGCCAGTTCTAGTCCAGGCTGTTCCTCTTCTGATCCAGCTCTCCACTATGGCCTTAGATGGCAGTGAAGGAGGGCCCAGGTCCTTGGGCCACTGCACCCATGTAGGAGACCTGGGAGAAGCTCCTGGCTCCTTGCTTCGGATCATGGCAGCTCCGGCCATTGCGGCCGTCTGGGGAGTGAACTGGAGGATGGAAAACTCTCTCTCTCTCTCTGCCTCTCCTCTCTCTGTGTAACTCTGACTTTCAAAAAATAAAATAAATCTTTTAAAAAAAACCAAAGTCCCTCTTAATTTTATATCACTGTAGGGAAGGATCCTGTCATCTATTTTATTTTAAAGTAGATAACAAGATCTGAATTGTTTGATTCTAACCAGTAAACAATTTTTATGGAAACCCTGGCCTAACATCTTAGAGACTAAAACTAATATAAAGATAATATAAAGTTTAGATGATATATAACTCTAAGTTCATAATTTAGATAATTCTCATACTCTTATTTACCAGAATTCTGACATAATTGTACTATTTTTGTTCTCAAATTTATTCCCATTTACTTTTTTTAAATGAGAAAACACATTAAATCAGGAAAGATGTGCTAATTAAATTTTAAGAGAAATATTGTACAAGTATTTGCTTTTAAATTATGATACTATATATTTTAAATAGTATTTTTCTAGTAATGGAGGTGAGCAAAAATTAGATTTAGAACAAAATCTACAAGAAAAGAATGAAAAAAGAAAGTTATGAAGCAGCAAGGAAGAAAGGGAATAAAAAGAAATTATTATTATAATTATATTATTATTATAAGTTATCTGTGAATTCATGGCCAAACATTTTTTATATTTGGTCTTTAAGTTTCCATGATACATTTTATTTATGATAAAAAAAATTCTCACAACTATAATAAGAGAGATTTTTCCCAGGGACAACAAATCCTGTGTGTTTTTTTCTTTTGCAAATCAAAAATATCATAATCAAATTATTTAACTATAAGCAGATACCATTTCACAGTCAGTTGAATGGCTAGCATTAAACATGTTGACATCAAATTTTGATGAGGATTTGGGATGTCTGTTACTATTAAGTTGATCAACTACTTTGTTATTTGTATTTCTCCTTTAAAACTTTTATATATATATATATATATATATATATATATATATATATTGGACAGGCTGAGTTAGACTGTGAGAGAGAGAGAGACAGAGAGAAAGGTCTTCCTTTTCCGTTGGTTCACCCCCCAAATGGCCGCCAAATGGCGTTGCACCAATCTGAAGCCAGGAGCCAGGTGCTTCCTCCTGGTCTCCCATGTGGTTGCAGGGCCCAAAGACTTAGGCCATCCTCTACTGCCCTCCAGGGCCATAGCAGAGAGCTGGACTGGAAGAGGAGCAACCGGGACAGAACCGGCACCCTAACTGGGACTAGATATGTTTAAAATTTGTTTTGATTCTATTTGAAAGGGGTTGGGGGAGGGAGAGAGAGAGAGAGAGAGAGAGAGAGAGAAATCTTCCCTTCTCTGGTTCAATACTCAAATGCCCAGAAGAGTCAGTCTTGGGCCAGATGGAAGATGAAAGCCTGAAATTCAATTCATGCCTCCCATCCAGGTGGCAGGAACCCACTTACTTGAGTCATGATCTGCTAACTCCTGGGGCATGCCTTAGCAGGAATTCAAATGAAAAGCAGAACCTAAATTCAAAGCAGGCACTTTGATAGGGGATATAGGTACCCAGGTAGGACCTTTGCCACTCTGCCACTCACCCCAGTTTTATACTTCCTTTTTAAAGAAACAAATATGTTGGTATGATCTAGCAATTTCACTCCTAGTTATTTAACCAATAGAAGTATAATCATTTGTGTATGAAACGCCTTGTACAAAATGGTTCTCAGCAGATTTTTTTCCCTTTTTTTAAAATTTTTTATTTATTTATTTGAGAGGTAGAGTTACAGATAGTGAGAGGGAGAGACAGAGAGAAAGGTCTTCCATCCACTGTTCACTCCAAAAATGGTGGCAATAGCCGGAACAGCACCGAACCGAAGCCAGGAGCCAGGAGCTTCTTCCAGATCTCCCACGTAGGTGCAGGGGCTCAAAACTTGGGCCCTCTTCTACTGCTATCACAGGCAATAGCAGAGAGCTGGAACAGAGATTGGAAGAGGAGCAGCTGGGACTAGAACCAGCGCCCATATGGGATGCCGGCGCCTCAGCCCACTGCACCACAACACTGGCGCACTATTTTATTCTTTTTAGTATTTTCTTTTTCTACTTAATGCCATTGGTTGAACTATTTAATTAACACACAATTATTCTTAGGTGTTTAAAGTTAACTGAAAAGTGATCCCTGTTAAAAATAAGAGTGGGAATAAGAGAGGGAATTTATGTACAATTTGGCACACACTCACTAAGACTTACCCCTAGTGGTAGAACTAGAAACGTGCCATGGGACTCCAAATCCCATAAAGTTGGCATGTCCCAATGCCATATTAACTAGTTAAAGTGATCAGTTTAAGTTCATAATTGATCATAAAGATAGGATTAAGTGTCAAAGGATTACATAAATAAGACCAGTGTCTGCTAATAATAAGATATAATTAAACAAGAGAGAACTACCCAACATGGGAAGCAGGAAACACAGCAGACTCATAGAATGGCAAATGCCCTAAACAGTACTCTGGCCTCAGAATCAGTCCTTAAGACTTTCGTATCTAGGGCCGGTGCCGTGACCCAATAGGCTAATCCTCTGCCTGTGGCGCTGGCACACAGGGTTCTAGTCCCGGTTGGGGTTCCAGATTCTGTCCCAGTTGCTCCTCTTCCAGGCCAGCTCTCTGCTGTGGCCCGGGAAGGCAGTGGAGGATGGCCCAAGTCCTTGGGCCCTGCACCCGCATGGGAGACCAGGAGAAGCATCTGGCTCCTGGCTTCGGATCAGCATGGTGCGCTTGCCATTGTGGCTATTGGAGGGTGAACCAACGGAAAAGGAAGACCTTTCTCTCTGTCTCTCTCTCTTTCTCTCTCACTGTCCACTCTGCCTGTAAAAAAAAAAAAAAAAAAAAAAAAAGACTAAAAAGCCCATGAGAGTTTCTCAGGCATGGAAAGCCAAGACACTGTGGTAAAAAATGACCTAAATGAAAGATCTCTGTGAGTGAGATCCCAGTGGAAAGAAGGGGCCATCAAAGAAGGAGGTACCTTCCTCTGAAAGGTGGAGAGAACTGCCACTTTGATTATGGCTTTGCCTAAATAAGATAGGAGTTTGTGAACTCAAGAGGCTTCCATAGCCTTGGCAGCTCATGACAAGAGCCTCAATTGATTACTGATGTCATAAATAAGGGTGTCAATTGTTAAATCAACAACGGTAGTCACTGTGTACTTTCTCCTTATGTAGGATCTCTGCCCTTAATGTGTTGCACATTAACTGTAAAACTAGTATTCAAATAGTATTTTATACTTTGTCTATGTCATTGCAATCTGTTGAAATCTTTACTTAGTATATACTAAATTGATCTTCTGTATATAAAGATAATTAAAAATGAATCTTGATGAAGAATGGGATGGGAGAGGAAGTATAAGATGAGATATCTGCAGGTGGGAGGGTTGCTATGGGGGGAAAAACCACTATAATTCAAAAGTTGTACTTTTAAAATTTATATTTATTAAGTAAAATTTTTCTCCAAAAAAAAAAAAAAAGATGCCTCCTCTACTGTGGGTGAGTGTCATTCAGTCAGTTGAAGATGTGAATAAAATGAAAGGGATTGGTAGGAGGAAACTCTTGTTGCCTGTTCCTGCTGACAGAATCTTTGAGGTTTTTTTTTTTTTTTTTTTTTTTTTGCGTGTGTGTGTGTGTGTGTGTCTTTAAAACTTGTCTTTCTTGGGTTTAGAGCCAGACTGGATCTGGCACTACCAAATTCCCAGGATCACAAGCCATTGGATTCAGGCTGGAAGTACACACTGGCTCTTCTGGTTTTCCAGCAAGCTGAATACAGATCTTGGGACATCTCTGTTAATTGCTAGAGTGAATTCCTTATTACACACACACACACATCTGTGCTTGCCTGCATGTACATGTGAAGAAACTTCATCATATTCATGGAAAATGAAGTGAAAATATAGGTCTGGTGGGCATTGAGCTTAGCAGTTAAGACAATGGTTGCAATGTTCTTGTTTCATTGTTGGAATGCCTGGGTTTGATAACTGCCTCCAGATCCTGGCTCCAGCTTCCTGCTACTGCAGACCTTGGAAGGCAGCCGTGATGGCTGAAGCGGATGGGTTCCTGTCAATCATGTGGGAGACCTGGATTTAGTTTCTGGTTCCAGCCTGTGGCTGTGGCCCAACTCTGCCCAGCTTCAGTCTTTGTGGGCATTTGAGGAGTAGACTATATAGGACATGGAGCTCTTTCTGTTTTTCTGTCCACCTCTCAAATAAATGAATAATATTTCTTGAAAAAGATATTGGTCTTGGCAGCAAAAAATTAAAATTTACAATTTTTATAATATGCATTTTCTTTTTCTTCTTTTTTATTTATTTGACAGATAGAGTTAGACAGTGAGAGAGAGACAGAGAGAAAGGTTTTCCTTCTGTTGGTTTACTCCCCAAATGGTTGCTATGGTCAGAACTATGCCGATCTGAAGCCAGGATCCAGGTGCTTCTTCCTGGTCTCCCATGCGTGTACAGGGGCCCAAGCACTTGGGCCATCCTTCTCTGCCTTCCTGGGCCACAGGAGAGAGCTGGACTGGAAGAGGAGCAACCGGAACTAGAACCCGGCTCTCATATGGGATGCTGACGCCATAGGCGAGGATTAAACAAGTGAGCCACAGCGCTGGCCCCGATATAATATGCATTTTCCATTGAGTTTTTGAAATACATCCATGTGTATGTATTTGCTTCTGTGTATCATTTTGTCTGTGGCCTCTGAAGAATCCTAATACAATTATGTATTTATGTTTTAACTCATAAATTGAGGTTAATTTTAGATCCTGTTAGAAGTAAGGATTAAATGTATTGTTATTTCTGATTAATTATAAAAAGGATGATTTTGTTATTTTGTTTGATAATCAAGTTTTGATTGGTCATACACCATGAATAGCATGGAAGAGATTGTGTTTCATAGTTTCAGTTCAGAAAAGTGATTATTCAATCTCATCTTCTGCCACTCTTCCTGTGTTCCGGAGGCACTAGCCCACTTGAAATCTAATTTCCTCTGAATTACTGTCTTTTACCTCGAAATAAGCATTGCATTTGTAGAATTAGATTCATCTGTTTAATTATCATCCAGCTACAAAATTCTCAGCATCACTTTGTTAACCATTATAATCAATAACTTAATTACTATCAAAGAGACATTTCAGATCAGTAGTTAAGATCATGGACTTCGCATCAAAATATTAGCTGTTCAATTTTAGCTGACATTTTGGTGTTTTTATAAATTGTGGCAGAAATTCTACCTATTATATATTGTTAGCATAAAATTATTTAATAGATTTCAGGTATTTAGATTGCTGTACATAGCCAACAAAGTGACTGTATCATTACAGAAATTCAAACTGTGTTGCTACAATGCACATATTATGTTTCTGCTACTGATTTTCAGGATTTTAAAGGAAACCAACAAAAACCAAAAACCAAAACAAGACATGAGTTTTTCTAGTTTTATGAGGCTTAAAAACCCAGTGGTGGGGCCGGCACTGTGGTACAGTAGGTAATCTTCCTCCTTGTGGTGCCAGCATCTGATATGGAAGCCAATTCTAGTTCCGGCTGCTCCTCTTCCAATCAAGCTCTCTGCTATGGCCTTCTAAAGCAGTAAGAAGATGGCCCAACTCTTTGGGCTCCTACATTCATTTGGGAGACCCGGAAGAAGCTCCTGGCTCCTGGCTTTGGATAGGCCTAGCTCTGGCCATTGCAGCCTTTTAGGGAGTGAACCAGCAGATGGAAGACTTCTCTCTTTCTCTCCCTCTCACAGTCTGTATGTAACTCTACCTCTAAAATAAATAAATAATATATTAAAAAAACCTGAATGGTGGACTTTAAAAGTTAACACACAAACCAAAGGACTATTAAAAGTAATATTGTAAACATCTGGGAACAGGCCTTTAGTCTAGTGATTAAACCCCTGTTTGTCCCACATCAGAGTACCTGGCTTTGATTCCTGGCTCCAGCTCTTGACTCCAGCTTCCTGCAAGTAATGGGATCCTTGCCACCCACAAGACAGACTTCGGTTGATTTTTTTTTTTTTTAAGATTTATTTATTTATTGGAGAGGTAGAGTTACAGACAGAGAGAGGGAGAGACAGAGAGAAAGGTCTTCCATCTGCTGGTTCACTCCCCACATGGCCACAATGACTAGAGCTGGGCTGAAATGAAATGAGGATCTAGGAAGTTTTACCAGGTCTCCCACATAGGTGTAGGGGCCCAAGCACTTGGTTCTGTCTTCTGCTGCTTTTCCAGGCCACTAGCAGGGAGCTGGATCAGAAATGAAGCAGCCAGGACTCAAACTGGCACCCATATGGGATGCCTGTGCTGCAGGGGAGCTTAACCTCGTATGCCACAGCGTCAGCTCCTGAATTGACTCCTTGACTTCCAGTTTTAGTGTGGCTCATACCAGGTCATTGTAGGCATTTGATGAGTAGAATAGCAGATGGGAATTCTCTCTCTCTCTCTCATAAAAAATTAAAACAAACCTTAAAAATTGGCTTGCTACCAGGGATATCCCAGTGCCTAACCCAGACTTAGATGGTGGATAACCTCAACCCACCATCTCCTATTTTTGGACATCATTGGTACTTGTGTCAAGTGTTTGGATCCTTGTCAACACATGAGAGACCTGCATTGCATTTCTGGCTCCCACCTTTGATCCTGCCCTAACTTTAGCTGTTGTAGGGACTTGGGGAGTGAATGAGTAGATAAGAACTTTCTCAGTCTGTCTGCCTCTCTTTCTCTGTCTTGAAGCCTTGCAAATAAATAAAAACTTGAAGAAATATTGGCCATGATGTTAAAATATAAACTATTCATAGGTACAAATTTTTTTATATCTTAAAGTTGTTTTTTCTCTTAGAATCTAATGACTTATAGCAAAGGTACCATGGAATATTGCTAAAATCTTATTGTGATATATATGTAAGATATTGCTTGGGTCCCTGCATCCTACATGTGAGAAAGGAGGATGGAGTTCCTGGCTCTGGCCTTCAGCTTGGCCCAGCCCTGACAGTTGCTGCCATTTGGAGACTGATTTGCAAATGGAAAATTTCTCTCTCTTAACCCTGTGTGTGTGTGTGTGTGTGTGTGTCTTCCTCTCCCTCTCTCTGTAACTCTGGCTTTCAAGTAAATAAATACACTTTAAAAGATGATGTTGCTAATTTCTTGGGCTATATTTTGGCCTACTTGCATTCACAAAAAACACTAATTTTGGTCTTAGTGAATAGTGCATTTTCATTCACGTTCTCTTACATCCCTCAGGAGGCTACCAAAAGCACCCACTATCCTAATAAAAATCCAATTTCTTCAACTATACTCTGAACTTCTGACTCACTTCTCAAATAATTCATGCCTACAATCTTTCCTTTTCTCCTTAACATCATCAGTATCTATCGCCTAAACTATTTCCATAAGCACTCATTTATCTCCTATCTTTAAATGCAGCTTTCCTCGAACCCATATACCTTACCAGCTTCTACTATTTTTATTAGTTCCCTTCAAGTGAAAACTTCCTGAATCATCATCTATGGTCACTGCTCTCATGTTCTCATTACCTTTTCCTTTTGAGTCTTCCTAAATCTTGTTTTCATCCCCTAATATTGCTCATGTCAGGGTTAACAGTGACCTTACAGTGCTCACTTTAATAGGTTCAATTACTAGATATCTTTTTTTTAACTTTATTTAATGAATATAAATTTCCAATGTACAGCTTATGGATTACAATAGATTCCCCCTCCCATAACTTCCCTCCCACCCGCAACTCTCCCCTCTCCCGCTCCCTCTCCCCTTCCATTTGCATCAAGATTCATTTTCAATTCTCTTTATATACAGAAGATCAATTTAGTATAAAGATTTCAACAGTTTGCACCCACATAGAAACACAAAGTGAAACATACTGTTTGAGTACTAGTTATAGCATTAAATAAAAATGTACAGCACATTCAGGACAGAGATCCCACATGAGGAGCAAGTGCACAGTGGCTCCTGTTGTTAACCTAAAAAATTGACACTCTAGTTTATGGAGCCAGTAACCACCCTAGGCTCTCGTCATGAGTTGTCAAGGCTATGGAAGCCTTCCAAGTTCGCCGAATCTGATCATATTTAGACAAGGTCATAAAAGACAGGGTGAGGATAGTAACCAATGATCCTAAGAGTGACATTTACCAGGTTTGAACAATTATACAGCATTAAGTGGGGAAGAGGACCATCAGTATACACAGGTTGGGAGTAGAGCCATTGGTGGTAGAGTAGAGGTTATAATTACAAAGGAATGAGGGCCAAGTGCGCTAGACAGGGTCTAGAACAAAGGACAGAGTCATTATTAGAGGAGCTAAGAAAGGTGCTGTCTAAGCTACAATTAAGTTTTCTGATTGAGAGGCAAATAGAACCTGACAGAAGGGGCTTGATAATAATCTGGTGGGCTTTAGGCCTTGTAAGTTAAGAGGCCCAGACCTATCTATCTCTTCACATGGGGTATATCCTAAGGGAGGTGTGAACCTCCTAGGGGAAGGCACTCTGTTGACTTTCATTACTTAGCTGGCCTGGGAGGAGAGCTGGCCAGGTAAAGGCAGGTGGCATCTCTAACAAGAAATTGACAGTTCTGCCTTCAATGTTGCTGACCCTACTTGACCATACCCTCAGCTGCAGTGGTCACTTTGGAAGTTGGGCTGAGTGAAGGGCTTTTCAGCTTAGAGCCAATAAGATCTGTGGCTCTGACCTGGGCATCCTTCGACTCCAGGGCAGGTCCATTTCCAGTGATCCAACTCTTGGCAGAGCTGCCAGGGCTCTTCACAAGCTGACTTCTGCTGAAGCCCAGGCTTACCACATTGAAAGCCACTGCAGTGGACTGGCCTGTTGGGTCTCCTTGAGGGCAGATCACTGTACAGATCAGCCATTAATAGGCCTGCCACCCATTGCTTCTGATGCCTAGCTTTCTTTTCCTCCTGGTTTGTGTTAAAGCAGACCAGAGGATGCAAGTCAAGGGAGTGCCCGTATCCCATCTCTAATCTTCGGTGGCCTGAACTACAAGTCTATAGTCACAGGCATGTTCTGTAGTAGTTTTTCTAAGGTAGACAATGCCCATGAGGAAAATTATATTCTCACTTTAAAACTTTCTTTCCCTTTGGTCTGAAAGGGAGGTTTTTTCTACTTACTGTATACTTCGCTGATGGCGAAGTGAATCTAGCTATGAGATTATGATTTAAGTTCTTATTTTGGCTATGCTATTACAGAAAAATGTTAGCCATCTCTTTTATAAGGTCTAAAGATTAAACTGTGCGTCCTACAGATTCCTTCATAATAGAATTAGTTTCCTACCTTGAAGAGAATGGAGAAATGAAAGAACAAGTTGGGCTTAGAATAGAGAAATGAGGGAACAAGTCCTAGATCGCTTGTTGACAATAGCAATGTTACATGAATACTTAGCAAACCGTTTCAACCATTAGATAACAACTTAAGAAAACATTTACCAGAAGGTCCAATTCCTTCTATAAATTTTAAGAATCATGTATTTGAAAATACCTCTTAAATATCTAACATGGTGTATTTTGTTTAACCAGTAAACTTAAGCACAACCATATAAAATGGTTTTAGTTTCTTTCTACCAACACGTTTAAAACATATGATACACAGATTCAGGTCACACAAATTAAAATGTATCTTTGATTGATTTTAGCAGCTTAAATTTGTGGACAATCTTATATATAAGCCATTTAAAATAAAACTCTTAATAAAATTTCCCCATGTGGACATACAATATGTACACACATATAACATAGCATAATAGACCAATATAGCAATTTCAATAATAGCTTTTACAATCTTTAACTCTTTTTGTAGATTGCCAATTGATTTGAATTGCTTTTTGTTTTTAGTAACCTCAGTTAACCATACTTTCTCTCAGTTGGTACTGTCAATACATTATTGGCTTCATCTGTTTACAGAGCCATCCCAAAGTACTGAATACAATAGAAGTGGCTGGAAAAAGTCCATAGGAACCTATAGGAGGACAGCTAAACACAGAACCAACAACATTTTAGTTTTATGAGCAGCACATCATATATAACTATGGATGACAAAAGACTTTAAGTCGCCATGTTTAAAATTATAAACTCATCAACCAACAAGAGGCACTTGCTTACTTCACAGTATTTTTTTTTTTTATTTTTGACAGGCAGAGTGGACAGTGAGAGAGAGAGACAGAGAGAAAGGTCTTCCTTTTGCCGTTGGTTCACCCTCCAATGGCCGCCGCGGTAGCGCGCTGCGGCCGGCGCACCGCGCTGTTCCGATGGCAGGAGCCAGGTGCTTCTCCTGGTCTCCCATGGGGTACAGGGCCCAAACACTTGGGCTATCCTCCACTGCACTCCCTGGCCACAGCAGAGAGCCGGCCTGGAAGAGGGGCAACCGGGACAGGATCGGTGCCCCGACCGGGACTAGAACCCGGTGTGCCGGCGCCGCAAGGCGGAGGATTAGCCTGTTGAGCCACGGCGCCGGCCTACTTCACAGTATTTTTGAAAGCACCTGTAGGATTTTACAAGTATTTAACCCTTTAGGCCTCTGGGGCTTTCTCATTAAGATAACTATCATGTCTAGTAACACAAAATTCTCAAACATTTGTATTAATAGCATTTTCCATTATAGAAACTTAAAGTTTGGTACCACATCACATCTTGACAGTACTTCTAATATAATCCAAATAGCCTGATTACTTGGTGTCTCTATAAGATGAGAGACATAGGTCCTTCGATTTTTTTCAGTTGGGCCCAAACTGGAAAAACCAAAGTCCAAGATTTACTGGAAATTTTAGAGTCCAGATTGTTTGAAACTTTGATTTTTTGAATGCCTGTCAAGAATGCCAAGAAGGCTCAAAATCCAAAATATCTGGTTGAAATAAGATTGCTTATAATCATGACATAACATAGACCAAATCTGATCATTGTTACAAGGTGATTATTCAAATCTTTGAAAATAAGCACATATTTAAATAACCCATAGCTCTTAATAAAAATTCAGCTGTTTTTCAACAATTAGAATTTAACAGACATCAAGAGAACATAATAGATTACTTTAACACATTGCTTTAACAGAGCATCAGAGTTTAATTCTATGTCAAAGAGAAATTGAGCTTCCTGTGATCTTTTGCTGTGAGGTTTCCTTCCTTTACCTTCTTTCATATTGGTGACCATGTTTCTGTGTTTCTGTGTGTAACACATCTTTAAACATCTTTTGCAGGGCAGGACGAGTGGCGACAAATTCTTTCAGTTTCTGTTTGCTATGAAAAGTCTTAATTTCACCTTCATTCACAAATGAGAGCTTTGCCGGATATAATATTCTGGGCTGGCAGTTTTTCTCTCTTAGTACCTGGGCTATGTCTCGCCATTCCCTTCTAGCTTGTAGGGTTTCTGATGAGAAGTCTGCTGTGAGTCTAATTGGAGACCCTCTAAGAGTAATCTGACGTTTCTCTCTTGCACATTTTAGAATCTTTTCTTTATGTTTCACTGTGGTGAGTTTGATTACAACGTGTCGTGGAGAGGATCTCTTTTGGTCATGTTTATTAGGGGTTCTGTAAGCTTCCTGTACTAAGATGCCTCTGTCCTTCTCCAAACCTGAGAAATTTTCTTCTAGTATGTCACTGAAAATGCCTTATAATCCTTTCTCCTTCTCCATGCCTTCAGGAACTCCTAGAACCCGAATGTTGGGTTTTTTAATAGTATCCTGTAGATTCCCGACAATATTTTTTAGATTTCTAATTTCTTCTTCTTTTCTTTGGTTTGCCTGTTTCCTTTCCTGTTCTCTGTCTTCTAAGTCTGATATTCTCTCTTCTGCTTCGCCCATTCTGTTTTTAAGGCTCTCTAATGTGTTTGTCATTTGATCTATTGAATTCTTCATTTCATTATGATTTCTCGTCACTATCACAGTTTCATGTTCTACTAGTTGTTTCATTTCATTTTGATTCCTCCTTAATATTTCATTTTCACGAGAGAGATTTTCTATCTTGTCCATTAAGGATTTCTGTAGTTCAAGAATTTGTTTTTGAGAACTTCTTAATGTTCTTATCAATTTTTTGAGATCCCCTTCTTGCATTTCTTCGATCTCATCATCTTCATAATCTTGAGTTGGGGTGTCTTTTTCATTTGGGGGCATCATAGTGTCTTCCTTGTTCTTGTTACCTCGGTTTTTGTGTTTGTTGTTTGGCATGTTGGAGATATTTGGTTTCTTCACTGTGGTGTTTTTTCTTGTTACACTATGGCTCTATATTAAGTGGACTGTCTGCTTTGGGTGGAGCCTTAGAGGCTTGAGATGAGTGTGGACTGAGAGCTGTGTTTGGTTCCTCAGGGTTGAGGGTGTGTCAAAGATGACACTCCCAGGTTAGGCGTGGTAAATCTCTCTCTTTTTTTTTGATTCAAAAAGGAAGTAATTCAGCACAGCTGAACGTAATTGGAGGTAGTTAGCAGGCGAATGATATACCCACAGGAGCCAGAGATCGGAAGCTCTTTCCCAAGGACCACACAGGGAATCTCTGCTGCCCTCAGTGTGGGCTCCAATTCTCCTGCAGTCTCCCACTGGGTTGCCAAGTTAGATGCTAATCTCCTGTTATTTCACCCCTCCCCCCAGAGTCAGGTTTTTCTGCTAGGTTCAGGGCTGGTGCAGACCTGAGGTCGCCCTGCTTATGACGTATGTCCAAAATGGTGCCTGCTCTTTGTCTTGCTAGCCTTTGAGGGGTGAGCGGAGAGAGATATCTTAATGGAATCCAAAATTGCTGACTCTAATTGACAGGCTTTATTTATCTATAACAGATTATATTTCCCAAAGATGACAGCCTCAATATATCCCTCATGTTCTTCTAATAGAGTGACACTGAGATATGGGGTCTAGGCTTCCTGCACTGAGTGATCATGGCTTGGATTCAGCCTCTTGACTTCTGAGGATTTCTGAAGTTGCATTGACCAATACATGTGGTGAATTTAGTGTTTCCTGGCTTTTGAAGCTAATAAAAATTTGCAATTCCTTCTTGTGGGACACACACAGAGCCCTGAGCTCCTTGAATGTAAAAATTCCAGCTATCAAAAACCCTCATCCTGGCGTGATTACAGGGAGACACTACCTAACAAAAGAGAAGGATGCTCTAAGAAACACTAGCTGGCTCAGCTCAAAGTGGTTTGTTACTCTTTACAGCACAGGTCATCAAATGATGAAGGAAGCTTTTGAATAATTTCAGCTTCTTGCCTTCAAGCTGCTCCAGCTGATACTTTGAGCATCCATGCTCAGGGTGCCATTTCAAAGCAGTTCCAAGTTTTGGGGTGCTTTTATCACATAATCATAAAATTTGAGACATTTGTCTTTGCTGATATAATAAGCATTTTGGATTTTTCCCTGTCTTCATTGTTAGCTCTCATTCTCTTCCTTTGGCTCCTATTTCTGTGCCTAATATCCTAATGTTAGAATGTTCCAAGATCCTGAGCTGCCCATCATTTCTAGCTGTATTATATAAATTGCTTTATCTCATTTACACATAATATTGACATGCAAATGGCCTTCTTTACTTCACTACTTCTCACTTCTACCTCTGATGTCTCCTCTGTACTCTCTGGATTTGGAACATATGTAATGACCCACCTCACATCTCCACTTAAATATTTAATAAGGAACTAAACTAACATATGGATATTTGAGCTCTTGGATTTCTTCTTCCTGTAAAATAGTGCATGAAAATTATTCATCCTCTTGTCATACTCAGCTCAGCAAATAAATTACAAATTACACAATTTTTAACATGGAAAATTTATAAGTAATTTTTTTGATTCTTTCCTTTCTTCCAATGACTACACATAGTCTATTTTCATTAATTATACCTCCAGAACATATTTTAGTGTTATCCATTTCTGCTTCTTCCTATGTAAATTAACATTATCTATTTCCTAAACTATAGCAATAAACCACTTAACAGTCTCCAGATTTCCAATTTTGCCACACATTTATCAATCACCAACATAATAACCAGAGTGAACTGTTTCAACAAAAATCAGATCGCATTATTACCTACCTCAAGGCCATTCAATATCTTCTCAGTTAGACACATTTTATTTTCCAAAGAGGGTCTCCTAAGCTGTAATCTGCTGCTTTGATGTAACTTGCTACATCTATCATTGAAAGGTGGGAGTCTATGTTCTTCCTCTTTAAATATGGATAGACCAGTGGAGGTGACATTATAGGTAATAAAACAGATAAAAAACATGTCTGATGCTCTTGGAATGTTTGATTTTTGAACTGATTCCTTATGCCTGAATAAGCACATGTAGCCTGTGGGAAGGCTCATATGGTGAGGATTTGGGCCTTGCAACTCCTGCCAAATTCAACAGCAAATATCCAATATTAATTTTCCAGCCATGTAGGTAAAACATCTTTTTGTCAAAATCCAATAAAATTTTTCAACATTGCTATAGTTACAAAATTTTGTATGCAACACATATCTTTTAGTATTTCAAGTTTTGGCTTTCTAAACCAGACTACACTTCCATAAAGTTCATTGGCTTTTTCTGTTCTAGCCAATAGTATTACAACTAAGATTCCTTTACAGTTTTTTAATAGATACTTGGAACAACAAATTGGTGGAAAACTGAATCCTTATCAAAAAAAAGGTTATCTCAAAATTTTAAAATTTCAGCAGTCTCTGCCCATCAGAAAGACTTATGTTTGAACTCTACCCAAGAATCTGTGTTGTACGTTTAGCATTTACCAATACTAGAAGATAAAGGTTTATCTTTAAACTTTGCTTTAATGAGTGTTAAAATTGTTACTGGTTTTTGTTACCATTAAGTAGAGTTTTCTATTAAAAAGTGCTGATTTTATTTTATTGTTTTAAAGATTTATTTATTTATTAATTTGAGAGGTAGAGTTATAGATAGAGAGAGGGAAAGACAGAGAGAGAGGATTTCTATCTGCTGGTTCACTCCCCAAATGGCCACAATGGTTAGATCTGGGTTCCATCTAAACGCAGGAGCCAGGAGCTTCTTCAGGCTCTCCCCAGTGGGTGCAAGGACCCAAGCACTTGGGCTATCTTTTACTACTTTCCTAGGCCATAGCAGAGAGCTGGATCAGATGAGGAACAGCCAGGACTTGAACTGGTGCCTATATGGGATGCAGGCACAACAGGCTGAGGCTTAGCCAAGTATGCCACAACATCAATCCCTTGAAGTATTTTTTTGAAAGCTAATAAGTTAAAATTGCCACTTACACACACACACACACACACGTACAGATATACACACAAAATTCCTGAAAACATTCTCCTTTGTTTCTGTTTTTTTTTTCCAAGAAAAGAAAATCTTCATTGAGATACACTGATATATCACTTGCACTTGATCTACCTACAGTGTGTAGCCTGTTGGCTTTTTGTTTACTGATATAACTAATATTTTTTTAAAAATATGGTAAAATATAAAACTTGCTGCTTTAATCACTTCCAAGGATACAGCTAAGTGGCATTAATTGCCTTCACCATGTTGTGTAACTTTCAGCATAAAATAGTTCTAAAATATCTCCTTACCCCCAGAAACTTTAACCAGAAAGCAATAACTCTCTACTCCTCCTTATCCCAACCCTTGATAACCCATCATATATACTTGCTGTATATATGAAGTTGTATATTCTAGATGCTTCATAAGCCGAATCCTATGATATTTGTTTTTCTGTCTCATTGAATCTTTTTTAGAGGCATTTTTGACTCCTTTCTCATTTGTCTTTGTGTACATTCTATAGATATTAGCTTTGTGATTACTATCGCATTTTGAATTATATATTGAAGCTATAAAATTGATTTAAAATTGAGTATAACTTCAATCATATATAAAAGACTAGACTCTCTATTCCTATGTTATTCACTATACTAATTACTTTTCTTAAAATTTTATTTGTTTATTTGAGAAGTAGAGTTACAGACAGAGACTGGGAGAGACAGAAAGAAAGGTCTTCCATCCACTGGTTCACTATCCAGATAGCCACAATGGCCAGAGGTGGGCTACACTGAAGCCAGGATTCAGGAGCTTTTTCTGGGTCTACCATGTAGGTGCAGGGGTGTTGGGCATTGCCTAAAATCTCCATTACAATATGGCACCTGGCGGATGTTTGAGGGGCATGCCTCAGGCTTTTGTGGTTAAGCTACATAAGGCAGGGATAGGTCTGCTTTGGTTCCGGAAACGTGGACAGTGCGTGATCCCTATACTTTGCTTAAGATGCCCCTGTGCGTGGTCCACCCATGCCTGCATGACCTTTTCTCTGATTGGCTCCCCTACTGCGCATGTCTTTCGTAAGCTTTATAAGCCTGTACACTTCCCCAATAAAGTAGTTCCTGCTTCGACAGCACTCACGGGTGCTATGGTATGTTCATCACCTGTCGACCTTACCTCTCCCTTTCACCTTGTTGGGGAATGCCTGTACTGCACCTGCTGGTCAGGGGCCAACCTCAAGCTTGAGACCCCAACATAGGGACCTAAGCACTCAATCCATCTTCCACTGCTTTCCCAGGTCACAAGCAGAGAGCTAGATCAGAAGAGCAATTGGGACCTAAACTGGGACTCCTATGGACTGTTGGCTCCTCCAGCAGAGGTTAAGCTTACTATGCCACAACACTGGCCCCCAAATTAATTTTTATATTGTGTCTCTGTTAGTATAGATTCAGTTGCTTATTATGATTCTGTTTTTTTAAATTCTATGCCAGATTTTAAGTTATTCATGCACCTATAATACAATGTTTTAGGACTTAACTATTTTCAATATATTTGACTTTACCATGGTATTTATATTTTCATATTGTTTTGTTGCTGCTTTTTTGTCCTTTTGTTTCAATTTGAAGGACACCCTTTAGTGTCCTTATATATATATGCACAAATGTGACTTGTATAGCAGCTCTGGTGGTATTGAACTCAGTTTTTGTTTCTCTGATGTCTGAATTTCTCATTCATTTGTTTTCAAGATCATTATTTATTTATTTGACATGTAGAGTTACAGACAGTGAGAGAGAGAGAGAGAGAGAGAGAGAGAGAGAGAGAAAGGTCTTCCTTCCGTTTGTTCACTCCCCAAATACGGCCGGAACTGCGCCGATCTGAAGCCAGGAGCCAGGAGCTTCCTCGGGGTCTCCCATGCGGGTGCAGGGCCCCAAGAACTTGGGCGGTCCTCCACTGCTATCCCAGGCCACAGCAGAGAGCAGGACTGGAAGAGGAGCAACCAGGACTAGAACCCAGCGCCCATATGGAATGCTGGCACTGCAGGAGGAGGATTAACCTAGTGCACCACGGCGCTGGCCTCTCTCATTCATTTTTGAAAGAGAGTTTTATAGATACAATAATCTTGATTGGCAATTTATTGCAGCACTTTGAATATAATGTGCAGAACTTCCATTGAGAGATCCTTTCCTCTTATAAGATTAAAGATTAAATATTACAAAAAGTTAGACTAGTTATAAAATTTTTCGCATATTAGAAATATTTTTGGAATCCATTGAATATATCACATTGTACTGCATTCAACCAAGTCACATGCAAAATATAACCAAAATCAAACAATGTAATTAAATAGAAGATGTTTAACAACATCTGAAAAAATGAGATATCTTTCAAAATATTGATGTGGCAAAACCAATTTAATTTTTCATTATTGACAAAAACATATAAGCTTTATATTGGCAAAGCTCATGCCACAATATTATTTGTCAAAATCACAAATCACATAATATATGAATAGCAAGTTGATTGTGAAAAATGTAAAATTAGATTTTATAGAAATGGCATGGTGCTGCAGTGTCCCTTTTCTATGACAGCTTGGCAAGTTCAGGAAACTATCAATTTGTGATTTGGAATTATGCAACAATACCACATCAAAATAGGAAGTATAAAATATTGAATTCAAATTCTACACTGTCTTTATACAAAAATTGCATTTTTCTCCACCCTGTTGTATGCACTCTGTGTATTCTTTAACTCTCCATGGCATTGGGCACATTTCATTTTATTTTTATTTTAATATTAATTAGCTTTTTAACAGATTTAATATGCTTTGTAGCTACAAGTCTAAGATATTCCCTTTCTCCCTTTCTCTCCCTCCCCCCACTCTCATGGACCTTCCTCCGTTCCTCCCTCTCCCCCCCCCCCTTTCTGTTCCTTCCTTCCTTCCTTCCTTCCTTCCTTCCTTCCTTCCTTCCTTCCTTCCTTCCTTCCTTCTTTCCTTCCTTCCTGCCTTCCTTCTTTCCTTCCTTCCTACCTTCCTTCCTTCCTTCCTTTCATTCTTTCTTTTTCTTGTTTCTGTGAAAACATTTTAAACAAATTAAAACAAAAATGTTTAACATTTCACAAAATACAAAGTTTAACAAATATAAAGGAAAGAAACCCTAGTGTAGTGGGAATATAAAACAATGGTGATAAATAATAATTGAATGGAAGAATGACCATTTCATCCATATGCAGTAAATTAAGATGTATTTTATCATTAACTAGCCTTTTACAATGAAACTTTAGTGGCCAATTGATACCAAGAGTCCTAAGATTCTTCTTCCATTGTTGTTTAAGACTGTGGAGGCAAGTCACAAAGCTACTATTTAATTAGCTTTCTGATCTTCCTGTGTATACTTGCTGATATGACCAGTTCCAGTAGACTTTCTGTCTGCTGCTTTCATGGCACCCATATCAATTGTCTGTCTCATTTCATGAACAGAAAATGACCCAGAAGAGGAGAGTCAGAGAGACTCTCAACACACATGGGCTTGCCAAGAACCATATCAATGATAGCAGCATCAACAGATTTTAAAAATTTAGAGTCATCTTTCATCTTTTTACCAGAACAGCAATCAATCTTTCTCTTTAGCTCAGCAAATTTGCAAGCGATGTGAGCTGTGTGACACTCCAGTACAGGAGGATAGCCAGTGCTGACTTTGCCTAAATGATTCAGGAAAATCACCTGAGCAGGGAAGCCAACTGCTTCCACTGGTAGCTCATTTGTCCTGTTATCTTCAAGGTTGCCATGTTGGACATCTTTGACAGACACATTCTTGACATTGAAGCCCACGTTGACCCTAGAGAGAGCTTCACTCAAAGCCTCATGTTGCATTTCAGCAGACTTTACCTTAGTTGTGACATTGTCTGGAGTAAAGGTTACAACCATGCCATGTTTAAGAACAACAGTCTACACTGGGGCCACTGGGACGGTATCAAAGCCACCAATTTTGTCGACATTCTGAAGGAGCAGACATAAGGCTTGTCAGTTGGATGAATTGGTGATAGGATGCAATCCAGGGCTTCAAGCCATTTGGATCCACTAAAATTGTCATCTTTATGGGTGAATTTCCATCCCTCAAACCAAGGGATATTAGCACTTGGCTCCAGTGTATTGTTCGCATTCCAACCAGAAATTGGCACTAATGTGACTGTCAGGATTGTAGCCAATTTTCTTAATGCAGGTGCTGACTCCCTTAATGATTTTCTCATATCTCTTCTGGGTATATGGTGGCTCAGTGGAATCTCCATTTTGTAACACCAACAGTTAGTTGTTTCACATTCAATGTGTAAGCCAGAAGGGAATGCTCATGGGTCTGCCTATTCTTGGATATGTCAGCTTAAAATTCACTGGAACCGACAGAAACCATCAGGACAGCACAGTCAGCCTGAGATGCACCTATAATCATGAATTTGATAGAGTCTCTTTGTCCTAGGGCATCAATGATAGCCACACAATGATCACTGGTCTCATATTTCCACAGGGAGGTGTTGATGGTCATAGCATACTCAAGCTCAGTTTATTGAAGACACAAGTATATTTGAAGGAGCTCTTTCCCATCTCAGCAGCCTGCTTAAACTTCTTGGTGATTCCTCTGTTGATCCAAGCATGTTTGTAGATCAGCTTGACAATAGTGACAGACTTGCCCAATACTATGTGTTCAATGACAATAATATTGATATGAGTTTTTCTTTCCCCTTTTGGCTTTCATTTAGCAATGGTCTTCATGACATGTCTTCTGGTAGCAAATCCATTGTGAAAAATGATGAGATATCTTGACAGTTGGAACAGGCATAGGATTTTCCCCATCATTATTAAGCTCTGCTTTGATTGAAGAGTGATGAGCACAGTAAATATTTATAATTTCTTTAGGTTATTTAGCTTGGGGATTGATTTTTCTTTACACAATAACAGATTATTGCACATAGTTTGGTATCTGAAAATGGGCTATGGCTGTCAAAGTCCTAGAAAATCAGTACTGGTTTTGAGACAAACCATATAAAGAATGTAGAGGGGGCTTGACAAAGTGCTACTAGAGGGCTATAGAACCATGAGGAAGCTACCTTTGATAGGTAAAAGGGAAACTAAATTGTAACTGCAATATGTTTTGTAGTGTGGAAATTTTGACAATGCTATTACCTGAAGTCATAGGGAAGATAAAAATACACTAAAGAACTTGATGATCAAAATGATCAAACTAACAATTTCTAGGCAGATATATTGAAAGTGTCCATTGAATTATCCTTACTTATGATAAAGTATGAGGGAAAGATGAGATAAAAATATACTCTCAAATGTGAAAGATCCAGGAGTTCCTGAGTTTGAAAATAAGTATACTATTCATTCTTAATCTCTAGATTACAAACAATCCTTAAATTAAGCACTGGCTTAGGGCAGAAGAACAATTGTACAGTAAAATCCACTGTTAAGAACTCAGAGAAATCTAAGATGATTTCTCATAGAAACTTTCAAGCAGACAAATACCCTTCTAAGGATCATAGTACTGTGCTTTAGCTGTGCTCTTCAGTATACAATGAAGCTTATAAAAATTGGAGGAATATTGTCCCACAGCAATCTAATGGTGAGGTCAAGTGAGAGGATAGTTTAACTTGAAAAAATAGCTATTTTTTTCCTGATGGACTGAATTATCTTCAACATAAAAAGCTCTCAAAAATGTTTTTTAAAAGTATCAGTTTCTGAGAAAAATGGAAAGAAACAGCATGCAATAAGAAAAGGCCCTAAAACCACAAACATTAACAGTCAGGAAATAGGCTTAAGGTAGACTCAAAGAACAGAATAAGAGTTAGTGCATTCTGTCAAAAAGTCAGGGAGAACAATTTCCAGGAAGTAGAACTGAGGTCTATTTAAGATACTAGCAGCATGTGCCAGTTTTTCACAGTGAATGTATGCCTGTGACTACCATGTGCTTTCCTTCTACTCATCATTTTGAATGCTAGTATCTACAGCCCATTATCCAATGCCTGTCCCATCTCTTTATTTTGAATGTTTGGAGAATGAGAAAAATTGTCACTATAGATCAGGGAAGTCACAAGGAAGAAAGAGTGCTTAATGAGCAGTATTTGAGAAACTGCACAATTATCGTTTATAGCTAAATTTGATTTAGATGATAAGACTAGACATTGAGCTGATGCAATTATAGGATGAGATTTTACTTCCTGGAGAAGTGAATGAGTATATTCTGCATGATGAAGGGATACATACTCTTGTTGACTTAGATTATAATTTAAGATGTCTATTAAGAATTCAGTGTTGTAGCTTAGTGGGTAAAACTGCTCCTTGTGATGCTGGCATCTCTTATGTGTGCCAGTGCCTGTCCCAACTACTCCACTTCTGATCCAGCTCCCTGCTAATGGCCTGGGAAAATCAGCAGAAGATGACCCAAGTGCTTGGGACCCTGGCTTCTAGCTTTGACCTGGCCCATCCCTGGCCATTACAGCCATCTAGGGTGTAAAACGATGGATGGAGGATCTCTCTCTCTCTCTCACTCTCTCTTTCTTTTTATGTGTGTGTTTGTGTGTATGTCTCCCTCTCTGTAATTGTGACTTTCAAATGAATACATCTTCAAAAATGTCTGTTAAAGTCTCCGATTTCACCCCTTTTCTTAAAATATGTTGTTGATACTCTTCTCATCAAGAGGTATTCCTTTCCCTTGAATATGGGCAGAAATGCTATTATTAATGCTATAAAACTTTAAAGAGTTGGTCATGACATATACTAAATATTCATACTTCATTCATGATAATTGCTCTAAAAATTTTGCAACTGTGCTGTATATGCCCAGTAAACTTGTTTAGCAGAGAAACATCTGAAGAAGAATTAGGCTCATGGCCAGAATGAACATGACACTCATGTGAGTAAGCCATCTTGAATATGCCTGCCTCCAACTTAACCATTTCAGCTGATGCAACAGATTCTTACAGATTTTTAGGTTGAGTAACCTTAATATTTTTTGTTTAAGCCATTAACTGTTGGAATGGATTATTATACAGAAATATACAATTAATACAACCATTAATATAGAATAAAATCAAGCTTCTACATTGGCTATGTTCATGTCATATTCTAATATTTGCAGCTTTCTGTGACATATTTATATATATTCTATTGAGAGAGGTACATAAAATAATTATAGTTTGAGAAGCATAAAAAGAAAGTCACAGTCTTACACCAAGAAACAACATGTTGTGAGTCATTCATAGACCTGCTCTTAACAACCTTTACTCTCCACGCCTGCATAAGAATTTCCTGGAAATAGTGGTTGCTAGACTCTAATTGCCTTTATTTCTTGCTTATGCTCTTACTTCTTTGATAAGAATCAGACTGAGATGTCAATAAATTTTGCACTTATGTCTTATTCTATTAACATAATAATAGTGCAATTCCTCTTAAGCACAAACACAGCAACAGCAATCATTACCTAATTCTAATTCCTTACTGTAAACAAACCAACCCATGCATTTACTAACCAATTTCCAATGCATCTAAATAATAACACAAATTTAGCTTATCATAGTGCTTAACTCTCCCTGATGAGCAAAAAGATTATATTTACTTATGCTTCTCTTGCAGTTTCACAAGATGCCCCATTAATTTCCATACTGTTCCCTTAGGCTATTATGTGCAGTCAATCTCCCCACCACCTGCTTCCCACTATCAGCTCCTGGTCTATTTCTTTAGAATTCTGCTTGAGTTGCTTCTTCTATTAGTGACAGCTTCTCTCATGGTCTAACTTCCTTCACTTTCCTTCTCTTTCAGAGTCTCACCGCATCTTGCATTGTTCTCCATCTATATTATTATGCTTATGTCATACTATATTTGTGAAATACATAAACGATTGGTAGTATTTTCATTTTATAGGTGATGAAACTGGAGAATGGAAGATAAATGGCTTACCAGAGGCCATGATTTGTGAGCTTTGTAATGGCTTTCATAGGAAGAAAGCAGAGGTGAAATGTCAGAATAGAGAAGTAATTGAGAGCTGAGATGAGAGATAGAGACCATAGAAAGTGGGAGTTAAATGGTCCAGGACATAAAATGACCCAAGGAATAGTAAAAGAAAAGGAAGGAAAGATTTAATATTGATGACTCCTCTATCCTGGTCATTTCAAAGTACACTTAAAGTTGAAATCTCTATCACTTCATTGCATACGGACAGAAGAATGAAAACACATTCTGAGCACATGAAACTCATGTTGAAGCTTCGCAAATTCCCCACATTCTCAAAAAAAGTTAGAAAAAATACTATGAGCACACTTAGTTTTATATGATTATTGTCGTTTATTCTTCCAAATACATTTCACAAATTCATTGTCTTCTATTATTATACATTTTTCCTTAACATTAAACAATTCTGCTTGCATATTTCTTTTATTAAATATTAATTATACCTATATAAGTTGCTTCAATTATGTAATTGTTAGAATTTGTCTATCTGGAGAAAAAATTACTTTCAATAAAATCATTTTCCCTGGTGTTATAACCTGATTCATGAGATTATTAACAATAGATTTAAGAATTTTGTTGGTACCAATTGCTCTAAATTTATCAGTTTCTCCTGGTCTTTTCTATTAATCTCAAGGTTGGATACCTGTACATTCTTTTCTTTTTTCATGTTCATTGGGCCATTAGGAACAGCTGCAGAATTTGTACATGATACAAATCCAAGAAATGTCCCCCATTTTCTGAATTGTACAAGCTGCAAATATGTATCTCATGACCCTGGATCAACTCCATATAGCAGATTCCCATTAGGGCCCTCAGCAAAGCACACTAATTATTGCAAAGAGAAAACAAACCTAAACCAAGAAGTAAACAGATGATTCATTCAATGAGTGTCTATGATGAGCTATGTTGTGATACATGTGTTGGGAACTGAAAAATGAATAGTGATGAGCAAGCTCCACTCTCATGGAGTTTACATTCAAGTAATCTAAGACATCATGGAGCGGTTTTGAACCATCTGATTTACCATTTAAAAGTCATTTTTAAATCAAGAAATTGTAAAATTCTTTCTGTAACATGGAGAATAATCTGAGTGGGTAAAAGCGTTAGCAGTGAGTCACATTAGGTGACTACAGACGTTGTTGAGGTAAGACATGATGGGAATTTCAATTGCAATGGAGGCTGATGTAATAGAAAGAGTAAAAATAAGAACATGTGCCTGAAAGAGCTCTGTTTACCTTTTCTCTGACAGCTGTTTTTTAAGGTATTAAATAGGAACTAGGTTTCAGAGAAACAGAGATGGAATATGATTACAAACTCCTGGGTTCCTGCTACCCACATGGGAGACACGGATTGATAAATGGTGATATCATTTTCTTTGATGGAGACCAAGAATATTCAAGGACAGAGGATAATGAGAGGTCAGATATCATGTCTGGAGATGTTGAGTTTTGTGGAATTTTTTTTTAAAAATTGCAATATATTTTATTTATGTGATAGGGACCCAAGTACTTGAGACATCATCTGTTGCTTCCTAGGTGCATAATAATGTACTAAATCTAAAATTGGAAGCAGAGTGAAACTTGAACCCAGGTATCCCAATATGGAATGCAGGCATCTCAAGCTGCACCGAATGCCTGCTCCTTGACACGTTAAATTTGAGATGCTAATTGACATATAATTAGAGAATATTGTGGTTTGTTTTGGGGCAGTTGGCTAATCTGGAATTATGTTTCCCAACATTCATTTCCCTAAAAGTGTTGCATCCCCTTTCTGGAATAATGTAGTGTGCACATGAAGTCACATATCTTATATCTCTTCTTGCTGGTGTATTGCAGTAGGTAACTCTCAGAAACGTCAAGAGTTTAAAAAATTTCTAGTGCTAGAGGTATATTTTTACTGTTTGCATTATGACAGATTGATAGTGGAAATGAGATATGGTATTAATATAGGAAGGGATTTCATCTATAATTAAGGCAAAATCTTGGCTAGAAAGGATAACAAATACAATTGCACAGAGTTCCCATTGGTCTTGAAAACTGGCAAGTACTGGCAGTGTCTTTTAAGAGGCTACAGAGTATGATCTGCTAGTTTTTCTGGACCTGTTAAAAATAGCCCTAAGCCAGACACATGCCATCCATCAGAATTAAGTGGATCAGTCAGCACCTGCTTCCTGTTCCCTGTCTTTTATTACCCCATGCGCTTTTATAGATGCTGATGGGTCCTTGGCCCTCGTTTCTAGGTGTAGTAGTGATCTCTGCCCAGAGAAAAGGAACAAGATATGCAAGTTGGGCATGTATTTATCATTTCAGGATAGAGCTTTCATTGCTAATAATAGCCACCTTGCATTAAATCTGCATTCAATGACAACTCTTACAACGCACATTCCAGATCTTATTTCATCCTGGAAATAGTGAGACAAGACAAGATTTAGTATTATTTCTATTTCATATTTTAATAAATATAATTACAAATAAATTGAATAAAATTCTCAACTAAATATCAGAACAATATTCACCTAAATGCCACCTGACTCTTAATGCCTGATTTCACTTACTATACTAAATTGTTTCTGTGAGTTTGGGGAAATATTTTTTTCTTGAAGATTTCTAAGGTTATGTGGCTGGTTGCTTTGAAATTGAACTCTGATGTGGCCCCTAGATTCTTTGAAACCTTGAAAGGAAGAGGAGAACTTGCAATGACCCTTGTGATGTTTCAAAGGAAATAGCTGGTTTCTATTTTGAAAGAGAGGTTATAGATATATCTTAAAAGTAGATTCTTTTGCTGTAGAAAAATAACTTGAATAAACTATGTAACAAGGCAAATAAACAGTAGATGACAGTATCAGGAAAGCTATTTCAGAATCTTGATTATAAGCAGTAAAGATGGTCTGTATAATAATGCAAAATGTGGCCACTGCTGTACACCTCAACAGATAGAAACCTTCTGGGCATTGCTGTTATTGTTGTTGTTGTTAATAGGATGGGACTTGGCTGTTCTAGAAAATTCCAGCTTCCTCTATGGAGAATTCTGAGGACTTGATGATAGAAAATTAGGGGCTAAATGCCAAAAAGCAAAGGAGCTCTTTTCCTGAGAGTCCTTCTGTGATCCCAAAAGACTTGTCCCTCTGATGATCTTGGTGGCAGAGATGAGGCATAGAACAGCAGAGGAGCAACAACTGGGACAAAAAGACAAGGATGTGTGCCCACCAGCAAGATCAAGCCACTGTAAACCTATGTGTCCTGAAAAAAAGCCAGAAGTCATAAAAAGCAAAACAACCAAAAGCATTTCACAGAATAATATATTTTATAATTTCCAAGAAAAACAAAGAATAAAGAATTTTACTGAAATATTCATAAAGTATTTAAAATGTTAGTAAAAAATAATTTAAAAACTCACAATAAAAATCAATATATCTTATACATGAGATCTTTAAAACGTTAATAGAAAACATGCATTTAAGGCCAGCGCCGTGGCTTAACAGGCTAATCCTCTGCCTTGCGGCGCCGGCACACCGGATTCTAGTCCCGGTCGGGGCGCCGGATTCTGTCCTGGTTGCCCCTCTTCCAGGTCAGCTCTCTGCTATGGCCCGGGAAGGCAGTGGAGGATGGCCCAAGTGCTTGGGCCCTGCACCCGCATGGGAGACCAGGAGAAGCACCTGGCTCCTGGCTTCGGATCAGCGAGATGTGCCGGCCGCAGCGGCCATTGGAGGGTGAACCAACGGCAAAAAGGAAGACCTTTCTCTCTGTCTCTCTCTCTCACTATCCACTCTGCCTGTCAAAAAAAAAAAAAAAAAAAAAAAAAAAAAGAAAACATGCATTTAAAAATAGCTTATGCACTGATTTCAAATATTTTTGCAGCAAAACAAATTTAATTTTTAATTTCCTATTTCCACAAACTATTTGAAGGGCCATAATAGAAATGCAAGGTAATTAATTGAAAAGAAGATTATTTTATTATTTGAATTAAAGAAGGTTTAAATTAAAGGCATTTACAAAGAATCTCAGGGGCAGGTGTTTTGGTGCAGTAGGCTAGGCTGCCACTTGAGATGTCCACATCCCATACTCGAATGCCATGCTCCAGTCCCAGCTGCTTCATACTTCTGATCCAGATTGCTGCTAATGCACATCCTGGGAGGTAGTGGATGACAGCCAAAGTACTTGGATTCCTGCCACCCTTGTGAGAGACCTGGATGGATTTCCTGGCTCCTGTCTTTGGCTTGGTCTAGCAGTGGCTTTTGTGGGCATTTTGGAGTATGAACCAGTGGATGGATGATATCTTTATCTGCTTCTCCCTCTTTCTCTGTTATTCTGCCTTTCAAATCAATTAGCAAATCTTGAATAAAAACTGAATAAATCTCAGTACAAATCAATATGTCATTAAAATTATGCAATAACAAAAACATATAGTACCAAGTAAAAATTTAGACAGACAAATGCAATTCACATTTGTTTCAAGAAGCTGTCAAAACAAAAAATTGAGAACCAAGGTCAATATAGTTTCTGGTCATCTTGTTAAGCAAACTGTAACCAAGAAAAATTCCACTTCCTTTTCTTAACTGATACTGATAACAAAAATAAGCCAACCATTGCTTTAGGAAATATTTGCTCTTGGCAGATAAAACTGTAAACCAAATAAAGCTGCTTTTTAATAAAGACTAATGGTTTGTTTAGCAGTACTTATTTCAAGACCCTGGATTCATGGTGCCCATTAATCTGAGACTATTTCCTAAGCCCTGCGTAATGCCAGTCCGTTTTCCATCTGGCGTGACTCACTTGAAAATCACCAATTCCGAACATTTAATGTAACAATTATTTCCCACTCTTTCTGACTTCTCTTTTCTGAGACTTAGAATTCCACCAAAAGTGTTATTCTTCTGTACCACATGAAGTCTGATAAACTTAGCTTTGCTTTATCACTATTTCTGGATGTATATTGGGATGTTAACAGTCGAAAGAAGAGAAATGCATCAACCAACATTAAAAACAGTTATTTTAATGGAGGAGAAGTACAAGCCTTTTTTCACAGAATTATTCCAAGTAATTTTTGGAGAGACACATTTCCTGAGATATGGAACTTAATTATTTCCCTTTCTCTGTCCTTACTCATAAAAGGTGAGCTAGAATTGCTGGTATTTCCCAAAATGTAGGGATAGGGAGGAGTCACAAATTTTATAGTTGAGGAATCTTGTAAGCACTACTTTAACCAAATGATAATGGCTAATGACACCAGGGATGCCATATGGACATCATTACCCCCTGATATGTTGTGATGAGAATAGCACTTCCCTCTGTGATATTGCTTCCAAAAACTTCCAACTCTGTTCTAATCATGAGAAAAACAAGACATATTCATATTTGGAAACAACAAGCATGAAACCTGTCCAGTGTACATCAAAACTTTTAAAGTCATAGAAATCAGGAAAAACCAAGAAACTATTACATCTCAGAAGACACTAAAAATCAAACAATAGTATGCAATAGGGTAACCTGGGTTGGAGCGTGACCCAGTAAGAAGACGTTGAAGAAAAAATTAGTTACATACAAATAAGCCTGACATTTAACCATAGTGACATCACAAAAGAAAAATACATTGAAATTTGAAAAATAAAATAAAATTATTTGGCAATTAAAAAAGAAAAATAAGTGAAATTCTGATTCAAAACCTAGAAAAAAAGTAGTTTGTTTTTTAAAAGTAGTAAACACAACCAAAAATTCAGAGTTTATTTTAAAATTACTGTATCTAGAATTTTATTCTAAAAATTTGAAAATTTAAAGGAAATAAAAAAAAGTTTCTTAAAAATAGGTCATGAAAATAGTATCTCTAAGTTTAAATGAAAGGCGTGGAAAGGCCAACCATTAGAAAAGGGTAGATTATATTTCTACATAGGAACTATTAAGACATTCAAATGAATAATTACTAAAAGTAGAGTTCTAAAGCAGACACAATTTTTTATATTCAACATAAGAACATTAGGAGAAAAATATTCCCACTAATGAGAAAATAACCATGAAATATGAAGCAATATTTTAAGCATGGAATGATTAATATTTTTGTAAACAAAAAGTAACTGTTTATTGAAGAAGTAAATAAAACATGCAAGAATGTAAGAATACCATCTATATGGCAGGTGATTCTATGCATCCAATGCAACTGTAGTCAAAATTTAGCATGGAATTGTCTAGCTCTTCCCCATGGTTATCTGGAAATGTGACTGTGTGAGGAAAACTATGCGAATGTTGGAAGTGAACTACTCCAAGTGGTGGAATTGCTTCCCAGAGATTAAGCAGTCCATTAAATTCATATAGTTAGAATAATGAAGAGGAAGAGTACTGTATGTACATATGGATAAGATGTGTATGATGTGCATGTAGATGCTAGGGGTACCCTGGTAAACAAAATACCAATTTAACTTCCTGATCTATGAGATTTGAAGATTTAGAGTTCTAAAAGGATGAATTAAGATGGTCCTGACCAAGGTATGCTGGCAGACAAAGTCACTAGAGGCTATAGGAGGGAACTCATGAAGAGTGAAGGTGATATCATCTCAAGATCATTAAAGCTGTTTATTGGTCAGGAACAGTGGACTAGATAAAGCAGCTATGTATTGTGTATCCAGTTAATCTGACAATATTACATATTTGTTCTCCAAAGAAATAGAATTAACAGGATGTATATATGAGAAGCACGAACCTATTTTAAGAAAATGATTTGACAGTGGATGATGCCACGTTCAACATCTGTGGTGTAGGTCAGCAGACTTTCTAGGAAACATAATCTCCTCATCTGGGAAGTTCTCTGTTGCAACCTTCACCTGCTTGGATGAGGCCCACCTGCATTATGAGAGGTGATCTATTTTACTAGAATTCACTGACTTAAATGTTATTCTCATCAAAATATATCTTGACAGACACATCTAGAATAATGTGTGACCAAATATTTAGCTACTGTGACCAAGTCATATTGATATAGAAAATTATCAAAGATGAAATTATGTTTTAATGTCTGACTATATGAATTTAAAATGGTCGTGACTGTGCCTGTGGGGCCAAGAGTATGAAGCAATAAAACTGCTCTTTATATTTTGGCCTTAGAAATTCCTAATCCAACATGATGAGATTGGGATATCACACTTCAAATTATTAAGGAAAAGTCTGGTTGGAGTAGTAACTGAACAAACAAATAAAATGCACACTAAATTCATTAAATAGTTCACAATTACTGTACATAAAACATTAAACACAATGTATTATTTTTTCTTTTCTTTTTTTTTTAAAGATTTATTTTATTTGAAAGCCAGAGATACAGAGAGAGGTAGAAATAGAGAGAGAGGTCTTTCATTCACTGGTTCACCCCCAAGATGGTGGCAATGGCCTAAATTCTGCTGATTGGAAGCCAGGAGCCAGGAGCTTCCTCCGGGTTTCCACTTGGGTACAGGGGCCCAAGGACTTGGGCCATCTTCTACTGCTATCCCAGGGCATAGCAGAGAGCTGGATCAGAAGAGGAGCAGCTGGGACTCAGCTGGCACCCATATGGAATACTGGAACTTCAGGCCAGGGCGTTAACCAGCTGTGCTATAGCACTGGCCCCAACACAATGTATTATTAACATAACACTTTTATTTTCTTGACTTGAAACACACACTCTTATTAAAGATATCATAATATGGTGATGAATGCAATTATATCAGAAGTTAGTGGGAAGATGTTATTAAAGATAAATTTAGGGTGGGTGTACAGAGTGGTGGTCAGGACACTACTTGGGATGGCTGCATCATATATCAGAATGCGTGGTCAGATTTGTGACTCTACTCCTGATTTCAGTTGCTTTATTTGAAAAAATAAATTTATTTTGGCAAAAAATTGTAAATGAAACATTTGAAGATTCCCTGTAATATTATTTTATGTTATTTATGAGTTATAATACCACAATTAGTTGGTTAAAATTCAAGGAATATGGTAAATTATGGTTTGATTGTCATTATTTATTCATAATTTTTCAAATCATTGACAAAATGTTTAAATAACATAGCATAACAATGGACAAGGAAAAAAAGCAATTCAAGGTAAAAACCTAAATAAAGATAATAACTGAAAAAAAAGTTGAACTGTGCCAGTGATTGGGAAATGTGTTTGAAAGGAACACCATTCATAATTTCTCATTTGTGTAAATTTGTTTTTTTCAAAAAAGGCAATGATTTAGTGAGGGTGATGGTGTTCTAAATATGCAATTTTTAGAAAAGTAAATTGGAAGCAAAGTGCTTTCTCCTACCAATATCTGAAACATGCAAACACTGTGAATAAAAATTCTTAAAGAATTCAATCTTATAGAAATTCTCCCACTGAGGTGTTTAATATTTCATTATTAGGAAGAAAAAAATGAAGACATCTTGTATTTTATCAGCGAGAGAATTATTTAGTAAAGGAGGGTATATTTACAATGTGGAGCACCTGGATGTAGTACAAATGTGATGCATTGATGTGCAGAGATCCAGGCTATTTCGTTCGTTGAATGCTGGAGAGAAAACAGAACAGTAGTATCTATGCTCAGGTTTTATTTTGTAAAAGCACATACACTGTTATGTATTTTCCAGCATACACATACATATACATATATACATATTGGTTCCCATGCATAAACATACTTTCATTCATATAAAAAGTCTTTAATTGTGTTTATCAGTGTGTTCACAGACTTTAAGTAGTGCTTCAGAGTTTAGGGGATAGGTAAAAAAAAGTAACTTTCAATTTTTGCACTTCTATATGATTGAATATTTTAAAAAAATCTTTCTTTTTCATAAGAGTATTTATTCTTTATTTTTAAGTCATTTATTAAACTTTTATTTAATGAATATAAATTTCCAAAGTACAGCTTATGGATTACAATGGCTTCCCCCCTCCCACCCACAACCCTCACCTATCCCACTCCCTCTCCCCTTCCATTCACATCAAGATTCATTTTCGATTCTCTTTATATACAGAGGATCAGTTTAGTATATATTAAGTAAAGATTTCAACAGTTTGCCCCCACATAGCAACACAAAGTGAAAAAGTACTGTTGGAGTACTAGTTATAGCATTAAATAATAGTGTACAGCACATTAAAGACAGAGATCCTACATGATATTTTTTAAAAAATTAATTAATTTTCTATGCCATTTCCAATTTAACACCAGGATTTTTTTTTTCATTTCCAATTATCTTTATATACAGAAGAGTATTTATTTTAAACTATAGGCCAGTGTTATTCAAAGTTGGATGTACTCTGTGCCCTCCTCCAATAAGGTTGGTTTTCCTTGATGTTATTAGATCATTTATCACACTATGAATGACTAATTCGTATAAAAATATCAGGTGCAAAATAACAAGTGCATAATTCTTAATACTACCCATGAAGCATAATTCAAAATGAAATTATTAATGGATATAAATCATCAAAATGATTAAATAAATTACCTAACAGGTGAAAGAATCAACAAACTAAGGTAACACTGGGGGAAATAAAGAAGAAAAATGAGTGACAAATTAGAAAGTTACCATCTACTACAAAGAATTTTCAAAATAAAATGATACACTAAACAGCAAAACATTTTAATTGAAATAAAAACCAATGGATACTGGTGTAAATACTTATCTATTTCATCATTATTTTACAAACAAAATAAAACATGATGATGCACATTTTAAAATAAAACAAACTAACTTCACACTCAAATTGCTTATTTTGTAATAACACAGCCTTCATTGATTTCTTCAAAGCATCTGGATTTCTTTATAGCTACTTAAGTGTATCATGAGGAGAGTAATTGTTATTTTGTTCAAAGAATTAAATTATCTGTTCTTCATTACTTATCAGAACCAATCACACTTAGTATGAAACCCTGTCATTTAAAAAGATTATGCACTCTACTTGGTAATTTGTTTATTTCTTTTCAATTAATACCTTTGAATTGGCAAGAGAGATAAATGCCTATTATGTTCATTTGATTCCTTCTAATGGTAATTATTGTTCAAAAAATGAGAACTCAAGGTACTCAAAACACATTACACACATCCAGGCTGATATAAGAAAGCTAGTTTTTTCCCATTACTAAAATATGTTACTTTGACACATTTCTTCCAAGAAAAGTCAGCACACTCAAAATCATAATAATGGATCTTTTTGAAAATTCTATACTTAAGACATAAAAATGAAACATTGGCTCCTAGAATGGCGATCATTTCTTTTTAAATGTTCAATGAGATGGCCAATTTATGCAACTGTCAAATTCTTTTAAACTTTACTACAAAACTTGTTATTTTTGAAGAACGCTGATTTTGTTCAATCTTTCTAAATAATAAACCACTTTTAAGTTAAAGTAAGAAAGACATGAGATGTACAACTGTGCTAATGGTACTAGAATGCCCTTTTTAGATGCTGGAGAAAGGTATCTCCAGATACACTATCATGGATTCAGTGTGGTCCACTTCATATTTTTGTTTGTTTGTTTGTTTGTTTTTTGACAGGCAGAGTGGATAGTGAGAGAGAGAGAGACAGAAAGAAAGGTCTTCCTTTGCCGTTGGTTCACCCTCCAATGGCCACCGTGGCCGGCGCGCTGCTGCCAGCGCACTGCGCTGATCCGAAGGCAGGAGCCAGGTGCTTCTCCTGGTCTCCCATGGGGTGCAGGGCTCAAGCACTTTGGACCATCCCCCACTTCACTCCTGGGCCACAGCAGAGAGCTGGCCTGGAAGAGGGGCAACCAGGATAGAATCCGGCGCCCCGACTGGGACTAGAACCCAGTGTGCCGGCGCCGCAAGGCGGAGGATTAACCAATTGAGCAACGGCGCCGTCCCACTTCATATTTTTGTAAATACAGTTTTATGAGATCACAGTTATAACCCATTCATTTATGTATTGTCTATGACCACATTTTAAATTCAGTAGCAGAGGTGAGTCTTCAAAACTTAAAGTATTTATTATTCAGCCCTTTGCAGAAATAGTGTTACTTCTTGAACTGAACTATGTTTTGCACCACTGAAGCCACATAGACTATAACAGTATTTACCATACTTGAAAAATGTAACTAAGCCCTTCAAAGGATGAAAAGTATTGTATTAGACCAGCAGTTATGGCTTTAATTTCTTTGATTGTGTACTATTTAAAATCTGAATAAACACGTTCCTAGGTATATTCTCCTATACTTGTAACTTAAGTTTTTAAAAAATAATGTGAACATTAAGCGGAGTTAATGATGATGTTATTTTGCACAGACTAAATCAGTACTTGGCACACACAGAATTGGCATTACTTGGTTTTACATACAGGCTCTTCTGAGTTTGGAACATGGACCCCACAGCATTCTCTTTGATGACTCAGTTTTCCTTCTGATTTTCTCCACTCACAGTAACCTGGATCCTCTAGTGGAGCAGAAAATGCTGGAATCATTTGGATCTGACTTCTAAGCTCATATCATAAGTGAAGAAAGATCATAGAGTTGATGTTCTTTTTTTTTTTTTTTTTTTTTTTTTGACAGAGTGGACAGTGAGAGAGAAACAGAGAGAAAGGTCTTCCTTTATTCAGTTGGTTCACCCCACAATGGCCGCTGTGGCCAGCGCACCACGCTGATCCAAAGCCAGGAACCAGGTGCTTCTCCTGGTCTCCTAGGAGGGTGCAGGGCCCAAGCACTTGGGCTATCCTCCACTGCACTCCCAGGCCACAGCAGAGAGCTGGACTGGAAGAGGAGCATCCAGGATAGAATCCGGCGCCCCAACCGGGACTAGAAGCCGGTGTGCCGGAGCCAAAGGTGGAGGATAGCCTATTGAGCCACGGCGCCAGCTCTATAGTTGATGTTCTAAAACTCTGTTGTTTTTATCATTTTGTCAGGAAAAGGACACTATCTCTTCTTGACACCAACTCATTATCAAAGTGATATGCAATGTGGACATGCAGACACTGGAAATCCATGAATTTTGATTACCATCAGGCTTAGTTGACATGAGCTCTTAAACGGAGAGGAAAATGAAACCATTCTTACGGAGAACTTGTGGATTCCCTATACACATTTGTACACTCCTATTCTGTGTAAAAAGAAGTGACTCACAGAAAAAATGGAAATATTTAACGGAAAGGAAGTTCAGGTTAATGGTCGTTAGCTCATTGGTTAATGCAGATATAAATGATGCTCTATTATTATGGAATGCTGGAGTCACTTACAGAATAGACTCCTAGAACTTTAACAGAGTTAAAAATCAATCAAATCCAACTTCTAATAAACAACCTCACCATTTTAATGAACTGATCACATTAGTTGTCTGTCATGCACAGTAAGAATTATAGAGAGACTTGATAGTATATTCCAGATATATGTTTCTTATGATATAAAATCTTACTGTTGACCTAAAGGAACAAGGCTTGATACGTCAGATAGTTAGATGTAATTGAGTTTCAAGTCTTTGTCTGAATAGCTACCAAAAGAAGTGTAAAAATATAATACATCGTGGTCAGCACTGTGGCACAGCAAGTTAAGCTGCCACCTGAAGTACTGGCATCCCATTTGGGCACCTGTTTGAGTCCTGGCTGCTGCTTCACTTCCGATCTGGATCACTGATAATGCACTGGAAAAGCACTGGAAGATGGACCAACCCCTTGGGTCCCTGCACCTGCACTCACATGAATCTCCTGGCTCCTGGCTTTGGCCTGGCACAACCTTGGCTATTGTGTCCATTTGGGGAGTGTACTACCAGATGGAAGATTTCTCTGTTATGTCTCCCTCTCTCTCTGTAATTTTTATTTTCAAATAAAATAAAAAAATCTTTAAAAAAGTAATGATAAATTAAAAATTCTGAGTTTTATTAATTAGACCAAATGACAAATGGATGTATTAATAAAACTGGCTAAATGCTTACTTTTTTAAAAAATGAGATTCCAAGTTTTAATTTACATTTAGCATATTTTGATACTAACTGAACATTTTTTGAGAGAATTAATTTTGATATAGTAATAGAAATATAATTTCATTTTCCAATTTGAATTTCTAAAAATTTGGGAAATTATGATTATTCTCGAAAAACTGCATCTCTGACTTGAACATGTTCCAGGAACCAACAGTCTTTGCTATTTAAGCAACTGTTCTAGCACAGACTATGGAATATATTTGTGGTTAGGATAAGTGGAAATGATGACTTGGATTCAACTTTCAAAGCAGAAAATATAAGGAACAAATGAAGTAAATGAGATAAGAGAGCAGATGAATAATATAAATTAGAAAGGAAAATAAGTGTGGTGGACCCATACTGTCCCCCTAACTGCATGCATCTTTAATTTTGCATGCCACTGAGGTGGAACAGTTTGGGGTTCATGGCAGATCGTGGGAAGGGTATGCTAATAAGCACAGTATGTGTCTGTGCATGTACTGTTTTTCAAGCACCCAATAGTCATGTCAGTCCCCAGAGCAACTTTCACTATTGTAAAATTTAATAATTCTGTTATTTAGAACTTGCGTCCCCATGCCTTCTCTACAGAGACCTAAGAAGTTCTGTTTTAGGCATGATAAGGAATGGTTGAGCCTACCATTCCAATAACATTCTGTTTACATGATTATAAGTACATGTTCTTGTAATGTTTTCTTGAAATAAAAGGCCAATATGGTGGCAAGGAATAATGATAATGAGAAAGAAAAACAGTCCTAGTTTTTTCTATAAAATATTTTTGATTATTTTATAAAAATATACTTTAGATTGTTATGCCAACATAAAATGCTCTAAAAAATTGTGATTTCAAAATTTTATGAATCTTATGTACAATGTACTCACAGAATTCCATATACAAGGAAATTCATGGCCTGCACTGTGGCTCACTTTGTTAATCCTCCGCCTGTGGCGCCAGCATCCCATATGGGCGCCGGGTTCTAGTCCTGGCTGCTCCTCTTCCAGTCCAACTCTCTGCTTTGGCCCGGGAGGGCAGTGGAGGATGGTTAAAGTGCTTGGGCCCCTGCACCCACATGGGAGACCAGGAAGAAGCACCCGGCTCCTGGCTTTGGATTGGCACAGTGCCTGTCATGGCAGCCATTTGGAGGGTGAACTAACAGAAGGAAGACCTTTCTCTCTGTCTCTCTCTCTCACTGTCTATAACTCTACCTGTCAAATAAATTTAAAAAAATAAAAATAAATAAATTTATTATCACAAAGGCAATAATAATAGCTACATTCATGCTAAGAGATGATATATAAACCACATAGGACATGGTAGCATCATTGACATTCCTTCTTAGACTTTTAAAAGACTGTGGCACATTGAAAAATAGATTCCCTTTAGTTCATGACTTGTTCAGTTGCAAATTCATGTAAACTACAGAACCAGTTTGGCACCTGCTGTGATCATGAGTCTACTGCTGTTTCTCTAATCAGAAAACATTCCTATTAGATAAACCATCTGGCTTGAAAAGCATCCCTTTTGCATTCAAAATGGTTTTGTTAGAATTCAGCCAAAGTATATTTTAAAAGGAAAGATGTGTCAGCAAGACCAGTCTGTTTACTAATGGAACAGTCCTCTATTAAAATATCATTTGTGAGATAAAAGCCACAAAATGAAAATATTACACAACAGGAATGTGTTCTAGTTACATGTGAAAATGTGGGTGGTGGCAGATTTTGTCTAAGGCCATACGCTAAAATCTATTCAGATTTAGCCACTCATAGTCATCATCTGACCAGAGCAAACTGAATTTCATATTTTTCTGATTGCAATCATTTCCATTGAAGTGCGATGCAGGGATGTCACTTTGTGACCATCACTATTACCTGTGGGCACTAAGGTAGTAATTGATTATCTAAAGAGTTATATTGATTCTTGAGAATGTAATCATTTTTATTTAGGTTCTTAATATTCAGAATATATATGTATATAAATGTAGAGAGAGAGTCATTTATTCAAATATCAATATAATGTTATTATGCAATATGGAATAATGCATAAGAACTCAAAATATCTAGGCTTAATATTTTCAATGAATTTGGGGACATATAGAGATAAATATTTAGTTTTTTTTAATCAGTTACTACAGAGACAAAAGAGTTGAACCATGTTGACTCAGTTAATTAAAGCTTAATGATAAAGGAAAGAGTGCATGCTGAAGGAATGTTGCTATTGATCTTTTCAGTTATCACATTTGTCAAAATGTTATGGCGTGAATACACTTGCTGAGATACTTTTGGTTGTATTTCAGGAAATACAGGCATAATTTTTAACTTCCAGGTGTTTGCCTCTAGCATTTACAGAAGCACTAGTGATGTGTAGAACAGCCACACAACTGCCTAATCTTGAAGGAGAAACAGCAGGTTTTTGAGGTTCAATTGAAAACATAACAGAGGTTTACAAAATGGAAAATGAGAATGGAAGATGTAACATTTGAAGGTTGTTCTGATGGGTATAATAACTTTAGAAGGATAGATAGAAATAAGAAAGACACTTGGAGGGGACACAAAATGTGGATATAGGTAAAATCTCCTTATTTATAGTCTGTAATGAGGTTTGGATAGATCAAACTTAAGGTACTGACAATTATGCAGTCTTTGTAAGGTGAGTCAAATAATTTAATAGTTGCCAATGTAAATCAATACTATCATTATTTTCCTTTGATTAATCCAGTTTGATTATGTACTTCTTTTTTTTTTTTTTTTTTGACAGGCAGAGTGGACAGTGAGAGACAGAGACAGAGAGAAAGGTCTTCCTTTTGCCGTTGGTTCACCCTCCAATGGCCGCCGCGGTAGCGCGCTGCGGCCGGCGCACCGCGCTGATCCGATGGCAGGAGCCAGGTGTTTATCCTGGTCTCCCATGGGGTGCAGGGCCCAAGGGCTTGGGCCATCCTCCACTGCACTCCCTGGCCACAGCAGAGAGCTGGCCTGGAAGAGGGGCAACCGGGACAGGATCGGCGCCCCGACCGGGACTAGAACCCGGTGTGCCGGCGCCGCTAGGCGGAGGATTAGCCTATTGAGCCGCGGCGCCGGCCTGATTATGTACTTCTTACCCATAGGACATGCATTGTACTCTGGAGCACATAGGAAAGTGCAATGCCTTGTAAATTGGTAAATTGCAACATTTACATGGTGCTTTTTGAACACTGAGTGTTTGAATGGGTACATAATAAATGCAAGTTGTATGAATGCTTTTTATGATTAAAAACACCACTGTCATTATTTGCCTAAAAATTCAAAATCTTTTTGTTACTGATAATGCCTAAAGTGAGTGAAATAAATTTGTTGAATTAATGTAAGGTATGGCTATTTAAAAAAAATAAATTACACAGATAAAATGGAGAGTGTTTGGAAATTCAAACAATTCTACTTTGTAATCACTTCTTCTTTCTTTGACATTAAACTCTCATCATTGAAATTATTCTTTGGGAAAGAGCAATGGATATGGAATTCTTGTGTCTAAGAGGCTACCAGGAACACACTATGTATTATTTGGAGCTTTTATGTATTATGTGGACCTAGAAATAGATGCTGTACTATTTTTCAATCACACTGTTAGTAGGACATCTTTATCATATTTGGTAGCTAACAACTTTGAAAGCATAGAGGAGGATTTTGTTCTGAGAGAAAATGAAAAAGATAGTCGAATTTCAATTGGTAGGAAAAAAAACTTTATCAACTTTCAGGACTTTGGAAGGAACACTATATGTATATTATAATCTAGGGAAAAGCAAGCTATTTCAACTAGGATCTCCTGCATAGATGCATGTGTATGTAGGCATGTGTGTTCATGACATAATGTGTGTATGTATGTGTATATGTACATGTGCTAGTACGTGTTATGTAAAAGTCTTATCACCTTTCAATAAGGCAGAAAAATGGAAAAGTAAAAACTGAAAGAATAAATTATTCAATTTCATCCTAAGAATTTTCTATTAAAGAATTTTTCAAGATTAGATACTCAATACAATTACCAAGTAAAGAAAAACCTGTTTCTGATAAAAATTTAGGTGAATAAAACAGATATGTATTGTTTATTAATCATTTATATATGTCATGCACTGTAGCAAGTGTTTACATGTTCATATTTTATTATGTAGTTATTGCTGCATTTCTAAATGGTTTCTATAACAGACGAAACTGTCATACAGTGATCTGGCAACTTCTGCAGTTGAATAGAGCCTATGAATTCAAGCACCACACACCCCAGATGTAGTCTCACATTGATGCAAGGCAAGAAACAAAAGAGGAAGCAGATGATTCTGTTTTGTTGCTATTGTCGCTGCTGTTATGGTTGATATTGTCCAGGTCTAGGTTACTACAAGAACAGAATACCAGCAGAGTTGTGGTGAATAGCGAAGTGTCACTACCTCAAGGATGAGGACTCAGTTGGAAATCTCAGCAAACAGAAAAGTAAACCTAGCTTATTGCTTTTAGTAAGAGCTATTAAAGCTACAGGGGCATTTGAAACTCATAGTTAGTCTTTTTTTAGTCTAGCATGGTCAGAAGAATTCAATACTAGAATTCTGATCAGGCTCAAAAGAAATGGGGAATATATAAGTTATAATCAATGATTAATTGAAAAATATATTTTAATCAAGGGTATGTATTGTGTTCTTTTGTATAGTCTTTATTATCACAGTCCTGATATTTCTGTTTGATTTTTTTTTTTTTTTTTGACAGGCAGAGTGGATAGTGAGAGAGAGAGAGACAGAGAGAAAGGTCTTCCTTTGCCGTTGGTTCACCCTCCAATGGCCGCCGCGGCCGGCGCATCTTGCTGATCCGAAGCCAGGAGGCAGGTGCTTCGCCTGGTCTCCAATGCGGGTGCAGGGCCCAAGCACTTGGGCCATCCTCCACTGCACTCCTGGGCCACAGCAGAGAACTGGCCTGGAAGAGGGGCAACCGGGACAGAATCTGGCGCCCGGACCGGGACTAGAATCCGGTGTGCCGGCACCGCAAGGCGGAGGATTAGCCTAGTGAGCCGCGGCGCCGGCCAGTCTCAATTTTTCCATTAAGGATTTGAGTATCACTGAGTTATAGTATTTAAACATTTGGAACAGTGTTCAACAGAGTATGCATTAGCTGCTTTTATGATTTCTATGTAGACTCTGTTAAAATACTGGTTATTGAAAAGCACAGACTGTTTTTACTGAGAAATGATTAAATTTCAGAGGGAAGTAGAAGAAAAGAATTTTCTTCTTCTAAACCTCCCTGGAATTATGAAAAACTCCTTTCCACCTCTACCCCTTGTAGAATCTAGAACTCTTACTCTCATAATTTACATTGAGTTCTTGCTTGTAGGACTGTCTGGTGGATGGGAATGGGGCTGCAGCAGGAAAAGATTGAGAAACATTGATTTAAGTAGAGCTGGAGTACATTATCTTAACTACTTGAAGAACAACTTTCACTTTACTCACCTTTAGTGGCAAAGCTTTAAATCTTGCTGTAGAATATAATCCTATCCAGTGAATACTGCATCAAGCCCAACTGCTCTAGATCTGCACAAGTAAGACATGGCTTGCCAAGCAAAATGCCCCCCCAGAAATTTGCCCCCCCCCTTGAGAAACAAGAATATCCTGTATGTTCTTGGTGGACTTATTTATTTTTTCTCGATTCACTCATTTTTGTGCCCCCATCCCCCAAATACTAGAATGTAAACTCCATGAGAACAATAATTTTATGTTTGTTCAGTAATTAGAGTCTGGCACATGTTGTCATTCAACATATACTCACTGAAAAAATAAATGAATGAAGTGGTAGGTGTTTACTATTTGAAACAAAACATTATGTTGTATTGTATATTTTGTTGTTTCATTTATATAAACATTTATTGTCTGTCTCATTACATATGAAATTTGTGGAATTTTATTTTTTCAATTTTAGTTAACAAAATTGGGCCTACAATGGGTTATTTTATAAATATTTTTGTTACATCTTAATAACTAACAAATACTGGTTCAGTATCAGTAACTGAAAAGTGTACTATCTACCGTGTGTTTATTTTTTTTTTATTTTTCCAAGGTAGCTATTCACAGGGAAATAAGCTTTTAGAAAATTTTCTTTTTTTTTATCAACAAATTCCTGAAAATAGTAGTTGATATACTCTTCAGTGTTCTTACCTTGTCAAGAATACAAATGTAATCTGATTTGCTCTCTTGATTATCTTTTTAAGAATTGCATTATTTCAAACACTTTTTGGATGGGGCCGGCACTGCTATGTAGGAGGCTAAGCCTCTACCTGCAGAGCCAGCATTCCATATGGGCATCAGTTTGTGTCCCAGCTGCTTGTCTTCTAATTCAGCTCTCTGTTTGGAAAAATACTGGAAGATGGCCCAACTGCTTGGGCCCCTGCACGCACATGGAGACCCAAGAAGAAGCTCCTGGCTTCAGATGATCTCAGCTCCTGCCATTGTGGTTATTTAGGGAGTGAACAAGCAGGTGGAAGTCCTTTCTCTCTGTTTTTCTCTCTCTGTCTCTCAAATAAATAAATAAAAACTTTTAAAAATACTTTTTGGCATACTTTTTATTTAAGGCATTTACTAATACATTAGATTCTTGGGGTCACAAGAAATGTATGATAATTACTAGAACATAATTATCAATCCTCATGTTAATGTGATATTAATACAAAGAGAACAGATTCAAAGTAGTTTATAGATACAATTCTAATACTATAATTATACTCCCCCCTTCATCTTTCTTTATTGTGACCAGACATATATGAGTTTATGAAAATGTGCTTGCGAAGGAAGATGATGAACTGAATGGAACTGGAATGTACTTTTATTCCTTCTATCGAGTGTCCATCCATAGTTCCAGCAAAATGGCCACCTCCATTTGATAACTTTGGTGAAATCCTGGCCTACAGTTTTCTAGAATATGGCTTTAACACCTCCGTAATATATCTGTCCATCACTGATTATTTCCAGAAACTTATAGTTTGAAACTACCATCACAAGTTGATGATATTTCTTAAAATTTTTTTATTTATATTTTTTCCATGTTTTTATTTATTTATTTATTTATTTTTAATCTTTTATTTAATGAATATAAATTTCCAAAGTACAGCTTATGGATTACAATGACTTCCCCCCCATAACTTCCCTCCCACCCGCAACCCTTCCCTTTCCCGCTCTCTCTCCCCTTCCATTCACATCAAGATTCATTTTCAATTCTCTTTATATACAGAAAATCAGTTGAGTATATATAAAGTAAAGATTTCAACAGTTTGCCCTCAGATAGCAACACAAAGTGAAAAATACTGTTGGAGTACCAGTTATAGCATTAAATCACAGTGTACAGCACATTAAGGACAGAGATCCCACATGATTTTTTTTTTAAATTTATTAATTTTCTATGCAATTTCCAATTTAACACCAAGTTTTGTTTTTCCATTTTCAATTATCTTTATATACAGGAGATCGATTCAGTATATACTAAGTAAAGATTTCATCAGTTTGCACCCACACAGAAACACAAAGTGTAAAAATACTGTTTTAGTATTAGTTATAGCATTACTTCACATTGGACAACCCATTAAGGACAGATCCCACATGGGACGTAAGTACACAGTGACTCTTGATGTTGATTTAACAATTTAACACTCTTGTTTATGGCATTAGTAATCTCCCTAGGCTCTAGTCATGAGCTGCCGAGGCTATGGAAGCCTTTAGGGTTCGCCGACTTCGATCTGATTCTGACAGGGTCATAGCCAAAGTGGAAGTTCTCTCCTCCCTTCAGAGAAAGGTACCTCCTACTTTCATGGCCCTGTTCTTTCCACTGGGATCACTCTCGCTGAGGATATTTCTTAAAATCTTCAGGGACTACTTTTTAATCTACTTTTTAAAATTATAATTCATGTTTGTAGTAGCCTAGAGTCCCTGTGTTATTTTTTTCATGTTGTACAGTTTGATTTATATGTACTAGTTATATTTGTTGTTTCTTTTATCCAATGCCTTAGGGTTTTTCTCTAATATTAATTTTTGAAATCTATTTCTACTTTCATTTTAATTTGTGACTGTTTTATTCAGCTACATTTGCTCATGTGTGCCTAATTGTTCAGTGTCTAAAATATACAAAGGATCCTTTCTCCTTCTCTCTCTCGCTCTCACTCTCGCTCTCGCTGTAGCTCTCTCTCTCTGCCCCCCCCCCCGCTTTTCTCTATTTCCCACATTCAATTCATCAACAAAACTTGCTAAGCTTATTTTTAAATCCATTCACTTTACTTCTTCTACAAACCTATCACTAGAGTGACTGAATAAATTACTAAAGGACCTCTTACTTTTCACTTAATTCTTCTGCAGGATACATTCTTTCACAACAGACTGGCCAGAAAAAAATCCTATTATACTACAGCCATGCTTTATACTATGAAATAGTGTGGAGTGGCATTTAGTACAAGCTCAGGGACTCACTGTGGCCCTCGGAGTCATAGCAACTGACTCTGCCAACTACTCTAACACTGGTCTTATTTCTGTCTTCCAACATGCCAAGATCATGTGCAACTGAAAACCTTTCAATTCCCTCTGCTCTTCCCAGATCTGGCTAGTTGCCTTCTCAGCATTAAGTTTCAGCTCATTTATCACTTCCTCAGGAAATCCAGTTTTTAACTGCTTTTATTAAATATCCCATGCTTATTCTCTGAAGCAACATTTTTTTTTACTTAAAAATATATTATTTATTTATTTTAAAAGACAAAGACTTGCACACACACATGCACACACACACACACAGAGAGAGAGAGAGAGAGAGAGAGACAGAGAGAGAGACAGAGAGAGAGGGCACTCCCATCCTCTGGTTTATTTGCCAATTGCTCACAACAGCTGAAGCTGAATGAGACTGAAGCCAGGATCCAAGAACTCAATCTGGTTGTTCCCAAGGGTGGCATGGATTCAATTACTTGAGCCATTGCAAGCTGTTTTTTTCAGAGTGTTCAGTGGCAGGAGCTGGAGTCAGGAGTGGGGTCAGAACTCAAACCAAGGAATGTCAAAAGCAGTAGCTCAACTGCTATGCCAAAAGCCTTACCCCTGTAACAGACAACTGTTTATTAATTTCAAATAACATTTTGAATTTTTTTTTTAGATTTATTTTATTTATTTGAAAGGCAGAGTTACAGAGAGAGGTAGAGACAGAGGGAGAGGTCTTCCATCCGCTGGTTCACTTCCCAGATGGCCGCAACGGCCAGAGCTGAGCCAATCCAAAGCTAGGAGCCAGGAGCTTTTTCTGGGTCTCCCACATGGGTGCAGGAGCCCAAGCACTTGGGCCATTTTCCACTGCTTTGCCAGGCCACAGCAGAGAGCTGGATTGGAAGAGGAGCAGCCAGGACTAGAGCTGTCACCCATATAGGATGCCAGCATTTCAGGCCATGGCTTTAACCAGCTGCATCACAGCGCCAGCTCCAACACTTGGAATTTGTACATTCTTCCTGCATCCCACTTGGTTAGGAGGATGTGCACTTCATCCTCATTGGTTTAAGTTTGATGGTTTTCTCTCTTATTTTGTCCAACTGAGAAGTTGTCAACCAATGCCAGAGCCTTGCACATAGAAATTCTAAAATTATTTTTCTGAGATTGAAAACTATTTTTTCCAAACCATGTACGACATTTTAAATTCAACTTGGAGTGATTAGGTATAGGAATGGGCGTAGGTTACAATTCGGTAAATGAGATGTGAAAGAAAAGATTGCTGATGGGATTCTGAAAATGCTCATTGCCTTATTAAAAGGGTGGATCAAAGAAGAAATGATCTTTCAGCAATAAGATGGGTGTTGTTCTGTTAGGCCATGAAGCTTGGCACTATTGTGGTTATCATGTGCCTTAGAACGATAAAAGCTTGATGATAAAAGCCAATATCCTAAAGTTGACAGAGGAAAAAAAAGACAAAAAGATGAGGTTTCAAATGACCACAGCTAGTTAAGCCACTTGAGGGACCCATTTTTCATGTTGGAATGCCATTTCAAGACCTGACGATTCTGCTTTGGATCCAGCTTCCTTTTACTGCACCAGGGAGGTAGTGAATGATGGTCAAAGTACAATGGGTTATCACCACTCATGAAGGAGACTGGAATACAATCTCTAGCTCTTGGGTTTGATCTGCTCAACCCCAGTTGTTACAGGGGTTTTCAGAGTGAACAAGTGGAAGGAAGACTTCTCTTACTCTCTTCCTTTCCTCTCCCTTTCCCTCTTTCTCTCCATCCTTTATCTTTGTCACCCTACTTTTCAAATAAAAACAAATCTTTGAAAAAATTTAAATAGCATTGCTGAATAATGTGACAAAATAGTAACTTGAGTCTTCTTTATTTTTAAGATTTATTTATTTATTGTTTGAAAGAGTGACAAGGGGAGAGGGAGAGAGGGAAAGGAGAGAGAGAGAGAGTGTGAGAGAGAGAGAGAGAGAGAGTGAGAGAGAGAGAGGGGAATCTTGCATCCACTTTTTCACTCACCAAATGATTGCAAAGGCCAGGTCTGCACCACATCTGGGCCAAGCTGACTCCAGGAGTCCAGAACTCTACCCAGGTCTCCCATGGGCATGGCTGGGCCCCAAGGACTTGAACCATCATCAACTACTTTCCCAAGCAAATTAACAGGGAGCTGGATGGAAATCAGAACAACCAAGACTGGAACCAACACTCCAGTATTGGAAAGTGGCATCACAAATGATGGCTTAGAATGCTGTGGCACGACATTGGCCCCATCTAGTCATCTTTTTACTTAAAATAATAAATCCTACTTCTACTTAACCCATTTGAAATTGGGTATCCGGTTCACTTCACACCACAGTAGCTTATCTGACATGTTTTCTAGTCCATTAGCCTATACGGTGTTCTTCATGTAGGCAATGCATTTCCTTGTTTCTGTATGTCTTTTCCTATTTCTTTCTGAGAAAAAAAATGTCTATTTTGTACTTATTTCTAATCATATGCCTGGAATGGTGTTAGGCAAACAGTAGTCAGTAAATACATATAAATATTTCATGAATGCATTTGGTCTATTCCCTGTTTATCTAAAGGTGAACTTTGTCATGCTCATTTATTATAATAACTTTAGTTTACTAGTTCTTTCCATGGCCACTTTAGTATTCTCTATCAAAATTTTTCTAAAGTCATATCCTACTAAGTTATTTCCCATACCTCTACTAGAAAAATAAAGATTTTACCTTCTTAAAATCTTTCCATAATGTTCTATTATCTACAAAGTCATGTACAAACTCTTACATTGTAGACGTCAGGCCCCTACTATTTAGCCAGCATACCCACCATGTCCTGTACAGAAATCTTACCTAAGGTCCAATACCTCTTCTCAACCCTTCCTTCAAGATCTAACTCATGTTTTGCCTACTCTGGGAATCCTTGCCCTGCAGAACAGCTTTCCCTATCTCATTTTTCCCTCATTCATCCCCTCAGATTTTTTTCACTGTTCTACTATTTTCCCCTTTCATGTGTCTTTTATGTGAAAGCAAGATTGTCACCAGGAGTATTTGGCTTGCTCCGATTTCTTTTTGCTGACAGAGTAACAAATTATAGTTCAGAAAGACAAAAGTAAAAATAACAAAATAAAACTTTGTTGAAATATGTTCCCAGGGAGGAAGAGGCCAGAGGAAAGAGCATGTGGTGCCCTGTAGGGATAGTAAAGCTAAGCATGTGAATGGGCCAGTTGAGAGAGCACATGGCAGCTTCTCTTCCAGATTTCAGACTTTTATCCCTAAAATTTGACTGGTGACGTGGCCTTACACTCATGACTGACATTTAGGATTGACATATGGGGTGTAAATACCTTTGGGCAATCTGTGCATGTGGCTACAGAATAGACTTTTCTAGTTTGGTTAAGCTCCCATTTGATCAGTATACTTTATCAAGTTAAACCAGAAAGTAGGTGGTCTTATGTGGGTCCTGATGGAGAGCAGGGCCCTTGGGTTCACCCCTGGAGGAAGGTCTATGGCCCCTCCCCAATCACTCATGTCTAATTATCTGCATACAGGAGTATTCTCATCTTTAACTGAAGCTATGACCCCTATCTTGGCAGGAGCAATATCATATCAGAATCAGATTATAGGGAAATTCCTGATAAGAGCATAACCCAGATATCCTGAAGACATTTGATTGAGCCGGCAACTTTGCCTTTGGTTTCTGACAGAATATGACATCAATGTTACTCTCTCCTATATTTCTCTCCACATTAACACTCAATGGGTTAATGACTAAGTCTACAGCTGACAATGAACATCAAAGGCAACAACAAAATAAATTTTTAAGAATTTGTTCCTGGTTTACAAGGATATAATGATATCTCTATTGCCTCTTTTCTTTTTGAAAATATTCTCAAATAATGAGAATTGTAATAAAGAGATAAGGGCCTTGATCTTTGATGAAACGAAACTACTTGTAAACCTAAAAAATGCACAAAGGCAGCCTAAATCCAGTGACAACAATAATACAGTGCAAGAAAATGCTGAGAAAGGAATCTACAGCTGTATTGTTAGATAATGATGGCACAGAGAATTCTCTGATGTAAATGGCCATCTTAAGGGATAAAATATCACTAGAGATTGAATTTCCAGGATGGTAGGACAGCCAGGGAAAGCCTCTAGAGAACTTTTTGAACATCACAGAGAAGCCAGGAGAGAGTGGCTAAGGAAGAAAGCACACAAACATTTAGGATGTAGAGAAAACAATCTACCAGGGAGGCCAGATAATGGAAGCCTCTGCTCTGTGAGCCCTGCAGCTGCTGATTTCTTTCATCTGAGAGAAAATGGACAAGCTAAATAATCTGTCTCCTTATATTTCTCTCTGCTTCTACATATGCACATGAGTTTGTTTAAATCATATGCATATGTACATTGTTAAAGAAAAGTTAAAACAGAAGAAACAGTCAAAATATGGATGTACATACTCTAAAGACAATTGCTTAAAGCCACAAAGCCAAAAGTTATCCTGATTTTACTGAAATGTCAGTTCTAATCATAAATTAAACACAAGACACAAGCTTTACATGTTGTCAGCATGATTCAGTGAAATTAAACCAATCATCTAGAGAAAAAAAAATCAGCTTAACTAGCTCTGCTTGCATTGAGAAGATTCTTAGGGTAGTCATATGACAGCCAATCAAAAAAAGGACAAAATTCTTCCTCTTTTATGATTTATAAACCACTGTAACTGTTCTAAAGCAAGTTTCTTAGCATACAGTTTATGGTCTCTTAGTTTGCAAATTGTTCTTTTACATGCCCAATAAATTTATATAATCTCTAAATTTGATATTATTTAATACCTGTCACTGTACAAATAAACACAAAGTCTTGCATCATAAGAAATTTCTCCATGAATGAGAGAGATATCCTGGTAAGATGTAAACTGTTCTGTTGCACTCTAAACATCTCCTAGCAGATATTATATGTAATAATTTAATATTTTTGCTTGTCATTTCTAAAAAGATTAAACAAATTAAAGATTAGAATTAGAAAATATACAAATAACAAAGAAGGAACACATAGCAGGAAAATATCACTGTGGAGAAAACACAAATTTTAACAATACTATGCAGAAAATATTCCAATTTTGAACAGAAACTCAAAGCAGAGAGATAACAGAATGAGGAAGTCGTTGGAAAAATAAATAAAACAGGAACTGGCAGGTTTCAGGAGAGTAAAAGAGAAAATAGGTCATTCAGAGAACTAGGACACATAGAAAACATCAAATGAAGTAGACCCTCCTGGAATGGGAAGAAAAAAAATCCAGATTGAGAAAGTGGAGTAATCAGGCAATAATTGGTATTAAAAGGATTAGAAAGAACAGAGCAACAAGTAAGATACCCAGAGCATATTCAAAATATATAGCTTGTTCTCTTGAGTAAAAGAAAAAATATAATACAAACATTTCTAAAACTATTAAAATTTTATCTTATATATTACATTATTAGAAAATATTTAGTGTTTAGTTTGGATATACTGTCTAAAGTAAAACTGCTGTAATGCTAATTACCCTTCCTAAATTTCAGAGTAAATAATAATAATAATAATAACTCTTTGAGTTTTTAGAAAACAGGATGAAGATGCTTATGGTGGTTGCAGAAAAGAAAGCTTCTCAAACCCCCAGTACTTTTCAATTTCTCAAGCAAAGAAGAAACTGAAATGTTTATGCTCAGTGAAGATTTTATTCCTCATGCACAAATTAAAACACACAAGAACACAGGGGATAGTGTTTTAATGGGTTCTCTGAATTAATTTCAAGAGGGCAAGATGGCCAATATGATCATAAATACAAACATTATAGCAAAAGATTAGCAATTATTACTTCTAATTGATGGTAGAAACAAAGTTATACAATAGTGGAAATAATTCCCAGAACAATATAAATCTCCTAAATTCTGTTAATACGTAGAAGAAATTTTCATTCACAGGGGCATCCAAGATGACGGATAGAGAAAAGACACACTGATTTTGATTACAGGAAGATTCCAGAGGAACAGGGTAGTGATCATGTTCCCAGGGGACAGTTATAGACAAGTTTTGAGTTGAAAGCTTACAGAACAGAAAGAGACTCTGTGGAATAGCAAAAACAGTGTACAAACATGCGACAGCTGGCTGGATGCTACTAGTGACTTCATCCAACAGCTGGTGGGGAGATGCCCTTCTCTCAGAGCAAGGTGAGAGGATCCTATAGCAGCCTCCATGCCACCAGTGATCTTGTCCAAACCTTGCAGTCCCCAATGACTTTGAGACTGGCCTGGAGAACTGACAAAGGGTGAGGATGCCCACTTAGTTCTGGGAAGGGAGGTTCTATTCCCTCCCTCCCCTCTTCCCACCATAAGACCAGACTCAGCTTGCTGTGGCGGAGCACTTACCAACACCTGTCAGGCAGGCTGCTAGCTCCATGATGGGGACTCCTGCAAGGCAGAGAGCAGATCCCTTGCACTGTGTGATTGCAGGAGTTCAGAACTGCCTGAGTGCTGGGGAGAAATCTTGCACAATGCTCAGGATAACACTATGGAGTTCATAGATCCTTTAGATGATTAGGGTGCCTGAGTAGGTGGGATGCACTGCTACTGTGAACTGTCCCTAGGGAGTTTTTTCACTTTGGTGTGGAAAAGGCCTGAGGTTGTGAACAGGCCAGCCAGTGTGATCTCTGCCTGCACCCCCTACTGATGATAGAAGAGATTTATTGTGTGCAATTTGGGTGTCACTCTGCACTCAAGCCTGATCCACAAATGCTGGCAAGACCTCCTTGGTCCCGCACAACACATACCTTTAGGTATTCACTGAAAGTGCAGGCATTCCAACGAGGCATAGAAGAACTACTCAAGAACAAATATTTCAGAAGATATACTGAGAAATATTTTTCTAGATATGCAAAAGTAACAGAAATACAAGAAACATGAGCAAGGAAGACAATATGACTTCCTAAAAGGAGCAAAATATACTTGAAAATTAGACTGGGAAGACAAAAAGATTGACAAAATGCCTGAGAAGGAATTGAACAGAATGATTATAAGATTTCTCAAAGACACAGAGAAGAAATTATATGAACAAAGGAAATTTATACATAACATGGATGACAAATTCTGCAAGAGGTAGTGATATTAAAGAAAGTAAACTGAAATATTAGAAATGAAGAATTTAATATAATAAATAAACAACAAAGTAGAAAGCATTAAAACATAATTGATGAAAAAAAGAAAGCTATCAGAGCTAGAAGACATATCTTTGGAAATATCTAAGTCTGAAAAAAAAGAAGAAAAAATTAGAGAAACTAAAAACAGTGGGATCTATGAGGTACTACAAAATGATTAAATATACATGTCTAAGGAGTAGGGAAGGGAAAAACAGAATGACTTATAAAAATAATTCAGTGAAATAATAGCAGAAACTTTCCCTAATTTGAAGAATATTATGGATATCCAAATACAAAAAGTGCATAGAATCCCCAATGGAAATTATAAGAAAAGGTTTCACTATGAAACATCAAAGTCAAACTTTCAAAAATAAAACATAAAGTAAAGAATGAAAGTGAAATGAATTTTAAATACCTGGGGACAAATTTAACCAAGGTCATGAAAGATCTCTACAATGAAAATCTGAAATATTAAGGAAAGACATAGAAGACAGAAAACTTGGAAAAATCTACCATGTTTGTGGGTTGGAGGAATTAATACCAACATATCCAAACTATCCAAAAAAAATTATAGATTCAGTGTAATTCCGATCAAAGTACCAAGGATATTCTTTTCAGATCCAGAAAAAAAACCTGAAATTCACATGGAAACATAAAAGACTCCAAATAGCAAAAGCTATTTAAGATTTTAAACAATAAAAAAAAAATCTGAAGGAATCTTAATATCAGATGTCAAGACATAGTATAAGGCAGTTATAATCTAAATGTCCTGGTACTGGCAAAAAAATAGACACTTGTACCCGTGGAAAAGAACAGCGACCCAGAAATTAAGCACATCTACAACTAACTAATCATTTACACATGAGCTAAAATCAGTCCCAGGACAATGGATACTTTGTTCAACAAATGGTGTTGGGAACATTGGATCTCCACATGCAGAAGTATAAGATGCATATCTTACAGCTTATGCAAAACCCAACTCACAGTGGATTAAGGACCTAAACTTAAAACTTGAAACCATCAAATTACAAGAAAAGATGGTGAAATACTGGGAGGCATTAGCATAAGGAAAGCCTTGTTAGATAACAACCCAGACAACAAAGTTAAGTGGCAACCTGCAGAAGCAATCCATCTGATAAAAGATTAGTATCCAGAGTATGCAAGGTACTCAAGAAACTCAGGAACCATAAAACAAAAAATCCAATTAATAAATGAGCAAAGGACATGAATAGCCAGTTTTCAAAATATGAAATACTAATTACCAACAAACACAAGAGAAAGTGCTCAGGCTTACTAATCTTCAGGGGAATGCAAATCAGAACCACAAATATACCAAAATAAATAGCTTTTAAATATACTAAAAAGGAGCTTATTTCAACAAAATCTCTGTAAGCATCGGCATATTGGCAGCACTGTTTTAGAAACAATGTAACACAATAAATGTAAAGGGAAAAAAGAGATGGTTGTCTGCTTTTGCATGATAGGTAGTGGGCACAGCCACACAAAGTTCTGTAGAGAAGGCAGGCACCTTCCATCAGGCACATTTGTAGCAGAATGTCAGTGTTCCATGGGGACATTGATGATCCCTAAACAGAAGTTGATTGGCTAATTTTGCTGGAAGAATTGGCAATGCAGCTCTATGCAAGCAGCAAAGAATTCAGTAGGTCTACAAATAGTGGGAAAACACTCAGAAAATGACCTCACCTCAATGCTGTCAGCATCTGTTTTTGAACATGGTTGACATTCCTCTGCAATCCTGCACCTGAACATCCCCTAAGTCTGGAAAGACCTGACAGAAAACTCGAGACTTTAAAAAGCAGTTTGCATGTAGTATTAATGCTTGTGCACCCCAAGGATAATATATCAGGAAACAGGGTCATGGCACAGGTGGAATACAGAAAGGAACAAATTACAAGTCTCTGATTGCTAATGAAAGATACGTGTATTCGAATTACCTCGGAGCTAACGCTTGCGGTCAAGCCTTCAGATAGTAATGAATTTTCATATAGTTAGTAAAACATGGTCACTGCAAGTAAACAAAGCACTGGATAAATTTAAGGATAGTCAAATAGAAATGCTCAAGACGGAATAACAAACAAGTGCTTCTAAATAACTCTCCTTCACCTAAGAAAGGAATAGCTAGCAGTGAGAGTGATAGGAAACAGGTGGCATGTGAATATTTCATTAGTTCCCCTACTCCTGCCTGCTTAGTCAGCTTCATTTTACTTTTATCTTCTCTGTTCTAATCCAGCACAATACTCCTTGCTTTGGTCATCCTATTCTTCTGAGTCCTTGTTCAAAGTCATTTTACCATCATTGGCTGCAGGGAGTATGGCTGGCAGGAGCCACCAGAGCCCTTCTTCCCAGTCCTGCTGCTCACTGGAGGACCAGGCCAAGCAGCTGCAGGGAACTTTTCAAAGCAGCCTGGCACCACAGGAAGCGATGCATTGCTCTACCTGCTTCACCCTCCCTTTGTACCTCAAGTCTGAGTAATGTCAGAACTTAAAACAACCAATGCCCTCAGAGGATTAGTGTTCATTTCAAACATCAAACAATAAGCAACTTGAAATTAACCCCCAATCATGTACACATTACATTATGGTAGAAGCATAACCTGAAAAGTTCAATTGAGTGATAATTTCAGCCTATAATTCCTTTTCATTTTCTTAATTTCTTTCAGATTTATTACCTTTACATTCCTTGAATTAAATAAAGGGAAATACTCTAAATTTGTGTTATTTGCAGTGTTCAATGCATATATGTAACTGTATTTTGAGCCTCAGTTATTTGTGGAATTCTGAAAACACTTGGTATCAAGATTACATTTTTATATCAAAATATACTTTATTGAAAAATGTTTTTATGCAGGAAGTAGAAGAATAATGCTTTGTATTGATTTATTTTGTCCTAATCAAGGTGTGGTGTTAAATGCCCCCTCTGAGTCATAGACACTTCCCTGTTGGGTGCATGTGCTTATGTAAAACACATTATCTTCTCTGTAACTGGTTAAACAGTGTCCCCTGGAGATCATGGAACCCAGGGCCACAGAATTTGGCCTTGTCTGTAAGAGAAGCAGTTTTGCAGACATGATTAAATAAAATGAAATGATACAGTTTTACAATGATCATTAAATTCTGTGACTGGTGCCCTTATAAGAAGGTCTAATAAAGCACATAGGAACCAAAATCGTGAGATGATAGAGACAGAGACTAGAGTTCTCTATCCATGGGCCAGAGAACATAAAGGGTGACTGCAAACCACCAGAAGCTAGGAGAGTCATGAGATAATTTCTTCATCAGAATATATAGCTGAAAATGACACTGATAAGAACTTGTTTTCAGAATTCCAGTTTATAGAACTGAGAGAAAAAAATTTACATTGCTTTAGCTAATCCAGTTTCATGGTATTTATTATAGCTTCTCCAGAAAGTGAATCCATTTTTATTCTGAAAACAAATATCTAAAATTGTGAAAGTTGTTTTGGAATTGGGTAGTGGATTGATACAGTTGATACAAAAAACATGATTGCCTTGAAGAGGTTGACAAAGATTGAATGTCAAAAGAGATTTTAATGAAGTCTCAGATGTGAGTGAGAATGAGGGTAGGGAAAACTATCATTGTAGAAAATACATATATCATCTTAACAGAACTTTGGTAGAAATACGAATGTTAAATTTGATTCTAGTGCGTTGTCAGAAGGAAAAGATAAGCTTGTTATTTGATACTGAATATAAGATGATTCCTGATTCTTGTTATGAGGTGGTAGAAAACTTACCCGATTTGTGTTTTAGGGCTAGGTGAAAAAACTTTGAAAGAAATGAATTTGAATATTTAGCTGAAAAGATCCCTAAGCAAAATGCAGGAGATGCATCCTGGCCTCTTCTTCCTGTTTAAAGTAAGATGCAAGAGAAGAAAGAGTGAAGGAACTCTAGAGCAAAAAGAACCAGAACTTGATGTTTTGGAGTATTCTAAGTCTATCCATATTGCAAAATGTGTTAAGGCATACTTTTGAGACAATTCCAAGACTGTGGCTAGACAAAGTTTTGTCTAAGAGATGAGGTGTATCACTCATGGGTCCAATTCACCACCTCCACCAGAAATAGAGAGAGATTTATTCAGCAGGCACCAGTGAAGAATTCCACCATGTGGTATTGTGGATTCCCTTGAAATGCACAGAAGATTCACATGTTTTCTGAACATTTTATACCAGCATCAATACTGCCAGTCTGGATGGAAAGGAACAGAGATGGGAGGAAATGAAAGAAGAATGGCTTTGAGGGTGACACAGAGGAGTAGCCAGAGAAGCTTTTACAGGATCAAAGATACAGAAGTTATTCTGAGATGTTTAAACCCAGTGAAATTTGACCCACTGAGCTGTGAACTTGCTTTAGAACAGTGAGCGCTTTATTCCTTTTATGTTTTCTCCTTCAAAATGAGAATTTTTTAAGCATTTATTTATTTACTTAAAAGACAGGGTGATGGGGGTGGTAGAGAGGAGACAGAAATCTTCCTTTCATTGGTTCATTCCCCAAATGGTTAGACACAAGCCAGAAACCACAAACATCATGAGGGTTCCCTACATGGATAGCAGGGGCCCATGTACCTGGGTCATCTATTGCCTTCCCAGGCACATTTGCAGGAAACTGGATCAAAAGGGGAGCATCATATTGACACTTAGCTATAGGCTGCTGACTTTGCAAGAGACACTTTAACCTGTGAACCACAATGCTGGCCCCAGAATATCCTTTATAAGCCTATCCCACCTCCGTATTAAGAAAATAAACTTGTTTTCTAGTTTTATATAATCACAGGAGTTGTATGCCAGGATGAATTGCATTCAGAGTATGATTTAGATCATTTGAATGATGATATTTGAAATGTTTTGAGTTCATAATTTTTTATCTAAAATTAATATTGGCATGAGTCAAGAATTATAGGAATTTTGAATTGGGGAGACTGTATTTTGTATGTGAGTCAAATCTAAATTTGTGTTGGATGGAAGGTGGGCTATATTTGATTTAGTACTGCTTCACATCCAACTGGAACCCAAGAACATGACCTTATTTGGAAATAGGGTTTTTGCAGATATTATTTAAGGTAAGATGAGATCACACAGGATTGTGGTGAAGCTTCAATTTAATGAATGGTACCCTTGTCAGAATACCGCATGAAGATATACAAGGAAAAAAAACCATGGGTAGGTGGAGACAAAGATTAGAGTGATGCATCTATAAGCCAGTGTATGCCACAGATTGCCAAAAAACAGAGAGAGACATGAGAGAGTTATTCCTTCAGAGCCTCCAGAAGGAGTCGATGTCTCTGACACCTTGATTTTAGAGTCACAGTCTCCAGAACTGGGGAAAAATAAACTCCTGTTGTTTTTAACCATCCTCTTTGTAGTACTCTGTTACTGCAGCCAAGGAAGTTAATATATCCCCTTAAGTAAAACATGGATGTAAGCATATTTATATTCAGTTTAATTTTATTACAATGCTAACATTTTTGCTTCTTATAACTTACATTATTGAAAGCAACCAACGTTTATTGGGCATTTACAACTTTCCAAGCGCTATGCATTAATAATACTCATAGCTGTTGTGGAGTTAGCATTATTATCCCCAGTTAACAGATTAGGATATTTCATGATTATAAAAGGTGGGAGATTCCTACAGTTCTAAGTAGAAGCCCCAGTGTTTTAACTGATTACTGTTTACCTCCATGTTTCATAGCCTATCTATTACTTTATAAAGAGAGAAAAGAGATTAGTCTAACATAATGCAAAATTTTAAATCACAGTGAGCAATGGAAAGACCACTAACCCTTTATCAGTGTGTAATCTAGGTGCATTTAATTTCCTTTTCCAACCTTGCAAAATGTTGCCCAATGTGTCATCAATCAGGATGAACTTTCCAATTCATTTAGAAGTACAAGCACACTCAAGTGTGCCATGTAGTCAATTCCCTTTTCAATGCACATTCTCTCTGACATCTTAAAGCTTTTATATTTAAGCAAGTCTAATGACAACACCATTACTTCAGGTATTGACCAAAACTTGCAAATAGATGAGCAATAAAGAGATTCTCCTAAAGATGCTATTATAAAGTGGGAGCAGTGAAAAGAGACAATACTATCCATTTTAAGTTGGGCTTGCCCTTTACCCTATATGAGTTCATGTCTAAGAACCTTGATGATAGGATGATTTATAACAAAGTGATTCCTTCCATTTAAGGGAGTATCCATTATAGTGAGCGGTCCAGGAGTAGTGGTGCAGCAGTTCATTGAATGTATAACAAGAGTATTTGTTGTGAGAAAAGAAAGTGCATGATTCATATAAAACTTAAAATTATCCAACACCCGAGAATTCAGACCTACTGGATATGTCATGGGGATGTGTGTGGCAAAGGAGTGGAGAGCTGAGGAGGGAAATTTCATCTTAAGGGATGCAGGGGACATGAGAGTAGGCCCCTTCTATTAACAAAACTTATAATGTAAGATGACAAGTGTAATAGTTTGCCAGGAATCAATAAACTACCCCAGAATGAAGTATCACACACTGGGTGACTTATGCAAGAGTTATTTTCTCAGAGTTCTGTAGGCTGGAAATCTGAGATCAAGGCCTTCTTATGATTTTCCCTCTGAAAATATCTATGTTCAAATTTCTCCTTCTTGTAAGGGCACAAATCCTACTGGATTAGGGCCCATAATAGAGACCTTATTTTAACTTCATTGCCTCCTTAACAACTCTATCTCTAGGCACAATCACATCTCAGGTACTGGAGATTAGAACTTCAGAATATAAATTTGAGTGTTGTGGGACACACAATTCAGTCTATAGCAGGAAGGATGATACTAAGTAAAATATTGTGCCTATAAAAATTAGTCTCTGGCATTGATGTCCTTAAATTTATATCTATTTCCTCTGGAGGACTCCAGGGATGGAGATTTTGAAGCATTATATCTCTGTGATAAACCACAACTGCAAAAGCAATAAGGAATTCTTCAGTTTGCATTGAACCTAGTGTCCACAGAGAATCCACTGAGTTGAGTGTTAAAGAGTCTGAGGAAGTAATACATTTCTACTGACACTGAGAAGTTCCTCCCTGTACCTATTACCAAACTCAGTTGATCAACACTCACTAAACCATGGGCTCAGTCCTGCCATCCTGCATCTTGTCTCATGATTAATTCTCGAGTTTTCTCATGCCTTTCAAGAATTTGAACCATGAAACTTCACTAGAAATAACTAGGCATTTTATGGCCACACTCAGTTTTTTTTTTTTTTTTAAATAGACTTCAAACTCATTTCATGAAACAGTCATGAGTCATCCTCTTGTTTCCATATTTTAATAAGATTTGAAATAATAGCTTTGTTTTTGTTATTTTCATCTACTTCAAGTGCCACATTGGCTCTCTGAGATGTTCATTTCACAAGGGATGGAAGTGCCTGGAAGAGGAGGAGGAGGCAATGAAAATCCCTAGGGAAGGTGAAGGTGCCAGTGGCAGTGGTAAAGACTGGTAAAAGTACTGCCAATGCCTGGTGGGGACAGGTCAACCGTGGGGTGCAGGGGTTAACTTAAAATGGCCTCCCAAACCTTTTTAACAGTGATCTTGGCAGTATACCTCCCTATGGGAACTTGAATATGGAGATAAAAAAAGAAGGTGAATCAGTTCGTCAGCATATGTAATGCAGACTTTGAGGATATGTACATGATTTGAGTCTTTTTTTAAAGATTTTATTTATTTATTTGGGATGTAGAGTTACAGACAGTAAGAGGGAAAGAGAAAGACAGAGAGAAAGGTATTCCTTCCTCTGGTTCACACCCCAATTGGCTGCAAAGGCCGGAGCTGTGCCAATCCGAAATAGGAGCCAGGTGCTTCTTCCTACTCTCCCATGTGGGTGCAGGGGCCCAAGGCCTTGGGCCACCTTCTGCTGCTTTCCCAGGGCACAGCAGAGAGCTGGGTCGGAAGAGAAGCAGCTGGGACTAGAACCAGCACCTAATGGGATGCCAGTGCCACAGGCGGAGAATTAACCTACTGCGCCATGGCACAGGCCCCCGATTTGAGATGTTTTAAAAGGGACCTGGGTTTCAATGACAGCAAAATGAGGAGACAATTTAGATAAATGGTCGTTGTAACTGGTGTGACCCAAGGGAACAACTTTGTATCATTTCTGTGAACATTCCTTCAGAAATTCTTTTCCAAGGAGAGCCATTTAGATCAGATTCTGCAACAATGATCATATCTGGGCCAATGCAAGTACTCACATTCAAAAACTATGATCCAATTTTAATTTAAGTCTTAAATTGTGTTGCCCCAAACAAGCACTTTCTCCTAAAACATGCATTTCAATAGTACAATTATTAGCATTTACTAACTGCTCAATAAATATTTGATAACCATGGGATTCTCATGAGCAAAATAAACCTGTGAAAAATTTGCGTTCAAGTAAAAATCTAATTGTGATAAAACAGATATTTTATCTTTGTGGATATGACTTTATTCATATTCAGCTACACCAATAAGTAGAGATGTCTGTGTCTTTGTCTTGAAAATTCAGTAACAAAAGATATTGATGTTCCAAAACAACTAATGGAATCCTAATTGTCAATTAAAGATATGAGTTACCTTAGTATCACACCCAATTAAAGCATATGATATTTTATTTTTTCTAATAGTAGAATAAGTAGAAAAGAATCAGTTAAGGGAAAAACATCCATGCACTTAACAGATTTTAGATTCTATATGTAATGACTTTCTCTGCAGGTTTGCATAACAGTGATTTAACATTGGTAATCACATGATTTTAGCATGGAAGATAGCATATAAGTCATGACTTGTTCTGCTGCAAATGAGACAACTCTAACTCAAAGTTACTTAAAATAAACTTCACTGAGCAATCATGCCTAAATATAGGAACTCATGCCAAATCAAGTCCTCTCTGTTTTCCTACTTATCTATTCTATTTTCTTTTGCATTGGCCTTATTTGTTGGCAGGCTGCCCACCTCAGGTCCTCCAAACATCTCCAGGGACTTACAGTCTGTCAATGTAGTTGCCCAGGGGGAATGAGCCTAACTTTTCCATAGCTCTAGCAAAAATTTCATGTGTGACTGTGACTGAACATAGCTAATTTTTTGTCCATGCATGAGCAAATCACTGACACCCCAAATATAATGCTGCCAACTCTTGAACCACTGCGAGCAACTTGTCCGCACCTGAACACATACACTATTACTAGATTAAAGATGATTTCCCCAAAGGACAATGAAGTTCTGTTACTAGCATAAGTGGGATTGAATATTGGTCAGGCCAAAAGAACAAAACTTCATTCCAGCACTCCATAAATGCTGAAATTAAGTGACTTTTCACAGTGAAATTAAGTGACTTTGGAAACAAAGCCAAATTGGGCCTGAAATTCCTGTATCCTAGGCCAGAATTTTTCAATTGTACCTCACTGTCAGTTTTTATTATGGAGAGTAAATAAGATTGTGAGCTTAATTGTTCTTTGAGAAAGTGATAATGTGCTGAATAAATGGCTATTATACATGATCTCTAGGCAACAATCTTGAAAGATCCAGATGTCCTGATTGAATTTGTACATTTGAAATTTATTCAATCTGGAGGAATGTATAATTTAAGTTATTTGGAAAATGTGCTGCAAGAGGACTTTTTATTCAATGGATCTTACTAATGACCACTTGGAAATGATAATAATCCTTTGGGCTAGGAAGTGAGATATTCTTTCTAATGTAAAGGCTGAGAAATGTTTGGACAATGTTTCTATTCCAATAGGGCTCCAGGGCTTTCCCAGAAGGCTCTTCATAGTGATTCTTTATTTGCTTCTCTCATTCAGCTCTTCTAATGCTGAGCACCACTAAATCTCACCAGAATCAACAACTTGGCTTGAGCACAAGTATTAACAGCTCTCTTACCAAACCAATGATATACTCCTTTCAAGGGGAAAATTATTCCTTCCTTATGGATTTCCCCAGAGGAATTATATCTCTTATCTCTTCTAAAATTATATTTGTTCTTCTTATATGGGAAGAGGCATGTATCGCCTATTAAATCTAAATTTAGAAACATTTACATCTTTAAAGCTAGCTCTTTCTTTGATAAAAGGAAAATCTAGATATATAGATTTCTGTAAAAATAAGGAGCACTTTTGTGTTGCCATCCGTTTAATATAGCAAAACAGAGCATAAAATTACATTTTCATATTAAGATCCATAAACTAGCAATTGGGGAAATGCAAATCAAAACCACAATGAGGTTTCACCTCACCCCAGTGAGAATGGCTCACATTCAGAAATCTACCAACAACAGATGCTGGCGAGGATGTGGGGAAAAAGGGACACTAACCCACTGTTGGTGGGAATGCAAACTGGTTAAACCACTATGGAAGTCAGTCTGGAGATTCCTCAGAAACCTGAATATAACCCTACCATTCAACCCAGCCATCTCACTCCTTGGAATTTACCCAAAGGAAATTAAATTGGCAAACAAAAAAGCTGTCTGCACCTTAATGTTTATCGCTGTTCAATTCACAATAGCTAAGACCTGGACTCAATGTAAATTCCCATCAACAGTAGACTGAATAAAGAAATTATGGGACATGTACTCTATAGAATACTATACAGCAGTAAAGAAAACAATGAAATCAAGTCATTTGCAACAAAATGGAGGAATCTGGAAAACATTATGCTGAGTGAAATAAGCCAGTTCCAAAGGGACAGATATCTTATGTTCTCCCTGATCGGTGACAACTAACTGAGCACCAAAAAGGAAACGTGTTGAAGTAAAATGGACACTATGAGAAACGGTGACTTGATCAGCCCTTGCCCTGACTGTTCATGAATAACTTAATACGTTATCCCTCTTAGTGTTTTTTTTTGTTTGTTCTACTTAATACTATTGGTTGAACTCTGTAATTAATACACAACTACTCTTAAGTGTTTAAATTTAACTGAAAAGTGATCCCTGTTAAATATAAGAGTGGGAATAAGAGAGGGAAGAGATGTACAATTTGGGACATGCTCAAGCTGACTTGCCCCAAATGGTAGAGTTAGAAACATATCATGGGATTCCAATTCAATCCCATCAAGGTTGCATGTACCAATGCCATCCCACTAGTCCATTTGATCAATTTATGTTCACAATTGATCATAGTGATAGGACTAAGAATCAAAGGGATCACATAAACAAGACTAGTGTCTGAAAATACTAACCGATAGAACAAAAAAGGGAGAGAACAATCCATCATGGGAAGCGGGATACACAACAGACTCACAGAATGGTGGATGTCCTAAACAGCACTCTGGCCCCAGAATCAGCCCTTAGGCATTCGGATTCGGCTGAAAAGCCCATGAGAGTATTTCAGGCATGGAAAGCCAAGACACTCTGTCAAAAAATAAAAAAATAAAAAAAAGTGACCTAAATGGAAGATTTCTGTGAGTGAGATCCCAGTGGAAAGAACAGGTCATCAAAGAAGGAGGTACCTTTCTCTGATGGGAGGAGAGAACTTCCACTTTGACTATGCCCTTGTCTAAATATGATAAGAGTCGGTGAACTCAAAAGGCTTCCATAGCTATGGCAACTCATGACAAGAGCCTAGGGTGATTATTGATGCCATAAACAAGAGTGCCAATTTGTTAAGTCAACAGCAGGAGTCACTGTGCACTTACTTCTCATGTAGGATCTCTGTCCTTAATGTGCTGTACATTGTGATTTAATGCTATAACTAGTATTCAAACAGTATTTTTCACTTTGTGTTGCTATGTGGGTGCAAACTGTTGAAATCTTTACTTAATATATACTAAACTGATCTTCTGTATATAAAGAGAATTGAAAATGAATCTTGATGTGAATGGAAGGGGAGAGGGAGCAGGAAAGGGGAGGGTTGCGGGTGGGAGGGAAGTTATGGGGGGGAAGCCATTGTAATCCATAAGCTGTACTTTGGAAATTTATATTCATTAAATAAAAGTTACAAAAAAAATATTCTGGGGACTGGTGCTATGGTGTAGCAGGTAAAGCTGATGCCTGAAGCGCCGGCATCCCATATGGGTACCGGTTCAAGACCCAGCCACTACACTTCCGATCCAGCTCTCTGCTATGGCTTGGGAAAGCAGTAGAATGTGGTCCAAGTCCTTGGGCCTCTGCACCCATGTGGGAAGACCTGGAAAAGGCTCCTGGTTCCTGGCTCCTGGCTTCGGATCAGTGCAGTTTGGGCTGTTGTGGCCAACTGGGGTCTGAACCAGTGGATGGAAGACCTCTCTCTCTCTCTCTCTCTCTCTGCCTCTCCTTCTGCCTCTGTGTAACTCTGACTTTCAAATAAATAAATGAATCTTTAGGAAAAAGCACTCCGTCACAATTACATGTTATACTTTTTGGAAAATATTAGGTATTTTCAATTATAAATTATAAATAATTTAGGAAATTCTAATGAAATGTTATGGTTTCATATAAATCTGCTACTTACAAAATACATACTCACTATTAATCTAAAAGGGACATCTTTCTGAACCGTAAATGTTCTGGAAATTGTTTCTTTCAGTCTGTGCTAAGGAATCATCCAGGGCGGGCACCATGGCTCACTTGGTTAATCCTCCGCCTGCAGCGCTGGCATCCCATATGAGCGCCGGGTTCTAGTCCCAGCTGCTCCTCTTCCAGTCCAGCTCTCTGCTGTGGCCCAGGAAGGCAATGGAGGATGGCCCAAGTGCTTGGGACCCTCCTGGCTTTGGATCGGCACAGCGCTGGTGGTAGCGGCCATTTGGGGAGTGAACTAATAGAAGGAAGACCTTTCTCTCTGTCTTTCTCTCACTGTCAATAACTCTACACATCAAACAAACAAAAAATAAGTAAATAAAAGAAATCATCCAACAGTCACACCATATATTAGAAACAAACATTCACACTCCACCTTAATTGAAAGTAGGAAGAACTAAAACTCAAAATATGAGATGGATGGAAAAAAAATGCCCATACTAGTGGCTATTCCTCAGGGAAGATGTACAATTGGATATAGATAAATGCCACCCCTGCATCTTCAATGATATAGAAAAGAAGTACTCTTCAAAAAGGAAGCAAAATATTTTGGAAATCTTAGTTTTATACCTTTACCAAACAAATAGTTAAGAATATTAAACTACTAAGTACTATAGCTTAATGAAATGTGATTACTTTAAAATTTACTATAAATGAGTGAAATTGTCATTTTTCCATTCAATTATTGTATATAGCTGTTGTCTATATTCTCATTTGGTTCTTTTTTTTAACTTGTTAAAGTTTTTTATTTTTTTATTATTATTTTTTGACAGGCAGAGTTAGACAGTGGGAGAGAGAAACAGAGAAAGAGTTATAGACAGTGAAAGAGAGATGGAAAGTTCTTCCTTTCATTGGTTCACGCCCCCAGTGGCCGCCACGCCACGGCCGGCACTGTACCGATCCAAAGCCAGGAGCCAGGTGCTTCCTCCCAGTCTCCCATGCTGGCGCAGGTGTTAAACTTTTTATACAGTGACGACTAATCAAATACCAAAAAGGAAACCTGTTGAAGTGAAATGGACACTATGAGAAACAGTGACTTGATCAGTCCTTGTCCTGCTGTCGATGAACAACTTAATACTTTACCCCTTTTAGTATTTTTTTGTACTACTTAATACTATTGGTTGAACTCTGTAATTAATACACAATTATTCTTAGGTGTTTAAATTTGAAAAGTGATCCCTGTTAAATATAAGAAAGGGAATAAGAGAAAGAGGAAATGTACAGTTTGGCACATTCTCAATCGGACTTTGCCCAAAATGGTAGAGTTAGAAACGTGCCAGGGGATTCCAATTCAATTCCATCAAGGTTGCATGTACCAATGCCATCTCACTAGTCAAAGTGATCAGTTTCAGTTCATAATAGATCATAATGATAGGATTAAGTGTCAAAGGGATCACATAAACAAGACTAATGTCTGCTAATACTAACTGAAAGAATTAAAAAGGAGAGAACTATCCAACATGGGAAGCAGGATACACAGCAGACTCATAGAATGGCAGATGTCTTAAACAGAACCCTGGCCTCAGAATCAGCCCTTATGGCATTTGGATGAGGATAAAAAGCCAATGAGAATTTTGTAGGCATGGAAAGCCAAGATACCCCAGGGGAAAAAAAAAGAAATCCTAAATGAAAGATCTCTGCCAGTGAGATCCCAGTGGAAAGAGGAAAGAATGGGCCATTAAAGAAGGAGGTACTTTTCTCTGAAGGGAGGAGAGAACTTCCACTTTGACTGTGATCTTGTCTAAATAAGATTGGAGTTGGCGAACTCAAAAGGCTTCCATAGCCTTGGCTACCCATGACAAGAGCCTAGGGTGATTACTGATGCCATAAACAAGAGTGTCAATTGTTAAGTCAACAACAGGAGTCACTGTGCACTTACTTCCCATGTAGGATCTCTGTCCTTAATGTGTTGTACAATGTAAATTAATTCTATAACTAGTACTCAAACAGTATTTTTCACTTTGTGTTTCTGTGTGGTGCAAACTGTTGAAATCTTTACTTAATATATACTAAACTGATCTTCTGTATATAAAGAGAATTGAAAATAATCTTGATGTGAATGGAATGGGGGAGGGAGTGGGATATGGGAGGGCTGTGGGTGGGAAGGAAGTTATGGGGGGGGGAAGCCACTGTAAACCAAAAACTATACTTTGGAAATTTACATTTATTAAATAAAGTTAAGAAAAAAGTTTGTATTCAGTAAAGTATTAAGACTTTTATTTTAATGTAAATTTAAAATACATAATTTCAAAAACAAAAACAAAAAGAGAAGGAAGTAGACTAGGAGGGAAAGACAAGGAGAGAGGGAGAGAAAAAGGGAAAATAGTTCTGTTGTTAGAATTGTATCTACAGGGACGGTGCCGCGGCTCACTAGGCTAATCCTCCTCCTGCGGCACCAGCACCCCGGGTTCTAGTCCTGGTTGGGGTCCCAGATTCTGTCCCAGTTGCTCCTCTTGCAGTCCAGCTCTCTGCTGTGGCCCGGGAAGGCAGTGGAGGATGGCCCAAGTCCTTGGGCCCTGCACCCGCATGGGAAACCAGGAGGAAACACCTGACTCCTGGCATCAGATCGGTGCTAGCCATAGTGGCCATTTGTGGGGTAAACTAATTGAAGGAAGACCTTTATCTCTGTCTCTTTCTCTCACTGTCTAACTCTGCCTATCAAAAAAAAAAAAAAGAATTGTATCTACAAATCACATCTTTTTTCATGAATTTTCAAGACAAAGATACAGCCATAATGGTATATCAACTCATCCCATTTAGAATGTTATTATTAGGATCAAAATTTTAAAAAATGCTGTTGAAGGGTTACAGAAAGTGGAATTCTTTTCTTTTTCTTTTTCTTTTCTTTTTTTGACAGGCAGAGTGGCTAGTGAGAGAGAGAGACAGAGAGAAAGGTCTTCCTTTTTTTTTTTGCCATTGGTTCACCCTCCAGTGGCCGCTGCGGCCGGCGCATCTCGCTGATCTGAAGCCAGGAGCCAGGTGCTTCTCCTGGTCTCCCATGCGGGTGCAGGGCCCAAGCACTTGGGCCATCCTCCACTACCTTCCCGGGCCATAGCAGAGAGCAGGCCTGGAAGAGGGGCAACCAGGATAGAATCCAGCACCCCAACCAGGACTAGAACCTGGTGTGCTGGTGCCGCAAGGCAGAGGATTAGCCTGTTAAGCCACGGCACCGGCCAGAAAGTGGAATTCTTATACAAGTTGAGTATTTGAATTAGTGCAGCCACCATGGAAAACAGTATGAGGGGCAGTAGGTTCTCCTCTGCCTGTGACACCAGCATCCCATATGGGCACCGGTTCTAGTCCTGGCTGCTCCACTTCCAATCCCTCTCTCTGCTATGGCCTGGGAAAGCAGTAGAAGATGTCCCAGATCTTTGGGCCCCTGCACCCATGTGGGAGACCCAGATGAAGCTCCTAGCTCCTGGCTTCGTATTGGCCTAACTCCAACTGTTGCAGCCAATTGGGGAGTGAACCAATGGAAGAAAGCTCTCTCTCTGTCTCTCCTTCTCACCGTCTGTTATTCTACCTCTCAAATAAAATAAGTAAAATTTTTAAAAATAAAGAAAACAGTAGGCTGGCGCCATGGCTTAACAGGCTAATCCTCCGCCTTGTGGCACTGGCACACCGGGTTCTAGTCCTGGTCGGGGTGCCGGATTCTGTCCCGGTTGCCCCTCTTCCAGGCCAGCTCTCTGCTATGGCCCGGGAAGGCAGTGGAGGATGGCCCAAGTGCTTAGGCCCTGCACCCGCATAGGAGACCAGGAGAAGCACCTGGCTCCTGGCTTCGGATCAGCAAGATGCGCCGGCCGCAGCGGCCACTGGAGGGTGAACCAATGGCAAAAAGGAAGACCTTTCTCTCTGTCTCTCTCTCTCACTATCCACTCTGCCTGTCAAAAAAAAAAAACAAAAAAAAACAAAAAAAAACAAAACAAACAAAAAAAAAAACCCAGTATGGACATTCTTTAAAATACTAAAAAATAAATCTATCATTTGTTACAGAAAACCCACTATTTGACTATTTGGTCCCAGGGAAATGCGATCACTTTGTCAAAGAGACATTTGCACTTTCATATTTATTGTAACACTATTCACAAAAGCCAAAATATAAAGTCAACCAAAGTGTTCATTAGCAGATGAATGAAGAAAAAGTAATACATAAACACAAAAAATCTATATTCAACCATGAAATCCTGTTATTTTTGCAGCAAAATGTGTGATACTAAAGAACATTGAGTTGGGGCTGGTGCTGTGGTGCAGTGGGTTAACGCCCTGGCTGAAAGTGCCGGCATCCCCTATGGGAGATGGTTCGAACTCGGCTGCTCCACTTTCTGTCTAGCTCTCTGCTATGGCCTAGGAAAGCAGCAAAAGACGGCCCAAGTCTTTGGCTCCCTGCACCCATGTTAAAGACTGGGAAGAAGCTCCTGGCTCATGGCTTCGGATTGGCACAGCTCCAACCATTGCGGCCATCTGGGGAGTGAGCCATCGGATGGAAGATCTCTCTCTCTCTGCCTCTCCTCTCTCTGTGTAACTCTGACTTTCAAATAAATAAATAAATCTTAAAAAAAAAGAACATTGTGTTAAACAAAATCAGCCAGACACAGAAGGAAAAATTTTGAGCCCTTTCCTTATATATAGACACTAAGAAAAGTTCTCCTACAAATAGAATATTGTTTACTATAGTCTGGCAAGTTTGAAAAAAAGAATGGTAGAGGACATTAAGTAATGGGTAATGAAACATAGAATGAATAAACGCTGGTGTTCTACAGCCCAGTGGGAAGACTACAGTTTACAACAGCCTATCATGTGTTTAGTGTTACAAACAAAAGAGAGGAGCTTGTGCTTCCTAACAAAAAGTAAATGACAAGGAGAGGCAAGCATTGATTCTCCTGACTTGATCCGTGTGCATTGTATGTGACAAGATTTCACACTGTGCCTCATACCGCGTAAGTACATACAATTATTGATTGTTAAATCAAAACAGTATTTATTTATTTATTTAAAAAGAAGGGAGGGAGAGAGGGAGAGAGGGAGGGAGGGAGGGAGGGAGAGAGAGAGAGAAAGAGAGAGAGAAAGAGAGAGAGAGAGAGAGAGAGAGAGATATTCAATAGTTTATTCCCCAAATGGCCACAACAGGCAAATCTGGGCCAATCAGAAGCCATGAACCAGGAACTCCACCTTGGTATCAAACATGAATGGCAGGAGCACAAGAGTTTGAGACATCTTCTATTGCCTTCCCAAGCATTAGCAGTCATCTGGATTGGTAGCAGTTTATAACAAACACTTTGATGTGAAATCCCAGCATTGCAAGCAGCGGCTTAAGTCACCACAGCATCAGCCCTAAACAACAAGCCAAGAAATTGAAAGAATATTTGTAGCTAAGGAAATGCAAACTAAGCTGATCTGATCATCACTCACTGAATATATGTACCAGATATCACACTGTACTCCATAAATATGCTCTGTTTAAATAATATTTTTTAAATTAAGAAGAAATGAGCCACAGAGAAGGGAGCTTAACATTTTGATGACAGACTTCATCTTCGGCCTCTTAACGTCAGGGAGAGCAGTAGCTAGCAGATTAAAATAACCTAATTAAATTTCTACTTCTATCTACCACGTGATAGAGTTTATAAATTAAATCTTAACAAGCAATATGGGATTTGTAAACATGCTAGATATTCCTGTGACCACCAAAAAGGACAATGTCTCAGGAGGAAAGACTGCTCAGAAATAAGGAGTTTTCATTACAAAAAATATAAAAAATGAAAATAAAATTACTCTTAAAATGTAAACAGCAAGCTTGTGTATGATCAAGGACACAAGTCAGCAATTTTCAGTCTATACATAAGAAAATCAATATCTTTTCAGCAAAAAGAAACAATTTAGAGTCCTTCCAATATATAATAAAAATCCCCAACAAGTAATCAATACCACTAGACATGTGAAGGAACAGGGAAATGCTATCTAAATCAACTGAATAAACAGTAAAAAAAAAAAAATGAAATGTAGGCAGGTATTTTACTTTTAAATATTTGTTTAATTATATATTAAAAGGCAGAATGACAAAGGAAGTAGTGGAAACATAAAAAGACAGGGAGAGATGTGTTACATCTGCTGGTTGATTCCCTAAATAGCTACAGCAGCCAAGTCTGGCACAGGTCAAAGCCAGGAGCCAGGAATTATTTCTGGTTTTCCCACATGGGTGCTAGGGGCCCAAGAATCTGAGCCTCTCTCCACTACCTTCCCAAGTGTATTATCAGGACACTGGGTCTGAAGTGGAGCACTTGGGACTCGATCTGAACGAACAAGCAAGTGGTGGTTTAACTTCCTATAGCACAATGGCATCTCCCAAGTCTTTTTGAGTACAATTAAACACTTATTAGAAAATTATACTAATAACAATTATTATATGTAAGCATATCAGCTTATCAGCTACTAAAGTCGACTTTGGAAAAGAACCACATAAAATTATACAACTAAAAATGCAGTTTTTTTTTCTTTTATTTGACAGGTAGAGCTAGGTGCCTCTTCCTGGTCTCCCATGCAGGTGCAGGGGCCCAAGCACTTGGGCCATCCTCCACGGCCTTCCTGGGCCACAGCAGAGAGCTGGATTGGAAGAAGAGCAACCTGGACTAGAACCCGGCACCCATATGGGATGCCAGCACCACAGGCAGAGGATTAACCAAGTGAGCCATGGCGCCAGCCCCAAAAAATGCAGTTTCTGAAATGACAAATTTCATTCATGGGCTTAATAGTATATTGTATATTGGAGAGCAAGTGTCCAGTGGCATTGAGTACTAATAAAGGTATCACATATTAAGGAAAAAAACAGTTTTAGGATAGTATAAAATTATGTATCATGCATGTAACTACAGTTATAAAAAGGGATAGCAAAGCAGTTAGCATTGTTGTGTACTGGGTAAAGCCTCTACCTGTGATGTTGTCATCACATATGGGCACTGATTTGTGTCCCATCTGCTCAACTTCCAATCAAGCTCCCTGCTAATGACCTGAGAAAAGCAGTGGAAAATGCCTCAAGTGTTTGCACCCCTGCCAACCTCATGGGAGATCTGGATGAAACTCCTGGCTCCTGGCTTCAGCTTGGTCCAGAGCTGGTCACTGGCCATCCAGGGTGTGAAATAGCAGATGGAAGGTATCTCTCTCTCTCTCTCTCTGACTTTCAAATAAATAAATAAATCTTTTAAAAAAAATGTATACCAAAAATGATGGAACAGAAAAATAAATGAAAGCTGGAATATTTCCAAATATGTTGAAGACTTCATTATACATATTCCAGGAGATTGGTGAAGGGTAATCATGATAAGTGCAATGAAAAAAGTATATAAAATCACAGTACAATTAAACTATTAATTATCAAAACTTTTGGAAATTGACCAAAAATGGTACATCATGCATTAAATAAAAACAATCAGAAAAAGTATAGAATTCTTATAAAGAAATAATGAAAGTCAGAAGACAATGGAATCTCATTAATACGATAAAATAAAAAAAAACGTTTTCAGGCTCAGCAAAAAAAAAGTTATATTAAAATGAAGATTTAATAGAATTATGTATTTGGGTTGGGTATCTGGTGTAGCAGCTGAAATGCCCCCATCCCATACCATAACATCTATGTTAGAATCCTTGCTCTGTTGGCTGGCACCACAGCTCACTAGGCTATTCCTCTGCCTGCTGTGCCAGCACCCTGTGTTCTAGTCCTGGTTGAGGCACTGGATTCTGTCCCGGTTGCTCCTCTTCCAGTCCAGCTCTCTGCTGTGGCCCGGGAAGGCAGTGGAGGATGGCCCAAGTGCTTGGGCCCTGCACCCGCATGGGAGACCAGAAGGAAGCACCTGGCTCCTGGCTTTGGATAGGCACAGCGCGCCTGCCATAGCAGCCATTTGGGGGTGAACCAATGGAAGAAGACCTTTCTCTCTCTCTCTCTCTCTCTCTCTCTCTCTAACTCTGCCTGAAAAAAAAAAAAAAAAGAGAGAGAGAGAGAGAGAGAGAGGGAATCCTTGCTCTGCTCCCAATTAGAGTTTACTGTTAATACACATTGTGGGAGGCAGCAGTGATGGTTGAAGTAGTTGTATCTCTACCACCAACAAAGACACCTAGATGGCTCCTGGTTTCAGCCTGTCCAGAATGATACCTGTTAGGGGCATTTGAGGAGTGAAACGTCAGATGGTAGATATCTATCTGTATCTCTTGCTGTCTCTCTGTCTTTCAAATAAATAAAATGATCAAATAAAAATGTTTTAAAATGTCTTCTTATAGTTCCTAGCAAAGAGATTTTTATACTAGTAGATGTGTATTGCAAAAAATAAGCCAACAAGTGCTGTTTGAGCTGAGGGACAACAACAATAAGCGAAAACTCAGATATAAAGAAAATAAAGATACTTTATAACAGAATGCGGACTTTTATCTTTATTTTTATTTATTAAATTTTATTATATCACAATTTATGGTTTAAGTCAGGAAAATGTGTAATGGCATAGTATTATAATGCTTATTTCACAAATTCAGAACATGTCGATCAAAAATTTGATATTTTCAATTAAATGATGAAGTTGGGTATATTATAATTTATGAGATTTTACTGAAGTCTACTTTGAGACAATAATTTCAGCTTAATCTCTAAATACTTTCAAAATTAAAATAAAGACTTATAAAGTATCTGTGATTAAATCAGGGATTAAGTTAAGCTTAAATATTTGGAAAAAGCAAATAATGTCTGGGCTTCTAGCTTTAATCTCATTGGGTATTTGTGCTATTCTCTCTAGCTTTCAAATAAAATGAAAATTTTAAAAATAAATAAAGAGAATAATGAAAGCAAATGATGTACCAATTAATTTCATATATAGATATATAGAGGGATTCAATCCTGCAAAAAGTTTTAACAAATAGAATCTTACAATACATAGAAAAATATTATTTAAGTGCTACTTTTCAGGAACTTAAGGGAAGTTTGCGTTGAAAACATTATAAGCATAACTTTTTTATAAGTTAAATGAGCTAAACATGAAAAATCATATTTTTGTAGATACAGAAAAGTATTTTATGAAATTTAGTATCCAATTCATGATAAAAGCTTTTAGTAATCCAGAAATAAGAGGGTATTTTAAAAACTTAATGGAAACTACACATAATGAAAACTCTACAAAATGATTTGAAAATATTTTTGCTGCAAAATACATGCAACTTTTAATACCATTTCCCACAAACTTTTTTGAAGTATGTTCACAGAATAGAAATTTCTTAAGATAATATATAATGCCTACCAAAAATTTACAGCAAATATCCTACTTCAAAGTAGGCTATTAAAAATTAATACCTCCATTACCTTTGATATTTTTATTTACTTATACTTAACCTTTAGTTAAAATTAGCAAATCTAATAAGAAAAGAAAAATATAAACTGAAATAAAAATAGAATTTCATTATTTGTAGAAGATATGATATGCATTTTATGCATAAAAATCAAACATATTGGCATATTTAACTATCAGAATTAACAGGAAATTAGAGAAAAATGCTCACTACAAGATTGAAATGTAGAAATAATTGTGTTTTTGTATGCCAGTAATAAATAATAACATTTTAAAGTGTATTTTACAATAGCATTACAATATCAAATATCTTATAATAATTTTAGCAAAGCTGTGTGAGATATCTTTATTAAAAATTAAGATATTAATGAGAAAAATCAAAAGTTTAAATGTACAATGTGATAAAATGTTCATTAAATTAAGACTCAATACTGTTAACATATAAATTCCTCCAAGTTGATGTATACATTAAATTGCATCCCAAACTTTTAGCAGATATTTCTTTTCTTGAAATTCACAAGCTGTTTCTAAAATTAATTTGGACATACACATATCTGAACTACACCAGGCAAACAACATTATAGAAGATGAAGTAGCTAATGGAATGATTCACCATATACCACAACTTACATATAAAAGAGCGGGATTGGGAGGAGTCCTCCAAGAGGGCAGAATAGGGAGGGAGCACACTGATAGTCCGGGAAAAGATAGTTTAATAAAAGTGGAGATACTGTAGCCACAGGGAAGAGTTAGGGAAAAAAACTGCAGAGGAAACTCTTCTGGAACTAGTGGTACACAGTGGACCTATGTGGTGGGCACAGGCATCTATGGCTCGGGACCCCAGCTGCCGAGTCTAGCCACCAGCTCTGGAAAGGCAAAACCTCAGTAGCCAGAGACACTGGCAGGGAAGTGGCAGGAAGAGCCTAGAGGGAATGAGGCATGAAGCTCCGTGGGGGAAAGTTCACCAGACTAACTAGAGGAGAGAAAAAATAATAATAAAAGGGGCCAGAACAGACATGATTCTCTCTCTCCACTCACCTTACAAAGGCAAAGAGCAGACACCATTTTGGACATATGTAACAGCTGCACCAGCTCAGGGCTGCGCCTGCCCTCAGCCAAGCGGAAAATCCTGACTCTGGTGGGGAGAAATAATAGAAACTTAAGACCTAGTGAATGTGTGGAGCTTATGAACTGAGACTGTGAAAAAAAAAACTGAGGATGTGTGAGAGAACTCATGGAGTGCCTGAGACGTGAATACTTGGTGGGAGATGCCAGAAACTCGGTAACCTTGGTAACCCAGTGGGTGATTGCAGGGGAATCTGAGCTTACACTGAGGAATGCACAGATCTTTGTGTGGTCCTTGGGACAGAGTAGACGAATATTATACCCATAGGGACCAGCACTCAGACACTGACTGCCTTCAAGGAGAATAGCTCATCTGTGCAGAATTACATCTCTTCTGAATAAAAAAGAGAGAAAGAGAGAGAGAAGATTTACCACACCAAACCTGGGTGTGTCACCTTTGACACAACCTTAACCCTGAAGAACTAAACAGAGCTCTCTGGCCACACCCATCACAAGCCTCTAAAGATCCACCAAAAGCAGACAGTCCACTTAATCTAGAGTTATAGTATAACGAGAAAAGGGAAAAAAAAAGAAACCAAAGAATATCTCCACAATGCCAATGAACAAATGCAGAAAACGAGGAAACAAGAACCAGGAAGACATTACGATGCCCCCAAATGAACATGACACTCCAATGCAAGATTATGAAGATTATGAGATAGAAGAAATGCAAGATACAGATTTCAAAAAATTTATAAGAATATTTAGAAGTACTCAAAAACAAATTCTTAAACTATAGAAATCCTTACTGGACAAGATAGAAAATCTCTCTCATGAAAATGAAATCTTAAAGAGGAATCAAAATGAAATGAAGAATCTAGTAGGACATGAAATTGTGATATTGAAGAGAAATCAAAATGAAATGAAGAGTTCAATATATCAAATGACAAACGCATTTGAAAGCCTTAAAAACAGAATCAGTGAAGCAGAAGAGAGAAATCAGACTTAGAAGACAGAGCACATGAAAGTATACAGTCAAACCAAAGAAAAGAAGAGGAAATTAGAAATCTAAAAACTATTGTTGGGAATCTACAGGATACAATTAAAAAACAAATATTAGGGTTCTAGGATTTTCTGAAGGCATGGAGAGAGAGAAAGGATTAGAATGCCTTTTTAATTTTAGTGAGATACTAGCAGAAAAATTCCTGGGTTTGGAGAAGGACAGTGAAATCCAAGTACAAGAAGCTCGTAGAACCCCTAATAAACATGACCAAAAAGATCCGCACCACAACACGTTGTAATCAAACTCACCACAGTGAAACATAAAGAAAAGATTCTAAAATGTGCAAGACAGAAAAGTCAGATTACTCTCAGAGGATCTCCAATTAGATTCACAGCTGACTTCTGGCCAATAGAATGCAACAACACATCAGAAAAATCATCCACCCAGACCAAGTGGGATTTATCCCTGGTATGCAGGGAAGGTTCAATGTTAGCAAAACAACCAATGTGATATACCACATTAACACACTACAGAAGAAAAACCATATGATTATCTCAATAGATGCAGAGAAAGCATTTGATAAAATAAAACACACTTTCATGATGAAAACTCTAAGCAAACTGGGTATAGAAGGAACATTCCTCAATACAGTCAAAGCAATTTATGAAAAACCCACGACAAGCATCCTATTGATGAGGAAAAGTTGGAAGCATTTCCACCGAGATCTGGTACCAGACAGGGATGCCCACTCTCACCATTGTTACTCAATATAGTTCTGGAAGTTTTAGCCAGAGCTATTAGGCAAGAAAAATAAATTTAAGGGATACAAATTGGGAAGGAAGAACTCAAACTATCCCTCTTTGCAGATGATATGATTCTTTATTTAGGGGACCCAAAGAACTCTACTAAGAGACAATTGGAACTCATCGAAGAGTTTGGCAAAGTAGCAGGATATAAAATCAATGCACAAAAATCAACAGCCTTTGTATATACAGGCAATTCCATGGCTGAGAAAAAACTGCTAAGATCAATCCCATTCACAATAGCTACAAAAACAATCAAATACCTTGGAATAAATTTAACCAAGGATGTTAAAGATCTCTACGATGAGAATTACAAAATCTTAAAGAAAGAAATAGAAGAGGATACCAAAAATGAAAAATCTTCCAAGTTCATGGATTGGAAGAATCAATATCATCAAAATGTCCAATCTCTCAAAAGCAATTTATACATTCAATGCAATACCAATCAAGATACCGAAGACCTTCTTCTCAGATCTAGAAAAAATGATGCTGAAATTCATATGGAGACACAGGACACCTCAAATAGCTAAAGCAATCATGTACAACAAAACAGAGCCAGAGGCATCACAATACTAGATTTCAGGACATACTACAGGGCAGTAGTTTTCAAAACAGCATGGTACTGGTACAGAAACAGATGGATAGACCAATGGAACAAGATAGAAACACCAGAAATCAATCCAAATATCTACAGCCAACTTATAATTGTTCAAGGATCTAAACCAATTCCTGGAGCAAGGACAGTCTATTCAATAAATGGTGCTGGGAAAACTGGATTTCCACGTGCAGAAGCATGAAGCAAGAACCCTACCTTTCACCTTACACAAAAATTCACTCAACATTGATTAAAGATCCAAATCTATGACTCAAAACCATCAAATTATTAGAGAACACTGGAGAAACCCTGCAAGATATAGGCACAGGCAAAGACTTCTTGGAAAAGATCCCAGAGGCACAGGCAGTCAAAGCCAAAATTAACAATTGGGATTACATCAAATTGAGAAGTTTCTGTACTTCAAAAGAAACAGTCAGGAAAGTTAGGCAACCGACAGAATGGGAAAAACATTTGCAAACTATGTAACAGATAGAGGGTTAGTAACCAGAATTACAAAGAGATCAAGAAACTCCACAACAACAAAACAAACAACCCACTTAAGTGATGGGCCAAGGACCTCAATAGACATTCTTCAAAAGAGGAAATCCAAATGGCCAACAGATACATGAAAAAATGTTCAGGATCACTACCCATCAGGGAAATGCAAATCAAAACCACAATGAGGTTTCACCTAACCCCGGTGAGAATGGCTCACATACAGAAATCTACCAACAACAGATGCTGGCGAGGATGTGGGGAAAAAGGGACACTAACCCACTACTGGTGGGAATGCAAACTGGTAAAGCCGCTATGGAAGTCAGTTTGGAGATTCCTCAGAAACCTGAATATAACCCTACCATTCAACCCAGACATCCCACTCCTTGGATTTACCCAAAGGAAATTAAATTGGCAAACAAAAAAGCTGTCTGCACATTAATGTTTATTGCAGTTCAATTCACAAGAGCTAAGACATGGAATGAACCTAAATGCCCATCAACAGTAGACTGGATAAAGAAATTATGGGACATGTACTCTATAGAATACTATACAGCAGTAAAGAAAACAATGAAATCAAGTCATTTGCAACAAAATGGAGGAATCTGGAAAACATTATGCTGAGTGAAATAAGCTATCCCAAAAATACAATATCATATGTTCTCCCTGATTGGTGACAACTAACTGAGCACCAAAAAGGAAACGTGTTGAAGTGAAATGAACACTATGAGAAACAGTGACTTGATCAGCCCTTGTCATGACTGTTGAGGGACAACTTAATACTTTACACCTTTTAGTATTTTTTTTTGTTTGTTCTACTTAATACTATTGGTTGAACTCTGTAATTAATACACAACTATTCTTAACTGTTTAAATTTAACTGAAAAGTGATCCCTGTTAAATATAAGAGTGGGAATAAGAGAGGAAGGAGATGTACAGTTTGGGACATGCTCAATCGGACTTGCCCAAAACGGTAGAGTTAGAAACGTGCCAGGGGATTCCAATTCAATCCCATCAAGGTTGCATGTACCAATGCCATCTCACTAGTCAAAGTGATCAGTTTCAGTTCACAATTGATCATAGTGATAGGATTAAGTGTCAAAGGGATCACATAACCAAGACTAGTGTCTTTTAATACTAACTGAAAGAATTAAAAAGGAGAGAACAATCCAACATGGGAAGCAGGATACACAGCAGGCTCATAGAATGGCAGATGTCCTAAACAACACTCTGGCCTCAGAATCAGCCCTTAAGGCACTCGGCTCTGGCTGAAGAGTCCATGAGAGTATTTTAGGCATGGAATACCAAGACACTCTGGCAAAAAGAAAGAAGTTATGGGGGGGAAAAAGCCATTGAAATCCATAAGCTGTACTTTGGAAATTTATATTATTAAATAAAAGTTAAAAATTTAAAAAGTGCATATAGGAAATACAGCAGTATCTGTAGTATGGAATAAGGATATAAAACTATATTAAATATAAACTTCAGAAATATACCTTCAAATATATATTCACTTGATAATCAATAAGATCTTCCATAAATGTGGAAGGATATTTAAAAATTATACTTACTGTGCAAATTTCATATTCATATGTATATAAAATAATCTTAAGGACTACTTCGGACACCTGGAATACAGTCCTGAGTGAAATGTAGATTTAAATGTGACAGATCATGGCTTTCAGAGGACAATTTATGGGGCTATCTATATAATATTTCATGAAGGAAAATTTAAATAGTATACTGAGTGCTATTAAGGAAAATTAGCAAATTGGATTCCATTCAATAGAAGAGTATATGTTCATTAAAAATGCTCTAATGGGTTATCCAATGGCAAATAATGAAGTAGACAGTTGCAACTTCCATTTATTATCAAAGATCAGCAAATCAAAACCACAATAGCATGTCAGACACAAGATGAGCTAATCAGAAAGGAAGGAAAATTAGTAAAGTCAGATACCAAAGTTTGGCAAAATAATAAATCAAAGGGAAAGTCTTTTTACACGGCCATTGAAATACACATTATTATAATCACCTTGGAGAAAAAAAAATGGCAGTTTCTACTCACACTAAATTGTGTTTGTCTGCTTGGGCTGCTATAACAATATTAATTAATCAGGTTAGTATCAACAGAAATTTATTTCTCATAGTTCTGGCATTTGGAAAATCTATGATCAAAGAGCTGACATATCCAGGGTCTGGTGAGAGCCTGCTTTCCAGTTCATAGATGATGCCTTCTTCCCATGTCCTCGCTTGAAAGCAGAGTCCTCATGACTTACTTCTTCTCAGCACCATCTTTTGTCACAGAGAGGATTAAATTTTAACATAAGACCATTAGAGGGACGCTAACATTCAGTCCACTGCAATAAACAGGCCATTCCCCTATAATTCTAATCCCCCTACAGTTGCGCAAGTGCACATCTACCAAAAGACATATGCAAGGGCCTGTGCTGTGGTGTAGGGGGTAAAGCTGCTGTAGTGCCAGCATCCGATATAGGTGCCGGTTCCAGTCCCGGCTGCTCTACTTCCAATCCAGCTCTCTGCTATGGCCTGGGAAAGCAGTAGAAGATGTTCCAAGAACTTGGGCCTTTGTACCCATGTGACATGGAGACCTGGAAGAAGCTCCTGGTTCCTTGCTTCGGATCAGCACAGCACCATCCATTGCAGCCATTTGTGGAGTGAACCTGAGGATAGAAGACGACTTTTTTTTAAAATTTTTTTGACAGGCAGAGTTAGACAGTGAGAGAGACAGAGAGAAAGGTCTTCCTTCTGTTGGTTCACCCCTCAAATGGCCGCTACGGCTGGCGTGCTGCGCTGATCCAAAGCCAGGAGCCAGGTGCTTCCTTCTGGTCTCCCATGCGGGTGCAGGGCCCAAGCACCTGGGCCATCCTTCTCTGCCTTCCCGGGCCACAGCAGAGAGCTGGACTGGAAGAGGAGCAACCGGGACAGTCCAATGCCCTAACTGGGACTAAAGCCTGGGGTGCTGGCGCCGCAGGCGGAGGATTAGCCTCATGAGCCGTGGCGCTGGCCAGGATACAAGACCTCTCTCTGCCTCTCTGTAACTTTGCCTTTCAAATAAATAAATAAACCTTCCAAAAAAAATGAAGCAGCCAAAACACAAACCAGTGCCCATATAAAATAAAAAGATATATACTGGCCGGCGCCGTGGATTAACAGGCTAATCCTCCACCTTGTGGCGCCGGCACACTGGGTTCTAGTCCCGGTTGGGGCACCGGATTCTGTCCCAGTTGCTCCTCTTCCAGGCCAGCTCTCTGCTGTGGCCCGGGAAGGCAGTGGAGAATGGTCCAAGTCCTTGGGCCCTGTACCTGCATGGGAGACCAGGAGAAGCACCTGGCTCCTGGCTTCGGATCAGCGAGATGCGCCGGCCGCAGCAGCCATTGGAGGGTGAACCAACGGCAAAAAGGAAGACATTTCTCTCTGTCTCTCTCACTATCCACTCTGCCTGTCTAAAAAAAAAAGAAAAAAAAAAGAGACATATACATACACACATACATATGTATGTGAAAATAAACTGATATGTACAAGAATTTCCACAACTGTAGTTTGCTAATAGTCTCCATTTATTAGCATTAAATTTCATTGCAACTATACAACTCCTAAATTTTTATATATCCATAACTAGAACATTACACAGCAATGACAATGGATAAATTATAACTGCACACACACACACACACGCATACACATACACACCAATCCATTAATTCACAAATAAAAATCACAAATGCAAACTGAGTGATAGAAATCAGACATGTGATTGCATTTATACAGTGATGGAAAAACGCATTATGCAGTCATTATGATTGTTAGCCATGGCTTGGGAGAGCATGATAAGCACTTTGTGTTTTACAATGTTTTGTGATTCAAATGGTGCAACACATGCGCTTTGTTTTGTGGAAGTCTTTGTAAGTGCTGTGCTCTTATTTATAGATTTTTCTTCAAGTAAATTTTGCTTAAAATTGTCTATGTAGCAAACATAATTCTCAATATAGATAACAGCTCTGAAATTCCTTAACACAATCTGTTTACATACACATAACTCAGTTTTGTTCAAACTGATTTTACACCAAGACCCACAACTCAATTTTTATTTCAATATAACTCATTTTAACATCTTACATATATAATTCTGTCTGAATTACAGTGGGAAATAAATTATAAAATTGAGTTTTAAAATCTAAAACAATGAATTATAATTCTTTGTTTTTAAATGAGATTTTAAATCTCCCACATTTGCTTGCTATCCAGCTCATTATTCCTTTTTAACTGAGATATTACCATATAAGCTATTAAAACACTCCAGGCTTCAGTGTGCTTTTTTAAAAAGTAGCAACAATGAAAACTATTCCTCAAAAGTTACTAAATGAATAGTAAAAGAGACATATCAGTGTAGTTATTCCAATATATGATGAGTCAAATCATAAATAAGTAATGTAAATATTTCCTCAAAAAGCAGTTTTGTTAATATAGACTAAGAATTCTAAGGTAAACATTACTATTGCTCTCAAAGCCATCTTTATAAAAATATTAAATGTAATTCAATCTGGTTTTCTCATGACATATTCATTATGAAAGAAGCTATTGGTAATTTGACAAAAACTGTAACACAATAACTCCCTTTAGCATTGTATATGCTTCAAGTGTTACTGACCTTAATTGCCTTTTTACCTGATACTCTTACGGGTATGCATTAAGATTTGATTTAAGCATTATTAATAACTCTTGCTACTGGATACAGAATTTAAGTGTTCTGCTTGATTTTCTAATGATCTTTCTTTAGCTGGCTTATACATTTATAGGAGTTATAAAGACCTATGAAGAAGCCAATATAAAATCCAGATTTTGCACTAAGAAAATTCACATTAGATTCATATAGGAAAAATGAAGGGTGAGTGGGCTTTAAAACATTCATAAAAATTAAATTTAGGGGCTAGTACTATAACACTTCAGGTTAAGCTGCTGCCTGCAGCACTTGCATTCCTTATGGGCACCGGTTCTACTCCCAGCTGTTCCACTTCTAATCTGGCTCTCTGCTAAGGTGCCTGGGAAAGCAGGTGAAGATGGCCCAAGTCTTTGGTTCCCTGAGACTTGTGTGGTTGACCCAGAAGAGGTTCCTGGCTTCTGGCTTCAGCCTGGCTTAACCCTGGCAATTAAGGCCATTTGAGAAATGAGTTAATGGATGGAAGATCTCTCTCTCTCTCTCTCTCTCTCTCTCTCTCTCTGTGTGTGTGTGTGTGTGTGTTTGTCTATCTCTGTCTCTCTCTCTGTCTCTCTTTATCTATTTTTCTCTCTGTAATTCTGCCGCTCAACTAAATAAATCTTTGAAGAAATGAAATTTAAAGGTAGTATGCCCCTGTCATGAGCTTTTCCAAGTCTCCTCTTATATAATAAATTGACCCAAATCTTTAAAGTTTAAATCAACAAGCATTTATTCTTTTACAGTTTCTGTAAGTCAGGTACCTGATTATTTAGTCAATAAACACTGGGTTTCAAACTGGCAGCTGGGGCTGTGGTTTCATCTGAAAGATTCCTTGTGAGGAGGATCTTCCTCCACGCTTACTTAAGTAGGTGTTGGAAGGACTTTATGTTTTCCATATTTCCTTTGGAGATACTGGGAACAACATCAAACTAAGTCATTTCTTGAAGGTTGTCTAATACGTGAGTATATATATATATATATATATATATATGGTTATAGTACCTAAGTATCCTTCTGTATTTGCTTTTAATCATATTTACTCCATAGATTTAAGAACTAGTACCAATCTAAATTTTTATCTAATTTTTCTTTAGTGATGTTTTTAGTGATGTTTATAAAATCAGTAATTTTTTTCAGTTTATATGTTCATCATACACATATGTAAACCAATGTCAAACCATCATTCAAATAAGAGCTAGATAAACTTGTTTGAAATTATATCACAAGATAATATATGAAGTGAGCAGAATTCTCCATAGAGGAAACAACAGTAAGAGTGTTTTTTTAAATGGAATATTTAAGATTTTTTGGTGTTATGAAGACTGTATATGAAACCAATGGTGGAGACTAACAGATACAGATTTAGCAATGATTGTATATGAAAAATATTGTAATCAATTTATGCTTCAGAAGCCATTTCTATGTGTGTTAACTTTATTGGCTCACTTAATTCTAACAACAAGCCTACAAGGTAAGTGTTTTGGGTGTCTGTTTTCTTAGCTGACAACATAGAGACACAGAAATAATTATTAATTGCCCAAGGCCATGTAGCTAGAAAATGGTGGAGCCAAACTTTACTAAGCAATCTGTCCCCAAAGTCCACACTATTCTTGAAGGAAAAATTACTTAGAAATGACAAGGAAGCATGGCAGAATAGTAACAAAATTATATCTTTGTCCAGAGATAGAAAAAGGACAGAAAAATGAACATAGTTTCTCTTTAGGAAAGCCTCAATTTGGGGGATGTGAGGCAAGGTTTAGCTTTAGGCAGAGAGGAAGAATTCTGTGCAGAATTTCAGGTTACAGGAGGATCTTTTCATTGAAAAAGGGGTTTCAGAGAGCACTGTGGAAATGGTTAAGAGGGAAACACAAGGTAGCATCGGTGGGAGTATCAGTCGTGTGAGGTTCAAGAGGATGTGAAGTTTTGGGCTATGAACCATCCTTATAATGTCAGGCTGAATGAAGATCTGCTGACACCAAGCAGGGTCCAGTACCTGCCTGGGCTTCTCAGTGCAGCCTTGGAAAACTGTGTTACTGACTCTGGAATCTCAACCCTGTGGCCAAGGGGAAACACTTTTTCTGAGTAAATCCCCAATAGCAAATGCATGGTTGGTACACTGCATTTTTTAGCTACGTGTTTATTTGCAAAACTTATTTTATTGTGTTTGTCTTTTAAATCTTTGCCTTGTGTATTCTTTTTAAATTATATACAAACTCAAATAAGGGGTACAATTCATTCACATATACCATTATTTAAAAATTAAAAATAATTGCATTTACTTCAGATTATTCCATGAAGTAATCCAAGATGAAGATGCAAGTTTTGACATTCTCCAGCTTTAGTTTTTCTGTTGTTGTGCTCTATCTATTCTTAGTGGAGGCTATTATTTTTAAAATTGAGGTAAATTCAAACTATATGTTTATATATTAATGATATGAGTATAATATACTTAATGAATCATATAGGGGTTCATTAAAATTTCTACATGTTCATATAATTTGTTTCATATATATAAAAATGAATGAGATAAATACTATAAGATGATAAATAAAGAGAAGGAAATTTAGAAAGAAAAGTGCAAAATATCATTGAAAGACATAAAAGAAGAGTTAAACAAATGAAACGATGTTAACGTACATAAATATTCAGACTCGGTATTGAAAATGCTGAATTTTTTCCACTGAAATATAAAGATAATACAATTACATTCAAACTACCAATAACTGTTTTTTTGGGGGGAGACAAATGTGAACAAATTGATTCTAAAATTTTTATGAGGTGCAAAATTTCCTGAATTAGGCATTGTGATGCATCAGGTATGGCAACCACTTAGAATGCTCCCAGCCCATATTGGAGTGCCTGGTTTGAGTCAGCTACTCTGAGTTACCAAACCAGCTACCTACTAATGTGACTTGAAAGGCTGTGGATGATATCCCTAGGACTTCCTGTGGATGACTTCCTGTCATCCACAACAGAGTCCCAGATAAAGTTCTTGGGTCTTGGCTTTGGCCTGGCCCAGCTGGAAAGTGAACCAGTAGATGGAAGATCCGCTCTCTCTTTCTTTCTCTGTCTCCTTCTCACATATATATGCTCTCTCATATATATATATATATATATATATATATATATATATATATATTTCTGCCTTTCAAATATTTTTGCCTTAAAATCTTTAAAAAATATGAAGCTTCAGGTCAGAATTACCACAAACAATTCTGTCTGTTGAATTTCCTCTTTTGAAAAATGTCTATTCAAACAATGAATGCTTGTGAGGATGTGGGGAAAAAGGTACACTAATCCGCTGTTCATGGGGATGTACATTAGTACATTCATTGTGGAAGACTGTATGGAATTATCTCAGAAAGCTGAAAATAGATTTACCACATGACACAGTAACCCCACTGCTGGGAATTCACCCAAGGGAAATTAAATCAGCACATGAAAGAGTTATCTGTACCCCCATGTTTATTGCAGCTAAATTAACAATATATAATATATGGAATCTACCCAGATGTCTATCAGCTTATGATTGGATATCAACTGATAATTGGTATGTGTTTGAGTATAATATGTATAAATAATAATTATGATATTATTATATCAATATAATGTATATCAATTTTGTTTATATTTTCAAAAAAGTAGCTTCATTTCACTGATCTTTTGTACTACATGTTGCTTAAATTTAATTTATGGCATCTCTAATTATTTATTTCCTCCTACTAATTTTGGGTTTGTTTCCTTGTATTTCTAGGCCCTTGAGATGCATTGATTAATTTGATCCCTTCCCAGTTTCTTAATGTAGGCACTAATTGATACAAAATTCCCTCTTAACACTCCCTTTGCTTATCTAATAACTTTTGATATGTTGTATTGTCTTCATTCATGTCTAGGAAATTTTTTTTATTTCCCTTTTAATTTCTTCTATGACCTACTTTTTGTTCAAGAATGTGTTGTTCAGTCTACATGTGCTTACCTATTTTCTGGAGATTCTTGAGTGGTTAATTTCCAGCTTTTTTTCCATTGTGGTCAGAATAAATACTTCGTGTGATTTTAGTTTTTTTGAATTTGCTGAGACTTGCTTTGTGGCCTAGCATAGGGTCTACCCCAGAGAAAGTTCCATGCACTGATCAAAGAATGTGTATTCTGCAACTGTGGTTTGAAAGGTTCTAAAGATATCAGTTAGGTCCATTCAGTTTATAGTGTCAATTAGCTCTGTTGTTTGTTAATTTTCTGTGTAGTGGACCTTTCCATTGATGAAAGTTCAGTGTTGAGGTTCCATTCCCCATTACTATTGCATTGTCCTCTATGTCTCCCTTTAGTACCATTAACATTTGTTTCAAATAGCCAGGCACCTTATAATAGGGTGCATATACATTTGTTATAGTCACCTCTTCTGTTGAATTGATCCCTTAATCATTAAATAATGCCCTTCGTTGCTGCTTTTAACAATTTTTGTAGTAAAGTCTACTTAGTCTGATTTTGTGATGGCTACATCTGCTTACTTTTCTTTTTGTTAGCATGGAACATTTTTTCCATCCTTTCACTTTCAATGCACAAGTATCTTTGTTGGTGAAGTGTGTTTCTTGTAGGCACCAATTAGAAGGGTCTTTTTTTAAATCTATTCAGCCAGTATGTATCTTTTAATTGGAGAATTTAGATTATTTACATTCAAGGTTACTTTTGATAAGTAACAACTTAGCCCTACAATTTTTCCAAATATATTCCCATTGTTTGCTTTGGATTTCCTTTGTACTTTTACTGGGAGATTTTCTGCTTTTATTTTCTTACCTAATGATGACTATCTCTCTGTGTTTCTGTGTATAGCACATCCTTAAGCATCTTTTGTAAAACTGGATTAGTGGTGACAAAGGCAAATTCTTTCAATTTCTGTTTGTTATGGAAGGCCTTTATTTCACTTTTATTCAGAAATATGAGTTTTGCAGGCTATAGTATACCAGGTTGACTTTTTTTTTTTTTTTTTTTTTTAAGACTTGGGCTATGTCTCTCCATTTGTCTCCTAGTCTGTAGTGTTTCTGATGAGAAGTCAGCTGTGAGTCTAATTGGTGATCCTCTGGTATATCTCTCATGATCATTTTAGAATCTTTTCTTTCTGTTTTACTGTTGAAAGCTTGACTACAATGTGTCTTGGTGAAGATCTTTTCTAGTCAAGTCTATTAGGAGTCTATGTGCCTCATGTACTTGGACATTCCTTTCTTTCTCCAGATTAGGTATGTTTTCTTTAATTGTTTTTCTGAATAGTTTCTGAATTGTTTTTCTGAATAGGCCTTCTAATCCATTATCTCTCTTCATACCTCAGGACTTCCTTAGACCATAATGTTGAGTCATTTGATAGCATTCCATAAATCCCCATCACTGTTTTTAGTTTTTCTAATTTCTTCTTCTTCTTCTCCTCCTCCTCCTTCCTTGTCTATCTATTTCCAAAGATTTGCCTTCTAGCTGGTATATTCTGTCTTCTGCCTCACTAAGTCTGTTGTTAAGGCTTTCCATTATATTTTTCATTTGACATAATGAATTACTCATTTCTTATATTTCAGTTTGATTTCTCTTCAAAAACTCAATCTCATGGGAAAAGTTTTCCTCCATGTCATGTGTGGATTACTTTAACTTCTGAATTTCCTTCTCATTGCTTCTGAGGAATCCTACAATCATTGTTTTAAGTTCCTTTTCAGGCATTTCTCCTCATCTTCACATTCTAATATTTTACTGCTGCTGTGTTCCTTTGGAGGGGTCACATTGTCTTCCTTATTCTTTTTTTTAATTATGCATTTATTTTTGGCATTTGTGAAAATATTTGTGTGTGTTTTTTTTCCTCTAATGGCTTTTATTTTTGATCTATGCCTTGTGGCTTAGTGGAGTGTCTGCTCTTTCAGTGAATGTCTGAAAGCATGTGCTGGATATGACTAGGGAGCTCTGATCAGTGCCCCAGGGTGGGGTGAGTAACCAGGATGACACCCAAGTTGGGCATGATAGATCTCCTCTATTGTCAGCAGTAGAAAGGATATGGCCTTCTCTGTTGGTATAATCACATGCTCACCTACTGTCTTCCAATATTATTGACACCTAGGATTAGCCCACATTGGGTGGTACATTGACCCACATTGCCACATGAACTGCTAAAAGTATCCATGCTGAAGTTCTCAGTGTCAGCACAAATCCCTCTGCAATGACCTGTCCCAGGTAATCAGGGCTCTCTGGAACCCTGGTGCTCTACACACTGTTGTGCTGAGACTCAGCCCCACACTTATAGAACAGTTACAGAGTTCCCAGAGTCACAACACATAAGGATCTCATAGTCACAGGATGTAGAGGGTCTACTCCACCCCACTAGCCTGTCTCATCCACAGAGACAGCAGAGACATTCCCAGAGCCAGCTCCCTGTGGGTGCTCTGCCTTGGCAGTTTGAGCCCTAGAGCTGGTGATATGTTGAGAGGATGGTGGCATCTCACAGTCCTATGTGGGTGCCCAGAACCCTGTCAACACTCCCTGCCAGACTCAAAGTCACTGGGGTATGTGGATTTTTTCTTCTTGTAAAATCCCTATAACACATGGGTGCACACGAGCTGCCATAGCTACTAATGGTATCAAAATGCTGCCTTCTACCTGCCAGTTTCTGGGCACCTTTGTGGGTGGATGAGGAGAAAAGAAATGTGCTTTTCTTTTGCTGGAGTGGATGGGTACCCTGCACACAATTAGGGATCCAGGCTGGGTTCAAAGAGTGTGATCCACAATGCTCTCTCTCTCTGGCAGTATTATCAATGGCACGGGCTGTCACAGTCTACTCCCACCTTGTTCTCCAAAGCTGGTGTACCCTACAGCTATGGCTGTGGTGGCTGTGTGTGGTGTTAATGCTTGTTTCTGTCCATCTACACCTTCCATGCTGCACCATGGTATCCCTTTTTCTTATATAGAATTTCCACTGCAAACTTCTAACACTCCCCTGCAAATGCACTTCCTCAGCTTTTTTGCTGGTATTTTCCCCTCTTCTGAAGCAGTATGTCTTTTCTGTCTTCAGACATGTTGGGATCCCCTTAATATGTATTTTAAATGAATGTGTACATTGTTATAAGAGATGATTATTATATTGAGCAGATGTTCAAACTGGTTTAAGTTTTCTTCCAACTCTAAATATGATATATTCTAGTAAGATTTTATTTTGAAGATTATAAAAGTTAATAAAAGCCTCTAAAATATTGTTTCAAGTATTTTTATTTTTTTCTTCTGCTCCAAAGAAGCCTAAGTCATATATTTATAAACTGTGACTGAATATTAGAGAATTTTGAAAGCATTAGTTTGCTAATCAAGATATCAGTTAAATGATTACATACTTGGCACAGTGTCTTCTTTCATGAGACACAAACAAAAATGCTATAATTGCTTAATCTCTTGAATAAATAGACTCAAAGGTACTAGTCACCCATATAAAGCATTTATCTTGTGGCTCAGCAGGTTAATTTACCAATTTTTATGCCAGTATCCCATATCAGAGTGTCAGTTCCAATATTGGCTGCTTTCCTTCTCATGCAGCTTCCTGCTAATGGAAGTGGAAAGTAGCAAAAGATTATGCCCATGATACCTATGTAAGTGACCAGGATGGAGCTCTTGGTTCCTATCTTTATCCTGTCCAAGACCTGGCTATTGAATCCCATAGGGAAGTAAACTAGCAGATGGACAATCAATCTCTTTCTGTGTCTTTCTTTCTCTCTCTGTTGCTTTTGGTTTTACAAATAAATAAAGTCTAAAACCAAATCCTTTAATATTACTGTAAATAATATTATGAATATAAGCAGTATGTTTTTGTGCTTTTTCACAGATGGTGTGGTACATATTAAAAGCAATATTAGACATTTTATGAACATAAAATAATGATTTATATTTTTTAAGTTTTGGTTTATCTATCTATATGAAAGTCAGAGTTACAGGGAGAGATGGAGAGAGAGAGAGAGAGAGAGAGAGAGAGAGAGAGAGAGAGAGATCTTCGATCTTCCTGGCTCACTACATAGAAGGCTGCAGTGGCCAGGGCTAAGCTACGCCAAAGCCAGGAAGAAAGAGATTCAGTGGGATCACCCACATGGGTGGCAGGGGCACAAACACTTGGGCCATCTTCCACTCCTTTTCTCAGGCCATTAGTTTAGAACTGGAATGGAAGTGGAGCAGCTGGTACATGAAAGGTACCCCTGAGGGATGTTGGTGTTACTGGTGGCAGCTTTACCTGCTATGCCAAAATGCCGGCACTGATATACTGATATCTACATAATTATTGTAAAATGATCATTTAAAAATGAAAATATGAGAAGTATAGTAAAACAATACATAAATTATAGCTAGGCGTGTGGGAAAAATGATACTAAAAGATCATTTCTAAGGTTATTGAATTCCTTGAAAATTACTATTAACTTACTACTCTTCTATGTTTAGAATATTTTTGGACTACATATAGAAATCATCTAACCAAAAAAAAATGTTACCTTAATAAGAAGTGGGAATAGACTATTTTCATTAAGCCAGGTTGTTTCTTTGATTTATTAGTCTGATTGTGCAAATTTCTCTCCAATTAGACTACATATGAAATTGTGATTTCATATTTAAAGAAAATTTCTTATAAAAATAGCAAAAACTCTTCTGAAAAATTTCTCATTGAAGGGCCAGAGCTGTGGCACAATAGGTTAAGCCTCCGCCTGCAGTGCCAGCATCCCATATGGGCACCAGCTGGTGTCCCAGCTGCTCTACTTCTGATACAGCTCCTTGGTAAAGTGCCTTGGAATGCAATGAAAGATGGCCCAAGTCCTTGGGTCCCTGAATTCACATGGGAGACCCAGAAGAGAGCTCCTGGCTTTGGCTATTGTGACCATTTGAGGAGTGGTTATTTAAAGAGTTAACCAGCTAATGAAATACCTCTCTCCCTCCCTCTCTCTCTCTCCTTCTCTCTTTCTCTGTCTTTCAAATAAATAAATAAATCTTTTAAAAAATTTCTCATTGAGTTTCTTTCTACAGGATCATATATGTCCCATCAAATACAGAGTCCATTATTTTCCTTCCAAGAAAATGAAACAGGAATAATAAATGAAAATAGGACAAAGATGAGGAGTGTGTGGGGACTTGTCTTTTAGATGACAAACTATTTCTTACTGAGAACTGCTTTGTTTAGTACTGACTTAACTGTTTTGCCTTTATTTATATCATTTTCATCCACTCCATAAAACATGAATTTCATTTTACAAATCATATTTTAAACCTCAGTAAAATTGCATTGTGGATTCCTAGTTATTCAAAAAATGGATTTGTTTCCCTCATTGTTTCTAGTTTCTCCCAAAGCCACTATTGCCTCCCATCCCCCAGACATACCAAGTTAGTCTCTCCTTATGTGGCACAAAGGGTAAGACCTCAAATGATTCCAATGCAAATGAAAAGGTGACTATCACATCTACTAAAGCCACATATAGGAAAAATCTAGAATCAATCCCCTTAGACAGTTAAAACCACATAGAAAACTATTCTTTTTTTTTCTCTAAAATTAATATTTCTTTTAATTTTGTGTGATAAGCTACAGCTCCTAGCCACAGTAGAGTTTTGTGCTTAGTCATACATTTGGAGTAAACAAAAGTAGAAACTTAAAAATCAGCTAAAAAACAACAAAAAACTAGCAAAAAACTCTTGTAACAATAAATTCCAGGTAAGGAGACATTCTGATGGCTTATAAAATGTATGAGGTTTTACTAAGTAATATCAGGTAAAGGGCCTTGAATAGTATGGGAATTTCCCATTGTGGATTTTTAATCTCGTTATTCAGTGGCTACTCTTCAGCATACCTTGTTGCCTCTGAATTTGGGAAAAACAAATACTTTATGGAAATCCATGTTAAAAATGACTAATGCCCTCTGGCAATTGATCGATGTACTTAACTTGGAAAATCTTTAGTCTCTTTGAAAATATTGCTTTGGAGAAGTTGAATTTAGATAACAGTTCCCCAAGTATTATAGAACTGTCTTTCAGAAAAATAAAACAAATTAACTTGAGCTAAGTATTTGAGCAATAAGCAATAAGTTGGAGAAGATCCCCGGACTTGAGATGTGCTCTATATTTTTAAATTATGTGTCAGCATACAATTTTAATACATTTATTTGACCCTTTTATAAATTACTTGACAATTCTGTAGCTTACTCTCTTTAAATAAATATTAGGGCTTATAATGTCTTTGGAGGTTTTTTTTTTTTGCTAGTCTCTATTTCATAATCAGAGAAATAATTATTGCAGTCATTTGCACTGTTACTTTAATTATGGCAATCCTATTCAACTTGACTTTTTTATAGGAAAAGTTACTTTTGGTAACAATATTCTCATTGATTAAACAAGCAAATACAATTAATATTAAGAAACAAATAACAAAATTTAAAGATCACACAAAGAATATAGAATCCATTAAAATTTTCGCATTAAGGATTATGAAAGCAAAAATTATGATCATAGAGTAAAAAAGATAGGATTTAGAACATTTTTAACACTGTTCTTAAATTTCCTTAGAAAACACACATTTTCCATTGTAATGTTAAGGTCCTGGCTTATCTTTAAACATCTGAATGGTCAGATAAAATAGTGAGTTAGAGAAGAGAAGAAAGTAGTTAAACTGAATAAAAGATGGGCAGAAATTGGATAACAGATTAAACTTTATGTTCAGTATGTTTGAATATAATATTTTTCCATGTAGAATCTAAATTATATAAATCAATCAATTTCTTGAGAAAAATACCCCCAAGCTACAGTACAGGAGTATCTTAATACACATGCAATGCCATGTGGAATTTTCTGTCTTGCAGAATTAGGGAGAGGAAAAGAAGGGCTCACAATTAATGCATTGTCAGAAACAGAATGTCTTTTGTAATAAATGGTTTTAAATCAAGTGCCCTAAATGTATCTATTGTCAATGAGAAGTATAGTTTTACTGAAAGAAAAGAAAGGAACTGGACAGGACAAATGATAAACTGTTCTCAGAGTATAGAAATTAATTATTAAACAATGAGTGCGTTATAAAATGATGTACTTATTCAAGAACTGCTTAAAAGGTCACTTGATTTGTTTCCTATCCTTAAATATAGTCTTTATGTATGCGCAGTTTTTAAATGCTGCTATATTTTTCATGTTAGTAATTTAACACAAAGAGAACAGATTCAATGTAGTTCATAGACACAATTCTAAGAATATGATATTTCCTTCCTCCTTCCCAGGCTTCCCCAACTTTCTTATCTCCCTCTCTCCCTCATTCTTCCTGCTTCCTTTCCTTCCTCCCTCCCTCCCTCCCTTCTTTCCTTCCTTCCTCCCTCCCTCTTTCTTTCTTTCTTCCTTCCTTCCTTCCTTCCTTCCTTCCTTCCTTCCTTCCTTCCTTCCTTCCTTCCTTTTCTTCTCTCTTTTAAGCTTATGAGATAACATAGTTTTAATTAATATTACAGTCAAGAGCTCAATGCACCACTAAATAAGGAGATCAACATGTAAATAGTAAAAAGAATCTAGTTCAGCAGCAATATAGGAAATGGGCTTAACAATACTCAAACAGAAAGATGTTCATTTCACCAATATACAATAAACATTAAAACAATCACAGATCATTAAAACTATAGTAGTATAACATTCTTAACCACTGATTTGACAAAGATATAAAACAAAGTTTGCCAAAAAAATATATTCATAGTATATTGATTTGCACCAGGGTTTTTCTTCTTTTGGCTTTTGTTATTTGATCTATTTATCTTCTTTAATCTTAGTTCCCACATATAAGGGAGAACATGCAGTATTTGTCTTTCTTTGTCTGGGTTATCTCACTCAGCCTGATGTCCTCAAGTTGCATCCGTTTTTAAGCAAATTGTAGAGTTTCATTCTATGTTATGGCTGAATAACATTCCATTGTGCATACATATCACATTTTATTTATTTGTTCATATGATTATGGACATCTTGGTTGACTCCATATTTTGGCTATTCTAAACAGTAGTGCTATAAATGTGGTGGTGCAGGTTAACTCTTTGACACATCCTGTTCATATTCTGGGTATATATCCAGTAGTGGGAATGAGGACTCATATAGCTAGTCTATTTCTAGATTTTTAAAAAGATTTATTTATTTACTTATTAGAAAATCAGGATTGTTGGGGGGGGGGGTTAGGGGGAGAGGGAGAGGGAGAGGGAGAGGGATCTTCCATCCACTGGCTTACTTCCCAAATAGCTGTAACAGCCAGGGCTGGGCTAGGCCTAATCCTAGAGCCAGCAACTCCTGGGTGCAGACACTCGAGAACTTGAGCCATCTTCTGGTGCTTTATCAGCCACTTTAGCTGTGAGCTGGATGGAAATGGAGCATCCGAGACTTAATCAGGTTTGTATATGGGATGCTTTTGCTTCAGGTAGCAGGTTAACCCACTGCATCACAGCACTGCCTCCCTATTTATACTTTTATAAGAAATGTCCATAATGTCATCCACAGTGGCTGCACTAATTTACATTCCCACCAACAGTGTGTAAGTGTTCCCCTTTCTCCACATCCTCACTAGCATTTGCTACTCTTTTTCTTTTGGATTTTAGGCATTCTTATGGCATGAGTTGATATTTCATTTAGTTTTGATTTATATTTCCCTGATGGCTAGTGATATTGAGCATTTTTTTCATATATTTGTTGACCATCTGTATTTATTATTTTGAAAACAGTCTAAAAAGGTCCTTTGCCCATTTCTTAACCTTATTGTATTTTGTTGTAGTTGTTGAGCTTTCAGCATAGCTGATATATACTGGATATTAATCCTTTTTTCAGATGATTGTTTTAATGTTCAGTGTATATGGGTGAAATGAACATCTTTCCAGTTGAGTATTAGTAAACTCATTGCCTATATTAATGCTGAACTAAAGTCTTTATCACAAATATTTTTCTCCATTCTGTTGGATGTCTCATTACTATATCAACTGTTTCTTTTGCTTTGTAGAAATTCTGAGTTTGTATAATTCCATTTGTTTGGCTTTGTTTTTGTTGTCTATGCTTTGAGGTTCTTCTCTAAGAATCTTGGAGTGTTTCCCCTATATTTTCTTCCAGCAAATTATAGTCTCAGGACTTAACTTTAGGTCTTTGATTCATCTTGAGTTAATTTTTGTGTTTGGTGAGAAGTATAGTTATAATTTCATTCTTCTACATATATTCATCCCGTTTTTTTTAAAGATTTATTTATTTTATTTGAAAAGTAGAGTTACAAAGAGGCAGAGAGAGAGAGAGAGAGAGAAAGAGAGAGAGAGAAAGTCTTCCTTCTGTTCGTTCGCCCCCTAGATGATCACAACAGTGGGAGATGAGCTGACCCGTAGTCAGGAGCCAGAGCTTCTTCCAGGTCTCCCACATGGGGGCCAGGGCCCATGGACTTGAGCTATCTTTTACCACTTTTCCAGAACATAGCAGAGAGCTAGATCAGAAGTGGAGCAGCTGGGACTTGAACCAGTGCCTGCATGCAATGACAGTGCCGCAGGAAGTGGCTTTACCGGCTACACCACAGTGCTGGCTGCGTCATCCTGTTTTTCCAGCACCATTTATAGAAGGGATTATCCTTTCTTCAATGTATGTTCTGGGTACTTTGTCAAAAATATGTTAGCTGCTTGTATGTGTTTTAATTTCTGGACTCTCTCTCTCTCTTTCTCTCTCTCTCTCTGCCACTCCTCTCTGTGTAACTCTTTCAAATAAATAAATAAATCTTAAAAAAAAAAAAATCTCTGTTAAGTAACACAGTCTCAGTGCTTTGTTACTGCAGCCCTTAGAAACTAATATAATGGCCAAAAAAGTGTGAAAGAAATGATAACAACTTCTTTTGGAGGTAAGACAGAAAATCAGATTTCCACTTGGATCTCCTAGAGTAAATATCTTGAGAATCCTAAAGTAATATGTGAACAGTCTGACATCCTAAGACTAGGTACAGAAACCACACTGAGATAAAAAGAAATATCAGAAGAAATTCAGTTTTCCAAGCCTTATCTCTGAGCTTTTCACACAAATCACCAATATATAAATCAGTAGAAATGAATAGTACTTCAGATGATTCCTCCACAGCTTTGCAGGTGACCCACATAATACAACACGAATAAATTACAAGCATCCCCAACAAGAGTTAAGATTTTAGATTTGTGAACAAAACAGACTTCATTGTTATAGTAGGTCACTGAACTTACGGGCACTTTTTCTAAACTAATACATAAAAGAGATTTTATTACCAGAATTTGTGAACTGACAAAGCAGAAAGAAATGTATGGAGACATCCTTGTGAATACACATTAGCAGATATTGGAACATTGTGAAGTGGCTTAATAAAATACTAAAAAAAAAAAAAAAAAAGACAAAAACTTTAATGATATCATTAGAACAAACCTGATGTTCTTTTTTTTTTAAAATTAATTAATTATTTATTTATTTATTTATTTTTTTTGACAGGCAGAGTGGACAGTGAGAGAGAGACAGAAAGAAAGGTCTTCCTTTTGCCGTTGGTTCACCCTCCAATGGCCACCGCGGTAGGCGCGCTGCGGCCGGCGCACCGCACTGATCCGATGGCAGGAGCCAGGTGCTTCTCCTGGTCTCCCATGGGGTGTAGGGCCCAAGCACTTGGGCCATCCTCCACTGCACTCCCTGGCCACAGCAGAGAGCTGGCCTGGAAGAGGGGCAACCGGGACAGGATCGGTGCCCCGACCGGGACTAGAACCCGATGTGCTGGTGCCGCAAGGCAGAGGATTAGCCTAGTGAGCCGCGGCGCCAGCCTACCTGATGTTCTTTGAGAAAGTTGTTATTGAGAGCATTAAGTAAGGTGAGGAATATATTTTTAGAAGATTCATTGTCATATGCAGTAATTTGAACAGTGTGTAACTAATGGGAGTTTTTCCATATACATGCCACAATGCATTTCTAGATAAATCTTACTGAGGCCTATCCCTACCCCCCCATGCCAAATCTCAATGAAAGTGGGCAAAGATAATTCAAAGGCTAGTGGAATTTGTATTGCTTGGGAAAGACCCTCACCTGGGACATCTCAAACTGCTAAGATAATATATTGCCTGCTGCTCAAACAGAAGGAAGCTTGGCTTCATACCCCATGCCCTCTGTCTAGACATCATCATCTTAGAACCTAAAAGATCCTGAAACCTAACAATGATTGTTTATCATTTTATTTACTATTGTATGTGATTATTCTTATGATAGTTTGATAAGGATTTCTACATTTACATTCTTACATAAGATAGTTCTGTAGTTGTTCTTGCTATTTCTCTGCCTTTGTAAGGCAATTCTAGCTCTATAAAATGTATTTGTCTTCTTTTATGTTAAAGTAAAATATGTTTAAAATTGGTATTATGGTTTCTCAAAAGGTTGATGGAATTCACCAGGAAATAAGGACTGGCAATTTATTTACTTATAATGAAAATTTTATATATTTATCATATATAGGACTATTTAGGTTTTCTATTTCTTCTCCATTAAACTTTTATACCTGTGTGTTTTGAGAATATTTTGACCAATTTATGTCAATTTAAAACTAGTACAAAACATAAGACAGAGAGGAAAATAGTAGATTTTTACCACAGCTATCAGTAACAGAGTTCATAACAATGGAAATTCAATACAAACTTAAACTGAATTCAAAGAAATGAAAACCAAACAAAACTGCTGAAGGTTAAATATAAGGACATAAAAAAGTAAAAAAAAAAAATGAAAAGCCAAAGTACTGTTTCTAAATTTTTGTTTATTTACATATGAAAAAGGCAAGGAGAGATAGAGAGACAGACAGGAGCACTCATCTGCTGATTTATTTCTGAAATTTCCACAGTGGGGCTGGGCTGGGCTGAATCCAAAGTTGAGAGTCAGAAACACAATCCACATCTCCCATATGAGTGAGAAGAATTCAATTGTTTGCACCATCAGCACTGCCTGCCAGGGTATGTATTAGCAAAAGCTTTACTTAGGAACTAGATCCTGGTATCCAATGGAGGATGCTAAGCCAGTGCCTGAACCACTAGCCCAAATGCCTGTCTAAACACAAACCTCCTTTCTTATATCTATTTTTTTTTATAATTTTTTTTTACTTACCTGTTCTAAAGGTAGAGTGAAAGTCACACACACAGAGAGCAGAGAGAGAGAGAGAGAGAGAGAGAGAGAGAGGTCTCATCCAGTGCTTCACTCTCCAAATGATTGCAATAACTATAGCTGTTCCAAAGCAGGAACGGAAGTAAGTGAGCCATCGTCCACTGCTGCCAGGGCTCATTAGCAGTGAGGTAGATCGGAGGTGGAGTAGCCAGAACTTCAACCAGTGCTCTGATGTGGAATGTGGACCTCCTAAGCAGTAGCTTAGACCAATGCATCTTACTTAGGCTGCCTACTTGCTTTCAGCATGACATAATGATTCCTGTTTCTGAGTTTTTGCTTCACTGGCAAAGTTGCATACTAGGAAAGAAAACAACCACTCAGGACTCACTGGTAGAAATAGATTGTTATATCTTTATTCAGGCTTTAACTTCTTCAGATTCCAATTAATATATTGCTGGAAATTTATTATCATGTCTTTCTAAATGGAGGCCATATTCACTTAAGCTTTTCAAAACGTTAAGCAAAATAAGGGTAATGTTTTTGCATATAGTTAGGAATTGGGGTCTATTATTAGAAGACCAGAAAATTGAGGTAGTTTGTAATACCTGTCTAATTAGTAGGAAGTTTCTAGTAACCTTGGATCCCTGAGATATAAAAATATTAAAGTAATGTGACCTAGAGGCCATATTTAAATATCAAAACATACTAATCAGATAATTTTTTTGTAATCCTGAATGATTTGGGGGAACAAATGTTCTTAAATGAAACTTAAATGCATTTTTAATTATTGTATATTTTAGGAGGTTGAGAGCCTAAAAATCATAAAAATTCATCACAGGAACATGCATTTCCTTATGAATCATAGAAACTTTGGTGGTGGGGTGGGAGTTGGGGGGGAGACTACTGTTTCAAAACATGCACATGCTTTTTGTCTCCTGAACATGAACATATCTTATACCATTTCATAGAGATGGCATGAAGCTAACAGAGAAAATATGAATTTACTTTAAAGGATTGTAGAAGGCAATGAGTACTCTAATTTGTTACTGGAAGGTAGAAATGTAGGAAGTTCATTTATGGTTTCTTTGCAAAACCTGATTCAGTGACCTTAAATCATTAGATACAATTAAACATTCAGCATCTTTTGGGGAATACTAGTCTAGAGGGTTTCTCTTCATATTTGTCTTTTCTTTTTTTACTATTTTTTTTAAAACTTTTATTTAATGAATATAAATTTCCAAAGTACAGCTTATGGATTACAATGGCTTCCCCCCCACCCCGTGATTTCCCTCCCACCCACAACCCTCCCCTTTTTAAATTAATTCCTCTAAAATATCTTTAGCAATATTTAATGACAAGAAAGTTATGTTATTCTCTTCTACCAAGATATGGTTTTAAATGGTATAAGTCAGCAATCTGATTAAACTCTTTAGCTAGAAAGTGAACTCAAAGGTGCCAAGTGTCATCTAAATGCCAAGGTTTAATCATTGGTACCCATACTAATATGATTGGGAAAGTAACTTGTGTAAACTCATTTCAATTATCAAGATCTCTAAATCCAAGGCAAAACGGGAAAAAAAGCCACTCAAATCAAGAGGAGAAACACTGATAGTAGTAAGAGTTTTTTCATTCATTATATACAGATCAATGTTTTGATCTGAAAAATATGGGTAGAGGTGTAGAGGCTCTTTCTAGTTGTCTGCATTAGGTCCAACTTCTTTTTTAAAAAATTTTTTATTTATTTGAATGAAAAAGAAGAAAGAGAGAGAAAAGATAGAAAAAGAGAGAAAAAAAATATCTTCCACCCGCTTGTTTAGTCCCCAAATGCACACAACAGCTGAGATTCAATCGGGCTGAATCCAGGGATCAAGAACTCCATCCTGAATTCCCCTATAGGTGGCAGAAACCCAAGTACTTGGGCCACAATCTGCTGCCTCCAAGGCATATTGGCAGAAAACTGTATCAGAAGCTCACAATATCTGCCTCTTCAACCAGGCACTCTGCTATGGTATGTGAATGTCCCAAGCAGCAGTTTATCTCGTTGTACCATAATGTTCATACCAGATCCAAATTTCTTAACAAGTCATTTTGTTATGCATTTTAATTTAGGAGGTGGATATATATCCTTAATTGGGGTACAGGATTCCAAATATCAATTTTGTGAAATTTTACTGCACATGTTAAAGTGAACAATGCCTCATAAGGTTTTTTCCAATAAAATTCAAGAGCAGTCTTAAATTGCAGGTATTTCTGGTAAGCTGAGTTTCTGGACTAAAGATCATGTAGGAGTACATGTTGTTTATTCTTGGGAAAGACACTAAGACATACTGATAATACATTTGTATTAAACTTTCCCAAAAGTTTTCTTCATCAGGCTTCTGAGTGAAAATAGGGAATGGCATTATCAGAAGGAGCTCATAGAGAATGATTCATGAGTTCTGTTTTGGAGCAGAGACAACGGTTACAGGAGCTAAGGGCAAAACCTTTATCACAGATACTGAAATTCTTAAAATACTTTTGTCACTATTAATTTTAGTATAGCATTCATTCATTCTAATATCTTTGAGAACTTTGAAAGTAAAGCTTCAAAGCAACAGACAGAACCTTCTCAGGTACCTTAGTTTTTATTCAAAAGGAATGGATACTCTTATCACTAGGCAGCTGAATTTGCTGTAGAGGGAAATGAAAGCCTAAAAGTAGGTTTCCTACCAGAAGAGCAGGTACTTTGTGATAAGGACAAACTCAAGTTAACCAGAAAACTTGCAGAAAATAATGAGTATGTTGACAAACCTCTAAGACTCAATTAAGTTCATACATAGAGGTTTGAAGGAAACTGAAGACACTGGCTTATGATCAAAATTCATCTTTAGAGATTTTTCAGCATATGGGGTTCCTAGATGGGACATGAACTGCAAATATCCCCTGTAATGTATTGAAATTTTCTAAAGATTATTGAAGATTACTAAATTTATTTTACATGATGAGTTAAAATTTTTTTGAGAATGTCCATTTCAATGTTGTAAGACAGTTTATAAGGGTGTCTTGTTGTTTCCAGAGATGTTGAATGGACTAAATAGTTTTATCCCTTCTAATGTGGGATGTTTTTGTTTCTTTCCTTGCTTTCGGTAGTGCTGCTTGGAGAGACATTGAAGCATAGCTGTTCAACTGCCACTTGAGGAGCCTGTTCCCCATATCAGAATGCTTACATTCAAGACCTGGCCCACTCCCAATCCAGCTTAATGCTAGTGCACACTCTGAGAGGCAGAAGATGTTGGCACAGTCATTGAGTTCCTACCGCTGATGTGGGAGATCTGGATGGAATCTTAGGCTCTTGAGTTTGGCTTGATCAACAGCAGGTGTTGAGGGTATTTGGGGAGTGCACCAGCAGATGGGAAGTCTTTCTCTCTTTCTTTCTTTTTCCTTTTCCCTTTCTCTTTTTCTTTCCCTCTCTCTCTCTGTTTCTCTCCCTCTCACACACTCTCTCTTGCCTGTTTTTCAAGTAAATACATAAAAATAAATACTTACTATTTTTTAAAAGATACCATAGTTCTGTCAAAAATATTAATTGGATACTTTGATATAAGAATTGTGCTGAGATCTGGGTAGAAGTCTTTATAGAACTTAGTTAACACTACAGCTGCTACCACTGGCAATAAACAAGCAGGTAAGATTTTTCTCATGAGATTAAGCAAAAAGATCTAAACAAACAATGTTTATCTACTGTCTTATTGACTTAGAATCCCTAGGTAAGTGCAAAAACAGGTTCTATGTGTGTGGGTAGTCAGGTATCCTTTATCCTTTATTTCTGCAATGTTAGCTACCTCAGAGGAAGGCTAGGAAACAATTATGGTTGAGAACTGCAGGGAGTGAGGAAGTATGGACTTCTAATTGGGCCATGAATCTTGTACAAGCTGGTATCCACACCCATTTGACTTTTTGATTATAAAGGCAGCAAGGGGGCTATTGATTATGATGTGCCCTAGCCAGCATCCATGCTGGCTACATACTTTTCCTTTTGTAAATTCTTTTAGCTATACATTTACTATTTCCACACATTCTGTACCTGCTTGTTTTAGTGAAAAATTACCATTTAATTAGATTAGATACTTCCTCCTAAAACCCTTCTCTGAACTATTGTGCCAATTGTAAAGCCATCCCAGACTCTATAGATCTTGCATTGAGGACTTATAAAGAACATAAATTCTCTTGACATTATCCTATACAGTAACTCAATGTTCTCTAATTACTATAACCCAGCTTAGCTTACTATGAACATTTCTATATTAAAGAGAAGCACCATTTCTTCTGTTAGCATCACAAAAGACCAGTCTTTGAGATTTTCTTTAAGGCTATTTACTTCACTTTTATAAGGCAATTATGCTTTGACATGGTAATTTGTTTTCTTCTCTTGTGTTAAATAGATACATAAATCAAGGATCATCAACCTTCAAATATGTATAAGATGGATTTTTAAAGTTTGCTGAATCACAGATTTTCAAGGAGAGAACTTAAAATATAAGGGGCCTTCAAAAATGTTTATGGAAAATACATGTTTTGAAAAAACTGGATGAATTTCAATTTTTTTGCATCACAAATCAACTTCTATTTTAATTCTGTTTTCCACAATTTTTTTGAAGTGTCCTCATATAGACATGTGCTTGGGACTAAATATTTCAGGACTACTGAGTCTGAACCCATGAGGAAATGAGAAGGGTCAACTGTGTAATCAAATAATTCATAAAATGAATGACTTAAAGATATACCTTATCATTTTTTTAAATCACTATCAGAATTTATCCCAATTGTATACTTAAATTATACTTTTTTATTAAAGAATCAAGGTTATAAGATAATTTCAAACACAAAACTACTTTAACATTTGCTCTAAGTTATGTAAGGAACAGATCTACAGGAAAACACTGAGAGCTAATTAAGTTAGGGATGTTTCAACAAATAGTGTTTGTGAAAGCGATAATATACTTTATGACTTTTAATTAAGTTCTGATGGTACGCCACATACCAAAATACACTCCAGATTTGTTAAAGATTAATTTTTTTTAAAAAAATCACCATATAAAAAGCAATAAGATAATTTCTTGAACTATGAGATGGTTAAAGTTCAGAATAGGGAAATAAAGAGGTTTTGGAACTGGAAGATTTTTTCTAAACATAAATATTAATGAGAAGAATAAAAATATAAAACTATAGTATATCTTCACAAATGTTAGTACACATTGAAAAAACTAATCAATAGAATTAAAAGCTAAAGATCAAAGGGGCAAGAAAATACAACAAAGGATGCACATTGTGTACATAAGGATACACATTATTTAGTAATCAAAAATAACTTTAAAATGTGAACAAACCTATAAGAAGTCAATTTAGTATATATAAAAAACAAATTCCATTCAATACAGGAAATAATTTTCAACTCCACCAATAATATAGCATTTAATCATCACACTAGTAACTGGTGTCTAAGATTTCACTACACTGGCAAGCTAACAAATTAACTTGTCATAACTGTAGTTTTACCCCAGTGGAAGAACTAGACCTCTAGGCAAGAGGCAAAATTTATTCATCATTGCAAAAAATATTAAGCAGAATAACATCTTGCTTCCATTCTCCAAGCCCTAATTTCCACAGAGCAACATGATGAGGGCCAGGTGGTACATGAAATTATGGTGAGGAAATGCTGCAGGAGAGGTCTCCTGTGTTTTGGACAGCCTGATCTTAGCAAATGGCTGCTGGCGCACCTATCCATCCTCCCCTCTTGAGGCCATTATTACCTTATAATGTAAGCCAATGTCTTCTGGAGAAGAGTTTCCTCTATATTAATCTGCAATGTCTCATGGGAAAATCATCTTTAAATCAGTCCACAAGCCATCACTGATGTTATCTTCACTACATGGAAATGTAAATACATGTGCTGTAGGAGTCCCTGTCTTGAGCTTTCCAGAGTGTCCTGTAAAAACATTCTGGGAAAAATACCTCTGGAGCCAGGACCTGTAAACTGTGGATATGTTGATGCAATAGAAATTCGTGGAGAACTGTCTAGCAGCAGCAAGAATGTGTGGATAAAATAACTGACATCTTTCTCAGCCATCTTATCACAAATAATATAAATACACATATGTATGAGGGATGCAAAAACATACATATGCACTACTGGATAAAATTTACTCATATTTACTCTTCTCTCTCTCTCTCTCACTCTCTGTCTCTTGAAAGGCAGAGTGACAGGGAGAGACAGAGAGAGAGAGAGAGAGATCGTCTATCCACTGGGTCACTCCCCAAATGGCCTCAAGGCTCATCTTCTTTTGACTTTCGAGGTACTTTAACGTGGAGTTGGAATGGAAGTGGAGAAGCTGGGTCTTGAACTGGTGCACATATGGGATACCGGAGTTGCAGGCAGGGACTTGACGCACTACGCCACAACACTGGCCTCTCATATTTAATCTCATAATGTGATAGGGAATTATTGTAAGTTTTATTAAAACATGAAATATTTTTATGTATTTGACTCTATGCTCTCATTTACAAAAACATAAGCTAATTAACTAGAATGGTATTCAGACTTTTTAGTGACAAAATTAATTCCTCTATTCATTATGATAAAATTAAATATTTATTATATAAAAATCATGTTTAAATATATTTGAAATATATACACAGTACAATTATTTGAAAGGTATTTTACATAGAGAATGGTAATTTAGACAATGTTAAGCTAAAATATAATTATTGTCAGACTTGAAAAATTATATGAAGATATAGATTTGCATAATTATATATAGATATAAACAAGTAAACATAGAATCATACGCAGATACTTATGTGAGGGGTTTCAATAGGATCATGGAAAATGCACATTATTTTTTAATTCCATTTTTCATATGCTTTTTGAAGTACTCTAGTATATTCAAAAGTGATGAGAAAGAAACAATTACATATTTTTTTTTCAAATAATACCATGAATCATTTCTATTTTTCTTCATACTTGTTTCTCTTTCAAAAGCTCATGTGTTTAATATGAATTTTACCTGAAACAGTAAATTAAACTCCATTTTTTTTTCATTCTTGGTTATTTAAATGGCATCCACATCAGATCCTAATCACGTTTTCATGTACTAGAGTTAATAACACATGACTTGGTTGGATAATTGCAACATGTTACCATTTGGATATGGTTTGCTCATGTTCCCCAAACACTCATGTTGAGAGCTTGGTCTTCAATGTGGCGATGTTGGAGCTGTTGTAGAACCATTAGAAGAGGGTCATCATGGTTGGTGTTGTGGCACAGTGGGTTAAGTGTCTGCCTGCCTCAGAAAGCAGCAGAGAATGGTCCAAGTGCTTGGGTTCCTCACAACCATGTGGGAGAGTTCGATGAGGTTCCTGGCTCATGGCTTCGGCATGGCTCAGTCCTGATGTGATAATTGTGGGAGTGAACCAGTGGATGAAAGAGCCCTCTTTCTCTCTCTCTCTCTCTCTCTCTCTCTCTCTCTCTCTCTTGCTCTGTGTGCCTCTCTCTGAGTATGTGGGTATGTGTCATTGTGCATTTCAAATAAATAAATAAATAAATCTTAAGAAATGGAATCTCTTGGAAGGTCATTGGGAATTGCCTCCAGAAGGGATTCAAGTACCACTTGTAGGACAACTGGGATAGTTATTGTGAGAGCAAGTTGTTATAAAAAAGCTAGTTGGTTCTTCCTGCCCTCTGGCTTGGGATCACTCCCTCTTACATGATCTCTCACCATGCTGTCATCTACTGTTGGGCCCTCACCAGAGATGCAGAGGTACAACACATGGGTCCCATTGATTTGAGAATTTCAGCCTTCTATACTGTGATTTAAGTAAGCTTCTGTGCTTTATAAGTTACTCTGCCTTGGGTATTTCATTATAGTGACAGAAAATGTACTAAAATGCCGGGCAATTTTATATTACGAGGTATAAGAAGTTTTGAAAACTAAGGTTATATACAAGGACACATTAAATCTAGTAATGGGGGCTGGCACAGTGGCTCACTAGGCTAATCCTCCGCCTTGCAGCGCGCCGGCACACCGGGTTCTAGTCCCGATTGGTGCACCGGATTCTGTCCCGGTTGTCCCTCTTCCAGGCCAGCCCTCTGCTGTGGCCCAGGAGTGCAGTGGAGGATGGCCCAAGTGCTTGGGCCCTGCACGCCATGGGAGACCAGGAGAAGCACCTGGCTCCTGGCTTCAGATCAGTGCAGTGCGCAGGCCGCAGCGTGCCGGCCATGGCGGCCATTGGAGGGTGAACCAACGGCAAAAGGAAGACCTTTCTCTCTGACTCTCTCTCTCTCACTGTCCACTCTGCCTGTCAAAAATAAAAAATAAAATAAATATATGAAAAAATCTAGTAATGGGATTTATAATAAAGTATATGATTCCATTTTTTGTTGTTTGATTACTATCTTTCCTTCTTTCCAAACATGTGGCCAAGCTGATAAAAACAAAACAAAACAACAAACACACACTAACTCCTTCCCTGGGTAATTATCAGGAAGTCCAAAGCCCACAACCCCCTCCCCCACCTCATATATGCACAGGAACCCTTTGCCAATCCACTCTTTCTGCTTAAGCCAAATGGTGTGGTTTGCATGCTTCTCCTCCTAACCTCAGAAAGCCTCCATGTATGAGTCATAAATATTTCTATACTCTTTCAAGGCATACATAGAATCATCAATCTGGACCTCTGAAATGGTTTTTGGTGGGGAGAAAACATCCCATTTTCCTTGAAGTGAAAACAAAATAATATGTTTCCGCATTTAAACACACACTCGTATATAGCAGTTCCTTTGAAAAATATGTGTTGAGTGAATGAATCTATCAATTTCTCATGCCTCTGGCATAAAAAAAAAGACAGAGGTCATTTTGTTTTCTGGATGTAAGAAATGTTATCAGCAAAACAGCCTTGAGAATACAAGGGGAACAAACATTCTTACTATTCAAGTTCAACTCAAAATGGTACATATTTCTGGAGAACATTAATGATTAAGTGAATTTCAAAAGTATATAGTTTGTCCAGCCCCTTCTCATTTGCACTCTTTCTTTACTAACCATTCACTCATATCCAAAGAAGCTCTCTATCAAAGGAGTAGAGCTTTGAGTATTTCTTCTTCTTGGGGAAACTTAAGTAATGATCAGATCTTACTGGGATTTTCCACACTGTATCAAATTAAACATAGGCAGTTATTTTCTGTAGGAGAGATTATTGGTGTTTACCAAGACCTACTACCCTCTTCTCTCACACAGAAATATAACCTCAAATTTGGAAAGACATATGTCTGCCCAGAATATAGACTACCATTTCCTAGTAAACAGTGTAACAGAGTGTGGTCATGTTGTTAAACTCTAGCCAATGGGAAATAAACAGAAACTGTACTTGCTACTTTGTGAGCTTATTCTTGTTTCAGACTTGAGGATGACAAAGAACAGAAGTATTTATGACCCAGTTCCTGCACCAGGAGCTCTGGATTTTTTGAGTAATGTGAACTTATAATTTATCACAGGGTTTTAATTTTTTTTTTCCAGAGTGTCTTGGCTTTCCATGCCTAAAAATTGGCTAATATTATCTGACCTTAGAATTTAGTAGCACCAAACGGTCTGTGTGAAAGTCAAAGATATGGGGCAGGCATTGTGGCACATGTGGTTAAGCCTCCACTTAGGACCTTGCATACCATATCTGAGTTCCAATTTGAGTCCTTGCTGCTTGACTTCCAAAGCATCTTCTTGCTAATACACTTGGGAAAGCAGTGAAGAATGGCCTAAGTGTTTGGTTCCCTGCCACCCATGTGGGAGATCGGGATGAATTTGTTAGCTGGCTTTGTTCTGGCCCAGACCTGACTGTTCTAGCTATTAGGGAAGTGAATCAACAATGGAAAGGTCTGTATCTATCTCTACCCCCTCCCTCCATCTTTCATTTGTCAATCTGCCTTTCAAATCAGCCAATCAATAAATAAGTCAAAGATGCACTGGGAAATAAATTAAGCTCTGTCCATGATCTAGCATTAATCATGTAATGGCAAATCTTTGAAAAGCATCTTTTATTAAAGACTGTTACTAACATAAATAGGGAGTATGACAAAAACTAAAATATTTGGTGGTGGGGGGTGGGGGTGGGGGTGGTGGTGAATGATGTTCCTGAGGGTAAATCTACTGTGCTTAAAAAAAATCTTGATTTATGGAAGGTGACTCTGATCAGGGAATAAAAGGAGTTTCTTTTTTTAAAACTTTTATTTAGTAAATATAAATTTCCAAAGTACAGCTTATGGATTACAATGGCTTTCTCCCCCCATAAATTCCCTCCCACCCACAACCCTCCCCTTTTCTGCTCCCTCTCCCATTCCATTCACATCAAGATTCATTTTCAATTGTCTTTATATACAGAAGATCAATTTAGTATATAGTAAGTAAAGATTTCAACAGTTTGCACCCACACAGAACATAAAGTGTAAAATACTGTTTCAGTACTAGTTATAGCATTCACTCACATTGGACAACACATTAAGGACAGAGATCCTACATGGGGAGTAAGTGCACAGTGACTCCTGTTGTTGACTTAACAATTTGACACTCTTATTTATGGTGTCAGTAATCTCCCTAGGCTCTTGTCATGAGTTGCCAAGGCTATGGAAGCCTCTTGAGTTTGCCAACTTCGATATTATTTAGACAATGTCATAGTCAAAGTGGAAGTTCACTCCTCCCTTCAGAGAAAGGTAGCTTCTTCTTTGATGGCCCATTCTTTCTACTGGTATCTCACTCGCAGAGACCTTTCATTTAGGTTTTTTGTTTGTTTGTTTGTTTTGCCAGAGTGTCTTGGCTTTCCATGCATAAAATACTCTCATGGGCTCTTGAGCCAGATCCAAATGCCTTAAGGGCTGATTCTGAGGCCAGAGTAAAGTAGTTTCTAGGAGAACCCAGTGACCGTACTTAAATTTACTTTGGATCTAATCAGTCTTGCAGCATGTTCATGCCGTTGGACATATGGAAAAAACACACGCAAGTATAAAGCAAGCAAGAGGCATGACTTAGCTGCAAATGAAAGACTTCTAACAACTAATGGTCTAATGATGCTCTTTAATCATGAATAGAAATATTTTTACCATTAACAAAACAAAGGTGGTTTCATTACTACTATAAGAAAGTATACAAATAGCATGATTCTTCAGCTGAAGGATACTGGAGAAAAGGGCAATTATTATTGGAGACATCCATGTTTGGCTCCAAAACAGTAAAGCTAATAGGAGAAGTAGTATCAGGGAACCAGAGAGGGAAGCCCAAATAAGGGGAAATGGAGCAGGAAACCTCAAGGAAGCCTCTGGAAGGTCACAAGTTAGTGATCGGAATTCAGTGCATGGCAGAAATGTGGCCTAAGAAGAAAAGAGTGGAATGGCATACAATGCAAGTAATGCCATGGACTTAGGAAACATGGCATGTGGTTTCAAGAAATCTTGGGAACACAGCCAGGAGCTGAACATGCAGGACTGCAAATCATTCTTGGAGTTCAGGTGGTCTTGAGAAGCACAGTATGAGTAGCATAATTGTGAGTGGTCGGGTGGAGTTATGAAACTATTTCAAGGATCAAGGGCACATGCACAACTCTTAAAGACTTGCAGAGACACTACTAAAGGGAAGCTTGTCATTTGGCACCCTATTATTACACAGATGAAGCAATGGCATTACTAAGATACAGCTATAACACTAATGGGATTCAATTTGTACTCACAGACTAAGGAAGCCCCATACATGCAAGCTACAGAAAACTGTTAAATAATGGTCAATTTAAGTTTTACTTTAAAATTTCATCAGCTTAAAATGTAATGCAAACCAATTATGTAAATCTTGCTTATGGGAAATGCAATAATTTCAAGGAAGTGGAAGGTCTCTAGAAATTATTATTTTAACTCTTGGATATAGGTATAGATAGTTTAAAACATCTTCAATATGACAGAATACATAAAAATATAGTTGTACATTCCAAACTGTATTTTAACTGAAGCACAAAAATAACAATATATCCTTTAACATAATTCTAAAGAAAAGTAATTACATATTTACAAGCTCTTATAATTAATTAATCATTAATTCCTGCCAGAAAGTAAATACTTTTAAAATATTTTTTCTGACTTTAAGGCAAAGTATAGTTGCTACCTTGCACAATAACATGGCACTTACATTATATGACTGAGTGAAACAGTATCTATGACTTCTTATATACATGCCCATTGACATTTGTTGATATTCTCATTCCTTGCTGAGCTACTGCTTGGAAAATCTCTTACATGAAATAAGTTCAGCTGGCTAACAAACCATTAACCAGCCTATCTTTCACTTTAAGGGATTAAAAAAAGAAATTAGAAAAACACTCATTAACTGAGCAGTGTTTCCTTAATAAATCCATGTTTAGCTATTTGTTGGGTATGCAGTGCAGCATGGAAATTTCAGCCTGTTTGTTAGTGTCCCTTGTTCTCTTCATAAAAGCAGTTTTATGTTTTCTTCACTTCTCTTAAATCTCTAATTCTATCAGGACTCTTGATGTCACTCTGGAGATGACTCTATCATCTACTCATTTAGAACTGGAATGGTCAGATGGGCTCTCCCCAAAGACTAAACAATCAAATCTGCAAAATTACCTGTAATTTAAGTCATTGGCTTTTTTCTCCACTAAATTGCAATTGAAATAGAGTAATCATTCTACCAGGCCATTGAAACTTGCTACTTCTGCTCCGAAGAGGCCACACTGTTGCTATTATCCGTCTTCAACTTCTCTTTTTAATTCTCTTTTTAATCCTTCTACAAATATTGAAACATCTCTGATGCTCACATTATTTTTAGTCATACTTCTCAGCCAGTCTCTATCCCAACCCTCTCTACATTCCTTCAAAATGATTTTCTTTGGGTCGCTTCATCTTCACTTCCACTCATGAACAATTCACTGTTATCTGTCCTCTGTTCTTACTCATTTCTCTTGAAGTACCACATACACCTTTATTTTTGAGAAATGCAGTGGAGACTTATAGATTTTATTTGATCGAATACCTGGGTATTTGCCATTGTTCTTTTTTTTCTTGAAGTATTGTTGAGAATTTCCGGTCAGGGTAGGGTTTGTCTGCACAGTTCAGGGCACACTTGGGATGCCTGTATTCCACAGCGCTCAATACCTGGATTTGAGTGCAGCCTCTGCTTCTGATCCAGCATCTTGGTAATGCACACCTTGGGAGGCAGCAGGTAATGGCACAAGTACATGGGCCCCTGCCACCCACATGGGAGATCTGGAATAAGATTCTTGCTCCCCTGCCTGTGGAAGTGAGATAACAGATGGAAGATCTCAGTCTGTCTTTCTGTGTCTTTAATTTTCATTTGAAAAAAAAAAAAATTAAAGAAGAAGCCTAGGTCACCATACACTCTGGAATTACCTTTTTTTATCTTGATGTATTTTATCAGGTTTCTTTTTTATTTTAATATTTATTTGATTTATTTGGAAGGCACAGTTACCAAGAGAAGAGAGAGTGAGTGAGCAAGGGAGAGAAGTCTTCCATCTGCTTGTTCACTTCCAAATGGCTGCAACAGCTGGAGCTGGGCCAATCTGGATCCAGGAGCCAGGAGCTAGGAGCCAGGAGCTTCTTTCGGGTCTCCCACATGGGTTCAGGCGCCCAAGCACTTGGTACATCTTTCATTGCTTTCCCAAGCCATTAGCAAGGATCTGGATCAGAAGTGGAGCAGGTAAAACTCGAACCAGCACCAGTACGGGATGGCATGCTGTAGGAGGAGGCTTAACCTAGTTCACCAAAGAGTTGGCACCTAGAATCTTTTTCCTTATCTTTTACAGTTCAAGGTTTTGATAATCTTCTCATGTATTAGTCAATTCCCATTTATTCTGATGATTCTGTCAATTAGATAATTAAACACCAGTTTAATAAGCTTCAGACTCACATGTCCAACTGAACACTAAACTCTACAATTAGCTCAGGAACAGCATGATTGAAACTATCGTTTACTTTTTTATTTTTTCTTTTGAATGTCCAGTCTCATAGAATCACATGGCCATCAACTCAGTTGGCAAATCCAAAAACGTGGCATCAGCCTTGTGTTCCTCTTACTCTCACTTCACATAATCAATTTGTCTCCAGTTGCTGTTTATTATACTTTAAAATTATATTTTAAAATTTTCCACTTTTTTCATCTCCTCTGTCATGATTTCAGTTCTGAAAACTTTTTTACTTTTGATGAATTAAAAATTCTCTTAACTAATATTTCTCTCACTATATTAACTCTAATTATCCTAATACATTATATACTAATATGTCATGTCACTCCTTAGTTTGACACACATCAATAACTTTTTAAAATGTTTATTTATGTATTGTATTTGAAAGTCAGAGGCATAGATACCGAACCATCAGCTGGTTCACTCTAAAAACGCCTTTAATAACCAGGGCTGTGCCAGGCTCAAGCCAGATGACATGAACTTCATCCGAGCCTCCCACATGTGTGATTGGTACCAAACTACCTGATTTATCACCTGCTGCCTCTCAGGGTGCATATTATCTTTTTTATTTATTTATTTATTTATTTATTTATTTATTTTTGACAGGCAGAGTGGACAGTGAGAGAGAGACAGAGAGAAAGGTCTTCCTTTTTGCCGTTGGTTCACCCTCCAATGGCCGCCGTGGTAGGCGCGCTGCAACCCGCGCACTGCGCTGATCGGATGGCAGGAGCCAGGTACTTCTCCTGGTCTCCCATGGGGTGCAGGGCCCAAGCACTTGGGCCATCCTCCACTGCACTCCCTGGCCACAGCAGAGAGCTGGCCTGGAAGAGGGGCAACCGGGACAGGATCCGTGCCCCGACCGGGACTAGAACCCGGTGTGCCGGCGCCGCAAGGCGGAGGATTAGCCTAGTGAGCCGCAGTGCCGGCCCAGGGTGCATATTATCAAGTAGCTGGATTGCAAGCAAACTCTATCTCAATTATTCACATATGGGATGCTCTTGTCCAAAGTGGTGGCTGAACTAACTGGATGACAACACCAACCCCTATACTACCATTAGAATTCCAAAACTCTTTATATGTGTACTGTATATAAAACTAATTTGATGCATTTATTAAGGAGAAATCACAACTCATGGAAAAGTGTGGTACCAAAAACCATACTGAAAAATAAAATCTCAATATGTTGGGAGTATTCAGAACCAGTAATATGATTTTTGTGGCTAACTTGATTTAGTCTTGTATGTGTATGTCACAAAATTAAGACTAGTATGGAACTGAGAGCATCAGAAAATCACTTCCCATGGGGAAAATCAATGCTATATGAGAGAAACAAAGAAGAAATTGGAAGCCAAAACAATAACTACAATTGCGTCAGTGAAATCTAATGTTCCTTAAGGATGAGTAAGAAATAATTTGCAGCGAGTGCAGCAGCTCAGTTAATCCTCCACCTGCGGCGCCAGCACCTGGGGTTCTAGTCCCGGTCGGGCCACCGGATTCTGTCCCGGTTGCTCCTCTTCCAGGCCAGCTCTCTGTTGTGGCCTGGGAAGGCAGTGGAGGATGGCCCAAGTGCTTGGGCCCTGCACCCCATGGGAGACCAGGAGGAAGCACCTGGCTCCTAGCTTCAGATTTGCGCAGCTTGCTGGCCATGGCGTGCCGGCCGTGGCGGCCATTTAGCAGGTGAACCAACAGAAAAACAAAGACCTTTCTCTCTCTCTCTCTCTCTCTCTCTCTCTCTCTCTCTCTCTCTCTAACTCAGCCTGTCAAAAAATAGTAATAATAATTTGCTTACTATATAGATTAGGATGATTCAGTGGCCCAGTAAATAAAAGTTAAATATACAAACTTTTGACAGAGATCTATTTAAAGGCATTTGATTTTTCTGAAAACAAGAAAATAAACTCAGGTGCAAATTATAACCAGTATTTTCCTGTTCATAGAGTTTGCTAAATAGTAGAGTGTTTACCATGCAGAAACCAGCACAAGGAACACAAAGTGATTGCCACTTAAAGTTTAAATTCCCAAAGCAGGAGTTCCATTTTCCACCCTACTAGAGTGGTCAAATTGATTTGATAAATGAAGAGAAAATGGGAATACTCTTTTGTCAGGATAAGTTTTGTGAAGGAGGATATAACTCTCTATAGAAGTTCAAGCAAAGGAAACCTGTGGTTGACCTTGCTACTCAAATCTAAGGGGAGGGAGTTTGAGGAAGAGTAGTCAGTATCTTTGTATGTGGTTCAACGTATACCAAGAAAGGGTCCGTAGTGACCTGTCTCTGACAATGTAGAAATGGAAGTGTTGGGGAGAGATGGATTGGTGGGTTGGTCAGGTGGAGAAGGTACAAGATCTAACCTAATTTAGTTCCCAAATCTCAAGAGAAAAATAAAAAGATCCATTCATGTCTACAGTCTCTTAAACATGGGAAAAACGATTTCTATGCAGAAACACATTCATGATCATATTTCAGGTAAGAAATGGGTCCCAGAATTCTTAAGCTGAAAAGCCTTCAATCTCTGTCCACCTTAGTAAATGACAGCATTATCTATTTACTGGATAAATCAGAGTGCTGTGGTTATTCTTAACTTCTCTGTTTCATTTACACTCTTATAGTCCACAGAAAATTCTGGTAGTTTTATCTATAAATAGGTTATATTCCTGGTTTTTTTGTCTTTTCATCCACTAGTACAGGAGTGTTTTGTCAAGCCATCCTAAACTCTCTCCATTGTGCATGGAACAGGATTAAAGATCAGTAAATATTTATTTATTGAATTTACATATGCATTTATTAATAAAAATATTGTATAAGACACTTATAATGAGAATATAGTTTAAAAAGCGATACCTCGTGCTTTCAAAACATTTTTCAGAACTATTATAACTGTCCATTATACTCTGTTAACAACTCTTCCCATTTCTGGTGTAGAATTTCTGCTTACCTTTCATGGCTTACTTAAAATATCATCTTCCCTAGGAAAGTTTCCCTCAGGCTTCCAGAGAAATGCCTTATAGGCTGCCCTCTTAATCTCCGTGTGTACCCTCCAGCTTATCTCTCTGTGGAGCTTAAATTAATTTTTGTTACATTATAGTTATTGTTCTTGTTATGTTTTCTTCCTCCATCAGATTATAAATTCCTTGAGGACATCTCCATTTAAATATTAAGAAGCAGTAGATTTTGCTATTGCTATATTTGTGTCTCCTCCTCCTGACCAGAGACTTAATGTGGCTGTAATGTGACTTTTCTTAGAAAATAATCATAGCTCACACATATGCCACCTGGATGGCATGTACTATAGTTGACTTCCACATATAATTCTAATTAGGAAGTATTTTATGTGATAGAAGGAAATAATAAACATGTATATGAAAGAATTAATAATTCATGATGAGTAAACATTTCTGGTAATATGAAGCATAAGTAGTAACATGAATATTAATCTATGGAAGAATATAAAAAGTAAGACCTAGGCTCAGTTACTAATCTTGATAATAATTTACTACTTGTGCATGCTACAATTGGTTTGTTTAAAGAAAGCACATTATAAACACATTAACTCACTTCAGGTGTTTAATGTAACAATAATGTATCCTGCTGTGTTTTATTACTTGGATGGAGTTGAGATTTGGTTTTCCTGCTGACTATTCAATCATATTTCCTAGACAATGGTAGTAACTTAGATCAAATTAGTCTTGTTTATCTAGGGAGAATTTTGATCAATTCTATATGATCTCATGTCAGCTGCTTCTTTTTCCTTAATCACACTGCTTTTGAGAAAGAGTACAGATACCTAATATTTTCAAATATTGGACCAATTCAATTTACCACACTACAGAGCTATAATGCACAGTATTATGCTGGTGATTATGTGAGATTTCCAGTGTATAATCCAGTTCAGCAACATAATATTTGTCCAGCACTTGATATTTTAAGTAATATATTTATTATTCTATTTGATTGCCAAGATAAAGAATATCATTAATAATATCAACTAGCCAAGGAGGTAGGACAGAAAGTAACAATCACAATTTTTAATTTTAGACATTGACTCATAGAGATCAGTAATCTGTTTTTAAGAATTTTTTTGTGAAAAATCAACTTTTAAAATTTATTCATTACTTTGAAATGCAGATTTATGGAGAGAGAGAAGAAACAGAGAGATCTTCCATTTGCTGCTTTACTCCCCAAACAGCAACAGTGGCTGGGCCTGGGCCAGGCCAAAGCCAGTAATGGAGCAGCTAGGACTCAAATACTTCTCACATGGGATGCTTGTGTTGCAGGAGGAGGCTTAATACACTACATCACAACTCTGGCTCTGAGATCAAGATTCTAACTAAAGTATTTCAACAACAAATTGTGTGCCTCTCACAAGATAGGCATAATGTTCAAAAATTACATTATATCTGATATCCTGGACTTCTCAGCATCTCAAACAATTTATTCTATTTTTTGTTTATTTAAAAATTTTATTTATATAAGGTGAAAAAACTTAATGTATTTCATATATGCTGATTCAAACACATAATGATACTTCCCATTTTATCCTACCTGGCTACCTACACTTGCACTCTCTTTCCTTCTTCCTTTCTATTTTTTCTTTTGATACAATGACTTACTTTCAGTTGGTTTTAGAATCATAAGCTTAACCCTCCACCTAATAAATAATTCAAAAAGTGGTAAGTAGAAAAATTTCTGTTCTTCAAGAATATAGACAAGAATATATTCAAATCTCAAAATGTCAACTTTATTCATATACATTATATTTTTGTGCTCTGTATATTAATTGTCAGAAATCAGAAAAACATATATTTGTCTTTTGGGGACTTGTTTATTTCACTAAACATAATGGCTTCCAGTTTCACCCATTTTGTGGCAAAAGACATGATTTCTTCCTTTTTCAGATAAGTAGTATTGTGTAGAGTATATGTGCTGCATATTCTTTATCCAATCATCAGTTAATGGACATCTGGCTTGATTCCATATCTTAGCTATTGTGAATTGAGCTGCCCTAAACATGGATGCACAGGTAACTCTTTCATATGCTGATTTCATTTTATTTGGATAAAAATCCAGGAGTAGGATGAATAGATCATATGGGAGATTTCTTTTCATATTTCTGAGGAATCTCCATGTTGTCTTCCATAATGACTGTATGAGTTTATATTTCCAATATGGAATATTAAGGTACCTTTTCTCCCACGTGTTCAATAGCATTTGTTGTTTTTTGATTTTTGGATGTTTACCTTTCTACCTGGGTGAGATGTAATCTCAGTGTGTCTTTGATTTATATTTCCATGACGGCTACTGATCCTGATCAATTTTCATGTGTGTTGGCCATTTGAATTTCCTCTTTTGAAAAATGCCTGTTGAAGTCCTTTGCCCATTTCTTAATTGAATTGTTTGGGTTTGTTTTGTTGTTGAGTTTCTTGAGCTCTTTGCAGATTCTGTATATTAATCCTTTATCAGTTGCATACTACCTTTGTAGTGCGGAAGTTCTTAGCTTGATGTAATCCTATTTTTCTATTTTTGCTTTTATTACCTCTGCTTCTGGGATTTTTCCAAGAAGTCTTTGCCTAGGACAATGTCTTACAGAGCTCCCTGATATTTTTCTCTAGTAATTTGATATATTAGACTATGTATTTACATCCTTGATTCATTGTGAGTTGAATTTAATATAAGTTGTAAAAAAGGTTTTGGTTCATACTTCTGCATGTGAAGATTGAATTTTCCAGAACCATTTGTTGACGAGACTGTCCTTTCTCCAGGGATTAATTTTAACTCACTTATCAAAGATTGTAGATTGATGGATTAGTGATTGTAAATGTGTGGATTGATTTCTGGCATTTCTTTTCTGTTTAAGGTCTACGTGTTCGTTTTTTTTTTTAAACTTTTATTTAATGAATATAAATTTCCAGTGTACAGCTTATGGATTACAGTGGCTTCCCCCTCCCATAACTTCCCTCCCACCCGCAACCCTCCCCTCTCCCGCTCCCTCTCCCCTTCCATTTGCATCAAGATTCATTTTCAATTCTCTTTATACACAGAAGATCAATTTAGTATAAAGGTTTCAACAGTTTGCACTCACATAGACACACAAAGTGAAACATACTGTTTGAATACTAGTTATAGCATCAAATCACAATGTACAGCACATTAAGGACAGAGATCCCACATGAGGAGCAAGTGCACAGTGGCTCCTGTTGTTGACCCAACAAATTGACACTCTAGTTTATGGCGCCAGTAACCACCCTAGGCTGTCGTCATGAGTTGCCAAGGCTATGGAAGCCTTCCAAGTTTGCTGACTCTGATCATATTTAGACAAGGTCATAAAAGACAGAGTGAGGATAGTAACCAATGATCCTAAGAGTGGCATTAACCAGGTTTGAACAATTATACAGCATTAAGTGGGGAAGAGGACCATCAGTACACACAGGTTGGGAGTAGAGCCATTGGTGGTAGAGTAGAGGTTATGATTACGAAGGAATGAGGCCCGAGTACGCTAGACAGGGTCTAGAACAAAGGACAGAGTCATTATTAGAGGAGCTAAGAAAGGTGCTGTCTAAGCTACAATTAAGTTTTCTGATTGAGAGGCAAATAGAACCTGATAGAAGGGGCTTGATAATAATCTGGTGGGCTTTAGGCCTTGTAAGTTAAGAGGCCCAGACCTATCTATCTCTTCACATGGGGTATATCCTAAGGGAGGTGTGAACCTCCTAGGGGAAGGCACTGCAAAGCTCTCATTTGTGAATGAAGGTGAAATTAAGACTTTTCATAGCAAACAGAAACTGAAAGAATTTGTTGCCACTCATCCTGCCCTGCAAAAGATGCTTAAAGATGTGTTACACACAGAAACACAGAAACATGGTCACCAATATGCAAGAAGGTAAAGGAAGGAAACCTCACAGCAAAAGATCACAGGAAGCTCAATTTCTCTTTGACATAGAATTAAACTCTGATGCTCTGTTAAAGCAATGTGTTAAAGTAATCTATTATGTTCTCTTGATGTCTGTTAAATTCTAATTGTTCAAAAACAACTGAATTTTTATTAAGAGCTATGGGTTATGTAAATATGTGCTTATTTTCAAAGATTTGAATAATCACCTCATAACAAGATCAAATTTGGTCTATGAGTTTATAATTTTAAATATGGCGACTTAAAGTCTTTTGTCATCCACAGTTATATATGATGTGCTGCTCATAAAACTAAAGCGTTGTTGGTTCTGTGTGTAGCTGTCCTCCTATAGGTTCCTATGGACTTTTTCCAGCCACTTCCATTGTATTCAGTACTTTGGGATGGCTCTGTAAACAGATGAAGCCAATAATGTATTAACAGTACCAACTGAGAGAAAGTATGGTTAACTGAGGTTACTAAAAACAAAAAGCAATTCAAATCATTGACAATCTACAAAAAGAGTTAAAGATTTTAAAAGCTATTATTAAAATTGCTATATTGGTCTATTATGCTATGTTATATGTGTGTACATATTGTATGTCCACATGGGGAAATTTTATTAAGAGTTTTATTTTAAATGGCTTATAGATAAGATTGTCCATAAATTTAAGCTGCTAAAATCAATCAAAGATACATTTTAATTTGTGTGACCTGAATCTGTGTATCATATGTTTTAAACTTGTTGGTAGAAAGAAACTAAAACCATTTTATATGGTTGTGCTTAAGTTTACTGGCTAAACAAACTACACCATGTTAGATATTTAAGAGGTGTTTTCAAATACATGATTCTTAAAATTTATAGAAGGCATTGGACCTTCTGGTAAATGTTTTCTTAAGTTGTTATCTAATGGTTGAAACTGTTTGCTAAGTATTCATGTGATATTGCTATTGTCAGCAAGCGATCTAGGACTTACTCCCTCATTTCTCTATTCTAAGCCCAACTTGTTCTTTCATTTCTCTATTCTCTTCAAGGTAGGAAACTAATTCTGTTATGAAGGAATCTGTAGGACGCACAATTTAATCTTTAGACCTTATAAAAGAGATGGCTAACATTTTTCTGGAATAGCATAGCCAAAATAAGAGCTTAATTTATAAGCTCATAGCTAGATTCACTTCGCCATCAGCAAAGAATACAGTAAGTAGAAAAAACCTCCCTTTCAGAACAAAGGGAAAGAAAGTTTTAAAGTGAGAATACAATTTTCCTCATGGGCATTGTGTACCTTAGAAAAACTACTACAGAACATGCCTGTGACTATAGACTTGTAGTTCAGGCCACCGAAGATTAGAGATGGGACTTGGGCACTCCCTTGACTTGCATCCTCTGGTCTGCTTTAACACAAACCAGGAGGAAAAGAAAGCTAGGCATCAGAAGCAATGGGTGGCAGGCCTATTAATGGCTGATCTGTACAGTGATCTGCCCTCAAGGAGACCCAACAGGCCAGTCCACTGCAGTGGCTTTCAATGTGGTAAGCCTGGGCTTCAGCAGAAGTCAGCTTGTGAAGAGCCCTGGCAGCTCTGCCAAGAGTTGGATCACTGGAAATGGACCTGCCCTGGAGTCGAAGGATGCCCAGGTCAGAGCCACAGATCTTATTGGCTCTAAGCTGAAAAGCCCTTCACTCAGCCCAACTTCCAAAGTGACCACTGCAGCTGAGGGTGTGGTCAAGTAGGGTCAGCAACATTGCAGGCAGAACTGTAAATTTCTTGTTAGAGATGCCCCCTGCCTTTACCTGGCCAGCTCTCCTCCCAGCCCAGCCAAGTCATGAAAGTCAACAGAGTACATGTTCGTTTTTGTGATGGTACCAGTCTGTTATGATTATGATTGCCCTGTAATATGTCTAGAAATATGGTATTGTGATGCATTCAGCTTTATTTTTATTTTTTAAATTTGCTTTTAGCTATGCAGGGTCTCTTGTGTTTCCATATGAATTTTGGCATCAATTTTTCTAGATCTGAGAAGAATGTCCTTGGTATTTTGATTGATATCACACTGAATCTGTAAATTGCATTGGCTAGTATGGACAGTTTGATGATATTAATTCTTCCAATCAATCAACATGGAAGATTTTTCCATTTTTTTGTGTCATCTTCTATTTCTTTATTTAACATTTCATAATTTTTATTGCAGAGCTCTTTCACATCCTTGGATAAATTTATTCCAAGATATTTAAGTTTTTTATAACTATTGAGATTGGTACTGATCTTACAAGTTCCTTCTTAGTGCATAGCATTGTCTATATATACAAAGGCCACTGATTTTTTAAAAATATTTATTTTATTTATTTGAAAGGCAGAGTTACAGAGAGGCAAGGGCAGAGGAAAAAAGATCTTCTGTCCACTGGTTCTCTCCTCAAATGGCTGCACCGGACAAGGCTGGGCTGCTCCAAAACTAGGAGCCAAGAACTTCTTCCAGGTCTCCCATGCAGTTACAGGGGCCCAAGGACTATTGATTTTTATATGATAATTTTATAACATGTGAGTTTATCAAATTCTGTCATGAGTTCCAATAGTCTCATAGTGGAGCCTTTTTGTTCTTACATATATATCTATGTATGTTCTTACATATATGTAAGAACAAAAATATATATAACACATATATATGTAATATATATGTTATATACATATAATATATATATAATATGTAATATTATATATATATATATATACAACTATGTCATCTGCAAACAGGGTTAATTTGACTTCCTACTTTCCAATTTATATCTCTTTGATTTATTTTTCTTGCCTAATGGCTCTGACTAAAACTGCTAGTACTATATTGAATAGTAATTGTGAAAGTGGACATCCTTGTCTGTTTCCGGATCTTAGTGGAAACGCTTCCAATTTTTCCTCATTCAATAAGATGTTGGCTGCGTGTTTGTTATATATTGCATTCATTGTGTTAAGGAATGTTCCTTCTATACCCAATTAGCCTAAGGGCCTAAGGTTTTTATCTTGAAAGGATGTTGTATTTTATCAAATCTATTGAGATAATAGTATGGTTTTTATTCTTCAATTTGATTTGCATATTTTGAATCTTGCATACCAGGGATAAATCCCATTTGGTCCACGTGAATGATCTTTCTTATATGTTGTTGGATTTAATTATTTTATATTTTGTATTTTATTATTTGTTGAGTATTTTTGCATCTATGTTTACTGGTGATATTGGTTTATGGTTCTCTTTCTTTGTTGTATCTTTTTCTAGTTCTGGATTTAAGATGATGCTGACCTCTAGAAGGAGTTTGGGAGGATACCCTCCCCTTCAATTGTTTTGAATAGTTTCAGAAGTATGGAAGTAGTTCTTCTTTAAAAGTTTGGTGGAATTCAGCAGTGAAGACTTTGATCTTGGGCTCTTTGTTGGGTATCATTATTACTGATTCAACAGGTTTTCTACGTCTTCATGATTCAATTTTGGTAGATTGAATGTGTCCAGAAATCTATCCATTTCTTCCAGATTTTCCAATCTGTTGGCATATAACTCTTTATAGTATTAAACCAATTTCCTTTTTTATTTTTTTACTCATTTATTTCATAGGGTGAGAAAGAGAGATACAGAAACGAAGATTTTCCATTCCTTGATTCAATCCCTAAATGCCACAACAACCAGGATTGTGCCATAATGAACCCAGGAGTCAGGAACTCCCTCTGGATCTCCCACAGGAGTAGCAGAAACTCAAGTACTTCATCATTCATCTGCTGTCCCCAGGGTGCACGTTAGCAGGAAGTTGTGTTAGGAGCAGAGTGACTTAAACACAAGCATTATGTTATTGGATGTGCATGGCCTAAGCAGCATCTTCACTATTTAGCTATAATGTCTGCCTCTCAATCATTACATGTAAATTAATTACTCAAAACCTACCTTAACCTCTTGATTTTATCATCAGTTTGAGATCATACAGTCCATATGATTATCCTCTAAATACCAGAATACCCACATTAAGAAACTCAATATTGTACATGTTTACAATTTCTTTCCTTTATTTTTAAAATCTCTTCCATTTCTAATCTTTTATTCTATTTAGTTTTATTCTTGATGATTTTTTTTTCAGATAAAACCCTTAACCTTCTATGCTCTCTGTTACTCCACCTTCTCTTGGCTTTTGTTATTTTCTTACAAGACTTCAAAACAATAATTCCTGTTAATAACTTTCTAGTCAAAAGCATTAAGCCATTTTCCCTATTGAATGTTGTGCCCAGACTCTACAACACTCTTCTGTGCAATAGTACCAGAAATGCTCAATGCACAGAGCAACTGTGTGGATTGATTCTACTTCAAACTCACTACCTAGGTCCTCCTTTTTGTCATACATCCCTCATCATAAACCTGGGCACACCTTGTACATTCCCCTCTGGATCTACCTCAAATTTATTTTTACACCCAGATTCCTTCTTTCCACTCTTTCAGGATATGTCTTGGTGTTTAAAATTCAGAACAAAAGGGGTGCCAACATTTGAGCACTTCCTTACTTCCCTTCCCCATGTCTGTAGGTTTATTTGCATGCTCAATTATTGTTATATACGAAATAGTATTGTTTCACCTTGCTGAAAACAAAGTCTTTTCCTACACAAGTGACTTCACTCTCTGTGTTTCATATAAAACTTTGTCATCTATTATCTCTTCTTTTGTATATCTTCAAACTCACCTTTCATATTATTACATCAGCAAGTACATATTTCTAAGACTTTTATTTGTTATTATTTTTGAAATATGCATTTATATATTTTGAAAGGTAGTGATGAGGGTGGGAAGAAATGATAGAGAGAAAGATCTTCCACTCACTGCTTCAATCCTGAAATGGCTACAACAGTCAGAGCTGGTCCAGGCCGAAGCCAGGAGCTGGAAACTCCATCTAGGTCTCCCTAATGGATGCAAGGAGCCCAAGTACTTGGCTTATATTCTGCTTTCCTGAGCATATTAGCAGTAAGCTGGATTGGAATCACAGTAGCCTGTACTCAAACTCATGTGGGATGCTGGTGACACAAGCAGATGATTAGCTAACTGGCGTCAGTGCAGGTCCCCTAAGGACTTTTAAGTTTAATAAAACACTTCTTCAACCCTTGTTTGTTTTCTTTCATCTTTCTTGATTCTGTCTTCTATCTCCTCCAATTATTCCTTTCAGCTTTCCAGGACACATTGGAAGCAGCTCGTTATCCCATAATGTTTCACTAAGAAAGTGTTTATTATATTTCTTTCAATTATTACACTGAAACAAATTCGAGTCAAATCAGCCTTTGTATGTGAATGCTAAGTTTGACCTAAAGAAGCCATCATACATAGCAAACTGTACTAACTTAACATGAAAGAAACTGTAACTTAACTGAAGAATATGCCCTTGTAATAAACAATAGAGTCTCATGATCATAATAGTTGAGCTTCCAACTAAAAAGAAATTGAAAGCTGCTAATGCATGATCATGTAAAGCAAACACCGACTGCAAGCAATCTGGCTGTTTCTGTATGTCACTTTTTCTCTTACTGTAAATACAACCTATACATATATTGGGGTGGGAAGCATTACAAACCGTCTTTTGTCTGGAATGTTGCCTGATTCCATAACTCCTTTCTTGCTCAAGTAACTTAGAAAAAATTGAACTAGTCTCAGTTTTTTTTTTTTACCACTATTCTATCCCATGTTGCATTGTGGATGTCATTAGTGTCATTCACTAACTATTGTCAGTTCTTCTTCCTGCTAATATGACAGGATGACAACTGCTTTTCTCCATAAATGGGTAGGTGTGTATGTGTGTACATTTGTGTGTTATTCAGAGCCATTGAAATGTGCCTTTGTGTTAGTTATCAATGTACCTTCCTCCTACCCCTGAAAACCCTTCACTGTGTTTACAATGGCTTTCAGGTTTTCACTGAGATAATCCAGATATATGATGTTTCAGGTGCACTACATCCCAGAAACATGGAATTTTACAGCATCACAATGAACAACTTAAAAGAGTTACTGACCTGGAAGGGGTGTAGTCACATAGGTCCTGTGCCCTCTGGTCAGGACAATATTTGGGACTGATCACCAGCCTCCAGAGCTGCCCTGATGATGAGGTCAGATTTACCTTTAGGGCACTTTACTTGCTAGTAGAAACTTAGTGAGTTCCTTTCATTTTGGTCCTACTTCCCTTTCCCACTTCTGGGTTCGGCTGCTATTATTTATTAATGATGTCACTTTAACATGAGCAATCACTTCTGAGGAAGCCAACTAAAAGGAAATGTGTGTGAAATTGATGTGTCAGACCAAGGCTGACAGAGCTCAGGTCAAAGGTGATTTTCCTTCTAGTTGGTTCCTCTACCTGGCAAGTGGCAATGATCCAGATAGTTATTGCCTGTGTTTTCTTGAGGCCTAGGGTGAGAATATGGGGAACAGAGCCAAAAGTAAAGCCATAAAGGACTTGTAACATGAGAAATACAAAGATACTTCTTTAAAAAAAAAAGCTATTATGATATGGACATGAATTCTTGCCCAATTTGTATCAACTTACTTATTACCAAGATAGACTAGGCTATGCCATGGTGATAAATTCCAAAATCCCAGTGGAAAAACTTGTTTCTCCATTATGCTTCTTCCCTCTGCCAGAGTCAGGAATTTTATGATATGCTCCTCCTGTTGCATCCACTTGTCAGCTAAAATAGAATGTTACAAAAACCAGTGACAGTCACACATTAAATTTATTGAAAATGAGAAGCAAATGAGAGACAAATGAGAGGCAAGGTAACCAATCGGGACCAGCCACTGATCAGGACCAACACTCCTTACCAGAGTGCAGCCCCCAACAGCAGGTTACACAGCTTTTTATAGTATTCTGTCCACTAGGGCTCACAATTTCAAACCGGACCTCTGGTATGCAGTGAACAATAAAGAGGAAAACCAGAATATGGTTGTAAGATAACAGTTAACAACAACAAACCCAATAACAGATCCAAGATATGGTTGTAGGATAACAGTGAAGCACACATTTCGGTCAACCTAGTTCCTGGGAATTTGGGCCCACATAGTTTCACAAGATACACCCTTAGACGTTAGCAAGCAAAGCTAATATGTACAGAAGCAAGAGATCTGCAATTAACTTTTAGCCACACTCACTCCATTTTGATTCTGATTTTACACTCCACCTGCATGAGTCTATGCATAGGGTGACATGCATAATGGGGAAATAAACCTTTCTCATTGGGGTTTTGGAATTTATAACCACAGCATAACAGTATATCTCAATAATATATAAATTTATTAAAATATTTATTTTCATGTATCTTATTTCATTATGAATTATTTTAATTGCAAGTAATTTAAAAAGTTACAGAGTGGCTTAAAAGTTAAGTTGGATTGTCTGTGGTTCAGACAAGAAAACAGACTAAGGTAAATCTAAAAAACCTCTTGTTACAAAATGCCAAGAAATACTGATGCAAACAACTAAAAAGCAAGTGGGGGCTGGTGTTGTGGCACAGAGGGTTAAGCTACCGCCTGCCACGCTGGCATACCATTTCAGACTGTTGGTTAAATTTCTGGCTGCTCTGCTTTCACTCCAGTTCCTTGCTAGTGTGCCTGGGAAAGCAGCAGAAGATGCTCCCAGTACTTGGACCCTTGTCATCCACTTGAGAGACACAGGTGAGATTTCAGCTCCTGGCTGCAGCCTGGTCCAGCTCTGTCCGTTGCCTTTTGGAAAGTGAACCAGCGAACCATTGGGTGGAATATCTCTGTCTTTCATTCTCTCTCCTTTTCTATTGCTGCCTTTCAAATACATAAAATAAATCTTAAAAAATAGAAATAAGTGGATAGTGGAGTAGAAGGAGAATGTAAATAATAGAATATACTTATGAGTTTGGGGTAGTAACAGTTCCTTAAACAGGATCTGAAGCTATAAATCATAAAAATATAGTAATGAAAGTAATACATTAAAATTAGTCTTTGTATGATTAAAACACATAACCAAAAGACAGCAAATTGTAAATTGGCATATATATATATATATATATATATATATATATATATATATCACCCATATATTGGATACAGATTTTGTAGCAGGAGTACATACAATGCTCCAGTGATTAAATAAATAAAACCATAAAGAGCTAATTAGAGAAGAGACAAAGTATACACACATTGAAGCCTCAAAAACTCACATATTAAAGTAAATTGCATATGAACCACTTCAGGAGTAATCAGGAAAATGAAAATTAATACCATAGTAAAGTACAATTTTTATAACCATCAAAGAGAAAGAATGTAGTTAATCTCAATGATTTTAGTGTTAGTAAAATAAAAACTAACAACTTTGTTGGTGAGATCACAAATTAGTGTAAATTTTTGGAAAGCAATTTTGCAATATATAACACATTTGAAGTTGTATACATTTAATACCCAAGTAATCCTAGAAAATAGAGTCTCTCATAGATGTACAGGAAAATTTATAACAATGTATTTTGTAATATTGCATTTGAATAAATATGCAGCAAAAAAGAAAATATTACTTAGAAGAGGAAGGCATAAATAAAGTGTGGCTTATTCATTTAGTAATATAATTACATAGGAAGTAAACTGTAAGTAAGATGATCCAGTAACAACAATTACATTCAGCATGAATGTAACTCATACATGCAATATTATGTGTTAATTTTCTGTTAAGACAGAAAAATAAAAGTACGAAATAGATATGTGTATAAACAAACCTTAGAAAACCTAGTAACATTATAATTGTAATGATTTGAGATAAAAGAATAAAAATTAACTATAAATATTATTTTCCAATATCAGAACAATGATTACCTCTGAGCTTGGAGATAGGGAGCATGAAGAACAATGGCAGGAAGTCTCTGAGATGGTGTTAATGATTTGTGTTTTTTCATATTCACTTCATTTAAGTATAGATTGGATCTAATACAAGAATGAACTGAATATGGAGAAGTAATAGACTATCATTTTGGGCCTTCATTTTATTTCTTCACTTGCTTTCTAGCTCTGAGGTAACAGTTACAATGTTGTAAGCTGTCCAGTGCAGAGGAGATAACACAGCGAAGGCCATAGGGTGCCTGCTGGCCAACAGTCAACTAGGAACTAATAGCTCTTTCTTCCTTTTTTAGATTTATTTGTTTAAAAGGCAGAGTGATAGAGAAAAGGCACAGAGAAGGAGAAAGAGAGAGAGAAAGAAATATTTTATCCACTGGTTCAATCCCCAAATGGCTGCTACAGCAAGGGTGGTCCATGCCAATCCAAGAGCCAGAAACACTTTCCTGGCAATGGCAGAAGTATTTGGTCATCTTCAATAGCCTTGCTAGGTGAATTAGTAGGGAGCTGCATCAGAAGCCGAGCAGGGATAGTGGTTTGTATAAGCCACAGCTTAACCCACTACACCACAATGCAGGCCCCAGACCTAATGTTCTTTTCCAACATTGTATAAAGAACCAAACCCTGACAAATAAAAATATAAGTAGTCTTAGAAGATCTTTCCCCAGTCAAACCATCGGTGAGAATAAGCCTTGGTTACACCTTGCTTGCAACTTTGTGAGAGACATTGAGGCACAGGTAACCAGTCAAGATTCATAAGGTTTGTCTAGATTCATGTTTCAAGAAATTGTAAAATAATGAATATCTTTTTTTAAAAAAATGCATCTATTTATTTATTTGATAGGTGGAGTTATAGAGAGAAGGAGAGAGAGAGAAAAGTTTTCTATAAGCTGGTTCACTCCCCAAATGGTTGCAATGGCTGGAGCTGCACCCATCTGAAGCCAGGAGCCAGGAGCTTCATAGGGGTCTCTCATGCAGGTGTAGAGGCCCAAGTACTTGGGACATCTTCTACTGCTTTTCCAGGCCGTAGTAGAGAGTTGTATGAGAAGTAGAGCAGCTGGGACTTGAACCAATGCTTTCTGGGATGCCTGAACTGTAGGTGGTGACTTTACCCACTGTGTCACAGTGTCAGACCAATCTATTGTTTTAAACCACTATTTTGGGGATAATTTGTTAAGCAGCAATGGATAAGTAATTCAGAAAGGATGGAAAAGTAACTGAAATTTTCAGGCAGCCTGGCAAAATCAGCAGTTTTCAAAAAGGTTTGTTATTTCTCTTTTCTAATTCGACTTTCCCATACCCTGTGCTTTTGTCTCATGCTGATGGCAAGATGCCCACTGAATGCCTTATAATCACCCATACTTGCACAGTGAAGTCCAGGAGCAGTGTAACATTAACCAAAAATATAAAATTTAAAATTTTCTTGTTATCAATTTTAACAAAAGCAAAGATAACAGAAATTAACTTTAGTAATATGTTGTGTTTAACTTAATAGATTAAAAATCTTATTCCATCGCAAAATTTGCATAAATTATTGAGACCTTTTATATTACTTTTCACACTAAGTATATATGTATGTAAATACATGTTTCATAAAATATACAGTTGAGAAAATGGATTTATATTCTAAAATTTTATTCTAAAATAAACATTTTCCAAGAGTAAAAATGTGATAAACTAAAATTAGCAATTCCAGCTCTCAGTTGTCATAGCCACATTTCAGACCCCAAATAGCTACCTATGGCCAGTGGCTACCATATTGGACAGCTTGATTCCAGAAGCTAGTTCTCCTGATATAGAAACTTTCTTTTCTTTCAACTATCAGCGATTTTCCTGATTAATATGTTTAGGTACGTATTTTGAGTCATATATTCTGTTCTAAACTGATCTCTATGTACGGAGATTGATTGCCACATTAAGAAAGTGCTTCTCAAATTTCTCTGTACATAAGTTTGAACAGGAGAGTGTCAAATTAAAACATTATCTGTGTTCCACTGTCAGGTTCAGAGATTCTGATGTACCTGGTTGGTGGTAAGTCCCAAACTGATTCCTCAGAAACCTGAATATAGCCCTACCATACAACCCAGCCATCCCACTCCTTGGAATTTACCCAAAGGAAATTAAAATGGCAAATAAAAGAGCTGTCTGCACCTCAATGTTTATTGCAGCTCAATTCACAAGAGCTAAGACATGGAATCAACCTAAATGCCCATCAATAGAAGACTGGATAAAGAAATTATGAGATATGTACTCTATAGAATACTATACAGCAGTAAAAAAAATGAAATCTGGTCATTTGCAACAAAATGGAGGAATCTGGAAAACATCATGCTGAGGAAAATAACCAGTCCCAAAGGGACAAATATCATATGTTCTCCCTGATCAGTGACAACTAACCGAGCACCTAAAAGGAAACCCGTTGAAGTGAAAGGGACACTATGAGAAACAATGACTTGATCAGCCCTTGTCCTAACTGTCGAAGTACAACGTACTATTTTATTCCTTTTTTTGTTCTACTTAAAATCATTGAATGAACTCTTTAATTAACACATAATTCTTAGGCATTTAAATTTAACTGAAAAGTGATTCCTGTTAAATATGAATGGGAATAAGAGAGGAAGGAGATGTACAATTTGGGACATGCTCAATTGGACTTGCCCCAAACTGTGGAGTTAGAAACATGCCAGGGGATTGCAATACAATGCCATCAAGGTGGCATGTACCAATGCCATCTCACTAGTCCAAGTGATCAATTTCAGTTCACAATTGATCACTATGATAGGTCTAAGAGTCAAAGGGATCACACAAATAAGACTAGTTTCTGCTAATACTAACTGATAGAATAAAAAAGGGAGAGAATGATCCAACATGGGAAGTGGGATACACAGCAGACTCGTAGAATGGCAGATGTCTTAAATAGCACTCTCGCCTCAGAATCAGCCCTTAAGGCACTCGGATCCGGCTCAAGAGCCCATGAGAGTATTTTAGGCATGGAAAGCCAAGACACTCTGGAAAAAAAAAAAAAAACAACAACAACAACAACAACAACAAAAAAAAACTAAATAAAGGTCTCTGCGAGTGAGATACCAGTAGAAAGAATGGGCCATCAAAGAAGAAAAGAAGAAGGTACCTTTCTCTGGAGGGAGGAGTGAACTTCCACTTTGACTATGACCTTGTCTAAATAATATCGAAGTTGGCAAACTCAAAAGGCTTCCATAGCCTTGGCAACTCATGACAAGAGCCTACAGAGATTACTGACACCATAAATAAGAGTGTCAAATTGTTAAGTCAACAACAGAAGTCACTGTTGGATCTCTGTCCTTAATGTGTTGTCCAATGTGAATTAATGCTATAACTAGTACTAAAACAGTATTTTACACTTTATGTTCTGTGTGGATGCAAACTGATGAAATCTTTACTTAATATATATTAAATCTATCTTCTGCATATAAAGATAATTGAAGATGAATCTTGATGTGAATGGAATGGGAGAGGGAGTGGGAGATGGGAGGGGTGAGGTTGGGAGGGAAGTAATGGGGGGGAAAAGCCACTGTAATCCATAAACTGTACTTTGGAAAATTATATTTACTAAATAAAAGTTAAAAAAAGAAATTTATATATATATATATATATATATATATATAAGTATAAATCACAAGTAGGTTTGTCTAGTTTGGTACAATTTAAAGTATAACTACATGTATCATGATTAAGAAAAGCTAATATGACAATTGGTGGGATTAGAAAAAGTGAGCATGACATCATCATATAATGAAGCCAAATTTAATGTTAATTAAGAAAATCTACACTATAAAGACCTGTATTCTTTTTCAGGTCATTAAAAATAAAGGATAAATACAATCAAATGATAGTCTTAGTATATATGTGATTAATGTACATCACTTTTTAGGATAAATTCAAGTTTTTCTGATAGTATGTATTTAGACCATCTTCATAGCATATAACAAAGAAGATACTGGCAGGCACTGTGGCGCAGTAGGTTAATCCTCCACCTACAGTGCCAGCATCCCATATCGGCACTGATTCTAGTTCTGGATGCTTCTGTTCTGATCCAGCTCTCTGCTGATGATCTGGGAAATCAGCAGAAGATAGCCTAAATGATTGGGCACCTGTACCCACATGGGAGACCCAGAGGAACTTCCTGTTTCCTGGCTTCCAATCTGCCCAGGTATGGTTGTTGAGGCCATTTGGGGAGTGAATCAAAAGATGGAAGACTTTTCTCTCTGCCTCTACTTTTCACTGTCTGTAACTATACCTGTCAAATAAATAAATGAAATATTTAGAAAAGAAAATAAGATACTATAGATTATATTTCAAGTAATACCTCAAATATTGTACATTATCTATGTATCTATCTATCTATCATCTATGTGTCATCAACCTATAGATGCATATATACAAATGAGTTCTCTTATAACATCCTGTAGTACAGGTTAAAGGCATACATTCTGTAAAGATCAGTCTACAATGAACTAAAGGATACAAAATATATATGGTTTACATCCATTTATGTTCTCTTTATGTTTAGGCTTCTAAGGAAAGAAAATAGTGCTTACTCTGTCAATTTTGTGGTCCAAGTGGAGTCTACCATCTTCTGTATTTTTTTAAGATTTATTTATTATTTATGTATTTGAAAGCAGAGTCAGAGAGAGATTGAGACATAGAGAGAAGCAGAGAGAGAGGCAGAGAGAGAGAGATAGAGAGAGATATATATATATATATCTTCCATTCACTTGTTCACTCTCCAAATGATCATAACCAGATCTGGGCCAGGCAGAAGTCAGGAGCCAGGAACTCCATACTGGCCTCCCACATAAGTGGCAGAGGCTCCAGTACTTGGGCCATCTTCCATGACATTCCCAGGCACATCAACAATAATGCTGAAATGGAAGGAGAGTAGCTAGGACTGGAACTGGTGGTACAATATGAGATGCCAGTGTCTCAAGTGGTTACTTCACAATCCAGCCTTTTTTTTTTTTTTTTTTTAAATTTTGTTCTTGACTTCTTAACCCTACAAATTCTTACTGGGTACATACAGTTTATGAAGTACTCTAAGAACTAGTATAATATTATAAAACAGTGGGATATTTAAAACTTGATTAGTGTAAATGAGATAGATAACTAGTTAAAGGGAATTATCTGGTCAAAGGAGCAATAGCAAGGTCACAGTATTTTAGGCTTGAGAAATGCCTGTGGTAGGTGTTTTTCCAAATTGCCACCTATATGTACAGTTCAGTAAAACCACTGATTGCCTTGTTACTTTACTAGGTTTTCCAAAACCAGCAATGCCTAGTGAGTATGTGTCCACAGGCCATATTGGAGACATGGAGCAGCCCAGTGAGTAGCAGAAGGCCTGGGTTGTTTGAGAAATGGTATATAGTAGCATTTGTGCAGATTTTTTGCTGGGTTCAGTGTACTTATCTAGAAAGGCTTTCTGTTTCTTTGTAGAAGGCAGCTGTGACTGGGCTACATTGATAAAGCAGGTGGAAGGGCACTGTCAGGTGTTCCTGTACTCTTTTCACTGAAATACTACATGCTTATTAATGTCCTGCTTCTAAGGCTCTGAATACAAGCTTAGAGTCATCTTGTCCTGCTGGAATTTGCTGTGCAGATCCATAAGCTTCCCATTTATTAGCATTGGCTCGGCCAGTAGGAATGGACTGGGACCTTGTCTCTCACTGATGATACCTCAGATGTTGGCCGGCTATGTGAATTGCCTATTTCCTTTTGCCGGAGTTGTTTTGATTTTTAGCTAAATGAAAATCTAGACTCTCTCCTCTTCCATCCCAAAAAACAAAACAAAATCATGCTTTTTGATGTTATTTCTAGAATTTTAAGGAAAAAAATGATGTTACTATCCAAAGTTCTTTATTTCAGAACATGATAAATAGATGCCTTTAATGTAGACTCAAGATCAAAATAGCATATCCTCTAAGTTCAGATAGACTGTTGACTCCAGGGGTTTTGATCAATACGATAGCAAACCTTTTCCCTTTGCCATGCTATAGATCTTGTTGTTTGGGGGGAGGGTGTGTGTGTGTGTGTGTGTGTGTGTACATGCGTGTGCAGTGTCCATCAGTATCAGTGCCTACCTGGGTTAGGAAAACTAACATTCCTGGTTCTGTGTGAGGAGAAGAGTGTATAAAGCAACATGAAATATAAGCCCTCATTTTGTTTTAAAAAATAAAAAAAAATAAAGGGAATCATTTTTGCCAATGTATTTTTTGTTTTTAACTAAATATCTTAGATTAATTCAATCATTTAAACTTGGACAAACATATCTATATTTTGTTAGCTTTATATGAAGTTTACCACATCGTTTTAATACTACACCAAATTTTCTACTCAACTTCAAACCTCATTTTATTTAGGATGAAAGGATTTTAATTTATTAATTTAAATTAGATCAAATTAGAAAGTTTATTTCCATTGATTAATTTGGTTTCAAACTCCTTAAAGGATTAATATAACAATGCTAAAGGAATCCATTACCATCACTGCTTTCACATAATGTGTTAATGTTCAAATAGCAAATACCATTGTGTTGGGATATGGTAACAATTAATGCAAACCAAAATGTATTTGTGCTCTGATATTCAGGGCTCATGGAGCATCTTCATGGTTCTTGGAGCATATATGCAACTAGCAAATTTTTGGCACCATGACTACCCTAATAAAGATGGATTCAAAGAGAAAAAAACAACGATGTCAACCCATTTTCCTATTCATCTAAATTTTCATATTTCCATCAGATTTGACAAGAACCAACAATGAAATTGACTCTTAAATAACATTTTCTGGTAACAATAAAAAGCAGAAGCAATGACAGAGGACTACAAAGAAGTGATATTTTTCCACCAAAGAAAATAATTCAACCTATAAACTCATTAACTTAGTCATGTTACCTAGACTGGAGTAGTTTCTTTGTTTCCTGACTTCCACAGAAAGAGTGACCATGAATATTTGTTCTAAATTATTTCTTTTACTGAAATATTTTTCTGCTGTTGAATGATTTTCAAATATTTGAGATATTCATTTTAAGACATGTAGTTCACTAATTGGTTTGTGCATGCATAATGTCTCATTACCTTAATTATGAATTCCTTACAGAAAAACATTCATATCTCCTATGATTTTGTAATTCCAGTCCCCATCTCTGTGATTGAAGCATAAATGTGTTCTAGTTGTTCTCAACTGCAGTTGTTTTCTTCAAAGTAATCTCCCTAAGGTTGAACTCTAATTCCATTACTTCCCTATCCTAGTTTAATGGAGATGAGCCATCATCCATTTTTTTATGGCTGGTTAGAGGTCTGTGTATTCCCCCAGAAATAAACTATAGTCAGAGATCAACAAGAGATAAATCAGCCCAAGTCCACAGTTGCATTCCCTGACAAGTCTGTTCATCTGTTTGAAGTGACAGAGTAGAGAATTTGTCACTCAGGAAATTAGTGCAACTGGTACTTCTAGGAGCCTACATAAATGACTTTACATTGTATGAACTTTAGTAAAGCAAGGAATCATCAGTCGTGTCCAGCTGTACTCTCCTCTACAGTAGGTTATTACATCAACGATTCGATTTTTCCAACTTGTAACTAATTTCTCTGTGGTAGAATAGCAGAATTTGTGAGGTAGCCTGGAGAAGTATGCCAAAAAGTAGGAAATGAGAGGTGATCACAGTTAACTGAGAACATATGACTTTAGGGGAGCCGCCGAAACACTTAATACTCCTAATTACCTAATAAATTATTGTCAATTTTAACTCACTTTAAAAGATGTGTACATCTTTCACCAGATTTATTCATGATGCAGTCATGTGAAAGAATTACCGTACCTGACATAGTCTCTGATATACCCCAGTTCCATGGATGCTGCATCTACAAAATTCAGCAAGATATTTGGAGTATAGCCCATGTCATATTTAATTATGACTTGAACATACTTTTGCAACCACCATTCTAAGAAAATGAAGCACCACTATTTTGTCAATTATATCAGAGAAGGTACATGGTTAGGGCCATTAAGGAGGCAAAAAGATAAGTGAATTTATTGTAAAACATATCAGTGTCTACAATATTAGGAAGATATTAATATCATGGAAACTCAGTTAAGAAGTTCCATATTAATTTAATTCAAAATCAAAAAAGAAGAGAAATCTAACAGTCCCTACTTTGACTTTTCTTAGTAGAGTCTACTTGAGATTTTTTGAAGCCACTAGAGTATACCAAATGTGGTCAAGCCTGCTGCACTTACCCTTGCAATTATACAATGCTCTTATGAAAAATTTGATAATGATATTCCATCTGATGTGTTTTTTTTTCATTTTTTTATTGTGGTAAGAACATGAGATCTACTCTCAATGCTTTTTAAAAGTTTTATTTTTATTTATTTGAAAGGCAGAAAGGAGAGAGAGAGAGAGAGAGAGAGAAAGTCTTCCACCTGCTGGTACATTTCCCAGATGGCCACAACAGTTGTGCCTAGGTCAGGCTGAAATCAGGGGCCAAGAGCTTCTTCCAGGTCTCTTACAAAGGTGCAGGACCCCAAGTACTTGGGCCATCTTTGCTGCTTTTCCAGGAACATTAGCAGGGAGATGGATTGGAAGCGAGCAGCTGGCAACTCCAGTGCCCATATGGGATGCTGGCATTATAGGCGATGGCTTTACCTGCTACACCACAGCACTGGCCCCTCAACAATTTTTTAAATACTTATTTATTTATCTATTTATTCTAAAGAGTTACAGAGAGAGGGCGACACACACACACACACATACACAGAATGAGAGTGAAAGAGTGTGAGAGTGAGAGTGAGAGTGAGAGTGAGTGAGAGTGAGAGTGAGAATGAGAGTGAGAGTGAGAATAAGAGCGATCTTACACCCCCTGGATCTGTAAACAGCCAGGGCTGGACCAAGATGAAGTCAGACACTGGAAACACTACCTAGGTCTCCTATGTAGGTGGCAGGGGCCAAGTACTTGGGCCATCTTCTACTGCTTTCCCAGTTGCATTAGCAGGGAACTTGATCAGAAGTGGTGCAACTGGAACTTGAACTGGTGCCTATATGGGGTGCTTGTGTCACAGATGGTGGCTCAGTCCATTGTGCCACAATGCCAACTCCTCTCAACAAATTTTTAAGTGAAAAATATGGTATTATTAAATATATGCACAATGTTGTACAGAATATCTTTTTGAAGTGATCATCTTGCTTATCTGAAATGTAATACCTGCTGAACAGCAACTTCTCATTGCCATCTTCCTTTGAGGCCCTGGGCACCATGATTCTATTCTATGTCTATGCATTTGATTACTTTAGATATCCCATTAAGTTGAATCATGAAATATTTTTTCTGTCTGTGACAAATTATCCAATTGAAAATAGGAAAAAATCTCAAGTAGTTTTCTTCAGAAGACATACAGATGGTCAATAGATGTATGAAAAGAAGTTCAACGAGCTGGCGCCGCGGCTCACTAGGCTAATCCTCTGCCTTGCGGCGCTGGCACACCGGGTTCTAGTCCTGGTCGGGGCGCCGGATTCTGTCCTGGTTGCCCCTCTTCCAGGCCAGCTCTCTGCTGTGGCCAGGGAGTGCAGTGGAGGATGGCCCAAGTGCTTGGACCCTGCAACCCATGGGAGACCAGGATAAGCACCTGGCTCCTGCCATCGGATCAGCACAGTGCACTGGTCGCAGCGCGCCAACCGCAGTGGCCATTGGAGGGTGAACCAACGGCAAAGGAAGACCTTTCTCTCTGTCTCTCTCTCTCACTGTCCACTCTACCTGTCCAAAAAAAAAAAAAGTAAAAAAAAAAAAAAGAAGTTCAACATGATTAATAAACTTCATGAAGCTACAAATCAAAACAATGAAAAGATTCTGCCACACACCTTTAATATGGCCATTATTAAATAAAAGAAAAAGTAAGTGTTGGTGAGGATGTGGAGAAATTGGATCCCTTGTATATTGTTGGGATGTAAAAAGGTAAAATAATATAACCACTGTAGGACAACAATGGTGGCTGTTTTAGAATGTTAAAACTGGAACAATCATTCACTCTAACAATACTGTCTCTCTGGGTAGATAGCCAAAAGAATAGAAATCAGAACCATGAAGAGATATCTACACTGCTATGTCCATTAGCAGTGTAGCACTATACACAAGGCTGAGAAACAGCAACATGTTCATTGATGGGAGAATGGATGAGGTAAAAGTACTGAAACAAAATACTGTTCATGCTTCAAAGCAAAGTAAACCCTGCCACTTGTGAAAGTATAACATAGATGGCATCATACTAAAAGAAATATTCCAGCCACTGACACTGGTTTTAATTCCTAATTTTTGAACCCTAGCCAGTGATGATGGTTTTTCTGATGCTCCTTGCTAAATTCAGCTACAAAAATTTTGTCTATCTTGCAAGGCCATAAGGCTTAGTGATCATGCTGACCATTCACCAAAGAACTGTCTCCATCCTTTTCGTTAAGGTCTGGCTTCCTCTTTGGAAAACTACATCCCATGAACCTTTGATCCACAATCAGACAACCAGTCCCTGTTGGAGTAAATTTCAAAGCAGTTAAATTTCTTGCTGTTGTTCATCCAAAATCTCATTTCCTTCTTCATCTTCAAAAATATGGTGGCTTTATTTTCTCTATGATCACTTCTAAAAGCAGTAAGGCAGGTTTAGGAGTTTCTCCAGGATGACTAATGAGATATCCCAGGTCATCTCTCCTGACTTTGAATCATATAAAAATGAACTGTTTACTGCCATGGTAGGATATCAAATGACTTCCACTAGAATGAATGAATCCTACATTTTAAGTCTCCCCATTTTATGTTTTATGAGCCTTTTTTTGTGTAAACAGGAAATATGCTCAAACATTTTGTATTGAACAAATGCATAATGAATTGGAAAATACTTGATGATATCTGAAATATAGTTCAGAGCTGAACTATTCTTTAATCCTTGCTGCCCCCAGGGGCATGATGAGTATTACCACTTTGAAACAGCTTGCTTTTCACTTTAATTCAGAGTGCTGTCTAATCCCCCTTTGATTTTTTTCTTCATCAGTAAACATGCTATTCATTATTTAGTCTTTGTATTTGATTCACTCTGATTTTATGAAGCTTCGTCCAATTTTCCACGCTATTATTTATGATCATTTAGAAAACATTTCATGTATCCTAGGTTTCCTATGATAAGCATCCTTTCTATTTTGACTAATTCCTGGAATCATTTCTTTCTGGGATTCACTTCTTAGGCAGTTTTATTCCCAGATTTAGTCTCAACTTTGAAATATTTGGGCACAATAATAAGAACTATATTTAGATCTGTATTATTAGTATCCAGCTTAGTGTTGACAGAAATATATTTACCTTTCTTGCTTTTGGAATAAATATTTTACCCATTTCCATGAGCCATTTAAAATTTTAGTTTAAATTTTCCAATAACTAATTCAGACTAAAATAACAAATAATTTGAGAGTTTTTTCTGGTCCAGAGAAATGTGAAACACTTGAAATCTGACAGATCAAGTGTGAGGCAGTGCTAAGACACCACATAGCCATAGCAGCATGCACATTCCCATTCAAAACAAAGCAGCTTCCGCTAAGAAATGCCTTCGTGCATACTGAAATCAAACTGCACTGTTCCCAGGATTGCAGGCTCCACTTATTTCACCTGATTTCCATGGATATGTATCCTCAATCTCTACTTATTTTGCTGCAGTCTGCTTGGACTGCAATAACAAAATAATATCATAGACTGATGGCTCTAAGAAGAGAAATTTATTTCTCACATATAGCCAAGGTGCTGGCTGATTCAGGTTCTGGTAAGACTCTCCTTTCTGGCTTGTAGACTGCCACTTTCTCAATGTAACCTCACATTACAAAGAGACCTCTGATGTCTCTTCTTTTATGAGAATACCACTTTTGTGGGATCAGGGCTCCATCCTTATGCTCTCATTTGACCTTAATCACCTCTTTAAAAGCCCTTTCACCAGTCAGTACAGTCTCACAGGGGTTAGGGCTTCCACATATGAATTTGGGATGGACACACAATTCAGTCCAAGCACTGGGTTACATCTCTCACACATTCCATACTCTACTAGTGGAACTTCAGTGAACTACAGTTTTTCAACAAGGTTTGCTTCCACATCTCTCATTTTATGTCACTAAATCATTCCTAGGCTTTTTTTTTCCCACTTATGTTTCTCTGGTTCTCCATCTTACAATACCATACTTTCACCCTTCTGAATCCCATGTTGCATTAAGTATGTCATCTAAGGGAACAAAAGTATTACCCAAGGGATGCTTCTATCTAATGAGACAAAATCAGATCATAAGACATGTGCTATGTCATAATGGACTCCCTTTACCAAATATAAGGTTGGAAAGCTAAACTTTTTTTTTTTTTTTTTTTTTTTTTTTTACTGAGGTTGGAGGTGATGGTAGAGGAAATGTTTACATAGTGTATTTTTGTTTAAAAAATGGTGCAAGTGCTGCGTAGAACCAATTATTATAGCTATGGTTTGAAGCATGATTCCTAACTGGTGGGGTCATAAGAGACATAGATGAGAGATAAGAGAGATAAGCTGAGAGATTACTAATATATAGAGAAAGCAGGAGACATCTCTCTCTCTGTCTCTCTCTCTCTCTGTCTCTCTGTCTCTCTCTGTCTCTCTCTCTCAATATCTATATATATGCCATAAGCATATCTTTCCCCAGGGAGCAAAAATCTCTCCCAAGGCTTGCAATCACTGGAGCTTGGATTGACTGAAGTTAGGAAACAAGAACTCAATCTAGATCTCCCACATTTGTGGCACAGACCCAAATACTTGAACCATAACCTAATGTTTCATGCTGTTTGCTGCAGTAGCAAGCTGAAATTGGAACCCATACCCAGCACTCAAATCTAGACACTCTGATATGGGATGTGGGCATCAAAATCAGGGTCTTAACTGCTAGTCCAAACATCGAACCCTACATAAAAATTCTGACAAAACTTCATATGCACATATTTCATTTTTTGCATGAAAATAAGCTTACCTTTTAATTTGAATTTGCATCAACTTTTTGTAAAAATGTATTCTTGGAGCCCATTTTGTAATACAGTTGGTAAGGCTGCCACAGGTAAAGTCCCAGTACTCCATTTCTTTTCCAACTCCCTGCTAATGTATCTGGTAAAAGTGATAGAGGATGGCCCAAGTGTTTGGGCTCCTGCCACCCACACAGGAGATCCAGATAAAACCTCTGGCTCCTGGTTTTGGTTTGGCCCAGCCCAGGGCCAATACAGCCATCTAGGCAGTGAACCAATGGATAAAATTATGTCCCTTTCTGTCTATCTCTCCTTCTGTCTCTGCAACAGTGACTTTCAAGTAAGTAAATCTTTGCAAAAAATGTATTCTCTATATAAATCTATACATATTTACATATATATAGATAGTTATGTCTATGTATCTATCTATATATAGATAGATACCTAAGTGTAGATCTATATCCATCAATCTATATTTATATCCTTCCATCTATATGTGTGTATATATATGTTTATATATATATATATATATATATATATATATATATATGCCTTTTAGCCAAGATGTGACAAGAACATAAATGTTTAGACTTTTATATTCTTTGTATATCTTGGCAATTGTGAATAGTTTTGAAATGAACGAGAGTGTAGATATTGCTTTTCAGATTGTGATTTAATTTCCTATGCATCTATACAAAAAGTGGTGTTGCAGAATCATGAGACAATACTCTTTTTAATTTTTGAGGAAGTTCCATTATATTTCCTGAATTGGATTTGCCAATTTACATTCCCACCAACAATGTGCAAGGGTTCTGTTTCTCTAGATCCTTACCATTGTTTATATTCTAATTTCCTAATATTAGTCATTGTACAAGTTGTATGATATTTTCTCATTGTGTATTGTAATTCCCTGATGTTTAGAAAAGTTGAGTAGCCTATCCTATACCTGTCACTCATTTATTCATCTGCTTTTCAGAAATGTCTGCTCAGTTCTTTTGCCCATTTTATAATCAGATAGCTACTTTAAAAAGAATAATTTGTATGAGTTATTTAAATATTTTGGATACTAACACTTCATATGGGATATGGCTTGCAAATATTTTCACCTATTCTGTAGATTGCTTTCTCTCTTTGTTATCTTTGCCTTGTGGAATCTTTTATAGTTTTAGGCAAGCCTCTTTGTTTATTTTTGCTTTTGTTATCTTTTGAGGCTGTATCTAAAACTGCATTTCCCAGACCGATGTCATGTAGATTTTTTGCTATGTTTTCTTATAGTAATTTTAAGTTGACAGGTCTAATGTTTATGTCTTTAATAAATTTTGAGTTCATTTTTGTGTATGGTATAAGGTAGAGGTGTAAATTCATTTTCTGCATGTGGATATCTAGTTTTCCCAATACCATTTATTGAATAGACAAATTTTTATCAGCTTTGTGTCCTTGGCACCTTTGTTAAAGATAAGTGGAGTATAGGTTCTTCTGTTGTATTGATCCATATGCCAGTTTCTAATATCAATATCAAATTGTTATTATGGTAGCTTGTAATGTATATTTTGTATATTTAAATCATGAAGTGTGTTGCCTCCAGATTTCTTCTACAGGCTCACGATTGCTTTGCCTATTTAGATCTTTCATTGTCCCATTAAAGTTTTATGATTTTTTTCTTCTGTCAAGTATGTCATTGGTTTATTCACAGAGATTTTATTGAATATGCAGTGAAGACATTTCAAGTATATTAATTCTTCCAACCCATGAACTTACAATATCTTTCTTTTTACTTATTTATTTGTTTTATGTCATTAATATATTATATTTTCAAGCATATTAGTCTTTCCTCCTCTCTGGTTATGTTTATCTATAAGTATTTTATTATTATTTTAAAGATTTTATTTATTTATTTGAGAATTAGAGTCACAGACTGTGAGAAGGAAAGACAGAATGAAAAGTCTTCCAACCACTGGTTCACTCCCCAAATGACTGCAACAGCCAGAGCTGGGCCAGTCAGAAGCCAGGAGCCAGAAGCTTCCTCTGGGTCTCCCACATGGCTGCAGGGGCCCAAGAGCCTGGACTATAATCCACTGCTTTCCCAGGCCATAGCAAAGAGATGGATCGGAGGAGGGGCAGCCAGGACTAGAACTGGTGCCTATATGGGATGCCGGCATTGCAGGAGGGGGCTTTACCTGCTACAGCACAGTGCCAGCCGCATATTTTATTATTTTTATTCCTGCTTGAATGGGATTGTTTTCCTAATTTTCTTTCCTGAGAGTTTATTGTTTGTGTATAGAAACATGATTGGTCTTTGTACATTGGTTTTTTTATGTGGAAATATGAAATTTCATATTAGTTCTAAAAGTTTCTTTGTTTTTGTGGTGTTGTTTTTATTTTATATTTTGAAAGTTAAAGAGACAGAGAAAGAGAAGAAAGAAGGAGAGGGAGAGGGAGAGGGAGAGGGAGAGGGAGAGAGAGAGAGAGAGAGACTATACTTCTCAAATGCTTGCAATAGCTATGGTTCGGATAGGCAGAAGGCAGGATCCCAGAAATCAGTCTGAGTCTCTCACTGCATGTCAGGAACCCAGTGATAATTATCATTATCTTCTTATATACCAAGAAGGTACATCAGAAACAGAAGAGCTGAGATTTGAACTAGGTACTCAGATGTGGGATGCACTAATGTCAAGCAGTATCTTAACCACTGCCAAATTCCTACCCCTCTAAGAGTTTCTTTGTGAATTTTTAGTATTTTCTATGTACATAACTCTGTAATGTGCAAACAAAGATAATTTTAGCTTTTCCATTCCAATGTGCTTATTTTTTATGTCTAGCAACTCTGACTAGAATTTCTAGAATTTTGATGTGAAGAAGTGGCAAGTGTGGGCCTCCTTACACTTTACCAGGTCTTGGACGGGAAGCTTCAATTTTCCCCATTGACTAGGATGCTAGCCATGCATTTTATATAAGCTTTTCCTAACCTTCTCATCCTTATTTTGATGAATTTTTTCATAATGAATGGGTGTGGAACTTTGTTAAATGATTTTGTGTCTCTTGAAATGATTTTTTAAAACATTTTATTAACAGGTTGCATCCCAGAGGATTTGTGGGTTTGTTGAATCATCCTTGCATTACTGGAATAAATTCCTCTTAGTTATGGTGTATAATCTTTTTAATGTGCAGTCGAATTTTGCTTGCAACTTTGATAAGGATTTTTGCATTTTTGTTCATCTGGGATATTTATCTGCAGTTTTCCTTTCTTCAATATCTTTGCCAGATTTTTCTGTCAGGGTAACAGTGCCACATAAAACAAGTTGAAAGTCTTCTCTGCTCTTCTTTGTTTTGAGAGAGTTATTTTTTTAAGATTAATTTTTATTTATTTGAAAGACAGAATGAGAGAGAGAGAGAGAGAGGGAGAGACTCTTGCATCTGCTGCTTCACTCCCCAAATGGCCACAGTGGCTAGAGAGGGGTTGTCCTGAATCAAGGAGCCAAGAGCTTCCTCCAGGTCTCCCATGTATGTGCAGGAGTATAAACACTTGGCCATCCTCCACTGCCTTCCAAGGTGCATTATCAGGGAGTTGGATCAGAAGTGAAGCCGGGATGCCATGGGAAGCTGGGAAGAGATTAAGAGGAATTGGTATTGGCTGGCACCATGGCTCAACAGGACAACAGGCTAATCCTCTGCCTAGCAGCGCCGGCACACCAGGTTCTAGTCCCAGTCGGGGCGCCGGATTCTGTCCCAGTTGCCCCTCTTCCAGGCCAGCTCTCTGCTGTGGCCCAAGTGCTTGGGCCCTGCACCCCATGGGAGACCAGTAGAAGCACCTGGCTCCTGCCTTCTGATCAGCGCGGTGTGCCGGCCGCAGCTCGCCAGCCGAGGCGGCCATTGGAGGGTGAACCAATGGCAAAGGAAGACCTTTCTCTCTCAAATAAAAATAAAAAAGAAGAATTGGTATTAATTCTTTCTGAGCGTTTAGTAGAATTCATCTGTCAAGCTCTCAGAATCTAAATTTACTTTGATTGCAGTTTTTCTTTTCTTTTTAAGATTTATTTGTTTGAACAAGAGAGAGAGAGAGAGAGAGAGAGAGAGAGAATGAATGAGAGATATATTCCATCCACTGTTTCACTCCCCAGATAGGTACAACAGTCAGGGATGAACCAAGCTGAAACCAGGGGTCAGGAACTCCATTCTCATCTCCCACCTTGGTGACAAGTGCCTGCTTTCCCAGGAAAATTAGCATGAAGCTCAATCAGAAGTAGAGTAAATGGATCTCCAACTAACTCTCCAACATGTGATGCCAGCAGAGTAAGCAGTAGCTCAACCCACTGCACTACAACACCTACCACATATGAGAGATTTTTCATTACTGATTTAATATCCTTATTTGATATTTGTCTGTGTTTTCATTTATTCTCGATTCAGTTTTAACAGGTTGTATATTTCTAGGAATTTATTCATTTCTTCTAGGTTATACAATATTGATGTGTAATGTTTCAAATAGTCCCTTATGACTCTGTTCATTTACGGAGGCAGTTATTGTAATGTGTTCTCTCATGTACTTTATTTATCATCTTTCTCTTTCTCAATTTTTTCTTATTTTAAAAAACAAACTCTTAGCAGTAATCATTTAGCCTGGTTATTAAGATGTCCATATCCAAAATCGGAGTACCTGAGTTCAATTTCTGGCTCTGATTCCTGATACAAGCTATTGTAGACTCTGGGAGGCAGTGATAATTGCCCAAGTAATTGATTCTCTGCCAAACATGCAGGGGAACTAGATTGAGTTCCCAGCTTCTGGCTTCAGTCTTGGCCCAACCCTGGTCATTGTGAGCATTTGGGGAGTGAGCCAGTACATGGGAGTGCTGTCTCAGAGTCTCACTCTCTCTCTCTCTCTCTCTCCTCAAAAATAATAAATACATAATGTTTAAAAGTTAACTCTTAGTTTTATTTTTTCTATTTTTGTTCTTTATTTGATTTATTTCTGCTCTAGTTACTATTATTTCCTTTTTTAAATTATTTTAGGCTTTTTCCCTAGCTTCATAGAGTATACGATTAGGTCAATTATATATATATATATATATATATATATATATATATATATAGGCCTTTATCACTGTGAATTTTCTTCCTATAACTGATTGCTGTATCCCATAGGTTTTGGTGTGCTGCACTTTTCTTTCCATTGGTTTTGAGGTGGTCCTACCCTTTTTGTCTCTCACTTTAATTTCCTGCTTGACTGAGCGGTTGCTTAAGACTATGTTGCTTTGTTTCCACATATTTGTAAATTTCCTTTTTAAATTTTTATTGTTGAATTCCAGTTTCATTCTGTTGTGTTCAGCAAGGTAATTGAAAATATTTCATTCTCTTACATTTGTTGATTCATTTTGTGACTCATTATATGCTCTAGCCTGGAGAATGTTCTGTATTTGCCTGAACGCATGGTCTTCTTCTGCTGTTGGGTAGAAAGTTTTGTATATGTCAGTTAAATCCGTTTGTAAGTCAGAACTAGTGTTCGTGATTTTCTATCTGAATATTACAACTGTTAGAGTAAGTAAAGTATTCCCAACTATTATTATATTGTCAATATCTGCCTTTAGATCCATTGGTATTTGCCATTATACTTGATAGATTGAAGTGTGCTGATATTGGATGCATTTGTAACAGCTGAGGTGTTTTTTAAAAATTTTATTTATTAGGGCTGGGGCTGTGGTGCAGTGAGTTAAAGCCCTGGCCTGAAGTGTCAGCATCCCATATGGGCGCCAGTTCTAGTCCTGGCTGCTCCTCTTCTAATCCAGCTCTCTGCTGTGGCCTGGGAGAGCCGTAGAAGATGGCCTAAGTCCTTGGGCTCCTGCATCCATGTGGGAGACCCAGAAGAAGCTCCTGGCTCCTGGCTTCAGATCAGCGCAGCTCCGGCCATTGCGGCCATCTGAGGAGTGAACCAGTGGAAGGAAGACCTCTCTCTCTGTCTCTATCTGTAACTCTTTCAAATAAATAAAATAAATCTTAAAAAAAATTATATATTTATGTATTTGAGTGATAACGAGAAGGATACATGCAAAGAAACACATAAAGAGACCTTCCATCTGCTGGTTCACTCCTCAAATGGCTGCAACAGCCATTAACCAGTCAAACCAGTAGCGAGGAATTCCATCCTGGCCTCCTACAGGGGTGGCGGATGTCTACATACTTGGACCATCTTCTGCTGCCTTTCCCGGTGCATTAGTAGGCAGATTGATTAGAACAGAGCAGCTGGGGCTTGAACAGACACCATATATACAATGCCAGCACTTGCAAGTGGCAACTCAACCCACTGTGTAACAATGCTGGTCCTTAATTTGTATAAAATTTATCTTCCGTATGTTGCCCTTCTAGAAAAGAACTACACTCCTGTCAAGCGCCATGGAAACCAGCATGGTCCAGTGCTTAAGGCCATTAATCTTGGTGAGTTTCAAGTCTTCACTCAGCCCAATTGTAATATGATCCCAGGTGTGAGGAACAGAGCTTGTGCTTCCATAACCATAAATAATGATGGCATGGTAAATCCTAACAATTTAATTTTATGACATAAAGCTTCAAGTAAAGGATTTGCACACTAACTCCCTGTAATGTTTGGGTAGATGCTGCTAATCCTAGCCACAAACACAGAACTGCCAACTACTGATCACACCTGTAAATGAATTGCTGGTTCTTTAATCATGTGGCTCAAGAAATATATAGATCAAATATTGGAGACTGACTCCTTGAGTCCAATATCTGGCTTTTCAGCTAACACCAGAGGTTGTTATAGGTGAATGGAAAGCTTAGATATGATTTGCTGATTCTGTATCTATTAGTTTTCACCAATAATGTGACTCCAGCAGGCCTGGAGTAACATGCCTTGTTTGCATGTTACATTTGCTTACACAGCAAGGTCCATGTATACACTTCATGTTAAGAAATATATCATTAAAATTACTTTCTGGATGATTCCAAGTCCCTCTTCTAACACATATCCCACCCAAATTAATTTGTCATGGAATAGGTACACTGTCATTCTTTATAGTTTTATCTTATATACATAAACTTATAAATTTTTAAAATTTTTGATGATCAATTATGGCATTTCTAGTTTTATTTTTTCTCTTACAGTTGGTGCTGCCTAAGGCTTTTATAATTGTTTTCTAAGTCTCCTGGTGCACATGTATGGGCTTTTTGTTCTAGAATGCTTACTTGAGAATGGAATTTCTGCTTTGTAGAACCTATATTTCAGATACTTAATAGGACAGTGCAAAACTTCCTTCCAAAAACTGAAACTAAGGATGAAAGAATTTTCATGGTTTGTCCTATTCACTACACTTTATCAAAGTATAAAATTATCTTTTTTTGCTGATTATCAAGTAGAAGCCTTTTTTTAGTTTTATTTTCCTTTTCATTATTACTGATGAGATTTAGTACTTTTTAATTTATGGCACAACAGCATTTTTTCTTCTGTGGAAGACTTACTCAAGTCTTCTGCCAGTTACTGATCCCATGCTATGACTTTTCTATCTCAGACACTGTAATATTCTTATAAGAAAGTTTAATTTGGGTCTTTTTAAATGAAATTACTTGTCTCTTAATTATTTCAATAAGTAGAATATAGCAATAATACAAATTTCAATTATCTGGCTCCCTAAGATATTTTTACATGGTATTTGCAATACCATGGTGGTACTTATTGCCTAGTAGCATTGCCTATTTTTGAGTATTCAATCAAATGTCTCATGAGTTATGGGTGTTTCCAGTTTGTTTCATTTGAGTATTATTTCTTGCCTTTGTGAATGCCATGTATTCTTCCTTCTAGTCTGTTAAATGAGTCTTTGTTATTTTCTTCACTTGCATGACCTGAATGGGAGGAATTCCACTAATTACTCAAGGAGGACCCTTGATGTCTCCAGTTCTCTCTCTCTTCTTTCTCTCTAGGCTAAATGCCAGTCTCTGGATTTGGTTTTGATTTCTGTTTTCTTTTTCATTATTCACAAGTAGAAAAAAATTTAAGTAATTGTCTTCTCAGTTCCTCATTTATTGCCTCATTTACTCTGTCTTATTGCCTTCTTGAACTCCAAAGAGACATACCTCTGAAAAAATTCCATAAAATGCCTTTATTTATGCCTAATATTCTATATTTTTCAATGCCTAATATTCCATATAATGCCTTTAATATTTCCTTTCACTTTATCCCTTTGGGTTATGTTGTGGATAATTGATTTTTCTCTATTTTCCTTGCAATAATCCTCATTTAACTCATTTAATATGTTATTTGATCTATATTTATTTAATATAATGATTTATAAAAGCTCTATTTTGTTACTTGAAAATTCTGATTTTTTAGAAAGATTATTTATTTATTTGAAAGAGTTACAAAAAGAGAGGGAGAAAAAAGAGGAGAGTGAAAGAGAGAGGTCTTCCATCTGCTGGGTAACTCTCCAGGTTGTCACAACGACCAGGGCTGAGTCAGGAGAAAGCCGAGAGCCAGGAGCTTAATTTGGGTCTTCCATTGGGGTGGAAGGGGCCCAAGCACTTGGGTCATCTTCTACTTCTTTTCAAAGACCATTATCAGGGAGCAGGATTGCAAGTGGAGCAGCCAGGAGACAAACTGGTACCCATATGAGATGATGGTGTCACAAGTGGCAACTACCTACTATCTCACAAAACTGGCCCCAGTAAATCTAATTAAGTATCTCATTATCTTTCTTTTTTTTAAAGTTTAAAGAAAATGTATTTTTTTACTGTATATTGTGTTTCTGGAAAATTTTATATCTAATTTTGATATGATAATGTAAAACTTTTTCTCCCCTATCTCTGCTAACTTTGGTGAACTAATGGAGTATTGTTTCATGTAATGTTTGAAGAATTGAATATGAACTGCCCATTTTTCCTAGAAATTTATGGCCATATTTTAAAGAGAAAATTGAAGTACCATTTCTATAGAAATAATTTAGTTTTCTCTCAGTAGTAAACTAGGTGACATTTTAAAGAAAAAAATTTATTGATGTTTTCAGAGCAGAGCATTAGTATGGATTTTGATCAAAGCCTTACAATGATAATTTTGTGCTTGCAAACTCCCAGAGCATATCTTCTCTCATCAATTCAATGCGAAGTTCATAACAAATTACTGTATTTCAAAGTGGGGTTATTTCTCTTTTATCTGTGCACTCAGTCTGTAACCCTGAGGACCCCAAGTTTATGGAAAGTCTTACCTTTTTATTGGGATCTTTTATGAAATTTCTAATATTGGGAAGATCTAGGTGGTGGAATGTAGAGTCAGGTTTTACAGAAACATGGCTTTAGCTCCAAAATGTCTTCTAGTTTTCCAATACTCACTTTGTTTCTTAAATGAAAGTATTTTAGGAATATATCTATTCAATTAAATTCCCAAAACACTTACTAGTAACTTCTAAGTCTAAGACATTGCTTTATCACATGGTGATATTCCACAGACCACATCTGTGCTGTGTGCATATATATCTATATTGCCCTTGGTGATTGCTTGCTCATAGTTTATTTTCAGATTTTTATCATTCAAACTAGATATAATCAGGCTTAAAGACACTTTTCCTTCTCAATGACATTCTAAGCAGAGTGCTTGTCCTCTGATAAAGATGCAGAGAGTTTATTGAGTGGGGAGAAATATAATATTGGTTGTTCAGAATGAGAATTGTCCACCAAACAAGTCCCCTTACATATCTCTTCTCAAGGCTTTAAATTTCCTGCATCTTCACACTAGCTTTGGTCCAACAGTCTTAGGATTTAAAAATATCAATATCTTCCCACGTAACTGGGTCCTTTCTTTTTCTTCTTGAGGCAGATACAATCATGCATTTTGTATGCTATCAATACACGAATCTTTGCTGCTTGTTTTCTCAGCAACTTAGGTCTGTCTTCTGATTTTGAGAAGTGAATGGGACTCTGGGATTTCATTTAGTATTTTTCACTTTTATCATAATTAATAGTAAAAATTTTAAATATTCAGAAAGAAAATGTGCAAAGCATTTTTTTTTGTTGAAGATTGGAGGTTATAATTTTAGAAAACCTTATCCAAATATTCCTGAATATTGTTCAGTATGTCTTAAGAAAACTAAGAAAATCTGCCACACATTTTTAAACAGATTTTTTAAACATTTCAAATTAAATATATGTTCACTGCAATTTTGACTTAGAGGCTCGGTAAGCATGAAAACAGTATATTGGAGTCATCAGAAATTTCATAGTGGGGCCAGCAATATGGGACAGTGGGTTAAGCAGTGACTGGTGATATTGGCATCCCATATCAGAGTGCAGGTTCAAGTCCCTCTGCTCCATTTCCAATCTATCCAGCTTCCTCCTAATGCATCTAGGAAAGCAGCAGAAGATGGTTCAAGTACTGAAACCCTGCTACCCATTTGAGAGACCAGGATGTGCAGTGGGAAACCAGGATGTAGTTCTTGGCTTCAGAAGCCCCATTTGGCTTTTGCAGCAATTTGGAGAGTTAACTGGCAGGTGGAAGATCTCTCTTTCTGTTGATGTGCATTCCAAATTAAAAACAAACGTGTATTCGAAAAGTATATTATGAAAGTAGCTATGTATAGATTTTTAAAAATTGCATCTAAGGCCGGCGCCGTGGCTTAACAGGCTAATCCTCTGCCTTGCGGCGCCGGCACACCAGATTCTAGTCCCGGTCGGGGTGCCGGATTCTATCCCAGTTGCCCCTCTTCCAGGCCAGCTCTCTGCTATGGCCCGGGAAGGCAGTGGAGGATGGCCCAAGTCCTTGGGCCCTGCACCCGCATGGGAGACCAGGAGAAGCACTTGGCTCCTGGCTTCGGATCAGCGAGATGCTCTGGCCGCAGCGGCCATTGGAGGGTGAACCAACAGCAAAAAGGAAGGCCTTTCTCTCTGTTTCTCTCTCTCACTATCCACTCTGCCTGTCAAAAAAAAAAAAAAAGCATCTAAATTTATTGTTTACTTCCTTTTTTTCCATGAACTTGTTAAAGTATACTAATATAATGAAAAAGAAACAAATTCTAAAATGTATGATCTTACAATATTTTGATGATATAAAAAAAGAGCTTCCTGGGGTCAGAGCTGATGTGTAGTAGGCTAAGCCTACACCTGCGGTGCTGACATCCCATATGGGCACTTATTGTAGCCTGGCTGCTCGTCTTCTGACCCAGCTTATTACTTATGGCCTAGGACTTCAGTTGAGGATGGCCCAAGTGCTTGGACCCCTGTATCCATGTGGGACACCTGGAGGAAGATCCAGCTTCTGGCTTCAGATCAGCACAGCTCTGGTCATTGCAGCCATTTGGGGAGTGGACCAGCAGATGGAAGACTCTTCTCTCTGTCTCTCCTTCTCTCTGTAACTAAGCCTCTCAAATAAATAAATTTAAAAATAATAAATAGGGGCCAGCACTGTGGCACAGTGGGTTAAAGCCCCAACCTGCAGTGCCAGCATCCTGCATGCGCACCAGTTTGAGTCCCGGCCACTCCACTTTTGATCCAGCTCTCTGGTATGGCCTGGAAAAGCAGCAGAAGATGGCCAACTCCTCGGGCCCCTGCACCAATATGGGAGACCTCGAATAACTCTAGGCTCCTGGCTCCTGGCTCCTGGCTCAGCTCTGGCTATTGCAGTCATTTGAAAAGGGAACCAGCAGAATGGAAGACCTTTCTCTCTTCTCTCTCTCTCTGGTTCTACGTCTCTCAGTAACTCTGACTTTAAAATAAATAAGATAATTCTTAAAAAATAATAACATTTCCAATTCTCTTTATATACAGAAGATCACTTCAGTATATAATTAGCAAAGACCTCATCAGTCTGCGCCCACACAGAAACGCAAAGTATAAAAATACTGTTTCAGTACCAGTCATAGCATCACTTGGCTTTAGACGACACATTAGGGACAGATCCCGATGAAAAAAAAAAAAAAACAACCTGGTGTTAAAATGGAAATGGCATAGAAAATTAATTATTTTGAAAAAAAAAATTATGTAGGATCTCTGTCTTTAATGTGCTGTACATTGCTATTTAATGCTATAATTAGTAATCCAATGGTAGTTTTTTCACTCGATGTTGCTATATGGGCAAAATGTTGAAACCTTTACCTAATATATACTAAATTGATCTTCTGTATACAAAGAGAATTGAAAATGAATCTTTACATGAATGGAAGGGGAAAGGGAGCGGGAGGGGGGAGGGTTGCGGGCGGGAGGGAAGTTATGGGAGGGGGGAAGCCATTGTAACCCACAAGCTATACTTTGGAAATTTATATTCATTAAATAAAAGTTTAATAAAAAAAATAATAACAACAAAAATCTTAAATAATTTTAAAAATCTTAAATACAAGAGCTTCTCATGATCTTTTATTCTCATGCTCTTTTCCAAGTTGTTTATATTACATAGTTTTAAAGAGAAAAGATAGTTTGAAACACTAATGAAGACTTTAAAATCACCAAATAAGACTCAATATAATCTGGGCAGGCAAAAAATTCTACGGTTTTCATTTAATTAGTCTTTCATTTTGACTTGAATAGCATAAATTCACATTCAAATGTGAATTAAATTTGAATCTGGTGAATAAACTAACCTCAGGAGTAAGAAATAATTTTTAACAAATAGGATTAAAAAGGTAAACATCATTAAAAGCTAAAATACTATCCTGAGAAATTTGTAAAGAGATTCTTACACTATTAATTAGAGTAACTAATATAAATTACTAACATGAACATTTTACCTTTTATGAGCAAGGTATTGAAGTAGTTTCTCGTAGCAGTTACCTACATTAATCCCTCCACAGGCTCATGAGAAAAGGATAATTCTTATATGTCTCTATTTAGACATAATCATTTTTGTTTGAGACATGTCGTCTTTCATACAGAGTCTTGCTTTGTTGAGTTAATAAGATAAGTCGCTAGTGATGTGGTAGCAAATGAGTCTCTCTCATAAATTTGTTAGAGGATAATAAGTTATCAATGCCATGGGTGCCTCTGGGTTTTCATTTAACTAATCAAGGTACTGGAATCAAGAGTAATAACTATAACAAAAATGATTTATGAGATCATTTAATGTATTTGGAAGAACAGAGAGGAACCAGCAAACTACAGAAAAAATATCTTAATGGAGAAGAAGTGAACCATAATGTAGGCAATTTGAATAAGACTTTGATGTGTATTGTATAACATGAACCCTCATCCCACATTCTCTCAGTATTTCCAGTCAACTATGCAATTCTTGGTAATGCATTGTTAAGTTGGAACTATTTCATGGATAGAGTTAGTGAATTATTACTCTGAGCAACTCTGATCAATTTATTTTTCAACATCTTCAAAATATTCATATCATTTTAGATGAAAAAACTTGTTCTTTAAGAGGTTTTATCATTTACTCAAGTATAATTAGTTGATGAATGATAAAGAGGAGATTTTAATGAAGGCCCTGTGACTCCTAATATAACATTCTTAATTATTGGGTAGCACTATTATTCTGAGTTTTGTTGAGGACACATGTCCCCATTAAGACTGGTATATATCTTTTTTTTTAATGAGAAAATTGAAGCTTAAAGGGATTAAATAGGGGCTGATGTTGTGGCACGGCAGGTTAGGCCACCACTTGTGCCATCTATATCCTATGTTGGAGCATCAACTTCTGGTCCATTTCCCTGTTGATGTGCCTAGGAAAGCATTCGAGAATGGCTCAAGTTCTTGACCGCTATAACCTAGATGGGAGACACGGATGGAGTTCTAGGCCCTTGGCTTTGGTCTGGACCAGTCTTGACCATTGACCATTTGGGGAGTGAACCAGCAGAAGGAGGATTCTGTCTCTTTCTGTCTGTGTATTTGTCTCTGACTCTCCCTCTCTCTGTTTCGAACAACTAAGTAAATAAATAAACCTTTAAAAATGATTAAATACCTGGCTCATGGCAACATAGTTAATATAGGGAACATTCAATATTCTTAAAAATAAATGAGAGGACGCAGTAGGTTAATCCTCTGCCTGCAGCACCAGCATTCCATATGGGCACCGGTTCTAGTCTCGGTTGCTCCTCTTCCAGTCTAGCTCTCTGCTGTGGCCCGGGAGTGCAGTGGAGGATGGCCCAAGTGTTTGGACACCTGCACCTGCATGGAAGACCTGGAAGAAGCTCTGGCTCCTGGCTTCGGATCGGTGCATCTCTTACCATTGCGGCCATTTGGGGGGTGAATCAACAGAAGGAAGATCTTTCTCTCTGTCTCTCCCTCTCACTGTCTGTAACTCTACCTCTCAATAAATAAATAAATAAATAAATAAAATCTTAAAAAAAAAAAAAAGAAATGAGAGGAGACTGCAGTATCCTGTGTAATATTGCCTGAGGGAGAACCTTGAGGACCACACTGACTTTGAGTATAGCCTGGAGCTCCGGCAGGGAAGCATGGTGCCTATACATGGTCTACTGCCCTCCCCACCCCCAACGCTCTGTCAAGGGCTCCTGGAAATAGCAGAGAGGAAGTACCATCTTGAAAGGTGTGTACAGGATGTTAAGGCTTGTGTGCATGCGACTATGGGATTCTTTTTTCTGAGGGATAAATCTGTAGCATTCACTGAGCTTGAATCTGGCCTGGAGGGTTGGAAGAGGACAGGGCAACTATTCAAATCTTTGAGACACTCTCCTCCACTCTATATAACTGGCACCTGAACAAAAACTACCAAGATGGAACACCAACAGGCTGCTGGCTCAAGAAATGCCTTGGCTCTCTTCATGGATGGAGCAGCCTCTCTGGACTGAGTGTGGACCCCTGCTCCATGTGACTATGGGAGCCATGAGTACTGACTGTGTGAAATTTGTGACTGCACAATAGAGTGTGAAGTGTAGCTACTTCTCTGTGTAATCACTGTGTCTGGTTTCAGAGGCTTAGAATTCCCTGAGTGCCTGGAGTGGATCATTGCAGAGGGTTCTGTGCTCACACTAAGGACTACGCTGCTCCTTCATGTGGTTCTGGTGAATGTGTGGAAGGGTTGTGTAGACTCTGTAGGCTCATGCTGGGCATTGATCTCTTCAGCAGAGAGTAGATGAGGCAGTGATCACACCAGCTCACATGGTCATACCCTCCTTTCTGCTGCTACTAGAGGAGATCTACCATTCCCAATGTGAGAGTCATTCATCCTGTATTCTTGTACCATACACAAGCACTGACCAGACTTCCATGGCCCCACTCAGCACATGCCTCTGAATATCCAATTAAGGAACAGACACTCCATTAAGCCACATAGGTGTATTTCAAAGATAAAAGCCATCAGAGGAGAAAACAAACAGGTGGTTACACAAATGCCAAAACAATAAGTGTAGGGAGTAGGAGATGGGCTGGTTTGCAGGTGGGAGGGTGGTCATAGGGGGAAAGCTGCTATAATCAAAAGTTGTACTTTCAAAATTTATATTTATTAAATATAAATTTTCTAAAAAATGTAAATGTAGGATCATGAGAAACACAAACAAGGAAGGCGATATGACTACCCCAGAGGAACACAATAACACTTCAATACTAGAATGTGTAGACAGAGATTGATGAAATGAGTGAAAATGAATTTAAAAAATTATCATAGATTACTCAAAAGCAATGAGAAGCAAATTAATAACTTAAAGAAATCCATGCATGAAATGTATGTAAAATTTTTCAGTAAGATAGAGATATTGAAGAGAAATCAAACTGAAATATTATAGATCAAAAATTCAATATGCCAGATTAAAAATACAATGAAAAGCTGTAACAGCAGATTTGGTGAGGTAGAGCATAATTTTAGTAAGTGTCCATCTTGTTGCAACAGAGTAACACAACATTTCACAGAATATTTTTTAAAACACAAGCATGAAAAGAATTTGCTGGAAAGATATGGCATGATCTATAATATTAAAAGACTTGAAAAACAGGCTTAGCTACTGGGCAACTGCCCAGAGCATCTAGGAAGTGGGAAAGAGAGCCAACATCATTCTTGGGGGATCTTCTGGTTACTACTGTTGGCACTAAAGCCGCTGAGCACTTATCACTGTCTCCACTACTTGACCATCCCAGTGATGACTGCCAAAACTGCATGAAAAATGACTGCATATACACATGCCATTTGGTAGCTAATTTTTCAGAATTTAAACCTGGAAGTGTAAGCATTTAATTTTTAGAGTCAGAATAGCTATTCTCTAGCCAACCACAAAGCAGAAAGAAAAGTTTAATTGACTTTTTCAGATGTAACATCTTCCACTAAGGCATGCACAGTTGAAGATAACTTGGAAGTAGAAAGCTTGTTCTAATTATGGAGGACATAAAATTGCAACCACAACATCCCTCCTAAATAGTATTCTTCAACACAGTAACATTATTCTTAAGGGATTCCCATTTTTTCCCGTGGAATCCTTAGTGCAGCTTCAGGAGACTCTTCAATTAGAGACCATCATATTTATAATTATTTCCATTTTATTTTTTGCAGAATGTTCCTCTTCTCTAACCCTAAAGGCACTTTCTATCTGCTCTCCAGTGGAGATAGCACTCATCTTCATAGCCTCAATTATTACCTATGAGGATGGTAAGAAAAACACTACGCTAAGCAAAAGAAGCTAGAAACAAAAGAGTTCAATCCTATGTTTCCATATATATTAAATTTCAGAACAGAGTAGTTAGTCTGTCACCATAGAAATTATAAAGCAGGTTTCTGGAGAACAAGAAAGAGAGATTGACTAGTAAGCAACAGCAAAAAGAATACTTTGGTGTGATAAAAATATTTTTCATCTTGTTTTCAATGGTGATCATAGCTTTAAATTATCAGAACTCAATAAAGTGAATATCTAAAGTCAGGCATATTTATGTTACATTTAGTTAGACTTGACTTATTATGAACACATACACATGTATAAACACGTGTACATATGGGAGTGTTTAAAACTAGAACTGACCACTGTAACTCCATATTGCCAAAATCTAAACATCCAACAAAAATATTAAGATTAAAAAAGTAAATTGTGGTTTACACTTTCTATTTTAAGCTTGTTTTATTCCTTAGACTTTGAAACTATAAGAAAAACACTTAAAGGAAACATTTTGGATATTGAAATAAGCAAAGGCTTTTTGGATTAGATTGTAAAACACAGGGCACAAGAGAAAATATAGTTAAGTGGGATTTCATGAAACTAAATAGCTTCCGTATAGCATAGGAAAAAATCAACAGAATGAAGAGACAACTTTAGCTGGGATGGAAGGGGATGGAAGATTTATCTCTCTTCCTCTGACTTTGTAACTCTTTTTTCAAATAAATAAAATAAATCTTAAACAAAACAAAAAATAAGTCAGGCAGAGACAGAAAAAAATTATAATTATATAGTAGTAACACATTCTGAGTTGTCTTGCACAATATGGTGACTATAGATAATATTAATGTATGTATATTTATGAATAAAAAGAAAAGAGCCTGAAAGGTAACATTTTGGATGTTTTCACCATTTAAAAATGTTAAATGTTTGAAAAGGTAGGTATATGTACCCTAATTGTTCCTCATACAATGCATACAAGCATCAAAACCTCACAAAGTACCTCATAAATATGTACTACATTAATGTGCCATTTAACTTTTCTAAATAATAAAACAATTAGTGGGGGCTGGTGCTGTGGGATAGCAGGTTGAGCCACTGCCTTTAGTGCTGGTATCCTGTGTGGGAGTGATTAGAAGTACTGGCTGTCCCAACAGCTTCCTGCTGGTGCACCTGGGAAAGCAGCAGAGGACAGCTCAAGTGTTTGGGCACCTGCACCCACATGGAGATTGGAGGAGGCTCTTGGCTCATGGCTTCAGACTGGCGCAGCTCCAGCCCTTGAGACCATTTGGGGAATGGACTAGTTGATGGATGATCTCTTTTTCTCTCTCTTTTTGTATCTCTCTCTCTTTGTCACTCTGTAACTCTGCCTTTCAAATAAATAAATAAACCTTTAAAATATAATTAATCGCTTTTAATGAAATTGGGGTCCAAGTCTATATAATGAGAATTCATGAATCTTATACCTTTCACACTATTAAACTTTAACCTCAATGTAATTGTTGATTTATACATTAAGACTTTTATATCAAGATAGGTTAGCTTATGCTGTGAGCACAAATAGCCCTTATTCTCAGTTACTAAGTACAATGAAGTTTATTTCTTGTTAGGTACACATATCTAAAATGACTGATAGGGGATTTGGTCAGCAGAATCTTTTGGTAATGAGCCTTTCACAATGACCAAACAGAGAAAATGAAACTTTATAGCCTATGACAATGAAGTCTCCAGTAAGAAAGTGAGGTGCTTGCAAGGACAGCTCTGTGGTGCAGTGGTTATCCCATTTCACAGCAGTGGTCCAAATCCTGGCTATTTCAATTCCAAACCAGCTTCCAGCTAATGCACCTGGGAAGGTCAAGGAAGATGGTTCAAATCTTTGTGTGCCTGCCAATCACATGAGAGATTTAGATGGAATTCCTGGCTCATAGCTCTGTCCTGGCATAGTCTTCGATATTGCAGGCATTTAGGATGTGAACCAGTGGATGGAAGGCATCTCCCTCTATTTCTCTTTCCCACTCTCTTTGTCAGTCTTCTTTTCAAATAAATAAAAACTAAATGAATGAAAGAAGGAAACCAAGGCAATTTGGTTCTACATACAGTCCATCAATCAGAATAAATTCATGTGCGTTATCATTTTAGAGAGTGTATCTTCCACATGGCTGGAAGGCCAGGGTGGTGATTCAAATATTGGTAAACAATGGTAATGATAATAGTTAGCTAGCTTTCCATTTACTAATTTTAGGAAGTGAATAATTTATCAGCAATCTTTGAATTGCTTAAATGACTTTATATAATGCCTCCTCTGCTTGCACTAAAATATCAGCTGTTCATAATTACAGGACAAAAATTAAAAGAACAGAATAAATGGAGTCTTCAGTGAATAATAAGCTTTCTTTGTGTTCATTTTGTAGGTAAAGGTTAGCAGAGAAGCAAGATTTATTTGCATGCAAAGCCAAAGTACAGACTCACAATGGTGTGCAGGCATGTTCAAGACAGAGCTACATAAAACACGCTTATGTCCACTCCTTCATTTTATCAAGAGTCATAGGTGGTAGAGAGTAGTATTGGGGGTAGGGACTTTAGTCCCCCCGACTCCTCATTTCCTTGTTATGTTTTGGAAATGCCACAAATGGCACTCTTTCAGGTGTGTGACCTGAGTAGGGGTGTGAGCCATAGTAATTTTATTATAATGACATTGTATTTAGCTAAAGTCATTATGGGTATGCTATTGGCTGCCTTGTTGACTATTTTTAGCCTGTACTAGTTTTAAGCAATCAAACTACAGAAGCGGTGGTTTTTCATTGCATGGGAGTGGCAGTAAGGTTTGATTTGTGGAGGCAAGGCTGTCATGCAGGGAAGGCTGCAGGGAGAGACTGATAACCTCAGCTCATCCTTGCCTCAGTTTGAAGATCCTCAGTGGTTCAAGTGCCCTAGTGATCACTGAAATCAAAATATTTACATAGAAACTTGAAAAAGTCAAATTGAAACTTCAAGGTCCCTTCTTACTTTCCTTAATTGCCCCTGATAAACAATTAAGATAATACCTATTGTAAAACACAAAATTTAAATGAAATAAAAGAAAAAAAAATCAACTTCCTGATCCCAAGCAATTATAGTAGTTTAATTTTTTTCTTGTTTACTTGTCATCCATTATCTATTTGTAGACATACTTTTATATTCTATTAAATGTAAAGTAGACGTAGTTAGTGCTTTTTCTTTTATTGAGCAGTATGTATCATAAATATTTTTATATTCAAATGGAACACTATGAAATTTGGGCTTATTTTAGAAACATAAGATCTATATTTCTCAGTCTCTATACAATAAGGTTTACTAAATTTTGACCAGTAAGAAGCAAAGCCATAAATACTATTAAAAATTCCTTTTAATAGTTTTACTGAGAACTGTCTTTGAAGGAAATACTTAGTCCCTTATTTATTTCTTTCCTTATACAGAATTTAGAAATGATTTTCTAATTTTAAAAAACCACCCCAAGTATTAGGCTAGTAAGAATCTAAGTACAGGAAGAGAAGTCCTACACTGAAATATCTCAAGAGATAAACAGCTAATCTATTTATCCAGTACTTATTTTATTTGTTTCTTTGATTTCATTATAATTTTGCTTCATTGCATGTGGTGGAACTGGCAGAAAACAGAAATTCAGAATTCTGCACCAATAAAAATATTTGATACTTTTCTAAGCTTTTAGAATTGCATATGTTTAAAAATTTCCAATAAGGCTGGCAATGTGGAGTAATGGTTTAAGTCTCTGTCTATGATGTTGGCATCCTATGTAAGTGTCAATTTGAGTGCTGGTTGCTCCATTTGCAATCCAGCTTCCTACCAACATGCCTTGGAAAGCCAGGGAAATGGCCAAGAGACTTGGCCTACTCCTGCATCTACATGGGAGATTCAAATGTGGTTCCTTGCTCCCAGCTTCAGCCTGGCCCAGCCCTAGACATAGTGGCCATTTGGTTATTGAATCAGTGGATGGAAGTTCATTCTCTCTCTCTTTTACTCTCTCCATCCCTTCTTTCCTATAACTATACCTTTCAAATAATAAGCAAACAAATAAATAAATCTTTAAAGTAGTTACAATGGTACAAAAGGAAGGAAAGAACAATTAAAAGCCATGCACGCCTTTCTTGGGCCTTCAGAATTTCACAGTCATTGCTCCATTTTCTTCAGAGGTTCACTGTGAATCAACATGGCTCTGAGGAGTACTGAGGGATGACTTACATTATTTCTCCCTCTCAATGCTGGAAGTTCTCTTTGGATTTCAGTTTGTCTTAGCACAGACAAATGCAAATCATATATTCCTTTATTGAGGTGGGTCCTATCAATCTAACAAAGTTCAATTCTTTAAAATCTATTTTGTATACTCTGTAAGCATTATTTTGTGTCACTAGATCAGCTTTTTTAAAAAAATCATATAATGATAACTCCAAAAGGAGTAATAATATTTGAATGCTGATTTAAGCTTATGGGTAATGGGGAAAAATTCATATAAAAGTAATATGACTTCAGTTTCTCTATAATTTAAGAAGTTTGTTGACTAAACAAAAGCTAAACCAAAACAATTTATCCCCACAATATGTTTTCTGAGTTTGAGAAAGAAACACATGTTTTGGAGGGTATTTTCAAAGCTGAAAATATCATGGTCTACTCTTTTAAAAAAGTTTAAGTCTTCACTTTATTTATTTGAAAGACAGAGAGACCAAGACAAAGAGAGACAGACAAAAGAGAGCTCTCATCCATTGGTTCACTCCCCAAATGGCCATAATACACAAAAATGAGCTTGGTCAAAGTCCGTAGCTGGGAACTCAATCCAAGTCTCTCAGGTGGCAGGGACCCAATTAACTGAGCCATCATCTGATGCCTCCCAGGGTATGCATTAAAAGGAAGCTGGAAGAGGGCGGCATAGAGCCAGGAGTCAATCCTAAGCTGTACAATGTGAAAAGTATACCCCATTTGGCATCTTGACCCTAGCCAAATGCCACACTGCCTCAACTCCTTTAGTCTACTTGTGCATCTAGTTGATAATTTGATTATATATATAATTCTGGGTGAATGTTACTTTCCTTTGCTTTAATTTCTTTAGCTTCCAATGTAGCTGTAGAGAAGTTGCATGTCATTCTGTCCACAGTCTTTGAATATCAGTAACTGATTTTTTTAATGCCTCAAACCCCTTAAAAAAACTCCTTAAAATAATTTGTTTACTTTCTGTACTGTAAAATTTCAGGATGGTAAGAATTGATATTGTTCTTTCTCCGTTTTCTTTGTTGGAGAAACAGTGGTCCTTTACAATTAGAAACTTACCTCTTTCAGTTCTCGTGACATTATAAAGTTATTTCTCTTTAATTGTTAGTCTTCTATTTTGATGTATCTATCTGGAATTTCTATTATTCATGAAACATATGAAAACAATGTTTCAATAATTTTGTTCTTACTCTCCTAATTTTCAACTTTCATGCTCTACTTTTTAGAAAATTTGTCGACTTTTTCTTTCACCCTTTTACTTAGTGTATCATATTATTAACTTCTTTGAGCTCTTTTTGATATTTGTGTTACTTGATATATTATATTTTCTTACATCTGTAATATTTTATTTTATTGATAGGAAATTCTAATAGTTATTTTAAAGTTTTTATTAACTCATAGACTCTGCTCCCTGCAAGATGTTTTTATTATTTTTTTGGATATCCGCTTCATTGCTTTTTTATGTATTACAGAGGTAACTGAAATGCCTAACAATATCTGCATGTTCCTATCTGATACTGAATACTAAATGATCAATGACTCAGTGTCTGTGCATAGGGATTGTTAACTGTGAACCTCATTATAGTGTATACTGCTTGTACAGTTTCACTGAGGAAACTTTATGTTAGATTTCATATTTTTAGGGTCATATTCCTCATAGAAACTTCTTCCAATCTCATGTCTGGCACATATAAGCTGTATATAAGTCTTTCTAGAATTCATTAGAAGAAGCAGAGGTGACTGGGTGTTTCAACATTATATATAACAACAAATTTTAATTACTCAGCCCCTTTTATATCTACACCTGGGACTACCATTGTACTCAGTGTCTCCATTTTGCTCTCTTAAAGAATAAAACTCCAAACCTCTGATAAAATAAAGGAAGAGAAACTACCTTGAAGTGCAGCATGTGTGAAGATCTTTAATAAGATAAATAAAGATATAATAAGATATAATAAGATATAATAAGATAAATAAATATTCCAACTGTTCTTACTTAGTTTAATCTTTCTTTCACTCTCTCTCATCTCCCTCAGAAATACTAGATGCTAAAAATCTCTGAACCTTTGGATTTCTGGAGGATAGGATATGTTACTTCAATGGTAATACCATCGCTAATGCCAAAGCAGCACAAATATCTTTGTGGAGACTCATTTTTACTTAAAGGACGTAGGGTTTCCAAGGTGTCTAATATGCTGCAAGTTGCTTTGCAGGTTTTCATTTATAGTCCATGAAAAGATATAATCACAAGTCATCCTGAACTATTCCATCTACTACTGCAAAGGCAATCACCCTGGACTTTATTTTAGTACTACAATTTCCACTAAGGATGATCTTCAGCCCATTACCGTAACATGTGATGCATTGTGGTTGCATGTTTCTGGATTGGGTCTATGTGACATTGCAATTCCCTCTACCTGTGATGACAAGTTTTTTCCTTCTTGCATAATCATTTTTTCTTAAAAAAAAATTACCTGATTTCCCTTGCTCAGGGTCATGGCTTTGAGAAAGGGATCTCTGTGGTCTGCTTATGTGCTACAAATAAACAACTTTGTGTTTCAAGTCCTTCTAGTACATTTAATTGAACTTGCTAGGGTGTAGGCTCACAGTTTTGGATGGGTAACACTAACACCATGACTTCAGAATTTACAAATTGACCTTTGGGATTTGGTTTCTTTGGGTATGGTAATTCATTTGTCCTTTACATATTTGTTCTACAACTCATAAAATTCTTTGGATGTTTCCTCTCCTCTTCTCTGTGCCTTGTTAAGTGTTTTGCAATTAACAAAAATGTTTAAATCTGATTACTGCCATTTCTGGGAAAGGGATATACTTCCTTTTGTCTTCCTTGTGAAGCCCTCAAAATTTTTGATAAATATGAGTGTTGTGTATTCTTTGAAAATTTCAATATTTTTATAATTAATTTATAAAATGAAAATCATTTAAAAATAAAATGTTTATAAAGCGAGCTACCAGGACAAGTGGTAGAGAGACAGAAAAAAACTTACTGTGAAGGTATACAAGTGTTCTCATTCTGACAATAAGGATTATGTGATTTGGTTAGTAACTGACGTAATAAGTTAAACTGAACTCCACAGGATCTATTTTGTGTTTTAACATAAATATTTAGTTCTTTGGTTTAATTAGTCTTAAGTAAATAATATTAACTTTTCTAATATAAATTAAGAAAAACTCTCATAATATTTAAAAATTCTAAATTATGCAATAACTTTTAGAGAACAGAAATAGCGGGTGAATTAATATAATCATGGCCACTTCTCTTGTCCACACATGGTTTGTGAGAAGCCAAGGAGAAAATGCTCTGAAATTACCATTATCTGTTTTGCTTTTCCCTTCTTCTCTCCCTTTCTTTATCCATCTGAACTTTTTCTCAGACATAAATTTTTGCCAAGTTAATAGGAGTGCAAGTAGAATTCAAGAAAGGAAGAAGGAACTGAATGCTATGGATTTAAAACTTCTTGACAAAACACAGCTGCTAATGTTGGAGGACATTTTATTGAAAATACAAATCCCCACAAATAGCACCTGACATCCAATAGTTTTAAAGCTGACAAGACTGTATTGTGAGTATTCTAACTGAAAATTTAACAACTGCAGTAAATGTCAATTACATAAATGGTAAAATGATACACTCTAGATTTATGTAGCACAAACTGAGCTCATGGTGGGAAAATAAGCATAAATTGTTATCTAGGAATTTTTTACTCTATTTGTGAAAGTTTTTGCAAAACGCTTTACTGTGAATGCAGCCACTATTTTCCATTGGAGAATAATTAATGGAGATGGAACTGGAAATCATAATGTGATGCTAAATAACTCAACAGCAAAATTGTGGGACCAGTGTTGTGGTTCAGTGGGTTAAACCACGGACTGTAATGCTGGCATCCCACTTGATCTCTGGTTGCAGTCCTAGTTACTCCACTTCTGATCCAGCTCCCTATTAATGTGCCAGGGAAAACAGTGGGAAATGGTCCAAGTGCCAGGGCCCCTGCCACTAATGTGGAAGACCTAGATTTAGTTCCAGGTTCCTGATTTCAGCCTTGCCAAGCCCCAAGCCATTGTTGCCATTTAGGTGGTGAAATATGTAATTCCTATCTCTCAAAGACTTCCCATCTTCTCCCAACTTCAGCAGTATTACCTTGAAAAGAATTTATGTATTGCAAAAGTATCCCAAACCAGGGGAAAAGAAGAAGTTATGTATTGTAGCATCAGGGTTAACCTCACTCCTGCATGCATTACTTAACAAACACAATGACTACTTTCAGAACATCCTTAAATTGTTCAAACATAATAATTGACACTAATAAGTACATGGAAACATCATTCATTTTCAACTTTTAAAAGTATAAAAATAGTTTTAAAAATCTTTAGATATTATTTAGGTGATTGGTAATGAATTTTAGGATTTGAGCATTTATGCAATTCATTGCCATTTTAAAAGACTTAAAGCCTGAGGATGATGGAACTGCCTGAGAGAAAACTGAGAATTTCAGAAGAAATTAATATTTTAAGCTGAGGAAAGTGAATTGTTAATAAAACAATATTAGTATAAATTGATTGAGCAGTAATTATGTAACAGACAGGATTGTCAATGTTTGATGAGAATTAGCCAATTTGCTTCTCAAAGCCACCATTTAGCATAGGTATTATTATTTTCCCCATATCTGAAATAAAACATATTTATGTTAAGCAATGGTTGGGTATTAAGAGAGCTTGGATATCATGGTGGTCTTGGTTTTGGCTGAGGCATAGGGCTCAACTATTTTTACTTTTGTTTTGTAAGATGAGATGCCATGTCAAAGAAGCTTGAATTTGCCTTTCAGTTCTAAAAATCTACTGTGATTTTAAACTTTTATTTGATATATTGGATGAAAATATGTTATCTAATTTAGATATTTTCTGCTTTTTTAATGGACTGTGCCTCAAGTTCTTTTTTTAAATTATTACTAAAAATTGTAATCATAGCACATTTCTTAGAGGACTGATTGGAAAAAGAAATGCACTATTATAATGAGTCAATACAGATAAGGACTTAAAATAGTGCCTGGTCTGTAACAAGCATTAAGGAAATTTGAGCTGATTCTAATTTTGACTGAATATCAGTGTCTAAAAATGTATTCTGTGAAATTTTAAATATATTGCATATCTTCCTTTGCAACCTACCCTTAATGTTTTAACAGGACTAAAATATTTCAACTGCTATCAATAGTAATAAACTTAATCAACTACAGATTTTAATACAATCAACAGCTTAGCATCATGTATTATTCATTATTAACACTTAGTAATATCAGGACTGTTCAATTCTATTATCTCACAATACACTTGGAATGTTATTTCTCCTGAATATCCTTTATCTTCAATTTTATACTCCTTCTCAACATTCTTTTGAGATAACCAATTTAGAACATTCATATACATTTTATTTATAATCTGTAATTTTCTGATTTATAAACCTCTCTACCAACTGATCCTACAATATTATAATGTTGCTTTTATCCACTTCTGCTTTTAGCCTCTGCTTTCCATAGCCACTCACCGCTGAAAGTCTCACAGATATTCTATCCTGTCTAATTTTCAAAATCACTTATGACAACATTAGAAAGCTCTATAGATCAATAACTAAGACTCTCATGTAACAAGACCACACACTACAAATACTTTATAACTCCTTACATAAGATGAAATCTGGTAGCCAATAGAATTTTCAAATCCCAATTTTCTCTAAACAATTTTATGCTAAATCTTTTGTTCATTTCTTATTGCTAGCATTTCGCATTCAGTCCTTATAGTTGGATGCCTAAGCCAGATGATGGTAGAGATGCTAGTCAGGCATTTGCTCACCCATGCCCTTTTCAGCTTCTTAGCCAAGGAATTCTCAGCTGGTAGGCTGGCTACTTTTGTTTCTTTGCTATCTTAGAGTTTCATCACCTTGATTTTCCTTATCCCCTTCATTGCAGTCCTCTGTAGGCTGTTTTTGGTGAGGAGGACCCCTGCAGAATTGAGGAATGTAAGGAAGATACACAATATGTCTCACTGGTCTACCTTGTTCTGAGCCCTGGTTGCCAGCACTTCCTATCACAGCACAGAAGGCTGGCAACACCATGATCCATTCCCTTGGGGTCTCCATATATTCTAAGGTGTGAACCTTTGCCTGCGGTAGGACTGGCATGGTTGGGCCTGGCCTTTAGGAGTGATCCCTGATTCCTCATCTTTTCCCCAATCTCACTGCTCTGGTAACTCTTCTGGTCATTGCATGGAGGACCACTACAACAGAGAGAGTCTGTAATGTTTAGGGCTGTGCCCTGGAGCTCTAACAGGGCCTCATAACATTTGCTGCCTCCACACGCTTTTTGTCTTCAACAACTTCCAAAACCACAATCTCTGAGTCTCTTACACTGAGAAGGGACTTCTGGGGTTTTTCTTCTTTATGACAGTCTGGCAGACAAATGTGTCGTTTTTTGGTTCCATTCTTGTTGATAAAACCATATCCATTTCTTAGATTGAACTGTTGTGTTCCCAAAAACTCTTGGTGATGACTTTTTTGTCCCCACCTGCAGGCACCTTGACCTCAGTGCTGGATTTGGTTTCTTTGCCATGCTCTAACATTACTAAAACCTAGCAACATTGGACAGTAGCAGCATTCAGTTATTAGCAATGAGTTTGTTCTCCACATTTCTCTCTCAAATTGGAATAGTTGTTGAAGTCTAGACATGAATCGACTGACCACTTGGGATAACACATTTGTCTTAAAGGTAATATGTTATGTGAGATTCCCTGCTACTTTCTATCACATCTTAAGATGAAACATATGAGTTTTAGTTCCACAGGGAGATGTTCAAAATAATGTCAGGACAATCTAGTAGCTTGAAATTTATTCAGCTACTCCAAGTGCATTAGCTTTTGTAGTACATTCCATCAGCACTCATTTTATTTTATTTTTTTTCTGTATCTATGTGGCCAGTGTTGCTGTGGATACTGGAAAGTACTTCGAAAATCAAATCTTATATATGGTATCCCAATTCTTTCAGATATCTGTCTCTCTTACAGCTTATGCATAACTCTAGTTATTATCAAGTGTACATTTTATTTCATGTTTTAATGTGCATTCCCTTTAAAATCTTCTTGCATTTTTACTACTTGTCAACATTATCCTCGCTTCCATTACTTAATTCTACCTCTATATATTCCTCTTACTCTAAAAAATGTCTTTTGAAATTTTCCTTTGTTTTTGCACCCATGATTACTAATTTAAGATTTCCTTTTTCTGAAAACCTACAATATCATGAAGTTCATACTACAAAATCAACTTTGATTTTTTTAAAAATTATCATTTAGTAGTTTGTACCATCTCATACATTAAGTTTTTTTTTTTTTTTTTTTTGACAGGCAGAGTGGATAGTGAGAGAGACAGAGAGAAAGGTCTTCCTATTTGCTGTTGGTTCACCCACCAATGGCCGCTGCAGCCGGAGCATCACACTGATCCGAAGCCAGGAGCCAGGTGCTTCTCCTGGTCTCCCATGCGGGTGCAGAGCCAAAGGACTTGGGCCATCCTCCACTGCCTTCCTGGGCCATAGCAGAGAGCTGGCCTGGAAGAGGGGCAACCGGGATAGAATCCGGCACCCCGACCGGGACTAGAACCCGGTGTGCCGGCGCCGCAAGGTGGAGGATTAGCCTGTTAAGCCACGGCGCCGACCTCATACATTAAGTTTTAACCATCCCAAAAGTTGCTCATATAATTCAACTTTTTTTTTTTAAGATTTATTTATTTATTCGAAAGTCAGAGTTACACAGAGAGAGGAGAGGCAGAGAGATAGAGAGAGAGAGGTCTTCCATACAATGGTTCACTCCCCAATTGGCCGCAATGGCTGGAACTGCGCAGATCCGAAGCCAGAAGCCAGGAACTTCTTCTGTGTCTCCCACGCGGGTTCAGGGGCCCAAGGACTTGAGCCATCTTCCACTGCTTTCTCAGACCACAGTAGAGAGCTGGATTGGAAGTGGAGTAGCCAGGACTAGAACCAGCGCCCATATGGAATGCCAGTGCTTCAGGCCAGGGCGTTAATCCACTGCACCAAAGCGCTGGCCCCCATGTAATTCAACTTTAATAACTTGTTTTAGAAATGATTAGTGACTTATTTTACAGTAAGTAGTAAATGAATAGATATTGTATAATTCATACTAGCACAATAAATGCTAAAGGAGGTAATGTTATACATGACTCAAAAGTGGTAGAATTAGAATTTAACATTTGTTTATTTAAAAACTATCTCAACGAATAAATCTCATGAAGTAATTAGATTTTAATAATTAATTTTAGTTGCTTTTTTATCTTTTACAACTGTTTTCTTTCAGCCTTTTTCTGAGTATTGTTGGACTCTATGAGGGTGTTAAATAGGAAGATAGACTTTAGCCTATCTTTTTGAAAGGGGCTGAAAGGAAAAGACAAAAAGCTTCTACAGGAAGGACTGTCACAGCCTTAGAAGCATGCCTTGCAAGCAGCCACACTTTACACATTTTACACAAAGTCCTCCAATAAGTTTGTGGATGATCCCAGCCTTCTTGCCTTGGGGACACCACAGGAGAAGCTTCCTGACCTGACACCAAGAAGCCTACCCAGTTTGATGGCATTGGGGAATAAAACCTTGGGAGGAATTTAATAAATTTTATAGACAGGAAGCCCTTCATCCAAGAAGAAAAGTGAGTGGGAGGGAAAAAGTGGACCACATACCCACAGAACTCCAGTCTGAATGTATGTGAGTCCAGCCTGGCACACTCTCTCAGCCTCATCTGAAGAAATGCCCATATGGCCAGTCAGATGCACTTCCTTATCAAACTTTGCTACTTTGCTTACTTATCTGTCTCACATCTGAAATGAAATTCGTTTCTTGTGGGAAGACAAGGACCTCTATTCCAGTCATCTCTGCTAACAAGGGTGCTTCAAAATTTTGTGAAAAAATGGAGTTGAAAGATAAGCTTATTTTGTTCAAAAACTTTAAAATCACATGTAGTTTTTTTTTCATAATGTGAATTTTCCAACAGTATTTTGAACAGCCCTAATATGCATGAGTCTCAAACTTTTTGTGTCAACATAAACTTATCTTTTATTCAAAGTTTTTTCATAAATTTTGAAATATTTTCATATGATCTTTTCAATAACTATATTGGGGTACTTTAAATCACAAACTAAACTTTTTTTTAGTAATACAGAAATAAAGAAGGCAAACTCATTCCTAAGAAGATTAACAGCCTATGAAATGATAAAATGAATAAATGGAAATCACATCTATGATATATAACAATTCTATACAGGCTCTTTTCATAAGGAAGATTTCACAAAAATGCATGTGTGAATAATATAAATAATTATGATTTCCGTGTTAGCTGGAAATGCATTAGAACCAATGCAATCTAACTCATATCCTTTTATATATTCCTTCTTTTTTTGGCTGCAAAATATTTTCTGGGTTCTCATTAATCTATTATTTTTCCTTTTATAACATCCTGAGATTGTTGTTGTTGTTGTTGTTGTTTTTAAGATTTATTTATTTATTTGAAAGTCAGAGTTACACAGAGAGAGGAGAGAAAGAGAGAAAGAGAGAGGTCTTCCATCCACTGGTTTATTCGCCAATTGGCTGCAATGGCCAGAGCTGGGCCAATCCAAAGGTAGGAGCCAGGAGCTTCTATCGGGTCTCCCACGTGGGTTCAGGGGTCCAAGGGCTTGGGCCATTTTCTGCTGCTTTTACTGCTTTCCCAGGCCATATTAGATAACTGAATTGGAAATGGAGCAGCCAGGTTTTGAACGTGCACCCATATGGGATGCCAGCGATTCAGACCAGGGCATTAATGACTGCTCCACAGTGCAGGGCCCCAATTGTTGATTTTCTAATCTCACTGAAAAGCTACAGAGCATAGGCAATAAATATTTAGGGAACAGTTATGATTTCTGTCTTTAAGCTTGCTTTCCTTTAATTTAAATTTACAAATGAACCCTTAGTCCAACTTGCATGTCCACTAAACTACACCACCATGGAAGACTCCCTGAAATAACAAAAGAATTAATGTATTTGCATATTTTTGCTGAGTTAAATTCTCACTTAAGACTCAGGATTATACAAAGTACCAAATTGGATAGGGAAAGGTATTCTAATGTATAACATTTTGTGAATAAAACTAGAAATGGGAAATTTTTGAACTTTAGAGGACATCCTTGGAAGTAATTTGCCTTTGTAAATTCATTGCAGGGTTGCAATAAACAAATTAGTTATGATCAGCACATTGATATTCTTATTCTCTGTAGGCTCATCTAGGAATAGTTGACTTAGTACCTAGGTTTCTATTATCTGATCTCAATTGTTGCATACCAGAGTGTACCATCTCAAAACATGATTGTGAATTTATTTGATGCATGCCACTCCAAAATATGATACTTTAGTATATCAATAATTTTAAGCTGAAGGTATTTGAGAAATAGAGGAGAGGGTAACTTTCTCTGAACTCTGTTATCCTTTTTTATTGACAAAAAGGAATTCAGTTGTCAAAAATCCTGCAGCTGTTTCATCAACCAGGAACAATCAACTCTTCCTAGAGGAGAGGAGAGTTTAAGTTGAGATATAGTCAAACTTTGTCAAATATTATGCTATGTCCAAACTATTTCTAAAAGAACATACTCATCCTTCCTAAAATCATGTAGTTTCTCATAATTGACATGTATTTCTCTTCCTTCCTCTATTAAGATTCTATGTAAACTTTCAAATTCACCAATAGTGTGGATATTTACTTTTTCCCCTAATAATCTTCTTGTGTGTGACATTAACAATTAACAAGTTTTTATGCCTTTTCTCCCTTTACTCTGCCTGTTATCAGTTTGTTTCATAAACCAGCTATTAAATTTAAGACAATAAAGACAGTTTTTCAAACATAGGAGCATAGAAAGAAAGCTCCATGCTGTGTCCCCATTAAACTTCATTTCTCAGCGTAATTTACTCTGTTAGGTGGATATAGCATCCACTGTAAAATGCTTTTCATTATTAATATCAGAATGTTTTTTTTACTCCCATTGTCTTTAGATCAAACTGTTCTCTCTTGTATACTTACACTTGATATAATATCTATTAATGACTAAGATTCTGATTAGTTGATATCTGGCTGTCAACGTTTTCATTTTCCTTTAATGAAACAAGCTTTATCTTGCAGAAAAATGTTTCCCGTGTGAAAGCTTACTCAAGCATATTTTGCATCTGTACATCAGTGGAGTCCCCGGTTTAGATTGAAAGCACAGATTTTTTTTTAAAAAATGAAGTACAATTTTATGCCGTAAAGAAGTTGAATAGCTGGAGTATAATGGATTAGTAATGAGTCGTTAGTGGCTAAGGTGAGGGAAAATTGCTGGAAAGTAATAAACGGCTCTGCAGCACATGCAACATTCAGCAAGAACCAAATGTAAATGAGAATCCAGGTGCCAAATCTTCCTGTGAGTTTATAAACTATTGAGAAGAACACAAACAATTTATACCATTTAGTAGAGAATAAAACAGAATGCTTAAATCCCTAATTCTCATTAAGTGTAATCCACTTAGATAGTAGAGAGAATCATCTAAACACTTAAGAAAATTGTATGTCATACTGATTTTTCAAGTCAGACTTTCGTCATATTCTAAAACAGATGCTTGCAAAACTGATTTTCTTTTCTAAACGGTTATGCACAGACCTTGGGTTCTCTTACAGGGTCACATAAGTCTCATTCTGAGAGGTACTTGGTATGCTCAAGAAATATTTGTTAAAGCAAGAGTCTTTTCCGAACATCTCTTCAAAGAGCATATCACAAGGTCTGTTCATTAGAAAGGATTACGTTGTGGATCTGAATCAGGCATTTGGAGGAGTCTAACAGAAGCAGGCTTCATTTTTACTTTTTTTAAGATTTATTTATTTATCTGAAAGTTAGAGTTACACAGAGAGGGGAGAGGGAAAGGGAGAGGGAGAGAGAGAGGGAGAGGGAGAGGCAGAGGGAGAGGGAGAGGCAGAGGGAGAGGGAGACACAGAGGGAGAGAGGGAGAGATATTTTCTATCCAGGAGCTTGCTCTGTGTCTCCTGTGTGGGTTCAGGGGCCCAAAGACTTGGGCCATTTTTCACTGCTATCCCAGGCCATAGCAGAGAGCTGAATCGGAAGTGGAGCATCTGGGACTTGAACTGGCATCCATAAGGGATGCCAGCACTGCAGGCAACGGCTTTACCAGTTATGCCACAGTCCTGGCCCCTTTTATTTTTCTGACTTAGGATCCATAAGCAGCTACTAACTTTCTAGGAAGTACCTCAATATTTTAATCATCAATATTTTCTTATCATGATTTGCTGGATGAATACCAGTCCTAACTGATTGAGTGATATTTTCAGCATTTGTCTATTAGAAATTTTTTTTAGTGCTTTTTTCCCCTACTGCCACATGATACTGTCAACAGATGTCCTCAAGGAGGCTAATTACTTCATTTTCAATCATTTTTCTGTTTTGTTCACAGACTAGATCAGGAAGTTTCAATCAAGTTATATAATTTAACTTATAGAACTAGCAAGTGGCATGATAGGAAAACTACACACACCATTTTTCTTTATTATTATTTTTTAGTACTTTTAAAAAAAATTTATTTATTTAAAAGGCAGAAATACAGAGAGGAAAGGAGAGAGAGAGAGAGAATCTTCCATCTGCTGGTTCACTCCCCGAATGCCCGCAAAGGCCAGGGATAGACCAGGTCAAAGCCAGGAGCCAGGGGCTTCTTCCAGGTCTGCCACATGGGCATAGGGGCCCAAGTACTTGAACCATCTTCTGCTGCTAGGTACATTAGCAGGGAGCTGAATAGGAAGTGGAGCAGCTGGGATATGAACAGGCCCAGATGGGATGTCTGCCCTGCAGGTGAAGGACTGACCTTTTACACAACAGCCCTGGCCACTATACTCAGTACCTTTAAAACAACATCTCCTGGAAAGTAAAAACTCCCATAAGGGAGTTTGGTGCAAGAACTCCACTTACAAGTGAAATCCTGGGAAAGAATAGAGAACTGTTCAGGTGTGGGGGGGGGGGGGGGAGAGAAAAGAATGTCTTTGTAAAGATCAAACATGTAACATGTTGTTTTCTATTATTGATAAATAAAACTTTATATATTTATGTATTAAAATGCATTTTGTGACGTGAATGGATGACTTCTGTGAAGTCAGCTGCAGAGCCAGACTGCAGGGTGAATCCTAACCTCAGCTGTTTCTAGGTGTGGGACACTGGGCAGGTCACTTAGTTTCTGTCATCTCAGTTCAATTGCTGTGAAAATTTTATGAGATGAGTTATATACAGAACTAGGAACAATGCTTGGCAAAAACATTACTAATAGATTTTGGGTATTTTTATAAAATATTTATTTATTTATTTGAAAAACAGAGAGAGAGAGAGAGCGAGAGAAAAGAGAGGGAGATCTTCCATGTGCTTCTTCACTCCCCAAATGGCCCCAACAGTCACTCTAGTCCAGGCTGAAGACAGAAGCCAGGAACTCCATCTAGGTCTCCTACATGGCTGGTCCAAGGATGTACACCATAAATTGCTGCTTTGCCAGTCACATCAGAAGACAGCTGAATTTGTCAGAAGCGGAGTAACTACCCTCCAAACTCACAGTCCTGTATAAGATGATGGCATCACAACTGGTGCTTAACTCACTGTGCCACAGTGCTGGCCCCAAATGTTCTTTCAAATGTGATTTTTATATAAGAAATTAGAAAGGGAGATTTTTTTTCTTCTCTTTCTAGCCTTAATAGCCCTAGAGCTTTCTGCAGAATGGCTATTTGACAAATGTTGAATGAGTAACAATGAGTGATATCATAAAGTACTTTAGAAAAAACACCACTTGATTTTTCTCTTTCCTGCTTCTGGTGAGACTCCCCACTTGTACTAAAAATCCACTAGGGCCAGCATGACTTGTGTTTTTGTTTCTTTTATATGTGGATAGGTGTGTGTTTCTCAAGTTCCTCACTTAGAAACCTGGAGTATAATGCATTTCAAGACTGTGAAAGATTATATATTATAATAATCCTCTAAATGATAAATTCTAAATTGGGTTTACTTTATAGAGGGGTATCTGTAAAGCACACAAATCATAACAAGCTGTAATCTAACATGTTGTTGCAGTGTGTCACAGTAGACTATGTATGTAGTTAAATTATGGCATACAATAATATTTAGTATTTGTTCTATGCTATGCAATTCAACAAAAGTGTAGGACACTGTGAAACATAAGACCTGAGATGAACCCTTGTGAGGATTGCTGAGACTTTAAAAAGATAACCTGAAGTTAACAGATTGGCTATTCTTATTTATTTGCTCATTTACATATTCATTGTTCTAGTTCTCTACAAAGATTTAATGGAAGCTTGCAAAGTGCCAAACACACTGCTAGGTATGAGGATACAAAAATAATGAAACCATGTGTTTAAGGAGCTTCCAGTCCTGTAGAGGCCATGGGAAAGTAAATAACTGTTTAAAATGAAATAAGTATTATGACTGAGGTGGAACGGAATGTAATAGATCACTAGGACAAGTTGAAACTGACGAAATGTGTTTGGTAAGAATTCACAGACAAGAACATGAAGGCTATAAGTGATGTTTCTGGGCCTACAATATACTTTATAGCTAGTGACATTAAGGCCATTGTAGGTAAGCTGAAATGGAAGTTGGCAATGCATCTAGAATAAATTTTTAAAGAATGGTATTACTTGTTTAAGTAGAAGTAAAGAAACAAGGTCATCTGATACTTTAATTCATCTTTTTTTCTTTCAGTTTGATGATTTGATGACCTATTTTGACTACCCACCTGCCCAAGGAACCAAGCACACCCTTTATTTTAGGCCATGAGTAACAGAATCTCAGTGAGAAAGCTCAGGAATGTCATTTGGAAGGAGTTTGTCTTATTTGTTGTATGGAGGAAACCCTGACATTTGGTCCCCCAGTCTTGCTCTTCCTCCCTGCATTTGATCACTCCCAGAGATGTTTCCTCACTTTCTGCTTCTTTTATATCTAGAAAAGCAAAATCATATTCCACATTTATTTCCCTTAGTGCTTCGTTACAGTTTCATAGACTATTTTGTACTGTTTTCTTTAAAGAGAACTTTGGAAAATTTTAATAGCATTATTGTGTTCACAGGAGTCCTTTCCTCTATAAATGAAACATCTAGAACATATTCAACTGTACCTCATTAATGTAGTTTCTTTATTTTTGAACATTTTGGGGAAATAAGCAAAGGACCAGTCATGATTTATCTAGGAACAGAGTTGGATTTTTAACTCTCAATAAGACTTTGATTACTTAGTTACATTTGTTGATATGTCTCTTTAGAATCCTTTTATAACTAGCTGTTTTCTTTATCCCTACTGTTTTTTTTTATAATCTATTATAATTTTAAATTTCTTGGCATAATTACTTTGCCTCTTTATTTAAACAGCTATTTCTGATTATGATGGTGATAATTTTATTTTTTTGATCATGAAATTGGATTTATTTTTTTACGAACGGGATTACAGTTAGCTTGGTCAGTATTGCCTTTATGGACCTCTGTATGCTCTTGCGTCAAATGAGGAGATTTGATTGGATTAATTCTCATGCCTGCTTTTGCTCAACAACTGCGACTCAGTTGATATATGGTCCCATTAGTACAATTGGGGACATCAGAGGTAACAGACTATACAGCATCTTCTGAAAAAGTAGCAACAATCTAGATAATTCCTACATGAAACATCATCTTGATTGTTGTTCCTAGCTGTATTAAACGCTATGTGTGTAATTTACAGCAGCAGAAAAAAAGCAGGAAGGGATGGGAAAGGCCAACATGACCTTGTGAAGAGGAGCACAGCTATTGTTCTTCTCACATGAAGGAGAAAAATAAGAACCAATAAACACCACTTCTTAGAGTAATAGATATCGAGACAAGTAACAAGGGACCACTGGTAAATAACAGGGCACTGTGAGCATCTCGTGTCACTCTGTATTCTGTTCATAATATGAATATAGTCTCATAAATTACTCTCTAGAGCTGAAAATGTTTTTCTTTTAAAAGACATTCATCATCTACGATTCTGATTCTCTATACTGAAATGATGGAACAAATTGTAGTCCCTGCAATAATGCTGAATAAAAATTACATTTTTGAGACTTTAACCTTTCCTAAACAGTATAATAATTGAAATGTTATCCTGCTACATGGCAATTGTGAAAATCTCACTTTCTTTTCAGTCCATACAAGATTGCAGCCTTTCTCATTGATGCAGTGAATAAGCTTAATTGCAGCAGTTTCATCTCTCTTCTCTTGAGGAGTCTAAGATACCTCAGCTCTTCAGATCCTTAGAAGTCATAAGCTATGAAGTTATCTGGTAATTAAAAAAATCATCATTTTATGATAGGAGATATAATGGCATACTACAAATATATACATACATATGCAGAAAACATGCATACTAAAAACACATATATATCTGTAAAACATGCATATGAATGCATGTGTACACACCCACATCCACACTGAAGGGTAATTTATATAATGCCTGATGCTGTTATAAGTGCTTCATACCGTGTCTTAGTCGATATTGTATTGCTCTAATAGAATACTACAGACTTGGTAACTTATAAACAATTATTTGGCTCACTGTTCTGGAGACCAGCAGGGCCAAGTTCTAGGGGCCACATTGGGTAGGACCTTCTTGTAGCATCACGACATGGCAGAAGGCGTCACGTGACACATTTGAGAAAGAAGGAGAGCAAACTGCTCGTACTCTCAAGCCCTTGTTTAAATGGCACTAATGCATGAAGAATCCCTCATGATCTAAATATCTTCCATTAGAAGGAAGTGGGTTGTGTAAGTGGAAGAAGAGGGAAGAGTTACATTATTCAAAACCTGGGATAAGGAGGAGGGATATAAAGTAAAGCAGTCCTGCAAAGGGGTTCTCACTGTAATCCATCTGAAGTTGAATTTAGCTTCAAGATCTTTCTATTAAGAATATAAGCAGGGCCTAGCTTATATTCTAGTGTGTTGTCATACAAGAATATTCAATACTTTACCTCCAATTAACTTGATCTCTCTTTAATATCTTACCTTGTCATCCTCTAGGGCCCAAGAAAAAGAAAGGTGAATTTTGAAGGAAAACACTCAAATTAACAGGAGTACTCTGTTGTGAACCAATGTCTATGTTATTCTGGTTCAAATGAGATCATTCATAGCTCTCCAGAGGATTATGGTAAGCATTCTGAGTTTCAAGTAATGCTATCGATGCTGTAACCTCACTTTACAGCTAGTACACACAACTAAGATACTTGATCCTGCCTTATCAAAAAACAGATGATTTTGACAGAAACATTACTTTTTGGTCCTACATAACTCGTGACATTGCACTGTCTCAACCCTGCTTATCTCCTAAATATTTCATGCTCTTCTCCTGTTCCTTTACTGTTGTTTATCCTCTTCTGTTGTCAATTTATGAAACACACCAAGCTCTTTAATGCTTCTGGGATTTCACCTATATTAGCCCTAATTTCTAGGATGCCCCCTTTACTGTTCCTTGTCTAGCTAGGATAGTAGAATTTGATTATGTCAGTTTAACTAAGGGTGAAACACATTTTCTAGAAATCTCTTCCCAGCATAGATGTAAATTAGCAGGTTACACAAAAGATGTTTGGCATCAGATTTGGAAGGCGGAAGAGGAGCATAACTTTTTATTTTTATACTTGGATAGTTGGGAACTGTATGCAGGTGTGGTTGCTTTCACAGGCTTTTTGATATCTACTGGTTCAACTTTTTTTTTACTTTTTTTAAAGCGAGAAAGAGCAGTTTAGCCTATGGATCCTGCAGACAGTACCAGATCCTCTTTTGAATTCTTCAGTTTCTGATATAGGAACATGTTAACTTTGTGACAAGGTTCCAGTTTATCTGGGAACTTGAATTGTTGGTAATTTGGAGATCGTGAAAAACTGAGGTATGTTCCAGTACATTCTTATCCATCCTTGATTTTTTTTTAGCTCTCCTCACCTAACTCTTTTCTCTCCAACTTCCTTTTCTGCTAATTTGAGCCTCTAATATCGGATGCGATGACGGAAACCTCACAGAGATTGTTGATTCAGCTCCCATTATTGTGTGAGGTCAGTTCGTTAAAAGAAAGGGATTCTGTGCCTTCAATTCTTTCACAACTGATAGATCTAGATGCTCTTTCCCCTTTAGGTTTCAAACTAAGTAGCTCTTCTCATGGGTTTTCCCTGACATTATCTGGAATATGACCTCGTCCCAATCCCCAGTTACTCTTCTAGTTACATACTATCTTGGTATTTTGTTTATTGCTTTCTAAGAAGTTATAATAATTTATATTCATTTTACCTATTTCTTTACTTGCTATTTTCCATTTTTGCTTACCACTGTGTAAATGCTGTAAGAGAAGGAGCTTTATAACTTCCTCAACATTTACCATAGTTTTTGATGCACAGTAGAAAAGTCAGAATATATTTTTGTACACATAAATGAAAGAAAAATAAAGTGGATGATATGTATTCTTTTTATAAAAGTAGCTCTAAGGGCCCTAGAAACAAATGATTCAAGAAGAGACTGGGTGTGAATGAGCAAATAAGGGATCCTTGAAAGTGATAAAGATCTGAAATTAGACATAGTGAAAGATTAGTGTGAAGGAAATAGATGCAAACAAAAGAATATTAGGTAGGATGATGATTGAGAAAAGAAGATGGAAAGGAAAGGAAAGGAAAGGAAAGGAAAGGAAAGGAAAGGAAAGGAAAGGAAAGGAAAGGAAAGGAAAGGAAAGGAAAGGAAAGGAAAGGAAAGGAAAGGAGAAGGGAGGGGAGGGGAGGAGAGGAGAGACTAGGGGAGAAAAAAAAAGAAAAAGGAGCATCAAGAATTGGGATTATCACTCATGATCAGGAAGATGGTGGTCCTTCAATAAGTTAAAAATGAGGAACAGGATGCAGGGAATAAGGTACTGTGTAAAGCTTTCAATCCAGATGGGAAATATCTGGATGAAAGTCAAGATTGCTGCCACACTAATTCAGGTCACCAGACAGAGGCACTATTAGAACTCAGGAGAGTAGTTTAAGTTATTCAGGGAGCTTGTGCAAGTGAATTAAGAAGAGGTTTAAAGAAACCTTAACTCTTTCCAATGGGAAGAAGGTGGGCAAGAATACAAAAAAATAAGCGATTGAAAATAATATTTCGTTCTTTGAGGATAAAACGTGTTTGTTTCATATCCATAAATTGTACTAAAATTAAGAGAAGGCAGGGATACACACTTAATTCCTCAATCATTTAATGTCCTATATCTTCCTACATTTTTTTGGCTCAGTTTTTCTACCTAAATGTTCCTTGTGATATTGAGAACTCCCTCCAGTCAGTAAGTCCAAACCTTAGTGGAAAATACTTGTTTGAATAGAGCTTTTCATTGTCTTCATTCAGCCATAGTTCTCAACTGGGAACATTTCTGTTTCCCATGGTACATTTGACTACATTTGGAGGCATTTTTGGTTGGTTTTAAAATATGGAGGTTACAGATCAGAATGTTGCCAAATATCCTACAACACACAAGACAGCGGCCTCTATCTCCCAACAAAAATATTCCATTCTAAAATCTCAATAGTTCTGAAGTTGGAAATCACTGGTCTGGAGATACATTTTGAAAATTTTGTTTTTTTTTTTATAGAGCATAATTTGCACAAGTTCTGTGGAATATTGATGGACTTTGTACACATTTATATATACATAAACAACTATTCAGTAAAATTGGTTGCTAAAAATTAAATACATTTATTTATTTAAGTAGTCCTTGGAGTTTTGACAGTTTCAATGGACATTTTACACCTCTTAAATGGTATGCTATATGCCTTGATTCCCAAACTTAACTGGCATTGGAAACTACTGCTGATAAAAAACATTGAAGAACTAATGTTCTATAAGAAAACTTTGGAAACCATGATGTTGGTATTTAGGAATGAAATCATAGACTCTAAGGGGGACACTAATAGGATTATTGTCTCCTAAGTAATTCACAACAAAATGAGTATATTGGCCTGTAATCTAATTTTAGGTCTCAGAGGTCAATTAATCTAAGACTAAGAATCAATTGTGCAGCACTTGAACCTGAAGTCTACTTATTATTCTACAAAAAAGAAACTAGTTTAAAGATGTGTTAAAATTCAAACACAATATCTATGCTACACTTATGCAAAAAATCAAAATAAGTAATTCATAACATAAAAATATAAACCAAAACAAAGAACTCAACCAAGTATAGCTCTTTTTTTTCAAAAGATATAAATAAACTAACAATCATATAATAAAAAAGTTTAAGGTTATGTTTAAATACTATTAAAGACATATAGAATAAAAAATGCTTGAATTTATGTCTAACATTTGCTTGGCATCTCTGTAACATATGTGAAAAGCAATCACTGGCCTAAATCACTGACCAGATTTCAATGTATATTGGGTTCACTTTGACATCAGTGGGAAACAAGAAGTATATCCAAATGCATTTTCATAGTGTCATGGAAGCATCATATTATCAAAGCAACTTTTTAAAAGCAAAATATCTTATTTGTCAAATCATGTTATCTTTCAGACTTGATTTTTACTCTGAATTATACAGAGAACAGCTGACTCACAAAAATATCAGTACACATGGATTTTTTTATTTGTGCTAAGTTTATATTATTCTGAGGCTTTTATGTCTTAAACTTTAAAGAACATAAAAAAAAATCTGTAAAGGATCCAGAGAGCACTGCACTGAGGGATGATAATACTAAATGGTCTGGAAAATAGGATATATAAAGAGGGCTAAAAAGACAGTTTGCTTAAAAAAGAGAATCCTGAGGAATGAGTTGCCGAAAATTGTATTTGAGCCAAAAGCAGAACAAGTAAAAGATATACTTAAATTGTATCCAGACAATAGGTTAAACCTAAATATAAATTGTATTGTTGTACATTTAATTCACTTCTGATCTTGGGGCTTTTAGAGCATTTATAAGGCAAAAACTTAAACTCAAAAGGATATTGAATGATATTTATGATACTTGGATAAAATGAAAATACATAGTTTATTTTGATCTCTATATACTCTTCTACGATTTTAATAAATGTTTTATAAGTTTATATTGTAAAAAGTACTTAAATATAAAACATATAAAGCATTTGGAGAATGAAAATACATGAATACATTTTGCTGGGACGCATTTGTGTGCATCAGAAGAGAGTACCAGAGACAGCACTGTGATACATCAGGTTAAGCCACTATTTAGAGTGCTGACACCCTATGTGGATGCCAGTATGAGTCCCGACCACTTCGCTTCTCTGCTATTGCACCCGGTAAGGCAGCAGAAGGTGGCCCAAGTTGATTGGGTCTCTGCATCCACAGGGGAGACCTGGAAGAAGCTGCTGGCTCCTGGTTTCAGCCTTGGCCAGCCCTGGTCGCTGTGGCCATTTCAGGAGTGAACCAGCACATGGAAAACCTCTCTCTCTCTCTCTCTCTCTCTCTCTCTCTCTCTCTCTCTCTTTCCCCCCTCTCTTTCCTTCTGTAACTCTGTATTTCATATAAATAAAATAAATCTTTATCAAAAAAGAGTACGGTTCATAGAAGAATTATTGAAGATCAGTCAATGATTGTATTTTAGATCTAAAACTTTTTTTACATATAAGAAGTGCACTTATCCTTTTGAAAGACTAAAATTAAAATTCTTCTACTGATTTACTAATTTACAATAGGATATGTACTTGTAAATGTACATAAATTTTCTGTGGGGCATGATGACACATTCTTAATAGTTAGAGCTAGGTAGTCAAAAACTAAATTGTTTAATGAATATAAAGCTATAATAAAGTGAGTTTGTTTATTAGGCAAATAGGTTAGTTAACATTGCAAAAACATGTGAACTTCTAAAATTATCTTTGACTTAACAAAATTTTTCTATTGGAAAGATGGGAAAATTATTTTAGTTCTCAAATATTCAGCCTGAAAGTCACTCATATGACTTTTGCACAAGCCTGTTCCCCAAGCTAGTCTTTTGCATTGTTTAATTGGAAGATGGTCACAAAAATAGTGACATGCATCGAATATGTGATGAGTTGTAGATGAGTTTGCCCTGGTATAATCATTTTTTTAAAATTTATTTATTTGTTTGAAAGGCAGAGTTCCATAGAGGCAGGGGCAAAGAGACAGAGAGAGACAGAGACAGAGAGACAGAGACAGAGACAGAGAAAGAGATGTCTTCCATTCACTGGTTCACTCCCCAAATGGCTGCAAAGGCAGGAGCTGCACCAATCCAAAGCCAGGAGCCAAGAGATTTCCTCCAGGTCTCCCAAGCAGGTGCAAGGGCCAAAGGACTTGAGCCATATTCTACTGCTTTCCAAGGTCATAGCAGAGAGCTGGATCGGAAGTGGAGCAGCCAGGACTCAAACCAGCACCCATAAGGGATGCAGCACTGCAGAGGACAACTTTACTGCTATGCCACAGCACTGGCCCTGAGATAAGTTGGTTTTTAAAAAAATAGTATAACTTAAAACAGATGTTTGTAACAGTTTCTAATATTATGTGAGATTTGTCAGTGATCTAAACAGCTGAAAGAGGGATGCTAATTCTCCCTCTTCCAAAAAGTTCTGGGGCGAACATTGCTTACATTTTCCATTTCAATTTTGTTTCCTCTTATGTCTCACCATACCATTTTCAGCTGCTATTATGGGCTAAGTAGGCTTTATCTGCCCAAAATTCATGACAGTATTTAAACTCGGATGTCTTAATATCAATTGTTGATGGATTAAGAGTGGATACTTGATGTAATTATGGCATTTGAGAGGTTGGTCTCCTGGGAGGTGTTTAGAGGGGCTGTGTCCTCAGAGGGTGGTCCTCATGAAAGCATTGATTATTTTAGTTCTAGTGCTTCCAAGCTTTTTCTTTGCTTTCCAGGCTCACAAAAAAGGTCATTCCCCTAACCTGTCGTATTCAACCTCCATATGATACAGAATTATTGTGACGTCTGAATCTGAACTGTAACATCTAATGTATGAGCTGAATTAAACAATTTATTTCCCAAAAATCTCCTATCTGATATGTTATTTAAGGTAATAAAAAGTAGAACTCTCATCAGAATTGCTCATAACATTCAGAGAAAGTCTAGAAAGCTGTAAGCTGAGTGCTATGAGAAATTCAGATGAGGGTTCAGAAGACCAGAATGCAAGTAGAACTGCGGATAATGAATGCCATGCTGGTGAGGATGTTTTGGTTGGAAATGAGTATCTTATCGGAAATTGGATGACAGATCACCCTTGCCATACTGTGGACAAAAATCTGGCTGCACTGTGCCCCTATCCTGAGACTTTGTGGGAGGCTAATGGTGGATTGGGCTGTTTATTAGAAGAAATTTCAAGACAGGAAAGTGTTCAGGCAGCAGCATGAGTGTTAATGACTGCTCTCAGAAAGTTTTACAATGAGAACTGGAGGAATCAGTAGGCAGAATATAAACATTTTGAAAATTTGTAGTTTGGCTAACTAAGGAATGTAGGTCTTCCAGGAAAGAGTCCTTTCAGCAAGGAGTTCTAGTTGAGGCTGCTGCTGGTGGCAAATCTGGGCATCATCCATATAGGGCTTTTTTTTCCAGGCATTCAAGAATTATGAGGTCATGTCAGCTTCCACCAAGATTTCAAAGGAAACCTTTGGTGGCTAGGCAGAGTAGTGCAGTGGGGCTGGAACCCTTGCATGAAGTAATATGCAGTGAAGCTCTCAGATTACAGTCGCAGAGGAACCTCCAAAATAGTAGAGGGCCGGAAATGTGAGTCATCTGCTGAAAAACACTACAAGCAGTAACGCAGACAATCTTGGAAAGGGTACAAGCATCAGCAGGCACATGGGCAAAGACCAATGGAGTCATGGAGGCATGGAGAACTCCACCAAGACTTCAAATGATCTTTTGGAAAAAGTGGTGGCCAGAAAGAACCCTTGCAAGGAATCCCAACCAGGGTAATGCCTAGTGGAACTGCAAAGACTCCAACTGTGAAAAATGAAGAATGGGCTGCAACCAGCAAAGCTGTAGGGTGGGGCTTTCCAAGACATGGGTAGCTCAGCACCCAACACTGTAGAACTTAATGTTTATCTTGTTGGTTTTGGTTTTGCTTTAACTTATTAATCCTTTCTGTTTCCTTGTCTCTCCAATTTGGAATGGAAATGAGTACCTTTTTCCTGCCTTGCTGTTATATCTTTGAACTAAGTAACTTGTTTTGATTCTACAAGTTCATGAAGTTTGCCTTGGGTCTCAGATAAAACTATAGATATTTACTATTTTTTTTTTGTCACATCCACTAGATCCGGAAGTTTCCTCTGCAGTTTTTTTTTTTTTTTCTGAGTCTTTTCCTGAGGGTACAGTAACTCACTTTTGTTAAACTATCTTTTCCCGGACTGTTGGTGCGCGCCCTCACTCTTCCACCATCTTGGCTCCGCCCCCTTCATGACATGTTACTAAATTATAACAAGTTTTATATTAATGTTGAACTGAGTGAAGACTTTGAGACTTTGGAGAATGGACTTGACAGCATATTGCATGTGAGAATGACATGAATTTTGGTTAAACAGGGCCAGAATGCTTTGTGTGGAGTGGGACTTGTTTCTCCAAAAATCATGAAGGTGTTTAAATTCTAATATTTTATAGAAGTACTTTAAAAAGATTTTATTTATTTATTTAGGAGGCTGAGTCTCAGACAAAAGGAGAGACTTAGAGAAAGGTCTTCTATCCACTGGTTCACTCCCCAAATAAACCTCAATGCCCAGAGCTAGGCAATCAGAAGCCAGGAGCCAGGAGCTTCCTCAGGGTCTCCCATGTGTGTGCCCAAGTACCTGGGTCATCCTCCATTGCTTTCCTAGTCCACAAGCAGTGAGCTGGATCTGAAGAGGAGCAGCTGGGACAAGAACAGCTAACTACAAGGGATGCCTAGCTTACTATGTCACAGCACTGGGCCCTCTAACATCTTTAATTGCTACACGGTTACTTTTTATTTAAGGTATACAAATTTCATGCCTTTCATAAATACAAATTTAGGAACATAGTGATCTTCCCACCCTACCCTCCCTCCTACCCAGATTCCCACCCTTCTTCCTCCTTCTGCTCCTATTTCCATTCTTATTTTTATTAAGATATATTTTCAGTTTTAATGGTTGATAGATTAAAGGTGGAGACTTGATCTTAAGTGAATCTGAATAGTTCATTAAAATGTTTACATTTAGAAACAATGTGTATTAATGTAGACTGACTTGACTATATCTTCACAATAAGGGTGCGCTGTTATTCTATTCATCAAATGTTGGTTTTATATTTGAAGGGGAAAGAGGGAAGGAGGTACAGACAGGCAAAGAATCAATTCCGAATCCACTAAATCAATCAAATATTCAGTCAATTACTATGTTGTTATTAAGAAATAGAGAGCTTAGGATGTATTATTTAGATATTGCATTTTGGTTAATAATTGAATAATTTTAATTACATTAATTCAATTTTAGGAAAAAACTGTCAAAACTTCAATGAATTATTCAGTTGAATTCATTCATCATTCTTTCAGTGTTTTCAAGAAACTGTTCATATGTCTACTTTTATGATGCAATTTAGATTTTGTTACAGGCCTATTTATGAAATTTCAAAAAATTATTAGAATTAATCCAATTGTTCATCAAGAAAGAAGACTTCAGATTGTATCTAGTTAATTCATGGAAATGAGACTGGTAAAACAGTTTTAAATTTATATATATATATATACATATATATATGATCACCTTTGTATATATACACATGTATCTATAAGTGAGCTGGATGTTTGTCAATAACATATACTTATATAACAACATGGTCCATTTTTATTAATGGATCAACTCAATTAATGTTTAACACATGTTAATTGATGAGTAGGGAAAAAATTGATAACCAGGAAATTCTACATCTAGTGGATGGAAGTTATTAATATATCCTATATATTTATAATTTTAGTGATAAATGTATAAACAGATTTTAAGTATATTAAATTATTTTTGTAATTTTTAAAAATATTAATTTATTTGACAGGTAGAATTACAGACAGTGATAACGAGAGACAGAGATAAAGGTCTTCCTTCTGTTGGTTCACTCCTTAAATGGCCACAACGGATGGAGCTGTGCCGATTCAAAGCCAGGAGCCAGGTGCTTCTTTCTGGTCTCCCACATGGGTGCAAGGACCCAAGCACCTGGGCCATCCTTCACTACTTTCCCAGGCCACAGCAGAGAGCTGGACTAGAAGAGGAGCAACCGGGACTAGAACCGGCGCCCATATGGGATGCCGGTGCCGCAGGCGGAGGATTAACCTAGTGAGCCGCAGCGCCGGCCTTCTATTTTTGTAATATTTATACCTTAAATAAAATTTATTATTCCACAGATTCTAAATGGATCAAGTATCTGGGAGCCATTTAGAAATGTGGTTCTGGCCACAGTCTTTCGTGGGATCAGAGACAACAGAGTAGTTGGGACGGCGTTCATATCTCAAGATTTATCTGGAAGTAAATCTGCTTCCAAACTCAGACATGTGACTGTTGGCATGTTCAAATTTTCACTGACTGTTGACTGGAGACTTAAGATTCTTACCGTGTGAACCATGGCCCTCTCTGCAGCCTTTTATAGTATGTAAGTGTGTGTGTTTGTGTGTGTGTAGCTGGCTTTCTCCAAAGCAAGTAAGCCTAGATAGATGACATACCTAAGAAAAAGCAGGACTCTTTTATAATTTAATCTTGGAAGTGATATATGATCATTTCTGTTGCATGATATAGATAACAGTTTATTATAAAATGCATGTTCAAAAAATTTATACTACGAAAAATAACTGTGCATGCATTTCAAAGCTTTTTGCACTAAAATAAGCTTATATTTTAATCTCATTTTCTGTGAACATTTCAGATTGCTTGATATACTGTGTTCAAGTACTGTTGTAGGTACAGTACTTGAATATACTTAACTATGATAGTCAGGGAGTGTACTATACAAGAGTTAGAACAACAGGAGGGGGAGATCATTGGGTGCTCCTAGACACTGACTAGCACATCTCCCTTATCCAACTTTCTTTCTCCCTAGGACACTTATCTTCTCATAATCCAAGCATGCACTTTCTTGTTAACTGTCTCCTCTGCTAGAGTATAGATGAGTTGGGCTTAGGGATGTTGTTACATTGTTTGTCACTAATGTCTAAGACAGTATCAGGCTTCCAGTAGGTACTCAATAAACATTTCTTGAGCTATTGCATGAATGAAGGATAAGTGTATCTATATAGTAAGTTTCAGAGATTTTTGTTTGCAGCTGGAAATTTTAATTACTTTCAAGTTCATATTTTCACTATTTTTTATTGTTTCAGTCAGCTATCTATATTTTAGTAAAAAGTTTTCTTCTATTGCGTAAGTCTGTCAGTTCGGAAACCTTTGTTCTTTAAAGGGAAGAGGAAAAAAATCAAGAAATCGATAGAATTCATGTCTACAAATAGAAAAATAAGACACAGTACTTATAATCAAAAGATATCAGTACACACAATTTTATTATTTATAAATTGTTCAGAAAAACTAATAATATGTTTGTTAGTTCTAACTCAAAAGCTACTTTGGAGAAAGTTGAAGAAAACTGCCTGCATATTTGTTAGACCATGCATTTTCAGCCCAGGAGCAATTATGCTTCTTAATATCGCTAAGCACATTGTGTTTTTGAAAAGATATATTGGTGAAAATTATAATTGAAATGACAGTAAAAACTCTGAAAAGTCAGCATTATTAAAAACTGCTGAAAATTCAAAATCTAAGTAGGTAACTAAGCAGCTGGCTTAGGGGAAGAATAGAATAATGCGCTAAATAAAGAATGCACTGAGTACTCAGAATTTAATTCTTCAAAGAATAGACTGAAGTTATTGCAAACGTTTCTGAATATGTGAAGGTAAATTGACATTTCTTGGGAAGGAGGTTGTTGTGTTCATGTTTGATAAAGAGTGGATAAACTTCAGATGAATAGATTGGTCTTCATTAATTTTGTATCATGCTTTTAAAATATTTCAAATACTATTATGTATATTACTTACTAGTTTATTTTTAATTAGAGGACTTTAATCTGAATGATTTTGGATCTGTTGAATATTAGATTGAACTTTTTTTGCAAATTCGATCACTTTTTATGATTGAACAATCATATAATATCACTTTTTTCCTTAAATTTTAGTTTCTTTAGTTTTTAATTAAATACATCTGAACTTACAAATAACATGTAACTCATCTAAGACCTGTAAGAGTTTATGGTCAGTAAATAGTTGCTAACTAAGATGTAATCTGTCCTCTCTGTCCCCATCACTTCATTCTCTATTATCTCTATCTTCTATGTATCCAGTAAATTTTAGAAAAGATTTTTCAGCACTGATTCTACTTATCCTCAACAATTGGGTATAATGAAGGCTTATAATTCAGTTGTTTGCTTCAAACCTTTTCAAAAATCCATTCTAGTGAGTAAAGCCAGATCATGCTGTCCCTGGCTGAAACAATATTGAATAGTTTCCATTTGTAATTTGAAATAAATGTACAGGTGAAAACCTTTAGGGAAAAGCTATTGATGGACAACCCCTGCCAGCCTTTTCCTTTATCTGCATTTTTTTATAAGTCCCCAGACAATGTAAGTTCTTCCAAGTAAAATAAATGCATCATATTCCTACTTTAATTTTGCTTACCATTAAATTGTCTTTCGTGCATGAATTCATGAAGTCAAGCATATTATTGATCTCTAACACATGCCTCCTAAAGGTCCTATTACCCATTTAGGAGACCTTTATTGAGTTTTAGATGACTGTCTCACATGGCCCAGCCCTGGCTCTTGCAGACCTTTAGGGAGTAAATCAGTGGATGTGATATCTATTTCTCTGCCTTTCAAATCAAATGAAAGTAAATAAATAATTTAAAGAATATAACAACATTTGTGAAGGGTTCTCTATTTTCAGTGCTCAGTAAATGACATTATCTAAGTTCATGTGGAATTTACAGGTCTTTTACAGACATTAACACAACAGCTACAAACAAAAAAATTGCAATTAAAATAGGGAAAATCTGTGACGATGAGGTGCACAGTGCTGTGAGACTAAGGAAAATATAAATATTTGGAATCAGCAATATTTTATGTGAGGAAATTTTATGCTGTGATATGAAGAATACAAAATAAAAATTTAGATGAAGAGCAAGTTGAAACAATGAAAGACCATGAATAAGGACCAGCAGTGAAGGCTAAGTTTCATTTAAAGGAATTGAAAAAAGATCAACATGGTAGAGCAAAGAAGATAGTAGTGGCAATAGACAATAACAGGCCTTATCAAAACTACTTTTTAAAGAAGTTGAAATATCTTAAAATAAGGATCTTGACCTAATTATAGTTGCTCTGTAAACAAACTGCCTTGGTAAAAATGGTAAGAGTGGTTGCAGAGGAATGATTTAATAGAATTGCATTACAATGATACAGATTTGTGATTCTGGTAGCTTGCTTTAAGGAGTCTAGGAATTTTCAAAAGATAGGATCACAGAAATTGCTGATGGATATGGAATATAAGAGAATAGGTACAAATTGTGACATCAGCGTTTTATCTTGAGCATTTGGATGTATGCTAACACTACTCAGATTTAAACACCACTTAACGGGATATTTTCCTGTGGGAGGAACGTTTCATTTTGGATATCCTAGGTGGAAAAAAAAGCCTGTGAGTTATGAAACATTTCTGATTCTTCAGGTAAAAGTGGAGGTGATGTGATACTCAAGTAAGAGACAACAGGAATTTAGGAATAGCTTGTTGACAAGTTCATTTTCCCAAACTAAGAGGGATTGTTTTAGGGATGAATTGAAGGATGGTGGCAAGCATTTAACATACAATGCACACAATGGTACTTGAAAAATCCTGTGTTCAGTTAGCAGCAAACTTAGAGATCTACAAGAGAATCTTCACTTAGTGGTCCAATACATGCATTTGTTATTATAAAAGAAGAACTAATAGTTGAGAGAACTATAAAATCAAGACTTTTTTGAGAAATCAGAATTATAGATGTAAATTTCAACAGTGTATGTTATTTTGTTACAACCAACATCTCAGATTTGTTATGGATGTAAATGGTCTACAGCTATTATGGACACTGGCTTTGTGCCTGCTTCCAGCTTTTTGATTAAAGCAAGCCACATAAATTTTTCAACAAAGGTTTTCCACCTGATAAAATGAAGATAAGCAACAATAGCTTTCTCATAGACTGATGGATTTTCAATTAATCAGTGTCAAAAATGTGTAGCAAAGTACTAGAGCATGATGAATTCTCCATAAATGCTATTTTTGCTATGTAGAATGTACTTTTTAAAAAATATTTTTAATTTATTTGAAAGGTATAGTTATAAAGAGGCAGAAGCACTGAGAAAAAGAGAGAGAGAGAGAGAGAGAGAGAGAGGAAGTTCTTCCAACTGCTGGTTCACTCCCCAGATGGCCACAGGGCCAGCGCTGTGCAGATCTGAAGGCAGGAGCCAGGAGCTTCTTCTGGATCTCTCATGCAGGGTGCAGGGGACCAAGGACTTGGAACATCTTCTTTTGCTTTCCCAGGCCATAGCAGAGCGCTAGATCAGAACTGGAGCAGCCAGAACTGGAACTGCCACCACATGGGATGCCAACACTGTAGGCGGAAGCTTTACCTGCTACGCCACAGCGCCAGCCCCTATAATATACTTTTTATAGTATATAAAATTTTTCTACTCTTCATAGTTAATGTAATATGGTACTAAAACCAATTTTAGTAGATATTCTCTTTCTTTTTTGTGGAATACAAACATAATAGCACTGTACTGCTAGTAACAATAGCAGTTTCCCAATTGGACTAAGTTCTAATGACTATAAATGACAAAATGATCTATTTAATGTATTTCCCTACACAGATATTATGATCTCACAAGTCTGCTAATCATTTCTCCTTATTTTTATTCTAGTAATCATTACAAAATAGACTCTACATGAAGCTTTTAGTAATAAAATATTCTGTAGGAGTAAAATGTGTCCTTAGTAATTTCTTCACATATTAATTGAGTATTCTATAAATAAAAATTTTTAAAGTGCCATATTGAAAATTTTACTGCATTTAAACTATCTGCAAACATATCTCTTGTAATAATCATAAGGAATCAGCAAACATGAAATTAATGTGAGGAAAACAAATGACAGGAGACTTAAGTCATTTGTCCAACAGCATGTGTCTAGTAAGTGGTGGGCACAGCATTCAAGTCCGGGCGTCTCATCTGGATTCAACATTTGACTTAATTGTCACTAGATTTTTCTTTATTTCTAGAATAATTTAAGTACTTTACATTGGAGGTTAGGTGAAATTTAGACAAGAGGAAATTTATTTCATTTCACAAAAATCTTTAGTCTCATTTGGGTATCAACAGGTGTTCTGCAGGGAAATAAATACTCTGTGTTGAAAATACACAGGATACACTTCCGTAGACTTTGTAGTGAGTAGAGCAGAAATTATGGAGGTTGCAAATTCTATTTTAGAAGTGCACTTTTGACACATCAAATTCCCTAAGACTAGAAAGTGGTTGTCATAACACACTTATCAGAAAGACATTAAATGATGACAAGTATAGGAACAGAAAATTGGTTAGCTTAACATAAATTATGGGAGAAATTATATTAGAAAACCAAGTATAGAAAGCAAGTACTTACACAGACATGCTATATGCAAAATGAAAAATAAAAGTGCTTTGGTTATTTATCTTTTTTTTTTTTTTTTAATTTAACAGACGGAGTTAGACAGTGAGAGAGAGAGACAGAGAGAAAGGTCTTCCTTCCATTGGTTCATTCCCCAGATGGCCACTATGGCCTTCTCTGCACCCCTAGGAAGCCAGGATCCAGGTGCTTCTTCCTGGTCTCCCATGCGGGTGCAGGGCCCAAGCACTTGGGCCATCCTCCACTGCACTCCCGGGCCACAGCAGAGAGCTGGACAGGAAGAGTAGCGACTGGGACAGAATCAGGCGCCCCAACCAGGACTAGAACCTGGAGTGCCGGTACCACAGGCGGAGGATTAGCCTAGTGAGCAGCAGCGCCAGCATGTATTTGTGATTTCTAATACTGCAAATGTGCTAACAATCCAAATAAAAAATATTTATGCTATCAGTGGTGATCTTTGAATTGAATGTCTTAGTATGACTTTGCTTGGTAATCTTACTAGTATGTTTGGCCAGCTTAGTTATCTGAAAAGTGCTGGATGTATTTTTTACAGATTTATTTATTTATTTGAGAGGCAGAGGCAAAGAAAGAGAGAGATAGACATGGAGGGAGGGAGGGAGATAGACAGAGACAGAGAGAGACAGAGTCAGAGAGAAAGGTCTTCCATCCTCTGGTTCACTCCACAAATGGCTCCAATGGTTGGAGCTGGGCTGATCTGAAGCCAGGAGCCAGGAGCTTCTTCTAGGTCTTCTACATGGGTGCAGGTGCCCAAACACTTGGGCCATCCTCACTGCTTTCACATTAGCAGGGAGCTGGATTTGAAGTGGAGCAGCTGGGTCTCAAACCAGTGTCTATATGAGACGCTAGCACTGCTAGTGACAGTTTTACTCACTAAGCCACAGCACTGGCCCCTGGATATGTAGGTTAATGATTTCTATGTAACTATATACTCCAAGTTCAATGACTAAAGAAAATAATTTATTTTTGTGGTTTGTTGGATTATTGGAGTATGTTTTGAGCTATGTCTACTTACGTTCTACTAGTACAACTCTAGTTTATACAGGGACCCATTCGCTGGTAGTAGCAGCTAGGTGCCAATTTGACTGAGTCACCAAGAGGCCAAGAAATTGCTGCAACAACATTCTGAGTGTATCTATGAGAAATTTTAAGGATGAGATTGACACTTGATTAGGTAGACTCATTACAGCAAATTGTCCTCCCTAGCTTGCGTGGAGCTCATATAATAAGATGAAGATCTGATTAGGACAAAAGAGGTAAACTGGGCTGGGCATTGTGGATCACAGGGTTAAGCCTCTGTTTACAATACAACATCCCATACTGAAGTGCTCATTGGAGTCCCAAGCTACTTTGTTCCCAATGTAGCATCCTGCTAATGCACCTAGGATGACAATAGAAGATGACTTCAGCACTTGAGCCTTTGCTGGGAGTTCATGGCTCCTGGTCCCTCCCCTGCTATTGGTACCATTTGGAGAGTGAACCAGTATTTGGAAGATCCTCTGTATCTCTTTCTCTGTCTCTTTTCCCTGTCCTGTTTCCCCTGTCTTTCTCATCATTTGCCTTTAAAATAAATAAATACATCTTGATAAAAGATCTATATTTAAAAATAAAAGCAAACTATATCTGAAGTATGGGCAGATTGCTCATGACTCACAGTCTAGAGCTGGAATATTGGTCATTTCTTGCCTTTGGATTCAAACTGAAATACTGGCTTTTCTTGGGTCTCAGAACTGCTAGTTTTCAGAACTACAGCATCAACTCTCTTGGGTCTCCAGTTTGCTGTATGCAGATAGGGGGAATATTCAGCCTCCATAATCTTGGAGCCAATCCCTTATAATAAATTGTGCACACTCTCCCTGCCTCTTTGTCTGTTTCTTTCTGTATCTCTCTCCGTCTCCATCCATGCCCCCCTCCACACCCTGGTGCTTCCTCCCCAGATACATCCTATTTTTTTATTATTATTATTTTATTTTGACAGGCAAAGTTAGACAGTGAAAGAGAGAGACAGAGAAAAAGGTCTTCCTTCTGTTGGTTCACGGAACCACCCCCCCCCCCCCAAATGGCCACTGCGGGTGTCTCGCTGCACCGATCCGAAGCCAGGAGCCAGGTGCTTCCTCCTGGTCTCCCATGCAGGTGCAGGGCCGAAGGACTTGGGCCATCTTCCACTGCCTTCCCAGGCCACAGCAGAGAGCTGGACTGGAAGAGGAGCAACCGGGACAGAATCTGGCGCCCCAACCATGACTAGAACCCAGGGTACCAGCGTTGCAGGCGGAGGATTAGCCTAGTGGGCAGTGGCGTCGGCCTGGATACATCCTTTTGATTATTTCTGTTCACCAGTGAATCCAGTGGAATCTCTTTCTAATGACATGGCATAAGGTGAAGAAGGAATACAAAAAAGAAATGTGAAATTTCTTAATGTCTAAGAACACTGATAGTTCTATCTGCATTCTATTCTATTAACCAGTACTAACAAATGTCCAAGCCTAAAGCCAACTGACAGAGAAGATACTACAACCATTATGTGGCCAAAACAAGGGTGAAGATTTGAGGCCATTGATTATTATGTCTCAACAGAGGCAAAAATTCATCAGGATGATCCTTATAAGATTTGATTTAATGTTTCCTTCTCAGTTTCTTTGCTGATCAGGGTAACAAAACTGATCACTTGATGAATATGTTTCAGTGAAATAAAACTAAAGGCTTAGATATGAAGTTTAGAAAATCACATTACAATACTGCACATTTAAAGTCACTCTAGAAATTCGCCGGCGCCACGGCTCACTAGGCTAATCCTCCACCTGCGGCACCGGCACACAGGGTTCTAGTCCCAGTCGGGGTGGGGGGGGCACCAGATTCTGTCCCGGTTGCCCAGTGGAGGATGGCCCAAGTGCTTGGGCCCTGTACCTGCATGGGATACCACAAGAAGCACCTGGCTCCTGGCTCCAGATCAGCGCGGTGCGCCGGCCGCAGCGTGCCAGCAGCAGCGGCCATTGGAGGGTGAACCAACGGCAAAGGAAGACCTTTTTCTCTGTTTCTCTCTCTCACTGTCCACTCTGCCTGTCAAAAATTAAAAAAAAAAAAAAGAAATTTAATATAAGTCTATAAGTAAAATTAAAAGACAGGATATACCTCCTTGTATTTGGGTTTTGGTCTTAGTAAAAATGGTCAATTTTGGCTGGCGCTGTAGCTCAACAGGCTAATCCTCCGCCTTGCGGCGCCGGCACACTGGGTTCTAGTCCCGGTTGGGGTGCCGGATTCTATCCAGGTTGCCCCTCTTCCAGGCCAGCTCTCTGCTATGGCCAGGGAAGGCAGTGGAGGATGGCCCAAGTCCTTGGGCCCTGCACCCGCATGGGAGACCAGGAGAAGCACCTAGCTCCTGGCTTCGGATCAGCGAGATGCACTGGCCGCAGCGGCCATTGGAGGATGAACCAATGGCAAAAACAAAGACCTTTCTCTCTGTCTCTCTCTCTCACTATCCACTCTTCCTGTCAAAAAAATAAAATAAAATAAATGGTCAATTTTGCTTCTATTTAGAACTATATGAGTGCATTTGCAGATTCTAGTTAAATGTAGAAAATTAAAATTTACATTAATTTAAAATATATGTGAAGGAAAAAGTCATATTATTGAGACAGACAGTGAGAAAGAAAAGAAAAATGTTCACAAATTATATTTAAATTCTCAAAACAATGCAAGTGTATTACATGAAGAAACAAAGGAGTAGAATACTACAAAAACAAAGATATTTTAGGAGTTAAAAATGTTATGGCATGATTATAAAATTCAGTATTATACTTGGGAAATAATTCTAGCATTGTTTCTGGAAAGCAGAACAACACAAAAATATAAAGATTGGGGGAAAAAAATTAAAGGATTAACTCAGAAACTCCAATACCAAACTACTCCATTCAATGGGAGGAAGGAACACTAAATAGAAGGAATAAGGCATGTAGTCTAGTGGTTAGACAGTTGTTTGGGATGCCCACATCCCATTGGTAGAGAACCTTGGGCTAACTTATGGTTCCACTCCTGATTCTAGCCTTTTCCTAATGTGTATCCTTGTATGCAACAAATGATGGCTCAAATACTTGGACCCCTATGACCCACATGGGAGATGTGGATTGAGTTTCTGGCTCCTGACTTCAACCTGACACAATCCTGGCTATTTTGACATCGGGTGTGAACAGCAAATAAAAAAATGCCTCTTACTTTCAAATAAATAAAAAGAATATATCAAACTGTCTGATGGTCACAGCCAGGAGCTTCATCTGGTCGCCTATGTTGGTGATAGGGGCCCAAAGACTTGGTCCATCTTTTGCTGCTTTTCTCAGGCATTAGAAGGGAACTGGATTGCAAGTAGAGCTGTCAGGGTTCAAACAGTTGACCAGATGGGATGCTGGCTTTGCAGACTGGTGGCTTTACCTGCTATGCCACAATGCCAGCTCTGAAACTTTTAAGCTATAAATATTTTTATGCTGTTTTCAATGTTTTACAATGTAGAGTAGGGGAGAAAGGATAAAACTTTCTGAAGTCTTTTTAATAACAAATCTATACTGAATTGAGCCTTTTTTTTAAAATAAAAAGTGGTATATTGCAACTGACACAATTATGAGTAAAAGATCTTGAAGGAAGTAGGCATTACAGTAAATGTTTAAAGAACTTTTTTAATTAAAAAAAAACATTTCAATTTTAATGTATCAAACAGTAAGGTAGATAGCTGCTATAAGAAAATGCAGAAGTAGCCAGGAAGTAGAAAATGCAAAACTTTCCAAGTTGTCAAGGAGATTGTCATTAACTTAAATGGCACTGGAGAGTTTTGAACCATGGAGTTAAGCAGGTGCATTCACTTGAAATATGTTTGATTATGATAATTTCACAAATTTTGCAATCAGAATCTTCTTTGTATCTAATCATGAATCAAAGAGAATATGTACACTTTGTTATGATTTTGAATCTGTAATAAGATCATGACATTTAGCTACATATAGATAGAACAGGTAATAATTTATATGATTTCATAGAAAAATAGAAACTACCTATTCAAAGCATCAGTTATTTATTAGTGCCTATAGTGCATTTAATAAGACACACATATTATCCCTCAAATCCCTCATAGTCCCTCCTATTAGGAGGCAATACATTGCTTTAATTTACATTAAAGATCAAAAGATCATTTAAAAAAGCCTTCATGCTGTTTATACAAACATCATTTTTTCAGCCAGTTTTAGAAACACTTTTATGACCTGACTCTTGCTTAATGTTCCAGATTCAATTTCTTCTCATTTACCTCTTATAGACATTGGTCGTAAACAATAGAAAAGCTGCTTTTTGTTTTCTTATACTGGAAACTATTTTAGTTGTTAGTTGTTTTGGATCAAAAATGATGAATATTTTAATCCTATGATTATGTTTGAAAAAAATACTGAGAGTATTTTTGTCAGATATTATGCTATATACCAGAGACCAAAAGGTACTAAATGTAATCATATCTTGATTCCAGTAGTTCTAGTCTACAACAAATATGAAATGTACATTTCTTGACTGTCTGTTATTGTCCACCAAATAGAAACTTTTAAAATGAATTTTAATGCAGTTTTCATCATGGAAAGATTAATTGTGAGTTGGTAGAGCTTTATTCTCAGACATAATTTATTTGATATGCCTCTACTGTATCAAAACATTTTATAACTTAATTCTCTACCTATGATAGAGAGAATTTTGTTCCCATGACCTTTGTCCATAGTGTCATGCCAATGAAGATGTCACATTACATGAATGAAAAGGATTTTGCAGATGAAATTAAAGTTCTTAATGAGGAACTCTGGTTTAAAATAGAAAAATTATCCTAGATTACATATGTACAGTTGCTCCTTGATTTATGATAGAGTGATGTCTCAATAGGCCATCAAATTTTGAAAATATTTTAAATTGAAAAGCATTTTAAAATTTATTTTAATTTTAATTTTTTGTTCATGTATTTTAAATTTTTAGTTTTTAACAGATTGTATATGGTTTGTTGTTATAATTCTAAGAGCATAAATGATATTCTCTCACTCCCTCCCCTTCTCTCATTAACTCTACTGAATAAGAATCTTAAAAAGTAAAAAGGCAAAAGACACTAACTTAATGGGAATAAAGACAATGGCTAAAAACAATAATTGAATGGAAAAATGAACATTTCACTCTTATACAGTAAAGTTAATCATGATCGTTAAAGCTGTAGTAGTATAATAATCTTAACCACTCTTTGACAAAGGTATCAAAGTTTCACAAAAACTATATTGCAGGCCATACTGACACACACAGACATTTCTTTATTTTTCTTTTGTTTGTTTTTTAAATTTTAACTCCTACATTTAAGAAAGAACATGCAGCATTTGTCTTTCTGAATCTGGTTTATTTCATTCAACATGATATCTTCTGACTACATTCACTTTGCTGCAAATGATAGAATTTTAGTCTTTCTTATAGCTGAATAATATTATAGTGTGTGTATGTATGAATATGTATATATATATATGTATATCATAATTTCTTTATCCATTCATATGATGATGGATACCTTGGTTGATTCCAAATTTTGGTTACTGTCAACAGTGCTGCTATGAATATGGTAGTGCAGATATCTTTTTGATAGATTGTATTCAAGTTTTTTGGCTATATACCCAGTAGTGGGATTGCTGGATCATTTGGGAAGTCTATTTCTAGTTTTTAAGACATCTCCACTGTGTTTTCCACAGTGGTTGCATTAATTTACACTCCCACCAGCAGTGTAAAACAGTTCATCTTTCTCTACATTATTGCCAGCATTTGTTACTCTCTCTGTTTTGGATTTTAGTCACTCTGACAGGGGTGATGTGAAAACTCATGGCTAGTGATAGTGAGCATTTTCTAAGATATTTGTTGACAATTGGTTATTTTCTTATTGTTGAGTTTTTTAAGTTGTTAATATATTTGGGATATTAATCCTTTTAGGTAGGTGACTTGCAAATTTCGTTTTTCATATTCTCTTGGATGTCTCTTCACTCCATTGATCATTTCATTTGCTGTGAGAAAGGCTTCTCAGTTTGATAGAACCCAGTTTATTTAGTTTTGCTCTCATTGCCTGTGCTTTGGGGGGTCTTATCCAAGAAATCATCCCCTATACCAATGTCTTGAAGTGTTTCCCTATATTTTCTTCCAGTAACTTCCAAGTCTCAGGTAATAAATTTACACCATTGATCCATCTTGAGTTGATATTGTATACTGTGAGAGGTACGGATCTAATTTCATTCTTCTATATTTATAAATCCAGTCTTGCCGGCATCATTTATTGAAGAGATTATCTTTATTTCACTGTATTACCTGAGCTTTTTTTTTTTTAACAAAAAAGATGGCTGTATGCATGTGGATTAATTTCTGGGCCCTATATTCTGTTCCATTTGTCTATGTGTTGTTGTTATTTGTGTGTGTGTGTGCCAGTATCATGCTGTTTTAATTGGAATAGCTTTGAAATATGCTCTGAACTCAGGTTTAGTGATGTGTTCACCTTGATTTTTTTTTTAATCAGGATTGCTTAGGCTATTCAGGGTCTTTAGTGATTTCATGAGGATTTTTGGTTTGCTTTTTCTAGTTCTGTAAGTGATGTCATTGGTATTTTATAGGGATTACATTGAATACATAAATTGCTTTAGTTAATATAGAAATTTTAATGACATTCATTCTTCCAATCCATGAGCAAAAAACATCTTTCCATTGCTTTGTATCCTTGATGATTTCTTTTCAATGTTTGATCATATTCATTAAACAGATCTTTCACTGCTTTGGTTAGATTTATGTGATTTTTTGGGTGACTATTATGAAAGGAATTTCTTTCTTCATTTCTCTACCTGTGAGTTTATTATTAGAATACAAAAAAGCTACATTTTTTCCATGTTTATTTTGTAACCTGCAACTTTACTGAGTCTAGCAGTTCTAACAGCTTTTTGTGGAGTGTTTAGTTTTTTTTCACACACGACATCATGTCATCTGCAAACATAGATAATTTTGACTTCCTATTTTCTAATTTTGATGCCCTTTATTTCTTTATCCTTCCTAATTGTTCTAACTAAAAATTCCAGTACTATATTGAATAGGAGTGGCAAAAGTGGATGTCTATGTCTTGTTCCAGATCTAAGGGAACATGCTTTCAAATTTTCCCTATTCAGTATGATATTGGTTGCTGGTTTGTCATACATAGCCTTTATAATTTTTAGAAATATTCCTTCCTTGAATACTTAATTTATGAAGAGTTTTTATCATGAAGCTGTGTTGAGTCTTATCAAATGATTCCTCTACATTTATTGAGATGACTATATGGTTATGTTCATTCTATAGATATGATTAATGATGTTTATTGTTTTGTGAATGTTGAACCACTGTTGCACATCTGGGATTATTCCCACTTGATTGTGTCATATGATATTTTTGATATGGTATTGAATTCAATTTGCTAGTATCCTTTTGAGAATCTACATTCATTCATGTTCATTAAGGACAAAGCTTTGTATTATTTTTTCCATGTCATCTCTTTGGTTTTGATATCAAAGTAATACTACTAGCCTCATAAGAGTTTTGCTGAGTTTCATCTTGTTCCATATTTTGGAATAGTTTGAAGTATGTTGGAGTTAAGTCCTCTTTAAATGTTTTATAGAATTCAGAAGTAAAGCCACCTTTTACTGTTTTCCCAGGCCACAGCAGAGAGCTGGATTGGAAGAAGAGCAGCTGGGACTAGAACTGGCATCCACATGGGATGCTGGCACCACAGGCGGAGGATTAATTTACTGTGCCATGACGCCGGCCCCAGGTCTATTCTACTCTTAAAGCTTGCAATCATATTTTTATTCTATTGATTGAAGATTTCATTGCCAAAATTTGTTTGATTTTTCTTATTGAGACATATGTCTTTATTAATATTTTCATTCATGTCACTCACTGACATCCTAATTTCTTTAATCTGTCTATCTATATTCTCTTGCATCTCATTGGATTTTCTTTAAATCATTATTTTTAATTCTTTATTTGTCATTTCAAAGATTACCTTCAGTACAAGATCTAATTCTGGAGGGTTACTGTTTTCTTCTGGAGGTGTCATGCTACTTTGTGTCTCTTAGGTTCCTAGGGTGGCATTTGCCCACTTGTACTCATCCCTCCTTCTTTAAGGAGGAGGCTTTATTTTAAAAGATTTTATGGTTTAGCTGGAATGTAGGAAATCAGTTGGCTCATTGATTTGGCTTTGGCTCTAGTTAAGCTCAGGAGTGTAGTCTCTGAGTGACTTATTTGGTCTTAATATCAGCTGTGTTCGTAAGTGACAAAGTGGACTAGTCTGCTGTAGTTCATAATGATAGAAGTGTGGCTTTGAGATGAATAAGGGTTTCCTGCGTGTGTTCGCCTGGCCCACAGAGTGTTTGGTGTCAGTCTTCTTGGTGAATGTGATAGCCAGGGCCTTGTTCTTGATGCTGAGGGAAACAAGGGTGATTGCCCCCTTTTTCTACTGGTAAGCCTGAATGATGTTAGGTCTTGTGGTACCAATTACTGTGGCTCTAAGACTATGTGATATGGATGGAATTTATTCAGGTCATGATAGGGGAATCCAACTAGTGCTGTGGCTTATGATGTCAACAACCCAAGCCCTAGGACTGGGGAATATGAACTGAACCCTATTCCAGGTCTACAGAGTAACTACAAGATATAAAGGAGATTTTATTCTGGAAGTTACGAGTCCAGAGAAGTGGAATTCAGGTGAGTTCTTCTCTATATCCATCAGGTAGATTCCAGTGGCACAGAGAAATTTAGAACAAATTGTTACAGTCCTGATATTGCTGGGTATAGTGGGTTCATTACCCAGATCTCCCAGGGTGAGAGCAAACATTTATGGGATGCATCTGTTGTTAGTCCCTAGAAGCTAAGGTGAATGCCCTTTGCATATGTAGAATGCATGCACATAGTCCTGGGGCTAACATCCCAAAACTCCTACAGTTGCAGGCCACAGAGGAATCTGTTCTTTTGCCACACGTGTTGCTCTCACTCTGAATATGATGCTGGCATGAGTGGAACAGAAGCACACTGTGTGGCTTTTTGTTGTTGCTGAGTATGGCGTTTTGTGGTAATCGATGAGAAAGAAGCAATGCAGTTTCCCTGTTCCATCCTGGGAAGTTGCTCAGACCCCAGTCAGCTCCCCAGGCTGACATAAAAGTCAGTGGGTGACTGTGGAATTCCCCCTCAGGTAAAATTGTGAGTGCTGAGGCATGAAATTTCTGGCTACCTCTACATGGTACAATGGCAGCCCACAGTCAGCAGCTGGTTGCATCTGTGTCTCTGTCTTCTGTACTCTTGTCCTGGAAACTCTGTGGAACATCTGAGAAGAAAAGGAATTCTAACAGTAACTAGTGAACTTGGAAAAAAAAAGACCCCAAGTTCTAGATTGAATTGCAGCCCCGTTGAAACTAATTTTGTAGAATCTGGTCATGCCATGTCAAATTTCTGACATACCAAATCTGTGAGATAATAAATAGATGCTGTTTTAACCTGATGTTAGTGGTAACTTGTTTGTGGTAATAGTAAACTAACACACTGTCTAAATCATTGTTCTTTGCTATTGTGATTTTATTTCTGAAACAATATATTAATAAATTCTAATCACGTATGATTAAGATTTTATATTTAATATAGATTCAGTCAAGCTACTGACATCACACTTGTTTTTAAATAGAAGCATAATTAATATATGGACATTATGAAAAAAATTCCTTTATTTCTACAGAGATTTTGTTCTATAACAAAGAGCACTGGAGAGACAATCAGAATTGCTGACCTCAAGTTCAATATTGCCACATTCTATTTCTCACAACAAAAAGACAGTCATACTTCTTATACCTCTCAGAGGACTGTGAAATTCTAATAGGAAAGTGCATATAACTGCATTTTTTTAAAAAATAATTTGTTTATTTATTTGAAAGAGAGTTACAGAGAGAGGTAGAGACAGAGGGAGAGGTCTTCCCTCCATTGGTTCATTCCCAAGATGGCCGCAACGGAACTGTTCCAATCTGAAGCCAGGTGACTGGAGCTTCTTCCAGATCTGCTACATGGGTGCAGGTGCCCAAGGACTTGGGCCATCTTCTGCTTCTATCCCAGGCCATAGCAGAGAGCTGGATAGGAAGAGGAACAGCTGGGGCTAGAACCAACGCCCATATGAGATACCAGAGCCTCAGGTGTTAACCCGCTGTGCCACAGCACAGGCCCCTATAACTGCATCTTATAAAGTGTAAAACAATGTAAATATGATCAGTATCAGACTTATACTAACAAAGATTAATATTATGCTTTCTTTGTGAATTTAAAATATCTTGCATTATTAAAATAATTACATTTCATATTCAATCATAGATTTCTCAAAAAGGCAAATGGATCAATGGATAGATGATGTATTGACAGTTAAGAGTAAATATGGTTATGCCTTTATAAAAAGAATTGTCTGCTGCACAAATTTCAAAATGCATTTAAAGTTTATTTTCTGTACACATGACATTACAGGGTTAATATCAATGTGAATGCTGTCTCAAGTCATTTAAAACCACTGTGTAATTCATATGCTTCTTAAAATCAGAGTCTCTCAAGCAACAAATCAAAGTGACAAGGCTCTTTATGTCATATATGTGGTATTATTAATTAAGCAACATCTCCAGGAGATGCTAAAATATAGTATGCGATTAACTCATAGTCATATACAGAATTTGCTAGAGCCTAGGTATTCACAAGAAAAAGATGAAAGCATTAAGAAACTCATTAATATAAATAATAGAGTAAACAAAACAGATACTGCCTTAGGCAGTACAATTATTAGTCAATAACTCCTTATTAACTGTCTATGTTATCACCACTTTATTTTTAGCACTTTGCTTCTCTCTTATCCTTTGATCTAGTAATTCTCCTTTTAAGTCCTGGATACTTTTGTTATTTTCTGGCAAGCAAATTGACCTAGTGAAGACTCTACCCAATCAATCTACACTTCAGTATTTTCACAAAATCCTTCTGTTAATTTTGAAATTCCTTACTTTAATAATAATAACAACAATGATAATGGCTAACACTTACAGAGTGCTTAGTCTTTGAAGTAGCATTCTAAATACTTCACCTTGTTAGTACGATTAATCCCTCTATGATGATTTTAAAAATTACATGAAAATTGTCATCCTCAATTTAATAAGGAAATTTAGAGAATTAGAAGACAGACTGAAAGGTTAAAGAGATGGTAAACTTGGAAAACTGTCTTAACTGAGGTTCCTTTCCTCAAAGTTATCTGAACAACCACTACTTTTTCCCACTTGTGTGTACATGTACACATGCACACATCTCAATATACATACATATATATGTGTACATTTCATTTTTATTCAGAAAATATTGAGTAGTAACTATATGATGCACACATGCTAATGCTAAGGACTGAGAGTTGTGAGTCGTGACCTTGATGGCTTTGTCTAGTAGAGACAATTCTAGAAACAATGTGGTAGTGAAAACTACAGGAAATGGACCATGACCAACAAATAGGTGCAAAAGTTAGAAACAATATTATCCACACCTCAAAGTCACTACCTTATAATTGAGGCATGGAAAGAAGCAATTTGAGAAAACAGTAGTATTATTGATGCAGATGGAAGTAAAACTTGGCACTTGTAAAATTCACTTCTATTCCCTAAAAACAAAGAAAGCTGTGGCTACATCACCAAGGAAGGCTAAATGGGAATTTTCCTAGAACAAATAGGTCCCAGGAGCCTCTGTGATTATTCCTAATTACTCCCTGGTAGGCTTGTCAACTGCTGAGAGCATTACTACTTAGGCGGCAACAGAGGTCCTTATCTCACTATAAGAATACAATTCAGAAGAGAGACATAGACTGGTAAGCAAACCAGTGACATTTAATGAAGGAATCCACAAGACAAGGCAAGGGTGGACAGGCTGGCATAAAACCAGCGGCCCCACCTGCATGAGAATGGGTTTTTATGGGCATGGAGCAAATTTCCTCCCATTGTTATTTCTGCTTCCCTCTCCAGAATGTGACTGATCTGGAAAACTTCCCATGTGTAAGATCCCCCCTATAGTGCTGTGTTACCAAGCATAAATGTTCCTGGGCACCAGCTCTAAGACCTGTTGTACAATGTTATCAGTCAGGACCTTTGTTCTAAAAACACACTTTTTCTTCTCATACTCATAGGTTACTGTCTGTCTTTCTGACTAATATTCCCACTTAAGGGAAATAATCCATAAATCTTATGTGAATAGCATGGGTAGGGGTCTGTCATCTGTATCTTCTTCCTGCTGGCATGGGGGCATAGAGCAATTTAAGGATATTCTTCTCTTGCTGTCTATCCTATGCTGTTTGAAGATGAACTGGGAAAAGATTGCCTTTTGTGGTATATAGGAGTGGTCATATTGTCCAGTGTTATAGGCTGTAAGCCATACTCATGACCACCTGGAATTGTTTCCTGTTAGAAACAAAATGAACGAAGATGTTAAAGACACATAGTCAAGACAGAAGTAATAAGAGCAGGAATTTATAGGGATAATAATGGGGCAATAGACAGGATTTTCACAAGCAGATGTTAGGCCCCAGATTCTAACCCTGTTTGGCTTGGTCTTGGAGTTATCTGTCTTTGCCCAGTAAATTTGCCTATGGTGTACCTGTCTGGTCTGATAGACCCCAAAACAGAATTCTTCTCAGAACATGGCACAGATGCCACCTTGGGCAATGTTTAGAATGTCCAAGACCTACCTCCATGAGAGGGTGGACTCACTATCTCTCTGTACCTAGGGATTCATAGTCTGCAAAATCCATGTAGTAGTAGTCCATGTCAAGAGCTCTCCTAAAGTTGTAGGAATAGAAATTTCATGTGTGACCTGTATCTTCTCTGAGGCAGTTTCCATGCGTCTGGCATGAAGATGAGCCCTAAGTTGTTAACTTTTGTCAGACTAGTTGTACTTTTTCCTTAGACACCTGGTAGCCATGTTCTGTCAGGAAGCAAAGGGTGCTAGTTAGGTGCTCTAAGTTGGACTCTCAGGTGAGGAAACAGATGAACAAATTGTCTACATAATGAATTATCTACACATCCACCCTCAAGATATAAATCCTATAGATTCCCCACAAATACCTGTCCAAACGGATGGAGGGTGCCGCTAAGTTCTTATGGCAGTGCTGTTCTTGGTAGCTGTTGCTTTAAGTCCTGTTTGCTAATCCATTCAAAAGCAAATATAAATTAAATAAAAATTAAATTAAATAAAAATTAAATTAACATTTAAGCTTCATAATAATTGGCAGCCTTTAAAGGCTCAGCCATATATATCCGAGGCCTACAGATCCATTTCTTCACATGAAGTACTGGAAAATTTGGGATGGCTTATGGTGATGGTGTGATTCTGACTTCCTCATATGTGGGCAAATTTACCTGGCTTCCTAATGTGCTTAGAATATCCTTCCCATAAGGGCCATGGGCCATTCGTCATTATCAAGAACTGGCAGGATAATATGGTCTGCTCCAAGACCATGTGCCCTCATTGTACATGAACTGCCTGAGGGAAGGCATCCCATTAACACCCATTATCTGCCTGGATGGGAAGGGGGATAAGTTGACCCAAATAGGAAGTTAAAAAGAGTGGATAATTTCTGAATCTAAAAAAAAAAAAAAAAAAAAAGTTATGGTCCTACCTGCTATGTCAAGAGTTACCATAATCTTCATTTCTTCAACAGTAGTAGTTGATTTGAGAGTCAGTTGGAGTGAAGGATTTCTTCAATTTATGACCAACAGCATCTGTATTTCCAATTCAGGGGTCCTTCAAATCCCAGATCAGTCCTTTTTCCAGTGATTCACTTTTCACCAGAGTAGGCAAGTCTTTTGCGGTGCTGACTTTTGTTAAGATGGCTGCTTGCCCAATGGTCTGGCACCCTGAGTTGATACACTGTTTTATTTGAGCATGGACAGTCCTTGCTAAGTTTCTCTTATGGCAGATCACAACATATAATAGCTGTCAGCTTTGCCTCCCACCTATCCTTATGCTACACCTACTGCCTATCCTTTCTTCTTCTATTTGGTCATTTTTTTAAGATTTATTTATTTATTTATTTATTTATTTGAAAGAGTTATACAGAGAGAGAAAAGAGGCAGAGAGAGGGAGAGAGGGCTGGCTCACTCCCCAGATGGCCACAATGGCCAGAGCTGCACCAGTCTGAAACTAGGAGCCAGTTTTTTCCGGGTCTCCCACACAGGTGCAAGGGCCCAAAAGACTTGGGCCATCTTCTACGGATTTCTCAGGCCACAGCAGAGAGTTGGAATGGAAGTAGAGCAGCTGGGACTCTAACTGGCATCCATATGGGAAGCCAGCACTGCAGGTCGCGGCTTTAACCATTATGCCACTGTATTGGCCCCTGTTTGGTCTTGATTAAGGTAGACTGTGCAGGCAACATTCTGGATGTCAGCCAAGGGGGTACATAGTCCCATCCATAATATTTGAAGCTTCCTTCTATTATCATTGGTGGCGCAAAGTAGAAATAATCCTTTAATACTATATGAGTGAGAATCTACATTTTTAAGACTCTCTACAAAGGTGTTGGATTTTTCTTGGACTGCAGTTACATGGTTACTAGTTTGTTGAAGTTTATTGGCCATTTCTTGCCAGCATACAAATCTTGATAGCAGATAAGCTAACATATGATCCCTACAACTTTGTCTGGCAGGAGTGCTACAGTCCCATTAGGGCTATCCACTGGCAAGCTTCATTCAAAATTATTTACCTTTATTTTATATATGCAGAGCATTCACATAATCATGGGTGTATTTTGCCACTGTTTTTCTTTCCCTGTGGGATAAGATGGTGTCCATGAGGAAGATTATGTCCTTCTAGGTAGGGTTACGGTGATTACTTTATATGACATATCTAATATTTTTTTTGATCATCAGTGAAACTTCTCATTTTTCCTTTAATTTGGTTTAAATTCTGAATTGAAAAGGGGACTTGTATTTTGATGAACCCTGTTGGTCTCACTGCCTCATGGAGGGAACATTCCAATGATATGTATACTCTAGGCTATGGATTATGTCCCCAAGTAAGGCAGAGCCAGCCCCATATCAGGGAGGATACAGAGGGATTTTGTTAGAATCCTGGGGGTCTTTAGTTTTTGTGGGGGCATTTCACTGTGATGGCACATATTTTGATTCTGATTTACAGTGGGGTCTTAGTGGTTGTGAAAGTAAAGCTAGTGTGGCAGTGTCCAGCTGGCAACCCTGATAGAGTTTATGATTTTCCCTTACTGCTGCAAAGGTGTATACATAAGGGAATTTTGCCCGTTTATTTTGTCTGTGACAGAGTAGATTTAGCTGTCAAATGGTATTAAAATTTAGGCTCCCATTTTCTGTGATTCTTGATCCTCTAATTTATATTATGTCCAGCGACTGTTACAGAAAATATTAGTCATCTCCTTTTTAAGGTCTGGGGATCATACAGTGACCAACTTTGGAGAATGCATCCTAGTGGAAAGTTTTTCAGGACAGTGGATCAGTTTCTCATCTGGAAGAGAATAGAAGAGAAATGAGGGTAATGGATCAGACATCCATTCTCATTTTCCAAGAAATAAAAGCATCTCTGATCTCCTAATTGAACAAGAACTTGTCTAGCAATGGATCAGATATTTTCTGGGTTTACATAACCAACTAGTTCTTACCACATAACCCCACCTCAGTCATCTCTAAATCTTTCCATGTGCCTTTCCTACTGCTTTTAATCCATACTGTGACCTGGAAAAGCCAAGTAAGGCCATGCAGAATGGTTGGCCCTGTAACCCACTTCTAAGAGTAGTGATTCCCTTAGATACATAAGCAAAATTGTCAGTGAGGGGTAGTTTTAAAGATTTTAAAATGCCCCTAGATTTTTCCCATTAAATTTACAATTATGCTTGATAATAACTCACTAGGAACATCAGATCTCTATATATGTTATATAATTTTAGAATACTAATATGATATCAATAATATAACAATATAAACAAAATTTGAAGTTTTACATCATTTTATGACCTGACAATGTATTTGATATAATCTAAATTAATATTTACCCAAGGGAAATGAAATAAATAAACAGCTATCTGCACGTCAATGTTTATTGCAGCTCAATTCACAATAGCTAAGACATGGAATCAACCTGAATGCCCATCAACTGAAGACTGGGTAAAGAAATTATGGGATATGTACACTAAGGAATATTACACAGCAGTAAAAATACATGAAATCTGGTCATTTGCAACAAAATGGATCAAGCTGGAAAACTTCATACTGTGAAATAGCCCAGTCCCAAAGAGACAAAGACCATATATTCTCTCTGAACTGTGAGAATTAATAGCATACTCCTAAAATGAAAGCTATAGAAGTGAAATTGATACTTTTAGAAACAATGACTTGAATAGCCCTTGTCATTTCAGGCATGGGAAGCCAAGACTCTATGGCCAAAAAAAAAAAAAAAAAAATCCTACACAAAGGATCTCTGTGAGACCTCAGTGGAAAGAAGAGGCCATCAAAGAAGGATGTGTTTTTCTCTGAGGGGATGAGAGAACTTCCACTTTGCTTATGGCCTTGTCCAAATACTGATGGAGTCTGTTGTCACAAAAGGCTTCCATAGCATTGGCAATACAATACAATACAATACAATACAATACAATACAATAATACTAATTTATACTTCCAAAGAAAAGAACATTTTCCTCAAGTACACATTAAATGTTCTCAAAAATTGATCATATATTAGGTGATAAATTACCCCAAAAATGATATTTTGTTCTGTAAGAAGTGATAAAATTATAGTTAGTACCCTGATTCTGCACTTTAAATATATTTTAGGAAGTCAAAAATTCCACTAAGAAATTTTGAGACTTTTTTCAGTTTCAAAGCGTGATCTTGTTATAACCTTGTGTCTATTGAGCAAATAGGTAACTATTTTTATGTTGTTTATATTCCATTGTGATAAAATATGAATAAGAAATAGTAAAATGAAAATTCTATGTTGTAGGATTTGAATTAGAGGCGTAAGTATAAACCCACTTTAAATTGGCTTTAGGTGCAGTGTGGTGGTATAGTGGGTAAAGCTGCTGCCTGCAGCACTTATGGGCACTGGTTTAAGTTCCGTCTGCTCCACTTCCCATCCAGTTCTCTGATAACAGGCTGGGAAGGTAGTGGAATGGCTAAAGTATCTGAGTCCCTGTAACCCATATGGGAGACATGGAAGACATGGAAGAAGCTTCAGCCTCCTGGCTTTGGCCTGATCTAATCCTGATCATTGTAACCACTTTGGGAGTGAACTAGCAGATGTTCTTTCTCTCTCTCACTCTCTCTCTCTCTCTCTCTCTCTCACACACACACACACACACACTGATTTTCAAATAAATGAATCATTAATAAATCTTTTTAAAAAACTATCTATGTCAAGGAATAATTTAAATATAAATTTTTTTAAGTGTTAATTCAGTGATACAGTTTCTAATGGAAACCACTCTTGCATTTCTGGGAAAAACTCCACTTATTCTTGATATATTATTATTTTGATGTGGTACTAAATTTGGCTTACTAAAACTATGGTTAGAATGTTTTTAACCAGGTTCATTAAAAGTACTGCCAGTGGTTACGTTTCTAGTAATATTTTGGTGTGATGATGATGCTGGCATTGCAGAATGATTTCAAAAGGATTTTTAGCTCTTATTTTCCTGGAAGCTTTTGTGTAAAATCAATAAGTGTTTCCCTTTAAAATACTTGATAGAATTTGCAGCTAAAGCCACATAGGCCTAGAGTTTTCTATCTTACATATATATAATTTTCTATCTTACATATATAATTAAAAGTATATTTAAGCTAATTTTTCTTATATATTTCTTCTTGAGTGAATTTGAGTAGTTTCATCTTTCAAAGAATTTTCTATTTTTCTATATGTTTGCATATAATTGTTCTACTATTCCTTTATTATTCTTATTATGTCTGTGAAAGCTATAGCAATATCCCCTCATTCACTGTCCTTGGTAATTTGTCTCCTCCCTCTCTGTCTCTGTCTCTCTCTCCCTCTCATTAGTTTCTCATTCATCAGTACTATGGGAGGTTTACCAATTACATTCATCAATTATATTATTATTTTCCAAGTGTCATGTTTTTTGGATTTTTGTCAATTTTCTACTCAGTTGGTTTATGTTATCTGTATTGTACCTTTTCTTCTTCTAGTCTTTGATTATAATTTCCATTTAATTTGCTTGTCTTATAAGGTGGAGACTTAAGTTTTTAATTTTAGACTTTTGCTTTTATCTAAAAGATGCCTTGAATTTTTCTTTAAGAATTAGTACTGTCATAAATTTCTGCATGATTGTGTATTTCTTTCAATTTGAAAGAATTTCAAAGTTTTCTCATGATTTATTCTGTGATCCACAAATCAATTTCAGGACTTGAGTTTTTTATAGATGTTTATGTTTTTAATTTTTAGCTTATTGTCATTGTAAACACAAGGTTTTGATTTATTTTAAGCCTACTAAATTTATTTAGATTTAATTTATGCCCATGTATATTATGATAAAATAGCTTGTGTTTTCCTGAAAAAATGTGTATTTTATTGTTGTTGAATGTTGCCTAAATGTTAAGTTGATTAATTATGATATTTAAGCCTTCTATATCATTGTTTATTTTCTGTCCAGTTATTTAAAAGTTTCAAATTTTCAGTTTTAATTGCAGATTTTTATAACTTTTCATGTATTCATACCTCTCTTAGTACATATGTATGTATTTAAAATTTTCTTTTTTTTTTTTTTTTTTTTGCTGAACTCAGTTCTTTATCATCATGAAATGTCACTCCACCTGTGAAGAGTTCTTTCTTCTGATGTCTTATTTTTTCTGGTAATAATATGGATATACTGATCTTTTGAATAATTTTCACTATATTTTTCATTTTAACCCTTTTTCTAATTATCATATTAGTGTTTATATCAAAACAAAATTCTCATAGATATTTTATGTCATCATTTACTTTTTAAATTGATTTTTAAATTTTTTTTTCACTTTATCTGTAAGGCAGAGGGGGGGAGAGAGAGAGAGAGAGAGAGAGAGAGAGAGAGATCTTTCTTTTGTCTGTTCCCTCCGTAAACAACAACAGCCAGGGCTGGGCTGAGCCAGGCCAAAGCTAGGAGCCTAGAACTCAGACTTGTTCTCACATATGAGTAGCAGGGAACCAATTACTTGATCCATCATCTGCCACCTAACAGGGTGGGGCTTAGAAAGACATTAGCTTCAGAAGCAAAGCTGCAGCTTTCAAACATTCACACTCTGATATGGGATGAAAGAGTTCCACAGGGCATCTTTTTTTTTTTTAACTTTTATTTAATGAATATAAATTTCCAGTGTACAGCTTATGGATTACAATGGCTTCCCCCTCCCATAACTTCCCTTCCACCCGCAACAGGGCATCTTAATCTCTGTTTCAAATAGCCACTCCTAGGATGTGAGGGCGATCTGGCTGCGACATCTGTCACCCCATTTATCGCCAGCGTTGATTCCGCTGATCTGGCTGGCTAGGCGGGTGTCCCCTTCCTCCCTCACCACTCCATGTGTGTCCCTCCCGAAGCTGTGTGCTCAAAGAGGATGACCTTCCCCGCTAGAGGAGGACCGGTCTTCAAGGTCAAGAGTAGCTGCGCTCCGCTCCCCTGCTAGAACCTCCAAATAAGCTCTCAAATAGCCACTCCTACCTCCAATTTTAACAATACCTGCCTGTTCACAGAAGTAGATTGTTTCTATTAATGTGATTATCTATATATTTAGATTTTTTAAAAAATATTTATTTTATATAGTTGAAAGACAGAGTCACAGAGAGAGGTAGAGCCATAGAGAGAGAGAGGGGTCTTCCATCTGCTGGTTCACTCCCCAAATGACAACAACGGCCAGAGCTGAGCTGATGTGAAGCCAGGAGCCAGGCCATCGCATAGTTCTGGATCGGAAGTGGAGCAGGCAGGACTCGAACTGGTGGCACCAATCTGGGATGCCGATGCTGCAGATCAGGACTTTAACCTGCTGTGCCACAGCATCAGCCCCATATATATTTAGATTTAAATATCCCCTATTACTATTTGGTTTTGTTTGTGTTTGTGCCTGTGTGTGTGTATGTGTGTGTGTGATCATTTCTTTGTTCATTTTTTTCTCCATATTGCTAACTATTTTTGGAGTAATTTTCACTTTTTTTGTAAAATTGGTTCTTCTTCAATATTGACCTGTTAGCTGTACATCTTTGTTATATTCACTAGCAGTTGCTCAGAGTTCAAGTATCATTATCTGCTTTTCATTCACATTATATCCATTTGTCAACTTCATTCTCTCTTTCATTTGTCCATTACCGTTTTCATATTTTTCAAGTGTTTCCATTTTTGCAACAACTTCATTCCATCCAGGAACTTCAAATTTTCTTTCTTTTTTTTTAAATATATTTTTGTTTATTTGAAAGGCAGAGTTACACACAGAGAGAAGGAGAGGCAGAAAAAGAGAGAGAGAGGTCTTCCATCTGCTGGTTCACTCCCCAGTTGGCAACTGCCGGAGGTGCACCGACCTGAATTCAAGAGCCAGGAGCTTCCTCTGGTCTGCCAGGCAAATGCAGGGGCCCAAGGACTTGGACCATCTTCTACCGCTTTCCCAGGCCATGGCAGAGAGCTGGATCGAAAGTGTAGCAGCCAGGACTCGAACCAGCAGCCATATGGGATACCAGCACTGCAAATGGCAGCTTTACCCACTACATCACACTGCCAGCCCTAAGATTCAAATTTTTGTATGCTATCTCTTTCGAAGAAGTTCCTTAACATTCTTATAAAGCAGTTCTGGTGTAGACATTCAAATAGAATATGTGTAGTAAGTAATATCTTTTTTTTTTGCTTTCATTATTAAGATTTTTGGAATATATATGTCTGAGTTAAAGGTTATATTTTCCTTTTACTCATTTTTCCGTTTGTATTCTAATTGAATATGTTCCAATGAGGGCTTTGTTATTACATTGATTTTTTTCTCCTTATGTAAATGTCTTTTATCTTTGTCTCCTCAACATTTTTTCCCTTTTTCAGTGGTTTTCAAAATATTGACCATATTTTACTTTGACGAGCTTTTCTTGGTTTACTCTTAGATATTGTGTTGGACATATTTGACAGCACATTCATAATTTTTACCAAATCAGTATATTCTTTGGTCATAATTTCTTCAAATATTTTTCTTCCCCATTCCCTCTTTTTATTTTCTCTTTATTTTCTTACTTTATTACTGGCCATATAGTTTTTCTTAATTTTTTTTTTATTTATTTAGGAGGTGGAACTACAGACAGAGAGGGAGAGACAGAGAAAGAGATCTTCCATTCATTGATTCACAGCCCCAAGCTACTGGAGCTTAACTGAACCAAAGTCAAGAGCCAGGAGCTTTCTATAGATCTCCCACTTGGATGCAGAGGCTCAGGTACTCAGGTGATTTTCCATTGCTTTCCCAGGACATAAGTAGAAAGGCTCAGCTGGTACTCTAATCGGCACCCAAATGGAATGACAGCACTGAAGGCAGAGGCTTAGCCAAGCAAGCCTCAATGCAGGCCCCAACAGTACAGTATTTATTTCAATTTTTTTTATTTCTTCTATTTTTGCCTCTTTGTCATATTTAATCCTCTGTGCATTTGACTCACAGCTTTTTTATCTATTATGCTACAAAGGCAGTCTCTCTCTCTCCTTGTGTGTGTGTGTATATATATATATATATATGTATATATATTCTAGATGCATATATGTATGTATATATGTGTATATGTGCATGTGTCTATGAGAGTGTGTTTGTATTTTTGGGTCCTTTGAGGCATAGATGAGGCAGCTGCAAAATGTTCATATTCCATTCATTCATGAATTTCTTTCCATGTAGTCATTTTAAGTTGCTTCTCAGAACTTTCCCTATTCTGTGTCATATCCACATCTCTTTCATTTGGGTACATTTCTTGCTGGTTATTAACCACTTTTCTTGCTTCATTGCATGCTCATAGAATTTTACTGGATCCTAATACTATGAACTGTGTATTGTTATGTTTTGGATCTTATTTCTTTTAAGAGTTTTAAATTTTGCTCTGGTTGTAATTTATTTTGCATCAATTTACTAGGTATTGTGAATGTTGCTCCAGAGAAGCCATGAGCCCACAGCTTATTTGACTCCATGACAAAACTGATGCCCTTGTGTTGACTATCCCTGATGCCCTGGCACTTCTTGTGTTCCAGGATTTGTTCAGACTGGTATGACACCAACACCTCATGGAATTTTACCCCTTTTATGTGCAGATCAATAATAAACTAAAGATTCAGAATGATCTCTCTATAGTTGTCTGAAGCTCTCATCCTCTCTGTGCTGTTCATTACTTCCCAGAATTCTTCCCACAAACTTCAGAACTTCTTCATCTCCCTCAACTCAGACCTCTGGCTCTTCAACATGGTGAGATCACATGTACTTCATTCATTCTCTGTACTACAGCTGGATGTTGCCTAAAAAGTAGCTTTGTCAATCATTAGTCTCATTTGTGTCCTTCTCTTTGCCTCAAAATACTATGTGAAATCGATTTTTTTATTTATTTTTTATTTTTCTAGTTCCTTGATGAAGCAAAGCCATTCTCACTGAACTGTGCAATGAGCAGAGTTGGAAATATTCTTGAACTCATTTTAAAAATGTTATTTTTTATAACTTCCCATGGAATGGGTCCAGGTATAATGACATATCACAGGCATCATAATGTCCAGCACCCAGATTTTCATTTAAAACATTATTTTTTAAACTTTTATTTAATGAGTATAAATTTCAAAGTACAGCTTATGGATTACAATGGCTTCCCCCCCGCCCATAAGTTCCCTCCCACCAGCAACCCTCCCCTTTCCTGCTCCCTTTCCCCTTCCATTCACATCAAGATTCATTTTTAATTCTCTTTATATACAGAAGATCAGTTTAGTATATATTAAGCAAAGATTTCAACAGTTTGCACCCACATAGCAACACAAAGTGGAAAATACTGTTATACTGGTTATAGCATTAAATCACAATGTATAGCACATTAAGGACAGAGATCCTACATGATATTTTTTTAAAAATTGATTAATTTTCTATGCAATTTCCAATTTAACACCAAGTTTTTTTTTTCATTTTCAATTATCTTTATATACCGAAGATCGATTCAGTATATACTAAGTAAAGATTTCATCGGTTTGCACCCACACAGAAACACAAAGTGTAAAAATACTGTTTCAGAACCAGTTATAGCATTACTTCACATTGGACAACACATTAAGGACAGATCCCACATGAGATGTAAGTACACACTGACTCCTATTGTTGACTTAACAATTTGACAATCCTGTTTATGGCATCAGTAATCTCCCTAGGCTCTAGTCATGAATTGCCAAGGCTATGGAAGCCTTTAGGGTTCGCCAACTTTGATCTTATTCCTACAGGATCATAGTCAAAGTGGAAGTTCTCTCCTCCCTTCAGAGAAAGGTACCTCCTTCTCTGATGGCCCTGTTCTTTCCATTGGGATCTCACGATCTCACTTGCAGAGATCTTTCATTTAGGTCTTCTTCTTCTTCTTCTTTTTTTTTTTTTTTTTTTTTTTTTTTTTTTTTTTGACAGAGTGTCTTGACTTTCCATGCCTAAAATACTCTCATGGGCTCTTCAGCCATATCTGAATGCCTTAAGGGCTGATTCTGAGGCCAGAGTGCTATTTAGGACATCTGCCATTCTATAGGTCTGCTGTGTATCCCGCTTCGCAGGGATCGGTCTCTCCCTTTTTGATTCTATCAGTTAGTATTCGCAGACACTAATCTTGTTTATGTGATCGCTTTGACTCTTAGACCTATCAGTGTGATCAATTGTGAACTGAAGTTGATCACTTGGACTAGTGAGATGGCATTGGTACATGTCACCTTGATGGGATTGTATTGGAATCGCCTGGCACGTTTCTAACTCTACCATTTGGGGCAAGTCCAATTGAGCATGCCCCAAATTGTACATATCCTCCCTGCCTTTTTCCCACTTTTATATTTAACAGGGATCACTTTTCGGTTAAAATTTAAATACCTAAGAATAATTGTGTGTTAATTACAGAGTTCAAACAATAGTACTAGAACAACAACAACAAAATACTATAATGGTTAAAGCATTGCATTGTACATCGACAGTCAGGAAAAGAGCTGATCAAGTCACTGTTTCTCATAGTGTCCAATTCACTTCAACAGGTTTCCCCTTTGGTGCTCAGTTAGTAGTCGCCGATCAGGGAGAACATATGATATTTGTCCCTTTGGGACTGGCTTATTTCACTCAGCATAATGTTTTCCAGATTCCTCCATCTTCTTGCAAATGACCGGGTTTTGTTGCTTTTGACTGCTGTATAGTATTCTATAGAGCACATGTCCCATAATTACTTTATCCAGTCTACTATTGATGGGCATTTGGGTTGGTTCCAGGTCTTAGCTATTGTGAATTGAGCTGCAATAAACATTAATGTGCAGACAGCTTTTTTGTTTGCCAATTTAATTTCCTTTGGGTAAATTCCAAGGAGTGGGATGGCTGGGTTCTATGGTAGGGTTATATTCAGGTTTCTGAGGAATCTCCAGACTGACTTCCACAGTGGCTTAACCAGTTTGCATTCCCACCAACAGTGGGTTAGTGTCCCTTTTTCCCCACATCCTCTCCATCATCTACTGTTGGTAGATTTCTGAAGGTGAGCAATGATTAGAATTATATGACCAATTTATCTAAACTTTTTATACAATGCAAATATCCTTCAAAAGTGAAGACAAAAAAAAAGCTTTCAGATAAATATATGGCAAAAGAATTGTTCATGAACTGATCAGGACTAAAAAAGGCAATACATGAATAGAATCAGGGTGAAAAAATGAGACTAGACATAACATTCTACAGGGTAGTTGTTATGAAAACAGCATGGTACTGGTACAGAAACAGATGGATAGACCAATGGAACAGAATAGAAACACCAGAAATCAATATCATCACAATGTCCATTCTCCCAAAATCAATCCAAACATCTACAGCCAACTTATACATTCAATGCATTACCAATCAAGATACCGAAGTCCATCTTCTCAGATCTGGAAAAAATGATGCTGAAATTCATATGAAGACACAGGCGTCCTCGAATAGCTAAAGCAATCTTGTACAACAAAAACAAAGCCGGAGGCATCACAATACCAAATTAGGTTTTCACACTTAAAAATGCATCTTAGGCTTTACATGGATGAATTGATCTTATCCAACTTGACAGTCTCTGATTCTTAACTGAAACAAATCCATTTACACTTAATGTCATTAGTTATATGTTTGAAATTAATTAGATCTTGTTGTCTTCCATTTTTCATTTCTGTTTATGGTCTCAGTATTGTTCCTTCATTGCCTTCCTTTAAAATAATATAAAGCTTTAGCATCCCAGGTACTCTCCTTATTTAGGATTGCATTAACATTCAACTAATTTTATAGTGCTTATTTAAGAAATTACAATATGCTTTCATAACTTTTCATCTTGCTTGAAAGAATGTGAAACCACTTCACATAAAACATAATAGAATTAGGTGTATATTACATAAAATAATACATATACATACACGTGTATATAGATATCTGAAAGTATACTATAAATCCTTATATATGTGTGTGTATATTATATACATGCATGTATATGCATATTATAAGGTAAAATATATATCAATACTGGGATATAATTAGTTATAATCATTATTTTTTGAATATTTTAAAAATTATTTATCTATTTGAAAGGCAGAGTTCTAGAAAGAGAGGGGGAGAAACAGAGAGACCACTTCCATCCACTGGTTTAGTCCCCAAAGGGCTGCATTGGCCAGGCCAAAGCCAGAAGTCAAGAGCTTTATCCACATCTCCCACATCGGTAATGTTACCCAAGTACTTGGAATATCTTTTTTTTTCTTTCTTTTTTTTTTTTTGTTTTTTTAGATTTATGTATTTATGTGAAAGGCAAAGTTACAGAGAGGCAGAGGCAGAGAGAGAGAGAGGTCTCCCATCTGCTTGTTAACTCCTCAATTGGCCACCAATGGTTGGAGCTATGCCAACCTGAAGCCAGGAGCCAGGAGCTTCTTCTGGGTCTCTTACATACGTGTAGGAGCCCAAGAACTTGGGCCATCTTCCACTGCTTTCCCAGGCCATGGCAGAGAGCTGGCTGGTAAATGGAGCAGCTGGGACTCAAACTGGCACCCAAATGGGATGCTGCATTGCAGGCAGCAGCTTTACCAGCTACATCACAGTGCCGCCTGGACAATCTTTCACTGCTTTGTCAGGTGCACAAGAAGGGAGGTGGATTGAAATTAGAGCAGCTAGGAGTTGAACCAGTGCTTATATGAGATGCCAGGGTTGCAAGTGGAAGTTTATCTTACTACGCCACAATGCGGGCCCCCAGAAGCATTCTTATTGAATCTATTTCACAAGAAAATAGAAAAGTTTCAAATTTGTGTATACCCAATGATGGCACGTTGACTGAACATGAAGCAATAACTTACAGAACTAAAGGAAGTTAAAAAAATCTGTAATTGTTGAAGGAACATATTGTATGATTTTATTAACATAAATTTCTAAAACATGAAATGCTAATCCATTCCAAGGAAATCTTAGTAGAAATTGTGCTTCATAAAGGTTTAACTCTAAAGGGACAAATAATATTTTCTCAGGGTAATGAAAATATTTTTGTAGTTAATGAAATGCTGTTTTCGTAAGTGTGCACATTTGTTAAATTCGCTTTACTATACATTTACTTTATACCTTTTAAAAGTGCATATAAGTTCTATCTCAACAATATCTCAAGTTACTGCCCTGTATTCTGCAAAATATCTCCCTTTTTACTTTGCAAATTTTCAGTGTCTCACCCAACTGAACTAATTAATAAATATCTAATAAAGCAAACTATGTATAAGGAATTTAAAACTTTAACTATGATTAACTGTATTGTATATGAACAATGGAAGTTGTTATAATACTGGCAACAGATTAAATTTAGCCCACTGAATGTTTTTGTATTGCTTACAAGCTGGGAATGGTGTTTACATTTAAATAATTAGGATAAAATCAAAAGAAGAAAAAAATTATGCATAGCAGGTGAAAAGCCATAACATTCCAATTCCAGAAATTCCATTAATGTTTTAGAACACAAGACAGCATCAAGACTTCAATCCAGCCTGTGTATCAAAATTGTAAGGAGTGATTGTGATATCAAAATAATTCATAATCATGATCTATGAAAATAATCATCTGTTTCATAAGATACAGAGTAACAGATGGAGGTCACATAACAGAATGAGTAGATTATTCTAAATGATTATGTAGGCTATAGGAGTGGAAACAATTTGGAAAACTGTGAGATAAAGAGATAACTAGTTTCTGCCTACACAGTTTCAGCAGAAAGGAGAGATTTATAAATGCTTTATAAATTAAGGAATTAACTTCAGCATCACTAAACTGAAGTACCACCTACACCACTTACATAGTTTTCTATTAATAGTGCTTGAAGCATTAGCTGCCAAGGCCCTGGAATAAATTACTATGGAATTAGAGCTTGCTGAGATGAGTTATTGCCTCTCATAGGCACATTACTTGTAGCAAGAAAATGCCATATTTGGAGTCAATCTCTTAAAGAGTCCAAAAGCTGTGAACAGTTACAATGACATAAGAGCTTAGAGTTACAGCCTTATTAATGTTTTATAGGAACAGGGTGGAGAAGACAAAATGGCTGATGACTTAAACGAAGGCAAGATGTTCTCCCGTATTTTTGATCCCCTTTGGTCTTCACATCTACTTGTAAGCATACAAGGAGGATTTCCTCATTTTAAAAGAAACTTCTTATTCTAGGGTGTTATTTATTGAGGAGAACATTGATTTGATATTAATTATGTGAAAGATTATAATTAGAAAATGTTTAGGTCCACACACTTAATAAATTATAATACATCTCTGCCATGTACGGTAAAAGGTTGAAGATCAGGATCATCTAGCTATAATTAATACAATGACTATAACTCTTACTGCCAAATAAAAAACACATTGAGGATTACTTAATCAAAATGGAAAAGTTGTTGCTTAAATAGATTATAAAGATACTTCACAGTTCACAAGAGCCTCACATGTCCAGGACTTAAGAAAATAACATGAACCCCTACATGGTTGTCATCAGGGCTTCCTTCTTAATATCACTTTGACCTACTTCCTTGCTCAGTCTTATTGGTCAATTCCTTTTCACAGGAGAAAAGGGCAGCCTTTACCTTTCAAGTTCACACTCTTATTACAAAAGAGTGAAATGACAGGGGTTCAACATATAGAATCCTTGCTAAGAAACTGTGTGGCCTGATTTGTGCCAGTTGTGCTCTGTCCCTAGTTGACCACAACAGGTCCTAAATTCCTGCCACCAGGTCCACAGGGGGACATTTCACAAGTCTGGTCTGAGAGGAACTCACAAGTCAAGCCGAAAAATTTACCAACTTATCAAAGTAGCATTTGTCTAAAAAAACACTTCCTTCATCCATAAAACAGGAATGTTTGCCTTGTTTTCTATGGAATATTAAAGAATATACACACTGTGACTGTCCCTGACACAGAACTCCTCAAACCCTTGTATTTTCTTGGCAATAAGGATGCTAGGGGAATATTTTGATGTAATGCTTAATCTCCTCCTGGGTTATTGTAATGAGAATCTTAGTGCCCCCTGAGATAGAGTATTAGGAGAATTGCTTGTTCAAATATTTGGTATTTGACCCATATTCCTAACACAAAGATCCTAAATCCCATGGAATTTCCTTGGTGATGGGGCACATTTGCTCTAAAAGGGTGACTCTTGTTGGGCTTGTCAATTTGCACTGCTCACCAGAAAGACTAAGCCATGATTTTAAAATTAGAGCCTTGCATTTGCTGGAGAAGATAGAGGAGCTACAAATAGAGTTAATAATTGATCATGACCACATAATGAAAACCCAATACAAATTCCTGGATTATAAGGTTTGGAGAATTTCTGGTTGGCAAAAATACTAGTGTGCCAGAAGAGTGGTGTACCCCAACTTTACAGGGTCATGCATATGTTACTCTGCATGGGCCCCTTCTTGACCTTGACCCATATATCCCTTCATCAGAACATTCATCTGTATCTCTTATTTTCTCACTTATTAATAGCCCAATAAAATGAGTAGGCATTTCTCTGAGCTACTTCTGTGAGCTATCCTAGAAAATGTATTAAGTCAGAGTAAGTGGTTATGGAAACCTCAGTCTTGTCATTCAAAGGTACAGGTGATTGGTGTCTGAAGAAGGGGATGTCTTAAGGAACTGAGGCTTCAACCTGTGAAATCTGACACAATCTCCAAGTAGATAGTGTTAGAATTGAATTATTGGATACCAAGTTTGTATGCACTGAAGACACTGATGTCAATGATACGTGGTTCTTCCTGGGAAACACACATACTCCAGAAACTAGGAATAAAGCTAGATTCTTAACATTCCAAGTCTCCTTAGTATATCAGGCATGAACACGCGGCATAGATAGGCCAATAACATTCATTCACCAGGGACTGTTCATCACAATATAAATTTATCATGTACAGAGTATACTCATTTGGATAGTGGATGCTGGCATATCTGATGGTGATATCAGCTTGATCTCATGCGTGTTGGTGGAGGCGATGGTGCCCTGGGCAGTACTCAGTCTACCACAGTGTGTCTTCTCTATCCAGGTTTAGGAATATTAGTTCTTACCTTAAACTGATTCCACTCATTATAAAACTTGGATTTTTCATGCTTATTCTTATTATTTTTATACTCTTCCATTGGAACAATCTCAATCTCTCTGTCTATAAATTTATATGTTTATATATTTATACAATATATATTTATAATATATAAATAAATATATATACTTCTGCTTAGTCAAAAAAGATTAGCTCTAGCTGGGTTGGTTTCTGTTGTTTGCAGCTTAGGACTGAAATATAAATTGAGGAAGTACTCATAAAATGCAATTCATTAATGAATCATTTTAATTATTTTAACATTTATTTATTTATTTGAAAGGCAAAGAGATGGAGAGAGAGACAGACAGAGACACGGAGACAGATCTCCCATCCCCTGGTTCACTCCCCAAATGGCCACAACAAATGGGCTGGGTAAGGCTGAATCCAGGAGCCTGGAACTCCATCTGAGTCTCTCAAATGAGTAACAGGGGATCAAATAAAGCCATCATTTGCTGTTTCCCAGGTACATTAGCATGGAGCCAGATGGGAAGTGGACCAGCAGCTCAAACCAGCACTCTAATATGGTATGCTGACACTAAAATACAACTATGTGCCTAGTCTCGCACATGAATGTTGAAGCCTCCTTATTAAGATGATGCTTCCTCCCTGTTAGTTATCAGGTACCCTTGTGGGGAGATGGGAAGAAAGCAACATGGTCTCCCTTCACAGGGTTAGGTGGGCACTCTGTCCCCACTCCCACCCTACCCCAAGTTAGCCCTTCAGGCCACAACAGAAGTCAGTGTGTCTCACAAGGTTCTCCCTCAGGCAATATCACCAGTGACAAGGGCAGCTGTAGGCTCCCTTCAACTCACTCTAGAAGATGGCATCTCTTCCAGCCTCTGGTTGCTGTGGGAGTTACTATGGTGTCTCACTAGCTGCTGTGTGATTGTGCTGTCCACGCTGCTTCATGGTATCTCTCTTTATTCTGCAGAATTTCCACCACAAACTTCTCTACAACTGTCTCCTGGGAATAAGTTTCTCACCTTTTGTTCTGTTATCTTCCCACGTTCAAAGTCAGCGTGTCTTTTCCCTATTCAGTCATCTGGTACATCCAGATGAGATGAAACAGAGATCTCATTTATTTGTTTTTATTTTTTATTTATTTTTGACAGGCAGTGTGGACAGTGAGAGAGAGAGAGAGACAGACAGAGAGAAAGGTCTTTCTTTGCCGTTGGTTTACCCTCCAATGGCCGCCGCGGCCGGGGTGCTGTGGCCGGCACACCGCGCTGATCCGAAGGCAGGAGCCAGGTGCTTATCCTGGTCTCCCATGGGGTGCAGGGACCAAGCACTTGGGCCATCCTCCACTGCACTCCCTGGCCATTGTAGAGAGCTGGCCTGGAAGAGGAGCAACCGGGACAGAATCGGTGCCCCGACCGGGACTAGAACTGGGTGCCGGCGCCGCAAGGCGGAGGATTAGCCTAGTGAGCCACGGCGCCGGCTGAGATCTCATTTATTAGGTTGCTCCCCAAATACCCACAACACTCAGAACTGGGCTAGGATAAAACTGGGAACTGGGAACTCAATCCAGGTCTCTCAAGTTGGTGACAGGACCCAACTACGTCTTCCATCCCCTGCTCCCTACCAGTATCAACACTTGCAGGAAGATGGAATTTGGAACATGAGCCCAGAACTAAACACAGTCATACTGAAAAGGCATGCTGGCTTCTTAACCAGTCTCTCAGCTGCTAGGCCAAAAAGCCCACCCCTTTACAGGTTTCTTATTCCACAATGAATAGATATTTATTTAGAAACATATAAATGTGAAATTTTAAAATATAAATTACTTATAAACTTATTATTCCATGATTTTTGGTGTGCATTCTCAAATTTGTTTTCATAAGTGCCCTTTTAAACATTGAAGAGACTAAGCCTAATAAATGGAAAGCATGTGCCTTTGTCATTTTATTGATCTGGCTAGAAATCCTGCTTTTTAAAAATAAAATTTATCATTTCCCACCTGAACATGTCACAGCAAACATTTGTTTTTATCCTCCAGATTTTTCATTGACCTATTCCATTGGTAGTTTATGTTTATTGATTTTCTCAGCCAGTTCAGTATTGTACATGTACTTTATAATATAATATTATTGGATTGTACTGCCTCAATAGCTTAGGGACTGTGATGTTTATCAAGTACTGCCTAATAGTCACCACTATCAATTGTGCCACAAAAATTATATAAAGGAAACAAACTTCTCTTAAGAAATATGAACTAATTCATTTTTACAAAGGGTTAAGATAGGTCAATTCTCTGTGTCCCAGTATTCTAAACACTTCAATAGGATTCAATAAAATACTTATAACACTTCATCTAGTTCATGGGATCTGCTCCATGTGTACAAGCATTACTTGCTATTAGTACATTATTTTTGCTTTACATATTTTAGTATATTGATAGAATAAAATTACAAAACTATGAAAAGAAATTTCACTGTTTTCATAAATATTTTAGATTATTTATATTTTTAAGCCTGCTTTCATTGTTAACACAGCTGAATCTTCTGCTTCGACAAGTTCTGACATCCAAATGTGATTTTGGAGTCTCAGTTACTAAGAATTTTGTTATTTAAATATCTGAGACAATGAATTACACCTAATTTTTTTTGATTTTTTTAAAAGAAAACATATTCTTATCTCCGTACCAGACTAGTGACTCTAGTATCCTAATTGTGTGTGATTAATTATTAAGGAAATTAAAGGTTTTGTTCCTCAAATTACATAAAATAAGGTATTATTTTCTTTTTAAATTAAAATTTCCCTTTCGTCATGTAGTAGTTTTACTAACCTGTCCTAGTTATTTGTAAAATCTTCAGATATCAGCTATGTTTGCAGTGTATCTTCAATCACAAGAACTAACAAAACATTAGATTTGCTGTCCACCTCATTGAATGGAATTTCCCTTCCAATCTACTTTATGTGAGTCAACTGACATGTGGCAAGTACCAGCCTCACAGATGGATAAGTAATGGCAAACACACAACTGCTGAGTTGTGCAACACAGGTGCTTGGATGGGCTTTGCTTGCCTGCCAGAAATTTACAGAATGCTGGCAGATCCCCACAGTTGTAAAAAAAAAAAAAAAAAAAAAAAAAAAAAAAAAAAAAAAAAAAAAAAAACCACACACACAGAGTGAGAGCACATACTCATTCAGCTGGCAGTCATCTTTCTCTGCATTGAGTCTTATAGTTGAGCCAGACCCACTGCTATCAGTTCCTCCTAATTCCTGAATCACTGTCAGATTCTGACCCATATTTGCAAGTTGGAAGGAAGCCATTTTTTGGTTAATTACAAACGTATAAATTCATTGTGGAAATAATGTATTCCTTCATACAGTGTTAACTACCAACAATGAATGAGAACTGAGAAAATGTGAAGACAGTACTTCTCTATCTGTTATTAAATGTTTCTGCAACAAAATAAAATACAATTTAAAAGAAATTTACTTTAATTAAAGCCAAAAGACACATATTTTTGCTTTTAGTTTTCAACTCATACTATTGGTTGTTCAACTACCTTCATCTTTCCTCTTTCAAGATGTATCTAGAGACAGTGATTATCAACACTATAGACCAAATGGATCTAACAGATATTTACAGAACTTTTCATCCTACACTTAAAGAATTTACATTCTTCTCAGCAGTACATGGAAGCTACTATAGGATTGACCACATACTAGGCCATAAAGCAAGTCTCAGCAAATTCAAAAGAATTAGAATCATACCATGCAGCTTATCAGACCACAGTGGAATGAAACTGGAATATAGGAACTCAGGAATCCCTAGAGCATATGCAAACACATGGAGACTGAACAACATGCTATTGAATGAACACTGGGTCACAGAAGAAATCAAAAGAGGCCGGCGCCACATGGCTCACTAGGCTAATCCTCCACCTGTGGCACCAGCACTCCGGGTTCTAGTCCTGGTTGGGGCACTGGATTCTGTCCCGGTTACTCCTCTTCCAGTCCAGCTTTCTGCTGTGGCCCAGGAAGGCAGTGGAGGATGGCCCAAGGGCTTGGGTCCTGTACCCACATGGGAGACCAGGAGGAAGCACCTGGCTCCTGGTTTTGGATCAGCACCGCACGCCGGCCGTGGCGGCCATCTGGGGAGTGAACCAATGGAAGGAAGACCTTTCTTCTCTCTGTCTCTCTCTCTCTCTCACTGTCTCACTCTACCTGTAAAAAAAAAAGAAATCAAAAAAATTTCTGGAAGTAAATGATAACACAACATATCAAAACTTATGGGATACAGCATAAGCAGTGCTAAGAGGAAAGTTTATAGCAATAGGTGCCTACATCAAGAAATTGAATCAGCACCAAATAAATGAGCTTTCAATGCATCTCAAGATCTAGAAAAACTGCAGCAAACAAGACCCAAAACTAGTAGAAGAGAAATAATTAAAATCAAGAGAAGAAATCAACAGAATTGGATCCAAAAAAAATTACAAAAGATCAGCCAAACGGAGAGCTGTTTTTGTGAAAAAAAAAAATAAACAAAATTAACACACCATTGGCTGAACTAACTAAAAAAAGAAAAGACCCAAATCAATAAAATCAGAGATGAAAAAGGGAATGTAACAACAAACACCACGGAAATAAAAAGAATCATCAGAAATTACTACAAAGAGTTGTATGCCAGCAAACAGGCAGTTTATTTTGAAAAGTTAAGTTCATGTATGGTTTTTAAGATTAGGAAGAGATGTTGTGCACCGGGATCCCATATGGGGGCTGGTTCATGTCCATACTGCTCCACTTCCAATCCAGTTCCCTGCTAATGCACCTGAAGATGCAGCAGAGGATGGCCCAAGTCCTTGGGCCCCTGCACCCATGTGGGGGACCGGGAAGAAGCTCCTGGCTCCTGGCTTCAGATCAGCTCAGTTCTGGTCATTGCAGCCATTTGGGGAGTAAACCAGAGAATGAAAGAGCTTTCTCTCTGTCTCTACCTCTCTCTCTAACTCTTTCAAATAAAATAAAATAAACCTTTAAAAAATTAAGAAATTAAAAAAGAAGAGATATGATTGAAAAGATACTCTTCAATGAGAATTAGAGCTCTGATAATTTTTTTTCCTAAGGAATACGGGGTTTATTTTAACATAAGCAATGTTAATTACTGGCATTCCCAGAGCAGAACATTTGAATGACACCCTCAACTAATGAATTTATTCCAATTCTTGAGCATCCCCATCTCATTTCAGTGTACTTCCGTATGTTAAATTAATCAAACCTTATAACTTAGTCACTTTCAAGTGCTCATATTCTTCATATCCCATATTCAATGAATTAAAATATTATAATGAATTCACCTCCAAAATATATTCCATTTTCTTATCTGAACCTTTCTTTTTCAAACCACAATCATTCAAGTTGAAATAATTTCCAGTACTGACTACTTCTACAACCTCCATATTGATCTCCCTGCTTTCACTGGGTCTATCTTTTCCTGCAATCAATGTGCCCCATGGCAATCTTGTGAAACCTAAACCAGATCATGCCATCCCTATTTGTACCTTCTTCTGATAGTTTTTCACTGAACTTCAGAAAAAGTGTAAATGTCTACTACTCTTAGAATATCCTATGATTAAGTTTCATCTCCTGTGGCTCTCCTTATTCTTTCTATATTTCAACCTTGTTCTCAAAGGTTATGAGTTTATTTTTGTCTTCAGATTTTTGTGCTTCCTAGAATTTTCTTCTTCAGATCTTTGCATGGAAAACTTATTCTTGCCATTTTCATCTCAAATTTAAGTATTGTTGACTTGTTAGACCTTTTATGTCCCCTCAGTCTAAGTCATCCTTCAGGCACACAGTATCACAGTGTATTTCAAATGGAAATAAGTAACATGAGCCAGAATGTAAATCATAGCTGGGAGGCTGCCATAAAACACACCAAACACCAGAGTTAGAGGAAAGGTTTATTGTCAGGTGGGGAAAGCCCAACAGGCTGGGAGGAGAGGGGGGAGAGTAAGAGAGCATAAGAGAGAGAGCATGTGTTCAGGAACAACTCCTGTTAAACCCTTGCTGAGGGGTGGGCAGGAATGTAGGAACAGTGAATCCCATAAGGGTGAGATGGAGCTGATACCTGTGGTTGGGCCATGTAGTCAACTGGCTTCCAGCAATGGCAGTGGGGGTGGGGGAAGTTAGAGCCTAGGATGGTGCTCAGGGTGTAGACTGTACCACAGATAATACTGCACCATTTTACTAACACTCTCCCTTTTGTTTTTTTATAAAGCAAGAGTTATATGGGATTACATCAGCCCCAAATGTCCAAGAGGGGTAAAGGGACCATGATCTGTCTTTAGAGTTACTTTCTGCTGACATGGGGCAACAAGTTACTATCTGCTGGCATGGGGCGATGTTTCAAGCTGCTGTCTCCTGGGTGGGGAACCAAGTATATTCCTGTAGCAGCATTTGATTGACTGCCTAGTTGGTGAAGTCTTTGGTTTTTTCCATTATCACCTCCTGTAAATACTTAAACAGACAAGATAGTATAAAAGACAGGGTGAGAATAGCAGCCAATGATCCTAAGAATGGCATTAACCAAGTAATGAGAGGATTTCGTAGAGGAGAGGAAATGAGGGAGGTCTCTGGGCTCCTGTGAAGATTGTTTGATGGGTGTGGTTTGAAACTGATCCCAACCAAGCCTGGGAGAAAGGCCACTTGTCTGTTGCAGTTAGAGGGGTTTGTCTGCATAGAAAATTCTCAACAATCATACAATGTTAAGTGGGGTAGAGGACCATCAATACACACAGGTTAGGAGTAGAGCCATTGATGTTAGAGTAGAGGCTATGATTACAAAGGAATGAGGGTTCAAGAGGGCTAGATAGGGTCTAGAACAAAGGACAGAGTCATTATTGGAGGACCTAAGAAAGCTGCTGTCTAAGCCATGAATAAGTTTTATGTTTGAGAGGCAAATAGAAACTGACAGAGGGGGCCTGATAATAATCAGGTGGGCTTTAAGGGCTTGTCAGTTATGAGGCCCAGAACTAGCTATCTCTTCACATGGGGCATATCCTCAGAAAGGTGTGAACCTCCTCGGGGAAGACATCCTGTTGACTTCTATTGCCCAGCTGGCCTGGGAGGAGAGCTGGCCAGGTAAAAGCATGTGACATCTCTAACAGAAAATTTACAGTTCTTCCTGCAATGTTACTTACCCTACTTGGCTGTCCCCTCCGCAGTGGTGGTTATTTTGGAAGCTGGGCTGAGTGAAGGGCTTTTCAGCTTAGAGCCAGCAAGGTCTGTGGCTCTGACCTGAAGTCCTTCGACTCCAAGGAAGTTCTATTTCTAGTGACCCAACTTGGCTGGCAGAGCTGCCAGGGCTCTTCATAAGCTGGCTTCTGCTGAAGCCCTGGCTCTCCACAATGATAGCCACTGCACTGGACTTATCTGTCAGGTCTCCTTGATGGCAGATCACTGTACAGAGCAGCCTTAATTGGGCTGCCACCTTTCTTTACACTGCTTCTGGTGCCTAGCTTTCTTTTCTTCCTGGTTTTTGTTAAAACAGACCAGAGGATGTAAGTTAAGGGGTGCTCAAGTCCCATCTCTAATCTTTGGTGGTCTAAATTAGAAGTCTACAGTAATACGCATGTTTTGATATTGGTTTTTCCGTGAGGTAGACAATTCTCATGAGGAAAGCTATGTCCTCACTTTAAAGCTTTCTCTCCCTTTTTTTGGTCTGAAAGGGAGGTTTTTTTCTGTTTACTGTGCCCATGATGAAGTAAACCTAGCTGTGAAGTTATAATTTAAGCTCTCATTTTCGCTATGCTATTATTACAGAAAATGTTAGCCACCCCTTTTATAAGATCTAAAAAATCAAACTGTACATCCTGGAGAGTACTTCAGCATAGAGTCAGTTTCCCATCTTAAAGAAAATAAAGAAATGAGGGAACAAGTCAGGCTTCCCAGATCACTTACTGACAATAACAATATAGGATAAAAACTTAGCAAGCAATGTCAACTGTTAAGTAACAACTTATGCAAACATTTACTAGAAGGTCCAATGCCTTCTATAAATTCTAAAAATACATGTATTTGGAAACATCGCTTAAGTATCTAACACAGTGTAGCTTGTTTGACCAGCAAACTCAAGCACAAACGTAAAAACATTTTTAGTTTCTTTCTACCAACAAATTTAAAACATCTGATACCAAGATCCAGGCCACATGAATCAAAATGTATCTTCAATTAATTTTAGCAGTTTAAATTTATTAATCTTTTATCTATAAGTTAATTAAAATAGAGTTCTTAATAAATTTTCCCATGTAGACATACAATATGTATACACGTATAACATACAAGATAGAACAATAAAACAGTTTCAGCAATAGCTTCTTAAAATCTTTTTTTTTTTTTGTAAATTACCAATTGGTTCAAATTACTTTCTGCTCTTAGTAACCTTGATTAACCATACTTTCTCACAGTTGGAACCTGTAGTACATTATTGGCTTCTTCTGTTTACAGAGCCCTCCCAAAGTACTGAATGCAATAGAAGTGGCTGGAAAAAGCCAATCATAACCTATATGAGAACAGCTAAACACAGAACCAACAATGTTTTAGTTTTATGAGCAGAAAGTCTGATATAAAAACTGTGGATGACAAAAGACTTTAAATAGCCACATTTACGATTATAAACTCATTAACTAACAAGAGGTACTTGCTTGCTCCACACAATATTTTCAAAAGCACCTGTAGGATTTTACAAAACATTTATCTAATTTAGGTCTCTGGGCCATTCTCATTAAGATAAGCATCGTGTCTAGTAACACAAGAGCTTTAAACTTTTTAATTTTCAGACATTTATGTCAATAGCATTTTATATTATCAAAACTTAAAATTTAGCACCACTTCACATCTTGACAGTACCTGTAATAAAATCCATATAGTTTGATCAATTAGTGTCTCTATAAGATGACATGTATCCTTTTTTTTTTTTTTAACATGGTAGCCATTGGCCACATGTGGCATTTTTTTTTAAAGATTTATTTATTTTACTTGAAAGCCAGAGATACACAGAGAGAGAAGGAGAGGCAGAAAGAGAGAGGTCTGCTATCCATTTGTTCATTCATCAATTGGCCACAATGGCTGGAGCTGCACCAATCTGAAGCCAGGAGACAAGAGCTTCTTCCAGGTCTCCCACTTGGATGCAGGTGCCCAAGGACTTGGGCCATCTTCTACTGTTTTCCCAGGCCATAGCAGAGAGCTGGATAGGATGTGGAGCAGCTGGAGTCAAACCAGTGCCCATATAGGATGCTGGCACTGTAGGCAGTAGCTTTACCCGCTATGCCACAGTGCTGGCCCCAACATATATCCTTTGATATTTCTGGGGACCCAACTGGAAATATCAAAGTCCAAATTTTTGGGGACTTTGATTTTTTGAATGCCTGTCAAGGATGACCAAAAAGCTTTAAATATCTGGTTGAAATAAGATCCCTTAATATCATGACATAATATAGACCAGATCTGATCGTTGTTACAAGGTGATTACTCAAATGTTTTAGAATGAGTATATATTCAGACAAATCATAACTCCTTTAAAACTCAGTTGTTTTTAAGCAATTAGAACCTAACAGAGACATTAAGAGAATGTAATAGATTAATTTAACTCATTGTTTTAACAGAGGATCAGATTCTAATTCTATATTAAATAGCTTTTGCTTTCCATCTGCTGATTTACTTAACTTATATTTTGAAATAATCCTTTAGAAATCTCCAAATTAAGACAACATTTTCTAAATAAGATAACATCAAATTTCAACATTCGTAACTTTCAAGCAGTGTTGAACTATTTTCATATGGACAATTTATGAAAACATGTTAGTAAACTCAAGTAGTTTTTCTATAGACTATAAGGTGTTAAGAGTACCAAAGTTTACATTTAGACATGTTTATCTCATTTGCCTTTACCCAATTTATATTTAATAATACCACCTGGGTGAATGAAGATGCTGGTATTATACCATACCTCTATCCGAATTAAGGTCAAAATTGCATTCTTATGGAATTCTACTCTATCATAAAACTCTATAAATCAGTGACATTAAAACAGAGACTGCAACATCCACCTTAGGGGCTATAACAATTACAGATTGCCCATTGCTATATCATTGGAAATCTGTTAAAACAAATCACAAAATAAGTTTGCTAAGTTACAAAGCAATATTTTTAAAAGCAGTGATCTTCTTAGATTTGAAGAGAGAAATTTCTTCAAACCCAATGTTATGGTTGCTTTTTACCCTAAAAACACCTTAGTCCAATGATGCCCTGGTCAACAATCAGCCATTTGGGACTGCCTCTGAAACAAAATTTTAGGCAGCTGCCAGAGAGGTCCCTAAGGTGACTGCAACCAGGGGCTGATATGCCAAGGGCAAGAAGTCCATTGGAGATTATTCACCATTATGTTAGGTTTAATGGGGGAGAGCATCCATCAGAGTAGATGGTTGGGTGGAACGCAGGACGGAGAAGTTCCCATGGCTACCTGTGGAGTCAGACTGGTGGATAGTGGGTGTCCCTAAGGTGATGGCCATCTGACTAGGAGGGTATGGGAACAGAAAGTGGGGGTTATCACCCATGCACTCACTGGAGCCCAAGGCCTAGGCTCAAGGAAGGAGTGGAGTCCATGGTAAGGCATACAGCCTGTGGTAAGCATGGAATCCGTGGTAAGGCATAATACCCATGGAAAGCAAAAGGCCTGTGGAAGGTTGTGGTGCCTCGTACCAGCATTTCAAGACAAAGAAGAGTGAGTGGAACCACAACCTGTGGTAAAGTTCCTCATGAGAGCATTCCCTGTTCCATGTCTTACTACAGGATTTGAAAGGCTAATTGTGGATGGAGATAACAGAACATTCAGTGTCATGAAAGGAGGTCTGGGAGTATGTTTTGTGACACAGAAATCCAGCACTCCAAAGCATCTGAGATTCCCAAAGAGAGAGTAAGATCAATGGGGCAGCCTGGATCTGAGTCACAGCATCAATGTAAGGCCACCACAAAACACACCAAACTCCAGAGTTAGAAGAAAGGTTTATTGTTGGATGGGAGAAGCCCAATGGGTTGGGTGGAGAGGGTGAGAGAGTAAGAGAGCATAAGAGAGAGAGCATGTGTTCGGGAACAGCTCCTTGCTAAACCCTTGCTGGGGGTAGGTGGGGAAGTAGGAGCAGCAAATCCCATTAGGGTGGGATGGAGCTGACACCTGTTTTGGGGCCATGTGCTCACCTGGCTTCCAGCAATGGTGGCGTGGTGGCCAATAGCCTACTTACTGAGAATTCTTACTGTGTTACAAAAATGTCAACTGTAATATCTTAGGTGTATCAGCTATACTTATTCAAAAACTTTAGAAGTCACTGCGGTGCAAATTATACAGAGAGTTAGATTAAGATGATCATGTAATAAAGAATCTACTTGAATGTTATTTTCACTTTTTGTCCTTTGTTACTCTCCTAATTCTCATCAGTGCCAGAAAGTATATATGGGTAATATGAACATTAAAGTATTCCCGCTAGATGTGACTGTGATGCCAATATTCTAGTTCTTCTTTTCCTTTATCTTAAGAGAGAGGTAAATGACACATGTATTATGCAGATCCACATGTACATTTTATGTTCCAACAGCCTAAGATACAGATACATTCAGATATTGACTGAAGCAAACTATAAGCAACCATTTTAAGATTCCATAATGGAAATTAAAGAGCATAATTGTATTTCCAGTTAAAGCGTCCTATTGGCTGTTTTTTCTTTTATGTAAGAGTATTGACACCTTGATTGCGATCCCAGAATTCTATACTACAAAGCAAATAAGAGCCATTTTTGGCCTGAAAATGTTAAGGGCAGGTGTTAGCAGTTAATGAAGAATTTCAATAGAGCTCTTGCCAAATGTGCAATTTTGAGTAGCTCTGCATTAGGGTCCTCCAGGATTAGTTAGCAACAAAATGCTGCTCCAAGAAGTTGAAGATATTAACATACTGGATGGGGTTATTTATCATTATCCATTACAATTCTGAACAATACCTGCCCCCCAAAAAATATGGATTTATTTTTGTTGCATTTCCCCTCCATATAATAATTAAATAACAGGTTTGTCTTTCTTTTTTAAAATTAAATTTTATTATTTGTTTTGAGCAGGTAATATACAGAATACTGAGTAGAAAATGCACTCTAAGAACAGCAGACATCACTCTCAGTCCCACATCTGTATCACAACCTTTCAATTCCCTCCCTGGAGGCATTCACTGTTAGGAAGAGTTGCAGATCAATGCATCCTCACATGGTGCACCATAAATGTTAGGAAAAGAGGCGCAGAATAGAGAGGAGGCAGTGTACGAATTTACAGCCAGACCAACTTTATTCCAAGAAATCAATTCATAGTGATAGGTGACCAACTGCCAACGTGCATATGATGGAACACTATGCAGAAGGCCCTGACACCCAGGGGCCCAGCCTTTTTATATTTTAGGAGGGCTAGCAACTGTGGGGAGGGATAGGGGGCAGCATGCAGAAGGGAGTTCCTGGAACTGGTCTTTCAAGTATTCAAGCAACTGTTCTTTCAGGTGACTGTGGGGGGTGGAGTATGAAGGCAACATGGTGTGAGACCCAATTGAGATTCAAGGGCAAGGAATAAATTCCAATGTTTATATATCTTTCTGACAATGAGCCAGAATGGCTGAGGCTTATGTCTTTGTTCCATCATTCACTGTTATTCCTTTGTAAATGTTTCCCTCCAGAGATAATCTATACATACCAATGAACAGAAAGCATGTATACTGTTTGTTAAAATAGAGATATTAATACAAATACGCTATGCACACTGATTTCCTATAATTAAAAATATCTTGGAGATTTGTCCATTTTATCACATAAAGGGTTACCTTATGTCACTGCCACATGATAGTACATTTTCTAAATGAACCAAATTAAATCAATGTCCTTCTATTGGTGGGCATTTTGGTTGTTTCCTAATTTTTCTAAGAATTTTGAATTCACCATTTAAACTGATGACATTCTAGGCACTGAAAACTGACACATGCAAAGAACAGTTTTTTGTTGTTGTTGTTGTTGTTGTTGTTTGACAGGCAGAGTTAGACAGTGAAAGAGACAGAAGAGAGAAAGGTCTTCCTTCCATTGGTTCACCCCCGCAAATGGCCACTACAGCCTGTGCGCTGCAGCCTGTGCACTACAGCACGCTGTGCTGATCCGAAGCCAGGTGTGGTGCTTTCTCCTGGTCTCCCATGCGGGTGCAGGGCCCAAGGACTTGGGCCATCCTCCACTGCCTTCCCGGGCCACAGCAGAGAGCTGTACTGGAAGAGGAGCAACTGGGACAGAATCCATTGCCCCAACTGAACTAGAACCTGGGGTACCAGCACTGCAGGCAGAAGATTAGCCTAGTGAGCTGCGGTGCCAGCCAAGAACAGATTCTTGAAGTTGAATCCTGGTGACCACAGCCATGCCAATGTGAAACAAACTAAAAATTGAGCACATTGGAAATCAAAATGAACTGAAGGATTGCTAAGGCAATTTGCCATCAAAACTATTTTGGGAAAGAAATTGTTTGGAACTCAAATAATTGCCCCTTAGAAATTCTTCTTAGAACCTAAAAAGTGTTGAGAATCCATATTGTTAAGTTAAAGTCAGAGTAAATATAATCTGTCTCTACCATTTATCTGTGTCTGGAGGATTTGACTTGGAATCCCCAAAACTTTATGCAAAATTTCTCAAGATTTATAACAATAATAACCCTCTTTTAGTCTAGGCTTATGGAGAAATAATTTATTTAAAAGGAATGGCTGTGTCCAAAGATAACCTACTTCTGAAATTCCTTTAATATAGATACAACAGATTATTTTTAGAATATTTATTGGGGCCAGCACTGTGGCTCACTTGGTTAATCATCCACCTGCGGTGCCGGCATCCCATATGGGCTCTGGGTTCTAGTCCCAGTTGCTCCTCTTCCAGTCCAGCTCTCTGCTGCGGCCCAGGAAGGCAGTGGAGGATGGCCCAAGTGCTTGGGCCCCTGCACCCATGTGGGAGATCAGGAGGAAGCCCTTGGCTCCTGTCTTCGGTTCGACACAGTTCCAGCCATGGCGGCCATTTTGGGGGTGAACCAACGGAAGGAAGACCTTTCTATCTGTCTCTCTCTCTCTCTCTCACTGCCTAACTCTGTCAAATAAATTTTAAAAATTACTTAGTAAAAGAAGAATATCTATTAATAATGATAATTATTTTCAAATAATTAAATAAAATTTTTGCATTTGTGAAATTTTACCAGTGAACCATGGAGAATAAGTTAAATAAGAAAATCAATATGGAATATATAATTAAAGTAACAATAATAATAATAATAAAAATATATTAGATATAGGAAGCCAAACTGGAGAGAAAAGGAAACACTTGAGGGTAATTTTTCCACTTTAGGTTATTTTTGACAAAAGGAATAAGCAAAAATTAAAGTAGTGCGAAAGTGATACAGATTTGGGTAATCTGATCCATTTATAATAGGATTATGGTAGGAGAGAACAAGCAGATTGAGCAAAAATAGCAGATATACTTCTGTAAACTTTCACCAAATGAAAATTTATCTGAATTTGCCTATTGGAAATAACCTTTGAAAACCAAGGCAAAAAAATATTAGACAAATAATAATTAGATATGTTTTCGGAAATTTTCTTATTTGTGTTTATTCCTACGGCTGCTGTAACAAAATAACACAAAGTTTATGATTAAATAATAGAAATTTGTTCTATCTTAGTCCAGGAGAACAGGAGTTTCAAATGAGTTTCACTGGGTTAAACACATGGTGTTGACACAGCATCTTCTCTCCATGGGCTCAAGGGAAGAATAAATTCTTTGCCTTTGTTGCTGTTAAAAGTGGCTACTGGAAAACTTGCCTTTTGGTGGAACCATTCCAATCCCAGCCTCTGCGGTCACACTGCTTGCTCCTCATTGGGTCAAACTGCCCTTTTCTTCATAGAAGGATGCACATGATTGTATCTAGAAAATGTATCTAGATACATGTGATTGTATCTGGTACACATATGGCTACTATAGTATTTGTTCTTCCTATGAAGATATTTGATTTAATCCTCATTTTATTTTTCTTTTACAGTATAACATTCACAAGTTCTAGGGACTAGGAAGAAGATATCTTTTGGGAGACTACTACTCAAGGTACATGATAAATGTATGCAGCAATTACGTAAGCATACAAACAAAATATATAAATTATGTGCATAAGAATAGCAATATTGTTACATTTAGGTTTTTATTCTGTTCAGAAGTCTATGGAGTTAAGGGGATATTTTTAAAATAAATTCATGGGCAGACGTTGTGGAGTAGTGGTTTAAACTGTTGCCTACAATGCTGTGTACCATATCAGAACTCTGGTTTGAGTTCTTGCTGCACTGCTTTTGATCCAACTCCTTGGTAATGCATCTAGGAAATAAGTGAAAGTGGCCCGAGTGCCTGGACCCCTGCAACCCCTGTCAGAGGCCCAAATAAACTTCTGGCTCCTGGCTACGGTCAGTCCCAGACCTGGCTGTTAATGGTCATTTGGAGAATGAACCAGGAATTGAAGCTCCCTTTCTCTCTGTCTTTCTGTAACTCTGCCTTTCAAATAAATGAATATTAAAAATACATTTAATTAGTAGTGTGGTTTTTTTTTTTTTTAACCTGTGAAGGGAACCAAAAGGTTTTCTTAGCTATCAAAAAGTTTAGCTTACATTTCCTGAAGAACTAAATGTCTGAATTAAAGATAAGAGTTGAGTTAAAGTAGTAAACTTCATTGAGATGTTTCATAAAAGTCTAGCAAGGAGTACTGAAAGCTTAACAGAGGCTTAGGCATGAAACTGAATGTGGACTCTTAAGTGTTGCCTCTGCCGAGTCCAGACTGACAATCGCTGGGTAATCTCTGTCAGTCCTGTAGTTTATACACCACCTTTAGCTAAAATACAGTTGTATCTCTAATGTAGATGACTCCTCTCAACTATATTTTCATTTAGCAAAGTATCCTCTCTTTCTTAGATATCTGATCAGCATTATTAAAGTTAGCAAGCAATGAACCAATCTTGTGTTTCTTTATTTAGATCTGCACCAATAGTGTTCCCTTTCTTAGAAGTGGATAACTCCATCCAGCATATCATTTAGTCAGAGAGTCTTAATATTAATTACCTACTTTTCTATTTATGTTAAATTCTGTTAGTTGTTGTTTTCAAAATATCAGAAGTATATCTGTCATTCTATGGTTATTACCTACCTCAGACTACTTGCCTAAAATAGTTAAGTAGCTTTCTGCACTCTCACGTTTCCCCTCCTCACCACTCTATTTCAGCCTGCAGGGAGCCAGACTGATCTTTCTAAAATGTTGTGTGATCATAATCATGTTAGTCATTTGCTTGAAGCCCAATGATGGTTTCCAATCTGTTCATTTTTCTCCTCCTGGATCTCATCACCCATCTTCTCTTATTTCCTATAACAGTCAAAGACCACCTTGCTGCTCCCTACTATTATAAATGCAAAGAAGGCCTGCCCAAAGTCTTCTCATTTGTGATATCCCTTGGGAACTTGCATGGTTTACTTTCTCAGTACCTTCCGGTTGGGCTGAATATCTGTTAAGTCCCCAGACAAGTCTGACCCACTGTGAATTTCATTTCTTTATTTTTCTGTAGTTTATTCATGGTCATAATTTTATATAATGATATGATTACTTGTTTATCGTTTCATTGCGTATCCCATACTGCCAGAATGTGAGCTCCATGAGAGCAGAATTGTTTTCTATTTTAAACACTGCTGTATCCCTAGTGTCTAAAATTATACATGAAAAAATAACATGTGCTAAATGGAAAAGGAAAAATTGTTCTAGTATATCATAAGACATATTTTGGAATATATATTTGTAGGCATATATATATATACATATGTATATACAGTATATATGTATGTATTTTGTGAAGTAAAAATATTGACTAATATTTTTATGGACATACACAAAAAATAGAGCATCTCAGTAAGATTATAATATTTTTTCTTTTTTCATATTGTAAGAGATTTTTCATAAGACACATAGTTTTAAATGTAGAACTATTAACAATATTTGTAGCTAAATAAAGCAGAAAAAGTAGACAATTGAAAATGTGTGTATTTGTGTGTGTATGTGTACACGAACACACCCATATGTATTTCCTCAAGTTGTTTTGAACATGGAGCACCTCAAATACTTGTCCTCTTATCTGGTTTAAAGGAATCCTCCTCAACAATTGCCTCTAAGATCCATATAGATGAAGCAACTTAAATAGGAATATGTCGAAAAAGATTTTACTGGTGACATTCTTTAGGCAGGATCCAAACTAGACGCACATTACTAAACAATTGACATTTTATGCATTAGATTGATAGTGATATGATAAATAATGATCATTATGACTTTCTCATACAAATTTGTTCTTTTGTGAGATAGTGACATATAAGAAGAATTTGTGAAGGCAGTTAAAAAGATTATTAGGAAAAACTGAAATGTATCTCAGGCACTAGAAAATGCATGTCAAGTAGTGGAATTCCATACAGCAATGCCAACAAAAAATGAAGAAAGAGCATTGAGTCTTTAGGATTTGAGGCTTTCCTTGGTAACCTTCAATTCTCAGTAAAATAGATAAAATGCTGCCTCTCTCACTGGCTGTAATATCAACTCAACTAAGACTGAGGCATGATGCCCTCTTCCTGTTTTTGAAAGCTTCTGAAATCAGAAAAGAGAAATAGCATTCTGATAGAATTTTCATTTAATATTTTGCACATGACTTCAAAGAGACAACTCCAAGGGAGATTATTAAAATTTTATTCTTCATGGTTATGTGAAAATGTTAATTTACTTACCAAAGAGAATATTATTCACACATTTGGTTTAAAATTGAAATGCCACTGCAGATGTTAGCATCTGAGATTTTCACTCACAAACTTACACAAACTTAGTGACTTCAGAATTAACATATTATAATGGTGAAAACAAAGATAGCACATTTCAACTGAAAAAAAAATCGTGGCAATGTTTTTGAGAGCAGTGGGAAAGGAAACATCCTCTATGATCAAGAATGTTGTTTGTGTCTAGGGCAAGAGACTAAAGGCACATTCATGCCAATGTTTGGGAAAAAAAGCTAAACAAAAATTCACACATCCTGAAACTCATATCCTACTTAGAACTCTCTTTAAGAAAAATAAAATAAAATAACAATACCAAATAACATATTGCCCTTGAAAGGATCTTTGCAGTGAGGACCCCTGATGTTTAAATTATATTAGCCTCGTGATAAATCTTTCTCTGAGACAATGGTATTTACTTGGACTTCTCAAAGGAAATAAAGAGATAATAAGGGAAATATGCATTATATATATATGATCACCATACAGGTATAATCACCTGTGAGTCCAATATCACATCACAAGGATCCCCAATTATTCCTTTGCATTAATGGGAAAAGAAAAGAGGTAAGAGGGAAAAAGTAGAGAAAAGAAAATATAGGAAATTCTTTCTACAAAAATAATTATTTCATTTGTTCAGACTCATTCTGTCAGGAAACCAATACAATTGTGAAGATATAAATTTAATGTCAAAGGGAAAAAGAAACAAACAATGAAAACATCAAAAAGTACTAAAAAAGAAAACTGTTGACAACTGGATATTAACATGTGTTAAGATTATTATATTCCCGCAACTTGAAAATATTAGGAAAAATCACTAAAAATTAGGTATTCAACACTTATTATAACCTCAAGTTCTGCTACTATTTTCATTAGATTATCAAGAGACTCACAATTTTTCAAGGAAATCTGCTGCAGATAAATATTTTTATTTCCTTGATATGATTCCAGAAGGTTGGTGGAAATTGGAGTGTGTGTTAGGCACTTTCAGAAGTGTTGGATTGCACTTAGTGTCAACATAAAAAATTGCATCTCACAACATTAAACAGGCTAGGCAGACTTTATTCAAGACCATCACAATGGAAAGAGAAAGAATTCAATTTTCTGGAGAAAAAAGTGTTGGAGTAAGCTGGTGGAAAAGCAAGGTGGCACACTATCGGGAGCATTAACCAATGGGGGCAATATTTCTGTGACTGGAAATATTTCCTTTTTGTTTTCCTTAGATGAGGCCATCATGCCTGGTAGTTGATGCCTACCGAAGTTAGGTAGGCTTCTATCTCCTCACTGGCATGGCGAGGCAGGTGCACCCTCTTGTACCAACACTATGTTTCAAAATGATAGCTCCCAAGTCCTTGAGAAATGCCCCAGGTTTTGGAAAGTAAATTTCACAAGATGACACAAGAATATCTCCATGTGTTTTGAAAGGGCAGGCAAATATTGTACAAAAACAAGTTCGTAAAGAAACTGCTCAAAGAAAAGAGAACTCAAAATCTTATAGTTGGGAAAAAGTGTGTGTAAAGCATAATGAATGGAATATTAAGGCCATCATTCTCAATGCCAATAACTGATTTTACAATCCAGATTGCTTTAATAGACTAGACTAGTAAATTCCTGTTTTTTTTTTGTTTGTTTGTTTTGTTTTTTTTAAATTTTTTGACAGGCAGAGTGGATAGTGAGAGAGAGAGAGAGAGAGAAAGGTCTTCCTTTTGCCGTTGGTTCACCCTCCAATGGCCGCCGCGGTAGCACGCTGCGGCCGGCGCACCGCGCTGATCCAATGGCAGGAGCCAGGTGCTTCTCCTGGTCTCCCATGGGGTGCAGTGCCAAAGCGCTTGGGCCATCCTCCACTGCACTCCCTGGCCACAGCAGAGAGCTGGCCTGGAAGAGGGGCAACCGGGACAGGATCGGTGCCCCAACTGGGACTAGAACCCGGTGTGCCGGCGCCTCAAGGCGGAGGATTAGCCTAGTGAGCCGCGGGGCCGGCCTGTTTTTGTTTTTTCTTCTCCTGATAGATAAAATTGGGAATGGATATCCTGAATAGACAGGTGGGTGGATAGATAGGTAAGTAGATAGATATGTTAGGTAGACAGATCTCTTTAAATATTTATTGAAATAATTTTAGAATGTTTAACTTTCACTAATGCATGTTTACATTTTATTCTTTAGAGACATCTGTGAGAATTTATTTTTTTCCGATTTCTTTTCTATCAACCATTGATATAAAAACAATTAAAGGAGAATAGAAGGTCTCTTTTCAGGAAAACAAGGTAATACAAAACAAGGTAATTACCGCAAGCAAAAACCTTCTGCTAGTACTTCTAAGATGAAAAGCAATTGCTAGTACTGACTGCCATAGTTTAATAATAATTAAGTAATTGATATTAGCAATGTTGCTTTACAAGCCTGGCAAAAGGATTACTTGTACTTTTGAGAGTTCACAGACAGCCAGTATATTTACAGGATAAATATACTCAAAAATAGGAATTAAAATTATAATTCCTTATATTTAGTATCTACATTATCACCACTAATTATAGTCTATTTATCTAATTCTCAATTAGCTCAATTAAAACAATGACCATCTCTAATAATTACTGTTATACAAATAATCATAGAATATTATAAATGTACTTCACTAAATCTTATTTTCAAGCATACCTTTCTTTAAAGCACATTTTATTTTAAAAATTTAAAAAAGATATCTTGACATAGCAATTTTCTCATGTAGACATTTTAGAAAAAAAAACACCACGGGTCAGAAATTTATCCTTAATGATTGGTAATCTATGTTACAAACCATTTTACAGACAAGTAACTAGCTTCTAAATATCAGAAGTAAATAGAATTCTTTCTCATGTAAAATTGCAGATTTTATAGTTGTTTGCTCATGGTTATTAAACCCATATGGATATTATCTCAACTCTTTATATTAACCATCTAGAATGGGTCATTGGTTTCCAAAATTTGTTACATTTTGGAACCTACTAGATACCATTAAGAAATATTAATATTTGGCTTCTATTTTCATGTGGTGATTTGATTACTATGTTGTATGTGGCACGTGTTTTGGAATTTTAATAACTTCCTAGTCACTTCTGTAATGTAACAAAGTTTGGGATCCACTAATCTAGAATGTATAAATTCTCATTTAGAGAAAAACTTGCACTTAAATTGTCAAGATGCCTAACACTTGTCATAGACAAATAAATCAGAATGAATTTAGAAACGCAGAGTAGACTCACAGAGATTCCGATTTTTTTTTTTTTTCCCCAGGGGAGAACATGAAATCAGTCCCCTACTGCCACCAATTGGGGAAATCACAGGGGTCAGCACATCTGGAATGCAATGGATAAGCCTCACCTTGGGATGATTTTCCCAGGATGCTAGTGTTCAGGTGCAGCTATCCTAATGAATTTGGCTGTAAGTGTAGCAAGCCACAGTTGTCCCTGGGAATTCTAACGTGTAGTTAAGGCTGAAGATTGATAATCACTGAATTAAATATCCCATGTATAGCTTGTGAAATTATCAATATATATGTAATTATCTCTATCTATGATCTATCTATTTATATATTTTTTTATCTCATCACTTCTTCTATACTGATACCCTGAGGTGACTAGATGGTCAGTTCAGATGAATTCAGTTCCAGATGACTGAGATGGTGTCTCTCCTCCTCCTTCTTTGTTGCTCCTCCTCCTCTTCCTCTTTCTTCTCATTCTCATTTCTACTCTTTTTTTTCTCATGCTTCCTCCGGTTTCCCCAAAGATTTACGATGCGACTTTCTTCCCACATAGTACAACTGAGCTCTGCTATATGTTGTCCCATTCATCTACTTAACAGGCACAAAACACAGTGACAGCATTGTGAAAGTGGTTAACTGAGTTACAGGGATAATCTCACAATATCAAGGTATTGGTAGCTAAATGTCTTGGAAATTCAAGTTTGTTCATCTTTACAGTAATCAAAAAGGGTTTAATTAAACTAAGAAAATGAGCAAAGTCTGGAGGAAGAAAACCAGTCTTCTTTTGGTGCGATGTACATCTGTGTGTTGTACACTCATGACTATTTGTGTTAGAACTCACTTCTAAAATCATCAGACCACTGCTGCTACCTATTATCTCAAAAATTGGTTACTCTAATGATGGGATTTTGGAACAGAGACAACATGAAAGCTAAGGGCTGATTGTTGAAGAAAATCCCCCTTTGTCTCTCCCTGCCCCACACTTGTACAACAAATTGCCTGTATTAGATGTGTTCACTTCTGAATATACTATTAGATTTGTGATGTGACTACATAGAGGTTTTATCATTTCTGTTGCTTTTGTACCTGCAATACTTTCTTTGTATTTGGGTTAACATTATTATTTACTCAACTTCTAACAATATAATTGATGTGATATTTCTCACTTCAATTAATTTGTAAATTGTGTTTTACAATTACACCAGAACTAGCCAATGGCATCAAAACAGTTGCTGTTGTTTGTTTATTACATGTGTCTTCAACATAATATATATGTAATTTATATTTTAGTGTTATTTTTATAACTATAGAAATATACATAATAATGTATATGATGTTTATAAACTGTATCATATTAGCTTTTATGCTCAATTTGAAGACCGTCTATGGCCATCATGCACCCTTATTTTCTAGCACTAAAAATTTTTCACTTTTTTCTTACCACAGTGCCAGTTAGTGAATTCACTATAATCCCATGCTGGACATCAATAGAATCGTGTATATATAAATGTAGATAAATTTGCGTTTATACACATGTGTATCTCATTTTAAATCTGGTGATCTTTGGTATATTCTTTCATAGACTGAATACTCCACCAGGATTGTATTGATAAATAGCAATTAATTTTGGTTGTTGTTGTTAGTGTTGTTATCTGAAGACAGAAAAACAGAGACAAACATAGAGAGTCAGATAAAGAGATCTCCCATCCACTGCTTCATCCCAAAATATCGCCAATAACCAGGGCTGTGCCAGACCAAACAGGAGCCTGAAATTCCATCCAGGAGCCTGTTTAGCACTTGAGTAATAACCCCTTTACTGCTACCCTTTAGGGAACAACTCAGTGAATTTATTCACTATTTTGTGTGTCCTTGACAGGTTTGGAAATGAGCAATGTAATTTTTTAAATTATAAAAATAATACAGTTTGTAGCAAAGAGTATAATCATTTCTCTTCTGGAGCTGAGAATTGTCTTTATTAAAACCCTAATATTTGGGGTTCCAGGAAATGTCACCCCAAGCCAGATGTAAAAACTTCTAATTTAAAAATTTTCCCCACTATCTATTTTTGAATCATAGGAAGGCTAATTCACATATAAACAATGTTTGTGAAGAGTTGGCAGATGGAGATGTGAAAGAGCAAGACAAAATGAATAGAATTTGAGAATCATAAGCATACATATTTTAAAACATAGATTCCAGGAATATATTCCTTTATATCTTGTCTCTTGGTAGCAACGTTTTCTTTCTATCATATGATATTTCCAAATGACTGAGTATCCAGTGTTTCAAGGTTTGGCTCATTTAAAAATGTTTGCTTATTTATTTTCATGTACTTCAAAGGCAGAGAGAGATAGAGGACAGAGAGAGATCATCAATTCTCTGGTTCACTCCCTAAATCACCAAAACAGGGGCTGGGTGAGGTCAAAGCCAGGAGTCAGGATTGCCACTTAGGTGGCAGGGGCCCAAGCACATCAGCCATCATCTGTTGTCTCCCAGGATGCATTAGCAGGAAGCTGGATGGGAAGCAAAGGAACCAGGACTTCAAACCACACTGTAATGTAGAACGTGGGCATTCCAAGCAATAGCATAATCCACTTCACTATAATGCCTGTTCTTCAAGGTGTAATTCATTTTAAAAGGATATATTTCATGTATAGTAATGAAAATATATATGAGAATAAAAACCGAACAATGCTACTTTAGAGGAAATCAATCTTAAAGTTATTCAGGAGAATTTGAAGCAGCACTTCAATTTCATGTGTGTATAATTAATTGCTGAACTTTATGTTGAGGTTTTTTGTTTGTTTTGTTTTGTTTTGTTTCTTTTTGACAGGAAGAGTTAGGCAGTAAGAGAGAGACAGAGAGAAAGGTCTTCCTTCTGTTGGTTCACCCTCCAAATGGCCACTATGGCCGGCATGCTGCGCCAATATGAAGCCAGGAGCCAGGTGCTTCTTCCTGGTCTTCCATGGGGTGTAGGGCCCAAGCACTTGGACCATCCTCCACTGCACTCCCGGGCCACAGCAGAGAGCTGGCCCGGAAGAGGAGCAACTGGGGCAGAATCTGGCACCCCAACCGGGACCAGAACCTGGGGTGCCGGCACCGCAGGTGGAGGATTAGCCTAGTGAGCCGTGGCACTGGCCTATGTTGTGAATTTTAATTAAACATATTACAGTCATTTGGATTTTAAATGCTAGGTAAAATACAAAGTGAAAGATGTGAGGAATCAATATAATTCCAGAGTTTTTGTTTCAGCTGTATAAAAGCTTTCTTAGTATATGTGTAAGAGTGTTTTGCTTTGATCTACAGGAAAATGAACTTTTTATAAAGGGCAATTCTACTAATTAGAATCCTGCACAGCTTTCTTTTTTGCTAGTGTAGTCATTAAATTGATTTTTCCAGTCCATCATGTAATTGTTCCAACGATGGAATCCTGCTTTCCACTCTTGTTCTGCTTCATCAATATTTCCTGTAAAACATGGAACATAGGATGCATTAATCTAAATTTTTATTTATTTATTTATTTATAAAATATTTATAAAATAAGAGTGGACAGTGAGAGAGAGACAGAGAGAAAGGTCTTCCTTTTGCCGTTGGTTCACCCTCCAATGGCCGCCGCGGTAGGCGCGCTGCGGCCGGCGCACCGCGCTGATCCAATGGCAGGAGCCAGGTGCTTCTCCTGGTCTCCCATGGGGTGCAGGGCCCAAGGACTGGGCCATCCTCCACTGCACTCCCTGGCCACAGCAGAGAGCTGGCCTGGAAGAGGGGCAACCGGGACAGGATCGGTGCCCTGACCGGGACTAGAACCTGGTGTGCCGGCGCCGCAAGGTGGAGGGTTAGCCTAGTGAGCTGCGGCTCCAGCCTAATCTAAATTTTAATCTCTGTTTGTATTACTTGAAAAATAATTTTGATTACAGATGCCATTTTCTCCTAATATATTACATGGCCATTTTTTTATTATTCATTATTTGTTATCAGCTTCTTTTCTAGAAACACTTTCATTTCATACTGTGCATTATGTGAAAATACAAATAACAAGTAAGTTGTATAATGTATATATGAAGCACAGAAATATATAAATAAAAAAGTAAGTCTATATATTGCATTATGTCAAATTACATTAGAAATATTGTCTTCAGTTTTCAGAAAAACACATAGATATTCATCATCTTGACTTTGCTTAACACAAAAAAACTCGCTTAATGCATCTCGTTTACCTCTGTAATTACACAGCAAAGTATTATTTCTGATAAAAATATTTATTTATGAATATTTATTAATGCACAGGGATAATTTTGTAATTGTCATTCCATTTGGATTTTACATTCATTACAATATATTGTAATTCCAAACAATGGTTAGACATTTGTCCAACCACCAACTAAGTGAAAGTACTTTATTAATTGCTTTGTCCAATAAAAAAATACTAAGGCAATTTTCATTTTAAAATAGTTTGCAATATTCAGAAATAATGTGAAGCAGTGAAATAAAAAAAGTTCTCTGTATAAAGAATTTTAAGACTTATTCATTTGAAATAAACAAGAATGAAGTATTTAAATTTTAGAAATTCTCCAATTATTATTTTAACCACATATTAATGTACTTGAAATAACTAAATCTGAAGAGGCTAGAAAATAGTTTAAATTACTTAAATCTAAAATGATTTTATACACTTTCGGTTTAATTTACTATTAATGTTTTAGGATGCAGAGCCATAGTCATTAAACTGAAGACAAAATTTTAATTCTACATATCCCAAAAATAGGGACTAGCAATTTTTAAAAATATACACATTTTAGTTAGAAATCTTTGAAACTAATTATAGCTTTATAAGATATTAATTTGGAAAACACAACGTAGTGACTCATTTTAAACTTATATAAAAGTCAAAATAATTAAGGCATCTGTATAACCGTTCATATATTTTGAATATATTTAGGTTTGAAAAGTTCATAATGCATGGACATTGTACAGATATTTGAGAATTTATATAAAACATTCCACTTTTATGTAAAAATAGTTTTTAAAAGGTCAATGACTTGGCCGGCGCTGTGGCTTTACAGGCTAATCCTCCACCTTGCGGCGTGAGCACACCAGGTTCTAGTCCTGGTTGGGGCGCCGGATTCTATCCCGGTTGCCCCTTTTCCAGGCCAGCTCTCTGCTATGGCCCGGGAAGGCAGTGGAGGATGGTCCAAGTCCTTGGGCCCTGCACCCGCATGGGAGACCAGGAGAAGCACCTGACTCCTGGCTTCGGATCGGCACAATGCGCTGGCCGCAGCGGCCATTGGAGGGTGAACCAACGGCAAAAAGGAAGGCCTTTCTCTCTGTCTCTCTCTCTCACTAGCCACTCTGCCTGTCAACAACAACAACAACAACAACAACAACAAAAAAGGTCAATGACTATAATCTTTTTGTGAATAATAGAGCTCCGCTAAAGCATCACAAAGCAGGAAATGTGGAGGAAATATGCTAATCCCAAAGGATCCACTTTTACACTCAATATATGATAATTAAATGTTGCTTTAAATGTTTTGCACAAAATAAGGATTTGAAATTTCAGGAAGAGTAAAATTTTGGATATAACAAATATGTCTAATAATTTGCCATTTGGGGGCCGGCATTGTGGCATAGCATGTGAATTGATGTCTGCCTCATGGGCATCCCATTTAGCACTTGCTCCAATCTGGATGCTCCACTTCTGATCCAGCTTCTTGTTAGTGTGCCTGGGAAAGCAGCAGAAGATGGCACATGGACTTGGACACCTGCTACACAGGTGGAGACCTGGATGGAAGTTCAGGCTCCTTCGTTTGACCTGGCTGTTGTGGCCAACTGGGGAGTGAACCAGTAGAATGAGGATCTTTCTCCATCTGTCTTTCTCTCTCTCTCTCTCTCTCTCTCTCTCTCTCTCTCTCTCTCTCTGTGTGTGTGTATGTGTAACTCTGCCTTTCAAATAAATAAACAAATCTGGTAAAAAATTAATACATTTAAAATAATACAGAAAAGTTAAAGATAAAATAACAAGGACAAGTATATAACATTAATATAAATTTTAAAAAGCTTGGCAATATGAACAGCAGCCACTGTAACAATCAAGGCCTAAAAGTAAATATAACTGATTGCTCACAAATAAGATGAAACTTCTTCAAAATTCATAAAACTTAAAATTCTGCGTTTTTTCCCTAAAGAGCATCACATTGAAACATAAGAAATCATAATAATATATTTAGTGACGTATTTTATTACTGCATCTTGTCTTGAATGAAAAAAACATGATTTATTCTTAAATGCTTTCACACTCAAAGAAAACAATACTTTCAGAATAACTTTTCAAATAATAAATAAAACATAAATAAGGTATAAAATATCAAAACAAATAAATTGAAAAGATGTCAGTATATTCCTGATGCAAATACTCTGGCAAACAAAAGCAACTCTTCAGATGAATGTACTACCTTAGGACAAAATTGTTATGTTTATACCATATGATAGTCTTACAAATTCTAAAAGATGTATGCAGTGAAAGATATCGCATTTATGAAACAATAACCAGAGCATGTCAGTCTCTCATTTGAAGTTACTAAATAGTTTTCCTTAAGATAAAATTCAAATTTCATAGCATTATGCATAAGACAGTTCATCCCTGCTCCATGCTTATCTGGCTTCTCTGTACTTTGTCTTCCTATTGAAATTCAGTGCAAATATCCTCTTGCCTTAGATGCTTTCCTTGGCTCTGTACCCTGAGTCTAGCCTCTCGCTGTAGATGAGCAGGCCTTTTCATTCTCATTTGTGCAGTTCCAGCTGCTAGTGCTGTTCCTAGATGCAGGGTAGGTTTTGTAAGGCTTCTTAAACTACCTGATGAAAAACTGAAAACAGTAAAATGATCATATTTCTGAATATGCTTGGGATAACCTGTCTTAAAAATGTGTTCAGAAATGAGATGTAATTGCCTAGGAAAGATAATTGACTTAAAACAACCATAAATGTGAATGTATAGCTGTTTAGGAATTATTTTCCTTTTCTCATTTTGTTGCATTTTCATGCTAATGAATATTAGGAAATTTTGGTTTTTTATTTTATAAAAAATCTGAATATTTTTATTAGTCTGTAACTTGTTATTTATTTATTTGAAAGTCAGAGTTACACAGAGAGAGGAGAGGCAGGGAGAGAGAGAGGTCTTCCATCTGATAGTTCACTCCTCAATTGGCCTCAAGAGCCGGAGCTGCACCCGTCCGAAGCCAGGAGCCAGGGGCCTCTTCTGGATCTCCCATGAGGGTGCAAGGGCCCAAGGACGTGGGCCATCTTCTACTGCTATCCCAGGCCATACCAGAAAGCTAGATTGGAAGTGGAGCAGCCAGGTCTTGAACCAGTGTCCATATGGGATACCAATGCTTCAAGTCAGGAGGTTAACCTGCTGCGTCACAGCGCTGGCCCCAGTCCATATCTTTTTAAAATGTTATTATCAGAGGTAGGGTTTTTAATAAAAATTGATACTTGTTAAGACAATTGCTTCCGTATCAGACTGCCTGATTCAATACTTGGTTGTGGCTCCTTACTGGTTTCCTGTTAATTCAGACCGAGATAGGCAGCCTTGAAGGATTCCTATAACAGACCTGGGAGACTTCTATTCAGTCCCCAGATCCCAGCTTTGGCCCCAGCCAAGCCCTAGTCATTGTGGGCATTTGGTGAGTGAACCAATTAACAGGAGTTTGTTCTCTCTCTCTCTTTCTCTCTCTCTCTCTCTCTCTCTCTCTCTCTCTCTCTCTCTGTGAATCTGCCTCTGAAATAAATACGTACTGGATGAGAAGACAGACGCTGACTAGAAACAGGAAAAGGAGGCACCGCGCAGTGAAAAGGGAGGAGGTCCCCAAAGCACAGGGCTCAGAACACACCACAGATACAAGCACTGAAGGTGTCACAGAAGTACGGGGGTCACCAGCTGGGGGCGGCTGCGAGATTAAGTTTGGGGAGACAGAAAAGAACTGGGGGAGATACCAGAAAAGGGACAGCATCTGCCATGGCACCAAAGCCACAGCCATGACGCTGGCTGTTGCCACTTAACCCGAGGGTGGCCACCTGGCTTGGAATATCGCTCAGGGCTCAGGGCCATGCCAGGCGCTCAGCTGTGCCAGGAAGCAGAGGCAAGGAGAGGTGAGTACTGGGCACACAAGTGTCAGCCATGTGGCAGAGGCTGTGGTGAGACCCACATTCCCAGGCCAGGGAACAGGTGCTACAGGCGGCTGAGCGGCAAGCTCCTTAACCTGAGTTCGTCTTAAAGGGTGAGGCTGAGAGAGAGAGAGAGTGTTGCCCTGGACCTTGCTGGGAGTGGCCACCACAGCCAGGCCTGGGGTTTGGGGTCACGTGCACGTCCTCGGTTTGCTGGGGTGGCACCCAGGAGACAGCAGCTGGGCGACTTGCTCAGCTCCCCCTCCTCATCGGGTCCTGGCTGCTCCCGACTTCCCAGCAGCCTTGCTCTGCGAGGAAGCACCTGGCCTCTCTATCGGGAACAGAGGCGGCAGGGCCAGCCTCAGTGCCATCTGCCTCTGCTCCTCACTTACACAGCAAAGGAACAATCACATCTTGGCACGAGGGCACGAGGGATAAAGGGCAGGTGCACCTGGAGTTCACACTCGCTACAGGAAACAGATGGGTGCCTCAAGTCCAAGCCACTGGGCAGCCCCATTTCCCGTGTGGAAGGGTCCCAGCTGCCCTCCAGGCCCAGGCTGAGGCCGGCAGGGACTGACGTGGGCCCAGCTCAGGAAATGCTGGGAGGAACACATGACGTTTGGTCCTTGTGGCTGAGGTTGTGGCTCGTAGTAGTTTCTGTAACATTTTCCTTTATTTGTAGAGGCAGTCAGTGTGATGCAGCAGGTTATGGAATTGCTTGGTATCATGCATCCCAGCTCAGATCCACTGGGATGAAGCCCCGCCTCTGCTTCTCATGAAGCTTCATACTTAAGCACATTGGAGGCAGCAGATAATGGCTCAAGTAGTGAGTCCCCGTCTTCTACGCGGAGTCCCCAGTGCAGTTCCTGACACCTGGCTTCTGACTGTCCTAGCCCTGGCTGATGCTCTCTTCTGGGGAGTGAATCAGTGTGTGGAAGATTGATCTCTCAAATCTTTCAATAAAAACGAATAAATAAACGTTTAAAAATTCATGAACACTTCAAGCCACATCATTTGAATAACACTAATTTTCAAAACATTAAAAATTTAAAAATTAACAAGAAAAATATCGGCTAAGTCATGACTTGTGTTCTTGATCTATGTAATCCTTCTACATTAATTATTTACAAAGCCTAAACATGCATTGATTTTATTAGATGTAATATTTTTATTATTAATGATACTTCATTGATGTTTCATCATTGTATGCACTTAGGGTAAAATATAAAAATCATATTTAACATGAAAACCTTTGTAGAGGTAAATTACTTGAAAACTATTATAAAATATAAAATCTTGTTTTCCAGCCACATGGGAACTAGCCATACCAGAGCAAGGTATGGTTTTACATAAAGCTCAATGTTGCTCAAGCTAAAATGTTGTTCCACATTTTAGGAAGGAGTAGCAGCCTCCCCAAAACTTTGGAGTCCATGTGTTTATGGAACGTAAGTATTTGGAGAAATATTTTTGAAGCACATCTTTAAAAATTATTAGTATTTAAATTTCATTTATTGGCATATCACTTACAATATGTCACAGTAGCTTGAGCCAAAATAGCTCAGTGTGGTTTATCATAATTAAGTCATTTAAAATCATCTCTACTATCTCCACTCATTTTTGCTCAAATTAAGTCCGTCTCATATAAGAACATTTTAAACAAAGCTTAAGAATATGTAGTTTATGATATGCTAAATGCTATCAGTTTGGGTCTCTTGGCAGATTAAGCCCATTACCTCATTGCTATTCATTCTCAGAGGACACAGGGCAGCTTTGTTGCTCTGCCAATGGCTGCAGAAGCCCATCTCTGGGTATAGATTGTGCCATAGAACATTTGGTAATGCATATAACACTGGTATATGAGAAACATCTCCCAAACAGATGGAGAAGATAATTGTAATTTTGGTGGTAATGTTTTAGAATTCAAAGTCATATTAAACAATCAAATAAAGCTCTGAGACTCTCACATTTGTTTGAAACTATCCCCCAATGTCTCCAAACAATAAACCAAAAGCATATACTGTTTTGTGATGTTCAGCACAGAACCTGAATATGTCAGGGTGCTGTAAGCAGACTGCCAAACTATGAAGGAACTGGGCAGCATTATGCCTCATCATTGAAAGTCAACTATTTTACTTGAAAAATAAAAACAGAAAATAGACATTAGGAACTATTTCGGCTCTAAACAGCTGGGCATTTTAAAAATAGGTAGTGAATTGGATCTATGTGCCATTTTTCACAGGGAAGATTAAAGGAAGATAAAACATGTTTAATCACTCTAAAATATTTTCTTAATAATGGATATTGGAAGTATTTGATAATCTGAACTGATTTCACTAATATTTCCTTACTCGTAAGCAATAACTTCCTATTGATTGGTTAACTAAATTACAACCTGCTTATGAGTGTGTGTAATGTAATATATCTGTGCCATTAATAAATGTTTACGAGTGCAATATATTCAGAACATTTAGATTATGTGTTTTAATATGTAAATTTTATAATTTTTCCCTTACTAGGAATCAGGGATTCTTACTAACCAACCAACAAATTTGCTTTTACCTATAATATTTATATTTTACTGTTTCATGTCATGATTGATTATATATATGTATAGTCTAATGTACATTAAATTATATCTCTTTGAACTTTTTGGGAAATTAAGTCAATTATTTCATTATTATTCATGCTCAGAGGACAAAAGGATGGCTCTGTTACTCTGAAAATGAATCTATATTTAATATTAATCTATAAATAATATTAATTTAACTACCAGTTAGTTGAACAAAGATAGGCTGAATAAGAAGTAGCATGACATTTTATTTTCCCTACTACATTTTATCTTTGGGAAAATTTATATTTAATTTTTCTAATTTATTTTTATTTGTTTATATAAAAGGAATAGATTTCATGTATTTCATATATACAGCTTTAAGAACATAATGATTCTTTCCATGCTTCCCTCCTCACTCATCTTTTTTTCCTTATTTTTCTCTTAATTTTTGTGATTACATACTTTTTTTCAACTTTTATTTAATAAATATAAACTTCAAAGTACAACTTTTGGATTATAGTGGCTTTTAGCCCCATAACCTCCCTCCCACCTGCAACCTTCCCATCTCTCACTCCTTCTCCCATACCATTCTTCATCAAGATTCATTTTCAATTATCTTTATATACAGAAGATCAACTTAGTGTATACTAAGTAAAGATTTCAACAGTTTGCACCCACACAGAAACACAAAGTATAGAGTACTATTTGAGTAGTTTTACCATTAATTTGCATAGTACAACACATTAAGGACAGAGATCCTACATGGGGCATAGGTGCATATGACTGCTGTTGTTGATTTAACAATTGACACTCTTATTTTTGACGTCAGTAATCACCCGAGGTTCTTGCCATGAGCTGCCAAGAATATGAAAGCCTCTTGAGTTCGCCAACTCTGATCTTATTTAGACAAGGCCATAGTCAAATTGGAAGTTCGCTCCTCCCTTCAGAGAAAGATACCTTCTTCTTTGAGGGCCTGTTCTTTCCACTGGGATCTCACTCAAAGAGATCTTTCATTTAGGTCATTTTTTTTTTATGCCACAATGTGAAAAAAGCCTTTTTCACAGGCTTTGCATGCCTGTGAAACTCTCATGGGCTTTTTAGCCGGGCCCGAATGCCTTAAGGGCTGACTCTGAGGCTAGAGTGCTGTTTAGGACTTCTGCCATTTTATGAGGCGATGACATACTTTTAATTTACTTTACAATCTCAAACTTAATCATCCACTAAATAAAGAATTCAGTAAGTAATAAGTAGAAAGACTGCTGTTCCTCAGGAGTAGACAAGGGCTACAAACAATAGCCAAACCACATACACATTGCATTTTTGTTCTCTCTATATTAATTACTAAAGTGTTTCACATGCTCATATAGTAAACACTCAAAAATATTGATTTGATATAAGTTCATTAATAACATGTATTCATTGAGATCAAGTAACCAGATTGTCAAACATATATATTTATTAATAGTATCTCTGTGCCTCGGATAGTCTGCCAGTTTCTCCTTCTACATAATCCATACCATATTAATTAAGCAAGCAATAAAAAAATACACACCTGTCATTTCCAAGACCTTGGGGAAAAATAGTGTCCAGAATCGGCATTGTTGAGCACGTGGTTTAGTGTATATCCTTGGTGACTCTGTATTCAAAGTCAGATATTTTTGTTCAGTGCTTTTGAAGACTGGCCATCTTGTGCCATTGTTCTGGGTCCCATTTGGATTACTATATAATTAAATAGAGATATTACATTTCAATTGAAATATTTGTTAGAAAAGAATTTTTTTGACTTTTAGCAAGAATATTTCATCAGTCCTGAAAAATGTAGCCTATATTTTCATGATATTAAACATAGGTGAACCGGTTTTAGTGTTTTTAAGATCTTCAAGCATGTATCAGTTAAAAATCCTAGGAGTTAAAATCTAAAGACAAGTTTATCACATGCATTTCTTTTTTTTAAAAGGCTTATTTTTATTTAAAAGACAGAATAAGAAAAGACAATGATAGAAAGAACTCTTCCATCTGCAGGTTTACTCTCCTGATGACTACAATTGTTGGAGCTGCATCAAGCTGATGCCAGGAGCTAGGAACTTCCTTCTGGTCTCCCTCATTCATGTCAGGGGCCCAAGGTCTGTGCCACCTTGGGATACCTTCTCAAGTACTTAGTAGGGAGGTGGATTTGAAGTAGAGCAGCCAAGACTCTAACCAGAATTCTGATATGGGATGCTGGTGTCACAAACAGCAGTGTAACCCATTGGGACACAATGCCAGCAACTATCATATGCTATTCTGTTTAACATAAAGGAAGAAAAGTATTCTGTTTCAATGAAATATTTCATCATTCACATTTAAATATGTTCAAAAGTGTAGTGTTATTTTTGTTTCATTTTCTTCCTATATCCCAGTCCTAATCTTTTCACAGTGAACATTAAATTGTGTATACAAAATTATCTCTTGCATCTGTGTATTTCATTCTTTTGTTTTTATCAAGACTTTCTGAGTTTGAGACTGATTACCCATCATTCCTAAACAATAACCTCATTACTCGAGAAACAATCTTAAGTCTCAATTTTAACTTTGTCTTATTCTCTCATATATCTGCTCTCCTATTGAAAACTTTTTAATCATTACCCACTGACTTCAGGTAAAGTTAATGAACATAATGGAACTCACATTTTCAAGCTTCTTTTCAGATATTCTTTTTGTAAACAAGCCAGTGGGAATTAGAAACAATTCCCTATTAATTTCTTCCTCTATTTTACTTCATATCTTTTTTATAGCTAATATCTCTATTTGGAATTCTTGTATTCCCTAGCCTCAAGGTTCAAAGTCCGTTGAGAATATTCATGTGGTTTTTGCTGGTATATCTTGTATGTATAAGTGTGATTTTTTGATGCATATCAGTTGACTTTTTTGATGCTTGCAGTTTTAGTTAATTTATACTTTTGTAGTACTGAGTTATTATTAACAAGATAGCATGAACAGAAATTCAAAGAGTATTTTTTAAATGACTCTAAGTAGTTAGTCAATAGTGATTCTATGATTTCTTTGCATTTATCTTTGTTATTATTATGAGTCATAACATGATCTTGGCTCTATAAAAATAAATAATTGTGGTGAATTTATTTCCCCGAAGGGATTTATAACCATTATATTCATGAAAATAAAGGACAAACAATATCAATCTAAACCAAAGGGAACAACTTATTAGAAGAGGCAAAAATCACCATATACTTGAAAGAAAATTATTATGTAAAGGAATTACTGAATCACTGAGAGGAAATGCAGAACCGAAACCGAAGAAGGAAGTGGGAAAAACTAGGGAAAGGGAACAGAATTAACATACACATAAAGGATAAATCTGCTTCTGAGGCAACTGTCTATGAAAAAAAAAAGATTTTCTTGGATTCTAGGCTTAAGGAAACAACACTATGGGAGTTATATATTTAGGTGTTTTTTTTTTTTATTTTCACATTATCAGATGACACATCCTAGGAAAATGGTTCAGATTTTAGCTTGCAGGCATTTGCATTCTTGAAGAGTTTTTGACTAAATAGATATTTTAGAAATATTGATATTAAGATGGTTTTTAGAATAATTAAGAAACATAAAGCAGTCACAAGTACTTTGATAATAAATGGAAGACTAAAATGATAAGGTTAAATCATTTATCCCATTCTCTTAGATTCATTTTACCTTTAACAGAATTATATAAGAAAAACCTCAGGTGAGGTTTTAAGAAATTCAGCACATAGAGATTAGTCTTTGGAATGGATGTTTATATGTTAGTTAGGACACCTACAATCCAAATCAAAGCACTTGGATTCTATTCCTGGCTCTAATCTTGACTCCAGCGTTCTGCCAGTTCACATCCTGGAAGGTTTTAGGTGATAGCTCAAATATGTGAATCCTGCCATTCAGAAGGAGAACATGAATGGAATCCTTGGCTTCAGACTTTGCCCTGGCCCAGTCCTAGCCATTGCAAGCATGTGGAGAATGATTCAGAGGATGGGCACTCACTCTTTCTTTCTCTCCGTGAATCTGTCTGCCTCTCAAATAAATTTAAATAAATAAAAATTTCAGCACACAAGCTTATTTATCATTCAAACAGCATCTGTAGACTATGAATGCATACAAATCTGGCAATAGAGTTAGCATATATTTGGCTTTATTTTTCTCCAAAAGCTTCAGAATCCAATAGAGTTTGGAAAGAGAAGCAGATATTCATCCAGCATGGTTACATGCAGGCAGATTTTGCCATCAAGAACTTGTATAGAATTAGACCCATAAATTAATATTTCTTCATAGAATCAGAAATACTCAAACATTAATTCAGGAGCTTTAGAGATAAATAGCTTTCTGATGGACTAGTTGATTTGTGTAGGGATTGATTTAAAGAATTATTAAAAACCAGAGCTATTCAAGCTAAACCAATATTATAGCAGGATTGAAACCTCCTGCTTTAGGGAATTATTTGAAAGAGGTCAAGAAGAAAATTTCTCCAGATCACAGGTGGAACACTTGTCTTGGCGAATTATGTAGACATTATCCTTTCTTTTAAACCTGTAGAAACTAGAATGCACAGCTGCTGAATCCTGGATATTAAACCAGGAGGACCATCATGTCTGATTCCGTACAGCAATTCTTGTATTCCTAAAGTACCCACTTTCTTTTCCTTCTACTTTCACTCTAATTAATTTACAGCACCATGTTAACTGCACATCCATTTCTGGCTTCTGTAAATGGTGACTTAAACAGAGCTGACTTGTATTTGAGTTCAAGAACAAAGTGTTAATGGCATTGCCAATGTTCATTTAAGAAACTTTGTCCTATGAAATAACTCATGACATTCCAAATTGTAATCCAGAGATGATAAAATTGCTTTGATTATAGATATAGGTAGGGTTTTCAAAAAATGATTGAAATAGCTATTGAGGTGATAGAACATTTTAGACTATAATTTGAAAAAATCTCCAAAGATTTCAAAACTTAGCAAGGCTATGATTCTTTGTATCAATTAAAAACTTTGTGAAATATAATTTACTTCCCAGATACACAATTCTGAAACACTATGTTATTCTAATCTCAGAATTATAAGTTTCAGCATCTTGACTTTCATATTTCTCAAAAACACTTTCTGTTCTTGTCAAAAATAAGCTATAATACCTAAAGTTCTTGACAAAATAGAAAAATATATGTTCTATTTTTACAGTCAGGCTATTTTTCTACTTTACAGAATACCAAAATGGAAAGATCATCCATATGGTTTTCCTTTTAGGCAGGTTTGAAAGACAAGGCTTATTTAACCAAAAAGGCAAAGAATATCTTCTTAACATTTGTGTTACCAAAAATTACCTGCCTGTCATTGATATTGGTCACACATTTGATAATCCACTTTATGAGCAGGTTAAAACCAAGACAATAATTGACTCAAGATGTTCTATTATGAGTAAGTATGTATTTAGTTTCTTGTATAAATTTTCTTGGGATTATGGAATCCTGATATTTCCTAGCCTGGTCCTAACACAGAAATTAAGATTAATCTTGATTGAGAATTCAGACAATTATTTCTATAGAAGCAATATAGCGATTTTCAAGTGAATATATTTCAGAGTGCATCAAAACATAGCATTGAAACCATTGATGGAAATTGAATGTCCTGCTGAATTATGTCATTATCATAAGAAGTCTGCCAGGAGATTATTTATATTGGACAATTTCTTAAATATGACACATTCAGTTTTGTATCCCATGTCATGTCACACTTAAATAAAATTCTATTTTAATTTAATGAGTAGAGGGACTATGAGAAAATTTGATTTTAGAAAATAAATTTATTCATTGAATCAATATTCATCCAGTATGTACTATGTCAGATGTATTTGAACTACAGGAGATTCAACAGACAGAATAAATTTTTTGCTTTTTGTAGATTTTATTCTATGGGGAAGATAGACAATAAAGTGTTTCAACAAAGAAATATATATTACATTAGACAGTAAATGCTAGAGATAATCAAAAAATGAGGGTGGGGGACAATAGAAGAATGAAAGTGAGCATCACTGTGTATGTGGAGAGGTCATGGTGAGAGGGTAGATAATACATATTTCCATTGGCATTTGTCTCAAGTTCATGCACAGTAATATAAATCTATGAATCTGATACCATTCCTGATAGTTCAGGCCAATGAGGTGACTCAGACTGGGAATGGTCACACTGATATTCTTAGGACACTACTCACCCTGAGTGAAATGGCATCATATGATTGGAAGGCTGGTATTTCGAATTGTGGTACCAATCTGCCTTCCTTCCAGGCATGGGGACAGCTGAAGACTGAGTTAAAATATGTGAGCAACAATTAAATCCATCATGCCTACATAATAAAATTCCACTTATAACTCTGTACATAAAGACTAAGCTATCTGCTTGGGTTGCAAGACCCCATCTAAGAACTGCCACAATTGATGCCTTATGGACAATGCATCCCTGAGGACAGGGAATCAATGCATTTGGAACCTTTGAAGGCCAATATCCCATTCCATGTCTGTCTCCTTGACTGGTTCTGATTTGGATGTTTTGCTGTATAAAATTGTGATTATAAATATACAACCTTCTTGATTTATGTGAATAATTCTAGTGAATTAGGAAACTTGATGGAGTCCAGTGGGAATCCATATTTCTAGTTTGCTAATCTGCAGTGAGGTAGCCGTGGGACCCCTGAACTTGAGACTGCTGTCAGAAATCTTGGTTTCACTTGCTGGTCTGGAGAACTATACACTTGAACCAGATTTTATCTAACTGAATAAGGCTGATGTTTAATAATTGAGAGGAAAAGAATTTAGGGGTAAATATTTGAAGAATAGGGGTGACCCATGCAGTTGTGTGAGAGAAGAGTATTTCAGCAGAAGGAATATAAAATAAAGGCCATGAGTTGCCATGTGCCTTTGGTTTTCCAAGGAAAGCAGATAGTACAGTGTTGTCCTTGTGGAATCAGCCATGGAGGGAGTATCATGAGATGAACTTAGAGGGGTAACAGGCCACCTTAGTTAGTGTCCTGTAGAACTTTGAAAGGCTTTTGAACAAAGATCAAGATACCCTTTAAGTTATTTAGAAGATCATCTGGCTGCTGTGCTGGAAATAGTCTACAGAGGGATCAAAGTCAGAATCAGGGAGTCCAGTGAGGAGGCTACTAGAATAATTAAGGTGAGAGATGATGGTTTATTGGACTAGGAAGATGGTAGTAAAAACTGAAAGGAGTGATCAAATCTTGCATATATTTTGAGCATAGAGGCCTTAAGTATGACTAATAGATTAAATATGAAAAGGAAGAGTGCAGTCAATGATGATTCTAAGAATTATGGCCAAATGGAGTTGTCATTACTGAGCCAGGAAAGACAGCTAGAAGAGTATGCTCAGACGGAAATATCAACAGTTCAGACATTTAAACAAACATACTCACACATCATTTTCACAGGTTAAATTTTAGACACAAATGGTATTGGTAAAGAGCACCAGCATCCCTTATGGGCACCAGCTCTAATCCTGGTTGCTCTACTTCTTACCCAGCTCTCTGTAAATGCGGCCAGGAAAACAGTGCAGAATGGCCCAAGCCCTTGGACTCCTGCACCCAGATGGGAGATCGGAAAGAAGCTTTTGGATCCTGGCTTCAGCCTGGCCCAGTCCTGGTCGTTGCAGCCATTTCTGGAGTGAACCAGCAGATGGAAGAGCTCTCTCTCTGTCTCTATCTCTCTCTGTAACTCGCTCAAATAAATAAAATACACATATTTTTTAAAAGCTTTATTGATGGAATCTCTGCATTCTAGATGGACTCACAAACTCTTTAGTACAATGTTCTCCCTGGAGATCTAAAAGTGTGATTCAATTTGCAAATTTCAATACAGATATGACATTTAAAATGTATTAAATATATTAATTCATATGAGGTAGGCTACCTGTTCCTTCCCAGGTATTTGTTCTATTCTCATCTTATTATCTTACCTTTTTAGAAGTTGTCCTTATATTCCAGTTGGAGCAGGCATTCTTTTTCTCCTACTATAGTTTTATCTACTTTAAGTACAAGCCATTTTTTCCCTCTTTTCTCATTAGAATGTAAGTAGATTGCTTTGTTGAAAACTGAAACTGTGCATAAATCATAGTGTAAGTTAAGAAAGAAGACTAGAGGCCGGCGCCGCGACTCAATAGGCTAATCCTCCGCCTGCGGTGCCGGCACACCGGGTTCTAGTCCCGGTCGGGGCACCAGATTCTGTCCAGTTTGCTCCTCTTCCCTTCCAACTCTCTGCTGTGGCCCTGGAGTGCAGTGGAGAATGGCCCAAGTCCTTGAGTCCTGCACCTGCATGGGAGACCAGGAGAAGCACCTGGCTCCTGGCTTCGGATCAGCGTGGTGCGCCAGCCTCAGTGTACCGGCCATAGCGGCCATTGGAGGGTGAACCAAGGGCAAAAGGAAGACCTTTCTCTCTCTCTCTCTCTCTCTCTCTCTCTCTCTCACTGTCCACTCTGCCTGTCAATAAATAAATAAATAAATAAATAAAGACTAGAATGAGCAAGCAGCATCATAACTGATATTTTAAGCTAACTCTTTCTCCTTTGACTATAATAAATATTCATATTTAAAAAGCAACTCTGGGCCGGTGCTGTGGCACAGCAGGTTAACACCCTGGCCTGAAGTGCGAGCATCCCATGTGAGCACCGGTTCAAGACCCACTGCTCCACTTTCAATCCAGCTGTCTGCTATGGCCTGGGAAAGCAGTGGAAGATGACCCAAGTCCTTGGGCCCCTGCACCTGTGTGGGAGACCCAGAGGAAGCTCCTGGCTCCTGGCTTTTGATCGGCACAACTCTGGCAATTGAGGCCAATTGGAGAGTGAACCATCAGATGGAAAACCTCTCTCTTTTTCTCTCTGACTTTCCTCTCTCTGTGTAACTCTGACTTTAAATAAATAAATAAAACATTAAAAAATAAATAAATAAAAAGTAACTCTACAGAAAAATTATATTTCATAGGTGATAATTTCTTCATTTGAGGAAAATCAATATTGTAAATTAACTAATGAGAAATTCTACTTCAAGTAACTTTGACAGTTTTAACATTTGCCTCACATATACACTATTTTTATGTGATTGTTTATTATTCAAATAAAATAATTTGCAACATAGCACATAACCTGTATCTAAAAGATACACATTTTAAAAATGAGAAGATGATATTTATTATCCCAAGAAAAAATTAAGAGCCAATTGAGCAAAGAGGAGATTTTAAAAAAGACATTCAATTACGATCATAACCAGCAGTAGTGAGATCAAAGGAGAGATTCACAAGTTGCTTCCCTTTTATTTATAGAGAGAACAAATAAGTTTTCTCTTTGTATTTAACCACTGTTAAACACGAGTTTATAATATGATCTGTTTAAGGAAAGTATAGAGACACAGATGAAATAGTGATACTGAATAAAAAGAAAAATATAAAGTGTGACTTTTCTCAAGATCATATTCTGAGTTTCATTTTATGTAAAAGAAATTGGCTAAATGGGGGTGTGAGATTCATTTCAAATAGTTTTTATTCTTTCTAGAGAAATGTTCTATGACTGTAATATATGTATTTATAAATCTGACCAAGTCCCATTATTTATTATATTTAATTAAGTATTCTGTTTTTTCTTTCTTTATTTTTAGTTTAATTAAATAATTTATATAAAGGGAAGATATTTCAATTATTTCACATATACAGTTTTAAGAACGTAATACTTCCCACAATCCATCCCCCTTCCTTTCTTATACTTTCTGTTAATTTTATAATGACATACTTTAAATTTACTTCATTTTTTAAATTTTATATCTAAATGCTATAAATTTCTGTATTTTGTATATAAGGTTTTAAGAACATGATGGATCTTCCCACCCCACCCACTTTCCCTCCCTTGTTCCCACTCTTTCACTTACTTCCTTATTTTTCTTTAAATTTTTGCAAAGATTTACTTTCAATTTATTTTATGATCTCAAGCTTAATCCACTACTAAATAAAAAATTCAACACAAAGTAGAAAAAAGCCCTGTTTCTTAGGAGCATAGACAAGGGCTATAAATCATAACCAAATCTCAATTTCACTCATATACATTACATTTTTTGTACTCATATACATTACATTTTTTTGTATTCTATATATTAATAACCACAATCATAGAAAACATGATATTTGTCTTTTTGGAATGGCTTATTTCATTAAGCATTTCAGTCTCCAACTGTGTCTATTTTGTTGAGAAAAACATCTGTATAGTCTTTAAAATTGAATGAAGATGACTTTCTTAAACTAAATAAATTAATTATAAAATTTTCATAATTATATTCCCAAATAAAATGAGTTAATTGTCTATTGAATTCCACTAAAGTAACTTGTAGTAATTCATGAACTTAATCATAATGGCTACATTTTAAAAACGCAACCACAATAACCTAGTATGACTGATTAGTTTTAATGTCATAATGAATTTTATAATTTTCTGTATGACTTTAAGATGAGTCTATATAAAGACAAATGAAATAATTCAAATATTTTCTGCAAAAATACACATATACACATACTATCTTAGTTTATCTGGGCTACTGTAACAGAACATCATAATTGAATCACTTATAAAAATAGACATTTATTGTTCACACTTCTGGAGATGGAGAAGTTCAAGATCACTGACAGATGTTGTTTGTGAGGGCCACTTCCTATTTCACACTCAGCAGTCTTCTCCTGGGTCCTCTCAAAGAGGAAAGGGAAGGAAGGGAATTCTTTGAAGTCTCGGATTTAAGTACAGTAACCCCATTCTCGCATTCTGGAGGACTCTATCCTCATGACTTAATTACTTCCTAAAGTCCCCAGCTCCTAATAATATCACATTAGTAGTTAGGATTTCAGCATACTATTTTTAGGGGGAAAAAAAAAATTCTCAGTTCCTAGAACATGCAAAAAATATGTATGCATTTACATGCGTGTATAGTCTACAATTTGAATATTAAGAATATAAAAACAATTGAATGTATATCACTTACATAAAAACTTAATTTTGGGGGCCAGAACTGTGGGCTATCAGGTAAAGCGCTGCCTGTGATGCCGGCATGCCATATGGTCACTAATTTGAGTCCCAGCTGCTGTACTTCTGGTCCAGTTCCCTGCTAATGAACTGGGAAATGTAGCAGAAGATGACCCAAGTGTTTGGGCTCCTGCACCTACGTGGGAGACTTGGAAGAAGCTCCAAGTTCTTGGCTTTAGCCTGGTCCAGAGCTGGCTGTTGCAGTCATCTGAGTGTTAAATAGCAGATAAAAGATATCACTCTCTCTCCTTCTCTCTCTGTAACTCTAACTTTCCTTTTTTTTTTTTTTTTTTGGACAGGCAGAGTGGATAGTGAGAGAGAGAGACAGAGAGAAAGGTCTTCCTTTTTGCCATTGGTTCACCCTCCAATGGCTGCTGCGGCCGGCTCATCGCGCTGATCCAAAGCCAGGAGCCAGGTGCTTCTCCTGGTCTCCCATGCAGGTGCAGGGCCCAAGCACTTGGGCCATCCTCCACTGCCTTCCCGGGCCATAGCAGAGAGCTGGCCTGGAAGAGGGGCAACGGGGATAGAATCCAGTGCCCCGACCGGGACTAGAACCTGGTGTGCCGGCGCCGCAAGGCGGAGGATTAGCCTGTTAAGCCATGGCGCTGGCCACTCCAACTTTCAATATTAATTAATTAATTAAAACTTAATTTTATAGCATATCATATTTTGCAACTTAATATCACGGTGTCATCGCTTCTCTGCCTTTTGGCTAAGATCAAGTGTAATATCACGGTGTCAAATAATAATTATATTAAATTTTTTACTTAAAAGAGAATTAAATGTTATTTATTTTTGCATGCTTAGCACTGATAATAAGCCTAAGCTCAAAAAATACTTGTCTAAACAAGAATGAGTGTACAGCTTCAAAACTTTGCCTATATTTTGAATAAGTTCAATGTCTATTATAAAATATAAAGTTGCACAATATTAGAAGAGTGAAATCCAGTTTATTCTCGTTCATCAAGATGAAGACAAAGTCCTCCTTTTTATCTTGTGTTTTCTTTTGCTACTACCATTATTTTCTCTCATATTATGAACTTCTTCTTTGTGAATGTAACTAAGAAATATTTGAGGTGTTTACCTGTTTCATATTTTATTAGATTAAAACTTTAGGGGGCAGCATTGTGGTACTGTTGCTTAAGTGACTTCTTATGATACCAGCATACTATATCAGAATGCCAGCTCAAGTCCAGGCTGCTCTGCTTTGATCCAGTTCCCTGCTAACATGCTTGGTAAACATCAGATGATGGCCCAGCCATCTGAGACTCTACAATCCATGTGTGATTAAAGAACAAAGTTCCAGGCTCCTGGGTTCAACCTGGCCCAGCCCAGGCCATTGGAGACATTTAGGGCATGAATCAGAAGATCTCTGTTTCTCACTGTCTCTTCCTCTGTCTCTCTCTTGTCCCCTCTCATTGTCACTCTCTTTTTCAAATAAGTTAATTACACTTTTAAAATAATTTGAAAACTTTTTTTTTAAATCTCATTGATGCTTCAAGTAATACAGCAATGCCTTCCATTATAATGTCCATAAGTCTGTTCCCAAACTTAAACTTAATTCAGATTGCCCAAGACTCACATTTGTTCTCCATCTTGATTCAGTATAGCTTGTTAGAAAGTCATTTCATTTCATTTCATTTCATTTATTTATTTATTTATTTATTTACTTATTTAGTTAGTTAGATATCTTCCAGCTGCAGAAGGAAGGAGCCAGGAATTCCATTCTTGTCTCCTCAATGAGTGGGGATGGCTCAGTGTCTGGCAGGGAGCTTAATCAGAAGTGAAATACCTGAAATTCCAGCCAGCGCTGTGACACTTTGCAAGTGGAAGCTTAACCTGCTGTGCTTCAATGCTGACCCCTTGGAAGGTTTTTAATCATTGTGCTTTTTTTTTAAACTTCTGGATGTAATAAAGTCAGAAGTATTACTTTAGTGTAGCAATATGTAGTGTGAAATAATGCATATGTATGTAGAAAATATTATAACTGCATTATTTTCAGTTAAAACTATATCAGTGCAAATACCTAAATCTAGTATACATGTGTTACTTGCTTCCACTTATCTCCTGATATTTCTATTATAAACTAGAAATCAGAGAAAAAATGATTAAAAAACAATTCCCAGGATTCATTAGTGTGTTAAGTTTCTTCCTTAGTTAAACATTAAGATTTGTATTTTTGTTTCTATTCTGGAATCTAAATATCCAGAGGGATGGGATTATAATAGTGTATATTAGAAATTGGCAGTAATTCAGAAATTCACTATCATTGACATCTTGAATCAGCAATGCTGTAGTAAAAGCCCGTCATGGTCAAATCAGTTATTACATTTTTACTGTTTCATTATTCATGAAAAGCGAATTAGAATATGTTCTCAATTTCACAGAGAAGTAGGAATACTGACTTTCTGGGAAAGAGACAGGAAGAGGAGAGGAAGGGAGGGGAATGTCAAAGGATATGTATAACCTGTACAATCTTGTTACCAAATCTGACCTAAAGCCAAAGCACATCAATATGTTAAACTTTCCAGGAAAGAAAAAAATAGAAAAGTAAGATGTATTTTGCTCAATACTGACAAAGAAGAGCAATTACATTCCAGTTTAAATACTTGGAAGGTGAGATATATTTAGCTGCATATAATCTAATTTTAAGAATAATTAGCAGCTGTAGTAATTGAGTGTGCCAAAAAACGGATGAAGTTTCAGTGCTGTCAACAGGCAAAGGTCAATTATGATTTAATATGGATGCACATGTACTGTGAAAGTGGACAACTCGTGAGTAAGAAAGATACAAAAGCGCTGAAGGATGGTAAGCAAATGTGCTCAAGCCCTGTCTGGTTCCTGGTGTCAAGAATTTTATATTACTTTTGAGTGGTTCTTAATGTCATGAATTTTATATTATTCTAATTATTTGTGTTATTATTATTTTTACAATCACCTAATAGAATGTATTGCAAAGGTTATCAGTGGGTTTCATTGAAGGTAATTATATATTATTAAACATTTATTTACTTATTTGAAAGGCAGAGTAATAGAGAGAGGTAGAGATACAGAGATAGAGACCGAGATTTATTCAACTCAGTTATACTTACATAAAGGCATAAAGTACCTTCAAGACACACAGACATGTTTTTTAATCGAAATAAAAAATTTCCAGCACATTTTCACCTTTGTTGAGATGTAACATTTTTTAATATGTGTCATAAATGTGCCCATGTTAAGGCACCTTTTTCTATATTCTGTGAGAACAGCTAAATTTTAATTAGTATTTAAAACATATTTGCCTACTTAATTCACTCTCTTAAATATTTCACTGAAGTCGCTGGATAGAGACATGAAAGCCAATTGATTCCTAGAGTACAGTTCTCCTTTAGTAATTAAGTCACATTGCACATCTTCAATCGTTCATCAGCTGAAGGGCAAAGGGTTGCCAGACCAAAGATCTCTGAGCTCTTCAGTGTACCATTTGTATGATGGATGAACAAAGCTTTCATGGTCTGGAAGTTTATTCTTTCTTCTTCCTCTGCATTACTTGGACAAAATAGTTTGCGCAATTAGCAGTAAAGTTAACGAGGAATACCAGGCCCTGGTTAGCCTCCTTCAGCTCTCATGAAAAAGACCTGCATGGGATACTAGATTAATTTAAAGAGAAGTAGGACGTTTTCCTCCTTCCCTGCTTTCCTTCCTTCATTCCTATTTCAATAGTTTTGATTGCATTCATCTGTCTTTCCTAATTTCTAAATGTAAAGATGCATTATATTTGTACCTTTTTTTTTTTTCTAATGAAAACAAAACAACTGTTACCATTTGATACTATTATACAATCCTGGAACTGCTACAGCATAATGGTCTGTAGAAAGCTCAAATGTCCTTTCATATAATGTTAGAAATACATTCATTTTAATAACGAGACAATTTTACATAAACTATTGGCAAGAAAATATGCTAAACTTGAAATGAATTGGTTTCCCTTTGAGTCTTCCAAGTTCTGTCAGTGTTGTTTCTCACTCAGGTCTGTTTGCTCCACTTGGTGCTATAAAGTTGATGGCAGCAGTCCCAAAGTTACAGGAATGAGCTGGGAAATGCCGAGAAAAAGTCCTGAAACTTAGTTTTTGTATTAGCATGTACAAATCTTAAAATAGCTTGACTTGAATTGTAAGGAATATTGGAATATTATTAGGTAGGACCTGGGAAATAAAATACTCTAAGTATGTTATATAAAATCTTAATTATCATATTTTTTCCTTTAATGGTTAGCTTGGGCATATCAAATAATTATTCTTGAATTCAAAGTTAATTTCTTTATATTTCTGTTCATGGCAGATCCTTATATTGGACTAATCACTGCAAAACAAAACAAACAAACAAACAAAAAACAAAAAAACACCCATATCTGTTGTCTTTACTCCTACAGCCTAGCACTGAAACAAGGCTCAATAAAATCTGTTTAGTAAAGTTTTCACCACTAGAAGATTTGCTTGGGTATGTAAACCATTATATAAATCTGGATTTTAACAATTCTTTAAAGTGATTTGAATTATACTGCCTACATCTATAAATCACAGCCTGCCTTTCTAAGTGAAAGAGCAAATTCATTTTAGTTTCCCTCCTAAACAAATGGCATGGATGCTGGCTAAGATATTTTGAGGTTATTTGAGATCTGTTTCAGAGGAAGTTAAATACATAAAACCCAATATTTTAATTTAAAATTTGTCTATTTTACTTATTTGAAAGGTGGAGAGAGAAAGACAGACAGACAGAGACAGAAGAAATCTCTTATTCGCTGGTTCTTAAGAACCAGGTCTGGGCCAGGGCAAAGTCATGAGCCAGGAATTCAATCTGGGCCTCTCACATGGATGTCAAGGATGCGAGAGGTTTAGCCATAATCTATTGCTTCCTACAAGGCATATGAGGAGGAAGCAGAAATGCAGAATGGAGCCAGGAATTGAACCTAGATACTCTGATATGACATGCAGGTATCTTCCTTTTTTTTTTTTTTTTTTTTTTTTGACAGGCAGAGTGGACAGTGAGAGAGAGAGAGACAGAGAGAAAGGTCCTCCTTTTGCTGTTGGTTCACCCTCCAATGGCCACCGCGGCCATCACGCTGTGGCCGGCGCACCACGCTGATCCAATGGCAGGAGCCAGGTGCTTATCCTGGTCTCCCATGGGGTGCAGGGCCCAAGCACTTGGGCCATCCTCCACTGCACTCCCTGGCCACAGCAGAGAGCTGGCCTGGAAGAGGGGCAACCGGGACAGAATCCTGCGCCCCGACCGGGACTAGAACCTGGTGTGCTGGCGCCGCAAGGTGGAGGATTAGCCTGTTGAGCCACGGCACCGGTCTAAGACATGCAGGTATCTTAAGTGTTGGATTAACTCTTATGCCCAGTGCTCACTCCAAGAACAATGCATTTAGTTAATATCTACTGAAAATCTTTTTAGACACTGGTCTAAATACGTGTTATGTGGTGACAGTTAACCATCAACAATAGTTCTTTGAAGGATGTCATGTTATTGTTCATATTTTATGGATGAAGAAGCTAAGAGAAAGAGAGCAACACGTCCAAGATCAAAGCACTAGAATGGCTGAGTGAGTCTTCAGACTCCGAAGGGTGCCTTAAAGTCCACTGTGCACTTGCTCCACAAGTAGGACCTCTGTCCTTAATGTGTTGTATTATGAAAATTAACAGTAAAACTAGTACTCAAACAGTACTTTATACTTTGTGTGTCTGTGTGGGTACAATCTGTTAAAATCTTTACTTAGTATAGAGTTGATCTTCTGTATATAAAGATAATTAAAACTGAATCTTAATGGAGAATGAGATGGGAGAGAGTAGGAGATGGGATGGTTTGTGGTGGGAGGATGGTTGTGGGGGTAAGAACTGTTATAGGCCGGCGCCGCGGCTCACTAGGCTAATCCTCCGCCTGTGGCGCCGACACACCGGATTCTGTCCCGGTTGCCACTCTTCCAGTCCAGCTCTCTGCTATGGCCCGTGAGTGCAGTGGAGGATGGCCCAGGTCCTTGGGCCCTGCACCCGCATAGGAGACCAGGAGAAGCACCTGGCTCCTGGCTTTGGATCAGCACGGTGCGCAGGCCACAGCGCGCCAGCCGCAGCTGCCATTGGAGGGTGAACCAACTGCAAAAGGAAGACCTTTCTCTCTGTCTCTCTCTCTCATTGTCCACTCTGCCTGTCAAAAAAAAAAAAAAAAAAAAAAGAACTGCTATAATCCAAAAGTTGTACCTATGAAATTTATATTTATTAAATAAAATTTTATATTAAAAAATCCCACAATACCAAAAGCAGAAACATGATATTTCAATGGTTTCAATTAAATACACCAATACGAACATTAAAATTATATTAATCTTTACCAATAAAATATTATTCTTATGTAGTTTCTGAAAAGAATCTTACAAAGTTGCATTCAAATGACTTATGAAAACATTCAATTTTCAATGGAGGAAACTGAAATGATCTAATTTTCTGTATAACACCTGTAGCTATGGGTGACTACTTATGTCTTTACTTCTTTACTATGTACACAAGCCATACTGAAATTATCTCTCAAAGTATTTGATATATTTTTATAGATAAATATTTTTCAAACTTTAAGATAAAATATACAGTATTTCTCTCAATTTTACTTGACATCTTTACAAAAATGCCATCTAATTTTTAAAATGTGTTCCCTTTATTTAGTGTTGTGTGATCTTTGCAATGACACAGATCTCATCTTGAATTTTTTTAAGGCTTATTTATTTACTTGAAAGGGAGAGATTACAGAGAGGCAGAGGCAGAGGCAGAGAGAAAGAAAGAGAGAGAGAGAGAGAGAGAGAGAGAGAGAGAGAATCTTCCATCTATTGGTTCACTCTCCAAATGGCTGCAACAACTGGAATTGGGCCAATCTAAAGCCAGGAGCTAGGAGCCTCCTCTGTGTTGCCCACAGGGGTGCAAGGGTCCAAGCCCTTGGGCCATCTTCCACAGCTTTCTCAGGCCACAGCAGAGAGTCGGATCCCAAGTGGAGCAGCCAGGACCCAAACCAGAGCCCAGATGGGGTGCCGGCACTGCAGGCTGCAGCTTTACCTGTTAAGCCATAGCATCAGCTCCTCATCTTGAAGTTTTGAGATTACATTGTGCCAGATATTATGTTTCTAGAAAATCCATTTGCTGCTTCAGTCGAACTTCCTTTTTAAAGCTTTTTCTCCTCCCAATACTGATAAATCACAAATTGAATTGAGGTTAACATGCTTAAGTATTGTATATATAATCTTATATAAATATATCAACTAATACATTAATATATCATCAATATATACTATATATATCTCTAAATACAAAGGGAAGATTTATAAAACAAATGAAAATGAAAATTAAATTTCAAACATATCTGTATCCATTTAATTTTAATTGTGCTTGAGAGTTCTAAATTCATGGAAATGTGAATTATCTTGTAATTCCATTATTTCACTATTATACAAATAAGATATTGCTTCTTGGGAAGGTAATGAGAAACAGCTCAGTGTGACAATGTTAAGGTGCACAGAGAGCTATTACACTCTTGTAAGAACCTTAGTGTACTAGAGATGTTTTAAGTCACTTTTATTGCAGTACACATATGTGTACATTGGAGCCAAAATCATTACTTAATGAATTTCCCAAACTGAGCAACTAAGCAAATTACATTTATACTGGTATAATGATGACACATAAAAAGTAATCTTTGGGGCCAATGCTGTAGTGCAGTAGGCAAAGCCCCCACCTGTGACACTGGCATCCCATATGGGTGCCAGTTCTTATTCCAGCTGCTTATTTTCCCATCCAGCCCTCTATTCTGGCTTGTGAAGGCAGTAGAGGATGGCCAAAGTGCTTGGGACCTTGCGCCCTCGTCGGGGACCCATAGGAAGCTCCTGGCTCTTGGCTTTGGATCTGCCCAGTTCTGGCCTTTGTGGCCATTTGAGGAGTGAACCAATGGATAGAAGACCTTTGTCTCTTCCTTTCTCTGTCTGTAATTCTACCTCTCAAATAAATAAATAAAATCTTAGAAAAAAATAAAAGCAATCCTCTGGAGCCAGCACAGTGTGGCATAGTCTGTAAAGCTGCTGCCTATGATGCAGGCATCCCATATAGGCACCGGTTCGACTCCCAGTTGCTCCACTTCTGATCCAGCTGCCTGGGGAAGCAACAGAAGCTGACCCAAGTGCTTGGGTTCTTGCATCCACATGGGAGCCCCTGAGAAAGCCCCTGGTTGGTATGGCTCAGCTGTTGTGGATATTTTGGGGAGTTAACCAGTAGATAGAAGATGTCTATCTCCATCTTCCCCCTCAATTCTGCCTTAAGAATAAAATAAAAAATAAATTTTAAAAAACAATCTTCTTTCACTTTAATAATCAATCTAAGGTATTTTGACTACTAAGTGGTAAAAATCTTTGACCCAAATGACATCAGATCTATGTTAACATTGAAGTGTTCATCAAAGCGTGATTGGTATCTAACATAGAACACATCCTATATTTTACAAGAACACTTCTACTATTTAATTATCTTATCAATAATTGGTACACTAAGAATTATCTATATTTCCACTTATTTAAGAAATTTTTGATATCCCAGGTAAGCCTTCAGTTATTTCTCATTGAAGCACCCTATTTTACTAGTATGTAATCTGCAGTATTCTATAATTACATTTTTATTCTTTTTTTTTTTTTTTTTGACAGGCAGAGTGGACAGTGAGAGAGAGAGAGAGAGACAGAGAGAAAGGTCTTCCTTTTGCCGTTGTTTCACCCTCCAATGGCCGCCGCGGTTGGCGCGCTGCGGCAGGCGCACCGCGCTGCTCCGATGGCAGGAGCCAGGTGCTTATCCTGGTCTCCCATGGGGTGCAGGGCCCAAGCACTTGGGCCATCCTCCACTGCACTCCCTGGCCACAGCAGAGAGCTGGCCTGGAAGAGGGGCAACCGGGACAGGATCGGTGCCCCGACCGGGACTAGAACCCGGTGTGCCGGCGCCGCAAGGCGGAGGATTAGCCTAGTGAGCTGCGGTGCCGGCTACATTTTTATTCTTAAATTATTTTAGTTAAGTATTTTCAATGTACTTTTCCTTATTTTCCTATTATTGAAGTAATGTTGGGATTTTGCTATACAATAAGTGTGATTTTAAATAACATTGTCCAATTTCTCATTCAGTGTTTTATTCTCTCTAGAATATCTACAAAAGAAGATTTTAACTTCTGTTTGTTCACTCTTCATAAAGAGTGTGTTTGTCACATTGGAGACAAGGTCATTCCAATCTCTGACAACTTTATTCAATACTAAATCTAGTTGGCAAAATATCTGCATTCAGACTCGACTAGAATTCCAGGAACTTAAGCTTTGTAGAATTTTCTTGTCAAAGAAAAATATATCTTTGATAATACTAAAGTAAAAACTTTCTCTCTATAAATTTCACCCAAGTTTCTCTGTTTTATGCCTACCTAGAATATATCTAAGTTCTCTTTTATGACATGATGGCTGTTGTACTTGAGACCAGATCTATTCACTCCCAGATCTATCCCACTCCCTTTCACCAGCCACCACTCTTCCTGTCATATAGATTGAAGATTTCCTCTTGTGAGAAAATGAAGTTTCTTTAATCCAGAAATATATCAAATGATGGCCAGTATTTTGTTGATGTTGTTGTTTTAATTCACAATAAAAGATTGAAGTGATTGTTTAAATAATTGAACTTTATTACCTACATGTGCCAGAAGTTCATCTGTGAGCAATGGATATAATAGAAAACAGAAATATAAAAGTTTCTTGATCTCAGAAATAATTAATGAGTAGAGACAGACATAAATAAGCAAATTAATGTTCATTATAAATACATATAATAATGTTATCTTACTAAGAAAAGACAAATGGGATAACTAAATATCTTTAATGAGCTTGTAATTTGGAACTGGCTCCTGAGTCATAGCAAGAAGTAGTGAGATGACCTGAGGAAGTTTATTGAAAGCAGATATTCCTTCCTGCCCTTGGCTACAGCTTTCTGGCTTTTACATAGAATGAGAAATGTGAGAAGGATGAATGGACTGGACTTGGTAGCTCTCATAGATGCTAAATACAGATCTGGTAATTCCTTCCAGACTCTTCTGTTGCGACAGTGATGAATGTGGTTTCTAAATGACTATTAATTGCAGCTAAGTCAGTAACAGCATTTTGCTTCTTGGGTCTACGGTATGTGTGCCATAATAAAAACTGCAAGAATAATTATTTTACACAGAAAAATACTATTTATTAGCATGTGTGTTTAAAGGCACTGCATCTTTGAAACTGTTTTATGAGGTTTATGCACAAAAATCTATTTAAGGGAATGTTGAAGAAGCAGCAACATGTCTTCTGCTAAGTTGTATTCTGTCTTAGGGTAGACATATATTTTATGACCAGATAGGCTTTTAGCACTTTTAAGAATGTAGAAATATGAAACATGGGATAAGTTATGAACTATAAAATATAAAAATAAATAAATATACTTTTTATATTAGGAATGAAAAATGTCCTCAATCTTAGAAGTGAGGTAAAAGTTTATTTACTACATTGGAGAATTACAGCTTTAGAAAGACTTTGTGGAGTATTTTTACCAACAATAGAGCAGTACGTTAATCTTATGTTTTACTTTTTTTGATGACAAAAGTCCCAAATTGTTATTTTAATTACCATAATGTAAAAAGATTTTTAAAATTAAGGAATTGAGGTTAAAAAGTATTTATTAAAAATTTTGTTGATAGATCATCTTTGAATAATTTATCTAAGCTCTATCATCATCAGTTGCTTCATTTGTGATATAGAAATATTAACATCTATACATAGAGTGATCATAAAAATAATGCAATACCAATGTAGGATGTTTGGAGCTATGAGTATAGCTTAATAAATAAAATATTTAGGGGCCGGTGCTGTGGCGCAGTGGGTTAAAGCCCCAGCCTGCAGTGCCGGCATCCCATATGGGTGCTGGTTCATGTCTTGGCTGCTTCTCTTCCGATCCAGCCCTCTGCTATGGCTGGGAAAGTAGTAGAAGATGGGCCACTGCATCTACGTGGGAGACCTGGAAGAAGCTCCTGGCTCCTGGCTTCAGATTAGCTCAGCTCTGGCCGTTGCAGTCATTTGGGGAGTGAACCAGCAGAATGGAAGACTTCTCTCTCTGGCTCTACATCTCTCTGTAACTCTATCTTTCAAATAAATAAAATAATTCTTTAAAAAATAAATAAAATATTTAGTCAGTGTAAATTATAATGGTGAAGAGGAAGGCAACAGGAAAGAAATGACAATGGGGAAAATAGGCATCAGCCTCCTCCAACCACCAAAGCCAACTTGCTGCTGCTTGCAAATTTGTCCACCATAGATCCATATCTGTATGTATCCACAGTAGGATATACTGCTTACTGAGTACATTTTCATAATAATCATGTGAGGGAATTTTCATCAGGGGAATAGAGACACACAGGGATGGAGTACCTTGGCAACTGTGAGATTAACATGGGCTTCAAAGTCAATTAATTTGCACCCTCCAATGCAAAACTCTGATACATCACAGTATGTTGGAAGTCAAAGCAAAGCTTTTTCTGTGGATGTGAAAGCACATCCAAGAAAGCCATATTTAAGTGTGTGTTTAGATTTTGTGCTTCTAATGTGAAATATTGCAATACTTTCAGGATTAAAAAGTAATTAAAATGCAATAGCATTACATCTTTTTAAAAATGTGTATGATTTTAAAAAATCCTCATCCAATTCTTTTTTTTTAGAAATAAAATCTTACTAGGCTGGCGCCGTGGCTTAACAGGCTAATCCTCCACCTTGCAGCACCAGCACACCGGGTTCTAGTCCCGGTTCGGGCACTGGATTCTATCCCCGTTGCCCCTCTTCCAGGCCAGCTCTCTGCTATGGCCCGGGAAGGCAATGAAGGATGGCCCAAGTCCTTGGGCCCTGCACCCACATGGGAGACCAGGAAAAGCAACTGGCTCCTGGCTTCGGATAAGCAAGATGCGCTGGCCGCAGCAGCCATTGGAGGGTGAACCAACGGCAAAGGAAGACCTTTCTCTCTGTCTCTCTCTCTCTCACTATCCACTCTGCCTGTCAAAAAAAAAAAAAAAAAAGAAAGAAAGAAAGAAAATCTTACTGACATTCATTTATCAGTAATTCTAATTATATGTATGACAATACATATACATATAATACTAATGCATAATAATAATATGATAATAATAATACATACAATATCATACATGCATATGTATGATAATGAGAGTGCTACCCACAAGACAGTTCTTTATTGAAATATTTCTTTTTATGCTGTATTTTTTTGTTACTACTGTTATTTTCATTTGTGCTATGAAACTTTTTTGTGTATGTAGTCAATAAATATTAGAAATATTTTAGGTGTTTATTTGCTTATGCTGTTTTTATGTAAACAATAAGTCATAAAACTATGGCTATTTCTGTATTTCTAGTTTATTTTTAATGTATTTTTAAATGTTTACTTATTTGAGTGACAGAGTTACAAACAAGAGAGAGAGGTCTTCTATCTGCTGGTTCACACTCCAAATGGGCTAACCTGCTGGCAATAGGCCAATCCAAAGCCAGGAAGCAGGGGCTTCTTCCTGGTCTTCTATTCTAGTGCAGGGGCCCGAGCACTTGGATCATCTTCCATTGCTTTCCCAGGCCATTAGCAGGGAGCTGAATTAGAAGTGGAGCAGTGGGATACCAGTACCACAGGCAGAGGTTTAGCCTGCTATGCCACAGTGCCATCCCCTCTATTTTAATTTTTCAAGATACATATTTTTGGGGTCGGCGCCATGGCTCACTTGGTTAATCCTCCACCTGCAGCGCCGGCATCCCATATGGGCACCGGGTTCTAGTCATGGCTGCCCCTCTTCAAGACCAGCTGTCTGCTGTGGCCCAGGAGGGCAGTGGAGGATGGCCCAAGTGCTTGGGCCCTGCACCCGCATGGGAGACCAGGAGGAAGCACCTGACTCTTGGCTTCAGATCGGCACAGTGGGCCAGCCATGGCAGCCATTTGGGGGGGGTGAACCAATGGAAGGAAGACCTTTCTCTCTGTCTCTTTCTCTCTCACTGTCTAACTCTGCCTGTCAAAATAAAAAAAAATTAAAAGATATATATAATTATATATATATATCTTTTTAAATTAAATATATATATTTATTTTTTTGAACTGCAGAGCAACACAGAGAGAGAAAGTGATAGGCAAAGGAAGAAAGAGTGAACCATCTATTGGTTCACTCTCCAAATGGCCGCAACAACTAGTATATTTCAGGCAGAAGCCAGGAAACTGGAACCCCATTTGCGTCACCCACATGGGTGCTAGGGGCCCTAGAACATTTTCTATCTTTCTCTGCCCTCCCAGATGCTCTATCAAGGAGCTGGATCAAAAGCAGAACAGCAGGGAATTGAAACAGAACTCTGTTATGGGATGCCAGAGTCACAGGCAGTGGCTCAACCTGCTTTGGCATAGCATAGTGCCCTTTACTTTTCATTTCTAAGTAATACACCACAACCTAACTTGGAAGTATATTTTTGCTACAAATAGCCAGGTTTGCCCAATGGCAAACAACTGAGTTTCAGTCAATCACAGGCAGCAACTGATCAGAACATGCTCAAATAAAATAGCTGTCTCTCTACTCAATGTCCCAGTGAGGCAGACACCTAGCCAGTTAGGTGGTTTCTCTACTTTGCTTCCATTTTTGGACTATGGTTCATTTTGCTTTCGTTGCTCATGTTGCTGGGTGGAGCTCTCCAGCTCTCCTCTGGTTTTAAGTGCTTCCTGATTAATGAATCATTCTTTGCTTAAATAAACTGCTAAATTTAACTTATCCAAAGTTTGTCTTTTAACACTGTAACTCAATGATTCACAGTGCAGTGAGAGATAGGAATAAGAAAAAACTCAAGTGGTAAAGAGAATGCATGTGACATGTTACCTGTCTTCTTTGTGGGACTTTTGAATTGCAGTCACCCTACCAATGAGACTAGCCATTTTTTGAACTAGAAAAGAAACCTCATTGACTGAGAATAGGTTGGTGACTATGGAGACAGTGACATCTAAATTATTTTGAGATATATTTAGGATTGAGCTGATAACATTTGCTGATGTGGAATGGAAAAAGGACTCAAAATTAGCAAAAGTTTGCATTTTCAGCAACTTGTAAAAGAAGGAAACACGGAAATATTAACAGAATTCATGAGCATATACATGATACTTAATGTCAACAAAATAGGTGAGATTAGTTAAGGAAAAGTACTTAGGGAAGATATCTATAAACAACTTTGAGAACATTTAGAGGTGGAGAAAATGAGAAGAATCCCATCAATTAGCTGTTTACTAACTTATTCAACAATTATTTATTAACTCTCTATTAGATGTCCAACAATGTTGTAGGTTCTGGAAATATACTTGTAGACAAAATAAACAAAAGCCTTGTTCTTCTGAAGCTTATATTTTGGGTGGAAGTGGGAGAAATGAATAAAACCAATCAGTTAAATGATAGATGCTAAGAGCACAAATAATAAATAAAGCCAACATTAACCATACAGATAGTTACAGCAAGTTTTTAATTCATTAAATATTTAATGCTATACTACAGACACCACAACCTTGTTTTTGAAGCAATTCAAGACGCATTTTCAACAAGAGGACAAATTTATAGTTAGTCAAAACAACAACATTGTCAGTTCTAACAGTGTTTACAAGAATAGGTCACTTCACCTGTTGCACAGACTATATTTTATGACTATATTTATGACTATTGCAAGATACATTTATGACTATATTTATGACCATTATAATATGAAATAGACATGACAATTATTAGCAAAATATATTTTTAAGTATAATTTATTTATTTGGAAGAATGACATAGAATATGTATATGTATATATACATATATATGTATATGTATATATATGTGCATATATATATGTGTGTGTGTGAGAGAGAGAGAATCAATTTTCCACATTTTGGCTTATTCCTTAAATAGCCACATAGCCTTGCTCTGGGTCAGGCTGAAGCTAGGAGCTCCCTCCTTGGTGAAAACTCTTACATGGGTGGCAGGTGCCCAAGTACTTAGTTCATCTTCTGCTGTTAAACGAGGCACATTAGTAGGGAGCTGAATCAGAAGCAGAATATCTGTGACAGGAACTGGCACTCCAATATTGGATGCTGGCATTAGAATCGATGGCTTAACCCACTGGGCCATGGTGCTGGCCCCAAGGTATATTTTTGAACATGATCCCAGCTTGTTTTTTTTTTAAGGTTAAGTTACTGATAAAGTCATTGACAGAGTTTACTGATAAATTGGCTATGGGCAGTGATGAAAAGACTGGCAGTAACATTGATACTGATAATTTGGCTAGAAACAAATGGAAGAATGGTCTTGTTTTTAATGTATATCAGGGAGTATATGAATAGAATATTAAAATTAATTATAGATGGATAGTGTTCTAGGTACTTATTAAATATTTAAGTATACATGTACACAAAGCCAAACAGCACATGGAGGTATAGAACTTTGGGTGTCAGCAATGTGTAGACCATACTTAAAGCAGTGAAACTGAATGATAACATCCATGGAATATATGGGTACCAAAGGAGAAGATGTGCAGCACTAGAACATTTATAGATGAGGAGGAAGGAAGGAAGGAGACTAAAATGGCAGGCCAGGAAAAGTCAGGCAAAACTTGGTGATTTCTGGGTTTCTGTCATTCAGCTGGGGAAGATGCTTTAACAACGCACTGAACACTGACAACAGGGTAACAAAGATGATTGACAGATGACCACAGTACTTGGCATTGTGGAAGTAATTGCTGACCTCCTACAGAGCATCCAGTGAGTTGTCTGGGATAAAGGGCTAGTTCAAATATAGAATAGAAGAGAAAGGAATGCAATTAGTAGAGGTAAATCATTGAGTGAGTTGTGCTGTCAAAGAGAATAGAAATACTAGACAAGGAGAGGGGCCTTTTTAAAAAAGAATAGAAACGTTATTGGACACAAGTAAACCTACAGGAATGATTCAGTGGATAGAAAAATTAATAATGGTAATTCAGAAACAAAAAAAAAACAATTTTAGGAGCTCAGTTCTTGCATAGCCACACATGGGCTCTACAGAATCCCACCTCCATGTCGAGATGGGAAACAAGAACATCATAGACACTCCAATAAATATTTGTGCATGGGTTTGATAGATTGGTTGATTTGGTGAGCTGATTGAAACTAGGTTTTGTTTTAATTTCTTGGTGTAAATAAAAAGTTTATAACTGGTAATGTGACTAGAGAAGGAAATTTTTTAGCTTTGAGGAGAAAGTAGAATGTACATAATGTCTTTGGTAAAGGTGGAATCAGTTGATTAAGGGCATTTGATGTTAGTCCACATTAACAACTCTTTTGAACTTAAAGTCTTATCTTCCTTAGCACATTATGCATGTATTTGTGTGTGTGTGTGTGTGTTTCCAGGCACAGTAAACTGTTAGGTAGTGATCATGTATTTAATTATAAAAAAGACTGTGGTTCTTGAAGGTGAGAAAGATTGAACGAGACCTAAACCTTGAATTAATTAAAAGTGTTTACAAGATTTATGATTGAGAAAAGGAAAGAAGCTAAAAACTCCAATCAATGGGACTGGCGTTGTGGCATAGTAGGTTAAACATCGACCTGCAGTGTGGGCATCCCACATGGGCACCAGTTAGAGTTCTGGCTGTTCTTCAGATCCAGCTCCCTGCTGATGGCCTGGGAAAGCAGTGGAAGAAGACCCATGTACTTGGGCTCCTGCATCCACGTGGGAGATCCAGAAGAAGCTCTTGGCTTCAGATCAGCCCAGAGTCAGCCGTTGCAGCCTTTTGGGGAGTGAACCAGCAGATGAATGATCACTCTCTTTGTCTCTCCATCTCTATACCTGTAACTCCACCTCTCAAGTAAATAAATCAATCTCAAAAAAAAAAAAAATCCAATGAATAGGAGGGTTCAGCAGGGTTTACACAGATGATTAATAAAAGAATGAAGAGTGATTTATGTAATCTGATAGAATCAGCTTCAAGAGAATTTATTCTGAGAGAAGAGCAAGGAACAACTTCTTGAAAATGATGAAGAGCATTCAGATAGACATATATATGATCCTATGTAAATGAGTACAGGAATAAAGACAACCATCACTTGAGAAGGCTCAAGGTGATATGAAAACTTCAGGATGGGCCAGACTTTCATTACAAGGAGCAAAATAAACGCTCAGAAGTTGAAACTGCAGTAAATTTTGCTGCCAGAATGGGAATCCCAGGAAGAATAATTGAAAGGTTTGCAAGTTTGAAATATACAGAAATTTGATTAATGTAGATTGCAGCACAGTTTACTACAAAAATACAAATATATTTTGAACAGGGCTTTTTTTTTGTTTCTCGGTGGCATAAGATGTTATATCACCTATTTTGAATATTTACATAATGTTTGCATACTCCTAAGAATATAGGAAAATGAAAGATATTCCTGTCATCATATGGTTCTGGATAATGTAAGATACAGCACACAGAGATGGCAGCAATAACATAACTCACTAACTATAAAGGCATTGTTTCTTTTTTTAAATAAATGAGAGGCAGAGATCAACAGAAACAAATAGGAGGCAGAAAGCTCCTACCTGCTGGTTCACTCTGCAGACAATTGCACTGGGTGTGGCCTGGGATGCTGAAGCTGAGAGCCAGGAACTTAATTCAAGTCTTCCACCTCGTGACATATCTAACTGCCTGGTGCCTCTCAGGGTGTGTATCAGCAGGAAATTGGAATCAGGACCAGAACAAGGATTTGAACTCTGTCACTTTAGTATGGAACATAGTTGTCCCAACTGACATAGTAACAGCTAGGCTGACTGCCCCAACAGTTGATGTTTGCAATTTTTTTTTACTCTATTTTCTTTATTTTTGAGAAATTTACTTTAATCATCTACAGAAATACCACAGTTTTACCCTCACTTTTCATTTTTTTTTCTTTTTTATTAATACACTTTTTAAATATATTTTATTTATTCGAGAGGCAAAGTTACAGACAGTGAGAGGGCAAACAAAGAGAAATGCCTTCCATCCATTGGTCCACTCCCAAGTGGCTCCAAGGGGTGGAACTGAGCTATCTACAGCCAGAAGCCAGGAGCTTCTTCCAGGTCTCCCACACGGGCCATCTTCCACTGCTTTTCGGGGCCATAATAGAGCTGGATCCAAATTGGAGCAGCCAGGACTAGAACTGGTGCCCACATGGGATGCCAGCGCTGTAGGTGGAGGATTAACCTCTGCCATGGTGCCAGCCTCTTAATACACATACTTTTAACACAATTAAAGGCCTTGGCTTAGGCTGATTTATAGTGCTGTACAATGTCATTGATTTTACCTTTCTTTTTAGATAGTTTCCACTTCCAGGTAAATAATCACCAATGCCTACAGGTCATATTCATGGAACCTCTCAAATTTGTCTTTTGCTTTGGGTTTTCATTCCTATCTGCAACATTTTTATTGCCTTGCTGGACCTAGCAGCGTTCTTCAGAGTGTTCTCACTGTCGTTTTTCTGGCTCCCTTCCAGACCATTCTCCACTCTGCATATAAAATGAACTTTTTAAAGTCAAATTTGAGAACACTATCCTATAACATTAAAAACAAAATTACCACATGGCTTTCACTGCATGTGTTCAAAACTAGCCTTGTTTACAAGTTTGTAACCTGATTTGTTAAATTCTCCAAAAGGTTTCTCCATAACTCCGAATGTCTCCCCAAGATGTCTTTTGCTTTCTCACACTCTTTCTATCACTTCTGGGTCTTTGCACATACTGTTCCATCTTCCCAGAGGACTTTCTGATCTTCTTGAGAAAGGTTTTTATAAGCTTCTAGGACTGGACCAAGATCCTCTTATGTATCACTGACCATGGTATAGTTCCCATTGCATTTTTGGTCAATTTCTTATATTCTGCCCTGTTCCAGCAGTGGGTGGAGACCTCTGTGTTGGTAACTGAATTTTACTTTGCACTATATTCATGCTGAATCTACAGCATTTAACCAATGCTTGACTCATAATTGGTACTCCATAAATGTTTGTTAAATTAATGAACTTATAAAATATATACAAAATATTTGATTTTTATAATAATCATTTATGTTCATAAAGTTCAATAAGACAAAAAGAGACTAGAATCAGACGCCCAAATAATGACAGAATTGCATCTTTATGATAATCATTATGTAGTTTATCTTGACTGAATTACTCAATAATTGATGAAATATTGTTCTGATAGTTTTAATGACCAAACTGGGTTTTTTCAATGGCAATATTGATGGATTATACAAGGTTCAGTTGTTGAATTAGAGGGAAAAATAGCATCATGACTCAGACTGTAATATTATAGATACAAATATGAACACATTTGACATAATTGTATTATAAATAAATGTAATATAATTGTACAGAAACAACTATAGATAATTATGCCATGTCTTTGGAGGACATATTAAATAAATAGGATCAAAAAGCCAATTTTAAAAATGGTTATTATTTGCTATAATTTCCTTATGAAGTCATTAGTTTTTGATTGGAGTGAAAGAGGAAATCTCAGGACTTCTTAATTTTCATGTATTTTTTTAGCTAAGATTATAGAACAAAAGAAAAATATGTCATATGTTCCTCATATTAATTTATTAAGAATTGGCATCATCTAGTACTTTTTAAAGTTCAGAACAAAACTCTGCAGATTTAAGTCAATAACAGGTTATGCTTGTCTATCTTTTGGATATCATAAAAGATTCATTTTTTTCTGCAACCTTTCATGACTCAGACCATTTTTAAAGGAAAGTGATATTTTCTAGAAACATGCATCCCACCAGTGTCTTTAGGAAATATGACTGAATTTTACCCTACTCAATAACACAATGGTATCTTAGTACACTTGAGAGACTTATCATCATTTAAAAAAGCAGTTATCAGCCTTTTACTACTATATGAATTCCTCTTACAAATTAAAATGGAGAAAATTTATTAAATATTCTGATGTAAAATTATTTACTCAGGGGCTTTCAATGAGGAACAGTGTTTTGTTTTGTTTTGTTTTCTCTTCATACTATTTGTTGATCTATTTTACTTTGTGATCATTAAGTGCACTGAAAAAAGATCAGTGTAAAAATTAAGAGTGGGAATCCGAGAGAGAGGAGGAGGAAATGTTGGAGCATGGGAGGGAGATTGGCATAAAGGAAATATATGAAACTTGTATAACTTAAATAAAATATATCAAAAATAGAGCTGAAACAAAAATTATTTACTCAATGAAATTTTTATGCTTCATATTTTGTTGAGTTGAATTTCTTTACAATAAACTGGTAACTTGGTTTCATCTTACCTATTCTAAATAATGTTAAGTATTTCAATGATGGCATTAAAAATAGTGCTAGTAGATATGACAGATATTCTTTATGAATACATATTCACTGTTTGATGAGAAATAGATTTAAAAAATTTCTTTTAAGTTGCCATAAATACACAAATATCTAATCTTTGTGTTAGAGCAACATATATCATGGAACACGATGAGAAATGTTACACATGTAATTTTTATATGCTTAATTTATAATATTCTGGTGAATACTGCCTCCTAAAAAAATGCTCCATAATCCACCATGTAATAAGACTGTCTTTAGGAAATATATTTTTTTTAATTTTAACTGAACATCATTTTGGCTTTTTTTAATAAACATAGTAAAAATTGCTTTTAGGGCTATGGCTATATTGTGGTTATTAGATTTCAGTTATAACTTAAGATGGCAGATTTGAATAGCAACTCTAAAATACCATTCATATTTGCAAAATAGGCATATACCCTAGAAAATTGTAGAATATAATCTAATATCTTGATAAGTTAAGAAAATAAAATTTAAAAGAAAAAATATTAATTGAATAGTGATATATTTTTAGTTCTTTATTCCTTTAGACTCTATATGTAATATTAAATGTAAATACTGAGAAAGTCAAAGAGTATTTTTACTTATAAAATGAAATGAGGAGTGGACGTTGTGGCATAGCATGTCAAGCTGCCGCCTGCGACATCGGCATTCCATATGGGTGGAGATTTGAATCCTAACTGCTCCACTTCTGACACAGCTCCCTGCTAATGTGCCTGGGAAAGCAGTGGGAGGTAGCCTATGTCCTTGGATCCTTGCACCTATGTGGGAGATCCAGAGGAAGCTCTTGGTTCCTAGCTTTGGTCTGCAAGATCTCCCCCCCACCCCCGTCTGTCTCCCCAGCCCACACCCTGTAACTGTGCCTATTAAATAAATAAAATAAATCTTAACAAAAAAGATCTATATTACAGTAACTTTCAAGGAAAAGTACATAATATGACAATACATAAAACCTCTTTATGAGAAGTTGCATGATTATAATGATTAAACTTGCAATAGTAAAAGAAGTTGATGTTAGTCATGTCCAGTATAGCATTATCTTTAAATTTCTTTAATTATAAAAAAGTGTTATCAAGTTGAATTATGTTATAATTTATTTGAAAATGCCCCATTTCTCTAGCAAATAAGAATTTACATATCCCAAGATTTAGGCGGCCATTGGAGGGTGAACCAACGGCAAAAAGGAAGACCTTTCTCTCTGTCTCTCTCTCTCTCTCTACTGTCCACTCTGCCTGTCAAAAATAAATTAAAAAAATATGATTGTTAATTATCATTAAAATTACCATTCTTAGTCATGCCTATGCTGCATTTTGTCAGCAAATTGATTTACTTATTTATTTATTTATTTATCTTAAAGATGTTATTTACATATTTGAGAGATCATTGCAGAAAAGAGAGAGACGAGAAAAAGGTCTTCCGTCCACTGATTCACTCCCCAAATAAATGCAATGGCCAGAGCTAGGCCTATCTGAAGCCAGGAGCCAGGAGCTTCATCTGGGTCTCCCATGTGGGTGCAGGGACCCAAGCACTTAGACCATCCTCCAGTGCCTTCCCAGGCCATAGCAGAGACCTGGATTTGAAGAGGAGCAGCAGGGACAGGAACCAGTGCTGCAGGCAGAGGCTTATTAGACTAAGCTCTGACCCCTTGTCAGCTAATTTACATGCATTCTCTTTTCACACCAAGTGCAGAAGAGTTATTTTAAAGACAAAAAAATAAGTAAGTGTTTGGCAGAGTCATTGAGCAGCCTCTTGGGGAAGTCATACCCCATATCAGAATGCCTGGTTTGAGTTCCAGCTACTAAGTGCTTGAATCTAGCTTCCTGCTAATGCACATCCTGGGAGGAAGCAGGTGATGACTCAACTGTTTGGGTCCATGCCACATATGTGGGCAGACTTGGATTGGATTCCATGCTCCTAACAGGCATTAAGGGAGTAAACCAGTAGATGGAAGAGCTCTCTCTCTTCTTTTGAAATAAATGCAAACAAATAAGCAAGCAGTTTTATAAAAGTAAAATCCAGGCAAGGCTCAATATTTGCTTGCTGTATTTTTAAATTAGATTTAGTTGTGTCATCCACTCTAGGATAAATGCCAAGGAAAGTGAAGATTCTTTGAGGTCATCATTCTCGCATCACAGGCAATCCAAGCCTCACGTTCCCGTGTTTGAAATTAATGGTAAATTGTTGGAGTGCTTTCCTTAGCATTGTTTGAGGCTGTGCTATTATTCCATTTTTGTCTTTTAAATATATTTTCTCTTTAGTGTTCTATGAAATGAAGAACTCACGTGATGCTCCCATCTCAAAGGATGCTCTGCTGCCGGATCAGCAGAGGGAGGGACTTTGTGAGGAACAGAATCATCTGGCGCAATATTAATATATTACAACTCTGACAAAAACATGCAGCTGAATGAAGAATCTTTTTCTTTCTCTTTATCTTTTGTGATAAATTGATTGAAATTTATTGTTCAGAGTTAATAAAAAAGAAACTGTAGTGTCCACTTCATATTTACAATACAATAAACCTTTAATTTTTTAAATCATTCATTGAAGCAGCAGTTATGGTAATTTTAATAAGTAGAACAATACAGTCTTTGAATTGAAGCCTTCTTATTCAAAGTGTAAGGTCAAATTGCAGATGAATCTAAAGCTGAGGAACACAGACTTTTCCATTTAGCATTTAACCTTGATAGATTAGTAAAAACAAAAATGATCCTTCACATGCAGGTGGAGGTCTAAGAGGCTTTGTAACTAAATTTCCATTTAATATCAAAGGGCACCATTTTGAAGTAGAAGTGAAAATATGCATACATCTGCACTCAAATGTGCCTCACAGAGAGTTGTATGTGAGAAATACATGGATGTGGAATAAATGGAAAAATAAACTTGGAACAGGGCTTGCAATAATATTCATCAATAACATTCTACCAATAACAATTTGTGCATTTATAAAAACCCACCAAATCAAATTGATAAACTAATCAATTGTCTTTGCTCTTCAAAAATATGTTTTTAATTTTTTGTTTCAGTATCAACATTTCTAATTTAAATGCATTAAATACATAAAATTTAATATTATCATTCAAATGTGGTATTTTTCAGCAAGATGTTAGGTATCATGGATAGACATAGTGTTAGTATCCTAATGTGTGGAGTTCCAGCATAATCACAGAAATGTGATGTAATGAACTCAATGGAGATTAAAACTAATATTAATCACTAAAAATCTAAATAGACAAGGTGTCTATGTGGTTTATTGGAAACAAATGTGCTTTGGGGCACAGCAGGTTAAGCCACAGCTTAGGAAGCCCACATCTTATTTCTGAGTTATTGCCTCGAGTTCCCCACACCTAAAGTGCGGGGAATTGAGGCAGCAGGTGATGAGAGGGAGGCAGCAGGTGAGGATCCAAGAACTCGAGTTCCAACCCCTTATGTGGGAGACCTGTATGGTGCTCCTGGATCCTGGCTTCAGCCTGGCTTGTCTGTGGCTTTTGCAATTATTTCAGGAAAGAACCAGCAGATAGAGGATCTCTCTCAAACAGTGTCTCCCTTTTTCTCTTTGTCACTCTGCCTCTCAAACAAATATGTATTTAAAAACAAAAAAAAAAAGAAAAAGAAAAAGGACTTTGGCAGTGACCCAAGTACTCCGGACATCTTTTGTTGCTTGACCAAGGGGTAAGTTGGGGAGCATACAGGACTTGAATCGATGCTCCTATGAGAAGCTGCATGATAATGACAGTGACGTTCTGGAAAAGGAGCAAGCATTTGCTTGTAATTAGTAAATTTTATCTGATGCTGTTATTACTACTATCAATACTATAGTTTTAAGATTTTGAATCCAGACTATTTAGTAAGCACTTCCTTAAAAGCATTCAGATGACACAATAGTCTATGTTAATTATTTATGTGATTCAAGAAAAGCATACTCTTTAAGAGGCTAACAAATTATTTTCTAACAGACATTAAATAACACTTCCCTGAATGAACAACAACACGTACAGCCATTGCATAACGTGCTTTGTGGTCTCAGCATCAATATTTTCTTACTATTTATCCTAGTTTACACAAGAAAAGTTATCCCTCCCATCCCCAACACTTGTGTTAATGTTAATCTGTGTCCTCTCAGTTCTGTTGCAAAATTGTTTGCCTCCCACCTAATCCTTAGAAATCCACTTCTGGTTTGTCACTTATTTTAAAGAATAAAGGAAGTAATTCTCTTAGAATATAGGATACATTACCAATGAATAGGTTCCAATACAGCCTTTTCTGTGGAACAAATATCAAAGGAATGTTTCTGTGACAGTTTCTTTAATGTTTAGAGTACGTGAGTAGTTGTTTTATCTATTTTCCATTTGCTTTCCATCTCTTGATTTTTTCTTACTCGTGCTCATAATGTCCAAGTTACTGACAGCCTAAGTTCCAACCAATTAACTTCCATTGAATTTACAATTATTGTTTTCTAAAGATATATAAATAAAATTAGATATTTAGTTATGGTATTTGAGGAAGCCAAATTGGTCACCTTAATCACTATCCCAATGCCATCAGCAAATAAACATATAGCAAAACCTCCCACAGGAAAGATAAAGCAACACCCTGTCCTGTTTTGTCCAATGTCCCCTGATTCAACCTCCCTGCTGTCCTTCAGGATAAAACTCTTTGGAAATTTGCCTCTAATTGCAATTTGTGATTCCTTTCTTTTGTGTATTGCATCTCCTCTGACGTTTCAGTCCCCATCATTCCATCAAAACATCACAGATTTGCCATTAATAATGTCCACATTTCCAAACACACAATTATATACAGTTGTATCTATAATTGACATAGGAATTCACTCCTTCCTGGAAGCACTTTCTTCAGTTGGTTTTATCCTTCTAACTAGTTTCTTTGGGTATTCCATTCTAATGTTTTCGTTCTCTGACCGCTCACCTGGAGTGCACACACACCTGCTCCACCGACAATTTCCACAGGTGATATGATTCTTTTTCCATGGCTTTAAAAATATCATCTTCATATTTTTGGATACCAAAAGCCTTTGTTTCTTTACTTTAAATAACTCAAGCCCTTACTTCTTCCTTCAATTCCAGACTTATGTATTTGAATGGCAATTTTAATATTCTAAATGTCTTCTCTTCAAAAGAGAGATTTTAAACTCAAAATGCCTTAATTACAAGGTCCCAAACACATCTTCCCAGAGTCGCTAGCTCAGAAAATGACACCTTTGCTTTTCTGGTGGCTCAGATAAACAACCTCAGAGTATCCTGGCATCCACTATTCTCTCATATTCCACATTCAGTCTATCAGCAAATTCTGTCATAACTTCCTTCAAAGTCTATCCTGGATGTGACCATTTTTTTCTATTTATAGCTAACCTAAGACACCATTTCTCACTGCTATGGCTGTAATTGCCTCCTAAGCCTTCTGTCTGTTTCATCTTTTTGTGCATACCAGAGACCTCTTTATAAAATTTAAATTATACCAACAACCGCCTGAGACCTTTCATAATTTAACATCTCATTTAGATCAGATTACACATCCTACACTATATCCTGGACACTTACTGCAATATCACAATCACCTTGATAGTGCTTGATCCATATAAATTTTCAAAGGTATTTACTGAATTAATAAATTGAAGAATAAATATACAAATAATCATAAAATGGAGCCTCATCAAAAGTATTAACTTACGATCTGCAAAGTTCTACTAGAAAAGATAGATTCTTACTTCAAGAAGTTTAAGGGAATATATCTTCTTTATATTTCTAAAAACCTATCAAAAAAGCAAATGCATGACTGGCATTATAGTTCCTAAGCAAAATATGAAATTCTAGCTTGTGACTTCAATGAGTTGTTACTTTCCTTTTAGTGGTTTATAAGAAAAATACATCTCCCAATTAATAACTCGATTTTAGTCATTAAACAAATATGATTTTGCTACCAATTCTCAAAGACTGACATCCAAAAATAATGTAATTTCTATAAAATTAAGGCTCATTTATTTTTAGATAACTGAGGTCTGTGGACTAGATAGTATTAACATTTCATTTATAATTAACCAGATCATTCTGTCACATTAATAGTATCTAACGTTAATCTAAAAAACTTGAGACAAAATAGGAACATGTACAAAACAAAGGGAGTGGAACAATGCTTCTTAGAACTCTGATCTTGATTGTAACTGACTGTGAAAGAAAATTGGAGCAAGAATAAGTTTTTGGAGCACATCAATCTGACCAAACATAATGTAATCATATGTGATTACAGAACAGTCAGAAACACATAGTACTTTATATAATGACATTAAAATTGACATTTGGGTTACTGAATTTGTAGCTTTGCAATTTTTGAAGCTAGTCTCTTATCTATTAAAGCATGACATTTGGATGTATATTTATCAAATGATGATTGATTTCTAAGTGATCAATTGTGTTATTAATTTTAATATTAGACTGAACATAAGATGTACACTTGGATGGATTGCTCTAGTATCTCCAGGTGCAGAAACACTTGAGAAAGTAGAAAACAAATCACATTATTTCCAAGAAAATGGATCAATGAATACATTTTCCAACTTTTAATAAGTGAGGACATATTAAAGTGAGAGTACCCTAACTGCACTGTGACAGAACATTCTGAAATATTCGGTCAAGTGTGTTATTTCAAAGCTCTTTTCACAGATTCGCCCTTTAAGTAGCAGGTGTTGTGAGCATCTCATTCCCTGTCATTAATGGTAAAATAGGGCTGCTCTCTGAAATGATTTTGCAAGTTATCTTATGAGCACTTTAATGTAATTCTTTTTCTGACCAGTTACAGTAATACATATATGTTTTTGTTATATACATCTATATTCTGTTAATGTTAAGATGTTACAAGAATGTTGCAGTGAGCACTTACTTTATTACTCCTTTCCTAGTAATTCCCCATCTAATTGTTAAGAGGGGAAAGGATTTGATGTAATAGAACATGGATGCTGTCATGATACTAATAAATCCCACAGGATTTGAGACCTGACCCTTTTGCAAAGTCATCACAATGTTCCAGTGGGTTAATTACAATCAGGTACCACAAATAATTATAGAATCAGAGGGTAAGGATTTTCTCTTCATTCTGGAAACCATATAAACTATTATCTGTCATAAAATCCAATTATAAGACTGATAATAATTGGACTAGATGGCCAGATGACAGTTTTTCACAAACTTGAACTTGTCTTTATATCCCAGGATATCTAATTTTAGTCTCTTTTCTCCCCTTATCTCTGTAACATTAACCATACAGGTATCAGCATGCTAGCATTTTAAAATTACCAGTTTGCAATCAAATGAGTTTCATAAGCATTGTTAATGACTGCTTTTAATAATTCATTATGAAGACAGCCTGGTGAATGTATAATACATGGAAATTAAAGTTAATAGACTTGAGTCATAGTTAATTTTTGTTCTGGCACATATTAGCCACATTTCACTTTTATATGGACCACAATTTTATCATTTGAAATATGTTCAATAGTATCATTACTTCAGCATTTTTTCCTATCTAATAATAGAAGCGATAAGCCTCATATCTTGTCAGTGTAATGTACCATTCATATTAAAATAATCTTTGACTGATATACTATTGGCATATTAAAGTCCTCTTATTTTTAGAAAGCATATTATAGTGAAGTTCTTTGTTAAGTTGAAAATAAAATAAAAATTAAATTCAAGTGTAATTTCAAAATGAATTATTGGTGTAGGTATTTGCACAAGTGCTATGTAATGGGTACCCACTCATGCTAAATTCAAATAGAGTGATTTAGGATAAAGTAACACTGATTCTCCTTTCATAATTCTTTGGATTTTCCTCATTGTTTCTGTTGCCTTTGGGAAACACACAATAATACCAGGAGGAAAAAAAGAGCAACAATAAATTACTACTTCAAGAAATATAACTATCTGGAAAAATATGTGGGGTTGAAATACTGTTATTTCTATTACTTTGTTTATTGGGTGTTTTATGAGTAAACAAGAATGAAACACACTACAGAAATGTTAACATTATTAAATTAAATTCACAGTGTAAGCATTAGAAAGCACATCACTGTGGGGCAGACTCTCATTACTGTAATGCACGAGTATGAGCGTGCCCCATTTGTCTGTGTGTGTGTGTGTGTGTTTCAAATCACAAGTAAAGTTTATGGCTTTATAAATATGTCAAATTATAATTTCTGATGATTACTATTTAGTACACAGAAACATGACTACTTTTTTATATTGTCAGTTAAAAAATCTACACTAATAAAATGATTTATCATTTTAATTAATCTCATCTACTTCCCATTGAAATAGTCAAGAACTATGTATTTGTATATATATATATAATATATATATGCATTTTTTCCAAATCAGTTAGCAGTGGAACTATAAAGTTTAGTGAAAGTATTTGTTTTTTTATTTAATAAATTATTCCTCCTGTGCTAAAGTTCCTTAATGTGCAAGAGAATAAATAAATAAAATCTTATCAGAATAGCAGAAGTTATAAGATGATGCTTACAAATTATATGTTTAATTTTTACTTTTTAAAGATTTATCCTGTATTTGTTTATAAAGCAGAGTTACAGAGAAAGACAGAGATATCTTGCATCCACTGGTTCACTTTCTAAATGACTACAACCACCAGGGATGGGGCAGGCTAATGCCAGGAGCCCAGAATTTCTTCCTGGTCTTCCAGGCAGGTGTAGGGACTCAAACACTTGGAACATCTTCTGGTGGTTTCTCAGCTGCATCAGCAGGGATTTTGGATCAGAAATGGAACAGTCTTTTCTTTAACCAGTGCCCATATCGGATGCCAGTGTTGCAGGCAGAGGTTTAACCTGCTAAACCACAATGCCTGCTCTGCAAGTTACTTTATTAAATAACTTTAGTTTCATATCAAAATAGGATAAAATATATCAGGGAACCTGAATTTAATCTTAGATAAGAATATATCAAAGCATGGGGTAGAGATATTTATATTACCATTGCATAGATAAGATAAAACAGCAGTGGATTTTAAGTAACCCAGCTAAGTTTATACAGATAGAGGATTTGCAGAAAGATTACCACTGGGAACATCAGGGGAGTGTCAAAAATGATTCAGAAGACTGTGTAACTTCACTGTGAATGGCTCCCCACAGAGTTGTACACTGAAGAAACTGAATCTAGCACTCAAGGAGGTTATGGTGCACATCAGCTCTCTATAAGAGTAGAAGGCAACTCGAGAGGTCCTGGGGTAATAATCTATGTTGTCTTTTTTTTTTTTTAAGATTTATTTATCTATTTGAAAGAGTTACACAAAGAGAGAAGGAGAGGCAGAGGGAGAGAAAGATCTTCTATCTGCTGGCTCACTCCCCAATTGGCTGCAACAGCTGGAGCTATGCCCATCTGAGCTAGGAGCCAAGAGCCTCCTCTGGGTCTCCCACGTTGGTGCAGGGGCACTAGAACCTGGGCCATTCTCTACTGCTTTCCTAGGCCACAACAGAGAGCCAGATTGGAAGTGGAGCAGCCGGGACCTGAACTGGTGCCCACATGGGATGCTGGCACTGCAGCCAGCGGCTTAACCCGCTAGGCTACAGTGATGGCCTCTATACTGTCTGTTATATTAACTATGTTTTGGTTTATTTTTCCTTTCTTAGTGTTCTACTCTCTGTTACAAAATCAATTCCATCAATTTATCTCTTGCTAGAATAATGCTGACAACATGACATTAAGTGGTTAATTTACTTCTTTGACCATCCAGTTACAGCTTGAATGCATAATTAGTGATGGATATGTTACATTGCTATTCCAACTTAGAGTACAATAGTATAATGGGTGTAATGTACATTTATACCTGTGTGCTATTTAGATACGATTTCAAGCTTCTTTTACAGAAGGGTGGAAGGAAGAGCAGAAGGAAATAAAGTGTGCATAGGTCATAATTTCAACTAACAAAGGTTTAAATAATATTCTCACTTCTATTTTGTAAAGATCATTAAATGCAGTCTGTAGAGGCACCAAATTTAAATGTTGCTTAGTTTTATGACAGAATAACTCCCTCATTATTTTGACTTAAGAAATCAAAACCTTTCATGTGTCTTTAAGAATAACTGAAAAAGAAGCTTTGTGTAACTGAACTAGATACAGGAGATACCTATAAAGCACAGAGCAGGGGAGAGAGTGTAAAGCATTAACCTGCGTCCATGACAGAGTGGCTAAATCTAGAATGGCCACCTAATCAGTCAGATCACTGGACAAAACAAACACGGCAGGGAATTTCAGTAACTAGATAACAGGCACTGTTGAGAGAAGAACCTCGAGGTGAGTCCATGTTTACTGTGATTCCTTACTTGAAGTTAGTTTATTGTCTCAGATCAGGAAACCTTACCCAAATCAAAGTAAGTTACCTCTAGCAAAGTAAAGAGAGAGTTCTGTACTACTACAAAAGGTGGAACCTGAAGGACTCCAGAGAGCAGGGAGTTGGCAAAGAGATGGGCTAGAGCTCTCCTCAGGAGCTCCTGAAAACAACTGACCGAGGTTGGGCTGAGTACATACAGGGTGAGACTATGAGAAGCTGACCGGAGAGAAGATACCACAGGACTGACAGAAGAAAATAAATGACAAGAAGGACTGGGAAATTTTGGAGTGTGAAGAAAGGAAGGTTACACTGTTGGGAAAGCTCTGTTTACATCGTATCAATGTGTTTAATAGTTGGCATTCAGTTGACTTGAAGACATAGTTTGTACATGAAGAATACCATAAGAACCAGACTATCCAAGCCTAACAAATTCTCAAACCAAATGGAGCAGACTTTTGACATTAATTTTTGCCTATTTGGAAGATCTATAAAATATCTTGACCTTGCCATGCAGTCACTAACAAATCATAAAATGAAGAAGATACACATGCGGTACAAAATCAAGTCTATATAGATTCCTTGGTTGAACTTCATCATAAAATAAAAATAAAGTTCTTTAGTGGAAACATGTATCCTTCCAAGTAAAATAAAATAACATGTAATATTTTCTCATATTTTACCCGTAAACTCTAATATAAATTTTAAAATTATTAAGGATATTGTGAAATAGGAAAACGGAAGATGAATGTGTGATGACTCAGATATTAGGTGAAAGAACAAATGTCTTAAATTAGATATTTAAATATGTTTTTTTAAATTTATTATTTTTTATTTTTTTTTAACTTTTATTTAATGAATATAAATTTCCAGTGTACAGCTTACGGATTACAATGGCTTCCCCCTCCCATAACTTCCCTCCCACCCGCAACCCTCCCCTCTCCCGCTCCCTCTCCCCTTCCATTTGCATCAAGATTCATTTTCAATTCTCTTTATATACAGAAGATCAATTTAGTATATATTAAGTAAAGATTTCAACAGTTTGCACCCACATAGAAACACAAAGTGAAACATACTGTTGGAGTACTAGTTATAGCATTAAATCACAATGTACAGCACATTAAGGACAGAGATCCCACATGAGGAGCAAGTGCACAGTGGCTCCTGTTGTTGACCCAACAAATCGACACTCTAGTTTATGGCGCCAGTAACCATCCTCGGCTGTCGTCATGAGTTGCCAAGGCTATGGAAGCCTTCCAAGTTTGCCGACTCTGATCATATTTAGACAAGGTCATAAAAGACAGAGTGAGGATAGTAACCAATGATCCTAAGAGTGGCATTGACCAGGTTTGAACAATTATACAGCATTAAGTGGGGAAGAGGACCATCAGTACACACAGGTTGGGAGTAGAGCCACTGGTGGTAGAGTAGAGGTTATGATTACTAAGGAATGAGGCCCAAGTACGCTAGACAGGGTCTAGAACAAAGGACAGAGTCATTATTAGAGGAGCTAAGAAAGGTGCTGTCTAAGCTGCAAGTAATTTTTCTGATTGAGAGGCAAATAGAACCTGATAGAAGGGGCTTGATAATAATCTGGTGGGCTTTAGGCCTTGTAAATTCAGAGGCCCAGACCTATCTATCTCTTCACATGGGGTATAACCTAAGGGAGGTGTGAACCTCCTAGGGGAAGGCACTCTGTTGACTTTCATTACTTGGCTGGCCTGGGAGGGGAGCTGGCCAGGTAAAGGCAGGTGGCATCTCTAACAAGAAATTTACAGTTCTGCCTGCAATGTTGCTGACCCCACTTGGCCGTCCCCTCAGCTGCAGTGGTCACTTTGGAAGTTGGGCTGAGTGAAGGGCTTTTCAGCTTAGAGCCAATAAGATCTGTGGCTCTGACCTGGGCATCCTTCGACTCCAGGGCAGGTCCATTTCCAATGATCCAACTCTTGGCAGAGCTGCCAGGGCTCTTCACAAGTTGACTTCTGCTGAAGCCCAGGCTTACCAAATTGAAAGCCACTGCAGTGGACTGGCCTGTTGGGTCTCCTTGAGGGCAGATCACTGTACAGATCAGCCATTAATAGGCCTGCCATCCATTGCTTCTGATGCCGAGCTTTCTTTTCCTCCTGGTTTGTGTTAAAGCAGACCAGAGGATGCAAGTCAAGGGAGTGCCCATGTCCCATCTCTAATATTCGGTGGCCTGAACTACAAGTCTCTAGTCACAGGCATGTTCTGTAGTAGTTTTTCTAAGGTAGACAATGCCCATGAGGAAAATTATATTCTCACTTTAAAACTTTCTTTCCCTTTGGTCTGAAAGGGAGGTTTTTTCTACTTACTGTATACTTCGCTGATGGCGAAGTGAATCTAGCTATGAGATTATTATTTAAGTTCTTATTTTGGCTATGCTATTCCAGAAAAATGTTAGCCATCTCTTTTATAAGGTCTAAAGATTAAATTGTGCGTCCTACAGATTCCTTTATAATAGAATTAGTTTCCTACCTTGAAGAGAATAGAGAAATGAAAGAAGAAGTTGGGCTTAGAATAGAGAAATGAGGGAGCAAGTCCTAGATCGCTTGCTGACAATAGCAATATTACATGAATACTTAGCAAACCGTTTCAACCATTAGATAACAACTTAAGAAAACATTTACCAGAAGGTCCAATGCCTTCTATAAATTTTAAGAATCATGTATTTGAAAACACCTCTTAAATATCTAACATGGTGTAGTTTGTTTAGCCAGTAAACTTAAGCACAACCATATAAAATGTTTTTAGTTTCTTTCTACCAACACGTTTAAAACATATGATACACAGATTCAGGTCACACAAATTAAAATGTATCTTTGATTGATTTTAGCAGCTTAAATTTATGGACAATCTTATCTATAAGCCATTTAAAATAAAACTCTTAATAAAATTTCCCCATGTGGACATACAATATGTACACACATATAACATAGCATAATAGACCAATATAGCAATTTTAATAATAGCTTTTAAAATCTTTAACTCTCTTTGTAGATTGCCAATTGATTTGAATTGCTTTTTGTTTTTAGTAACCTCAGTTAACCATACTTTCTCTCAGTTGGTACTGTTAATACATTATTGGCTTCATCTGTTTACAGAGCCATCCCAAAGTACTGAATACAATAAAAGTGGCTGGAAAAAGTCCATAGGAACCTATAGGAGGACAGCTAAACACAGAACCAACAACGCTTTAGTTTTATGAGCAGCACATCATATATAACTATGGATGACAAAAGACTTTAAGTCGCCATGTTTAAAATTATAAACTCATCAACCAACAAGAGGCACTTGCTTACTTCACAGTATTTTTGAAAGCACCTGTAGGATTTTACAAGTATTTGTTCAAGAATTGAAAGAATAATATGAGTTCCGTTTTTAAAAATATTTATTTATTTGAGTGGCAAATTTACAGAGAGACAAATGGAGAGACAGAGAGAGAAGCCTTCCATCTGCTGTTTCACTTCCCAAATGCTTGAAATGACCAGAGCTGGGCAGATCCAACGCCAGGAGCCAGGAGCTTCTTCTGGGTCTCCCATATGGGTTCAGGGCCCCAAGTACCTGGTCCATCTTCCACTGCTTTCCCAGACCATAACAGAGAGCTGGATCAGAAATGGAGCAGCTGGGACTGGAACTAGCACTGGAGGTAGAGATTTTACCAGCTATGCCATAGCTGCCACAGCACCAGCCCTTAATTTATATTCTTTATTAATAAGAAAGTGTACACTCTTGCCAGAGAAATAAAGCTGCAATAGTTTTTCTTTATCTCTAAGAGATACACCCCAAGAACAACTGTTAATGCCTGCAAATATGGATAGTATTCAGTAACACACACACACACACACACAGTTATTTTGTTATTCCTACAATCCCAGCAGCATTGCCACACAGAACCACAGTTAATATGCCCTTCCATATTTCATGCCCTAACGACTCTTTTGACATCATTAATTGTACTCATTTGGGCCATTATTAAGCTATCAAAAAAAAAAAAAAAAAGAGGGTGAGGGTGTTGTTGCCTGAACATAAACCCTGGGAAACCATCACAATTGATTAGACAACCAGGACAGGTACCAAATGACTAATGGGTAGCTAGTGGGCAGAATATGGATATTATGGAAAAAGGAATATTTGTTATCCTAGGAGCTGGAGAATTTATCACACAACTCAGAGGGCACATAATTTAAAATTCATTGTTAGATCACAGCAAGAATTTTCCATTTAATATTTTTGTACTGCTGTTGAGTGTGGGTAACTAAACTTCAGGAAGTGGAACCATGGGTAAGGGAGATGCAGTGATTGCACTTTGAAAAGATGTGTAGATACTAAATTCAAAACTAAAATAAGTGAAATGAAAGAAAATTAGTTGGTGAGTTCCAACACAGATTTAAACAGGATAAAAAGGATTCAGTGAGCTCACACAGAAATCAATAAAGAATACCTAGTTGGAAAAACAGAAACAAAATTAAAGAAAAGAGGACACAAACTTAGTGACTGTCCAACAATATTTGATAGCCTGGCTAATGTATAACAAGAATTCTAAAAGCAGATAAGAGTGAGAATAGGACAAAAAATACATGATGAAATGCCTATCTAGCATTTCTCAAGTAAGACATAAAATTTAAACTTACGAGAATCTCAAGTAACTTCAGGCCAATAATAAAAGCAGCACAAATTTAAAAAAAAATCATATCTTGAAAAACATGAACTACTGAAAACTAAAGATAAAGGGAAAATTCTGAAAGCAGCCAGAGTAAAATTGCAAAGGACACTGCATACAGGTGATGAGAGCATGAATAAAGGCTCCTTTGAAACCTTAAGTGAACAGACAAGAAATAAGATACACATCCTAAAACTGAGGAAAGAAACTCAATCAACTCAGATTCTTCTATTATTTCAAAAACTTCAAATGAACCCAAATAAAGATTTTTCAAATAAAAGAAAGTAGAGAGAGATTGTAACTACCCAGTCTGTGCAATGGGAAATTCTAAAGGGTACTGTTTTGCATACCATATGATACCAAATTGGAAAATTAAAACCAATGAGAAAGAATAAGAAATATTATATGTAATATAATTTTTGTTTTATTTTAGAAATTTCCTAAAATGTGATTACTTAGAGGAAGTAGTGTTTGAAGAGGGGTTTTAGTCTACATAACGTTGAACGTCTGAAAGCAATACAAAAAGCAAGAGGGAGGATATGTGAAACTATATTGCAAGTCTATTAGTTTTGTGAAGCGATGGTTATGAAATAGAAAATGGAAAGAGTGAAGAGGAAAGTGAGAAACATGAACGGTAAAGTCAGTACTGTCAGTTGGGAAGCATGTAGATTTAATTAAATTTGGCCAAAACAGGCCTCTGTAACTTCAATTCCTACATAACAAACTGCAACCTGTCTTAGTTTGTAAACAAAGTACAATCTGAGGTAAGAGTATATGCTTCAAAAATGTGGCTGAATCTCAGTCAAACATAGCAACAGATATCAATTCATTCAAGCACTTCCATATAAGGTAACTGCTGTATTTCTCCATACCAGAGTGAAGCAAATGTGTGCTTTAACAAATCATGTTTCCATGCATTGCTTTCTTTTTCTCTCTATTTATACCGTCTGCACTGCTGCATAGAACTCTCTAAACTTTGATAGTTTCAGGTTGCCATCTGACTCATGAATCATTCTCCATTCAAATAAATTGTGAACCCTTTAATTTTTTTGAGAGTATTTTTCACAGTTGTGAACTGTTCAAATACTAATTCTGGGTGGGTTGTTATAAACACAAGAAGAAATCGTTATAACTGAGGAAATCACTAAAAAAAGAGCAAAAGTATACATCTACATAGAGTTCTAGGAGTTGTGGAGCAGCCATTTAAGTTGTTGCTTACAAGGCAGGTACCCCATATCACATGGCTGGTTTAGTCCTGCATTATTCGCTTCCAGTATGCCAGGGTATACAGAGGATGATGGTCCAAGTGCTTGGACCCCTACCACCTAAATGGAAGACCAAGATGAAGTTCCTGGCATAGGTTTGCCCTATACCTGGTTGTTGGCATTTGGGATGTATACCAATGTACAGAAGATTCTCTCTCCCTCTCTCTTTGTCACTCTGCTTTTCAAATAGATGGACAGATAGACAGATAGATATTAAAAAAAAAAATAGGGCAAGCATTGTAGTGTACCAAGTTAAGCTGCTGCCTATGACACCAGCATCCCAAAGGTGAGTCAATTTGAGTCCCTGATGCTCCACTTCTGATCCAGCTCTCTGCTAGTATAACCGTGAAAACTGCAGAAAGTAGCCCAAGAGCTTGACTTCACCACTCACGTGGAAGACCTTGATGGAGTTCTGGGCTTCTGGCTTCATCCTGGCCCAGCCTCGACTATTGCTACCATTTGGGGAGTAAATGTGTGGAAGATCTTTCTTTCTGTCTCTCTCTCTGTCTCTAACTCTTCCTTTCAAATAAATAAAAAATCAATCCTTAAAAAATATATAGATAAGTTGAAAATAGAGGGTGAAATAAAATATGTTATGCAGACATAAACATGTGAAACTTGACCTGTCTATCCCAATATTAGCCAAAACTGATTTCTGAACAGAAAAAGACATTTCATGATAATAAAATGGTCAATTAAACACTAATATATAATCTTAGACATAATAGCTTAAACTTAAAGTATGGACAGGAAAATTAGTAAAAGTAAGTAAAATGGATAAACCATAATTATAGGTGGAGATTTTTATAGCTCTCTGTATTCCAAACAAGGGATAAATACATTAGAATATTAGACTATCTGAATATGAAAAAAATAATTTAAAGAATTTATTGTTGTAAATAACTGAAAAACACATATTCTTTTCAAATGTGCATTAAATATTCATGCAGATAGATTATGTGCTGGGTCATAAAATAATTCCCAATGTATTTCAAAGGCAGAAACATTACAGAGTTTATCCTGCTAAAATAAGTTAGAATCCCACAACAAAAAAGAATTACAGGGCCAGTGCTATGGCACAGTGGATTAAGTTGTGATCTGCAATGCTGACATTCCATGTAGGCGCTGGTTCAAGCCCTGGCTTTCCACTTCTGTTCAAGCTTCTTGCTAATACTCCTGAGAAAGCAGTGGGAGATGGACCAAATACCTGGGCCCCAACACCATGTGGGAGACCTCAAAGAAGTTCATGGCTTCAGCCTGGCACAGCCCTAGCCATTTTAGCCATTTGGAGAGTGACCCAGTAGATGGAAGATCTTTATCATTGTCTCTACTTCTCTCTCTCTAACTCTACCTTTCAAATAAATAAATATTTAAAAAGAAAAAGAAATATTTATATAAACAGCAAAAAAAAGCAATTGAAAAAATCCTTCAAATATCAGAAATCAAATAACAAACTACTAAATAACCCATAAACAAACAACAAATTTAAAAAGTCAAAATTATTTAAAACTTAATACAATGAAAAATAATAGTAATTTACAGAAAGAAGTTAAAGTAATGTTTAGCAGGGCATGTTATTTAGATATCTGTATTAGAAAAGAAAAAGGCTGAAATGATATTTATTTAGAAGATTAATAAGTTATAAAAAGAGCAGTAAAATAAATATTAATTCACAGAAGGAAGAAAAGTTTTTAAAAGATATGATACAAAGCAATAAAGTAGAAAAAGAGAAAAAACTAGCAAAGTCAAATGATAATGATTTTTAAAAGGTTAATAAAATTAAAAAAGTCAAGCAAAATCAACCTAGTTCAAAAAGGAGATAATTAAATGGCCAATACTAAAAATGAAAATTAGATATCACTAACACTAAAAAAATCAAAAATAAAATAATACTATTGAATAATTTCATTCAACTAAATTTAATAATTAATTAATTGAAAAATATATCATTGAAAAACATAACCACTGAAATTAAGTCTAGAGTAAATATAATATTTAGGTAGCTCTATATCTGGTGAGGTATAAGTTTTATTTTTTAACAAAGAAAATTGCAAATTCAAATGGTTTCCCTAGTAGAGTATATTAAATACTCAAGGATTCAATAATGCTAATGTGGGTGTATTCAATAATTTGAAACAAAAACAATATTATCCTGATACTAAAACCTTAGAAAGTTATTCAAGGAAAGAACATTATATAGCAATGTTCCCAATGAAATAGAGGAACATTCATCAATAAATTATATTACTATTAACAAGTCAATCCAGAAATGTAGAAGAAGGATGGATTAATGCAAAGTGGCTTTAACCCTTAAATATGAGATTGCTCCAATACTCAAAAAAAGAATTCAGTATGTTTCACCACATTAACAGAATTAATTAGAAAATAAACAACAATAACCAAACAGTATGATCCTCTTAAAAAAAAAAAGCATTTGTCTTAATTTAGTAACCCAGTATAATGAAGTCTCAAGAAAATAGAAATACAGGCCGGAACCATGGCTTACTTGGTTAATCCTCTGCCTATAGCGCAGGCACACCGGGTTCTAGCCCCGGTTGGGGTGCCGGATTCTGTCCCAGTTTGCTCCTCTTCCAGTCCAGCTCTCTGCTGTGGCCCCAGGAATGCAGTGGAGGATGTCCCAAGTGCTTGGGCCCTGCACCCCATGGGAGACCAGGAGAGGCACCTGGCTCCTGGCTTTGGATTGGCGCAGTGCGCCGGCCACAGCGCGCAGGCCATAGCGGCCATTTGGAGGTTGAACCAACAGAAACAAAGACCTATCTCTCTCTCTCTCTCTCGCTCACTGTCTAATTCTGCCTGTAAAATAAATAAATAAATAAATAAAAAATAGAAATAGAAGGGAATGTTCTCAATTTGGTTAAGGACATTTTGCAATTAATATAGACAATAGTAAAATAATAACCATTTTCCTAAGGTTTGAAACAAGATTACATACTATTTAATTTATAATTGTCCTAAAATCCTAGTGAATGGAATAACGAAATCAATAAAAAGGAAAAAAAAATGTAAAGATTGAATTGGAAGCAGTCAGTTGTCTTCTACAGTTCACAGAACAATTTTTCCAAAAGTAGAATTCCTAATCAATTCACAAAAATATAATTACTAAATACAATTAGCAAAATAACATAGCTTAAGGTCAACATAAAGTCAGTATATTTCTATGTATTTCCAGAAATATGCAGTGGAAAATAAATTTTGAAATACAGAAAAAAACTTAAGAATACATTTAATGAAACAAATACAAGAACTCTTCACATGAAACTTTGAAATATTAGTTGAAAAACAATAATTTTAAAATGATCATTCTCTTCAAAAAGACAATGCTTTTAGGTCCTATCAGATATTATGGAAACCAAGAAGCTGATTCTGAACTTTATTTGGAAAAATATAGTCTGAAATAGATTTAAACAAACACTTTGAAATACAACATACACAATGACCACTAAGCTCACAAGCTTTCAGAGAAAAGCAGAAAAGTGAAACCACAATGAAAAGTTGCTGCAAAGAAAGCAGACAGTGCAATATTAAAAAAAAAAAAAAAATCCAATTCCAAGTGCTGCTGAGGATGTGAAGCACTGGGGTTCCGGTACCCTGCTCCAGGGAGTGTAACATCATCAACCAAGGAAAAGAGTTTCACAGTTTCTTAAAAAGATAAGCACATATTTATATTTACTCTAGAAACCCCTCTCCTGGTTTTTGCCCAGAAGAAAAAAAAAACACATCAACAAAAGTTTTCTATAAATATATTCTCAGAATCTTTATTCCTAGTATTCCCACATAGAAAATAGTCTATAGGTGAACTGATGAATTGTGGATTGATCTCCCAAGAAAAATACTTGTAAGGTACCCAGTCGTGAGCTACACATGGAATACTGATTTAGACAGTTCAGGTAAACTTCAAATGGATAATACTGAGCAGAAGAAGTCAGATGAAAGATAATATAGAATGTGACATCAATTATATGAAAATCTAGAAAAGGTTAAACTAATCTATACTGATCAGCATGAAATCAGTTGTTGGCTGGAGGGTCAAGCAGAAAACACATTGCAAAGTGGCAGGGTGAGAGAATCTTCTGACATGATGGAATTATTATTGTCATGATGGGATGATACTGTATTGGGCTGTGTCCACTGGTCCCAACCTGTTGAACTGTCTGCTTAGTATGTGTTATACCCCCATGAAATTCATAAGTACCACATAGATTTACTATCTAAGAAATAAAAGTATTGATATTATATGAAGTGTGAACTTGAAAATTCATTCTCCTGAAAGATAACTAGAGCTCCATCTCCTATTCTATTCTTTCTTAATATGCAATTTGGAGATTCTGGGGGAAGTAGAGATGAGGAAAGTTTTTCAACTTTGCATTAAAGACATTTTGGAAGGAATGTGAGGCACTGCCTGTGCATTACAGAATGTTTAATGCATCCCTGGCCCACACTCTGCTATCACCATTACTCCCAGTTTTGACACTCAAATCAGGGTCCAGACATTGTTACATGTCCCCATGGGCTCACTGCGGTAGAAAACTAAAAGGAAGAACCACAGCATTGGAATATCATGTCTGTGGTGAGACAGATTGAATGGTTTTAAAACCTAACACCAACTTCATTTCTATTGGAATTTATTTAACCACTCTGTTTCAATGTTTATTTATGGATACATTTTCGGGGAAAATAATGTACACCAAGGGATTAACACTGTGTTTTCCATTAAGGCAATTCTCAACACATATCATGTATTATTTTTTCTCTGGTCAACTATAGATACATAGACAGTAAAGAAAATTACTTATTAAAATAGTATTTTGTTATGGCTATGCTATTTCATAAAGTTTACTTTGACCCTTTAGGTTTATAAGCTTTATTATATGAATTTGTCATTGTAAATAAAAGACCAACTCTCATTTATTTACCATTGAAATATGCTAATCACAGAAGTATTTTAACAAGATTAAATAATTGGAACCAGAGTGTCGCATAGTAGGCTACGCCTCCACCTGCAGTGCCAGCATCCCATATGGGCCCCTGTCGCTGTCCCGGTTGTTCCTCTTCCAATCCAGCTCTTTGCTAATGGCCTAGGAAAGCAGTGGAAAATAGCTTAAGTGCTTGGGCCCTGCACCCATGTGAGAGACCTCGAAGAAGCTCCTGGTTCCTGGCTTTAGATTGGTCTGGCTCTGGACATTGCGTCCATTTGGGGAGTGAACCCCCAGATGGAAGACCTTTCTCTCTGGCTCACTATCTCTCTGTCTTTAACTCTACCTCTCAAATAAATAAATAAAATATTTTTTAAAAGATCAAATAATTCATATTATTACAGTCATAGACTCTTTGAGACCTCCTGCTATTTATGTGTTATAAAATAAGACATTTATCACCTCTGATATTCAGTATGCTCTATTGTGAGGTGAGAAAATATAAATTCCTCAATGATTTCAATATACAAAATATGAAATCAATTACAGTCATTGATAATTTAAAGAAATATTTCTAATTAAATTATTTATAGTATCAGGAGTTGTAAGAAAGAATTAAATACATATTCAAATGGTTCAATATAGGTGTAACCTTTCAGGAGAGAGCAGAATGAGACAGAAGTAACTCTAACAAAGCTTTAAAAATATGATGACCCTTTTTTACAAGTGGAAATTTAGGGAGCTGTTCAAAAATCAAAAAAATTTTCATTGCTAATCTAATAATCTATATATCTTGGAAGAGTAACATTGCATTGATTATTCATACTAGTTTTTATCAGCTTTCATTCAAAAACCAAGAAAATATTTGCTAAGTATGATACATACCTATCTTTGTACTACAATGAATACACAACAAAATCAGTTTTTGTTTCAAGAAGCTAACATAGTGTAATTTTGGAGGAGCAGTTTACAATAGAAGATTGGTTATGACAAATTACTAATAATGATTTATGTGAGAATAAAAAGAGGTCTAAAATAACTGCAACTTTAGAAATTAAATCATTATTAGATGAGCTGTGTAAAATAAGATCTTAAAAAAAGTACAGTTTGTTTTATTAAAGAGAGCAATAGGTGTTCAAAACTGGGCACACAGCAAAAACAAAACTCTAAGGTGCAATAAAATTTGGACTTTTTGGCATTCCTCTAATACCTAGCTTACCAAGCACCAGGTATAGGATAATGTAGATTGCAGCAAAATTGTAGAGTCCAATTAAATACTAACTGAACAATTTTAGCGATATACACAAGGGACAACTGAGAAACAGCTTTGATAAAATTATAATATGCAACTCCTAATGTAGGAATATACATACAGTAACATGAAATATAAGGAATTTTGAATGGAGGGTAAAAGAAATCCACAAAGAAATTTCATTATCAGCATTCTTTTTATTATAAAATAATGTATTCAGATTATATTAATATATCAATTTATGATTGATATAAATTCTCCTTTAAAAATGAGATTCCCAAATAGTCACTTCTTCTTTTATATTGATATTATTCTCATTGATTCAAACAATTCCACCACCTAATATTCCTTTGAGGTTACAACTACAGTGGGAACATGAATATTATTTGCAATAAATATATAAGGGTCCCTCATAAAGCTCACTGAAATTTTTGATCTAGTCTGGGGCTGGCACTGTGACATAGTGGGCTAAGCCTCCATCTTCAGGGCTGTCATCCCATATGGATGCCAGTTCATGTCCTGGCTGCTCCTCTTCCTATCCAGCTTTCCAATTATGGCCTGGAAAGGCAGTGGAGGATGACCTAACTGCTTGGGCCCTGAATTCATGTGGGAGATCCAGAAAAAGCTCCTGGCTCTGGGCTTCAGATCAACTCAGCTTCGGGCATTCTGGCCATTTGGGGAGTTGTTCACATGGGTAAGCATGTGGTTGACTGGAAATTTCAATTTGATGCTACTGTCTAGTTTCACCAAGGAATATATTGTCACATGTTGCCACCCAGAAGAAAACAAAAATGCAAAATTCCAATTATATTTCTACTGAATGGTATTATAAACATGAAAAATTGAAAGCCAAATCATCTCACATTCGACAAAGGACCTAAAACCAACCCCTGGAACAAGGACAGCCTCTTCAACAAATGGTGCTGGGAAAACTGGATGTCCACATGTTGAAGTATGAAGCAAGACCCCTATCTTACACCTTATACAAAAATCCACTCAACATGGGTCAAAGAACTAGCGATGCGCCGCGACACCATGAAACTAATTGAGAGCATAGGGGAAACCCTTCAAGATATTGGAACAGGCGAAGAATTCCTGGAGAACACCCCAGAGGCACGGGTAATCAGAGATAAAATAAACAAATGGGATTACCTCAAATTGAAGAGTTTCTTTACAGCAAAGGAAACAGTCAGGAAAGTGAAGAGGCAACCAACAGAATGGGAGACGTTATTTGCAAATTACACAACAGATAAAGGATTAACAACTGGAATCTACAAAATGATCAAAAAACACCACAGAATCAAAACAAACAACCCAATAAAAAAATGGGCCAAGGACCTTAACAGACATTTTTCAAAAGAGGAAATCCAAATGGCCAACAGACACATGAAAAAATGCTCAGGATCCCTAGCCATCAGGGAAATGCAGATCAAAACCACAATGAGGTTTCACCTCACTCCGGTTAGATTGGCTTACATACAGAAATCAACCAACAACAGATGCTGGCGAGGATGTGGGGAAAAAGGGACACTAATCCACTGTTGGTGGGAATGCAAACTGGTAAAGCCACTATGAAAGACAGTTTGGAGAATCCTCAGAAACCTGAATATAGCACTACCACAAGACCCAGCCATCCCACTCCCTGGAATTTACCCAAATGGAATGAAAGGGGAGAAAAAAAGAGCCATTTGCACCTCGATATTTGTTGCAGCTCAATTCACAATAGCTAAGACATGGAATCAACCTAAATGTCCATCAACGGATGACTGGATAAGGAAACTATGGGATATGTACTCTATGGAACACTATACCGCAGTAAAAAACAATGAAATCTGGGCATTTACAACAAAATGGAGGAAGCTGGAAAACATCATGCTGAGTGAAATAAGCCAGTCCAAAAGGGACAAATATCATATGTTCTCCCTGATCGATGGCAACTAAACGAGCATCTAAAATGATACCCATTGAAGTGAAATGGACACTATGAGAGAAAAATGACATGATCAGCCCTTGTCTAGACTGTTGAGGAACAACTTACTATTTTATTCCTTTTAGTATTTTTGTTGTTGTGGTTGTTGTTGTTGTTGCTCTGTTTGTTCTACATAAGACCACTGGTTGAACTCTGTAATCAATGCACAATCATTCTTAGGCGTTAAAATTAACAGAAAAGTGATCTATGTTAAACATAGGAGTGGGAATAAGAGAGGGAGGAGATATATAGGTTGGCACATGCTCACTCGGACTTACCTCCAATGGTGGAACTGGAAATGTGCCAGGGGCTTTCAACTCAATCTTACCAAGGAGGCAGGTACCAATGCCAGCACACTTGGTAAAGTGATAAGTATAAATACACAACCAATCAAAAAGATAGGGTATGTGTCGAAGAGATTTCACAAATAAGACCGGTGTAAGCAAATAATGAAGGATAGAATTAAAAGGGGGTGAATGATCCTGCGGGGGAAGCAGGACACACAGCAGACTCATAGAATGGCAAATGCCCAAAACAGCACTCCTGCCTCAGAATCAACCCTTGGGACATTCGGATCTGGCTAAAATGTCCATGAGAGTCTCACAGGCATGGAAAGCCATGACACGGTGGCAAAAAAACAATCTAAATGAAAGACCCTGGTGAACAAGACCCCAGCAGAAGGAACAGGCCATCAAGGAGGGAGGCGCCTTTCTCTGAAGGGAGGAAGGAACCTCCCCTGTGACACGGCCTTGACTAAACAAGTTCAGAGTCGGTGAACTCAAGGGACTTCCATAGCCTAGACAGCTCATAGCAAGAGTCTCGGGTGATTGCTGACGTTACAAATAAGAGTGCCAATTGTTAAATAAACAATGGGAGTCACTGGATACATGCTCCCCACATAGGATCTCTGTCCTTAATGTGTTTTACTATGAAACTTAAAAACACTACTAGTTGAACAATACCTTATTCCTTGTGCGGTTGTGTGAATGCAGCCTGTTGAAATCCTTGCTTAGTACATACTAAGTTGATCTTCAGTATATGAAGGTAATTGAAAATGAAACTCGATAAAGGGTGGGATGGGAGAGGGAGAGGGGAGGGCCACGGGAGGGAGGGAGGTTGGTGGGGGGGGGAAAGCCACAACAATACAAAAGTTGCACTTTGTAAATTCACATTTATGAATTAAAAAATAAAAAAATAAATAAAAAAGCCAAATCATCATAAACTGGGATTGTCTGTATTTTATTCTGTGTCTTAAGGACATAATATCACAAGCAGATGGAAGATCTTTCTCTCTTCCTCTCAATCTCTCCGTCTGTAACTCTACCTCTCAAATAAATAAATAAATCTTTTTTAGAAAGAGAAAATTTTAAAAGTCTATGCATATATGTGGACCTTCAAAATGTTTTATAGCATTGCACATTATGAAAATATGTATGGATTTCTAAAAATTTTAAGCCAAACCAATATTTTTAATTTCATTTTTTCCACAAAATATTTTGAATTACCTTTGGATGTGTAGACTTAAAAATGTACTCCGACTGATTACAGATGTTTCTTGGTTTACAATGGAGTTGTTTCCCAATAAATTCATTGTGAATTGGAATTATCATAAGTCCAACTTACATGTGATACATTTATCTTCTTAAACATAATAGTTTAGCAACACAGTAAAGGAGAGAGTTCCAGTTGTTCACACGGGTAAGCTGTGGTTGACTGGAAATTTCAGTTTGCTGCTACTGTCTAGTTTTACCAAGTATTATATTATCACATGTTGCCACCCAGAAGAAAACAAAAATGCAAGATTCCAATTATATTTCTACTGAATGGCATTATAAACATGAAAAATTGAACCAAATCATCATAAACTGGGATTGTCTGTATTTTTTATTCTGTGTCTTAAGGACATAATATCATAATATGCTTAGCATATCAGGGAAAATGTGCTTTTTGGTGAAGACTCTATCTACTTACAGTTATCAGGTTCCTCAAATGGAGAACAGTTTAGCTAAACATGAAGACCTTCCATAGCACCTGTCAACCATAGATTATCTGACAGCTTTGAACTCAATAGAAAAAAAAACAATGATGAAATAGTCAATTCTATGTGTTCTTTAATCTGAGGGCAACGCTACCACGATTTTGCCCTTTGATTTTGTTGTACAGAGTTATAATTCTTCATGTATCTGATGCCACTATACCAACTTGAGCATATAAGATATATTCCTCCACTTTCCTAAATCCGTGAGCATTATAAAGTTTCAAGTTTCAAGTCAATGCAACAAGTAATTTCAGTACTTGAAACAAGCATCTATCTCCATACAAATTTTCACCAACATAGTTAAAGGATTTCACGATATTTTTAAGAGATGAAATCAGAAAATATTTTCCTTAAAATTTCGATGATAAATACTTTTAAGGGCTCTGACATGAAGCAAAATTCACTGTATAATAAAGCAAAACTAATTTAGGTACAGAGAATAAATAATTAAAACTTCTGTGTGTTGTTAATGAAGTCTGCATCAAAGACCAAGCAAAGATACGCAAAACAATATAAACCAAATCGAGAAAAAGAATGAATGAAAATCACACTTACCCATACTTTGCAAAATTTGCCCAGCGTTTCATAATGGATCTACTCAAAATTTCTTCAGCTTTTGTATAATTAACTCTTCTTTCAAGAGGTAAGCCAAAGACAAATTCAATTTCATAGCCATGCATCACTCCCATCCATTCTGGCCAAGGAAGTTTGGAGGATCGGTGTTCAAAATAGTAAAAATAGGCATTGTTTCCCATTTCTGAGCACTTCTTAGCAAACTCTAAAGCAGGGCATATAATGTTGTAATCCCCAACCACATCATCCAAAGCTTCACGGTAGTTCTCAGGCCTCTCATCATCTAACCAGTCTGCATAGTGGAACAGGATTGATTCCTTTCCAAATTCACTCACTCTCGGAAAAAATATTTTTAAACCATCTTGAAATTCTTTTCTAGTTATGATACTATTGTTATCTTTACTGAAACCAGGAGCACCATAGACAAGAAAGGCTGTCCCTTCATCTTTATTCACACCCACCAAGATCTGGGTTTTTTTCAGTTGTCCAAGCTGAAGTAGTGTGTTTGGCATGTCAGTGAGAAAGTCACCATCCACTGTTGGACCAAAATTTACTGAGAGGAGACTATCAAAGGGAACAACAAATACTTCATTCAGAAGAATCTCCTGGGCATCTTTGTTTCGAAGACATTTTATGATTTCAGTCTCATTCTCTGTAGAGCATCCAATAAACTTAGCTAATGTCAACGTCCTATTCCTAGCTTCATGAAGAGACATGACTGCCCAAGGGGCATTAGATGATCCACTCTGCAGAATGGCTCTGGTGAACAACGGGTGGCTTCTAGGAGAAAGCAAATGAAGGCTTACCGAAGCTGCTCCTGCACTTTCTCCAAAGAGAGTTACACTTTTAGGATTTCCACCAAAGGCTGCTATGTTTTTTTGAACCCACTGAAGGGCCAACTGTTGATCAAATAAGCCCATGTTCCCAGGGGCTTCAGGATTTCCTGGCAAAGCTAAGAATCCTAAAGCACCCACCCTATAGTTCATTGAAACCACAATAACTCTTTCAACTCGAGTCAGAAACTTGCCATCATAAACTTGCAAAGATGAGGTTCCAGTTTGAAAACCACCACCATAGATCCATATCATTACAGTGGCATTTTTTGGTTTAGGTGTTGGAATCCACACATTCAGATATAAACAATCTTCACTGAGGTCAGTGTTTGGGTTCCACATTTCTGATCCATGGAAGCCTGGGAAACTTTGATCTATGTTCTGATAGCAGGAATTTGCATATTTTGTGGCATTCCAAATGTCAGACCATTTGGTCAGAGATTGTGGCTTTTTGAATCGAAGTCTTCCTAGAGGTGGCTGTGCATAGGGAATGCCAAGAAAGGCTGTTACAGTGCCCCCAAGAACCGGTAAATTTATCCCTCTGATTCTTCCATTCTTGGTTGTAATTATCACATCTTCAGTGTGTGACTTCCTGATAACCATGCAGAGTAAAAGAAACCAGAAAAGAAATCGGATAGATATGATTGTGTCCTTGTCCTGCATATTGACTTCTGAAAGAGAGATCAGTAGGAAGTTTTATCAGTATTATGCATATAGAATTACACTGTGTTGATGCTAATCCCCTGAAATATAGTAGCTTTTATGAATCCTATAAAATACGAAAACTATTCAAATAGTTTTCAGTTTGGAAGAGAAGTAAGTGCATTAGGAAGTAGAATTTATTTGATTTGGAGACTAGTCATTATCATTAATCTGTAAAAGAGATTTAGTATTTTAAAGAAGAAATTTGTCCCTGGCATATATAATACAAAGGGACTTTAAACAGTTCAGGGAAAATGGAATTAAAAGTAACCATTTTGGTGCCGAGAAAATTTTCAAAATCGTGTACAGTTTTTCACAACACACATGATCAGGAACTTTTGGAAGTTTTGATACCCTAGGCTGGATACCATACACAGTCACAGCAAACCTGGCATTAAGTAGTTTTATGCTTATATCAGGTAAAATTTCTACCTGTGCAGAGGAGGCAATGCAAACTAGTGTGTTTTCTGAAATTTCATGACTGGCTGATTCTTAACAGAATTGTGAAATAATTTAACAAGTTTTAAGGAATTATAAACTATGATGGCCCTTTCCTGTTTCACAGTCCCTTCTGTGATACTTTTTTGCCAGTGATTTCCTCCCCTGTACAATCCAGCCTATGGTCAGAAGAAAAATCAGACAACTTAAACCATACAATGACAAAACTATAGTAATGAAATTGTCCTACGAATTGTGAAAGCTAGCAAGCTTGCTACCACTGAAAAACAGAAAAATTAGGGCTGGGGTATGTATTAGGTGATTTGAAGTTTTTAAATCATGATAGGCCTATCTGTCTACCTTACAATTCCAAAGGTGAGAGCTGATGGCTGGTGTTACAATATGTAGGAGAAGATAGACAACTTGTAGCTGGTATTACAATATGTGGGAGAAGATACTGATTTGGAAGGTATGGTACACTCAGTGATTGCATGTGGCACATAAATTGATTTGTTAACTGATTACAATATATACAACAAATGAAATTAAACATGATAGTATAGTCAGAGTTGTATTTTGATGGTGAATCAAATAACTGAAGTCAGAGGATAAAGCAGAAAAAAATCCAGGACAAAAAGAGAACCAAAGTAATCTTTGTGACCTACAAAATGATTAGGTTTTGGCATTTTATTCAGTAATATTTATTTGATGCCATAAAGAGACTCATGACTAGAGCCTAGGGAGATTTCTGATGCCATAAACAAGAGTGTCAAATTGTTAAGTCAACAACAGGAGTCACTGCGTACTTACTCCTCATGTGGGATCTCTGTCCTTAATGTGTTGTCCAATGTGAAGTAATGCTATAACTAATACTTAAACAGTATTTTACACTTTATGTTCTGTGTGGGTGCAAACTGATGAAATCTCTACTTAATATATACTAAATCGATCTTCTGTATATAAAGATAATTGAAAATGAATCTTTTTTTTTTTATTTTTTGACAGGCAGAGTGGACAGTGAGAGAGAGAGACAGAGAGAAAGGTCTTCCTTTGCCGTTGGTTCACCCTCCAATGGCCGCCATGACCAGAGCGCTGCGGCTGGCACACCACGCTGATCCGATGGCAGGAGCCAGGTGCTTCTCCTGGTCTCCCATGTGGGTGCAGGGCCCAAGCAGGTGGGCCATCCTCCACTGCACTCCCTGGCCACAGCAGAGAGCTGGCCTGGAAGAGGGGCAACCGGGACAGAATCCGGCATCCCGACCGGGACTAGGACCCGATGTGCTGGCACCGCAAGGTGGAGGATTAGTCTATTGAGCCACGGAGCCAGCCTGAAAATGAATGGAATGGGAGAGGGAGCAGGAGATGTGAGGGGTGCGAGTGGGAGGGAAGTTATGGGGGGAAGGGAAAGCCATTGTAATCCATAAACTGTACTTTGGAAAATCATATTTATTAAATAAAAGTTAAAAAAAGAGATTATTTGGGGAGATAAAATTTTATGAAAAATTTGTAGTGCAAATCTTAGTGTATTTTAAGTATAGAAACGTTTCAGATTCTGAAGCTCCACAGAGAGGGAAAGAAAAATGTAACACAAGTATTGTTTAAAGAGCTAACATATTTATATAACTGAAGAAACTGATTTAAATAGTCAATTACAAACAGACTCTTGCCAGACAATAATAAAAAGGCTCATGAATGTCCAAGACATTTCCTTTATTATATTTTATGATGCTATAATTGTAAATGCAACCTACATGAACAAGAAGCTTAATCCTATGAGCACTGGAAATTTGTGCCTTTTGTTTTGTTCATTTGTTGCTCATTTGTTATACTGTCTTAGAAGGCCAGACAATAAGGCATTCTCCTGTAACCCACAGCCTAGACCCATTTAAATCAACTTAATTTACCATTGAAAATGGAAGAGCTACTGATGAATAAGCATTTTTTAATCCACCAAACTAGCTTAATAAATCAATGCATGTTGTAAAGTATTTTATTCAAAGTTCAATAATGAACATATCCATACTTATATCTATATCTAATCCTATCAATATGCATATGTACATTCAAGTGTTTTATATAAATGCTATAATTTTTAACCAAGACAGAAAACTATAATTTTAAAAAATTTACAGTTTGATAAAATGGATTGCGTCCTAAGATCCATAAAAGGTGTTATTAAAATGTATAAAATTTTGGCCGGCGCCGCGGCTCAATAGGGTAATCCTCTGCCTGCGGCGCCGGTACACCAGGTTCTACTCCCGGTCGGGGCACCAGATTCTGTCCCGGTTGCCCCTCTTCCAGGCCAGCTCTCTGCTATGGCCTGAGAGTGCAGTGGAGGATGGCCCAAGTCCTTGGGCCCTGCACCCACATGGGAGACCAGGAAAAGTACCTGGCTCCTGGCTTCGGGATCAGCGCAATGCACTGACCACAGCGCATTGGCTGCGGCGGCCATTGGAGGGTGAACCAACGGCAAAGGAAGACCTTTCTCTCTGTCTCTCTCTCTCTGACTGTCCACTCTGCCCGTCAAAAAAAATGTATATAATTTTAAAATTTTATATAGTTATGGTATTTATGTATCATTGTAGTCACAGTAATCCATTGTAATATAAATAATAACAAACTGATATACTGTAATGTAAAGCTTTTTGTAACTTTTTATTAGCTAGTGAAATTTTATATTTCTGATAGGACTGCGAGGCACTGCTACTACCTTTTTATTGCCTTATGATTTTTTTTTCTGTTTTGAAAATTTTCTTTGGAAACAAATGAACTACAAAACTTGGTTTACTCTAGAGTGTATTTCAAAATTGCACCATCCCTGGTTTTACTCATTCCTCTAGCTTGGCTCAGTCAATATTCTTCTAACACAAAGTACATCTGTTGTTTTTGTTTTGTTTCCTTGGTTTTATTTAAAAGCTATTTGGTCTTTAAAAATGAAACACCTGGTGCTAATGAGTTTTGGTATGATCATTTTCAAACTTTTGTTCTTTAAATAACTTGTTAATTTTCTTTCAAAGCAAGTATACTTATTACCAAAATATATTTGCTTTGTGTATAACTAGTAAATGTGATAATTTTCACTGTTCATGTTTTAAAATAACTGCTATTACATCTAAAGGGTTGGAATATTAGTCCCATTCACTTAGCTTGACTTACATAAATATTTCTTATCTTCAATTCTATCATTTATATTTTGTGCTCACAAGATCCTGATTTTATATAGAACTATTTTTATGAATCAGAATCCTTGCTTTTTCAACAATATCTGTGAGTAGTTACATGTAAATAATGTAGCTAGTAATTTTCAAAACAATTATTGTTTTGCATTTATTGCAAAATGATAGTATAATTAGAAATCAAATTCTACTTGTTGGAGAGAGTATATTCCAAATTATTAAATCTGCACTTTAATATAAAAATATGAATATGTTCACATCTTGGCATAGGCTAATATTTTTACATTTAGCCACAGTCTGTTATTTAATAAGCATCACTTTGTCATGATTTGATCTTCTATATTCTAGCATGCTGCTCTGAATTTCTTCCATTGAAAATAGGTTTCAATTATTTTGTATTATTTTTTAAAGTTTTATTTATTCATTTATTCACTCGATAAGCAGAGAGACAGGGAGTGGGGGTTACAGAGAGATCTTTCAGCTTCTGATTCAGTCCCCAAATGGGAACAGTAACCAAAGTCAGGAAGCCAGAACTCCACGCAGGTCTGCCATGTGAGTGCCAGGAAAACAAGGACTCGGCCATGTTTTGTTGTTGTTGCCATCCCAGGCACATTAGCAGGAAGTGGAGTGGCCAGCATTGAACCATACTCTAATATAGGATGCTGGCATCACACATGGGAGCTTACCCACTAAACTACATCAGCCCAGGTTTAATTTTTTAATATCTGTTTACTATATATGCTTAAATAATAAAAAGAAAGAAATTAAAGGATGCTAAAAAGTTCTTAATAACCTATATCTCTAAATATTCAGTAAGTATTAAAATATTCAATATAACTTTACTGTTTTCCCTTTTATAAGTTGTGAGCAACTGAGTATTTCACATTGAATAAGTGATTAAACTTTGAGAGGACGTAGAATATGTATCACAAAGTATGGGCACATTTTTACACCAAGTACAATTGAGTACCTGAATTTAGATCAATCAACTTTTTGAAATAAAATAAATTAATGATATAGAAATGATTTACATACTTCTAATTTTTATTTTATATATTTGAACGGCATATATATACATATATTAGATATTTCTAATATACATATATTTTGTGTTGTGTGTGTATTAGAGAGAGAGAGAGAGATCTTCCATCCACTGGTTCACTTCCCAAATGCTTGCAAATGCTTGACCAGGCTGAAACCAGAAGCCAGGACTCAATCTGGATCTCTTATACAGCTGGCAGGAACCCAAATATTTGAGGCATCCTTCATCTATTGCCTCCCAGGATGTGCATCAGCAGGAAGATGGAACTGGGAACACATCCAGGATTCAAACTCAGGGACTCTGAGGTGGATTGTGGGTGTCCTAAAAAGCTAACTGCATCTTAACCATTACAACAATTGCTCGTCCCTGAAATAGTGTTTAATAGTTGAAAGGTGGGATTTTGTATGGAACTGACAAAAAAAAGTAGAAGTACTTGATAAAAAATGAGTGCTATAGTACTATAAGTTTATCAAATATGTTCACATATGAAAATGTTTATTTTTTACTTGTTGAACTTATTTAGTGGAAGCCTTTGATGATAGTGCAATTTAAAGAGATGTTATCTCAAAAGTTAACAGTGAAGGAAGGAGAAAGGAAAAGGGAAGGAAGGAGGGAGGAAAAATAGTATCATTATATTCTTAGAAATATATCTTTGAACTACATGGAAACTGTTTTTATTGTATTAATATTATATTAACATGAGAATTGTTGAAAATTGTGTTGTGGTAATTATCATACATTTGCTATGAACCTGATAATCTAATATAATAATAAATTCACTTTTAAAAGTACTGGTAATTTTTGAAAACTTCTGAACATTTATAATATGACTTTCAAAATAAGAAAGAAAATTTAAAGTTCTCTGTTTTGTGTTTTAAATTCAAGTTTGAAAGAAGTTGCAGAATTCTCATGCCAGATTCAAGAAGAAATACACAATGCTGCTCCATAACATACGGATATGATAAAATGATTGATAAAAAGAGCTCTGTGTCTATCATCTATTTGTCATAATTGGATATTCATCAACTTTCCAAAGTTATGGCCCAACCAGAAACTTCTTAAAGAATGATCAGATATTCACAGTAATTTTCCAAAGTTTAGAGCAATCCTTCTTTTAAAAAGTTATGTATGGACAAATATGTATTTCTGCTTGAAAATAAAACTTCTTTAATTGGTGGGAAAATATCCACCTAGATATATTAATATAATTTAGAACAAGCACCACTAAAAAGTATTTGGCCAAATTAAAACAACTAAGTCTTTATACCAAACCTAAAAGGCTTGTTTTGTTGCAGACTAAGTGAAGTGGAAAATTGAGGAAGTCTGTTTATAAATAGAGTATACCACTATCTTTGATAAAAGACACTGTATTACGTAGAAGAAGTACTAGGAACTTCTTGTCCTCAATCAGAAAGACCACTCACAAACATTTCATTGTATGGCTAATATGAATATTTAATTACAACATTTATTGTGTCTTTGAAAGTGGATCTGCTCTTAGGTTGTATGTACTCAAATAAAATGTCTAACATCTGAGACAATCCATTGTTTTTACTAAGAAGCAGACTTTGCCATGAAACCATCAAAACAAAGACTCAGTATAATTTAAATCTGTGTTACTAATTGATGTCAATAAACCAATCAAAACAGAAACAACATTTTCATGACATGATTTTTAAGATATTATTAGCTTAAATTTTGTATAAATGAAAAATAGAGTAGATTTCAAGGTTTTTTTTTTTTTTTAATAATAGGAGGAGGACATTGCAAACACCAATAACCAAACCAAACTTTGAAAATCCTATCAAAAAATTCATATTATTGTATAACACTGAGAAGTCTAAAGTTTTTTTCAGTTATAAAGCCGTTTTAAAATCTCATGCTTATCCCCATAAAAGTAGTTTTTAAAGTAAATAATAATTGCATTTATCATAATTATGAGATGCTCTATATTAAGGAAGACATTACACAGACTAGGGATAGTGTAATTGAGTTTATCATGAGACATATTCATATAAATATATGACATAGCATAAAGTAAAATATATACACAGCTAATAGAAATCGTAAACAATGAAATTATTTTTATAATTCAATTAAGTTTTAATGACTTACACATTTTATACTCTGAATGCATAATCCTCTGGATATACTATAACTGAAGACATCAAAATGTTAGAGATAAATTATAGGAATAGTTTATGAGATTACAGCATAAATAGAAAGTTTTGATTTGCTTAAATTTCTTTAAAGATAAAAATAATAGCTACTGTCAGATATTTTGTTACAATTTAAATACACATATAAAAAGAGAACAGACAGCAAAGGGGGCGTGTTTGTGAATCAAATTAAAAAAATTATTCTTCTCTTTACATAAATGATACTTAGATCTTTGATTTGTCAATTGACAGTGTTAAAGTTTCTGATGCCGAAATGTTGATTCAGAAAACTACTCTGTTAAACAAGACAATATGGGAACTATTAATTTAATGCCATTTTTTAAAAAGGAGGAAAATAAGGCAAAGACTATTTTTGTTGGTCTTTTAAGAACAGATTGAATACAGAATGCATTTAAGGTAAAACTGCATAAAATATAATTCCTTAGGGAGCCCACTAGAAACATCCATGACAGTGATTCCACAAGTCTTTTATGCAGTGTTGACCAAATTCATTATTTCTTCAGCAGTTAAATGGACTGTGTCTGTGTTCCCTGAATAATAGATTCGATGCATGTGCCTGCTCGCTTCATCTGTCCCATTTACAAGCTTTACTAAACTGCTCTCCACAGAGCACTAAAGAGACAGAGCAAACACGTGAAGAGATCGCACTTCTCGCACAGAATGAGTTCCTCAGTAACTTGCATCTCTCTACGAAGGTGTAAAATCAGAGCAACTTACCCGACTCTGCAGCAAAGATGATAAAGTTTCTAAGGACTGGAAATCATGTAACACTTCAGGGAAATGCAGGATGCAGCTGCTGCTCCAGCCTGTAAATTGGACTGCACTGACATTACAATCAACTGTTACTGACAAAGCTCGCGAGAGTTGGCAGCAGCAACTTGATCGAGAAGCAGCCAATCTTTACTTTCTGACATCTGTTCAGAGGCTAATGGTATGAATGATTCATTTACAAAAATATTGCAAGATTCATGTTTTACAATTGCCAATACCCTTCTAAGAGTTAAAAGAAAAAGTCATACGGGATTTTTCTTTCTTTCTTTTCTTTTCTTTTTTTTTTTTTTTTAAGAGGATAAATGTAAGGAGAAGATGCATTTTTTTTAACATTATCAGAACTTTTAAAAATTTTTTTAATAGAATGTACCTTTTTTCCCCCATACTGAAAATTTAAAGATGTCCATTTTTTTTTCAAAAAAAAAATGCTGTTATTGAAGTCCTTTGCAGGTTCAATCTGTCAGTTGTGCAGTTGTAAAGATTAATAGGGAAGAAAATATGAAAGAAGATAAATACAATGTAGTATAAGGTATGCAAATCAAGAGTGATGTATTTACTAAATGTATGTCACTGACTTGTATCACCTTCCAACTCCCACACCCCTACACTTGTTTTAACTTATACAAATTCGTGTTGGTATTTCTTATTTAGGCGACCCTGCAGGTGGACACATGCGAGAAAAGCCTTAACTTTCTGCTCAAGAGAACAAAAATGCATTGTATGATATCCACAGAACTCTGAAGCACTTGTGAGCCAGCAGTCAATGTGCTCTAGAGGATATATTTATGTCTTCTTAGAAAAATTAAGAAAAAAAACATGAACAAACTTTTTAATGTTTGAATTTTCAGTGGAGTTACATTTTTAATATCTTATAAGTCATAACTTTTGCTTTTAAATCACTTATGGGCTCACTATGGAGTAATCAGAAGGTATGTATTTGTAGGTAATTCTGCTTTTTTGTTTTTAGCCATATTCAAATTTAAAACCAACCTGTGAAAACTGACATTTGTGGGGTTCTACCTTGACAATTTACATGGAAAAGTTTGTTATTGGTAAAGTAAATATATGAAATAAATGTTATTATCCACGTTTTCAAATGAGAAAACTATATAAAAGTCAGAAACTTGTATATCCTACTAGTAGTAGCTATTGAGTCAGAATTTTAACCTACATTTGTCTGATGTCATTATACATTGTCTGATTCAAGATAATAACTATTTTGGTCTTTTTAAAATTATCTTTTCTGTGAAAGTTGCTACCTAGGAAGTATTGATAGAATATTACAATTCAGAATCAAAATGATTTATGGTGTACCTAGAATATATTTTATATATAACTTAGTTACACAAACATTACAGAATGCATCACTCTATCTAAAATGAGGAAAATGAGTTTTAAAGGGCCTACGGTGACAATTCTGCAATGGTTTATAAAATGGTGGCACTTTGGTTTAAAATGTAGTGATTCTGGTGGCCCACATGAAAACTCATGATTTAGTATAGGTGGTTTTTTTGCATGCAAACATCAAAATGATTTTCTCCAACATACATCCAGTACATCCACTGCATTGCTTTCTGTGCTTGCATGAGGACCTTGTTATAAAGCCTTGTAACTGCTGAGTGATATGTTTTGATGTTAATGAACTCAGCAGAGCTCCCCTCATGCTCCTAATACCCATTTACTACTATGTAAACGATTCCAAATATACCCATGTTTTGTTTTCATCTTGAAAAATGAAGCATAACCAAATAATAAATTCACAAGCATAGTTTTATTTTTAACTCCTGTTTAAACTGGCTCACTAGCAACATCAACCAATACACAACCTGGCAATTCTACTTCTGCTCAGTGTTTGATTTCAGTCAACCACCTTCAGCTACTGTCCCTTTAATTCCTTTTCACTCACGATTTCTCAGCTATGCCACATAGTTTATTGCATTATTTCTGTGTGTCCTTAAAGCATTTCTTCTTCCTGTCTTTCTTCAGAGTCTCTTCCTTTGTGGCTCAGCAAACAGCAGCTGCTTTGCTTCTGAGGTGTCATCATTTTCTCACACACATCCAGCGAGAGGATGTAGGTCACCTACAGTGAGCTTGGTTCGGGGTCAGTAGGCAAGCGCTACTCCATTGCCTCACAGCCTTGATGGTTAATGATCCTGCTGCTCAACATTGAGTATGCCTTATAAGCAACACTGATGAATCACAAGGCACTTGACACTGCATTAACACTGCTTGGATTTTGCAACCATATATGCTCAAGTTTGGGCAGGGCAGCCATTACAGTCTTGGCTCTGGGATCACTTTCAGTTAGCCAGTCATGGTGGCTTTTTGCTTTTAAGGTTTCATTATAACTCAGTTCCCACCCAGCTGGCTGTTTTCTCAATAGCTGCACTCAAGAGTAGTGGAGTCAATGCACTGCATTAATCTTATTTAGAGTGAGTCTTCCTTAGGCTTATCAATGCCACACAAGTGCCTTGATATTTTCTTTTATTAATACATTCATTTTATACAAGAACAATATATCCTCTGAAAAATTAGGAGTGATAAGGAAGATTATTTCAATATTTTACATATCATCAATATGGAAAAGATCATTCTGTGTTCTGTTTATTGTTTTAAAAAATCTATGCACCTATACTTACACAGTTTATCAGCAATTAAATGGCTTTTAATAGCCTTTCTTGTTTTTTTAATGATACTAATTTTCCATTATTATTTTAATGACTGACAAACTATTATATAGGTATTGTATAAACTTATTGCACTTTTTGTTACTTTTATAATGGTAATAATGTTAAGCTATAAAAATTATTTGCAAACACTTTTTGAAGTTCTGTAAATACAATAATTCACTTAAAAGTATTTATCACTTTAACGTGTTATCTTATCCCAGTTTACAGTTGAAGAAATTTAATTACAAAGAGGCTAAGTAATTTTCCTTCCATCATAATACTTTTAATATTTTCCAATATTCATGTTAACACCAACTACAATGCATATTTTACTATGGATATGCACATTTTGCTTGTTTGATTAATTTATTTCCTTGGTATGTGAGAAGTTGATTTTCAACTTCTTGAAATCCTTTACAGGCTATTGAATAGAAATGTTTCCAACAGTTCTGGCAAAAATGGTACACATGTTAATCAGAATGAATCTAAACAATCCCTGAAGCAAAGGACTAGACAATCATCCTCAATTACATGTTACGTGTTTGAAGGTGTATTTCTCAGCAGACATTGGAAGTGGGCCCAGATGTGCCAGTTATAAAATTCTGTGAGGATCTGGTGGCAGCTATGAGGAAAGTGACTCAGGCAGTGTCATCAATAAGGAATAGCACATAGGTCTTCTGAAGTTAAGGGATAGGAAGTAATGGGAGCTGCTGGTTTTTATATGCAGATATACATGTAGTTCAAGTGAAGGAGTTGTGGAAAGAGATTTATGGGCACCAACCTAGAACACTAGCTCCTAAAATGTAAATAGAGGGGACAGTGCTATGGGCACTGGTTCTAGTCCTGGTTGCTCTTCTTCTGATCCAGCTCTCTGCTATGGCCTGGGATAGCAGCAGAAGATGGCCCATGTCTTCGGGCCCCTGCACCCATGTGGGAGACCTGGAAGAAGCTCCTGGTTCCTGGCTTCGGATCCGTGCAGCTCTGGCTGTTGTGGCCAATTTGGGAGTGAACCATCAGGATGGAAGACCTCTCTCTCTCTGCCTCTTCTCTCTCTGTGTAACTCTGACTCTCAAGTAAAATAAATAACTCTTTAAAAAATAAAAATAAATAAAATAAAATGTAAGTAGAAATCAACAGCATGTCATTGTTGGTATGTTGAACAATGTACCAACCAGATTTTCATAGAAGTGGTGGAGTCAGAAGAATCAGAATATGGAAGCAAACTCTGAAACTGGATCACAAAGAGTTTGAAAAGAGAAATTACTTTTTTTTCTTAACGTAAGAAAAAAGATAGGGAAAAGATGCAAGCTCTTTTATTATAATCTAATTTGTTAAAGTGACTTAAACATACTCTTGCCAAGTACTTCAATGACCATGAGTTATGCTTTTGCAAAAATTGTGCATTAACATGTCAATCAGAGTGCTGTTTTAAAAATCCAGATTCCAAGGCCACAATCCTTGGCTTGGACCTCAGCAGATATTGGGGGTAGATTTTTAATTTGGACTCATCCATGAACCTGATTGGGAGAAGTTTAGACACCACAGCAAAGAGACAAATTCCTGAAGCCTTGCTCCTGAGGAAATGGTTGTTCCACTGTGTGTACGTTTTATCTGTTTTCTTTCTTTTACTCATGTATAATTATATTTTTAAGCTAATTTAGAAATGAGGCATATAGATCCTTGAAGTTTCTTTCATTTAGCCCATTTTAAGTTTTTGTGTTTCCATAGGCGAAGTTGGGTATGGGCCCAAGGACTTGGACCATCTTCTACTGCCTTCCCAGGCCACAGCAGAGAGCTGAATTGGAAGTGGAACAGTGGGGTCTCCAACTGGCACCCACATGGGATGCTGGTGCTTCAGGCCAGAGTGTTAACCCGCTGTGCCACAGCGTGGCCCCAGCACATTTATCTTTTATATGGATGTATTACAATTTATCTAATCTCCTGTTTTGGAAAGCCAATTTTTCCAATAAATAACTATATACATGGGCATTATAATTATAACATTTTTTGAATATTTCTTACTTTTTATTGGGAAATTACATAAAAAAAAGAGTTGTCCAAAAGTATATAGAGATTTTTGATTAGAAGTGTATCACCTGGGGCCAGCGCTGTGGCCTAAAGTGTAAAGCCATCACCTGCAGTGCCAGAATACTATATGGGTGCCTGTCCAGGTCCCAGCTGCTCCATCTCTGATCCATCTCTCGGCTATGGCTTGGGAAAGCAGTAGAATATGGCCCAAGTCCTTGGGCCCCTGCACTGGTGTGAGAGAACTGGAGGAAGCTCCTGGCTCCTGGCTTCAGATAAGAGCAGCTCCAGCCATGGTGGCCATTTGAGGAACAAACCAGCAGATGGAAGTCCTCTCTCTCTATCTACCTGCCTCTCTGTAACTCTGCCTTTCAAATAAATTAATCTTTAAATAAAAAATGTATCACCAACTACCTCTACAACATATTAGCAATTTACATTCTCACCAACAATCTAGAAAAATAAGAACATCCTTTCCTCTGAAAATACAGTATTATGTATTTTTTCATTTTTCCATTTCATTTAAAAATATGACTACTTGTGTTTAATTCATTTGCATGTCATTGTGATGAACCATTGTGTTAATTTTCTGAAATATAAATTGTTTTATGATGTATTATCAAGTTTATATAAAACTTTCAAGTTAATGGCAAGAACAAAAAGTCTTACCTTGATTTATGACATGTTACTATTTGGACCCTTTTTCTTTATCATCTTTATACACACACATGCACACACATACACACACACTCATATACACACAATTATTGCTATTTTTTATTGGTTTGGTTTCAGGACCCTTAAGAATACCAAAACCTGCAGATATTATAAAAATCTCTTAAATAAATAAGTTGACATGTGAACATTCTCCTGCACATTTTAGGCCATGTTGAGATTACTTATAATACATAGTGCAATGTGAATGTTATGTAGATAGCCTTCATACTGCATTGTATTATGCCGACAGGGAAAAATGTCTGTACCCATGCAGTACAGATGCAGTTGGTTTTTTTTTTTTTTTTTTTTTTTTTTGATCTGTGGTTGGTCAAATCAGCAGATTCAGAACCTGCAGATATGGAGGGATGACTAGTTTTATATATCTTTGTCTATATTTATATTTATCTCCATACATATATATCTTCATGTGATATTATTTTATATCTTTATATGCACTTGGAAATTACTTGCCTGAATATTTCAGTGTTACTTGTACTATCATGTTCTATCCCTAAACCCTCCATTAATATCTGTGGAAATCTACCTGCTATCCACTTGTAAATACAGTGAATCAATTTAACCAGTAGTATGGTAATCATACAAAATTAAATAGCTCTGTTACTGAAGGAAATATTTAACATCGAGATGACAACACATAAATGTAAAGGAAATTGATGTGGGAAACAAATATTTCGCAGACTTTGATGAAATATTGATTCAAGCAAAAATTGACAATTGTTGTTAAAGGTATTAGATGTGGTGTATGCTTGATATGGACCTGGATATTTAATGTTGCTGATAAACCATGCAGTTTACATTCAAATTTTCAAAACTCAAACCAAGAGTCAATTATGGTGTTGTGAGCTTTCCTTTTTTCCCTGTATTTTTATGTATTTGTTTTTATTTATTTGAAAGAGAGAGATCATGAGAGTCAGGGACAGGCAATTAGATGTAGATCCTCCACCCACTGGTTTACTCCCTGCTGCCTGCAAAATCCATAGCTGGGCCAGACTAAAATCAGGAGCTCAGAACTTAGTAAAGACATCCCATGAAGGGGGTAGGGACTTCAGTACTTAAGCCATCACCTTCTACCTCTCAAGGTGCACATTTGCAAGAAGCCAGAATTGGGAGTGGAAATGGTACTCAGATCATGACCCCCAAACCAAGGTCCTGTGATAAGCGATATGGTCATCCCAAATGCATCATAATCACTACATTACATGCCTGTCCTGAGGTGAAAATTCTAGAGTGAAAGTAGCACGTTGCAGAATGTTAGGATAAATATGATCCCCTTGTGGTACATACATACACCCACACACCCACCCACACACACACACATACACACACACAACTGGAAGTCTATGCCTTAAGTGAGCATATCAAATATCTTCGAAATATTTCTTTCTGTTTTCAAATTTTTGTAATGCAAATGCACTGTTCCTGAAGTTATTATGCATATGAATAGAAAGTTACATTTCAATGAAGGATAGTAAAACATTTCACTCAGCACTTCATGCTCAAAATGATTTCTCAAGTGTGAGTGTTTTGGGTAGCCTGCCACAGGCTCTCAACTCTAGTTTCCTACCATTTCAGATCTTGGAAGCAGAAGGAATGGCTCAATTAATTGAGTTCCTGACATTCACATGGCAGACCCCAATTGTGCTTGCTACTTCTAGCTTTAGCCTCTTCCCAACTCCTTTGAATCAGTAGATGGGAGCTCATAGTCTCTCTCTCTCTCTCTCTCTCTCTCTCTCTCTCTCTCTTCCCTTCCTTCTTCTCTCCCTATTAAATAAATAAAAATATTGAGCAGGAGATTTTTTTACCCAAAATTATGAGGCAGCTTTTTCTTTAATGATTTAAAGAATCAGGAAGAGACAAATTTGCCCAACTCACATTACAGAGATGATATAACCTTCACAGGAAAAATAACTCAAGGACAATGAAAAGAAGGAAGACTCTGGAGCTCAAATATTCTAAGATGGGGCAAGGCAAGAAAGTGAAAATCAAATACAAATTAAAGAAAAGACAGTGCTTTTAGGATTCACCATACAGACCACAAGTGCTGAAGAGACAGACCCAAAATAAAGACTTCTAGGAAGATATTTGTGGTGAGGTGTAACGCTCTCCTGAGAATCCTTAAATCTGTTAGTAGATGTTAATGTTTTTCAATGATTCTGGAGCAGTCATGTGTTTCTGTTTTTTTTTTTTTTCCTCTCCCTTCTATGTGTGTGTGCGCATGTGTGTGCGTGCATGTGTGTGCTTGTGTGTATGTGCATGTGTGTGTGGGGGCATGTTTTGGAGGGACACAGGCTGCATAAAAATGCAGAGCAGGGCTTAAGGAAGGGGGAAAAGGTCAGTTTTATTTATATTGAATAAAGCGGTTGTGCTGTTAGTGAGGTAGGGCATTGGGGCCCTTGGCATTCTTTCTCCATCACTATGATTTGAAAAATTTCCTTATTTACACATAAAATGTGTAAGTAAAAATATGTTTCTCCTAAAATAAGCTTGATCATCATAAGAGCACCATTTGGAGTTACGCAATGGCTTCCAAACTAAGAGTAAAGAAAGTACTGGTAGGTTCTCACCTTTAAGATCTCTACAGTCTGGCTCTTTATTCAGAGACTTTTGGCCTCTAACCAATATTTATCTTCTATATCTTGTTTCTTTATCTGCTTTGCAATAATTCCAAATATTTGTCTATCCACTGTGCCTAAGAACTGTTATTTTATTCACTTCAGAATGATTTTTCAAATGCCAAAATTTCAATCTATTGTGGGGGGAGTAGAGAGAGAGAGTCAAGATCCACAGTGCAGAAATTGTGAACTGTTGAAATTCACCTCTGCTTTGGAGCTCGATTAGCAAAGTACTGCCAAATAGCCTGACATTTAGCTAAGCATTGGATTGCTGGTGTGTTACAGCAGTTACTAAATATAATCAGTCCAATAATAATTAATCTTGCTGTCTTAGTACAATCTGTATCTTAACAATGTTTTTCAGTCTGTTCATATTTGGTGATTATAATCACAGCATGATTTGATCATGCAAGGGAGGTTTTTTTCTGGAAGGTATTCCTAAATACAAAGACCTTAACTTTGCTAGCCATGAGAAAACATCATGATATCAGCCTGACTCCAAGCAATGATTTCACATCTGACATCCTCCTTCAACCCATCAGAGGATACTTTATAACTTTGTCTCCATCATCACTCTCCTGAGAAAAGTCATACTTTTGGCTCTGTTTAATTATCAACATGACACAAAACAAACCATTCACTATTACAAACTCCAAGAAACAGTTCTTAAAAAGGCAACCTTTCCATAGGCCTTACAAAATATTCTTCTACAAATAGATGTACATAACTAATTTTTTTACAGAAATTATCAGAACCAGAGCAGTATGAGCATTTGTAAATCTACATTAGTGGACACAGAAAACATTCTAAGAGATCTGTGATATGGTGGTTAATTTTATTTGTGAATTTGGCTGATTTAAGTGCTTCATTGTTTGCCAGGCCACAGCAGAGAGCTGGATTGGAAGATGCAACCAGGACTAGAACCAGCACCCATGGTGGAGGGGGGAGGTGATGCCAGCCCAGCAGGATTAACCTGCTGAGCCACAGTGACAGCCGAGTAGCTGTTAGAAATTGTGTTGCTTTCTTGATTTCTTGATTTCTTTCTTTCTTTCTTTCTTTCTTTCTTTCTTTCTTTCTTTCTTTCTTTCTTTCTTTCTTCTTCCTTCCTTCCTTCCTTCCTTCCTTCCTTTTTTTTTTTTTGACAGACAGAGTTAGAGAGAGAGAGACAGAGAGAAAGATCTTCCTTTTCCTTTGGCTCACCCCCCAAATGGCCGCTACTGCCCGCGCGCTGTGGCTGGTGCACCGCTCTGATCTGAAGCCAGGAGCCAAGTGCTTTCTCCTGGTCTCCCATGTGGGTACAGGGCCCAAGCACTTGGGCCATCCTCCACTGCCTCCCAGAGCAGAGAGCTGGACTGGAAGAGGAGACTAGACTGGAAGAGGAGACTAGAACTCGGGGTGCAGGCACTGCAGGCAGATGATTAGCCTAAGGAGCCGAGGCCCGGCCTCTTGATTTCTTTTTTCAGTTTATTCATGAGTGGTCTATAACAACACTGCTCATTTTTATACATTGACTTTAAATCCTACAACTTGCTGAATTTGCTTATTAGCTCTAGAATCATTATGTGGCGTCTTTGGAGTTTCCTACATATAAGAATCCTGTCAGGTACAAACAGTGATAATATGACTACTTCCTTTTTAGTTTGTATGCCCTTTATTTCTTTGTATTTTCTTAGTGCATTTTATTTAAGTTTGAAGAACTCCTTTAGCAATCCTTTTAACACAGGGCTGGTGATGATAGAATCTTTCAGCTTTTGTTTGGGAATGTTTTATCACTCTATGATATCTGCAGAATAGCTTTTGCAGATGCAGTATTCTTGACTGGTAATTTATTTTTTCTTTAGTACTGTGAAAGTCTCATCCCACTACCTCCTGGCCTGTGAGGATTCTGCTGACTATTCTGCAGTTAGGCAAATTGAGATACCATTATGTGTTATTTGATTCTTTTCTCTTGTAGTTTTGAGAATTCTCTTTAACCTTAGAGAGCTCAACTATAATACACCTGGGGGTAACCTTGGTTGAGTTGAATCTGACTGCAAACTTTTGCCATTCCTATGCCTGAACTGTTGTATCTTTCTGTAGAATTTGAAAGGTTTCTGTCATTATTTCTGAATATGCTTTCTACCCTTTTGAAATTCTCAGGTCTATATTGAATCCTAGAAATTAAAATATGTGTTCTTTTGGGCGATCTCATTTTTCCTATAAGCTTTCTTCATTCCTCCTTAGTCTTTTTACCCTCTAATTATTTACTTTATTTTTTCTTTAACTGTTTACTTTCATCTACTTAAATGATAAAGTGACAGAGAAGGAAAGAGGAAGGGAGAGGTAGATGGAGAGGGAGTGGGAGAAGGAGAAGGAGAGGGAGAAGGAGAGGGAGAGGGAGAGGGAGAGGGAGAGGGAGAGGGAGAGGGAGAGGGAGAGGAAGAGAGAGAGAGAGAGAGAGAGAGAGAGAGAAATGTCTTTTATCACCAGTTCCCTTCTCAAATGTCCACAATTGCGAGGGCTTCTCCAGGCTGAGGCCAGGAGCCTAGAACTCCATCCAGGTCTCCCACTTGGATGTCAAAGGCCCAAACATCTGAGCTATCATTTGTTGCATCCCAGGATACTTTAGCAGTAAGCTGGATCAGAAACAGTGTAGCCAAGACAGGAGCAGGAACCCTGATACTGCATGAGAACTTTCTAAGTAGTGACTTAGTCTGCTGTGCCACAATACCACCTCCTATTTGTGTATTTTCAAATAGACTTTGATCTCAATGAATCTTTCTTCTGTTTAACCTATTCTGCTATTGATGACTTCTAGCATCTTTTAGATTTGAACTAGTGAACTTTTCAATTGAATTATTTTTAATATTTAATTATTAATTAATATTTATTTAATTAATAATTAATTAATATTTAATTATTAATATTTAATAACATTTATCACTATAAAATCTTACTGTTAGAATATTTAATCATTTCTCTCTGTTCTTTTGAATTTTGTTACATTTTCTTAAAGTAGCCATCTTGAAATATTGATCGAGGAAGTTTCAATTCCTTAATGGTTGGTTTCTGGTATTTTAGTTTGTTATTTAGGTGAGATCAGGGCTCCTAGAAGTTCTTGATGCTTGTTAATGTATGCAATCATTTGTGCATTGAAAGATTGCTTTAGGTAATCTGGCTTCATTTGTGACTGCCTTAAATATTCTTTGAAAATTTTTTTATTTGTATAAGGTGAACAAATTTCACATATTTCATATATACAAATTTAGAAACACAGTGACACTTGCCACCCTACCCTCCCTTCTGTTGATTCTCCCACACACTCTGCTCCATTTTTCTTATTCCTTGTTTTTAAAAGATTTATTTATTTACTTGAAAGTCACTGTTACAGACAGAGAGAAGGAGAGGCAGAGAGAGAGAGAGAGAGAGAGAGAGAGAGAGAGAGAGAGAGGTCTTCCATCCAGTGTTCACTACCCAGATGGCCACAACAGCCAGAGCTGAGCTGATCCGAAGCCAGGAGCCAGGAGCTTCTTCCACATAGGTACAGGGGCCCAAGGATTTGGGGCAACTTCCACTGATTTCCCAGGAAATAACAAAGAGCTGGATTGCAAGTGGAGCAGCCTGGATGCGAACTGGTGCCCATATGGGATGCCGGCACTGCAGGCAGCAGCTTTACCTGCTACGCCACAGCACCAGCCCCCTAGTTTTCTTATTCTTTATTTTAGTTTTTACAATGACATACTTTCATTTTATTTTATAATCATAAACTTAACCCTCCACTAACTAGAGAATCTAACAAGTAGTAAGAAGAAAAAAGACGAAAAACAAAACAAAGGGAAAATCCTGTTCCTCAACAGTAGAGACAAGGGCTGTAAACAATAATCAAATCTCAAAATGTCAATTTTGTTCATATATATTATAGCTTTTGCACTCTATTAGTTACCATATATCAGGGAAATAAGTATAATGGTTATAAGTTGAATTCATTTTGTTCCATAATAAAGGATTTCACTATTTTTCATGGCTGATGAGTATTCCATAGTGTATATATATATATATATATATATATATACCACATTTTCTTTATTCAGTCATTGGTTTATGAGTAGCTTGGTTGATTCCTAAGCAGTCCGTTTATCTGTTTCTATGCATGCTTTTGTTATTTCAGAAATTGGTAGCTTACAATGTCAATGTTTGCCCTAGTTTTATTGTTGATATATTTTACTGATTCATTCAAAAAAAATCTGTAGTTGATATGCTGTCCAGTATGAAACAGAGAATTGCCTAAAAAGCTGTAGTCTGACCTCACGAGCCACTCATTGGGCCTGTCGTAAACTTAGACTTCTTGCCATGTGATCACAAATGCTGTAATACTAGATCACATCCAGAATCCACAGCTCAGCAGGACCTGTGCAGCCTGGGGAGGGAGAGGTGGGATAGAAGGAAAACTCAATCTGCTATATAGACTACTACTGAATGGGGCACTCTCTGATGTGCCCGTCAGTTACTGGTGATGTTATAGGGAGGATAAGACTATTCCACCAGGACTACAGAGCTCTGTCAGGCCGGTGAAGAATGTCAATTGGCTCTGCACTGGCCTGGGGACAGGAGCTATTTGGAGGTGCTGGATGCTGGGTTTTATCAGCCTGACAGTGAATCACAAAACATTCTGTGACTCCCTGCTGTCTGTTAAAGATCGTAAAATGGGTGATATAGGTAGTTCTCAGTTACTCAGACAGGTCACACCTGTGTCTTACATCACCAGGTCCTGTGCAGTCCTGGGTTTGCACAACCGGCCTGCAAAATGCAAGTCTAGAAATTCTGTCAAACTCCCTGAGCTCAGGGCAGAAATAATTAGAATGTGCTCAGTATTGAGCTTACCAGCACCGCACTGAGTCCCAAGACATGGTCCTGTGGCCACTTGTTATCTGTTTAAACTTAGAGAACGGTAACAAAGGCAGACCTCCAGCCTCCTAGACTGGCCTCATGCTGGTCAGGCCTAGGTTTCACTCTCATGGGTTCCTGCAAAGTCTTGGGGTATATGCTAAGTCCACCCAAGGCCAGCAGTGACAAAAGCCAAAATGAAGCTGCCTTGCCAGATTGCAGATGCCACACACGTCTAGACACTCAGTGTGTGAGAACTTGTTGGAAGCGTAGAAGCCTTTGGGCTTTTTCAGGTACTGGCTGCGGCTCAGGTAGGTCTGGCTTGGAGCTCCAAGGCATGCTTCTGAACTCACCCACCCAGCCTCTCCACAGATCAGTTTCACTTTTGTCAGCAGTTGGGGAAGAGGTAACAGAGTGTATGGAGCGTAAACAAGGTTGACCAAAGTGACTCCATCTTGAAATATGAAATGGAATAGCTCTTGTTAAGACAAATGACATCACTGATGGACTTATCAATTGAACAGACACAGAGCCAAGACACAGAGCCAAGAGTGACCTAAGAGAGATATCACATAACACAAAGACTCATTGATTTAAAAATAAGGAGACAATTTCACCCAAAATGGCCTCTAAAAGAAAAGCAAGGACTTTGGCTCTGTGTACCAGGGCCCTGCAGCAGTACAGTACCCACCTTTAACAACTGGTGTTTGCCACAAAGCAAACACCAAGTGTTTGTGCAAGTGACTGTGCAAGCCAGTTCAGAGAGACCACAACCACAATTAACTTGACATCTGCCTCCGTGGTGACTGGAGCATCCCAGACAATGGACTCTATTATTCTATTCTTTCCTCTCCTTCTCTCTTGATGTGAGTGATATGCATTACTGATTAACTTTGCATATTTGCTATGATTTAATTACTTGTATGCATTTGAAAACTACATCTGACACATGGAAAAACACAAATGTGTTTGGTCACCATCCAGGGAAAAAATATTTCCCAGGAATGCATGCTTATTCCTACAACCCAGAGGTCACCTGGCTGTAGTGGTTCCAAATACTTACTTCACAGATACAGACCTAGGAGGCTCAATTCAACTGAATTTTTTGCAGTGTGCCTGAAACTGGCATTCAGTTATCTCTCCTAAGCAAGAAATATTTCTCCACAATTCCCTCGTTGCAGCCAAAGGAGGGGTGATGCAGGCAACTCTTTCCTTTCTTCATCAATGTGACTTTTCTTATGATTATATCAAAACAATGCACTGTGGTCTTTCATCTGGCTTCTGTAGCTCTTGTGAAGATGACTTGGTATGCGTACAGCTTTTCACATTGGTGTCTCTGTGGAGAGGTGATAGCCAGAGAATTTTAATCAGCTACCATCTTAAATAAATCCAGGAATTGGAATGAGTATGCCTTTGCTGAAGGAATTCCAGCAGAATCCTGAGCCCCAAATGCAGGAACTAAGTATTTGAACCCTTATGGGTAGAATCATAGATCTACCATAGGAGGAAACAAGGTAAATTTGTGCTACAGGTCCTTAAGAGATTTAAATTTATATTTAGCATATTTTGTGGCATCTAAAAGCTAAGGAATGCTGTTAAAAACTAGTCCCTAGAGAATAAAATCTTGGAGATTTCATTCTTTGCAGAGAAAACAAAAACCCAAAATTGTTCTGAAGGGACAGTGTCATTACCCAGGTTACGAGTCCTATGTAGAGAAAACTATCTCTAAGAGAAACGGTTGCTAAAAATGGAATGGTACATTGGTTGAGAAGGTCAGTGACTGAAAACCATTAACACAGAAACTCAGAATCTGAATTCCAAGGGAGATGATTCGAAAATGTCAATATTAGAATATCAATACGTAATATGTAGAATAAATATTCCTAAAATTAGTAGAGAGACAATTGTAAAGAAATATATTCCTTAAAAGAAAAATTTAGTTTTATTAAAGACTCAAGCAAGTGTTCATGAAAAAGAAAAGTAGTGAAATTAAAATGAAATCTTAACTAATATAGAAAGCAATAATTTAATCACAAAGAGAATTTGTGGAATTTAAAATACATACAAACATTTTTAAACTAGAACTGAAAGATAGCTGCTAACATATAGAACAAGAGGGGAAATGGAATATTTGAAAATAATTAAACATATTAAAACCATAAATCAAAGTTATGACATACATCCCAGAGGTGTTTTGGGAGAAAATAACCAAACAAAAGAAATCATCCAAACAGAATTTTTCAGCGTTTATTAATTACATGGATTCTTATTTCAAAAATGGAAATATTCGAAGTCTACTATGAAAACCATAAGTGCAATTATTTATTCAAAAACAAAAAGTAATTAGATGACAGTAGGCTGCTCATCAGAAAAAATAATTCAAAATAATCGTGTATTCAAACTAGTTAGGTGGTGGTGGGCATTTAGATTAGCAGGGACGATGCTAGGTAAGATGCCCGTGTCCTTCCTTGGAATGCCTGAGCTTGATGCCTAGTTCCAACTCTTGACTTCAGCTTCCTGCTAAAGTGAAGGCAGCTGTGATGGCCCAGTGGTTCCTATCACCAATGTGGATGACCTGAGTTTCGTTCCTGACTCTTGGCTTCATCCTCAGCACAGCCCCAGCTATGGTAGGTATTTTAGAAGTAAGTCAGTGTATGGAAGGTCTCTCTGTCTCTTTTTCTGGGTCTGCCTCTCAAATAAATAAGTAGAAATAAATCTACTTAGGATGGTAGTCTAGATTTCTATTCCCAGAAAGATTTTCATTTAAGAATGAAAACTTGAAATTATTTTAATTGTTTTTTAAAAGATTTATTTATTTGTAAAGCTGAGAGAGAGAGAGAGAGAGAGGGAGAGAGAGAGAGAGAGAGAGAGAATATCTTTCATCCATTGTTTCACTCTCCAAATGCCCATAATAGCTGAGGCTAGGCTCCTCTGGAGCCTGGAAAACCATCCGGATATCCCATGTTGGTGAAAGGTATCCAGCTACTTAGATTATTGCCCACAGCCTGTCCAGGGGCATTGGCAAGAAGCTGAATCACAAACAAATGGAGGAGCCAGGTCTTGAACGGGCTTGAACTGTTAGCTTAACCAACTATATCACAACACCCACCCTACCAATTATGTTTCTTACATTTTATTTCCAGTACAAACACCTATTTTTAAGTCTGTAAATAATTCATTAGAGACTTTAATATCTACGATGCTGAAAGATAAAATATAGAGGAAAACAATTTGCTATTAAGAGATAGAAAACACAGAACTGACCAATCCTAAACTGACTGAGCAGATCTTAGCTGAAATAGGGAAAATAATACACCTTTAAATTGGGTAAATTTAAAAGTTGGGCCCAACACTGTGGCAAAGTAGGTTAAACTGCAGCCTTCAGTGCTGGCACCCCATGTGGGCATCAATTCCAATCCTGGCTGTTCCACTTCTGATCCAGCTCCCTGCTAATGTCCCTGGGAAAACATCAGATGATGGCCCAAATGCTTGGGTGCCTACACCAGTGTGGGAGATCCAGAAGAAGCTTCTGGCTTCATCTTGGCCCAGCCCTGGCCAGTGCAGCCATTTGAGGATATCTCTCTCTATCTCCCTCCATCCTTCCCTCTCTCTCACTCTCTCACTCTCTCTTTCTCTCTCTGTGTATGGGGGGCGGTGTTTGTGTCTCTCTCTAACTCTGCCTTTCAAATAAATAAATAAACCTTTAAAATTTAAAAAGTTATGGTATGTAAAGTTTCTGGGATCATCAATGATTTATTTCACTATTATCTCTTTTCTCAGATCAGGGTATTGAAGAACAATAAAATTAAATGTGCTCAAAATTGCATAATCAGTAGAGGAAAGACATGAAATTTAAAATCTGTGCTCTGTATATATTTTTTGTTTTGCTTACATAGGTATAATTTTTATACAAAATGAGATATATTTTGTATATAATTTCTGACAAGTTTGGAAATGGTAATATATCTGTGATATCATCACTACAATCAAGTATTAAACATATTTATTCATCACTTCCAAAAATTTCCTGGTGTTTCTCGTATTGTTTGCTTGTTTGCGAACACACAGCATGTGATCCCAACCTCTTAACATTTTATTTGCACAATGCTATGTTAAGTATAGCTACTATGCTGTACAACAGTTCTCTAGAATTTAATCTTCTGGTAGATAGAAACTTTGTAGGAGTTACATACATTGCTCTCCAAGCTGTAGACAACCAACATTCAGTTGTCTACCTTTATGAGTTTTGACAATTTTAGGCACCTCATATGTTATGATCTGACATGTCCCCAAAAATTCATAGTCCCCAAGACAATAGTGTTAGGAGGTGGTATTATGTTGGAAGTAGGGCCATTTGGGAGTGATTTAGGACATGAGGGCTCTGCCTCATGAAGAACTAATGCTATTATAAGAGCTCTGACAAAGTTTATCTCTTTTAATCCTCTACCTACTGCTATGTTTGAAGGTAACTTTCCTTCCCTCTGAAATACAAAGCTTTAAGATAGCATCTTGGAAACAGAAAACAGTCCTCACCAAATTTGAGCGCCTTAGTCTTGGGCTACCAAGCTACCAGCACTATGAAAAGTAAATTTGTATTCATTATACATCACTTAATCTGTGGTATTCTATTGTTGCCATGAAAATGGATTAAGTTATGTAAGTAGAATGCTGCAGTATTTGCCCCGCTATAAATGCTTTGGTTCATTTTGTTTTAAATAATGTGTGACCATGTTTTCACAAATAGCAGGGCTTTGTTTTTTGAGGTTAAATGATGTTCACTGCATGTTTATGTCACATTTTCTTTATTCATTCATAGGTTGATGGACATTTTGTTATATTTCATATCTTGGCTACTGTGAATAACAGAATAGTGAACATGAGGAAGCAAATATCTTTCTGAGATCCTGACTATAGGATAAATACCTGGATCAAATAGTATTTTTTTTTTTTTTGACAGGCAGAGTTAGACAGTGAGAGAGAGAGACAGAGAGAAAGGTCTTCCTTTCAGTTGGTTCACTCCCCAAATGGCTGATACAGCCGTTGCATTGGGCCAATCCGAAGCCAGAAGTCAGTATTTCCTCCTGGTTTCCCATGAGAGTGCAGGGCCCAAGCACTTGGGCCATCCTCCACTGCCTTCCAGAGCCACAGCAGAGAGCTGGACTGGAAGAGGAGCAACTGGGACAGAATCTGGTGCCCCAACCAAGACTAGAACCCAGACAGAGGATTAGCCAAGTGAGCCTTGGCACCAGCCTCAAATAATATTTCTAATTTAAATTTTTTGAGGAACTTGTATACTGTTTTCAATGTTGGTTCAACCATTTTGGATTCCCACCAATAGTAAAAAGGGTTCCAACATTCTCTCCAACACTGTCTTTTGTGTTTTTGATAATAGTCATCCTTATGAGTGTAAAGTGAGAGTTCATGGTGATTTTAATCTGCATTTTCTTGATAATTGAAGATTTTGTGCCCCTTTTCATTTATCTAGTGACCTTTTTCTGTCTTCTATGGAGAAATATATATTCCTGTCTTTGGTTGTCTTTTATATTGCTAGTGAGATGTAGATTTTTTCGTAAACTGTTTCTTCTTTAGAAGAGAAAGGTAATTACCTTTCTTTTTTTAACTTCTTTTTTTTTTTAGATTTTATTTTTATTTTATTTGAAAGATTTACAGAAGAGGTAGAGACAGAAAGGGAGGTCTTCTATCCGCTGGTTTACTCCCCAGATGGCCACAACGGCCAGAGCTGTGCTGATCGGAAGCCAGTGGCCAGGAGCTTCTTCTGGGTTTCCCACATGGGTGCAGGGGCCTTGCTTTCCCAGGCCATACCTAGAGAGAGACATTGTGACTATCCTATTGTTTTTTTTAATTAATTTATTTATTTGAAAGTCAGAATTACAAAGACAGAAATGGAGAAGCAGAAAGAGAGAGAGAAAGAGAGGGAGAGAGAGAGGTCCTGCATCCACTGGTTTACTCCCCAGTTGGCCACAATGGCTGGGGCTGCACTGATCCGAAGCCAGGAGCCAGGAGCTTCCTCTGGGTCTCCCACATGGGTGCAGGGGCCCAAGAACTTGGGGCATCTTCTGTTTCTTTCCCAGGTCACAGCAGAGAGCTGGATCGGAAGAGGAGCAGCTGGGACCAGAATCAGCGCCCATATGGGATGCCCATATGTGATGTTAACCCCCTACGCCACAGCGCTGGACCCATAATTACCTTTCTAAAATGAAATTAATATTCATGATGGAGTTATATATTCCTTTTCTTCAAAGGAAGGTTATATAGTCTTAGTACTGTAAAGCGATATAAGATTCTTTTCAGAGGGAAGTTGTTTTACATTTCACAGAATCTTGTTGAACAAATTGTTAAAGGAAACCCTCTGAAAATAGGTTATTGAGCCCAAAGCAAATAGTAAGATATAAAATGGTAAAATGAGTGAATCAAGAAAATTATGGAATCTAATTCAACAGGCATGGAGTGGGGGAGGCTGAATCCAGAGAGGCCTAGAGGAAACTTCCTGAATATGCCTCCAATTTGAAAACCTGTCTTTAAGTTTCAAATCCCTGGTGGCAAAACACCCCAGCTCCAGGGCGTTTTTGCCTAAGGATCATTAAGGTAGTATAATAGGAGTGGCTAAGACCCTTTTGCATCAAATCACCCCACCCCTTGCCCGCAACCACTCTGTACCAACCCCTCTGTACCTCAGCTATACATACACCTCCCTTTTACAATAAAGTGAGACCCTGCTTCCACTGGGCTCCCCACCGCGTCTGATTGTCCCTCGGGTTTGGGGAGGGCTGAGTGGCAGGTTGCGCATTCTCCGGCGGTGATGGTGACGAGGAAGAGTCACCGCAATGGAGGACTATAAATTGACTATAAAACACAATGAAGCATTATTAACATAGAATTATTTTATGTGATCAAGATGTATACTTTTTTAAGAAAGATTTTATTTATTCATTTGAGATGTAGAGTTATAGACAGTGAGAGAGAGCCACAGAGAGAAAGGTCTTCCTTCCTTTGGTTCACTCCTCAAATGGCTGCAATAGCTGGAGTTGCGCTGATCCGAAACCAAGAGCCAGGAGCTTCTTCCGGGTCTCCCATGTGGGTGCAGCGGCCCAAGGACTTGGGGCATCTTCTACTGCTTTCCCAGGCCATAACAGAGAGCTGGATTGGAAGTGGAGAAGCCGGGACTCGAACCAGAGCCCATATGGGATCCTGGCACCACAGGTGGAGGATTAACCTAGTGTGCCACAGTGCTGGCCCCAAATAAAAATTAATCTAAAGCCAGCACCACGGCTCACTAGGCTAATCCTCCTTTTGAGGTGCCAGCACATGGGGTTCTAGTCCCAGTTGGGGCACCGGATTCTGTCCCGGTTGCCCCTCTTCCAGGCCAGCTCTCTGCTGTGGCCTGGGAGTGCAGTGGAGGATGGCCCAAGTCCTTGGGCCCTGTACCCGCATGGAAGACCAGGAGAAGCACCTGGCTCCTGCCTTGGGATCAGCGCGGTGCACCGGCCGCGGCGGCCATTGGAGGGTGAACCAATGGCAAAGGAAGACCTTTCTCTCTGTCTCTCTCTCTCACTGTCCCCTCTGCCTGTCAAAAAAAAAAAAATCAATCTAAAAAAATAATATCTTTGAATTACTTTTTTGAGAATTTATCAGATATAGAAGGTAATTATTAAAAGGAATTATAAATAAATAGAACATGATGCTTCCAAAAATGTAGGTAGGACAACAAAATAAAGAAGACTCAAAAATGAAATACAAAGAAGGGAAGGAAAGGAAATATAGTCAGAAGAAAACACAACTGAAATGTAAAAGGGGGGAGAGGGAGAAGAATGTGTATCAATTTGAAACAAATGGATAAATAATAGTAAAATGAATAATTTATAAATTACATCTACATATATTAGCAATTTATTTACATGACAGAGTGACAGAGAGAAAGAGAGAAAAAGAGATATACTGTCTGCTGGTTCATTCCCCAAATATCCTCAACAGCCAGAGGTCAGGTTGAAACCAGGAGCCAAGAATTCCATGCAGGTATCCAAGTACTTTGTTCATCTTCTTCTGCCTCCCGTTACTGGAGCTGAAAGTTGGATTAAGAAGTGACAATCACCTGGCTTCGGATTGGTACAGCTCCAAGCGGTGTGGCAATCTGGGGTGTGAACCAATGGATGGAAGACCTTTCTCTCTCTCTCTCTGTTTGCCTCTCCTTCTCTGTGTAATTCTGACTTTCAAGTAAATAAATAAATCTTTTTTTTAAAGAAATGAAAATTGTGAGACTTGAGCCTAAATCAAGGTGTAACTATTTTAAATTAGGCCTCCATCTGGTAACTTGGGCCTGACCAGGCCCTGAACCCTAAGCCAGAAGTAAATAAATGAGCTCACCTTGCAATAAAATCTCCTAGCAACAGCTGATTAACAGATAACAGAGAAATACCTAGAGTCCCTGGTGTCTTCCCAGGGCAGATAAGGTGATTGATAGCTACCTGAGACCCTGCAGTTTGGCATGTGCACCCCAGCAGCTTGGACCCTATGCTTTGGCCAATCAATTCAAAAGGCATCAACCCCAAAGCCATCCAACCACCCTTAGTAGGTTCGTTCCCGCCACTGGATGCACTAATCAATTCTAGATGTCCTTTGAATTTCCCATGGGATGAGATGATTTGCTAAATGGTACCATGATATATAGAATGTCTCTGAAAACCCTATAAAAACCCTGTTAACTGAAGGGTCGGAGCTCTCAATTCAGACGCGCTGCGTCAGTGTTTATTGAGAGACCCGGTCTGGACCTGTAATAAAACTTTCCTGTGCTTTATAGAGGTATCGGCTCGTTGGTGGTCTTTGGGGAAGACTGAACTGGGCATAACACAATCAGCAAGAATTTCAACTAGTATGCTGATATAGGTGCAAGGTGTCTGGCGTGTAACAAATCTTCCCAGGCAGATGAATCAATTAATTCACAGGCTTTTATTGGGGTTCCACTCCCGGGCAAGGTTCCATGGCCCCAACAGAACAACAGAGCAGGGGCCAGGAAGTCGCACGTCAGAGATTGGGAGTGCTCCTTTTATAGATTCAGGGCATGGGGGTTAAAGGTTGAGGCGGGTCTGATCCTCATTGGTTGACCTTTAGGCACCCACAGGGACCTTGACAAGGACTTTTCTTTCCCAGAAGTACAGGTAGGAACTTTCCATTCCTGGAAGTGTAGGCCTTCCCTCCTTGCAGATCCCAAAGCTACCATCCCGACCTTTTGATGATAAGAAAGGGGGCAATGATGAGTCTCTCAGGCTACTTCCTGCTGACTGGGGACGTCGTCTGCAGGGGCCCACTGGGGGTATCTTGGGGCTCCACAGGGACAGGCACGTATGGATGGAGAAGCATCTGGTTGACTGCCTGGTTGCCAAAGGCCTTGGTTCATTCCATTATCACCTGCTGTAAACACTTAAACAGACATTGTAGTATACAAGTCAAGGTGAGAATAGCAACCTATGATCCTAAGAGTGGCATTAACCAGGTAATGAGAGGATTTCATAGAGGAGAGGAAATGAGGGGGGGTCTCTGGACCCTTGTGTGGATTGTTTGATGGATGTGGTTTAAATCTGATCCCAGCCAAGACTGGGAGAAAGGCCACTCAACTTTTGCAGGTAGTGGGGTTTGTCTGTAGAGAAATTCTGAATAATCACACAACATTATGTGGCAGAAAGGACCATCAGTACACACAGGTTGGGAGTAGAGCCATTGATGTTAAAGTAGAGGCTGTGATTACAAAGGAATGAGATCCAAGTGGGCTAGACAGGGTCTAGAACAAAGGACAAAGTCATTATTAGAGAACCCAAGAAAGGTGCTGTCTCAGCCACAACTAAGTTCTCAGATTGAGAGGCAAATAGAACCTGACAGAAGGGGCTTGGTAATAATCTGGTGGGCTTTAGGTCTTGTAAATTAAGAGGCCCAGACCTGTCTGTCTCTTCATATGGGGTACATCCTAAGGGAGGTGTGAACCTCCTTGGAAAGGCACCCTGTTGACTTCCATTACCTACCTGGCCTGGGAGGAGAACTGGCCAGGTGAAGGCAGGTGGCATCTCTAACAGGAAAGTCACAGTTCTGCCTCTAATGTTGCTGACCCTACTTGGCTGTCCCCTCTCAGCAGCGGTGGTCATTTGGTGGGCCGAGTGAAGGGCTCTTCAGCTTAGAGCCAGTAAGGTCTGTGGCTCTGACCTGAAGTCCTTCGACTCCAGGGCAGGTCCATTTCCAGTGATCCAACTCTTGGCTGGCAGAGCTGCCAGGGCTCTTCACAAGCTGATTTCTACTGAAGCCCAGGCTTACCACACTAAAAGCCACTACAGTGGACTTGCCTGTTGGGTCTCCCTGATGGCAGATCACTGAACAGAGCAGTCTTTAATAGGCCTGCCACCCATCTTTACATTTCTGATGCCTGGCTTTCTCTTCCTCCTGATTTTTAAAAAGCGGTGGTCATTTGGTGGGCCGAGTGAAGGGCTCTTCAGCTTAGAGCCAATAAGGTCTGTGGCTCTGACCTGAAGTCCTTCGACTCCAGGGCAGGTCCATTTCCAGTGATCCAACTCTTGGCTGGCAGAGCTGCCAGGGCTCTTCACAAGCTGATTTCTACTGAAGCCCAGGCTTACCACACTAAAAGCCACTACAGTGGACTTGCCTGTTGGGTCTCCCTGATGGCAGATCACTGAACAGAGCAGTCTTTAATAGGCCTGCCACCCATCTTTACATTTCTGATGCCTGGCTTTCTCTTCCTCCTGATTTTTGTTAAAGCAGACCAGAGGATGCAAGTCAAGGGGGTGCTCAAGTCCCATCTCTAATTTAAAATCAAATTGTGTACCTTGGAGAGTCCTTCAGAATAGAATTAGTTTCCTACCTCAAAGAGAATAGAGAAATGAGAGAACAAGTTAGACTTAGAATACAGAAATGGGGGTGCCAGTCCCAGATCACTTACTGACAATAGCAATATCAAATGAAAACTTAGAAAGCAGTTTCAATCATTAGATAACAAAAATTGCAGTTTCAATACTAGCTTTTTAAGCTCTTTAACTGTTTTTTTAATTACCAATTGATTTGAATTTTTTTTTTTTTTTTGACAGGCAGAGTGGACAGTGAGAGAGAGACAGAGAGGAAGGTCTTCCTTTTGCCGTTGGTTCACCCTCCAATGGCCGCCGCGGTAAGCGCGCTGCGGCCAGCGCACCGTACTGATCCGATGGCAGGAGCTAGGTGCTTCTCCTGGTCTCCCATGGGGTGCAGGGCCCAAGCCCTTGGGCCATCCTCCACTGCACTCCCTGGCCACAGAAGAGAGCTGGCCTGGAAGAGGGGCAACCGGGACAGGATCAGTGCCCCGACCGGGACTAGAACCCGGTTTGCCGGCGCCGCAAGGCAGAGGATTAGCCTAGTGAGCCGCGGTGCCGGCCTGATTTGAATTTCTTTCTGCCCTTAGTAACCTCAGCTAACCATACTTTCTCTCAGTTGGTACCTGCAATACATTATTGGCTTCATCTGTTTACAGCACCATCCCAAAGTACTGAATACAATAGAAATGGATGGAAATAGTCCATCAGAACCTATAGAAGGTCAGCTAAGCACAGAACCAACAACGCTTTAGTTTTATGAGCAGCAAATCTGATATATAAAACTGCGGATGACAAAAGACTTCAAGTTGCCACGTTTAAAATTATAAACTTATTATAAACTCAACAAGAGACACTTGCTTACTTCACATAGCATTTTTGAAAGCATCTGTAGGATTTTACAGAACATTTAACTCTTTAGGCCTCTGTGGCTTTCTCATTAAGATCCAAGATTTCTTTCTTTCATAACCTTCTGTGACTTCCACACACCCTCTTCAACTTACATGAAACATTCCATCATTTCCATTCCAGTCTAGAGTAAACTAGCCATCGGGATGAAGTCAGTCTTACAAACCTGTCCTTCCTTTATTCAAAATAATTCTTTCCTTTTAACCTTCCTTACCAAATGCACATTTCTGTACTTGTGATGTTTTCCATCTGCCAATTTCCTTGCTTTTTGTTTTGAAATAACCTGTTAAAAATCTCAAAATTAAGGCATTTTTAAATAAGGTTGCATTTTTTGTAATAACACCTTAGGTGCATGATGTCATATTCAGTTGGCCAGGTGGGACTTAGGTACTTGACCTAAAACCCAGCAGACCGGAGGGGTGGGGTAAAGAAGAGAAAAAAAGAGAGAGAAGGAGACGGTAAGAGAGAGACAAGAGAGGAGAGGAGCTCATGAGGAGAGAAGAGAGAGCAAGAGAGAAGAGAGAAGAGAAAGGAGACCAGAGGAGGCAGCTAGAAAGCCACGTGTTCAGGAATAGGTCCTTTTAAAACTTTGCTGGAGGGTGGCCAGGGAAGCAGGAGCATCCTATTAGGATGTGGGTGGAGCTTGACAACAGTGGTTGGGCCATGTGGCTTCCTGGCTTCCAGCAATGGCGGCGGGGAGAGGCAGGACATGGGGTGAGGCAGGGCGGAAGAATGCGCATATGGGGGTGGGAGGTTCCTGGCTAGCTGTGGGGTCACCAGGAACTCAGGAGGGTCTGAAAAGGTGGAGGGTGGAGAGTTTGGCAGTAACACAGTAGAGGCGTCCTTAAGAGGTGGGGGCCCGATCTTGGCCAGCAAGACCTGGGCTGTGGATCAGGCAGAGGAAAGTAGAGGAGAAGGGGGTAGGACGGGAGTGGAGGTCACAGAAACCTGGATATATGGGACCTCTGACCATTTTCTCTCCCTGAGACAGAAATTCTCAAGGTAATTAGGCCATGCCTGGGTGGAGTAGAAGATTAGGCGTTTACACCGTAGGTCCTGGGCCAGTCCCAGTTTCTTCAAGTTCTTTAGGAGGCAGGCCAGGGGGCATTTTGAGTCCCACCCTTGGGATTGCCAGATCCCATGGTCTCCCCAGTAGCCCGGATCTACTGAAATTTGGTCAAGGCGTCCCCTGTCCCGGACTTCAGCAGACAGATTAGAGGTCAGTCCTCTATGTGGCCAAGCCAGCTGCGGGATGTCTCCACAGCTGCTGGGAGGCTAAACAGCAGAGAACAGAGGCCATGTGTGCACAATTTGGAGATCTCTGTCTGGATGGAGAGCTAGCTGGAGATCACAGAGACTGGGCCAACCCAGAGGAGGGAGGGAGAGCAAGGGAAGAGTTACTTACAGTTGGTTGAGCGTGGTCCATAGTCAGCCTGGGGCACCAGACAGGTTCAAGGAGCGAGGGGGGCTCAAACCCAGACAGGGGAGGCGCCAACCTCAGCTCCCAGGTTTCAGCACCATCTACAAGGTGTCCAGTGCATAACAAATCTTCCCAGGCAGACGAATCAATTAATTCACAGGCTTTTATTGGGTTTCCGCTCCTGGGCAAGGTTCCATGGCCCCAACAGAACAACAGAGCGGGGGCCGGGAAGTCGCACGCCAGAGATTGGGAGGGCTCCTTTTATTGATTCAGGGCATGGGGGTTAAAGGTTGAGGCGGGTCTGATCTTCATTGGTTGACTTTTAGGCACCCACAGGGACCTTGACAAGGACTTTTCTTCCCTGGAAGTACAGGTAGGAACTTTCCATTCCCGGAAGTGTAGGCCTTCCCTCCTTGTGGATCCCAAAGCTACCAATAGGATGCATACATCCCAAGCAACAGCTTCATCCACTGCATTGCAATATGCATTTCTTTAAATTGGATTTTTAAGAGAAAGTTGTATACTATGTAAAAGAAATAAGATTGAAGAAATAATAATGTAAATATTTTGAAAGTACAGAGTGGAAAGTTTTATTTCAGATAAATGCTAACCAAAATTATCTTGCAGTAATTATAATCTAATTGAAAAGTTTTATAACAAATCTGTATATATAAGATATTTTATTATTTATTTATTTGATAGGCAGAGTTATAGACAGAGAGAAAAATCTATCCACTGGTTCATTCCCCAAATGGCCACAAAGGCCAGAGCTGGACTGATCTGAAGCCGGGAGCAAAGAGCTGCATCTGGGTCTCAATTACTTAGGTCATCTTCTACTGCTTTCCCAGTTGCATTACCAGGTAGCTGGATCAGAAGTGGAGCTGCATAGGACTGGGACTGGCACCTCCATCTTGATTTCTTATTCAGGATCCCTTGGCAATTCTAGATCTTTAGTCATTCCATGTGAATTTTAGAATTTTCTTCTAATTCAATAAATATTATCATTGTTATTTTGATAGAGATTACATTGAATCTGAAGATTGCTTTAGTAGTACAGTCATTTTAATCATATTGATTCTTCTAACCCATGAGCAAGGAATATCTTTCCATTTTTTTGATTCTTGATGATTTCTTTCATCAGAGTTTGATAATTTTCATTGTAGAGATATTTAACTTCATTTAGTTAAACTTATTCCAAAATACGTATTTTGTGTGTGTGTGTGTTTGTGTGTCTGTGTGTTGTGCAAGTGTCTGTGTGTGATTGTTGTGAATGAAATTTATTTCTCGGTTTCTTTTTCTGTGAGTTCATCAAAAAGCTACCCTTTTTATACGTTTATTTTATAACCTGCAACTTTACTGAAATGGTTTATCAGTTCTAAAAGCTTTTAGGTGGAGTGTTTAGGTTTTTTCATGTACAACATCATGTCATCTGCAAACATGGATAATTTGACCTCCTCTTTTCCAAATTTGATGCCCTTTATTTCTTCCTCCTCTTTATTTGCTCTTGCTAAAACTTCCGGCAATAAAAGACTGATGGAAGGATGCATCCTTGTCTTGTTCCAGATCTGAGGGGAAATGCTTTCAGGTCTTCCCATTCAATACAGTATTGAATGTGGATTTGTGATATATAGCCTTTAATTTTGTGGCATTCAGTGGTAAGGCCATCAGGTCCCGGACTTTTCCATGACAGAAGACTTTTGATTACTGTTTCAATCTCATTGTTTCTTATGGATCTGTTTATGTAGTCTATATCTTCTTGAAATGTACAGTATTTAACAGGGAATACTTCCCAGAATTGCAGACTTGGACTTTATTTTTCTGGGACACACCTGATATATTCTCATTTTCTCTGCATAATAATAATAATAATAATAATAATAATAGTTTTGACTCTTACTAAAATAAGGTTAATGAAAAATTATATAGGCCCCAATAGGTGAAAATGGGTAAATGAGGACATATTATATAATATTTCTAGTGATGAGAAACATGTAAACTCAGAGTTTTCAGTAACATCTTTGTATGTGATGAATATAGCTGTTAATGACTTGTAAATATTCAATTCAAGAAAAGAACAGTGTCTTTCCTTATGAGATCACTATATAAATATGATCTCTGAAATCTTATTGAAGTCATTACTTTTCATGATATTTACCTACATGAATTGCCAAGGCATTTCATCTTCTATTAGGATAAAGCAGCTCCTGGCCTCAGCCTAGCACAGGAAGGATTTATTGACTGTGTAGTCTGTGCTGCTACATAGTGATGAACATAAACCCTGCTTCTTGCCACTCAAGCTTCACCTTACAGTGTTGCAGCTGTGCTTAGCAACAGAATGCCAGATGGCACGAAACGTCAATTGATTACTACTCAAGAACAATGTCACCTATCAGAACAGCCTACAGACAAATTGACAAAGACAGTGCTATGTTTGGAAGCCTGAATGAAGAAGCCCTTTAAACAGATGCATAGTTGAATTTTAAAAATGCGTTTTGTTTAGAAAATTTATCTAATGCTGAGGCCAAAAATTAATTAATTATGCATACATATTTTTCTAGAATCTTTTCTTTAAGGCTTAGACTCCTTTACTTGCCTATACATATAACAAGATAAAACAACATGCTGAAACTCTCTGTCATATGCTATAGCAAATCCAAAATTAGAATCTGAATTTTGCTTATAAAACGCATCCTTATCCATTTTTGTATGATGATCAGTTACCATTATAAACTTGAGCCACAGTGGAAAGCCAGTGGAAAAACTGCCTGACAAATTCTGGAATTCACAAGCTGTCGGCATGCGTTTTCTGTCCACATAGAATGTCTTTTATGAGTAAGTCTTGTTTTTATAAGAGGCATTTATTATCATATTTGGCATCATTTTATGCAAGAAGTCTTGAATTGTTTGCACTCAAACATTGGCTATATGCTATAGCTGATGGTATGGAATGGGTGCCAATATTTGGAAAGCACACTCAGCTTAACTTTGGTAAATAAGTCTTTTTTTTTTTTTTTAATATTCTGGGAAACCCCTTGATTGTTGTAGCTTTTGTCAAATTTATTTTAAGTGACGCCGGTATGCTAGAAAAAAATTCCATTTCAATAAGTTTCCTGCTTTTTTGCAGGCATGAATTGCCTATAACTGTTGTTGCTGATAAAGAGTGTACATTTACTTAAGTGCAAATATAATACTGCTTTGGACATAAAACTGATCTGCTTGTCTGAGCTGTTGCCACACTGCCTCACTCGCTGCAAGGAAGGTTTTACTGGGAAGACTCAAGAAGATTGTTGTAAAACACACATTCCTGGGCCCTAAGCCCTTCTGTGTATTATAACTGACAATATAAATTCTTGTTTCTAACTGACCCCACTGTCACTTGAAACACACATTCACGCTGACGATGGTGACAGAGAAGTAGGTCTTATGTTTACTTATTAAATACAGTTTTATAGCCGTTTGTGTAAAGTAGTTGCTTTTGCTTAAGCATTCGATCAGTGTAAGTTATAATATCCTCTATGGACTATTTTCTGCTTCCAATGTCGTGTTCCTGATATGACTCTAGATTTCGCTCTGTGGTTCAGGTGAAGCTGTATGATCTCTGTGGAAGATATAGTCCATATATATCTTCCTGACTTCACTCAACTGTGTATTTCCCACCAGTCCTGAATCAGTATGTGTTGATGGGGCCCTAGCTGTGCCTAGTTTCAGAATACCTGCATGGAACTGCTGACTGTGACTGTCTAACTTCACACTGCCTCATACTACCAGATTTCCAGATGCTATAGTTCCCTTGTTCCAACTTGAGTCATCTTTCAGATCAGTTTGGCATTGCCACACACTCAAAGAGGAGGAATGCAACTCTGAGTTCTGGCTCACCTTAAACAAATTCTGAGCTCCCTGTGGCATTGTCTTAGCCTCTTCTTCTGCCTATCCAGTAAAGCTGCTATTTCTAGTCTTCAGTGATTAGCATGTGACTTAGGTATAAGATCTTCTTTTTTGGCTTTCTCCTTGCCCTGCCTTGAATTTACTTTACATTTTCCCCATTCCCAGTGAGGGGGTTGGGGTGCTAACCAGAGAATTGCTCAAGATCTTAACAAGCTTCCATTCTGTGTGTTTATATTCCTTTCAAGACTCAAACATATTTCCTTTCTAAATTACAGTAAATCTGTTTATATACTATGCCCTTTCTACACTTTGACGAAAAGCTATGCTCATACCTCTAAATTTTAAGTTGATGTTTGAAAGGAAGCTTCAAACTTTCAGAAAAGACATTAACTGTCTATTATACTTATTCAGACAAAAACTAATGTGAAATTCAAAACAGCAATAAATGATTTATTTGGGCTGTATTTGACAATGTGCGCTTGTATGTTAAAATCAGGTCATTGGGACTGAAATTCTATTGCTTCAATACACAAAATGTTTTCTCAGCTTTATCATACCCAAGAAAAATATTGCTTTCAGGCAAAAGACACTTAAGGCTTCCATTTATTCCTACACGTTGAAAATTGCATGCTGTTAAACTTGACTTTTCCATCACACGCCAGCCATCTCACTAAATTTGGCTAGATATCATGTGGGGGCTGGTTGTTATTCTAAAATGTGAACACTAGAGGGCATATATTTTACCATAGAACAGCAATCTTCAAAGTAATCATGCATCAGGAAAACTCAGAAGGCATGAAAAGAGATTTCTAGGCTTCATTCCCAGAGTCTCTAATTCAGTAGATGTAGGATGGACTCCTGGATTTACACGTCCTTCACACATAACTTTGCCACTAACAAAATCAAAACTTTCTTTGAGCAGTTTTGCATCATTGTCCAATTGTGAGTCACAATTTCATCTAATTCAACAGTGATGCATGTGTCCTCATATTCAAAATAATGATATGACCTGGTGTGATAGTCTTCTGTTGCTTGTCAAGACATTTCCAAAGTGACTTACTGTCCACATTGTCAACTTGGCCTCGATGCTGAGTCTAGATTTTTTTTCTACAAATTTTCAACTTTTTCAAATATTACACGCCACACTTATAGCCTAGAACTATTGCTGTGGAAATCTGTATTCTGTGTCTGAAAGAGTGCTCTATAGTTTAAAAGCTCAGAGTCCAAGAAAGGCGATTTAAAGGTATTTTTCTAGGTCGTTCCTCCTTATCTTCTTTTCTTACTTTTCTCGAATAATCTGTTTCCTTGGTATATGTGTGTGTGTCTTTTTCTAAAATGTCATATGATTGGGTTCAAATAATTAGATTTTTATTCAGGGGATTGATAATGACTCTATGCTATAAATTGCCACAAATAATAGATCTGGATATAGATATAAAATTCAATTACTGAGGCTTTTTAGGTAAATATCACTTTAATTAAGAATTCTTGGTGTTGTTAAAAGAGTTCCCAAGAGTAATGCGAGTGAGTTTTGGAGGAATTACACTGAAACTTTTGAGAGGAGATCAAAAAATCACTTGTGTGGAATGGCTTACGGGCAAACTGCAGAAGATTACTGATGAGACTTTGCCAAGCAATGACAAGAAAAGCATAATCTATAGGATGATTCAATCTAGCATTTTGAGGCATGTGCTCGTACAGGAAATGATGTTGTTGAATGCTTAGTTGGTATTGATCCCTTGTTGCTCTGAGTGTGACATGGCACATGCTGGCCAGGCTAATGGTAATGTTTTTACTTCTCTATGCATGGTCTCCATACAACTCATCCCTCATAGAGTGTTTCATTTTCTTATGTTAAATCACATTTCAGATCAGTTCAATTGTATCTTTTTTTTTTTTTTTTTGACAGGCAGAGTTAGACAGTGAGAGAGAGAGATCGAGAGAAAGGTCTTCCTTCTGTTGGTTCACCCTGCATATGGCCCCTATGGCCTCTGCGCTGCACTGATCTGAAGCCAGGAGCCAGGTGCTTCCTCCTGGTCTCCCATGCGAGTGCAGGGATCCAAGCACTTGGGCCATGCTCCACCACCTTCCCAGGCCACAGCAGAGAGCTGGACTGGAAGAGGAGCAGCCGGGACAGAACCGGCACCCCAACCGGGACATGAACCCGGAGTGCTGGCGCCACAGGTGGAGAGTTAGCCAAGTGAGCTGCGGCGCCGGCCACAACTGTATCTTTCTATGACCAAGTTCAATTCTTGCTGTGTTATAAACTCCTGCTCACCTATTTTAAAATCTTTTTAACTTCTATAATTATTTCATTTACTTAAAAAGACACAATTTTTAAGCATCAAAACTTTTCATTGTGAAATAGATCTTCGAAAAAACTAATATAACAGATTTTTCACTTTATTTTTGTATTCCTACTACAAAAACATAAAAATTCCTTGTGATAGCACATGTAGCCCAGGCACAGGAATGGCTTTGGGTAACTCTGGAAACAGGACTTAAGGAAGGTGGTCACCTTGACACATTCCTCAAAATCAAGATGAAAAATATCTAAGGATCAATAACTGAGATGAAAATATAAAAAGTAATATTCAGGAAGCAACACTCTGTATCAGAAGAATGATATAATAGTATAAGGGAATAACCCCCTTTTAGTGCTTAGAAGAATATGATGACTTCAGAACATTTTTTCTGAGACAGAAACTAAGTCTTTTCATCTAATTTAGCCTCATACTTAGCACCACAAGTTGTATACTATAATTCTTAATATATTTGCATGGAGTAGGTTAACAAAAGAAAACTGTATATACTGGTCACTTTGAGTCTTTAAATTTATATAGAGTATTCCAATAGTATCAGATATTGAGAATTCATTTAGTGGAGAGATTTTCAAGATTTGGGGAATTTGAGTTGTTTTATAAACTTAAAAACCATTAAGAATTCCAAATAGATTTTTATGTGAGTTATATTTATTAAATTTGCGTTATTAGACCTTAAAATGGAGACATATTGAAAAAATTCAATAATTAATACAGTAATAGGAGCAGGGGTTGGTATACCGATTAAGATGGTAATAAGGATGTTCACATCTCATGAGTGTCTGAGTTCAAGTTTATCTCTGCTCTCAATTCCAGTTTCTTGCTAATGTACATCCTAGGAGTCAGTACACGATGGCTCATGCCACCTGTGTGTGAGAATCAGATTGATTTTCAGCTCTTGACTTTAACCTGGTCCAGCCCCTACTGTTGTGTATATTTGGGAAATAGAAACTGTCTGAATATCGTTATCTCTCTTTTTCTCTCCTCTCTCCATCCTCTCAGTTCTTCAAATAAATAATACAGCAAAAGTCATTATCTGAGAATATAAAAATATAAAAATGTGTAAAAAAGAGTATATTTTTCAGATTTGGGAAAAATTTAGTCTGAAAATGGCATTGTTTTACATTATTCAATGTTCTCTTTAATCTTTACCTTAATAGAAGTCAGCTGGGTATTCATATCTACTTCTGAATTCAATTTCTGGTGATTACTATGTGCTGTGTAACCTCTGGAAAAACTACCATATCCACAGGAGATAGATGTGAAAGGCAAAGAATCTCAATAGTATGAGAACATTTTGTGTTTATGGACCTCTGAAAGGCTCTCAGGGAAATCTTGAAATCCCTGGACCACATTTTGAAAACCATTAGCTTGATTATTCATTGATAAGTTTGTTTTCTGTTGACAAAAACCACAATATCTCAACATAAGAACAATAAATAAAAGAAATATAAAAGACATAGGAGAAACGAAATATACTGGGAAAAACTGCTCTTTCTCTTCATGTTCCTTTAATTTATATTTCCATCCTGAAACTTCCTGTATATTTAAAAATTTTTAAAACAATACTGTTTGTAATTTAAGGTACAGACTGATTAATAGATAACATAGCTCCCTCATTTTTGGATTGAATATAGTGAGGGATTACTGTATTTTCTTGAGAAAATGATGATTTTTGGATCACATAAGAAGGATAATACTATAGAATTTGTAACCCTTGTTTCAATACTGAATATCCCATTTAATCTCAATAAAAGTCCTTAGTAACAAAATTTTTATTATGAAGACATCAAATTTATTGTATATACATCACATTTATACCCATTTAAAGTAATATTAAAATGTGCATAGGTAAACCATTCATAATTCAATTTAAAATATGAAGTTAAAAAACAGGTGGCACATAATTGGGATGTAATTCATCAGAATTGGTTTATAGACTTAAAGCTCAATAAATGCTGTCAGCATAATAAAAATGTAAATATATGAGAATTTCTTCCATATAATATGGAAATATAGCCTAAAGTAACAAAGTATGTAGCAATATTTGTTCATTTTCCAATGAGTTCTCTATCTGCTTCCATTGAATTTTTAGAATATTCATGGTGATATAGTACACACACATACACACACACATAAAGACAGAGACTAAATATAAATAATTTTGATTTTAAATATTCTATAATCTATGTTTTTCTCAAAAACAACTCAGAAAACTACAGAATTTGTGTTCAGAGTTGGAATTAAGAAATTCAAATATTAGAAATTCAGATATTTCAATATTAAAGAATGAAGAACTATACATTTATGAACTATGATTCTGACAGTTATTTGTGTTCATGTCATGTCAAATGATTTATCTACCTTCCTTGGGAGTCATCCCTCAACACTGCAAGTCACTAATTCCCTATTTATATTATCCTAAAGTCTCTTACAACTCAAGTTTCATTAGCTTTTTGCCTTTTAACAAAAACATTTTTTCCCAAATAGTCCTTTTATACCTTTTATTTTATAAATTCTATTTCAAGGAGGATTGATATTATACCATAATTCATATATCTTGATATTGACATTATTTTTAACTTGATAAAATATTTTTTTTCTCCTAATAACCTAGAGAGCTCTGTAGTTGAAAATTAAAGTTGTGTTGAGATCAGAAAGCTTTAATTGCAAAAGGGATACAAATCAGAGCAGTCAAAGTAACAGTTGTACATGAGCTCTGGGTTAGTCCCAGATGTCAATCTTCTTTTATCCTCTCTTCACAGGCTCAGAACATGCCATCATTGCAGGATTTCAAAGCATTATTTTATGTACAAGGCATTGCCAACTAAGAAAGTTCTCCAAAGCTTTGGTGTTAAGAGGTATTGGGATTTCTTTATGTAGATCACTGGCCAAGGTAAAAATCAGTTCCCTATCCTCAATTTCAGAGGTTGAGTTGACTTATATACCAGTTCTCTACACACATGGTTGGTCCTTTAGGAATGGCCAATGTTCGTGCTAAAATGTCTTCTTATATTATGGAGAGACCATCATGATTCACCTCATTACTATATTTTTTGATTTGTTTCCATATTGTTATTATATATTTTATTTAAGTTATGCAAGTTTCATATATTTCCTTTACATCATTTTAAGAACATAGTGGCGTTTCACCCCAACCCTTCCTCCCACCTATGCTCCAATTCATCCTCCCACTCCCTCTCTAATTCCCACTCTTAATTTTTACAATGATCTATTTTAGTATACTTAATGATTATATAGTTAACGCTACCCTAAGTAAAAGAGTTCAACAAATAGTACGAAGAGAAAACAAGCAAAACAAACCACTGTTCTTCAACGAAAGAGACAGGGGCTGTAAACCATCACTGAGTCTCAAAATGTCTATTTCACTTAAATACATTATATTTTTTGTATAACACCATTTTTTGCTTTTTAAAAAGATTTGTTTATTTTATTTGACAAGCAGAGTTAAGGGGTTGAAAAGGAGGACAGAATGAGACATCTTCCATCCACTGGTTCAGCTCCAAAATGGCTGCAGACCAATGTCAGGAGATTAATTTGGATCTCCCATGGGAGTGTAGGGGACCAAGTACTTGGGCAATTTAAGAACTGCATTCCACGGTGCATTAGCTGGGAGCTGGATAAGAAGTGAAGCAGTCAGGACTCAAACCGGTGCCCAGAGGGAATGCCAGAATCACAAGTGACAGCTTTACCATTATGGCACAGCCCCAGCCCCTGTATAACACCTTTAAGTTCAGAACATCTTGGGCTCTTTCAAAAAACCTGAATACACTTCTATTGATATGTTCCACCAAAATATTCTCTTAGAAATATTTTACCTAAAAATTGAAACCATTAAATATAATAAATACATTTATTATAGAATACATCACTTTTAAACCAAAGCAAGACTATTATGCAGCACTACTGAGCATTATTACAAGAAACCTCACCAATAAATATCTTTTACAAGAGAAGTTTTTATCACTCTTTAAGCGTAGAAGTAGTATGTGATCATGAACATTTCATTATGGGCATCTGTGCAAACTTTCCAAATTCATGCCATGATTCCTACATGTTGGATAATTTATCATCACGCCATCTGCTTAAAAATCATAGCTGCCAACATGGATGGATTATTAGGGAAATAAATTATCTTGTGCCTTATGTAAATGCTTTTGATGATATATGAATAAAAATCTGCATTGAGCATTAGTTTGTAAAAGCAAAATAGCATTCTAAAGAAAGAATAACTATCAAAAATAAATTTAATGCCAAGCAAATGAATAAATTTTACCTAAAATCACAACTAAGTATCAATTTTTCTTTTAAGCTTGTGAAAAATACTGTATATATTTAAAAAATAGGATAGTGATGTTTTTAATGAAAATCTATTGATCTAGATTTTTCTCTGCCTAATTATTCATTCTGGCATCATACAGATGTACATTTCCTTAGATCCATATAATGTGTATACATTTATTTATCTAATTCGCATGTGAACATTTTTAAGATTATATGCAATTGCAGATATTGGCCGGCGCCGTGGCTTAACAGGCTAATCCTCTGCCTTGTGGCGCTGGCACACTGGGTTCTAGTCCCGGTTGGGGCGCCGGATTCTATCCCGGTTATTCCTCTTCCAGGCCAGCTCTCTGCTATAGCCCGGGAAGGCAGTTGAGGATGGCCCAAATCCTTGGGCCCTGCACCTGCATGGGAGACCAGGAGAAGCACCTGGCTCCTGGCTTCGGATCAGCACGATGCGCCGGCAGCAGCAGCCATTGGAGGGTGAACCAACAGCAAAAAGGAAGACCTTTCTCTCTGTCGCTCTCTCTCACTATCCACTCCGCCTGTAAAAAAAAAAAAAAAAAAAAAAAAAAAAAAAAAAAAAAAAAAGATTATATACAATTGCAAATATTGTCCTTTATTACTGACTGCATATTGTATTGTAAGTGATCAACAATGGAAAAAGAGTGTAGGTCATCCAGCCTTTTCTATCTCAGAGGTCTTTGAGAAAATGACTTCTAATTGTGGTTCATAGAAAATTTGACTATAAAGGATTTTGAAATCGCCTAATTCAACTCCTGCAGTTCATGAAAGGAAAATTATTTTTCTGAGTGGCCAAGAACTCCTTTGACAGAACTTCTTTCCTTTTCCAGAGAAATAGAATCAGAATCAATAGAATGCATGGAGTTGTGGAGAGAGAGAGAGAGAGAGACCTTCCATCTGCTGGTTCACTCCCCAAATAGCCACATCGCCAGAGCTAAACTGATCTGAAGCCAGGAACAGGAGCCATTTCTGGGTCTCCAGTGGAGTGTAGGGCCCCAAGGAGTTGGGGCATCTCCTACTGCTTTCCCAGGCCATAACAGCTGGATTGGAAGAGGAGCAGCTGGGACTAGAACCAGCACCCATATGTGATGCCGGCACTGCAGGTGCAGCTTTACATGCTATGCCACAACGCCAGCCCCTAAAACTCAATGCTCTAAATGTTAATTTAATCAAAAAATCTTCGAAGAAAAATGTTCAGAATAGCTTTCTACCAGATATCTGGACACCAGCATGGCTCAGTCAAGTCTACATGAAATATTAACCATCACACTCATATTTATGCTACCTTGCCAATGTTCTCTTAATAAAACACAAGGAGCTCTTTGAGTCTTCACATAGTTCCTTCCAGAGTATTTCTTACATACCACTCTTCTTTCAAGAAAGTGGTACAGAAGTGCTGTTACAGAGTAGAGTCCTCTCTAATATCCATGGGAAATTGAAACCAGGACTTTCTGTGGATACCAATGCTCCAAACTACTACAGTGCCTAACATAAAATAATATCATTTTTGCATCTAACCTACATACACTCCTGTACATGTTGTCACCTCTAGATTGCATAAAATACCCACACAATGTAAAGGTAATGCATATAATTCCGCTTCTCCATTTCTTAAGAAATAATGACTAGAGAGTAAGAATGTAAATCTTCAAAGCAGATCATTTCCCACCTGTAATTTCAAACCATGGTTAGTTTCAACCTTTGGGATGTGGAACTTACAAATATGGAAGGTCAACTGTATGTTGCTAAAAAAGTAATAAGGATATGACTTCACCATCAACTGAACAAAAAATGCTGATTTCGGGGCCGGTGCTGTGGAATAGTAGGCAAAGCTGTTGCCTGCTGTGCCGGCATTCCATATGGGCACTGGTTCGAGTCCCAACTGCTCCACTTCTGATCCAGCTCTCTGCTGTGGCCTGGGAAAGCATTAGAAGATGGCCTAAGTCCTTGGGCCTCCACACCCACGTGGGAGACCCAGAGGAAGATCCTGGCTCCTGGCTTCGGATTGGCACAACTCACCTCGTGGCAGCCAAATGGGGAGTGAACCAGCAGATGGAAGACCCCTCTCTCTCTGTCTTTCCTTCTCTCTCTGTGTAACTGACTTTCAAATAAATGGATAAATCTTAAAAAAAGGTGATTTGAATTGTCTTCAATTCTATGATATTAGGCAGACACTACATATTAAGTATATTATTATCTAGGTTTTTTTTTTTAATTTTTATTTTTTTGACAGGCAGAGTGCACAGTGAGAGAGTGAGACAAAGAGAAAGGTCTTCCTTTGCCATTGGTTCACCCTCCAATGGCCACGGCGGCTGGCACGCTGCGGCGGGCGCACTGCCCTGATCTGAAGCCAGGAGCCAGGTGTTTCTCCTGGTCTCCCATGCGGGTGCAGGGCCCAAGGACTTGGGCCATCCTCCACTGCACTCCCGGGCCACAGCAGAGAGCTGGACTGAAAGAGGGGCAACCGGGACAGAATCTGGTGCCCCAACCGGGACTAGAACTCTGTGTGCCGGTGCGACAGGTGGAGGATTAGCCTATTGAGCCGCGGCGCCTGCCTATTATCTAGTTTTTTATGTAGGTTATAAAATTTCATTAAGAAATCATTAAGATTTCATTAAGATCATAATTAAATTTTATTTTTCAGATTAAAAATCACATAAGTTTATTAGAATAAAAGTAATATTTTCACAAACACTTCCAAAATAATCTTTTCAAATAGACTTGATGATGAAATATTGTTTTAAAATTACATGTCACCCCTTACCACACCATTCTTTTGTTTTTCGTTGTTCTTATTCCTACTGGTCTTTCTAATATTTTCAATTCAGGCTCATTCTCTAAACACATCTTCACCATCATTTACTATTCTAATTATATTCTGGTGGCTCCCTTCTATGTTCTTACAGTAACTTATATGTATTTCTGTCTTGCTAAACTTCTATAACATAGTCTTCAAGCTTAAATGAAACAATTTTATTTTCTACCTCAAAATCTGAATACACTTCAAATCCAATTTTTTCTCTAACTCTGAAAGGAAATCTTTTAATTTTTTAGGACTATTCATTTCACTAAAGAATTCAGATTTCTCTAATTAAACATTTATTGTGTTTTCTACACCATTTAACATTTTAAAAAATTCTTTATTGATTTGAAAGGCACAGTTATACATATATATATATATATATATATATATACACACACACACACACATATTTATGGAGAAAGAGAGAGAGAGAGAGAAAGAATTTTCTATCTACTGGTTCATGTGCCAAATGGCTGCAATGGTTGGAACTAGGCTAGGCAGATCCAGAAACCAGGAACTCCATCCAGGTCTCTCCCATGGGTAGCGGGAGCCCAAGCCCTTGGACCATCATCTGCTGCTGTCTCAGGCAGGGAATCGGATAGGAAATGGAGCAGCCAGGACTTGAACCAGCGCTCTTATTGGATGCTGGCATCGCAGCCAGCAGTTAACCTGAAGCACCACAGTGTCTGATCCAGTACTAACTAGCCTTCATACTTCACTAAAGGAGGAGAAGTCATGCTGCCTTCCTTCTTCCCAAAAGAAAAAAGTTATTTTATTAAATATCTCTCACTAAAAGTATGATAAAAATACAATTGGACACATCTCTAAAGATATTTTATTAAAAATCCACTTTATATATTAAGATCAACACAATTGTTAGGGATAAATGGAAAACCACATTGACTATAAACAGTGGCACTTGACATTTAGGTACATTTTTCTTTGAAAATCATAATAAATAATAAATAAATCATAATAATAATAAATAAATCATAATAATAATAAATAAATAATAAAATATAAATAATAATATAAATAAAAATATAAATAATAATAATAAATAATAAATAAATCATAATAATTGCAATAAAATATTAATACTTTATATGTTAGTGGAGTTGTATCTTATAGTACAGACTTCCACATATTCTCTAAATTTATCCTCTTTCTAAAGTGTGTGCTTCTTATTTTCAATTTCATAAAAAGAAAAAAAAAAACACTAATTGACCCAGTTCAGCTTTCAAATGTGATAACCAAGGTTGCAACAACTCTTAATTTAGGAACTGGCTGTTGTCCAATCCCAATATAATTTAAAAATGCCTGGGAGAGTGGAATACAAGGTTTTATCTGGTAAAACTCAGGGCTGCTTGTGTGGCTATTGATACTATAGCATGTTTTCAAGTTTTCCGGCAGGGGCAGGTCACCAGAGCTTAGATTTTGTTGCTGTATAATAAATTACAGAAAACTTAGAGGTTTACAATAGCGTACATTTGTTAATCCAAGGTTTTGTTAGTCAGACATCTGGAATCAGCTTAGCCAACTTGTTTTCTTGGGATCTTAGAATTATATAGTAAAGGTCAGTTGGGACTATATTCACATCTGGACGTTATGACTGAGAAGTAATCCCTTTTCAAAGTAACTTGGCCTTTCCATAGACTTCATTTCTTTGCAGCTGTTGGACTGAGTGTTATCAGGTTCTGAGTAGCCAGAGGCTAAAGGTCATGTCACTTCTGAGAAGCTACACCTGCCTGGTTCCTACAGCTGCTGTTGGCTTTCCCAGTATGTCTGCTTACTGCATCAAGCCGGAGAGAGAGGTCTCAGGAGCAAGTCTGTAGCAAGATGGAGTCTTACATAACATAGGTGTAGGAGTGACATCCCTTTACCTACCTTTGCCAGATTTTATTGAGGAGAAACAAGTCATGTCTCATATCCAAAATCAAGGGGAAAGTATTATACAAATCACAGTGGGGAATCACTGTGGGGAAGCTGGAGAGTCTCAGAGTTTGTCAGCTGTATTGGGTATAGACAGATTTTATCAGTCCCAGATGAAAATAGCAGAAGTGGAAGTTCCTCACAAGTCTTAACATCAGTAGCAAATGATGACATTCAGACTTTAAAAATACATCTTTCCTTTCCCAGAATTAAAATCTCAATATGATGAAAAGCTTATATCTGGCTCTTATTCTTGGCTCTTGACATCTATTGAACAGCTTAGCAATGTAAGCCAGTTCAGCCCTGGCTCCAGTCCCTTTCCCTGCTTCATCCCTGGCCTCTGCTCAGTGTTCGCCTCTGCACCATGTTGGCAGATTGTGTGTTTCAGAGGTCTGTGTTCCACACCTGCTTCTGAAATCTAACAACTGCAGAGGCAAGGCATCGGGAATAGACCCACAAAACTCTAAGAAGAAAGAACCCCCCCAGGCAATCAGAACGTGACTCAATAGAAAGCAATGGAAATTTGACTGAAGAACAGAGAAAATAAAATGATAAAGGAAATGGGGACAAAAGACATTTTTATGTTCTAAATGTTATATCTTGATTTTTTAAAAAAATTTACTTACGTCATTATAAACACAAGTTGTAGGTGGCAGATTACTCTCCTGAGGGCTGCATATTTTAACAATGTTAATGGGAAGTGCATTGTCGTCTCTTTTACTTGTCTTAGGAAGGACATCAGAGCTTATACTGCATGGAGGGAGAACAAGTATATAATGCTCATATAGTGACTCAGAAGGAAAGACAATCCTTCCATTTATAGCCTAATCAATCATTAATGTGAAGGGCCAGAAATTAAGCATGGTCCTGTGGTGTGAAGCCAAGGATCAGAGGAACAGGACCAGAGCAACAGCTAGCAGTAAGCACATGGGATAATGTTCTTGTTAAGTCCCTGGTAAGGCGGTTCTGTTTGAGGATGATGAGTTGGGTGCATGTGCCATGGGTAGAACAAATGGTGGCAAACAGAGTTATGTGTCCTGCAGCAACAGGAAACCCAGAATGCTCTTTGCTTTAGTCATCCTATGTGAGGATACTCATTCATTTATCGGATAGGTATAGCCTTGATTAAAAGAGTCAGAAATATTAGCTCTCATGGAGTTTGAATCAAGGGAATTGGATTCAGACCTGTAAATATGAGGGTGTTTCAAAATGTTCATGGAAAATGGTATTAAATGATAAGTTTCTATGGTGCAAAACAAGTTTAAAATCTGCGCACATAAGGGCTCTTCAAAAGTTCATGAAAATGCATATCATGGAAAATCTATGCATGGATTTCATTTGTTTTGCCCATGAATAAACTTTTCATTCCATTTTTCACTCTATTTTTGATGTTTCTTTGTCTGTACATGATATAGTGGTAGGTGATAAATCCCTTGGAAAAGATTCATGGATTCAGATGTTATGGGTTAATTACTAGTCCTTACTGAGAGGGTAACATTTAAAAAATATTGGAGTGAAGTAGTATGCACACAGATAGATCAAAGACAGAGATGTGCCTACTGGTTTTAAAGAATAGTAAGAAAGCAAATGCGCCTGGTGTGGACTGGACAAAGGGGTGGACAGTCGTAGAGGAGGACACAAAGGTATTGTCCTGATTGGCATGAAAAGCCATTGGAGCACCTAGAAATTTAATCAGTAATATGCTACACCTACAAGCAAACTTCTGTGTGCTCTTATTACTGATTTCTGTCCCTACTCTTTCCCCTCTGAGAATAGCAATCCTATCAAACTTACATATAAGTATGTTGACTTTGTATTTGCCCTTAATTCTAACAGAAGATAACTAATTGAGTTTTTTTTTAACAAAGTCTAGTAAATAGCATGTGAGGATCAACAAATACCATTTTACCTAACAGTACTGAGAGATTTACTTTATAATTTGCTTTTTCTGTTGATGCTTTTGTTAGTATAGAGACATTCAAAGCATTGATGTCAGTCTTCAAAAACCCTTTTTTTGAAAAGCAAAGCTACAGAAAGAGAAGGGAATTCAAAGGAAAAGAGGTCTTCCAACTTCTGGTTCACTCCCCAGATGAGTGCAGCAAACAGATATGGACCAGGATGAAGTCAGGAGACAGGAACTCCATAGAGTTCCCCACATGGGTGCCAGGGACTTGAGACATAATCTACTACCTTCTCAGGAGCAGTAGGAGGAAACTGGATGGGAAGCACAACAGCCAGGACTAGATGTGATGCTCTAACATGGGATGCTGTGTTGCAGCTGGTGGCTTAATCTCCTGTGTCGTAACCCTGCCCCCTGTATAAGACTTCTGATATATTTGCTGATCGCCTGCATCCAATCACAGAGATCTCTGTTGCATTAAGTCCAAGAATGAAGCCAGAGATGCCTACAGATCCTATACTGATTTCACAAATTTTTACTATATGACTTTTAATTGATTGTTAAATAGAAAATGTTTCATGTCCACACTTCCCAATTTAATGTTTCCTAAAACTTCTTACATTTGTTGACACAGGAGTAAGCAATTACCTATTTGTTGAGCGAAAGCTTTTGAGATATATATATATATATATATATATATATATATATATATATATTTATGTTTTTTTTTTCATTTAAAAGAACTAGCACTAGGAACGTTGCATCTTCTTCCATATCCATCCCAGATCAGTGGAAGACAAAGAGCAGAATGAGCCCTTTATATCTACAGATGTACACCCTCTTCCAGGTGAGCTGTGTCACGCTTGAACTGGAAGTCAGAAGACCACTCCCATTTGCTTCTCACTTCAACTGCATCCACACAGGTAGCTTTGCAAAACTGCCACTTTTTATTTTTTTTGACAAATTCTCAATTTGTTAGGAATATTGGTGGTGGTGAGAAATGTTTATTGAATTTCTTTGAACCCTAGATACACTTTCATATACATCAAACAGTGGTCTCAATGCAGTAAATCTGAGAATAAGTTAATTAAAAAAAGGAGATAAAATGCTAAATTTCTCTTTTTCAGTTTTGTGATGGAATTTCCTCTGTTAATCCCACTAATGTAATGAATGTTTATATTTTACAATTGGATGACAAAGGTGCCATACACTCTACACTTCGGTTTCAACCTCTTTAGATTGAGCTAGAAGAAGGCAGAACTTATTTATATCTCTGTCAATAATAACAATCAAAAGCCCAGCGTAAAACTTCATCTTAAAATGCAAATTAAAAAATTAGAAACATAGATAATTCTCTTCTTTGAAGAAAAATTATGTACCTTTCATTTATGCATGATTTTAATTGTAAGATCAATCAGTTTTGTTCATTGTATATACCATGAAAACATCACCCAATTAAAATAGAGAATATTTCCATTACCTGAGGCGGTTTCAGGTAAAGTTTATAGAATATGATTTTCAAGGGCATAAGGTAGAAAAGTAAGTCGAGGAACATCCATGTTAGAAGAACTTCAGGATATCCAGGATTAGATTTATAGTTCTAAAGCATCCATCCTTACAAATCACATTCAAACGTAGGCGTGTATATCCTGCCTCTGTGTCTAGCCTGTTACTTATGAGAATGTGCTACATAAGTGGATATTCTAGGAGTTGAAAAATAGGAGATGAAAGCCTGGGACATTTAATTAAATATCTTCAGAAGCAGTATGACACTCATTTCAGATTTCTTAATACATATCTATTGTTGAAATCTATCATATATATCCTTTTACCCATTGCTGATTTAAAAGCAAACATTTTTTCTTGGGACTTACTAAGTTCAGTGCTTCAGTTTGCTTTTGTTCTGTTGGTGGACCAAACTGTTGGGTATACACAAGTTAGCTAAGTGATCAGGGTATCTCTTCAAATTTTCAGTTCTCCTCTATGATATAACAATCTGCAATATTTACAAAAATGCAAAAAGCCTTAGAAGAATAGCTATAATAATTTTGTCTTAAACAAAACAATGTACAAGCAAAACAAAATCTAAAATATAAAAGCAAATGTAATTTTAAATAAAACCTTGTAAGAATTTAAATGAAAATTTAAATAGTATATTATCAAAATAGAAAGTTACAATTGAGGGGAGCGTCTCATAAGTATCTCTAATACAGAGTTTTACACTAGGTCTATTCTGTGATGGTGATGACAATGATAATGATGATGATGATGATGACAAAATTTCATAGCTCTTCCCTTTACCAACCTGTGGGCTAAATATTTTGCATTTGTAATTAATTGTGTCTTTTCCACAGGTCTATGAAATAGGAATCTTACTATGATTGGCTAGTAATTGAGTAAATTTGGACTTAGCTACATTAAATAAATAATGCTCAGGTTATCTCTAATGAAAAATTGACAGACCTGTGTTTTAAATGCAAGCAGTATGAATACAATGTTTCTCCAGTGATGAGCTGTGAGAAATTTACATCACTATCAATGGAAAATGTAGGCTTTGATTCTCATACTGACCCTTTTGTGTATCTATCCAATGCTAATGATTAAAATTGAAAAAAATTTGCAGCAATTCTTTAAACACTTCCAATCTCCTAACAGCCAAGCATATTTGCAACGGCAATGAAGGCATGGAAAGAATTATTTCCCCTATATAATCATTCTTGGGAATGAGATAACAATAATTTCTGTTACTTTCGTTGCCTGTGAAAAGTGCTTAAATATTATGGTATCAGAAAGAATGACTTGCTTTTTCTAGATATTAAATTATTTTAATGAGTTATAATGCAGCGATTATAAGCCATTGGCATCTCCTTGCACACAAATGAGGAATAAGATGAATTCCTACCAGTAATAATGATTTCCCAAAGCAGTGGTAAAAAAGGAGAGGGAAAAGGAGTAAAGGAAACTGCTAGAGAGGAGTTTAAGAACAGGCCTTAACCTCCAGTTTAGATGAGGATCTGTGATATCATTTTTGTCAACACAACTATTGATAATTTAAATAACATGCTACTTTGAAACTTTGTTTGGAAACTCCAGAATATGTGTATGTTATTGAGCTACTCACAAAAATATTTATTTATGAATCAAACATCATATATATAAAATAGAAACACAAATAATTGTTTCAGAAATTAAGCAAGAAGATAGTCCACATTATAATTTTTCACTAAAAGCATATTAAAAATATTTGACATTTCATGTAGGGAAAATTATAGTCTTCTGTTTAGTTAATATTTACAAGAAAAATGGGATTTTAATATATTGTGTGTGATGACATAGCATATTGTTTAAATGAATACATAATTTACAGAATATGCTCAAATTATTCTAGAGATAGTTTTACATTATATTACTAAACACTTTGATTCTGAATAATCTAGGAGCAATTCTAACTTAGACTGACAGATGTCCTTAAATTAAGATGTCAGATATTTGAGTTACTCAGTCTGAATAAAAACACAATGCCAAATGTTGTTACAGAGTGTAAAGGGAACTATCATATCAATTAAGATGAAATCAGCAATAATCCATATGTTAAAAATCAAAATTGTGAACACTGATTCATTACTTAGGAATTTTAGTTTTAGGTGTTCATGACTATATCATTTTTATATTAACTGTTTCCTTTTCCTTGATCTATAAAATGTAATGATATAACTGTTTTGTTATCAAATTTCAATCATTTTTGAATAAAGAAAAGCACAAAGACTTGTTGCAAATTGATGCCTTGTATACTTTTTTCCATAACCATGGCTCTACATCTCCACAGGTGTGCAAGATTGTCATAATACAATGTTCAAAACTATCACTTTCTCTGTAACTTTAATTCAGGACACCATCCCTTGAAATCATGTCTGTACAGCAAGCTATCTTTCTATCTATTATCATCTCTACGAACTATAAACTCTTTGAAGGTAGAGGCATGTAGTTCTTTGTTTTCACAGTTCTAAATTAGAAACTTAGCAGTGGTAGATTCTCAGGTAAAAAAATTGTACCTTCCAAATTTTGCTTTTCCCATAAATTATCTGAGAGGTTATGGAAACAGGTAGTTCATTTCCAGGACTAATACCCTGGATGTGTCAGAACCTATGCATTTAAAGTGGTATCTCCAAAGTAGGTTATTTGTGGTTATAATAAACATTTGCTTCAAAATAGAGAAACTTAAAAATATTTTTCTCATGTGGATAGGATTTTCATTATAATTTTTCACGTATCTCTTTTCCAATAGGTTAAAGGAAGTAAAAATACTTACTCCTGTTCCACTGCATGCATAGCACTGAAGAAGCAGTGGAGGAAAATAGGAGCTTGGTCCCTGTGGCACTTCCAGACCTTATTGAACATCTCAGGATGAAAGCAATCAGGCTGCAACCATAGGTTCCCTGGTGAGGAAGGAAAAAATTGGGATTTAGGACAGAGGGCATACTAGATGTTGTCAGGAACACAAATATTGCTGTATGCACCCTGCCAAAGTAGTGCTAGCCTTTTGCAATAAAATAGATTTCGAAGTACATTATTTGAAAGTGTGTTTCTAACAGAGCATTGTGAGTAACGCATTTTAATTTGAGTCAGTTCCGTTTCTGAACATTTTCACACAAACAATAACAGTTTTTAAAATATTCTTAAGGCTGTTTTAGTGGATGATATGAGAAAAGCACAAGTCTTCATGTTGGGAGCTGTGTGGGATAAGAGAAGAGAGGAGGCTGTTTACAAACATTCTGACATCTCACCTGACCATCCTTCTCTATGACTTCAGTCATATGACCAGGATACAGTCAGCAAATCGAGGGAAAACTCCTATCAATAAATTTACAAAAATGAGGGATAAAGTACCAAAATGAACTAAGAAAAAAAAAAAACTATGCAAATATTTTCCAGTGCCATTAATTTAGCTTTACTCTTTCTTTTTCTTTCTTTCTTTCTCTTTCTTTCCTTCCTTCCTTCCTTCCTTCCTTCCTTCCTTCCTTCCTTCCTTCCTTCCTTCCTTCCTTCCTTCCTTCCTTTCTTTCTTTCACAGGCAGAGAGGATAGTGAGAGAGAGAGACAGAGAGAAAGGTCTTCCTTGTCCGTTGGTTCACCCTCCAATGGCCGCCGCGGCCGGCCCACCACGCTGATCCGAAGCCAGGAGCCAGGTGCTTCCTTGTGGTCTCCCATGCGGGTGCAGGGCCCAAGCACTTGGGCCATCCTCCACTGCACTCCTGGGCCACAGCAGAGAGCTGGACTGGAAGAGGGGCAACTGGGACAGAATCCAGAGCCCCGACCTGGACTAGAACCCAGTGTGCCGGCACTGCTGGCGGAGGATTAGCCTAGTGAGCCGTAGCGCCGGCCAGCTTTACTATTTCTTTAACCAAACCTAAATAGGTCTAAAATTTTATGTATTAGTGATCTAAAATTGTACTTCTATCTTATGAAAATAATCAATGAAATTATTCTACAGCTACAATTCTAGTGCTCTATAATACAGTGGGTTCACTAAGGTCACAACAAACTGTTATATATTTTATGAAAAAAAAAATAGGAGAAGCCAAAAGGCTCCGAACAGAAACTTATGACCAAAGAAGGAAACATTAATTATCCTGTCTTAATTGGTATACATATATTGAAATATCATTCTGACTTTTAATACCAAGTTATAGAATAATGTTACATACCACCAGTTTACTAAAAATAATACAGAGTATCATACCTGGGAGTTTCTAGTGCTGGCCCTTGAGGACAGGTTTCATTTCATCTGTACTGGGAGTTTTCTGTGCTAGCTATTACATATGTTCTGTCTGCATACAAAAAAGAGAGTCATACTATGGGGTTTTTAAATGCAATTATAACTGTTAAAGCTGCCTAAAATTTAAAATTATTAAATGTTCTTAATTAAAATTTACTTACTCGGTTCTGTGTGTCCCATTTAACACTTTCAACACTTTAATATTTTCTTTTATGAAATGAATTGACCTCATACATTCCATTTCCCTTTGATAGTGCATGTTGAAGTCTGACTGGAGTCTGTCTTCCTGTCCCTTGTATTTCTCACATAACTCACTTTTGGCCCAGTAGAAACCTCATTATTGTTGATATTAATTGAAAGAATTCCCAATAGTTGAGAAACTGGAGACAAGGGCAGCAGAGAAAGAAAATAATGCATGACTAGGATATTACCATCATCTGAAATAATCCTCAGTTTTCCAAGTATTGGATTCTTGTTTATAGCTGTTGTCCATATTCTTGGAGAACAGTGATTTTTCTACATACTACTTGTTGAATTCTTTATTTAGTGGAAAGGGAAGCCTGTGACTATAGAATAAACTGCAAGTGTGTCAACCGGGGGCTGGCATTGTGGTTTGTCAGTAAAGTCACTGCCTGTGATGCTGTCATCTCATACTGGGGCCAGTTTCAGTCCTGGTTGCTCCACTTCCAACCCACCTTGCAGCTAATGGCCTCAGAAGAGCAGTGAAAGATGGCCCAAGTACTTGGGCTCCTGCACCCTTGTAGGAGACCTGGATGAAGCTCCTGGCTTCTGGACTCAGTCTGGCCCAGGGCTGGCAGTTATGACCATAAGGAGAAAACCATTGGATGCATGATTACTCTCTCTGTGTATATGTGTGTTTGTGTGTGCATGCGTGCATGTATCTCTTTCGATATAGCTCTGCCTTTCACATAAATAAAAAATGAATGTTTTAAAACAACAAAACGATAAAGTATGTCATTGTGAAAATTAAAAGAAAAACAAGAAAAGAAGGAATGAGGATAGGTATGAGGAAGGGAGGGTAAGGATGGAACTACCATTATGCTCTTAAAACTCTATAAATGGGCCGGCGCCATGGTTCACTAGGCTAATCCTCTGCCTGCGGTGCTGGCACCCCAGGTTCTAGTCCCGGTTGGGGCGCCAGATTCTGTCCCAGTTGCTCCTCTTCCAGTCCAGCTCCCTGCTGTGGCCCAGGAAGGCAGTGGAGGATGGCTCAAGTGCTTGGGCCCTGTACCCGCATGGGAGACCAGGAGGAAGAACCTGGCTCTTGGCACAGCGCACTGGCCTTAGCGGCCATTTGGAGGGTGAATCAATGGAAGGAACACCTTTCTGTCTCTCTCTCACTGTCTAATTACGCCTGTCAAAAGAAAAGAAAAAAAAGAATTCTATAAATGAAATACATGAAATTTGTTTCCTTTTTGGAAACAAAAAGAGAAAAGCCAAGAAAAGTATAAAATGGTTAACAATAAAATTAAATTGAATATAATTTTCTCCTTAATCATAGGTAGAAACTTAGGATCAACTACATAGAACATTAGGAATCCCAATTCTTTAAATCTTTAATTAACAGTTGGATTTTATTAGACACAAAGACACAATGACTCTAACAGTGAATGAGACTGTTCTACCAATACAGGTTTTGTCACGCTTTAGACTATTTTAAATTATTTTCACAGTACATGTCCTCATTCACCTAATATTTCCCTAATGAACACCAAATATTCTGGGATGAACTAAGTGTGCTGAATTTTCTTATTCATACAATGAAAAAGAACAATTTAAAATTAGATGATGCAATCTGACCACAAATATATATCTGCTTCTCCAATGATTGGTGTATTTTCATAAATCTTGATTTTCAAGACAAAAATCACCTTATGTAGTAAATTGTAGACTTTAAGTATACTAAATCAAATCATATAATACAAATAATGTGAAATCATCCTAAGAGGGAATGTGATGTCAAGCTCTTGTAGATCGGGTAGTTTCCTGGATAAAGAATGGTGTAGAATGTAGCTACCAAAGGAATAATAATAAATTAATGAACCATTCACATATTGTGTATTCTAACAGCAGTAAACCTTACATTCATATTCATCTAATTTAATAACATAATGAATAAAATGATTAAAATATATGATAATATATTTATGAAACCTACATAGGAGCACACAAGTGATTATTATATACATATACTATATTTCCAAATATGCTGTCTATGTAGTATGTACTAGAAGGCAAAATGGGTGAAAATAAAAGGTAACAACATACACCTTTAGGCTAGAATGTAAAGGAATGTGAAACACAGCCTTATTTATGTTAATATCTGAAAGGTGGCCAAAAGATAACTCAAGGAGATTCCAGAGTACTTCCTATAAGCAAAACAGCAAGTGCAAAATCCCTGAAGTGAAACAGATTCAACTTTTAGAAAAATGGAAAGCAGTTCAGAGTGGTTGTAACCTAGTGAATAACGGTGCCTGGGATTATCGGCTGTCTTCTGTGTTGGTTTCATTTCCAGATAGCAAACATTAGCAGTACAGCCTTTAGGGCTGAGGAGTCAACGGCTGTGCCTTGCCTTTATAACGCAGTGAAGTCTTTCCCATTCGAGTTCAAGGGAACTCCATCCTACAGGTTTTGGGGGACAAAAGTAGTTAATGTCCCCCTTGTTTCTTCTGTTATCCCATCATCTTAATATAAGCTCTCAGCAATTCTTGTCAGAGACACCTTCAAAATATTTCTAGCATCTGACGACTTTTACTACATCCTTCACTTGGATTATTACAATATCTTTCAAAGTGATCTCTCTACCTTATAAATGCATTGCATCTATTTTTAACACTACAGTCACATCTATGATCTCATCTCTATCTCATTTCTCTTTGCTCACAGAGTTCAAGTCATATTTACATGATACAATGGTTACTGATTTTTTCTATGCTTTAAGTGGATATATCTCATGAAATTATTTAAATAATTATAGGACTAGGGCAGGTGTTATATGATTAGACAACTTAGAGGTTAAGGCACTGGCTAAGATGCCTGCATCCCACAAAGGAGTAATTGGGTTCACTTTCCAGGGCTATCTCTTAATTCCAGCTTCCTGCTAATAGAGACCATGGGAGGCAAAAGTGATAGATCAAGCAGTTGGCTAATGTCAACCACATGGGAGACCTAGGCTGAGTTCACAACTTTTAACACTGACTGAGTCAGCCATTATGAATACTCGAAAGGCAGATTTCTTTTTTTTTTCTTTCTGTCTCTGTCCCTCCATGTCTCTTTCTGTCTCATAAATAAATAAATTTTCCTTTAATTGAGTGATATGTGGGCTTGTGCTTGGCACAGGTAGTTAGTATGCTACCTGCAATGCCCGGGGTGCACATTTAGTCCAGAGGTTAAAACTTCACTCAAGTTGCCTGTATCCCATGTTAGAGTGCCTGAGCTTGAGCCCTAGCTCCACTTTCAATTCTAGCTTCCTGCTAATGTCTATCCTGGGAGGTAGCAGAAGAAGGTGCAAGTTCCCTGCTACTCACATGGGAAGTCTGAATTGAGCTCTAAGGTCCATGCTTTGATCTGATTCAACCCCACCTGTTACAGACATTCGGGGAGTGAATTAGTGGATGGAACATCTCTCTCTCTGTTGCTTTGTCTTTAAATAAATAATGGATACATAAATAAAACATTTAAAAATATATGAATTTTAGCTGGAAAGCTGCAAAAACAGCACTCCTCAAGGAAAGTTGCAGTGGAGGCTACATCTGCCAATGGACTTGGACATTTTATGTGATTCTGTGTGTTCATGAAATGAGCAAACAGTGGGATGAAACACTGAAGCTGAATGATGTAATCCACAGGATATTACCAATCCATTTATTTATTTTTGAGATAACATTTTAAAATTTATTCTATAGTCAAAGGCTTAATTCTGTTAAATAAAGAATTCAAAAAGGGATGGGTATTGTGGTATCGCAAGTTAAGCCACCGTCTGCAATACTAGTATCCTATGTGAGTGCCAGTTTGAATACCAGGTGCTCCACTCCCAATCCAGATCCCTGCTAATGCACCTGGGGAAGTAACAGAAGATGGCCCAAGTACTTGGGCCCTGCACCCACATGGGAGACTCAGAAGAAGCTCCTGGCTCCTTGCTTCAGCCTGGCCCAGCTCTGACCATTGGAGCCATCTGAGGAAGGAACCAGTTGATGGAAGATTCTCTCTCATTCTCTCTCTCTCTGAACTCTAACTTCCTATTTATTTCTCTATAACATCCAAATAAAAGAAATAAATTAAAAAAACCCAATATGATATAATAAAGAATTCAACAAGTGAGACAATAGATAGACAGGAATATAGGTAAGGCAAAAGCTATAAATAATAATCAAATAAAAAGATGTCAATTGCACTCATATACAATATGTTCTAAAATATTTACAGATCATTAAAACTATAGTACATAATTCCTATTTTTAAGATTTATAAAGCATAGTTACAGAGAGAGAGGGAAGGAGGGAGGGAGGGAGGGAGAGAGAGAGAGAGAGAGAGAGAGAATCCTCTATCCTATATCCTCTGGTTCACTCCCTAATAGCCAAAAAAGCTGGTACTGGGCCAGGCAGAAGCCAGAAGCATGAAATTACATCACATTCTCTCAAGTGGGTGGCAGGGACTCAAGCACTTTAGACATTTTCTGCTTCTTTCTCAGGCACATTAGCAGAGAGCTTGATCAGATGTGGAGCAGCCTGGAGCTGAACTAGGGACCATAAGGGATGCCAGTGTAACAGGGGTAGCTTAACCCACGGAGCCACAATACCAGCCCCAAAACTATGGTTTTATAGCATTAACCATCTTTTTGACAAAGATCTAACACAAAGCTTGACAAAACTATATTTGCAGCAACATTGTTACAAAAAAACATTTCTTTACTTTGTTGTTGTCATTGTTTTTCTTTTAATTTTAGCTCCCACACATAAGCCAGGACATGAGGTATTTGCCTTTCTGTCTGGCTTACTTCATTCAACACATTGTCCTCCACCTCTAATCATTTGGAAGAAAATGAAATAATATCATTCTTTTTTGTACCTGAATAATATTCTATTGTGTATGTATGTATGTATGTACATGTGTGTCTGTGTGCATACACATTTCTTTTATCCATTCATGTGATTATGGGCATGTTGTTTGATTCTATGAATAGTGCTGCTATAAACATAGTGGTACAGGTATCACTTTGGTAACAATATGTTCATGGCTTTGGGTTATACATAGTGGGGAATCTGGATCATATGCAATTCTATTTCTAGTTTTTAAAGAAATGTCCTTGCTGTTTCCCACAGTGGCTGCGCTAATTTACATTCCCACGAAGAATATGTAAGAATTGCCCTTTCACTAGATCCTTACCAGCATTGTTACTCTCTGTCTTTTGATAATAGCCATTCTTTCTGGGGTGAAGTCAGTAATAATATGGTCTTAGAAGGAATTACTTAATCCAATGCGATTTTCTATATTGTATATTCAGACTCATTCTTGGTCTCTATCTTTCTTTTTTGTAATACTATTTTTATTCTTACTACTTTAGTAAGGAAGCTAGAAGGAAGCTCATAAGGGACCAAACATATTTAAATGTTAATAAATCTCTGTATATAGTAATAACACTATTTCACATTCTGCACTACTTACTTGAAATAGACATTGTGGTAATTTTGTCTCATCTGAATGATTTTAAATCTGATGAAATATCTCTGGCTTCTCTTTGCTAAAACGTGAGATATCTCATATTTTTATGACTGAAAAAAGAAGATATGTTTGACAGTTTACCTAAACTGCTTTTAGAAAGAATCTTCTGCCAAGAAACAATTGAACCACATGTATATTACTAAATATGCATTTATGGACAGATCTCTGAGCTCTGTAAGAAGAATGGCTTACCTGATAAATAACACTGGAAATGTGTTATCATTTAAATATATAGAAGGAATATATTTCTAGTCTCAAGTGCTTGATGTAAATTCAAGTTTCTTTTCAAGCAAAAATGCAATTTAGATGACAACAATCACTTCTCAGCCTTTTGGCTAAGATCAAATGTGGATGACAAAATCTTAGCTTTATTATACTTGAATTTAAAATATGTCTAAAGTAAGTTAGAGGCCAGCGCCGTGACTCAACGGGCTAATCCTCCGCCTTGCAGCGCTGGCACAGTGGGTTCTAGTCCTGGTCAGGGCGCCGGACTCTGTTCCGGTTGCTCCTCTTCCAGGCCAGCTCTCTGCTGTAGCCCGAGAGTGCAGTGGAGGATGGCCCAAGTGCTTGGGCCCTGCACCCCCTGGGAGACCAGGAGAAGCACCTGGCTCCTGCCATCGGATCAGCACAGTGCGCCGGCCACAGCGCGCCAGCTGCAGCGGCCATTGGAGGGTGAACCAATGGCAAAGGAAGACCTTTCTCTCTCTCTCTCTCACTGTCCACTCTGCCTGTCAAAAAATTTTTAAAAAATTAAAATAAAATAAAGTAAGTTAGAATTTTTTTCAGTCTGTTTCAAAAAAATACAAATGTTAGGCTATCCTTCAATGTGCTTCTCTTCATTAATAAAACATGCTGTAAAATGGAAAGTTATAAATTTGAATGACATATGCATTGTCATTAATAAGTAAAATTCATTTATTCATTTATTTGTGTGATTGAAATAATTAAGTAATGGGACATTAGAGAACATAAGATGAGTATAAAAATATAGACTAAAAGTCACTGATATCACCATTTATCAACAGTAGCCCGTTACATGATTCCCTAATGCCTCAATACTTTGTCATTAATTTAAACTAAACATGACCATGGGACTAAATAGTAACTTAATAACTACAGATTCATGTATTCTACAATGAAGTGCATATGCTTTAAGAATATGCATAGTTTTAAATTAAAAGTCTTGAACATTAACTGATTAGTCATTTTAATAAGGAAATTAGAATACAAATTGTTAGGGAACCATTCATGGAGAAAGTAACTGTAGTGGCGTTTGAAAGAAAGTAACTGCACAGTAACACAGCTTGAAAGAAAAGTAGAAATGTAACCACCCTAGCTGGTAAGATTTGAAAAGGGGTGGCCTAACTAGATGGCCTAACCACAAACTGTTGTTGCCATGACTAGGGGACCCTGGGAGGTCAGAATGTGGGCGGGGCTAGCCTCTAGAAACTGTATATAAGGGGACCCTCAGCCGCTGTAAACCAGAGGTTGCTCAGCCTCTCTCCCCAGTCCGTACTGCCTAGTGCCTGCAGGAGTAGGCTTGAGTGATCTCTCCTCCTAGTCGCCTAGACTATCAATAAAGTGTGTTTAGCTTGACCTTTCTCAGTCTGCTCCACTCTTCCTTCACAGCAACCCGGCCAGTTCCCAGAGGGGGAGATCCTGACACAAATATTTTTTTTTTCAATTTTAAAAACTGTATATGTTTATATATATATATATATATATATATATATATATATACACACACATATATATATGCACACACACTGAATATTTATTTATTTATTTGAAAGTCACATTTACACAGAAAGAGAAGGAGAGGCAGAGAGAGACTTCTTCCATCAGCTGGTTTACTCCCCAGTTGGCCACAATGGCCAGATCTGAGTATTTGAATCCAGGAGCCAGGAGCCAAGTCCAAGTATAACCAAGTGGGTTCAGGGGTCCAACAACTTGGTAACATTCTACTGCTTTCCCAGGCCACAGCAGAGAGCTGCAGTGGAAGTGGAGCAGCCAGGACTGCAGAAGCAAAACGTAAGTACAATGAAAAAAAAGTTAAGCTTGTTCCAGAACAAGCCAACCAAGTAAAACTGTCGACTGGGCTATGATCCATAAAAGAAGTTGAATCCAAATGGAAATGTGAGCTACTATTTAGATCATTTTAATTCTTTCCTCAAGTAACTGAGTTGGAGATGGAATGATGAGGACAGGCAATTGGAGCAGAACTGAAAGAAAAGCAGAAATGTCAGTGCACAGACAGGTGCATCCATGAAAACCACAAGGGATTAAGGCAAGGCATTTATAAACAGATGCCCTGATGAAGTAGAAGTTATGGAGTGAAGAGTTGATCTTACAGAGTGAACATTGAAGAGTTAACAGAAGTCACAGGTAGAGTCTAGGCAGAGTTACAAAGAACAAACTAAATTTTTGTTATGAAGTTTAGCATTTCCCTCTGTTTTGGAGATGTTTGAAGAACATACACAAATCCATGAAACCATTTTAATTCAAGGTGTGTGGTCCAGTCATATCCTAGCCCTGGAAACCATGAATGTGGCCATACCATGCTGGGGCTGATTTTCCTGTCTTTTCCATTTCCACAGGTACCTTTACAATAAGGTACTCATCATATGATGAGTTGAGGTTACCCCTCACGTTAGTGTTCTGAGGTTACTGTAATAAATTGCCACACATTTAATGGATTCAATTCACATATATCTTATATTTATGGAGCATATCAGTCCTAACATGGATTTTGCAGGGCTGAAATCAAGTTGTTCCCCAAGTTGCATTTCTTCTCTCAGGAAGGTGCCAGGAGACAATCCATTCACTTGCCTTTTCCAGCTTCTAGTTTTCCTTTTTTATCCTCTGACTCTGTCTTTTGATAAGGCCCTGGTGATTACATTAGGCCCATCCAATCTCCTCATTTCAAGACAATGATATCTGAAAAGTTCTTTCTGCCATGGAAGGTAAAATCTTCACAAATTTCAAGCATTAGGAGGTGGACATCCTCAAATGGTCATTATTCTGCCTATCACACCTTACTCTTCAAGAATCCTGCTGGAAAAAATTATTAGCTAGAGAAAATGCAGTTATTTAACCTACAAAAGAAATTGTTACAGCAGACAAGCAAGTCTTGTAAAATTTGGAAGATTAAGTAAGGCTGTTTACCATCTAAGAAAAGAATGGGTCCAACTTCACATTACATGTAAAGAAGAAAAGAGCACAACCAGTGATGTGGAATAAGAAGTAGGTTCAAAGGAGAGACATTTTGCTCAGATGGTGGCAGCAGAATATGCACATTAGAGATGAAATAGATAATCAATGGTAAGTTATTTTTGGGAAAAAATGTATTGAAACCATTATGAAAACATTTTCATTTTAGTATATAATATTTGACTTTCTAACATGATTATAGTGCTAGAATGCAGTGAATAAAGGATTAGAGATAAATTTTTAGATAGATATTACAATATGAAGTCACGAATTTCCAAGAAAGACCCAAACTGATGGAATAAACAAAGGGGAATATAAAAATACTGAATTTTCCTTCAAATATTAAAAAGATGATTCATTTGTGACTACAGATGTAAATAGTGAAAATATGTTCATCTTCACATATCATGTAAATTAGAACAAGAGTGCTATACTATAGTAACAAACAGGTAAGATAAAGGAAATACAGAATTCTGTTTGATTTGAAGGCCTCTTTTGGACTAATTTTTATATAATTAATGGAAAAGTAGTAGGTTCATATCAACCAAAGACATGTAACTCAGAAGCAAGAAAAGAACAGACTTATTTTAATATTTACTTAATATTTGAAAGGCAGGGTTACCGAGGTAGGGGGAAAGACACAGATAAAGAGTGAGAGAGGAGAGTGGGGTGTGTGTGTGTGTGGAGAGAGAGAGAGAGAGAGAGAGAGAGAGGAAGAGAGAGAGAGAGAGAGAGAGAGAGAGAGAGAGAGAGAGATCAAGAGCGCATGAGCCTCTATGTGCTGGTTCACTCCTCAAATGGCAAAAGCCAGGAATCTGGAACTCAATCCAGGTCTCCCAGATGGGTGACAGGGGCTTTTTCAGGTGCATCAAAGGGGAGTTGGATAGGACATGGAACAGCTAGGACTTGAAAAGTTGCTCACAAGGAATGGTAGCATCACCAGCAGTGGCTTATCCTGCTGCATCACAACACCATTCCCCAAACAGACTATTTGAAAACAAAATATATTGTGAATCCCATTCTCTTTGAAATGAGACAATAGATGATAAAATACTCAGTGTGAGAAATGATAGGAAATAATTAAATAAAAATTTGCTATGTGACAGATACTGTTTGCCAATTAATACCTGTAACAAGTCTACACCATAATGTGAGAATACTAAAGTGAAGAGCAGTTAAATGTTTGTAGTTTCAGATATATAAATTGATTGTTGGAATGGTGAGGATCAAACATGGTATTTCTATTCTTACCATTAGTTGCTGAAACTTTGTATTAAATATCTTTGCCGGGCGGAGCCAAGATGGCGGATAGTGAGGACGTGCACCATAGTTTGGGAAAATAAAGTTTCATAAAAGTGGAATAACTGTAGCCTCAGGAAAAGATTCAAGAAAAAAACTGCAGAGGAAACACTTCCGGATCTAGTGGATGTGACACAGAGGACCTCCAGGGAGCCCACCACATGGAAACCCAACCGCGGGAGACCAGCCTCAGAATCTCCCCAGCACGGGAACCAACGGGAGGTAAGACAAAGGCGTCAGAAAGTCAGAAACCTGAGACATTGGGGGGGGAAAGCAGAGGCCTCTGAGCAAAACAAAGAGCAGGCACCATTTTACATATGTAAAGCGCCACCAAGGAGTTCACAAACTCAGTCACCTTGGAACTTCAGTGAAATTTGAAAACACATTGAGGGCTGCATAAACTCTTTGTGTGGTCCCAGGGGTAGATCAAACGAATACTTTGAGGCCAGATTTCAACTACACTCAATTCCACTCACCTGAACCTAATAACTTCCCAACTGAGTCAAAAAAAAAAAAAAAAAAAAAAGAGAGAGAGAGAGAGAGAGAGCAAGCCAGCAAGGAGCAAGGGAGAGAACAATCTGGGTGAGTCGCTTTTTGCACAGCCTTAAACCCGAAGAATCAAGCGGAGCTCTCTGGCCACACCCATCACAGCCTCTAAGGATCCATCAAAGCAGACAACCCACTTAGAGGCATAGTATAACGAGAAAAAATCACCACAGCCAAAAAAAAAAAAAAACCAAAAAAAAAAACCACATAAATTATCTCCAACATGCCAAACAACAAACTTAGAAACCTAGGTAACAAGAGCAAGGAAGACACTATAATGCCCCCAAATGAACAAGACACCCCAATCCAAGATTATGAAGATGAAGAGATAGAGGAAATGCAAGAAGCGGATCTCAAAAAATTGATAAGAACATTAAGAAGTTCTCAAAAACAAATTCCTGAACTACAGAAATCCTTCACGGACAAGATAGAAAATCTCTCTCATGAAAATGAAATATTAAGGAGGAATCAAAATGAAATGAAACAACTAGTAGAACATGAAACTGTGATAGTGATAAGAAATCATAATGAAATGAAGAACTCAATAGATCAAATAACAAACACATTAGAAAGCCTTAAAAACTAAATGGGTGAAGCAGAAGAGAGAATATCGGAATTAGAAGACAGAGAACAGGAAAGGAAACAGTCAAATCAAAGAAAAGAAGGAGAAATCAGAAATCTAAAAAATACTGTCAGGTATCTACTGGATACTATTAAAAAACCCAACATTCGGGTTCTAGGAGTTCCTGAAGGCATGGAGAGGGAGAAAGGACTAGAAGGCCTTTTTAGTAGGATACTAGCAGAAAATTTCCCAGGTTTGGAGAAGGACAGAGACATCCTAGTACAGGAAGCTCATAGAACCCCTAATAAACATGATCAAAAGAGATCCTCACCACGACACATCGTAATCAAACTCACCACAGTGAAACACAAAGAAAAGATCCTAAAATGTGCAAGAGAGAAATGCCAGATTACTCTCAGAGGATCTCCAATTAGACTCACAGCTGACTTCTCACCAGAAACCTTACAAGCTAGGAGAGAATGGCGAGATATAGCCCAGGTACTAAGAGAGAAAAACTGCCAGCCCAGAATATTATATCCTGCAAAGCTCTCATTTGTGAATGAAGGTGAAATAAAGACCTTTCACAGCAAACAGAAATTGATAGAATTTGTCGCCACTCGTCCAGCCCTGCAAACAGATGCTTAAAGATGTGTTACATACAGAAACACAGAAACACGATAACCAATATGAAAGAAGATAAAGGAAGGAAACCTCACAGCAAAAGATCACAGGAGTCTCAAACCATATATTAAAAAATATCTTTGGCAAATGGCAGGGCAAAGTTACTCCTTCTCAATAGTTACATTGAATGTTAATGGCTTGAACTGTCCAGTTAAAATACACCGATTGGCAGATTGGGTTAAGGAACAAAACCCATCTTTTTGCTGCTTACAAGAAACTCATCTTTCCAACAATGATGCATACAGACTGAAAGTGAAAGGCTGGAAAAATATATACCATGCCAACAGAAATGAAAAAAGAGCGGGCGTAGCCATCTTAATATCGGACAACATAAACTTTACCACAAAAACTGTCAGGAGAGACAAAGAGGGGCACTATTTAATGATTAAGGGATCCATTCAACAGGAAGATATAACGATTATCAATGTATATGCACCTAATCCCAGGGCACCAGCTTATTTAAAAGACTTGTTAAGGGACTTAAAGGGAGACTTAGACCCCAATACAATAGTACTGGGGGACTTCAATACTCCACTCTCAGAGATAGACAGATCAACAGGACAGAAGATCAGTAAGGAGACAGTAGATTTAAAGGACACTATAGCCCAAATGGATCTAACAGATATCTACAGAACATTTCATCCTACATCTAAGGACTTTACATTCTTCTCAGCAGTACATGGAACCTTCTCTAGGATTGACAACATACTAGGCCATAAAGCAAGTCTCAGCAAATTCAAAAGAATTAGAATCATACCATGCAGCTTCTCAGACCACAAAGGAATGAAATTGGAAATTAGCAAATCGGGAATCCCTAGAGCACGTGTAAACACATGGAGATTGAACAACATACTCCTGAATGAACAATGGGTCATAGAAGAAATTAAAAGAGAAATAAAAAATTTTCTGGAAGTAAATGAGGATAAAAGCACAACATACCAAAACCTATGGGATATAACAAAAGCAGTGTTAAGAGGAAAGATTATATCAATAGGTGCCTACATCAAGAAATTGGAAAGGCACCAAATAGATGAGCTTTCAAGTCATCTCAAGGATCTGGAAAATCTGCAGCAAACCAAACCCACACACAGTAGGAGAAGAGAAATAATTAAAATCAAAGAAGAAATCAACAGGATTGAATCCAAAAAAACATTACAAAAAATCAGCCAAACAAGGAGCTGGTTTTTTGAAAAAGTAAACAAAGTTGACACCCCATTGGCCCAACTCATTAAAAAAGAAGAGAAAAGACCCAAATCAATAGGATCAGAGATGAAAAGGGAAACGTAACAACAGACACCACAGAAATAAAAAGAATCATCAGAAATTACTACAAGGACTTGCATGCCAGCAAACAGGGAAATCTATCAGGAATGGACAGATTCTTGGACACATACAACCTACCTAAATTGAGCCAGGAAGACATAGAAAACCTAAACAGACCCATAACTGACACAGAAATTGAAACAGTAATAAAGGCCCTCCCAACAAAGAAAAGCCCAGGACCAGATGGATTCACTGCTGAGTTCTACCAGACATTTAGAGAAGAACTAACTCCAATTCTTCTCAAACTATTCAAAACAATTGAAAAAGAGGGAATCCTCCCAAATTCTTTCTATGAAGCCAGCATCACCTTAATTCCTAAGCCGGAAAAAGAGGCAGCATTGAAAGAGAATTACAGACCAATATCCCTGATGAACATAGATGCAAAAATCCTCAATAAAATTCTGGCCAATAGAATGCAACAACACATCAGAAAGATCATCCACCAAGTGGGATTTATCCCTGGTATGCAGGGATGGTTCAATGTTTGCAAAACAATCAACGTAATACACTACATTAACAGGCTGCAGAAGAAAAACCATATGATTCTCTCAATAGATGCAGAGAAAGCATTTGATAAAATACAACACCCTTACATGATGAAAACTCTAAGCAAACTGGGTATGGAAGGAACATTCCTCAATACAATCAAAGCAATATATGAAAAGCCCACGGCCAATATCCTATTGAATGGGGAAAAGTTAGAAGCATTTCCGCTGAGATCTGGTACCAGACAGGGATGCCCACTCTCACCACTGCTATTTAATATAGTTCTGGAAGTTTTGGCCAGAGCTATTAGGCAAGAAAAAGAAATTAAAGGGATACAAATTGGAAAGGAAGAATTCAAACTATCCCTCTTTGCAGATGTTATGATTCTTTATTTAGGGGACCCAAAGAACTCTACTAAGAGACTACTGGAACTCATCGAAGAGTTTGGCAAAGTAGCAGGATATAAAATCAATGCACAAAAATCAACAGCCTTTGTATACACAGGCAATGCCATGGCTGAGGAAGAACTTCTAAGATCAATCCCATTCACAATAGCTACAAAAACAATCAAATACCTTGGAATAAACTTAACCAAGGACGTTAAAGATCTCTACGATGAAAAATACAAAACCTTAAAGAAATAGAAGAGGATACCAAAAAATGGAGAAATCTTCCATGCTCATGGATTGGAAGAATCAATATCATCAAAATGTCTATTCTCCCAAAAGCAATTTATATATTCAATGCATTACCAATCAAGATACTGAAGACCTTCTTCTCAGATCTGGAAAAAAATGATGCTGAAATTCATATGGAGACACAGAAGACCTCGAATAGCTAAAGCAATCTTGTACAACAAAAAAAAAGCTGGAGGCATCACAATACCAGACTTCAAGACATACTACAGGGCAGTTGTTATCAAAACAGCATGGTACTGGTACAGAAACAGATGGATAGACCAATGGAACAGAATAGAAACACCAGAAATCAATCCAAACATCTACAGCCAACTTATATTTGATCAAAGATCCAAAACTAATCCCTGGAATAAGGACAGCCTATTCAATAAATGGTGCTGGGAAAATTGGATTTCCACATGCAGAAGCCTGAAGCAAGACCCATACCTTTCACCTTACACAAAAATTCACTCAACATGGATTAAAGACTTAAATCTATGACCCGAAACCATCAAATTATTAGAGAGCATTGGAGAAACCTTGCAAGATATAGGCACAGGCAAAGACTTCTTGGAAAAGACCCCAGGAGCACAGGCAGTCAAAAACAAAATTAACATTTGGGATTGCATCAAATTCAAAAGTTTCTGTACTTCAAAAGAAACAGTCAGGAAAGTGAAGAGGCAACCGACAAAAAGGGAAAAAAATACTTGCAAACTATACTACAGATAAAGGGTTGATAACCAGAATCTACAAAGAAATCAAGAAAATCCACAACAACAGAACAAGCAACCCACTTAAGAGATGGGCTAAGGACCTCAATAGACATTTTTCGAAAGAAGAAATCCAAATGGCCAACAGACACATGAAAAAATGTTCAAGATCACTAGCAATCAGAGAAATGCAAATCAAAACCACAATGAGGTTTCACCTCACCCCGGTGAGAATGGCTCACATTCAGAAATCTACCAACAATAGATGCTGGAGAGGATGTGGGCAAAAAGGGACACTAACCCACTGTTTGTGGGAATGCAGACTGGTTAAGCCACTATGGAAGTCAGTCTGGAGGTTCCTCAGAAACCTGAACATAACCCTACCATACAACCCAGCCATCCCACTCCTTGGAATTTACCCAAAGGAAATTAATTTGGCTAATAAAAAAGCCTTCTGCACATTAATGTTTATTGCAGCTCAATTCACAATAGTCAAGACCTGGAACCAACCCAAATGCCCATCAACAGTAGACTGGATAAAGAAATTATGGGACCTGTACTCCATAAAATACTATACAGCAGTAAGCAACAATGAAACCCAGTCATGTGCAACAAGATGGAGGAATCTGGAAAACATCATGCTGAGTGAAATAAGCCAGTCTCAAAGAGACAAATTTCATTTGTTTTCCCTGATCGGCGACAACTGTGCACCAAAGGGGAAAACTGTTGAAGTGAAATGGACACTATAAGAAACAATGACCTGATCAGCTCTTGTCCTGACTCTAGATGTACAATGTAATACTTTATCCTTTTTAGTATTTGTTCTTGTTGTTGTTGTTGTTCTAGTACTAGTGGTTGAAATCTGAATAAACACAGAATTATTCTTAGATGTTTAAATTTTAATTGAAAAGTGATCCCTGTTAAATTTCAGAGTGGAAAAAGAGAGGGAGGAGATGTACAATTTGGCACATGCTCAATCAGACTTGCCCCAAATGATGGAGTTAGAAATGTGCCAGGGGATTTCGATACAATCCCATCAAAGTGGCATGTACCAATGCCATCTCACTAGTCCAAGTGATCAATTTCAGTTCACAACTGATGGCTCTGATAGGTCTAAGAATCAAAGGGATCACACAAACAAGACAAGTGTCTGCTAATACTAACTGGTAGAATCAAAAAGGGAGAGAAAGATTCAACACGGGAAGCGGGATCCACAGCAGACTCATAGAATGGCAGACGTCCTAAACAACACTCTGGCCTCAGAATCAGCCCTTAAGGCATTCAGATCTGGCGGAAGAGCCCATGAGAGTATAGCAGGCATGGAAAGCCAAGATACCATGGAAAAAAAAAAAAAAGACCTAAATGAGTGATCTCTGTGAGTGAGATCCCAGTGGAAAGAACGGGGCCATCAAAGAAGGAGGTACCCTTCTCCGAAGGGAGGAGAGAACTTCCACTTTGACTATGACCCTATCAGAATAAGATCAAAGTCAGCGAACTCTAAAGGCTTTCATAGCCCTGGCAACTCATGACTAGAGCCTAGGGAGATTACTGATGCCATGAACAGGAGTGTCAAATTGTTAAGTCAGCAACAGGAGTCACTGTGTACTTACATCCCATGTGGGATCTGTCCTTAATGTGTTGTCTAATGTGTAGCGATGCTATAACTAGTACTGAAACAGTATTTTTACACTTTGTGTTTCTGCGTGGGTACAACTGATGAGATCTTTACTAATTATATACTGAACCAATCTTCTGTACATAAAGATAATTTGAAATGAAAAAAAAAACCTGTTGTTAAATTGGAAATGGCATAGAAAATTCATTAATTTTTTTAAAAAAATATTATGTAGGATCTCTGCCTTTAATGTGCTGTACACTCTTATTTAATGCTATAACTAGTACTCCAACAGTATTTTTTTTTTTCACTTTGTGTTGCTATATGGGGGCAAACTGTTGAAATCGTTACCTAATATGTACTAAACTGATCTTCTGTATATAAAGAGAATTGAAAATGAATCATGATGTGATTGGAAGGGAAGAGGGAGCGGGAAAGGGGAGGGTTGTGGGTGGGAGGGAAGTTTTGGGAGGGGGAAGCCATTGTAACCCATAAGCTGTACTTTGGAAATTTATAGTCATTAAATAAAAGTTTAATTTAAAAAAAAATATCTTTGCCACCCTGAAGAATAAAAATTTGAATTACATGCTCCTTAACGTCCATTCCAGAACCAATATTCCATAAATGTTTGTGTAGCTGGAATGAGAACATGACTTCTATTTATCTCTTTTGTAATAAAATTGTGATAAAACAAAGGATTGTTCTATTATCTTTTAAAAAGACATAGTTCAAAACAAATACAGGGAACACAAACCATGTAGTAAAGCCTGATTCTTAGTTACTGTCTAAATAGTGTCAGTAGTTAGGTTTATGCCTGTCTTTCACATTTTATTTTGTCTAATTCCTTATGGAATATATTCGAAATGGAAACAGTCAGACCTTATGATATCCAAGCAGTCAGAGAATTTAACAGAAGACAATGATTCTCTGTACTCCAATTAAAGGGAAAAAAGACAAAGAAAAAAGAAAAACAACAGTAAAAGCGACAAACAGAAGAAAAGCAGTATATCAACACATTTTTTTGTCAATGTCCATGGTTCTCAAACCTATTGTACAATTGAATCATGTAAAGTACTTTTCAATATCACCAGTACCTGGACCTCCCTACCCTGAAATGTTGTTTCATTTGGTCTGTCATGAGAATAAATGATCTATGTTTTTAAATATCACTTTCATTTTTATCTATTATGGATACTGGTATAAGAACTTCACCAAAATCAGTGATGTAATATGGTCCTCTCAGCTAGGCCGAGCCAAAGTACTTATTACTATTACAGTAGATTAGTAGGATAAAAATGATTTCTTTAATGGACAAGAGACACACCTGACATTTGAGTATGTGAAATCTTCGATATGCATGACAAAAAATAAAACACTGGTGCCATGTGATTAAAAACATAAGCACGGTTTATTCTTTTTAAAAAGGTTGTAGCTACCAATACCATCTGGATAAAGAGTCTTGTAATTCCTGGAATGCATATTTTCAATATTTTCCATGGTTGTAACGGATGAAAATATTTCTAGATTATAAATTTCCAAATGGCTAATGCAGAAAACATTGTTGTTGACTGTTAAAAGTCAGAGGCTGAAGAAGGGAACACAATGGGAATTTTTGCTTTTTCCCTCATGCTTTATAATTGTAGAAGGGCTATATGTAGGCTGTGTCTTCTACACGGCTTTATATTTATATTCCTTCTAGGCTTCCAGGATGTTGTTATTCATTCTGCTAAAATTGTCTTAGGTAGACAAAGGAAACACCCAAAATACAGTAACTCTTCTTGTGCTGCTTAATTCAAAGGAATGTCCCTATGGTTTTGGTTTACAATTTAAAAATTAGCATTATTATTACTGAAAAAATCACTTCGAAGACAACTTTAGATAAATACTTTGTATTTGCAGTTTTTGTGTGAATCTCCCCACAGACTCAGTATTTCTATATCTTCAGTGATATTTAGAAATTAACTAGATCTTTGGTTACACACTTAGATGGTGATGTGTGACCAAGCGAATTGTGTTCCAATTTCAGAACGATGGCATTGAGCCATGCTGAAGCCAAGAACCATGAGCTTTGTTCAGGCCTCCCACTTGGGTGGCAGTGACCCAAACACTTGAGTAATTTTCAGAAGTTATTCTTAAGTTATTAGCAGAGATCTGGATTGGAAGTAGAGCAGCCAGAACATGAACTGGAGCCCATATGGAAAGCCAGTGTCTGGGCAACAGCTTTAATCAGTATGCCGTAACATCAGCCTCTCCAGGAGTCTTGTTATCCTCTTTGTCAAAGAGCAAAAAATTCTGAATGTATGGTCATTTACATTAGGATTCCCTTAGCTTGCATATTCTTTGGATTTGAATAATTGTATAATGATATGTATATACATATATACATATATACATGTAAATATATGTATATATTTATAAATGTATCATAGAGAATAGGCTCACTGCTATAGAAGTCTTCTGTATTGTACCTATTTATGCCTCCCTTTAAACAAATCCCTGAAAACCACTTATATTTTTACTATCTTCATTGTTTTGCCTTCTTCAGAATGCCATATGGGTGAAATGATACCATGTATAATCTTTTCAGATTGGTTGCTTTCACTTTGTATTATGAGTTTAATGATCCTCGTGTGTAACATGATAGTACACTTTTGAATATTGAGTAAATTTGCCTGTAAGGTTGTACCATAACTAATTTATCCAATTACCCAACAAAGCACATCTTAATTTCTTAGTGTCTTCATTTATAATTATGCAGTTGCAAACATCAATATGTAGATTAATCTGTGGACATAATCCAAACTCATCTGGGAAAATACCAATAAGTGTGATTGCATGCTAGGAGTATATTTATACTGGTAAGAAACTGCCAAACTATCTCCCAAAGTCAAAACACCATTTTTTTTTTATTTCCAACAGCAATGAATGAGATATTCTCTTGACCCACATCTTTGCCAGAATATGGCATTGTCAGTTTATTGGATTTTTGCCAATTCAAGAGGTTTTTTTTTAGCAGCATTTTGCTGTTTTAATTTGTAATTCCCTGATGACATATGATGTTGAATATCTTTTCATGTTCTTATTTGATAGCTATATATCTGCCTTGTTGAAGTGTCTATTAACACTCGTCTTCCCATTTGTTAATTTAGTTGCTGATTTTCTTTAAAAAATTATTTTTGTATTTGAAACCCAGAGTTACCAAAGGAGAGACAGATCTTCCATTTGACGGTTCATTCCAGAAATGGTTGCATCAGTCAAGGCTGGGCCAGGCCAAAGTCAGGAGCCAGAAACCAGGATCTTTACTCAAGTCTCCCACATGGGTGAAGGGGCTCAAGGACTTAGGACATCTTCCACTGTTTTCCCAGTGCATTAGTAGGGAGCTGGATCAGAAGTGGAGTAGCCTGACTCAAACCAGCACCTAGATGGGATGCCAGCTTTGCAGGCAGCAGCTTAGCATTTTATTCCACAACATTGGCCTCAGTTGTTGATTTTCTTATTGCTGAATTTTAAGATTGCAACTTGGTTTATATTTAGCATTGAGGCGACCTTAAAAAGGTGAACAAATTGCTATGGGAAAAACAAGTATACGTGGTACTATTCCATGTTCAGTTTATCAAAATTCTAATTTTATACACACACACACACACACACACACACACACACATATATATATATATATATATATATATATATATATATATATATTTACTGACCTTGGAGAAACAGAGAGTAGCAAGTATAATGATATATAATTTCAGAATGCATTGGCGATTCAATTTCATTTGAAAGCCATTGACATTACATTGTGAATAAGTAAGGTAATAAGTAAGGTAATTCTGAAGAAATTCAAGTGATAGCATGCTAATAATAAAGCATGATCATATTTACTAAACTGCTGGGTTTTAGTCCACCCGTACAAGGATGGACTGGGTCTGAGGAAAGGTAAGTGCGCCGCTCACCTGTTCCCCAGCCTCCCGATCCCGGAGATAATCAGATGCAGCGGGGAGCCAAGTCTAGCAAGGACTCATTTACTTTGTGCGTAACAGAGCCTTTTAAAGCACAAAACTGCAGAGTCATTGGGGCAGGACTAAGGACCAACCAATCACTTAAACGGTCATTTTATGGGGGGATTTCTATAGGACTAGCCATATGTCTATACACTTGTTACTAGTTTTGTTACCTCCCCTGATGTTGCATAGCCAATTAGTTTTAGTGGTAAACAACTTTGGATTCCGCCCACATTGCTTCCTTTGGGCACCATCTTTGAATTGCTTCATGTAACTAATTTCCCCACACTAAACAACCAAAAATGATTAGGAATAAGATTACGTTCATTCAGTCCTTCAAGAAGCCGATCCTGAGATGTTGTCATATGTCTCACAGATTTGTTGAGACAAAATTCTTATAAAATTTAGAGAGCAGAAGAAGCCAACACAAATAGATGTTACATTGTGATGTAAATACAGCACCCATGAAATGGGAAGAGGAAAAGGATAAGTAGGGTAATAAAAGACACAGACACCATTACAACTTTGAGAAAATTTAAGCCAAGAGGTACTCAGGGTCAAAGTTATAAATATAATTGGGTTCTTCAATGGCTTATTGCACTGGGCTAGGGGAGGATAGTTAAAAAAAAGTGGAGAGAGTGAAATTTCAGGGAAAAGTTAGGGAGAAAACTGAGGTGGAAATTCTATGGAAAGAAGAGTGATGCTGTGGATCTAATTGTAGGATATGACCGCACAACATGAGCATGGACACAACAAAGGACCCCAGAACTGAGAACCTAAAGCCAGCTTTGGATAGTGAGGTTAGACTGGACTTGCAGCAGCCCTTGCCACATTGATATAGTAGTGGGGAGGACCTAGCATGAGTCATGCCTGGAGCCCAGTCAGGGACAGGGTACCTGCCAACTTAGATTAAAAAATAGGTGCATTTCTCTTTCCCAATCCCAGCAACCAGCAACCATCTGAGAGAAGATGGATGCCATTTTGGACATACATAACAGCTGCACAGCTCGTGCCTGCATGCCCAGTAACCAGCTGAGAGGAGACGCCAGAGTCTGGCTGGGAGGATTGAAAGCAGGGGTTGGGCATCCATGTAGAACCGTGAAGTGTCCCCAGGCTCCCAACACATCACAGGCTCTGGGGCTCAAAATGCCAAAGTGAAGCACCCACAGGCAAATGGTTCAGAGAGGTTCTCTGCTTCTCTGTGGACAGGACCAGTTAGGGACAAGAGCAGAGCACATCTTTGGCACACCATGACTGTGGGAGCCTTGTGTGATGAGATTGTGGAAACACTATGACTGACAGAGAGGGTGCAGGGTATATCTGGGTCTCTGGGAAAATACTGTGAGCTGCTCCACATACTTAGACATCTCTGATCCCCTGGGGTGGGTCATTGCAATGGGATATGTGCTCACACTGAGGACTGCAAGGGTTCTTTTTGTGATTCTTAAAGCTGTGCACATGACTATATTGCACCCACTGTGGGCTAAATCCCTCCCACGTGATAACAAAAAAAAAAAAAAAGAGGAGATCTACCATGCTCAAGTGGAGATCTACCGTGCCCAAGTGCTCCACCATGGAGCACTGCCCAGAGATGCCTGGCCACACCCTGCATAAACCTCTGGATATTCACTGAAAGAGCAGACACTTCTCTAAGCTACAGAGGCAGAGTCCAAAGATAAACGTCATCCGAGGAAAAAACCAACAAGTATCTCCACAAATGCCTAAAAATAAATGTAGAAATTCAAGAAGCAAGTAAAAGGAAGACACATGACCACCCCAAAGCAACTCAACAATACTGCAATATTAGAATGTAAAGTTGAAGAGATTGAGGAAATGTCTGAAATGGCATTCAAAAGATTAATCATATGATTACTCAAAGCAATCAAAGCCAATCTGCAACCTACAGAAAGCCATACATGACATGAATGGAAAATTTTTTCACGAAAGTGAAAATTTAAAGGGAAATCAAGATGAAATATTAGAAATGAGCAATTCAGGCCAGCGCCGTGGCTCACTAGGCTAATCTTCTGCCTGAGGAGCCGGTACCCTGGGTTCTAGTCCCGGTTGGAGTGCTGGATTCTGTCCTGGTTGCTCCTCTTCCAGTCCAGCTCTCTGCTATGGTCCGGGAAGGCAGTAGAGGATGGCCCAAGTCCTTGGACCCTGCACCCACATGGGAGACCAGGAGGAAGCACCTGGCTCCTGGCTTCGGATCGGGGGAGCACGCTGGGCGTAGTGGCCATTTGGGGGGTGAACCAACAGAAGGAAGACCTTTCTCTGTGTTTCTCTCTCTCTCACTGTCTAACTCTGCCTGTCAAAAATAAATAAATAAATAAATAAATAAAATAAGGAAATGAGCAATTCAATAGATCAAAGAAAAAAAATGTTGTAGAAACCCTTACCTATAGACTTGGTGAGGCAGAAGAAAGAATACCCAAGCTAGAAGAAAAATCTGGAAAATTTTCAGATTGACCACTAAAAAAGGAGAAATTTGAAAAATTAATAATAGTATGGGAGATTTATGGGATACTATCAAGTGATCCAGCATGCAGATCTTAGGAGTTCCTGAAGGTGTGAAAAAAGAGGATGGATTAGAAGACTTATTCAGTGAAATAATTACAGAAAACTTCCCTAATTTAGAGAAAGGGAAATCCAAGTATATAAAGCACATAGAACTTTAAATAGATACAACCAGAAAAGATCTTCACAATGACACACTGTAGTCACAATTTCAAAAGTAAAAGTAAAGAAAAGATTCTAAAATGTGCACAAAAGAAATGCCAGATTACCTTCAGAGGATCCCTAACTAGACACACAGCTCACTTCTCATCAGAAACCTTACTGCCTAGGAGAGAATGGTGAGACACAGTCCAAGTTTTAAGAGAAGAAAAAAAAAAGCTATCAACCCAGAATATTGCTCCCTGTGAAGCTCTCATTTTTGAATGAAGGTGAAACAAATACTTTCAAAACAAACAGAAATTGAAAGAATTTGTCATCACTCCTGTGGAAACACAAGAGACCCAAATATCTAAATCAATCTTATACAACAAAATCAAAACCTGGGGTATCAAAATACCAAATTTCAGGGCAAATTATTGGGTAGTTTTAATTAAAACAGCCAGAAAAGTATGTATAGACCAATGGAACAGAATGGAAATGAATCTACACATCTAAAACCAACTTATCTCTGACAAAGGAGCTAAATTCAATCCCTGGGGCAAGGATAGTGTCTTCAAATAATGACACTGGAAAAACTGGATTGCTGCATGCAGAAGTTTTAAACTGGACTCCTATATTACACCTTACACAAAAATCCACACAAAATGAATCAAAGACCTAAATCTGTGACCTAATATCATCAAATTACTAGAGAACATTGGGGAAACCTTAGAAGACATAAGCATAGTAAAAGACTTCTTGGAAAAGGTCCCCAAAGCACATGCCTGTGCCAAAACTGGCAAATGTGATTACATGAAACTGAGAGGCTTCTGCACTGACAAAGAAATATTTAACAGAGTAAATAGGCAACTAACTAAATGAGAGGAAATATTGCAAACTATGCAGTTGATAAAGGATTAATATCCAGAATCTATAAAGAACTCACGAAAATTCAACAACAACAAAATGAACAGTCCAGTTAAGAAATGGGCAGAGGACTTGAACAGGAAATTTTTAGTCATGGAAATGCAGATGGCATAACAGACAGATGACAAAAATGCTCAGGATCACTAACCATCAGGGACATGCAAATCAAACCCACAATGTGGTTTCACCTCACTCCAGTTAGACAGACTTTCAAACAGAAATCAACACACTACAAATATTGGCAAGGATGTTAGATGAAAGATACCTTATTCCACTGTTGGTGAGAATGTAAACTTGTTCAGCCACTGTGGAAGACAGTTTGGAGATTATCAGAAATCTGAATATAGACCTAGCATATGACTCAGCCATGCCACTACTGGAAATTTACCTAAATGAAAAGAAATCAGCATGTGAAAGAGTGCTCTATACCCCCATGTTTATTGCAGATCAATTCACAATAGCTAAGATATGGAGCCAACCCAGAAGTTCACCAAGTGTAGAATGGATAAAGAAATTATGGTGTGTATATATATATATATATATATATATATATATATATATATTATATATACCCAGTGTTAAAAATGAAATACTGTCATTTGCAACAAAATGAATACAACTGGAAACAATTATACCCAGTCCCCCAAAAGACAAATATCATATATTCTCCCTGATCAGTGGTCATGAATAAAGTACCTAAAAGGTAACCTACAGAAGTGAAATTAACATTTTGAGATGTGATAATTTTGAATAGACTCTGTCTCAACTATTGATGTATAGTGTATTTTACTTTTTTTTCCCCTCATACTATTTTTTAAATTCTTTACTTAGTGTAGGGTTAATCTTATGAGTATAAAAGTAACTGAAAATAGAACTTTGTAAAAAGTAGGAGTGGGGATAGGGGAGAGAAGAGGAAGAAGGGTGGGAATGTGGATGGGAAGAATGTTAGGATGGAATGAATCACTGTGTTCCTAAATTTGTTTATATGAAATGTATGAAGTTGGTATGCCTTAAATAAAGCATTCCTAAATAAAACATAAATATAAATAGTACTATTTAATATGCAATTGGTCATAGACCCTTTTGAGTAACTAATAAAGTTATATTTTTTGTAAAACGTGAGCATATTATTCATGGCATATTGTTATAAATTTAATTGCACTGAAATTTATTGTTATCACATAGCAAAAAAAAAAAATAAATCCTGACAGAGTTATATCATCTTCAGTTTCATTTTTTGTCAAAAATGTGAATTTCACTTCAAAAAGGTAAATAAAAAATTCTCAAAATCAAAAGTCAACTCCATATCTATTCACAAGTGAATTTCAATAGGAAACAGCTGTAGTTTTGTTTACATAAGAAATTGATGTTTCAAGCAATTTTTTTTTTCATTACAACTCACAAGTGATCTTTTATATTTAGTTGCCTTTGATTTTTCATTTTTAGTATAAGTGATGAAATCTCTCCTTTAGTGTTACTCACAGTAGCAATCAATATGAGAGCTCCTAGCCTTTCATTTGCCTGACAACCACAGCCTTATGGCAAGAATCACTTGAATTCACAACATTTTTTTTTTGTGTTAAAATATACATTACTCTTTTTCTTCAGGTTAAAAAGATAGCATTTGATTCAGCTTGAATTATGAATTATATGTTGGCAAAATTAATCTGATTTAGATTTTAAGGCTAGCTTAAAAGAGAATAATTCAATGAAGTCATTAACAGCTACCAGTTCTATAAATTTTAGTTTGCATTTAAGGAAACATGTTTTATGAACTTTGACTCCAGCCTAGAAAATTAATTCTTCCAGAGCAGAGAAATGTGTATAGCTACCTGCCTCTAACCCACAGTCCTGGTATCATTTTGGACTATAGAAATGCATTTTTTAGTATCATCTATTATTGTCCTAGCTGGTACTGAATTGAAGTTTCAACCTATTTTTAAGGCTAAAAATATAATCTAAGTCTTTATTGAATACATTCTTGTCAATTAGTTTTAAGACAGAATTTCTTCAATCTGTAATAACAACCAGCCATTGAATCCAAAATTTCAATCCCATTCTTGGGGTATACCTTCAGTATCTCATATACTTCACAGTGTGTTTATATTTCTTGAACAAACCTAGTATAAATTGCTAATCTAAAATATTTTTTCTAATCATACTGATAATATTTACAATATTAGGGAAGTGTATTTATGTCTTTACAATTAACCAAAGAAAAATTAAAGCTAGTTGAACATATAAAATGAATTTTCAGATTATTGAATCAAAAGGTTATTTAAGTAACCAAAATAGAAAAAGGACACAAATGAAGCTGTTCTTGAGTCACTATTGGAAATAGGGACATTAAACCTAAAAGTACTCTTTCCATTCTTACCCCTGATTCTCACAGGGTGTATGTTCACATTTTATTGTTTCATATTCCAGGAAACATGAATATTGACACCTCCAAGTTTTTGAGTATTATACATCTAGAAAGAATTAACCTTAAATCTCAGCGTCCAGATGTATTAATGCAACTTGGTTCAAACTAATTTATTTCTGGTCAATGTGTACAGAGTATATAACAACTTTGAAGTTCACAATATGGCAATATGTTTAGGATATTGTACCAATAGGATTGGGGGTAGACTGGGAAGAAATTTTAAATTTGATGACATACCAATAAGTTCTGGGAAACAAATTTAATACTAATGGTTGCCATGCAGAGAAGAGTAAAATACAGTATGGCTACTTTGTTCCAAACATGAACCAAGTGTCTCAATTTGCTGGGGCCAAATATTTTTATTCTACTAACTATATCGCTAGATATGCACATGCACACATGCACAAACTCACACAATCACCACAGAATGTGGATAAAAACTTTAAAGTTTTCAAAAGGAGCTTAAAAGCTAAAAAATGGGAACTGTTCATCTATAAAAACATCATTAGTTTTATCCAGGTAATAAATAATGGAAATTGGTATATTTTAAATTAACACTAAGACATAAATAAAATAATAAAGAAGCAGAAGTTATTCTTCAGTGAGAGGCATAATGAATCAAAGGACCCTTAGTGTTGTCTGAAATTTGAATTGCAGGAATTATTAAACATTTGAGAGTTGAAAGAATAACATAAAAAAAACTGTCCCTCATCTATTAAATAGTTTTAAGAATTATCAAAATATATGCAATCTTGTTTCATCTATGCACTTTTTAATCTCCACAATAGATACTTTTAAAGTAAATAGTGAGAGTAAGATGGATTTGCTCAAAATGGTATAAATATATACCAATTTTTTTTAAAAGTTCAACTTGATTATTTGTATTCAATTTAACAAATAAGTCAAAGTTGCCAAATTTTTCTTTTAAATTATTTATTCTTAAAATAGTATTATTATCACACTCTGAATTTTCATTTTTGTGGTGTTTTAGTTAAAATCACAGACTTGATCAGATTAAGGTTCATTTTTTTCCCAGGATATTTTATAGATGATACATTGCATTTTTCATTTGAATACATCAGAAAACACAGGATAGTTCTGTGTATTTTTCTTGTGGTATTATAACTAGTGAGGTAGTGAAGGACTGGCCCCACAGCATAGTAGGATATGCCTCTGCCTGCAACATAGGCATCACATATGGATGCTGGTTCAAGTCCCAGAAGCTCCACTTCTGATTCATCTCCCTGCAGATGACCTGGGAAAGTCGTGGACTTCCCAAGTGCGTGGACACCTGTACCCAATTTGGAACCTGAAAGAAGGTCCTGGCCCCTGGCTTCATATCGGTCCAGCACCGGCTGTTGCGGTCATTTAGGGAGGGAACAAGCAGATGGGAGACCTCTCTTTTTGTCTCTCCCTCTGTCTATAACTTTGCCCCACAAATAAATAACTCAATCTTAAAAACCAATCAATTAGTTCATGTGTTACCTGTGTATTCATCTACCATTCTATTACTTGTCAGTCTTTCACTTTAGAGACTTAAGTAGTAATTATGACTATTAACTAGACCTATTATTTCCTTACACATTGAGAAATGAATATTTCTAATTTGAGTGTTTACTTTCTAATCAAAAGTTAGAGAACCCCTCAATGAGATAAGGCATATACAAGGAGAATAATATTAATGTTTTATTCTATTTCCTACTCTGAATATTTAGAATAACAAAGATTATTAATACCCTCAAATTTGTTCTTAATTTGTGTGGTTTCATTTTTGAGTATATAATGCTTCTCAGCTAACAATAGTGTCACATCCTGCTACACCCAACAAAACTTGAAATATTTCGAACTTAAAATGCATTTAATACAGCTAATGTTAGTTCAGCAACAGTAAACACTGTAGACCATCAGGAGTTACCCTTGTGATCAAGTGGCTGCCTGGGAGATTCAGGTGGCTGCCAGAGAATGTTGCCAAACAACTACCCAAGAAAAGGTCAATTTCAAAAATTAAGGTATACTTTCTACTGAATATCTATCATTTTTGCACCATTGTAAAAATCAAAATATGTAAATTTTAACATAAGTAGGATGCCATCTGGATTACTGTACGCATACATGTTACAACACTCTTGATGTGGCTTGTTCCATTCTTCCTCATTTGATGTCCACATTGTCTATTTAAAAAATGGTTATTTATTTGAAAAGCAAAGTTTTACACACACACACACACACACAGAGAGAGAGAGAGAGAGAGAGAGAGAGAGAGAGAGAGAGAAAAGAGGGAGGAAGGGAGAAAGAGGAGCTTCCATCCATTGGTTCATTCCCCAAATGGCTGCAAAGGACAAAACCAGGTGCTGGGAACTCCATCTGTTTCCCATGTGGTGCAGGGGCCCAAATATGTGGGCCTTCTTTAAATGTGTGAAAATATATTCATTGTAATTTTTCCATTTTTAGCTACTTTCTTTTACATTAATAGTTTGTTTCTTAATGAAAACAAAATAAAACTTATTTCAATCATTCAAAGCAAAATTTATTTCATAAACCAAAGCCACTATTATTATTATTAACTACAGAAATGATTTAACATGGCTGTGCTATTTCTATATATTAACTGTGTTCTATAATGGATATACTGCAAAACATTTTGCTATAGTCACTTAAAATCATTTTTTATTTGTGTTACATTCTGACGAACTGAATAAAATTCCATTAATTCGTTTCACATTTACTTCATATATATTTAGAAAATTCATTTGACATTAATGTTTCATTGCAGTTATATAAATACATAATATTTCCAAAGTCATATTTATAAAATTTAGATTCAGAGAATGTTAGTTTCTATTGTTATGCCTTCTTTGTTTCATCCTACCTCCAACCATTTTCATGAATAAAACTTCTTAATCTTCTTAGTGTTTCAATTTTTGCCAAATACATATCTAATTATTTGTTTCATTTTTTGAAGACATTGACTTTTATGCTATAGTACTTCATCTCAATTTTCTCTATGCATATAATTAATAACCTATCCTGAAATTTTATGAAACCTACACTATTACAAGAAAATGAATCCAAAAATATCATTCTATCTCAGTTAAATGTAGTCTTATCTGAGCTAGCTAGCGCTATCTATCTATCTGTCCATCCATCTATCCATCCATCCATCTATGTATCTAGGGGAGTGTTCTCAAAATTCTCAGCAGATTAAACTTTAAACTTGATTCTCTATATGAGGATATGACCGATTCATATAAAATTATATAGCTATTATAAAAAGGGGCAGTGTTTTTTTGTAGAGGGTGAAGCCACCTCCTGTGACACCAGCATCTCATAAGGGCACCTGTTCCTGTCCCGATTGCTCCACTGTTGATTTAGCTTCCTGCTAATGGCCTGGGAAGGGCAACGGAAGATGGCCCAAGTGTCTGGACCCCTGTCACTCATGTAGGAAAATCAAATGAAGCTCCTGGCTCCTGACATTTGTCTGACCCAATGCTGGCCATTGCAGCTATCTGAAGAGAGAACCAGTAGATGGAAGATCTCCCTCCCTCCCTCTCTCTCTCTCTCTCTTGCTCTCTTGTTCTCACTCTCTCACTCTCGCTCTTGCTCTCTCTCCCTTCTGCATTCCTCCTCTATAACTCTGACTTTTAAAATAAATCGTCTTAAAGACAATAACGACAAAGAAGAGTGTTAATTCTAATACTTAAATGAATGGAAATATACATTGTTTAATGGGTAGGAAAACTCATCATATTAAAGTTCCCAATTTCCCTAAATTGATCCACATTTTTTTCCTTTTTCTTTTTTTTTTTTTTTAACAGGTAGAGTTAGACAGTGTGTGTGTGTGTGTGTGTGTGTGTGTGTGTGTGTGAGAGAGAGAGAGAGAGAGAGAGAGAGAGAGAGAAAGAGAGAGAGAGAGAGAAAGGTCTTCCTTTCCTTTGGTTCACCCCCCAAATGGTTGCTATGGCCGGTGCTGTGCTGATCTGAAGCCAGGATCCAGGTATTTCCTCCTGGTCTCCCAAGTGAGTGCAGGGCCCAAGGACTTGGGCCATCCTCCACTGCCTTCCCGGACCACAGCAGAGAGCTGGATTGGAAGAGGAGCAACTGGGACAGAATCTGGGACTAGAACCCAGGGTGCTGGTGGTGCAGGTGGAGGATTAGCCTGGTGAGCCACAGCACCAGCCGATCCATATGTTTAATATACTTTTCTGGGGCCAGAGCTGTGCTGTAGCAGGTAAAGCAGCCACCAGCAGTGCTGGCATTACATATGGGCACCGGTTCAAGTCCTGGCTGCTCCACTTCTGTTCCAGCTCTCTGCTATGGCCTGGGAAAGCACTAAAAGATGGTTCAAACCCTTGGGCCCCTGAACCCACATGGGAAACCTGGAAGAAGCTCCTTGCTCCTGGCTTTGGATTGGTGCAGCTCTGGCCATGGCGACAAACTGGGGATTGAACCAGCTGATGGAAGACCTCTTTCTCTCTCTGCCTCTCCTTCTCTCTCTGTGTAACTATGACTTTCAAATAAATGAATCTTCAATATAATATAACATAATATAATATATATATATGTACTTTCCACCTACACACCACCATGATGCAATGAAGATATTGCCAAGATATAGCCATTCTAAAATTTAGATGTAAAGCTACATGACCTACTAATGTTAGCCAATTTTGAAAAAAGAATAAAGTACTAGGAATCACATAATCTAATATTTGATATTAAAACTTATCCTACAGCTATAGCAATCAGGATAGTCTTGCATTGGCAGAGGGGTAGTCACATATATCAGTGGAAGAGAACTATTTCAAGGCTCACACAGTACTGAAAGCTTCTCAGGAAATTTTGTTGAAACTACTTCAAGTGACTTAACATCATAACCTTCTGGAGCAACAAATTACATGTCTGGCAAAGAGGTGCATAACAAAAGTTTAAAGAGAATATCTTAGAAATTCAATATTCATAGGGAAAAATAGAAGGCTCATTATGGACCTGGGGGATCTAAGATCAAATACAAGCTAATGACAGACAGAGTGGACAGTGAGAGAGAGAGGGACAGAGAGAAAGGTGTTTCTTTGCCGTTGGTTCACCCTCCAATGGCCGTTGTGGCCAGCGCGCTGCAGCCGGCGCACCGTGCTGTCAGAAGCCAGGAGCCAGGTGCTTCTCCTGGTCTCCCATGCGGGTGCAGGGCCCAATCACTTGGGCCATCCTCCACTGAACTCCGGGGACACAGCAGAGAGCTGGACTGGAAGAGGAGCAACCGGGACAGAATCTGGTGTCCTGATCGTGATTAAAACCAGTTGTGCCGGTGCCACAGGCAGAGGGTTAGCCTATTGAGCCACGGCGCCGGCCAATGTACACATTCTTTGAAGAACTTTAATGAGGTTCTAAGTTTCCAATTCAAAATGATCTACACACTAATAATCTAAAGATTAAATGTAATCTTTTAATTCTTATAGAAGTGGACATACCGATTTTATTATAAAAATGGAAGGAGCCCAAAATAATTTGAGAAAGAAAAAACTTGGAAGATGTGTGTTCTCTTATTTCTAAACTTATGACATAAAAGATTTTGCTGGTAGGCAGTTAAAGACATTTTGTTCTATCCACCTCATGTTCCTAGAGAAAATCATTTTGGAAACTACTTTACTGATTCTTGACCCTTATTATCTGTAAAGGTGATGACTTTAGGTTATATTAAAGCAACTGCCCCTTTTGAATCCAGCTTATTTTTGTCAAAATATGTATTGAAAATTCCTGGTGTAGAAAACTCAACACATGCTGTAACATAGGAAGTACATCCAACTCCCTACAATCTTTTATGGAAGATACTTTAAAGATCCTACTCCCTTGTTAGTAAGGTTGTCATGTTACTCTAAACTGAGATAAGATTTAATGTATAATTTATAAAGATTAATAAAGAATGGTGCAAATTATGTGGCATTGAACATATGGGAGCCATTTTGATCCAAGAAGTTACTTAAGTGTGAAACTTTGCCATAAACAAAAAGCGTGTGCTATGAAAGCTGCTTTATAAAATGAATAAAACACCTTCCATGAATTTAAAATAATGGAGGAAAACAGTTATGCAGATGTATTTTTGGAACAGAAAGTTAACTATAAATATTTTAATGTTTCATTACTCTTCTGTGGCCTAATCTCATGCTAAAGTATGAAAAATATTCCTGAACTACAACTTACTACATTATGGAAAAAAATCTAAAAATATGAATTACAGATATAGTCTTTAGATCATATTTATAATCATGTGTAATGTGTCTATATTTCTTGGAATTATTTGGACTGAAATTTTTTCACCCATTTTGGTTTTATATTTTGTGTTTAATTTTAATTTTGGTCATTGTTTGGAAAAGATGGTTGTCTGTTTTCCATAAAATGATGTTAACTCGGGGCCAGTGCTGTGGCTCATTTGGTTAATCCTCTGCCTGTGGTGCCAGCATCCCATATGGACTCTGGGTTCTAGTCCAGTTGCTCCTCTTCCAGTCCAGCTCTCTGCTTTGTCCTGGAAGGGCAGCGGATGATGGCCCAAGTGCTTGGGCCCCTGAACCCTCATGGGAGACCAGGAGGAAGGACCTGGCTCCTGGCTTCAGATCAGTGCAGTGCCAACCATAGTGGCCACTTGGGGAGTAAACCAATGGAAGGAAGACTTTTCTCTCTGTCTCTCTCTCACTGTCTATAACTCTACCTGTCAAATAAAAAATAAAAAAATAAATAAAATGATGTTAACTATATTAAAATACCACTTTACTTGTTTTATACCATTTGTGTACATGAGGTGATATTAATGCTGAATTGTAAAATTCAGGAATTAAAATGTGTCCCTATTTAAAAAAAGGCTTAAGACAAATTCAGAGTAACCTAGACACTGTAGTATTGACATAAGTATATGTACAGAGATCAATGGAACAGAATAGGTAACATAGAAAATAGATTAAACGTCTATGATCAACCAATTTTCAATAAGGCTGTGAAGACAGTTCAATGAGGAAAGAATATCATTAATAAATGTTATTGTAACAAATTGATATTCATAAGTAATAAAAAGGATTTGTACTAAACCTCACATTGTATTGAAAATTACCTCAAATCAATAAAAAGAAGACCTAGAGGTAAATCTTCAGCTTGGATCAGAAAATGGTTCTTAAATATGACCAAGAGCATAAGCAACAAATGCTAAACACATCATCAAAATTAAAACTTCAATACATCAAAGAACACAAGTAATAATGTGAAAAACATGGAATGGGAGAAAATATTTACAAATATCTACATGAGAGGGCTCTGGTATTCAAAAAACATATTGTTAAGACTCAGTGGGTAGATTGCCAAATAAACATCCTTTAATAGTTCTTTGAAGAAAATGCAAAGTGAGAAACACCATAAAATTATGTTCGGTGTCATCAATTATCAATTAAAATGCAAATCAAAACCATAATATTATTACATAACAACAAGGACAGGTATAAAATATTGTTAAATAATGATAAGTGTTAGTTGTGGAAAAAATAGAACCCTCATATACTGCATGTGGGAATGTAAAATATGAGTTATTGTACACTTGATCTTAGCCAAAAGACCAAGAAGCGATAGTTATTGTAAAAATAGTTTGATAAGTTTTCAAGAAGTCATTTATCACATGATCCATCAAATCTTTAACTAGCTGTATTCTGTAGAAAACTGAAAACATACCTACAAAGAAAAATGTGTACATGAATTATTTAGGATAACCAAAAGTAGAAATAACCAAAATGTCTAGGTTAAAGTGGATACACAAAATGTATGATACCCATACAGTACAATATAATTGAGTGACAGAAATAAATGAAGCCCTAATATATGCTGCAACATGAAGAAAACATGGCAGTATTATGCTAGCTATAAAAAACTAGCATCACAATAAAACATATTGCAACATACTATTCATGAAAAATGTACAGTATAGACAAACACCAGTCAGAAAGAGATGTGGTTGGCATGGTCTTGGAAGGTATGGCTAAAACGAAGTGATAGTCAATGGGCAGAGCATTTATCTTATGCAAATCTTCTGGCATAAGATATTAGGAAAAATTACATAATCTTGTAAACCTGTTAAAAAGGATAAATTGTACCGTTTTAAAAGATAATTTTATTATTTTTGGATATTATATATATGTATATAAAGAATTGGTAGTGTGCATTTCACTCAAGTCCCATTTTTTGGAATGCCTGAGTTTGATTAATGGCTCCATCTCTTGGATTCAGTTTTCTCCTGAGGCAGACCCTGGGGAACAACAATAATGGCTCCTGTGACTGACTTCCTGACATGTGGGAGACCTGGATTATGTTCCAAGTCCAGGTTCATGGAGTTCTGTTGGTTTGTCTGCCTTTCTGTATGTCTGTATGTTTCTGTTTTTTGAACAAATTAATTTATGAAAGGAATTCAAAGCAGGACATTTAAACTGGAATAAAATTCAGACATCATCTGACCAGCGGTTTCCAAACAGACTCATTTTTGAGGTCATATTTAGAGGTCTCCGTATGATATTCATTTTCTAGATATTCTTATTTGATTGGTCCGAGTTAAGAGGTGAAATAGCAGGAGCAGCTAGAATCAGAAGCTAAGATTTTTGTCTCTTTTGCCTTTTCATAATACTGTCCTGTTCACCATTATATTCATCTTAAACTAATTATGTACCCATTTGATTCTTCTATTTCTTGCATATTGCATGGTGACTCAGCCATATAAGGAGGATTGCCTTTTTTAACCCCATGTTGGTATCTCATATCTTCACGGTTTCTTCTCACTTCCTTTCAAAATCCCATCTTCATTTTCCCTTTACTCTGGGAAAAGAGGAAAGCAGGATTTGTATTATATATTTGCAGCTCATTTGAGAAAAAACAAAGAAGAAAATGGATCCACAATTATGTTCTGACATGATAGCTTTTGGTATATTGTGATTGTTGTATTATTCCTGTCTCTCTCTGCTTTCTGCTATCTGTGCTTTAAAGTTTATTCAGCTGCAATAAACATTAATGTGCAGATGGCTTTTTTATTAGCCAAATTAATTTCCTTTGGGTAAATTCCAAGGAGTGGGATGGCTGGGTTGTATGGTAGGGTTATGTTCAGGTTTCTGAGGAACCTCCAGACTGACTTCCATAGTGGCTTAACCAGTTTGCTTTCCCACCAACAGTGGGTTAGTGTCCCTTTTTCCCCACATCCTCTCCAGCATCTATTGTTGGTAGATTTCTGAATGTGAGCCATTCTCACCAGGGTGAGGTGAAGCCTCATTGTGGTTTTGATTTGCATTTCCCTGATGGCTAGTAATCCTGAACATTTTTTCATGTGTCTGTTGGCCATTTGGATTTCCTCTTTTGAAAAATGTCTATTGAGGTTCTTGGCCCATTTCTTAAGTGGGTTGTTTGTTTTGTTGTGGATTTTCTTGATTTCTGGAAAACATCATGCTGAGTGAATTAAGCCAGTCCCAAAGAGAAAAATATCATTTGTTTTCCCTGATCGGTGACAACTGAGCGCCAAAGGGGAAACCTGTTAAGTGAAATGGACACTATAAGCAACAATGAACTGATCATCTCCTGTCCTGACTTTAGATGTACAATGTAATACTTTATCCTTTTTAGTATTTGTTGTTGTTGTTGTTGTTCTAGTACTATTGGTTGAACTCAGTAATCAACACACAATTATTCTTAGGTGTTTAAATTTTAACTGAAAAGTGTCCCTGTTAAATCTAAGAGTGGAAAAAGAGAGGGAGGAGATGAACAATTTGGAACATGCTCAATCGGACTGGCCGCAAATGGTGGAGTTAGAAATGTGCCAGGGGATTCCAATACAATCCCATCAAGGTGGCATGTACCAATGCCATCTCACTAGTCCAAGTGATCAATTTCAGCTCACAATTGATAGCTCTGATAGGTCTAAGAGTCAAAGAGATCACACAAACAAGACAAGTATCTGCTAATACTAACTGATAGAATCAAAAAGGGAGAAAAAGATCCAATATGGGAAGCGGGATACACAGCAGACTCATAGAATGGCAGATGTCCTAAACAACACTCTGGCCTCAGAATCAGCCCTCAAGGCATTCGGATCTGGCGGAAGAGCCCATGAGAGTATAGCAGGCATGGAAAGCCAAGATATCATGGAAAAAAAAAAAAAAAAGACCTAAATGAGTGATCTCTGTGAGTGAGATCCCAGTGGAAAGAACGGGGCCATCAAAGAAGGAGGTACCCTTCTCTGAAGGGAGGAGAGAACTTCCACTTTGACTATGACCCTATCGGAATAAGATCAAAGTCAGCGAACTCTAAAGGCTTCCATAGCCCTGGCAACTCATGACTAGAGACTAGGGAGATTACTGACGCCATGAACAGGAGTGTCAAATTGTTAAATCAGCAACAGGAGTCACTGTGTACTTATACCCCATGTGGGATCTGTCCCTAATGTGTCGTCTAAAGCGAAGTGATGCTATAACTAGTACTGAAACAGTATTTTTATACTTTGCGTTTCTGTGTGGGCACAAACTGATGAGGTCTTTACTAATTATATACTGAATTGATCTTCTGTATATAAAGAGAATTGGAAATAAAAAAAAAGCAACCTGGTATTAAAAAGGAAATGGCATAGAAAATTAATTAATTTGAAAAAAAAATTATGTAGGATCTCTGTCTTTAATGTGGTGTACATTGCTATTTAATGTTATAATTAGTAATCCAATGGTAGTTTTTTCACTTTATGTTGCTATATGGGCAAAATGTTCAAATCTTTACCTAATATATACTAAACTGATCTTCTGTATACAAAGAGAATTGAAAATGAATCTTTACATGAATGGAAGGGGAAAGGGAGCGGGAAAGGGGAGGGTTGCGGGCGGGAGGGAAGTTATGGGAGGAGGGGAAGCCATTGTAACCCATAAGCTATACTTTGGAAATTTATATTCATTAAATAAAAGTTTAATAAAAAAAAAGAAAACAAGCTTTACATAGATTCCAATTTTGTGTCCAAATAAGCTTATGTGTTAAGTCCATTTTAATGATTCTTAAGTACATTTGTATGTCTACACAGAAAGAGAAATAAAAGCGAATGTCTGGTGGAGTTACTAAAATGATGCCTGCCACTTTGACCTTTCTGCCTGTGAGATCTTCACTGCAGCTGGTACCTAAAGAATCAGCCAGAGGACAGTCTCACATTTTTTACAGAATGAATTAAATGAGTATGACATCATTTTTAATTGTGGTGATTAATTTAATTACGTGAGTTAATAATTGAAAAGCACTTAAAGCTGTTTCTGACACCCAGTGTTTTATGAGTGTTAACCATTATTAGCATTAGCTTTCCTGGAGGAGCCACAATGTGGATTTATCCAGCAGTGTGGTAGCAAAGACACCTCTTCCATCTCACCTGAGACCATAAGGTTTGCTTCCCTGTGTAGGATGTATCAGTGATTCTAGGAAATGGGAATGAGATTCTGAAATTGAAAAGAAGGGACAGAAGAAGGAATGCAAGCAAATAGAATATTCAAAATACCTAGCACCAAGTATTCCTGACTGTCTCCTGCCAACATATGCTTGCATACAATTGCCCTCAGATATCATCTTGGAAGAAAAGCAGGGAGCTACAAATATTAGGGTTCTTAAAATATTTAACAAAATATATATTATGAAAAACATTAATTGCAAATTTATTTTGCCCTAAATTAATCTTAACTTTTAATTTTATTTTACACAAACTTTTTAAAGCATTCTCTTATGAAGGCTGTTTCAGAGACTGTAATTTTAAACTGAGCATTAAGAATAATTTAAGCAAAAAGGAATACTTGTCACTGTGGGTGGGCATGTAAATTAGTGGGGCCACTGTGGAAAACAGTGTGGAGAATTCTTAGAAAACTAGAAATAGACTTGCCATAGGATCCAGCAATCCCACTACTGGTATACACCCAAAAGATATGAATACAGTGTATCAACAAGATACCTGCATCACAATGTTTATTGAAGCACTGTTCACAATAGCCAAAAGATGGAATCAGCCAACCTGTCCTTCATCAGATGAACGGGAAAAGAAAATGTGGTATACATACACAACAGAATATTATTCAGCTGTAGAATTCTACCATTTGCAACCAAATGGATGTAACTGGGGAACATCGTGTTGATAGAAATCAGTCAGATACAGAAAGAAAAATACCACACTTTCTCCTTCAAATATGGGAGTTACAATTTAAAAAGAAAAAAAGAAAAGAAACACCTGTGTATCAGGATTGCTGCAAGTATACTTTTGTCAATCTTTGTTTTCTAGCTTTGTCAAACCAATACTTAAGAATTTTATGTTGCTATAGTTGAATGATCTGTGATATTTTTTTTTGTCATTTGGAAATTTTATTCTTATTTTAAAAATATGATTAGATTGCAACATACTACACATTCTTTTACTCATGTCTACTACACATTCTTCTGTCTCATAATGTATTATAGAAGATGTTTTTTTTAATTTTTTTTTCATTTAGTGAATATAAATTTCCACAGTACAGCTTATGGATTACAAAGTCTTCCCCACCCACAACTTCCCCCCCACCCACAACCCTCCCCTTTCCCACTCGCTCTCCCCTTCCATTCCCATCAAGATTCATTTTCAATTCTCTTTATATATAGAAAATCAGAAAAATAATCAATCTTTTTCTTAAAAAAAAAATCCTGCAGAATCTCAGTCATTAATGTGATGTACACTGTTATTTAATGCTATAACTAGTACTCCAACAGTATTTTTTCACTTTGTGTTGCTATGGGAGGACAAACTGTTGAAATCTATATATATACTGACCTGTGATTTTTTTAAAAAAAATGCACGGTATATGGGTGGAATAGTCACATTTACATTTGATTATTGTATATAGTCCTTGCCAATATTCCCTCTAAACTTTTTTGCCTTTTACTTGTTAAACTTTTTATTTGGTGGAGCATTAACCTCTTGACTGAAATGTAAATTAAAAATATGTTACCTAAAAAACTAAAAAAAAAAAAAATAGAAAGGGACTGGAAGGAAGGGCTGGAGGAGGGCAGGGAAGGGAACATCGTTATATTAATAGAATTTTATCTATAAAATACTGAATTTATTAATAACTAAAAATAAGTTAAAAATAATTGCCTAAAGGGTAAAAGACAATGAAGAAATTTCCTGCAGTTTTCTATTTACTACTATGCTATATTTTTTGCTTTCTTCTGAGTATTCATGATTCATTCTTTCTGCAATTGTCCTCTTTAGGAATTAATTTTTTTCTTAATCTGAACAGGTGATTTAATTGATAAGCCTAGTTTACACAATCCTGACAAATCAGCACATCTCTTTCTTCCAGAATAAACTTTAGCTATAGGCGTGTGACAGATCTAAGCCAATCCTGTGACAGTGATATTAATTGAAGAATGGGATAATATATTACTAGGAAAGAAAATGTGATTGTAAATTTCTTTGTATGTATTGAAGAAGAATTTGCCTGATATCTAGGTAATTCAGTTAAATACATAAGTGATTTTGTTTCTATGGTCCAATCCCCTAACTATATTTAATTGTTTTATGTAGTGCTGTGATCCTGTTTTGTAGCTATTCACATGAATCAATGACATTGATATCCTAGACTATTAGCATATCGTGAAAAGACTGTGTTGTGTTTTGTATCCTTTTTCCCTTTAACTGTATTTAATAAACATTCTTCTCACCTTTCCCCCACTGGAGATGTCTGTTACTTTTGATATGTCAGTTACACAGTGACAGTGAATTGCCAACTATCCTTTATATAATTATGTCTTGTCATAGTCAGACTGCATTGGCAAAATATGTTCAAAAATTTAAGGGATTTTGTGTTGCAAAATGTATTTGAGAAGGAAACTTTATTATGAATGAGGAAGCAAGATAATCAGTGGTTAGAAGACCTAAGGAATTCTAATCTGATGAATTAAGGACTTTAGACTCTTCAGCCCTCCATTTTTGGGAGATATATAAATGATGGAGATATAGGTTTGCATTTATAGAATACAGTAATATAAGATTACTATTATCAGAATCCTGCAATTTTCCTAGAGTCTTTCTAAGGAGACTTCATTAAGTTTGGAACTAAATTCTGGTGACTTGTGCCAAAAACTAGCAATGGAAATTCCAATCAATTCATTACATCTTATCCATCATTTTATTTTTACATTTATATTTTCAATAATTTCACATAAGAAATACATTATTAAAAGAGCCAGATAGTAAGAAAATAAATTTTTGGTGAGCTGTAATTATTTTAAACCATTGCTCATCCAACATAAATAAACCAATAGTATTCATTTATAAATGTTCGAGTATCAAACTAGCTTAATATGGTTGGTTTCACACTGAGGAATAAAATAATGAATATTTTTTTTTTGACAGAGAGAAAAGTATTCCTTCTGTTGGTTCACCCCCCAAATGGCTGCTAGGGCTGGCATGTTGCGGCCGCTGCACTGATCCAAAGATAGGAGCCAGGTGCCTCCTCCTGGTCTCCCATGTGGTTGCAAGGCCCAAGGACCTGGGCCATCCTCCACTGTACTCCCAGGCCACAGCAGAGAGCTTGACTGGAAGAGGAGCAACCTGGACTAGAACCCAGGGTGCCAGCGCCACAGGCAGAGGATTAGCCAAGTGAGTCATGGTGCTGTCCAACAACATACATTAATTAGTACCTATTTGAGATTGTTCCAAAAAAGTTACAGCGATATATATCTAATGAATGTTTCCCAGTAATATTTTACAGAAGCAAAGTCACTAAAACCTTTGTTATGAGGAAGCAAGTAAATGATTCAGAGTTGCAGAGATACTTATAGCTCAAATGCGCTCAAATATTGTATACTTACCTGGAAGATAGGGACGGGAGAAGCTTTTTCCTCAAAGAATGTGTGTCACCTGTGGAGACATTCATAGGGAACAAGAAGAGCAATTAGCTTAACAGAAATGTTGGGGTCAATGGTCACCAAAGTTGGAATATGCGTCTTCTCCTTTCTGTATTTTATAATTGAAAAATTCAGTTAGCATCATTTAAGTGGGAAGTCATATTTCAGTATAGTTTGGGAATTAACTTCAAGCAATATTTAAGCATACCCATATCATTTTCCATTAGGGTTTTTGGTTTTTTTGAAACTTACTGCAGTTCTCTGTGCAATGGTAGAGACAATTTATTTTACATGAGCAAGTGTTTTAATAATAGAATATACATAATACTTTGTTAGGTGGTGTAGAATAATCAAAATCACTTTTATAACACAGAGCCATTACATCATGATGAAAACCTCGGGGGAGTTTTAAAGTTATAATCAGCTACTTTTTTTTTTTTTTTAGTAAATAATCTTGCTTAATTGGCCAACATTATTTTTTTTAATTTCATTGCCAAAGAGAGATATATAGTGTTTTAATAGGCAGATATTAAGAAATAACCAGATACTCTTTAGGATACGGATTAATTTATCTACTTTTCAACACAGCATGTACTATGGCCAAATATTTTTGAAATTAGACGCCCAGAAGTGTTCTCATTACTATGCTATTAAACTAATAAAACTGGCATAATATATATCTGTAGTAGCACTCACATCTGCACCTTGTGAACATAAATTCATCTTTTCCTAATTGCTTAGAATTATTTCAAATGAAGGGTTTCTATATGATTTGCACCTATATGATTAAAATATATAAATGAAAATCACTGATTTATATGCACAGCTGATGGGCACAGAATAACATAAAAAATCATATTCTCACTAAATTCTTGCCAAAGTTTGAAGACAAAATTGTGAAAATATTTTATTATAAAAACAATGGGGGCCAGTGCTATGGCATAGTGAGCAAAGCTGCTACCTGCAGCACCAGCGCTTTATTTGGACTTCAGTCTCAGTCCTGTGGGATCTACATCTAATCCAGCTCCCTGCTAATGAGCCTGGGTAAACAGTGGAGGATAGCCGAAGTCCTTGGGCCCATATACACACAGGAGAAATCCAGATGAAGCCTCTGGCCTCTGGCTTCGGGCTGGTCCAGCCCTAACCATTGCTGCCATTTGGGGAATGATCAGCAGACGGAAAACCTCTCTCTCTGTCTCTCTGTCTTTCTGTCTCTCTCTCTAATGCTGACTTTCAAATAAATAAATAAATATTTTTTAAAAAAAGAACAACAAATAGTTACCATGATTGTTGCTTTTACATGTGAACTTGAATCAGTTAAGGGATATGAAAGTAGTTGATATTATTTCTAGACCTTTCTGAGAGGGCATTTTCAGAGTAGAATGTGAGTCAGATTAGCGTCAGTGCGAAAAATCTGCCTGCAGTGTGGACAGGCAGCAACCAAAGGGCTGGAGTTCTAGTTAGAAAAAATAGAGGGAACAGGATTTCCTCCTGCCCTCCCTGCTAGCGGTGGTACTCCTTTGGACTTCAAAATTTCAGGTTCTCTGCCCTTTGAATTTCAGGATTTCCATTTGAGGCTGCCTGGCTTCCAGGCCTGCAGTTCAGATAGTTGTTCCATTGATTTCCCAGTTTCTCATGCTTTCAGAGTTGGAGTGAGTCACATAACTGGCATCCAAAGGTCTCCAGATTGCAAATGACCCACTGTGGAACTTAATTTTCAAAGCTGCAATGGTCAATGCTCCTAAAATCCCTTCTTTCTCATGCCTCTCCTCCCTCCTCTCTCTGGTTCTGTCTCTCTGCAGAACAAATACAGTCAACCTTGTTATAATTATAAGTTTATGAGCAGTTATATTTTATTAATTATGTCAATGAGCATAAAATTAAATGAAAATAGGACTAGAATTTTAACTCCAGGTGCATTAAAATGCTAAATCAAGCACATTAGGCAACATTGGTTTTATTAAAAATTAACAGTTTATCTGGGAAAAAGTGTGCTAATAATGAATAATCTCATAAGTATTTATTATTTTTATTCTTTGTAAAATTTAATTTTTGTTGTTTAAAATGGATATAGTTTAATACAGTAGTACATGGATGTAATTTTGAAATACATGCAAACACAATCCATTTATTAGTATACATATTCAAATATTTAGCTGATAGAAATACGTGTCAAGAAGCTTTTGGAGACACATGCTAGCAAGCGTTCTCCCTCGTGCTTACAAGAGGTACAAAAATCTTTAAAGCAACAAGAACAGTCAGCTCCCAGGGAAACATTTTTGAGAACAAGATAGAATGATAAAAACTGCAGCAAGCATTCCCCAGACACACGGAGATGCCAACTTCACATTTTTCTGCTTTTCTGCCCATCCTCTTCCCTCTGCATGTGCAAATATTTATATCTTAAACAATTCCACATCACACATTTTCAACTAATATTTGATGAGATGAACAGTTCTAATCAAGAAAATGTGACTCCAGAGCAAGTGCATTCAGGGACGACTTCATTTTGCTTCTGTGTTTCTAATGCTTATGCTACACTCTTGTCAATATTCTTTGCTGAAATGTCAAGAACCATGTTAAACAATAAAAGTCAGTGGTATTATGTTTCTTTTTTTCTACCGTAGATTTTTATGCTTCATATTGACCATGATGTTGGCAGCTAATTTGATCTGATAGACAGCTATAAATGTAGATACAATCATAGTTTGCTACTTACCATTTTCTTAGGGAACTAGAGAGTGTTTTTAAATATTGCATTTATATACATAAAAATCATTTAGCCTTTTATTATATGATCATAAAGTTGATCTCCCATGGATCTATTCACTTTATTTGTTGACTATAACTAGACAATTCTTGCATTCTCACTAGCAACAAAATTACTTGGAGGTGATGTATCATTACTCTAAATATAAATATAAATATAAATATAAACCAAATTTGGTTAACCTTTATGATCACTATTAATAAGACATTTCCATGTATTTATTCTATATTCATAACTTCTCTGTTTATATTCATCCTGTTGTGGTGCATTTTGAATAACAAATGCATGTTTTTCTTTCATTAGTTAAACTTTGAAAATGCAATCATTTTACATAGTATATTTAAGTTGGACAGACTTTTTGAAAATACGCTAATTTTATTTAGATGTTATTGAACATAATGCATTTCTTATATCTTCTTAAGTTAATTTTGTAAGCTCATATACTCCAAGGAAAAGAGCATTTTACCTACATACAGACATTTGCATAATTGCATGAAAGTGGAAGTCTGAATTATTGTCTTTCTGCATTTTCCATTGTTAGTCCATTAACAGCTTCATTGATACAGGAATTCATTCTTCATTGATACTATACAATTCTCCCACTTAGTGTGTACAACTAAATGTTTTCTTTTATATTCACACTGTTGTGCCTCCAGCAGCAATGTAATTATGGTATATTCTCCTCACTCAAAAAGAAAGCCTAATACAAATTAGCAATCTCTCTCATTCCTCTATCTAACCCAATGGTAATAAACTGCTATTCCACTTTTTGTTTGTATAATCCTGTCCATTCTGAATACCTCATAGACAGGAAGTAATACAATTTGTTATATTTTGTGTCTGAATTGATGCATTTAGTATAGTGTTTTCAACATTTATCTTTGTTGTAGTGTACACCAGTTTCTCATTTCTATTTATGATTTAATAATATTTTATGTGGATATAACAATTTATGGATATTTAAATTACTTCTCCTTTCTGGTTATCATTAATAACATACAATGAATATTCATATACTCTGTGTAGATCTATGTTATTTCATTTTATATACATCTAAGTGATATTGTTACATCAAATGTAAATTTTAAGACTATAATGATGCTGTTAGTTTACAAATACAAGATAAATATACTTCAGGGTCTATTTATTTGAGAGTGCTATGATAGAATGATGAATTGCTTTCCCTTTTTTTATTATCTGAGAAAGTAGTACCTTTATTCTAATATTTATTTCTCAAAAGCACATTCATTTGGTTACTTTATTCCTATTTCTCTTTTTTATTCTTAAAATGAAATTCTTGTCTTTGTCAGAGACTATGATACCATTTGAGGCGTTAGAAGATATTAATGTATATCTCATGTAGACAAGTTCTATTTGTCTCTAGGAGACTCCTATTGATTTATTGTCAAATGAGGTATTGATTTTTTTCATTGATGCTAGTTTCAAAGAAATGCCATGCAAGATATCAATTTGAGTCATACACAGAATTAAGAGTTGAACTATGCAAAATTGAAAAGATTTCTTCATGGAAAAATTTGCAATGGTAATCAAAATTTATTGCATTATCTGTGTGTGCACCACGATACAAAGATTTTATACTTTCCATCAAGACAACACATATATAGTAGAATGCTGTAATTTTACCTTTTAATTGCTTTCAAATCAGTATTTATTAGACTCTATTATAGAGTCATTAGAGTGTGTGTTTATATATGTACTTATTTTTATCTGCTTTCCATAAACACACACTCATGTAAAATATATGTATGTGTGGATATTATCACACGTATGAATGATCTCTTGAACTTAAAAGATTCAAAGTAAAGGAAATTATTTTTGCTTCCTCTCTCTATGGGTTTCTACAAGCTGATAGCAATTTTATTAGATGTTATTAGAATACTGAATATGTTATTAAATATCATACTGAATCTTCAGTATTTGCTTTTCTGCAGGGTCTTGTGTTGTCAACATTCTTCTTATTGCTCCATAATCACACCAGTTCACTTCCCTTCACCAGTTCTCTGTGATAAATCCACAATGGTGATCTTCCAAAGTCTATAGTAATATTTAGATTCTGTAGTTTGGAGGACTTGATCATCTTCATTCTCTGCTGAAAGATTAGTTAGATTCCTCCTTGATCTTGAGGATTTCTGGGATGATTGCACTCATTTTAAGCAAGCTGCTCTTTATTTTCTTCAGGATTATAATCAGCATCAACAATAGCTGTATTTATTTTTTCTTTACAACATAATAATCTAAAATAAGGCATAAAATTATGTCTATTTTATTTGTCTAGTAGAACTCATAACATCCTGAAATCATAAAATAAATATTTCTGGTTTAAAAACCTATGAGAAAATGTCAATTGAAATATTGTTGATTTCCTGGGAATTGATAGGAAGATTAACAAAACAAACATAAAAGCAAGCAAACTATCAAAGTTAATAAAATTTACTCTGTTCCTTCCAAAATAATTTATTCTTATGTTTTGAAATATGCAAGTTTCTCCAAAAATATAAAGTATAACTTTGTTCATTTGAATGGATTTATGATGCTTAAGAAAACCCATAAAGTTTAATTTTAAAAGTAAACAAAGGATAAGAAAACTCCCTTCACTTGGTAGTGACTCTGAGGACTATATAAGATTTCTCGATAAAATAATTTAAAACACATAGTAGAGAGAATAGAGAAATGTGAGAATATAAGAACATAAATAGTTCCTAAGTAAACTGACACTGTTCAAAAGGTTTCTGGGTTTTTCAGAGTGGTTCACAGGGGCCTGGCACATATTTTAAAGTCTCTTTGCCATGGAGAATGTTTTTCTTTTGAAAGTTAAATCAGTTTTTGAGAACTTACTAACCAATTCTGAGTTAAGTTTGCTGACTAAGGGAATGATTGAGTTAGAATATAATAGTTTAATAAAAGAAAACAATTTAACTCAATAATAAGGCTAAACTGCATATTCAGCTCATAGAACTTTAAATTAAATCCTAAAAATTATTCCAAAGATTTTCAGAAAATAGAAATAATAATGGTGTAATTTTATTGCCTCATGAAAGTGACTTATTTATAGGACATATTATTGTTCTTTAAATGTAAAATTTCCAGTGGTTCTATGTAAAAATAAACTCTGTTAGTGTTAAAACAGTTGATGTTTTGAACTACATTGTCAATTTACTTAAAACATTTAAGTGTATCATTTTTAAGCACTAATATATCTCGAGTATATTTATTCTAATGCATTAGCAAATACATTTTCTCTCCATGAGAAGAGAAACAAAAGTTTTTATGAGATGGTTTGGTGACAGTTGTAAGTGTATGAACAATGCAAACTATTAAGACATATAGTATTTCCTTTTCCTTAAAGTTTTAATTGACATGTTACAATTACATATAATTTTTTGTTTATTTATTTGACAGAGTTACAGACAGTGAGAGAGAGAGACAGAGAGAAAGGTCTTCCTTCCGTTGGTTCACCCTCCAAATGGCTGCAACAGCTGGAGCTGCACCAATCTGAAGCCAGGAGCCAGGTGCTTCTTCCTGGTCTCCCATGCGGGTGCAGGAGCCCAAGCACTTGGGCCATCTTTTACTGCTATCCCAGGCCACAGCAGAGAGCTGGACTGGAAGAGAAGCAACCGGGACTAGAACTGATGTCCATATGGGATGCCGGTGCTGCAGGCAGAGGATTAACCTAGTGTGTCACGGCGCCGGCCCCTACAATGGCATATAATTATGTGTATCATACATATAAAGGAAATATGATCTGATAAGGTGGTACATGTATATAATATGTAATGATAAAATCAGGGTATTAGGATTCCCATCTCCTTAAATCTTTATCATTTCTTTGTATCCAAACTTCAAAATATTACCTCCTACATCTCTAAAATGTCTAACAAATCATTGTGAATTATACTTACCCCATTATACTTTAGAAAATAGCATTCTATTTCTCCTATGTAACTGTATTTTGATACCCTTTATCCAATCTTTCTCTTATGCCCACTCTCATCTTTCATAACTTGTAGTGGCTACTTTTTTACTTTCTAAATGTATGTACTAAACTTTCTTTGACTGCAAAAATAAGCACAATCTCATAGTATTTGTCCTTTTAGACTTGTCTTATTTCACTTAATATACTCAATGCTCATCCATATTGCCTCTTTATTACTGCATTCCGTCCTTTTTATGGCTCAATAATATTCCACTGTGTAAATTTAACACATTTTATATATCCATTCATGCACTGGTGGGCACTTTGGTTGACAGAATATGTTATGTATTGTAAACAGTGTTATATTAAACAAGCAGTTCAGGCTTCATTCCTGCATTGATTTCAATTGGTTTGGACATATACCTTGTAGCAGAATTGCTGATTTACATGGTCATTGCTGTTTTAACTTTTATGTTCCTGTAATGATTATATCAACAGTAACAGTTATACATTTCCACCAACAATGTCTAAGACTTCCACTTTCACTGTGCATTCACAAATGTTTTGCTTTTGTCTTTTTTATTATAGTCATTCCAACTACAGTGAGATAGTACCTCATTAGAGTATTGATTTGCATTTCTATTATTAGTGATGTTGACTATTTTTTTATATAGTCCTTGGAAATATTTTATCGTATTTTTTCTACTTTGCTGTTTTTTTGAGTCAGATGAATATTTCATGGTTTTCATCTAAGTCTTCAGGTTCTCTCTCTCTTTTTTTTTTTTACAGAGTGGACAGTGAGAGAGAGAGAGAGAGACAGAGAGAAAGTTCTTCCTTTACCATTGGTTCACTCTCCAATGGCCACTGTGGCCGGCGCACCGCGCTGATCCGAAGCCAGGAGCCAAGTGCTTCTCCTGGTCTCCCATGCGGGTGTAGGGCCCAAGCACTTGGGCCATCCTCCACTGAACTCTGGGAACACAGCAGAGAGCTGGTATGGAAGAGGAGCAACCGGGACAGAATCCGGCGCCCTGACCGTGACTAGAACCCGGTGTGCCGGCGCCGCAGGCAGAAGATTAGCCTAGTGAACTGCGACAATGGCCCAGGTTCTCTTTTCACATAGTTGATTATTTTTTGCAACAAGAGTCATCTTACTATGAAAAAAATTGATGATTTCTTTTCTTTTATCCCCTGTAATTTAGGTTCTTATGTGAAGAAAAAATAAATGTTTATACTGACATCTTGAAGTTTTTCCTCTAGTAGTTTCATAATTTTCCATCTTATGTTAGATATTTGATCAATTCTGAATTTATTTTTGTACCCAATGAAAGACAGATGCCTGACTTCATTCTTCTGCATATAGATACAGTGTTTCTTACTATCATTTATGCAAGAGACTACTCTTCTCACAATGTCAGTCTTGGTATCTGTGTCAAAAAACAATTAGCTAATGTGCATTGTTATATGCCAATAGCAATCTTTTTTTTTTTTACTATTTTTTTATTTTATTTTATTTTATTTTATTTTATTTTATTTTATTTTATTTTATTTTCTGTATAGCTGCATAGTATATTTTAAGTCCAGTATTATGACACCTCCAGCTTTGTTATTTATTTTTTTTTAATATTGGGGATATTTTGTTGTTTCACACTAATTTTAACATTTTCTTTTGCTTGTTCTTACTGAAAAATGTCACTAGAGTTTTGGTAGTGATTTTATTGAACCCCTAAATCACATTGGTAGTATGGACATTTTAACAACATCAGTTCTTTGAATCCATGAACACAGACTATTCTTGAACTTATTTATGTTATCATCAATTTCTTTCATTAATATTTCATAGTTTCCAGTGTACAGATCTTTCACTTTCTTGATAGTATATTTTGTTTTATAGCTATTGTAATGGGATTTCTTTCTTTATGTTTTCGAATACTTTTTGATGGTGTATAGAAATGCTTCTCAGGGCCGGCACTGTGACATAGCTGGTAAAGTCTCCGCCTGCAGTTCTGGCATCCCATATAGGTGTTGGTTGGAGACCCGATGCTCCACTTCCAATCCGGCTTTCTGCTCTGGCCTGAGAAAGCAGTGGAAGATGGCTGAAGTCATTGGGCCTTTGCACCTGCGTGGGAGACTGCAGGGAAGCTCCTGGCTCCTAATTTTGGATCAGCATAGCTCTGGGCCGTTATGGCCATCTGGGGGTGAACCAGTGGATGGAAGATTCTCTCTCTCTCTCTCTCTCTCTCTCTCTACCTCTGCCTCTCTGTAAATCTGCCTTTCAAACAAATAAATAAATCTTTAAAAAAAAGAAAAAAAGAAATGCTATTGATTTTCCTTTGGACAAAACATCTAAGAAAATGTGAATAGAACAATAGTGACTGAGAAAACTGAATCAGTAATGAAGTGTCCCATTAATGAAAAGTCCAAAACTTAATGACTTCACTGCTTAAATCTACCAAACATTTGAATAAGAATCAATACCAACCCTTTACAGATTATTCAAAAATTACAGAAGCAGGAATTCCTCACAACATATGCTAAGAGACCCATATCGTGCTGATGTCAAAAATAGGTAGGTATACCATGAAAATAAACCTACAGACCAATATCTTTGATGGCCATAGATGCAAAAGTCTTCAAAAACACTAACAAAACTATTTATTTATTTATTTATTTTTGACAGGCAGAGTGGACAGTGAGAGAGAGAGAGACAGAGAGAAAGGTCTTCCTTTGCTGTTGGTTCACCCTCCAATGGCTGCCACGGTTGGCGCACTGTGCCCGGCGCACTGCGCCCGGCGCACTGCGCTGATCCGATGGCAGGAGCCAAGTGCTTCTCCTGGTCTCCCATGGGGTGCAGGGCCCAAGCACTTGGGCCATCCTCCACTGCACTCCCTGGCCACAGCAGAGAGCTGGCCTGGAAGAGGGGCAACCGGGACAGAATCCAGTGCCCCTACCGGGACTAGAACCCACTGTGCCGGCGCCACAAGGCAGAGGATTAGCCTATTGAGCCGCGGCGCCGGCCTAACAAAACTATTTAAAGAGCACATTGAAAAGGTCATTGAACATGGTAAGGTGAGGATCATACCAGGATGTAATGATAGTTCAACAAACAAAAGTTAAGAAATGTAATATATCACATTAACCAAAGGAATGACAAAAGTATGATTATCTCAACAGATGTAAAAAAAGATTAAAAAATGATAACAGGGAAACATTCCTTCACAATAAATATCTCAACAGAACAGGTACATAAGGAACATTTTTTAAAATAATAAAGATTATATGTGACAAAATATACAGCTAACATCACACTGAAAATGGAAAAACCTGAAAGCGTTTCCGTTAAGATTGTCATAAGACAAGGATGCCTTTTTTCACAGTTCTCTTCAACATACTACTGGAAGTCCTAGCCAGAGAGATTTACCAAGACAAAAAAATAGATGGCATCCACATTGGAAAGGAGAAGTCAAATTACCCCTATTTTTAGATGAGATGGTCCCATAAGTAGGAAACTCCAAAGATTTCATGAAAAACTGTCAAAATCAATAAATTAACTTATTGTTAATGACACGAAATCAACATGAAAGTCAGTAGTAGTATTGTATGCTGGTTTGGAAGTGGCACTGCTGCGATTTGAACGGACATTCTGATACAGGAAGTTTGTGTCACAAACAGTAGTTTAACATGTTGTACCACAACACTGGTCCCTAAAACACCTTCTGATTCCTAAGTGGGAGGGCCATTAAATACTAAGAGGATTTTATAAAATTTACATAAATTAAGTTGAAATTCATCCGCTCTTTTTAAAATACCATCAATTTTTCAGTTATGACAATGAGAAGGTGCTACTTTGTGGCATTAACTGTTTCAGACCCTGTAGGAGGTGTTTCACAACACCTGCTATTATCTATGGTATTCACAGCAGCTCTATTACATGGTTGTTAATATTTTCAGCTTTTTACAAAGGAGGAAGTTGAACTTCACAAAGAAATTAGTGAACTTATAAAATCACAAAGAATAAATGTTTATGTGGCAATTATCCCAAATACTTCCTCATCATAGCTTTTTTAACAATGATAGAAGGCTATCTTTCTCAATTTATGGTGTAAATTCGTATTCTATTGTGTATTATATAGAGGGCCAGATATTGGAATTATTACACAAACTTGTTCAAGAAAGATGGGATAAACCAAAGGAAAAATTATTGGAATCTATTTTTTTCTTTAAAAAATCCATTTTAGGGGCTGGTGCTGTACTTCATGTGGGAGACCTGAAGAAGGTCCAGGTCCTTGCTTCAGCCTGGCCCAGCAGCCATTTGAGGAGTACAACAGCAAATGGGAAGTCTCTGTCTCCCCTTCTCCCTGTTACTGCCTTTCATTTTAACAAACAATTTTTTTAAAGAAATAATTTTAGGCCGGCACTGTGGCTCAATAGGCTAATCCTCCCCCTGCGGCACCAGCACCCTGGTTTCTAGTCCCAGTTGGGGCTCCGGATTCTGTCCTGGTTGCTCCTCTTCCAGGCCAGCTCTCTGCTGTGGCCCGGGAGTGCAGTGGAGGATGGCTCAAGTGCTTGGGCCCTGCACCCTCATGGGAGACCAGGAGAAGCACCTGGCTCCTGGCTTTGGATCAGCGTGGTGCGCCAGCCGCAGTGGCTATTGGGGGGTAAACCAACGGCAAAGGAAGACCTTTCTCTCTGTCTCTCTCTCTCACTGTCCACTCTGCCTGTAAAAAAATAAAAATAAAAAAATAAAGAAATAATTTTAGATTATAAAAAAGTGAATAAAAATATTCAAATAAGGAACAGGAGAGTCCAAAGTGCATTAGAAAGTGAATACATAGAAAAAAATGCAATTTCATAAATACTTTTACATTTTATCACTTTTTCTGAGTAAATTAAGTACCATGCAGAGAAAAATTTCCTGGAGTTCTCTTTATGAATTATTATTTCTTTGCAATGTTTTTTAATATAGCTATTTCCAATATTCTCTTTCTGCTTTTTTTTTCCTGTTACATGTATTCTGCTCTTTTTAGTTTATACACGTCTCTGTTTCTTAGCACTTTTATCACAAAATAGATAAAACAGAGAACACAATTAATTTAGGAAATTCTGTTTACAGATCTAGTAAAGGGTGTAGTAGCAATTAAACTAATGGCTTGTCCCTTGCCCTCCCATGGGATCAGTAGCTAACAAGCCTAATTAGTCATTATAGAGAAATGCTTTATTCAGGGTTTTAAGTACAGAGACTAGAGTAAGAGAGCCTCTGGAGAGCCTGTGGCATCAGAATTTCCCTTTTAATATATTTTTAAAATTTTTTTTAAAAAAGAGTAAGGGTAATGTTATCAAGCAGTTTAATTAACATGGGTAAAATGAAACAAACAAACAAAAAAAAGAATTCTCCCTTTTTAACACCCCCCTAAAAAATATCCAAATGGAAAAACCTTAGTCATTATGCATTGGCATCAAGAGTACTTTCAACTACATAAAAAGGGCTGTAAAATGTCTATATTGTGATTCATCAACTCACTGACCAACAAATATGGGTTTTAACTGCTCTTACAGGATTCAAAACTTTTCAACTACCTGTACCATGTTACAGCAGTTAAGTTTCCAATGGGTTTTTCTTCCAAATACAGATGGTCAGTAATTAAAAGCAAGCCAGCCTAGTTCCAGCTGCAAACTCTTCATTTCAATGAGTCCCCTCCTACTAGTTTGCTCATTTTACACATCAGTGTGTGAGAACACACACATATTTTCTGTATTACAGAAAAGAATGAACACTTTAGTTTTTGCTTTTACAAAAACTTAAGTGAATATATTACTGACTATATGACTTTAATGTTTTTCACAGTTTAAACTTTAAAAATATTTCTTCTTTAATGTAGTGTTTCCAGAATTTTTTTGATTACTCTTTTTCTTTCTCCTATGGTCCATTATTCATTCAGTAGCCTGTTGTTCAGTTTCCACATGTTTACATATATTCTAGAGATTTTTGAGTTGTTGATTTCTAGCTTTACACCATTGTGTTCAGAGAAGGTGCATGGAATGATTTCAATTTTAATTTTCTGAGACTTGCTTTGTGGCATAGACTCTGTATCAGTTCAGCCAGCTTTTTGGTAGTTTGTAGGCTTTTCTACATTTAATATCATCTCATCAGCCAACATGGATATTTTGACTTCTTCTTTCCAATTTTGATGCCCTTTAGATATTTTTCCTAACTAATTGCTCTTCCCAAAACTTCCTTTATGATACTGAATAAGAGTGTTTAAAGTGGACATTCTTGTCTAGTTTGAAACATGAGGGGAAATGCTTTCAGCTTTTCCCCATTTAGTATGAAATTGATTGTCTGTCATGCAAAGCTTTTATAATTTAGAAATGTGTTTCTTCCATACTTAATTATTGAGGGTTTTTATCATGAAGGGATTTTGAATCTCATTAAATGTTTTCTCTGCATTTATTGAGATGACCACGTGGTTTTTGTTTTTCATTCTGTTGATGTAATCTATGTCATTTATTGATTTGAGTATGTTGACACACCCTTGCATCTTTAGGGTAAATTCACTTGATCATAATTTATAACCTTTTTGATATGGTTTTTGATTCAGTTTGCTGGTATTTTTGAGAGTTTTTGCATATATGTTTATCAGGAATATTGGTTTGTAGATTTCTTTACATGTTCTGTCTTTTTTGGTTTTGGTATCAGACTGATGCTGGTTTCATAAAACCATTTGGTAGAGTTACATCCTGTACAGTATTTTGGAATAATTGAAAAGTATTGGGGCTGGCGCCATGGCTCAATAGGCTAATCCTCTGCCTGCAGTGCCAGCACACCGGGTTCTAGTCCTGGGCGGGGCGCCGGATTCTGTCCCAGTTGCTCCTCTTCCAGTCCAGCTCTCTGCTGTGGCCCAGGAGTGTAGTGGAGGATGGCCCAAGTGCTTGGGCCCTGCATCCGCATGGGAGACCAGGAGAAGCACCTGGCTCCTGGCTTCAGATCAGTGTGCCGGCTGCAGTGCTCCGGCTGCAGTGGCCATTGGTGGGTGAACCAACGGAAAAGGAAGACCTTTCTCTCTGTTTCTCTCTCTCTCACTGTCCACTCTGCCTGTCAAAAAAATTAAATAAAAATAGAAAAAAAAGTATTGGATAACTCCAATTCCTTTCTAAATGTTTTGTAGAATTCAGTAGTAAAGTCATCAGTCCCTGAACTTTTCATGGATGGAAGAAGTTTAATTACTGTATCAATATCTTTTCTATGGTCCGTTTAGATCGTCTATATTTTCTGAATTTATTATTGGTAGTTTATGTATGTGCAAGAATTTTACAGTTATTTGGTCATTTAACTGTATCTCAATTTCATGTAGATGTTCTTAATTCTTTTTAATTATTTTGCTTTTATTTTTGTCTGATTCAGCTATTTCAGAAGTCTTATCACACAGGTCATGAATTATTTCCTTTGGTCTATTTTGGTGTTAAAACTGCCAGTCACATTTTTTTTTCACTGATCTAAGATTTCACCTCACAATTTTCTTTTTTAAGATTATTTATTTATTTGAAAGGTAGAGTTCAGAAATAAAGAAGGAAATACAGACAGACACACACACACAGAAGGGGAGAGAGAAAAAGAGAGAGAGAGAGAGGTTTTTCATCTGCTGGAGTCTAGGAGCCAGAGGCCCATGCACATTGGCCATCTTCTATTTTCTCAGGTGCGTTAGCAAAGAGCTGGATTGGAAATGGAGCCCCTAGGACTTGAACTGGCACCCATATGGGAATGCTGGGTTTGCAGAAGCCAGCTTACCACACTGTGCCACAATTCTAGCACCCATTCAAAATTTCCATTTGATTCCTTTTAGTGATTTTTATCTCCTGAGTCAGTTTTTCATTTTAATTCATGTCACTCATTGATTTTCTCGTTTCTTTATTACCGGTCTGAATTATCTTGCATCACATTCAGTTTCCTTACAATCATTATTCTGACATTTCATAGATTTCCCTCATCAGGATCTAATTCTGGGGTCCTATTGTGTTTTTGGAGGTATCATGCTATGTTGCATTTTTGTATTTCCCTACTTTGACATCTGCACATGGATGAAAACAAATGATACAAAGATTAAGCTTCTGGACTCATCTAGAACCAAAGCCAATTCAGTAAGCCAAATGATACTCTGTATTCAATCCAAACCGTACACTCTTTCCCAATAAACCTACTCCATAAAAAAGGGACTATTAGAGAAGAAGTTCATTTAATAGTTTACCATTGACCAAATACTGGTCAATTTAGAAATCAAAAGAATTAAAGAGCTATAGAATAGAATACACCCAGTATACAAAAATTATACATTGCTAATTTTATTAATAAGACAAAATATATTGGACCCTTTTAGAATATGCAAAAGAAATCAACTAATTTGAAAATTTGTGAATATAGGGAAATTAAATGCATTTTGGGGCCGGCGCTGTGTCCCAGTGAGTGAGGCCTGCAGGCATCCTATATGGGCACCAGTTCAAGTTCTGGCTGTTCCACTTCCCATCCAGCTCTCTGCTATGGCCAGGGAAAGCAGTAAAGGATGACCTGAGTCCCCGGGCCCCTGCACCTGCATGGGAGACCTGAAAAAAGCTACTGGCTCCTGCCTTTGGATCTGCATAGCTCCAGCAGTTGCGGCCAACTGGGGAGTGAGCCAGTGGATAGAAGACCTCTCTCTCTCTCTCTGCCTCTCCTTCTCTCTCTGTGTAACTCTGACTATCAAATAAATAAATAAATCTTACCAAAAAATGCATTTTACTTTTTTTTATGAACTGTTCATTGAGGTAACAAAATTATTGAAGAATTAAAATTTGTTTATAGAGGTATTCTGCACAATAAATGAAGAAAAATTATAAAATTAAGAATGAAAAGGCAACTTTTTAAAAATGCTAATTGAGGGGGCCAGCACTATGTCATAGTCTTCAGTGCCAGCATCCCATATGGCTGCCGGTTCAAGACTCAAAGACTTAGCAGTTCCGCTTCTGATCCAGCTTTCTGCTATGGACTGAGAAAGCAGTAGAAGATGGCCCAAGTGCCTGGGCTCCTGCACCCGTGTGGGAGAACATGAAGAAGCTCCTGGCTCCTGGTTGTGCATCAGCCCAGTTCTAACCATTCATTGCAGCCATTTGGGGAGTGATCGAGTAGATGAAAGACCTCTTTCTCTGCCTCTGCCTCTGCTTCTCCCTCTCTGTAAGTCTGCCTTTCAAATAAATAAATAAATCTTTTAAATAAATAAATCTTTTTAAATAAATGCTGATTGATTGATTTGAAAGGCAGGGCAACCAAGAGTAAAGGAGACAGAGATAAAAGATCTTTCACTTGGTGATCTATCCCCTAAATGCTGGCAACAACCAGGTCTGAGCCAGGATGAATTCAGAAACCAGAAACATCACCTGGGTTTCCCACATGGGTGACAGGAAAACAAGAATGTGTACCAACTTCCACTGTCTTCCCAGCCTCATTAGCAAGAAGCTGGATTGGATGCAAAGTAGCTAGGACTCAAACTGACATTCCAACATGGGATGCCAATGTTGCATGTAGTGGTTTGTGTGCCCCTGAAAATGTATGTTAAAACAAAACAAAACAAAAGATTGTTGAGAAGCACTGAAACAGAGAATATATAACTTTGTAAATTTTGAGTGGTAGACTCCTAATTGAGGGTTCTATAATGTTTGCAAAATCACTGGGTCTTATACTGGCAAGGCAACCGCATGTGGTACTTGAAGCTCAGTATATCTATAGCAGGCTAATTTTTAAATGATAATTTTACTACATGGCTTGTGATTGATGTTATAAATATCTACTAGCCCTTGTCAGAAAAAGGTTCCCCACCCGTTCCATAAACAGAGGATATTGTGAGAATTTAGAAGTGACCAGGGCCCTTAGGTATCTTTTTATTGGATGATGTGAACCAGAACAGAGGACACACTGAAATTAGTACTGGTGTATTCAAGGCAGCTAATGACAGTGAGGTAGGAGTCGTGGGTCTCTCAGGCTTCCCTCAGTTACAGAACTATAAAATCTAAAGGACATTTGTCGTATTCATGGGAAGCTTCTTCTCTTAACCCTTGATAAAGAAACAGAAACCCAAGAAATTCTGGAGAAGCCAAAGGTAATTCAAAGTTGGCCATTCTTCCTTTAATCCTTGCAACCAGAGAAGTCATATGCCATTACACTGGATAATTCTTCACACCTGTTGAGACAGTTAGGATATCCTTATAATATATATTCTCTACTTTAATCTTAGTTGTTAGAAAAGTTCTGTCATATTACTTTGTTATCCAGGAAATTCAAAAATAGCTTCTGATGTAACAAATTTGCAAAGCATTATCAGTGCTTATTTGGGAAAAATCATTCTTTAAAGAACACCAGGGGGCCTGCACTATGGCACAGCAGGTTAACACCCTGGCCTGAAGCACTGGCATCCCATATGGGCACCGGTTCTAGTCCTGGCTGCTCCTCTTCCAATCCAGCTCTCTGCTATGGCCTGGAAAAGCAGTAGAAGATGGCCCAAGTCCTTGGGCCCCTGCACCAACGTGGGAGACCCAGAAGAAGCTCCTGGCTCCTGGCTTCGGATCAGTGCAGTTCCGGCCATTGTGGCCAATTGGGGAGTGAACCATCGTATGGAAGACCTCACTCTCTCTCTCTCCCTCTCTCAGCCTCTCCTCTCTCTGTAGCTCTGACTCTCAAGTAAAATAAATCTAAAAAAAAAAAACCAAAAAAAAAAAAAAAAACAGGTGATTAGTCTCTTTATTTTCTCTGCAAATTTGCTGAAATTCTTAAGGACTGATTAGTTTGCTAACTAGGAAAAAAAGTGTACAGGAGTAGGCATCTGGTGTAGTGGTTAAGACCCTGCTTGCAAGGCTCATATCCCTTATTGGCGTGCCTGGGTTCCAGTCCCAGCACTTCTCTCAGTTATAATTTCTCACTAATGAACTCCCTAGGGGGTAGTGAGTGATGGCCCAAGTATCTGGGCCCCTATCACTCACATAAATTATCCAGATTTAATCTGTAGCCCTTAGCTTTGGCCTGGGCCAGTCCTGGATGTTGTGACAATTTGGGGAGTGAAACAGCAGAGGAGCGTTCTCTCTGCTCCCCATGTCAACTCTCTCTGTTCCTCATGTCAATCAGTCTCTCTCATTCTCTCTTTCAGCCTTTCAATAAAAAATGAAACTAAAAATTAAAGAAAATAAATATATAGAATATTAATGTGCCTTTTTGTAAATGAATAAAATTTTATTAAGATTAAAATAATTTTTAAAACCTTGACATTTTAAATCTATTTATTGTCATTTCCACTCATTACCACTATTATAGCCTGTACCAATTACAATAAATTATTTATATGTATATTATTGTGAATATTAATAATTAAAATAGAAAACTTGAACAAATTGATATTAAGTAAGTTTTGGTGTTTGGCGTTATGACAACTGTGCATTTTGAATAGTGGAAAGCACAGTGATTTTACTGAAGTATATTTCATTTTTCAACACAAATTTAACCCTTATAATTGATCATGAGCCAATGATCTCAAATAAAAGCAACTGTTGTTTTAAAAAGATATTAAGTTTATTGTCACAGCATGTGTGTTAAAATTAAAGCTTTTGATACAAAATTATTTTTAAATCAAAATTTTTATAGGGAAATAGTAAAAGAACTTTCTTTTACTTTTCTTTATGAGGGATGGTTTTGTCCATAATGGAGCATTTTTCAAAAAAAAATCTTCTTTTACAACTTTGATATTTTTTCAAAACAAATTGCTTTCAAATATATGAAAGACTTTAAGGAAGTTTCTGAATAATGATAGTGCCAGTAGAAATTAAGTAAGCCTGATAGCTTGCATTTTTTTTTTATTGCAAACACATTTTGTGACTCAACAACATTGCAATGTTTTCCTAATTTTTGCTAAAAAAGGGAAGTAAAATAAGAGTTTATTGTGGCAATACTTCATACTGGCCTACTTTTGTAAATTGTTTTTAAGCTCCAGGGTATAAAGAGGAACATTCATGTTTTTAAATTGGATACAAAGCAGTTTTTATCCTGTAACTGTTATAGCATAAATTATCAAGTAGAGGCTATTGGATATGTTTAAATGTGTTGATGCTCAGTAAATTATAGGTACCTTTTTGTTGTGCTGTATCTGATGTAAGCTTATTTAGATTTTTATTGATTAGTTTAGAGATATAATACAAGTTATTAAATGTTTCAGTCTCTAATAACAAGACTTTCAATACATGTGATGCAAACCCAATGAGGTATTTACAGTCTATCTTTTTTTTGTAGGATGGAATATAGTGTCAATCTTTATTTCTGGATTAAAAAGGTAAGATAGATAATTTTATAAAGCAAATAAAAATATAGCAATCACAAATATTTATATTGAGGAAAAGTAGAAATATAAATGGCTTTTAAAAACATTGAAAAATTCTGGGAACCATCAAAGTTAAATACCTTGAAGATACTCTTATATTATGCATATGAAGACAAATTAATGATTGGTTTCTTCCCTACTTTGGGAATGCTGTTGTTTTGATTAGAATCTACTTTTTATAACAATACTTTTAATTAGCCAAACATCTATAGTGTTCCTCTCCATATTGCTTGACATCAATTAAATTTATTAGTTTGTTTTATATTGAAAGTAACAGTTGTAGTTTTCGTTTTTTTGTAGATGTTGACTTTAATATGAGGGAACTAAGACTAAGATTAGATTGTTTTTAAATCCATGTCTTGGGGCCAGCACTGTGGCACAGTGGATAAAGTCACTACCTGCAGTGCCGGCATCACATATGGGTGCTGGTTCAAGTCCTGGTTGCTCCTCTTCCAATCCAGCTCTCTGCTGTGGCCTGGCAAAGCAGTAGAAGATGGCCCAAGTCCTTGGGCCCCTGCACCCATGTGAGAGACCCAGAAGAGGCTTCTGGCTTCGGTTCAGCACAGCTCTGGCCTTGCAGCCAATTGGAGAGTGAACCAGCGGATGGAAGACCTCTCTCTCTTTCTGCTCCTTCTCTCTCTGTGTAATTCTGACTTTAAAATAAACAAATAAATATTTATAGAAAAATCCTTGTCTCCAAAATCCTTATGGTAAAATTACAATAGCTAAAAATGACGTTCTGCTTTTTAGATGGGAAAATTAAACTGAAACACCATGAATAATCAAAGGTTCTTCACACTATGTTAAATATAATAAATCAATATTGGGCTTTTCTAAGTTCCGATGGGTGTTTTGCTCAGTTACACTTACACAAAGTCAGTTACATTCTATTCTATGCACCATTTCTAATTATAAGTGTAAAATTATCGCTTCTCAGCCTGTTGGTTAAGATCAAGTATAGTATCTGTTTTTATCAATTTAATAAGTGTAAAATTAGTCCTACAAATGTTAGCCTTATTTATATTACTTTACAAAGTCCACATTACTAACATTACTTCTAATCTATTCTCTAAACTGACTTAGCGCATCACTGACAACCATGAGAACAGCATTGTCATCAGCTAATTAAAAACAACTTTAAAATCAGAGAAAACTGTTTCACTCTAACAGCTTTGTTTCTATTGTTCAATATTGTTAGGATATTTGGGAATTTTAGGCCAATATATGAACATTGCAGGGGAGATTTCCATTTGTGTGTTTGTGCGTCCTTCAATATTCTTTCTATAGTGTTCTGTAATTGTATTGTAGAGTTCTTTACCATCCTTGATTAAATTTATCTCAAGGCATTTAATTTGATTCATAACTATTTTGAGTGGAATTTCTTTTATAAGTCCTTTCCCTTAACACTGTTCTTCATGTATAAAAATACTATTGACTTTTCTGTGATGATTTTGTATTGTACAACTTTGTTAAATTAATTTTTTGCTTCTAATAGTCTCTTGATGGAGTCTTTCAATTCTCTTATATATAGAATTATTTCATCTGCAAGCAATGATAGTTTGACTTTCTCATTTCCTACTTGTATGTTTTTTATTGCTTTGTTCTAATCACAGTTAAGCATGAAAATGTAGAAAAAAAGCACACATTTTTCTTCATCATTGGACATTGTAAATGTAATTGCTCAAATGAATAATGTCTTTTTCTAGTGGAATTCTCAAGCATTTTGCAGTGTCCATAGTTATTTCTTTGTCACATATTGCCTGTCAAATAATGTCTGTACAGCTTAGTCCCAGATGACACTTTTATCACACTGTACTGTATCTTTGCCTTTTAAAAATATTTATTTACTTATTTGTTTGAACATCAGAGTGATAGAATTGGTAGGGGAGGCAGCTGCAGGGGGAAAGAGAGGAAGAAATCTATCCACTGGTTAACTTCCCAAATGCCCTCAGCAGCTGGTACTGGGCAAGGTTAAAGCTAGGAGCTTGGAAATCCTCCAGGTGTCCCATGTATGTAGCAGGGATCGCTCTCTTTGCCTCTGCTTCTTTGTCAGTAGCTCTGCCTTTCAAATAAATAAATAAATAAATCTTTAAAAGAAGGTTTATACATGTGTATGAAGTGCATTTTATTTCAACTATATTATTAATATTGATATTAATTTCTAAAGGATAAATGAATAATTTTTATTTTTCACAGGTAACAATCATGTTACTGGCTGATTGTGCATCAGTCATCATACTTTTATCTTCTTCATATTGCAAGAGTTAGCCATTTCTATGGCGCTTCTTCTGAATAATCAGCTCTCATTAATCTGTCACTCCTATACTAATGTAAACATCATTTCTGTCTGATAATAAAAGTTTTTACATTTTCTTCACTGTCACTTGACAGATATAAACAAAGTGCATGAAGCTTTGTAAACATACTCCCCCTCTCCCCTTGGGAATGACATGAGGATGTTGCATTTCAGGTAGCAAATTCAATTGATTTAATAGAGTATTGACAGATATGAAGAAGGTGAAGTGTTTTAAAAAATTAAACTAGTTATTGGGCCCTGTGTCATTAGGTTTTTAAATGGAAGTTATTAACACTAGTGTTAGCCATAGTGTTTTTTTTTTAACTTTTATTTAATAAATATGTATTTCCAAAGTACAACTTTTGGATTGTAGCAGCTTTTTCTCCCCAAAACCTCCCTCCAACCCACAACCATTACATCTTTCGCTCCCTCTCCCATCCCATTCACATCAAGATTCAATTTCAATTATCTTTATATACAGAAGTATATAAAGTATATACTAAAGATTTCAATAGTTTGCATCCATACAGAAACACAAAGTATAAAGTACTGTTTGAGTACTAGTTATACTGTTAATTCACATAGTACAACACATTAAGGACAGAGATCCTACATGGGGAGTAAGTGCACAGTGACTCCTGTTGTTGATTTAACAATTAACACTTTTATTTATGAAGTCATTAATCATCCGAGGCTCTTGTCATGAGCTGCCAAGGCTATGGAAGTCTCTTGAGTTCACCAACTCTGCTCTTATTTAGACAAGACCATAGTCAAAGGGGAAGTTCCTCCCTTCAGAGAAAGGTACCTCCTTCTTTGATGGCCCATTATTTCTGCTGGGATCAGCCCTTGCCCTGACTGTTGATGAACAACTTAATACTTTATCCCTTTTAGTATTTTTTTGTCCTACATAATACTATTGGTTGAATTCTGTAATGAATACACAAATATTCTTAAGTGTTGAAACTTAAATGAAAAGTGATCCCTGTTAAATATAAGAGTCAGAATGAGAGGGAAGAGATGTACAATTTGGGACATGCTCAATCAGACTTGCCCCAAATGGTAGAGTTAGAAACATACCAGGGGATTCCAATTCAATCCCATCAAGGTGGCCTGCACCAATGCCATCTCACTGGTCAAAGTGATCAATTTCTGTTCACAAGTGATCATAATGATAGGACTAAGAGTCAAAGGGATCACATAAACAAGATTAGTGTCTGCAAATATTAACTGATAGAATAAAAAATGGAGAGAAAGATCCAACATGGGAAGTGGGATATACAGCAGACTCATAGAAAAGTGGATGTCCTAAATAGCACTCTGGCCTCAGAATCAGTCCTTAAGGCATTCCGGTCTGGCTGAAAAGTCCATGAAAGTATTTTAGGCATGGAAAGCCAAGACACTGTGGCAAAAAAACAAAAACAAAAACAAAAACACAACAAACCACCTAAATGAAAGATCTCTGCAAGTGAGATCCCAATGGAAAGAACAGGGCCATCAAAGAAGGAGGTATCTTTCTCTGAAGGGAGGAGAGAACTTCAACTTTGACTATGACCTTGTCCAGACATGATCAGAGTCAGTGAACCTAAAAGGCTTCCATAGCCTTGGCAACTCACGACTAGAGCCTAGGGAGATTACTGAAGCCATAAACAAGAGTGTCAATTTGTTAACAACAGGAGTCACTGTGCACTTACTCCTCATGTAGGATCTCTGTCCTTAATGTGCTGTATACACATTGTGATTTAATGCTATAACTAGTACTCAAACAGTATTTTTCACTTTGTGTTTCTGTGTGAGTGCAAACTGTTGGAATATTTACTTCATATATACAAACTGATCTTCTGTATATAAAGATAATTGAAAATGAACCTTTATATGAATGGAAGGGGAAGAGAGAACAGGATATGGGAGCGAAGCTGTGGGGGGGCAGACATTGTAATCCATAAGCTGTACTTTGTATTTATATTAATTAAATAAAAGTTAAAAAAATTAGCAGTATAACTAGTACTCAAACAGTACTTTATATTTTGTGTTTCCGTGTGGGTGCAAACTGTTGAAATCTTTACTTAGTATATAGTAAATTGATCTTCAGTATATAAAGATAATTGAAAATGAATCTTGATGAAGAATGGGATGGGAGAGGGAGTGGGAAATGGGATGTTTGAAAGTGGGAGGGAGGTTTATGGGGGGAAAAACTGCTATAGTCCAAAAGTTGTACTTTGGAAATTTATATTTATTCAATAAATTTTTTAAAAGGAAATTTTTAAGAAAATCTCTCATTAAACAAAAAACTAGGACTTGATAGTTTTACTACCAAACTGTAGAAAACATTTACAATGTAAAACATTTACTAGTAAATAATTTCAATCAATAACCTCAGTGCAATATCAAAAGCAAATAAAGGCAAGAGAAATAGAAAACTACAGACCAATATGCTTTGTTAATACGGATGCAAAAACTCTCAATAAAATACTAGCGCTGTGTAAATTATGAAAATTTTGGCCAACAACTGAAAAGTAAACTTGATTTTTTCCACTCTTTCAGAGTTTTGATAAGCTTTTGGAATTAGATAAATTAAACAAAATCTTATATATAAAAAACTCATTTTCTTTCATGTTTGATTAATATTAATGTATATACATTTTATAGGGTTACATGAAATATTTAGACTCATGTATACAGCATACACTGATCATATATTTAATGTGATCAACATTTGTATTATCTTTTCTTTTATTTGTACTAATTGGTATATAACACATTTTTATGAGTCAAGGCATTCAACATTGCTATGGAACAATAGACATTATTACTTCCAGTTATTTTTGGTACCCAGGTATCTAATCTCCTTCTCTTACATGTTCCATTCTTCGTAAACTATTGTGATCACTTCTCTAACTTGAGATAAGAAACTTCCACATAAGAGAATTTGTCTTTGTGTGTCTGGATTATTTTGTTTAACCTGATGACCTACAGTTCTATCCATTTTGCTGCAAGTGACTGGATTCTGTCCTTTTTATAGTTGAATAAAGTTGCATTGTGTATATATGCCACACTGTCTTTATCCACTCATCCATTGGTGGACATCTCAGTTGATTCTGTATCTTACCTATTGTAAACATTGCTGTCATGAACATGAAATTACAGATGACTCTATTATATATTGATTTACTTTGGGTATATGAATCACAAAGTGAGGTGCTAGATTATATGGTAGATCCACTTTTATTTTGTGAATCTTCCATACTGTTCTCCATAATGGCTATGATAATTTATATTTCTATCAACAGGCTTTAAGAGTTTTCTTTTCTATATAGCCTCAACAGAATTTCATCTTTTTGATAAATATGCTCAATATCATTTAATGTCAGTAACTCTTCTTGTCACAATGAAAGCTATAAAAATCTACATAAAATAATGAGTTCCCTTAATATAGTGTAAGTGAAAATGGAAAGAAGAAAATATCTATAATAGAAAACAAGCCATTCAATAAAGAATGTGAATATCATTTTTGCTCCCAAATGATAAACACTGCTTTGTTAAAAAGAAAAAAATCAGCATCAAAGTTTACATTCAAATGAACAGAATGCTCCATTGTCTTAAACTCACAGAGGCATTGGAAAATAATTGGTACTATTTTAATATCTTGGTGGAATTTGTTTCTTTCAATTATTTTCCTTTTATTCCTTTTTCTGTCATTAATATTTATATAATCCTATATGATTTTATAATCAAGAACAATATTACTCTTAAAAAGTAGTGGAAGGATGTAACTGTTTTCAAAAGGTAACATCAATTACTATTAAAGGCTTTTGTGACATTCATGTGCAAGGAAAATGCTAGGTTATATAAGGAATATAAAGTAATATAAAACTCAAGATAGCCTCTCAGGAGTTACCATTTAGAAAAGGAAATGTGTTTAAATCATAAATATCTCCTGCATCCAAATGGGAGAGCAAGATTGAATTTCAGCCTCCTGAATTTGGACTGGCCCAGCCTGGCTATTTCAGGTATTTTGGGAATGAACCAATGGATGGAAGATTTCTGTTGATCCGCCTTTCAAATAAAAATGAAAATAAATAAACACAAATTTCAAAGCAACTAAATGATAAACTTGTAATGGAATCACTGTTTCTAGACATGCTAGTAATATATTCAAGAAAATATTCTCACAAAAGATTTAAAGTTTGAAAATATTTCTTCATATTTTACTGGGAAGAAAGTTAAAGTACAAAATAAATATTAAACTTTAAAAGAGCAACAGCAAGTTGAAGAAAACATTGTGGAGCCTGTATGACAGCTAAAGAACTATTTCTCTTAGAGTTCTCTATATTCAAATAAATATAAAGTAAACTAAAAGATTTGAAACATCCACAGTCAAAAAAGTTCTCTGAATAAGAAGCAGAACAACACATAATAGTCTCAGATGATGCTTTCTTCCCCAATAAGTAAATAAATGCAAGCGAGATAATATGTCATGAATGATTAATACATAATTTTATAATATGATAATATTTAGAGAGGGAAACACATTATGTTGTTAAACAGTTCGTACTTCTCACAACTGATTGCTTTTGTAACTCAAATTACAACGAAACAGGGAGAAATAAGCATAACACAAGAGTCTGAGATTAATAATCATTTACGTGTTGGCAGTAATCTGCTTAAATGCATGTCTTAGTCAATTAAAAATGTACTATATTCTACAGGAATCACTATCAAAATAACTTGGAGTTAGAATGCTTTCCATGGGCATACGTGCACTGTGTTAGTTTCCAGTATATATCTATATCTATATCTATATCTATATCTATCTATCTATCTATCTATCTATCTATCTATATATATAAGCACTGTTGTGATAAACTCTGATAATTCAAGGTAGGGCACTTATGTGATCAAAGTTTAAAGCAGAGCCCTAGGATTCTAATTCTCAGATAGAAATATTGACACGTAGTACCTCCATTGTGTTTTATTGTTTTAGTCAATAATTAAAAGAGTAGAACAAGCAATTCGTTTTATATCACAACAAACCATATTAAAGTTTTATTATTGTCCCAGCTTTACACATGATAAGAATGAGGGATACACCATACACATATCAGAAGCTAATTTTTTCTTACTCAAAAACACAATATGTTCACTGTGGACTTTTGGTGCAGTAGTTATATCTCCATCTGGGAAATACCCAGCCCATACTGGAGAGATTGGTTCAAATTTTTTTTTTTAACTTTTATTTAATGAATATAAATTTCCAGTGTACAGCTTATGGATTACAATGGCTTCCCCCTCCCATAACTTCCCTCCCACCCGCAACCCTCCCCTCTCCCGCTCCCTCTCCCCTTCCATTTGCATCAAGATTCATTTTCAATTCTCTTTATATACAGAAGATCAATTTAGTATAAAGATTTCAACAGTTTGCACCCACATAGGAACACAAAGTGAAACATACTGTTTGAGTACTAGTTATAGCATTAAATCAAAATGCACAGCACATTAAGGACAGAGATCCCACATGAGGAGCAAGTGCACAGTGGCTCCTGTTGTTGACCCAACAAATTGACACTCTAGTTTATGGTGCCAGTAACCATCCTAGGCTGTCGTCATGAGTTGCCAAGGCTATGGAAGCCTTCCAAGTTTACCGACTCTGATCATATTTAGACAAGGTCATAAAAGACAGAGTGAGGATAGTAACCAATGATCCTAAGAGTGGCATTTACCAGGTTTGAACAATTATACAGCATTAAGTGGGGAAGAGGACCATCAGTACACACAGGTTGGGAGTAGAGCCATTGGTGGTAGAGTAGAGGTTATGATTACAAAGGAATGAGGCCCAAGTGCACTAGACAGGGCCTAGAACAAAGGACAGAGTCATTAGAGGAGCTAAGAAAGGTGCTGTCTAAGCTACAATTAAGTTTTCTGATTGAGAGGCAAATAGAACCTGATAGAAGGGGCTTCATAATAATCTGGTGGGCTTTAGGCCTTGTAAATTCAGAGGCCGAGACTTATCTATCTCTTCACATGGGGCATTATCCTAAGGGAGGTGTGAACCTCCTAGGGGAAGGCACTCTGTTGACTTTCATTACTTGGCGGCCTGGGAGGAGAGCTGGCCAGGTAAAGGCAAGGGGCATCTCTAACAAGAAATTTACAGTTCTGCCTGCAATGTTGCTGACCCTACTTGACCATCCCCTCAGCTGCAGTGGTCACTTTGGAAGTTGGGCTGAGTGAAGGGCTTTTCAGCTTAGAGCCAATAAGATCTGTGGCTCTGACCTGGGCATCCTTCGACTCCAGGGCAGGTCCATTTCCAGTGATCCAACTCTTGGCAGAGCTGCCAGGGCTCTTCACAAGCTGACTTCTGCTGAAGCCCAGGCTTACCACATTGAAAGCCACTGCAGTGGAATGGCCTGTTGGGTCTGCTTGAGGGCAGATCACTGTACAGATCAGCCATTAATAGGCCTGCCACCCATTGCTTCTGATGCCGAGCTTTCTTTTCCTCCTGGTTTGTGTTCAAGCAGACCAGAGGATGCAAGTCAAGGGAGAGCCTGTATCCCATCTCTAATCTTCGGTGGCCTGAACTACAAGTCTATAGTCACAGGCATGTTCTGTAGTAGTTTTTCTAAGGTAGACAATGCCCATGATGAAAATTATATTCTCACTTTAAAACTTTCTTTCCCTTTGGTCTGAAAGGGAGGTTTTTTCTACTTACTGTATACTTGGCTGATGGCGAAGTGAATCTAGCTATGAGATTATTATTTAAGTTCTTATTTTGGCTATGCTATTACAGAAAAATGTTAGCCATCTCTTTTATAAGGTCTAAAGATTAAATTGTGCATCCTACAGATTCCTTCATAATAGAATTAGTTTCCTACCTTGAAGAGAATAGAGAAATGAAAGAACAAGTTGGGCTTAGAATAGAGAAATGAGGGAGCAAGTCCTAGATCGCTTGCTGACAATAGCAATATCACATGAATACTTAGCAAACCGTCTCAACCACTAGATAACAAATTAAGAAAACATTTACCAGAAGGTGCAATGCCTTCTATAAATTTTAAGAATCATGTATTTGAAAACACCTCTTAAATATCTAACTTGGTATAGTTTGTTTAGCCAGTAAACTTAAGCACAACCATCTAAAATGTTTTCAGTTTCTTTCTACCAACACGTTTAAAACATATGATACACAGATTCAGGTCACTCAAATTAAAATGTATCTTTGATTGATTTTCGCAGCTTAAATTTATGGACAATCTTATCTATAAGCCATTTAAAATAAAACTCTTAATAAAATTTCCCCATGTGGACATACAATATGTACACACATATAATATAGCATAATAGACCAATATAGCAATTTTAATAATAGCTTTTAAAATCTTTAAATCTTTTTGTAGATTGCCAATTGAATTGAATTGCTTTTTCTTTTTAGTAACCTCAGTTAACCATACTTTCTCTCAGTTGCTACTGTTAATACATTATTGGCTTCATCTGTTTACAGAGCCATCCCAAAGTACTGAATACAATAAAAGTGGCTGGAAAAAGTCTATAGGAACCTATAGGAGGACAGCTAAACACAGAACCAACAACTCTTTAGTTTTATGAGCAGCACATCATATATAAGGGTGGATGCCAAAAGACTTTAAGTCGCCATGTTTAAAATTATAAACTCATCAACCAACAAGAGGCACTTGCTTACTTCACAGTATTTTTGAAAGCACCTGTAGGATTTTACAAGTATTTAACCCTTTAGGCCTCTGGGGCTTTCTCATTAAGATAACTATCATGTCTAGTAACACAAGATCATTAGACTTTTTAATTCTCAAACATTTGTATTAATAGCATTTTCCATTATAGAAACTTAAAGTCTGGTACCACATCACATCTTGACAGTCCTTCTAATATAATCCAAATAGACTGATTAGTTGGTGTCTCTATAAGATGAGAGACATAGGTCCTTCGATTTTTTCAGTTGGGCCCAAACTGGAAAAACCAAAGTCCAGGATTTACTGGAAATTTTAGAGACCAGATTGTTTGAAACTTTGATTTTTTGAATGCCTGTCAAGAATGCCAAGAGGGCTCAAAATCCAAAATATCTGGTTGAAATAAGATTCCTTAAAATCATGACATAACATAGACCAAATTTGATCATTGTTACAAGGAGATTATTCAAATCTTTGAAAATAAGCACATATTTAAATAACCCATAGCTCTTAATAAAAATGCAGCTGTTTTTGAACAATTAGAATTTAACAGACATCAAGAGAATATAATAGATTACTTTAACACATTGCTTTAACAGAGCATCAAAGTTTAATTCTATGTCAAAGAGAAATTGAGCTTCCTGTGATCTTTTGCTGTGAGGTTTCCTTCCTTAACCTTCTTTCATATTGGTGACCATGTTTCTGTGTTTCTGTGTGTAACACATCTTTAAGCATCTTTTGCAGGGCAGGATGAGTGGCAACAAATTCTTTCAGTTTCTGTTTGCTATGAAAAGTCTTAATTTCACCTTCATTCACAAATGAGAGCTTTGCAGGATATAATATTCTGGGCTGGCAATTTTTCTCTCTTAGTACCTGGGCTATGTCTCGCCATTCCCTTCTAGCTTGTAGGCTTTCTGATGAGAAGTCTGCTGTGAGTCTAATTGGAGATCCTCTAAGAGTGATCTGACGTTTCTCTCTTGCACATTTTAGGATCTTTTCTTTATGTTTCACTGTGGTGAGTTTGATTACAACATGTCGTGGTGAGGATCTCTTTTGGTCATGTTTATTAGGGGTTCTATAAGCTTCCTGTACTAAGATGCCTCTGTCCTTCTCCAAACCTGGGAAATTTTCTGCTAGTATGTCACTGAAAATGCCTTCTAATCCTTTCTCCCTCTCCATGCCTTCAGGAACTCCTAGAACCCGAATGTTGGGTTTTTTAATAGAGATTGGTTCAAATTTTGACCCTGATTTTGATGCAGTTTCTTGCTAATGCACACCCTACTACCCATGTCAGTGGCATGGATTGAGTGCTAGGTTCCTGGCTTCAGTCTGGCTCACACCCAGTGTTGCTGGCGTTTGAAAAGTTAAACAGCCAATGAAAGATATTGTTCCACATGCTCTGATTTTCCAAAACAATAAAAACTAAAAATTGGGTTGCAGGAGGTTTGGGGGAGGAAGCAATCCTCTTTTTCAGCACATGAAATAATCTTTCTGCCATGCTAATGTATTTTTATTATTTCCTCATCCTTTATTGTCTATCAATGTGTCTAGGTTTCTACTTCTATAACTGATTAAATTAGCTTAGTTCAGTCCTGTTCATATCTCAATTTATTGGTCTTATTACTAGATTCCAGATTTTTTGTCTTGTCACATGCTGTTCTTTGTCAACCAACACAAAACAATGAAAGGTTCTTGACTATGAATTGGCAAATGAAGATTAAAAATCAACAAATATCAAATAAAGTATATTAATTTCCAACATGTGACCTAGATCCAAAAATGATTTATTTTATTTTTATTTTAATAAAGAATCCGAGAAATTGTATAAATAAGGACATGAGGAAAAAGGAATAATGTTTTGTTCTATGGACATTGCATCAAGAAGATAGAAATGTCCTTGACTTTCCTAACATGGAAGTTACTTCTAGAAAAAGTGTTTCTGAAAGGTCCATTGATTTTGAAATTTTTTAGTACATCATAAAGCATTGATTAAATAATAATAATAATAATAGCAATAATAATATAATCTCAACACTAAAACGTGGCTAATAACAAGTAAAATAAATAAAATCATTATCCTCACATGCCATCGCACAATGCAAATCAATTAAATTCAGTGTGACACTGATCTCTCCACTAGAGCATTGATGCTCAACAGTGCCATTGCTTCCAGATCTGTCCTGGATGGCTTCACAGGCTTCTAAGGACATGAAATACCCTGGCGGTACAGTCACTGACAGAAGATTGGCTGAACCTTCTGCACAGACCTTGTTCCATCTTTGGGTATTACTTAAAATTAGTAGATTAGTAGCTGCTTTTGACTTTTATTCTTATTAATAAGATTACAAAAATGCACTTGCTCAGTTAACAGCTGTATAGTATATTCCTGATACTGCATTAACCTTCCTTAAAGAACATATTACCTCAAACATAGCATTACAGTTAATATTATTACTTAGTTGAGCTGAAGCAATCCACCATTATTCACTACAGTCTATGTGTGTGAAGAACAGGAGCAATTAAGAAGCATCAATTTGGCATCCTTTGTAATTATGGAAGAATCAATCTCTTCTGTTGTCCCAACATGTAGTATATATATTTAATATCTTGATCAAAATAGACAGTTTCATGGACTTCTTCTTGCCCTGCTCAACTGAAATGCATCTTAAATTACAGGCTGATAAACTTATGTATGTGTTATGCCAACATTTAATTTGCCCTTTTCTTTTATATATTACAGGGCCAGAAATATGACATGACTGTGAGGAGACTGCAGGCCATAGTGAGCCAAGCTCTATATATTACCTGGTTCCTTTACATCATCAGTTTAATTAAGAGTCATGATAAAATTTAGTGACCCTTGGTATCAAGATTACTCAAACTATCCCTCTTTGCAGATGATATGATTCTTTATTTAGGGGATCCAAAGAACTCTACTAAGAGACTATTGGAACTCATAGAAGAGATTGGCAAAGTAGCAGGATATAAAATCAATGCACAAAAATCAACAGCCTTTGTATACACAGGCAATGCCATGGCTGAGGAAGAACTTCTAAGTTCTATCCCATCCACAATAGCTACAAAAACAATCATATACCTTGGAATAAACTTAACCAAGGACGTTAAAGATCTCTACAATGAAAATTACAAAACCTTAAAGAATGATAGAAGAGGATACCAAAAAATGGAGAAATCTTCCATGCTCATGGATTGCAAGAATCAATATCATCACAAATCTATTCTCCAAAAAGCAATTTATAGATTCAATGCAATACCAATCAAAATACCAAAGACATTCTTCTCAAATCTGGAAAAAAATGATGCTGAAATTCATGTGGAGACACAGGAGACCTCAAATAGCCAAAGCAATCTTGTACAACAAAAACAAAGCTGGAGGCATCACAATACCAGACTTCAGGACATACTACAGGGCAGTTGTGATCAAAACAGCATGGTACTGGTACAGAAACAGATGGATAGACCAATGGAACAGAATAGAAACACCAGAAATCAATCCAAACATCTACAGCCAACTTATATTTGATCAAGGATCCAAAACCAATCCCTGGAGTAAGGACAGCCTATTCAATAAATGGTGCTGGGAAAACTGGGTTTCCATGTGCAGAATCATGAAGCAAGACCCCTACCATTCACCTTACACAAAAATTCACTCAACATGGATTAAAGACTTAAATCTATGACCAGACACCATCAAATCATTGGAGAACATTGGAGAAACCCTGCAAGATATAAGCACAGGCAAAGACTTCTTGGAAAAGACCTCGGAAGCACAGGAAGTCAAAGCCAAAATTAACATTTGGGATTGCATCAAATTGAGAAGTTTCTGTACTTCAAAAGAAACAGTCAGGAAAGTGAAGAGGCAACCAACAGAATGGGAAAAAAATATTTGCAAGCTATGCAACAGATAAAGGCCTGATAACCAGAATCTATAAAGTCAAGAAACTCCACAACATCAAAACAAACAAACCACTTAAGAGATGGGCCAAGGACCTCAATAGACATTTTTCAAAAGAGGAAATTCAAATGGCCAACAGACACATGAAAAAATGTTCAAGATCACTAGCCGTCAGGGAAATGCAAATCAAAACCACAATGAGGCTTCACCTCACCCCAGTTAGAATGACTCACATTCAGAAATCTACCAAAAATAGATGTTGGAGAGGATGTGAGGAGAAAGGGACACTAACCCACTGTTGGTGGGAATGCAAACTGGTTAAGCCACTATGGAAGTCAGTCTGGAGATTCCTCAGAAACCTGAACATAACCCTACCATACAAACCAGCCATACCACTCCTTGGAATTTACCCAGAGGAAATTAATTTGGCAAACAAAAACGCCATCTGCTCATTAAAGTTTATTGCAGCTCAATTCACAATAGCTAAGACCTGGAACCAACCCAAATGCCCACCAACAGTAGACTGGATAAAGAAATTATGCGAAATGTACTCTATAGTATACTACACAGCAGTCAGAAACAATGAAATCCAGTCATTTGCAACAAGATGGAGGATTCTGGAAACATTATGCTGAGTGAATTAAACCAGTCCCAAAGGGACAAATATCATATGTTATCCCTGATCAGCGACAACTAACTGAGCACCAAAGTGGAAACTTTTTGAAGTGAAATGGACACTATGAGAAACAATGACCTGATCAGCTCTTGTCCTGACTGTTCATGAACAACTTAATACTTTATCCCTTTTAGTATTTTTTTTTTTTTTGGTTCTAGTACTATTGGTTGAACTCTGTAATTAACACACAATTATTCTTAGGTGTTTAAATTTTAACTGAAAAGTGATCCCTGTTAAATATAAGACTGGGAATAAGAGATGGAGGAGATGAAAATTTGGGACATGCTCAATAGGACTTGCCCCAAATAGTAAAATTAGAAACATGCCAGGGGATTCCAATACAACCCCATCAAGGTGGCATGTACCAATGCCATCTCACTAGTCCAAGTGATCAATTTCAGCTCACAATTGAGCATAATGATAGGACTAAGAGTCAAAGGGATCACATAAACAAGACTAGTGTCTGCAAATATTAATTGATAGAATGAAAAAGGGAGAGAATTTATCCAACACGGGAAGCGGGAGACACAGCAGACTCATAGAATGGAAGATGTCCTAAATAGCACTCTGGCCACAGGATCAGCCATTAAGGCATTCAGATCTGGCTGAAGAGCCCATGAGACTATTTTAGGCATGGAAAGCCAAGACACTCTGGAACAAAAAAAGAAGAAGACCTAAGTGAAAGATCTCTGCGAGTGAGATCCCAGTGGAAAGAACGGGGCCATCAAAGAAGGAGGTACCTTTCTCTGAAGGGAGGAGAGAACTTCCACTTTGACTGTGAGTCTGTCGGAATAAGATCAAAGTTGGTAAACTCAAAAGGCTTCCCTAGCCTTGGCAACTCACGAGTAGAGCCTAGGGAGAGTACTGATGCCATGAACAAATGTGTCAAATTGTTTACTCAACAACAGGAGTTGCTGTGTACTTACTTTCATGTGGGATCTGTCCTTAATGTGTTTTCCAATGTAAAGTAATGCTATAACTAGTACTAAAACTCTGTTTTACTCTTTGTGTTTCTGTGTGGGTGCAAACTGATGAAATCTTTATTTTATATATATTAAATTGATCTGTGTATAAAGAGAATTGAAAATGAATCTTTATGTGAATGGAATGGGAGTGGAGCAGGAGATGGGGGTGTTGTGAGTGGGAGGGAAATTATTGGGGGGGAAGCCATTGTAATCCATAAACTGTACTTTGGAAATTTATATTTACTAAATAAAAATAAATTAAAAAAGAAAGAAAAAGATCACTTTTGACTATGTATTCACTATAGCTAAAAAATGTGTATATTCCAAGTCCTTGTTAAAGTCAACTAGGTAAATGACCATAAGTCACACTGAGAAATAATTGATTAACTGGTTCATAATTCTCATAATATTCTGATTATTCCTTTATCACTGATCCTAATTCTCCATTTTAGTTAATGAGCTTAGCTGTGAGAATTGGCTGAATTAGAAACTGGCCAATGGATGTTGACATTACAATCTCCTAATCATTTATTCCTGGTTGATTTTGGTTATACAGATTGAGCAAACCATCATTAGCTATCTGTTTATCATGCAGCTAATAACAGTTTCTGTATTTATCATCATAGCTCTCCGTAAGTCATCAAGACTTCTTTGCTACATAACCAGTGATTTATTGCAATTAGCTGTAATGCAATAGTCACCTAATCTCTATTAGTTTGGGTCTCTATATTGCATTATTTTCAGGAAGTCTACTTCTATAATAATGTACCTTGATATCAACTATGGTCTACATACAATTCTCCTCACTGAAATTAACAATTTTGATATACAAATCTACAGAGCCTTTCTTATGAGTTTGCTAAATAAAATGGCCTTGATGTCTTTCTGTAGAACACTGGTGTATGCTGTACATAGTATATCCATTCTAATATAGCCATATTTTATTAATTTCAGTCCATCATATTCTTCACTTTGGGTAGACAATCCCTTTTTGCAATCTTCCAAGTGCCAGGTTTGCACTATATTAGCATCCTCTCCTAGTAGCCTTGTCAGTAAATAAAAATCTATTTCACAGGAGAATGTTCATACATTAATAAACTCTTATTGATCCAGTTTTATGCTACCTTTTCCTTTATCCTAAACACTCAAGATCTAATTCCATATAATTTCTGACAGCTGATCCTGGGGCATGTGGGCTATACTCTAACATTATTGTATGAACTGCAGTTACTTCAATAATTATTTCAGCATAGCACTTCCTTTGCTGAATTTCTTCCCACTGGTGAATATTATTGTTATATTGTATTGACTATGGCTTTACCCAAGCTGCTGTGATTAGGCATATATTCAATCCCATAGTCTTTATGGTATCACACCAACAACAGGTATAAGTATGCATTCAGACTAATGGATAAAGTTGTCTGATTGTCCTCCAAGGAGGATGTGCTCAGGGAAGAGACATCTGATTTGTGAGCAGGATTGCACTATCCACCAAAGGATGTTATTGTACTTGAGTACATGGAGTCCTCAAATCCCTCAAAATATTGGAGAGGTCCCAAAATGCAAGCATTCTATGTCCAGATTTACTTAAAATCCATGGGGTGTTTGTAAATCAACATTTGTCTAAATAGTTCTAGTCCAGTTGGTGAAACCTTGGTTTACCTATGAATCCATTGACATAGAAACAGTTCCAGGAAACATTAGTCTTCTTAAAATATCAATGATGTTTGAAATCTTCAATATTAATGTCTGTAGTTCAAAGATATATCAATGCCTGAAATACTGTGTGGTCATTCAATTTAAATATATGGCAGAAGCATTGATTGTGGGGAGATGTGAATGATTATAGATTCATTCTGAACTGGAGTGTGGCAAATCTAGCATTTCATCAAATTGTCACCTTGTGCTAGTGCTTGGTTAAAATGGACCATTGCATTATCCCATCACACCTGCCACTAAAGTCCTAAAGAAGAAAGGGAAGAGTGGATTGATTACCACTCTCCTTCCAAAGCTATTCAGAATTTGGTTATGCTCTCAGTTCCCCAATATACTGGTTATCTGGCTGACCTACATTACCCACTCTGATCTTGCTCAAGGGCAATGGATTTGCAGGGCTATGTGTACCCACATCCTAGCTACATGTATCTACAACATGTGTCTATGATCATAGAGACATTCCATGTAAAAAGTATCAATGGCAACCTTGACAAATCCCATGATCACACCTACTGAATCTGTCACTCTGCCCAGTGAATTAGAGGTTTCCCTCTATCTGTAACTGTACAAGAGTCTTTCTAAGGAATAAACTCTCATATTAAGGAGCTTCCTAGTAGTAAGTCAAGTGATAGAAGCTTTATCATGTAGGACAGCTGCTTTAATATCTACCATCCCTTAAGTTTGTGTTCCAAGAGAAAAATTACAAACAAAAACATATCAAACAAATCTGGTTGTGGATAAACATTGTCAGTGACAGAGCCGTCATGTTAGTGGTACCTAGTCTCTCCATTGTTCTGTCATTTCCAAGCAACATATTCAATATACTGCTTCCCTTCTGGTACACTTATGGTCCTGGGGCCTTTAGTTAGTCTCATTGTCCAGTCACTAATTGTGTCTTGTGTAGTTATTGCTACAGTATCCTATTAAAGCATTTTCTCATACTACTGAGTGATGGAGGATAAGGAACATGGATACTACAAATTATTGGGTATTCTTTGAAGTGAAGGTAATTACTAACATATTTGAATGATGATGGGATGTCCTAACATCTTGCATAAGTCTTTGTTGTGACTGAATGGTAGTTCCTGCATCCACACAGTAATTAGAGATCATTAGAAGCTATGGTAAAGCGCAACAACAAATGGGATCTATTTGTCAGTCTCATATTGGGGCCAAACCATGGTAGTTGTGACCCAGTTCTCCTCATTTCACATTGTTATGCCATTTCACAGATATCACATGGAACCATTTAACCATTGGTCTCTGCCTCACATAGGGGTGAGTGTGGAGACATATCAGCTACAATTCCATGTCCATCTTGCATGTTAATTCAACAGGCTATAATGGTTACCAACCTAGTGCAGGATGAGTTAGCATGATTGTACAGTTGTTCTGTTTTGTAGGTGCCATTATTGTGTCCATCTATATGAGTGAAAAATTTTTGTCTTCACAATGGATTTTTTCAAAAATAGAGTTTATTTCAACACAATGGTATATTTTTAAATCAACCAGTTTTCTACAATTCCCTTGATTATATGAGAAGATCATTGACCATGAAGATATAGCACAGGAAGGAATTGTGTGTAGCTGGTACAGTCTCACCATCAGCACTGCTAATTGAAGTGTTTTGCCCAATATTCCATCAGTAATAAAGCAGCTACCTTAGGGGTGTGTAAAAGCCACATACCAATGGACACTGACAATTTTAGTTAGCTTGATCAATCAATAAACAACACGCATAAGAATATCTTCTCCCAACATGATTCTCAACAAGCGATCAGATAACTGCAGCCAGAGATGGTACTTCTAGGATGTGGGCTATCTGTAATGCAATTGTATAAGCTCTGGGACCCACATGGGTTGAAGGAAATTTGTTACATTTGTTCTACTTTATTGATTAGGTTAGTATTAGCTCAGTTTTATACAGGAAGATTGAGTCTCATCAACAACATGGATTTATGGGTAATATCTGTTTTTGTCTCCATCTGTGTAACAGTCCAGGATGTTTACTTAAAGGTGGAGGAGAAAGTTGAGGCCAAGAGCCTCACTGGGTATTGAATACAGGTATCAGTGTCTTCTGCCATAGATTTCATTTGATATGAGTGAGTTTTCCTGAGGCATGCAGTTGTAAAGAATAAAGAGACTTTATAGACCCTACAGGCAAGGCTTTACTAACTGAGCATTTTATGTCTTCCAGAGAATGCGTATGTTTTTGGTCTCCCTAAAACATGGAGTTTTCCATGTGACCTTACCAGGGTTGTCTCTCTATAGATTCTGGATATTAGTCCTTTATCAGTTGCATAGTTTGCAAATGTTCTCTGTCATTGTGTCAGTTGCATCTTCTCTTTCCCCAAGGTTCTCTAGTAATTGATGGCATCAGGAAGTAGATTTAGGTCCTTGGTCCTTAGGACATTCGTACAAAGTTTCTGGAGAAATTTCTATAGCACCCATCCAAAGACACAATCAAATCATCTGGACTGAAAGAGGTTTGGATGTAGGGATTTCTACATCTGGACATTCTGTTTGCCTTCTAAAAATAATGAAATTCTATTTTTATTTCAGTTTACATTTCTCTTTACATACTTAGTTTTATATCCTTATTCCAATACTGCAGATACTATTGTATTACCTGTATGCACTTTTATATGTAAGTTGTGGTATATGATGAATTATTCCATTACATAATTCATCTTCTATAATGTTGATTATCTTTTGTAGTTGAGATATATGTATATCTATATTAATTTTAGAAACAGCTTGGGGCTGGCTTTGTGGCTCATTTGGTTAATCCTCCACATGAGGTGCCAGCATCATTCTAGTCCTGGCTGCTCCTCTTCCAGTCCAGCTCTCTGTTGTGGCCCAGAAAGGCAGTGGGGGATGGCCCAAGCACTTGGGCCCCTGCACCACATGGGAGATTTGGAGGAAGCTCCTGGTTCCTGGCTTCGGATCAGCACAGCTCCAGCCATAGCAGCCATTTGGGGGATGAACCAATGGAAGGAAGACCTAGAGTGCTCGCTCTCTCTCTCTCTCTCTCTCTCTCTCTCTCTCTGTAATTCTACCTGTCAAAAAAAATTAAAAAAGAAACAGTTTGTGAATTTCAAGGAAAGAAATATCTGCTGAGAATTTGATTGAGACTGAATTTAATGTATAGATAAACTTGGAGGAATTTATATATTAACAGTATTAAGTCGCACAATTAATGAACATTTTATCACATCCTCACCAGCATTTGTTGTTTGTTGATTCATGTGTGAGAGCCATCCTAACTGGGATGATGTGAATCCTCATTGTGATTCTGAGCTATTTTTTTACTTTTATTTAATGAATATACATTTCTGAACTACAGCTTATGGATTACAATGGCTTTTTCCTCTCCATAACTTCCCTCCCACCCACAACCCTCCCCACTTCTCCTCCCTCTCCCATTCCACTCACATCAAGATTCATTTTCAGTTATCTTTATATACAGAAGATCAATTTAGCATATATTAAGTAAAGATTTCAAGAGTTTGCACCCACACAGAAACACAAAGTATAAAATACTGTTTGAGTACGAGTTATAGCGTTAATTCACATTGGACAACACATTAAGGACAGAGATCCTACATGAGAAGTAAGTGCACAGTGACTCCTGTTGTTGACTTACCAAATTGACACTCTTGTTTATGGTGTAGGTAATCACCCTAGGCTCTTGTCATGAGTTGCAAGGCTATGGAGGCCTTTTGAGTTTGCCAACTTTGATCTTATTCCGACAGACTCACAGTCAAAGTGGAAGTTCTCTCCTCCCTTCAGAGAAAGGTACCTTCTTCTTTGATGGCCCCGTTCTTGCCAGAGTGTCTTGGCTTTCCATGCCTAAAATACTCTCATAGGCTCTTCAGCCAGATCTCAATGCCTTAAGGGCTGATTCTGAGGCCAGAGTGTTGTTTAGGACATCTGCCATTCTATCAGTATGCTGTGTATCCCACTTCTCATGTTGGATCATTCTCTCCCTTTTTGATTCTATCATTTAGTATTTGCAGACACTAGTCTTGTTTATGTGATCCCTTTGACTCTTAGTCCTATCATTATGCTCAATTGTGAGCTGAAATTGATCACTTGGACTAGTGAGATGGCATTGGTACATGCCACCTTGATGGGATTGAATTGGAATCCACTGGTATGCTTCTAACTCTACCATTTGGGGCGAGTCTGATTGAGCATGTCCCAAATTGTACATCTCTTCCCTCTCTTATTCCCACTCATATTTAACAGGGTTCACTTTTCAGTTAAATTTCAACACTTTAAAATAATTGTGTATTAATTGCAGAGTTCAACCAATAGTATTAAGTAGGACAAAAAAATACTAAAAGCGATAAAGTATTAAGTTGTTCATCAACAGTCAGGGCAAGGGATGATCAAGTCACTGTTTCTCAAAGTGTCCATTTCACTTCAACTGGTTTCTTTTTTGGTTTTTATATGTCTTTTGTGCATTTGTATTTCCTCTCTTGAAAAATGCCTGTCAAAGTCCTTTGCCATTTCTTATTGAGGATGTGGGTAAAAAGGTTCCCTAATCCACTACTGGTAGGATTGTAAACTGGTGCAGCCTTTGTGGAAGACAGTTGGAAATAATTCAGAAATCTGAAGATAGATCTACCATATGACCCAGCAATCCCACTCCTAGGAATTTATCAATCAACAGGAAATCAGCATATTCAAAAATTATCTGTACCCTCAAGTTTATTGCAACTCCTTTCATAATAGCTAAGTTATGGAATCAATCCAGATGTCCAGCAACTGATGATGGGGTAAAGAAATTATGGTTTATATATATAAATAACATAAATATAAATATAAATATAAATATTATGGAATGCTGCTAAGTGGTAAAAATAAATAAAATTTGTATTTTACAACACAGTGGATGCAACTGGAAATCATTATACTTAGTGAAATAAGCCAGTCCCGGGGGCCACCACTGTGGCATAGTGGGTAAAGCTGTTGCTTGCAGTGCCCACATCCCATATGGGCACTAGTTTAAGTCCCAGCTGCTCCACTTCAGATCCAGCTCTCTGCTATGGCCTGGGAAAGCAGAAGATGGCCCAAGTGCTTGGGCCCTTGCACTCAAGTGGGATGACCTGGAGGAAGCTCCTGGCTCCTGGCTCCTGGCTTCATATTGGCGCAGCTCCGGCCATTGTGGCCAACTGAGGAGTGAACCAGCAGAACCTTTATCTTTTCTGCCTCTCCTTCTCTCTGTGTGTAACTCTTTCAAATAAATGAATAAATCTTTAAAATAAAGAAATAAGCCAGTCCCCCAAAAGATAGATACTATATGTTTTCCCTGTGGTAAGTAATAGAGTAGTACTAGAGTACCTAAAATATAATGTATTGGAGTAAAATTGACATTCTGAGATCTGATAATTGTTTACAACCCTTGTCTCTACTGTTGAAAAACAGTGTTTTTTTCCTCAAAGTATTTTTTGAATTCTTCACTTAAGGTAGAGTCAATCTGATTAATATAAAGCAAACTAAAAATAGATCTTTGTAAAAATTAAGAGTGGGAATAGGAGAAGGAAGAAGAAGGATAGTAGCATGGGTGGGAGAGAGAGTAGGGTGGGAAGTTTCACTGTATTCCAAAAAGTGTGTGTATCAAATACATGAAATTTGTATACCTGAAATTAAAAATTTAAAAAAGAAAAAAGGAAAAAGAATTATTGTTACCCAAATATACAGATGTTCTTTATATTTCATTAGGTAAATAATTTCTAAATATTTCAACAATTGCTTTAATTTAGAGAGATTACCAGATTATAGGTATATTATCTTCAAACTCCTAGCAACCAAGATATTTAAAGAATCAGGTTTTTTATATGCCTAATTCTAGGGAATTATCTGTTCTTGGTATGCCATTTGTTAACAGCCCAAAGTACATTTAATTTATCCTAAAGGTCTTGCCAATCCTCAGGAAGCAGAAGTCACCCCTTCCCCCTCAGTGAGCCATGCCAGGTGAGAAGTTTTTACTTCCATCATGGCATTGATTATCTCAGTCACAAGTTTACTACAGCAAATTTGTTTTAACATATGATCAGGCTGGGCTGAATGACACATTTTCACCCTGTGTCCAAATTTAAAAGTAATATCCAGGTATTTAAGAATTCCCAAATTCTGGTATACTCACCTCGAATAGGTCATAACAGTCAATAACACTGGGATGCGAGAAGACAGAAAGACTTTATAAAATAAATAAAAAAGATTATGGGAAGTATCACTTAATTCCCAAATTTCCCTAGGGATTAACAGTAAGGAAATTCATAAATTGAATTTGATATTGATTGGTGCATGGATAATTTATATGCGTGTCTTTGAATGCCCTACACTGCTTGTGTTCCTCCTTTGACTGATCAGCAATAGAATGACTATCATGTTCTTTTGGAAATTTTGATAATGACAAACTAAGCCCTTGCTGGTCTGGGTCTATGTACACATGGCTGTTATATTGTTTTCTGAGGGTGTGGAGTTACTGTAAGAAAACAACAACAGCAAAAGCAACAAACCTCCTAAGATGCTTAACACTAAAATGTTATGTATAATGCAGATAAATGAGTCATGATTCTTAAGATCATTCTGAATATAAGAGAGTGTGGGGTCACAGATGGGGTAGCGCTGTGGTTCAGTAGCACCGCATCCCATGTGGGCGCCGATTTTAGGATTCTAGTCCCAATTGCTCCTCTTCCATTCCAGCTCTCTGCTTTGACTGGGAAAGCAGTAGAAGATGGCCCAGACGCTTGGGCCCCTAACCCTCGTAGGAAAGTTGGAGGAAGCTCCTGGTTCCTGGCTTTGGTTCGCCGCAGCTCCGGCCTTTGCAGCCATCTGGGGAGTGAACCAGCTGATGGAAGTCTTTTCTCTTTGTCTCTCCCTCTGTGTCTTTAACTCTTTCTCTCATATAAATAAAATATTGAAAAAAAAGAGAGGCAGGTTGGGTAGACTAAATAGATAATAATGCAACAAATATCAAGTCACAGAGGAAGCTCTGAAGTTGGAGAGGGTAGTTTAGCTGAATTTTTCTGAGTATAATTAATAGTATATTGTGTCCCATATGTTTCTGCTCCCCAATCTCCAACTGTTTTGGTGAAACCATAACAGTCAATGAAATGGTTTGAGAAAGCAGGATCTTCAGAATTTAATTAGATTTAGATGAAATCAAGAGTGAGGATGAATATGGGGATACAGATAACTCTTTCATATGCTGATACCTTAGTTTGCATAAATTCCCAGGAGTGAGTGCTGGATAATATTGTAGGTCTATACTCACATTTCTGAGGCATCTCCACATTATCTTTCACAGTGGCTGCACCTGTTTACATTCCCATCAACAGTGGGTTAGGGTACCTTTTTCCCTATATCCTCATTGGCATTTGTTGTTTGTTGAATTCTGTATAAGAGCCATTCTAACTGGGATGAAGTGAATCCTAATTGTGATTTTCACTTGTATTTCATTGGTGACTAGTGATCCTGAGATACTTGTCATCTGTCTGTTGGCCATTTAAATTTCTTCTCTTGAAAAATGTCTGTTCAAGCCCTGTCTCATTTCTTATCTTGGTTGTTCGTTTTGATGTTGTTGACTTTCCTAAACTCTTTATATAAACTGTGGATATTACCCCTTTATCATTTGCATAGTTTGCAAATATTTTCTCCCATTGTGTCAGTTGCCTCTTCACTTTGCTGAGTGTTTCTTTTGTGGTGCAGAATCTTTTCAACTGGATGTTATCACATTTGTCAATTTTGGCTTTGTTTACCTGTGTTTCTGGAATCTTTTCCACGAAGTTGTTGCCTATCCCAATGTCTTGCAGAGTTTCCCCAATGTTCTCTAGTAATTTGATGGTATTGAGTCATAGATTTAGGCATTGATCCATTTTGAGTGGATTTTTGTGTAAGGTGTAAGGTAGGGGTCTTGTTTAATACTCCTGCCTGTGGAGAACCAGTTTTCCCAACACATTTATTGAAGAGACTGTCCTTACAGTCTCTTGACTGTTCCTTTGTCAAGCAGAAGTTGGTTGTAGATGCATGGGTTGATTTCTGGATTTCTGGAGTTTCTATTCTTTTCCATTGTTCTATAACTCTGTTTTTGTGCTGGTTCCAAGAAGTTTTGATTATAGCTGCCTGGTAGTATGTCTTGAAATCTGGTAATGTTATGCCTCCGGTTTTGTTTTTATTTTATAAGATTTCTTTAGCTATTACAGCTCAATTAAAAATGGCTAAGGTATGTAATCAACTCAGATGTGTATAAACTAAGATTGCATAAAGAAATTATGGTATATATACACTATGTAATATTAATCAAAAAGAAAAAAAGAAAAAAGAACTGAAATCTTGTCTTTTGCAATAAAATGGATGCAACTGGAAACTATTAACAATGAAATAAGCCAGTCTCAAAAAGACAGATATCATATGTTTGCCTTGATTTGGAATAAATCATAGAGTACCTAAAATTTAATGTATTGGAATGAAATGGACAGTTGATGATTGTTTATAGCCTTTGTCTTTGCTGTTTAGGCACAATATTTTTGTTTTTGTTTTTTTCTTCATACTATTTGTTGAGCTCTTTATGTATGGTAGGGTTAACCATACAATTATTCAGTAAACTGAAAATATATCTTTGTAAAAATTAATAGTGGGAGCAGGAGAGGGAAGAGGAAGAAGTATTGGACTGTGGGAGGGAGGGAGTGTAGGGTGGGAAGTATCACTCTTTTCCTAAATCTGTATAAATGAAATACATGAAAACTGTATAATTTAAGTACTTTAAAAAAAAATGAGTGAGGATGGAAATCCCAGGAATGGTTTAAAGTCATCATAACAAGGGAAAAAGACAGGAGCACAATCTCCTCTGGATGTGAAGACAGTGGCCTGCAAGCAGGGGGTGTGCCTCTACGAGACTCCAAATATGCCTGTACCTTGATCTTGGGCATTCAGTCGCCAGAACTGTGTGAAATAGGCATTTGTTGTTTATGCCACTCTACAATATTTCTCTGCCTGAAATGACTAAGACATGAGGTAAGCATTTATATTCCTGCATTGCCTTGTTTAGGTAAGTGGTTGTGCAATGCAGTTTCTTTTAACTGGGAATGACCAGACGATGTTCTCTGACAGCTATCAGCAAGCAGCACTCCTTACTGCTAGAGGATGAACTATACTATATGGTTCAACACCATAGCATCCAGTATTTTGAAATCAGGATTTTATGAACTTCTATATCATCTTTGGGTTCTTTTTTGGGTATTTTTTCAGGAAAATGAAAAGTAAAATGTGACCTTTAGCAACTTCACTTAATGCAAATGTTGTTGATCAATAAAAAGTGAAACCATCAATATCCAGTCAATAAAGAATAAAAAAAAATTGAAATATTCTTTTCCAAAGTAATACATGTTCATTAAATACCTTCTTATACTAGAACTAATAAGTCAATATTTCACCATTTAAAAAATAATGTAACCCTGAGGAAGTTTTCAGGTTTATATATGATCATTTCACTGATATTGCCAATGCATTTCACTTACTTTTCATTGACAATAGAACAAAGTACACTTCTTTCTTGTGGCACTCAAGGCACTTTACAATATGATTCCAGGTTTTATCTCTCCACATTTACTTATTCATAGAATTTGCACATGTAATCCAATTGTCACTTAAGTCAAGATCTTCAGATTTCCACAATTTTTAAAATTATTTTTCTTTCAATTTGTATGCTTCCTGAGTGGCTTTTATATTCTGTTTTCTGATTCTATAGCTTTTAAAATTCTCCAGGGATCAGATCATATTACATCTTTGCCTTTTTTTAGGTTTTTTTTTTCTGATTTTTTAAAAATGCACAAACATTTTACTTCACTTTATATTTAAATTTAAATGTAATTGACTGGTAAATAGTAGCTAATTTTATCTGAGAATAAAAAAGCATTGTTACTATTTTTAATATCAAATACTACCAATATTTTATAACTGCATATATAAAGGAATCTATATATTCAATATAATATTGAATAGTCCTTTTCTGTAGGGATATATTATTATTACAATATTTGACACTTGCTTGTATTTGATACTGCACTATGAATTTCCCATCTTTCCTAGGTATACATTTTTCAGAAGAATAGACACATTTATTTAAAAAATAACATGCCGTCTTCCATCCTTTCCTAATTTTAGATTTAGAAGAATTACCATGCAAAGAAATATCACAGGGCAGATCATATGTGTTTTTATGTTAAGCAAAATATATTCAAATTCTGCTTCAACCACTTAGGGCCAGGTGAATAGTGAAATTTCTATGAATTTCTCCATAAGATCAGCTAATGGTTATGACAATAAAGTGCTTATAGTTTTAGAGAGATAAATTTAAGGACACTCAGCAAAATCATTTGTTACAAAAGCCCTCTCCAAATTACTTGAAAATATTCATTTTAAGCAGTGCATAACTTTGAAATAGTGCTTGAGTCTAATAATAAAATCTTGTTTTTACAATCTTCTATAAAAATCTTTCCTATAACAATACTTTTGATTAAGAAATCCATGTGTTAATAATCAGTTACCATCCTCAAAAATGAGTTGTTAAGAAACTTTTCAAAAGATAGCACAGTTTGCGGAACACAGACCTAAATAACTCAATTTCAAATTCAATCTGAGCATTATCAATGTCAGTGTGCACTTTCCAATACAGGCATTCCTTCTACAGCAGTCATTGCCAACATCCTCTTTCATGGCTGCTGACTAATCGCAACACCAGTAAGAACTGAAATTTCTTCACAATAGTTTCCAGCTATACTCCTAGTTCGGTTTGTGAGAACCACACAGAATAATATTATTATTTGTTTGCAGTGAATGAAATAATATTTCAAGAACTATCTTGTTTCTTTTTTTTTTTAAAGATTTATTTATTTAGTTTGAAAATCAGAGTTACACACACACACGAGAGAGAGAGAGAGAGAGAGAGAGAGAGAAAGAGAGAGAGAGAGTTCTTCCATCCTTCCACTGGTTCACTCTCCCCAATTGGCTCCAATGGCCGGAACAGTGCGGATCTGAAGCCAGGAGCCAGGAGCTTCCTCCAGGTCTTCCTATGTGGGTGCAAGGGCCCAAAAGCTTGGGACATCTTCTACTGCTTTCCCAGGCCATAGCAGAGAGCTGGAGTGGAAGTGTAGCTGCAGAGTCTCGAACCAGTGCCCTTGTGGGATGCCAGCACTGCAGGAGGTGATTTTACCTGCTGCACCACAGCAGGGCACCCCCATTTCCTTTTATATTACCCCACAGTTTGGTAGAAATCCTTGTTTGAATAACTATCCGAAATGAATTTTATTCACTGAAACTATTCAAATTCTCTTAACAAACATACTGCTGATGTTTAGAACATAAGTCAGTGCTCTCCTTGGTGAGGTTCACATCATCATTCATATCAAAGATACTTTTCTATTTCAGATGTGAATATATTGTTATGAAAGTGTAGATAGAAAACTTACTTTTATAAAAATGATCTGTATTAAGTTTAAATTAGATGATATTAAAAATGCTGTGCCTTTTCACTGTTGGAATCATCGTGTCAAAAAATGTGTTAAAAAATTGGATAAAAGCTTATATTTTCATTATCAGTTGTCCCTGTATAGGAGCTAGGAATGCATTTAAATGGGTATTACTGTTTTTTTTTTCCTTTGCTCTCACTGTATGTATGTATGTATGCGATATGTATGTGATGTATTATATCACAAATCAAAGCAGTTCAAAATCTGCTACAGAACATGCTGTTGAGGAAAGAAAGAAGACATAGACTACAAAAATTTGCCTTCTGGACAAGGACTTCAATATGGGAAAGTTCATTTTGAGTGGAGTTCATCATGCTCCATAAACAGTAGGTTTTGTGTGAAATTGTGTTAAAATAAAATGTATCTGTGATTAGTCATTCTGCACAGTTTCAGAGTTTAACTCAGCAAACCTAATCATAATTGGTGTCATTGCTTTATTTTCCAAAAAAGAAAAAAAAACTTTTTTATTTATTTTTTCTTGAAATCCAGATAGGCATTTCATCCAATGAATCATTTTCCAAATACCTTCAATGGTCAGAACAGGAGCAGGCTGAACTCAAAAGCTGTGAAGTCAACCTGAGTCGCTGACATGGATGACAGGAAGTCATAAGTACAACCAGTCAATTTTGGCCTCCAAGGGTGTACATTAACAGGAAGCTGAAAGAAGAGGCGGAACCTAGACTTCAATCCAAACCTTTGATGTGAGGTATGCTAATCTCAAGCAGCTGAACTATCTTCTGCTCATACCACAACTTTCATCTTTGAAAATAAATCATGTTGTACTGGAATAACTTCTTTCCAATGAGTAGTTATATAATTTTAATAGTCTCAGTCTGTAATTAAAAAAAAAAACAAATTCCCCAGAAACATTTTATTTAAGGTATACGAACTTCATGTATATTATAAATACAAATTTAGAAACATAGTGATTCTTCCCACTCCATACTTCATCCCACTAACACTCCCACCCTTCTTCCTCCTCCTTATCTTATTCCCATTCTTATTTTTCACTAAGATGTATTTTCAATTAACTTTATACACATAAGATTAACCCTACACTAAGTACAGAGTTCAACAAATAGTCTGAAAAAGAAAAAAAAAATGTCCTCAACAGTTGACACAAGGACAGCTCAAAGTCATCCCATCTTAAAGTGTCAATTTAACTTCTATAGATTACATTTTAGGTATTCTATTAGTTACCAGAGATCAGGGAGAACACAGTATTTGTCTTTTGGGAATTGGCTTATTTCACTAAATATAATGGTTTCCAAATGTTGAGCCATCTCTGCAGACCAGTATAATATTTAAATATTAAAAAATTACTGCTGAAAAGAACATCTTATACAGAAAGTAGAATAATAATGGTAATTAAAAAGCTAGCAAGGACAACACTAAGAGCCAAGGTGACATATGTAAATGATATTATGGAATAGTACATCATAATTTTTTTTTTTTGGACAGGCAGAGTTAGATAGTGAGAGAGAGAGACAGAGAGAAAGCTCTTCCTTCCATTGGTTCACCCCCCATATGACCACCGCAGCCAGTGCACAGCGCCAATCCAAAGCCAGGAGCCAGGTGCTTCCTACTGGTCTCCCATGTGGGTCAGGGCCCAAGCACTTGGGCCATCCTCTACTACCTTTCCAGGCCACAGCAGAGAGCTGGATTGGAAGAGGAGCAACCAGGACAGAATCTGATGTCCCAACAGGGACTAGAACCTGGGGTGCCGGTGCCACAGGCGGAGGATTAGCCTAGTGAGCCGCGGCTCCTGCCTCATCATAGCTTTTCAAATAAAATTCTTAATTAAGGGCAGATATGAGGTTATAGTAGAGCAAATCTCACTGTCTCTTAGTGAGGAAGGAATACTTCTGGAAGTAATTAGGTCCAGGTATATGAAGGACAAATGGAAGTAGTAATTGCCTAAACACTAAAGATAGAGTTCTTTAAGTGGTGACAGTTAAGTACTCAAGGGAGAGGTATATGTGGATGGTAAATTATTTTAGTTTCCTTAAATTTATGGTGCCTAGTCTTCATTAAATTCCTACTCTCACTTGTCAGTTTATTAGCTAATTTAGCAACTATAAATCAAAGTTGTTTCAGCTGCTATACATACTTAGTTTCTCAAATAATCTTTGAAATCAGCTTGATCATATTGTTGTTTCCTTCAGAAACGAGTTTACAAATCCCCTTGTACATTTCACTTAAAAACAGTCCTGTTCTTTTATTTCTGAACACTCTGAAATATCAAAATATGAAGGATTAGAGTAACCTAAAACGTTTGGTTTCCCTCAAAGGAAATGATAAACTTTATTATGTAGTTGTGTTTACTTAATTTAACCTAAAATGGTCACATGCAGTACATGAACAAATGTTATATAAATAAACACTAGATAGACAAGAATGTCAACTGCTAATTTTGAATACATCTCTCAGGAATAGTAAAAAAACAAGAGAAAAAACAAAAAATATCATTGTCTTAGATGCTCTGGAAAATTATATCAACTGTTTTGACCCAGTAGTTACTTTTTTTTTTTTAAAAAAAGATTCATTTATTTGAAAGAGTAACACACAGAGAGGAGAGAGAGAGAGAGAGAGAGAGAGAGAGAGAGAGAGTGTGTTTCTTCCATCTGCTGGTTCACTCTCTAATTGGCCACAAAGGCCAGAGCTGCGCTGATCCAAAGCCAAGAGCCAGGAGCCTCCTCTGGGTCTTCCACGTGGGTGCAGGGGCCCAAGGACTTGGGTCATCTTCTACTGCTTTCCCAGGCCACAGCAGAGAGCTAGATTGCAGGAGAAGCAGCCGGGACTTGAACTGGCGTCCATATGGGATGTGGGTGCTTCAGGCCAGGACATTAACCTGCTGCTCCACAGCACTGGCCCCTACCTAGCAGTTACTTTTAAACACTTCACTCTGCAACTATAGAATACATATTATTTTGAATGTCTCATAGCATATTCACTATAGTGGATAATATGCTGAGTCATAAAACAAACAAAAAAACTCTCAATGCATTTAAAATGATTTAAATCATGCAGAGCATGATCTGACTAGAGGATACTGAGTTGAATTATGACAATTACAATATCTCAATCTATTAACAAAACACTTATAAATTTACACACATAGACACACACAAGAGAGTAGTTCAAATATTTCATGGGAAATTGCATTAAAAGATAAGTTAATTTTGGTGTGAAAATTTTGAAATTCATATGTATGAGGGATCTTTAAAAAGTTCATGAAAAATGCATACTGTGAGAAAGTTATTCATGCTTGCTAACAGCTGCTACTTCATATCCAGAAGTAGAAATCTAAAAAATTTTCCTTTTAAAAATTATTTATTTATTTGTTTGAAAAACAGTTGCCGAGGGAGAGGGACAAAGGGTAAGATCTTTCATCCATTGGTTCATCCCCAAATGTCCTCAATGACTAGCGCTAGGCCAGGCCAAAGCTAAGAATCAGGAGCTATATTTGAGTTCCCCATCTAGGTGGCAGTGGTCCAAGCACTTGGATCATACTGTGCTGCTTTCTCAGGCCATTATTAAGGAGGTAAATCAGAAGTGATGAAGCTGGACAGGAACTGGTGTCCATATGAGATACCAATGTTGCAGGCTATGACTTTACCATTATGCCACAATAGAGATGCCTTTGATACCTAGAAATAGAAATTCTTGTAAGGCACCAGCATCTTTAGGAAAGATAAGCTGAACTAAATAAGGTCTTATTCAGTTATCTCAAATTGTAGCACAATTGAGAAATATTGCAGGTATCCAATAATACTAGGCTTCTTGATCATCATAACTCTGACTCTGGAATGGTATTATATTACACTGAAAGATAGATTATTTCTTCATAATGATGCCCAGTAATGATATTATCTTTTAATTTATTTCAGCATTTCATGTTAAAGTCTAGACAGATGTTTCAATTGAGACTAATAGAAATGTATGATTTTCTAATCCTATTGCTGTGATTAACTATAAAAAAAATAAACATTAAATTAGAAAGTAACTGAACCAACTTCCAGGAAAGGAGACAAAAAGCTAACAAAAATTCCTAATAATAACTGTATCTCCAAATAAATGTTGCTGAAATCTTTATCTGCATTACTGTAATGATTTATCCATTTTAGTTAGCTATCATGGTAGTTTCAAATATCCTTTGGCAAAATACATACTTGTATATCTTTATAATTAAAATATCATGAAAATATGCTTTGAGTTTGTTATTAACTTAGTTACAAATCAAATAAACACACACATCAGGGAGCTCCATAGGAACATTATTACAGAAAACTCAACAATCACCCTAATTCACCAGTTATTATTGCACAAAAAATACATTCAATTCTTAAAATATGATTCTTTCTCAACCTCTAATCATAGTAAAATTAGCTGTCTTGAGAAACTAAACTTTTGTTATAATAATAAAGACAAATTTTCTGAGCTTTTATTCTGAATTATTTTTGTGCTTCTTGAAGACAATGTCACAATTTGAAGAAGGTGACTGTTTGTAGGTGCCATGCCATGTACTCTTCATCTTAGATCATGTTTCCCCTTAGTACATTTGAGCAATTAGCCACTCCAGTGTATTTTTCTCAGACCTTATTACCATTGAAATTTCAGAAGTACATCAAAAGTTCTCTCTTTCCATTAGTTCTGTTTAGTAGTTATTATTATTATTATTTTCCTATTTCAATGACCATTTTAAAAGTTTCTGTATTTGAAAGGCAGAGAGAGAGAGAGAGAAAGAGAGGGAGAACTTTTATCATTCCCCAAATGCCCCCAACAATCAGGGATGGACCAGGTGGGAACCAGGAGTAACTCCCTCCAGGTATCCCACGCTGGTGTAATCCATGGAATCCACTTTCACATTTACATCTCAAGATCTATTGTTAAAATACGAATTTATCAAGACAGCTGAAGACAACTGTTAAGCAAAAAATCTTTACTTGTGTAACTTCTGACTGCACAATTTGACTCAGGATACATAAACAAATATATGTATATATATATATATATATATATATATTTAACCGAATTTGTTTATTTTTTCAATATATTTATTAGAAGGAGTGAGAAGGAGAGAGGTGAGAGGGTGGTGTGAGAGAGGCTCTAGTTCACTTCCTAAGTGCCTGCAGTGGCCTGGGTTGGGTCAGGATGAAGCCAAAGCCAGGAAAAGAGTCCAGGTATTCCATGTGAGTAACAGAAACCTAAATCCTTGAGCCATCACTGTCTCCTCAGGGGATCTGCATTAGCAGGAAGTTGGAATCAAGAACTAGACCCAGAAATGGAACCAGGGCGTTCCCATGGAGGACGCAGGCATCCTAACTGACACCTCAGTGACTAGGCCAAATGCCCAGTCCTGCAAATTCCTGTTCATATTCTAAACAAGTTACATTTCCAATAGACATATCTTCTTTAGAATAAACAGAATTCATTTTGAGTTACATTTACTGATTAATATCTCAATATACTTATAGATTGTCAATTCAAATACTTAAAAAGTACCCGTATTTTCTGCTTCACATTACCAATTGTAAAGCTAACTGTAAAACTGGATTTCTCTTTCACTATTTTCACCAAAAGGAAATGCAGCCAGATGTACACTGCAGAGAATAAAGCATTGAGGACTCTTAGCATAACCCACTTGCTGTCACACATGTCAAGTGCATTTACTCAGATTTCACTGCTGCTGTCAGAATGCCAATACTTCTTAAAGAATGAAATGTAATGAAAGTGGTCATTAACTTGTGCAACACTGAAAATGGAGCATGGAGAGGTAAGTGAATGGGCTGTGTCACTCTGGATAATGACGGAAGCTAACACCTGGCCTTGAGACACAGACTACCAAGGATATTATTATTTCATTGTAAATTCTAAATCTCCCTTTCTTACACGATAGATTAGGTTTTTGTAGCAAATGATAAATCAGGGTTACTTCAATGAAATTCAAGATTCTGGATTACATTAAATTCTTTTTTTAAAGATTTATTTTATTTATTGGAAATATAGAGTTACAGGAGAGGTAGAACCAGAAAGAGAGAGAGAGAGAGAGAAAGAGAGAGAGAGAGAATTCTTCTAACTGCTGATTCACTACCCAAATGACCAGGACAGAGCTGATCCTAAGCCAGGAGCCAGAAGCTTCTCTTGGTCCTCACATGCAGGTGCAGGGGCCCAAGGACTTGGGCCATTTTCCAATGCTTTCCAAGGCAATAGCAGAGAATTGTATTGAAAGTGGAGCAGCCAGGACACGAACCGGCACCCATGCGGGATGCTGGTACTGCAGGCCAGGGATTTACCTGCTACATCACAGCAACAGCCCCTACATTAAATTCTCAAAGCATTCATAACTGAATTGCGAAGAGTTAATTTTAAATAAATGACACATAAGTACAATGTTCAAATTTTAAAGAAATTTTGTTGGAGTATTTGAATTTTTATAGCAATTAATAGAAGAGAAAGAGGGATGTTATATAAAATTTTAAATAATTTCAAGTTATTTGTCATAACTATGAAATGTTGATCATTTATCTTATACAAAAATAAAACCAATTATTGCAAAATGAAACTATTTTGTGTAATATCATATATTTTAGGTAATCCTGGATTTCAAACATTGTAGTCCAAATGAAGTCCAAAGTAAATGAAATTCAGATTCATTGATCATCTGGAGGACTCAAAGAGAAGTGGATGTGAAAACAATTACAAAGGAGCCAGCGCTATGGCATAGCAGATGAAGCCTCCACCTGCAGTGCCAGCATCCCATATGGGCTCTGGTATGAAACCAGACTGCTCTACTTCCAATCCAGCTCTCTTCTATGGCCTGGGAAAGCAGTAGAAGATGGCCCAAGTTCTTGGGCCCCTGCACCTACATGGGAGAGATGGAAGAAGCTTCTGGCTCCTGGCTTGGGATCAGCTCAGCTCTGGCCTTTGCAGATATTGGGGATTGAACCAGCAAATGGAAGACCTCTCCCTCTCTCTGGCTCTACCTCTCTGTAACTCTCCCTTTCAAATAAATAAATAAATCTTAAAAAGAATGAAATGAGAAAAAGATAGTTTGATAGGGAGCTATGAAAGCAATGATCCATTAACCTGAACGAAAGCTTTTTATTGTTTTTTGAATAGTAAAAAGAGATTCAATTTGCCTTTAGAGTAACTAATACATATAAGTATAATAATATATAACTTGAAATAATACCTAATAATTGACAAAGTCTGTGTACATTAAGATACACATAAGATAATCAATTTATTATATTTCAACAGTTTTCTATTATTAAAATAAAACAATAATACATACTTGTCAATAATGCTTACAAATGCAGGTTTTATGCACTGATTTTTATTTGATTATTATTTTGGTTCATTGTTGGGGGAGGGGAACCCCTGGAATTATAGAATTATTAGTTAAGAATAGTTAACATGCCTTACAAAATTTACTTTCATTGAAACCACTCAAAATACAGTTATCATAACTGAAATAAATTATCTGTTATATGGATTCAGGAAAGAAATATTTGATTTTCCCTTCCATATGCCAAGTCAGTTGCTGAGATAATAATGCATTTTTCCTTTTTTTAATAAAAAATCATATTGAAAATAATATCTATGATTACATGATTCAAATCACTTAGACTACTTATGTTTATCATGTTTGTTTATAAAACTGGGACAATATTTAATAAGAATATATAATAAATATTTGTATATGTACATATATTTTTATATTGCCAGTGATTATGTCTGTGCCTACATTTGAGCCATAGTCAAATTGGGCATCATGTCAAATGTTTGGTTTCTCATTTCAAACTGAGAGCCAGTTTATTGTCTTTTCTAAGACATAATAGATGCTAAAACTCATTTAAGCCTAGTTGTGTCAATGGCCATTTCTCTTTGTGTGATACTTAATTTTATTATATTGGAGATGCTCTAAAGAAAATATAAGATGGGAGATGATGTCTCAGGAATGTATGCTTTAGAAGGACATATCAAACACAGAAGGGTGTAGGAAGTAGTTTGGAACTGATAGAGACCAGTTTCAATTATGTTTGAAAAATAAGGAAAATATAGAGTTGATATGAATTAAATATGTATAAATAAATTTTACTTTAATCTTTTACCAGTTAATCTGAGAATGAACCACTAGAAAAGCAATAGCAAATATACTTTGATTTCTATTAACTCATTTGAGTGAAATAAGTAATATTAAAGTCTGACAGAATAATCTAGAATCTGAGAATCCTTCAGTAGGATGCTCTTTCTTGTTTTGTGATTCTTAGATACAATTTCAACGGTCTTTTTAGGTAGTAGCACTGACTGAACATCTTTTCTAGGTCAAAAAGTGTTTTATAGGAGCTCAGAAGTTCCTTTAGCTCTCAGATTTTAAAAACAATATATAGACACTAATAACAGAGAAAGGAATGTCTACAAATCTTGTATTTATTTAAAACTGATGACAGACTGGAAATCTATAGAATTTATAAAGATCTATTTGATCTAATGATGGAATAAGTATTGGTTGGTGTCTACACAAATAGGTCAAGTATATAAAGGATATTGAATCCATTGTTAAATTGAATTGGATAAAATTCACTCCGGATAAAACTTCTTATGACCTTTGTGCTGAACCCTAAATTTTCTAGACTGGAAATTCACTGCCCATATTGATGATTTAATTGTTCATTTTATTTTTTCACTCAATATTTATGCTTCAACTAGGCACCCATTCAAATGGTCGACTAAGTATAATGTGCTTCCTGTGGATTTGAATAAACAAAGAGCCATAATTTTCTACTAAGTCAGACTCAGTAAACTATGGAATAGGATTAAAAAACTCAACATATATTTTAAGAACCGAACTGTCACAGAAATATATTATGCTCCAAATTTCCAGCTTGAGAGGCAGGTTATTGACTTACACAATTGCTATTTACCTATTAAAAGAAGCACTTTTAAAAAAATATTTATTTATTTGAATGTCAGAGTTACAGAGAGAAAGAGAAAGAGAGAGAGAGAGAGAGAGAGAGAGAGAGAGAGAGAGAGAGAGAGAGAAAGGTCTTTCATCCACTGGTTCACTCCCCAACTGGCTGCTTTGGCCAGAGCTGTGTCGATTAATAGCCAGGAGCCAAGAGCTTATTTCAGGTCTCCCATGAGGGTGCAGGGGCACAAGGACTTGGGCCATCTTCTACGGTTTTTCCAGCCATAGCAGAGAACTGGATCAGAAGAAGAGCAGCTGAGACTAGAACTGGCGCCCATATGGGATGCTGGTGCTTCAGGCCAGGGCATTAACCTGCTGCACCACAATGCTGGCCCAACAGAAGAACTTTTTATCATCACTGTTCTCCATTCTCATTGCATTCAGTGTTGAGCAAATTTTACAGAGTGCACCAGTGTTCACAATGCCTTGGTTTTCTTTCATTTCTGGTTAGGACAAGAAAATGTTTTAAAGTTTCTTTGAAATCAGTTAGAGCCATTCAGCTAGCCCTAGTCAATTAAGGATGAAAAATGTGAAGAATGTCATTTCTATTTAGAGGTCTAGAAACTCTAACCTTTGTTTTTGTTTCTAGCCTCCCAAATTATTTATTCTTGATTTCAGGAAAAATAAAAAGTTTTCAATGGGTACAGCCAATGTCACCAAATAAAGCAGAGTACACATTAAAAATAGTAGGAACTGTTGTATAAGTGAAAAATAAACTGGCTTTGTTAAATCACCAAAATATGGGTCATTCATGTAAGGCAGTACAACAACTGGAAGCAATACTCTGGATCTGGCCTGCTCGGTAATTCAGTGGAGCACCCAAGCAGTTACAGTCCTCCTCTAATGGAGCTTACATTGTAGAGGATTCCAGTATTTGTGGTGAATATCTTGGGAACAAATAAGTGGTTGGTAAAGATGAACTATGATGAACAGAAGAAAATAATGATGATGATTGTCAAGATTCCGTGATCTAATCATGAAAATCCTGTAAATAACTTACACTTCAAAAGAGATATTATAGATGTGAATAGATCAAGAATCTCAAGATGGGATATCATTCCGGATAAGTAGCGGAATTTAATTTAATCACAAGAATACTCATAAGAGTGCAGGTGTGTCATAGCCAGCTTAGGGAGCAAAGTTCAGAGTGATGTAAATATAATAGAAAAGATATGGATAATCTCTAAAAGGCAGGAAAGTTAATGCCATTGATTCATTTCCAGAGAAATACAGTCTTGTATTCTTGTTTCAGAGTTCTGATATTCAGAACTATGTGATAAAACATCTACATTATTTTAATCTACCATGTTTGTGACAATTTGTAACAGTTAGAAAACTGAACACCTAAAAAGAAAACACTACAACACCACATAACCTTACCAAACAATTTCTGACCTCCCCAAGGAAAGATTGTGTTGTGGCATAACTTGGTGGTAAATGGATAAAATGATTGGATTTTTTGTAAACAAAAGCAAGAGTTCATCTACAACTCAGCTACAATATGGTGATCCATACTCAGATATATTTATTTGGAAGATCATTAAGCTTAGTCTAGTTTGTCTTGTTGGTGCTTTGTCACTACCATTTACAACTTGAATTTCTTCTTTTTCATCCAGCATCATCCTGAACTTGTACACAATGCTGTTTTCCCAACTCTTCAGTTTCATTGCAGCTTCCAGACATAATTTTAGCAGTTGAATACACAATAGCTAAGATATGGAAACAACTCAGATGCCTATTAACTGATGACTAGATAAAGAAATTGTAGTATACGTACGCAATGGAATACTCAACAACCATAAAAGAGAATGAAATAGTGTCTTTCACTACAAAATGTATGCTATTGGAGACTATCATGCTTAGGGAAATAAGCCAATCCCAGAAAGACACATATCATAAGCTTTCCCTGATTTGTGGTAATTAATGTACAAAGTATAAAAATGTAGTATATTTGAATGACATTAACATTTTGAGTTGTGGTTATTGCTTAAAATATTTGTCTATACTCTCAAAGAACAGTGATTTTTCTACTTAGTTCTTCTTGAATTGTTTATTCAATGGAGGGTTAGCTTGTGACTATAACGTAAATTAGAAGTATGCTATTGCAAATATTAAGAGAAAAATAAGAAAGGAGGAGGAAGAGTGGTAGTGAGGAAGGGTAGTGAGGGAAGTATCATTATGTTCTTAAAATCACATATATGAAATAAATGAAATATGTTCCACTATATAAATAAAATATGTAAAACAGAACATCCTCCCTCCCCAAAAGAGAAAACTTTAAAGAGTTTCATTTTTGAATATAAGGCCAAACATAACTAATATGTTCTAATATGTTTACAGATTACTCACTTTCTTATACTTCTTCTGTGGCCTATTGTGAAAACTGTCATTGGCATGGCAGCTTTATGACAAATTAGGCTTTGTCTTTGTTGATAAAAATTTTAGGTCCAAATTTACTGCCTTCTTAAATGAAATTGGGTGTTTTCTTCTTAGGATTTTCTATAAAAAAAGAATCATAGACTGGTTTGAAAAACAGAAAAGTAGTTCACATAGTTCTGGGCACTGGATGCCTGAGATCAGGATGCAAGCTTGTTAGGATTGTAGCGAAAGTCATATTGTGAGTTACAGATAGCTGACCTTTCATTGTATATGAACATAGTATAAAGAAGCCAAGCTCTCTCTCTCTCTCTCTCTCTCTCTCTCTCTCTCTCTTTCTCTTTTTTTAAAGGGATACGAATCCAGTTGAAATGTTTCCATACTCCTGGTTTATATAACTTCCAATATGATTCACCAAGTACCACTGAATTGGGGATTATATTTCAATACACAGATTATACAAAATTAAGAGGATACCTGTGCCTATATCTTGCAGGGTTTCTCCGATGTTCTTTAATAATTTGATGGTGTCAGGTCATACATTTAGATCTTTAATCCATGTTGAGTGGAATTTTGTGTAAGGTAAAGGTCTTACTTCATGCTTCTGCATGTGGAAATCCAATTTTCCCAGCACCATTTGTTGAATAGACTGTCCGTGCTCCAGGAATTGGATTTAGATTCTTGAGCAAAAATAAGTTGGCTGTAGATGTTTGGATTGATTTCTGGTGTTTCCATTTTGTTCCATCGGTCTAGCCATCTGTATCTGTACCAGTACCATGCTTTTTTGATTATAACTGCCTTGTAGTATGTCTTGAAATCTGGTATTGTGAAGCCTCAGGCTTTGTTTTTGTTGTACAAGATTGCTTTAGCTATTCGAGGTCTTCTGTGTCTCCATATGAATTTCAGCATGATTTTTTTCCAGATCCGAGAAGAATGTCTTTGATATCTTGATTGCTATCACATTGAATCTATAAATTAATTTTGGGAGAATGGACATTTTGATGATATTGATTCTTGCAATCCATGAGCATGGAAGATTTCTCCATTTTTTGGTATCCTCTTCTATTTCTTTCTTTAAGGTTTTGTAATTCTCATCAGAGAGAATTTTGACATTCTTGGTTAAGTTTATTCCAAGGTATTTGATTGTTTTGTAGCTATTATGAATGGGATTGATCTTAGAAGTTCTTCCTCAGCCGTAGCATTGCCTGTGTATACAAATGCTTTTGATTTTGGGGCACTGATTTTATATTCTGCTACTTTGCCAAACTCTTCCATGAGTTCCAATAGTCTCTTAGTAGAGTTCTTTGGATCCCCTAAATAAAGAATCATATCATCTGCAAAGAAGGATAGTTTGACTTCTTCCTTCCCAATGTGTATCCCTTTAATTTCTTTTTCTTGCCTAATGGCTCTGGCTAAAACTTCCAGTACTATATTGAACAGAAGTGGTGAAAGTGGGCATCCCTGTCTGGTACCAGATCTCAGTAGAAATGCTTCCAACTTTTCCCCATTCAATAGGATGCTGGCCATGGGTTTCTCATAAATTGCTTTGATTGTATAAAGAAATGTTCAACCTATCCCCAATTTGCTTAGAGTTTTCATCATGAAACGGTGCTGTATTTTATCAAATGCTTTCTCTGCATCTATTGAGATAATCATATGGTTTTTCTTCTGCAGTTTGTGAATACAGTGTATCACATCGATTGATTTGCAAATGTTGCAAAATCCCTGCATACCAGAGATAAATCTCACTTAGTTTGGTTGGATTCTATTTTTCTTTCTGATGTGTTGTCTAATTTTATTGGCCAGAATTTTATTAAGTATTCTTGCATCTATGTTCATCAGGGAAACCGGTCTGTAATTCACTTTCTCTGCTTCATCTTTTTCATGTTTAGGAATTAAGGTGATGCTGGTATGATAGAAATAATTTGGGAGGATTCCCTCTCTTTAAATTGTTCTGAATAGTTTGAGAATAATTGGAGTTAGTTCTTCTTTAAATGTCTGATAGAATTCAGTAGTGAACCCATCTAGTCCTGGGCTTTTTTGTTGTTGTTGTTGGGAGGGCCTTTATTACTGATTCAATTTCAAAGATTTCTTCAAAAGGACTTGAGGCACAGGCGGTCAAAGCCAAAATTAACAATTGGGATTTCATAAAATTGAGAAGTTTCTGTAATGCAAAAGAAACAGTCAGGAAAGTCAAGAGGCAACCACAGAATGGGAAAAAAATATTTTAAATTATGCAACTGATAAAGGTTTAATAACCAGTTTAAACAAAGAGAACAAGAAACTCCACAATAAAAAAAAACCCACTTAAGAGATGGGCCAAGGACCTAAATATACATTTTTCAAAAGAGGAAATCCAAACGGCTAACAGACACATGAAAAAATGTTTAGGATCACTAGCCATTAGGGGAACGCAAACCAAAACCACAATGTGGTCACCTCACCCCAGTTAGAATGGCTTACGTACAGAAATCAACTAACAACAGATGCTGGTTAGGATATGCGGAAAAAGGGACACTTATCCACCGCTGGTGGGAATGCGAACAGGTAAAGCCACTATGGAAAAGAGTTTGGAGATTCCTCAGAAACCTAATATAGATTACCATGTGACACAGCCATCCCTCTCCTTGGAATTTACCTAAAGGAAAATAAATTGGCAAATAAAATAGCTGTCAGCACCTCAATGTTTATTGCAGCTCAATTCACAATAGCTAAGACCTGGAATCAACCTAAATGCCCATCAACAGTAGACTGGATAAAGGAATTATGGTATATGTACTCTATAGAATACTATGCAGTAGTAAAAAAATGAATTCTGTTCATTTCCAATAAAATGGAGGAATCTGGAAAACATCCTGCTTAATGAAATAAACCAGTCCAAAAGGAACAAATATCATATTTTCTCCCTGATATGTGACAATTAACTGAGCACCTAAAAGGAAACCTGTAGAAGTGAAATAGATACTATGAGAAACAATGACTTGATCAGCCCTTGTCCTGACTGTCAAGGAACAACTTACTATTTTCTTCCTTTTAGTATTTTTTTTGTTCTACTTAATACCATTGGTTGAACTCTTTAATTAACAAACCATTATTTCTAGGCATTTAGGTTTACTGAAAAGTGAACCCTGTTAAATATAAGAGTGGGAATAAAATAGGGAGGAAATGTAGAGTTTGGCACATGCTCACTCAAACTTACCCCTAATAGTAGAGCTAGAAACGTGCCATGGGTTTCCAATTCAATCCCATCAAGGCGGTATATACCAAATCCATCTTACTAGTCAAAGTGATCAGTTTAAGATCATAATTGATCATAATGATAGGATTGAGTGTCAAAGGTATCACATAAACAAGACTATTGTCTGATAGAATTAAAAAGGAGAGAACGTCTAGCATAGGAAGTGGGGTGCACAGCAGACTCATAGAATGGCAGGTGTCCTGGACTGCACACTGGCCTCAGAATCAGCCCTAAAGGCATTTGGATCCAGCTAAAAAGCCCAAGAGAGTTCCACAGGCATGGAAAGCCAAGATACTGTAGCACAAAAAATGACCTGAATGAAAAATCTCTGTGGGTGAGATCCCAGTGGAAAGAAGGGGCCATCAAAAAGGGGGTTCCTTTCTCTGGAGGGAGGAGAGAACTTCCTCTTTGACTATGGCCTTGTCTAAATAAGATCCTATTTTGTGAACTCAAGAGGCTTCCATGGCCTTGGCAGCTCATGACAGGAGCCTTGGGTGATTACTGACATCATAAATAAGAGTGTCAACAATGAGAGTCACCATGCACCTACTCTCTATGTAGGATCTCTGTCCTTAATGTGTTGTACTATGCAAATTAATGGTAAAACTACTTCTCAAACAGTACTTTATACTTTGTGTGTCTGTGTTGGTACAAACTCTTGAAATCTTTAATTAGTATATACTAAGTTGATCTTCTGTATATAAAGATAATTGAAAATGAATCTTGATGAAGAATGGGATAAGAGGTGTGGGAGATGGGATGGTTGCTAGAGGGAGGGAGGTTATGGGGGGGGGGGCGCAAAGCCCCTAAAATCCAAAAGTTATACTTTGGAAATTTATATTTATTAAATAAATTTGAAAAAAAAATGGGAGAGCACAAGTGTTGAGCCTCAAGAGATTAAAAGATGTCACAAAATAGAAAATCACGAAGGTTAATGGAAAGTTTTCCAAATATGGGTGACACTCAGTTACTGCTCCACTACTCAGGAACAAAGCTTATACCAAATACACATTTCAATTGCCTTAAAACAACAATACATACTGCAATATGCATGGAGTCACAAGAATCCTTGATAAGTTCAGTATTTATGTTCTTTATCTCTGCATATATTTTGGATAATATTATTTGAGGTTGGGGGTACACATACACCAAGGTTGACAGCAATCACAGTTTGCCATGGAAATATTCATGGATTGTTTTGAAGATATTGTGGTGTGCTATGGTTTTGTTTTTAAATTGACTTATCTTACAAGAAATGGAATGTTTAGACCCCAAAGACTGAATATCTGAATAATAAAAAAGTGAAATCTTGTAACTTGCACCATCTGAAGAAAGATTCAGATTATAAATATGTAAATATAATTCAACAACCACAGCATTCTCAGCCGCACCAGATGTGCTTTCAAAAGGCTGTTTGGGGTCCTTCTTTTATGCTTTTCCCTGTTTATTTTCTGCTGCCTAAAATATCAGGGAAAGGGCAAGTGATTACCTCGCATAGTTTTCGTCTACACATGAAATATTCATGAGTTCTGTTCTTATTGAAAGTTTACATTTGCTCAGCTGGTTTAACATCTTCTGGGGTCTTAGCCTTGGTGGCTTCATTAGGCCTCCAGGAAAACAGTTCTACACAGGAAATAGGAACTCAATTTAAATAATACGTATGTCTCTTAAAAGCACTTTAAGGGAAAAGTATTTTTCTTTCTTAGTAACATTCTCATGGAAGTGAATTTAAAATTTTTGAAGAAAGCTGCCATCCACTCAGAGAAAAATACTTTCTTATTTATATTTTCATATTTAGGATTGTTTTCTCTTTGCTCTATAACTGTAAATCACATAGAACATTATTATATCACTCTTTGACATGTTCATTCATATCTAAGAAAGACAGAGAGAGAAAGGTCTTCCTTTGCCATTGGTTCACCCTCCAATGGCCGCTGCAGTCGGCACACCATGCTGATCTGAAGGCAGGAGCCAGGTGCTTCTCCTGGTCTCCCATAGGGTGCAGGGCCCAAGCACTTGGACCATCCTCCATTACACTCCCTGGCCACAGCAGAGAGTTGGCCTGGAAGAGGGGCAACCGGGACAGAATCCGGCACCCCAACCTGGACTAGAACCCGGTGTGCCGGTGCCGCTAGGCAGAGGATTAGCCTGTTGAGCCACAGCGCCGGCCAGAAAACATCTTTTGATTATTTCACACCTTGATTTTAGTTCAAGGTGTTAATAAAAATCTGTTATGTTTAAATTTCATAGCAAGAGTGCTATATGTATATTCATGTATAGTATAATGCAATATGTTAAAAATATCCATATTGCAGTATGTTCAAAAGTAATATTTCTTAAATAATATATCTTCAATATTATATGCAAAATATTATTTATTATGTGTTTATATTGAAAACAAAATGTATTAAAATTTTCCTTTTATAAAAGCCATTTCTTTTAATTCTAATTATAAATAATTTCATACTAAACTCTTTGCCTTGCAAATTAAATGTTTGTACATTCATTCAAGAAACTAATAGAGGATTCTGTTCACATTTTTTGTAAAGAACAGTATAGAAAATAATTTAGTAGACAGTAGATAAGCTCACTGCTGCAACTACTTAATTTTATTATAGTTTAAAAGTAACTATAGAAAATATGTAAATAAATGGATATGGCTGAGCTTGCGTATGAAGTTATACATGTGAAAACATATGGTCTGTGGAATATAGTTTGCTACCCCACCATTTCAAATTATGTATACACATATGAAATGTATATTTAAATATGTCAATTATCTTCTAATAAATTATTAATAGCAATAAAAATAGCCATCTATTGTTTAAAAGTACATTGATGTTATGGAGAAAAACAAATCACAAAATATATCAGCTTCTGATGTGGCATCCCTAATAGACAAGACTAAAAACTATATCATTCATATAAATATGAATCACCCATTTATAATAGAAAACTTTTCTGTAGGTATATTAGAGTGTAGGCCAATAACTTCACTCTTTGCTTTAGAAAACTGCTCTAAGACAGCACATATACATAGATAAATACTTTCTCTTACCTGAGCAAATATCTCTCTTATCTGAAAAATAGATTGCTAGCCAGCTTATGAGTCAAATGTTAGTTTACTTATAAATATGCCCTTAAATAATTTCGCCTAGCTTTATTCCCCAAATGTAAATCTTAAATATAAATTTTACCAATCTCATTCTGTTTGCTGCATAGGAAAACCTGCATTAAACCTTCTGAATTTAGAATCTACAACTCCATAAATATCATTTCCTGATTAGTTCTTCCTGAGATTATTTTAAATGCCCTCCTTTACTGCAACAGAGCTAATAAATTCAAGTACTCTTGGGCAGCAAGCTTTTTGATGGTGCTTTTGTGGAATTAAGAGTTAATAATATTCTATAAAAAAAAAGAAATCTCTATTTAAACCCATGTTCAGTTAGTAAACTTACCTTGACTCTCTACTAAAGATCCTCTGAAATTTGAAAGATAGAAAGTAGGAATTTTCTAGTATCTTGCAATCTTTCTTTTTAACCTAAGACTAATACAGATAATATATGACACTCCCTGTTTCACTCTCCCTCTCTCATATGTGTGAGGAATGTTCAAACATTTCATGTGAAATGTCTGTCATGAAAAACTGTGTATATGTTTCAGAATATTTTGCACCAAAATAAAGCTTCCTTTAATTCTATTTTCCATGACATTTTTGTAGTACCTTCGTAGGTGTGTGCATGTGTGTGTGTTTGTGTGTATTTTTTTTAATTGGACAGATATAGTTATAGACAGTGAGAGAGAGAGAGAGACAGAGAGAAATGTCTTCCTTCCGTTGTTTTATTCCCCAAATAGCCAACACGGCTGGCACTGCGCAGATACAAACCAGGAGCCAGGTGCTTCTTCCTGGTAGCCCATCTGGGTGCAGGACCCAAGCACTTAGGCCATCTTCCACTGTCCTCCTGGGCCACCGCAGAGAGCTTGACTGGATGCAGAGCAACCAGGACTAGAACCCGGAACCTATATGGGATGCTGACACCACAGGTGGAGGATTAACCAAGTGAGCCATGACGCAAGCCCCATGTATTTGTAATAATAGGTTGTAAGAATTTCACATTAAAATAGAAACATAACTGAGGTAATAGCAGTCTCATTTTCAAGCTATTAAGTTTTTTGACAAATATTAGAATATGATACAGGACATTTTGGGACAATAAATAGGTGCTGCATAAATGTGATTTCAATAAATATTTTTGTCAATAGAATTTTTTTTTTTTGACAGACAGAGTGGACAGTGAGAGAGAGAGAGAGAGAGAGAGAGATGTCTTCCTTTGCTGTTGGTTCACCCTCCAATGGCCGCGGAGGCCGCCGGCACACTGCTGCCAGCGCACTGCACTGATCCGAAGCCAGGAGCCAGGTGCTTCTCCTGGTCTCCCATGCGGGTGCAGGGCCCAAGAACTTGGGCCATCCTCCACCGCACTCCCGGGCCACAGCAGAGAGCTGGGCTGGAAGAGGGGCAACCGGGACAGAATCTGGCGCCCTGACTGGGACTAGAACCCGGTGTGCCGGTGCCACAGGCGGAGTATTAGCCTATTGAGCCGCGGCACTGGCAGTAGAATATATTTTTAAAGTAAGATGCTTTCTTTTTTAAAATTTTAAGGTGGTTTTGATTTGCATTTCTCTGATTGCTAGTGATCTTGAACATTTTTTCATGTGTCTGTTGGCCATTTGGATTTCCTCTTTTGAAAAATGTCTATTGAGGTCCTTGGCCCATCTCTTAAGTGGGTTGTTTGTTTTGTTGTTGTGGATTTTCTTGATATCTTTGTAGATTCTGGTTATCAATCCTTTATCTGTAGTATAGTTTGCGAATATTTTTTCCCATTCTGTTGGTTGCCTCTTCACTTTCCTGACTGTTTCTTTTGAAGTACAGAAACTTCTCAATTTGATGCAATCCCAAATGTTAATTTTGGTTTTGACTGCCTGTGCTGTTGGAGTATTTTCCAGGAAGTCTTTGCCTGTGCCTATATCTTGCAGGGTTTCTCCAATGCTCTCTAATAATTTGATGGTTTTGGGTCGTAGATTTAAGTCTTTAATCCATGTTGAGTGAATTTTTGTGTAAGGTGATAGGTATGGGTCTTGCTTCAAGCTTCTGCATGTGGAAATCCAATTTTCCCAGCACCATTTATTGAATAGACTGTCCTTATTCCAGGGATTAGATTTGGATCTTTGGTCAAATATAAGTTGGGACACTAACCCACTGTTGGTGGGAATGCAAACTGGTTAAGCCACTATGGAAGTCAGTCTGGAGGTTCCTCAGAAACCTGAACATAACCCTACCATACAACCCAGCCATCCCACTCCTTGGAATTTACCCAAAGGAAATTAATTTGGCAAATAAAAAAGCAATCTGCACATTAATGTTTATTGCAGCTCAATTCACAATAGCTAAGACCTGGAACCAACCCAAATGCCCATCAACAGTAGACTGGATAAAGAAATGATGGGACATGTACTCCATAGAATACTATACAGCAGTAAGAAACAACGAAACCCAGTCATTTGCAACAAGATGGAGGAATCTGGAAAACATCATGCTGAGTGCATTAAGCCAGTCCCAAAGAGACAAATATCATTTGTTTTCCCTGATCGGTGACAACTGAGCGCCAAAGGGGAAACCTGTTAAGTGAAATGGACACTATAAGCAATAATGAACTGATCAGCTCCTGTCCTGACTTTAGATGTACAATGTAATACTTTATCCTTTTTAGTATTTGTTGTTGTTGTTGTTGTTCTAGTACTATTGGTTGAACTCAGTAATCAACACACAATTATTCTTAGGTGTTTAAATTTTAACTGAAAAGTGATCCCTGTTAAATCTAAGAGTGGAAAAAGAGAGGGAGGAGATGAACAATTTGGAACATGCTCAATCGGACTGGCCGCAAATGGTGGAGTTAGAAATGTGCCAGAGGATTCCAACACAATCCCATCAAGATGGCATGTACTAATGCCATCGCACTAGTCCAAGTGATCAATTTCAGCTCACAATTGATAGCTCTGATTGGTCTAAGAGTCAAAGAGATCACACAAACAAGACAAGTATCTGCTAATACTAACTGATAGAATCAAAAAGGGAGAGAAAGATCCAACATGGGAAGCGGGATACACAGCAGACTCATAGAATGGCAGATGTCCTAAACAACACTCTGGCCTCAGAATCAGCCCTCAAGGCATTCGGATCTGGTGGAAGAGCCCATGAGAGTATAGCAGGCATGGAAAGCCAAGATATCATGGAAAAAAAAAAAGACCTAAATGAATGATCTCTGTGAGTGAGATCCCAGTGGAAAGAACGGGGCCATCAAAGAAGGAGGTACCCTTCTCCGAAGGGAGGAGAGAACTTCCACTTTGACTATGACCCTATCGGAATAAGATCAAAGTCAGCGAACTCTAAAGGCTTCCATAGCCCTGGCAACTCATGACTAGAGCCTAGGGAGATTACTGACGCCATGAACAGGAGAGTCAAATTGTTAAATCAGCAACAGGAGTCACTGTGTACTTACACCCCATGTGGGATCTGTCCCTAATGTGTCGTCTAAAGTGAAGTGATGCTATAACTAGTACTGAAACAGTATTTTTACACTTTGTGTCTCTGTGTGGGCACAAACTGATGAGGTCTTTACTAATTATATACTGAATTGATCGTCTGTATATAAAGAGAATTGGAAATAAAAAAAAAAAAAACAACCTGGTGTTAAAAAGGAAATGGCATAGAAAATTAATTAATTTAAAAAACATTATGTAGGATCTCTGTCTTTAATGTGCTGTACATTGCTATTTAATGCTATAATTAGTAATCCAATGGTAGTTTTTTTTCACTTTATGTTGCTATATGGGCAAAATGTTGAAATCTTTACCTAATATATACTAAACTGATCTTCTGTATATAAAGAGAATTGAAAATGAATCTTTACATGAATGGAAGGGGAAAGGGAGCAGGGAAGGGGAGGGTTGCGGGCGGGAGGGAAGTTATGGGAGGGGGGAAGCCATTGTAACCCATTAGCTATACTTTGGAAATTTATATTCATTAAATAAAAGTTTAATAAAAAAAATTTAAGGTGAACAATTTCAAATTTAGGAACATAGTAATACTTACCACTCTTCCCTCTCTTTTCATTCTCATCCTTTTAATTTTTACAATGATCTACTTTATTTTATACTCTTATGATTAATCTTACATTAAGTAAAGAATTCAAGAAATAGTAAGAAGAAAAAGAAAACACTGTTCCACAACAGTAGAGGCAAGAACTGCAAGCAATCTTCAAATCATCAAATCTCAAAATGTCAATTTTGCTCATAAACATTATTTTTGTACTCTGTTAGTATCACAGGTTAAATGTGATGATGTATGTGTTGGGCAAAAGATATGAACCAGCTGCTCCACTTGCAATCCAAATCCTGCCAACATATCTGTGAAAGCAGTGGAGGATGGCCCAAGTGCTTGGGTTCCTGTTACTCAGTTAGGAGAATCACTTGGAGTTCCAGATTCCTTGCTTAGTCTTAGAAATAATATAGACAATTTATTTTTTAACATTGCATTTGATTATTAGGTATTTCCCAGGATGATATTGCAACAACAAAAAACCCCACTTTATCTTTTTTTTTTTTTTTTACTTTTACCCACATAGTTTTCAAGGAGTCCTAAAATCTTAAATGATGATCTTTCCCATTTTGAATGGTATTCCCTTGGCACTTAGAGAAAAAGTATGTATATTTACTGAAGAATAATAGAAGCCTAAAACAAATGTGTATTTATGAATCAGTGAAACTACTTATGAAGCAAGAAATTATTTTGACTTTCAAATTCAGAATTGTCTTCTAGTCAAAATAAGGAACAAACTGTTGGCAGGAATTTCCATTTAAGTTACAGGAAACAAGAGAGGTTTTTTATTTTTGTCTTGTGAATGTAACATGGATTAGAAATAATGCATTGAGTGCTCAGTTTTACCCTTTCTTTCCAAAACTCTGTTAGTAAAATTCTTAGATTTCATTTTTATTTGATAATTCCTGAATATCTATGAATTTACTACACATGTTTCATGGTTAAAATGACTTAAATATCTTCTGTAAACAACAGTGAGAAAAACTGTTGAATAACATCATTTCAATTGTCCCCCTACATATTTGTTTATCACACTAAATAATTTCATACAGATATGTATCAATAGATACATGTATGCTTAAAAATTTGCTATTTTTCACATAACAAAGCCGGACTACATATTTATAAATGTAGCTTGCTTGAGTTCATATCTTAACATTTATAGTTCATTGGTGTTATCATATCGTAAATCATCACCCTGACAGGTATAATCTCTGTCAACCTGCTTTACACAGCGGATGCTCCTCTAATAATACAAAGATATAGAATAATATAACTCTTTTGCAGAACAATGTAACCTATTAAATTAAAATAATAAGAATAAGAAGAATAAGAATGGTAAAGATTACAGAAAGTTACCTTATTTTCTGGTACCTATTATTCAGAAGAGGAAAATTGAATAATTTTACCTCATAATTTTTCTGATACACTTGACTCTAGAAAATTGACTATTCTTCATTTTGTGTAAAATGATATAATATGTTTTCACTAATAATATTTATCACAAGTAACATTTAAAAATCAATGTATCTTTCCAAATTTATTATTAATTTTATCTCAAATGTTAGTTCATAATGAAATTGAAAAGCAAGTTGTTAAATATTAAAATATACAGAACTGAAAGTAATTCAGAACATGAAATTAATACTTAAGATTTAGAAATTAATGATCTTAGTTTGGAAATAAAGTTTCTATTCATACTTTCGTAATATGATAATTATTTTAAAATGCTGACTGAAAACTAATTTAGAATAATAAAAAGCAATACAAACCACAGTTAATTTAGCTTATAATGCCTTCCTCTCCATTCTGGTTCAATAATAATAAAATTCATTTACAAGAACGGCTCATAAAATTTTATAATAGAAAAATTAAATAACTTTTTTCAATAAGATATTTTTAAAATGTAATGAACCTTATAGGAAGCTATATTATTCAGGAAAAAACTTTACATTAATATTTATTCCTACTAAATATAAGAAATATATTCATCTGTGCCTCATATTAAAATCATTATTTTATTAAATTCTTGAAAAATTTGGAGGAAAATGATGTGATTATTATTGAAAAAAACTTTCATATTTATTTATTTACATTAAGGGAACAAATTTCATATATTTCATATATGCACTATCCAGCACATAATAATATTTTTTCCAAAACTCTACTTCATTTTTAAAATTTTACAGTAATACTCCTTAAGTTTACTATGTAGTAAAGCATATTCCTTCATTGAAAAAGAATTCAAGATGTATTAAGCATAGAGACCTCTCTTCTGGGCCCAGTGTTGTGGTAGAGTGGGTTTAGCCTCTCCCTACAATGCCAGCATCACATATGAACACTGCTGCAAAACCAAGTGATCTGTTTCCAAATCTTCTAATTCACCTGGAAAAGCAGCAGAAGATGGCCCAGGTGCTTGGCCTCCTGCACTAAAACAAGACACAAATGAAGCTCCCAGTTCCTTGCTTAAACATGTCCCAAATGCCCATTTAGGAAGTGACCCAGTAGATAGAAGATCTCATTCACTCAATTTCTGTAACTCTGCCTTTCAAATAAATAAGTCTTAAAAGAAGAAAGAAATAAAGACTGCTGTTTCATAGTAGCATAGTCAAGACATATAGATAAATAATCAAATGTCAAAATGATAATTTCATTCATATACATTCCATTTTTGTGCTCTCTGTATTAGCTGTCTCAAATTAGAAAAAAATATAATATTTTTCTTTTGGGGTTTGGCACCCATTTGTTACAAAAAACGGGATTTGATTCTTTTTCATGGCTAAGCAGTATACTTTTATATGTATAAATATCATATTTTCCTTATCCAGTTATCAACTGATGGACAGCAGTTGATGGGCACAATAGCTAGGATAAGAAATATTACAGCAATTCTGTTGCTATAAACATACAACTATTTATATGCTGATTTCATTACTTTTGTGTAAATCACCAGGAGAAGGATGACTGGGTCATGGAGTAGATCCATTTTCAGATTTTTAAGTAGTCTCCATACTGTTTTTCATAATGGTTGTACTAGTTTACATTCTAACCAGTAGTGTATTAGGGTACCATTTTCTCCACATCCTCACCAGCATTTCTTATTTTTTAACTTTTGGATAGTAGCCATTCCTTTTTTTTTTTTTTTTTTTTTGACAGGCAGAGATAGGCAGTGAGAGAGAGAGAGAGAGAGAGAGAGAGAGAGAAAGGTCTTCCTTTCCATTGGTTCTCCCCTCAAATAGCTGCTATGGCTGGCGCGCTGCACTGATTGGAAGCCAAGAGCCAGGTGCTTTCTCCTGGTCTCCCACGAGCATGCAGGGCCCAAGTACTTGGGCCATCCTCCACTGCCTTCCCGTGCCACAGCAGAGAGCTGGCCTGGAAGAGGAGCAGCCGGGACAGAATCTGGCACCCAACCGGCACTAGAACCTGGGGTGCCAGCACCACAGGCAGAGGATTAGCCAAGTGAGCCATGCGGTGGCCAAGGATAGTAGCCATTCTAATAAGGGTGAGGTGAAATCACATTGTGGTTTTTATTTGCATTTCCCTGATAAGCCGTGATTCTGAGCATTTTATATGTGTCTGTTGACCATATGCATTTCATCCATTGAAAGACTGTTTATTTTGTCATTGCTGTGTTTCTTGAGCTCCTTAAATGCTTTTGTTTTCAATCCTTTATCAGAGAAAAATTTTGCAAATATTTTCTCAAATTATATCAATCGCCTCTTCACTCTACTGAGTGTTTCCTTGGATGTGCAGACGTTTCTTAACTTGATGAATTCCCATTTATCTATTTTTCCTTTGATTGTGCCTCAGGGGTCTTTTCCAAGACATCTTTTAATATATCAATGGCTAGAAGTGTTCCCTCTATGATTTCTTCTTGTAAATTGATGACTTTATGTCTTACATTTAGATTCTTGACCCTCTAAATGCTGATTTTATATAGGATATAATGTAGGGACCTTGTTTCATACTTCTGGATGCAGGGATCCAATTTTCCCAAAACCATTTGTATTAGAGAGTGTCCATTTTCTAGGGAGTGATTTTAGCTTGTTTCTCAAAGATTAGTTATTTATAGATGCAATTTTTGGGTTTCTTATCTATTTTATTGATCCACATGTCTATTTTAGTGCCAGTGCAATACTGTTTTGATTATAGCTGCCCTAAAATATGTTGTGAAATTTGGTAATGTGATGTCTCTGGCTTTGTTTTATATTGCTTAAGATATCTTTCAATATTTGAGGTCACTTTTGTTTCCATATGAATTTTAAGATTGTTGGTTCTATAAACAGGAAGGATGTCATTGGTGTTTTGATTATGAACACATTGAATCTGTATATTATTTTGAATAGTATGTACATTTCATTGCTATTAATTATCCCAAACCATACACATTGAAGGTTTTTCCATGTGTTGTGTGTGTGTGTGTGTGTGTTTCCTTACTTAATATTTTTTAAATCTCATTGTATAGATATGTCTGGTTCTTTGTTAAATTTATCAAAAAAATTTACATTTTTGTAACTATTGTAAATGGGACTGATATTACAAGTTCTTTTTCAGCTATGACAATGTTTCTGTACACACATGCTATTGATTTTGTGTGCCATTTTTATATCCTGCAAGTTTGCCAAACTCTCAAGTGAGTTCCAATATTCTTTCAATGGAATTCCTCATTCCCCCATGTATAGGATCATGTCATCACAAAAACTGTAAAAGAGAGCAAGAAAAACATTATTTAGTGATTGAGGAATCACTTCAATGGGAAGATATGACATGAGCAAATATGTGCACTGATTTCTAGGACACCATGCTATTTATAAGTAATGCTAATAGATCTAAAATGAGACATATGCTCTAATGCAATAATAATGGGTGGGGGCTAGAGCTATGGCATAGTAGATAAAGGCACAATCTGCAGTGCTGGCATCCTGTATTGGTGCCGGTTCAAGACCCAGCTGCTTCACTTCAGATTCAGCTCTCTGCTATGACCGGGAAAGCAGTAAAAGATGATGGCCCAAATCCTTGGACCCCTGCACCCACCTGGGAAGACCCAGAAGAATCTCCTGGTTCTTGGCTTACGATTGGCACAGCTACAGCCATTGAGGCCAACTGGGGAGTGGATCAGCAGATGGACGACCTCTTTCTCTTTCTGTCTCTCTTCTTCTCTCTGTGTAACTCTGACTTTCCAATAAATAAATAAATCTTTAAAAAAAATGGGTGACTTCAACTCTTGACTTTCATCAGTTCATGGAACTTTCCCTAGGATAGACCTCCGCTGATGGAGGATTAGCCAAGCAGCGTCCTTAATCTTAAAAAATAAAGAAATTGGGGGACCAGCGCTGTGGGTAAAGCCGTTGCCTGCAGTGTCAGCATCCCATATGTGTGCCACTTCAAATCCTGGCTGCTCCACTTCTGATTCAGCTTTCTGTTATGACCTTGGAAAGCAGTATAAGATGGCTCAATGCTTGGGCTCTTGCACCCACATGGGAGACTCGGAAGAAGCTCCTAGCTTTAGATCTGTGCAGCTCCGCCATTGCAGCTAATTGGGGAGTGAACTGGTGGATGGAAGAACTTTCCTCTCTCTCTCTCTCTCTGTGCCTCTCCTTCTCTCTCTGTGTAACACTGACTTTCAAATAAATAAATAACTCTTTTAAAAAATAAAGAAATTGGAAGGCATCAAAAATTATCTAACAGTGTATCTCAAGGACTAGAAAATAAAGAAACAAACCCAATAAACCAAAATAACTAAAATCAGTTGGAAGAGATTTATGATAAAAATTAGGTAAGAAAAATGTGGAAATAAAAAATGATACCAATGATCAGTGAAATGTAGAGCAGATTTTAGGGAAAAAAACTAGCCATGACAGATAAAAATTTGGTCCAACTAGCCAGGAATAAAAAAAAGTAAGAACATCCAGATTAATAAAATCAGAGGTGAAAAATGACCTGTTACATCTGTTACCACATACATGAAGAGAAACATCACATTTTGAAAAATTGAAGAGTAAACATCATATAAATACACAGAAAGTATTTGATAAAATGGGGCATCCTTTCATGAGAAAAATTTTTAGCAAATTGGGTATAGAAGGAAACTTCTTCAATATAATCAAGGCAATTTATGACAAACCCACAATAGCTTCATTTTGAATCCAGAAAAGTTGGAAACATTTTCATGTGCTCTGGAATCAGAGAGTGATGCCCACTCTCACCATTACTATTCACTATAGTTCTGGAAATTTTAGCCAGAGTCATTAAGAGAAAAAAGAAATGAAAGGAATATAAATTGGAAAGGAGGAAGTTAAACTATCCCTGCTTGCAGATGAACTGAAATATAATTAAAACACACACTCACATCTGTTATGAATATTTCAAAGATGACATTGTAGATGAGAAACAAAATTGAAAAAATTGGTTTTTTTTCTATTTTGATTCCTACATCCACATATAAAATGTGAGGTGTTCATGTTTGAATTTTTATATAGATAATCAGTTAAATTAAATAACAGAAGAGATTACAAAGGAAATGATACTACATTTATTAATAATTGGGAATTAGTAATTTTGTTTCTTAAAGTTTTAACAATTATTGAAAAAAGTCACCTCAATAAAAGCCATTATATTTTTATAATATATACAAATTCTTGGACATAACCATGCATATGCCTATGTGATGAAAGGATAACTGTTTTTCAAATAAAATCACATAGGAGCACCTGGCTCCTGGCTTCGGATCAGTGCAATGCGCTGGCCACAGCGCGCCGGCCAAGGCAGCCATTGGAGGGTGAACCAACGGCAAAGGAAGACTTTTCTCTCTGTCTCTCTCTCTCTCTCTCTCTCTCTCTCACTGACGCCATGAACAGGAGTGTCAAATTGTTAAGTCAGCAACAGGAGTCACTGTGTACTTACATCTCATGTGGGAACTGTCCTTAATGTGTTGTCTAATGTGCAGTGATGCTATAACTAGTACTGAAAGAGTATTTTTACACTTTGTGTTTCTGCGTGGGTACAAACTGATGAGGTCTTTACTAATTATATACTGAATCGATCTTCTGTATATAAAGATAATTGGAAATGAAAAAAAAAAAAACCCTGGTGTTAAATTGGAAATGGCATAGAAAATTGATTAATTTTAAAAAAATATTATGTAGGATCTCTGTCTTTAATGTGCTGTACACTCTTATTTAATGCTATAACTAGTACTCCAACAGTATTTTTTTTCACTTTGTGTTGCTATATGGGGGCAAACTGTTGAAATCGTTACCTAATATATACTAAACTGATCTTCTGTATATAAAGAGAATTGAAAATGAATCATGATGTGATAGGGAGGGGAGAGGGAGGGGGAGGGGGGAGAGTTGTGGGTGGGAGGGAATTTTTGGGAGGGGGAAGCCATTGTAACCCATGAGCTGTACTTTGGAAATTTATATTCATTAAATAAAAGTTTAATTAAAAAAAAAGAAAAGAGAAACATATTATTAACCTAAAGACTAACAATTGACTTCTCACTAAGATAGAAGTAAATTAGAGTTCAGCAAAATCTTCCCATTATCTAAAGAAAAATATTAAAATTGTATATCAAGTAAATAAAAACAGTTTAGGAATGCGGTGATGTCACTGATGTGACTTACTGAAATGATAATATTCAGGCAATTGGAAACTGAGTCCAGAGAAACTCATTACATAGATAAATTATATAAAAAAGAATGATATAAATGATATTTTACCATTTGCATTAAAATTGTTGCAGCTGGAGGACATCTTGTTGAGAGAATTAAGCCAGATATAGAAAGATACATACTGTATGTTCTCCCTTGCTGGTAGGCACCCTTCATCCAAGAGAACATTCATCTCCTTGATTAAATTTATTTCAAGGTATTTAAAGATTTTTGTAGGTATTGTGAATGGGATTGATGTAGGCATTAGTTTCTATGAACTCCGCTGTTAACACTAGTTTCTTTATCTCATAAGTTTGACATGTTATATTGTCATCATCATTTGTTTCCAGGATTTTTATTTCCCTTTTGATATCTTCTATTACACACAGTTTATTATTCTTCATGTTGCTCAGTCTCCATACGTTTGCACATTTTCTGGAGATTCTTGGGTATTAATGCCCAATTTCATTCAGTGTGGTCAGAAAAGATATAGGGTTTAATTTTAATTTTTAAAAATTTGATTAGACTTTCTTTACGAGCTAACATATGGTCTTACAAATCTACATCTATGGGTCATGAAAGCACTTAAAATGTTATGTATTTCCACCATGCCATTTGAGAGAGAGCAAATCACTTTCATAAAATTCCTGAGTATGTGCTTCTATTCTTTTTAATTGGTGACAGTGGCAGGGAATTCAGATACCTATTAAAGATTCTGCCTCAATTTTAGAAAAGACTATTAAGAAAATTTACACACTGAGTTTCTTTATACTATCTTCTTTGGTTTAAATCTGCCTTTGTATTAAAAGAAAGCTAGTTAAATTATCTGTTATAAAATATTGTTCATGCATTTAGAAAATTCCCTTACTTTGGGTATTCATATTTCAGGCAGAAGTTGAGAAGTAGAATATAGGAGAGTTCAGTTTTTCATATCCAAGTCATCATTCTCTATTCATGTAATTGAAGAAAGAATACCTTGATTTCTCTTCTGTATGTATTTTTGTTTTAAGCAGCTGAAATATCATCATCAAGTTAGTGATCAACTCATATTGCTTATAGAAAATTTTAATTTGTCTAATACTACTAAACATTTTAAATTTAAATATATATCAATTTCATTAATTTTATTAAATGCCAATTTTAAAATTGGGGCATTTTTAGTGTAGTTTATTTATTAATTTATAAAATTATATTATTAATTCAAATATAGCACATGTGAAATAATTTCCTAATTATTTAATAAAGGGAACTAGATCAGATAATTATTCTGTACTTCTCCAAACATAAAATCTGAAAGATACAAAGTGAGTTCAAATGAAATAAGCCATTTGGAGAAAAATCTAGAGTAACTAAACATGAAAGAGGACAGAGTCAGTAGGCAATTATAATGCACTTCAAACCAGTTTATTCAATAATACAGAGCCCTATACTTGCTCAGAGATGGGTAAGTTTGACAGAGAAAAAATGCTACACTTAAGATATATTACTAGTTCTATCACAATAGATATCATATGATATGTTCTAATTTAAGGTTTAAGTAATAATGATAGAAGAGAAAAGAATCAGGCATAAAGTTTAAATGGACTGTGACTTAGCATAGGGAATTTACTCAAACTCTGAAGAGTCTTCATGTGCTTCTTATGCTTTTAGGCACAATCTCATTCCAATTAGATTCCCAACATCCGTCAGAGGATTCTGTAATTGCTGATTCCAGAAATAATGCAAAAATCTCATTGCACCAAGCATTGAATCACAATACAACAATGTTGTATCCAATTTACTCTAACTAACCTAATTGTTTTAATGTTTTAAGGGAATATTGGACACAGTAGCTTTCAATGTGTGGTCCTTGAACTAGTAGCACTAATATTACCTGGGAACTTACTAGAGATACAGATTCTTGGTCCTTGTGCCAGATCTAATTAACTACAAACTTACATTTTGGTTTACTATCCTGGAAGCTGTGTGTGTATTTTTAAATGAATTACTTTTGAATTGACAAGTGATAATTTTGTATATTCATGTAGCACAGCATGATATTTTCATCTATGTATGCATTGTAGAAAGATACAGTAAAGCTAATTAGCATATGTATCACTTCACCAACATCTTATTTTTGTGGTAAACTTGGTAAAAATCTATTCCTAATAACAATTTTAAAATACACAAAAATATTTTTATTGCAATGCAATAGATCACTAATATTTATTCCTGCAATCTAAGGGAAACATGTATCCTTTGATCAACATCTCTGCTTTCCCTGTCCTTTCTCCACCCTCCACCCCCAGACTCTACCAATCCTCTTTGTGCTCTCTGTTCTTTGAGCTTGACACTCTAAGTTTCTAAATGTGAGATCTTATACTATTTGTCTCCCTGTGCTCAAACTGTGTGTTAAATACTTTCTATGTGATTCTGAAATCACTGAAGTTTGAAAACCCTTTGCTTTAGTATGATGGGTAGACTCACCTGACAATGCTTCTCAAATGACCTTGACAGATTTTCACTTGTGCTGATTTTAATCTAGGAGGGAATATCACAAAATTTCTTTTCAATTTATATTTCCTACAGCATTGTCCACCATATGGTTACACTGTAATAAGTTACTGATTTAGTATTCTGTCCATTCCACATTGTCTTTTTATTTTTCTTTTTTATTGTCTTTTTATTTTTTGTCATAGGCTTCCATATTTTGTATTTCTTTGCAATTATTAGATGTTTTCACTCTGTCCATACATTTTCAGAATTTAATGATGCTCTTCTGAAAAATGTGCTGTTTGTCAGGTCCATTTCTTCATCCCAGTCCTCTTACTCAACTCTTGTTCTTCAAGTTCTCTGAATTTGTCCCTGGAACCAATGAGGTCATCACAACAGTTCAACTGTTTTTTTCTGAAACATTTTTCCTGCCCCCATACGAGGCGTTGATTTTTTAGCTTCTTTTTCTATACACAAAATGGAAAACCTGGCTGTAGTATGTCAGCTCATTTCATAGTCCTGGCTATTGATTCCTGGTCTCTCCAGTCTTTGCTTCTTCAGAGTTTTCAGGCCTTTAAAAAATATTTTTAATTTTTATCTACTTTTTAAATTCTTCCAAGGATAAGAGTTAGATTTATGCAAGTAACTTTCTAATCAGAGGGAAATTATAATCTGATTGTTTACATATAAACATTATTTGTAACTTTATTTTTTCTATTTTTATTTTCTGTACTATATTTTTAGACATGGGGAATGTATCATCTTTCACCTATTTGTATTTTAAAAGTTCTTATTCTCCACCGCCTCCCTTAGAAGATAGTCATACAAAGATGTAAGTTCAGTAATGTCCTTTAATATTGTAACATGAATAATTACCTTAGGAATGCTAAAGAATACAAGAAATTACTCTACTATCTACTGCTTCCTTTCTAGATAGATGATTTTGTGTTAGTTATTGGTTTTAACAAGTTTTAAAAGCCCCCAAAATATTACTAATATTGTTGATCTTTATAATCTCTAAAAGTTTTGCAAAACATTTAATATTTTTTAAAAAGTTGTTGTGTCTTCTGATTTCTGATTTTTGTCTCTCAGAAATATCACTTTTATTAAAATTGTAAATAAGAGAACTGAATACAATATTCTCAAATTTGATAATCTATAAATGTTTGCATATTCATTCCTCTTGAGTTATTTAGTATGTGGCAAAGAACCTCTCTTCCCATATTAATTGGGATGCAGTATCAAAAGATAGGTGAACAAGAGAAAAGCAAGTTTATTAATGCCTACACAGCATATCACATGGGAAAAACTACAGTGAATACTGAATCCAGTAAATCATAGCAGTGGCTTAAATCTCTCTCTTATATAGAACCATCAACAAAGCTATAAAAAGATCTTTTTTAAACATCTTTGAACAGAAAACTGGGGAAGTAAATGCATGGAAGCTAGCTAAATGAAAAAGTTTTGTTTTTCAAATTCCTCTGATGCTACCTTTGGAATGATGAGCCTAGAGTTTTCTCCAGGAAAGGCGAATTTAAATACTGCCTTTGAGAAAAAAAAATAGTCATTCCTCTATTTGCTGTTTTTTACTTTTCTTTATGTCAAAAATATTCTTTACATCAAAAAAGTATCCCAGGAATTATGTATTCTAGTTTCCATCAATCATAACACAATAGATCTTGAAACTGCTTCTGGTAGGTTGGTTTCAAACTTAATATTTTATGAGTTAGGCATATTTAAACAGTGCTGGTTTTCGCTGGGAGCTCCCATCTTGGTTTGAATAGAGGGACATCAACAAAAAGTTATACAAAATATAAGCAAAACAACTTTGAACTGAAATTTCTATTAGCGAGCAGTGGAAATCCTACTAAATCTCTAATGAAACAAAATGTTTGATTACTTTTTCTTATTCCATTAAAATGAATTATCTATTCATTTATTGGAAAGGTACAGCAATGGAGGAAAGGGAACAGTTTCTATTAGCTTTTTAACATTTTCCTCAAGTTTAAAGCTTTGATCTTCTACAAACATTGTTAGATGCAAAGACTAGAAATGCTACTGGATCTGTAAATGTCATGTAGTCCAATATCTTATTATGTGATGGGATTCTTCCTCTAATACTTTTGAAAGATGATGCCCTGTCAATGTTAAGCAACTCATTCTACATTTTAACTGCTCAATGTCATCCATCAGGCCCAGTAGTATCTACTGTCATTTTTGGGAAATGATCCAGTGGATGGAAGATCTCTCTCACTGTGCTCTTTCAAATAAATAAACATATAATTTTTAATGAAAATTGATGTGAACTACCACATTGCTGATTAAAGGTGAAGAAATTATGTATTCATTTCTAAATGAAATATTTATAAAAATAATTTTCCTGACTTTATTAAAAGTTTCTAAGCTAAATATTTATAGGACAAAATTTCCTTTTTTGAATAAAGAGTATCTTAACAAACATAACGTAATCATACTGTATTAGTGAATCAATGCCAAGATATCATGGAAAAAAAAAAGACCTAAATGAATGATCTCTGTGAGTGAGATCCCAGTGGAAAGAATGGGGCCATCAAAGAAGGAGGTACCCTTCTCCGAAGGGAGGAGAGAACTTCCACTTTGACTATAACCCTATCGGAATAAGATCAAAGTCAGCGAACTCTAAAGGCTTCCATAGCCCTGGCAACTCATGACTAGAGCCTAGGGAGATTACTGACGCCATGAACAGGAGTGTCAAATTGTTAAATCAGCAACAGGAGTCACTGTGTACTTACACCCCATGTGGGATCTGTCCCTAATGTGTCGTCTAAAGCGAAGTGATGCTATAACTAGTACTGAAACAGTATTTTTATACTTTGCGTTTCTGTGTGGGCACAAACTGATGAGGTCTTTACTAATTACATACTGAAGTGATCTTCTGTATATAAAGAGAATTGGAAATGAAAAAAAAACAACCTGGTGTTAAAATGGAAATGGCATAGAAAATTAATTAATTTGAAAAAAAATTATGTAGGATCTCTGTCTTTAATGTGCTGTACATTGCTATTTAATGCTATAATTAGTAATCCAATGGTAGTTTTTTCACTTTATGTTGCTATATGGGCAAAATGTTGAAATCTTTACCTAATGTATGCTGAACTGATCTTCTGTATACAAAGAGAATTGAAAATGAATCTTTACATGAATGGAAGGGGAAAGGGAACAGGAGAGGGGAGGGTTGCGGGTGGGAGGGAAGTTGTGGGAGGGGGAAGCCATTGTAACCCATGAGCTGTACTTTGGAAATTTATATTCATTAAATAAAAGTTTAATAAAAAATAATAAAAAAATTTAAAAAAAAGAAAATGTTACTTTTGATAACAAGAACACCATATTAATTCTCTATAAATCATACAATATCCTAATTGTATGGCTTGAAAAGAAAAGTAATCAAGAGTTCCAGGATTAAAATTCTAAAAGAATTTTATTTTAATTGATCTAATTATGTATTTAAGGATACTTCAAAAAGTCAATGGAGAGATGACATGAAAGATTTACTTATTTTGAGACCAATGCACTTTTTGCAAGGCAATAGTTTTTGTGAAATATTTGAAGACTTTTAAAGTATGCATGGATTTCAAATATTTTTGCACCTAAATAAATTTTTCTTTTAATCCCATTTGAATAAGTCTTTAGAGCACCCTGTGTGTGTCCTTGTGTGTGTGTGTGAGTATGTGTATTTTCAAAGGACATTAATTATAAATAGATTATCATTACTCATAAAGTATTTGGGCAAGTCTTCTGCTTATGATTTTCTTACTAATAACATTCACTTTTATTTCTGTATTCCAGGAATAGAGAAGGAATTGAATAAAAATTCAACTAGTAATAATACTAACAAAAATGTAAGGAACTATATGAATAAAAATGTAGAAGTTTATTTTGTTATTAAATAACAGTCACAATGTTGGCATTGTACAATATTTCAAGTTCTTATTCACACTCATGGGTTGCAAGAATTTAATATAGTACAAATGTTCAGTATTTCCATGTAGTACAAATGTCCAGTATTTCTAATTTCATTATTTAAATACAAGTTCCTCTAGGGGTGTGCTGGTGTAGGGAGGGGAAGAGGAAAGAGAGAAAAAGAAAGACAGAGAACTTGATATGAAAATATAAACCTTGTACAAGATAACTTTAGCTATTCGAGGTCTCCTGTGCCTCCATAAGAATTTCAGCATCATTTTATCCAGATCTGAGAAGAATGTCTTTGGTATCTTGATTGCTATCACATTGAATCTATCAATTAATTTTGGGAGAATGGACATTTTGATGATATTGATTCTTCCAATCCATCAGTATGGAAGATTTTTCCATTGTTTGGTATCCTCTTCTATTTCTTTCTTTAAGGTTTTGTAATTCTCATCATAGAGATCTTTGACATCCTTGGCTAAGTTTATTCCAAGGTATTTGATTGTTTTTGTAGCTATCGTGAATGGAATTGATCTTAGAAGTTCTTTCTCAGCCATGGCATTGCCTATGTATACAAATGATTTTGATTTTTGTGCACTGATTTTATATCCTGTTTTTTTTTTTTCCAATCTCTTCTATGAGTTTCAATAGTCTCTTAGTAGAGTCCTTTGGATCCCCTAAATAAAGAATCATATCAACTGCACAGAGGGATAGTTTGACTTCTTCCTTCCCAATTTGTATCCCTTAATTTCTTTTTCTTGCCTAATGGCTCTGGCTAAAACTTCCAGTACTATATTGAACAGAAGTGGTGAGAGTGGGCATCCCTGTCTGGTACCACATCTCAGTAGAAATGCTTCCAACTTTTCCACATTCAATAGGATGCTGGCCGTGTTTCTCATAAATTGCTTTGATTACATTAAGAAATGTTCCTTCTATACCCAATTTGCTTATAGTTTTCATCATGTAAGGGTGTTGTATTTTATCAAATGCTGGAGGCATCAAAATACCAGATTTCAAGACATACTACAGGACAGTTATAATCAAAACAGCATGACACTGGTATAGAAACAGATGGATAGACCAATGGAACAGAATTGAAACACCAGAAATCAATCCAAACATCTACAGCCAACTTATATTTGATCAAGGATCTAAAACCAATTCCTGGTTCAAGGACAGCCTATTTAACAAATGGTGCTGTGAAAACTGGATTTCCATGTGCAGAAGCATGAAGCAAGACCTAGACCTTACACCTTACACAAAATTCAACTTTACATGGATTAAAGATCTAAATCTACAACCGGACACCATCAAATTATTAGAGAACATCAGAGAAACCCTGCAAGATATAGGTACAGGCAAAGATTTCTTGGAAATGTCTTCAGAAGCACAGGCAGTCAAAGCCAAAATTAACTATTTGGATTTCATAAAATTGAGAAGTTTCTGTAATGCAAAAGAAACAGTCAGGAAAGTGAAGAAGCAACCAATAGAATGGGAAAAATATTTGAAAATTATGCAACCAATAAAGGTTTAATAACCAGAATCTACAAAGAGATCAAGAAACTCCACAACTACAAAAGAAACAGCCGACTTAAGAGATGGGCCAAGGACCTCAACAGACATTTTTTTAAAAGAGGAAATCCAAATGGCCAAGAGAGACATGAAAAAAATGTTCAGGATCACTAGTCATCAGAGAAATGCAAACCAAAACTACAACACAGTTGCACCTCACACCAGTTAGAATGCCTACATACAGAAGTCAACTAACAACAGATGCTGGTTAGGATGTAGGGGAAAAGGCACACTTATCCACTGCTGGTGGGAATGCAAACTGGTAAAGCCACTATGGAATAGAGTTTGGAGATTGCTCAGAAACCTGAATATAGCCCTACCATACAACTCAGCCATCCCACTCCTTGGAATTTACCCCAAGGAAATTAAATTGGCAAATAAAAGAGCTATCTGCACCTCAATGTTTACTGTAGGTCAATTCACAATAGCTAAGACAACCTAAATGCCCATCAACAGTAGACTGGATAAGGAAATTATGGTATATGTACTCCATAGAATACTATACAGTAGTAAAAAAAATTAAATCTGTTCATTTCTAACAAAATGGAGGAATCTGGAAAACATCCTGCTGAATGAAATAAACCAGTCCAAAAGGGACAAATATCATATGTTCTCCCTGATCTGTGACAACTAACTGAGCACCTAAAAGGAAACCTGTAGTAGTAAAATGGATACTATGAGAAACAATGACTTGATCAGCCCTTGTCCTGACTGTCAAGGAACAACTTTCTATTTTCTTCCTTTTAGTATTTTTTGTTCTAATTAATACCATTGGTCTAACTCTTTAATTAACAAACCATTATTCTTAGGCATTTAGATGTACTGAAAAGTGATCCCTGTTAAATATAAGAGTGGGAATAAAAGAGAGAGGAAATGCATAGTTCGGCACATGCTCACTCAGACTTACCCCAATGGTAGAGCTGAAATGTGCCAGGGGATTCCAATTAAATCTCATCAAGTTGGCATGTACCAAATCCATCTTGCTAGTTAAAGTGATCAGTTTAAGTTCATAGTTGAACATAATGACAGGATAAGTGTCAAAGAGATCAAATAAAAAAGACTATTGTTTGGTAATACACACTGATAGAATTACAAAGGAGAAAAGGATCCAACATGCAGAGCGCGATACACAGCCAACTCATAGAATGGCAGAGTTCCTAAAGAGCACTTTGGCCTCAGAATCAGCCTGGAAGGCATTTGGATCCGGCTAAAAAGCCCAAGAGAGTTTCGCAGGCATGGAAAGCCAATACACTGTGTCAAAAAAAAAAAAAAAAAAAAACCTAAATGAAAAAGATCTGTGAGTCTTTCCCAGCAGAAAGAATGAGCCATCAAAGAAGGAGGTACCTTTCTCTGAAGGGAGGAGAGAACTTTGACTTTGACTATGGCCTTGTCTAAATAAGAACGGAGTTGGCAAAATCAAGAGGCTTCCAGAGCCTTGGCAGCTCATGACAAGAGCTTCGGATGATTACTGACGTCATAAATAAGAATGTCAATTGTTAAATCAACAACGGGAGTCACTGTGCACCTACTCCCCATGTAGGACTTCTGCCCTTAATGTACTGTACTATGCAAATTAATGGTAAAACTACTACTCAAACAGTACTCTATACTTTTTGTGTGTGGGTACAGTCTACTGAAATATTTACTTAGTGTATACTAAGTTGATCTTCTATATATAAAGATAATTGAAAATGAATCTTGATGAAAAATGGGATGGGAGAGGGAGTGGGAGATGGGATGGTTGCAGGTGAGAGGGATGTTATAGGGAGGGGTAAAGCCGCTATAATCCAAATTTTTACTTTGGAAATTTATTAAATAAAAGTTGAAAAAACAAAGAGAGTATAAATGAAGAATAAGAAAAACTCTCTGAACCAAAAATTTAAAAGATGGGACTTTCTTTGAATTAAGCAACATGCAGATATATTGACAGAAAAAATGTTCAAAAGAATAAAAAACTTCATATGAGGTAATATGCAAGTGAGTTATTTTACACGTCAATACTTTTTTTCATTTTCATTTATCTTTATATACAGAAGATCAATTTAGCATATATTAAGTACAGATTTCAACAGTTTGCACCCACACAGAAACACAAAGTGTAAAATACTGTTTGAGTACTAGTTATAGCATGAATTCACATTGTACAACACATTAAGGACAGAGATCCTTCATGAGGAGTAAGTGCACAGTTACTCCTGTTGTTGACTTAACAAATTGACACTCTTGCTTATGGTATCAGTAATCACCCCAGGCTCTTGTCATGAGTTGCCAAGGCTACGGAGGCCTTTTGAGTTCACCAACTCTGATCTTATTTAGACAAGGTCATAGTCAAAGTGGAAGTTCTCTCCTCCCTTCAGAGAAAGGTACCTCCTTCTTTGATGGCCCCGTTCTTTCCACTGGGATCTCACTCACAGAGATCTTTCATTTAGGTCTTCTTCTTTTATTCTTTTCCATGGTATCTTGGCTTTCCATGCCTACAATACTCTAATGGGCTCTTCCACCAGATCCGAATGCCTTGAGGGCTGATTCTGAGGCCAGATTGCTCTTTAGGACATCTGCCATTCTATGAGTCTGCACACATCAATACATTAAATGGGTGTGTTTATTTTGTCTGTTTTGGAATCAGTGCTGGGAAAATAGAGTTGAAAATACATAACAACATACAGTTGAACTACTGGGGCATGGGTTCTGGTACAGCAGGTTAAGCCACAGTTTAGAACACCCACAGAATATATGGAAGTACTGATTCCACTCCGAGGTACTCTGTTTCTTTTCCAGCTTCCTACCAATGAATCCTGGGAGGCATCGGATGACAATTTGAGGATTTGGTCCCTGCCATCCATATGGGATACCCGGTTGGAAGTCTGGGCTTCTGGCTTCTCCCTGGTCCTGCCCTGGCTTTTGCAAGCATTTGGCATTTGATAGTGAACCAGTGGATGAAAGGTTTCTTTCTCTCTCTCTCTCTCTTTCTCTCTCTCTCTCTCTCTCTCTCTCTCCCCCCATCTCCCTCTCCCTCTCTCTCTCTCTCACTACTTTTCAAGTAGATGAACAAGAAAAAGCATTAAAAATGAATTACTACATCCTTTTATACAAAGAAAATTCAAATAGACTAAGAAAGCAACTATTCATTTTTTTAAAAGATTTTTTATTTACTTGAAAGACTTACACAAAGAGAAAAGGAAAGGGAGAGAGAGAGAGAGAGAGAGAGAGAGAGAGAGAGAGAGAGAGGTCTTCCATCAGCTGGTTAACAAACTGCCCACAACTGCTGGAGCTGAGCCGATCAATAGCCAGGAGCCAGGAGGTTCTTCCAGGTCTCCCATGAGGGTGCAGGTGCCCAAGGACTTGGGCCATCTCTCTACTGCTTTGCAAGGCCATAGCAGAGAACTGGATTGGAAGTGGAGAAGCCAGGACTCAAACCTGCCCCCATATAGGATGCTGGCACTGCAGGCGGCAGCTTTACTCGCTATGCCACAGTGTTGGCCCCAGCAACTAATAAATTTTAGGATAAAATAGTTTTTTTTATTTCAGTGTAGGAAGAATATATTAAATGAGGCACTAAAATCATAAATTTGACTGTAGAAAAAAACTTCTGACCATCAAATAATATCATATTGGGAATGAAAAGCAAGCCACAAAATACAGACTGTATTTGTAGGAAATTAACAGTAAAATAGTACATTAGTAAAAAAAAAAATAGGTAGAATACACATGCCACCCCACAAAGGCAAAATCATATAGGATCGATATAATACCTTAATGAAGACATCCAAATGCTCAAGAAAGATCTAGAAATATATTAGTCCTAAACAGAACAACATGTTAAAAATACAATGTTTCTATAAATCGGTAAAATCATTTAATTATGAAAATTCTAAGCACAGGCAGAAAGTGGGTGCAAAAGCACTCACACTCTGACTTTGGGTACAATTGATTCAGGTAATTTTGAAAGCTAATTGACGTTTTTATGTAAAGTTACAAATTAAAAAAAAATAACTCCACGGGTCAGTAATTCCATACTTAAGTATACAACTTTGAGAAATCCTTGTACATATGTCTGAGGAGTGCTGACTGAGGCGGCCATAGATACACTGTGGATTACTGATGACATCTGACACAGGCTGTAAATAAGCAGTAACTGTATTCAAACTGAGAAATAGAATATTGGAAAGAAATAAAGTGCCACAATAAAAGGAAACAAAGCTATAGGAAACTTGTATGAAATAAGCAAGATTTAATGAAAATAAATACAATATGATTAATTCTATATAAAACTTGAAAATAAACAAGAGTAGACATATGCAGTCTATAATATACTCTTGTATAACGAAAAGTATGGTATGGTGTCCTGTGAGATAAACAGAAGAGTTCCTCTGGGAAATGCAGGGTTACACATTGAGGAAAATACACCTGTGTGGATTTCAACAGGGATGGCAGTTACTTCATTGAAGTGAGGACGGTATACATTGCAGCTTGCTTCTCATTGGTAGAGAGCTGGATTGGAAGAGGAGCAGCCGGGACTGTTACCGGTGCCCATATGGGATGCTAGCAGTGCCGGTGTCGACTTTACGCACTATCCCACAGTGCCGGCCCCGAGAGTAATTCTTAAAAGTTTTTGTTTTTTCCTTCTGTGAATAATATTGAAATATGATTAGAGGACAGTCTCAGAACTATGTTAATAATTAAGAAATTTTCTTGCAAGAATATTTTTGCATCATCCTCAGTAGTCAAACATTCTATATTTCATATGAAGTCTAAAGTTGTATATCAATGGCAGAAGTTTAAATTTATAAATAGTATGGAATCTGACAACAAATTTTAGTTGCTGAAATTTTTATTTACATGTGTTTATTTAATATCATAATTTTAAAAATAGATAAAACTGAATGGAAATAAGCAGCACCTTAAACTAGTAGTCCTTTAAAATTATCCTTTCAGAAATGTTTATATAGCCATTTTTTATCACATAAAAATCTGTTACTTGACATATAAAACTAAAAATTAAAAAAGCTTAAAAGCATGTTAAGAGTACTTTCTCCAATATGGTTGTTGATTTGAGTTCTGGCTGCTCTACATCCCATCAAGGTCCCTGCTAATGCACTTGGAAAAGCATCAGAGAATGGCCCAACTCCCTGGACCCCACACCCAAGTAGGAGACCCAGATGAAGCTCTTGGCTCCTGGTTTCAGCCTGGCCCAGCCTAGTTAGTGCGGCTATCTGGGAAGTGAACCAGCAGATGGAAGATTTCTCTTTCTGTCTTTCTCTCTATATCTCTATAACTGTGTCTTTCAAATAAATATTTTTTTTAAAAAATAGTACTTTAAAAAGTGAAAATAAATTTGGTATTGTATATTTAGATGTTATTGGATTGATGAATGCATGTCTTTTGTCATTATATTAGTTATTGTCATTTTGAAATTCTTTAATTTTAAATATTTTAAGTATTAATGCAGCCATTCTTTTTGTTTCCTTTTAGTTAGTTTTTATACCGTCTTTTTTTATTATTTGAAAGTCAAAGACAAAAAAAGCAAGAGGGGGACAGACAAAGAGATACAGAAAATGATCTTCCATCAGGTGGTTCACCCCCCAAAAAACCACAATAACCCCAACTGGGCCAGACTTAAGCCAAAAGCATGTAGCTTATTCTGAATCTTCCATGTGTGTGCTAGGTACCAAAGCATTTGAGCCATCACCCTCTTCCACACAAGGCACATATTAGCAGTAAGCTGGAATTGGAGGCTGAGCGGGGAGTTGTTTCCAAGTATTCCTATCCTGTTTCTTTGGGCCAGGCACTGATTTTCAACCATTTTTAAACACACCAACTCTTTTGTTATTTAATGTATACATACAGTAGAATTGATTCTTTAGTTTTTAGAAAATGAGACAGCACTTTTAAAAAGATAGCTCTGCCTGTCCATATGTCATGTAATATCTATCACACTTCAGTTTTATTCCTGAAGCATTGTTTACTCTGTTTTTCCTTGTGTTTTGGTACCTTAATTGAATTGCTTTACATTCCCCTTTTAATTTGGGGGTTCTTGTGCAAACTTCTTTAATTTTGTGGCCACTCATTTTTTCTGAATGTAAAAGCACAATATTAAACATAAGTTCCCATCAAGTTACATTATTCCATTTTGCCTGCCATAAACTTTTAGTATACATTGACTGAGAAAATAAGTTAAACATAATTTTATTTCTCATTTCTTTTAGCAAGACCTCCATGTGTTACTAATATTTTTATATTTTCATTATTTGGTTGAAATGGAATGTTCCCTCATCCCATGTTTCTCGTGTCTTGATTCATTATTTACGACTATTTCATATTCCTACTTTCCATCATTACCTACTGCATGTGATAACATATAGGTAAGATTCACTGCTCCCCAGAGTCCCCTGGACTTCAGCTTTCTCTCTCTTAAAGTACTAGGCTCTAAGTAATGTTGTGTTACAACCCTTTCTCACAAACCTTCCTCATGGGTATACTCCTTGAAATCTTGTATTGCCCCCCAAAACTTTATTTTACCATGGCAGAAAATGTACCTCGGCTGCATATAGATTTGTTCATTTCAATTAATTTCCATTATTTTTTCAACTAGATCTTGGAATTTTTCTTGAAAACAGTACATCAGAACCACCGAGGGAGATTATAAACATTTTTAAGCACGAATCATCTCGAGATTCTTACATATTTCTCAGAAGTTGGACCTGAGAATTTTTAAATGCTCAGATGATTCATGTGTACATATAGTTTTAAAAGGCACTGGCCTAAAATAAAGGTGTATATCTACTTTTTTAGTCTTTCTTTCCCTGTTAGCTATATTTGAATGTAACATACCTTTTCTATTTTTGTAAACTTTTGACTCAGCATTCCTAGGAGGCTCTTCTCTTGATCTTGTCTGTATTTTGGATGTAGCTCCCTTGCTCTAGGCACTCAGTGCTCTGACTCTGTGCAGTCATAGCTATCATCCTCCTGTTCATAACAGTTTGGCTACTCTACTTGTGTAACAATACCGTGCAGTTACTTTAAACTGGCAATTGTCTGTTGGGTTCATCATGCCCAGTGGATTATAAAATCTTCCTATGGAATTGGCTTTATAATTACTTCATTTTTGCATAGTGCTTGATAGAAGAGTGTTTATACACTTTTATTTCACATTAACAAGTTTATTTCTTACATTATGCAAACCCATAAAGAAATTTTCATGTGGCTCAGCTGATTTTATTTACAAACTCCTCCAGTAAATAAATACTTGACTGAGACATTCTATTCCAGTACAATTTACTAATGGGTACCATTAATTTTAATGCCAAAAGAGGACTGAGTGTCAGCTTGCTGACTTGGAAAAGGATTACAATCAATCTTTCATGTCTAATAAATTTGATTTAGCTGGTGCCTTATTCAAAATAGGTTATATAAAGAGGCAAGTCACTTCAACTATCCTAAGTTGTCTTAAATACTCTGCTTATTATATCGAACTTATCATTTCTGAGTCTCTAAATCCCTCAAGTGTAAATTTGCTTTGCATTCTAAAAGAAAAATATTCCAAGAATCTCAGTGCTCTAAAATTACCTAATTTTTAGCCTGCAAAAATTAGGATTATATCAATTTAATGTTACTAATATGAATGGTATTACAGGATACTGCATAATTATGGACATTCAAATGCATCATGACTTCTGTAATTAATTTCAATGGTCTACATGTGCTGATACTATATCCCCAATTTTTAAATTGCAATTAGTATTTCTAATCATGTTTTTATTAAGTGTATGATATAAAAATATAAATACACAGTACATACTAATATCTTAGAGTCCTGAGGGTAGGAGTTCTAAAATCCATTTACTCACCTGACATCAAGGGTACAGCAGAGCTACACTCTTCTCAGATGCTCCAGCGAGATAACACTCCTTGGCTGGTAGTTTTATCACTCCAGGCTCTCCTCTTCGATTACCTTCCCTTCTTCTCTTATGTCAGTTGAGCCTTCATTTCTAACTCTCTATAAAGATATGTATGATTGCATTTAGCACTCATCTAGATAACTCAGGCTAATCTTTCTATCCCAAGAAGTTAAAATTAATCATACCTGGAAAGTCTTTTTTTTTTTTTTTGTTCTGCAAGTGTTAAGTTACAACTCAAGATGGATCAAAGACCTCAATTTAAGACCTGAGACTATGAAGTTGCTGGAAGAAAACGTAGAGGAAACACTACAGGGCAGGAGATAACTTCTGGACACGACCCCTAAAATAGAGACAACAAAAGCAAAACTAAAGATAGGAAACTATGTCACACTCAAAAGCTTTTGCACAACAAAAGAAATGATCAAAAGGCTGAGGAGACATCCAGCAGAATCTGAAAAAAAAAAAAAATTTGAAAACCACCTGACAAAGAACTAATATCAAGAATATGTCAGCAACTTAAAACAAACAAAAAATTCAACTGCAACCAAAAACAACGAACCTAGTTGAGAACTGGGTAAAGGACTTCAATAGATCTCAAAAGAATAAATACAAATGGCCAACAAATATATGAAAAATGCTCAACATCACTAGCCATCAGGGAAATTGAAAATCAAAGCCACAATGAGAAAACACTTCACCCCTGTCAGAATGGCTACAAATCCAAACCAAGGAGAGTGACAAATCCTGGTGAGAATGTGGACTCAGGGGAATACTTATAGGCAGCTGGTGGGAATGTAGATCAGTGCAGTCACTGTGGAAAACAGTACAGAGATTTCTTAAAAAAATGAGAAAGACACTTGTCATATAAGCTAGCAAGCTCACTACTGGGTTTATACCCAAAAGAGTCAAACACACTGTATCAAAGAGATACCTGCACCCCCATGTTTTAGCAGAACTGTCCACGTAGCCAAAATCTGGAAACAACTAAGGTGTCCATCATCAAATAAATGGATAAAGAAAATATATATACACAATGGAATGTTATTCATGTATACAGAAGAACAAAAACATACCATTTGGAACAAAATGGACAGAATTGGAGAATATCATGTTGGGTGAAATAAGCCAGAACCAGAAAGAATAATATTGCATGGTCTCCCTTATATGTGGAAGCTAAAATTAAAAGAAAAAAAAAAAGAAAAGAGAAAAAATCGTATGTATCAGTATTGCTGCAAACATAGTTTTGTTTAAAAAAGATTTAAGCAGGCCGGAGCCGCGGCTCACTAGGCTAATCCTCCGCCTTGCGGTGCCGGCACACTGGGTTCTAGTCCCGATTGGGGCACCGATCCTGTCCTGGTTGCCCCTCTTCCAGGCCAGCTCTCTGCTGTGGCCAGGGAGTGCAGTAGAGGATGGCCCAAGTGCTTGGGCCCTGCACCCACTTGGGAGACCAGGAGAAGCACCTGGCTCCTGCCATCGGATCAGCGCGGTGCGCCGGCCGCAGCGTGCCTACCGTGGCGACCATTGGAGGGTGAACCAACGGCAAAGGAAGACCTTTCTCTCTGTCTCTCTCTCTCACTGTCCACTCTGCCTGTCAAAAAAAAAAAAAAAAAAAAAAAAAGATTTAAGCCATTTTTGAAGAAAAAACTTTGTCAAAGAAATGGTTATAAATGTTATACTACTGGCCGGCGCCGTGGCTCAATAGGCTACTCCTCTGCCTGTGTTGCCGGCACCCCGGGTTCTAGTCCTGGTCGGGGCTCCGGATTCTGTCCCGGTTGCCCCTCTTCCAGGCCAGCTCCAGCTCTCTGCTGTGGCCCGGGAGGGCAGTGGAGGATGGCCCAAGTGCTTTGGACCTGCACCTGCATGGGATACCAGGAGAAGCACCTGGCTCCAGGCTTCAGATCAGCGCCGTGTGCTGGCAGCAGTGCACTGGCAGCAGTGCACCGGCAGCAGCCCACCAACCGCAGCGGCCATTGGGGGATGAGCCAACGGAAAAGGAAGACCTTTCTCTCTGTCTCTCTCTCTCACTGTCCACTCTGCCTGTCAAAAAAAATGTTATACTACTATAGTTTTAATAATCTCTGAGTATTTTAAAATGTACTGCATATGGGGTGAAATGATCATTTTTCCATTCAACTATTGTTTATAGCCTTTGTCTAAATTCCTACTAAACTAGGGTCTTTTTGCTTTTTACCAGCTAAACTTATTTGGTTAAGTATAAGTCTTTTCCATGTAAGTAAATATCAAATATGTTCTCTCGAAAACTAAAAAAAAAAAAAAAAAAAAAAAAAAAAAAAAAAAAAGGAAGGAGGGAGGGTGGAAGGAAGGGAATATCAGGATATCCTTACAGCTGTATCAACATGCCACATTGAATGTGTTACTAATTAAAAATTAAAATATAACAATTTAAAATTACATTCTTAATTAGGATATCAAGATATGCAAACATGTCATATATAAATATGCTACAATTAAACATGTTTTTGTGGTGACATGAATTAAACAGGTGTTTAAAAATGAAACTAACCCCACTTATAAAGCTGTTTTACTGAAAGAATTATAACTGAATATATGTGTAGACAATGGCCTAGCTGAAGAAGATTATCCTTTTGAGTCATTTGCTTGAACGATAACAGATTTATATTTAAGCTGGCAAAGTTGCTTAGTTGCTAGCTGAGGCTGAGCATACCTCCCTTTGCTTTCAAAATAAAAAAGATAGTTTTTGCTGAAACTACTGTCTTCTGGGAGGTTACTCCTGCAGCTGCTGTATGAATATAAACATGTTAGTGAAATATTAAGAAATTCATATTTGTTGTCTTCCAAGGGTTTGCTAATCATTTAGGCTGGTTATGATGAAGACTGAAGTGAGTTAGCAGAGTTTTCAAATTATTGACTTACTGGAAATAAATGCTGATTGACTTAGGTACCACACTTGTGATGGCAGTCTTGTTAGTGAGTGGCTTTGTTCCACATGTTGTTCCAGGAACCTGTTCTCTGGTTGTTCCACTCTCCCCTAAGGTGCTTGCTTCGTATGCCAGCTGTATTCATTTTTCTGTATAAGGGAGGAAGAGAAAGATCCTGGTAGAAGGACATGAAATATTTTAAAAGACTCAAAAGCAAGGTGGAAGTCATTACTTTCTTCATGGTGTTAACAAGGCCTTAGGGTATGACTGTCATAGCCCCATGGCCATATGAAACTACAAATGTTGTTGCACAGTATCTTCCCTGGAGCAACTACATGTCAAAATGGTCTTACCAGAAAAGATAATAAATTCCATTTTCTCTTTCACAGCCCCCAAATCATATGGTAAAATGTACAGTATTACTGAACTGTGTGGATGGAAATTAACTGACAATTGAATAAGGAATTTGAAAGTGATTGACAGGTTTAAAGTAAAAAGTTAATTGAAAATATTGTTTTAGAGCAAGGCAAAAAATTAAATCAAATTTTTAATTAGTTTATTAACATATTATTTTCCTTGTTTCTATAGGACTTCAGGGCATAAAATTCAATAAATTTTCCCCCTGGGCTTGGGAAAAGCAAAGACTGATAAGCAAAATATCTACAATGAATAAAACTAACCTTAAATAGATGATATAATTTCATCATAGTCATAAGCCAAAACAGAAACTCAAACCACTTTGTGTTTTTAATTCAATTCTGCTTTATTTTTTGCAATGAGTTCTGATTTGTCTGAGGGCTTGGGCAGAATTTTGGAGAAATATTAGGAATTCAGTTACAATAAGGTGAGTTCTTCTAGGCCAGTATTTGTGTCACAGTGATTAAAAAAATGTTGACTTCATAATATTACTTAGGTAGATTCACTGAAGTTACATGCATACAGAAAAAAATCAATGAAGAATTTCTCAAGCATGCATTAAGAAAACAAAATTACATCAACACAAACCAATTTCTTTTAAAACTTTTTCATACTTACAGAAACATAACTTACTATCCTGCCTAATTACATGAAGTTTTACAAACTGGATAATTACTTTGATAATTCAATAACCTTCAGGAAACTTACAGTGTTCAGAATATAAACATTTCTTTTAGGAGATGGTCCACAATGGATAGCCTCTTTGCTTAGTAGGAATCCAATCTTTTCCAAAATTATTTTAAATTGTTTCATACAAAAAAAAAAACAAACAAAAACCTTACTAAGAGTTTAGTATCTGAATACTGACCTGCATAAACATATAAATGTACTTTGTGTCATGTACTCCTCAAAACAATCATGATCTAAACATTGTTGTACCAAAATTGCTAAGATTCAGGGAGATTGTAAATTGATATAATCAGACTTGTGATGTGCAGAGATGTGACTGACACCAGATCAGCTGGGTTCAGAACTTACACAGTATTATTTTGTCAATATTTGATCAAGTCATATTTACTGAGCAAATATTTATTAATCTCATCCTACATTTAGAGTGTTCCATGAATACTTATTTGGATTTGTGCCTTGGCAGCTAATATATGAGCTACTTGTTAGTTATTTTCTTTTCTTTTTTTTAAGAATTATTTTATTCATTTGAAAGACAGAGTTATAAAGAGAGGTAGAGCCAGAGAGAGGTCTTCCATTCCACTGGTTCACTCCCCAAAAGACCACAACAGCCAGAGCTGAGCTGATCTGAAGTCAGGAGCCAGGAACTTCATCTGGGTCTCCCATTTGGGTGAAGAGGCCCAAGGACTTGGGCCATCTTCTACTGTTTTCCCAGGCCATAGCACAGAACCACATCTGAAGAAGTGCAACTGGAACTCACATGGGAGACCAGGGAGAAGCACTTGTCTCCTGGCTTCGAACTGGCATAGCTCCAGCTGTTGTGGCCTTTTGGGGAGTGAACCAACGGAAGGAAAACTTTTCTCTCTGTCTCTCCCTCTGTCTGTAACTCTATCTATCAAATAATTAAAATCTTAAAAAAATATGAAGCTTGGGGCCAGTGCTATGGCATAGTGAGTAAAGCTACTGCCTGCAGTGCTGGCATGCCATATGGGCCTCGGTTTGAGTCTTGATTGCTCCTCTTCTTAGCCAGCTCTCTGCTATGCCCTGGGGAAACAGCGGACAATAGCCAAAGACCTTGGGCCTCAGCACCTGCATGTGAGACCTGGAGGAATATATTTTCCATGCATACACATCTCATTTTTTATTATTTCAAGGATCTGAATGTTTTTCTACAATCAACACAAACTTAAATTGCTTTAGTTCCTTCTATTGAAAATAATTTCACACCAATCTATCAAATTAAAAATGCCAGTACCCAGAGAGACAAATTGAATGTAGACTTGGCATTATAGGAGTGTATGGGAAACTGATTACTTATGAAACATTTACATATCAATTTTTTATTAGATTTGCTCCCATACATGTGACATGGTGCAATGACAAATGGTGCAAGATATAGAATCAAAAAGGGAGAGAACGATCCAACATGGGAATTGAGATACACAGCAGACTCATAGAATGGCAGATGTCCTAAACAGAACTCTGGCATCAGAATCAGCCCTTAAGGCATTCGATCTGGCTGAAGAGCCCATGAGAGTATTATAGGCACGGAAAGCCAAGACACTCTGGAGAAAAAAAAAAAAAAAAAAAAAAAAAAAAACCTAAATGAATGATCTCTGGGAGTGAGATCCCAGTGGAAAGAATGGGGCCATCAAAGAAGGAGGTACCTTTCTCTGAAGGGAGGAGAGAACTTCCACTTTGACTAAGAATAAGATCGAACTCGGCGAGCCCTAAAGGCTTCCATAGCCTTGGCAACTCATGACTAGAGCCTAGGGAGATTACTGACGCCATAAACAAGAGTGTCAAATTGTTAAGTCAGCAACAGGAGTCACTGTGTACTTACGTCTCATGTGGGATCTGTCCTTAATGTGTTGTCCAATGTGAAGTAATGCTATAACTAGTACTGAAACAGTATTTTTACACTTTGTGTTTCTGTGTGGGTGCAAACTGATTAAATCTTTACTTAGTATATACTGAATCAATCTTCTGTATATAAAGGTAATTGAAAATGAAAAAAAAAAAACCCTTGGTTTTAAATTAGAAATTGCATAGAAAATTGATCAATTTTTAAAAAATATCATGTAGGATCTCTGTCCTTAATGCGCTGTACATTGTGATTTAATGCTATAACTAGTACTCCAACAGTATTTTTCACTTTGTGTTGCTATGTGGGGGCAAACTGTTGAAATCTTTACCTAATATATACTAAACTGATCTTCTGTATATAAAGAGAATTGAAAATGAATCTTAATGTGACTGGAAGGGGAGAGGGAGTAGGAAAGGGGAGGGTTGCTGATGGGAGGGAAGTTATGGGGGGGGAAGTCATTGTAATCCATAAGCTGTACTTTGGAAATTTGTATTCATTAAATAAAAGTTTTTAAAAGAAGATAGAAATTTTTAGATCTGTGACTTTGGAGTACATGTCTTATTCTCTGGATGATATTCATAAAATATGTCCTCAAAATACACATTTTGGAAATAAGTAATTGTCATTACCTACATTGTCTAGCTAACATTTTTTTTAATTTTCTGTACATAAAAGTATGATATTACATAGACACATATTTAAATACTCACCCATTTTGCTATATCAATGTTTTCCTTACTCTCTAACAAGCACATTAAGCACCAGAGGAACACAGACACACCTCCCACATCACTTATACCTGATTTTCTTTGAGACACTTGGTCCAACTCCAGTCCCAAATATCCTCTGAGGAAGCAGCTGTTGGACTGAGAATATAACATCAGTTCTGCTGATGGCCCTGACTAACTTTCTTAGGACACAGATATACACAAAAACATAACTGAACCAATTCAGGAGAGGAAGAGGTTTGAAGACATTGATGCCTTTCCACGAATTTTAAAGAACTTCTATTACACTCAGTTCTGTGAGTTTTTCCTGACATCTTAAGGACCTGTAAAGAGCTGGACTAATGTACTAAACCCTCTTTAACTTTTGAGTCTAGAATAGTGAGGAAAACCAACAAGCAGAGAAAAATTTTTATATATTTCTCCTGCACCCGGACATCTTAGAGACTCACTTGCCTCCCACCAACATAGCATAAGACTTCAATTAATAATAATGTGTCAATACTGGCTCATCAGGTATAAAAATATAACAATTCAAGATGCATTACTAGGGAACAATAGGCCTGAGGAGAGAGTGAGAGGGAATAAGAAAACTCATTATATATTCTATTCATTTTATGTAGACAAATATACTAAAAATAAGGTATACTAATTAAAATAATAGTCAATAAATAAATAAATGAAATATGTTAGACATTTTATAACATGGGTATACTTTTTGTCATCCAAAACAGCATTTAATTTGGGTTAAGATCTATTTTAGTGACAATACACTATGCTTTTTAAAAATCAAAACATGAAGTATATCTTCCTATATTAAATGTATTAATTTAAAATCAGAAACATTTTAGAAAAAATATAATACTTTAAAAATCTTCTAGGATATCAAATTTCAAAGCTTGAAATTTTAATGTTACTGTCTTTGAAAGCACCATTGTTTTCCATCTTAGTCCATTTGCAAACCCTCTTCATTTCATTTTCTTTTCTCTCTCTTTTACTTTTTTTTCTCATAAACTATCTCTTTCCTTCAATCAATATTTTGTGATAATTTATTCTGGACAATTTGTTAATAAACCACTTCTCTATTTCTCTGGAGAATAGTTCTCCAAAACTATTCAAATATATCTCATTCTACTCTATCTTGACACATGATTGTATCTCTTTTACATTACAATTCATAAAACACATTTTCTGCATGTTTTAAGTACTCTTTCCTGATGGTGTCATACAGAGGATTTTCAGTTCTCGCAGAATCCTCTGTACTCCACCTATTCATTCTGTCTTACCAACTGTGAACATTTTCACTATCTTCATACTTTACCTTTTTTAGACCATCATAAAGTTGAAATTGTACAGTTTTATAGCCTTTTAAGATTGGCTGCTTCCCGCTAGCGCTGCGGCTCAATAGGCTAATCCTCCGCCTTGCGGCGCTGGCACACTGGGTTCTAGTCCCAGTTGGGGTGCCGGATTCTATCCTGGCTGCCCCTCTTCCAGGCCAGCTCTCTGCTATGGCCCAGGAAGGCAGCGGAGGATGGCCCAAGTGCTTGGGCCCTGCACCTGCATGGGAGACCAGGAGAAGCACCTGGCTCCTGGCTTCGGATCAGCAAGATGTGCCGGCTGCAGCGGCCATTGGAGGGTAAACCAACAGCAAAAAGGAAGACCTTTCTCTCTGTCTCTCTCTCTCACTATCCATTCTGCCTGTAAAAAAAAAAAAAAAAAAAAAAAAAAAAAAAAAAAGATTGGCTGCTTCCACTAGGTAATATGCATTTTAGATTATTCCATATATCTCCATGGCTTAATCATTACTTTTCAGTTCTAAATAATATTCCATTACCTAGACATATCACAGCATTGCTGGTTCCAAGTTCAGGCAATTATAAATAAAGCTGTTATACACATCCTAGTGGAGGTTTTGTGAAACCATGTTTAACCCTTGGGTAGATACTAAGGAGCTAACTGCTATGTTAATATGGGAGTATGTTTAGTTTTGTAGGAAGATTCAAACCTGTCTCCCAAGATCACTAGATCATTTTGGATTCCTACAGCATCAGAGATTATTTTCCTGGCATTATCAGGGATGTAGGCTGAAAATCTGCTTCCTCTTTACATACAATAATAAAAAGCCTACCTGATCTGCCATTTCAGAAATCTACTAGGACTGAAAATCTTTAACACTTAATAAAAGTTAGTGTCCATTGAGTTTTGTGTAAGTCAATTCACAAGATACAATTTCTTGGATAAATTATTACTTATTGCACAATAATATATAAAACTATCATGAGGAGTAAATAAGTTACATGGAATATAAGGAATTATTAATGAGTGCTTAGACTAATGCCTAGAAAATATTGTCTTTGTAAGTTGTACCAATAGTAATATTAATATGATTAATACTGATATAAGCCAAAGTATTGATTCTTGGCATTTGGACTATGCAAAATTCAGAGTCTTTGGCAACTCAGGGAGAGAAAGAGCGAGAGAAGAGAGAAAGAATTTGTTGGGACTCTCAATTTTGAAGTGTTTTACTCTAATTTTTGAGGTCTTATTAGCTTTCTGTGGTGTTCCCATAAAAGTTAAGCTGTTCCATTAGATGGCTATTCTACACACTTGCTTCTATCCACAAAGAGATTTTCCTTCATTCTGCTGCTACTTTTGAAAGCAGTCTTTCCTATTGTTCCTCCAAGATGCTTATCATCAATAATAATAATAATAATGATAACAGGACAACACACTCTACCCTCCAGATTTTTGTTTTATTATTAATTTCAAAAAAAGACAAAAACTCATCTTGCAAGAATAATGAGACTGAATATCATCTAGTAAATAATACCTGTGTGTGTGGGTGTACAACACACTCTTAAGAAATAGAAATTAATAATAATTTAATGCAAAATATGTAGGAACACAATCCACTAATTTTAAAGGGAAACAACATGAACTGTGTAATATTAAAGTAAATTCAGGAGGTAACCAGAAAGTACATATTAAATATTATTTAAGTTATTACATGATGAAAGGAGAGAAAGGACAATTATGACATCTAAAGCTCAGGAAAATGTGATAATAGAGCTGAATTTTTTTAAAACTCCAAAAACTGAATATCATGATGAGATGCCTCATGTGAGTTGATGATTTGTAACAGCAGCGACCTACTGGATATTGTTAATAGCATCGGAATCAAGAAATATCAAAATTAGAGTAGAAAACAAAATTTGTAAGTGAAAGCATTAATATTTTCCAGAATTTTTTTCTTGTTTACTAAAAGAAAGGCAGATTGAAAACGAATTGGATGACAAGCAAAATACCTCTGGAATAGATGACATTGGTATTGACATAATAAATGGCCAAGGAGAAGACTGTCAAAACAATTCAGGGTATGTATTAAGATGAAGAAATTGTCAGGAAGAAGCAATGATGCAGTAATTCTGCCACAAAGAGAAAACAAAATTAACTCTTGATTCGTGTATAATATTTTAACGTGAATTCTTAGTCTTGAAAAATATTTATTTCCAATTCAAGCCTAGCATATGTACAAAAGTATGATGTGTTCAATAGTAGTGCTATGGAAGTTAGTTTATAACATTTATGTATTTGTTTAAAAAGCAGAGTTGGAAACACATACAGAGAGAGAGAGAGAGAGAGAGAGAGATCAATTCACCATTTGTCACTTCTCTTTCCAAATGGCTGTATTGAAATGGTCAGGACCTGCTGGCGCCACGGCTCAATAGGCTAATCCTCTGCCTGCAGCGCTGGCACACCGGGTTCTAGTCCCGGTTGGGGCGACAGATTCTGTCCCGGTTGCCCCTCTTACAGACCAGTTCTCTGCTGTGGCCCAGGAGTGCAGTGGAGGATGGCTCAAGTCCTTGGGCCCTGCACCCGCATGGGAGACCAGGAGAAGCACCGGGCTCCTGGCTTTGGATCAGCATGGTGCGCCAGCCACAGTGCACTGGCTGCAGGGGGCATTGGAGGGTGAACCAAAGGCAAAGGAAGACCTTTCTCTCTGTCTCTCTCTCTCACTGTCCACTCTGCCTGCCAAAAAAAAAAAAGAAATGGTCAGGACCAGGCCAAAGCCAGGACACTATCAAGGTCTCCAGCGTGGGAGACAGAGGTCTAAGTAATTGAGCCATCTTCCACTGCTTTCCAAGGCAAACTAGCAGGGAGCTGAATCAGAAGTGGAGCAGCCACAAAGTCAGAAGTGAGACTCAAACCAACATCCATATAAAATTCCTGTCTTGCAGGTGGTACCTTAGCTTGCAGTGTTTCAACACTGGCCCCTGAAAGTACGGTGTTGAAGCCTTCCACTATTACTGTACTGTACCTTACCTTTCCTTTTTGATGCAGTAATAATTCATAATATTCATGGTCCACTCTGAAATGCATATAGAGTGACAGTCAGTATATGTTCTTTTAAAATATTTTATTATGTTTGAGATAACATTTTTAACTTACATTTTAGCAAAAGGTTTATTGACTTTGAATAAGGAATACAAAGACCATAGTTAACAGGAAAATAGACACAGACAATACCCGTTGCTGTGGATTCGTTCTCAGAGAAGTGTGGTGGGGGCAAGAGGCATGGAGTCATGACACAGACACCAGTAGTCGAGTGAAAGCAGGCCAGAGATGAGCAGTCTGCAGACTCGTTTATTTCAGTTCATGCAGCAGCTTATATAGCCGAAGCAGCCAATCCAGTCAAGGGGCGGTTTATGCTGTAACCAATCACTGCCTGTTGCTTGGCAGTCTCCTTTGCCTGGCGAGGTTTGCCACCATTTTCTGAGTAACTGAATGCACTTCTCACTCTCTTGACAGCAGCATCTTGGCACAGGCTTCTCATTCGACCATATTTCCTGCTTTTCTTTTATTTTTGAGCAATCGGAGGCATGATCCTTGGCCATACCATTATTGACCCCGTTTCCATGTGATCTCTGTACCCAATAGTCAAAGGAAAAAAGTTCAGCTTCACTCATATATGATATCATTATGTCTTCCTGTTAAATTGATCCGTTTATCACTGTACATTGACTTTCTTTGTCTCTGCATCCTTTTAGTTTCAAGTCTATTTTGTCTGATACAAATATTGCCACTACTGCTTAAGTTTAGTTCCGGCTTATGTGGAATATATTTTCCACCCCATTTCACTCTGTGTGCCTACCTTCACTAATGAAGTGAGCTTTTCATAAGCAGAATATAATTGCTTCCAATTATTTATTTGTTTCTTTGTTTTAATCTATTAAGCTACCTGTGTTTTGTAGTTGGGAAATTTAGTCTTCTTACTTTCAAAAGTGTCATTGATAATTAATGATTTTGTCTTATTACCCTATTGGAATAAGATCAAAGTCAGTGAACTCTAAAGGCTTCCATAGCCTTGGCAACTCATGACTAGAGCCTAGGGAGATTACTGACGCCATAAACAAGAGTGTCAAATTGTTAAGTCAGCAACAGGAGTCACTGTGTACTTACATCTCATGTGGGATCTGTCCTTAATGTGTTGTCTAATGTGCAGTGATGCTATAACTAGTACTGAAACAGTATTTTTACACTTTGTGTTTCTGTGTGGGTGCAAACTAATGAAATCTTTACTAAGTATATACAGAATCGATCTTCTGTATATAAAGAAAATTTGAAATGAAAAAATAAACCTGGTGTTAAATTGGAAATGGCATAGAAAATTAATTAATTTAAAAAATATTATGTAGGATCTCTGTATTTAATGTGCTGTACACTGTTATTTAATGCTATAACTAGTACTCCAACAGTATTTTTTTTCACTTTGTGTTGCTATGTGGGGGCAAACTGTTGAAATCTTTACTTAATATATACTAAACTGATCTTCTGTATATAAAGAGAATTGAAAATGAATCTTGATGTGACTGGAAGGGGAGAGGGAGTGGGAAAGGGGAGGGTTGCAAGTGGGAGGGAAGTTATGGGACGGGGGGAAGCCATTATATTCATTAAATAAAAGTTAAAAAAATTAAAGCTAGGCAAATTTTAAAAAAAATATGTATTTAAAATAACTTTTTTGCTTCCTTCATGTTTTCTTTTTGATTTGTTTGTTGTTATTATTCATATCTGTGGTTTGGCATTTTGCTGTATTGGCAAGGCTTGATTTCTATTATTCTTTTGTGTAACTGATCTTCTATTGGGCTTTATACTTTCTTACACTTTAATGATGGTGGTTATCTTCCTTTTGCTTCACAATGCATAACTCTCCTAAGTATCTTTTCAAAGTCAATGCAGTATTATCAAATCCACTTAGGTTTTGCCTCTCCTGGAAAGTCTTTCTTTCCTCTTCATTCATGAAAGATAGCTTTTATGGTAGGAATTTTCTTTTCTCTCTAAACTTTTGGAATATATCGTCTCAATCTCTCCTGGCCTGTAAATTTTCTATTGAAAAATCTTCTGCTAATCTAACAGGTATTAAATGCACCTTGGTGTTTTTCTTTTGCAGATTTTAAAGTTTACTCTATGTTTTCTTTCTGAGAGTTTGAGTATAATGAATTTCCATGAGAATCTTTACTGGTCATGTCTATTTGGATTTCTATTTGAACCTCTTATATTTGGATGTAGGCACAATCTTTCTCCAGACTGGGGAAGTTCTCAACTTTTATTTCATTGCATTATGATCCTATAGCTTTCTTCTTTTCTCCATTTGGGATTCTTCTGCTGCCTACATTGCTATGAACTTCAGGAAACTGGAATGGCGGCAAAGCCAGGACTTGAACCTATGTATACATATATGGGATGGCAATGTAACCTCTTATGCTACAATCCCACCCCATAATTAAATCTTAATTATAAGGAAAAAAGGAAAAATATCAATTGGAAAATCATTTTTAAAGATTTATTTATGTGTTTGAAAGTCAGAGTTACAGAGAAAGGGGGAGAGAGAGAGAGGGTTCTATCTGTTGGTTAACTCCCCACTTGGCCACAATAGCTGGAGCTTCTTCTTTTTTTTTTTTTTTTTTTTTTTTGACAGGCAGAGTGGACAGTGAGAGAGAGAGACAGAGAGAAAGGTCTTCCTTTACCATTGTTTCACCCTCCAATGGCCGCCGCAGCTGGGGCGCTGCAGCCAGCACACCGCGCTGATCCGAAGCCAGGAGCCAGGTGCTTATCCTGGTCTCCCAAGTGGGTGCAGGGCCCAAGGACTTGAGCCATCTTCCACTGCACTCCCTGGCCACAGCAGAGAGCTGGCCTGGAAGAGGGGCAACGGGGACTGAATCCGGTGCCCCGACCGGGACTAGAACCTGGTGTGCCGGCACCGCAGGCAGAGGATTAGCCTATTGAGCCATGACGCTGGCCAAGGGAGCTTCTTCCAGTTCTCCCACATGGGTGTAGAGGCCCATGGACTTGGGCCATCTTCTACTGCTTTCCCAAGACATAGTAGAGTGCTGGATTGCAAGAGGAGCAACCAGGACTCAAAATACTGCCTATATGGGAATCTGGCACTGCAGGCAACGGCTTTACCTGTGATGCCACAGTGCCAGCCCCTGGAACATCATTTGAACATTCCCAATTTTGTATTTTAATAAAAAATGAAAATCATTATGTTTACTTGAACTCAAATATGAAAATATAATTAAACAGATTAATATATATATTCAAATATATATGTATACATATGAATATGAAATGAAACATTTTTGTATCGGGTAATTCTTAAAGAAATGGTACAAGAGTTTGATGGGCATTTTGATATCAATGTATCATGCTTTATTTATTGTATACACATACATATTATTATAAATTAGAATTTAGTCTCTTTCTAAAGGATATAAAGAATTATTAAATAAATGATAGAATAAAGGAAATACACTTTTCTATTTATCTTATTAAATTAGAAGATGGCCTATAAGTAGGGATTGCACCTACTTCTGTTGCAAATGTGTTCTGTATCCAGAGTCATAATTCTGAAGGACTCATGGAACAACCCATCATGTTTTCATTAAAATGTAAGATGTGATATTTTATTTAAAATCGCTTCATGATCTATCACTAGTAGTTCACCAAAATGAGAAATGTTTTAAAATGTATCCATTTATTTATTATTTATCAGTTGATTGATTTATTCACATTGTTAAGCTAGAAAATGATTTGGTAAGTGCTTTTTTATTTATATCATAGTGTTATATATTATCAATCATGTATGAGTGAGATTATAATTCTTTTTAATATGAGCTAAACATATAAATTGCATTTCAATAAAATTAAAAAACAATAATATTCCATGATTTACAGTAAATCTATTTTGTGTAGGAGCATTGCTTATGACACAGAAATAAATAAATAAATGAAATATATCCTTATGAGTACTTAGCCTAACAAAATGAAACCAAAATATCCAACCTACTTTTTATAATCAAGTTCAGATAGAAGGAAAACTTAGTTCAATTTTTAGTTTTATCATTTTAGAAAGAACCACTGTCTTATTTTCCTACTCATTGAACTTTTTTTTAAAGATTTTATTTATTCATTTGAGTGGTAGAACCACACAGAAAGAGAAAGAGAGAGAAAGGCCCTCCATCTGCTGGTTCACACCCCAAATGGCTGCAATGGCTGGAGCTAGGCTGATCTGAACCAGTAGCCTGGAGTTTCTTTCAGGTCTTCCACATGGGTGCAGGAGCCCAAGCACTTGGGTCAACCTCCACTGCCCTACCAGGACACAGCAGAGAATCAGATAGGAAGAGGAAATGTTGACTAGAACTAGCACCCATATAAGTTGCCAATGCCACAGACAGAGGCTTAGACCATCACAACACAGTGGAAGCCCTGATTTTTTTTTTTTTTTATTCAACCCAGTATACATTAAACACATACTGTTCTTAGCTAGTTGCCATGACACTTTGCATCTTATGGCATCCTGTGCTGTTTTCCCAGGTGCATTAATACATTAAAAGGTTGGTTTGGTATTGGGGCAACCAGGACTTGAACCAGCACCCATGTGGAATGCTAGCATTAAAGGCAGCGACTTATCCTGCTGTGCCACAATGCTGGCCCTAAGAAAGTATTTACAAAATAATAGCTTTGTGTTAGATGTTTGACCTATATTTAAGATGTCAGTTAAGATGTCTGTATTCCATAATGCTGTACCTAATTTTGACACCCACCTGCAGCTCCAAACTCCAGCTTCCTGCCAGTGCACACACTGGGAAGCAGCAGTCAATGACTCAAGCAGCTGAGTTCCTGTCACCCACAGGAAAGACTTAGAATGAGTTCTTGGTTCCCAGTTCTGTTCATTGATCGCCTCTGGTGCGTAGTCCAGTTGATCATTTAAAAATAAAATAGGTTTTTTTTTTTTTTTTTTTTTTTTTGCCTGAGGTCTGCAAGTGGTACCAGTTCTGTATCCTGGGATACAAATTACGTATTTACACTTAAATATTTATTTCATAGTAGAAAATAAATGTCACACAGAATTAATGAAACAAACTACTATCAGAATACAAAGGCATGATACTTAGCTGAGGATGATAAATTCTGAGAGTTCAGATATTTTTAAAAATTTCAGTTAGGTGGCCAGCGCCATGGCGCAGTAGGTTAATCCTCCACCTGTGGCACTGGCATCCTATATGAGTGCCAGTTCTAGTCCCGGCTGCTCCTCTTTCAGTCCAGCTCTCTGCTGTGGCCTGGGAAAGTAGTAGAAGGTGGCCCAAGTCCTTGGACCTCTGCACCCACATGGGAGACTGGGAAGAAGCACCTGGCTCTTAGCTTCGGATTAATACAGCTCCAGCCATTGTGGCCATTTGGAGAGTAAACAACGGAAGGAAGACCTTTCTCACTCTCTCCCTTTCGCTGTCTGTAAATCTACCTCTCAAATAAATAAATAAAATCTTAAAAAAATTCAATTAGGATGTTTCATTAATTTCTGTTTATCAGTGCTAGGAAAATATTGTAGTTCTTGTCAAATTCCATCATTTATTTTGTGCTAGCTGTTTTTTTTTTTTTGAGAACAGTTCATATTTCAAGTGATTTTTGAAATTAAAAATATTAATTAAAAGTTCCGATTATAGCCAATCTCATGCAAATTGATTTCTGCTCACCTTGTTTCCCAATTGAAATGAAAGAAGATATGTTTACATAAGTTAATTGATTAAGGTAAAATTCTCACTTTGTTAACACAAACAAGAGTCAAAAAGATGAACTGGGATCTGAAAACTTTTCTAGGATAATATTCTTCAAATATTAAATACCAGTTAGTGATAGTTGATAATTTTCACATTACTGTCTCCTCTTTAACTGTACTAAAGCATTAGGCTATAGTTTTTCTCCAGAATCAGCATTATCTTTTATGCAATGCTTTTTTTAAAGATATATTGATTTGAACAGCAGAGAGAGAGAGGGAGGGAGAGAAGAGAGAGACAGAGAGAGAGAGAGAGAGATCATCCATCTGCTGGTTCACTCCCCAAATGGCTGCAATGGCCAGGGCTGGGATAGGCTCATGTGCCACATGTGAGGCAGGGGCCCAAGCACTTGGGCCATCTTCCCTGCTTTCCCAAGCACATTAGTAGGGAAACGGATCAGAAGAAGAGCAGGTAGAACTCCAGCATGTGCCCGTATGTGAGCTGGCATGTCAGGAAAGGCTTCACCTGTTATTCCACAATGCATGCCCAGCAATATTTTTATTAGTTTCCTACACCTAAGAGTTTGGATCTGACAGAAAAAAAAAACACTAATAAATCAACAATATTTTTAAAGATGATGATTTTTTCTAAACAATAAATGCCACAGTGGGATTGCCAATAATTTTACCACATTTCTTCATGATAAATATTTATGTATAAGAATACTATTTATTATCTGTTCCCACTGAGAAGTAAGTATTCTAATTATTTTCTGTTTTAGACTAAATTTATTTATCAAACACCATGCCATGCTTTGTGTTAAGCATTAGTTTAATTGTTTAATCAAATATTAACACATTTTCCAACCCCGTGAGGAATGTATTGCTGTAATTATGATATATATGTGTATGTGTGTGTGTGTGTGTATAGCCTTTGAAATATAACTTTACTTCTGCCTGTGTTTCCAGATAGGTTAAGCCTACAGCCTCCACCTGCAAGGCCTGAGTCCCATATGTGCACCAGTTCATATCCCAACTGCTCCACTTCTGATCCAGCTCCCTGATAATATAATAGCCTGGGCAAAGCAAAAGAAGATGGTCCAAGTATTCGGGCCTCTACCACCCATGTAGGAGAAGTTACTGCCTCCTGGCTTCAGCCTGCCCAAACCCAACTTTTGCAGCCCTTTGGAGAGTGAACCAGCAGATGGAAAATTGCTATTTCTCTGTCTCTTCCTCTTTCTGTGCATCTTTTTCAAAAAAGTAATAAATCTTAAAAGTTCTTCCATGGCCTGTGCCTTTGGTATTCTATCTAAAAAAGTCCTTACCACTTCTAAAATCATTGAGATTTCTCTTATGTTATTTCCTAGCAGTTTTATAGTTTTACATTATACCCTTAGGTCTGTGGTAAATTTTGAGTTCATTTTTTTTGAAAAGTTCAATTCTTAGGGGTTTTTTTTGTTTTGTTTGTTTTTCATATGCATGTTAAGTTGTTCTGATTGATTTGTTGAAATCAGGATCTTAAAGCCTTTTAATTGCCTTCATTCCTTTATCAAAGGCAGTTGACTATTTCTACCTAGGGTGTACCTGTGGACTTTCTATTTTGTTCTATCTATTTATTTGTCTACTATTTTATCAACACCACACTCTCTCAGAAGCCTTAACTTTATAGTAATTCTTCAAATTAGGTAACATGTGTCTTCCTCCTATATCTGTTCCTTTAATATGAAGTTGCTTTTGAGTATTTTGCATCTTTTTATAAAATTTAAAATCAGGTTGTGGATATCCACAATCTACTGATTTTGAGATTATGGTTGCATTATGTCCAATATATGAATTGACATTTGTAACTGGCATCTTGACAATATTAAGTGATCCTATCCATAAACATTGATTATTTCCCTATTTATTTAGTTCTTTCAACATAATTTTGATGTTTGCTTCATATAAGTCTTATTTATAATTTGTTAATTTTATACCCAAGTATTTAATTCTGGAAAGTGCTAGTGTAAATGGCATTTTATTTGAATTAAAATTGCAATTGTTCATTTTTGACAAAATACCTTGTTTTTATAAAACAGTATAAAGATACATTAATTAAATATGCTATAATATGATAGCATATATATATATATATATATAATAGACATAGAGTATGAAGCAATCAAAAGACCTGAAAAAGAAACAAATGAAATTACCCTATGTCAAAATCTTTGCTGCATATATTGATGGGGGGTTGGATTATGCAAAAAAAAGTGCACTATTTAATGAGCATGTAGAGTTAGCATAGTAAGTTTTTTCATGACCATAATCCTTACTTCAGTGCCTATTCCACATCACTGTTTTTTTTAAATCAAAACAGTAAGAAATGGGAATTCAGGAAGATATTTCTAAATCTCAAATCCAAAACATAAAAAGAAAAATAAAGAGAATTCAAGTTTATTTTGTAGATTTTTTTTAAAATTTATTTAACAGGTAGAGTTATAGACAGAGAGAGAAAGGTCTTCATTCTGTTGGTTCACTCTCAAAATGGCCACTACGACTGGAAGAGGAGCAACCGGGACTAGAACCTAGTGTCCACATGGGATGCCTACACCATAGGTGGATGATTAACCAAGTGAGCCACAGCTCCGGCCCCCTCAAGTTTATTTTGTACAAAGAAGAATAAGAACATTAAGAAAAATGAAAACATGCCACATAAATGTTAAGAAATATTGAATCTATCAAACATCATTCTTTTTTTTTTTTTTTTTTTTTTTTTTTTTTTTTTGGACAGGCAGTTAGACAGTGAGAGAGAGAGAGAGACAGAGAGAAAGGTCTTTCTTCCCTTGGTTCACCCCCACAAATGGCTGCTACAGCCAGAGCTGCGCCAATCTGAAGCCAGGAGCCAGGTGCTTCCTCTTGGTCTTCCATGTGGGTGCAGGGGTCCAAGCACCTGGGCCATCCTCCACTGCCTTCCTGGGCCACAGCAGAGAGCTGGAGTGGATGAGGATCAACAGGGACTAGAACCCGGCACACATATGGGGTGCTGGTGCAGCAGGCAGAAGATTAACCAAGTGAGCCACGGTGCCGGCCCCCAAAACATAATTCTTACAAGTTATATTCTGGGTATATATATTTTGTTTAAATCATATACCAATAAGGAAAAAATTTTGAAAATAAGTAGGCAAAAGCCAATAAAAGCTGTTCCTGAGCAACACAAAATTGAAAAATTCTCTCGGCCGGCGCTGTGGCTCTACAGGCTAATTCTCCGCCTTGCGGCACCGGCACACCGGGTTCTAGTCCCAGTCGGGGCACCGGATTCTGCACCGGTTACCCCTCTTCCAGGCCAGCTCTCTGCTGTGGCCAGGGAGTGCAGTGGAGGATGGCTCAAGTCCTTGGGCCCTGCACCCGCATGGGAGACCAGGAGAAGCACCTGGCTCCTGTCTTTGGATCAGCGCGGTGCGCCGGACGCAGCGCGCCGGACGTGGAGGGCATTGGAGGGTGAACCAATGGAAAAGGAAGACCTTTCTCTCTGTCTCTGTCTCTCACTGTCCACTCTGCCTGTCAATTAAATAAATAAAGAAAGAAAATAAAAACATTCTCTCAAAAGTAGAAAAGTAGAAAAATGCTCACTTTCACTTATAATAATTATGCTTATTAATGTCATGTTTATACATCATGCATCTTTTTAAATTTATTGATATAGAGAATTTAAATCTCATTATCTTGCTTAAACTATAGCTGTGCTATTGAACTGTTAGACTAACAATAATGATCAGTAGCAGCTTGTTTAGCTATGCAGAACTTCAGGTCCTGCTACACTCTTCCTGAATAATAATTGACATTTTAATTTCAAGGTGAATAATATGCACAATAACATTAGATAAACATTGAAGCATGCAATGGCAAAATGGATAATCTTGGCCTTTTTGAAAGAAGAGTAATTTTCACAGCTTTTATATCATATGAATATGTGCCAATATCAATCAAAAATTTTAAATGTGCCTGCCTATTGGCTCAGTTTTTTACTGCCAGTTAATATTTACAGATGAATTCACAAATTGTGTGAAATGTGTGTTTTTATACATTAGTCATAATTTTCTGGAGATATAGACCAAAGACATAAATGTGAATATATGCATATTGGCATAGGAGAATTGTTTCAAGCACTTAGGAAAATTAGAAGTCGTATGTCAGGTTACCTGCCATATTGACACCCTGGGGCTCCAGTAGCATGGCTCAGTTCAAGTCTGAATACTGCTGAACCAAAGCAGAAAGCCTGTTATGTACCTCCCTTTCCATGGCCAAAGGCCTCAAGATCCAGAGACCACTGTTATATATCTCAGAAGCCAAATGCTAGACAACCTAGAGTTCTGATGTTCATAAGTGAGGGAGGAAGGCTTTCACAGTTCTAGGAAAGAAAGAGGTCAACTTTCCTATGCTTTTTGTGCTTTTTTCTAGTCCCCAGTGAATGGATGGTGCCTAACCATAATGAGAGCAAATCATTCTGACTCAGTCCAGCTGCTCACTTACCCACATTCTCTGGAAGCACTCTCACAGACACACCCAGGAATGAGACTTTACCAGCTCGTGGTATTTTTTAACCAACTCAAGTTGACACTTAATGTAGATAAAAAACACACACATAAAGATATACAAACATATGTGAGAGGGTATATTTAATATATGATAATTTGTAGATTATATTATATATAGTGTATAATTTATAGAAATTGTTGTATTTTAAAATAGCACACATAAGAGCCCACTCTGTGGCACAGTGGGTTAAGCTGCCACCTGCAGCACCGGCCTCCTATATGGGCTCTGGGTCAAGTTCTGGCTGCTCCACTTCTGATCCAGCTCCCTGCTAATATGCCAACAGAGAATGGCCCGAGTGCTTGGGCCTCTGCAAACATGTAAGAGACGTGGAACAGTCTTCTGGCTCCTGGCTTTAGCCTGGCCCAACCCCAGGAGTTATGACCTTTTAGGGTGAGACCATGAGATGGAAGATTTCTCTTTTTCTCTCTCTATAACTTTGCCTTTCAAATAAATAAAATAAAACTTTAAAACAATTAAAACAATAAATACACAGCATATATAGAGAGAAGATAGTCTACCATGTATTGTAGCTTTTAATAGAATAAGATTAAGTATGGAAATATGTCATATATATATATATATATTTTTTTTTTGACAGAGTAGACAGTGAAAGAGAGAGAGAGAGAAAGGTCTTCCTTTGCCGTTGGTTCACCCTTTATTTATTTATTTATTTTTGACAGGCAGAGTGGACAGTGAGAGAGAGACATAGAGAAAGGTCTTCCTTTTGCCGTTGGTTCACCCTCCAATGGCTGCCACGGCTGGAGTGCTGCGGCCGGCGCACCGCGCTGATCCGATGGCAGGAGCCAGGTGCTTCTCCTGGTCTCCCATGGGGTGCAGGGCCCAAGGACTTGGGCCATCCTCTACTGCACTCCCTGGCCACAGCAGAGAGCTGGCCTGGAAGAGGGGCAGCCGGGACAGGATCGGTGCCCCGACCGGGACTAGAACCCGGTGTGCCGGCGCCGCAAGGCGGAGGATTAGCCTAGTGAGCCGCGGCAACGGCTCGTTGGTTCACCCTTTAATGGCTGCCACGGCCGGCGCACCGCGTTGACCCAAAGGCAGGAGCCAGGTGCTTCTCCTGGTCTCCCATGGGGTGCAGGGCCCAAGCACTTGGGCCATCCTCCACTGCACTCCCTGGCCACAGCAGAGAGCTGTCCTGGAAGAGGGGCAACCGGGACAGAATCTGGCGCCCCAACGGGGACTAGAACCCGGTGTGCAGGAGCCGCAAGGTGGAGGATTAGCCTGTTGAGCCACGGCACCGGTTAAATGTCATAGATATATTTCTATTTAAATATTTTATGTATCTATTTGAGAGATAGAATTGCAGATTGAGAAAGAGAGAGAGAGAGAGACATCTTCCACCTCATGGTTCACTTTGCAAATGGCCACAATAGCCTGATCTGTGCAAATCTGAAACCATGAGCAAGGAGCTTCTTCCAGGTCTCCCAAAAGGGCTCAGGGGCTGAAGCACCTGCCAGTGCATTCCCAGGCCATAGTAGAGGGCTGGATCAGAAGAGGAGCAGCTGGGACATGAACCTGTGCCCATATAGGATGCCCACGCCACAAGCAGATGCTTAGCCTACTAAACCACATCATTGGCCCCATAGACATATTTTGAGATAAATACACAAAGAGAAAAACTTATTTAATATAAGAACAAAGTGATTACTGGTGTGCATGTACATATAGATGACTGGTGAAACAGATAATAGAATACTTGTATTGCAAATACATTGGCCATCTCCAGAAGAGTACTCATGAAACTCATGAATGTTTGCCCATAGAGAAGAGAACAAGATAAACAGTGGACATCAGGGGAGGAAGATAACTTCCACTGCTTATACTAGTGAAACTTTTGAATCTTTGAATATTAAATTTTTAGCCATTTGACATAAAAATTAAACAGATATTTTCATTTAGGAGGTTAGTATTAAGAGTATTTATGCATAATATAGGTTCACTAGAATTATTAGTCTCAGGGAATGGTTTAAATTTCCAAAGAATATGAAATGGATCTTTAAATTAGTTTCATTTAAAACAATAAGAGACTGATTTCGAATTTCAAGCCATTTTATTTACAACTTATGCTTCTGCATTTACCATTATTTCTGTGACAGTTATCTTCAGGGGACTTTGTTGGTTTTGTATTCCTGATTCTTGTAGCTACTTGCCAGCCTAATACCTGTGCATTTTACTCAAGCCTTCTCTTGCTGCACAGTTTCTTGGAGGTCCTGGATGATTTGCCTGTAAAATCATATAAATGTTGGTTTTGTTTTATATTTAATGGAAAAGAAGCTCTTCATTATAATTACATTTCTTTTTCTTTGTAATTTTAAGGCTATGTTTTGCTAAATTACATTAAATGAAGTCAATATTAATTTCATGCCATTACTATCATTTTACCTCCAACAGGTAGTTTTATATAGAATATGATTAAATAGTAGATAAAAGTGTGGGGGACATTTTTTTAGCCAAGGGGCATTTGGATATTAACAACATTATTTGCAGGTGACAGAAAATTATCAACTTAAAAATTATTCTTCTATAGATTTACTGGATTTTGAGTTCCATTAGTAATTGTTCTAGCAGTGCCAGATCAAATGATTTATGGCCCTTGGGCTGGACATTTTTTACCCCTAGAAGATGGAAGACCATATTGAGAACCAGGGGGATTTGAGTTTCAAATCACTGAGCTTTCATTCACTATCAATCTTCAGCTCTTATTTTAAAGATTTATTTATTTATTTATTTATTTATTTGAATGGCAGAGTTAGTGAGGGGAAGGGGGAGAGGGGAAGAGGGAGAGAGAGAGAGCGAGCGAGAGAGAGAGAACGACTCTTCCATCTTCTAGTTCACTCCCCAAATGCCCACAAAGGCAGAAGCTGAGCCAATCCAAAGCCAGGAACTGCCTCTGGATCTCCCATGCAGGTGCAGGGACCCATGCAATCTTCTGTTGCTTTTCCAGGCACATTAGCAAGGAGCTGGATCAGAGGTGGAGCGGAACTCAAACCAGCCCCCATATGGGATGCTGGCACTTCATAGACTTAACCTCCTATGCCACAGAGCCAGCCCTACCTTATTTATATTAAACTGCTATTTTTTTAGATTTCTAGGATCTTATCACTCAGTTGAACAATTAGTTGTGAATATCATTTAAATGCCAATTTTTTAACATTATTGAAAAATATGTACCTAATTTCACAAATTTTTGGTGGTGGTAAACATTATCCAGTGGAATATGGAAGGAATTGAAAAGCTTTTTTTCTCCAAGTTCTGATGTTTGGATGCACAAGAATGAATTTAAACTTCTTGGAGTTGAAGTTTCTAACATCTAGTAGCTATAGTTATAGATGAATATGCATAGTTTGATTATTTGACAGCTGTTCAGACAGCATGGTCTACTCCAGTGACTCTGGAATATGGGGGAGACATACCGAGGATTTCTCAAAACTCTTTCAAATGATTTGTTAAGGTCAAATAATTTCAATAACCTTTCTCAGTTGTTTTCATTTCATTCTCATTTTCTCACAGGCCATAAGTAGTGTTCATCAGGGATATTATGATGTATATGATTGCAGTGGATGGAATACAGAGGCAGTTATGAGGATCTCACTGTAATTTATGGACTCAGACATGAAAATTCCCAGAAATATAAAACAAAGTAATATTTTGAATTTTAGAGATTCCTCAGAAACCTGAACATAACCCTACCATACAACCCAGCCATCCCACTCCTTGGAATTTACCCAAAGGAAATTAATTTGGCAAATAAAAAAGCCATCTGCACATTAATGTTTATTGCAGCTCAATTCACAATAGCTAAGACCTGGAACCAACCCAAATGCCCATCAACAGTAGACTGGATAAAGAAATTATGGGACATGTACTCCATAGAATACTATACAGCAGTAAGAAACAATGAAACCCAGTCATTTGAAACAAGATGGAGGAATCTGGAAAACATCATGCTGAGTGAATTAAGCCAGTCCCAAAGAGACAAATATCATTTGTTTTCCCTGATCGGTGACAACTGAGCACCAAAGGGGAAACCTGTGGAAGTGAAATGGACACTATAAGAAACAATGAACTGATCAGTTCTTGTCCTGACTCTTGATGTACAATGTAATACTTTATCATTTTTTGGTATTTGTTGTTGTTGTTGTAGTTGTTGTTCTAGTACTAGTGGTTGAACTCTGTAATTAACACACAATTATTCTTAGGTGCTTAAATTTTAACTGAAAAGTGATCCCTGTTAAATTTAAGAGTGGAAAAAGAGAGGGAGGAGATGTACAATTTGGGACATGCTCAATCGCTCTTGCCCCAAATGGTGGAGTTAGAAATGTGCCAGGGGATTCCAATACAATCCCATCAAGGTGGCATGTACCAATGCCATCTCACTAGTCCAAGTGATCAATTTCAGTTCACAATTGATGGCTCTGATAGGTCTAAGAGTCAAAGGGATCACACAAACAAGACAAGTGTCTACTAATACTGACTGATAGAGTCAAAAAGGGAGAGAAAGATCCAACATGGGAAGCGGGATACACAGCAGACTCATAGAAGGGCAGACGTCCTAAACAACACTCTGGCCTCAGAATCAGCCCTTAAGGCATTTGGATCTGGCTGAAGAGCCCATGAGAGTATTTTAGGCATGGAAAGTCAAGACACTCTGGAAAAAAAAAAAAAAAACCTAAATGAATGATCTCTGGGAGTGAGATCCCAGTGGAAAGAATGGGGCCATCAAAGAAGGAGGTACCTTTCTCCGAAGGGAGGAGAGAACTTCCACTTTGACTATGACCCTATCGTAATAAGATCAAAGTCAGCAAACTCTAAAGGCTTCCATAGCCCTGGCAACTCATGACTAGAGCCTAGGGAGATTACTGACACCATGAACAGGAGTGTCAAATTGTTAAGTCAGCAACAGGAGTCACTGTGTACTTACATCCCATGTGAAATCTGTCCTTAATGTGTTGTCTAATGTGCAGTGATGCTATAACTAGTACTGAAACAGTATTTTTACACTTTGTGTCTCTGTGTGGGTAAAATCTGATGAGATCTTTACTAATTATATACTGAACCGATCTTCTGTATATAAAGAGAATTGGAAATGAAAAAGAAAAAAAAAAACCTGGTGTTAAATTGGAAATGGCATAGAAAATTAATTAATTAAAGAAAAACATTATGTAGGATCTCTGTCTTTAATGTGCTGTACACTCTTATTTAATGCTATAACTAGTACTCCAACAGTATTTTTTTCATTTTGTGTTGCTATATGGGGGCAAACTGTTGAAATCTTTACCTAATATATACTAAACTGATCTTCTGTATATAAAGAGAATTGAAAATGAATCTTGATGTGACTGGAAGGGGAGAGGGAGCGGGAAAGGGGAGGGTTGCGGGTGGGAGGGAAGTTATGGGAGGGGGGAAGCCATTGTAATCCATAAGCTGTACTTTAGAAATTTGTATTCATTAAATAAAAGTTTAATAAATGAAAAAAAATTAGTTCACAGTTATTTTTCATAAACTATTTTATCAATTTTAGCATGTGTTATTTTTTTTAATTAAGAATTTCACTTAAATATATGCTATGATTTCTAACATAATATCAATAGATAGCCTGCTTAAAGCAACTGAGCTCTTTACTGTCTTTAATCACGTTTTAAGGGTCTGAATACATTTAAAAATTAGTTTTAAGAAGAAACTTTATCTTCAAAAGTTAAGATAGATGATAAAAGAATAAAAATGTAAGGTTAATCACAATAAGAGCCATTAAGAGAAAAGTTGAAAGATATTTCACACAATTTTTAGACACCAGAAAGAGGAACAAGCAGAGAGGGATTGATGAGGCGGCCCATGTGAGCTGTGTCACCATCCTAGTGTCATGATGGGTGTTATTTCAGGATCACATGGCTCTCTGTCTTCACATATTACCACATTAACAAAAATGAGTATCATCGCAGAGGCCATGGAATGTTATTGTCAAGTCCCCACTTTGACAATTGATTTTCTGTTTCAAAGAAGGTTGTTTCATTGTATTCAATATTAATTTACTTTACAAAAATTATATAAATGTTTTCAAAGAGTGTTTTGCATTTATTTACCATATGCTTCTCAATATTGTAGATGTATTATATGTTTTCAAAGTTCTCATTCGTAGTTACTACATAAATATACAAATATAAACAGTGAAAGTAAACTTGATTATATGTTGATAGTTTAAGTTTTGAAAACTTGATATTTAAAAATAAATATTAAAAATGACACATATAGGAATTAGAGCATTCTCATTTGGAACTAGAAATTTCTATTGTGACTTTATGCATTATTGCAATTAAATGTTACTATGAACAAAATTATCTTAAAGTAAAAATTTAAGTTACATGTTATCACTTGAAAATTCCAAATACTATCTTGAAAATCAATATTCAGTGATGAATGAAACTTATATTGAATGACGCTATTCAAAAAGTTTTTTTTTTATCTCATGAATGAAAGTTAAAAACATACAAATTATAAAATAAGCAGATCAGATTAAAAAGGTCTCCTAGAAGTTTTTCTGTTTCTGATCTTGGTGGAAAGTTTTTTAAAAAATAAAAATTTAAGAATGTTCTATTTAGCTATTGATCTTTGCTAATAAAAATGGAAGAAGTCTGATTAATTATATTATTAAGACCGATTATTGGGTTTTAATATTATCTAATTATAAAAATCAAATGCAAGCACGTACTACTGACTTTCTAACTGATATTCAAGTATTCATTTATACAAATATCTTTCAATATGTTTTTCTGTGATTATAGATTATATACTGAATATATACTTGTATAAAGTTGTAAATACATGTTATTCATAATTAATCACATCAAGTTTATCAGTGTGGACAGTGTAGTGTGACCAGTTAATTTATGGGGCATTTACTTCTTAAAGTATAAATCAGGTTTTCTCAGGTCAAAATTCAATCTAAGAATAAGAAATTAAAGATTCACTATACAGTTATTAACTATAGTTGACTTAGTTGGCCAGCTCTGTGGCTTAGAGAGTAAAGCCACCGCCTACAGTGCTGAGATCCTATACGGGTGCCGGTTCAAGACCCTGCTGTTCCATTACCAATCCAGCTCTCTGCTATAGCCTGGGAAAGCAGTAGAAAATAGCCCACGCATTTGAGGCCCTGCACTGCATGGGAGACCTGGAAGAAGCTCCTGGCACCTGGCTTTGGATTGGCGCAGCTCCGGCCATTGCGGCCAGTTGTTGAGGGAACCAGCGAATGGAAGACTTCTCTTTCTCCTTCTCTGTGTAACTCTGATTTTCAAATACATAAATAAATCTTTAAAAAAACAAACTAGTTGACTTAGTTTATTTTCCTTATAAGAAAATCCACCAGAAGCAATGCAATTCTTTCCAGTATTAATTGACTTCACAGTTCTTGCAAGAAATGCAAATGAGTTCTTAGAAATTTCTATTTAACAAAATTATGCTTAAAAATTCTTCAGGCTCATATGCCTCAATATACCATTATAATTATTGATTCTTTTTTATGGATTGAAGGTAACAAGGGAATGGGGTTAACACAATAGTAACTGCAGATTTAAGTAATGTATACACATTTGTCATGAAAATATGTTCTGCTAAAATAGAGTAAAAATTGGAAATTCAAATTAGATGGGTCTTATAATGAGCAGAATAAATAAAGTATAAGAGACACGGCATGGCAGAAGGATGGTGGGGAGGAAGAGTTAGGGAGGTGGGGAGGACATGTAACCATCTAAATGTCCGTGACTGTTAGCTCAGATAGCTGCCTTTTGGCAATGCAGGCCCAAAATTGTCATTATACATACACATTTTTTCAAGAAAGATGGAAAAGCTGAATCCTTATATGAAATATCTTAACTTTTTTTTGATATTTTGTTAAAAAGAATAACATTTTAGAGTAAACTACTGAGTGCTTCAGCAAATATGCCTCTTTCTGCACCTGGCAATAACGTCTGGTTTAATGAAATTTTTACCACTGAATAAATGTTAGTCAACAGTAAATTGCGTGTAGGGAACAATATCAGGAATAAAACACTGCAAACTGTATGTGACTTTCATATGTTCATAGTTATATAACTTCTTCCTCTTACAAATGACAAAAAACCTAATTTGCAGACTTCTTGATTTTTTTCATGTTCATTTATTTGAAAAGCAGAAAGAGAGAGAGAGAGAGAGAGAGAGAGAGAGAGAGAGAAATTCTGTCTACTGGTTCACTTCCCAAATGGCCTTAATTGTCAGGGTGGGTCAGGCTGAAGCCAGGAGCTTGGAACTACATCAAAGTCTTCCATGTGGGTGGTAGAGGTCCATGTACATGAGCCTTGGGAAGCATTCACAGGGAGCTGGACTGGAAACGGGCAGCTGGAACTCTAATTGGTGTTACAATGTGCAATTCCAAGACCACTCGATAACATCATTTACTGCTATTAGATTTCTGCACATTGTCACACAGAAACACTGCCCTAACCTATTAAATGTTCCTTTCTTAAAAAAGATTCATTTACTTATTTGAAAGTCAGAGTTACACAGAGAGAGAGAGAGAGAAAGAGAGGTCTTCCATCTGCTGGTTCACTCCCCAGTTGGCCGCAACGGCCAGAGCTGAGCTGATCCAAAGCCAGGGACCAGGAGCTTCATCTGAGTCTCCCACATGGGTGCAGGGGCCCAAGGACTTGGGTCATCTTCTACTACCTTCCCAGGCCATAGCAGAAAGCTGGATCTGCGTGGAGCAGCTGGGACTTGAACTGGTGCACATATGGGATGCAAGCACTGCAGCTTTTCCTGCTCTGCCACAGTGCCCGTCCCTTAAAGTTTCCTTTTAAGACCTCTTGTTTTTGAATCATAATGAGCATATTGCCTTGTTTCATATGTAGGGAATAAAATACATGGCTTCTTATTAATCTAGTAAATTTTCTCCCTAGATTTTAAGCAACGTGACCCCACTCCTATTCTATCCTATATATATATATATATATATATATATATATATATATATATCCTGCTCATATGGATGCAGTAAAATAAGAGATAATAAAAATTGCTAATTTTGAAAAAGATGTATGTATGTATTTATTTATTTATTTATTCATTTGAAAATCAGAGTTACAGAAAGGGAAAGATCTTATGTCTGCTGGTTCACTCCCCATTCTGTCGCAACAGTTGGGGCTGGGCCATGCTAATGCCCAGAGGCAGGAGCTTTTCCGAGCCTCCAACATGAATGCACAGTCCGAAACAGTTGGGCCACTTTCTGCTGCTCTTCTCAGGCCATAAGCAGGGAGCTGGATCAGAACTGGTGTAGCCAGGATTCGAACAAGTGCCATAAAGGGATGCTGGTGTCACAGGCAGCAGTTTATCTGCTAGGCCAGAACACTGGCCCCTAGTTTTTATTTTTTGTCTGTAGACTAATGTTGCTATTAATATTTATTTATTTTTATTTATTTTTTAGACAGTGGGGAGAGATATAGTGAGTGAGAGAAAAAGGGAGAGAGAGAGGTTGAGAGAGAGAGATCCTCTACCTGCCAGTTCACTCCACAGTTGTTCAGCTAAGGCTAAGCCAGGGCAAAACAGGAGCCTGGAATTCAATTCAACTCTCCACCAAGGGTGGTACAACGGACAGATAATCACACATATGAGGTGGGTTCTTCAACTTGTTTGTGGAAAAATAAAAATTTAAATATATGTATATACATATATATATATATTTGTTGCAGTATTTTTAAAAAATAGACACTACCATTCTTATATTTTACATACGTTTGGCTGTACTCTTATTTTCCAACTATTTCCATTCTTGTGCACCAGAATGAAGAATGCTTGTGCCAATAAATATATCTTCTAAATCACAGTATTTCCATCTGTGGGAGTCACCAGATAGTCCTTCAATATTAATTAAATTATTGACCATGTTTTTGGATGTCAATGAAATTTTTAATTTTAAAACTTAAGTTTATAGGCCAGCGCCACGGCTCAATAGGATAATCATCTGCCTGAAGCGCCGGTGCACCGGGTTCTAGTCCCAGTCGGGGCACTGGATTCTGTCCTGGTTGCCCCTCTTCCAGGCCAGCTCTCTGCTATGGCCCGGGGGTGCAGTGGAGGATGGCCCAAGTTCTTGGGCCCTGCACTCGCATGTGAGACCAAGAGAAGCACCTTGCTCCTGCCTTCGGATCAGCGCTGTGTGCCGGCTGTAGCGCGCCAGCCAAGGAGGCCATTGGAGGGTGAACCAATGGCAAAGGAAGACCTTTCTCTCTGTCACTCTATCTCACTGATCACTCTGCCTGTCCAAAAAAAAAAAAAAAAAAAAGAAAAGAAAAAGAAAAAGAAAACTTAAATTTATATTTGCATAAAAATAGCATGGGTAGAATTAGAATTCTTCTAGGTAACAGGAAGCAGGAAATAGATTTTTTTTTCTTAAACATTTATTTAATGAATATAAATTTCCAAAGTACAGCTTATGGGTTACAATGGCTTCCCCCTCCCAAAACTCCCCTCCCACCCGCAACCCTCCCCTTTCCCGCTCCCTCTCCCCTTCCAGTCACATCAAGATTCATTTTCAATTCTCTTTATATACAGAAGATCAGTTTAGTATATATTAGGTAAAGATTTCAACAGTTTGCCACAATATAGCAACACAAAATGAAAAAAAAAATACTGTTGGAATACTAGTTATAGCATTAAATAACAGTGTACAGCACATTAAAGACAGAGATCCTACATAATGTTTTTCTTTAATTAATTAATTTTCTATGCCATTTCCAATTTAACACCAGGTTGGTTTTTTGTTTTTTGTTTTTTTTTTTTTTTTCATTTCCAATTCTCTTTATATACAGAAGATCGGTTCAGTATATAATTAGTAAAGATCTCATCAGTTTGTACCCACGCAGAAAAACAAAGTGTAAAAATACTGTTTCAGTACTAGTTATAGCATCACTGCACATTAGACAACACATTAAGGACAGATCCCACATGGGATGTAAGTACACAGTGACTCCTGTTGCTGACTTAACAATTTAACACTCCTGTTCATGGCGTCAGTAATCTCCCTAGGCTCTAGTCATGAGTTGCCAGGGCTATGGAAGCCTTTAGAGTTTGCTGACTTTGATCTTATTACGATAGGGTCATAGTCAAAGTGGAAGTTCTCTCCTCCCTTCGGAGAAAGGTACCTCCTTCTTTGATGGCCCCGTTCTTTCCACTGGGATCTCACTCACAGAGATCTTTCATTTAGGTCTTCTTCTGGAACCAACCCAAATGCCCATCAACAGTAGACTGGATAAAGAAATTATGGGACAGGTACTCCATAGTCTACTATACAGCAGTAAGAAACAACGAAACCCAGTCATTTGCAACAAGATGGAGGAATCTGGAAAACATCATGCTGAGTGAATTAAGCCAGTCCCAAAGAGACAAATATCATTTGTTTTCCCTGATCGGTGACAACTGAGCACCAAAGGGGAAACCTGTTAAGTGAAATGGACACTATAAGAAACAGTGACCTGATCAGCTCTTGTCCTGACTCTAGATATACAATGTAATACTTTATCCTTTTTAGTATTTGTTGTTGTTGTAGTTGTTGTTCTAGTACTAGTGGTTGAACTCTGTAATTAACACACAATTATTCTTAGGTGCTTAAATTTTAACTGAAAAGTGATCCCTGTTAAATTTAAGAGTGGAAAAAGAGAGGGAGGAGATGTACAATTTGGGACATACTCAATCGCTCTTGCCCCAAATGGTGGAGTTAGAAATGTTCCAGGGGATTCCAATACAATCCCATCAAGGTGGCATGTACCAATGCCATCTCACTAGTCCAAGTGATCAATTTCAGTTCACAACTGATGGTTCTGATAGGTCTAAGAGTCAAAGGGATCACACAAACAAGACAAGTGTCTACTAATACTGACTGATAGAGTCAAAAAGGGAGAGAAAGATCCAACATGGGAAGCGGGATACACAGCAGACTCATAGAAGGGCAGACGTCCTAAACAACACTCTGGCCTCAGAATCAGCCCTTAAGGCATTTGGATCTGGCTGAAGAGCCCATGAGAGTATTATAGGCAAGGAAATAGATATTTGATAGTGAACTGATAGAATCTTCTACAGAACAATTTAATTTTGTGTCATTTTTGACTGTTTTTCCATGTAGCCCATGTGACTCAAGGAAGCTAACTGCATTAGTGACTCTGGGGACATTCTAATGAGTCCCAAGAAATCACTGGCAAATGCTTTCTGGTGGCTTTCACTGGTCAAATAGATGGCATGTGATCTAAACTATTCCAATCAGGCTAAACTAAGTAATTTATAATCCACTTTTGAGGTACTCACATAATTCTCACTTCCTCCTTTCTGTCCACCCAATACTCTATCCTCAAATCTGTTGGTCTTTATTCTAACACATGAAATCCAGGGCAAAAGTTCTATCAATTTCTATTGGCAGCTATCTTGTATCTAGGAGAATAATTATTATGCAAATAAATTAGCATACAGATGACATATCACAGATATGGAGACAACCTGGATTTTTATTCACATTCCTGGGATGCACTGGTGCTTACTTTACTTAGGACTCACTGTCAAATAGGGTAACGAATGTCCTGTTTGTTTAAACCAAAACATAAAAATAGCATACAATATTATAAAATATTGCTAGTCTGTCACCATGTCTATGCAGAAATTAACATATTTAAAATTTCACAAAATGTTATTTTTTTCTATAAGAAAAAATTAGAATGGTGATAGAAATAACAATAATTAATATGTGCTGAAATAGAAGAATCATAAATGGCTACATCTGTAAATGTCATAATTAATGCATTGTACTTTTTCAAAAAGTGATGTTCACTCTGCCTAAGAGATTACCAAAAAGAAAATTGCTGTAATTTGTGTGCTGTAGACTCCAGCAGAACCTTGCTGACTCAGTGGCTGACTAACAAGTAGACTAATTTAGGTTTAATATCTCTTCTGTTCATTTATTAGTGGTGTGAGAAAGCACTAAAAAGGTCAAAAGTCGGGTGTAAAGAGGGAGAAGTAATATTATGTTGATAATCTACTGAACTGGAGAACTCTGAATATTGTAGAAGCAAGTCTAATCACATAACTACATTCTTTAAAAAGTTGGTAATACATTCTGAGTTTAACTTACATAGCAATCTAAATGGTTAGATTCATGTACAGTTAAGTAAATAAACTGAATGAATAGCAAACAAAAAGAATTACATTTATTCAAAATTCAATTACTTGTAACTACAGAGCTTACATTTTAATAGTGCACATGCAGATACTAAAAACCTGTTTGTTAACAGATTAATTTAATTGTCAAATTATCAACTTTCCTAAAAGACTGTATAATGCTACATAGAAGAAGAATGCAAATATATTTATTAAACTTATAGAAAATTATTAAATTATTTTAAATTTCTTTCTTCAAAAATAGGCATGTTGGGAACTTTTAAGTAAAATGTCAAAGCCATATTTAAATTTAGCAATTTAGCAACCTGATAAAAGGAATTGCTCCTAAGACTTTTCAGGGTAAAAATGGACAGCAGGAGACTTGTTTACATCTTTGGAAGGTGAAATTCTGAGTAATGACAACAGCTTACCACGGATGACTCAAGTCAGCTCACAATGCTTTTGTCAAAGAGACAGAAAGGTACGAGGACATCCATGATTAAGAATAACATCGTGTGCATGGGTTTGAAAATCAGCAATACTTATCTGTGGATATTGGGATCAGTGATTCCGAGACAAGGTGACTACTGAGACTACATGTGTTGTCAGACTAATTGGATAAACTGGCAGGGATATAGCAAATGGGAGTGCAACAGAGCAGCTTTAAAATGTCAACACGTATACAAGTCAGGCTTTTGGCTTAAAAAAAGAAGTTTTATCAATAAATGAGAGGCATAAAATTATATAAATACTGTAATAGAAATGAACTGGTATACAAGTCATGAGATAGGGTTTGCATCATTTAATATTTCTAAGAGGATTTCCTCTTCACTAAAACAATAGGATATTTTCCCAAGGTTTAGAATGAAGATCATAATATTGAAAATTATTACAATTTTAATCACAAAAAGGCCAGCTGGCTCCTGTTCATATGCTCTTGACGATGATGCAAAGAACCCTCAGTTCCAAATGTCTTCAAATATACTATGACATGAACAGTGTGCTAATATTTACACAGGTTTTGAATATGAAGAAAACAGACTGTAACAGCAATAATCATGAAGGAGTAAATTACTAGAACTAAGTGGAATCCAAATTATTTTTTAAAATAATAACCATCCTGGGGCCAAGGCTGTGGCGCAGTGGGCTAAAACCCTGGCCTGAAGCACCTGCATCCCATATGGGCGCCAGTTCTAGTCCCGGTTGTTCTTCCTCTGATCCAGCTCCCTGCAATGGCCTGGGAAAACAGTGGAAGATGGCCAAAGTCCTTGGACCCCTGCACCCACGTGGGAGACCCAGAGGAAGCTCCTGGCTCCTGGCTTCGGATTGGCACAACTCTGGCCATTGCAGACATCTGGGGAGTGAACCGGTGGATGGAAGACCTCTCTCTCTGTAGCCCTTTCAAAAAATAAAATAAATATTTAAAAAATAAAATAAGATAATAACCATCCTAACAGGTATGAGGTTATATGCTGTTGTGATTTTCATCTCCTTGACAATTACCAATTTGACTATCTTGTCACATATCATCTGTTGCCCATTTTCATGTCATCTTTTAGTAAGCTTCATTTCAGCTCCCCAGTCCATTTCTAATTGGGTTGTTTATTGGCACAGGGTTGCAGGAGTTATTTACATATATTGGATATTAATCTCCTATTAGATACATGGTTGAAAATATTTTCTCCATTTCTTATTTTGTCTTTTTTTATTGTTGGTTTTTGGTGTGCAGAAGCCATTACATCTGATTTTTATTTCTTTCTGCTTTTGTTACCTATGATTTTGGTGTCATATTCAAGGAATCATTGTCCAGATCAATGTCATCAAAATTTCTGCTATATTTTCTTCCAGTTATATTGATGTGGACCTTATGATCTTGAATCTATTTTGAGTTGATTTTGTGGACTCTGTATTCTAAGGACTATTTCTTTTCTACAAGGAGGTCCAGTTGTCCTTAGACCTTTAGCTAAGAGAGTATTCTTATTGTTTTCTAGGCACCCTAGTTGAAGGTCAGTTCACTATATGTACATAGGTTATTTCATAAATAAAAGGCATGAAGTCTTGGTGAGAATGTGAACAAACTGGAATACTTTGCAGTGTTGGTATTTTTTTTAGATGTAAATGATGCAGAGCTATGGAACAAAGTATGAGGTGATCTCAGTGTTTCAAAATAGAATAACCAATTACACTTCTTGCTGTATTTCACTTCTCCCTATTCTATGTTTGTTGCAACATTATTCACCATAGACAAGATGCAGAGACAACCTAAGTATCTGTCAACAAATAATTGATAAAAAATGTGATAAATGTACACCGTGGATTACTATTTAGTCTTTAAAAATGAGTCCTAGACAACAATATGCATGACTGTGGAACATCTTATTCTAAGAGAAATTAGTCACAAGACAAATGTTACATAATTCCACTTATATTGCATCTACAATAGACAAACCCATAGACATAGGCCATAATGAAGGAGAGATGGGAAATTGTAGTTTAACATGTATAAAGTTTCAGTTACACAAAGGCGATAAGTTCTAGAACTCTGCTATGCAGCAGTGTACATGTAGTTAACATTACTGTAATAGGGGCCAATGCTGTGGTGCAGTGGGTAATGCCCTGGCCTGAAGCACCGGTATCCTGTACGGGCACCAGTTCGAGACCCAGCTGCTCCACTTCTGATCCTGCTCTCTGCTATGGCCTGGAAAAGCAGTAGAAGATGGTCCAGGTCCTTGGGCCCTACCCCCGCATGGGAGACCTGGAAGAAACTCGTGGATCCTGGCTTTGGATCAGTGCAGCTCCTGCCATTCTAGCCAATTGGGGAGCAAACCATCAGATGGAAGAGCTCTCTCTCCCTGCCCCTCCTCTTCTGTGTATCTCTGACTTTCAAACAAATAAATAAATCTTAAAAAACAATACTGTAATAGACATTTAAAAATTCAGTAAGAAAGTGGATCTACATTGTTTTTACACTAGAAAAAAATTATTATTTTGATAATTCGTATAAACAAATGATACAGAATTGTAGAGCAAACTAAGCTTGTCTCAATTTTCTCTATTTGAGGCATAACTTTAAGAATATCTCAATAGTTTCAATACAATGCCATGCTAGGTAGTGTATCCTACTCCAGAGTACACAAAGTTTACTACCTCCAGGCCCTAATTTTTGCTTGAGGATGAACTCACTCATGAACTATGGAGTCATTTGCTTCTTCTTAATTTTAAATGGATATTTCATCATTATTTTGTACTAAGTGTCCCATTCTCAAGGATGCTAGGTAAGAATTTTGGGAAAGCACATGAATCTGAGAGCATGAATTTTCTTTTGCCATTTGAGTCAGTGAACATTGTGTATCAGATCTTGGTAATAAAAAGAACATTAATAGCAAATTTAATGGTAGTTGTTTGCTGAACAAGATGCAAATTAAAAAAATAAAAGATCTGAAATGTCAATTGATTAAGAATTTATCAAAATGCTTATTTAAGTAAATATTTGATTAATGAAATATTTTAAAGTAGGTTATACATATAAGAAACTGTTTTTACTAAATACAAAAATCCCCATCATACTAGTTAATACCAGCACTAATGGGTGAACAACATTGAATATTAGTAAAACTAATTCCCCTCTACAATAAATACTTTTTTATTCCATATGATTGATAATTATCAGGTATGTGTTTTTTGTCAAAATATTGCTAATACTGGATTAATTTGCAATTAAAAAAATTCAGTATATAGAAGTAAATATCTAATTCCTTGATTCATCTAACCATTTATTCTGCTTTTACCCTGTGGAATAAAAACAGAAGTTTTCCTTCATATGACAACCCGTCAAACTCATCTACACTTTGATATTGGGATCAATGATTCTCAGACAACTTGAACAGCAAGACTGCATATGTTGTCAAATAATCTGAGAAATAGCTATGCATGCATTGAATACCAATGAACTTCAGCAGTGTAAGAATATTAAAGTGTGATAATGCCCTGTTCCCCTTGTCAAATATTCTCTCCCCTGGACTACACAATTCTATTTGCAATAGCCTTTATTTTTGTGACACGGTTTGCAACTTCTCCATTTCATCTTGCTCTGATTCCAGTATTGAGTTTAAATTTTTAGCAATCATAATGAAGTGTGCTACCCAGATACATAGTTATGATATCTTAAAAAATAATGATTTGAATTAACCCCTTCGGGAGAATGAAAGTTATTGTCTTAAAAGATAACTAAGCTAACTTTTTACATGAACTATTTTATTAAGTGGTTAACATGTATTTTGAAATTTCTGGATCAGTAGTTTATCCTGGACAGAAGAAATTAATTCATTCATATTTATCTATATACTTCTATTATTCATGTCTAATTATTTTCTTCATGGAGACTGTTATTAATATTATATTTAATTAATTCACTCATATCATTAACTCAATTTTTTTCTAAATTTATTTCTGTATTTGAAAAGCAAAATGACAGACACAAACAAACACACACACACACACACAAATATCTTCCATCCACTAGTTCACACCCCAAATGTCCATAACAACCAGGGCTGGGTGAGGAGAAATCCAGGAGTCAAGAATTCCTTCAGGGCTATCTGAAGTGGGTGGTGGGAACTCAAGTTTTTGAGCTGCTTCACATTGCATTAACAGGGAGCTTGACTGGAAGCAGAACAACCAGCACAGCAACTGGCACTCTTATCTGGGATGTTGGCATCCCAAGTGGTGGAGTGGCTTAACCTCTATACAATAGCCTTCCCTTACCAACTCAATTCAATTCACAAATTTTAACGGTCTTCTGTATTACTATCTAAGTTAAACGTATGCTCAATAGCAGAGGACTGGCTGGTACTTCATCAGCATCTTATCTCTAACTTGACCTCATTGTGATAATCGATTCTTTAATAATTCACCACATAGTTATCATCAACTTTTTATCATGAACTTTTATTAATAATTCTTATTATGATAATATGGCAAACCATCTAGTGATATACTGAACAAACATGAAATTAAACAATTGTTTTCCTGAAATCTGAAATGCACCCTTGAAAGAAAAGTAATCTACTCTAAGGTAGAAAGAATTGCAATAATGGGAAGAATATTCAAGGACTCTTAGGGCATAAAAAAAGGCAACTTGTTAGCATAAGTTGGTATCTTCAAATTTGTCTCTGGACTTAACTATGATTTAGTGTACTCTTTTGAACCATAAGTAAGGTAGCCCTATTAATGTTTAACTGATCTGTTTCCTTGATTTTTCCCAAAAAAATCATCTGTTTAATTTTTTTCTGCTTCTCTAATTCCTTGAATATACTTAAAGATTGAGCTCCATTATTTGTCTATTAAAACTATATATTTTGGACCGATTTCAACCACAAAAATTTTGCCCTATTTCTTGGTCCTGGTCACTTCTTCTCATGTTTACTTATGAAGTACTCTATCCTTACATAATTATAACTGTGTTTGGCATATATAAATACTTATTTTAATACTAAACTGGCCCTCTCTAACTGTGAGTTCAGCATCCACTGATTGAATCATCACAAAAGGAAATATTTTTAAAAAATTGCATCTGTATCAAACACAAATTTTTTCTGATGATAACCTAAACAATATGTGATAACTTTCACTGAGCATTTACTTTATAATCTAGAGATGATACAAAGTATATAACAAAGATATATGTATGTTACATACAAATATTACAACACTTTATATGTGGTATTTCAAAAACTGAATTTTCTGTTTTCAAGGGGTGCTAGAACCAATGTCGCATGGGTAATGAGGAATGACTATATTTTGAAAACATACTTAAATGCTAAGTCGAAGACAATTCAGCTGGAAATATATCAGAATTTTTATACTTTAGGCAGTAATTGGTGTAATTATCTTTTTGCTCAAGTGATTTTCCTGGTTAATATGATACCATACTTAAGAAATTTTAGCATCTCTCCAATCCACCCGAGAAAATATATCTATTTCAATATCATTCAACAGTTTTGAGATACTTTGACTTGATCAAATTTGAGGTACTAATGACTTTAATCTGTGAATTCCTTTGCAGTCAGTTCCTCCCATTTGACCTCCTTGTGCATATCTCCACAGAATAACCTATAATATACAAAATATTTTCAACTAGTATTTTCTAAATAAAGACAAACAGAACATATATTAACTACAAATAAAGCCACACCTACCACATTGCTGGAAAAGCAGTTGAAAAAAATCAAAACAAGCCAGATAAAAAAAGATATCATAAATGAACAAGAAAAAGAGCAACAGCTTTCTCACCAGAGACACTAAAACCCAGAAGCAAGTGGACAGCTTTTGTAAAGTGTTGAAAGAAAAAAAAACTATCTATGTTGAATGTTATAGCCAGTGAACAAAAAAGCTAAATTCAAAAATTAAAATGAAGGGCCCACATTGTAGTATGGGGGTAAAGACACTATCTGCAAAATTGTCATCGCAAATAGGCACCAGTTTAGTTATGGCTGCTGCACTTCCAATCCTCTGGACAGGCTACTGTCCTTACAAACCTTAGAAATAGACTATCCAGACATACTTTCCCTGTTAATCAACCTATACTCATGGCACCATGTGCGTTTACAGATGCCAACAATTCACTGTTTGGAATAGTGATCAAATCCTCAACAGAAAAAGATAAGATCCATGTAGAACCCCATGGAGGATCAGTACAGTTGGGAGAAATAAGGGCAATAGTCAAGGTTCTACTCCTTAGTCAAGATGGGCCAGTAAATATATTTTCGGACAGCAAATACTCAGTACAGATAGCAAAGACGATCCCTTTTGCAGTCTTTAACCCAACCAATAAGCCAATTGACCAGATGTTCACAACACTTAAGGAGCTAACCATTGCAGCCACTGGGGAGTGAACAAGTGTATGAAAAATCACTTTGTCTCTCCCCCTCTCTGTAGCTCTGCCTTTCAAATAATATTTTAAAAAATTAAAAATTGAAATAAAATAATATGAAAAATACTTTTTGAGATAAATGGAATTTGGATGTACAACACAAATTACAAGAATGATTTATGGATATATTAATATAAGATTAAGTAGACTTAAGACAAAAATATGCTGAGTTATAAAAGAGAACATAATCAGTCTTATAAAATGATTAATTTATCAAAAGGACATAAAACTCCAAATGTGTATGGGTTTAATAATAAAGTTTCAAAATATGCTAAACAAAAATGGACAAAGCTAAAAGGGCAGAGCAATACGTTATAGCCAGAAGTTATAAATTCTATCTTTTGAATAATCACTAAAGATAGGTATTTCAACACTATCAACCTTCTTAACTTATTAGGCATTGAAGATTTTTCCAGCCACTGTTTAATGTACACATTCTTTTCATGTTCACATGGAACATTCATGAATATACATCATATACTTGGGCATTGAAATATTCTCAACATTTTAAAGTAATTGAAGTCAGAATATGTTTTTAGACCCCAATGAATTAAAAATTAGTAAATAGCAGCAGCAAGATGTCTAGAAAAATCCCCAAATAATTTATGTTAAGCATCAGCCCTCTAATTAACTCATTCATCAAAGAAGGAAGTACAGAGAAAATTATGAAATATTCAGAAATGAAAGTTTATGAAAATAAAATGAATTTAATTTTGTGGGAGCTGATAAAGAAGTACTTATTTCTTAATATGCTTATATTAAAAAATAAGCATCTATGACCTTCCAAAGGCAAACCTCTCTGTAACAGATGGCCTCGACATCCACCGTCACTTTATATTTGACTGGGGCTTATCTATTGTTTGATGATGTATCACTGATACTTAACAGAATATAGTTATGTATGTCATTTGATGAAGGAAAACTGATACCAGTTTACTTCACAGAGGACTATAACAGGCAGACATAAAAATGCAAATGGTTTCTTACTAATGACTGGTTTTGAGAGTGATACTGTGGTGATGGATAGCTGGAAAGGAACAATTGTAGCTGCATTTTTGCTGAGGTCTTTGTAGTCCACAACGGCATTTGCCATGGCCAGGCAGGGCTCTGAAAGCTGGAAACAGTATTGCGTAGCGTCTCTTACCACAGCTAATTTTAAGTGTGGAAGTCTATATTACCCTGCCAGGGCTGCTGCAAGACAGAACCAAAGGGGGTTCCTTAAATAACAGAAATTCATTGCTTCACAGTTCTGAAGGCAGAGTCCAGACTGGCAGAGGTGGTTGCTTCTAAGTGTTGTGAGGAGGACTGTATCCCAAGATTCTCCCCCTTGCTTCTTTTCAGTTAATGATAATCTTAGGTACCCCTTGGTTTTCAGAAGCATCATACCTTAGTCTTCACTTGATGTTCTCCCTGTGGTCACATTCCAGGCTTTCAAAATACCAGCCATATTAGATTAAGCCCCATCCTAATGATCTCATTTTAACTTGATTAACAATATAAAGAGCCCATCTCCACACATGATTACATTCTGAATTACTGGGATTGAGGACTTCAATATAGGAGTCTGAGGTGGAAACATAGTTCACCCAATAACAAGAACTATTACGTTTTCTTCAGGAATAAGACACATAAAACTGTACAACCTGCAAAGGCTTTGTGAACTTACACAACTTGGTGTCTTCTTTCCTAGAAACCAAAACCAGAGTAATATTTGTAGCCAAATAATGTCCATTAGAGTACTTATTTAATTTTATAGCTTAGCAAAATAATAATAAGGACAAAGACAAATTTAAGGCATTGTTTGTTCAGATTTTGTAGGTAACTCAAGGATATTGGGAGTACCACCAGAGGAGGAAGAGCAGAGATCTGTTTCCTGACCTGGTTCTTATCTCTAATTCATTTGTACAGTTGGTTCTCTGCAGATCAGAAATTGGATTGTCTAATGTTTGGTCCATGGAACAGCCAAGTTCCTTCTGGGTTTTTTCATCCAACCATCTGTTGTTCTCTGAGTCCTTGTCTCTCTGAGCATTGATGGTTCATTTGATCTTATTAGTCTCCCAACTGTCAGCCATAAAGCACATGCATTCTCCCAGGAACTTTCTGAGTTCCAAACTGTCTAGCCTTTCATTGCTACTGGTCTTACTATCTGATTTCTTTTTTTGGAAACAAATCCTCCTTTCTCACAATGACCAGCATGTTCTGGGGACATTGGTTGATGAAAAACTCTGCCCCTTGTCTTTCAAATTGACATTTGTGCGAGTTTTAGTAACACAGACTACTCTGACATTGCCTTATCATGCTCAGTGTTTGCACCCAACTCAAGCTGAGCCTTTGATGGTCCCCAGTGAGCACACTCTGAGACTGACTCACATACTCTGGATGTAGCAGCCATCATACCCGGGCTATCTTCTACAGGGTTTGAGATCGCTATCTCAACAGTTCTGAAAGGCTCTGAGATGGGGCCTGTGTAATAAAATAAGATCAATTTAAGCTATATTTTTCTATATCTCTGACTTTAAAAGACAGTTCCTTTCTCATATCTTCCTTTATTTCTATTTATTTCTGGAGTTTTCCAATTAATGCTTTTGGATTGCAATTAATTATGGACAACTGAAATTGTAGAAAGCAAAACCACAGATAAACAAGACTACTAATGCACTAGTCAGTGTTTTTGAGGGCACTATTATGTTTCCTAAACTCAGTTAACTTTTTTTTTTTTTAAACAGGCAGAGTTAGACAGAGAGAGAGACAGAGAAAGGTCTTTCTTACGTTGGTTCACCCCCCAAATGGCTGCTACGACCAGTGTGCTGCACCAATCCGAAGCCAGGAGCCAGGCGCTTCCTCCTGGTCTCCCATGCGGGTGCAGGGCCCAAGCATTTGGGCCATCCTCCTCTGCCTTCCAGGGACACAGCAGAGAGCTGGACTGGAAGAGGGGCAACTGGGACAGAACCAGTGCCCCGACTGGGACTAGAACCCGGGGTGCCAGCACTGCAGGTTGAGGATTAGCCTAGTGAGCCGCAGTGCTAGCCTAAACTCAGTTAACTTTACCACTTGAAGTATGTCTTGGTGTCCTTTTTTACATACTTAAAACGTAAGTTAAACCAGTCTAATTTTTGAGATGTAATGATAGCAGCAGTAATTTTTAAAAGTTTGTTACTTTTGTTAACTTCTTTAGTAATTTTTAAAGATATTTATTTTAGCAATTTATTGATAATAATTGTACATATTTATGGACCACCGTGCAACATTTCATGTATGTACTGATCAAATCAGAGTGATTAACATTTCTCTTTTCTTGATATTATTTATCATTGATGCCCTATAAAATACTTCACCTCTTCCTCATAAAATATTTAATAGGTTATTATGACCTATAGCCCCTTAACTATGCTGAAATTTATTCCTTCAATCTAATTCTGATTTAGTATTTATTGTCTAAAATCTATCCCCCCTTCACCTTGAGTAGCTACTATTCTGTGTTTAGATTCCTCTTTTTTAAACTTTAATGTGTGAAATAGAACATCCATTATTGTTTGTGTCTGACTTATTTCACTTAACATGATGCCCTCCAGTTCATTCCCTTTTGCTTCAAGTGAAAGAATCTATTCTTCTCGATGGTATAATACTATTCTATGTTGTGTATATACCTTATTTTCTTTATCCATTAGTCTTATGGTGGGCATTTTAGTTGATTCTAAATCTTTACTATCATTCATAGTGTTACAACAAACATGGTAGAGCTGGTAACTCTTTGATAAAATTATACGTTGTGTTTTGGATATACACTTAATACTGTTGAAAAATTGTCATGCATTACACCAAATTCAGAAGCATTTTTATGTTGAGAATCAAAACAATTCCCTGGAAAACATCCTAGACTTAGAGGAAATCTGAATATTAAAGCTCTAAATTAAACATGACATATTGTCATTGGCTTATCTGTCTCTTCCTTTAATTACAGATATTTACATACTAATGACTATAAAACAGTTCTGAAGCTCTGTGCTAGCAGTGACTTCTTAAAAGTTTTTCTCTTCCATAAATGAATTATTGCTTTCTATACAATTTAAGTTTTGTGTTTTTAAACATCTTTATTGTATCTAAAAAATAATATAATACTGGCTTTCCATTCAATTATAACTGATGGTTCGTAATGCAATCCACGCTCCTATTCACACTCATCTACATTCATATTCATTCCATCTCACCTGCTAATATATTTATGTTTCAGCATACTCTGTATTTCCCTCCAGCTTCTTAAATCATCCATGCTACTTCTTTGGCTATTGTGGTATATAACATTTCTTCAGAGTAGTCAAGATTCTCCTCAGGTGAGGCTTCTTTTTTCCTCCTGGGAAAACTTGAATATAATTTTTGTTTAGTGACTGATTTTTATTATGCCCCTGTGCACAGCTCTAGCCCTGACTCAAAATTTTAGTTACTTTCTTGAGTTACATTTGGAAAATATGATCAGAATTCAATAAAATAAGTCTTTAGAATAAATTCAATATTTCTACCTCAGATACCATAATGCATATTTAGCAGAATTTTGATGTTGTTCATATCACTAAAATGTAGAGGATTTTTCAATCATGTATAATTTACCACTCTAAAAACCACTTACAAATAAATTTTATGTACAGTTTTATAAATAATTCTATGTTTGTTTTATTTTATTGTGTTTTCAATGTATATCTATAGCTGACCTCTTATTCATTTCTATGTAATTATCTTTGTCTTGGTTGCTCAAATCACCCAATAGATTATAAAAGAACTTACACAAAATAATATGACTTTAAATTAGCAAGTGAAAGCACCATCCAGTTACTTTTATAAAATGAATTTAATTGAAGGAGTGTTTATTCTGCTTACCGATTTAATGTGCACATCCCCTTGCTGCATATTGTCAGTTGTTGTTATTGTTCGCCTGCGTTCTTTTCCAATCACATGTTGGAAGCTGTGGGATGTGAACCCAAAAGACATACAACTGTGCAACCTAAAGTTCATGAAAAAATGAATTAAATGACATTACACATATCCATAAACTTTTTGAAGAAGCCTTGTGTTTTTTTCATGGTTTCCACAAGTGGGGATAATAATTCAATTTTCAGTGTTGAACAAGCCAGTTTAAACAGACACCATTATTTTAATTATATCGCATAATACAAAAAGTAGGGAAAAGAAACAAAGCATATTCAGTAGCCATGAATTATGAAATCTTGATAACTGAGAGTATCGTGCCAATGTATGAATCCTATCTGAAGTGTTGTGAATGCATAATTAATTAAAAGTAATCTAAAAATTCTACCCTCTGGGGCAAGTGTTGGGCCTAAGTTAACACTTTTTTGGGACACCAACAACCCAAATACAGTGCTTGTATTTGAGTCCCAACTCTGCCCCAGTTCCACCTTCCTCTTAATGAGTGTTCTGGGAGGCAGCAGGTGATAGCTTAATGGGTTGGTTGCCTACTGCCCATGCAGGAGACCTGGATTGTGTTCCCAGTTCCTGGCATTTGTCTTCTACCTGGAACATCACAGGCATTTGGGGAGTTAACCAGTGGATGGGAGCTGTCTTGCTTGCTCTCTCCCACTCTCAAATAAAAAAAAAAAAATGTATTTTTTTTCAAATTTGTCTTCACAGAGATCTTCCTACATAATTTATCTTCCCAAAATTAACCTCTATAGTTAAGAATTGCAAGGAAACATTTTAAATAATATTCAGTTGAGCTTTTGATCTAAACATTGATTTTTCTCCTCCAGATTGCATTAAAAATATTGCCAGGAAGTGGGTTATCAGGATAACAAAAAATTATTCTTGGCTGCAGTTATAACAGATTCCAGCATAATCCATTCACAATAAGGTGCAAAAATAATTCTTCATATGTCTGCATCCTGAATGTCTTTCTTGGCCATTCAAGATAGGTTGTCACCAGAAATAAAATCTTTTATTCAAAATGACAGGAAACAGAACTAGACAAAAAGAGGAAAGTAAGGGTAAAAGTGAGCACTTCAGCCTCATGTTTAAAGATGGGTAGAGGCACACTGTTTTTCTCTTTACAGATAATTATGGAAAAGATTTTCCAGTCCAGTGGCATAGCAGGTAAGGCTGCCACCTACAGTGCTAGCATCCCATATGGCCACTGGTTTGGACTTGGGTGCTCCACTTCGAATCCAGCTTTCTGCTATTGCCTGGGAAAACAATGGAAGATGGCCCAAGTTCTTGGGCCCTTGCACCTATCTGGGAGACCAGGAAAAATCTCTTGGCTCCTGGCTTCAGATTGGTGCAGTTCTGGCCATTGCGGCCAATTGGAGAGTGAACAGCGGATGGAAGACCTCTCTCTCTCTCTCTCTCTCTCTCTCTCTCTCTCTGCCTCTCCTTCTATCTGTGTGTAACACTGACTTTCAAATAAATAAATAAATCTTAAAAAAAAAGACTTTCAAACACTGAGTGTATGATTAATGAAGTAGTAATAGTAAACTAAAATCATTAGGTTTTGAAACTCTCTGTGTCTTAAAATTTCAATAGTTTTGGATCATAGTTACAACTGGTGAAACAAAAGCTGTGGGTTGGCATTGTAACACAGAGGGTAAAGCTTTTCACCAACTGCAATGCCGGCATCTCATGTAGGTGCCAGCTTGATCCCTACTCTACTTCCTATCTAGCTCCCTGCTAATGCCCTTGGGAAAGCAGTAAAGGGTGGCTCAAGTTCTTGGACCCTGCACTCATGGCTCCTGGCTTTGGCTTGGCCCTGCGTTGGCAGTTGTGAACATATGGGGAGTGAACCAGTGGATGAGAAATCATTTTCTGTTTCTCTCTCTCATTCTCTGTAGCTCTGCATTTCAAATAAATTAACTAAAAATCATTTTAAATATTCTAAAAAAGGTTTTCCATTCATATCTTCAAATCCCACACTATTCTTTGTTGTGGGAGAGTATAAGATACTCTGAATTGTTCACTAGAATTTAGTGGTGGAACAGGGAAGATCTCAACTTGGGGATTATCTTTGTTAGGACCAGTAGAATAAGTAGAAATACAGAATCTTTAGCTCCACCCATGACTTACAGAATAAGAAACTGATTTTTTTTTTTTTTTTTTGACAGACAGAGTTAGACAGTGAGAGAGAGACAGAGAGAAAGGCCTTCTTTTCTGTTGGTTCAATCCCCAAATGGCCGCTACAGCCAGCGCGCTGCGCCAATCCAAAGCCAGGAGCCAGGTGTTTCCTCCTGGTCTCCCATGCAGGTGCAGGCCCCAAGCACTTGGCCATCCTCCACTGCCTTCCCAGGCCACAGCAGAGAGCTGGACTGGAAGAGAAGCAACCGGGACAGAATCCGGCACCCCAACCAGGACTAGAACTCAGGGTACTGGCACCGCAGGCTGAGGATTAGCCTAGTGAGCCGTGGCGCCGGCAATAAACTGAATTTTAACTAGATCCTGAAGTGATACATGCCCACAGTGAAGTCAGGGAACTCTCCTGTAAGCCAAGTTCCATATGAACCACAAACGCTTCTGAATAGCAAATTCTCTGAGAAGCTGAACAACAATTTATTTGCTAGTTTTCATGAATATTTGGCAAAATGAGATCAAAGAAAGATCTAGCATCAAAAAGAGTTAACGAATTTTATTTTACAATTGGATTTGAAGTATCTGTTCATCCATACCTGCTGCACTAAATTCAAAACTGCATTTCATGGGTTACTAGCTTTCGTTTTCATCTATAGGGAGAATGAACAATTTTGGTGGATTTTATGGCAGATAAAATAAAAGTGTAATGAAGTGCTATACAATGGGTTATTATTTCTTTATCTATTCATACTGGGGTTTTAAAATTTTGAAGTTTGTTTCTGAAACCTGGTAAGTCCCTTAGAGCTGTATGAATGTAAAGCAATAGTAACAATTAGCTGTAGACTTGGATAATAACTTTTATTAAAAGAAAAAGAAAAGAAGAAGGAAACATTTGCAGAGTATTGTGTGTCTGTGTGTGTTTGCAGATTTCATAAGATATAGTTTACTACTTGAATGTTCTAAGAACATTCTTTGTGCTATTTAAATTCATGATCTGTTTATCTTTTATTAAATCTAAATTGTGCTATGAATTGAGTTAAAATACCTTATCACTGTTCATTAAGATAATTAAAATGCATCACATAATCTGTTTACTAGAAATGCAGGAGACATAATTATGATTACAGCAGCTTACTCACTATCACCAATTTTGAAAATCCACTAATTATGCATTTTATTTCTCACTCACTAACAAATATTGACCTTAGGTTCTGAGTGATTTCTAAATATATGTATCAACAGCAAGAATTTTTTCAATACTTTTCATGTATTATGAGCCTAAATCTTATAAATCCTTAAAATATATTTACCTTAAATATATTGCAAAATTGGCCAACAGGCACTTAAATATCATATAGACATGAGTTGATCATATAGGTTTACTAAATGGAGATTTTATATGTTTGTGATTAAAAACAATGGCTTCATTGCATCTGTAAATTGTATCCAAGCATGTGGGGTTCATGGCATTACATGCACAACACCCTTCGTCCCCACCTTCCACACTCTTTCTTGCCCTCCTTCATCACTCTTTCCTGCTTTCTTAGACACAAACTCAAGCAGACATAATTTATATACTGAAAAAAAAATGGTGCTAGCATTTGTTTATCATAGATTATAGTTAGAATAATGCCCAGGCACAAGAACTCATCATGTGCTAATGTATTTCTCTTTAGTGTGGGCATAAGAAAAGTATATTAAATTATGTTTGTGATTAGAAAACATATTTTGTTGCTTTTATGCATAGATTCTAGTTAACTAGCACATTGATTATAGAAGAAAAATACTTTATCATTACAAATATACAAATTTATATTCATGTGTAAACATTATATATCACAAAAATAATTAAGTACTCCAAGAAGTACAACAGGCTTTTCTTGCTTACCACACTAAATTTAGTATTTCTTAGAAAAATTTACTATTAATTTCATACCAACAAGAAAAAACATTTTTCTTCTAAATTTCATTCTCTATTTAACTGTGGTTTGAATGATTTCTCTTCAAACATTTTCAAATAAATATTTCTATTCTTTAGGTGCAAGTGCAGAAAGAAAAATAAAGTATTTAACATTTTCAATGAAAGTAATTTTTTAATAATGAGAACATTTTGTCATTTTCTTTTTTTTATTTGTATAGCTAACCTATCATTCAGGAATGTTGAAATAAGAAACCCAAAAGGGATTGTGAAGGAAGGAGAAGCAGTAAAAAGAAGAAATAGGTGAGAGGTCTGAGTAGAATGAAAAATATTCATTCCACAAGGAATGAATGAAGAACATAAACTTGCTACATCAAATGCCTTGTGGGGTAATATTAATACACTATAGAATGTGTGGCTTGCATACCAGCCACAATCACCTCTGGCAGCCTGTTAGTAATAGTGAATTATGGTCATCATTCCCACGTAGGAATTCCTGAAGCAAATCATTGAAGGACTCCAGAATCTGAGTATTCATAAGTTTTCCAGATCTTTTTTCTTCATACTAAATTTCTAGATACATTTCACTAGATCCTAATCAGGTCAAGATTATTCCTCATTTTATACCCAACATCAAGAAAAGTTTCAACTAAATTAAATTATTCCAGGTTGTACTGTTTTCAGTATACAGAGATTTCACTTATAATGTTAAATTATTTCCTGGAAGCATTATTTTTATGATATTATTATGACTGTGCGGCTTTATTTATTTTTTTTAATTGGGTCACTATCTGAATAAAATGCTGCCACATTTTATATGCTGGTTTCGTATACTACAGTTACTGAATGCATTGATTAGCTCTAAGGGTTACCTTTTGAATCTAGATTTTTTTACATATACGATCATGTCTATCACAAATAGAGAAAATTTTACTTCTTCCATCCTGATTTTAATGCCTTTCTTTCTTTTTCTTTTCTAATACCCTCACTAGTACTTCCAGTGCTATAGTGAATAGAAGTGGTATGATGAACACTCTTGTCTTCTTCAATATCTTAATGGAAAGCTTTCAGTTTTTCTTTATTAATTAAAATGTTAGCTTTGAGTTTGGGGGCTGGTGCTGTGGTGTAGATGGTAAAGCTGCTGCCTATAGTGCTGCCCATATGGACACTGGCTCGGGTTCCCAGCTACTCCACTTTTGACCCAGCTCTCTGCTATGGCCTGGAAAGCAGTGGAAGACGGCCCAAGTTCTTGGGTCCCTGTACCCACATGGGAGACCCAGAAGAAGCTCCTGACTCCTGGCTTCAGATCAGCACAGCTCCAGCTGTTGTGGCCAATTGGGCAGTGAATCAGTGGATGGAAGACCTCTCTCTCTCTCTCTCTCTCTCTCTCTCTCTCTCTCCACTCTCCTCTCTCTCTGCCTCTCTTTCTCTCTCTCTGTAACTCTTAATTTCTAATAAATAAATACATCTTTAAAAAAATAAAATGTTAGCTTTGGGTTTTTACCCAAAGATTTTTATTATGTAGAATCACACTCATTATATGCCAAAATTATTGAGAGCTTTTAATCCAACAAGAATGTTGGACTAAAGGGCACAAATAGATGAAAAATAACTCAAAGTCATAGATTAGAAGAGTTGATATTGTTAAAAGGGCATGAAAGCAACATATTAAAGTGTTATCCGTTTGCAGCAGCTTAATTCACAATAGTTAAGATATGGAATCAACCCAGATGTCCATCAACTAATGAACTGAATGTGAGGCACACACACACACACACATAAGTATATGTATACACACAAAAATATATGTACACACACACAAACACACACACATATATGTGTATATATATATGTATATGTATATATATGTATATAATGGGAAGCTACACAGCCAAAAAACAATAAGCCCTTTCTTTCCAAACAAAATGGATACAGTTGAAGATAGTTATTCTTAGCAGAAGAAGCCAGTACCAAAACAACAAATATATGTTTTCTCTCAGTTGTGGTATCTAACACATATACTAAAAAAAAAGTTATGTATATGAATGAAATTGATGCTTTGAGACTTGATTATTGTTTCTAGCCCTTGTCTATACTCCTGAGGAAAAGAGAATTTTCTACTTATTACTTATTGAATTATTCATTTTTTGATGATTGAGATTATGGTTAATTTAAAGTGTTCCCTTACAAAAATTAAAAAAAAAAGTAAGAAAGGAAGAAGGATAGTGGTAGTGATGATAGGATAGGAAGTATTATTCTTAAAACTTCATATATGAAATACATGAATTTTATTCCTTTTATATAAATACAGTTTCAGCACGTTTTATATAAAAATCCCAATTGTAATCTTTATAGAAATAGAAAAACTTATTCTAAGGCTCATAAGGAACCATAAATAAGTTCAAATAGCAAAAAATTGAGGAAAGAAGAATTCATTTAAAATTATACTACAAGATATAGGAACCAAAACAATATGGTAGAGTGGGCAGTTTGCTGCAGTCAGCAAAGCCATCACTTGGACATCTATTTCCCATATTGGAGTTCCTGTTCAAGTCCCTGTTACTCTGCTTTCGACCAAGCTTCCTGCTAATGGATCCTGATAGCAACAGATTATGTTGCAAGTGCTTGGTCTCCTGCAGCCACAAGGAAGACTCATGGGTGAGCCCCTGGCTCCTGATTTCTACTGGGTCCAGCCTTGGCTGTTATGGGCATTTGGGGACTGAATCACTGGATGGAAGATTCATTCTTTCTCTCTCTCTTTCTTTCTCTCTCTCTCTCTCTCTTCTCTCTCTCTTTCTTATTCTCTGTATCTCTTTCCAACCATGTGTAGGGGTGCTCTGTCTTTCAAGTAGATGGATATAAATAAATAGACATTAAAAATAATATGGTACTGGCATAAAACAGATGGATAGGTCAATGAAACAGAATAACAGTCCTGGAGAGAATATATATTCTTCCAGCAATTTCCTACGTTGGCCCAATCATAGTAGTGGTTTACTATTCATTTAGAATTAGAATTAACCCTTCTGATTTATGACGTCGCTTACAAGAAAATTGCACTTTAGGAGAAGTGAAGAAGAAAAACACCTTTTATGGCGAAGGCAGGTAAGTAACATAACTATAAAATATAAACAGCTATGTTTTGTGCTTTCATTTTATGATAAACATTGTTGTACTGTTAATTCTGTTAATATGGCCCCAGCCAAGTACTATTTTATGATCAACTGAGAACTGACATATCCTACAATTGTGGTTTTTCACAAGATTAAAGATCAACTGTGTTCAATTTCAAAGCTTAAACTTGATTATTGATTAAGAAATTGTATGTTGAAGAAATTTGCTCTATGGTATATAAAGAAACCAAAAAAATGTTGTCAACTTCTGACTGTAGAGAAGCTCCCTGTTTCAACTAGTCAGGCAGTCCATCTGCATGTAAACATTCAAAAAGTCCTTTACCAGCATTAAAAAATAACTGTTATTCTAAAAATAATACTTGCATACACACAAGCCCAATTCCTAAGTTTTATATTATGATTCACAGAATCTACATCTGCTTTTAATTTTCAGATTTATTTATTATTTTATTTGAAAAGTGGTTAGGCAATATTCATATTAAGGCTTTTTACCCTCAATTTTTGTAACAGTTGCTCCTGTCCCTGGTGAAACATTTGAAGTGAGTTTTCCCCATCTTTATTATGATTATAGAAACAGAAAAAACTGGCTGGCACTGCAGCTCACTAGTCTAATCCTCCGTCTGCGGCACCGGCACTCCGGGTTCTAGTCCCGGTTACTCCTCTTCCTGTCCAGCTCTCTGCTGTGGCCTGGGAAGGCAGTGGAGGATGGCTCAAGTGTCTGGGCCCTATACTCACATGGGAGACCAGCAGGAAGCACCTGGCTCCTGGCTTCGGATCGGTGCAGTGTGCCAGCCGCAATGCGAAGGCCATAGTGGCCATTTGGGGGATGAACCAACGGAAAAGGAAGACCTTTCCTTCTGTCTCTCTCTCCATCTAACTCTACCGGTCCAAAAAAAAAAAAAAGAAAGAAAAAAGAAACAGAAAAAAACTGTAAATACCATAGCGACTACAAAAACATTAAAGGTAATTTATATTGAATAATATTATGGATTCTGGTTATAAGGAATAAAAATCAATTTTAATAAATGGAAAAGTTGTAATTTAAAGCAAGGTTCCTATGTGATTTCTTTTAATTTAAGTGGTTCAGTGTAACTTCAAAAGGAAATAGTTAAAAGAATATTAATTAAGAATTATTCAAGACATGTGTTGTAGAAATAAATTTAATTTATCTTTTTTAGTTAAAAGTGTAACTTATCTTATAGATTGCAAATCAAGCAGCAGACCAAAGTGAGTATTTCAATTTATTTTGAAAATAATTTTATTAATATATTGAAATTAAGAGCTCTAATTAAAATTAGTTCTTCCTTTAAATATTATTTATTTATTTTTATTTGTTTGAAAGGTTGAGAAAAATAACAGAAAGAGAGAGAGAGAGAGAGAATGTTATATGCCCTGGTTCTGCCTTACACTGGGTACATTATCAGGAAGCCAGATTATCAATGCAAGTATGACTTGGTCCCTGGTACTCAGGTGTAGGATGCAATCATTCCTGCTAGAGGCTTAACTCACTATGCCATAGCCTCTCTCTCTCAAATTATTTTCTGACTAGAAAGTAAATATTGTCAATTTTTGTCAGGAGAAATTTGTATTAGATTGACTATGCAAGTTATTATGGGCTCATAGTGACGGATATTGATTTCTTTCTGTGTAATGACTGCTCATATAATGTGCTTTGAAATTACTGCATCGACTGCCATTTTATTTTTAAAAAATGCCAGATTTCTAAGGTAGTGAGTTGTTATCCTCATATACCTAAAAGGTAAAAACATGATAAAATTTATATGTAAAATAAATCATTGGGGTTGGCTGTTGTGTAACTGGAAAAGCCACTGCCTGCAGTTCCATCTACTGGTTCACAGCTCAAATGACAGAAATGGCCAGAGCTGGGCATCCCATATGGGCACTGGTTCTACTCCCAGCTGCTCCACTTGTGATTCAGCTCTCTGGTATGGCCTCAGAAGGCAAGGATGGAGAATGGGCCAGGTCCTTGGGCCCCTGTGCTGCCATGCGGGGCAGCCAGAGGAAGCTCCAGGATCCTGGCTTAGGATCTGCCCAGCTCTGGCCTTTGGGGCCATTTGGGGAGTGAACCAGCAGATGAAGACCTGTTTCTTTGCCTCTGCCTCTTTGTAACTCTACCTTTCAAATAAATAAAACTTTAAATCGATAAAAAAAAAATCACTACATGGAATTACAATTCTTTTCTTTTTTCTTTTTTCTTTTTTTTTTTTTCTTTTTTTTTGACAGGCAGAGTGGAGAGTGAGAGAGAGACAGAGAGAAAGGTCTTCCTTTTCTGTTGGTTCACCCCCCAGTGAACCCAGCACCGCGCTGATCCGAAGCCAGGAGCCAGGTGCTTCTCCTGGTCTCCCATGTGTGTGCAGGGCCCAAGGACTTGGGTCATCCTCCACTGCACTCCCGAGGCCACAGCAGAGAGCTGGACTAGAAGAGGAGCAACCGGGACAGAATCTGGCGCTCTGACTGGGACTAGAATCCGGGGTGCCAGAGCCACAGGCAGAAGATTAGCCTATTGAGCCACAAAATTACAATTTAAAAACATTTTTCTCTTGGGAGAAGGAGTTCATATACATTTTTTGTTTTCTCTCTCTCTCTCTCTTTTTTCTTTTGGTGCCCTTATTCAACTTAATACATTAACCTGTAACTGTTACAAATGTGGCAGAAGATAATAGATTCTTAAATAAAAGACAAAGAATATTATTACTTACAGCTCAGCAGCAGCTGTAGCCATCGTGAGAATATTTCTGTTAGTAATATTTGTCCCCACTTCTCACAGGGACAACATGAGGGAGTTCAGGTAAATGTCCATATTCAGTGTCTTTGATTCAGAGCTGAGGGATCCAAACCTGGAGAAACTACTCCTCTCATATAAAGCAGTTAATCAATCTATTCTGTGTCTTACATTGTAACAACTGTTCAAGTTTGCTAGAAACAACACTGTGAAATGGTGGTGGTAAAAATCTGTGGGGGACTTGTTTTCTTGGCATACTCAGTAAGACATAGTGAAACAAAAGAACCCTAAAGAAAATTTCTATTACTCTTTCACTAAAAAGTTTCCACCCTCCCAAATAATAAATACAGTTAATGTTTAACTTGATTAATAGCTGCAGCATACTTTGGAAAAACATTTAGAGTTCTAGTGATAAATGATTACATGTTCTTAAATGAAATCCTGGAGCAAGCATTTGGAACAGTTGTTTGAATGTCACTTAAGATGCTCACTGCCATATCGAGGTGCCTGATTTGAGTCCAGGCTGTGAATCTGACTTGACTTCTGCTAATGCACGCCGTTAGAGGCAGCAAATGATGGCTCAAATACTTTGATCTCTGCTATACATGTGGGAGAGCCAGACTGAATTCCAGGCTCCTGGCCTCAGCCTGACCCATCCTGGTTGTTGCAGTCATTTGCTAAGTGAACCATTGGATGCAAGATCTCTCTGTGGGTCTATTTCTTTGTTTCTTTCTTTAGCTATCTCTCCATCTTTCAAATAAAATAAAAATAAATTATTTTTAAATGAAGTTGTCTTATTTTAGAAAGAGACAACTTGAACAAAGTTTAAATAATTTAAACATCAATTAGTTTCATATTATCGATACACAAAATCCCAATTTTGTTAAGAAAGAAACTTAAATTGATATAGTAGGAGTTCATACAATTGCAAGGTTTGCTGATAACAGAAAAAAGTTATTAGTATAAAAATGGAGCAACTATGAAATTCTCTCTTAATTTCTCAAAAAATAGAACTGCCTCCTAGATGAATTTAAGAGAAAATATGTAATTAAATATCATGCTTTTGACATCTATATATATAATTCCTGCATGATGGATGATTACAAAAGGTTATACTTGCTACATAAATTGTTTTATAAGTAACAAAATTGCATTAACTTTGTGTATTTGGCTAAAATTTTAAAAGTATTCAAAGAGGCAATATGTGTTCTGAAAATAAATTTTGACTTTAATTTTTTTACTTTATTTTCAATACCAGGTAAAGCATGTGAAATTAAGCTATCTGTTTTAATTATGAAGAAGATGAAGCTCAAGTAATTTAAGTGCCTTAATTTCTAGAGTTGAATACTAGCTTGAAGAGGCAACATCACTAGAAGTGAACCTTTGAAGGGCTTAAAAGAATGATAAATCACATTATTTTTTCTCACTGGATTGGAATAATTAAGTATAAAAAACTAGAATAATTGGCAACTTGTTGCTGCTCTCTTATTTACAATATAAAGTATCATATTAACATCTATAGATTCCTTCTGATTGAATGGTAACTGTCAATTTAATGTTTATATATATATTTCACCATGATTTGTTAACTCTTTGGGAGTAAAAAACCTTGAATTCCAATTACTCCATGAAATATTACTTGATATTTTCTTTCTTTATTTCTCCTCTCTTTTGCTTGTTTAAACCATTTTAATTCCACAGGTTTTAATTCCTTGTCATGCTGACTTGGGCTAACCTTAAAAAGAAGCATCCTAGAGCCAAGTCTCCAGTCATTCATTGTATAAATAAATAAATAACAAATATATGGAAATAATTCTTATTAACGATAGGCTAAGACATTGAAGGAATATTTGGAAACTGACAGGAGATTAGAAGTCCCCAAAATCTGTGATACTGAAAGTAGTTCTAAGATCTATTTCTATTTTTTATGAGAGCTTTCCTGAACACATTATTTAAATTACTTCAATCGTTTACTTGAACATCTTGCTCTCTATTTCTTCAATCATTTAACACCTTCAAGTACACAACATGACTTACTCAGTTGCTTCATTATGTGTATGTTGCATAGTTTATTCTCCTCCACTAAATGGAGATTCTGTGAAGGCAGGGTTTTTTATTGTTTTGTTTACAGTTGCTTCCTATTTTACCTAAATTCAAAAGTAAAAGTCAGTTAAATTTTCTAAAATGAGACCTAGCAAGACAAAATAAAGATTATAGGAAACATCAAAAAATCTGTTCTTATTTGAGAAGAGGGAATGAAAGAAAGGTAAACATAGCTCAGGTACATAAGTAATTTATTATATTTTAAAAAGAACTGCATGCATTTATTTTAGAAATCAAATAATGCTGATTTTTAAAGAATCAGGCCATTATATGACATAGGTGCAGTGTATGAAAACTGAAACAGATGACATTTACATTGGTTAACAGGCTAATTAAAGGGTGTTAATAATCACAGTGCATGAAATTGATTAACAACATAATACTTCATTTTTTATGTAAAAAGGAGCAGGACTTTTTATTCAAAGATCAAAGAGAGTGAAGTTTATTTTTTCAGACATGTTTAAAAATCCCTTTTGTGGGTAGTTGCTTTTTCTTTTTATATGAATATGTATATTTTAAGCAGAAAGAAAGAGAAATTTGAATTTCTTTAAAATTGTGCTAAATTAAGAGTTTGAAAACCTACAAATGGCCAGTCTAAATTATTTTATAGCCACAGGAATGAACACATACAGATGAAAGAGATTGCCTATTTGTTGAAATAAATTTTTCAATATGCTCCCCTTTTAAAGTCTATCTGAACACCATGACGTTAAAAGGAATTCATGCTAACTTGCTTTGCATTGTTCTGCTTCAAATTGGCTTGAAGAGAATGAAAAACACCGTGAACTTGTCAGTATCCTTATCCTGGAATCTTCATTTATCTTGTTATTTTTCAGTGACAGAAAACGATATTCTAAATCTCCTCTCTCCACTTCCTAGTCTATGTTTTTATCTTGCGTATTCCTTCATACAGACATTTTAGACTATTGGAACGGTACAAAATACTTGAAGGAGCTATGACTTTTCATTCATTCATTCGGTCCACACAGGAACCAAGACAAATGGCTACACATTTCACTGAACATTTTTTTCATTTGGAAAAAGGATATAAATGGAAATATTTTAACTTTATTTTTAACAATAAATAAATTTATAAAAGGTGGCCATGACATATCCTATATGGTCAATAAGAATTCACTCTGTTCCACTTCTATTCTCAATTCTACAAACACCAATTCTCTCATAATAAATAATTCCTCTTTTTAAACTTTTCTACTGGATCCAATGAAGTCAATTAGTGTAATCTAGGTTTTATGATTTATTATTCTCTAAAAATCATTTTTATTTTAATAGCTCTAAATAAATATGTTGAAGCAAAATAAAAAGATGAACATTCATGGAATACAAGTACTAGCTTGTGACTTGCAGATGGAACAATAGTGCTTAAAAATCGCTCCTCTTCCAGTCCAGCTCTCTGCTGTGGCCTGGGAGTGCAGTGGAGGATGGCCCAGATTCTTGGGCCCTGCACCCACATGGGAGACGAGGAGGAAGCACCTTGCTCCTGGCTTCGGATCGGTGCAGCGCGCCAGCCGTAGAAGCCACTTGAGGGGTGAACCTATGGAAAGGAAGACCTTTCTCTCTGTCTCTCTCTCTCTCTCACTGTCTAACTCTGCCTGTCAAAAAAATTGAAAAAAAAGTTATAGTCAATTTTATTCTGCTTATACTTCAGTCAATGGTATCTATTGCATGCTTTTTACTTGTTTTTAATTTATTTTTACTTATTCATTGAGTTACTTTTTGAGGAGATGAGATTGAATTTATCTTTCAAAGGAGAGTTAGGTTGAAAGATGAGGTAAACCTACATGGTAGAATCTACTTGGTAGAATATATTGCATGAATGTTAATTAAGATTACACTACATGACTACATGTGCGATGTACTTCTAGTCACAGAGAAAGACTAAAAGGGTGAAAATAGAAAAAATAGACACATTTCCCATAGGAAATATTTCTAATAAGGACAAAAATGAAAAGAACTGGGAGTCATAGATAGATCTATATCTTAAAATTGTCAGTTTAGGGGTACAGTTGGTTAAGTCAGTGCTTGTCATGCTAGCATTTCATATGAATACCATTTTGAGTCCCGGGTGCTCCATTTCTAATTCAGTACCCTGCTAACATGCCTGAGACAGCAATGGAAGATGGCTTCCTGCCACCCACATAGGAGAAGCTAATGGAGCTTTAGCCTTAGGGCTTTCCTCTTTCCAGTCTAGCTATAATAGCCATTTGTGGAGTTGATCAGCGATAGAAGATCTCTCTCTCTGGGGGCTGGTGCTGTGCCAAAGCAAATTAAACTGCTGACTGAAGTGCCAGCATCACATATGGGCACCAATTCCTGTCAGTCCTGGCTGCTCTACTCTGATCCAGCTCCCTGCTAATGCATTTTGGAAAACAGTGAAAGATGGCTCAGCTCCCTGGGGAACTCTGACCCACGTGGTAGAACCAGATGAAATCAGCCTGACCCAGCCTTGACTGATGTGCTCATTTGTGGAGTGACCCAACAGATGGAAGACCTCTCTCTCACACTTTCTCTGTCCATCTCTCTCTCCCTTTATAACTCTGATTTTCAAATAAATAAATGAATTGTAAATAAAAAAATTCTGTCTGCCCCTCTCTGTAATTCTGTCTTTCAAATAAATAAACTACATCTTTAAAAAGTGCGTATCATTTGGAGATTGAGTCTTCATTTTACAAATGATAAAATGGAAACAGAGCATTTAAAATAGATAATTTAAAGTTTATTCTGACCATGCAAAGTAAATACAGGTTACCTATACCAGATGCCAATGAATCTGATAAAAGAATTCATGTAAAATGTTTAGCTAACTGCTAAAGACAGAAATAGGCTATAAGAGTATAAAATTTCATTAGGAGCAAATACCACTTTGGTTTATGCCTATTCATAAGCTCTTTATAAACTACTCTAGGCACACACAAGAAAGATGATGGTATCATCTGTGGTCCAGGCAGGCCTCAGGGTGAAGTGCAACTGCTGTCAACACTACTGGTAGCTCCAGGCCTCTCCTCTGCACTCTCCATTGTGTTTAAGGACTTCACCATACTGGAATGGGGCAAAACTCATTACAGTTGTGACACTGGTATAGATCATTGCTGTCAGATAAAGCCATGGATTATTAAATACCACCTGTTTATTACTGAGGAAGATAAGATGGTATCACTGAGAAAATCTCAATTCCAAGACAGATCACCTTCCTATTACTGAGCCTGAGCAAGAACAACAGGACAGTATTTCCAACAAAAGGGTGGCAAGAACTCAGTGACAAAAAATAATAATAGAATGCTAATCTTCTCCAGAATAATGCACAGATTCAATGCATTTCCAATCACATCCCAGCAGTGATACTTTACAGCATAGAGTAGACTCTAGCCGGGCGTGGTGGCGCGCACCTGTAGTCCCAGCTACTTGGGAGGCTGAGGCCAGAGGATCGCTTGAGTCCAGGAGTTCTGGGCTGTTGGGCATTATGCCGATCAGGTGTCCGCACTAAGTTCAGCATCAATATGGTGACCTCCCGGAAGAGTAGACTCTAACAATCATATGGATAGACAAATGAATTAAAATAGCAAAAAGAATTTTGGTAAAAACAAAGGTGGATAACTCAAATGCTTCAATTCAAAGATTTCTGATAAATTATAATGATCAAGGAATTGCATTAAGACACAAAGATAATGAGGCATAAATAATGGTGACAATTGAAGTAAGTTTCTGCTGTTGTTATGTTTATCCCAAAATACCTATGTTATCCCAATACAACAATGTGACTGATGGCATCCTAAGAAGAGGTGTTTAGGACATGAGGGCTCCATCTTCATTTAAGAATTCGATTATAAACCCTTATAATGGCAGAAGTATCATATTAATCGCAAATTCAAAAAATAAGCAATCAAATAAAGTTTCGAAAAAGCACACAGGATGTTAATTAGTTTATCTTGTCCTCTTGTGAATCTCACTTGGTTTGTGGGATGACACAGAAAGAAGCTCCTTGTCATGTGACAGTGCCTTGATATTGGAATTCCTTTCCACCAAAACTGTGAGAAAGAAATGTATTTTCCTTATGTGTTATCCAGTCTCTGGTATTCTGTGGCAGCTGAGGGGACGGCCAAGTAGGGTCAGCAACGTTGCAGGCAGAACTGTAAATTTCTTGTTAGAGATGCCACCTGCCTTTACCTGGCCAGCTCTCCACCTAGGCCAGCTAAGTAATGAAAGTCAAGAGAGTGCCTTCCACTAGGAGGTTCACACCTCCCTTAGGATGTACCCCATGTGAAGAGATAGATAGGTCTGGGCCTCTTAACTTACAAGGCCTAAAGCCCAACAGATTATTATCAAACTCATCTGTCAGGTTCTATTTGCCTCTCAATCAGAAAACTTAATTGTAGCTTCGACAGAACCTTTCTTAGCTCCTCTAATAATGACTCTGTCCTTTGTTCTAGACCCTGTCTAGCACACTTGGGCCTCATTCCTTCGTAATCATAACCTCTACTCTACCACCAATGGCTCTACTCCCAATCTGTATGTACAGATGGTCCTCTTCCCCACTTAATGCTGTATAATTGTTCAGACCTGGTTAATGCCACTCTTAGGATCATTGGTTACTATCCTCACCCTGTCTTTTATGACCTTGTCTAAATATGATCAGAGTTGGCGAACTTGGAAGGCTTCCATAGCCTTGGCAACTCATGACAAGAGCCTAGGGTGGTTACTGGCGCCATAAACTAGAGTGTCAATTTGTTGGGTCAACAACAGGAGTCACTGTGCACTTACTCACCATGTAAGATCTCTGTCCTTAATGTGCTGTTCATTGTGACTTAATGCTATAACTAGTACTCAAACAGTATATTTCACCCTGTGTTTCTATGTGGGTGCAAACTGTTGAAATCTTTACTTAATATATACTAAATTGATCTTCTGTATATAAAGAGAATTGAAAATGAATCTTGATGTGAATGGAAGGGGAGAGGGAGTGGGAGAGGAGAGGGTTGTGGGTGGGAGGGAAGTTGTGGGAGGGGGAAGCCATTGTAATCCATAAGCTGTACATTGGAAATTTATATTCATTAAATAAAAGTTAAAACAAACAAACAAACAAAAAAATAAAGCATATGCATTACTTTTTCTATAACAATATTTTAGTGGATGGAATTTAATCTATAGTTACTTTGTTATTTGTGTTCAATTAACCTCTTAATGTCTAATATATTTAGGTATAAAATATATTGCATCTTGCAGTTTTTAATAGATAACTGTTTTTTGTGATCTTGGCTACCTTAAAAGGATTATTAAGGGGCTGGCGCTGTGGCATACTGGGTAAAGCCACCACCTTCAGTGCTTGCATCCCATGTGGACGCCAGTTCGAGTCCCAGCTGCTCCACTTCCCATTCAGCTCTCTTCCATGGCCTGAGAGAGCAGTAGAAGATGACCCAAGTCCTTGGGCTCCTGAACCCTCCTGGAAAGACCCGGAGGAGGCTCCAATTGTTGTGGCCATCTTAGGAGTGAACCAGTGGGTAAAAGACCTCTCTTTCTGCCTCTCCTTCTCTCTCTGTGTAACTGACTTACAAATAAATAAATCTTTAAAATAAAAGGATTATTAAGCCTCATATTTTATGAGTTTACATATTGTTCTAAAGAGTTATATGCAATATAAACAGTGAGAAAGATAAAACAGCAAACAATTATTCTAATGTTTCCATTATTTTATTTAAAAGCAACAAAATAATGGATAAAATAATACAAAAAATTTAATGATTATCTTTTTACTCACTTCTGAATTTATTTCCATCCAGTTTTGTTTTTGGAATCATAAAATGCTTTTAAGTATCAAAATTGTTACAGAATTAATGTTAAGGCTAAAACCTATTACAGAATTTTGTCCTTTCTAGATTAAATGTTTATAAATTTATAAGCTATTGTACAGAGTATCGACAATTTTCAGAAACAATGTTTGTTGGCATGTATGCATGTGTGTCACACAATATCAGCTTTTATTTTATAAAGAAAAGGAAAGAAGTTTGTCTGTACTTAGAGATTGAATTCCTAGTGAATAGGCCAAGTATTCCATTGTGAATAAATCTGGACTCCAGTCATTAATGTTTTCACATAAAAGGCAAAGTACAAAACAAAAATTAACTCACCTTATCAGAGCATTGATCACAAAGGATGCAATGATCAAAGAGGAAACAAAAAAACAACAACAAAAAAAAACCTACACAGATTTTCTAGCACTATAAATTTTCAATTAAAATTTCCTAAATCTTGGAGCTGATGTTGTGACCTGGCATGTAAAACCATTTCCTGGAACACTGTCATCCTATAATGGTGAAGGTTTGAGTCTCGGTTGCTCCACTTCCAATCTAACACCCTTCTAATGGGCCTGAGAAAACAGCAGAAGGTGGCCCAAGTACTTGGACCCCTCTCACACATGGGAGACCTGGAAAAAGGTTCTGGCTCCCAACTTCAGACTGTCCCAGCTCAGGCCATTGTGGCCATTTGGGTAGTGAAAAAGTAGATGAAAGATATCTCTCTCTCTCTCTGTCTCTGTCTCGGTCTCTCTCTCTCTTTCTCTTTCTCTCTCTCTCTTTTTCTCTCTTTCTCCATGTAATGAACTGTCATTCAGATAAATAAATGAATTTTTAAAATTCTTAATCATTAAATTGTTGCATGTTTTATTTAATATAATGCTATTATTTTATTTTTTATTAAACTTTTATTTAATGAATATAAATTTCCAAAGTACAGCTTATGGGTTACAATGGCTTCCCCCCTCCCATAACTTCCCTCCTGCCCGCAACCCTCCCCTTTCCCACGCCCTTTCCCCTTCCATCCACATCAAGATTCATTTTCAATTCTCTTTATATACAGAAGATCAGTTTAGTATATATTAGGTAAAGATTTCAACAGTTTGCCCATATAGCAACATCAAGTGATAAAACTACCATTGGAGTACTAGTTATAGCATTAAATAACAATGTACAGCACATTAAAGACAGATATCCTACATAATATTTTTTAATTAATTAATTTTCTATGCCATTTCCATTTTAACACCAGGTTGTTGTTTTTTTTTTTTTCATTTCCAATTCTCTTTATATACAGACGATCAATTCAGTATATAATTAGTAAAGACCTCATCAGTTTGTACCCACACAGAAACACAAAGTATAAAAATACTGTTTCAGTACTAGTTATAGCATCACTTCACATTAGACAACACATTAAGGACAGATCCCACATGGGATGTAAGTACACAGTGACTCCTGTTGCTGACTTAACAATTTGACACTCCTGTTCATGGTGTCAGTAATCTCCCTAGGCTCTAGTCATGAGTTGCCAGGGCTATGGAAGCCTTTAGAGTTCGCTGACTTTGATCTTATTCTGATAGGGTCATAGTCAAAGTGGAAGTTCTCTCCTCCCTTTGGAGAAAGGTACCTCCTTCTTTGATGGCCCCGTTCTTTCCACTGGGATCTCACTCACAAAGATCATTCATTTAGGTCTTTTTTTTTTTTTTCCATGATATCTTGGCTTTCCATGCCTACTATACTCTCATGGGCTCTTCAGCCAGATCCGAATGCCTTAATGGCTGATTCTGAGGCCAGAGTGTTGTTTAGGACATCTGCCATTCTATGAGTCTGCTGTGTATCCCGCTTCCCATGTTGGATCCTTCTCTCCCTTTTTGATTCTATCAGTTAGTATTAGCAGACACTTGTCTTGTTTGTGTGATCCCTTTGACTCTTAGACCTATCAGAGCCATCAATTGTGAGCTGAAATTGATCACTTGGACTAGTGCGATGGCATTGGTACATGCCACCTTGATGGGATTGTGTTGGAATCCCCTGGCACATTTCTAACTCCACCATTTGCGGCAAGTCAGATTGTGCATGTCCCAAATTGTACATCTCCTCCCTCTCTTATTCCCACTCTTATATTTAACAGGGATCACTTTTCAGTTAAAATTTAAAAACCTAAGAATAATGGTGTGTTAATTACAGAGTTCAACCACTAGTACTAGAATAACAACTACAACAACAACAACAAATACTAAAAAGGATAAAGTATTACATTGTACATCTAGAGTCAGGACAAGAGCTGATCAGGTCATAGTTTCTTATAGTGTCCATTTCACTTCCACAGGTTTCTATTATTTTAAAAGAATATTGCATGTCAGTACATAAAGAAACAAACTTCCCTGGGAGGATAAATTTATCTTGTTCCATCAGTGAACCACAGGTAAGAAGAAGCTCTCCACACAAATCTTCATCCTATGACAAAGTTCTCATAGCTACTCAGTTCTCAATACAGAAGTTGTCACTTAATATAATACTTGTCTGGGGTAACATAGTCATCACATAATCACAAGTATTATAAATGAGTCAATAGAATGATAATTTAACATCTCCCCCAAAATTCTGAACAGATAAGAAACATTAAGAAGATCTTGATAAGAGAGGAAATTTTATTCAAAAGGTTTTAATTTGTTTTGAATGATGCACTGAATTTTCATGTATTTGAGGAAAAACTGTTTACTAGAGTCAGAATGTGCTTACTAATTCATGCAAAATTGTCTGCTCTTCATGGAAGTTCAACTTTCCATTTGTGTTGTATTTGCTGTAGTCACCAAGATAAAAAATATGAAAACAGTGCTGATGTAATTACAATTATGAGCCATAAGGCTTTGCACACTGATGAAAAAAGAAACCTTTCCTTCTACCCAGATCATTAACAATGCTGCAACAATAACAATTTTCACCCTCATGATCACAAGAAATATCATTCATTCTTTCTTCTGCATTCTCTACGTTATCTGTCATTTATTGGTCAGCAGTAATTTACATGAAAAGCAAATGAGAGTTTTTTTTTTGATATGGTCATTAATTTTAATGCAACAGATTCTAAAATACTGAAAGCTGCTTTAGTTTAAATGTAAGATGATAAAGCAATCCAAGCACAAAATCAATATACAGACACTCTGCTGATTTGTTAAAGTATTTGGCAATTTATAAAAATCTATTTAAAGCTATTTGCTAATAAAATGTGAACTTTCTACCTTAAGCAAATTAAAACCAAACATACTCATTTTTTGATCAAAAAAAGAGAATACTGGGACTCTTATGGTTGCAGGTAATAAAATAGTCATACTCAAGCACCAAATGGTACAATCCAGATTATTAGCTGAGTTTCCCAAAGTTTTGTTTAGTTTATTATCTACTTTCTAGTATTTTTCTGTTTGAGATTACATATTTAATTAGCTAGCTTCCACATTAGCTTTGACATGACATATTTAGTTTATTTTGTTTCAGTATGTACTTTCTTTAGGAGCAGCAATATTGTATAGAAGACATTATTAAGTGTAACTGTGCAGAAAGATTCCTCATACTGCTAAAATTATGCATACATGGAAGCTGTTTGCCTTTTAATTTGTTGTAACATTGTTATTAAATGAATTTCTGTATCAGTCACATGCAGAAGCTTAACAGAAGACTGGATGAGTTTGTTGAGGAACTGAAATGTATCTTCCTTAATGCTGCTTTTAATATGATAGAGAAGAATAAAATAAACATAATAAATTTTATAAATAAACTGATCTTATGTTTATATTATGATAAGTTATTATTTTTCTCATTGATGTTTTAAAATATGGAAATTGAAATCTGATAAAAATGGTGAATGATGTAATGTTCCTAAGTTTCTATTTGCATTTTCGGAGACAATTACAAACATTTCAATAGTCAACAATAGAATTGGATCAGGAGGCATGCAGATATTTATTTATGACTGGTGTGTAACAGAGTAATTACATAATAAACATCTGTAACTATGCCTTTCAAATAAATAAATAAATCTTAAAAAAAGAAGGAACTTGTGGATGGGAGATCTCTCTTTTTCACTCTCTCTCTCTCTCTCTCTGTTGGTGTGTGTGTGTGTGTGTGTGGTTTTGTGTGTTTTTCTGACTTTTTTTTAAAGGTTTATATATTTATTTGAAAGTCAGAGATACAGAAAGAGAGAGAGACATAGAGAGAGAGAATCTTCCATGCATTGGTTCATTCTCCAAATGGCTGCAACTGCCGGACTGGACCAGGCCAAAACCAGTAACCTGGAGCTTCTTTTCGGTCTCCCATGTGGGTTGCACTGACCCAAGTGCTTGGACCATCATCTACATCATCTACTTCTTTCCCAGGTGCATTAGCAGGGAGCTGGATTGGAAGTGGGGAAGCCAGGACTCCAACCAGTGCGCATATGGATTGCCAGCATTGTAGATAGAGGCTTAACATTCTATGCCACAGCACTGGCCCCATTTCTCTGACTTTCAAGTACATTTTAAAACATTTATAAAGCTACCCTCAGTAAAATTAATTGGAAAAGGAATTCTTTAAAAAATAGAATGAAATTGAAATTTCTCAATAGAAGACATACAAATGACCAAGTTACATGAAAACTACCTGACATCTCCAAAATTTAGTGAAGTGTAAACCAAAGCTTCAATCTGATTAGAGTGAATATGACAAAAAGATAAAATAAAACAAATACTGGTGAAGGTTTTTTTGAAAGAAAATGCTTGAATGCTATTAATGGGAAGTAAATTAGTATATAGTTGTTGTGGGAGACAATATTGAAGCTATTCACAAAAATAAAAATAGACCTGTCACATACGTTCCAGGAATCTGGGTATATATCCAAGGAAATGACATCATTCTGTTGAAAAATATCTGTGCTCCTGTGTGTGCAGGACCACAATTCATAATAGTCAGAAGATGAAAATATAAATGTACATTAACTGATGAATGGATTGAAAAATACTATATATAGGAATGAATATTATTTAGCCATAAAATAGAAGTAATTCTGTCATTTTCAAGAACATGAATGTAAGAAAAATGTTATGTTAAGTAGAATAAACCAGGCACAGGAAAAAAATACTTACATTGCATGATCTTATTCATATGTATATTGGGAAAATTTCAATTTTTAAGTATTTGGGAGAAAAATAATAGTAATAAAAGGCTGAAGAGAAAGAAAGGAGAGGAAAAGATCAGTCAACATTTAGACAGAAAAATAAGTCCTGGTGCTCAGTTGTACAATAGTGAAACAGCAGATAATGATAATAGACTGTATATTCTTTAAAAAAAATCTATAGAAAAAAAGATATAAAATGTTCTCACTACAAAAATGATAAAAATTTGAAATGATGAGATAATAGATATGCTGATTGGAATGTCGCACAATGTATAAATGTATAGAAACACCACATGGTATTCCATAAATTGTACAATTCTTTATCTGCCAAGTTAAGAAGGAGAGAAAAAGAATCTACAAACTTAATGTTCTTTTCTTTGCTAAGAAAAGGTTCAAAGACAGTATTTTGACAGGTAAAACAGAAGAAATGAGCAAACTGTCATTTGAAAGAATGTGAGTGTTTGAAAAATGCTATACGGTCTATGATAAATAAACCAATATTCATAAATAAATTACAAAATAGAGAGAAGCATGACATAAGCCAAGCAAAATGGATTTTCCTCCTTCAAAGAAGTTCTCCTCTGTTTAAATGTCACTCATTGAAACAATTCTGCTCATGGAATTTCAACTTCTGTGAAACTGTGCGAATTAAAAAAAAAAAAACACACACACACAATTTGCAATTGCAATCAAAATACATGAAGAAACAAGGTGATTGGTCCAGAATTGACTATGTAAATAGGCAACAGAGGAACTGTCTTTATGGATAATAACTGCTAGCTTGGGTCTCTCAAATTCTTGACCAATCAACAAACGACCTGAATAGCACAACAAAATATTCAGAGATAAGAAATAACACTGAGAAAGAAGTCCTTTATAAAATACTAATTAGTGACAAGAATACAATGTTTTCCAAAGACTGTAATGTAGAACAGTTTATGAACGCCTCAACACCAATGCTGGTTCAAGGAATCTGACCAAATCTATACTGATTTTCTCACCTTCTTTCTTTTTAAATTAAAAAAAAAAAAAGCCAAAACAACTGTGATTCTCCCCAGAACAAAAGATAAGTAAACAAAATATAAGGAACATATGGATTAAAAGACAGATGCCAATAAACACAGATGCCTGAGAAGGAATGAGCCCAACAGCGAGGCTATACTAAAAACGCAAATGGATGGTGGATGCTAAATCATAGAATTATGCTACCAATAGCCACTCAATGGAAAATTATTAAGGAGATACACAACTCTACCCACTATCTGGGATTCTGTAAGCTATGTTGTTTTCATCAAAAGGGTCACCCCACTTACAACTGGTTTTGGTCCAGTGTTGCCTTTGCTAATTAACAACTTACATGTTTCAGAACTCAGCTTCTTGGAGTAACTGACCATGCAGGGGACACAGACGTTGTCAATGACCAAGACTGTTCCAGCTCACAAAGCAAATTTGCTAGATAGGATCAGCAGAGACCTCCAGAGCCTGGATAGGCAGGGGCTGCACTACACCCCTCATAAGCAGGAAGAAGTTGCAGAAGAAATGATTCGACGTTCATCAACTTCCCTTGGGATTAAGGGATGGAGTCTCTGAGGGGGGAATGAAGTAGGCAGGCATACAGGTTAAAATTGATTAGGTTTGTGAGCTGGAAGACCACACCTTTGCCACACCCCTGTGTGACCTCACGCCCTACCTGATACCTTCACCATATCCCAGTGTGACCTCATCCCCCTACCTGGCCACACCTGGTTGCCCAACAGACAATCAGGTTAATTAACCACTCCTCTTTGGAAGTGGGTTAAAAGCCTGGGACATGGTGTGTCCCTGCCCTTCTCTTCTTCCCTGGCCTCTTGCCAGGAGGGGCTCCTGTGGCCCTGCGCCTCCTGGGTGCGTAGCCTTCAGGTCATGTGCCCTAGGCTTCCTGGCCTAGATACTCCTTCACGTGGCTGGTTCCTGGTGCTTGGTATGAACCCAGATTTATCTCTCTCTCTTAATAAATCTCTCACTCTCCTGTGCTGGTATTTAGAATTCTTCTCTAAATATTAGGCAAGAACCCTCTTGGGCTTATTAATATTGAGGATTTCTTTTTTTTTTTTTTTTTTTTTTTTTGATGGGCAGAGTTAGGCAGTGAGAGAGAGAGAGAGACAGAGAGAAAGGTCTTCCTTTTTCCGTTGGTTTACCCCCCAAGTGGCCGCTACGGCAGTGCGCTGAGCCGATCCGAAGTCAGGAGCCAGGCGCTTCCACCTGGTCTTCCATGTGGGTGCAGGGCCCAAGGACCTGGGCCATCCTCCACTGCACTCCCTGGCCACAGCAGAGAGCTGGACTGGAAGAGGAGCAACCCAGACAGAATCCGGCACCCCGACTGGGACTAGAACCTGGGGTGCCGGAGCTGCAGGAGGAGCATTAGCCTAGTGAGCCACGGTGCCGGCCAATATTGAGGATTTCTTAATGAGCATATGGTGAAATCGCTTGGCACCCCAAATTCTGGTAGCATATGTGGCACCCCAGATAGCAGTTCTGGGGAACTTTATAGGGCCACGTTTTTGTATGAAATTTAGGGGGTCATGTCCGATTTCAAAAGCACAGAACTCAATTGTGGTCTGCAACCTGATGACCTGATCACTTCATCCACTACCTGCTCTCTCCTTACGTGTGCATTGGCAGGCAGTTAGAATCAGGAGCGTAGCTAGAACCTGGACTCAGGCACTCCAGTATGGGATGTGGGCACCCTATGTGAGGTCTTAGTTGCTGTGCTGAACTCCCACCCAATGAGAGATTTTATAAAAGTTCCTGGTGTATGAGTATTTATATGCTTCAACTTGTGCTTTTAATTTTCTTTTTCTTTTCTATGACCTGTAAATTAACAAATCACTACATGTCTTAAAATTCAGATTGCCTTGGATGTTCTGAAAACAGACTTTATTCTTCATTACCATGAAAATCCTTGTGTTAGTGGCAGATTTCCCTGGAGAACTTTGGTTAATTGACCTTTTAAAATTTCAGGCTCAATAATGCTTACTTCAAAAATTAAATTGTCTTCAATTGCAGAACTAGAAGAGACCTTAAAGTTCATCTAATTTGTGTTTTTCCTTTCATAGATGAGTTTAATTTACTTTTCTGAGGTCACATGGCTAATAAATGTAGAGCAAGAACCAGAATTCAGGTCTTACGATTCCCAGAACGGGCTCTGTTCTGTTTAGTTCTCTTTAAAATTTCCAAGCTGTACTTGTATGTGCATGCAAGCGCATCTGTGCAAGTTGTTTTCAGAAATTAATCAACTCCAATGTAAATCAATGTGTTTTTTTTTATAATCCTATAACTTCTCTCTATCCCAACATTTTCACCCTTAGCAGTTGGAAGGAATGCACTAAAACATAAATTTGATCTTAGCATTCCTAGACTCAAAACCCATCCACATATTTCACTGCTTTTAAGATGAAATCTAGGAGCTCTAGTCCTGTCTTGAATACCCTGTTCATCAGGATCTTGAAACATTCTCCATGCTTTTCTGCTAACGCTGTAACCCTCCCTCACAACTTCTGAAGATCACTGGCCTTCTTTCCTTCGTTAAAGGCTCTAGGCTCTTCTTTGACCTCTCTGCTTAAAATTATCTTCCCATCCCATCCCATCATGTGTTACCTATCTCCTTCCCTCTGTCCCTCCTTCCATCCTTCCATTCCTTCCATTAACTAAATCCTTCCTTCCATTCTTCCTTCCTTCACTTATTAATTTATCAAGAACTTGTCAACTCTGTACTGTGCTGGGTCAAGGCACCAGGGGATACCTTGGCGGGTGAAATTCCAAACACAATGTCATTATAGCCTTGATCCTCCACGTGAATGCTCCTGTGTTTCCTCCTCCTTATAGTTTTCTAAGTGGGAAAACTGTAATGTTGACCGCAAGAAATGATCAAGTATCATAACATGTATTTTTGATATATTTACACCAAATATTGTTTACATTTGTAGAAGCAGAATTGCCCTTAATGTTCAACTTTGTATTCTTTTGTCCGTTTTACAAACTTTGAAAGTCAGTTTAACAAGTTATTAATTCTTCATATAACATTTAACAAATGTTGCATAAGACTAGCATTATTTTTCATTTCTTGCTTTTTGAAATTTACTGTCTCCTGGTATTTAACATCATTAGCCACATAATAATATGATTTTTTGTAGAAATATATACATATTCATTTTTGTTTTCCATATTTTAAAAATGACTCATTTGACAATAACGAGGAGATAAGAGGGACATAGCACAATTAAAATATATTTGAGGCAATTATTCTGGTTATCTAATGAACATGGTGAATCCAGATTGTGGTTTAGTAGATGTCCAGTATTTTGCATCATTAATAGTATACATAGATATGTATATTCGGCTTCACTTAAAGTAGTGCAAGAGATTCTTATACAAATGAACTGTTTTGAAGAGACAAACTCAATTTGCACATCCATTAGCATTTGTGACCTCTTTGTTTAATGAATTTCAGTATGCTTCAATATTTACAGGTGCATCCGGAGAACAGAGTTCCTATCTTCATCCTTGCTGTAGGTGACTGAAAGCAGGTTGCAGTGCAGAGGCTTTGTTTATTAGCAGATGTGAAGAAAATGCACTTGTTCATTTGATGAAATTGTTAGGTTTGTATTAGGAGTCTGCAGAAAATCTCTCTGTCACTCTCTCTCTCTCTTCATATATATATATTTATATATATATATACAGTATATGTATATATATATATATATATATATATATATATATACACACACACATAACTGTAGGGAAGGCCAGCAAACTGGAAACTCAGGAAGTATTTCCTTCTTTTACAAGAAAACATAGGAGTATGAAAATATTTTTTGCAGACTTTAAGCTTCATTAATTCAGAGAAAGTTATATTTGTGCTGATGCATTAGTGGTATTTAACTGGGGCAGCAGAAGTTCCATTCTGGATGGAAAATCCTGAAGAATTCTTTAGTACCTTAGCGTTAGGACTCTGAAATACTTCTAATCAACACCACATACTTCACAAGTAATAGTCTCATTTTGACTTTCACTGTCCTATTGATGGATGGCGGATTTGTGTTTGCTATCTCTGGTGCATGGCACAGAGAAGCCCTTTTAGTTGGGTTCTTCATCATGAGGGCAGCAGACTGTTCAGGGCACAGGTTAAACTAATACCTATTTATATTACACTTCCTTAACTGAAGTGTTTTAAAATAAATGAGGAAATGCTTTAACTTGGCTATTTCTCCACTGGGGTAAGAATAAAATTATACAGCAAAACCAGCAGAATCTCTTTAATTTCACATCCACATGTACTTACAAACCAGCAAAATATATTTCTACTTTTTTTCCATTATTTTATCAGCTTCCTTCTCATAAAAAATTTAAAGAGAGGCATCTCATATTTACTATGGAATATTTTGTTAGGCTAAAGTTTGATGTATCCAACTTTTCAAGCTCCTTATTGATATCTGTACCAAATCAGAAATACTACATTAGAGATTGGATAGATCACTTTTAAGTCACTTTCTCCCTCTAGTACATTGTTCAGTTCTACATTGCTAACATAGGCAGGGAGCTAGCAAGAACAAAAAGTGCTGAGATTTGAGGGCACTCTTTTGATTTCCTGCCTGGCCTGCCACAATTCAGCTCTGGCCAATCTCCATGACAGCACCAGCTGACCTGAGCAGCAGCGCATGATGAATAACACAACAGCCACAGCTAGGCTATGTTGAACATCTCGGCTATGCACATGGCAGCATGGTCTGCACCATCCCAAACACCATGCACTGCACAAATTACCCTGCCATGCACTCCCCTCTTCCATGTAGCAGAAACTGTAACTTTCACAATGATGACACTTAACACCCAGCTCCTGCTAGGTATCTAAAATATGGTGATAGGCATCATCCCCACATGATCTTCAATTCATTATAATGTCATTATAAGAAAGATACCATGGGCCGGCGCCGTGGCTCAACAGGCTAATCCTCCGCCTTGCGGCGCCGGCACACCGGGTTCTAGTCCCGGTCGGGGCACCCATCCTGTCCCGGTTGCCCCTCTTCCAGGCCAGCTCTCTGCTGTGGCCAGGGAGTGCAGTGGAGGATGGCCCAAGTCCTTGGGTCCTGCACCCCATGGGAGACCAGGAGAAGCACCTGGCTCCTGCCATCGGAACAGCGCGGTGCGCCGGCCGCAGCGCGCTACCGCGGCGGCCATTGGAGGGTGAACCAACGGCAAAAGGAAGACCTTTCTCTCTGTCTCTCTCTCACTGTCCACTCTGCCTGTCAAAAATAAAAAAAAAAAAAAAAAAAAAAAGAAAGATACCATGGCCAACGCCCCCACTCCAATCATGCACTTGAAGGCATACACTTCTCAGATTTCCATAAAAGGGCAGGGAAGTGGGATATACTCAAGCTCTACTGCAGACACCGCATGGTATGCTTCAATATGTTTAAAAGGACAGCCAGAAACCTTGCTGATGGAATTACATTTTCTCTTGAGCTTGCTTATTAATATCCCTTAAATGTGTACTCTTGCTTTAAGGAAATCTGCTTTTCTGCAGATTTTTATCTGTATCTCTTTCTTTATTTTATTTTTTTAAATTTTTTTGACAGGCAGAGTGGACAGTGAGAAAGAGAGACAGAGAGAAAGGTCTTCCTTTGCCGTTGGTTCACCTTCCAATGGCCACCACGGCTGGCACGCTGCGGCCAGCGCACCGCGCTGATCCGATGGCAGGAGCCAGGTGCTTCTCCTGGTCTCCCATGGGGTGCAGGGCCCAAGGACTTGGGCCATCCTCCATTGCACTCCCGGGCCATAGCAGAGAGCTGACCTGGAAGAGGAGCAACTGGGACAGAATCTGGCACGCCGACCGGGACTAGAACCTGGTGTGCCAGCGCCGCAAGGCGGAGGATTAGCCTATTGAGCCGTGGCACTGGCCCTGTATCTTTTTCTTGAATACTTTATTGCACTGAGAGACAAAATCCTGGTCCAAGCCCAGCTAGGGAGACCTACAAAAACTGGCATCAATATTTATAATTATTATTAATATTCAAAGGAAATTTAAAGGGAAAATGCTTTTTTTTTCCATTACAACTTCATAGACAAATGTCCATAAAATATATATGTGAGGGATTTCCAAAGACTGAACACTTTTAGCATGACTAAAACCAAAAGCAAATTTAATTTTAACTGAATTTAGGAACACTAAGATATGCATATTCATGTTTCTAGGTTGATGTGAATATCACAGTTTAGTTCAGTGTGGAAGTGTGCTCCTCCAGCATTTATGTTCAACTTCTAACCTGACTGCTAGGAGCATGTGCTCTAAAGAATAAAGATAAATATATGACTGCTAATTGAAAAGCAGAATGGCTAAGCGTATGAGACGGGGTTGCACACATTCTCTCCCATCTAGTCAAAATGACCTTTATTTTATTGTGCATGCTGAGAAAGGTTAAAGCCAACAGTTGAGGAGGGTGCTTTAGTTAGAGTTGTTGAGGAAGGGCTCTCAGCTCTCTATGTTTTCCTCCAATTCTGATGAGACAGGGAGTGGTAGTGGCATTCTGACTTGGTGTTGCAGCTATTTTCACGTCTTTTTCTTTTCACAAGTAACACTGATTCTATAAGAGTTAACTGCCTCACAAACGGGAAGCAAAAAGAAAGTCTGTGGATGGACTTCTCTAAAAGTATTTATAAGGTATCTAGTACTGGGTATGCTGGTGGTACAAGTAAATATAACATCATTGTTAATATTACCTTCCTTTCCTCACTTGCAAATACACCAAAATGAATGAATTTTCAAAGTTTTAATGCATTGCAGATGTGAACTATTGTAATTCTAAGTGCCTTATATAAATCTTATTGTTTGCTTGAAGTATCTGAAAACAGCATATTTTAGTATTCCCATGATTTTCCACAAAGATTACTTCCTTCTGCAATAAAAACCTACAAAATTTATTCTAGATTGTCCTTGTAGAAAAGAGTTAGACATTTTCTTTAATGGCTCTAAAAAAGGACATCATTGATGTGCAATGAGGCAAGAAATAAACAATACTCGTTGAAATTAGTCAATCATCATGTCACAAATGGATAATAGGATTTTTATTTTGAGCCAATTTATTAATCAAATTACCCAATTAGTAAATTCTTTAGGAAGATGTTAAAATATTTTTGGAAGAACTGTAGACATGATTAAGGAAAATTCACTTTAAAGGTATTTTAACAAATTTTGTCCTTTCTAAGCTTACAAATATAGCTTTTGTTAGAAACTTCTTTGTTTCTTGAACCGCCAACAAGATATTTTAAGAAAATTTAATAAAAAAATGCAATTATTGGAGCAGGTGTTTAGTGCAATAGTTAAGACACCTGCATTCCGCCTCAGAGAAACTGTACCTGATTCCAGGCTCCAGTTCCTGACTCCAGCTTCCCACCATTGCAGACTCTGGGAGGGAATAATGATGCAATTCTTATCCTGTCCTCTTCACAGGAGACTTGATTGCACTCCAGGCCCCCAGTTTTGGACTTGGCTAAGTCCTCTTCATTTTAGACATCTGCAGAGTGAAAAGAGGATAAGCACATTTTCTGTCTCACTGCTTCACAATTACATAATTTTTAAAAAGAAATGTTTTTCCTAGCATACAAATAAGACCTCTTATTATCATTGTTCTTTCCTAAGAACACAACTTAGCCACAAGACATTAAGATGGTTTTTAGGAGGATAATGATTTGTTCTAGAAGCTAATTTGCCGATCATTTCACATGTGTCTCAAGTCAGACTCTCTGAGTTTGACTTCTATCTCTGGCTTCTGGGTCTAGCTTCTTGCTAATGCAGAAAAGGGGATACAGGAGTGATGGCTTCAGTAACTGGGCTCCTGCTTCTCATGTTATTTAGATAGGAACACTCTCTCTCTCTCTCTCTGTGTGTGTCTGCCTATCAAACAAATATTTTTAAATTCAAAAATAAAATTCAAGGGGCCGGCGCTGTGGCTCACTTGCTTAATTCACCTCCTGCAGCACCGACATCCCATATGGGCACTGGGTTCTAGTCCCTGTTGCTCCTCTTCTAGTTCAGTTCTCTGCTGTAGCCCGGGATGGCAGTGGAGAATGGCCCAGGTGCTTGGGCCCCCTGCATCTGCATGGGAGACCAGGAAGAAGCACCTGGCTCCTGGTTTCAAACTGGTGTAGCGCTTGCCATGGAGGCCATTAGGGGAGTGAACCAACAGAAGGGAGACCTGTCTCTCTGTCTCTCTCACTGTGTATAACTCTACTTGTCAAATAAATAAAATAAAAAATAAAAATAAAATAAAATTCAAAAACTAAAATGTTTTATGGATCTTTTAGGTTGATATAAAAAACATGAACAATACTGATTTTACCTAAAATAATGTTTTATCTTTTCTGTAGAAACCTAGGCCTTCAAAGAGATAATCCAAACACAATGTCACAGATTATGTGTACAGTGCAGTTTACCTGGAAGAGATATTGCGCTGGACAAAACTAGGCAATAGAGATTCTTACTCCACCAAGCCCTCATTTTTATATGCATGGGCTTTCACATGTAAGATAAATGTGCATGCACTTGTATAGTTGCAATTTGTTGTTAAGAAAAAGGATATCAAGCAGAGGATTTGCATTTATTGAGCTCATATCATCTCCGAAGTACTTTAATAGATGCTTCACATATATTATCTCCTTCAAGATTCAAGGAAAAAAAAAGGAAGCAGTGTTGACTATAATTTTCTGGAAAAATTTGCATCAAAATTTTAGACTTATGAAATAGAATTATATATTAGATTTTCAGTTATTAACAAGGCTATATTTGAAAAAATTTATGCTATAGAAAAGATTATTAGGAAATGGAGTTTCTCCTAATAGGTTACAGAAATTTAAATTGCTCCACATTTTTAAGGAGATTTGCAAGAGATATCTGCTTACTTTAAAAATGTACATTTTCTTTTTTAAAGATGTATTTATTTATTTGAAAGTCAGAGTTACACAGAAAGAGAAGGAGAGGCAGAGAGAGAGAAAGAGTGGTTTTCCATCCACTGGTTCATTCCCCAATTGGCCACAAAAGCCAGAGCAGTGCCAATCCAAAGCCAGGAACCAGGAGCTCCTCCAGCTCTCCTATGTGGGTGCAGGGGCCCAAGGACCTCTCCACTGCCTTCCCAGGCCTAGTGGAGAGCTGAATCAGAAGCAGAGCAGCTGGGTGTGGAACCGGCGCCCATTTGGGATGCTGGCACCACAGGCAGTGGCTTAACTCACTAAGCCACAGCACCAGCCTCCAAAAATGTACCTTTTAAAGGTATGTTTACTTAAAAGGCATGGTGAATGAGGATGTGGGGGAGGGAATGGAGAAAAGCAGAGAAAGAGTGAGATACCTTCCACCCACTGGTTCCCTACTCAAATGCCCACAACAGCCAGGGTTGAGCCAGAAGCCAATAACTCCATTCAGTCTCTTATATGGGAGGCAGAAACTCAAATATGAGGACCCTAATTTCCTGCTTCCAAGATATGGAAAGCTGAATTGGAAGCAGCGTAGGGATTTGGTAATTCAGGGACTCTAATATAGGGTACAGTTGTCTTAACCTGCTTACCATAATGCCAGTCCCTTTATATACATGTTAAGATTTATTCTCTTAGAGTAAATCCTAAAGAAATAAGGAGAATACAGGCAAATGTAGGATATTGGATTCTAGTAAAATAGGCACAATTGCAAACAGACTTGTTGCATAACATGGAAAATAATTTAAAAATTTTTACTCTCAACATGAGTGCCAGCCAATATATTGTTATTATCTATAGAAAGCATTAAATTTTAAAAGCAATATATTTGCAGCATGTGAAACCCATGTAAACTTTATTAACAAAAAACTATTAAATTACATGCATATATATTCTGTGCAAAAATTGTTCCAGAGTTATTTATATGAGTGAACACATTGTGGCAGGAAACAGATAAAACAGTTTAATTGCATGGATGCACTATAACATAATAATTAAAGTATATTTCCTTTTTAATTTTTATTTATTTATTTGAAAGAGTTACAAAGAGATAGAAGAAGAGGAAGAGAGAGAGAGAGAGAGAGAGAGAGAGAGAGAGAGAGGTCTTCTGTCCGTTGGTTCACTTCCCAGTTAGCCGCAACGGCCAGAGCTATGCCGTTCCAAAGCCAGGAGCAAGGAGCTTCTTCCAGGTCTCCTACGCAGGTGCAGGTGCCCAAGGACTTGGGCCATCTTGTATGCTTTCCCAGGTCATAGCAGAGAGCTGAATCGGAAGTGGAGCAGCCAGCTCTCTAACTGGCATTTCAGGCCAGGGCGTTAACCCCCTGCACCACAGAGCCGGCCCCTAAAGTATATTTCCTATAAAGTTCCATACTATCAGTTTTCTGTGCTGTAATACAAAATTACATTAAGCTGTCTTAATGTAAATATATAACATTCATATCATAAAATATATTTATTATGTATATATTAATTTATAAATATATTGAATTTTACAAATGGAGGAAAGTAGAAAATCAAACAATATGCCACTTATTCCTCCTTTCCACTACTCCTTAAAAATTTACTACACACATATATTTCTTAGGTAATCATATGTAATATGATTCAAGGAAGGGAAATTTAAGCAAAATAAAAAAATGATAATTGTACTTTGCATTTCCTATGAATTAAAGCCAGAAAGAATATGATTTGAATAACAGAGGAAACCTTGGTGAAGTTTCCAAACTGGCTCCCAACTTGAAGGTTTTGCTTGTGAGGACCAGGATAGTAACTACTGTACATTGTAATTAAAATGTCAGGAAAGCCTGGGGAAAATGGAGATCAAAGATCCTTCAGACAAAAAACAGCTACCATAAAGCAACAGCTTTCATATTTCTCAGATTTTACATTAATTAAAAAATGAATTTTATTATCAGACAAAATAAGACTTAACTAAAATGAAAAAAGAAAATTAAAAATACAAAGATTAGGGTCTTAACTCATAATCTTCTAAATAACTCATATATGATATTTTATAGTGACTTGAAAAGAGTGAATACAAAAGTGGTGCATGAGGTATAATCATAAATAATGAAATAAACAAACTAAAGGTGCTTATGAAATTTAAATATAATTGGGAATAAAGGTATCAGATTACCAAAAATAAAATTAAGAGCAGATTAGGGAAATGGGAAAAGTAAAAGATACCACATTTATTAGGCTTTTAAATGAAAAAAAAATATTAATTTAATTGAATTAGAGTTTTCATTTTTTAGATTTTTTACATATGCTAAATATGAACATTTTATTTTTTATACTTATTTATTTATGTGGATGGCAGAGTTACAGAGAGAGAGACAAAGAATGAGAGATCACACATCCACTGGTTCACTCCACAAATGGTTAGAACAGCCTGCACTGGATCAGGCCATTTCCAGGAGCCAGGGGCTTCTGGTCTCCCATGTGGGTCCGGGGACCCAAGTACCTGGGCCAGGTTGTGCTGCTTTTCATGTGCATTAGCAGGGAGCTGGATCAGAATAGAGCAAATGGGATGTTAGCATTGCAGGCAGCAGCTTAACCTGCTATACCATAATGCCATCCCCAAATATGAGCTCCTTAAGAGGACACATCTAGTGCATTGTTTTCAAATTTCTATTAAATAAAAGAGATATAAGAATAAATTGACCAGGGTAGTAAATTCCAATTATGGAAGTTTATGTATGTGTAACCACAAATTGTCTGATAGAAAAAAAAATAAGAACATAGAGTAATTCTTAGAATTTTACTTATTCATAATAAATAAAGATGATTAACATAAATAGATAACCTAGCATTGGCAAGGAAACAACTTTCAATTATATGATATATTTTTAAATATTTTATTTATTTTATTTGAGAGTTTGAGTTACAGACAGTAAGAGGGAGAGACAGAGAGAAAGGTCTTCCATCTGATGGTTCACTGCCTAATTGGCCACAATGACCCAAGCTGCGCAGATCGGAAGCCAGGAACCAGGTGCTTCTTCCTGGTCTCCCACGTGGGTGCAGGGGCCCAAGGACTTGAGCCATCTTCTACTGACCTCCCAGGCCACAGCAGAGAGCCAGACTGGAAGTGGAGGAGCCAGGGTTAGAACCGACACCCATATGGGATGCCAGTGCCACAGGTGGAAGATTAACCTACTGTGCCATGGCACTGGTCCCTAATTATAGGGTATTTTGAAGATACACATCTAAATTAAAATTATAAAAGAAGATTGAAAATGAAAGGATGGATAAATTTCTAATCAAAAAAGTGGATATGGAGATATTCAATGTTAACCAAACAACAAAAAAGTTATACATACAAAATAAATTGATTACCAATGTTGATATAATAACAAAACTTACATGATTGTGACTCAGAGGGCATGTTTTAAAACCAACATGGGAAAGCATTTAACATTGATCAATCAAAAAAGTTTAATTCCATAACCTGTAATTTCTTATCTCTATGAATAAAGCAAGAAGGTTATAATGAGCACAAAACCATAGATTATAAAAAGAAAAAATATAAACTAACCATGTGGAAGTTGTTATTTGCATGAAGATATAAATCAAACAAAAATTATTTATAAGAAAGATCAAGAAGAACATTGCCTATCAAAGTTTATGGATGATAAATGGAATAAAATTAAAAATTGTCAATAGCAAACTATTAACAGAGTAATTATATATACGACTATATATAAATATATTTATTAATAGGCTATATATTAATTATATATTAGACTATATATTTTTCTAATATAATAAAGGTCTAAATTTTTTTAGAAAATTGATAAACTCATTCCTAAAAATAATTTTCAAAAAATAAAAAGTATTCATCTAGACTTTACTACAATTTATGTTTAACATTATTGTAATCAACAGGCATTTATCACTTATGTAAAGATCTATGTACTGATAATGTTATTAAATTAATCTCCATCATCACAATCAGATATTGCTAAGTCAGTAGCCAATGCATCTGAACATGAGAAAAAGAAAAGAAGTTAAACAAATAATTTATCAATCTTGTGAGTTTTATTTAAGAGTAATGAAATTGGGTGTTTCCAAGATGGTGGAATAGCTACAGGATGATCTGATTTATGTGGGGCAAAATGAATATTTAAAAAAAGAGAGACTATATTCTCAGGATAAAGCTGTGGGAGAGTCATGGTGGGAGATTCTGTGAAAGCAGTGGAGGTGGTTTGGGCACATGCTGAGAGAGCAAATACACAACAGAAGACTGGCCAACTAGGATCCTGGAAGAAGGATGTCTGCCCCCCAAGCCAAATGAAAGGGGACTCCACAGGCCCATAGTGCTGCTAATATAATGGGAGGGGGAGCTTGGTGAACTGCTTTTGAAGTTCCATGCTAATCCCCCACAACAGCAGGTGACAGGTGAAAAAGAAAAAAAAAAAAAAAAGATGAAGTGACACACGTCTCTCTCCCTGAGTCCAGCAGGAGGGAGAGCTGATGCAACTTTTGCATACAGGTAGGTGGCAGCCACCACAGCTCCTGTGTGTGCACCCAGCAATAGTTGGGGTCCATTTCTACCCAGTGATCAAGGGCCACAGCAACTCAGAAGAAGGTGAGAAGGTCCTCCACTGAGCCAGTTGCACCATGCCAGCTGCCCTACAATGGGAGAGGAGGGGAAGTACTGCCTGCGGGACTCTCCTAGCCCAGCACAATTGAGAAGCGAACAGGGCTGCAAAGGGCAGGTACTTTGGGCACCTCTCAACCACAGATCTAACCAGAGAGAAAAACCTCTCTGGTTTCCCATTGACACCAAATCTGGTTGGGAGGACCACACACAGACAGCAACTCTGGGAACACCTTAGTTCCCTTATTTACAGGACTGGTTAGCCCCACTGGCACTCTATGATCTGGGGAGACCTGAGAGCTGGGTCTGAGAAAACAGTGACTGCACAACATAAAGCAGAATGTGCCTAGCTTCTGGGCAACCACAGAATGTTTATCTGTACTCTCTGAGCTCCTTGGTTGCCTATAGCAGCTCATAACAGAGGGAACTATGCTCACAGGAAAGACAACGCATGTCAAAAGCACAATTCATGGCCGGCACCATGGCTTAACAGGCTAATCCTCCACCTTGCGGTGCCGGCACAACAGGTTCTAGTCCTGGTTGGGGCATTGGATTCTATCCCGGTTGCCCCTCTTCCAGGCCAGCTCTCTGCTATGGCCCGGGAAAGCAGTGGAGGATGGCCCAAATCCTTGGGCCCTGCACCCGCATGGGAGACCAGGAGAAGCACCTGGCTCCTGGCTTTGGATCAGCACGATGCTCTGGCTGCAGCGGCCATTGGAGGGTGAACCAACGGCAAAAAGGAAGACCTTTCTCTCTCTCTCACTATCCACTCTGTCTGTCAAAATAAATAAATAAATAAATAAATAAATAAGCACAATTCATAAAGTGGTGTGAATGAGTGCAGAGCCAACTGGGGACTAACACCTTGGCATTCCTCAGCTCAGAGAACAGCTGGCCTCACCAATAGGGGTGATAATTCCTCTCCATCCAGTTAACCAGAGGAGAGCTACCATGCCCAAATATGGTTTTATCCTAGATATTCGCCCCACCTTGGAATACTGATTAGAGTACCCTGGCCATACCCAGCATGGTATTCACTGAAAGTGTGGACATCCCACTAAGCCACAGAGACTCAGATCAAAGATAAAAGCCACCAGACCAAAAAAAATCTACAAATGCTGAAAAATGTAGGCAAAAATTCAATAAACAAGAATAAGACACTATGAGCCTCCCAAAGGAACACCACAACATTTCAATATTAGAATGTGAAGATGAAGAGATAGAGGAAATGCCAGAAATGGAATTCGAAAAACTAATTATCAAATTACTCAGAAGCAATCAGAATCAATTTCATGAACTAAAGAAAACTATGTATGATATGAATGAAAAATGTTCCCATAAAATTGAGACCTTAAAGAGAAATCAAAATGAAATACTGGAAATGAAGATTCAATAGATCAAATAAAACATACATAGAAATGTCTTAACAACAGAGTCAGTGAGGCAGAAGTAAAAATATCTTAGCTAGAAGACAAATCTATGGAAATTTTACAGTCAGATCATAAATAGAAGAAATTAAAAAATAAAAACAATGTTGGAGATCTAAAGGATACCATCAAATGACACAACATATGGGTCTTAGGATTTCTTGAAGGTATGGAAAGAGAGAAAGATTAAAAGGTCTTTTTAGTGGAATAATAACAGAAAAATTCCCTAATTTGAGAAAGAAAAGGACATCCAAGTAAAGGAAGCACACCAAACTCCCAATAGACACGACCAGAAAAGATCTTCAACATGACACATTGTAGTCATACTGTCCACAATAAAACATAAAGAAAATATTCTAAAATGTGCACAAGAGAAATACCAGATTACCTTCAGAGGATCTCAAATTAGGCTCACAGCTGACTTCTCATCAGAAACTCTACAGCCTAGCAGAGAATACGAGATGTATTCCAAGACTTTAAAAAAAAAAATGGCTGTAAACCCAAATACTGTACCCTGCAAAGCTCTCATATATGAATGAAGGTGAAATAAATACCTAACATAACAAATAGAAGTTGAAAGAATTTGTCACCACACTTCCAGTCTTACAAAAGATGTTTAAAGAGATGCTACACACAGAAACATGGTCATTACTATGAAAGAAGGTGAAGGCAAAAATCTCCCAGTAAAAGAACAAATGGAAATCCAAAGTGAACATTAAGAATATTTATAAAAGAATTGCAGGGAAAAGTCATTATTTATCAATAGTTACCTTGAATGTAAATGGCCTCAACTCCCTAGTTAAAAGATACAGACTGGCTGAGTGGATTAAAAAGCAAAATCTATCTATCAGCTGCCCACAAGGAACATACTGCACCAAGAAAGAAACTCGCAGACTGAAAGTGAAAGAATGGAAAAAGATATTCCATGCTAACAGGCCGGCGCAACGGCTCACTAGGCTAATCCTCCGCCTTGCGGCACCGGCACACCGGGTTCTAGTCCCAGTCAGGGCACCGATCCTGTCCCGGTTGCCCATCTTCCAGGCCAGCTCTCTGCAGTGGCCAGGGAGTGCAGTGGAGGATGGCTCAAGTCCTTGGGCCCTGCACCCACATGGGAGACCAGGAGAAGCACCTGGCTCCTGCCATCGGATCAGCGCAGTGCGCCGGCCGCAGTGCGCCAACCGCGGCGGTCATTGGAGGGTGAACCAACGGCAAAAGGAAGACCTTTCTCTCTGTCTCTCTCTCACTGTCCACTCTGCCTGTCAAAAATAAAATTAAATAAATAAATAAATAAAAAATAAACAAAAAAAAAAGATATTCCATGCTAACAGAAACCAAAAAAGAGTTCCTGTAGCCATCCTAATATCAGACAGAACAGACTGACTCAAAAAAAGGGTTAAAAGAGACAAAGAAGAGCACTATGTAATAATTAATGGATCATTTCAACAGGAAAAAGTGACTATTATAAATGTATATGTACCTAACTACAGGGCACTTGGCTATTCAAAAGAAATGTTAATAGATCTAAAGGAAGACAGAGACTCAAATACAATAATAATGGGGACTTCAATACCCTACTTTCTGCAATGGACAGATCAAGCAGACAGAAATCAGCAAGAAAATGACAAAATTAATCAACACTATAGACCAAATGGACCTAATAGATATCTTCAGAACTTTCCATCCTACAGCCACAGAATACACATTCTTCTCACTAGTGCATGGAACTTTCTCTAGGACTGACCACATGCTAGTTCATAAAACAAGTCTCAGCAAATTCAAAAAAATCAAAATCATACCATGCATCTTCTCAGACCACTTGTAATGAAGTTGAAAATCAACAACTCAGGAAGCTCTAGAACATGTGCAGACACACGGAGACTGAACTACAAGCTTCTGAAAGAATAGTGAGTCATGGAAGAAATCAAAAATGAAAAGAAAAAATTTCTGGAAAGAAATGAAGATGACAATGCAACATGTCAAAACTTATAGGACACAGCAAAAGCCACCTTAAGAAGAAAGTTTATAGCAAGTGGTGTGTACATAAGGAAATTGGAAAGGCAACACATAAATGAGCTATGAGTGCATCTCAAAGAGGTGGAAAAACAACAGCAAACCAAACCCAAAACAAGTAGGAGAAAGGAAATAATTAAAATTAGAGAAGAAATCAACAAAATCAAAACAAACAAAAAAAAATAGAAAAGATTAGCAAAATGAAGAGCTGGTTCTTAAAAAAAAAAATTGACACACCATTGGCCCAGTTAAACAAAAGGATGTAGAAGACCCAAAATAATGAAATTAGAGATGAAAAAGGTAATGTAACATCAGACATCACAGAATCAAGAATGATAATCATAGATGCCTACAAAGAGCTGTATAGCAAAAATTCAGGAAACCTAGAAGAGATGGAAAGATTCCTGGTCACATACAGCCTACCTAATTTGAGCCATGAAGACAAAGAAAACCTAAACAAACTCACAACCAAGACAGAAATTGAATCAATAATAAAGGCTGTCCCAACAAAGAAAATCATAGGACCAGATAACTTCACTGCTGAATTCTACCAGACAGTTAAAGAAGAACTAACTCCAATTTTAAGCTATTCAATCAATGAAAAGGGAGGAAAGTCTCCCAAATTCTTTCTATGAAACCATAATCACCTTAATTCCTAAACCTGAAAAAGACAAAATAGAGAAGAAGAACTACAGACCAGTTTCACGGATGGACATAGACACAAAAATCCTCAACAAAATTTAACCAATTGAATATAATTACACCTCAGAAAGATCATTCACCTGGACCAAGTGGGATTTATACATGGTATGCAGGGATGTTTCAACATGTGCAAATCAAACAATGTGACGTCACATTAACAAATTGAAGAACAAAAATCATATGATTATCTCAATAGATGAAGAGAAAGCATTTGATGAAATACAACATTTCCTGATGAAAACTCTAAGCAAATTAGGTGTAGAAGAACATGCCTTATACAATCAAGGTAATTTATGACAAACCCATGACCAGCATCCTATTGAATGGGGATAAGTTGGAAGCATTCCCACTGAGATCCAGAACCAGACAAAGATGTGAACTCTCATCTTTCCTATTCAATAAAATCCTGGAAGGCAAGAAAAAGAAATCAAAGAGATACAAATCGGAAGGAGGAAGTCAAACTATACTTATTTGCAGATGACATGATTCTATATTTAGGGGATTCAAAAAACTCCACTAAGAGACTTTTGGAACTCAAAGAAGAGTTTGGTAAATTAGCAGGATATAAAATCAATGCACAAAAATCAACAGTCTTTGTATACAAAGCCAATGCCACAGCTGAAGAAGAACTTCTAAAATCAATTACATTCACAATGGCTACCAAGAAAATCGAATACCTTGGAATAAATTTAACCAAGGTTGTCAAAGATCTCTGTGATGAGAATTACAAAACATTAAAGAAATAAATAAAAGACAAAAAATTGAAAAAAACTTCCATGTTCATGCATTGGAAGAATTGATATCATCAAAATGTCCATACTACTAAAGCAATTCATGAATTAATTGTGATACCAATCTCTCTCTCTCTTTCTCTCTCTCTCTCTCTCTCTCTCTATCTATCTATCTCTCTGCCTCTCCTCTCTCTGTGTAACTCTGACTTTCAAATAAATAAATAAATCTTTAATAAATAAATAAATTTTAATAGCTACATACAACTAGTGGCTACCATATTGAACAACACAATCATTTAAATTTTTACATTAAAAACACTTAACATGCATGCATGGTAAATTTAGTGTAGCACAGTGCAGTATTTCCACACATATACCCAGTGGCATTATATTTTAGATGTTCAAGACAGTATTAAAAACAGCAAACTGTTTGGTTCGAAGTTATGGCATTGTAGGTAAAGCTGCTGACTGCAACACCAGGATGCCATTTGGGTGGCAGTTAATGATGGGGCTTCTCCACTTCCTGTCCAGCTCCCTGTTAATGGCCCAGAAAAGCAGTGGAAGGTGGCTCAAGTGTTCAGGCCCTAGCCATCCATGTGAGAGACCCAAGAAGCTCCTGGCTTCAGGCTGCCACAATCCTGGTTGTTGCAGTCATCTGGGGAGTGAACCAGTGGATGGAAGATATCCATTTCTCTCCCTTGTATCTCATGCATCTATATACAAAATAAAATTTTACTTACATATTATGCATTTTAGAATTTTATTAAAAATTCTGATTATCATTATATCATTATCCTTTTCTGTATCTTTGAGAAAATTTCCTAATATTTGTAAATATTATTTATTTTCAATTGACTCCCACATTGTATTTGTATTACTAATACCTAAAGGATGGAGAACTTTACAGTCTTTCAATTTCTGTTTGGTAATAGCTGACTCATTTAGTCATCACAGTTTTTTCAAAATTTTAGGGCTTTCATAATCTGAAATGAAAATTTTATGAAAAGAAACAAAAGTGAAGGGTTTCAGTGTCCAAAAAAATTGCTTTGGAAACTTCCTCCAACCAATGTTTTTTTCTTATAATATTTCAAGAAATACCCTAATGAATTTTATACAGTCATTAATAACAACTTCAAAAATATTAAAATAGTTATCTTAGTGTTTCAGTAGACTGATCATTACTGAAGATGTATGCATTTCCATAAAGCATAATTTATTAAAATAGGTTCAAAACATATTTCTCTGTGCTGTATCATTTATATATGCTTTATTTTCAAAGTTCAGATAATGGTAATATTTGAAAATGAGCACCCTTAATGGAGATTATTTCTAAGTAATAGTAGAATAAACTCATTTCAAATAAAATATTTCTCAGTGTTTAATGCTTTAAAATTTATTTTAATGAGGAAAATGAATGGATAATATTGTCACTATAAATGGCGCCCAGAAATAATTTTTGAAAACACTAATATTCATTTATTAAACTATAAAGTGAATACTCTTAAGTTTAGTGATGATAATTTCTTATAAAGTCACTTAATTTTAATATTAAAATGTCATTTAATAATTACATTTTAAATTCTATCATGTTGTATTTGATTATTAATATATTATTAATATAGTTATAGATGATCACATTACATATACTCATATATAAAAAATATTATACATATAGTATATGTATATTAATACACATATTTATAAATTATTGAGAAAATTGATTATATAAAATAGTAAGTTTAATCTTCATAATTGAATTGGCATAAAATTCTTACCACTACAACTTTATACTTTGACTTGATATTTATTTTATTGTTAAATTTCTGTAATTTGATGATATTGATTCTTCCAATTCAAGAGCATGGAAGATTTTTCCATTTTTTGGTATCCTCTTCTATTTCTTTCTTTAAGATTTTGTAATTCTCATCGTAGAGTTCTTTAACGTCCTTGGTTAAGTTTATTCCAAGGTATTTGATTGTTTTTGTGGCTATTGTGAATGGGATTGATCTTGGAAGTTCTTTCTCAGCCATGGCATTGCCTTTGTATACAAAGGCTGTTGATTTTTGTGCATTGATTTTATATCCTGCTACTTTGCCAAACTCTTGTATGAGTTCCAATAGTCTCTTAGTAGAGTTCTTTGGGTCCCCTAAATAAAGAATCATATCATCTGCAAAGAAGGATAGTTTGACTTCTTCCTTCCAAGTTTGTGTCCCTTTAATTTCTTGTCTTTTCTTTTCTTTTCTTTTTTTTTTTTTTTTTGACAGGCAGAGCAGACAGTGAGAGAGAGACAGAGAGAAAGGTCTTCCTTTTGCCATTGGTTCACCCTCCAATGGCCGCCGCGGTAGGCGCGCTGCGGCCGGCGCACCGCGCTGATCCGATGGCAGGAGCCAGGTGCTTATCCTGGTCTCCCATGGGGTGCAGGGCCCAAGGATTTGGGCCATCCTCCACTGCACTCCCTGGCCACAGCAGAGAGCTGGCCTGGAAGAGAGGCAACCGGGACAGGATGGGTGCCCCGACCGGGACTAGAACCCGGTGTGCAGGAGCCGCAAGGTGGAGGATTAGCCTAGTGAGCCGCGGCGCCGGCCTAATTTCTTTTTCTTGCCTAATAGCTCTGGCTAAAACTTCCAGAACTATATTGAATAGAAATGGTAAGAGTGGGCATCCCTGTCTGGTACCAGATCTCAGTGGAAATGCTTCTAACTTTTCCCCATTCAATAGGATACTGGCCATGGGTTTCTCATAAATTGCTTTAATTGCATTGAGGAATGTTTCTTCTATACCCAATTTGCTTAGAGTTTTCATCATGAAAGGGTGTTGTATTTTATCAAATGCTTTCTCTGCGTCCATTGAGAGAATCATTTGGTTTTTCTTCTGCAGTCTGTCAATGTGGTGTATCATATTGATTGTTTTGCAAACATTGAGCCATCCCTGCATACCAGGGATAAATCCCACTTTGTCTGGGTGGATGATCTTTCTGATGTGCTGTTGCATTCTATTGGCAATAATTTTATTGAGTATTTTTGCATCTATGTTTATCAGGGATATTGGTCTGTCATTTTCTTTCAATGCTGCATCTTTTTTCCGGCTTAGGGATTAAGGTGATGCTGGTATCATAGAAAGAATTTGGGAGGATTCCATATTTTTAGATTGTTCTGAATAGTTTGAGAAGAATTGGAGTTAGTTTTTCTTTAAATATCTGGTAGAATTCAACAGTGAATCCATCTGGTCCTGGGCTTTTCTTTGTTGGGAGGGCCTTTATTACTGTTTCAATTTCTCTGTCAGTTATGGGTCTGTTTAGGTTTTCTATGTCTTCATGGTTCAATTAACACACGATTATTCTTAGGTGTTGAAATTTAACTGAAAAGTGATTCCTGTTAAATATAAGAGTGGAAATAAGAGAGGGAGGAGATGTACAATTTGGGACAAGCTCAAGCTGACTTGCCCCAAATGGTAGTTAGAAACATGCCAGGGGATTCCAAATCAATCCCATCATGGTGGCATGTACCAATGCCATCTCACTAGTCCAAGTGATCAGATTCAGTTCACAATTGATGATACTGATAGGTCTAAGAGTCAAAGGGATCACATAAACTAGGCTAGTGTCTGCTAATACTGATAGAATAAAAAAGGGAGAGAACGATCCGACATGGGAAGCAGGATACACAGCAGACTCATAGAATGGCAGATGTCCTAAATAACACTCTGGCCTCAGAATCAGCCCTTAAGGCATTTGGATCTGGCTTTAGAGCCCATGAGAGTATTTTAGGCATGGAAAGCCAAGACACTCTGTCAAAAGAAAAAAAAAAAAAAAAAGAAGAGGACCTGAATGAAAGATCTCTGCGAGTGAGATCCCAGTATAAAGAATGGGCCATCAAAGAAGGAGGTACTTTTTTCTCTGAAGGGAGCAGTGAACCTCCACTTTGACTATGAACTTGTCTAAATAAGATCGAAGTTGGTGAACTCAAAAGGCTTCCATAGCCTTGGCACTCATGACAAGAGCCTAGGGAGGTTACTGATGCCATAAATAAGAGTGTCAAATTGTTAAGTCAACAACAAGAGTCACTGTGCACTTACTCATCATGTAGGATCTCTGTCCTTAATGTGTTGTTCAATGTGAATTAATGGTAAAACTAGTACTCAAACAGTACTTTACACTGTGTTTCTGTGTGAGTGCATACTGTTGAAATCTTTGCTTAATATATACTAAATTGATCTTCTGTATTTAAAGATAATTGAAAATGAATCGATGCAAATGGAATGGGAGAGGGAGCGGGAGAAGGGAGGATTGTGAGTGGGAGGAAGCTATGGGGGGCAAAATCCATTGTAATCCATAAACTGTACTTTGGAAATTTATATTTGCTAAATAAAAGTTAAAGAAAGTATCTGTAATTTGAATATTATCAGGATTCCACAATATTCACCTAGATTCAAAGTATTCTCACCCCTATTCATTTTTTTTTCCATGGTTGGATAGGGAAGTGATTCCCCACACACTGTTTTTGTCTGAAGATTTATTTATTTATTACTTATTTAGAGGAATAGTTAGAAAGAAAGAGGGAAAGACAGAGGGAGAGTGAGAGAGAGAGACACCGACACAGAGAGAGAGAGAGACATATTCATCTGCAGGTTTCTCCCCAAATGGCTGCAGGAATGGGGACTGGGCCAGGCCAAAGCCAGAAGCCTGGAATTCTATCAAGTTTTCCCATATGAGTGCAGGGGCACAAGGACTTACGTCCTCTTCCACTGCTTTCTCACGCGCACTAGCAGTGTGCTGCATCAGAAGCAGAGCAGCAAGAAATGAACCAGCACACATATAGGATGCCAGTTTTGCAGGCAGCAGCTTTTCCTGCTGTGCCGCAATGCTGGCCCCCAGATACTCTGCTTCATATCCAGCTTCCTACTTATGTGCCAGGAAAGGCAACAGAAAACAGCCTAAGTACTTGAGCCTGTTACCCATGTGGGAAATTATTATGAAGTTCTTGTTTCCTGGCTTCTGCTTGGCTCAGACCTGGCTGTTGCAGCCTATTGGGGAGTGACCCTCTAAGTGGAAGATAGCTATCCCTCTCTCTTTCTCTCTCTCTTAATCACTCTCTCATCCACTCAGAATCTCAAACAAACAAATAATCTTTATCAAAAAACAGAAAAGAATTCCTTTTGTCTACACATTCACTACTACTTTTATCAATTTAACTTTTGATACTGTTCATCATAGCTAGTGTGAGATAAGCTTATTTTGTGTTTTTCCTATGCATTTCTGAGATGATTGGTGATGTGTGGCATATTGTTATACAACTGTGGTTCATTTCCATTTTTTTGGGGGGGCGGGGGGGAATGTCTCTTCAGTTTCTCCAGACTTAAATTCAGTTGTTTTTAATATTGTGTTATAGGAATTCTTTAGATTTTTAAAAATATTAATCCTTTTTCAGATACATATATTGTAAATATTTCATCTTATCCAATAGGTTGGCTTTTCATTCTGTTCATTGTTTCCTTTGCTATGCAGACTTTTTTTTTCAACCTGAATATTCCACTATTTTTGCATTATTTGCCTCTGTTTTTGTTGTCATATACAAGCAATCATTGCCTAGATCAATCAAGAAACTTTAATCATAAATTTATTCTAGGATTTTTGTAGTTTGAGATATGAAAACTGTCTTTAATTTTTTAAAAAAATATTTTATTTATTTGAAAGAGCTACAGAGAGTGTTAGAGACACACACAGAGAGGTCTTCCATTTGCTGATTTTTTAATAGAAAGCTTTTATTTAATAAATATAAATTTTGTAAGTATAACTTTTGGATTGTAGCATTTCTTCCACCCATACCCACCCTCCTACCCCCAAAAATTCCACCTCCTACTCCCTCTCCCATCCCATTCTTCATTAAGATTCATTTTTCGTTATCTTTATATACAGAAGATCAACTCTATCTGCTGATTAACTCCCCAAATAGCCACGGTGGCTGCAGCTGAGCTTATCAAAAGCCAGGAGCCAGGAGCCAGGAGATTCCTCCGAGTCTCCCACATGGGTGCAGGGGCACAAGGACTTGGGCCATCCTGCATTGTTTTCTCAGGCACATTATCAGGGAGCTGAATTGGAAGTGCAGCAGCTGAGACTCAAACTGCACCCATTTGGGATGCCTTTCCTGTAGGCAGGGGCTTTAACCCACAATGCCACAGTGCTGGCCTCAAGTCTTTACTGTGTTAAGCTTAATTTAGATATGACCTCAGATCAAGTTACCCTCTTAATCCTCTCTGATCAGCCTTTGGTGAGGGTCTTCCAGTTGATTCATAATATGGCAATGCCATCACATTATGTGAGTGCATGAAAGAGAGACAACAGGATAGAAGATGAAGTTGTGGAACATTGTGAGAAAACTAAACTCACTTCAGAACCCACACTTGCGGTCAATCCATTCCTGCTGGAGCAAGAACTCAATCCCACAGCAAATGAATAAATTTCTCCTAATGAACTCACCATATCTTAAATGAACCACCTCTGAACACTTCCACATTGAAGATAAAGACTCAACATGAGTTTTGATGGAAACAAAACATATTCAACTATAGCACTGTGTGTGTGTCTGTGTGTGTGTATGAGACAGAGAGAGAGAGAGAGAATGAGAAAGAGAGTGTATTTTTGGAATTTCCTATTTCCTTTCAATGGACTGTGTGTTTTTATTCTTGTATTTATTTGGCTAACTGTATAATATAACTGAAAATTAGTAATTATGACTGCTCCATATTTATTCTTCTTACTCAGTATTAGTTTATTGACACTGTTGCTCTATGCACTTTTAAAAATTTTTCTGTTTGTGAAAATGTCCTTTGGAATTTTTATGGGTTTTGTGTGAAATTAGTATATCACTATATATAACAAGGACATTTCAGGAACATTAAATCTTCTGAACCATGAACAAAGATACCTTTCTATTTACTTGTGTCTTTGTCAGTTTGTTTCATCAATGCTTTAGTGTACAAAAAGTATTTTACCTCCTTGATTTTTTCTAAATATTTTATTCTATTTTAAGGTATTGTAAATGGGATTATTTTCTTAGTATCTTTTGCAAATAGTCCATTGTCAGTCTATAGAAACCCAACTGATTTATGTAGGCTGATTTTGGATTCTGCAACTCTTCTGAATGTATATATCAGTTTTAGTAGTTTTTAGATGGACTCTTTTGACAATTTTTATGATATAAAATCATTCCATCTATGAATAGAGGCTGTTTAGCTCATTCTATACCAAACTGAGTGCCCATGCTTTATTTTTCGTGATTAATTACTCCAATTGAGATTTTCAGTTATATGTTGAATTGAAGTAATAAGAGCAAGTGATCTTTGCTCATGATTTTTGGGAAAGTTTTCAGTTTTATTTTTGAATATGCTAGTTTATGTATTGTTACTTTAACTTAAATACCCAAAAGGAGCATCTTTGGTGGAGGAAAAGGCTTATTTCATCCTACAGTTAGAAGGTTCACAGTTTGGACCCTATTAATCTGGCATCTAGTGGAGGCTGACCATGGCAGTGCAGGTGCCAAAGAACAACCACAAGGATAGCTACAAAACGGAGAGAAACTCTAGGCTGAATTTGGGTGAAAGAACTTGTCCTGTCATGAGAGATTTCTTCTGTGGGTTGAAGACCTCTCAGCAGGATCACCTGTCAGACAACATAATTAAATAAGCTCTCCACTGTTAATCCATTAACTGCTACTATAAAGACTTCTGAGTTTAAACAGTTCCATTAGTTGGGAGCCAGTTCCTTTTCAAATTATAATCTCTGGCTTTCCAAAACTCATGTTTCTCTCACATGCAACATATATTCATTCCATTAAATCTTAACTGAATCCAATATTAATGTAAAAGTCCATAGGCTCAATTCTCTTCTAAGAGTCAAGACTTGCGGGTGCTGTTGGCATAGTGGGCTAAGCCTCTGTATATAGTGCCAGCATCCTATATGGGTGCCGGTTCTAGTCCCCGCTGCTCCTCTTCCTATCCAACATCTCTGCAGATGGCCTGGGAAAGCAGTGGAAGATATTCTGGGTGCTTACGTCCCTGCTCCCATGTGGGACACCTAGATGAAGCTCCTGGCTCTTGGATTCAGAAGAGCCCAGCTCCAGTCTTTGCGGCCATTTAGGGAGTGAACTAGTGGGTGGAAGACCTATCTATGTCTCTCTCTCTCTGTTTGTAATTCTACCTCACATATAAATAAATAAAATCTTAAGTAAAAAAGACTCAAGGCAATTTCACTGAACTGTAAAACCTCTCCCCATCCCCATACAACCAAAACTAAGTTACTTCCTAGATAAAATGTCAGGTAAAAGGCCTGATGGTGTAGCAGAGTAAGTGAATCCGCCACCAGAGATAGTGATCCTGGCATCCCAAGTTCACTTCCCAGCTGTTCCATTTCCAACCCTTTTTCTCTGCTCGTGGTCTGGTAAAACAGTGGAAGATGGCCAAAGTCCTCAGGCCCCTGCACCCATGTGGGAGACCTGAAAGAATCTCCTGGCCCTGGCTTCGCCATGGCTCAGCCCTGGTCATTGTAGTCATATGGGGAGTGACTCAGAGGATGGATGATTGTCTCTCCTTCTCTTCCTCTCTCCTTAGCTCTTCCTTTCAAATAAATAAGTAAATTTTAAAAGCAAAAAGTCATGTCAAACACAGGGTATCTTTACAGACAGAGAAGACAGGAAATATAAACAATTAATAGGGCCTAAATAAGGCCAAAACTAGCAGGGGAAATATTGTCTTAAAGTTCCATATGTGTGTGGCATCCTCAGTGCATTATTTTGACGGTTGGGTTCCCATCAGCTTAGGCAGCCCTACTCCTACAGTTTTGCTGGTTACAGTCCTACTTCTGTTCTTGTAGGTTGAGGTCTCACCTTCATAACTTCAGTAGGCATTGTCTTCATGAGGACTCTCTGCAGCCCTTCTGATCCCATATTTCTGCTTGGCATTGCCTTGGTGGAGGCTCCTTGTGGTGACTTTGCTCCTGGAACCAGTCACTTTCATTGTTTCTTTTTTCCTTCTTTGCTGTCTTCCCTGTGATTTGGTGATTTTCTCTAGTGGACCTTGATTCCTGTCTATTTTTATTGTGAAACTAGTAGATGTTTGAGCTTTGTAGTTACAGTGAGACTTACATAAATATTATTCAGACATAGCAGTGTATTTAAGCTGATGACACATTTATTTCAATTACATTAAAAATTTTTAATTTTTCTGATATACCTGCATAATGTTTTTGAGAAACAATTTGCATCCTTTTTTAATATTCTGTTTCTAACTATTTTAACTATGGTTCTTTTAAGTATCTGTTTTATAATCTTTATAATAGAGTAACGAATAATTTACAATGTTATACTGTACATATTTTGCCCATATAATTATCTTTACTCATGAGTTTTACACTTTCATCTGCTTTCATGTAATTACTTGGCAGCTTATAATTTCTGCTTAAAAATCCTCTAACATTTATCTTAAGACGATACAGTGGTGATGAACTTCTTAAGTGTTTTTTTTTTTTTTTTAATTGGGAAAGTTTTTGTTGCTCCAACATTTCTGACAGGCAACTATTCCAGTTAAAATATTTGGAGTTGGCAGTTTTGCTTTTCTTTCTGCATTTTGAATGCTTCTTGCCTTAGAGTTAATGAAGGATTCGTTCAGGATCCCTAACCCTGAGAATCACAATTTGTAAAATACCAGATACATATCATTGTGTATACTTTAACTCATTTCTACATCATTTATAATAGCTAACACAATGTACATAGTTACTGAACTACATTGTGCTGGGAATAACATCAAGAGCATGTCTATAAATTTTCAACTCAGATGGATTTTTTCATCCTATATGTTTAATCCATGATTGCTCAAATCCAGGAATGTAGAGCTTACAAATACAAAAGGATATCTGTACGTTATATCACCCTCTCTTGACTTGCAGGATTTCCGCTAAACCTCAATTGTGTTCCCTCATATATGAAGAATATCTCTTCTTATTTCTTTCTAAGCTTAACCTCTGATTTTTGACAAACTAATTATAATGTGTCTCTGTCAATTTTTTTTTTTGTTATTTGTTTTTCATCCCTTGGACTTTGTAGGAATTTTATATTATTTCTTTTTTTTTTTTTACTTTATTAATTGAAGGGCAAGTGCCAGGGGTAGGGAGAAACAGAGAGAAAGAAAGGTACTTTTGTCCATGGATAATTGTTAAAATTGATGTTTCTGCTGAAATGTAATGGTATCAATTCCTGTTCTTCCATCTTTCTCCCATCACAAATTTAATCTATTGCTTTAATACTTAATATATACAATCATTATTTATAATATTCAATTACAGTGTATTTAGTTATGATTAATAAAAAATTAAAAGGAAAGGCAGCCGTTGTGGCACAGTTGCCTAAGCTGCCACCTGCAATGTCAGCATTCCATATCAGAGTCCTAATTCAAGTCCAGGCTGCTCACTACTATCCACCTCCCTGATGATGTGACGGAAAAGCAGCATAAGATGGCTTAAATACCTGGGCCCCTGCCATTTACACTGGGGACCCGTATATGGATCCTGGATCGTGTCTTCAGCCTGGCCCATGGCTGGCCATTGTGGTCATTTAGGGAGTGAACTTGTACATGGAAGATCTCTTCTGTCTGTCTCTCCCCCTTGTCTGTCACTCTACCTTTCTAATAAAAAAGTCTTTAAAACTTAAGATTTATAATATACAGAGAGTATCTATAAAGTAAAACATGAAGAGAAAAATAATGAAGACATTTTCTCAAAATGATTTTACTCTCCTACTCATACTAAGGAGAATATGCTCTTTCTAGAAAGGGGTCTATATTCTTAAAGGTGCCCTAACTTAAGTGTCATTCTGGTATTCAATTTTCCTTAGCACATTATTTTCTGTTCTATTGGACAAAAATCACCATACTTGAAGTATTGAATTAAAAAAAATGCTATTTTCTCTCTCTCATAAAACAGCTATGGCACAAGCATGTCAAGTACTCCTGTTAGCTCTTAATGATGAAAATTAATATAGAACTTAAGCTTTATTAATCATGTTAATGCTGCTTCTCTTAGCATATCATTCTAGTATTTTTGTGTAATTAAGCAGGACATTAAAAGCATTTTCATAATGTTTAATGTAAAAATATCTGTTCATTATACTGAAAATATTGGATTAACTATCCAGCTTGAGCCCAGAATTCTGATTTTCTCACCTACTCCTCAATATTCTTAATACATATTATTTACCTAATTTTGTTTAAAGTGTGATACTCATTCTCAGTTCAAAATGAGTATTTCAGCTATTATCTATTCTGAAATATGTTTATCTTTTTATTTTGTACCTATCTTCATACTTAGCCATCATCTTCCAATAATGTTTCTCTCTATTGATTTTTCAAAACTCCTCTAGATTACATTATTCTCTTGTTCCCTGAGTTTTGTGACATTTATTTGACTTGAGCTATTCCTATATAAAATAATGGGCACATCATCTGAGTTTTTTTTTTAAAAAAACACAAGAATGAAGCCCTGTATTTAATTAGCAAATGAAGTTTAAATTAGAAAATGAAGTGCTTGAAAAAACTAGATCATACACATAAGTTTTCATTATGTACCTGTGGCATGAATGGTATTCAAATTTTAGAGAGATATAGAAAGATATTATTTTTGATTATGAGTACAGATTGTGCTTAGGTTTTTTTTTCTTCTAATTTTGAAGGTATCATTGCCATTAAGAATACTGCCTCCTAATTCCCATGCTATGACTTTTTTTAAATTTTGGCTTCCAAAAGGATTCAACGAATCATCATGAAGTTGCTTTTATCTTAAATAGAAAGAAGAAAATCTTGGTTTTGAATTATAGAAAATCATTTTACCCTTAACTGACCAAACCTCATCATGTATTTTTATTTCCAAGTTCCTCTCCTAGAAATTGAATAATTGAAGCACTGCTCTCTATAATATATGATAGGCATGAAAGAAATGACTACAACCTCACTGAAGTTGGGGGAAAAAAATCTACAAATGAATCCATGACAGCTTCCTCAGCCAAATATAGCTGTGTGTCTTTAAAATTTTCAGTGCAGATTAAAACTTTGTCATTTGAGTGCATCACTCAATTTAACATGTAGAATGATGTTCTCCGGTGAATGATGCAGTATAATGATATAATACATGGAAAAATGTAATGATAAATGTCTTGGACTGAAGCAATCCTTCTTTGAATTCCATTTTTCCTTAATAAATTAAATAGGACTTATTAACAATAGTAATTGGGGCCGGCACCACGGCTCACTTGATTAATCCTCCGCCTGAGGTGCAGGCATCCCATCGGAAAAGGAGTGGCCAGGACTAGAACTGGAGCCCATAGGGGATGCTGGTGCTTCCGGTTAGGGTGTTAACCCGCTGCTGGCCCCAAATGCCTTGATTTGAGACTCTGCTCCTTTTTGGATATAGCTTCTGCAGTATGTCCCCTATGAGGCAGCAAATAATGGCTCAAGTATTTGAGTCCCAGCAAAGCGCATGGAAGAACTAGATGGATTCCTGGTGTAACACCAGCTATTGGGAGCATTTGAGGTAGGAATCTGTGGATAGAAGATCACTCTCTGTCTGTTTGTCTGTCTGTCTCTCTCTCCGTTTCAAATAACATGAAAAATAAAGAAAATTTTAAACAAAAAACATTATTTCTCCTTTTTATCAAGTTGTGCATCTTCTGATCTTTTTCAGTGTGTGTAGAAGCTTAGTCATTGAACAACAGATTACAAGATCTTTAAGACTCAGTAACTTTTTATGTAAATGAGTTATTCAAGGAATATTTACTAGATTTTCAAAAAGTAAATAAATGTTACTGTCCAAAGATACTCGATAAATATTTGAAGATGATTCTCTTGTGTGAAGAAGGATTATTCTTTTCTTTTTTCACAGTTACAAAACTCCATTCCTCCATAGTTAACTTTATCTCCACAGGAATTTTTATTGTAGTTCTCTCTCTGCATTGCTCATCAATTTCTTTCTCACCCTTCCACATTTCCCATTTCACTATCCAGAGATTTGCAATCTCTGCCTGCTATGACACTACAGAACTAATTACAAATAGAGACTGAATACAAATGCTCGATATCAGGCTCTAAAGGTGAATTTTCCTGGAATATGAAAATTAGAGACGCTAATGGCTACTTTGTTTCCATATATTTTGGGGAACTAAAAATCTTGCTTTATATCTTTTGATGTAGAGAATGGGATGTCCTTTTTTACTGAAAAATAGCCTATGCTACATGAAATCAAATTTTATTACTATAATATACTTTACCTCTGATAACAGGGAAAGAACCCCAGAGAATCTGATATTGAACTAGGTTCTCTTTTACTGTTGGAAGCCATATTATGCAATACTCATTTATGTTTGACTACTAATTCATTTTAAGGTGTACACTGGTGTCTCAGTCAACAATACATGAATATCAGCTGATGATAATAAAGGTGTTGCTTCTATTTGGTTTGCATATAATGCAAAATTTTTAAAATGTGAGATATTAGGGGCTGGTGCTGTGGCGCAGCAGGTTAATATCCTTGCCTGAGGCACCGGCATCCCATATGAGTGCAGTTTAAGAGAACTGGCTGCTCCACTTCTGATCCAGTTCTCTGCTATGGCCTGGGAAAGCAGTGAAAGACGGCCCAAGTCCTTAGGCCTCTACACCTATGTGGAAGACCCAGAGGAAGCTCCTGGCTCCTGGCTTTGGATCGGCACAGCTCTGGCCATTCTGGCCAACTGGGGAGTGAACCATCGAGTGGAAGACCTCTCTCTTTGCCTCTCCTCTCTCTGTGTAACTCTGACTTTCAAATAAATAAATAAACTTTAAAAAAAAAGAAAATGTGAGATATTACAAAAAACCTATACTAGAGAAAAAGTATGTGTGTGTGTATGTGTTTGATGTCATGAGGTGAACTCCTATTCAGCAATTTCCAATGAAAAGTAATATTTTGTGGGTTGTATAATCTTGAAGAAGGGAGAAATGATATAAAATATTGAATGCATTGCCTCTTTATAATTCTGAGAAAAATTAAATTGCCTTACATCTCAGAGGAATTTGTAGTAATGAATCTCTTATAAATGAGATAAAATTATAAGAAAATGTTGATGAAGAGGTATTAGAAAACTCCAGGAGTTTGTGACACCAAGGATGCAGCTGGCAACTCTTTAGAACATTGCAATAAACTCACATTATCTCTGCTTGATGACAATTGTTCATATTTTTTCACAGCTGTTTGGATTGCCGGAGCAGCTGTTACCTACAAAATATTATTTGAAGAGGTTAGTTTCCTGTACAAAATCCAATGATAGTCTTGCAGAGTGAGATATAGAGAAAGGATAATGCAGTTATGTATGTAAAACTGATACTAAATCTGAGAAATCAATTAAAGAAACAGACAATTTATGAAAATTTATGTTTTGATTTCTCAACCTTCTCTCTTTCAGATTACTGAAATGGTTTCTGTAATCTTTTTCACTGTGAAAAGAGAGCAATTTTGGCATTTATAAATAATTATGATTGGTAATCTTAAGCAGATAACTTTCCCTTTTATTATTGTCTTCATAATGCTCAAAATTTAATATTATCTTATTTTTAAAAGTTGTGAAAGAAATAAAATAAATTTGGATAATTATCTTTATCTGACACTTTAGTTAACTTTAGTTAACCTTAGGAAAGTTTTACTTATTTATTTTAAATTCAAAGCGAGAAAGATTGAATGAGAGACAAATTTTCTATCTTCTGCTTCACTCAAGTGTGCACAACAGACAGACAGATACAGGTTAGGACAAAATCGAGGGGTGGAGTTGGGGGTGGGAGTTGGCTGGCCAAAAAGAAGAGTCAGGAACTTCATCTAGGTTTCCTACATGGCAGTCAAGAAATAAAGGGTCAGGAACTACATATGGGTTTCTCACATGAGTGTACCTCCCAGGCACATTAGCAGGAAACTGGATAGCAAGCAAACAATAGCTAGGAATTGAACCAGGCACTCCACTGTAAGATACAGGTGTCCAGAGTGTTTACTTAACCTACTACACTACAACTCCTTACCTCTTAGTGATGTTTTAAACCTTTATTACTAAATAGATATTCAAAATTTGCGAAAAATTTTGTGTATAAAATTCTATGTAATGTGGAATCCTGTGTGTAAGAAACTGTAAAAGGCTGACAAAAATTTCTTTTCAGTATTTATAATCTGCAATATATTGATATTTCTTGAAAACTGTTAATGAACTTCAAAACATTATCTCAAGTGTACATCATCACTATATCAAGAGAACTTTGTTGTTTTGTTAATCCTATGTGTATCAGATCTATTTACTTAAGACTTCCTTTCATTTTATTGTTGATGTTAGAAAGATGAACACATCCCATAATGGATAAATAACGCTCCAGGTTCTGACTCCAACAAACTGCTCTGATAGATACTGGGAGGCATAAGTTATCAAGAACTTAGGGTGCTCTCACCCATGTGGGAGACCTGGATTGAGAACCTGGCCCCTGAATTTGGCCTGACCAAGTCATAGCTATTGCAGGTAATTGGGGGGTGCATCAGAGAATAAAAAACCTATCTCTTGGATCTGTCCTTAATGTGTTGTCTAATGTGCAGTGATGCTATAACTAGTACTGAAACAGTATTTTTACACTTTGTGTTTCTGTGTGGGTGCAAACTGATGAAATCTTTACTAATTATATATAGAATCAATCTTCTGTATATAAAGATAATTGGAAATGAAAAAAAAAAACACCTGGTGTTAAATTGGAAATGGCATAGAAAATTAATTAATTTTTTTAAAAAAATATATTATGTAGGATCTCTGTCTTTAATGTGCTGTACACTCTTATTTAATGCTATAACTAGTACTCCAACAGTATTTTTTTTTCACTTTGTGTTGCTATATGGGGGCAAACTGTTGAAATCTTTACTTAATATATACTAAACTGATCTTCTGTATATAAGGAGAATTGAAAATGAATCTTGATGTGAATGGAAGGGGAGAGGGACCGGGAAAGGGGAGGGTTGTGGGTGGGTGGGAAGTTATGGGAGGGGGGGGAGCCATTGTAATCCATAAGCTGTACTTTGGAAATTTATATTCATTAAATAAAAGTTTAATAAATGAAAAACCTATCTCTCTCTCTGTCTCACTGTCTCTCTCTCTCCCCTAAATAATGAAAGTAAGTAAAAAAATTAAAAACTTTAAAAAAGAAATTATTACATTCTTTTTGTGTCTCCCCAAAATTGCTATTTTACATTTTACCTCTCACTGTCGAACTACTAAGAGGTATGGTTTTGAGGAGTTGATTAATTATTATGCCCCTTATGAATGACATTTGTGCCCTTATAAAAGTATACCTGGACATCACTTTCTTTTTTAAAAATATGTTTATTTGAAAGAGTTACACAGAGAAAGAAGGAGAGGTAGAGAGAGAGAGAGAGGGGTCTTCCATTCGCTGATTAACTCCCAAATTGCCCACAATGGCCAGACCTGCACCAATCTGAAGCCAGGACCCATGTACTTCTTCCAGGTCTCCCACATGGGTGCAGAGGCCCAAGGACTTGGGCCAACTTCTACTGCTTTCCCAGGCCACAGAAGAGAGCTGGATCAGAAGGAAAGCATCTGGGCCGTGAACCAGTGCAAATATGGGATGCTGTCACTACAGATGACGGCTTTATCCACCACCCCACAGCACTAGCCCTTCAACATCACTTTCTACTATAAAGAAATACAAGGAGAAGATTGCTGTCCTCAACACAGGATGCAAGAACTTCACTAAAACTCTACCATTTTGATATACTTATCTAGCAGTTTCTGTCTTCAGAACAATGAAAAATAAAAATCTATTCTTTTTTAAGCCACTGATTCTATGGTCTTTCATAATAACAGCCTGAGTTACTAACATATACACTTAGCCATGAAAAATATTTTTCCTGGGGCCAACAGGCAGTAGTTAAAACCTCCACCTACAGTGCTAGCATCCCATATGGGTGCCGGTTCGAGTTCCGGCTTCTCCTCTTCCGATCCAGATCTCTGCTGTGGCCTGGGAAGGCAGTGGAAGGTCGCCCAAGTTCTTGGGCCCCCCCACCCATGTGGGAAACCAGGAAGAAGCTCCTGACTCCTGGCTTCGGATCAGCACAACTCCAACCTTTGTGGTTAATTGGGGAGTGAACTAGCAGATGGAAGATCTCTCTCTCTCTCTCTCTCCTTCTCCCTCTATCCTGCTCTCTATTTGTCACTCTGAGTTTTATATAAACAAATAAATCTTTAAAAAAAGAAAAAATATTTTTCCTAAAAGTCTTAAAAAATTTATCCTTTAGAGAAAGTCATAATTGATTTGCTTCAAATTCTGAAAATAGGAAGACTAACATTTTTGTCTTGTAATGATTTAATATTTTTCCAATAGATTTATTTTATATAAATGCATTTATTCATTTATTTATCTATCTAATATATACATGCATTTATTTTTATTTATTTAATATATACCACTTATAAAGACAACATTTCCCATTTTCTTCCCTCCCCCAAGTTCTCTCCTTCTTTCCTTGTTATTTCTTTTTTAAATTTTGCAATAACATATTTTCAATTTACTGTATAATCACACACTTACTCCTCTGCTAAATAAATAATTCAACAAGTAGAAAGTGGAAATATTACTGTTTCTCAAGAGTATAGACAAGGGTTACAGGCAATAATCAAGTCTTAAGATGTCAATTTCAGTTATACACATCGCATTTTTGTACTCAGAGAAAATATATGATATTTGTCTTTTTGGGATTGGCTAATTTCTCTAAGCATTATAGTCTCCAACAGCATTCATTTTATTGCAAAAGAGAGGATTTCATTTTTTTGGAGGTTCAGTCATATCCCATCATGTATATATACCACATTTTATTTATCCAATCATTAGCTGATGGACTTCTGTGGACATCTGGGTTGATTTCAAATCTTAGCTATTGTGAATTGAGCTTCTACAAACATGCAGGTACTGATAACTCTTTCATATGCTGATTTCATTTGGTAATATTCATAGGAGTGGCATGGCTGGGTAATATGATAGATAAATTTTCAGATTTCTTAGGAATCTCCGTGCTGTTTTCCATAATTGTTGTAGTAGTTTGAATTCCTGTCAGTAATGTTTTACGGCACATTTTTCTCCACATCCTCATCCTCATTGGCTATTTTTTGATTATTCTAACTTGGGTAAGGTGAAAACACAACGTGAATTTTATTTCATTTCTTGGTTGCTAATGTTCCCGAACATTTTTCTCATGTGCCTTTTGGTCATTTGAATATCATCTTTGAAAATTGCCCATGTCCTTTCCTCATTTCTTAAATGAATTGCTTGTTTTGTTTTTGTTGAGTTTCTTGAACTCTTTATAGATTCTAGATATTAATCCTTTATCATCTGCATAGTTTGCAAATATTTTCTCACAGTTTGTTAGGTGCCTTTTTAATTTGTTGAATGCTTTCTTTGTTGTATTTTATATTTTATTGTCTGCTTCTCAGATCTTATCCAAGAAGTGTTTGACTATCCCAATGTTTTACAGAGTTTACAGTGTAACTTGATGACTACAGCTCATAGATTTAGATTATTGATCCATTGTGAGTTAATTTTTGTATAGCGTATAAAAGATAGGGTTCTTGTTTCATATTTCTGCATATGGAGATCCAATTGTCTGAGCAGCATTTATTAAAAAGACTGTACTTTCTCCAGAGAGTGATTTTAGCTTTTTTTTCATAGATTGGTTGAATGTAGATTCCTGGACTAATTTATAGGGTTTCTTGTCTGTTCCATTGGTCCACAAGTCTATATTTGTGCCAGTACTTGGTTGTTTTGATTATAACTCCCTGTAATATGCCTTGAAATCTTGTAATGTGATGCTTTTTTGTTTGTTTGATTAAGATTGCTTTAGCTCTTTGGAGTATCTTCCATTTCTATAAGAGTTTTAGATTCACTTTTTCTATACTGAGGAGGATGTGTTTTGTATTTTGAGTGTGACCACATTGAATCCAAAAATTGCTTTTGGTAGTATGGACGTATTAAATCTTCAAAACCAGGAACATGGACAATTTTCCCATTTTTAGTTTCTTCTTCTATTTCTTTCCTTAATGTTTGTAATTTCCATTGTGGAAATCTTTTATGTCCTTGTTTAAATTTATTCAAATGTATTGAATTTTATAGTTATTGTGAATGGGACTCATCTTCCAAGTACATTCACAACCATGGCATTGTGTATAAAGTACTATTGATTTTTGTGTGTTGATTTTATGCCCTACAACTTTGCTAAGCTCTCTCATGTGTTCCAATAGTCTCTTAGCATAGTCTTTCTTTTCTCCTATATAAAGAAATCATGTCATTTGCAAACAGGGATAATTTTTTTTCCTCCGATTTCATTTCTATCTCTTTGATTTCTTTTTCTTGCCTGATGCTTCTGTACATTTATTTATCACTGTGTACACTATACTTATGTGGTGCTTAATAGGTATGGTTAAGTGAAGAATACTATTTTTTCACAAAAAGATATTAAAACCCATTGTGAGCCAATCTTGATTTATGTTATTTTATTTTGAAGAAAATGGAATATTGTATTGTTGGAAAAAGAATACTATGGAAATTTATTTCTTTTTTAATATATTCATTATTACCAAAAATGAACACATGGTGCATTTTAATTTTTTGTGTGTGTTATGAATCTTGATTAATACCTTCATCCAAGTATACTGGAAGTGGCTTATCTTCATCATTTACCTTCCTCTATTTGAATAAATTACTGAATTATTTATGTTCTACCATATATACTGCTATTCATATATACTGCTATTATCTTCATCCAGTAATTTTTACTTCTACCATTCCTTTTTTTTTACCTCAATGTGGGGAACCACAGGCCGGCCGCTCGTGACAACCATTCCCTGCGGCTGGAGGGCAGGTAGCCTGGCTCACTTAAAAACAACGGACTGAAGTACATCCAGTTTTTCATGCAGGACTCAAACTGAAACAATAGTTTGAGGAAGCACATCCTGTTTTTCATGCCCATTTTTAGTAATCGGGCTGTGGACAATATATTAGAGGATTGCTGGGGGAGAATGAGAGAGAGGAAGGAGAGAAGCAATAAAGAAAAGCTGAAAAGCGCATAAACGTCGTGGATTCTTGCTTGCTATACCGATCTCTGTCTTGTCGAGGACCCACTGATTTCTGACACCTCAATGCTAGAATTATTGGTTAAATCTTTTACTTTTCCTCTGAAAACGTTCATAACTCCCTGAAACCAACTAGATAGTCTAATCTTCTTAGCATAATATGAGATAGTATTCTTTATTTGACTATTTAAAAATCTATTTCAAGTATAGCTATCAAGCCATTTATTCTAAAAAAAAAAAAAAACTCTTTATAGAGAATAAGATAGAACTATTTATGCATAGCGGTCAAAACGAAAAGCACATTACTACATTCCGTTATGCTTTCTCATGTATTACATATCCCTTACATATCCATCTGTGTTCTGAAGTAGGGTGCTTTCAGTCTGATTATTTGTATGTGTAACATTAGGGAATTCCTTGAAATTACCCCTTGACTGATGCCATGTTTTTGCCTTTAGGTTTTTATTTTTTCTTTTGTTTTCAGAAGTGAAAAGTCATTTCTCTTCTGAACCAAACAGTTGAACACATTTGTTTTACATGGCTGCTGGATTTTAATTTTTCATTTGTGTGTGTGTGTATGTGTGGTTCAAATTGGTAACCCTCTTATCAATAGTCATTCACCTAAGAAGTAGAACTTATTTATTACTGACATCTTTACTTAGTTGTTCCTGAAGTTTATATTTTTTACACGATATTCTGCTTATAGTTTGTAGAACTAACTTATCTTCCATAATGAGATAATTTTATGAATATATTAAAATGAAAATCATTGTCATTAACGCTAGCTGACCAAATTAATGATGGATGTTTTTCCTTTGATTATAGTTCAGAGTATTCACTTATATGTGATAGGAACATTTTTCATCTCTATCTCACATCACATTTTCCATAGGGATATATGAGAAATATTTCTCACAAGAAGAATAATATATTGTAGTTATAGGATTTAATGTCAATAGCTCACAAATTATCAATTATTACAGTCTATTATTATTCTATTAATCTTTTTAATTAATGAAGGTTTTTTTTGTTTCATTAAAAATATCCCTTAGACTACTGTTGTCGTATCAGTGACTAAGCTACCACTTGGGTACCCCAAATCCCAAATCCCAAATCCCGAATCATAGTTCCTGGGTTCAAGTCCTGCCTCCACTGCTGATCTAGCTCCATGCTATTATGCAGTCTGGAAGATAGCAGATGGTGTATCAAGGACTTGGGTCTCAGCCATCCATGTGGGAGACCAAGGAGGAGTTCTGGGCTCCTGTCATTGGCCTGTATCAGCCACAGTTATTGCAGGCATTTGGGGAGGAATATAGCAGATGAAAGATCTCTCCTGCCCTCAACAATCACTTTCTAGTTTATCCCACTGAACTAATAGTTTCTGTATCCTCTTTCCACATTTAGAGATGAGAATCACCATGCTTTTGTGTTTTGCTTGTTTTCATTTTCAACTCATTTCAGGATTAAGCAGTAAGACCTGCTCCATATCCTCTTTCAGAAGTCTGCTGGATACTTGATAAAAATATTTCTGTAATTTTATTTGTTTAAAATGGAGATATAGGTAGAAAGAGAAAGGGGAAAAGAGGGATAGAGAAAGCACTCCTATACACTGGTTATCTCCCGAAATGCCCCCAAAAAAGCCAAAACTGGGAGGATTGGATTGTTGCCATACCATATTGGAGTACTAGTTCATGTCCTGGAAACTCCACTTCTTTATCATTCAAGTAAGCCTCCAATTCTCAAATCTGTATGTATTGACTATTTATAACCAATTCTATCTTATTTCTTCCTGTTTCTTTGCTTCTTTCCTAGAGTTAGAATTTGCACAACAATTTGTATATTTATTTGCTATATAACTAATGTGCTACTTGTCTCAATGCTTTTGTTCACTAAAATCACATGGCTCTATGGGAAGACAGGTGTGTAGTATAACATTAACATACTGTTAATGCTTCTGGGAAGGCAGCAATTGATGGGCCTGGTGCTTGGCATTTTATCCTCCAGGTGGGAAGCAAAGGTAGAGTTTTAGCTCCTGATTTCAGCCTGGCCTAGCCATGTTTGTTGTGGCCATTTGAAGAGTGAACCGGCAGATTTGTCACTCAGCCAGGTCAAAACTAGGAGCTGAAACCATGTGAGTGGCAGGGATCCAGTTACTTGCTCCATTACTTCCCAGGGTGCTCATTAGCAGGAAATTCTAATTCTGAGCAGAGCTGGGACTCACAACCAGCAGTTCTAATATGGCATGTGGCATCACAAGCAGAGTCTTAACAATTATGCCAAATATCTCCTTATAAGTGAACATAAAGACAAGAATATAGTTTCTCTTCAGATTACGTCTTCCATTCTTTCCCTCTTCTTTCCAGAAGGCATACTTTGAAAGGGTGTGTGTTTAGGGGGAGGATGATGACTATACTATACTTGTACACTATTGTTTTCTACTAATATATTTTTCCTTTACTGTTTCAGTAGCAAAAAATGCAAGTCTGCATAATATTTCCCTAAGAAGAAATATAACAATATTAGAATAGCTGACTCAGTCTGTTATAATATATTATTGCTGGTGTTATTACTATCATACTATGTTATTATCATCAAACTTTTTTTTGACAAGCAGAATGGACAGTGAGAGAGAGAGAGAGAGAGAAAGGTCTTCTTTTGCCATTGGTTCACCCTCCAATGGCCGCCGCGGCTGGCGCGCTGCGGCCAGCGCACCGCGCTGATCCGATGGAAGGAGTCAGGTGCCTATCCTGGTCTCCCATGGTCAAACTTTTAAAAACAGATTTATTTATTTGTTTTGAAAGAATTGCAGAAGAGAGGAAGAGACAGACAGAGTCAGAAGGAGAGAGAGAATCATCCACTCCCTGGTTCCCTCCTCAGATGGCTGCAATTGCCAGGGCTGGACCAGACTGATCTCAGAAGCAGGAGGTTCATCTGGATCTCTCAAGTGTATGTAGGGGCTCAAACACTGGAAACATCTTCTACTGATTTTCCCAGGCTATTAGAAGGAGTCTTGATCAGAGATGAAGCAGCCGGGACATGAACAGGCCCCTATATAGGATGCTGGTGTTGAAGGTAGCTTTCAATTATCCCCAACAATGCCCCCTGATGAAATTTTTCAAGAATTTATTTCTCACCATCCCTGTTGGTCTATGAATGTCTAAAGTTAAAAAAAAAAATCAACAAAATGTAAACATCATCAATTTTGACACAACAAAAAACTTGTAGAAGTATACATCATTTTCCAGAATAATATTGCTATTATTTAGCTAATTCTTTCTGTAGATAGCAACTTTCTTCTCTCAATTCCCTCGGGGGGTGGGGTGGGACATGATCTGTTTGTACATAATCATGTCATATTACCTTTCCATGGACAGAAAAAACAAAAAGTATATCATAAAGTCTTCATGTGCTACTTTCTCAGAGGTTTTTTTTTTTTTTTTATGTTTGTTCTGCAATTTGAACTAATTTTTTTTTCAAAGTCAGAGGAGAAAGAGGGAGAGAGAGAGAAAGAGAAAGAGAGAGATCATTCATCTAATACACTTCCCAAATGTCGTCAACAGCCACACTGAAACTAGAAGCCAGGAAATCCATCTATGTCTTCCATGCGAATGGCAGGTACCCAAGTATTTGGACCATTATCTACTGACTGGCAGGCACTTTAGCAGGTTAACCAGATCAGAAGCACAGGCAAGATTCAATGCCAGACACTCCAATATGGCAAGCAGGGGTTATACCAAGCTTAACATACTGTACCACAAGTCATGTTTAATCTCAATTAGGTACTTGAACAAAAATAAGCATTATTTACAATAGCCATTTTATGATACTCAAAGATTTGTTTAATAAGCAAATATATATTAATGGGATTGTATATATACAATAACTATTAAACAGTGAAGGAAGTAGATTGTAAAAATAATAGTATTGTAGCTTCCAAAATTTGAATAAAATAAAATGTTGACACCACATACAGAAAATATATACAAATATCTCCAGAGCACACTATAGGAACACTCTAAACCCTAAAATCAATTAAAAACAGTAACCATGATTCTCTAGAAAATAAGTTGTTTAGGTTAAAGAAAGAACCAGATTTATCTATACATACACATGCACTGCTAGGTATCATTCAAGTACACCTCCAATTCTCAAATCTGTATGTATTGACTATTTGTAACTAATTCTATCTTATTTATTCCTATTTCTTCGCTTCTTTCCTAGAGTTAGAATTTGCACAACAATTTGTATACTTATTTGCTATATAAATGATGTGCTACTTGTCTCAATGCTTTTGTTCACTAAAATCACATGGCTCTATGGGAAGACAGGTGTGTAGTATAATATATGTGACTACCCTTAGTTTGGATAGAAAAAAAAATCTGCACAGCAACCCAAAGGAAATATAAAAAAAATCTCTTAAATTTTTTTATGGAAGAATTTATTTATTTGAAAGGCAGAATGACAGAGGGAAAGAGATCTTCCATCTGCTATTTCATTCCCCAAATGTCTACAAAAGCCAGGCATGGACCAGACATAAGCCGAGATTTTGGGACTCCATCTGGAACTTCTACAGTTTCTGTAGGTGGCAGTGGCACAATCTCCTGGGCTATCATTGGCTGCCTTTCCATTAGAATTAGCAGGAAGCTAGATTAGAAGCATAACAGACAGAATGCAGGGCAGCTAATACTACAACCAGCCTTGTGATATGGGATGCAGACATCTCAAGCATTACCTTACTGTGCTGTACCACAATGATGGTCCCATTTTATTTATTTTTAAAGATCTCATTATCTTTTGCATGCCTGTTAGAAATTTTAAACTCAATCATCATCAGTAGACTTCATGTAAGGAAGAAGGAAAAGGTTGGAGGTACTAACAATTAGTGCTGTGTTCCCCACTTCTATTTCTTGTTGTGAAGTCTAATTATAAAATCCTTCCACATCCCCATTATTCTCGGCCAGTCCTTGATATGTTGACAAATGAGTTAAAAAGAGGTAGCCCAAAGAATGCCCTGAGTTTCAGCTGTACTCTTATTTGCTGCAACATGTCTCTCAGTAATTACTATATATCCTAATACTTGGAGGATTTCTCTTCTTGGATTTTAAATTAAATTAAAAGCTATTGGTAATTCCAATAGATGCAGAACAAGGGCTTGCTAATGGAAACAATCATGTTAGTACATCTAAAAACACAGCTGTGATTAGTGTTGACACCTGAACAAATTTATGATAATCCACAGTTATTTTCTGAGATTCATCTGACTTTTGTACACATAAGGAGGGAAATTAAATAAAAACATGATATGAAGAATCACTCAAGCAGAATTCAGGTTTTTAATGTTTGCACTAACATCTGCAATTTCTTGGGTATACACTAATGCCTTTGATTATTATTTTAGTGGGTGTGTGAAGGTAGTCCTACTTGACTCTGGCTATGATAAGAACCTTAACTAATTTTGTGAGGTGCATTTTAATCACCATAATGCACTTATGGACTGAGGAAATAACTACAGCTTCACTTCTATAATCCCACAAAACCCTTTGTGAGACCTACTGAGACCAAGACTATTTCTCACCTGAAATTCATTAATCCCTTGCTAACGGAAAAACAACTGTAGCCTTCTGTTTCCCCCAGAAAATAGCAAATAGTGCCAGTTCAGAGACAAAAATCACAGACGTTTGCCTCTTTGAGTAACAAGATGCTGTGCTATATGGCCAATACTCCCTTTTGGAGATGTCAGAATAAAAAGAAGAGTTAGAGTACACATTTAGTGTTTTCATTGTAGAGCTTATTTAGTTTATTTTCTAAGTAACATGACCGACCCATTAAAGGTAGCTCTCTCTGAACTAATGGAGTATTAGTGACACTTAAATTGATCAGGCTCCTAATAGGCATATAGGATACACTCCTAGGTGATAGATGAAGAGAATTTCACATAGAGACTATAAAAAAAAAGTACTGAAAACTTATAGTAGAGCTATGATAATAAGGCAATTTTGAACTAGCTGTAGTAGGAAGTCATTATTATCTATAAGAGCAGAGGACCAAAGGCAAAGAGTTATCTGACCAGTAACCAGAAAATTTGGTCAAATATGGAATAAAACTAATTGCATATATTCTGGAATTGGAAGGCTTGGAACAGGACACTCATCTCTCTCCTCCTCCCCTTCACTTCCCTATTGGTGCCCTCTTCTAATTAGCTTCACCAGAAACACAGAAGGCAAGGGAACTCAGGAAAACTTGTCCTGAGAATTAAGCCTCCTAGGGCACCAAGCAAAGTATAGAATGTCATAGATTGATTAGAGTGGGTCTGGAGGAACAAAGTAAATGTATACCATAAAAGTAAATGCATTATGTGTAAACAATTCTTATTTTCAGTATGAAATGGGGAATTCAGTGAAATAGAAGAAATGGTTAATAATTCACACAACCCTTAATGATAACCCCAAAGTGAGAAAATGATTTTCCAAACATAAACAAACATGTACATTTTTTCTTTACTGAGACTGCATAATGTAATATGGTAATGATTTTGCTAATAAGAGTAACTATAAATAATATATGCTATTGAGAACAAAATTCATGAAGGTTTATACATGGCTAGATGGTAATTATAACTTAATGAATTTATTTCTAAGGGAAATTCTATAAGATTGCTATTGACTATAGATAATGTTTATATTTCATTGCATATAAATTATATTATTTTTAGGAAACATGCTTTTTCAAGTACCCTCACAACTAAAGGAAGAAAAAAATGTAGGCACTCCATCCTTTCCATTTCCTTTTCTTCATACAGTGTAGTGCTGTAATGACTTTAACATAAGAAATCTCCTGTCTTTCTTGTACTTATCTTTTTTCTTACTGTATCTCAATTATCCATTTCTATTCTATATGTTTTAACAAGTATTATTCAGTCCATTTAGAAAACAATTCAAGCTGTTCTTTCAGATATTAATAACTTCTCAAAATGTAAAATGTAGAATGTCATTGAATCTGACTAGATCATCTGGCATGCAAAATCTTATAAAATAGACTTAACTGTAATTTAATAGAGACATGGATTCACATCTTCTCCTAGAGCTGCTGTCTGTGGAAGTGATTAGGAAGAAAGAGGTATGAAACAAAGATAAAAGATCTGGGATATATGAAGATTCATGACATGATTCAAAAGTGAGAAGAAACTTAAAAATAGCTCTGTTTCCTTCTAAAAATAAGTGTTACCATATTTTTATTGATACTATTTGAACTTCTCCATGTGACAACATCATTATCTAAACTTAGAAATAACATTCCCACAGGTAAAGCAAGGGAAAGCTACAAAATATCTTCCACTGTGTTTGGTTGAATTATCCCAATTGGATGATTATTTTTGAAATTACGTTTCTTTTGTTTTGTTCTTTTCTTTTGGCCAGACTTCCTTCAAGAAGTCTAGAATGTGCTGTCACCAAGTTTATGTTTTGGCAACATAAGCTGCAAAAAATCAGAAAAGAGAGGGATGAAGAATTCAATGAGACAAACCATAGTATCTATCACTTCTTCTACCTTTAGTACCCACTTTATTTTTCTAAGATTTATTTATGTAGTTGTCTACTTACTAATTTATTTATTTGGCAGGAAGAAAGAGAGAGTGAGTGAGAGAGTGAGCAAGGGAGAATATTTTGCCCACATCTGATTCTGGGCCAGATGAAAGCTAGGAGCAAGGAACTCCATCCTGATGTCCCATTTGGGTGGCAAAGGACCAAGCACATGGACTACCTTCTGCTGCCTTCCCAAGTGCTTCATCAGGAAGCTGCACTGCAAGCTGTGTAACCAGCACTGGATCTAGCACTTGGATATGAAATGCTACAAATTCTCATGCCTGAGAGGAGATAGCAATTTTCCAATATGCCATTTTCAGAGCATGACTGTTAAATATATTTGTTTACCATGAAAATGAAACAACAGATTTTCAAGGGATGTCCAAAATGTAGACTGGAAGAAAGTGGATTCCTCTCTGCCCTACCTAATCATTATGTAACATCCACTATATCACCTTGTGATTGCAGATTTGTTTGGAAAATTTCAGATATAGATTCTAGCGCCATTTGTGGTTTGACTCAAATCTTCTTGAACTGTTTTTTAAAAATTTGTTTGAAAATCATAATTACAGACAGAGAGGGAGAGACAGGAGGTCTTCCATCTGCTGTTTCACCCCCTAAATGGCTGCAACAGCCAGGGCTAAGCCAATATGAAGCCAGGAGACTGGAGCTTCATCTGGGTCTACCACAGGGGTGCAAGTGCCCAAGCACTTGTGCCATCTTCCACTGCTTTTCCCAGGCCATTAGCATGGAACTGAATCAGAAGTGGAGCAGCTGGGACATGAACAGGCAGCCATATGGCATGCTGGTATTGCAGACAGAGGCTTAACCCACTACTCCATAGCATTTGCACCAATCTTCTTGAACTTTGCCTTGTCAACTGATATATAATACAGTGAAGAGAAAAAATGAATACAATTAAATTTTAGGTTTTCTAAATATTAAGGTAGATACCTATTTGTGAAACTAAAGTGGCATTCAAATTAAAACTAATGTTTCTAATAAGGAATTCACTGCACACAGGGTGGAGTGTTTACTAATCAAGTAGTAAACATGTAAGGGATGTTCAAGGTTTTTAAGAGAAAGTAGAGGGGGACGGGAGAGGAAAAATTCCTGTGGAAGGAAGTCCAACACATTGACTGTTGGGTAAAATAGCAATTTAGCTATTTACTCATTTGACATTTCGTCATGAATTTGATGATAACTTTTGTTTTTGTCTACAGATGTGTGTTTTGAGTATCAAGCTTTTTCTAATATTTCCATTTGCTAGATCTAAAATTGTTAATTGTTATCTGCAATTTTTGAATTTTCCCTTCTATCTCAAAAGCGCTAGTACTTATTATTGACAAATATGTGGATCCTCATTAAGTAGGGTAATTCAGTAAGCCTTTAAATGTTGTGTCTAGCTATCTAGCAATTAAGTTTTCTAGAAGATAATATCATAGTTGGAAAATTAGTATAGCTCTAAAATGGAATGAATAGAAAAACAAACCCTGTATTCCAAAAAAATAATAAGAGAAATTTCCAATATATTATAACATTTATTATATAACTTCATTTGTTTAAAATTCATTTATTTGAAAGTCACAGAGAGGTCTTCTGTTTGCTGATTCATTCAACATATGACTGGAACAGCAAAGTTGGGCTAGGCTGAAGCCAGGAACTCCATCTGGGTATCTTTTTGGGATTAGCAGGAACTCGAGTACTTGAGCTTTTATTCTGCTTCCCAGGCACATCAACAAGGAGCTGGATCAAAAGCAGAGTAGCTTAAACTTAAACGTGCATTTCTATGCGATGTAGATGTTATAAGCAGCAACATGACTGTCCGTGCCACAGGCCCAACATGTTTGTTTTCAAAGTTTTACTGGAAGGCATACAAAAATATCATGGAGTAATGTTAAGAAAAGAAAACTACTTTGGGTGCACACCTTCTACTGTACCATTAACAGACTAGGCAACTACAAATGAAACAAAATTCTCTGAAACCAAATGTATGGAATAGGTCATAGTTGATGTTAGGGCTTGAATAAAAATAATTTGGAAATCTTGCTAATTTGGATTAATTTGTGTAATAAAGCCATTGTGGCTTTTTAATGGAACATCCAATGCTATACATATAAATTATTAGAGATTGTAGGATTTTATTAAAATATTCTTCATGATTGTGCAACCTAGGCTAAGCAAAGTTTCCTGCACCACTGAATGGACATTGCCCACAACATTCAACTTTTAAGGTCAACCAAACAAAAAAAAGGAGGGCTGCTATGACGTTTTTGACATTTGTACACACTTATTTTATACATACATATATATATATATATCCATAATGCATATAAAGTAGTATGCATAAAAATCAAAAAGGATTAAATTTTGAAACAAAAATAAGAAAAATAGTAAAAAGAAAAATTACCTCATTACCTCAAGTATAAATTTTATTATTTGCCAATAAGCCACGAGGTATTATTAGGAATAGAAATATAGAATAGAATCTGATGGATATTTAATATTATCAACTTTGCATCATGCCCATATGATTTTAAGGCCTGTGCCCTCAGTAACACTCTTCTGTTTTATCTGGTTGAGAGTGTCATTTTGGGTTCTCAGTTTATGCAGCTTTCATGCATTCAATGAATAAGGTATTATTTAATTCAATATTTCTCAATTAAATATTATTTTCATTGAACTTTGATCACTTCATCTATTCTTTAATGCCTCATAGTATGTAGTCTGAAAATTTCATTTTTTCTTTGATTGTTGAAACATAGTTCTCCAAAATAGTCATATCCTTTTTCAGAGAAGCAGTCTGTAACATTTTCTGAGGGTGCTCTGCTGCATTTTGGTGGTGCCACCTTAGTAGATGGGGCGCCTCTGGCCACACATGGTCTCCTGGAGTACAGATACATTTCTGTTTGATGAGTGGTACACAGTAGAATGTGTATGTCAAAGAAGAGCTCCTCCTCCCCGAAGGCTTGTCTCCACCACTCTTGTCAGAGGACACATGCTCAGGGTCTGCTGCCTGCGAGTTCCCCAGTCTTCAGTCGAAAATGCCTTTGTGTTCTGGAAATGTGACGCAAATTGATCAGTTTTGACAAGTGGTGGAAATAAAAGTCTGATTGCTGCAGATGTCCCGAGAACAAGACACAAGCAACCTCTCAAGGAGATTGCTTCTAAATTGGAGTTTACCACTTGACTGGAAGATAGAGCAATAAAAGTCAAGGCAAGTTTTATTTGTTTGGTTTGCCATAAGACATATCACAGTATGTTTTAGAGGGGACTAAAGTAATGAGGGGAAATGATTCATTAGAGAGAAGAGATAACTTCCAAGAACAAAGTGTCTGAGCCTATCAAGGAGTCAACATCACACTCAATTTGCAGGGGTCAGAGTAAGAACTGTGTAAGTCAGGTGTATTTGTTGTAAAGAGAATTGACAAGACAGAAAATATTTGTTCAAATGCAGTTTTGTTTATAATCTTGACTCTCTTTTGGTGTCTGGCAGTTGTTGGAATTGTGTTCAAATTGTCATATATCATTTAAGGATACTTCATCGGATGGAAAAATTGATGAGGCTGTCTAATTTCTCCAGGGATGTGAGTGGAGTGTCTTGGCCAAGGATTTCATTGAATTGGGTGCTGCTGTGAGGATGCAGGACATCTGACCCTCCTCCATCCCCCTACCATATGAAATGGAGAGGGACACCACTTTGGCATGTCCATCCTCATTCTGAGTTAGCTTCCCAATGTACTCAGTTTCAGTTTGAGATGCATAATTTGTATTTCCCCAAGATAGAGAAAGGGGGAGAAGAATCCTGACACTCTTGACCTTCCTTCAATGAATTCATTTCAAGCTCTGCTTTTATCACTCTCACCCCACTGCTGATCATTCCAACTTTACTTAACTGTGGTTTAAGAATTGACAGTTACCTGGGATTCCTTTATCTTGAGAACTTCTTGGTTTGTTAACATTTAATTCCTTAAATTTATTTACATTATGTTGAACTCTTTTTTGAATGTTTACTTATTCTGATCTACTTGAAAGCAGAGCCAAGGTGAAAGCAAGAAAGCCAGAGAGAGGACAGGAGAGAGAGAGAGAGAGAGAGAGAGAGAGAGAGAGAGAGAGAGAGAGAGAGAGACTTATCTTTCATCCACTGTTTCACTTGCCAAACGCCTACAACTGCCAGAGTTTGGGCAAGCTGAAGAGCTGAAATCAAGAGCTTAAAATTCCATCCAGTTCCCTAAAATGGGTGACAGCTTCCAATCACTTGAACCACTGTTTTCTGTCTCCTGGGAATTATTAGCAGGAAGTTGGATCGGTAGTAGAGCAGCTGTGACTAGAACAGAACTCTGGAGATGCAGGTGTCCCAAGCAACAACTAGCCCACTATGCCACTACACCTCCCCTGTAGGATTTTGAATGTACACATTGGTTATAAGTTTGAGCAGACACTTTGGTTATAAAGTTGAAGAGGATGATTTTTAACTTTCAAAAACCTAGCAATTCAGTTCCTGCTCTCCTCACCATACACACACATTTTCACTGCTTCCTCCTGAAGATATTTTATAAGTAGTTGTCTTTTGTAGAATGGTCACTTTATACGCCATGGGTTTATTCACTCTTTCTTATTGTTGTTTATTTAATATTTGCCTACTCCCTCTCTATATCTCTGATATTGGAGCTTAATATAAGCAAGTTGGTTTTTACCTAAACAGTAAGGTGTAATATGAAAATACCTTTAATATTTGTAAGAAATTTGAAGTTAAAACAAAAACTGATATCTGAGTTTTAACTCCATAAATGTATGTACACTTCCAAAACTCAGTTGAGTCTTTGTATATTTCCTCTTTCTTGTATGTAAAATAATTTGGAAGAAAGCTTTTTTGAAGTAATCCCTACCATTCCTCTCCAAGAAATGCTAAAAATGTTAACGGTCCCTAGATTCAGTAGAAGTTTAGCCTTTGTAAACTGCCAAATCGGGCCCTGTTTGTGGAATTGGACAGCTATATAATGTCACACTGCAAATTTCGCAACATTTGATCACAGGGAAAAATTCCATTTGAAGAGCTGAAGATTCAGGTGAAATTTACTCTAGTGAAAGGAAATTTCACTGATCTGAATGTGCATAAGCTTTTAAAACCATATTTTTTTCCTTTGAAAAGTGTCGAATATCATAAATAGTTAAGTCTTAAACTTGACATGGCAAAGCATGTGGTTTTCTATATTTTGATGTAGTGATTGACATAATTCATAGTCCCAATAACAATTTTAAAAATCCCTTGCAGTCAGAAATTAGCTACCTAAAATGATACATTGCATTTTTTATATGTAAGATTTTGTATGTTGGAATAACACCAAGAAAATGGGTGTATTTTGAAGTTAAAATTAACGCTTCAGGGAATGTCCCTTTTTTGGAATGAACTCTGAGAAATGGCACATCAATTTTTCCTTTGGCAGTACTGGATGCAATTACATTGTTTTTTTTTTTTAATTAATTACTGGATGCAGCTTTTTCTGCCAGATAGTAGTCTAGACATTAGTATTCAGAGGTAATAAGTAGGGCACTGCCTTAGCACTTTAGTTTATTTTAGTCTATTTAAAGGAATCTAGGCATGAAAGAAATTTTCAAAATAATATGCCGCATGAATTGCTATACAGGAACAGTAAAACATTCTTAAATATCAGATAAATCTGGATTCAAATGCTTAGTCTACCATTTACAAATAAAATAACTATATTGATTCAATAATGCCACCTTTAAAATGAGAAATTATCTTATTTTGTGCATAAAAATAGTAAGTTTTCAATAAGTTTTACTTGCTTTTTCAATATTAGCTTAGCTATAATTGTTATAACCAGTGTGTAAAGGGATGACAGAAATGGTTTTCCTACTGTTTTCTACAGACAGCTTAAAATGTTGATATTTCTCCAAAATTAAAAAAAATAAATAAATAAAACTTCTAAGTTAGTTTCCAACCTTATTGGTATTAAAATATCTTCTCTCTGTCTCTCTCTCTCACTATCCACTCTGCCTGTCAAAAAAAAAATCAATAAAATCATACTATCAATATCAATGACATGATGGAACACGCCTAAAATAGCAGGTACAGTATTCAAGCAATCAATCATCAAAAAAATCAAACACCTAATATGTACAGTGAAACTAGGCACTACTAATAAGTTATGTTGGGAAAAACAGAATTACAGTACACTTACATAATTTGGTGAGGATTGAAATGAACATGAAGCAAGTCTGGTTGCCTCATGTTGTAAACAAAAGGAATTCTTTCTTTCCATATCAATACCTTTATTTCTGCTAATAATCTGACTCAAGCAACACTGGGACAGTTTTGATCTCCACATTTAATATAACCTGAGACAGTGATTGATGGCATGTTATTTTACAAATGCTTTAATTCATATTGAACTCTTCCAACTATGCTCCTTTGATTTACTGCTGTATTTTTTTTTTTAAAGTTCTGAGTTCTGGCCGGTGCTGCGGCTCAATAGGTGACGGCACACCGGGTTCTAGTCCTGGTCGGGGCGCAGGGATTCTGTCCCCGTCACTCCTCTTCCTGTCCCAGCTATCTGCTGTGGCCCAGGAGTGCAGTGGAGGATGGCCCAAGTCCTTGGGCCCTGCACCCACATGGGAGACTGTTGCGGTTGATTTCTCAACAATGTTGCAGTGGATTCGTTTCTGAGAGGAGCAGTGTAGTGGGGGCAAGAGGCGCGGAGTCACCACATAGACCGTGGGAGTCGGGTGAAAGCAGGCTTGAGGCGAGCAGCCCACAGACTCGTTTATTACAGTTGGAACCACATCTTATATAGCCAAGACCAGCCAATCTGGTCAAAGGGTGGTCTATGCCCCAACCCATCACAGCCTGTTGCCAGGCAGTTTCAAATCCATCCAATCACAGCCTGTTGCCAGGCAGTTTCCAAAGCCATCCAATCACAGCCTGTTGCCAGGCAGGCTCCGTTGCCAGGTGGGTTTCAAAGCCATTCCTGAGTTACTAACGCTCGCTTGCCAGTGGCCACCTTGGCATGGCCTTCTCATTCCACTACAGGAGACCAGGAGAAGCACCTGGCTCCTGGCTTTGGATCAGCGCAGTGCGCCAGCCGCAGCATGCCGCTGGAGAGGCCACTGGAGGGTGAACCAATGGAAAAGGAAGACCTTTCTGTTTCTCTCTCTCACTTTCCACTTTGCCTTAAAAAAAAAAAAAAAAAAGTTCTGAGTTCTATGTTAAATTTGAAACTGAACTTGCTTAACTTATGAATGAACTGTGAAGATCAGTACATGGACAGAAAAATTTAATATTGTAATAATTGAATGAAAATAGTTTTATTATGTCATTTCAGCAAAAGGCACGAGTATCTACATTCTTCGAAGCAAACACCACTACTACCTTCCTTAGATTAGGGAGTACTGATCACACACCTCACTGCCAGAGGGAAGCAATTCCTGCCATTTCTACTTCAGCAACCAGATACTGACACTGAACGAACTCTGCATGTTCCAGAAATATACCATGTGCCACACTGAACCTTTCAGCAAGAAGAGACGGTAGAAGCATTCATGATTTAGATTGGAACAACAATGCTACCAGAAAAATAAGTCATTTTTTTTTCTGAGCTTAAATTTTCATGAGGAAAATATTTTCCCTAAAAAAATTATTGGTGCCTGTGTTGTGACATAGAGCAAGCTAAACTGCCACTTGTGATGCTAGCATCCCGCATGGGTGCCAGTTCTAGTCCTGGCTACTCCACTTCCGATCCAGCTCCCTGCTAACTTGCCTGGAAACGCAGCAGAGGATGGCCCAAGTGATTGTGTACCTGAACCAACATGGGAGACCTGGAAGAAACTCCTGGCTCCTGGCTTTAGATAAGCCTAGCTCTGGACATTGCAGCGATTTGTGGAGTGACCCAGTGGATGGAGCATCTTTCTCTGTCTCTGTAACTCTGCGTTTAAACAAATAAATAAGTTGTAGAAGAATATCTTTTTTTTTTTTTTTTTTTTTGGACAGGCAGAGTGGACAGTGAGAGAGAGAGAGAGACAGAGAGAAAGGTCTTCCTTTGCCATTGGTTCACCCTCCAATGGCCGCCGTGGCTGGTGCGCTGCGGCCGGTGCACCTCGCTGATCCGATGGCAGGAGCCAGGTGCTTATCCTGGTCTCCCATGGGGTGCAGGGCCCAAGCACTTGGGCCATCCTCCACTGCATTCCCTGGCCACAGCAGAGAGCTGGCCTGGAAGAGGGGCAACTGGGACAGAATCCGGCGCCCCAGCCAGGACTAGAACCAGGTATGCCGGCGCCGCAAGGTGGAGGATTAGCCTATTGAGCCGCGGCACTGGCGAAGAATATCTTTTTATTCATTTTATTTATTTGAAAAGACAGAGTTACAGAGAGAGGTAGAAACATGTCTTCCATCTGCTGGTACTCCTCAGATGGCTGCAATGGCCAGAACTGCACCGATCCGAAGCCAGGATTCAGGAGCCTCCTCCGGGTCTCCCTCGTGGGTGAAGAGGCCCAAGGACTTGCGCCATCTTCCACTGTTTTTCCAGGCCATAGAAGAGAGTTGGATAGGAAGAGGAGCAGCAGGGACTAGTACTGGCTCCCCTATGGGATGCTGGCACTTCTGGTCAGGGCTTTAACCAGCTGCACCACAGTGTCGACCCCTAGAAGAATATATTTTGCAGAATTTGACATAGAGCTTTTTAGTATTTCAAGTCTATACTGTTCTTTTTAAAGGATGTTGTAAATAGACTTGTAGAAAGGTATTTCAAAAAATTAATGTTAAGTGCATATGATTGTAAGTTTATTTGGATGCAAAAATGATTTGAAACCCATGTGTAATATTTGTATAACACTAGTTTGCGTGAGCTGGAAGACACAACCTATAGAAAGATTTCTCATTTTTTTGAATTCAGGGAAGCATTTTTTAATTCTATTTTCCATGAAATCCTTGTAGTACTCATTTTTTGTAAAAGCCACAGATTTTAAACTGTAAGACCTGATATTAATGAGAATAGATTCAATTTTACCCATAAGGGATGCTGGCACTGCAGATGGCAGTTTAACTCATAGCGCCATGGTACTGGCCCTAGCCGCTGGGATCTTTCAATTATTTCTTGTAACCTCTTGATTGGAAGGTGACAAATATCAAACATGTAATATATACAAGAAAATTTGACATTTTGACTTTTGATGATTGTTGACAGCCATTGTCTTTACTGTTGGGGCAGTGTTTTTTTTTTTTTGTTGTTTGTTTGTTTGTTTGTTTTTTTAATGTTTTTCCTTCATAGCATTTGTTGAACTTTTTACTTGGTGTATGGGTAATCTAATGGGTATAAACTAAATTGAAAGTTGATCTTTGGGGGGGTGGGTGCTGGCACTGTGGCTTGTTGGATAAAGCCTCCACCTGCACTGCCAGCATCCCATATGGGCTCCAATTCTAGACCCAGCTGCTCCACTTCTGATCCAGCTCTCTGCTATGGTCTGGGATAGCAGTAGAAGATGGCCCAAGTCCTTGGGCCCTTGAACCCGTGTGGAATACGAGAAGAGAAGCTTTTGTCTCCTGGCTTTGGATCAGCACAGCTCTGGCCACTGTGGCCAATTGGGGAGTGAACCAGTGGATAGAAGATCTCTCTCTCTCTCTCTCCCTCTCTCCCTCTCTCTGTCTGTCTCTCCGCCTCTGCTTCTCTGTAACTCTTTCAAAATAAATAATTTTTTTTTTTAAAAAAAGGAAGCAGATCATTGTAAAAATTGAGAGGGAATAGGAGAGGTAAGACGAGAAAAGGTGGGAGCGTGGGAGAGAGGGAGGGTAGGCTGGGAATTATCACTATGTCTTGAAATACGTGAGACTTGCATATCTTACCTAAAATTTTTAAAAAATGAAAAAAGGAAGGTGGCAAATATAACAGATGCTAATAAATTCTTCAAAATTGAAAATCTCCTTTAATAGTTTTCAGAATATTTTGTTTTCAAAATTTGTGCTTAGTATGTAATATTTTCACATATTATGGGGGTACTTTGCAATAGTTACACACATACACACAGCATAAATGAATCACATCAGGAAACTAGCTTTTCAAATACCTTATCTTTTCCTTGTGTTTGGAAGATAACAGCTCTTCTTTCCAAATCTTCATACAGAATATAACACATTACTGTAAAGTATAGTAACCCTACTGTGCTATGGGACAACAGAACTTACTAATTTTATCTGACTCCTTTAGTATGAGTTATCCAGCCTCCCTCTAAATCTTTTCCTACCATCCTGCCTCGCATATAGTAATCACTTTTCTAAGTTCAGATCCATCTGTTTTTTAACTTCCTCATATGACAGAGAACATGCAATATTTGCCTTTCTTATTTTATCTATCATATTGATCTCTAATTCTACTTATTTTGCTGCAAATGCCAGAAATTCTTTTTTATAAATGAATAATATCCTATTGTAATTATTCTTCCACCCATACATTTACACCTACAAGGAGTCTGGAATTAGTCCTATTGCAAATAGTGTTTCAATGAACATTTATATGCAGATATCTCCTTCCTATTATGATTTCATTTACTTTGGTTTTATACACTGGGGAGTCCTAGATGACCTCTGATGTCTCTGAGGTTTTTCTTATGAAAACATAGCTCAGAAAATGAGTTATTTTAAGTTAAAGAATAACCTGGGGGCCTGTGCTGTGATGTAGTGGGTAAAGCTACCACCTGCTATGTTGGCATTCCCATATGGGTGCCAGTTCAAGTCCTAGCTGCTCTATTTCCTATCTGGCTCTCTGTTATGGCCTGGGAAAGCAGTAGAAGATGGCCCAAATGGGAGACCCGGAAGACTCCTGGATCTTGGCTTCAGGTAGGCTCAACTCCAGCTGTGTGAGGCCATTTGTGGCGTGAACCAGAATATGGAAGATTTCTCTCTTTCTCTCTCTGACTCTGCCTCTCCGTAACTCTTTGCCTTTTGAATAAATAAATATATCTTTTAAAATATAACCTAAATACCCATAGTTAATTATTCTATATATTTTATTTAAATTTTAAGGGCAATTATTACTCAAAAACAATTGGGAAGACTCATAAGATTCCACAGGGTATATGTATGCAGAGCCTTTATAATGGTAAAGAATGTAATACAGCAAGAGATAAAGTGCAGACAAGAGTTAGAGAAGTAGAAGTTTTCTTGGTGAGTTTCCAGGGCTCATTCTCAATTATATTAGATGTGCCTTGTCTTTAAGTCATCAAAACACATGCAAAATACAGTGGCTCAGGAAATCCACAGCCCTGTAGAAAAAAGGGAATCTTGTGGCCCCATTGTGAGCATCATTAAAAGCCAAGAATGTATATATTTTCTATATGCAGTATTCAAAACCTGACTCAGCTTGACTTCTGATCTTTCGCAGCTTTTAGTATAGAATTGTATTAATCATTAGCCATTCATTGCATAGACATTTGGCCAAGTTCTGCACCATAATTTCAGGTTTTTCCCACAAATAGGCTAAGAATTGCAATAGACTAAACTGGTATTGTCCGGCACCTTGGCTCACTAGGCTAATCCTCCGCCTTGTGGCGCCAGCATGCTGGGTTCTACTCCCAGCCAAGGCGCTGGATTCTGTCCCGGTTGCCCCTCTTCCAGGCCAGCTCTCTGCTGTGGCCAGGGAGTGCAGTGGAGGATGGCCCAAGTGCTTGGGCCCTGCACCCCATGGGAGACCAGGATAAGCACCTGGCTCCTGCCATTGGATCAGCGAGGTGCGCTGGCCGCAGCGCGCCAGTCGCGGCGGCCATTGGAGGGTGAACCAATGGCAAAGGAAGACCTTTCTCTCTGTCTCTGTCTCTCACTGTCCACTCTGCCTGTCAAAAAAAACAAAAACAAACAAAAAAAAAAAACAAAAAAAACTGGTATTAACCCCTCTTTTTCCTAAACAGTGGATCTAATGTATGAATCATTTTATAGAACAAAGCCACGAACTGGATTTAGAAAGTACTAGAAGAAAACAAAGCTTGATTAAAAAACACAAAAACACAGCAAATAGGTAAGAGTAAATTTTGGATAGTTATGAGCTGGTGATAATATGTTAGCTATTAGAAAAGTCAGTCGAACATTCTATCCTGACTAGGCTGAACAGGGTTACCAAACAGCAAGAATTTAAGATGATTACACAATCTGTATGTAATACTGGTGGGTGGAGAGCTCTTTGGAAGTATATACCAGATCCTTCATCAAAATGTCTTAGGTATCCTTGATCTACATTATCAAAATTCACCAAACACAGCAGAAAAGGGAGATGAGCAGTGAGAGTGTTTTGAGATTTTGAGATGCACAGTTTTAGAGCCCAACGTGCAAATGCAGCACCTTTTCAGACATTACCTATTTGTTATATGCCATTGTTGTAATTGAACATAATAACTCTAATAGAGCTCAGAACATCAGTCAAATTAGTAGGAACAGTTCATTCTAACAGCTAGCTAAATTTATGAGAATTTTTGACATATTGAAAAATCTGGAAGAGGCTGGCACTGTGGTGTAGAGGATGAGGCTGCTGCCAGCAGGGCGTCCCATGTGGGTGCCAGTTCTAGTCCCAGCTGCTCCACATTGGATCTGGCTCTCTGCTGTGGCCTGGGAAAGCAGTGGAAGACGACCCAAGTCATTGGGCTCTTGAACCTGCATGGAAAACCAGGAAGAAACTCCTTCTTTGGCTCTTGGCTTCGTATAGACACAGTTCCAGCCATTGTGGCCATTTGGGGGGTGAGCCAGTGAATGGAAGACCTCTCTCTCTCTGCCTCTGTCTCTCTTTAGCTCTTGCTTTCGAATAAATAAATAAATCTTTAAAAAAAATTCTGGAATGCTGTTAAAATAATTATTTCCCAGTCAACCAAAATACCTTCAGTTTGTAACCATTATAGGATATGAAATTTAGCAAAGCAAGTTCTCATGTAAATCTCTCATGTACAAGGTACAACAAAGAAACATATTTTAATACAAAACCATCACATTGAGCAATTTTTAAAGCAAAGGATTCAGTTCAGAAGAGATTTTACTGCATATTTCAAATTGTTTATTTTCATATCATAAATAGCTAATTGATAACACTGAGAAATGCTGTTGCATGCAACCTCACTTTCTTATTCTCCTATAAGACCCTAGAATATGGGCAGGAGGCAAAAATGAATGCAATTCAATGCAGAGGTGACATTGAACAAAAGTCAATCAATTCTTCCAGAATTAATTTGTATTTATAACTAGATATTTCTGAACAATATGTGTATCAAACTAAATTTTAAATTGAAAGAACTGCAGATTTGAATTAATATTAAATTAAAAGCCCTACTCTAAGAAAAGATTCTTCATACTTGGTTAATTCTGAGTTAATTAGATAGAGGAAAAGCAGTTTGCCTTTCTCAAAATAAAATGTTGTTATCTATTTAAAAAAAAAAACTTTTGAAAGAGTAAATCTGACTAGCAGCATATGTGTGGTACATATGTCATCAAAATGTTCATAGATCATTTTTGTTGACTGTACTTGCATTTGTACTCCAACTACTGATTGCTTTCAATAGTTATTTGCCTTTCTTCTGGAAAACCATCTGGAAAGTCCCCTCTTGTCTTTGTTGTTGGATTATAAGCAAACATCCTCATGAAATACTTGTGATCCACAGACAATCTCTAAGAAAACACAAGTTTATCATTACAGTGGGAGAGCAAAAACCATGAATTACTCTACAGAACCACGTTTTGTAACCATCCACATTTGGGGAAATAATTGACTATCAGAATTACAGGAATATATTAGTACAGATGAAAATTTTACAATTTTATGGTATATCAAGCAGGCAAAAATATGTAATAAACTCATGATATGCTAATATTACCTTACCTGCTTTTTCTTCCAAATGGAAATGATGCTTTGGTTGTTATTCCATATACATTAATTTCTGTTTTTCCTCCATGGCATGTTAACTTTCCGCTCTTTTTCAGGACATTTGATAGATCAATAATTAGATAACTATCCTTTATCTCTCTATAAATCTTAGTGTTGTGCCTTGAATTTTGTCTTCATTTGATAAATATATGTAATATTATAGAAAAAAAGGGCAAAGATTTAATGACACAATGATTATAATTATTTCTTTATTTTACCTGAGACATTTATATGCCAATTTATATATATGTGACATTTATGTATATATTATATAAAACTATGATATAGATGTGTATGTAGAGATACATAGGAACAACAATAAGATTATAGCGAATCCCAAGAAAGTTTAGACACATAGAAAGTAATATCACTTTATTAGTAGTTTATTAGTCATTGTAGCAGTTTGACTCAAACAGGCTCTGCAAAATGAAGTTATGATGCACAAGCCCTCTAAGAGGCCTTTTCCTTTCTGAGGGATATTTTATTGTCACTTGCTTTGCTGCTAGCAGAGATCCCAAAGACTGTAAATCCAACAGAAAACGTTTATGAAATTTGCAAGAGGAAATAGATTCTGTTTCTTCTGTGCATGGGTTGCAGAGAGTGTAGGTGAGAGGGAACAAGAGAAGGAAAGACAAATTTATGAAAGTGAGATGGAGAGAGAAGCAGAGTTAAAATGAGAGTGGGAAATTAAGAGCGTGAGAAAGACAGGGTGTCAGAATGAAACCAAGAGTGTTCAGGGAATAATTAAAGAAAAAAGGAGCCTGCAGGTATGAGTATCAGAAAAGCTGAGAGAATAAGAAATATTGAATTAGAGAGGAAGAAATAATGGATGAGAGAACAAAAGAGGAAGAGAGGAGGTGAGATTAAGAAAGTGATAGAATGAGAGTAGGAGAGGATGTGTGAAGGAAATATGAGTGAACAAAAAGGAATGTGTAAAAGTGTTGAGTGAGGCCTGCGCCACAGCTCACTTGGCTAATCCTCTGTCTGCAGCGCCAGCACCGCAGATTTTAGTCCCGGTTGGGGCGCCAGGTTCTGTCCTGGTTACTCCTCTTCCAGTCCAGCTCTCTGCTGCGGCCCGGGAGTGCAGTGGAGGATGGCCCAAGTGCTTGGGCCCTGCATCCGCATAGGAGACCAGGAGGAAGCACCTGGCTCCTGGCTTCGGATCAGCGCAGTGCGCCGGCCATAGTGGCCATTTGGGAGGTGAACCAATGGAAGGAAAACCTTTTTGTCTCTCTCTCTCTCTCACTGTGTAACTCTGCCTGTCAAAAAAAAAAAAAAAGGGTTGAGTGAATGAAAAATATCGGTAAGGAGTAGATGAAAGAAAAGAATTGAGAGGCTATGAATATGAGGTTGTGAATGAGACAGCAAGTGAAAAAGGAGAGTTTGAGAAGAAAAAATGTTAGGTTATGTGACTCTAGATAAGTGAGAGAAAGGTAAAATGTCAAGAGTATGAGACAAGAAGAAATCTGTCTATTCTCATGAAGACAAATAATTTCTAGTCAATTTAGAAATACCTTACATTGAAGGAAGCGCGATGAATTAGCAATCACAAGCAGTAAAAAATGTAGCATTGCCTGTGCATGCAAGTGTGTGTGCATGACAGGGTGCTAATTATTATGGGTAGCGTGGATTAGAAGACCAAAGCCAGGGATACTACACAATACTGATCTCTGGACTGGGGATTGGGGCATTTCCAATAAACCAAATGTGTTTACTTCTGTCATCTGCCACTTCTTGCATAACTCTTTGAAAACCAAAGTTCACAAATAAACACTGTCTATACAAATAGTTTCTAACATTAGAATAACACATTGTTGTTTTGAACTTGTCCACCTATTTTCTCTTCATTCTTTCCTTCTATGCTGACTTTCTTCATAGCAGCTTATAACTAGGATAGGTGGAATTCATCTTATCAGAATCTGAGCCAGTATCTTGGTGCAGCAATGCGAGGATGTATGGTATAAAAGCATAATCAAATGGTTGAATTTCTAGTCATAAAAATAATAATGATACACCAAAAAGTTTGTGGCAAAATAGAAGTCAAAGTTTCTTTTTTTAAAAGATTTATTTTTGTTTATTTGAAAGACAGAGTTACAGAGAGAGGTTCACTCCCCAGGTGGTCGCAATGGCCAGAGCTGCACCAATCCAAAGCCAGGAACCAGGAGCTTCTTCTAGGTCTCCCATGGGGGTGCAGGGGTCCAAGGACTTGGGCCATTTTCCACTGCTTTCCAAGGCCATAGCAGAGAGCTGGATTGGAAGAGGAGCAGCTGGGACTAGAACCGGTGCCCCTATGGGATGCCGATGCTTCAGGCCAGGGCTTTAACACACTGCGCCACAGCGCTGGTCACCAAAGTTCATTTTTGTATGAAAAGTTTTGAAATCCATGACTACTTTTTCCATGCATATCCCAGACCTCTACAGAAACTTGGAAGGTTATGATCGATCATATTTTGGAGATTACACTGCACCATTGTATCAAACATATTAAAATGGATCAATTTCCACTTTAATTCTTTATGTTTTTTGTTACTAATATTTGAATACCTTTAAAGTGATGTTTGTAAGATGAATTACTTATGAAATGCAATTATATTCTTGACTCTGAATTTTTTACAAACACACTTGTGAAATATAAGCTAAGAAATCATTTTATTAAACTGACTATGTTCACATTAAAGCAACAATTGTTTTGTTGATTTATTTAAATATTTTCAACTAAGTCATTTTTTTCTGTTAGTAAAGTATTTTCATAGTGCCTTGAAAATCTTATAGAAATCATATACCTATATAGGAAACGTCACTAACAAATACATAAAATGGCCTTGTTTACATTATTTGCTATGAAAAATTCACCTCTAAGAATATACACCAAACAAGTCAAGAAAAGTGATTTTAACAGGAGTAGGTGTTATAGCATAACAGTGTAAGTCCCTGCCTGCAATGCCAGTATGCCATATGGGCCTCTATTTGATTCCTGGAGGTTCCATGTCCTATCTAGTTCCCTGTTAATGTGCCTGAGGAAGCAGTGAATGATCACCCAAGTGCCTGTACCCCTTCAATCCACATGGGAGACTCAGATGGACTTTGGCCTGGCCCAGCCTTGCTTGTTATGTCCGTTTTGGGAGTGAAACAACATATGGAAGGTCTCTCTGTGTCTCTCTGCCTCTCTCTGAAACTCTTTCTTTCAAATAAATAAATCAATAAACAAACAAACGAATATTTTAGAAGGCCCTTAACAATTATAATATACTATGGCACAATATTTATTATTAATAATAGCAGAATCATGTTTTAAAGAAATTAGAGTGAGGCCGGCACCTTGGTTCCCTTGATGGCTGCGCTGATCTGAAGCCAGGAGCAGGAGTTTCTTCCAGGTCTCCCACACAGGTGCAGGGGCCCAAGGACTTGGGCCATCCTCTCTTGCTTTCCCAGGCCATAGCAGAGAGTTGGATTGGAAGTGGAGTAGCTGGGATATGAACAGCTGCCTATTTGGGATGCCGGTGCTTCAGGCCAGTGTGTTAACCCACTGCACCACAGTTCAGCCCCTATTCTTACTTTCTACTTTTACTATAAATGTGCTACTTGCTAATAAAATAAATTTTAAATTAAAAAAAAAAACACTAACAATCAGGTGTAAAAAATAAGTAAAAATAAATAAGCAAACCAGTAAATACAAACATATTGGGTTTAATTTACATATTTTACTAATAGTGTCACATTACTGTGTTTTATTTGCCGTAGGACATAATTAAAATGTTCTATTAGCAATTTATGTAATATTTAATAATTTTTCTTTTTAAATTTGAAATAAGCATATTTCAAAATGGCTGTTTATTGATTGCTACTCCGACTTATTTCTTTTTTTTAATATTTTATTTATTTGACAGGTAGAGTTACAGACAGTGAGAGCGAAAGACAAAGAGAAAGGTCCTCCATCCGTTGGTTCACTCCCCAAATAGACAAAACGGCCAGAGCTACACCGATCCAAAGCCAGGAGCCAGGTGTTTCTTCCTGGTCTCCCACTTCAGTGCAGGGGCCCAAGGACTTGGGCCACTTTTACTGCTCTCCCAAGCCATAGCAGAGAGCTGAATTGGAAGAGGAGCAATGGGACTAGAACTAGTGCCCATATGGGATGCCAGCAACAAAGGCGGAGGATTAACCTACTGCACCAAGGTGCCGGCCCCACTCCTACTTATTTCATAACGTTCCCTGTTCAGTCCTAGTCTCCTAAATTATGTATTTATTATTAGCTGTGCATTGTTTTTCCTCATTGAAAAGTCCAAACTTTCTTTTAGGAATATAAAACAAATGAGATTCTATAATGAACTATGGAGAATCTCTTATTTAGTGCTTTCTTCTTCAGTGATTTGTGAAGGCTGAGGGGATAGTGTATTTCTTAGGGATAGAGCCTTTCATCTCTGACATTGTTTACATTGAGAACACAAGGTAGTAATAAAAAGCAGACAAAAATTTAATAAGGTTATTATCTACTGACAATGCCCTTCTGAGTGGGTGCTCATAATTGAACCTCCCCATCTCATCCTGTTAGGATATTGCTGTACCTGTTTAAATAGGCATGGATTTCAAAATTCATGAGTAAAAGTGTTCAATATTCATTGTGTTAGGAAAATAAGCTTGTAGACTATCTTTGGAAGGTAAATTGCATACCTCTATAGAAATAATTAACTGGGGGCCCATTTTTTATTTATTTTACAGAATCTTCTGGTTTTATTTTAGATAATTTTGTTCCTATTTTTATAGTAGTATCATATTAGTTTTATTTCATTTTAGAATATTTTTATAATTTAATAATAACATTTTGCCTTGTTTAGATCATATGTACAAATCATACATACACATGCACTTTTAATAGAAAATAGGGCATATTATTATCTAGATGGCATAATTCAGCGAAATCAATGATTATAACTATTTATATAGTTACATATAGTAATTTATATAGTAAATATAATATCCAAATATTAATAATATTGTCTGTAAAATATTAATTTCCATGTAACAGAGAATATATGTGGTAGTAGTACTTTTGTGTCACTTAAATCTAGTTCCAACCATTGTATTGTGAAAATAAGGATTTTATTCATTATTATGACTACATGATACTCCATTGTGCATATATATATATATATATCAATTTCTTTATCCAATAATTGATTGATGCACATCTAGTTTGATTCCATATCTTTGTTATTGTGAATTGGACAGGAATAAACATGAGAGTGTAGGTATCTCCCTCATATTCTAATTTCATTTTCTCTGGGTATATTACCAGATATGGAATATTTGTGTCTTATATTAGATCCATTTTTTCATTTTTTTGAGGAATCTCTATACCATTTTCCATAATGGTTGTACTAACTCTTATTTTCACTGTTTTAGGATATAGTTTTCTGTATGTTGCCAGCAATTGCTGTTTTTGACTCTTGAATTCTAACCATTCAAACTGAAGTGAGAGAATATCTCAGTTTGGTTTTTATTTACATTTCCCTGATGGCTAGTGATCTTGAGTGTTTTAACATGTGTCTGTTGACCATTTGTATTTCTTCTTTTAGAAAATGTCTATTCATATTTTTGCCCATTTCTTAAGCAAGATTTTTGTTTAATTGTTGTATTTCTTGAGCTTCTAAATATTGATCTTTTATCAGATGCATAGCTTGCAAATATTTACTCCCTTTTGGCCAGTTGTCACTTCACCTTATAAATTATTTTTTTTGCTATATAAAAATGTCTACATTTGATATTATCTCATTTTTCTATTTTTGATTTTATTGTTCGTGCTTTGGGCATATATCAAAAAAGATGTTACCTATACCAGTGTCTTGTAGTGTTCCCTCTTTGCTTTCCTGTAGTAGTTCAATAGGTTCAGGCTTTCATTTAAATCTTTGACTCCTCTTGAATTGACTTTTGTAAATGGTGGAATGTAGGGGTCTTATTTCCAAATCTACATGTGGAAATACAATTTTTCAAACATTATCTTTTGAAGATACTGCCCTTTCTCCAGCAAGTGTTTCTAGCTTAGTAAGCAAGGATAAGTTGGTTGTAAATGTGTGTATTTCCGAGGTTTGTATTCTGTTCCATCAGTATCTATCTTTATTCCAGTACCACACTGTTGTGATTAGAATAGTCCTGAAGTAGGTGCTAAAATATGGAACTGTGATCTCTCTGGCTTTGTTTTTATTGTCCAAAGTTGCTTTGGCTATTCAATGTCTTTTATGTTTTGATATGAATTTTAGGACTTTTTCGTGGTTCTGTGAAGAATTTCATTTATATTTTCATGGAATTTTCAATAACCTACAAAATTATAGGTTACTACATGATTACCTTGATAAATATCCTGGGGCTGGCACTATTGTGTGGAAGATAAAAGCTGCTGGCTGTGACACCAGCACCCCATATGGGTGTTGGTTCGAGACCTGCTTGCTTCACTTCTAACCCAGCTCCCTGCTAATGTTCTTGGGAAAGCATGGTAAGATGGCCCAGGTACTTAGGCCCCTACACTCATGTGGGAGACCCAGAAGACGCTCTGGTTTCAGTCTAGTGTGGCCTGGCCATTGCAACCATTTGTGGAGTGGATGAAAGACCTCTCTTTTTCTCTTTTTCTTTCTCTCTCTGTTTCTTTCTTTCTCTTTCTCTCTCTCTCTCTCTATGTCTCTCACAACTCTGCCTTTCAAATAAATCTTAAAAAAATGTGTTGGTAACAGAATGTGTTATTTCACAGTTGTGGGGGGCTTATATATTCCTTTAAATCTATGAAAATTTGTTTTATATAACTGGGTGATCTGGCATTAGATGTCTATACATTTAAAATAGTTATATCTTCTTGTTGATTTGATGCCTCCATGAGTTTTCATCTTAAAGTCTAATTTGTCTGATTTATATATGTAAATATAGTGAGCTTTTTTTAAATTTGCATTTTCAATCAGTGTATAGCTTTACTGAAGTGATGTTACTTGTAGGTGACATATAGTCGGGTGATTTTTTGTTTGTTTTTTTGTTTTTTAATCCATTTTGTCAGTCTGTATCTTTTAATAGTTGAAGTTAGCCCATTTATATTCAAGTTTAATACTGATTAGTAAAAATAAATAATGATTGGATTACATAATTTTTTTCTCTAAATTTCCCATTGTTTTTTTGAATATCCTTTACTCTTTCTATTCAGTCTCCTGCCTTCAGACTCATTTATAAAGTCAATTGACTTCCTGTTTTCTGTGCATAACATTCCTTAAATATCATTTGGTAAGGCTGGCTAGGTAGTGATACATTCTTTCAATTTTTCTTGTCTTGGCATTTTTTATTTCACCTTCATTTATGAAAGACAGCTTGATTTCGTAAAGTATTTTAGATTGACAATTTTATTCTTTCAGATCCTGGATTATGAGTCTCAATCTTTCTCAGTTTGTAACCTTTCTTTTGATAACTCTCATGTCAATATAATGGGAGTTTCTGGCACTTTTAGCTAGTATGTTTTTTTAATTTATCTATTTATTTATTTATGTATTTTATTTTTTGACAGGCAGAGTGGACAGTGAGAGCGAGAGATGGAGAGAAAAATCTTCCTTTACCGATGGTTCACCCCCAAATGGCGGCTGGTGCACCGCGCTGATCTGAAGCCAGGAGCCAGGTGCTTCTCCTGTTCTTCCAGGCGGGTGCAGGGCCCAAGGACTTGGGCCATCCTCCACTGCACTCCCTGGCCACAGCAGAGAGCTGGCCTGGAAGAGGAGCAACTGGGACAGAATCCAGTGCTCCAACCAGGACTAGAACCCAGTGTGCCGGCACCGCAGGCGGAGGATTAGCCTATTGAGCCGCGACACTGGCCTAGCTAGTATGTTTTAGGATGATCTTGTGTATTAGTTTGGGAAGTTTGACTAGAATGTGTACTGGTGAGGTTCATTTCTGATCATGTCTATTTAGGTCCTATGAGCTTCCTGCATTTTAATGTCTAAAACAGTTTTCCAAATTGGAAAGTTTTCTTTTATTATTTGATTGACTAGGTTTTATAAGTCTTTTTTTTTTTCATTTACTTCGGGAGGTTATAAAACTCAAATATTGGATCATTGGAGGGTATCCCAGAGATGCTAAGCACTCTTTTCATTCATTTAAATTTCTTCTCTTTCCCTGTGTCTGAGATATTTCAAAAGACCTTTCTTTAAGAACAGATGTTCTTTTTCTTGATTTTGTATGTTGTTATGTCTTTCCACTGTATTTTTATTTGATTTATTGAAGTGTTCATTTTTCATTTTTCTGCTTGGTTCTTTTAATGTCTCTATCTCTTTGCTAAATTTCTTATTATGTTTTATACTGATTTTCTAATTTCAATAAACTATTTACTTGTAGTCTCTTCTATCTCAGTGACTATTCTTACAATCAATCTTTTGAATTCTTAGGCATTTCTTCAATTTTCCTTCATGATCTGATATTAATGTGTTATTGTGTTCCTTTTAAAGCATATTATCTTTCTTATTAATATTCTTAGATTTCTGAGTTGATTTTTGTGTATATCTGGATTACTGGTTTCTACCACTTTTGGAGGATGGCTTTCTCCTTTAAATGTGCCTTTGAATATTTGTTTTATATATTGTTTTAGCTTTAGTTACAGTTGTATTTTGTAATATAATCTCCCTATACCTTTGTTTGCTATAGTTGATGGTAACCATAGTAGGGACCTGGGATATTCCTGTGATTCTTTTTGCTCACTGAGATATATAACAGACTGGTTCCAAAATGTCTTATGAGGGAGGGATAGGAGTGAGGAGTTTCTCATGTGTTGGGACCACTCCCTGCTTGTGCTGCGGATGCACCTGGCACACAGACTCCCAGTTAATATGCACCTCAAGAGCTAGAGATGTGAGATATGTTCTAGCTCCATAAGAACATGGTATCATGGACTCTTAATCATTGCGTCACTCAAGAGCTCCAATAAGCACGAATGCTGAGTAGAGGAGGCAGCTCCCACAGATGCTGTATGAGAGGGTTGCTGGATCCAGAAGAGTAACTTCAGCTCTGTGACATCAGTGCAAACAGTCATGGGCCACTCCTCATGGATTGTTTGCTGCATTGGGTGGGATTTAGGATTCTCAGGACTGAGCATAAGTGAGCAACAGCACCTGAAACCTATCAGCCTCTGTGAGAGAGTGTGAAGCCCTGAGCCCCAACAGGGGCCTGGATATAACATATGGACTCTGCACCAAAGAACCCAGGAAGCAGGGACAATGTACTATTTCAGGAGGACCCCGAGAGAGAGTTCACTTCAAAGCCTCAATGAGCAAACTGCTGGTAGGGTAGGCGGGGCACTGAAGGCTGTCATTCCACTCATACTCATTGATTACCTCTTTATGAGTTTGGAAGCACACCTACAGGTATGATAGCCATAAACATTTTCTCGAAGACATGTGAGGTGGGTTAACTTATATAAGCTATTCTAAAAGTTCTATTCCATGCCACAGTTGTAAATGAAGAGAGTGTCATAAGAAATGTTGTATTTTATGCCTTGGTTTCAATGACTGATTTCATAAATAAAGAGACGATGACATTGGAAAGTGTTTTTTCTTTTTCTTTTTCTTTTTCTTTTTTTTTCCCCACAGGCAGAGTGGACAGTGAGAGAGAGAGAGAGACAAAGAGAAAGGTCTTCCTTTGCGGTTGGTTCACCCTCTAATGGCCGCCGCGGTGGCGCACCACGCTGATCCGAAGCTAGGAGCCAGGTGCTTCCTCCTGGTCTCCCATGAGGGTGCACGGCCCAATGACTTGGGCCATCCTTCACTGCACTCCTAGACCACAGCAGAGAGCTGGCCTGGAAGAGGGGCAACCGGGACAGAATCCAACACCCCGACTGGGACTAGAACCCGGTGTGCCAGTGCCACAGGCAGAGGATTAGCCTATTGAGCCGTGGCGCCGGCCTTTTGTTTTGTTTTGTTTTGTTTTTGGAAAGTGGTTGTTAACACAAGTTTTATTCATGGATCTAGAATGTATTTTTATTGAAATTTGCATGGGTATGCACAAGGAATTGCTGACATACATTAATTTAAACAAAATAATGAATCCATGGAAAAGTAGAACTACTAAATTTCCTAAAATATATCCCATATATAAGTATGATAGCTTCTCCTTTCTGGTAATAATTTCTTCCTTTTCTAAAACAGATGAAATATAGCACCCAAAAGCATTAATTTTTTGATGATATTCTCATTGTCTTTAGAGTTCACACTTCCCTGAGGCACCAGAAGTTCTTTGCTTAGAAAAGATTTCCTTTCCCTTTCTGTTAGATAAATGTAAATAGTAATTGTGGTAAGGACTTAATTAATCAGAATAGGTGACATGAAACACATTAGAGCAAGATTTGCAATTCAAGTGGTTTGAATACTGATAAAGACAACAACAAACGGTTTCTTAGGTAGGACAAAAATAAAATTGGCAAGTTAACTGTAATGGTTTCCTAATTGAAAGTAATAACCGAATATTAAAAAAAATACCCTTTGCTATACACCCAAATTTAATGAAAATGTTAATGGGTGAGTGAAGCATTGAATGAAGTCTTCCTTACCCTTGTCCTTGTGGCATGATACGCATTTACAATTTATAAAGCTTAATGTTTTGACTATCATACCTATATTGCAGGTCTCCAAATCTCTTTATTTTTAGATTGGAATTAAAATTCATAAGCATGCTGCTCATACATATCAAAGAAAGACATGGAAAGTGTGTGTTTGAGAAAAAAAAAAAATTAAAAAGCCTGCCACTCGCTCCAAGCACATATACACCTGGTGTCCTAATTTTTGAGTTCCTTTTCTAAAACAGTCACTCTAGAGTTTAACAGTAGTAAGATTACACACAGGACAGAAAAAATATAGTGAGGTCTATCTGGTATGCTGATATCAATATGGTTCTATTTTTAAAATAATAGATAAAAACACTCAACAGTTATTATTTGTGTACAGACAAAATATATCAAAGGACATATTTTAAAAGTTTAATGAATATATTAACTGGTGATTGTTGTACAAAAACAAGTCAGAGGAAAGTTATAAAACTACCAAATTATTTGAGCTGGTCATTGAGTTGTAGTGGGTAAAGTCACTGGGACATTCACATTCTATATCATGGTGGAATGGATCTTGTCCTTCACCATCTGCTACCAATCCAGCTTCCTGCTAACCCATTATAGGTGCTTGAGCCCTGCCACCCACTTGGCAGTGGGTGACTGGAAGTACTAGGCTCCTGATTTGGCCCAACTCAGACCTGGCTGCTGTAGGCATTGGGGGAGTGTACCAGTGAATGAAAGATCAGTAAGATCAGTATCTCTCTCTCTCTCTCTCTCTCTCTCTCTCTCTCTCTCTCTCTCAGAGCAAGGGAATTTCTGACCACCATTAACATATATATATATACATATATATATATATATATATATATATATATATATTTACTTTGAACATACGTATCATTTCATTTTTCTTGTAGGTATGGCTACAGCATGTTTTTATCTCTCAGGAATTCCAGGAATTAACCTAAATGATTGGTCCATATGGCAGATTCTTAGTAGATCCTTAGAGTCTCTACTTAGGGAAAATTTATAGTGGTGATTCTTAAGGAGTCTGGAAATTTTCCACATACTGTTGGTAATTTTACTTGGAAAAGGTATTATAATTATCTAAGTGCTCAAAATAAAGAGAATTTATCTGTGATATTGTGTCAGGAACCGCTGATTTTGTAGTCCAAAGGCATTTCTAATTATCCTCTCTCTTACTACCTTCCTTTGTATTTCCCAGAGAGCCATATACTTACTGTCCCAATCTCCCTTGCAGCTAGTTGCAGCTAAATTACACATTTTTAGCACATAGTAAATAAGCAGATATATTTTGTGATGGAAATGCTTGGGGGAGAGCTTCTACTTTTAGGACTAAAACAAAGGCCATATCTAATATATCCTTTCTTTCTTTTCTAGCTTGAGGACAAAAACCATCCTGCAACATCACTGAATTTTTTTTTAAGATAACCTAAGAAATAGTAGTGATGCAACTGAGCTGCTAAAACAACAATACCATTTTATATCTTTAGTCCTATGTTTCTGTTCCTTGTGGTTCAGTTATTTCTTAGCTGATTAGTGAATTTATAATTCAATTAACACCAAGCAAAGATAGCACTGACATGATCGTGGGTTGAAATGATTGGTAAATTTGACTTTGAAAATATTAAAAGTCTACTATATAGTATCAGCAGAGATGTCTTTTTAAAAAAGGTGTTCAATGCTTACTAAACTTTTATGTTTATTAAAATCACCTGGGGAGCTTGGTAGCATGAACATTCCAATTCTGTAGCCCAAGTGTGGGGCCTGATATTTTTGAATTCTCACATTCTTTTGCTTAATTGGCAATGATTTTGGTCTACACAAAATACTGTGAGCAACAGGTTCTATGGCTCTCATTTTTCTGCATTGAAATCTCTGTTAGTAACACAGAAAAAGGTACTATTCTTTTTGAATATGATTTGTCCCCACCAAAAAATCATTTGAGGATTGTTCTCCCAGTGTTGAGCTGCACTGAGGATTTAAGAGGTAATTAGATAGCTAAGAGATATTAGTGCATTTCTCACAAGAGTGTTTCCATTCTTGCAAACATGATTGGTTACTATGAGGGTCAATTGTTTTAGGCAAAATCTCCACTCGTCCTCCCCCATATCCCTCTACAGCACATACTTTTCTACACTTTCCCACTTACCCTTCTGTTTTCCATTAGGAGGCCCTCATTCTGCTCCTAGACTTCCAGAATAATGAGAACAATAAACCTTATTTCTATATAAAATGATTTAGTCTCAAGCATTGTGATTTAGTCGTAGAACTCAAACTAAGACATCTCTCACAGAGGTCATATACTCTTTAGTTCATTACTGTGTCTTCATTGTTGGTGATCCTTTCTTCCTTTTTGCCGTTGGTTCACTCTCCAATGGCCGCTGCGGCTGGCGCATAGCACTGATCCGAAGCCAGGAGCCTGGTGCTTCTCCTGGTCTCCCACACGGGTGCAGGGCCAAGCACTTAGGCCATCCTCCACTGCCTTCCCGGGCCATAGCAGAGAGCTGGCCTGGAAGAGGGGCAACCGGGATAGAATCCGGTGCCCCAACCGGGACTAGAACCCAGTGTGCCTGCGCCGCAAGGCGGAGGATTAGCCTGTTAAGCCACGGCGCCGGCTGGGTGATCCTTTCTTAAAGGTAATGACTGCTGAATAAACATTTGTTTAAGTAATAAATATCTCTTTCCAACTGGATGATAAATGCTAAAATAAGCTGCTGACTTGGCGGGATTAAATACCTGATTATGATCAGTGTAAGGTGTTGGGGGAGCTGAACAAATGGAAGCTTTGCATGTGAAAATATCTTTGTAGACACTTAGGGACAATAAACTGAGGACCATTGGAATCAAGAGAGAGCTATTTGTATGTATTGGCATCACTCTGTGTGTGTGTGTGTCTCCCTTTATCACTCTCTTTGTATCTCTGCCTTTCAAATAACTAAAATAGATCTTTAAAAAATTTCTCTTAAAATATCATGTCACATCATAAAAAATGTTCTGTTAATTATAGTATTTTACAAAGTTACTCGAGTATCACAAGATGACAATGCATTTAAAGATCATTATCTTCTTATACTATTCCATATCATTTGTTTTATGTTTCATTTATTGCACAATTTTTTTTTTAACAGCATGACATATTCGTTTACTAGGGCTGCTAAGACAAGAAACATAGACTAAGTTACTTTCACAAGAGAAACTTATTTTATCACAATTCTAGATCCTAGAAGTTTGAGATAAGGTTTCAGCATTTTAAGTTTTTGTCCTAAGACTTCTCTCCTTCAATTCTGGGTAGTATGTTTTCCTTCTATCCTCTTGTAGTCTTCACTTGGTGTGTCCTGTATCTTTATCTGCTTTTTTGTTTTAATAAGGAAATCAGTTTTATTGTGTTAGACTCCATCCTCCAATGATTTCATTTTAACTGATTATCCTTATTTTTAAATTTCTCATCTACAAATAGTCACCTTCTATTCTAGCAGTTAGAATTTCAAAGCATGAATTTAGAGGAGACACAATTTATCCCATAACACATAACTAAGGATTTTAAATTATTGTCAAATATTTTGTCAACTAAAAAGCTACAAAGATATTAAAGAATCAGCCAGTGAATAAGGAATTCCTTTTCCTAAACAGGATAAATAGAACATATAAAATCCATGTCTAATATGTTTCTTTGATATAAGTGTATTTCTATTTTTCTGGTGTACATTGTCATTGTTAATCAGTAAATAAATGTCTTTGCCCCAAAATAAACAAACACAAAACAAACACAGAGACCTAATTAATTAATGTAACTCTTCAAGTGTAAATTTTCAGTATATCTGTATCGATACAATACCTCATCATGCTCATCTCAGGTCATTACATTCTGTTCTTGACTTGGAGGAAGCAACTCTATATTGTGAATTTCCATTTCCCTTTTTAATTTTTTTAAAAGATTTTTTTTTATTTATTTGAGAAGCAGAGTTACAGAAGAGAGGAGGAGAGCATGTGTGTGCATGTGTGTGTGTGAGAGAGAGAGAGCAAGAGAGAGAGAGATAGGGAGAGAAAGAGAGAGAGAACGAGCACAAAAAGAGATCTTCCATCCGCTGGTTCATTCTCCAAATGGCCCCAACATCCAAGGCTGGGCCAGGCCAAAGACAGTAGCTTGGAGCTTATTCAAGGTCTCCCCCATGAGCACAGGGGTCCAGGGACTATGGCCATCTTCCAATGCTTTCCCAAAAGCATTAACCAGGACCTGGATCAGTGGATCAGAATTTGAGCAGGAACAATCGGGTCTTGAACTGGCACCCATAAGAGATACCAGCATCACAGGAAGAGGTTTAACCTACTATGCTACAACGTTGGCTCCTCCATTTCACTTTTATTAATCTAAATCTGGATACTGGTTATGCTGCTAAAGCCAATGCAAACATGATAGTTGAATTTAAGAATAGCAGTGTGTGATTCAAAAAGGCTAACTTCTTTAAAAGATTTTATGATGTTTACTTTGCACTTCATTGTGTGTGTACAATTCTGACAATGTTTAAAGGGTACTATAAGGAATAGTTTCCATCATGAAAGAGTAAAGAAACAAAATTGATTGAGCGACCATGGTGAGAGATTTTAGCATTTTTTCAAATATAGTATTTGTACAGTTATAGATGTATTTTCAAGTCTCTACTGGCATTCAGAGAATCTAGTGGATTTAAAATGAAAGAGAGGGAGAGGGAGAGGGAGAGAAAGAGGGAGAGAGAGAGAGAGAGAGAGAGAGAGAGAGAGAGAGAGAGAGAGATGAGCCAGGTGGGAGAGACCTGGAAGGAGCTCCTGGCTCCTGGCTTCAGATCAGCCCAGCTCTGGCCATTGTGGCCATTTGGGTAGTAAATCAGCAGATGGAAGACCTTTCCTACTCTCCCACTCTCTATCTGTAACTCTGCCTCTCAAAGAAATAAATCTTAAAAACAAAAACAAAAACAAAAACAAAAAATCAGGCATTGTGGCACAGTAGGTTAAGTAGCTGCTTGCCAACCAGATATCTTACATCATAATTCTAATTTCAATCCTGGCTACTCTGCTTCCTCTCTAGCTTCCTGCGTATGTGCCTGGGAAAGTAGAGGGTGACAGTTCAAGAACTTGGGCCATCTGCGATTCATGTAGGAGACCAGAATGGACTTCCTTGCTAGTGGCTTCACCCTGGCTCAAACCTGGCTGTGTTGTGGCCAGTGGGAGAATGAATAAGTAGATGGATTCATTCTCTCTCTCTTCCCCCACTTCCCTTTCCAATTTTACTTCCCTCTCTCTGTTGCTGTTCCAAATACATTAAAAGAAAAACACTTTTAAAATTACAATGACTAAATTACAAACAAAAAAAATCAAACACTAAAAATAAATCCTGGTTTCATGGTAATGAAATTGAATACTTTTATCATATTTTTATTAAGGTAATTCACGATTGTATTCTTAAATAATTTCAATATACTTGTCTCAAAATACCAAATAGGCTTAAATTATCCTAAAATAGCTTTTTCTATTTTTAAGTTTTTATTCATAAAAATGTATTTAGTTGAAAGCAGAATAACAGAGAAAGGAGAGAGAGAGAAAGAACGACTCTGCTATGGCCTGGGAAAGCAGTAGAAGATGGCCCAAGTCCTCGGAACCCTACACTCGCGTGGGAGACCTGGAGAAAGCTCCTGGATCCTGGCTGCGGATCAGTGCAGCTCTGGCTGTTGCGGTCATCTGGAAAGTGAACCATCGGATGGAAGATCTCTCTCTCTCTCTCTCTCTCTCTCTCTCTCTGCCTCTCCTCTGTCTGTGTGACTCTGACTTTCAAATAACTAAATAAAACAAAAGAAAGAATGAAAGAGAGATATCTTTTCTTTGCAGTTTTTTAGAAGCTTTTATTCAATAAATATAAATTTCATAAGTACAGCTTTTGGAATCTAGCTGTTCTTCCCATACCCACCCTCCCACCCCCACTACCATCCCACCTCCTACTCCCTTTCCATTATATTCTTCATTAAGATTCATTTTTAATTATCTTTATATACAGAATATCAACTCTATACTAAGTAACGATTTTGCCAGTTTGCACCCACATAGACACACAAAGTACAGTCCTGTTTGAAGACAAGTTTTACCATTAATTCTCATAGTGCAACTCATTAAGGATAGAAAGATATCTTTCACCCACTAGTTAAGTGTGTTTCTGTAGACATCTTCTTTTCCCATGATTATAACCAATAAGGGAGTGCACAAGAAAACAAAAGTGAACAGAATCATTGCAAATCACTGAGCACTTCTTTGTGTACAGTCAAAGCATTGGTAAAGGCACATTCTCAGTCTTTTCCTACAATCCTATCTATCTATTTCTTTTTGTGTGAAATTCTGGAGGACTCCCCAACCATGGCTGCCCAGCAGAAGATGGCCACAAAGATGGCCTCCCAGCAGAAGTGCTTGCAGTTCATGGTATAAAATATTCACTACTGCCAGCCATCTTCTAGCCCTTCACACAGCTGTGGGGACAGCAAGCAGCAGGGAACACAGCAGCAACAGTGGTATAGCAGGTGGTTCATATATGTAAAGGAACATCTCAATAATTTTGTTTTTGTTGTTGTTGATACTCACAGAACTACACAGTCTTACATACACTATCCCAGAGACTACCAATCAAAACTTAATTATCTGTGTCCGATGGGTAGATACTTGGTATTTACACAGTAATTTGTAATTTTGATGTTAGCAATACTGCTACTCTGAACTTCTTTGTATATATTTCCTTGGACAGGCTGTTTCTCTAATGTAGGGATTAAGTAGAATTATTGTGTAACTAGAAATGCATATTTTAAATTTAAACTTTTTACATTATTTTGTAGAACTTCTGTATTGTATCTCTGTTTTATCATTGCCATGATACTGACATTGTATGTCTAATAAATACAGAGGAGTGGACATCTGGCACAGTGGTTAAGTCACCACTTGTGACATCTAATTCCCAGAGAGAAGTGTCTGGTTCAAATCCCATTTCCCTGATTCTAATCCAGTTCCCTGTTAATCCTCAAAGGGAAGACAATATATGATGGCTCAAGGAATTTGGGTTCTTACCACCCATGTGGAAGACACAGACTTAGCTGTGAACTCTTGCTTTTAGCCTGTCCTAGCCTTGGCTGTTGCAGACATTTGAATATAAACCAGTGAATGGGAGATTTGTGTGTGTGTGTTTCTGTTTTTCTGACTGTGTCTCTCTTCCCATGTCTACCTTAAAAGTAAATAAATTAGATAAATAAATAAATACTTAAAAGGAGAACTTGTGCTGTTAAATATGTTGTTATTTTTACAGTGCTTATTTTCAATGAACCATCTTTCTATAACGTGTATTAAATATTGACTCTATATCCACACATACATATATTTGAATTTATCATCTCATTCAATTCACCAATGCCAATCATACTCATTGTGATCCCACCTGTACAATATCTTCATCTGCAAAACATACAACGAGGAAAAAAGAAAAATTGAAACCTTGCTTTCTTTATTATAATTTAATGAAATTCCCACTAGAGGACAGTAATATTTTGGATAAGATAAATTAAGGTGAGCCATGGGGCTGAAACAGCTCAGTTGGGAAAGCGTTAGACTAAAGGTGAGCCATGTGTTTAAGCAAATGTTGAGGGGTTATCAACATCAGCTGTTTATGCCTTCATTCATTCATCATTTAGTATACGCCATTCACTGTTCAGTGGTTTATTTTTTTAACCATTCAAAAATGTTAGAATTTTTAAATGGGGAAGAATTTATCATAGTAATACTGGGACTTAAAATCATACAGAAAATTCTGGTCGGCAAAGATTTTGCCGTTATTTAATTTTTTTTATTTATTTTTTATTTTTTTTACTTTCTGACTTTTCATTATACCTTTTGTGTGATTGAGATGATGAAAATTCCTGGAGTCCTTTTCTCCATCTGAAGTACCTTTCATGCCCTATTCACTGGAAATGATCTGCCAGCAACATAGATAAAGAGATACATCTTTAATCTCACAAGCTGTCTCCTTGTGCAGGATCAGGAAAATGATATTTCTTTTAACAGTTGTCAGCATGCTTGACATCTGCCACAAAGGCTTAGGCTCTATTTTTATTTTTCCTATTGAAATCATGCTTCGACACCTGCCCCTTTGATACTTTAGACTGATGCAGTAAGAACCGAGTGCTATTCAAAGAACTCAATATATTTCTTTTCTTTTTTGTTTGGTTCAAAAATAAGCTTAAAAATAAAACTTTTCAGAAGGATAGATACGTGGAAATTTTTAAATTGAACATAATACATCATTATGCTATGAAACATATTTTCTTGATAAGCATATTTTCTTGACTTTAACATATTTTATTTTCCCCCAAAATCCTAAAAAGATATTCAAAATTATCTTCTATTTTTTCAGAAAAAAACATTTACAGCATTAAGTATAAAAGAAAAGGCATATATTGTTGAGTTCAATCAACTGACAAGTGATGTAGTAATCTTATACACATATATAGTAAAAACAATTATTGGTTTATGAACACTTTAGGTTTATGACACTTTGTAGTGTTTGAAAAAGTCATTGTTTAATACAAATAATAGGAGAGTATATAAATAGTCTAGAAGTTAAGAATATGATAGTAATGATTATCATTGAATGTTACCTTCATCTTCTAGTAAAGAAAATATGAAAATAATGTCCCTCCACAGCAAAAGCAGTGCTAAGAGGAAAGTTTATAGCAATTGGTGCCTACATCAAGAAGCTGGAAAGGAACCAAACAAATGAATCTCCATGCACCTCAAGGATTTAGAAAAACAGCAACAAATCAAGCTCAAATCCAGAAGGAGGAAAGAAATACTAAAGATCAGAGAGAAATAAACAGAATTGAAACAAACAAACAAACAAACAAAAAACAATACAAAAGATCAACAAAACCAGGAGCTGGTTCTTTGAAAAATAAAAAAAAAAAATGACATACGATTGGCCCAAATAATCAAAAAAAGGAGAGAGAAGACCCAAATCTATAAAATCAAAGATAGTAATGGAAATGTAACAGACACAATAGAAATAAAAAGAATCATCAGAAACCACTACAAAGAGATGTATGCTAACAAATTGGGGAACCTGGAAGAAATGGATAGATTCCTGGACACATACAACCTTCCTAAATTGAGCCGTGAAGATATAGAAAATCTAAACAGACCCATATCCATGGAAGAAATTGAATCAGTAATAAACACGCTACCAAAAAAGAAGAGCCCATGACTGGGTGGCTTCACCACCGAAATTTACCAGACATGTAAAGAACAACTAACCCCAGTTCTTCTCAAGTTATTCAAAACAATTGGAAGGGACGGAATCCTCCCAAATTCTTTCTTCAAATCCAATATCACCTTAATTCCTAAGCCCAGAAAAGACACAACAGAGAAAGAAAACTACATACCTATCTCCCTGATAAACATAGATGCAAAAATACTCAACAAAATTCTGGCAAACCGAATCCAACTGCACATCCCGGACTAAGTGGGATTTATCCCTGGTATGCAGGGATGGTTCAATATTCGAAAGTCAATCAATGTAATACATCACATTAATAACTTGAGAAATACAAATCATATGATTATCTCAATAGATGCAGAAAAAGCATTTGACAAAATACAATACCCTTTCATGATGAAAACCCTAAGCAAATTGGGGTTAAAAGGAACATTCCTCAACACAATTAAGGCAGTCTATGATAAACCAATGGCCAGCATCATATTGAATGGGGAAAAGTTGGAGGCATTTCCATTGAAAACTGGCACCAGACAGGGATGCCCACTCTCACCATTGCTATTCAATATAGTCCTAGAAGTGTTAACCAGGGCCATCAGGCAAGAAAAAGAAATTAAAGGGATACAAATGGGAAAGGAGGAAGTTAAACTATCCCTATTTGCAGATGACATGATACTATATATAGGGGACAATTGGAACTCATAGAAGAGTTTGGTAAAGTAGCAGGATACAAAGTCAATGCTCAGGAATCAACAGCCTTTGTATACACAGATAATGCCAGGGCCAAGGAAGAACTTCTAAGATCAATCCCATTCACCAAAAAAAAATAAAGTACCTTGGAATAAATTTAACCAAGGATATCAAAGACCTCTATGATGAAAATTACAAAACACTAAAGAAAGAAATAGAAGATGACACAAAAAATGGAAAAACCTGCCATGCTCATGGATTGGAAGAATCAATATCATCAAAATGTCCATTCTCCCAAAAGCAATTTACAAGTTAAATGCAATACCAATCAAAATACCAAAGCCATTCTTCAAAGACCTAGAAAAAACGATGTTGAAATTCATATGGACAAACAGGAGACTGAGAATAGCTAAAGCAATCCTTTACAATAAAAACAAGGCCAGAGGCATCACAATTCCAGACTTCAAGACATACTACATGGCAATTATAATCAAAACAGCCTGGTACTGGTACAAAAACAGATGGATAGACCAATGGAACAGAATAGAAACACTGGAGATCAATCCAAACATCTATAACCAATTCATATTCAACAAAGGACCTAAAACCAACCCCTGGAACAAGGACAGCCTCTTCAACAAATGGTGCTGGGGAAACTGGATGTCCATATGTCAAAATATGAAGCAAGACCCCTACCTTACACCTTATACAAAAATCCACTCAACATGGATCAAAGAACTAGAGATGCCCCACGACACCATGAAACTAATTGAGAGCATAGGGGAAACCCTTCAAGATATTGGAATACCCGAAGAATTCCTGGAGAAGATCCCGGAGGCATGGGTAATCAAAGATAAAATAAACAAATGGGATTACCTCAAATTGAAGAGTTTCTTTACAGCAAAGGAAACAGTCAGGAAAGTGAAGAGGCAACCAACAGAATGGGAGACGTTATTTGCAAATTACACAACAGATAAAGGATTAACAACTAGAATCTATAAAATGATCAAAAAACACCACAGAATCAAAACAAACAACCCAATTAAAAAATGTGGCAAGGACCTTAACAGACATTTTTCAAAAGAGGAAATCCAAATGGCCAACAGACACATGAAAAAATGCTCAGGATCCCTAGCCATCAGGGAAATGCAGATCAAAACCACAATGAGGTTTCACCTCACTCCGGTTAGATTGGCTTACATACAGAAATCAACCAACAACATATGCTGGCGAGGATGTGGGGAAAAAGGGACACTAATCCACTGTTGGTGGGAATGCAAACTGGTAAAGCTACTATGGAAGACAGTTTGGAGAGTCCTCAGAAACCTGAATATAGCACTACCACAGGACCCAGCCATCCCACTCCTTGGAATTTACCCAAATGGAATTAAAGGGGAGAAAAAAGAGCCATTTGTACCTCAATATTTATTGCAGCTCAATTCACAATAGCTAAGACATGGAATCAACCTAAATGTCCATCAACGGATGACTAGATAAAGAAACTATGGGATATGTACTCTATGGAACACTATACCGCAGTAAAAAACAATGAAATCTGGGCATTTACAACAAAATGGAGGAAGCTGGAAAATAGCATACTGAGTGAAATAAGCCAGTCCAAAAGGGACAAATATATGTTCTCCCTGATCAATGGCAACTAAACGAACATCTAAAATGATACCCATTGAAGTGAAATGGACACTATGAGAGACAATGATATGATCGGCCCTTGTCTAGACTGTTGAGGAACAACTTACTATTTTATTCCTTTTAGTATTGTTGTTGTTGTTGTTGTTGTTGCTCTGTTTGTTCTACATAAGACCACTGGTTGAACTCTGTAATCAATGCACAATCATTCTTAGGTGTTAAAATTAACAGAAAAGTGATCTCTGTTAAACATAGGAGTGGGAATAAGAGAGGGAGGAGATATATAGGTTGGCACATGCTCATTCAGACTTACCTCCAATGGTGGAACTAGAAATGTGCCAGGGGCTTTCAACTCAATCTTACCAAGGAGGCAGGTACCAATGTCAGCGCACTTGGTAAAGTGATAAGTATAAATACACAGCCGATCAAAAAGATAGGGTATGTGTCAAAGAGATTTCACAAATAAGACCAGTGTAAGCAAATAATGAAGGATAGAATTAAAAGGGAGAGAATGATCCCGCAGGGGAAGCAGGACACACAGCAGACTCAGAGAATGGTAAACGCCCAAAACAGCACTCCTGCCTCAGAATCAACCCTTGGGACATTCGGATCTGGCTAAAAGGTCCCTGAGAGTCTCACAGGCATGGAAAGCCATGACACTGTGGCAAAAACAATCTGAATGAAAGATCCTGGTGAACAAGACCCCAGCAGAAGGAACAAGCCATCAAGGAGAGAGGCACCTTTCTCTGAAGTGAGGAAGGAACCTCCACTGTGATACGGCCCTGACTAAACAAGTTCAGAGTCGGTGAACTCAAGGGACTTCCATAGCCTAGACAGCTCATAGCAAGAGTCTCGGGTGATTGCTGATGTCATAAATAAGAGTGCCAATTGTTAAATCAACAATGGGAGTCACTGGGTACATGCTCCCCACGTAGGATCTCTGTCCTTAATGTGTTTTACTATGAAACTTAAAAACACTACTAGTGGAACAATACCCTATACCTTGTGCGGTTGTGTGAATGCAGCCTGTTGAAATCCTTGCTTAGTATATACTAAGTTGATCTTCAGTATATGAAGTTAATTGAAAATGAAACTTGATGAAGGGCGGGATGGGAGATGGAGTGGGAGAGAGGAGGGCCACGGGAGGGAGGGAGGTGGGGGGGAAGCCACAACAATACAAAAGTTGCACTTTGTAAATTCACATTTATTAAATAAAAAATAATAACTATAAAAAATAAAATAATGTCCTTCTAGTAAAGGATTCATTATGTATGGTTATTATTATATTCCAAAAATAAATAATAAATAATATGTGGGGAGTGCAATAGTTGAAATTTGGTTTATTCCTCCAAATTCACATTGAGGCTCAATCTTCTTTTGTAATATTGTTGAAGTCATGTGGTCGATAAGAGGCATTTGGGGTTTTGAGGGCTCTGCCTCATGAATAGATTAAATGGATTAGGGCTTTTTTCAATAAACTAGGTTAGTACTCTTGACACTGTATTGGGTTCTTAGGACTGTTTAGTTATTGTGAGAGCAGGTGATTAATGAGTTCATTTTCCTCCATTCAAACACTTGCTTCCTCTATCACCATGCGATCTCTTTCTCTCTCTCTTTCTCTCTCTCCCTCTTTCTCGTGCATTCTGACTGTGTTATGCTAGCCATCATGAGGCCTTCACCAGAAGCCAATGGCCGTACCAAGACTTGTAGCCCCAGAATTATGAGTTAAATAAATCTTCTTTCTTTAGAACACACCCCATTGCTTGTGTTTTGTTATGGCAACACAAAGTGGACCCAACCAAAGGAGTGGTATCAGTGAAAAATATGTATTATGCAGTTCCAATCTTTTGTCCCCCATGGAAAATTCCCTTCATCACACACACACACACACACACACACACCCCAGAAAACTCAAAGAAAGTTCTGACACATGATGCAATATAAATTAACCTGAAAAATACAATGCCAACTGAAATAATTCAAAAGCAAAAGGACAAATTTTGTATGATTCCACTAAAATTGTACTCATAAAACTGGTAAATTATAGAAACAGAAGGGGGTTGCCAGGGTTTGGAAGGAAAGGTACATTGATAGTTATGGATACTTACAGAGATTTGTTTGGAGTGATTAAAATTTTAAATACCTATTATAATTATGGTCATATAATATTGTAAATGTAATTATATCATTGAATAATTATATGTCTCAAATGGTTAAAATAAAAATGTGCATATTATATATGTTGTATCACAATAAAAATGTTTTAAAATCAAAATAAGCTATGATTATCTTTTAGAATTTTTTTAACTTTTGATAAAATAGAATTGATGTGTCTATGTTAGTGGAGAGTACTGTACTAGTTTATTACTGTGTAGCAAATTAGTGAGAAATTTATGGCTTCTCTCCAAATTATTTATAAATCTAGTTTCATTTGATTCTTTATTAGAATATCATACATTGCAGTCAAATTTTTGCTGCCTCATCTGAAGCTTAAATGGGGCAGGATCCACTTTCAAGCTTTCATTGTAATAGGCTGAATTTCATTTATTCAAGTCCTGTTGCACTGAGGACCTGAGTTCCTAGTTGACTACTCCCAGAGGCTATTTTATCACACAAGCATCACCCACATATCCACATGCTTCCTGCTTCCATAGTCAACAAGAAAGAAAATATGCTATTAAGACAGAGTCTCAAGTGTATATAATCTAATCATGGAAACTGTTCCATACCTTTGCTGTATTCTGTTGATTAGAAGCAAATTACTAAGACATACCCTATTCTAGTAAAGCAAACACCTAGAGGATGAGGTCATTGTAAACCATTTTAATGATTTATAGGACTTCCATAAGTTCTGTGAATTTTAATAAATATATAGACTTTTTTGACAGGCAGAATTAGACAGTGAGAGAGAGTGACAGACAGAGAGAAAGGTCTTCCTTCCATTGGTTCACCCCCCAAATGGCCGCTACTGCCTGCATGCTGTGCTGATCCGAAGCCAGGAGTCAGGTGCTTCCTCCTGATCTGCCATACAGGTGCAGGACCAAGCACTTGGGCCATCCTCCACTGCCTTCCCGGGCCACAGCAGAGAGCTGGACTGGAATAGGAACAACCGGGACAGAATCTGGTGCCCCAACAGGGACTAGAACCCGGGATGCTGGCGACACAGGTGGAGGATTAGCCACCCCACATATAGATTTGTTTAACCATGTCAACATGGAAGATAATATATAGTCCCAATGTCCCTGAAAACATTTCTCTGACTCCACTGTATAGCCATAGCCATCCCTACACTGAACCCTGGCCAACCACTGGCCTCTTGCCCATTGTTAAGGTTTTATCTTCTAAAACTGTCAAAATATATTTAGAATCACACACTGTATGATGTTTTGAAATCTGCTTCTTACAATCACCTATGTCTTTGAAAGTCATCCAAACTTTTAGATGTGCCGAGTTTGTTTCATTTTCCTATTGATTAATATTCCACTGCATGAGTGTGACATCCTTTGTTAATCCCTTCATTTTCATATGTGTTCATCCCTTTCACATTTGGACAGTTTGCTTTATTACTATTATGGATACAAGTGTTATGAAATTTTTGTAAAGCTTTCTTTGAGAATATTCATTCTCATTTTTTAGGCCGACACTGAGGAGATTACAGAAAAAATGTCATGAGGTTATAAGAAGTTGTTGAAATATTTTCCAGATTGCATGCTGTTTTGTATTCCTATAACCACATAGAGGAGATAAACTAGTTCCTTATCTCAATTGCACTTAATATAGTAAGAATTTTGCTTTCTCTTTATTCTATTTTGCATTATCTACTCTAGCAGTTATGGAATGGTGTCATATTACATTTATAATTGTATTGTTCTAATGACTAACAATTCACTAATTTTGTGTGTGTTTCCTTTTTGTCCTTTATTCTTTTTCTGGTGAAATCTATATTCAAGTCCTTTACCTAGTTTTTAATTGATTTGCTGTTTTTCTTAGGATTATATTTTAAGAGTTCTTTACTTGTCATTGACATAAGTCCTTTTTTATGTACACACTTTTCAAATATTTTCTTTGCAGCCTGTCTTTTGTTCCTCAAGTACAGAAGTTTTAATTTGATAAAGTTTAAATTATAAAATTTTCTTTTATATATCATGTTTTGCACATCATGTTTATGGTGAACCATTTCCCTAACATATATTATGAATATTACATCAACTTGATTTTCTTTTAAATGATATAGATTTATTTTTTTATTAAAAAAATTATTTTAATCAACTTTTGTGTACTGTCTGAAATTTTGGTAATTTCTTCATTTTGTATTTTCTTCCTTTTTATATATTTAAATGATTTTTTAAAATAGTATTTCTAATTTATTTTTCACTTTCACTCAATATCAAAATTGTCACATTTGTTTGGTTGTATTTTTGGAGATCAATCTAGTATATATTAAGTAAAGATTTCAACAGTTTACACCCACACAGAAACACAAAGTATAATATACTGTTTGAGTACTAGTTATACCATCATATCACATAGTACAACACATTGAGGACAAAGATCCTACATGGGGAGTAAGTTCACAGTGACTCCTGTTGTTGATTTAACATTGACACTCTTATTTATGGCGTCAGTAATCACCGAGGCTCTTGTCATGAGCTGCCAAGGTTATGGAAGCCTTTTGAGTTCACCAACTCTGATCTTGTTTAGACAAGGCCATAGTCAAAGTGGAAGTTCTCTCCTCCTTTCAGAAAAAGGTACCTCCTTCCTTGACGGCCCATTCTTTCCACTGGGATCTCACTCGCAGAGATCTTTCATTTAGTTGTTTTTTTTTTTTTTTTTTTTGCCAGAGTGTCTAGGCTTCCCGTGCCAAAATACTCTCATAGGCTTTTTAGCCAGATTCAAATGCCTTAAGGGCCGATTCTGAGGCCAGAGTACTGTTTAGGACCTTTGCCATTCTATGAATCTGCTGTGTATCCCACTTCCCACATTGGATCATTCTCTCCTTTTTAGTTCTATCAGTTAGTATTAGCAGACACTAGTCTTGTTTATATGATCCCTTTGACCCTTAATCCTATCATTATGATCAATTGTGATCTTAAACTGATCACTTTGAGTAGTGAGATGGCACTGAATTTGGAATCCCCTGGCACGTTTATAACTCTACCGTTTGGGGCAAGTCCAATAGAGCATGTGCAGAACTTTAGAGCATGTGCAGAACTTTACATCTCCTCCCTCTCTTATTCCAACTCATATTTATCAGGGATCATTTTTCAGTTAAATTTATATACCTGAGAATAATTGTGTGTTAATTAAAGAGTTCAACCAATAGTATTAAGTAGAATGAAAAAAATACTAAAAGGGGTAAAGTATTTAGTTCCTCGACAGTCAGGACAAGGGCTGATCAAGACATTGTTTCTCATAGTGCCCATTTCACTTCAACAGGTTTCCTTTGTGGTACTCAGTTTGTTGTCACCAACCAGGGAGAACATATGATATTTGTTCCTTTTGGACTGGCTTATTTCACTCAGCAGGATGTTTTCCAGATCCCTCCATTTTGTTGCAAATGACCGGATTTCATTTTTTTAACTGCTGTATAGTATTCTATAGAGTATATATCCCATATTTTCTTTATCCAGTCTACATTGATTAAAGATCTAAATCTACAACCTGACACCATCAAATTATTAGAAAACATTGGAGAAGCCCTGCAAGGTATAGGCACAGGCAAAGACTTTTTGGAAAAGTCCCTGGAGGCACAGGCACTCAAAGCCAAAATTAACAATTGGAATTGCATCAAATTGAGAAGTTTCTGTACTGCAAAAGAAACAGGGATGTGAAGAGGTAAGCAACAGAATGGGAAAAAATGTTTGCAAACTATGGAACCGGTAAGGATTAATAACCAGAATCTAAAAAAAGATCAAGGAACTCCACAACAACAAAATAAACAACCCACTTAAGAGATGAGCCAAGGACCTCAATAGACATTTTTCAAAAGAGGAAATCCAATGGCCAACAGACACATGAACAAATGTTCAGGATCACTAACAATCAGGAAAATGCAAATTAAAACCACAATGAGGTTTCACCTCATTCCTGTTAGAATGGCATTTTTCACATTTAAAACCATATATTTATAATTAATATGTATTTGAACTAAATTTTATTAGCCCTTTTTTAATTTCCAGATTATTACATGATCTAATATATCAATGCATTGAGATGGAAAAAAACAATTCCTCTTTGGAGCTATTGTCCTCCTATGAAATTAATGACCATTTATTTGACCAGGTTGTAATAACTTGTCATGAAGATTTAATGTGAATATGTCTTTGAGATCCTAATTTAAGACTTTTTTGGATGCATGAGAATCCCTAGAATTGGGATCAGATCAGATAGTTTATTTTTTGACAGTCCTTCATACTCTTTTCCATAATGGCTTCACTTTATTACATTCCTCTCAACTGTTTACAACAGTTCTAGCTCCTCTACTTCCTCGCCAGCACCTGCTATTTTTTTCAGTTGCTGATAGTAACTTTTCTAACAGATAATGGCTGATGCTTCATTGTTTTTCAAAAGGTTTACATGTCATTTTCAGAAAGTGAATTATTTCTAGAGCTCTACTATAAAATGTAATGTCTATAGTCAAAAATTTAGTATTATACACCTAAAATTTATCAAGATGGGAGATCCTATGTTAAATATTCTCCACACAAAAAGGAACAGAATAGGAGCAAATGAAAAATAAAACAAAAATCAGAAGGGCAGGAAGTGATGCAAATATTTATTAACAATGTGATTGTTTACAGGTGTATTCATATTTCTAAACTTACCAAATTTTTTATTATCTATTAGATATGTACTGATGCTAATATGTCATTCATATTTCAATAAAGCCATTTTAATAGTTACTAAGTAAAAAATGTTTGAATACTTGTAATTCTATTATACAAAATATTGACAACAGGAAATGCTCATATTTATGTATCTGTTACAGCTTCATCAGTCTGTAACTCTGTCATTGAAAAGGAAACAGAATAATCACAAGACTAAAAGAGAAAACATTATTAAGAAACTGGGATTGATCTCAGATACAGCTCAGTTTTCTACTGTTGTACCTGAGCGAGTATGAACAAAGGAGCTCCACACATTGATAAAATTTGATGGTCCTTTATTTGCCGGCGGTGGAGAGTGGGCTCACGCCCTAAAGAACTCTCGACCCTGAAGCCTAAAGCAACAGGGTTTATAAAGGCAAAAACCACAAAATCAGGAGGGGAATTCATGGTTGCTAGGAACAGGGGGGAATACATGGTTACTGGGGTCAAGCTGACCTAAAACCTATGGGAAACTAGTATCAATTATAATCTTGACAATACCTGTTACAATCTTATAATCCTGACATTAATCCAGGTATTGGTTTTAATTATATGTAGGACATAGACAAATTACATTTTTATCATTAGCCCAGTTGCAACCTTTTTACTTTCAAGCTTGAACAATCATGCTAGGGGGTTTCTATGCTCTGCCAAGTGTGATGTAGTGGACTGCTATTGTTCTACTGTTTTAGATCATAGTTTCACCAGAGTCTCACGGCGGGGGGGGGGGGGGGGTGCTTTCCCAGAATGGAGTCTTAAGTGCTCCAAAATGGAGTCCCTACTGTCAAGGTGCTACTTCACTACCTTCTTAAAACATGGTTTTGCTGGCCCCGTGGCTCAATAGGCTAATCCTCTGCCTGCGGTGCTGGCACACAGGATTCTAGTCCTGGTCGTGGTGCCAGGTTCTGTCCCAGTTGCCCCTCTTCCAGGCCAGATCTCTGCTGTGGCCTGGGAGTGCAGTGAAGGATGGCTCAAGTGCTTGGGCCCTGCACCCACATGGGAGACCAGGAGGAAGCACCTGGCTCCTGGCTTCGGATCAGCATGGTGCGGCCATTGGGGGTGAACCAATGGAAAAAAAAGACCTTTCTCTTTGTCTCTCTCTCTCACTGTCCACTCTACCTGTCAAAAAAAATAAAAATAAAAAAATAAAAACATGGTTTCACTTTTATGCAGTAATGATGTTAGATTAGGTTAGGAAAAAAAAAATGTTGTTTATATTTCCCCAAAATTTTTTGTTGTTGATTATTTTTCATGAAAGAGGAACTCTGGATACCTGATATAATGTCAATAAAAATAAATTTTATTTTTTTACAAGAAAGGAATAACAATAACTCTTAAATATTTTTCTCTCAACATAACAATCCCCATGGAATTTGCATTGTATTTGTACTTTCTGAAAAAAACAACTTTAAATTCTAATCTTCCATTTTTTTATATATTTTTAATTTTATTTTTATTTTATAGATTATTTATTTGAAAGTCAGAGTTACACAGAGAGAGGAGAGGCAGAGAGAGAGAGTCTTCCATCTACTGGTTCATTCCCCAATTGGCCGAAACTGCTGGAGCTGAGTTGATCCAAAGCCAGGAGCCAGGAACTTCTTCTGGGTCTCCCACGCAGGTGCAGGGGCCCAAGAACTTGGGCCATCTTCTACTGCTTTCCCAGGCCACATCAGAGAGCTGGATCAGAAGTGGAGCTGCTGGGATGGGATTCCAGCTGGTGGCCGTACGGGATGCCGGCACTGCAGGCTGTGGCTTTACCTGCTACACCACAGCACTCACCCCACTTTTTTATACCTTTAAAGCACTTACATATATATTGGTTTCTAAAAAAAATTGTTTTTATTTTTATCTTCCTATTTTTAGTAACATTTAACATGATATTTATCTCCAAGCTTTTAACACTGCCTTAAAATTTTGCATTACTTATTAAAATCATCATAGCAAAAAAATATGAACAGCTAGTCTTCTGAATGTGTGTGTGCATGTACATGTATGTAATACCTAAATCTCTGATAATAAGTTACATAAAAGGTAGTTCCGGGATAAATTATTTTTATATTTGTAACACATTAATGTACAAGCAGTTATTCGTGATTTTTTTTTTTTTTTTTTTTTTTTTTTTTTTTTTTTTTTTTGACAGGCAGAGTGGACAGTGAGAGAGAGAGACAGAGAGAAAGGTCTTCCTTTGCCGTTGGTTCACCCTCTAATGGCCGCCGCGGTAGCGCGCTGCGGCCGGCGCACCGCGCTGTTCCGATGGCAGGAGCCAGGTGCTTCTCCTGGTCTCCCATGGGGTGCAGGGCCCAAGCACTTGGGCCATCCTCCACTGCACTCCCGGGCCACAGCAGAGAGCTGGCCTGGAAGAGGGGCGACCGGGACAGGATCGGTGCCCCAACCGGGACTAGAACCCGGTGTGCCGGCGCCGCAAGGCGGAGGATTAGCCTGTTGAGCCACGGCGCCGGCAGTTATTCGTGATTTTAAAATGAAACTTGCCACAGTGACAAATTTAAAATGTTTCATTCTGAAAGCCTCTTTTAAAGTAGTTTCTGATGTGAAAAAGCACAATCTTGCAAATATTTTAGGTATTTTGGCCTTTTCCAGTTCTTAAAATAGCCTTTAGAATTCCTTTTGACTTTTAAGAACTTATCCAGATGATCTTTTTGCTGAAAACTTCGTCTACCAAAAGGTCAAGAAAACTATGGAGATCACTTAAGGAGCTATGTAGGTTAGATGCTTAATCTTAACGACTGTTACTAAGAAAATGATCTAGTTAAGATGATGAATATTCCTCAATTGATAGGAATAATTGAGGCTTTTTCAGAGTTATTTGAATATTCCCTCTGTTTTAAAGAATAATATATTTTTCAATGAAATCAGAGTTTAAAAAGTTCAAAATGATTTTTTTTCATTTAATCACAGGTTTCTTCAATTCATGCATTGTGTCAAACTTTAAAAGAAATTAAATCTAGTTATCAAATATTTAGAACTGTGACCTGCAAATTATTTTAAACATTACAGAGAAGTTCCAGAGTGTGATCCCAGTGATTTTCATGGTAAGGTGACAAGTGCAAATGTTCCAACATTAAACAGATTTATGGAAACTAGCTCCATGCTCTGCTTCTCTGTCTCTCTCCAAGAAATGCATGGTAAGTTCAGCTGTGCATGTCCACTGCTGGGACATTAGAAAATCTGTGCTAACTCTTTTTTTTAGCTGTATATAGAGAAGTCATCCAATTTTCTCTGAGAGCTGTCACCCATATACCCCTTCCCTTTTTTTGTCTTCATTTTGTCTATTCTTATGGAATTGTAGAACTCCAATTATTAGTTATTTATACTGTCTTTTAGTCACAGCTGGAATTGGTTTTGCACAGTTATAGGAGAACACAACAATCAATTTATGCTCAGACTCACTTTGCATATGCTACTATACTGATCCTTTTGGGTATGTGTCATAATTTTTATCTATATCTGCAACAACCACTTTTTCATACTACATTTTAAAATTAATGAAGCTTATGACTATTTTTTAACAATTGCAGTATTTGAGCCTACTTTAAAATGTTAGAATATAAAAACTGCTGAAAATGGTTTCCTGATTCATTAAATAGTCTATGCTTTATTTTTTGGTCAGAATATGGTTTTCAGATTTCATTAAGATCCCCCTTTCTGAGGGCAATGTCATCTAGGTGGCGCTGTGAAGACTTTCACCCAGGATGGCTCCCTCCTGGGAGTCTCCCCTCTAGTTCTTGAGTCCCCTCTTCCTATAGACTTCTGGAATCTGATAAAATGGGTTGAGGTAAGAGCAGGCCCCGGGAGGGAGGTTACCACTGAGGAGCTCGGGCCGCTATCAAGATGATGTAAGTACTCATAACTGGCTCTCAGAAACCGCTACAACAGCAAACACTGCAGGAATGGGAGTCTAGATGTCAGCCAAAGTCTGCGGCTTGAGTCTCCACACGCTAATGCCTCAGAATGACTCCACAACTGAGGGACTTCAAAGCAAAATATCTTGTTAGACAAACTCAGTGTTTTGGCTTTGATATGGAGACATTTTCTCTAGCTCTGAATTTACTGGACAAATTTTTATCTAAAATGAAGGTACAGATCAAGCACCTTGAATGTGTTGGTCTGAAATGTTTTTATTTGGCTGTAAAATAAATAGAAGAAAGGAATGCTCCATTGGCAACTGACTTGATCTGAATAATTCAGTATAGGTTCACAGTTTTAGACTTGAGAATGGAAAAGATTGTATTGGAGAAAGTATGTTGGAAAGTCAAGCTACTACTGCCTTTCAGTTTCCTTCTTTTTTTTTTTCATTTATTAAACTTTTATTTAATGAATACAAATTTCCAAAGTACAGCTTATGGGTTACAATGGCTTTCCCCCTCCCATAACTTCCCTCCCACCCACAACCCTCCCCTTTCCCGCTCCCTCTCCCATTCCATTCACATCAAGATTCATTTTCAATTCTCTTTATATACAGAAGATCAGTTTAGTATATATTAGGTAAAGATTTCAACAGTTTGCCCCCATATAGCAACACAAAATGAAAAAAATACTGTTGGAGTACTAGTTATAGCATTAAATAACAGTGTACAGCACATTAAAGACAGAGATCCTACATAATATTTTTTTTAAAAAAATAATTAATTTTCCAATTTAACACCAGGTTTTTTTTTTTCATTTCCAATTCTCTTTATATACAGAAGATCGATTTAGTATATATTAAGTAAAGATTTCATCAGTTTGCACCCACACAGAAACACAAAGTGTAAAAATATTGTTTCAGTACTAGTTATAGCATCACTGCACATTAGACAACACATTAAGGGCAGATCCCACATGGGATGTAAGTACACAGTGACACCTGTTGCTGACTTAACAATTTGAAACTCCTGTTCATGGCGTCAGTAATCTCCCTAGGCTCTAGTCATGAGTTGTCAGGGCTATGGAAGCCTTTAGAGTTCGCTGCCTTTGGTCTTATTCTGATAGGGTCATAGTCAAAGTGGAAGTTGTCTCCTCCCTTCAGAGAAAGGTACCTCCTTCTTTGATGGCCCCGTTCTTTCCACTGGGATCTCACTCGCAGAGATCTTTCATTTAGGTCTTCTTCTTTTTTTTTTCCCCCCAGGGTATCTTGGCTTTCCATGCCTAAAATACTCTCATAGGCTCTTCAACCAGATCCAAATGCCTTAAGGGCTGATTCTGAGGCCAGAGTGTTGTTTAGGACATCTGCCATTCTATGAGTCTGCTGTGTATCCCGCTTCCCATGTTGGATCATTCTCTCCCTTTTTGGTTCTATCAGTTAGTATTAGCAGACATTTGTCTTGTTTGTGTGATCCCTTTGACTCTTAGACCTATCAGAGCCATCAATTGTGAACTGAAATTGATCACTTGGACTAGTGAGATGGCATTGGTACATGCCACCTTGATGGGATTGTATTGGAATCCCCTGGCACATTTCTAACTCCACCATTTGGGGCAAGTCTGATTGAGCATGTCCCAAATTGTACATCTCCTCCCTCTCTTTTTCCACTCTTAAATTTAACAGGGATCACTTTTCAGTTAAAATTTAAACATCTAAGAATAATTGTGTGTCAATTACAGAGTTCAACCACTAGTACTAGAACAACAACTACAACAACAACAACGAATACTAAAAAGGATATAGTATTACATTGTACATCTAGAGTCAGGACAAGAGCTGATCAGGTCATTGTTTCTTATAGTGTCCATTTCACTTAACAGGTTTCCCCTTTGGTGCTCAGTTGTCACGGATCAGGGAAAACAAATGATATTTTCTCTTTGGGACTGGCTTAATTCACTCAGCATGATGTTTTCCAGATTCCTCCATCTTGTTGCAAATGACCGGGTTTCATTGTTTCTTACTGCTGTATAGTATTCTATGGAGTACATGTCCCATAATTTCTTTATCTAGTCTACTGTTGATGGGCATTTGGGTTGGTTCCAGGTCTTAGCTATTGTGAATTGAGCTGCAATAAACATTAATGTGCAGATGGCTTTTTTATTTGCCAAATGAGAATGGAAAAGATTGTATTGGAGAAAGTATGTTGGAAAGTCAAAGCTACTACTGCCTTTCGGTTTCTGCAACTCAATCATTCACTCATTCAAGAGAACTTGTCATTTGAAAGGAGAAATAGCCCTTAATTTTGAAAGACTTGAAGCTCAACTTAGGGAAGGTATGTCACTGCAGCATCATATTCTCTAGAACAAAGTCTCCTGTGTTGGCTTTTTGTATCATTTTATTAGAGATCCAAGCACAGAAGTGTGTAGAGCTAACAGAAGGAGTAGAATATCTTCAGAAACATTCCAAGATAAATGACAGAGATTTGACCATCTAGCAAGACTTTGTATCCAAGTGTTTAACTCTGTATTCATCAAACAACTGTTCAAAGTCAAATATTCAGAATTTGAAACGGATTGTTTCTGGGCCTACTGCATGACAATTGAGGCATGATACTATAGAATAACTCACTTTTCAACAATTCCTGAAATGGCTCCTCTCCTTAATTCATGAATTTTGATCATTGTAATTCTCCATATAGAGAAAATTACCCAGGGCTATAATTTTCTTACAACTGAAGAATTAAAATATCAATTGTATTCAAAGTCAACAAATGGAGTTGCAATAGCAAAGGGGAAGTGACTTCGCTGATCTGGTCAGCTATATTTGAAACTATTTACCATATACAGTACCCCAAAGGTAAAGAATTATTCAACTTCTAGTAAGTATGTTAGTCATTTCATTAATCAGTTTAAGAAGGTATCTTCCTCAACAACCCAAGTTTTAAAAGTAGTAGTAATATCACATTTTCTTATTGCACATTATCTTTCTCTATATAGGCTGAAGCTCTGGCTCATTTAAAGATATACTAGCTGAGTATCAAACTTTTGGATTAAACTTTTGGATCATATATGGACTAGTTTGAGAATGTTAGCTTATAAGTAAGATCAACATGAAGTTGGACAGTGTATTTTATAGAAAGCAAGATACAGCAGATCATTGTTGACATTGGGTGTCTGGAAACTGCAAGGTGTTTCAACACTGTAGTTACTATGATATTTAGAATTCTAGAAAAGTAGTTACATGCATAAAATTAAATTTGGGGTCACTGCATATCCATTTTTGCTGTTTAAATTGCTTAAATAGTAATAATGGTTTATCTTTTTCCACTCAAAATTAAATTAGTGTTTAACATAAAAAAATCCCCTCTTCCTGCAGCATTTAAATAGTTGATGTTTTATTTACTTATTTTTTTTTGTATTTTGAGTGTTACCATTAATTTTGCTATTGAATTCTTATGTATGTATTTCATACATACAGATTCAGGAAAATAGTGATACTTCCCTCCCTCCTACCCATACTCCAACCCTTCTTCTTTTTCTCTTCCATTACTACTCTTAATTTTTTCAAAGATCTATTCTTTTAGTTTTAAATATAAATGCCCAAGAAAGCACTGACAGACACATAAAAGATATAAAACTAAAGAGGAAATAGCAAAATGAAGAGTGGAAATCACTGAAGAAAATATTGATAAAACAATTAGTGTCTTTGAGAGAACTCCAAAACATTCATAGAAAAAATGGAATTGAAATACATTTATTTTTTTGCAAATTTTTAAATGCATGTATGATTTATTTTTATGATACATATTTTTGTGAATTTTTTCCTATTTTTAAAAATTTATTCATTTATTTGAAACACAGAGTGACAGGGAAAGTCAGAGAAGACAGAGAGAGAGAAAGAGAGATCTTCCATCTGCTGGTTCACTCCCCAGTTGGCTGCAACAGTTGTGTCTGGGGAGGTGGTTGCCAGAGTCAGGAACTCCAGGACTCATACAGGGGTGGCAGGTATCATTCACAGATTTCTCAGGCACATTAGCAAGGAGCTACATTGGAAGTTAATGGTTTGTGAACTTTTTTAAGAAATCTGATATGCTTTTTTATTTTTATTTATTTATTGATTGATTTTTTAAACTTTTATTTAATGGATATAAATTTCCAAAGTACAGCTTATGGATTACAATGGCTTCCCCCCTCCCATAACTTCCCACCCACCCACAACCCTCCCCTTTCCCACTCCCTCTCCCCTTCCATTCACATCAAGATTAATTTTCAATTCTCTTTATATACGGATCAGTTTAGTATATATAAGATTTCAACAGTTTGCCCCCATATAACAACACAAAGTGAAAAATACTGTTGGAGTACTAGTTATAGCATTAAATCACAATGTACAGCACATTAAGGACAGAGATCCTACATGATATATTTTTTAAATTAATTAATTTTCTATGCAACTTCCAATTTAACACCAAGTTTCTTTTAAATTTCAATTATCTTTATATAGAGAAGATCGATCCAGTATATACTAAGTAAAGATTTCATCAGTTTGCACCCACACAGAAACACAAAGCTTAAAATACTGTTTTAGTACTAGTTATAGCATCACTTCACATTGACAACACATTAAAGACAGATCCCACATGAGACGTAAGTACACAGTGACTCCTGTTGCTGACTTAACAATTTGACACTTTTGTTTATGGCGTCAGTAATCTCCCTAGGCTCTAGTCATGAGTTGCCAGGGCTATGGAAGCCTTTAGAGTTCGCTGCCTTTGGTCTTATTCTGATAGGGTCATAGTCAAAGTAGAAGTTGTCTCCTCCCTTCAGAGAAAGGTACCTCCTTCTTTGATGGCCCCATTCTTTCCACTGGGATCTCACTCGCAGAGATCTTTCATTTAGGTCTTTTTTTTTTTCTTTTCCATGGTATCTTGGCTTTCCATGCCTAAAATACTCTCATGGGCTCTTGTGCCAGATCCGAATGCCTTAAGGGCTGATTCTGAGGCCAGAGTGCTATTTAGGACATCTGCCATTCTATGAGTCTGCTGTGTATCCCACTTCCCATGTTGGATCTTTCTCTCCCTTTTTGGTTCTATCAGTTAGTATTAGCAGATACTTGTCTTGTTTGTGTGATCCATTTGACTCTTAGACCTATCAGAGCCATCAATTGTGAGCTGAAATTGATCACTTGGACTAGTGAGATGGCATTGGTACATGCCACCTTGATGGGATTGTATTGGAATCCCCTGGCACATTTCTAACTCCACCATTTGGGGCAAGTCTGATTGAGCATGCCCCAAATTGAACATCTCCTCCCTCTCTTTTCCCCACTCTTATATTTAATAGGGATCACTTTTCAGTTAAAATTTAAACACCTAAGAATAATTGTATGTTAATTACAGATTTCAACCACTAGTACTAGAACAAAAAAATACTAAAATGCATAAAGATTTACATTGTATATCAACAGTCAGGACAAGAGCTGATCAGGTCATTGTTTCTTATAGTGCCCATTTCACTTCAACAGGTTTCCCCTTTGGTGCTCAGTTAGCTGTTACCGATCAGGGAAAACAAATGATATTTTCTCTTTGGGACTGGCTTAATTCACTCAGCATGATGTTATCCAGATTGCCCATCTTGTTGCAAATGACTGGATTTCATTGTTTCTTACTGCTGTATAGTATTCTATAGAATACATGTCCCATTTTTTTAAAAAATTTTTGACAGGCAGGGTGGACAGTGAGAGAGAGAGACAGAGAGAAAGGTCTTCCTTTTGCCGTTGGTTCACCCTCCATTGGACACCGCAGCCGGCGGGCTGTGGCCGGCGCACCACGCTGATCCGATGGAGGAGCCATGTGCTTATCCTGGTCTCCCATGGGGTGCAGGACCCAAGTACTTGGGCCATCCTCCACTGCACTCCCTGGCCACAGCAGAGAGCTGGCCTGGAAGAGGGGCAACCGTGACAGAATCCGGCGCCCCTACCGGGACTAGAACCTGGTGTGTCGGCGCCGTTAGGCAGAGGATTAGCCTGTTGAGCCGAATAATTTCTTTATCCAGTCTACTGTTGATGGGCATTTGGGTTTGTTCCAGGTCTTAGCTATTGTGAATTGAGCTGCAATTAACATTAATGTGCAGACGGCTTTTTTATTTTCCAATTTAATTTTCTTTGGGTAAATTCCAAGGAGTGGGATGGCTGTGTCCTGTGGTAGTGCTATATTCAGGTTTCTGAGGAATCTCCAGACAGACTTCATAGTGGCTTTACCAGTTTGCATTTCCACCAACAGTGGGTTAGTGTCCCTTTTTCCCCACATCCTCTCCAGCATCTATTGTTGGTAGATTTCTGAATGTGAGCCATTCTAACCGAGGTGAGGTGAAACCTCATTGTGGTTTTGATTTGCATTTCCCTGATTGCTAGTGATCTTGAACATTTTTTCATGTGTCTGTTGGCCATTTGGATTTCCTCTTTGGCAAAATATCTATTGAGGTCCTTGGCCCATCTCTTGAGTAGGTTGTTTGTTTTGATGTTGTGGAGTTTCTTGATTTCTTTGTAGATTCTGGTTATCAACCCTTTATTGCATAGTTTGCAAATATTTTTTCCCATTCTGTCGGTTGCCTATTCACTGTTTCTTTTGAAGTACAGAAACTTCTCAATTTGATGCTATCCCAAATGTTAATTTTGGTTTTGACTGCCTGTGCTTCTGGGGTCTTTTCCAAGAAGTCTTTGCCTGTACCTATATCTTGCAGGGTTTCTCCAATGCTCTCTAATAATTTGATGGTTTTGGGTCGTAGATTTAAGTCTTTAATCCATGTTGAGTGGATTTTTGTTTAAGGTGAAAGTTAGGGATCTTGCTTTATGATTCTCTACATGGAAATCCAGTTTTCTCAGCACCATTTATTAAATCGACTGTCCTTACTCCAGGGATTGGTTTTGGATCCTTAATCAAATATGAGTTGACTGTAGATGTTTGGATTGATTTCTGGTGTTTCTAGTCTGTTCCATTAGTCTATCCATCTGTTTTCAGGACATAGTACAGGGCAGTAGTTATCAATACCAGCTTTCTGATATGCTTTTAAGAGATCTACTTAGAAAATAAGGATACTCTGAATAAGATATTTTCAGAATGAAATTGCAATTAATTGAGATAAGTAGCATTTCTAAATAAAGCAATAGCAAGAATGCTTGGTAGGTTAACTTCAAGATTTGTATAAAATAAACAAAACAAATACATTTAATAGAGAAGAGAAAAATAAATGTCCCAGTGTCACCTATCTAAAGTTTCATCAAAAGAAATCAGAGCATGGGAGAGGAAAGGTGTTAATAATGCAACAACAATTTAAAAATGAGTAAAGAAATATTTTAAAATTTGAAAAATCCATGCAATTATTAACAAGAATACAAATATCTCTGATATTGTATAACACCAAGGATAAAATAGACAAACCCAAACGTTTTAAAAAAATCAGAAATAAAATTAACCAAGACACAACAAATGAAAACATACTACAAAAGAATGAAAACCATTTTGACATCACTCTTCTCATAAACAGATTACTTCTAAAACTAGAATTCTAAAACTTAAGTTTGCTAACAGGCGTGAGCTCACACCCACACACACCCACTCAAACATACATTCTGTTGTGTTGCTTTCACATGATTTCAAACTCTAAGTGATATGGGATTTGTTGTGTTAAGAACATGTAGTAAAACATTCCTCCCCATGAGAAAGCTATGTCACATCATAGAATTAATATGTTATTTACATCAACTATTGGACATACATATATACATAAAACATACATACATACATCAAAACATACATAAAATCAATTTTTTTTGACATGCAGAGTGGACAGTGAGAGAGAAAGAGACAGAGAGAAAGCTCTTCCTTTACCGTTGGTTCACCCTCCAATGGCCACCGCGGCCTGCGCGCTGCGGCCAGTGTGCTGCACTGATCCGAAGCCAGGAGCCAGGTGCTTCTCCTGGTCTCCCATGCGGGTGCAGGGCCCAAGCACTTGGGTCATCCTCCACTGCAGTCCTGGGCCACAGCAGAGAGCTGGCCTGGAAGAGGAGCAACCAGGACAGAATCCGGCGCTCTGACCAGGACTAGAACCTGGTGTGCTGGCACCGCAGGTGGAGGATTAGCCTATTGGGCCATGGCGCCAGCCATAAAATCAAATTTTTACAAACAACAGCAAGACCTTAAGCTGCAGCAATCAACTCTCTATCAGTCACTCTCCAAAGGCTGAGTGCTCAGTTTGCAGCAGTGCTGTTTTCTACCAGCCTTGCAGTTATTATTCAAACCCTTTACTCAAGAAATTTGACACTAGTATCTAGAGTCCAGGGACCTTGCATAAAGTCTGAGAACTTTGTCACGTTAGTTAGTACAGAAATGCATGCCTCAATATCTGATAAGACTTTACATTCATAGGTGCCTGATTTAGTTCCAACTGAACAAATGGAATTTAACAATTGGACTTTGTAAATGAATATGGAACTCACTATCTATAAGTTCATTTTATTAATCTATAATGTATTTCTTATTCCTTCCTGTAATTTTTCTCCTGTTTGTGAACCACGGGAAAGAAAACAATCACTTTGCAAGAAATAAACCATGTGGGGCCAGTGCTGTGACATATCAGATAAAGGTGCTGCCTGTAGTGCCAGCATCCCATATGAGTGCCAGCTTGAGTCCTGGCTGCCTCACTTCCAATATAGCTCTCTGCTGTGGCCTAGGGAGGTTGTGGAGGATGACCCAGATCCTTGGTCCCCTGCACCCATGTGGAAGACCCAAAGCAAGCTCCTGGCTCCTAGCTTTTGATAGGTGCAGCACTGCTGTTGCGGCCAGTTGGAGAATGAACCAGCGAATGTAAACCACCCCCCCACCGTTTCTCATTTCCTCTTCTGTCTGTAACTCTGCCTTTCAAAAAATAAATCAGTATTTCAAAAAAATAAACCATGTGATTCATAAAAATCATACTTAGAGCATCTTCTTATTTTAACTGTGCAAAAACTTATATACATAAAATGCATACATACACTTACATATACATATATATGTATATATATATATATAGTACATATGAGTATATGAATATGTGGATATCTTCTACTTCTCCTTCTCTGAATGACTTAGAAATGAACAAATGGAAGAAACAGCCACAAAAAATGAAATATGAGATTTGGAAAATAGTATACTAATACTGAATTGTCATTTAGGAAAATACAGTGCTGCAAATAATTAAATTTTCAAGCAAGCCATTTTAATATCTGATTCACATTTATGCAGAAAGTAAGAAGTGTTCATAAGAAAGAACACCTTGTAAAGAATATAAATTTTATTTTTCAGAGAATACAAGGTGATGATATGGAAAAATTTGAAGATATGAACAAGTATATTTTATAGAAACATAGCAAATTAAGTAAAAAAACAAAACTTCAGAGAAAACAAAAGGCAAAGTGGAAGAGATTAAAAAGTGCAGACAGGGCCGGCTCCATGGCGCACTAAGTTAATCCTCCACCTGCAGCGCCGGCATCCCATATGGATGCTCTCTGCTGTGGCCTGGGAAGGCAGTGGAGGATGGTTCAAGTGCTTGGGTGCTTGCACCCGCGTGTGAAACAGGAGGAGGCACCTGGCCCCTGGCTTTGGATCGGTGTAGCTCCGACCCTTGCAGCCATTTGGGGAGTGAACCAAGGGAAGGAAGACCTTTCTCACTGTCTGTAACTCTATCTGTCAAATAAATAAATAAAAATGTTAAAAGAAAAGAAGTGCAGGCATTTGGACTAGCAGTTAAGAAGTCTGTAGGGATACCTGCATTCCGTATCAGAGTGCCAGACTTCAAGTTATTGCTCCCAATAACCAATTCCTGCACTTTGTGGAAGACAGTGGTAATGACTCAAGTAGTAGAGTACCTGCCATGTATGTAGATAACTGGCTTGAGCTCCTTGTACAAAGCTGTTCTCCCCTTTCCTTGGGTCCATGGAACACAACTTGGAAGTAAAGCAGTAGATTTGAGCTCTGTATGTCTCCTTCCCTGTCTGTTTCTCTCTGTCTGCCTCTCAAATAAATACATAATAAATAAAAATTGCACAAAGAATTATAATCAAATATTCAAAAAATTAAAATTTGGTATACATTTGCATAATTGATGTAATATAAAATAGCCCAATCCATATACCATGGAACATCCTGTTTTGATTTTAACAAGAATAATGACTTGGGGCTCAGAACAATATTTACATGTTAACCATATATTAATGTTCATTTTTCTTCTCCTGTAGGGGAAATTTAGAATTTAATTATGACAACTGTACAGGCATTTAATGACATAGTAGCAACAGGCACTTAAAAGATAAAATTAATTATGCCTATGAAATAATTTTGGTTAAAATATGAAAATCACGGGGCTGGCGCGGTGGTGCATCAGGTTAACACCCTGCCTGAAGAGCCAGCTACCCATATGGGTGCCGGTTCGAGACTCGGCTGATCTACTTCCCGTTCAGCTCTCTGCTGTGGCCTGGGAAAGCAGTAGAAGATGGCCAAAGTCCTTGGGCCCCCGCACCCACATGGGAGACCCGGAAGAGGCTCCTTGCTCATGGCTTCGGTTTGGAGAAGCTCCAGCTGTTGTGGCCATCTGGGGAGTAAACCAGCAGATGGAAGATCTATCTCTTTCCCTGACTCTCCTTCTCTCTCTTTATAACTCTGAATTTCAAATAAATAAATAAAGTTGCTTCTACATATATACAGATGTTCATAATCATTGTGATTTTCATTTTTTTTCTTTTTTCCTTTTTTTTTTTTTTTTGACAGGCAGAGTGGACAGTGAGAGAGAGAGAGAGAGAGAGAGAAAGGTCTTCCTTTTCCGTTGGTTCACCCCCCAGTGGCCGCTGCAGCCAGCACTGATCCGAAGCCAGGAGCCAGGTGCTTCTCCTGGTCTCCCATGTGGGTGCAGGGCCCAAGAACCTGGACCATCCTCCACTGCAGTCCTGGGCTACAGCAGAGAGCTGGACTGGAAGAGGGGCAACCAGGACAGAATCCGACGCCCCGACCAGGACTAGAACCTGGTGTGCCGGTGCTGCAGGCTGATGATTAGCCTATTGAGCCATGGTGCCGGTCGTGATTTTCATTTTTTTAAAGATTTATTTATTTAAATCAGAAGTGGAGCAGCCAGGACTTGAACCAGTGCTAAATGGGATGGCGGCACTGCAGGTGGTAGCTTTATCCACTACGCCACAGTGCAGGCCCCACAGAAGTAAATTCACAAAGCTTGATAATGTGCTTATTGCTAGCTGTAGGTACAAGGTTCCATGCCTTTTAGAAAAGGCCTTAGATGAAAATAATAACAACTGGTTATTTTGAGAAGCTCTTATTTATATCCATGTGGCCCTCCTGACTGTTCTATAGATTCTGAGCTTGTATGCTGAAATGTCATACAAATAATGTAAAATAAACACAACATGTTCAGAAAGCTGAAACTGACATTAGATTAATCAAAAATAAGTTTCACGCCTGCCTGTCTTCATGGTAGGACCAATCTTGAGAGCTGAATGCATGCATTGTTAATATAATCAGTGATAGTTATAATAATGTTCACTGGATTTGTACAGTGTAACTGGGGACATATAAGTGGGAAGAAAAGTACAGGATGTTTAAAATCACATAACATTGACGAGGAAGTCAAAAGAGTGTCAAAATCTAGAACAGTATGATACAGAAATTCAGAGTGAAAATAACAAGACAATGTAACTGAACACATGAGAGACAAATGCTGGGGGAAGTGAAATTTATCTAAGATGTAAATCTTACATCTGCATATTTTATTGTTGTGCAGATATAGTGTGTCTACAGTTATCAAAATCAAGAAAGATATCCATACATTATTTGAACTAATGAAAGGAGTTTCATGAGCAACAGAAGGCTAAATTTAGAAATGGAGTGGTTGATGTCTATTCTAAGTCCCTCTGTGTAGAAGTTTCTTGTTAGGTTTTGTTACTTATTTCAATAATACTGTATAACAGAACTCCAAAAAATCAGTGGTATAAAAACAGTAAGCATTTATTTGTTAGCCTGACACATTTTAGCTGGTGACTTTTGGGCTATGGGGCCATTTATTTGTGGGGGTTCCATTGTCTCATTTGGGAGGTAAATTGCAGAGTAAGCCATACATGAACAATGATATGGAGATGATAAAAGGTCATAATAAATATATCATTTCTTTGACCTTTCAAATATCCTATTTTCATTTGAGTAAAAATGTCTAGAATAATTAATTTACCCTAAATTGCATTCATAAGGCAGCATTTACATATGTAATCTCATTTTGGAAGAGAGCTGTATTTATTAATCATATCACACTTTTCTTTAGTCTTGATATATATATGCTTTCCATCAGCAGGTATTCTCTTTCATTCTACCTGAAGAGCTACTCACATATGTGTTTGGCTAGCTAATTCTTAATTTTTCTTTGAGTATACCTTGGCTTCAGTTTAGTGATTGACTGTGTTTGTTGTTTGATTGAGTTATTTTCTATGCTTTCTATAAGAAGCAATAAACCATCATGAAATTATCTAATATTTTTCTTCGATAATAAGATTTTGCATGCAGAAGGAATTGAATTTTTGGAGATAATTGTAGTATCATTACAATTAAGTATATTACCCAGTATATGTTTATAAAATTATCAGTCTATTAGGAGTTTCAGTGCATAAAATGCACTCATTTCTAACTGGGAAATTCCCATGAAAAAGTGGAGGATTTTAAAAATTGTCTTGCAGATGCTTAATTTATCTTGGCAGCACAACCTGTAAGCATTGTTTGACATTTGTTATATTGGTTGTAATTAATGTTTACAATTCTTTTGTTGACAGAACATTTATTTATTTATTTACTTATTTTAAGATTTAGAGGCAGAGGCAGAGAGAATTCTTCCATCCACAGGTCCACTCCCAAGAGTCCTCAATTACCAGAACTGAGCGGGTACAAGTCCAGGAGCCAGGAGCTTCTTCCAGGTCCCCCACATGGGTGCAGGGGCCCAGGCACTTGGGTCATCCTCTACTGCTTTCCCAGGCCATAAAAGAGAGGTGAATTGGAAGTGGAGATGATGAGTCTCAAAGTGGTGCCCATATGGGATGCCTGCACTGCAGGTGATGGCTTTACCTGCTATGCCACAGCGCTGGCCTCCAGAATATTTATTAAATTAATCATTGACTATATTTACTTTGTAAATGAGTTTATAAAACTTGCTATTAACTGACTTTAAAAGACCTTAATAGACATAAATAAAGTGCTAATAATATAGTATTGATGTACTGAAAAAAGAACTGTATTGAATACTGAACGATACATGAAATGTACCTATTTAAAACTATTATTTCTCCAAACTAAATGCCAAGATATATTTTCAGAGTTTTCATCTTATATAAATTAACATAAAAAGCTTAAAAAATTAACTGATCCTATCCATTTCTCCTCACATCTCACATTCTTCAGAGCATTCTGGGATTTCAATCATGCCAAACCAAAAATTATCTATATTTTTGCTTTAATGATTATAAAACTAACACCAGACATGAATTATTTCCATTCATTTTTTAAAAAACTTACCAATACTTTTTTGAGTATCTGGTTTATATGAGCTTTGTTGAAAATTTATGATTGGTGGTACAATTGGTTAAAAATTGGTAATAAGCAAATGGATACATTTCCTACCTACATATCATATTTATTTTAGAGGGGGAAAGGGAAAGCTAATACACATGTATGCATACATGCACACGTTATAATATTAGTCATCAATAACAACAATGAGATAAATAATATTTTATAGTTTGATTTAGATAGAGACATTTGGGAATGCTTCTCTGAGAAGAAGGGTGAAGAAAGGTGAAGTATGAGTGAAGTTAGGGAGGAAGCTATGTGAATAACCTGGGTAAAATCTATCAGTAGAAATGATTTTGGTGCAATGGATTGTGCTATGGTTTTGAATGGAAACATCATTTTTCTGAGTGCAGGCTCAAGTTCCTGCTGCTCAGTTTCTACTCCTGCTTCCTACTAAAGTTCCTGAGAAGGCAGCAGAAAATGACCCAAGTATTCAGGTCTCTGTTGCTCAGGTGACAAAGCTGGATGGAGTTCCTTGCTCCTAACTTCTGCCCAGAGCTGGCACAGACATGGCTGTTCCAGTCATTTGGGAAATGAACAAGCAGATGGAAGACCCCTCTGTTTCTCATCTCTTTATCTCTATCTCTCTACCTTTGAAATAAATAACTTTTTTTTTTTGACAGACAGAGTGGACAGTGAAGAGAGAGAGAGACAGAGAGAAAGGTCTTCCTTTTGCCGTTGGTTCACCCTCCAATGGCCGCCACAACTGGCGCACTGCAGCCAGTGCACCGCGCTGATCCAAAGGCAGGAGCCAGGTGCTTTTTTGATGAAAACAAACCCACACATTGAGAAACTGAAGAATCAAGCTTGGTAAATTGAACTGAGATATTCATTTCAATAAATTATTAGATTTTGAATTAAAATGACCAAAGGCATTAATTTATTCTTATATTGCAGTGTTACTGTATAAACAACACTTGATTCTATCTTTTATTGGATTTTAAATAACTCAAAGCCCTTGAAGAGCTGTTCACTAAATTATGAAGCATCATCATTATCATCATCTCCTATCTCACTTGGCAAACAATAGAATGATTATTTAAAGTTGCTTGACATTTTTAACTACTAAATGAAACTTCAGAAAATAAACTCTACCCTTTAAAAGACTTAACTACCCAAGTACTAGGTAATGCAATTGTGTACATATGAACACTGTCCTTCAAAGTCCGAACAAACCAGAAGTCTTATTATGACTGTGATTATCCTCTAACACTTCCTCACCAACTCTACAACTATTCACTGTCCATCCACCAACATCTGTGTTTATTCATGAAGACGGTTCGATAATGTGTTCAGTGATTCATCACACTCACTTATACGATTTTTATCTTTGTATGAGAGACAAACTATACGACTGACCAATTCAATGCATTTAAAAGTAGCTTTCATTGTCAAAAAGACTTTCTTGTGACTTGCAGAGAAGGAAACATTAGTTTCTCATACATACAATTGGGATTATATGAACATAAACATAAAGAACCCACTTGTAACACAGAACTTATGTTAGGAATTTGCCACTTTTAAAGTATGAATGAATCCAGAATAGACAACTAACAAAAAAAAATCATTAAATAGGAAATTAAGCATATAGTAGTAGTATTTTAAAAGATAATTAAGATGAAAAACCATAAAATATTTCTTTTATTTGTTTAAAGATTTATTTATTTAAAAGTAAGAGTTACACAGAGAGGGAAAAGCAGAGAAAGAGAGAAATAGATATTCCATTGTGACTATGACCTTGTCTAAATAAGATCGAAGCTGGTGAACTCGAAAGGCTTCCATAGCCTTGGCAACTCATGACAAGAGCCTGGGGTGATTACTGATGCCATAAACAAGAGTGTCAATTTGTTAAGTCAATGACAGGAGTCACTGTGCACTTGCTCCTCATGTAGGATCTCTGTCCTTAATGTATTGTACAATGTGAATTAATGCTATAACTAGTACTCAAACAGTACTTTATCTTGGTGTTTCTGTGTGGGTGCAAACTGTTGAAATCTTTACTTAATATATACTAGATTGATCTTCTGTATATAAAGGTAGTTGAAAATGAATATTGATGTGAATGGAATGGGAGAGGGAGTGGGAGATGGGTGGGAGAGAAGTTATGGAGGGAAAAAAGCTACTGTAATCCAAAAGCTGTACTTTGGAAATTTATATTTGTGAAATAAAATTTTAAAAAAAAAGAACATAGACACAGGACCGGCGCTGTCTCTCACTTGGCTAATCCTCCGCCTGTGGCGCTGGCACCCAGAGTTCTAGTCCCAGTTGTGGCACCGGGTACTAGTCCCGTTTGTTCCTCTTCCAGTCCACCTCTCTGTTGTGGCCTGAGAGGGCAGCAGAGGATGGCCCAAATGTTTGGGTCCCTGCACCAGTATGGGAGACTGGGAGGAAACACCAGCTCCTGGCTTCAGATTGGTGCAGCGCCGGCCGTGGTGGCCTTTAGGGGACTAACCAATGGAAGAGAGACCTTTCTCTTTGTCTCTCTCTCACTGTCTATAACTCTCTGTCTCTCTCTCTCTCTCACTGTCTAACTGCATGGTTAAAAAAAAAAAAAAAAAAAAACATAGACACAAAAAATCCTCAGTGAAATACTCCATAATCAAATCCAACAACACATCAGAAAGATCATTTGCCCAGACCAAGTGGGATTTATCGCTGGTAAGCAGGGATGGTTTAACATTTGCAAATCAATAAATATGATACATTACATTAAGTAGCTGAAGCATAAAAATACTATGATTATTTCAATAGATGCAGAGAAAGAATTTGATAATATATAAAATCCTTTCATGATGAAAACCTTAAGCAAATTTGGTATAGAAGGAACATTCCTCAACACATGTTAGAGGGAAAACTGGATCTCCATGTACTGAATTATGAAATAGGACCCATTCCTTACACCTTACTCAAAAATCCACACAAAATGGATCAAAGTCCTAAATCCACAACCTGATACCATCAAATCCTGATACCATCAAATCCTACAAAACATTGGCATGAGCCAAGAATTCTTGGAAAAGACCCCAGAAGCACAGGGAATTACTTAAAAACAACCAAAGATTTCAGCAAAATGAAGAGGCGACCAACAGAATGGGAGAAAATATTTGCAAACTATGAAACTGATAATGGATTAATATATGAAATGTATAAAGAACTCAAGAAACTCAACAACAACAAAGATAAACAATCTAGTTAATATGTGGACAAAGGACTTGAACAGGAATTTTTCAAAAGAGGAAATTCAAATGGCAAACACACACAGGAAAAAGTGGTCAGGGGACCGGCACTGTGGCATAGTGGGTAAAGCTGCAGCCTGCAGTACCAGCATCCCATCTGTGCACCAGTTTGAGAGCTGGCTGATCCACTTCCAATCCAGCTCTCTGCTATGGCCTTGGAAAGCAGTAGTAGATGGCCCAGGTCCTTAGGACTTGCACCTGCATGGCAGACCAGGAAGAAGCTCCTGGTTCCTGGCTTTGAATCAGCACAGCTCCGGCAGTTGCAGCCAATTAGGGAGTGAACCTGCAGAAAGAAGAACTCTCTCTCTCTCTCTCTCTCTCTCTCTCTCTCTCTCTCCGTCTCTCAGTGTGTAACTCTGACTTTCAAATAAATAAATAAATCTTTACAAAAAATTAAAATTGGTCAGGATCACTAGCCATCAGGGAAATGCAAATCAAAACCACAATGAGGCTTCACCTTATCCAGGTTAGAATTGCTCTCATATGGAAATCCACAAACAATAAATGCTGATGAGGATGCAAGGAAAAAGGCACCTTAATCCACTGTTGGTGGAAATATAAACTGGTGCCATCACTATGGATGACACTATGGAGATAACTCAGAAAGCTAAAAAAAGATATATCATATGACCCAGCCGTCCCAATCCTGGGAATTATTCAAACAAAATGAAATCAGCAGATATAAGTGTAATCTGTATCCTCATGTTCATTGAAGCTCAATTCACAGCAGCTAAGCTATGGAATCGATCCACATGCCCATCAATTGATGACTGGATAAATAAAATGTGGCACGTATACACTAGAGAATACTACTAAGCAGGAAATAAAATCCTTTCTTTTGCAACAAAATGGGTGCAACTAGAAACAATTATACCTAGTGAAATTATCCCGTTCCAATAAGACAAATATAATATGTTTTCTCTGATCTGTAGTAAATAATATATATCTAAAAAGTAATGTATGGGGCAAAATTGACATTTTGAGATTCAATGATTGGTTACAACCCTTGCCTCTACTGTTGTAGAACAATGTTTTTTATTTACTCCTCCTATTTGTTGAACTATTTACTTACTGTATGCTTAATCTTATGTGCATAAAATTGTAAACAAATCTTTATAAAAATTAATAGTGCAAATAAGAGAGGATAAAAGATGGGACTGTAGGTGAGAAGGAGGGTAAGGGGAGAAGAATTACTATGTTCCTAAATTTGTATATGTGAAATGCATGAAGTTTTTGTACCTTAAGTAAAATTAAAAAACAATAAAAATGAACAGAAAAATATTATATTTATATTCATTACTGGAATGATGAAATAAGAAAACTACATATTAATAGAATCTCAAAAAAAGTAAATAAACATCTAGCAAAAAACCTTAGACAGTAAAATTAGCATTGCTCTGCCAATGCAAAAAACCATTAACTGTCAACTTTCAGAATAAAGTTCTCAACTAGCATTATAAATATCCCTAATTATTGTTACAGAAATTTAAATAAATGATAACAACATTAGCAGGAAACCACCATACAGAATGTAGAAGATGGGAGAGAAAAAAAATGGCAGTATTACATAAAGGAAACTAAAGAAACTAAAATCTCTATCTTTTAATATAGAGATTTAGAAAAAGCATCTATAGTTTATGAACTAGTAATGAGCAAACCCATGTTTTAAAATAGTACAAAACAGAGATATGAAGTAATAATACTCATAATTAAGCTATATCTTGAAGGATGGGATCTTTAAAGGAGATGAGAGCAAGTAAAGTTTTTTTAATCATATCAGAAAATCAAAATTTTAACCTGTAAAAATTAGGACAGCATAGTACATTGCATACAAGAAGAATAAAGGCTTCTATTATTCAAAGCACTACCCTTGCCCTATGTTGCTAAAATTTAAGCAAGTTTTAAAAATGCACTAAATGTTTTAACAAGATGTAATAGAGCTGAGCTAAATAAATTTTATGCATTTAGTTTCTTTACATACAGTTTTCATTATTAAAATTGTAAACTAATATTATCGCGTTGATACAAAGTTTGAGTAAACTGAACTAATGAAAAGGTATTTAAATATTTGTCAACTTTGTTAAGACCAAATGATTGGCTTTTATGTGAGCCTCCAACTTCTTTAATATACCTTCCCATTAAGAAACTTTAGCATTGAATTTTTAAAAAAAGTCACAAAGTATTTATATATGATGGGAAAAACTAGTGTGGATGCTGAGTTGAATAAAATATTTCACATCAAGAAAAATGATATTGTAAGTGACTCAACATTTGAATTTGTCAAATATATTTTAAAATGCAGTTATAGTTACTTATTTTCTTGCAGTCTATGTCAAAACAAGTATCTATGTATTATTAAATTCAGTTTGTTGTGAAAATTATAGCATTTGCTACGTTTTAAAATCAAACTACTCAGTTTTTAGAAAACAAAGCATTTTCTCAGCCTTCAGAAACAATTACTTTTCATGAGGTGACAGAGGTTTTGATTGAGTCTGTCAGAAAAACAAGTAAAGTTCTTTATCTGTAATAAATGAGATATCCAGGTTCTAATTTCCATAAAAATAGATTTTAGAAAATAACAATTCTGGGATTTATTGGATTTTTCAGTAAAGCATTGTAATTATCTCATACATCAACTGTAACTAGTGCTTATTACAAGTGCCAGTTGTAATCATTTGCTGATTTTGTTGATGTTCAAAGAATACTGAAAATATATTTTCACTTTATGTTAAACTGATGAGTTCAGAACCCTAATTTTTCTCTTAAAATATTGATGAATATTATATAGTGAATATAATGATTTTCCATCAGAATTTGCATAATAGCATGAAAGCTCAAATGATTATTGTCCTTTTGATCCTAAGAAATCATTAAGTACCTACCTCTAGGGGTATGAAATTCAGAAGAATTACTTTTTGTTTTCTTCAATTTAATGATTTTTTGGCTGTGTACTTGAGCTGAAGCTTTCAATTGTAAGAAAGCTTGGATCCTGATAGAAAATAAGATTATTGTTAGAATCCAATAAAGATTTAAATGAATAAAGGAATTAACAAAAATGTGGCCAAATAAAAGTTCCATGTCCCCTTCATTCAATTCTAAGAACTCAGAAAAAACTTCTAAGCCAGTATACACAGACTAAAATTCTGGTTTTATGAGCTCTTTCCCAGTGACATGTAAAGTTATGAATTTGTGAAGAAGAAAACAAAAAGTATGTGGTATCCATCTTATCTTCAATTAGTATAGCAACATGTTGGCAAGATTTTTCAAATTTTATTAATTGTTCCTGTATATATACATATATAAATACATATATATACACTATGCTGATAATGATTAATAAAAAGTATATTGTTAAATATCATTGCAAAACCAGGAAAGTTATATGATTTATAGGTTAGTGACATAAACTAGAGTTATACTTTCTTTGTTTATTAAATTTATTAATTCATTTATTTTCCAAAGAAATCTTTATTTAAGGAATTCAAACTTCATGCATTTTATGTGTACAGCTTTAGGAATATAGTAATTCTTCCCTTAGTGCCTGCCCCCCAACCACATTTCCACAGCTGTTCTTCCTCCCTCTCCAATTCTCAGTCTTATTTTATATTATGATCTATTTTAAATTAACTTTATACATAAAACATTAAGTCTATAGTAAGTAATGAGTTAAAAAATTTGAATGACAAAAAATAAAAATAAAACAGAAAAACTGTTTCTCAATAGTCAACACAAGGACTTTTCAATGTCATTGCATCTCGCAGTTAATTTGACTTCTTTCTTTCTTTCTTTTTTGTTTTGAGAAACTTAATTAACTTTAAAGATGCACCCAAGAATGACACATCTATTGCAAGCACTTAGACATAAGAGTAGCTTATGAGATGTAAGAATATCCTCCACTTAATACATTAAAAGAGAGTAAGTCTTTGGGAATAGTTGTATCTTAAATTAAAGAAACACCTAAGAAAACAAGCAATGAAGTTGGACATATTAGAAAATCTAAAACTTATGAGACATAAGAATATCCTTCACTTAATATGCTAAAATAGAATAAATGTTTGAAAACAATTTTTATTGCAAACTCTCCTAATACAACTCCTTGAGGGCAAAGATCTTGCATGGGAAGTTAGTGCACAGTGATGCCTTTTGTTAATTTAACTGTTTACACTCTTATATATGATGTCAGTGATCACATGAGGCCCTTGACATGAGCTTCCTAGGCTATGGAAGCCTTTTGAATCCACAAAGTCTGTCAGTATTTAGACAAGGGCATAAGCAAAGTGGAAGTTTTCTCCTCCCTTCAGAGAAAAGCACATCCTTCTTTGATGACCACTTATTCCACTGCAGTCTCACCCATGGAAGTCCTTCATGCAGGACATATTTTGCCACTGTGTCTTGGCACTCCATCCCTGAAATGCTCTCATGGGCGATTCAGCCAGACCAGAATGACTTAAGGGCTGATTCTGCAGACAGAGTGCTACTTAAAGTGATTGTCAATCTATGAGTCTACTGTATAGACTACTTCCCATGTTGGAAAATCCATGTTGGAAAATTCCTCCTTTTAAATTACCCCCCTTTTTTTTTTACAGGCAGAGTGGACAGTGAGAGAGAGACAGAGAGAAAGGTCTTCCTTTGCCGTTGGTTCACCCTCCAATGGCCGCCGCAGCCAGTGCGATGCAGCCGGCACACCGTGCTGATCCAAAGGCAGGAGCCAGGTACTTATCCAGCACTCCCAGGCCACAGCAGAGAGCTGGCATGGAAGGGGGGCAATGGGGACAGAATCCGGCACCCCGACCAGGACTAGAACCCGGTGTGCCGGTGCCGCAAGGCGGAGGATTAGCCTGTTGAGCCGCGGCGCTGGCCCCTCCTTTTAAATTCTGTATGTTATCATTACCAAATGCTTAATCCTATTTACATGATCATTTTAACACTTAAACTTATATATATATATGATCATTTTAATGCTTAATCCTATACACATGATCACTTTAACACTTAAAATGCTATTTTTAACCCCAGCTTGAGAGGATTTTGGGTCCCAAGGCAAGTTTTTAAACTAAAGCATTAGAAGGTAAGTCTATAGGAATGTGTGCAGAACTCTACAGCTTTACTGTTACAAACTTCATAAATTTCCTAATTATAACTTTATGAACATGGTGATTATTCCTATCCTGCCCAGGCTGTAACCCAAACTTCCACCCCTCTTTTTCCTCTTCCTCTTATCCCCACTCTTATTTTTAGAAGAATATATTTTCAATTGAATTTATACATATATGATTAACTCTATGTTAAGTAAAGTGTTGGGCAAATAGTTACAAAAAAAAAAAGAAAAAAAAAAAACTATTCCTCAATTGTCAAGACAAGGGCTGTTCAGAGTCATTGCTTCTCAGAGTGTCAATTTCACTTCCACTGATCGCTTTTTCGGTGCTCTATTAGTTATCATAGGTCAGAGAGAATATATGATATTTTTCACTTTGGGATTAGCTTATTTCATTAAGTATGATGTTTTCCAGTTTCACCCATTCTGTTGAAAGTAACAGGATTTCATTTTGTTATTTTACCATTGTGTAGTGTTCCATGGTGTACATATCCCATAATACCTTTATTCAATCTTTAGTTGACAGGCATTTGGGTTCATTCCTTGTCTTACATATTGCAAATTGATTTGCAAAAAAACATGGAGGTACAGATAACTCTTTCACATGCTGATTTCATTTCTCTTGAGTAAATTTCCAAGAGTGGATGGCTGTTTCATATGGTAAGTCTGTATTTGGATTTCTGAGATATCTCCATACTGTCTTCCTTAGTGTCTTTAACAGTTTTCATTCCAACCCAGAGCGGATTAGGTTATTTTTTCTGCCATATCCTCAACAGCATTTGTTGTTTTTTTGACTTCTGTAAGAAAGCCATTCTATACCAGCACCATGGTTTAACAGGCTAATCCTCCACCTTGCGGCGCCGGCACACCGGGTTCTAATCCCGGTTGGGGCGCTGGACTCTATCCCGGTTGCCCCTCTTCCAGGCCAGCTCTCTGCTATGGCCTGGGAGTGTAGTGGAGGATGGCCCAAGTTCTTGAGCCCTGCACCCACAAGGGAGACCAGAAGAAGCACCTGGCTCCTGGCTTCGGATCAGCGAGATGCGCCATCCGCAGCGGCCATTGGAGGGTGAACCAACGGCAAAAAGGAAGACCTTCCTCTCTGTCTCTCTCTCTCACTATCCACTCTGCCTGTCAAAAAAAAAAAAAAAAAAAGGCATTCTAACAGGCTTGGGGTGAAATCTCATGGTGGTTTTCATTTGCATTTCCCTGACAGCTAGTGACCCTAAGCATTTTTTATGTGTCTCTTGGACATCCTCTTTTGAATAGTATCTGTTTAAATCCTTTGCCCATTTCTTAACTGGGTAGTTTGTTTTGTTGTTTCTGAGTTTCATGATCTCTTTATATATTCTGGTTATTCATCCTTTATCAGTTGTGTAGTTTCCAAATATTTTCTTCCATTCTGTTGATTGCCTCTTTGTTCATTTTTTTCTTTTGCAGTACAGAATCTTCTCAATTTGACAGAATCCCAATTTTCAATTTTGCCTTTGATTACCTGTACCTCTGGGATCCTTTCTAAGAACTCTGTGCCTATGCTAATATCTTTTAGAGTATCTCCAATGTTCTCTAACAGTTTTATGGCATCATGTCATAGATTTAAGTATTTGTTCCATTTTGAGTGGATTTTTGTGTAAGGGGTAAGGTAGGGATCTTGCTTCATACTTCTGCATGTGGAGATCCAGTATAGCACCATTTGTTAGAGACTGCTCTTGCTCCAGGAATTGATTTTAGCTCCTTTGTTAAAAATAAGTTGGTTGTAGATGCTTGGATTGATTTCTGACATTTCTATTCAGTTCCATTGGTCTATCGATCTGTTTTTGTCTAGCACCAGGCTGTTTGGATTATAACTGCCCTATAGTATGTCTTGAAATCTGGTATTTTGATGCCTCCAGCTTTGTTATTGTATAATATTTCTTTAGTTTTTTTGGGTCTCCTGTATTTCCATATGAATTTGTTTCACTTTGTCTACATCTGAGAAGAATGTCTATGCTATTTTGATTGGTATCACCCTGAATCTGTAAATTGCTTTTGGTAGAATAGACATTGTGTTGGTATTCTTTCTTTCAATCCAAGAACATAGAAGGTATTTCCATTTTTTAAAAATCTTCTTCTATTTCTTTCTTTAATGTTATGTAATTATCATTGTAGAGAATTTTGACCTCATTGGTTAAATTTAGTCCAAGTTGTTTGATTTTTTTGTATCAATTGTTAATGGGATTGATCTTAGAAGTTCTTTCTCTGCCATACCATTATCTGTTTATAAAAAGGCTGCTGATTTTTTTGTGTTGATTTTATATCCTGCTACTTTACCAAACTCTTCTGCGAGTTCCAATAGTCTCTCAGTGGTCTATTGAATCCCTTATATATGGAATCATGTCATCTGCAAAGAGGGATAGTTTGACTTCTTCCTTTTTGATTCATATGCATTTTTTGCTTGTTTGTTTGCCAAATGTGTCTGGCTAAAAATTCCAGGACTATATTGAATAGTAATGGTGAGAGTGGCATCCTTGTCTGGTTACAGATGTCAGTGGGAATGTTTCAAACTTATCCCCACTGGCCGTGGGTTTTTCATAGATTGCCTGATTGTGTTGAGGAATGTTCCTTCTATACCCAATTTCATCATGAAAGGGTGCTGTATTTTATCAAATGCTTTATCTGCATCTACTGAGATAATCATATGGCCTTTGTTCTTCAATTTGTTAATGTGATGTATCACATTGATTGATTTGTGAATGTTGATCCATCCCTGCAAACCAGGGATAAATCCCACTTGATCTGGGAGGATGATCTTTCTGATGTGTTGTTGGATTCTATTGGCTAGTATTTTGTTGAGTATTTTTGCATCAATGTTCATCAGGGATACTAGTCTATAGATATCTTTCTCTGGTGCAACTTTTCCTGGTTTGAGTATTAAGGTTATGCAGACTTCATAGAAGGAGTTTTGGAGGATTCTTTCCTTTTCAACAATTTTCAATAGATTTAAAAGAATTGGAATTAGTTCTTTAAATATTTCATAGAATTCAACAGTGGAGTTCTCCAGTCCTGTTGTTTTCTTTGTTGGGAGGATCTTTATTACTGATTTAATTTCTGTCTTGGTGATTGATTTATTTAGGTTTTCTATATCTTCATGACTTAATTTTTGTAAATTGTATTTTCAAAGAAATCTATACATTTTTTACTAGATTTCCTAGTTTATTGGCATTCAGCTCTTTGTAATAATTTCTGATGACTCTATTTCTGTGCTGTTATATTTCCTTTTTCATCTCTGATTTTATTGATTTGGGTCTTTTTTTTTTTCTTGGCTAGTTGCACCAATTGTGTATAAATTTGGTTTATTTTTTCAAAAACCCAGCCTTTCATTTCACTGATTTTTTGCCTTATTTGTTTCAATTTTGTTTATTTCTTCTCTAATTTTAATTTTTTTCATACCTGTTTTGGGTTTAGTTTGTTGTTAATGTTCTAGGTCCTTGGGATGCATAAATAGCTCATTTATTTGTACCTTTCCAGTTTAATCATGTAGGCACTGATTGCTATGAATTCTCTCTTAACACCGTTTTGCTGTATCCCATAGGATTTGATATGATGCATTGTCATCTTCATTTGTTTCCAGAAACTTTTCAATCTTTCTTTAGATTATTTTCTATGATCCTCCTTTCATTCAGGAGTATGCTGTTCTGTCTTCATGTGTTTATGTGTGTTCTAGTTATTCCTGATTTGATGATTTCTAACTTAATTCCACTGTGGTCTGAGAAGGTATATGGAATGATTTCGATTTTTTGGAGTATGCTGAGACTTACTTTGTGGTCTAGCATATGGTCTATCCTAGAGAATGTTCCATGTACTGATGAGAAAAATTAGTATTCTGCCACTGTGGGGTGAAAGGTTTTGTATATATTTGTTAGGGCCAACTGGTCTATTGTATCAATTAATTTGGATATTTCCTGTTGATTTTCTGTCTGGTTGATCTGTCCACTGATGAAAGTGGGGTTGAAAGTCCCTCATTAATGTTGTATTGCAGTATACGTCTCCCTTTAGGTCTATTGACATATTTTAAGTAGCTGCATGCCCTATAATTGGGTGCATTTACATTTATTATAGTCACATCTTCCTATTGGATTCATCCCTTAATTGTTATATAGTGCCCTTCTTTGTCTATTTTAATAGTTGTTATGTTAAAGTCTATTTTGTCTTACATTAGGGTAACAACATCAGCTCATGTTTGGTTTCTGTTAGAATGGAATATCTTTTTCCATCCTTTCACTTTCAGTCTGTGTGTATCTTTGTTGGTGACATGTGTTTCTTGTAAGCAGCAAACAGATGGGTCTTTTTCAATCAATTTGGCAGTCTGTATCTTTTTAGCTGGAGAATTGAGACCATTTACATTTAAGGTGACTATTGATAAGTAACTACCTGGCCCTGACAATTTCCCATAAATATTCTTACTGCTTACTTTGGATTTCTTTTTTATTTCTATTGGTGGTTTTTCTGCCTTCTCATTCTTTCATAATGATGGATGGTTATCTTTCTGTGTTTCTGTGTGTAGAACATCCTTATGAATCTTCTCTAAGGCTGGACAAATTTGAAAAATTCTTCAATATCTATTTGTTATAGAAGATTTTTATTTCTCCTTCATTCATAAAAGCAAGCTTTATGGGGTACAGTATTCTGGGTTGACAGTTTTTTTTTTTTTTACATAATGAAATAGATTTCTTCCTCTTCTTTGTTATGTAAAGAATTAGAAGTTGTTTATGAATGCAGTCTCAGGCATAGGCATTTGGTCCAGAAACTAAGATACAGGTTAGGACGTTCATGGCCCATATTATTGTACCTGTCTTCAATACTGACCCAGATCCACTTCCAATTCCAGTTTCCCATAAACGTGGACTCCAGGAGGTAAAAGGTGATGGCTTAGGAAGTTGTTTGCCTGTCACCCATGTGGGTGACCAGGATTGGGTTGCTGGCTTCCAACTTCAGATTGACCCTGCCTTGGCCATTGCAGGCATATGAAGAGTGAGCTGGGAGCTCTCTCTCTCTCTCTCTCAAAATAAATAATCTGTATATATTAACTCTCTTCTCCCTTCAACTGGTTGAATGAAGTTCAATAGCAAAAAAGTTCTTACAGAAAGTTGAGCACCATACAGAAATTTAGCAAACAAAACATTTGTAATACCTAAGCTTACAAATAGAGTACAACTTAGAAATATTTAACAACTTAGAAATCCTAAAACTTTTTGATCAAGCAGTTCACCTGTAGGATATCTTATTGATCATTGATTTTATTATTTTTATTTTTTAATTTTAATAAATATAAATTTCCAAAGTTCAACTTTGAATCACAGCGGCTTTTCCCCCATAACCTCCCTCCCACCTGCAACCATCCCATCTCCCATTCCCTCTTCCATCCCATCCTTCATCAAGATTCATTTTCAATCATCATTATACACAGAAGATCAACTTAGTATATACTAAGCAAAGATTTCAACAGACTGCATACCCACACAGACACGCAAAGAACAGAGTACTGTTTGAGTAGTAGTTTCACCATTAATTCGCATAGTACAACATATTAAGGACAGAGATCCTACATGAGGAGTAAGTGCATAGTGACTCCTGCTGTTGATTTAACAATTGGCACTCTTAGTTATAATGTCAGTAATGACCCGAGTCTCTTGTTATGAGCTGCCAAAGCTATGGAAGCCTCTTGAGTTCACAAACCCTGATCTTATTCAGACAAGGCCATAGTCAAAGTGGAAGTTCTCTCCTCCCTTCAGAGAAAGGTACCTCCTTCTTTGATGGCCCATTCTTTCTGCTGGGATCTCACTCAGAGATCTTTCATTTAGGACATTTTTTTTCCAGAGTGTTTTGGCTTTCTGTTCCTGAAATACTCTCATGGGCTTTTTAGCTGGATTCGACTGCCTTAAGGGCTGATTCTGAGGCCAGAGTGCTGCTCATGGCATTTGCCATTCTATGAGTCTGCTATTTGTCGCACCTCCCATGTGGGATAATTCTCTCCTTTGTAATTCTATCAATTATTATTTACAGAAACTGTTCTTACTTGTGTAATCCCTTTGACATTTAACCCATTTTTTTGATCAATTATGAACTTAAACTGATCACTTTAACAAGTAAGGTGACATTGTTAAATGCCACCTTGATGGCATTGAATTGGAATCCCCTGGGACATTTCTTTTTTTAAGACTTGGACTATATCTCACCAATTCCCTTCTGGCCAATAAGGTTTCTGATGAGAAGTCAGCTTTGAGTCTAATTGGTGATTCTCTCAAAGTGACCTGGCATTTCTCTCATCTCCATTTTAGAATCCTTTCTGTATGTTTTACAGTGGAAAGTTTGACTACAATGTGTCATGGTGAGGATATTTTCTGGTCATGTGTGTTAGGAGTTCTATGTGCTTACCTACTTGAACATCCCTTTCTTTCTCCAAAATTTTCATCAATTCTTTTACTAAATAGGCTTTCCATTCCCTTTTTTCTTTCCACTTCTTCAGGAACTCCTAAGACTCGTAAGTTGAATTATTTGATAGTATCTCATAGATCTCCAACAGTGTTTTTAAGTTTTTTATTTTCTTCTTTTTTGTCTTGCTGTAAGATTTGTCTTCTAGTTCAGATATTCTTTCTTCTGCCTCATCAAGTCTGCTGTTAAGATTTCCCACTGTGTTTTTTATTTGATCCATTAAATTCTTCATTTCAAAAATTTCATTTTGATTTCTCTTTATATTCTCAATTTCCTGGGAATTTTTTTTCTTTATGTTGTGTACAGTTTTCTTTAGTTTATTATTTTCCTTCTGATTTTTTTTTTCCGAGTGACCCTATGAGGTGGAATGAGAAGGCCATGCCAAAATGGCTGCTGGCAACAGAAACTGCCTGGCAACAGGTTGCGATTGGATGGCTTCAGAAACCACATGACAATGGAGCCTGCCTGGCAACATGCTGTGATTGTTTGGCTTGGGAAACTACATGGCAACAAGCTGCGATTGGTTAGGGCATAGACAGCCCCTTGACTAGATTGGCTGCCTTGGCTATTTAAGCTGCTGTACCAACTGATGTAAACGACTCTGTGGACTGCTCACCTCTGGCCTGCTTTCACCTGACTCCCAGGGTCTGTGTGGTGACTCTGTGCCTCTTGCCCCGACCACACTCCTCCTCTTAGAACAAATTCATAGCAACATCTGGCACCCAACGTGATTGAGAGAGAGACAGCGTATCAGACTCAGTGAGGGCCCCCTTGATTTCAGCAAGTATGCCCCTTGGTGTTTTGTTTGCTGTTCAGTTTTGTGAGAGTGAGCACAGAAACCCCTCCTATGCCCCTTTCCTTGTCCTTGTCCTCAATCTAAGTGACCCCAGCTTAGGCATACATCACCCAGAAGCCACTTCTCAGCTCCTCCTTTTACTTTTGGTTCACCCAGCAAATTCACATAAGGGACTGATCATCCCAGAATTTGGAACCAAGTCATCTTCCCTCACTTGAGGGAGGTGACGCTCTGGAGACACTGTGTGGGCATACGGCATTGTCCTAATGAATCAAGGAAGTTCCCCACTAAGCACAGGACATACATCTGATCTGATACACCACTGTCTGTTCATCTAACGTAGGGAACCCCTGCATAATTCCATCAGCTGCTGAGGTGCTAAGAATTTGTTTTGTTATGGCAGAAGTGCTGTGCGTCTTTCCTTTGTCTAGAGTTGGCATGGTGTGCTGCTCTTAAACACTCAAACATAGAAAAGATACCCACCTCTCAGAAGCACACACATATTACCAAACACAATGAATCTTTGAGTGATAAGAGCCTGTCACTCCAGGCCTCTGCCTTACACACAACAGTTGATGACTTAGGGAGAGAAAGCTCCGGCAGTGAAAATGACATGAGAGCAGACAACGTAGCACCAAATACCCGTGGGATGAACTTAGACAACCTCAAGTTAATAATCCATGCAAGGTAATCCCATCCACATCCAGTGAGGATATCCACATTTGTGGCAGTCCCCGGGCACCCCAGGCTCTCAGAGCACCTGCTAGATCCCATCCTACCCATATGTTTACTATTAATGTAGGAGCAGATGCAGAATTCAGGCCCTGGGTTAACGCTCATAAATGACCTTACTATGCTAAAAAAGGCTTCTCAAGAGTCAGGCCCTGACTCTCCCTACTTCGAGCAGGTGCTCACACAATGGGCAGCAAACCTCCAAACTCATTTTAACTGGGTGACACTGCTCAAAACATGTTTGTTGAGACCACAGTTCTTGCAGTTGAAAGCCTCCTATGAGGAAGAGGCTTAAACTGTGACAAGGAATAATGCTGCCTATAGAATTGCAGTTTCCTTTGATATGCTTACAAGCCATGGCACCTACATATATCCTCATGAACAGGCCCGCATTGGAGTAGTTGCCTCTTTTGATCAGGTCAGAGATTTGGCACTTAGAGCCTTAAAAAATATAAATCCTCCTAATTATAGTCAGCTCTTCAGAAACTTAGTTCAAGGCTCAGATGAATGTTTCCCCAATTTCCTTGCCAGAGTCTTGGAGGCAGTAGAGAAAAGATTACTGCTTGGCCCTGATCCAGACAATTTGATCAAACAATTAGCTTGGGAAGGTGCTACCAAAGAGGCAAAAGCTGCAATTGCCCCAGTCCATAATGAAGAAAATTCTAAATGGATAGTAGCTACAAAGGAGGTAAACTCTGCTGATACACCCATACAAGCCCTAACTGCAGCCATTAACAAACTGAACACAAGGAAGTCTAATGATCCTTTGGTTTATTGGGGATGTCAGGAAATGAGACCTATGGTGAAACTGTCCAAACGCTGACAGAGAGAGCAAGCCCAAAATGCCGTGTCCCAGATGTAAAAAAGGCTTTCATTGGGCAAAAGATTTCAAGACCAAGCCTTTAAACTCCCAGCAAGGCAGCACTCAGCCCAGCAGGTAAGAGGGAGTCCCACCACCATTAACTAGTCGATGCCTATCTTAAATCTGAGGCCAAAATTGACCCTATATTTAGATGACATTGCCTTTTTGGGTTTATTTGATATGGGGTCAGATGCCACTGTCTTAAAAGCTAGGGATGCAAGAAAAATGCAACATTAGAAGACAGTGCCCGGGTCCGACCTCCAAGGCATTAGAGGATTAAAATTGACTGATCAGGTCATCATGCCTGTAACTTGGCAAGATGACAATCATTACGGGAACCATCTTGCCACTAATTGCTGAAGTTTCCATGACCTTATGGGGGAGGGATGTGTTCTCACAAATGCAAGTGGTCCTTACTATGGATCACAATTCTCCACGAGTTAACAGCTTTAATGGAGAGCCTACAAGTAAGATTCACCCTCAATTCTAGGGGCCACTGCTCATCTCATACAAAAGCCAGGCCCAATGCCTATTGAATGGAAAAAGAAAAAAAAGAAAAAAAAAAAACAACAACAACAGGAAACATCTGGGTAGAGCAATGGCCAATATTACAACCCAAACTTGGCATCCTTAGAGAATTGGTAAAGGAACAGTTGGAAAAGGGACACATAGTGCCCTCAACTAGCCCTCATGCCATGCCCATTTTTGTGATACCAAAGAAACAGGGAAAATATAGGCTACTACAGGATTTGAGAGCCATCAACAAAATCATAAAAAAGATAGGAATATTCCAGGCTGGTATTCCCCATCCAGGGGCCATTCCTAACAGAAACCACATAGTTACCATTGATATCAAAGATTACTTCTTTTCCATTCCCATTGCAGAGGAGGATAAGGCCTACTTCGCCCTTACAGTATGGGAGCCCAATTTACAGCTCCCCACAAAATGATTTCAGTGGACAGTACTCCCACAAAGCATGAAAAATAGCCCAGTCTTTTGCCAAAGATACATTTCTCATGCGACCAGCACACTTAAAGATCAGTGCTTGGTCATACATTATGTGGATGATATCTTACTTGCTCATGAGAATGCAGCAACTCTGAAGGTCTGTCTAAGTGAGACAGTAAGAACTTTGCAATTCCTGGGTCTGTCTACTGCCACAGAAAAGGTACAACATTTTCCTCCCTTTCAATTACTGGGTTATCAAATCTCCTCCTGTATATCTCCAATGGGCCCAAACCTAAAAGTCAAGCATAAATACTCACTTAATGAACTTCAGCAACTTTGAGGCCAAATCAAGTGGCTGAAGCCCTTCCTTCCCCTAACACCCGCAGAGCTTAGACCACTATTCCATTTACTGACTAATGTAAACAGTCCTTCTTCAAAAATCACATTGGCACCAGCAGCCAAATCCACTATAGAAAAGATCAATACCCAGTTGCCAACTTTAAAAACCTTTAGATATGACCCTCAGGCTTTCTCTATTTGCCATAACCATATCTACCCTCAAGGCCCCCTTAGGAGTTATTTGGCAACAAACGGACCACATTTTTGGGTGCACATAGCCTGAAGAGAATGTCATAAAATAGTTAACAAAGTAGATTCCATGCTTATGATGGGACTTAAATTAAGATATTATGCCAATAAGATATTTAACACAGAGCCAGACATAGTGGTCCTACCCCTATCACAATTGGAACTGTCCACATTGATGCAGAATAGCACACTCTTTCAAACTTTAATGATAAATTTCCCAGGACAGGTTGACAATCATCTGCCAGTGGACAGGCTACTCCAGATGTTACAAACCTTAGAAACAGACTATCCAAAACATGCTGTCCCTGCTAATCAACCTATACCCATGGCACCGTGTGTGTTTATGGATGCCAACAAGTCACTGTTTGGAATAGTGATCAAATCCTCTACAGAAAAAGATAAAATCAATGTAGAACCCCACAGGAGATCAGTACCGTTGGGAGAAATAAGGACAATAGTCAAGGTTCTACTCCTTAGCCAGGATTGGCCGGTAAATATATTTTCAGACAGCAAACACTCAGTACAGGTAGCAAAGATGATCCCTTTTGCAGTCGTTAACCCATACAATAAGCCAATTGACCAGATGTTCACAACACTTAAATAGCTAACTGAGAACAGAAAACACCCATGGTATATCTCTCACACGTAAGATCACATACTGGTTTACCTGGCTTTATTTTCCAAGGCAACAAAATGTTGATCATCTTATCTCCTGCAACACAGCTTCCATTGGACACCTAGAACAAACCCATATTCTACACCAAAATTTTAATACGTCAGTAAGCAACATAAAATTGATTTTCCCGGAACTAACCATGAGCCAATGCAAACACTTAATGTACTCTTGCAAGAATTGTGCACCCCTCATCCCGTTAGGCCCACTGCAACAAGCAGGAGTGAACCCGTGAGGCCTTGTTCCTAATAAGCTCTGGCAAGTGGACATCACACATTAACTCCTTTGGTAAACTTAAGTTTGTCAAGGTGGTGGGAGATACTTATTCAAAGGCTGTATTTGCAACAGCCCAATCCAGATAAAAGGCTAGTAATGTGATAAAGACAGTTAAGTCAGCCATGCTGGTCCTTGGTGTCCCCTGGACCATAAAGACTGATAACATATACATATACATCACAGGAATTTAATTCCTTCCTGAAATCCTGGAACATACAGTCTGCCACAGGTATCCCATGCAACTCACAGGGACAGGGAATCACTGAAAGAACTCATAGGACAATTAAAGATCTCTTACAAAGACAGAAAAAACAATCATATGCCCCAGACCCAGAGCTTGCTTTGACTGAGGTCCTTTTCACTATCAATGTTCTTACTTTTGATTCCCAAGGTATCAGCCCAGCTTATAAACACTGGGGATCCTTTCCATCCTAGCCCCCAGCCCCTATGGTTAGGTGGAAAGACCCTCTGACAGGAGAATGGAAGGGACCACACCCTCTGCTAACCAAGGGTCGAGGATATGCTTGTGTCTTTCCAGAGAATGTGGGACAGCCCATTTGGGTACCAGCCAGAAACATCAAGCCTGCAACTGACAGCCAACCAGAACCAGCTGAACAAGACTGAGAGCCTGCCTTGTTAGTAGACGCACTTGCCCTATCACCCTACCCTGAGAAACTGCCCACAGCCACATCCACTACTGTTTTATACCCCACTAGCTCTGGTCAGCCACTCAAATGGTCCACAGCCTGTGTGCGGTCATGTCATTCCTGATTACCATTTTTTCTCATTTACCCCCATCTGAGCAGACACTCCTGTGGTCTCCTATTTTGAGCACTGGTAATCAACTATGGGTAAGAGCCCCTGGGGGACAACCTAAGACAGGCATAGCCATGTACAGAGACCACATGGAAACTGGGTCAACAACAGTATGGCCAAGAATCATGCCTCCCATTGCTCAAAAATAAATGAAAAGGGGAAATGTGGTGGAATGAGAAGGCCATGCCAAGATGGCCACTGGCAATGGAAACTGGCTGTGATTGGTTAGGGCATAGACCACCCCTTGACCAGATTGGCTGCCTTGGCTATTTAAGCTGCTGTATCAACTGAAGTAAACGAGTCTGCGGACTGCTCAACTCTGGCCTGCTTTCACCTGACTCCCAGGGTCTGTGTGGTAACTCTGTACCTCTTGCACCCACCACGCTCCTCCTCTCAGAGTGAATCCACAGCAACAATCCTATGATTTATTTTCTAAATCCATTTCTGGCATTTCCTACATGTCCTCATATTCACATTCTAATATTGAAATGTGTTCATCTGGGCTGGGGAGGTCATGGTGACTTCCTTATTCTTATTTCTTGAATTTTGACTCTTACTTTTTGGTATTTGTGGAGCTGATTTTTAATTTTTTCTTCTGTGGGATTTTGTGTTTGGGGTTATGCTTCTGTGACTTCATGGAATGTCTGTCCTTCCAGTGAATACCAGGAGGTGTATGGTGGTTGTGGTCCGGGGACTTTGCTTAGTGCTCTAGAATGTGGTTAGTTTCCAGGTTAATACCCACATTGGACATGATAGAACTCCAAAGCCAGCTATGCCCTACACCTTTTCATGTAGCTACGAAGATCCCAAGGTCTTAGCATATAGGGTTCCCACAGATGCCGAGCCCAGAGGGCACTGTTGGTGCTGGCACTCCTCTGTCTCTTGTAGTTGCCCAGCCACCTTCTTGCTGAGCCTTGAGGCAGTGGGTGCTGTGGACCATTCCCTCTGTTGGTAGCTCTGGATCACACACACACACACACACACACACACTAAAATCTCTGATCTAACGCCTACCCTCTGCTGCTGGTAGAGCTGAGTTCAGGTGTCCCATTTCAGTGCTCCTGAAGGCTTCTGTGTTGTAACACTGATTTTAAATGATGCCAGCCCCCTCTCTCATCTGGGTCTTGGGTTTTATTTTGGAGAGATTGGTTTGAATCAGCTGTCCCCTTCCACTTCCACTAGGACCCCAGGTGACCACCAGCAGCCACCAGCTCTCCAGACTCCAGTCCTGACCTACACCACACTCTCTGGTTCTACCCCACAGAGTGGTGCAGATTGACCTCACCGTGCATTCTCAGTGGTGCAATGGCTCAGGCTGTCCATGGCTGCAGTTCTCTGGGTGAGCGTTAGCACTCACCATGCAGTTTCAAGCCATTTCTCCTCTTCTGTGGGGTTTCTTGGGGGCAGTTTTCTCTCCTCTTTTCCATGGAGCCTTTACCTCCCACCCTTTTTCTTCCTAGCCCTGTGTAGCGTGCTGCTCCTTAATCTGCCTTTTTTTTTTTTTTTTTTTTTTTTTTTTTTTTTTTTTTTTTTAGCAGAGATACACTGTTTTAAGCAATGTTATTAGGAGATTTAACAAACGGTCAAAGTAAAAGTATTGCTGATGGGGTCAGCGCTGCGGCTCAATAGGCTAACCCTCCGTCTGGGGTGCCAGCACACCAGGTTCTAGTCCTGGTCAGGGTGCCGGATTCTGTCCCAGTTGCTCCTCTTCCTGTCCAGCTCTCTGCTGTGGTCTGGGAAGGCAGTGAAGGATGGTCCAAGTGCTTGGGCCCTGCATCCGCATGGGAGACCAGGAGGAAGCACCTGGCTCCTGGCTTCAGATCAGTGCGGTGCGCCAGCCGCAGCGTGCTGGTTGCAGTGGCCACTGGGGGGTGAACCAACAGAAAAGGAAGATCTTTCTCTCTGTCTCTCTCTCTCACTGTCCACTCTGCCTGTCCAAAAAAAAAAAAAAGTATTGTTGATGTATACTGTCCTTATTTATCTCCTTTTTGTAGATTTACAACAAATAGTAAGTGATTTTAATGATCCAAAATAACTTGTAATGGAAAATCCTTACATTTGAATATCAATAATTTAAAAAATGAATTTAAAGCTTATTTACTTTGGAAATTATATTGTTGAAACCTCGTATTAACACTACTTAAAATCAACTTCTCTTTGAGTTAATTGTAGTCAAGAGGAAATTTAATATAGAGAAGGCAAAAATTGATGGATCTTCATCTGCTCTCTCATGCAGACCTGGTTTTAATTTTAAATGTGTAAGATAGCAGCAAAACACATAGCTAAAGTTAGAACCAATAGAAGCCATTTATTACTCAATAATTACTGAGTAATAATAATTATTATTGGACCAGCTTGATTTTCACATCTTGGTGAATGACCACATTAAATTTTAACATTTTAAAGCCTCGTAATTCCTACATCTACTTTATTCAAGAAGATGTGTGATCAAGTATATACAGAGATTTGTAATATAACTACATAATTCTCATTATAATTTAGTAACTAGTGACCAGAATACTAGTGTCATTTTTTTTAAAGATTTATTTATTTATTTGAAAGGTAGAGTTACAGGAAGTGACAGGGAGAGACAGAGAGAGAAAGGTCTTCCATCCACTGGTTCACTCCCCAAATGGCCACAATGTCTGAAGCTGCACCAATCCGAAGCCAGGAGCCAGGAGTTTCTTCTGGGTCCCCCATATGGGTGCAGGGACCCAAGGACTGGGGCCATCTTCCACTGCTTTCCCAGGCCATAGCAGAGAGCTGGATTGGAAGAGGAGAAGCCGGGAACCTGGCGCCCATATGGGATGCGGGCACTGCAGTAGAAGAATTAACAACCTGTGCCACAGTGCTGCCTCCATAATTTTAAAATTGTTTCATATTACCTTTAAAGATTCTATTAATAGTAATAATTCTCAATCTTGGATAATAATAATCAGATCAGTAATTTCTTTCTAATTTCATCTTCTTCTCCTTCTCCATTAACCCTAAACTATACAAAACAGCAACACACACATTTTATTACCTGATGAGACCTTGTATTTAACATTTCAACTTACATATAAAATAGGCAAATTATAGGGGTCAGCCTGCATGGTGGTTTAGCAGGTAAAGCCACCAACTTCTACCCTGGCACCCGATATGGTGCCAGTTCATGTCCAGGCTGCTTCACTTCCAAATCAGCTCCTTAGTAATAACCTGGGAAAAGCAGCAGGAGCTGATATAAATGCTTGAGCCCCTATTAACCTTGTGGGAAATCTGGATGAAGCTCCTAGCTCCTGGCTCTGGCTTAGCCTAGCCCTGAGCCACTGTGGCCATGTGGAGAGTAAACTAGCATATGGAAGATCTCTCTGTGTCTCTCCCTCTCCACTGTAACTATATCAAATAAATAAAAAAAAATCTTTTAAAAAACAAAATAAAATAGGCAGATGTATATTTACAATTTCAAGTTCAGTGCATATATTTTTCTAATTACCCTGGTTATGCAGTGTGATTGTACTACATTGTATGTTGATATTATAAGTTAAGTAAATTAAACTATGTTTCGACTAGTTTTCTGGGACATGGATAACATAAACATGTTTAATCTATTTTAATCATATATTAATTTGTATGCACTAAGAAAATACTTGGTGGGAAATGCAATAGTTTTAGAAAAATTAGTCAGATTTTTACTTTTCCTTAGATATTAAAAACAGTTTAATATTTTATTATTCTGGATTTAGATTCCTATTAAGGATGAAAATATAGCTCAGTAGATTTTTAAGAGCACATGAATTTAAAGATAGAGATAAATCCTTTTAAAGACACAATTACATGCCTACCCTGTGCATAAGCTTTCATAGGTTATTGAACAGAAGACAGACACCCAAAACCTGATATGTGAATTAATGAGAGAATTTTACAGAGACTATATTCTTATCAAAAAATAAAATTTCAGAGGTAATATCCAGGTGCCTTTTGGCGTGTGACTGATTGTTTTTTGAAACATAGCATAACCCCTTGTTGAAGAAGTAGAGTTAAAAGCTAAAGTCTAGACATGAGGTCATCTTTCTTCATTATCACTTTCTATGGGAAAAAAAAGTGTTGTCTTGCTCATTAAAACACAGATACATGTTGATACAGACTTCCACTGAAAACTTATCTATTCTTATTTGAATTTGTCACAATTCTGGAATCCCAGTGATCTAGACAATCACAACTGTTATCTTTTCAATTAATATTCAATCTTCTCCACTATGACCTCTAAAATTCTATCTAATTGTTATTGGTTAAAAAAATTATTATTGGTACTTCTCACAGCTTTGGAAACCTGTTTATGTTGTCTTACCTCCAGGATCAACATTGATAATTTCTTTTTTGGCTCCTTTGATGGGCACTAGAATTGTTGTGCGTTTGCTAAGATGAAAGAAGCCTGAGTTTGGCAGTTGCAGTAAATTAGTAGCTGAAGAAACAGTACAACCTCACTAAGTATGCTTGTATTCGGAATGGTTCTGAAATCAGCTGGGACTTTTGTTTGCAGGTCACCATAAAACACACAATCTACTACTAGAAAATGGAGGGGAGAGGGTATAATCTCAAGGGTACTTGACCACATAAGATGCATATTTTCCAAATCGTCTTGTCATTTGCTTCATTTTCCATTTTTTCCTCTTTTCTGTGTTCACAAAAAAGTTGTTCTTCAGACTTTCAACTCTCAATATATCTCATCCTTTCTACATCTTTTATTGATTATTTAAAAATTTAATTATTTCAAAGTGAAAGATACAAAGAGAAATGGAGAGAGAGAGAGAGAGAGAGAGAGAGAGAGAGAGAGAGAGATCTTGCATCCACTGGTACTGGCTCCCTCCCCAGATGAATGTAATGGCCAGGACTGGGCCAGGCTGAATCCTGAATCCAAGAGATTCTTCCAAGTCCCCCATGTGGGTGGCAGGGGTGTAAGTACATGGGCCATCTTCAGCTGTTTTTCCCAAGCCAGTAGCAGAGAGTTGGATCAAAAGTGGAGCAGCTGGGACAAGAACCAGTTTCCATATGAGATGCTGGCATCACAAGCAGCAGCTTTACCCTTCAAACCACACTGCTGGCATCTTTCTACATCAATTCATTTTTTATCTTTTGACTTAATTCCCTGAATGGAGACATGGATAAATGATGGCAATTAGCAACAGCTCTGTATCATGCCATGTTGAACCCAACTATTGTATGAGCAAAATCAGCACATGATCAATGTAGTAAGGTATTGGGTGACTGTCCAAAATCTAGTAGCTCAAATTCACAAATATATTAATGGTTATTAAAATTGCCTAGAATTGAACTTAATATGAGGATTCTTCAAAGAAATTTGTAACAAAATTAATGAAATTAGACAGCATGTGCTATGTGAAATAAGCAGGTGCAGAAAGACAAATACCACATGTTTTCTTCCATATGGGAAACTTGAAAAACCTCTTTCTATATATACAAAGAATAGTTATATTACATATATACATACACGGAGATAATAAATGTATAGAGCAAAATTGCAGATGCAATGCTATTTGATACATACGTATTTATAAATGTTCTCTTCGCTGAATTATAACGCTTTTGTAATAATGCATTCTTTCTTTGCCATCAGAAAAGTTCAAGACATTGATAACCTAAACAGACAAATATCCAAGATGGAAATTAAATCACTAATAAAGACCCTCCCAACAAAGAAAAATCCAGGATCATATGCCTTCTCTGCTGAATTCTACCAGACAGTTAAAGAAAAACTGACTCTAATTCTTCTCAAGCTATTCAAAACAATTGAAAGTGAGGGAATTCTCCCAAACTCCTTCTATGAAGCCAACATCATCTTAATTGAAGCCAGCATCACCTTAAGCCCTAAACCTGAAAAAAGATACAAAAGAGAAAGAGAGCCACAGACCAATTTGATGAAAATAGATGTAAAATACTCAACAAACTAGCCAATGAAAATCCAACAACACATCAGGAAGATCACTCACCCTGACCAAGTGGCATTTATCCTAGTTAGGCAGGGATGGTTTAGCATTCACAAATCAATCAATGTGATACATCATATTAACAAACTGAAGAACAAATGCCATATTTTTGTCTCAATAGTTGCAGAGAAAGCATTTGATAAAATTCAGCATCCTTTATGATGAAAGCTTTAAGCAAATTGGGTATAAGAAGGAACATTCCTCAACACAATCAATGCAATTTATGACAAACCCATGGCCAGCATCCTCTTGAATGGGGAAAAATTGGGGCATTCCCACTAAAATCCAGAAACAGACAGAAATGCCCACTCTCACCATTACTATTTAGCATAGTCTTTAGAGTTTTAGTTATTGAATATAGAATTAAAGAGAATTTTATTTTGGTGCAATATTTTTGAAACCCATTCATAAAAAAAAATTCTTGAAAGTTAGTGAAAGTCATATATTTTGAATAAAATTACACAATGAGATGATTTAATTTGGGAAATGAAAGTTATTTGTCTTGAGAGATAAAAGAGAAACTTAAAACAGAGCATTTATAATGTCCCTCTAGACATGGTTGTTAACAGAGAGTTTTAACCCAAGTAACTTTCAAGATTCAAGATTGCACTTCAGTATAATTAATATCAAATGCATTTTAACCCAAAATTTCTCCATATGCTGAATTCCAAAAAGCTATTTTCTAAATTACAAAAATGCATAGGTATTTGCCAATTGAATATGACACTTTTGCTCTTCAAAGGGGTAAGTTTTTATAATGTATTTAAGAATATAGTCTTTTTCAGAAAATTTTCTGACTAAAAAATTTAGACATGAAATAGTATATGTGAATATCTTTATTTTTAGAACTTTTCAGCATTTCAAAAACCATTTTCCCATTAAGTAGAAAATACAAACATGTCAGTTCCACAGAAATTTGAACAAGTTTGCATTCTTCTAAGACATTTGATGTTTAATATAATTAAATTTCATATTTTCACTCACCATCACATCTTCCAAAAGATATCATACATATTAGAGGTGTATTAGATGGAAGAAAGTGTCTGATCCAAGGCCATTCCATTTCATCATCACCATGGTCATTGAAAATATCTTCATTTTCCATATCACTTTTTATTTAAATGCTGCCTCAGCTGTTTATATGACAAATGATGTTCTGATGATCCCCTTTGCTTAGCAACCTTCTGGAGATGCTTGTCATTTTGAAACCTTCCATTAGGGGAAAAAATAAGATAAGCAAAATAAACAAATTGATATTGAATCCTTTCATTTATATACAGATTCTATAGCATGCACTTTCTTTTGAACTGGTGCAAATTTGAACTTGGATTGTTAAGTCAACAACAGGAGTCACTGTGTACTTACATCTCATGTGGGATCTGTCCTTAATGTGTTGTCTAATGTGAAGTGATGCTATAACTAGTACTAAAACAGTATTTTTACACTTTGTGTTTCTGTGTGGGTGCAAACTGATGAAATCTTTACTTAGTATATACAGAATCGATCTTCTGTATATGAAGATAATTGAAAATGAAAAAAAAAACCTGGTGTTAAATTGGAAATTGCATAGAAAATTAATTAATTTTTAAAAAATTTCCTGTAGGATCTCTGTCTTTAATGTGCTGTACACTGTTATTTAATGCTATAACTAGTACTCCAACAGTATTTTTTCACTTTGTGTGGCTATGTGAGGGCAAACTATTGAAATCTTTACTTAATATATACTAAACTGATCTTCTGTATATTAAGAGAATTGAAAATAAATCTTGATGTGAATAGAAGGGGAGAGGGAGCGGGAGGGGGGAGGGTTGCGGGTGGGAGGGAAGTTATGGGAGGGGGGGAAGCCATTGTAATCCATAAGCTGTACTTTGGAAATTTATATTCATTAAATAAGAGCTTAAAAAAAACAAATTTGAACTTGGAACCTTTTTAAGGACCAGTGAAAAACAAATGATTCTTCTATTACTATCCTTTCAGGATCAGCTTCACCTGCTTATCTAATGTGTGTATAATACAGAGGGTGAGTACTAGAGCCTCCAAACTATTCTTACCAGCTTAGATCATAAATTCAAGTTCCTGTTTTGTGATACATGTGAAAAGTGGATTGGAGAAAATATTATATTTTAGGTATGCTCAGAACAGGATCCAAAAACAAATCAACAAATTGAAGTATTGCTATATAAATAGATACATTTATGATAAAGTAGTGTTTGGGAGAATAGGTCAATACTTGCTACAATCTATTTTCAATATTACCTTATATTTGAAATTTTTCATTAAACTTTGAAGAATTTAATAATCCGCATTGTTGGCTGGCACCGGGGCTCAAAATACTAATCCTCCGTCTGCGGCGCCGGCACCCGGGTTCTAGTCCTGGTCGGGGTGCTGGATTCTGTCATGGTTGCTCCTTTTTCAGTCCAGCTCTCTGCTGTGGCCCGGGAGTGCAGTGGAGGATGGCCCAAGTGTTTGGGCCCTGCATCCGCATGGGAGACCAGGAGAAGCACCTGGCTCCTGACTTCAGATCAGTGTGGTGCACTGGCCACAGCGTGCTGGCGCAGCGGCCATTGTGGAGGTGAACCAAAGGAAAAGGAAGACCTTTCTCTCTGTCTCTCTCTCTCATTGTCCACTCTGCCTATCAAAAAAAAAAAAAAATAGTAATCTGTTTTGTTTTTATGAGTTTCAAGTTCATTTTGGCATGTTAACTATGGATCTTTGATGTATGATTTCTGAGAATATATTATCTTACTGAGGCAATGGATATTCTTGACTTAAGTGAAATTCATATTATAATTAGAAAATGTATAAATGTAACAGGGTGCAAATTTGGTTGATACTATAAAATTATTTTGTGATATATATGATTATTTATAAATGAGAATTAAAAATATGTATGATTATATTAAGCAAACACATGAACAGTTTGGAGACTCACTTACTTTGTGTGTTTGTATTTTTTGACCAAGATCTATATCATAGAAATGTTTTTATATTTTGAGATTCATTTCAGTAGACAATATTTCTTTATTACACAGAGTTATGTATCTTGAACACCATAAAATTGATTTAGAGACATCTGGATTTTTTTGCCAACAGATTATTTACAAATAGCATTCATAGATAATAATGAAAAAAAGATAATTGCAATTATCATAGCTTGTAGTTGACCACAATTTATTTCTTGAGAGTTAAATCCTAAGAAATATAACTCAGTGAAATAATGCATGTATATGGAACATTTTTACAATATACTGCAATACTGCTCTCTGAAAGATTATATGTAAATATAATATATTTATATAAAATATACATGTATAAACATAAGTATATATATACATATATATATTCATGCATTTTTTCCTTTCCAAAATGTATTACAAATGTCTGTTTCAGGATGTTTCTTCAACAATTTAAATTATGTATTTGACACTTCATCAAATTTGGGTCTCCTGTGTGTGTGTGTGTGTGTGTGGGCGTTGGGGAGGCAGGGGTCCAAGCACTTAGGGTTATGTTCCACTGTTTTCCCAGGTGCCTTAGCAAAGAGTTGGATCAGAAGTGGAGCAATTGAGATTCTAACTGACACTCATATGGGATGCTGGTGTTGCAGGCTGCAGCACAGCATGCTGAACCACATCACTGGATTAAAATATACTTTCTCAATTCATTGTTTGCTTTTAATTCTATTCATGTTATAAAATAATTTATTCATTTATAACCAAACTAATCTGTCAACTTTACATTTATATATTCAAGTAATTACAGTCAGTCAGGCCTCTTGCTCCATTGACTTAAATAAATGTTAAATTGAATTATCTATTTTATACAGTTTCATTTACATTTATATTAGTATATATTTAAATTACACTTGTGATATTGACCGTTCATCCACATATCCATCTATTGTCTATCTAGCTACCATCTATATGTCTGTCAGCTTATTTATCTTTGAAATAGTTATTTGATTATAATAATTCCTTATGTCATGGATCCATTTTGGAATAATATTTCTTCACATGTTTTGTAAATCCCAGTCATGGGGCCAGCACTGTGGTGTAGCAAGTAAAGCCACTACCTCTCTGTAATTCTGCCTTTCAAGTAAATAAATAAATCTTAAAAAAAAAATCCTAGTCATAATTAAAAACTCAGGTTTGCTTCATGTACGTCTTGGAAGTCATAATTGACATGTAAAGATTTGGAAATGCATATAATGTCTTTTCTGATCTTAATTCAATAATAATTTGGTATTAGCATTTTTGGAAATTAAAGACAGATATACTAATCTGATTATCCAAGACTTATTTACATATATAAGTGAGTATTCAAAAACTGAAGCTTTCTATTTTCAATAACAATTTGGAAGTCAAGTACTATTTTCTGGAAAGAGGACTGCCCCTTTCTGTTACACCGTTACTCTTTCAACTTCCTAATAGGTCTAAATGATTTGATGATTCAGATTTTATTTCTTCCTTACAGGAGTCATATATTTTATATTGACATGCACTATCCGATGGCATTTTCACATCTGACTATCTGAAATACCTCTATTAAGACATGGCACAGAGGATAAAGAAAAGATAGAAACAAAATCGCATGCTTGCTTTTCTAGGTTCCTTCCTGGAGTCCATGCATCGATTTCAATCATATTTTATTGGTCAAAACTAATAAGATGGGATAAGCAATATTAAAGCTGAAATGTTCAAACTTAGTATATGCGCTGAAATATTACAACCATAATTAAATATTAAGTAAGTGCTGTAACAATTAAATGAGCACTTAAAATGAGAGATTGTACACCACCAACATGAAGAACATCTTTGCTGAAACAAAAAGAATGCTACATAGAAGCTAACTATTTGAATGAAACAAAGTAGAATTAAATAGTCTACACAAGAACAAAACCAAGATGAAAAATATATTTCTAAAAATGAATTAAATTATTAAATGCTGAATCCAGATGGTCTTCCTTGTGAGTTGTCTTTATGCAATCTAGACAAATGTCTGATTTTTTTATCTTTACGTATATTTTCCATTTCTCTAAACAATTCCACCATATTATGTGTAAAACTACAAACTGTTAAATTATGTAAAAGTATAAAATTAGACAAGTTTATCAAAGGAAAGATTATTAAAATTCCTCATCAAAATGCTAGTACATTTAATTCAGCAGTATGCTAAAAGATTACAACTTCACTGAGAGCAACATGATTAAAAAATGAATACCTTCCTAAAGGTAGATTAATCAACGCAAGCATCACTTTATTATAGTAAAATTTAATATTAATAGGGATTGTTCCTTATTTCTAAGAATTTAACCTATCCACTATCGAAAATAAGTGTTGCATATCATCCTGTGCAAATGGAGAGCTAAACTGGTGTTAATCACCCTTCCCAGGAGATTGAGACTAAGAAGATTTTGAACTTAAATTATTTTTTCCACATTGTTACAAAAAGTTAATTTATTTAATAAAGTTTAATTTGAAAATGGCAAAGAGGGATTTTATTCCAAATCGTTTCAATATCCAAATTAACGAAACATAATTGTATCCAATCTTATTTCATGTATGTGTTCTAAATAAATGGATCAATACAACATATTGCATTAAAATCAGCAGTTTTCATAAATTTCATTAACAGATATCTAAAAATGAAATTCAATAGTAAAATATGCAATAGTAGTTTTCAAATACAACAATAGTTTTCAAATCTACCAATAATTTTCAAATACAAATAGTTTTCTACTACAAATACCTATGAAATACCTAAGGGAAAAAAGAACTTTACAAAAGAATATGAAAGAAAGATGTAATAATAGTTAATTTCCACTAGGTTTACACTGTCCAGTTCTAAGAACTTGAACTTTCTTCTGTCCTCTACCACGTTTGATAGGTGTGCCAGCCTGTCAAATGCATTAGAGAAGACATTAAGAACTTAATACAACCTCCTGTCCCTAAATAAGGTGACATAATATTGTAAATGCATTAGTTTCTTATAAAACTCCATAGAAAATTAAAATTCATGCCATTTAAGCTATAATGGAAAAAAAAACCCTCAAGCATCCCAAAATTATTCTGATATCATCTGGAAGAATAAATGATTTGTAGCAAAATAAAAAATTTAATTGCAAAATAATTGAATGAAACTGACCTATCCGATGTGAAAACATATTGTAATCTACAATAAATTAAAGCAGTGTTTTACTGACGCAAGGTATTATATAACATACTAAAGAACAAAGTAAAGAGCAAGAGATTGACTTTACTAATTTTATCAGTACCTATGTGTTACAAAGCTTTTGATGTTTCTTAACCTGCTAGACTGGAAATAAGAGATGAGGTCCCTTCTATAACTGCAGTTAATAAATACTTTCGTAAAATATTTCATGTATTAAACATATTATAATTTCCCTATTTTTAAAGAAGTGATTTTTCTCAGTTATGTTTTGTGTTTATTATCTTAAAATATTTTCATTGGAAGTGGGTGTGATGCTGGTATCCTATATAGAAGCGCTGGCTCTTTTTTTAAATTAATTAATTTATTTGAAAGTCAGAGAGAGAGAGAGAGAGAGAGAGAGAGAGAGGTCTTCCATCCATTGGTTCGCTCCTCAATTGGCATCAATGGCTGGAGCTGAGCCTATCAAAAGCCAGGAGCCAGGAGTTTCCTCCAGGTCTTCCCACACAGGTGCAGGGGCCCACTGGCTTTTGCCATCTTCTACTGATTTCTCAGGCCACAGCAGAGAATTAGGTCAAAAGTAACAGCCGGGACTCGAACCAGCACCCTTATGGGATGCCAGCACTGCAGGCTGCAGTTTTACCCACTACACCATAATGCCAGCCCCCAATCAGCCCATTTTTTTATAATATTATTGGTGGTTCTGTAATAATATGAGAGGAAAGGAATTTAGCATTTCATTTCAACTTTTCCTCTTTGTTAAAGCTAATTTGGCGAAACTGGTTCTGCAGTAACAGTATATTATTATATATGTAACTGATTTAAATAAATATTGAAAGGTTTGTAACAATAAACATATGCTTTTCTTAAATATTATTCAATCAAGTTTTCATTCTTTTCATTGAAGATATTAATTTTATCATTAGATCTAATGAGTGATCTATAGCATTATGTTTGACTAAAACTTTGAAGAATTTGGTTTTAAATAAGTTCTCTAAACAAGTAAATATGCTTGATTTATAAAAAATAAGATTTTAGGGGAACATTTAAATTCTGAATTTTATTTTTACAATAAAACTAAAGTAATGTTCATTTTCTCTGCATATTTCAAATGGATTTATTTCTTTTTTATTTTATATTTATTTTATTTATTTATTTATTTATTTTTTGGCAGGCAGAGTTAGACAGTGAGAGAGAGACAGAGAGAGACAGACATAGAGAAAGGTCTTCCTTCCATTGGTTCACCCCTCAAATGGCCGCTACTGCCAGCACATTGCGCCGATCCAGATCCGAAGCCAGGAGCCAGGTGCTTCTCCTGGTCTCCCATGCGGGTGCAGGGCCCAAGCATTTGGGCCATCCTCCACTGCACTCCCGGGCCACAGCAGAGAGCTGGACTGGAAGAGGAGCAACCGGGACAGAATCTGGCGCCCCAACCGGGACTAGAACCCGGTGTACCAGTGCTGCAGGCGGAGGATTAGCCAAGTGAGCCACGGCGCTGGCCAGATTTATTTCTATACATATAATATAACACACACACACACACAAAACACAATGGTAATCATTTATGGTATTTCTTTAGGGAATATTAATAATGTGTTTCAGACATAAAGCTTGTATTTCTAATATTTTTGCTCCATTATAACAGTTTTAAGTATTTTAAAATCACAATTAATGCTTCATATCAGGAGATGTTGTATTTCTGTGTGATATATATATATATATATATATGTTTATCATATTATTTAATAAAATATTTACTACAAATTTCCTTTTCATTCATTGATAGTGCAGCCATTTTTATTCATGTTTGTTATATTATTTGCACTATGCTTTCTTTGTATAGAATGTTTTGTTTTGGGTTATTACATTTCTTTTCATATATGTATTTTGTTGTTTTTGTTCTTAAAATGTCTTTGTTTTTTTCTGGGTGCTTTTATTGTTGCTGTATGATTATCTCTTTTTAATTTGACAGATAGAGTCAGTGAAAGAGAGAGACAGAAAGGTCTTCCTTCCATTGGTTCACCCCCCAAATGGCTGCTAATGCTGGAGCTACGCAGATCTGAACCAGCAGCCAGGTGCTCCCTCTTGGTCTCCCACTTGGGTGCAGGGGCTCAAGCACTTGGGCCATCCTCCACTGCCTTCCCGGGCCACAGCAGAGAGCTGGACTGGAAGAGGACCAACCAGGACTAGAACCCAGTGCCCATATGGGATGCTGGTGGATTAACCAAGTGAGACACATCGCTGGCCCCCTGATTATCTTTTGTAAGCATATTTTGTGATCTCTTTGCCATTTTTATTAGCTATGTTTCTAAATGTTGCTCTGCCAGCTTTAAAAGGTTTAGTTTGAATTCCATCCATTGATAATGAAGCTATCAATGAGTTTAGTTTCTAATTCCTTCTTGTCTTTTTTAAAAATATATTCCTTCTACTTTATTACATACCATCACCCTTGAACCATCATTTTCATTCCATCTTCATTATAATATGTCTTAAGTAAACAATTAAATACCCTAAAAGCTCAAATACTATAAAAAAGCTTCCATTTTCATCTATTGGTTGGTTTATTTCAATATAATATTTCACAAAAAAGAACTAATAATTATACTATTCCGTAATTATTAAATATTTATAATTAACCCATATACTTGTAAGATAATTTGATACAGAATTCTTGCCTCACACATTACTATTTGGAGGTTTCCGAAAAGATAATCTATTGCTGTATGATTTTTTAATTACTTTTAACTTGTGCACACTCTTAATGAGGACATTTTAAGTCTAGGATCTTAAAGGTTTAGTTTTTATATTAGAATATTCTCAAAGTTGAATATTTTAAGTCAAAAACTCCACAAAAATTATTCATTTTTAAATAAGGAGTCACTCATTTTCTTTTAATCTTGGAAGCTTTTATCAATTGTGGTTAACACATTAATTATAGTGCATTTTTTCACTTTCATTTTGAAATAACACAATATAATTGATAATCAGCCTAATTAACCAAGAAGATAAAAAAGAGGGGAGAGATAAAAATAAATAAAATCAGAGATGAAAAAGCAGATGTTACAACTCATACCAGGGAAATAAATATAACCACGAGCAATTATTACAAACAGCTTTATGCCTAAAAGCTGAAAAAAATCTAGAAGAAATGGACAAATTTCTGGACACATGTAATATATCAAAATTCAATCACAGAGACATTGAAAGACTGAATAGACCAATAGCAAAGCCTGAGATTGAATTAGTAATAAAAAAGCATCCCGGAAAATAAATGTCCAGGACCAGATGGCTTCGCCGCTGAATTTAATCAAACTTTTAAAGAAGAATTAGTCCCATTTCTTCCTAAAGTTTTCAAAACAATTTAAATGGAGTACTTCTTTCAGACTCTCTATGAGGCAAGTGTCACCTTGATTCACAAACCATGAAAACATGTAACCAAAAGCAACAGAGAGAGAGAGAGAGAGAGAGGGAAAGAGAGACAGAGAGAGAGGGAAAGAGAGAGAGTGAGAGAAAGAGAGAGAGAGAGAGAAAGAGAGAGTGATTGACTATAGGCTAGTATCCCTGATAGTGGTTGATATAAAAATCTTCAGCAAAATACTAGCTAGTCAGATCCATCAGCATTTCAAAAGATCATTCATTCTGAACAAGTAGGGTTTATTCCAAGGATGCAAGGATGGTTCAACATACACAAATATAAAAAAAAAATAATATATAACATTAACAAAATTTTTAAAATTAAAAAATTATACCTGAGAGGTCTGTCAATACTCATTTCACATACATCTTTGTCTTAAACTGTCTCCATATGATTATTTAACTTTATGATTTTAGGCATTTGATTTAATCTCTAATTGTTTAATTAAGAATATGTAATTTAGAGGTGGTATTATGGTTTTGGTTTTACTTTCTTGGTAGAATTTTGGGGAATATGCATCTTTTATATTTTTTTTCTTTTTAGTTATGATTTCTACTTTCCTTTTAGAAGAACCTTTTCTTAAAGACATTCATAGTCTTTGCTAATTTGGAGGAAACCATGGTTTCAAAATCCAATAATAACATATTTATTTTAAAGAGATAAAAGTGATGATTTGGAGTGACTTCCATATTTCTTCATTTCATGGCTGGCTTTTTTGCTTGGTACAGTGTACCATTTTTTTTAATACACAATGTTTTTAAAAAGAGGGAAACAGTTGGAATTTCTTTTCATCTTATGATAATATTGCAGTATGATCCACAATTTCCATCTCATAATTGTCTTTATCTATTTGTAACCAACTCTCAAAGAGATATGTTGGCCTTTCAAGTTGCTCCTTTCTCTGACAAATTTCTGTTTCTCAAGGCTACTACATGTAGACATATGCCTACTCAGTTATACAGTGCTGTGATGCAAATTATTCATTCTAGGAATTAGTTCTTCATTTGCTTTTCTAAAGTTGTTAAATTCATTATATATTAGTTGGCAATGTATTCTACTTCAAACCTTGTCTCTTATCCTGTATATCTTCTTTTATTCTTCTTTTTACACAATGGAATATTTTAAAAAAAATGTTTGAAAACAGATTTCTTTTTTTTTTTTTTAAGGGAAAGGGTTTATTGGGGAACATCCTACAGACTGGAGTGAAGGGGCGGTGAAGGAAAAAGAGAGAAAGAGAATATAAGAAAGAAACAGAGAGGAGAGGAGCCAGCAAGGAGAGAAGATAGAGCAGAGCAGAGGAGAGAGGAGAACAGAGAGTAGGAGAGGAGAGCTAAGAGAGCAGAGCCAAGAGAGCACCTGTTCAAGGAACAGGCCCTTTTAAAACTTTGCCTGAGGTCGGGCAGGGAAGCAGGAGCAGCGAATCCCATTAGGATGGGGGTGGAGCCTGGCTCAGGTAGCTGGGCCCTGCAGCCACCTGGCTAAAACTGTGCCAGTTTCCTAACATTCCCCCCTTTTGTTTTTTATAAAGCAGGATTTGTATGGGATTACATTAGTCCCAAAAGTCCAGGAGGGGTAGAGGGACGACGATCTGTCTTTAGAGCTACTTCCTGCTGACATGGGGCAATGAGGTACTCTTCACTGGCATAGGGCAATCTTTCAAGCCGCTGTCTCTTGGGTGGGGAGCCAAGTATATCCTTGTAGCAGCATTTGGTTGACCGCCTGGTTGCTGAAGGCCTTAGTTTGTTCCATTATAACCTGCTGTAAACACTTAGACACCGTAGTATAAAAGACAGGGTGAGAATAGTAACCAATGATCCTAAGAGTAGTGTTAATGTAATGAGAGGTAATGAGAGGATTTTATAGAGGAGAGGAAATGGGGGGGGGAGGTGTTCTCTGGACCCTTACGTGGACAGTTTGAAGGATGTGGCTTAAAGCTGGTTCCAGCCAAGACTGGGAGAAAAGCCACTCATCCCTTCCGGGTAGAGGGTTTTTTTCTGTAGAGAAATTCTGAACAATCATACAACATTAAGTGGGGGAGAGGACCATCAGTACACACAGGATGGGAGCAGAGTCATTGGTGGTAGAGTAGAGGCTATGGTTACAAAGGAATGAGGCCCAAGTGGGCTAGACAGGGTCTAGAACAAAGGACAGAGTAGTAACCAATGATCCTAAGAGCAGCATTATTAGAGGAGCTAAGAAAGGTGCTGTCTAAGCTACAAATAAGTTTTCTGATCGAGAGGCAAATAGAACCTGACAGAAGGGGCTTGATAATAATCAGGTGGGTTTTAAAACCTTGTAAATTATGAGGCTCATATTCATCTATTTCTTCATATAGCCTACATCCTAAGGGAGGTGAGAACCTCCTTGGGGAAGGCACCCTGTTGACTTTCATGTCCTAGCTGGCCTGGGAGGAGGGCTGGCCAGGTAAAGGCAGGTGGCAAGTCCAACAGGAAACTTAGAGCTCTGCCTGCAATGTTGCTGACTCTGGTTGGCTGTCCCTTCAGCTGCAGTGGTCACTTTGGAAGCTGGGCTGAGTAAAGGGCTTTTCAGCTTAGAGCCAATAAGATCTGTGGCTCTGACCTGGTCATCCTTCGACTCCAGGGCAGGTCCATTTCCAGTGATCCAACTCTTGGCTGGCAGAGCTGCCAGGGTTCTCCACAAGCTGATGAAAACAGATTTCTACATGACCATTAAAATATCATGTTCTGTCTAGTGCTTCACTCCTAAAAGTTCTGGGAAGTCTTTAAATGTGTGTCTGTGGAGAAGGAGGGTCTGGGAGAACATAGTAAAATATTTGATAATGGAGTGAGTAGTTATAAATATGAAAATGAGAAAAAAGTTTCCAGTTGTAACTGTGACGTCTCTTTCAGTGGGAGATAAATACTTGTCGTGCAGGGTTTCACATATGCCTTCTTTTGTATATTTCTTGGGAGGCTCAGATTTTGAACATATGGTTTGCCAAAGGTGAAATTTATATTAATGAAATAACTGTAAACATAGAGTATATCAGGTACGTCTTCAAAATTAATTCGGCAGCATATTTTGAATCATTATTGTGTGATATTCACTGGGTCAGTAGAGATAAAAAGAATTATCCCAGTTTACAAAGAAGCATCATGAAACAAATGCAACCACTGGGTAGACTTTTCAATCAGATTCTTTAATTCAAACCCTGAATCTACCACTTATGAGCTGTTTCAAGCTAAGAAATTTACTTTATATGAGCCTGAGTTTCCTTGCTGGTAAAACAGGAATAACAGTATTTCATGAATACAATTATAGAGAATTACTCATTATTTATTTTGTAGAGAAATTAAATACTTGTCATAGTAAAATGAGAAATCCTCAACAATTGTTATTATTGCTTAAAGGGTTTCATGCTGTTCTATGTGTACTTCCTGTGGACCTCAATATATCTTCAGGGGATCTACAAAATTAAGGTGTTCAATACAACATAAAGTATCATATACATTGTCAATGTAGTAATATTTTCAAATACTGTTATAAAATACTAATAAGCAAAATTATTGCATTTGTCCAAGTAAGTTACATGTTAGTACTTGTCATTATATTCCCTCTAATGTACACAACTTTCAAAAAAATAAGGTTACCTTAAAAATGTCCTCAAAGAATTTATCAATATTGCTTCATCTCCATCATCACGCATATGCATTTTTAAATAGGAAATGTACACAAAGTGCTTCTGCTGCGTACCTCCATGTGATGGCTGATTTAACAAACCAAACAAGCTGTAAATTTGTTCTAATGGAAAAAAAAATTATTTCAAAGCATGACCATCAAACAAAGTGTATTATTCAGAATTGAGTATTTGACAAGTATCTTCTTAAAAATAAACACAGCTTGTCAGTTCAAGGAAAAAGAAAATTGGCAGTGTTTTTTGCCAATGACAAAATTGGAGCTCTTAAGTAAAATTAAAATTTTGGAAAACATGTTTCTAGCACCTTGAGCTTCACAGATGTATGGTATTTAAGAAATTGCTAGGGATATCAGTGCATGATATTTCTGAGATTATAAAATAAATATTTCATCATTTGAAAGATTGTTATAACAAAAAGTGTTTTATTTTCTTTTTAAAATGATATTTATTTATTTGTTTGAAAGGCAGTTACAGAGAGAGAGGGAGAGAGAGAGAGAGCTTCCATCTGCTGGTTCAATCCTTAAATGGCCTCAGTGGCTGGGGCTGGGCCATGCCAAACCAGGAGCTTGGAACTACATCCAAGTATCCCACATACAGGGTCCCAAGCTCTTGGACCATATTCTGCAGCTTTCCCAGGTGCATTAGCAGGGAGATGGATTGGTAATGGAGTAACCAGGAATCAATGCAGAGTCTGTATGGGATTTTGATGTAATAGGAAGTGGCTTAGCATGCTACATCATAATGTTAGCCCCAGAAAAATGGCATTTTCAAAAACTGATGATTGGTGCCACAAAATCATATACTAAATAGTTATTCCAAAGCAGGATGAATCAATGGAATTTAATATGGCAAAAGTCAGAAAAAGTCACTGATAGTTCAAAATCCACATTGTAACTAGATTTTAATAAATTAGCAATAAATAAATTTTGATATAGTATCAAAGAGAATACTTACTCATCTAAAAATGACATTCAAATACTTCCACTTCTAATTACATAATCTGAATGAAACTGAATATTCTCCATATATGTCAACAACAAATACAGATAGTACCCAGGTTGAATAACCTGGGAACAAACATTGACAATATAGCTGTCTACTATTAAGTCACACATCAAAATATTGCAAATAAGTAAAATAAGACTACTATTATCAGAAATGCTTTTTCTCAGAACTCTAATTTTTAAAAATGTGTAACAAAATTCAATAGATTTATTATTTATTTCAATAGTAACTTATAAATATTTTTGAAGTTTTAATATTATTGGTAGTACAGGAATTTCGATAGAACTTTAGAAGTGTTGGAACTAGACAACACTGGCACATGCCAGACATTTGCCTGAAATTTAGAAATATTGTGAGGCAAGTGTTAAATGGTATACAGAAATCTGAGATGGCAGCAAGTAGCAAGTTTTGTTCACAAACAATAAAGGTTACTATTTAGGTCATGTTTCTCTCAACTTCTGGGCAATCTAGGAGTGCTAGCTAGTGTCATATGCAAATTGACAGCAGTGAATGAAGTGCAGATATCAAGACTTGCTAGAACACATTGCAAGAGGTAGAAAAGTTATAGGAAGGATAAATAAGGAGTGGTATGTTAGAGAGAAACAAAATATTTTAAGGCAAGATGTTTTCACTTATATCTGTAGCACCTAAGTGCATATGTGAGAATGCATATGATATTTAGTTTAAGAGAAGAAAGGATAGAATCTTCCTGAAAAACCTTTAATGTAATTCTGTTACTTAAGAGAGAAACTCATTCAACTATGAAAGGTGATATTATTTATCACATATATTTCATTTACCACTTTTCCTCACTGTAAAACTTATTTGAGTCATTAGAATTAGTGAAGCAAGTCAAGGACAACTTTATTGAACACATTTCACAAACAATCCATTAGATTGACAAGAGAAGATGGTTTCCATTATCCTGTAAGATCACTTTGATATTTTTTTTAGTGCTGTGCTAATGAAAAATGGAAAATGCAGCAAATTTCTTAGCTCCTAGGAAAGAAAACCTAGCACATATGATTTTGAAAAAGATATGAGTACTTCACCCTTTGTTCATGTGTGAATTTCCATTTGTTACTTTCCTACCCTACTCATATATTAAGCATGTAGAAACATCAAAAAATTAAACAATTAACATTAAACTAAATATCACTGTAATTACAACCTTAATTTTGCTTATTTGGCAATACTTCTAAAAATGAGGAGTTATGAATTTTAGAAGACTGATAGAAGAGAACAGGTTCAGGCAAATTCCATCAACTGTGTAGTAGCGTTACCTGCTGAACTTTTCTAGAAAATCAATGCAGGAGTTTTATACAAAAGAGTTAACACAAGGCTTACACATGAAAACAATATAATATGCTTCCTTATTATCAACCTACAATGGTAAATAGGTTCTTATAGCAGCATCTTTCAAAACAAGATTATAGCTAAAATATAACACCAACGAAGATCAAAGGAAAAATTATGTGAGGCTCCAAGATGATGTATTTGAAATACATGAGGCTTGATTTTTTCCTGACTAAAACCTTACCTATAATATCGATAACAATAATTCATTACAAAACTTTTATTCAATCACTTATGACTGCAATTGAAGTGATTAGATATTGTACATGGATTGACATTTGGACTCTTTGAGCTTAGATTCTGTAATTTTTTTCTGCCATATTTCGTATTTTCTCAGAATTATAAATTAAAGGAAAACAAAAAAAAAAAAGAAAGGGGGGATTGAGAGAGGGAGGAATAAGGGAAGTATAGTTATCATCTTCAAATTGTATCTATGAAATAAAAAAATGTATTCTCTTAGCCGGCGCCGCGGCTCAATAGGCTAATCCTCCGCCTAGCAGCGCCGGTACACCAGGTTCTAGTCCTGGTCGGGGCACCGGATTCTGTCCCGGTTGCCCCTCTTCCAGGCCAGCTCTCTGCTGTGGCCAGGGAGTGCAGTGGAGGATGGCCCAAGTACTTGGGCCCTGCACCCCATGGGAGACCAGGATGAGCACCTGGCTCCTGCCATTGGATCGGCGTGGTGCGCCAGCCGCAGCCCGCCAACCACGATGGCCATTGGAGGGTGAACCAACGGCAAAAGGAAGACCTTTCTCTCTGTCTCTCTCTCTCACTGTCCACTCTGCCTGTCAAAAATAAAAAAAAATGTATTCTCTTTATATAATAAAAATATAAAAAAGATTACACACAGAAACACATGTGTGTATATACATGTGTGTACATATGTATAAATGCATATATACCTTAATAATTAAATACATGAAATCCATGTTGGCATACTTTAATGGAAAGTAAGGGGCCTAGTTGTCTAAAACTGTCCCCAGAACACCCTGCTTAGAAGAACAATGACTTTAAAGCTTTTTTATTGAAAAATATTTTATCTTCTTTGATTTGATAATAACTAATAAATAACATTTTAAAAAAAATGGTACATAAAACTTGTCCAAAGTAGTTTCTAACTGAGCATTGTCCAAAGAAATTACATATTGTTTACTTTAGTTTTACTAAAAAACCACTATCTTAGAGATATCTCATTCTAAATAATGGGTCTACTGAAAAACCCGCTAAATGAATCTGCTGAAATTCCAAAACTGAAATAACTCATTGCAGAACATTCTATAAGTCTATTACATTTAAAAAGAATTTGCAAAAATTATGATTTTCAATGAGTGGAACATAACTTGTAAATTTCTGAAGGTATTTCAAAAGCAAAGCTAAATATTTACTAAGTAATTGAAGGTAGAAAAATGACACTTGTTATTTCATTTTTGGAATAAAGTATTATGTAAATTAGCAAATAGTTATATATATATATATAATTGTATGTTAATAACTAACAATTACATAAAGTGAGGATATTATATCTGTAAATAGTATATCCACATATCTATAAATTGATAATAAAGTTGTCTAATTATTAATATTTGATTATTAAAACTTGATAAACTGGAATAAAACTCATATGTGGGGTTAGGCTATGTGGAACCAATTTTTAAGCTAGAATAACATTTTCCAGGCCATATCTAGGTTGTTAGTTTATGAGACATTAACAGGTATAATCAAGCAAAATATGGATCATGTAAACATTATAAGTAAAAAGGAGGGGCCAGTGCTGTGGCATAAGGTTAAAGCTGCCACCTGCAGTGCCGACATCCCATATGGGTGCTGGTTGGAGTCCTGGCTGCTCCACTTATGATCCAGCTCCCTGCTAAAGGAGCCTGGGAAAGCATTTTAGGATGGCCCAGGTAACCATGTGGGAGACCCAGAAGAAGTTCCTGGCTCCTGGTTTTGGATCAGCCCAGCCCCTGCCATTGTGGCCATTTGGGAAGTGAAGCAGCAGATGGAAGAACTTTCTGTCTGTTCCTCTGTCTCTCTTTAATTCTACTTTTAAGTAAGTAATAAACAAAAAAGGCCTTCTAATCCTTTCTCTCTCTCCATGCCTTCAGGAACTCCTAGAACCCGAATGTTAGGTTTTTTTTAATAGGATCCTGTAGATTAACAACAATATTTTTTAGATTTCTAGTTTCCTCTTATTTTCTTTGGTTTGACTGTATATTTTCCTGTGCTCTGTCTTCTAAGTCTGATATTCTCTCTTCTATTTCACTGACTTTGTTTTTAAGGCTCTCTAATGTGTTTGTCATTTGATCTATTGAATTCTTCATTTCATTTTGATTTCTCTTCACTATCAGAGGCAACTGACTCTGTAATTAACACACAATTATTCTTAGGTGTTTAAATTTAACTGAAAAGTGATCCCTGTTAAATTTAAGAGTGGGAATAAGAGAGGGAGGAGACGTACAATTTGGGACATGCTCAATCGGACTTGCCCCAAATGGTGGAGTTAGAAACGTGCCAGGGGATTCCAATACAATCCCATCAAGGTGGCATCTACCAACGCCATCTCACTAGTCCAAGTGATCATCTTCAGTTCACAATTGATCGCACTGATAGGTCTAACAGTCAAAGGGATCACATAAATAAAACTAGTGTCGCTAATACTAACTGATAAAATCAAAAAGGGAGAGAACAATCCATCATGGGAAGCTGGATACATAGCAGCCTCATAGAATGGCAGATGTCCTAAACAGCACTCTGGCCTCAGAATCATTCCTTAAGGCATTCGGATCTGGCTGAAGAGCTCATGAGAGTATTTTAGGCATGGAAAGCCAAAACACTCTGGAAAAAAAAAAAAAAAAAAAAAAAGAAGACCTAAATGAAAGATCTCTGCGAGTGAGATCCCAGTGGAAAGAAAGGGGCCATCAAGGAATGAGGTACCTTTCTCTGAAGGGAGGAGAGAACTTCCACTTTGACTATGACCCTTTCTGAATAAGATTGAAGTCAGCGAACTCAAAAGGCTTCCATAGCCTTGGCAAATCATGACTAGAGCCTAGGGAGATTACTGATGCCATAAACAAGAGTGTCAAATTGTTAAGTCAACAACAGGAGTCACTGTGTACTTACTTCTCATGTGGGATCTGTCCTTAATGTGTTGTCTAATGTGAAGTGATGCTATAACTAGTACTGAAACAGTATTTTACACTTTGTGTTTCTGTGTGGGCACAAACTGATGAAATCTTTACTTAATATATACTAAATCGATATTCTGTATATAAAGAGAATTGAAAATCAATCTTGATGTGAATGGAATGGGAGAGGAAGCAGGAAATGGGAGGGGTGTGAGTGGGAGGGAAATTATGGGGGGGGAGAGCCATTGTAATCCATAAACTGTACTTTGGAAATTTATATTTACTAAATAAAAAAAAGTAAGTAATATAATTAAAAAAAAAGAAAGAGTACTTCAGGTGATATTATTTTCTCACTTAAAATGTCATCAAGCCACAAATCAATGACAGCTAAATACATAAAATTCCTTAAACATTTACCTTCTTGTAAATGCCTATAATCTATTTTACCACAAGTTGAATTATATGCAATTAACCTTACTCCTTAACCCTTAGTATAATATTTTGAATTTTTGGTCTACGTATCATTTTCTATTTTATTATAATTTACTAGGAGGTGTTAAAACAATCTTTCATTAATTTTTACAAATATTAATCTTGAAATAATTGTTGTTGCAAGGGTGGCATATAGAAGTTCAATGTACATATCAGTCTATCTAATACATGTAACTTCTTATATAACAATTTAACTATTGTACCATATCAAAACCAGGAAATTGGCACTGGGACATGTGCATGGGTACAGCTCTGTGATGTTTTACACACATAAATTTACAAAACCACCACCATAGTTAGGATAAAAAAACAAACAACGTGCATCATACTCTCCCCCACTATCCTACAACGAGTGTTTTCTGGTGCTAAATCTCTACCTAGAATGTTAGAACCTTTTGATGTTGGCTTTTTTCACTCAGCAGAATATCCCTGAGAGCTCTGAAAGCTGTTGTGTGGATGGAAAAACCTGTACTTTTTTCTGTTGCTTGTAGTTGGAATTTTTTTTCTAGTTTTCATTCTAGTCTGCTGATATCTATATTTTAATTGATTGGTCAACAGTCTCTTATTCTTTTTTAATTTCTGTTTGTTCCCTCTGATTATTTATATTTGTTTCTTTATCTTGCTTTCCTGTAGGTTGACATTTAAAAATTTTGAGTTATCTTTATTTTGGTTTTGTGTATCTGTTTTATAGAATTTTGATGATTGCAGTAGGTAATAAATTATTCATAATGTAACTGTAAGTGGTCTAGTTATCAGCATTTTATTAGTTTGACTGAAGTGTAGAAACTTTATCTCCACTATTTGTAATACAATTTTAAGTATTTCCTTCTCATAATTTAGAAACACATTAGGCAATATTGCAATTTGTCCTTCAAAGTAAAATATGACCTAGCAAATATAAGACAAGGGAGTTTGTTGTGCTAGTCTGTTTTTCTTCTTTCCAAATTTTGTCCTTTCTCCTTTCAGAAGTTTCCTTCTTTTCATCATTTTTTTCTACTTACACAACTTCTTTGGGCTATTTTATGATTTGGTTAATCACAACAAATTCTCTTCATGCATTTCATGTGGGAATGTTTTTTCTTCATTGCAGAGGATATTTCCATTTGCAATAAGATATGGCATTGAAAATTCTGATCATTCAGCACTGGGAAAGTGTTTCACTCTTGCTGACATTCCTTGTTCCTGCCAAAATTTCCTAGAATCTATGTCTCTCTTGCTGCTTTTAAAATATCTTTTTTTTGTCTTGCATTTTCATGAATTTCTTTAGAACAGGCCTTGTTGTGGATTTCTTTGGTGTATCCTGTTCCTGGACTCAGAGTTTGAATCTGCAAGCTACTGTCTTTCATGAATTTATTCTTGGTATCTATTTTATATTGGTACCACCTTTTTCCCTCAATTTTTAGTACCACTATGACATAAACGCTAGATCTTTTATGTTAGTCTCATTTTCCTCTGCAAATATTTTTTACTCCTGTTTTTTTAATTTTCATATTGGGCACTTTTAATTGTGTGTTTTTCATGTCCACAGATTTTTTACTTCACCCACAATCATTTGTTAAACACAACCAATTTTAGAAATTCAGATATTCTATTTTTCTGTTCCACATGTCCATTTCCATTCTCTTTGTTTCATGTTTCATATGCACATTTGCCCATTGAAGCATCTGTTTTATCTTATTGTTGGCCTCTGTGGATCATCTTTTGTCATTCAGGTTCACTGTGTGGGGGTGCCATTTATAATGTGTGATTTTCATCTGAATGATGAATATAGTGGGTATTATATTGTAAGACAGTATCTTATTAAAAATTCCTTTTTATAAATCTCCATTTTACATCATATTGGCAAATAATGGGGGTAGTATCTCATTACAAACTACAAGTTCCTTAATTCAACTCTTTTTTTTTAAGATTTATTTTATTTAATTGAAAGGCAGAGTTACAAGGACAGAGAGAGAGAGAGAGAGAGAGAGAGAATTCTCTATCATTGCTTCACTCCTCAAATAGCCACAATGGCCATGGCTGGGACAGACAGAAGCCAGGATCCATGAGCTTCTTCTGGACCTCCCACATGGGTGGAGAGGCCCAAAGATTTGGGCCATCTTTGAAGCTCCATTGGAAGTGGAGCAGCCAGGACTTGAACTAGCGCCCATATTGGATGCTGGTATTAAATTCAGTGGCTTCACTCACTAAACCACAACGTTCAACTCACTTTGACTTTTTAGTTACGGTGAGCCTCCCAACCTGAGTTCCACAATTACCACCATTGCTGGGGAGAGTGGAGGTGCCATTTTACTGCTTTCCATTTTATTCCACTGATATGGTACAGGTCAGCCTTGCTACTCCTGAGCTGTGGTGACAATTCTGTCATTCTCTTTTACCACTTCCAACGCCACCTGTAAGTGGTCAAATGGCTGGTGAGAGTGGATCTCTTGCCACAAGGGGAAAATGTTCAGCCTGTTAAAATCTTTCTAGAGGGGATGTCCTGGCTTTCTACTTAGCCTTTGCTGGTGTGTGTGGGATCATAGATTTTTCTGTGATGCTTGGGTGGAGGAAAAAAAAAAAGTTTTTTTTTTTTATTTTTTAGAAATTTGGTGACTTGTCATGTTTGTTATCCCTTTGTCTTGCCTGGAGTTCATAGCCATGCTTATTAGAAAGTTTAGGGTAGAGAAGAGGTCACTGTTTTACATTTTATTAAGATATATGTAAGAGTTACGGCATTTGCAAAGCATGTGAATTCCTTTTGCAATCCAAGACACTGAAATTGATCTTTGATTATATCTCAACAGATGTACATACTCCTGCCTTCAAGTAAAAATTAAATTGTTATATATCAGTCCCCTTCATATATCAATTTCAAGCTTCAACTATTTATTTTACTCATTCAAAACAATTTTGTTCATAGCTAAGCATGATTGTCACTTGTTTTTAAGCTAATAGGATCACTTCTACATACTATTCTGCAGTTTGCCTATTAAAGTTAATATATTTTGCTTTAGACCTTTACAATCCATTTCAGGAAAACATACATTCTGGGATAATAATATTCTTGATGAAGCATGTGAAACCTATTGCTTTCTTAAATGAAACTTTTATTCATTTACTTTTTGTATGTTCAACATTCCTTTGACACACATCCATAAGCTAAATAGAAAGTTAGGGTATGCTAGTTTTGTTATTATCCCCTACTGCTCATTTTCTGGGCAAGACATGTTTATTTGTGCAAGTTTTTAGCTTCCCTAATATCATCACATGTCCATAACAGATCCATAGACTGTATTCTGAAAGGTCTATGACACTGAACTTATTCCAAATGCCATTCCTTATTGTACAATCTCAAACTGTAGTATAAGTGAAACAGTTTGCATTTACCACCTGTCATACTTTCAGAAATCAACATAGAAGAGCAGATTCTAGTTAATGAGCATAAACTTTAGCCAAAGAATTTAATGAGAGTCACAGACGATTTTGTTCAGCTGCTGCTTTCCATACACCTGTTACTTCTTTGTTCCTTTAAATAAAAACTATATTTGCTGATACTCAGAACAGATGTATGTTTGAGAGATTATGATATAAAATTGTATTTTTAGCATTATTAAAAATTAAAGGAACTAGGAATCTTTATCTGCTTTTGATTTAATTATATTATATTGTCCATAGAGGATTCAGTAATCCAAATCATAGAGCTATACCATATTGACCTTTAGAGGGTAGCTAGATTTATGATAAAAGATTATTATGACATATCTAGAATTTAATTATAAATTAATATACCTATTGGTACTAATTTTGTTTTCTAAGTAGAAATACAATTAGAAAAAGTCATAATAACAACAGTAAACCATGACATTAGTAAGAGAAAAAAAAGTTTGCCAATTTTTTCCATGAAAAAGATGTTTAAAAATGTACAAATACATTGGAAAATATTTTACTGTACTCACTGTGTTAGTAACATTGTAAAGATTTTCCAAATAATACAGTAGGTCATCTTTATGATAATTCTGAGGTAGATACTATTTGGATATTTGTACTATAGAGAAAATTGAGGTTTATGGTTAACTTTTTTCAAAAGGCACATATCTACTTAACAGAACTAGATTACTAATACAGATAATCAAGGTCTATACTATGTATTATTTACCATTGATCTCCTCAGTCTCAGTTAACCACACAGTCTCCTAAACAATGAGGAAGTATTTAAATTTAAAATAAGAAATAGGGGCAGGTGTCAGACAGTGCATCCAGACACCCTTTGGGAAACCAACATCCTGTATCTGAGTGCATGGCTCTAGTTCCAGTTTCCCAGATTCTATTCCATCTTCCTGCTAATGCAACCCTGGGAGACAGCATATCATGGTTCAAGTACTTGTGTCCTTGTCACCCACATGGAAGACCTGGACTGAATTTTGACTCCTGGCTTCAAGCTGGCCTAACTCTGATGCTATGGACAATTGTGGCGTGACAAGTATTTTGGGGGTCTCTTCTTCACTCTGTGTGCAGGTGTCTTTAAAATAGAACAATTAAATTGAGCTAAAATTTTTAAATATTTAAATAACAAAATTAGAAATAAGCAATTTTACTATAGAAGATAAGCAATTTTCTCAATTGTAAATCTTTGATACTTAGATTTTTCTCTGTTCTTATGCATGAGGTTTCTACTTCTATCTAATTCAGATAAACAATTGTCTAATAGTTTCTTGTTAATGTCTTTATTACCATTAACATCTAAGCCAAATTACTTTCTTCATGTAACATTTAATGAATAACACCAGTAATTTCTTTTCTAAATGTTCTTTCCTGTTTCTTATACAGTGTTTTATCATCTTTGTGCATGTATTGATTGAATCTCCTCTTAAGTGAATTTGAGTGAATTCCTGCATGTCAACACAACTGTTTAGTTCAAGAGCACACACTGAGTGCAGGGTTCCTGGAATAGAAACGATTCAAATTCTCACCTAACAATATGTAACTGAGCATGGTGACAGAATGGAAAGGGGAATGAAACTTCTTTCCCTGCCTGAGGGTTATTGCTTGGCTGATTGATATGAAGGCAAAATTACAGAAAAAGAGAGACAGAGAGACAGAGAGAGAGAGAGATCTCCAGTTGGCTGGTTTACTTCCCAAATGGCCATGATGCTTGGGGACAGATCACCGAAGCCAGGATCCTAGCACTCCATGCTGCACTGCCACATGGGTGGCAGGGTTCAAGCACTTGTATCACATTCTAGTGATTCCCCACGGACATTACCAGAGAGCTGGGTCAGAACTGGTGTAGCCAGGCTGATATTGGATCAGACCTGGAATAGATGTTCTGATATGGGATACAAGCTTTGGAGACTGTGGCTCAGTCTACTACACCACAACACCGACACTGAAGATCATTTTTTCCCTATGATGAGGGGTAAGGTAGGTTTTCTGTCAGTTGGCTGCAGATGTGGCTTCAGTTTTTCTGGACTGAGACAGGAGACAGTCACATTAATGTTCCTTGAGGTGCTCACTAATAATGATGATTCTTTCAAGCACCATTTTAAGTCAGCAGGTTAAGTGGGCTCAGTTGGTTTACACTGGATGTTAACAAATCCATTGCAAGGAGTCAGTATTCAAATGAAATGTTCATATTTTATTGCTAATACTTTTAAAACTTACATAAAACCCTATGAACTATATAGTTTGTATGTATAAATGAGATTAAAGTTAAGGGAGATACCCTTTATAATATTTTCTAAATAAAATATTTATAAGGGAGAAAATTATGAGATTAGTCTTGCATGGATAAATGATTGGCACATAGCTTTAAATGCTTTTGTTGTTACCAATAGTGCTCATCAATAAAATTATATCTACAGAAAATATTGAGAGTTTTGAATTAAATGGTACAAGGAAATAATGGTGTTTCTACCTTAGGATTTCTACCCATTGGATTCATTTCCTAATACTGCTATAACAAATTGCCATAAGATGAGTAGCTTAAATGATATGAATTTTTTTATCAGAAATAATACATTGAGAAATCAAAGTCTAAAATAAATCAGAGTTGCTTTTGGAGGCTCCATGTTTGAATACACACCATGCCTTTTACAACTTGGAAAACCTTAGCTCTTTCCTTTGTCCCGGGCTCCCTTTATCTTAACTTTTCTCAAGGTTCTCTCTTATGAGGACCTATTGATACATAATTGGATCCATCTGGAAGATCAAGTTGCCTTAACTTAATTGCACCTGCAATGTCCCATTAGCAGGTAGGCTCAAATATTCACAGCTTCCAGGGATTACCATCTAGACATCTTTGAGGAGCCATTATTCAGTCTATTTTTTTCTGACCAAAATTACTTGTAAAGCACGTACATCACCAGCATGCTGGATGATCATTAACAAGGATGAGTAATTATGTTTCATGCTCAATCTGAGAAAACTCTCAAGAATTTAGGATTTTCCAGGTTAATTGGGTCTTACCACAATTATGATAGGCTATAAACCTGCTTAAGTTTCCACTGACAATTTCAGTTTACACTAACAATATTGTCCAAGTTATTAGAAGTAGAGAAACATCAAAGAAAATCTTCAGTGGGGAAAAAAAAAACAAATAAAAGCAGCTGGCATGTAACATGAAATTGAAAAACAAAATAGTAGGGAATAGAAGAACAATATCTTTTAACCATAGTTTGATAAGACGTGGAATTGTGATCTGAACTTTCAACTATACACACACACACACACACACACATATATATATATATATATATATATATACATATTTACTTTGTGTATTACTCAGGAATGTTAACTTGAATGTAACAGAAAGCTGAGAAGGTCTTAAGTGGAAGCCTAATTTTCCTAATACAAGAAGCCGTCTGGAAGTGGAAAGTTAAATACTTGATAGCTCTCTCTCTCTCTCTTCTGTTTGTCACAAGATGTCTTTTTCATCTCCACACATACAATCTTTGTTTCAGAGATCAGACAGGAAGAAAAGAATAAAAGCATATATATGTATTGGCCGTAATTGTCTCTTTTTATCAGAAAAACAAAATAAAAATTTCCCCAAAACCACGTTTTCAAAATTTGTGCTTTCATTGCATTCACAAGAGCCTGTCATGTGTAAGTATTTAGGCACACTGCTTTCCAAAATTGAAGAACTGAACTTTGCCCAGGCTACTATTGATGTCTACTACATTCATTAACAGTATGCTCAGAAATGTTTTATTATTTAATTAATAATCAAAGATGATGGGACTCTAAGGAAAAGTTTGATGGACAGAGTTTTAAATGACACGGAGAGCTATGGCATTACAGTATATCTCAGGGTAATAAGGGTACTTATATAGATACTCGAGAAAAATTCTTCACCACCTTTTCCCATCTCCATCATTTGACAGCTATCATTGTTTTCTTTTCTTTTTTTCTTTAAGGTTTATTTATTTATTTGAAAGTCATAGTTAGAGAGTGAGAGAGATCTTCCATTTGCTGGTTCACTCCCCAGATGGCTGCAATGGCCAGGCCGGGCCAGGCTGAATAAGGAAATGCATTTGGGTTTCCCACATGGGTTGCAGGGACACAAGCTCTTGGACCATCGAATGTTGCCTTTCTGAGGCCATCAGCAGGGATCTGGATGGGAGGTGGAGCAGCTGGTACAGGAACTGACAGCCATATGGGATACCAGCATTGCAGGGGCAGGCAACATTATGCTCTATGAAACAACACTGGCCCGAGAGCTATCATTTGAGCCACTGAGAAATAACAAACCTCCCACATACAATGCACCAAAATGTGTGCCTCTCATCTGTCTCAGAAGTGTGAATGACAAGATGAAGGACAAGTGCTGCTTACTCTATTTTGTATATTTAGCTTTTAACTGCAAACCAAAGGTGATGGGCATCTAAATAATGATTCAGAATATGTACTGAACATGTATTTCAAAACGGGTAATCCCATATTATTCAATGTGAGATGATGACTGTCCATTTTTACACTAAGGAAACTAGTGCAATTCAATCATTTGGGAGAAATATTAGGTTAATGTAGTGTATACACTTTTTCATGGCAAAAGGATATTTTAGAGACTGTCAGTTATTATTGCTTTTCTTTATTTCAATTTAGTGCTAAGAGGAAAGAAAATGGCAGTTCATTTTATTGTACACTATATAACTTATAAAGGTTAATTTAAAATCTTGAACGAAGGAAAAAAAAAATTCTTGCAAAAGGTAACATACTTAGTCTTTAGATGCTGTAGATAGTCCTGCAATACTTTCCCTGGATGGGGGAGTGGGGTGTGTGGAGACAGTTCCCCCACTCACATCTAGATGCAATAGCATGGACTATTTTAATTGCTTCCTCTAATTGTTCACTGATTTTCATTTCGTTAAAGACAGACACACACAAGTCAATAAAAAAATGTTCACATGACTTGTAAAACATCGTAGAGGATGAAAGAGGAAATATTTATTTCACTAAATTACATAAGTTAAATATATTCAATTTGCTCTTTTCATTATGACTTATAGAATAGATGAGTATAGTGCGAGTCAGTGCTTTGGCTTTCCAGTTGTGGTCTGTTGGTTCACTGAGAAGGGGAAAGGTAAAGAAGGAAATGGAAAAAACCTGAGTGAAAATCAGAATTGGAGTAATGCACATTTTCATGCCACTGAGATCGCTTCTGTTATTCCATAAATGTTTGCCAAGCACTTTTATAACAGTTTTACTGTTTATGAAAGCTAATCTTTAAGGCCATTTTTTGGTCAAAAAACATTCAATAATAATTAATTTCATAGAATTACTATGTATGAGCATATAACATAATAAATCGGAAAGGACAAATTAACTCACAGTGGAACATCACAGGCTGGAGAAAGATGACGTTTTAGAATTAAGGTTTCAGAGGCTGACAGTGAGACAGAATAGAGTTTGCTAGACTGTGTTTGTGCACACAGCTCTCATATTTCATCTAAGTGGATTTGCCTTTGTGACATATTCAGAAGTGAATACATCAAGTTTTCTTTTACACATGTGTAGCTACATTCAAGAGTGTAGTCCCATCACCAGGCTCCAGCTAATTTTGAACCAAATTAGTTAAAGAATAAACAGACATATATTCACATAGTAGGGTTCCTCAAGAAATGGAGTGGAAAATAAAATACTATGAAACAACTGTGCAGGGATATCAAAACAATTTTTATGTAAAAATAAACATCACAAAATCATCTTGCCTATTGAATCATATTAATGGTCGAGTACTAGGTTTACTACAAGGGATTCTGAATCTTTGTAGGAATGACTATTCTTTAGAAGACAGTTGGTAGATTTGTTCCTAATATGCTGGAACAGTTACTGGATTTTTAAAACTTTATATACTTATTTGAAAGGCAGAGAGGAAGGGGAGGGGTGGGTAGAACTCTTCTATCCTCTGCTTCACTCAACAAATGCCTGCAACAACCAGGGTTGGGTGAAACTGAAGCCAGTAACCCAGAACTCCATCAGGATTTCCCACAAGGATGACCAGAATCCGTGTACTTGTGCTATTAGGAGCTGGCTCCGATTCCATTTGTAGGAGTTGGATCAGAAGTAGAGAAACTGGACCTAAAACTGGCACTTGGATATGAGATATGGGCATCCCCAGCAACATCTTAAACCACTGTGCCACAAGGCCCACTATCCTACTATTTTGTAATATTGTACATGTGAAGCTTATGTGGTCATGATTCTGAATATTATTATTTCTCTATGTCTTCAGACAATATAAACATGAATTCCTAGGAATAAATAGAATGATTCTGTTTCTTGCAAATGGAAGAATACACAAAATTACACTAAGATACATTATTGAAGCAAATTCCCATTATTTCGTGACTTTGCAGGATTTCAGGGTAAGTTTAGGTGAAGGCAGATGATGCACAATTCTGTCCTTACAGTTGTGAGTAGTAAGAAATTCATCAGGATATTTTTAGAATATCTGTGTACCAGAGGAGGTGTCCAAGGCTCTACATCTCAGTTTGATAACAGTGCCTAACATATGCATCTATAAGTACATCAATGCAGAGTTTTCACACATTCTATGTTGTTAACTTTCCTCAGAGCATAAAGAATAGAAAGGGTCTATTTTAAAATATGATATGGGGATACTGATCCTTCTAGCAATATTCACAGATGAGGGAATCTCTGGATTTGCTGTTTATCAACAACAATGCAGGTTTACACAACATTTTTCGTATAGGGAGGAGACTTTGGGATTTTATTTTTAAACTTTTATTTAATGAATATAAATTTCCAATGTACAGCTTATGGATTACAATGGCTTCCCTCCCATAACTTCCCTCCCACCCGCAACCCTCCCCTCTCCCGCTCCCTCTCCCCTTCCATTCACATCAAGATTCATTTTCAATTATCTTTATATACAGAAGATCAATTTAGTATAAAGATTTCAACAGTTTGCACCCACATAGAAACACAAAGTGAAACATACTGTTTGAGTACTAGTTATAGCATTAAATCACAATGTACAGCACATTAAGGACAGAGATCCCACATGAGGAGCAAGTGCACAGTGGCTCCTGTTGTTGACCCAACAAATTGACACTCTAGTTTATGGCGCCAGTAACCACCCTAGGCTGTTGTCATGAGTTGCCAAGGCTATGGAAGCCTTCCAAGTTTGCCGACTCTGATCATATTTAGACAAGGTCATAAAAGACAGAGTGAGGATACTAACCAATGATCCTAAGAGTGGCATTTACCAGGTTTGAACAATTATACAGCATTAAGTGGGGAAGAGGAACATCAGTACACACAGGGTGGGAGTAGAGCCATTGGAGGCAGAGTAGAAGTTATGATTACAAAGGAATGAGGCCCAAGTGCGCTAGACAGGGTCTAGAACAAAGGATAGAGTTAATATTAGAGGAGCTAAGAAAGGTGCTGTCTAAGCTACAATTAAGTTTTCTGATCGAGAGGCAAATAGAACCTGACAGTAGGGGCTTGATAATAATCTGTTGGGCTTTAGGCCTTGTAAGTTAAGAGGCCCAGACCTATCTATCTCTTCACATGGGGTACATCCTAAGGGAGGTGTGAACCTCCTAGGGGAAGGCACTCTGTTGACTTTCATTACTTGGCTGGCCTGGGAGGAGAGCTGGCCAGGTAAAGGCAGGTGGCATCTCTAACAAGAAATTTACAGTTCTGCCTGCAATGTTGCTGACCCTACTTGGCCATCCCCTCAGCTGCAGTGGTCACTTTGGAAGTTGGGCTGAGTGAAGGGCTTTTCAGCTTAGAGCTAATAAGATCTGTAGCTCTGACCTGGGTATCCTTCGACTCCAGGGCAGGTCCGTTTCCAGTGATCCAACTCTTGGCAGAGCTGCCAGGGCTCTTCACAAGCTGACTTTTGCTGAAGCACAGGCTTACCACATTGAAAGCCACTGCAGTGGACTGGCCTGTTGGGTCTCCTTGAGGGCAGATCACTGTACAGATCAGCCATTAATAGGCCTGCCACCCATTGCTTCTGATGCCTAGCTTTCTTTTCCTCCTGGTTTGTGTTAAAGCAGACCAGAGGATGCAAGTCAAGGGAGTGCCCAAGTCCCATCTCTAATCTTCAGTGGCCTGAACTACAAGTCTATAGTCACAGGCATGTTCTGTAGTAGTTTTTCTAAGGTAGACAATGCCCATGAGGAAAATTATATTCTCACTTAAAAACTTTCTTTCCCTTTGGTCTGAAAGGGAGGTTTTTTCTACTTACTGTATACTTGGCTGATGGCGAGGTGAATCTAGCTATGATATTATTATTTAAGCTTTTATTTTGGCTATGCTATTACAGAAAAATGTTAGCCATCTCTTTTATAAGGTCTAAAGATTAAATTGTGCGTCCTACAGATTCCTTCATAATAGAATTAGTTTCCTACCTTGAAGAGAATAGAGAAATGAAAGAACAAGTAGGGCTTAGAATAGAGAAATGAGGGAGCAAGTCCTAGATCGCTTGCTGACAATAGCAATATCACATGAATACTTAGCAAACAGTTTCAATCATTAGATAACAACTTAAGAAAACATTTACCAGAAGGTCCAATGCCTTCTATAAATTGTAAGAATCATGTATTTGGAAACACCTCTTAAATATCTAACATGGTGTATTTTGTTTAACCAGTAAACTTAAGCACAACCATATAAAATGTTTTTCGTTTCTTTCTACCAACAAGTATAAAACATATGATGCAGAGATTCAGGTCACACGAATTGAAATGTATCTTTGATTGATTTTAGCAGCTTAAATTTATCTATAAGCCAATTAAAATAACATTCTTAATAAAATTTTCCCATGTGGACATACAATATGTACACACATATAACATAACATAATAGACCAACATAGCAATTTTAATAATAGCTTTTAAAATCTTTAACTCTTTTTGTAGATTGCCAATTGATTTGAATTGCTTTTTGTTTTTAGTAGCCACAGATAACCATACTTTCTCTCAGTTGGTACTGTTAATACATTATTGGCTTCATCTGTTTACAGAGCCATCCCAAAGTACTGAATACAATAGAAGTGGCTGGAAAAAGTCCATAGGAACCTATAGGAGGACAGCTAAACACAGAACCAACAACACTTTAGTTTTATGAGCAGCAAATCATATATAACTGTGGATGACAAAACACTTTAAGTCGCCATGTTTAAAATTATAAACTCATCAACCAACAAGAGGCACTTGCTTACTTCACAGTAATTTTGAAAGCACCTGTAGGATTTTACAAGTATTTAACCCTTCAGGCCTCTGGGCTTTCTCATTAAGATAACTATCATGTCTAGTAACACAAGATCATTAGACTTTTTAATTCTCAAACATTTGTATTAATAGCATTTTCCATTATAGAAACTTAAAGTTTGGTACCACGTCACATCTTGACAGTACTTCTAATATCATCCAAATAGCCTGATTAGTTGGTGTCTCTATAAGATGAGAGACATAGGTCCTTCGATTTTTTCAGTTGGGCCCAAACTGGAAAAACCAAAGTCCAAGATTTACTGGAAATTTTAGATCCAGATTGTTTGAAATTTTGATTTTTTTGAATGTCTGTCAAGAATGCCAAGAAGGCTCAAAATCCAAAATATCTGGTTGAAATAAGATTTCTTAAAATCATGACATAACATAGACCAAATTTGATCATTGTTACAAGGTGATTATTCAAATCTTTGAAAATAAGCACATATTTAAATAACCTATAGCTCTTAATAAAAATTCAGCTGTTTTTGAACAATTAGAATTTAACAGACATCAAGAGAACATAATAGATTACTTTAACACATTGCTTTAACAGAGCATCAGATTTTAATTCTATGTCAAAGAGAAATTGAGCTTCCTGTGATCTTATGCTGTGAGGTTTCCTTCCTTTACCTTCTTTCATATTGATGACTGTGTTTCTGTGTTTCTGTGTGTAACACATCATCAAGAATCTTTTGCAGGGCAGGACGAGTGGCAACAAACTCCTTCAAATTCTGTTTGCTATGAAAAGTCTTTATTTCACCTTCATTCACAAATGAGAGCTTTTCAGGATATAATATTCTGGGCTGGCAGTTTTTCTCTCTTAGTACCTGGGCTATGTCTCGCCATTCCCTTCTAGGCTGTAGGGTTTCTGATGAGAAGTCTGCTGTGAGTCTAATTGGAGATCCTCTAAGAGTAATCTGACATTTCTCTCTTGCACATTTTAGGATCTTTTCTTTATGTTTCACTGTGGTGAGTTTGATCACAACATGTTGTGTTGAGGATCTCTCTTGGTCATGTTTATTAGGGGTTCTATAAGCTTCCTGTACTAAGATGCCTCTGTCCTTCTCCAAACCTGGGAAATTTTCTGCTAGTATGTCACTGAAAATGCCTTCTAATCCTTTCTCCCTCTCCATGCCTTCAGGAACTCCTAGAACCCGTATGTTGGGTTTTTTAATAGTATCCTGTAGATTCCTGACAATATTTTTTAGATTTCTAATTTCCTCTTCTTTTCTTTGGTTTGCCTATTTCATTTCCTGTTCTCTGTCTTCTAAGTCTGATATTCTCTCTTCTGCTTCGCCCATTCTGTTTTTAAGGCTCTCTAATGTGTTTGTCATTTGATCTATTGAGTTCTTCATTTCATTGTGGTTTTTTGTCACTATCACAGTTTCATGTTCTACTAGTTGTTTCATTTCATTTTGATTCCTCCTTAATATTTCATTTTCATGAGAGAGATTTTCTATCTTGTCCATGAAGGATTTCTGTAGTTCAAGAATTTGTTTTTGAGAACTTCTTAATGTTCTTATCAATTTTTGAGATCTGCTTCTTGCATTTCTTCTATCTCATCATCTTCATAATCTTGAGTTGGGGTGTCTTTTTCTTTTGGGGGCGTCATAGTGTCTTCCTTGTTCTTGTTACCTCGGTTTTTGCATTTGTTGTTTGGCATGTTGGAGATATTTGGTTTATTCACTGTGGTGTTTTTTCTTGTTACACTATGGCTCTATATTAAGTGGACTGTCTGCTTTCAGTGGAGCCTTAGAGTCTTGAGATGAGTGTGGCCTGAGAGCTCTGTTTGGTTCCTCAGGGTTGAGGGTGTGTCAAAGGTGACACTCCCAGGTTAGGCATGGTAAATCCCTCTTTCTTTCTTTCTTTCTTTCTTTCTTTCTTTCTTTCTTTCTTTCTTTTTTTTTTTTTTGGATTCAAAAGGGAAGTAATTCTGCACAGCTGAACATAATTGGAGGTAGTTAGCAGGTGAATGATATACCCACAGGAGCCAGAGATTGGAAGCTCTTTCCCAAGGACCACACAGGGAATCTCTGCTGCCCTTGGTGTGGGCTCCAATTCTCCTGCAGTCTCCCAGTGGGTTGCCAAGTTAGATCCTAATCTCCTGTTATTTCACCCCCTCAGAGTCAGGTTTTTCTGCTAGGCTCATGGCCGGTGCAGACCTGAGGTCGCCCTGCTTATGACGTATGTCCAAAATGGCGCCTGCTCTTTGTCTTTCTCGCCTTTGAGGGGTGAGCGGAGAGAGAGAAACTCGTGTTGAAGCAAAAGGTGTACTCTCGAGGAGAGCGGCAAGATGACGGAATAGGAAGGGAGCACACTGATAGTCCGGGAAGACAGTTTAATACAAGTGGAGATGCTGCAGGGTCAAGGAAGAGTAAGGGAAGAAATAGCAGAGGAAACTCTTCCAGAACTAGTGATTCACAGTGGACCTGCGTGGAGAGCGTGGGAGCCCAAGTTTGGGACACCAGCGGCAGACTCAACGCACCAGCGCTGGAACACGAGGTGAGCCGAACCTCAATAGCCTGAGACACCAGCGGGCAAGCGGAAAGAGGAGGCTAGAGGGAATGAGGCTTGAAACTCCATGGGGAAAAGTTCACCAGGCTAACTAGAAGAGAGAGAGGAAAAAAAAAAAAAAGTGACCGATACGGATACTTTGGGATTTTAAAAAGTAAGTTATAATTCCATTGTCTGTCCACTGAATTATGATCCTGGGAATTATTATTATTGTTATTGTTATTCACCCAGAAGTTGAGTGTATGCTCTCTTTGGTGTGTTAATGAGGTATGGGATTTCTTGCAACTGTAGGGCAACTGAAATGTCATTCTGATATATCCTTTTCAAATAAACTGCATATTTCTATGTTAGTTTGTCAGAAAACATTCCTATATGCAGTTAATGTTATTGACACTAAATAAAAGCATGAGAGTATTATAATTTCTTACATTATCCTTAGACTTCGAAAACGTAATTAAATGTGTTGTGACGTTTTAAGTGGCTATAATATAGGTGGAAAGACATACATTTTAAGAAATGGATGTGGAGCACTTTGATTATTTTTAAAAATAGTAAAATTTGTGGCTGTTAGACACAGTAAAACATGCTCATAGTCTTTTATTTGACTGATATAGTAGCAGAGACACTCACAGTTCATTTTTAAATAATCTGGTAAAATTCCATAATATTCATTTTTGCATCACCAGTCTATATCCCTGTACTACAAGTATTATATTGCTTTCAGTTGGATCTCCTTTGTTTTTTGTTGAATCTTATGATTATACTCATAAGATAATGATAATTACAACATTGAAGGGTGTTATTATTATTTGTGGAGTTTTTACTATGTATCAGGCAGGATGTCAAGCATTTCATATACGTGAATTCACTTTATGTTCAAATCAATCCAGTGTAGAAGGCAGATTAATTTGTTGGGCTCTGGAATTAACATACTTGTTCTATTTTCTACTCTATCAAAAATGAGATTTGTGACTTTATAGTCTACTTGTCTATGTATTAGGTATCTCATCATCAAAATTCATATTAGTGTAAGTATAGAGTATTGTAAAGATTAAATGAACTTGACCCAAGATAAGCAGTTAATAAATTATAGTTGCTGTGATTACTGTAATAAGCCCCAGTTTTATATTTGAAAGAAAAAAAAACTAAGGCTTAAAGATATAAAACACTTTGTCAATATCACATACCTTTTTTTTTTTTTTTGACAGGCAGAGTGGACAGTGAGAGAGAGAGAGAGACAGAGAGAAAGGTCTTCCTTTTGCCATTGGTTCACCCTCCAATGGCCGCCGCGGTAGGCGCGCTGCGGCCAGCGCACCGCGCTGATCCGATGGCAGGAGCCAGGTGCTTATCCTGGTCTCCCATCGGGTGCAGGACCCAAGCACTTGGGCCATCCTCCACTGCACTCCCTGGCCACAGCAGAGAGCTGGCCTGGAAGAGGGGCAACCGGGACAGGATCGGTGCCCCGACCGGGACTAGAACCTGGTGTGCCGGCACCGCAAGGCGGAGGATTAGCCTAGTGAGCCGCGGCGCCGGCCAATATCACATACCTTTTAAGTGTACATGATTTGTATGTAAATATTCCTGATGTCAGAATCATTTCTTTAAATATTAAATTATGTTAAATATTCTCAATATTTTAACCCATTATCCATTTAGAAACTTGAATCCTAAATGTAATCAGGTTGACTATTTTATCTCTATGTGATTGAAGATGGGGATAAAATCCTTTAAACTAGGTAAAGCAAATATGAACTAATATTGTTTGTACATAAATTTTAAAACTATGAGCTTTATATTGAGAAATGCCCCTTTCATGTACATTAGAATATTGGGATAAGGACACAATCTTCTGAACAGATGAATGGTCTTTGGCATGGAGGAAGCATGAAAACTGATATGCATGGGGCAATGAGCAAAGGTACTAATGATTATTTACAGAACACTGTAGCTATATTCAAAGTTATATATTGCTATATTACTTATCAAGTGATAACATGACCTAAGTATCTTTGATGTAGAATAGTAGCATTGATCCTCAGAGATGGTAAGTAACTTACACAAATCATAATAGTGGAAAAATGAATTAATAGTAAACACAAAAAATTACTTGTTTAGTTGAAGTTAGAAATATGTAGATTTATTGCAGTAAAATTTGAATGTCTTTTAACCTGATATTAGATATAGTTTTAATTTCTTATTTATTTGTGAAACAGAAAGAGAGACTAAGAAGGAAAAATACACATGGATCTTTCATTCCTGTGCTTACTCTTCAAATACCTACACTGAATGGAGCTGGGCCAAGGGAAGCTAGAATCTGGGAACTCACTCTAGGTATCCTACAAGGGTTGCAGGGATCAGATCCTTGAGCCATCATCTTCCATTCCCCAGGCTGTGCAGTAGCAGGCAGCTGGAATCCTGAGTAGAGCCATGATTCAAACTCAGGAACTCATATGGGATGTGCACATTCCCACCAGCATCTTAGCCATTAGTCCAAATGCCTGCCCTACTGGAGATAATTTTAAATAAATATCCACAACTACAATGTTCAATGGGTTTGGGTGACACCAGGACTAGCACACAACTAGCGATAGATTTGCTTTTTCCCTTGTCATATATGACCCAGTTTCATTTACTATTCCTTTCAATTATCTTAGTGTGTTTATCTTTATATACTTATTACACTTCAGAATTTGATTGACTTGACCTATTTTGGTTAATAAATGACTAAAAACAAAATAAAAACTACTGAGATGAAATCAGCAAAAACCTAAACTAGGTGTGCATATTTGTGAAGAAACTCCAGATATGAAGCATGATAAAATCACAAGATTTTTGGGTGACAGTATTGTGGCAACCCCTCACTGGAGTAATCATTCTACAGAAAAGTAAGAGTCAACTAATTTCCTTGAGAGGGTGTCTGGAAGCCAACCCCACTTGCTCTGGTTAGAGGATGAAATAAAGCAAGCACAGGATTACAGGAAAAAAATTGTTGTCTATAAATGCATTCTTGCCCTGTTTGGAGACCATAACCATCTTATCCTGAGGACAAAAGCTGTTGTTGAAAGGAATGGGAATGTGAGAGAAAGGGTTGGTTTTAGATAAGACAGGAGGTCATTGAAGACATAAAGATCTTTCAATATCTCTAAAATAGAAATAAGCATATCCTGAATATAGGATTGTCCTGAAGACAAACTGTCCTAGTATGAAAGTACTCAAAAGTTCATGGAAAATGAAGTTCAAAGATAAATTTACTTTGGTGAGCTTCATGGCACAGTAGCTTGCATTGCTGCTGGGGATGCCCACATCCCCCTATATGCAACTTTCATTTTGGGTATAGGCTGCTCTGGCTTCCCATCCAGCTTCCTGTCCCTTGGGGACAGCAGGCAATGGCTCAAATAATTGAGTCCTTGCCATCCACAGAGGAGATCCAAATAGAATTCCTGTCTTTTGAGTTTGGACTTGCCCAGCCCCAGCTATTCTGGGCATTGTGGGAGTGAATCAGTGGCTAGAAGATCAATCTATCTCTTTCTCTCCTTCTTTATGTCACTTGGCCTCTCAAGTGAATAAATAAATGTTGAAAAAATAAATTGCTGTGGAAAAATCCATGAATTTTTTCATAGTACACATTTACACAATTTTTAGAGACTCCTTATATATAATAAAAATGAAATTTTATTTTGTTGTCTCTCAACCCTGCTACACACAGACATAAAGTAGCCTCCCATTTATGTGTTAAACTGGCTCTATCAAGTCTCCCCTCAAGGAATACATAAATAATAATCAACAGAACCACAATTTCTAAACATCCTTGTCTCTTGTGATCTGCAGCTTTTAGCATTATCTCTTTGCAGAGCTGAAATTCTTGACAGGTTCTGTGTGTGTGCTTTGGGACCAAGAGACACCAAATTAAAATGTAAATCTCCTTTTCTGTAAAACTTGCAATTTCTTCAGGCAATAAGCAAGCTAATGGCATGCTGACTTTGTCCAATATGGTTCAATTTATTGTGTTGCCCACAGATAGTCTTTACCTTGAGGCCACTGGGATCCATTCCCACAAATAGAATGCAAGAACTGGAGCCTGGGAGGATGGGACAGAAGGCAATTGGGAGCCTTATTTTCTTCTCTATTTCTCCACTTGAAATCAGCTTCAAGAGAATGGATGCAGACTTCAGCAATATGGCACTAAGAAATTCAGAATCCTCTTTGTGGCTGTAATTTGGAGTGGGCATGGTCTGGTTATCAATTTTATCAAAAGATAGCTAGGAAGTTACCTAGCACTCTTTATATCTTAAAATGTAAAGATTGTAGAATGTTTGGGGGTGGTTGGTGACAATTTAACTTTAAAATTTTGAAGTTCTATTGAAAACGGCTTTTAATTTTTCATCCCAAGTGTATAGATGTATATGTCATATTAATTTTCTTTACCTTTTGTCAAGTTTTGGTTACTTATTTAGATGCTTTAAGAATTTACATTCAATGCAATTTTAGAATTCATATGCCTCAACAAAACCATGGGAACTGACTTGTGTTTTACCCTAGTACTGAAATTTTTGTATTTCTTTTGTAATAAGCTAATATCTTCTATATAATTCTTTTACATATACTGTTTATAATAATTAAATATTACTCTGATAGATATGAGAAATAAAATAAAGGTTGACATTATGATCTACTTTTTATAACTTCACAATCTAGTGTATCACTGTTCATTTGAATTATAATATAAGACACATAGGTAATTTTAAGCTTTACAGAAGTAATATTTAAAAAATTAAAATAAAGTGGTTAAAATCATTTAGTTGTACATTACACTAAAATATTTTTCAATATGTTTCTGTATGAACATTTACTATTGAAATACTATATTTTATCATTTTATAACTACTAGTATGAGTTCTAACAATTGCATCTCAATTTAGACCATTAATATTTCAAGTGCTCAAAAGCCAGATGTGGGGCTGGTGCTGTGGCATAGTGGGTAAAGCTGCTGTCTGCAGTGCTGGCATCCCACATGCCCGCTGATTCGAGTCCCGGTTGCTCCACTTCTAATCCAACTCTCTGCTATGCCCTAGAAAAGTAATAGAAGATGGCCCAAGTCCTTGGGCTCCTGCACCCATATGGGAGATCTGGAGGAAGTTGCTGGCTCCTGGCTTTGGATCAGCACAGCTCCGGCTGTTGTAGCCAATTGGGGAGGAAACTAGTGGCTGGAAAACCTGTCTCCCCCTCCCCCCCCCCCCTCTCCTTCTCTCTCTGTGAAACTCTTTCAAGTAAGTAAATAAATCTTAAAAAAAAAAAAAAGCCAAATGTGTCTAGAGTCTACTGAAACAGTAAAGGTCTAAAGGGTCAAAAATTACGTAAGTAAATAGTACAAAATATACAAGGTAGAGAGAAACTTCGGTGGAATAAAAATATCTATTACAAATACTCCACAGTGTTTTTTTTTTTTCTCACATATAGACAAGTAAGAGAGAAGGTTAATCATGAAATGGGATCAGCTGACAGCTAAATTCTCTTTTGCAGCAGCAGATGCAGAAATACTCAGTCAATAATTTGGGATAAACATAGAGTTTAGGAACCCTGTCTGCTACCTTTGCTTTCCAGAAGCTTAACTTTGCAGTAAAACAAGCATACTCATGGTGGCTATAAAATGGGGAAAAACTGTTTGACAAAATTTTATTTGAAGCAGATGATACTGGTCTCATAAGTGCTTGGAAGTAGCATCTTATGATGATATAGCCAACACTTCACAGCTATGGCTTCAATTTTTGTAAAAGCAAAAATCTTGGAATAGAAAATTGGTGAAATTGTTTAGTTGAGTATCCTTCTAAGTGGAAAGGCGTACCACATAGGATAAAATGTCAACGTAATCCTGCAACTATATGTGTTAAACATTAGCTTTTAACAAATTCTCTATTAAATTATTATTAATTGTGAAGCTTCTTATACTTCTTCTTTAGTAGATTTCCGTTATTTTCATTCCCAAACGGCTGAAAATATCACTGTGAATAATTATAACTTTTAATTAATTGTTTTTTAATATTTTATTTATTTGAAAGACAGAATTACAGAGAAACGTAAAGAGATAAATGTAAAGATCAGTTACAGAGAAACATATAGAGAGGTCTTCCATCCGTTGGTTCACTCCCCAGATGGCAACAACAGCTGGAGCTGAGCCTATCTGAAGCCAGGAGCTAGAGCTTTCTCCGAGTTTCCATGTGGATGCAGGGGCCCAAGGACTTGGACCATCCTCTGCTGCTTTCCCAGACACACTAGCAGGGTGCTGCATAGGAACTGGAGCATCCAGGACCTGAAAAAAGTGCCTATATGGGATGCCAGCACTGCAGACTGGGGCTTTAACCTACTGTGACACAGTGTAGTCTCCTAATTTACTTTTAAAGGTGAACAGATTTCATGTATGTCATATATACAGACTTAGCATCATGGTGATACTTCCCACCCTACAGTCCTCCCTCCCATGCTGCCACCTTCTCTCTTTCTTCCTTTCTTATTCTTTCTTTTAATTTTTACAAGGATCTATTTTCAGTTTATTTTATGCTTATAAGATCAACCCAACACTAAGTAAAGAATTCAACAAATAATAAAGAAATAACACTGTTCATTAATAGTAAAGATACTTTGGCCAGCGCCGTGGCTCACTAGGCTAATCCTCCTCCTTGTGGCGCCAGCACACTGGGTTCTAGTCCCGGTCAGGCACTGATCCTGTCCCGGTTGCCCCTCTTCCAGGCCAGCTCTCTGCTGTGGCCAGGGAGTGCAGTGGAGGATGACCCAAGTCCTTGGGCCCTGCACCCCATGGAAGACCAGGATAAGCACCTGGCTCCTGCCATCGGAACAGCGCGGTGTGCCGGGTGCAGTGCGCCTACCACAGCGGCCATTGGAGGGTGAATCAATGGCAAAAGGAAGACCTTTCTCTCTGTCTCTCTCTCACTGTCCACTCTGTCAAAAAAAAAAAAAAAAAAAAAGAAACTTGTCCAGCCTTACAAATGATGCCTAAGAAGAGTAGAAAGATAGTCACCATTATGACATAAAATGTCCTAGGAAAAGTCCAAAGGAAATACAAAGCAACCAATAGGAATATTTATGGAAAAATGGCAGGACCAAGTCATTACTTATGAATAGTCACCTTGAATGTAAATGGCCTCAGCTCTCCAGTTAAAAGATACAGATTAGCTGAATTAATTAAAAAACAAGAGCCATCTATTTGCTAGGTACAGGAAACACACCTCATCAAAAAGATACATGAAGACTGAAAGTGAATGGATAGAAAAAGTTAATTGATGCTAACAGAAAGCAAAATGAGCAGTTATAGCCAACTTAATATCAGACAAAATAGACTTTAACACAAAAACTGTTAACGAGACCAAGAAGGGCATTGTGTAATGATTAATGGATCAATTCAACAGGAAGATGCGACTATAATTAATGTATATGCACCCTAATGCTGAGGCATTTGGCTATTTCAAACAATGTTAATGGATCTAAAGGGAGGCATAGACTCCAATACAACAGTTACGGGGCACTTTAATACCCCATTTTCATCAATGGCAGATCATCTGAACAGAAAATCAACAAATAAAAACAGTGCTAATTTATACTATGAGCCAAATGAACTTTATTTATATCTATAGAACATTTCATTCCACAGCTATAGTATATGCATTCATTTCATCAATGCACAGAACTTTCTCCAGGATATACTATATGCTAGGCCGTAAATCGAGTCTCAGCAAAGTCCATAATATTGAAATCATACTATGTATCTTTTCTGACCATAGTGGAATGAAGCTGGAAATTAACAATTAAGGATCCCTAGGAAGTATGAAAACACATGTGATCTTACAACACACTCCAGAATGAACAGTGTATTGTAGAAATTATCAAAAGGAAAATTTAAAAAAATTGCTATGAATGATTCCTAGAAAAAAATTCTAGATGATAATACTGCATGTTAAGACTTATGGGATAAACCAAATGTTAAGAGGGATATTTATAGCAATTAGCACCTACATCAAGAAATGGGAAAGATAACAAGTAAATGAGCTCTGGATGAATCTCAAGGACCTAGAAAAACAACCACAAACCAAACCTAAACTTAATAGGAGGAAAATATTTAAAATAAGGAATAAATAAACAATATTTAAAACTAAATATACAGAAGATCAAAGAAATGAAGAGTTTTTTTAAGAAAAAATAAATAAAATTGATACATCATTGGCTCAATTAACCAAGAAAAAAGACCTGAATCATTAAAGGCAGAAATGAAAACGGAGATGCAACAAAGGATACCACAGAAATAAAGAGTCATTAGCAATCACTACAGTTATATGCCAAAAGATTGGAAAATCTAGAAGTAATAGATAGATTCCTAGACACATGTAATCTCCCACATTGAGCCTAAGTGACTACTGAAACTTATAAGAAAGTTTAATAAAATGATAGGATATAAAATTAACACACAAAAATTAAGATGCTTTGTATACACAGACAATGCCATGGCTGAAAAAGAACTTCTAAGATCAATACCATCCACAGTAGCTACAAAATTTTAAATATCTTGGAATAAATGTAATCAAGGAGGTAAAACATCTCAATCTTGAAAATTAGAAAACATTAAAGAAACCGAATAAGACACAAAAATGGAAAAATCTTTCATATTCATGGATTGATAGAATTAATATCATCACAATGTTACTCTGCTGAAAGCAATTTACAGATTTAATGCAATTCCAATCAAAATTTCAACATTCTTCCAAGATCTAGAAAAAATGATGCTGACATTCATATGGAAACAAAAGAAACCCTGAGTAGGTAAAGAATTCTTAAAATGACAACAAAAATGCTGGAAACATCACAATACCATATTTCGAGACATACTCCAGGTTGTTATAATCAAAATAGCCTGGTAGTGGCACAAAAATAGACAAGTAGACCAATGGAACAGAATAGAAACACAAGAAGTTAATCCAAGCACATATAAGCAGCTAATCTTTGATAAATGAACTAAAAGGACAGTCTCTTCAACAAATGGTGCTGTGATAATTGGATCTACATGTGCAGAAGAATGAAACACAACCCTTACCTTATACCTCATAAAAAAAATCAAATAAAAATGAATCAAGGACCTAAATCTATGACCTGATAACATCAAATTCCCAGAAGAAAAACAGTGAGGAAATAGGCAGTGACTTCTTAAAAAAGATTCCAGATGCACATGCAATCAAAGCAAAAATAGACAAATTGGATTGCATCACGTTAAGAAGCTTCAGAATAGCAAATTGAGACACTCAGCAAAAAGAAGAGATAACAACAGAATGGACATAAATATTTGCAAATTTTGAAACTGATAAAGGATCAATATCCAGATTCTAAAAGGAGCTCAAGAACTCAACAACAAACAACCCGGTAAGAAATTGGCAAAGGACTTGAACATGCACTTTTCTTTTTTTTTTTTTTTTTAATAAATATCTTTTCATTGCCTTTTTACTTTATTTTTTTTGACAGGCAGAGTGGACAGTGAGAAAGAGAGAAACAGAGAAAGGTCTTCCTTTGCCGTTGGTTCACCCCACAATGGCCGCAGTGGCCGGCGCACCGTGCTGATCCGCAGCCAGGAGCCAGGTGCTTATCCTGGTCTCCCATGCGGGTGCAGGGCCCAAGCACTTGGGCCATCCTCCACTGCATTCCCGGGCCACAGCAGAGAGCTGGACAGGAAGAGGGGCAACCGGGACAGAATCTGGCGCCCCAACCGGGACTAGAACCCAGTGTGCCGGCGCCGCAGGAGGAGGATTAGCCTATTGAGCCGTGGCGCCGCGCCGAACATGCACTTTTCAAAAGAGAAATCAAATGGCCAACAGACACATGAAAAAATGCTCATGATTGCTAGCCATCAGGGAAATGCAAATCAAAGCCACAATGAGGTTTCAACTCATTTCAATTAGATGGCTCTCATACGTAAGTTAAAAAACAATAAATGCTAACAAGGATGCAAGGAAAAGGGTACTCTATTCCAATATTGGCAGAAATGTAAACTAATAGAGCCATTGTGGAAGACAGTATATATACAACTCAGACACCTAGAAATAGACCTACCATATGACCCAACAATTCCATTTCTGCAAATTTACCCAAAGAAAATAAAATCAACAAATGAAAGAGTTATCTGTACCCCTAAAAAGAGATAGAGAGAGGTTCTCCATCCACTGTTTCATTTCCCAAATAGCCACAGCTGACAGGAGTTTCATCTGGATCTACTGTGTGGGTGGCAGCAGCCACATTACTTGGACCATCTTGAACTGATTCCCTAGGTGCAATACCAGGTAGGTGGATTGAAAGTAAAGCAGCTGGAACTCAAACTGGTGCCCATGTGGGATGCCAGCATCAGAAGCAGTATCTTAACCCACCGTGCCACCATGCCAGCAGGGATGGTTTGACAATTAAATTGAACAGAATTGATTTTTATCCTGACTTTCAAGTGTATGTTACATTTTACTGTCTTTATTTTTGTGTTTTTTCTTTTTTTTTTTTTTTTTTTGGTGCCCATGACACTGGCTCTCAAAATATCGTAGCATAATCTAGCCTAATATAACTTCAAAGCCTCATATAAGTTACTTTCTTATTTCATGAACTCCTTCACCCACTTCAGAAAGAACATCACAATGTTAGAAATAATTCCATTACCTTTTCTTTATCACCCATTGTGTCCATCAAGTTAGTATATATGTTATTATATTCCTTGGTTTGTGATTAAATTTTCTTTCTAAATTGTTATTTATCTTCATGATGTAAAATATTTACTCTCTAAACTGGATTAAAATTAATGTATTAAATTTGGAAAGACTTTTTTTTTTTTGTCAACGAGCCCCTAAAACTGTGCTATGTTTAACTTATGAAACTTTGTTCTCTTTCCTGTTTGACCAAGGAAAAGAAATAAGTGTGTGTACTTCATACTTATTTTTACTGCTTGATGGAGACAGTCAGTTCTTTATTCTGCTTATTCGTTTTTCTCTTTTTAATACATTTTCCTCCTATTCAAATCCCCTACCCTTGAAAACTGTAACTAGATGCTCAAGTATATTGATCCTTATCCTTCCATCACTTCCTTTACATAGTATATTAGTGTTTTTCATCTTTCACAAACCAGAGTGAATTAATTAATTGGATGATATGTTCATTTAATACAATGATTCCCAGTTGAAAGTCAGTGCATTAGAACACACTGTAGTGACCATGGAATCCCTTTCAGTCATTCTAGGACATTAGTCCTTACCTGTTTCTGTTTTCTAGTTGTCTTCTGAATGAAACACTACAGCTTGTATTAGCCATGTGCCCTTTCTTTGATTTCACTGCGAGGACCAGCACAGTTCTTGTATTCATACCTGTGGATGCTGGTGTAGGTATAAAGCAAAGTTGAATTTTGGTGGACTTTCTTTGACCTTGACCTAGTTTGTCTGTGGAAAAATGAGAAAGCTTTAAAACATAACCGAGTAATTATTTTCAAGCATGCATATCTATGGAATGTTGTCAGGATATCAACTTAAGTACAGAAAAAGGATGTGGAAAGAGGCACTTTTCTTGAAGTAGGGCACAGGTGCTGAGGTTCAAATAAAAGATTATAGTCCGCTTTCCAGAATCATAGGAAAATCTAGTCCCAGGGAAATTAAAAGCTAGGAAAACTATCAGTTTATTCCAATAGTCACTTGATATGGAGTAAGTCTGCCAGCAGACTTTCATTGTCTCACCCACTGAACTTGAATTTAAGGCATGTTCACTTGTTCTTTGAAAGCAAGCTGTAAAAAGGAAGGACCACAGCTGACCTAAAGAGTCTGATGAATTTGTAATTTATAAGAAAGAATTTAGGCCCAAGAAAGGTCCTGGGAAAGAAAATTGTTGACAAACTATCCACAACAAATATTATGCGAAATACAAAAATTGCATTATCTCCTTTAAATCTAAACACATACATAAGCATGTGTAGCATAATATTATATCAATTTTAGCATAATATAAATTAAAATCAAATAAGAAAACGTTAACACCATGGGGAAGCCATGCAAATAAATATATTGTTTCACAGAGACAAAAAGAGATTTATTAAAGATAATCTTTTAAGCATAGTATTGTTAGTCAATTATTCTTTTTTTTTCTTTTTTTTTATTAAACTTTTATTTAGTGAATATAAATTTCCAAAGTACAGCTTATGGATTACAATGGTTCCCCCCTCCCAAAACTTCCCTCCCACCCACAACCCTCCCGTTTCCCGCTCCCTCTCCCCTTCCAATCACATCATGATTCATTTTCAATTCTCTTTATATACAGAAGATCAGTTTAGTATATATTAGGTAACGATTTCAACAGTTTGCCCCCATATAGCAACACAAAGTGAAAAAAAAATACTGTTGGAGTACTAGTTATAGCATTAAATAAGAGTGTACAGCACAATTATTCTTATCACAGTTGCACATATTTACTGTCTTTAAGGAGTTCAAGTTCAGTGAAAGGGATAGATTAAAGAAGCAAAATTAAAAATACAACTTAAAAAGGGGCAGCATTCTGAGGATCTCAGGATAGCAAATAATGAAATAATGATAGTGCAGTTAGGATGGGGTTCCAGTAGGAAGTGACTTGCAACAACATCCTTTGTGAATACATACAGCTATTTTATGTAAATACTGTGTTCATAACATTTCTCTTAGAAATTAAAAAAAAAAATGGTTACTATTTCTGGGATGCTAAGGGGGGAGTTGGAAAAGCATCATGTGACTCCACTCTGGCATCCTAAAGATGAATCACGGTTAACTCAGGATGCTATGTCATAGGGCAATACTTGCTAAGGCTAAAACTAAAGACAGTGTTTTCAGCCCTAGAGTGGGGAAATAGCTTGATTGGAATTCATTCATAATTTGGCACAGATTTTCACAAGAATTTATAATCATTTTCTCAAAAAGATAACTAAATTTCCAAAAGTTTATGTTACTAATATGGTTCATTTTTTGCATTTTATAAAAGGATGGTTAAGAATCCCTCAAAGGAGTAAATTTTTAATACTAAGACTGAATCAAAACATATCCGTGAAGTTAAAATACTTTTGAAAATAAAAACTGTTTTCATGAAATTCATGTTTTAGGTCTCTCACCAGTGTATGAGAGTACATTCAAAGATTCCTTCCAAAGTTCTTAGCGACAACATATCAGGAAAAAAACTATTTGTGAATTTAGAAAATTTTTGCAAGAAAATAAGTTTATCTTTTAATTCCATTTTACAGAAATTTGTGTGTGTGCAAATATTATGTATCACAACGAAAACAGAATTTTGATTGACATAATCTGGCAGACAATCTTAGCATTCCCAAAAATATTTGCATTCTTCTTTCTCTTGGAACAAAGAAAGTATGTACACTTCTTTGTCCCTTCAGCTTATCATAGATATTAGAATTTATTTGACCAAAGATTTGTGAAAAGAACTGTGGTATCTACGACAAGAAACATGTCAAACTGGAACATGATTCATTGTGATCTCTTCTCCTGCTACTTTAAGTGGGGAAATCAGTGATTCATGATAAAGATAAGATAGTGAAGCTTTGCTTAATATGTACCCTTAAATGAATGAAGTAGAACTGGACCCAAATTGACATACTTTACATGTGTAATAAGAATGATACTCACATATTTACAATTTTAAGCTACCTAAATTTGGAATTGCTGGAGTCTACAACCAAAATTAAACTCTAATGGGCAATTATCACGATTTCTTCTTCTACTCTTAGTTGCCTTCATTTTTCTCTTTTATTAGAAAGACAATGTACATATTATAAAACATGAAATGGGAATATACTTCCAAAAATTGTGCCTGAGATAAATGACCTGACAAATTTTTACACAGAAGACAATTATTATTGAGTTAAAATAAATTTAGGGAAAAGTGCCATTCTATTATGTGAAATATATTCATTAGGTTCCACAACTCAATAGTTTTTTTCTGCTCTCTTTATATACAATATAACATGGAGTCATTTTGTATTTCTTAATATATTAAGAATATTTTTGCCTACTGGAATTAGTAACAGTCTGAATTATGTCACTCATGAAAAAATAGATTAGATTTCTGACCCCAGGCATCTTTGCATGTGACCTTATTTAGACTTAGGGTCTTTACAGAGGTGATCAAGTTAAGGTGAGAACAATACAGTGGGTCCTAAGTCAATATGAGTGGGGTTTTCATTAAAAGAAAAAATTTGGACACAGAGAGGGAAAGCAATATGAAAACACAAGTATAACCCCATATATTCACAAAGGGATGCTTGAAATTACCAGATAGTATGAGAAAGGCACAAATGGATTCTTCCTTAAAGCCATCAAAATAAATTAACTCTGCTGATACCTTGACTTCAGACTCCTAGCCTTCAGGCTTTGTGACAATAGATTTCTATTTTTAAGACATCTAATTTGTGGTATTTTTAAATTCAGGTCTAGGGAATTAATGCAGGCTCACAGTTAAAACTCTCAATCTTCCTGTCATCAAAGTTTTAAATTATTTCTTAAGTTTGTATTAGCTTTTATTTTATCTTACTATTTATTAGAAATTATTTTGCTAATATATAAGAATTCGGAAACAGGAGAAATATTAATTATTTATTGAAATTTGCTTTGAAAATTAGCATTTAATGCTGTGTGCAAATTATAATATAACTTGGGTTAAATTATTGTATTTAAAAATACTGTTACCATTTGAGAAATATGCTAGACCAGGGAACTAATAAAACTTGTAAAATAACACTGAATAGGTGTTGTGAGTCAGCACAGATCCCTTGTGAGTAATGTCACTGGATTACTTCACGTAGAAAAAAATTTTAAAAGGTTGAACTGTACAAATAACTGATTTTCAATGATGCTATATATCTTTTCTATGCACGATTAACTGCTTGCATTATTTATAGCGCTGAGTTTGTGATGGAAACATAGGTTAGGAGTCATGAATCTATGCCTCAGTTGACAAGGCAACTAATACATCACGAAGTCTCCTCATTCTTGTTCAATTTTCCTGTAAAACAATAGTGTCAGCCCCAAATTATTTTTGATCTTGAATCTATTGATGAACTGCAAAGGTTAACATTAAGGTGTAATTTATGCTGTGATCAAGAGTATGGTTTTAGAGAACCAAGTGATCTGTGCAAATTATATTCATAAATACATATCAGATTCTGCTTTAACACTCTGCTATGGCATGCTATGTTCCCTTTCTTTCTCCCTGAAGGAGATTTCTTAGGGGAAGAGTGCTGATAAAAATCAGCTTCTCAGATCCTGATGACTTTGTGAACAGAGCACCTGTTTTTCCCTCCTTTGTGGTTTCCTTCAGCTGGAATTTCAAATCTTTGAAGAGCTGAATTTGAACAATATGATATGTGCTGTATTACTTGTAGGCAAGTATTACAGATCAGACACCACTCGTGGTATTTCTTGATAGTTCTGAAGAGCTTGCAATCTCCACTAGTTAGGGATTCCTGAGACATTGAAAGCTCTGCTTTCCCACATCTCTAGGCTCTATTTGAAGGCTAGAATATCAGTTCTCTTGAGCTTATCTCATTTAGGCAGACAGGTTTCAGGGACAGCAGGTTATCAAGAGACATGTAGGCATAGATGAATTCAAATATGAAAAGCAAGGCTAAACCCATTGGGTCGGGATGGCAGAATATAAAAAGTTGTGTATTAAGTTGGAATTTCTATTGGTTTATCTGAAATTTAAATGAGTAAATATCAGCATGCCTGGGGCTGCTGACAGCAGGAGTCTCTGAAATGCCATTACTGCCTTCCAGGATTAGGTATGACCTAACAGCTCATGGGATTGATTAATCGATTAATCAGAATATCTCACCAACAGATGACATAAATAAGATCTTTGACTTCAATTTTTTTCTCTCTTTTCTAATTCTGAATAAAAAAACAATGAGCATCATTTCCACTTTACTAAGGGCTTACTTTGCTCTTGTTTATAATATCATCTGATCAAATTTTTAGATCTAAAATCATCTCTGCATTTATTCATATTTTGTACATATGAAAATGTGCAGGTAAATGCAGTTTAGTAATTATAAACACTAAAATTATGATATTTCTTTATGATATGGTATAATGAGTAGTGATAAATATTTACCTACTAAATATGTAAGTAGTTAAATGTCATTTATAAAGATGATTTGAAAATTTATTTTTCAATTCACCTGGGAAACACTGTATTTAAAGTTTTTTAATGTTAAGAAACTTTTCATGGTATAGAGTCTTATCAGCTAAGACTTTCAAATATTTCAATAATGTAAAAGTGAATATATATTCTGAGAGACATTAAGTTCTGCCAATTGCAAGTTAATTCTATGGAGAAATAAGTGATAAGCTATTTTAACTGAAAAGGTTTATAATGTTTTAGTTATAAATTTTATGACGAGTTCTAAGAGAGAGAATATATCCTCAGAGTTCATCCTTTATGGCATATAGTTTACTGTACATAGATCCTCCTGTATAGAATGATAACTCTATCTAAAATGAGGGAATTCATTTTTTTGATTTCTTAGAGAGTAATCAAATGTTTATCACCCTATAGATAGTATCAAGTAATATCTATAGTGTATAAAAGCATAATATTATTTGATACAAATTTATAGTGTATTGTTATTATTGTTTGCTGTGACAAAATATTTCCAAAAATTTTATTTCAATTTCATTTCCTGTTAATCTTAAACAGTCTCCCTCATGTTTTCCTAAAAGAGCGGCATTATACTTATATCAAACACACTGGTAATGTGAGTTGCCAGGATGCACCTCCTACCTCCTTGATAGAATGGATATACTTCTGTAATCCCTCACTGCCAATGATTTCTCCTTACTCAAAAATCTTGAATTAGGAAACACGAATTTTTTTGTTGTATATGTACATAACCATAAGCATAAGAGTAAGATAAATTTGACTCTGCTCTTTGAAGTGTTATGTTTAAAATTCATTTTGTTTTTAAAGAAAAATGATTCCTTAAATTATACACACTTCAAAACAGCAATGAAATTAGCATTAACATTTATAAAATTTAAAATACATTATTAGAGTTAAATATACAAATATAAATATGATAATATTTCTTTGCTTTTATTTAAAAGAGTGTCTGGTTCATAAAATTAAAGCCTATTGATGGTCATCAAATGTTGTGTGGAACATTCAATCCTGAGGTAGAATGAAGCTTGATTCTTTTGTGCTTTTTAAATAGAGTGGTCTGGGGAGGACGTAACTACTATATTCCATCGGGGCTGAAATTTACATAATACTTGCCAAAGAAGAAAACAATAGGGGCCGGTGCTGTGGTGAAGCGGGTTAATGCCTTGGCCTGAAGTGCTGGCATCCCATTTGGGCGCCAGTTCTAGTCCCAGCTGCTCCTCTTCTGCTATGGCTTGGGAAAGCAGTATAAGATAGGCTAAGTCGTTGGGCCCCTGTACCCACGTGGGAGACCAAGAAGTTCCTGGCTCCTGGCTTCAGATCAGCACAGAGCTGGCCATTGCAGCCAGTTGGGGAGTGAACCAGCAGATGGAAGACCTCTCTCTCTCTCTCTCTCTCTCTCTCTCTCTCTGCCTCTCCTCTCTCTGTGTAACTCTGAATTTCAAATAAATAAATAAATCTTGAACAGGGCAAGATGGCGGAATAGGAAGGGAGTACACTATCAGTCCGGGCGAGAGACAGGTTAATAAAAGTGGAGATACTGCAGGGTCAAGGAAGAGTAGGGGAAAACACAGCAGAGGAAACAGTTCTGGAACTAGTGATTCACTGTGGACCTGCGTGCAGAGCGTGGGAGCCCAAGTTAGGGACACCAGCGGCAGACTCAACGCACCAGTGCTGGAACGTGAGGAGAGCCGAACCTTAACAGCCCGAAACACCAGTGGGCAAGCGGAAAGAGGAGACTAGAGGGAATGAGGCTTGAAACTCCATGGGGAAAAGCTCACCAGGCTAACTAGAAGAGAGAGAGGAAAAAAAAAAGTGACTGATACGGACACGAGTTTCTCTCTCTCCGCTCACCCCTCAAAGGCAAGCAAGACAAAGAGCAGGCGCCATTTTGGACATACGTCATAAGCAAGGCGACCTCAGGTCTGCACCAGCCCGGCCCTGAGCCTAGCAGAAAAACCTGACTCTGGGGGGAGGGGTGAAATAACAGGAGATTAGCATCTAACTTGACAACCCAGTGGGAGACTGCAGGAGAATTGGAGCCCACACTGAGGGCAGCACAGATTCCCTGTGTGGTCCTTGGGAAAGAGCTTCCAATCTCTGGCTCCTGTGGGTATATCATTTGCCTGCTAACTACCTCCAATTACGTTCAGCTGTGTGGAATTACTTCCCTTTTGAATCAAAAAAAGAAAGAAAGAAAGAAAGAGAGATTTACCACACCTAACCTGGGAGTGTCATCTTTGACACACCCTCCACCCTGAGGAACCAAACACAGCTCTCAGGCCACACTCATCTCAAGACTCTAAGGCTCCACCGAAGGCAGACAGTCCATTTAATATAGAGCCATAGTGTAACAAGAAAAAACACCACAGTGAATAAACCAAATATCTCCAACATGCCAAACAACAAATGCAAAAACCGAGGTAACAAGAACAAGGAAGACACTATGACACCCCCAAATGAAAAAGACACCCCAATTCAAGATTATGAAGATGATGAGATCGAAGAAATGCAAGAAGCTGATCTCAAAAAATTGAGAAGTTCTCAAAAACAAATTCTTGAACTACAGAAATCCTTCATGGACAAGATAGAAAATCTCTCTCGTGAAAATGAAATATTAAGGAGGAATCAAAATGAAATGAAACAACTAGTAGAACAAGAAACTGTGATAGTGACGAGAAATCATAATGAAATGAAGAATTCAATAGATCAAATGACAAACACATTAGAGAGCCTTAAAAACAGAATGGGCGAAGCAGAAGAGAGAATATCAGACTTAGAAGACAGAGAACAGGAAAGGAAACAGTCAAACCAAAGAAAAGAAGAGGAAATTAGAAATCTAAAAAATATTGTCGGGAATCTACAGGATACTATTAAAAAACCCAACATTCGGGTTCTAGGAGTTCCTGAAGGCATGGAGAGGGAGAAAGGTGCTTTCAAAAATGCTGTGAAGTAAGCAAGTGCCTCTTGTTGGTTGATGAGTTTATAATTTTAAGCATGGCGACTTAAAGTCTTTTGTCATCCACAGTTCTGTATGATTTGCTGCTCATAAAACTAAAACGTTGTTGGTTCTGTGTTTAGCTGTCCTCCTATAGGTTCCTATGGACTTTTTCCAGCCACTTCTATTGTATTCAGTACTTTGTGATGGCTCTGTAAACAGATGAAGCCAATAATTTATTAACAGTACCAACTGAGAGAAAGTATGGTTAACTGAGGTTACTAAAAAGAAAAAGCAATTCAAATCAATTGGCAATCTACAAAAAGAGTTAAAGATTTTAAAAGATATTATTAAAATTGCTATATTGGTCTATTATGCTATGTTATATGTGTGTACATATTGTATGTCCACATGGGGAAATTTTATTAAGAGTTTTATTTTAAATGGCTTATGGATAAGATTGTCCATAAATTTAAGCTGCTAAAATCAATCAAAGATACATTTTAATTTGTGGGACCTGAATCTGTGTATCATATGTTTTAAACTTGTTGGTAGAAAGAAGCTAAAAACATTTTATATGGTTGTGCTTAAGTTTACTGGTTAAACAAACTACACCATGTTAGATATTTAAGAGGTGTTTTCAAATACATGATTCTTAAAATTTATAGAAGGCATTGGACCTTCTGGTAAATGTTTTCTTAAGTTGTTATCTAATGGTTGAAACTGTTTGCTAAGTATTCATGTGATATTGCTAATGTCAGCAAGTGATCTAGGACTTGCTCCCTCATTTCTCTATTCTAAGCCCAACTTGTTCTTTCATTTCTCTATTCTCTTCAAGGTAGGAAACTAATTCTATTATGAAGGAATCTGTAGGACACACAATTTAATCTTTAGACCTTATAAAAGAGATGGCTAACATTTTTCTGTAATAGCATAGCCAAAATAAGAACTTAAATAATAATCTCATAGCTAGATTCACTTCGCCATCAGCGAAGTATACAGTAAGTAGAAAAAACCTCCCTTTCAGACCAAAGGGAAAGAAAGTTTTAAAGTGAGAATATAATTTTCCTCATGGGCATTGTCTACCTTAGAAAAACTACTACAGAACATGCCTGTGACTATAGACTTGTAGTTCAGGCCACCGAAGATTAGAGATGGGACTTGGGCACTCGCTTGACTTGCATCCTCTGGTCTGCTTTAACACAAACCAGGAGGAAAAGAAAGTTAGGCATCAGAAGCAAGGGGTGGCAGGCCTATTAATGGCTGATATGTACAGTGATGTGCCCTCAAGGAGACCCAACAGGCCAGTCCACTGCAGTGGCTTTGAAAGTGGTAAGCCTGGGCTTCAGCAGAAGTCAGCTTGTGAAGAGCCCTGGCAGCTCTGCCAAGAGTTGGATCACTGGAAATGGACCTGCCCTGGAGTCGAAGGATGCCCAGGTCAGAGCTACAGATCTTATTGGCTCTAAGCTGAAAAGCCCTTCACTCAGCCCAACTTCCAAAGTGACCACTGCAGCTGAGGGTGTGGTCAAGTAGGGTCAGCAACATTGCAGGCAGAACTGTAAATTTCTTGTTAGAGATGCCCCCTGCCTTTACCTGGCCAGCTCTCCTCCCAGGCCAGCCAAGTAGTGAAAGTCAACAGAGTGCCTTCCCCTAGGAGTTTCACACCTCCCTTAGGATGTACCCCACATGAAGAGATAGATAGGTCTGGGCCTCTTAACTTACAAGGCCTAAAGCCCACCAGATTATTATCAAGACCTTTCTATCAGGTTCTATTTGCCTCTCAATCAGAAAACTTAATTGTAGCTTAGACAGCACCTTTCTTAGCTCCTCTAATAATGACTCTGTCCTTTTTTCTAGTCCCTGTCTAGTGCACTTGGGCCTCATTCCTTTATAATCATAACCTCTACTCTGCCTCCAATGCTCTACTCCCAACCTGTGTGTACTGATGGCCCTCTTCCCCACTTAATGCTGTATAATTGTTCAAACCTGGTAAATGCCACTCTTAGGATCATTGGTTACTATCCTCACTCTGTCTTTTATGACCTTGTCTAAATATGATCAGAGTCAGCAAACTTGGAAGGCTTCCATAGCCTTGGCAATTCATGACGACAGCCTAGGGTGGTTACTAGCGCCATAAACTAGAGTGTCAATTTGTTGGGTCAACAACAGGTGTCACTGTGCACTTGCTCCTCATGTGGGATCTCTGTCCTTAATGTGCTGTACATTTTGATTTAATGCTATAACTAGTACTCAAACAGTATGTTTCACTTTGTGTTTCTATGTGGGTGCAAACTGTTGAAATCTTTATACTAAATTGATCTTCTGTATATAACGAGAATTGAAAATGAATCTTGATGCAAATGGAAAGAGAGAGGGAGAGGGAGCGGGAGAGGGGAGGGTTGCAGGTGGGAGGGAAGTTATGGGAGGGGGAAGCCATCGTAATCCATAAGCTGTACACTGGAAATTTATATTCATTAAATAAAAGTTAAAATAAATAAATAAATAAATAAATAAATCTTAAAAAAATTATAAGGAAAAAAGAATATTTATTTATATCATTGTAGTGCAGTAAGTGAATAGAGTGAGACTAACTTTCCACAAAACCAATCAGAAAGAAAAAACAATTAAATAAAATATAATTCATTAAATTGTGCTCTTTTTAGTATTCACATGAAGTTAGAAACGTTAATTGTATATTTTTATTTTAAAATGAATTGTTAGATGAATACCAAAATTATACAGAATGTTGAAATGAAACAATTCAAATACTCTCTTTATATTTAATAATATCACCAAGGTTTTATTGTCATATAGTTAAAAGCATTATATATGAATGTGTTTTTTTATTTCTACTTTATAATTGGCAATATAGCTGAGATTTCCCTGTGATTGTTCATTCAGGAAACCATATTTAATTTTTGTTAAGAACCAAAACCCTAAAACCCTACCCAGGTCTCCCATGTGGATGGCAATAACCCATGTACTTAGCTATTACTACTGCCTCCCACAGTCTACTGGTGAGAAGCTGGAGCCAGGAGGCAGAGCCTGCCTTAGAAGCTAGGTATCCCAATGTCAGAGACAATCATCTTAACTGCTAGGCTAAATGGTAACTCCCAAGAAATGTATTTTAAGAACATATTTCCACTTTCTATGACAGATATACAAATCATACTTGTTTAATGGAAAGTTTAAGGGGAAGCCATCAGGTACAGAGAGATCCAAGTACTTACATGCACCCAAACACTATCTTTATTTTTTAGTGTTCTAATTTTCTCTGGGTTGGTTTCATTATTGGGCAGAATCTATTCACATGTACAGAAAATTAATTAGCTGAGGATGGTTATAAGCTTTCATTCCAACAAAAAGCACATTAAAATGTATCTTTTTCCATTGTGCCTATCAATGTGTGATGATTAATTTTATGACTTGGATAGGGGATAAACAGATGGCTGGGAAATAATGATTTCCGGGTGTGTCTGTAAGTATGTTGCTGAAAAAATTAGCATTTGATTTAGTAGGTAGAGAATATCTGCACTTACCAAGGTCAGTAGCCATCATTTCCATTGAGCTAGGGTAGGAGAGAATAGTGGCAGAAGGATAAATTTCATTTCCCTTCTTTGAGCTGGAACATATATTTTCATCAGACCTTGAGGGATATTCCGGATTCTCTGGTTTTCAGACTCTGCGTTACACCTTTGAGTTTCCTGGCTCTCCATGGTGCACACAGCATAGTGTGTGCCTTCCCAGCATCTATAATTTAGTGAACTAATTCTCATAATGAATCTCCTTGTATGTCTACCATTTATCTATCTATCTATCTATCTATACATTTACATACCATCTATCATCTATCATATTTTAATCCACTTATCATCTATTTACCTATGAAATTTCTATATCCATCTATCTATCATTTATCCTCCTAAACATGAAATGACATCAGAAATTTACGGAAAATTGATTTAAAAGATAACTTATTTTAGTGTATTTTTTTAATTCATGCATCAGATTAACATTTTGTACATTTTCCAAGAACTTTTATAAGATGCCTTGTATATCTCCTGTGTTCTGTTTCTTCAAAGGAACATGCTGAATATAAGAATGCAAAACTGTTTAGCCTAACCTAAATCATATCCCAGTTTCTGTAGAGGTAAGTTTGATTCTGGAAATCAAGTATCAAAATGAATTCTTAAAGTGAAAAAAGAGCTAATGTTTCTTGAGGTAGGTGGGATTGATTGTGGTAAGATGTCTATTTTTATGACAAAAATTACATCAACTTCTTAAAAATTCAGTATCTCAGAATATTACCTTATTTGGAAATAAAATAATTGCAGATATATTTAGTCAATATGTGATCAAGAGGGTATATACTAATCCAGTGTGATTTCTTTCTCTATGAAAAACACAGAACATTTGGGCATAGAGACATGCTCACATCACACAGAGTTGCATTCAGAGTTTGACAAGACACTTCTATCAGCCAAGTGAAAGAATGTCAAAGATCATTACCAAATTATCAGGGGCTAAGAGATTTACAACAGTTAAACTTCCTTGGCCCTCAAAAGGAAATGACACTGCTAAGTCAGTCTTGGACTTCTAGATTTCAGAACTATCAAATGATAAATTTCTGTTGTTTAAGCCACCCAGAGTGCAGTACTTTGTTTTGGTCACCCTGGACACAAATAGATAAATTGCAACCAACACTTGTCCACTACAGTAGTTATTCTAAATAAGTATTTGGAGGGTAATCAGGGCTCAAAATAATATGGCAAAAGCACAATTAAGCAATTTTTAGACTTTCTTTCCTATGTCAAAAACATGAGATACTGAAGGTTTGAATTTCTCTATTTGAGTAGTAGTCTATACCCAATGATCCTATTGGCAGTAGATTTTATGCCTGATGGTAGTTCCCCCAGAGTTTATTGGGTATTTTTCATGATAAAATCAGTGTACAATGAATATCTGTTGATTTATCATTGCAGAATTTTCAGTGAACATCTATTAAAAGTAGTGTTGGTAGAATATGCTTGCTACCGGATCAATTACTGTCCTATATAAAAGTAAAGAAATAGAACTTCACTTTGAGAATTGTATTAAATGTGAATTACCACTGTAAAAATCTCTACAAACATCATGCCTTAAAATTATATAAACGTATTGTTTGGTCACCACATTTCATTGTCCTATTTCTTCCTCCACTTCAAAAACAATCATGTTGCATCTATCATTTTTCTTTCTTATTTTTTAAACACTAAAAATATATTTTTTAGAGAGAGGGAGAGAGAGGGAAAGAGAGAGAGAGAGAGAGAGAGAGAGAAAGAATGAGAAAAACCTTACATCCAATGGTTCTTTTCCCAGATGTCTCCATAGCTAGCACTGGGCTAGGCTGAAACAAGGAGCCTAGAACGCAATCTGAATCCCCCTCATGAGTGACAGCAACTCAGGTATTTGATTTATCATCCTCTGTTTTCTAAGGAGCATCAAGAAGAAGCTGAGTTGGAAGCAGAGCACCCAGGGTTGGAATCAGCACTCAGATATTGGATATGGGAATCTCAAAAGGTAGCTTACCTGCACTGTCACAGTGCCTGCTCCTATTTACTTTCCCATGATCATATCTCCTCTAATTTTACTTTTGCTTTCTCTTCCACTTTTAACTACTCTTGTGAAAATATTGAGATCAACTAGATAATCTTTGATAATTTACTTATTTTATTTTTAGCTTGTTAGCAACTTTAATACCATATGCAAGCTGAATTCTCTTTGTCATGTAGCATGGCAAATTTTATTACAGGTCCAAGAATTTAAAAGCTATAGATCTTTGGGTAACCATTATTCTACTTACCAAAAGAAACTCAATTGTTACTTCCATTGGAAGGGGAGAGGGAAAAGAAAGCCAAGAAGAATTTACTTAAGGATTCTAATGGGTTGATATATAATATATGCTGAACTGTGACATTATGTTATGGCTGTGACCTAATTTTTTTCTTCTCCCTTTGGGAGTTGTTAGTAGAATAAGATCAATCATACTTGTGTATTATTTCTTAATTCAAGTGCAAGGATTTCTCAATTTGTTAGATTTTTATAAATATTGTTATTAATATGTTACTTTCAAATTACTAAAATATCATCCTGAATTCTAAAGTGTTAATTCTAATTAAATGCTACACTAATATAAAGCTTATTGATGGGTCACACTCAAAAATATGCATTTTAATGTTTAATGTTTAAAATGTTTTTAATGGTTAAAATCTATGCAAAATTAACAAAATTAACAAAAATATTTTCCTAACACAAATAGCACTAGATTAAGCAGAGTTAATTAGAAGAGAGAAGACAGAATTAAAATACAATACAATACACAAATATAGAAAGGAAGAAAAATAAACCTTTGTCTTATTTTTCCTCCAGCTATTTTTTTTTAGCAACTCAGGAAAGCTATAACCATAAAACGTCCAATGGACAGTAAGACACAGTGTTATAGTTCTTTTGCCCTCAAAGATTAAGTTATAATGAGAAATCACACTTTTAGGACTTTATAGAATCAGGGTGACCTGAAGTACAGGACTACATAATTCCTAAACCTTCCAGTTAGAAGGCTTTTTCTAAAAATGTCTAATCCATGAAAGGTGAGTAGTCAGGATTTTCTATAAATAATGCATTTCCATCAATGAGTTCAAAACAAATCCAGATTCTAAACTGTTAGAAAAGTTGAGTTTTGGTAGAAAATTTTAATAAAGATTATAAACCTTACTTGAGACTGCTTACACTTCAATCTGTGGGGATATATGTTACATCTTACTTTAAAAATTTATCTGTAAGCGAAAATATATCTAATGTATTTAAGGCATTTTAGGCTATTTTCACACTCTATACAATTTTTTTAATTCTATAATCTGAGGTCTGAGCCAAAATAGATCGATATATTCAGGTTAAAAGAGAAAATCATCAGCACAACGTTTTACTTACTCTCTGATCAAAAACTTTAGAAAACATTTGTAAATCACACAACTTCCAAGGTTTTCACACTTTGTAATACCAAACATTTAAGACTCAACAGAGCATCCTGAATGGTAGTTATGATATGTGAGTAATTAGGATAGCAGGAGAGAGTACCTTTATAAGAGGTTCTGGGACTTCTTAAGGTCATGTGGATATATTACATTTTCTCTGTGATTCTTTTTAAAGATTTATTTAATTTTACAGAGCAAAGAGGGAGAGACAGAAATAGAAAGGCCTTTCATCTGTTGATTCACTCCCCAGATGGCCACAGAGACAGGAGCTGGGCTGTGCTGAGACCAAGAGCCAGGAGCAAAAAGCCAAGAGATTCTTCTGGGTCTCCCACATGAGTACAGGGGCCCAATCACTAGGGCCATCCTCTGGTGCCTTCCAGGTGCACTAGCAGGGAGCTGGATCAGAAGTGGAACAGCCAGAATCGAATCATCACACATTTGGGATGCTGGTACTGCACGTGGTAGCTTAACCCAATATCCCACAATGCTGGTCCCGGATAGGTTTTCTTTCAGAGCAGAAGCTTAATAACTGCTGGAAAATTACAGTTATATGGACAATTCTATTTGGTGAACTTTGTCTCAGAGTATCTATATAGAATAAAAATATAAAGTTATCATAGAGGATAGGAACAAAAGTCAAGGAGCAGTATAATAATTATTCAGTTTCATCTCTACTGGTTCCTATTGTCATAAAAGTTCAACCAAACAATTTAATTATTGTAACTGGATCTTTCGTATTTTTACTGGCTGCTATGGCTTTGACACACTAACAGCTACGACAACTAACTGTTGAAGTGAATTGGACACTATGAGAAACAATGAATTGATCAGCCCTTGTCCTGACTGTCGAGGAACTATTTAAACTTTATCTCTTTTAGTATTTTTTTTTGTTCTACTTAATACTATTGGTTGAGCTCTTTACTTAACACACAATTATTCTTAGGTGTTTAACTGAAAAGTGATCGCTGTTAAATATAATAGTGGGAATAAGAGAGGGAGGAGATATACAGTTTGGCACATGCTCAATTGGACTTGCCCCAAACAGTAGAGTTAGAAACATGCCTGGGGATTCCAATTCAATCCCATCAAGATGGCATCTCACTAGCCAAAGTGATCAGTTTAAGTTCACAATTGATCATAATGATAGGATTAAGGGTCAAAGGGATCACATAAACTAGACTAGTGTCTGCTAATACTAACTAACTGATAGAACTAAAAAGGAGAGAATGATCCAACATGGGAAGCAGGATACACAGCAGACTCATAGAATGTCAGAGGTCCTACACAACACTCTGGCCTCAGAATCAGCCCCTAAGGCATTTGGATCTGGCTAAAAAGCCCATGAGAGTATTTCAGGCATGCAAAGCCAAGACACTGTGGAAAAGGAAAACAAAAAACAAAACAAAAAACAAACAAACAAAAAAAAAAACACAATGAAAGATCTCTGTGAGTGAGATCCCAGCAGAAAGAACAGGCCATCAAGGAAGGAGGTACCTTTCTTTGAAGGGAGGAGAGCACTTCCACTTTGACTATGGCCTTGTCTAAAGAAGATCAGAGTTGGCGAACTCAAAAGGATTCCATAACCTTTGCTACTCATGACAAGAGCTTAGGGTGATTACTGACGCCATAAACAAGAGTGTCAATTGTTAAATCAACAACAGCAGTTACTGTGCATCTTCTCCCCGTGTAGGATATCTGTCCTTAATGTGTTGTACTATGTGAATCAATGGTATAACTAGTAATCAAACAGTACTTTACACTTTGTATTTCTGTGTGGGTGCAAAATGTTGAAATCTTTACTTAATATGTACTAAATTGGTCTTCTGTATATAAATATAATTGAAAATGAATCTTGATGTGAATGGAATGGGAGAGGGAGCAGGAGATGGGAGGGTTGCCGGTGGGAGGGTAGGTATTGGGTAGGGGGAAGGTACTGTAGTAATCCAAAAGCTGTACTTTGGAAATTTATATTTATTAAATAAAAGTTTAAAAAAAGAGAAAAAAAAGATGTTCAAAAACTGAAAGAATAATTTAATTTTGCTGGATTTTTCTAAGGAAGCACAAACAGATTGATCTACGTGATCTATACATTTGTGGCCTGGAAATAAAATGCATATACAATACATATCATGATCCACATATATTTAATGCATATTTACTTCTTGTACCTAGGAAAAATAAAAATGCCATATTATAGTCTTGTATAATCTACTAATTTCAAGCAAATTCTTAAAGATTTAACTGTATGAGAGATCTCAGAATATTTATTAAAATAAATGAAGTAAAATCAGAAAAATCATACACTAACTTATAAAATGTTGGTAAAATGTTAGGAGATGCTGCATTAAATTCCAAAGCATCTAATGCTGGTTCTTATATTTATTTCTCATAAAAATGACTTCACTAGGGGACTCCTTGTTCTTTATTGTATGCTTTTTAGTATTGTCTTAATACAATACTATTTATCAAATAGTGTTCTTTTTATTTAATTATTTATTTATTATGTCCTAAGCAATAGGTTCAACATGTGAGGAACAAAGACGAAAAAATCATACAGTTAAGAATCCCACATGTAATGGGGAAGGGAAGATACATAAGTCATTCCAATGTATTTTGATGAATATGTAAAATATATGATTGAATTTAGCAGAGCCACTCATTTTATTTGAGGTCCACACAAACTTAAAGAGTATTTGAGTCTGTTAATAGTCCATAGTTGTATCTTGCTGAAGGGATGTATAAAGCAGAAGAATCCAGGTAAGAAAAGGAGGGAGGCCGGCGCTGTGGCATAGTGGGTAAAGCCACTGCCTGCAGCGCTGGCATCCCCTAAGGGCACCAGTTCATGTCCTTTCTGCTCTACTTCTGATCTATCTCTCTGCTATGGCTTGGGAAAGCAGTAGAAGATGGTCCAACTCCTTGGGCCTCTGCCATCTCCATGGGAGACCTGGAAGAGGCTTCTGGCTCCTGGCTTAGGATCAGTGTAGCTCAGTCATTTTGTCATTGCAGCCATCTGGGGAGTGAATCAATGGATAAAAGGCCTCTCTCTCTCTCTATCTCGCCTCTGCCTCTCTATAATTCTGCTTTTCAACTAAGTAAATGAAAATATTGAAAAAAAGGAAAGGAAAAGGAGGAGAAGAAAAATAAATTTATCATAGTTGAATGAAGTGGAGAAATAAATCACATGGGCAATTTGAGTAAAAGAAATAGAAATAATTGTTAACTGGCAATATGGCTAAAGAGGAAAAAGAGAAATTGAATATGGAAAGAAAAAGCATACAAGGAAAGCAACTACTACCCCTAGAGCTGCCCTCTGTGCTTAGAGGACCAAAAAATAAATATTCTAAATGAAGACCAGATGCTTATATAACAATTTTATTGGCTAAATTTGAAGATCTTGAAGTAAAGACTATGATGCCTAAAGGATTTTTTTAGAGTACTCTAGTAGCCTAATTAACAGATCATTACTGAAGGGAAGCTCATATGACATTTTCTGACATTTAATTATGTTCAAGGTATGGAACAATGCAACATAGTGTGTTGACAATTAAAACATAGATTTGAAAAGGTTGCATGCTACAGTGTAATTCGTCCTATTGTCCAAAAAAGCAGTTTAATAAAAGTCTTCCCCCTTAAAATGTCCAGTGCTAGCAATTAAAGTGAAAATAAAAATAATAAAATACATTCAAATTACTTATGTGACAAACATATTGATCTACATGAGAAATTAAAGACTCTCAAATCTGTCTTAAATATAGTATACTCTTGACACAACTTTGTGTACTGGTTGATGGGAAATAGCTCACTAGCTTTAGGATTGTGGCTAATTAAAACAGGAATAAAGAAAACTCAACTGCTCTTGAGTGTCTAAAGTTCCCAGTTTCCGATTCATTTCATTAATAGAAATGTCTATACTACATAGCATTTCAGCCTTTTGTCAGCAACTAACAGCTTTTAAGACCATCCAAGACAGTGAAAATCAGGATTCTTGAATACATCTCACAGTTTGAACAGCTGTTAAAAGCCTTTTCAAGGAAAATCATATTTAATTTTGACCTATTTTTGATAATCTAAAAATTTAAGTTATTTTCCACTTTGGCTCAATCCAAGGAGATTACATAGACTGCAAATGATAGGGGAAATGATAATAATTTTATTGTAAAAAATTCATTATGTTTATATACCACAGTTTCTTTACCCAGTCATCATTTATTCCCTGTCTTACCTATAATTCAATTGAAAGTATGTTATTGTAAAAATTAAAAGTAAAATAAGAAAGGAAGGAGAGAAGAATGTGGGAACGAGGGAGGGAAGAAGAGTAGGGTGGAAAGTATTATGCTCTTAAAACTGTATATATAGAATACATGATATCTTTTCCCTTCATATTAAAATATGTTTAAGTCAATATTTCTTTTCCTATTGTTTCACCTTTTCACAATTTCTGGATAATAGTCTAAGGTGTGTGTCAATTGAAAAAGGAACAAGTAAACTTTACCTACATAGTTGCTTATCTGTGTTAGATAAATCAAGGTGAATACTGGAGTCTAGTTAAATGGAATTAAGAATGGAATTAAAAAGTGAAGAGATATTTTTGAATATACAATTTCATTAAACAAGAACTCAGTTCATGTGATTAATGCGAAAGGCACAAGACAAGAATTAATGGGGATATGTTTAGGAATCAATGTGCAAAAAGCTGAATACAGAATTATCTGAGATATAACATAAGGTTTACTGAAATAAACATATGACCTGACATCTAGGGGAGGACATAAAACTCCTTTGTCCAAACTTTCACAATCTCATGGCTTGAGCTAGCTATATAAGAAAGGACTTCACAGATATCTCGTGACTTTATTGTTGCTTTTAGCCCTTGTTTATACTCCTGTGAAACTGTGGTCTTTATACTTTTTACTTGCTGAATGTCATGGTTAGTGATACATTAAGCTTTTGATTACAGAATGGACTCAAATTAGGTATTTACAAAAATTAAACAAACAAAAAAAAAGGAAAAGGGGAATTGAAAGGGGTAGATGGGGAGGGAGGGCATTGTGGTTATTGTATCTATGAAATACATTGTCTGTTCTCTTTACATTAATAATATTTTTTAAAAAATAAGGAACTTCAAAAAATTAATGGAGGGATTGCTGTGTGGCCTAATGGATATAGACGCCATCTGCAATGTAGCATCCTATATGCATGTTGATTCATGTCCCAGCTGCCCCACTTCCAATCTAGCTCCCTGCTAGTAGCCTGGGAAAGCAGCAGTGTTTGGGCCCCTACACCCACATGGGGACCTGGATGGAATTCTAGGGTCCTGGCTTCAGCTTGTATTCACTCCCAGTTGTTTTGATCATTTGGGGAGTGAACAAGGAGAGGGAAAATCTCTCTCTCTCTCTCTCTCTCTCTCTCATCTTTATCTATCTCTATCTATCTCTATCTCTATATCTCTCTATAACTCTGAATTGCAAGTAAATAAATACATCTTTTTTATTTGCTTGATTGTCTTGAATTTGGGACATTGCTCTTCTTCACTGGAACTTACACCTGGTTCTCAGGCCTTTGGACTCTGACTGGAAGTGTACCATAGGTTCCCTTGGATTTATACTTAATCGTCTGCAAATCATGAGACTTTCAGATTCCATAACAGCATGAGTCAAATCCTTATTTCATTATTACACAGACAGACACACATATATGACCATTTTGTCATATATATATATGTGTGTGTGTGTGTGTGTGTGCATATGTGTGTATATGTACTCATGTATTGGTTTTGTCTTTAATTGGGAGAATCTAGAATAATACATTATAAAATTAAAATTTTAAATTACGTTTTGGAGCTTATCTAGACAAATGAATTTTGAAACATTTTATATTTTTGATTTGTATCTTTATTGATTTACATTGTATCACTCTGGGTAAAATTCAATATTAACTCAGTTATGTTTAGTTGCTACCTAGATGTCATTGTACAAATCCTCTCTTCTCCACTATTAAATAAAAGCAATGTTAATTATATTCTGCCACTTCAAAAAGACTGATTTATCACATCATTACACAACTATCTTGCATCGCGCTTTGTATGGAGAATGGCACAGCTTGACAGTAACAAATTACAAATTACCCAACAATTATCATTGCAAGATACAGAGAAATATGTCTTCCACTTTTTTTTTAATTTCTCACTTATAGATATACTCATGATTACAGAGAAAATACAATGTAAAATATGTTTTTTATATAAATGATAAAAATTATATCTAGTATGAATGTTTCCAATTTTAGATGGTCCTGGAAATTATCCATACACAGTATTCCATTAACCAAATTAAACTTGAATTTAGTTATATTTCATAATAAGACATATGCTACTACTTGCATTTAATAGTTAAAAATAAAAAAGTAAATCCAAATATTTAGATTAAAAAATCACTGAAGGTTTCCATCATTTTACAACAGTATATTAACTTTATTAATTTGAAAATATAGTAAAATATATTTGAAATACATTTTCAAATGATTTGCTCAATGTATATAGTGTGATTTCCAGTTGATTAAAAAAAAACTAGTAATTGTTGAGTAGCTTTGAAAAATATTATACTTATAAGAATTCATCTGTGTTATTTGCTTTTATTTAATGCATCAGTCTAAGATAATTATTCTATTGACTAGGTATAGAATATTTTAATGGAAGCATTTACTTTTTATTTTGTGAAATTCACTCATTACCTTTGAGACAGCTCCATGATTATTTAGACACTGCCTAAAACTGCATATAAAACTGTTGTTATGGCAACAATACTAGTTGTGGTAAATCTTTCAGAATGTACTCAGTTGTACAAAGATCATACAGCTCTCCCTCTGAATCTGCATGCTCCACTTCCATGGATTCAACTAAACTTGGAATAAAAGTAATCAAAATGTAGCTGTCTGTATTGACCATGTACATATTTATTTATTTATTTATTTATTTATTTATTTTAAAAGTGGAGTTGCAAAGAGGCAGAGGCAGAGAGAGAGAGAGAGAGAGAGAGAGAGAGGTCTTCCATTGCTGATTCACTATCCAGATGTTCTCAATGGCCCCAACACGTACATATTATGTTTTGTCATTGTTCCCTAAAAAAAAAAAAAACCTGTTAACATAGTATCTACATTGCATTAGATGCTATAAGTAATCTAGACATGATTTAAAGTCCATAAGTCCATGGAGAGAAAATCCAATATGGCTGAGAAAAGAAGACCTGCACTTGCTTCTGCCACAGCAAAAAATAACACCAAAAGAAGGACTATGTTTTCTAGAAATTGAATGAGGGGACATTTCAGTAAAGAAGCAAAATGAACTGTAAACAGCACAGAAACTCTGGAATCCAGCAAAGGAGTGGGACAAAGCACAGTAGAGTTTGCCGATCTTGCCCCAAAATGGAGACACCATCTTGCTGGGAAAAGATAATCAGAAACCTCCAGCTTTTACTAAAGCTCAGCAGCCCTTCCCACAGGAGAATCTCGAAGTCCTCACTCACTTCAAATACAGTCCATAAAGCAGACTAGGGTCTCAGAAACTGCTAGGAAAAAAGGAATCCTCCTTGCCTTGCTCTGCCCCCTAAAGCCCTGGAAGCCTGCTGTGATGTTACAGATGCTGGTGAACTCCATTCTCTCTGGAACACAGCAAGTAGCATCATTGCCACCAAAGCCCCTGAACCAGAGCCAGGGAGTTTCACAGGACAGAGAGCAGACCCTTCAACATCCTGCTGCAGTGAAATTGCTGCACAAAAGCCCCAGAGCCACATTCACTTGCTTTTTGTCATTTAGGGAAATTATCCTCTGCTTCTTGGGGCTCTGACCAGCAGTAGTCAGTATAGAAGCCCAGAGGAGCAGTTCCCAGGACGACCTCTTCTGCACGTCTTCAACAGGGTACTGTGTGACCAGTGCTCAAACCTCAGCATCATCTTTGCATGCTCCATGAGTGCTTTGAGCAACATCTTCTGTGTCCTGCAGATCTCAGACGGGAGCTACTGATACTAAATACGTGGAGTAACTCACATTATTCTGTGGGACCTGGAAATTCCTGTCTGAATTTTTTTATTTCAGTCTGTCAATTCATAATCCCAAGCACAACTAGCATTCACCCCATGAGACGTAGGTTAGGATATCACTGCATGCTGTAGTTCTGGGGCTGTGACTATTGGTTCTCTAAGTCTCAGGTCCACATGCTTTCCCCTGTGAGGCCTGGGAAGTTCCTATCTGCATTATTCTGCCTTAGCCCAGCACTTCTTAGAGCTCAATCCCCAGTATAATGTACTATCACTGATTGGAAACTTGGCAAGTCACCCACAAGTCCTACAGCTGTGTAACTGTTCTAGAAGTCTCAGGGATACATGTGTTCATGCATGGGACTTAGGGAAGTTCTATCTGTGTCCCAATGCTCCAGGCTTGCCAAGTGGGATCTGAAGGTGAACCCACTCACATCACAAGCTTCCAGGCCATAGTTATCTATGTCAAAAGCCTTAGCACCTTTCATACTTCCCTTGCAGGACAAAGGTACAGCCCCCCCAAGCCCCACACGAGATCCCACAGCTTTAGGAACATGTTGAAGCCATCACAATCCCTAGTGTGACTGACACCCAACATTGTGGAAACTGGAGACACACTGGAAGTTCATGCATCTCTTCTAAGTCATGCTACTACCTCCATGAACTGCTGTTGATTAGAAAATGATAGCATCCATTGACATGGCTGATATTGTTTCAGTTTAATAAAATTCTCATGTGTTATACTTCTAGTTACACTAAAAGTAAAACAAAAGCAATTATCCTACTAAAAGTCACATGCCAAATTAAAAAAAAAATCAAACAATCTTTTACACCAGGTATGCAGACATTTAGCAAGGCAAGAAACATAAAGAGGCAAATAATGCATGATATCAATGAGAATTTCAATAAAGATAGAGAAATCATTAATCTATCTAAAATTTCACAACTGAAAACTTTAATAAAGGATGTAAAAATACAAATGAGAGTTCAAAAGAATAAACCAATTGAAACAAAGAATTTCTGATATTGGGGACAAGAATATTAGGAATAACCCAGTCCAGCAAAAATATATAAAAGAATATATAAAAAAATATATAAAAGAATTTTTAAAATAATTAGAAAAGAATGTTTAATCTGATTTATGAGAGATATCATTAAACAAACAAACTGGTACTATAGGGATACAATAAGAAGAAAGGAAAAGGCCCTGGGTATCTATTGAATGAAAGAATGAGAACTTCATAAGTCTTGAAACAGATGTGGATATAAACATATAGTAAATTCTAAAAAATCACAGGTAAACTCAACCAAAAAAAGATCTTCATAGCATGTTATAGTGAAATAATCAAAATTTAAGAAAGAATACAAATGGAATCTTACAAACAGTAAAATAAAAATGTCATATTTTATATAAAGAAAAGCCCATGAGACATATGGCAGATTTCTCAGCAGAAATCTTACAGAACAGAAAAGAATGCAATGATGTATATAAAGTCTTGAAAGAAAAAAAAAATCCATCCAAGAAAATCATATCCAAATAAACTGTTCTTTAGAAATGATGAAGAAATAAAATACTTCCTATTAAATTAAATCAATAACTGAGAATTTATGGTGACCAGGAAAGCCAACAACACATTCTAAAAGGGGTCATATATTTAATGCAACCATAATGAAAACACATGACAGTACAAAATTCACTAACACAATAGAAATGCAAAACAGAAAGAGAAACAGAAGAGAATGCAACCTTATCATTACAGAATGCTACAAAAACAAAAGAAAAATAATAAGGCAGAAATAGATACTATATGTGGTAATCAACAATGAACTACCAAAAGTGGAGTTAATTCTTTTTTTTTTTTTTTTTGATAGGCAGAGTTAGACAGTGAGAGAGAGAGACAGAGAGAAAAAGGTCTTCCTTCCATTGGTTCACCCCCCAAATGGCCACTACAGCCGCCGCTGTGCCGATCTAAAGCCAGGAGCCACAGCAGAGATCTGTACAGGAAGAGGAGAAACCAGGACAGAACCAGTTCCCCAACCAGGACTAGAACTCGTGTGCCGGCGCCACAGGTGGAGGATTAGCCTAGTGCGCTGTGGTGCCAGCAGAGTTAATTCTTATATGTCATCATTAACCTTCATGTTCACTGGGTTAAATTCCTCATGCAAAACATACAGATTGGCTGAATGGATATAAACAAGACCCAACTGGATGCTGCTTCACTTCAAAGGTAAAGATACACTTAGATTGGAAGTAAAGGGTTGAAAAAATACATTCCATACAAACAGAAACCAAAATATGTGAAAGTAGCTATACTCATGTCAGTTTTAGCTGACTTTCAATAAAAAAACTATTAAAAGAGTAAAAAGAACATTGTGTGTTGATATGAGGACCAACTCTGCAAGAATATGCAATAGTGCATGTATACAAAGCCAACACAACTAAAAATATATGAAACAAACTTTATTAGACTTAAAGTGAGAGATAAACTTCAAACAGTATTAGTGAGGAACCACTACAATTGAGCAAGCCATCCAATCAAAATAAGTTTTTCACAGTTGAATTATAATATACAGACATTTACAGAACTCATCCAATATGCTTCTCATCATCATTGGAAAATTTTCTAGGATAGACCATATATTGGGCCATATATCAAGCCTTCTCAGACCACATAGGAATAACATTAGAAATAAACAAAAACAATAAAAAATTTACAAATACATGGAAATTAAACAATGTAATAACAAAATTAACAATGTAATAACAAAAATGGATCATTGAAGAAATTTAAAAAGTAAAAAAAAAGTGTTGAAACAAATAGAAATGAGAACAACATAACAAAATCTTTGAGATATAGCATAATCCACAGTAAGCAGGGAGTAGATAGCAATAAGTAAATACCTTAAAAATTAGAAAAATACAAATTACTAATATGAGGATGCATCTTATGGATTTAGAAAATAAGCACAAACTAGATCCAAAATTAACAGGAGGTAAAAAAAAACTTAAATCAGAAATTAAATACAATTGAAATTAACAAAAATATAAGAGATTGACTAATAATAAAAAATAAAAGATAGACCTTTAGTGAGACTAACAAAGCCAAACAAATGTCAAATAATTATCTTTAGAGATGAGATGAAATAGGAGACATTACAAATGTCATCACAGAAATACAAAGGATCATAAGAAACTATTCTAAAAGCCTATATGCTAACAAATGGAATAACCTTGAAGAAATGGATAAATTCTCAGATACATACAATCTACCAAGATTAAATCAAGAAGATTAATAAGATTTAAGCAATATAAAGCATGCAAAAAGATTGGAACACTAATCAAAATTCTCCCATCTAAGAAAAGTCTAGAATCTGATTTCTTTACAGATGAATATTATAAAACATTTAGAGGCAAAGTAACTCCATTACTTCTCAAACTATTGCAAAATATTTAAAAGAATGGAATACTGCAAAAACTCTTTTCATTGGTCCAATACCATTTGATACCTAAACAAAGATACAACATATAAAGAAAGTTACAAACCAGTATCATTGATGAAAATGTATGCAAATATTCTTAAAAAAAGTATTAGCAAATTGAATTCAACACTACACCGAAAAGAATATATATGATGACCAACCAGAATTAATTCCAGGAATGCAGTCTTTAACATTCACAAATCCACAAACATCATAAATCATACCAAGAGAATGAAGAACACAAACTACATGGCCATCTCAATAGATGCAGATAAACTATTTGAAATTCAACTTCACCCATGATAAAAATTCTCAAAAATTATGTATTGAAGGAACACACCTGAAAATTATACACACTAAATGCTAAACTCATAGCTAATAATATGCTGAGTGGCGGAAAATTAAGTGTTTCCCCTCAGATCTGGAACAAGCACGAAGTCCACTATCAACTCTCTTATTAAACTACCATTGGAAGTATTAGCAAGAGCTATTAGGGAGGTAAAAGAAATAAAAGCATTCAAAATGGAAATTAGAAAATCAAAATATTCATGTTTGTAGATGACATGGTTTTGTTAACAGAAAAGCCTAAATACTCAATCTGTTAAAACTGGTAAACAGGTTACAACATCAACACATGAAAAAGTAGCATTTATATGCTACTATAATTATTCCGCTGAATGAGAAATCAAGGAATTAATTCCATTGATAATAGCTATAAGATTTTAAGTATTTAGTAATAAATTTAACCACAGAATTGAAAGAATTTTATAGTGAAATGTATAAAATAGAGAAGAATGAAATCATCAATGGCACAAACCATGGAAACATGTCTGATGTTCAAAGATTGAAAGAATTATTTTTCTAAAGACATCAATATAACTTAAAGCAATCTATAGATTCAATTCAATTCTCAACAAAATAATAATCATATTCCTTCAGAAGTAGGAAAAACAAACCTAAAAGTTATATAGAACCAGGAAGGCCTCTAATACCAAGGTGACACTGAGGGAAAAAAAAAAAAATCTAGTGTCATCACAGTACCTTATTTCAAAGCATACTATAAACAATAGTAGTTAAAACAGCTTGGTTCTGCATAGAAATCACCATACAAAACAATGGTTTAGAATAGATAGCTTAGCAATTAATCTATATACATACAGTCAACTGATCTTTTACGAAGATGTCAAGAACATGCATTTGATGGTTGTTTATAACCCTTGTCTCTTCCTTGAGGAACAATGTTTTTCCTTCATATTATTTGCTGAACTCTTTTACTTACTGAGGGTTAACTTCATGATAATTAAACTGAAAACAGATCTGTGTAAAAATTAAGATGGGGAATCAGAGAGGGAGGAGGAAAAAGCTTGGAGTGTTAGTGGTGGTGAGGGGAGAGGATAGGGTGGGAAGTATCACTATGTTCCTAAATCTGTATATATGAAATACATAAAAATTGTATAACTTATATAAAATTAAAAACGCTTTAAAAAATAACATACATTGATAAAAGATAGTTTCATTCAAAACAGTTCTAACAAAACTGGATATAAATATATAGGAAAAGGAAATTAGATTCCTATTTCTCACCATATAGAAAAATCAAGGTGGATTGAAGACCTAAATGTAAGCTCTGAAACTATGAAATTATTAGAAGAAATCTTAGGTGGAGCACTTCAAGACATTAATGTTGGGAATGATTTCTTGGCTACGACTCCAAAAGTTCAGGCACGAAAATGAAAACTAGACAAATGTGATTATATCAAACTCAGAAACTTCTGCAAAGCAAAGGAAACCATCAATTTTGTAAACAGACATCTGACAGAATAGGATAGGAAATATGTGCAGGCTACCTATCCAACAAAGGATTAAGATCAGAATGAACACACAATTCAAAAAATCAACAACAACCAAAAATAATCAATCTAATTAACAAATAGGAAAATAATAAAATTTCTCAAAGAAGATATCTCTCAAAAGAAGAAATACTACTGGCCAGCAAGTCTATGACAAAATATTCACTATCACTATCAATCAGGGAAAGCAAATCAAAACCAAAATGTGGTATCACCTCACCACTTTTAGAATGGCTATCAGAAAACAGAGATTATCAAATGCTGTCGCAATGTGGAGGAAAATGAACATCAAGGCACTGGTGGCAGAAATGCAAGTTAGTGCAGCCATAGTAGAAGACAGTATAGAGAGTTCTAAAAGCAGCAGATGTAGAACTAACTGCCTGTGATCCATGACTCCCACTACTGGGTTTACATTCCAACATCATTAAACCAAAGTGTCACAAGGATACCTGCTCCATCATGTTCATCAAAGCACTACTCATAATGGCCAAAATATGGAATACACAAAGTTATTTATAATCAGATGAATGGAAAAACAATGTATAGTATATATACATAATGGAATACTATTAAGTCTTTAAAAAGAATTAAATTCCATGATTTAGGGGCCTACAACGTGGCGTAGCTGGTAAAGCTGCTACCTGCAGAGCCGACATCCATTATGGGTGCTGGTTCAAATCCTGATGCTCCAATTCTGACCCAGCTCTCTGCTATGGCCTGGGAAAAACTAGAAGATGGCTCAAATCCTTGGGCCCCTGCATCCACATAGGAGACCAGGAAGAAGCTCCTGGCTCCTGGCTTTGGATCGACACGGCTCCAGCCATTGTGGCTGGCTGGGGAGTGAGCCAGTGGATGAAAGATCTCTCTCTCTCTCTCTCTCTACCTCTGCCTCTCTGCAACTCTTCCTTTCATATAAATAAGTAAATCTTTAAAATAAATAAATTCCATGATTTGCAGAAAAATGTATGAAAATAAAGAATAGTATGTTAAATAAAATAAGAAAGACAAAGACTGCATATCTTTCCTCATATCTGGGAATTAAAAACAAACAAAAAGCAATGCTCAATTGGAACACAGAATGATGAACTAGAGTTAGTGAGGCTGAGTAGGAATTAGGACTTTGGATAATGAGTACCAAATCACAGTCAGATTGATGAAATAAGTTCCAAAGTTAGCAATAACCTAGTATTTGTATGAACAAATAGAAGAAACTCCAAGCCTCCAACAATTGCATACTGTCAAAAAAGGAAAATAACTGATTACCTTGTTTTGACCACTGTGCAATGCATGCAAGTATTGATATATTACACTGTATCTCATAAATATTCAAACACTTTATTAATAACTACATTTTTAAAGTAACACACAGGCTACATATAAATATCAGTCTATATAAATTTTATATAAGGAAATTGAGCCTCTGTGGATTTTAGTATTTGCAAGAGTTATTTTTGTAACTTATTTTTCTTAAAGATGATCATAATGAGAGACAAGTTCCTACAATAAGTTCAGATTTATATATTTATATATATGCATATATACACACATATATATATATATATATATGTGTGTGTGTCTGTGGGCATACATATATGATACATACATATATTTATAACTGAAGAACAGGATTTAGATGTATTGGTACATAATATGTATTGCTATGTTAAGGAAAAAATCCGTGCTGAAATACAGAGTATGTATGTATCTTTGATGTTCATGGATTTGGATTTTTTTTCTTTTATCTCATTATATAACATTGCACATTACATCATACCACTCATATAATTGAAGTCATCATCATGTCACCAATTGTAAAGAAACTACATAAATCAAATTTGTAAACTAAATCAAAATGGATATTATCTTGATAGAAAGATAAGCATTGTTAAAAGACCTTCAAAATCAACTTCAAAATTGTAACTGTTACTCTGTATCCAAGAAAATAGAATCTATTCAATATTCTTTGAAATACCTGTCAGCAGTTCTACATGATGCTAAACTAAAATATGTGACAAAATCCCTATTGACAATTAGACCCACAGCATACACAAATTACAGAAATTGTCTGACAGAAAATAGTTTTATACAAGTATTTTTAAAGTTTTATGTAAGGTGTACATATTTCATGTATTTCATATATGCAGATCAGGAGCATTCTTTCCACTCTACCCTCACACCCACATGCGCCCTCATGCTTCTTCCTGCTCCTATTGAAATCAGAGAAGACCCCCTAAAATTTACACTGAAATACGGCCCCTTAAAGTTCCCTAGAAATGCAATCCGGGGTGCCACATGTGCTACCCTAATTTGGGGTGCCTTATAATTTCACTATGGACTTATTACTAAATCCCTGATATTAATAAGCCCAAGAGGGTTCTTGCCTAATATTTATAGAAGAGTTCTAAATACCAGCACAGATAAATGAGGCAGCATGGTACGTTTTAAGCTTTTATTTAATGAGAACAATGCATAGGAGAGTGAGAGCCTTATTTAAGAGAGGGAGGTGAATAGGGGTTCATACCCAGCACCAGGAATCAGCCACATGGATGAGCATCTAGGCCAGGAAGCCTGGAGCACATAGCCAGAAGGCCATGCGCCCTGGAGGCACAGGGCCACAACAAGTCCCCTCCTAGCAAGAGGCCAGGGAAGAAGAGCCTGCCAGGCCACACCGCGTCCCGGCTTTTAACCCACTTCCAAAGGGAAGTGGTTAATTAACCTGATTGGCTGGTGGGCACCTTGGTGTGGCCAAGGAGGGGGATGAGGCCACACAGGGGCATGGCAAAGGTGTGGTCTTCCAGTTCACAAATCTAACAATTTTAACCTGTAAGTCTGCCTACTTCATTCCTCCCTCAGAGATTCCAGACCTTACTCTTAAGGGGATGTATCAATAAAGACTAGAAGGTACCTATAGTTGCTTGTTGGGAGCATATTGCATATTGCACCAGTTTACATTCCAACCAACAATGGATTAGGATATTTCTTTGTCTCGTTCTTGCAACATACTGTTTGAATTTGTATTGCTCACTCTCATCAGTACCAGGTTCCACAGGTACTTGTGAATAAACTAACTCTTGCTTGGTGAAAAAAGGATTTGAGTGCATACTCCCTAAGCTAACACATCATACCTCTATTTCTATGATACAAGATTATGTATTTTGCGATATTATTCCCTCCCCCGACCTGTTATATGCTATTGCAAAGAGTTGGGCTAAAAGGCAGTTCTGCTCCCCTATTCCCCCTTTTTGTTTTATAAGAGTGGCTTTTAAAATACCATTGGCACGCTCTATAATGCCCTGCCCTTGGGGGTTGTAAGGGATTCCAGTGACGTGACGGATAGAAAAGAGGGTTAAGAATTCAGCAAAGGCCTGCAAGGTGTACGCCGGGCCATTGTCTGTTTTTAGGGTGTGGGGAAGGCCCCAGTTAGCAAAACAGTGAAGTAAATGGTCTTGAACGGCAACCGCATTTTCCTTGGCTGCTGCCGTTGCCATGATGACACGGGAAAATGTATCTACTGTCACGTGAAGACAGGACTGTCGGCCACAGGGAGGGAAATGAGTCACGTCCATTTGCCAGATGTCATTAGCGCAGAGACCTCTGGGGTTGATGCCTTCTGATGGTCTAGGGGTGGAGGTAATGCACAATGGACAAGCCCGGATAATTTGAAGAGCTTCTCGCCTAGAAAGGTTATAATGCTTGCACAGAGTGCATGCGTTAACATGTCACTGTTTATGAAAAGTTTGCGCTTCTAGGAACGCAGAGCATACCAATGAAAATCTGGACAAAACATCAGCTTGGTCGGTTACCCTCTGCCATGGGCCCCAGGAGGTTGGTGTGGCCCCGGATGTGGACAATGTATACTGGCTGCCGTCTTTGTCACAAGGCAGTTTGAATGGTAGCTAAGTACTGGAACACTGTAGATCGAGGGGCTATGACAGCAGGATGATCTAAGCGACGAACGGCTTGCACTACATAGTAACTATCACTGACAATATTAAGAGGTTCATCATAAGTACATAAAACTTTTACCACAATTGCTAATTTGGCATGCTGAGGAGAGTTGGAATCTGTTACCATTTTTAACACCCCTTTATCACTGACCACAGCACCCGAGCCGCCCACAGCGCAGTCAGTGTAGACTGTTAACGCTCCAGTGAGGGGGCTGTCAGTCATCTTCCTATGAAATTGGAGTGGGGTCTCCTCACAGAATTTAAGAATCGGATTAGAGGGATAGTGATTATCAATACTTAGATTTAGTGTGGCAGCCTAGTATGCCCACTCCCAATTCTCTTGACACCAAAGCTCTATAACCTCTTTAGCCAACGGGAGCACAATGCCAATGGGATGCATACCTAAATACTGTACAGAGCGTTCTACAGCAGTCAGGGCCAAGGAACCCAAAGATTGAGAGAGTTGTAATATGTTGTGAGGCTGACTATGGGAAGGGTAGATAAAGCTTAGAATGGCTCCCTGCCATAGGGCTGCATAAGGGCGGTCCTTTACTATGTAGATAAGAATTAGCAGACTTTCTGCTAGGGTTTCTCCTTTGAGCCTCAGTTTGTTTCTTGGCCTTCTCCACCATCCTAATTGCTTGCAGACTCTCCGGATTTAGCTTACGGGGGGTGGTGGGGTGGGGGAGGTTAGGGCAGTGTCACCTTTAAGCAAGTCAAACAAAGGACTCAGCGCAGAGGTGGGTAACCGCACGTAGGGCCTAATCCAGTTTATAGAACCACATAACTTTTGCAATTCGTTGAGTGTCGTGAACTCTGAGTAGGCAATATGGCAATTCAAAGGGCTCACTCTGTTACCCTCAATTTTCAGACCTAAATATTGTAGGGTGTTACCTTCTTGTACTTTCTCAGGGGCTATGTGGAGATCCCATTTAGCTAAATTTCTACTTAAGTGAGTAAACATAAGTTTAGCATATTTATCTGTGGGAGCCGCCAATAAGATATCATCCATATAGTGGAGAATTTGGAACGCTGGGAAGGCCCTGCATGTAGGTGCTATAGCAGCATGAACATACAGCTGACAAAGCGTAGGGCTATTAGCCATACCTTGGGGGAGTACCTTCCATTCATACCAGTCAAAAGGGGCTGCATTGTTTGTGGAGGGGACTGAAAAGGCGAATCGTTGTCAGTCTGCCTTAGCAAGCGGTATAGAAAAAAAAAAACAATCTTTTATGTCCAAAACTATGAGGACCCAATCCTTAGGTAAGGCAGTAACCAGCGGCAGCCCTGGCTGGAGAGCTCCCATAGGCTCAATTTGCTTATGAATTGCCCTAAGGTCATGAAGTAAGCAGAATTTTCCAGACTTTTTTCTTATAACAAATATAGGTGTGTTCCATGGAGAAGTGGAAGGTCGAATGTGTCCTTTCTCTAGCTGCTCTCTGACCAGGACATGGACCGCAAGTAGCTTCTCTTTAGTAAGGGGCCATTGAGGAACCCATATAGGGTCTTTCTCTACCCATGCTATTGGGAGAGCTTGCGGTCTTACAATGGCCCCCGGGGAAAACCCAAGCCGCAGAGGTCCATTTGCCCAGCCGCCGAGATAGGCTGAGTGATCCCCTGCTCACACTTCCCCAGTCCTTTCCCTGGTCTGTAGCCTGCCCTTTCCATGATGTTCCAAGCCACATTAGGTTCATTAGTTAACTGAACCTGCAGTAATGTCAAGACGTCCCTTCCCCAGAGGGTTACGGGCACATCACAAATGTACGGTTGGAACTGCCTGGTGCGTCCCTCCCCATCTATCCAAGTAAGGACGGCTGTGCTACGTAGTGGCGTTACAGCTGTGCCTAGACCTACCAAGTTACCCTCTGATTCTTGTTGGGGCCACTTCCGCGGCCAATCTGTGCTGGCTATGATGGATACGTCAGCCCCCGTGTCTAAAAGTCCTCTAATCTGTTTGCCTTTAATTGTTAAGATATGGTCTGTGGTCCAGAGTCACAGAAAGAGCGGCTAAATCTCCTTGTTTCCCTCTGTTGTCCTTGGGACTGGGCCACCAGAGAAACTGCGCAATGGTATCCCCATCGTTGATTATGATGGGTCCGCTCTGGGCGCTGGCGAGAAGGAAAAGCTAATTGGCAGGAGTGGTAATCAAGCCAGGGGTAACCTGGAATCCTTTCTGTGGCTGCGTAGCTTTTCCTAAAATGATACCTACTCCTGGTTTTTGAGGTAGAGGCTCTTTGTTGAGGGGAACAGCCTGAAGGCCCATGGCGGGTGTTAACATCACAGGGACAGCGGCCGTCACTTCTCTCACCATTACTCGAAGTCGCTGTGGGTCTGAAACTGTGGCTGCCTGTGTTCGCGTGACGCCTTGGGTCGGGCCCCGGCAGCAAGGGCCCTCTGGGAGTTTTTTTGATTCCCTTTCTCAAATAGGGGATTCCCTTGCCGGTCCTTTTTTGAATAGCAGTCACTGGCCCAATGATTGCCTTTCCCGCATCGAGGCACATGCCCGGCTCCCTTCTTGGCTGACCCTCGGGAGCGCGGTGTCTGGGGGCCTTACATTCCCGTTTGAAATGTCCAACTTTGCCACAATTAAAACAGGCACCACCCCGATTACTGGCACCGCTGGCGCGCTCGTTCCGAGTCATGAACTGCGCCGAATACACCCCAGATGCTACGTCATCCTGCATATCTCTACAAATTTTCATAAAAGTTGGTATATCCTTGTGCTGCCAGGGGCACAGCGCTTCATGGCAATGCTTGTTAGCATTCTCGTAGGCCAATCTGCGTAGTAGAGGGGCCGCCTCCTCGGCATCAGCGAACAGATTCCTGGCTGCCTCATAAAGTCTGTTTACAAAGTCCGCATAAGGTTCATTGGGCCCTTGGAGAATTTTTGTAAGACTATATTGAATTTCCCCTTTTTTGGGTATCACTTTCCATGCCCTCATACCACAATCTTTAATTTGTTGTAGAAGTTCCACTGGGTACCTAACCTGCACTGCATCTGTATTAAAGTTACCAATGCCCAGGATCATAGCTCAGTCCAGTGTCTACGGGCCCCATCAGAATGAACATTCGCAGCGGCTTTGCTTCTAGCCGGATCCTGGAACCCCGCCTGCCAGAGGAGGTAGTCCCCTCCGGCGAGAACGGCGCACGTCAGATTGCGCCAATCATTAGGTGTAAGTCCCTGGCTGGCAAGCATGTCCAAGACTTGATAAGTAAATGGGGCCTGTGGTCCATACATGGTGACTGCCTTCTGAAGTTCCTTGAGCTGTGAAAAGTCTATGGGGCCCAGCCTCTACCCCCATTGGCATCCTCCGTGACTGGGAAGACTGCCTTTGGGTCCTTAAATTCCTTCCACCCTCTAGCACATTTCTTTCTCTTTCTCTCCTGACTTGCCGCATGAAACCCCCACTCTGGTCTAATTCTTAAGGAAGGAGGAGGTTGCCCTTTAGGCGGCAACTGAAGCAACTTGGGCTGACCAGCAGGCTGCTTCCTTCTCCTTTCACTGGTCCTTTTAACTCTGCCTCTCCCTTTGTCGGGGTCGGATGATGAATTGTCTGTATCAGATTCTGCCTCACTAGAGGAAGAGGAGAGCGAGGGAGTTATAGAGTTCTCTTTAACTAGGGCTTCACCATCGGACGGGTAGCCCGGTGGTGGCCCATCTGCCCACCATGGTTCTGGGGGCTCAGGCTTTGGTGGGGCTGAGGGCTCCAATACGGGCCTCATTTGTTCATTTTGTCTGGTAGCTTCCTCAGCCTCACTTTCTCCTCTTTGGCTATTGGCCCTGCTTTCCCTCTCAAGGCACTCAGATGCCACTAGCAAACACTGCACCACCTCCTCCTGATCACTTTCAAAAGCCTGATCAATACATCGCCACAGGCGCCATGCCTCTGGTGAGAGTTTCTTTCCCTTAAGATGTTTTCCCAGCTCCCTCCACCTTCTATGTGTTAGGAGGCATTCTTCAGTAAACCAAGGTGTATGGCTTCTTACATTGTCAATAAACTCAGAAATGTTCTGTCCCGCAACCGGCGTCCCGGCGCTTTTCAGCAAGGCCTTAATTTATCCTCTTTACATTCTTATACGACTGTGTATTCCCCATGGTCAATTTAAGAGGCTCCCAGGGCAAACCCTAGTCTCCCACGCCCTACACGTGCTAATCCTCCTCCCTTAACTCCCCACGGCTATCGGCCGTAGACGTCCCTCTTCAGAGGCTTACCTGTGGTTGAAGCGGATCCGAGTGTCGGCGGCCACTGGACAAACTAAGCAAAGACACAGTACTCGGTCCGTTCATCAGTGTTTAATGCCTTGAAGCCTTCAAGCCAAGGTAGGGAGCTTGGCGACAAGGGACCGGAGGCCGCCTCCTCGAGAGGCTCTTCAACCACCCGCCCCGAACACAGCAAGAAATGAGTATATATACCCCCAGCCCCACAAGCTCGAAAATAGTTACACAGAATCAGTATGGCCTAACAAACAAAAGGCTACATAGAATTCAAACAACAGATAACCTCAATAACATCCTGTTATGCAGTTACAGGTCTAAAACACCTGCATGTGCCTCTGAACAACAACTACAGGAAACAGGGTCAGGCAAAGGGCAGCCTCAGTTTGCTGCAGCTCATGTCAGGCATGAGCTCTAGCCCCAACAGAGAAAAGCATGGACGAGCCACAAAGTGAGCTTGTTTGCCAATGAGAAGTAGTAAGTCTAACATGCAGTGTTCAGCAGGAACGTGCTATGAAACAATTGTAAGACTGTCGTTTCAAGCATAAGCCTGATTACAGAAAGTGCAAAGAATCAAATATAGTCTTTGGTAATTTATAGAAGGGCTGTCAGAAACCAGCAAAATTTTTCAAATAGAGAGTAACATGAAAACATTTGCAGTTAGTAAAATTAATCCAGAAGATTGTTTGGAATATGGGTTGTCAGATCAAGTCTAAAGATAAGGGACCAAGACATAAAGAGGAACCTGCAATGGGACCAAGAAAGTTCTTACACTGCTTATATTATATTCTATATTTTGAAATGTATTACACAGCTATGAGATCACAATGTGTAGGTAGGAGGCATGTTACTTTTCCACTAATTATAGCCAATTTTAAGATATTTATAAAAGGGAATATTTCACTATTTTGAAATGTCTTTATGTCATTAGGATAATTTTAATATAGAGGTGACATGTGAAGAAACATGATACATATAAATGTAATACAATATTCAATTTCATGTAAAGCCATGAATTTGTAAGTAAATATATAATTGAAATATTAGTTTAACTAAGTCATAATCAACACTAGAAAACATTCTCTCCATAGAAAACTTTAAATTACTTGTTTCTATAGTAATCCTGTTAAGTATTCCTTTGTAAATAGGAATATATTTGTCTACAGAAAGGTTACAGTAAATGAATTTGGTGTTTGTTATTTTTATTTAACACTCAGAAATGTAAAATAGACTTCAAAACTTTTTTAGAAATAATAGAACAATTTCATCATATGCAAGTTACATATACGTGTATACACTGTCAATAAATAAGATTTTGTATACAATAAATATAAAATAACTCACTTAACTGCTTTGCTACTGACATATTATTTCAAATTTTTGCTTTTTAGAAGCAATATGTAATGAATAACATTGTTCCCTATGCATTTGCATACATATGGTACTATACCTGCAAAAAGTATATGAAGATGGAATGGCCAAGTCAAATAATACATTTAAAAAATTGATAGTGTTACCAAAAATCTCTTCAACTACATTGATTGTTCACCCAGGCTAGAAGTGTCTGTTTCTCTATGGATAGTCTGATACTTAGAATTACCAAGCATGTTGGGATGTACATTTTACATGATGCTTAAAATGCCATTTCAGACCTTGAATTCCATATTGCAGTGCATGGGTTAGAGTCCTGACTGATCCTGTTCCCAAGTTCCTGCTAATGCTCATCTGAGAGGCAGCTCAAGCAGTTTACTCCCCTCCGCTCACGTGGGACACCTGGGAATGAGTACTCAGTTCCTATCTTTGACCTGGCTCAATCCTGGCTGTTTGTGGTATTTGAGAAATGAGCCAGTAGATGGAAGATTTCTCTGTTAGTGTTTTTCTTTTTCTCTGCTTTTCAAATAAATAGACAAATACAATCAATCTTGCGCTTGCCATCGTGATGGGTCAAAATCTCTTACTGTTCAACATGCAGTGTCTGATTATGGAAGTGGATACAACATCTTCAGGGACTCCTGTGATGATTCTTTACCCAGTAATGCCCAGCTGAGGGGAATAACTTAGAGCTGAAACCAGTCTGTAGCTGCCCAAGCTATGCGATGTTAATGTGAAGAAGGCTTTTGCCATTGGAAGAGGAAAAGCAGGCTTCCAATTCATATGGAAGCACTGAAATAGCTAATAAAGACACAGATTTGCTTAGATTCTTTGGCTTTATCTGTGAAATTGCTTATATCTATCATATTGATTTTTTTTTTACGTTGTTAAATATATGATCCTTTGCTATATGAACTGGAATTAAATTTCAGAGTTTCTTCTCACTATTTTTACTTTGGCCAGTGGCACTTTTTCACTATATAAAAGTACAGAATTTTTGAGTAAAAATGAATATCATATTTGCCTTCTTAAATATTATGGCAATTTATTTATATAAAGGGAATAAATTTCATGCATTTCATATCTAGTTTAAGAGCCGGTGCTGTGGCGTAGCAGGTAAAGCCATCTGTTCAGTGCCAGCATCCCGCATGGGCTCCAGTTTGTGTCCTGGCTGCTCCTCTTCCAAGCCAGTTCTCTGCTATGGCCTGAGAAGGCAGAGGAAGACGGTACAAGTGCTTAGGACCCTGCACCTATCTGGAGACTCGGAAAAAGCTCCTAGCTCCTGGCCACTGATGGGCGCAGCTCTGGCATTTGCAGCCATCTGGGAAGTAAATCATAGGGTGGAAGACTTTCTCCCTCTCTCTGACTGCCTCTCTGTAACTCTGCCTTTCAAATAAATAGATAAATCTTTAAAAAAAAAAAGCATAATGATATTTTCAGACCTATACTTCTGTGACATTAACAAACACATTTCATTTTCTAAAAGTTAGGGCTCATTTAGCCATATTTTATTTTGTAAATTTACAGTAACATTTTAATGTCAAAATGTTGATCCTTCTGTTCTACATATTTGTGTGGGAGTTGGAAACTATTTTATCTCTAAATGATTAATCATTCCTAAAGCATAAAATTATCACTTTCTAAATATATATTTACTTATTTAATTATTTATTTCATGTGCAGAACAACAGAGAGAGAAGAAACACATGCGCGCGCGCGCACACACACACACACACAGGTCAATCTTCCATTTACTGGTTTATTTCCCAACTGCACAAAGCAGCCAGGGCTGGGCCAGGCTGAAGCCAGGAGCCAAGAACCCCATGCTGGTCTTCCGCATAGATGGCAGGGACCCATGTGTTTGTGTCATTTTCTGATGCTTTCCCAGGCACATTAGCAGGAGGTTGGATCCCAATATGCAATGCCAGCCTTGCAAATGTTGGCTTAGCCTGCTCTATCACAACACAGGCCCCTTAGGTTTTTAAAAAAGTCATTGCAAAAAATAAAGAAAATATGAAAGGAAATATCAGTATTAATATAACCTACTCTAGTTATTTAAGTACACTGAACTGCTTTTGCTATTCTGAATTCATACTATAATTTAAAGTATTGTGAAATGTATGCTATTAGATTTGTTTTTCAAATTGGTTGTCTGATCTTAAAATTTTGCTTTCTTACATTAGATATATATAATTTTAATTGGGCAATATTTAATTTCCTGACATGGAAAAAATAATTTTTACGTGAATAGAAATAAGAAAATACTACTGTTAGAAAGCATAAAAAATTTTCATGTAAATTATATCAGGAAAAAAAGGAGCCAAGATGTTAGCAATAGAGATTTTAATCATAGAAGTATCTGAGGAATATGAAATAATACTGCTCACCAGCGAAGCCTTATAGAAGCTTTGCTCTTTCCACAATTCTGATCTTGCGTAACAGTCATTTCTGTTAACTTAATCTCACCTACTTTTAAAGGATCTACAAGATATTCTTGATATTTACAACAAATGCAGTGATCTAGTGACATTTGACTGGGCTGTTAAAGTCAATCTTCTTTTTTCTCCTTTTAGGTTGATCAATCGTGGCAGAATCATTTTACAAATCTGTATCCTATAGAGCTGTAAGGAAGTACACATGCAACGACCACCCTCTGATTTTAGCTCATCTGCAAATTATGCTGTATCCAACCCTTCACAATTCCCTAGCAGTGCCATCTCACTGTCACTGGAAAGGGTTAGCAAATGATAAGGTATAACATACTACATGCTGAAAAGGGTACCGAGTAAGTTCAAGACAGAAACTAGTAAGCAATTAGGTGAAAAAGTTGTATATAAGCAAATTTTGTTTTTGCAATAACTGACTTCTAGCTCTCATATTGCACCCACATAATAAGTCAGCTATAGGAATAACAAGAATGGATAGTACTGTTACTACACCATATTCCTCATTTTTGAACAAACATGTCAAATACTAAGGAATAGAAAAACACTTGATTTGATGATTTAATTATACTAAATGGATTTTTTTGAAAGATGAGAAAAATTAAAGATTTGTTTCATTTATTTGACAGAATGACACACACACAGGAGAGAGAGAGAGAGAGAGAGAGAGAGAGAGAGAGAGATCTTCCTTCTGCTGGTTTACTCCCATAAAGGCCTCAGTTGCTAGGGCTGGTCCAGTCAAAGCCAGGAGCCACTCCATCAGGATCTTTCATGTGGGTGGCAGGGATCCAAATAATTAGGCCACCTTCTACTGCCTGCCCAGAAGCATTAGCAAGTCACTGGATTAGAAACACAGTAGCCGGCAGTGTCGCAGCTCAATAGGCCACCATGGCTCAATAGGCTAATCCTCCCCCTGCAGCGCCGGCGCACTGGGTTCTAGTCCGGATTGCCCCTCTTCCAGTCCAGCTCTCTGCTGTGGCCCAGGAGTGCAATGGAGGATGGCCCAAGTCCTTGGGCCCTGCACCCGCATGGGAGACCAGGAGAAGCACCTGGCTCCTGGCTCTTGGCTTCGGATCAGTGTGATGCGGTGGCCGCAGCGCACCGGCCGCAGCAGCCATTGGAAGGTGAAGCAATGGCAAAAGGATGACCTTTCTCTCTGTCTCTCGCTCTCTCTCTCTCTCTCTTTCACTGTCCACTCTGCTTGTCAAAAAAAGAAAGAAAGAAAGAAAGAAAGAAAGAAAGAAAGAAAGAAAGAAAGAAACAAACAAACAAACAAACACAGTAGCCAGGGCTGATACAAGTGCTCAGATAGGGCATGCTGATGTTGCAAGTGGCGGCTTAACCTGCTGTGCCACAACACTAGCCCTAGGGGGAAAAATATTAAACAAGGATTATTCCAGGGATGGACTCATCATTCTCCCCTTTCCCAAACTTCAAATCAAATCTTTCTAATTCCTATTACTGGATTCATTTTCTGTTTGCCACTAATTCCTGAAAACCTTTCACAGTGCTCTGGAACACACAATAATGAGTTATGTCCTCCCACATATCTTTAGGTACCTCTTTGCCTTTTACTAAAAGATTGTAATCCCATCATTTCTTGATGGCGGCAAGAGCAACAGCAACCTGTAGAAATTCCTTTGATCTATGGTCAGATCTCCATGGTACAAGACTCTTCTATTTGCATACATTAACTCTCCAGCTATCACTTGATTCTTTTCCTTTTCTTTTTGCACTGGTCCCAGGTAATTGAAGCTACCTTCAACACATTTGAATTTGTCTATCACTGGCTTTCCTCAAACTCACTGTCATCTTTACTATAGATTCTACATCGTTTTCCCAATTTCTTGTTATAGTGACCTATGTTTTATTTTTAAAATGCATCCAGAACAGTCTGCTAAAAACTTAAAATGTTGTGATAGTGTGCATATGCATTTATAACTGAAAATTCACAAAGTTGTACATTAAAAGATTCATTTAGATACATAACTGAATATATGCATATAAATGCACAAGGGTATTTTTAAATGTTTGCAAAAAATGGAATTAGAAGATGTGTTTAGGAGTGGGCATTTAAGATAAAACTTGAAATGACAATATTCCATACCAGAGTGTTGGGTTTGAGTCCCCACTCTGCTCCTAATGACAATTTCCTGCTAATACTCTCCCCAGGAAGCAGCAGGTGATGGCTCAAGTGATTGAATCCCTGCTTTGGTTTCCAGCTTCTGGTTTCAGTCTGGCTCAGTCACTGATGTAGTAATTTAGGGACTGAACCAGTTTGATGGGAAATACCTATGTGTGTGTGTGTGTGTGTTTCTCAGCCTGACAAATAAAATTAACTAATTAATTAATTTAAAACTTTTTCATAACACACGATTTCCACAAGCTTTTTGAAGCCCCCTCCCCCCCCCCACACACACACATACACACCCCTATAGTCAGGTAGAAAATTTACAAGCTCACACCCCACAGAGGATAAGTCAAGTTTATCTGTGTTAAAAAAATAGGACTTAGTGGTTAAAAATATTTCTCACAATATGTCTCTTTAATTTTAAGCTTTAAGAATTATTCAGAGAGTGAGAGAAATACACAGGAACCTGAGAACTTTATTAAGGAAGAGGGATCAATAAGATTAAGTGGGAAGCTCTGTACTGAAATCTCAGGAAGGAGTCTATAGTCCAGAGGCACAGGTAAGAGCAGGTGGCAGGCCCAGCACCCTCCCTACCCTCTTATCTATTTCCAAAATGGGAGAGGTTATGTAGCATGATAGTTAACAGTAACAAATTGCATTTTTCTAAATAGCCAGAAAAAGACTTTTGAATGTCTCTCTTTTTTATGACCTAAGAGTCCCACATGCTGCCCATCTCCTTTATCCTTAGCCCATTCCTATCTCTCTAGCTACATCACTTAGTATTCTCTAACTTCACAAATATATGGATTTCACTGGCCTCCTTATTATACCTATCCCATGTCAGGAATCTTCCTATGTTAGGACACTACAATTGCATTTTTTTTTTTATTTTTTGGGACATTCTTTCCCTAGATATTACAATGGCTAATTTTCTTCCCTTTTTGTCTTTACACAACTCCTAAATAAAATCTTTCCTAACATCCTGTAAGAGCAAAACACTCCCCTCTTTCTCCATTACTGAGTTTTATGTCTCTTTCTTCCTTACATGTTATGACTCTTTGCAACATTTATCATCATAGCTTATCCCTATTATGATGACTTCAGATGTACTAACTGTTTTATTTACAGATACATTCCAGAGTACAGAATATATACTTTTTGGTCAGCTCTCCATGGTACACATTCAATAACTTACTTTGTAAATACATAAATAGAAAATGACTTCTTATTTCAAATCATTAAAAGACAGCTTATTCTGTCTGAATCTAGTGGGACTTTCTATGAAGAGCACACTCTACATAAAATTACCTCTAGATTCACATACAAACTATTTATTTTTCAAAATCTAGGGAACTGGAAATTCACACAAGTTAGAATTAATTAAAATTGAAATATACATTTGGTCTAAGTAAGCTTTAATAAGCTAATATAATTTTTCATTGTTAGCAAAACTGAAGTCAGATTAGTAGAAAGTAGACAAACATTTTGGTTTTCAAATGAAAACTTCATATGAATACACATGAATAAACAAAACAAAAAGTCATAAAACATAAAGAATATAAGAATTCACCAAAAGATATAAAAATTTGGAATTAGTCTTCTCATTTTAAGGAAAGTCATGATTTTTGATTCCTGCGTTTTACTAATTTGATAACTGGGAAGCAGTCATCATCTGGCCAAAAGACTAATTTAATCATTTAGAGCTGACTGTCCCCATGGTGACAGCTATTTCGATATTGGCACATTTTTAGTTCTGTGCTCATAATTAATCTTATGCAGACCATTTTTACATAATGTGAATCTATTTCTTGCTTCTAGTAATTGCATATCTAATTTACTGTGAAAAGAAGAAGCCAATATTGCATCTGGTAAAGTAACTAAAAAGCAAAGCTGAAAACACTATCATCTAATGATTTTTATCACTTGGCTTTACTTTGTTAACTTTTGGAAATTTGCAACCATAGTCATTTTAGCGAAAACTTGAATTGCAGCTTTATCTTGGATGAGGAATTATGCTTTGACATTAAAGATTTTTTTTATTTTAAATTTCACACGTTTCTTATTGATACTTATGTAAAGGAAACAATTCAATAACTACTACTGATAGAAATCATCATGTTTATGTGTTTGTTTAAAAAATACTTCTTTCTATTTTTTTATTTTTAGCTAAAGCCCAAGGGACAAATATGGAATGGTGAAAACATTTTGAGCCGCAGTTGTAAAATATTGTAGAAGATGTGCTTACATCATTACAGCTATTTTCGCCTTTATTTGCATACTACAACAATTTGTAAAAATCATCTTTAGCATAATGCTGACTTCTCTGCATGTCAGCAAAAGACCCAATAAGGTTTGTTCAGTGAATATAAAAGATCACAGGCAAAGCCATAGATACTCTTAGACTGGTGACATGCAATTCATGCTAATAAAAATATCTTATATTGTAAACTACCTTAACTTTTCAGAATGTTTTATGTCAATTTCCTTATCTGGCTTTCTTACCTTTGATGTATCATCGAGTAGTAGAATAAAGAAATAATATATTCAGTTTTCTAAAAAATTGCCCTGCCAATAGACTAAGTAATTTGATATTATAAGCTTTCAAAAACTTTATGGAACATAGATATTGCAAAAAAAACTGTGCAATGATATAAATATGTTTGCACTAAAGTAATGTTGTGTTTCCACTTCCATAAACATTTGAGTTATGATTGTATATATTAAATTTTGTTAATGAGTATGACTAGTTGGTATTATTGTCTCAATCTCAAAATTGAGACAAAATCAGGATCTGTTTATTCTATAGACTTTAAGAAATACAACATTATATTTTGTTCTTCCTTTCCCTACAGAATCTCTAATCTGAATATTAGTTTTTATATTTCTGTTCTTCCTCTGCCACCCTAGCCCCTAATGAAACACCTCTTCTAAAATTTATTTATGAGATATTAAGATAAATAGCAGTGAGGCCATTAAGATGTTGTTAAGACTCTTCTCTCATAAATGGATTATAACATTCATGTGGTTAGTGGATTAATCGGTTATCTGGAGACTGAGTTACCTATAAAAGAGATTTGCTAATGTGTCTTTTGCACACCCTGGTTTTCAAGATGTCATACCCTATGCCACTTGACTCTGCCAATAAGAAACCTATCACCAGATGTGGTCCTTCAATCCCTCAATCTTGGACCACAACTGTGAAGCAAAATAAGACTTCTTTTTATAACTTATCAAGCCTGTGTTATTGTATTAATCACAAAGGAACATTGACTGGAATATCTCCTTCCAAATTTAAATTTTCTAAAAAATATTTTGAAATATATGAAACAACAGATTTCATATATGTATGCCCATAATTATATGCCCCACACTCCTTCGCTATTCAGTACTTTCTTTTTTTTTTTCATTTAATCTTTAATAACATACATCACAGGCTTGATCCTCCATTAAACAATGAATTCAACAAGTAAAAATAGAAATACCACTATTCTGCAGGAATAAAGACAATGGTATAAACAATAAGCAAAGGTCCAGCCATCAATTTAACTAATATGCATTACATTTTGTGTACTCTATATGTTCGTACAATTCAAAGAAACCATATTTGTCTTCTTCCTCTGGCTTATTATACCAAGCATAATGATATCTAATTACAACCACTTTGTTGCAAAGCAAAGAGTTTCATTCATTTTGTGGATAAGTGGTGTTCCATCATGTTTATGTACTGCATTTTCTTTATCAGTTGATGGACATCTGGGTTGATTTCATAACTTAGCTATTGTGAACTGAACTGCTGTAGACATGGGGGTTCAGATAACTCTTTCATATACTGATTTCATTTTCTTTGGGTAGACTCCTTTGGGATGGGTGGGTCATATGGTGGATCTTGTCTTCCATAATGGCTGTACTAATCTACATTCCCACCAGCAGTGTATTGTGATAAATTTTACTTGACATCCTCGACAGCATTTATTATTATTATTATTATTATTTAATTTATTTTGGATGATTTCTATTCTAACTGTGGTGAAGGGATAGTTTTTTGTGGTTTTTATTTGTATGTCACTGATGGCTACTGATCTTGAGTATTTTTTCTTTTTTCTATTGGTCATTTATATTTTTACCTTTGAAAAATGTTCACGTGTTCTGTCCTTTTTAAATTGGTTTTATTGATGTTGAGTTTCTTGAGATCCTTACATATGTTAGTTGTTAATCATTTATCAGAAAAATAGTTCACAAATATTTTCTCCCATTCATGGCTTACTACTTATACTTTCATCACATTGGATCATTAATCTACTTTGACTCTTGTGAAAGTTTATTTTCCCATTTTTTTTTCCTGATGAGAAAGATGGTTGTGATTTTCAAACCATAGGCAAATAGCAATATATTTCTTTTAATAGATGCTTTACCAGACTTCATGTGATACAGACTTATAAGAACCTCAAAAGAGATTCTCCACTAACAAAAATTCCTGATTGTTGGCTAAATTATAGTTGCTAACACTGTCTTGGTAAAGTCTTCATCATCCTGGTGGTCTTCTTCTCCTTCTCCTCCTCCCCCTCCTCCCCCTCCTCCCCCTTCTCCTCCTCTTCCTCCTCCTCCTCCTTTCTTTTTCAATTAGTTACAGTGAATAAGTTTCATAAAGACTTAACCTCATGGGAAGTGAAAAGCTCCAAATAGATTACATTTTAGGACTGGATACCAGACCTACATGTGTATTTGATATTTTATGTATAATGTCAATCTTATAGACTATGTTTGATTCTGATCTTATGTTAAAGTGTAGCAATAATAGAAATTAAGAAACCGCAAAAAAGCATTATGGTCTTACTTGAAGTATTTCCGAGTAAAATACAGGGAGTATCTTCAAAATTAATGTGAAGATATTTTATTTTTCTAATTGTTGATGAAGACTTTGTTTTGATATTTTACTTCTATGTGGATCCAGCCAAATTTTTTATTACAAGTAAGCACTTATATTTTCAAGTGAAATTCAAAGATGGACTTCTAAAAGACTCAATAAATGCACTAAAAATGTTACCCATGTTCCAGTATATCATTTATCACTTCATAAATTACACCTGTTATTTCTCAACAGTAGGAAATTTTATCCTATAATCCTTTTATAAAAAATGATAAGTAAACCCTAAATATCATATTTTTACTCAATTTGTGGTAACTAATATACAGAGCACAAAAAGTAATAATATTTGTGAAGCTAAAATTTTGAGATTTCATTAGTGTTTATAGCCCTTGTCTGTACTCCAGATCAGTGGTACCACTTGTCAAATTCTTTATTTAGTGATAGATTATGTTTATGATTACAAAAAAATAAAATTACATCTTTGTAAAAATTAAAAGAAAAATAAGTAAAGGAGGAGAAGGGATGTTATGATTGAGGGTGGCATGAAGAGTACTGTTGGAAGTACCATTATGCTCTTAAATATGTAATACATAATTTTTTTCCATTTACGTAAATTTATTTAAAAAGTAAACAAAGTCTCCTTTATTTATAACAAAAATAATTACCTCACAAAAAAGCATGCTGTATCTTAAGCAGTTGTTCAGTTTTGACAATTCATTTCTCAATATAAACACATAGTTTCTCACTATAAACTCATAGAAAGTTTTATTTGAGCATAGTTTCTAAAATAAATAATGCATTAATCCATCTCTATAAAAGTTAAAATAAGACCTAATTAATTAATTTGCTAATATTAAGATATAAGTTGTAGTTAGAGTTTGAATTTTAGTTTAATGTTCTAATTATGTATACTATCAGTATTATAAAGAGATTGTAAACACTTTTTGTGGGTTCCTAAGGTAATTTTGTGGTTATATCCTAATGTATTTTATAATTATAAGTTTATAAACGAATTTCAGACTCTTTTAAGCACTTAGTTCTATTCATTATGTGATACTCATAAATTTAAACAACAATTTTATTATGAAGTAATAAAACACAGTATTCAGTTTCATCAAGCATTGGTTCTTGATTTTAGCAATCCACTGAACAATTTATTTACCAATTTTAACTGGGCTGACACATAGGAAGGAAACTAGCCTATTTAAAATAAATATATTTTATAATAATTATAAATTATGTGTTGCTTGTTAAAAGTAAATCTGTAGAGGGATTCTAAGATGTCTAAAAAGAGAATGACATACTTCACTAGGCTAGCGATGGAGTGTGTAAAAAATGTAGAATGTGTACTCAGAGAGAATTAGAGAAAAAATCAGTGGAAATTCTATGGAACACTGTAGTTCTGTGTGAAAGGTGCAGATGTGCAGTATGAACATGCGCACAACACAACACCAACAGCTGAGGGGCAGAGCATGGAGCAATTTGGAGACAGAAGTGAGACCATACTGTAGCAATCCATGATGATGTAGCCAAAGGGACAGAATGGCATGAGTCTGGGCTGGAGCCCCAGTGGATAGTGGTTTCCCATGGACCCTGTGAAAAGTAATAGGGGCATGTTTCTCTCACCCCGTTCCTCCTACTATGGCATCTGCTACCATTTGGGGCTTTTGTGGAGGCTGTGGGAGCCCTCGTGAGCATGCAGAGCAACTGGCTGAGAAAGGACACCATCTTCTTGGCAGTAGTGGTGGCATTTGTGGAGGGAGGTCACCATTATGTCAGTGACCCTTGTGTGTGATCCAGAGATTTTAGCAGAGGGAGGACTTTGCAGTCCCAACTGACTTTGGGCCTGACTGAGAGGATTGACTGGCGAATGGGCAATCACACAGGACTATAAGGCACCACACAGGCTTGGGGCTCACGCTACCTAGATAGAGCTGGTTCAAGGAACATCTGCCACTCTTTAGACCAGGCAGTGTGGCAGGGCAAGGCATAATCTCTTCACCCAGTATATTAGCATTTGCAGGTGTAGCTGGGTCTCAGGGTAAACACTGGGTGTGGCTCCACATTCTAGGAGCACCTTGGTTGTCTGCGGTGGATCCTTGAAGTGGGAACCATGCTCAGAGTGAATTCTGTGTAAAGCATTTGTGTGGGTCATAAGGTGAGGAGATGAGTGTTGAATCCACTGGGGGCTAAAACCCAGGCACTGTTCACCTTAAAGAAAAGGAGGTGAGGGTATGATCACAACAACAGAGGTGAGAATTCCCCTCATTCTGTTAACAACAGGAGAGTTACCATGCCCAACTTGGGGGTTATCCTGGATACTAACCCTACATTGGAGCACTAAGCAGAGCTCCCTGGCCACATCCACCACAGGCCTCTTTGTATTCACTGAAATCACAGACATTCAACTAAGCCACAGAGTCATAGTTAAAAAATAAAAACTATCAGAGGATAAAAACCAACAAGTAATCCCACAAATACTTAAAAATAAATGAAGGAATTCAAGAAATAAGAACAAGGAAGATATCATAACCCCCTACCCAAAGGAACACAACAATATTTCAATATTAGAATGTCAAGATGAAGACTGATGAAATATCAGAAATAGAATTCAAGAGAGTAAACATTGGAATACTCAAAAGCAATTAGAAGCAAATCCACAAACCACAGAAAGCCGTATATAACATGAATGAAAAATTTTCCATGAAATTGAGATCTTTTAAGAAAAATGCAAATCAAAACCACAATGAAGTTACACCTCACCCCGGTTAGAATGGCTCAAATAAAGAAATCTACCAACAACAGATGCTGGCGAGGATGTGGGGAAAAAGGGACACTAACCCACTTTTGGTGGGAATGCAAACTGGTTAAGCCACTATGGAAGTCACTCTGGAGATTCCTCAGAAAACTGAACATAACTCTACCATACAACCCAGCCATCCCACTCCTTGGAAAAAAAAAAAAAAACTGTCTGCACCTTAATGTTTATTGCACCTCAATTCACAATAGCTAAGACCTGGAACCAACCCAAATGCCCATCAACAGTAGACTGGATAAAGAAATTATGGGACATGTACTCCATAGAATACTATACAGCAAACAAAACAATGAAACCTGGTCATTTGCAACAAAATGGAGGGATCTGGAAAACACCATGCTGAGTGAATTAAGCCAGTCCCAAAGGGACAAATATCATATGTTCTCCCTGATCGGTGACAACTAACCAAGCACCAAAAAGGAAACCTGTTGAAGTGAAAGGGACACTATGAGAAACAGTGACTTGATCAGCTCTTGTCCTGACTGTTGATGTACAATTTAATACTTTATCCCTTTTAGTATTTTTTGTTCTAGTTAATACTATTGGTAGAACTCTGTAATCAACACACATTTATTCTTAGGTGTTGAAATTTAACTGAAAAGTGATCCCTGTTAAATATAAGAGTGCAAATAAGTGAGGGAGCAGATGTACAATTTGGGGCATGCTCAATCGGACTTGCCCCAAATGGTGGAGTTAGAAACATGCCAGGGGATTCCAATACAATCCCATCAAGGTGGCATGTACCAATGCCATCTCACTAGTCCAAGCGATCAATTTCAATTCACAATTGATCACACTGATAGGTCTAAGAGTCAAAGGGATCACACAAACAAGACTAGTGTCTGTGAATACTAACCGATAGAATAAAAAATGGAGAGAACGATCCAACATGGGAAGTGGGAGACACAGCAGCCTCATAGAATGGCAGATGTCCTAAAGAGCACTCTGGCCTAAGAATCAGCCCTTAAGGCATTCGGATCTGGCTGAAGAGCCCATGAGAGTATTTTAGGCATGGAAAGCCCAGACACTCTGACTTAAATGAAAGATCTCTGCGAGTGAGATCCCAGCAGAAAGAATGGGCCATCAAAGAAGGAGGTACTTTTCTCTGAAGGTGAAGTGAGGAGAGAACTTCCACTTTGACTATGACCTTGTCTAAATAAGATCGAAGTCAGAAAACTCAAGAGGCTTCCATAGCCTTGGCAACTCATGACAAGAGCCTAGGGAGATTTCTGATGCCATAAACAAGAGTGTCAATTGTTAAGTCAACAACAGGAGTCACTGTGTACTTACTCCTTATGTGGGATCTCTGTCCTTAATGTGTTGTCCAATGTGAATTAATGCCATAACTAGTACTCAAATTTATGTTCTGTGTGGGTGCAAACTGATGAAATTTTTACTTAATATATACTAAGTCAATCTTCTCTATATAAAGATAATTGAAAATGAATCTTGATGTGAATGGAATGGGAGAGGGAGCAGGAGATGTGAGGGGTGCGGGTGGGAGGGAAGTTATGGGGGGGGGAAGCCATTGTAATCCATAAACTGTGCTTTGGAAAATTATATTTACTGAATGAAAGTTAAAAAAATTTTAAAAAAAAGTTAAAAAAAGAAAAATAAAAATGAAATTTTAGAAATGAATGATTTAATAGCTTTTAAAAAAAGTCATCAGAAACTCTACAAGCTAGGAGAGAATGGTAGGCATAGTTCAAGTCTTCAGAAAAAAACCCATCAACTCAGAACACTGTACTCTGCAAAGCTCTCATTTACAAATTAAGGTGAAATAAATGCCTCCCATAAAAGCAGAAATTGAATTTTTCACATCTCATCCAGCCCTACAAAAGATGCTTAAGGATGAGATAGACAAAGAAAAGGAGAAAGATGGTCGTCAATATAGAGTTGTGAAGGCATACAATCTAGAGTATAAGTAGAAAAGAAATCCAAATTAAACAATAGGAATATTTATGGATAAATGGCAGAGCCAACTTGTTACTTATCAATGGCCACTTTGAATGTAAATGGCCTCAACTCTAGAGTGAAAAATAAAAACTGGCAGAATAGATTAAAATACAAGTTCCAGATACAAAGAAACATGCAGAATAAAAGTGAAAGAATGCAAAAAAGATATTTCATAGTAAAGAAAAGCAAAAAAGGACAAGTGTAGCCTCCCTAATAACAGGAAAAAAAAAAACTTTAACACAAAAACTGTTAAAGGAGTCAAAGAAGGGCACTATGTAATGATTAAAGTATGAGTTCAACAGGAACACAGGGCTATCATAAGTGTATTTGCAAACTATCATAGGGTGCCTGGCTATTTAAAGGAAAAGTTCATGGATAAAAGGGGAGACATAGACTCAAATACAATAGTAATAGGACTTCAACACACCATTATCATTAATGGATAGATCAACTAGACAGAAAATCAACAAAGAATCAAGAGTGATGTTTGAAAATATGGACCAAATGGACCTAACTGATATCTAAAGATCTTTCATCCACAATTGCACAATACACATTCTTCTCATCAATGCATAGAACATTCTTTAGGATAGACCATTTATTAGGCCATCAATCAGGTATCTGTGAATTCAAAAAAATCTATATCATATCATGCATCTCCTCTGACCACAATGGAATGAAGCCAGAAATAAACCAGTCATGGATCTCTAGATTATGTGCAAACACATGAAGGCTGGACAACACACTCCTGCATAATACTGGGTCACAGAAGAAATCAAAAGGGAATACAAAAATTTCTGGACAGGTGGCTCCAAGATGGCAGAATAGGGAGGGAGCTCACTGATAATCCAGGAAAAGATAGTTTAATAGAAGTGGAGATAGTGTAGTCTCAGGGAAGAGTTAAGGAAAAAATGGCAGAGGAAACACTTCGGGAATTAGAGGGACATGGTGGATCTATGTGGACGGCATGGGTGCCCACAGTTCAGGAGCCCAGCTATCGAGAATCTCCTCTGCACCAGCACTGGAAAGAGAGGTGAAGTGAAACCATAATAGCCCTAGAAACTGACAGAAAAGTGGCAGGAAGAACCTAGAGGGAACAAGGCTTGAAGCCCTGTGAGGGGAAGTACACCAGCCTAACTAGAGGAGAGAAAAAAATAAAAGGTGTGATTTGGACACGATTCTTTCTCTCCACTCACCTTACAAAGGCATGCAAGACAATAAAGCAGGCAGCATTTTGCACATACATAACAGCTGTGCCAGCTCTGGGCTGTGCCCGCCCTCATCCAAACAGAACAACCCAGCTCTGGATGGGAGTAATAACAGGAGACTAAGACCTAGTGAATGTGTGGAGCTTATGAACCAGGACTGTGAAAAAAAAAAAAAAACTGACGGTGTATGGGAGAACTCATGGTGTGACTGAGATTTGAGTAGTCTCAGTGGGAGCCACCACAATCTCAGGTGGCATCGGCTACCTGGTGAGAGACATTGCAGGGGAATCTGAGTTTACACTGAGGACTGCACAGATTATTTGTGTGGTCCTTGGGACAGAGCAGAAAAATACTATACCCACTGGGGCTAGCACTCAGGCACTGATTGCCATCAAGGAGAAGAGCTCAGCTAAGCAGAATTACTTCCCTTCTGAATTAAAAAAAAAAAAAAAACAGAGAGATTTACCATGCCAAACCTGGGTGTGTCACCTTTGACACACCCTTAACACTGAAGAAGTGAACAAAGCTCTCTGGCCACACCCACCACAAGCCTCTAGAGATTCACCAAAAGCAGACAGTCCACTTAATCTAGAGTCATAGTATAATGAGAAAAGCCACCATAGTGGAAAAAAAAAAAAAAAGAAACCAAAGAATATCTCCACAATGTCAAACAACAAACGCAAAAACCAAGGAAACGGGAACAAGGAAAACATCATGATGCTCCCAAAAGATCATGACACTCCAATACAATATTATGAAGATGATGAGACTGAAGAAATGCAAGAAACAGAACTCAAAAAATTTATAAGAACATTCAGAAGTTAGCAAAAACAAATGCATGAACTATTGAAATCCATGTAGGACATGACAGAAAATCTCTCTCATGAAAATGAAATCCTACAGAGGAATCAAAATGAAATGAGGAATTTAGTATAACATGAAAATGAGATATTGAAGAGAAATCAAAATGAAATGAAGAATTCAATAGAATAAAAAACACATTTGAGAGCCTTAAAAATAGAATCAGTGAGGCAAAAGAGAGAATATTAGACTAAGAAACAGAACACAGGAAAATATACAGTCAAACAAAAGATAATAAGAGAAAATTAAAAATCTAAAAAATATTGTTGGGAATCTACAGGATACTATTAAAAACCCAACATGCTGGTTCTAGGAGTTCCTGAAGGCATGGAGAGAGAGAAAGGATTAGAAGGCCATTTTAGTGAGATACTAGCAAAAAACATCCCGGGTTTGGAGAAAGAAATGACATCCAGGTACAGGAAGCACATAGAACTCCAAATAAACATGACTAAAAGAGAACCTCACCACTACACATTGTAATCACACTCACCACAGTGAAACATAAAGAAAAGATTCTAAAATGTGAAATCAAAAATGTCAGATTTCTCTCATAGGATCTCCAATTAGACTCACAGCAGATTTCTCATCAGGAACCATACAGGCAAGAAGGGAATGGTGAGATATAGCCCAGGTACTAAGAGAAAAAAAACTGCCTGCCCAGAATATTATATCCTGCAAAGCTCTCATTTGTGAATGAAGGTGAAATAAAGACCTTTCATAGCAAACAGAAATTGAATTTGTCACCACTCCTTCAGCCCTACAAAAGATGCTGAAAGTTGTGTTACACAAAGAAACACAGAAACACGGCCATCATACGAAAGAAGGTAAAGGAAGTAAATCTCCCAGTAAAAGATCACAGGAAGTTCAAAGCATATATTAGAAATATCTTTGGAAAAATGTCAGGGCAAAGTCACTACTTATTAATAGTCACATTGAATGTAAATGGCCTCGACCCTCCAGTTAAAAGACACAGACTAGCTGAATGGGATAAGGAACAAAACCCATCTATTTGCCACTTACAAGAAACACATCTTTCCAACAAAGACGCATTCAGACTGAAAGTGAAAGGTTGGAAAAAAGATATTCCATGCCAACAGAAACCAAAAAAGAGCTGGCATAGCCATCTTAATATCAGACAAAATAAACTTTAACACAAAAACAGGTAAAAGAGACAAAGAGGGGCACTATATAATCATTAAGGTATCAATTCAACAGGAAGATGTAACTATTATAAACGTATATGCACCTAATTAAATGGAATCGGGTTATTTAAAAGATATGTTAAGGGACTTAAAGGGAGACTTAGACTTCAATACAGTAGCATTGGGTGACTTCAATACTCCACTTTAAGCAACAGACAGATCAATCAGACAGAAGATGAACAAAGAAACATCAGATTTAATCAACACTACAGACCAAGTGGATCCAACAGATATCTACAGAACTTTTCATTCTACACTTGAAGAATACACATTCTTCTCAGCAGTACATGGAACCTACTATAGGATGGACCAAATACTAGCCCATAAAGCAAGTCTCAGGAAATTAAAAAAAATTGAAATCACACCATGCTTCTTCCCAGACTACAGCAGAAAGAAGCTTGAAATTAACAACTCAGAAATCCCTACAGCATATGCAAACACATAGAGACTGAACAACATGCTTCTGAATGAACACTGGGTCATAGAAGAACTCAAAAGAAAAATCAAAAACTTTCTGGAAGTAAATGAAGATAACAACACAACATATCAAAACTTATGGGATACAGCAAAAGCAGTGTTAAGAGGAAAGTTTATAGCAATAGGTGCCTTCCTCAAGAAATTGGAAAGGCACCAAACAAATGAGCTATCAATGCATCTCAAAGATCTAGAAAAACTTTAGCAAATCAGACCCAAAACTAGTAGAAGAGATATAATTAAAATTAGAGAAGGAATCAACAGAAGTGAATCCAAAAAGAATTATAAAAGATCAGCCAAATGAAGAGCTGGTTTTTTGAAAAAATAAACAAAATTGACATACCATTGGCCCAACTAACTAAAAAAAAAGGAGAGAAAAGACCCAAATCAATAAAATTAAAGATGAAAAAGGGAATGTAACAACAGACACAACAGAAATAAAGATCCTTCAGAAATTACTACAAAGAGTTGTATGCCAGCAAAGAGGGAAATCTATCAAAAATGGTTAGATTCCTGGACACATGCAATATACATAAATTGAACCATGAAGACATAGAAAACCTAAACAGAACAATAACCATGTGAGAAATTGAATCAGTAATAAAGGCACTTCCAACAAAGAAAAGCCCATGACCAGATGGATTCATTGCTGAAGTCTACCAGACATTTAAAGAAGAACCAACTCCAATTCTTCTCAAACTATTCAGAACAATTGAAAGAGATGGAATCCTCCCGAATTCTTTATACGAAGCCAACGTCACCTTAATTCCTAAACCTGAAAAATATGTAGCAGAATTACAGACCAATTTCCCTGATGAACATATATGCCAAAAAATCAATAAAATATTGGCCAATAGAATGCAGAAACACATCAGAAAGGTCATCCACCCAGACCAAGTGGGATTTATCGCTGGTATGCAAAGATGGTTCAATGTTTGCAAATCAAGCAATGTGATACACCACATTAAGAAACTGCAGAAGAAAAAAACCTATGATTATGTCAATAGATGCAGAGAAAGCATTTGATAAAAAACAACACCCTTTCATGATGAAAACTCTAAACAAATTGGGTATAGAAGGAATAATTCTCAATACAATCAAAGCAATTTATGAAAAACCCACAGCCAGCATCCTATTGAATGGCAAAAACTTGGAAGCATTTCCTCTGAGATCTTGCATCAGACAGGGATGCCCACTATCACCATTGCTATTCAATATAGAACTGGAAATTTTAGCCAGAGCTATTATACTAGAAAAAGAAATGAAAGGGATACAATTTGGGAAGGAAGAAGTAAAACTATCCCTCTATGCAGAGGATATAATTCTTTATTTAAGAGATCCAAAGAACTCTACTAAGAGACTATTGGAACTCATAGAAAAAGCTGACTTTCCCCAAATGGTAGAGTTAGAAACATGCCAGGGGATTCCAATTCAATCCCATCAAGGCGGCATGTAGAAATGCCATTTCATTAGTCAAAGTGATCAATTTAAGTTCACAATTGATCATACTGATAGGTCTAAGAGTCAAAGGGTTAACATAAACAAGACTAGTGTCTGCTAATACTAACTGATAGAATAAAAAGGAAGAAAATGATTCAACATGGGAAGTGGGAGACACAGCAGACTCATAGAATGACAGATGTACTAAACAGCACTCTGGCCTCAGAATCAGCCCTTAAGGCATTCGGATCTGTCTGAAGAGCCCATGAGAGTATTTCAGGCATGGAAAGCCAAGACACTCTGGCAAAAAAAAAAAATCCTAAATGAAAGATCTCTGCAAGTGAGAACCCAGTGGAAAGAACAGGCCATCAAAGAAGGAGGTACCTTTCTCTGAAGGGAGGAGTGAACCTCCACTTTGACTATGACCTTGTCTAAATAAGATCTAAGTCGGCGAACTCAAAAGGCTTCCATAGCCTTGGCAACTCATGACAAGAGCCTAGGGAGATTACTGACGCCATAAACAAGAGTGTCAATTTGCTAAGTCAACAACAGGAGTCATTGTGCATTTACTCCTCATGTAGGATCTCTGTCCTTAATGTGTTGTTCAATGTGAATTAATGCTATAACTAGTACTCAAACAGTATTTTACACTTTATGTTCTGTGTGGGTGCAAACTGATGAAATCTTTACTTAATATATACTAAATTGATCTTCTGTATATGAAGATAATTGAAAATGAATCTTGATGGAATGGGAGAGGGAGCAGGAGTTGGAAGGGTTGTGAGTGGGAGGGAAGTTATTGGTGGGAAAAAGCCATTGTAATCCATAAGCTGTACTTTGGAAATTTATATTTGCTAAATAAAAGTTAAAAAAAAATTTCGGCAAAGTAGCAGGATATAAAATCAATGCAAAAAAATCAACAGCCTTTGTATACACAGGCAGTTCCACAGCTGAGAAAGAACTTCTAAGATCAATCCCATTCACAATAGCTACAAAAACAATCGAATACTTTGGAATAAACTTAGCCAAGGATGTCAAAGATCTCTACGATTAGAATTAAAAAATCTTAAAGAAAAAAATAGAAAAGGATACCAAAAAATGGAAAAATCTTCCATACTCATAGATTGGAAGAATCAATATCATCAAAATGTCCATTCACCTAAAAGCAATTTATAGATTCAATGTAATACCAATCAAAATACCAAAGACATTCTTTTCAGATCAGGAAAAAATTGTTCAGAAATTTACATGGATGAACAAGAGTCCTCAAATAACTAAAGCAATCTTGTACATCAAAAACAAAGCTGGAGGTATCACAATACCAGATTTCAAGACATACTACAGGGCAGTTATAATCAAAACAGAATGGTACTGGTACAGAAACAGATGGATAGACCAATTGAACAGAATAAAAACACCAGAAATCAATGCAAACATCTACAGCCAACTTACATTTGATCAAGGAAAGCAATTCCTGGAGCAAGGACATCTATTCAACAAATGGTGCTGGGAAAACTGGATTTCCACATGCAGAAGCATGAAGGAAGACCACTACTTTACACCTTACTCAAAAATCCACTCAAATTGGATTAAAGACCTAAATCTATGAACTGATGTCATCAAATTATTAGAGAACATCGGAGAAACCCTTCAAGATATAGGCACACTCAATGACTTATTGGAAAAGACCCCAGAGACACAGGAAGTAAAAGTCAAAATTGACAACTGGGATTACATCACATTAAGAAGTTGCTATATTGCAAAATAAACAGTCAGGAAAGTGAAGAGGCAAACAACAGAATGGGAAAAAATATTGCAAATTATACAATGGATAAAAGTTTAATAACCAGAATCTACAAAGAGATCAAGAAACTCCACAATTAACAAAACAAACAACCCACTTAAGAGATGGGCTTAGGACATAAATAGACATTTTTCAAAAGAGGAAATCCAAATGTCAACAGGCACATGAAAAAATGTTCAGGATCACCAACACTCAGGGAAATGCAAATCAAAACCACAATGAGGTTTCACCTCACCAGTTAGAATGGCCTACATACAGAAATCTACTAACAACAGATGCTGGCGAGGATGTGAGATAAAGGGGACACTAATCCACTGTTGGTGGGAATGCAAACTGGTAAACCCATTATGGAAGACAGTTTGGAGATTGCTCAGAAAACTGAATATAGCCCTGCCATGCAACCCAGCCATCCCACTCCTTGGAATTTACCCAAAGGAAATTATATTGGCAAATAAAAGAGCTGTCTGCACCTCAATGTTTATTGCAGCACAATTCACATTAGCTAAGACCTGGAATCAAACTAAATGCCCATCAACAGTAGATTGGATAAAGAAATTATGGGATATGTACTCTATAGTATAGAATACTATACAGCAGTAAAAAAAATGAAATCGGTCATTTGTAACAAAATGGAAGAATCTGGAAAACATCATGTTGAGTGAAATAAGCCAGTCCCAAATTGACAAATATCATATGTTCGTGACAACTAACTGAGCACTTAAAAGGAAACCTGTTGAAATGAAATAGACACTATGAGAAACAATGACTTGATCAGTCCTTGTCCTGACTGTCAAGGAACAACTTACTATTTTATTCCTTTTAGTATTTTTTGTTCTACTTAATACTATTGGTTGAACTATTTAATTAACACATAATTATTCTTAACCATTTAAAATTAACTGAAAAGTGGAATAAGAGAGAGAGAGATGTACAGTTTGGCACTTTCTCACTTGGACTTACCTCTAATGGTAGAGCTAAAAACGTGCCAGGGGATTCCAATTCAATCCCATCAAGGTGGCATGCACCAATGCCATCTTACTTGTTAAAGTGATCAGCTTAACTTCATAATTGATCAAAAAGATGCATTTAATGTCAAAGGGATTACATAATTAAGACCAGTGTCTACAAATAATAATTGGTAGAATTAAAAAGGGGAGAATGATCCAACATGGGAAGCAGGATACACAGCAGACTCATAGAATGGCAAATGCACTAAACATCACTCTGGCCTCAGAATCAGCCCTTAATGCATTTGGATCTGGCTAAAAATCCCATGAGAGTTTCGCAGTCATGGAAAGCCAAGGAATTGTGGCAAAAAAAAAATGACCTAAATGAAAGATCTCTGTGAGTGAGTTCCCAGCAGAAAGAATGGGCCATCAAAGAAGGAGGTATCTTTTTCTGAAGGGAGCAGAGCACTTCCCCTTTTGCCACGCCACAGCTGTGATACCCACGTGGCAAGATGTTGCTGCGTCGGGGATCTAAGGCTGCAGGGTTTTGAGGTGAGCGCTCTGTTGGAGTGGGGCCTCAGACGGTTCCTGTGCAGTCTATGGTTGTAATGACCCCCGCCTCACATTAGGGAAGCCGAAGACTGTCCTTGCTAATTTTGGGGACACCGTGTCTCTGCTCTGTTGATGATCTCATTATGCATTATCTACCAGCTGTGTTTACACTTTACTGCTTGCTCTCACAATTATCAGGAACAAGAAAATAAAAAAAAAAAAAAGAAGTTAACGTTTCCCATAAGATTGTGGAGAAATTCAAACAATCTTTGCCCCTCTGTTTACTAAAGCTATTTACGAGGGAGCTAGGAATGCAAGTCAAAACATATCATTAGGTTCCCATTATAGTGACAGAAAAATGTTAAGGTTGCTCAGGGATTATCTCCAAGTATCTAAAGGCAAGCAAAACTTTGGGTAGTAATTCCCCTAAACAGTTCATAAAACGAAACTAAGCCAAAGGTCAATTCTCATCCTCAGTAAACGAAACTAAGCCAAAGGTCAATTCTCATCCTCCGTAAATTGTCTAAAAACAATGTCCCCACTATGTTCCTCATAAAACCACTCATATGACATCATTGTTTTAACTCATTTTGTCAACCTTTGTGATAAAAGTTTTACATTTACCTGTAGCATTGTCCTTTACTATATAAACCCAAGCCTTACTACAATAAATCGCAGCAGTAACATACACATAACATGTGTGTCTGTCTGTCATTTCCCCGCCGATTCCTGATTCTCCTACGAGCCTTCACCCCTTGTTCTCCCCGGTCTGTGTCTCCGCGAGAGCCGGTCCGCGGCACCCTTTTACTATGGCATTGTCTAAATAAGATCAGAGTTGTTGAACTCAAGATGCTTCCATATCCTTGGCAGCTTATGACAAGAGCCTCAGGTGATTACAGATGTCATAATTAAGAGTGTCAATTATTAAATCAACAATGGGAGTCACTATGCACCTACTCCCCATGTAGGATCTCTGTCCTTAATGTGTTGTGCTATGCAAATTAAGAGTAAAACTACTACTCAAACAGTACTCTATACTTTGTGTGTCTGTGTGGGTGCAGTCTGTTGCAATCTCTAATTAGTACATACTAAGTCGATCTTTATATAAAGATAATTGAAAATGAATCTTGATGAAGAATGGGATGGGAGAGGGAGTGGGAGATGGGATGGTTGTGGGTGGGAGAGAGGTTATGGGGGGAAAAGCCACTATAATCCAAAAGTTGTTCTTTGGAAATTTGTATTTATTAAATATAAGTTGAAAAACATAAAAAAAATTCTGGAAATGAATGCAGATGACAGTACATCATATTAAAATGTATGGGATATAGCAAATCAGTCTTAAGTGGGAAGTTTATAGCAATTGGTAACAACAAGAAAAAATGGTAAGGTACCAAATAGATGAGTTATCTCAAGGATCTACAAAAACAACAACAAAGCATACCATAAATTAGTAAGGAGAAAAAATAATTAATATGAGAGAAAAAATAAATATAATTGTAATAAAAAACATAAAAGATCAGTGAAAAGAGTTGTTTTTTAATGAAATTTATACACCACTGGCACAAATAACCCCCCCCAAAAAATGAGGGGAAGGACCCAAATCCATAAAATCAGAAATTAAAAAGGAAATTTAACAACAAACCCCACAAAAATAAAAAGAATCACCAGAAATTGCTACAAATAACTGCATACCACAAAAATGGAAACCTAGAAGAAATGGATAGATTCCTGGACATATACATTCTACCAAAGTGAGTCATGAAGACATAGAAATCCTGAACAGACCAATATCCCAAATGGAAATTGAAGCAGTAATAAACACCCTCCCAACAAAGAAAAGTCCAGGACTGGAAGTCTTCATTCTTGGATTCTAACAGACATTTAAATGATAATTAAATCTGATTCCTTTCAAGCAATTTAAAACAATTGAAAGGGAAGGGATCCTCCCAAACTCCTTCTATGAAGCCTGCATCACCCTAATTGCTAAACCAGAAAAATATCAACAGGAAAAGAGAACTATATACCAATATCCATGATGAGTATAGATGCAAAAATCCTCAACAAAATAGCTAATAGAATCTAACAACACATCAGAAAGATCACTCACAAGAACCAAGTGGGATTTCTCCCTGCTATGCAGGGATGGTTCAACATTCACAAATCAATAAATGTGATCATGACATTAACAAACTGAATAATGAAAATCATATAGTATCTGGATAGAAGCAGAGAAAGTATAAACTATAAAGTATAAACTATTTCATACTTTCATGATGAAAACCTTAGGCAAGTTGGTTATAGAATGAAAATTCCTCAATACAGTTAAGGTAGGTGATGACAAATACAAGGCCAGCATCCTTTTGAATGGTGCAAAGCTGGAAGCATTCTCCCTAAGATCCAGAACCAGACTCTCACAATTGCCCACTCTCACAATTGCTATTTAATCCAGTCCTAAAGTTTTATCCAGAGCATTTGGCAAGAAAGAGAAATCAAAGGAATACAATTGGTAAACAGAAAGTCAAACTATCACTATTTGCAGATGAAATGAGTCTATATATACGGGATCAAAAACTCTGCCTAGAGACTTTTGGAATTCATAAAAAGATTTGTAATATGGGAGAATATAAAATCAACACACAAAAATCAATAGCCTTTGTATAAACACAAACAATGCCAGAGCTGAGAAAGAACTTTTAAGATCAATCCCATTCACAACAGCTACAAAAAATAAATACTTTGGGCTAAATTTAACCCAGGATGTCAAAGATCTCCATAATGAAAATTACAGAATATTAAAGAAAGAGGTAGAAGAAAACACAAAAAATGAAAAAAATCTTTCATGTTCATGGACTAGAAGAATAAATGTCATCCAAATCTCCATACTATTGAAAGTAATTTACAGACACAATGTGTTCACAAAAAAAAATGCCAATGATATTCTCAGATTTAGAAAAAAAATGATGCTAAAATTCATATAGAAATACAGAAAACGCTGAATAGCTAAAGCAATCTTATACAATAAAAATAAAGCCAGAGACATCATAATATCAGATTTCAGGACATACTATGGGGCAGTTAATCAAAACAGCCTAGTACTCACCCAAAAACAAACTTGTTGACCAATGCAAAAGAATAGAAACTCCAGAAATCCACCCATGTATGTATAACCAACTTATTTTTGACAACGTAACTAAAAGTCAATGCCTGGAGCAAGAAAATCTCTTCAACAAATGGTGCTCTGAAAACTGGATCTCTGTGTGCAGAAGTATGAAACTAGACCCTACCTTACTCCTTAAATAAAAATCCACTGAAAACGGACCAAAGACCTAAATCTATGATCCAATAACATCAAATTACTAGAGAACATTAGGTAAACTCTGTTAGATGTTGGCATAGGCAAATACTTCTTGGAAAAGACCTCTGAAGCATAGGAAAGCAAAACCAAAACTCAAAAATGGGATTACATCAATAGGAGATGCTACTGAACTGCAAAAGAAACACTCAGCAAAGTCAAGTGTCAATTGACAGAATGGGAGAAAATATTTGCAAACTATATAATTGATTAAGGGTTAATATCCAGACTCTATAAGGAGCATAAAAAATTCAACAACAACGAAACAAACAATCCAGTTAAGAAATGGGCAAATGAGTTGAATAGGCATTTTTCAAGAAAAAAAAATTCAGAGAACAGCACTGTGGCTTAGGAGGTTAAGCCTCCAACTGCAGTGCCAGCTTCCCCTTTGGGGATCATTTTGAGTTCCGGCTGCTCTATTTCAGATTCAGCTCACTGCTATTGGATTTGGAGAACAGTGGAAGATTTTCAAGTCCTTAGTTCCTTCACTCACGTGGGAGGCCAAGAAGAAGCTCCTGGCTCCCTGCTCCAGCTCCAACCGTTGTGAACAAGTGGATGGAAAATCTCTCTCTTTCCTTCTCTCTCTGTAACTATGCCCCTCAAATAAATAAAGAAATCTTTTTTTTAAAGGGAGAGTTAATTCAAGTGGCCAGCAGACAAATGAAAAAATGCTCAGAATCACTAGCCATCAGGGAAACGTGAATCTAAACCACAATGAGGTTTCACTTCACCCAATTAGAATGACTCTTATACAGAAATCAAAAAACAACAAATGCTAACTAGAATATGGGGAAAAGGTACCCTAATCTACTGTTGGTTGGAATGTAAACCGGTGCAGTCACTGTAAAAGACATTATGGGGATACCTCAGAAATCTGAATACAGACCTACCATATGATCTAGCTCCTGGGAATTTACCCAAACCAAAAGAAATAACTATATTAATGAGTTATCTGTAGCCCCATGTTCATTGCAGCTCAATTCACAATAGTTGAAATATGGAAACGACCCAGATGTCCATCAATTGTTGACTGGATAAAAAATATGGTATATATACACCATGGAGTACTACAGAACTATAAAAAAATAAGAATGAAATCTTGTGTTTTGCAGTAACATGGATATGACTGGTAACCATTAATCCTAGTGAGATAAGCCAGTCTCAAAAAGATACCATATCTTTTCACTGATCTGAGGTAACTAACAGAGTACCTAAAATGTAATGTATTGGAGAAAAATGAACATTTTGGAATTCGATGATTCTTTACAGCTCTTGTTTCCTCTATTGAGGAATAGTGGTTTTTTTTTTTTCGTATTATTTGTTGAGCTCTTTTACTTAGTATAGGTTTAACCTTGTAATCATTAAATAAACTGAAAGTAGATCTTTGTAAAAAATAAGAGTAGGAATGGGAGGTGGAGGAAGAAGAAGAGTTGGAGCATGGTCAAAAAAAAGATAGTGTGTAAAACTTCAGTATGTTCCTAAATCTGTATAAATGAAATACAAGAAATTTTTATTTCTTAAATGAAATTTTTTAAAAATGTAAAAAAGTAAATATGTAAATTAAGTTCCTTGGTCATCATTTAGGTGCCATTTTTGAAATTTATGGTATTTATAAAAACTTATAATGTCCTCTTCTGATCTAAATCTTAGTCAAATATTTGGACAAGAACTTTAAATTGTCTGTGTTCATGCATGTGACTACATGCTTTCAGCCTTATGCCTTGTATCACACTAGAGTGACTAATGTTTCACAATTGTCCCCTTAGTAGGAAAGATGTATAACTCTCTGCTACTGTTTTTCATTAGTTGATCTTGGTTCCTTGTTTATTCAGCCATCCTTCCTAATTTTAATGTATAGCTTTCTGCTTCTGCACCAACATAGACCTTTCCATTTGTCACTTGGTTAAATTCCAATTCTCCTGATATCTCATGTTGGCTAGCATGAATTTTAAATTCAGTTAGCAGATTTTCTTTCTCAGTGTTCAACTCCAATCTGTGGCATGTTGTTTTATTTAATATACCTGTCAACATAGGATGCTCAGTGATAAATCACTGGTACATTTCTAGTCTATGCACTGTCATATCATATTCCAATTGGTTGGCTTCAAAATACAGCACATTGTGTTCGTGTTTATTTCTTAGGTGTGTATGATAAACTTTCTGAGTGATTCTTTCCTGCTCATGTACCAGCATGGGTCCACTAAAATAATTTGAACTACTGCATTTTGATGATTTTATTATCACATTAATTTTTGTGGCTTATAACAATTAGGAACTAGTGCTCATTCCACTTTATCACTATGAGTTTGACCTTTGGTGAAAGCATTGTTTTGTTTGTTTGTTTGTTTCTTACTTATGGCAATAAATAACTTTAGAACAAGCTGACAATGAAATCACTGGGGACCAAAGTCAGCCATAGTTGTAGACTGAAGATAAGTACATTTACACACTAGCAAGTTAATTTTTTACTTTAATTTAAATATTTACATTTCAATGTGTCTTTTTTTAAGATTTATTTATTTATTTGAAAGTTGGTGTAACACAGAGAGAGGAGAGGTAGAGAGAGAGAGAGAGAGACAGAGAGACAGAGAGACAGAGAGGGAGAGAGGTCTTCCATCCAGTTGTTCACCCCCCTAATTGGCCGCAACGGCTGGAGCTGCGTCAATCTGAAGCCAGGAGCCAGAAGCTTCTTCTGGTTCTCCCATATGGGTGCAGGGTCCCAAGGACTTGGGCCATCTTCTACTGCTTTCCCAGGCCATAGCAGAGCTGGATGGGAAGTGGAGCAGCCGGGTCTCGAAACGGGGCCCATATGGTATGCCAGCACTTCAGGCCAGGGCATTAACCCGCTGCACTATAGCGCTGGACCCTCAATGTGTCTTTACAATCCGTGTCTTTACTGCTCATAATTCATAGGGTTCCTGGACATGTAAGACATATACAACATGTCAAATTTTAAACCTGTACATTATCTCCTAAAAGTATGACAATGATTTCCCAATTTTAAGATCTATAACGTTGAATTATTTTATAAATGAATTATTTATTACATTTTTTTAAAAAGTGACTGCCAAATGAATTTTAATGCACTACAAATAAATCAAGATAAATGCATGAGATCATGTGAAAGTATCTGACATGCCTCAAAGGACAATAACTATTGTCTTTTTTTTTTAAAGATTTTTATTATTTTATTTATTTTATTTCATTTATTATTTGAAATCGGCTGGAACTGCGCTGATCTGAAGTCAGGAGCCAGGAGCTTCTTCCAGGTCTCCCATTAGGGTGCAGGGGCCCAAGGACTTGGGCCATCTTCTACTGCTTTTTTATGCCATAGCAGAGAGCTGGATAGGAAGAGGAGCAGCCGGGTCTTGAACTGGCGCCCATATGGGATGCCGGTCCTTCAGGCCATGGCGATAACCCGCTGCACCACAGTGTCGGCCCCAACTATTGTCTTTAAGGTGCACAATAATGTTGACTCTGTTCCATGCTCACAATAATAAGAGTTAACATTTTAATTCTAGTTCATATCAAAATGCATACATGCTTGGAAATAGTCTTTTGCTCATTCTCCAATCCAATCCAATTATCTTTTTTAGTAATGCTATAAAATTCGTTGAAACAACACTCAGATTTTGACATAGGTTTTTGTCGTTTTTTTTATTTTTCCAAAAGTTGTTTACAATTGCCAAATATTATATTAGGAACTTTTCACAGAAGCTTTATTTATGCAGCTGATTGATGGACATTTGGTTTGATTCCCTATCTTAGCCATTGTGAGTTGACCTGCAAAAACATGGGGGTACAGATAACTTTCAGATGCCAATCTCATTTCCCTTTGGTAAATACCCAAGAGTGGGATGGCTGGATCATATGTTAGGTCTATACTCAGATTTCTGTGGTACCTCCATACTGTTTTCCACAGTGGCTGTGCCAGTTACATTTCCACAAACAGTGGACCAGGGTGCCTTTCCCCCCTCACATCCTCACCACCATTTGTTTTTTGTTAATTTCTGTATGAGAGCCATTCTAATGGGGGTCAGGTGAAACTTCATTGTAGTCCTGATGGCTTGTGATCCTGAAGATTTTTTCAAGTGTCTGTCAGTCATTTGAATTTTAGCTCTTGAAAACTACCTGTTCAAGTCCTTTGCCCATTTATTAACTGGATCATTGGTTTTGTTTTGTTGTTGAATTTCTTGAGCTCTTTATAGATTCTGGATATTATTCCTTTTTCAGTTGTGTCATTTGCAAATATTTTCTCACATTCTGTCAGTTGCCTCATCACTTTGCTGACTGTTTCTTTTGCAATGCAGAAACTTATGTTTGATGTAATCCTCTTTGACAATTTTAGCTTTGATTGCCTGTGTTCTAGGGTCTTTTCCAAGAAATCTTTCCTTTGTCCATACATTGCAGAATTTCCCCAATGCTCTCTAGTATTTTATGGTATTGGGTCATAAATTTGTATCTTTTATCCAACTTGAGTGCATGCATTTTTGTAAGATGTAAGACAGAAGTCTAGTCTCATATTTCTGCAGGTAGAGATTCAAATTCCCCAGCATCATTTGTTGAAAACTGTCCTTTCTCCCACGGATTGTTTTTATTGTACATATACACTATGGTATACTACTCAGCTGTAAGCAAACAAACAAAAAAAAATGTAATCCTGTCTTTTGTAACAAGATGTGTGCAACTAGAAACCAATATAATTAGTGAAATAAGCTAGTTCCAGAAAGGCAGCTATATGTTTTCCCTGACCCAAAGTAAATATTAGGGTTCCTAAAATGTAATGTTTAGGAGTAAAATGGACATTTTGAGAGTTGATGATTGTTTATAGTCCTTGTCTTTTCTTTTGAGGAACTATTTGTTGAATTCTTTTAATTAATGTATGGTTGTCTATATGATTTTTAAGTAAGTGAAAAAAAACTTTGTAAAAATTAAGAGTGGGAATGTAAGAGGGAGGAGGAAGCAGGGTTTGAGCTTGTGTAGGAGGGAGGGTAGGCGTGGAAGTATCACTAACTTTCTAAATCTGTATATATAAAATACATAAAAATTTTATTACAAAATTTTAGAGTTTAATTTAACCATAAGTCAATGAATTATTCCATTTGAAAATGTCAAAGTATAAATGAACAAGTATGAATATGTTTATATATGTATAAAATGCATATACATAGATAAATATACACTTGTAATTTTTAAAAAGTATCAGGATCACCATTTTCCATGAACAATACTAGGCATTTTATCTATTTTTGATACTGGGAGCTGCATTCAATCTAACAATTTCTAAAAATTTCTGCAGAAATTGTTTATGACTTAGTTATGTGTCTTATTGAAAAATTAGTATCACTGATTATAGTATCTGTGACTTACATATTCATATTTCTTTTTATGATACATTTATGTGTAAAAATTGAGATAAAATGAAAATTTTCAATGATTCTATAGAATATAGTGAAATTAGATATTTAAAAATTTGAAAGGAATATTAGTATAACAGTGAATCCCAGGATAGTTCATTCTATCTACCTCAGTTCAAAAAATCTAAATATTTATCTATCAGGGTATTTACAAGAATCAAGGTTTATCACACAGTTCATTTGCAACAAGTATTTTAAAACACATTTGTTTCATAAAGGGCAAATTTCAAAAGTAAAATGCAATTGATGAAAATTATATAATGTTTCTCCAATCCTCTAAACACTTAAGCATTTGTATTATTGCTTGGTACCTTACTACACATTTTAGACTGTGAAACTTGAATATTTTAATTTCTTTTCTTATCCTAAAAATGCTTTTTGAGAGAATATTCTGTGGTACATGTAATATACATTACTGGAAAGTATAATTTGTGACTAATGCAAATAATCTCATAAGTGAAAGTTTTGATTATTGTTTAGGAGGGAAACGACAGGGTAACCAATTATTACAGGCACTTAAATATTGACGAAATCTGATGTAAAGATCAAAATAGAGTCTCTAAATGTCACAAATCTATTTGCAGTTGATCTCACTTCTCAATCAGTGTGACTCCTGAAACATCTTCCCATATTACTGATGGAAATGCTGAAAATAATGATGGTGTTGGAGAAGATTAAAAAACAGCACAAGGAGTCAAATATTATCAAGGTCAAAAGAAAACAAAAATGTGTAAGTCAGGAAAGAAAAGTCGGACATCTCAGTGTTAATGACAGGTTAGTATATCAGACTCTTGGGGCAGCCCTAATGAATGATACAGGCTCAGTGGCTTAAATAATCAAAATTTATTTTCTCACAATTCTAGAGGCTGAAAGTCCATGATCAAAGTATTAGTAGATTTGGTTTCTCTAAGGCCTCTAACCTTGGTTTGCCAGACCAGAATGCTACCTTCTTGATATTTCCTTTGATGGTCTTTTCTCTATGTGCTAACAATCGCAGTGTCTCTTCCTCTTTCTATTAGAACAACAATCCTACTGGATCAGGAACACATTCTGATGTCTTAATTTATTATATATTACCTTTTAAATGGCCCTTTCTACAGATAGAGTCACACTTGGGGTGAGGGTTTATTCAAATGTAGTATTTGTACTCAATAGAATCCTGATACTAGTATGAAACTAAAATGCTTCTTTGAAACAAGAATCAACACCAGTGGGCAAGAAAACTGTGCGGTCACTGAAAGTTATGGCACTGGAAATGGCTAGAATTCAGGTTCTATAAGAGAGGGAGGAGGAAGAGGGGTGGGAATGCAGGCACAGTGGGAAGAATAACATGTTTCTAAAGTTGTAATTATAAAGTATATGAAGTTTGTAACTTTAAAGCTGTATAGTTCTTCATATATTCCTATGGACTTACTTCTAAGAGTACAATTAAAAAAACTTCCCATGGGACCCCAAACCCATTTAGAATAGGTGGTAAAAATACCATCTTAAGTGTTAAAGTGATCATATGGATAGGGTTGAGTGACTGGTAATAATAATAGATAGAATTATAAAGGAATGAATGTTTCAATATGGGAAGCAGTCCACACAGCAGACTCACAGAATGACAATTGCTTTAAATAGTACTCTGACCTCAGAATCAGTTCTGAAGGCATTCTGGTCTGGCTGAAAAGCCCATGAGAACATTTCTGGCATGGAAAGCCAAAACACTGTGGAAAAAAAAAAAAATGACCTACATGAAGGATCTCATTGCATGAGACCACAGTGGAAAGTAGTAGTCATCAAAGAAGGATGCACTTTTATCTGAAGGGAGGAGAAAACTTCCACATTGCTTACGGTTTTTTCTAAATCCTGACAGAGTTTCTGGATTCAAAAGGCTTCCATAGCCTAGGCAACTCTTGCCAGGAGCTTTGGGTAATCACTGACATCATGCATAAGAGTGTTAATTGTTAAATTAACAACAAGAGCCACTGTGCACTAACTTCCCATGCAAGACCTCTGTCCTCAAAATGTTGTATTGTAATTATGTCTAAGTGCTCCCAAAATATGTATAATTCTCGGGTGCATCTTTAAATTTTCTAAAAAAAAAAAAAAAAAAAAAAAAGGTGGAGTGAAATTGACTACAAGATGCAATGATTTTGAGCAGCCTTTGTCTCGACTGTTGAACAGTTTTGTGTTGTTTTGTTGTTTTGTTGTGTGTGTGTAAATTGTTGAACTCTTTACTTAGTATAGAGTTTGTCTTCTTTGTATAAAAGTAATCAAAAATGGATTTTAATGGAGAATGGGACTGAGGATGGGAGAGGAAGGAGGAGAAGGGCCAGGGGAGTGAGTGGGAGTGCGGGTATGCTAGGAAGAATCACTGTGTTCCTAGAATTCTACTTGTGACATGCATGAAGTTTGTGTTCCTTAAGTAAAATGGTTCTTTGGGGGTGGGTAAAGTATAATAAGCATTAAAAAAGAAAAAAAAATAATATATTAGATGCTTACTTGTAAAAAAAAAAAAACACAAATCTCTGAATTCAAAGTATCCTTTACTATTTCTCTCCACTGATAGGAATGACCAAAAGTTAATTTTCTATTCAGTTGTTGAAATGCCTCCATTACTCCCTTTAATGAACAGATTAACTGATCCTTCAATGTGACAAACTAAGTGAGACAATCTAAGCTTTCAACAAGGTGACCAACAGAGAAATGGCCATTTTTGTGGATAGCTAAACAAAAGCAGCAGAAAAGAGGAACAAAATAAACACACTCTGAAATGACTTTGTTTCTGTGACATAAACTCAGTCTAAAATGTCTTTTAAGCATTTCAAAATCAAGTAGACAAATATGAAACATGTTTTTCAAAACTTGGTTTTGGTGTTTAATGATGGTGTTTGGATTAAATGAAATTTATCTGTCAGACTGATTTTAGGAAGAAGGATTAAAACTTGGTTTTACCAGAAAAGAAGCACCAGGATAGGAAAGATTATGTTTACTTTTTCCTATGACATTGTGTTTTACCAGAAGTGAGTCACAGAAAAACACCGCACACTGAGAATATGGAATGAGTCCTTTGTTAATCAGCAGATAAGAGCAGGCTAACGCCTCCAGATCTCTCTGCCCTGAGCAGAGGCAACTGCAGGTCTTTCAAAGCTGAAAACTACCATCTCAACTGGAGGAGAAGAAATAAGAACAAGGTACAGTGGAGTAGCATTTGGTCATCTTTGATTATGCCTGGCTTGTTGGCATAAATACAGCAGGGTTCACTTAACACCACAGAGAGACCTCTTGAGAAAGAACCAGTAGGTTTAGTCCCCATCTATTTTGTAGGACAACCTCTCCAAGACCTTACCTGGCTATGTAACAGATCAGTGGAAAATTAGAGGTGGCTAATGTCACCATATGGGAAATACCCAGCTCACCCCAAACAAAGGCTGCTATGCCAAGGGCAGCAGTGCCTGCCACACTGAGCCCAACTAGCACCAGGACTAACAAGTGGGCAGCGTGATGTTGGCGATAGTTAAGGCTAGGGGGATCAAATGGTGTCCCTCGGGTCCACTGTAAGCATAGACCTGAGGAAGGACATGTACATTAAACAAAGAGTGGAACATTTGTTGGCAGCCCAAATGGGAGGTGATAAGAGCTAGCTTTCTCCATGCTGGATCTAGCTCCTGCTGCTAGTTCTGGGTGGAAGATTTGTGACAAGCTTGAAGATGTGGCCAAAACCACAGGTTTGCACACACAAAAAAACAGGCTGTCACAGTGTGGAGAGGTGGGGAGAGGTAGAGCCAGTCTCAGAGCAAGCCTGTTTCTGTCACAGCTTACAGCCTGCATGCAAAAACATTCCGCTAAAGCCTGAGGGTTTCACAGACACTTAGCCTAACCAGACAGCCCCAATCCCCCCTTCTTTTAATTCACACACTAATCTCATCCTGGCTACTTCCAGATGATAGGGAGTGATTCTCTTAGAGACCTGTTATGGTGTGGAGTGTTGAGGGTGGTGGTCATGGCCATCCAGGTTGCTTTGGTAGGAGATAGCCTCCATTTCAGGTTTCATCTGAAGTATCACCGGCATCTTGATAATTATTTTTTGAGGGGTCTGTTATCACAGTCAGGATCTTACCATGTTACCTATCCTAGGGAACCATGGTTAAGACAGGGCACCAACAGGAGGTGGCTTCTGGAGAGGGCTACAGTGCCAACTTGTAGAAATTGCTTCCAGTCGGGGTTGGCGCTGTGGCATATTGGGTAAAGCTGCCGCCTGCAGTGCCGGCATCCCATATGGGTGCCAGTTTCAGTCCTGGCTGCTCCACTTCCAATCCATCTCTCTGCTATGACCTGGGAAAGATGGCCCATGTCCTTGGGCCCTTGCACCCATGTAAGAGACCCAGAAGAAGCTCCTGGTTCTTGGCTTTGGATTGGCTCAGCTCTGGCTGTTGTGGCCAATTGGGGAGTGAACCAGCAGATAGAAGACCTCTTTCTCCCTGCCTCTCCCTCTCTCTGTGTAACTCTGACTTTCAAATAAAGAATAAATCTTTAATAAAAAAAGAAAAAAAAATTGCTTCCATACAAGGTTTCATATGCATGGCCATCTAGAATCCCATTGCTTTAAGTCTGGAGAAAACTAATCTAATATGCAGATTGTATACTCTAGGATCCAAAACAAAGGACAGAGTCATTGCCAGAGGACCTATGAAAGGCATTGTCCAAACCAGGAAGTAGTTTTCCCATTAAGAGGCAAACAGAAACTGACAGGAGGGGCTTGATAATCACTTTGGGTACTAGAAGAGGCATCACAAGGGAGATGAGAACCTCCTTAGGGAAAGCAAGCTGTTGACTTCCATTAACTGGCTGGCCTGGGGAGAGCTGGCCTGAATAGAAGGTAGGTGGCATCTCTCAAAGAAACTTTACAATTTTGCCTTCAGTGTTACTGACCTGGGCTATCCTCTCAGCAGAGGTGGGTAGTTTAGAAAGGGCAGAGTGAAGGGTTTTTCAGCTTAGTACAAACAAGGTCTCCGGCTCTGGCCTAGGAGTCCTTGAACTCCAGGGCAGTTCTGTTTCCAGCGACACATCTCTTGGTTGGCAGAGCTGATAGGGCTTTTCAGAGACTGGCCTCTGTCATGATATCTTTCTGTCCAAAGACTTGGCTTTCCACATCAAAAGCCAATGCCATTTGGAGTGGACTGACCTTGTTGTATCTCCTTGATGGCAGATCACTGTGTAAAGCTGTTATTTATTGGCCTGCCATCTGTCATCACATTGCTCCTGTTGCCTAGCTCACTCCTCTTCTTCCTGGTCTCTGTTAAAGTAGACCACAGAGGAAAACTTTAGGATGTCAGCCAGGGGTGCTCAATCCCATCTCTAACTTGAGTGGCCTGAGCTAGAAATCTGTGGTCACAGGCAGGTTTTGACAATGTTATTTCTGTAAGATAACATGATCTACATGAAGGAAGCTATGTCTTACTAGGTTAGATCAACCACCTTGCATAATCTGTATAAATAACCTGATAGAGAGCCGGCGCCGCGGCTCACTAGGCTAATCCTCCGCCTTGTGGCGCCGGCATACCGGGTTCTAGTCCCGGTTGGGGTGCCGGATTCTGTCCCGGTTGCTCCTCTTCCACTCCAGCTCTCTGCTGTGGCCCAGCAGTGCAGTGGAGGATGGCCCAAGTGCTTGGGCCCTGAACCCCATGGGAGACCAGGAGAAGCACCTGGCTCCTGCCATCAGATCAGCGTGGTGCGCCAGCCGCAGCGCGCCAGCCGCGGCGGCCATTGGAGGGTGAACCAACGGCAAAGGAAGACCTTTCTCTCTGTCTCTCTCTCTCTCACTGTCCACTCTGCCTGTCAAATAAATAAATAAATAAATAAATATAAAAATAAATAACCTGATAGAGACCACCTTATCTAACTTGTCTATAAATTTTGAAGTAATTAGTAAGATTTTTATTTTTTGGTCTGAAAAAAGGGGTTTTTCCTGTTTACTGTGTCCATGGCAAAATAAATCTACCTGCAAAATCCTATCCTAATGTAAGCTTGCATTTAGGCTATGTTGTTTGGCAGGCACTCTTACAGAAAAATGTTATCCAGCCCTTTCATTGGGTCTTAAATAGTAAGCTGCACATCCTGATGGAGGGTCCTACAGAATCCGTCTTGAAGAGAAATGAGGGAATATGTCATGCTTCCCAGATTGCTTACGGTCAGTAACTTAATATCAAATGAAAACTTAGCAAGTGATTTTAACTGTCAAATAACAGCTTAAAAGCATTTATCAAAAGGTACAGTGAGTTTTATCAATTTTAAGTGTATATATAATTAAAAATCTTTCTTACATATCTAATACAAGTGTTACTTGTTTACCAGCAAACCCAAGCAAAACATCATTGACTTAAAAATATTTTTTTCTACCAACAGTTTAAAACATCTGATATAGAAGTTTATTTAGGTCATGTGATAGAAAATTGTATTTTAGATTAACTTAGCAGTTTAAATTTTTGAGCAACTTTTATCTATAAACCAAGTAGAACAATACTCAATAATTTTATCTGCATAGACATACAATATGTATGCACATATAACACATCACATACATTGAAGGACAGAATAAGAAAGCAGTTTCAATAATAGATTATTAAAATCTTCATTTTTTTAAATTACCATCAATTGATTATAATTACTTTCTGCTCCTAGTAACCCAAATTAACCATACTTTTTTTTTTTAATTGTAACCTGTTCTACTCTGCTTTTATCAGTCTGCAGAGCCATCCCAAAGTACTGAATACAATAGAAGTCAGGGAAAAAGAAGTTCTTTGGAACCTAAAAGAGGAGACATATAAACTCAAAACCAACAATGTTTTAATTTTCATGAGCAGTAATCTGATTTTTAGTGTTTTTGGAGGAGAATACAAAACTGTGAGTCACAAAAGATTTTAAATAATTATGCTTAAAATTATAAACTCATTAACCAACAAGAAGATAAGAAAAAGTAAACAGTAAAAAGGCACTTTTAAGATTTTATAAAACATTTATCCCTTTTAGGCATCTGATCCTTTTTCATTGAGGTGATCATCATGACTGATAGCATGAGAAAATTATTAGAAATTAGTAACCTTTGGACATTTGTATCAGTAGCATCTGACATTTTCATGACTTAATATTTAGTACCACTTTACATCTTGAGAGTACCTTTTATGTAATCCAAAAATCCTAATTAGTTCATGTTTGGAAGTTTGATTTTTTGAATACCTGTCAAAGATGCCAAGAAGGCTTAAAATATCTGGTAGAAATAGGATCCCATAACATCATGACATAATATAGACCATTTGAACATTGATACAAGTAATCACTCAAATACTTTAGAATGAGAATATATTTAAACAAACCATAACTCCTTTAATAATAATAAAAAACTCAGCTTTTTTTAAAAACAATTAACACTTAAAGAGAGATAGAAAACATAAAAGATAATTCAATAGGATACAAACTCGATGTCTATTTGGTCTTTCACTAAAATGGGAACTAAAATCCTAAAATATGAGTAAGCACATGGAATCATCTCATAACTTGGGACAATTTTAAGAAATAGGGAAGAGAAGAGAGCTTCCGGGAAACTAGAAAATGAACAAAGAGTCACCAATTAAACAAACATTAGTTAAAGGAGATACTACAGTTTTTAAACAGATTTCAAAATTAGGGATGTTTCCAAATATTTCTGCTGAGCTCCCTGATACACACTTTGAAATAACATTTTAAAAAATCTCCAAATCAAGATGATATTTTTAAAATAATATCAAATTTCAACCTTACTTTTAAACAGTGTTGAATTTCTTTTATATATGCACAGTTTATGAAAATATGTGTTAATGAACCAAAATAATTTTTCCATAAGATACAATGTGCTAAGTGTACCAAAATTTACATTTAGAGATATTTGTCTCATTTACCTTCCCCCAATTAACATTTAGCAATTACAACTGGATGATTTAAGATGCTGATATTATATCATACCTTCATCTGAATTGAGGTAAAATTATATTTACATAGAATTGTACTCATTTTTCTAAAACTCTTATTGGAAATAGTTACATAAACCAAAGATTGCAAATCCACATTAGGAGAGTATAACAAGAGCTGATAACCCATTGCTATTTTTCATCTGGAACAGTTAAACCAAGTCACAAAACAAAGTTGGCAAGTTACAAAGCAAGTTTTAAGGAGTTGAGAAGCTTTTCAATACTGGAGGTAGGCCAACTTCACAGAGTTCAGTTTACCTGGAGTCAGGCAGACCCCACAGTCATCTGTAAAATCCAGAGAGAAATTCTTGGACATACACTGAAGAGTGCGGCTCAGACTGAGCAGAGCCCTTGTTAAATGGAAGGGGCAAAGAGACTCCAGAGACAAGGGAATACAGGATGCAGGCAGGACAAGGAAAAAAAATTTACCTCCCGTGATGATGGATGAGACAGAACATCACATCGGAAGGTAGCCACAAAGCAGGAATAGAGTAAACCAAAACAGAGTCTTCTTGACCAGAGTCCCAGTCACTCTGAGAAGAGAAAGGAATCCTCCTCAGGAATGACACTCTCCTTATCCAGAGTCGGTGCACACAGGAAGAACAGAGCTTACCTCCCAGCATTACAGGAAGGACTGAACAGGCCTGATTCAGTGGGGGAGACAGCAGTCATTCCCAACCCCTCAGATGCCGGTGAAAAGCCTGTGGGGCCCTAGAAGGTCTCAGGGGGCGCCTCTCATATAACAACTCACCAAGCCAGGGAGACCTAGAGTGAGGCTGCATCTCCAGTGGCTATCTCACTGGGGCCTCCAAATGTTGTACCCCAATCGAGTTACAGAGAAATGCCACACACTGAGAATTTGGAATGAGTCCTTTAGTAGCTGGTGACCCAGAGCAGACTCGTGTCTCCAGATTTCTCTACTCCAAGAAGAGGCAAGGGTCGGTCATTCAACGCTAAAAACCACCATCAGTTTGGGGAAGGCAAAATGGGAACAAGGTACATAAAAGTAACATTTGGCCCTTATTGTTTTAAAAAAGCAATTGCAGCTGCTATTCAGAACACTTACAGGTGCTGAATGTACTGCCAAACAGGATTTGTGTGGAGGCTTCCTGGAGCCACAGTCTGGGGTTCTAAAAGTCTCAGAGTTGGTCTTATGGGGTTGGGGTTGTGTATGTTAAAATAGAGCCATTGGGCAATATGGAGTCACTTCAGTTTCTCTTGCCACTTCAATTCCAAATTTCCAGTACAGTAGCAAAACAGGCATTTATACTGTTGCTGAATAAATAACTCAGGTTAGAATGCAAAGAAAATTCTTAGCATATGTTATTAATATGATTTTCCATTTATTCAGAAATTTTTTCCAAGCATTTTAAAACATTTTAATTACTTATTTTCATTTTATTTTAAAGGTATGGGACAGAAATAGAAACAGACATATAGATAGAAATCATCCATGTGCTGGTTCACTCTCTAAATGTCTACAACAACCAGGGCTGAGTCAGTTGGAAGGCAAGAATCTAGAATTCAATGCAGGTATGTTGCAAGGATCCTTGAATTTGATTTATCATCTACTATTTCATGGTGTATACATTATCACACAGTTCCATTGGAATTGGAGTAGCCAGGTCTCAAACCAGGGACCCGAGTATATGATATGTGGGTATCCCAGGCAGCATCCTATGTATGTGTTAAGTCTCTGCCCACTCCTTTCCAGCATCTTTTAATCAAACCAAATGGAGGTGGGCATGGGACCCCCAAAGCAGTGTCCATGATTATAGACTCAATCAAAAGGCATAAAAATGGTTTAAAATTTCTGCGGAACATGGCACAGAGTTCATGCTTACTTTTCACATTTGCCCATGCTAGTAATGTCTGTGACTAATGAGTGTCAAGGACCCCACTGGTTTTGGTATAAATGACTAGCTTGTACTAGAGGTTAATCCCATGCTCAGGAGAATATTGTAAAGTAGTTTTGTTTATAAAAAGGGGAAAAAAGCATTTATGAGGAAGTTTCTGCAAATGGATATATATCAAAAGTATCCTTGAAAACACAGCTCCCATTGAATCCTAAGGCAAGATGCTTTTACATCACCTCTAAGGAAGAAGAATTATGTCTCATAGTATAATTATGATTACCACTTATTTTGTGAATTAAAGGAAACAGTGGGCCATCTGAATATGAGGTACTACGTATAAAAATAGAGAAACTGAAGAGAAAAATAAAATTGGAGCTGTATACCAACAATGACATAAATAACAGGTCTTCAATTCCAAAAGCTTTTCATTTTCCATGAATATTTGTAAAGTTATATTGGCCCATGTTTCCATAGTATGATAACAGAAAAATGATATTTCTTCTAGAGGAAAACTGATATGTATCATCTCGGCATTACACACAGCTGGTCCTGTCAGCTTGCATTATTATTAAATAAGTGGTGCTCACAGCAAATCATGTTTCTAAAGAATGTGCTTATAGTTGTGTGTGGAGCCACATGATAAAAACAGAATGTCAACTTGAAAGCTTTCATATGAAATGCATTACCATATGAATTGTGGAGAACATCCAGGGGTCTTGAAGCAAAAAAATGCTATTCATCTATGCTGAAATTTAAAACATAGTAAAGCAAGCAAATAGTCAATGAATAAGAAAGTCTATTCACAAGAATAATATCATCTTCAAATTAGCGCTAGTGATGCTATTTATGTTAGCTTGTATGCCTAGATATAAAAGCTTCATGTGCCATGAGACTTGCCAAGATTTCAAAACAAATTAGGGAGGGATAAAGAATAGAATGAATTAAATGTTAGATACAGCAATACTTTATATATATAAGGTTATGAGAGGCTATTGACATTATAAAAAGTGAAGTTTAAGCACATCAACAAATTATTAATTACATCAACTAAAGTATTCCTAACTTGTATTTTGGTAAATGAATGAAATACCTATCTTAACTGAGATGGCTTTCCTAGTAGTTCAAAATGGGGAGATTATATAAAGTTATAGTGACAAGAGAGCCATGCTATTACATTTCTTCAAGTCAATGACTCTATCTTGTTTGACTTCATTTCTCTATGAGGTGAATCAGTGGCTAAGAAAATGATAAGTAAATGTTAAACTGAACTGAATTTTAATGAACATACTCATTGGAGTCATAGAGTCACTTCAGTTCCTTGAGCCATCATTTACATGCTGGCTTGTCATGGAAAAAGTATTTAATGTATTAGACTTTTCATTTTCTTTAAAACAAGAGTAATTTTCCCTAATCTGTCACATTGCTATAAAGATTAATGAGACTATGTAAATGTTGAATATATGTGGCACACAGGAACATGTGGTCACTACACAGTTAATGACAACTGTTTTCAGAAGAGTCAGTGTTTGTAGGATAGCTCCATTCCTAAGCACTACTCCATAAACCCAAGCTAAAATTGGATCTGCTCAGGAGACTGCTTTGCCTGCCTCTTCTTTCCATTCACTTTCATTGCAGCCATTTTAGTTATGTTAATTCTGATCCGAAGCCAGGAGCCAGGTGCTTCTCCTGGTCTCCCATGGGGTGCAGGGCCCAAGTACTTGGGCCATCCTCCACTGCCCTCCCTGGCCACAGCAGAGAGCTGGCCTGGAAGAGGGGCAACCGGGACAGGATCGGTGCCCCGACCGGGACTAGAACCCGGTGTGCCGGCGCCGCAAGGCAGAGGATTAGCCTAGTGAGCCGCGGCGCCGGCCAATAGTTATGTTAATTCTTATAATGTATACTTTTAAAATAGCATATATATAGGTTAAATGTTTCTGCCTTTTAATCAGTGTGGTCTAGTAATATGTGAGCTTCTTAAGATAGAAAACGTGCCCCATGTCTTTGAATCTGCAGTGACGGATACAGCCCTATTATACAGCAGGTACAACCATTTGATTAATTTGTTAAGACATCGACATAGTCTTTTCTTATATTTCTCTTTTATATGTTAAGAATAAATCACTATTTAACAAAAAGTTATCTGGGTACATTTGTGCCAAAATAGTATAGAAAGAAAACGTGTTACCCTGACACAAAGTGCTACTCATTTCACTTTGATAATGAAATTGTGAATATGATCTAAAGTAATTTTTAACAGAACAATAAAAGCTCTAATAAAAACTGCTAAAATAAGATCAAAGTCTAAAGGCTTCCAAAGCCTTAGCAACTCATGACTAGAGCCTACGGAGATTACTGACGCCATAAACAAGAGTGTCAAATTGTTAAATCAACAACAGGAGTCACTGTGTACTTATGTCTCATGTGGGATCTGTCCTTAATGTGTTGTCCAATGTGAAGCGATGCTATAACTAGTACTGAAACAGTATTTTATACTTTGTGTTTCTGTGTGGGTGCAAACTGATGAAATCTTTACTTAGTATGTACTGAATCGATCTTCTGTATATAAAGATAATTGAAAATGAAAAAAAAAAAAACTGGTGTTAAATTGGAAATTGCATAGAAAATTAATCAATTTTTTAAAAAAAATATCATGTAGGATCTCTGTCTTTAATGTGCTGTACACTGTTATTTAATGCTATAACTAGTACTCCAACAGTATTTTTTTCACTTTGTGTTGCTATGTGAGGGCAAACTGTTGAAATCTTTACTTAATATATACTAAACTGATCTTCTGTATATAAAGAGAATTGAAAATCAATCTTGGCCGGCGCCATGGCTTAACAGGCTAATCCTCCGCCTTGCGGCACCAGCACACCAAGTTCTAGTCCCAGTTGGGGTGCCGGATTCTGTCCCGGTTGCCCCTCTTCCAGGCCAGCTCTCTGCTATGGCTCGGGAAGGCAGTGGAGGATGGCCCAAGTCCTTAGGCCCTGCACCTGCATGGGAGACCAGGAGAAGCACCTGGCTCCTGGCTTCGGATCAGCGAGATGCGCTGACCGCAGCGGCCATTGGAGGATGAACCAACGGCAAAGGAAGACCTTTCTCTCTGTCTGTCTCTCTCACTATTTACTGTGCCTGTCAAAAAAAAAAAATGAATCTTGATGTGAATGGAAGGGGAGAAGGAGCGGGAAAGGGGAGGGTTGCGGGTGGGAGTGAAGTTATAGGGGGGGGAAGCAATTGTAATCCATAGGCTGTACTTTGGAAATTTATATTCATTAAGAAAAAGTTAAAAAAAAAAAACTACTAAAATAATATCCCACTTGTAGAAAGACATCTTTGATCATCATTAAATATGAAATTTTCTTACTCATTTACTTAGTGTTAGAATAGTCCCATGTCTATTAAATAGCACATCCAAGAAAAGGGAAAATTAAGCTATGTCCTGAGTAAGTGGAATGGTAATCCATCTGTTACAAGGGACCAGTAAATTTTGGTGAATCTTATTCTGGAGTATTAGAAGTAAGAAACACATTGAGAAGTGCATCTTGAGGTCAAAGAGAACAAATTTTTACTTACTTTGTCATTCAAAATCCTTATTAATCTAATGTTTCCAAAGGTCATGTGAGCTTTTTATAAAATTAATTTAAGAAGGAATTTAGAAAAGCTATGTGTAATAGATACAGGGCTGACTATTAGAAGAAACTTTAAAATCAATGGGAAAGTGTGTATTGCTCAGCTTTGGAATTTTTCATTTTAGAGAGTCTTAAATGATGCCCCCTCCCCCCGCAAACAAAAACGACCTTTCAGGTTTAGTTTCAAATGATTTTAGATTCATTTCCACCTAATGGCATTTCTTATATCTTTATGATAAAGACATTTGAATGTACTTACTTTATTTTGTTATTTTAGAAGAGAGATAATCATATAACTTATATTCCTGGAGTAAATTTGGTAGATTTTGGAAATGATCTCATATTATCAAGGTTTTCAAATACAAAACTGTAGTTCAAAATAGAAGGAAAGGAGGGAGAGAAAGGAAGGGACCCGTGAAGGAAGGAAGGAAGGAAAAATAAAAGGGAATGCCTTAGACTATTGGAAGTACTTTTGTGTAGACTATGGGAAGTGATATTACATTAGAACTCTTCAATCTCTAAGGCAGATTTCAGGGAAATTCCACATCAATTTGGCTGGAAAGCTCAAGAAGTTTGATTCAAATCTGAGTGGCTGAGAGTGTAGTCATTGAAAGAATTATTGCATTGGCCGGAAGTTCTCGAGCTCTTACTTAACATGGTCTCCAGGTAAGCATATGCTATTTTGCAAGAGCACTGTGGAAGTGTATTCTCAAATTTTTACAACTTATGCCTCAAATAATGAGTTTATGCTGAAGTTTTATTTAATTCATTAAATGAGGAACTAGTGGAACAGCAGGAAATGACAAAAAATTTAAAACCAGATGTACAGAGTTAACTGAGAAAAGTGCCAAGATATTATTACCAGGTTATTTATAAAATGATTACTGTACTATAGGCTAGGTAGACAATAACCATTGGGGTAATTTTCTCTGGAGGGAAGGAAAAACGATAATACCTTAAACTTTCTGTGAAACTAAACCGTAACTATACAAGGCTTTAAAAAAGCAGAATCCCAATTTATTTGGAAGTTATTCTAACAAAATTAAAGTCCACAAGATGGCAATTAAAGAGATCAATTAGGACATTATCCAGTATGAGATTAAAAAGTCTCACAATCAACTTTTAATTCATTTAAAATTTTCACATTTTTTATGCATACCAGCTAATGAGGATGAAATAGCTTATGGCATACGTCTAAATTGTTAGAATCAAGGATGAGGTGGGGAAGGTAAGGCTAAAAAATATAAAACTTCTCCATAGATTTGAAAGATAGTGAAATTCCATGTTGATGTTGGTTATTGGAAAAACAAAGATGTTTGGGAAAAAGAGATACACACACACACATACAAATCACTTTTCACTTTGAACACTTTGATAGCTATTAAGTAATATTTTAAGTCAGGAGCATATTCAATTTCTGATAAGAGTAAAAGTTTCTACAGTACTAAAAATTATGGTAAATTTCAGTTAATATATAGGAATGTCACTAACTGCTCATAGGAAAGATAGTAAAGACTTATAATTCTTTTTTGAAAATAGATAAAGACATAGCCAGACAAATCTATTGATGTGATGATGTTTCTGAATGTGTATTCATATAATATGCAGGCCCTACTTGCCCATTTATTATATCTTGAGACAAATAACAGTAGACCTTTGCAGAGACAGAAAAGCAACTTTATCTAAGTTAGGATCTCACAAGTTATTTATTATCATAAATGTCTGCTTTTGCCTCTCAGAGCTAGTTCTCAAGTTTTTTTTTTATTTCTAAAGCAAGCAAGAAAGTTGAAGATTTTCTATTAATTTATGCTTGGAAAACAGTTTTTTATGGACACACTCCTTCTTCCTTCTTTTGTATTGCTGCTTTTATTTTCCAGAAAATTACTTCTTAATGAAAGCTCCGCAATTACTCTAGTAAACTGGTGTGCATGTTACTACCACTGCAGAATTGTTTAGACTCTCAGAAGAAGAATGTGTGTCTCGTACTTTGGGGCCACGAGACAGGTTAGCAGTCTACTCCTAATACACTATTTATTTCAAATTCATGTAATTTTGCAGCAACTTCTGTTCATTTTCTGACTTTATAATAAATAGTTTTTCCATTAACTATGGATTTCCAGTTAGGCAGTAAGAGTCTTACAGACTCTTTCAGTATGAAAGATAGTCTATACAGCATATCAGTCTTTAGTAAAACCATTAAATAAGGATTTAAATAATTATGCTTCACTACATTTTTTTTTTAAACAAAAGGGTAAACGTTTATTTGGAGTTAGTTTTCCGGTGGTGATATTAAGGCCCGTCAGGCAGAGTTCAGGAGCCCCTGGATGGCTGCCTGCTGCTCGGGACTGAGCTGTGCTATGCACTCAGTCCACAGTCCTCCAGAAGTCTGTACTTGGCGAACTACATTAGCCAAACGTTTGGCACAAGGATCTTCATGTTTAATTGCCTCATGCATTTCTCCCTCTGCAATAATACTGAATATTTTGGGCAGATTGGTATTGTTTGGGCCAAGAACGATTGGGTGATTACTTTCAATCAGGTCACACAAGTAATTGAAAGTCTGAACAGCTTCTTCTTTATCTTCATGTAGTGGAAGCCAAGACAACCAGTGTGGTAGGACCTCTTCAACGTTTACACAGTCAGGCTTAAACTTCATGATTTTCCCCACTGCTGAGATGCAGTTCTCAGTGGCATTGACATTTTCTTTGGTCTTAGAATCTGCAGACTGAATAACTCTTAGAAGCAGTGGAAGGGCTTCTGTACAAAAAGGGCGGTAGTTATCTCCACCGTACTGTGCCATGACTCCCAGGCCATATGCGGCTGCTTGCTGGACTTCCGGGCTGTTGTCACATACATATTGGAGCATTGGCCTTAAGAAATATTCTGCATACTTAAATGAGGCTGGACTACAGTACTCGATAACATCATCAAAGATGCACAATCCCCACTGTCTGTCTGGCCATGGCCGATGTGGACAAATTAGGTTGACAATTAATGGGAGCAGCTGTTCAAACCATGGTAACACCTTTTCCTTGTAGCTGCTGAATATTGAATGTAAAATATCTGACACTTTAGTCAGGATATAAACATCATTATCATCCTCATCTTGCAGTGACTCTTCAACCTGCTCATCATAATCTTCATCTTGTCTTTTAACTTGCCGCAGTTCTTGATTTTTAAAATGTTCTTCAAGTTTTGCTTTCAATATTCCTCCCAGTTCTTCAAAGTGTTCATTATTAAGGCATCCATCTCCCATTACTTCAATGCACTTTGCAAACGAATGCATTATTTCTGAAAGAACATCTAAATCTGGTTCTGTGCCAATGGCCTTGATGAGGGCGTCACACATAAAATGCCACATCTGTGTGAGATACTCAGGACCCCGGACTCTTGCACACTCCAGGAGAAGGGGCATGGATTCTGCAGCTGCCACACGAACACCATCATGGAAATAAAATTTCAGTAAAGGGACCATCAGCTTGACAACCTGTTCGGTGTATTCCACAAAACCTTCCTTTAACTCCTTAGCATAGCAAACCAACATCTGGCAAGCAGTAGATTTTTCTTCTAGTCCTGCAGTTTTTATACCAAAACTCTGTTGATCTCCAAGATTCACAAATTCCCAACCATCATCATCACTCATATTCTCCATGTCTTGTGTATCTAGAAGGGCTACTTCAGGCTTAATCGAAGCTGTCTTCATTAAGGGCCCCATCACCACGGGAAGGTACTGCTGGAATTCTTTTCCCAGGATTTTGCACATTCTGGCCCACGCTGAGATCATGTAAGAGATCTGAGGATCATCATCTTCCATATCGTTGAAGTCTGTCTGGGTCTTTAACAACAGCTGCATCACATCTGATGCATCTTGCGTAAACTTTTCCTTTCCAACAGCCAGACCAATCAGGCTGATACACTCAATCGTTTTCCCTCTCAGAAGTCTGAGCTCCTTTTGAACTGCATTTTCAACAATGTGCTTCAGCGATGGCATAAATAAGTCATAGTACGGGACAAATTTTTCTTCTGCAGTATCTGCAACTGATGCAATGGACGTCACAACTTGTTCCAAAACTAACTTGGTGCCTTTCTGAATCAACTCTTGAAGTTTAAGGACCATAATGGAATGCAGATGTTTCACCAAGTTATCTAGGTAGGGAATAAGCAGCGCCTTGGGACAATCTTCAGTGAAATTAATGAGCGCTGCAGGCTTCACTACATTTTTAATAAAAATAAACCATGTCACATTAATCCACTGAATTTTTATTAAGGTCAAGAGACTGAAAACTAAATGGGGACAAGGATATACCTATTTTGCTCATCAGTGAAAACCCATTAGTTAGCAACATTCCTGTCAGTATGTAATAGACTTCTCTGAGTATTAAATTTGTAGGCATGAGTGAACACATTATTGAAAGAATGAATAGCAGCCTGTTAAGAATTGATTTTCCAACGTTCAAATGACGATTTAAAAAGTTATCTTAAGGAAATTCAATATGCCTAAAAAGTACATGGAGAAATGATTTAAAATCGAAAAGAATTTACAAAATATGGAGGTAATATTTAAAAATCAAACAAATTCTTCTGTTCAAAGGTAGCTATATGAAATTTAAAATGGGTTAGGAGTCATCAATGATAGAATGGATGAAACAGAAGAAAGATCAGTAAACTTGAAGTCAAACTACTTGAAAACACACAGTAGAAGGAGAAAAGGACAAGTTAAAATGAAAAAAAAAAAGAACTTTGGGGTAGCATAAAAAGAGTCAATATCTGTGATATTGGGCTTGAAGAAGGACCTGAGGATACCAACTGTAGAATGCATGTTCAAAGAGATAATAAAAACTTCACAAACGTAGAGAAAGATAAGACTGTATAGATACAGGAAAGCCAAATATTATCAGTCAGATTAAATTCAACAAAGTGTACTCCAAGACATATAATCGTCATATTTTCCATGGTTAAAGGAAAAGGAGAAGATTCTCAAAGCTACAAGGGGGAAATATAACAAAAAAGAGATCTCAATTCAATCTGACTTCAAACTTCTCATCAGAAACCTTCCAGGTCAGGTGGCAGTATAATTACTTTCATAGTACTGAAGGGAAAAGTAATTGCTGGTGAAGAACACTGTACCCAGCAAAACAATCCTTCAGGTATGAGGGAGAGATAAAAAATATTGCCAGATGAACAAAAACTAAGAAAATTTATTACCATCAAATATGTCTTAGTAGAAATGTAAAAGGGAGACCTTTAAACTGAAAGAACTATTATTAACTAAGAAGAAAATACAGAAGATAGAATACTCACTGGTATGAATAAGTATATTGACAGATTCTGAATGTTCTAATATTGTAAACATGATGCATAAATCCTGAAATTCAAAACAATAAAAATAATAACATTGAAATATTGATACAGGCAATATAGAAAGAGGTAAAATAGGACATCAAAATTCAAAATGTGTGGTAGAGTGGAGAACAACTATAGAGTCCTTTATTACTATTTCTTATCATTTTATATTTCAGTTTCTTTTTCTACTCTTCCAGATCTCCCATGTGGGTACAGGAACCTAAGCACTTGGGCCATCATCTACTGCTTTTCCAGGCCAGAGCAGAGAGCTGGGACATGAACTGGTGCCCATTTTAGATGCCAGTGGTACAGGCAGAAGTTTAGCCTACTATGCCACTGTGCTGGTTCCCATAAATCAAATGTTAAGAGATATAAAGAGAAATATGTATTCTGATAGAGTAAATATATTTGTTAACAATATAATAATATCTATAATTATAATATTTATTATGTATTATATTACAATTTATTACCTTTCTATTTATTATTATTTATTATAATTATTATATTATGTATGCATACATATATATTAAGCCAAAGCTAGCATCACATTGAATAGGGGAAAGGTGAAATCTGTAAGATGTGGAACAAGACAAAGATGCCCATATTGAACACCTTCAATTAGTGTAGTTCCCAAAGTTCCAACCAGCACATCTAGGGAAGAGAAAGATACGATGAACATCCAAACTGAAAAAAGGGAGTCAAATTTTAACTGTTTGGTTATATTATGATCTTACATACTGAAACTCCAAAGACTCCAGCAAAAAATGTTAATAGAAATCCTTAACATATCCAACAATGTCAGTGCACAAAAATCAGTAGCACTGTTATAGACAATTAATGAATTATTTGGAAAAAGAAGTCAAGACAAAAAAGTCTCTTCCCAATAGCTACAGACAAATAAAATACCTAAGAATAAATTTAAGCAAAGTGGTGAAAGAATTTTACCATTTAAACTAGAAATCACTGAGGAAAGGAATTGAAGAGGACATAAAGAAAACATTCCATGGTCATGACTGTAATAATTTATATTCATTTATGGATGCAATGCAATGCAATACTTATTAAACTATCAACAACATTATTCACATAACAAGAAAAAATACTGCCATTTTTGTAGAACCACAAAAGGTTCTGAAGAGCCAAAGAGATCTTGTTAGAAAAAAAAAAAAAAAAAGAATGTGGCAGCAGGAAAAGTTACATTCTCTTCTCTTACTTTAAAATATACTACATTTAAGACATCCATACCCCATATCTGAGTGCCTGGGTTTGAGTCTGGCTTGCCTCCTAATTCCAGTTTCCTGTTAATGTGCATCTTGGAGGCAGAAGGAAATGGCTCTGTTGGTTATGTCCCTGTCACCCATGTGAAAGAACTGGAAGGAGTTCCTGGCTATTGACTTTTGCCTGGCCAAGCCCTAACTTTTGCAAGAATTTGGGGAACTAGCATTTGGTAAATCAATATCTCTATTTCCTTCTCTCTCTCTCTCTCTCCCTCCCTTCCTCCCTCTCTTTTCCACTCTTTCCCTCTCTCTCTCCCTCTCAAACTTTCTCTCTCTCTCCCTCTCTATGTGCATGTGCCTTTTAGATAAAATAAATACAGTAAAATACAATACAAAGCTACAGTAAGTGCATCTTAGGCAAAAAAAGAGATACATAAACCAACAGAACTAAATAGAAACCCTATAAGTTAACTTATATATGTATAGCCAATTGATCTTTGACAAAGGTGCTAAGAACACACACTGGAACTAAAGAGATAGCCTTTTCAATAAGCGGTGCTATGAAGAGTGCACATACTCATTCAGAATAATGAAAATAGAAATCTACCTCCCACCATTTACAAATATCACCATAAAATGGGTTTAAGTACTCAGCATAGCACATAAAAATTTGAAATTACTATATGAATACACAGATAAAATGTTTCAGCAGTATTGATATGTGTAAGAATTTTTTCAAGACTTATTTATTTATTTGAGAAGCAGAGTTACTGAGAGAGGGCGAGTAAGAGAGAAAAGTCTTCCATCTGTTTGTTCACAAATGGCCACAATGGCAAGAGCTGAGGTAATCCAGAGCCAGGAGGTTTTTCCATGTCTCCCACGTGGATGCAGGGGCCCAAGCACTTGGGCAATTTTTTACTGTTTTCCCAGGCCACAGAAAGAGCTGGATTGATGGGAGCTGGCACAGTGGTGCAGCTGGTGAAAGCCGTGGCCTGAAGCGCCAGCATTTCATATGGGTGCTGGTTCTAGTCCTGGATGCTCCACTTTTGATCCAGCTCTCTGCTATGGCCTGGGAAAGCAGTGGAAGATGCCCCAAGTCCTTGGGCCCCTGCACCCTTGTGGGAGAACCAGAAGCTCCTGGTTCCTGGTTTCGGATTGGCACAGCTCTGGCCGTTGCAGCCATCTGGGGAGTGAACCAGCGGATGGAAGACCTCCCTACGTGTCTCTACCTCTTTCTGTAACTCTGTCTTTCAAATAAATAAAATAAATCCTAAAAATAAAGTAGCTGGAATGGAAGAGAAGCAGCTGGGACTATATGGGATGCTATATGGGATGCCCTATATGGGCATGCTAGTGCTACAGGTGGAGGCTTAGCTTACCATACCACACTACCAGTACCATGTGCTAGAATTTTTTGAATCAGACCCCCAAAGTTCAGGAAACAGATGCAAAATAGACCATATTTCATCAAGCTAAAGGGCTTTTGCAAAACAAGGAACATAACAGAGTGTGATGTGACAATATATATAAGGTAATATTTACAATTTATATATCTAGCAGTAACAAAAATATGCAAGGAACTCACAATTTAACAGCAAAAAGAAAAAAATAATTCAGATAAAAATAAATTCTATATCTAAGGATACTTTTCTCAAATGAAGACATATAAATAGTCAATGGGTACATGGAAAAATGCTCAATGTCACTAATCATCAGATAAGTTTCAATAAAAAGTGAAGCTGAGATATCAACTCACTCTAGTAAGATTGGCTATTATCAGAAAGACCAAAGATAAGTGTGATGAGGATAAGGAGTAAAAAGAAACTTAAACAATGTGTAAGATTAAATTGCTTTCTCTTTGGTGCTTGAGAGTAGAAGTCATAGATTCTAAGTAGCAAACCAAACTTTTAATTACAGAAAATGTAAAATAAAAACAATATAACTTACTGGCAGGCTGAGAACCAATTTTGTAGTTGGCATTTTGTAGAGAGTAAACTAAATGTGTATTATCTGAAATTCTTCCAGATAGTAGAAATACATATTATTGTAAAGCTGTAGGAAAATTCTACCAAAGACATTACTCTCTTTAATTACTTCAAAATATGAGTCATTAGGCTATTTTAAAAATGAAACTTATGAAAACATGACAGAAGCTGAAATGACTCTTATTTTCTTATATATATATATATATATATATATACATACATATATATGTCATTTAAACATGAAATTCAATGTGTTTGAAGGGCTTTAACATTATTTTAATAAAAAGCATTCAAATTTAATCATAGAAGATAATTAAAACACTATAATAGTGAATAATTGGTATTAATTAAATACACATTATGTAGAATGCTATCTTTTAAAATATGAATATACTGGGTTCATAATTTAGATTAAATTGAAGACACTTGAAAATTTTTGCTATATTACGAAATAAATGTTGGATTATATTTGTAGCTGAAATAAATTATCCATGCCTTTATTTTATCAGCCTCATCAGATAAATAATTATATGTCATCTCTAGTTCTGTTTCTTTAACTTACCAGTTAACCACACTACTGGTTAACATTACTTGCAATTCTTTTCTGGAATGTATATTTGTATTAGTAGGGATTTTGTTCTACAAAAGACCAGACTTAATTAGAACACACACCATATTTCTGATTTTCTAGGAATCTTGATTCTACTTTATGTTTCAATATACAAAGTAGCACTGCTCAGACTCCTGTGGTAGTAACTTCTGTTTACATATAATTATGCATATAATATATACATACATATCTTATTTATCTTATATATATATAAAAGTTTTATAATATTTTGTCTCTGTAATATTCTATACTTGGAGATTAAATAGAATTATTGATTTATGTTGTATATACATCAAGCTTGAATCTATGGATAATATGTTGAAGATAATTTCTATAGTAATAAATATACATTTTGTTAGCTTTCTTGATGTTAAAAATAATTTTGGGGTCTTTGCCTCTCTATTGAGATTCATGCTGTCAAAACTCAAGATAAATGAGATATTTGTACATACATAATAATTATTATTGATCACAGAATGCCCAGGAAGATGCAAAATTATTTTGGAAGGTAATCTTTACATAAAAGTTAAAAATATCATTTTTAATATACCAGTGGCTAACATTATAAAAGCTATCTGCCTTTTTTTAGGCCCTAAACTAATGATGCATTTAGGAAGTAAAACAATAAAAGCAAATGAAATTAACCAACAAATATAAAAAATGCAAGTAGATGTTAAAGAAAACATTCTTAAGCTCACAGCTGAAGTGGACATTTGATTCAGTGTTGCTCAATAAGACAAAAGCTGAAGCATAATAAGGGTTTTAAGAAATTTTCTGTTTTTCTGATAAAAAAAAAAAAAACCAGACTTGACTATCATTTACCACTTCCCCTGCATCATACCTTAAGCACTTATCTAATGTTATAGATGGAAAAAAAGATTTTGTGATCAGGGAGGAAAAAAAAATTAAAGGAATCACGAAGATATTGCCATTAGTATCAAGGCACTGAACCAAGTTCAATAAATATGCTCCCATACAAATATATTCCTAACTGATAAAAGCATTGGCTAGAATTATTTAGAAACAAAGACAAAGTGGACAAACCTTGAAAACACATGTGTATATATTTGGGTATCTTCTGTTTTGAATCTTTGTTTAAATAAATTATATATAAGCATCTGTTACATAACGTAAATTCAATATTCTATGGTGTAGATTAGACTTTAACAGTGAAGCAGGCTCAGTTGTCTCACAGCACTGTTTAAACAGCAACAACATCACTTTCTAGCCATATGATCTTAAATAAATTAGATAGTCACAGATGCCTCAGGTTCATCAGTACTTACTAGCTGTATTTATCTTTTAATTCTGGGCCAAATTAAAAGTACAGCACACATAAGATGCTAGCACGGTGTTTAGCATAGTTAGAGCTCAGTATTTTTGATGTATAGTGTGCTTTTAGTTGGAGATACAAGATATTTTATGGACTGATAAGATTGAATAAACTAAAAAATAAAAATAATTTCTTTCTATCAAATATCATTGCCTTTTAAAATCAAAATTTATGTGATTTTATAAGCATTTATTTAGTTCTTACTAAGTATCTGGCACTCTATCAATTATAAAAACACAAAGATAATTAGAACATAATTCTTTCCAGAGCTCTGGAGTAGCAGAAAACATGAATAGGAAAAGGAAGCATGCTGAATGTTGAAAAGTAATTATGAACAAGATAAGGAAGGAGTGAAAGAGAACTGCATTTAGTTCTACATATACTAGGGAAGACCCATCAGATGCCTATACTCGGTACTATAGGAAATTCAATATGAAGAAGGGAGAAAAGACATTTTGGGAAGATGAAAAAAACCTCTATATAGGCAGAGAGACACCCAACACAGAAGCATGTTGTAAAGAATAAAACCATTTATGCATAGCTGTAACAGAGGTTTATGGGTATAGTAGCAAGGATAAAATAGAATATATTTCTGGAGTCAGATTTTGAAAGTCTTTGTATAGCTCTTGAAGCTTATATTTCAAATCAGTTTAAAGAGTGCTTTTCAAATTATGTTCCATAGAATCTGATTATTCCACAGAAGTCTCTCAGGGCCTCTAGACTGCATGAGAATAAGGACAAACAGGTGCAGTTTCAGAATTCGCTCCTCAGTTGAACCAATTACTTCACTTTTGTTTTTTTTCCTGTAAAGCACACACATGTGCTCGCACACACAGATAGTCTATTCAAGAATAATTGCTTGTGGAAACGAGAAATGCTGTAAGAAGCCTTGGTCAACAAAAAATTGTCATACTTTTGTATTTTCCTAAGCACAAATTTATTCTGGCAAAGATATAAGGGATGTTCCTCTGAAGCATGTTGATGATCAGCTTGAGAAGTTAGACAACATGGGCCTAAGCCAAAGTTCTGATAATAGGAGTGAAGATGAATTGGCAGTTGTCATAGGTTTAAAAGATAGAATCAACAGGGCTTCAACAGAAAGTCATCAAAATTTTTCTTCCCCTCTTCCTCAAAATAGTTTCAAGAAACTTTGATCTGGTCTCATAGGTTCTTACACTGATTTATGTTTATTTTTGAATCAAACGTTAAACTTAAAAAGAGGATATTCTGGATCACGGTGTATAAAGCCACCAATTCTAAGGCCTGCATCCCTTACCAGAGCTACTGTGTAAGTGCTGACTGCTCTGCTTGCAATCTGCTTGATTACAGCGGATAGACTGGAAAGCAAGCAGATGATGGCTAACTGGGCTTTTACCATCCACGTGGGAAACCAGAATAGAGTTCCTGGCTCCTGGCTTTCAGCTTATCCAGACCCTGCTGTTGAGGACATATGGTGAGTAAACTGGTAGATGAAGGATCTCTGTCACTCCACATTTTCAATGAATGAATGAATGAATAAATAAATAAATACACATTTTAAGAATAAATAACATAAATAGTCTATTCGATATATGTAACAAATCTACATTTTAAAAGAAATTGCTCATTGCTATAAAACGCTTTCAGTAAAATCTAAGTTCCATAGCAAGTTGATTCTGTTATTCAATTAAAATGCATTTTAAAAAGTGTTTGACAGTGGTAAATTTTACCTACTACTTATGTTCCTTGAATCTATCTTAGTTAAAATATCACATATTTTATAGGCTTTTACTATCAAACTATCAGACTTTCCACTCTATCAGATTTACAAAAATTCTAAAATTCACATTTAAATAAAAGTATTAAAATTTACAGTTATTTGGTGGTCATGTTAGGCATAGTTTTAGATTTTATAAAATTATACAACAGTTCTCAAGAATAAGTGACAATATATCCTGAATGTAAACATTTATGAATATTCACAATGACACAAAATTAGCACTTGCATACTTATCTAGAAAGCCAATTTATCTTTAAACTTATCCTAACTACATATTATTTGCTTATAAGAACTAATAGCACATTATGGCTCTGATACAGCAAGCTTATGTAACTTTTAACCAACCATTCCATCATTTATTTAAGTTTTGGAACACTTGGTTATAAAATAGATTTTATTTTCATTAATATGAGGGGCCACATATGCAATATATTTTAATCACTTAACATTTAAACAAATTAAGCAATAAATTTTAGTAAAAAAGAGATAAACCAATTAACAGCTTATTATACATTCTAAATAAGATAAATATATCTTTCAAGTTAAAAATAATTTTAAAAATTGTGTCAAATGCACTTTTTACCTCTTCTGTGATTCTAAGAAGATTCAACCTTCAGGGTTGACTATTTATCTGCTATTAACCCTTCATTTACAGATGATTTTTGAGGAACAGATGTAAATAACTTCCCCCTCTGAGTGGGCCAGTAAGAGAAAACAGACGGTTTAAAATATTGCTAGGTCAAAGTTTCCAGATGGTTGTCTTTGAGGGAAATTCAGTGCCTGAGTGGAAAAAAAAAAAAAAAAAAACCACACAGGAAAATTGTCTGTTGGTGAGCAGGCAACTGTTAATCCTAGAGGCAGATGCGCATAATTGATATGAGAGTAAAAAATGTAATAGCTATAGAAACTTAGGAGCTAACTGTGCATACTCTTTGAATGATTATTTTTATGTGGCCATTGTGCTCTAAAAATCATAAAATTATGTAATGTAACTGAAGAATGTTATTTGTACAGAATAAATTGAATTTTCAATAGTTGCATATATTTTTATGAGTTCTTATGTTATTTAATAAATTTAATCTGAACAAGAAAAAATGCTTACTGGTGAAATTGATTTAATAAGCATGAATGTATCCTATGGTGAAAGGCAGGTGCATGTAATACAAAATGTAAAACTGATAATGTAGCAAAGAATGTTCTAATATACACTGAAAATTGTGAGTGTGGGCCACCTTCCTAGCATACCTCTCATTCCATTGCTTCATGTCCAGCTATTCTTCCAACCCCCGGTGATGACCTGGGAAAAGCGGCAGAAGGCCCAAGTGCTCAGGCCCCTGCCACCCATGTGAGAGACCTGAATGAAGCTCCTAGCTCCTGGCTTCAGGCTAGTCCATCCTTGGCTGATGCAGCCATCTGGGGAGTGAGCCAGCAGATGGTAGCTTCTCTCTCTCTCTCTCTCTCTTTCTCTTTCTCTTTCTCTTTCTCTTTCTCTTTCTCTTTCTCTTTCACTGTCTCTGTCTCCCTCCCTCCCTCCTTCCCTCTTCCCCTCCTTCCTTCCCTACCCCCTCTAATAACTCTGACTTGTAAAATTAAAATAATATTTAAAAATTTGTGAATACATGTTCAAAATGCAATTGGTAGGATTTTATAGGTGGTGTTCAGCTATAGGGGCAAACATCATAGAATAACAATTGACAGCACTGGTATACAACGTGTATTCTGTGTTAATACATTATATACTTATTCACAATGTTCAATTTTTTGGATTCAGTTCTGAAATTATTCTAGTCTGACATTCTTGTTTTAAAGACGTAGCAACATTTTAGCAAAATTATGTATTTACAATTTATACTTATAAATTTAATTTTGTATTCCTCAATACCTGTATTTCCAAAACAACTCAACTAAATATATTTGAAATATATACAAAAGTTTACTACACTTTTCCCCTCCCTGATTAGCATTTATTCACAGTCTTGTGTGCATTTAGACACAAATGTTTCTTTCATTTTATTTTATTTTTTTTGTATTTGTTTCACTTCTAAGATGACCTACGACACAATGCAATGAAACATTTAAATTTTGGTAAATATAAAAATGATTTACATTACATGATATTAGAATTAAATGAGATGTTACACCATGAAATATTTCCTATGAAATGTGAATGTACTGTAAACAGAGGACTTGTTTGATTGATGGTTACACTTCTACTGGAGTGATTTTTCATATCCTTTTCTTTCAGCTTCACCTCTACCTTCCATCTCCTTTTCTCTTCCCTCTCCTTCTCCTCCTTCTTCTTCCTCCTCTTGGAATTGATCTTTGATATGGAGAAGATGATTTGAAATTTATCTTACCAAATTAAAAGCTTATGGATATAAACTAAATATTGAATTTTGCCAACAACTACTCTTTATACAGTGTGATGCTTTAAAAATTATTTTTATTTCAAAAATAAGTGGATATATGGAAATTATGAACACTAGCTTTAGAATAAAAAATATTGATGGTATTTTAGTTCTTCCAAGGACTTTTATATATCCTTAAGTTAAATATTTCTATTTTTAGTCTAATTTCTTCATCTATACATTATAGGAAATAATAGTCCCATTAATCATTAGTGTGAGAATTGGAATGTTTGGATAATTATGATGACTGATTGAAATACTATAGATGATTCATTTAGTATAATATCACACAAAATATTAAAGAATGTCTCCCTATTAAAGGGATGTAAACTAAAACTGCAAAAAATGAATGGTATTAAGGTTAACAAGCATCAAACTAACAGGCTGTCAGTAAAGACCAAACACTTATTTACATTACAAATGTCATTGGTTAAGTATAATTTACTATTATATTGGCTATTTGTGCTTCCGAAAAATTTTGGATAATCTGTGAATATTCAATGATGAATAAAACAATTTTATCTTATAGAGAATGTTCATTTCATCAAGACATAGTCATTAACCAAATCAAAAAAATCAAAAATACATTACGAAAAAAAAAAAAAAAACCCTGGATCTAAATCAATGCACACAAATCACTTTTATTATAGATACCTCAATACCCTTGACTGTCACTGAAAATAATATTTGCATGGAGTGCACTTTGCCAAGAAGCTACCGACTGTTTATTAGCAATGATTTCCTTTTTTTCACATGCAAAGTATACATATATTTTCCCAGGAAATCGAATTTTACATGATTACATATGATGGATTTTGAAAAGTAAATAGCTATAAATTATGGGCAGAAGGTTATGAAAGGTATGAAGGAAATTTCTCATACCTTTACCAGCCAACCTTGTTCAATACTATAACATTAATCTTAATAAAAGGAAAATATAAAATGAGACCCCCATATAAATCTATTTTCTTTTTAGTGTCTGTTGGCTAAAGCTCAGCTGTCTATGTACAATGGCTTTCAGAAAAAAATAATAATTATGAAAGAAAATAGTATTACCCATGTATTATAATTTTAATTATATTATCACATATTTATTTTAAAAATTATGTGCTATGCTACAGTAAGACAAAAATGAAATTGATAAGAAAAAAAAAAGCTAGAAGATAGACAATGGTTAATATCATGTTGACCACATATTAACTGACTAGAGATGGGCTTTGTTATAACTCTGATTGATAAATATACTAACAAAACAATTTATAAAAGAAATGAAATGCATGATATAGATACACATCAAAATTGAATTTTGGAATGAAAAAATATAGTAACTGAAATAATTTAATAGTTGTGTTGAAAATGATGGATATATTAAGAAAGAGTGTTAGCATTCCTTTTTTAAAGATTTATTTTATGTACTTGAAAGGCAGAGTTACACAGAGAGGGAGGGCAGAGAGAGAGAGAGAGAATCTTTCATCAGCTCAAATGGTTGCATTGGCCAGGGCTGTACCAGATGGAAGCCTGGAGCCAGCAGTTTCTTCTTGGTCTTTCACATGACTGGTAAAAGCCCAAGCACTTGGGTTATTTTCTAGTACCTTCCCAGGTACACCAACAGGGAGCTAGATCAGAAGTGGAGTGGCCGGGACCTGAACAGGCACCTATATGGAATGCCAGTGTCACAGCAGGCAACTTTTCCCACTATGCCAGCCCCAGGATTAGTATTTCTAAAGATAAATCCATGTAAAATATCCAAATTGAAAATAAAGGAAGAAAACTATAAGAAAAAAACAGGAGTTTCATTATGAGTTATGAAATAATTATTCACATGCATTCTATTGGAATATCATACAAATTTAAAAGACTGAGGCAGAAGAAGCACTATTAGAAGAATCACTCATCAGAAAATTTCCAAATCTCTAGATGATATCAATCAAAAATTCAAATAGCTATAAATACTAATTTTTATAATAATTAGAAATCCTTGAACATTGTGAGCAATTGAACCTCAGAGGATGGAAAGAAAATGTTCAAAGTAACAACCACAAAAGTTAACAAACTCCTTTAAAGGTTTAGTAATATGTCTGACAACTGATTTCACAACACAAACAATGAGGGGCGAATGGCATTGGAATGATATCTAACAGAAACCTAACCACTCAGACTCAATAGAGTGATATGTAACCTTGGCCTTTTTTATATTGAGCTTACTTATTAAGTCTTTGAATTTTAATTATGTATTTTTGTGTAAAACATCTTTCCTGATGATCAACATAGGATGTAAGACCAATTTACGGTTCTCTCTGCTTTCACATCTTTTTCTTAGTCTACATAGAAGTGATCAATGAGAATACCATTGCCTTAATGAGGTTCATTGGAAATCTGTGTTCTCCTAAATCTCCCAATCCTCCATTAGCTCAAGTTTGACTTTACAGCTGGAGAGAAACCAAAGTCTGTCTTCAAGTCTTCAAGAAAAACCTGGTTCTCTTGTTAAAATCTAATGCAGATGGAGACTGGAAGTTGAACCAAATGCTCAATTTATGTTCTAGAAATTTCATGACCCTTCCATTTAGAGTAAATCTACTCTGCTTGTTCTCTGACAAATCCTGGATGATAAAATATAATTTTATAATGTTGTTTTTAGGATATTTTAGTACCATTGTTGAGAATGGTTGCTACAGGAAAATAAAGATCCCTATCAAAGTTGACAACACACCTGGTAACTCAAGAACCGTGGTGAAAATATTCAAGATTAATGAACACGAGTGTTTTCATGGATTCTGATGCAACTCACAATCTACAGCTTCTGAACTGAGAGAGGTGAATACTGGAAGATAAAACTGTGAAAATGTAGAAGTTATCCTATGATATTTAAAGAAATACATCATTTTCATAACATAAGAAACCATTTTCTTTGCTTATCCATAAGAAATAACTCCTTATCCATTAACATTTGATCATGAGATTTCAGCAATTCAGTCACATTTTCAGGCTCCACTTCAAATTCATGTTCCCTTCCATTTCACCCCATCTGCAGTTACTTCCTTCACTGAAGCCATTAATGTGTCAAAATCATCCATGAGGGTTTGAGTCAACTCCTTCCAAACAAATTTTAATGTTGATATTTCAACCTCATCCTATGAATCACAAATGCCATTGAGAATCTTTGCAAAAGATTATAAATTGTCTTTGCCTAGTTCAATCACAGAAATATTCTTTATGGCAACCATGCCTTTATAAAATATATTGTATAGACAATAAAGTATACAAGTTCTTAGTGAAACCTTATTGAAAGGAAAACAAAATATTGGTAGTCTTTCATAAATTTTGTTGATGAAGCAATGGCATGTTTTGAGAGGATTGATTCCAGTTTTGAAAGAAGTTTTTTTTAATAAGATTCTATCAAACGGAATCACATGCTAGGGAGAAATCTTTTGGAAAGGAAGAGAGAATAAATGCAGGAAGCTTCATGGTGGTCCTTAAGGAACACATACACTCTGTCCTCTGGCAATCACCATCCTGATCTGTCTGCAGACATTAACATCAAGGCAAGACCCTCCATAGCAAAGAGATTATGGCTCACTAAGACTAAGATAAGTGTTGACATTTTAGCAATACAAGATATTTTAGTTAACACATATACTTTTATAGACATGATGCTACTGTATACTTAATAAACTATAAGGTGTAAACATAACTTGATATACATAGGAAATCCCCCCCCACAAAACTTACTGGCTTGATTTATTAATATATTCCCTTTATTTTGATGATATGGAACTGAGCCCACAGTATCTTTGATGAATGCCTGTATATAATTTTAAAGTTACATTTGGATGATAGAATTTAAGACAAAATTTACATTTTAGAATATCACAATGGGGTGGGTAGCTAGGGGAGACTATAACAGTGTGAATAATATCCTTTATTTTGATATGGTTGAGAATTGCAAAGACTTTTTTTTATAAATATATCAATCTATGAACTAACATATATATTCTACATTATATATGTTTATTCAACTTAATGGTCACCAATTAAAATTTTGTCATCTCTAATGTACTTTCTTAATTTTCCCACCTGTATATATTGAATGATATATTAATGGAAGCATTACTGAATCTTGAAATCAAATTGGCATGGAAATGTCATGTGTATGTCTTTATTTGAGAAAAATAATCAAATCCTTGGTGTGTAGAATCAATTACTTGGTACAATTTTGTTAGCAGGAGAATTGCTTTGAAATTGACCTGGTTGTATTCATAAAGACTTCTGTGTAATGGTGGCAATTAGGAGCTTTCATCTTAGTAGCAATAGAGTATTGAACATTATCAAAGTCCTTCAGCCAAAGGCTACTCAGGAACTCCTATAATTGCATAAATTGGGTTTACCACTAATGGCAATGAAAGAATACACAGACCGTAAGGAGCCATGGGGTATCTCATGAAGATATTTTAGAAAAAAAACTGCCATAGAATTGGGGAAATGGCTCAGCAACTTTGGGGAAGTTGCTCTCAACTGGTCAATTTTGAAAAATGGGAATTTTTTATGACTGATTTCCAAACTAAACCTTATCTAATGGGAAGAGCAGCTAGACCAAGAATAAAATTCTGATTATATAATAAAAAAACATTCACTCAGAAAAAAAGTACTGTTTTCACTGAAACATGGTTTCTTTTTTTTTTTAATTATTTGACAGATAGACAATGAGAGAGACAGAGAGAAAGGTCTTCCTTCCAGTGGTTCACCCCCCAAATAGCCACTACAGCTGGTGTGCTGTGCCAATCCGAAGCCAGGAGCCAGGTGCTTCCTCCTGGTCTCCCACACAGGTGCAGGGCCCAAGCACTTGGGCCATCCTCCAATGCCTTCCTAGGCCACAGCAGAGAGCTGGACTGGAAAAAGAGCTGCTGCTCGTCACGGAGCAGCAGGTCCAATAGAGCTCCTCAGGGCCAGCCTGGGGAGCTCAGGGGCCAAGCGGGATGATGACTGTCAGCAGCAAAGGAACCACACCAGAGCTGGGAGATCAGTCAACGTCCAGGGCACAGCCGGGTTCTTGACTTTATTGGGAGGGGAAGAGCTTTTATAGACACAGAAAGGGGGCTGTCCAGGGCACAGGGAACTGAGCCAACCAGCTGAAAGGTAAGGCAGGACACGAGCCGGGCACTCGCTCAAGGGCCTATCACAGCCGAGGACACATACTGTCCATAAATACAGAAGTCTCCTGTCAGGCTAGGTACCTCCCCCAGGGGCCATCTTAGATTGTTGAAAACACTGAGTCACTGAGATGCGGAAGTGCGGCAAACCCAAGCAAAGGCTTAGAAGCCTTGTGGAGCAAAGGCTTAGCAACTTTGTTTCCTTTTCAGTTGGAGCCCCCCCCCACCCCCCCCGCAAGGAGCAACTGAACTAGAACCCGAAGCCCATATGGGATGCTGGCGCCGTAGGCAGAGGATTATCCAAGTGAGCCATGGTGCCGGCAAATCATGGTTTCACATTAACTTCCGGTAATATTATTTATATCCAACAGGAGCCTATCATAATTTACGCTTGACATCCTTATAGAACAGCATTGAGATATAGCTGTGAGTGCTAGATCAATTTGTAATAATATTTGACTTCGAGGTTTAGCTGTGTGGTCAGATAAGTTCTCTGACATCAGAGGTTCTTACTTCTTTCTCGGCATCATTCAGATACCATAGAGATTCTATATTTTCAAGAGACATTTTTACCTACCTGATAGGTTAACAGCAATAATAATCTCACCTGATCAGCAACAGGAGGAAGGGAAGGAGTTCAGGAAGAGGGCAATCATGGAAAAATCCATTAACACATCAAGTTATAAGAATTAGCATGGCCGGCGCCACGTCTTAATAGGCTAATCCTCCGCCTGCGGCACCCACACACCGGGTTCTAGTCCCGGTCAGGGCGCCGGATTCTGTCCCGGTTACCCCTCTTCCAGGCCAGCTCTCTGCTATGGCCTGGGAGTGCAGTGGAGGATGGCCCAAGTCCTTGGACCCTGCACCCTCATGGGAGACCAGGAGAAGCACCTGGCTCCTGGCTTTGGATCGGTGCGGTGCGCTGGCCGCAGCGGCCATTGGAGGGTGAACGAACAGCAAAGGAAGACCTTTCTCTCTGTCTGTCTCTCTCACTATTCACTGTGCCTGTCAAAAAAAAAAAAAGAATTAGCATGATATTTATACATATTTAGCCACAGATATATAAGAAAATAATGATATCTGAATCCTATATCTGATAACAATGTGGCCATTTTGCTTGCAATAAAAAATGTAAATGAATTATATGGTACCCTTCAACAGAAAGTCATAATGGATAAATATGCCTGGGAAGGGGGCAGAGTGGACACAAAAGCAGTGGACCAGAAAGGGGGAGAGATTATCAAAATAGGGCTGCTGATCTAGATCAATGGACTTTGGGAATCAAAACTCTCTGCCTTGTTTCAGTGTATTCTAATAAAGTAGAGCCAATCAAATTTAAAAGGCTATATGGATTTAGACAAATGAGTATAGTAATAATTTTAGTCATTTTTCTCTAGTGCAATAACAACATAAAACATCTCAACTATTTAGTCATTTCATAGCACAGAAATACCACCAATGTGGAAAAATGGAAAATTTTGTCATGAAGCAATTCAGTTAATATTGCTGCCACATTTCTTTAGGATTAGAATATCATCAATATTTCACCCCATTTTAATGTCAGGATCTGCCCTGTCATATCCACTAAGTGGATACTAAGCACAAGACTCTTTGCCCAGCTGTATGAATCCTTTTTACTTTACTTATCATTCCAAAAGTCCACTGATTAGTGAGAGAAGGCATGTATTGAAATAGAAGATTGCCATACATTTTAACTGTAGGTGAATAAAATTGATTTTAACCTTAGGTCATTAATTATGGCCTTGGTGACAAAGTTAGGGAGGCCTATGTAAGAAAATGTCAATACTACACTAAAAAATGATTGATATATTCAAAGCCCTTGTCTTCACAAATGCTAACTTGAGGATCCCTCTGTATATAAGAAAGGGCTGTTAGCATTATCATCATAGGGATCAACCCTGTTAGAGAAAGTTTGCTGACAAGAAAGACTGCACATAATGCAAGGGTTTTATGTTCCATAACTTTCTAATATCTCTCTATATTTTGGATGTATATATAAACACCATGATTGGAGTAAATAAAAACAGTGAGTAAGTCATTTATAAATTTATTGTTTTACATTAAAAAAGATTAATCATAGTGAAGAAATATGATATACTAAATAAAACCACATAAAAGTCTGAAATAGCAATGTGTAGTGTTTGGATAGTGTCCTGAAGACAAATGCATCCACCTGGAACCTCAGAATATCACTCTGCTTAGAATAAAGGCTTCTTCATACAGTTGAGTAAGGGTCTTGAGTGAGCTATGCTTGAATTATTCAGGGCTCTGAGTAAAATAAGTGTTCTTACAAGAGGCAAAAAGAAGAAAAATAGGGGAATCATACATATGAAAACAGCCAGAGATTAGAGTTATGTTAAACATTGGCCATGAAACACAACAGCCTTCAGAGCATGGAAGAGGCCAGGGAAGATACTTTCCTTGAAGTATCTTCCTAGGTTTGAAGCTGTATTTCCCAGATAAGAGGCTGTTCTAAAGAATTATGAGATTTTCATTTGTATTTGTAAACTTTTTTGTTTTTTTTTTTAATATGTGGGATCATTGAAGCAACTAAAGGAAAACCACTTTATTTAAAACTTTTTGTGTACCGATATGATCTTTTATCAACATATTTTTCCAGCTCTTATCTGCTGTGTCTCAATAATCTCATCCTTCACAATTTGACACGATTTCCCCCCACTGATGCAACATATCTCATTTTTGTTTCATTTTCTTTGTGTACAGTAGATGGATGGATATATACACAGATGAAAGATAATATATAGATACATAGATCTTTGTTCCTAAGGCAATGACCTTCTTCCTCCCTCCCTCTGTTCTTTCTTTTTTCTTCCTTCCTTCCTTCCTTCCTTCCTTCCTTCCTCCCTCCCTCCCACCCTCCCTCCCTTCCTTCCTTCCTTCTTTCCTTCTTTCTTTCTTTCATTCTGTCTTTCGTTCTTTCTTTCTAGCAATCGCAGGGCCAGCACTGTGGCTGAGCAGGTTCAGGTTGTAGCTGCAGTGGCAGCATCTCATAAGGGTGCCTGTTTGAGCTCCAGTTTCTCCATTTCCAATACAGCTCCCAATAATGCACCTAGGAAAGCAGTGGAGGATGGCACGATTGCATAGGCCCCTACACTCAAGTGGGAGACCCAAAAGAAACTCCTGGATCTAGCCTGGCCTAGGCCTGGCCATTGCGCCCATCTGAGGAGTGAATCAGCTTTGAAGACATCTGTCTGTCTCTCTTGTTCTGTGTAACTCTGTCTGTCAAATAAACAAATAAATCTTTTTTTAAAAAAAGAAACAACTACATCTTAGTCTCCATCTTTGATTATATTAGTTATCTAGGTCTATAACCTAAACATTTCCACTTTGGGTAATCTATCCCTATGGTACGTTTCTCCCCTCGATAGCAAGTATGTTTTACCTGGTTCGTTCTCTTTCAAGCATGTTGAAACTCTGACTGTTCTTTGACCAGACTACACAAACTTCATCCTCTGGGATATCTTCTCACCTGGAAGATTCCCTGGGTAGTCTTCTTGCCTTCACATCACTTCATTTAAACTCCTGATCAAAATACTGCCTACTGAAAATTCAGAATCAACAAGTCTCTGCAACTTCTCTTTAGCGCTTGGTTTGTCCTGAGTCTATGCATTTCTGTTTGAGGCTTTATATGAAAGTTACTTATTTGAGGCCAGCGCCGTGGCTCACTGGGCTAATCCTCCGCCTTGCGGCGCCAGCACACCGGGTTCTAGTCCGGTCGGGGCACCGATCCTGTCCCGGTTGCCCCTCTTCCAGGCCAGCTCTCTGCTGTGGCCAGGGAGTGCAGTGGAGGATGGCCCAAGTCCTTGGGCCCTGAACCCCATGGGAGACCAGGAGAAGCACCTGGTTCCTGCCATCGGATCAGCACGGTGCGCCGGCCGCCAGGGAGTGCAATGGAGGATGGCCCAAGTCCTTGGGCCCTGCACCCCATGGGAGACCAGGATAAGCACCTGGTTCCTGCTACCGGATCAGTGCGGTGCGCTGGCCGCAGCGTGCCTACCACAGCGGCCATTGGAGGGTGAACCAAAGGCAAAAGGAAGACCTTTCTCTCTCTCTCTCACTGTCCACTCTGCCTGTCAAAAAAAAAAAAAAAGTTACTTATTTGGTTATTATTGCATGTACTCCCATACAGAGAAATGTAATCTGCATAAGTGTTGGAATTTCTGTTTATTTCTCTTCCGTGTTTCAAATATTTAATTATTCTACTCGGCACATGGTTGCCCATTTAAAATGCTAATTAAATAATGAATGAATGGAATTATCTTCTAAAACTCCTGAACAATTTATGACTTTAAACATTTTGAGTATATAAATGTTTTAAAATATATTAAAATTTATATGTCCAGTTTAAGACAACCAATGACTTTACTCTTTAATATATTATTCATTTAAATATTGTTCATAGCCTATTGACCTTCAGATCCTAATTTTTGTCCTGTGTGTCTTTTCTGTTGTCATTTTAGGAGAAGGCTTTAGTTTTATCTTATTAATAGCAGATACTCACATAAAATTTGGAAATCCAAAATGGATGGGAAACTCATTTTTCAATAAAACAGAATTTTAGGATGGAAGGCAATTTCATTCACTTCTGGGTATTATTTTGTGAAATACCTGTTTCAATGTTGAAGAAGAAAACTGAGTTCATTGGTAGTTGCTGAAATTCTTATATTTTGTGATGTTTATAATTCTAGCTGTGGCTTTTTGCTCACCTTTCTCAGATACTCCAACACAGTGAAGATACAGAAAACAAATGCAATTCTCACACTTTGCTGAATTATATGGAAAACTATGATACTGATTAAGTGCTAATCTTTGCTTTCTTCATATTTGCACCTGTGCAGCTGAAATTGGTTGAAGAAAAACTACAACCGTATTACTTGATCTGTTACAAATCAAGAATCTTGAACATCCCATATGCCAATAATTTTGCCCCAATACCACAGTATGTTTTCTGATTCTGCTCTTTCACATCACTAAATAATGATTTTCTTTTCTTCTAAAACCAAGAACAATTGGTTGCCTTCATCTCTTTTCATGGAGAAAACTGAAGCAGTGGAAAACCTTGTTTCCTGCCAGTGTGTATGTTGTGTTACTAGCAACTGTGTTCCTACCTCATTTATTACCAAAGCCCATATAGACTCACTCATTTCCCTTATGTAACTTTCACTTATTCAATGATATTACTCCAGAGATTCTTCCCTCTGTTCTCTACGTTATTTTTTTTTCTATTGATACCATACATTAGCATATAAACAGAAATATTATACACTTTTAGACAAGTTTTCTCTGTCATAACATATGTTTGATACAGTCAGATATCGTTGTAACTGTAAAAAAAGCAGTAGCAATAAAAATTAGCAAAAATAGTCCCTTAAAATGACTGCTTAGCCCCAGTTGTTTTAATATACCTTTCTAAAGTTTTTTTCTTAAATCAATCTACATCAAACATGTGTGTCCCACATCTAATGACTATTAATTTGATTCAGTAAATTATGACTCTCTTATTGCTGCATATGATGGTCAATTCTCAACCTTTCTTTACTTGACTAATTGAGCATTTAAAAAATTGATCAGTACTCTTTCTCAGTCTCTCTCTCCCCTCCATTCCTATCTCTAATATCTATCTGTATATGTTCGTGTACACACACTACAAACTTGAACACTTCTTTCTTTGGTTTATGTTGCCTTCTAAGACACTAAACTTTTGGTTCTTTTCTTTCATGATTAATCTGGGTATCCTTTGCTTAGTCTCCTTTGCTGGTTTATTTTTCCTGTATCTATTAAATCCAGAAAAATCCAGAAAGGAATCTTTATAACCCTTATTTAACATCTGCACTCACTCTATTAGTGATTTCTGTTAACTCTCTGATTTCTATTTCTAGCTAACACATGTTATCCATCTTCATACTTATTTACTCAAATAACCACTCAAAACAATCATTATGAAATACAATAGAGATCCCAATGTTAATATTTTCCAAAATTGAATACAAGCAGCCTTATATATATTTCACTTCACATAAAATCCAAAAATCCTTTTAATCTGCTATTTGCCATAAACCTCAACCCCTGACTTTATTTACAACACCCATAGCTTACTTTCTGTTTTTTGTGCTCAGTATACCTAGGTCTTAGAGCATTTAAACAACTCTTCCTTCTCCCTGGAATGTCCTTTCCACAATATTCTCTTGACAACACCCTTGGTTTCTTCAAGATTTGTTCAAATTTTAATATTCACAATGATGAATAACTTGATTTTTCTAAGTAACACTGTAACATTCCCATGCCCTCTTGTCTTATTCTAATTTCTGATAGCACTACACATCTTTAATATATAATATATTTTAATTTTTGATCACATGTAATATCCAAGGTTCTCATGAGACAAGAGATCAATGGTAGTGAAGGAAAGGTAAAGAGCAGTGGGGAGAAAGATATTATGAGAGTTTGGTTTCATGATGTGATGGAGCCAGAGACGTCCATGCTCTGCTATTTGAAAAGTTTTGAAACAGAGAATCCAATTGTGCTGGTCATAAAAGATTAGAGAGCCAAGGGTTCAATGACATAAGTCTCCATCTGAATTTGAAAGGCCAAGAACTAGAATAGTAATGCCTCAGGGTAGGAGAAGACAGATGTCTGCTTGCATAGAGTGAACACACTTATTGTTGCTCCACATTTCTGTCCTACTCAGGACTTGAATGAATTGAATGATGCCCACCATGTTGGTAAAGATGAACTTCTTCACTCATAGTAACAACTTAAATGCTAACTTCTCCCAGAAAAACCATGCCAGACACATTCAGAAATAAGGCTCTACCATCTTATATCTTAGTACAGTCATATTTGAGTACAGTCAACTTTATGCAAAAAATTGTCATCACATCATGCTTATTTATTTTTGTCGGTTCGCCTGATAAATGTAGACTTTGAATGTATAGGAATTTTTTCTGTTAAGTATGCCAATGTACAGCAAACAAGCAATTATACAAAATTAGCACCTGTCACGGTGTAACAACTCACTAAACATTTTGAATAAGTAAAGCAAATAAATTATTTTTTCCTAATCTCCACGAAAGGCTCAGACTAAAGATTCCTAAATACTAAATGCAGTACTTTCTGTATACTAGCCTCTTAAGTACATATGGTACATATATGAATGATGCTTTCACCTCTCAATTTATGATACATTATTTATATTTATAAAATTAAAAAGTCTAGTTCAAGTGAAAATGCTAAGCAGAGGTAATAGGATTACAGAAGCTCATTTAGGAATTGGACCAAAAGATTTCCTTGCTAACACTGTAGATTTAGACTATCAGGTAAAATGTGTTGTCATTGGTGATAAATTTATTAAAATTGGTAGCATTTAGCAAATGTTTTACAATATCTATCCCTAGATGGGAACTATTTTGGATTCAATAGACGCAAAATGAAGAATATTATGTTACTGTTTTCAACATTTTGCCAAAGTTTTAGTTGTTATCCTAAGTATAAAATATGGCATTGAAAGTATTTCATCAATTTATCTTAAAATTGTATATTCTACACAATCATGCATAACAGATTTTCAACAAGGCTGTAATGTTGAACTTAGTTATAGAAGAAACATAAACAAGATATTATCTTTCAAGAACTATATGTTATTTCTATACAATTTGTTTGATTAAATAACAAATTTTAAAAAGTACACTGCTGTCTAGCAATGAAGAATTTGAACCTTCTGTATTGGTATTCAAAGAGTTGAATTTGGCCTGGTGAAGAGATCTACCAAATATGTGTACTCCAGGATAAAAAGCCATTTAAGATACTATCCTGCTATTTATGCAATGCATGACAGCCACACATGGGGTTCCTACTTTGTCCTGTAAGGTGAATAAGTTAGGGATACTATGACTGTGGCAATTGTTTTCTACAATTTGGAAGATCAAATCAAATAGAAGTGTGTCAGTTCCCTACAGAATTCAAAATACAGTTGGGTTAATGTTTTATTTATGAATCTTATTTTTTTAATTTATAGATACATTATAATGAATTATATGTGTGCAATCCCCAGGACATAACAGTTACTCAATAAATGCCATCCAACTACTAAAGTAGACAACTTATAATTATAAAGTAAGGTCATTATACCATTTTACTATATTTGGATCTAAAATGTTGACAACTTGAAAAAAATTAGTGTATAAATGTCTTTATAAAATAAAAAGAAGTCTCTCAGGATCTGAAGAGTTCCTTGTTGAATATTAATTCCATGCTGCTTCTTCCAATCTTGTATAAGATTCAGAGGTCTTTCAGGGAACATATTGTCTTAACACCAAGGTTTACAGGGCCTAGTGGGTGATAGAAATGCACAAATGGGCAATATATATGGAGACGTCAGTGTGGGGACACTGGTGAACTTGATATCTCTCCTACCTCACCTTTATAAAGAGAACTGCTGATCTTCAGCTACAGCTATCACTACCTACTGGAGATATCATTTAAATGTTGCCATATTTTTATATTTTTGCAAAGAAAAATTCAGAAATCAAATGTTTAATTGTAATTTTTCTATGGTTGAAACTTGACAATATTTTTTAGAATAAAGTTAGTCAAATATATGGCCAACAGGCTATGAGGATATGCTTTGGCTTGCAGAAATGGCCTGGAATATAGAGGCATTAGTAAATGCCTGCTGAGTTAATTGCTACCTGTTTGACAGATCTGTCTCTTCTGGTAGCAGCAACATAAGAAGAACAAGCAAAAGTGTCGTCTTTCCATTTATTTTCACGATCATCACCACCACATTCGTATCATGAATAATACAACTTTGAGAAGGTCTAACAGACTTTATTTCGCATATATTGTTTAATTTGATGTTGGCAACAACTCATACTATTGAACTCACTTTAATTCATGACTGTACAGATTAAAAAAAAAACATAGAATTGCTGTCACTCAGGACAACAGGAAAAGCTAGACTAAGGTTTGCACTTTTTCTCCTAGGTACACATTCTTTAGGGATTCAAACATGTGAATAGTTCTAAAGTTATACTAAACAAAGTACTGTGACTGATAAATTCATTTACTAGAAGGGTAACATTTGAGAGTAAACTGCAGGGTAAATAAATTGATTGGGATTGTATTAGACATATGAAAGGAATCTCTGAATACAATATGTTTAAATCTGCTTGCTAATGAAGAGGTGAAGTCAGTGTAGAGTAAATTATGTGCCTATTACCGTATACCCAGTTCATATCCTTACAGAACATAAAAAGATAATAATAATATAACTGCTAGGAAATTAATCTTATGTGGATTATTTTTCTTTTGTTTAATTTTTTTTATTTGACAAATAGAGTTAGACAGTGAGAGAGAGAGAGATGGAGAGAAAGGTCTTCCTTCCATTGGTTCACCCCCACATGGCCGCTATAGCCGGAGCTACGCTGATCCAAAGCCAGGAGCAAGGTGCTTCCTCCTGGTCTCCCATGAGGGTGCAGGGGCCCAAGCACTTGGGCCATCCCCTACTGCCCTCCCGGGCGAGAGAGAGCTGGATGGAAGAGGAGCAACCGGAACTAGAACCCAGCGCCCATATGGGATACTGGCACCACAGGCAGAGGATTAACCAAGTGAGCCATGGTGCTGGCCCCAGGATGTGGATTATTTTTCACTCATCTACTTACATTGTTCAAATTCTGAAATAAATTATAAATCCATGGTCACCCTCTCCCAGTAAAAGAGCAAGCTAGTGACCTAGAATATATGCATTTATTCTTCAGGTAGACAATAGTACTGGAAATCAATATTAATTTCCTAGAAATATTTTGCTGATATTGGGGTTTCATACATCAATACTCTGGGTTTTAAGAAATGAATTATTAAAACACATATCTGATGGGGGTAGGGAGTGTTGTGGTGTGGCAGTTAAGCCAACAGATGGAATGCCCACATTCCATAACAGAGTGCCTTGGATTGAGCCCCACCTCTCTCTCTGATCCAGTTTTCCACACATGCAGATGCCGAGAGGTAGCAGATTACAACTCAAGTACATAGGTGCCCTGCTTTTCAAGTGAGAGACTCGAACGAAGTTACTGGATTCTGGCTTTGGCTTCTTCCAGTTGAAGTTCTTTGCATTTAGGGAGTGAATCAGAGGATGGAAGATCTCTGTCTCTTGATCTGTTACTCTTCCCTTCAAATAAAGAAAAGTAATAAATTATTACATTTTCAAAACCACATATTTATTATTGTACATATTTGTGAGATATTTCTCACATCGTGTTTTATTTGTTTAAACCTATATTGTTTTACATTTTAAAATCTTGGTATTGAGGCTGGCGCTGTGGCAAAGTAGGCTAAGCCTCTGTGTTCCTGCTGCTCTTCTTCCGATCCAGCTCTCTTTCCTATGTCCTGGGAAATCAGCCAAAGATGGGCCAAGTCCTTGGCCCCCTACACTTGTGTGAGAGACCCGGAAGAAGCTCCTGGCTTTCCTGGCTTTGGAACAGTGCATCTCTGGTCACTGCTGCCATATGCAGAGTGAAGCAGCAGATAGGAGACCATTCTATCTCTCCCTCTCTGTCTGTAGCACTACCTCCCAAAAAAAAAAAAATTTTTTTTTTTTTTGACAGGCAGAGTGGGGAGTAAGAGAGAGAGACGGAGAGAAAGGTCTTCCTTTGCCATTGGTTCACCCTCCAGTGGCCACCACGGCCTGCATGCTACAGCCGGCGCATCGTGCTGATCCGAAACCAGGAGCCAGGTGCTTCTCCTGGTCTCCCATGTGGGTGCAGGATCCAAGGACTTGGGCCATCCTCCACTGCCTTCCAGGGCCACAGCAGAGAGCTGGTCTGGAAGAGGGGCAACCGGGATAGAATCCGGCGCCCCGACCGGGACTAGAACCTGGTGTTCCGGTGCCGCAGGCAGAGGATTAGCCTATTGAGCCGCGGAACCGGCCAATAAAAATCTTTTAAAAATACTGTTATAAATATAGAATTTTAATATTTAAAATTTTATATGCATAGTACTCAAAAACACTAAGTGTAGAATAGATGTGTTGTTAAGATTCAGATTTAAACCAGGAGGAGCAAAAGTATAATCATATAAATTTGAATTAATTTTACATTTAGTATGTAGCAAAAATATCTTAACGCCTTTAGAGATATTCTTATTACAATATTACATATAGTTTTCATTTAAAATTAAGGAGAATCTTATTTTTTTTTTTCTTTTTTTTTTTTTTTTTTTTGACAGGCAGAGTGGACAGTGAGAGAGAGAGACAGAGAGAAAGGTCTTCCTTTTGCCGTTGGTTCACCCTCCAATGGCCGCCGCGGTAGCGCGCTGCGGCCGGCGCACCGCGCTGATCCGATGGCAGGAGCCAGGTGCTTCTCCTGGTCTCCCATGGGGTGCAGGGCCCAAGAACTTGGGCCATCCTCCACTGCACTCCCTGGCCACAGCAGAGAGCTGGCCTGGAAGAGGGGCAACCGGGACAGGATCGGTGCCCCGACCGGGACTAGAACCCGGTGTGCCGGCGCTGCAAGGCGGAGGATTAGCCTAGTGAGCCGCGGCGCCGGCTAGAATCTTATATTTTTATAATTTCTAAGTAATAAATATGCAATATATTTCTTGTGTATTCATATAGTTTTTTGAAATGTTTTAGCATTTCGAATTTACCGCTGTCAGTCACAGTTACTAATCTAAATTACTTTGATTTCTGAAAAATTTTCTATTCTAGCTGCTTCATGTTGTTAGAAAATCATATTTGTTCACAACCATTTTCTTCTGAATACTTATATAATACAAGAATTACAAAAGGGCTTTGTAAACTGAAAATAGTAGATACTTTTGTAACAGAACTCTGTAACTATCCTCAAAATCTGTCTACCAATTGAAGGATGAATTATCAGAATGCTAAAAGGTAAATGCCCATTCATGTCCATGAAATTTAAAAAAAAAATCACCACTCTCTAATGGCTGCAGCCTACCTCTCTAATATTCCTTACTAGATATGTTTGGTCACAATTGTTCTCCTTCAGTAGCTCTACGAAGCTGTGTTAGATCCAATGCAGGATTATTCCCTCTTTGGAGTGCTATACTTCCTCCACTTCTCTCTCTCTTGTACATGATTGGGATCTTCTCGCCCTCCCTTAACAGCTCAGATATGGTCTTCTCAATTTCTACCACATAGCTCTATGAACTACAATATAAAATCATCTTGATTGTTGATTGTACTCAAGCGCATTGTTGATTTCTCATTTACAATGTTTGTTTCCTTGGAATAAACTTTGGTTGTTTGATTCATTTAACTAGTAAAAAATCACTATAGAATGAAGAATTTTGGATATTTTGAACACATTGTATGCCTTTGAGTGGCTACAACTGAGTGATGTCAAGGTTGATTCAGACCAAAGGTGGGAGCCAGGAACTCAATCCAGGTACGTCAGGGACACAACTATTTAAATAATTACCTGCAACCTCTTAGGGTCTACATTATCAGGAAACCAAAATTGGGAGAAGAGCTGGAACTTGAACCCAGGCACTCAGATATGGAACATGGACATCTAAACCAATGTCTTAACTACTAGGACTAAAGTACATCCCATTTTTAAAGCATAAAATAAAATCATTAGTTACATGAACTGTTTGTTAATCAGCAATATTTATTTTTAAAGGTCTTTATTTTTCACTATGCCACTATTGCAACACTAAAGGATATTCTCTAAACCATATTTTTGTGTATGTATGTGTATGTGTATTTGTCTATTACATTTCCAAGAGCAAACAAGGATGGAATATTATATATATATATATATAATATGCATATTACATATATTGTGAACAGTCCTGATACAATTTTCTGAAATAAGGGAGCTTATATTTCATGGGGGAAACAGTTAACTGAAACAAACGAGAAAATACCTAAAGTATATGATATTGTAGATTTAAATAAATTATGTAGTATAACAAACAAAAAAAATAGAGTCAAGAACACAATTTTGTCAGAGGACATTATATGAATAGGGGGCTCTCTGTAGACCTCACTGAAAAAATGAAATTTGAGCAAAGACTTGAGGCCAGTGATGGAGTGACCAATGTCAATAGCTGAAACCAAGGCAATCCAGACAGTGTAGGAAAAAGGGTCCTGGATTCTTAGCATATGTGAGAAAAAGCAAGGAAAAGAAAGATTTCAAATAAGTAAACAAAATGCAGATATTGTATTGCAGAAGGTACCAAGGGCCAATTTGAGTAAAGCCTTGTCAGATAGTAATAAACCAATGATAAGTAAATCAACGCATACAGTATAATTATCTTGGATCAGATGGGCTTATAATAAGTATACCATTGGTAGCAGAATTAGAGAGAAGTGGCTTGAATAACCTTTTACAGTAATGATTATCAAGGTAGATGAAGTTTTGTCTTCTTCCTCTGAAGGACATTTGGTAATGTCACAAGCTATGTATAAACATCAGGAGATGAGGATGGGGAGAAAAAGGATGGGGATCCTGGAATGGAATGGGTAGAAGCAGGACAGGGATGTTGCTAAACATCCTCAAGTACAGCACATCCTTTCTGGAAAGAAGGAATGATCTAGTCACACAGTGCCGAGTTTAACCAACTGTCCTTTAGATAATCAAAGTCAAATTGCATGATATGTGTTTAGTGTATCAATATCGTTTGCAAATATATTATATTGTTTTTATAATTTTTTTGAATTTATTATTTGAGAGTTAGAGTTATAGACAGTGAGAGGTAGAGACAGAAAGAAAGGTCTTCCGTCTGCTGGTTCACTCCCCAGTTGGCCACAATGGCCAGAGCTGTGCCGAGAGCCAGGAGCTTTCTCTGGTCTCCCATATGGGTGCAGGGGCCCAAGGACCTGGGCCATCCTCCACTGCTTTCCCAGGCCATAGCAGAAAGCTGGACTGGAAGAAGAGCAGCCGGGACTAGAACTGGCATCGATATGGGATGCCAGCACCTCAGAGGGAGGATTAACCCACTGCGCCACAGTGCTGGCCCCATATTGTTTACATTATTTCAAAATCTAGGTAAAGAGTTAAAAATCATCAAGATGAACATAGGTTAAAAAGAAAAAGGAAAAAATAAAAGCGGAGTCAAGTATTATACAAAAAATAAAAGTCTGTGAAGAACATTCAAGAGAAAAATAAAATCATTCCATGCCAGAGAATTGTTTCACAGTTTTGCTGCTCCAGGGCACGTTATTCAAGAATTGAGACCAAGCAAAAATTAAAAAAAAAATTTTAAAGAAATGAAGGTGGAATTTAAAAGTAGATAAGATTTTTACTGAGGAAAAAACTAATATCAAGATCTGCCTTAGCTGACATACATGTACTGTTACACATTAAGAAAGAGACGTTTGTTCAGATCAATATAAAAATGGACCATTCAAAAGAAACATTACTGTTATTATGATTCTTCCATAACTGAATATAGCTGAAGGGCATTCATAGATTTTTTTTTGTCACTGCAGAACCTGGAATTTGTCTTCATGCCATATCCATTCTTCAGAATCACTAGCAGTTCATAAAAGTCATATTAGACTACCGTAAATCATAGGAAAACATGCTATTCCAACATTTGAGAAAAATGATATTTTCTATCAGTTTTCCTTTAACTTTTCTCTAACATTGCATGCTGGTTTATTTTGTAACTAGCATCACCAGTTTCCTCCTCAGAGTTTTGTTTATCCTGAGTTTCTCCAAAGAAAGCAGATACTTAGGTATAAAATTACTAAAATTAAAACAAACTGTTATATATGTGGTTAGAAGAGTACTATGCACTAAGAATGGTTTATAGACCCATAAATGATACACTGACAGTTTGTCGTCACTTGCCTTTTCGATAATGGCCACGTGTAAATTACCGACCTTACATATAAATGCTATATTTATGATTCTACCTAAAATGTTTCCTCTGAGGAAAAAATAGAGTGTTGTTCATGGAAGAAAAATAACATGATGGAAATGTCAGGTCTCAGAGTGGTAATTTGAGCTTTCTCTGCAGCCTGACTGCCACATGACCTTGAGCAGTGCCTGGTTTCTCTGGCCCCTAATTTATCCATTTCTAAGGAGCATAGCACCACTAGATGAAACTCATAAGATTGCTATGAAGATACTCTAATGAAAATGCACTTCTCAAAATTGCTGCATAAATTCTAAATAGTGTAAAATATGCCTCACTTCTGATATATTTATAGGAGATCTACAAGTGGGTTTTCCTTTAATGATGAAGCTCTCATTCTGCTTCAGCAACATTTTTAAATGTCACAGAGAAAGCTTCTTCTTAAGTGAGTACAGGGGACATTTAGACATTTTCTGTAATTCACAGACATATATTCATACAAATGTGAATTACTACAAGTGATGTTCATAATAAATAATATTAATATATTTATGTCACATCAGATTCAAATTGATTAGGTTAGGCTTATTGAATTTACACTTCCAATAAGTTCAAAATTTCAAGTAAATGAAGTAAAATTATAATAAAGTAAAATTATAATAAATATTTGAACAAAACAGTTTCTATGTATAAATATTAATGCTTATTATTTCTACTTCTATAATTAAAAGGAAAATATTGTAACCCTAAAGAAGTTAATCATGTAAAGCTTATGATTTTATATCATCATTATATATGCACATGAATCCCTTGTGTTTCTATACTCCTAAAAGGCTTTGAAAGAAAGAGACCCAGAAAGGAGTTTTTCTAGTGATTTTTCAAATGTAGTGCCCATTTAAATTATATTTGAAATTCAAAATAATAATAATAATGGTACTAAAGCAGTTTACTGGATCTTCTCTTATTCATTAGATCTGAGTCTTCAAATTGTATAAATCTGTTCTTCAGTGATTCTGTTTTGCAGCCAGTTTATAACTAATAAGAGACAAAACTGAGTCCCAGAAAGATGGAGCAATATAGCAACAATGCATGACTAATTGGCAAAAACCACTTTAGAAGTCAAATCTCCTCAGAGCATTGTTATAGCATTCTGTCCTGCCAAACAAATGTACTTTTAGACTGAAATTTATAAAACTTTAAACTGCATAAATGAATTAGAGTTTGGTCTTTTTCAGTTCTAAACACATGTAGACATTTTGTCCTTCATCTTTTAGCCTTTATATCCCCTCAATAATTGTATTGCACATTACTTTAGTCTAAGTTTATGTATGGTTGATGTCTTAAAACTGTTCAATAAAAAAAAGACTTCATTTTTTAAGTTTTGCAAGACCCGAAGGCCAGAGTGGTTGGTGAGGGGTGACATGATTTCTGTAGACTGAGAGAGGACAAAGTGGTCAAATCAGAAAAATAACCTAGCTTTCTCTGAACTACCAATCTCATAGAAAAGGGCCTATAAGGATACTGTGATACAAGACATATCTTAAGGAGGAGATGCTGTTGTGGCACGGTGGTTTAAGCCACTGCTGGGGATGACAACATTTGTTTCAGATTCTGGAGATGAATTCCCACCTGCTCTTCTGTTGCAGCTTCCTGTAAATGCACATTCTAGCAAATAATGGCCCAACTGAGTTCATTTCCTGCCATCACATGGGAGATCCAATGGAGTTCCTGACTTGGCTTCAGCTTGGTTGTACTCCGGTTTTTGTTGTCATTTGGTGAATGAACCAACAGATTGTCTCTCTCTCTCCCATTTCTGCAAATAAATAAATACGTAAATTAAAAAAAAAAAAGAAATTGTAGGGGCTGCAACAATGACAGGAAAACTGGCCAGAATGAACATGAATTCCTCACACTTGCATTGTCAGAAGCAGTGACCAGAAATCAGAGATACATATCTAATATTTGGAGAACACTTTGGTTTTTCCCCACCCTGGGTCCCATGAGATGAGTACAAGTTGCTTCAGGAATGCATGCACATCTGTCTCAGCAAGTATTTTTATAATCAAGTTGATTAGTCTTTTCTTGAACTGATGACTCTGAAGTCTTTGGGAAAATACATCACCAAGATCCTCAAGAGTGGAAGATTATTAAAAAGAGACTGTTAGTTCAAAGTGTAAATTATTTTGAATTAATTTAAATTAAAATATTTATTTATTTCACTGATTTGAAAGGCAGGGAACAAAATTGAAAGACAGAAACAAAGAAGCAAACACACAGAACCAGAGCTCCCAAACACTAGTTCACTTTCCAAATGACCTCAATAGCCAGTTTTTTTTTTCATTTATTAAACTTTTATTCAATGCATATAAATTTCCAAAGTACAGCTTATGGATTACAATGGCTTCCCCCCTCCCATAACTTCCCTCCCACCCGCAACCCTCCCCTTTCCGGCTCCCTCTCCCCTTCCATTCATATCAAGATTCATTTTCAATTCTCTTTATATACAGAAGATCAGTTTAGTATATATTAAGTAAAGATTTCAACAGTTGGCCCCCATATAGCAACACAAAGTGAAAAAAATACTGTTGGAGTACTAGTTATAGCGTTAAATAACAGTGTATAGCACATTAAAGACAGAGATCCTACATAATATTTTTTAAAAATTAATTAATTTTCTATGCCATTTCCAATTTAACACCAGGTTTTTTTTTTCATTTCCAATTATCTTTATATACAGAAGATCGATTATGTATATACTAAGTAAAGATTTCATCAGTTTGCACCCACACAGAAACACAAAGTGTAAAAATACTGTTTCAGTACTAGTTATAGCATCACTGCACATTAGACAACACATTAAGGACAGATCCCACATGAGATGTAAGTACACAGTGACTCCTGTTGCTGACTTAACAATTTGACACTCTTGTTTATGGCATCAGTAATCTCCCTAGGCTCTAGTCATGAGTTGCCAGGGCTATGGAAGCCTTTAGAGTTCGCTGACTTTGATCTTATTCCGATAGGGTCATAGTCAAAGTGGAAGTTCTCTCCTCCCTTCTGAGAAAGGTACTTCCTTCTTTGATGGCCCCGTTCTTTCCACTGGGATCTCACTCACAGAGATCTTTCATTTAGGTCTTCTTCTTTTTTTTCTTTTCCATGGTATCTTGGCTTTCCATGCCTACAATACTCTCATGGGCTCTTCAGCCAGATCCAAATGCCTTAAGGGCTGATTCTGAGGCCAGAGTGTTGTTTAGGACATCTGCCATTCTATGAGTCTTCTGTGTATCCCACTTCCCATGTTGGATCCTTCTCTCCCTTTTTGATTCTATCAGTTAGTATTAGCAGACACTTGTCTTGTTTGTGTGATCCCTTTGACTCTTAGACCTATCAGAGCCATCAATTGTGAACTGAAATTGATCACTTGGACTAGTGAGATGGCATTGGTACATGCCACCTTGATGGGATTGTATTGGAATCCCCTGGCACATTTCTAACTCCACCATTTGGGGCAAGTCCGAATGAACATGTCCCAAATTGTACATCACCTCTCTCTCTTTTTCCACTCTTAAATTTGACAGGGATCACCTTTCAGTTGAAATTTAAACACCTAAGAATAATTGTGTGTTAAATACAGAGTTCAACCACTAGTACTAGAACAACAACAACAACAAATACTAAAGAGGATAAAGTATTACATTGTACTTCTAGAGTCAGGACAAGAGCTAATCAGGTCATTGTTTCTTATAGTGTCCACTTCACTTCAACAGGTTTCCCCTTTGGTGCTCAGTTATCACAGATCAGGGAAAACAAATGATATGTCTCTTTGGGACTGGCTTAATTCACTCAGCATGATGTTTTCCAGATTGCTCCATCTTGTTGCAAATGACCGGGTTTCATTGTTTCTTACTGCTGTATAGTATTCTATAATAGCCAGGTTTTGTTCAGTCTGAAATAGATTTCCCACATGAGTGATAAGGACTCAAGTCCTTTAGCCATTGCCAGCAGCGTCACAGGTTGCAACACAGCAGGAAACTGGAACAGGGACCACAGCTATGATTTGAACCCGGGTACCTTGCTATGATATCCCAAGAAGCATTTTAACTGCTAGGCCAACCATCTGCCCTTAACATTTGGATTACTCTACATGACGTGTCTAGGATTTCTAACTGAGTCATTGAGGGATCAAAGAAAGAATATATACAAAGCTGAATGCTACACTTTTTATTTCAAAGACAAACTTCAACATATGCCACCCAACCTGGCTTCTTAGAATGCTCGTTTTCTTGGTGGATTTTGTAGTCAAACATACACACATACAAATACTAAAAAAATTTCTTTCATAACTACTTCATTCATATTCCATGTGCAACATATCCTTAAGTCTTGATTTATCCATTTATGGAGGTCTTTTTAAAAAGAATATTTGTTGAGTTAAAAAGGCATAGTGACAGAAGAAGGGCAGGGGAGAGAGAAAGTGGGAGAGAGAGAAAGAAAGAGAATTTTCCATCTACCGGTTTGCTTTTGATATGTCCACAATATTTAGAGCTGGGTCAGGTCATGACCAGGATCCAGGAACTCTATCAAGGTCTCCTGCATGGGTGGCAGGAATAGAAAGAAGTAGACAAGGATATAGTTAATGAGGAGGAGCTGAGGTTTGTTACCACTGCCAGCTGTGGCCTTGCCTATACTGCCACCTACACCTACGGCCTTCTGTTTATCACTCAAACTGAATCCTTCTATTCATCAACCAAATACTCCCCTTTCCTTTCAAATCCTAAATTATTTTTTGTGCACTGACAAGCTCCTTCAATTCCATGTTGCAGAATGCCACAACTTCCTTGGTTTCGCCACTTAGAAATGTTGCTAGCCAAAACTATCCAGCATGGCTGCAAGCTACATTTCTGCAATGAGCTAATATACTTCATTATAATATCACTATAATAAAACTAGCATGGCTGACACTTCTATACCCCCCAAAAAAATGGAAAGATTGATACCCAATCCCTGCCCATACCATACCTCCTTTGAATTTTTAATGAATCCCCCTCAGAAACTGCCCCCTGTGCATCCAGATTATATACAAAGGAAGGAACCTCAAGTCTTGTTGAATGCAGCCCTTTCTTGAGCTTTCCCACACTCATTCCTATGTGTATACTTTCCCTATGCATGTAAATAAAACCGCTTTGCTGATTTTTATCTATATCTCATTCTTAAATTACTTCTCTCAATGGAGAAAGAACGAAGACAGAGGCACCAAATAGCATAATTACTTTGATTCTCATGTGCTGGCTCCCAGGCACATCAGCAGTAAGTTGATTCTAAAGCATGGCATAGCCAGGACTCAAAACTAGCACTCTGATAGTGCATGTGTGCATCCCAAGCTGCAACTTCAACTGCTGTGCTAAAATATCCTTCCTATAGGAGGTTGTGAAAATTTTAAAAATATTTACTTATTTGGAAGGTACAACACAAGAGAGGAAGGGTGAGAGTGAGGGAGAGAGCAAGGGAGGTAGAGAGAGAGAAAGGCAGAGAGACAGAGAGATCTTCTAAACACTGTTTTATTCCCGAAATGTCTGCAACATGCAGGTGTGAGCCAGGCTGAAGCCAAGTACCTGGAATTTCATCCTTTTTTCTCATATAAGTGACAGGGGTCCAAGTACTTGAACCATTTTTTGCTGCATTTCGAGGAAACTGGATCACAAGCAGAATAGTTGAGATCTAAGCATCATTCTGATATAAGATGTGGGTATCTCAAGTGTCAGTTTAACTCTGTGCCCTAGTGCTAGACCAGGAGCTCTTAAATTTATACCAAACTTACTAAAATATTAATATATGTGGTCTCAATTACCATACTTGTCTGTTACATGATATCTATGAAGTCAGGAAATATGTACCTGGAAAGAGATATAGATAAGCTACTTAGTAAGTTTTTCTCTCAGTATTGTAGAGAATCCAAGGAAGCAGAAGCTATGAATACCCATGGATTGTTTGAGGATAACAAGGTGACTAGTGAAGATATTTTGAGTCATGTAGTCAAAGTAATAATGTACAATGCTGATGTATTCACTTTCAATATCTCAATACATATATCCAATACACATTCATACACACACACATACATCTCTTCAATGATTTTTGCTGTGGTTTGAATAGAGTATGGCTCCTGACTCATACAGATGTATCCCTAATTTCATAAATTAATGGTACTAAGAAAGTGGAAAATTAATCATGATATGGTTTTGATGAAGTTGACCTTGTGGAAGGTCCTTAGGTCACTGGGGCCATGCCCTCAGAGGGTACTTCCCAGGAAATGACTGGATGGGTCCCTGATTTCTGACTTGCTGTGTGATTGTCTGCACTAGTACACCACTGTCATTTTCTGTGCACATTAGGTAGCCAAAGAACTGGGGAATACCTGAATTTCCAGAGAAGTAAGACAAAATAATATTTTCCATTTATTTTGCCATAGCAATGAAAAGCTTGTTAATACCACTTTGCCTTGGTGTTGGGATAAAGAAGCAAACTTTAGTATTCCCTACATGATACTTTGTGGTCTCTTGGACAAGTACCACTATTCTCAGTTTGTTTCCTCCCAGTGCTTGATTTTGTTATTTTTTTTCCCAAGACACAAGTTTTGTGTGTTCTGGTACCTCTATATAGAATGCTTTCTCTCTGAGAGCATCACTTCTACTCCTTATCAGACCTTAGGCTAACAGTTTTCAAATGCCTTCTGTTACTTGTTTTCATTTACTTTACTATCTTGTATTTTAACATTTAATAATGTAAGCTTATTTGTAAGATTTCATAACTAATGTATATCTCCTTGAACATTCTGAAAACTCAATGACACAAAGGTATTATTTATTGTTTGCCTGGTAACTAATATATAGTAAGTGCTTAATAAACAATTGTTCAAAGAAAAAATAACAAATAAATTATCTTTGATTTCATTATAAGTCATTGTAATATATTTCACAGTTGTATTATGGTTATACTGAAAGATTTTATAAAATTCTCATATATTTAGAAAAATATATTTGTTTTAAACTCATCAATCTGTAAGAAAACATATTTCCTGCCACTTGAGGGTCTTATTTCTGCTTCATTCTGAGACGTATTGATCCCAAAAATCTCATTTCTTATATCTGCCTTGAAAGAAATAAATACAACCTAAGACCAAAAAGTCAGTAAAAAAGATTAAATCATGGGTGAAGTATATTTTATATGATTCTAAAAACTTTTTAAGGATTATGAGATTAACCTTCACCTGAAAACTCAAAGCTTCAATTTAGAAAACAGCATTTTCCAAAGACTTGCCTACTAATCAAACATCTTGTGTTTTTTTTTTTTTTTTTGGGGGGGGGGGTGGGGAGATAGTTGGAGTATTCAGAATTTTATATTCCATTATACACACTTTGGATCTTAAAATTAACCTCCACATTTAAAAATACGTATTTATGTAGTCATTAAATAATTTATTTATGAAACAAAGAAAAAGAGAAACAGAGTGAATGATCATTTTGTGTTTCAGTCCCTAAGTGCTGGCAGTAGCCAGGTTGGGCCAAGCTGAAGCTGTGAGCTGGGAACTCATTACAGGTTTCCCATGGGTCATCAGCTCTTGTCTTCCAGAATGCTTGTTAGCAGTAAACTGGAATTGGGAGCAGAGTTAGAACACAAACTCAGGCATACTGATAGGATATGAGAGACCCGGGATCTTAATTGTTAGGGCAAACACCCACTCTTACCTCAAATAATTTTATAATAGAATTTAAATAGGTGATTTCCATTTTTATAAAGAATCTCTATAATAATACAATATAAAACACATATAATGTGTACACAAATGTCATGTGTATTTTTAAAATGAGGTACCACATTTAATGAGCTCAGATAACCAAGATAAGCAGATGCACCTGTTAGAGCTGACATTTAAATCAGTTCTATGGTTATAAGTAATTTTTGTATGTATCACAATTCTATCAAATAAAATTACAATATGCTGAATGTTAGCTAACTATCAGAGCAAGGTGTTTCTAGTAAATATGACATTTTAATAACTGCTATTCCAGTTGTATTATCTGTAACTTTCTTCAGACTTGGTTCTTATCAAATTTTGTAAATGTTTGACTATATCATTATCACAGCATTGTAGATTTTAGGGCTGAATTTTACAAAATATAGATAAAATCTAATTTAACTGTAACTATTTATTTTATGCATAAGCAACCTACAATTGAAAATAACTGGACATTTCCCAGTGCCACACCCATAATTGTTGTTCTGGCAGAAATTAGTTCGATTCTTCCCTAGCATAATTTCTAGGATATACAAATCTTTAATTGTGAATCTATGATAATGTTCTAACAGAGCTGATCTCAACTCTACTTGCAAATTGACTTCCTGTTTAAAGTTTACTTATTTGTATGATTTTGTATTTGAGAGGATGAGAGAGAGAGAGATCTTCCATCCACTGGTTTACTGCCCATATGCCTGCAACAGCCGGGGCTGGACCAGGCAGAAATCATGAGCTGGGAACTTCATCACAGTCTCCCATATGGGTAGCAGGGACCCAAACTTGAGCCATCATTTGCTGTTTACCAAGGGCAAATTAGTAGAACGATGAATCAGAAGTGGAGGTGGCATTCAAATCTAGCAATCTGACATGCTAATGTCCTAAGCAGAGGCTTAATAATCTGTTCCACAGTGCCCACACTTAGGGAGGACCTAATAATGAGTTAAATCCAGGTCAATGAATGAAAAACACTGGTGTGATATTGGCATCAAGACTTGTGAAAAATCCAACCTTATGTGTAGCATGTATTGGAAATAAGAAATTTAAAATGATGAAGTTGCCAAATGCCTTAAGCATATAAACTGAACTTTTATCAATAAATTCCTTTGGATTCTGTGGCTCTTTCTTATTCCATTCATAAATGTCACTTTCTATTACTCTTCAATTGAGTATTTGTGTCATATGTGTGTTATGTGTGCTTCATCTCAGTCACTTCTGTGTGGAGGAAACCGTTTACTTTTCTTGCATTTCGTGGGTATAAAGAATAGACAGCAGTCTGCTTTGGCCATTTTTATGAGTGACTATGAGACGTATGCATGCCTGTGGGTCATCAGAAAATGAAATTTATAATTATTGAAATTTACTAATCTTGTCACTTTGTATCTATACCATTGAATCTGTGTACCTCTCTATAAATTAGAGAAGAGTATATCATTCAGATGTGTTTACCAAATTTCCCTTTTTCCACCATATTCTACAGGTAAGAATTAATTTGTACTCATCAGTTTAAAATTTGAATTAATAGCTACAAATACTTTTTATGCATCATTTGGGCTCTATCAGTGAAATTTAACTTTCTTCTTATTTTATGATTGCTCAAGGTCAAACAACTATCCAAAAGGATTTTTATGTATACTACCCCTTGGTGCATGTATCAATTAGGTGTCAAGATTTTATGTTTGAAATTCTAAATATACTTATTGTCTGAAAAAATACAAAATCTAAGCAATAAGTCAATTTTGCTTTGTCCATTCATTTCACAGTTGTATCAATATCCTTGAATATAAGAGAAAATATTTTAAATAATTTTGAATTTCATTATTTACCAATTAAAGTACTGAAAACTTGCACAAGTGTTCTAGTTCATGACTACAATTATATATGACTTGATAATATTGAAATAAAGCAGGTGTCTTGCCTAGTTTCATTTATCATCCAAGTTTAAGTTTTTAGAAAATTTTTTCTCAATATACAAATTACAATATAATTAAAGATTTAACATTAAAATGCTTATAAAGTATTTAGAATAAATTTAATTCATAATCTAATTTATTTTCATCATTAATATATAGAAATCAAGAAACATCAACTCAGTAGGTTGGAAATATTGATAAAGTATCAAAACTGTCTCTAGTTGCCACAGCTTTCTGTTTTCTAACCTTTCTTTGGCAAGAAGTGTCATTGTGGCATGCCAGTTAGCATAAATGACTTACAACTCCCTGAACCCTGTGTTTAATAGTCAGGACCCTGTGCTTCAAGTTGTCATACAGCATTATCATGTTTCAGAAAGACAGTCTCCTATCCAAAGGATATTACCTCCTTGAAGTGTAAATTCTTCTGATATTTGTCTTTTGGTGTCAGCATCAAAATTTGTGATCTTTTATCAATAATTTGATCCTTTATGGCGCTGTAAACAGATGATAACAAAGCCAAAATTTGCTTTGATTGATAGATTATTTTTTGTGAATTTGTGATGCAGGTAATGACTTCAGGGATTACTCTTGTCTTATACAATTTAAGATCAAACCCAAACCATTACTCTCCCAGAATTTAAATAGAAGCAATTTATTTTTTCAGCTTTCTATGGCATTCAGCAGTTTTCAAGTTTAATTTTCAGAGTATTTATTCTCCAAATATAAAAATATATATAAATAAAATTTGTGTCTATTAAACCTTTTTTCTAAAAGATAGACAATAGAGTCTCAAATGAGGATGCATATAAACCTTCATTAAATAATAGTTTAGGAAACTATTAACATTTTAGATATTTAAGAATTATATGTATTCATGAACTGGTGTAATAGTAATAAAATTGGAAACCTTCTGATCTCCTTAATTATTATCCAATAATATCAATGGCCTTAAAGCTCTGACCTAGCAATTCAACACAGCTAAACTTTAATGTATACATATTATAATCACAAAATCATTCTAATAACAAACAAATGGAAAACAAATTATATGTTAAACAGCAAGCAGCAATGTATAAAATTGTGAAATACCGATAGTATATAGTATTTGTATGCCAATATTTACCTTTTTATAAAATAAGTTATTTCATGTATTTTATAGTACTGTTAAAGAGTGAGTTTATGCTTCAACAGCCTAATTTATTCAGGCAATGGGAAGTTCTCCTAGGTAGAAATTTTTCAAACACTCAATTTATCATGTGATATTAAAAATGGATGAAGAATAAGAAATACATGAAATCCAATGGCCTATATAATTATCATCTCTTTCCCAGCATCAGCATGCTTTATAGTGTTTAAAGTAAAGTCATATAAATCACTCAGTTATCTGTGAATCATAACTAATGACAGGACTAAATGCATACTCTTCATTCTGTAAATATTTGGATCATCTAATACACAAAAATACTCTGCTATAAATCAGGTATATAGAAGTCAGGTCTATGCTCCCATGAAACCTTATTTATAGAAAATACAAGGAATAAGCAGACTCACTAGGATAGGATACTTAACAATTTATGAAGGCTTCTTATATAAAGTCAACAATTATAAGTACTCACATAGCAAATATGTAGTTATGAACCTAAAGCTACTGTTACAGTTACTGAAAACATTTTTGTATGTCAGGGATTTGTATGAACAAATCCCCCAGTCATATTTTGCATAGAAGGGCTGTGGTATTATGGACTGAATCTTAAATAAATCCAGTGAGAAAGAGTTAATTTTTCAGCCTTGTAAAACAATACATGCAACAATCTCATCAAGTGAAACTCAATAATTCAGTTTCACATTAATATTTCCTTGTGATTTTTTGAGATCTTTGTGATTATTCTCATAGATGTTTCATAGTGCCTACGTGAAGGATTTTAGGAACCTGTAGAGCTATAAAAACAAGTGTGTTGATGTGCAGATGTATATCAGTGTTGTTACAAAAAGTTATCTTGAAAGAATAGCTATAAAGAGAACAAGGACATATTCTAAATCATCACAAATAATAAATATATTTTCTTATAAGCATCTAAATGTAGATAATATATCTTACCAGAGAACATTGCATTATAATATTTGTCTTCATAAACTCTAAGGTATTTGACTCTCTCACAAAACAAAAAACAAAAACAAAACAACAGCAACAAAAAAGGAGATAGAGCAGGTGTTGAAGTGTTAAATTTATCAAATAAATCCAATTGCAATGCAAATTGGCATTCCACTATGGTATATATACTGAATAATTTAGACATATGTTTAACTTGGTTTGCTCATTAAAATTCACCATAAGTGAACTGTCAAATTCAGTTTGCTCTAAGCACAAAAACTAAAAAGTCAAACTGAAATAACTAGCAGTAAACCAATTATGACATCTTAATGAGTGAAAAGATTAAAAATAATAAAAGGAAGACCAGGCTCATGTATGACTTACAAGGTGAAATATTAACTTTAACTTGATCTTCCAAATATTTTAAATATATATATTTTATGTGAAGAAACAAAACGTGGGTGTTTGTTTTATTGCCTTTTTTGTTCTGTATGACAGGGAACACATGCCTTCTCTACATGTTTGATTGGCACTTTTCCTGGCATTGTTAGAAGGAACAGAGAAAAGAGGATCATTCCACTACCTCTAAGACTCTTTGCTTCGTCCAGCAGGAAGAAGAGAGTTAGATGACTAACGATTTGTGAGAAGAAAATAAAGATTCTACCCTTGGTTGTCCCATCTTTGGTATTCGCCTGCCTGGAAAATGTGTATCTGCTATGGGCTGATGTCAGTTCAGTTTACCAATGCCTGTGACATGGTAAGGCCTTCATCTGAGGCAATCATAAGGAGGGACATTCCGTCTTTTGCATTTCTCATTTTATTAGTAATTAAGATGCATCTTTAATCTGGCTCCAAAAGAAGTGTTTCCAAACTTGTACACTGAAGAAGAATCTATCTGTTGTGTTTCTTTAAACATAATACTGGCAAAACATGATACCAATTCTATCCATTATATCTGTTATTTTTAATCCAAATAATATGAAACAACTTTTCACTTGTACCTTCCATGAGTCTGTGGATGTGAACATTAACCTACCTTACATTGTTTCACATATGAGCATTTTGTCTTGTTTTCTTGTCTTATCTTGTTTTGTTACTCTTGTTGTTCAAGATGGAATAGTTAATGTGGTATTTATTACTCCATCTGTCCACAAGTGGACATACTCATTACTTCTTATATATACTGATTTTTACCTACCCATCCTTAGTTGTTCCCCAGAGAGCTACAACAAATCTTGTAATAACTGCAAATACTGAAACAATCAGATAATATATTCATTAAATTCTCCTAAGAAGCTGTAACCTTCCTTCTCCAATGTGACCTTCTAGTTTTCTAGGACTCTTTATGACTCTGCGATATTCATCTCTGTACCGCTACATACAACTCCCATTTGTTAGTACAATGTCACTCTTATTTTAGATTAGCTTGATTGATTTTGCTGAATCACAATTTGTAGAACATATGAAATGGAAAATTGTAGGATCTCTCTGTTGTTTTAATTTTTTTATTTATATAAGGTGAACAAATTTCATGTATTTCATATGTATGGATTTAGGAGCATAATGAACTTTCCCACAATACCCTCCCTTTATCATTTAGTCACACCTCACTTCTTCTATTCTTATCTTTCTTTTAACTTTTACAATGACTTACTTTCAGTTTCCCTTATAATCACAAACTTAACCCTCCACTAAACAAAGAATTCAGCCAATACTAAGTAGAAATACACTTTTCTTAAAGAGTGTAGACAAAGGCTATAAACAATAATCAAAGCTCTAAATGCCATTTTGCTGGCATATATTACATTTTGGTACTCTGAATAAGAGTTACCACAAATCATGGAAAATGTATGATTTCAGGTCTCCAGTTGCATCCATTTTGTTGTGAAAAATAAAATTTATTTTTTATGACTAAGTACTATCCCATTATGTGTACATATCACAATTTCTTTATCCAGTCATCAGATGATGGATGTCTTGGCTGATTGCATATCTTAGCTACTATAAATTGGTCTGCAATAAACATGGGGTACAGATAACTCTTTCATATGCTGATTACATTTCATTGGGTAAATTCCTTGGAGTAAGATGCTAGATTATATAGTGGATCTATTTTCAGATTTCTGAGGAATATCCCTACTGTCTTCTATAGTAGTTGTACTTGTTTACATTCCCACCATCAGTGTATTAGGGCACCTTTTTCCTCACATCCTCACTAACATTTATCATTTTTTGACTTTTGGATTATAGCCATTCTAACTAGAATGAGGTGAAATCTCATCGTGGTTTTCATTTGCATGTCACTGCTAGAGATCCTGAGTATTTTTGCTTGTGTTTGTGGGCATTTGTATTTCATCTTTTGAAAAATGCCTGTTGATGTAATTTGTCCATTTTTTAACTGGATTGCTTGTTCTGCTGTCGTTGAGTTTCTTGAGCTCTTTATAGATTTTGGGTATTAATTCTTTACCAGCTACATAGTTTGCAAATATTTTCTCCCATTATGTCAGATGTCTCCTCACCCCGTTGTTTCCTTTGCAGTGCAGAAGTTTTGAATATTTAAGAACATCTTTATAATGCCTACTGTATAGTGTTCTACAAACAAGTAATTCTTCCTCATAATTTGAAATATTTCATTGTCTTGGGGCTTTCAGTGTTTCCTGAGAGATCAAAAATTTGCTGATAATTCTTAATTAGGAATTATTTGATTTCATTTGTTTCCCATAAATGATTATTTCTTAGCAAATTTTTCAGTGTTGTACACTGTAAATTTGTAGTGTATCTTATTTCAAACTGTGTGAGCATTCTGTATTTTCATTTGCTAAATATGGAAACTATAGGGCCAGTGTTGTGGCACAGCAATTTAAGCTACCACCTGGGATGCCAGTATCCCATATGATCACTTGTTCAAGTCTCAGCTGTTGCATTTCTGATTCAGCTCCCTTCTGAGATAGCAGAAGATGGTCCAATTACTTGGGCCCATGACTCCCATGTAGGAGACTTGGATAGATTTCCAGGCCCCTGGCTTTGGCCTGGCTCTGGTATGCATTTGGGTCTAGTAGATGAAGAATCTCTACACTAGTGTAGGCCTCATTGTCTCTTATTAATTTCTCTGGATAGCAAGATGCTTATTTTTACTTACTATGTTGATCATGGGAAAACGTGCGGGGAGAGTGACAAGACTTATGAGAACTAATAAAAATGTTCTTTAGGATAGAAGCAAGTGATCCCAGATAATAATACAAATCCACACTTAAAAAAAAAAAAGAATAATGCTAAAGGCAATTGTGTAATTAAAAAGAGAGTATATATAAAGTAGTATTTGCTGTTGTATCTTCTTGAAACTGCATGCATATTGCTTGGACAATAGCATATAAAGATATCACATATTTACCTATAATCACAAAAGAGAGAGGGATGAGGGAAAATTGTAATCATTGTTTTATATTGAAAAGTGTTAAGATTAGTACATAAGTACAAGCTTAAATACCATGGGTTGTCTCAGCACTCATAAACAAACTTTCAGAAAGTAGATGTCATATAATGAATGTGCACTTGGAACACCACACTAGAGGGAGAGAGATTTTTTTCCTCTTTGTCAAAATCTGCATTACGGTTACTGTATCTGTACTCTTTCCAAAACCCAGAAGATTGAAATCATGGAGAATTCAGAATTCTATATGTACATATAAGGCGGCGGCAAAAGGCTTGTCAAAATAGTAGTTACTGGAGATAATTATGCTTAATGAAATAAGCAAGTCTCCAAAATACAAACATCATACATTTTTTCTGATATCTGGTAGTTAAAATACACTATGAAAAAAACCAAGGTATAAGAATGAAACAGATATATTATGAATTGTTTGTTGTCATAGCCCTTGTCTACACTCCTATGGAATAGTGGTCTTTCTACTTCTTACTTGTTGAACATTATAGTTAATGGTACATTAAGCCTGTGATTAAAAAGTAAATTGAAGCTATGTTATTGCAGAAATTAAAGAAAAACAAAGAAAGTTGGTGAGTTGAGGGAGGGAGAAAGGGGGGGATTATGGTTATTTTCTTAAAATTGTATTTATAAAATATATGAAATATGTTCACTTTATATTAATAAAAATTTTTAAAAGCCTAAAAAAGAAAATCAAAAAACTATGCACAGAACTCTGTATCTTTTAATTTCAATTTTTATGAACTTGTTAACCACCTTCATACACTATTTTATATATATATATATATATATATATAAAGCTATAGTAAAGAGTAATTTATAAAATAGTCATCTTAACAGATCAATAAAGGCAATAAATGGAATAATTATCACAATATATGGCAATAAAATTTATGTAAACATAATCTCTTACCCTCTCCACATATTTTTTTGTACTGTCATGATTTCATGTAAAGAAAACCAGTTTTGCTTTCTTTTTTTGCATATTATAATTGTTAGAATCACTATTCTTGCATTTTGGGATATATATTAAATAAAATTATGATTATTTAAATATGAATCCTATAACCACTAACATATGAATACTGAGACAAATACCAGGTGACTAGTAGGCAGTGACTAGTAATCCTCCCATTGTGGACAGATTGGCAAAACGATGATTCATACATTGGTGAGGAATACCTAGAAAGGTATAAGTTTCCATCACCATACTCAGTAATAGTATGTAGTATAAACTTATGAATTGCTTATTTATGGATTTTTCTGTCTTTTTTGTATTGTTTTCTGACAATGGTTGACTGGAGTTAACTGAAACAGTAGAGTAAATTCAGAACTGGGAGGTTATTGTATTTATTTAAGGAATTATAGTTTATTTAAACAATACAGACATTATCTGATGGGTTGGCCACTGTTATAAATGATACAAGGATAATTGCCTAAAAGATTTAACAGTGATTCAAAAGGAAATTAATGTCAGTAGTTAGATAACTAAAGATCCATTTTTATATAAACATACAAGAATTGGCAAAATCGTTATGGCAGGCAATTTAGAAAACAGACTATTTCTAACAAAAACTTCAGCTCTCTGGGAAGGTTTTGGAAAGAAATGAAAAGATAGAATTTTTTGACACTTATTTTCTGCTTTTACTCGAGTAGTAAACAAGAAAGATGAGCTCTGGACAGGGAAAAATTGACAGTTTTCAGGCAGAAATGTAAGAGAATAAAACCCGGAGATGTGTGGCCTTGCCAACTTGGGAAACTCAGCTGCTTCTAAGACTCCAATCCAGTAATTAAAATAAAAGGAAAATATTTGGATAATAAATGTCTGTTCAGAATCCTATTAAACAAGGCCACTTAGGTTATGACAATAATGCAAATCAAAGGTCTTTCCTTCTCACCCAAACCTATAATTTTAGATAGCTTCATGTTGAAAGAGAATGAATAAAAATGAAGAAGTTAAGAAATAAGGCAGACTTGAGACCTATGTCAACTGAAAATAAAATGGAATTTTGGAACACAGAAATTTTCAAAAGCAATAGATTAGGTTCCTGCTGTAAGTGTGGAAACTTTCCCCAAAGACAATAAAAGTCTACTGTAAGCAGATTTCATTTATTTAAATATTAAATCATCCCTTTGTTTCCACCCAAAAATTGACAACAGGATATAAGCAGTTGATTTGCCATGGATGATGATGATCAATAAAGGACTTCTCAAAGATAGGTGAACAAGCCCACTCACATAGAAACATGCAAACATTCACACACAAACATATACGCAAAGAATTAACAAGAGTTAGTGTGACTGTTTCTCCCAACAAAGAACTTCTGCCCCACACATCAATAATGAAAGGAACTTTCACAGTCTATTCAGCAGAAATCCATGATTGCTCTATACCAGTCATGGCTGTGTGTGATTTCCAGACTCAACTCTTCAGAAATGGAATGGGGCCAGCGCCGCGCCTCAATAGGCTAATCCTCCACCTTGCGGCGCCGGCACACCAGGTTCTAGTCCTGGTCAGGGCGCCAGATTCTATCCCAGTTGCCTTTCTTCCAGTCCAGCTCTCTGCTGTGGCCTGGGATGGCAGTGGAGGATGGCCAAAGTGCTTGGGCCCTGCACCCTCATGGGAGACCAGGAGAAGCACCTGGCTCCTGGCTTCGGATCAGCGCGATGTGCCAGCCGTAGTGGTCATTGGAGGGTGAACCAACGGCAAAGGAAGACCTTTCTTTCTGTCTCTCTCTCTCACCGTCCACTCTGCCTGTCCAAAAAAAAAAAAAAAAAAAAAGATTTAGGAGCAATAAATGTCAAATCAGGGAAACAACAAATATATATTTGCTCTAATATATTTATATAAAACAACTATGATGTGATTACATAGATGAACAGTCTTAAAAACTATAGAACTTTTGAAGGTCTCAAAATTAAATTCTATAATGTAAACTATATTCTCATAGCCCACTTACTTATTTCTCATTTTGTGCAAGAACCAATAAATATATATAAAATGAATACCAATATGGAAAATTGTTTTAAATAAAAAGTTAGGCTTCATTTATTTATTATGGGTCCTGAAGTTAAAAGGAATCACAATCTAAATTTTTAAAAATATAACATATTCGGGCCCGGTGATGTGGTGTAGTGGGCCAAGCCTCTGCCTTTGGTGCCAGCATCCCATATGGGTGTTGATTCTAGTCCTAGCTGCTCCTCTTCCAATCCAGCTCTCTGCTATGACCTGGAAAAGCAGTAAATGGTGGCACAAGTCCTTGGGCCCCTGCACTCACATGGGAGACCCAGAAGAAGCTCCTGACTCCTGGCTTTGGATCAGCCCAGCTCCTGCCATTACCGCCCTTTGGGGAGTGAATTACCATATGGAAATCTTTCTCTCTGTCTCTCCCTCTCTATGTCTGTAACTCTACCTCCCCAGTAAATATATATATATATATATATATATATATATATATATATGTGTGTGTGTGTGTGTGTGTGTGTCTGTATAATATTCTTCCTCAGTATGTTAGTGTCCATAATAGAGGATTATTTATTTGTGTGATTATTATATTTCCTGTCATTATTAAAATATTTACTTTACAATGATGAGGGCCTATCAAAGTTTGTTATGAATAGTGTTGAACTTAAAAAATTATAAGACCCAATATATGAAGTACATATATGTGCCATAATATTAAATTTCGGTGATGTTTATTTTTGTCAATAGTAGCATCTATTTGTTCACAGGAATTGAACTAGAAAGAAAATATATGACTGATCATTCCTATTAAATGTCCTGGGGTTTGGATATTTATACCATAGTCTATGAAATGTGACAGAGAATCAATTCTACCTTCTTTGAGAATGAGGCACAAAGATCTGTATATATCTATTTAAACGAGTCTAGGTGATAACTACAGCACAGACTGCCAATTTTTATGTGGAGATGGAGAAAGACAAACATAAGAAATATCTGCAAAAGCCATTAATGTCCAAACAGAATACTTTAAAAAACAGATGTATCATTATCTTGTTTGAATTCTCCAAATGAATTTCTGTTAAACTTGACTCCTATCAACATCAAAACAGCAAAGTCTTATTATCTGTAGGTAAGTAAACTGTGATAGGTTTTAGCATTTATAATGATTTTATAAAAAATGTCAACTAAAATATACAGTAAACTCTGATCACATTTGCCATCCATTGTCTCTCATTATATCATAGCAAAATTACTACATAGTCAGCAACTTCCATTCAAACTAAATTTTGGAGAGCAATCCACATGTACATACAGGGGTAGGAAATGGGAGTTGACTAGTTATAACTGAAGAAAAAGAGCTATAGATAAAACATCTTTTAAAAGACAGACTGAAATTATATAGGAAGCACATTCTGAATTTTTGAAAGTTATTTCATTCCTACTATTATGGACTAAAGACCAAAAATGGTTCGAGCTTTATAGAAACAGTTTATTGATTCAAAAATGAGATCAAATTGTAAAATCAAATGCAATTTTACTTTTAAGCATTTATTTTTTCTGGATGTAAATAATAGAAACACAGGCACTCAAAAACTCTCAAAACAACTAATATCAACCCAAAAGTTTTTGTCTTACTTATCTTTAGGTAATTTTTTCAGGAAGGGAATAGAGATTGCTCTGTAAATCTGATATATGAAAAAAGTGAACAATCACCATAAGTAGAAAGGGAATGTGGGAGATTGGGATCACATACATGTGTGTGTGTGCCTGTCTGTGTGTATGTGCAAGTATGTATTCATTGAGATAAACATATATGAATAAATATTTATGTTCATTTAAGATATATATATATATATATATATATATATACTTTACCAGGGAGCTAGGTTGGAAACAGAGTAGACAGGATTCTAAGCAGTGGTCATATGTGATGCCAGCATTGTAGATTACAGATTAATCCAGTGCACCACACTATTAGCCCTTACAGTTAAATTTTAAATGTCTCCCTGAAAAAAATAAAAAGGGCCTGCTCTTAGGGGAATGTAAGATTAGGTCATTCCAACCAGTCCTCTTATTGATATCAGTTAGAAGAGGTGAACAAAATATTCAAAATGATTTTTTGAGAGCTTTGAGAAAGTGATAAGGCCATGTAGGACTGGAAGATGAAGACAAAAAGAGAAGATCAACCCCCACACCCTTCCTCCCAAACAGTTCTAAAGTAATTAGGAGACTGGCACACTGACCAGCTATTTTGACAATCTCTGTTGTAGGCTATTTTCTCAGCATGAGACTACCATATAGAAATCTACAAATCAACATACTTAGAAAGGAAGAAATAAGGAGGATAATACAAAGGAAAAAAAATGACTGCAATGTAGTCCTTCCTAAGGTCTTAGTTAATTGCATAAAAATTTCTTGGCTCTATGGTTGTTGTTCTGACATAGGGTACAGTGTAAAACTTTGTACTCTGGATGACCAGTTGTTGATACAAGCTGCCCTGGAAGATGACGTGACCCAAATAATGGAATAGAGTTGTCTTTCCACAGCCCTCCAGGAATTTCATGCTGTTCACCACAATTGCATTTTGAACTGCTCATATCTTCTTATGTAGATCATTTCTAGTAGATTCTCTCTCTGTCTCTGGGGAAATTTTAGAGGACAAATTATATTGAAAGTTCTGCATCTCCTGGGGCAAGGTGAAACACTAAGCTGAAGCTCTTCCTTTTCTTCCTTTATGTTCCATTAAAGATTATTTATGCAGTTGCATGTCACTCTAGCAGAAAAATCATAAAAAACTCCCAAAACTTAAAGCCAGAGTTTCAAAAAGCATAAGAAATTCACATCAAATAATATTTTTTTAAAATAACCAAAGTTAAAAATGTTTAAAAAACTGAACAGAAAAAAAAACCTATACAATAACTACTACAAATCTACAAATCTCAAAAAAATCATAGTAGCAACTAGAGAAGTAAGAATAGTTTTAAAGAAACAACAATAATGAAAGTTGAAATATTATCAAAAAAGTATACAATGTACTAAAATTTTTGCCAGCTAAGATTCTTTTTACTGTGAAAATATTTAAAATGAAGACATTCTCAGGACAACAAAAATAGAAAAATATGACACAGTAAGAGAATAGCAACGTATACATAAATATGCATATAATTTGTCTTTACTTTTAATAATAATAGCTTTTATACTGAAATACTTTTGAATTAACATAAGCATTATAATGATAATACAGTTGCTAAATTTATTTATTGTAAGTATTTATTCAGTACCTCCTAATGTTGGTACAAATGTTCCTTAGGGGCAGCAGCTAAAGTCGCTGCCTGCAGTGCTGGCATCCCATAAGGCCACTGGTTCTAGACCCAGCTGCTCTACTCCAGATCCAGCTTTTTGCTATGGCTTGTGAAAGCAATAGAAGAATGCCCAAATCCTTGAGCACCTGCACCCACAAGGGAGACGTGGAAGAAGTTCCTGGCTCCTGGCTTCAGATCAGCACAGCTCCAGCCATTGCGGCCAATTAGGGAGTGAACCAGTGGACGGATGACCTCTCTCTCTCTCTCTCTCTCTCTCTCTCTCTCTCTCTCTCTGCCTCTCCTCTCTCTCTGTAACTCTTTCAAATAAATCTTTAAAAAACTGTTCACTAGATTTCAAACTATATACAAATTTTGCTGTTTTTTCCTATTTCATTCCAGGGTACTATATGTTAATTAGTAGTCAAGTCTCCTGAGTCTTCTCAAATTATTCATAAATTATTTTTTTTTCTTAACCCTAACATGCTGAGTAGTTTTGATCATGAGATTTTTAAAAAGACCCTTAATGCAAATTAACTGGATGTTTTTTCATGAGTAGACTTGTTTATGGATTTTTGAGAAGAGTATCATGGAGGTGTAGAACTCTTTTCACACACTAAAACAAGGAGTATATGATATCAACATGACTTGTAACTGGTGATGTTAACCTTTCTCATTTGATTAAAGCAGGGATCTTCAGGATTTTCCCAATAAAGTAACTTTTTTCCCTTCTCCTGTTGTATTCATTGAATTGAGCAACTAAGTCTAAATCACATTCTTTTTTAAAGTATATTTATTGTTAAACATGTACTTATTTATTTGAAAAGCAGAGTGACAGAGGGGAGAGAGAGAGAGAGAGAAAGAGAGAGAGAATGATCTTCCATGCGTTCACTGGGTCACTGCCCTAATGACTACCAAAGCTAGATGTGCAATGAAGGGAGGAGCCAGCAACTCAACCCAGGTGGCAGAAACCCAAGTACTTCAGCTGTCACCTGCCTCCTAACACAGTGCACATTACCGGGAAGGTGACTCACAAGCGGCGATGAGACTCAAATCAGGCGCTCAGATATGGGGTGTGGGTGTCACAAACAGAACTTTAAGCTGCTGCATCACAGTAGTCCTCTCATTGCCACAGACTTCCAAGAGGGTAACCTGTCTCCGCGTCCTGAGGAATTAAATATCAATGAATTTCTGGAAGTATCTTAAAATTATCACAGTGATTAGCAGGTATGATGTGGGTGAAATTGGACATTATGAAACATTCTGTTTCTCACTGAATATTACTTGCCAGTCTGTTTGTCAGTGAACTATTGCAGCAGTCGTTAATGTGGTAGTCTAGCAGTGACTTCTCTCCTTCTCTTGTTCTTTTTGATGTACATATATAAGCATATTCTAAGTTTTTTTTGTTTTTTTTTTCTCCTCTATTTTTTAAGGAAAAGTTTATTTGTAGCATATAATGGGTTGAAATGAAGGCACCCTAAAAACTTTATGTCACATTGGACTCCCAGGAATTGAGGTCTGTGACACGATTTTGAAGAAGTACTTCACAGGGCGGGGCTGTAGCACAGTGGGTTAAAGCCCTGTCCTGCAGCAATGGCATCCCATATAGGCGCTGGTTCAAGACCTGGTTGCTCCACTTCGGATCCAGCTGTCTGCTCTGGCTTGGTAAACAGTAGAAGATGGCCCAAGCCCTTGGGCCCCTGCACCCACGTGGGAGACCTGGAAGAAGCTCCTGGCTCCTGGCTTCGGATCGGTGCTGATCTAGCCATTGTAGCCATCTGGAGAGTGAACCAGTGGATGGAAGACCTCTCTCTGTGTCTCTACCTCTTTCTGTAACTCTGTCTTTCAAATAAATACAATAAATCTTTAAAAAGTAGCTGGATTGGAAGAGAAGCAGCTGGGACTGGAACTGGGGCCCATATGGGATGCTGGTGCTACAGGTGTAGGCTTAGCCTACCATACCACAGTGCCAGAACCATGTGCTAGAATTTTTTTGAATCAGTCCCCCAGAGCTCAGGAAACAGATGCAAAATAGACCATATTTCATCAGGTTAAAGGGCTTTTGCACAACAAGGGACATAACAGAGAAATACAGAGGGACATAGAAGAGGAGAAACAGAAATAGCTCTTACACGTGCTTTATTTCCCAAATTACTGCAATAGCCTGGACTGACCTAGGCCAAGGCGAGGAGATAGGACTCCATCCTGGTCTTCCACGTGGGTGGTTGGGGCCCAAGTACTTGGACCATCATCTGTTGCCTTCTCAGGTGCTTTAACAGGACTCTGGATCAGAAACTGAGCAACCAGTCCTGGAAACAACACTCAAATATATTTTGGCAGCATTTCAAGCAATGGATTAACCCACAGTGTCACAATACCAACCCCAGGATTTTCCAGTTTTTATGTAAGTAATGGTGTGTGTATATGTCTTTGTGTGTGATGGATTGTTCTCTGAAATTTAGTACTACATATAGATTCATGTAACCCTTACCACAATTGGGATACAAAACTGTTTTATTACTTCAAATAATGTTCTATATTATGCGTTAACAATCATGAGCTCCCAATGCTAACTCATCTCTAAAATTTTGCTTTGCTTTCAATAATTATCTATAAACTGGGCCATATAGTATACTGCATTTTAAATATTTATTTTATTTATTTGAAAGGCACAGTTATACACACACACACACACACACAGATAGTTACAGAGAGAGAGAGAGAGGGATCTTCCATCCATTGGTTCAGTCTCCAAATACTTATGATGGCGAGTTTGGCAAGGCTGAAGCCAGGAGCCCAGAGTTTCTTCCAGGTCTTCCACATGGATACAGTGACTCAAGGACTTGGGCCATCTTCTGGTGCTTCCGCAGGCATCATTAGCAGGGAGCTCCATCAGAAGTGAAACAGCCAGGACTTGAACAGGCACCCATACAGGTTGTCATAATTGCAGACAGCAGTCTAATCTGTTCCATCACAATACCAACCCTGGTATGTTACATCTTGTGTTTGTTTTTATCGTGAATAATATTCTTGAGATTCATAAAAACTGGTATTGAGTAGTATCCCATGAAACGAATGTGCCACATTTTATTTACCTGTTCACCCAGTGAAGGACTTTTTAATCATTGACAGGTGGAGGTCTTTTAAAAATAAAGATCCTAATAATAATGGTCACATAGAGGTTTTTGAGTCGCCACAAAAATTCATTTTTCAAATAAATATCAAATATACAATTGCTGAATCAAGTGTTAAGTACTAGCTTAACTTTACAGAATCTATTTTTAGAGCTTCTACACCATTTCACATGCTACCTAGCACAGCATTAGCCATCCAGTTGCACAATATATTTCTCAGGGTTGTTTTGTCTGACAGATTATGTGAAATTGCCATTACTTCTTTCATAAATTCTTGTCAGTATTATAAAATATTCTATTGATAATTTATGTTGATTATTTCTCTTATAGACAAATTTATTTATTAAAATAGTTATATTATACACTTAATGAATTTTATTATAGCTAAAATAGGAATTCATAAAATTTCTTTTAAAATATCTGATAAAATTCAACACATGATCATTTGATCTAGGAAATCTACTTTGTGGAAACTTTTTAATACTACTACTAAAGACTATTTTTTAAAGACATATTTTATTTATTTGAAAGTGAAAGTTACAGAGAGGGAGAGAGAGATCTTCCATCTGTTGATTCACTCCCCAAATGGCCACAATAGCAAGGAATGGGCCAGACCAAAGAAAGGTTCCAGGAGCATCGTCCAGGTCTCCCATGTGGGTTCAGGGGATGAAGAACTGAGTCACTGTTCTCTGCTTCCCAAAGAGCATTGGCAGAGAGCTGCATGGGAAGTGGAGAATCCAGGACATGAACCAGTGCCCATATGGGATGCTGGAGATCTAGGCAGCAGCTTTACTTGCCATGCAACAATCGCAGGCCATGACCACAGACTATTGAGGCATAATTTCAATTTACTTGATATTCATAGGATCAAAGCATGTCTAACCATGTTTAACAATTAAAAAGTACAAAGACCACTTTGTGTCTTCTGTAATATACACAAGAGCAATCAATAATAAATCATGTCACTTTCATTTTTATTATGTTAACTACCACATATCAGAGAAAAAAATCTTACTTGGCTTTTTGGAACTGGCTTATTTTATTAAGCATAAAGGTCTCCAGTTAAATCCATTTTGTTATTATACTAATTTAAATTCCCAACAACAGTGGACTAGGGTGCCTTTTTCCCCACACCCTCTTCAGCATATGCTGTTTGTTGATTTCTATATGAGAGCCTTTTTTAATTGGAGTGAGGTGAAACCTCATTGTAGGTTTTTTTCATTTCCTTGATGGCTAGTGATTCTAAACATGTATTCATGTGTCTGTTTAACATTTGAATTTAATCATTTGAAAAATGTCTATTCAAGTCCTTTGCCCATTTCTTAACTGGATTTTTTGTTCTGCTGTGGTTAAGTTTCTTGTGCTCTTTATAGATTCTTAATTTTAATCTTATATCAGTTGCAGTGTTTGCAGATATTTTCTCCCATTCTGGCAGCTGCCTATTCACTTTGTGAAGTGTTTCTTTTGCAGTGCAGAAGCTTTCTATTTTTTTTTTTTAATTTATTTTATTTTATTTTATTTTTGACAGGCAGAGTGGACAGTGAGAGAGAGACAGAGAGAAAGGTCTTCCTTTTGCCGTTGGTTCACCCTCCAATGGCCGCCGCGGTAGGCACGCTGCGGCCGGCGCACCACGCTGATCCAATGGCAGGAGCCAGGTGCTTCTCCTGGTCTCCCATGGGGTGCAGGGCCCAAGCACTTGGACCATCCTCCACTGCACTCCCGGGCCACAGCAGAGAGCTGGCCTGGAAGAGAGGCAACCAGGACAGGATCGGTGCCCCGACCGGGACTAGAACCCGGTGTGCCGTTGCCGCAAGGCGGAGAATTAGCCTAGTGAGCCGCGGCGCCGGCCAGAAGCTTTCTATTTTGATAAAATCCCATTGTCTATTTTGGCTTTGATTGCCTGTGCTTCTGGGTCTTTTCCAAGATGTCTTTGCTTATGCCAATGTCTTGAATTGTTTTCTCAATTTTCTCCTCTAGAAATTTGATGTTGTCAGGTCGTAGACTTAGATTCTTGATCCATTTTGATCACTCACAGGTGAAGTTATACAAAAAGTGTTGTTCAGGACAGCTATACCCTTACTATATTTCTCTTCCAGTTTTATCAGTTATGGAGAACCAAATGTTGACATCTTCTGCTATAATTATTTTACCTATTTTTCTCTTTAGATTTACTATTTTTTCCTCAATTATTTTGAAATTGTTACTAGGTATTCATAGCCACACAATTATATACAATATATACTATACATTTACAATTAAAATTGTTCAAGTTCTTAAATAGTGCTTGCTTCTGTGATTTTCAGAATGCCGTTTTCATCTCTGTTAATTCAACAGTTTGAAGCCTATGTTTTCAGAAAATAAAAGGTAACTATCTATCCATTTATTAGTTACTATATTTTCATTACAGCACATGCTTTTGATTCTCTCATTTTTTTTTTTTTTTTTTGACAGGCTGAGTGGACAATGAGAGAGAGACAGAGAGAAAGGTCTTCCTTTTGCCGTTGGTTCACCCTCCAATGGCCACCACGGTAGGCGTGCTGTGGCCAGCGCACCGCGCTGATCCAATGGCAGGAGCCAGGTGCTTCTCCTGGTCTCCCATGGGGTTCAGGGCCCAAGCACTTGGGCCATCCTCCACTGCACTCCCTGGCCACAGCAGAGAGCTGGCCTGGAAGAGGGGCAACCGGGACAGGATCAGTGCCCTGACTGGGGCTAGAACCCTGTGTGCCGGCGCCGCAAGGCGAAGGATTAGCCTAGTGAGCCGCAGCGCCGGCCTTATTTTTTCATTTTTAATTTGTCTGTTTTTAAAGCTCACATCCTCTCAACACTGATAATATATTTGAATGCAGCCATCAGTATTATGTTATTGAGTCACTTCTACTTGACTGTCTCTAATAGACATTTGGCTTTAATTCTTAGTTATATTCCTGTGTAGATAAGATGAATTCCTTTCCTTGCCTTCTTTAAAAGTTTTCCTTTGATATCTCAGTAGCTAACAAATGCTACTACTAAGTATTTTTGTTGGATTCATTTTTTAACTGTATCTGTCACTCTAGTTCAAAACATTTCTCCCCACAAGTATTCTTCAATAATTTCAAAAGATTAGAATAATTTCAAATCACTTTTTAGGCCAGCGCCACGGCTCAATAGGCTAATCCTCCGCCTGTGGTGCCGGCACACCGGGTTCTAGTCCCAGTCAGGGTGCCAGATTCTGTCCCGGTTACTCCTCTTCCAGGCCAGCTCTCTGCTGTGGCCCGGGAGTGCAGTGGAGGATGGCCCAAGTCCTTGGGCCCTGCACCCGCATGGGAGACCAGGAGAAGACCTGGCTCCTGCCTTCGGATCAGCGCAGTGCACCTGCTGCATCAGCCATTGGGGGATGAACCAACAGAAAAGGAAGACCTTTCTCTCTGTTTCTCTCTCTCACTGTCCACTCTGCCTGTCAAAAAAATTACTTTTTAATATTTATTCCATCTTATTTTCTTTTTTTTCTAGGATTCTCAATATGCCTGTGTTAGAATACTACAGATTGATTTATCACAATTGGTGCTGTATTCTGTTTGCTGTGGTGGTTTTATTTTTTACTCTTCATTCTCATTTTCTTTCAGTTGGAGTAATTATTATTCACGTATATTCAGGCTCATTATTTTTTTCTTAGCTGCTGAATCTACAGATTAACTCTTCAAACACATTCTACAGCACTTTATTAATAATTACAGCATTTACATTGGGTTATTTCCTATATTTCTTAACTTTACTCTGAAAACATGTAATCAGTTTGCATGTTTTATACTTTCTCCACTTTGGTCTTTGATGTATTACTTATAGTTATTTTAATTTCCTTCCATTATTCTGATTAAAAAATTAAAAAATAAAGAGTGACAGGGAAAATTATCAGTATATACAGCCATGAAGCTAAGTGGTATATACATATGAAAAAGAAAGAGAGGGGAGGGAGGGAGAGTTCAAGGTAAAACATAATTTAAAAAATCTAATGGCTTTTATAAATATTTTCATTAAGATTATCTTCATTTTTTGTAATACCATCAGTATCAGTTAATGTTTTTCTAATTAATATTCTTCTTCAATATGCTCATTTACTCTCTGAAGTTTGTCTTACCAGAATCTTCTCTAAAAACTTAATCTCCAGTAATTATTATCATCTTTTAATTACCACACAATTTCTTTTATTTACAGCAACAGGTGATTTTAAGAAAACTATACTTAACTAACTCCTAGATTTCAAAAGCTGTATGTTTCAGAGAAGGATAATGGTATTCCAACCTCTGAATATTTATCAAGAGTTTGAAAGATTTACAACCTTTTATTAATTTGTATTTCCACAAATGTGTTCAAGATTTCAATTTTTTTTAATCCCATGGACAACTTTTAATTTTTTTTTCCCTATAAGGCTTTGTATCTATTCAGCACATGTTTGAAATCTGCAGGCTGAAACAAAGCTAGTATTCATGTTTTCGAATCATCAAGCTTCTCAATCTCTATATATGTAAACATTTTTAAGCAAAATTAGAAGGTTTATTTCAGATGCTGAAATAGAAAAGCCACATATTTATTGCTGTCAGCAACTGTTGTGTCAATTTCATTTACTAGGAAGAGCAGTCGTCTCTGCTAAGAAAAGCATTTGAAATGTCAGAGTCTAAATGATTACTCCAGACATGTAATTTACATGTCAAAAAAGCTATTCTACCCAGCACCATCAGCAACTATTACACACACTACTAAGAAAAATCACTATGCTTTTCTGATGTATAGATTGATAAGGAAATGCCAGTTACATCTGAGATAAATGATAGCTCTTTAAATCTTGATGTTTGGAGGTCATCATTTCTTAATGTATCTCCCCTACTTTGTTCCCAATGAGCAATGCTTAAATTATGCTTAAATGCTCATATGTAATACATAGTGTTATATATAAATATATTCATACACATTTTCCCATACCAGTGTTCCAATATCCAGCTGGCTTATATTATATGAATGTGCCTCAAATAGTTTGTGGATAAATAGATTTTGGCAAATTTTTTTTTAATATCAAACATATACTTTTTTTTTTTTTTTTTTTTTTTTACAGGCAGAGTTAGACAGTGTGAGAGAGAGACAGGGAGAAAGGTCTTCTTTCTGTTGGTTCACCTCTCAAATGGCCGCTACAGCTGGCATGCTGTGCCGATCCGAAGCCAGGAGCCAGGTGCTTTCTCCTGGTCTCCCATGCAGATACAGGGCCCAAGGACGTGGGCCATCGTCCACTGCACTCCCGGGGCATAGTAGAGAGCTGGACTGGAAGAGGAGCAACCAGGGACAGATCTGGTGTGCCGGCGCCACAGGCGGAGGATTAGCCAAGTAAGCCACAGTGCCGGCCAAGCATATACATTTTTAGCATGTACATTTTCCATCTGAAGAGCCGTATGTCCATAAATGTGTATGTATTTCTGTTTTTCTGTGTATGGTATGATATACTGTGGATTTCTCTTCTTTAAATTATAAAACTCAAGTACAACTCCTGATCTTCTACGTTGTTGTTGGTGGTTCAACCCAGAAACAACCTCTCTGATTATAATCTGGATAATTTACTAAATTTTTTGAAATATATCCCTCAGTTATTTTCTTTCCATTGAATGAATAAATGTTCCCAACTAATGGAATAATAATACATTTACTCAACAGGTTTTATTTTCTACTAGTAGTTCGTGATATCTGGTAACATTGTAGGCACAGTTTATAGATATGAAAGTTAAAAATGCAACTCTTATTAAAGAGAGAGTTACATATTCTAATTGAATATAATTAAAATATAACATAAAGTTAAGTATGTTCAATATTTTCATTTAGTACTTTTTTAAAAAATCATAAAATTATATTTAAGTATTTGAGTCATTATAATTTATATAATAAATATTTACATATAAAAAAGGAATGTAATAAAATTTCCAGTAAAGTTATTTAAATTTAGTTTCATATGGTGTATACTAGGTTTTTCTCTTTTTTTTTTTTTTTTTTTTTTTTTGACAGGCAGTGTGGACAGTGAGAGAGAGACAGAGAGAAAGGTCTTCCTTTTGCCGTTGGTTCACCCTCCAATGGCCGCTGCGGTAGGCGCGCTGCGGCCAGCACACCGCGCTGATCCGATGGCAGGAGCCAGGTGCTTCTCCTGGTCTCCCATGGGGTGCAGGGCCCAAGCACTTGGGCCATCCTCCACTGCACTCCCTGGCCACAGCAGAGAGCTGGCCTGGAAGAGGGGCAACCAGGACAGGATCAGTGCCCCGACCGGGACTAGAACCCGGTGTGCCGGCGCCGCAAGGCGGAGGATTAGCCTAGTGAGCCGCGGCGCCAGCGGGTTTTTCTCTTTTAAGGAAATTGTATGTGTCTATTTTTACTAAGAACCAATTTTTCTTTTTCTTGGTAAAGATCAAAGTCAGGTAATTTTAAATAAATGATAATGTATTAATAGTGTTCTCCCTGTATTATTTAGTCTGAAAGTTAATTGTACATTTGAAAAATGTATGCTCACTCTATCCACTTATTTCATAAATAGCATTGCATTCTAACTCTTTTACATGATCATTGGGGAGTCTGCTTCTGGTATTTTTATTCTGGTAATTGTAGAATCTGGAATGAAAAAAAAAAGATAATTACTATTAATAAGAGAAATTGAGGCAAAATCATAATTAAAAAGCATATAGAGATTGAACAAAATGTTGCAGATAGTATTGATCGATAAAACTCTGACTCTGAATCAATTAGCAAATAGTAATTTCTTTTTTTTTTTAATTTATTTGACAGGTATAGTTATAGACAGTGAGAGAGAGACAGAGAGAAAGGTCTTCCTTCCCTTAGTTCACTCCCCAAATGGCCGCAATGGCCAGCGCTGTGCTAATCCAAAGCCAGGAGCCAGGTGCTTCTTCCTGGTCTCTGATGTGGGTACAGGGGCCCAAACACCTGAGCCATTTTCCACTGCCCTCCTGGGCCACAGCAGAGAGCAGGACTGGAGGAGGAGCAACCGGGTCAGAATCCGGTGCCCATGAGGGATTCTGGCGCCACAGGCGGAGGATTAACCAAGTGAGCCACGGCGCTGGTCAAGCAAATAGTTATTTCATGGGTGTTGTCTATATTTTATTTTACTATTTCTTATCACATAGTATAAACTATTTTGTTTTATGATAAGAAAATTACAGGAAGTTCCAGCTATTTTTCCAAGAAAAACTGTACTTGAAAATTTAATGAGGCAACTAAGAATTTATGACTATTCTTTTACAGTTTCAGATACTGTATATAAATATTTGGTCTGTTTTAAGTTGATTTCTGTGTAATGTCAAATGTAAGCGGTGGTGAAGTTTTAATAGTCTGTATGTAGACTTACAGTTTCCCCATTACCTTTTAAGAAGGGAAATGGGGAAAACCTTAAAGAATTTTCTCTGAGATCTGGAAACATACAAGGATATCTACCCTCATTGCTATTAGGCAATATAGTTCTGGAAGCTTTAGACAGAGAAAGTAGGTAAGAGAAAGAAATCAATGGCATAGAAATATAAAAGGAATAAGACAAATTATCTCTGTTTGCAGATGACAAGTTTCTATATGTATACATAAATCTGAAGACTCCAAAAAGAGAAGCTATTAGAGCTCACAAATTCAGCAAAAACCAACATACAAAGATCATTAATGTTTTTTAAAATATCCATTTCAGAAACTGGCATAGAAAGCAAGACATGGGGTTGGCCCTGTGGCATAGCAGGTAAAGCCACCACCTGCAGTGCCAGCATCCCATATGGGTGCTGGTTTGAGTCCCGGCTGCTCCAGTCCAATCTAGCTCACTGCTAAGGCCTGGGAAAGTAGTTGAAGACGGGTCAAGTCCTTGGGCATTATATCCACTTGGGAGACTCCAAAGGAGTGCCTGGCTCTTAGCTTTGGATCAGCACAGCTCTGGCCTTTGCAGCTATCTGGGGAGTGTACCAGCAGATGAAAGACACCTCTCTCTCTCTCTCTCTCTCTCTCTCTCTCTCTCTCTCTCTCTCTCCGCCTCTTTGTAACTTTGCCTTCAAATAAATAAAATAAAATAAAATAAAATAAGAAAGATAACCCCACACACATACATACACACACAGAGAGAGAAAGAGAGAGAGAGAGAACAAGAGAGAGAGAAGGAGAGAGAGAAAGACAAGGAGAGGGAGCATATAATATCTCTTCTTATGCCTCCCTTTTTTCTTACAATGAGGCCCAACATCTAGAGTCTGGAATTCAACCTGTCTCCCATGTGGGTAACAGCATCTGAATTCCTTGAACTATCAACACTGTCTTTCAGAGTGTGTATTAAATAAAGCTTAAATAAGGAGCTAAATGAGGACAGTGAATCCACATGCTCCAATGAGAAACATAACTGCCCTAACCAGTGTCTTAACTGCTAACCCAAAGGCTTAATCCCCAGCAGTGTTTTTATGCACCCATGTTGTAATCACTGAGAAATCATAACAGCAATCACATTGGTAATAGCTACAAAAATTAAAAACCCAACCTTGGAATCAATTTTTTAAAAGATTTATTTATTATTTTGAAAGAGTTACGGAGAGGGAGAGACAAAGAGATCTTCCTTCCGCTGGTTTACTCCCCAGATGGTGACAATGCCCATCGCTGGGCCAGGCCAATGCTAGGAGTCAGGAGCTTCATCTGGGTCTTCCACATGGGTGGCAGGAGCCCAAACACTTGGGCCACTTTCAAATGCTTTACCCAGGCCAATAGTAGGGAGCTGGATTGAAAGTAGAGCAACCAGGGCCCAAACTGGCACTCATAAGGGATGCTGGTATCACTGGTGACAGATTTTGCCACTATGCCACAGAGCCAGGGTAAAAAAATCAGATAATGTATTGTTGACCTGAAGTTTTCTAGGAAAATAAAACTAAATATACACGTATTCAAAAATATTATAGGTTCTGGAAAATTGTTTTCTGCACTATTATTATTAAAGTACAATAGAAAAATAGGCAAATATATGACTTTCAAAAATTATACTGCATAAAAATGAATAAGAATAACTGGTGTAGCTAACATATTGAGAGCTTAGTAAAACACAAGATATTTATTTGCATTACTACACACTTGGTACAACAATATTATCAGACAACACTACAATTTTCTTAATTCTAATGAAGATATTATGATTCACTGACTTGGGATAGAGACATGGTCATCTGCAATATTTTAAGGTTTACAGGTAATATTGACACAAATAAAATTTTGGATGTTATCAAAACCATGTTTTGTGCTAAAATTAAAAACTATTGTCAAAAACTGTATTGTGAGAACTTAATGTGATTTCTTTCTATATTCATGAAGCATTACTGATTTCTTGTGCCACAAGTTCATTGAATAAACTCAAATTGCAAACATTGCCTAATACATTTAATATTTAAGCTGATGAATATATTTCCAGCATTTCCAAAATATACTTAATTACTTTTAGAGTGCAAAGTTCTTTAATCAGGAAACTCCAGGAATCACATTGCTTCCAGTAGACTGATTATTTTTCTTAATTATTTGAGCAACGTTTCAAACACTAGACCCATGTTGGTATCCTATATGATACTTGATACACCTCTTCTTTCCAATTAATATATAAAAAGTGCAATTTTCCCTCTACACTATAAAGTGAATCAAAGTATCAGTGAAATAGGTAAATACCAGCTGATCACTCATTTGGGCTATATAAATGTCATTTAGTGGTTTACATGAAATAACTACTTTTATTCCTATATTATTTTCAGTTATAACTATCATTTTATTCCTGTTCTAGTCTTTTGATGATTTTTACTATATTGAGTTTTAATAAAATTATTATAATTTAAAAAAAGAAAATATTAAGTAGCTAATGAAATTATAATCAACAACTCAATAGAAAATATATCTATTAAAACATCCAATTAAAATTTGTTCTACCAGATTCTGATAATTCCAAAAAATGTAAATCTTACCCTTTGACCTAAAATGTAACAGTCTACTGTCTCAGATTCCCAGAACATACACTATTTAAACTTCTTAAATGTGCAGTATTTTCACCTGTCTTCTGCCTTCGATTCTTACTGTGACCTTGATCTCACAACTAAAATAAGACATAGGGGAGGGAAATATAGCATATTCTGCTATAGTTTTTAAATCTGGTATATTTCTTACTCTCCCCTCTAGACTTCTCTCTCTTCCTCTCTCCCTTTCTCGTACTGACACATGGCAAACTAAAAGGTGATCTTGAAGGATGCTTCAGTAGCTTCATGACAGCACTTTGAGACAAATTCAACATTTTAAGCAGGTAAGTGAAAAGCAATAACAAAGTGCTTACATTTAAATAACAGAAAAAATAGATGCAGATAGAGTCCATATATGACACCTTGATGGGAACTAAAGATACTCATTTTCACTTGAATTGTAAAAGGCAATAAGAATAACAAAAATCACATTTACATACAATTCTCCATTTATAACTAGAATAGTCTATGATGCTTTCATTCAATATAATAACAGTGGCTACTAAGATTTAAACAATTTTGAGCATCATTTTAGTTTTTTTCAAATATTACCACACTTCAATTAAGTTATAAATGGTACATATGTTAGAGATAATTCTATAAAGGAAAATTTTCAATATCTATTTTCAAGATTTTTTAAATCATTTATCACTATTTTAAAAAGTGTTATGAGGGTTATAATATTATCTGCCCTAAAGGAAACTTAAAGAACATCTTATCAGAAACTCTCAATGTAGTAATTAAATGACTTAAGATCATTACAAAAATAGAGACCTTCAATGATAATTGACACTCTTAAGGAAGTTGTTCTGACACATCCTTGTGGAATTTGCCTTTAACCATGTAACCTTTTTCTCTCATTAATTCTCTTACATTGGGAATAGTAATAAAATATATCCATTCTGTTTCCTGGACAACCACAACTTCATTTAAGAGCTATTTTGACTTTATTTTTGTTATATATAAAATGCACTTGAAGGGATATCCTAAAGTTCAAATTTCAGAGACAAAATATATAGTTAATCTTACTTTGTTCAGGTATGTACTGATTTAGACTATAGCTGCTAGACTAAATCTAATGGATATGAGATAATATAGTGGATATGAGATAAGTCTAATAAATGGATATGAGATAAATCTAATGGATATGAGATAGTAAGGTGACATTTTCATTCTGTGTTATACAGTGTTCTAATGGTTTACCAGTCTCAGTTCATTCAATTACTGTGGCAGACCTGTGAAATGGGTGATTTTTTGATCGCTACATTACCAGATGTAAATGTTAAATGTTTACTCTCTCTTCATGAATAAAGTACTCCTTTTAAGGACATACTTTCCTGAAAAGAGTCAATATATTCTGAGCATACTCTTGCAAATGGATTCCGAATACTGTCAATATCATATCAATAAGTAGAAATTCTTAGAAAAATTCAAAATGCATAAGATTAAGTAATTGCATCTTGGTGTACTTGTTTTGAAGATCATCGGTATGGAAGATAAATTGTGGAAGAATTGTGGAGAAACTCATTAGTTCAGCCCCAAGTACAAAAACAATTTGCATTTGAATAGACTGCCTCAACCTCTGGGTGAGACCATTTAGAAATCATTTTCTGGCTTTAGATCATAAGTTAATTATGATTGAATGGTCAGGAATACATTTTGTTTATGTGTTTTGAATGGTTGATTTTTATGTGTTAGAAAATTAGAGCTTTTAGGAAATCAATATCTGAAAGGAGACATGTCAAAAACAATCTGTTTGCAAATAGAGAAAATAGGGTTTGGCTGAGGTCGTGGCAGTGATAGTTCAAAGGAGAAGTTGATCCTTCAATGATCAGTGTGACTTTTCCAAAGTCTCTTTTAAATGCACTTGGTGAGGATCAGGTAATGTTCTCTTCTGTCTGTGGACTTGTAGTGGCTTAAAAATGACTGACTAGCTATTAATCTTCCTCATAATCTACTCCAGTGCTTTGCTCACACATGAGATTCTAACTAGCAGTCTCAGCAACTGATAAGCCATTGATGACTTCAAATTTTATATGAAGGCATAATTGATGAATCTCTAGTTGACTGCGTTTTTCCCTATTCTGTATGCAGCAATATGAGCAGATAAAATTAGCCTGAACTGATAAGAAATGGGGTGGTGAGAGTGTCTTAGTTGACACTATTACTCGAGCAGAAGGAAAACCATTATAATAATAAGACTTAAGTTGAGGATTTCATCTTAACTAAATTGTGCTTCCCACAAAACCCAACAGATTGAAGAGAAATTTGACTCATTTAGAATGCAGCAGAATATAATGACAGGTTAAGTCACCGCTTAGGATTTCCGCATTCTATATTGTAGCTTCTGGATTCAAGTTCCAGTTCCACTACAGAGCTCCAACTTTCTGCTAGTGTCCACTATGGAAAGCAGCATGTAATGGCTCATGTATTTGGGCCCCTCCACTCTAATGAGAGACCCAGATTGAACTCATGGCTACATGTTTGGCCAGGGAAGTTCTGATTGTTGCAGGATTTTAGAAGTATCCCCTCTTTGTCTGCCTCGCTACTTTTGAAATAAATTATAAAAATAATAATGATACAGCAGAACAGAGAAAAATTTTCCAAAACCCAAATCTAAAGTATGAACTCTATATTATAGGCATTACTCCTAAATTCATTTTAGGCATATATTAAATATATATATATATACATATATATATATATTTATTTTAAAGTCAGAGAGAGAGAGAGAGAAAGAGAAAGAGAGAGAAATCTTCCATCCACTGGTTTACATGCCATCCAAGACTAGAATATCCTGAACCACAAGTTTCATCTCAGTCTCCCATGTAGGTGGTAGGACCCCAAATACTCGGGAGGCACATTGTTAATAAGACAAGATTAAATGTACACTAATGTATATTTACTGTTGATATTTAATAAAAAAGTGTGTTAATTTGCAATATATTCATTTGATCATTAGCTGTGCTTAAAAGATTTTTGTGATTATTTTAAAATGATTCAATAATTGATTTTCTTTCTGTTACTACGTATCTAAATAGAATGACTTATCTTAACTTTTAATAATTAGGTGATGATTAGTCAATTACATATTTATGTGTAAAATGTCATTTGAATACCCATGTAGCTGTTGTTTTAATTAATCCATAAATTTATTTTTCCTATTAGGGCTCATATACACCTAACCTGACTTATGAAAAATATAAGCAGTATTCCATGTTTTAGAAAATTGCTATTTTGACAATTTATGATAATTATTTCTTCTTAATTTTATCCAATTTTGTCTCAATGTCCAGATATATTAAGCTAAGTTGACCAAAATTTACAAAATGGACCTATTTATGATGTTGAGTGAAGAAGTAAATAAGAGCAGACATGGAGTAGTATCTTGAACCACCTAGCTAAACGTCTGCTTGCTTGAGTGAAAGAATTGTCATTTCCGGCATGATCCTTAAGTTATTAGCAAGTTCCTTAAGTTATGGACCCTCAGTTTCATTCTTGATAGACTGAGCGCAAGATGAAACAATGACCTAAAACTCTTCAAGCTTGATGATAGTCTTGTAGAAGAAAATTAATATTTTGACAGAAAAAATACAGCTTATGTTTTTTTATTTTTTTATTATTTAGAGTTTCATTTCTTTTTTTTTCCTGAAAAAAACTTATGTAGCTGACTCCGTGCTTAATTGCTACCTTTTAGATGATTCTTTAAAAATAATATCTGCAGAAATTAAACAGTAGTAATTAATGTGAAGGAGTCCATTAACAAAATTTCTAACTGTTGCTATTTTCTAACTCTCTGTGACATGCATAATTATCTGAGACAGAGGTAGGGGGCAGAGAATTTTAAAAAGAGAGAGTCTTTTGATCTATTAAAGGACACTGATAAAACACATTCGTAAAAAAATGGTATATCATGCTCTCTTGGATCTATTAACAATACCAAAATGAAAAAGGAATCGCTGAAAGATATAGTTTAAAGCTTTCCATGGCTTGTCTTCCAGTTTTGATTTGCAATGGATTACATAAAATTTAATCATAAGTAATTAGAGTCTCTTCACTCTTCCCAACACCATCCTCTCTTCCTCCCCTCCTCCCCTCCCCTCCCCTCCCCTTCAGCCCCCTATACTTCCCCCTCTCCTCCACATAAACAGTATCTTCCCCGCACAATCCTATAAGGTCAACATGAAGACTGTTATAGTATCTATTTCTATGCTTAATAACAAATTTAAAATTTAAGTAAGTAACCATATCCATAAATTGCTTTCATTTACTTCCTCTGTATTTAAGGTAATTAAAAATATTAAAATCATCTAAGCAACTATGTCTACATTTTTAGTGTGAAGCTATGTAGGATTCCACTATAAAATATTTCAATATTTTGAACATGCTTTAAAAAATCTAATTCCTAGAAAAATGTGTTATGTGTACTCTCAGGAAGAGCACACAATTTAAAGCTTACTTACGTGTACATTCAGCGTCCTAAAAGAAAACTTCCTCAAAGAAATGTTTTTCAGTGGCGCAACGTTCAACATGGAATAGAAACACATAACTGTTCTGCAATTCTTATGAGAAAATTAACAAATAAAATTTGTGGGCTCCTCCTGTGAGGCTCACAATGCTATTGGCATGGGTGGGGCGACGGCGCTCTTTGGCAAGAAGCACTGGAGACAAGTTTTGGTGAACATGTCCGCTTTATTAACAACCATGCACACTTTTTAAGGGCAGGCAGAAGGGGTGTAACTAACTCAGGGTAATACTAATTCTAGAGGATAGAACCTATACTGGCGCCACTATACTTCTCCAATCAGCTTGAAGGTCATGTAGGCTAGTAGCTTTCCTGATGGGCCTAGGCCACACCCAGGAGCAGTTTACCCGACTGGCAGAAGGTGGGGGTGGGGGAAAATGTGCTCTGAGCTCCCACTGCCTACAGCAGGATCATCCACATCTCCCCCCTCTGTTTTAGCGTGAGCTATCAGTAATCTCAGGCACCAAATGTGACCCTGCTTTGCATGGCAGGCAACAAGCCACAACCCACAATAAGCTTCGGGTTTAAACTGAAGAGTGCTTAGCACAGGGATTAAGGGCAGGGAGGAAAAAGAATGGCAAAGGGAAAAAAGGGCTGGGCCCACCATGTTCTAATCCGCAGGTGGGCACACAGGTGTGGTCAGTTAGGGGCATGAGGTCACACAGTGGGGCGTGGTAAAGGTGTGGTCTTCCAGTTCATAAACCTAATCCTATATACCTGCCTACATCATCCCCCCTTCAGAGACTCCATTCCCTTAGTCCTAAGGAATGTTGAAAGGTGTAGAATCATCACATCTTGGGGGCCAGTGCCTTGGCGAAGCAAGTTAATGCTTTGGCCTGCAGCACTGGCATCCCATCCGGGTGCTGGTTAGAGACCCAGCTGCTCCACTTCCAATCCAGCTCTCTACTATGTTCTGGGAAAGCAGTTGAAGATGGCTCATGTCCTTGGGCCCCTGCAACTGCGTGGGAGACCAAGAAGAAGCTCCAGGCTCCTGGCTTTGGATCAGCACAGCTCCAGTCGTTGCAACTATTTGGGCAGTGAACCACTGAAAGGAAGACCTTTCTCTGTCTCTCTCTCTCACTTTCTGTAACTCTACCTCTCAAATAAATAAATAAATCTTAAAAAAAAAACCAAACAAACCAAGAATCATCACATCTTCTATAGCTGTTTCCTGATTATGAGGGCATAGTGCAGGCCCTGCCTGTCCTGGGTCTCTATGTCTCTGCCTATCCCTATCTCATCTAACAAATTCATTTTGTGAACTGGAGCAGTCTCAGTCACCACCAATGTCTGTGTCCCCTGCATGATCAGTTACTCCCAGAAGTTGTTGAGTTCTGAAACATGTAAGTTAGTCAATTAGTATGAGCAAAACTGGAACAAGACCAATTGGAAGTGGAGTGCCTCTTTAAGATGAAAAGAACATATTTTACAGACTACCAGATAGTGGTGATAGATTTTAAATCCATTTAGCTTGAGCAGAGAATTATAATAGAAGAACACATTAGCAACCACTGGAGCAGGTGCCACAGTGCCACCGCCACTATGGGAACCCACCAGGCTGGTGGGCAGGCTGCTGCCAGAGCCATGGGCCAGGATGGGTCTCTCTGTGTGTCTCAGTTCCCATGTGCACCCAGGTGGGGAGAGGAGTCCAGGGCTTCAGACCCCACCTCCATTGCCTTAGTCCCTGCCCCTGGCCCAGACATGCACCTGAGGCTACCCGCAGGGCCAGAATAGTGTGCTCTCTGTGATCCAGGTACCGCACAGTGACTGGGCTCCCGGGGCAGTCCTGCTTTTCCCATTGGAGTTCCCTTCCCCACCCGTGTTTCTGGCAGCGTGCGCAGATAAGAGACAAGGTAGGAGGTAGGAAGATAAGCAAATTTAGAGAACGTGGGCAGACACTTCTCATCACGTTTACAAGGGGAGCTCAGGACCATGTCAGAGGTCCCTAGAATGTGAGGGAGGCACCCTCTTCATGCAGCACAGAGGGTTGGGGCTGGTGCACGGTGGGGTCCCTGGGACCAGCTGAACGAATGTCCCCTCAACCTAGCAGAGAGGGCTTGGGGCCTGCACCCTTGCTCACTTATGTGCTCAGGCCCCATGTTGGGCACCAGTTGCAGGCTCATCCCATGAGACTGGAGTGCTGTCTGTATGGGCGGGGCAACAGCGCTCTTTGGCAGCAAGTACTGGAGATAAGTTTCAGTGAACATGTCCGCTTTATTAACGACCATGCACACTTTTTAAAGGACAGGCAGAAGGGGCATAACTGATTCAGGGCAACACTAATTCTATAGGATAGAACCTATATTGGTGCCGCTATACTTCTCCAATCAGCCTGAAGGTCATGTAGGCTAGTATCTTTCCTAATGGGCCTGGGCCACACCCAAGAGCAATTTACCAGATTGGCAGAAGGTGGGGGTGGGGGTAAAATGTGCCCTGGGCTCCCACTAACTGCTTGGGCTAGGCAGGCAGTCTTAACAGATCACCCACAAAAATTAATCTCCAAATTTCATTATCACTTTGAGAGTTTCCTGACTTTTGATCTTTTTATAAACTGGCAGTGTCTGGTGCAAGTTGGTTACATTGGCCTTTGCTATTTGCAGAGGCAAAAGAAAGGTGGTGTAACAAAGGGAGTGTAAACAGAAAGATTTCCCAGGAAGTTGCTTTATAAAGCCTTTCTTCAAGTTCACTTCACAATTCCTACAGGATAAAATATTCAATTTAAAGATTACAGAACACAAGATATATGAAATGTCTGAAAAGAAAATGAAATATAATTTCACTGCATTAGAATAAAATAAAATTTAATAAGATAAACACCACCACTTGATTTACTGTCTTTCTTATATGTTGTAAATAAAATATAATTTGTTTTGATTTTGTTCTCTATTTTTTGATTGCTAGATTAATTTTTATTTTTTTTTTTACCTTGGGAGCTTCTTTCCGATATTTCAATTTCAAAAAATTAATTGAATGCACATATTGAGAAACACCAAAATTTTTTTTGACAGAGTGAGAGGAAGGAGCAACATTACAGATTAGCTCACAGAAATCACAATTTTGTTGTTAGGCGTTAAGAAGATTTAGACTTCAAAAGTAGTTTCCATAAAATTTTAAGGAATGATGTAGATATAATACAAGTGTGAATAAAAGAGGTAGAAAATATACACATTCAACTGAGACTCTTATTTAAGCTTAAAATCTTGAGGACACAATTTATTTATTTATTTATTTTTATTTATTTGACAGAGTTATAGACAGTGAGAGAGAGAGACAGAAAGGAAGGTCTTCCTTCTGTTGGTTCACTCCCCAAATGGCCGCTACGGCCAGAGCTGTGCTGATCCGAAGCCAGGAGCCAGGAGCTTCTTCCTGGTCTCCCATGTGGGTGCAGGGGCCCAAGCACTTGGGCCATCCTCCACTGCCCTCCTGGGCCACAGCAGAGAGCTGGACTACAAGAGGAGCAACCGGGACTAGAACCCGAGCCCATAGGAGATCCCGGCGCCACAGGTGGAGGATTAATCAAGTGAGCCATGGGCGCTGGCCCAAGGACCCAATATTTTTGAATATTCTTAAATATATGTAATAGACTTATACTGTGATTTTTATCCCATACCTTAAGAACTATGTTATCTGGGGAAAAGATTGGTGGGCTTTTCTTTATAGAAAAAGAATGAAAAAAGGTTTTCATTTGTCCATTATTTTGCTTAAATTGAATCTAATTAGCTACCTAAGTACTTATCTAACATTGTTATGAGCAGCATGAACATAAAGAGCTTTGTCACCTTATTCTGTCTTTCTTTCGGGAAAAAAATTTTATGTACTGACCTTTTTTATTATGACCTTTTTAAACAGAATCTTTAACAAAAACACTTCAAATATTGCTGTAAAATTCCTATTTTGTTAACTTTTAATTAAGTAACAAATACATTGACATCTTAACTAAGTTTCAAAGGAAAAAATGGTGACTCACAAAAGGCTGATGGATAGTATGCAAACATGATTAATTATTTTACTTATTAAATTTCATTGTCTACTAGATATGTAAAGTTCTTAATTCTTTTATGAGAACAAGGATCCTTTATCTGAGTCAATTTTTCAGCTTGTGGAAAGCTGATTTTCTTATTATTTAATTATCTATATCAAATGTTCTTTGTCATTACAGCTATAGGCTGATTAATAAAAAGAAATTTGTGTTTTCTATTTTCATGCCAAGTAAGTATTTTTCATCTAGCAATTATTTGAAAGCTAATTAAAGAAATACTTACCAAGACCTGTTTTATTTAGAAGTCAAACATTGTCTCTAAAATTCCTAATGGCCTGCTCCCTATCGCCATAGGAAAGCACTTTTTTTTTTTTTTTTTTTTTGACAGGCAGAGTGGACAGTGAGAGAGAGAGAGACAGAGAGAAAGGTCTTCCTTTTGCCGTTGGTTCACCCTCCAATGGCCGCCACGGCTGGTGCGCTGCGGCCAGCACACCACGCTGATCCTATGGCAGGAGCCAGGGCCTTATCCTGGTCTCCCATGGGGTGCAGGACCCAAGCACTTGGGCCATCCTCCACTGCACTCCCTGGCCACAGCAGAGAGCTGAAGTGGAAGAGGGGCAACCGGGACAGAATCCAGTGCCCCGACTGGGACTAGAACCCGGTGTGCCGGCGCCACAAGGCGGAGGATTAGCCTAGTGAGCTGCGGCGCCGGCCTAGGAAAGCACTTTTAAAAATAAAATGGATCCATGTTACTTGGATCAACAACCCTGAATTAATGTTGACCCCTAATTCATCTAATATTGGTAATGAGATCCAGTTTAATAAGAGCAGAGAAAACATGGAACAATGCATATGCTGATGAACTGAAAACTCTAGAATTTCATTGAACCTATTCTGATACCTCATCCTTACTGCCTTTGCCCTGAGCTAGAAGTAACAGATAATTGCTACTAAGATTGGTAAAGAAAAACTTGTGCGAGTGTTCCTAATTCATTACTTGGGATATCATGAATTCTCAATAATTTTTACACAAACATATACATAAAAATGGTTTTGTTTATTTTTAAAAAAAAGCATGGAACTCTGGAAAAATAGGAAAGTTGGTGCAGACAATTTTAGAAAAAATATAATTTAATGTCCAGAGAGTAAGTTTGAAGGGGGAAAATGGGAAAGAGGAAAAGCAAAACACGTTTTAATGTTAACACTGTTGTATCCTGTGAAGACAATGCATATCTATTTATGAATATATATGTAGGTGCTATATACTAATCTAATATTGTAGATATATATCACAGCAGAAAATTTCTTGATAGTTATATTTTAAAATAATCTGTATTAAAGTATAATTTATATGAAAAAAGATTCACCAATTTTAATTACATAAATAGATGAGTTATGACAAGGATACATTATAATGTATCACCACCACAGTCGTGACACCCAAAAATATTCTTGGTGTTTCTTTTAAATCAGGTTTCACCCTATCTCCCAACCAAGAGTGGAGGGAAGGGACATGGTTAGCAAACAATGATAATATCTTGGTCGCTATAATTTTATTTTACCTAGAATATTAATATAAATAACACTTATAAATGTTGTCTTCATTTAATCAGCTTTGTATAATACATCTATCTTTCTTCACCTCATGATCTTTGTTATAATCCCACGTATGTGATACTAATATCTCTACCATGCTTTAAAAAAAAGAGTATGCATGGTAATATATATATAATATCTACATATAAAATGACAATTGCAAAACCTTTAAAATTTTTAATTCTATATGTGGTCAATCAGCTCACCTTTGTACTTTTCTGTAATTTTTGAAATATTTAAAAAATAAATCATATGAATCATATTATATGTGGCAGCTTTAGTTTTTACATGTGTTTGTCCTTCAACAGTTAGTATATTTTTTTCCACCCATCTATTACTATAAATAACTATAATTCTCAGGCCCACATTGCAGCTCAGTAGATCAAGTAGTCACCTGCAACACTGGCATCCCATATGTACCCTAGTTTTAGTCTTGGAGGCTCCACTTTTTTTTTTTAAGATTTATTTTATTTATTTGAAAGACAGAGAGACAGAATTACAGAGAGAGGTAGAGACAGAGAGAGAGGTCCTTCATCCGCTGGTTTACTCCCCAGATGACCGCAACGGCCGGAGCTGCACCAATCCAAAGCCAAGAGCTAGGAGCTTCCTCCAAGGACTTGGGCCATCTTCCACTGCTATCCCAGGTCATAGCAGAGAGCAGGATCAGAAGAGGAGCAGCCAGGACTAGAACCGACACCCACATGGGATACAGGCACTTCAGGCCAGGTCGTTAACCCGCTGTGCCACAGCACTGGTCCAATGCTCCACTTCTAATCCAGTTCTCTGCTAATACTCCTGAGAAAGCAGTAGAAGAGACAGTCCAAGCACTTGGGTGCTTGTCACACATGTGGCACAGTCTTGAATGGATTTCCAGGCTCCTGTTTTGTGCTTGGCACAATCCAGGCCATTATGGCTATTTATCTTTCCCTTTCTCTCTCTCTGTCCTTCCCTCTCTCCTTAACTCAAGTTTTTGAATAAATGAATAAATAAATCTTAAAAATAATCTATTTTTTATGGACACAAAAATATACCAAGAATGAATTTTGAAGAAATAGAAAATCTGAACAGATCAATAATGAGCATTGGCATTGAATAAGAATTTCTCCATCAAAGACAAGCTCATGACTTGATGACTTAACTCATGAATTCTATCAAACATTTAGTGAAGAAATAGTATCAATTCTTCTTAAATTATTTTGAAAGATGCAAGAGGAAGTAATTCTGACAAATTCATTCTATGTGTAAACATTACACTGAGATCAGAACCAGGCAGATAAGCAACACAAATAGAAACCTACAGGCCAATTTTCTTTGACATAAATAGGTTGAAAAATCCTCATGAAAATACTAGCAAACTGTGTCCAAAAGCATTTTCAAACTATGAATCACAATGACCAGGAAAGATTCATCAAATAGATACAAAGATGCTTCAAAATATGAAAGTCAATGAATGTGATTGCAATTATTGTGCTTAATTTATATCCCTTGCATTGAAATATACATTTTAGAATCAATATATAAGACAAGTTCTGTTAGAATTGTAATTAGAATTTCTTCTTTGGATGGAGACTATTGGTATTTTTCTGTTTTAATACTTTGAAAAATTCACCAATTTATCCATTCTGCTTAGAATTGCAATCTGATAATTTAATCAAATTTAGATTCTTATATTAGACATAAGAAAAAAGTATTAAACAATATCAATCCTTTGTTTCCTCTGAGAAATAAAGAATGGAATAGAAAAAAAAAACAAGAAGGACAAATATGTTTTATTTGAGCATATTGTTCAATATTTTTAAATGATTTACAACTATGCCTTCTAACAAAATATTTATTTATGGACATAATATTTGCAAATTGTATCTAATTCCTGTTCTAGCAAATATTATTTTGAAAGGATTTTTTTTTTTTTTGACAGGCAGAGTGGACAGTGAGAGAGAGACAGAGAGAAAGGTCTTCCTTTTTGCCGTTGGTTCACCTTCCAATGGCCGCTGCGGCCGGCGCACCGCGCTGATCCGATGGCAGGAGCCAGGTGCTTCTCCTGGTCTCCCATGGGGTGCAGGGCCCAAGCACTTGGGCCATCCTCCACTGCACTCCCTGGCCACAGCAGAGAGCTGGCCTGGAAGAGGGGCAGCCGGGACAGGATCGGTGCCCCGACCGGGACTAGAACCCAGTGTGCTGGCGCCGCAAGGCGGAGGATTAGCCTACTGAGCCACGGCGCTGGCTCTTGAAAGGATATTTAAAAGCAGTAATGCAATACTTTAATCATAGTTGTAGCCTGTGAGAGCTGGGAATACAGATAGGAATTATTTTTGTTGATAGAATATATGCATTTACTGAATATTAATTAAAAGGTAATGTGTTAAACTAAATTACATGAAATGATGTTGCATGCAGTCTATCCATACTTCTATATGGAACACTACATAATTTGTTAGTACTGAATGTCTGTGCTCGCTTCTGCAGCACATATAGTACTGAATGTCGAGGTTATAAGACTGTAGAAGGTACTTCAAAATGTTCATGGGAAAAATAAAATTAAAAGTCAAGTTTATTATGGTTCAAAAATTTTTGAAAATGTATATACTGATATATTTTCCTTTAGAAGTACATTACATAAATTCTTAACTCATTTAGTAACTCACTAATTTGCTCCCATGTAGAATGCGTGAGTATAATTATAATTTAAAGCTTGTGCTTAATTGGCATTACGTAAGCAAACTAACAAATATATTTACATTGATATTTTAATTATATATCTACTTATGCTGGTACAAGGTAAACATAGCTTTTCACTTCTCTCTTGTTTCTCATTACAGTTCTATGGTCCTGCTCCTCCTCCCACCAGTGAGAAAACAAGTTCTCCAGAAGCTTAAATTCAAATATCACTATATGCCTAATAGCTGTTGTGAGAATAAGTCACCAATGTCATTATCTGTGTGAAGTCATAAATGGTAGCTGCACAGTGGCTTTTCCAACTACTCCTTTGTATGGTAGATGGACTTTAATCCCAGGAACATCACTGTGTTTTGTGATGGTGCGGATTTGGAGATCCCTGGTATGACAGACTCACTTGCATTTTAGGATTGTGAAGAGCATTCTTTTTCAAATAATTGGATATCAATGGATCATAAAACCCTGGCTGCACAATTTATAGGGAAGCAACGACAGTGCTAGGAGCTGGTTAAAATACTTTTCTCATATGTTATTTAATTGAATGCTTATAATAATCATGCAAGAGTAGATACTATTACCTACAAAGTGAAAGTAAGTGAGGCATAGATATTGAATTAATATAGTTGAGGGTTTTAAACCGAAGTAAGCTGGAACTTCATCAATATCCCCGGCTCCAAAATCGATGTTGACTTTACTATAATTTCAGTCCCTATGAAAAACTATTAGGTAGATAGAATAAAGACAGCTGCTTCTTGGAAATATTCTTGACATTCAAAAGCAGTTTTTATATTATATATGCAAAAGAAACATAAAAAATGAAACCAGTATTCATTATACCCAAATATAAAGAGGATGGGTTCACCCAATTAAAAAAAATAAATTTATATTATATAAACAAGAGTTTATTTATTAGATATCTATCATTTTTAAAAGATTAACTCATTATAATAAAAAGCTATGAGATAAACCATTTTATATTATCCACATTTTGTTGGTAATAAAACCAAAAACTAGGGGCCGGTGCTGTGGCACAGTGAGTTAATGCCCTGGCCTGAAGCACGGGCATCCCATGTGGGCGTCATTTTGAGATCTGGCTGTTTTGCTTCCAATCCAGCTCTCTGCGGTGGCCTGGGAAAGCAGTGGAAGATGGCCCAAGTCCTTTAGCCCCTGCACTGACATGGGAGACCTGGAAGAAGCTCCTGACTCCTGGCTTCAGATCTGCACAGCTCTGGCCATTGCGGCCAATTGGGGAGTGAACCAGCGGATGGAGGACCTCTCTCTCTCTCTCTCTCTGCCTCTTCTCTCTCTGTGTAACTCTGACTTTCAGGTAAGTAAATAAATCTTTAAAAAAAAAAAAAACTGAAAAATGGTAAGAAAAATTGAGTTACCCAAGATCACTCAGATATAAGGACATTTCAAAAAGCTCATGAAAATGTGGAATTAAAAGATGTTTATATCAGTATAGAAGTTGAAATACATGTAGATTTTTTTCATAATATGTTATTTTCATGAAGATTTGATAGCATTTTTTATACATGATTTTAACAATTTCTACCTCAAAAACAACTTGTCTTCAATTTCATTACCATATACATTTTGAATTACTTCCCTGTAAGTGGGTAAATAAATTGAACCAGGAATTTTGACTCTGGAATTTCATTTTTTAACTACAATATATGCTGACTCTTACTGGTGAGGTAACAAACAGTTATTTATTTACAAAAAGAGGAAGTCAGTCAGTTAAGAGCATTTGCAAAAGGAAGTAAGACTGATGATCTAGAATTATTTTGTTAAGTAAAATATGTATTCAATTTAATTTATTTGAAATTCAGAATGACAGAGAAAGAGAGAGAGAGAGAGACTTTCCATGTGCTTATTCACTCTCCAGATGCCCACAACAGTTGATGTTGGGACGGGTTGAAGCCAGGAAGCTGGATTGGAAGTGGGGACATATAGGGAATGGCACATGGCACGGTGGCTGAAGCTGGTGATTGCCATGCTGGCATCCCATATCAAATGCCACTTCCAATCCAACTTCCTGATAGTGAGTCTGGGAATACAGTGGATGATGACTCAAGTTCTTAGGGCACTGTCACCCACCTGAGAAACCTAGAAGGAATTCTTGGCCCTTAGCTTCTGCCTGGCCCAGAAGCCCTGTCAATTTTGGTCTTTTGGGGAATGAACCAGGTGGTGAAAGATCTTTCCCTCTTTCTCTGTTGCTTTGCTTCCAATAAATAAATGGCTAAGTCTCATTCCCAGGCAGAGAGGACATCCCGAATGGTGGATTAACTGGCTGTGCCTAATGCCTGCCTGGGATCTTGAACTCTACATCTGGAATATATGTTTTTCTTTCTTGCAAATGTACACATTCGTCCAGGTGTTTGTCTATTTTTATGCAAACAAAAATGAAGATCACAAAGTAGTTCAAGATATAATAATATTAGTAGTTTGAAGAATAATGTCTGAGTATAGAACGGCAAAGTAGGAGAAGTGATAAATTAGGTAGAAATGAGTGGAGTGGGAAGCATTTAGGTTGAAGAGAAATAATTTATGGACAAAAGAAAGCAACAAAAACAAAGTTTTGGTTTTGGAGTGAAATGAGTGTTTAAGGAATAAAGAAGAGACCACACATGACTAGACTGCGTGATTCACTTTGAATCGGTGGTGGATTTTGAAGATGCTCCAGTAAGCAAAATGTTTAGGCCATACTAAAACAAAAAACATAAAAAAAGAAGGAAAGCTTGCAGGAATCATTCCTATAATTTTGACAAAATTCACTTTGTACCAAAGGGATATTAAACTGAAAGAGAAAACTAATTAATAATTGCATTGATAGTTTTTAGTGATTAGTTTGTAATAAGCTGTAAGCCAAGTAGTTTGTGTGTACTGTTGTCTAATTATATTTTCTCAACTCTTTCCTACAGGTGACATACTTTAGTAAAGCTTTTTTTGCTATGAAAAAAAATAAGGCTCAGAAGAAATAAAATAAAGATGCATCAATAACACTGACAAAATCTATGGGGCAAATGCTACTATATTTATTACCTAAGATTGAAATATTAAACCTCCAAAAGTTAAAAGATTGCAAACGTTTCAACACCTAATGACTAAAATCCAAGAATAAAAAAAAAGAAAACCAACTTCCTGATGATGATCAAAGTTCTTCTCATTTGTCATTTTCTTTTCCTGTTTACAATGAAATTAGCTTGAGCACATGTGTATGTCTTTCATGTTAAGAGCATATTCTCCTGTATCAGCATACAAATATATTTTAATCATTAAATAAAATTAATTTTTCTATCCTTTTTATATCTTCAGAGATGACGGTATTATACTTTTATCATTCAATTCATATATGTAGTAAATTATTTTAGTCCATTTTATGAGCATTTCCTTTACAGCACTTGCAGTGTTCTACATTGTATCATATGTAAAATAAACATTGACATTCATATTTCTCGTCTAAAATATTCTCCTCTGCCTTAAAGAAGCATCGCACTGATGATACATCTTTATAATTTTCTAACACTGAAGCCGAGTGTTCCACATGTTAGTTATTTAGCAAATAAATGAGTAAATGAATAGATGATTCTCAAAATGCAGTATAGATTGCATCAGTGTTTGAAAGCCAGAGAAAAATTTCAATTTCAGTAATATTTAAGGGGTTAAAATACACATACACAAGATCAAAGTAGCAAAGCTATGATTAAAAGGTACAGTTCCTTGCATATATTTTGCCCATAATACTAATAGTAAAATTTGAAGACATATATGAATCAGTACATTTTTGGACATCAGTGTTTTAAATTGCATTTTGGGTCTCCTGCATCCTACAGTGGGGGGAACCTGCTTCCACTTCTGATCCAGTTTCATGCAAATGTGCCTGTTGGGAGGCAGCAGATAACTGTCCTGTCTTTAGGTCCCTGCCATCCACATGGGAGACCAGCATTGTTCTCTGGACAGCTTCAGATGTAACAAGCATTTTCTGAATGAACCCATAGATGTAAGATCATCTCTATTCTGCCTCCTTGCCTTTCAAATGAAAACTGAAAGTGAATGCAAATTTATTTAGAAGATATATATTAAGCCCTCCACCCCAAAGTAATTTTCTTCAAAAATATGTAAGTGGTCAAATATTCATGTTGGTAATTGAACAATATTTATTATTTATTATTTTTTGGACAGGCAGAGTGGACAGTGAGAGAGAGAGAGAGAGAGAGAGAGAGAGAGAAAGTCTTCCTTTTTCTGTTGGTTCACTCCCCAATGGCCTCTGCGGCCAGCGCACTGTGGCTGGCGCACGACGCTGATCCAAAGCCAGGAGCCAGGTGCTTCTCCTGGTCTCCCATGCGGGTGCAGGGCCCAAGCACTTGGGCCATCCTCCACTGCCTTCCCGGGCCACAGCAGAGAGCTGGACTGGAAGAGGAGCAACTGGGATAGAATCCGGTGCCCCAACCAGGACTAGAACCCAGTGTGCCAGCGCCACAGGTGGAAAATTAGCCTATTGAGCTGAGGCACCTGCCAATAATGAAGAAATATTTAAATTAAGCACATTCATCTTGTTATTACTATTAAATTTTGTGCTTACTTTTACAAATATGATTTTTTAGCTCAGAATAATTTAGAAAAAATAATTTGAATTATCAATTTTGTTATTCATTAATCACTTTTTAAAATTAAAGCTTTTATTTAATGAATGCAAATTTCATAGATACAGCTTTAGGAATATAGTGGTTGTTCCCCCATACCCACCCTCCCACCACCACTCCCTTCCCACCTACTATTCTCTCTCCCATCTCATTCTTTATTAAGATTCACTTTAATTAATGTTATATACAGAAGGCCAACTCTAAAAATCTGTGTAATATGTCTAAGTCATTTGGCATAGAGAGATATAAATAAATTTAAGTCAATATAGAAATAATTTGCTCTAAAAAAAGAAAATATAAAACACTTTATGACTTTTCGCTCACGGAAAGCTTAGGAATACAAACAACAATATCAACATAATGTTATTTTTCTGGTATAAAATAATGCATTTATTCTAACATTTGTATTTTAATAAGCATGTTAATTAACACAGAAAATGAAATGTTTATTGTCAACCTAGTAAAATTATTAATATTTAATAGGTACAAAGATTTTCAAAGGGTTTAATAATATATCAAATTAATCTAATAGTATATGTAAGGAATGGATAAAGACCAGCATAATCTCTCTGATTAAAATAAAATTTAGTGAGGATGTTTAATATTTATCTATATAAATAATGAGCACATCAGAAGCAAAGAATGAGGAGAGAGTGATCAATGTTAAGTACTTTCAATTTAAATCATTAAACAGATATTTAATATCAAAAATAGTTGTTTAGATGTCTCATATAAAATCAGATACGAAGTTTATGTAATAAATAAAATAAAGAAAATAATACAACTTTATTATTTTTCCCTTAGGATAAGTGATTCCATTTTCATTATTTCTGTAACATAACTTGCTTTCATACTGATGAAATACATTTTAAAGAAATAGGAAACAAAATGCAGTTTACTGTAAACTCAAGCTTACTGTAGTAACTCCTTTGTCTATATACTTAAAAGAATCATTTTACAAAGATAGTTTGACATTCTGAAACCTAATTATAATTTAAAGTGGAGTATTTATATGTTGCAAATATATTCCAGAATTTAGAAACAAATGAATACAAGAAAGGTCATTGACATATTAAAAACTATATTGAATATATACATGAAAAAAACACTGTTTTATGAGGTAAATTTTGGAATATGCAACTTATGTGTCACAACCAAAAGCTTATGAACATATTCACAAAGATTCTATTTTGTCATTATAGATAACTTCTTTTTCAAGCAAGTGCTGTATACCTAAAGGAAAACTCAGATATATATAACTTTATACAAATAGGTAAATGTAAGTGTATGGATTTATATATGTATAGGAAGGTGGAAGTATATTTGTGCACATTTGAAATTGTTTCTAGATGTGCAGCATGACAATATCCCTTTTCCAGAAGCTGAGCACAAATATCCTAATAGGTAAAGGATATCTTAAACATAATCAGATACTATTAACAAAATATCCAAACATATGATAGCTTTCCTCACACTAAGATCTGTAGTTTAGGGCCTCTTTGTTCGATAGCTTTCATGTGTTCTGCATTCAAAGAAATTTTGTGAAAATAGCACACAATCACTCTATAAATGAAACGATATAACATGAATCAGACCTAGAAAAAATGGCTCAATTCACAGTATTTTTAATTCTAATTAAAGCCAGTCAAATTTGACATATTATTCTTAGTTTATTTTTTATCAACTCCAAGATCAGAGGAATATCAAATCAAAAAGAGAATTGGGGCCCCTCTACATTTTTTCTAAGCCCAAGATTAGACATGGTTTTATGTTTCCTAGATTCCGTTCAATAAAAACTTAAATTATGCAAATATTTCTTAAGATTCTGGGTTGGTATCTGTAAAAAATTAACTTGGAAATAAGCTAGCAACTAATATTCAATCAGTGCTTACAACTGTGCTTTGAATATTGCTTATATAACAAGCCCCTTATTAAATAGCTATAACATAGGGATTAAAAAGAAATTTTTTTTTTTTTTTGACAGTCAGAGTGGACAGTGAGAGAGAGAGACAGAGAGAAAGGTCTTCCTTTTGCCGTTGGTTTACCCTCCAATGGCCGCCGCGGCCAGTGCGCTGCGACCAGCGCACCATGCTGATCCGAAGGCAGGAGCCAGGTGCTTCTCCTGGTCTCCCATGGGGTGCAGGGCCCAAGCACTTTGGCCATCCTCCACTGCACTCCCTGGCCACAGCAGAGAGTTGGCCTGGAAGAGGGGCAACCGGGACAGGATCGGTGTCCCAACCTGGACTAGAACCCGGTGTGCCGGCCCCGCAAGGCAGAGGATTAGCCTAGTGAGCCGCGGCGCCGGCCCTAAAAAGAAACTTTAAGTTCATAATTAATGGCACCAAACTTTTGATTATTTTCTTTACACAACCCTGGCTGTTTTAGATTATAATTTTAAGATGTCCTTCACACAATCTCAGGAGTGCAAATTATAACAATATCTAATGTAATTTAGTAAACTATTAGCTTTGTTTTTTGATGACATTTCAATTTAGTGTGAAAATAATTCAAAATGTTTTCCTTTATGCTTATTTTAAATATATGAAAATTATAAAGATTAACTTTTTAATCACTGGAACAGTGAAAATAATATTTTGAGGTAGTGAATGAATTCCCTCTTTTTCTTTTTTTTTTTTTTTTTTTTTTTTGACAGGCAGAGTGGACAGTGAGAGAGAGACAGAGAGAAAGGTCTTCCTTTTGCCGTTGGTTCACCCTCCAATGGCCGCCGCGGTAGGCACGCTGCGGCCGGCGCACCGCGCTGATCCGAAGCCAGGAGCCAGGTGCTTCTCCTGGTCTCCCATGGGGTGCAGGACCCAAGCACTTGGGCCATCCTCCACTGCACTCCCTGGCCACAGCAGAGAGCTGGCCTGGAAGAGGGGCAACCGGGACAGAATCCAGTGCCTTGACCAGGACTAGAACCCGGTGTGCCAGCGCTGCAAGGCGGAGGATTAGCCTGTTGAGCCACTGCGCCGGCGAGCCTCTTTTTCCAATATTTGTATTACCATACCTCTATTCCAAGCTAATAAAATAAAAATTCTGGTCTTGTAATGGTTTCTAAGTTTTAGAATTAATTTATAAAAGAATGCAGTTGATTCAATTTATCAAATAGCAATTTAAGACATAAATGCTTGACATGGGTAGCATTTTTTAACAAATTCTTAAATTCACACAGTTTAGCAATCTACAAATTTATTTCAAAAATTAAAAAAGTATGTGATTTATTCCATCAATGATAAATTCATATCAATGAAGCCAAAAGGTGCATATATACACACATACACACATAAACATACATGTCTTATATTGAGATATCAGAATTACAAAGGCTTAAAATGTGTCTTTAAGATTATTGCAACATAATTTATTAGTAAAAAAAAAGGTAGCTTTAAATTTGGTTCCTCATTAAATCTACACAAAATCTCAGAAAATATAAGGGGTGAGGTAAATTTTTAAGACCAAAACTTGTACTGGCAGAACTGAAACAAGAGCTTAAGAGTTTACCTTCATTCTCCATTGCACGTGAATTCCCTCTCTCCCTTCCCAGTCCTACGAAAATAATCAAATATCTGAATCTCCCTAAATTTTTTTGAAAAAAGATATCATGCCTGCTTTTTAAAAATCATGCATTTTTCATAATCCGTGCTGCAATATTTTCTGGAGATTTATCTGTTAACGTGTTTATTAACATAGTTGTCATGTTAAATTTGTGACAACATTTTATAATATTAATTGCAAAATGTATATAATTGGCATTCTGTTAGACATCTTACAAAGTTCAATATTAATCAGATGACATAATACTAGCTCCAAAATTATTATTAAAATAAAGCAGTTTTGTTTCAAATAGCAGTCTGCTAGAAATCTGAAGTTTGATATCAGGTGCATCATTTTCACATCTATTACATATACATATATTTTGAGTTCCTAGAGTGTCATACTATAAAATATCAGTGTCTAGAAAACCCTGCAGAGTATATTTGAAAGAAATAATATTTAAGCTGCCTAATTGGGATGGGATCATCAAGAAGCATGAATGACTCCATTATGACTCAATCGGAATCTGAGTTGGAATCTTCCAATGTGATGAACTTTGCTTGAGTTCTGCAAGCAAGACACATTGTCAGACTAAGGCTGGGGAAAAATGACACTGAGTTACAATGAATAATGGACGTAAATAGTATCACCTTGTTATTCTCAAAAAATTATTCAGGAGTAAGAAATATTTAAAGAATGTGGTTTAGAAATGACTACAGATTACACTCAGAATGGTACAGTCTTGCTCCAGAACCAAGAACCTCTCACAAACATATTTCACTGCATCCTGAAATGCATAAAGAATCTTCAAATGCCATAGGTACTTCTTGGATACAGAAATGCACTTGCTATAGCACCCTCACAAAATTAGTAGCCTTCTGCATTATTTAACAAGTACACCACAGGAAATTCGCTTCAGTACTGCACACACTCATATTCTCTGTAAATTTCAAAATTAACTTCTGAAAAAGTTGAAGTTTTGAGGTAAATTATATTGTACTTGTTTTCTACAGTATATCTCACCATGTGCAAGATCAGTGGACATTTTGATCATTTTCTAATGATAAAACAATTTGGAATGTTTATCTTCCAACTTCTGGTATAAATGTTTCTTTCCAGACTATCTGGAATATTTGTCATCCCTTGATCAGGAAATCTTAGTATATCCTGAAGATAATACACCAGTAATAATTCTCTCAAATGTCAGAACAAGAAACCATTTATTTGGACTATGTAATAACAAAAAAACAGGGGATTCAATCTTTCCCTGTAGTGAGATTAAAATATATATATATATATATATATATATATATATATGGTTGCAACAGTCTGATATTGTTTCCTTGAAGAGATTGAAAAAGAAGCTATTAGCCAGATCAGCATGTGCATATTAAACGCTATGAGCATGTTTTAGAAAAGATAGCATATCCATTAAAGAAAGGCAAAGTGGAGGTATAGAATCTTTTAAAGTTAGTTCATCTTTTTTGGTTATTCATGTGGATTTTTCAGATATTCTGATAAAATAAAATGGGATATGATGGGCACTAAGGCACCACATCAGTCCCTAGAATTTCAAAGATTTCTGCTAGGCACTAGGTATACCTATGTCAACTATAAACTCAGAGATATGAGAAATAGCTGCAGGCTGGATCTGTAAACTCAGGTTCCCATTGAAACAGCCTTGAATGGATATCATGTCTATGAGTTTCACTATACAAGCCTGTGTTGTGGAAGGAACGTGAAATGCATTTTTGGTCCTTTGACATTTGTATCTCTCCAGATTCTATCCAATATTCCTAGTAAGATATATAGCTATACTGAAAAATTCCCATAGATTTTTTTTTTTTTTTTGACAGGCAGAGTGGACACTGAGAGAGAGAGACAGAGAGAAAGGTCTTCCTTTGCCATTGGTTCACCCTCCAATCGGCACACCACGCTGATCTGAAGCCAGGAGCCAGGTGCTTCTCCTGGTCTCCCATTGGGGTGCAGGGCCCAAGCACTTGGGCCATCCTCCACTGCCATCCCTGGCCACAGCAGAGAGCTGGCCTGGAAGAGGGGCAACTGGGACAGAATCCGGCGCCCTGACGGGGACTAGAACCCAGTGTGCCGGTGCCGCAGGTGGAGGATTAGCCTATTGAGCAGTGGCGCCGGCCCCCATAGATCTTTTGAAAGAATGGTAACTGCATATGTTTGTTATAACATTACAGATCCCTCCCACACAATTCTTTTTGAAAGTCTTCATGGTTTTTATTATTATTCTTTCTCTAAACACCTTTAACATACACAGCAGATTTCCTGGTTTTTAGTGCCATTTCATTCATTGTGAAGCAAGGGGTCAATAGCCTTGTCATCAGATGGAAAATTTTTTAGAACATTCAGAACTATTGCATCCAAAATGTTATTTATCAAAAGCTCAGATACACTGTGCATACATTGAAGTTTGTGATACTCCATTTCAGCACGTCTACACTGGCCATTTTGTACTTGTCACTGATATTTTAAGTTTTAGCAATTGTGTTTACAAATCGAGTTATGAATTTGATTAAGGACAAGTACCTTGAAAACTTACCTGCTTTAAAGAAACACATCAGAAGTTACTGCATTAGGGAATGAAGCTATTAACTCTCATATTAACTCATATGCTATTAATGCAGCAAGGCATCATGGCATAACTTAGTACATAAATTATGAATTCATTCACTTAACTTCCTTGCATCAGTATTATTTTACAACATTTCACAGAAATCAGCACTTTCTGATGTCTATATTTTAAAGGATTCTATACTGTACCAACTTTGCCCATAAGATGTTCTGCTAGCATAAGATATTATGATTGTAAGTAGAGAAATATATTATTAGTTTTTCTCTAACAGTACTTTAATTAAAATATCCTTGGCTCAGAGAATAATGACATTTTGGATCAAAAACTGACTCATAAGTAATGTAAAATTGTAGTCTTTTTCTATTCAATGATATGGTAAATTTGACAGTTTCTTGCATCCCTGAGGTTTCATTAAACTATATTACTTGTTTTGTTTGCTTAAATTATAAGGTAATTTTTTAGCAACATTTAAGCACAATTTTGAAATCAACTCAAGCATTTTTGGAGACTCTTTTTGTGAAGGGAGATTCTTTGTCATCACTTTCAAAACGATGTAATTTACAAAAAAAGTGTGTGTTTTGTTACGTAAATAAAATTACAGAATAAAACGGCACTGACATAATTTATATCACACCTATGAAGACAAAATAAATTTGAATATGTCTAAATCCAGAGACAAGTATATAGCTACTCTTATAATAAGAAGATAAATATAAATAGCTATAGACAGACATAGATATGAAGAGGCGGGTATTAATTTTAATGCCTCTACATTATGAAATGTTTCATCTGAAATCACTATTAAGTTTTCTCATTTTGTTCATAAGGACCCCGGGACTCAAAGGCATGAATCTATTGCCTGAAACCACATTCTGCTGGACTCAAAGAAGAGTCTGAAATCAGATATCTTAACTCCTATGATAATGTTCTTATTGTAATTTCCTTTATAATTAGTGGCTTTCATTATGACCTTTCATATTGCAAGATTAACATACATTTTCAAAGCTTGAAAAAGGCAAATATGTGCTGCTAATAAAATATGTGCTCATCTTGATGTCAAATAATTCAATACATGTGCAGTGTTCTTCATTTGTAACAGCCTAGTGGGAATCATTCTTCCGCTTTATTCTTCAAAGCAATAGGTGTCTCAATTGTATGTGAAATGCTATACTACATTAATATGAAGGTATAATCAATAGGTGGTGAGTTCATTCAGTATATTCAAGACTTTGCAAAATGAAAGGTCATGCTTGTAAGAATACAACAGCAAAAGTAACACAACATGATTATAATGATTTGACAGTAATTGGAGTATTACTTTTACTTAAGTGCTCTATTTAACTTGATTACTACCTAAAATTAAATTTAATATTGAACTCTTCTTGATTTAAATATCTTATTAGTAATCTAATTCCTAATTGAAATGCAAGATCAGTATTTAACTTTAAACATCTGCAAACCGAAGTCCATCTTTGGAAATGTATTAGTTAAATGAGTAAACATCTTCTGATGAATAATATTATAAAATATAGCTAAAGAGGAACATAGTATAATTTTTTCAACACATATTTATTGTGCATCTGAGCAGAGTTCTGAATAGATTACAGAGGTGGTAGGGGAATAATACAAAGACCTATACATTAAAAATAAGCAATGATAAATATAACAAAATAAATAATGCAATATAATTGTTGTAGCATGCCATTTCTCTGAGCATTATAATCCTGAGATAATGCAAAGGGAGTCAAATAGAAATTGCTTGCTGAAGATCATATAAATATATTAATATTCATGATTTGAACTCAGGTTTATTGGCAAGAAAACTATGCTGAATTTATGCCAATTTCCAGTATAATTGGTTCTTGCTCCCAAAAGGCTTATTATCTAGTGATGTATACAAAAACACACCAGTAGCAATAAGATGAGGCAAATTTTAATGAAAATAAAAATGTACACAAAACATTAAGAGGGCTCTATGGAGCGAGTATTTAAATAGGACTTTGGCAGATGGGCAGTGATTCCAAGAAAGAATAATATTTAACCCTAGACTTGGCTGATTAGATTTTAATTAATTTATTTATTCATTTGAAAAGCATTGTGATGGAGAAGGAGAGACAGAGATGGAGTCAGAGAGAGAGGAGACAGAGGAAGAGAAATTATCATTCCGCTTGTTCAATCCCCAAATGGCTGCAACAGTCAAACAGTCAAGTCTGGACTAGACCAGAATCAAAAGCCTGGAACTCTAATTTGGGTCTTTCATATTGGTGGCATGGGCCCAAATATGTTGGCCATTATTCTACTGCTTTCCAAGAAGCCTTAATAGGAAAGTTTATCCAAAGTAAAGCAGCCAATACTCAAAGTAGCATTCTGATATTTGATGGCTGTGTTGCAAAGGCCACTTAACTAAATGTGACACACTCCTGGTCTCACTTGTGAAATTTTGATGGACACAATAGATTAGATACTTCAGCAATACTAAATGTTGTGTGTGAAGATAAACGGGAAAGGTAGAGACCAATATATACAGGTTAAAAATAGCCAGCTTGTTATCAATGAAGTGCAAAATACAGAGTAGCATAAGTGAGACATTGGCTAGAGATAACATTACATAAAGTTATATGAAGAAACTCTATGAAATTCCTATATCGTGATGCTAAAATATCTTGTCTTTTCCAAAGATATTAAGAAAATAAAAAATCTGATCCGTCGATTTGGAAGTCTCCTAAGGTGAAATGGCAAGGAGAAAATCTAAAATCTGGGTTTCATTTAGGAAGATTTGTGATCAAGCACATCCCTCCCCTTTTCTATCTATCTAATGAGTAAGTGTGCATCCAGAATGAGTCTGTAAGTTGGTAGGTAATTATTTATGATACTAATATACACTTGAACATCACTGGATAGCCCAAGTTTGTTCCATATGTTACTTTATTTAATTCTGGGGATGGAAGACAGGAGAAAAGCAATCTATGTGTTTTATCAGCATTTTGGAGATACAGAAATGTAACAGAAAAATTAAGATGCCTGCTTAGGGTCAGGTAATTAATAAAAAAAAAAAGCTATTTGGGGATTCCTGACTCTTTTAATCACAGGCAAAATTTAGCAACTTTTAAATAACAAAGGTAAAAGGTGAGATTTTAGGCTTCATTTATAAGGGACAATGTTTATCTGTTATAAATACATTGAAATTACTGTGTAGATTGATACTTTATACATGTTCCTTCATTTTTATTTAATATAATACTGATATTTAATCTAGCAAACATTTATTGAGCAGATGCTTTTATGAACCAGTCACTGATGAAGAGTGTAGTGTTACCAGACTGAAATCTAAAGCTTAGTAGAAAAGACATAAATTAATTTAATGATCACTAATAATAGCAATTTTTGTTCTCCATTACGTAGACTTAAAAATTAAAATTATTTTCTTCAATTTGTGCCCTTTATTAATTGATATTGTAATAACATTATATTATATAAGCTATTAAAAACTTTGTCACAAGTGTGAGTCCAGTTATTCCTACTATCCTTTTTAAATTCAGTGTGGTGGCAAGACTTCTGGAAATGCACTTCAAAAATGTTGAAATCAAAGTTTTACTGGGAAGTGGAGATGGCTTAAGATAGCACAAGAGGATGAAGGATTTATAACTCAGCTTTCCCAAACAGCCTCACAAAAGAAAATCAAGGAGATTTTTCTGTTAGACGGAATAGATGGGGTACAATCACAATAAAGCTATAAAAAGTATCTCTGGTCACATCTAGAACAAAATGACATCCAACAACATAGGATCTCAAAAATTCTTAAGTGCATGTATATATAAATGGAAAATCTCTAACAATCACAAAAAAAAAAAAAAAAGCACTGGTGAACAAATTGACCAAACATGGAGGAATATATCTAGTTAATTTGATGTGAAGATGGGGAAAAAAAAAAAAAAACTCAAGTAGACTATAACTTATCTCACATGCAAACATTATTTCATGAACAGAGAAAGTATTAAAATTTGTTGGATTTTTATATCATCCACCACCTCTTGACCAGAAATTTGGGACATGCTCAGAGGAGAGGAAATCTCACTTATGTTGTTGACTTTTAATTTGAGATGATCATTATATCAAAGCTAAAATGCCAATGTTCTCCCCATTCACAGTATATTGCAAAAGCAGGGTAATTGTAAAATCACAAACAAATTAATAAGGACTTACTAGTGATAAAATTGTGCCAGTGGAGAAATTAAGCCAAGGACAAAGTAAAGGGAAATTACATATTTTAGATACTAAAAGAGCTTTAAAAGCTTGAAATCCAGGTTTAAATCAGTAAAAAGAGATAAGTAGTGAAGAAAAGTGATGAAACTCATAAATAAAGGAATTGTATAAGAAACTGAACATTTCTTGAGTTTATCTCTAGCTAAAGAATTGAAGCACAAATTGACAAATCTTTCTAGGACACTAAAAGATGACCAAGTTTACAACCCATTCTCGGACAATCTTTGCAGCCTTTTAATAAATAAGAAAAAAGGACTAATATAAAAATGAAAGAAAATAATACTAAATACCAAAATAAAAGAAACAAGGAAGAATGTTCTGGAAATGACAAATCAAATGAAATCTACACTGATAATAGTAAATAGCAGAACCGACTCAGTAAACACAAGCAATGTTCTAAAAGAAGACAAAGAAACGAAACATTACCACAAACCAGAACAATTTATCCATTGTTGAAGAAATTTAGAAAACATCTACTAGTAGATGGAGAAGAAAGAACAAAGAATTTAAAGATAATGGAGCCAAAACATTATCATTATTTATAATGAAAAACAAGAATCCACCATATGTATCATGAAGAGGAAACCTGGCGATATTATACAGAAACTAAATTAATTTTGTACAGTAAAAATTTATAGAGAGGCTAATCTAACAGCAACCTCATTGAAAAATGTGCAAATTATGAAATTTATTACAAGTAAGACTTTTGCCTATTAGAACAAATCAACCAAATATATAGGTACTCAGTTTTAAGCCAAAGTTACTCAATATTAAAAGGAATACCTAAGTGTGTTCCATATTTACTTGTGAAAACAATAGAATCTGGGCTTCAAAAAAGCACATATTTAGGGTTTATCAGTAAAAAAGTTCAGTGAAGCTATATAAATAAGATACCATAACACAATAATTATGCAAATAAATTAAAGGGAAACCAAACTGATTAAAACAGAAATGAAAGTAAGAATTTGCAAAATATATAGAATGTTGTAGAAAATTGCAAAGAAATCTACCATAACTTATTAAACAGATTTAGAAAATTTTTATTATATGGGGTCATTTTATAATAATTTATTTCATATATGCTATCAGTGAGGGATTTTACACATTTTTTAAAAACTCCATCCACAATAACATAAAAAGAAAATATTTATAAATAAGTTTAGTAAAAGATGCAGAAGACCTATACACTAGACACTATAAAACAATGCTGAGAAAAACTAAAGAAGAGCTACCTTGAACAGTGGAATGCTGTACTATGATCATGAGTAGGAAGACTCAACTTTGTTAACGTGATATTATCTTGGAGAGTGAGCTGTGAGATTAATGGATCTTCACCAAAATTCTAGCACCCTTCTAATAGTACATAACTAGCTAATTATAAAATTGGCAGGGGATACATATTTTGCCTAGTGGTTAAGAGGCCAGTTGTGGTACATTCCATGTGAGAATGCCTGTTTTGAGTTCTTGCAGCACTGCCAATTCCAGCTTCTTGCTAACGTTGACTGTGCGAGGTGGCCAGTAATCAGATCCTTGAAATACACCATAGGAGGCTCAGATTGGGTTCCAGAGTCCTGGTCTTTGTTTGGCCCAGCCCTGATCATTGTGGGTACTTGGGGGAGTGAACTGGTAGAGAAAACTCTTTCTCTTCCTCTGTCTCTGTATCTCTTGTACTATCTTTATGTCTGCCAAGTAAATAAATAAGTAAAACAATTTTTAATAAATAAAACTGGCAGGATTTCATTCTGGCTCATGGTTGGATACAATTCCATTTTGTATAGACAACATGTCATCTTTACATATTCACCTGTTAATCCACACAGGTTAACCCTGCATTTAGAATAAGAGAAAGACTACTAATAAAACTAAAGCAAGTCTCAGCAAATAAAAAATAATTGAAACCATATAATACATCTTCTCTGACCACAATGGAATGAAGCCAGAAATCAAGTCAAGAATCTCAAGATCATATGCAAACACATGGAGACTGAACAACATGCTTCTGAATGAATAGTGGGTCACTGAAGATATCAAAGGAGAAATAAAAAAAAAATCTAGACATGAATGAAGTGACAATACAACATATCCAAACTTACAGGGTAAGCAAATGCAGTGTTAAGAGGAAAGGTTATAGCAGTTACTGCCTACATCAAGAAATTGGAAAGGCATCAAATAAATGAGCTATAAATGCCTCTCAAGGACCTAGAAAAACAACAGAAAACAAAACCCAAAATTAGTAGGAGAAAAATAAATAATTAATATCAGAGAGGAAATAAACAAAATTGAAACTTCCCCTAAAAAATTAGAAAAGATCAGTGAAATGAAGAGCTACCTTTTTGAAAAAAAAAAAATTGACATATTCTTGGCCCAACTAACAGAAAAAGAAAAAAAGAGGGAGAAGACACAGATCAATAAAATTAGAGATTAACAAGGAAAGTAACAACAGATACCACAGAAATAAAATGAATCATCAGAAATTATTACAAAGAGTTTTATGCCAATCAATCAGGAAACCTAGAAGAAATGGGTAGATTCCTAGACATATGCAACATACCTAAATTGAGTCATGAAGAAATAGACAACCTAAACATCCCAATATCCAAAACAGAAATTTAGTCAGTTACAAAGACCTTCCAACAAAGAAAAGCCCAGGACAGGGGACTTCACTGCTGAATTCTACATTTGAAAAGAACTAAGGGCTAGAGCTGTGGCAACGTGGGTAAAAGTAGCTGCCTGTAGGACTGACATCCCATATAGGTGCCAGTATGATTCCTGGCTGCTCCACTTTGATCCAGCTCACTGCTATGGCCTAGGAAAGCAGTGGAAGATGGCCCAAGTCCTTGGCCCTTGCACTGAAGTGGGAGACCCAAAAGCAGGTCCTGGATCCTGCCTTTGGATCAGCCCAGCTCCAGCTGTTGAGGCCAGTTGGGCGGTGAACCAGCAGAGGAAAGGCCTCTCTCTCTCTCTCTCTCTCTCTCTCTCTCTGCCTCTGCCTCCCTATAACTCTGCTTTTCAAATAAATAAATAAATATTTTAAAAAAAAGAAAAACTAACTCTATTTCCTCTCAAGCTATCAAAAACTTCTTATATAAAGCCCACAATCACCTTAATTCTTAAACCTGAAAAGGGTACAGCAGAGAAAGAGAACTACAGACTTACTTCCCTGATGAAGTCAGACACAAAATTTTCAATAAAATATTAGATAATCAAATCCAATACATCAGAAAGATCATTCACCCGAACCAAGTGGGATTTATCCCTGGAATGCAGGGATGGTTCCATATGCACAAATCAATTAATGTGATACATCACATTAACAAACCAAAGGACAAAAAACATATGGTTATCATATTAGATGCAGAGAAAGCATTTGATAAAGTCTAACACTTTTTCATGATAAATTTTAAGAAAATTGTGTGTGGAAGGAACATTCCTCATACAATTAAGACAATATATGACAAATCCATAGCCATCATCCTATTGAATGACAAAAAGTTGGAAGCATTCCCATTAAGATCTGGAATCAGACAGGGATGACCACTCTCCCCATTGCTATTTAATATAGTCCTGGAAGATTTAGCCAGAGCCATTAGACAAGAAAAATAAATCAAAGGGATTCAAATTGGGAAGGAGAAAATCAAACTATCCCTTTTTCAGATGACATAATTTTATATATATATATTGCTATATTAAATATATAATATTTATATATATATATACATATATATAGCAAAGGACTCCACTAAGAGACTATTGGAACTCACAGAAAAGTTTGGTAAAGTGGCAGAATATAAAATCAACACACAAAAATCCATAGGCTTTGTATACACAGAAAATGCCATGGCTGAGAAATAACATCTAGGATCAACCCCACTCACAGTAGCTGCAAAAAAAATAAATAAATAAATACTTTGGAATTAATTTAACCAAGGACATCAAAGATCTCTATTATCAGAATTACAAAACATTAAAGAAATAGAAGAAGACAGAAAATATGAAAAATTATTCCCTGTTCATGCATTGGAAGAGTCAATATCAAAATGTCCATACTACCAAAAGCAATTTGTTTGTTTGTTTGTTTATTTATTTATTTATTTTGACAGGCAGAGTGGATAGTGAGAGAGAGAGAGACAGAGAGAAAGGTCTTCCTTTTTGCCGTTGGTTCACCCTCCAATGGCCACTGCGGCCGGTGCATCTCGCTGATCCGAAGCCAGGAGCCTGGTGCTTCTCCTGGTCTCCCATGCTGGTACAGGGCCCAAGCACTTGGGCCATCCTCCACTGTCTTCCCAGGCCATAGTAGAGAGCTGGCCTGGAAGAGGGGCAAACGGGATAGAATCCGGCACCCCAACCGGGACTAGAACCCGGTGTGCCGGCGCCTCAAGGCAGAGGATTAGCCTGTTAAGCCATGGTGCCAGCCACAAAAGCAATTTAAATATTCAATGTGAAACCACTGAAATACCAAGGAAATTATTCTCAGATATAAAAAAAAAAATGATACTGAAATTCATGTGGAACACAAGAGACCCTGAATAGCTAAAGCAATCTTTCACAGCAAAAACAAATCAGAGGTGTCACAATACCAGATTTCAAGACATATTACAGAGCACTTATAATCAAAACAGACATTGGCACAACAACTGATGGATAGTCCAATGGAACAGAGCAGAAATTCCAGAAACCAACCCATGCATCTGTAACTAACTTATCTTTGACAAAGGAGCTAAAATCAATCTCTGGAACAATTATAATCTCTTCAGCAAATGGTACTGGGAAAACTGGATCTCCATATGCAGAAGCAAGAAGCAAGACCCCTACCTTACACCTTACACAAAAAATCCACTCAAAGTGGATCAAAAACCTAAATCTATGACTTGATACCATCAAATTATTAGAAAATATTGTGAAGCCCTGCAAAACATTGGAATAGGCAAAGAGTTCTTGCAAAAGACCCAGAGGCACAGGCCACCAAGCCAAAATTAACAGATAGTATTTCATCAAATTGAGAAACTTCTGCCCTGTAAAAAAAACACTCAGCAAAGTGGAAGAGGAAACTGACTGAATGGGAAAAATTATTTACAAACTGTGCAATATATATTTATATATAAATATGTATAAATTATGTAATTTATAAATATATAGAATATATTTTATATATTTATATACATTTGTATATTATATATATTTATAAATTACATAATTTATACATATTTATATATAAATATGTATATAGAATATATAAAGAACTCAGAAACTCAGCAACAACCAAACAGCCCAGTTATGAAATGGGCAAAGGACTTAAACAGGCATTTTTCAAAAGAGGAAATCCAAATGACCAACAGAAACATGAAAAAATGTCTAGGATCACTAGCCATCGGGGAAATGCAAATCAAAACCACAATGAGGTTTCACTTTTCCTGTTAGAATGACTTTCATACAGAAATTACAAACAAATGCTAGTAAGGATGTGGGACGATGGTATCCTAATTCATTGTTTATGTTATATAAACTGGCACAACTACTGTGGAAGGCAGTATGGAGATGCCTCAGAAATCTGAATATATACCTGCGATATGACCCAGCCATCCCACCGTTGGCAATTTACCCAAGGGAAATGAAATCAGCAAATTAAGTGTCATCTGTACCCCCCATGTTTATTGCAGCTCAATTCACAATATCTAAGATATGGAATTAACCCAAATGTCCATCTATTGAACACTGGAAAAAGAAATTACTGGATAAACCACAAAAGGTTAAAATAATCCTGTCATTTGCAACAAAATGGATCAAACTGGAAACCATTATACTTAGTGAAATAAACCAGTCCCAAAAGGACAAAAATATATTTTCCCTGATCTGTGGTAACTAATTTAGCACCTAAAAGGTAATCTATATAAGTGAAAGTGATATTTTCGGATGCTATGACATTGAACAACCCTTGTCTCGACTGTTGAAGATCAATTTTTTTTTCATACTACTTGTTGAACTCTTGTCTTAGCATAGAGTTAATATGATATGTATAAAGTTAATTGAAAATAGATCTTAGTAAAAATAAGAAAGGGGATTGGAGAGGGAGGAGGAAGAAGAGTGGGAGTGTGACTGAGAGGGTTGGTAGGGTGCAAAGAATCACTATGCTCCTAAAGTTGTATTTATGAAATGAATGAAGTTTTTATATCTTAAATAAAATATTTCTGGGTAAAAAATATTTATTTGATAGCACTCACTATGATAAATTTCTAGCAGGTAAAGAAGAAGAAAAAATACATTTTCAAATCAGGAATAAAAGTGCAGGGAGACAGTCAACAGTTGATACATCACAGGAATTGAAATGATGAAAAAAAGTTGTATGCCCAGGCTGCTCAGGACACAGATTGGCAGAGGAGCAGTGAGGATTGTCTGAGAACACAGAGCCTGTGAAGAGTTCCTAGAACAGGCATGAAACAAATATGAAACAAATTTCAGAAAGTTGGGGAGACACAACTTGGCCAAATAATGAGAAGCCATACAACCTTATCCACACTAACCTCAGCCACAGAGAGATATCTGAAAAACAAAGGAAGAAATTTTCATGGGAAATATGCATTAGTAAAAACATTGTGGAAGACACTAAGGAGATTCTTCAGAAATCTGAAAATATACCATATGATCCAGCCTTTTCACTCCTGGGAATTTATCCAAAGAAAACAAAATTAGCATATGAAAGAGCTATTTCTACCTCCATTTTTATTGCGGCTCAATTCCCTAAAGCTAAGGTATGGACTTAACCCAGATATCCATCAATTGATGACCTGATAAAGAAATTGTATAAATATAGATATGGAAGATAAGATATAGTGTGGAATACCACTTGCTATTGATAAAGAACGAAATCCTGCCTTACAAAATGGATGTAACTGGAAACCACTATGCTTAGTGAAATAAGCCAGTCCCAAAAAGGAAAATATCATATGCTTTCCCTGATTTGTGGTACCTAATAGAGTACAAAAAATGTAATGTATGTGGGAGAAATTGACATTTTTAGATTTGATGATTGTTTATAGCCCTTGTCTCTACTGCTGAGAAGCAGTGTTTTTGTTTTTCTTCTTCTTACTATTTTGAATTCTCTACTTACTGGAGGGTTCCACTTATGATTACAAAATAAACTTAAATAATGTCATTGTTAAAATAAAGAATGAGAAAGGAAGGAGGAAGGGTGGTGGGAACATGAGTTAGAGAGAATTTGGAGTGGGAAGCATCAATGTGCTCCTAAATCTGAATAAATACGTGAAATTCTTTCACCTTACCTAAATAAAAATAAAAAAAAAAAAACTTAAAAAGTGATGGTACAGTACAGAGACCCCACAAGACAACAAGGAATGGGGGCAGGGGGATGGATGCAGCCAGCTGTTCCACACCACCAACCAATCCTGCATCTATGCCCCTGGCTTCCATCTAGGAAATGCCATCATCCCAGGAAAAGATAGGAAGATGTAGCCACACACCCTACAGAGTATTATAAGACAAAATTAGTAAAATTGTGATGAAGAAAGGTAGCAGAGACCAACACATTGCAGTGATCAAAGTTAAAATCACCATCAGGAAACCATGTTGACATCATGCATACCTTGATATGATGTGATGAAAAGAACATATTCATTCTGTAATATTATTCGCAATCCTTTTAACTTATGTTTAATCATAAGGGTCATTTTACAAATATAGTATAAAGGATATTCTACAAAATACATGACCACTTCTTTTTATCAGGGTCAATAGCTTCAAACACATAGTTTAAATTATTGTCACAGATCAAAGGAGACTAAGGATATATGAAATCTCAATGCAAAGTGCTATCTTGGACTTGATCCTAGAAAAAGAAAAGGATGTTAGAGGGCAAAGTGATGAACCCTGAGTAGTATGCAGTTCAGATAATAGTATTGTATCACTATCACTATCTCAGTCATGATTAATATTCTGTAGCTTTATGAAATTCTAATATAAGGGAAGCTGGATAAAGGTATTTAGAAACTATCTTTGTAATGCTTATGTATACCTACAAAGATTACAAACTAAAAAGTTTAGAAAGATTACAATTCAATCCTTAAATCTTTTATCAACTGTCATCAACTGCTAATCTCAAGTCTTTATTGGTGGCACTTTAACAAATATTTATCTCAGAAATGAATTATGCACCTTAAGTCGTTGGCCAGGCAAGGCAGAAAATGTTAAAAAGGAATTGAGGTCTGATGCTTTTCACTTGTAGGATTGTAACACACAACTTGGAGAAACAGATGATGCTTCAAGGACTTGTACAGAAGTCTACTGTGGAAATACTTTGCCCTGAAGAAGACATTTTCCTTTATAGGTAGCAATGGATTCTTTTATTGGCTGGAAAAACATAATAAAAGGAACTTAGGTTAATTATCAACATAACCTGTGCAGATCAAGGAAACTGTTTATCATTAAAAAAGAAAATTGGAGCAGGCTTTCCACCTAGTGGTTATGACACAGTTTAAGACACCCACAGTCCATTTCAGAGTGCAGGGATCAATTCCCATCCTCACCTCCTGAATCCAGGTTGCTGTCAATGCAGACCCTGGGAGGTAGTAGGAAATTTGGAGCCTGATGGTGTGTAGCCTTTGAAGCCATTGTGAATATTCTAGATTGTAATCCAGTTTTATCAGTAGCAAGTAGAGAACTGTAAAGGAGGAGCAACACTACCTAAACTTAAGTGCCTTCTGTTGGTTGGATTTCAAACTATAAATTCCCCTCTACATTCAAATCTGTTCAGTTTCACATCTTCTTCAACTCCATTACTAGATATTTAGAAAATATATCACAGGATCTTTATTGGTAGGTATGGAGAAAAAATGTTATTTACAATAAATGATAAAATAGTTTGTCTTTGCCAATATGATTACCCATAAAGAATGCAGGATTCAAATACTTGCCTCATGATCTATCTTAAATATTCAAATATCTTTTGCTTCCTGTCATTCTTGATTGCTTTACTTCAAAAGTTAGTTAAGAGGGCCAGAGCTGTGGCACACAGTAAGTTAATCCTCTTCCTACAGTGCCAGCATCCCATATGGGCACCGTTTCTAGTCCCAGCTGCTCCTCTTCTGATCCAGGTTCCTACAATGGCCTGGGAAAGCAATAGAAGACAGTCCAAGTCCTTTGGCCCCTGCACCCTTGTGGGAAATCCCGAAGCTCCTGGCTCTTGGCTTCAGATTAGCCCATCTCTGGCCATTGCTGCTATTTGGGGGGTGAACCAGCAGATGGAAGACCTCTCTCTCTGTCTCTCCCTCTCAGTAATTCTACCTCTCAAATAAATAAATAAAATCTTTTTAAAAAATGTAGTTATGCCATACTATTGACTAATTCTTGCCTTTACCTCAATTTAGAAAATGGTGCAAGAGAGAGAAATTGTGGATTACAATATTTTATAAATCACTTAAAAGTTCTAATTTAATTTCCTTTTTTATTTAAACTCAACTACTCCATCAATATTTGATTTTGAATGTTGTTTGCAGTAAAATTACATCCTTCAGAGACTGCACTCTTAAAAAGTCCTTGCTTTCTCAATAGAACCTATCACCTCTTGCTTTATTGACAAAAATATTATCAGGCAGGAACTCTCTCAGCTTTCCAGTTTCATCACTGAATACACCTTTTGAAACCAAAATAAAAGTTTTTTAAAAAGCCTCATTTATCTCCTCATTAAATTGAGCTTCTTCAACGAGTGCATTCATGAAGAAATTATATTGTCTCTCAGAAGGAACATAAGATTTTAAAGTTGACTCCTAAAACTGTTGACAAAGATTATCCTTTCATGACATGAACAAGTGAAGAACTTCAGGAAAGACTCAGGAAAAGGCCTGGCCAGAACCATAGAGCAATATCTCCATTATTCATGGACACTAATAAGGATGCTTTCCAAAGGACTTTGGTTTTGTTGAAGGAGTAATTTAGAGCATTGCTGGAAGACCAGTCTCTGACCTTTCACAAGCTCACAGCAGCCTTATTCCAAGGAGAAGCCTCCAATAATGGAGTGAGAAAGTTTCTTTCAGTTTCAGAGAAATGCTAAGGTAAATTTTAAGTAGGTATTTCTTGTAGCAAAAGAGAAGACACACAGCCCACCTGCATATCACATGGTTATGGCTGCAGATTCAGACTCATGCATAAAATATGGCATGACATGCACTTGGTTTATCACAGTTTGGTAAATACGATAGGGTATTTAAGAATCCTATAATATAAATTTACTTTCTAATATAAATATAAAGTGAGTATATTTAAATAAATCTTGAATTATTTGTTCATGTATTTATCTAGAGCAAGAATTGCAAAAGTTGTCTCTAAAATTCATCCTTTTATTTTTGCAGTCCATGTGAAGTTTGTCACAACAACTCATCTCTGTTACATCAGTACAAAGGCAAACCAGGACAATGTGCAAACAAATAGATGTGACTGCATTCCAATTATACTTTATTTAAGGGTCTGTGAATTAGATCTTGCAAGTAGGTATAATAGCCTATTTGTCTTCTAGAGCATTGTTTATCAAACATTTTTTTAAGAAAAACAACTTTATATTTTAAGGTATGCTTTAAAATTATAAAGAAAAATGGTAAGTTTTAAAAGCATATTTTCAATGTTGCATAATTTCCCCATAGCATAATTAATTTGACTTCATACTATGGTTAAATATGGTTATATAAAATTAATAATTAATATAGTTTATAACATTTATATTTCATTGAGATAAGAGAGTCTATGAAAACAATGAATTTATGCAATGAAATAATTCGTGTTTATCCTGTTTGATTTCATAACAGAGTGACAGCTCTATGATCATTTTTTTTTAAGATTTATTTTATTTATTTGAAAGCATTACAGAGAGGCAGAGACAGAGATGGTTCACTCCCCAGATGGCTGCAATGGCTGGAACTGCGCCGATCTCCAGGCCATAGCGGAGAGCTGGATCAGAAGTGGAGCAGCCAGGACTCAAACCAGTGCCCATATAGGTTGCTGGCACTGCAGGCAATGGCTTTACCTGCTACGCCACAGTGCCAGCCCCTAAGATCTTACAGAGGTGCCAGTGCCGTGGCTCACTAGGCTAATCCTCCACCTGTGGCTCTGGCACCCCAGGTTCTAGTCCCAGTTTGGGCGCCGGGCACTAGTCCCGGTTGCTCCTCTTCCATTCCATCTCTCTGCTGTGGCCCAGGAAGGCAATGGAGGATGGCCCAAGTTCTTGGATCCCTGCACCCGCCTGGGAGACTGAGAGGAAGTACCCGGCTCCTGGCTTTGGATCAGCACAGCACCGCCCGTGGCGGCCATTAGGGGAGTGAACCAAGAGAAGGAAGACTTTTCTCTCTGTCTCCCTCTCATTGTCTATAACTCTCTCTCTGTCTCTCTCTCTCACCATCTAAATCTGCCTGGCAAAAAATAAAAAAAATAAATAAATAAATAAAATAAAAAAGAGATCTTATGGAGGGAAACGAGTTCTTGAAAGCATGAACAAAGAAATAGAAACACAATTATTAACTGTAGCTTAGACAGCACCTTTCTTAGCTCCTCTAATAATGACTCTGTCCTTTGTTCTAGGCCCTGTCTAGTGCACTTGGGCCTCATTCCTTTGTAATCATAACCTCTACTCTACCACCAATGGCTCTACTCCCAACATGTGTGTACTGATGGTCCTCTTTCCCACTTAATGCTGTATAATTGTTCAAACCTGGTAAATGCCACTCTTAGGATCATTGGTTACTATCCTCACTCTGTCTTTTATGACCTTGTCTAAATATGATCAGAGTCGGCAAACTTGGAAGGCTTCCATAGCCTTGGCAACTCATTACGACAGCATAGGATGGTTACTGGCGCCATAAACTAGAGTGTCAATTTGTTGGGTCAACAACAGGAGCCACTGTGCACTTGCTCCTCATGTGGGATCTCTGTCCTTAATGTGCTGTACATTGTGATTTAATGCTATAACTAGTACTCAAACAGTATGTTTCACTTTGTGTTTCTATGTGGGTGCAAACTGTTGAAATCTTTATACTAAATTGATCTTCTGTATATAAAGAGAATTGAAAATGAATCTTGATGCAAATGGAAGGGGAGAGGGAGCGGGAGAGGGGAGGGTTGCGGGTGGGAGGGAAGTTATGGGGGGGGGGGGAAGCCATTGTAATCCATAAGCTGTACACTGGAAATTTATATTCATTAAATAAAAGTTAAAAAAAAAAGAAATAGAAACACAATTAACAACAACAAACTAATTTATATGGGATGAGGTTTGTAATGATCTTTGGTTTTTGAAAATGTATTTTTTTTATTTGAAAGGAAGAGTGACAGAGAGCTAGGGAGTGCCAGAGAGAAGGAGATACTCTCCATCTTTGGAGATCACTCCCCAAAGAGCTGCAACAACCAGCAAGGGACCAGGTCGAAGCCAGGAACTAGGAACTCCATCAGGTCTCCCCCACAGATTACGGAGACTCAAGTATTTCAGGCATGATGCTCTGCCTTCCAAGGTGCATCAGCACGGTATGGGATTGGAAACAGAATAGCGGGACTCCAATGTGTACTCTGATAAACTGGTGCCCCAATGCCAGAACCATCGTATTTTGTCACTGTTTTGTCCTCACTTCTTTCTTCTTAATCCCTTCTCAATGTAAACATCTAAAACTGTCCTCTATATAATTTTAAGGTCAAAATCATACCAATCTCTTCTTCAATTTCCTATATTCAGTTCTTAGAAGTGGTGGCAAATGATGACTCATTAGGAGTTGCATAGCAGGGTCACTTATTAAGGCATATAACTTCAGGCAAAATGTGACTATGGTTGGCAAACAGAAATAGGTTTATTTCTCTCTAGCAATCAGTTGTTCTCTTTGCCTAGGTTTGTGCTGGTTAAACATTAAAGCTACTTCATATTGATCTGAAATCCCTAATTTGTTTTTCAATTGATGTTTTTATTTAAGCTCCTGTGTATGTATGTGTGTGTGCATGCATGCATGTGACTATATAAGGTAAGCATTAAACCTATGTATCCAGGTTGTTTCTAGTAGTAAACAAATCTAACCAGTAAATAGAAACATGATTTGGAAAAGCAATGCATCATTTGAACTGTGTGGATAAATAAAATAACATTTAAATTTGGAAACATTGACTACCATCCAATGAAGATATTAAGAGTGGAAAAGCTATATTAATATGGTAAATGCATTTCTGTATTCTGATGGATTCTCTCCTTTGATCAACCTCTAACCAGGTTCCCGTGAACCTTCTTCTTAATTAGACCTTAACTTTGGTCTATAAAGTCTTGAACACACACTAACACACCTTCTAGCACTCAAGGTCACACACCTAAAATCACATCAATGTGCCTTCCTCAGAAAACCCTAGGCTGCCCAAAATATTTACTTCTTGTTTGTCCCAGTCAAAACCACAGGATAGAATACTAACTTTAATAACTTACAGTAGAATACACAGCTAGTCTAACTGTATTTATGTCGAATAACTCTTTTTATTTTCTTTACCTCTTTCTCTTTTCTCCTGAACCTCAAATTGCAGGGTCCTTACTCTTCATCTCTTAAAAAGCCCATCCACTTTTGTAGGGATTGAAATTCATTTTAGTTCATATTAAACTCTTTTTCCTATTGAAATAATTATTACTAAATACAACATTACCACTTCAAAAAAAATGGAACTTTCTTTTCTTTTCAATATGTGTTTCTCCCACTTATGGAAGACTTTTTTTTTTTAATTTCATATCAGATATTTTAGTGGAGCTCCTATATATTTTTAAAAGATTTATTTTATTTATTTGAAAGACAGAGTTATAAAGAGAGGTAGAGCCAGAGAGAAAGAGAGATGTCTCACATTCCGCTTGTTCACTCCCCAAATGACTGTAAAGGCCAGAGCTGAGCTAACCAAAGCCAAGAACCAGGAGCTTCTTCCAGGTCTTCCACAAGAGTACAGAGACCCAAGGAGTTGGGCCATCATCTACTGCTTTCCCAGGCCATAGCAGAAAGCTGGATTGGAATCAGAGTAGCCAGGACTTGAACCGGTGTCTACATGGGATGCTGGCGCTGCATGCTGGGGCTTTAACCCACTGTGCCATAGTGCTGGCCCCATAGAGCTCCCCTTTCTTTTGTCTTCCTATTTGTTCATATTATCTTCATATTCATATTTCTTCATATTATCCTTTTTTTTTCCCCTTTCTTTTCCTCCTTCCCATTCCATGTTTCCTTTCTTTTTTTTTCTTGATCACTTACTCCTCATTCTTTAATTAATTAACTTCACTATCGCATCATGATCCAATGACAACTTCCCTTTCACCATCCCACTAATGCAATTCTGGGATTTTTCAGGAATTCTCTTTTTCTAGTGTTATTCTTAGAAAAGTATTTTTCAACAAAGTTCCTGGTGAGTAAAATCCTCTGCTACTATTGTTCTAGAAGCTGGGAAAAGAAAGGACACTTTGAGTTATTTACAGTCCCAGATACTTCTGGGTACATTTATCAGAAAATAAATAGCCTGTGTGGAGGGAGAAGGGCAGTGAATCACTTTGCATTGTGGAGTTAGACTGAACACCTTGAATTTCAGTGATTTCTCTAGTAAATTTGCCTTGGGCCTTTCTGTTTATCTACATATGTTAGTGCCACTTTCATGTCACTTAGTGCCTTCAACTTTGGATTTTTTCCACAGCTATGAAAATTAAATATTTGGATTCTCCATTTGTATGTAATTATCAGCCTTCTACATTTGCTTAACACAGTTACTATAACCAGAGTAGTTTCCAGTTTTGTTTAGGTACTTCTGCGTTGTCTCCTTTATTCTATGGATGTGAGGTTTTGCTTTTTAAACATAAATTTCTTTACTGAGGTTGTAATGTGGTTTGGTATAAAAGGGAACCAAATGAATGGAAATGATCATCTATTTTTTCTCCTAATATCTTACTTTTCTTTCATTGTGGGATTAGATAAAAGTAAATATTACCATTTAGATATTTTACATATTTATATAGTCAAATTTTAAAAGGAAACATCTATCTTGCACTGTTTTCAATTTTATTTTCTGACGAGATCATTTTTGCTTGTTTCTTTTTTTTTTTTTTTTTTTGACAGGCAGAGTGGATAGTGAGAGAGAGAGACAGAGCGAAAGGTCTTCCTTTTGCCGTTGGTTCACCCTCCAATGGCCGCTGCAGCAGGTGCATCTCGCTGATCTGCAGCCAGGAGCCAGGTGCTTCTCCTGGTCTCCCATGCGGGTGCAGGGCCCAAGGACTTGGGCCATCCTCCACTGCACTCCCTGGCCATAGCAGAGAGCTGGCCTGGAAGAGGGGCAACCGAGATAGAATCCAGCGCCCCGACCGGGACTAGAACCCGGTGTGCCGGCGCCTCAAGGTGGAGGATTAGCCTGTTAAGCCACGGTGCCGGCCAACTTGTTTTAACTTTATGTATTTACTTTCATGCCACTTAATAGCATCCTTTCGTTTCTACTTCCTGCTATCATATATGTAATATATGTGTAACTTTGCATAATATAAACACATATGTGTACATATACATACATACAACACATGCCTAAATAGTATAAGCATTATCAACTGACAATTTAATAATGTTAATACAAATTTTACTGTTTCTTGCTTATTTTCACTATATATTCTTATATTTCCCTTTAGAGTTGTGTTTACATTTGTGATATATACATTATATATACATACATATACATACATATATATATATATATTTTTGGGGGGGGGGTTATACCATTTTAATCCTGTAAGTGCTACTTGTCCAGTCCACATTTTTATAATCCTATCCATAGACTGGAGTTATCTCCAATTTTTGATTTCCAAATTCTTTCTATGTGTTTATCACTACTTGAAACATTATTTTTCGGCAACACTTTAAATTTCTAAACCACATGAGCCCCAATTATTTTTTTTCTTGGAGTCTACTAAAATTCATCCCACTGAGCTAGCAGCTATACTAGCTATACTATACTATACTATACTATACTATACTATACTATACTATACTATACCTTCTAACCACCACACTTTGTATATCCTGATCTTCTTTGGGTTCCCTTGGTTTTTATATCCTGTCTATTTCATTCTTGGTTCACAACTCATGCCAGTACAGTGTCTCAGAATGAGAAAACTTGAATATATGTTCCCTTCAAGACCTTCATTTTCTGAAATGGATTTTATTATACTTTTACTTTGGAAATATGATTGGGATAGGAATAAATTCCATTTATCCATAAGGAAAATTCCTACCTTCAGCTTTGGGATGCATTGCTCCATTTCTTCCTTGCCGTCAGTGCTGCTTGTGAATCATTTGAAGTTTTGATCCTTCTTTGATTTCCACAAGATAAAGCTGGTTATCTCTTCTGCTGGCCCTCAGTGTTCTCGGCAAAGGCAAGCACACTACTGCAAGATCCTGTACCCACCCCCAGCCTGCCCACACTGTGCCTGATGTGCCCTAGTTTTTTTGGACAGAAGCTTTGATTCCTCTGCTGGGAAGAGACGTTGAATGACATCTGAAAAGAAAAATGAGAAATGAGAAATTGTCCTTTCAAAAACATAAATGAAAAAATAATCTTTTCATGTGTATCTCCTGTGTACCTTCCCCTTCCAGGGTATCTGCTGCTCTCTTTTCCTGAATCTCTTGGGGATTGTGAGGCTGCAGGTAGAGTGTCTCTCTCCCTGTCAGCATAGGTGTCAAGGCTCCCAATCCTTCCTTCCCATAGCAGGTATTTTGCTGCTTATCAGTTCTTGAGAATTTCACGACTTCTCCTCTATTCTTCACATTCTTATGGCTATATGGTTAACGTAAAAATCAAATCCAGCAAACCAAACCAAATATAAAGGGACTGAAAAAAACACGCAAAACAAAAGCAACAATAGTAGACTACAACAACAAAAGAGGGAGACAAAACAAGTGTCGTTTAATATACTATTGTTTTCCATTCTGAGAAAAATTGACATTTTGATTATTGATTATTGTTTACAGCCCTTGACTCTACTTTTGAGGAACAGTGGGTTTTTTTTTCTCCTTATTATGTGGTGAATTCTTTACTTAATAGAGGGTTAATCTTATGATATAAAAGAAACTGAACATATGTCATTGTGAAATTTAAAATAAGCAATAAGAAAGGAAAATGAAGGAATGCTGGAAATGTAGGCAGGTGGAAGAGTAGGGTGAGAAGTCTCGTTATGCTCCTAAATCTGTAAATAATCAAGATATGAAATTTGTTCACCTTCTTTAAGTACAAAATCTATAAATATTTTTAAAATAATTGATACAATCAAGTCAGCCTGTTAACAAGATGTGTTTTGACCATCACCATTTTGTTAATTTTTCCTGGTATAAGTTATTTCTAACAGTCAGGCTATTTAGTTCCAGTACACTTTCTTCTCTTCTGTTTTGTGCATTTTTTCCCCAGAGTGATTGAGATGTCATGTGGATATTGTATCTTCTTTAGTAAATTGAAAAAAAAAATTGAGAGAAAAAAATTTAGCACTAAGTAGTTTTTACCATTATATCTTAATCAATTATTCTGACAAGATTTCCCTATAAGATGTTGAAATGCTTAACAGTGTTGAGTATGAGGTTAACTATGCCTAAAATCTCTTATTCCCCATGTAACACATTGGCCCAGAGCACTAAACTTCATGAAGCATGAGACTTGCATTCATTTTTGATGGAATATGAAAAATATACTGGAGCTAAATTTTTGCTGTTTTAGGAATAGAGAAATATTAACCATTGTTTTGACATCATAACAGAGGATTTGAACAAACTGGTAATTTGCTTTTCAAAGTATGGATCTAGGATTTAGGAATGACTCTTCCTGTTTTTGTGTATATTCTGGTTGCTCAAATATTTTACCTGTATGTTTCTTCAATATCTCATCAGTGTTTGGTTTCATTTGTGCTTGGCTGAATCAGTTCTGTTTAGATTCTTCTGAGAACACATATTTTTTTTCTTTTTCCCTCTCTCTCAAACACACACTCACATACACACAGATTGAAAGAGAGAGAGAGAGAGAATGGGTGTGGACTGGAGTATCCCCAGCAAAGTTAAATGTTTCAGTATTGAGTGTGAACTCCGAAAACTGAAGCAGAATCTCTATTTTTCAGTCAAAAGTGCAGAGCTCCTTCTCTTGGGAGGACCAGGTCTTTTAAGGTCTACAGCTGATTAGATGAGTCACACCCACCTTGTGAGGGTCATCTCCTTGACTCAATATTAAATTGTTCTCAGTATCTTAAACATAGGGGAGTGTAATGCATATTGTGTGCATATTGGGCTTTAATAATAATAATTTTATATATGAGCCATTTGGATATGCAGTGTTCATTTTGCACTGCAATTTGAAGTGTGTGTAATGTAGCTTATGTAAATGTGATCATGAAGTTGGTTAGCTTTAGCCGTCTGCATCTTACAATCTTTAATTATGGTTTTGGTGAAATTGTCAGTGATTTATTAGTACCAATGTATGCAGTTGTTTTAAGCTTTTCTCATGTCATCGGACAGTGGTATCCCAGCATGCTTTGTACCAGAGCAGAGGACAAAGGACATTAGCTTCTTTTCTCTGGTAATGAAGAGACTGTTTTCAATGCAGTGCTGCCATATCTGGATATCATCTATAGTTTGTTTTTAATTTTGGTTTTTAAGTTGGAAATAAAGCTGTGGATAAAATGTTGCTTTGATAAAAAATTAATATCTTCTAAAAATGCTTTCCCAGACACAGCTAGAGTAGTATTTATGAACTTTAGCACTTCATCTAAAATTAACCATCACATTGCTTCATTAGGGAAATCAATATGTATTTTCAAATACAAATATGAATGTAGTCTCTAAAACACATTTTTTTATGTGGAAAGCTGCTGGAGAGTTTAAGCATAGTAAAAATGATCCCTATAACTACTACTCAATTATGGAAAGCTAATCAAACAAATTTTTAAAACTCTCAGAATTAATTAAAAGAGTATCTTCAACCAAAATTTCAAAAATTTTACCGAATAAATTGAATTTAAAATTTTAAATACTTAGAATGAATGATTTAGTTAGGGACTTCTCCTGACTGTTTGACATTTTTGATTGCCCAGGGATCTGGAATGAGGTGTTGGGCTTTATTTTCTTTACGTTCAGGAACTCTTATGTTAATAAGACTGAGTCTGTGTATGATAATGTTTTTTTTTTTCTTTATAACTACAGCACAGAGGGGAGACATTTTATGTTACTCAGTTTTTTTTTTAACTTTTATTTAATGAATATAAATTTACAGTGTACAGCTCATGGATTACAATGGCTTCTCCCTCCCATAGCTTCCCTCCCACCCGCAACCCTCCCCTCTCCCACTTCCTCTCCCCTTCCATTCACATCAAGATTCATTTTCAATTCTCTTTAAATACAGAAGATCAATTTAGTATAAAGATTTCAACAGTTTGCACCCACATAGAAACACAAAGTGAAACATACTGTTTGAGTACTAGTTATAGCATTAAATCACAATGTACAGCACATGAAGGACAGAGATCCCACATGAGGAGCAAGTGCACAGTGACTCCTGTTGTTGACCCAACAAATTGACACTCTAGTTTATGGTGCCAGTAACCATCCTAGGCTGTCGTCATGAGTTGCCAAGGCTATGGAAGCCTTCCAAGTTTGCCGACTCTGATCATATTTAGACAAGGTCATAAAAGACAGAGTGAGGATAGTAACCAATGATCCTAAGAGTGGCATTACCAGGTTTGAACAATTATACAGCATTAAGTGGGGAAGAGGACCATCAGTACACACAGGTTGGGAGTAGAGCCATTGGTTTACTCAATTTTTTTAAACCAGTTTCTTCCATTTGTCCCTTCTCTTTGTTTAGCCATTCTGTAATATTTCATCAAATATGAAGTCCTCTTCTCTGCTGACATTTTATTTCATCAACAACTACTCATAACATACAAAGACAATTAGTAGTGTTACCTGAGGTAGCTGATGTATCACTGAAGAAAAAAAAATCATAAATGAGTGGTTATTGTGGCACAGCAGGTTAAGCTTCTGCTTGGGATATCCACATCCCATGCTGGAGTGCTAGTTGGTGTCCCTGCTGCTCCACTTCTAATAAAGCTTCTTGTGAATCTGTCCTACATGTCAGTAGATAATGGTTTGATTCTGAGGTCCCCATCATCCACATGGGAAATCTGAATGGAGTTGCTGGATCATGGCTTTAGCATGGCACAGACCCAGCTGTTATGGGCACATGGAAGATCTTTGTTTCTCTATTTTCCTTTGAAACCCATAAAAAATAAGTGAAAACAATCGTTGAAAGCAATATACTAATAAAAATAAATTCAAAAACATGTGGTTTCTCAACCACATCCTTATGGTTTGAAAAACCCTTACGTTCTTTACGTAAAATAAGCTGGAATTTCTTTCTTCCTGGATAGAAATTGCAGAAGTTACATGGACTAGTCTCAGATTAAACATGGTAAAGTCAGATCGGAGCAAAGTGGTAGGTTTAAGAAAATAGGTCATCTGCTTGCTTCTTATCTAGTTCATTATATTTTGTGGTGGGGACATTGTTCTAGTTCATTTTAATTGACAGAACTTATTCAAGACCTTAAGTTGGGTTGAATGATCATTATGTAAACTAATGGAAGTGTATAGGAGAATGTACATTACACAATATTGTAACCAGGAATTTTCCTTTTGATTTTTCATTTAAAATAAATAAATGCATATGTTTCAAATTCTCTAAAATTTTTTTGACTTCTTCCAACAATTTTAAACTTTAATCAACACAAGCCTAACTTTCGTGGACTATAATTAAGGTAAGTTAACTCATTCCAAATATTTGTACTTCCTTTTTAAGAACAACATTGAAAATATGCAATGACCTCATCGCCTTTCTTTCTGCATCTCTGTTCAGCTGGAGTGGATTTCTGTTTCTCATAATGGGTTTAACTATTTGACTTCCGTTAGCCAATGTAATGTGAGAAGCTTCTGAAGAAGAATAAAAAGTGACACAAATAGCAATTACTACATCCCTGAAATCCAAAGTAGAAATACATATGGGACACAATAGAGCTATAAGCAAAATCAAGCAGGGATGTAGCTATCCCATAGACCTATAGTATAGTAATAATATTGGTTGTAAATCACTGATATGGTGAATTGTGACGCTGAACAATGAATAAAAAAATTTTCAATATCTTGAAATATATCACAATTAGTGGTTTATACTTCTAAGAATTATTTTGCCAAAAATTTGCTTGACAACAGAACTGTCAAGGCTCTTAGTTTTGTGTATAAATTCACTGAACATTCAGGAAGACAAAAATAAATTGATAAAGAAACCACAGTTAATAAAGAGAGTTCATTTGTGAATTTGAGTTTTTGAGAGAAACAAAGCATGAAATGTTGTTAGAATTTGATATTTGCTACTTTTGATTCATGCTGCATTTTTAATTATAGATCTAACATACTGTAAATTTGACATCATATTTCAAACTTAATGATAAGTGCTCAATTTAATTCTCAAAATAAAATTTTACTAAGTAGATATGTTTAATGATGATACAGCAATCAAAGTAGTGATTAAGCTTGCAAAAGCTTTTCTATTTTAGGTTATTTACACAAAGCAATCACGCTACACTTTTTCAAAACAATAACAGTTTATGTACTAGCATGTTCTGCTGCAAAGCATATTTGTTGGAAACAAAGTTTGAAAGGAATGTAATTCATTTTGACGTTATTTTTATTTTTTATTTTTTAACTTTTATTTAATGAATATAAATTTCCAGTGTACAGCTTATGGATTACAATGGTTTCCTCCTCCCATAACTTCCCTCCCACCCAGAACCCTCACCTCTCCCACTCCCTCTCCCATTCCATTCATATCAAGATTCATTTTTAATTCTCTTTAAATACAGAAGATCAATTTAGTATAAAGATTTCAACAGTTTGCACCCACATAGAAACACAAAGTGAAACATACTGTTGGAGTACTAGTTATAGCATTAAATCAAAATGTACAGCACATTAAGGACAGAGATCCCACATGAGGAGCAAGAGCACAGTGGCTCCTGTTGTTGACCCAACAAATTGACACTCTAGTTTATGGCGCCAGTAACCACCCTGGGCTATCATCATGAGTTGCCAAGGCTATGGAAGCCTACCAAGTTCGCCGACTCTGATCATATTTAGACAAGGTCATAAAAGACAGGGTGAGGATAGTAACCAATGATCCTAAGAGTGGCATTAACCAGGTCTGAACAATTATACAGCATTAAGTGGGGAAGAGGACCATCAGTACACACAGGTTGGGAGTAGAGCCATTGGAGGTAGAGTAGAGGTTATGATTATGAAGAAATGAGGCCCAAGTGCCTAGACAGGGCCTAGAACAAAGGACAGAGTCAATATTAGAGGAGCTAAGAAAGGTGCTGTCTAAGCTACAAATAAGTTTTCTGATTGAGAGGCAAATAGAACCTGATAGAAGGGGCTTGATAATAATCTGGTGGGCTTTAGGCCTTGTAAATTCAGAGGCCCAGACCTATCTATCTCTTCACATGGGGTATATCCTAAGGGAGGTGTGAACCTCCTAGGGGAAGGCACTCTGTTGACCTTCATTACTTGGCTGGCCTGGGAGGAGAGCTGGCCAGGTAAAGGCAGGTGGCATCTCTAACAAGAAATTTACAGTTCTGCCTCCAAAGTTGCTGATCCTACTTGGTCATCCCCTCAGCTGCAGTGGTCACTTTGGAAGTTGGGCTGAGTGAAGGGCTTTTCAGCTTAGAGCCAATAAGATCTGTGGCTCTGACCTGGGCATCCTTCGACTCCAGGGCAGGTCCGTTTCCAGTGATCCAACTCTTGGCAGAGCTGCCAGGGCTCTTCACAAGCTGACTTCTGCTGAAGCCAGGCTTACCACATTGAAAGCCACTGCAGTGGACTGGCCTGTTGGGTCTCCTTGAGGGCAGATCACTGTACAGATCAGCCATTAATAGGCCTGCCACCCATTGCTTCTGATGCCTAGCTTTCTTTTCCTCCTGGTTTCTGTTAAAGCAGACCAGAGGATGCAAGTCAAGGGAGTGCCCAAGTCCCATCTCTAATCTTCGGTGGCCTGAACTACAAGTCTATAGTCACAGGCATGTTCTGTAGTAGTTTTTCTAAGGTAGAAAATGCCCATGATGAAAATTATATTCTCACTTACAAACTTTCTTTCCCTTTGGTCTGAAAGGGAGGTTTTTTCTACTTACTGTTTACTTCGTTGATGGCGAAGTAAATCTGGCTATGAAATTATTATTTAAGCTGTTATTTTGGCTATGCTATTACAGAAAAATGTTAGCCATCTCTTTTATAAGGTCTAAAGATTAAATTGTGTGTCCCACAGATTCCTTCATAATAGAATTCATTCCTACCTTGAGGAGAATAGAGAAATGAAAGAACAAGTTGGGCTTAGAATAGAGGAATGAGGGAGCAAGTCCTAGATCATTTGCTGACAATAGCAATATTACATGAATACTTAGCAAACCGTTTCAACCATTAGATAACAACTTAAGAAAACATTTACCAGAAGGTCCAATGCCTTCTATAAATTTTAAGAATCATGTATTTGGAAACACCTCTTAAATATCTAACATGGTATAGTTTGTTTAACCAGTAAACTTAAGCACAACCATCTAAAATGTTTTTAGTTTCTTTCTACCAACAAGTATGAAACATATGATACAGATATATATATAATATATAACATATATTAGAAGTACTGTCAAGATGTGACGTGGTACTAAATTTTAAGTTTCTATAATGGAAAATGCTATTAATACAAATGCTTGAGAATTAAAAAGTCAAATGATCTTGTGTTACTAGACATGATAGTTATCTTAATGAGAAAGCCCCAGAGGCCTAAAGGGTTAAATACTTGTAAAATCCTACAGGTGCTTTCAAAAATACTGTGAAGTAAGCAAGTGCCTCTTGTTGGTTGATGAGTTTATAATTTTAAACATGGCGACTTAAAGTCTTTTGTCATCCACAGTTATATATGATTTGCTGCTCATAAAACTAAAGCGTTGTTGGTTCCGTGTTTAGCTGCCCTCCTATAGGTTCCTATGGACTTTTTCCAGCCACTTCTATTGTATTCAGTACTTTGGGATGCCTCTGTAAACAGATGAAGTCAATAATGTATTAACAGTACCAACTGAGAGAAAGTATGGTTAACTGAGGTTACTAAAAACAAAAAGCAATTCAAATCAATTGGCAATCTATAAAGAGAGTTAAAGATTTTAAAAGCTATTATTAAAATTACTATATTGGTCTATTATGTTATATTATATGTATGTACATTTTGTATGTCCACACGGGGAAATTTTATTAAGAATTTTATTTTAATTGGCTTATAGATAAGATTGTCCATAAATTTAAGCTGCTAAAATTAATCAAAGTTACATTTTAATTCATGTGACCTGAATCTCTGTATCATATGTTTTATACTTGATGTTATTTTTTAAATCATAAATATTATTATATTAAAAACATACATTTATACACATACATTAAATTATACATATGATGTTGAAATTATATATAAAAGAATAGGAATATTAAAAGAAATATGCAATTTCTTCACTAGTTATCCCATTGTCAATGTCCCTCCTGAATCACTTTCTTGTTTGTTTACACTTAATTTCTGAAAAGTATGCCTGCAGAGTTATGATTGTATAATCCCATAAGTTTAAACTGCATGTGAACTATTTAAAACTTACAAATATATAAATAGATGTATTTACATAAAATATATTTTGTATTATAGAAAAATAATCATATTTCAAATTAGACCACTATGTTAAAGAAATTGTTCTCTAGCTTTTTAAACACAAAGTTGCTCTTTATTGTAAATAATTTGATGCTCACATTTTTAGAACATTTTAACATAAAAAAGCATTTAACTAGATTATATGGGTCAGAAAAAATTGTCAAGGGTTAAGTTGAAGAAACATAGTTAGAGGGCCTGCTTAACAGGCTAATCCTCCACCTTGAGGGGCCGGCACACCGGGTTCTAGTCCCGGTTGGGGCGCTGGATTCTATCCCGGTTGCCCCTCTTCCAGGCCAGCTCTCTGCTATGGCCAGGGAAGGCAGTGGAGGATGGCCCAAGTCCTTGGGACTGCACCCGTGTGGGAGACCAGGAGAAGCACCTGGCTCCTGGCTTTGGATCAGCACGATGCGCCGGCCACAGCGGCCATTGGAGGGTGAACCAATGGCAAAGGAAGACCTTTCTCTGTGTTTCTCTCTCTCACTATCCACTCTGCCTGTCAAAAAAAAAAAAAAAAAAAAAACATAGTTAGAGGTATAGTGTACATAAATGCACCCGATTATTTTGACCTGTGATATTAAATATCATTTAAGCAGTTACTTCTATATTTTATTAATGGATTTGAAGAGACACAATTATTTTTATGCTTTTACATACATTTATAAAAAAAATTAAATGCCCAAGATGGGATGAACTAACAGGGCATACCCACGTAATTTTGATTCAACAAGATCTATATCCACAATCCAAAGATTAAACAAGAAATTAATCTACAGAAGAACAACATAGAAAAAAATTAATAAATCTAGCTGATCAGCAACGAAGAAACTCAGAAGTCTGATCTTTGATACTTGAGGGAGGGGATAAAACTTTCTTTGACAATTTAAAACACTAAACATTACATAGTAAGTTTTGCATTCTGAATTCACACTAGTACTGTGAATTTTCACATGATTGATGCAATGTGGATTTCTGGACAGCCGAGAATCTTGAGAATTGATGGACTTATTGAGGAAAATATATAAAAATAAATTTACTTAATAGTTGAAACAAAATATATGGATGCATTCCTGTACATATTTCATTATATATATAACATATTAGATAGCTTTAAACTGATTTTGTTGTGCTGAATTTTCAAAGAATAGTATTTCATTTACTATGCAACTAGTATTTAGAAATATTTCAAATCTTTCTAATCATGGTAAAATGCACATAACAAAGTATATTATTTTAATAATTCTATTTGTAAAATTCAACTACATTATGCATTCTAGGTGTTTTGCATCCAATACCATTATTCATCTCCACAACATGCACAGTTTTCTTTATAATTTTAAATATTTAGATTCACTCTTTCCACTTTGAAAAAATTAATTGTATTTGGGGGAGGGAGCTTGTTATGATGCAGTGGGTTAAGCCACATCTTGGGATTCCCACATCAAATATCAGATGCCAGTTTGATTCCTGGCACTTCCACTTTTGATCCATCTTCCTGTCAATGCCCCTGGGAAGGCAGTAGACAATGGCTCAAGTGCTTCAGTTATTGCCACCCATGTTGGAAACTCAAATGTACTTCTGTATTTCTGGCTACAGCCTGATTCAACCCCAGCTGTTGCAAGTATTATGGTCTGGGGGTATTTGGGTCAGTGGGCCCTGGATGGTAGATTGATCTTTCTCACTTGATTGCTTTCTCACTCTCTTGCTCTCACTCTATTCTTCAAGTAGATGAAAATAAATATTTAAAAAATAAATCTTAGCTTAATTTTTTAAGTGCAGATACATTTCATTTAAGGAATACAAATTTCATAAGTATAACTTTAGGAATATAGTTATTCTTCCCATCATATCCGCTCTCCCACCCACATTCCTACCCCTTCTCCTCCTCCCCCCTCTCCTCTTCACAGTCCCATTCTCTATTAAGATGCATTTTCAATTAACTTTGCACACAGAATATCAACTCTATACTAAGTAAAAATTTCAACAATTTGCACACACGTACACACAAAACTATATGAAAGCAAGTTTTACAGTTAACTCTCATAACTCATTGAGGACAGAGGTCCTGCATGGAAAGTTAGTGCTCAATGACTCTTGTTAATTTAACAATTAACATTCTTATGCGTAACATCAGTGACCATCTGAGGCTCTTGACATGAGCTGCCTAGGCTATGGAAGCCTTTTGAATCCACAATTTCCTTCAGTATTTAGACAAGGTCTTAAGCAAAGTTGAAGTTCTCTCCTCCTTTCAGAGAAAAGTACACTCATCTTTGATGGCCACTTCTTCCCACTGGAGTTTCACTCATAGAGATCCTTCATGTAAAAGTTTTTTTTTGCCACAGTATCTTGGCTTTCCATGCTTGAAATGCTCTCATGGACTTTTCATCCAGATTAGGATGACTTAAGGTATGGTTCTGAGGTCAGAGTGCTACTTAAAGAGATTGTAATTCTATGAGTCTGCTGTGTGGACTGCTGCTTCCCATGTTGTAACATTCTCTCCTTTTTAAATCTATTATTACCAGACATTTGATCCTGTTTATATGATTACTTTAACACTTAATCCTATCTATACATTTGCTTTAACACTTATTATGATCACTTCAACACTTAAGGTGGCATTTTTACCACCCAGCATAATGGAATTTGGTTCTCATGATAAGTTTTTAACCTATACCCTTAGAAGTAAATCTACAGGAATGTATGCAGAACTATAACTTAATGTTATAACCAAAAAAAATTCGTCTCAAAATTCAGATTGATATGTATTATTTTCTATAGACTAAATACACTATTTTTCAAAACTTCAATCTGTGATACATGAACAAAATTTAGAAAATTAATGATTTCAGGATAACTTATAAACCAGTAAATATATACTTTAAAAATTTATTAATAACTCAAGATCTCATGAGATGACCCTTGGATTTTCCTCTAGGAAATGAGAAATGTCAGCTTCATAGCTTTGCTATTTGCATTCAACTTGTCAGCCCATTTCAATAAGCCAAATTATAATCCTACCTAGTATTTTTAATTTAAAAGACCTCTGTCTTTAACCTACATTTGTCTTTGGCAGAAGTGTCAGAGCCCTAAATATACATCTAAGAGCTGTCAACAACAATAAATACTAATCTGTGTCCCCACAATCTCACAGTTCTGCTTCAGTGTGAGCCTTCAGCTTGCCAAGACTGTTCCTGCACTAGCTCTTCTATCACTACAGAGCTACAGAATCCTGGATCAGTTCTGTCCTCCCTCAATGGCATTTTCATAAGGTTTTATATTCTTCCTCTGACCCCATCTCCCAACATGACTCTTCCATTATTCTTTTAGAAATTCTGGTTTATCGTCACCACATCTCTCATGCAATTTCCCTTTGTCTCTTTGTTTTTAAAATGTGCTTCTCTTTTGAGGGCACTGCTTTTCCAATAGATTTGTCAGATTGCAGCTATTTTCTCTTATATCTTGCCTTGTATACTAGAGGTTATATAAAATATGATAGATATTTCTATTGTTCCTCATTATCAGTGTTGGTCTGTTGTCTCTCCTTTCCTTTCCCAAATATGAAGTTATTAAAGCACATCTATCAGGCTACAGCATTCAATAATGTTCCATTTTATACTCATGTATGGAGAATTCTGACTGTAATATTTCTTACAAATCTGAGTGCTTGACTAGTGTTTACCTTCTTATTTCACTTCTTGCTAATTGAAGTCATCCATATGTGATTCTTTAATATTGTGTTCATTTTGTTTTTTGACTCAGACTTTGCTCTGGTGAACTTATGCATTCACATATGTTGCTAATACACTATCCAAGTCATACCATATGTATTACCAATTATAATAATGTTAATTCTCTATAATCCTAATGCAAATATTTTAATTCCTTGAAGAATACCTGTTATCTGGCCACATTGCTCCCTTTAGTATCCCAATTTCAACACATTATCAATTGTACCTCGACCCACAAGCATTTCTGATACCAAACTGGGAAGCTCTAATACAGAGGCCAATTGTTCATAGTTATTGTGTTCTGATTTTTTTGTCATGATGGTTATGACTGGTTGTTACTTATGCTCGGCTAGTTACTATACAACTGAAATATCATCACTCACTAAAAGGCTATCATTTTTCTTCTCCTTCTCTTACAGTGACTTCTCCCCTTTCCAGCATACAAATATATAGTATGTCATTTTTATTTCTTCCTTTTATAAATGGTATATCACTTCTATCTCATTCCTTATCATATCTTATAAAACTTTGCTTTCCACTTCTGTATTTTTGCAGTTGAATGGGGCACATAAAATTAGCTAGTAGGCCTCCATTTAAATCATGGACACTAACTTAATTTGCAACATTAAATTGCCTTCCCACAAATCTAACATAATTTCTCTAGTTATTCATCCTAATTCCATTGCTCTCATTCATACACTACCTGACATTTTACTTCTAGTTTCTGTGAAAAACTGAAGCAGTGAGAAGGCCTCTTGGGTGAATTTTCACCATTCTATCAACACACCTACCTGCATCTACATCATATTTCATGTACATCAGATTTTACCATACACACTCTTAGCAATGACAAATTTTTCCATTTCTATTTCTACTTCTTTTTTTATTTTTATTTTTGACAGGCAGAGTGGACAGTGAAAGAGAGAGACAGAGAGAAAGGTCTTCCTTTCCATTAGTTCACCCCTGAGTGGGCACTGCGGCCAGTGCACTGTGCTGATCTGAAGCCAGGAGCCAGGTGCTTCTCCTGGTCTCCCATACGAGTGCAGGGCCCAAGCACTTGGGCCATCCTCCACTGCACTCCCGGGCCACAACAGAGAGCTGGACTGGAAGAGGAGCAACCGGGACAGAATCCGGCGCCCTGACCGGGACTAGAACCCACCTATTGTGCCGCGGCGCTGGCCTATTTCTACTTCTACATGTACCCTTGCAATGAAACTAACCTCATTGTACTTTTATTTTAACCCTAAATGTGATCAAATTTATTGTGGCCCTATTCATTATCTTTTACCCAAAAAGTACTTCAAATCAATGATTTCCCCTTCTCTTGCATTAGCTACATTATATAGTACAATATTATACCCAATAGCATGCAAGGATATGTAGTCCTTCATATCTTTTTGTTTAAAGATTTATCTATTTATTTGAAAGGCAGAGATAGAAATAGAGAGAGGTCTTCCATTCACTGGTTCACTACACAGATGGCTACAAAGTCCATAAATGAGCTAATTCAAAGCCAGGAACCTGGAGCTTCTTCCAGGTCTCCCATGTGGGTATGGGGTTCCAAGGACTGCAGTCATCTTCCACTGCTTTCCCAGGACATAGCAGAGAGCTGGATCAGAAGTGGAGCACCAGGATTCAAACTGGCATCCATATGGGATGCCGCACTGCAGGCTGCATCTTTACCAACTGTGTCACAGCGCCGAACTGGCCTTTTATATCTTAATTATAACGCTCTTATTCCCATTTCAAGCTTCACAACCATCACATTTCTCTGCTTCTCTATACAGCAAAGCTCCAAAACATTCTTTCATGCTTGATTTCTGATATAACTCACATTTTCTTTTTTAAATCACTCCAAGTATGCATTAATTCCACTGAGCCAACACATGATCTCAACATTGTTAAATCCAATTAACAACAATCAGCTCTAATTGAACTTGAAGGGTCAGTAGTATTTGAAACAGCAATCACTCCTTCCATCTCAAAACTTTTCTCCACCTTGGATGTTTTACATCCTTATCAGCACTCCTTTTAGTCTCTCTAATGAGTTTTTCCTATTCTCATTGCTTTTTTTTTTTTTTTTTTATAAATAGTGTATTTTTTTTGACAGGCAGAGTGGATGGTGAGAGAGAGAGATACAGAGAGAAAGGTCTTCCTTTTTGCCGTTGGTTCACCCTCCAATGGCCACTGCGGCCGGCGCATCTCACTTATCCGAAGCCAGGAGCCAGGTGCTTCCTCCTGGTCTCCCGTGGGGTGCAGGGCCCAAGCACTTGGGCCATCCTCCACTGCCTTCCCGGGCCATAGCAGAGAGCCGGCCTGGAAGAGGGGCAACCGGGACAGAATCTGGCGCCCCAACCGGGACTAGAAGTTGGTGTGCCGGCGCCGCAAGGCGGAGGATTAGCCTGTTAAGCCACAGTGCCAGCCCTCATTGCTTTTTAATTGTTGGCTTGATCTGAATTTAGCTTCAGAATTTCATCATTGCTTTTTTTGAAACAAAAATGTATTTATTTATCTGAAAGAGTTGCAGAGGGAGAAGCAGAGACAGATAAATAAAGAGTTCTTCAATCTACTGGCACCCGCAACCCCTGTATACCAAATAGCCACAAAAAACAGGACAGGACTCGGCCAGGCTGAAGCCAGTAACCAGGAGTTCCATCTGGGTCTTCAACATGGGTGGAAGTGGCTCATGTACTTGGGCTATCATCCACTGCTTTCTCAGGCATCCTAGCAGGGAGCTGAATTGGAAGGAGAACAGCTGGGACTTGAGCAGGTGCTTATATGGATGACAGTGTTGCAGGTAGCAGCTTAACACACTGAGCCTCAATGCTGGCCTCTGAGTGGTAACATTAACATGAACAAAGTAAGAGAAAGGGTGAACTGGTACAACTATTGGCAAAAGGTCCAATTCATAATGATGTAATAATCATAAGCCTACCTCATTGAAAAAGAACAGTAAAATATGTGAAGCCAATAATTTGAATTACAAAAATAAATGTGTATATTTACACTCCTGTGACAACCTTTTCATATATAGAGTGTACTTCCATGTTTCCTTCACCTTGGACTTCCCATGTGCTTTGCTGCGGTTAATGCAAACATAGCAAAAGTGACAGATTGTCAGTTTGGAACCTAGACCCTAAAAGTTTCTCACACCACTCTTCCTCCTCCAATCTCCCAAATTTATCCCTCCACCTCCTTCTCCAGCTACATTTTCTTCTACACTGTCTCTACATGCTTCCTAGGTAATCTCTTCTATTTTCATAAGTTTAAGATTATATATATCTAAACTGAAAATATTCCCAACTAAGATCTTGCACTCTACACTTGTAACAAGTGCATTGTTAGCATTTCTACTTTTTGCATTACGTTTAGCTTCATATGTTTATGCCATCTTGCCTTTCTGAACAAAATGCCTATCTTTTATAACCTTCTTTCATTTTAGTAAACTCCAATTTCAGACAGATAGCTATTTAAGCTAATTTTAAAGGTATTTTTAACATCACTATTTCTCTCATTGCATACATTAACATTCACATTATACCTAGCATTCTTTGATCTCTTCTAAAAGCAATCTGGTTCAAGATGATTAAAATAACCTCATAGTTGGTTTCTTGTTCCTGTCCTTGTCCTTCTACATAAAGCTTTCCCTACACTTTTAGGAAAAGGAAAGTTGGTCATTTCATTCCATTGCTAGATACACTTCAATGACTTCTTTATCTCTTAGGGTTAAAGCAAAAATCCCATGAGCACCTAAAGATTTTATCCTTTGTAGTTCCCTGTCACTTACTACTGTCAGCTCAAATTCAAACCTTCCTGTGGCTCACTCTGCTCCAGCCTCCTTGCTGTTTGAGAAATTCACCAGCAATTGACCCAGATGGCCTGTTTCCTCTATCTGGAATATTCTTCACCTTGATGTGTGTATATTTAATCCTTCTACAAATTTTTCTTAGTGGTTTTCTGTGAATGTCCATTGAAGAGCCATTGATTCACCTTTTTCTAGTTTGTTCTCATGCAAAGCACTTATTAAAAGATACATGCTTATTTTGCACCCACCTCCCAACAAGAATATCCAGTTAGCATATAGATAGTATGCTAATGTATTCCCAAAATCTATAATAATGGCCGGAATGTACCAAGCAAGTAATAAATGTTTATTGAATCAATCAGTGTGAAAATAAATTAGTACTACTCATTTGACACCTTCCTTCTTAATTGGAAACTACTTTTTTTGGACACCAATAGCACTTCCTAAAATTTGTTTACATTATATTGTGCATGTGTTGCTTTATGCTCATGTATTGTAGGAGAAACTTCTAGAATTTAATTAAAGCAGAATTTTTAATATTTTTGGATTTAAAGCACTCAATTTAATAGAAGAAAAAGACAAAGAAGAAAAGATAGAATGAATAAGAAAATGAATACTAAGTTAAACTCAGTATTAGAAATTGTATGTAGAGTTTGTTTTCTTATTAACCTCTGGGAAATCTAAATAAGTGCCAACACTGAGCAGAATTAATTTTTCCTTTGCTTGTTGTTCTTATAGAACTTCATTTGTGAATTTGTTTTACCTTTGTATCCTTTGTCTCAATTCAGCATATTTTTCTGTATGCTCAAGTTTTTCTCCATAGTACTTAAGTGCCTCATGCTGACCAACACTATGCTATATAGGTCTCCAAGATGTCCTGCCCTCATCGCAGTCTATCTAATCTAGCTATTTCACCAGGCAAGCCATAATTTTCAGAGAGGTATTGAATTCAGAGTTATTAAAATGGAGCACCGTGATGCCTAATTCAATTAGGAAGAAAACACACATGATGAAAAAGAAAGTGCCACATACAGAACTTGGTTTCTAAACAACACATGTAACAAGATCTGCTTTAAGAAATAATGAAGTCTATAACTGGAGTAGGGAAAATTATAAGAATTGCCTGGAGAATTTTGTAGTGCTACTTTGCCAATTTGAATATTCATCTATTATTATAGGTTTCCTATGCCTTTAGGCTGAGATAAGTTTGATAACTTTTCAGTTTTTCTCTGATTTTATCAATTTCTTGTGAAAGTTGACCAGGTCAAGTCAAAGTTAACAAGTGATATTGACATCCTGGCTTTTCAAAATCTTCCCTTGACCAATAAATTAACTATACACAGTGTTTATTTTATATATTGCCATAGGCAATATTTGTAGCATTGAACCCCCCTTCCATTTTCTCACATGTACAAATTACACTAAATGTTCATAATAGTTTGGTATGGATTGTATCCTTTCTCAATTATCATAATCATGGTTTCTGTTAATTTGTTTTTTAACCATCTTTCCCTTAGGTCCCAAATCAACACAAGACATTTGTGCTAAGTAACAATCCATTCATAAGATAGGAGAGGTTACATAATGTCAGTGCTTTAAAACCTAAGATTTATTTTTCTTGTGTGTCAATGGGGACTCTTTACTTTTTGAGCTAGGAAACTTGCACTCACAACAAACAAAAGGTTAAAATAATTTTTCAGTCTTGCAACTAATTTTCTTGATTATTTCAATTCATAGCTTCTTTTCTAATTAAGTCAAAAACACCAAAGTTTAGGGAGAAAAGAAGGTGAACCTTCAGTGTGTCCCCAATAGGGGGGAATCCAATGTCAGTGAGAAAACTAGTGACTAAATAGAATATCCTCTTTTAATGAAGTTTAGAATTTTTTATTTTGCTAGTGTTCTGTGGAAAACCCTGAGAAGTGCTTAGTCAGTACACTAATGACTGAGCAATTGCATTCTAACTGCTATGAACATTGCTTAAATGAATTATTTCAGTGGATGGTATGAATAGATAGTTACCAAAAAAATGTGCTCCAACTGGCACCATCAGTTTCTATTTAACATTGTTCATAAATGTTTTTACTGCTAAGATTTTTGAATCTCATTATTTCAAATCAAGCTATTCTCCCAAAGTCTTCAAACTGTCTGAATTATGCTAAGTAGTTTTCTGAAGCTTTTAAAGGTTAATGAAGAAGCTTATTGTATCATATCTTATACTATTTGTTTAAAAATGTACCTTGATGAAAATATAAAGTTAAGCATATTCAGCTGGCTAAGGGCCAATAGTTGAATAGAGAGGATGTACATTTTTATTATCAGGAATTGAGATCTTTATAAGCTAACCTTCTATAGCAATGCTTGTCTTTATTTTATTTCATTATGAGGCCATCTCATATTTATTGAGCATTTAGCAAATATAAAGTGTTTTACATTTGTTAGAAATTATTTATGTATATATATATGTGTGTGTTTGTGTTTGTATATGTATGTATAACTTTCTCATGGACCTAATAAGGAGAATGCAATGTTTAATGATTAGCATAAAGGCAATCAATTCATATATATCATCATTATAGTAACACATATAAAACATTGAATGATAAAGCAAGCATATCTTTAAAATCTATTTATTTATTGTTTTGAAAAGCAGGATTACAGAAGGAGAGTGAGAGACAGAGAGAGAGAGTTCTTCCATCTGCTGTTCACTCCCCAAATGGCTTCAATGGCCAGCACTGTGCCAGTCCAAGGCCTGGAGCCAGGAGCTACTTCTGGAATTCCCACTTAGATGGTAGAGGTCCAACCACTTGCTCCATCTTTGCTGCTTTCCCATGCCTTTAGCAGTGAGTTGGATTAGAGGCATAGAAGCCATGACTTGAACCAGCTCCCTTATGGGATGCTAGCATCACAAGTGGTGGCTTAACCAGCTTAGCCACAACAGCCCCATCCTTCATATCTTATACTCTTATTTTGTTTTGATATTCCTTAATGCAATGATAATTATTTTTTTATAATTTTCAAAATAAATAAGCATCCTATTTTTGCTGATAACTTTCTGTTAAAACTTGAATATTTTATTTTATTTTATTTTATTGTTAGTGAGACAGAGACACAAACAGAGAAACACAGAAATAGGAATAGATAAGCAAAGAACTGCCATCTGCTGATTTACTCTGTAAATACCTGCAAAGGCCCATGACAAGAGCTGAAACCAGGAATGAGGAACTCAATCCAGGTCTCCCAGGTGGGTGGCAAAACCAATTATTTGATCTATAACTACTGCCTCCCAGGGTGCACTTAAGCAGGAAGCTAGAGTTAGAAGCTGGAGCCATATAATAAACTCAGATATTAAACTCTGGAGTGCAGACATCCTCATTAATGTCTTAGACTGTAAGTAAAATACCTACCCCTTTAATAGTTTTAATGACGTAAAAATAGTTACAATGTATTGTTATGTGAAAACAATTTAGAAAATAGTAAATCTGTATGTATTATTTTACTTATTTTTGCTACAAATGCAAATATATTCATGAATGATGAATGATCCGAAGCCAGGAGCCAGGTGCTTCTCCTGGTCTCCCATGGGGTGCAGGGCCCAAGCACTTGGGCCATCCTCCACTGCCTTCCCGGGCTATGGCAACCGGGACAGAATCCGGCGCCCCGACCGGGACTAGAACCCGGTGTGCTGGAGCCGCTAGGCAGAGGATTAGCTTGTTGAGCCACAACGACGGCCCAACAGGCTATTTTTTATGCATTCGACAACTGATTCTAAAACCCTTATCGAAATCAAAAGATCCTAGATTATCCAAAACAATATGAAGAAAAAAACGTTATAGAACTTAGACTCCTGATTTTGTACTTATAACATGGTAAAAGGGTAGAAAAGAAAGATCAACATAAATCACAAAGGGAATATAGAAGTAGAATAAAGTTGTCAAAGTCATCTTGAGAACAAACATGAGTTTTCAACAAATACGGATATATATATATATATGGGAATTACAAACTTTGACTCTCTATCACACCAGGAACAAAATATTAACTTGAAATGGTTAAACAGCTAAAAATAAACTCTAACATTACAAGAATTCAAGATGAAAATATGAGCACTTTATTTTCACAGATTATTAAATGGGAAATAAAATTTTCTAATCAGAAGACTAAAGCTTAATAAATTGAAATCCTTGAAATTTAAATGTCTTCTACCTACAGTAAATGGTGTATAAAGTAAAAAGGAAAGCCAAAGCACTAGAAAATATTTGTTATATTTATATCTGACAAAGAACTTTTTGATTAATATAACGAATTGTTAGATTTAACCACTTCAAGTCTACAGCCAAAATATTTAGGCGCTTCATATAAAATGATGATAGATGCTTAAGATAATTGATTATTGGGAAAATAAGAATTCATGCCTTCAAAATAACATACTTAAAATACTAAATAAAAAGTATACAGCATTCTTGCTTTTCCAAATTAGAAAGAACAAAACTATTCATCCATAGCTGAAATAAATAAATCAGGATATGCTTAAAAATAACTAGAAAAGGGCTTGTTTTATGGGTAACAATATGTTTGAATCTCAAAAATAGAAACCAGATAGAATGAAATATCTATGATTTTCCATTTTCAACTCACATATACAACACTGTCAATAGCGTTCACATCTTAACAAGACTGCAAACCTTTCAGAATCAGGAATGGGCATAAAATGCTTGGTATGTTGGATGAAGGAAAAATGTTGAGACAGTTAAATTTATGTAACCATCCTGCTGTTGAGCACAATGTCACCTTAGATTTAGTATCCACTGAGGTTTTTGTTGAACCAGTCTTCATTATGACAGCTAACACATGCTAAATTTCCCCACTCCAGCCATTATCTTCAGTTACAAATCTGTGCTCTCCATTCCACTATAAGCAAAATGTTCTATTTTCCCATGTTCATTTATTTAACTTCATTATCAGTACAAATGCAGATTTATGATTTTTCAATTTGATGTTAAATTGTTCAAGACGTGGCTTTTGGCATGTTTTGCAAGCTGGTACACATTTTCTTGTAATAACTGTCCACACACACACACACATACACACATGCATACATTTATGTAGATAGCTCACTTCTTCATTTCCTGGAGCAAATATTCCACACTGCCACAAACCTGAAATATAGAGAAAGAAAAAATAATCACTGATTTATTTCAAATAGCAGTACGTGCAAGGCATCCTCATATTGCCTGAACCCGGGCTGATTGCCCCAGCGTTGTTGAGTTGTCATGGGTATCTAAGAAGAAAATGACAAACTGATAAGCACGTGAGCCTTAACAATTATTGAGTCATAAAGAACTGATTATATTCATCTATGATCTTCTAGAGTGACTAGTTATTAATCAAATTTTTCCAAAATCAGTCTAACTGAAAATAATTCAAAAAAGAAATACTGATGTGTGAAGAATGTACTTAAAAAGCTAATTATAATTATAATTATAATTATAATTATGTCCTAAACAACACTCTGGCCTCAGAATCAGCCCTCAAGGCATTCAGATCTGGCTGAAGAGCCCATGAGAGTATAGCAGGCATGGAAAGCCAAGATATCATGGAAAAAAAAATAAAAGACCTAAATGAATGATCTCTGTGAGTGAGATCCCAGTGGAAAGAACGGGGCCATCAAAGAAGGAGGTACCCTTCTCCGAAGGGAGGAGAGAACTTCCACTTTGACTATGACCCTATCGGAATAAGACCAAAGTCAGCGAACTCTAAAGGCTTCCATAGCCCTGGCAACTCATGACTAGAGCCTAGGGAGATTACTGACGCCATGAACAGGAGTGTCATATTGTTAAATCAGCAACAGGAGTCACTGTGTACTTACACCCCATGTGGGATCTGTCCCTAATGTGTCGTCTAAAGCGAAGTGATGCTATAACTAGTACTGAAACAGTATTTTTATACTTTGCGTTTCTGTGTGGGCACAAACTGATGAGGTCTTTACTAATTATATACTGAATTGATCTTCTGTATATAAAGAGAATTGGAAATGAAAAAAAAAAAAAACAACCTGGTGTTAAAATGGAAATGGCATAGAAAATTAATTAATTTGAAAAAAAAATTATGTAGGATCTCTGTCTTTAATGTGCTGTACCTTGCTATTTAATGCTATAATTAGTAATCCAATGGTAGTTTTTTCACTTTGTGTTGCTATATGGGCAAAATGTTGAAATCTTTACCTAATATATACTAAACTGATCTTCTGTATACAAAGAGAAAAAAAAAAAAAGCTAATTATAGTCTCATCCAGGTATCCTCTACTTAGTTCTTTCAGCACTTCTGTAATTCTATAAATTGTGAAAAACCAATGCTCTATTAGACAAATATATGTTCAATACACAAATATGTGCGTTGCTGCTGATCATTGCCATTTAGCTACTTATACGCTCCAGCTTCTCTAGTCAGAGAGTGATAAAAAAATGAGAAGTGAAAGAAAATAGTATGAAGTCACCCTATTCAGTATCAGAGGTGTAGAAAATTCCATGTTCTCTGCAAACAATGTTAATGATACATATAACAAGTCATTCAAATAATAATCACATAGATACAGACATATATTGAAAAGAATCCATGTCTTAAATGAGAATATATAAGACTCTTGCTGAAATTTATTATTAATAAGAAATGAATTGTAACTAAATGAGAAATAAAGATTTTTTTTGAGTCACCGGTAAGGATATTGCAAAGTTCAGTTTTTTGACCATCCACAAATTTTAGCCTTGGGAATATATTTTCTGAAAAGTAATGGACTCAACATGATTTTTCATGATCAGATTATCAATGTTCTAATAAATTTAAAAGACTGTAATGAGAATGGTGTTCTTTAATTAAATGGTACTATTAGCAAAGCTCACCCTAACCAACCTCTTAATTTTTATCCAAAAGCAACAGATTACAACACGCTGTCATTAAAGTGGAGGGATGAATGCCAATGAAGGAATCTGCCTCTGTTGGAACTCATTTTTACCACCTAATTTCAAAATGTTTAAATATGGAAATAAAGCATTTATAAGTTATACTAGGTTTGGCTATCATAATTAATGTGAGCTATACACTTTGATAATGAGCAATTGAAGATAAATCTCTATTATGAGAATGAAGAAAATTTTGTTTATGGAAAATTATGAAAATTTCTGAACAAATTTTGAACAAAAGTGCACACAAATGTTGAAAATAAAGAGAATGTAAATAAGACACATTGTGTCAATATTAAGAAAAATTGCTGATGTGGTTACATTAGCATGCCAAAATATTTAAATCAGCATTCTTTTTGTTTAATAGCATGAACAATTTGTAGACCTATGCTTCTGTAATCCACTGTATGATTTGGGTGGGATGCCATTTTTCCTGATGACTTGGATACAACGCATACAAATATCTGGTGCATTGTCTGCTACAGTCCGTTCTCCCATGTCTGTGCCAGAAGTTTTTGTTTCATGCAGCTCTGCTCCCTGGACATCCTGACTCACTGGCAACTTAATAATAACTAACAAGAGACTTGGAATTGTACACCAAAGATACATCCCTGAATAACACTGAATCAATTGTTCCCCAAAATCAAATTCCTAAAAAAGGAGGGAAGTCTTTTACAAATAGTTTAGGTCTACTTTAAACAGCTTCTTAAGTATTACATTGGAAAAAAAAAATAATTTTCCTTTGGCTTTTTAGAATCCACACAGTTTATGGCACATTAACAGCATCCTAGTAGAAGGAAAAAAAGTTATCAGTTTCAAGAGCTGATTTCAAGCCTGTCTCAATGAATTCAACAGGTATTTATTGAGCGTATTGAACTAAATCCTTGTAATAGTGCCAAATTCAATGTCTCTGTGCTGCATATACAAATCTCTCTCTCTCTCTCTCTCTCTCTCTCTCTCTCTCTCTCTCTCTCTCTCTTCTAGGGTATTTGACATATTTTTGTGCTTATAAGTGAGTAATTTGACAGTGACAGATCAGGGTGATAGATGGAAATAGATTTCTTGCATCAAACTCAGGTGATTGTTAAACTTCTAGTACCTTCAAAGAGTTTGCCCACTTGCACATCAACCAGAAGTTTGGTACATAAGGAAAGGGACTGTAATTTCTGTTCTTCAAATTCATGTTCTATATACAGAGACTACATTAATAAGTAATGGAGCTGGTCCTGGTCATAAGGCATAAATTCTTGACTCTGGGTTCTTTTAGAGTTAAGGTCATATATCCAGGCAGCTTATTTCACAAGTGCACATAATTATTGAAGTTAAAGGAAAGAAGCAACTTTTTTTTAAATGTAAAGTGAACAAATGCTTTAAAAGAGTGACATCAAGCAAGATCAACCAGTCCAAAAATTATTTTTCCAGTTGACAACAACATTTATTATCTGTGTTGTGGGATTCTGCAGCTTCTGTAGCCACTCTCAAACTTATTCATTCAAATCACTTGGCAATGCATCCGCCCTCTTAGATTATCAGCCTGGTAGGTCAAATACTATCTCTGATGCACCCTGTGATATTTAGCAAAGTTATCAACACACAATAATATCTTAATAGGTAGACCTGTAGCATTTTTCTAACAATTAAAACTTAACCAAACTGCTTAAATTAGAGGAAAAAGGCAAAGCATGGAATAAACACAGTACAGCTAACATCTGGGATAAAATTATATATACAAAAATACAAAAGAATAAAGCTATGGTTGTTAAATCAAGCAAATTATCATCTAATATTTGCCTTCTATAATACATAAAGTCTTGCTTAATAATTACATCTATATACATTATAAATTATTTCAAAGTCCCTGAATGAAGAATGGATATTCTTAATTACATTATCTAAAATAATTAAATTTTACTGGATAAAGTAAAAGACACCATGGAATATTCCTAGATTATTAATTATAGGCTTAGTATAATAGGTACTTTCTTAACCATAATATTCCAAATAACATATATGTATATTTTTTTGACAGAAAGAAAGGTCTTCTTTCCGTTGGTTCACCCACAAAATGGCCACTACTGCCTGCGTGCTGTGCCGATCCGAAGTCAGGAGCCAGGTGCTTCCTCCTGGTCTCCCATGCGGGTACAGGACTCAAGCCCTTGGGCCATCCTCCACTGCCTTCCCAGGCCACAGCAGAGAGCTGGACTGGAAGAGAAACAACCAGGATAAAATCCAGCGCTCCAACTGGGACTAGAACCCAGGTGCCGGTGCTACAGGTGTAGGATTAGCCAAGTGAGCCACAGCTCCAGCCCCAAATAATATATTTTAACAATTATTTTACATATACACATGTTATTGCTAGTTTATGAGAACGATAGTAATATGTGTAATGAGAATATTTGCAAGAAATCCTTAGAGCTGGCTATATCTTCCCTGATTAATGCAACTTAAATTATCAATTTTGTTTTTAAAATCACAAAATTTGGAAAAAGTATGGGATATATGAAAGTTCTCATGAAACCCTATATTATCATTTGAAATGGAGCATGTTAAGATGTTTTTCCTTGTGCTTAAATTTCTCAATGATTGTTGTTAGGCTGAAAAAGTGGGTTCTGTTCTCTCTGTCATCAGAATTTTCATTTTACACAGGATCTAGTAACTCCTAATTTTTAGACTAGAACTACATTTATGCACCATTGTAGAGATTATACCCACTAACAACCAGAAAGCTTAGCAAAATGAATATATGGATTGGCACGTCAAGCTTCATTTAGTAAAAAGAGCAGCAGAGTAAACATCACAAATAAGGTAACACTGATAATTGCTGCACAGCAATATAAAACTCTCATGCTTAACAAGAGCTGCCACATCCCTTTGATGTGATTTGATTTTGCTTTGCATTGCCTTGTTTTTTGTAGAGGCCACAACATTACTTTAGCACCCTCTCCTGGATCCAATTTTCCCCAGGACTGACTTCTGTTACTCATTTGTATATCCCAAAGAGCAAGTAAGCAATCATACTTTCACTAAGAGTAATAATCCTGAACCCTCATACAAACAACAGAAAATATTGGAAATATACTAATTTACAAAAATTAAAGTTGCAAAGAGCTTCATCATAAAAGGATAGTTATCACCAAAAAATCTTTGATTTATATAAAAAAAGAACAAGGTGTTTAAATTATAAGAAAAGGCATATACTAACCAGAATTAAATCAGCTTTATAATCTGCAAACTGCTTTAATCTTTCAAAGGAGGAGAGAATAATGATTATATATTATAGGTAGTTAAAAATAGGGTTTCTAAAAACTGTTATTTGAATTAGGGGTGCACTTGAGAATATGAAATAGTCTCATGATCCATCACTTCCATTATGCTTGGAATAATAGTCCTGGATAGTTATATGGCATAATAAGAATCTTTTAAGTTAACAAATTCAAATATGTGCTTTTTATCATCAAGGTCACTAAATAGCAATTATTGAACATTAGGTGGGAGCTTTTTTACAATGGATATTGACCCTGTAAAGAACAAAATTTGAACACAGAACATTTTTCCCATAAGATAGACACTGTGTTGTGGCAGAGCAGTTTAAACTGCCATCTGCAACATGGGTATCCCATATAGGTGCCAGTTAGTGTCCTGTCTGACCTTCCAATTCAGCTCCTTCCTAGTATTCCTGGGAAAGCAATGGAAGATGACTCAAGTAATTGGGACCCTGCACAGATGAGAGACCTAGCTGAAGCTCCTGTTCCTGGCTTACCCTTGGTCTAGCCTTGTCCATTTCAGCCATTTGGAGGAGTGAACCAATGGGTAGAAGATTCTCTCTCTCTCTCTCTCTCTCTCTCACATGCCCTTCAAATAAATAAATAAATAAATACACATTGTAGTTAGTCCTGTAAAACAGAGCGATTTGGTCTCATACATTTGCTTTTTCAAAAAACAGAGAAAGTAATAATTTTTAGTCATTATGTATTTGGAAGATGCATAACCTCAGACAGTCCTATAAAGAAATAGGAAACAAAAAATATTACTGAGGCAGGGAGGAATAGGAATTACACATGTTTAAGGTAAATGTATTCAAGAAGAACAATAAGCAAGGTTTTTATACTGTGATTTAGCTATCTACAAAATGTTAAAATGAAGACAGATCACATCAGATTCAGATCTTACCTGATCCAAACCACAGCATCTGGACACTTCCATCAAGCCATGGCCATGCTACCAATCATAAAATAGCTAAAATAAAATTTAAAAGTTCTACCTAGTTGAGCTTTTTTCAGGATGCAAAGTAATGGAAGAGTCAGATAGAGTCAGAGATACCTGAAGGTATGTGCCCTGCCACTGATAGTCATGAAAGCAATGCCTTGTCATAGGGTTAAGGCTCCTGGCTACAGCCTGGCCCAGCCTTGGCTATTGTGGAAATCTGGAGAGTTAATCAGCAGATAGGAGAGCTCTCTGTTATCTCTCTGACTCTCTTTTTCTCTTCCATTCAAATAAAGTTAAAAAAAAAATCCAACTTAGCAAGAGAATAAAAACTTTCAAGATGGGTCTGAATACAGCCAACATCTCCACCAAGAATTACATTTGCAAGTATGAAAAAGCGAGAGTTCTCAACCCTTACATTGCCATTTACTATCAATTGACACATGGCCAATTTAAGTACCTGCCTTTTTGCTAAGGTCCTCAAGACATTATTTATTTGCTAATTTGAAAGACTTCCCTAAATAACACATCAGAGATAAAAGAATAGAATAAAGAACATTAGAGTTTATCATTGAAAATCAAAAATAAATAGATTTAAATGTAGCTATATCACATTGAATTTCTGTTGACGCAATTCCTAGAATTCCATCCTGCCTCCGGTATTTTTACATTCTTTTAATTGTATACTCTTTGTATTTAGGAATTTTCTTATTATGCCCTGAAAGTTTGACCTAGGGTATCATGGTGCTCCAATGCAATGGCAATTGTTGGATGCTCCCATGGCCAAGGTCAAGTGGAGATATTCAATCACCAAATGCAAGATGAGTGTGGTTTCTGTAATGAATAATAGAATTGAAGAAAGAATGAAAACACTCACACTTCTGCAGCCCTACGGCACTGGCCAGATAATTATGGTATCACTAGAAATTAAATAGGCAGTAAATCTACCAAATTCTTACATGATCTGTGATAATCAAGTCTAACAAATCTTAAAAGAAACATACAAAGCCCCTCAATCAATTCTCATATTTGAGTCAATTTATAGACCCAGACCCTTTGAAGGAAAGATCCCTACCTCGTCTGTTTGTGCTACCAAAACAGCTGCTGTGCAAGCTGCTTTGCTTCTCAGCACAGTCTCAGTGCTACCATCAAAGGACTGGGAATTTGTAAACAACAGAAATTTATTTCTCATGTTCTGAAGGCTAAGAAGTCCAAGATCAATATACAGCCAGGATTGATGTCTTGGGAGAACTTCTCTGCTTGCACTGCTGTCCCTTGTTGCTACATCCTCTGGAAATGAGGGGCTCTGTGCCCTTGAGTGGTGAAATCACTCCCTTCTATTCTAAGGCATATTGTAAGGATGTTAATTCCATCCGTGACAACATGTCCTCATGACTTACTAATTTCCCAAAGGCAGCACTTCCTAGTACTGTCGCATTGGGTATTAAATTTCAACCTGAACTTTAAAGAAACATCATATTTCAAGCATGGCAAAAAGGTATCTGATTCTTTTTTAGGAAGGATCCCAGTATACTAACAAAAAAATCTACAGGTAATAGTTCTCCTGTTTTTCCCTAAGGAATTCATGAATGTTTAACAGGATAGATGTACATAAAGGAAAAGAAAATCATCAGATTTTTCATGGAATAGTAGAAGCTGGTTCTACTAGTACTAAACACGGGACCAGTCTTACCATGGTCCATCAGTCAGACTAGACTCGTGAAATTCAGGTATCACTAAAGTTTGGCTCAGGGGGCCGATGATATGCACAAAGTGTTGAGACATGTTTCCCTGTTAGTGAGCCAGTTCGAGACTGCACTTCTTTTTTTGTTTTTTGTTTGTTTGCTTGTTTGTTTGACAGGCAGAGTGGATAGTGAGAGAGACAGAGAGAAAGGTTTTCCTTTGCCTTTGGTTTACCCTCTATTGGCCACTGCAGCTGGCGCACCATGCTGATCTGAAGCCAGGAGCCAGGTGTTTCTCCTGGTCTCCCACGGGGTGCAAGGCCCAAGGACTTGGGCTATCCTCCACTGCACTCCCAGGCCACAGCAGAGAGCTGGACTGGAAGAGGAGCAACCGGGACAGAATCCGGCGCCCCAACCGGGACTAGAACCTGGTATGCAGGCGCCGCAGGCGGAGGATTAGCCTATTGAGCCAGTGCGCTGGCCGAGACTGCACTTCTTCAGATCCAGCTCCCTGCCCATGCACAATCAAAAGCAGCAAAAGATGGGCCAAATACTTGGGCTCTGCCACCCATGTGGGAAACCTGGATGGAGTTCCTGGCTCCTGGCTTCAGCATGGTCTAGCCCTGGCTATTGTGAAAATGGTGTAAGTTTACCATCAGATGGAAAATCTCTTTCCATCTCTCTTTCTCTTTCCCTCTCTCTTGTTACTCTTTCAAATAAATATAATCTTCCTTTAAAAAAGTTTTAGCTCTATATCAGGTAGTGAGTCCATAGGTTCTCCAAATCCATCTCTTGATAATTTTCTGAGGTTTTAAAAAAGATTTTTGTTTATTTGAGATTCAGATATACAGACAGTGAGAGGTAGAGACAGAGATAGAAGTCTTCCTTCCACTGATTCAGTCCCCAAATGGCCTCAATGGCAGGAATGGGGCCAAGCCAAAGCCAGAAGCCAGGAGCTTCTTCTGGATCTCCCATGTGGGAGCAGGGGCCCAAGCACTTAGGCCATCTTACACTGCTTTCCCAGGCCATTAGAGGGAGCTGGATTGAAAGAAATGCTGGCGAGGCCAGCGCCAAGGCTCACTTGGTTAATCCTCCGCCTGTGGCGCTAGCATCCCATATGGGCATTGGGTTCTAGTTCTGGTTGCTCCTCTTCCAGTCCAGCTCTCTGCTATGGCCCGGGAAGGCAGTGGAGGATGGCCCAAGTGCTTGGGCCCCTGCACCCGCATGGCAGACCAGGAGGAAACACGTGGTACATGGCTCCTGGCTCCTAGCTCCTGGCTTCAGATCGGTGTAGCTCCAGCCATAGCTACCACTTGGGTGGTGAACCAATGGAAGGAAGACCTTTCTCTCTGTCTCTCTCTCTCTCTCACTGTCTAAATCTATCTGTCAAATAAATAAATAAAAAGAAAGAGATGCTGGCACTGCAGGCAAATAATTAACCTACTGTATCACAGTGCTGACCTAAAATTTCTGAGTTTTATAATGCATAATTGTATTAGACCTACTTAGCAGCTTGCAGAATCCCTACATTGAATCCATGACATGTGGAGTGAGATACTGTTGGAAAAGACCGGGTATAAGTCAATAAAACTGTCTCTATCTAGAAAGAGTAGATGGGCAGGTGATTGAGAGATTAGAGTTGGCAACAGGACTTGAAAGATGGAAGGATGGTGATTAATACCAAATCTCATTTCAACTTACCTATTTGACCTAATCAGAAGACACTTAGTTCGTTAGAGAACGACAGTGCATTATTAACCAGGAGTTCACTTCAGCTACATCTGCTTTACCAGATGTAATTTTATTGAATGAGTAAATTAGAACATTTTCTAGTCTCTAATATGTAGCTATTGGTTGATCACATGTCTATTTTCCCATATTTGTTCATATGGACCAGCAGATCAAGTTTTCTTTCAGCTGAGAAGGCCAATACTTTAATTTTATTACACTACTTCAGAGAGATGCCAGCTCTTTATTTGTATGATACAATTTAGTTCACAGTTTATCCTTTCTTTTCACAAACTATCACACTGGTTCATTGCATAAGCAAGAAGTAGTAATTACTTTGGGCTCATTGTTAAGATCTTTGTGTGTCAGAAGGTGGGAGATACAAGTTGAAGGAATCCAGTAATATGGGACATGTCAAGCTAAGGTAAAGGACAATTTGTTGCATGTAAGAGACACAACAGGTAATTGACCTATTTGGATTTAACGGATAACATATTCCTCTGAGTATGTAACTCTGGTCCACTTACTAGAAATCCAAAAGTGCACCTTTTGGTGGGAATCTTGAGAGTCTCTTCCACAGGTTCAGGCTGTTCTGGAAGCCGTTATGCTCTTTGTACCACATAATCAACAAATCCATAGTGCTTGAAGTCGGTGGCAGATAGGAATGTTGTGTGTTGTCTTTCTCCTTTGGGATAATTGTAGCATGAGTCTTTAAGATTATGGAATAAGGCTTTGCCATTTTTTTATAGATAACCACTCCTTTGTGAGAAACAATTCTTGGCTCGCTTTTGTCTTGTAGTTGAAATTAAGTGCTTAACCATGGACCATCAAGTAACTAACTGACATGAGTTGACCATCATAAATCAGCTGTTATCTGACCCATGAAACCACATATTTGGGCATGAAAAGGCATATAAGAGCATACTTCAAAATGGGATTCAAAGATAAGTTAATTTTTGTACAATTAAAAAAAACATAGTTTTTCCACAGAGTTTTGAAGACCCTCTAGTACTATGGTTTCTTCTACAAAGGACCAGAATATACTGGGATTTTAGCATCCACAGGTGACATCAAACAAATCTCCTGTGGATACAAAGATGACTGTCTGAAGAGCATTCAGTAATCTGTAAGCATGCATATTATGGAAATTGTACAAGGATTTACATTTTTTACCAAAATAATCTTACTTTTAAATCTCATTTCTCCAGAAACATTTTCTAGGTATTCTCATACTAACTGGGCCAAGTAGGCCCTAAAGACACAAGTACATTGCAGGAAGAAGTGGCCCAAGTGCTCATGGTGCCTGTTCTTAATACACTGACTTCTCTCTTCACATGTGCACCTTTGATTCACAGGGTTGGGCTTGGGGTTCCTAAAGTCAGTTGGCAGAGGAAGAGAGACCCAGATCAGGTTTACAGATCGTTCTCTTGAAAGTGGGAAGACACAGAATGGCAGCTTATGTCTAAGGTATCCCTGGAGAACAGCTCCCATTGGACAGCACTTTGAGCAGTGTACTTGACTATCAGTTTCTTGGAGGAAGAAGGTTCAGAATTTTGACTTATGGTAATTACTAGGCTGTGACAAATACTTGAACTGATGGTCAAGCACTTTGAGGGAACATAATTGGAAATGATATCACGGAAATTGGAAGAAAAGTAGGAGTTCAGACTTCTCTGAATATAAAAGTAAAATGTAGTTTTGTAAAATGTCTACAAATGAAATGGGCATCTTATGATGACTATTTTGAGCTCTTGTCTATTTTATTGTGGAAATGTGGTCTACATTTTAGTTGTTGAATATTATGGCTAATGATGGATTAAGCCTGTAAATATATAGTGGATTGAAAGTATGTTTTTGCAAATAGTAAAGAAAAAAGAAGAAGGAAGAAGGGGGGATTGAGGGAGGCAGAGTGAGAGGGAAAGAGGTATGTTTATTTTCTTACAACTGTCTCTTTGAAGTATATAAAATCTATTCTTTTTATATGAATAAAAATTTTTAAAAAGAAAGAACTACATGTGAGTGATCACCAATAGGCCACCTCAGCTGACTAGATTTCTTTTTTTTAAAACTTTTATTTAATGAATATAAATTTCCAAAGTACAGCTTATGGATTACAATGGCTCCCTCCCCCCCATAACGTCCCTCCCACCCACAACCCTCCCCTCTCCTGCTCTCTGTCCCCTTCCATTCATTTTCAATTCTCTTTATATACAGTAGATCAGTTTAGTATATATTAAGTAAAGATTTCAACAGTTTGCACCCACATAGCAACACAAAGTGAAAAATACTGTTGGAGTACTAGTTATAGCATTAAATAACAGTGTATAGCACATTAAGGACAGAGATCCTACAGGATATTTTTTAATAATTGATTAATTTCTATGCAATGTCCAATTTAAAACCAAGTTGTTTTTTTTTTTCATTTTCAATTATCTTTATATACCGAAGATCAATTCAGTATGTACTAAGTAAAGATTTCATCAGTTTGTACCTACACAAAAACACAAAGTATAAAAATACTATTTCAGTACTAGTTATAGTATTACTTCACATTGGAAAACACATTAAGGACAGATCACATGAGAAGTAAGTACAGAATGACTCCTGTTGCTGACTTAACAATTTGACACTCCTGTTTATGGCGTCAGTAATCTCCCTAGGCTCTAGTCATGAGTTGCCAAGGCTATGGAAGCCTTTAGGGTTCGCTGACTTTGATCTTATTCCGATAGGGTCATAGTCAAAGTGGAAGTTCTTTCCACCCTTCAGAGAAAGGTACCTCCTTCTTTGATGGCCCCGTTCTTTCCACTGGGATCTCACTTGCAGAGATCTTTCATTTAGGTCTTGTTTTTTTGTTTTGTTTTGTTTTGTTTTGTTTCTTTTTTGCCCGAGTGCCTTGGCTTTCCATGCCTAAAATATTCTCATGGGCTCTTCAGCCAGATCTGAATGCCTTAAGGGCTGATTCTGAGGCTAGAGTGCTGTTTAGGACATCTGCCATTCTATATGAGTCTGCTGTGTATCCCGCTTCCCATGTTGGATCGTTCTCTCCCTTTTTGATTCTATCAGTTAGTATTCGTAGACACTAGTCTTATTTGTGTAGATTTATTTATCAATTTGAAAGAGAGAGTTAGAGAGACAGGGAGAAACATACCTTTTATTTGGCTGCAACAGCCAACGCTAGGCCAGGCCAAAGCTATGCCAAAGCCACACCTAAGCCAGGAGCCAGGAGCTTCATCTGGGGGTGTCAAGGGCCGAAATATTGAGCCATCCTCAGTACTTGGGCCATCTTCCATTAGCAGAGCTGGAATTGGAAGTGGGGCAGCCACCACTTGGAAGGTGAAAATGGTGCCCATGTGAGATGCCATCATCTCAGGCAGCAATTTAACCTGCTACACCATGATGCTGGACCCTTGCTAACACATTTATATCTGCGCATCGAGTAGTTGTATAATTGTTACTTGATATCCAGTGGAAGAATAGATCTCTCAAGGACCTTGCCTCTTTTTCTGAGAAAAGAATGTTTGTTTTCAGTGTTCACAGGGCAGTTGTACCATGTGAATTGTTACACTGTGTTTCTATAATAAAAATGGCTTAGGATATGAGTATAGTTACAGACCTTTGGCACAGTGGTTAAGATGCCACTGAGAAAGCTCACATTCCACATAAGAATGCCTCAGTTTCAGTCCTGGCTCTGCTTCAGATTCCAACTTCCTGTTAATACACGCCCTGGGAAGCCCTAGGAAATGGCTTAAATATTTGATTTATGCTGCCCATGTAGGAGACCTGGAATGAATTGTGGTCTGGTTTCAGCCTGGGTATGTATGAAGTAAACAAGCAAGCAGCCTATCTCCCTCTATCTCTGTCTCTGTCTACATCTCTACCTCTCTCCCAACCAGCCTCTCCCTCTTTCAACCATATTTTTGTTTTCAAATAAAAATTTTTACATGTGTTAATTTGACTGGGTCATTGAGTGGCAGATGAAAAGTTCTTCCCCAGTGTGTCTGTGAATGTGTTTCTTGATACAATTAGCATTTGAATTCGTGGACTTGGTGATGTAGATTACCTTTCCATGTGTGGACTGGCAGCATCAAATTCACTTAGGGCCTGAACATAAAAAAAGGCTGAGAAAGAAGAAATTTGTCCACTTTTTCTGTCCTGAGATGGCGCATCTCATCTCATTTCCTCCCCTTAGACTGGAATTCACAATATTAACAACCCCATTCCTCAGACATTAGGACTTGATCTTAATTTTCAGAGCCTCCATTCTGCAGATTGCAGATTTTGGAACTTCTAAGCCTCCAACATATTGTAAGCCAGTTCATATATTTCCTTTTATGGATTTCTGTATCCATAGATAGAACTATAGATCTATAAATAGATGAATAGATAGATAAGCTCCTATTGAATCTTTTTCTCTAAGGAACTCTGACTATTACACTGTAAAAAAAATATTTGTTTTTAATATCTGTATATTTGTTCCTTAGGAAAATAAAAATTTATCTTTAGTCCTGAAGGTGCCATGTCTAAAATCAGTCTGACTAGACTAAAGCCCAAAGAGCAGTAGGTTCCTAGCTTTTCAAGGTTTTAGAGGCACTATAAGTTCTCACACTTTAATGGCTGCCCATGTTAATTGGCCAGAGGTAGTTCACTCCAACTCTGCTTCCACTCCGTTCTCCTCTCTTTACATCCACCCTTTTCTGCCACCCCCATAAGAATTCTGTGATTATATTAGGCACACATGCAAAGCCTAAGAGAACCTTGCTGACTCAAAATACTTCATCCAATCACAGGCACAAAATCTTTTGTAGTAGGTAAAGAAACATTTTCATAAGTTCCAAGGAAGAGACTTAGACATATTTGGGATGTCATTACCTTGTCTACCCTGATAGCATGTGTGAAACTATTTCCAAAAACTGTACAATGAACACAAATCTTGTTTTATTATTATTTTCATGTCAAATGAACAAGGAATCACAAGTAAACCACAGATTTTGAAGGATATTTTAAATTATTTTCTTTTTTTTTTTTTTCTGACAGGCAGAGTTAGACCATGAGAGAGAGAGAGAGAGAGAAAGGTCTTCCTTTCTGTTGGTTTAACCCCCAAATGGCCACCATGGCCGGCGCGCTGCAGTCAGCGCACTGCGCCTGTCCAAAGCCAGGAGTCAGGAGCTTCTTCCTGGTCTCCCATGCGGGTGCAGGGCCCAAGCCCTTGGGCTATCCTTCACTGCCTTCCTGGGCCACAGCAGAGAGCTGGACTGGAAGAGGAGCAACCAGGACAGAATCCGGCACCCCAACCGGGATTAGAACCTGGTGTGCCAGCGCCGCAAGAGGAGGATTAGCCAAGTGAGCCATGGCGCCAGCCTATTTTTTTTAATTTGATATTATGTGTACTTCTATTTTAATTACCTCATAGAAATCCTAATAACATTTGTAGCAAGTACGAGGTTCCTACTCTACAGGTGAAGAAGTAGGTACCATTTGTTCTTGTCTGATTAGAGATGGATTTAAGACTAAAATCCTAATAACCAAAACCTGGTCATGTGTGTTTTCTACTATGATGTCTTGTCCTATAAGGGAAAAGTGAACCAGTAAATAAATAAAATTACTATATAAAAAAATCTAACACTAACAGCACATGTCAGAAAACATATTGATCTCAATATCCACAGGAGTATCCACTGTGGCTGACACATAGTAGATTTTTAATTAAGGTATAATGGGGTAATAACAGACTAAGATTTCAGATTATTCATATGAGATTTTTATTTGTAATTCCCCTTATATATTTGGTTTCTTTAATATTTATATGTAATGTTTGATGTTACTGGAAAATTTAATTTTAAAATACTAATATTTACTCATGTATAGCTCATTTTGCTTTCCTGATTGGATATGTCCCTTTACATTTATGAAAGTCATCTAAGTCAGTATAAAACAAGGAAAAAGGATAAAAATATTCCATCAGAATACCTCACATCTAGCTGAGATTCTGTAACATCAGCCATCCTCTTCCCAGAGTGTTTTGAAGGCTAGTGCCTTCAAAGGTTCTATATATTCACTTTGTGTAACTGGCTTGTGTTGAAAACAAGATCAATGCAAATCTTAGAGCTTGTATCACAGAACAAAATGTTTTGTGAACCAATTTATCTATTTTATAGTTTTCACTGCAGGCAGCAAAGAGCTATTTGAGGGTATGCTACATGTTTCCTCCATGGATTCTCTTCAATCTATAGCATATGGTATGGCTTCATTTCCAATTGTTCTCCTGTTCTGAATGCCTTAGGCACCTACTCTTGTCATAGCATAGGGTACTCATTGTCCTATCTCTGATTAGAAGATACAGGAAACTTCTTTTCACCAATGGATTTTGATTGGTTATGTTGTTGTCAGAAGCCCCAAATGTGTTTGCTTGTTTTGTTTGGTACTTTTACTCCAGTCATTCTAGAAGAGAATTGTATAGGGTACAATCTAAATTAGGAAGATGAAAGATACACAAACAGATTTTTTGACCAACACACAGGATGGGCCCAAGCTAAACTTATCCCCTTTTTGAAGCTGAGCTAACCATTCCAACTCGTCTGAGGTTGTCTCAGATTCTTCTGAGAAGTGTGAGCATGAAAATGAATACTTGTGGTGATCCACTAAATTCTGGGTAAAAGGGTGTTGTCTTCAGCAATTAACAATGCACCTTTTCCAAACTAAATTCAAAATTTTCCCATACTGGCTAGTTAATACCTGATCCCATTCTCCTCCTTCCTACAGCCTATGACTAGCTTCTTTTATAATAAAGGTCTTTCTCATTTGCCTTAAAATATCCTTTCTTAAAATGAAGAGAACTAAAGAGCTGACATTTAGAGGTAATTTGAATGCTAACTATATTTAAAGAATTATTATTTACGTTTTTTACTTTTCATGAAATACTGAAAATTACGCAAATAATGAATTAATTTTTAGACTATGACAGAACAGTAAGAAATATCTTTTTTTAAAAAGATTTATTTATTTATTTGCAAGTCAGAGTTACACAGAGAGAGGAGAGGCAGAGAGAGAGAGAGAGGTCTTCCATCTGCAGGTTCACTCCCCAGTTGGCCACAAAGGCTGGAGCTGCGCCAATCCGAAGCCAGGAGCCAGGAGTTTCTTCCGGGTCTCCCACGTGAGTGCAGGGGCCCAAGGACTTGGACCATCTTCTACCGCTTTCCCAGGCCATGGCAGAGAGCTGGATTGGAAGTGGGACAGCCGGGTCTTGAACCGGCACCCATATGGGATGCCAGCGCTTCAGGTCAGGGCGTTAATCCAGTGAACCACAGCTCCAGACCAGTAAGAAATATCTTGCCACTTATTTTATCCTTTGGCTATTAGTCATAAAATAAAGCATACAGTTTTGATACAGAATATCTAGTTCCCTGAATTCTTTGATTTGTCCAAGTTTTATCTTTCTGTCACATGAAGTAAGCAAACTAAAAACAAAAAAACATGAACTCAGTATAAATATTCTGATCCATTTCACCTTTTCTTAGTTCTTTTTTAGAGTATACATTGTTTAGACAGAAATGATTTTGAGATATCTAATTTTGTCATAATTTTGTACATTTTGACAATCATTGGTTACTCTAAAATTTCCACTAAGTTTTCTTTCTTTCTTTTTTTTTTTTTTTTGACAGGCAGAGTGGATAGTGAGAGAGAGACAGAGAGAAAGGTCTTCCTTTTTTGCCATTGGTTCACCCTCCAATGGCCGCTGCGGCCGGCGCATTGTGCTGATCCGAAGCCAGGAGCCAGGCGCTTCTCCCGGTCTCCCATATGGGTGCAGGGCCCAAGCACTTGGGCCATCCTCCACTGCACTCCCGGGCCATGGCAGAGAGCTGGCCTGGAAGAGGGGCAACCGGGATAGAATCCGGTGCCCCAACCGGGACTAGAACCTGGTGTGCCGACGCCTCAAGGCGGAGGATTAGCCTGTTAAGCCATGGCGCCGGCCCACTAAGTTTTCTATAAAATGAATTCACAGATGACAACTGTTTATTGTTCTTCTACAAAGAGTTTTTTGATTGCTAGCACTGATGCAAGCTGGCAAACTCATGTGTAAACTCCATGGCTGCATTTATTTTTACTATAAAACAATTTAAGCTCCTCCCCAAATTGTAACTATTGATTTACTCCTGTAACATTAAAGGCCCATGTCTAATATCCATCAAATTCTAGTTTTGTGGCCATGAGTCTTTAACTATCTGATTCAGAGTCACTAATTCTCTAAAATTCCGTGTTAGGCACCCATAAAACAATTTATTCTCGTAGTAGGTTCAAAGTGGTTTTAGAAGACTTTGGGGAAAGAAAATTTCTACTGTTTTATTTTTCATGTATGAATTTCACACAAAATCTCTGTGAAATGATTGGATTATCAAAAGGTAAACACCCTCCCACTGATCAAGCAAGAGAAGAAAAAAAAAAAGCACATGGTACAAATGGATAGTTAATTGATTTCCAATTTAAAATGCAATGCTCTTTATCGTGTTGCAACAGCTCTGGTGAAAATGGTGGATATCCCTAATTGATGCTTCATTTAACATCAGGAATCCTAAAAGAATGCATTGTATAGAAATTTTGGTTTTATAAAAAAGTATTTTTTAAGCAATGGAGTTTGGTTTCATGAAGCAGCATTTCATTTTTGATAACTGAACTTTTAGAGCAAATGTTGGTTCTGGTGTTTTTCTTTATTTTGATGATTTTACTATCAATGTAGACTATATTCCACCACTAGAAATATATGATTGACCTCATCCTAGATGCCCTATGAAAATCAATGGAATCTTGATGCAGGAAACGGAACAACTGTGCAGTAAATGTTGTGTTTCAATTGTTTATCACTCAAGTTTATTTTTTGCAGATACCAATAATACCACGCTGCAATTGTGTAGCCCTTTCTATATTCAACAGTGCTTGGCTTTCAAATAGGGATAAAAATGCTTGTCCTGTCTTCTCAGAGCTAATGCTGTGATTACCTGACATAAAAAAAATAAAAGTTCTTACTAAGTAAAGAGTTCTGTGTGCGACATGAGATTATTATTGCTATCACGTCTGAGAATTTTAGTCAGTAAAAAGTTCACATGCTTTGAAGTAAAACTTGGATTTCAGTTCTGCTTCTATTACTTTTAATATGTGTAAAGCTCAATAATTTCCTACTTTCACACTAAGCCTCAGGTTTTTTGTGTATAAAATTTATGTAATTACATTCTGACTTATAAGGAGTACATGTGTATATCCATGCATGCTTGAAAATTATATGATTTTATATGTGGAAAATGAGGAATCTATTTTTGAGCGAATGTATGATAACCATGTAGAAATTTTGACAACATAAAAGACATTATTAAAGTTAACCATGGATAGAGTTGTGTCTGGTAAATTTTGACAATCAATAGTAAGGGCCTACATTATATTCCAGAAACACGAAGGAAAAGAATTATAATAGCTGAAGAGAATCAGCTTTCACTTTGGCTCCATGCAGTAAGCTTAATTGGTTTGGCGTTTCTGATCAGACAAGTCCTTCGGTGATTGTATTCTAGTGGATCTGTAACTCCTAGATTGCGCATCATAGATAACAATTGTTTAAAAAAGAAAAGAAAACCCTGACATTTCCAGAGACTGCTGTTGAGGCCTTGTATAATATTCTTTCTCTATTCAAGGACCAGCCAACCCACTCCATCCCAGGGGAAAGACTGCAACACAGGCTTTAGGATTGTAAACTGAGCTCTCATAACAGGTAAAGGTGGGGTGCAGCAAGGGAATTTGGAATATGCATAGTTATGCCCCTTTCTGAGGTTTCCTTCAACATAACTGGAGTGATCAGAAGCAATGTAGGGCTGGCGCCATGGCTCAATAGGCTAATCCTCTGCCTTGTGGCGCCAGCACACCAGGTTCTAGTCCCGGTCAGGGCGCCGGATTCTGATCCGGTTGCCCCTCTTCCAGGCCAACTCTCTGCTGTGGCCAGGGAGTGCAGTGGAGGATGGCCCAAGTGCTTGGGCCCTGCACCCGCATGGGAGACCAGGAGAAGCACCTGGCTCCTGGTTTCAGATCAGCGCAATGCACCGGCGGCAGCCACTGTGAGGTGAACCAATGGCAAAGGAAGACCTTTCTCTCTGTCTCTCTCTCTCTCTCACAGTCCAGTCTGCCTGTCAAAAAAAAAAAAAAAGAAGAAGAAGCAATGTAACTTTGATTTCCTTTTTGGGAGACCTCTTTTGCTTTGTATATTTCTTTCCATGTGATGGAGTGGAAATACGGTAATAGAGGATACCTTTTCCCATGGATGATGATCTTTAGTTTCTATTTCCTTAATTCAAATTAATGCATTTTTAATACTTCCAGACTTTCAAAACTTCCAAGGAGAATAGAATTAGGAATGCTCCTTTGAGAAGAAAAGCCCTTCCATTTTTTTGTCTTTCATATATATATAAATATATATATATATATATATATATATGCATGTATATATTTTTTCTCTCCCCACACACACACATAAACATATGCCATCTTTTAGATGATTTTGATGACTACCTCTTCATTTAAGTGAGGTTAAAATGCTGTTCTAGCATTGATGAGCAAAACTCATGCTTTTTGTGGGGAGGGAGAGTTGTTGAAGAGCTAAACTGATGTGGAGGATATGAGTTAACTTTTACAGCCTCTACTTACTTATCTAAGAACTCAACCTTGAAACATTGTTACATTTTTAAAATATTTTTATTTATTTATTTGGCAGACAAAGTTACAGAAAGATAGCCACTGGTCACGCCCCAAATGGCCTCAGCAGTTGGAGCTGAGCCTGTCCGAAGTCAGTAGCCAGGAGCTCCTTCCAGGTCTCCCACCTGGGTGCAGGGTCCCAAGTATTTGGGTCATCTTCTACTCCTTCCCAGGATCACTATGGATCAGAAGAGGAGCATCTGGGACACAAATCATCTCCCACATGACATGCCAGTGCCAGAAGTGGAAGCTTAGCCTACTATGCCATAGTGCCAGCCTCATTATATATTTATTTGAAAGTATTTATTTGCCTGCTGGAAAACAAAGCCCAACCTCTCCCCCATTAAACTGCAAGCAACATGAGGCAGGGAGTATTACTTTTATTTTTCTTTCTGATCAAAAGATTACTGATAAAAGGCAGATGCATAGTAAATTACATGTAAAAATAAGTTTAAAAAAAACATACAGGCTTGCATTTCATTTAAAAAAAAAAAGCACACATACACACATTTTCTGATTTTGGCCCGCCGAAACTCGTGCCCCTGCTAGTTATACTGGAGCTCCACAATAGGATTAAGACAATACTGAATTATTGCTTTTTTTAATTTCTCTCAGGCTTCTCACAACATAGCCGGCCAAGGATAACTGGGCAAAAGGTCAAGATAATACCACCTGGGTATTTACTGTCTAATAGCACATCATTCTTGACCTTAAAGGAAATTGATTTCATTTTATAAAGCAGAAAACAGAAAAATAATAACATAACACTGAAGTATGAGAACTGTAACATAAATATAATATTTCTAATTGCAAGTGACTTTACTAGGCATATTTATATTTTCATAGTCAACTTAAGTTCACAATTATTGTTATTGTGATTGTGCCATAATATTAGGAGCACTGTCTCCCATCATATGTCATATATTCAGTATGAATGCTAAGGTCAACACAATGCACCAAATTATTAATTATATTGTGTTGGGTCAGTTCAATACTGATAAATTGAAATTTTTTTCTGTTTTCTGTTTCATTCCTCTAGTTTGATATCTGTGCATTGGTAAGAAATTATCTAATAGAAACTGCTTGATCTTACAGAAAAGAAAAAATTACACCCATGAAAGTTTGTTAATTAACCAAAAATAATATTTTGAGGCTAAGAATTTGCACTAATGGGTTTTGATTCTTATAGCAGTATTTTTTTTAAAAAAAGATTTGTTTATTTTATTTGAAAAGTAGAGTTACAGACAAGAGAAATAGAGACAGAAAGAGAGGTCTTTTATCTACTGGTTCACTCCCCAAATGGCCGCAACTGCCATAGCTGGGCCAATCCGAAGCCAAGAGCCTGGAGCTTCTTTGTGGTCTCCCACGCAGGTGCAGGGGCCTAAGGGCTTGAGGCATCTTCTACTGCTTTCCTAGAGCTGGACCAGAAGTGGAGCAGCTGGCACTCGAACCAACGCCCATATGGGATGCTGGCACTGCAGATAGCAGCTTTACCAGCTATAACATAGCACCAGCCCTTATGTCAGTATTTTCTTAAAAATTTCGTATGATCGTGGAGAAAAGTTGTATTACTTACTTTCAGCATTAGATTTAACTGTACTCTGTATTGGCGATGTTAAAGAATGTAGTGAGTGTACTGTGGGAAACTCATAGCTGTTAGAAGTTAGAGAGGCATAAAGAGGTTAATTAATCTTTAATTAAAGTCTATAATCAAATCATATTTTTAAATGGTGAAGGTAAACTCACTGAGTGATAAGAGATTAATAGAAATAATAAAAAGGTGCTTTCTTCATAGCTACATTATCCTAGATGTCTAGAACTGAAGAGTCACATTTCTAGGAGAAGAAAAGTGGAGAAAGGAGGAAGGTGTGGCCATTGTATTACTCCTGATATTTTCCCTAGCAATGAGTTCAGTATGCTTTAGTTTGCTACGTGGACTGGATCAGAAGACAAAGGTTGGGAAAAAGTGAAACTACATTCTTTTAAAAATGTCCTCAATTTCAAGGATCAATAACATTTTTGTTAGAAGTGTTTTTGCATTTCTGTCTTCATGTATATATACATGCATTGATATATATATCATTTATATATATATATATCACATTGATATACCTAATAATGTTATACTATATAATATGTATATGTATATATACATTTATTTCCCAAAATGACTCTCCCAGTTGTAAAATTCTGAGTTAGATTTTGACAGAATAAAAACAGTTTTATTTAGATATTTCTTTATGCCAGATTTTAAAAAATTTGAAATGCCAATTTTTACTTTTCCTCTTTTTTTGAAAACATTATGTTAGTATCACAAAGTGAGTGATTCAAGGCAATGACCATAACATGGGGAAAGAAGGGAATATTGTCATCTAAATAGTATCATAGAAATGAGTAATATTTATAACTGCACACTAAATTATATTTGCACATATTTGTATTCTATATTAACTTTCACAAATAACAGAAAATATGTAATGTTTGTCCTTTTGAGACAGACTTATCTCACTTCTTATAACAATCTCCAGTTTCATCTATTTTGTTGCAAATGTCTGAATCCAATTCTTTAATGACTGAGAAATAACCCATCATGAATACATATCACATTTTCTTTATCAAATCATCAATTAATTGGCATCTATTTTGAATCCATGCATTTGTTATTGTGAATTGAGCTGCTATAAACATGAGAGTTGGGGCCAACATCGTAGTGTAGTGGCTAAAGCCCCCCCCCCCCCCCCAGATGGTCATGGTTTTGAGTGCCTCTGGATATAGTCAGTAGGCAGAGGTGATATTGGAGACACTGGTATGCTTGGGGTCCTATCTTTTCCCTGTGCCAAGGTGATGTAGCTGATTCACAACTCACAACAAGCACACAGTGCCAGTGCACTTCACCCACCCAGATGTGTGCACAGACAGAACACTAACTCATTCCATACTGTGGCTTCCATCTCTACTATGAGAGCCATCCTCACTGCGTAGGGAAACTCCATATTCAAATAGTGGGTTGCAAAGGAATTTAGTTACACCTTGTAATGATTTGAAGTGGTTGGGGGAGGGGTCCTAGGAGCTATCCCAGCTGCCTTGCCCCCTCTGGCTGCCACAGAACAGAGCAGATTGTGGGCCTGGGTTCTGGGGCCACAGCTACCCTGCTAAACCCAGCTGGACCTATAGAGCTAGAAGGCAGGAATCTCTCGAGTCCTCTAGATGTAGCTGTTTTGTAGTAACTTGGTGCAGGGGGGAGGAAAACACTGGATTTGTTTACATGGCCATCTTAAATCTCAGGAAAATATTTTTCTTTAGCAGACAGCAGAAGATGAGCCAAGTACTTGGGTCCATGTCTCCCATGTGGGAGGTCAAGGTAAAGATCCTAGCTCCTCGCTTCATTCTGGCCCAGACCTGGCTGTTTCAGCCACGTGGGGAGTGAACAGGAAAATAAGAAAATTCTTTCTTCTCTCTCTCTTTAACTCTTTCAAATACACAAAAATAGTAAAAATTTCTTTAATATATTATTTTAATGTGTTAAATATTACTTGATAAATTAAAAGGGAAATGAGAATTAAAAGACAGTTTCCAGAAAACTTCTTTAAAAAATAATTTCAAAACCAATAAACATTAAGTCTCCTCTGAGCTTTGTGAGTGAAATCGATTATAGTTTAAAATGATAGTTCATATACTTAATCCTAAATTTTATAGAGAATGCCCCATAGATGTTCTTAAAATATCAATATCAAATGAGAATGCAGATGGATGTTATAATAATAATTACTAGAGGAACTTATGATAAGGAGGTTATCATTTTAAAATGTTGCTGGTATATGTTCAGGTCTTAATTTTATTTAAACCTGTACAAAATTGAAAGTAAATGCTAAACCTGTGTTCAAAATCATATAAATGTTCTGGTCAGTAGCTCAACTACTGAAATTCAGTGAGAGTCTTGAAAACTAATTAAACATTTGACAAAGAAACACTCCCCTATGAATGCTTCATTTTTCTGTGAAATTCATTTGGAATTTTCATGATCAAATTTGGAAAAACAAAACACTTGCTTTTATGGGACTTAAGCGTGTTTAATACTGATGAGTACATTATTCCAATGGGACCCAGGCAAACAGAACAAATGGAGTAAACTTAATACAGAACAGTCTATCCAGAGGCATTTCCTTATGCTTCCTTCCTGCAATCAATCTATTTTTTCTTGCTGTAATTTCTATGGTTCTAGATTTTATTTACATGTATATATATATATATATTTGCTAAGTAAAACTATATTTATTAGCCATACTAAAATAGAAACATTATATATTACTTTAAGTAATTATCTTAATATTGTAATAACTTCTTTTCATGCACTAATAAAAATGGTATCCAACATTAATTTTATTTTTCAATGACTATGGTGAAAACTAGGGCAATAGTTATCCCTTAATTCAAAATATTATACTTTATAAAATAACTATATCTTACAGTATATTGAAGTATGTGTTTGGGGAGGGCATTTGATCTTGTGTTTAAGGAGATTGCCTGGAATGCTGGCACCCTATGTTGGAGTGCCTGGGTTTAAACCTCTGCTTCACTCCCAAGGTATCAGGTGATGACTGAAACAAAATTGTGCCCCTGTCACCCATGTGGGGACCTCGATTGCTGCCTGCAAGCTTTATCCTTGTCTTAACCTTGGCTTGCTGATGCAGGCATTTGGGGAGTAAATCAGAAGATGAGATTGATCTCTCTCATTGTCACTCAAATAAATAAAATAAATTAGTAAAAAAAGTAAAGTATTCCTAAGTGATTGTTGAAAAGGGGAGAATCATACATTCAATATGTTGTTTAATTTATGTATACACCTCAGATTCCATTTGTCTCATAGAGCAAAATAAGCAACCACATGAAAACTTAAAAGCTAATATAATTTTGAGGTTTAGGCAATAAAGCAGGTGTATGTGAAATATGAGAGACAGAGAGAGAAAGAGATAATATACATTTTTATAATTGAAATCCATCAGACAGCTCTTTGTTGTTTTCATTTTATAACCACTCCCTCTTGTAGTTTTCCTGTAAGCTATTAAACACTACAAGTAAGAAAGAGATGTTTGAAGACATTCCTAATTCTTCCGCCAACCTGTATAACATTGTAAATGCGCACCTGAAGACATCTGCCAATCTTTTGAAAACTGTTCTATCATAATTGAGTATTTGGATGGATTTTACCTGTTCATTGGTAAAATACCTATCCTTTCACACCTTAAATTTCATGTTTTTTTAGAGCCATGTAACATAACCCAGCTATATAGTTATTCCAGTAGCTCAGTAGAGAACTAAGACTAGCAAAAGTAAATATGGAATAGGATAAAGGGGATCAGAGATGTCTAAATCTCTAGAAAACTCAAACCCAGTAGTCTCTATCAAGGCAAATACATATTTTATACCAGAATTTTATCTTCCCACATTCAAAATACACATTGTATTTGTCCCTTCAAATTGAGTACCACTACAATAATGTCACTGTTTCTGTCATTTAATTGCAGCTCTAACCTCTACCTTCTTTCTACCACTCTTGCCTGTACTCTGTTATACACAGAACAGCTAAGGTGAAAATACAGTGGGTCACATGAAGCCCCAAATAAAATAATAGACTTCACAATACAAAAGAAGATCAACTCCTTATTGTGGGTCCTGTGATCTGGACCCTAGAAAACAATGTAGTAGTATTCAGCAATATAAAAGGAATAAACAATTTTTAGATACAACAAAATTGATAGGTTTTGGAAATCAGCTGAGTGACAAAGGCTACTATTAAAAGTTATGTACATTATGATTGTACTTTTAGGAAGAATTATTTATTTGGCAGGCAAAGTGACAGAGACAGAGAGAAGTTTTAGATCTTCTAGTTCACTTCCCAGCTGGTTGCAACAGCCAGGGTTGGGTCAGACTGAAACCAGGAACCAGGAACTCCATCTTGGTTTCCCACATGGGTGGCAAGGGGGTGAAGTGTCTTCTACTCCCTTCTCACCAAATTAGCAGGAAGCTGGGTCACAAATTGAGCAGATGGAACTTAAACACTTAATCCACTGCAACAAAGTGACAGCCTCTATGATTCTGTTTATATAATATTCTGGAAACCAAAAATGACAGTGATGAAAGATTTTCAGTATTTTCTTGATGTGAGAGTTAGCAAGATGTAAGGGAGCAGTGGAAGGAGTTCTAGAGGTGATGGATTTATTCTATGTTTTCATTGTAATTATAAAAAACTACAAGTGCAAAAAGTATTTATATTTTGTATTTGATATTCTAAAAATTAGTAAAATAATAAATGTTTCCAGTTTTTCAATTGACCAAATATAATTTTGAATTCTTGCAGAAGTTATTCTGAGGCTGGCCCTATGGTGTAGCAGTTAAGGCCTCTGCCTGCATTGCTGGTATCCCATATGGCGCCCGTTCGAATCCCGGCTTCTCCACTTCTGATCCAGCTCTCTGCTATGGCCTGGAGAAGCAATAGAAGAAGGCACAAGTCCTTAGGCTCCTGCACCCACATGGGAGACCTGGAGGAACCTCCTGGCTCCTGGCTTCAGATCGGCTTAGCTCCGGTAATTGCAGCCAGTTGGGGAATGAGCCAGAGGATGGAAGACCACCCCCTCTTTCTCTCTGCCTTTCCTCTCTCTGTGTAACTCTGATTTTCAAATAAATAAATAAATCTTTAAAAAGATAAGAAGTTATTCAACATTTCTTTTTTTGTTTTTTTTTTATTTGTAAGAGAATCAGAATAATTTATAGTATTCAAATACACTTCAGAGCAAATTAGCAATCACTTTATGTCATTATAAAACTCAATAGTCTGTGTTTTTAAAATCATTAACATACTTGTCTATATGTAAAAAGGTATGCATTTTATACATAGTATGTACAAGTGAATATTTATATATATATATAATTTTATATGTTTTATATACAATTTTAATATGTTTAAGACAATTTGATGGCCGGTGCCATGGTTCACTTGGCTAATCCTCCACCTGTGGCGCCGGCACCCCAGGTTCTAGTCCCGGTTGGGGCCCCGGATTCTGTCCCGGTTGCTCTTCTTCCAGTACAGCTCTCTGCTGTGGCCCAGGAAGGCAGTGGAGGATGGCCCAGTTTCTTGGGCCCTGCACCCGCATGGGAGACCAGGAAGAAGCACCTGGCTCCTGGCTTCGGATCGGTGCAGGGCACTGGCCGCAACGCGCTGGCTGTGGCGGCCATTTGGGGGGTGAACCAACGGAAGGAAGACCTTTGTCTCTGTCTCTCTCACTATCTAACTCTGCATGTCAAAAAAAAATTATTATGTTTATATCTACCTACTTCTTCAGAAATATAAAATGTCTCTTACCTTATCCTTTTTCCTCTTTGTTAAGTCTTGTTTATTCAGTAAGAGAGATGCACTGCTTATATTTCTCAGGAGAAATTACATTGATATACTCATTTCTCTTAGCACAATATATACAGTACCTCATATTTTTAGACCTCTAATTTGACTGCAATATTCATAGATTTGTATAACAAGATAGATGTCTTGCAGATTTTGTATGTACATATATATATATATATATATATATAATTGAAGTTACTATGATCGTTAAATCTCTTTTTAATAATAACATAATTATAAAAGCCTAAAATATAATAATATTTCACTGTAAAGGTAATGTTCTCAAAAAGAGAATGAATTTTCCTAAGATTTAAGAGGTAATATTGAATCATAGTTTCCAAATTCAATTATAATAAAATAATCAGCTTGTTTTTTATAGTGGCAGTATAGACACAATGCCTACTTTTTTTTTTCAAGTAATAGTTCACGTTTTTATTGAAACACTATTGTGCACAGTGACTCCTGTTGTTGATTTAGCAATTAAGACCCTTATTTTTTATGTCAGTGACCACTTGAGGCTCTTGACATGAGCTGCCAGTACTACTCCATCAGTATTTAGACAGGGACATATGTAAAGTGGAAGTTCTCTCCTCCCTTCAGAGAAAAGTACCTCTTTCTTTGATGGCCCCTTCTTTCCACTGGGGTCTGACTCACAGAGATCTTTCATGCAGGACAGTTTTTGCCACAGTGTCTTGGCTTTCCGTGCCTGAAATGCTCTTGTGGGATTTTCAGCCAGATTCAAATGCCTTAGGGACTGGTTCTAAGGTCAGAGTGCTGTTCGGGGCGTTTGTCATTCTGAGTGTGCTGTATGGACTGATTCCCACGTTGGGACTTTCTCTACTTTGTAATTTTATCTATTGTTATTACCAGACATTTGGTCTTATTTATGTGATCCCTTTGACTTTTGGTCCTATCTATATGATCAATTTCACACTTAATATGGTCACTTTATCACATAAGATGGGACTAGTGCCACCCAGTTTAATGGGATTTGTAGTCCATGAATACATGGACTTCCTAAAGAAAAATCCTCAGATGTCACACATCTGAATTTAGATAGATACCTGACATGTTTATTCAGTCTTCTTGCTATCACAAGGAACCAAGTGCCTTTTACTGATTTAATATGAAGGGTGTAGAATTGCTCTCCAGTGAAGGGTGATTATTATATTTCTTTCATGAGAATGAGAGTCTCATAATTCACGGACATCACAAAGTGCCTACAGAGTTTGTGAGTTATTAAGGTCTGCCAAGGGAAAAAAAGAAGATAATCACTTTTTAGTGGTGAAATATTCTATTTATTTTATGAGAAAAACTTTTTTATTCATTACCAGTTCAAAAAAGAAAGAGAATAAATAAAGCACCCCAGGGAATTTCTGTCCATCTATCTGTCACTCTGGGACCTGTGAGACTGTACCCTTGATTGCTGCAGTGATAGTGACCCAAACAATAGCAGAGAAGAATAACAATTCCTTTATTTAAATTTGTACATACTTCTTAAGATTTAAATACAAAACTTCTGCTTACTGCCTTACTAATTTATTTTCAGAGAGTAGAAAAAAAACTGTACAGACTATTATGGCTTTAATGTAAAAAGTGAAATAATTTCTAATATATGCTTTCTTTGAAACCAAAGTTAATAAAACATATGAAAATATGAAAGTGCAGAGGAACTTTTTCAGTAGGTAAGTGACATACATAACATCTAAAGTTGTACCATTTTGTGATTCGGTTGCATAACTCTGAACAAAGTGAACTGAAGAATTTCTAAGATACAAATGACAAATCTCAAAATGTAAAATTGTGGAATAGTGATACCTTAGCTTAAATAAAATCAATCATGTTTAAGAAAACTTTTTGTGTATTTCAATTTTTTAATCACTTAGGATTCATTTTTATTTTATATAATAGCCTGACAATTTAAGCATATTTTAATGTAAAATTCATTTTAATAAGGTTATTTTATATTCATCAAATGAAATCCTGAAGTGGTAAGTTCAGTCAAATAATTGAGCAGGATGAAACAATCTTGTATTTCCAGCATATTAAAAGATGTAGCCTGTGTGAAAAGATTTGCGTGCATGTCCTCAACAATTACAATTGTAACCATAGATAGGAAAGCACAGTACTAGATTTTTGTTAACATTGATTTTATTTACAGAGAGAGAGAGGAGGAGAGGCAGAGAAAGAAGTCTTTTATCCACTGGTTCACTTCCCAAATGGCCCCAACAGCCAAGGCTGGGTCAGGCTGAAGCCAGCAGCTTCATTTGGGTTTCCCTTGTGGGTGTCAGGGGCCCCAAGCACTTGCGCCACCTTTTTCTGCTTTCCCAGATGCACCAGAAGGGAGTTGGATTGGAAGTGGAGCAGCCAGAACTAGAACTGACACCAAATGGGATGCTGCCATGACAGGTGGTGGCTTAACCTGCTATACCACAGCACCAGCCTCGAAACCAGATATTTCTAAATGATCTATGGATTCTATGTCATTGGTATCATCTCTTCCCAAATAAGCACTAACTTGTTATAAAGATCACTAATTTATTTTTTATTCATTGTTCATTTATTTTCATTCATTGTTATTGATTCATTAAATTATACTCTTTTATTTCTTAGAAAGATGTCTATTTTGCTGAGAAAAAAAATTCTCTCGGAAGTCGTTGCCCAAAATGAGTTTTACTCCTTAATATTTCATTATCTCTAATTGTATTTCTTTAAATATTTGAAAATAAATATAAATTCCTCAAATGTTTCTTTATCTTAGTAAAAAAGCGACAAGACCAGTGAAAAGACACAAAGTCATGCTTTTCTTATTTCAGTTAATTGCATTTCCTCACTGTTCTGCTTATTTTTCTTCTCACTGGTTTTCCAGGTGCATGAGCAGGGAGCTGGATGGGAATTGGAGCAGTTTTACTTGCGATAGTACTTTAAACTGAAGCTTCTGCATGGTGTGACCATGCAATGGATTTGATATCTGAACACAAAATGTCAAATTCAAATAGATTGTCAAAATAAATTGGAGAGAAATTGTTTCAGGATCCTTGAAGTCTGTTAAATATATTTCCAGATTTGGAGAATAATAAAACTTGAGAATAGAGTAGGGATGGTTTTTGAACACTTTAATTTGTTGAGAACAGATGGGATTGTTTTAGAGTTTGCATTCTATGGACACATGGGTGTGAGAACAAAGGTCAGTAGAATGAGGCTTGGGGTTAATCAAGAAAGGCCTGAAAATGGGGAAACAAATCTACATAGTCAAGAAACAAGTATTCATTATCTCAGATAGAAGGAACAGTAAGAGGAAGTGTTTCATGTAGGGGCTCTCTGTCTCAAAAACAACCCCAGAATATGTTTTTTTTTAATAGAAAATAATAATAATAATAATAATAATAATAAAAACTAGCTTTAAGCATCAGCCATCCTGGACTACCTTACCAGATTTTCAGTGAATTACTTCAAACAAGAATTTTTCTGTCATTTTTCAGTCTTTCCTACACGTATTTTGCCACAAAGTGAGGAACCCATATACCTCATACATTTTTATGTTGACAATATTTTGGTACATTAGTTACATAGCTAGTTTATAATTTTACATTATTTTCCCTAATGAAGATATATTTCATGACCTTTACCATTCATGAGTTTGCTTTATTTATTATTTTGTTGATTTACATCATAAATGGTTCTAAACTTCCTGAGCACTAAAACTTATACTCATGCCACACATTTTTTTAAAGAGTCCTGTTTACTAAATATTTATAATTCATTTATCAATTCTCTTTTAAATATTTATTTTTATTTATTTGAAAGGCAATTACAGAAAGAGAGAAACGGAGAGAGAAAGATCTTCCATCCACTGGTTCACTCCTCAAATGGGTGTAATGGCCAGGGCTGTGACAGGCAAAAACAAGGAGCTAGGAGCCAGGCACCTCCTCCAGGTCTCCTACTTGGGTCATCTTCCACTGGTTTTCCAGGTGCATGAGCAGGGAGCTGGATGGGAATTGGAGCAGCCTGGACTTGAACCTGTGCCAACAGGGGATCCCAGTGTTGCAGCGCCTGCCCTCATTTTTAAATTCTCTCTCTCTCTCTCTCTCTCTCTCTTTTTTTTTTTTTTTTTGACAGGCAGAATGGACAGTGAGAAAGAGAGAGAGAGAAAGGTCTTCCTTTTTTTTTTTTTTTTTTTTTTTTTTTTTCCGTTGGTTCACTCCCCAATGACCGCTGCGGCTGGCGTGCTGCGGCCGGCGCACTGCATTGATCTGAAGCCAGGAGCCAGGTGCTTCTCCTGGTCTCCCATGCGGGAAATGTGATACTCCAGGATCTTTCCCTTAATAACTGAGGAAAAATGATGCACAGCAATACATATATCATCTGTTCTTTCATTAAGCTGTTAGAGGAAGTGGTAGACACAATTTGGAAGATTAGTTTCTGGTAGCCTTTTCTCACGATGTGCTTAGTTTAAAAGTGTATTTTTAAGATAAGATAAGGGCCACTCAAAATTCTCCTTATTTTAGTTCATCAAATTAAGTTATGGCATTTTGAAAAATCAGAATAGAGAAAATTTTCTCTTTGTTTGGTGGAATAGCTCATTTTTCTTCAAACAATCTTTGAAGAGGCATAGCTAAAAATTGTGTGAATGGCATTCAATCCTCTATGTGAAGTGACTCCAAGCTACCTATGGCTAAAGACATCTTTCAGAGAAGTAAGCTACAGCTCATATCTTGGCTCTCCTATTCTTTTTTTCTAAGATTTAATTTATTTATTTGAGAGGTAGAGTTATAAACAGAGAGAGAGAAAGAGACAAAGAGAAAGGTCTTCCATCAGCTGGTTCACTCCCCAAATGGCTGCAACAGCGAGAGATGAGCAGATCCAACGCCAGAAGCCAGGAGCCTCTTCCATGTCTCCCATGTGGGGGCAGGGGCCCAAGGAATTGGGCCATCTTCTACTGCTTTCCCAGGCCATAAACAGAGAGTTGGATTGAAAGAGGAGCAGCTGGAACATGAATTGGCGCCTATATGGTTGCCAAACAACAGGCCTGGCCTATTATGCCAAACCACCAGCCCAGCTTTCCATTCTTTAATTTGCTTCCACCAAGACTAGTCTTCAGAACAGCACTTTGCCAGTGACCATGTCTCCAGACTGTCTCAATAAGTCTGAAAATAAGCAAGGAAACTTGGATAATTTTTCAATCTGATTTATTACAGTCCAACTGAATAATAAGCATAGCAATCCAGCAATCCAGTGTGAAAGTAATATTCAGACTGCTGAATTATTTTTCTTATATGTATATCAAATCACAATTTTAAAAATATGGAGTTATGAAATATTCTTTAGTATTAGAATGCATATAATTTTTCAAATTAATATTGAATCATTTTTCAAATTAATATTGAATCATTAGCCTTTTTTTTCTTATCAGACTTGCCCTAAATGGTGGAGTTAGAAATGTGCCAGGGGATTCCAATTCAATCCCATCAAGATTGCATGTACCAATACCATCTCACTAGTCCAAGTGATCAATTTCAGTCCACAATTGATCACACTGATAGGTCTAAGAGTCAAAGGGATCACACAAACAAGACTAGTGTCCGTGAATACTAACTGATAGAATAAAAAAGGGAGAGAACTATCCAACATGGGAAGTGGGATACACAGCAGACTCATAGAATGGTAGATGTCCTAAATAGCACTCTGGCCTCAGAATCAGCCCTTAAAGTATTTGTATATGACTGAAGAACCCATAAGAGTATTTTAGGCATGGAAAGCCAAGACACTCTGGCAAAAAAAAAAAAAAAAAAAAAAACACCTAAATGAAAGATCTCTGCATGTGAGATCACAGTAGAAAGAACGGGCCATCAAAGAAGGAGGTACCTTTCTCTGAAGGGAGGAGAGAACTTTCACTTTGACTATGACCTTCTCTAAATAAGATCGAAGTCAGCGAACTCAAGAGGCTTCCATAGCCTTGGAAACTCATAACAAGAGCCTAGGGAGATTTCTGACGCCCTAAACAAGAGTGTCAAATTGTTAAGTCAATAACAGGAGTCACTGTGCACTTACTCCTCATGTGGGATCTCTGTTCTTAATGTGTTGTCCAATGTGAATTAATGCTATAACCAGTACTCAAACAGTATTTTACACTTTATGTTCTGTGTGGGTGCAAACTGATGAAATCTTTACTTAATATATAGTAAATTGATCTTCTGTATATAAAGATAATTGAAAATGAATCTTGATGTGAATGGAATGGGAGAGGGGGCGGGAGATGGGAGAGGTGCAGGTAGGAGGGAAGTTACGGGGGGGAAAAGCCATTGTAATCCATAAACTGTACTTTGGAAAATTATATTTACTAAATAAAAGTTTTTAAAAAAGAGGATTTAAAACTAGAAAAAAATATTGAATCATTACTCTGGCAACTTTGAGTTGCTGGTATTATGATAATAAGAACATTCTTCATCTTCTTTTCAGGAAGCCCTATTCAATTTTGCTTAAAATACTAATAATATAGAAAATGAATTACATAGTAATCGCTGTGAAATATATTCTAGTTTTATGCATCTCAAGATCCCTAATAATGTCCTATGATAAGATCACATAATTGTTTCATATTTTTCCTTGATATAAATAGTGCAAGTAAATATGGAAGTCTTTTTTTAAAGATTATTTCTTATGAGGTACTAAGAAAATAGCATTTGGGGCCAACACTGTGGAAAAGAAGGTTAAAGCCCTGGCCTGCAGCGGCATTACACATAGGCACCTGTTCCAGCCCTGGCTCCTCCACTCCAATCCAGCTCCATGATAATATGCCTGGGAAATCAGAGGAGGAGGGCCTAAGTTCGTGGTCTCCTGCAACCTCGTAGGACACCTAGAAGAAGCACTTGGCTTGATGGGCTAAGTTCCAGCCATTGTGGCCATTTGTGGAGTGAACAAACAGATAGAAGACTTCCCTTTTTCTCTGTGTCTCTACCTCTCTGTAACTCTGTCTTTCAAACAAATAAAATTTTTAAAAAGAAAATGCTTTAATATTGAAATCATTTTATACATTTTCAGATTGTTTTCCAGAGTTTTAAGCAGCAGTAAAAGAAAAACCTCCTTGTAATAATCACATTATATTACAGATGACTTCTCAGTGATTATTGTGACAGGACTATGGAGAATAAGTTGAAGAAGGTAAGGATAATGTCTATATTAAAAGTAATAGATTTTATTCAATAATTGAAAGGAAAAATGATAATAACCTTGTCTAAATTAGTGGGAATTCTAAAGGAAAAAGGTTGAGGAAAAGATCACTGGTCTTCAATTTAATTCTTATGTCTTCTTATGGAAAAGCAGGAGTCATCTATGTCTTTAAACAATAATGGCTGTCCTATTTCTGAGGTAAGGGGTAACACGCCTGAAATGCAGTGCACACAGAATGAAAATTATTGTTTTAACACCTATGAAGAAATGGAGGAGAGAAGTAAAGGAAAATGATTGAATTGCTGCTCAATCTTTTGATTGGAGAACCAAATCCAAGCGTAAGATTTAAAAAAAATAAATAAGTTAAAGGGATCTGACAAGCATGATTTCTTCTAACCACAAGGGCAACAAAAGTATTTTCCTTATACATTATCAACTCAACCAGTAAGAAAGAGGTAGCTTGAATAGGAAACTTTCAAAGAGAAAATAATATGCTAAGACAGCACACAACTTCATTCAGGTGTTTATAGGCAAAATTAAGAACATCTCCAAACAGAGAAAGGGCCATTGTCATAAATACCTTTAAAGATTTTTCTGTCCAAATCCAAAAATAATCTGTAACTAAAATTCAGATAGGGTACTTGATAGACCTTCAAGGCTAAAATTGCACAGAAATACTCAATGTGAATTCCTCTTTAGACTTAGATAATTTTAGAGCTAAATTTAGCAGTGGTATATTCCAATTATTTTAAAAAAGTAACTAGGCATTACCTAGTTATTGCATTATATCACATTTTGTAATACAACACAGAAAGTGTTATATCACATTTTCTATAACATATCAGTTCTTTAAAAATACAAGTCAAGTAAGTGCTTAATGATTGTAAGTTCTTAGAATTTTAAAAAAATCATATTTCCTGGGGAATCAAGAAAAATGAACTGTGTTGTGTTCTCTATCATACTATTTCAGGTTTGCAAAAAAACAAGTGTTTGACCCAAAAAGTCCTCAAATCCAAATTATTCTATTTCTCTTGCTAACATATGCCTAAAATGTAATCATGTTGCCTAGAAAATAATTAGAAATAAAAATAAATCATCTAGATTTCTGAATGTGAGCCATTCTAACCGGGGTGAGGTGAAACCTCATTGTGGTTTTGATTTGCATTTCCCTGATTGCTAGTGATCTTGAACATTTTTTCAAGTACCTGTTGGCCATTTGGATTTCCTCTTTGGAAAAATGTCTATTGAGGTCCTTGGCCCATCTCTTCAGTGGGTTGTTTGTTTTGATGTTGTGGAGTTTCTTGATTTCTTTGCAGATTCTGGTTATCAATCCTTTATCTGTAGCATAGTTTGCAAATATTTTTTTCCCATTCTGTCGGTTGCCTCTTCACTTTCCTGACTGTTTCTTTTGCAGTAAAGAAACTTCTCAATTTGATGCAATCCCAAATGTTAATTTTGGTTTTGACTACCTGTGCTTCTGGGGTATTTTCCAAGAAGTCTTTGCCTGTACCTACATCTTGCAGGGTTTCTCCAATGCTCTCTAATAATTTGATGGTTTTGGGTTATAGATTTAAGTCTTTAATCCATGTTGAGTGGATTTTTGTGTAAGGTGAAAAGTAGGGGTCTTGCTTCATGCTTCTGCACGTGGAAATCAATTCACAATAGCTAAGACCTGGAACCAACCCAAATGCCCATCAACAGTAGACTGGATAAAGAAATTATGGGACATGTACTCTATAGAATACTATACAGCAGTAAAAAACAATGAAACCCGGTCATTTGCAACAAGATGGAGGGATCTGGAAAGCATCATGCTGAGTGAATTAAGCCAGTCCCAAAGAGACAAATATCATTTGTTTTCTCTGATCAGTGACAACTAACTGAGCACAGCAGACTCATAGAGGATGTCCTAAACAACACTCTGGCCTCAAAATCAGCCCTTAAGGCATTCGGATCTGGCTGAAGAGCCCATGAGAGTATTGTAGGCATGGAAAGCCAAGACACCCTGGGGGAAAAAAAAAAAAGAAGAAGACCTAAATGAAAGATCTCTGTGGGTGATATCACAGTGGAAAGAACGGGCCATCAAAGAAGGAGGTACCTTTCTCTGAAGGGAGGAGAGAACTTCCACTTTGACTATGACCCTGTCGGAATAAGATCAAAGTTGGCGAACCTTAAAGGCTTCCATAGCCTTGGCAACTCATGACTACAGCCTAGGGAGATTACTGACGCCCTAAACAAGAGTGTCAAATTGTTAAGTCAGCAACAGGAGTCACTGTGTACTTACATCCCATGAGGGATCTGTCCTTAATGTGTTGTCTAATGTGAAGTGATTCTATAACTAGTGCTAAAAAAGTATTTTTACACTTTGTGTTTTTGTGTGGGTGCAAACTGATGAAATCTTTACTTAGTATATACTGAATCAATCTTCTGTATATAAAGATAATTGGAAATGAAAAAAAAAACTGGTGTTAAATTAGAAATTGCATAGAAAATTAATTAATTTTTTAAAAAAGATCATGTAGGATCTCTGTCTTTAATGTGCTATACACTGTTATTTAATGCTATAACTAGTACTCCAACAGTATTTTTTCACTTTGTGTTGCTACATGGGGGCAAACTGTTGAAATCTTTACTTAATATATACTAAATTGATCTTCTGTATATAAAGAGAATTGAAAATGAATCTTGATGTGAATGGAAGGGGAGAGGGAGCGGGAATGGGGAGGGTTGGGGTGGGAGGGAAATTATGAGGGAAGAAGCCATTGTAATCTATAAGCTGTACTTTGGAAATTTATATTCATTAAATAAAAGTTAAAAAAATAAATCTCGTAAACAATCAGTGTTACAGAAAAATTTTAAATGATGGTATATTAAATTTCTGGAAAATGTAGCAGAGAATGGACCAAATGTTTTGGCCCATTCCACCCTCATGGGAAACCCAGTTGAAGTTTCTGCCTCATGACTTTGCCTAGCCCAACCATGGACATTACGTCATTTGAGGATTGAACCAGCAGGTGGATGATATTCTCTTTCTCTCTCTCTCTCTCTCTGTAATTCTATCTATGTCTATCCTTCTCTGGGTAACTCTGACTTTCAAGTAAATAATAAATATATTTCTTAAAACGAAAGGGGCTGATGCTGTGGTTTAGTGAATAAAACCACTGCCTGCAGTGCTGGCATCACATATGGGTGCTGGTTAGAGTTCCAGCTGCTCCACTTCTGACCCAGGTCTCTGCTATGGCCTGGGAAAACGGAAGATGGACCAACTGTTTTGGGCTCCTTGTTCCCACGTGGGAGACCCAGAGGAAGCTCCTGGCTCCCGGCATTGGATCGATGCAGCTCTGGACATTGCGTCCATTGAAAAGTGAACCATCAGATAGAAGGTTCTCTCTCTCTCTCTCTCTCTCTCTCTCTCTCTCTCTCTCTCTGACTCTGCCTCTCTGTAATAAATAAATCTTTAAAAACAAAACAAGAATAGAAGATGGGGCTGGCCTTAAGGCAAAGCAGGTAATGCTACTGCCTGCTATGCCAGAACCCTCTGTGGGCGCTAGTTTGTGTTACAGCTGATCTTCTTCTGACCCTCTTCTCTGCTAATGGCCCAGGAAAAGCAGCAGAAGATGATCCAAGTCCTTGGGCACCTCCACAAGGGAGGCCCAGATGAAGCTCCTGGCTCCTGACTTCAGCCTGGCCCAGTGCAGGCCATTGTAGCCATCTGGGGACTGAACCAGCAGACGGAGGATTTTTTTGTGTGTCTTCCTCTGTCTCTGTAACTCTTTCAAATAAACTAATCTTTAAAAAATCTTAAGGAAATTCAGAACTCTGACTGCATATTTGAATGTTTTATTGATGAAGATACACACATGGTAGAATATTTTCCAGTTAACTGAACATTCTCTGAAACTAGTAACAATAATAATTCAAGTACATTAATATAACTAAAAAAAAATCAGGTAAAGTAAAAGTACCAAAAACAAAGAATCCAGAATCAAACAAGCCAAACATAAAATTAGTAAAAATCTTTGTGTGAAGAAACACTGGAAATCAGAACATTTTTTCTTGTGAATAATCTATATAAATTTTAGAAACACATAGTTTTGGAGATTCTTCACATTAGAAGCAGGCAAAAGAAGCTATTTTAGTCCTTTAATGTTTATGATAAGCTATTTGGTTTCTAATACTGATGTTTATCATTTCAACATTAGACAACAGTCAAATTTACCAGGTAAGATTCTCCTTTGCAAGGACAATACATTTTTAAGTTTAGATTCACAAACAGTACATCTTCAATTTGCATGTACTACCTGATGTACAGTACTTGAGTTCAGAGGAGAAGGTATGCCTGTTAATTAAAATGTCAGCAATTGTTTTTGATGCAATGGCATTTCTTTCTTTTTCTACTTCATTTCTGACTTTTAACACTTCTTGCCTATAAAAAGATGGCATTTCAGGGGCTATTCATACTGACATTTCATTAGCTCTTAGATTTAGACAATGTTTCACAGATAATTTAAGTTCTACTCTGATCTACATTCCCTTTGCTTCGAGCCCAATAGTAGTTATGTTCTGTAACTCAGCTCTTGAAATTTTCTCTTCTGTCCTTTGCAGAACCAGCTGTTCTCACTAACCTAGGCTATCATCTTTACACTGGTGACCACAGTTCTAAATCTCTGCTATTCTCCTGATTTTTCAGCTGCATCAGGCAATTGCATTAGTAGCTACACAACTATCAATTAGAACGCAGTAGGTCAGAAGCAAGAATTATTGCTTTCTTCATAAAATACTTCTGTTTCCTATTTGAGTTTCTCTTGGTTGCATCCTCATTCTTCCAACACATAAGTTGAATATACAAATTCACTTTTTACTCATCATTTTCCTTTGGATTTTACATGTATTCAACTTCTGGAATATATATCTTACGTCTCTTCTTTCTCCACCTTCACTCCTCTGATTCTACTCTGAATTGTAACTCTGCACAGTAAGATTTAGGAAAGGGGTTGTTCAATGATATATCATTCTTTAGGATTCTATCATTTCAAAAGATTCTGCTGGCATTGCTAGAATAATCTGCCTAAACTGCCTATTATGCTATATTACTGTGTTCTCCAAAATTTGCGAAGACTATTTCCCCACTGTTAGATTCAAACAACCTCACATCATCTGTATTATTCCTTTTCTATTTTCCTATACTCTCACTTATTCTCTATTTCCTGACTAGAATTTTGTGTGTGTGTGTGTTGGACTTGAATTCATTCCTGTTTTTTTTTTCTATCCAAATGCTAGCAATTCTTTTTTTTTTTTATTTGACAGATAGAGTTAGACAATGAGAGAGAGAGACAGAGAGAAAGGTCTTCCTTATGTTGGTTCACCCCCTAAATGGCCGCTATGGCCGGCGCGCTGCAGTGATCCGAAGCCAGAAGCCAGGAGCTTCTTCCTGGTATCCCATGTGGCTGTAGGGTCCCAAGCACTTTGAACATCCTCCACTGCCTTCCTGGGCCACAGCAGAGAGCTGGACTGGAAGAGGAGCAACTGGGACTAGAACCCAGCACCCATATTGGATGCCTGCGCAGCAGGTGGCGGATTAACCAAGTGAGCCACAGCACCAGCCCCCTCCTAGTAATTCTTTAATAGCTTTCTATTACTATCTCCCCTTGAGACTTGCTTCTTTGATATCCTAAATTCTGGTAAGGGACACATTTGTTCACTTTCTGGTTGCTTTTAATGCACAAAACTCATAGAATAATTTACACATTAATTTGTATCACTTACTAATGTGTTGACTTGTTTGTTCCTGAAGAGTCCATGAATGTCCATCTAATGCCCTCTGATTTATGTAACTCAGTTGACTCCATTGGAACTGAGAGATCAGCATTGTTAATGTTGCTTTCACTTTGCATTGTTGTTCTTTTATTGAAATCCCATAGCAAATTCCAAGTAGGTGTTGAAATAATTTAAAATATTGGTAGTCACATGATTTTCTCTGATTCAGATATTGTTTAACAAAATTCACAAGCACAATTCTTTTACAAGGCATTAAAACCAATGATAACTGTGAAAATATATTTTGATTTTGAAGACAGGATTCAGTAGCTGATCTAAGATGACACAGCCAAAATGCCAGTGCTGATATTTTATGACAATCAGTCTATAATTAGAATCTGTGTTCATAATCACCATATTATACTCAATAGTGAGAGCTTGTCGAGGCTGGTGCTGTGGCCTATTAGGTGAAGCCTCCACTCTCAGTGCCAGCATCCCACAAGGGTGCCAGTTTGAGACACAGCTGCCCCCCTTCCAATCCAGATCTCTATGGTCTTGGAAAGCACAATGCAAGATGGCCCAAATCTTTGGGCCTCTGCACCTGTGTGGGAGACCCAGAAGCAGCTCCTGGATCCTGGCTTTGTATCAGCCCAGCAACCATTTGGGGAGTGAACCAGAGGATGGAATATTTATCTCTCTCTGCCTCTGCCTCTGTAAATTTACCTTCCAAATAAATAAATCTTTTAAAAAAGTTTGTCAGAAATGAACATATACATGTTTTTAAATATTCAGGAAAAATTTTTATAGAATAATATTTGAGCTTGGTGCTTAACATACTCTGATTATTATGTCTCACTAATGATTTTATTTTAAGACAAAAAAGCCAGATGATGATAATCCATTAAAATAAACTAGTATGACTATGAAGCTAAACAATTAAGCATACTTCTGAAAAAAAGGAGTTAATGAAAGTTGAATGTGAATTTAGAGCAAGACTGCAGGAAATGTGAGCATTTGTGAAGCACTTTTTTTTTTCTTTTCACTTTTTCTTATGGTCGATTTTGTTTCTCCAAATCTGTGGCTAAACTTACTATCTATCCTTAAATATTTCTTCATGAAAAGCCCTCAGTTTTATTTTAACTGGAGAAGATGTATTGTTAATTTATTTGTTCATTTTTATCAACATAAAAATTAAAAGTGAGCATTAAGCAAACATTTAGAATTCAGATAATCAGTGAGTAAATGTTTTCCCTAAAATGTGAATAATGGCAGGATTTCCTAATTGAGTACTAAGTTCAAAATAGGAAGTGTTACCTTTTAGGGAAATGAAATATGTCAATATGCAAAGGTAAGAAATAAGTCTTTCTACTTGATAAATAAATTATGGGATATGCACTCTATAGAATACTATACAGCAGAAAAAGAATGAAATCCAGTCATTTGCAATAAAATGGAGAAATCTGGAAAACATCATGCTGAGTGAAATAAGTCAGTCCCAAAGGGACAAATATATGTTCTCCCTGATGTGCGACAACTAAATGAGCACCAAAAAGGAAACCTGGTGAAGTGAAATGGACACTATGAGAAACAGTGGCTTGATCAGCCCTTGTCCTGACTGTCGAGGAACAACTTACTATTTTATTCCTTTTAGTATTTTTTTGTTCTACTTAATATCATTGTTTGAACTTTTTAACACAAAATTATTCTTAGGTGTTTAAATTTAACTGAAAAGTATTCCTTGTTAGATATAAGAGTGGGAATAAGAGAGGGAGGAGATGTACAGTTCGGCACATGCTCACATGGACTTACCCCTAATGGTAGAGGTAGAAACGTGCCAGGGGATTCCAAATCAATCCCATTAAGGTGGCATGTACCAATGCCATCTCACTAGTCAAAGTGATCAATATCAGTTCATAATTGGTCATAATGATGGGGTCACATAAACAAGACTAGTGTCTGCTAATACTAACTGATAGAATTAAAAAGGAGGGAACGATCCAACATGGAAAGTGGGATACACAGCTGACTCATAGAACAACAGATGTCCTAAACAGCTCTCTGGCCTCAGAATCAGCCCTTAAGGCATTTGGGTCCAGATTAAAAGCTCATGAGAGCATTTCAGGCATGGAAAGCCAAGACTACTGTGGCAAAAAAAAAAAAAAAAAATCTAAATGAAAGATCTCTATGAGTGAGATCCCAGCAGAAAGAACAGGCCATCAAAGAAGGCGGTACCTTTCTCTGAAGGGAGGAGGAAACTTCTGCTTTGACTATGGCCTTGTCTAAATAAGATCAGAGTTTGTGAACTCACGAAGCTTCCATAGCCTTGGCAGCTCACGGCAAGAGCCTCAGGTGATTAGTGATGTGATAAATAAGAGTGTCAATTGTTAAATCAACAACGGGAGTCACTGTGCACTTACTCCCCATGTAGGATCTCTGTCCTTAATGTGTTGTACTATGCAAATTAATGGTAAAACTACTACTCAAACAGTACTTTTTACTTTGTGTATCTGTGTGGGTACAAACTGCTGAAATCTTTACTTAGTATATACCAAGTTGATCTGTATATAAAGATAATTGAAAATGAATCATGATGAAGAATGGGATGGGAGAGGGATTGGGAGATGGGATAGTTGTGGGTGGGATGAATATTATGGGGGGGAAAGCTGCTATAATCCAAAAGTTGTACTTTCAAAATTTACATTTATTAAATAAAGGTTTAAAAAAGAAATAAGTCTTTCTGTAGGTTGCAGTTGTGAGTGAAGGCAGAAATACATGAGAGTGAAGACAGAATGAACAAAGGATTTTGAGAATTTCTCTTAAGAGAGTGGTACTCAATCCTAAATATGATGTGAGGCTGCCAGATGGATTTCACTGATCCAGCTAAATTTTCTACAGTGATTACTCCAAGTTTATAATGAAAAAGTATGTCAAATTAGGTAAATAGGAACACAACAGGATTAAAAGAGAGGATCTTATAGAAATGTATGTTAAATGATGGTGATTGGTGCAGTATCTTTGTATTTATAATGAAGAACAATAAAGATCTAGAGAATGATAGAGTACTGTAAAGCCTAATGATGGACTGGATGTTTCAATAACAGATAGAAATTCTGATTCAGTAACTGATTGTGATGGCACCACATCTCAACACACTGAATGGACAACAGGGTTAGAGATTTTGACTTTCTTAAAAAAAATGAAATTAACTTCAAGATGTAATGACTTTGAACAGCCCTGTCTTGACTGTTGGTTGTGTGTGCACAAATTGTTGAGCTTTTTATTTAGTATAGAGTTGTTCTTCTGTGTATAAAGTTAGTCAAAAATGGATTTGAATGGAGAATGGGACTGGGAATGAGATAGAGAGGAGGAGAAGGGGTGGGAGTGTGGGTGGGAGGGCAGGTATGGTGGGAAGAATCACTATATTCCTAAAGCTGTATTTATGAATGCATGAAGTTTCTTTGGAAAAAAATAAATTTTGACTTTCAAATGTTTGTGGAGATTCCTAATATATGATATATTGATAAGGAGTGGAAAGAGTGGATGGATCTGTACATTTCTGAATACTTCTTATGATAATGCAAGTAAATGTGATTACCTAAGTGCATTTAAGTAAAAAACAAGATTAAATCCCAGATAAAATCTGTTTTAAAACAGAAGGCAATGAACAGATGCTTTCTAAAATGGATGGAATGGAGCTGTAACAGTAAGAATGAAAATCAAAAATCAGGAGGAATTAGAGTCAAGAAAAGTGATTTTATGATAAATCCTATTTCCCTCAAGAGAAATGCAAGCATATTCTGTTGAAATAATTATAAGAGATAGCAAAGCAATGACAGAATCAACAGCAATTTGGGACTCTCTCATTTCCATCACTGTCCCAGTCCATACTGGTAGTATTTTTTTTTTTTAGATTTATTTTGTTCATTTGAAAGGCAGAGTTAGAGAGAGAGAGAAAGAGAAAGTCTTCCATCTGCTGGTTCACTACCCAGATGGCTGCACTGGTTGGAGCTGTGCAGATCCCAAGCCAGGAACCAGGAGCTTCTTCTGGGTCTCCAATGCAGATGCAGGGGCCCAAAGACTTGGGCCATCTTCTCCTGCTTTCACAGGCCATATGCAGAGAACTGGATCAAATTGGAGCAGCCAGAAATCAAAGTGGCGCCCATATGGGATGCTGGAACTGCAGGTGGTGGTTTTACCTGCTACACCACAGCGCTGGCCCCAGTGGTAGCATTCTTTAGTTATCTTATAATAAGTCTTGGATATGACAGCATAGTTTTACAAAAAATGGGCACATCAACCTGATACATGAATTTTAGGTTAGTTTTCCATTATGGTACATGACAAATTTTACTGCCTTACATCACTCTTTCTACTTTCTAATCATGCTTCCAAAATAATGCAATCACAATTTCTTGGTTTAGTGTGTGTTGTTTGTTCTTTGTAAGTATTATATACTGTGTCTGTATAAATAATTCCTCACTGTCAATTCAGGTGTACCATGATTAAGTCCCCTTTTTTATTGAAATTTCTGTTTCTGTAGTCATTAATAATTCTTTTTTATTTGCTTAGTTTTCTTTAAACCCACAAGTGTATTAGCCATCACAGTCTAATGACATTACAAAATCCACTCTTATGTTTAATTGCTTTCATCTGAAGCTATTTTGGAAGTTTCTTCGACTTGCTGTGTTCTGAAATACTGGATCTTTGTGTGTTTTGTTACAATTTGGAAAGTGTTTCACAGGCCTACTCTTTGTTCTATTTTTTGTGCCTTCACGAGGGTTTATTCTGGAAATATAGTTTAAATTTTATTTTATAATGTATTTACTGATTTCCTTTTATAGCAATTAAATAATTTATAGTAATTTTATAAATTTATGGCAAATTATAGCAGTTTAATAATATACTGAAAATGCTGTGCATGTTTGCATCTCATTGTTTTCTGTGATGTCTCTCTCCTGACTTTATAACCTGCTGCCCCTGTACCTCCATTCTTTATGAAATGAATTCCAATATGGGATGCAGGTATTGCAAGCAGCAGCTAAATCCTCAACGCTAAAACACTGGTCCTACCAACATTTCTTTTTTTAATTATTTTTTTATTTTTTAACTTTTATTTAATGAACATAAATTTCCAATGTACAGCTTATGGATTACAAAGGCTTCCCCCTCCCATAACTTCCCTCCCACCTGCAACCCTCCCCTCTCCCGCTCCCTCTCCCCTTCCATTCACATCAAGATTCATTTTCAATTCTCTTTATATACAGAAGATCAATTTATTATATATTAAGTAAAGATTTCAATAGTTTGCACCCACATAGAAACACAAAGTGAAACATACTGTTTGAGTACTAGTTATAGCATTAAATTGCAATGTACAGCACATTAAGGACAGAGATCCCACATGAGAAGCAAGTGCACAGTGGCTCCTGTTGTTGACCCAACAAATTGACACTCTAGTTTATGGCGCCAGTAACCACCCTAGGCTCTCGTCATGAGTTGCCAAGGCTATGGAAGCCTTCCAAGTTCACCGACTCTGTTCATATTTAGACAAGGTCATAAAAGACAGGGTGAGGATAGTAACCAATGATCCTAAGAGTGGCAACAAGCATAAAACAAGTATAAAACATATGATGCAGAGATTCAGCTCACACGAATTAAAATGTATCTTTGATTAATTTTAGCAGCTTAAATTTATGGACAATCTTATCTATAAGCCAATTAAAATAAAATTCTTAATAAAATTTTCCCATGTGGACATACAATATGTACACACATATAACATAACATAATAGACCAATATAGCAATTTTAATAATAGCTTTTAAGATCTTTAACTCTTTTTGTAGATTGCCAATTGATTTGAATTTCTTTTTGTTTTTAGTAACCTCAGTTAACCATACTTTCTCTCAGTTGGTACTGTTAATACATTATTGGCTTCATCTGTTTACAGAGCCATCCCAAAGTACTGAATACAATAGAAGTGGCTGGAAAAAGTCCATAGGAACCTATAGGAGGACAGCTAAACACAGAACCAACAACGCTTTAGTTTTATGAGCAGCAAATCATATATCACTGTGGATGACAAAAGACTTTAAGTTGCCATGTTTAAAATTATAAACTCATCAACCAACAAGAGGCACTTGCTTACTTCACAGCATTTTTGAAAGCACCTGCAGGATTTTATAAGTATTTAACCCTTTAGGCCTCTGGGGCTTTCTCATTAAGATAACTATCATGTCTAGTAACACAAGATCATTAGACTTTTTAATTCTCAGACACTTGTATTAATAGCATTTTCCATCATAGAAACTTAAAATTTATTACCATGTCACATCTTGACAGTACTTCTAATATAATCCAAATAGCCTGATTAGTTGGTGTCTCTATAAGATGAGAGACATAGGTCCTTCGATTTTTTAGTTGGGCCCAAACTGGAAAAACCAAAGTCCAAGATTTACCACCAACATTTCTTACTCATCTCCAATTTATGCTACCAGGTTTTTGTCAGCCTATTGCTCAAGAGGATTTAATGTTAAATGCTTCAAGTTTACTCTCTTCATTTCTTTGCTCAAATGTTTATTTCCTTTTATGAGAGAGAAAGGGGATGGAGGGTGAGAGAGAGAGAGAGAGAGAGATTGATTTTTCATCAACTGATTCATTCCCCAATCCCCAAAACAGATTGAAGCTGGCAGCCCAGAACTATTTTCAGGTTTCTTATAGGGGTGACAAGTACTCCAGTACTTGAGCCATCACTGTTGCCTCCCTGATGGCAGAGAGGCAGGACTTGAACCTGACCACTCCAATATGGGATGCAGACCTCCAGGATGGTGTCTTAACTGCTGCACCAAACACCCTCCCTCCTGCTGCATTTCTACAAGTACAATTATTATCTGTTCACTTACTCTCAGTCTTCATCCACAGTGATGTAGGCTTGGCTTACAATCATCTCCAAGTTTCATCGAAGTTTCTACTTATTTTTCTGTTCTCTCGGTTTGAGATGACTGGTAAAGAAAGTTGGAGTATATCTTTACTTCTCCAGATATAGTTTTGTATTTGTTGTAAATGCACTGAAAACTTTTTGAAGGGAACGTTAGACTGATAATATAAAAGAGAAGTGATATAAGTCAGATATACAGAAAGACAAATAACATACATTTACTTCCAACTCTGTCCTCGCCCCATTCTGTGTGCGGGTGTCCAGGTGTCTATGGTATGAATACCATAGTATTTGGTATACTGATACTGATAAATGTTTTCACTGAATTATGGCCTTACATAATAATAGTATACTCCTCTGCACTTATTGTATGATCTTTGTCATGAATCCCATATGATGTCGTTATTAATCTATCTATACCTGTTTTTAAAAAACAGTATATATATATACATATATATATGAAATGCATATATTAAATAAATATATGTATATGAAGTGAATATAGCACATTGTTAAAAATTGATAAACTGGGGCTTACATTGTAGGACAATGAATTTTTCTAATGCTCGTGAGGCTGGCATTCCACATTGGAGTACTTGTTCAGGTCCAGAGTGCTCTGATCCAGCTTTGTGCTAATATGTCTAGGGAGAAGTAGATGGTGACCTGAGTGCTTGTGCCCCTGCCACCTATGGGGGAGACCTGGATTGACCTTACCTGGCCCAGCCCTGATTCTTGTGTACACTTGGGGATTAAACTGGAGAATATAAGAACCCCTCTCTCTCTCTCTCTTCCTCTCTCTTCCTCTCTCTCTCTCTCCTTGCCTCCCTCCCTGTCTCTTTCTCTCCCTCCTCTTCCTCCTCCTCCTGCTCTTCCTCCTTCTTCCTCTCCCTCTGATGCTCTTTCAAATAAATAAAAACACATTTTTAAAAATCATTAAAACCATGTGTACTCATTAAAATAATCAGTTGATGAAAAACTCCTTAAAAAGTAGAGAAAGGTAGAGTATATAAGATTGATGGTATTGGGAAAAAGAAACAAGAATAATGTTAAGAATTCAAGCCAAGGTCAGCGCCTCGGCTCACTTGGCTAATCCTCTGCCTGCGGCGCCAGCACCCTGGGTTCTAGTCCCGATTGTGGCGCCAGATTCTGTCCCGGTTGCTCCTCTTCCAGTACAGCTCTCTGCTGTGGCCCAGGAAGGCAGTGGAGGATGGCCCAAGTGCTTGAGCCCTGCACCAGCATGGGAGACCAGGAGGAAGCACCTGGCTCCTTGCTTCAGATCGGCACAGTGCGCCGGCCATAGCGGCCTTTTGAGGGGTGAACCAATGGAAAGGAAAACCTTTCTCTCTGTCTCTCTCTCTCACTGTCTAAATCTGCCTGTCAAAAAAATTTTAAAAAAAGAATTCAGGCCAAAAGAAAAAAAAAAAAAAAGAAAAGAAAGAAAAGGGCAAGTTCTTCAAAGATAAAGAATTTCTTTGCATTTGATTTTGAATTTAGTATTGTAAAGCATGGAGAATTCTGGATGACATTTCACAAAGATTTCTCTGGTCCTTGAGATGTGAAAGAAAAAGCAAAAGTCTGTGTGCATTCATCAATTTTATCCATTTAAAATGATTGTCGGTTTCGGCCCTTGTTTATACTCCTGTGGAACTGTGGTCTTCCTACTTTGCCTTGGGTTGGAGCTACAATATTCCATTTTATCTGCGCTTCTGGCCTAACCATCCTCCTGGAGATTTCAGACTTGTCGTTCCCACAATCCCATGAGCCATTTGCCTAAATAAATCTTTCTCTTAATATCTACCCTCTCAGGCCGGCGCCGTGGCTCAACAGGCTAATCCTCTGCCTACTGGTGCCGGCACACCGGTCGGGGCGCCAGATTCTGTCCCGGTTGCCCCTCTTCCAGGCCAGCTCTCTGCTATGGCCCGGGAAGGCAGTGGAGGATGGCCCAAGTCCTTGGGCCCTGCACCCAGATGGGAGACCAGGAGAAGCACATGGCTCCTGCCTTCGGATCCCAGTGGCAAAGGAAGACCTTTCTCTCTGTCTCTCTCTCTCACTGTCCACCCCGCCTGTCAACATAATAATAATAATAATAATAATAATAATATCTACCCTCTCTAGAGAAAGCTGACTAACACAGAGACAATAGTAGGCCTGAAACATAATTCACTGTGGTGGGAAATGTTCGGGTCTCCAGAAAAATCAGTTCATGTGCTATTTCAGATCCCAACAGCTCTAATAAAAGTTGGTAGAGTTATGGAATTGTCCCTGATATATGTATAGATAATTAGAGCCTATGAGCAGCACAGTGTGACAAAGACATACAAAATGTCAGCTTGTGAGCAGACAAGTCCAGATGGCTCTGACTTCTTCTCTATAAATCACCTTATAACAAGAGCTTTCAGAAGTGAAAGGATGTTAATGTCAAGTTCAGTTGGTAAGGATGGAAGTGGGCAGTTTCGGGTAGATAAGTGTGTGTGTGACCAAAGTGGAGACAAAAATAAATTTTTCCTTACCAACACTTCTCTATACGTGTGAGTGCATATATCTCTTTCATGTGCTGATTTCATTTCCTTTGGATATTTTCCAGGAGTAGGATAGCAGGGTCATATGGTAAATCGAATTATCCCTGTTAGAAGATGACATGATCCTTTATATAGGGGAACAAAAACACTCCACTAGGAGATTATTAGAACTCATAAGAGCATTCATCAAATTTCCCAGACATAAAATCAATACACACAAAAAGTCATAGCATTCTTATATACCAACAATGCCCTAGCTGAGAAAGAACTTAAGAGATGAGTCCCATTCACAGTAGCTACAAAAAAATGAAATACTTTTGGATAGGTTTAATCAGGGATGTGAAAGTTCTCTACAATGGAAATTACAAAACATTAATGAAGGAAATAGAGGAAAACACATATAAACAAATGGAAAAATCTTCCATGTTCATGGATGGGAAAAATTAATACAATCAACATTTTTATACTACCAAAGAAGTTTACAGATTCAATGTGATTCTATTCAAAATTTTGAGGAGATTCTTTACAGAACTAGATAAAAAGCAGTCTAAAATTTATATGGGAACACAGAAAGCAAAGCTAGAAGCACCATATTACCAAATGACATTTGTAATTTTATAAACAAATTTTACTTGCCAGGATTTCTTTTTTCCCTACCTTTTATCCAAAATATTTTATAGTTGAATTCATTTGTTCAATTTTCCTGAAATATAGCTAAATGGCATATATTTTGAAATTCCAGATAGACAAATATGTTACAATTTGAGAAAAAGTAGAAAAATTGACTATCAGAAACCTTTTTTTTTTCTGTAGATTTTAGAAGTAAGATTAATTTATATTTTCAAAGAGAATGTGAAGTACTTAAGACCTGAAATTAAGAATGCTAATCTGGTAACCATTCAGTAGATAAGAGTAGAGAGAATAAGGTGATGGCCTGACCCATGGAGGAATTAAAGAAGCAGTCCAAGCAACAGATGAAAATATCTGTAATGGAAGCAGATGATAAGAAGCTCATGTGGGTTGACCTCCTAGTTCCTCCTCATGAAAAGCAATTCAGAAGCTGGTGTTGTGGTGCAGCAGGTTAAGCCACCATTTGCAACACCAGAATCCTAGGTCCAAATGCCAGTTCAAGTTCCAACTGCTCCACTTCTGAATCAGCTTCCTGCTAATGGGCCTGGGAAAGCAGTGGACAATAGCTCAAGTATTTGGTCCCATTCCCCTACATGTGGGACAAGGATGGAGTTCCTAGCTGCTGGACTTGGCTTGATCCAGACCTGGGTATTGTGGTCACTTAGGGAATGAAGCAGCAGATGGATTTCTCTCCCCAGATCCCCTCATCTTTATATCTCCCTCTCAAATAAATATATTTTTAAATAGGGACAAAGAAAGGAAAGGGAGGAAGCAAGGAAGGAGGCAAGAAGGCAGAAAAGCAGGAAGGGAGGGAAGGAGGGAGAGACAAAGAGAGGAAAGAAGGGAAGGAGGAAGGGAGGAAAGCAATTCAGTGTTGAGAGAATCAGGCTATTCTTATAGCTGAGTTTATTAAGCCAAATTGTAAAATTGACAATATGTGAGGGGTTTTTTTTTTGTTTATTTTTTTGCTAATTTTATTTTCCATAGCACTACCCATCATACCTCATCACGTGGTGATAAGAACCCTATTTCTCCTCCCTATTAAATCCTGATCTCAGGGCTGGTGCTGTGGTATAGTAGGCTAAGCCTCCGCCTGTAGTGCCAGCATCCCATAAAATCACCAGTTCATTTCCAAGTTGCTCCTGTTCCAATCCAGCTCTCTGCATATGGCCTGGGAAAGCAGTAGAAAATGGCCCAAGTGCTTGGGCCCCTGCACCTATGTGGGAGACCCAGAAGAAGCTCCTAGCTCCTGATTTCAGATTGGCTTATCTCCAGCCATTGCAGCCACTTGGTAGTGAATCAGCAGGTGGAAGACCTATCTCTCTGTCTCTAACTCTCTTTGTCTGTAACTCTGACTCTCAAATAAAACAAATAAAATCTTAAAAAAAATACTAATCTCGGAAAGTATGTGATAAATGCAGTTAATAAAGAATGGATAAGTAGTAAAGAACATTTATTGGATCACACTTGCCAATGCTATGTGCAATTCAGGAAGGATTATTCATGAATTGTACATGATTAGAAGGATCTGAGGAATAATCTGACACGCATATGAAGTGATATGAACATTTGAGGGTGTAGGAAGTCCCTAATATTTCACCTAAAAATATAAGTACACAGGTGAAGGCCTATTTTAGCTGTGAGTGATATATATCGTAATGATAAAGAAAATGGAAAACCAGAAATAGGGGTTATCACTTAACCTACATTTTGAAAAACTTGATTCAATTCTTTAAATCTAATAATCAGCACAATGATTCCTTAATCCTTCTCTGCGTTGAAATTCTGTGTTAGATCCCTAAAAACTTTTAAAATTTATGATTTAGGGGCTATAGACCAAGTATTAGAGATTTACATTGCAAAATAAAAAATATATCAATATCAAGGGCACAAATGTACATTGTAAATTAAAATGGAAAAATTTAGTACTTTACATAATAAGAACAGCAGATTAGTGAAACTGCTTCTAAAGGTAGGGATCTTACATATGAAGGCATTCGTAGTTTAATCTGTGTTTAAATAAAGTTTTCCAACATATTTTACATATGTTATGTTGTATCCTATTGGTATGGGACGAGTCAAGGAGATAGATTAGGTTCATGAACTGGAGATCACACCTTCTCCACCCCTATATAATCCCACCCGTATCCACCTACCTGTCAATCAGACTATATAACCACTTCCCTTTTGGAAGTGAACAAGAAGACTGTGGAGGGGGAGAGGCTCTTTCTGTCTCTCTTGCTCACATGCCCACCTGTGCTTTCTGGCTTGCTCCCTCTCCCCTGCTGAACCCCTGGGAACTACTGGCCCACCTTCCCTTAATAAAGCCCTCATGTTCTGTGTTCTTCTCATTTTCTAAATAAACTAAGCTTTTCCATACTACATGCTGTGTTTGAGCCTGTGCTTAGATTTCTTCTCTAAGTAAAAAGAAAGAGCCCGAGTTACTAATTTTTAGGCTAACCTAGCCCACAGTACTATGATAAAATAGAGTATCACTTGCTCTTTATTTTCAGGACACTTATGACAGTTTTAAATACATTATATTTTATTCTGTTTATGAACTTACAGCTTTTTAACTGTCATCTGCTTCTCTAACTACAATATAAATTCCACTAAAAGGGCCCTTATTTCACATTGTATCCCCTGAGCCTTGGACAAAGTATTGCACTTATTTGGACTTATTGAAGGGATACCACAAAACTGGAAGACTGTAATACACATTTAAATACCTTAATTATTGGAATCTCATGAATTCTGAAATTTATTATAACACATACATCATGTTAGTTAATTTATAGTGGAACATTTATTTTAATTCATCTTTTAAAAATATGAAATCTACAAGTATAACATTCATTAAAAGCTGCAAGTACTAGAAGCAAAAGAAATGACACCTGCTGGGTTCAGACAGCTAATTTAAATTCATAAATGAAACTAGGATGAATTTAGTTAATGTAAAGCAAGCATGGTTATGTCAGTAAGGATACAAAGATCACATTCTTTCAACTGTTGGCAGCTACCTACTGTGTGTACAAAAAAGAATAATGTAAGAATCTCTGAGACTCCAAATCTCTTTTAAGAATTGGATTAAAATTCATATTTTCCCAACTCCTCTGGATTGACATATTTCAGTGTTCAAATATATAGTAAAAACACAGAAAAGGAAATATATACTTTTAATGGAATTTTACATACTAAAATGAATTGAAAGGGTTTTTTTTTTATTTTTTTCCCTCAGTATACCTGGATTTTATATTAGGTCACAAAATTATCAATAAATTAAAAAATGAAAACATACCAAGTATTTTTACAAATCACAATAGAATGAAATTAGAAATTAAAATAGAAAGGCTGGGATTATTAATAAAACACATTAAATCAGTGATTGTAACTGTTCTTCATTTTTATCATGAAATAGTTTAAGTACACAGAAAGGTACAACACATAACAGTCAATTCATAAAAGTACAATCAGCCTCATCAAATGATAAGAATTGCTTATATTTGCTTATTTCCTTTATGTATTAAAATTGTTATTTTTTGAAAGGCAAAGTGACAGAGAGGGAAGGGGAGGGGGAGAGAGATCTTTCATGTGCCAATTCACTCCCCAGTGTCTGCAAAAACTGAGGTTGTGCCAGGCTGAACCCAGGAGCCAGGAACTCCATCCAGACCTCCCACATGGGCAGTAGTAACTCAAGTTCTCGGGCATTATCTACTACTTCCCAGGTACATTAGTGGGAAATTAAATTGGAAGTTGAGTCAGAGGTCAGACTTGATCCCAGACACTCAGATATGAAATGTGGCATCCCAAGCAGTGGCTTACGCTGCTGCATATATCTGCTCATACATCTGCCTATATCTGCTTATTTTTTTAGAATAAAAAAGTAAGCATATTTCCATTTGCACCCTTATCCTGATCTCATTTTGTTTCTCCCTAGAGGTCACCACTGTTCTTAATCTGCGAATTATTTCCATGAATGCTTTTAGATTTTTCCTATATAGTATTTAGCAATGGAAACTGTAGACATTGATAATGTTTCCAAATCTTATGTGGTACTCTATTATACAAAATAATCTTTAAAGTTATTTCCATTTTTATTTGAAAGGCAGAGACAGAGAGAAAGAGAGGAAAACATCTTTCAGCCACTGGTTCACTCCCCAAATGTCCCTAATAGTTAGGGTTGGGCCAGTCCTGGTCTCCCATGTAGTTAGCAGGATCCCAAGTCCTGAGCCATCATCTGCTGCCCCCTCAGCGTGTGTAATAGCAGGAAGCTGGTTTAGAAAGAGTAGCTGAGACTTGAACCAGACATTCTGACACGGAACGTGCGCATCCCAAGCAGTCTTTACAACTGTACCAAACGCTCACCCCCACATACTCTTTAGTTTAATCCTAATCATACTATTTTTGAGATTTATCCACACTGATAGTACTATCTCCATTCATTTTAATTTACATTTTGACTTTTCATTGTCATAATGTTGTGGTGAATCTTCATGCACATCTCCCTCAAACATGAAAGACTGTAAATACTTATGGATGGAATTGCTGGGTCAAAGAGAGTCACATCTTCCAACTTCACTAGATCTTGTCAAATTATTATAAATACAATTACTTTTAGTAGCATTGTATGAATGTTCCTATAGTTCTACATCTTTTTGGTAGTTGGACACTGTGATGCTTTTTCCAATATGATGCTTTTGAAACAATTTATTTTTCATTTCCCTTTATAATTACTTATTCTAATACTTTCAAATCCACCTTTTCTGATGTAAACTATCAGTATCACATGCAGAATTTCTCTAAGTATATTAGATTCGCTAATGTTTTTATTCTTCAGAATTTACACTTCACAGTGGGTAAGACCTTGATTCAGTGGTTAAGACAACACTTGGAATGTCCACATCCCATTTTGGAGTGCCGAGATTTGAGTTCAGGTTCTGCTCCTGACTCCAGCTTCCTGCTTATGTGTACCTGGTGACAGCAAGTGATGACTCAAGTGCTTGGGCCCCTGCCATCCACATGTGCAAGCCAGAGGAAGCTCCTGGTTTCAGTCTGGCCCAATGCTGGCTATTGTAGCTATCTGGGGAGTGAACAAGAGGTTGGAAGCTCTCTGTGTTTCTATAACACTTTCAATTTAAATAAATCTTTACAGGGAAAAAAAATGTATGTGTATTTTCCTCCCTCAGCCTCCTTGGATTTTAAATCTGCAACCACTGAATAAAGAACTTAGACATGGTATGTTATTTTTTCTATACTATGGAAGAATTCATATGATTTCAAAATTACCCAGACTCACCTATACAATTACTCAGGTCTGGCACATTTTTATGGGACTGAATGAATTTGTTTCCTTTAGTCTTGTGATCATTGCTATTCTTTGATCTAAATCTAAGTTCTGCATTCCTTCCAGTGAATGCAATTTTCTTTCTTCTTAAAAATTATTTATGTATTTATTTGTAAGGCAATATGAGAGACAGAGAGGGAGAGAGAGATCTTCCATCTGCTGGTTCATTCTGCAAATGGCCATACCACAACATCTGGGGCTAGACCAGGCTAAGTCAGGAGCCTAAATTATGTCTGGGTCCCCCATGTAGGTGGCAGGAACCTAAGCACTTGAGACATCATCCTCTGCTTCTCAGGTGCATAAGCAGGGAGCTTGACCAGAAGTGGATTGAGTACTTGAACCAGCAATTCAATAAAGGATGTGGGCTTCCTAAGCAGTAGCTTTATTCACTGTGCCATATTACTCACCCCCTATTTTTATTTAAACTTAGTTTATCCATTAATTCTCTTTGGAAACTTCCTAAAAGTGGTTATAAGCTTTTTATTTCTACAACTTTATATTTCTACAACTATTCACCTGGAGTGCAAAGATTTCCACTTACATTCTGAAATTTTTAGGTTTTTCCAATTTTGATGTGGAGCTTCCCATGGATTATGTTTTATTCATAAAGCAATTTTGTTTTAGTTGTGAGGAATAAATGAGTTAATATGTACTGGGGATGCAGAACATTGCCTGGTTCATAATATGCACTCAGTGTATGTTTGCTATTGTTATTTATTGAATATTTACTATATCTGACAGACTACATGAAGTACTTTACATGTAAATTTTTCATTTAATATGTATCAATTTACAACAGACACTATTTCACTTAATACATTTCTACAATATTTCATTTATTTTCCCATGTTAAGAATTAAAACCCTGAGGTTTATGTAAGTCTAACAGGTCAAAGTCACACAATGTCATATAGTGGTAGAACTGTGTTTTTCCAGAATGTGAGCTCTTACCCTAGTGCCCAGAGAATGAGTCTGGAATAAAATAAGGCTGAATGGTATGTAAACCTAGATAATAGAGAGTCTCATAGACAATTTTAAAGGCTGTAGATATCAGCCTGACAACAGCAAGCCAAAAAAAAAAAGTTGTAACTCAGAAGAGTGACATGTATATTCTTGCATTTTTAAAGGTCAGTTTGGGTGTGCTGTAGGAAACAGATTTAAGGATAGCAAAAATGGATACACGGAGACCTTTTAGAAAGCTCTAAAGTAATCTAGGCAAGAGGAATCTCAGGCCAGGGTGACAACATTAAAGAGAAGAGTATAAATTCCAAAAATATTTAGGGGATAGATTTATAGAACTTGGTGATTTGCTGGATTGGGTGGTGGGAGTGACTCCCCAGTATGAATTCTCTGATGATGAGCGAGGTGTGCATGCTGCCTGAATGTTTTCTTGCACTCCTTACATTCATAAGGTCTCTCTCCAGTATGAGTTCACTGATGTTGGGCAAGGGATCCACAATAGCTAAACACCTTTCCACAAACATTACATTCATAAGGTTTCTCTCCAGTATGAACTCTCTGATGTTGAGTAAGGGATGAGTCATTGCTAAAAGCCTTCCCACATTTTATACATTCATAGAGTTTCTCTCCAGTATGAACTCTTTGATGCTGAGCACGATAGGCAATCTGGCTGAAGGCTTTCCTACACTCTTGACATTTATAAGGTTTTTCTCCAGTATGAATTCTTTGATGTTGAGCAAGGTGTGAATTCTGGCTGAAGGCTTTCCCACATTCCTTACATTCATAGGGTCTCTCTCTGGTATGTATTCTCTGATGGACAGTAAGGTATGCACGAAGGCTAAATGCTTTCCCACAGACATTACATTCATAAGGCTTCTCGCCAGTATGAACTCTCTGATGTTGAGCAATGGATGATCTATTGTTAAAGGCTTTCCCACATTCAATACACTCATAGGGTTTCTTTCCAGTGTGAACTCTCTGATGTTGAGCTAGGTAGACAAACTGGCTAAAGGCTTTCCTACATACCTTACATTCATAGGGTTTTTCTCCAGTATGAATCCTGTGATGCTGAACAAGATTTGATATCTGACTGAAGGCTTTCCCACATTCTACATATTTATAGGGCTTTTCTCCAGTATGAATTCTTTTATGAAGAGTAAGGGATGAGATCTGGCTGAAGACTTTTTCACAGTCATTACACTTCAAAAATTTCTTTCCAGCATAGACAGTCTTTGGCTTAATGGTCATTACAGTCTTTTTAAAGCTTTTCTTATGCATGTTATATTTACGTACTTTCTCCTCTTTGGGGATTATTTGTTGTGTACGAAGCAGCGTGTTTTGAGGGAAACTTTCCCAAGATTTTTTATATTCCTGTTGTCTTGCATCAACAAGACCTTCTTCATAAGTGATTTTCTCTTCCTTTAAACCTGCCTTCTGGTTTCCTGATTGCCTCTCAAAGTGGTCCTTACATTTCAATTCTTCTCTCAAACTGGAGTACTCAAAGCCATAACTTGGAAGTTTATCTGTTATCTTCCTGGATGATTGCTCATCAGAAAGACCCTGCCTTGGGATTAATTCTTCAATCTCACACACAGATTCCCAGCCTGAGCACAAGCCTTTCGTCAGCTCTCTCTTCACCATCCAGGGCTCTTTCCCTTGTTCCAACAATAATATCACACTTGGCTTAGAAAAGCAAGGTACCAGTGATACCAAGACACTGTAGTTCTCCAGCATCACATTACTGTATAGGTGCCTTTGAGAAGAATCTAGACAGTCCCACTCCTCTTGGGAAAAGTCTACAGCCACATCTCCAAAGGTCACCAACTCCTGGTACATGGCTTTAAGCAGCCCACAGCCATTCTTTCTTCCTGCTGGCTCTTCTCTTGAGAAATGGCAGTGTCCTCAGAGGACTGAGGAAAGAAAATACAAGCAATGCGGCTTGTGTTGCAGCATCCAGAATCACCAGTCTGGGCTCTTTGGGCTTCTCTTCCCTTCTGCTGTAAACTTTCCTGCAGAACTGAACTGCGGAAAGAGCGAAAGGGGTTTATTTAAATAGTCATAAACAAGCAAAAATACAACAAAAGGTGTGAGACATTAAATTTAGTGGATAAAATTAATATATGAAGAAAAACAAAACATTGGTATTCAATGGCAATTCTTTACTTGTAGCTGAACTTGGATTTTGCACGTTTAGTCACCTTTTTCTCTAACCTAATTATGGAAATGGCAGAGTATTGGATGTAATTCATATTTATCAACTGTGACACAAAGAAGTTATCTAATGAAAGGCATAATGACAGTTTGACTAAAAATTTAGTATATTTTTATTTATTGACAGAGGAACAAGATAGCTCATTTCATTGGAATAATTTGTTGAGTTCAGTGCTAGATCAATGGTGATTTTTCTACTTTCACGTATGGGCCATATTTTCCTTGAAAATTATGTAAACAAATAATGCTAAGTAAAAGTTTCTCAAATGAGTTTTTTCTTCTCTTTTAATCTCCCACTTTTCCTTTTCTACTTCATCTTGGTCCAATAAACTAAGAGTGTTAACTTTTAGATTAGTAAGCTTTTCAGTAACTATAGGTTTTTAAAGATAATGTAGATATAATTTTTATAATATTTATGATATAGTCCAAGCAAAGTCTTTTTATATTAACTTTTATTTATTTAAAGATAGTCTGAGACAGACAGATTCAAAGAGAAATCTTCCATCTGCTTTTTCACTGCCCAAATGCCTACAACTTTTGCTATTATCATCTGATTAATTCTTTCCCATGTGTTTTTAAACAAACTATCTTGGAGGTGGAGAAAAATGTAACCTAATACATTGTTGCTGAGGAAAAAAATGATACAATCATTATGGAAGACAGTATGGAGATTCCTCAGAAATCAAACAGAATATCTACCATATAATCCAGCCATCCCACTCCTTGGAATACACCTAAAAGAAATGCAATCAGCATTACCTGCACCCTCATGTTTATAGTAGTTCAAATTACAGTACCTAAGATATGTAATAAACCTAGATACCCATCAACAGATGACTAGACAAAAAATGTTGTTTATATACACAGTGGACTACTAATAAACTGTAAAAAAGAATGAAATCTTGTCTTTTGAAACAAAATGGATGCTGCTGGAGAACACTATGCTAAGTGAAATAAAGCCAGATCCACAAATACAAATGTCATATGCTTTCTCTGGTTTGTGATAGCTAATATATAGAGTACCAAAATTTAATGTATATGAGTGGAATTGACATTTTGTGATTTGATTATTGTGTGTAGCTCTTGCCTTATACCTGCTAAACAGTAATCTTTTTAGTTTTTTTTTTTTGAACCCTTTATTTAGTGGTACATTAAGCCCATGATTATAAAGTTAGTTAAAAATATGTTATCACAAAATTTAAAAAAGAAAGAAAAAAGGAAGGAGGGAGGGATATATAATTATATAGTTATCTATGAACCACATGAAATCATTATCTTTATAATAATAGAAATATATTATTAAGTAAGAATAAACAATCATGTACAACCGTAAAATTGATCACCTAATGTTTTTATAAATATAACAAATATTGTAAGATAATTCCTGTATACCCTATACACAGTTTCTTCTAATGATTTTACATTACCATAATATAATTCTCAAAACTAAGGAACTATTAACTGAACTCCAGACTCTATTTGAATTTCCATAGTGTCTCCTTTAATGTCTTCTTTGAGCTAGAGCAGTCCATGCAGAGTATCACACAGCTATAAGTCATTATACATCTCCTTTGCCTATGAAAATTTCTATATTTCCTTATTTTAAGACCCTGAACAATGTTGAAGAAACATGTAATATTTGTTCATGTATGCCTTAACTCAAGATTCATACCTGCAGCTGCATCCGAACTTCACTTTTTTCTTTTTTGGATAGATTACCATTCCACTATGTAGATATACTCATGCCACTATATAAAAACATGGCACATATGTAAGTACAGTGTTGTCCAATTCATGATGAATCTCTGGATTGTTTCCACTTCTTAGACATTTTGAATAATGCTGCGACAAACATTGGTATACAAGCATCTGCTGAATTAACTGTTTTCAATATTTGGGGATTATACTTGGTAGAAAAATATTTGGTAATATTCTAATAATATGTTTAGGATTATCAACAGTTTTCAAACTGTTTACAATAGTGGCTTCACCATTTTCCATTCCCATTAGCAATGTACAAAGTTTCCAATTTTTGCGTTCTTAACAACACTAGTCATTTTTTATTAGTACATTACTTAAAGAGGAGTTTTGCTCATTCAAATGGGATTCTACTAAATTAAAGCTTGCAGTTACTCAATTACTTTAATTATTTCAATATAGTTGATTAGGTCCAGCACTGTATTAGGTTCTCCAGAGAATTCAAATCAATAGGATCTCTCTCTTCTCCAGATACATGCATATATATCTACATATGTATGTAGATATATGATATATTGTATTTCACATCATATATGTAAATATATCGCTGTATATATATATATATATATATACAAAGAGAGACATCTCTGTGTGTGTGTATATATATATATCTTTATATATCTATAAATATCTATATTTTATATATAGATATATGTAAACAGTTGGAGAGCTATTATAAGGACTTTGCTCACATGATTATGCAGGCTGGTAAATTATTTTGTTAAAAGATTTATTTATTGGGGCTGGCACTGTGGTGCAGCAGGTTAACGCCCTGGCCTGAAGTGCCAGTGTCCCATATGGGCGGCGGTTCGAGACCCAGCAGCTCCACTTCCTGTCCAGCTCTCTGCTATGGCCTGGGAAAACAGTAAAAGATGGCCCAAAGACTCCCTGCACCCGTGTGGGAGACCAGGAAGAAGCTCCTGGCTCCAATTGGCCATTGCAGCCAGGGAGTGAACCATTGGATGGAAGACCTCTCTCTCTGCCTCTCCTCTCTGTGTAACTCTGACTTGCAACTAAATAAATAAATCATTTTTAAAAGATTTTATTTATTTAGTTGCAAGGCAGAGTTACAAAGAAAGAGGGAGAGAGAGAGAGATCTTTCATCAGCTGATTCACTCCCCAGATGACCGTAATGGCTAGGGCTGGGCCAGGCCAAAGCCAGATGCTTCTTCTGGGTCTCCTAGATGGGTGGCAGGGGACCAAACACTTGGGTCATCTTCGGCTGCTTTTCCTAGGCCATTAGCAGGGAGCTGGATTGGAAGCGGGACAGACAGACCATGAACCAGCATACATGGGAGCCCACTGCCATTGCAGGCAGAGGCGTTATTCACTATACCACAGTGTTCCTACTGGGTTGGCAAATTCTTTTATTTATTTATTTTTTTATTTGACAGAGTTAGACAGTGAGAGAAAGAGACAGAGAGAAAGGTCTTCCTTTCAATGGTTCACCCCCCAAATGACCGCTATGGCCGGCACTGTGCCAGGAGCCAGGTGCTTCCTTCTGGTCTCCCATGCGGGTGCAGGGCCCAAGCACTTGGGCCATCCTCCACTGCCTTCCTGGGCCACAGCAGAAAGCTGGACTGGAAGAGGAACAACCGGGACTAGAATCTGGGGCCCATATGGGATGCCAGCGCCGCAGGCGGAGGATTAACCAAGTGAGCCATGGTGCCGGCCCCCAAGGGTTGGTAAATTCTAAACCTACAGGCTAGGTTGGCAGGCTAGAGACCTAGCCAGAAAATAGCTGATGTTGCTGATGAATTCTGAATGTCATATGCTGGCAACAATCACTGGAAAATAGTCCATTTCTTAAACCTTCTTCATTGTTCCATTTATTTGTTATCTTTTCCTGTTAGGACACTGACACCGTTCCAAGTGATATAAATATTTCTTTTTTTCACTTTTATTTAATAAATATAAATTTCCAAAGTACAGCTTATGGATTACAATGGATTTTTTCCCCCCATCACTTCCCTCCCACACGCAACCCTCCCATCTCCCGCTCTCTCTCCCATTCCATTCACATCAAGATTTATTTTCAATTTTCTTTATATACAGGAGATCAATTTAGTATATACTAATTAAAGATTTCAACAGTTTGCACCCACACAAAAACATAAAGTGTAAATACTGTTTGAGTACTAGTTATAGCATTAATTCACATTGAACAACACATTAAGGACAGAAATCCTACATGAGGTGTAAGTGCACAATGACTCTTGTTTTTGATTTAACAATTGACACTCTTGTTTATGGCGTCCATAGTATCCCTAGGCTCTTGTCATGAGTTGCCAAGCCTGTGGAAGCCTTTTGAGTTCTCCAACTCCAATCATATTTAGACAGGGTCATAGTCAAAGTGGAAGTTCTCTCCTCCCTTCAGAAAAAGGTACCTCCTTCTTTGATGACCTGTTCTTTCCACTGGGATAAATTTGGGATATAAATATTTCTAAGCTGCTTTTGGTCATTAGGAGAGAAGTAAGTTAGATGTGAGCATGTATTGAAGGACATTACCCAAATAAATTCAGGTTCAGTCTCTGTTTTTGGGCCCATATGAGTTTTCTGTTTTTGAGAAGTTTAATTTCTGCCTGTACAGAAATGGACTGTGCTGCTTGCATTAAATTATCTGCAAAACACAAACTCTAGTCAAGGAATGAAATGCACTGACTAATAGTCTTTCTTAGCACACACAGTTCTGTGAAATTTGGAGATGGCTTGTGTTAACCTGTCAGCATTTTTTATTGATAACAGTGAGATAGATGATTGAATCTGGTCTCTGCAATCTGTGGAAATTTCCTTTAGGGATAGTTAGGTAGACTAGTCAAAAACAAAACCAAACAAAAACATTTTCAGAAGCTCAAGGTGAGTCTCCATTTTTTGGCTTTTGAGTCTGAGGTATTTCATGCACAGGTAATGATCAAGAGGAAATGTTTGCCTGGTACACACCTCTCAGAGTGAGGACAATTGAAGCACATACATGGCTTCTCTGGATACCTTGTTCTGAGACACTCTACCTGTGATGCATATCTGCATTCAATAAAGCAGCTGTATTGCCTTCTCTTTCTGCAATAGGCTATAGATTTATAATTACTGTCATTTGTGTCTTCTTTAACGGCCAAACCCTCCTGTCATTGTTAATGTAACCTCACTTCTCATATGTAGTCCAAGGAAGTGGCAATCCTCATTGTCATCTATTGGCATATGGCATAGTTCAGACGTGGTATGAAAGACAGTAGCAAGAGCCCTTAGGTCAGAAAGACCAGAGGAAGCATTCACTAGGTGTTTGGGTATTGGTGAATGGGTGGCTTTCTCTTTCTGGTGTTTACAAGAAAAGAGTCACTAAAGCACTGACGACCAGGTCTAGAGAATTTTTGTTATTGGGGAAAGAGAGCTCCACGATGTTTCTCATGATCTGAGTGTGTGGGAGTTGCTCTGGAAGGAGATGGTGGCAGACTCCAATGTGGGGCGATGACAGAAATCCAACCATGAAAAATGATTCCATCTTCCAAGTAGGTTAGTACCTGTGAACACAGGTCACAGAAACTATGCTAGGGTTAAAAAGACCTATTTTAAGTGAAGAAAATACATACAGGATGGAGATTTTTCCATTGTTTGTACCAGTGTTGGGGTACAGCAGGTTTTAGCAGCTCTTGTGACGACAGCATTCATCACAGCGCCTGTTGGAGTTCCGGCCGCACCACTTGCATTCCAGCTTTCACTAATGCTCCTGGAAAGACAACAGCAGATGGCACAAGTTGATGGGTTCCTGTCACCCATGTGGGAGTCCAGGAAGAAGCTCCTGGCTCCTGGCATCAGCCTGGTCCAGCCATGGTTGTTGTAACCATCTTGAGTGAACCAGCGGATGGATAAGCTAGCTCTCTTTCTTTCCATACTTCTACCTTTCACATAATTAATAATAATAAAAAACAAAAACAGAATGTGGGCCATCTCTGCAGCATACTGTGGGTAAAGCCACCAAAGGCAACCCATATGACTGCCGGTTCTTGTCCCACCTGCTCCATTTTTGATCCAGCTAATGCCACTGAGAATACAGCATAAGATGGCCCAAGTACTTGGGCACCTACATCCACGTGGGAGACCTCGAAGAAGACCCTGAATCCTGGCTTCAGATAGGCCCAGCTCTGGCCCCTGCGGATATTTAGGGAATGAACCACCTGATGGATGACTGATGAAAGATCACTTTCTCTGTCTTTGTCTCTCTGTCTCTGTCTCTTTCTCTCTCTCTCTCTCTCTCTCTGTAACTCTGCTTTTCAAACAAATAAACAAAAATATTTTCAATTATTTCTCTACATTTATGCAGATGAATACTCTGTACATGTCTAAATTAATATACCCCTGATAAAATGGCAATTTTGAAATAATGTTTGGAATTTATTAAACTACAAATAAGGTATTTCATAAATCAGATTCATGTGGCCGGCGCCGCGGCTCAATAGGCTAATCCTCTGCCTTGCGGCGCCGGCACACCAGGTTCCAGTCCCAGTCGGGGCGCCGGATTCTGTCCCAGTTGCCCCTCTTCCAGTCCACCTCTCTGCTAAGGCCCAGAGTGCAGTGGAGGATGGCCCAAGTGCTTGGGCCCTGCACTCACATGGGAGACCAGGAGAAGCACCTGACTCCCAGCTTGGGATCAGCATGGTGTGCTGGCCGCAGCGGCCATTGGAGGGTGAACCAATGGTAAAGGAAGACTTTTCTCTCTGTCGCTTTCTCTCACTGTCCACTCTGCCTGTCAAAAATAAAAAATAAATAAATAAATCAGATTCATGTAATTCAGTCATACATGAAGTCGGTCTCTATACAAAATATTGTTGGAGCTATTGTGAACCCTAGGAACGTGTTCTATCAACTATGAAGTATGAAGCCAATAAACACAAGAGAAGGGGATTTTTTTAGCAAGGTTTTACTGAAGTGAACAGAGACAGCTCTCCCAGCTAAGGAGAACAAGAATCTTCTGAAATGCAAAGGCCTTATTTAAAAGAGGAGAGACAATACTCCCTGGAAAAAAGTTGGAAGGGGCTTTTCTCCACAAGAAAAAAAAAAAAAAAAAAAAAAAAAAAAAACATTGAAAGGAAGTAATGTGAATGTTTTATAGCCTCTGGAAAGTTTGTACAGGGCCCTTTATGCTCCTCTATGAGCTCATCCTGCCTTCTTGTCCCCCATGCCTCTCATTTTGTCAGTCTCTGATACCAGTTGTCTCCACACCCAATTTTCTTTAGCTTGTTAACAGAAGGTCCTGGGCTTTCGTCCCTTATCTCATTAATTTGTAGTCTCCAGGTTTTCTGTTTTTTGAGTCTCTTGTTTAGTTTTTGTTAGGCCTATCTCATAAGTGCTTGCCCTTGTTTTGCTTAGTAATCAGCAGCCACTCTCCAACCAGATAACCCCACACCCACCCTTAGCTGTGTGCCTAAGTCTAACCAACCTTGGATTTTTTCTCCTACCTACATAAATATGGCAGCATTTGTGCTTTCAAAGTAGAAATTATTCTCTTAATTTCACAGGACATTACCAAATACAATGATTTTATACTGTTTTAAAAGTTAAAACTAAGACAACCACAATATTTGATCTCTGTCACTTAAAGAAGCAAAAGGAGGGATTGCTATTGAATTTTTGAAAACAACAAACAGGGAAATGGAAAAATCACAATAAATTATATAATTTAATCTATGTTAATTACTATATAATTAAATAGTAATGTAAGTTATTCTATAATATACAACCTAATAATATAGTAATTTATTAGATAAATTATATAATAAAGTAAGTAATAAATACTGAGCAAATGTACAGGAGGCAGTAGGTAACAAATATTTTGTATTTAAACACTCTTTTGAATATTTATACTCTTTAATAATTTATGTTTTAGTTATTTGAAAGGCAGAGAAAAAGAGTGAAAAAATGTCCTACCTGCAGATTTACTTCTCAAATAGCTGCAGCAGAGGTGTGAGGGACTCAATCCAGTCTCCCACATGGGTATCTGATACCCAAGTAGTTGGCCATAACCTGAGCCACATCTGCTGCCTCCTGGGGTGTGCATTAGGATTAAGCTGGAATCAGGACAGAGTCAGAAATCAAAAACCCAGACACTTTGATATGGGATGAGAATGTCCCAATTAGCATGTTAACTACTGTGTGGAACAGCTACCCTTCATAAGTTTAATTCCTTGCCAAGTCTAAGTCTTCCTTTGAGTCCAGGGAGTTATAATCATGAAATAAAATTATTCCCAGTGACCAGGCAGTCTCATTTTTAACAACATTCAATAAACTATAAAACGAGTTTTAAATATATTGGGTTATTATTTAATTATAAAAATAACTTCATGTATATATTAAGTAGGATTTATACCCCCCCACACACAGGCACACATCCATGGAATATAATAGAAATAATAAATTTAGTTAATTATAAATTATAACATTAAATAGTAATTTCAAAAAAAAAGAGGAAAGTACAAAGACTGGAGTTAGGAGATTGTTGTATTATTTCACAGACAAAATCATAAGCATACTCATATATCATATTTGGAAAATAAGACTATGTTCCATCCCTGTCGTAGTTTTAAGTCTAATGTTTCCCAACTTAAAGCCTTGCTTAAATATTTACTTATCCTTCTCTTTTACCCTCATCTATATGCATTGAGGTTATGCTCATTTGTCAGGGATTAACTGTTACATTACTCATCAGTTAGAACAAAGTGAAGTCCTCCATGACAGCATTTATAAATCCCTGTATATGTGTAATTATTATTCATTATAATTTGAACTTTGGCTATTTGTGTAGGGATTATTTTCCACTCATCTTGTTAGTGACTATTAGCTAATTGGAGTCATAAAAGCTCACTGTATATACACACATATATACATATATTTTACATACATATATACATTTATATTCTTGCATATGTATGTTTACATATATATATATATATATATATACAGGTACAAATACATGCATACATATATAGACTGATAGAATGTAGATATGGCTAGTATCAAGAAGTCAGGTTATCCCTGGTCAGAGCTAATTTGAGAAAATCTGATCAGATTTTAATTGAACGAAACACAGAAGGAATGAGCTTGAGTGCCTACACAGCAGTGCAAGCTCTGCAGTTCGCAATAACCTATCATATGATTCATGAAGAAAGAATCTGAGGCCTTCAAACATAAAGTATTATAAGGAGATGCAAACCTTAATTACCATGATTTGATGGCCACACAATGCATATATTTATTGAAATATCAAACTGCATTCCATTAATATTTATAATTATTACATATTAATAAAACATTTACGTGTTTAAGGAGATGGAAATTCTAATTACCTTGATTTGATCATTACACATTGCATACAGGTGTGTAAAATCATACTAATCCTCAAAAATAGATATTTAAGACAACAAATAAGATATGTAAAGTAAGTGAAGTAATCAAATTAAGTGAAACCTTAGCTATCATGATGTATTTTAACTTTTTTAGAAAAATAGAATGATTTTAGTTCCAAAAATACTTGTATCACACCTCTGGTTCACTAACTTGGCAGTTCTGCAATACTGTCAAGACCTTGCCCTTGAGCTGCAGTGTTCCCTTATTTGTATAAAAGAAATAATATTTTATAATAATTTTATAATAGAAATGTTATTATATAACAGTTGATCTGAGCTTAGAAATTACAACTGTGGGGTCCAGTGTCATAGCACAGCAGGTAAAGCCACCCCACCTGCCATGCCAGCATCCTGTATGGGTGTCTGTTCAAGTCCTGGCTGCTCTACTTCCAATCCAGCTCCCTGCTAATGGCCTGGGAAAGCAGCAGAAGCCACCCATGTGGGGGACCCAAAGAAGTTCCTGGCTCCTGGCTTTGGCTGGTCCAGCCATGGCCTTTGTGGCCATTTGGGGAGCGAAAAAATTGATGGGAGATCTCTCTCTCTCTCTTACTCCCTACTTTTCTGTAACTCTGCCTTTCAAATAAATAAAATGACTCTTAAACAAAACAAAGAACTTATAACAATGAATCCCTGTCTCTCATAGCAGATATGCAGAAATTTGAAGCTATTAATAAAAGTAACAGTCAAAATTATCAATCACCTAAGGGTTGGCTACAATAAAGAATCCATAAATCTATTATGTTAGATTAAGAAAATGATTAATTTTATTAGGATATGTATACATGCCATTTACAAATTGTGCAATCATGAAAGTAAATAAAGACTCTCAAATATTGTACTACACTACTTATCAGATTATATTATCTCTGCCCAGAAAAAATATACACACAAAAGACAAGTACAAAACCATCAGGTGCTTTGTGACTGTCTACAAAGTAAGGATTTTAAAATATATAATCATAAAGGCCAGACATTGTGGTGTAACAGGTTAAGTTGCTGCATAGAATCGGCATAGCCCATATCTGAGGGGCCATTCAAATGTCCAGCTATTCTATTTCAAATCCAGCTTCTTGATAAGGCAAAGGAGTAGGTAGCAAATGATGACTCAAGTACTTGGGCCCCCTGCAGAGCTCAATGGAGTTCCAGAATCCTGGCTTTGGCCTGGCTCAGGCCATGGCAACCATTTGGAGAGTTAATCAGCAGATGGAAGATTCTCTGTTTCTCCTTCTCTTTCTTGCTGCTTGCTCTCATTCTTTCTACCTCTATCTCAATAATCATTCTTCCTTTCAAATAAATAAAACATTAAAATATAGCCATACATAATCAAAACAAATGAAAATAGGTGCAAATTAACTTATTGCTCTTAATTTAGTTAAATTATTTGTGTTTGAAATATGCTAATGTTGCTTTGTGTAATTTAGAATACAATTAAATAAATACCTCAAATAACAGAGATATAAATACATGAGTATATTAATTTCAGTTCCATTTTATTTGACAAAAACATTGTGTATCTGTGCAGACAGTGAGGGAGAGAGAGAGATAGGGAGATAGGAAATAAGGATTTGTATCATGTAAATATAAATGATTTAAATGGTGAAGTAAAATAAAACAAAAATACAATGTTAGAGAATTCACTGAAAAAATATTGCTAGGAAATTGTACAGGATGTTGATGCAAAAATGCTTTTGTCTTGTCTTGAAACTTTAAGTTTTGTGGGTGTTTTATTAAATTTCCCCATAGTTATACTTATCAAAGTGTAGCGTATACTTGCATTTTAAAAATTTATTGTGATTCTTAGGACTCGTTTCTAAAACAGTCCTTTTCTATGAACTCCTTTTGTGCTGTCGCAAAGGAGTTAGCATTCATGCTCTTACATTCGATTCTTCAGAAGCATAAATCTTTTCAAATGCAAGTGGGTCCTAAAAATAGTCGCTGGCCAGTAAGGATTAATCAGCGACTGCTCATGTTATCAGTTATTTATATACCATTTTCCCCACTGAGCATCCCTACTGCCATAATGACCTGACTGCAAGCAGTGCAGGCTGCTGAGGCAAAGCTCACAAGCTGATTTTATTGCTGTAGACACATTGAACAACAGAAGAGCCCATCAGCATAGGAACATTAGGTTGCTGGGAGTGCATTGCAATCATTTGCAATAGGAAATCACTGTACAGTGTGAATATATATCAAATCTTGTGTCTTTTATCCCTTCAAAAAAGTCTATAATACCCAATAAGTTATACTTTAATAGCAATGATAAATCTTTTCTTCTGACCCAATGAAAATGATATCTGATTTGATAGTTAAGTTCAATCATCACCACTACTCACAAACGATTTAATAGTTAACCCCTTCAACTTAGCACAACAAAAGATTGAGCATATTGGATTAGCTTCTATTGTCTAAGAATAATAACCTTCATATCCATGATACAGAATGGGATTTTATTTTTGGGCCTGGGCTCCTAATGTTTCATAGAGAACCCCTCTTCATAAACCATAGTAATTGAATTTGTGTTACCTATAAGGCATTGATTTAGACAACTATGTATATGTAATTCAACTGTCCTTGAAAAACCAAATGGACTGTGTATGTATGTGAGGGGGAGGGAAAAGATTCATTTCAAAAGCCAAAATAAATGTGGAATAATTGTTTCTAGTTTATACTAATTATAACTACTATAGCTTCTTTGATTTCATATTATGATATCTCACACAAGATATATGCCTAATGCCATGGCATATTAGTTGGTTGACAGAATACAATTATCATAAAAATGTATTATTATAAGCACTTATTTTTATATAGCATTTTATTTGTTTGTTACATAAAACTCAGATTGATGAAAACCTAAAAAATACTTTTTCACTGTTGCAACCTCATTTTATAGAATGCTATCAAAATGGAATTTTAGAGATTTTTTTAAATCAAATAAAATACTCATTTTGTTTAATTTTGTCTATGACATAAGCAGGAATAAAATGCTTTTAAGTAAGTTGACAAAGCAATTGCCAAGCAAATAAATTAAAAAGTAAATTATGAAATGTCACCATTATTCATTTTTGGGTGATTGTGAACACATCTATATATTTAATACTTAAAAGTCATTATTATTTATAGATATATCTTATGATAATAATCTCAAAGTCGTCAATGTGAACCAATCAAAATCAATTTACCAATACAAGTATGAACAGTGTACTGCTCCTATCTTAATTAATTAATATTGGATTCAAGAAATAAGAAATAACTGACATAAATAAAGCATAGGGTCCATCTTTGGGACAGTTTGTATTCATGGCCTATGAAGCTAGCATTCCATGTCAGAAGGCTGGTTCATGTCCCAGCTTTGCTTGCGTTCCAGTCCAGCTTGCTGCTAATATTCTTGGGAAGGCAGTGGGTGTATTTTGGGTCCCTACCACTAAATTGAGAGACAGGAATGGAGGTTCTAGCTCCTGCCTTTGGCCTGACCCAAACCTTGCTGTCGTGGCCATCTGGGGAGAAGTGGCAGACAGAGGATTTCCACCCTTTCTCTCTCTCTTTCTCTCCCATCCTTCTCCCTTCATCCCTACTCCCAGTTTCTCTCACTCCATCTCTGTCTCTTCCTCTCCTCATTATGCTCTGCCTTACAAATAAGTAAGTATAAGTGTTTACAATAAACTCATGAATATAACATGTGAATGATTATTTTATGAATAAGGAATGTAGTAAAAATCATCAAATTGAGTCCAAATCTGAGAGACTGAATACAATATACTGAATACTTTGAAATCTACCCTGGCATGAATTGAGTGCCAGGTCATCTAACATTAAGGAGTTACAGAATGTGATTATTATTGTATTTTTGCAGAGTTACTAGTATATCATGAAGGGTTATTGGGAAACATTAAGGAAAATACCAAAAATGAATAAATTCTTTTTTTTTTTTTTGACAGGCAGAGTGGACAGTGAGAGAGAGAGACAGAGAGGAAGGTCTTCCTTTTTCCACTGGTTCACCCCCCAATGGCTACTGCGGCCGACGCGCTGCAGCCGGTGCACCACGCTGATCCGAAACCCGGAGCCAGGTGCTTCCCCTGGTCTCCCATGCGGGTGCAGAGCCCAAGGACTTGGACCATCCTCCACTGCACCCTGGACAGCAAGAGGAGAAACGGGGACAGAATCTGGCACCCTGACCGGGACGAGAACCCGGTGTGCTGGCGCTGCAGACAGAGGATTAGCCTATTGAGCTCCGGCGTTGACCCCAAAAATGAATAAATTTAAATGCTCTTGGCCAGCGCTGTGGCTCAACAGGCTAATCCTCCACCTGGCAGCGTCAGCACATCGGGTTCTAGTCCCGGGTGGGGCACCGATCCTGTCCCGGTTGCCCCTCTTCCAGGCCAGCTCACTGCTGTGGCCCGGGAAGGCAGTGGAGGATGGCCCAAGTGTTTGGGCCCTGCACCCCTGGGAGACCAGGAGAAGCACCTGGCACATGCCTTCGGATCAGCACGGCCGCAGCGCGCCAGCCGCGGTGGCCATTGGAGGGTGAACCAACGGCACAAGGAAGACCTTTCTCTCTGTCTCTCTCTCTCACTGTCCACTCTGCCTGTCATTAAAAAAAAAAAAAATGTCCTATGAGTTTGTTGAACTGCTAGATTGTGATTTTACTTCTCAATTTTTATATATATCCTGAAAAAACACTTTTTGTCTTAATAGCTTTTCATCTCTTTGGATAGAATCTGAAGTAGTTTCTGTGCCTGGCCCTAATTTCCACAAGTTGAAATGGAATTAAATCCTTGATGTTCCCATTTCAAAGTAATGATGTAAGATTTCTGTTTCCCCTAAATACCTGGGACAATTCTAATTGAGATACTGTTTTTGAATGTGTTTAGTTTTCTATCATGTTTTTAGTATTCATATTCATGTCTTTTCTCCCATTCAAGAGTAAAAACTTCTTTAAAAAAAGGCATTTTTTCCCTTGTGTTGATAACACTTGTTATTACTTGGTATACAGATTTTTAGATCAGTCTATAGAATAAATCAAAGAAAGTTAATTCCTGGACAATATTTTACCCAATAGATGTTTAAGCTCATACTAAATAATTACATCAGACAGAAAATATTAAAAAGCAATCACTCTAAATAAATAGTAAAGTGCCAAATTAATAGTAAAGTGGTAATATAGAGGCAAGCAAAGATTTAGCGGTTAAGATGCCTGTCATGACGCCTGCATCCAGTATCAGCATACCACATTTTTAGTTTCCATTCTAGTTTCTCATTCTCATTTCTTCACTAATGCAGGCCCAGGGTGGCAGCAGTGACAGTAGTGAAGGCTCAAGGAATTGGGTTCTTGCCTACAACACTGGAGATCTGGAATGGGCTCCTGCCTCCTGACTTCTGCTTGGCCAAAGCACGGGCTGTTGGCTGTGTGACCCAGCAGATGGGAAGCCTTTCTCCTCATCTTTCTGTGTTTATCTACTGGTCTATATAAAAAAATAGAGTGGTAATATGTTAATATTATTAAATGGTACATCTTGTAAAATAATATGTGGACATCCAGTGTATATAATTTATTATTTTATATCATATAAAACTTGTGAAATATATTGTAGCCGATACTCTAGAATAATATATTCCAAAGCCAAGGACAGCAAAAGGAAAAAGAAAAATATTGCTCTCAAAAAGTTTTTAAGGTTACTTTAGGTCTGCAGAAGATGTGTTACATATTATATGATGAAGGGTTTTTTTTTTTTTTTAGATTTATTTATTTATTTTAAAAGCAGAGTTACAGAGAGGTAGAATCAGAGAAAGAGAGAAGTCTTCCATTCACTGGTTCATTCCCTAAATGGTCACAAAGGCTGGAGTTAAGCTGATCTGAAGCCAGGAGCCAGGAGCTTCCTCTGGGTCTTCCCATGTGAGTGCAGGGGCACAAGGACTTGAGCCATCTTCTACTGCTCTCCCAGGCCATAGCAGAGAGCTGGATCAGAAGTGGAGCACTGGGGACTTGAACCGGTGCCCATATGGGATGCTGGCACTGCAGGCAGCTGCTTGACCCACTGTGCCACTGTGCCACAGTGCCATCCCCTATGATGCAGGTTTGTGTATTCCTGATAACTTTTAAAATGCAAAATGTACCTAAGAATATGGTACTAACAGAAAAGAACACGCTGGAACAAACAAAAATCAAACAGAAATATCTTACTTAGATGTGTCATAGCAAGAATTTTCTCTGAAAATTATTTACTTCAAGAAATTGTCTTCCACCAAATGGTAATGATTTTTATTTAGTTTTATCCTATCTGGTTATATTAACATGGATAAGAAAATGAATAGCAATAAAAATCCACTAGCCTCAGGCGTTACTAAAATAAAATAGTATATCCTAGGTGTTAATGCATAGCTAATCTTTGAAGTTACTTATCAATTAGAAAATACATTGTTATCGCTTTATAAATTATATTTACTTTACCACAGCACCAACACTTACACTTTTTGTATATTGTTTCTAGTCAAAACAGTGCTTCCAATATTCCAGTAAACCAACTGCTCTAGGATTTTGTATTTTCTGTTTATTTGAATAATTTTAATTTATTTCATCAATTAAATCTGGCAACCAAAACCTTAACAAAAGTAACAACATTTCAAATGTTAATTTTGTAAGAAAAAATCTATGCAGATCCTCTCTGGGGAGAGAGCAAACATTTTCAGAGGTAGTTTCTGAGAGGCCTGGGAAAAGCTAATAAAGAACTTATTTGAATTTATTTTCCCTTAGGAATCAAGAAACATGGTGAATTATTTGTTCTAGTATCCTTCTATTTTTTTGAAACCTGTCTGCTATGAAGGTAAATATTAGGAATGTCCTCTGCAGAGGATACAAGAAGAATGTTTCAATATATAACATAATTAGATTTTTCAGTTAAATTATTTAAATATTAAAGCATGCTTTGTTTCTTCATGGAACTCTAATGGAATTTAACTGATTTAGAAGCCATTCCAAATGACTTAAATTTTAAAAGCATTTGGAAATATTACCTCAGGTAATAGAACTATACAAGATATATATAAAAATGATGGCATAATTTAGGGCACAGACAAGGCATAGCTGACAGGTGAGTCATGGATGCACAGTCCAACAAATGTATAGTTGAAGGGTCAATGAACAAAATTAATTAAAAACTACAGTGTGATATTGATTTTAATATTCATTATTGAACATAGTGCAATAACATATGGACAGCAGTTGAATGCATTTTATTACCAGAATTTTATACCATGTTGACCACAAATTTTGACACTTCTATTTCAACAATCTTGGTTGATCTAGAAGAATATACCTTGGATAGTTTATAAATGCAAAAATTATCAGTTATTTGTTGGTTAAATAGCAGACTAGATGATTAAAAAGAGCTGATTATTCTTCCTAGCAAAGTAAAGTGCATTATTTTATGCAAAACATTAATAATAAAAATCAACAAAACAGCTATGTAATTTGTAGAAATATAAAAATGGAGATTCTTCCTATGGAAATATTAATGCATATTAATTTTTCCATCCATATTTAGTGAAGGAAAGGAACAGACAATGGAATGTAATTTTACAAAATATTCAATTAATCCAAAATAAGTCACAGAAAGCAGAAAAGGAGAACAAAAATAAATGGCTCAAAAATGTATCAAAATAGTATCTAAAAATTGAAATATACAAGCCGGCGCCACGGCTCACTAGGCTAATCCTCCGCCTTGCGGCGCCGGCACACCGGGTTCTAGTCCCGGTCGGGGCACCGATCCTGTCCCGGTTGCCCCTCTTCCAGGCCAGCTCTCTGCTGTGGCCAGGGAGTGCAGTGGAGGATGGCCCAAGTGCTTGGGCCCTGCACCCCATGGGAGACCAGGAGAAGCACCTGGCTCCTGCCATCGGAACAGCGCGGTGCGCCGGCTGCAGCGCGCCAGCCGCGGCGGCCATTGGAGGGTGAACCAACGGCAAAAAGGAAGACCTTTCTCTCTGTCTCCCTCTTCTGTCCACTCTGCCTGTCAAAAAAAAAAAAAAAATTGAAATATACAAATAACACACATAACAATATAAGTATATGAATTGTCCAAACATTTCAATAAGTTGAATCAATATAAAGATACAATTCTATACTTCCTAATAAATATCCACATTACATATAAACACAAATACATTAAAAATTAAAGATTAAAACATGGGGGTTGGCACTGTGCCGCAGTAGGTTAAGGCCTAGGCCTGCAGTGCAAGCATCCCATGTGGGTGCCAATTCTAGTCCCGGCTGCTCCTCTTCTGATCCAGCTGCCTGCTGTGGCCTGGGAAGACAGTGGAAGGTGGCCCAACTCCTTGGGCCCGTACACCTGCGTGGGAGACCTGGAGGAAGCTCCTGGCTCCTGGCTTCAGATCAGCTTAGCTCTGGCCATTGCGGTCATTTGGGGAGTGAACCAACAGAATGGAAGACCTCTCTCTCTGGATCTACCTCTCCCTGTAACCCTGTCTTTCAAAGAAATAAAATAATTCTTTAAAAAAAAAGAATAAAAGAACACGATAAACCATGTTCATGCTAATTGAAAAATTGAGTGATTATATTATTATTCATCAAGTTTAAAAAGAAAAATATAAGTAAGGGTTATTTTATAATTATACACTGTACAAATTTTCAAAAAGACCTCATAATTTTAATCATTCATCTATTCAATTTTGCTGTAAAACACAGAAGAAATCACCTGCTTTTCTATTTCAAGAGGAAATAAATCCACCTGTCTAGTTTCAATAATTAATTTAAATACATGTCTTTTAATAATCAATAGAACTATCAAAAAATCAGTAAGAATGTACAAAAATTCACCAAAATTCTCAACCTTATTGACTTCATTGACATTCATAGAAAATTATATTCAACCACACAAGCATGCACATTGCTTCCAAAGTACAATGGTATTTACCCAGTAGACCATTTTCTAGATCAAAGAATTTCTCATACATTTAAAATATGTGTCATAAAATGTATGTTCTCTGACTATAATAGAATTGAATTATAACTCCTTCTAGAAATATACATGGAAATGGCCAAACTTTTGTAAACTAAATGAAACATTTGTTTCCTGTGGGTCAAATTAAAAAGCAAGTAAGTTAGAAGAAACATCTCAAAGCAATATCCTCAGCTTTTCATTTCAGAAAGTAGAAAAATAAGGGGGTGTAACACTCAATATTCACAAAGAAAGAAAAACAAAACATCAGAGTACAAAAATATGAAGCTTAAGATGAAACAAAAACCAAGATTGTGAGAGTTCTATCCAGACTGATCTGTAAAATGAATAAGATCTCATATTACCAATATCGAAAGCGAGGGAGGTGATATCACTGCAGTTTATAGGTATTATAAGATAATATGCTAGGAACAACTGTATGTCAATAAATGCTAAAAAAAAAAAAAGAAGAAGAAGAAGAAGAAGAAGAAGAAGAAGAAGAAGAAGAAGAAGAAGAAGAAGAAGAAGAAGAAGAAGAAAAAGAAACGGTGAAATGTGAAATTTCTTGAAAGCCAGAATAATCAGTTGTTGCCGAAAAACAAACTGAGGAACTCCATATAAAAGAGTCTGAATATGTGCTTAGAAATCTTTACATGGGGTGTACATTTGGCCTAGTGGTTAAGATGCCCACAACCCACACTGAAGTATTCGAGTTCATTGCCTGGTTCCAGCTCCTGGCTCCAGGTTATCACAAACACAGAACCTAGGAGGCTGTGGTGATGACTCAAGTAGTCGGTTTTCTGCCACCCAGGTAGGAGACCTGGGAAGTGCACCTGTTACCCAGCTTTAGCCTTGGCACAGTCCTGCCTGCTGCAGATATTTATGGAGTAAGCTAAAAGATGGAAGGATGTTTCGCTCCTTCCTTCTCTCTTTAGTTAATAAATTTATCAATTTAAAAATGTTTTCATGAAAGAAACTTGAGGCCTGAATAGCAATATTAGTGAATTCTATGAAATATTTAGTGATAAATTAAACTAAGCCACACATACCCTTATACAAAAATGAAGAAATGAGGGGCCAGCTCCGTGGTGAGATGGGATATGTTCCAACAACTGATTTTTGTAAAGTTCTAATTTCCCTGATGACAGACTGAAGAATAATAAAATAACATTAGAAAATATAATTACAAATAAATGACCCTCTTGATAGTAGATACAGAAGTTCTTTCCCAAAATTTAACAATTAAACCTTACAAAATATCTTTTGAAAATTAGAAATTCAAGTTTCTGATAAAATATGTAAGGAGTTTAAAAGTCTTCTCTTCGGGGCCAGCGCCGTGACTCACTTGGCTAATCCTCCGCCCGCGGTGTCGGCATCCCATATGGGTGCCGGTTCTAGTCCTGGTTGCTCCTCTTCCAGTCCAGCTCTCTGCTGTGGCCCAGGAGGGCAGTGGAGGATGGCCCAAGTCCTTGGGCCCTGTACCCACATGGGAGACCAGGAGGAAGCACCTGACTTCTGCCTTATCGGCATAGTTCCTGCCGTGGTGGCCATTTGGAGGGTGAACCAACAGAAGGAAGACCTTTCTCTCTGTCTCCCTCTCTCACTAACTATAACTCTACCTGCCAAAAAAAAAAAAACCTCTCTTCTTCACAAGAAAATGCAAAACACTTTGAAATCTAACAACTCATCTTAGATTCATCAGATAACTGAAATTATAAAGAAAACATTGCACTGACAACTAAGTGATACAAAGAACTTCAAAAGCTTCTCGGAAATTGTGTTTTTTTTTTCTTATGCCATTTTTTTCAAATTCCTGCATATGAACTATCTTCAAAATGTTCATAGAAATGAATATTATTAAAATGTTATGCACATATTTCAAACACTCATGCACCAAAATGAAATTAACTTTGCATTTCATTTCCCACAAAATTTTTGAAATTCCTTTGTATGTGCGTACTTGAACTACAGATCACAAGTAACTGACGATGAGAAGAAAACAGTGGGGAACAGAATTTGGAGGCTGCACCTATTCGCATCCAGTGCTGGTTGGAATATTCCTTGTGTAACTGACTGATTTCTGGAAGTTTAGTGTGGACTAACTTGATGGGTTAAAAAAAGAAAATAAGAATAAACTGGGGCCTAGTCTTCAGGCAGCAGGGTAAAGGGGAACATTTATAAATTTTACCTACAGGAGCTCTACCGCTTTCTCAATGGGAAGATCAAAGCACATCCTTTCTTGCTTCAGGCAGCAGAAGGGAAAACATCATTGTTTTAATTTAAGCCCAACACACATTATTTCTCTTTTTAAAAAGACTGCCCTTAAATGAAAATATTTTTCCACAGCCTAATTGATCAGGAAGAAGAGAAATATTTAACACTAGCCTTTCCAAGCCCTTGGTGTGGGAGAAGGAACTAACCAACTCCAGTTTCAGCTTGCTTTTGGTGTAGGCAAAGGTTTACACACAATTACTTAATTTCTTCCCCCTATGTCCTCACTGATTTAACTAAGGAATAAGAAAAAAAAGAAAGAAAGCTCAGAAGCACTTGTGAGGGTCATAACGTAGGGACACAGGTGCACTAAAAGACTGTGATTTAATCATAGAAGACTGTCTTCCCATTGACCCCTTACCACTGCATAAATCAGGTACTCACTTTATTACCATGGATTAAGGTTGAATGGATGTCAAGGCTAACATCCTATGTAAGAAAGAAACTCTAGGAAAACAGAAAGAAGATAGACACTAGCCGAAGTTGTAACATATTTAACCTACAGCTGTAGCAAAAATCACATACAGTCCAAAAACCACACAAACATAAAACTTATTATTATAGGTGAAGACATCACACAAAATTTACAGGACAAAAATGGACATACAAAATTCCTCACTAAAACTCTAGCAAACTGTATAAAATACTACATCAATAATAAAGTTGAGTAAAATGTGAAGTGGTGGTAATATCTAAAAAAACAATTAATATCATAGATCACATAGATAGAATAAAGTACAAATAGATTTTTCAGTAGATGCAGAAAGAACATTTGATGAAGCTCAACACTATTTTAAAAGAGAGCACTCAGAATAAATAGGACTTTCAATATAAGAAAAGGCATTTATGAAAAATCTGTCATTATTACCTTACTTAAATGTGCAAAAATATTAGCCTCCCCTGCTCTCCTAAAATCTGGAAAAATACAAGGAAGTCCTCTGTGTTTCTATTCAACATTACACTGTATACAGTACACTAATTAGATAATAAAATTATAGAATTTAAAAATTGCATTAAAAGTAGAAGCAAAGTTATTTATCTAAATAGATGGCATGATGTTATAGTCAAATATTATAAAGATATAAGTATTTCATTAAAATACTAGAAAATCAATGAAAGGAATTTACAGATTACAAAGTCCAGATTAAAAAAAATATTTTTATTCAACAACATTGAGTAAGCTGAAACTGAAATTAAGCAAATTATCCCATTTATCATAGCTTGAACACAAATTTTAAGAATAAATTTGTTTAAAAAGTCAAAATATATATTCTAAAAACTACAAATTATTATAGAAAAATGTTAAATATCTAATAAAAAAAAAACTATGTCCTTTGATTACAAAAATCAATATGGTTGAATTGGCAATTGACCTAGAAATTTAACACAAGTGATATATAAATTTAACACAATCCTTACCTGAATCCTACCAAGGCAATGAATATGCAAAAAAACAATTTAGTTATAAAATGCTCAAGAGATTCAAATATTGCAAACCATTTGAAAGCAGTTTTACAACAATTACAAAGGCTAAACAGAGAGTTACCAAATAACTCAAAATTTCATTATTGGGTATATATATATATATAACTCAGAAAAAGTATAAATTTATGTAGGTACATCAATTTCTACATGGAGGTTCATAGCAGCATTATTTATAATAGCCAAAGGGTAGAAACATTACAAATTTCTATCAGATGTTGAATGAATAAACAATTTGAGATATATCCATCACTTCTTGGCTTTTTGGCTAAGATCAAGTGTGTGGAGATATATCCATATTTTGCAATACTATGTGTCAATAAAAGGAAATTGGACTTGCCCCAAACAGTAGAGTTAGAAACGTGCCAGGGGATTCCAATTCAATCCCATCAAGGTGGCATGTACCAATGCCATCTCATTAGTCAAAGTGATCATTTTCAGTTCATAATTGATCATAATGATAGGATTAAGAGTCAAAGGGATCGCATAAACAAGACTAGTGTCTGCTAATACTATCTGATAGAATTAAAAAGGAGATAACAACCCAACATAGGAAGAGGGATACACAGCAGACTCATAGAAGAGATGTCATAAACAGCACTCTGGCCTCAGAATCAGCCCTTAAGGCTTTCAGATATGGCTAAAAAGCCCCTGAGAGTATATCAGGCATGGAAAGCCAACACACTCTGGCAAAAAAAAAAAAAAAAAAAAACCTTAATGAATGAATGATCTCTGTGAGATCCGAGCGGAAAGAACGGGCCATGAAAGAAGGAGGTACCTTTCTCTGAAGGGAGGAGAGAACTTCCACTTTGACTATGACCTTGTCTAAATAAGATCAGAGTTGGCAAACCCAAAAGGCTTCCATAGCCTTGGCAACTCATGACAAGAGCCTAGGGGGATTACTGACATCATAAGCAAGAGTGTCAATTGTTAAATCAACAACAGGAGTCACTGTGCATTTATTCCCCATGTAGGATCTCTGTCCTTAATGTGTTGTACTATGTGAATTAATAGTATAACTAGTACTCAAACAGTACTTTACACTTTGTGTTTCTGTGTGGGTGCAAACTGTTGAAATCTTTACTTAGTATATACTAAACTGATCTTCTGTATATAAAGAGAATTGAAAATGAATCTGGATGTGAATGGGATGGAAGAGGGAGCAGGAGATGGGAGGGTTGTGGGTGGAAGGGAGGTTACGGGAGGAAAAAACCACTGTAATCCAAATGCTGTTCTTTGGAAATTTGTATGTATTAAATAAACGTTAAAAAAATAAAATAAAAGGAAATGGAAAAGTGATGAAAGTTACAACATGGACGAGCCTTAAAAAACATTACACTAATAGAAAGAAGTCAGTGAAATAGTACTACATATTGTATGATTACATTGATGTGAAATGTGTAGAATATTTAAATCCATATTAACATAAAGTATGCTTTCTTGGAGCTAGAGAAAGGATTAGTAGATGAGGAGTGATGGCTTAAGAATGCAGGGTTATTTCTTTTCTTTTAGTTCTTAAAATTCTTCTAAAATAGAAAGTGATGATAGCTACAAAATTTTTAAAATATACACTCAAAATATGTGAGCTGTGTATTATGTGAATGTTTCAATTAAGATGTTAAAAAAGGCAATTTAACACATCAGCAAGAAAAGGCGTGTGATTATCCCATGAAATTTTGAAATTGCATTTGAGAGCTTCCAGCATCCACTCTTGACAAAAAATTATCAGAAAAGTAGAAAGAAAAGATAACTCAAAGAGACAAATTGTTTCAATGAAAAGTCTATAGTTAATACTGTACTTAATGAGACATGATTGCATGCTTTATACCTTATGAGGAACAAAGAAAAGATACACACTCCCTCTTTTTTTATTTAACATGATACTGTAAGTTTTACTCAGGATACATAAGCAAAAAAAATGAAAAAGATTCATATTTAAAATGAAAAATCGAAACCTCTATTAACAAATCACATAAAAAACTTAAACAAAATCCTCCTGGAACTTTCAGAAAAGCCACTATAAATAATAAGTTAGTTAAGTAAGCTTACAGAATACAAGATAAATATATAAAAATCATTATAATTCTCTATATTGACCAGAAAAGTGGAATTTGAACTCATATGTTGCCGTTTACAATAGCACAGCTCAATATGAAAAAAACTAGAGATAAATATAATTGCATATGATGTTACACACTAAATATTACTCATACAATGAATTGGTGACAGAAGTTACAGGTCCTAGTTTAATGGATAGATATGTCATTGAACATATTGGTAAGTATTGCTCAGACATCAACTCTGACTTAATATTGGTCAGACATCATTTCTCTCCTAATTAATTCTCTTCTATTTGACAGAATTCCACTCAAAATATTTGTATGCTTTCTTATACAAATCCTCAAGTTGTTACTACAATTTACATAGACATTGAAAAACCTGACAGTAGCCAAAACAACATTGAAACTTGACAAAATCAGAGGAATTACAAATGTGACTTCAACAATTATTATGAAGATGCAGTAATTGTGATGATACAACTATTGGCACCAAAGTAGAAAGATATAAAAGAGAAAAAATAAATTCCAAAAGTGAATGACAGTTTATTTGTCCAATTGTATATAATGATGCAAAAATAATTCAGAAGTTAATTTGAATTCAATGTAATTTCAGTACTATAAGGATTCAATAGGGGCCTGTGCTGTGGCATGGTAGGTTAAGCCTCAGCCTGCAGGGCAGGCATCTCATATGGGCACTAGTTTGAGTCCTGGCTGCTCCCTGCTGATAGGCCTGGGAAAGAAGCAGAGGATGACCCAAGTACCTGGGCCCCTGCACCCACATGGGAGATCCAGAAAAAGCTCCTGGCTCCTAGCTTTGGGCTGGCACAGTCTTAGCTGTTGAGGCCATTTGGGGTGTGAGCAAGTGGATGGAAGATATCTCTCCCTCTCTTTCTCTTGCTCTTTCTCTCTATCCCTTCTCTTGCTCTCTAACTCTACCTTTCAAATAAATAAATATATCCTTAAAAGAAGTTTTCAATACACATATGCAAACAAGAAAGAGTGTGAGTGTAAAGTTTGAATCATATTTTAAAAGAAAGAGATGTAAGATTATAACCTATAACTATAGAACTTCCAAGATAAAAGGAGAAAATATCTGTTGAGTGAGTGAAATTTCTTATACATGAGACTAAAAAAATGATCGTAGTAGAAAAATTTTGAAAAAAATCCATAAATTGAATTTCTTCAGCTAAAGATACATTAAATTAAAGTGATTTTAAGAGGAAAAAAAGGAGACTCCCAAAATGAATAGAGAGGATCCACATTAACCTCAGATAGGAGACAGTTCCAGCACAATGAAGGAAGAGCCATATTTCCGAAACATTATTTTAGGGAAAGCTTTTTAAAGAATGAATGGCAATCACAAATATCACGAACTGAAAACTATCAGAGAAAAACAATCAAAGATTACTATTGCTGCCATTGCTCCTAACCCAGCACCCTGACAGAAGGAAACCATCTTATCAAGAAAAAAAGATTCTGTATTTAAGTCATTAGAATTGAAGAGATTGGATGAAGGAACACTTCAACAAAGAAGTGATGAGAATTGTAAATGGCACAGAGACTCCAAAAATCAGATCGAGAGATACACAAAGCATGTTGCCACCACCATAGTCACTACCACTGCCTGATGCCTCTGCCTGCCACTCTTATCCATGCTCCCAGGCTGGAGAATGCCATCTTGCTGAAGACTTGCCATGTGTATATTATATAAAATAAAACATTAGAACTAAAGAGACTGAAAAACTTCCTCAAGGAAGTGATGAGAACTGCAAACAGCATGGAGATTCTGAAGGCCAGTGAAGAGACAAGAGAAAAAAGCACACTGCTGTTGCCACAGCCCACGACTCCTTCCCAGCTCCCCTGTTGGGAGGATGCTATCTTGCCAAGAAAAGGCAAACAGAAAGTGCCATGGCCCCTTTCATTGATGCAGGCTGATGTCCTTAACTACAAGGGAATTCCATAGTCCTCACTGACTTTAAATCAAGTCTAAAGGGCTTAATGTGGTCAGAGTGACTACTTTGTGACAAAGAGGGAACCCACATCCCCCTCCACCTCCAAGGTTCAAGACCTGAGGTGCTGCAGAGAAGGTGCTCAGCTCCACTTATCAGAGAAAAAACCAAGCAACTGATTTGCTGCCAGAGGTACCCAGAGACAGCAAGGGCCGTTTTCACAGCAGAGAGCAGACCCATGTGAAGCTACAGCCATGTGAGTTATCGGCACAATTGCAGGTGGTACACCTGCTTGCTCTGTGCCATTGGGGAAACCAAGGCCAGAGAACCCAGCCCAGCATTACCCTTTCATGCCTCATGGGAACAGAGCAATCTCCTTTGTATCCTGGAACTCTGGGACTCTTTCTACTGCTGCTGTAACTCTTGAATTAACACCAGTAGACTGGTTACTGCCAGTCCACAATCCCTGGAAAATAAAAACAAACAAAAAAATTAAAAAAAAAAAAAAACTGTTACTCTCTGAAACCTAGGAAACCGTGTAACCCGGCTGAAAGACTCTATTAGTACTACATTCCAATAAGTCGTTATAATGTACTCTTCAGAACCTAGGGAAGAAGCTACCACAACTGTCAGTGAGAAACCCTCAACATAACTCATATTTTCCCTGAGGGACTGGGTCACAATCCCCTTTACCTCTCTGTACTAGGTGTTGGGCCCTGGCTGCTATAGTCTCCAACATTAGTCATTCCCACACACCAGGACCTACTGACAGTCTCATCCATGTCTTACAGTCTGAGGAGTCTGAAACCCCAGCATCATTCACAATATTCATGGTTATCTGTAAGAACAAGGTACAACCCCCTATGTGACCCATAACACCATAAATATAGCTATAGTCATCAGGAAACTTTTGTTTATTGCACTTATTCTAACCAAAGTCATGTCAACAACCCAACTGACTAACCCTCATTCTAACTAAACAAAAAACAGTATTTTCTCATGATTCCTACTCCACACACAAACCCACGAAAAGTAGCCATTACATTGGATGCACAGACATCAACAGAGGGACACAGGAGACACAAAGAAGCAAGCAAACATGACACCTCCAAAAGAATGCAGTTTTTTTTTTTCAAAAATAGATCCTGATCTGAAAGTAACACATGAAATTTTTGAAAAAGAATTCAAACAATGATCCTAAGGAAATGCAATGAGATGCAAGAGAACATAGATGTTCTACAAGTAAGTAGAACAATAGATGGAGTGAGGAATTCAACACTGCACTGTCATCAATGGAAAAATCATTGTGACAGAAAATCAACAAAGATGCATCATACCATTGAACAACTTGTCACAATAGACATTTATAGAATATTCACCACAACTACAGGATAAACATTCTTCTTATCAGCATATGGAACAATTTCTAGGGTAGGACATAAAGTAGGTCACAAATCAAGTCTCAGGAAGTTTCAAAAAGTTCAAAATTACACAATGTATTTTCTCAGACCACAAGTGAATGATACTAGAAATCAACAAGAATAATAGAAAATTTTAAAATGTATTGAAATAAAACATGCCACTGAATGACCAACGGGTCACTGAAGAAAAGAAAAAGAAAATCAAAAACTTTCTTGAAGTGAAAGAAAATGGACATACGACACATAAAAGCCCATGGGATATAGCAAAAGTAGTAGTAAGAGGGATGTTTATGTTCAGAGTTGCGGTGCAGAGGTTTAAGCTGCTGTATTTGATGCCAGAATCCTATATGAGAACTGGTTCAAGTCCTTGCTGCTCCAATTCCATTCCAACTCCCTGCTAATTTGCATGGAAAAGCAGGGGAAGATTGCTTGGACTCTTGCACTCCCTGGATGGAGTTCTAGGCTCTATGCTTCAGCCTGACTCCACCTGGACTGTTGTCATCATCTTGGGAAAAAAAATAAAAGAACCAACTGAGAGAAGATTCTCTCTCTCTCTTCTTCTCCCTCTCTCTCTCTCTCTTTCTGTCTCTGTCTCTCACTCCCTCTGTCTCTCACTCTCTCTTTTTCTCTCATTCTCTACCTGCACTTCCAGATGAATAAATAAATATTTAATCTTTAATTAAAAGACATGTTTACCACAATAAATATTTTAAAAATGGATTTCTAAAATAAAAGATATAATGAAACATTTCAAGAGTGTTGGAAGATAAGAATGATCCAAACCCAAAAACAGTAAAAGTAAGAAATCAGAAAAATGGAAAAAATGCAAAAAAACAACAAAATGCAAAGCTTTTGGGGGCAGAAGATAAACAAAATAGGCAGACCTTTGGCCAGACTAACAAAGCAGAAAAAAGAGAAAAACTCAAAAAGAAGATCTTTTAAAAATATGCAGAAAATAAATAGTATCATAACAAGCAGGGAGGATAAAGAAGTAACTAAAGATCACTCACTGAGGAAAATTCCAGGACTTGATAGCTTTACTGTGGAATTCTACAAAATACTTAAGGAGGGATCAACTCCAATACTTTTCAAACTATTACAGAATTTGTACAGGTTTTAACTATGTCAAATTTTTTTATGAGGCCACCATCATTCTGATAACTAAAACAGGTAGACAACAACAACAATAAAAACTACAAACAGATACCCTTGATGAACATAAATTCAAACATTCTTAGCCAAATATTAGCAAACCAAACCCAGCAATACATCAAAAAGATCATATACCACAATTGAAAGTTATATATCCCAAAGATGCAAAGGTGTTTCAACATTAAAAGTCAATAGACATCATAATTCACATCAAAAGAATAAATAACAAAAACCGTATGATTATCTCAATACAGGCAGAGAAGGAATTGGTAAGATTCAACATTCCTTCATGAAACACCCTCAACAAATTAGATATAGAAGAATCATACTTCAAAATTTATAAAGGCTATACTTGATAAACCAATAGCCAATATCAAGTCAAGAGCAAGAAAATTGATGTCCATTCCCACCACTCCAGTTGAATATAGTAATGGAAGCATTAGCAAGAGCAATCAGGGTACGAAGGATAAAATAAACAAAGGGCATTTAAATTGAAAGGGAATAAGTCAAAATTTGCATGTATGCAGATGACATGATGTTACTCATGGAAAATACTAAACACTCCACACACACACACACATACATACACACACACCTGTAAGAACTGATAATTCAACCTTGTTAAGTCACAGGATAAAAAATCAACATAAAAAGTATCATTTTCATACACCAACAATGATCTCACTAAAACAGAAATAAGAAACAAAATCCCATTCACAAAAACTACAAAAAATTCAAAAATTTGAGAGTAAATTTAACCAAATAAATGAAAGGCCTCTACTATGAAAAAGTATAAGACATCAATGATGCAAATCAAGCACAGAAAAAAAGAATGATATTCCTTGCTTATAAATTGGAAAAATTAATACCATTAAAATGTCTATACAACCTAAAACAATCTGCAGATTCAATGCAGTAACTATCAAAATACAAAAACATACACTACAGAATTATGTTGAAAAATCCTAAAAAGCATATGGACTCAGAAATTACTCTGAATAGCATGCATTTAGCTGTGTGATTAAGAGGACCATTGCTCACATCACAAGATTAAATTCCTAGCTATGTTCCTGGCTCCAGTTTCCTGTTAATGAAGACCCTGAGGTGCAATTGTGATGATTCAAGTAATAAGGTCCCTGCCACTGACTTGGGAGAACTGGATTGTGTTCTAGGTTCCTAGTTATTATCCAGCCAAGCCTAAGCTGTTAGATGTGAACCAGTGGCTGGGAGATTCATTCATTTCTCTCTCTCTCTCTCTTTCATAAAATGACTGCCATGCCAAAGTTGGTAGGAAATATCAAATTATATAATGGCTTGGCAAAATGGTTTGACAATTTCATAACAAGTTAATCACTTATCTTTTTTTTTTTTTCTGAGAAAAGTTTGTCAGGTGGGGGAAGCCTGATGGGCTGAGGGGAGAGGAAGAGAGAGTAGAGAGAGAGGGAGATTGAGAGAGATCAAGAGAGAGAGCATATGTGCAGGAAGCAGGTCCTGTTACACTTTTGCCTGGGGGCAGGGAAGTAGGAGCAACAAATCCCATTAGGGTGAGGGTAGAGCTGACACCTGTGATTGGACCATCTGGTCACCTGGCTTTAGCAATGGTGTCAGGGGCTGGAGCCTAGGAGGATATCTAGGATATAGATTGTGCCATAGACAAGACTGCATCATGTTACTAGCATTCCCCCCTTTTGTTTGTATAAGGCAGATGTTGTATGGGATGACATCAGCACCAAAAGTCCGAGAAGGCTGGAGGGATGATGATCGTTCTTTAGGCCTACGTCCTGCTGACATGGGTGTGATGAGGTACTCTCCACTGGCATGGGGTGATGACTCAAGTCATGATGTCCTGGGTGGGGAGCTGAGTATATCCCTTAGCGGCATTTGATTGACTGCCTGGTTGGTGAAGCCTTTGGTTCATTCCATTATCACCTCCTCTAAACACTTAATCAGACACAGTAGTATAAGATGGGTATAGTGGCTGTCTGCACTCCCAGCATCCCATATGGGCACCATTTCTAGTCCTGGCTGCTCTTCTGATCCAGCTCTCTGTTAAAGCCTTAGAAAGTAGTAGAAGATGGCTCAAGTCCTTGGGCCCCTGCACTCACATGGGAGACCAGGAAGAAATTCCTGGGTCCTGGCTTTGGATTGGTACATCTCTGGCTATTGCAGCCACCTGGGGAGTGAACCAGAGGATGGAAGACCTCCCTCTCTCTCTCTCTGCCTCTGTCTTTCTGTAATTCTGTCTTTCAAATAAATAAACAAATCTTAAAAAAAGAGATGGTAAGAATAGTAGCCAATGGTCCTAAGAGTATCATTAACCAAGTAATGAGAGGATTTCATAGAGGAGAGGAAATGGACTCTGATGAATACTGTTTGATGGGTGTGGATTTGCTTGGCCTGATTGGTTAACATAATAACAACAGTGTTAAGGCCTGTATATTCCATAGTACTACACCTGTTAGTGAGGTGATATGGCTTTGGAGACCTCAGATGGTATCAGCTGAGGTCTCAATGGACCTAGTGACCTCCTCTTGTAACTGCTGCCTTTGTTTTGGAGCCAACTGGTTGAGAAAACATTTCGGCCCAAAGCTGTTCTTGAGATCACTACTGAGGAGAGAGAAGCTGCGAAGCTGATCCCAACCAAGCTGGCAGAAAGGCCACTCACCCGTTGTGGGTAGAGGGGCTTGTATGTGGAAAAATCCTTAACAATCATACAAAGTTAAGTTGTGGAGAGGACCCTCAATACACATGGGTCAGAAGTAGAGCCATTGATATAAAAGTAGAGGCTATGATTACACAAGAATGAGGCCTCAAGTGGGCTAGACAGGGTCTAGAACAAAGGACAAAGTCATTATTAGATGACCTAAGGAAGGCGCTGTTTAAACCACGATACGTTTTCCAATCGAGAGGCAAATAGAAGTTGACAGAAGGGGCTGGATAATAATCAGGTGGACTTTAAGGCCTTGTCAAATATGCTGGTACTATTTTTTGTTGGGCACACTCTCCCCCTCCCTAATAGCTCTAGGCGTGGAAAGGCGCCTGCTAGCCTTTTGCCCTGAGGGCTGAAACATTCTGGGAGAACTAAAGAGCATCCTGTGGTTAAGATAACATGTGCCTGCTTGTGATAACTATGTCCTGCCACCTGACCTTCAACCCTGAACAGATCCTGAAACAGCTCCTCTTTCCCACCCACTACTGCTTCCCCTAAGAAGTATATAAACCCCTGTGTAAAAAATAAATTTTGCAGCTTGATCAGAACTCTTGTCTTGCTGCCTTCCTTGTGTCTCCTGTCCCTTTCATTCCTCCTTCTAGGTGCTTGGTCCTAGTTGACGTCCCGCGGGACGGGACAATTTTTAAAGAAATGGTCTGAGTTGTCTGTAATAATTGATTCTATGGACCATGGAATGCAGAGCTGTCTGGGAGCATCTTTAGTGTCAATTAGAGGGTTTCTAATTGAACATGTAGAGAATAAAAAGAAGACTAAAGTTAAAAGATGGAGTGGAAAATGGATATTTACAATATTTTTTTAATTTTATTGTCTCTTGGGCCTTTAAACACCTGGTCCTTACTCCATGAATTATTAAATTTCATTTTAGCTTGAGTTTCAGAAATTTTTCTCTTTTGAAAATAAACATCCTCACTACTACTGTTTGTGAAAAATGAAGAACTACAAATTGATTAGTGAATATACCATTACTGAAGTAATGATGAACAAATAATTCACCCTAATACACACCACTATTCCTCAGTTAATTGAAACTTGTTGAAATTTTTTTGTAATTGGATCTACTAGAGATTGTGAAAAGGGAAGAAAATCTCTGCCTTTCTGATTACAATGGTCTTCAAGTAAAGAATAAAATATGTATGCTTTTTATTAATTAATTTTATTTGAAAGCCATAAAGGCTGAGATAAAGAAGGAGGAGCCAGAGAAAGAGAGGCTTAGACATCCCATTCACTGGTTCACTTTCCAAAGGCTTGTTACAGCCAGGCCTTACCGAGGATGTCGTTTGACAATTCCCAGAAAGTCCCCCACTCACTCTCACAGAGAGAGTGGTGGTTAGACAAAGAGAAAACAGCAAGTGGCACATACAATCACTATGGAGTTTATTTAAGCTGACCCGACATTTCAAACCTGACACTTCATTACCCACTCTTTTTAGTAAGGAGTCAAAGCATTGACTCGCCTTCGCCTTCCAAAGGGTTATAATGAGTCCCAACATACATGAGTTTAACAGAGGCTATATGCTGCTTGATAAGGTCTATCAACCAGTTAAGGATACAAGGACTGAAAATCAGCCTGAGATGGAGCAGATGTCACATTGGGAAAAGAGGTACAAGCAGGTCTCAGAGCAAACCTCTCTGTTGCAACTTACAGCTTGCATGCACAAAATATTTTGCTAAAGTCAGAGGGGCCCACAGGCACTTAGCCTAACTGGATGAACTCAGCACCCCCTCTTTTAATGCATACTCTACTGTTGGGTCTTAGTCCACCCGTACAAGGATGGACTGGGTCCGAGGAAAGGTAAGTGCGCGCCGCTCGCCTGTTCCCCAGCCTCCTGGTCCCGGAGACAATCAGACGCAGCGGGGAGCCAAGTCTAGCAAGGACTCAGTCACCTTTTGCATAATAGTACCTTTTATAACACAAAACTGCAGAGTCATTGGGGCAGGGCTAAGGACCAACCAATCACTTAAAAAATCACCTTATGGGGGGATTTCTATAGGACTAGCCCTATGTCTATACACTTGTTACTAGTTTTGTTACCTCCCCTGATGTTGTGCAGCCAGTTAGTTTTAGTGGTAAACAACTTTGGATTCTGCCCATCTTACTTCCTCTGGGCGCCATCTTACTTGGCTCCAGCTCGGGCGGGGGCACCCGGGCCTGGCCTGGCCTGGCCTGGCCAGGCTCATGCCCCACACTCTACTACTATAGGGATCCAGGGTGTCGATCTCATCCAGGCTGCTTCCTGCGTACAACTGATTGTTTTTCATAGGGCTACTTAGGGTGTGGAAGTTCGAGAGTGGTGGTCATGGCCATCCAGGTTGCATTGGTAGGAGGTAGCCTCCACTCAAAGTTTCATCTGAAGTACCATCTGCATCTGGATAGACCCTGTTTTCTATTTCATCTGCACCCATCGCAACCAGGATCTCTCCACATCCTATTCTAGGGAGGCGTGGTCAAGACAGGGTTCCAGCAGTAAGTGGCCTCTCAGGGGGCTGCAGTGCCATCTTGGAGTAACTGCTTCCATCCAAGGTTTCCTGTGCATGGCCATCTAGAATTTTATTGCTTCAAGAATGAAAATAATGAATCTAACAAGCACATTAAATACACAGGATCTAAAACAAAGGACAGACTCATTACTAGAGGATCTATGAAAGTTACTGCCAAACCACGAGGACATTTTCCCATTAAGAAGCAAACAGAGGCCGGCGCTGCGGCTCAATAGACTAATCCTCTGCCTTGCAGCGCCAGCACACCGGGTTCTAGTCCCGGTCAGGGAGCTGGATTCTGTCCCGGTTGCCTCTCTTCCAGGCCAGCTCTCTGCTGTGGCCTGGGAGTACAGTGGAGGATGGCCCAAGTGCTTGGGTCCTGCACCCCATGGGAGACCAGGAGAAGCACCTGGCTCCTGCCATTGGATCAGTGCAGTGCGCTGGCTGCAGCGTGCCAGCTGCGACGGCCACTGGAGGGTGAACCAACGGCAAAAGGAAGACCTTTCTCTCTCTCTCTCTCACTGTCCACTCTGCCTGTCACAAAAAAAGAAAAAAAAAAAAGAAAAAAAAAAAAGAAGCATCTGAAACTGAAAGGAACAATTTGATAATAATCAGGTGGGTGTTAAGACCTCACCAGTACATATGAAGTCCAGACATATCTATCCATTGGGGTACTGGAAGAGATATCATAAGGGAGCTGCAGATCTCCTTAGGGAAGATACTGTGTTGACTTCCCTGACCTGGCTGGCCTGGGGACAGAGATGGCCTGAATAGGAGGTTCCTATAGAATAGGCAGGATCTCTAAAAGCAGATTTGCAGCTCTGATTACAGTGTTGCTATCCCTAGGCTGCCCCACTGATGGCAGAGGTTACTTTGGATGCAGTGCAAAGTGAAAGGCTTTTCAGGCTAGAGCCAACAAGTTATATAGTTCTGAACTGGGAGTCCTTCGAACTCAGGGAAGTTCCATTTTCAGTGACCAAGTTATTGGCTGGCAGAGCTGATAGGGCTCTTCAGAGGCCAAAGCCCTGAGGGATTTCCACATTGAAAACCAATGCCATTTGGAGTGAACTGGCTTGTTGGGTCAGATCATTGTATAAAGCAATTAGCTGGCCTGCCACCTTGTTACATTGCTTCTGATGCCTTGCTCACACTGCTTCCTCCTGGTCTCTGTTAAAGTGGAACACAGAGGAGGAATTTACAAGAATGTTTATTTTATTAATTTTTTAAAAATCTGGCCCCTAACACTATTATTATTTAAATTATAAATATTTCAGTTATTTTGCTCTTGCAGTTGTTTAGCACAATATATCAAAATACATCTAATTTTAGTTCATTATAATGGCATTGATTTTCATCATGATTCTGCAGTTTGGAAAGCCCTTGATTGGGAATGCTGGTGTCTGTTGCATTTGGGCAGTGGGGAGGACAGTTGATAGAACCATATGGAGGTTAACTCATGTATAGGTCTGGGCTTAATTGAGGAAGATCCAAACAACAGGACCTCCTCCAGCATTTTTCTCTATCTCTGTGGGTTCTTCCCTCATTTCCTTCTAACATAGAATCTTTATGGAAGTAGTTTCTAATATATTGCCTCACATGTCCTGAGACAAAAGCAATACCAATTTTAGAACTTAGAAGTAGTGTAAACATCACCTTTGCTGCATTCTACTCTATTAATAGGAACTGTTTCAAAGACTCTCAGAGGTTCAAGGGAGGGGAATTGTACTACAGCTCTTGATAGCTGGTAGAAAGCAACTTCAACATCATGAAGGATGAAAGGATGTAGCATGAACATACACTTCTGGCCATTTTCAGAAAATATAAGGTACCACAAGTTGACCAAGGACTATAAGCTTTCACTAGAAAGTCTTCGTAGAAATTCCCAGTCACAAAAGTTTTGAGCTTCTCTGCTCTCAGAACATATCAATGTGTTCCCATTAACACATGATCTTATCATTGCCTAAATCATATATTATTTTGCATATGTTCATATCTGCAGATAAACACTATATTGCTTGAAGATAAGAAGCCTATCACATTTGCTCATATGTGTATGCATGACTAATACATATAAATGAATATATAATAAACAGCATATATTATACAGAGTTCATGTATTATATATAATTTATTAATACATAGGTATCTTATATATGTTGCAGGTATGCAGCAAATGAACCTTGAAATAAATTGACTATAAATGAACTGTATTGCTACTCACATGATTGGTATTATTTTGCTTCCTAAGGGTCAAAGTGTAAATATGTTAGTAAAGTTATTCAGTTACTGTGGAATTTAATAGGAAGAAGCAGTAAAAGTTGGCAGGGAGAACTTTCACTTCAATTCAGATCTTATAGCCATGAAGAGGATAAAGAATGGGAAAAAAATGTAGTTAGGAAGTTCTTCAGACAATAGCCATGGTATCTCTAGTGTGTCTTCTTTGCTTATACATTACTTGTGAACATTCCACAGAGTATATAGCCTTAGTTCTTCAGTAGATTCAGAAGGTATGGAAGCTGGATTTGTCATCTAATTGTAGTTCTCAGAATAATTTCTCACTGGATGGAGATCTGAGGACCACATTGATAACTTATTTCTCTCTTTTCTTAAAAAAATAACTGACAGATAAAAGTTGTGCATATCATGTAATGTTTTGATACATGTATATATTGCATAAGGTACAATCAGGGTAAACATATCTATATTCTCAAACATTTGTCAGTTTTTATAGGGAAAACATTTTTTTTCCTTTTTTACTGGCAAAAGGCGAACAAATCTTAAATATTTTATATATAAAATTTTAAAAACATAATAATAGTTTTTCACCATACCTTCCTTCCTTCCCTCACTCTCACACTTGGTCCTTATTTTCTGATTTTTCTTTTAATTTTTAAAATGATATACTATCAATTTTCTTGATAATCTCAAGGTTAAGTTTCTACTAAATAAAGAATTCAACATATAATAAGTGAAAAAATGACTGTTCAACATGTAGTAAGTGTAAAAATGAGTGTTCTTCCAGAATATAGACAGGGCTATAAGCAATAATCAAATCTCAAAATGTCAACTTTGCTCATATACATTATGTTGTCTTTGTACTCTATGTGTTAAGTTACCCCAAATCAAGGAAAACATTTGTCTTTTAGAGACTGGCTTATTTCACTAAGCATAATGGTCTCCAGTTGCATCCATTTTGTTGCAAAAAACAGGACTCAGGATTCCATTTTTTTTTTCTGTGAAGTCATGTTTCATTGTTTAGTTATACCATAATTTCTTTATCCAGTCATCAGTTGATGGACATCTGGGCTGATTTGATGTCTTAGCTAATGTGAACTGAGCTGCAGTAAACATGGGCATAGTTAACTCTTCAATATGCTGATTTCATTAACTTTGGATAAATTTCCAGGAGTGGAATCATACGATAGCCATAGGGTCACAGGTAGCTCGACTTTCGGATTCCTGAGGAATCACTATAACATATTCCATAATAGTTTACATTCATAACTACAGTGTGTTATGTATCTTTTATCCCACATTTCATCAGCATATTTTTTTCTGATTATAGCTATTCTAACTTAGGTGAGATGAAACTTCATGTTTTTATTTGCGTTTCCCTGATGGCTAGAGATCCTGAGGATTTTTCATGTACCTGTTGGCCATATCTATTGTGTCTGTTGAGTGTCTGTTCATATCCTTAGCCCATTTCTTACTTGCTTGTTTTGTTATTGAGTTTCTTGAGCTCCTTGTATTTTCTGGATATTAATCATTTATCAGATGTATAGTTGTAAATATCTTCTCTCATTCTGTTAGATGTCTCTTTGTTGATGTTTCCTTTGCTGTACAGAAAATTCTTGGCTTTATGTAATCATTTTTTAAAAATGTTTGCCTATATTGTTTGTGCTACTAGGATCTTATCCAAGAAATCTTTACCTATGCCAATAGCTTTCAGTGTTTCTTCTATATATTCCTCTAGTTATTTGATGGTTTCAAGGCTAAGATTTCGATCACTCTTACAGTGTGAGTTGATTTTTGTATAGGTTGTAAGGTAGAGGTCTTGTTGCATGCAGCGATTCAACTTTCCCAACACCATTTGTTGAAGACACTGTCCTCTCTCTAGTGAATGATTTTAATTCATTTTTTCAAAGACTACTTGGTTGTGGATGTGTGGATTAATTTCTGTATTCTCTAATCTGTTCCATTGGCCAACATCTATTATTGTGCTACTACCATGCTGTTTTGATTTTGACTGTTAATATGCCTTGAAATCAGGTATAGTGATGCCCCAGCTTTATTTTTATTGCTTATGATTGCTTTAGTTTTCCAGGGTCTCTTATGATTTCTTATGTATGTTAGGATCATTTTTTTTTCCAGATGTGAGAAGAAAGTCTTATATTTTGATTGGGATCACATGGAATCCGCAATTTGTTTTGAGTTATACAGACATATTGATATTAATTATCTCAGCAAATGAACATGGAAGATTTCTCAATTTGTGTGTGTGTGTGTGTTCTTTTATTTCTTTTCTTAATGTTTTGTAAATTTCATTGTAGAGCTCTTTAACATCTTTTGTTAGATTTTAGATTTATTCTAAGGTATTTAAGTTTTCAGAAGACATTTTGAGTGAACTGATCTTACAAGTTCTTTCTCAGCTATGACATTGTTTTTACAAAATGCTATTGATTTCTGAGTGTTGATTTTATAGCTTGCAACTTTGCCAAACTTTTATATGACCCCCAAAATTTTTACTGGCCTATTGTGGTTCTCAAATGTATAGGATCATGTCATTAGCAAACAGGGATAATTTGACTTTCTCCTTTCTCCTTTGCAACCCTTTGATATATTTTTCTTGTCCAATGGCTCTGACCAACATTTCTAGAACTATTTTGAAAAGAAATGGTGAGAGTGGTCATCCTTATCTGTTTCCTGGATCAAAGTGGTAAAGATGGAAGCTGACTGCAGTTTTGTCATGTATTCCCTTGATTGTGCTCAGGTATGTTTCTTATAAACCCAATTTGCTTAAGATTTTTATCATGAAAGAATATTGTATTTTATCAAATGCTTTATCTGTATCAATTGAAATACTCATTTTTTAATTCTTCAGTTTGGTAATGTGATGTATCACATTTATTGATATACATATATTGAAACATCCTGGTATCCCAGCAATAAATCTCATTTGGTGTGAGTGAACGATTTTTCTGATGTGTTGTTGGATGATATATAGATAGAGAATATCTATATCTATCTATCTATATATATAATATAGTTTTATATATGTATAAAACTAAAAGTTCACTTCTCTGAAACTGTTATGGATATCATGAAATCCAGCCCTAATTATAATACTAAGGGCAGGGAAAATAGTCATGATATTTAGCTGGATATTCATCTATTATCAGTCCTTCCATGCCTCCACTGACACCTGTGGGCCTTGATAGCACTTCAGGCTTCCAGGTTTAAATATTAGTTATAGTCCTATAGCCAACAGTCCTCATATATCTGAGTGCTTACATTCACTTAGTGTAGAATCACCTGAGTAAATGTCCATAGGCCCTTCTGGGGAAGGATTACAGGGTAATTGAATACTTGTTTAAGTAAATGGGCTCAAGATCTGAATATTGGCTCGTGTCTGAGAACCGAGCGTGAGATCATAAGAATTTATGGGGGAAACCAGCATTGGATTCTTAATCTTCCACTTGTACTTCTGATTATAGATATTGAACACTATCTTTATTTACTACATATTTTACTCCTAGCAACTCTATGTTCTGTTAACTAACTTGTCAACTTTTTTATCAATAAAGCTCCCTTACTGCTTCTCTGCCCAAGTTGGACACAACAGCACTTTGTGACTTCCTGACTTCAGGTGGTTTATCAATAGACCTTGGCCTCTGTTATGTTGGGGTTTTATAATTTTCTTTACAATCAACAATCCAGTTTTGTGGCTACCTCTTCATCCATCGATGTAGAGTACAGAAGTGAGCCTCCTTTTACTGATATCAGTATATATCCCTTTCATGAGTACAGTTATTACATATTTGACAAAAGATGAGTCTTCAGGCCTTCCAATGGAGCAATTTTTTTTATAGGTCCTCTGATCTGACATTCTATAATCATGTTACACATCTGCTCCTGAGAGCTTTCTATTCCTTTCTTTACCATCTGCCACTGTAACTCAGGAAATTTTTTGCTCAGCATTAGCTATGACTTTCTGTGAGATTATCTTATTCTGCAGAATTATTGAGCAAATAAAAATTAAGAAATGGGATTTTGAAGTAAATATATCTGTAGTCCCTTACCAAAGAAAAAAAATAGCAGATCTTTATTTATTTATTTATTTATTTTGTTTGGAAAACAGAGTTATAGAGAGAGAGGGAAAAATATCGTCCAGCCACTGGTTCACTCCCCAAATGGCTGCAACAGTTAGGGCTGAGTCAGAACAAAGCCAGGATCTAAGAGCTTCTTCCAGGTCTCCCACATTGGTGCAGGGGCCCAGATAATTGTATCATCTTCAGCTGCTTCCCCAGGCATATTAGCAGGTCAGTCAATGTAGCATCTGGGACTCGAACTGCCACCCATATTGGAATTCCAGAATTGCAGTCAGCAGTGTTATCCACTGTACCACAATGCCAGCCACAATAGTAGCTCTTTAAAGGATAAATGGGCTGTATCTAAAGGCAGTGTGGGTTCAGAGATCTGAGACATCTTAGTGGCCAAGGGAACCTATTATCATGTCTTCATGCCATCTGTCCTTAGGTTAAAAAATTAATTAATTAAAAAAAAAAAACTTACCTTGGCTGGGAATTTAGATCTCAATTGGACATCTCATTGGTTAGCAAATAGGTTATATTACAATAGAAGGTAATTACTTTTGTGAAAGTCCTCTAATCTTAAATAATTAACATTATTTACACTGAAAATTTCATGATTGCAAAAAATTTTCATACCACTTTGTAAAATCCATGCAAAAATCAAAATTGGTAAGCACTGGTGAATTTAGATTTATGGATTATGTGATAAAAATGAATATTTTCCCCACTCCCTACAAAATGCCATAATCTTCCTAGGAATAGTTTTAACCTATATATTGACTTTTGATTTGAAGGAAAGGAGAATTTCGACTGTAAGTTTATTTGTTCAAAAGTGTTTCTAACACAAGTTAATGAATAAAGTGAAATAAATGATGACATTATTTTGGTATATTTTTAATAGTAATTTGCTTTCATCTGCTAATGACACAAGTTTAATTTATTGGAAATAATTACATGAACTATTGAATTACTTATTAGTAGATACTAGAAGCATTTTTAGAGTTCAAATTGAATACAAACTCATAATTGCATATCAAGGTTTTTTTGGAAATTAGTTTCCATAGTGTTCTTTGGCCAAAAAAAGTTTCAATTATTTAAAGAAGTGCCTATTGGCTTGTTCTTTAATTAGATATAGTATTAATTGAAAAATTACAAAACTTACTAATGCAATTTGATGATATGTCTTTAGAATAAAAAGAAAGTTGTACTATAATTAGGAGAGATAATTATATTCTTATATGGATCATGACATGCTAACCAAATTATACATATAATTCAATTTTATAGATTTTTATAGATTACAAAACTGAATATTTCTCAAGTGCTGTAAAAATGAAAAAAAAATTAAATGACACAAACATACAAACTTGAATGATTTGGGCCCTGTTAATCCTCCATTCCACATTGAGCCTTCTATTTAATTATCTCATTTCATAACACTGTTGATGCTTTGATTGATATTGATAGAGGAAAACCATATCTTATTCATTATTACACAGATATATATGCACATTTTTACCTCCACAAAGTACTGACTTATGTAAAGACTAATATTTGTCTAGTATAAAATTTGTTAAGCCATGAGATATTAAGTATTTACAAAGTAAATAATATAATTTTTAGAAACAAATATGGGGCAATTTTGTATTTATGAAATAGCACATGAATCCAAACCTCCTTGTATGTTTTCCATATACTTAACAAAATTACTTTGTGTAAGGTGATTTTCATTAATGTCAATCAATGAAGTAAAAAGAACACGATCTAGAAAGAGAGAAATAGGACTTCATATAGTTTCATCCCAAGGATTATTTTATTTTCATATATTGTAGTATCCACTTTTTATTCCATATGGATAAAATTCTATTATTTAGGCTTTGGACAATAATATATTATGATAAAAATAATATTTCATTGAATTTTCAATTTTGGAGGCTCAAATTGATGATACAGGTGTTCATTTTAATGAAGTATGAAAAGACAGCATTTGGTGTACAGTTAGATTATTCAGTTAATTGATATTCAAAAAGTCATTAAACAACAGAATATATGACCATATAGGAATGTGAAATAATTATGAGATTATTTTGTTTTGCAGAGCCTTCTAAATTATTGAGAGACAGTTCCATTTACAAATTGATTTGTGTGTATACGCATTTGCTCTAGGCAAAAATATCAGTGCTATTGACTTACCATAAAATTTATATAAGACGAAGTTTTACAACAAAAATATGCAGAAAGTCATAGTGAAAGAAGATTTTAAAGGCCAGCTTTTTCTGTTTACAGAGCCATCCCAAAGTACTGAATACAATAAAAGTGGCTGGAAAAAGTCCATAGGAACCTATAGGAGGACAGCTAAACACAGAACCAACAACGCTTTAGTTTTATGAGCAGCAGATATTCAAATTTTTGAAAAAAGCACATATTTAAATAACCCATAGCTCTTAATAAAAATTCAGCTGTTTTTGAACAATTAGAATTTAACAGACATCAAGAGAACATAATAGATTACTTTAACACATTGCTTTAACAGAGCATCAGAGTTTAATTCTATGTCAAAGAGAAATTGAGCTTCCTGTGATCTTTTGCTGTGAGGTTTCCTTCCTTTACCTTCTTTCATATTGGTGACCATGTTTCTGTGTTTCTGTGTGTAACACATCTTTAAGCATCTTTTGCAGGGCAGGATGAGTGGCAACAAATTCTTTCAGTTTCTGTTTGCTGTGAAAAGTCTTAATTTCACCTTCATTCACAAATGAGAGCTTTGCAGGATATAGTATTCTGGGCTGGCAGTTTTTCTCTCTTAGTACCTGGGCTATGTCTCGCCATTCCCTTCTAGCTTGTAGGGTTTCTGATGAGAAGTCTGCTGTGAGTCTAATTGGAGATCCTCTAAGAGTGATCTGACGTTTCTCTCTTGCACCTTTTAGGATCTTTTCTTTATGTTTCACTGTGGTGAGTTTGATTACAACATGTCGTGGTGAGGATCTCTTTTGGTCATGTTTATTAGGGGTTCTATAAGCTTCCTGTACTAAGATGCCTCTGTCCTTCTCCAAACCTGGGAAATTTTCTGCTAGTATCTCACTGAAAATGCCTTCTAGTCCTTTCTCCCTCTCCATGCCTTCAGGAACTCCTAGAACCCGAATGTTGGGTTTTTTAATAGTATCCTGTAAATTCCTGACAATATTTTTTAGATTTCTAATTTCTTCTTCTTTTCTTTGGTTTGCCTGTTTCCTTTCCTGTTCTCTGTCTTCTAATTCTGATATTCTCTCTTCTGCTTCGCCCATTCTGTTTTTAAGGCTCTCTAATGTGTTTGTCATTTGATCTATTGAACTCTTCATTTCATTATGATTTCTAGTCACTATCAGAGTTTCTTGTTCCACTAGTTGTTTCATTTCATTTTGATTCCTCCTTAATATTTCACTTTCACGAGAGAGATTTTCTATCTTGTCCATGAAGGATTTCTGTAGTTCAAGAATTTGTTTTTGAGAACTTCTTAATGTTCTTATCAATTTTTTGAGATCTGCTTCTTGCATTTCTTCGATCTCATCATCTTCATAATCTTGAATTGGGGTGTCTTTTTCATTTGGGGGCGTCATAGTTTCTTCTTTGTTCTTGTTAGCTTGGTTTTTGCGTTTGTTGTTTGGCATGTTGGAGATATTTGGTTTCTTCACTGTGGTGTTTTTTCTTGTTACACTATGGCTCTATATTAAGTGGACTGTCTGCTTTCAGTGGAGCCTTAGAGGCTTGAGATGAGTGTGGACTGAGAGCTGTGTTTGGTTCCTCGGGGTTGAGGGTGTGTCAAGGATGACACTCCCAGGTTAGGTGTGGTAAATCTCTCTTTCTTTTTTTGATTTAAAAGGGAAGTAATTCCGCACAGCTGAACGTAATTGGAGGTAGTTAGCAGGCAAATGATATACCCACAGGAGCCAGAGATCGGAAGCTCTTTCCCAAGGACCACACAGGGAATCTCAATAATGTATTAACAGTACCAACTGAGAGAAAGTATGGTTAACTGAGGTTACTAAAAAGAAAAAGCAATTCAAATCAATTGGCAATCTACAAAAAGAGTTAAAGATTTTAAAAGCTATTATTAAAATTGATGTATTGGTCTATTATGCTATATTATATGTGTGTACATATTGTATGTCCACTTGGGGAAATTTTATTAAGAGTTTTCTTTTAAATGGCTTATAGATAAGATTGTCCATAAATTTAAGCTGCTAAAATCAATCAAAGATACATTTTAATTTGTGGGACCTGAATCTGTGTATCATATGTTTTAGACTTGTTGGTAGAAAGAAACTAAAAACATTTTAGATGGTTGTGCTTAAGTTTACTGGCTAAACAAACTACACCATGTTAGATATTTAAGAGGTGTTTTCAAATACATGATTCTTAAAATTTATAGAAGGCATTGGACCTTCTGGTAAATGTTTTCTTAAGTTGTTATCTAATGGTTGAAACGGTTTGCTAAGTATTCATGTGATATTGCTATTGTCAGCAAGCGATCTAGGACTTGCTCCCTCATTTCTCTATTCTAAGCCCAACTTGTTCTTTCATTTCTCTATTCTCTTCAAGGTAGGAAACTAATTCTATTATGAAGGAATCTGTAGGATGCACAATTTAATCTTTAGACCTTATAAAAGAGATGGCTAACATTTTTCTGCAATAGCATAGCCAAAATAAGAACTCAAATAATAATCTCATAGCTAGATTCACTTCGCCATCAGCGAAGTATACAGTAAGTAGAAAAAACCTCCCTTTCAGACCAAAGGGAAAGAAAGTTTTAAAGTGAGAATATAATTTTCCTCATGGGCATTGTCTACCTTAGAAAAACTACTACAGAACATGCCTGTGACTATAGACTTGTAGTTCAGGCCACCAAAGATTAGAGATGGGAAACGGGCACTCCCTTGACTTGCATCCTCTGGTCTGCTTTAACACAAACCAGGAGGAAAAGAAAGCTCGGCATCAGAAGCAATGGGTGGCAGGCCTATTAATGGCTGATCTGTACAGTGATCTGCCCTCAAGGAGACCCAACAGGCCAGTCCACTGCAGTGGCTTTCAATGTGGTAAGCCTGGGCTTCAGCAGAAATCAGCTTGTGAAGAGCCCTGGCAGCTCTGCCAAGAGTTGGATCACTGGTAATGGACCTGCCCTGGAGTCGAAGGATGCCCAGGTCAGAGCCACAGATCTTATTGGCTCTAAGCTGAAAAGCCCTTCACTCAGCCCAACTTCCAAAGTGACCACTGCAGCTGAGGGGATGGTCAAGTAGGGTCAGCAACATTGCAGGCAGAACTGTAAATTTCTTGTTAGAGATGCCCCCTGCCTTTACCTGGCCAGCTCTCCTCCCAGGCCAGCCAAGTAATGAAAGTCAACAGAGTGCCTTCCCCTAGGAGGTTCACACCTCCCTTAGGATATACCCCATGTGAAGAGATAGATAGGTCTGGGCCTCTGAATTTACAAGGCCTAAAGCCCACCAGATTATTATCAAGCCCCTTCTATCAGGTTCTATTTGCCTCTCAATCAGAAAACTTAATTGTAGCTTAGACAGCACCTTTCTTAGCTCCTCTAATAATGACTCTGTCCTTTGTTCTAGACCCTGTCTAGTGCACTTGGGCCTCATTCCTTTGTAATCATAACCTCTACTCTACCACCAATGGCTCTACTCCCAACATGTGTGTACTGATGGTCCTCTTCCCCACTTAATGCTGTATAATTGTTCAAACCTGGTAAATGCCACTCTTAGGATCATTGGTTACTATCCTCACTCTGTCTTTTATGACCTTGTCTAAATATGATCAGAGTCGGTGAACTTGGAAGGCTTCCATAGCCTTGGCAACTCATGACGACAGCCTAGGATGGTTACTGGCGCCATAAACTAGAGTGTCAATTTGTTGGGTCAACCACAGGAGCCACTGTGCACTTGCTCCTCATGTGGGATCTCTGTCCTTAATGTGCTGTACATTGTGATTTAATGCTATAACTAGTACTCAAACAGTATGTTTCACTTTGTGTTTCTATGTGGGTGCAAACTGTTGAAATCTTTATACTAAATTGATCTTCTGTATATAAAGAGAATTGAAAATGAATCTTGATGCAAATGGAAGGGGAGAGGGAGCGGGAGGGGGGAGGGTTGCGGGTGGGAGGGAAGTTATTGGGGGGGGAAGCCATTGTAATCCATAAGCTGTACACTGGAAATTTATATTCATTAAATAAAAGTTAAAAAAAAATAAAAAAAAAAAAAAAAAAAAAGGCCAGCTTTTGGACTAGAAATTAAGACACTGCTTGTGATGCCCACATTACTTATGGAGTTGCCTGAATTCAACTCATAGATGAGTTATCATTCCCGGTTTCTGCTAATTCATACTTTAAAAGGCAGTAGGTGACAGGTCAAGTATTTAGGTCCCTGCCACCCATGTGGGAGATGCAGATTGAATTCTTGGCTCCAATATTTCATCTTTCCCAGATATTGTAGGTATTTGGGGAGTGAAACAGCAAATACAGTATTTCTCTCTCTCTCTCTCTCTCTCTCTCTCTCCTTTTTTATCCTCCTCTCTTTCTCTCTCTCTCTTTCTCCCTCTCTGTCTCAGAGACATGAAATAAACAAAATAAACAGAAAATAACAAACTAAAAAATCATACATTTCAATGTCTTTTTTTTTTTTTTTTTTTTTTTTTTTTTGGACAGGCAGAGTTAGACAGAGAGAGAGAGAGAGAGAGAGAGAAAGGTCTTCCTTTTTCCACTGGTTCACCTCCCAAGTGGCCGCTATGGCTGGCACGTTGCGGCCAGGGCGCTGCACTGATCCGAAGCCAGGAGCCAGGTGCCTCTCCCTGGTCTCCCATGCGGGTGCAGGGCCCAAGGACCTGGGCCATCCTCCACTGCCCTCCCCGGCCACAACAGAGAGTTGGACAGGAAGAGGAGCAACTGGGACAGAATCCAGCACCCCAACCGGGACTAGAACCCGGGGTGCCGGCGCCACAGGCGGAGGATTAGAAATTAAGCCGCATCGCCGGCCTTTGTTGCCTTTTTGTGGATAAATGTGTCCCTGAGTTTCATACTGGAAAGAACTATTATTCATCTGTTGTATGATCCTTTTCAATTTTTTGATCACCCCATTGTAAAGGAACTCCACATTTCTGATCTGTAAGGGATATTTTCTATAACAGCCACTTTCAATGAAAATATTTATACTATTTGTAGTCTTTTATCTAGAGGTTGTCAAGGCTCACTGGCCATCCAATTTGTCCCCTCTATTTTTCCCTTGTTCTCCAAATACCTGCTTCTCAGCTTTGTCTTCAGTCTGATCCTTTGTTAGGCTCTATGCTCCTCACACTCTCACTCAGGGTCTCCTGACCTACTAACTTCACTCTAATTTGCATATCAACTATTTCCTCTATCCCAAGTATGCTTTGCCTACCTTGTAAGAAACTCTGGATCTCTTCCATGACACCCAGTGTTTGAGAACCAGGACGTGACAGAATCTCTGAGACTATCTTTATCTCAATGTGCTCTGTTTCCTTTTCTGTGATGTCAAATTATATAATATTGGTGTAGGTTCCAAGGATTCCAACAGAAAATACAAACTTAGTCTCTTTGTTTTGAGTTTGTTCCCATTCCATGTGATTTTTTTTTTTAGTAAATTTTATTTAAGGTACATAAATTTCATGTATTTCATATATACAGATTTAGAAACACAGTGTTACTTCATAACCTTACCTTCCCTCCCACTCATGCTCCCAACTCTCCTCCTCCTTCCTGTCCTATTCCATCTCTTAATTTTTACAATGATCTACTTTCAATTTACTTTATACTCATAAGATTATCCCTCTTAATCTAACACACCTCTGCTCTCCAGAAAACATAGAGCCTGCAACCTGATATGGGATACTAGTGTGAAAAGCAGTGCCATAACCCGCTGGGCCATAACATCAGCCTTTGTATGTAATATTGTGTTATTGATATTTCCCTATATCCGTGGTTCTTGATTTGTTTGTATACAGCAGTGAAATAGCAGACTCCAATCTATGACAGAACTTTGTAGGAGTTGTGACTCTCAACCTGAGGACACTTGTGCTTGTGTGGGGGTTTGGATTTTGTAGTTTGAATAACTACATTGGGTAGCTGTACAGTTACTCTTCTTTCTGGCTTGTTGTATGATCATTCCTCTACTCACTATCGTCCATATTCATCGGCTGCCCTTAAAGTGGCCAAACCAATAATACCACATGATTATGATATTGAACCTCTGAAACTGTGAGCTAAATAAGTAGTGTCTCCTTACAAAGTTAGTTACCTCAGGTGTCTCACTGTAATACTGAAAAACTGGCATACACATGCATGTGTACATATATATGGATTTATGTGTATGCATATACACACATTTATTTATGTATACATTTTCATGTATAATAACAGACATATATAAACACTGTTTATGTATACATATACTTGGGTGTATATAAACACACATGTACATGAATTGCTTTTATTGTGTTTTTAAGCTTCATATATTTATTTGAAAGGTAGAGTTTTAGAGAGAGAGAGAGAGAGAGAGAGAAAGAGAAAGAGGTCTTCTATCCACTAATTCACTCTCCAAATGGTTGCAACATCCAAGGATGAGCCAGGCTGAAGTAAGGAGCCAGGAAATTAATCCAGGACTCCCATGTACATGCAGAACTTATACTGCCTTCCACTGCTTTCTCAAGACCTTTAGCAGGATGGATCCAAAATGGAGCAGCCAGGACATGAACCAGTGCCCATATAGGATGCTAGTGTCACAGCTGGTGGCTTAACCCATTACTCAACAATGCTGGCCCCAATATTATTTCTTTATATTTTTTCTTTCTATAGTATGTCTTTTTTTTTTCCACAGGCAGAGTGGACAGTGAGAGAGAGAGACAGAGAGAAAGGTCTTCCTTTGTCGTTAGTTCACCCCACAATGGCCACTGTGGCCCGCGTGCTGCAGCCGGCGCACCACGCTGATCCGAAGCCAGAAGCCAGGTGCATCTCCTGGTCTCCCAAACGGGTGCAGGGCCCAAGGACTTGGGCCATCCTGCACTGCACTCCCTTGCCACAGCAAAGAGCTGGACCAGAAGAGGAGCAACTAGGACAGAATCTGGCACCCCAACTGGGACTAGAACCCAGTGTGCTGGCACTGCAGATGGAGGATTAGCCTATTGAGCCGCAGCGCCAGCCTGTCTTTTTTTCTATAAGGTGCATATCTAAGTTCAACATTTTATATGCAGCTTGAGTTTTTGCTCTCATTTTTTAATTAATCCAGATAAGGATTCGTTAAAATGTCTCAGATTTTAAGACATAATGAAATATATATATATATATATATATATATATATATATATATATATAAACCAGCTACAAAGATGTAATTTATATTAAATATAAAGTATAATACTTATCAAACTTTAAATATATATGTAATCCGATTTAAGATGGATACTGTACTGGAAATTGAAGAATAATGCTCAGGAAATTTATTAACAAAAGCAGTGCTTGGTTTTGGGTGATCCAGACAAAAGGTTGAGGCAGATGAATCCTTCAAACCAATGTGGTAACCACCAATAAAATGTTACTGGCGATTGTATGGTGATCTACAAAAATCATTATCCATTAGTCCTTTAGAAAGCCAAATGCAACAACAGCAGCATCAAATTATTAAGACATTTATGATAAGTATCAAAAATGATTTTTCACATTTACTTTTTTATGTTTAATGTAATTTGTTCATTTCTGAAAAGAGAATAAATTTCATGTATTTATTTTATTTTTTAACTTTTATTTAATGAATATAAATTTCCAAAGTATAGCTTAAGGATTACAATGGCTTCCCCCGCCTATAACTTCCCTCCCACCCACAACCCTCCCCTTTCCCGCTCCCTCTCCCCTTCCATTCACATCAAGATTCATTTTCAATTCTCTTTATATACAGAAGATCAGTTTAGCATATATTAAGTAAAGATTTCAACAGTTTGCACCCACACAGAAACACAAAGTGAAAAATATTGTTTGAGTACTAGTTATAGCATTAAATCAAAATGTACAGCACATTAAGGACAGAGATCCTACTTGAGGAGTAAGTGCACAGTGACTGCTGTTGTTGACTTAACAATTTGACGATCTTGTTTATGGCATCAGTAATCACCCTAGGCTCTTGTTGAGTTGCCAAGGCTATGGAAACCTTTTGAGTTCACCAACTCTGATCATATTTAGACAAGGTCGTAGTCAAAGTGGAAGTTCTCTCCTCCCTTCAGAGAAAAGTACCTCCTTCTTTGATGACCTGTTCTTTCCTTCCACTGGGATCTCACTCTCTCACTCGCAGAGATCTTTCATTTAGGTCATTTTTTTTTCCAGAGTGTCTTGGCTTTCCATGCCTGAAATAATTTCATGGGCTTTTCAACTGGATCTGCATGCCTTAAGGGCTGATTCTGAGGCCAGAGTGCTGTTTAGGACATCTGCCATTCTATGAGTCGGCTGTGTATCCCACTTCCCATGTTGAATCATTCTCTCCCTTTTTTATTCTATCGGTTAGTATTTGCAGACACTAGTCTTGTTTATGTGATCCCTTTGACTCTTAGTCCTATCATTATGATCAATTGTGAACAGAAATTAATCACTTGAACTAGTGAGATGGCATTGGTACATGCCTCCTTGATGGGATTGAATTGGAATCCCCTGGTATGTTTCTAACTCTACCATTTGGGGCAAGTCAGCTTGAGCATGTCCCAAATTGTACATCTCTTCCCTCTCTTATTCTCACTCTTATATTTAACAGCGATCACTTTTCAGTTAAGTTTCAGCACTTAAGAATAACTGTGTATTGATTACAGAATTCCACCAAAAGTATTAAGTAGAACAAACAAAAATAATACTGAGGGATAACGTATTAAGTTGTTCATCAAAGTCAGGGCAAGGGCTGATCAAGTCACCGTTTCTCATAGTGTTCATTTCACTTTAACAGGTTTCCTTTTTGGTGCTGTTAGTTGTCACCGATCAGGGAGAACATATGATATTTGTCTCTTTGGGACTGGCTTATTTCACTCAGCATAATGTTTTCCAGATTCCTAACAGGGATCACTTTTCAGTTAAAATTTAAACACCTAAGAATAATTGTGTGTTAATTACAGAGTTCAACCAATAGTACTAGGACAAAAAAAAAATACTAAAATGGATAGAGTGAAAATTTCATGTATTTTATAAACAGAGTCTTTATGTTTATTTTTCTTGTTTTATTTAATTTCTGTATGAGAGCCATTTCAACTGGGTTGATGTGAAATCTCAATGTGGTTTTCATTTTCATTTCCTTGATGGCTAGTGATACTGAGCATTTTCATGTGCCTAATCATTTGAAAAATGACTGTTCAAGTCCTTTGCTCGTTTCTTAACTTGTTGACTTTTTTGAACTCCTTATAGACTATGGATATTAATCATTTATCAGTTGCATAGTTTGAAAACATTTTCTCCCATTATGTCAGTTGCCTCCTTAATTTGCTGAGTTTTCCTTTTGTAGTACATAAGCTTCTTAGCTTGATGTAACTCCATTTGTCAAATTTGATTGATTGCCTGTGCTTCTGAGGTGCTTTCCAAGAAGTCTTTGCCTATGCTAATGTCTTGCAGAGTTTCCTCAATATTCCCTTCTAGTAATTTGATTGTTTCAGGGCTTAGATTTATATCATCAATATATTTTGAGATGATTTTTATATGAGGTGTAAGGTAAACATCATGTTTCACTCTTCTACATGTGAAGATCCAATTTCCCCAAAATAATTTATTGAACATACAGTTGTTTCTCCAGGGATTGTTTTTAGTGCCTCTGTCAAAGATTAGTTGATTGTAGATGTGTGTGTGTGTGTGTGTGTGTTTTTTGGGGGGGTGGGGTTTTATTCTGTCCCATTGGTCTACACATCTGTTTTTGCTAATACCAAGCTGTTTTGATTAAATCTGCCCTGTATTATATCTTGAAGTCTGTTATTGTGATGCTTCTGGCTTTGTTTTTGTTGTATAAGATTGTTTTAGCTATTCAGTCTCTTGTGTTTTCATGTGAATTTTAGCATCATTTTACCTAGATCTGAGAAGAATGTCATTGTTATTTTGATTAGTATCACATAGAGTCTCTAATCGCATGAACATTTTGGTGACATTAATTGTTCCAATAGATGAACATGGAAAAATGTTTCCAACATTTTGTGGGTATTTTCTGTCTTTTTCTTTAGTGTTTTGTGATTTTCATTGCAAAATCCTTTCACATCCTTGATTAACCTTATTCATATTTAATTTTTGTAGCTATTGTGAATGGGGCTGATATTTAAAGTTATTTTTCAACCATTTCATTTTCTATGTATACAAAAGCTATTAATTTTTGTTAGTTAATTTTATACTCTGCCACTTTACCAAAATTTCTTATGTTTTCTAGTAGTCTGTTAGTGGAGTCTTGGTTACCCTATATATAGAATCATGTTATCTGCAAATAGGTACAATTTGTCTTACTACTTCCCAATTTGTATCCCTTTGATTTCTTTATCTTGTCTAATGGCCCTGGCTAAAAAAATTTAGGACAATATTGAATAACAATGATGAATATGGGCATCCATGCCTGCATCCGAATCTTAGTGGAAATACTTGCAACTTTTTCCAATTCAATAAGATACTGAACATGGGTTAGTAATATATTGCCTTGATTGTATTGAGAAGTGTTACTTCCATATCCAATTTGCTTAAGGTTGTTTATCATGAAAGAATGTTGTATTTTATCAATGCTTTCTCTGCCTCTATTAAGATAATCATATAATTTTTATTCTCCAATTTGTTAATGTGATGTATCACTTTTTTTTTTGATTTGCAAATGTTTAACTAACCATGCATACCAAGGATAAATCTCAGTTTGTCCAGGTGAATGATCTGTCTGATGTGTTGTTTGATTCAATTGGCTAGAATTTTGTTGAGGTTTTTTGGTTCTATGTTCATCAGTGATATTGATTCACTTTCTTTGTTGTATCTTTCTCTGGTTTTGGAATTAAAGTGATGCTGGTCTTATAGACGGAGTTTGGGAGGATTCTCTCCCTTTCAGTTGTTTTGAATAGCTTGAGAATAATTGGAATTAGTTCTTTAAAAGTCTAATAGAATTCAACAGTGAAGCCATCAGGCCCTGGGCATTTCTTTCTTGGGAGGTGTTTTTTTTTTTTTTTTTTTTTTTTTTTTTTTTTTTTTTTTTTTTTGACAGGCAGAGTGGACACAGAGAGAGAGAGACAGAGAGAAAGGTCTTCCTTTTGCCATTGGTTCACCCTCCAATGGCCGCCGCGGTAGGCGCACTGCTGCCGGCACAACGCGCTGATCCGATGGCAGGAGCCAGGTGCTTCTCCTGGTCTCCCATGGGGTGCAGGGCCCAAGGACTTGGGCCATCCTCCACTGCACTCCCTGGCCACAGCAGAGAGCTGGCCTGGAAGAGGGGCAACCGGGACAGGATCGGTGCCCCAACCAGGACTAGAACCCGGTGTGCTGGCACTGCAAGGTGGAGGATTAGCCTAGTGAGCCGTGGCGCCGGCCCTATTGGGAGGGTTTTTATAACTGATTTGATAGTCTGTCATTGTTATTGGCTGTTTTGGTTTTCGATATCTTTATGACTCAATTTTGGTCATTTGCATGTTTGATGAAATCTATCCATTTGTCTAGATTTTCTAATTTGGGGCATATTGCTGTTTGTAGTAACTCCTGATATTTCTTTATATTTATTTATTTTTGGGTATCTATTGTTATGCCCCCCTTTTTAAGATTTTGTTTATTTGAGAGATACAATTACAGAAAGTAGAAGAGACAAAGAGAAAGGTCTTCCATCCATTGGTTCATTGCCCAAATGGCTACAATAGTCAGAGCTGGGCTGATTTGAATCTAGGAGCCAGGAATTATTCTGGGTTTCACATGTAGGTACAGGATCCCAAGCACTTGGGCCATCCTTCACTGCTTTCCCAGGCTATCAGTAGTGAACTGGATAGGAAGAGAAGAACCAGCACCCATACTGGATCCCAGCACCACAGCAGGAGGCTTGGCCTGCTACACCACAGCACCAGTACACTACACCTCCTTGTTCATCTCAGAGTCTAATGATTTGAGACCTCTCTCTGTTTTCTTTGGTTGGTGGGGCCAGTGGTGTATAAATTTTATTTTTTCTAAAACCAACTCTTCATTTCACTGATCTTTTGCTTATTTTTTGTTTTTGTTACAATTTGTTTACTTTTATTCCACTTTTAGTTATTTCTTTCCTCCTATTTATTTTGGCTTGTTTTGTTGAGATTCTAGGTCCTTGAGATGTGTTGATAGCACATTTATTTGATACCATTCCAATTTCTTGACATAGGCATTAACTGCTATAAAATTCCCTCTTACCACTGTCTTTGCTGTATCCCATCAGTTTTGGTTGCTGTGTTGTCAACTTCATTTGTTTTGAGGAATTTCTTTATTTCCTTTTGACTGCTATGACTTACAGTTCATTTCAGAGTTGTTGAATCTCCATGTGTTTGCATTTTTTTTGAAATTGTTGAGTTGTTAATTTCCAACTTCATTCCATTGTGGTCAGAAAATATTCATTTTAAGATTGCATTTTTTTTTAATTTCCTAGGACTTGCTTTATGGTCTAGCATATAATGTATCCTATAAAAAGTTCCATATACTAATGAAAATAATTATATTCTGCAGATGTGGAATGAAAGGTTCTTTAAATATCAGTTAAGGTCATTTGGTCCAACAGTGTAGATTTGTTCTGTTGATTCTTTGTTGATTTTCTGTTTAGTTGATCTGTCCATTGTGAATGAAGGGTGTCGAAGTCCTCCATTACTATCATATTTGAGCCTGTATCTCCCTTTAGATCCATTAACAATTTTTTTTAAATATCCAGGCATCCTATAATGGGTCCATATACCATTATTATAGTCACATGTTCCTGTCGAATTGACCCCTTAATCAATAAATAATGCCATCTTTTTTCTCTTTTAACAGCTTTTGTGTTAAAGTATACTTAGTCTGATATTACGAAGGCTATATCTGCAAGTGTTCAGTTTCTGTTAGCACAGAATTTTTTCCATCCTTTACTTTCAGTCTGCAAGTATTCTTGTTGGTGAGGTGTGTTTCTTATTGGCAGCAAATAGTTGGTCCTGTTTTTTAATCCATTCAGTGAGTCTTTGTATATTGATGGGATCATTTAGTCCACTTACATTCAAGGTTACTATTGATAAGTAATGATTTGGCCTTGCCATTGTTCCACATATATTCCTATTGTTTGCTCTGGCTTTCCCTTTTTTTTTTTTTTTTTAAACTGGGAGATTTTCAGCCTTCAAATTTTTTTCATAATGATGACTATCTTCTGTGACTCTGTGTGTAACACATTCTTAAGAATCATTTGTAAGTCTGGACAAGTAGTAACACATTCTTCAAATTTCTGTTGGTTATGGAAGGTCTTTATTTCCCCTCATTCATTAGTGGAAATTTTACAGGATACATTATCCTAGACTGACAGTATTTTTTTTTTTTCTTTTAAGACTTGGACTATGTGTCTCCATTCTCACCTAGCCTGTAGAGTTTGTGATGAGAAATAAGCTATGAGGCCGGCACCGCAGCTCTATAGGCTAATCCTCCGCCTGAGGCACCAGCACACAAGGTTCTAGTCCCAGTCGGGGTGCCGGATTCTATCCCGGTTGCCCCTCTTCCAGGCCAGCTCTCTGCTATGGCCTTGGAGTGCAGTGGAGGATAGCCCAAGTCCTTGGGCCCTGCACCCACGTGGGAGACCAGGAGAGGCACCTGGCTCCTGGCTTTGGATCAGAGTAATACACTGGCCACAGCACACCATTGGAGGGTGAACCAATGGCAAAGGAAGACCTTTCTCTCTGTCTCTCTCTCTCTCTCTCACTGTACACTCTGCCTGTCAAAAATAAAATAAAATAAAATAAAATAAGCTGTGAATCTAATTAGAAATTCTCTAAAAGAAATCTGGAATTTCCCTCAGGCACATTTTAGAATTTTTTTTTTTTTTTGCTTGATAATTTATTTTACTGTTGAAAATTGACCACAGTGTGTTGTGGTGAAGATCTTTTCTGGTCATGTCTATTAGGACTTTTAAGTGCTTTGCATGCTTGGGCATCCTTTCTTTCTCCAAATTGAGGAGGAACTCTATAATTATTTCACTGGATATGCCTTCTAACCTATTTTCTCTTGCCATACCTCAGGAGCTCCTAAGACCTGCATGTTGGGTCATTTGATAGTATTCCATTAATCTTAATTTTTTAAATTTTTCTAATTTTTTTTCTATTTTTTGGGGGATCTGATTGAGATATTTCCAAAGATTTGTCTTCTAGCTCAGATATTCTTTGTTGTGCCTCACTAAATCTGTTGTTAAGGATTTCCACTGTATTTTTATTTGAAATTTTCAATTCTTGATTTCTATAATTTCAATTTTATTTCTTCTCAAAATCTCAATAATTGGAAAAATTTTTCTCCATGTCCATGTGTGGATTTTTTTAACTCACAAACTAGCTTCTCACTGCTTCAAAATAATCTTAAAATCATTCTTTTGAATTCAGTTTCAGGCATTTCATCAATCTCTTCATATTCACATTCTAATGTTGAAGTTTTGTTTTGTTTCTTTAGTAGAGTCATGTTGCCTTCCTAATTCTTGTTTCTTGAATTTCTATATTTATATTAAGTTGCTGTGGAAATACTTGTTGGTTTTTTTCTTCTGATGGATTTTATCTTTGAACTATGCCTCTGAGACCTAGAGTATCAGCTCTTTAAGTGAATGGCTAGATGCTTTTCCGTGTGTGGCCAGGGAGTTTTGGTCAGTGCTCAAGGTTGGGGCAAATATCCAGGGTGACACCCCATTTGAGGCATGGTAGAGCTCCTCTATTGTCAGCATAATCCCACCCTCACCTCCTGTCTTCCAAGGTGATGTATGCCTGTGTTTAGCCCAAAGTGGATGCAATGCTCACCTGTGCTGCTGCATGGACTTCACAAAGGATCTGTACAGTCCCCATGGTGAGTATGAAACCCTCAGCAATGATCCACCCCAAGAAATGAGGCAGCTCTGAGCCTCTGACTTCAGACACAGTGAATTCCCAGAGACCCAGCTACATCCCATGACGTATTGTGCAGTCACAAGATTCCCACAGTCATAGCATGCAAAGCTCCCATAGTCAGTTGGTGCAAAGGAGCCCAGAGAGGCAGAGATGTTTCCAGAGCCTGTGCATTCTCCATCTTGGTAGTTGAAAGAAACACCCTGTGAAACGTTCAGAGGCTGATACAATCTGACTGTCCTATGTGTGTGCCCAGCCCCCTGTCAACCCTTCCAGCTAGACTCAAAATCAATGGAGAACACAGATTTTTTTCCCCTTGGCAAAATCCCCTGATCACATGAGTGCACAAGAGCTGCAGCTGTATTACACACAAAACTGCATTATAAAGACTTCTGCTTTTTATGTGTTGAATTTTCAGTATTCCTTAACCATGCATGAATAAAAGGGTCACAAATACCAGTTTTTCCTTATCCTAGCTTCTCTTGCACTTAGTAATAATAGAAAGACTAAGCTTTGGCCACTATAATATGGAGAGAAGGGATGACGGTCTATTACTGGCATATTCTAATAACTTGTACTCATCATCTCACACTCCAATTTCTCTGCATAGTTCTCCTTTCTCAAAGTAACGAGTACCAACCCTCAATCACAAACAACTGGAAGTCACTGAGCAAAAAATAAGCTTATAGTATAGAAAATTCCTAAAATTTTGGAGTTATCTGTTACAAAACTTATGTTACACCAACTAGGAAAAAACATAAATTATCTTTATTTGAATCTACACTCTTGATTTTTCATGGTATCAATTGGCATTGATTCAGTAATAATTGTTCTAAAAGTAATGAAGCCTTATTTGTGTATGGCTTTATCTAAAAATAGAGATAAGGGAAAAATGGATGATGATGGATATTCATACAAACATTGCAAAAGTTGTAGATGTAGCCAAAATTGTTAATGTCCTTACATTTGAATAAATGTGTTATAATAGCAGAACCCAAGAAACAAAGCAAAATTTACTGAATATCTGTTAGATGAGGAGATGCTATGCTATCTGGAATGCTGGGTATATAACACTGAATGTTCAGTTTTGTTCTAAAACCACACTTACGTGTGAAACAGGGCTTGTAAACATTGAACTGTGAATGCAAACACTGGAATTGAAATTGTATGAAAGTCTTAATTATATTATTATTACAATCCGAAAATAAAAATGTGAAAGAGATAGAATACTAATTTATCATTATTTTGTGGAATTTAAAATGTGTTCTGGTGCCTTTCTTTTTTTGTTGTTGTTGTTTGTTTGTTTGTTTTTTTTTTTTTTTTTTTTTTACAGGCAGAGTGTACAGTGAGAGAGAGAGACAGAGAGAAAGGTCTTCCTTTTGCCGTTGGTTCACCCTCCAATGGCCGCCGCGGCCGGCATGCTGCAGCCAGCTCACCACGCTGATCCGAAGGCAGGAGCCAGGTGCTTCTCCTGGTCTCCCATGCGGGTGCAGGGCCCAAGGACTTGGGCCGTCCTCCTCTGCACTCCCTGGCCACAGCAGAGAGCTGGCCTGGAAGAGGGGCAACCGGGACAGAATCCGGCACCCCGATGGGGACTAGAACCTGGTGTGCTGGCGCCGCAAGGCAGAGGATTAGCCTGTTGAGCAGCGGCGCCGGCCCTGGTGCCTTTATTTCTAAAACTTTCCTTTCTTTTCCCTTATTTTCCCATTCTAGCATAAAAGAGCTATAGCAATTTTATTTTTTGTAATGTTTATAAAATATCTTTCCTTTAAATATCTTGCTGCTTTCTGAAAAGATGTGACTGTTCCCCATTGCTGGTTGTCATCATTCAGCTGATAAGGTGTTTCAGCATCATTTAGCTTGGTAAGCATTTGGGTTTTCTCCTTTTCTTTTTGGAATTGCATAGAATATAGAATTTGTGAAGCTGGTTTTGTAGAATGATTTATTTCATGGAAATTTCAATATGTTTTACTCATGTTTCATTTGCATCTAGCATATGGGCCTTAGTATATTCATTTGATAAAGCTGTCAGGATATATAGTGATGGTCTAAATTTTTTCAATTTGTATGTACACAAATCATTTATCCACACAATAGTAGGTTAGAAGAAATTGTACAAAGACAATATTGGTATTCAATTTTAATATATAATTACAGTTTAAAAATTTTAGAGAGCCTTTTATATTTATAGTAATTGCATACAGGCGAAAGGAGATTAATAAATATTTATTTGACAGTAAATCTGAAATTCAGATGGATGCCCAAAGGACTTTGATTACAGAGTCTATCCTTATCTTTCTACTCCACCCTTTCCCCATTATCATTTTTAAATATTAGGTCACTCAATAAGTAAGTTATATGTTTGTAAGTTTGACACCGATCCATACTAATGACTACAACTGCATATTGGAATCCACTTGAACTGATGTTTCTTTGGTGTTGACATTATTGTGCAAGGCTTACAGGACTGATTACTGAATTTTAGTAGGTCATCTTTCATTTGCATCTGTTTCAGATCCTCTGTCATTATTAGAAAACGAAGACAGAAGAGCAGGCTCAGCAAACTGAACAAACTAATTAAAAAGCAAACGTGGAGATGGTTTTGCATTCATGTGAAACTATCAAATTCCTTTAAAAAGTGTATGTTTAAGGACACATTTTTCCAGATTAACAAATATTCTTGATTTTATTTTGTTTTATTATTTGAAGAAAGCTTTGACAATATCATTTTCATGAAGGATTGAATTTATTCACCTTTAAACATAACCAGAAATTATCTCAATTTCCATGAGATGACAACGAATTAAAAAAAATTGAGAAATATTAATTTACAGATATATATTCTGAGAAAATGATACATTTTGATTAACTTAAACTTAGAATCAATCTATGCATGAAATGGCCAGAAACTAAATTACAAATTTTATTCAATAAATTAATTCAGGAAATATTTATTTATTAAACATTCAGCTTCATGGTATGTCCTTCCATTTTATAGGTAACATATTTTATTACAGAAAATACTTTTGGATCACCTACATTTCTGTTATGTTTTCTTGAGTTGATTTTATTTTGTATAGGGATCGCAAATATTTATATTGCTTCTTTTTGAACTATGGTTTGCATTTATCATTTACTTTCAAATTTCATTTCGCCTTTTATTAACCTCTTTTACCCATTCTATTCTCTAGTTCATTTACTGTGCTTAGCATGGTGTACATTCCATTCTTTTCCCCCTATATTAGACTTCATTTCTAATGCAGCATTGCTTTATTTTTTGTATTTTTTGTTAGTCCTCAGTTTCTGAAATTCCTATTTTGCAGCAATTTCTGAGCTATTCAGTTTCTATTTTGGTTCTTTTGGAACTACGCTGTTTTATTAAATTATTTTTTCCTTAAAATGTCACATATGTTTTCTGTGAAGTCACTCTATTTCATCATAAAATTTGATTCAATTTAATTTTTTCTTAGAATAACTTTAAATAAATCAGTTTTATTCCCCATATATGCATAATAATTTTTGGTGAAGGTAATTGTTAAGCAAAGGAATTTCCAAAGTTTCACAAATTCAGTGCTTCTTCAAAATATGTAAAACTCAATACATGGTCTTTCTGTATAGGCATCTTAAATCTGTTAACTGTATCTTCATTCAGAATGTTTTTCTACTCATTCATTCCTATGTTCTCTTGTCTCCAGATCGCCCTAAAACTCTAGAGCTATTGCCTTTCCAAAAGGTGCTGTCATATTTACAGCCTAGTCTTCATTGCCTCTGCAATTTTTTAAGCAATTCATTCATTTTAAAGGCAATGTGACACAGAAAGAAGGAGAAATGGAGAAAGAAGGATTCTCCAACTGCCTATTCCCTCCTGAAATAACCTGTGTTAATACAGACTTAAGCCAGGAGTCAGGAACTCAATCCGAATCTCCCACATGAATGGCAGGATCCCATGTCTTGGATCACCATCCACTGCTTCCCAGGCATATTTGTGAAAAGCTGAATGGGAGTAGCTTAGACTTGAACCAGACATCACAGTATAGGATACAGGCACCCAAGCATCAGGTTAACCCACTGCTCTGCAATTCCTACCCCATTCCATCTTTTGTCTTCACCTCATCTTTCTTTTTTCTTTAAGATTTACTTATTTATTTGAAAGGCAGATTTAGAGGAAGACAAAGAGAGAGACAGAGACAGAGAGATCTTCCATCTGCTAAATGATCTTCCACTCCCCAAATGGCCTCAGCAGCTGGAGCTGGGCCAATCCAAAGCCATGAGACAGAAGCTCCTTCCAGGTCTCCAACGCAGGTGGAGGGGCCCAAACAGTTGGGTTATCTTCTGCTACTTTCTCAGGACACCAGCAGGGATTTTGATCAGAAGTGGATCAGCAAGGACACAAACATATGTCTGTATGGGATGCCATACCTGCTATGCCACAAAGCTGGCCCCTTAACCTCCTCTTTCTTTCATCTAGGTTCTCTACTTGAATAAATTTGAGTTGCATGTAGAGTGGATTTTTGTCTTTGTGAACGGAAGTATTTGGTGGCTATTTCTGAGATTCATACGAGCTCTGACCTATTTGATCACTTGAATCTACAAGCATTTTTTTGTTTTTGTTTTTGTTTTTAAGATTTATTTATTTATTTGAAAGTCAGAGTTACACAGAGAGAGTAGAGGCAGAGAGAGAGAGAGAGAGAGAGAGAGAGAGAGAGAGAGAGAGAGAGAAAGAGAAAGAGGTCCTCCATGAGATGGTTCACTCCTCAATTGGCCAAAACTGCCGGAGCTGTGCCGATCTGAAGCCAGGAGCCAGGAGCCTCCTCCAGGTCTCCTATGCAAGTGCAGGGGGCCCAAGGAGTTGGGCCATCTTCTACTGCCTTCCCAGGCCATAGCAGAGAGCTGGATGGGAAGTGGAGCAGCCGGGTCCCGAACAAGAGCCCATATGGGATGCCGGTGCTTCAGGCCAGAGCGTTAACCTGTTGCACCACAGCACTGGCCCCAGCATTTGTTTTTATTTTGGACTTACCTGTACATCGAAAGACTCTGAGTTCCCTTAGTAGTTAAAGTCATTTTCAAGCTTATTTCCCTGCAGAAACACTTATGGCGAGTCCTCCTCTATTGGATTTGAGTATTTGTTAGACAATTAATTGTTTCCACGGATGTTAAGACTTGAAAAAGTTCTTTCTACCATCTCATGCAAAAAGCTGGTGATGCTGCTCAGGTTCTGCTTTTGGGATGGCCTGGACAAATTCACCACTAGATACAGGCAGTATTTTGTACTGAGTAATTATATAATAAAGGCATTTGCACATACATTCTCCTATATTCTCTGTAAATTGGAAAACAAGGTAATCTGCTGAGATTGATGGCAAGAATTATGTGTTTCAGAGTTGGAGAATGGTTAGAGAGGTAGTGATTTCCTTGAATTGCTATGACCTCTTAATGGTCATTTCTCATGATTATGGTGGGAAACAATATATCTTGGTATGTTTTTTTCTAATAATTCCAGTTGCTTCAGTTTCTCACTAGTGAGAATATCCAGAATCAGATTAATTCCATAGTGTTACACTTTCCAACCAGAATTGATAAAATTTAGGCCAGCAAAGGTGTTTGGTAAATTAGCAATCTAAACTGGATAATGAAGAAGTTAAATATAAGTATAATTTAAGTAATGTTAGTGGTATAGGAAAAAGTAGAGAGATGGATAGAATATATTGACAAGTTTGAAAAAAGGTCATACGGATTGAGTAAACCAAGAAACTCCAGGGTCATTTCAGAGTGGGAAGTGCCACGGATTGATTTTGAAATTGAATTACTGTCATGTGCTGACAGAGTTTAAGATGTGGGTGTGAAAGTCGCTGATTCAACTGGAGAAAAGAAGAAAGTCAATGGGAATGAGTAAGATAAGTACCAGATTAGACAGAGAGATTAATGTGATGCTTAGCTGGTCATAGGTGCTGCCCTGTAAAGAAATCGTGTTAAGTCACATGTCAACATTTGATGAACTATTGTTAGTGGACACAAATGAGCAACTTTTACAATTATGCTGCAAAATTCTTAGAGCACAGTAGAAGGGTTTGGGATATAGATAGGAACAGTTCAGAAAAGGTAACAGTGGCAGGAATGTAGGTGGCCAGGACCACACACAGCAGCATGAACTATAGGGAATAATGATATATGTTGAGGATGATTTAGTCTCAGTGCAAGGGGAAACTTGCCAAGTGGTCATACATTTCAATAATGTATCTTAAAATAAACTGAACACTCCACTAATGTAGAAACTATGTAAGCTTGGCTAGGTAAACCATCTGAGTTTCAGTTTCTTCATCTAAAAAAGTGATAATATATATCGCATATAATCCCCTGAATGTTTACTATTCCTAATACTATTACTTAGTACAGTAAATATGCATATTACCTATTAACTATATCATTGGTGCTTTTTTATTTCATATTCAATTTTAAGACCTAACTAAAGTTATGTGGAAATATTGAGATCTTTATGTGAAAAGGCAAGATGCTTTATTTTTATGCAAGTCTTTATTTTCAAAATTGTACTTTTCAGGGAGTACAGTTCCTGTTAATTATGTATTAATATGGAGAATTCTATGTTGTTCCCTGAAAGACAGAACAAGATGGAATTACTGGATCTTTAGTGCAAGATGATCATCAAAATATATAACCAGAGCTTTGATGATTTAGCTGTTCAAGGAATTCAACAATTGCAATGTCAACACACTTGTAAAAGTAAATTTTTAGGTCATGATACAGCCAAACAACAGAAGAAAATTTTTACTGACTCCACTAATAAATATTAAACACTGTAATTGTGGGACTGCATATGAAAAAAATAACAAATTTGTTTTCTAATTCAAATTTATTAACCCCGTTGGCAGCCTAGTTAGGGATTTTCCAAGTAGAAATGTTAATATAAAATGTATTAGCTTTCATACTGAAAACCACTCAAGGCCCTGTTGCAACACCAACATTAATTTTTAACAATGCATTGGCAGAATTCTCCACTATTGGGAGATGGGCAGCAATTGATTCACAAATATTTTTGCAACCTTGACATACGGACTGACTGCAATTATATAATGCAAACAAAACATGGATACATATATTCCTTCACATTATTGTGCACGCTAACATCATTTGTTCCATTAAACTGATTACATGGCTCTGAAACAAGGGCAAGACGAGTTAGAGGACACTGGGGAATAGTTGTCACCCTGAGAAATTAACCTCAATTGTACAATAACTCAATTATCATGCTGGAAAGCCAGTGCAAATAATCTAAAAACTTTAGCAGAAGGTATTCTATACTCCATAGCACAAATTCCCTCCTTAAATATACATCTTTCTCTAATGTTCCTTTAAGCATTTCTCCCTCCAGAAAAAAATGTATTTTGGAGGATATATTTCAGACATACACTCTTCAATCCTGAACAGATTTAAGAAATATGATTAATAATTCTTAGCTCCTCTAATAATGACTCTGTCCTTTGTTCTAGGCCCTGTCTAGTGCACTTGGGCCTCATTCCTTTGTAATCATAACCTCTACTCTACCACCAATGGCTCTACTCCCAACCTGTGTGTACTGATGGTCCTCTTCCCCACTTAATGCTGTATAATTGTTCAAACCTGGTAAATGCCACTCTTAGGATCATTGGTTACTATCCTCACTCTGTCTTTTATGACCTTGTCTAAATATGATCAGAGTCGGCAAACTTGGAAGGCTTCCATAGCCTTGGCAACTCATGACGACAGCCTAGGATGGTTACTGGCGCCATAAACTAGAGTGTCAATTTGTTGGGTCAACAACAGGAGCCACTGTGCACTTGCTCCTCATGTGGGATCTCTGTCCTTAATGTGCTGTACATTGTGATTTAATGCTATAACTAGTACTCAAACAGTATGTTTCACTTTGTGTTTCTATGTGGGTGCAAACTGTTGAAATCTTTATACTAAATTGATCTTCTGTATATAGAGAATTGAAAATGAATCTTGATGCAAATGGAAGGGGAGAGGGAGCGGGAGAGGGGAGGGTTGCGGGTGGGAGGGAAGTTATGGGGGGGGGGAAGCCATTGTAATCCATAAGCTATACACTGGAAATTTATATTCATTAAATAAAAGTTAAAAAAAAAATACAAACTTACCAAAAGGAGCACAAGATAAAAAAAAAAAAAGAAATATGATTAATACCCATCGATTGACATATAACTGTTGATTTCCACTTCTTTTACATTTTAGATATGTTTTTTTCAAAAATAATTTACACTGACACTTTTTAATGGATAGTCTTGTGTTTACTGCTGTTAGGTTGCAAGAAACCTTCTGCATTTGTGTTTGGGCCTTAACACACAAGCACAATATATACTGCCACACTTTTGAAATCTAAATACACTTTTACAGAGAATGTCTATTAGATGATGTACCTGTTTAGAATAAAACTCTTACTGACATTGATTTTGTAATTTTATATAAGCTAAAATTATCTACAGTGCACAGAATTTATAGCAACTAAGATTATACACTAGAAGTTCTTAATGTAAGACTTCTGAGAGAACAATCAGGAAACCAAAGATTGGAACCCTATTTTGATAAGAACTGTGTGATCCTAAAAAGTTTTCTGTTTGCTTGTTTTTGAGTGGTCGAGATCTCAGTACCCAGATTGTCAAATGAGAGATTGTGATGTTCTGGGTAAGATGCCCATGACTAACCTAAGACCTGGGATATGTTCCTCTTTATTCAGAAGTTGTTCTTTGTAAAGCGCATAATCTCATCATTTCTCATGACAGCTTCATCTTATTGCAGACAAAGGGCTACAAAATAAAAAACTCCTTTTAAAAAATAAAAATCAAGGCCGGCGCCGCAGTTGAATAGGCTAATCCTCTGCCTGCGGCACCAGCACACCGGGTTCTAGTCCCGGTCAGGGTGCCAGATTCTGTCCCGGTTGCTCCTCTTCCAGGCCAGCTCTCTGCTGTGGCCCAGGAAGGCAGTGGAGGATGGCCCAAGTCCTTGGGCCCTGCACCCGCATGGGAGACCAGGAAAAGCACCTGGCTCCTGGCTTCGGATCAGCGTTGTGCGCTGGCCGCAGCGTGCCAGCTGCAGCAGTCATTTGGGGGGTAAACAACGGAAAAGAAAGACTTTTCTCTCTGTCTCTCTCTCACTGTCCACTCTGCCTGTCAAAAAATAAATAAAAAAAATAAAAATAAAGACATCTGGGCTTGTCTACTTCACCAAGGGGAAAAGGTCAAAAATAGAAATTAAATTTGTTTGGAATTCAAGTTGGTTTTTGTTTTTTAAAGATTTATTTATTTATTTGAAAGTCAGAGTTACACAGAGGAAGGAGAGGCAGAGAGAGAGAGAGGTCTTCCATCTGATGGTTCACTCCCCAATTGGCTGCAATGGCCGGAACTGCACTGGTCCGGAGCCAGGAGATCTTTCCGGGTCTCCCACATGGGCACAGGGGCCCAAGGACGTGGGCCATCTTCTACTGTTTTCCCAGGCCACAGAGTTACATAGAGAGAGAAAGAGAAGCAGAGAGAGAAGTCTTTCACCTGCTGGTTCACTCTCCAATTTGCCACAATGGCCAGAGCTGAGCCTATCCGAAGCCAGGAGCCAGGAGCTTCTTCCGGGTCTCCCACACAGGTGCAGGGGCCCAAGGACTTGCATTATCTTCTACTGTTTTCCCAGGCCGTAGCAGAGAGCTGGATCATAAGAGGAGCAGCTGGGACTAGAACCGGTGCCCATATGGGATGCCAGAGCTTCAGGCTAGGGCATTAACCCGCTGAGCCACAGTGCTGGCCCCAGGTTGTTTTTATCTTGATAAATTCGAATGCATTGAAAACTATTCCTGAGTGAACTTGAAAAAAATTTCATGGGTAATCTAAAAATTACTTTAAATATAATTTCTAAGTTTTTAATATTAGAGACTCTCAAAATATTTCAAACTAAAATGCATTTAGTGGATATAACAGGAAAGAAAAATCTATACTCTTTACCAGATTCTGACACATAGAGTACTTATTTTTAAAATGTGTTAAGTTTATTATAAAAGATGAAGAGTCCTTTACCAGTATTTCCTCTTCTATCATTAACATATAAATGAACTAACAAAATGGTTGTTGAAGTTTGTCACAGCAATTTTCAACATATTTTAACTACAAATTATTTCTTTATGTTTTGCTTAATTTTTATTGTGTATCCCAAAACTTAATTTGGCTAGAGGCTTAATGGGAATATGAAAGTAAATAGTATTTTGAAGCAAAATAAAATGTGACTTTGAACATTGTTTGCTTTCTTTCAATATTTGAACGATCAGAGAACAGAGTGATTTTAAGTAATATGGAAGTCTTGGCAAAGGTCCTACTTAATAATTCTGTCTAAGGGATTCAATTGCCTGAAGTATGGAGTTACCTTTAGGAAATAAAGAAGTCATTTTACAATGGAAATAAATTTAAATCTGTGTAAAAGGAATATCTCAACTTATTGTTTTAAAAAGTACAAATGAGGGGCCGGCACCGTGGCACAGTAGGTTAATCCTCTGCCTGTAGTGCCGGCATTCCATATGGGCGCCGGTTCTAGTCCCGGCTACCCCTCCAGCTCTCTGCAGTGGCCTGGGAAAGCAGTAGAAGTAGAAGATGGCCCAAGTGCTTGGGCCCCTGCACCAGCATGGGAGACCAGAAGAAGCTCCTGGCACCTGGCTTAGGATTGTTGCACCCCCAGCCATGCGGCCAATTGGGGAGTGAACCAACGGAAGGAAGACCTTTCTCTCTGTCTCTCCCTCTCACTGTCTGTAACTCTACCTCTCAAACAAATAAATAAAATCTTAAAAAATGTACAAATGAAACAAATTCAACAAAAAATTATAAAACCTTTGCAATTATTAGTGTATATGTACACACATATAAAAATGGCTGAATATATATAAAATACACATGTTAAGATGACTTTGACAGATAAAAGGCTGCTATGAACACTTTGGCTTCCCTCTCATTGAGATATTGCATCTACTTTTCCCCCCCTTGAATACATCTGGACTGGATTTGGGATTACTTTTTTCATAGAATATGGGACAATTTTAAATATATTATATATATATACACACACACACACACACACACATATATATATATATATATATATATATATATATAAATTTCCCATCATATACTTAAGATACTGTTTTTAATCCTTTCATTAGAAAATTTGCTCAGGTGGAAGCTATCATTTAAGTTGTCTATTACTTTGACCAGCATATTGGTAGTGAGTTTAATTAGCCAAGGAGATAGTCTACGTAGAAGGTGTGAGAGTCAAGAAGACTGGGGTGGGGTTGGAGAGAGAAATTGAGCAAGATATAGATACAGAGCCCAAAGCAGCCCTCAGTGTTTTTATACATCACGACAGGTACAGCCTCCAGGTGACTCTGGAACCAGCCACTATATGATTGCAGCAGTATCAGGGATACCCAGGTAGAATCAGCCTGTTAGACAGCATGGTAACATACAGAATCATGAGAAATAATAAATTATTGGTTTAAGTTACTAAGTTTTAGTATGGGCTGTTATGCAAAGTTAGATAAGTGGAAGAGTGGTAAACACGTGGTTTTAAATTTTCTCTTATTTGTTGAACCAGTCCTTCATGAGTTCTCATAAATACAGTATGATGATTCTTTATAACAAAATATTATTTAAAGTATCTCTTTAGTTAAAGTTTTTATGCTTAATAGTTGTTAGTTTCAGTATGATATGGTCTCATTTATGTGGAACTGTCAAGCTCAGTCTGTGTCATTTTGAATACTGACAGCTGGTCTCATCATAGCAGCTGCAACTCAAGGTTCAGCTGATACTGTCTCTATTGACCATGAGCTATGCATTATAAAGGTTACTATTTACATGTGATTGATTTAAAAAGTTCATATCTAATCTTACTTTTTAATATTAATCAGTGGCTAAAAGTGTGATTTAAAAGGCAATAAGTTTTATAAATAAGCAAAAGTAAAAACTAACCTTTTATCAGGCATTCATCAAGTATATTATACATATTTATAACAGTAATCTTTTAACATATGTACCAATATCCTATCCATTTTATAGAACAGTAAATAGAGACCTAGAGGAAAAAAAAAAAACACTTGTGCAATATCTCATGGCATGCAGATAGCAACCTTAAAATGACTGCAGATTCTGTAGTTTGTCTCATTTCAGATGCTGCTTTAGTCGAATTCATTTATTTCTAAAACGGGAGAAATTATAACAATCCATTTCACAAGATTTATGTGAGAAAAAAAGCTTGAAAGAATTTAAATTTGGGTTGCATTTTTTTTTCTCTCCTATTGTTGGAAGGGTTGAATAAAGAAAACACTTTGAGCAGCATCAGGTGATAAACAACTGACAAAGGTTTAAGATAATGTATAAAATCCTTCGAAAGATACAGAATTGTCCAGCTGAGAAATGCAAAAGTTCTTCAGTGTTCCTAGTGATTTTTAAAAACAATATAATCTAATGGCAAAAATAAATAGAATAACAACAGGAATAACTGGGCTTCTGGTGAACTAGCTGTTACCTGTATATCCTTAGACAAAGTATTTTTTTTAAACTGATTCCCTCAATAGTATAAAAATCATATCTACCTTTCGTATCCGAAAGTTGATAATCAGCAAGTAAAGAGAATACGAATATGAAAATATGATGAGTTCTTATAATAAATATGTGTAATAGTATAGCACCCTAAATATAAATAAAATTAAAATATAATTTAGTGTATATTATAGGCTGTTGCAGACATTTATGGTGTAAAACAGCAGACGGTGGGTATCTTTTTCTCTCCCTCTTTCTCTGTCATTTTCCTTTAAGCAAATAAATAGATGAATAAATTGTTAAAAGAATTTTTATCATCCATAGTTTTAATTTATATTGTAGTTTTAAGAACAATATAGGGAGCGGGGCTGGTGCTGTGACTCACTTGGTTAATCCTCTGCCTGCATTGCCAGCATCCCATATGGGCTCTGGGTTCTAGTCCCAGTTGCTCCTCTTCCAGTCCAGCTCTCTGCCGTGGCTGGGGAAGGCAGTGGAGGATGGCCCAAGTCCTTGGGCTCCTGCACACGCATGGGAGACCAGGAGGAAGCACCTGGCCCCAGGCTTTGGATTGGCGCAGCGCCAGCCGTAGCGGCCATTTGGGGGATGAACCAATGGAAAGAAGACCTTTCTCTCTGTCTCTCTCTCTCACTATCTCTGCCTGTCCAAAAAAAAAAAAGTACATTATAGGGGCTAGAACTGTGGCATAATGGCTAAAGCCACCGACTGCAGCACCCATATGGGCGCCGGTTCAAGTACTGGCTGCTCCGCCTCCAATCCAGCTCTCTACTGTAACCTGGAAAAGCAGTAGAAGATGGCCCAAGTCCTTGGGCCCCTACACCCACATAGGAGACCCAGTAGAAGCTCCTGGCTCCTGGCTTGGGATCAGCCCAGCTCCGGCCATTGCGGCCATTTGGGGAGTGAACCAGTGGATGGAAGATTCTGTCTCTCTCTCTCTCTTTGCCTCCTTCTCTCTCTGTAACTCTATCAAATAAATGAATAAATCTTTAAAAAAACAACATGCATATTAATAAGATTTCCAGCCAAAGTCAACAAAACACAAAATGTAAAATACAACTTTTACATACATCCTTCACAAACTGCTCTGCTTGGTTTTATTTAAAGTAAAGATAGTTTTAAAGATTTAATAGGAAGGTGAATCTAAATATGTAAAGGAAATAGAAAAATAGTTATAAGATGAATTTTATATAAATAATTTAAAGTGTTGATTCTCAGATGACCAGAATTTTGTTCTAAGCAATACATTATTCCAAAATTTATTTATTATTTTCTTAAGCTCCTACCTCAAATTTTTACATTTATACAGAAATAGAATTGCATCATTTTTACAAAAGCATTTATTGAATCCCAATCTTTTTGAGTTTCAAAACTGAGTCAAGAGATTATAACACAGCAATGAGTACAAATAGGTACGCACTGTCTATTATAGAAGCCAGAATGTGGTACTTCAGAGATAAGACAATGCTGAAAAAATAAAAAATATAAATAAATAAAAAAAGAAGTATAGAAAGACCTTCATTCTTTGATGAGAAAAGTCTTCTGGATATGTCTTTCAGTTGGACTAGAAGGGTAGATTGTGATTTATTTTTAGGTCGAGATGAAAATTTAGTATCCCTAGGATAGTGAAGAGCATGAGCTAAGGCCTAGTGGAGAGAAAACTATTGCTCCCAGAATTCAAAGAAATCCATTGAGGCCAAAGCAAAGAGTAAGAATGCAGTGAATGTTTGTGAGAGTGGATAGAAATAGTAAGTAGAGCAGAAGTGCTGATGACAATGCCAAAATGGCATAGATGTTTAAGCTAATCAACTTGTTAAAGCTCTTGTTTGATATGGGACAGCTTTGCCAAGTGCAGTTAATTGAAGCCAATGAACAGCTCATTAATCCTCATACAAAGTCCTGAGTGGAGGCCTCCTAGCAGGAAAGAGGAGTCACACTGAGTAATTTCTGTTTCATAACTGCAAGCAACTAAACATTTCAATGTCTGACAACAAATAAATTAACGTAACTGTTTGATAAGCATACAAAGTTTATATGACAGCTTTAAAAGAAGAAAACCTCATTGTACATCTTGGAGTAGACACAGAAATAATGGATGGAAGTAGAAAATGTAGTTACATATTGTTTTCTCTGTTGCACTATGAGTAAATCAGATATAAAATAATATTCGTATACCCAATGGAATAGTTTTATTCAGTAATATTCACCAGAGCAGGTTATTTTTCAGAAACAATAAAATACTAATAAATATTATAATCAATCATAAATGCATCAGGATTGTAAATGCCCGAATACTGCCAAATACAGAACAGTTTAATGAGTTAAATGGATGTATAACATAATTACTCAAGGGACACTAAGTGAAACCTATGTATACTTACATATATGCATGACAGCAATCTATTTCTGATCTATTGTTAAAATTGCAATGTAAAGGAAAATACTGCACATCAACTTATGAATGGATTGGTTTATTGGGGAAGGTGAGAATTTATAAAATCATGTTATTTATCTTGTCATGTCAAATTATGTTCAGTGCCAATGGTGGAAAAATCTCCAGGAATAATATTTTGTGATTATTCTTGGTTTTTTTTTTTTTTTTTGGTCTCATTATTTCTTAGCATTCTTTGTGCTAGCAGGCAGATACAGAATGCCAGTGAAATCACTGGTGTGGATGCTTTTTCATAACTACAAGGCATGGTTCATTACAGATAGGTTATTACAACAGCAGAACACAAGTACCTTCCAAAAAGCTTAGTTAATTACATTTTCAAACTGCTCAAGTTATGTCACCACAATAGAATTGCAAAAGCCAAATGGTGGTTAGAAATGGATGCTTGGACTAAAAGCAGAGATATATTTAAAACAGCCATAATAAAAGAAATGTTCCCATCCAAAACATGAGAAGATACATTTTAACTCTAGTACTTGGGGTGAGAACTTTGCTTGAATAGTTAAAGAGATCTGGGGATTACAGGAAAAAGCATAAAGGCCCTAAAACAAATGGGTGAAGGTGGAAATTTATGAAGATGAGAGTTAGTGATGAACTATTGAATTTTAACATAGCAGCAACCAGGAGCTCTAAATTTCTGGCATACGAGAAGCATTGTGAATACAAAATTCCTTTCAAGGGGGTCATCATTGAGGTTTTTGTGGATTAGATACTATCATCAGTAAGATGGATATTTCTGCCTGAACAATTTGAACAAAGAAAACAATAGGATTTATCACTATTTCCCAGTATCCTTCACAATTCCTATTTCACAATGAATTATAAAGATGAATATAATAAAATTAATCACATCAACTACATTTGATTTACCCTGTATTGAAGGCCATACATTTTGAAAACATTGTCTTACGTAATTATAAAAAGAAACCTGCTAATAGGATATTGTCATACATTTTATAGATGAAATAGAAAGGCAGAGGTAGTTGAGAAGGGTACCCTAAATCAAAATTTTACCATGTTAAAATTGCAAGAGAAAGAGGAGCCTGTCTCTAAAACCAAGTTCCTTTCCCTCTCAAACATCTTAGACTGATTATTTTTGAGTAAATGAACAGATGAATAAATGGATAGATGTTCTGAGAGCTGAATTTTTATCTAGCATCCCTGATATCACACACATACACATATGCTATGTTAAAATTCAGTACTTAAGCAGTGCCATGCGAAATAGGACAAAGTATCTATTGGAAGAATTTTAGATCTTTCCAGCTATATCCACACTGTGACATTTAAGTGTTTGATTATTTATAACTTTTTTTAAATTTATTTGACAGATAGAGTTAGACAGTGAGAGAGAGAAACAGAGAGAAAGGTCTTCCTTCCAGATTATTTGTAACTTTTAGAGTCAAACTCTGGACAGACAAGTAGCCCATTTGACAAATGCTTTCCTTGTCAGAATACAAACACAAAACACACCTTTAGGCAGCTTCCAAGGAAAAGGTCTTTTTGTTGTTGTTTTGTTGTTGTTTTGTTGCTGTGCAAATTCTTACCATCTTGTCTCTTATGGTCCACATTTCCATGTTTGTTCCATCAGAAATCAATGTCTTCTCTCCTTATTGTGGAAACAGAGTAATTTATATATTTAGTTTGCTTGTCATTCTTGCAAAAAATGTAATTAATTCTTGTTTTACACTTAATGTAAATTTATATTCTTTTTAACTGAGAAGTAATATAATAAATTATTCGCAGTTCAGAATATTATACATATTTATCTCTATAATCACTCAAATCAGTTAGCAGTATCATCACCCAACCCCTTTTATAAACAATCCTTCCTATCACTCTTACCCAAGGCCATGATTACAGGGAGACTAGTGGCACTCAACCCAAAGTTGTTCAAGTTATGTCACAATTGAGTGTAACAGGACCAAACTCACACCTAAAATGAACTTAGTGAAGCTCCTTCTAGAGATTGTGGGATCTGCTTCAGGAATTAGCACGGTCTTTGGCTAGTTTCTTCATGAAGAAGTGAGACTTGATCACACTAATTGATCTTACTAAGAGAATGACAGTGGAACACTACCTAGGACAAACAAATTTATTAAGGGATCAAAGAGAGAAATGAAGGAGGAGGAGGGGGAGGGGAGAGGGAGTGGGAGGAGGAGGAGGAGGAGGAGAAGGAGAAAGGAAGGGTGGAAAAGGCATTACATACAAGTCACTGGTTCCAATTCATTCCTGAGAGTTATATAACTCTATCCTAAGCCCTTTCAATTTTTTCCTTATCTACACTTTTAACTAAATTACTCTTATATGCTCCTACAGTTCCAATAAAAAAACAGAATTTAACATGAGAAAAAATAATTGAAACAAGAATAGAGAATTATCTAGTTGTTAATGTCGTGTATTTTTACAAACATCCAGCAAGATTATGAAAGACAGATGAATTGAAGTTTCAAGCCAAACTTTCTTTGATTGGAGTAAAAGCCAATTAAATTAAAGTTAAAAAACAAAGCTAAGAAACACAAGTGAACATCAGGCCGATAAAAGGATGATTTAATCATCACATCCAAGTGCTCCTCCTCTCCCCTTCATGTTATGAGCATACTCATGAGGTTCCAGTATCAGACGCGTGACATGTGGCTGAGACAGATACTAGACACAGATGCTCACTGACACGGAGTGTTTAGGGGGATACAAAGCACAAAAAGGGAGATGGAAATACTCTAGAATTTGAAACCTCTGGCACTTAAAGCCAAAACAATGTTAAAGAGCTACTGGTGGTGTAACAAATGTCTTTAAGCTAACAGCCCACTCACCCTAGTTTCTATTACCCAATAGGAATGTTCTTCAGAAACTTCATGGGAAATGAGTATTGTGAAAATCAGCACATGGATTTCAAATTTTCTGCATCAAAATAAACTTGTCTTTTGATTCCCTTTTTTCTTGAACACTTTGAGATTCCCTTTTTCCTTGAACACTTTGAGATTCCCTTGAACAACTTCATTCACTGTCATAAACAATTACAAGATATGCCAAAAGGCAAACAAATCAAAACAAAATGAAATTTAGTCATGAGACTCAGGAATCATAACAATTAGACTCAGACATCACAAAGATTTCAGAATTATCAGAGAATTTTAAATAACTATACTACAAATTAGATAGCAAGCAAAAACATGTCTATGCTTCCAAGTCAGCTCCTTGCTAGTGCTCCTGCTAAGCTTCCATCTGTGTGGCGTTGAAATCCCATATGGATGCCGGTTCGTGTCCCAGCTGCTCCTCTTCTGATCCAGCTCTCTGCTTATGGCCTGGGAAGCCACTAGAAGATGGCCCAAGTGCTTAGGGCCCTGCCATCCACATGGGAGACCTAGATGAAGCTCCTGCCTCCTGGCTTCAGCTTGGCCTAGCCCAGCCATTGCCAGCATTTGAGGAGTGAACCAGCAAATTGAAAATCTCTCTCTCTCTCTTTCTAACTCTGCCTTTCAAATAAAATAAGTGTATTTTAAAAAGAAAATTATTAAATGATTTAATTGATATGATAAAAGAGGAGGAAAAAATGGAATCACATACATTAATCATAATTATAAATTAATTACTTGCAGACTCCTAGATCTTAGAGAATATTTGGGAATTGTCTTTCTGTGTCTGGCTTATGTTACTTAGCATACTGATCTTTAACCCCATCTATTTTACTGCAAATTTTAGGATCTCATTAATGAGTGATGGCTGATTAACATGCCATAGTATAGGTACACTATATTCTAATTATTCCTCCATTACAGGCATTTACCTAGTATTTAAAACAGTATTATTCCATATCAGTAAAACCTGGGTTTGGTATCCTGCTCTAGACGGATCCTGGTTTCCTGCTAATACACTGGGAGGCAGTGGGTGATTCAAGTAATTGAATCCCTGATACTCATGGGGGAGACATGAATTGAGTTCACTGCTCCTGCCTTTGATCTGGACCTGTCTCTGCTCTTCTAGGCATTTGGTCAAGGAAAACACCTTCTCTAAATCTCCATCTCTATCTGTCCCTCTCTATCTCTCCACATCCTAGAGAGAGAGAAAGAGAGGAAGGCAGGCACGGCATGCAGAGGTAACAGTCATAACAATGTACTCTAGTTCATAACAAAGCCAAGAGAAACTTAAGGAAACATAATTGCTTTTATAGATGTAATGTTATCCTAGGTGAGATCTTAGGACAGATAAACGTAAAAGATTAAAACTAAGAAGTATGAATAAAGCATGAAATTTAGTGATGTCACTAAATTATCATATGAATGAATATCAATCAGTTCTCTTATTATAACAAATGGACAATATGAAAGTAAGATGCTAAGAATAGGAGAAATGGCACAAGGAGTAAATGATAATGCCTTCTAATATCAGAAAATGTTTTCATAAAATGCAAAACTGTTCCACTCTGTCAATCATCCCTATACTGGCCCATTCACTGTCCCTTGTTCCTGCTCAAAATATTCCTCCATTGGGACCAGCACTGTGGTGCAGCAGGTTAAAGCCCTGGCCTAAAGTGCCGGCATCCCATATGGGCGGCGGTTCTAGTTCCGGCTACTCCTCTTACGATCCAGCTCTCTGCTATGGCCTGGCAAAGCAGTAGAAGATGGCCCAAGTCCTTGGGCCCCTGCACCCACGTGAGAAACCCAGAGGAAGCTCCTGGCTCAGATCAGTGCAGAACTGGTCTTTGCGGCCAATTGGGGAGTGAACCATCAGATAGAAGACCTCTCTCTGTGACTCTACCTCTCTCTGTAACTCCTTCTTTCAAATCAATAAAAGAAATCTTTACAAAAAATTCCTCCATCAAAGTCTTTTGATTTGTTGCTCCTTCTTGATAGAAAAGTAATTACTTAAAAATTGACAAATATTATTGCATTAGATATATTTCTTCATCATGTGATGTAAAATAGACCTCACCAATATTCTCCATCATTTATCCTCCTATATTTCCTCTCACAATGGCTATTTTAACCTATTCCATATGTCTTCATGTATATGCATGCTGCCTGAAGTGCCGCATCCCACATGGGCACAGGTTTGAGTCACAGCTGCTCCAATTCATACCCAGCTCTGTGCTAAGGCCTGGGAAAGCAGTAGAAGATGGCCCAGGTCCTTGAGCCCCTGCACCCAAGGCGGAAACCTGGAAGAGGCTCCTGGCTCCTGGCTTCAGATCAGCGCAGCTCTGGCCATTCTGGCCACTGGAGAGTGAACCAGCAGATGGAAGACTTCTCTCTCTCTCTCTCTCTCTGCCTCTCCTTCTGTCTCTATGCAACTTTGACTTTCTAATAAATAAAGAATTTTTAAAAAGAGTAACATTAGATATGAACTAAATATTAATACTCAAGTAACAATTTAAAATGTATAAAAATAGATGAAATCTTAAAAAACAAGTCAACTAATTAAAGTATGTAGTATTAAAACTCATATATTGAGATGGACTTTGAAAATAAACAATGCTTAATGCTATTTTTATCTTGTATCTCACACTGCTCTATTATTAAGCTTTTTTCAGCTCTGTCATGGCAGGCAGCTTACTGATACATAAAGCACTCACAATGCAAAGAAAAAAAGGATTATATATTTCCTTCTGCAATACACACAGCATCTTCAAAATGGATTTTTCTGATATTTAAAGAGATTTCTGACAGAAATGCAAGCACTGACATTCATATTATATTATCATTTCAGACTTTGCTGTGATTTATATTGACTTTATTCCAACCTTATTTTGATCTATGTTTAAAGTGTTAGAAATGAAATCCAATGTTTTTCTCAGATATAAAATTTATTAACCACCTTCAAACTCACTCTAAGTTATTTGTTGGTCCTAAATACTGCCAGACACAATCTTTTTGAGTTGTTATGATATGTGCCTGAGAACATTTATACGGGATAACATGAAGTGGAAGTTTACTTTAAAGTAAAACCATGAAAATTAATACAAGGAAAGTTACATATCTATGTTCTATACTTAACATCTGCATTATTCTGGTTAATACATTCACTTATTGTCAACTGATACAATTCCACAATTCCAATTTGTTACTCAAACCTTACTGATTTTAGGATTTTGATAGAATTCAAGTTCTCTGCTATGGCCTGGGAAAGCAATAGAAGATGGTCCAAGACCTTGGGCCCCTGCACACACATGGGAGACCCAGAAGAAACTCCCGGCTCCTGGCTTTGGATCTGCTCAGCTCTGGCCATTGTGGCAAACTGGGGAGTGAACCAGTGAGTGGAAGACCTCTCTCTCTGCCTCTCCTTCTCTTTCTGTGTAACTCTGACTTTCAAATAAATAAGTAAATCTTTAAAAAATGATATAAAACTATTATTTTTCATATAACTTCCATATATTATACTCAATTCAGGAAATATTTGGACACATAGTATGTAGAAAAAAATGTTTGGGGTGCTATTTAGAGGAACACTGAGTACCAGATAAAACAGATAAATAGTTTCCTTGGTACTCAGTATTCTAACAAACCTTATAAACATGAAGTCTTTGAGATATACTTCATTATAATTTTATAAGATTTAATATGTATGTATCATCAAATAGCTGGATTACAAGGACATTAAATGCTCTTACTTTGATTTTTGGCTTAGTCATAAAACTGACTTTTAAGGAGAGTAACTACATTCTGAGAATAGCAAATTATCTTAAGTGAATATTCCCGATTTCTCTTTGGAGAATCTTACCCCTTCAAAATAACATTCAAAATTAAAATGCATAAGATTCTCTTGTCTGACCTTCAGTGGTTACACATTTCTTTAGTGTCCACTAAATAAAACAATAATAATAATACTTCTGTGTCTCCAACTTCTTGATCTCTTAGAGTCCAATACTTCATAATTTTACTTTTCTCCATTTAGTTCTGGAAATCTTCCATAAATGTATGTTCTATAAAAATGTCCTGGTTTCCTTTCATCACTTAACCTAGTCATCTATACATTACAAGGTTGCACTGTGCATCACAATTTGCCAACTTATAATTGTCTTCCTGAGATGATATATTTTTAATCCCACTCCATCAAAGCAGTAATATTATTCAGCAGGAATATTTAACGGAATATTACCAAACATTTTGAAATAATTAGAAAGTTATTATGACTAAGGACTTAAGATAAAGAAAAAATTAAGCTAGATTTTTTTTTTTAAATGAGCCATTGATTCATGTTGTCACTAGCTCAGTCCATAATCTTGATTTTACCTTAAAATCAGGAAATATCTGATTAGGAATTTCTTTCCAATAATCATCAATCCCTTCCAAGAATGCAAATTAAAGTATAACATGCCTTCAAAACAGAACTGGAGTATCAGAAATAAATATTGGCCGGCACCGTGGCTTAACAGGCTAATCCTCTGCCTTGCGGCTCGGCACACCGGGTTCTAGTCCCGGTTGGGGCGCCAGATTCTATCCCGGTTGCCCCTCTTCCAGGCCAGCTCTCTGCTATGGCCCGGGAAGGCAGTGGAGGATGGCCCAAGTCCTTGGGCCCTGCACCCCATGGGAGACCAGGAGAAGCACCTGGCTCCTGCCATCGGATCAGCGGCAGTGTGCCGGTCGCAGCGCGCCAACCGCGGCGGCCATTGGAGGGTGAACCAACGGCAAAAGAAGACCTTTCTCTCTGTCTCTCTCTCTCTCACTGTCCACTCTGCCTGTCAAAAAAAAAAAAAAAAAAAAAGAAAAAAAAAAAAAAGAAAAACCAAATTACTACAGAATTTCCCCAGGCAAGATTCATTCTTGACATTGAAATAGTAATGTTGATATACTTTTTCTTACCTATTAAATATGGTATAGTCAAATATTGAACTAGCCCTGCATACCTGTAGTAAATTCAATTTAATCTTGATGTATAGCTTCTTAAAAATTGACGTGATTGCTTAACATAATTTTGAAGAGTTTTTCATCTGTATTCATGAGAGATACTGGTTTGTAGCTGATTCTGTTTCAAATTGATAATGGTATCAGTTCCAGACTATCATGAAGAGTCGCCCCATATTTATAATAAACATCAAAACCTTATTTCTTCATCTTCTTTTGTAGCTAAACCTTGTTTTATCATCTTCTTTTGTAGATAAATGCTCTCAGGGAATTGAGTAGTGACTATTAAGATGAAAGCTCGCTTAGATTTCAAACAACAATTTTCCTTTGGAGATGAGGTACAAATATGTGACTCCCTCAGACCACTGTTCTTCCTACTTTCACATTGTTCTGCACTAAATATAGGCATAATACATTGAAGTGAAATAGTCATTTGGGGACTTTAAGGAATGTTTGGGTATTATCTAATTGTAGATATTAGCACTGTCATGTCTGATATACTGATAGTGTGCCCCAAACTTGATGGATTCCAAATTTTTCATTGTGTTCGCAAAATAAAGTTTGATTCTTAAAGCTACTGTTAGTTGATTTACCTGCCTAATTGTAATTTGAAGCATTTCTAATAATGCAGTTTTCCCAAAACATTAATCCCTTTATTTTGAGGAACAAATGCTTTTGAGTTATGTCTGAGGCTGTTATGTGTTTTACAATAGAAGTCCAAGAAATAGTAACTTTATAGCTGGCATTATTTTAATACTGTATGCTGTTATTCAGGAAGTATTTATAGAATCCTTATAGTGAGAATCCATAGTGCCAGCACAGCACTTCAGACATGGTGTGTAGAAGCAGACAGTCTTAACATTAATATTTGTAGTGTAATTTTTAGCATATTTGGAATGGCATTCTCAGATTTATTTTGTCTTTTACTTTATTTAAAGCCAATTCACAGTCATGCTTTAGAATGAAAGTTATTCCAATTTTAGCAAATTAGAACGTATCTGGAAGCAAATTTACCAAGTAGTAGTACGAAGTACCAGGTATATGCACTATTGTAAGTTCTGTCATTTCAACAAACAAAACAAACTCCCTGCTTATATGAAACTTACATTTTGTGGAAAGAGACAAAAAAAAATAAATAAATAAATCCATAGAACATTTTCAAGTGTTAAATAAGGAAAACATTAAGGAAAAGTAAAATTGTACAACTTTTAAGGTGGAGTTATATTACCACATGAAATTAAATTATAGACATAATTTAGAATTGTCTTTTAGGTTTCAAAACAGGGACACATATTTTGAAAACAATAATTTCATTTTAATCAGTCTAGTCAAACTAGTTGCTCGCAGGTAAAATACTTTGTAGTGTAGAGTAGAAGTTCATGGGCTTTATTTTATTGTGGCAGTTGTTGGAAAGTTTATATTATTGGTGGTCACTTACAACTCAGCGCTAAGGAATTAGGAAGCCTGAATTGTAGTTACTGTCCTATTCGAATGAGGCACCTCTCCTAGGAAAATCATTCTGTTAAGTTTTAGGAGTTTAGTTTCTCTGGAGTCCTTTTTTTTCATATCTGCAAAACTAAATAATCAAACAACATGAACCAACATCTAGAAAAAAAAACCTCCCACTGATACAATTTATCATATAAATATCAATATGCATTTATGAATTTCCATATATTGAGGAATAAGTTACCATCTTTAATTTTGAAGGATGGATTTACTTAGATGTCGATTCAGATAATCTGTGCAAAAATAGCACAAATTGGGGGCTGATGCTGTGGCGGATCAGGTAAAACCACTGCCTGCAGGGATGGAAACCCATATGGTTGCAGGTTTGAGTCCTGACTGCTCTACTTCTGATGGAGCTCTCTGCTAATGTTCCTGGGAAGCAGCAGAAAGATGGTCAAGTTCTTGGGCCACTGCACCCATGTGGGAGACCTAGAAGAAGCTCATGGCTCCTGGCTTCAGGTCGACCTCACTCTGGGGTGTGAACCAGGGAATGGAAGATCTCTCTCTCTGTACAACTCAGCCTTTCAAATAAATATATAAATCTTCTTTAAAAAATCACAAATTGGAATCAAGAACATATTTAGAAACCAATTTTAATGCAAAAAACTTTTTAATTTAAATTGAACAAGCATGATTCACCCATTGCAAGTGTACAATTCAATGATTTTAAGAAAAGTTGTTAAGCTGTTTAGAGCCCTGACTACTTTTATAACATTTCCATCAAAAGTATAAAATCTCTTGTCTATTGATTATGAACTTCTGCCCCATACATTATATTCTTCTCACCTTCTTAGGCAACCATAGTCTATTAACTATCTCTATAGATTCATTTCATGGACTTGTACATAAATAGAATAGTGCAATATTTGGTTTCATTCATCTCTTTCACTCAGAATAATGATTTTGAGGTTTCTCCATGATGTAGTTTGCCTCCTTTTATGTTTAATACTGTTTCATTGCATGTATCCACAATTAATTCAATACACTCATCAATTGAGTCTGTTTCTAATTCGGAACGCTTATCAATAAAACTGCTAAGAGTTGTGTGAAGTTCCTTGTGCATCTGTAGATTTTCCATTTTCTTGAACTGCTAACTCAGAATGGGTGCCTGGGTCATATAGCAAATGTATGTCCAAATGTTTCATAAAACTCTAATGTTGTTTTCCCCTCAAAGTGGGGACACCAATGTATGAGAGATCTCATTTCTCAAATTAATTTGATATTTTGTCTCTTCTATTATAACCATTCTAATGGAGTAAAATGGTAATGCATTAATTTAATTTTTCCCAAGGAAGCAAGGATGCTTCCTCTCACCATTTTCATTCAACGCTATACTAGAAATCATAACTAAAAAGTATTTTAACAGAATAAATAAAAGATGAATAATTAAAATAGATTTACTCTTTCTAGGTAAAAATGATGACACCATTGTCTCCTAACAATTTTCAGAAAATACATCTACAACACAGCCTCTAGATCTACCCAGTGAATTTTGCAGTGACACAGGATGAAACATAAATATAAATCATCAGTTTTATTCTCCTGCACTAGTAAAAATAGATTAAGAATTGCATTGGTCAAGTCATTGTTTCTCATAGTGTCCATTTCACTTCAACAGGTTTTCTTTTAGGTGCACAGTGAGTTGTCACTGATCAGGGAGAACATATGATATTTGTCCTTTGGGGATAGCTTATTTCACTCAGCAGGATGTTTTCCAGATTCCTCCATTTTGTTGCAAATGACCGGATTTCATTGTTTTTTTTTTTGTTTTGTTTTGTTTTTGTTTTTTTTTTTTTTTTTTTACTGCTGTGTAGTATTCTATAGAGTACATATCCCATAATTTCTTTATCCAGTCTACTGTTGATGGACGTTTAGGTTGTTTCCAGGTCTTAGCTATTGTGAATTGAGCTGCAATAAACATGGAGGTGCAGACAGCTCTTTTATTTGCCAATTTAATATCCTTTGGGTAAATTCTAAGGAGTGGGATGGCTGGGTTGAATGGTAGGTTTATATTCAGGTTTCTGAGGAATCTCCAGACTGACTTCCATAGTGGCTTAACCAGTTTGCATTCCCACCAACAGTGGGTTAGTGTCCCTTCTTTCCCCACATCCTCGGCAGCATCTGATGTTGGAAGATTTCTGAATGTTAGCCATTCTCCCCGGGATGAGATGAAACCTCATTGTGGTTTTGATTTGCATTTCCCTGATGGCTAGTGGTCCTGAGCATTTTTTCATGTGTCTGTTGGCCATTTAGATTTCCTCTTTTGAAAAATGTCTATTGAGATCCTTGGACCATCTCTTAAGTGGGTTGTTTGTTTTGTTGTTGTGGAGTTTCTTGATCTCTTTGTAGATTCTGGTTATTATTCCTTTTTGGTTGCATAGTTTGCAAATATTTTTTCCCAATCTGTCGATTGCCTCTTCACGTTCCTGGCTGTTTCTTTGCAGTGCAGAAACAACTTACTGCTTTATTCCTTTTAGTATTTTTTTTTGTTTTACTTAATACCTTTGGTAAAACTCTTTAAATAACACACAATTTTTAAATTTAACTGAAAAGTGATCCCTGTTAAATATAAGAGTGGGAATAAGAGAGGGAAGAGATGTATACTTCTACACATGCTCAATAGGACTTACCTTTGTGGTAGAGCTAGAAACGTGCCAGGGGATTCCAATTCAATCCCATCAAGGTGGCATGTACCAATGCCATCTCACTAGACAAAGTGATCAGTTTCAGTTCATAATTGATCATGATAGGATTAAGAGTCAAAGGGATCACATAAACAAGACTAGTGTCTGCTAATACTAACTGATAGAACCAAAATGGAAAGAACGATCCAACATGGAAAGAGGGATACACAGCAGACTCATAGAATGGCAGATGCCCTAAACAGCACTCTGGCCTCAGAATCAGCCCTGAAGGCATTCAGATCTGGCTAAAAAGCCCATGAGGGTATTTTAGGCATGGAAAGACAAGACACTCTGGAAAAAAAAAAAAAAAAACCTAAATGAAAGATCTCTGTGAGTGAGATCACAGTGGAAAGAAGGGGCCATCAAAGAAGGAGGTACCTTTCTCTGAAGGGAGAAGAGAACTTCCACTTTGACTATGACCCTGTCTAAATAAGATCGGAGTTTGTGTACTCAAGAGGCTTCCATAGCCTTGGCAGCTCATGACAAGAGTCTCAGGTGATTACTGATGTCATAAACAAGAGTGTCAATTGTTAAATCAACAACAGGAGTCACTGGGCACTTACTCCCCATGTAGGATCTCTCTCCTTAATGTGTTGCACTATGTGAATTAACGGTATAACTAGTACTCAAACAGTGATTTACACGTTGTATTTATGTGTGGGTGCAAACTGTTGAAATCTTTACTTAGTATATACTAAGTTGATCTTCTGTATATAAAGACAATTGAAAATGAATTTTGATGAAGAATGAGATAGGATAGGGAGTGGGAGATTGAATGGCTGCCGGTTAGAGGGTGGTTATGGGGGGAAAAGGTGCTATAATACAAAAGTTGTACTTTGGAAATTTATGTTTATTAAATAAAAGTTAAAAAAAAGAATTGCATTGAAAAATTTCAATTAGACAAAGGTCAAAATAGATATAAAAAATAAATCATGTAAGACATAAGAAAAATTTTAAATGTTGAAATTTAAATATTTTAATGAATATTTAGAAATACAGATGATATATTAATATAATGGAAGAATAAATGGTATTGAAATTCTTTCTAATCAATTTATAAATTTTCTAATGGTGTTACCTAATTTTTACCTTGATTCAGTATAAATAGTGATTCTAAAATTTACATGGAATTCCAAATGAAGAATTATTTGCCAGTCTAGGGTTTTGACTGCTTATGACAATTGGCTTTGGAAGCAAAGAATGAAAGTGTCACAACTACTGTGAAGCATTGTAAGTGCTGCCACTTTAAAAATTAAAGAGAATAGTAACACTATACTCCATATTGGAACACAGATGGATTCAAGATATAAATGTCAATGAAAAATGAGAGATGGTAATATAATAATAGTTTTCAGAGAAGAATTTCTTAAAATAAGTCACAAATACAAATAATAAAAGGATTTAAATGTTTAATTTCATTGTAATTCTAAATGTTACTGCAGACAAAATCACAAGTAATATACTATTTACAGCTAACTGAAGTATTTATATATATGTAAAGTAGACAAAGAACTTTAACCCACAGAACAGGGATTTGAACAGAAGCCTTACATCTTTGTGTAACCAGACACAAAACTTTTTTTTTCAGATCCAGGGTAAATTGATGTTTTCTACTGAGGAAATAGATAACTTCATTCAACCTGAGAATCTGGCTGCCAGGAAGTCATGACCACAGACAGAACAACTGATCACATGCAAATGTGTAAGAGTGAAGGTTCCCTAATTTTCATGCTGGGATTTCCTCCTAAGAAGGAGCTTAAGCCTTATTACCATACCATGTGATCTATGAGTTAGCATGTTTCTAAGCTGTATCTGCAAAAGCATATGTCCATCCCTATATGTGATGACAAATATTTCCCCTCTTGCATATTCATTTCTCCTAAGATAAAATATAACCATTTCCTTTTACTCAGAGAACCATGACTTTGGAAATAATTATCCATGGCCTCCGGTTGTGGATCTCTTCTTTGTGAGTAAAACCATACAACATAGTTGTAAAACTAATTTATTGTCAGCAAATAAAGAACTTCTCAAAGTTGCAGTTTCCCTGAGCAAAGGGATATGGTGTAGCACAGATGTTATTGTGCAGGTTAGACCACCACTGGGAATGTCAGTGTCCCATATCAGAGTGCTGGTTTAGCTTCAGGCTACCACACTTCTGATACATCTCCCTACTAATGTGCGTGGGAGAGAGCAGCTGATGGTTCAAGTGTTGGAGTCCCTGCCACTTATCTGGAAGACTAGGATTGAGTCTCTCTCTCTCTCTCTCTCTCTCTCTCTGGCATCACATTTTCAAATAAATAATTTCTTAATTCAATACAACAGTAAGGAATTATATATTTTCTCTTACAGGAGATGGATGTGCAAAAGGGGAGATAATTGTTATTATTGTAGGAGTGGACATAGACTTATGCAGGAGCAATTTAGAAACAGGCTAACAGTGGGATGAGTGGTGTGATACAGTGGATGAAACCAAATGGGAGCTGGTTCAAATCCCAGCTGTTCCACTACCGAAACAGCTCCCTGCTAATATGCCTGAGAGAGCAGAGGAAGATGGGACTTGGGCCCCTGCACCCACATGGGAGACACAAAAGAAGCTCCTGCTCCTGGCTTCAGTCTGGCCCAGATCTGGCCATTGCAGCCATTTGGGATGTGAACCAATAGAGAGACCTTTGTTTCTCTGTCCCTCCTTCTCTCTGTAACTGTGCCTTTCAAATAAATAAATGATTCTTTAAAATAAAACTACAACATATTTTGTTGTTCTTCTATTTTTCTTCAATTTTTAATCATTGTGAAAAAGCCTGCCCTAACAATTTGACATTTTGACAAAAATATTATTTGTATTTATTGGTTTTCTTGATCTTGTAAATTTTTTTTATTTTGTTCTTTTTATAAGATTTATTTATTAATCTTATTTGAAAGCAGAGTTAGAGAGAGAGAGAGAGAAATACAGAGAGAGAGAAACTTCTATTCACAGATTCACTCCCCAAATGGCCATCATGGACTGGCCTGGCCCAGCTCCAAAGGCAGAGGCCTGGAACCCCTTCCTGGTCTCCCATATAGGTGCAGGCACCCAAGCACCTGGCCCTTCTCCCCCTACTTTTAAAGGAACTTTAGCAGGAAGCTGAACAGAAAGTGAGGCAGACAGGATAGGAACTGGTACCCATGTATGATGCAGGCATTGCAGGCCTAGGCTTCGCTTGCTAATCCACAATGCTGATATGCTTAACATAACTTTCTCCTTATTCTTCTTAATAGTTACTGTTAGTAAAATGGCGCAGTCTTATCTGTGGCGCTATCTACAACCCAGATACCATCCCAGACTCTAGCCCCTGTTGCTATGGCTGGAAGCCAGGTGACCCCATGGTCCAACCACCAGTGTCAGCTCCACCCGCATCGCTGCTCCTACTTCCCTGCCCGCCCCCTGGGCAGAAGTTTAACAGGACCTGTTCCTGAACGCATGGCTGTCTCTCTCTCGATCTCTTTCTCTCTCTGTCTCTTGATTTCTGTCTTACGCTCTCCTTCTCTTCTCCTTGTTCACCCCTCCCCTCAGGTCTGCCAGGTTTCCCCACCAACAACCCCTTTCCCTTACTCCACTGTTTGGTGTGCTTCATGGCAGTCTTATGGTTATGATCTTTCCCTTCTTTCTTCATATCTTTCCTGCTACATCTCTTTACTTTCACCCTCCAGCTTGCTTCTCTTCATATAAATTATCATGTTCTTTCTTCAAGAGATGTAATCTCTCCCAGGTTGCCCAAAGTGATTAAATGAGTCTAGGGATGTTACTGAAAAGCAGGATCAGGCTAGGTGTACTACCAGAGCCTTGGGACTGCTAATCAAGAGAGTTTCTCTGTCAAAGTGCGAGTAATAACCACAATGTGTTGATAAAACCTTTCCAGGACATTGAATTCACTGTTACTTAAACAAATACGTATTTCACAGTAGATAAATTATGTACTTGGATTACACTGGTAAGCTCTGTTCCTAGAACTAGATTAATTAAAAAGAAGTTGCCAAGCACATAAGGTATTAGCATAAGCATTTCTCAAGATAAGCAGAAAATAAATACCTCGCAAACTCCAAATGATATAAAGGTTATTGCTTTGTGTTTGTATATATTTAAACCACCTAGCATCTGATGCAATGTAATATACTTTCAATGTAGCTCAGAGGAAGAAATCATTTGCCAGAATTTTTATAGTGGTAGTGAATCTATTTAATTTTTAAAACAATGTAAAAAGATGAATTATAATTCTGAATTTCTCCATAACAGTGGAAGATCAATTATCATTAAATTAGAAAATGAGCAGTGTTATAACTCAAGGAAATCACTTTTACCAAACAACGGAAAAGAATCACCCATATATGAATATACCTATGATAGATTTAGACAGAAAATTAGATCCATTTATTGTGCAACATAATTTTTTAAGTTCATTTTACTTACTTGAAAGACAGAGTTACAGAGAGAGGTAGAGACAGAGAGATAGAGATAGAGATAGAGATAGAGATAGAGATAGAGATAGAGATAGGAGAGACAGAGAGAGAGAGATCTTCCATCTGCTGTTTCACTCCCTAAATGGCCTCAATGGCCAGAGCTGAGCTGATCCGAGCCAGGAATTTCTTCCAGGTCTCCCATGTGGATGCAGGGGCACAAGCCATTGGACTATCTTCTGCTGCTTTCCCAGGTACATTAGCAGGGAGCCGGATCAGAAATGGAGCAGCCAGAACCTAAACCAGCACCCATATTGGATGCTGGTGCTATTGGCCAGGGCTTTAACCTGCTGCATCACAGCACTGGCCTATGTACAAGTTAATATTATACACATGATCCTTAATGTCACAAATTTCTTGATATGATGGACTTTACTCACTTCATATTAGTTTATGGGAACAAACAGAAACTACCTAGAGGGGCCAACGTGTGGCATAGCGGGTAAAGCCACCGCCCATAAGGGTCCGGTTCAAGTTCTGGCTGCTCTACTTCCAATTCAGTTCTCTGCTATGGCCTGGGAAAGTAGTAAAAGATGAGCCAAGTCCTTGGGCCCTTCCACCTGTGTGGGAGACCCTGAAAAAACTCCTGGCTCCGGGCATTGCGGCCATCTAGAGAGTGAACCAGCAGATGTAAGACCTCTCTCTCTCTCTTCTCAGCTTCTCTCTCCGTGTAACTCTGACTACCAAATAAATAAATAGCTTTAAAAAAGAAACTAATTATATCAATTTTTTCATTTATAGATACATTTGCATCATTATTTAAACTAGAGTACTGGGATTTTGTTATACTGATTTTCTTTTAAAAATAAATCAATGATTTCTCTTCCAAAATCTTTCAGTTAGGTCATGCCATAAAACTAATAATAATAATACAGTTTTGAAAATTTATTATGTGATGAGTGTGGGGTGGCTGCAAGGCTCACAATGAGGCTATCTGATGCCCCTTTGAAATAGAGCTATATTCCATTAGAACCTAGGCTGCTTATGTAAGATTCCTCCTTACCTGGCAGTAAATGAATGCAGATGGTAGAAAAGTGTCAACACATTCAAGGAAATGCAGAGCACATGCAAGGTCTCTAATCAAGTTCCAGCAGATGCCAGCGCCATGGCTTCCTTGGTTAATCCTCCACCTGCTGCATCGGCATCCCATGTGGGCTCCAGGTTCTAGTCTCAGTTGCTCCTCTTCCAGTCCAGCTCTCTACTGTGGCCCAGGAGGGCAGTGGATGATGGCCCAGGTGCTTGGGCCCCTGCACCCACATAGGAAAGCACCTGGCTCCTGGCTTCGGATCAGTGCAGCTCCAGCAGTAGTGGTCATTTGGGGAGTGAACCAATGGAAGGATGACCTTTCTCTCTGTCTCTCTCTCACCGTATATGACTCTACCTGTCAAATTAAAAAGAAAAAAAAAAGGGGGGGGAGCAGGTGCCGTGGCTCACTTGGTTAATCCTCCACCTGCTGCGTCGGCATCCCATGTGGGCTCCGGGTTCTAGTCCCAGTTGCTCCTCTTCTAGTGCAGCTCTCTATTGTGGCCCTGGAGGGCAATGGAGGATGGCCCAGGTGCTTGGGCTCCTGCACCTGCATGGGAGACTGGTAGGAGGAACCTGGCTCCTGGCTTCGGATTGGCATAGCTCTGGCCGTTGTGGCCATTTTGGGAGTGAACCAATGGAGGGAGGGCCTTTCTCTTTGTCTCTCTCTCACTGTCTGTAACTCTACCTGTCAAATAAATAAATAAAAATCTTTAAAAAAATAAAAGTTCCAGCAGAATGCCAGGAATGAGAAATGAGCGAGGACTAACTTAAAAATTAAGGTTATGTTTCAGTGCTGTTAATAGTGAAGAGTAATGATAAAATAAGCAAGAATATCTAACACATTGGCTGCATATAAAGCTAGCCAGAATAATAACAATAACTTAAATAGTGTACAAGATAATTTTAAGTTGGTATGGTTTAAAAAGTTGGTTATACAGTGAACACATCACTGATATTTTACTGAATCTTGATGTGCATGCGGTACACAGTGGAGGACAGTGAAAAATATGTGCATAGGCCTAACAGCCTAATACCATACTGTGTGTTCTGGGAGTGGAGGCATATTTTTTAAGATTATTTATTTACTTATTTATAGACGGAGACAGAGAGAAAGGTCTTCCATCTGCTGGTTCACTGCCTAAATGGTTGCAGAGGCCAGAGCTGAGCTCTGAACCTGAGCTGATCCAAAGCCAGGAGCCAGGAGCTTCTTTTGGGTCTCCCACGCAGGTGCAGGGGCCCAAGCTCTTGGGCCATCTCCCACTGTTTTCCCAGGACATAAGCAGGGGAAATGGAGCTGGAGAAGAGCAGGTGGGACACAAACTGGCTCACAAAAGTGATGCCACCCCCACAGGCAGAGGTTCAGCCCCACTAGGCCACAGCACTGGCTCCTGGAGGCAGTTTAATATGTGAGCAAAAACAAAGGGGCCTCGAATGCAAAAGTAAGAGGAATTAATTATAATGAATATTTATTTCATTTTTCGAACTTTAAAGTGTAGTTTCTAGTTAACACAGTCTATTGAATGCTATTAAGCTTTGGCTTAACCTGAACCCTGTCATTGCATCTTTTGAGGTTTGATTGGGTAGATGGAAGAGCTCTTTCTCTTCCTCTGTGTCATTCTGCCTTTCAAATAAATGAATCTTTAGAACAGAAGTAGGCTGCTAAAATTAAAATGTGTAAACCACAAGTGAAACATTAATTGGAAATAATTCCCATGTTAATGCAAATTTATCAGGCAAAAATGCCAGACTAAAGTAGACTGCACATAATTTAGAAAATATGAGATTTAAATTTTAGGTATTGATTATTACTATGAGACATTGAGATAGAAAGAGAACATTGGGAGAGCATCCAATAAACACTGCTACAGAGTAAGTATTGAGAATTTCACTTTTTTAGCATCTGAAATTGGCCATGAGCATCAAGTATTTATTTGATTTTTTGTTGTTGTTATTTTACAGGTAGAGTTATAGACAGTGAGAGAGAGAGAGAGAGAGACAGAGAAAGGTCTTCCTTCCGTTGGTTCACTCCCCAAATGGCGCTGCACCTATCCGAAGCCAGGAGCCAGGTGCTTCCTCTTGGTCTCCCATGCAGGTGCAGGGGCCCAAGCACTTGGGCCATTCTCCACTGCCTTCCTTGGCCACAGCAGAAAGCTGGACTGGAAGAGGAGCAACCAGGACCAGAACCAGGAGCCCACATGGGATGCCGGCACCGCTGGCAGATGATTAACCAAGTGAGCCACTGCGCTAGCCCCTGATATTGGGTTTTGACAGTAACTAAATAGACAAATCATCCTGTATATGCTTTACATTCTATTTAGCAGGAATTGCTTAAGTGAAACCTGAGTTAAGTTATCCAAATTAAGGATGAGAGGGTTTCAGGGAGGTGGTAAAAGATGATAAGACAACAAAAGCAGGAACAAAATTGGAAATGACTAAGTACATAAAAATGAATTTCAGGAATAGACTTTATGCTGTTAGATTGTGGCAAAGAAAATTAAACATACTGTAAACTTTTGTAACATCTGAGCCTCTTTCTTTATCTAACTTGTAACAGAATTCCAGACACCCTAAAATATATCATAAAATGTGAGAAAGAAAACCAAACACAATGCCCTAAAATTTCTTTAAAAAATATTGCTTTAGATGTCATTTTTATTCTATTTTATGGAGATCTTTCTTATATACAATCTCATTTGATCTTATTTCATAACTAAGTAAATGTAACACCACCTTTTCCGTGTGTTTTAAGTGAAGAAACTGAGTTTCCAGATGCCCCAGGGAATTGATTAAGATCATTATTCTGATGTTTAATGTCTGAAAATTACATCAGAGCAAAAAGGTCATAAACATTACCACAATACTCTCCCAATTTATTTGAGTTTAGAGGAAAAACGAAAGTAAGCAAAAATTATATTAGTATTCAGCTTATGAATGTCTCTAGTACACACTCCTATTAGTTTAATGACTTAAAACAAGCATTTAAAGCAGTACACAAAAGAATATTCAGTAAAGTAGACTATGTAGGAGTTATAGATGAGTTTGGGCACGGAAGATGAATCACCCATATCACGTATAAAATTTCTGCTGAGCTTTTGAAACATTCTACACAATTAGTTTATTAGAGGCATTGCAAAATTATTGTGCGCCTTGTTTTTGCATGAACATTTATTTTCATGTGCATCAAGTTAAAATATTTAAAGAAGTATACTTTGCATATAAATTTTATGAAAAAGTTTTAAGTATTAGAATAAGCTAGAGTATAGCTCATAATTTTTCAAATATTTTCTCCTGATAATTTAGCAGCATGTGACTAAGAGACTAGAATTATATTTAGGTTTTCCCTTTCTGAATGCATTTGTGTCTCTTCATTATTTCATAACCTTGACTAAGGTAAAATAACCTCTGAGATTGGTTTTATCCTTGATTTTGAGAATGTAATGTCTGACTTCTCTACCTCACTGGGCTATAGTGAAAGCCAGATGAATCAATGGGCATATCGTTAACTGGAACATACATCAGACCCCAGGATGACCAGAATCCGAGGATCATGGTGAAGAATGCACCTTGAAGAACCCAACTCCAGTTTATATACTGATTTTGCCACTTCCTAGCTGTAGGGTTTTGGACAAGTGCCTTAGCCTTCCTAAGCTTTCTACAAAATTCACTGTGTAAATTCCTATCAGTTCTGAACTTATATGGCTGGGAATTTAAGGAAATTATATACTTAATGCTTTCAGAACAGTGCCTATTGTAGAGGAAGCCATATTCAAATGCTTTATTATTACAATGATGATGTGGAGGAAGAGAACATACCATCAACTACGATTCAGTAGTGAAGAACTTCCAATCATTTCTTTCAGTTCTCTGACAACCTGCAGAGAAATAGAGGTTCAAAATTATAATGCTTAAACTTTATTATTAAAAGGTTTTTGAAGCCTTGTACAACCTGCATATTAAGTTAGAAATTTCTCAAGTGACTGGACTGAGGAGCCCACATAGAGGCTTCCCTTTGACAATACATTGCCCATCCCTGGGACTTTATCCACCTTCAATGCAAGCCCAGAATCTGCCTAAAACCAATTTTCTGCTGCATTCTACAAAACAAACTTGCTTGGGCCAGCACCGATGCTCACTTGGTTAATCCTCCACCTGCGGCGCCAGCATCCCCTATGGGCACCAGGCTATAGTCCCAGTTGCTCCTCTTCCAGTCCAGCTCTCTGCTGTGGCCCCGGAGGGCAGTGGAGGGTGGCCCAAGTGCTTGGGCCCTGCACCCGCATGGGAGACCAGGAGGAAGCACCTGGCTCCTGGCTTGAGATCAGTGCAGCTCCAGCCATAGCGGCCATTTGGGGAGTGAACCAATGGAAGGAAGACCTTTCTCTCTGTCTCGCTCTCTCACTGTCTATAACTCTACCTGTTAACTAAATAAAAAATTTTAAGAAATGTAAAAAAAAAAAAAAAAAAAAAAAAAAAAAAAAAAAAAAAAAAAACTTGCTGGCCTTAGGTCTGTTTCAGGTCTATTTACTTGAAAGGCAGAGATTGGGGGCAGTGGAGGTGGAAGAGATGAGAGATCTTCCATTGATTGGTTCACTCTCCAAATAAAACAGCCAGGTCTGAACCAGGCCAAATTCAGGGTCCACAAACTCCAACCAGGTCTCCCACATGGCTACCTGAGACCAAACTACTCCGCTGTCATTGTGCTGCCTTCCCAGATACATAGCAAGAAGCTACATCAGAAGCACTAAGAAACCAAGTTCAAACCAAGCAGTGTGACGTGGGATGTGAGCATCCCCAGATGCATTTTAAGCAGCTGTATCTCAACATTCACACCTCTAGTGGTGTTTTATGTATAATTCCACAACTGAGAATATAATCTTTTTGGCTAAAGATATGCTCAAGTGTATCTATGAATTAAAGATTTGGCTCCTGAAATCATGAGCACTAACATATATTATTTAAAAATATTCACAAAACAAATAAAAAAGAGAAATTCAGTTAGACTAATTATTCAGGCCTGATGAGAACTTAATTTTTTTTTCATTATTAATGGGTTGACCCAACACCCTGATTTGATGGGATAATTCCATATTATTTCTTTTGAGGAAGATTTTTTATTAAATACCTTTTCACTCTCAAAACTGTGTTACTTTGTGTGTAACATAGATGCCCTTAATTTATCATTTGCATGCAACTTTTAAATAAATCACATTAAGGCAAAACAAGTATATTTGTATATACTGAGCTGATGTATTTTAGATAAACACGGAATTTGATGAAATTGAGCTCAATAAAGGGAAGCAATTTATTTCATTAAACTAAGGTGAATGAAAATTTGAGATTGTTGAAACTATACAATAGATGTTGAATAAATAAACTATTTCTTTTTTTCTTTCTTTCTTTTTTTTTTTTTTTTTTTGACAGGCAGAGTGGACACAGAGAGAGAGACAGAGAGAAAGGTCTTCCTTTTGCCATTGGTTCACCCTCCAATGGCCGCCGCGGTAGGCGCGCTGCAGCCGGTGCACCGTGCTGATCCAAAGCCAGGAGCCAGGTGCTTCTCCTGGTCTCCCATGGGGTGCAGGGCCCAAGGACTTGGGCAATCCTCCACTGCACTCCATGGCCACAGCAGAGAGCTGGCCTGGAAGAGGGGCAACCGGGACAGGATCGGTGCCCTGACCGGGACTAGAGCCCTGTGTGCCAGCGCCGCAAGGTGGAGGATTAGCCTAGTGAGCCACGGCGCCGGCTAAATAAACTATTTCATAATGGTTATAATTAGATACTTGGCCTGGTAATCGTAATTCAGCAAGATCTGAATCTCATATAGTCATAAAGCATTGTTTTATTCCTAGCTCATATTTGTACTGTAGTTTCTTTTTTCTTTTCCTTTTTTTTTTTTTTTTTTTTTTTTTTTTGACAGGCAGAGTGGACAGTGAGAGAGAGAGACAGAGAGAAAGGTCTTCCTTTACCATTGGTTCACCCTCCAATGGCTGCCACGGCCAGCGCACTACAGTCGGCGCACCGTGCTGATCCGAAGCCAGCAGCCAGGTGCTTCCTTCTGGTCTCCCATGCAGGTGCAGGGCCCAAGGACTTGGGCCATCTTCCACTGCACTCCCAGACCACAACAGAGAGCTGGCCTGGAAGAGGGGCAACTGGGACAGAATCCGGCGCCCCGACCGGGACTAGAATCCAGTGTGCCAGTGCCACAGGCGGAGGATTAGCCTATTGAGCCGCAGTGCCTGCCTGTACTGTAGTTTCTACTTCTTATTTTCATAATTTGGAGAAATTCACTAACCTCTTGCAATGTCAATTTGATATCTGTAAAACACATAAGAATAACAGAAGGCACCTCAAAAAATTGTTCTGGAGATCGAATGACATCATGCAAGTGCTTAGCAGACAGAATAACATGCAGGTTTTCAGAAATTACTAGCTATTGTGGCTAATGATCATCAGCACAATTATCTTGTAAACTACTAATTTGAATACACAAATTCTTGTTTATTATGACTAGAGGATAGCTAAAAGAGGTACCATAAAATTATGTAAAATAAAACTATTTTTATAAAATGAAAATTTTTCTGAAAGAAGTTAGTAACTTCACAAAAATAAATTCTAAAATTAAATACTAAGAATCATCACTAAGTACAAATTCCCAAAGCAATCAAATTATCAAAGACCATATTAAATGCTTATATTTTATTAAAAACAATACAAACAACAGTAGCATTTAGCACACTGTGCTGTAAGAGGAGTAAAGTGTAGCTTATAGTATTTGTAATGGAGTATAAAGAAAAAGCTGTGTCTTTGTGTATGCAGCACTCACAAGCTGAGTCCTCAAAAATACTGCAGACACTCAATTCCATCAATGAAAATTGACCTATGTAACAAACTCAAAGCTATGTAGTAATCCAGTGGCATATGTTCCCAAGTTATTTGCATAAATTCTTGGACATTTGCCAAGCACTATAATTTAATTAAATCAGATTACTTAATCCCTGAACCAATATTCTTTCTATAGACCAACATCTTTTCCAAAAAGAAAATGTGACAATTTAACATCCCTCCAACAGAGAAAGTAAATATAAGGGTGAGGCTACTTTTATGCTTAAAATGTGGCTTAATTATTATATTGTAGACAAAAACCATGTCCATTGTTTTGCTCTACCAAATATTTAGAATATAATTGTCCATCTGCAAAATCTGAACAGAATCGATGACTTCAGAATTGTTACAAAATTTCAAAAAAATATAACCTACATACGATGACTATTTCCACATGCTAGTGTTTTTCTCGTCCATTAAACAAACCAAGAGGATTCTGTTATACATTAAAAATGACTTCAGGGGACTGGAGATGTGGCATAGTGGGTAAAGCCACTGCATGCAACCATTTAGGGAATGAACTAACAAATGCAACATCTATTTTTCACTCTCTCAACTCTGCCTTTAAAATAAATTAATTAACCTTAAAAAAGAACGATTTCATAAAAAAGGAATTGAAGTTAATATTTTGACAAGGACTATTAGAAGAGGCAATTGAGGGACAGATATTGAACCTAGTGGTTAGATGCCCACATTCCACAGTGGGGTATCCAAGCTGAATTTCAAGTTCTGGCTCCTGACTTCAGTTTCCTGCTAATGTAGACCGAGGTGATGGCTTAGTAATTGGGTTCCTGGTACTCCTTTTGGAGACCTGGATTGAGTTCCTGGCTTTTGGTTTTGGCCCCAGCCCAGGCTCTGCTACTGTGAGTATTTTGAGTGTGAATCAGCAGATGGGAACCTTCTATCTATTTCTCACTCTCTCCTTCCCTGTCTGCCTCTCCAATAAATAACCATCAATTTTGTATCTTTTTTATTCTTCAAAATAGATACTTTTTGAGACAAAACCACAAAAAAGCTACCTATTGAGAAAGCTAATTTACTTATCTTTATCCCATTCAGCTGTATACATTGTTCTATTGTCAAAAACAATGTTTAATAATGACAATAGCCCAAGTTATGATCATTGTCTTCATTATAAACTAATATACTTATAATATACCCTTCAGGGCCTTTATTAATTTACTTGTGTCCTTAGTTTAATACAAATATGTGAATATAATTTTCATCTCTCCACATCTTTCAATTCCCCATTAAAGCATATTGTGAAAACTGTGTACCAGGAATACATATATTTATAAAGTTTCTGAGACAGAATGGGTAGGATTCTGTAAAGTAGCTTTCAAATTTCTTTCTGTTTGATTTTCAGATACGATAAGGCAGAGAGAGGGAGTCGCCATGAGTTCCCACAATTGTCCAGAGCAGTGGGGAAGGGGAGCCATATTGGAAGATGGGAACTCAATCCCATTCTCCCAAGAGGGAGACAGGACCTGAACTACAGTGGCTTCACTGCTGCCACTAGGCTCTCACCAGCAGAAAGCTGGAACCAGGAGTCAGGCAATGACCTTGGGTACTTTGGTGTAGGACTTGGGCTTCTTAACTGTTAAGCTAAACACACTGTCCTCATATTTATTTTGGCATTTTATTTCCATGTGTTTCTGTGGTGAACAAATTAGAAAAGAGTAGGTAGTTCTGCCAACATGGAAAAATAAGAGAAGGGAAAGGATAGCAAAATTAAAGTACTGCTTTTTGTATCACATTTTTCTATGGGTCCAAAGATTTGTGGGACATAGAATCCAGAGTACACTCAGCATTTACAACATATGAAATAGCAAAATATTTAGTATATTTTGGCCTCAATCTAGGATGAAGGAGGTTCTCCAAAATCCTCTGTGCTCTATTATTATTCACCATATTATCTAATAATTTTTATTCTTATTAATGTATTTAATGATATTAGTCTTTTTCTTAATTAGCCAATAGATTCTACCATCCACTTCTAAAAAAAGTATTTCAGAAAGTGGGCTTTGATCCAGACCTCAGGTCTTCTTGAGTCTTCATTTTGGCTTTTTTGTACTTCAGAACTGTAGAAAATAATTTTATCTCATTTCAGCCATCCAGATTATGATATTATGTTATGGCAGCCAAGTTAACAAATTATTTTAAATCCATCTAATATTTAACTTCAATACCCCATCCTGTTTTTCTTTCATTGATTTGATCATCACAATCCAATAAATACTACTTTACTATTAATATTCTTCTGTATCTTACTTGTTTCCACTTTACTCCCTCTTTTAAGTTTCCTAAAATAAAACCTATCCAAGGAATATGAAAAACATTTCTTCTGCATTATTTCTTTTTAATATTTTCCCAGTTAAGATCATTCAGCATCTAGAAATGTCAGATTTTATGAATTTTATATTGTGAATAATTATTTCAAATTACATGGAAATAAAAACAGTGCCTCAAATTGTCCATTCATTTTATATATTTAACATTTCTATTTATGCATACATATATTTTTTAAAATTTATTTTGTTTATTTAAAAGTCACAGTTAGATAGTGAGAGAGGCATAGGCAAAGAGGGAGATCTTTCATCCTCTGGTTCACTCTCAAAATGGTTACAACAGCCTAGGCTGGACCAAGTCGAAGCCAGGAACTTCATCTGGGTCTCCCATATGAGTATAGGGGCCCAAGGACTTGGGCCATCTTCTACTGCTTTCCCAGGCACATTATCAGGGACCTGGATCAGAAGTGGAGTTCCAGGACTCAAACTAGCACTGATATGGGATGCCTGGATCATAGATAGCAGTTTTACCAACTACACTGCAACACCAAACCTTATTAATATATTTTTCCATCTTGAAACTAGATTATGCTTTGCAGGAGTAAATTATATCACTAAACTCTTAAATTTACCCAATGGATGCTGCACTTTATAATAAAAGGCTAAATAATACTTGAATATTCTGAATTCTCCATTAGTATATATATATATATATATATATATATATATATACACACATATATATGTATATATATAAAACTTTTCAAATATTACTTTTATACTTTATACAGAAGTAAATATATATATATACAGATATATATATATATATATATATTAAAAATACATCTATAAAACACAAAATCATAAAAAGGAACCAAAATCAATTTTATGAAATTATGAAATTCAGATCATATGTTGATTTATCTACACAAGATTTATTTATTTATTTATTTGAGAAGCAGAGTGACAGAGATAGAGGGATATACAGAGAGAGAGAATGATTCTCTCTGTTGTTCACTCCTAAATGGTCACAACAATTAAGGTTGGTCAGGACAAAGTGAGGAGCCAGGAACTCCATGTCAGTCTCCCACATTGGTAACCGAGGCCCAAGTAGTTGTGCCATCTCCCACTGCCTTCTCAGGAACATTAGCAAGAAGTTGGTTCAGAAGCTGAGCATACAAGATTCAAAGTGGGACGACATTATGGGATGCTGGCATTTCAAGTGATAACCTAAATTACTGTGCCACAATGATACCCCTATTTTTAATTTCCCACACTATCACAATCCTACAATGCACAGTGTTTTGATTTTTGGCCAATTTTCCAAACTCAAAATCAAGACATTTGGAAGTTATCTTTTAGCCTAGCATTTAAATTGACCATATTCCATACCAATATGTTGGTTTTGATTTCCAGGTGACTCCTAACTCTGACTTCTGTTTAATGCTATAGACTCTGGGAGGCAACAGTGATTGCTCAAAGAATTGTGTTCCTGTCTGACCCCTAGTTTCAACTCCTGCCCAGCCACAGTTGTATGACTCTAGATTAAGTGGACTGTCTGCTTTTGATGGAGCCTTAGCGGCTTGAGATGGGTGTGGCCTGAGAGCTCTGTTTGTTTCCTCAGGGTTAAGGGTGTGCCAAAGGTGACACTCCCAGGTTAGGCATGGTAAATCTTTCTTTCTTTCTTTCTTTCTTTCTTTCTTTCTTTCTTTCTTTCTTTCTTTCTTTCTTCCTTTCTTCCTTTCTTCCTTTCTTCCTTTCTTCCTTTCTTCCTTTCTTCCTTTCTTCCTTTCTTCCTTTCTTCCTTTCTTCCTTTCTTTCTATCTTTTGATTCAAAGGAGAAGTAATTCCGCACAGCTCGTGTTCCAGCACTGGTGTGTTGAGTCTGCCGCTGGTGTCCCGAATTGTGGGCTCCCACTCTGTCCACGCATGTCCACTGTGAATCACTAGTTTCAGGAGAGTTTCCTCTGCTGTTTCTTCCCCTACTCTTCCTTGAACCTGCAGTATCTCCACTTTTATTAAACTGTCTCTTCCCGGACTATCAGTATGCTCCCTTCCTATTCCGCCATCTTGCCTTTTGCTTCTTGTTGTGAACATTGAGTAATGAATCATTCTCTCTCTCACTCATTATCTCTCTCACCACACACACACACACACACACACACACACATTTCTTAATTTAAAATTTCCTACTCAACAAAATATCTATAAAAGAAGCAGCATATAAAAGTTATTTATATCGCGTATTTATTGCAGTTCAATTCACTATAACTAAGATATAGTCAACCCAGATGTCTATCAGATGATGGCTGGATAAAGAAAATATAGTGTATATACCCTAGAAAATACTACTTAGCCTTAAAAAAGAACAAAAATTTGTCTTTTGCAACAAAATATGTGCAACTGGAAGCCATTATGCCTAATGAAATAAACCAATCCCAAAAGATAAATATCATATGTTTTCTTTGGTTAATATAGAATGAAAAATGCATAAAATAAAACAAACATCTTATGATTTAATTATTTTTACCCTTTTCTGTACTCCTGTGCAAAAGTATTGTTTTAACTTTTTGTATATTATCATTAGTGATGCTTAAGCCAGTGATTATAAAATAAACTTATTTTTTTATAAAAATTAAAGAAAAAATTGAAGGAAGGAGAGAAACTGTAGGAAGGAGAGAGGGAGGGAGGGAAATATGGTTATTTTCTTAGAACTGTAAATATGTAATACATGAAATCTATTCTCTTTGTGTTGATAAACATTTTTAAAAATAAATAAAATACAAAACTAAAATATTTAAAAAGTAAGAATCCACAAGTCTTTGGCTGAAAATCATGGAGAAGACATTGGGGAAGGTGAAATGTGTGTTCATTCATATTTTTTAAAATTTGATTTAAGGTATACAATTTAATGTATTTCTTGTATACAAATTCAAGAGCCTAGTCATACTTTTCACCCTAAAATTCCAAAAAGTATGATACTTTCCACTGCCCTCTGCCATTTGGTCCGTAGTTTTGATTAGCTCTGTTGTTTCTTTGTTGATTTTCTGTCTAGCTGATCTGTCCATTGATGTAAGTGGGGTGTGAAATCCCTCATTGCTATTGTATTGAATTCTATATCTCCATTTAGATCTGGTAGCATTTGTTTTTAAGTTCCCAGGCATTGGGTGCATATATATTTATTGTAGCCACATCTTCCTGTTGAAGTGACCCTTAATCATTATATACTATATGCTTCTTTGTCTCTTTTAACAATTTTTGTGTTAAAGTCTATTTTGTCTGATGTTACAATGGCTACACCTGCTTTTTTCTGTTTTCTGTTAGCATTGAGTAGCTATTTTCATACTTTGACTTTCAGTCTGCATATATCTTTGTTGGTGAGGTGTATTCCTTATAAGCAGCAAATAGATGGCTTGCTTGTTAATCCACTCACCAGTCTGTATCTTTTAAGTGGAGAGTTTAGGCCATTTACATTCAAGGTGACCATCAATAAATAATGACTTGCCCCTGCCATTTATGCATAAATATTCCTTTTGTTTATTCTGGGTTTCTTTTGTACTTTTACTGGGAGATTTTCTTCTTTCACATTCTTTCATAATGATGACTTTGTATAGCACATCCTTAAGCATCCTTTGTAAGGCTAGATGAGTGGTGACAAATTCTTTCAATTTCTGTTTTTAATGGAAGATCTTTATTTCACCTTCATTCATAAAAGGGATCTTCGTAGTACAGGTACAGTATTCTAAGTTGACAGTTTTTTTTTTTCCTCTTAAGATTTGGACTATGTCCCTCCATTCTCTCCTAGCCTATAGAGGTTCTGATGAGAATTCAGCTGTGAGTCTAATGGGAGATTCTCTGATAGAAATATGGCATTTCTGTCATGCTCAATTTAGAATCTTTTCTTTATGTTTTACTGTGAAAAGTGTCACTTCAATGTGTCATGCTGAAAATTTTCTCTGGTCATCTCTATAAGGAGTCCTATATTCTTCCTGTATTTAGGAATCCCTTTGTTTCTCCAAATTAGGGAAGTTTTCCATAATTACTTTGCTAAATAGGCCTTATAATCCATTTTTTTCTTTCCATGCTTTCAGGAACTCCTAAGACCTGCATGTTGGGTCATTTGTTAGTATCCCATAAATCCCCAAAGCTGCTTTTAACTTGTCTAATTTCATCCTCTTTTTTGGACAAATTGGATAATTTCAGATTTGTCTCCTAGTTCAGATATTCATTTGTCTGCTCACCAACTCTGTTGTTACACTTAATCTCAGCCAAAAGGCCAAGAAGTGATCACCAACTCTGTTGTTAAGGCTTTCCCCTGCATTTATTATTTGGCCTATTGAATTCTTCATGCTAATATTTCATTTTGATTTCTCTAAAATCTCAATTTCAGGGGAAATATTTTCACTCATGTCATCTATGAATTTCTTTAATTTGTGGATTGACTTCTCATTGATTCTGAGTAATCAGACAATTAATCTTTTGAATTCAATTTCAGGCATTTAATCAACATCTTCATGTCCACATTCTAATATTGAAGTGTTGTTGTGTTCCTTTGGTGGGGGGGGGGGGGTCTTGTTGTTGTTGTTATTCTTGTTTCATGGATTTTTGTGTTTATTTTTAGTCATTTGTGGAGATGCCTTTTTTTTTTGTTCTTTACTCTGATAGCTTTTATGAACTATAGCTCTGTGTCTTAGTGTAATGTCTGTGCTTTCAGTGAATACTTATGAGGTATTTGCTGGGTGTGGCCAGGGAGCTCTGGTCAGTGCTCTAGGGTAGGGTAAGTATACAGGATGACACCCAAGTTGGGCATGATAAATCTGTTGTTAACAGAAGAGGGGGTATGGTCATCTCTGTTGGCATAAACACACCCTCATCTACTCTCTTCCAAGGTGATCAGTGCTCAGGTGTTAACTCCTGAGTGTGTGTAGCACTCATGTATGCCTCTGCATGAAGTGCCAAAGGATCTGTGCAATCCAAAGTATTAGCACAGGTCCCACTCTAAAGATATACATACCCTAGGCAATCATGAGCTCTGAATATATAGTGATGCCACATGCAGTGATTGCTCAGAGACCCAACTATCCTGGGCCCTCTGATACAGCCATAATATTCCCACAGTCTCAACACTCAGGGCTTCCACAGTCACGGGGTGCAGAGGATCCACTCCATCCAACTAGCTTGTCCTGTGCACAGAAAGGCTGAGATGTTCCCAGAGACAGCTGCCTGTGTGCACTACAACAAGGTATGATGTGATAAGGGGCTGAGTGTGTTGGTGCCCAACCCTCTGTCAATCCTCCCAGCCAGACTCAAAGTTAGTAGGGAGTGTGGATATTTCCCTCTGGTAAATTCCCTGGATCAATCACACACATGCACAATACCTCCGGGCACTGAAGTTTTTCCTCCAACTCTCCCTTAAGAAGGCACTTTCTCCAATTTTTAGTTTAGTTTTTCTTTGTTTTTACTAGTTTTGCCTAGCCTAGAGCAGACTGCCTTGTCACTATTCCACCATCTTGGAATGTCCATTCTCATTTTAAAAAGTGCTTTTAATTCTCATCGGAATATTGATGAGAATGGAATGAAATGAATCCAGAAAACCAGATAACTGGCAATTGCATTTATACAGGAAAAATAAGGATCGTGCAAATTAGTGAGGACACTTGCAATGTAAAGAATGGGTATACAATATTTAAAGTGGTGACCATACTTGCATACTTGGCCATACTTGCTGAATATTTTTCATTTGGAGATATAATATAAGTTGTGGAATAAAATACACCAATTTTTTAGATTTCTGACTTGAGTAACTGAATAAAAACTATGGATTTTTAAAATAAACAAATCAGCCAGTGAATCTATTTTTAATATCTGCATTTACTCCCCTGTTATTAATTCACAACTATTTATTACCACTTGCTGGAAATATGTCTATTCCTCCAGAGACACAAATGAAACCTATTCTGTAGGCACATATATATTATTTGAAAAAAATATTTTATTCTTGAAACTCAAAAGCATGTTTGTATTAGTCATTTATGCTGCAAAACAAAATAGCACAGACTTGGTCACTTAAACAATTGATATTTATTTGTTTTAAAAAGTTTGTAGCAGTCTGAGAAAGATAGTGGGAGGTTTGATTTCTCCTGAGACTTATCTCCTTGGTTTGCAGATGGACTGATTCGCACTATTTTCACATGGCCTCTCCTCTCTCTCCTCTGTGTGTATGCATCATTGGCATTTCTTCCTCTTCCTATTAGGTCACCAGCACAACTGTGTTAGATTTCTACTCTTTTGACTTCATTTAACCATAATCAACTGTTTACAGGTGAAATCTTCAAATAGTCAGAATGGGGGTTAGTGCTTCCAGGGGAATTTAAGTAGGTACATAATTATAACAACAATAAAATTGATGATTGCATAAAACTTTTGTTAAGCATAGGATTATTCCATGATACTATCAATTTTACTCAGTTAAGATTCAAATTAGGTGTTCTATATGTCAAAATTGATTCTAAACATTCATATGTTAACACTTAACTAAAATGACATTTGTTTTTCATCTCTGAAATATTTTCACATAGATATGTTATACATTTAATACTTGAAATGCAGATTTATTACTATAAATTTGTAATCAAAAAGGCAGGAAGAAACTTAGGAAAGCGGGCAGGCACAGGAGTAGAACAGAACATGGTGCTGCTATCAAACAATTTTGCTCCTGTTCCATTGAAAGCACCATTGAGTCTGCATTGTTGAAATCACTAACAGAATAATGAAAACGGAATACATTACAGGAAATAATTAAATTCCTACAAGTAAACTTGATGTTCTGACTCCAAATGTATCATAAGTATAAATTAAGGCAGGTAATATGCAATAAAATTGATTAGAGTTAGAATATGAATTAATATAGATAAACTTCTAGTCAGATCCCAAAAGTATTCCTATACATGGTTTCTGCCAAATAATCATTCCTATGAATACACCTGTTAAATGAATTTCTAAATGTCTTTCTATTCTTTTCTTTATGCCTTTCCCTTTTATTCTTAAAAAAATCTTTTTTTATTTTTATTCTATTTTTATTTTTATCCATATTAAGCAAAGGCTTTATTCAGCAATACTTTTTAGTCTAACTCCAATTTTGAACCTTTACATAAATCCAGAATTTATATAAACTAAAATAGTTATAAGCACATTTGAAGTTGAAGTGATGAGAAAATGCACAAAAGAACTAGGGGATGTCATTGTGACATACTCGCTGCTTAGTAGGTCTGCATCCTATATCAGTGTGTTTGAGTCCTGTCTACTCAACTTCAAATCCATCTTCCTGTTACCGTGCCTTGGAGGGCAGTGGATGATGGTCTAAGTTCTTGGGTTCCTGCCACCTACATGGGAAACAAATGGTGTTCTGAGTTTCTGGTTTCAGCTTGGCCTAGCCCTGCCTGTTCTGGGCATTTTGGAAGTGAACCAGCAGATCAAAATCTCTCTTATCTTTTTCTCTCCATTTCTTCTGTTTCTGTCACTCTGCATTTCAACTTAATAAATCTTCAAAAAGAAGAAGAAATATGACTAAATATTCCACGGAATAATCATTCAGATTAGTCTTTATTGAACAAAAACACTAAAAAAGAAATGCACAGGAATGGGTTATCTTAGGGCTCATATGCAGCATAATTGTATTTTTAATAAAACAAAATGTATTATACTCTAAATGCTGTTTAAGATGTATTTATTTATTAGAAAAGTGGAGTAACAGTGAGACATAAGCAGAGAGAGAAAGAAATCTTTCAATAGACAATTCATTTCTCAAATGACCAGAGCAGCCATTTTAGGGGTGGTTCAGGAACCTATAACTCCCTCAAGTTTTCCCACATCCATGAAAACTACCCAAATTCTTAAGCAATCATCCACTGCTTTCCTAGACACTAGTAGGGCAGTCAGGTCTTCAATTGGCACTTTATTCAGAATGTTACTGTCACAGTGATTTAACACTGTGCCACAATGCCACCCCCCACTCCAAATTCTGACTACTAATAACACAAAAATTCTAAATGTAACTAAATGACTAAATGTAACAATGACAGGTGCCATTAAAATATTTTCAAGACAATGTTTTATTTTTAATATTATTCAAATTTCAAGAACCAAATTCTCATAGCAGTGTTCCCATAAACAATAAAGGAGCTGGAAACTTCCTACTGTTTGATGAAATCATAATGTTGTAGTGCACTGCATTACTCACATATGTGTGTTGATAACAGTATGAGCAAACATGGTTCACTATTAGTTGTATAACATGCATCACATACAATTGTGGACAATACATAATAAGATGCTTCCTCACTGTTTTATGTGTTTGCTATGGTATACTATTATTTTTACTGTAAAATGTATAATAAATTTAAAATTTATAAAATCACAAATTTATTTAAAATTTTTTTCTATAAAAGAGCATGTTATGTCATGCCAGCTGTAGCCTGTTTCTTCTATTCATGGTGTCTCTGGATAGCATCTCTCTTGTGCTTGATTTGATCCTGTGCTTTTTTTTCAACATCATTTCAGGAGCAATAATCTATACCAGATGTATGCTTACCATGTAACTCAGGTGTGTAGTGAGGTACACAGAACGACAAAATCACCTAATGGCATACATCTCAGAAACTGATCCCTTGTTAAGTAATTAATGATTAATCTTTTGTAATTTGCAGATGTTCATCATCATGATAAATACTGCTTGTTAATTTGATAAATAACAATTAGACCAAAAATGTCATTTATTTAATCAATATTTCAACATGTATACCAAACTTAGAAGACATTTTGTAAGAATTACTTTTTAGATTTTTGAAACATTATTTTAAATCTTCCCTCCTATTTAAAATACAAAGTTATTTAAAGCATAAAAAAGGAAAGTGTTTCTAAATAAAGCAATGCTACTAAAGTTAAGTGACATATTCTACAATGCATTATAGCACATGGATTTTCATAAAGGTTTATTTTATAGATTATAATAAAATTGTGAAACTGCTTGGAGAGAGTTGAACGAAAGAACTCTAAATCAAATATTTCATTTTAACAACAGGCAAATAAAAGTTTGCCACCATTGTCAATTTTTATCAGCTTTGAATATTTCATGGAAAACCTCTTATCTTCAGAGATAAAAATAAAATCATTGAAAATTGTATTGTTGAATTTTTAAAATGTAGCTACTAATTTTCAGAAAATGTGATGTAAGACATTGTGTGAAAAGATAATCCTTTAAGACTTGAAAGACAATTTCATAGAAGAATGGGGAAAACTGCAAAAGGAAGATATGAAACAAGTTAATGGGATTTATATATATATATATAAAATACATTGACTGGGTGGAAGCACCTGGCTCCTGGCTTCGGATCTGCATAGCTCCGGCCGTAGTGGCCATTTGGGGGGTGAGCCACCCAAAGGAAGACCTTTCTCTCTGTCTCTCTCTCTCACTGTCTAACTCTATCTGTCAAATAAAAAAATACATAATATATTGACATATAATAAATATCAACTTATATTTATAATGTTTCTATTTTATGATTTATATTTAAGTAGCTTTAAGCCCATTTAGTATAGATGTGACAGAATGATGAAATCTTTTGTTCATTGTTTTTGCCATGTGATTTTCCCACTGAATACATAATGGGAGGAAATCCCAACATCTGTCAAGACATTGCAGTCTACCTTTGATATCAATGTATTACAACATTGGTGTTATGTAGAAAAAAGGAAATACCAAATATTGCTTGGAAAATTATAGAAAGAATACAAATTTTCTATACATAAGAACTCAAGAATTTGAAATCAATATTTTTCGGTTCTTAAAATTAATTCATATATTTGTTTATTTGAGAGAGAGGCCTGAAATTCACCAGTTCACTCTAAATTCCTGCAGTGGCTTGGACTGGGCCGTGACAGTGGCTGGAATCTGGGAATGCAGTGCAGATCACCCAGTGGAAGGCAGGAAGTCAACTACTTGAGCTATTATCTGGTGCCTCCCAGGACACACATTAACATGAAGCTGGAATTGGGAACATAACCAAGGCTAGTATCTGGGCACTCACTTAGGACTGTTCTCCCTCTTTTAACAATCTACTAAGATACACAAAAAATGAAAGAGATACATAGAGAGAGCTTCTGTTCTTCGGTTCACTCCCACGAGCACAGGTGCTGAAAGTCTCACGTGAGTGGCAGCAGCAATCAGAGCTCTCACCTACAGCATTCAAGAGGAACATAATACACACTATTCAGTGCTTCTAAATGGAGTCAATGAAGGATATATAAATGAAAATAATATTATATGTCACAGTATTTAGCAAATTTCTGTTTTGCCTGATAATATTATTCATATATAACTTTGTTTAGTTAGATAAATCTGAAAAAAATTTCCTTGGTTTTTCACATCTTTAAGTATACAGTGTGGATGCTTTATATTAACATTAAAATTTCCTAGCTATTGGAGCTGGGGCTATGGTGTAATAGATTAAGTATCCGCCTGCAGTGCAGGCATCCCATGTGAGCACCAGTTTGAGTCCTGGCAGTACCTTTTCCTATCTAACTCCCTGCTAATGACTTGGGAAGGCAGTGGATGATGGCTCACCTTGGTACATGGGCCCCTGTACTGAATGGGAGACCCAGATTAAGATCCTTGCTCCTGGCCAGGTCATTTTGAGAATAAACCAGTAGATGGGAGACCTCTCTATTTTCCCTCTATTAGTAAATATGTCTCTCAAATAAATAAATAAATAATTCTTAAAATAAAAGTTCCTAGCTTTTAAAGTCCAATGTTCTTAGCTTTTAATATCCAATATTTTTCCATATTAAAATTGTGCATGGTATATATTAGACATACTATAAATACTTGATCAGTAGCTAAATGTCAATTTACATTATTTTAATTGTACTATTTTTATAATATTACAATTTTTCATTCTAAATTATTTTTAAAGTTTAATATTATATAAATTCAGTTTTTCAAAGGCATCTGAAACTATTCTGTTTATGGAAGCAATGCATGCTGACTTTAAAACATTGCACTTTGCTAAAAATACATAGGGATATTTCCTGACCCAAATATAACCAGTACTAATAATTTTTTACATTTGACTTTTAAGTTAAATCATGTAGCTTTTACCATTTTATATGTATTTATTCCATTTCCCTTTTCTGATAACAAAACACAAAAATAATATGTGATCTAATTTTTCTTTATGTAGTGCTCTTTAGTGACTGCTACACAATTCTCTCATTTCTCAATTATGTTCCAGCCTTTATTTTCAATCTTATTCTCCAGGATTCTTTCCATATATGTAGAACACCATGTAAATTAGAGCTTATTCTTAAGCCACCTTGAAATATTCCCTACACAGTATTTCTAAACCAAAATCAATGGCACACTTTTGTGTTTCTAGTGTATATCTGTAAAGAGTTGTAATTGTAGATACAATAAGAAATTTCAGAAAATTCCACAGTGTAAAGTAAAAGAAAATTGTTCTTGAAGAAGATTGCCCCTGTTGTGTGTTGTTGTGAAATGGGAGCTGAGGATCACTGTTCTCTAGCACCGTGCTTCTATTATTTTAAAAAACGTCAACATTCAAAATAAAGCACATTTATTCAGCCCTCACTCAAGACCAGGTGATATGCCAGCATTTGACAGACATAATGTAATTTATTCCTTCAAAATACCACAATAAAGGTAGATTATTATCTCTGTATCTTTGACAGGAGTCTGAAGCTCAAAGGAGTTTAATAATTTTTAGAGGTCACAGAGCTTGTAAAAACAGGGCCATGATTTTGAAAAGATTCTTTTAACTGAGAAGCATAGCCCTTCATGTCTAGTCTATAAAATTGAGCTTTCCATTCAAAGAGTGTAGTCATATATTAGTCTAACTACATATTTCATACTGCTATAAAAATGTTTCCCTTCTTTCAAAACATTTAAAAAATGAATGTGAAAAATGGGAGTGAATTTAGAAAAGAACAAGCAAGATTATCAATAGTACAGAAGTTAGATCCAGCGAGTAATGAGAAAGGAAATCAATAGCTAAGAGAACATGTGAACTAAAACTCTTAAAAATGTGGTATACTTCCTAATGGATGCTTTCATTGCTCTCCTTACACTTTTGGGACTGAGATTTTAATGAGGATTGCTCATATTCACATTGACATATTCAAGAGGGGTCAAACAAGATGAATTATTATTTAGTGAAAGAGAAGGGGCTGGTGCCATGGTGCAATAGGCTAATCTACCACCTGCGGTGCCGGCAACCCATATAGGTGCCAGTTCTAGTCCCGGCTGCTCCTCTTCCAATCTGCCTATCTCCTATGGCCTGGGGAAGCTCAATTGGGATGGCCCAATTATTTGGGCCCCTGCACCCATGTAGAATACTGGGAAGAAGTGCCTGGCTCCTGGCTTTGGATCAGTGCAGCTCCAGCCATTATGGCCACTTTGGGGGTGAACCAACAGAAGGAAGACCTTTCTCTCTGTCTCTCTCTATCACTGTTTGTAACTCTACCTCTCAAATAAATAAATAGAATATTTAAAAAAAGAAAGGGAAAAAACACTGAATTAGACACTTATAACAGTCATGACATTGAGAATTAAAATACTGAAATAGACAAATGATAATGTGGTATCTCATCTATTTCAGAAAAAATAAATATTGAGAGAACCATCCAATATTTTTTTTTGGACAGGCAGAGTTAGACAGAGAGAGAGACAGAGAGAAAGGTCTTCCTTCCATTGGTTCACCCCCTAAATGGCTGCCAGGGCCAGCGTGCTGTGCCGATCCAAAGCCAGGAGCCAGGTGCTTCCTCCTGGTCTCCCATGCGGGTGCAGAGCCCAAGCACTTGGGCCATCCTCCACTGCCTTCCCGGGCCACAGCAGAGAGCTGGCCTGGAAGAGGAGCAACCGAGACAGAATCCGGCGCCCCAACCAGGACTAGAACCCGGGATGCCGGCACTGCAAGCAGAGGATTAGCCTAGTGAGCAGCGGCACTGGCCAAGAACTATTTCATAAGAACAATGAATGCTTCAAAGACACTGCATCATAATTGTCAGATCTTATAAACTTGTTAGGACACTTTGAAAAAATGCCATTGAGAGATTCCAAGATGGAAATTCGGGAATGGTATATTGCTCTAGGCTAGGGATAAATAGTTAAAAAAAAGTGTAGGAAGTGCAGTCTCAGGTGAGAATTGGAGAGAAAACTGCATTAGAAATCCTACAAGAGAAAGAGGAATGCCATTGACCTGTATGGAGGGTGCAGACATACAGGACAAACATGGACACAACACACAACTGCAGCAGCACGAGCCAGAGCAGGCAGCAGCTTGGAGACAGAGGTGAGATGGGACTGCATTAACCCATAGTGATATAGTTGAAGGGAGAACATGGCATGAGTCCATATCTGAGCCCTGGGGCCTAGCAATTGCTAGTGTTTGCTGATGAACCTGGTGGAAGTAGATCTCACCCCAACTTCCTGACAACAGCACCCTCTGCCTGGCTGAGAGAGGGTGGGAGCCATTTTGGGTTTGGGCAGGAGCTACAGAAGCCTTCGTGCAAGTGCACAGCAACTGGCAGAGACAGGACTCCATCTTCTCAGCAGTATGGGTGGCAATAGCAGGAGACATCAATATTCGGCCAGGGGCTCTTGGTAGGCTTGTGATCCGGAGATTCTAGTGGAGGGAAAACTCTGCAGTCACCAATGACTTTGCGCCTGGCTGGGAGGTGGCTGTGCACCCACATAAAACCGTGAGGTGCCCACAGCCTTCCAGAATCAAGACATTTAGGAGGAGCTGCCTCGGGGAACATCTGCTTCTCTGTTGACTGCACAGGCTGGCAGGGAAGAGTAAAACCTGTGCTCCCAGCAATTTTGAGAGCCTTGTGTGCTAAGATCATGGGGATTTAGTGGTTACATGAGATGCTATAAGATGTAGCTGAGACTCTGGGCAATCACTGGGTGTGGCTCAACATGCTTGATGCTCCTTGGTTGCTTGGGGCAAGTCATTGCAGTGTGAACCATGCTCATAGCGAGGACTGCACAGATCATCTTTACAGTTCATATGGTGGCATGGATAATTGTCGAACACACTGTGGGTAATGAACGGGCATTGCTCAGCTTGGAGGAAAGGAGGTGAGGAGGTAATCACAACAGAGGTCACCATTCCCTCTCTTCTTTTAACAGGAGATCCACCATGCACAACTTGAGTGTTACCCTGGAGCACTGACTTTATCTCCCTGGCCACACCAACTATATACTTCTTGATATTTACAGAAAGTGCAGATATTCCACTAAGCCACAGAGGCATAGCTCAAAGATATAAGCAATCAGAGGAAACAAAAAAACTACAATTAACTGCACAAACACCTAGAAATAAACACAGAAATTCAAGAAACAAAAATAAGGAATATACCATGGCTCCCTCAAAGGAACATAACAACATTTCAATATTAGAATGTGAAGATGAAGAGACTGAGGAAATGCCAGAAATTGAATTCAAAAAACGAATCACAGGATCAGCAAACCATGAACTAAAGAAAACCAAACATGACATGAATGAAAATTTTCCCCATGAAATGGAGATTTTAAAGATAAATCAAAATAAAATATTAGAAGTTAAGAATTAATGGTATATTAATGGTATAACCAAACAGTACTTTACACTTTGTGTTTCTGTGTGGGTGCAAACTGTTGAAATCTTTACTTAATATATACTAAATTGATCTTCTGTATATAAAGATAATTGGAAATGAATCTTGATGTGAATGGAATGGGAGAAGAAGCGGGAGATGGGAGAGTTGCAGGTGGGAGGGAAGTTATGAGGGAGAAAAAAGCCACTGTAATCCAAAAGCTGTACTTTGGAAATTTATATTTATTAAATAAAAGTTTAAAAAAAGAAGCTAAGAATTCAATAGATCAAATTAAAAATGCAGCAGAAAGCCTTAACAGCAGACTCGGTGAGGCAGAAGAAATAATTTCTGTGCTAGAAGACAAATCTTTGGAAAACTTTCAATCAGACAAAAAAAAAAAAAAACAATAGAAGGAATTAGAAAACTTAAAAAAAAAAGTTGGAGATTTATGGGATAGTATCAAATAACTCAACATATGAGTCATGGGAGTTTAGGAAAGTATAGAGAGAATGGACTAGAATACCTTTTTAGTGAAAGAATTACAGAAAATTTCCCAAATTTGGAGACATAAAGGAACATCCAAGTGCAGGAAGCACATAAAACTCGTAACAGGCATGACCAGAAAATTTCTTCACCAGTGCACATTGTAGTCAACTTTCCACAATGAAATATAAAGAAAAGATTCTAAAATGTGCACTAGAGAAATACGGGTTCACTGTTAAGGTATCTCCAATTAGACTCACAACTGAATTCTCATCAGAAACCCTAGAGGCTAGAAGAGAATGGCAAAGTATACTACAAGTCTTAAGAGAAAAAAAATAACTTTCAACCCAGAATACCGTACCCTACAAAGCTCTCATTTATGAGTAAGGTGAAATAAAGACCTTCCATTAAAAACAGAAGTTGAAAGAATTTGTAACCACTCATCCACCCTTGCAAAGGGTGCTTAAGGATGTGCTATACACAGAAACATAGGAAGATAACCAACATTATGAATGAATGTGAAGGCAGAAAATCCTCCAATAAAAGTACAAAAGAAATCCAAAGTAAATAATAGAAATATTTATGGAAAAATGTCAGGGCCAAGTTGTTACCTATCAATAGTCACCTTCAACATAAATGGCCTAATTTCTACAGTTTAAAGATACAGACTGGCTTAATGGATTAAATAACAAGACCTAGGGGCCAACACTCTGGCTCAGTGCGTTAAAACCCTGGCCTGAAGCACTGGCATCCCATAAGGACGCAGGTTCTAGTACAGGCTGATCCTCTTCTGATCCAGCTCTCTTCTGTGGCCTGGAAAAGCAGAAGAAGATGGCCCAGGTCTTGGACCCCTGCACCCATGTGGGAGACTCAGAGGAAGCTCCTGGCACCTGGCTTTGGATCGGCTCAACTCCCGCTGTTGCAGCCATCAGAGGAGCAGATGGAAGACTTCTCTCTCTGTCTCTACCTCTCTCTGTAACTGTGTTTTTCAAATAAATAAAATAAATCTTTAAAAAAAAAACAAGACCCATATACTTCCTGCCTATAAGATACACATCTCACCAACAAAGATACATGCAGATTCAAAGTGAAAAGATGGAAAAAGTTATTCCATGCTAATGGATAGCAAAAAATAGCTGGTGTAGACATTCTAATATCAGACAACATAGACTTTAAAGCGAAAACTGTTAAAAGAGATTAATATGGGCACTATGTGATGATCATGGAATCACTACAACATGAATATATGACTATAATAAATTTATACACACCCAATTACAGGGCACTTGGCTATTTAAAACAAATACTAATGAATCTAAAGGAGATACAGACTCCAATACATTAGCAATGTGGGACTTCAACAACCCATTTTTGTCAATGGACATATGAAACAGACAGAAAATCAACAAAGTAGCAACAGAGCTAATGTACAGTGCAGACCAAATATACCTGATATCTACAGAACTTTTCAATCTGCAGTTGCAGAATAGACATTCTCCTTTTCTATTGTAGGCCATAAAGTAAGTCTCAGCAAATTGAAAAACTGAAATCATAACAAGCATCATTTTTTTTTTAAGATTTTTTTGACAGGGATCACTTTTTCAGTTAAATATAAGAGTGGCAATAAGAGAGGTAGAAGATGTACAGTGCACACATGCTCAATCAGACTTACCCCTAATTGTAGAGTAAGAAATGTGCCAGGGGATTCCAATTCAATCCCATCAAGGTGGCATGTACCAAAGGCATCTCACTAGTCAAAGTGATAAGTTTCAGTTCATAATGATAGGAATAAGTGTCACAGGGATCACATGAACAAGAAAAGTGTCTGCTAATACTAACTGATAGAATTAAAAAGGAGAGATGGCCGGCGCCATGGCTTAACAGGCTAATCCTCTGCCTTGCGGCGCCGGCACACCAGGTTCTAGTCCCGATTGGGGTGCCGGATTCTATCCCGGTTGCCCCTCTTCCAGGCCAGCTCTCTGCTATGGCCCGGGAAGGCAGCGGAGGATGGCCCAAGTGCTTGGGCCCTGCACCCGCATGGGAGACCAGGAGAAACACCTGGCTCCAAGCTTCGGATCAGTGCAATGAGCCAGCCGCAGCGGCCATTGGAGGGTGAACCAACGGCAAAAAGGAAGACTTTTCTCTCTGTCTCTCTCTCTCACTATCCATTCTGCCTGTCAAAAAAAAAAAAAAAGAATTAAAAATGAGAGAACGATCCAACATGGGAACTGGGATACACAGCAGACTCATAGAATAGCAGATGTCCTAAACAACACTCTGGCCTCAAAATCAGCACTTAAGGCATTCAGATCTGGCTAAAAACCCATGAGAGTATTTCACGCATAGAAAGCCAAGACATTGTGGAAAAAAAAAACCCACAAAAAAAAAAAAAACAAACCTAAATGAAAGATCTCTGTCAGTGAGATCCCAGCAGAATGAATGGGCCATCAAAGAATGCAGTACCTTTCTCTGAAGGGAGGAGAGAACTTCCTCTTTGACTATGGCCTTGTCTAAATAATATTGGAGTTTGTGAACTTAAGAGGCTTTCATAGCCTTGGCAGTTCATGACAAGAGCCTCAGGTGATTACTGATGACATAAATAAGAGTGTCAATTGTTAATTCAACAACAGCAGTCACTGTGCACTTACTCCTCATGTAGGATCTCTGTCCTTAATGTGTTGTACTATGTGAATTAATGGTAAAACTACTACTAAAACAGTACTCTATACTTTGTGTGCCTTTGTGGGTGCAAACTATTGAAATCTTTGCTTAGTATATACTAAGTTGATCTTTTGTATATAAAGATAATTAAAAATGAATCTTGATATGAATGGGATGGGAATGAGAGTGGGAAATGGTGGGGATGTTTGCAGGTAGGAGGGAGGTTATGGGGGGGAAGCTGCTATATTCCAAAAGTTGTACTTTAGAAATTTATATTTATTAAATGAAAGTTTTAAAAAAAGAAAACTGAGAAAAAAGGATTTTTTAATTTATTTATTTGAAAGGTAGAGTTGCAGACAATGAGAGGGAGAGGCAGAGAGAAAGGTCTTCCTTCCATTGGTTCACTCCCCAGTTGTCCACAACAGCTGGAGCTACACCGATCCAAAGTTAGGAGCCAGGAGTTTCTTCCTGTTCTCCCACATAGGTGCAGGGGCCCAAGCATTTGGGTCATCTTCCACTGCTTTCCCAGGCCACAACAGAGAGCTGGATTGGAAGAGGAGTGGCCAAAACTAGAACTGGCACCCATATGGGATGCTGGCGCCACAGGCAGAGGATTAACCTACTGGGCCACAGTGTTGGCCCCATCATGCATCTTCTTTGACCATAATGCAATGAAGCAGGAAATCAACAACTCAAAAATCTATGGATCATATGCAAACACATGGTGACTGAATCACATGCTCCTGAATGAACAGTGGGTAATAGAAGAAATCAAAAAATTTCTGGAAATGAATAAAGACAACCATACATAAAATCAAAACTTATGGAACACAGCATTAGTGTTGTTAAGAGGGAAGTTTATAGTTATCAGTGCCTACATGAAGAAATTGGAGAGTTAACAAAAAATGACAACTCATTTATTTGAGCTATCACTGCACCCCAAAGACCTAGAAAAACAACAAACTAAACCCCAAATTAGTAGGAGGAAAGAAATAACTAAAATTAGAAAGAAATAAACAAATGAAACAAAAAAATACTAAAGAGCTGTGAAACGAAGAGCTTTTTTTTTTAAATAAAAAATTTTTAAAACTTTTATTTAGTAAATATAAATTTCCAAAGTACAGTTTATGTATTACAATGGCTTCCCCCCCATAACTTCCCTCCCACTAGCAACCCTCCCATCTCCCACTCCCTCTCCCATTCCATTCACATCAAGATTCATTTTCAAGAAAAAAATAAAATTAAGACACTATTGGACAATTAAACTGAAAAGAGGGAAAAGATCCAAATCAATAAAATTAGAGATGACAAAGGAAATATAATAGATATCACACAAATTAAAAAAAGAAAAAAAAATAGCAGGGTTCACAATAAAGAATTGAATGCCAACACATTGGGAAACCTAGAAGAAATGGATAAATTCCTAGACACATACATTCTACCAAAATTGAGTCATGAAGACAGAGAAAAACTAAAGAGACTAATAACCATAAGGGAGATACATTAATAATAAAGACTCTCCCAACAAAGAAAAACACAGGAATGAATGGCTTCACTGCTAAATTCTACCAGACATTTAAAGTAGAACTAATTCTAATTCTTCTCAAGCTATTCAAAAAATTTAAAGGAAGGTATTCTTCCCCAACTTCTTCTTTGAAGCTTGAACCTTAATCACTAATCCAGGAAAAGGTCAACAGAAAAGAGAATGTACACCAATATCTCTGATTAACATAGACACAAAAATCCTCAACAAAACGCTAGCTGATGGAATCTAACAACACATCAGAAAGATCATTCACCTGGAGTAAGTGGGATTTATCCTTGGTACGCAGGGATGTTTCAACGTTTTCAAATCAATAAAATATAATACATCACATTAACTGAAGAAAAATATGATTATCAGAATAGATGCAGAGAAAGCATTAAATAAAATGCAACGTTCTTTCTCAATTAAAACCTTGACCAAATTTGGTATAGATGGGACATTCTTCAACACAGTGAAGCCAATTCATGACAAATCCATGGCCAGCATCTTATTGAACAGGGAAAAGCTGGAGGCATTCTTCCTAAGATCCAGAACCAGACAAGGATGCCCACTGTCACCATTGCTATTAATTATACTCAATGAAGTTTTAGCCAGAGCCATTACACAAGAAAGAGAAATCAAAGGGATGCAAATTGGAAAAGAGGAAGTGAAACTATCCCTATTTACAGATGACATGATTCTGTATATAGGGGATACAAAAGACTCCACTGAGAGACTACTGGAACTAATAATAGAGGTTGTAAAGTGGCAGAATATAAAATCAACACACAAAAATCAATAGCCTTTGTACACACAGACAATGCCACAGCTGAGAAAGAACGTTTAAGATCAGTTCCATTCATAGTAGCTACAGAATTGAATACCTTGGGATGTCAAAAATCTCTATGATGAGAGTTATGAAACACTTAAGAAATACAAGAAGGCATTATAAAACTAAAAAATCTTCTATGTTCATGGATTGAAGAATTAATATCATCAAAATGTCCATACTGCTGAAAGCAATTTAACGATTCAAGGCAATCCCAATCAAAATACCAAGGACATTCTTCTCAGATCTAGAAAAAAGTGATACTAAAATTCATATGGAAACACAGGAGACCATGAATAGCTAAAGCAATCTTTTACAACAAAAACAAAGCTTTAGGTATCACAATACCTGATCTCAAGACATACTACAGGACAGTTATAATCCAAACAGCCTGGAACTGGCAGAAAAACAGATGTGTACTATAACAGAATAGAATAGAAACTTCCAGAAATCAATCCACACATCTACAGCCAACTTGTCTTGACAAATGAGCGAAAATCAATCCCTGGACCAAGGACAGTCTGTTCAACAAATGGTGCTAGGGAAACTGGATCTCCCCATGCAGAAGTATAAAACTAGACCCGTAACTTACACTTTACACAAAAATCCACTCAAAATGGATCACAGATCTAAATCTATTATCTGATATCATCAAATTATTAGAGAAATTAGAGAAGCTTCACAAGACATTTGCATATGCAAAGAATTCGTGGGAAAGACTCCAGAAGCACAGAAAAATCAAAGCCAACATTTACAAATGAGATTACATAAAGATAAGAAGATTTGCACTGCAACAGAAACACTCAACAAGGTGAAGAGGCAACAGAAGAAGGGATAAAATAGTTACAAACTACCCAACTGATAAAGAGTCAACATTCAGAGTCAACAGCTCAAGAAATTCAACAAGAAGAAAAAAACAAACAATTCAGTTAATAAATGAGCAAAAGACTTGAACAGGCGTTTTTCAAGAGAGGAAATTCAAAAGACCATCAGACACTTGACAAACTGCTAAGGTTCACTAGTTATCAGGGAAGTGGTTGGCATAGTAGTCTAGGTATGGATGTTGTTCATGGTTTCTTCACTCAGTATTCAGTATCACCTACCTCCCTCAAAAAGGCAGTGGACTTCATACTTCAGAGACCCTGCATTGTCTATGCACTCACCTTTCCACAATATTCTCTGACAACTCTATCATGGTAGAGTCCTGTACATGACAAACTCTTTCCTTCTCAGAATTACCTGGTGAAGTAAGTTAGTTAACTGACATGCTAACTTCAGAATCGTAAATGATAATCAAATAACATTTTCCATGTACTTTATACATACATACATAAAAATTAAAATTCAGAAATCATATTAAAAGTGACTTCCACACATTTGTTCTGGTGTTAGACATGGTGTGTGAAGGTATCTTAGGGAGGCATTTAGGCATGCCAAAGTCTTCTAACAGTATCTCTTACTTCAACTTGAAGTCTTTGGAAATGAGGAAAGATAAATCTACTTTCTCATTTGAAATGAAGGGAAAATACTCTTAGATGAAGATAGAAGTCCTCAAAGCATCAGATTGCACTTTCCCTTTCTATATCCTTTTTGAGAGTAAGCAGGTAATATCTGTGTGAATTGCAGTGTAATACCAATGCTAATTCTTCCTTAATATTGTATAATCTGAGGTCACAGCTTTTGGATCCATCTGTTTTCCCTTTTTATATCATATTTTTTAGGGGATTTTCATATCTCACAATTCTAGAGTAACAAGTTCTGTTTTCTGATACTCAAATAAAAACTTTAACTAAACACAACACAGCAAGGAAAATATTATGAGTTTCAGTAATCACAATTTTCCTAATCAATATTTGATGGTTTAATTTCAGTTTTCTGTGTTTCTTGCTGTGATATTAAAATATAAATGCTTTTAGTAATTTTAATATATAAAATTATAGAATAATGTCTCAAAAATAAAATATAATACAAATTAAGGCGTTTTAAAATTATAATGGGTTTATATTATCTTGGTTGTAACTAAGAAAATTCACATTCATTTGCTTTCTAAAAGTGTGCTTCTAGACATTTATTTTGCACTCTTCAATAACACATAGTATTTAATACAAATGCTAGAATGTTTCCAACACAATAAGCTCATTCCTTAAAGATCTATGACAAGAAAGTGGCATGTCTTCTATCTCACAATCACCTAGTTCTTAAGATACAGTTTAGATTTGCTCTGTTGCATTACACAAAGGAAAAAATGCAAGTACTTAGCACTATATTAATAGCATGTAGAATAATCATATTATAATGAGTATATAAGAAAACTCAAATAGCACCTACTCTTGTAAATTTTGGCCAAGTTAATTAATTTAAAGACATTAAACAAAATTGGTTCATAGGCAATGATAGAAGTGGATATGGAATGAATAAATCTTTAGTCAAGAAAAATCTTACTATATTCTGAATATTTCCCATATATTACATCTATGTAATATAAAATTAAGATTTATTAATCTTGGAACCATTTATTACTCAAAAAAATAGCATGGAAGTGGAATTCATTCAGGTGATGCCCTGAAGCCAAGAGATAGAACTATAGATAGATGAGCTCACTGAAAACTAAAACCAGGGAGAGTACAGAGTCTCAGGTTTTTCCTGCATTTATGTTGCATGGTTTTAAGTATAATTTGCTCTCAGAGAAGACAGACCATTATTTTCCTCATTATAAAATCTGAAGCCTCATGAATTTCCATTTTATAATTTGAAATCTTAGGAAAGAGGCTAACTTAATGGTCTTTGGTCTAAAAATAGAAAAATCTTTTAGTAGGGAGGGACTCAAATGTTTAGCTTAATTTATACTCATTTCTAAAACTATCACATTGTTAAAAGTAGATGACAAAATAACAGCTTTATAAGGAAACTGGTGGATAGAGTGTGAAGAAATGCAATTTCCAGATCACATAAGAGCTAACCAGGTTTTATAATAATAAAAACAGTAGATAAGCCCTACACTAATTGCTCCTATCTAAAGTATGTTTTGACTGAGAAGTAGTGACAAATGCAAGATTTAGAAAAGGTAATTATAAAAACCATATTGCCCCAACCAAAGGAATCTAAGTACAGTTAATGGCTAAAACACTAATTCCAAAATATGACTTGCAAAGTAGAGTACGAATACAAATAAATATACAGTTAAATCTACAGCAGAAATCAAAGATAAAGGTGGTTGTACATTTTATACACACATTAAAAACAGCCATTGGTTTTGAAAAATATTTCTATTAGTAAATAATCCATGAAAGAATAAACAGACTGGAGTGATAGATGTCAAATAGTAAGGGATCATTATGGCATAACAAGGAGTTTGACACAAAACTATAAAATGGATGGGATCCATGGTTTAATTAGTATATATGCTATTTTGATCCCAGTCAGAGGTAGGCATTATGCTTGTTCATGTGTTGCATGTCCACTATAATTTTGAAATACTTTTATCTCTATTTGCAGTCCTGTGTGCAATTCCTTAGCCCACACTCTCAGTAGTTGATTTCAAACCAGATATAACTGATGTTACAAGGAGAGGGAGCTCCCCAATCTTTATAAACTTAGGATCCATGAAAATACAATTTTCACTAAATGCATTCAATTCTGAGAGGTTTGAGATGCCCATAAACCTTCTAAGAGCCAAAATTAATTCCCTTGCTGTCTTTGACTAGTTACACCATTCAAATGCCTCAGATATTTTTTGGATTGCATTATTTACATGTGCTTCCTTACGCTTAGCTTTATAGCATAACTCTCATATTTCTACCCGCTGTGTTTTCATATCCTAATATTAACATTATGCTCTCCTCCTGCCATCACCTTTCTAGATTACTCTTTTTTTTTTTTTTTTTTTTGACAGGCAGAGTTATCAAGTGAGAGAGAGAGACAGAGAGAAAGGTCTTCCTTTGCCGTTGGTTCACCCTCCAATGGCGGCTACGGCCGGTGCGCTGCGGCCGGCACACCACGCTGATCCGATGGCAGGAGCCAGCTGCTTCTCCTGGTCTCCCATGGGGTGCAGGGCCCAAGCATTTGAGCCATCCTCCACTGCACTCCCTGGCCACAGCAGAGAGCTGGCCTGGAAGAGGGGCAACCGGGACAGAATCGAGCGCCCCGACCGGGACTAGAACCCGGTGTGCCGGCGCCGCAAGGCAGAGGATTAGCCTGTTGAGCCACGGCGCCGGCCTCTAGATTACTCTTAAAGACATATTTTCTAGGGGGCCAGTGCCCTGGTGTAGTGGGTTAAGCCTCCACCTGAGTGCCAGCATCCCATATGGATACTGTTTCATGTCCTGGCTGCTCCTCTTCTGATTCTGCTCTGTGCTGGTGGCCTGGGGGGACCCAGGGGAGGATCCTGACTCCTGGCATAAGATCAGTCCAAGTCTGTCCTTTGTGAACATCTGGGGAGTGAACCAGAGATTGGCAGACCTCTCTGGGTCTCTGCCTCTTAAATAAACAGATGAATGGAAAGGAAGGGAAGGGAAGGGAAGGGAAGGGAAGGGAAGGGAAGGGAAGGGAAGGGAAGGGAAGGGAAGGGAAGGGAAAAAACTAATTTTCTAACCAGCCATATTCCATATTCCATATGTGTCACTGAAGAATACTGTTATTCCCTGATATTCATTGACATATAGCTTAAGTCTATGACTTTTCCCCTAGAACCTTCTCCCTAATTTTTTTAGCGGATTTCACATATCTCAAAGTTAGCAGCTCTCAAGGGCATCCTTACTCCTTAAAAACCATTGAAAAGTGATCCCTGTTAAATATAAGAGTAGGAAAAGAGAGGGAGGAGATGTACAATTTGGGGCATGCTCAATCGGACTTGCCCCAAATGATGGAGTTAGAAACGTGCGAGGGGATTCCAATTCCATCCCATCAAGGTGGCAGGTACCAATGCCATCTCACTAGTCAAAGTGATCATCTTCAGTTCACAATTGATCACACTGATAGGTCTAAGAGTCAAAGGGATCACACAAACAAGACTAGTGTCTGCTAATACTAAGTGATAGAATCAAAAAGGGAGAGAATGATCCAACATGGGAAGTGGGAGACACAGCAGACTCATAGAATGGCAGTTGTGCTAAATAACACTCTGTCCTCAGAATCAGCCCTTAAGGCATTCAGATGTGGTTCAAGAGCCCATGAGAGTATTTTAGGCATGGAAAGCCAAGACACTCTGGAAAAAAAAAATACCTAAATGAAAGATCTCTGCGAGTGAGATCCCAGTGGAAAGAAAGGGGCCATCAAAGATGGAGGTACCTTTCTCTGAAGGGAGGAGAGAACTTCCACTTTGACTATGACCCTGTTGGAATAAGATTGAAGTTGGCAAACCCTAAAGGCTTCCATAGCCTTGGCAACTCATGACTAGAGCCTAGGGAGATTACTGACGCCATGAACAGGAGTGTCAAATTGTTAAATCAACAACAGGAGTCACTGTGTACTTATGTCTCGTGTGGGATCTGTCCTTAATGTGTTGTCCAATGTGAAGTAATGCTATAAATAGTACTGAAGTAGTATTTTTACTCCTTGTGTTTCTGTGTGGGTGCAAACTGATGAAACCTTTACTTAGTATATACTGAATCGATCTTCTGTATATAAAGATAATTGAAAATGAAAAAAAAAACTTGATGTTAAATTGGAAATTGCATAGAAAATTAATCAATTTTTTAAAAAAATATCTTGTAGGATCTCTGTCCTTAATGTGCTATACGTTGTGATTTAATCCTGTAACTAGTACTCCAACAGTATTTTTCACTTTCTGTTGCTATGTGGGGGCAAACTGTTGAAACCTTTACTTAATATATACTAAACTGATCTTCTGTATATAAAGAGAATTGAAAATGAATCTTGATGTGAATGGAAGGGGAGAGGGAGCGGAAAAGGGGAGGGTTGCAGGTGAGAGGGAAGTTATGGGGCAGGGAAAGCCATTGTAATCCATAAGCTGTACTTTGAAAATTTATATTCATTAAATAAAAGTTTTTAAAAAAAATTGAACTTCCCCTCATTTAGAGTTCAACTTTTCAGAAGCATGTCCTCGGCCTGCACACACCTCTCCATTCCTCGTATTGCTTTGCCTTTTTTTTTTTTTTTTTTTTTTTTGAATAGGCAGAGTGGACAGTGAGAGAGAGACAGAGAGAAAGGTCTTCCTTTTTGTCGTTGGTTCACCCTCCAATGGCCGCCGCAGCCGGCATACCATGCTGATCCGAAGCCAGGAGCCAGGTGCTTCTCCTGGTCTCCCATGCGGGTGCAGGGCCCAAGCACTTGGGCCATCCCCCACTACACTCCCGGGCCACAGCAGAGAGCTGGCCTGGAAGAGGGGCAACCGGGACAAAATCCGGCACCTGACCAGGACTAGAACCCGGTGTTCCAGCGCCGCAGGCGGAGGATTATCCTATTGAGCCACGGCGCCGGCTTGCTTTGCCTTTTTGAAATAATTCAAAATATAAGCAACAGTGACAAAAGAGTAAAAACAAAGAAAAAAAATCTTATTTCAGTTGCCACAGCATGCAAAAGTGCCTTGACTTGAAGATTATCTCATCATTCCTAATATTTTGGTGTATAATTTCTAAAACAAACAAACAAAAAACTATTCTCTAATGTGACTATAATTTAAACAAATAAAAAATTTTAAAAATTGCCATTGACACTATCTATCTGACTTATTCACAGACTCCATTTATGATTTATCTTCAGTGAAAAGTGATTCAACCAAAGATCAGACATTGCATTTTGGTGCCATGACTCTTTAAGTCTACATCAATGAGAAGTTCCAGATATTTTTTTTCCTTTGATGAATATAAAACTTTAAAGATTACAGGCCAATTATTTTGTAAAATGCCCCTCAGCTGGAGTTTGCCCAATGTTTCCTCATTATTAGATTCTAGTGAAGCATATTTAGCAGGAATTGCATCTTGTCAGATGGTCCGTGCTTCTCCTTTGTCCACTGTTTCTACTTCTCTAATTTTCTTATTACTTCAAATGTTGACTTTGATCACCTGATTAAAGTAGCATTATCCAAACAGTTCCACTTTAAAGTTACTGATTTTTTTTCCTTTGTAATTAATACATATTACATGGAAAGGTAAGTTTGAAACTCGGCATATGTCCCATCCATCATCAAGCCTTCACTGAGGGGGTTTTTCTCATCTGTTACCTTTACCTGACAGAGTAAGCCATCTCCTCATGGGTGATTTTTAATTCAATCGTATCTTCTAAATTTATTGGCAGGCTTTACAATGTGAAAAAAATAGTTATTATGTGTTTACTCATTTATTTATGTCAATATTGACTTGGAGTTTTCTATTTTATTTGATGCAGTTTAGTATTTACATTACCTCATAAAGGTTGATTCAAATTGTCTCAAGTTCAGCCACTGAAACATCTTTAAAACTGTATTCTGTTTTATAATTTTCCACACTTTTTAAAACCCTTAATTCTTTATAAAAACTGAAATAAATAAATAAACATCTGGCTTTAATAATATTAAGTGGCAATTAGATTCTTTTTTTTTTTAAAATGTCCACAAATTTAATCCAGTAACATAAAAGACACTACATCATAGGCAAATTGTGTTTGTTCTCAGAATTAAAGATTGGTTTATCATTTTTTATTTATTATTTTTTAACTTTTATTTAATAAATATAAATTTCCAAAGTACAACTTTTGGATTATAGTACCTTCCCTCCCCATAACCTCCCTCCCACCCACAACCATCCTATCTCCCACTTCCTCTCCCATCCCATTCTTCATCAAAATTCATTTTCAATTATCTTTACATACAGAAGATCAACTTAGTATTTACTAAGTAAAGATTTCAACAGTTTGCACCCACAAAGGCACACAAAAAACAGAGTACTGTTTTAGTAGTAATTTTACCATTAATTCACATAGTACAACACATTAAGGACAGAGATCCTACATGAGGAGTAAGTGCACAGTGACTCCTGTTGTTGAATTAACAATTGACACTCTTATTTATGTCATCAGTAATCACCTGAGGCTCTTGTCATGAGCTGCCAAGGTTATGGAAGCCTCTTAAGTTCACAAACTCCAATGTTATTTAGACAAGGCCATAGTCAAAGAGGAAGTTCTCTCCTCCCTTCAGAGAAGTTCTCTCCTCCCTTCAGAGAAAGGTACTGCCTTTTTTGATGGCCCATTCTTTCTGCTGGGATCTCACTCACGGAGATCTTTCATTTAGTTGTTGTTGTTGTTGTTGTTTGTTATTTTTTTTTTCCTCCACAATGTCTTGGCTTTCCATCTGTGAAATACTCTCATGGGTTTTTAGCCAGATCCAAATGCCTTAAGTGCTGATTTTGAGACCAGAGTGCTGTTTAGGACATCTGCCATTCTATGAGTCTGCTGTGTATCCCACTTCCCATGTTGGATCGGTCTCTCCTTTTTAGGCAATTAGATTCTTAATGGCTCCAGACTCTCTTGGTGAACAAAGCTAATGAAAACACACACACACACACACACATACACAATAAAAAACAACAACAACAACAACAACAACAAAAAAACAAAAACAAAAACACCTGAGATCTATGGTATATCCCCCAATTCAATCTAGCACAGTTTTATTTGTAATTATATCCCTTTCCAGATTTAAATCATTTAGATAACAGTGATAAGTATCATTTACTAAATCAGTTATGCCTTTACAAAGCCACTTCCTATTGTTTCTACAGTTCTGCTCCCATACCCAGCTCTTTTTCCATATTCTGCCCCCATTCCACTACCAATGCCACCATGTTGCTCTTTTCATTCCATGTAGGCATCTCTAACCTGCCCTAATTTAAATGGAAACTTTCTTCTTCCTAATCTTTCCAATATTTCATCACAATGCTCATTTGCCTCTAGTCTCCCAACAAACAAAATCAGAAACTCATTTAACTTTCCCTTACTTGACAACTTTTGGACTAAGCTCTTTCAGGAAGGAAGATTTCGTTTTCTACTGTTTCATATTCATTTGACAGTTCAGAAATTCTAATTTTCTCTTAGTTAATACCTAATATTTACAATCTGCATCTTTGGTTTATGAAAGCATAATGCAAATTGAGGTTTGTTTTATGACCCCTGTATATTACCACCATAGAAGGATTTAACATCCTTGTTTAGTCTTTCAAATGCCATGCAATTGTTATTGTGTATTTTAATTTGCACAAGACATTTTAGATTACTTACGCAGACCACATTCAATTAGAATTTCCCACATATTTACCATATTTAGAACTCATCTTTCTAATATCATTGATGGTATATCTTTAAGTCACTTTTATTCTGCTTGAAAACCACACTTAACTAATTTTGTGATAAATCTACTGTTGACAGTAATTTATTGCTAGCAAAAATCACAATTTTTTTGCTTTATAGAAATATATTTTCCACATTATGAAAAACAAGCATCTGTATTCTAACTAGTATTTTAAAACACTGCCAATATTTGCATTTCCTCTTCGAAAATATTTTTTATAATTATTTTGTTGTATCTCTTTAGTTTCTGTACTTTAATATAAATTTTTCATATAAATTTCTTTATAGTCATCATAATTAAGCTTTTTTGTTCCTCTTGAATGTGTAGAATGAAGTTATATAATGATTTATAATTACATTACAATATTCTTAGCACTTATTTTTTCATTCACCCTGTCTATTTATTTGTTATTTCAGGAAGGCCATTTAGAGGGTCTGTGTTGGGACACAGCAGGTTGAACTGCAACCTGTAATGCAGCTATCCCACAGGAGCACCGGTTTGGTTTCTGTTTCGGTTCCCCACTTTGAATCCAGCTCCCTGCTAATGTGCATGGGAGAGCAGCAGAGGATGCCTCAAGTGCTGGGGCCTCTGCCACACATTTAGAAGACACAGATGGAATTCCAGGCTTCTGACTTTGGCCTGCCCCAACTTCGGCTTTTGTGTCCATTTGGAAAGAAACCAGTGGATGGATGGAAGATCTCTTTTCTTTCTCTCTGTAATCCTGCCTTTCAAGTAAATAAATAAAATATCTTTAAAATTTTTAAATATATAAAAATAGTTTGGAAATTTTCAATGTTTCCTCAAAATACTTTTAACATCAAACATATATTTTTCATTATCTTTTCTCCAAATTGCTTCTACTGGTGTTTTGTTTTGTTTTGTTTTGTTTTAACTATCCAATCAATAAACTATTCTTCACTTGGACTTATCTTCAATAACACATATCCAATAATTTAACTTCAGTTTTTCTGTTTCTTGGTTCTATAGTTACATTATATTAGTTTTCCAGTTTGGTGTTTTTTTTTTTTTTTAATTATTAGTGCTAAGTTAACCTTTTCAGTCTTTCCTTTTATTACCTATAACAAAATAACAGTTACTTGATAATTATGTCTGATAATATCTTGCTTCTACGTTATTGTATTCCTTTTTCCCAATGTTTCTATTGTTTCTCATTCACAAATGTTCCTAGATTCTCTGATTACTAGTGCTTATCTTTGTTTATAAAAATTTCCTTGTAGAAATTCTAGATTTATAATTTTTTGCTTCCAATAATTCCTCCATGCTATCCATCTGATACTAACACTCACTGAAAAATACAGTCTTGTTTCTCCATAAGTATAAAATGAAAAAAAAAAAAAGGTAATGAGCTATGTAAGCCTACCCAAATGTGTTAAAGCTAACCCATAGTCTATGCAAGAATTTTTGTTCACACTTAGAGTACAGTTCAGTACAGCCCCAGTACAAATAAAAATATCTTTATCAGTGCCCTAACTCATGGCCAGCTATGGGTTCATCTTTTTCCCTAATCCCTCAACACTTTGGGATTTGGAAAAACTAGAGGAGCCAGCTCTGTGGCAGGTTAACGCCCTGGCCTGAAGCACCGGCATCCCATATAGGTGTCGGTTCTAGTTCTGGCTGCTGCTCTTCAGGCCCAGCTCTCCGCTACTGCCTGGGAATGCAGTGAAGGATTGCATAAGTCCTTGGGCCCCTGCACCCACATGGGAGACCCGTGAGAATTCCTGGCTCCTGGCTTTGGATTGGCACAGCTCCGGCCATTGCGGCCATCTGGGGAGTGAACCATCAGACAGAAGACCTCTCTCTCTCTGCCTCTCTTCTCTCTCTGTAACTCTGACTTTCAAATAAATAAATAAATCTTTAAAAAAAGAGAGAAAAAACTAGAGGAATATGTTTTACATAGGGAGCTTTTCAAAAGCTAAAAAAATTTAGATGCAATTAAAAATATTCTTAGGTTTAAAATTTTGAGAAATATAAGTTCTTTGGAACAAAGCAAAGTAGTTAATTAGCTTGGAAGGGGAAGTTATAAAGAAAGTTTAGTGAGAATTCCAATGCATTTGTAAAATCAATATGTATACACAATAAACTGCAATGAAATCACATAGTCAAGGCATTATAAAGAAAGGTGAATGATTAAAAACAATCAAGAAATAGATAGGATATACATCTTCAAAGTAAACAGGTAACTGTATATGTATTTTATACACAGAGAAATGGCCTAGGAAAGTACTTTTGTGGTGTCTATGTTGGACTGCAAGGACTCTATATTTTTTTAAAGCTTATTTATTTATTTGACAGGTAGAGTTACAGCCAGTGAGAGAGACAGAGAGAAAGGTCTTCCATCCAATGGCTCACCCCCACAAATGGCCACAGTGGCTGGAGCTACACCGATCTGAAGCCAGGAGCCAGGAGCTTCTTCCTGATCTTCCACGTGGGTGCAGGGGCCCAAGCACTTGGGCCATCCTCCACTGCCTTCCCAGGCCACAGCAGAGAGCTGGACTGGAAGAGGAACAACGGGAGCTAAAACCCGGTGACCAAATGGGATGCCGGTGCCACAGGCAGAGGATTAAGCTAGTACGCTACAGAGCCAGCCCCAGGACTCTATTTTTTAAATCGATGAAATAAGCCCTACTTTATGTTGTTAATTATTTTTGAGCATCTTGTAGATAAAACTCTATCTGTTTCTGGATGTAAAATGTCATTAAAATAGATCTCACTAAAATAGCTATTTGATGTTGCTGTTTTAAAATTATCCTACATAAGTGAAATCAGAGCCCTGCAAAGAATAAAATATAATAAATGAGTAGATTGTGAAGGCAATCACTTTTAAATATAAAATGCATATAATCAGCAATAATAAAACTGTTTCAGAAGATATTTAAGTTAGTGATGCACCAATAAAGAAGTGCTTCCTGGTGCTCATTTGTTATAAAAATTTGTATTGTGAATTATTTATAGCTAGATCTCTTATACAGTTGTCACTTCACATATTTCATTGTATGTTTTGCATGAACAAAATACTTTGAAAATAATAAGCTGATTCTCAGATGGTCCAATAATTGAATAGAATTCCACAACACTATTGACCAGGACCAAAAATAAAAAGATCTTTTGCATTATTTACTTATAAGAAGAAAAAAAATCTTTGAAATATCTAGGAAATAAAAAAATAAAGATTATCAAATTCACATTTAATTTTCATTTGTAGAGAGCTAATTGAATCAACCGAATATTTTCCCTTTTCCTTGGAGTGTAAAGATTTTCACTGAGGCATCTGTGTTGGTCTCAGCAGGGTAAGCCATCACTTGCACCAGCATCCCATATCAGAGTGCCAGTTTGAGACCTGGCTGCTCTGCTTCTGCTCTAACTTCCTGCCAATTTGCCTGAGAAGTAAATGGAAGATGTAATTTTCTTGCCTTTCAATCTGCTTATCTATTTGCTGTTTTTTGATATATTTATCAAGAGTTTTCCTCCAATTTCCAAATATACTGAACATGATTTCTTGAAATATTTTTCTGTCCCATTTAGTCTCTGTTCCTCTGGAACTCCAAATGTATAGCAGAATTGATATTGCCAAAGTTCTGAAGTTTTGCATTTGTTTTCTTCTCTGAACTTCAATTTGTACATTGTTACTGCTACGTCTTTAAATTCATTGCTCATTTCTTCCATAATATCTAACTGTGATTTATTACCATTTAATCAATTATTCATCATTAGAACTTCTGTTTTCCACTTTCGAATATTTCCTTTGTTTATTTACATTCACACTTCCTTTAAATAATTTGGTGTGTTACACATAAATTAGATGTTTTGCTATCCCTGACTAATAATTCCATTTCTCTGATTCAGTTGATGTATTTTCTACTAACTATAGGTCATCATTTCCCTTCTTAGTAAAAGAAGCAAATTTCAATGCATGTTAGATATTATAATTGTCACATGATGAGGATTAGAATTATTTTTTTGTCTTGTTAAAAACTTTTTTTTTTTTTTACAAGCAGGGTAGACAATGAGAGAGAGAGAGAGAGAGAGAGAGAGAGAGAGAAAGGTCTTTCTTTGCCATTGGTTCACCCTCCAATGGCCGAGAAGGCCGGCGCACTGCGCCGATCCGAAGGCAGGAGCCAGGTGCTTCTCTTGGTCTCCTATGGGGTGCAGGGCCCAAGCACTTGGGCCATCCTCCACTGCCTTCCCGGGCCATAGCAGAGAGCTGGCCCGGAAGAGGGGCAACCTGGACAGAATCCGGCGCCCCGACCAGGACCAGAACCTGGTATGCTGGCACCGCTAGGCAGAGGATTAGCCTATTTAGCCACGGCGCTGGCCCGTCTCATTACAAACTTTGAAAAAATATTTCTAAAAATGGGATTTATCTACCTTGTACTCTGTATGTCTGCTCAATACACTTTGATATATTGATTTTGTCAAATGAGTCCATAGGCTTTTCAACAAATAACATTATTGTTGGTTAAATTAATCTTGTTTCCAATCAGAAATACCATGTTTTAGTGAAAAAACTGAATGGCATTTCTCATTGTAATGCATTCATTTGTAGCTTACTGTCACCTCCCCTGAAAATATGCTCTTCTTTATGAAATATTTTGTTAATAATTAGATTATTATAAGTTCCCAAATTATAAGTTTTGATCTGATTTAAGTATAAAAGTTATAAAATGATTAATTAAATTTTGAACTTAAAGAATAGAACTCAAATGATAAAAATAAGATATATATAGTAAATGCATACAAAATTATTTTTCTGGAAATTACTACAATATTAAGAAATATCAAATACTCCTCTTATGAAGTTCCTAGTCATGGAAAATCTATTTTTCAAGGTCCTAAGAGTCAACATATATTAAATATTTTTATATTTTATGAAGTACTAACATCTGGATTTATATAATTGATTTACTACATTATGATGTGGCAGTTATTGCAATAATATTATGTCTATCTTTTTAAAGGATTTACATTACTAGTGTTTGTGTTAGTTTTTCATAATATTGTAAAATAAGTTAATGACTGATATACTCAGCTGTGTAGTCTTAATATCACACAACAGAATGCTTTGAACACAGACATCATTTAACATGTTTAATTAAAATGTGGCTCAAAAATTTTAGCACAGCATATGTCAATATATAAAAAAAAACAGAGTGTGTCTTAGCTTCCAAGTGTCTTTAAGGTTTGATCTTGATCTTCAAAACAGATATGCAATGTATAAATTGTACCAAGAATCAAAAGGAAATGCTAAAAACTTAATTCAATAGCACCTTAAAAATTTTGTGCATCATATCTAAGTCAGACTTATTTCTGAAATGCAAGAATGGTTCAATACGAATGAATCAATTAATATGATGGGTCACTTTAAGCAAATGAAGGCTAAATGTTATATGATTATTTCAAAAGATTCAAGAACAGCATCTGGCAAATTTCCATACTATTTCAAGATAAAATAAGCAATCAATTAATTATAAGAGCAAACAATTAGGACTGTATATCAAAAGCCCACAGCTACTATCATAGTGGTGAAACACTGAGAGATTTACCTCTTAGATTTAAAACAAGATAGGAATGTCTAGTTCTCACCAATTTTGGTCATGAATACATGAATAGGAAGTCCTAGCAAGAACACTTATGCGAGAACAAGAAATAAAAGTTGGCATGGTATACCTAGTAAAGCCACCACCTGTAGTGTCACCATCCCATATGGATGTCGGTTCATGTTCTGGCTATTCCACTTCTGATCTGGCTCCCTACTAATGGCCTGGGAAAGTAATGAAAGATGGCCCAAAAGTTTGGCCCCCTGCCACCCACATAGGAGACCAGGATGAATCTCCTGGCTCCTGTCTTTGCTTGGTCCACCTCTGGCCATTGAGGCCATCTGGGAAGTGAACCAGCAGATACATGATCTGTCTGTCTCTCCCTCTCTGTTCTGACGTTCAAAATAAATAAATAAATAAATAAATAAATAAATAAATAAATCTATCTTAAAGAATAAAAGTCACTTGTATCATAAGGAAAGAAGTAAAATTGCCTGTTTACAGATGACATTAAATGTAGAAAACCCTGATAACAACCTCACACCCCCAAAAAAAATCTGTAAGAATTTTTGTTTGGAAATAATTTTATTACAATTTAGAACTTTGTTAGAAATAAATTTGTTAGAATTTTGTGTAGAAATAGTTGTGTGCATTGTTGAATTCACTCAAGTTGAAAGATATAAAATCAACATATAAAAACAATTAATATTTAAAACAACTACTAAAAAAAAGGAACAAGAAAATAAGCCATTTTATAATAGATACCAAATGAAAAAAAGAAAGAAAAATAAAGAACCGAAAAATAAATTTAACCAAGGAGATGAAAACTATAAACTATTGATGACAGAAATTGAAGACATAACTATTTGAAAAGATTTCCTGTGTCCACAATTTTGAAAGATTATTACCAAAATATTCATAACACTCTTAATATATCTTAATATTCAATCTAATCCTTATCAAAATCCTGATTGACTTCTTTACAAAAATAGAAAAAAGTCCTAGAATTCATATGAAACCATTAAAACCAAACTTAATCAAAAGAATCCTGAGGAAAAAGAACAATGCTGAAAGCACATACTTCCTGTGTTTATTTTATGGGGGCCTGTGCTGTGGCATAGTAGGCTAAGCCTCTGCCTGTGGCACTGGCTTCCCATATGGGCACTGGTTCGAGTCCTGGCTGCTCCTCTTCTAATCCAGCTCTCTGCTTATGGCCTGGGAAAGCAGTAGAAGATGGCCCAAGTGCTTTGCCCTCTGCACCCATGTGGGAGACCTGGAAGAAACTCCTGGCCCCTGGCTTCGAATCAGCCCAGCTTCTGCCATTGCAACCGTTTGCGGAGTGATCCAGCAGATACAAAACCTTTAAGTCTTTCTCTGTTTGCATCTCTGCCCCCAGGTAAGTAAATAAAACATAAAGTTCTTCACAATGTTCACATGTTATGCACAGTTTTATTCCAATTGATGTGCATAATAAGAGTCCTGAGAGGGATCCTGAGAGCTTCCATGTCTGCTGCATCTGGAGTCAGAGTGTATCACAAATATCAATGTGTCCATCAACCAGAAAGGACCTTGAATTTTGAGCAGTGTTTTTATAGGTCAAGCACATAGGCACGCTTGCCTAAATAATCTGCTATGTGGTTGGACTTGATCTCTTCTCCCTGAAGGTTTCACAAATAATTCTTCCAACCCTTTAATTACATGCTTGGTGTGCCTGTGGTGGCTTTCTGCTATCACGAGTCCTCTTGATAGCATAAGTTACATAGGAATACAACGAGCTATTTCATTTGTATAAACTACCAGGGACCACTATATGTAAAAAAGAACTATCAATGATGGAGTTCTAAGAATTTAGAGTTTTCTTCCTACTAACCAAGGATAAGGGTCAGTGACATTCACTGCTATACAACATGTTTATACAAGGAATATAAGGATGATTAAATATTTAGAAAGTATTTTAATAGACTCTATTAAACAAATAAGTCTAAGGAAAACATTCATAAATTTATACTTATAAATTTATATGCTGACAAGAAGGTTGATCAAATTCAATATCTATTTCTTCTTAAAATTCTCAGAAAAAGAAGAACAGATGAAATATTTATGCTTGAATCTATTTATTGATCTGTGTATGTATATAAATACATAAACATACACATGTATCTCTGTGTTTCCATAAAACTTACTTGTAAGTGTAATCTGATTCCTATAGAATTTCACATGGAGATAGACAAACTGCTTTTACAGTTAATATAAAAACTATTTTGAGGTGAAGTTTTGTGGTCTCTCACATTTCTGCAGGTTTTGTGCTTAAGTTGTTGATTGTCCTTTGTTCCAGATGATACTTTCAGGGATGTTTGTATAGTAAATAAACTTATAAAGTACAGATTATGTATCCAGAGCAACAGAGTAAAGCCGGCTTATACAATAAAGATAATGCCTCCCCTTGGAACAAATGACAGACTAATTCTAAACAAACCAAAACAAAAGTCAGCATTCCTCTCCAGTAACATAGCACTGTACAGGAAAGCATCCCTCTGGGCCCATTCACCTCACCCCTTGGGAAGCTAGAAGCAATAGGAACAACACAAATATGCTGATGCTCATGCTGTTAGCTGTGCTGTAAATAATAAAGTCCTTTGTCTCTAACCCAGGAATCTAGGGTTTTATACAGGAGCCAATGCAACTACCAGGTTAATTGTTAGTTTGGATGTAAACAAAACATGCATCCTTCATAGTCCTTGACTATTAATATACAAGAAACCTAGAAGAATATTTAAAAGTAAAGTATGGTATAGGCTTTCAAATATTAAAACACCAAAAACCTTCTTCAATTAAAATAATATGGCACTAGTGTAAGACAGCACAGACTAAAGACATGCAATAGAAAATCTATAAAGAGATCTAATAAGACACAAAAATCTACATATGTAAAAATAATAATGCAATTCATTAGAATAGGAACAGATATTTAGTACAGAAGATTACCATGGACATCCACTTCCCATATCAGAGTGTCATGCACTCAAGTCCCTGCTTCACTCCTAGTTGTAGCTTCTTGTGAATATGCACCCTGGGAGGCTGCAGATGATGGGTTACCTGTCTGGGTTCCTGCCACTCACTTGAGATGCAGATTGACTTCCTGGCTTTGGCCTGCTCCAGCTCAAACTCTTGTGGCCATTTAGTAACTGAATCAATGAAGGAGAAAACTCTGTCTATGGGTCTTTCTCTGATTCCCTGTCTTTCTAAATAACTGCATAAATTTAAAACATTAAAACAAAAGTAATCATTTTAATTAAAGATGTTGGGATAATGAAAAAGTCACAGCGGGTAGAGAGGGATATGACTAGATCCATTCTGACTTTGTGCACAAAATTCAGCTTTTATTAGGCCATAAATCTAAATGGAAAAAATTAATTACGCAAATAGTAAAATAAAATTATTGGTGAATAAGCCATCAATAAAACATAATTACTAAAAATCTACATGCAACAAAAGTTCAATAGCATTTAAGATATAATTAATCATTTCACAATATATATGTATATCAAAACATCATTTAAGTGTATAAAATTTTGCCTGTCAAGTATGACTCAAAACTAAGGGAGAGAGGAGAAACCTTCTGATTTGAAAACATACAATGAAAAACCTCTATGTATAAAAAGTATTACCAACCAGTAAAAAAAAAAAAAAAAAAAAAAAAAAAAAGATGTTGGCAACATGTTTCACTTTGTGTTGCTATATGGGGCAAACTGTTGAAATCTTTACCTAATATATACTAAACTGATCTTCTGTATATAAAGAGAATTGAAAATGAATCTTGATGTGAATGGAAGGGAAGAGGGAGCGGGAAAGGGGAGGGTTGTGGGCAGGAGGGAAGTTATGAGAGGGGGGAAGCCATTGTAACCCATAAGCTGTACTTTGGAAATTTACATTCATTAAATAAAAGTTTAAAAAAAAAAGAATACAAAATCATGAAAGAACAGTTGAGGGGCCAGCACTGTGTCACAGCAGGTTAATGCCCTGGCCTGAAGCACTGGCATCCTATATAGGTACCGGTTCTAGTCCTGGCTGCTCCACTACTGATCCAATTCTCTGCTATGTCCTGGGAAAGCAGTATAAAATGGCCCAAGTTCTTGGGCCCCTGCACCCGTGTGGGAGACCCGGAAGAAGCTCCTGGCTCCTGGCTTCGGATCAGCACAGCTCTGGCCGTTGCAGCAGATCGGGGAGTGAACCATTGGATGGAAGACCTCTCTCTCTCTGTCTCTCTGTCTCTCTTCTCTCTGTGTAACTGTGACTTTCAAGTAAAAATAAATAAATCTTTAAAAAAAGAATGTAAATGCAAAGAAAATGGGTCACATTGATATTGGGGACCAAATCACACTGGCTTGGTAGCACTAATCTTTATAAGTCTTTCCTTTTACTAAAGCTGAAAAAGAAATTCATTAAATTTTAAGTTTGATAGGAAACCAATACCATTTTAATGCCATTATTTTTGTCTTATTTTTTGCTACTCCCATTCCTTTCGGTTTTTAGTGTATGAGTTTAGAAAAAAATAAAAAAAATATTATTCCAACTAACTAATACAGCTAAATAATTAAGCAATCTATCAATCAACATATTTAGGTGATGAGGAGGGTCTCAGAAAGGTTTTTGTGGATACCCCCTACTACAACAAGTTTAAAGAAAATGAAGTTTTATTCTAAAAAATAGAAGATCAGACATACAAAGAAACATTAAAACTGAATGTTTAACGAGCTGTCATAGAACTAAGTCAAGGTAATGTGGGACTCCAAGGAAGTTCTAATTGTCACAGAGAAACCTAAACGACTATTCTAAAAGACAAAACATATCTAATGTCTTTAAAGTGCTGGTTTTTGGGTGGCTGGCATATCATGCAGCAGTTAATGTAACTACTTGGGATGCCTGCATCCCATATCAGAATTCCTGACACAAGTCCCAGCTACTCTGCTTTCAAGCCACTGCCTGCTAATGTGCAGCTTGCGAGGCAGCAGATGGCGGCTCAGGTACTTGGATTTCTCCACTCATGTCCAGGACCCAGATGGAGTTGCAGATTTCTGGCTGCAGCCTGAGCCAGCCCTGACTGCTGTAGGCATTTGGGGAATTAACCAGCAGATGGAAGATTCGTCTCTCTTTGCTTTCCAAATAAAATATAAAAATACATATTTTTTTTCATTTATTAAACTTTTATTTAATGAATATAAATTTCCAAAATACAGCTTATGTATTACAATGCCTTCCCCCCTCCCATAACTTCCCTCCCGCAACCCTCCCCTTTCCTGCTCCCTCTCCCCTTCCATTCACATCAAGATTCATTTTCAATTCTCTTTATATACAGAAGATCAGTTTAGTATATATTAAGTAAAGATTTCAACAGTTTGCCCCCATATAGCAACACAAGTGAAAAAAAATACAATACATATTTTTTAATAAAATTCTATTTTTCTTAAATTAGATGGAAAGGTGAATGGAATATTATCACAAGGAAATGAATGGATGGGGGAGGATACTGAAATTATAAACTAAAAATAGAAACAGAAACATTCGCCAATCTAGTGAATTAAAAAGCACTCACATGACCATATTTAGACCAATACAGGAGACTTAGGGTGAAAAGGGCAAACATTAAGAAAATTGAGGGGCTGGTGCCGTGGCGCAGTAGGTTAATCCTCTGCCTGCTACTCCGGCATCCCATGTGAGCACTGGTTCCAGTCCTGGCTGCTCATCTTCCAATCCAGCTCTCTGATGTGGCCTGGGAAAGCAATAGCAGATGGCCCAAGTCCTTGGACCCCTGTGCCCACATGGGAAACCGGGAAGAAGCACCTGGCAGCTGGCTTCGGATTGGCGCAGCTCTGGCCACTGTGGCCATCTGGGGAGTGAACCAACGGAAGGAAGACCTTTCTCTCTGTCTCTGCCTCTCACTCTCTATAACTCTACCTCTCAAATAAATAAAAATTTTTTAAAAAAAGAAAATTGAGTTAAGATTGTAGGCATGAATAGATCTCAGAAGGCTGTTAGGCCCTGCTAAATAATGTGGACCTTACCTAGGAAGATATTTTGAGATATTAAAAGGTTTGAGGCCAAGAAAAACATGAGCCTTCCTTGACGCTTTCATTTTTTTTTTTTCCAGGAGAGAGAAAGAGAGTTTGCTGTACTTGATAATCTAATCTGTGGGTTCAGGAGTACTGGATCTCTTCTCTACTGGATGTGCCTTAAACTGTACCAGAGGCTCAACGTCATCCTCACCATCGGAGGATTCGACCACCATAATTACTGGATTATCTCGGCATTGGGTGTGACTCAGAGGGCTGCAACCTTGTCTCCAAGGGACAAATGGTATGTTTCCTAGCTTTCCAATTCTCTGTCTTTCCCCAAGATGTACTTCAGGTCCCATTCATGGGCTTCTGTCATTAACATAATAGTGGTTTCTACCCTCAAGTCAGTGAGAAAGGCTCACTTCACGGTTTTCTGCAGCTGCTCAGACACTTTTTTTTTTTTTTTTTTTTTTTTTTTTTTTACATAAAGGGCATTTAATTGCCTTTTGTAATGCACCCATCCACTTTGGCCCATCCTGAGTATGGGGGCATAGGGCTGATGCTGCATCTAGGCAGACAAGAGTACCACATATCCATGACCAGCTACCCCTGAATCCTGCCCTCTGGAATGGTACTAAAATCTATACTGGTAAAAACAAATCCTGCTGACTGCAACAAGTGCAATGCAGGAGCTCAGCTCCAGGGAGATCCAGGCCAGATTCAGGCAGGCCAGAAAACAACTGCAGAGCCCATCTCATATCAATAATTCTTTATTCTTGCTCTGACATGTGAGCACACACAGAGGATCTGCACTCAGCTATGGATTCAGCATTTTATATATGCTTATAGATAAAAGTGGCAGGTGGACAAAGAGTTACATAGCAGAATTTCATCAATTTCTGGACTTGCTGACTTGAAGAAATGATATCAGTTCTGGGCCTGGAGATAGCGACCAGTATGAGGGAGCCTGATGAACTTCATTTTTCCAACAGAGAGCCTATACGATATAGTGCTTCAACTTGATCTCCCTGTGACACCTTAGTGAAATCTGTTATGTTTTCTGCTTTGTTAAGCAATGATCAACAAAGCTGTCTTAAAAGAATTAATAAATGTTCTTGTTTAAAAGATTTTATTTATTTATTTGAGAGGTAGAGACAGAGAGAAAGGTCTTCCGTCCAATGGTTCATTCCCCAAACGGCCACAACGTCCGGAGCTGCACTGATCTGAAGCTAGGAGCCAGGTGCCTCGTCCCAGACTCCCACGTGGGTGCAGGGGCCCAAAGACCTGAGCCATTCTCTACTGCTTTCCCAGGCCACAGCAGAGAGCTGGATTGGAAGAGGAGTAACCGGGACTAGAACCAGCACCCATAAGGATATTGGCACCGTAGGCGGAGGATTAACCTACTGCACGGCGCTGGCCCCAATAAATGTTCTTAAATATAGATTTCTGACTGCTTTAAGATTAATAAAATTATTGTTGGTTTGTATTAAAATGTTTCATCTTCCAATCCAGCTCTCTGCTATGGCCTGGGAAAGCAGTAGAGGATTGCCTGGCAATGATAGGCAGGCAAAGCCTAACTGCAGGAGCAATAGTATATGAAACAGATATCTTGATCAGAGAAAAATAAAATATTAAATATCAGGATGGAGTCCCTGATGTCAACTATAAATAAAATTAGATTAGGCCAAGATGTTATTAGGGAAGGGTTCTTATGCATGATTTCCTGATAGTAAATGTCACTGATAATAACTATCACAAAGATTTTGCTAAAGTCACATCCTCTATAGAGAGGTATACACACTTTAAAAAGCAGATGCCAACTAATATAATACCTGTTATTGTCACACATAATGCTAAAATACTGCCACCAAAGGCAAGTCAATGCATCTAAAAATAACACCTACCTGTGACATCCCTAATAATTGTAGATACACACTTTTGCCTACATTTACTAGTGAAAAATATTTAGCTAAAACTAAACAAATAAGATTTCAATATATATAAATTTTATTTTCTCTTGCCCATAGTGATTCTACTTATATGACTTCTTGCCCTAACACTTGCCTCCTTTTAAACAAGTTAATTCATTTTGACTCCTCCAAAATACAATTCCTTCAATATCAAATTCCTCCCTACTTTCCTCCCATCTATTAGGAATATCTCTAAGACCCCACTCAGCAGGAAGCTGTTAGAGAAGACATATTTTGCCTTTGTCCATAATAATATACATGAAATAACAAGAAGCAACCTGTTGGAAGATAAAGGATGCCCTCTCCGTTCAATGAAAAACAAAAATGTACTTGGGGCCTGTGATGTGACGTAGTGAATCCTATTTGTGTGCAGGTTTGAGACCCAGCTGATCTGCTTCTGATCCAGCTCTCTGTTATCGCCTGAGAAAGCATCAGAAGATGGCCCAAGTCTTTGGGTCCCAGGACCCATGCGGGAGACCTGGAAAAAGCTCCTGGCTTCTGGCTTCAGATTGGCGCAGCTCCAGCTGTTGTGGCCACTTGGGGGGTGAGCCAGCAATGGAAGATCTCTCTTTCTGTCTCTCTCTCTCTCTCTCTGCTTCTGCATCTCTGTAACTATTTCAAATAAATTAATTAACTAAAACAAAAATAAAAATGTACATTCACTTAAGTTTTTTATCTTTTTTTTTCCCTGATATCTCTTCTACAGGAACTCTGCAGACCTGGTTATCTTGGAAACTTCCTCAGAATAAAACATCCTACTTTGCACATATCCCAACACTAAGGATATATGACCTGGCTTGTGCAGAATTTCCTCCCTGGTTTGTGCATGCAACAAGAATAAGATTATGTTGTTAAATTGAGTTTATACCACCATAAAACCTAACATATATAATACAGCTTCTCTGCCCCTTCACTGTTGCTTCCCAAAGCATAGCCCTTCTTCTGTGAGCCAAAATTTAGTTTTGCCAATAAACTGCTGCTGACCAATCTTGGCTGCCCTACATACTTTGACCCATCAAATATCTATCAGATTTATTTATTCCTTTGGTAAGCAGAGTGATAGTGAGAGAATGAGAGCTAGAGAAAGAGAGAGAGAGAGACAAAGAGGGAGAGAGATTGAGAGAGAATCTGCCATGTGCTTGTTTTCTCCCCAGCTGGTCATGGCAGCCAGATCTGGGCTTAGTGGAAGCCAGGAGCCTGCATCTCCATCCTGATCTCCCACATGGCTGACAGGGGCCCAATTACTTGGGTCAGTTGCTGCTGCTTTCTCAGGCATATAATCTGGAAGTTGAATTGGAAGAGGAGCAACCAATGCTCCTCTATGGGATGATATGGGATGCCAGCATGGCAGACAGTGGCTTAATTCACTGTAGCAAAGTGCAGGCCCCAGGAATATTTGGTTTTACAGGATAAAAAATGAATATGATCCTATAACGGCATGTGAACCTTCCTATAACTCTCACCAGTAGTGAGAGCTGCTTGTACACTTCCTATACATGTGCTACATTTTCACACAGAAATTATTTCTCTCACGCCAATTAAGTTCTAATAAATGAATGTCTTAAAAATTGGCCTACACAAAGCTGGAAAGTCTGCAAGCAAATGACATTTTTGCTGTCCCTAAAGGTCTTCTTTGTACTTGGAGGTACCAACATATTGGGTGCAATTACTTTTGGTCTGCAGTGGTTTAGAACACATTCATTTGTGCCCATCTTCTTACTGTTATATGCACATGACAAAAACAGATTACCATTGACAAAATGAGTGTCCTAACACTTCCTATAGCTTTTACCTGGAAATTAAGAAGCTATATCCCTAACAGTAATGGATTTAGAGATCAATTATATTAAATCTTTATTATTTTCATACATTGTCATCAAGAATCCTGAGGGTAAGAGTGTGTACTGCATACTCATAAAAGAGGGATTTTTCCAAAGTGGTCAATGGATCAATGTAAGATAAGGGGAATCACATGGGTAATACTAAGGTTGATCATAAAATTGCTGTCTTTGGTGAGTATTTCTGAGCCCTCCCTGGAAACTCTGACTCAAAAGCTTTGGAGCTATGATTCCTCTTGTTCGGAGTGCTCTCTAGGTGATTGCTGTGTATATCATAATTTGACAACGTTAGTAAACACAAGGGTTAAATCTGCTTGGTGTGTCACCAGGTAATCAGTCTCAAGTGGGGGTTGCGCAAAGAAAGCTTTATTTACTGTGACAACCAAGGGATTCGGTGGGAAGGTAGAGTTCCCTAAAGAAATTGCCTTTTGGAAAAGCAGTTTGCTAGGGCTTTTTAAAGCCTGGGTTAGGGGAGTGTCCAGAATGTAGCATATTAGAAGCAGCTGGACTCTTCTTGCTCAAGCAACATAAATCTTTATTTATTTTATACTTAAAACCTTGATTCATACAAGTGTTCTGTAGCTTTCCTTGATTGTGATGGGCTGACCGTCCATTATTGCCAGTTTGTAAGATAAGCTTTTCTGGAACATCTTCAAACATACAAACAAATCTAAAACAAGTCAACTGTTTGAGTCTGCCTTCATTCCTTTCTGTTCATCTTCTCAGATAAATGCTACACTCTTGCTGACAAGAGCACTAGTGCAGACTCATTTTATTTCAGTTCTTCCTTTATTATTAAAGAAAAAGAAACATAACACCCAGAAGCAAATCATCAAAGGCATAATCATACTTGCTTAGGATTCAGACAGGTAGAAATCTTCATGGAACAAGTGATCCTATGCTAAGTTTGGGGGGAGTGTAATTAGGGCAAAGAAATAATTGCAGAAAAAAGTTTTGTAGAAATATGGAAATGTTCACATAATGATAAATATAACAGATTGACTATAGGGTGAGAATACAAAGGGAGGAAACATAAATAGAAGATAGTTTGATGTGATGATATGTTCGAGTTTGAATGACAGGTGTGTTAGTTTCCTATTGCTGCTGTAACAAATCAGCATAAATTTGATGGCTTAAAACAATACATATTCATTATTTTGGGTTGGGTGTTGTGATGCAGCAGGTTAAGCTGCGGGCTTTGGACAACCACATTCCATATCAGTTTCAAGTCTCAGCACCTCTGCTTCCAATCCAGCTTCCTATTAATGCATCTGGAAGGCAACAAATAATAATTTAAGTGCTGAGATTCCTGCTAGCCACATGGGAGACCCAAATGCAATTCTGGGTTTCTGGCTTTGGCCTGGCTCAGCCCTGGCTATTGTAGGCATTTGGGTAAAGGACAACATGATGGAAGATCTTTTTCTTTGTTTCTCCCCCTTTCTCTGTCAATCTACTTTTCAAATAAATAAGTGAATCTTTTTTTAAAAAATCACTAATTTACATTTCTGGAGGTCAGAAGTTCTATCTAGGTCTTACTGTGTTAAAATCAAAGTGTCAGAAGAATGGCATTCCTGTCAAGTTTTTTGAGAGAGAATTCCTTTTGTAGCCTTTTCCAACTTCAAGAACTTCTTACATTCATAGGCTCCTGGCACCCTGGACCCTCAGTCACATTTGCAAAATCACTTTTGCCACATAAATCCACATATTCATAGGTTCTGGAGGTTAAATTGGGCACATCTTTGATGATTTGGGAATATTCTTCCTACTACACCACATTTTGAATTATGAGTTTTTTGGTAGATCTGAGACCCTAAAATTTTCTTCAAAAAAATCATTTTATCAGAACATTGGGTTTGCATTATTTAATCTTAAAAAGAAAGAAAACATCACTTTGGTTCAAGTTTAACTTAGAACGTTGTTTGTGCAGATTCTAGATGACATATTTTTCTTGATAAAAATTTACACATTATTCAGAGACTCCTATTTGTCTAATATCTATTTTGTGGGTCAGTTATATCAAAAACTGAGATATTAAAAAGAAAATAAAAACTTCAATATAGGCTTTTTGTGAATTTTAGAATGTCATTTAGTGACAAATGCAAGTATCCTTTGATGAAATAGTGTTAAAGTATAAGTAGGGTACTGTATGCCCATATAAATTATGATTGGGGCCAGTTTAATTTTTTCTGGGGTTACATATGAATGAGAAAATGGGTGTTAGCATTTTTATGAGGTCACAAAATGTCAGTTTTTGAATAATGACTATGAATAAATATCCTATCCACAGAAGTTTAATCTTCCTCATAGTCTACTTTGACGGATTCTCTTTGGTAACAGATAGGTACTTATTACCTATCACCCCATCTCAGGACTCACTTTAAAAGCAGTTTAACAGTTAGTAGGCAACTAATATTTTCATCAATTTTTATTAAAAGTTTATTATCTCCTTGCTGCCTCCTTAGGATGAATCCCCTGATACAATTTAAGTAACTGTATAATAAGTGAAATATACACCCACATTTTTAGAAGACCTGTTCATGCACCAATGCTGAATATCAGATATGACTTATGGAGTTTCAAAGTCATTTGATAGGCTAAGTAGAAGAAGAACCTTGGATGTTCAAAACAACATCACATATTCAATGTATTCTAAATCAAATAATAATGGCTCTCAAAAACTCTTTCTTCCCTCAGTGTCTTTGTACTTAGTGGTTTTATCATCTTTTGAATTTCTCTAAATATAAATAATTAGTAATTTCCAACGTTGTTCTTTCCTCAATAGCTACATCAGCAGTTCTTACTACTTGTTATCTTTGAAGTCGTATCTGTGATTCCACTCTGTGTTACCTCCTCTCTCTTATTCAGAAAGGTTGAGCTACTCTCCTCAAAATACCGTCGTGTTTTGCAAGGAGAACTCTTAGAGACAACAAATGCCGTCCACTGAGAGTTGAATATGTTCTCTACATTTCATGAGCTGGAACCTTATTTGGCAATTACAGCAGTGTTGAGAGGTGGGACTTTTAATGGGGAATTGTGTTACGAGAGCTCTGCCGTAATGAAGGAATTAATATTATAACGGAAGTAGATACAGATGCAATGATAAGTTTAGTTGCCCTTCCCTTTCTTGCTGTCTGCCATATGTGCAATATATTTTCCCCCTTTCTTCACAGAATGACATGGAAAGGAGACCCTTACAGAGTTGTGTACTTTTTAATTGAACTTCCCCAACTTCAGATCCTCGATCCAAATGTACTTATAAGGTTTATAAATTACTTTTTTGGAAGACTTGGATATTGATCCTTATTAAAACTTTAAATTGTACCCCAAATTAAAACAAGATAGATCAATGTATCAAGCTTCAGTGCTTTAGCTTCAAACTATAGATTTTATGGAAAATGAGATTCCCAATATTCCTTATATAATGTTATAAATTTTGGCTGGCATTGTGGTTTTTTTTTTAAGATTTGTTTATTTATTTGAAAGTCAGAATTACACAGAGAGAGGAGAGGCAGAGAGAGAGAGAGGTCTTCTATCCGCTGGTTCACTTCCCAATTGGCTGCAACGGCTGGAGCTGGGCAAATCTGAAGCCAGCAGCCAGGAGCTTTCTCCAGGTCTCCCATGTGGGTGCAGGGGCCCAAGGACTTGGGCCATCCTCCACTGAAGAGAACTGAATGGGAAGTGGAACAGCTGGGACTCAAAGCAGCACTCATATGGGATGCTGGCACTGAAGGCGTCGGCTTTACCTACTACACCACAGAGCCAGCCCCTTTTTAGGTATTCTTTTTTTTTTTTTTTTTTTTGACAGGCAGAGTTAGACAGTGAGAGAGAAAGAGACAGAGAGGAAAGTCTTCCTTTTTCCATTGGTTCACCCCCTCAAATGGCCGCTAAGGCTGGTGCGCTGCACCGATCCGAAGCCAGGAGCCGAGTGCTTCCTCCTGGACTCCCATGCAGGTGCAGAGCCCAAGCACTTGGGCCATCCTCCACTGCCTTCCCGGGCCACAGCAGAGAGTTGGACTGGAAGAGGAGCAACCGGGACATAATCCGGCACCCCAACAGGAACTAGAGCCCAGGGTGCCGGCCCTACAGGTGGAGGATTAGCCAAGTGAGCTGCGGCGCTGGCCAGCATTGTGGTTTAGTAGGTTTAAATGCTACCTGCAACGCTGGCATTACAAATGGGCAGCAGTTCAAATCCTGACTGCTCCATTTCCAATTCAGTTTCCGGCAAATGCACCTGGGGAAGCAGTGGAGGATGGCTTAAGAGATGAGATCCCTGCAGCTATTTAGGATACCTGGTTGAAGCTCCTGGCTCCTGGCTTTGGTCTAGACTAGCCTAGGCCATTTTGGTCATTTTGAGGAGTGAATCAGACAATGGAAGACCTTTCTCACTGCCTCACTTTCTCTTTCAGTAACTCTTTCGATTAAATAAAATAAATCTTTTTAAAAAATAATGATGTTATAAAGTAACAAAACATTAACCTTTATTCTACCATACAACAGAATATTGTGAAGTCTTTGATATATAAACATTGCTAAGGCAAAATGTATTAAAATGAGTTAATAATAAATTTTTAGTAGAGTTCTTTGGATCCCCTAAATAAAGAATCATATCATCTGCAAAGAGGGATAGCTTGACTTCTTCCTTCCCAATTTGAATCCCTTTCATTTCTTATTCTTGCCTAAAGGCTCTGGCTAATACTTACAGTTATTTGAATTGCTATTGAACAGCAATGGTGAGAGTGGGCATCCCTGTCTGATACAAGATCTCAGTGGAAATGCTTCCAACTTTTCCCCATTCAATAGGATGTTGGCCGTGGGTTTTTCATAAATTGCTTTGATTGTATTGAGGAATGTTCCTTCATACCCAGTTTGCTTAGAGTTTTCATCATGAAAGGGTGTTGTATTTTATCAAATGCATTCTCTGCATCCATTGAGATAATCATATGGTTTTTCTTCTGCAGTTTGTTAATGTGGTGTATTACATTGATTGACTTGCAAACACTGAACCATCCCTGCATACCAGGAATAGATCCCACTTGGTCTGGGTGGATGATCTTTCTGATGTGTTGTGGCATTCCATTGGCCAGAATTTTATTGAGGATGTTTGCATCTATGTTCATCAGGGATATTGGTAATAGATATTGGTAATTCTCTTTCTTTGCTGCATTTTTTTTCAAGTTTAGGAATTAAGGAGATGCTGGCTTCAAAGAAAGAATTTGGGAGGATTCCCTCACTTTCAATTGTTCTGAATAGTATGAGAAGAACTAGAGTTAGTTCTTCTTTAAATGTTTGGTAGAATTCAGCAGTGAGTCCATCCAGTCCTGGGCTTTTCTTTGTTGGAAGGGCCTTTATTACTGATTCATTTTCTGACTTGGGTCTGTTTAGGTTTTCTATGTCTTCCTGGTTCAATTTAGGTAGGTTGCATGTGTCCAGGAATCTATCCATTTCTGATAGATTTCCCTGTTTGCTGGCATACAAGTCCTTGTAGTAATTTCTGATGATTCTTTTTATTTCTGTGGTGTCTGTTGTTACATTCCCTTTGTCATCTCTGATTTTATTGATTTGGGTCTTTTCCTTACTTTTTTTTTGTAGTTAGCTGGGCCAATGGTGTGTCAATTTTGTTTATTTGTTAAAAAAAAAAAAAACAGCTCTTTGTTAGGCTGATCTTTTGTAATTTTTTTTTGATTCAATCCTGTTGATTTCTTCTCTGATTTTAATGATTTCTCTTCTACTAGTTCTGGGTCTGGTTTGGTGCAGTTTTTCTAGATCTTTGAGATGCATTGATAGCTCATTTGTTTGGTGCCTTTCCAATTTCTTGATGTAGGCACCTATTGCTATAAACTTTCCTCTTAACACTGCTTTTGCTGTATCCCATAAGTTTTGATATGTAGTTTTGTTATCCTCATTTACTTCCAGAAAGTTTTTGATTTCTTTTTTGAGTTCTTCTATGAACCAGTGTTCATTCAGGAGCATGTTGTTCAGTCTCCATGTGTTTGCATATGCTCTAGGGATTCCTGAGTTGCTAATTTCCAGCTTCATTCCACTGTGATCTGAGAAGATGCATTGTATAATTTTTGATTCCTTTGAATTTGTGGAGACTTGCTTTATAGCCTACTATGTGATCAATCCTAGAGTAAATTCCATGTATTGCTGAGAAGAATGTGTATTCTTCAAGTGTAGGATGAAAAATTCCGTAGATATCAGTTAGATCCATTTGGTCTGTAGTGTTGATTAAATCTGCTGTTTCCTTGTTGATCTTCTGTCTTGTTGATCTGTCTATTCTGAGAGTGGAGTATTGAAGTCCCCCAGTACTATTGTATTGGCATCTAAGTCTCCCTTTAAACTCCTTAATATATCTTTTAAGTAACCCAGTACCCTGTAATTAGGTACATATACATTTATAATAGTTACATCTTCCTGTTGAATTGATCCCTTAATCATTATATAGTGCCCCCTTTGTCTCCCTTAACAGATTTTGTGTTATAGTTTATTTTGTCTGATATTAAGATGGCTATGCCAGCTCTTTTTTGGTTTCTGTTGGCATATATTATTCCAAACTTTCACTTTCAGTCTGGATGCATTTGTGTTGGAAAAATGTGTTTCTTGTACGCAGCAAATAGATGGGTTCTGTTTTTTAATCCATTCAGCCAGTCCATGTCTTTTAACTGGAGAATTGAGGCCTTTTATACTCAATGTGACTATAGGTAGTGGCTTTGCCTTGCCATTTTTCCTAAGATATTTCTAATATATGCTTTGAACTTCCTGTGGTCTTTTACTGAGAGATGTTTTTTCCTTTACCTTCTTTCGTTTTGATGATCATGTTTCTGTGTTTCTGTGTGTAACACATCTTTAAGCATCTTTTGCAGGGTTGGACGAATGGTGACAAATTCTTTCAACTTCTGTTTGCTGTGAAAGGTCTTTATTTTACCTTTATTCACAGATGAGAGCTTTGCAGGATATAATATTTTAGGATGGCAGTTTTTTTCTCTTGGTACATGGGCTATGTCTTGCCATTCCTTCCTAGCCTGTAGGGTTTCTGATGAGAAGACTGCTGTGTTTAGGGGATTCAAAGAACTCTACTAAGAGACTATTGGAACTCATAGAAGAGTTTGGAAAAGGAGTAGGATATAAAATCAATGCAAAAATAAATGAATAAATAGCCTTTGTATACACAGGCAATGCCATGGCTGAGAAAGAACTTCTAAGGTCAATCCCATTTACAATAGCTACAAAAATAATCAAATTCCTTGGAATAAACTTAACAAAGGGTGTCAAAGATCTCTATGATGAGAATTATAAAACCTTAAATAAAGAAATAGAAGAGGATACCAAAAAATGGAAAAATCTTCCATGCTCATGGTATGGAAGAATCAATATCAGCAAAATGTCCATTCTCCCAAAAACAATTTATAGATTCAAGCACTACCAATCAGAATACCAAAGGCATTCTTCTCAGATCTGGAAAAAATGATGATGAATTCATATGGAGGCACAAAAGAACTCGAATAGCTAAAGTAATACTATACAACAACAAAAAAAGCCAGAGACATCACAATATCAGATTTCAGGACATACTACAGGGCAGTTATAATCAAAACAGCATGGTACTGGTACATAAATAGATGGATAGACAAATAGAACACCAGAAACACCAGAAACACCAGAAATCAATCCAAACATCTACAGTCAACTTATAGTTGATCAAAGATCTAAAATCAATTCCTGGAGCAAGGACAGTCTATTCAACAAATGGTGCTGGGAAAACTGGATTTCCACATGCAGAAACATGATTGCACTTAACTGTACCTGCTTGCCTTTGTTACACCTATATGGGAGAAAGGAAGAGAGATAAGGTTTGAAAAAGAAACAAACTAATGATTGCCACTAATAAGTAGGGACTTGTAGGTCCATGAAGAAACACCGTTATACTGTATCACCTAAAACAGAGCATTGTCAAATTCTTATGTAACACAATAGTTTTATTTGAAGAGACACAGGAAAAGCAAGTAATTAGGTTGTTAATAAACAACTAAATAACTAGAGAGGTTGTTGTCAGTCTGTGAACCCAAAAGTGAGAAATAAATAATATATATCACACAGTTGGGATTCTTTGAAATAAAAAAAATGTTCTATTAATAACTTCAGAAGGGATATATGAGGAAAGAACAGCTTTGAGGCTTTGAGTACTTAATGGAATAATTAAGACGAGGAACTGAGATAATCCACACATGTAACTATTTTGTTCTTTGCATTTCATGTCACTTTCACCCTACTATGTTCAGAGAATGTCAACATAATCAGTAAATCCACATTGGTTGCCGCAGTCTCCTCAATGACACACTTTTTGCTTTCTGAAACATAGATCAGGGCTAGGGCTAATATGAACAAAATGGAGTTTTATAAATTCATTTTTAATACATAGCATCTAGTGACTTCAGAATTCTTGTTATCCATATGTAAACTGTATGCATATGTACATGCAAACAGAATACAAAAACTAACTAAAAGTACTATATGATTGTATGAATTACTTTTTTTATAATAGAAATTTAATCCTATTTATCCCATACAGTACAGCCATGGTTGGTCATAAAAATATGATATTTTATTAAATAAACAAAATATGAAAATACAAAATACATGAATGAGAGATTAAAATTTCTAGGACAAAAGGACATGTGATTTGTTATTCTTAATATAATAGTTTAAATGCTTTCTAAACTTTCTTAACCAATGTAGTAAAATTATCCTTACTGAATTTCTAGCAATTGATCTGTGCCCTTTAAATTGTATCTTTTTGTCATGTTAAATGTCAACATTACCAGGTCACTTCTTTGTTGATGTCTATTAGATGCATCTCTTTTAGGATCAATCTGGTACAAAGAAATCCTGCTCTCATCTCATTTCACCTCTAACCCATAAAGACTTTGTGTTTTGGGAGCTCTGCTTTGAAGCTAACACCTTCTATTTCCTTGGAGTTTTTTTTTTTTTTTTTCCCTGATCAAATTCTAAACTTCACTTAAGGTGGCAGAGAAAGACTCTATTATTGGCATTTCAATTTTAATTCTCAATAGGATTTCTATTTTTAAAATAGTCTTAGAAAGTAAATGAAATTGTGGATACTTTTTGGGGAGGTAGTATGATTATGTTCCATTAATTTTCATTGTTCAATCCTGTTTTTTCAGACTTAGGACACATCAGTGAGTAGTTTGGCTGGATATGAAGTAACCAACATTCAATGCAAGGGCTGTATTCTAAAAGACCAATAACAGAGTGGCCATTGATTTAAGTGGTTATTAAAGGATGTATTGCCCGTAATGTTCAGTGTCTTGCAAAAGTATACTTTGACAGTTATTCTTCATGTCATGACAAGTTTTGCAATTTTCCCTCTTTCTGCAAAATTAAATTCACATCAATTCAGCAGATACACAATAAACTCATCTTAAGTATCATCACATAATAGTCCTCTAGGGGCCAGTATAGCAGAAACAACTCTCATTGCTTCTAAAGAATATCAGATTATGAAACATAATAAGATGGATGTGTAAATAAATAATTGTAACCTTATACTTTGTGTTCTTAACAGATGTAGAACTGCATATAAGATCTCAGAATTGTAAAAACCAATGCTACTTTTCCTCAAAAATAGCTCTCTAGAACAGATCACAATAGACCAGGGACTTGAAAAAACGTGATACCTCATTTATACCTTCTGGCTACATATATTTTGCATAGTGTAGACCTGCCATTACATCACTCTTGGTGTCAGAAATGGATGGCATTTGGTAGAGATTTTAGACAATGTTTTAGAAGAATAATCACAGATAATGAAAGAAAACTCATTAGGAGTACGAGTGCAAGCACCATATGAGACCACTGGTAGGAATAATTTTCCCCCTAAATGTTTAAAATAAAAATCCACTTTTCTTATTTTGTACTTTAAGATGAAAATGGTATCATTTCACTGCTTTAAAGAACAAAGTTTGATTTCTAAATCATCGAGATGATCATTATTAGAATCTGAAGTCGGGCAGCGCCGCGGCTCACTAGGCTAATCCTCCGCCTGCGGTGCAGGCACCCCAGGTTCTAGTCCCGGTTGGAGCGCCGGATTCTGTCCCGGTTGCTCCTCTTCCAGGCCAGCTCTCTGCTGTGGCCCAGGAAGGCAGTGGAGTATGGCCCAAGTGCTTGGGCCCTGCACCCGCATGGGAGACCAGAAGGAAGCACCTGGATCCTGGCTTTGGATCGGCACAACACGCAGGCTGTAGCAAGCATTTGTGGGGTGAACCAACGGAAAAAGGAAGACCTTTCTCTCTGTCTCTCTGTCTCTCTCTAACTCTGCCTGTCCAAAAAAAAAAGTTTTTATTTGAATGAATAATGATTTCATTTTATGTTAAGGTATCCTTCATAAATACATCTAAACATTTTTGGAAACATTTTAGTCTAAAAATATTGCTGATTAATTGGCAAAATGAAAATGTATTATAAAATTTAAATTAAAAGAAAATGGATATTTCTGATTATGTTTAATTTGCTACTGTGTATTGTATTGTTCTTACATGCATGCTGATTTATTATTCTTAGCATCTTTTTTTTTTTTTTTTCAAAAAAGAAGCAGAGTGACAGAAAGAGAGAGAGAGAGGGGAAAAGTCTTCCACCTGCTGGTTCATTCCCCAAATGATCATAACAGCTAGTGCAGGGCCAGAACTAAGCCAGGAGCCAGGAGTTTCTTCCAGGTCTCCCACATGGGTGCAGGGGCTGAAGGTCTTGGGCTCTCCTCTTATGCTTTCCCAGATTATTAGAAGGCAGCTGGATCAAAAGTGGAGCATCCAGGGCTGGAACCAGTGGCCATATGGGATGCTGGCACTGCAATTGGCAGCTTTATCTGCTAAGCCATAGCTCCAACTCTGATTCTTAGTATCTTAGTATCTTCCATCTTTGGAAAACTCTTGGCATCAATCCAATAGCCTTCTCTATTATTATGATTTTTGACATTATTTTTTTCATTTTTTGCAAAAGGTAGAGAGAAAGAGAGAGACAGACACAGAGAGACTCTCTATCCATTGATTCACTCCACAAATGCCCACAACAGAGACAGGACTGGGTTAGCTGAAGCCAGGAGTAGAGGATTTAATCTGTTTTCCCACAGAGATAGATGGCAGGAGCACAAGTATTTGAGACATCACATACTGCCCCCGAGGTTACACATTAGCAGGAAGCTGGACTAGGAAGCAGAGCTGGGACCATAACTTGGGCACTTGATATGAGATGCAGGCATCCCAAACAACATCTTTTTTTTTTCCTAAAGATTTTATTTATTTATTTGAGAGGTAGAGTTACAGACAGTGAGAGGGAGAGACAGAGAGAAAGGTCTTCCTTCTGCTGGTTCACTCCCCAAATGTGCCAAACTGAAGCCAGGAGCCAGGTGCTTCTTCCTGGTCTCCCATGCGGGTGCAGGGGCCCAAGGACTTGGGCCATCTTCTACTGCTATTTCAGGACACAGCAGAAAGCTGGATTGGAAGAGGAGCAGCTAGGACTAGAACTGGTGCCCATATCGGATGTCTGTGTTGCAGGAGGATTAACCTACTGTGCCATGTCGCCAGCCCCAAAAGCAACATCTTAATCACAGCCACAGATGAATGCCCTAACTGCTATGTATCTTACAGGTTCCAATTTAATGCAACTTCATTGGCAAATCAAGCACTTGAGTTTCCATTTGAACTCTGTTATACTTCCATACTCTTTTTTTCCCAAATCTTGTTCACATTTTATACTTCTCTATTTTCATTTTGCATTGTGATTTTCTTAAATATCTACCTAGCCTTATTTATTTGTGTTTCTTTTCCTATCAACTGGAACAATGTTATATTACATGTGCTACAAAGAAAGGTGTTAACAAGAAGAGTCTAATTTGAAATATACTAAAAGCTACTTCTAACCTGTATAATAATGTAGATCTTTTGTACTGGAAGAAATAAGTGTGTCCCCACATTTCCTCTTCTCAATATTCAAGACCATATATCAGTCTATTTCGTATTTGTTCTCTGCTTAAGTATTCATTCATTTCAATGCTGAGGGTTCATAAACAAGAAGCTGTGTGTTGTATTTTAGCAAGAGGATGGAGATGAGGTGGTATAGAGCACAAAGAATAACAGCCAAATTTTAGAAATAGCAATCCAGGGATTATTTATATTAAGAGCTTCTTTGACTCAGTGATCAGTCTTTTTGATACCAGTCTCTTGACTGTATTTACCTTTGTAATAATATATCACTATATTCCATGTTTACATTCTTCATTTATTGGATCACAGAACTTATTTTCTTGTTCCAATTTCATGCTACAAATAATCCTATTGATTCCAATTTGGTTCTAATTTCTCTTCCCCAAAATAAAGATTAGGTGCTATTCTAACAAACCGAACCCAGTTCAGTTAACAGTTAAACATCTGGGGCTGGCCTTGTAGTTGCAGCGGGTTAAGCCACCACCTGTGATGCTGAGATCCTGTATGAACATGTTTGAGTCCTGGCTGCTCCTCTTCCAATCCAGCTCTCTGCTAATGCACCTGCAGAGATAGCAGAAGATGGGTGAATATGGAGGAGTGAGACCCTCAGGGGACTGTATCAGCATGGAAAATCTATGTGAACAACTGTTCACCTGTGAAAGCGACCTTTACAAGAGCTAAGGAAGTCAGGAGAGATCACTGTACCTTGTTTTAGCAGAATGGTCTGAAAAGATGCTTCAAAGAATGCAGGAAGGGAAAAGGTGAATGTGCCATCACACTACCTAACCCCAAGCAGCACAGTATTGAGAGAAACACCTCCAACTGTGAGGAGAGAGAAAGAATTAAGTAAAGGCATTAATACCAGGCCAAGAACTTGTCCTGCCACAGTAAACCCTCTGGCATTTAGAGTCCCATAGCTCCCCATAGCCAATGCCCTTGGAGAAAGCCTGTCAATCTGCACTAACCAGATGCCTCTCGTGCCTGTCCCTCAATCTCAGCACAGTACAGAAAAAGAGAATATCTTCTGGGGAGTAAGACATGGAAACAATCATAGAACTTTACCTTGGAAATTGGTTCTAGGCCCATCACAGTGAAATAGGACAGAACCAACAGCTTCTGGTCCAGGTTAGTGTCTATGGACAGAGCCTCTAGGTTCACTCCAGGTCCAGGTAGAGACCCACCATCCAAGTGGGATGAATTTGCTTTCTGGTGAGCATCATTTGTGACTGAGTACAAGAGCCTGAAACACAAATACATCAAAGCACCAGATAACCCATACATCATGTGTGCTATCCCCATCCCTATGCTGTACTTGTTTGGGCAGGCTGTGGGCTACCAGTGAGACATGGCAGTGTTAGCAGCCACAGCAGGCACAGGATTGTCCAACTGATTCTCCTCCAACCCCAGACAGCACAATATAAGGAGAATCATTTTATTCTCAAGACAATAAGTGGGAGGGAAGGTGAAGACTTTGCTTATGAAAATTTGGGTCAGGCCTTCAAGAGTGAAACTGAGAGCTGGGCAGACACTAACAGTGCCTGACCATAGGTCAGTGACAATAGATGAGGTGTCAGGCCTCCAGTGAAAGCATTTCCCAGTCAATCTTTTTTTAGAGAAGAAGGTCTTCCTTTTGCCTGTTGGTTCACCCTCCAATGGCCGCCGCGGCCAGCACATCTCGCTGATCTGATGGCAGGAGCCAGGTGCTTCTCCTGGTCTCCCATGTGGTGCAGGGCCCAAGGACTTGGGCCATCCTCCACTGCACTCCCTGGCCACAGCAGAGAGCTGGCCTGGAAGAGGGGCAACAGGGACAGGATCGGTGCCCCGACCAGGACTAGAACCCGGTGTCCCAGCGCCGCAAGGCGGAGGATTAGCCTAGTGAGGCACGGCGCTGGCCTCCCCAGTCAATCTTAAACAAAGCACCAGTTTTACAACAACCAGGGCTTGGGGCACCCTCTTGTGGTCATAAAATGACAACACATCAACTGCAGATTCATTGTAAATCTGGACGTAGAGCACTACCTACTGGTAAAATTGCAGCAGTGACCACACATTTAAAGAACACAAAAAGCAGCCTGATAAAATTTCTGGAAAGACAGACACAAGACAAACACAGATTAAGAAGACTAGGATGATATCGCTTCTTGGCCTTTTAACTAAGATCAAGAGTGAAGACTTGGATGAATATGTAACCCTTCGTGGTGAGGATGTGATTATATGCCAACAAGCAGCAGGAATCTTTAGGAAATGGAAGACCTCAGCTAATGGACAACACCAGGCACTAGAAAATGAGCATACAGTAACCAATATGTATGAACTCTTGGTCAGATCATTCAAAATGATTATTTTAAGGAATCTCAACAAACTAAAAGAAAATACAGAAATCAATTCAGCATTTTAACAGATAAAATTAGCAGTTATAATAATTTTAAAAATCAAGCAGAAATCCTATAGATGGAAAGTACATTCAAAAAATAAAAAGTACATGAAAATAAATTAGTAGAATCATAGATCAAATAAAGGAAACTGTGAACTCAAATACATGCTCAAATACAGTCAGGAAGAAAGAAAAAAAAGGAAGAAGAGGAGAAAAAGCTTACAGAAACTGTAGACAGCACTTAAAGAGCAAATATTCAGGTTTATTTGAACTCAATTGGTACTTGAGAATACAGAAAATGGAAAACAGCTTATTCAAAGAGCTAATCACAAAAAGTTCACAAACGTAGAGAAGGATACAAATTGAAAACTATGAGAAGAAAAGGTCAACACCTAAATTCAAGCCACCCAAGTCTACCCCACGACATATGAGACATATGATAATCAAGTTCTCAAAGTTTAAAGACAATGAGAGGGTTGACAAAGTATTCAGGGTAAATAAACAAATAACAGCAAGGACATTTCCTTTTGATTGACAGCACACTTCTTGACTGAAACCTTACAAGTCAGGAGGGAATATAGTGGGATACTCACATCTCTAAAGAAACGAACTGTTGAATAATAAAATGCACCCAACAAACCTATCTTTTAGAAATGAATAAGAGATGAAGACATCCAGATAAACATAAGCTGAGAGGATTTATCACCAACAGACCTGTTTTATAAGAAATGCTAAAGAGATTTCTTTAAACTGAAAATAACCATTTCTAATGAGTAAAAAGAAAACAATATAAGCTATAAAACTCACAGGTAAAAATAATATAGGAACAGACATTTTGGCACAGTGGTTAAAAATGCCACTTGGGATACCAGCATTCAGTATTAACCCCATACTGATTGAACTCCATGCTAACATGCATCCTGGGAAAGCAGAATTTGATGGCCCCAGGAAATGGGTCACCACCACCCACACTGAGAGACTCAGAATTAGTTCTTGGTTCCTGGCATAGGTCTGGCTATTGCTAGGTGTTATGCACATTTGGGGAGTGAACCAGTAGAAGGGAGATATCTATCAATCTCTCTCTTTTTCAAATAAATTAAAAAGAAATAAATATTTTAAAAGAGTAGCTATACACAAATTTATATATAATATCAAGCAAATGTTAATAGACCTAAATGGAGAGGTAAACAATAGTGAGATACTTTTTTATTTTTCTGTCATTTAGGATTTATTTATCTTTATTTGCAAGTCAGAGCTATGGAGAGAGAGGAAGAATGAAACAGAGAGAGAGAGAGAGAAATCCTCCATCCACCAATTCACTCCTCAGATGATTACAACAGCTGGGCTGGGCCAAGCTGAAGCCAGGAGACTGTAGTTTCATCCAAGTCTCCCACACGGATACAGGGGCCTAAGCACTTGGGCCATCCTCCGCTGTTTTTCCCAGGTCATTAGCAGGGAGCTGGATCAGAAGTGGAGCAGCCAGGACTTGAACTGGCACCCATGTGGGATGCCAACATCACAGACAGTGCAGTTACCTGCTCCACCATAACACCAGTCCCCCCTTTTTAGGTTTATTTATTTTTATTTGAAATCAGAGCTATGGATAAAGGGAGAGAGACAGAGAGAGAGGTACCATCACTTTGTCTAACTCCCAACCCTGCAGGAGCTTCTCTTTCTCTCTGCACAACTAACTCACTTTTACTGTCAGCAGTGCAGACCAGTGAAGAACAAATCAATACATGTAACCTCTCAGATAATTCTAGAAGCTCCTTGACTTGAACCTTCTAAGATTAGCTGATGTTTTATCCTCCTTAAATATTGCTTTTGCTATAATTCCTACATGTTTCAAAGATAACAGCATCGACTCTGGCACCCATGGACTCATTCTACCCCAGCAGCTTTCCACACATGGTGTCTGGAAATACTTCTGCTTGTGACCACTCCATGTTGGCCTCTCGTGAGTACAGCCCAGCCGTAATATAAAACATCCTACAACATGTAGGATGACTCCCGAGACAAACTACTCTCTAACCCAGATTGTCAACAATGTTGGAATAGGTAAACCTTGGTTAATATTTTTGAGGAATAAGGCTAAAATCATCTGTTATTATTTTATAATACTATTGAGGGGCAGGAAATTGGCCTAGTAGCTAAGATGCTTGGCTAGGACGCCTGTATGCAACTTATGTTGGAGTGCCTGAGTTCAAGTCCTGGCTCCATTCCTGATTCTATCTTCCTGTTGTGCAGGCCCTGGGAGGCAGCAAGTGATGACTCCAATTCTTGGTTGCCTGGTACCCAATGGGAGAACTAGAGTGGGTCCCCAGATCCTGGCTTTGGCCTGCCCAGCCCTGATTGCTGCAGGTATCTGGGGAGTGACTAGCTCTTTGTCTCTCTGTATATTGCCCAACCTTTCAAATAAATGAATAGAAAGAGTTTGAAACATCACAAGTCACAACTTTATCTATTATTTTATTGTACTTCAAATTTCAAAATATAAATAACATAAAGCTTACCATCTCAAGCAGTTTAAAGTCTACACGTCTGCATATTGGGCACTAAGAGCATCCACAGTGCTGTGCAATCATCACCACTGTCCAGCTCCACAAATTTCTCCTCTGCCCAAACTGGAATTCTGTCTCTATTATTTTTTTAAAGATTTATTTTATTTATTTGAAAGAGTTTCAGAGAGAGGCAGACACACAGAGAGAGGTATGAAAGACAGAGTTACAGAGAGAGAGAGGTAGAGACAGAGAGAGAGGTCTTCCATCCACTCCCCAGATGGCCACAACTGCCGGAGCTGTGTCGATCTGAAGCCAGGGGCCAGGAGTTTCTTCTGGGTCTCCCACGCAAGTGCAGGGGCCCACGGACTTGGGCCATCTTCTACTGCTTTCCCAGGCCCCAGCAGAGAGCTGGATTGGAAGAGGAGCAACCGGGACTAGAACCAGCCCTCATATGGGATGCTGGCACTTCAGGCCAGGGCTTTAACTCGCTGGTCCACAGCACTGGTCTCAATTCTGTCTCTATTAAACACTGTTTGCCTCTTACTCTCTTCCTCTGGCCCCTGACAACTGTCACTCCCATGATTATTCCAATACAATTCACAATAGTCAATAAATGGAACCAATTTACATGTCTGCCTTTTATAAATGAATAAAACAATAAATATATATGCATATATATATACATATATGACTACTATTCAGTCATGAAAATAAAATAAGATTCTAGGTGTGAGGTCTCTCTCTCTCTTATTCTCAGATTTTTTTTTAAGATTTATTTACTTATTATTTGAAAGGCAGAGTTAAAGAGAGGCAGAGGCAGAGAGAGAGAGAGATAGGTCCTCCACCTGTTGGTTCACTTCCCAAATGGCCACAATGGCTGGAGCTGGGCTGATCCACAGCCAGGAGTCAGGAGATTTTCCAGGTCTCCCGTGTGGATGCAGAGGATGACTTCGGTCATCTTCTACTAACTCCCAAGCCATAGCAGAAAACTCTCAACATTTTAAATAACAAGACATTTTTAAGTAAAATTTGGTATTTTTGACAACACTAATAGAAATAGAACACATTTCTACCAAGTGAGATAAGCCAGGCAAATACTACACTATCTCACCCCTGTATGAAATCCAAAACACTTGCTCTCATAGAAGTTGAAATTAGAAAACGGTTACCAGAGACTGGAGATAGTAGGGGAGTGGGGGAGAGATTGAGAGATACTGGTCCACAGGTACTATTAGAGTTAGATTGTAGGCATGAGTTCTGGTATTATATCACATATAGATAGTGACAATGTGCCATATATTTCAAAATAGTTAAAAGCAAAGTTATTGCATGTTCATCAGAAAGTAATGGTGAACGTTTGAGGACTAATGTTTACACTAATTTGAATATTATAAAAAGTGCACATGTCTTAAAACATTACATGGTAGCTCCTAATATGAACAACTTTATATGTGCATTACAAATGAATAAATTAATGAACAATTTAAAACAAAGTGAAATACACATAGTTCTTCCTTCCAGAATATGTGTATGTTGGAAACATGTTATTCCTCTTCTTACACCTTGAGAAAATGATGGGTATTTATAGGTGCTGTAGTAAGACAGTAATGTAACTGACCTTATTGGACTTTCAGTCCTCATTGCATAGGGGTCTGTGTATCAGGTTTTATCCAGCTCTACTCTTACCGAGCAACAATTCCAAATTGACACTAAGCAGGAAACAGAAAAGGAGGGACTTTGGAGAAAAAACAAACTTAGCTTCACCTTAGTATTCCTGTGTTTATCACCTCAGTTTTTTATTTGTTCATTCTTGTAGTCACTAATTAATGATTTGATAGAATGAGTCAGTGTTAGTGAAAGAGATACAAAGAAAAATAAGGCAGTGTCACTATGGCAATGAGGCTGTAATCCAGGAGAATAAGGAACTAAACTGGGTTATAGGGCATGCTAAGAGCATGTCAGTCATACAGTAAGGACACAAAAGGGGGCGGCCAGCTTTATTATGTTTAGAGTGATGGTAAATGAATAAATTCAGTAGTTCCAACCTGGAACACAACCTGTAAACTTGGAACTGTAACTATAAAACTTAAGGGAACTCATTGTAAAATATATCATGGTTTCCCAAGTGTTGTGCTACTGTCCTTACTGCTCTCCAGAGGTGCTCTACAAATCTTATTCTGCAGTTGTAAACATGGAAAAATAGTTTCCTTTTCTTTGCTTGTGGTTTTTCTTTAGGTATGATGTAATTTTCAGAATGCACTTCAGTTAAACAGTATGGAGACAACTCAGACATCTGGAAATACATCTACCGTATGACTCAGCAATCCCACTCTTGGGAATTTACTCAAACAAAATAAAATTGGAATATGAAAGAGTTGCCTGTACCCCCATGTTCATTTCAGCTCAATTCACAATAGCTAAGATTTGGAATCAACCAAGATGCCCACCAACTAGATAAAGAAATTATGGCATATATACACTATGGAATACCACTCAGTGATTAAAAAAAATGAAATCCTTCACATGGGGTATATCCTAAGGGAGGTGTGAACCTCCTAGGGGAAGGCACTCTGTTGACTTTCATTACTTGGCTGGCCTGGGAGGAGAGCTGGCCAGGTAAAGGCAGGGGGCATCTCTAAGAAGAAATTTACAGTTCTGCCTGCAATGTTGCTGACCCTACTTGACCATCCCCTCAGCTGCAGTGGTCACTTTGGAAGTTGGGCTGAGTGAAGGGCTTTTCAGCTTAGAGCCAATAAGATCTGTGGCTCTGACCTGGGCATCCTTCGACTCCAGGGCAGGTCCGTTTCCAGTGATCCAACTCTTGGCAGAGCTGCCAGGGCTCTTCACAAGTTGACTTCTGCTGAAGCCCAGGCTTACCACATTGAAAGCCACTGCAGTGGACTGGCCTGTTGGGTCTCCTTGAGGGCAGATCACTGTACAGATCAGCCATTAATAGGCCTGCCACCCATTGCTTCTGATGCCGAGCTTTCTTTTCCTCCTGGTTTGTGTTAAAGCAGACCAGAGGATGCAAGTCAAGGGAGTGCCCGTGTCCCATCTCTAATCTTCGGTGGCCTGAACTACAAGTCTATAGTCACAGGCATGTTCTGTAGTAGTTTTTCTAAGGTAGACAATGCCCATGAGGAAAATTATATTCTGACTTTAAAACTTTCTTTCCCTTTGGTCTGAAAGGGAGGTTTTTTCTACTTACTGTAAACTTCGCTGATGGCGAAGTGAATCTAGCTATGAGATTATGATTTAAGTTCTTATTTTGGCTATGCTATTACAGAAAAATGTTAGCCATCTCTTTTATAAGGTCTAAAGATTAAATTGTGCGTCCTACAGATTCCTTTATAATATAATTAGTTTCCTACCTTGAAGAGAATAGAGAAATGAAAGAACAAGTTGGGTTTAGAATAGAGAAATGAGGGAGCAAGTCCTAGATTGCTTGCTGACAATAGCAATATCACATGAATACTTAGCAAACCGTTTCAACCATTAGATAACAACTTAAGAAAACATTTACCAGAAGGTCCAATGCCTTCTATAAATTTTAAGAATCATGTATTTGAAAACACTTCTTAAATATCTAACATGGTGTAGTTTGTTTAACCAGTAAACTTAAGCACAACCATATAAAATGTTTTTAGTTTCTTTCTACCAACAAGTTTAAAACATATGATACACAGATTCTGGTCACACAAATTAAAATGTATCTTTGATTGATTTTAGCAGCTTAAATTTATGGACAATCTTATCTATAAGCCATTTAAAATAAAACTCTTAATAAAATTTCCCCATGTGGACATACAATATGTACGCACATATAACATAGCATAATAGACCAATATAGCAATTTTAATAATAGCTTTTAAAATCTTTAACTCTTTTTGTAGATTGCCAATTGATCTGAATTGCTTTTTGTTTTTAGTAACCTCAGTTAACCATACTTTCTCTCAGTTGGTACTGTTAATACATTATTGGCTTCATCTGTTTACAGAGCCATCCCAAAGTACTGAATACAATAGAAGTGGCTGGAAAAAGTCCATAGGAACCTATAGGAGGACAGCTAAACACAGAGCCAACAACGCTTTAGTTTTATGAACAGCAAATCATATAGAACTGTGGATGACAAAAGACTTTAAGTTGCCATGTTTAAAATTATAAACTCATCAACCAACAAGAGGCACTTGCTTACTTCACAGTATTTTTGAAAGCACCTGTAGGATTTTACAAGTATTTAACCCTTTAGGCCCCTGGGGCTTTCTCATTAAGATAACTATCATGTCTAGTAACACAAGATCATTACACTTTTTAATTCTCAAACATTTGTATTAATAGCATTTTCCATTATAGAAACTTAAAGTTTGGTACCACATCACATCTTGACAGTACTTCTAATATAATCCAAATAGCCTGATTAGTTGGTGTCTCTATAAGATGAGAGATATAGGTCCTTCGATTTTTTCAGTTGGGCCCAAACTGGAAAAACCAAAGTTCAGGATTTACTGGAAATTTTAGAGACCAAATTGTTTAAAACTTTGATTTTTTGAATGCCTGTCAAGAATGCCAAGAAGGCTCAAAATCCAAAATATCTGGTTGAAATAAGATTCCTTAAAATCATGACATAACATAGACCAAATTTGATCATTATTACAAGTTGATTATTCAAATCTTTGAAAATAAGCACATAGTTAAATAACCCATAGCTCTTAATAAAAATTCAGCTGTTTTTGAACAATTAGAATTTAACAGACATCAAGAGAACATAATAGATTACTTTAACACATTGCTTTAACAGAGCATCACAGTTTAATTCTATGTCAAAGAGAAATTGAGCTTCCTGTGATCTTTTGCTGTGAGGTTTCCTTCCTTTACCTTCTTTCATATTGGTGACCATGTTTCTGTGTTTCTGTGTGTAACACATCTTTAAGCATCTTTTGCAGGGCAGGACGAGTGGCAACAAATTCTTTCAGTTTCTGTTTGCTATGAAAAGTCTTAATTTCACCTTCATTCACAAATGAGAGCTTTGCAGGATATAATATTCTGGGCTGGCAGTTTTTCTCTCTTAGTACCTGGGCTATGTCTCGCCATTCCCTTCTAGCTTGTAGGTCCTGTATATAATTTATTATGTACTTCAATTCTTTTTTCAAAACATCTCAAGTTCTTTATGTCTTTCTCTAGATATGGCTCTAAAAATTATCCAGCTATAATCTGGGGCATTCACCTTACATCCTCATTGGGCCTAATTGATTCGATTTCCAATCACCATTTGCTAAATTCTGTTCTTCACATACAAGTTAATTACTTTAAAAATATAAAGCTAGGTAAAATTCCATTAAAAAAAAAAGAAAATCTTTCACACTTCTACCATTGCTCTTCCAATTAAATTGAAATTTACTATTGGCACATATAAAATCCACTTATTCTAACCTCTGTTAACCAATCCAGCTATGGCTAACAACAGTATCCACTTGGTTTCTACATTCCAGCCACACTGACCTCCTGCACGTTCCCTCAGTAGCTAAATACCTTACCATTTTGCACTTTCTCTTGTTGTCTGCATTGGATGCCCTATTATAAGTTTTGCTCTTGGCAGGATTATCTGCAACGTTACTATTAACTCTTCTTATCTACTTCTTATCTACTCTGTTAGTAGACCATAGCAAATTCTAAAATCACATATTTATGTATTTGTTTAATTTTAGACCACACTAGAATTCAGACTGCCAAGGAAAAGGCAGTATTTTTGTTGGTTTATCATCAGGTGCCCAGTAATCATCATGGTATCAGGTACACAGTATAGATAAAATAAATAGCTGTTGAGTGAAGTTATATGTTAATGATACTAATATAATTAAATTTGATCTATCTCTCTCTGGCTTGTCTTACTAAATACAGTTTCATGCTTCTTTCTATAACAAATGCTTCTGTTTTATAAACTGTTTCACCTTTCTAGGCAGATCATATCAGATAGCTTCAAGTAGACACTCGTGATTTCACCTGTAGGAGTATTAATTTCTTGGGAAACCTTTGTTCAGTGCCTGCTTCCTAAGCATGGACATCTGACCACGTCTTCTGGGGTCAGTTTTGCTTTATTGCTGCTCTGATTTGACATCCCAGGCTTTCCTAATCTATGACTAACTCAAGGCAGGACAATCCATCACGTGGAACCAAGAAGAAAAGTTGCATTATTATACACAGTTCTACTCCTTTTCCCCTTTCAGCCTCGTACCTTTAAGGACTTCTAGATTTTGAGGTTTGCCCCTAATCTTTTGAATGTCACACAAAGACTGACATTTCTGTTTGTGTTCTACCTTCCAGAAGACAGGTATTTGGCATATCAGTTACCTCCATAATTGCCAATATATTTTCAAGACTAATTTTCAAATCCACCTAATCCTCAAGCATTCTAAATAACTTTTTTCTTAAATGGACAATTTAAAACTGATTTTAAAACAAAACAAACACATTCTCATTTTAGATAAAGACATGCTAAGGAGTCATCTTTTTTGTTATGTCCTTGCCTTTGAGTATGATTCCTGTTGAGAAAAAACATGCATCAAAAGGAGCTGACTTGTTAGAAAGGCTGGCAAATACAGATGATTAATAAAATCTGGCTGAGTTAGAAATAAACCCTCAGACACAGACTCCTTTAAGAGGAACTGCCAGTTCACCTAGAGTGGAAATCATTTCTCTGTGCACCATTGTATGCATTTTAAATTTCCAATAAAAAGTTATCTACTAAAATTTTGGAAGACTTTTTGTGATGCAGCCAGTAAAATCGCTGCCCACAATGCCAGCATATCTTACGGGTATCAGCTCATGTCCAGAGTGTTCCTCTTTGGATCCAGCTCTCTGGGAAAACAGCATAAAACAGCTCAAGTGTTTGGGCCCTTGTAACCTGCGTGGGAGATCTGAATGAAGCTCCTGGCTCCTAGCTTCAGCCTGGCCTGGCCCTGGAAAATGAGGCCATTTGGAGAGTGAACCAGTGGATGGAAGATCTCTCTTTCATTCTTTCCCTCTCTTTCTGTAACTCTTTCAAATAAATAAATAAGTCTGAATTTTTTATTTACTACATAGAAATTGTTATTTAAGCTAGGAATTTGATCACTACTATCATTAATAATATTTTTGAGTTCTTTCCTGTCTACAATACATTAATAACTCTTACCGCATCCTAGATATTATTCCTAAAATCAAAGAATTTTTTTTCATTTCCAATTATCTTTATATACAGAAGATCGATTCTGTATATAGTAAAGATTTTATCAGTTTGCACCCACACAGAAACACAAAGTGTAAAAATACTGTTTCAGTACTAGTTATAGCATCACTTCACATTAGACAACACATTAAGGACAGAGATCCCACATGAGACGTAAGTACACAGTGACTCCTGTTGCTGACTTAACAATTTGACACTCCTGTTCATGGCATCGGTAATCTCCCTAGGCTCTAGTCATGAGTTGCCAAGGCTATGGAAGCCTTTAGAGTTCGCCGACTTTGATCTTATTCCAACAGGGTCATAATCAAAGTGGAAGTTCTCTCCTCCCTTCGGAGAAAGGTACTTTTTAAAAAATATCATGTAGGATCTCTGTCTTTAATGTGCTGTACACTGTTATTTAATGCTATAACTAGTACTCCAACAGTATTTTTTCACTTTGTGTTGCTATGTGGGGGCAAACTGTTGAAATCTTTACTTAATATATACTAAACTGATCTTCTGTATATAAAGAGAATTAAAAATGAATCTTGATGTGAATGGGATGGGAGAGGGAGCGGGAAAGGGGAGGGTTGCGGGTGGGAGGGAAATTATGGGAGGGGGGAAGCCATTGTAATCCATAAGCTGTACTTTGGAAATTTATATTCATTAAATAAAAGTTTAATAAAAAATAAAAAAAAGACATTTCAAGAAATTAAAAAAATCTAAGAATATTCTTAAATTAGAAAATCAAGTGATAGAAACTCACAATGTTTTCTTTTTTAACCAGTTAATGGTTATAAAACCTATAGACACTGCATGAAGGTGACTATCATGAATATCTAGACGTTGCATAATGTTTTTTCTTCCCTTAGAATTTTTGTGAAATTTTTCAGTGAAGAAAAGATTGCAGAAATGATTGAAAAGAAGTGTCTTGATTGTAGGTTAAGAAAGTAGAAAGACTTTATTTATTTATTTATTTTATTTAATAAATGTGAATTTACAAATTGCAACTTTTGTATTTTGTGGCTTCCCCCCTAACCTCCCTCTCTCCCGTGGCCCTCCCCTCTCCCTCTCCCTCTCCCATCCCGCCCTTTATCGAGTTTCATTTTCAATTGCCTTCATAGTGCAGCCTGTTGAAATCCTAGCTTAGTATATAGAAAGACTTTTGATCAAAACTTTATGTTGCTCATATTGATATGATTTGATACATTTACTTTTTTTTTTTTTTGATAGGTAGGGTTACAGACAGTGAGAGGGAGAGATAAAGGTCTTCCTTCCATTGGTTCACTCCCCAAATGGCTGCTATGGCCAGTGCTGCACTGATCCAAAGCCAGGAGCCAGGTGCTTCTCCTGGTCTCCCATACAGGTGCAGGGCCCAAGCACTTGGGCCATCCTCCACTGCCCTCCTGGGCTGCAACAAAGAGCTGGACTGGAAGAGGAGCAACCGGGACTAGAACCCGGTGCCCATATGGGATGCCAGTGCTGCAGGCAGAGGATTAACAAAGTGAGCCACGGCACAGGCCCCAATACATTTTCTTTTTAACATGTGCTTTATTGTTTTGTATTTTTCTCATTTAACTAAAGAAGTATTTTTGAAATAGAATATTCATGTATTTATATTTAAATATATGAATATATATATATTAAAGTCAAGAAAAATGGAGAAAAATTTAGAGAAATCTTTATTTTTTTAAAGATTTATTTATTTATCTGAAAGCCAGAGTCACACAGAGAGAAGAGAGGCAGAGAGAGAGAGAGAGAGAGAGAGAGAGAGAGAGCGAGGTCTTTCATCCAACGGTTCACCCCCTAATTGGCCGCAACAGCTGGAGCTGTGCCGATCTGAAGCCAGGAGCCAGGAGTCTCCTCCAGGTCTCCCACACGGGTGCAGGGGCCCAAGGACTCAGGCCTTCCTCTACTGTTTCCCCAGGCCATAGCAGAGAGCTGGATCAGAAGTGGAGCAGCCAGGTCTCTCACAGTCGCCCATATGGGATGCTGGCACTTCAGGCCAGGGCGTTAACCTGCTGCGCCACAGCACCAGCTCCAAGACAAATCTTTAAAAATGAAGGTCTTTGGAGTGCATACCACTAGTTTTCTAAGATAAAAACTGATATTTTATCTACATCTGAACAACAGCTGTAGCTATTAACGAATGTCCTCTCAACCATTCTGCAGCTAACATGTTGAAGCATGTAGGCATTTATATAAGAAAAAGCACACATCAGCACAAGTGGGGACTGTTTGGTTTTTCACTCATTTTGCTTAAGTCTCCGTCACCTGTCTTCTAGTGCCTGTGTCAAAGCAGAAATATAATGAACAGATTTTAATGCTCAAGTATGCCACAGGCAATAAGCAACAATAAGTATATTTAAAAGTGAAAAAAATACAATCAACTGACTTTATAGAATTATCTCTTAACCCTCCCAGTTTTCACTGAATTTTTAAATAGAGACAGTCATTTTGAGGCATCAGTTTGCTGCTGAGAGAATTCATAATGCTATGTGTTGGCAAATACAGTGAATACCCTGAGACACTGGTCTTCTTTTTTTTTTTTTCTGTAGAGATTGCAGATTATTTTCAACAGTTTTATAAATAAATTAATTAAATGCTTTAATTTTCTTGAGCATTTACTAAATGATCACCCATGAATTTAGATGCATTTAGGTGCAATCATACATTTAATTATATCTAGATATGTGTGCAGTAAACAGTAAAATTAACTACATTTTATAAGACAAATTGAATATTGGTGAGACTAACTTTAGCATCTTCCAGTTTCCTGGATTATAAATTCTCAGTTAATCATTTAGTAATTAGGAATTAAATATGTGCTATTAATTTATTCATAATTTCGTATGATTTTTCCTGTACTCTTCACCTTAGTGGTATGTTTGGTGTGTTTATACTATTCAGCATGTGTTTTAGCAAATACTTATTAAGTACCTATTATGTGTTAGTATATTGTAGAAGATGATAATACAGCACTTAGAGAGGTATTCAGAGGTAGGCATTTGACCTAGCTGTTAAGGTGCCAGTTGGAACACCCAGATCCCATTTCTACGTGTCTGGGCTTAGGAACTGTTTGCACTCCTAATTTCAGCTTCCTACTAATGCACACCCTGGGAGCCAACAGATGATGGCTCAACTACTTGCACATACACTGTCACTCACATGGGAGACTTTGATAGAGTTCCAGGTTTTCTCTCTCCTTCTTTTTCCCTCTCTCTCCCTCTCTCCCTCCCTCTCTCTCTCTTTCTCCTTCAAATTAAGTAAATAAATAAATATAAAAATGGGAGGCAAAATTTGCCATACTCGATGTCTTCTTTGCTCTAATCAACTACTCATCATTTAATTTAGAATCAAATACATCCCAGTGATAATTTTTCTTAACAATTTATCTATTTATTTGAGAAACAGAGTTACAGAGAGAAAGAGAGAGAGAAAGAGGGGTCTTGTATCATCTGGTTCACTCCCAAAAAGGCCACAATGGCTGGAGCTGAGCCTCTTCAAAGCGAGGAGCCAGGAACTTCTTCCCCATCTGGATGGAGGGCTCAAGAACTTGGCCCATCTTCCACTACTTTCCCAGCCATTAATAGGGAGCTATATCAGAGGTGGAGCAGCTGGGACAGTAACCTGTGCCCTCATGGGATGCTGGAGCCACAGGCAAAGGTTAACCTACTATGCCATAGCACCCTTTCCAGTAATAAATTAACCCAATTATAACATTTTAATTTAGTGTCATATTCTACTTTCCATCCTTATTAAATTCTGCGTTTGACAACAAGATGGATTTATGCATATGTCTCTATTTCAAATCTCCTTGTCCTCGGCATTGCAAGGCTTCTACATTTTAACCTATCAATGAAGAAATTCACCACTCCTCATGATTTGATCTATATCCTAAATTAATCTTATCATTCTTTTCAACATAGTTGGCCAGTCAGTACTGTGCATTTGGAATATTTTTTCTTGCCATGGTATTTTAAGGCCACCACATATACCAGATCAATATATTCATGAACCAAGCTCTGAATTCTTCTTCCTCCATTAATTTACCATAAGGGAGCTGCCACAAAGCATAAATATAATCTTTCTTTGAGATTAACTGCACAGATGGACAGGAGGTACAGCAGTGATGGTTGGCATGAATGTTCCAATTCACCTGCATATGATGTTTTCTTATGATCTCTGGTGCTGTGTAGTTAATATTCAGCTTATATTAGCATATATTACTTTTATGGTGCAATGGTTTTTCAGATGCTAAATTTGCATGACCAGTGGTCTATTGAATGGAATATGAATGCTCATGATAAGCAGAACAGGGCACATGTTCTCCTGATACACAATGGTTTGGCTGTCTACCTTTACCATGGAGAATAATAGTAGCTTTTAAAAATAGTGTAATTCTCTGATATACATGATATTATTTTACTCCAGGACTATAGTGGGCTTTGTTTCAGTTAGATATCACGACATACTTCAATTCAATGGATTCTAACTTTAATGGTGTCAAAACCCCCAAATTCCCGTGATTTATTTTCCGCCCTTCAATGGCCATGTGTCCACAAAAGCCGTTAATATTCTACCCACTTATTTTTCATCTGGAATTTCTAACTTAATGCCATTGATATAGTGGTCCAGTTTGATGGTCTGTACAAATGTTCTTTACTTCTCTGGATTAGATTACAAAAGAAAGAAGGATCATTATTTCAGCCCATAAATCAGGCTATAATGATATAGCACCAGTCTTTCCAATTGAATTCATTTGTTGCTTATACAATTGAATGCAAATTGTTTCTCTGCTTTTGGACAGTGCTTATATGAATGTATTCCTTTTATCAATAGCTCAATGTCCTGTATGTGAGATTATGTTTATCTGTTCTACCAATTACCCATCATCTGGCACATAGGCTACGACCAGTGCTACTATTTGAATGAGATTACCAGAGTCCGTTATCATCCTCAACTTCAGTGATTTTTATTGGTAGCTGGTGAATTATCTGGAGCTAAAATGAGGGCATTCCACCTGTATTCCTTAGCTTAGAAACTTAGGAATAGCTTTATTTCCACCATTCCACTCATAACATGTTACTTTTATATGTACTACCTTACATAATGAGAGGATGGTTTTAAAGTTGTTCACCTGGCTTTCCACACAATGGTATAGTTCACCCTGCAGAGGACAAATAGCAAATGTGGTAATCAAGCAAGTATTACCTATGATAGTTCCAGCTACACATTCAGCCACTGGGGAAATGACTGGTGGTGTGGCCTTGGAACCACTGGGCCCACTGAGATCTGCAGGTAGGTCAAATTGTATTTACTACCTAGCCTACATATGCAGCCACTCTAACTGTGAGACCACAATGACATGCTGAATTTCTAGGTATCAATGCTACCTCATTCTGTTGTCCAATATTCAAAATATTTTGTTATGGGATTTTGTTACATCTGCTTTGTTAGTGCATAATTATCCAAGTACAATGATCATAGGTCTTTGTGGAGAAGAGCTGTGGAATCATCATTGTTGTGCATACTTGCTACAGAGTTGTCGGTTCCTCCCATTTGAGTCCTGGATTCTCCTTCTGTTAATGTGTTTGGAAGTCAAACACTTGCTGTATTTTAACTGTCTGCCCTGATTATCCACTTCTGACTGACTGGTAGATTGATTTCATATTTTTTTTATTTATTTTAGAATATGTGTAGTAACCTTATTGGCTGCTTATCTATCCTGTCTTTTGGAAGACTGTATTATGTTAACAAACTATAACTCAGCAAATTAGATTTCTGTGGCTGCCACTGTGATGTTACTTCTTGTAATAATTGAGTCTGACTGACTTTTGATGGTTAAATGTGACTACATAATCTCTCTCTCTCTCTCTCTCTCTCTCTCTCTCTCTTTCTCTCTCTCCCCCACCCCCTTTTTTTAGTAAGTCATGACCCTTAGCTTTTGCTTTTAGAGAGCCCAGTTTTTTCCTGGCAGTGTTTTTAACATCAATCAAGACCCAAAAGAACTCTCAGTGAGCTTACTAGGAGATTGCTACTTCCTTATCAACACACTCCTTTTGGACTTAGGAAATGGTGCATCCTTTAAGCCCCCTACAGCATGGTCTTTTCATGGGATTTCTGACCTTATCCAGTATATCATTATGAGAAAATTATTGCTTTCAGCCTTTTAATTCCTTCTTCCCCCATCTGCCACAATAACTTTGGCATTTCTATCTCTGTGAGCAGATTTGCTTTCTACTGTTGCTGTAAAAAATAACTACAAGCATAGAAGCTTAAAACAACACAAATTCATTATCTAACAGTTCTGGAGTTCAGAAGTCAGGAAGGGCCTCACTGGATTTCAACCAAGGTGTTGGCAAGGTTGTGTTCTTTCTGGAGGCTAGAGCAGAATATCTGTTTCTTGCTTTTCCAACTACAAGAGTCTGCTTGCACTTCCTGGCTCATCTCCCTCTTCCTCTATCATCAAATCCATCAGCAAGATTGTCCAACTTCTCTCAACCCATCTGTCTGGTTGTCTCCTCCCCTACTTTAAAGTCTCTTGTGATTACATTGTGCCTATCAGTATAATTTGAAGTGTATTCCTGATTAATTAACCCTCAGCTAATTTGCAATCGTAATAACTTCTGAAACCTTAATTCCCCTTTTCTATATAGTCTAACATATTACATACAGGCTTGGGGAATTAGGACATATTTGATGGCTATTATTCTGCCCTTTACTGTAAGTGTGGGTCATCACTTTTCTGTACGTCTGATGGCCATAGTGTCTGCATCACCTCCCAGAGTTTCTGTAAGGGTGTTAAATCCTGTAATCTTCTTTAGAAGTCAGTCATTCTTTCAGTTAAGCCTTATGCCTGGTTCTCAGTTTCTTCTACCCTCCCACTGTAGTGGCTGAGAGCCTTTTCATACAATAATAAGGAGACCTCTTGCCTTTCACTTTTACAGTGAACATTCGTTTCTAATTAATCATTGTCAGTCTTGGGTTATCCTTCCCGAAAGCAGTCTGCCTTAGCAATTCTACTGCGCTTAATCTTATCATTTCCTCTATAATCTCCAAAGTCTGATAAATTGCAGGTATTGAGCATTCCCACCAATTACATCATTTCTGTTCATCACAGGTAAAAGTTTTAACAACTGCACTTCTGCTGACTTGGGCCAAGAGCTCTTTATGCTCCACAACACAGGTATGGAATCCAACCTAAGTGTCTACTGACTGAAACAGTCCTGTTCTAACATTTCCAGGTTCAGGTTCCACAAGAAGCAGAGTGTAAAATAAGATTGAGTACACAGAAGGTACATTTTTTTTTTTTTGACAGGCAGAGTGGATAGAGAGAGAGAGAGACAGAGAGAAAGGTCTTCCTTTTTGCCATTGGTTCACCCTCCAATGGCTGCTGCAACCGGCGCATCTCGCTGATCCGAAGCCAGGAGCCAGGTGCTTCTCCTGGTCTCCCATGTGGGTGCAGGGCCCAAGGACTTGGGCCATCCTCCACTGCCTTCCCAGGCCATAGCAGAGAGCTGGCCTGGAAGAGGGGCAACCGGAATAGAATCCGGCGCCCCAACCGTGACTAGAACCCGGTGTGCTGGCGCCACAAGGCAGAGGATTAGCCTGTTAAGCCACGGCACCAGCCCAGAAAGTACATTAAATAATATTTTTGGATTAATTGCTCTGGAAAGGAAAAGGAAAAAAAAATGCATGCATTGAGAGATCACTTGAGTAATCTCAATGGATACTGTAAGAATCTGTATGAGGAGTTCCATAGATAACATGGGAAAACAGGCCTCTAAGTCCCATGGTGCTCTTCACCTGTAGCAATGCCTGAAGAGTGCTGCTAAGGATGCATGGAGTGATAAATCCCTCATTCCTATGGGACTCTGTGAGCATCCTAGAACCCACAGCATCTCTCTCTCCAAAACTAACCCCAACTCCCCCCACTGTATTTTATTTCCAAAATAAAAAACCAAGTAACATTACAACTAACCACCTCAGAGCAAGGAGATAGAGATACTGTACATGAGAACATAAAAATATACAAACATGTTTGAAATTGCAATGAAAATGAAATATAGGTAGAGTATATGAAGTAATATCTTCAAAGTTGTTTACCACGATTATATTGAAGGTAGAAAATTAAAATTATAGTAAAATTATTATCTCACACTAAACAGTTTCACAATTTGCCTCTATTTTCAACTACAGCATGTTCAGAAATTTTAAAGAATCACTTTAGTTATTAGTTAATTAGAGAAAATAGTAGGCCACCTATTTGTGTGAATGTCCCAATCTCAGGTATTAGAGATTCAAAAGGGAGGCAGGCATTTGGAACAGTGGTTAAGACACCACTTGCGGGGCCGGCGCCATAGCTCACTTGGTTAATCCTCTGCCTGCTGCCCAGGCATCCCATATGGGCGCCAGTTCTAGTCCCAGCTGCTCCTCTTCCAGTGAAGCTTTCTGCTGTGGACCAGGGCGGGGCAGGCAGTGGAAGATGGCCCAAGTCCTTGGGCCCCTGTATCCGCATGGGAGACCAGGAAGAAGCTCCTGGCTCCTGGCTTCAGATTGGCGCAGCTGGATCTGCGCAGTTCTTGCTGTAGCGGCCATTTGGGGAGTGAACCAAAGGAAGAAAGACCTTTTTCTCTGTGTCTCTTTCACTGTCTATAACTCTACCTGTCAACAACAACAACAACAGCAACAAAAAGACACCACTTGGAACTCCCATATCCAATATTGGATTGCCTGCCCAGCTCTACTCCTGATCCAGATTCCAATGAATGTAAACCTCAGGAGACAGCAAGTGATGGTTTAAATGGGAAACCTGGATTGAGGTTGAGGTTCTTGGCTTCTGTCTGGCCCTGCCTTGAAGGTTCCAGGCATTTGGGGACTGAATCAATGATCTTTGTCTCTGTCTCTCTACCTTTCAAATGATTAAAAATTAATAAATAAAAAATGTAAATGTGAACATCACAAAAAAGCATATAAGTTAAAAGGAAAATTTCATGGTGCGATTTACTCTCCATGCGGAGGCACACTAAATAATAAAATAATTCTAAAAAGCAAAAATGCTACCTTTTTAGATTATAATTTATAGTACAATTGTGAAGGAAGTGATAAGACATAACTTGATAAGTATATTTAAATAAGAATTATACAATTCTACTGATTACCAATATTATTTATTTTACTTTTAGTGAATTGAAATTTGCCTGGGGTCCAATGCCAGTTCAATCTATATTCCTTCATATTTCCATTATACCATTTATGATCTCCTTCTGCAACCCCCACTTTTACAAGCTCTGATCACAACCTATAAACAATTGTAATGTACCATATGGTTTACGTTACCTCTTAGATTTTAGAATATCTAATCTAAATTAACAACTCTTGCTATTTTTCTAAGATATAATAAATTTCTGGTATAGGCACTAAATAATTGCCTTCTTTCTAAAATTCATTTTTATTCTGTTTTCAATATTAGTGGAAATCATTGATATACAGTTATTATTCAAAGGAGTACAAACAATATTACTAATTAATTGAAGTAGAAATGAACAGCATTTTAATATATATGGTGGTTTTGTGGAGAGTTTTGGTGTGTGTGTTTTCCGTTTTGGCTTTGTTTGCTGTTTTTAATGGCTACTCTTAAGTGATTTTTATGATGCCCCATATAACTTGCCCTTTCTGTTGTGGCTTTGCTATAATCCTATCATTACTATGTAGTAAAACAAAAGGAATCTTTCCATGTAGCCAACGGGAGTAATCTTTAAATCAATGGATGACATAAATCTCAAGATAGGGACAGCAATGTTGATGTTCACTGCTTTCACCCTCAAACCTTTTCAGAAAAAAGCGAAGATCTATAACAATGCCTAGAGCCCACTAAGCAAAATATCATACAAACAAAAGCAAAATATCAATGATACAGTTTCTTGGGTGTTTTGAGAATGTGTTAGGAATTCTCACAGATGAGGTAAAGACTTATCAATATTTCCATAACTTAAGTTTTAATGACAAATATTGTGTTTAAACAAGACATGAAAATAGGTTTTATATGTTTTCATTTTTTCTATCAATAAAAACAGGGTATTTGCTCTTTGTGAAAATCCTACTTAATGGACTTTCTTTAACATTTTAGAAACATTTAATTATTGTTACATATTACAGCACTTAATATGGTCCGTTATTATTTAACAATTTTAAACTTACTACTTAGCATATAATCATTTAAAGTTTAAATGAAAATAAATTTACTAAAATATTTTTCTTATGAAATAAATATATTAGTCTTTTTGTGCTCATTGCCTCAATAATTTTAGACAAATCTTCCTCTGATGCAATTGTTTTATTATGCAATTGAAATATATATTTAATATAAGAATTAGTAGTAATCTGATATAAAATAAAATGTTTAAATTTATGTATATATTTATCATATTTTAGTGTCACTTAGCAGGGAGCTAGATGGGAAAAGGGGAAGCTGGGCCTAGAACCAGTGCCCATAAGGGATACTGGCATTGCAGATGGCAGTTTTACCTACTATATCACAACACTTGCTCTCTAGGCCCAAATTTATTAAAAATGTTTCCACGTACATTTTATTTATTTTTTTTAAATTAAACTTTTATTTAATGAATATAAATTTCCAAAGTACAGCTTATGGGTTACAATGGCTTCCCCCTCAAAAAAATTCCCTCCCACCCGCAACCCTCCCCTTTCCCGCTCCCTCTCCCCTTCCAATCACATCATGATTCATTTTCAATTCTCTTTATATACAGAAGATCAGTTTAGTATATATTAGGTAACGATTTCAACAGTTTGCCGCCATATAGCAACACATAGTGAAAAAAAAATACTGTTGGAGTACTAGTTATAGCATTAAATAAGAGTGTACAGCACATTAAAGACAGAGACATTTTATGTCAATAAACCCAAACATATCTTCATGTGAGTAAGCTTTGTTGAAGGTTTCCATTAAGTATTATGGTAATATTCAAATTAAGCCAAATGTTAATTTGGCATCTATTTTTAAAATAGGTCCTCTCATTTGCTAGCTGTGTTAGATAGCTTTGGGTGCTATAACAAAATGCTATTGATGAGGTTGAGATTGATACGGTTAAGGGTCAAGGATATTTATTTCTCATAGTTCTGAAGGATCAAGTTGCCCGCAGAGTCGGTTGCTGGCAACTGCTTCTTCCAGTTTTGCAGATGGCTTCCTGACTCAGAGGGGTGAAACAGAGCAGCTTCTGTCCTCTTTTCCTTCTGCTGCCATCCTGGGGGCTTAGACCTCCATCTAAATTTTATTAAGTTCTGAGTCCCAGATCTAAATGCCATCACATTGGATTTTGTGGTTTCAATATATAAATCTTGAAGGGAAGCCAACATTGGAGATGTAAGAGTAAGCAATTACTAAAATTGACAGTTTTGACTTTTTTGTTAAGCAAAAATGTATTCTCATAGTTGTAAAGGTTGTAAGGAATTAACGTGAAAATGCTTATTAAAACTTTAGTTGCATCCCTAAATATTTACAAGGCGAGATCATTCCATCCTGAGGTAGTCTGTTCAATGTTGCAAGCAGAAACGAGATGGAAGATCTCCATCACATAGTAAAGTTTTTCTCTTTATGCAGGTTAGGCAAACACTGTGGACTTCAGTTTGTTTCTATCTAGAGCAAGTATAAAATGCCCTCTTTCTTCCCTCCAACTTTGTGGAGGAGCAAATAAGATTTAGAGAGTTAAATAACTTCATTTTCAAAAGCAAAATATCCAATTTTTATTTAAATTATCATTACTTCTTTTGATCTAAGCTAGAAGATTGGGACTGGCGCTGTGGCTCAGAAGATGAAGCTGCTGCTTGGAGAGCCGGTCTGAGTCCTGGCTCCTTCACTTCTGATCCAGGTCCCTGCTAATGCACCTGGGGAAGCAGTGGAAGATGGTCCAAGTGCTACTGCCCATGTGAGAGACACAAATAAAGTCCATGGTTCCTGACTTCAGTCTGGCCCAGTCCTGAAAGATGTCATCAATAGGGGAGTAAACCAGTGGGTGGCAGATCTCTGTCTCTCCCTCTCTTTCTGCAACTTCACTTTTCAAATAAATAAAGAAATATTTTTTTAGAAAATGAACTTTCAGATATGCATATGTTTTTATCAGCTGTTATTTATTATTATTATTGAACAACAATATCTGCCATGTATATTTGTACAAATACCAGGATAAATTATAATTTTAATTCAAACAAAACTTCACTTCAATATCAAGTTATTTAAATCTGCAGGCACGAGTTAGAATTTCTTTTCATCAGACAAAATACAAATTGAACACTAGTGAATTTTAGGAAATTATTGAAGCATGAAAATAAAGCTGCTTTTAAAAATGATTCATATATGTCTTTTTATAATCTACATGAGAAATCAATTTCATCATACTTGAAAAAAATCCCATGGAAAAGGCCTTATGGTAGAAAAGACTGCAGCATAACATAACCTTATTCGCACACAGTCTTGTAAATTTCACCATAGAAACCTCTGATTGTGACAGATTGTCTTTCAAAATACAAGAGTAGACAACCACCCCTCAATATAAGTCTTTTTATAAATAAACTCACAGTTAATCTCTTTGGCTAATATGGCTGAACATAGTTTTGTTTTGCAAGGACTATTTTACCTAATAAAATGGATATATTTGGGGCTTTGTTTTACATCTTTTTAAACCATTTAAGCAGCTGTGCTTGCTAACATGGAAAGGTGGGTAGGAAACAGACAGGTATTTTGCTCTCAGAGGCAATTTGGAGAAAGAAAGAAAGGTCACATCCCATCTTTGATTGCCTTTGTTCTACAAAAGAATGCAGGTTTTCTGAGTGTCTGCAGCCTACAATTTAATTGAAAGCCAGCCAATTATTTTAGGCAAAATAATTTCCATTGGAAGTGTTCTGTGTTTCAAAGCAAAACAGGAGACTTGCACCGGACCCTCTTGGCTCTGACTTCAGCTGTGTCAGCTGAGAAGATTCTAATTCTGAATATAAAAATCTGATTCATCCCCAGTTTGACACGTGCTGCTTCAAAGAACTGAAGGAGCCCCTAAGCCTCATTCAGAGTTCCAGTCTGGCAGCAATTTCATTTTTGTCTTCTAAGTTGTTTTCCTTGCACCATTCTGCTAAGCTGAAACCATACAATGATACTGAAAAGAGCTACACAGTTGCAGCAGATGTGTTGCACATAAATATACAGAAACACACAGAGATCCCTGGGGAACATAAACTGCTGTTTTCCAAAAAGAAGTCAATTACATAAGATTCAATGCATAAAACCAAAGTAAATTTCACACAGATTTTGCCAATCATTAAAAAAAAAAAATCTTTACCTTTTAAATAATGACTACCAAAATCTCTAAAATTTACAGAAAATGAATATCAAAAGTGGATTATTCCTATACAACATGAAAATAATCAACAGGGACTGTTTTTTATGTTACTAATTTTCCATTTTCCACACTTTGCTAAGCCATTTGATTTCATATTTATATAAAATTTGAAAATTATTTAAATATTGCATTGTATTGAGTGCTGTTAGCTTACCCTCATCTTGATTCTGTGTATAGGTCAAGTCCCCTAATTTCATTCATTCATCCAGCATTACTTGGTAAAACTAGGGTTAGGGCCAATGTTCCACACACAGTCTTTCTTTATCCACTATTTTTAAAATAGTTCCTTTACATTTTCTGAATTTATACCTTTAAAATTTTCAACAATAAATTATGTTCACTGAAATAGATCTGTCAAATTATTCTCAGTTTATTGTGAATACTAGTTAATATTTTAAATTTATTTTATTTCCCCCAAGAATGTTTGTGCTTTGAAACTAATGCAATATCACCTAACAAGAAGAGTTATACCTCAATTAATGAAATGTTCATCTTCCCCATGTATAAAGTGGAAGATATCTCTCATGAGGTAGAAGAAAGTCATTTTTAAAAAATAAAACTCATTTTTCCCTAGCATTTGCCCTTTTAGTACATTTTTCATGTAAACCTTGGTATAACAAAAATCACTAATAATTAACTAAATAAACTAATCTTACTAATAAATAATGAGACTTGGCCTTCAAATAAAGTTAGGTTTAATAATATGGAAAATAGTTTAATCCCAGATTCTCTATTTCTTAATGATTATAGATAAATGCATACATGGTGTTTGTACATATGTAGGTACTTCAAAAGTTTGTGAAAAGTAGAATGTTGAATTTAACTATGTATTGAAACGCATGTATGCTTTTTAGAAACGTTTTGGATGCCTTTCTTAAGCATGGATTTCAAGATTATTTTGTAGCATAAATAAACTTATTTAATTCCATTTTTCCAAAAACATATTGATGTATTAGTTAATATATATGTATGAATCTATTAATTTACATAAAATGTATACATACTCACATACACTAATCAATTCATAACTGTTGAGGACAAGAATTTTGCCATATCCCCTATCCCTATAATTGTGCAAGAAAATATAGGATGTCTTTAAGTTAATCATTGATGAAAAAAAAAGGAAAAAAATCAATTCATCAACCTTCATTTTTTTCCCTGAATTCATGTGGGAAAAGCATTTCTGTGGCAATTCACTATTGGATTCTTACTTCAATAGAGTTTTCTAAGTTTGATAAAATTCTAGTTTCTATTAAATCCTAATATAAGTATTAAAAAATCAACCATTAGGTAAATAAGAAATATTTCAAAAATTATTATTTATCTGTATAATACTGAAGTTGCCAGGAATAGCAAACTATTCCTCCTGGATTCACCATACTTTCATACAGGCCATCAAAAACACATGTCACCAGTGAGAAGCTTGGAAGTCAACATGCAATGCAAAGAGAATATGCAAGTGGCAGAGTTCCAGCATAAGAATAACTAGCTATGTATTAATCAACATGAATTATAGCTTTGATTTGCATAATTCATGTGATCAAAATAAAGAAAACTGATAAGTATGTAAGTGAAAAAATAGAGTTGAATTTAACAATTTTACTAAAATCAATAAACAATGTTATGAATTTGGTAATATTGGAATTCTGAAGCCAGCACTTTATTGACATAAGTATTAGATGTAAAATTTTGAAAACTATGTGTTACATATTCTCTCTCATATACAATCATATATTTTTCTCAAGTTTGTGTTTTCTTATTTCTACTTCATTTTTCTCTACATTTCACTTAGTTTGACCTGACTTATTTTTAGGTTGTTAATATGGAACTAAATTTCATGTTATGATTTGCACACCATTTGACTATTTTGTGTTGCAAAATTTTTCCTGACTGGGTTTTAGTAGACTTTATCTCATCCAACAGAGCAAAACAAAATCAAAGAACACAATAAGATATAACACTAAATTAGGGAAAATGTTATCTGCTCAAATGATTCAGGTAATGAAAGAAGGGAGGAGAAGTATAGGACCAAGTTATGTACTTGGAAATTAGTAGCTGAGGATTAAAACATGAGTCTTTGTGAATTGGCTTTGAGCAGCTGAATCACCCCTTGATGTTATAGTAATGCTATTAAAGCAGAACAAACACTTTGAGCAAGGGGGAGCTTCCCTTTTTCTTTCCTCTGTGTCAATTGCAAAGAAGAATTCCACACATGAAATGTCTAATTACTATATAGCTTTAATGACATATCACCATAATAACAGCAATAGCACCCCAAGAAGAAGATTCTCAGGAAAATAATGGACAAAAATGTGGATGACTGTGATCACTTAAACCTATACAGTGGAGCTGGCATTGTGGCATAGCAGGTAAAGCTACCACTGCAATGCCAGATTCGGATCTGGATGCCAGTTCATATCCCAGCTGCTCCACTGCCAATCCAGCTCCCTGCTAATGGCCTTGGAAAAGCAATGGAAAATGGCCCAGTTATCTGAGTTCCTGTCACCAACATGGAAGACCTGGATTAAACTCCTGGCTCCTTGTTTCAGTCTGGGCTGGCGACAGTTGTTGCAGCTATATGGGAAAGGAAGCAGCAGATGGAAGATCTCTCTCTGTGTGCCACTGTAACTCTGACTTTCAAATAAAAAATTTTAAGTATATGTGTATATACATATATATATGTAAAATCTTTAGAAATCTGCCCGTGTTTACTAAAAGCCTATTATGAAACACTTTCTGTATTTAAATTTTATCTCATAAAAGTCTACTTTCTTGGAAAATGCTGCATGTATCATACTTCCTGACCATTAAATTACATAGATAGAAATGAAAATGTGAATTGTATTGACTTAAGTTAATAACAGGCACTCAAACTATCATTATTCTCTTCCTATGGTTTCTTATTATGGCACATATTCTGATTGACCAAAAAAGGTCACAACATCTATAGCTATGATAAAAGATGCAATGATGAATACATACCTATTATAAAACAATACAGTTTTTAGTAAAATATCTATTAGTTTCGGAGCTCTTAAGTCCTCTTTTTAGTGTAAATATGAAGAGATCAGTTATGTCTATGTTATAACATTGCCTCCAAATAAGTAAATACTAGAATTTATTTTACTATTTAATTCTAGAAATTAAAAAGAAATTTTAGCAATATTTAATATATAAGTCATCCCTGTAGCTCACTTGGTGTGTCTGCTGTCTCCCACGTCATGTGGATTGTGTACAGTTACAAGAAATATGATTGTAGTTCTAGACAACAGAGATTTGCTAGCAGTACCTTCAAGTTTCAGTTCCACACCTATATTATAACTTATTGAAGGCTCCCTGTGCCTAATTAAGTTAGTTTGGGAACTATATCATTAAGTCTTATCTAAACTTGCACAAAACAGGCAACTGTGGTTTCTTCGAAGAAATCACAATTAGAAATACAAGCATAAGTGAACAAAGAAAATCATGTTACACTTGTAATACTTAAGGTACAAATGACACAGGTGCACAATATGGTTAAAGAAATAATGATGTATTTATATCTAATATTAACTCAGTCACAAAATTAGATATCCTCATGGAAACCGTCTTAAATGTGAATTTATGACTAGTAGTTTTCACAAAGAATGTAATCTTACATTCGTATTATGTTTTTAAATACCAGTAAATCATATTTAAAATTTGCACATCCAAAAGCCATTTTAAAATTTTTGATTGGTAGGCATTGTGATCCTGGAGATTAAGCAACAGCTTGAGATGCCTGTTTCCTATGTCAGAGATGGTGCAAATCCAGGTTCCGCCGCGCTTCTAGTTCGTCTTATTGTGTGAAAGAAATAAAAATCAGTTTCCACAATTTACACAAATCTTCACAGTTTTTACCACTAGCTTCCTTTCCAGATAGGGAGTAAACATCAACAAAACATCCAACTATGAAACAGCACAAATTTTTAACAAAACATGAGGATTTACATTTACATTTTCCTTTATCTTCATCTTTGGGCCATCAGAAACCCGGAGAACTACACAATTTCTTTAGTTGCTGTTTTAAAAAGATTGTTTATCGCTATAAATATCATTTGGTGATCATTATAGAATATTTAAGCATCTTCAGATTTCTTCTAGTACGAAAGCAAAATGAAAACTCCTGGTAGGTTTCTCTTTCCATGATGATTATGCTCATCATCCAAAGGCAGGTAGTATATGGGATACAAAACAACAGCTTATTATAGTTGAGGTTTGCATGTTCTTTTCCTATGAACATCTGGGTAAGATGTTCCTATGAACATCTGGGTTTGCGTGTTCTTTTCCTATGAACATCTGGGTTTGCATGTTCTTTTCCTATGAACATCTGGCTAAAATGTTCCTAAGAACATCTGGGTATGAACATCTGGGTAAGTGTGTATATATATGTATATATATACACACACACATACATATACTTAAAATTTTTTATTTGAAAGTCAGAGTTACAGGGGCACTGAGAGAAAGACAGTGGCACACAGAGATGGATTATCAGGACCTTTTATAGTCTATTTTCCTTATGACAGTTTGAAGTCATTTTAAGAATTTTATCTGTTTGTAAGGAGTACTATTGCTATTTGATTTCTTTTAATTATTTTGCTTATTTATTTAGGTTGGGGATTATAGTAGCACATTGTGATACAGATTAATATTTAATTTCAATGAGAGTGACTCGCAGAGTTTTAAATGGCATAAAATAAATGTGATTTGACTTCACATTAAGAATTCTATTATGTTGAATAGTTGAAATAAATTCAGTTAACAAAGCAATTATTTCACTAGAATTATAATGTTTTAGATTCAGGTAGACTCAAAAGACTAGGTTATCGAATAAGAATTGATTATTTACTCATGAATTCAAAATTAAAATGTTTGTTAGAACTATTTTTTCTTAAATATTATCATGAAGAATTTACATTAAGAATAGTAAAATAATGCCATCTACTTGTTACTTTAGAAAATGACTTCCGGAAATTTTCCCTTGAAAGTTGTAACAGATAAGGAGATGTGCAATTAGCATAACTATTATATTAAAAAGTAGTATGGTAATATAATACATAAAACTATTTATATTTTTAGTTTTTCTTTTCTTTTGATTATTTCATGAGTACATCATCCCCAGTATTTGTATACATTTTTGAAAATCTGAAATAACAGTGTTCATCTTCTGACGATGAACCTGCCCTTCAGTTTATGAAATGTTCTTCCACGTATTTGAGTTCATTGGTTATGGATTTTACCAGATTAAATCTTTCCCTTCAGTATGAGGCACAAATGTTTTTATTGGCTGTTCCTTTGGGCATTACTGGCAAAAAAATTCAAGTACAAATCTTTTAAATAAGAAGTTAATATTTAAAATACCTTTAAGATAAATGTAAATATATTTGAGTTAAATTACAAAATTTATTTTTATTCTCTCATCTACCCATCAAAGAATTTAGAAATAAAAATATCTTTCAAAAGTGAAAAACACTATATGACTTTGATGTGCTTCTCCTCTTTAAGTAAATACAAATCCATTTCTTAAGAAAAACATGTTGAGGACTTGGATAGCATAATTTCCACTATCTATTCTGTTTGTTTCCTACATTTTAGATAATAGATTTATTTTCTATGCCACAAACCACACTATTGCTTAAAATTTAGACTTTCATTGTACTTTATATAACTTTAAATATTCTAATTCATTCTTTCTCTCTCTGTACATATATAGATATATATATGTACATATATAGAGAGAAGATAGAGAGAGAGAATGGGGCTTCTGAAGGATTGGATATAGAGAAAAGACAAATATTAAACACAAAAAGTAAAAATGATAAACTAAAAAAATTCTTTTTTAAAAATAAATATATTACCTGGAAATTAAAAAAAATTAGCCCTCTTTAACCTTGTTTGGAGTTGTAATTGGAAGAGAAGGACAGGAACACAGCCTTCTGTCTGTCTGTCTGTCCCTCTCTCTCAAAGTCGCCTAACCCCAAATCTCTCTCCTCCTTTTATTTTTTTATTGATTCATTTATTTGAAAAGTGGAGTGACAAAAACAGGAGAGATGGAGAAAGAGATCTTCCATCAAATGTTTCACTCCCGGAACATCTGCAAAAGCCAGAGCTAAGCCAGAATGAAACCAAAAGCTAGGAATTACATTGAGGTCTTCCAAGGGGGTGTCAAAGGCCCAAGGAAAATGTCCATCATTTACAGCTTTCCTGGCACCTTATAGGAAGCTAGATCAGCAGCAGAGACTAGAGCTTGAACCAGGAACTTTGATATGGGATTCACAGCTGAGGTTTAACCTGCTACAACACAATGCCTGCCCTCAATAGCAGTATTGTTAGAAACACATGTGGCTACAATCTGCAGATACATAAAACAAGACTAGCACTCAAATTCTAAAAAAAAAAAAAAAATTACTACTAAGTACTATTCTATGTGCTTTCTTGTGGTTATTTCACTTAAGTCTGGATTTGTGAAGTAGAGAATATTATCCTCATGTTGCATTTAGAGATGCTAAGCCTCAGGGAGATTCAACAATTCGTAATTTCTCACACTGGAATTCTAACCAGGTAATTTTAAAACCAGCAATACATAATAGAAAAGAAGGGAATTTGAAATCTAACTGAAAGGCAGAGAGAGAGAGAGACAGAAAGAAACAGTCTTCTATCCTCTGGTTCACCCACCAAATGGCTACAGTGGCCAGGTTTGGGCCAGGCAAAAGCCAGGAGCTAGGAACTCCATCCTGATCTCCCACTGATATCACTTGGGTCATCCTCTGCTGCCTTCCAAGGAGCATTTTTAGGAAGCTGGATAGAAAATAGGATAGCAGAGAAGGGAAACAATGCTACAGTATGGCCTGCTGGTATCACAGGCGTGCCTTATCCTCTTTGCCATAATAGCAACTCCTGAAGTTTGCAATCAAGAATAAAAGACAAAAAGATCTAATTACCTACTACAAAATATTAGGTCTAAAGGCATTATACAAAGTACATCGGCCTAAATTTTACAATAAGAAGATAGAGTTCAAATTGTTGTTGAGACTGACTCTTCCAAAAGAAAATCTAAAGGCAAATGGAATTTGGTCACAAAAAGTCCAGGGTGCATATCTTTTATTTCAGTGGTCCCCCATAATGCTACCAAGCGTGAGTCTTCAGCATGAACTTGGTGTAGCCTCCAGAACTGTCAAATGATGCAATCCTCATTTGATACTTAAAATAAGAACACAAAATTAATTGTATTATTTTATGTAATTGGAGCTTTGCTGGTCAGACATGAACTCTTCCAACATGAAAACAGACAGGACACAAAGGCAATTCTCTGTAGAATCTTTTGAGATCATGGAATCCAAGAATTGGTACAGTTTTGCAGGTGAGTGACTTGACATTATTTGTATAGAATGAGATTGCTGTTGAGTAGATGGCATTCATAAGATAATTGATTTTTTTGCATTTTTTTAACTTTTATTTAATGAATATAAATTTCCAGTGTACAGCTTATGGGTTACAATGGCTTCCCGCTCCCATAACTTCCCTCCCACCCACAACCCTCCCCTCTCCCGCTCCCTCTCCCCTTCCATTCACATCAAGATTCATTTTCAATTCTCTTTATATACAGAAGATCAATTTAGTATAAAGATTTCAACAGTTTGCACCACATAGAAACACAAAGTGAAACATACTGTTTCAGTACTAGTTATAGCATTAAATCAAAATGTACAGCACATTAAGGACAGAGATCCCACATGAGGAGCAAGTGCACAGTGGCTCCTGTTGTTGACCCAACAAATTGACACTCTATGGCGCCAGTAACCACCCTAGGCTGTCGTCATGAGTTGCCAAGGCTATGTGCTAGATGTGCTAAGAAAGGTGCTGTCTAAGCTACAATTAAGTTTTCTGATTGAGAGGCAAATAGAACCTGATAGAAGGGGCTTGATAATAATCTGGTGGGCTTTAGGACTTGTAAATTCAGAGGCCCAGACCTATCCATCTCTTCACATGGGGTATATCCTAAGGGAGGTGTGAACTTCCTAGGGGAAGGCACTCTGTTGACTTTCATTACTTGGCTGGCCTTGGAGGAGAGCTGGCCAGGTAAAGGCAGGTGGCATTTCTATCAAGAAATTTACAGTTCTGCCTGCAATGTTGCTGACCCTACTTGACCATACCTGGGCTTCAGCAGAAGTCAGCTTGTGAAGAGCCCTGGCAGCTCTGCCAAGAATTGGATCACTGGAAATGGACCTGCCCTGGAGTCGAAGGATGCCCAGGTCAGAGCCACAGATCTTATTGGCTCTAAGCTGAAAAGCCCTTCACTCAGCCCAACTTCCAAAGTGACCACTGCAGCTGAGGTTATGGTCAAGATAATTGATTTTTAATTGCTTGACTTTTAGAATTGAGGAGCCCTCATTGATTGGTTTGCATGCAAAAGCGTGCTCACTGAAGTGAGTTATTGTAACTTATCGATTGCATTAAAAATGGTTCCAGTGACTGTGTTATCATAAAAATAGAATTTCCATTTGCTGATTAGGCGTGTTAAAACTGTGGTGTCTTTGTCACCACCACTATAGAGCAATCCATCTTTTCCTAGGATGTGGTGATTTTTACTATATTGTAGTATATATTGTTGTTATTATCACTAATCTAATTGCTTCATGAGATATACTATTACCATATGTTTTGAAATATGAAATGTGTATTCTTCTGAAATGGATGCCAGCTGGTTTGACAGATTTCATCTAAATTGAGACTTTTATTTATCTATGCTAGGTTGGCTTCTGAGAGCACAATTGTATTTTTACATTATGTCATGAGTGTGTACTTATAACAGTGCTTAATTACTCTCAAGAATGTTGTATAAATGTAATTAAGTTAATAAAGGTTTCTAAGCAGCTTTTATAGATATTATGAATTCTTGTCCTGCTATGTAATGGTTGGAAGTACAAAATCTCCCTGGATTGATATATTTACCTAGTTTCCTAGTGGAAAATTTGGTTTTCCCAATGTTTCTAAAAAATTAAAAAGTCTTTTTTTTTTGGTAAAACTCATTAATCCAAACTACTGATACTGTGGGTAAAAGCTAGAGAAACCAAAGCAATATATGAATAAGAGATGCTTCCATTTAAATTAGCAAGGTAAACAAGATTAATTAAGTAGTACTTAATTTAAGTTGACATTAAGGACATTTCAAAGATATATTTTCATGTAAGTCATTAATTTAGCACTAATAATTTTTACTTTTGGCAATTAAATCTACTTGGCAGACTTCATTAGCCTGGTTAGAATTATTCTTCATGGTAATAAACCACATTAACAATATAGTACAGCCTTTTAAAAATGCAAATTGGTCTTCACCCAGGTAGTCTAAATTAGCAGTTTTAATGAACATGCTCTAAGAAGTGATTCATAAAAGTTAATCTAGAATCCGGTATCAAAAGGTCTCAGCTCTAATCTCAACAGTGGTACTAACTATTTGCATGATTTTTCACAGACCAATTGTTCTTTTTAGGCCTTTGAATTTTAACCAGTACTACAACTACTTTTTGAAAATAAAATAGATCTTGTATCATTAGTGAATATATAATTGTAATATTTATCAGAAACTTGATGTCTACAAAAAACTTGAATATTTAGCTGATTTGCAATGAGAAAGGGATTTATAACATTTCACAAAATATTCGTATGCCCATTTCCTCTGACAGAATGAAAAGATTAATTTAAAATTTCTAGAATAAGAGGCATAAGACATCTGACATTTGATGACATTATTTAATATATAGAATATGCTTATTGTAACACCAGACTCTGGTACTTAATTATTTGTGACTTTGATATGCAGAATAGAATCCAAATTCCATGGAAAGTTGGTCTATGATATTACTTAAACTTATATTTCACTCCCCTTTCTCTCTTATACTGTGTTCCTGATAAATAAGTGACACAGGATGGCTCAATTTGTTACTATTCACATACTTGCTTTAGTTATATAGTTTTTTTCTCCTATAAAAACTTCAGCATTTTCCAAGTGTAACCTATACTTCTCATGAAGTTCTAATCTTTCTCTAAATCAAAGTAACAGCACTTTTCTACTTCAGACTGGTACTAGAATTATTTATAGATAACTCATATAATTTTGATAAAGATATGCATATTAATAAGTAAATAGCATCATTTGTGTTTGACTTATATATTTAAATTTCCTAATTATATTAGAAAGAGTTACAGTCAACTTATTTTAAAGACAGAGTATTTTCACATAATAATCAATTTTATGAAACTAATCTAGGACCAAATATATTTTATATAAATACAGCTTGCAGAATCCACTGAGAGTAAGTGGCTATAAACATAATTACATTTGCTAATGACAGGCAAATAACAAGTGATTCTGGAGAGGAAGATATGAAGTTCTAATTATTAATCAGAATGATATTTTGTAGAGAATAATCAAAAGATGATCATTAATTTAAATTTCAAATAACATAGATTTATTGATCAAGTACAGGGGCAAGTTTCTACTTGAGATAATGAAAAAAGTTTAATTTAATGAATTCTTATGTGAATATATCACATTTGTTAAGGGTACATTTTTTTCTCAGATAAAAACTACATTTAATCATTCCACACTAGGCTTGCAAAAGTTCTGGAAGCTGATTAAATTGTAATGGTGCAATATATCTCAAAGTACCGTAACACCAAAATGAGCAGGAGTAATGGCTAATATTTTATGGCTGTGGCCTTATTTTCTGGTGACTTTTTTGTTTCAATCTTTAAGTTTTTTTGTTTTATTTTGGCTTGTTTTTATGTCACACACGCATACACATACATGCACACATATGAGGGAGGCAAAGAAATACAGAACATGCTCCAATCTGCTTATTTGTTCCCCAAATGTCACCCTCGATGACCACGATTGTACTGGGGCCAAAGCTGGTAGTGAGGAACACAACACAGGCCTACCACTTATGTGGCAGGAACCCAATTCCTTGAGATATCACCACTGCCCTCTTCAATCTTCATTGGCAGGAAGCCAGCATCAGGAACTGGAAATGGGTGTTGAATTCCAACATGTCAATGTGGGACCTTGCCTGCTCCAAAATTTAAGTTCCTTTTTTAAAAAACATGTATTTATTTATTTGAAAAGAGGAATTTCAGAGTGACAGGAGCAGAGAGAGAGAGAGAGAGAGAGAGAGAGAGAGGTTTTCCATCTGCTGGTTTACTTCCCAAAAGGCAGCAATAGTGGAGTTGGGCCAATCCAAAGTTCTTGTTGGTAAATCCTGCAATAATAGAAACATTATTTTAGTGATTCTTAGAAAAACAAAACAAAATAAAACAAAACAAAAAACAGCAGTTGGTGCGGTGTCAAACCTGACTCCCAAATTGATGTGCCTGACTCAGGTTCTACCTCCATTTCCAGTCCTAATAATGTGCTTGGGAGGCAGCAGATGATGACTCAAATTCTTGGGTCCTTAAAGAACTGGATGGAGTTCCTGGCTGTTAGCTTCAGCCTGGTTCAGCCATAGCTACTGTAGAAAATATGAGAGTTACCCAGTGGATGGAAGATCTCTCTCTCTCTCTCTCTCTCTCTCTCTCTCCTCTCTCTCTCTCTCTCTAACTATATATATATATATATATATATATATATATATATATATATATATATTTCTCTTTGTCCCTTGTTCCTCCCTCTTTCCATTGCTCGGCCTTTCAAATAAATCAATAATTTTAAAAGAATACTTTCTTTTAAAAAGATTCTTCTTTCTGATAAGCATCCAAGCATAGTAAATTGTAAATCCACCCATGTATTTTGGATATTAGGTACAAATTCAATGTTAAAGAACAATATGCAATGTTAAAAACTCAAACAGAGATGAAGAAAATGCATTTCCCCAGGCCCTGCTGTCATTGTAATGTGATTCAGTAATCCTGAAATGAGGCTCAGGGATATGCATCTTGGTGATTTTAATGTTGGGTTAGAAAAAGAAGGACAAATTTCCCTAAAGAACATTTACTGTTTGCCCCATAGTTGAATAAGACTCATGTTTCTGGGTTTAGACTCTTCAACTGTGAAACAAGATTTAAGATTCTTATCCTCAGAATAGATACACAGATTACTATAAGAACCTGGAAAACAGACAGAACTCTCCTCACTCCTCAGTGTGGCAATACATTTTGAACTGTAGTCAATTATAGTCACCCACACTAACTCTCAGAGTTAAAGCTCCAAGTCAACTGAGAAGTCTGCATGTTCTTGAAGATTTTAGGTAAAGTCCTAGCACCAGTCAGAGCACAGGCAGAACAAATCATATTATAACATCTTGCAAGGTCAAAGTGATTGAGCAGTTTTGAGCGTTCATTGACCTGGTGGATCATGAACATGGTTCACAGCAATCCAATTCATTTGAAAGTCATCTCACTAAATCTCATGTATTCCCTGAAATTGCTGGAGACGATACATCATGACCAAGCTATGTTAGGATGAACTTATGATTTCTCTGTAAATTTACTGTGAAACTCTGTCATATATAGGTTTTGTTCAGCCCCTTGTTCTCCATGGAACAGATCCTATTGTGCAATGCCATCACAGCTAGGAAGAGGAGCCTGATCCACACTTATTCTCATTCACTGAGAAGTATAATCCTCTAGGTTTACCTGTGCTTATCTGATCCCCTCAGCGCAGCTAATATCAGCTTAGGCAGAAACAATCTCATTTCAGTTGCACTTTCATAAACTTACCGCCATGTGGCCTCTGGCATGCAGGGTGTCCTCATCATAGCCATAAGCATGGGGCAAATGACATTTCTCATTTACAACCTGAGCCCCGCCACAAGTCACAGGACTCAGTTTTTCCCACTTAACACTGTGGTGTGTAGGTTGAGCTGAGATTGCTTTTGTTGTCTCTGCTCAAGACATCTTCCTTGGCCATTGCTTCTGGAAGTCCAAGGAATCATTCTGAACCTGTATTCAGCTGCAGTGAGTTTCCCTCCAAAGGTAAGGGCATGTGTCTCAGCCTCCTTTCAGACACCACCATCAGAAAGTTGGTGATTTAAAGGAAGGACCCTCACTGAGGCTCTGAAACATGAACTTTGTCTATATATTTATCTGTTATTTATTTCAATCTGTTTGTCTCTCCTTTTCACTTTCTTTTTTTAAACTTTTATTTAGTAGATATAAATTTCCAAAGTACAGTTTATGGATTACAATGGCTTTTCCCCCCTACAACTTCCCTCCCACCCACAACCCTCCTATCTCCCACTTCCTCTCCCATTCCATTCATATCAAGATTCATTTTCGATTATCTTTATATCCAGAAGATCAATTTAGTATACATTAAGTAAAGATTTCATCAGTTTTCACCCACACAGAACACAAATTGCCAAATACTGTTTGAGCACTAGTCATATTAATTCACATTGAACTACACATGATGGCCTATGTTAGAACCTGTTAGCCTAAACTCCATAAAACTAGGCACAAATAGACCATGCAAAGGCTAGTGGAAAGCTGTTGCTAGGGATAGTCCCACAACTGGACATTCCAAACTGCTGAGACAATGCACTGTAAACTTTACCAAGGAGCCTATCTGCACATCCCCTCCCATCTTATCAGGGTCCATGTAGCACTCTGCACCTCCACCAACAAGCCACTGAAGAAGGGACTCTTCCTGCTGCGCAAGCAAAATGAAGCCTGGCTTTCAAATCTCCTGCCCTCTGGCTCAGTGGCCTCAACCCCCATCCTCTTTACCCCCTTTCCATTCTGTCCCTCTAAAATAAAGTCTTATCTGCATTAACTGGCCTCCTGATTTCTTCAAACTCTAAAATCCTAAGTTCCAAAAAGCTATGGTATGTAAAATTTCCAGGAAATAAGCTTTTTTTAAATTTTTTTATTTATTATTTATTTATTTATTTATTTATTTGACAGGCAGAGTGGACAATGAGAGAGAGACAGAGAGAAAGGTCTTCCTTTTGCCGTTGGTTCACCCTCCAATGGCCGCCGCGGCCGGTGTGCTGCGGCCGGCGCACTGCGCTGATCCGATGGCAGGAGCCAGGTGCTTCTCCTGGTCTCCCATGGGGTGCAGGGCCCAAGGACTTGGGCCATCCTCCACTGCACTTCCCTGGCCACAGCAGAGAGCTGGCCTGGAAGAGGGGCAACCAGGACAGGATCAGTGCCCCGACCGGGACTAGAACCTGGTGTGTCTGCCGGCGCCGCAAGGCGGAGGATTAGCCTAGTGAGCCGCGGTGCTGGCGGAAATAAGCTTTTATGATGAAGTATATTTGGCTATCTGTGCCTGCTAATTTTATCAGGATCTTGCCTTAGGAATGGGAAAACGTTTTCTATAAAGTATTGTCTCTATTTCCTTGGCTTGTTGGGAGCTGAAGAGCTGAATTTCATTTTCTTTATTCTTGTAAATCAATCCTCTCCTTGACTACCTGCCTCTTCCATCAGATAAAACTTCAAATTGCCTCAGTTCCTGCTAAACCCTGGGTATCTGAAAGCTCAGGACCTGGAACACTTCCAGATTAAATTTCCCTTTACCCTTCCTAACTATGCAGCTCTTTGCAATATTTCCTACTTATTATTTCACCAGAAATTAAAAAAAGGTAGAAAATAATCTCAAAATAGAAATATAATAAAATAAAGCCAATAATGCTAAAATATTAATACATGGAGTATCCATTATGTGCTAAATATTTTAAGTGACTTGTATGAATTAACAATGAAAATTCACTACAACAACTTTATGAGATAGGCATTGTCAATATTACCATCTTAAAGACAATGAAATTGAAGTAAAATGTTTAGATAAATTGTTTGAGACACATATTAGCTAATAAATAAAATTATCAGAACTAAACCTGTTGACTGCTTCAGAGACTGTGATTTAACTTATTAGGTTTTACATGTCCTAAATTTCCAGCTCTACATTATGTGTTTTACATATACATATATAATAATGAGTTTCTATTGAAAACTAATGTACTAGCTGTGTGACCGTGGGCAAGTTGCTAGTTATCCTTTGCTTCAGTATACTTATCTATTAATTGGTAATAAATAGTACACTTGCCATAGACTTTTTCATAGGACATATAATCATTAATATAATTATATGTATTATTCATATTATTATGAATTATAATTATTTGTATAATTATTATATTCATATGAATTATTAATATGAATTATTCATATAATAGAAGAGAAAAGACAGTAGCGTGGACAATCAAATCACAAATTAGTTACAGTGGTAGGAAGACATTATAACCAGAAACACTGTAATAGTGAAGATGATCAAGCATTAAATTTCTCAACTACTATTTGTACAGAGCTGACTGGTGCTCTTTTTTTAAGATTTATTTACTCATTTGAAAGTCAGAGTTATACAGAGAGAGGAGAGAGTTACACAGTGAGAGGCAGAGAGAGAAAGAGAGAGAGAGAGATATTCCATCTGCTCGTTCAGTCTCCAGTTGGCTGCAACGGCTGGAGCTGTGCTGATCCGAAACCAGGAGCCAGGAACTTCTTCCAGGTCTCCCACATGGGTGCAGGGGCCCAAGGACTTGGGCCATCTTCTACTCCTTTCCCAGGCCATAGCAGAGATCTGGATAGGAAGTGGAGCAGCCAGGACTAGAACAGGTGCCCACATGGGATGCAGACACTGTAGATGGCAGCTTTGCTGCTATGTCACACCGCGGGCCCCTGACTGGTATTTTTAAGGGAGAGTGAAAGTGCAATCTGGAGGAGAGTGAACAGAGGCTTGGTAGTCATGGAATTGAAAAATGATTATGGATTTTATTCAGTGTAAATGTGACAGGCCAGCTATGTGTGCTTGCTTACAATTATCGAAGTTTGAATTCCATTCTTGTTAAGAGGTGGGAGACAGAGGCTGTACCCTTTCTGGATATTACTTTCAAGGGAATGGCTTCCACATCCTTTAGAAAGACATTCCTAGTTCCAACAGAACATATACATCTCAAGAAGACAAAGGAAGGATTAACAATAACAAACCTTCAAATAAAATTTGCACTAAAATAAATATCTTAATGCCATTCTTCTATGAACTTTTTAATGTACTCTTATTTTTATCCCAGTGCTGAATTCATGCTAAGCTACTAAAATGAGTTATGAAAGAGAGGTAAAATAAATTATAGTAAAAGGATACTATACTTCTATTATAATTTTAGATGTTTTATTAAAGAAAAACATTCAATAATGTTGTTAAAGCATAGTAAGGCAGATTTTTTTTCAGGATTGTTGCAATAAATATAGGGGCTGCTGTGATAGGGTCTTGCAGTGTAGAAAGACTGCCCTCAACTCAAAATATAACACTGAAGCAGGAATTTATTGCTAAGGAACAAGCTGGGGTCAATGATATGAAATTACTAACAGAAAACCTTAGGTAAAAGGGTTTATGGAAGAAGACAGAACAGGATGATCAACCCACATCTGAAGTGTGGTGAAGGATGAGGAACCAGATTGGATATTAATGGTGATAATATTTGAATGGGGAGCTCTTGTTAAACATAGTAAGATTATTACCAAAATATTTTCTATAAGGAATGGCATAGATTGGACTAGAAGAAATTTCAGTAACCTAAAATTTGACCAAAAAAAACTTCCAACAATGTTAAATGTGTTATGTCATTTTAGTAAAAGAGTTGCATAATTCTGATTATACTAGCTGTTATGTATGTTTTCTGAGTGAACTTTGTTGTTTGTTTTAAATTTATGGTATTAGTAAAAACCATGTCTTCACATCTTGTTTTGAAAATGAAATAAGCATATCTTTTGCAGACAGATGGAGATTTATAGCAATTGTGTGATATTAAATAATTAAATCCCCTGGGTTTATGTTTCCATATTATGAAACTGTTCCATGTACATGGAACATAATAACTAAAATTCAGGTTTATTTTGAAAATCTTCTTCAACAAGAAATGTAAAACTACAACACAATCTCAGAACATGTTGGTGCTCAGTAGGGCAGTTTGTACTTACTGATATGAATAGACATTCATATTCTTATAAATATACGTTTATACACATGTGCATCTATACATTTAAGAAGTAAAAATAATGTGTGTTGGGGAGGGTCAGAAGTGGGCAATACTCTTTAATCTCAATGGGAATGGATTCTTTAAAATTCTGATGAAAACCATGGAATTCCCCTCAAGAAAAAGATTCCAACACCTTTACACTCCAAATTTCACCTACATTTAAGACAGTCCCTCACATAAACTTTTTGACCCTTTGTTGAACAAATCTGCCATTCTAGAAGGTTGTTTCAAATCTGTGATTTCGAGGAGGTAATAGTATCTGGGGAAGACTGACACAGCTTCTGTTTCATTTTGCTGTCTCTCTTTTTAGTCAAACTTGGAAATAATAGACTATCAGTCCATGATGGCTAAGGAGATTTATCAAAAGAATATAGTTTACATCTATGACCCCATAACTTGCTTTCTCAAGAAACTGGCCTATATCTAGAGGAAAAGACTCCTCTGAGATACAAAGTGACTTTCCGACAAGAACTCCAGCTCTAGTTCTGCCTGTGGACACAGCCATTAAGTGATGGTCTATATGTTGACACTGGTTTTGAATTCATATTTGGCTTGTTGATTAAACTATTCTCTCCCAAGTTTGGATGCCTCTGAAAGGAATCTGAGACACCTGAGGGTGTTCACTGCTCTGACAGCCACCATCTCGCTGATTCTATGTAAAGATAGACTGAAGTCTGAGAAATACACTATTAAGGTGGCTAAAGAGTGCCCCGTCAAGCATATCTATGCCAAAGACTCAGGAATATTGAGGAATGTTGCTTGCAAAAACAGTATATTTTTAATCATTATAATTATTCATTTTTAATTTATGTTTGGTTGAATTTTTATGAGTTTTTTTTTTTTTTTACTGAATTTACCCTTTGGAAGTTTTTTCCTATTTTTCAAAACATTTACATGAAAATTAACTCTGACTAGCATATACAGAATTCTGAAGATACGCTTTTACTGATGAATTAGAATAGAACTTAGATGTTAGAGTAATGGGTTTGAATTTTTAGCAGTTTCTCCAAAAAGGGAGTATTTTTACAATAGTTAATCTTGGCACACCGCCAAGAATAAAGATGCTTCTTTCCTAAAGCTATTGTTTGGGAAGCAAGAAGGGCATGAGAAATATTTTCAGGATTCACTGAAGCTCAGTTTCAAACAACATAACTATTTGGGACCTGCTGGGAAGCAACCTCTCAGACAAACTAGCCTGGCAGGTGGCTTTGAGGAGCCAAATAGTTGTTTCCAAGTGTTACCTTCAGAAAGAATACAAGGATAAGAAGTGGAGTATCAAACAATAACAGACCCTGGCAAGAAACCAGTGGTCATTCTTTATGATACATAATTGTTGCTTCCACACAGGGTAATATTACATATGAAATATTTCAAAAGGTTCATGGGAAAATGGAATTAAAAGGTAAGTTTATTTTTGGTCCAAAATTATTTCAAATCTTAAGTATAGTTTTTAAATGCTATACATTTGTCAAAAAGATTTTGAAGATTTCTAGGATGTGTGGATTTCAATTTTTTACAACAAAATAAACTTAAATTTCAATGTTTCCATATACTTTCTGAATATCCTAACACATGTATATACCACATTCATATAAAGACTATCCATCTACATTTCACAATATAGAAAGGCTAGTAGGATAGGAAAGACATCCCTTCAGGAATTAGAACATAAAGCACCATAGTCTTAGAGAGAGATGTGATTAGAATTTTTACTCCACATAAAAGCTCCTATTTCAAGTGAATTTAAATTACATATGTGTAAGCAGTGCTTCTTTTTTCCCCAGAAAGAATATATTATAAAGATGAGAATTTTTCTCCAGAATGCTATCATGATGTAGCTGGACTTGGACCTACCACTGCAATCTTATGGAGGTCCAGTTGTTAATCTTGATAGATGTTTGTAACAGAACATCATCTGAGCAAGCTCTGAATATCAGACAAGATAGAGTTTAATACAAAAACTTTTCAGAGAGACAAAGAAGGGCATTATGTAATGATTAAAGGATCGATTTAACAGGAAAATATGACTATAGTAAATGTGTATGCATCCAATGCTAAGGTATCTGGCTATTTAAACAAATGTTAATGCATCTAAAGGGAGACATAGTCTGCAATACAACATCACACTATGAAAAACGGGCAGATCAACTAACTGATAGACTAACGAACATGTAATATAAAGCAGTGAAAATGACATTTTGAGATTTGATGATCTTTTACAACCCTCATCTCTACTGTTGAAGAACAGTTTTTTTTTCTTTTTCTTCATATTATTTGTTGAATTATTTACCTAGTATGGAACTAATCTTATGAGTATAAAGTAAACTGAAAATAGATCTTTGTAAAAATTAAGAGTCGGAATAGAATAGGGAGGAGGAAAAAGAGTGGGAACATGTGCAAGAGGGAGGGTAAGGTGGAAAGTACCACTATGTTCCTGAATCTGTATATAGGAAATACATGAAATTGTGTACATTAAATAAAATCTACAAAAAAATTTTCTTAATTCCATAAAAAGGCAAAAAATCAATTAATAGCCAAGCTAATCTACACTATTGACCAAATAGACCTTATTGGTATCTACAGAAAGTAGGTCATTGTGGGGCGGAGCCAAGATGGCGGATAGTGAGGACGTGTGCCTTAGTTTGGGAAAATAAAGTTTCATAAAAGTGGAATTACTGTAGCCTCAGGAAAAGACTCAAGAAAAAAACTGCAGAGGAAACACTTCCGGATCTAGTGGATGTGAAACAGAGGACTTACAGGGAGCCCACCGCGTGGAAAACCAACCAAGACGAGCCGAGCGGCGGGAGACGAGCCAGAGCCACAGAATCTCGCCAGCATGGGAACCGGAGGAGGGTAAGACAAAGACCTCAGAAATCCGAGACATTGGGGGAGGGGGGGGAACAGAGGCCTCTCCCTTCACTCAGCAAGCAAAACAAAGAGCACCGCGATTTTACATATGTAAAGCGCAGCCAAACTCAGTAACTTTAGCAAAACTGGAGAACACATTGAGGGCTGCATAAACTCTTTGTGTGGTCCCAGGGGTAGATCAAACGAATACTCACAGAGGCCAGATTTCAACTACCCTCAACTCCACTCCCAACTGAGTGAAAAAAAAAAAAAAAGAGAGAGAGAGAGAGAGAGCGAGCCAGCAAGGAGCAAGTGAGGGAGCAGTCTGGGAGAGTCGCTCTTTACACAGCCTTAAACCTGAAGAATCAAGCATAGCTCTCTGGCCACACCCATCACAGCCCCTAAGGATTCAACAAAGCAGACAGCTCACTTAGAGGCATAGTATAACGAGAAAAAAAACACCTCAGCAAAAAAAAAAAAAAAAAAAAAAAAAAAAAAAAAAAAAAAAAAAAAAAACCACAAACCCAAAAACACCATAAATTATCTCCAACATGCCAAACAACAAACATAGAAGCCGAGGTAACAAGAGCAAGGAAGACACTATGACGCCCCCAAGTGAACAAGACACGCCAATGCAAGATTGTGAAGATGAAGAGATAGAGGAAATGCAAGAAGCAGATCTCAAAAAATTGACAAGAACATTAAGAAGTTCTCAAAAACAAATTCTTGAACTACAGAAATCCTTCATGGACAAGATAGAAAATCTCTCCCGTGAAAATGAAATATTAAGGAGGAACCAAAATGAAATGAAACAACTAGTAGAACAGGAAACTGAGATAGTGACCAAAAACCACAATGAAATGAAGAACTCAATAGATCAAATGGCAAACACATTAGAGAGCCTTAAAAACAGAATGGGTGAAGCAGAAGAGAGAATATCAGAATTAGAAGACAGAGAACAGGAAAGGAAACAGTCAAATCAAAGAAAAGAAGAAGAAATCAGAAATCTAAAAAATACTGTCAGGAATCTACAGGATACTATTAAAAAACACAACATTCAGGTTCTAGGAGTTCCTGAAGGCATGGAAAGGGAGAAAGGATTAGAAGGCCTTTTTAGTGAGATACTAGCAGAAAATTTCCCAGGTTTAGAGAAGGACAGAGACATCCTAGTACAGGAAGCTCATAGAACCCCTAATAAACATGATCAAAAGAGAAGCTCAACACGACATGTCGTAATCAAACTCACCACAGTGAAACATAAAGAAAAGATCCTAAAATGTGCAAGAGAGAAACGCCAGATTATTCTCAGAGGATCTCCAATTAGACTTACAGCTGACTTCTCATCAGAAACCCTACAAGCCAGGAGAGAATGGTGAGATATAGCCCAGGTACTAAGAGAGAAAAACTGCCAGCCCAGAATATTATATCCTGCAAAGCTCTCATTTGTGAATGAAGGTGAAATAAAGACCTTTCACAGCAAACAGAAATTGAAAGAATTTGTCGCCACTCGTCCAGCCCTGCAAAAGATGCTTAAAGATGTGTTACATACAGAAACACAGAAACACGGTCACCAATATGAAAGAAGGTAAAGGAAGGAAACCTCACAGCAAAAGATCACAGGAATCTCAAACCAGATATTAGAAAATATCTTTGGCAAATGGCAGGGCAAAGTTACTCCTTCTCAATAGTCACATTGAATGTTAATGGCTTGAACTGTCCAGTTAAAAGACACCGATTGGCTGATTGGGTTAAGGAACAGAACCCATCTTTTTGCTGCTTACAAGAAACTCATCTTTCCAACAATGATCCATACAGACTGAAAGTGAAAGGCTGGAAAAAGATATACCATGCCAACAGAAATGAAAAAAGAGTGGGCGTAGCCATCTTAATATCGGACAACATAAACTTTACCACAAAAACTGTCAGGAGAGACAAAGAGGGGCACTATTTAATGATTAAGGGATCCATTCAACAGGAAGATATAACGATTATCAATGTATATGCACCTAATCACAGGGCACCAGCTTATTTAAAAGACTTGTTAAGGGACTTAAAGGGAGACTTAGACCCCAATACAATAGTACTGGGGGACTTCAATACTCCACTCTCAGAGATAGACAGATCAATAGGACAGAAGATCAACAAGGAGACAGTAGATTTAAATGACACTATAGCCCAAATGGATCTAACAGATATCTACAGAACATTTCATCCTACATCTAAGGACTTTACATTCTTCTCAGCAGTACATGGAACCTTCTCTAGGATTGACCACATACTAGGCCATAAAGCAAGTCTCAGCAAATTCAAGAGAATTAGAATCATACCATGCAGCTTCTCAGACCACAAAGGAATGAAATTGGAAATTAGCAACTCGGGAATCCCCAGAGCACGTGCAAACACATGGAGATTGAACAACATGCTCCTGAATGAACAATGGGTCATAGAAGAAATTAAAAGAGAAATCAAAAATTTTCTGGAAGTAAATGAGGATAACAGCACAACATACCAAAACCTATGGGATACAACAAAAGCAGTGTTAAGAGGAAAATTTATATCAATAGGTGCCTACATCAAGAAATTGGAGAGGCACCAAATAGATGAACTTTCAAGTCATCTCAAGGATCTAGAAAATCTGCAGCAAACCAAACCCAAACCCAGTAGAAGAAGGGAAATAATTAAAATCAAAGAAGAAATCAACAGGATTGAATCCAAAAAAACATTACAAAAAATCAGCCAAACGAGGAGCTGGTTTTTTGAAAAAATAAACAAAATTGACACCCCATTGGCCCAACTAACTAAAAAAAGAAGAGAAAAGACCCAAATCAATAGGATCAGAGATGAAAAAGGAAACATAACAACAGACACCACAGAAATAAAAAGAATCATCAGAAATTACTACAAGGACTTGTATGCCAGCAAACAGGGAATTCTATCAGAAATGGACAGATTCTTGGACACATACAACCTACCTAAATTGAGCCAGGAAGACATAGAAAACCTAAACAGACCAATAACTGACACAGAAATTGAAACAGTAATAAAGGCCCTCCCAACAAAGAAAAGCCCAGGGCCAGATGGATTCACTGCTGAGTTCTACCAGACATTTAGAGAAGAACTAACTCCAATTCTTCTCAAACTATTCAGAACAATTGAAAAAGAGGAAATCCTCCCAAATTCTTTCTATGAAGCCAGCATCACCTTAATTCCTAAGCCGGAAAAAGATGCAGCATTGAAAGAGAATTACAGACCAATATCCCTGATGAACATAGATGCAAAAATCCTCAATAAAATTCTGGCCAATAGAATGCAACAACACATCAGAAGATCATCCACCCAGACCAAGTGGGATTCATCCCTGGTATGCAAGGATGGTTCAACGTCCGCAAAACAATCAATGTAATACACTACATTAACAGACTGCAGAAGAAAAACCATATGATTCTCTCAATAGACGCAGAGAAAGCATTTGATAAAATACAACACCCTTTCATGATGAAAACTCTAAGCAAACTGGGTATGGAAGGAACATTCCTCAATACAATCAAAGCAATATATGAAAAACCTACGGCCAACATCCTATTGAATGGGGAAAAGTTGGAAGCATTTCCGCTGAGATCTGGTACCAGACAGGGATGCCCACTCTCACCACTGCTATTCAATATAGTTCTGGAAGTTTTAGCCAGAGCTATTAGGCAAGAAAAAGAAATTAAAGGGATACAAATCAGGAAGGAAGAACTCAAACTATCCCTCTTTGCAGATGATATGATTCTTTATTTAGGGGACCCAAAGAACTCTACTAAGAGACTACTGGAACTCATTGAAGAGTTTGGCAAAGTAGCAGGATATAAAATCAATCCACAAAAATCAACAACCTTTGTATACACAGGCAATGCCATGGCTGAGGAAGAACTTCTAAGATCAATCCCATTCACAATAGCTACAAAAACAATCAAATACCTTGGAATAAACTTAACCAAGGACGTTAAAGATCTCTACGATGAAAACTACAAAACCTTAAAGAAAGAAATATAAGAGGATACCAAAAAATGGAGAAATTTTCCATGCTCATGGATTGGAAGAATCAATATCATCAAAATGTCTATTCTCCCAAAAGCAATTTATACATTCAATGCAATACCAATCAAGATACAGGAGACCTTCTTCTCAGATCTGGAAAAAATAATGCTGAAATTCATATGGAGGCACAGAAGACCTCGAATACCCAAAGCAATCTTGTACAACAAAAACAAAGCCGGAGGCATCACAATACCAGATTTCAGGGCATACTACAGGGCAGTTGTTATCAAAACAGCATGGTACTGGTACAGAAACAGATGGATAGACCAATGGAACAGAATAGAAACACCAGAAATCAATCCAAACCTCTACAGCCAACTTATATTTGATCAAAGATCCAAATCTAATCCCTGGAATAAGGACAGCCTATTCAATAAATGGTGCTGGGAAAATTGGATTTCCATGTGCAGAAGCTTGAAGCAAGACCCATACCTTTCACCTTACACAAAAATTCACTCAACGTGGATTAAAGACTTAAATCTACGACCCAAAACCATCAAATTAGAGAGCATTGGAGAAACCCTGCAAGATATAGGTACAGGCAAAGACTTCTTGGAAAAGACCCCAGGAGCACAGGCGGTCAAAACCAAAATTAACATTTGGGATTGCATCAAATTGAGAAGTTTCTGTACTTCAAAAGAAACAGTCAGGAAAGTGAAGAGGCAACCAACAGAATGGGAAAAATATTTGCAAACTATACTACAGATAAAGGGTTGATAACCAGAATCTACAAAGAAATCAAGAAAATCCACAACAACAGAACAAACAACCCACTGAAGAGATGGGCCAAGGACCTCAATAGACATTTTTCAAAAGAGGAAATCCAAATGGCCAACAGACACATGAAAAAATGTTCAAGATCACTAGCAATCAGAGAAATGCAAATCAAAACCACAATGAGGTTTCACCTCACCCCGGTGAGAATGGCTCACATCCAGAAATCTACCAACAATAGATGCTGGAGAGGATGTGGGGAAAAAGGGACACTAACCCACTGTTGGTAGGAATGCAAACTGGTTAAGCCACTATGGAAGTCAGTCTGGAGATTCCTCAGAAATCTGAACATAACCCTACCATACAACCCAGCCATCCCACTCCTTGGAATTTACCCAAAGGAAATTAATTTGGCTAATAAAAAAGCCATCTGCACATTAATGTTTATTGCAGCTCAATTCACAATAGCTAAGACCTGGAACCAACCCAAATGCCCATCAACAGTAGACTGGATAAAGAAATTATGAGACATGTACTCCATAGAATACTATACAGCAGTAAGGAACAATGAAACCCAGTCATTTGCAACAAGATGGAAGGATCTGGAAAGCATCATGCTGAGTGAATTAAGCCAGTCCCAAAGAGTCAAATATCATTTGTTTTCCCTGATCGGCGACAACTGAACACCAAAGGGGAAACCTGTTGAAGTGAAATGGACACTATAAGAAACAATGACTTCATCAGCTTTTGTCCTGACTCTAGATGTACAATGTAATACTTTATCCTTTTTAGTATTTGTTGTTGTTGTTATTGTTCTAGTACTATTGGTAGAACTCAGTAATTAACACACAATTATTCTTAGGTGTTTAAATGTAAACAGAAAAGTGATCCCTGTTAAATATAAGAGTGGAAAAAGAGAGGGAGGAGATGTACAATTTGGGACATGCTCAAACGGACTTGCCCCAAATGATGGAGTTAGAAATGTGCTAGGGGATTCCAATACAATCCCATCAAGATGGCATGTACCAATGCCATCTCACTAGTCCAAGTGATCAATTTCAGTTCACATTCGATGGCTTGGATAGGTCTAGGAAACAAAGGGATCACACAAAGAAGACAAGTGTCTGCTAATACTAACTGATAGAATCAAAAAGGGAGAGAAAGATCCAGCATGGGAAGTGGGATACACAGCAGACTCATAGAATGGCAGATGTCCTAAACAACACTCTGGCCTAAGAATCAGCCCTTAAGGCATTCGGACCTGGCTGAAGAGCCCATGAGAGTATTGTAGGCATGGAAAGCCAAGATACCATGGAAAAGAAAAAAAGAAGAAGACCTAAATGAAAGATCTCTGTTAGTGAGATCCCAGTGGAAAGAACGGGGCCATCAAAGAAGGAGGTACCTTTCTCTGAAGGGAGGAGAGAACTTCCACTTTGACTGTGACCCTATCGGAATAAGACCAAAGGCAGCGAACCCTAAAGGCTTCCATAGCCCTGGCAACTCATGACTAGAGCCTAGGGAGATTACTGACGCCATGAACAGGAGTGTCAAATTGTTAAGTCAGCAACAGGAGTCCCTGTGTACTTACATCCCATGTGGGATCTGTCCTTAATGTGTTGTCTAATGTGCAGTGATGCTATAACTAGAACTGAAACAGTATTTTTACACTTTGTGTTTCTGCGTGGGTACAAACTGATGAGATCTTTACTAATTATATACTGAATCAATCTTCTGTATATAAGGATAATTGGAAATGAAAAAAAAAAACCTGGTGTTAAATTGGAAACGGCATAGAAAATTAATTAATTTTTAAAAAATATTATGTAGGATCTCTGTCTTTAATGTGCTGTACACTCTTATTTAATGCTATAACTAGTATTCCAACAGTATTTTTTTTTCACTTTGTGTTGCTATATGGGGGCAAACTGTTGAAATCGTTACCTAATATATACTAAACTGATCTTTTGTATATAAAGAGAATTGAAAATGAATCATGATGTGATTGGAAGGGGAGAGGGAACGGGAAAGGGGAGGGTTGTAGGTGGGAGGGAAGTTTTGGGAGGGGGAAGCCATTGTAACCCATAAGCTGTACTTTGGAAATTTATATTCATTAAATAAAAGTTTAATAAAAAAAAAAAAAGAAAGTAGGTCATTGTAAAAACTAAAAGAAAGAAAGGAAGGAGGTGTCACAGTGAGAGTATGAGTAGGGGAAGTGCTGGGAGGGAAGTATCACTATCTCCTAAGTCTATATATAAGAAGAATATGTGATTTGTTCACCTAATTATAAATAAAAATTATAAAAAAGAAGTGAAAGGTGTATAGTTATAATATAAATGCATTAAAGTCATTAAAATCTTTTTTTTTTTTTTTTTTACAGGCAGAGTGGATAGTGAGAGAGAGAGAGAGAGAGACAGAGAGAAAGGTCTTCCTTTTTGCCATTGGTTCACCCTCAAATGGCCGCTGCGGCCGGCGCATCTCGCTGATCCAAAGCCAGAAGCCAGGTGCTTCTCCTGGTCTCCCATGCGGGTGCAGGGCCCAAGCACTTGGGCCATCCTCCACTGCCTTCCTGGGCCATAGCAGAGAGCTGGCCTGGAAGAGGGGCAACCGGGATAGAATCCAGCGCCCCAACCGGGACTAGAACCCGGTGTGCTGGCGCCACAAGGCAGAGGATTAGCCTGTTAAGCCACAGTGCTGGCTTAAGTAATTAAAATCTTTAAAATCAGTGGCCTCTAAGTGCTGCCTTGAGTAATCTGGATAAATAATAAAACTTAAATTGTGAAAAAAGAGAATTGAAAGATGTTTGTTATAGCTTTAGAGGACTTACAAATAATGCTAAGTTTGAAACTTCAATTCAGACATGATTATGGAAGATATGAAATTGCACATCCAGATTAATGCAGTCATATTAATTAAAAAAGAAAAGGATCATTGCAGAAATCAGTTCTGGAATCTCCCAAAAATATCAGTTTAGAAAAAAAAATGAGAGTTGAGAAGAAAGGGGAGAGTTTTATGTGAATATTTCTTTAAAGAGAATTGGAGGGCTCTGAGAAGACCATACCCTCATTGTCCCCATCACATAACAGATCCAAAAAGGGGTAGATGATGACAAATTTTACCTCTTTCCTCAAAATATGTTTTTTTCATGTGATTATTCAGGGAATTGAAAATGTCCCTGTATCAAAAGAGTAAATATGCTATTGCCCAATTTTCTCCCTAATCTGTAAACATGACAGAACAGAAATAATTATCTCAGGAAATGAGAGTACTTTTAAAATAATTGGGGCAAAAATTATCATGAATTTTCTCTGAGCCAGACTTGTACCAGTGAGAGAAAGACTTGATTTGGATTTGCTCAGTATGTGATCTGAGAAAATGACTAGCAGAAGGCAAGGAGATTCCTACAGCAAAATATGCTGCATGGGGTAGAAAGAAGATAGGCAAGAGTCAACACAGGACCCAGAAAGACTGACTGAAGTGAAATGTACATTGCCATTCACAAGAATGAGAGCTCAAGAGTTGTGGTTGTCACCCCAGAAGCAGCTCTAATATCTAATAAATTTTCACCATCTCTAGCCTGAGTAATCAGGAAGTCAACATAGTCAGACCAGAAGAGTCCTATCTCACCACTTCTGCCTACCATGTGTAATCTTGTACTTCAACCCCACCCCTTTAATGCCAACCATGGTCATAAATGAATTAAGCAAAGAGAAACTTGTCTGCTTGAGGTAAAAGCAGAATAAATTTAAACAGGGAAGAATTTTTGACTTAACATTCAAAGTTAAAGATTTGTTTATTTATTTGAAAGGCAGAGTTACCGAAAGACAGGCAGAGAGAGAGGTCTTCCATCCACTGGTACACTCCCCAGACGGCTGCAACGGGCACAGCTGTGCCGACCTGAAGCCGAGAGCCCGGAGTTTTTTCCAGATCTCCCACATGGATGCAGGGCCCCAAGAACTCTACTGCTTTCCCAGGCTATAGCAGAGAACCGAACTGGAAATGAAGCAGCCAGGTCTCAACCTGGCACCCATATGGGATTCTGGCAATGCTGGCGGTGGCCCTATCCACTACACCACAGTGCCAGCCCCAACATTCTTAATTTAGAAACCAAGGAGCTTTCTGTGACACTTAGAGATCCAAATGGCACTATTACACAAAGAAGTATAGGTAGGTCATGTGATTCTTCTTACATTTACATCAACAACAGAACATGGGCACATACTATAAAAAATTAGCCCTTCTCAACTGTAATCATTTTCAAAGTACAATTGTTTTCCATGTATAATCATAATTATGGGTTACTGTTTTACGATATATGACTTAGTTGCTTTAATTATCATGTGTTATAGAATGTATTAAGACTATTGTCACAATCATGACTTTCCATTTCAATGTTATACTTTAGTGCAATGTAGTAGAAGAATATTTTTTCTAGAAATTAAGATACCATGACAGCAAGTCAGAAATGAAACCTATCCCCTATGAGTAAGTCATTCTGTCATACTTTCATCATTTCCAGAGGAAATTGAACTATATAATATTTGTAACTGTTCTATAATGTGATTTTTACTTATGAACAAATTTCTTAAATATAACATCAATTTATTGTTTTCCTCTCTCTTATGACATTAAATCAGGCAATCCCCCTTTAATCTATTTAGTAAGCTAAGAATTTTTAAGTTCCTATTTGTTCATTTCCATGTCAAAAAACTATTATATTTTCTTTGATTCTTTAGAATGCTATCGTCCCATAAAAGAAAAGGGTGCTAAAGTTAATATGTATGGAATCCCCATCAGTTGTCATATTTTGAGAATAAATGTACAATGAACCCTTCATGGAGATAAGAATTTTATTAGAATCACTTAAAATGGATGCCACAATTTTTTTAAATGGAGCAATATACCCTGAAAGATTAGATTATTTCAGATTAAGTTAACAACCATGGCAGATCAAAATGCTGTTTAATTCACTACATAATGCTTTATCTTATAAATAGAAATATGACTCATAGTGATCTTTTTTCCCTGGGAATAATAGAAAATTATCTTCATGCAAGGAAAGATTCTATGCTTGAGGCTTAATGTCATGAGCAGACAGAAATGAGATTAAGTTTTCCACAATTATTTCTAGGCTATAGATAATTAACTACTAGCATAGTTAGAACTCAAGTCCAGAAAATGGTGTTGTCTCTCTATTTTTACAGATAAGCTTCAACATAGTGGCTAAACTTAATTATTTGATGGCAGTTATATATGTTGATATATTTATATAATTAAAATCAATAAAGAATTTAAATAATTGGATTTTAATACAAAATCTATTCATAAAAGTGTCCCTTTCACATACAGAATTTTTTTCTGGTATAAAATGGCAGCATTTCCTACATATCTCAAATGACAAGGAAGTGATTTTTATTTCCAGAAAAGGAGTCACATTTTTCTTTGATTTATTTTCTCTTTGTTAACTAAGAAACTTGTTAGGACTATGGGGTAGGAATGAGATAGATCAAAATTATTGCTACAACTCATAGAATATTGACATTATTTCAAACCTTCACATATGTAATTCAAACATGTGGCCTCCATTTTTATCTAGCAAGAAGTTAGCTTTCAGTCATACCATTGTGCACTCATAATTAATAAATCATTTTTCTGACTGCTGTCAATATTTTTTCTCTCATACTTGGGCCTTCAGCAATTTAAGAATGAATTGTCTTGAGGGTGTTTTCTTGTAAATTATATAACTTGTGGTTCATTTAATCTCCTGAATGTAAAATTGAATGGTTTTCAATAAACTTGCATAATTTTTGGCCACTGTTTTTTAAATATTTTTTATTTGCTCATTTCTCTAATAATTTCCTTTGAGAATACACTTATTCCTACATTGAACCACTGGAAAAAAAATCTCTGAAGTTGCTTGTGATTTTTAATACTATTATTATTATTATTATTACCATCTCTTTCTATTCTTTAGAGTAGATGATTTCTATTAACCTATTATCAAATGTAGTATTTATTTTTGCCATCTGTTTCATTCATCAAAGGAACATTCATTTCACTTATTATACATTTCAGGGAAATGGACATCTTGTAATTTGATTTTTTTTTTTTCGTCCTTGTTTATACTCCTGTGGTACTGTGGTCTTTGTACTTTTTACTTATTGAATATTATGGTTAGTGGTGCATTAATCTTTGATTATAGAGTGGGCTGAAATTATGTTTTTGCAAAAATTAACAGAAAAGAAAGAAAGAAAAGAGGGGGTTGAGCGAGGAAGAGAATAGAGGAAAGTGTGATTATCTTTTGACAATCGTCCCTATAACTATGAAATTTGTTCTCTTTACATTATAAAATCTCTTTATATTAATAAAAATTTTAAAAGATGCTTTTTCACATTCTCTTTTCACTCATTACATTCCTACATCTCTTTAATAGGTTGAATGTATTTTCCTTTAATTATTTGAATATATTTATAGTAGCTGATTTAAATTCATAACTAGGGATAGACAGTTTAGATAGTGGTTCACAAGCATCCATCCTGTGTCCCTTATCAGACTAACTGGATTTGGTACCCAGATCCTTACTCCAGTTTCCTGTGGTGCAGACCCTAGAAGGCATGAGTGATACCTTAAACATTTGTGTTCCAGCCAACCACTTGGGAGACCTGGATTACATTCCTGATTCATGGCTCCAGTCTTCTGACCTGGCTTCAGGGTCCTAGAGGGTATCTGGGGAGTGAACTAGCAAACAGGAACTCTCTCTCACTGTCTTACTCTCTTGCTCGCTCTCTCTCTCCCTCTCTCTCCTTCCCTCCATCAATCCCTCTCTCTCTATTTCTATTTCTGCCTCTCCTTAAATGAATGAGAATTTGAATAAGTAAATATTAAATAAATGAGTGAAAAGAAAACCTTAACTAAATTCATAAGAGTAACATCTCAGAATCAGCTGGTATCAGAAAATTTCTCTCCCTATGTTACTATGTTTACTTTTTCCATGCTTATCTAGAATCTTTTGGCTATACACTGAACTTTGTAGAAAATATACCTTGCTAACTTTAAAATATGTTATAATCTTACATATTGTATTTTGGCTTTGTTCTAGGATATAAATTACTTGCCTGGACTCAAACTGCAAGCTACATGTTCACATTTACTGTGAGCTTTCTTCTCATTTCCTTCATATTCCTAATGTTAATTCGTATCTTGGCACCCATGTCTGTGCTGTGTGTCCACATAGATGAATTGAGCAGATTACATTCAAAGTTCTGGCTTCATCTTAGCTGTGGTTGTGTTACTTCTGCTGTTCTCTCTGAATCACTAGCTTTTCTTCCTTCTATGTGTTCTATACTCCACACATCAAGATAATGTTGCTTTAGCTTTCTGCTTTCAGAGCTGTTTATGAATTCACAAGTGCACACTCAATAAAGGCCAAACTGGCAAAGTTTACATGAGAGTTTCTTTCATTCTTGGGCAGATTACTCTCTCTTTTTTTGCTTTTTTATAAGGAGGAAACCCTTGTTGTGTGCCCTACACAGCCATATTTTAGGGATCAGTGAATGATTTGGAAGGTCTACATCCAATATTGAGTTGTTCTATGGCTTCTTGTAATCAGGGCTTCATGTCTTAATTCCCAGCTATTTTCACAATCCTATACTCTGTTTTCTAACACACTATGGTTCTATACTGTACTATACTATTGGGTGTAAACTGTTATCAGTTGTAAATTTTCACCTTTTTCTCTTGTAGTCTTTCAAACTTTAACCAATTCTGACTTCTGTCTTTTCTTGGATGTTTTGTAGTTAATTCAAATAGTTCTTATATTTTGTTCAAAATTTCACTTTAAGTGGAGTGTTTGTCAAATCATGTTTTTGATCAGAGCATGGATCATCTTCTACTGCTTTCCCAGGCCACAGCAGAGAGCTGGACTGGAAGAGGAGCAGCAGGGACTAGCACTGATCCCCTTGTGCGATGACTTAGGTAGAAGTTTCGCCCACTATACCATAGCATGAACCCCAAACATTGAGATTTTTAATGCCTCCAATGTTTTGCTTTTTCTAGACTATCATAAATTTGGAATATAGCTATTTCAGATTTGTTTCTTTTACTTGGTAATATGTATTTAAGTTTCTTCCATGCCTTTTTGCAATTTGATAATTCATGACTTTAGTTCTGAATAATTTTTGCGTTGCCAGGTATAGTAGTTTTTATGTATTCACTTACTAAATGAATAAATTTACTTCCAAATTGAATACAGTTGCTATAACCATAAAGGTTCAGATTATTTGTATGGACATGGTTTCAACTCCTGTGGATAAATACCAAGGGGTTCTATTATTAAATTATATGGAAAAGTATGTTTTATTTTAGATGAAATTTTCAGGCTGTCTTCCAAAGTTGCATTCCCATAAGCCAGGCTGAGAGTTTCTGTTCCACCATATCTTCACCAGATTCGGTGCTATTAGTGTTCTGGATTTCAGCCATTCTAGTAGGTGTATATAGTCATCTAACTGTTTTAAACTCACACACATTTTATGGTTAATATGTAAATACCTGGTGATAGCATGTACTAAAAAAGACCTGGAGTATCTGGAATTTTTTGACAGCTTATATATAAAATATGTCACAACCATTTTGGAAAAATGTTTGCCACTTTCTGATAAAGTTAGATATATAGCTCTTCTACAATGCAGTAGTTCCCTAAGTAGTTATTTAGTGAAATAAAAAGATATCTTCACATGCAAAAACCCCACATGTATGTAAAGGCTTCCTTTTAATATTTTCCTCTATCAGGACACCACTAATAACAAAAATAAAAATACATTACCAAAATGCTACAAAATGCATGTATATGACATTGAAAAAAAGAAGCAAAAGAGTGGAGTCTAATGGGGACTACATTTTACTATGGGGATAAGAAATATTCTAAAATCACAATATGGTGATTTTTGAACACATATACACACATGTAAAAAGTTTTGAAATTCAACATTGATATATTGCCAGCATCGCAGCTCACTTGGCTAATCCTCTACCTGCGGCACCGGCACATGGGGTTCTAGTCCCGGTTGGGGCACCGGATTCTGTCCTGGTTGCTCCTCTTCCAGTCCAGCTCTTGCTGTCACCCGGGAGTGCAGTGGAGGATGGCCCACACCTGCACTCGCATGGGAGACCTGGAGGAAGCACCCGGCTCCTGGCTTCAGATCGGTGCAGTGCCAGTCATAGTGGCCATTTGGGGGGGGTGAACCAATGGAAGGAAGACTTTTCTCTCTGTCTCTCTCTCTCTCTCTCTCTAACTCTGCCTGTCAAAAAAAATTGATATAACTGGTTATATCAATAAAGCTGTTGAATAAGAATACTATATATATTATTTTACCTATATCATATTTATTATACATATTCATATTTATATTAAATATTCTACATGATTCATGACCTATTGCACTTGGTATGGATATTTCAGAATATATAAATTTTCCATCAATTATAAAATCAACTGTGTAACAATCTAATCATGGAAAAAAATGAAGAACTTAAGATTTGTAAAACTCTTTGTTGTTGATTCTCTATTTGTTATATTAGCCTATGTATAATCTCTACATTAAAAAATTTATACAAAATATATGACTGTGTGGAGGAATTTTTCTCCTATATCCAATTTGCTTGGCTAAGACTTTTCATCATGAAAGGATGTTACGTTTTATCAAATGTTTTCTCTGCATCTATTGAGATAATCATATGATTTTTGTTTTACAGTCTGTTAATATGACCTATCACATTGATTGATTTACAAATGTTGTACCATCCTTGCATATCAGGGATAAATCCCACTTGGTCTGGATGAAAATCTTTCTGATGCATTGTTGGATTCTATTGACTAGGATTTATATGAGGATTTTTGCATCTGTGTTCATCAGGGAAATTGGTCCGTAGTTCTCTTTTTCTATTGTGTCTTTTCCAAGTTTAGGAATTAAGGTGATGCTGGCTTCAGAGAAGGAGTTTGGGAGGATTCCCTCCCTTTCAATTGTTTTGAATAGCTTGAGAAGAATTGGAGTTAGGTTTTTTTAAATGTCTGGTAGAATTCAGCAGTGAAGTCATACAGTCCAGAACTGGATCCTTTCAACCCACTGAAGAGATGGGCCAAGTACTTAAAAGGATATTTTTCAAAAGAGGAAATTCAAATGGCCTACATGCAAATGAGAAAATGGTCAGAATCACTAGCTGTCAGGGAAGTGCAAATCAAGACCACAATGAGCTTTTACCTCTCCCCAATTAGAATGGCATCCAGGCCAGTGCCATGGCTCACTAGACTAATCCTCTGCCTTGGGGCGCCAGCACACCGGGTTCTAGACCCTGTCAGGGCGCCGGATTCTGTCCCAGTTGCCCCTCTTCCAGGCCAGCTCTCTGCTGTGGCCAGGGACTGCAGTGGAGGATGGCCCAAATGCTTGGGCCCTGCACCCCATGGGAGACCAGGAGAAGCACCTGGCTCTTGCCTTCGGATCAGTGCGGTGCGCTGGCTGCAGCGCGCCGGCCGTGGCTGCCATTGGAGGGTGAACCAACAGCAAAGGAAGACCTTTCTCTCTGTCTCTCTCTGTCACTGTCCACTCTGCCTGTCCAAAAAAAAAAAAAAAAAAAAAAAAAGAATGGCATCCAATACAATCCCGTTAAGATGGCATGTACCAATGTTATCTCACTAGCCAAGTGATCAATTTAAGTTCACAATTGATCACTCTGATAGGTCTAAGAGTCAAAGGGATCACACAAACAAGACTAGTGTCTGCTAATACTAACTGATAGAATAAAAAGGGAGAGAACGATCCAACATGGGAAGCGGGATACACAGCAGACTCATAGAATGGCAGATGTCCTAAATAGCACTCTGGCCTCAGAATCAGCACTTAAGGCATTCAGATCTGGCTGAAGAGCCCATGAGAGTATTTTAGGCGTGGACAGCCAAGACACTCTGGCCAAAAAAAAAAAAAAAAAAAAAAAAAAAAGGAGGACCTAAATGAAAGATCTCTGCGAGTGAGATCCCAGTGGAAAGAACGGGGCCATCAAAGAAGGAGGTACCTTTCTCTGAAGGGAGGAGAGAACTTCCACTTTGACTACGACCCTGTCAGAATAAGATCGAAGTCGGTGAACCCTAAAGGCTTCCATAGCCTTGGCAACTCATGACTAGAGCCTAGGGAGATTACTGACACCATAAACAAGAGTGTCAAATTGTTAAGTCAACAACAGGAGTCACTGTGTATTTACATCCCATGTGGGATCTGTCCTTAATGTGTTGTCCAATGTGAAGTGATGCTATAACTAATACTAAAGCAGTATTTTTACACTTTGTGTGTCTGTGTGGGTGCAAACTGATGAAATCTTTACTTAGTATATACTGAATTGATCTTCTGTATATAAAGATAATTGAAAATGAAAAAAAAAACCTGGTGTTAAATTGGAAATTGCATAGAAAATTAATTAATTTTTAAAAAATATAACATGTAGGATCTCTGTCTTTAATGTGCTGTACATTGTTATTTAATGCTACAACTAGTACTCCAACAGTATTTTTTCACTTTGTGTTGCTATGTGGGGGCAAACTGCTGAAATCTTTACTTAATATATACTAAACTGATCTTCTGTATATAAAGAGAATTGAAAATGAATCTTGATGTGAATGGAAGGGGAGAGGGAGCGGGAAAGGGGAGGGTTGCGGGTGGGAGGGAAGATATGGGAGGGGGGGAAGCCATTGTAATCCATAAGCTGTACTTTGGAAATTTATATTCATTAAAAAAAAGTTAAACAATAAATAAAAATTTTTAAAAAAGAAATTAGTTAACAAAAAAATGCTGGTGAGGGTGTGGAGGAAAGGTACCCTAATCCACTGTTGGTAGGATTATAAACTGATCCAGCACTGTGGAAGACAGTATGGAGATACCTTAGAACTCTGAAAATAGACCTACCACATGACCCAGCCATCCCACTCCTGGTTATATACCCAGAGAAAATGAAATGAGCATATGAAAGAGTTATCTGTACCCCCAACATTTATTGCAGCTCAATTCACAATAGCTAAGATATGGAATTAACCCAAATGTCTGTCCACTGAAAATTGGGTAAAACAGTGATAAAAAATGAAATCCTGTCATTTGCAACAAAAGAATGAAAATGGAAAACATTATATTTACTGATATAATCTGGTCCCAAAAATACAAATATCATATGTACTCCCTGATCTGTGGTAATTAATGGGGCACCTAAAAGGTAATCTATAGGAATGAAAATGGCATTTTGAGATTCAACGACTTTAGACATCCTGTGTCTCAACTATTTAGGAATAGTTTTTCTTTTTTTGCATACTATTTGTTGAACTCTTTATTTAGTATAGAGTTAATCTTATGTGTATAAAATTAATTGAAAATATATCGTAGTAAAAATAAGAGAGGGTGGAGAAAGAAGGGTGGGAGTGTAGCTGGGAAGGCAGGTAGAGTGGGAAGAACACCCATGTTCTTGAACTTGTATTTATGAAATACAAGAATTTTTTATACCTTAAATAATAGTTTCTGGGGAAAAAAAGAAAATATACAAAAGACTGATTTTTCTTTATGTTACATTGCATTTCTACATTACATGAGCAGATATTGTTCAACTGAATTATGAAGTAAGTATGTAACTTATTTTTTATGTCCAAGTATCAAATAAATGGGGGAAGCAAATGTATTTCATTGTTTCTTACCTTATGCACAATATCCTTCCCAAATTCTATGGTTGTGTTCCATGCTTTCTGATATGTCCATCTGTAGTTTGCACCATAAATCATTTTTTCCTCTCATTTCTCTGTTTTACAGTAATATATTGTGTAAGGAAGGGAATTCACTTTGAATACTGTGTTATAAGTTTATTTTGTCATTGTGCAAACATCATTGAATATGTTTTACACAATGCCAAATGACTACAAAACCACTAGGTGACATCCTTATGGGATCACTGTTGTACACGTAGTCCACAGTTCTCTGAAATATCATTATTCAGTGAATGACTATACTTCTCTAGGCAGGTAACCCTAATAGCCATTACAAGCAAGGCGTATGATTGTATATGTGTTTCATTTTTAATAAGCCAGTGTTCCACATTTGCGAATATTTCATAAATATGATCTCTATTAAAAGAAAAACATTAGATAAAATTAATGCAGTTCAAATGAGAGCAAAACAAAATTCATGAATGGGGAAGAACCCTTAACTAATATAGATTCAGAGAAGTCTACTTCACAATGTGGGCAGAAAATGTGCAGAAACACAGATGAGATAGAAGTGCCACTCTCTTGGTCACAGCTCAGTGTATGCCTTGTGTGGGCATGGTATGCTCAGTGGGTGGCCTGTGATTAACTTAGGCTCAGATTCTATGAATGGCCATGATGTAGCACTCAATCACCAAAATACACTCTTAATCTAGTCTTTCTGATTGTTTGCATAACAATTTAGGTTGTAGTTTACTATGTTAGGAATCAAAGGCCAGCTTGAATTTATTATCTCTCACAAATAAAATTTTTCTAATGTCATCTTACAATACATTGATTTACTTTTTTAAGTTTTTACCTCTGGTAACAATTAAGCTTCATTACTCTGTCTATTCTCTCGGGCCATAAATGGCAGAATTTCGATTTCTTACCAAGTTTTCCTTCTTGGAGGTAAATAAGTTGTAGAATCTCTTCACTCATGGTTAAGTCACACATGTCTCAACATCAAACCACACCACATCAAGACATTTGTTTGCCTTTTAGAGTTCCAAATACCATTGGCAGTAACCTAAACACTGATTTCAGTTCTTGGAATGCACAATGCTATGCTTTTCAATGTGGCATCTAGTGGCTACTCCTGCCTTCATTACTGACATCAGGCTGCAGAGTTCATCAAGCGCCATAGCTTGAAAAAGTTCAAATTCAATCAAATGAAATATGACATATTTCAGTCCTCATATAACATCAGCGGTGAGCTGTAATAAAGAATGTCACATCAGTTTTGGTGTTTTACACTGACTAGTTTTATACTTCACATCTCCCTTTTGATCTTCACTCCAATATCAGTGCAAACTGATAAGAAAGTCTGTGTGATCCTTTCTTTGGTACTAATAGGAAATGGAAATTACATGTGCAAACTTGCACCCACCCATACCCCTGCTCACCTAAAAACAAACAAACAAACAAACAAAAAAACAAATCTTCTTTTCTTTGTTTCTTCCACTATCTCTGGACATATTTTGCAACTGTTGTGCTCTTCCCAGAAAGTCTCATTATGTGAGGCATAAACTGTTTAAAGTCCTTTTGATATGTGTATGGCAACCCAACCAGATATGGAATTAGGGGCACATCCTACCTCTGCAGGTGACCATATTTATGCTATTATGTAAAGTTCCTATACCTTGAGAAAGAATATTGTATCTCAGTAGGAAAGAAAAATAAAGGTGTTTATTACATTTATAGTGCCAAATCTAGAGTCATTCTATTTTTTGCAAACATCTCAGTGCACTTGTACTTAAGTTCAATTAACTTTACTAATTAGTTTCCACTTTGCAATTAAGAACACTCAGGCAATGTAATAGAAAAGTGGTAAGGAGAAGTATACTTCTGCAAGGATAGAGATAAGGTAGAATATCATACTGTAGTACTGATGTTTACATTACTTGAAAAAATGTGTCATATGTGTTATATGTTGCCACTCTAATGTTGTGAAACGAAACAAACCACGTTTAAATTCAACACATAAGACAATATATATTTATTTGTCTACAGACAAATGTCTGTAATGAGTCAGAAGGAAGGTTGAATGGTAGATAATATGCAATGTTTCCAGCTGGGATGAGCTGACTCTCCCACACACATCCCTTAACATGTAACAGTTTTGCTTGGGCTTGCCCAAACAGCAGTCTTAAGAGAAGTTGCTACCACATAATTATTCCTGAGGTCTAGGTTCACAATTATTACATAAAAATGTTGGGTTTTTTGTTTTTTTGTGTGTGTTGTTATTAATACAAAGTATACAACCACTTCACAACTTAAGAGTGGAGAAATATAGTTTACTTTTTAAAATCTGTCATTGTTTTTGAGAGACAGAGTCAAATGGAGACAGAGAATTCCTACTGGTTACTTCACTCCTCAAATGCCTGCAATACCTAGAGCCAGGGACCCAAGCACACAAGTCATCACCCTCTGCCACCTAAAGTGTGCATTACTGAATGCATGAATTAGAAATGTAGTCTCTGGGACTTGAACCAGGCAATGTGATATGGAATGAAGGTATACCAAATGGCGAGTTACCACAGTGTCAGACGCCCAACCCTACTTCTTGATGAAAGTGTGTAAAGACTCACATTGCGAAACTGTGTATACATAAAAGTAAGGACTTTGAGTCAAATTTTTGACAAATCTTCCGTGTTTATATTGCATATAAACTAACAGAGAATATTATACATTGAAATGTAATCCCCCATGCCCTGTCCTCAAAAACTTGGAAATAGCAGTGTCTTCTTAAATTTGAAACGTAGGAGATGAGTATATACCTATTGACGGTCTCCTTGAGTACATAAAATGACCTGCATATGAGAATAAGTCTTGACATTAACTAATTTATTGATTACATAAACCAAATAAAAATTTTTCATTGAAATGTAATTTGAGAGAGAAAAAAAGGACACAAATGAGAGGCAATAAATTAACATGACATTCTGAGAAGGGGCATTATTGGCCCACTCATTTAAACCTGTCTACTGCTTGAAGGAAGCATATGCAGCAGCTTTTGAGTGCCATAGTTTGCACTGCTTGCCAATTTTTGTCATGTTCTGGCATCATAGTTCATAAGTATTGCCAGATGGCCAAGCAAATATGGTACAGCATTACTCTCAGCATGTTTCCTGGTGGTTTTCCAGCCAATATCTTCTTCCTCAGTTGCCACAATGTTGTTCTGCTCAGGTATTCTGACATTACTCTCTGGGAATTCATCTATTTCCCCAGTGGTTTTTTACTATTAGAGTGTAATAATGACTCAAAATGATCAATTAACATGCTATTTTCCAACTTAGTACATTGTCACAAGCTGTTTCCTTTTCTTGGGATGCCTTAATATCTCTTTCCTATCTGAATAACTATGGCTTGCATTTTGAAATTAAACACAAGAATCATTATCAACGAGACAAATCCTACAGCTATGTTTGTAAGTTAGAACTTGTACCCTGATCACATACTCCCATAACTCCTATGTTTACTTCTGTTGCACTGCCTATTTTTGCTGGTTTACTAAATGTTTTCAGTACTATAACATAAATTGCTTGAAGAAAAGACCTCATGGCAGACGCAGTTCAGAACATATATTTATGTAATAGGCATATCACTTTTTCATAAAATATTTTAATTGTTCAATTTTTATGATTATTTAAATGATTTCTCAAAATTTGCTATTGATGACTACAGGGGTTTTTTTGTTAGATTTTTTTAATTTATTTATTTGGAATTCAAAGTTACAGAGACAGGGAGACACACAAGCACACACAGAGAGAGGGATAGAAAGAGAGAGACAGAGAGAGAAAGAGAAACCTTACATCCACTGGTTCACTCCCCAAATGGTCACAATGGCCAGGGTTGGGACAGACTGAAGTCAGGAGCCAGGAGCTTCATCTGGGTCTCCAACATGGGTGTAGGGACCATGTTATGCTGCTTTCCCAGGTACATTATTAGGAAGCTGGATCAGAAGTGGAGCAGCCAGGTTTCAAGATGGCACTGATTTGAGAGGTTTGTATTGCTGGCAGAAGCTTTACCTTTTACACAGCTCCAAGCCTCGTGACCAGAGATTTTTAATGGCTTCACCACACTAATCTTCGGGAATTTTTTTTTTTTTTTGTATAATAAAAGATGCCTAGTAACTTACTAAGTCTAGAACATAAAGATTTAGAATCAATTATGTAAATAAATGAAGATAATTCAAATCAATCACCATTTAATGTAATTTTCCATGGAAGTTACTATGTATCTTCTTGATGTTTGACTAATCTGGATTTCAAAATAAGAAGATAGTGAACTAAAACTGCAGAACATTAAAAAAAATTCAACCTCTGCTCTGAATATTATGGTACATCCTATATTCAAAATTTGGGTCAAACATGGTTTATATTTGGTGGCTTCTTTTATTCAAGCAATAAATAGATTTTTATTTATTGTTAATTTGAGAGCGAGAGAAAGAAAGAAAGGCAGAGAGACAGAGAGAGCTTCCATCCTCTGGTTCACTCCTCAAATGGTCACAATGGCCAAGACTTGACCTGACCCTTAGCCAGGAGCAATTAATTCAATCTAGGTCCTCCTCCCACATGGGTGATAGGAACCCAATTACTTGAGTCCCCATTAATGCCTCCCATAGTCTGCACTGGTGCAGAGCTGGAGTCAGGAGTCAAAGCCAGGAATCAAACCCAGGCACTCCAATTTGGTACACAGATGTCTTAAATGCTAGACTAAATGTCCACTCCCTTGATATTGTTTTAATGCAAAACTCTCTCCCTCTTTCTCCATCTCTCTCTAAAAATATATTTTATGAACATATATATATATATATCCCCCTCTACACATGTATATATGTGTACATATACATAGCTTTCTTTTGTGTAAATGTGTGTGTTTCAGTGTACATATATGTATTTAAACAAAGACAGGGAAAATGAATTAAAAATGGAAGTACATTTAACCAGTGTACATGATTTCTTCTTCAAATATTCTAATGCATTTAGTTTGGTATAAATTCTATAAATATAAATTCATTTTTATAAGTGACTTTTAAGCCATATTTTATCTACATACAATACTATACAGAATATTTTAATTATGACATACACACATAATTTCTCATTATGAAAGTCTCAGTATACCTATGGATGGTTTAATGTTGGATCTCTAAATGTAGTTTTTAGTATAATACATTTTTTAATTATGATTAGCAAAAAGTAATTATGTGTTTTATTGATTCTCTCCTTTCTCTCTCTCTCTCTCTCTCCCTCTCCTACCTTTCCTTCTTTCTTCCCTCCACCCCTTTGTCAGTGGTGATTCAAGATTTCATATGTCCTTTGGTAAAATTTTTTGAAAAGTAGACACACCAAATTAAAATTTCAATATTTTAAGAATTTTATTTATGTATATCAGATATGAAGTAAAATATATGGACTTAACGTGTACAACTTGGGAATAGACATTTAGCTTAGTAATTAATATGCTGGCATTCCACTTAAGAGTCTTTCAGTTCAGTTCTCAGATCTGGCAGCTGATTCCAGCTCCTCACTAATACAAGGCCCTGGAAAGTAGCAGCAATGGTTGAAGCAGTTGTGTCTCACCTCCTAGGTGGGAAGCTTGGATTATGTTCCCAGCTCCCAGCTTTGGTCTCAGCCCAGGCTTGGCCATTGCAGGAATTCGGGGAGTAAATCAGCAGATGAGAGCTCTCTCCCCCTCCATTTCGCTGTCATTCAATTAAATAAAGAGAAAAAATTTTGACAAATGTGTCCATGAAGTCTTAATAATCAAGATAGCGAAGTTTTAAACACTTCCAAAAATGTCCTTGTGGTGCTTTGCCTTTCAACAGTAATCTAAAACAAAACTTTACATTACCTACAGTGTATGGCTGGATTCTTTCCCTCAGTGTAATTATTTTAAGATTTATCCATGTTGTGATATTTAACCACATTGCATTATTTTTATGTTACTCTGTATGTGAGACATTTTCTTTATCAATTCATCTGCTACTGGACATGTGTTATTTCCAATTTTTGGCTATTACTAACAATGCTGGTATAAACCCTTTTAGGGCTTGGGTAAACAGGTCTATTTTTTCTTGGATAAACAACTGGGAAGTGTCATAAGCTATGCGATAAGGTATGTTTTACTTTTTTAGGAAACCAGTATATGATTTTCCAAAGTGATGAGATGACCATATATTCGCATTACAAATGTATGAGCATTACAGTCTCTCCATGTACCTATCAACACTTGGTAAGGTGAGTTTTTTTTTTTTTTTTAATTTCAATAATTCCAACAATGGTGTACTAAGTAATCACTGTGATTTTAATTTGCATGTTCATCAAAACTAATGATATTAAACATAATTATGTGTTTGTTTGCCATTAGTTTATATTTTTGTTTAGTTACCTGTTAAGATATTATCCCCCATTTGTGTGAGAACTTTTTTTTTGTTTGTTTTCTGTTGCATTCTTATAATTAAGTTTAGAGAATCTATTTATGTTATGAATATGTGTTTTTTACTAGATACAAATATACCTTGTAAATTATTTCTACCTGTCTGAGTTCAGCTTTATCATTCTGTAGCAATATGTTACAACACAAAGGGCTTTTATTCTTTGAATTAAAAAAAATTCATCAACAGCACAGGGTTGATATACATGGAACACAGAACATTCATCATGATATCCTTCTCAAATCCTGATATCCTCACCAGTCCATTTTCTTCTTCACCATAATGTAATGATTGGCTTTGCAATTATCTCGAGGAATTTACTTGCATTTAGAGAGGAGTGACAACCCAAATGGACACCAGTTCGAGACCCAGCTGCTCTACTTCCAATCCAGTTCTCTGCTATGTCCAAGGAAACTAGTGAAAGATGGCCTAAGTGCTGGGACGCCTGCACCAGTGTGGGAGACCCAGAAGAGGCTCCTAGCTTCTGACTCCTGGCTTCATACAAGTCCAGATCCAGCTGTTGTGGCCATTTGGGGGGTGAATCGGAGGATGGAAGGTATGTCTCTCTCTCTCTCTCTCTCTCTCTCTCTCTCTGCCTCTGCCACTGCCTCTCTTTAACTCTGCCTTTCAAATAAATAAATGAATCTCAAAAAACAAACAAACAAAAAACGGCTGACAGCATCACTTTATTTAATCAACAGCTTGGCAAGTTAAAACAAAAAAAAAAAAAAAAAAGAAAAGAAAACACAAATAGGACATTATCTCCTGGAACAGGAAATCAGAAATATATTTCTGTGGAATATGAATTAATAAATGGACAGATTTATTTCTTTCAGCACTTTAAAATATTGCAACATCACCTTGCATTGGTCCTCATGAGCAATATGCTATTATTCTGACATGTTTTTCTTTGTGAAAAATAAGCATTTTACTTAATACAGCTTTAAAATTTTTAAATTTATATTATTTTAAAGATTTAATTATCTTGTACCTTGGTAGAGTTTTAGACATGTCTCTTCCTTTAAGGTTTGTTAGATTCTTTGGATCTAAGGGAATGTATTTTTTATCTTATGGAAATTTTTCAATCCTTATTTCTTCCTCATTTTTAATAGAGATTCATTTATTTATTTGAAGGCACACTTCTAAACAGGCAGAAGCAGCGAAAGATAGAAAGAGAGAGAGAGAGGTCTTCCCTCTGCTGGTCCACTCCAGATGGCTGCAAAGGCTGGAGCTGTGCCAATTTCAAGCCAGGAGCCAGGAACTTCTTCTGGTTCTCCCACATGGATGCAGGGGTCCAAGCACTTGGGCCATCTGCGGCTGCTTTCCCAGGCCATAGCAGAGAGTTGGATCAGAAGTGGAACATCTGGGACTTGAACCAGCACCCAGATGGGATGCTGGCACTACACACTGTGGCCTTACCCACTGCCACAGCACCCACCCCCAATCATTGTTTCTTGAATTTTTTATTACTGTTTGTTTCTCATATACCTCGGAGACTCAAATTGCATGCATGTTGTGTCTAATACCTTAGGTCTTAATTTTTAGAATCATTTTGGATAGATGCTCTTGCAATATTTTTTTAAAATCACCAGTCTTCTGATCTGATGGAATGATTTCATTCCATCTCAAACCACAATCAGTGTATTTTTCATCTCAGACAATATTTATTTCATCTGTAAATGTTTGATTTAGCACTTCTCTCTGTCTTGTATAACTCTAACTTCTTAACATGTAAACCTTAGAAATAATTACTGTATTCATAGGTCCATGTCTATAATCTTTAATATCTGTGTCAATTTTGTATTGAATTTCTGAGTCAATTTAAGTTGATTAATTTTGTCTCCATCATAGGTCAGATTTTCCCACATATTTAGACACCTGGTAATTTTTTCATTAAATATCAAACACTATAATTTTATGTTCTTGAAATGTGTCTGTGAAAAAAGTTATCACCTGGAAACATTTGAAACTTTTTGATTCTTATCTGTAAGGTTTATTAGTTTAAATGAGAGACTTCTTTATTTTAAAGTTAACTATTTTCTATTACTGCTGCAAAATTCTTCTCTGTATTCTATGCAGTGCCATATATATTATGTGGCTTTCTAATTTAGCTAATGAGAACACGTTGCTGACAGGCTCATGTAAGCGTTGGCCAATGTTTCCCTTAATGCCTTCAGAGAATTTTTTTTCAACTTTTCTTTTTTTTTTTTTTTTGTATGTGTGGTTTCCTTGTACTTCCATCACTATTCTATTGAATACTAAAATTGGATATTCTGCAGCTCTTTGGAGTTTTCTCTCAGTGTCTCTTTCTTTACTTTTCTCTCTCTTCCCAGCTGTCTTTTTTTCCAATCCTATGAAATCTTGGTATTTTGCACATTTCAGATTTCCACCTCCATATCCTTATGCCAAGAGGTCTATCAGTATTGATCTAGGTTCTTCTTCCAAGTACAACAGCCTACAAACTCGTTAAAAGAAGTAAGCTAGGCTAACAAAGAAAACCATAATCGTTTTCCATTTGCAGATCGGTAATATTTTTAAGTTGATATACAAATTCTTTTAAAAATTTTCATGTTTTTGTGTGCCTTTTTTACAAGGTGATGATTGTTTCAGATGAAAATATAAAACTAGTTTCTTCCTAGAAGTTGGGATGGTAGAAAGAAAAGATAGATAAACTAACATTAAGAAAAAATCGATGAATATTGATTATTTTCCAGGAAGAAGGATTAACTTGAGATTTATGATCATCAATTTAAAATGAGAGTCCTTCAGTGTGCTTAGATATTTTTCCCCAAGTTTAATTGTGCAAACACAGTTCTAAAATAAGCAAGATAGAATCTATAAAGTTATAGTTGTATTGAGAATACGGAGAAGCAAAAGACATACCCAAGGGCCAAGAATATAATAAGGAAGTTATTAAATATTAATCACATAATTTATCATTGCTAATGAGAAGAGCTAGAAAATCAGACATTTGACATACAGTAAAAATATGGTAGAAATAAAAGATTGTATTAATAACTTGGTGAAGCCAAAGTGTATCAAAGCTGAAGCATTAAGGCAGAAGACAGAGGCAATGGTTCAAGAGTCGGATAAAATTAATCTTTAAAGCAGAGTAGAGGACAAAATGGCAGTGGAGAGTTAAGATAGAACTGCATTTGCTAAAATAACAGTGAACAAAGGGAATTGGACAGAAATAAGAATGGATGCTGTGAGACTTGGAGGATAAGTGAAACTCTGAGGGTCAATAATTTACTGATACAGTAGGAGTTGATTTAGGGCATAGTTAGGAAGCAGGGTCAGGAAATGCCTAAAGCTGGCAAAAGATGATATTGACACCCCTAGTTTCCTTCTCAGCTTCCATTTCACACCTAGGGACAGACAGAGAAGTACTTGAAAGACAACTACTTTAGAATGCTGCTGGATAGGCAGAGTCCTCAAGAGGAGCTCGGTTTGCTTTGGAAGAAGAAAGTAAAAGAAGTGGTTGGAGAATTAGCTGAAAATCTAGAGTTTCACTGATAATGAATTGTAAATCCCAGAAGGCACAGTAGAGAAGATCCAAGAATTGGAAAAAACTGAAAGGACATAAAATAAAATATGTGAAGGATGTCTCTAAATGATTGAGATATCATATTGATCTTGTGGCAAACCCCAATAGGAAAATGATAGGCACAGCAGAGGGCCATGTAGTTTTGAAGCACAGCCATTCTCTATTCAACAAGTAAATATACTTCTTTTGAGAAATAGCTGCTTACTTGCTGCTGGGTCCAGGTGGAGACTAAGTACTTGACCACTGGATACCAATTAACACTGTTACTTGACCAACTTGATGGACTTTGCATGTTGGTCCTTAATAATTCACTGAGGTATAAGTGAGGACAAAATCCAGAACAAATCTAGATAATACTAACCACATCAATAAATAACCTCTAAAAGTTCTTACTGGAAGAAGGCAATTTATAACATACACAACACTGCTTACTCTGTAGAATTCTGTTAACCTTCTCCTCAGCTACTCTAGCCCATACTTAATGAGCATATGGAAAAAAAAAAAGAAAGAAAAAAGGTCTGTAAGGAAAAATGGGGGCCACGCCTCACTGACCACTTAAGCTACTATCCTTCCTGTGTGCCCCAAATTTCACCAGCAATTGTGTCACATGTGTTCTCAATTTAGAACTACAATCTAAGTGTTTAGCAAGTAAGTTAGAGTCTTCCCACTGTGGAGAGTGCCATAAAGTTTCCCTGCAAAAATAATTGAAAATGTAAGTTGTGTTTGCATTTTGTAATATTTTAGCCCTCTTTATTTGTGTTTTTTTTTATTTTTTTTTATTTTTGACAGGCAGAGTGGACAGTGAGAGAGAGACAGAGAGAAAGGTCTTCCTTTTGCCATTGGTTCACCCTCCAATGGCCGCCGCGGTAGCGCGCTGCGGCCGGCGCACCGCGCTGTTCCGATGGCAGGAACCAGGTGCTTCTCCTGGTCTCCCATGGGGTGCAGAGCCCAAACACTTGGGCCATCCTCCACTGCACTCCCTGGCCACAGCAGAGAGCTGGCCTGGAAGCGGGGCAACCGGGACAGGATCGATGCCCCGACCGGGACTAGAACCCGGTGTGCCGGCGCCGCAAGGCGGAGGATTAGCCTGTTGAGCCACGGCGCCGGCCTTTATTTGTGTTTTATAATGGTATAGATATTGGTCACAGTAGAACAGAGTAGTCTTCTATGGAAATTGTACACCAAGACTTCTTTTCAATTTATCACATTTAAATATGAATTTTTTTTTCTATTTCACAATTCAACTCAGATTTCTTGGCTATTCATTATGTATCTCCTATAAGCAAACTCAGAAATACATCTTTCCTCCATTCTTATGTCAGCATAGTCTTAAACAATTATCCCAAGAAACAAGTGCTCCCAACAGCAGATAGGAAAAATAAATTGGGCCATATTGCACCATGTCCTACTAGCCGTAATACACACCTATAATCCAAGCAATATTACAAAAGACTGAGTAATTAATCTTTCTGTATGCTGAGTGATAAAAATGTTAAAAAAATCAACTGATTAACTATAGTATTGTGTATACTACAAGCCATCTTTCCTTCCACAAAATAGAGACTAACCTATCATGTTTTTAAATTGCATTGACTTTGTTTACTTTAATTTATTACAATGTATAACAATATTAGTAACAGTAAATTTTACAACTCATCACAAAAATAACAGAATATAAGACAGAATAGAATGTATCTATAGGCATAGTGGATATCAGTTAGTGATACTATTCATTTGAAGCTACAGTAATCCATAAGGCCTTGAAAAATGTCCTTTAAAGATGATTAAATTCAGCCAGTGCTGTGGCTCACTTGGCTAATCCTCCGCTTGCGGCGCTGGCATCCCAGGTTCTAGTCCAGGTTGGTTGGGGCGCCGGTTTCTGTCCCGGTTGCTCCTCTTCCAGGCCAGCTCTCTGCTGTGGCCCTGGAAGGCAGTGGAGGATGGCCCAAGTCCTTGGGCCCTGCACCCACATGGGAGACCAGGAGAAAACACCTGACTCCTGGCTTCGGATTGGTGCAGCACCGGTTGTAGTGGCCACTTGTGGTGTGAACCAATGGAAAAGGAAGACCTTTCTCTCTGTCTCTCTCTCTCACTCTAACTCTGCCTGTCAAAAAAAAAAAAAAAAAAAAAAAAAGCTGAATCAGCAAGTAGTAATCTTAAAATCAAAAACTCCCAGATTTCACTGGTGAATTCTAGAATATACTTATAGAAGAAATTGGACTTTTTCTCTACAATTGCTTCCAAAAAATAGAGGCTGTAGGAAACATCTCAATTCAGTTAGAATTTTTCTAAGATCAAAACCAGATAAAGACATTACAAGAAAGGAAAACCATAAACCAATATATCTCATAAACACAGACACAGAACTCCTCAACAAAATATTAGAAAAATCAAATATGACCGTATACAAGAAGTACCCCACAGTATTACTAAATGTGATTTATTCCAAATTTCGCAAGTCTGATTCAGCATTAAATATCATATTTATCTGTAAACACCAAATTATTTGGAAGTAAAGTGTTATTATTTTTAATAATAATGTTTTAAATGTTAAAATATGAAATATTAATATATACTACCATATGAATCAACCTTGAAAATTTATTTTAAGTGTAGGTAGCCGGTCACATATGATCAAATACTGCTTGACTCCATTAAATGAAATGTCCATTAGAGTCAGATACATAGCAACTGAAATACAGAGTAATTGTAGTAATGATTATAATATTTTGGGAGATGGGATTGATGAAACTATTCCAATACTGGTTAATAGTGGTGTTTGCACAGTTCTCTCAGTATGGAAACTCACCAGAGTGCCCTGTTTAAAAGATATATTTTATTACTTATGTCAATATGACTGTCATGTAAGATGAACAAAGCGAGGAAGGAAGGAAGGAAGGAAGGAGGAAAAGAAGGAAGGAGGGAGGAAGGCACAAGCATAATTGCATATACCTCCTGTTATGTGCATCTGTAAATAGTTCTTTCAAATATATGATATATCATAATAAGAAATAGCTAATTTAGCATTGTTTTCCCCATTGTACAATCATTTCATGAATTTGTTTGTTTTAGGGAGAATAATGGGCCCTCAGTGATGTTCACTTTCTAATCCTTGGTACTAGTAAATCTGTTAATCTACACAGCACAGGAAGTTCAGGATCAGGTTAAGGAGTTTAAATAGGTGGATGATCTAGAATAATACCTTGATTCACTCATCACGACATAATAACAAGAACTCTTATCAGTGAGAATTGAAGGCACTGGAGTCTGAGAATGGGAGATATGATGCAGGAAGCAGAAGTCAGTGGAACACAATTGTTATTATTCAGTACGGAGGAGGGGCTGCAAACCAAGGAACACAAACAGCCTTTGAAGCTGATAGGACAAGGACGCAAGTTCTTTTCAGAACACATCCCTGCTAACACATTGATTTTAGCCCAGTGATATCCATGTTGGACTTCTGATTCTGGAGTTAAAAAATAACATATTTGTTTAAGGCCATTAAGCACGAAGTAATTTTTGGTAACTTTTTTTCCTAGAAAAACAATAGGAACTAATTAATAGTACACATTTGGAGATATACAAAAGTACCTCAAATTGTTGTTGCAAAAATAAAAAGTTTATTTAAGGCAATGGATTTTGAAATGCATGCATTGGTTTTTCATGATACGCATATTTACTAACTTTTGAAGACCCTTTGTACTTGATGATATGAATTAATTTTATATTGTGTACAAGAATAGAAGTTAGCTCCCCTTCATAAGCTATTACATCTTCTCAGATTAGAAACCACTCCCTTTATATTTGCACACTTCAGGTTGAGTTCTGGGGGGGGGGGGGGTGTCACATAAAAATGTGCATTCAATTCTTGCTGGAAAGCCCAAGGGGAGTATTTCAGGTATGAAAAACTAAGACTTTCTCCGAAAAAAAAAAAAAAAAGTCCTACATAATGTACTCTTATGGTGAGACTCCAGTGAAAAGAAGTGACCACCAAAGAAGGAGGTACTTTTGTATGAAAGGAGGAGAGAACTTCCACTTTGCAAGCTAGTAGATCCAAAATGCTTCCATAGCCAAGGCAGCTCATGTCAAGAGCCTTGGGTGATCACTGATGTCATACATAAGGGTGTTATTTGTTAAATAAACAACAAGAGTCACTGTGCACTAACTCCCCATGCAAGACCTCTGTTCCCAAAGAGTTGTATCATGAGATTTAATAGTAAAACTTGTTCTCAAGAATCACTTCCGTTTAGAGTATTAAATGGAAGATGTTATTAAATCTCATAAGTTATAGTTACATCTAAGAGCTCACAAAAGATGTATCATCCTTAGTCTCTTGAAAAACAATTGTTTCTAAAAGGAAAGAAGGGGGAGGAAGGAAGGGAAAAGAGGAAGGAATAAAAAGTGAAATCACCTTCAAGAAGCAACAAAATAGAACAGCCCTTGTCTAGACTGTTGAACAGTTCTCTTAGTTTTTTTATTCCATTGTTTCTTTTTTATTTCTTTTACTTTCTCATACTAAACAGAAGGAGGATGAAGAGGGGGGAGTGGGTGGCAGAGGGGGTATGGTGGGACGAATTACTAGGTTCCTGATGTTGTACTTAAGAGATACATACAAATAAAATAAATAAATAAATAAAATATATAAATAAATATGTGGATTTGCACAGAAGCAAAATAAATCTTATGTGGAATGCAAGGAATCACTGTTAATTGACTATATTTGTTTTCATTAAAATTTTTCAGTATACAAACAGGTTAAAATATGTTCATAAGAAAAAGCTGCATTTATTTTGAACTTTGGTTTTCAGTGTAGTGATCTCCCCAACACTGCCCCATTATTATGCAATTTTCCTACACATATATAGATAATCATATCTAATTATTTTTAGAAATAGTTATGAATAATTTTAAAGTGTTTAAAAACAAAAAAATCAATTGTATATTATCAATTTAATATATTTGGATGAGGGTAAAAACATTTATCAAGGTTTGAGTGTGAAAAATAGCTTGGATGTTTTAGTGTTTACAATTAAGCTTTACATTTTTGCTTGGTATTCAAAATTGCATCTTTTTCTCTTGATAGCTGAATTCAAGTTCACAATCTCATTTACATTGAAGGCAAGGGGAGAAAAAAGACTTCAAAGCTGGTAAATTAAGGTCACTTTCAGTCAACCCAAGATTTAGGGTGAGATAAATTCATGCTTCTTCATTGCCACTTGTGTTCTTTCACTGGGAAGAAGAGAGCTATTAATCATATTGTCATCAGGGGCATTGTCTCTGGGCTTGTATAAATATAACTTCTCATGACCAGTCTGCAATACCGGACTTATCACCTCTCTATCCACTGTGATGTACCCAGCCTGTGACTTGTCATTGATTCACAGTGGTCTTTCAGGGAAACTCAGATTCTACTTGCCCATCACTTGTTTCCATCTTTTTTCTTTTATTTTTAATCTAGATTCTGCCTTCAGGTATTGACTGCATTGCTTGCTTTTCATTTCTATGTTGCATACCCTAATTTGCTTGCATAAATGCATTGTTTGATTTTTCTCAGTGTTAGTGATGTGTATCTGTGTGTTGGGGAATGGTATACACAGGATAAGATTGCTGACTTGCTGGCTGTATAGCATTTCATCTTCCTCCTGCATGTTCCCCCTTAGTAGTTTGTTTTGCTTTGTTTTCCTTTTCATAAAATATTAGCCACATTTTGGGTCTTGATGTTTAAAAGGAGCCATTTGAAAATAAAAATAAAACAAAACATCCTTTTTCTCTCAACCAAATTCTTTTAAGCATAATTGATTCAATTAAGTACTTAGCAAAAGTGAAATTGAAACTCAAGCTGATCCTGCTCCCTGAAGCAAAGACTGAAATTGATTCAATTGGAAGAGAGTTATGGAACAACTAGGACAACTAAAAATAGTGGGAACTAAAACACAGCAGTTGGTATTCTAAGATCAAATATTCCAACAAAAACAAGTATTGAAGGTGAGGCATATAGTTTTGGGGGTGAACATGAGTATTTAATTTTAACATAAGCTTATCATAACATTGGTGAACTCAATACTATACATCATTTTGCTTCACTCATTTTGCTGTTCAATTGCATTACGGTGAATTATCTGGCATCTAAACAGTATTTTAGAATCTGTTCTTTTGTGCTTTCTAATTGTGTGATGCTATGCAAAATAATTATTCATTCTAAGCCTTAGTATCTTCATCCATGTAATGGAAACACATCAGAATTTGTAGAATTGTTGTATAAAATGAAGCAATCTGTATAAATACAGATGTAAGACTATTAGTATGCTAGTTGGCTATCGTTACTATTACTGTTAGTATAAATATACTGGAAATGAAAAGATCACTCTATAATTTCCAATATGTTGATGTCTTTAATACATAGATTTTGTGAAAATTTGTTTAATGAGCTTTCTATTAATTTTCTGGTCATGTTTCCTATCATTTTACTATTATAGCATTTCCAGGGATCTTAACAAAGTGAAGAATGTTATTTGAACAGAACAGATCACAATGTACTAAGGCTTGCACAGAATTAAAGAAGGACATAATGTCTGTCCCTTGTTTTTTCATTTGCAAAAGCAACATGAGAACAGCATTTATCAACATTACTGGTTTGGTTGAAATAAATATATTGCTTAGAGAAGTGGGGAAACAATCTTCTTTTTTCACTTCAAAGCATTATTTCTCTGTAAAAAATTTTTGAGTCTTTTGATAAACCAGCTATACAAATTAAAACTATTTTTAACTTCTAAAAAAATTTAGAGAAAAGGGTAATTTACTGAAAATTTTAGTAATCAGTAAAATAAACCAAAGAATGAAATGCAACTTTTCTAGAGTGGTAAAGTGTTGTAACTCAAGATAAATAATTAAATATTTCATAAAGCACCTTTTAAACATTTTCTGTATTTTGTATTTTAAATATATGTTCCATTTAATTTGTTCTTGATTGAAAAGACAGAAACTCAATACAGTAGATTATATGAGGAATTTTTAATGTAGAATAATTCAAGAAGAGAAATTTCCCATTCTGTATAATTCGTAGTTTTCAGTGAAAAATAAAACTGTGAGAAGGAAATTGAGAAAAATAAATGTTTAGAACCGATATATACTCTCAAAGTACTATTAAGGTTTTTAGTTTTGTTTTTTGTTGAATACATATAGCACTTAAATTTTATTAATATATATTCTACTGCTTTTAAAAAAATCTTCTGAAAGCTTCTTTTTTAGCATATGGTTATATATTGCTTATTTTATATTGGGAATTTTTCATTAACATTATTTACTATTTCTACTGTATTTCTAACTCTAGCTTTGCATTTTATTTACAAGAAAACCATATTCCTACTGTCAGGTCTAAAACTCTACCAAAACTTCTTCTAGTCAGTTTGAAGACCATCGGATACTTTGTTGGTTATTATGAAATCATATGATACTACATTTTATACTTGCCTCTTAATGCATATTCTCAGCTACCTCCCAGAGCCTGTTACAAATCTTGTCAAACACATAAGTAGATGATGCTACCTCACCCATGAGGCAAACTCTTGTCCCTGTTTTTGTTTCTTCTTCCACAGTGCCAACAGTCTGTTATTATACCAGCCTATTTTTCAAAGCACTGCTACATCCATTGAGTGTCTGAGCTTAAACTATTGTCTGCTATCAAATCTTACCATTAGTAGTAGTAGAAAACACGTTTTTCTAGTCTTGCTAGCAGCCAAGAAGAACAGTGTAACGATCTTTTAATTAAATGGATGTTAAAAATAATATTATTAGAGAAAAATAATATTATTAGAGAAAATGTCTTGAAAATATGCAACATGCTCTTTATTTATTTGCTTTTACTTCATACTCCTAGAAGCATGCTCAACTATTCTATAATATAACACATGAACAATCTTCTATCACCTAATGTATAGTAGTGCAGAAGGACAAAGTAAGACTGAGTTTTTGAATGACCTAAAAGAAAAGAAGAAAAAGAATGTCTTACACTGAAGTCCCTTTAATATCAGACATCTGTGCCATAGTTCTCTAAGCTGCAGGTAAAGTGATTGAACTGATATCTTATATCACATTTACTTTTTAGGTTTCCACTGCCCTTGGTTTCTGAATGACCATAGTCCAACCAGTTTTGTAGGCCCTTGTGGACACTCTCACTAGATCACCTGAACACTTGTGAACCTCACTATGCCTGCATGGACTATGACCCAGTTTCCTGGGTGCCGCTCTTCATTTTTACCTGTTTGCCTATGAATTTTCCCAATGACTGCCATTCAGGTGTTTTCATGCTTGCCCTATAAATTCTCATTTCTGAAGCTTCCCAGTGGTTAAATGAAAAGATTGCTAATCTTTGTTTTATTGAATTTTATTTTTTTATTTAATGTGTAACATTGTGGTTTATCAGTGAGGGGACATTTTGCTTACTGGATTCTATTAGGAATTAGAACTAAATAGCTATTTCAGCTTTTGTTCCCAACCTTCCTTTCCTTAGACATCAAACATTGATCCTAAGAAGCAGAAATGGTGAGGAAATCATTGTATAATCAGATTACCGTTTCTTCCTAGCACCTGATATCTTATGATTGAGTCCAATTTTCCATAGAATGAGTTGTCTCCCAGGGTATATAATGAATTTTATTGACACCAACACAACAGTCAGATAGGAACAGGACTATCTTAATATGGTTTCCATCCGAGTACAGGTTTAGGTTCAAACAAAGAATCCTACCAACTAAGTAGCTCTACTACTAAGAACTTTTATATCTTTAAACAACTAGGGCTAGAAATGCTAAACTCTTCAGTGCTCACTAAATGACTGCTACTCTAGAGTTCAGGTAAGCCACATGACAGTCCTACTAGCTGATAAATACTTCATCCAAATCTTGCACTGAAGAATAAAGAAAAAGATGACTGGTCAAATTGGTAGCCATTAGGCTCACTGGGGCCAGCTGCTAAACCACAGCTACTGTATATCTTGTGTTCCATAAGTTGTAACTCCCAGTGAGGAAAATGATAGCATGGCAGGTTTCCTTGTGTTAGCACCAACTTCGACTCCTCATTCCAGACTCCTAAATGTCTGCTATATTTTTCTCCCCTATGATTCTATATTTGCATGTAGTATCCAGTCCTTTCTTCAAAAAAGGGTCAGAGACTAATTATTACATATAGTTGTGGTAGCATTACAAAATATTTTAAAGTTTATTTATTTATTTTACTTATTTGAAAGACAAAGATATATATATATGTATATACATATATACATATATATATATATATATATATATATATATATAGAGAGAGAGAGAGAGAGAGAGAGAGAGAAACTTTCATTCATTGATTTGTTTCCCCAAATGCTTGCAAAAGCCAGGACTGGAGCTGATGGAAACTAGAGCCCAGAACTCCATTCCTGAGCCATCATCTACCAGGGAGTTGGATCAGAAATAGGCTGGACTGAATCACAGGCACTCTAATATGGGATTCCAGTAATGTACTTTTTTTTTTTTAAGGCTACACAAATAACTCACTTTTAGACACCTTTTAAGTAGCAGATCTCCTCTGTGCATCAGGGCACCTTGATTGCACTTAAAGTCTTGTTACACACTAGGGTAAATACACACCTCTGTGACAGCTGAAAACCTCCACCTAGTTTTTGTCTCATAAATATTATGAACACCAGTGAAACTGCATACTTTGATTTGAAGCCATTATCATCTGTCAGTTCCAGTTTATAGAGAAAAAGGACACAACTAAATCTCTAAGTGATGACTTTGTCCACATCATCAGTGAATTTCTTATTTCCATAGTGTTATCAAACATTTGGAAGTAAAACCATACCAAATAGAATGTCCACACAAGAAACTCTGATATAATGTTCATAGCAGCATTATTCCTAAGAATCAAAAAGTACAAATAGAGCAGATTCCAAGATTGCAAAATAGGAAAGGATGTACTGTGCTAGACTAGGAATAAATAGTAAAAAGAAAAAAAAAAGTGTAGGAAGTGCACTCCCAGGGAAGAATTAGAAAACTACAATGGAAATTCAATGAAGGAAGAAGAATGCCGTGGGCCTGTGTGGTAGAAGATGCAGACATGCAGCATGAACATGCACACAACACAGGATTACAGCAGCTGAGAGACGGATGAGATGCCAGCTTGGAGATGGAGGTGATATCAGACTGCAGCAACCTGTGGTGGTATAGCCAGACAGGGTGTGGTGTGAGTCTGGCCTGGAGCTCTAGGGGCTAGAGGGTACATGAGTACCCAGAGGAAATGAAAGGGACATGTTCTTCTCATTCCATCCTTTTTACAACTACCCCTAGCACCTGGCTGAGAGAGGGCAGGTGCCATTTTGGGCATAAGTGGCAGTGCGGAAGCCCTTGTGCATGTGCACAGCAACGGAATAGGACAGGATGCCATCTTCTTAGCATGCTGGTGGCAGTGGTGGGGAGTGGGCAACAGTCAGCCAGTGGCCTTCTGTACACATGGGATCCAGAGATTCTGGCAGAGGGAAAAAAATCTTCATTCCCCACTGACTTTGAGCCTGGCTGGGAGTGTTGACAGGCAGCTGGACACCCACCAAAGACTGTGATGCACCCCTAGACTCCAAACATACCATATGCTCCAGAACTCAAGCTACCTAGGTTAGCCTGCAGAATGTCTGCCTCTCTGTGCACAAGACAGGCTGGTGGGGTAGTGCAGACCCTTTAAAAATGTGACCGAAAGCCTAGTATATTTAGACTGTGGGGACCCTGTGGTTGCATGAGAGAGTGCAGAGTATAGCTAGGTCTTTGGGCTATCACTGTGTGTGGCTCCACAGGCTCTGAGCTCCCCGGATGCCTTGGTGGGTCGTTGAGGGGTATTTGCATTCAGAATAAGGACTGTGCAGATCATTTGTGAAGTTCAAATGGCAGTATGAATGGGTGTTGTACCCACTGAAGGCTAAGACCCAGGAAGTGATCGATCATCTTGGAAAAGATGAGGAGAGGGTGTGATCTCACCAACAAAAGTGATCATTTCCCATTTCTGTTAACAAGAGATCTACCTCCCTAGTTGGTTGTTATCCTGGATACTCTCCCACCCTGGAGCACTGACAAGAGCTCCCTGGGCATACCCAGGACACACTTCTTGGTATCCTCTGAAAGTGCAGACGTTGCACTAGGCCATAGAGGCATAGTTCAAAGACAAAAGGCATCAGAGAAAAAAACCAACAAGTACCTCCACAAATATCTAAAATTAAATGCAATAATTAAAGAAAGAATAAAGAAGACAACATGACACCCCCAAAGGAACATAACAAAATTACAATATTAGAATGTAAAGATAAAAATTGATGAAATGCCTGAAGTGGAATTCAAACGATTAGCCATAGGATTACTCAAAAGCAATCAGAAAGAAGTCCATGAATTAAACAAGTCCATAACTGACATGAATGAAATTTTTTCCCATGAAATTGAGATTCTAAAGAGAAATCAAAATGAGATATTATAAATGAAAATTCAATGGCTCAAATAAAAATGTGGTAGAAAGATTTAACAACCAACATGGTAAGGCAGAAGGAAGAATATCCAAGCTAGAAAAACAAATCTTTTGAAATTTTTCAGTCAGCCTCCCCAGAAAAGAAGAAATTTTTAAAAATTATTATACTGATAAGAACAGATAATACACTTGATCTTAGCCAAAAGGCCAAAATAAAAAAAAAAAAAATCAAACAGTGTTGGAGATCTATGGGATAATATCAAATGACCCAAAATATGGGTCTTAGGAGTTTCTGAAGGCTTTGGAAAAAAAAAAAAAAAAAGAGTTGATTAGAAGGTCTGTTTAGTTACAGAAAACATCTGGAATTTGAGAATGAAAGGGATATCCAAACATAGGAAGCACACAGAATGCCTGATGAACATGAAAAGGAAAAAGTCTTCACCATGACACATTGTAGTCAAACCTTCAACAGTAAAAATATAAAGGAAAGATTCTAAAATGTGCACAAGAGAAATGTCAGTTTATTTTAAGAGGAACTCCAATTAAACTCACAGCTCACAGAAATTCTACAGGCTAGGAGAGAATAGAGAGAGATAGTTCAAGTAATAAGAGAAAAAAAAAAAAAAGCTGTCAACCCAGAATACTGTACACTGCAAAACTCTGATTTATGAATGAAGGTGAAATAAATACCCTCCATAACAAACAATAATTGAAAGAATTTTTTGCCACTCATACAGCCTTACAAAAGATGATTAAGGATATGCTTCACAAAGAAACACAGAAACATAGTCATCATTATGAAAGAAGAAAGTGAAGGCAGAAAATGTCCCAGTAACAGTATAAAAGAAATCCAAAGTAAAAAAAAAAAAATAGGAATATCTATGGAAAAACAGCAGGCCAAGTTGTTACATCAATACTCACCTGGAATGTAAATGATCTAAACTCTCCAGCTAAAATTTATAGACTGAGGACTGATGTTGTGACATAGTGGGTATATCCGTTGCCTAAAGTGCTGGCATTCCATATGGGTTCTGGTTCAAGTCTTGGCTGCCCCCACTTTTGATCCAGCTCCCTGAGAAAGCAGCAGAGGATGGCCCAAGTCCTTTGGAACTCGTACCTCTATAGGAGACTCAGAGGAAGCTCCTGGCACCTTGTCTTCTAATTAGCACAGCTCTGGGTATTGTGGCCATTTGGAGAGCAAACAGTGGATGGAAGACCTTTCTCTCTCTCTTTCTCTCTCTCTCTCTCTCTCTCTCTCTGTGTGTGTGTCTCTTTTGCTCTGGCTCTTGCTCTCTCTCTCTCTTTCTGCTCTTCTCTCTTTAACTCTGCCTTTCAAATAAATAAATTAATATTTAAAAAAATAGATACAGATTGGCTGAATGGATTGAAACTTAAGACCTGTATATTTGCTGCTATAAGAAACACATTTCACCAACAAAGCTACACACAACTCAAAGTGAAAGGATGGAAAAAGATAGTCCATGCTTAAGGGAGGCAAAAAAAAAGGGCAGGTGTTGCCATCCTAATATCAGACAAAATAGACTTGAACATAAAAACTGTTAAAAGAGACAAAGAAAGACACTGTGTAGTGATTAATGGATCAATTCAGCAGCACGATGTGACTATAATAAATGTTTACACACCCAATTACAGGGTGCCTGGCTATATTAAAGAAATAATAATGAATCTAAAGAGTGACATAAACTCCCATATAGTAGAACAGGGGACTTCAACACCCCCCAAGACAGAAAATCAACAAACAAAATAAAAGCTAATGGACACTATGGACCAAAGGGGCATAACTGATAGCTACAGAACGTTTCATCCTACCATTGCAGAATATAAATTTTTCTCATCAGTATATGGAACATTCTCTAGGATAGGCCATATGCGATGCCTTAAAGCATGTCTCAGGAAATTCAAAAAAATAGAAAACATATGATGCATCTTCTCTGAACAAAGTAGGAATGAAACTGGAAATCAACAACTCAAGAATCCCTAGATCATATGCAAACACTTGGAGACTGAACAACATGCTCCTAAGTAAACACCAGGTCATAGAAAAAAATTAAAAGAGAAGTAAAAAATTTCTGATAATGGATGAACATGACAATACATTATATCAAAACTTATGGGATACAGCAAAGCAGTGTTAAGAGGGAAGTTTGTAGCAATTGGTGCCTACCTGAAGAAACCGGAAAGGTACCAAATGTGCTATCAATGCATCTCAAGGACCTATAATATCAACAATAAATCAAATCCAAAACTAGTAGGAAGAAATAAATAATTAAAATTAGAGAAGAAGTAAACAAAATTGAAACCAAATAAATAGCCCAAGATCGGAGAGCTTCACTGCTGAATTCTACCAGACATTTAAAGAATTAATTTCAATTTTTCTCAAGCTATTCAAAACAACTGAAATGAAATGAATCCCCTAATCTCCTTCTATTAAACCTGCACCATCTTAATTCCTAAATCAGAAAAATATACACTAGAGAAAGAGAACTATAGACCAACATCCCCTAGGCTTTTGCTGTAAATATCCTCAACTAAATAATAGATAATTGAATCCATCCAAACATCAGAAAGATCATTCACCCAAATCAAGTGGGATTTATCCTTGGCATGCAGGGATGGCTCAACATTCCTAAATCAATAAATGTGATAAATCACATTAACAAACAGAATAAAAAATATCATATGATTATCTGAACAGATGAAGAGAAAGCAGTTGATAAAATACAACACATTTTCTTAATGAAAACCTTAAGCAAATGGAGTATAGAAGGAATATTCCTCAACACAATGAAAGCAATTTATGAGAAACCCATGGCTACCATCTTACTTAGTGGGGAAAAGTTGAAAGCATTCCCCCTGAGATCCAGAACCAGACAAGAATACCCACTCTCACCTTTGCTATTCAATGTCCTGGAAGTATTAGTGAGAGCCATTAGGCAAGAAAAAGAAATCAGAGGGGTTCAAATAGCAAATGAGGAAGTCAACCTATCTCTATCTGCAGATGACATGATTATATACATAGGGGAACCAAAAGACTCCACTGAGAGACTATTGGAACTCATAAAAGAGTTTGGTAAAGTGACAGGATATAAAACCAACACGTAAAAGTCAATAGTGACTATATACACAGATAATGCCATGGCTGAGAAACAACTTCTAAGATCAATCTCATTCACAATAACTACCAAAAAATTAAATACCCTGGAATAAATTTAACCAAGGATATCATAATTCTCTATGATGAAAATTACAAAACATTAAGGAAAGAACATAAAGAAAATATAAAAAATGAAAACATCTTCCATTTAAATGGATTGGAAGAATCAATATCATCAAAATGTATGTACTATTGAAAGCAATTTACATATACAATGTGATCCTAATTCAAATACCACACATTTCTTTGCACATCTAGAAAAATTATGCTAAAATTCATATGGAAACACAAGAGATCCTAAATAGCTGCAGCAATCTTATCCAACATAAACAAAGCTGGAGGCATCACAATACCAAATTAAGACATACTGGCACAAAAACAGACATGTAGACCAATGGAACGGAATAGAAATTCTAGAAATCAATCCACGCATCTACAGCCATCTTATTTTTGACAAAGACACTACAATGTATTCCTGGAGCAAGGACAGTCTCTTTCACAAGTGGTGCTGGGAAAACTGGATCTCCATGTACAGAAGTATAAAGCTGAATAACTACCTTACACCTTACACAAAAATCCACTCAAAATGGACCAAAAACTTAAATCTTGACCCAATACCATAAAATTGCTAGAGAACTCTGCAAGACATTGACATAGGCAAAGACTTCTTGGAAATGACCCCAGAAGCACAGAAAATCAAAACCAAAATTGATAAATAGGATTACTTCAAACTGAGATTATGGACTGCCAAAGAAACACTCAGCAAAGTGAAGAGGCAACCAACAGAAATGTAGGAAATATTTATAAACTATGGAACTGGTAAAGGACTAATATCCAGAATCCATTAAAAGTTCAAGAAATTCTACAACAACAAAACAATCAATCCAGTTAAGAAATGGGTAAAGGACTTGAACAGGCAATTTTCATGAGAGGAAATTCAAATGGCCAACAGATACTTGAAAAAATGTTCAGGATCACCAGCCATAAGATATGCAAATCAAAACAACAATGAGGTTCCACCTCTATCCAGTTACAATGGTTCTCATACAGAAATCAACAAAAAACAAATGTTGGTGAGGATGTGAGGAAAAACTACCCTAATCCACTGTTGGTAGGAATGTTAACTGGTGCAGCTACTGTTGAAAACAGAAGGATGACACCCCAGAAATCTGAGTATAGACCTACCAGATGAACCAGCCATCCCATTCCTGGGAATTTACACAAATGAAAAGAAATCAGCATATGAAAGAGTTATCTGCAGCACCATGTTCATTGCAGCTCAATTCACAAAAGCTAGCAAATGAAATCTACACAGACATCCACCAACTGAAGTCATGATAAAGAAATTATGGTATACATACATCATGAAGTACTACTCAGTTGTAAAAAAAAAGTGAAATACTGTCTTTGGCAACAAAACATTAGGTATAACACAGTTGTCTGTCAACTGATGAATGGATCATTAAATCTGATGAATCCATAAATGAGGGTATCAGCTAATGAAAGAATAAATGAAATACTAATACATGTTACATTAAGGTTGAATAGTTTATAACAATATATAAAAGAAGTCAATCAAATTCCCTACATATTGTATGATTCCATTATGTTAAGTGCCCATAACAGAAAAATCTATGGTGAAAAAAGTAAGTTGGCAGCTGTATAAAACCAAGAGGATGGTGGAGCTTGAGTGTACTCACTAAGGAAAGAAGGACTTCTTTCAGGAAAATTAATAGAAAAAGCAAACATTCTTAAAATTCATTTTGGTAAGAAATGCTCAATTTGTTCAATGTATCGTAAGTCAGTTAATTGTGCACTTCAAATTGATGAAGCATATCATATGAAAAACAGTGAAGAGGTATTGATGAATTTTCAGGGTTTACTTCTGCCCACTATTTTGATGTAAGCCAGAAATACTTAATATAGCTAAATAGGTATAAAGATATAGGCATGTTTTTATGCTACCTTATTTTTAATTATATGCACCTTCATTCAGAAAGCCCAGTAGAAAATATTATAGCAAAGGAAAATAATTGTCAAAGTAGCCAGACAAAACTATATTTTGGGACATGGAATTAGGAAAGTGAAATTAATTGAGTGGGGCTGGCACTGTGGCATAGTGGCCTAAGCTTCTGGCTGCAGCACCAGAATTCCATGTAGATGCCAGTTCAAGGCCTGACTGCTCCTTTTCCAATCCAGCTTTCTACTATGGTCTGGAAAAACAGTAGAAGATGGAGCAAATGCTTGGGCCCCCGCATCTCTGTGGGAGACCCGGAAGAAGCTCTTGGCTCCTGGTTTTGTTTCCTGCAGCTCTGACCATTGTAGCCTTTTGGAGGGTGAACCAATGGATGGAAGACCTCTCTCTCTCTCACTCTTTCTCTGCCTCTAACTTTGCCTTAAAATTATATATATATATATATATATATATATCTTTTAAAAAAAGAAATAAATTGAGCATCTTGATACATAACATCTATTATTATTAATATTGTTATAAAGGCCGGCACCACAGCTCACTTGGCTAATCCTCCACCTGTAGAGCCAGTATCCTGGGTTCTAGTCCCAGTAGGGGTGCCAGATTCTGTCCTGGTTGCTCCTCTTCCAGTCCAGCTCTCTACTGTGGCCCGGGAAGGCAGTGGAGGATGGCCCAAGTGCTTGGGCTCTGCACCCGCATGGGAGACCAGGAGAAGCACCTGGCTCCTGGCTTCGGATCAGCGCAGCCCAGCCACAGCGGTCACTGGGAGGTGAACCAACGGAAGGAAGACCTTTCTCTCTGTCTCTCTCTCTCACTGTCTAACTCTATCTGTCAAGAAAAATATTGTTATTATTACTACTTTTTCAAACTAAATATTGGAATGCAGTTTTTAGTGTTTTTAAATAATAAAGGAACAAATCAAACTAAGAATTTGAACCTTAGATATATATGGTTAAATCATTAAAACTTAGAATTAAGGCTAACATTTACTGCCAATGTAATACAAAACTGAACACAACAGCAAATACATGTTATTCTAAAGACAACAAACATTATTTAAAATAAAGAAAATGGAAAAAGAAGAGTAGGTGAAGAGATAAGAGGAGTAAGCAGCAGTGACGATAAAACATTGGTGATTAGTAATTGGGAATAGTCTTAATTACCTGAAATCTTTAAGGAAGAATCAAATTATATTTTAAAGTCATATTATTGAGGAAAATGTCAAATCGATACAATTCATTGATTTCTGGTATGTATTATAATTTTCTAAGACTTATTTTACTTATTTGAAAGGTAGTTACTGAGAGAGTTTGAGAGAGAGAGAGAGAGAGATTGAGAGATGGAGGGAGGATTAAGAGAGGGAGAAAGAAGGCTGGCGCTGTGGCTCAACAAGCTAATCCTCCACCTAGTGGTGCCGGCACACCAGGTTCTAGTCCCGGTCGGGGCGTCGGATTCCGTCCCGGTTGCCCCTCTTCCAGACCAGCTCTCTGCTATGGCCCAGGAAGGCAGTGGAAGATGGCCCTAGTGCTTGGGCCCTGCACCCGCATGGGAGACCAGGAGAAGCACCTGGCTCCTGCCTTTGGATCAGCATGGTGTGCCGGCCGCAGCGGCCATTGGGGGGGTGAACCAATGGCAAAGGAAGACCTTTCTCTCTGTCTCTCTCTCTCTCTCACTGTCCACTCTGCCTGTCAAAAATAAAAAATAAATAAAATAAAAAAAAACAGAGAGAGGGAGAAAGAAAGAGAGGAGGTATTGAAAGAACTTCCATCTGGTGGTTCACTCCCCAAATGATTTCAATGATCAGGGCTGGGTCAGGTTGAAGCCAAGAGGCGGAGCTTCATCCAGGGCTCCCACATGGGTACAGAGGCCTAAGGACTTGAGCCATTTTTTGACTGATTTCCTAGGAACATTACCAGAAAGCTGGATCAGAATTGGACCAGCTGGAACTCAAAACATCACTCACATAGGATTCTGACATTGTAGGTAGCAGCTAAACCTGTTATATTACAACATGGGCCCAATTCTATAATTTTTTAAAAAACAAATTAGTACATCCATGTAACCATGCATATATGTATATGTACATGTATATATATATGTATGTACATGTATACATATGTACATACATACATATATATATATATATATGTAGGAATCTTTCATTACCTTGAATCATTGCCTTGTTTCTCCTGTTCATCAGGGATCTCTCTCAATAATGGTTAAAATTATCTTAATTAAATTGAATAATTGCATCTTGAAATGAGATTAAATAATTCAGTCTTTGTGTGTGACTTCTTTCACTAAAACTTGGGATACATCCATATTATTAGATCCATCAGCCATTCAGTTCATTACTTTTTATTAATGGATAGTGTTTCATTCCACTGCATGCGTATGTCACAGCCTGTTTACTAATTCACTTAGTGCTAAACATTTGGATTGTTTCCAGTTTTGAGCTGTTTTATATGAAGCTGTTAGATAAAAACTGTGTACATGTCTTTGTGTGGACACACACTTTATTTGCCCTGTTTTGATCCAAAGGAACAGAATTTTGCCACTTTGATTACTAATATAAAATCCATGGCACACATTTCCTATTCAGATGCATTTCAAATGACATAAATCTAGACCTTAATATTACTGGATGACTGAAGTGAAAAGCAATCTAGAGTTAGGCTGTTTCTCATCATCAGCTAGTAACAGTTTGGCCATCTCCAGATATCTGCAATGATGGAAGAGACCAGAAAGTCGAGTCTTGTTAGATTTAGGTATAAAGATGAATTTTTTATAACGACAAGATAACTACTGCCACTGTCTAAAAGAAATGTGATTATATTCTTATTTCAAGAAGGATTTTAATGGTTCTGGTGGTTATAGCAAATAAATTTCTAAATTAATATTCAAACAGTGATAATGAGAAAACTGAAGTTTAGAATGCAGAAAGACTAAATGGAGCCCAGGAAAATTCTCTGACACAAGCACTGACAGAGACAATATACTTCAGTTATGCTTTGGAGCACACTTTAAATCTAATTTTAACATATAATATGAATAAATTCTCATTATTCTCAATGCCTTGCACCTGCTAAGGCCGAGTTGATAACAGATGGTTGTATGTTTTTCTAATAACCATCACAGAATTCAACAACACTAATTGGATTTTTTTTTCCTAATCAGTGACCCTGCATTTGTGTAGGCTTCACTAGCCTTCTAAATGTCTCCAACCTTTTGTACTTAGATGTTTAAAATGAGTGGGCTAATAATTTGACAATTTTGTCACTAATTTTGGTTTTCTTGTATTTGTATGTCCAGATGCTGATAAACTCGGCCTATTATGCCATCGAGAGTAATATGAAGTTTAATATAATCAAAAAAGAATTTCTTTGAAAAAAAGCTTTCATCCAAAATATCTAAAGAATTCTAATAATTCAACAATAATTACACAACAATACAATTAAAAAGCAGGCAAAAAGTCTTAACAAACACCTAACTAAGGAAGATACAGAGATAGTAAACAGCATATGAGAAGACTTTCCATGTGATATATTGTCAATCAAATGGGGATTAAAACTGCATGGGGGCCTTCCTTGTAGCAGGTTAAGCTGCTGTTTGTGACACCAGCATACCAACCTGGGGCACTGTTCCTACCCAGCTTTTTGCTAATGTGCCTAGGAAGGCAGCTAATGATGGCTCAACTGGGCACCTTCCAACCATGTGGGAGACCCAGATGCATTTCTGGGACCTGGCCTTCTGCCTGGAGCTGCCCCAACCACTGGGGTAATTTGTGGAGTTAACCAGTGGATTGAACATTCTATCTCTTTCTCTCTCTCTCTCCTCTTATTCTGTCTACTATCTTTCAAATAAATAAATAAATTTTAAAATAAAACAGTATTGACACACACATTGAAATGTTCAAAATCCCAAAACCCTGGGGGCATGAAAGACCAGTAAGAATTTGTAGCAACAGCAATTCTCTTCTTTTGCTAATTGAAATCCAAAATAGTACAGCTACACTGGAAGGGACTTTGGTATTTTCTATAAAACTAAACATTTTCTTACCATGCATGCTAAGAGTTCTGCTACTTCTTACTGACCCAATGGGACAGAAAACGTGTACTCAAAAATAACTCAGTAAATGTTTACAGCACCTTTATTCATAATTGCCCAAACATGGAAGCAACTGAGCTGCCCTTTAGAACTTTAGTAGATAAGCAAACTATGTTACATATAGATGATAAAATGCTATGCAATACTAACAAGTAATGAACTATAGAGTCAGAGCCAGATCCATGTAAAAAGACATGAAGGAAAAAAAAATGTAAGTTACCTGACTAAAGCAACTGGATAAAAACTACATACTGTCTGATTTAAGTTATATGACCTTCTGGAAAAGGCAAAATTATGGAGACAGTGAGAGTAGCCAGGAGTAAGAGGAAAAAGAATGAAGAAACAGAGTAATTTCAGTGCACTAAACTTGTGTAATTATATTGATGGATACATGCCAACACACATTTGCCCAAATCCACTGAATGTCTACAGCAAGGGTGCTTTATAACATAAATTATGACCTTAGGGTAATTGTGATTTGTCAGTGTAGGCTCATCAATTGTAATGAGTATACTACTCTGAGGGAGAATGGTGAGAGTGGGAAAAGTTCCTACATGTGGAAGTAGGAACACTTGAGAAACTTATATTTTCAACTTTTTGTTAATCTGAAGCTTCTTTAAAAAATAAAATGTACTAAAATCAGCTTCTAAGTGAAAATGTGTATTTTTAAAATTTATTATTTTTAAGTTAGATTGCAGCAAGATGATGGATTTTCTTTGCCGCAGTGAGAGGTATATTTTAATAATAGGATGAGATGATAAAAAAAGATTGTGCTCATAGGGTTATATAATTTAGTTCTGGAAGAGCAAAGCGCATATTAAACATTCATTTATTTCAATTATTCCAATATCTGAAAGGAATCTAACACTGAAAGAACTGGAAAATGTAGCTTCAGCGAAGTCCCTGAGGTTAGGTGATAGAAGTCATACAGATAAAATAAAATCACACCCACAGTAGTTATTATAAGGACTAGGTCTAGTCATTTGTCAAGTTATCTGATTAGTTCTATATTGGGGCTTGTTAACTCAGTGTCTTAACATTAAAGAATTTGTAAGTAGCTGTCAGCTTTGTTTAGGGTGCGATACAATCTTTTTAGTAAAAAAAAATCACAAAACAACACTCACTCCTGAACTGATTCCCAAGATACATCTACCCAGGTAGAAATTATTACTAATCTCTATGATACTTATTTCTTTAATTTGATCATCTACATATTAACCATTCATTAATTTACAAAACGAAGAATTTAATTGGTATAAGATTTAGTCTAGATTGGAAAAAAATTCACAAATATTTTAGAATGTAATTTCTTACAAGCCTAAGTTAAATAAAGCTACAAATAAAAAATCATGTTGGAAAATATAAGATAAATTGAAAAGCTATGAATTGACGATGAGCAATAACATTATAGATATTAATAAATTAATTGAAATATCAGAGTATGAAAACTGGATTAGTAACAAAAACAATTATAGTGAGTGAAAAAATTAAAGGATTTAAAAATATTATACTTGATATATGAAATAAAATCTTATAAACTAGAAACAATAGTTACCCCTACAAAAGAAACATACAAAATAGATAAAATATATTTAAATATGATTTTTAAATTTCTTGAAATCTTTTGAAAGGGCCCAGATATTTTAGATGAAATGAATATAGGATGATGCATATTAAGGTATTTACTTACTATATTTTAAATAGCTACATTTTAGCCATCCAGAAAGAAAGAAACCAGTAAGTATTTTATGCAGAAAAGCATGTGATTGACATATTCCAAAAAGCCAATTTTGACTATGTACAGGAGTATCTGTAGCTACAGGTCATCAGAGAAATGTGGGTTGCTAAATAATTTATTGCTCAGAAATGTTTCTAAAAGAGGCAAATTATAAATAATATAGATTTATAATAGATTTATTATAATAATATAGATTGCACTGATGTAGTAATAAAGTCAGAACAAAGAATATGTCAGGATCAAGATGGTCACATTTGAGTTTGGCACCAGACTAGAAGGAGCAATGTTAGTACTTGGCTCCAATAACATAGAATGAAAATGATATATCATATATGTGGTACAAATGAGTAAGGGAGCAGAAAAGGGAAAGTAATACTAAAAAGAAGAAAATACATCATAAGATGACAGAAATCCAGGAATTTTTGAGCACTTTGAAAACATTATATCACATAATTGACCTTTAGAATAAAAACAACATATCAGATGGTCCCTTTGCAAAAACTGTAATGAATTTTAAAACTAAAATTCTAAATATTATGGGAAATAGAAAGATAATTTTACAGGAATAAAGGACCTTGTATGATGTGGTTTCTTAAGGGGAAAAAAAGCAATTGTATGAGAACTGGCAGAGATGACTTTTTACAGTTATCTGTCTTAGAGAATTTCTAGCTCTTCTGTTGGTATAACTAGAGATGTTGAGGAGTGCTTTATTTAAAAAAATGACTATTTCTTAATGTGGTAGTTATCTAGGGAGTCTTTTACTAATTGGCGTTTATAGCTGAAACTTTAAACCTCTGACTAAACTTTGTTTACTTTATTCGAGGTTAAAATTAATTTAGCAGTTAATGTGCCAATATATGCATATGGTTTCATATTCAAAAGAACATGAAGTATAAAAATAAAAATATGCTGGTTGCTGTTAATTTAATTAAACCTCCTTAATGATAAATATTAAGTATGCAATGGGCTGATGTCTTTTCTGAAGACAGCAGCAGGTTGTCCCAAGTAGAAAATTATGTAATTAAATGTTAAGGACCTAACTCATTAACATTTTCTCATTGGAATTACACTCACTTCATAGACATAACATATAATGATCACTAATTTTCAATGAATACATGATTTCTAGGCTTAAATATTATAATATTTATTTAAAAATCAATTTTGTCATATAAACTTATCTAAGATATTTTCTTCTTTACCTCTTTTGTACATTTTCCACAGGAAAGCATTTTGTAATGGGAGATATTCTAAGCTTTTATGACTGAAGAAAAATTAAAATGATAAATTTACCACAATCACTAAATATGTCTCTTTTTATTTGCCTTATTTTGTATCCAGAATTCTTATAGTACTCCAAAGCAATAGCTAACTATGTTGAAAATATGACTTCAGTTTTATTTTTATTTAACAAGTTAGAGGCATATTTTATATATGTGTTTGTTTTAGTTTTTATTAAGTTATGATTGACAAAAATTATATATATTTGTGATGTGAGACATTAGGTTTTGATATGGACTTTTACTGTGGAATGATTAAACCAAGCTGATTAGCATGTGCATATTCTAACATACTTATTTCGTTGAGATGAGAACATGTAAGATCTACTATCCAAACAGTTTTCTAGTATCATTGTTGTTAACTGTAGTAATAGGCATCATAATACAACAAATCTCCAGAAGGTATTCTTCTTATTTAAATGAAACTCTATTTCCTTTGACCAACATATCTCAACCCTCTCTCATTCATGTAGTATTGGCCTTTTTGCATCTCATTTTTTTTATGTAACATATTATTCTTCTACACTGATTTCTATTGTATTGAACAACGGACAGGATTTTTTTTTTCTTTTTAAAGGCTGAGCAGTATTCTTCTACCCATATAATAGCCCTACTTTATCCATTTATCCACTGATGAGCCTTTAGTTGATCCCAAATCTTGGCTATTGTGAATAATGGTGAAAAGAGCATGGCGCGCAGGTAGGTCTGTGACAGACTCATTTCATTTCCCTGGGATATGTACCCAGAAGTGAGATTGCAGCACCATAAAGCCATTCAATAAAATTTGTATTATATTATTACGATATGTAGGATGGATGTTTCAGAAGAAAATATTATTTTCATGTTTTATTCACTTCATTTTTTAAAAACGGAATTAAATAATAGATACACATATTAAAAATTATCAAACAACATTAAAGGGAAAAATAAAAAGGATATTCTGCAGGACTGACATTATGGCATACCCTGGCATCCTGTATGAGCACTTGTTCGAGCCCCAGATGCTCCACTAGCTCTCTGTTAATGTGTCTGGAAAATATTGGGAGACGGCCAGAGTACTTGGGTCCTTGCTACCCACTTGGAAGACCCAGATGGAGTTCCAACTCTCCTGGCTTCTCCAACTTCTCCTAGCGTATAGAAGAACTCTCTCTCTCTCTCTCTCTCTCTCTCTCTCTCTCTCTCTCTCTCTGTCTTTCCCTTTTTCTACGTAGCTCTCCCTTTCAAATAAACATTTTTAAAAAGTTATCCTTGATTTGAACTGTGCTTCTCAGGCTGCTAATCTGTATTTACCAATTTTGTTGGTTTGTTTGAATCCATGATGTAGGAATACTCTATACATACTCTTTTATTTCCTTGCATCTTGGAAATTATTCTGTTAAAACCTGAAAGTCCATCTCATTTTGAAAGGCTAAATAATATGTCATTGTACAAACACTACTTATGTTCCTATATAATTTAAATTCCTATAAATTAAATGTAATAAATTATTTATTAAGTTTCTGTAAATTAAATTTAGATGAATTAAATTCATATAAACAACTTTATGATAGCTTGAATTAATTTTAACATCTTCATTGTAAGTTCCATGGAATATACATGATCCATTTGAGAAAACCTTTAAGTGATTTTTTTTTGTATTTAATGCAAAATACATTTATTTCCTCCCAGTAAATCATTTGATTCTTCTGTCAACAATCACACATAACCTACATAATTGGTCTGAGAAGTTAAGTTGTTCCAACAAACAAAAAAATGAGATTAATGTCATTTAATAATGTATGTTTGGAAAAGAAAAAAGATTCTAAAACCAGCAGCATTCCTGAGAAAGACGGACCCAAATGCCCCCTTTGCCATGTAGTGAGCTACTTTTAAAGCCAGAAAAACAGGACTAAACATTAAGAGATTGATTGGCCGGCGCCGCGGCTCACTCAGCTAATCCTCTGTCTCTCTGTCTCTCTCTCTCACTGTCTACATCTCTACCTGTCAAAAAAAGAGAGAGATTGATTAATGTAGTTTTGCATTTGCCTCATTTGGGAAAAATTTGGCAGCCTTCAGCATGGGCTGGTTTATGGGTAACCTGCTTTGATTGGCTAAGGCTACTGCTTAGCCACAGTACTCTTAAATTAGCTCAGAATTTGTTTACGTATCAAGCTAAGGTGTAGTTCAATAAGGTGTAGTTCAATAAGGATAGAGCTCCTGGGCCTACACATACTACAGGTGTAGAAGCTGATTTAGACCAATGTATTCTAGTTCAGCAGTTGAAATCACTGAACTATAGTCTGCAGTCTGGTGACTTCCCAAAATGTATATTCGAAGAATGTAGGAAAATGTTGAGTTAAGCAAATTAAATTCATGTTTCTAGGTCTGTCTTCACTAATATTTCTGCTCTTAAAAAAGAGGGTTGGGAGGGGAATAATTGCTTTTTTCAGGGTTTTTATGGTTGTTGTACAATGAATACCATTCTTATTCATTATACATAATGGCTGTCTTGGTCAGGAAGGCTTAATTCTCACATAGACCCTTGGTAGAAAACTGAGTTTGTGGTTTTTTTTGTAAGTTACAAATATTTGATACAAATATGTAAATGTTGAAATTTCTTTTTCAGGGATATCTTCAGAATAATTTCAATATAAATTTACCAAAAAAGTGAGAACATGGATAAAGACAATAACCCAAATTCACCTAATATCATCTCTAGTGCCCCAGCACCAACAAGCTAATATGTAACTTGACATTTTCCTACGGAGAAAACAATCACATTTTGCAAAAACCAAAGATCTAAAGTCAAATGTGTGTTTTATCCATGCAAGAGCTTTAGGGTCTCATGTAAAGATGAAATAGAAATCAGGGTGCTGCAAAGATAAACAAACAAGTCCCTGTAGTAACAGCAATTTTTACAAACCAAGAGTACGCCTTCATTTTATTGTGCAATTTAAATATTTGAATTATATTTTTATCACAAAGAATTAATAAATCTGTTGTGGGAGTTTGTTACAAAGGTTAAGGCACCCGATCTCAATGGAAATGCTTCCAACTTTTCCCCATTCAATAGGATGCTGGCCTTGGGTTTTTCATAAATTGTTTTGATTGTATTGAGGAATGTTCCTTCTATACCCAATTTGATTAGAGTTTTCATCATGAAATGGTGTTGTATTTTATCAAATGCTTTCTCTGCATCTATTAAGATAATCATATGGTTTTTCTTCTGCAGTTTGTTAATGTGGTGTAGCACATTGATTGACTTCCAAACACTGAACCATCCCTGCACACCAGGGATAAATCCCACTTGGTCTAGGTGGATGATCTTTCTGATGTGTTGTTGCATTCTATTGGCCAGAATTTTATTGAGGATAGGATTTTTCTGTCTATGTTCATCCGGGATATTGGTCTATAATTCTCTTTCAATGCTGCATCTTTTTCAGGCTTAGGGATTAAGGTGATGCTGGCTTCATAGAAAGAATTTGGAAGGATTCCCTCTTTTTCGATTGTTCTGAATAGTTTGAGAAGAATTGGAGTTAGTTCTTTAATGTCTGGTAGAATTCAGCAGTGAATCCATCTGGTCCTGGGCTTTTCATTGTTGGGAGGGCCATTATTACTATTTTAATTTTTGTCTCAGTTATGGTTCTGTTTAGGTTTTCTATGTCTTCCTGGTTCAATTTAGGTAGGTTGTATGTGTCCAAGAATCTGTCCATTTCTGATAGATTTCCCTGTTTGCTGGCATACAAGTCCTTGTAGTAATTTCTGATGATTCTTTTTATTTCTGTGGTGTCTGTTGTTGCGTTTCCATTTTCATCTCTGATCCTATTGATTTGGGTCTTTTCTCTTCTTTTTTTAGTTAGTGGGCCAATGGTGTGTCAATTTTGTTTATTTTTTTCAAAAAAAAACAGCTCTTTGGCTGATCTCTTGTAATCTTTTTTTGGATTCAATTCTGATGATTTCTTCTCTGATTTTAATGATTTCTCTTCTCCTACTAGTTCTGGGTCTGGTTTGCTGCAGTTTTTCTAGATCTTTGAGATTCATTGATAGCTCATTTGTTTGGTGCCTTTCCAATTTCTTGATGTAGGCACGTATTGCTATAAACTTTCCTCTTAACACTGCTTTTGCTGTATCCCATAAGCTTTGATATGTTTTGTTATTATCCTCATTCACTTCCAGAAAGTTTTTGAATTCTCTTTTGATTTCATCTATGACCCAGTGTTCATTCAGGAGCATGTTGTTCAGACTCCATGTGTTTGCATATGCTCTAGATTCCTGAGTTGCTAATTTCCAGCTTCATTCCTTTGTGGTCTGAGAAGCTACATGGTATGATTCCAATTCTTTTGAATTTGCTGAGACTTGCTTTATGGCCTAGTATGTGGTCAATCCTAGAGTAAATTGCATGTACTGCTGAGAAGAATGTAAATTCCTTAAATGTAGGATGAAAAGTTCTGTAGATATCTTTTAGATCCATATGGGCTATAGTGTCGATTAAATCTGCTGTTTCCTTGTTGATCTTCTGTCCAGTTGATCTGTCTATTTCTGAGAGTGGAGTATTGAAGTCCCCCAATAATATTGTATTGGAGTCTAAGTCTCCCTTTAAGTCCCTTTACATATCTTTTAAATAAACCAGTGCCCTGTCATTAGGTGCATATACATTTGTAATAGTTACATCTTCCTGTTGAATTGATCTCTTATTCATTATATTGCGCCTCTCTTTGTCTCTCATAACAGTTTTTGTTTTAAATTTTTTTTGTCTGAGAGTAAGATGGCTTCGCCAGCTCCTTTTAGGTTTCTGTAAGCATGGGATATCTTTTTACAACCTTTCACTTTCAGTCTGCATGCATGTTGGAAAGATGTGTTTCTTTTAATTAGCAAATAGATTTTTTTTTTTGACAGGCAGAGTCGACAGTGAGAGAGAGAGACAGAGAGTAAGGTTTTCCTTCTTCCATTGGTTCACCCTTCAATGGTCACTGAGGTCAGCATGCTGCGGCCAGCACACCGCGCTGATCGGAAACCAGGAGCCAGGTGCTTCTCCTGGTATCCCATGTGGATGCAGGGTCCAAGCACTTGGACCATCCTCCACTGTACTCCCGGGCCACAGCAGAGAGCTGGACATGAAGAGGAGCAACCGGGACAGAATCTGGCACCCTGACCGGGGCTAGAACCCTGTGTGCTGGCACCACAGGTGGAGGATTAGCCTATTGAGCCACGATGCTGGCCAGGTTTTATTTTTTAATCTATTCAACCAGTCTGTGCCTTTTAACTGAAACCCGGTCATTTGCAACACAATGGAGGAAAACATCATGCTGAGTGAATTAAGCCTGTCCCAAAGGGACAAATATCATATGTTCTTCATGATTGGTGACAACTAACCAAGCACCAAAAAGGAAACCTGTTGAAGTGAAATGGACATGATGAGAAACAATGACATAACCAGCCCTTGTCCTGATTGTCGAGGAACAACTTAATACTTTATCCCTTTTAGTATTTTTTTGTTCTACTTAATACTATTAGATGAAATCTTTAATTAACACACAATTATTCTTAGGTGTTTAAATTTAACTGAAAAGTGATCCCTGTTAAATATAAGAGTGGGAATAAGAGAGGGAGTAGATGTACAGTTTGGCACATGCTCAATCTGACTTGCCCCAAATGGTAGAGTTACAAACGTGCCAGGGAATTCCAATACAATCCCATCAAGGTGGCATGTACCAATGCCATCCCACTAGTCCAAATGATCAATTTCAGTTCACAATTGATCATAATGATAGGAGTAAGAGTCAAAGGGATAACATAAACAAGACTAGTGTCTGCTAATACTAACTGGTAGAATGAAAAAGGGAGAGAACGATCCAACATGGGAAGCGGGATACACAGCAGACTCATAGAGGGCAGATGTCCTAAACAGCACTCTGGCATCAGAATCAGCCCTTAAGGCATTCAGATCTGGCTGAAGAGCCCATGAGAGTATTTTAGACACTCTGGGGGAAAAAAAAAAAAAAAAAAGACCTAAATGAAAGATCTCTGTGAGTGAGATCACAGCAAAAAGTACAGGCCATCAAACAAGGAGGTACCTTTCTCTGAAAGGAGGAGAGAACTTCCACTTTGACTATGACCCTGTCTTAATAAGATCAGAGTTGGTGAACTCAAAAGGCTTCCATAGCCTTGGCAAACTCATGACAAGAGCCTTGGGTGATTACTGACATCATAAATAAGAATGTCAATTCTTAAATCAACAATACGAGTCACTGTGCACTTACTCCCCATTTAGGATCTCTGTCCTTAATGTGTTGTACTATGTGAATTAACAGTATAAATAGTACTCAAAGAGTACTTCACATTTTGTGTGTCTTTGTGGGTGCAAACTGTTGAAATCTTTACTTAATATATACTAAATTGATCTTCTGTATATAAAGATAATTGAAAATGATTCGTGATGTGAATGGGATGGGAGAAGGAGCAGGATATGGGAGGGTTGCAGGTGGGAAGGAGGTTATGGGGGGGGGGCACTGTAATCCAAAAGCTGTATTTTGAAAATTTATATTTATTAAATAAAAGTTAAAAAACAGGTTAAGGCATTACTTGGGATGCTTGCATCCCACATCAGAGTTTATAGTTTCAAGTCACAGCTCCTCTTATAATTCTAGCTTCTTGTTAATGTGCACCCTGGGAGGCAGCAGGTGATGGTTCAATTATGTGTGTATCTGCCACTCATAAGTGAGGTGCAGATTGAATTTTTACTGCCGTACTTCAATATGGCCCAGTGTAGGCTATTGCAGGGATTTCAAATGTGAATCAGCTAATAAAAGGTCTGCACCTGTCTCTGACTGTATCTCTGCTTTTCAAAAAAGAAGAATAATTTAAAAATTAAAGAGCAGTAGTAAATCATAAAGTTCATATATTTTATGGAATGCAACTACTGTGAAATTCAACAGTTCATAATATATCATAACTTATTTTAAGACAGCATAATTTGATAGAATTAAAGAACCACTACTCTGATGACATTCCTTTTATATGACTTGTTTTTGCCTTCACTCTGGAGTAACCTATTGTTTACATGTTATGTTTTCTCATTTTTTCTATTTTTCTCAGTTCTGTAAGATACATGTTACTATTCTAACTAATATAAATATGTATTAGCTGACACTTAGCATGTCAGGTTTCAGTTTCCTGAAGGTTGTCATACTCCATAATTTCAACTCGTTCCTATAAATGAAATCTAAGATTATGAGAAAAGCTCAAGTTCTTGGAATGATACATTTTTACTTCCATGGGAAAATTTATTGTCTTCTACTTTATTTTAAGCTTTCCCTACAGCTTTGTTAATAACAAGCCCCTTAACCACTTGGAGTGCTCAATTTAATACACAATTTATGTTTTCTTTCCTTTACAGAAACTTGCAAATGAATAATAGGACAATGAACTACTTTGACGTTCAGCTAACAAAGCTGTTACTTTTAAGTTTTCAACACTGTAATATATTTTGCATAGACTATGTGTTTTTGCATGGTCTTTCAGTCTTGTTTCATTAGAGTTGATACATAAGAAATATATGCCTATATGGATTTTCACAAAAGGATATCCATTTATGAATTTTCTGTATTATTTAAAGTAGATGTTTCTTATGCTCCATCCTCAAGATACATGGGACTTCAAATTATTCATGAAAGTCTTAAAGACTGAATACAAATAATTTCTCTTTTAAAATTAAATCTCATTGAAGAGAACAGATGGATATTTGCATATTATTTTAATAAAATTAGATTTTGTGTTCTCATGACATTATACATTCAATAGAAAATTTGAGACAAAGGGAAATGCGCATAATTTATCATAATAAAATATATTGAGTATAATTTTTTTAAAAATTACTATAAATACCCAATGATTCAACATCTTCTATTTGACAGTAGCATAATAATAGTGCCTAAAAATTAGCATCCCACAGAATAAGCTGTTAATATTGGGGATATGTATAACACAAAATGAACATGAATAGCATTTGAATTGCAATACATTTATATGTATGATATCCATTTCAATTTTCCATCCAAAAAGACAAATATAAAAAGTTAAGCTTTGCTTATGTGTTAAAATACAAATTAATAACAAGAAAACTCAAAACTTTTATAATGACTATAGAGAATAAAATGAAAGCAAAATGTCTTGTAACTGTTGAGTACTAAAAGAAAGAAAGAAAAAAAAAAAAACATAAAGCTAGCAACCTACTCTTCTTAACTTCCATTCCAGAAGGAACTCAATTCAATTTTTGTCATGACCAAAAAATTACCATGATGAAGTTACTGTTTGTTAGAAATGAAAAGATATATCTAAATAAATAGACAAAAAAGATTACTTGAAATACTTACATTAAGAAACAATGGGTGAGTGTCTTTCATAGCAGTTAAGCCTCTGGTTGGGATGTTCACATCCCATAACAGGGTGAATTTGTTTAATTCCCAGTTCTGATTTAAATTACAGCTTCCTGCTAATGTACACAATGGCGAGGGCTGAAACAGGGGGGAGGGGAAGGTAGCAGTGATAGCTCAAATAACTGGGTCCTTGCCATGCATGAGGAAGACCTGGATTGAATTCCTGGCTCCTGGGTTTGGCCTGGCTCAGTTCTGGCCATTGCAGGCATTTGGGAAGAGAAGAATATAATGGGATCTCTGGGAGTCTCTCTCTCTCCCTTTAGATAGATAGACAAATAGATAGATAGGTAGATAGCTAGCTAGCTAGATAGATAGATAATAGATTGATGATAGATAGATATGGATTGTCTCTATTTCTGATTTCTCAAATTATTATTTTTAAAGAAGGCACAAAAAAACTATTATTAGGTATTAAAGTGTCTCACCTGGGGCTGGCACTGTGGTGTAGTGGGTAAAGAAGCCACCTACAGTCCTGGCATCCCATATGGGCACTAGTTTGAGATTCGGCTGCTCCACATCTAATTCAGCTCCCTGTTATGGCCCTGGAAAACAGTAGAAGATGGCCTTCGGATCAGCGCAGCTCTGGCTGTTGTGGCCAACTGGAGAGTGAACCAGCAGATGGAAGACCTCTCTCTCTCTACCTTTCCTTCTCTCTGTGTAACACTGACTTTCAAGTAAAAATAAATCTAAAAAAATTGTGTTCAATTTAAAAATGTAGAAAAAAACAATGAAAATTGTCAATAAGGCTTTATAAATATAAGAACAAAAATGAAGCCAGGCCAAATGCATAAATATAATTTGCAATTTTTCTCTGTCCTCAGAGGCATTTACAATGGAATCCCACAGATCCATGACTGAACTTTACTGTACCACTATCATATGAAACTGCTTATCTAAGTGCTTAGTTTCCACAGAAAGGATTATACTTTTTGACAACTTGATCTTTCTCTTCCACAGTAATATTCCTTAGATTTCTACACAGAGGGGATCAGTTGTTGTCAGCTACATTTATCCTAGAAAATCAGCCATTACATTCAAGTGCTTAAAACTATGCTCAAAGAGCTGTTTTTATTATTCCATAATAATTTTATTTATGAATTGATTCCTTTTTCATTTTGATATAATATAGTACATTGATTTACTTCACTTTCATTAGGAAAATCTAACTATTGTATTTGACAGGCCTACATTGTTCTATTTTCTAATTCATTGGTTTTCAAAATTATTAAATAATAACCCAACTGTGCAGTAATTTATTCAATAGTATGGTCAAAATTCTGAGTGTTTACTATCACTCAAGCACTGTCTTAAATTTTACTAGGCAGATAGTCTCATTTTGTCAACTTCATGGTATGTGAAACTTAAAGAAAATTACCAGACTACATAGAAAGAATATAGTATAGGTTTCATAGGTAGAATATGATCATCAGACAAAATCTAGACTCTAGATATTCCAAAGATCAATGTCTATGCCATGATGTCATTTTGAAGCTCACTAGCATGAAGATTTAAGACTGAGAGAACTAGCCTCTCCAAAATGACATGCCACAATTAGATATATCAACATCATTTATTCTTTTTTTAAAAGATTTATTTATTTATTTGAAAGTCAGAGTTACACAGAGAGACGAGAGGCAGAGAGAGAGAGAGGTCTTCCATCCGCTGGTTCACTCCCCAATTGGCTGCAATGGTCGGAGCTGCGCCAATCTGAAGCCAGGAGCCAGGAACTTCTTCTGGGTCTCCCACGAAGGTGCAGTGGCCCAAGGACTTGGGTCATCTTGCACTGCTTTTCCAGGCCATAGCGGAGAGCTGGATTGGAAGTGGAGCAGCCGGGTCTCGAACCACCGCCCATATGGGATGCCGGTGCTTCAGGCCAGGGCATTAACCCGCTGCACCAAAGCACCAGCCCCAACATGATTTATTCTACATTATTGTACAGTCCATACTCTTTAAAATATTTTTGTTTTATGGCTAAGTAAATCAGACTAAAATTAGCTAAAAGGATTCGCTGAGAAAAAATGAAAGTTAGTACTTAATTGGTTGTCATGTTTGTTACTTTGCCTACCTTTTACTAAATTATTCAATAATCCAGCCATTTTTATTAACGATTTATTTTATTTATTTGAAAGTCAGAGTTATACAGGGAGAGGAGGAATCAGAGAGAGAGAGAGAGAGAGAGAGAGAGAGATCTTCCAAATGACCGCAAAGGACAGAACTGAGCCAAACCGAACCCAGGAACTAGGAGCTTCTTCCAGATCTCCCACATGAGTGCAGGGGCCCCAGAACTTGGGCCATCTTCCACTGCTTTCCCAGGCTATAGCAGAGAGCTGGATCAGAAGTGGAGCAGCTGGGACTTGAACCAGAGCCTATATGGGATGACAGCACTTAAAGCCAGAGCTTTAACCCAGTGCACCACAACGCCAGCCCTTCCATCCATTTTAATTCCAAAGCCAGCCAGCATAAAAAAAATGTGTAGATGATTTTTTCATACCCTTATTCTCTTAAGAATTATTTCATTCCTTTATTATCTTACAAATTGTTCAATCACATTTGCCAGAAAAATAGAATCAATGTCATTATTATATTATTGTGGACTTTGGAGATCATAGAGGTTACTGGCTTCTTAAAACTGAGCTTAAAAATACAAACTCAGCCTCAACTGTTTTTACCCCTTGTTTGTGATATTTCCCCAGAGCTGGTAAGAAAATTAAAAAGATTAGCAATATAGAAACTGTCAATATTTTCTTACTTTTTCAACTAAACTTTGGAGAGAGCAGTAGGGGTTGGAGGGTGTTACAGAGAGTGAGAGATGGGAGAGAAAGAGAAATTTTAGAGAAAAAGTCCACCATATAAAAATTGAGTAAAATTAGTTCTTAGCCTGAAAATTTTGTTCTCATTTATTGAAATTATTCGGCAAATATATAAAATATTAACCTAGAACTAAGATTCAGAACTATCATCAAGAATAGATATTCATGAACAAGTAAAATTGCCAGTTCTCTTTAGCCTGTTTCCATACCTCCATCTCTCAATCCTGTGTTTCACATACTCACCCAACCCATATAGATAAGCATTCTCCCTTGTTTCTGGTTTAAATTCCCTTTTCAGTTTCATACAAGAAGGTAATTGTATCCTTGTTTCTGTTTCTTCCTGTATACATGTTAGTGCACAATTAACTTTTTTAAAATATATATATTTTTAATTTATTTAAGAGCAGAGATACAGAGGAAAAAGAGACAGATTTTCAATCTGCTGGTTCACTCCCCAAATGGTTGTAATGGCCAGAGCAGGAGCCAGGAACTTCTGGGTCTCCCACGTGGGTGCAGAGTCCCAAGCACTTGGGCCATTTTCCACTACTTTCCCAGGCCGTAATAGAGAGCTGGATTGGAAGTGGAGCAGCCGGGACTTGAATCAGTGCCCATATGGGATGCTTGTACTGCAGGCAGAGGCTTAACCCACTAAGCCACAGCGCTAACCCCTACACAATTAATTTTTTCACGTTGTTTTTGTGTCTTAGAAATGTTAGCAATACATAATCAGAAAAAATATTTGTGTCAGTTCATGGGAGTGTTTCTCTTTATTTTTCATAATGTACTATTGGATGGACAATCAACTCTAGTTTATTTTACACTTCCATGTATGAAAACATCTTGTTTCCAATTTTTATTGCTACAATATATTTGTCAGAGTATGTTCCACTTTGTTGACAAGGCTCAATCTTCATGGTAAATTCCTAAACAGAGAATTGATGGATCAATAGGGAGTTTGTTAGATATTTCAAAGTCACTTCCAAGATGTCTTCAAGTGTCCACTTTCACAACAAGGGTATGACAATCTAATAGAAGACAAATGGTGTCTCAGTTTAGTTTAGGATTTTATGGTTTCTAGCTCTCTGGTGAGAGTTCACAATTGTTCATGCATGCTGTCCAACTTTTCCTTTAGAGACTCTCAAGCTATTAATCACGTTTATTTCACACTGACTGTTGATAATTCTAAAAGCTCCATCATCTTTAAGTCTGGCTCTTCTGGCCCATTTCTAATCCGTGAGAATAGTAAAGACTGTGGTAGCAAGTACCTAAATTGTGGGGCCAGCCTTTGGCAGCAGGCAGCTTAAGATGCCTGCATCTCATACTGAGTATCTGATTGGAGTCCCAGCTCTGCTTCTGATTCCGGGTTCCTGCTAATGTGTACACCTCAGGAATGCAGTGGATGATGGTTCAAGTACTTGGGTCCTTGACATCCATGAGGAAAATCCAGATGGAAAGCTCGAATCCCAGTTTGGACCTTGCCCAGCCTTAGCTGTTGGCGGGCATTTGGGGAGCAAGCCATCAAGTGAAAAGTTCTCTCTTTGTCTCTCTGTATTTTTCTCTCTGACTGCCTCTCAAATAAATATATTAATTATTTATAAAAATATATTCTTCATAGTATACATTAGGATTGCTTCCAGAATACCCTGTGGGTGCCAAATCTACAGATGTTCAAATCCCTTAGATAAAATAGTGTCATATTTGCTTGTAATCCACACACACATTCCTGTATATGTTAAATCATCTCCAGATTACTTGTAATGCCTAATACAATGTAAATGCTATGGAAATAGCATTATACTATATTATTTAAAGAATAATAATGAAAAATAGTTTATATGCTCAATTCTGATGCAATTTTAAAATATATTTGGTTCATGGTTGGTTGAATTGAGAAATATAGGAATCAGAGACATAGAGAAATAAGTGTATTTGTAAGGAAATGTGCACTCTTTTTTGACAGTGAATATTTGGAAGAAGTTAACCTAGTGTGGTCAGGTACTGAACTAGTTTTAGGATTTTGTTTTTGTAGTACACAAAGAGCTCCAAATACCTCTAACATTTTGGATTTAGGTAAGGGTTTTATTACTGGAGTGTCTTTTCCCTCAATTTTCCTGTATTCCACTCAAAGTTAGACTTGCCCACCTAGCAAAAACCTCAGAGAAGCTGTTCAATGGTACCCAGTGGTGCAGAGGGAGGGGTGAGTTGAAAGGCATTTTTTGTCCTTAGCTTAGCCTTTATATATAGACACTATGTTGTAAGTATCAGAGCTGAAGATTTTATAGCAATCTTGCTCCTACCAGAAATGGTGAGAATTTTCAGTGATCTGGGGGCCTGGCACAGTTTTCTGTCCCTTCACTGAAGAATGCTAATGTTCATTTTTGCTTTTGTTTTCTTGCTTCCTTTTTCCTTCATTTGGTTGCTAAAAAAACATGGAGATTTTTGGCTTTCGAGAGCAGAAGACACACTCTGCTCCTTGGCATACAACAAGAGGGAGATTTTTTTCTGTCTTCTACTCTGGCTTCAGGAATTCTTATGTGAGTATTAAGGAAAATATCTCAGGAAGAGTCAAACAGTGACTATGAGCTCCCTTTGCATCTGTGATTTCCCAGGGCTCTCCACTGGACTAAGTCTCACCCAGATTTAGGAAATTATTGAACATTTTAATTGAAATGTTCTTACCCCTTGGTGGTGTCCAAGTCTTCTGCTCTGGGCTCTGAGTTAGATAACTGAGTCCTTTGTATCCCTTCCCTCCTTGGTGTACCAGTCTTCAGATTTCAGACCAGCCAGCGACCTTACAATCTGAATTCTCAGCTCTATCATGAATTTAAGAAAAAACATGATTTTGAATTTTATAAAGCATTTTTCTATCTTAACCTATTCAATTTTGCATCTGTCAATGAGAAATCAGAATTCTGGGGAATTCTCAGAAATGTCCACATTATAAAAGTCATCAGTTTTGCCGGCGCCGCGGCTCACTAGGCTAATCCTCCGCCTTGCGGCGCCGGCACACCGGGTTCTAGTCCCGGTCGGGGCACCGATCCTGTCCCGGTTGCCCCTCTTCCAGGCCAGCTCTCTATGGCCCGGGAGTGCAGTGGAGGATGGCCCAAGTCCTTGGGCCCTGCACCCCATGGGAGACCAGGAGAAGCACCTGGCTCCTGCCAGGATCAGCACGGTGCGCCGGCCGCAGTGCGCTACCGCTACGGCCATTGGAGGGTGAACCAACGGCAAAAGGAACACCTTTCTCTCTGTCTCTCTCTCACTGTCCACTCTGCCTGTCAAAAAAAAAAAAAAAAAGTCATCAGTTTTGTAACAACTTATTCATTATTTTTGTAACCAAATTTTGAATAAAAAATAAATGATGCAGAATTAAATAGTAGAAAATTAGTGAACAGAGGTAAATGCCTACATATCTGAAAATGATAGTGTAATAATCAAATAATTGTTAATAAACACCCATAGTATTTGTAGGGCACGTTTGATACAAATACTATGGGTGTTTTTCCCAATTTCCTGATTTAAAAATAGTCCTAACAGCAGTTATGTCATCTGATTCTGCACAATATTTTTAATCTTGTTAGTAGATCCAAATATTATATTTTATTAACAATTATTTGATTATTACACTATCATTTTACAAGAGTGCCTCACCATCAGCAGCAGACAGGGTTATTTTTAAAAACTCTGATTATTATAAGATCTTTTTTTTAGAGCCAGGAAATGTTATTTAAATGCCATGATATATAAAAGGCAAGTTTTTAATTCCTACTTTCTAAATTGATATTTTCTTTGTAATTCCTAGTGAGCAAAATCATAACATGTATTTTAAAAAAAAAGTCTGAAGAATGAGACAGGACAGCAGCTTAGTGACAGAAAACAAATTAAACTGGCACAACAGGACAGACTGCTTTGTCCTTTTGAGGACTTCCAATCCCTGTCATCCAGGAATTCAGTTTAATTAAGATCAAGCTGTCAGAAACCTTTTTTTGAATCAAGTAGGTTAGTAAATTAATAACTAAATGTGTTTCACAGTTATTATCAAAATAAATATACTGTGAATTCTACCTTTTTATTTAATAATTAGTGCTTTTTCACTTAGTAGTATTTTATGCAGAATTTTCTATTTGATTTCACATATATAGTGTGCTGTTATATATTCAAATTCATTAAAATTTAAAAGCTCTTTGTATTACACACTCAAAATTTTTTTTTTGTAAATTTAACACTCTTCTGAAATAAAATGTCTAAAAAGTAAAAAAAAAAGCTATAAGCATTAAGGGGTATGATTGTAAGTTATGATATCTCTACATTATCTTAGCAATTTTCATGAATATGCAAGTATTTCAAAATAAAGCATCTTTAGAAATACCATGTTTACTCTGAAAATAAGAAAACCTCAAAACTTTTAGGAAAGAAAAAACAGTAATATGAAAATATGACTGCTGTTAAAATTTTAAAACATTTTAGTAATCCTTTGGTTGTTAATTCATGTAGTTGAATATACATTGTTTATCATAAAGAAAACAAATCATTTTAGTTGGCCAGAGCTGTGGCTCAACAGGCTAATCCTCCGCCTAGTGGCGCCGGCACACCTGGTTCTAGTCCCGGTCGGGGCATCGGATTCCGTCCCGGTTGCCCCTCTTCCAGGCCAGCTCTCTGCTATGGTCCAGGAATGCAGTGGAGGATGGCCCAAGTCCCTGGGCCCTGCACCCGCATGGGAGACCAGGAGAAGCCCTGGCTCCTGGCTTCGGATCATAACGATGCGCCAGCCGCAGCGTGCCGGTGGTGGCGGCCATTGGAGCGTGAACCAATGGCAAAGGAAGACCTTTCTCTCTGTCTCTCTTTCACTGTCCACTCTGCCTGTCAAAAAAAAAATCATTTTAGTTACTGCTTCCTATGTACAGAATAATAAATATTTTCATAAGAGAAAAAACTTTTAATTTAATACAAATTTAGTAGCCAGCTTCAAATATTTCTATTTTGTTTCTCCAATCTGTTTACAAATGTGTGTTTTTTTTTTACAAAGACTTGACTACATCTTAGCAAAGAAGAAGACATTTGTAGAATAGTTTTAATAAAATAAAACAAACAATTTAGTACATTACTCAAGAGATAAACAATGATAATGTCACCTAAATATCTAGAATATTTGTAGTAACATACCAACAAGAAGCCCAATTTCCTGCTCAAATTCTACTATGCCAGCTCTCTGCTGTGGCTCGAGAGTGCAGTGGAGGATGACCCAAGTCCTTGGGCCCTGCACCCACATGGGAAACCAGGAGAAGCACCTGGCTCCTGGCTTTGGATCAGTGCAGCACGCCGGCCATAGCACACCAGCCATAGTGGCTATTTGGGGAGTGAACCAACAGAAGGAAGACCTTTCTCTCTGTCTCTCTCTCTCTCACTGTCCACTCTTCCTGTCAAAAAAAAAAAAAAAAAACCACAAATTTAAAACAAAACAAATTCTACTATGAGTTCTGCACTCTATTGAGTACTATGGATAGCAGCAACCTGCAACTCAAAAGATAAGAAAATTGTTGTTGCTACTGAGAAGATTTTTAGTTAACTGCTCAACAACAAGAGGAAACAAAACAATAAGAAATATAATTAAATGTGAATTATTTAGTACCATGTGTAAAGTGCAGTACTAATTCTGACTAATTATCATTAACTGGTAAAATAACAAAACTATGAGTTAAATTCACTCTGCAATGTAGTAAGTAAAAATAAAACATTACAGAGATAAAAACCTTCCTAGACTTGTCAATGTTATAGAAACAGAGAAAGAGAGAGAAATAGGAAAAAGGAACATGGTTGGAGAACATTACCACCATTCACAATAAAGAGACATTCTAGGTAGTTTCCAAGCTAAAATCATTCCATGGAGAACAGACAGCCTCATCAATAAATTGTGTCTGGAAAACTGGCTCTCTAAATACAGAAATATGAAACAATACCCATACCTTATACCCCATACAGAAATCAACACTCAGTGGACCAAGGACCTACACTTAGACCTGAAATCAAATTGCTAGAGGAAAATTTAGGAGAAACACTGCAAGGCATTGGTCAAGGCAAAGACTTCTTGGATAACATTCCAAAAACAGGTGATCAAAGCAAAAATAGACAAATGGGATTATATCAAGCTAAGAGACTTCTGCACAACAAAGGAAACACTTAACAGTGAAGAGGCAAATGGGAGAGAATATTTGCAATCTACACATCTGATAAGGGATTAATATCCAGGATGTATAAGGAGCTCAAGTAATTGAGCAACAGCAAATCATGCAATACAGTTAAAATGGGCTGAGGATATGAACAGGCATTTTCCAAAGCATGAAACACAAATGCAGACATTTGAAAAGGTGATCAGGGTCACTATCCAAAGGAGAAATTTAAATAAAACCAGAACAAAGTTTCACCTCTTCCCAGTTAGAATAAATATCATCCAAATTTAAAAAAAATAAAAAATAAAAAATAACAAATACTGGCAAGGATGTGAGGTTAAAAGTACCCTAGCATTCTATTGGTGTGAATGTAAACTAGTACAACCATTATGGAAGACAGTATGGAGACTCCTCAGAAATCTGAAAATAGAATTAACACATGACCCAGCCATCCCATTCCTGGAAATTTATTCAAGGAAATGAAATCAGCATATGAAATTGTTAATATGTACCCACATGTTTATAACAGCTCAATTCATATTAGCTAAGATATAAAATCAACCCAGATGTCACTCACCTGATTACTGGATAAAGAAAATTATATATAATATATATAATATAATGTAATATAATATGTTATATATAATTATATATATATATGCAATGAGATACAACTCAATCATAAAAATAGATGAAATCCTGTCTTTCACAACAAAAATGAATGCAATTGGAGACCACTCTGCTTATTGAAATAAGCCAGTTCTGAAAAGACAAGCATGTATTTCTCTGACTTGTAGTAACTAATCCAGACAGTACAAAAATAGTAATGTATATAAATGAAGTTGACTTCTTGAGATTTGATTATTGCTTATAATCTTTGTCCACATTCTGAAGGAACAGTAATTTTTTTCAACTTAGTATTTGTTGAGTGCCTTATTTAGAACAGAATTAAGGTTGTAATTATAAATTAAATTGAAAGTATCACATTACAAAAACTAAAAGAAAAATGAAAAAAGAAGGAGGATGGAAGGTGGTAGTGAGGGAGAGAGGATTGGAAGTATTATTATGTTCTTAAGACTATATTTTAAATTTATGAAATCAGTTCCTTTTAAGGAAATAAATAAATAAATAATTAGAAATAATTTCCAAGATAACATGAAAACTATGCCTGATTTGTCTTTAGGAGGTTTATAATACAGTAGGAAAGATAAATATTTATATATCCATAAATTATTATTTTTAAAGTATGAAGTGGTATTTAAATTAAAATATTATTTCCAAAAGCATGATTTCATCATCAAAAAAGGATTAACATTTGAGATAGGCCAACTAATTTATGATAAAGAGACTAGGAACAGAAAATGTGAAAAGAATAGTCTATTCAATTAATGGTGTTGAAAAACCTGGATATCTATAAACAGAAAAATGAAATTATCTCTCATGACATATAAAAATCAACTCAAAACGCATTACAGATTTAAAAGTAAGTCACATAGCTATGAAATTCCAAGAGAACAGAGAGGGGAAAGTTTCCATGACATTGATTTGGGAAAAGATGCTTTTGGGTAGAATCTCAAAGCATATGAATAAAAAGCAAAAATAGAAAAATGGGATTACATTAAGCCAAAATGTTTCAGGAAAACCAGTGAAACAATCAATGTAATGAAGAGAAAACTTACTGAATTTGAGAAAATACTAAAAACTTTAAATCTGAAAGAGGTTTATATCTAAAATACATATACGTTAGTCTTCAAAAATTTCATAGAAATTCATATTATGAAAATATTTTGTATTGATTTCAACAAATTTAGCAACAAGCTTATATTTTAATTTAATTTTTCAGAAACGTGTTTAAGTACACTCATATGAGGAGTTAAAACTACTCAATAAAATAAAACAAATAACCCAGTTTACAAATGGGCAAAGATTTGAAGACATTTCTGAAAACTATATATGCAAATGGCCAAAAAACATGTGGAATTCTCAATATTGTTAATCATCATGGAAATGCAAATCAAACTCACAGTGAGATACCACCACTTTCCTTTTAGAATGGCTATATAATAATAGATAAAAGGTAAGTGTTACATAGCATTTAGAAGAAAATCAATTCTTACACACTATTGGTTTGAATGTAAATTAGTACAGGCACTATGGAAAGCAGTACAGAGATACTTAAAGAACAAGAAACAGGACTACCACATGGTACAGCTATGCCACTGTAGGGTATGTATCCAAAAGAAAGGAAATCTGTATATTGGGAAAATATCTACATTCTCATGTTTATTGCAGCACTACTCATAATAGCCCACATCTAGAATCAAATTGTCTGTCAACAGATGAATTAAGAAAATGTGATATAAATACACAGCATAATCAAGTCAGTCATAAAATAACAGAATTCTGCCATTGTAGCAAGGATGAAGCTAGAGGACGTTAAGTGAAATAAGCCAGGCACAGAAAAGTAAATATCACATGGTCTCATCATTAATATAGATTCTTAAAAAGCTGTTCTCACTCACAGAGATCTTTCATTTAGGTCTTTTTTTTTTTTCCATGATATCTTGGCTTTCCATGCCTGCTATACTCTCATGGGCTCTTCAGCCAGATCCGAATGCCTTGAGGGCTGATTCTGAGGCCAGAGTGTTGTTTAGGACATCTGCCATTCTATGAGTCTGCTGTGTATCCCGGTTCCCATGTTGGATCTTTCTCTCCCTTTTTGATTCTATCAGTTAGTATTAGCAGTTACTTGTCTTGTTTGTGTGATCTCTTTGACTCTTAGACCTATCAGAGCTATCAATTGTGAGCTGTTATTGATCACTTGGACTAGTGCGATGGCATTGGTACATGCCACCTGGGTGGGATTGTGTTGGAATCCCCTGGCACATTTCTGACTACACCATTTGCGGCCAGTCCAATTGAGCACGTTCCAAATTGTTCATCTCCTCCCTCTCTTTTTCCACTCTTAGATTTAACAGGGATCACTTTTCTGTTAAAATTTAAACACCTAAGGATAATTGTGTGTTAATTACTGAGTTCAACCAATAGTACTAGAACAACAACAACAACAACAACAAATACTAAAAAGGATAAAGTATTACATTGTACATCTAAAGTCAGGACAGGAGCTGATCAGTTCATTGTTGCTTATAGTGTCCATTTCACTTAACAGGTTTCCCCTTTGGCACTCAGTTGTCACCGATCAGGGAAAACAAATGACATTTGTCTCTTTGGGACTGGCTTAATTCACTCAGCATGATGTCTTCCAGATTGCTCCATCTTGTTGCAAATGACTGGGTTTCGTTGTTCCTTACTGCTGTATAGTATTCTATGGAGTACATGTCCCATAATTTCTTTATCCAGTCTACTGTTGATGGACATTTAGGTTGATTCCAGGTCTTTGCTATTGTGAATTGAGCTGCAAGTGAGATCCCAGTGGAAAGAACGGGGCCATTGAAGAAGGAGGTACCCTTCTCCGAAGGGAGGAGAGAACCTCCACTTTGACTATGACCCTATCGGAATAAGATCAAAGTCAGCGAACCCTAAAGGCTTCCATAGCCCTGGCAACTCATGACTAGAGCCTAGGGAGATTACTGACGCCATGAACAGGAGTGTCAAATTGTTAAATCAGCAACAGGAGTCACTGTGTACTTACACCCCATGTGGGATCTGTCCCTAATGTGTCGTCTAAAGCGAAGTGATGCTATAACTAGTACTGAAACAGTATTTTTATACTATGTGTTTCTGTGTGGGCACAAACTGATGAGGTCTTTACTAATTATATACCGAATTGATCTTCTGTACATAAAGAGAATTGGAAATGTAAAAAAAAAAAAAAAAAAAAAAAAAACAACCTGGTGTTAAAATGGAAATGGCATAGAAAATTAATTAATTTGAAAAAAAAATTACATAGGATCTCTGTCTTTAATGTGCTGTACATTGCTATTTAATGCTATAATTAGTAATCCAATGGTAGTTTATTCACTTTACGTTGCTATGTGGGCAAAATGTTGAAATCTTTACCTAATATATACTAAACTGATCTTCTGTATATAAAGAGAATTGAAAATGAATCTTGATGTGAATGGAAGGGGAGAGGGAGCGGGAAAGGGGAGGGTTGCGGGCGGGAGGCAAGTTATGGGAGGGGGGAAGCCATTGTAACCCATAAGCTATACTTTGGAAATTTATATTCATTAAATAAAAGTTTAATAAAAAAAAGCTGTTCTCACAGATAAAATGAAAATAATAGTGATTACCAGAAGCTGAGGTGCTTAAGGAATAGGAAGATTGGGTAGCTATTGGTTAAAGTATACATAATCAGTTATGGGAATATGTTTTATTATTGTATAGCATCTTGAACAAAGTTATTGATGATACAGAGATTCTCTCTTATCCTCAGTTTTGTTTTCTGTGGCTTTGGTTATCCATGGTCAACCATGATCTGAGAATATAGCTAATGGATATTTTGAGAAATAAACAGTTTGAGAAATAAACAGAAATATATGTTATATATTTATGTGTGTGTGTGTGTAATTAGAAATGCATGTATTACTTGAAAGGCAAACAGACTGATGGAGATGGAGATAGATGAGAGAGATCTTCAATCTGTTAGTTCACTTCCCAAACACAACAGCCAAGACTATGCCAGGTCAAAGCCAGAGGCTTGGAATTCCTATGGGATGTCTCACATGGACAGCAGGAAAACTAATACCTGAATTATCAGCTACTTCCCCCAGGGGCAAACATTAGCAGGAAACTGGAATTGAAAACAGAACCTAGACTCAAAAATAGCCACTCCAACATGGTCTGTGGGCTTTCCGAATGGTGTCGTCACCTGTGCCAAATAACCAATCCACAATAGTTTTTAATTTTCTTTTTTTTTAACTTTTATTTAAAAAATATAAATTTCCAAAGTACAGCTTATGGATTACAATGGCTCCCCCCCTATAGCTTCCCTGCCACCCACAACTCTCCCCTTTCCTGCTCCCTCTCCCCTTCCATTCACATCAAGATTCAGTTTCAATTCTCTTTATATACAGAAGATCAGTTTAGTATATATTAAGTAAAGATTTCAGTTTGTCCCCACATAGCAACACAAAGTGAAAAAATACTGTTGGAGTACTAGTTATAGCATTAAATAACAGTGTACAGCACATTAAAGACAGAAATCCTACATGATATTTTTTAAAAATTAGTTTTGTATGCAATTTCCAATTTAACACCAGGTTTTTTTTTTCATTTTCAATTATCGTTATATACAGAAGATCGATTCAGTATATACTAAGTAAAGATTTCATCAGTTTGCACCCACACAGAAACACAAAGTGTAAAATACCGTTTCAGTTCTAGTTATAGCATCACATCACATTGGACAACACATTAAGGACAGATCCCACATGGGGTGTAAGTACACAGTGACTCCTGTTGTTGATTTAACAATTTGATACTCTTGTTTATGGTGTCAGTAATCTCCCTAGGCTCTAGTCATGAGTTGCCAAGGCTATGGAAGTTTTTAGGGTTCGCTGACTTCGATCTTATTCTGATAGGGTCATAGTCAAAGTGGAAGTTCTCTCCTCCCTTCAGAGAAAGGTACCTCCTTCTTTGATGGCCCTGTTCTTTCCACTGCGACTGGAATCTCACTCGCAGAGATATTTCATTTAGGTCTTTTTTTTTTTTTTTTTTTTTTTTTTGGCTTTCCATGCCTAAAATACTCTCATGGGCTCTTCAGCCAAATCGAAATGCCTTAAGGGCTGATTCTGAGGCCAGAGTGTTGTTTAGGACATCTGCCATTCTATGAGTCTGCTGTGTATCCCGCTTCCCATGTTGGATCATTCTCTCCCTTTTTCATTCTACCAGTTAGTATTAGCAGACACTAGTCTTGTTTGTGTAATCCCTTTGACTCTTAGACCTATCAGAGTGATCAATTGTGAACTGAAATTGATCACTTGGACTAGTGAGATGGCATTGGTACATGCAACCTTGATGGGATTGTATTGGAATCCCCTAGCACGTTTCTAACTCCACCATTTGGGGCAAGTCCGATTGAGCATGTCCCAAATTTTACATCTCCTCCCTCTCTTTTTCCCACTCTTATATTTAACAGGGATCACTTTTCAGTTAAAATTTAAACACCTAAAAATAATTTTCTAACTCAGATGAGCAGTGTGATAAATTCTCATGCTATCCTTCTCCATCCCACCCACAGTGTGAATTATCCCTTTGTTCAGCACACACATGCTTTGTATAATGCCTCACTATTGCTTAGTAGATATCTCCAGAGTTTGGGAATGCTTATGCTCAAGTAACAAAGTCAATAGTAGCCTACCATTACATCTCAATGCCTACAGCATTCACTACACTATCTCCCCATGCAGACATCATATTATGTAACCTCATTAAAAAGGAGGAAAGAAAATAGTACAATAAGGTATTTTGAGAGAGACAGAGAGCATGTTCACATGACTTTCGTTGTTTTACCATTGTTCTACCTCATTTTTAGTTATTGTTAATAATCTCTTACTGTGCCTAATTTACAAATTAAACTTTATTATAATATATATGTAGTCATAGGAAAGCACATAGTGAATGCAGGATGTGGTATTACTTGCAGTTTCAGACATCCACTGGGGGACTTGGAGTATATTTCCTGGAGATAATAGGCTGGCGCTGTGGCTTAACAGGCTAATCCTCCGCCTTGCGGCGCTGGCACACCAGGTTCTAGTCCCAGTCAGAGCGCCAGATTCTGTCCCCGTTGCCCCTCTTCCAGGCCAGCTCTCTGCTGTGGCCCAGGATTGCAGTGGAGGATGGCCCAAGTCCTTGGGCCCTGCACCCGCATGGGAGACCAGGAGAAGCACCTGGCTTCTGGCTTCAGATCAGCGAGATGCGCCCGCCACAGTGGCCATTGGAGGGTGAACCAATGGCAAAAAGGAAGACCTTTCTCTCTGTCTCTCTCTCTCACTATCCACTCTGCCTGTAAAAAAAATAAATTAATTAAAAAAAGAAAGCTGCTGCACATTGTATTCTTGAAAGTGCTAAAAAGAGTAAATGCTAACGTTTCTCACTACAAAAATGGTAACTATGAGAAAACACATTTGTTAATCTGTTAAATGAAACCTACCACTATATATATATATATATATATATATATATTTCAAAGGATCATATTGTACACAATAAGAGCACACAATTTTATAAGTCAAATTTGTTGATTTTACAAAGAATAGCAAAAGAATAGTTAAGAGGAAATTTTCAATGCATAAAATAAATTTTAATAAAAGACCTCAAGTTAGATAACCCCAAGACATATGAAATAGTTCAAATTGTTGGTGGAAAATGACACTAAAACAGGGTTATTTTTGGAAGGATATGGCGCTGAAGGAGACTTGGTTGGCCTTGGGTACCCAGTGTCCTGCCATCCCTGTCAGTGGCCTGTGCTGTGTATAGGGACCGGGGTCCAGTGTGGAGAGTCCTTTGTCCTGGGAAATGGGGCACATCCAGAAACAGAGCTGCCCTCTGGCCCAGCACATAATGCACTTTCATGAGGAAGCTGGCGCTAAACAATGCGTAGACAACCTGCTTCTGGGTCAGAGTTTCATGCATAACAGAGCAGCTACCTCCATGTGATCTACTGAGATTTAGAAATGTGCCAGGGGATTCCAATACAATCCCATCAAGGTTGCATGTACCAATGCCATCTCACTAGTCCAAGTAATCAGTTTTAGTTCACAATTGATCACTCTGATAGGTCTAAGAGTCAAAGGGATTACACAAACAAGACTAGTGTCTGCTAATACTAACTGGTAGAATGAAAAAGGGAGAGAATGATCCAACATGGGAAGCGGGATACACAGCAGACTCATAGAATGGCAGATGTCCTAAACAGCACTCTGGCCTCAGAATCAGCCCTTAAGGCATTTGGATTTGGCTGAAGAGCCCATGAGAGTATTTTAGGCATGGAAAGCCAAAAAAAAAAAAAAAAAAAAAAAAGGATGACCTAAATGAAATATCTCTGCGAGTGAGATTCCAGTCGCAGTGGAAAGAACAGGGCCATCAAAGAAGGAGGTACCTTTCTCTGAAGGGAGGAGAGAACTTCCACTTTGACTGTGACCTAGTCTAAATAAGATCTAAGTAGGCGAACTCAAAAGGCTTCCATAGCCTTAGCAACTCATGACTAGAGCCTAGGGAGATTACTGATGCCATAAACAAGAGTGTCAATTTGTTAAGTCAACAACAAGAGTCACTGTGCACTTACTCCTCATGTAGGATCTCTGTCTTCAATGTGTTGTCCAATGTGAATTAATGCTGTAACTAGAACTGAAACGGTATTTTACACTTTGTGTTTCTGTGTGGGTACAAGCTGATGAAATCTTTACTTAATATATACTGAATCGATCTTCTGTATATAAAGATAATTGAAAATGAATCTTGATGTGAATGGAAGGGGAGAGGGAGCAGGAGATGGGAGGGTTCCTGGTGGGAGTGAAGTAATGGGTGGGAAGCCATTGTAATCCATAAACTGTACTTTGGAAATTTATATTTTCTAAATAAAAGTAAAAAAAAAAATAAAAAAGAAAGTCCTCCCTACACACACACACACACACACACAAAGATGTTTATTTTAATGGAAAAAAATAAAAGTCTGTGCACAGAGTTCTCATAAAAGTCCATGGAAATGTGTATTATAAAAATCTGCATGTATTTCAGAGAATTTTTGTACCAAAATAAGCATTTTAATTTCATTTCCATACATTTCTAAAATGTTGTTTTAATTTGAAAAGCAAGGAGACAGACAAAAGAGACACTCAGAGACAGACAGACCAGACACAGAGATAGAGGGAGAAAGAGCTCCTATGCCCTGACTGATAACTCAGATGCCCACAGTAACCAGAACTGGTTCATAATGAAGACTGGAGCCAGGAAATCAACTCAGGTCTCCTCCTTGGGAGGTGGGCTCCAAAGTACTTTAACTATCACCCACTGTCTCCAAGGGTGTGCATTAGCATGGAGGCAGAAATAACAGGAATCTGGACTCAAGAGTGGAGCTAAGGCTTAAACTCAGGCACTTTGATGTGGGTGCAGACCTCCCAGCTGGTGTCTAAACCAAAGCCAAATGATCACTGCATTTTCACAAACTTTGTGAAGTACTCTTATATTTAATGAATAGTGAGAAATTTTGTAGTGGCTGAGAATTCATGAGAGAGGCTAGAAATAATTGTAATTAATGTCAGAAAGTAAGGGCTATACACAATACAGACCTTTTTATTTGATATTTGTTTTGTTTTGTTACATTTTTAAAGATTTGGTATATTTATTTGAAAGGAAGAGTTACAGTGAGAGAGAGGCAAAACAGAGAAAGAGACATTCCATCTATTGGTTCACTCCCCAAATGGCCACAATAGCCGGAACTGGGCCAATACAAAGCCAGGAGCCAGAAGTTTCCTCTGGGTCTCCCCAAGTGAGTGCAAGGGCCCAAACCATTGGGATATCCTCTGCTGTTCTCCCAGGCACATTAACAGGGAACTGGATCAGAAGTGGTGCAGCTAGGACTCGAACGGGCACCCATATTGGATGCCATTGCTGCAGGCGGTGGCTTTACCCACCCTCTGTGCCACAGCACCAGCCCCACAGTATAGATCTTGAAATGCAAGAGTAACATAATTAACATATGTAATTTAGATAAAAATATTTGGTGTGGGGGCGGACACTGTGGCATAGTGGGTAAAGCCACCCCTTGCAGTGCCAGCATCCCATATGGGTGCCAATTAGAGTCCCAGCTGCCCCACTTCTGATCCATTTCCCTGCTAACACCTGAGAAGGTAGTGGAGGATGGCCCAAGTCCTTGGACTCCTGAACCCACAGGGGAGAAGAAGTTCCAGGCTCCTGGCTTCAGATTGGCTCAGATTCAGCTGTTTTGGCCATTTGGAGAGTGAACCAGCATGTGGAAGACCTCTCTCTGCCTCTTTGTAACTCTGCCTTTCAAATAAATAAATAATTCTAAAAAAATATTTGGTATTATAATAAAAAACAGAGTGAGGTGTGAGTACTTGGTGCAATGGTTAATTTGCCACTTGGGACATCCATAATCCTTTACTGGAGTGCCTAGGTTTAAACCACAGTTCTGGTCTCCATGATATCTCCTTGCTAATGTGTATCTTGGAGAGGCAACAGGTGCTGACCCAGTACTCGGGTCCCTGACACTCTTGTGTGGGAAATCTGGATGAAGTTCTTGGCCCCTGGTTTTCACCTCACCCAGCATTAGATGTTGTGGGCATTTCAGGAATGAAACAGCACTAGGAATTCATTTGTGGCCTCTTTCTCTCTCTCTCTCTCTCTCTCTCTCTCTCTCTCTCTCTCTCTCTCTCTCTCTTTTCAAATAAGTAAATATATTTTTTAAAAAGGAAGGAAAGGGAATTGAAATGAAAATTAAAATTTAGTGACAGCCTAGTAGGCTAGATTGTAAGAAGTAAGAGCAGGGGCCAGCGCTGTGGTGCAGCCAGTTAAAGCCCTGGCCTGAAGCGCCAGCATCCCATGTGGGCACCGGTTCTAGTCCCAGCTGTTCCTCTTCTGATCCAGCTCTCTGCTATGGCCTGGGAAAGCAGTAGAAGATGGCCCAAGTCCTTGGGCCCCTGCATTCACATGGGAGACCAGGAAGAAGCTTCAGATTGGCACAGCTCCAGCTGTTTCGGCCATCTGTGCAGTGAACAATCGGATGGAAGATCTCTCTCCCCTGTCTCTACCTTTCTCTGTAATTCTGTCTTTCAAGTAAATAAAATAAATCTTTAAGAAAAAAGAAGTAAGAGCAATGAGAAAAGGTGAAATGTCTGGAAGAAACACAGAATCCTTAGGTGTCTGTTTAAGAAACAAGATGTAGTACAATTGAGATGGTACGCTAAATATATGACAACTCTTTGAAGGTAGCAGATGCAGTTATAAAACACAACTATAAGGTTATAATAATCTTACCATACTAAATACTGGGAGGAGAGAGAAAGGAAAAATAGGATAGAATATTTGCAAGTAAGGAGTGAAAGGAAAAATATAATAATAAGAAAAGTCAATAAATATTTGCTACTTGGCTTTACTCATTGTAGCTTTCACTAACACCAGTGAATGCTTTATTATCCTGCCTCCCCACGGAACCCATGCTGTTGTTTTGAAAATGACACAATAACAATAAACATGATGTATGTTTAAAATGGAAAAATCAATAAAGTTTTCATGCAATAATTCCTATGCTGAAGTAGAAAAGTTTAAACATTTTAGCTGATATTTGAACAAATCTGCATGAAAGTTTCAAATTTCATAACTCTTGGATTTTGCAGCCATTAAACCATCATTTACATAAAGTCTAATTATAACGATTCCTAGAACTCTTGATAATGCAGTGACAGCACATATATTTGTATGGGAAAAATACTAGTTTGGTTTATAGACTATATTAATTGAAAATAATTAAAAGAAAGGAAACTATATACATTTTAGTAGCAATTATATCTTGGGGATTTATAGACCAAATTCTGCCTCAGCTTATTTATACACACTCATTAAAGCATTAGTGTATTAACTGTGTCATGTAGATGAAGTTGAATGAAAACTAATGAAGCACACAAGAACCACCAGCCCAAATGAGATAAAATATTTCTTGCTTCCATGTTGCTGACAAGCAAAAGCAAATCGCTTAATGCCTTGGAAATCCCTCTCCATCCAAAAATCAATTTTCCATAGCTTCTGATAACATATTTTATGCAATCAAACTAAAATGATTAAATTTGTTTCATAATATAATTTCTTGACTTTCATAGTCAGCAGAATATTCCACTTCTAATGCATGGAAAAATAGAATCTGAGGTACCTGAATTCTAAAAAGCACTTCTATGAATTTCATTGAGCAATGAAAATTATTTTTCCTCTCATTAAATCCCCTCATTCTAATTCTAAGTTCTTTGACTTGTCACAAAAATTGTAAGTATCTGAGAAGTAGCCTTAAACAAAATATGCAGTTGTGTTATTTCAGTGCTTGGAAAGTAGGCTTTGATCCCACTCTGGGTATCAGGAATGCATAAAAATTATGCCAGATCATCTACTTAGTTCTAGGAAATGCAGAAGTTCAATGGAATGAAGGAGGAATGAATTAATTCATCTCCAAACTCTGATTTTATTCCTGATACTTATATTCTTTAATAGTCAGTGAAAGAAATGTCACTCGATTTCAATATGGGTTGTGGAATCTGTTCAATCCCACTGTTGCCATGTTCTGTATGTCTCCCTCTTCTGAAACAATGTAATGAAAAGGTTACAATCTAGAAGTCCTAGGGGAGTTTCCAGTCCTTCTCCGCACTACATTTAGCCATGCCACCTTTGAAGTACATTTGAAGAGGTTGAAGAACAATCAGATAACCACAACTTACAGGAGGGGGTTATGTGCCAACAAACCTTTAGTAAGCTGAAAATACTATAAGTCAAAAATGCATTTAATGCATCCAATCTACCCAACACCATCACTTAGCAATACATCTTAGAGTAGCTGTTGTTGGTTGTCATGACCACATGGCTTACAGGGAGCTAGGGATTGCGACTGTCATACAGCATCACAATCGAGAATTGTACTACATATTACTAGTTTGAGAAAATATGAGAATTCAATATTTAACATATGAATATACTGAATGTGTATTGCTTTATTACCATTGTAAGTTAAAAAAAATCTTAATTCAAGCTATCATATGTCAGCGACCACATTTGGAAGCAGGTACAGATCATATAGCCTATCACTTCCTCCCAAGACTTAAAAAATGTTATTAAAGATCACAAGATTTCCTCTTCAACTCGGAAGCTGATCTTTAGCATGGTACACTGTTTCCTAAAACATTAATTCACGTGCTGAACAGTATTCAGAATCTGAAGAACACTTCACATTTTCTTCCTTCTGTTCTCAAAAGAAAATGTATGTGCACCCAGATGCTGTGAAAGTCTGTGGTTTCTGAATCTGCTGCCATCAACTACTGATTTAGATAATATGTACTGAACGGCAGATTTGAGCACTTAAGTAGTAGAAAAGGCAAGTTAACTCCTCAACTCCTTCCTCTCAGGATGAATAAAGTTGATTCTGGAAGAAAGTAGGATGGGTTTCTAGAGGTGCTGCCTTCTATTTTTAAATTTTGTATAACTATATGGTATACTTTAATAATTGGACACAATAGTTATATATTTTACATAAGAATTTTATGAAGGCATATTTTTTAATTTAGAGATGCAGTGATTATTTTACTTAAGAATTGGGGGTCCAGCGCTGTGGTGTGGCGGGTAGAGCCACTGCCTGCAGTGCCGGCATCCCATATAGGTCCTGGTTCGAGTCCCGGCTGCTCCACTTCCGATCCAGCTCTCTGCTATGGCCTGAGAAAGCAATAGAAGGTGGCCCAAGTCCTTGGGCCCCTGCACCCATGTAGGGAGACCTGGAAGAAGCTCCTGGCTCCTGGCTTTAGATCAGCGCAGCCCCAGCCATTGTGGCCAATTGGGGAGTGAACCAGCAGATGGAAGACCTCTCTCTCTCTCTCTTTCTCTCTCTCTCTCTCTCTCTCTCTCTCTCTCTCTCTCTCTGGCTCTCCTTCTCTCTGTTTGTAACTCTTACTTTCAAATAAATAAATGAATCATTTAACAAAAAAGAATCAGTCACATACAATCATAATTTGAGTAACATGGCTATGGGCCTCCGTTGTCACTTCCATGAGTGCTCTTTATTATGTCAGATTCAGTGTCAGTTCTCAACCCTCTCCTGCTTCACAAGTTAGTCGCATTTGACATGACTAATCTTCCACTCTTTCTTCCCTCAAATACTGGCCTTGCTGGATATCAGGGCAGCCTTCCCTTGTGTTTTCACTCACTAGCCTGCTGTGCTCAATCTCCTTGTTTTGTCAAGGCTCAATCCCTAAGTCATTTCAACTTGAGTTTCTTAGCTGTAAATATCAAACATTTGCTGATGATGTTCTCATTTATAACTGGAGCACTAATACCTCCCTTCAACTTTAGACACTTATCTCTCATCTTCCCTGCTATGTGTAATAGACATCACATGTCTAAAATGCTTAAGAATACACTATTTTTTTCCATCTCCTAAATCTGTTCCTTCTAGTCTTTCCCATTTCAACAAATGACAACTTCATTCTAATCCAATTTCAAGGTCCATAACCTTCAACTCTAGCTCTTACACTTGACATCCATAGAAACAACCACGAAATGTATCTACAATCCAGATACATCTCAGTGTCCCTGCCATTAATTCTAGCACAGGTACAAACATACCTCATCTGAAATAGCTTCCTAATTAGTTTCCCAGCATTCATCTCTGTTGGTCTGTGATTTATTTTTTGAAACCATAGCAATGTACATTACCTTGAAATGAAAACTTAATCATGTCACTCCATTAAAATTATATGGTATCTTTTGTGCACTTTGCGATGAACAAATTTTCCATACCAAACAATAAGATTCTGTCATCAGTTTTTCCTACACTGTTGTCATGTTTCTGATTTTTATTTTATTAAAATTATTTCAGAGTTAATGATATTTATGTTAATATCCCTAAGGAATTTTACACCAGAAAACTTTGAAAAGACTGTGGAAAATGAATTAAAAGAAAAATTTATTTAAAAAATACTTATGGTCATAAATTTCTCACAATATGCAGTTTTCATAAAATTTGAGGACTTATTGCATTTATGGATTTCAACATTAGCACAAAAGCAAACATCTTTAATTCTATTCTCTATGAATTTTTAAAGTATTGTCATATTGGCAAGTTATTTTAAATATGTTATGAAGTATTTGATGTACATATGGATAATAATGAAAGGCATCTGCTAAATTTGCTAAATTTATGAATTGGAAAACTGTTAACTCTACTACATTTCCCTGTATAACTTTTTAGCATGTTATATCTTAACTTGTGTGTTAACATTTTATTTACTTTTTTGATTCAGCTATGTCGTATGTGTTGTAATAATTATCAATAGACTCATGTTGGGCCTGTGCAGTGGCATAGCTCGTGAAGCTACCTCCTGCAGTGCTGGCATCCCACATGGGCGCTGGTTTGAGTCCTGGCTGCTCCACTTTCTATCCAGCTCTCTACTGTGGCCTGAGAAAGCAGTGGAAAATGGCCCAAGTGGAAGATGGGCTCCAGCACCTACATGGGAGACCCAGAGGAAGCTCCTGGCTCCTGGCTTCGGATAGGTACAGCTCCAGTCATTGTGGCCAATTGGGAGTGAACCAGTAGATGGAAGACTTCTCTCTGCCTCTCACTTTCTCTGTGTAACTGTGACTTTCAAATAAACAAATAAACCTTTAATAATATTCTTTTTATTTTTATAGATACTTGTAAAATTGCTTTCACACTGTGTACTCTTCTTAGACTTGTTGCTTTTACTCTGCCCTCATTCTAAGGTCCATTATGTTGCTTCATGCAAACCTAGTTTGTACATTTTTACCTCAATTTATCTGCTTTCTGGTCAATTAATATTTATTTTTTCAAGATCTTTCAATTGTGAACAATGCTGAGAAGAAAACCTGTATACATATACCCAAACACACATTAGTAAGGGCTTTTTTAGGGTTCATGCCTAAGAACAGATTTGTGGCTTATATAGTCTATAAATGTTCAAGTTCAAGTACTGAGCCCATTTCCCGCTCAACAGCATCTGATAGGTTCCCTATTCATACTAATTATCATTATTCTTACACAACTTGTCCATTTCACTATTCCCTTTAAAACAAAACAAAATCCCACAAATGGCTTCCCATTTCCATTCACAGAAATAGCCAATAACAGAGGTGTGAAGTCCTAGATGATCTATTCCTGAAAGGTCACTGGATTCATCTCTTAAGCCTCTGTCTTTGCTTCCTCTGGTCCAGCCACAGAACACGTTGCTATGCCTTGAACCCAGCAAGTGTTCCCTGCCCCATACTCCAATGTACTATCTCATATGTGGCTCTAAATGGCTCCCTGTGGCTCTAAACAGCTCCCTGGACAGCAAAACTTCCACCTAGCATCACCCTGACCTCTCCTTTTATTTTTGTACCATTTAGCACCATGTCACATGTGATATTATTTTGTCGATTTTTTTCTATGTGTCCATCACATGATGGTACAGATATTAACTCCCTCCTTCTCTGCTGTATGATCAATAAATATATATCCACATGGCATATGGCAATTTCTCAGTAACAACTTGAGGAATGAATGAATGGTGAAAATTACCAAAAACATTATTTTTTGGTAGACTAATTGTTGAATGCTTTGTGCTAAAACTGGAACTAAGCCTTTTCTCATATAAAATATATTCATTAATAAACATGAAATCTTTTCTAATAATGTCTGATTTTTCTAACATATTTGGTATAAAAATATTTACATTTAAAAGTTACCATGTAAACATTCAAAAATATGTATAATTTAACATTAATAAAATTACATTTGAGCACTTTCCCAACTTATTTTTATTTAAGAGCATAAGATTAATGTACCTAAAGACAATGAAATCACATTTATACAGTAATCACCATTTATATTACCTAATATCAGTTATATTGTTTAATGTATAAAACTATATTGTTCAAATTATAACTGAATTAAGTTCCTACAAAATACATTCCAATTATTATTCAAATTGCTGTCAAAAATAAAACTGTTTCCAAATAAGTACAGTATTTTCAAGTAAATTTAATGCATATTTTTGTTTGAATTACCTAACATATATTTTAGGAAGGACCCTGATAGAGTTAACACACACATACACACACACACATAAACAAAACCATATAATTTGTAGTTCTGGCTATTGAAGCAAGCTTTTCTTGTATCTTTGAGTCTTGCACCTTTACTTATTTTTTTAAGCTTTAAAACTTTTAGTTGGGGCTGGCGCCATGGCTCACTTGGTTAATCCTCTGCCTGTGGCACCAGCATCCCATGTGGGCACTGGGTTCTAGTCCCGGCTGCTCCTCTTCCAATCTAGCTCTCTGCTGTGGCCCGGGAAGGCAGTGGAGGATGGCCCAAGTGCTTGGGCACCTGCACTGGCGTGGGAGACCAGGAGGAAGCACCTTTCTCCTGGCTTCGGATTGGTGTAGCTCCAGCTGTAGCAGCTATTTGTGAGGTGAACGAACAGAAGGAAGACCTTTCTCTCTCTCTCTCTCACTGTCTAACTCTGTCAAATAAATAATAATTTAAAAAAAACTTTTTGTTAAAAAGGATTTTGTGATAATACATGCTCACCTGAGCTCCTAGTTCCTTGTGATAAAAATGGGGGAATCAATTATTTCAAAAGTTTTACAAAATAGAAATAGCTATGAAATATTAGCTGGTTTTATTTCCCATTGTTTTGGTTATCTATTCAATATTCTATTATCTATTAAATCCACAAATTTTGAACACCTGCCATTTTACTTTTCAGCAAAATGAATAAATATACTTTTAGCTTAAGTGTCTTTACCTACTTGCTTTTGGCAAAGAATATTTTGATTGAAGTGATTTTGTTTTTTTTTTTTCCTTTTCCTTATATATAACCTTCATGTCATAAATGAGTATTTTCAAGGCTTTGTGTATGAGTTCAGCATGGTCAAAATGCAGAAGAAATGAATCCACTGGCATGTATGTCTATAGAAACAAGTGTTCAGGTGATAGAAAACTAGAAGAAATGTATTTAGACCGATTCAGGGGGACTGAATTAAGAAAAACATGGTTACAATTAGAAGTCCTTTGTTAAAGGTACTTGAATTTGTATCTGTGGGGATTTTCTTTGATGGTGCAGTGTATTCTATAATGCCTTTTGCACTCAGGGAAAGAGGAGCTCCTTCCTATAAATAATGACTCTCCTTTTTCATCTCACTTGATTTAAAATGTGCAAAGGATTTGGCATCCTGTAGTTTTTCAATGTGTATAGAGAGAATGGACAAATGGCATTACAACTCAGATTCCAAAAACAAAAACTATACCACAGAACAAAGCAGATAAATGAAGAATCGTGTTTCAAAATATCATAAGAGTACAGAATAAGAAATGAAATATCTCTCGGGGATTTTTGAGGTTCTGTGTAACTAACTCAATGTAAATTATTACAACTAAATTAGGTTGTATGAATCAGAATGTGAAGAAGTTTTTACATGATGTTCTCCAAACATAATCTTAGTCGACTTGGAAAAAAATGTTGGCATAAATACTGTGCTTTGCTTTTGCCTAAGGTAAAGTTTGGAATGAAACCCAGGTCTTATAATGTACATAATTTATTACAGGATGATTAATTCAAATTGGAGTGAAAACACTATGGGAACTGGCATTGTAGTGCAGTGGGTTAAACTTCTGACGGCAATGCTGGCATCCACATGAGTCGTAGCAGCTCATTTCTGATCAACCTCTCTAATCATATGCTGGGGAAGCAATGGAACATGGGCCTGATACCATGGACTCCTTTGAGAAACCCTCATGGAGTTCCAGCCTGCTGGCTTTTGGCCTCGCCCAGCCCCAGGCTTTTGCAGCCAATTGGGAAATTTGGGAAATGAAGTAGAGAAGGGAAATTCTCAGCCTCCATTTCTCTCTGTAACTCTGCATTTTAAATAAAAAATAATCTTTAATAAAAAGATTGTGGCAATCACAAGGATAAATTAATTCAAATGATTCAAATGTATATTTTCATTCAAACAAGAACTTAGTATTTACAATTTTTTTAAAAAACAAATAACTTGAGTGGGAGCTAAGAAGCCTTTGAAAATGATAGTAGAGGAGATAAATTTCAAAAATTGACAAATAATAGTTTAACTTTGGGTCACAAAGCATCAGGGCTATAAAAGGAATTGAAAGGATGTAGAGTAACTAGAGTACTACAAAAACCAAATGAGCAATAACAGATGAAGCCCAGGCCCACCTACGTTGACTTTTCCTATCCAAGATTCCATCTGCAGTGGCCCATGACCATCCCTCCCATTACAGGAAACTGTTATTTTCCTTATAAATATTTTCCTTAAGAAATACATGGAAAGGACTGTTTAGCATAATCCTGTATATCAAATAACATTGAAATCTATAGTTTACACTAAAATACAACTAAGGATAATTGGTTTTCTTTTCTTGTTTCTCATTCTCTAGCTCCAAATTTATTTACATACAAAAGGGAAAAAAATCACAGCATAGGGGGAAATCACAAGAGTGTGATGATCCCTGGATTGCTTTTTTAGTGTTTTTTTATCTTATTTATTTTTATTTTTTAAAGTTTTATTTACTTAAATGGAAGAAAGAGTTAGGGGGTTGTGGAGGGAGATGTGAGAGAGAGAGCTCTGTCTCCTCTGATTTCCAAGGCATATTAGCAGGGAGTTGGATCAAAAGTAGAGCAGTTAGGATTTGGATCCATGCCCATATGGAATGCCAGCATTGCAGGCAGTGGCTTACCCGCTGTGCAACAATACCGGCCCTTAGGTTTTTCTTTATAGAAAAATATGCAGTACATTAGCCTTATCTGCAGTCACCCTACTATGCAAAGAACCGCAGTACTGCTAAATCCTCTCTGGCTATAACCTAGTAAGGATCAATCAACATTTTCCCATCTCTCCCTCTCATTTTCTGATAACCACAATTATAGGTTTAATTCTATGATGACATCTATTTTTTAGGCTCTACATACAAGTGAGATCATAAGTGATGCTTGTCTTTTTGTGCTTGCCTCATTTTGCTTAACATAATGACATCAAATTCCAACCAATTGTTGTAAATGACAATCTCATCCTTTAAAAAAAAAAGTTTTTTTTTTAATTTATTTGAGAGGCAGAGTTATAGAGAGAGGAAGAGATAGAGAGAGGGAGAGACAGAGAGGGAGATCTTCCATCTGCTGATTCACTCCCTAAATGACTGCAATGGCTGGATCTGGGCTGATCTGAAGCCAGGAACCAGAAGCTTCTTCCAGGTCTCCCATATGGGTACAGGGTCCCAAACACTTAAGCCATCTTCTACTGCTTTCCCAGGCTGTAAGCAGAGAGCTGGATAGGAAAAAGAGCAGCTGGAACACAAACTTGCACCCATAAGGGATGCCAGTGCTGCAGGCAGAGACAACTTACTTTGCCAGAGCGCAGATCTCCATCTATTCCTTTTTAAGACTGAGTAATATCCACTCTGTGTATTTATCACATTTTCTTTATCCATCCATCAGTGGATAGATACTTAATTTGTTTTCATTGTTTGATTATTGTGAATAGTATTGCATATAGAAATAAAGATGTCCATTAGACAAATGGATTATTTTTCCCTTGGTTATATAACCAGGCATAGGATTTCTGGATCATAGGGTAGTTCTATTTTTGTTTTTTTTTAGGAACCTCCATAATGTTTTCCACAGTGGCTGTACTAACTTACGTTCCCACCAACAGTGTGTTAGGGTTGCCTTTGTTCCACAGCCTAGCCAAAATTTATTAGCTTTTACCTTTTAGATAAATGACCATTTTTTACTAAACTGAGTTAACATTTCATTGTGTTTGGAATTACATTTCTCTACAGATTAGAGAGGTTGAGCACTTTTTTCATGTACCTACTGAGCATTTATATGTCTTCCTGTAGTAAGTTTCCATTTAGAATACTACCATTTTTAAATTTTTTTTTATTATTATTAGAGTTGTTTGAGTTTCTTATGTGGTCTAGATATTAACCCTTTAACTTAAATACCTCTTACAAATATCTTCTTCCAGGATTGATGTTGTTGCATGGTTGGTGGGCCACCACCTGCTATGTTGTCATCCTATATGGCCACCAGTTCACTAAGACTGAATAAACTACTCCATTTCCAGTCCAGCTTCCTGCTGGTGGCCTGGGAAGAACAGCAGAGGATAACCTAGCCCCTGCTATCCATGTGGGAGGCCTGCAGGAAGCTGCTGGTTCCTGGCTTCAACTTGGCCTAGCCCTGGCCATTGTAGCCATCTAGTGTATGGACCAGTAGATGAGGATCCCTGTCTGCCTTTCCCCTCTTTCTGTAACTCTCATTTTCAGATAAATAAAATAAATATTTTTTTAAAAAAACAAAAATGTCTTCTTCCACTCTGTAAGTTGCATCTTCACTGTATATATGTTCTGTATATAAGATCATGTCCTCTGCAAACAGTGACATTCTGACTTCCTTCTTTCCAAATGTAATGCCCTTTCTTTCTTTCTCTTCTCTAATTGTCAGAGCAATTAGAGAACTCTGGCAATTAAGGACTTCCAATACTATGTTGAATAAAAGAGAAGACAGTAGGAACCCTTGCCTCATTCCTGCTCTTAGAAACAAAGCTTTCAGGATTCCCTCATTCCATATGATGCCCACTGTGAGCTTCCAAACTATGCCTTTTATTATGTTGCAGCAAGTTCCTTCTGTATCTCATTTGTTCAGAGATTTTTATCTAAGGGACACTGAATTTCATGTATTGCTTTTTGTACATGCATTGAGAGCATATCGTTTTGTACTTCACTCAATTTATGCAGTGCATCAAAGTTATTGATTTGCATTTGTTGAACCATGCTAGCATCCCGGGGAGGAATCCTACTTTATCATGGTGAAAGATCTTTTTAACGTGCTGTAAAATTCAATTTGCTAGCATTTGTTAAAGAGCTTTGCATTACTCTTCATCAAGGATATTGGACTGTAACATTCATTTTTTGCTCTGTCTTTCTTTTTGGTATCAAGGCAACACAAACACCAAAGAGTTTGAAAGAACATCCTTGTTTTCTACTATCTGAAACAATTTAAGGAGGTGTGGTGTTAATTCTTTAAATGTTTGCTAGAATTCGGCAGCAAATACTTCTCACCCTGGCCTTTTCTTTGCCTGGAAATGTTTTATTGCTGATTCAATCATGTTGTTCATTTTTGATGGGTTTAGATATTTTATTTTTCATGACTTAGTCTTAGTAAGTTATATGTATGCATGATTTTTTTCATTTCTTCTAGGTTACTGAATTTGTTGCCATAGAGTATTTTGTAGTAATCACAATTCTATTTATGTGGTTTTTATTCATGTTTCAGTTTTCATCTCTGATTTCATATGTTATCAATGTTATTTAAATTTTTAAGAAACTATATTTTTTCTGCTTCCAATTTTGTAGTATTTTAAGTTTTTGCATCATTTACTTCTGCTCTGAGTTTTATTATTTCTTTCCTTCTACCAAATCTGGATTTGATATGTTCTTATCTTTCTATTTCCTTGATGTGTAATGATAAGTCCTTTGTTTGAGAGTTTTCATTTTTTAATGCACTCATTGAATACTATAAATAAATTTTCATATTATTATTGTTTTTGGTGTATCTCAAATGTTTTGATATGTTATGTTTCCATTTTCATTCATTTCAAGACTTTTTTTATTGGTTCCTTAATTTCTTCCTTGGTCTCTAGTTCAGAAATTGTATAATTTCCATGTACTCACGTAGTATCCAGAGTTTTTAATGTTATTGATTTCTAGTCTTATTGCATTATAGTCACAATATACACTCAGTACTATTTCTATTTTCTTAAATTTTTTGAGACTTGTTTTGTGACCTCCCATATGATCTATCCTACAAACTATCCCATTGAAAAGAATTTGTATTTTCTAATTGTTGAATGGAAAGTTCTTTATATAGCTGTTGGATCAGTTGATCTAGAGTAAGTTAACTCTGCTGTCATCTCACTGTTATTTTTGTCTAGACAACCTGGCCTTTGTAAAAGTGGGTTGTTAAAGTATGTTATCGCTATATTGGCATCTGTCTATTTCTTTAGGTCTATTAATATTTGCTTTATGTATTTTCTCCTACTAGGTTAAGCCCTTTATCATTATATAATGGCCTCCTACTGCTTTTTACTGTTTTTTTAAAATTCATTTAATCTGATAGAAGTATGGCTACTCTTTCTTTTCTTTGTATTTCATTTGCTTGAAATGTCTTTTCTTTCCATTCACTTGCAATATAAGTATGTCCTTATAAGTTAACTGAGCTTCTTGTAGACAACATATAGTCAGGTCCCATTCTTCCAATTCTATCAGTTACTATAAGTATTTTAATTCATAATTTAGTTTATTGACATCAAGGTACTATAGATAATGTTTTACTGTTCCCATTTTGATACTATCTTTGCATTTTTAGTTAGTTCATTTCTTTCTTTCTCCCTCTTACAATCTTCACTTGTGATTAAGTGATTTCCCCTAATGGTGTATTTTGATTCTTCACTTACAGTTTTTGGTAAGTCCATATAGGTTTTTGTTTTAGGTTATCATGAGTCTTACAGAAACTAATTTTGACTATAATAAGCTATATTTAAATAATAACAACTTAACACTGATTATAAAAACAGAAAAACAAATAAAAAATGAAGAAGCAAGAAATCCTAATAAAATAACCTGCATTTTTGTTCTATTCTTCCTGATATTTTAAATATTGGACTTTACTTTTTAAATTTTTCTGTATTGCATGTCTCTTAACATTTTAACATAGTAATTACAACTTTGTATCCATAATAAAACTATAATTGGTTTATCCACCATGATTACAGTATTACATCATGAACTAGTATAGTTACTCTTACCAGTGAATTTTCTATTTTATATTTTTTTCTAACCTGCCAATGTCTACTTTTTCAGTCTGAAGAATTCCCTTCATCATTTCTTGTAAGACAGACCTGGTAGTGATAATTTCTACTGGCTTGCCTTTACCTGGAGATGTCTTTCTTTCTCCTTTATATATTAGGGATAATTTTGCTAGGTACAGTATCCTTGGGTAATAAATTTTTTCTTCAATACTGTAAAATTTTCACTACACACCCTACCTACTTGTAAGTTTCCTAACAACAACAAAAAAGTCTATGTTCAATTGAATTGAGACCCCTTCATGTGTTATTTGCTTCTTTTCTCTTGTAGTTTTCAGAATTCTTCCTATTTTTCAACATAGGAGAGCTTGATTATAAAATGCCCTCAGGTAGACTTTTTGGGCTAAATCTGACTGATGACCTTTGACCTTCTGGTACCTATGCAAGTTTAGCTTTCTCTAGATTTGGGAAGTTTTCTGTCATTATCCCTTTGAATATGCTTTCTAACAATTTGGCATTACCAAACCCCTATCAAAGTCCAGTAATTCAGTTATTTTCTCTTTTCATGATATTCCAGTTTCCATAAGCTTCCTTCATTCCTTGTAATTCTTTTTTTCCAACTGTCTTTTCAAATAGATTATTTTTGAGCTCACTGATTCTTCTGTTTAATATAGTCTACTGAAGATTTTTATCACATTTTTATTTCATTTAGTGTAGGTTTCAGTTGAAGAATTTCAATTTGATTTTGTTTAATTATTCCCATGTCTCTATTAAAATTCTATTAGATTACTGAATTTTTCCATGCTCCATTAGAATTAACTAAGTTTCCTTAAAACAGCTATTTTGACACCTTTTTCCCTTGAGCATTTGAAAATTTCAATTCTTAGATGGTTGATAACTGGCACCTTATTTTGTTCTTCCAGAGTTCCCTGGATGCTCTTGATGCTTGGTGGTTTATGATGCCATCTGTGCACTGAAGAATCAATTTTAGTTATCAGGTTTCAGTTGTAATTGTCTTGCTATAAATTCTATTCAATCTGTTATTTTCTCTGAGCTTACGGTTACTTCTGTTATTTCAAAAATGGGTAGTATGCTAATTTTAGGTTTCTCCAGGTCCACTATAAATATGTTTTTCCTGATTCAATCCTACTATACATTCCAAATCTCAAATGTGTTCCAAATCTTCAATTGATGTGAAAAAAAAAATAACTGGGGCACAACTGTTATAATCCTAGATTATATTTGGAGCTCACAGACACCAGCACAACCTGAACAGATCCCAGGTTCATCCTGATGTGGTCTGTGTGCTGCTGGGGTTGATTTACTTCCTAATTATGCACCTATCAGCCACTGATGATGATGGCTGAGGTGTCAGACTGCTCAGCTGGGACCACAGATTTCTGGTTAGCATGAAAGCAAGTCCAGGGATTTTGTCTGTAGGCACTGCCCTTGGGAAAGGTACCATTTGGATCTGCTCGGGGATGGATTTTATTAGACTGACACTGATTCCCAAAACAGTCCTGTGATTCCTTGCTGTCTGCCCAGAGTTGAAGGAGTGGTGATAAAGTCAGGCCTTCAACTGGATCTCATAATCATCAGACTCTATGAAATCTTTGGAATGTATGCCAGCCCACAAAAGGCTAATGGTGATTCACATGAAACCAAATCTGTCTCATTGGGACTCAAGTCTCCACCTGGTATTGAGCCAAGTTCTGAGACTGTGCAGAAGCACTTGTCCAGGGGTGAAAATCATCAGGATAGGCTCTGCATTGGGCTTTACCAGTCTAGGACTATGTCCCAAGGGAGTTCTGGGGCTCCTTGCTGTCTGCAGAAGGCTAGCAGAGGGTGAGAAAGGCTGCCCACTAGTTGACCAAATTCATTGTTCCCGACAATGACTTTGGAAAAGCCCCAAGAGGCTAGTAGTGACACATGTCATGAGTTTGAATCACAAGAGTGGAGATCTCTGCATGACACTAGCAATTCTAGAGTTATAGCCAGTGGTCACTAACTGGGGATAGAATACTTTGGGCTTTATTACATGTTGGGTCCTCATGCAATAGGCCCAGCTTTGAGTTCACACACATGATTCTGAGCTTTCTTTTCTATCCTTATGAATGGCTGGAATTTTGCCGTTTGCTGATGACTGGGGTACAAGTGGCAGAGGCCACCTGGATGTGTACACTCCTATTCTTCAAGCCACATATAGGGAGTTAGGGGCAAGGGCTAGGTGTTTCAGTCTGACTGAATTCCTTCATAATGAGATCTGGTTCACTCTCTCTCTCCCAAGTGAGGAGTTATCTCTCCATGCCATGCTCCTTGGAGCTGGGAGAAAGAAGAGGCAGGCAATTCTTTCCTTCCTGCTTCGTTCAATGTGATTTTTCTTATAACAAGACAAGGCACTGTGGTCTCTCAACTGGCCTCTGTAGCTCTTGTGCAGGTAGTTTGGTGTGTGCAGAGGTGCTCAAGTTGGTATCCCTATGGAGAGGGTCAGAGCATTTTACTCAGTCACAATCTTGGTCCTTGCATTTGGGATTGCTTTTTATTTTAAATATATGCCCATAAGGATACAATATTCAAATAGTATAACATTGTACTCTTTGAAACTGAAGAAAGAATGTTCTTTTTCCCTCTGCTAAAATATATGTGTTGATACTGATAAAACATTGTATTAAATATGGACACTTTAAGGGAAAATTCATCACAGTGACAACAAATGCTACAAATCAACTGTCTTGCAAATGTACTCAACAAAAGGTAACTTATTAGAGAAAATGTAACTATTTTTGCCACCTGCTAAGCCTTCAGCTCAAGTTGTTTATACATGACAGTTATTAGAAAATCATCCCATTTTGGATATAGTGAGGAAATTTGTACTTCTGTTGCCATTTTTCTAAATTAAATGAATAATTCCAACTTCAGAGTTTAATATAACTGTGACAATCTGCATTCCTTTAACAAAATATTATTGTGTCTTACAAAGAAATGCATTTCTATTTTAAATATTTATATTTCCTATTATAAAACCTTTTGTGTATGATTTACTAAACCAAATAATATAAGATTTTTAATAATTTTAAATATAATTAATGTGTGAAAAATGCATATATTTTTCCAGATACAAACTTAATTAAAATTTAAAAATCACAAATAGAAGTGATAGAGGAAAATGTTCCATGCAAAAAGTATAACAATATGTATTTCTATGCTAGAATTTTTATTGCATGTTTTCACTGTTTTATTTTTTTTTTCATTTTTTTTTTTTTATTTGACAGGTAGAGTTATAGACAGTGAGAGAGAGAGACAGAGAGAAAGGTCTTCCTTCCATTGGTTCATCCCCCAAATGACCACTACGGCCGGAACTGCGCTGATTTGAAACCAGGAGCCAGGTGCTTCTTCTTGGTCTCCCATGCAGGTGCAGGTGCCCAAGCACTTGGGCCATCCTCCACTGCCCACCCGGGCCACAGCAGAGAGCTGGACTGGAAGAGGAGCAGCCAGACTGGAACCCGGCACCCATATGGGACGCAGGAGCCACAGGCGGAGAATTAACCAAATGAGCCAAGACGCCGGCCCCTTTCACTGTTTTTAGAGTAGAATTTCATTGCAATTAGCCAACAATATAATATGAGAGTACTTTTAAAAGTTCATGGAAAATAGCATTAGAAGGTAAGTTTATTTTTGGAAAAATTGTTGAAACTCATGCACACAAGGATGCTTCAAAATTTCATGGACAGCTTATGTAGAACAAAACTGAGGCAATAAATATGTATTTACAAAAAACTTTATACCAAAATCAAAGTTCCCAGTAATTCCATTTTCTGTAATTTGTTGAAGTTGTATTTTACTTTTAAAATTACATTATTTTCTCTGGATAAGGAATAACCTTACCAGAACTGTGAAAAGAAATTTTAACAATGATTTGCCTTGGAGATAAAAATAACTAAGAAATAATTTTTCAGAAGATGATCACTTTATAATCAATTATTTTAATTGATAATACAAAATGTGGCATACCCAGACTAAAAAGAAAGTTTGGGCATTTGATACAAAATAAAGAAGAAATGCTTGTAAAGTTACTTCAAAAATAAGTCAGCAATACTTGGTTGAATGCAGATAGCAATAGAATATTTGAGGAACATAACAAATGAAAATCATCAGAAGTTGAAATGTCATTTGCATTGAATTAAGGGACAAGGAAGATGAAAGGAAACCCAGCTATGATATTTTATTCCACCTTTTTTATATTTATTGACGTTAAATAGCATTTGAAATAAAAATAAAAAGATTCTGACACATCATGAATTTTGTGTCTTTGTTGATTATGAGACTCTCCTGAAACAAGCTTCACAGAATATAAAATGAAACACAAACAATTTATGTGAACATTTTGCATTTCTCTGTTGACTCAACAATATTTTATTAAACGGAACTATTATCTTCTGCTGCCCTTTCCCTGGCCCTCAAGTTAAACTTAATTTGTTTTAGACTTTGAAATGAAAGGAATGCAAATAAAAAGATGTTGGAACATGAGGCTGAGTATAGTGCATCCCTGTTTGGTTTCAGTCCCTTCTCTATAAACCTCTACTAAATATCCCAGCCTAGAGCTTTGTCACTCCTCTGAACTCCGAAGGCACCTGACAATTTATGCATTATTCATTCAGTAATTTAGTACTTATCATGTGATGTGTTAATAACAAAATCATGTAAATTCATACAATTATTTTACTATGAACTCAGCTGTGCCTTGTCCACAGACCAGGGAGGGTAGATAGGGCAGGTATTATTTTCTGTACTGTGAATTAGAGAAAATGGAAATATATATGCTTGCTCAAAGTCAATTGGTTTTATAAGAAGCAGGCATGTTTAAAATCTATATTTATTTTCCTGAATGTGAAACAAAATGTACTATTTAATTCCAGATGCATGTTGAATTTCAGAAGTTTCAAAATGAAATTGTTTAAATCCACAATCTGCTTACTAAGTTAACTTGTTTTGATTAATTACAACAATAGATCTCAAACTAGATTTTTGGCATTCTTCAAGTGCTGAAGGTCTTAGTTATCTATGGTTTAGAAGACAAGTTTTGTAGTTAGCTTCAATTTCTGTCGTGTAAATATGATTCTCTCTAGGCTCTTGTCTTATTAGGAAGCTTGATTGAGAGGCCAAATATAGGTGCAGGAATCCAGTTACGAGCTTTGTTTTTTGAGGGACTGAAAATGCAGTTATGGAGCTGTTCATCAGAAGGAGGGCTCTCTGGATATCATAATAAACACAGCATAGATTTTCTGTATGCAGTTATTTAATGCCTATGTGTATCACAGACTTTGTGGTCCTGCAGTAATATTTTTATAAAACCTAGATTTCAGTAGTATGGCTTGTGTAACTGTTGTACAGACAAAAATGATCCTGATAGCTGAACACAATTCTCTGTTGGAAAGTTAGTTCTTAATGATTAAATCATTAGCGTAAAAGGAGATATTAGATTATATTTCAATAAATGGAGCTTCCTGCTAAGATAGCCTGAGGCATCCATATCTATTACAGGATTCTACTTGAAAAAATATGTGAATGCTCATATCCTTGAGAATGATCGTTACTTCTGTAAAGCAGAGTGCATTGGAGAAATATTCTTAGAAATCTGACATATTGAATGGGAACATTTCACATGAGAATGAAGACTAGTAAATTCACAGAAATTTGCATTCCTATGTGCTTAAAGAACTGGGAGAACTAAAGTAATGCAGTGCGTAAGCATTTCTATGATAATGGAATGTGCTGTAACTGTACTGTTCAATAGGAGCCACTAGTCACATATAATAATTGCTCATTTGAACTATTTCTAGTGTAATTCAGTAACTGAACTTTTAACTTTATCTAATTCTCTTATTCCAAAGTTAAATATTAAGAGCTACAGTTAGTTATTGCCTACCCTCCTAGACCTATTGGAATGCTCATATCAACAAAATTAGTGTCAATTTATCATATCTATCTTACAAAGCTGTTGTGATAATAGCGCAATATAATACATGACATATTGTCAATACTTTGGGAATATTTAGGAAAATTATCTAGGGTTAATTTCTCAGTATGCCATGGATTACAGAAATACCAACCTAAAATATTATCTTGACAGACTATGTCAATTTTTAGTTAAGATGAATTATTATCAATTGATCTCTGATGGTTTTTGATTCTGTATTTTGACATTTTACATGATGAATACAATTTACCTCTTTATTTTCTATCTGAAAATAAGTGGGGTTTTTTTGCAATTATGTGCACTTTAGTATTTTGCTCTTTGAAACCAATAATTTATCTCAGTTCAAACTAATGTGATTCAGTATGTTTTTTTCTTTTAAGTTGAATTTATTTATTTGAAAGTTAGAGAGAGAAGTAAGAGACAGAGACAGAATGAGAGATCCTCCATTTGCTGGCTCATTCCAGCAATAATGACTGGAGCTGGGCCAGTCAGAAGACAGGATCCAGGAGCTTCTTTGATGTTTCCCGCATAGGAGCAGGGGTCCAAGTCCTTGACCACCATTTTCCCAGGCACATTAGCGGGGAGCTGGATCAGAAGTGGCGTAGCAGGGACTGGAACTGGCGCCCATGTGGGATGCTGGTGCTGCAGGCAGCTGCTTAATCCACAATACCATCTCCATGTTTTTTTTTTTTTTTAATATGTTTAAATCTTTTTTCTGTTTTTTTTTTCTTTCTTTTACAATTGATTTGCCTTTAATGCTGCGTTTTTTATTATTGCTATAATATAGGAATCTTTGGAAAATAGCCAGGATTAAACAGTAAAGCAGAAGAAATTACTCATAACACAGCAAAATACCATAAAAAGTATAGCAAAAACAGAAAGAGAGAAAATCTGATATTCAATATGTCTAACAGAAGCCTTAAACACTAGCTGAGAAAAATTAAATTACTAAAGGGCACACTCCAAATTTCCCAGAAGTAAAAATGGAAAAATGTCTTGTTAGATTCCTCCATATGTTGTTCAGAATGAATATGAAAGAATAACACTTAATCAAATCCTTTTAAGATTCCAGAATTTCCAGGATAATGAGTTGTATTTCATAAAATAAAATGAAAGAGAAAGGTAAGAGGGAAAGGAGGGAGGGAGGGAGGGGGAGAGGGAGGGAGGGAAGAGGAGAGGGCAGGAAAGGGCAAGCCAGTGAATGAAGAAAGTTGTTCACCAAGAAACTATTAGGAAAATGACCAAGCTAACTCCCAGAGCAAATTATAATAATAATATATATATAATATAATATATATAATATATAATATTATATATAATATATAATTATATATTATTATTATTATTTAGACAGGCAGAGTTAGACAGTGAGAGAGAGAAACAGAGAGAGGTCTTCCTTTTTCCGTTGGTTCACTCCCCAATGGCCACCGCAGCTGGCGCACTGCAGCCAGTGCGCTGTGCCCATCTGAAGCCAGGAGCCAGGTACTTCCTCTGGCCTCCCAGGCGGGCGCAGTGCCCAAGGACTTGGGCCATCCTCCACTGCACTGCCAGGGCACAGCAGAGCGCTGGACTGGAAGAGGAGCAACCAGAACAGAATCCGGCACCCACACCAGGACTAGAAACTGGGGTGCCAGCACCACAGGCGGAGGATCAGCCTAGTGAGCCACGGCGCTGGCCTCCCACAGCAAATTATTACACTGAGGAGGTGGTGATGAGACTCCCAGATATTTAACCAAGTCAGAATTGTGGATAACATGGAACCCCATCTTTTTTGATTCATGTCCAAAATAGGGAACCATCCTGTGGAAGTGAGCATTATCTAGTGGGAACTGCATTAATTTCAGGTAGATGCAGAATGGAGTTAAACTGTAAGCCCTCCAGCTTGTGTCTATAATTAGAGAATTTGTCAATGTAGAAAAATGCTGGGGCAGGCACTGTGGCTCAGAGGGTTAAAGCCCTGACCTGAAGTCCAGGCATCCCAAATGGGCACCGGTTCTAGTCCCAAATGCTCCTCTTCTGATCCAGCTCTCTGCTGTGGCCTGGAAAAGCAGTAGATGATGGCCGAAGTCCTTGGGACCCTGCACCCATGTGGGAGACCCGGAGGATACTCCTGGCTCCTGGCTTGGATTGGTGCAGCTCTGGCCATTGCAGCCATCTGGGGAGTGAACCAGCAGATGGAAGACTTCTCTCTCTGTCTCTACTTCTCTCTTAAAAAAAAAAAAAAATGAACGAAAAATGTCCCACACATTTATTGTCACATTGAGATATTCTGCCAATATAGTGAAGAAAAACAAGTTTGTTTTCCCTTTTTAGTAATAGGAATCAAAATAGTAGTAAAAAATGTTGGCATAAAGAAATGATTGGCATTATAAGGGGAATAATGTGGTCTCTGGTGATAATGGTTTGCTATTCACTTGACACAGAAGAACCCACAAAATCATGCAAATAAAGAGGTTGAAATAATCATGTTCATTTTAAAAATACCTGAGAAACTGCCCAGGCCATCAACGTTATGCATCTCTGAAAAGCCACCAAGCATGTTAGAAATGACATACTAATGAAGCATTGTGCCATTCTGTCAGTACAATGGTGGAGGTGGTAGGTGTGCCCAGGTCAAACAGTGAGGCTGGACACAGGGTTGTCAGTCCTAAAATAGTGCTTTCACTTATGCAGGATTCAAAATGCAGATTAATGTAGAACCAAGTGATGTGCCTGTAGATTCTCTGGTCATTGAATATATCCTGGTGAACAAAGCACCCAAAATGCACAGCCTTACCTACAGAGCTCAGGATTGGAATAACCTGTGCATGTACTACTCATGAAACATTGAGAAGATTCTCACTGAAAAGGAACAAATTGTTCCCAAGCCAGAACTGGAGATGACATTAAAGAAAAAGAAGAAGACGAAACTGAAAACACAAAAACGTATGGCTTGGGGATAAATTCAGCATGAAATAAATGCAAATTAAAAGAAAAAAAGGAGGGCAGAGATTTCCTTATTATCCTGGGTGACAGGTGCATGAGTATCTAAGAATGTAAAAATTGACCAGGAGGTGAGTTTAAGATCTGTGCATATTCTTCATGTAGATGATACCTCAATAATAAAAGATTATCCCTATAGATAATCCATCATTAATAATAAGAAACTAGAGATCAGTTTTACTTCACAATCAGTATTAGAAAAATTTAAAGACATAATTTTGACTTTAGCATTGCTGTGTGAATATCATTGATAAGGCAGTCTTTTATTTTCACGTATTTTATATATTTTTATATTTTCTGCTTAATGCATAGTGCAACATGAATTATTCTTAAATTATAATTTTAAAATTACTACTGGCAGGTATTTGGCCTATTGTTTAAGACACTGGTTGGGATGTCCTCATCCCATTTCAGCGAACCTGAGTTCCAGACCAAGCTCCAATTTCAACTTCAGCTTCCTGCTAATGCAATCCTTGGAGGCTGCAGTGTTGTCTCAACTAGTTGGTTCCCTGTCAACCATGTAGGATTTAGGTCCCCTTATCCTGACTTTGCTGTGTCGATTTCTCTTTCATCTCTCTCTCTCTCTCTCCCTCCCTCTCTCTCTCTCTCTATCTCTCTCTCTCTCTCTCTCATTCTCCCTCTTTATTTCTATCTGCTATTTAAATAAATGCATAATTAATTAATAATAATCAAGCAATAGAAGGAATCAGTTGTCATTAGAAGGAAATAATAAATAAATGTAAATTATTCTAGCAAAAATACTAAGACAGAGAATAAATAGCTATACTTTACAAGAGTCTAGCAAAATGTTTTTTAAAAATGAAAAGTAAGTAACTTAAATGTAAATTTAAGAGTTACTCAATAATAAATCCAAGTATAATAGGTATCATAAATAAATTCAAGAGCAAGATCTTTGAAGATAATTTTTAAAAGAAAATATTTTGAAATTTTAACAGAAATAAAGATAGTAAAAATCCAAAAATAAATACAAAAACTTCTACAAGTTAATGGAAAACATTAAAAATGTATTCATATTCCATGTGAAATTTTAATACACTATGTTGTGTACTTAAAAAAAAAATTTTTTTTGGCTCCTGCACTCGCATGGCAGGAGGCACCTGGCTTCGGATCTGTGCAGTGCCGGCTGTGGCAGCCATTTGGGGAGTGAACCAGCGGAGGGAAGACCTTTCTCTCTGTCTCTCTGTCTCACTGTCTATATCTCTACCTGTAAAATTAAAAAAAAAAAAAAAACATTTTTTTCAAGAATTAAAACCTTGTGGCTGACGCTGTGGTATAGTGGGCTAAGTCTCTACCTGTGGTACCAGCATTCCATACCATCAACAGTTTTAGTCCATGCTGCTCCTCTTTCAATCCAGCTCTCTGTTATGGCCTGTGAAAGCAGTGGAAGATGGCCCAAGTGCTTGGGCCTCTGCACTCACGTCGGAGACCTGGAAGAAGCTCCTGGCTCCTTGTTGCATTGGCCCAGCTCTGGCCATTGAGGCTATTTGAGGAGTGAACCAGCTGACCTTTCTCTCTGTCTTTCTCTCTTTCTTGCTGTCTGTAACTCCACTTCTCAAATAAATAAATAAATTCTTTTAAAAAAGAATTAAAACCTTAATTAGGCTTAAAACGGAAGTAATTAGATAATTTATCACTGACTATCATTATACATGGATAATTTTATAGAAATTATATCAAAGTTTTCAATCATATTGTTACTATTTAAATTATTCTACTACATTAAAGAATTGTAATACTCTCAAATTAATTATAGGAAATGATAATAACCCTGCTTCCAAGATCCATAGAAAAAGTATAAATAAAAATCTTATCTTAAGTTATAGTTATTCATGAATGTACATGCCTAGACTCTAAATGAAATACTAGTTAATCAAATTCAGCCATAATTCAACATATAAGTGTATCTTGAATAAACAGAGTTTAACCCAGAAGTGAAAAATTAAGTCAATATTGGGATACTAATAATGGTATAATGTAATGTTTCAAAAACTACAAAAACCAAATTATCAGCTTCATAGATGATGCAAAAGATATGGCATAATTCACCACCAATTCCCAATTTAATAAAAGATATCTAAGCAACCTAGAAATAAAATGGCACTTTCTTAATTTGAACAAAAGCATCTATTAAAAACTAGCATGCATCATCCTTAGCAGGGAGACCCTAGACAGCTCTATTAAAGTATCCTAATTGCTGGCTTCACTAGAGGTTTATTAAAGAACATTCTATCTAGTGTGTAACCATTAAAGTCTTGTCCCATGAATTAGTTATCAGTAGCTTCTTGCCATTCACATTTAAATCACTTTTGCACTTTGTTGACTAACGGGGTGACATTACAGTGAATTTTACACATATCCTTGCAATCTGCTTGGATTAATAGAAATGAAAAATAGTGCAAAAGGCCTTGAGTTGACTCCCAACCCTCCCCCTCCAAAAAAATACCACAATTCTTAATTCAGCTGTAAATCTTGTTTGTCCTTTTTGACTTGCTATGCTTTATATTAGACTGGAATTCTATTCAAATAAACACTCTCTTCTGTTTCCTACTGAACCTCAATAATATTTCCTTACAAGTCAATTTCTTTTACATTATTTTGGATATGAATCATAAAATTAAATAACAATATAACATTTCTTATAGTTTGTGCGGAATTATTTTTTTCTTTTAATTTTCTTTCTTCTATATAATATATTCATCTACAAACATTTACTGAGCTTGTACTGTAGGTCAGACTTTGGGCTAGTTGCTTTTGATGCAAAAATTAAGAAAAGCCAAAGTATCACATTTTAATGTTAGAAGAATTCAATTAAATAGATACATTGGGATCAATACTATGTAACATATATGAATACAAGCTATGTCAGCACATGGGATATTTTAATATATCCTCTCTATAAAATAATTGGTAAACTACTGAGTATAATTATTTTAGTTCAGCAGATATCAATGAGTTTGAGACTCTTCCTTTCTTTTCAAAGATTTATTCTATTTATTTCAAAAACAAAGTTACAAGAGAGAGGAAGAGACAGAGAGACATCTTCCATCTGCTGGGTTACTCTGCAAATGGCCACAAAGGCTGGGGCTGGGACAGGCATAAGCAAGGGGCCAGGGACTTCTGAAATTGCCACGTAGGTGCAGGGGCCCAAGCACTTAGGCCATCTGCACTGCTTTCACAGGCACTTGAGCAGAGAGCTCAATCAGAGTGGAGCAGCTGGGACTCAAACCAGCTCCCATATGGGATGCTGGCCCCACAGGTGGCAGCTTTTCCTGCTGCGTTACAATGCCAGCCTCTGAGACACTTATTTCATAACAGGCATCTAATATTCCACCAGATGTTTAATGGGTCCCTTGAAATTAACCTAAAGATGTCAAAAAACCTTGCTGTACTCCTCCCTCATTTGACCCATCTCACTGAATGGCTTTAAACCTGCAGTCTTTTTTGATTCCATTTATTCACCAGATGTAATCAGATCAGTATCCAATTTGTTTTCCTCCTCTTAAGCTGGCACTTAGTCCATTCGACAATCAGTTACATCCTCAACATCTCATGAGTTTGAAAATGAAGTAGATGAAGAAAAGAGAGAAGGCGGGGAGGAGGAAAAAAAGAAGGTGCCAGGGGTGGGGAAAGGAATGTATATGATGATAAGAGGCAGCCATGGGCACCAGGCAGCTGAAGATGATGAGGTGATGAGGTTGACACCAAGAAAGAGAATGATGGAGATGACCTAGAAAATGGAAGAGCTAAATGTAAAAAAATAAATAAATAAAAAATCAGAAGGCCAGAATGACCTGTTCAGCCCCCATTTGCTGTCTAAGAATCTACAGTGGTCACCTTGGTGTGGCGGGCAACACCAGTTGCTGTCCACTCCTGCTCTCCACCACCTGATGAAATTCCAGGTGAATTCCCAATAGGGGTGGAAAAAGAATCCCTGATCTTTTTGTTAAAGGTATTTTAAAAGGGATTTTTTAATTTCCAGCTTATATTTTTCTATATATTTTTATATATAAGCCATTTTTTTTTTTGACAGGCAGAGTGGACAGTAGAGAGAGACAGAGAGAAAGGTCTTCCTTTTTGCCGTTGGTTCACCCTCCAATGGCCGCTGTGGCCGGCGCACCGTGCTGATCCAAAGCCAGGAGCCAGGTGCTGCTCCTGGTCTCCCATGCGGGTGCAGGATCCAAGCACTTGGGTCATCCTCCACTGCCTTCCCGGGCCACAGCAGAGAGTTGGCCTGGAAGAGGGGCAACCGGGACAGAATCCGGCACCCTAACTGGGGCTAGAACCCGGTGTGCCGGCGCCACAAGGTGGAGGATTAGCCTGTTAAGCCATGGCCTGCTTTTAGTATTAATTTAGTACCGCATGCAGTGTTAATAAAGAACGTCTTTACTATTTTAACACTACTGAATAATAGGGGACAATCTAAATGTCTAAATAGATAAGTGAGGGGTGTCATTGTACTACCAATTCTGGACAATTACTTGCCAAGTAACTATTAAGTCAGGGTCATGTGAAGGAAAATGAATATGGTATAATTTAAAAGACAATTTCAATATAAAATGCATCACACTTATGAAAGGATATATAGACTATTTAAATCTATTGCTTTAATTACCATAAAAGTCAGCATTTATTACTCAACTTAAGATATAAATCATTATAAACTTTGAAGTCTTTTTATGCCCACATCATATCATATTCTTTCCCAGAAAATATATGCTTTCCATAATCTTAATATCTCTTTTTAAATACTTTAATATTTCTCATTTGTCTGAGCAAAATCTGTGTATTTTGACCATATGTATCTTCAGCAATGTGTGATTTCTTTTGATTTTTACTTCTTACCTGATTGTTGTATTTTTATATGACATGATAGTTTTCTGTAACTCACTTTTCCTCAATAATGTATATTTTAGTTGTTGCATGTTGACACTTGTAGTTATGCCACATTTATTTTAGGGTTATAGCTTATTGTCAAGAAGTTTTGACATCAACTTCTTTATGTTGACCATTATTACTGAATTCTGATTACTTGCTTAATAGTTTTTTCTATAGTTCATGATAATGATAATACATACAATTTATTTTAGTGTTGCTAATTATTGTAGGGTTGTATAATAATTGTAGTGCGATTGTTGAAATAAATTTATTTTGTTGATTCCAGGTTTTGCTATTAGAAACACTGCTTCTATAAACATATGCATGTCCTTTTTGTGTATAAGGTAACAGTTTTCTTTGGTTGTGTATTCAAACGCAAATTGCTAACTTGTAGGAAATGCATCACTTTAACTTTATGTAATGATGCCAACATTTTTCTAAAGTGCTTTGTCAAATTGTACACTCATGTGGCTGGTGCTATGGCTTAGCGGGTAAAGTCACCACCTGCAGTACTTGCATCCCATATGAGTGTGGGTTCGAGTCCTAGCTGCTCCACTTCCTATCTAGCTCCCTGCTATGTCCTGGAAAAGCAGTAGAGGAAATTAAACAAAGTTAAGAAAATTTTATGTAACCACCACCCAGCTAAAAACCAAAACACTGAATACCAATCTAAAAATTCCTCTATGTACTCCATCTTTTTCTCCATTTTAACTACCTCAAAAATCATCCATAACCTGACTTTTATAATAATTTATGTCTTTGAATTTCTTTAAAGTGATATTTTCCACTCTACTTGCCAAGATACCATGGCTCAGTCTTACCTGTTGAAATCCATTGTGTTTAAGTGTCCTTGCCATTCAGGCTCTCTCTCCTTACCTAAATTCTCCTAAGAACATATCTGTTGAAAACCAGAGGCAATTAAACTAGCATATTTTGCACGGTGGATTTTGTTGAATTATAGGCATATAATGAGGTTTGACATAATCCCTGGCCTTTGTTTTTCCTGAAAAATGGCAGTGGAATGCAAAGGCATTATCAGATTAATGTTAAGTTCCTTCAAAGACACCATAGATTTTCTTTATTCGGAGGCTTATAATGTCTGCTTCTCTTTTTGTGTGTGTTGTTAAATCTACTAATGCTCTATGTAGCCTTGCAAATTTTAGAGAATATAAAATTATATGATTCTAACTACATAATATATTTTTCACATCTTAATTGGAATACTTTTATAAATAGCTGCTTTCATTCACTTATTCGTTTATTTACATGATAAAAAGAATAATATGTCTCCTTTCTCTATATTACTTTTCAAAGAATCAAATTTGTATCTTATCATTTCAGAGGTAAAATATTATTTTAATATAATTACCAAGACAAGGATATAAATGCATTTGATATTTCCCAACCTCGATATTATTATTCTTCTGAAGCTCAATATCTGAAAGTTGTTTTCTGAGTCCTTTTGACATGATTTTAGTGGTCCTTGATAATGTCTTGCTATCTGATGCTCATAGCTCATCCTGTATATTTCTTGCTCCACACCTAACATCAACCATTTCTCAAAGTAACCTTTGAAATTCTGTAGCAGAGAATAGTGCAGACAGGGAAATCTTTGCATTTGGGCTACTTCTGAGAACAATTGTTTGTCTCTTATCTCTACATATCTGTCTCTCTTTTGTGATTTCAAAGTTATGGAGTCTTATGCTAGATTAGTTAATTTGAGGTAGTCAATGTTTATCTCACCCTTATATACACATATCATGCATTCACTTATATCTGCAATTAAAATAAATATTAAAATAATTTATGAATTCTGACTAATTTTTTGAATAAAATACTTCTATTTGACTACTTCTGATTTGAATGTGTTTATACAGTGTTTTTAGCTTATGCTTGTCTCTGTTAATTCCTTATCTCCCTACCTCTACCCCAAATCCCTAGTCCTAAAGGATAGATAATGGTAAGATGAGAGTATCAAATGATTATTCATTTATTTCACTGAACATTAAATACACCATAACCTGAAAATGGCAATAATAACATTATCCCACTAATGAAGTTGCTAAGTACAGATAATTTTGTTTTCCTCATGCTTTCAAGAAGAATAAATACCAGTCAGGGAAATAACAATAATCCATCTATCTAATAAAGACATTAAAAATAACACATTAAGCTGAAATAAAGAAATAGGTAAGAGCAGAAATCAAATTAAAATGAAAGCTGACATTCAGTGAAGAAAATTAACAAATTCAAATGTAGTTTCTGTGAAAAGATTAAGTTGTTTAATCTTTGGTATGACTAAATGACCACTGATCCTTTGGATATTGAAACATTAATAAGAGATTATCAACAATTCAAGAAAATATATAGGCAATGGATATTTGACAAAGAAACAAAAGCTATATAATACCAAAGGATCATAATTTCAACGAATGGTGATGTAACAACTGAAAAATATGGATGTCCATATTCAAAAACACGAATACAAGCACAGATTTTTATAATAACTAACTCAAAATGGAACATAGACCTAAACGTAAGACAAAAACTCTGAATGTCCCAGAAGACATGTAAGAGATAACCCAGATGACCTTTGGCTGAACAACGAATTTTTAGAAATGAACAGCAAAGATATTATCCATGGAAGAAAGAATTTTTAAGTTGGACTCTTTAAAAATTTAAAACTTCTGTTGTACAAAAATGTAATCAAGAAAATGAGAAGAAAACTTTTTTTGCTTTTATGATTTAATTTTGTTCAAATTGCCTACATTACTTTTATATATTTAATATATTTAAGTGTTTTCCTAGTATATTTAAGTATGTTATGGAATGAAGAATATGCTTGTAACAATTACAAAAGGTTGGTATTTATCCTGAGAGTATGTAAACAATTTAAGACATATTTCATTTGCACTCTACTAAATAAAGGAAATTGAAAAAAGAAAATATAATATTTTAAAGATTTATTTATTTGAAAGGCAAAATTATACAGAGGCAGAAATTAGAGATAGAGATAGAGAGAGATGAGAGATAGAGATAGAGATAGAGATAGAGATAGATGGAAATGGAGATGGAGAGAGAGAGAGAGAGAGAGACAGAGAGAGGGAGAGAGAGACCCAGGGTTAGGGATAGACCTAGGGATAGGGAAGAGAGGGAGAGGGAGAGGGAGAGCGATAGGGAGAAAAGGAAGAGAGAGAGAGAGAGAGAGAGAGAGAGAGAGAGGGAGAGAGAAGTCTTCCATCTGCTGGTTCACTCCCCAGATGGCCACAGTGGCCAGAACTAGGCCAAAGCCAGGCACCAGGAACCTCTTCTGGGTCTCCCACATGTGTGCAGTGACCTAAGGACTTGGGCCATCTTCTACTGCATTCTCAGGCCATAGCAAAGAGCTGGATTGGAAGTGGAGCAGCCAGGCTCAACCTGGCACCCATATGGGATACCAACACTGCAGGTGAAGGCTTAGTCCACTGTGTGACAGCTCTGGCCTCAATTCAATAATTAAGACAAATCCTAACCACAGATTATTTTATTGATAATAACTAAGCAAAAGTATTTTACTTAATATGAGATTTTGTTAGTTCTTTTTGAAGATATGTATTAATGGACCAAACATGAAAAAATATCACTTGGTGGTATCAAAATAATAAATTATAATATAATGGCTACTAGAATTTGATTATTTGTGATTATTATAGATTACAGTTTTCGTGAGAATGACTGTTCAAAATTTCTTATCCCAGTCAGCTTTTAAGTTTTTTCCCCAACTTTGCTAGAATTCTATAAAATAAAAATGCATCGAACTACCATTTCACTGTTTACCTGGAGAGTGACTAATATTCATAGTCTCTATGGCTTACTTTTTCACTTGGATGCATATATAGCTGTTTAGTTCAAGGAAAATTTTGATAAGAATGCTTCCAATATTGTTCTGAAACTGGTGGTATATTTACTGATTTGGCTGTTCACAACATAGTCTAAATTAAACAAAGCTATTCAAGAGTTCCAATCAAAGGTATAGGGGTTTTAGAATACTTTCAGAAGTGATATTTCCAGTTCCTATACAGCTAATAGAATTACTGAAAAAATATTAATGGTTTCGAAAATCTAAAAAAAAAAAAACTAGAAATCAAAAAATATTATTAAGGCAATAATGAATCATAAGATGCAGCTTTCCCACACACTGAATATTACCTGTTGGAAAATCATAAAATGGGCAGTTTTCAGCTACAATGCCTAACAGCCCACTGTTAACCTTAGACTTGTACAAACACTACATTTGATCCACTTCAACCTTGACATTTCCTACCTATTTCTGAAAACCACTGGTCCAGAAATAGAAATGATAGCAAATGCATTTCACACTGACACTGTAATGATCAAAATGAAGCTTACATAACTTTCAGTAGACCCAGAAAGAGTGTCAGTAGGAGTGCATTCTTCAATACAAAATTTGAGGTATTACATTAGTTCACACACTAAAAAATTGAAGTAGTGGAAGAAATTATATAATAATCTTCTTCACAAAGAAGCATATAAGGATCTCTGTATTTTGGCCTTCCTAATAGAAAAATTATAACAAATAAATCTGCCAAAACTTAGTTAAGATGGAAGAAAGCAATCCCTTATAATGAAAAATGTTTCTAAGCTATTCATCCATTTTCATCCATTTGATATATTACATAAAAAATAAGCTCATGTGAACATTAAGGAAAATTAATATAAAAAATTAAAAGTCATATTTGATTTAATCTATGGAAATAACAACCCACTTAAAGAATAGTTTACTATTCCATTCACATAGCTAATATTTTCCTATTCTCTTAAATTTATCTATCAGTATTTCCATTGTTCTGCTTTCAGATTTTATTTTGTAGAAAATGTTTTTGTTTCACCCTGGTAATAAAAGTTATTTTTTTCTTGGTGATGGATCCAGATTGCTAGATATATTTTCTTTTTTTTTTTTTTTTTTTTTTTTTTTTGACAGGCAGAGTGGATAGTGAGAGAGAGAGAAAGAGAGAAAGGTCTTTCTTTTTGCCGTTGGTTCACCCTCCAATGACCGCTGTGGCCAGCGCATCTCGCTGATCCGAAGACAGGAGCCAGGTGCTTCTCCTGGTCTCCCACGTGGGTGCAGGGCCCAAGGACTTGGGCCATCCTCCACTGCCTTCCCGGGCCATAGCAGAGAGCTGGCCTGGAAGAGGGGCAACCAGGATAGAATCCGGCGCCCCGACCGGGACTAGAACCCGGGGTGCCGGCGCCGCAAGGTGGAGGATTAGCCTGTTAAGGCACGGCGCTGGCCGCTAGATATATTTTCAGTTCACTTTAGAATACTCGCTAGTGTGTCTTGCTGGTTATCAGCAACAAGCCTCTGTCTAATGGCATAGATTTTTCTCTTGATAGATAACAATTATCTTACTTATCTGAAAATTTGCTATGATGGATCTGCATAAAGATATTTTTTAATTTCTAAATTTATTAATTCAATAAATATGGATTAAGAATTATGTACTAGATACTTTTCTGGAAACTAAACAGACAATTTAAAAGACAAAAATACTTGTTTTAATACACTTTATATTCTATATGGAGGGGTGGGGCATGCAATAAACAAAATTAGTAATTCTATGTAAGTAAATTTAGAGGTAATAATTACTATGATAACTGGAAAGAATTCTAGGGGAGGTAAAATGAAGCGAATGATGATAGAATCAGAATATCTTTTAAATTGAATAACCTATATAGGCCTCCTTAGCAAAGATTAGAAGGTGGCAAGGGCATTGTCCATATTAATATATATGAGAAGTATATGTCCAGAAAAGCAAGGAGCCAAAGCAAGGACTCTAGGTAAAGGTTTGTCTAAAATGCTAGGGTAGAGGGCCAGAAATGAGAAAACTATGAACACAACAGAGAGAGCAGCAGAACAGGAATTTGGGCAAATTAACAACTTCATTTAGATCATGTTTTTGCAGTTTCATTCTGGCTGCTATCCTCATGGAGAGGAGGCAAGTGAGAAGTAGAGAAGGTGTTTCTGTAATCCAAGCAACAGATAAAAGTGACAGCAATCAGGGTAGTAGAATTGGAAGGGAGGCAAAGTGGTCAGTTTCTGCATGTACTTTGAAGGGAGAGTCAACAGAATTTCTCAACATTTTCCATGCAAAGTATAAAGGAAAGTGGCGGTTATGGTGACTCTCTTGTTAATGAGAACAACTGGAAATATTGAACTGTGATACCTAAAACAGATGCATTTTAAGTAATTTTAGCTATCCAAGAATAAATCTTAAGTAGGAAGTTGTATGTATGGGTTTGAAATTTTAAAGAAGGAATGACAAAGTATTAAGAAACTGTTTAAATATATATATATAGACTAAAACTAAACTTTGAAAACTGGATTTTATATATCCTGATATACACATATAGAGGAGTTTGCAACAATGTTTCTGTCAACTTTCATAGAAGGATTCTTTGGGATTTTTTTAATCCATTGTTTAATCTACCAAAGAGTTTGCATTGTTTACCCATCTTCTCTGTTCATACTTTCATCAAAAGTTCAAGGTACACAATACAGTATAGCAAAGCCTGTAACTCCTGTAATTCTCATACTTTCAAGTTCACTGTAACTAGAATCTATTTTCCTGCCTCCTAGGGTCAAATCCTTGAGAAAGAACCTGAGTGCGCTTGGCATTGATTCTTCTAATGTCAAGTCTCCAGATGGGAGTTTAGTCCAGCTGAAATCTGTAAGATCCTGATCCCAGGATCCAGATCAAGCCTAATCTGTATTCCAACTTACAGAAAAAATGAAATAGTAAATATGTTTTGAATTGTTAAATCTGTGGTGATTTGTTAAGCAGTCAAAGGGATCACACAAACAAGACAAGTGTCTGCTAATACTAACTGATAGAATCAAAAAGGGAGAGAAAGATCCAGCATGGGAAGCGGGATACACAGCAGACTCATAGAATGGCAGATGTCCTAAACAACACTCTGGCCTCAGAATCAGCCCTTAAGGCATTCGGATCTGGCTGAAAAGCCCATGAGAGTATTGTAGGCATGGAAAGCCAAGATACCATGGAAAAGAAAAAAAAGAAGAAGACCTAAATGAAAGATCTCTGTGAGTGAGATCCCAGTGGAAAGAACGGGGCCATCAAAGAAGAAGGTACCTTTCTCTGAAGGGAGGAGAGAACTTCCACTTTGACTATGACCCTATCGGAATAAGATCAAAGTCAGCGAACTCTAAAGGCTTCCATAGCCTTGGTAACTCATGACTAGAGCCTAGGGAGATTACTGACGCCATAATGAAGAGTGTCAAATTGTTAAGTCAGCAACAGGAGTCACTGTGTACTTACATCCCATGTGGGATCTGTCCTTAATGTGTTGTCTAATGTGAAGTGATGCTATAACTAGTACTGAAACAGTATTTTTACACTTTGTGTTTCTGTGTGGGTGCAAACTGATGAAATCTTTACTAATTATATACTGAATCGATCTTCTGTATATAAAGATAATTGGAAATGAAAAAAACAAAACAAAACCTGGTGTTAAATTGGAAATGGCATAGAAAATTAATTAATTTAAAAAAAATATTATGTAGGATGTCTATCTTTAATGTGCTGTACACTGTTATTTAATGCTATAACTAGTACTCCAACAGTATTTTTTCACTTTGTGTTGCTATATGGGGGCAAACTGTTGAAATCTTTACTTAATATATACTAAACTGATCTTCTGTATATAAAGAGAATTGAAAATGAATCTTGATGTGAATGGAAGGGGAGAGGGAGTGGGAAAGGGGAGGGTTGCCGGTGGGAGGGAGGTTATGGGAGGGGGGAGCCATTGTAACCCATAAGCTGTACTTTGGAAATTTATATTCATTAAATAAATGTTTAATAAATGAAAAAAAATGTAGAATTGATAACATGAAATTTGACAAGATTTTGTATTGTCATTTGTGAACATTTGGCCTAGTAGTTAAGATACTCATGTCTTATATCAGAATAGTTGAAACCAAGTCCCAGTTCTGTCCCAAATTCCAACTTCCTACTAATGATCATTCTAGGAAGCAGCAAGTGATGACTCAAGTAGTTGGCAAACTGTCACCAAATTCAGATATCTGAACAGAGTTTCCAATTCATGGAACTATCCTGGTCTAACCAAAGTCATTATGGCCATCTGGGGAATGAAGCAGTGAAAGACGGTTCTCCCTCCGCATATCTGTCTGACTCTCCAAGTAATTAAATATTTACTGCTATTCACAATAAGAGAAAATCAAAACTTCCATAGGCATCTCATTCACCAGGATGATAACAATATATTTGTTAACATACGAGAAGTAAAATCATTTTCTATCTGTTGGAAAAGGGGCAGAGCAAGATTATGGAGTCAGAATCTTCAGTAATTTTCCCCTGAAGAAAGATCAAATTTACCAAACACCTCCAAATGAGAATACCTTCATAAAAGCTAAGGAAACCAGGTGAAAGACCTAAGGATGTGACTGTGGCACTGTAATAAAATTCATTAAATTAGATATGAAGTACTGTTTTACATTAAACATATCAGACATCCTCTGACTTTAGACCACACAGATTCCAGAGAGATACAGTCTGTTTAAGAGAAAGTGACGGAAGTGAGCAAATTCTAAATTGGACCCCACATTGAGCCCTCCACAGTAAAATTAAGCATAGGCTAGTCTCACAGTCTACCACTCCAAGTCAATACCCACAGAATGACCATTTAGATATGCTCTGGCAGTATGCAGGACCAATAGCTCCTAGGTTTCAGACTTGCCCAGTGGATTCAATCTTTAACATTTTTTTTTTTTTTTTTTGTGACAGGCAGAGTGGACAGTGAGAGAGAGAGACAGAGAGAAAGGTCTTCCTTTTGCCGTTGGTTCACCCTCTAATGGCCGCCGCGGTAGCGCGCTGCGGCCAGCGCACCGCGCTATTCCAATGGCAGGAGCCAGGTGCTTCTCCTGGTCTCCCATGGGGTGCAGGACCCAAGGACTTGGGCCATCCTCCACTGCACTCCCTAGCCACAGCAGAGAGCTGGCCTGGAAGAGGGGCAACCGGGACAGGATCGGTGCCCCGACCGGGACTAGAACCCGGTGTGCCAGCACCGCAAGGCGGAGGATTAGCCTGTTGAGCCACGGCGCCGGCCGACATTTTTTTTTTTTTTTTTTGACATGCAGAGTGGACAGTGAGAGAGAGACAGAGAGAAAGGTCTTCCTTTTTGCCGTTGGTTCACCCTCCAATGGCCGCCGCGGCTGGCGCGCTGCGGCCGGCGCACCACGCTGTTCCGATGGCAGGAGCCAGGTGCTTCTCCTGGTCTCCCATGGGGTGCAGGGCCCAAGCACTTGGGCCATCCTCCACTGCACTCCCTGGCCACAGCAGAGAGCTGGCCTGGAAGAGGGGCAACCGGGACAGGATCGGTGCCCTGACCGGGACTAGAACCTGGTGTGCCGGCGCCGCAAGGCAGAGGATCAGCCTAGTGAGCCGCGGCGCCGGCCCAATCTTTAACATATTTGCTCTAATGGTACCTGGACCCTGAACAGCTCTCAGTTGCATGAAGCTCTCAACAGACCCCCAGATTTCTGACATTCTCCAGCCCCATGTCATTCCAAGTTTTTACTAGTTAATGAAAAAAAAAAAAAAAAAAAAAAGAAAACAAAAGTCAGGACCAGTACTGTGACATAGTGGGTTTAGCTGCCACCTGCAGTGCTGGCATCCCTTTTGAATGCAAGTTTGATTCAAGGCTGCTCCACTTCTGACCCAGCTCCCTGCTGATGCTCCTGAGAAAGGCAGGGGAAGATGACCCAAGTGCTTGGGCCCTGCACCTAGGTGGAGGAATTGGAAGAAGCAGCTGGGCCCTGGCTTTGGTCAAGCCCAGCTCCTGCTATTGCAGCCATTTAGAGAGTGAACCAACAGATGGAAGATCTATCTCTCTCTCTCTCTCTCTCTCTCTGCTTTTCACATACAATAAATTTTTAAAAAGAAAAAAAAAAGAAAATTCTTACAAAACTGAAATCAATACTTTTTCAAATGTGTAGACATCAACACAAATAAGACTAATCAGAAATCAAGAATAATCAGGCAGGGCCAGAACCATGGCATAGCAGGAAAAGCCATCGCCTGAAATGTAGGCATTACATATGAGCACCAGTTCAAGTCCCAGCTGCTCCATTCCCTATCCAGCTCCCTGCTGTGGCCTGAGAAAGCAGTACAAGATGGCCCAAGTCCTTGGGCCCCTGCAACCACGTGAGACTCCCGAAGAAGAGCATGGTTCCTGGCTTCAGCCTGGCCAAAGTTCTGACCTTTGTTGCAATTTTGTGAGTGAACCAGAAGACAGAAGACCTCTCTCTCTCTCTCTCTCTCTCTCTCTCTCTCTCTCTGTGTAACTCTGCCTTTCAAATAAATAAAGAACTCTTTAAAAAAAATCAGGCACACATGACATTGCCAAATGGGACAAATAAGATGATAGTGAATGGCCTATACAAAAGAAATATATGAAGAATGAATTGAAAATGATTATTTTAAGAAAGCCTAATGAACTTCAATAAAATGTAGAGAGATAATTCAATGACATGAGGAAAACAAGTGATTAGAATGAGGAACTTACCAGAAGGAATGAAACAATTAAAAATAAGTTCAAATGGAAATACCAGAATGGAGAAACATGAAGTACATAATTAAAAACACAATAGAAGAAAACAACAACAAAATTGATCAAGAGCAAAAATCTGAAAACTTGAAGACTGATTTTTTAAAAATATGCAGTAGAGGGAAAGAAAAAGAAAAACTACTAGAAAGGAATGAGCAAAGTTTCAGAGGATTAGCAAGACAGCATCAGAAGTGCAAATATCTGAGTCACAGGTTAAGGATGGAGAAGAGAAAGATGAAAGTGTAAAAGTGTATTTAAATAAATTATACATAAAACTTTTAGACCTAGAAATAGATATAAATATTCAGGCACAGAAAGGCCAGAGATGTCCAATAAGATCCCACCCAAACAAGTTTACTGCTAAACATATTAAAATCAAACTTTGATTAAGCAAATCAGAATTTAGCAAATCAAAATCAAAGAGAGGATACCAATAGCAGCTGGAGAAAAGAAGCAAATAGCATATAAGGATTTTTTTTTTTTAATTTTTGACAGGCAGAGTGGACAGTGAGACAAAGACAGAGAGAAAGGTCTTCCTTTTGCCGTTGGTTCACCCTCCAATGGCCGCCGCGGCTGGCGCGCTGCAGCCGGCGCACTGTGCTGATCCGATGGCAGGAGCCAGGTGCTTCTCCTGGTCTCCCATGCGGGTGCAAGGCCCAAGGACTTGGGCCATCCTCCACTGCACTCCCTGGCCATAGCAGAGAGCTGGCCTGGAAGCGGGGCAACTGGGACAGGATCGGTGCCCCGATCGGGACTAGAACCCGGTGTGCCTGCGCCACAAGGCAGAGGATTAGCCTAGTGAGTCGCGGCGCCGGCTTAAGGATGTTTTAATAAGGTATCAGCAGACTTCTCATAAAAACCTTACAGGAAGAGTGGGGTGATACATCAGTAGAGCAAATGTTAAAAATATTAAATCTTGGGGACAGTGCTATGGTGTAGCAGGTAAAACCACTGCCTGTGGCGCTGGCATCCCTTATTCAATTCCTGACTGTTCCTCTTTCGATCCAGCTTCCTGCTAATGTGCCTGCGAAAGCAGCAGAGCATGGCCTAAGTGCTTGGATCCTAATACCCACATGTGAGACAGGAAAGAAGCTCCTGGCTCCTGACTGCAGTCATTTGGAAGACCTCTGTCTGTCTGCCCATCTGTCTCTCTGGAACTCTGCCTTTCAAGTAAATAAATAAATATTTTAAATAACCTTAAATCTTAAAATAAATTGAAAAATGCCTTTAGGAGCACAAAGTGAAATGTCATACAATATCCCATAAATATTTGTAATTACTGTTAATATATATTTTGACTGTTTTTAACAAAGGTATTGAAGGAAACATTTCCAATCAATATTATACTTTGCAAAGCCATCTTTCAGAGATGAAAGAAAGGTAAACATATTCCAAGACAAGCAAAACAAGTGATTCACCACAAAACCTGTCTTGTAGGAATGCTAAATGGCATTATTCAAGCATTATTCAAGCAAACTAACAAAAGTATAAAACTTGTTGAAAAAAATAATACATAGTCAAATATACAATAATATTGTAATTGTGGAATGAAAATCACATATATGTCTAATATAAATGCTAATCAATAAAACTATTAAAATAAGAATATCTATAAATGTTAAAAGGATATGTAATATTAAAAAGTCTTAAATTGTGATACCTAAATTTCAAAATGTGGCAAGAAACTGGAGCTTAAGCATCATTAATTTTTTTTTCAGTTTCTAATAACTTGTTAGATGACATTTCTGTAAACCTCATGATAACCACAAAACAGAAATCAATAGTACAGACAGAGAAAGTGAGAATCAAGGAATCAAAACATAACACTAGAAAAGCTGTTTTAAATATAATGAAGGTAGCAGGGCAAGAGGAACAGGGGATCTAAAAATAACTAGAAAGCAATTAACAAAATGGTGACAATAAGTCCTTACTTATCAATAATTCCCTGATGTAAATGGAATAAATTATACAATGAGAAACATATGGTGACAAAATGTTAATCGAATAAGATACAAATATTTGCTGCCAAGAAGAGGTTCACTTCACCTTCAAGGACATACATGGACTGAAAGGGAAGTGATAGAAAATAACAAAATTATAAATAACAAGTCAAATATATAAGAAGGAAAAAGACAAAGAAGGTCATTATATAATGATAAAAAGATCAATTCAGTAAAAGAATACAACAATTACAAATATATATGTGGCCAATCTTGGAACACTTCATTATATGAAATATATAGAACAGAAAGAGTTAAAATTAATAGAACTAGAGGTTAAAGTAAGCTATAGTACAATATAGTATGCTATATATAGATTTAGAAACTTAGTGATACTTCTTATCCTACCCTCCCTTGGTAGAAAATGAATAAGAAAATGCCAGAGTTAACATTCTAGAGAAAATGGACTTGTGCAACTATAAACATTTAGTCTAACAACTGAAGAATAAACATTCTTCCTAAAGCACAAAGAATGTTCTATAGAGTAGAAAATATGTTAGGCCACAAAACAAATCTTAACAAATATCTTTTTTGACAACAATAGCATAAAACTGGGAACCAATTATGTGACAAGCTTAACAAATTTACATTTACAAGGAAATGAAGCAATATGCTCTTGAACAACCAAATAGTTCAATGAAGAAATTAAAAAGGAAACAAAATACATCTTGAGAAAATGAACATGGAAAAACAACTAAACAATATCTCTAAGACCCTTCAGATACAGTTGTTAACTGAAAGTATATAGCAATAAATGTCTACAGCAAAAAAAAAAAAAAAAGAAGAAGAAGAAGAAAGATATGAAAAAATTACCCACAAAACTTTACAACTCAGGAAACTAGAAAAATAACAAACTCATTCCCCAATTAGTAAAAGAAAGTGAATAATAAAAAATCATAGCAGAAATAAATGAAATAGGAAATAAAATAAAAGCAGATCAGTGAAATGCAGATTCACTTTTTTGTAAAGCTAAGGAAAACCAGCAAATATGAGCTATAGTAAACAAGAATAAAAGCAGAGAAGTATCAATAAAATCAAACATGATAAAGGAAACATTATAACTGGTAAAAAAAAAAAAGAAAAGAAAAGAAATAGAGACGATCGTAAGAGACTATTAAGGATAACTATATGCCCCAAACGGATAATCTAGAAGAAATTGATAATTTCCTTAAAATGTGTAACCTACAAATGTGAATAAGGATATTGAATCAGTAATAAAAGGTCTTTGATTAAAGATAAGCCCTGTATCTAATGGCTTCAACTGCTGAATTCTATCAAACCTCAAAAGAATTAACACCAACACTTCTTAAGCTATTTCAAAATTTTGAGTGGGTGAAAATACTTTCAATTCTACTTTATGAAGCAAGCATCATTCTAATACCAAACCAAAGACATTACCAAATAATAATAATAATAATAAATTACAGGACAACATATTGCATGAACATAGATACAAAAATTCTCAGCAAAATACTAGAAAGCCAAATTCAACAGCATAGTAAAATGATTATTAAACATTACCAAAAGGGATTCATCTTAGTAATGAAAAGATCTTTCCAATAAACTTATTTCAATAAATATAACACACCAAATCAATACAATTCAAGGACAAAAAGGCTAATCATGCTGCTGGTGTTGCACAGGTGTTTCAGCCACTACTGTGTTGCCGGCATCCCATAGGAAAGCTGTTTCATGCCCCAGCTGCTCTGCTTCCATTCCTGCTACCTGCTAATATGTCTGGGAAAACAGTGGAAGATGACCAATGTCTTAGACCCCTGCCACCTACATGGGATACTTGGATGAAGCTCCTAGTGCTGGTTTCTGCCTGACCCAGCCTTGTCCATTGGTTCATTGTGGCCATCTGTGGAGTGAACTAGTAAATGGACCTCTCTCTCTCTCTCTCTCTCTCTCTCTCTCTCTCTCTCGTCTAATTCTCATAGTTATGCCTTTCAAATAAATGAGTAACCATTTTTATAGATAATCTTTCCAACAGATGCAGAAAAACTATGTGACTAAATTCAACATCTTTTCATGATAAACAATCCTCAGTAAATTAGACATAGACAGAATGTCCCTCAACACAATGAATATGATATATTAGAAACCAAAATGTATCATATTCTACATAGAAGAATTGGAAACCTTTAAGCTAAAATCTGAAACAATACAATATGCCTACTCTCATTAATTATATTCAATACAGCCTTGGAGTTCCTAGCCACAGCAATCAAGTAAGAAAAATAAATAAAAGACATACAAATTAGAAAAGATGTTACATTGTCCCTACTTTCACACAATGTGATCTTTTTAAAGATTTATTTATTTATTTATTTGAAAGTCAGAGTTACACAATGAGAGGAGAGGCAGAGAGAGAGGTCTTCCATCCACTGGTTCCTTCCCCAATTGGCCGCAACGGCCAGAGCTACTTCCAGGTCTCCTCCACGGTTCAGGGACTTGGGCCATCTTCTACTGCTTTCCCAGGTGATAGTAGAGAGCTGGATTGGAAGTGGAGCAGCTGGGACTCGAACCCATATGGGATGATGGCACTGCAGGTGGCAGCTTTATCCTCTATGCAACAGCACCGGCCCCACAATATGATCTTCAAAAACAGAAATGTATAAAAATCCCACTAAAGAGGAAAAAAAACCAAACTGCTAAAACATATAGGCAAATTAAGTAACATTGAAAAGTACAATATCAATATGTAAAAACCAATAGTGTTTAGATACACAATTGGCAAATCATGTAAATAAAAATTAGAAGAAAAATCTCATTTTCAATAACTACCAAAAAATAATTATTTAGAAATATTTACCTAGGAGGTAATGTTCATTGCACTAAAGACTATGAAACATTGATTAAAGAAACAAATGGAAATATATGCTCATGGATTGGAAAAAATAATATTGCTATGATGTCCATAAAAATACACAAAACACTGAAGAGTTTCAGCACAATTCTATTAAAATATAGATAACATTTTGCACAGAAATAGAAAAAAATCCTAAACACATATAGAACTACAAAAAATCCTGAATAGCCTGACTAATTGATCACAGAGACTAAAACTGGAAGCGTTACATTATCTTAATTTAAAATAAACTATAAAGCCACTGTAACCAAAATAGCACAGTACTACTATAAAAATAGAAACATAAATCAATGGAACATAAAAGAATTCCGAGAAATAAGCCCATGCCAAGAACATACAAGGGGAAAAAATTCTCTTCAACAAATTATGTTGTGAAAACTGGATATCCTCCTGCTTAAGAATGAAATTAAATTTTTATTTCACACTGTATACAAAAATAAATTCGGAACATTTAATAGTTAAACATAGGATGCGGATGCATAACAAATCAGAAGAAAATTGGAAAAGCTCAATGAATTTTGTCTAGGCAATGAATTTTTGCTATGACAAAGCTGCACAGGTAACAAAAGCAAAAACAGACATTGAACTACATTAAAGTAAACAGCTACTATACAGTAAAGGAAACAATCAAAGGAGAGAATAGAGAGTTCATAGAACGAATGGAAATTTATGCAATCCCTGCATTAGACGGGGTATTATAACAGAAATACACAAGAAGCTCATCTAAATGAAAAGCAAAGGATTTTAAAATGATCAAAGGAACTGAACAGATATTTCTGAGAATAAGGTTTAAAATGAACAAGATGTATATGAAACAATGCTCAACATGTAGGAAGTACAAACTAAAACAACAAACATCACTTCATACCTGTTGTAATTGCTGGTTTTTTTTTTTCTAATTTTTGTTATTTCTTTTTTAAATTTTAAAAATTTCATTTAAGTTGTACAAATTTCATGTATTTCATATATGGAGATTGGAACATAGTGATTCTTCCCAACTTGCCCTCCCTTCTGCCAAAACTCCCAAACTCTGTTCTCCTCTCTCTCCTACTCCCACTTTTAATTTTATTTTTTTATTTTTTATTTTTATTTTTTTACAGGCAGAGTGGACAGTGAGAGAGAGACAGAGAGAAAGGTCTTCCTTTTGCCGTTGGTTCACCCTCCAATGGCCACTGCGGTAGGCGCGCTGCGGCCAGCACACCGCGCTGATCCGATGGCAGGAGCCAGGTGCTTCTCCTGGTCTCCTACGCAGGTGCAGGGCCCAAGGACTTGGGCCATCCTCCACTGCACTCCCTGGCCACAGCAGAGAGCTGGCCTGGAAGAGGGGCAACCAGGACAGGATCGGTGCCCCGACCGGGACTAGAACCCGGTGTGCCGGCACCGCAAGGCGGAGGATTAGCCTAGTGAGCCGCGGCGCCAGCCCCTCAATTTTAATTTTAACAAAGATCTATTTTCAGTGTACTTTATACTCATAAGATTAACCCTGCACAAAGTAAAGAGTTGAACAGATAATAAGAAGACAATAGAAAACAAAAACAAACAAACAAACAAAAAACACTGTTCCTCATCAGTAGAGACAAGGGCTGTAAATGATTATTGAATCTCAAAATGTCCATCTCACTCCAATACATTATTTTAGGTACTCTATTAGTTATCTCAGATCAGTGAAAACAAATGATATCTGTCTTTTTGGGACTACCTTATTTCACTAGGTATAATGGTTTCCAGTTGCATCCATTTTGTTGCAAAAGACAGGATTTCATTTTTTAACACTAAATAGTATTCCATAGTGTATATATAACATAATTTCCTTATCCAGTCATCTGTTGATGGACATCTGGGTTGATTCCATATCTTAGTTATTATGAATTGAGCTGCAATAAACATGGGGATACAGATTACACTTTCATATGCTAATTTCATTTCTTTTGGGTAAATTCCCAGGAGTGAGATTGCTAGAGTAGATCTAGTTATCTCCATATTGACTTCTACAATGACTGTACCAGTTTACACTCCCACTAACAGTGGATTAGGGTAACTTTTCTCCCATATCCAGGCCAGCACTTACTGTTTGTTGATTTCTATATGAGAGCCATTATTACTGTGGTGAGTGAAACCTCATTGTGGTTTTCATTTGCATTTCCCTGATGGCTATTGATCCTAAGCACTTTTTCATGTTTTTATTGACCATTTGGATTTTCTCTTTTGAAAAATGCCTGCTCAAGTTCTTTGCCCATTTGTTAAATGGACTTTTTATTGTTGTTTTAGAGTTTCTGGAACTCTTTATAGATTCTGGATATTAATCCTTTATTGGTTTCATAGTTTGCAAATATTTTCTTCCATTGTAGCGGTTGCCTCTACACTTTGCTGAGTGTTTCTTTTACAGTGCAGAAGCCTCTCAGCTAGATGTAATCCTATTTGTCAATTCTGGCTTTGATTGTCTGTGCTTCTGGGTATTTTCCAAGAAGTCATTGCCTATGCCAATGTCTTGCAGAGTTTCCCCAATGTTCTCTAATTGTTATTTTATAAATGATGAATTATAATAAATGTTGGCAAGGGTATGAATAAAAGACAATCCTTGTGCATTGTTTCTGGGGACAAAAACTAGTGCAGCTACTTATAAAACAGTGTTTATGGGGCCAGCACCATGGCGCACTGGGTAATCCTCCTCCTGCAGTGCCGGGATCCCATATGGGTGCTGGTTCTAGTCCCAATTGCTCCTCATCCAGTCCAGCTCTCTGCTGTGGCCTGAGAAAACAGTGGAGGATGACCCAAGTGCTTGGGCCCCTGCACCCTCATGGGAGACTGGGAGGAGGCACCTGGCTCTTGGCTTCTGATCAGCACAGCTCCGGCCCTTGCGGCCACTTGGGGAGTGAACCAACGGAAGGAAGACCTTTCTCTCTGTCTCTCTCTCTCACACTGTCTATAACTCTGAAGGTATAAATAAAATAATAAAATCTTAAAAAGAAACAGTATGTAGTCTCCTTTAAAATAAATCAAAAGCAGATATATTGTTTGATCCAGCAATCTCACTACTAACTCTATATCCTATGGAGATGAAATCATTATGGTCAAAATGTTCAAGATGTTGCTACATTGTCATATTTATTGCAACATCATTCACAATAACCAAGACATGAAATCAACCTAATCAACTTTAATATATGAATAAATATAGAAAAATTGGTATATATTTTGTTATATGATTATATTCTATGCAGCTATGAAGACAGAAAATCCAGTAATTTATGACAGCAAAGATGAACCTCAAAAACATCAAATTAATTGAAACAAGTCAAATTCAGGATGACAGATACTTCATGATATCACTCAAGTCTGGAATCTAAACAAATTTTATTTTACAGAAATAGTGAACAGCATACTTTCCAAGGGCTGGGAGAGTTTTGGAGAGTTAAAGGAGTTATTGGTCAAATGACATAAATTTTTCTAAAAAAATAAAAATAAGTTAAATATATATTGTATAAAATAATAACTACAATGTATTATTATTATTATTATTATTATTATCTGGACGTGGTATGACTGTACCCTAAGTGTCCACTGTACCTGCAAGCTGGTCTGTCAGGTGGCAGGTGGTTGGGATCTTTCAAATCTGGTGTCTAACAGGGGATCACTGGTTCAGTTGTGATGTTTCCTTGAGGAAGATTATTATCTCTGCTCCTGATTAGAAATGGAATCATTTACTTGGTCCTGTACATGCCCACACCACTGTTTTCTATGCTATGACTTTCTGTAGTCAAGTAGCCAGTCCTCATTAAGTCTGTGCTATGTCATTTGAATTTTGAAGCTCCAAAGTTGTGAACTAGATAACCTCTCTTTTTTCAAAGTAGATTACTTCAAGAATTATTTTATAATGACGAAAAGATAACTAATACAATTGTATTATTTAAAAAATCCTAAGAAAGTGGACATAGAGTGTTCTGAGCACAAAAAAGACGACCATGTGAGGTAATGTATATGTTAATTAGGTAGGTTTATTCACTTACAGTATCTATACTTCTAAGCACTAAGTTGTGTAATAAGACAGAGCTTGACCTGCATTTTGTGGTATTGTTTCTTGTCTAATGTCTTCATGTAAGGGTAGTTTTTCTGGTTAGTTGGTTGGTTTTTCTTTTTGAGATTTATTTATATATTTGAAAGGCAGAGAATACTGAGTGAGAGAATGAGAGGCAGCAGTTTAACCAGCTGTGGCATACCAACCTCAAGGGCAGTTTCATAATATTAATTTTCTATACCTTGAATAGAAAGATAATTTGATCTTTCATCTTTTATGGTTTATAATAATTTTATGTCTTACAAATATAAAATTTTGATTCAAATAAACATTTTGTTAAGGGTTTTGCTATGTAAAATTTTAGGATAAAATTGGACTACAATTATCCAAATTATCTATTACATCTTTTGTTATATCTAGAGTGTCTGCAATTTAAAGATAGAGTAAATAATTTGGAAGAGTCTAAGTTGACTATAATCATCAACCAATCTCGTTAGTAATTTCTGTTAAGTTAGCAAGAACTCTATTTTCCTCATGTGTTTATGCAGTTTGTTCATATTAATTACGACTTTAAAAACATTACCTATTTTTAAAAAACCTACTTAATCACTTATGTTTTTTTCAAAAATTATTATTTAAGATGTTTCTACTTAATCATAACTCCTTCCATCATATATAGTTAAGAGGAGAAAAAAAAAGATGAGAATGTGCATCATCGTAGTAGTCACAGTTACTCAAAGTTTCAAATGTAACACTTATACATTCTGTCAAAAGTTATGGCAGAGCTAGTCTATGCTGAAAGGGAAACTGGGAAACATAATATTTTATTCTAGAATTGTCTTTATCTAGTTAAAACTGAAGCACCATTCCTTAAGAGAAAGAGTGAAATTACAGTAAAAACAATAATTTATAATCTATCAGATTTTTTGCATTGGTTGGGAATCATGTGAAGAAATAAAATTTAATTAATATTTAATTAATAACATTTAATTTTAGATGATTAATAGTTTTCTTCCAAGCTATCAATTTGTAAATGTAATTTTAGATTGCAAGGAAGCGACAGAATCAATGAGACCCTGACTGCATAAGACTTCTGCTGCCCCCACAAAAAACATTTTTGACCCCTACAAGCACAGAAACCAGAAATTTTGCCAACATACAGAAGACAAAATCAAAGGACTACGTGACTGTTCTTTCAAGAAGACCATTAAGTCTCACTCAGTTGGCCAACGCCATGGCACAGTAGGTTAATCCTCTGCTTGTGGCACCACATCCCATATGGACACCAGTTCTAGTCCCGGCTGCTCCTCTTCCAATCTAGCTCTCTGCCATGACCTGGGAAAGCAATAGAAGATTGTTCAAGTGCTTAAGCCCCTGCACCCGCGTGGGAGACCAGGAAGAAGCTCCTGGCTCCTGGCTTCAGATCAGTGTAGCTCAAGCCATTGTGGCCATTTTGGGATTAAACCAAAGGAAGGAAGACCTTTCTCTCTGTCTCTCCCTCTCACTGTCTGTAATTCTACCTCTCAGGTAAATAAAATCTAAAATTAAAAAAGTCTCACTCAGTCATCACACCTTCATTAAGTAAAGAAGAAAAAAGAATACTGTTCCACATCTGTAGAAACACAAGCTTTAAATAATAATCAATTCTCAAAATGTCAATTTCATTTATATACACTATATTTTTGTACGCTACTATTTACCGCATGTCAGGAAAAACATATGGTATTTGTCATTAAGTATGATGATTTCCATTTTCATCCATTATTTTGGTGAAAAACAGGATTCCATTCTTTTTCATGCCTGAGTAATATTCCCTAGTGTATATCTACTACATTTTCTCAATCCAGTCATTGGTTGATGGGCATCTGGGTTAATTCCATTTCTTAGCTATTATCAATGGAGCTGAAATAAGTATGGGGTATAGATCACTCTTTCATAGGCTGATTTCATTGCATTGGGGTAATCACAGTTGACATATGCATTTGTTTCACTGATCATTTATGATCTACAAATTAAAGTACCTTTGTTATCCAAAACCTAAATAGATTCTAAATAATCTATGGGATCAATAGCCACTATATTCCTTTACCATCAATTTAACCTTTTTACATTTTATAAAGAAATTGAGGGAAATGTTTAGATAAGCAGAGCCCCAACAATGTAAATGTTTGATTTTGTCAGGTTGTTGTCAATAGTATTACTGTTGATTTTGAGACCAGATGGACTTGGAAAGCATGAGTAGCACCTTATCAGCTGCCAACAGATGAGGTGATGGAAATGGGTACAGGTAGCCAAATGTGAAGACTGGAAAATTGTTTCAAAGAAGAAAGAAGTCAAGGATTTACTACACTGACATATAAGCTCTTATTTTCTAATAGGCAAACAGAAAAATCTTCTGGGCATAGGAAATAATGTCCCTTGAATCAAAACAAATTGCAGGAGTTGAATTTAAAATTGATTATTTTCAATATGCTGCCTTCCAGAAGATGGAGGGATAAGTTTGAATGACATTAGATGTAATAATAAAGCTAAACACACTCAAAAAACGTATTGTACTTTTCTCATCTTTGAAGAGCTGTCATTGTATCCTTGCTTGTGTTTTCGTTTCTTTTGTTTTGTTTGGATTCATGAGGGTGTGTAGGAATTTTTTTTTTTTCCTGAATCTTCACAGCATGAGCAGCAAATAAACCTTTACCTTCCCTGGTCTCCAGTAGCAACTATAATCATCTCATTTGCATTGACAATGGCTTAGGAGAAAATATTTCTATGTGGATATAAATAGTGAATAAAATATCTTGGCCATAGCAATTAAAGGACTAACCCAAAACATGCAATTATAGAAGACAAAGCTTCACCGGCATTTTGTCTTCCCCAGTAGGGAAAGGGTCAGCAGCAGCAAGTGTATGAAAAAGAACTTGGTGCACACTGAAAAGTAGCAAGCCATCAGCATGGCTGCACACTGGGAACTCAACAGCAAAGCATAAGCAGCCTGATCACTGAGCAGCACGCTCGAAGTTCTCCTTCACTGGCATTCTTATTTGGCGAGGCCAAAGCAACTTTCGCTGGCTGACAAGGTCACAGCAGAAAGTCTGTCTCAGCAAGGTGTGAGAATGACAGCTTCGGTCCTCTAGGTGGTTTTAGGTTAGTTGGAAATTGCACTCTGCATAAGAAAGCCGGACTTCCTGGTTGTCCTGCTAATGATTGCTGTATTTCTTATTTTAGGGAAGAGCCCTTAGTTTTAGAATCCCCCAAATGTCCATTGCTTGGTACTATTTTAATCAAGCAGAAAGTTAGTGTAGGAGAAAGGGTTGATGCTTTACACAAGGTTGAGCTGTTTGTGGAAAAGAATTAAAAAGCAACAGGCTTCCTGGTGTATACTTCCCATTAAAACAAAGACAAATGTTATTAAAGCTTTAATTCTATATGTGCAACAAATACAACAATGCTTAGATTGCCAAAACTGGAATAGATCTAAGTGAACTTTTAGATAAGTACAATAAAGAAATTAAAGTGGTAGGCCGGCGCCATGGCTCAATAGGCTAATCCTCCGCCTGTGCCGCTGGCACACAGGTCGGGACGCCTAATTCTGTCCCGGTTGCCCCTCTTCCAGTCCAGCTCTCTGTTATAGCGCAGAAGTACAGTGGAGGATGGCCCAAGTGCTTGGGCCCTGCACCCGCAAGGGAGACCAGGAGAAACACCTGGCTCCTGGCTACGGAACAGCGCGGTGCGCCAGCCGCAGCGGCCATTGGGTGGTGAACCATTGGCAAAAGGAAGACCTTTCTCTCCGTCTATCTCTCTCACTGTCCACTCTGCCTGTCAAAAAATAAATAAATAAATAAAATAAATCAAAGTGTTACAGAAAGAACTGCAAAAGAGGGGACACATTTTAAAAAAAAAGTCCTGCTTTAAACATTGGGGCTTCCAGTAAAGATTAGATTAGGAAAGTAATATTCTAGCTTTTGTAGCCAATTTCTGCATAGCTCAGTAGCACTCCAAGCCTTGACTTGTGTGGGCATCCTGTTATCTCTCGCCTGTCTATGATTGTAACTGATGCTCTGAATAGGCCCTTGAAAATCAAAGAAATTGTAACTAGATGTAGACATAGAATCTGAAGGCAACATAAAATACAAGATCAATGGTTCTAAGAAAATGGACAACAGATTGTTATTGTAAGAAGAAAGAACCATTATGGGACATGATATAAAAAAAAAGTCTGGTGCTCGAGAACCAGAGCCATGCCATCAGCCTTGCTGTGAGTGTGCCTCTCATTTCTTCATGTGTGACACCTCTCACACTTTTGGGAACCCCTGGACTGGCTGGAGCTGGACACTTGTTTGCCCTACAATGTTGTACTTTCTTGTGGCTAAAGTAAGAAAGTGTCACAAACAAGGGCTTAAAACAATCAACATTTTCCTCTCATCGTTCTGAGGAGGTGTCAGGAGGGTCATGTTCCATTCGACATATATCCTTCCTTTCCTCTTCCTGGATTCTCAGGCTCATCTTCAACTGTTGGTACTCCTTGACTTGTAACCAGGTAATGAGTGGCATTCTAATGTTAATCTCTGTCATAGTCTCATGGGGTTCACCTTGTGTATCTCTGTTCTTTTCTTAAAGAACACTAGTTACATGGATTAAGCCCACTCTCCTGGCTTCATCTTGACTTTTGCATTGCAAAACCTAATGTTCATATTTGTTCATATTCTGCAGTACAGAATATTGGGACTTGAGTGTATCCATCTGGAAAGCATAATGCAACCTGTAACAGTAGATGTATGGTTGCATCATTGAATGTTTTAATAATTTATGTGTATATGTACATATAAATGTTTATTTGTTTTAATACTCCTTATTATTTAATTTCATTTTTAGTTAATTCTGGAAGCTCAATTAGAAAACTTATAAAATCTCCATGTGATGTAAGAATCAGTGGAAAAGGGAAAATGGCTAAAATCAAAAGACCAGAACCTAGTTCCAATTTTATCACAGATAAACTGTAAAATGGAAGGCTCTTGTAGGTTTCTAATATCTAGTGTGAAGATAAAAGTAGATAGTCCACTTCACTGAAATTACAACTGTATGATTCTTTTGGGAAGTTAATATTTTGCTGCAGGATAATAGTAAGGTGGATGGCATAGTTTACTCCTTTGTTTCTTTCATCAAGAAAAGGAAACTGAGTTGATGAAAAACAGAGATAAACTCAATTTAACAATTTTTTTTTTGTTGGAGCCATAATTGGAAGAGTACACTTATATGTCACAAATTAGGGTAAGGGAAATAAAAGGTTTCAGATGCTCAAACGTAGTTTAAACTATCAAAGTATGAAGTATAGAGATCTGGAACTACTTAGACATCAGAAAGATAAATCAGATAAATATTGTGGATGAGAGATGCATGATAAGGTGATGACATTATTTTAAAAAGTAAAACTGTTTTCAATATAACAAAGAGATAAAGTATAACCCGGAGAGCCATGTACCATTTAATATGGTTAAAATTCAAAACAATGACAGCACAATTGCTAGAGAGAATGTGGGGCTAACTGGCACTTTCATTCACTGCAAATGAGAAGGACAAATAGTATAACCTCTTTGGAAAGCAGTTTGTTAAAAGTCTTATTTAGGGGCTGGCACCATGGCTCACTTGGTTAATCCTCCGCCTGCCGCTCCTGGATCCCATCTGGGCACCAGGTTCTAGATCCAGTTGCTCCTCTTCCAGTCCAGCTCTCTGCTGTGGCCCGGGAAGGCAGTGGAGGATGGCCCAAGTGCTTGGGCCCCTGCACCCACGTGGGAGACCAGGAAGAAGCACTTGGCTCCTGGCTTCTGATTGGCGCAGCACCAGCCATAACAGCCATTTGGGGAGTGAACCAATGGAAGACCTTTCTCTCGCTCTGTCTCTCACTGTCTATTAACACTTCCTGTCAAGTAAAATAAATAAATAAATAAATAATTTTTAAAAAGCCTTATTTAACTACACATAACATTGCCGTATGATCCAGCAATCATCTTCCCACATATTTACCAAAGTGTGATTTTTTTTTTTTTTTTTGACAGGCAGAGTGGACAGTGAGAGAGAGAGACAGAGAGAAAGGTCTTCCTTGGCCGTTGGTTCACCCTCCAATGGCCGCCGCGGTTGGCGCGCTGCGGCCGGCGCACCGCGCTGATCCGATGGCAGGAGCCAGGTGCTTCTCCTGGTCTCCCATAGGGTGCAGGACCCAAGTACTTGGGCCGTCCTCCACTGCACTCCCTGGCCACAGCAGAGAGCTGGCCTGGAAGAGGGGCATCCGGGACAGGACCTGTGCCCCGACCGGGACTAGAACCCGGTGTGCCGGCGCCGCAAGGCGGAGGATTAGCCTAGTGAGCCACGGCGCCGGCCCAAAGTGTGATTAAAATATGTATATATATATATGTCCACATAAAAACTTTAACATGGTACATATAGCAGCTTTATTAATAATTATCAAAACTTGAAAGCAACTAAGATGTCTTTCATTATGTAAATGTACAAATATGCACACCTGCATCTTTGTCATTATCCCTCATTTTATTTATTTATTTACTTATTTATTTATTTTTTTATTAATTTGCAAGGTCAAGTTACCAAGAAAGGAGGAGAGACAGAGTGAGAGAAAGCTCAAATCTCCTTGTTCTTTCCTTCATTGACCACAACAGCTAGAGCTGGACCAAGCAGAATCTAGGAGCCTGGAGCTTCTTGTGGACCTTCCACATGGGTACAGTTGCCTGAGGACTTGAACCATCTTTAGCTGCTTTTCCAGGTGCATTAGTAGGGAACAGAAGCAGCCAGGTCTCAAGTCGGCACCCATATGGGATGTCAGCAGTGCAGGCAGAGGCTGAGTCTGCTGTCCCACCAATCAGTTCCCCCTATTATTATTCTAATGAAAAAAATACTCATCCCGGCTGGTTGAAGTTTTATTGAAGACAAGAAAAGTAAAAGGCAATATGTACTTGAATTTAAGACATCTACCCAGCTTTTTCTACTCCAATTTTTATCTAAAGTTCTTAAGAGGGCAGTAAAAAAGTGTCTATGTCCCTCTGTCTTATGCCACTTATTATAATATCTACGAAGTTCTTTTGGTGAATCTATCATATTAATGTGATTATAACGTTATAGTGACTTATTTTTCTCTACACATGACAGTAAAAGCAAAATTTGTAACCAAACTAATATGTATTTTCGTTCCATGTTACTAAATATTGTGAATATATGATGCAATCATTAATATCCTTGGATACAAAGTAAGTTTTTTAAGCCAGTCCATTGAAAGAAATAAATAGGGGCCTGCTTTGTGGTGTAGCAGGTTAAGCCTCTGCCTGCAGTACTGGCATCCCATGTGGGCTCCGGTTCATAACCTGGCTGCTCCACTTCCACTCCAACTCCCTGTTAAGGGTCTGGGAAAGCACTGGAAGATGGCCCAAGTGTTTAGGCCCCTGCTACTCACATGGCTCCTGTCTTTAGTCTGGCCCAGTGTTGGTGCTGGCCGTTGTGGCCATCTGGGGAGTGAACCAATGGATGGAAGATATCTCTCTTAGTCTGTCCCTCTATCTCTCTGTAACTGTGCCTCTCAAATAAATAATCTTTAAAAAAGAGAGAAGGAACTAAATAAGCCTCTCATGAAATAATTACAGAGCTTAAATTCACAAATTCAAATTAATGGGGATTTATGGAATACTATAATGCAATTGAAATACAGTCTTAGATTTGCTGTGCTGTCACTTGGTCCTTGCTTCAAAACTGGATACATAGATCAGAGGAAGGAAAATTCGATACAAACATTTGATTATAATATTATATAATAAAAATTGTCTGGGTTATATATTTGCCTAAATCCCTTAAAAATTCTAGGCACTGCAATTATCAAAAACTTTTTGACTTTTAATTTTCTAGTGATTTTTATTTTGGTACAAAAGACATGGCTTAAGGTCAATAAATTATGTTTTTCTGTGTTCCATCAAAATGCTCATATATATAAGCAAAAAACAGTTTCAACTGACTTACCACCATAACTGTGTTTTCATTTGGTTTTAGATATGGAAATAAGTTCAACTATTCAACTTGTATCTGCTATATTTTTCTGATACATAAGAATTCCAGTATTTTATTTTCATACATATTTCAATGTTCAGCAAGTTTCATTATGTATATTGTGAACTTTTTTCATGTACACTGCCACCCTGAGAATCCCAAGGACTGTATAAAAGAATTTGAACATATTTTCTGCATTATGTATATAGAATAGAAGAGTGACATAATCCTCCTTTAGTATATTAAGGGTAAAAACAAAAGGGATTGAACATTAGCACGAGGCTTAATAAGGAAAGGTGTAAGAAAATTAATCTATGCAATAAAAATATTTTCTTTCTTTTTTTTTTTATCTTTGATGCAGCCAAAAAAAGTGAACAAACCACTAATCTAAGCAGTATTGAAGTCCTTTCTAACTCCCAGAAGCTCTCAATCCTCCAGCTCTCCCCTCCTGAACCTCTTTATAATGTGTTTGGCACAGGAAGCTCTTTCTGTTTGTTGTATCTACTGAAACAGGTGGAAGATAGGATGGCCAGGCTCACAGCCCACATTGAATTCCACGGAAATTCACAAATAAAAGTGTTTCTAAAGATGTCTCAAATGCTGGACTTCAGGAGGAAAATTTTCATGGTAGGAAGCAAAGATACAATGGAGACATACAGAATGCGGAAGTTTTAGAGACAGAGAACCCTCATAGGACTTTGCCACTTACTGACTATCTTTGAATGAATACCTTGGAAGTTATTTTGGTAAAATCCCAATGCTCTTAAATGAAGTGCTGAGTGAATCAGAATGAAGGCACAATGCCCACTTCTGCAGCCACGTAAACACTTGGCTTCCTTACAGCGTATCCCCAGAAACAGAACAGGCAGATGAATTTAATGCTTTCCAGGACCTGTGCTCAAGAAGGAAGGGCTGAGGTGGCTTGTCCACATATGGAGAACGGTGCTCCTCTCACCTTTATCACTAGCTTCCTTGCTCACGTCTAGAGTTGTAATTGAAAATGTATAGATCTACTCATGAAGAATACTACTTGTAAAAAAATGCCCACTCTGAACCAAAAGGAAAAACAAAGACCATCTGAAAAAACATACCTCAGTAAATTTATTGTAAATCTAAATGCAGCACTTTTTCTGCAATTCTGCTCATGTAACTTACCTTTAACATTAAGATGATTGGTGTTGATCGGTGATCTGTTGTCTGTCAGTGACAGAAAGTCCTACTCAAACAGCTTCCACAAAATGGAACTACAATGGATTCGGCTTATTGACAAATTGGGGAATTGATTTGCAGCATACATATGGATACAAACTTAGCAGAACCAGATTTCTGCATATGTTTGTTCAACTTTGCTCACTTCACATATTGGATGCCTTTCCTCCTCACAGTCGGAATATAGCTTCAAAGGAACTCCTACATGTTTTCATATTTTTTTTTCCTGATTCTCATCCAGCAGAAAATAGGAAGCTTTTTTTTCCAGTTACTTCATAGTTTTTGAGATATGTGTTGTCAGCCACAAAGCAAAACAATGGTCTGAATGCTATCATTCACTGTCCCTGTGGGCATGGGGAGAGAACCTCAATATCATAAGTTACACTGAGAGTCTGAGATTATTAACTTTCCAAATAAAAATGAAACACTTTCGTTCTGGTGTTATAGCATAATGGTTAAGCCACCTCCTACAAAGCAGGTATCCCATAAAGGCTCCAGTCTGTTTCTGATCGAGCTCCCAGCTTATGTGCCTGGGAAAGCAGCAGAAGATGGGCCAAGTCCTTGGGCCCCTGCACCTATGTGGGAGACATGGATGAAGTTCCTGGATCCTGGCTTTGGCCTAGCCCAATCTTAGCCATTGCAGCCATTTGGGGAGTGAAACTGTGGTTGGAAGATCTCTCTATCCTTCACTCTCTCCATCCTGCATCCTCCTCTCTCTCTCTCTGTCTCATCTCTCTCTCTCTCTCTCTCTCTCTCTCTCTGTGTGTGTGTGTGTGTGTGTGTAAAACTCTGCCTTTCAAATAAAAAAAATATTTAGAAAAATGAAACACTTTGTTCTTCACAAGGAAAAAAATGTCAGGCAGCCAATGAGTACTGCCTGAATTGATTACACAGGCAAAAGACAGTGATTTGGTTTGCACCTTATTTTCAAAAAGGATTATTTTTTATGTCATCCTGATTAAGTCTGCACTAAAGAAAAAGCATGAAAACTAAAGAACTAAAGAAAAGCATGAAAAGCATATTCATGAAAATATATAAATTGATTGAATTCTTCACTTAGACTGGAGAATTTTCATTAGTATACTGATTTTTCCTCATCTTTTTTTTTTTTTTTCCTACCACAAGCCTCCCAGTAATTTGGAAACCAGATTTTTTTTTTTTAAATTTTTAAATTTATTTAGTTGACATATAAAAATTCTAGATATTGCTTTGCTTTTTCTTATTCAAACAACAGCTAACCAGAAAGGAAAAAATTACCTATCAGAAGTCATTTTGCGGGCCAGCACTGTGGTGCACTGAGTTAAAACCCCAGCCCATAGCACTGGCATCCCATATAGACCAGTTCTGGTACCAGCTGCTCAACTTCCAATCCAGCTCTTTATGCCTGAGAAAGCAGTAGAAAATGGTCCAACTCCTTGGGCCCCTGAACCCGTGTGGGAGACCTGGAAGATGCTTCTGGCTCCTGGCTTCAGATAGACTCAACTCTGGCCCTTACAAACATTTGGGGAGTGAATCAGTGGATGAAAGAACTCTCTCTGCCTCTCTTTCTCAATCTCTCTTTCAATATCCCACTCTTTCTCTTTCTGTGCTCCCATAACTCTTTCAAAGAAATAAATATTTTAAAATAAATAAATAGTAAAAAATTCAAAAGTGTATTTTTGTAATCAAAAATTTTCATTCAATTCGTATTCAAATTAGCATACATTTTATACTATCTGTATATATTACCTATTTCCCAGATAGAAAATACATCTATCAACATATTGTATGTATGTGTATACAATATATGTAAATAAATATATAGTAAACTCACATACCCATTTTGGATATTTAAATATTAATATAGACATATAACTACAATTAAAATTATTATGATCCTCTTTTATTATTCAACTTAACTAATATAATAATGTAATATACCCATCATACATTATTCTATCTTTGATTCATTATAAGGCTTTTAAACATAAATTTTTTTAGTCAAATTGTTTTTTACACTCAAGGATGGAAGCATTTATAGAAAATACTTATTTTAAGTATTTGAAATTGAATTAATTCCAAAACAGGATTTTTTCATATAACACATTATATGTATAACACATTATATGTGTTTGTTTATGTTTGTGTGTAGCACAAGGATTGCATGTGGAAGAGTTTAGAAAATGTATTGTGCATTATAAAATCTGGGTTATATTTCTTTTTTTTTAAGATTTATTTTATTTATTTGAAAGACAGAGTTTTACAGAGAGAGGTATTGACACAGAGAGAGGTCTTCCATCTGCTGGTTCATTCCCCAGATGGCTACAACGGCCAGAGCTGTGCCCATCTGAAACCAGGAGCCAGGAGTTTCTTCCAGGTCTCCCATGTGGGTACAGGAGCACAAGCACTTGGGCCATCTTCTACTACTTTCCCAGGCCGTAAAGGAGAGCTGGATCGGAAGAGGAGCAGCCAGGACTAGAACCAGCGTCCATATGGTATGCCAACGCTTCAGACTAGGGCTTTAACCTGCTGTTCCACAGCACCAACCCCTGGATTATATTTCTGATTTCCGCGCACTAGCCACTTGACACCGCACACCATTTAACTGCTCTGATTCATAGTTTTCTCCTACCAAACATGAATTGCAGGACACACTTAATCAGCAAATAGCGAATGTTTGTCACAAGCTTGGTATTGTTTTAGGTGCTAAGGTTATGGTAGTAAATAAAACTGTCAAAATGAACCTTGCTTGCACAGAAAATATATTCTTGTGGGAAAGAGAACAAGAAACAAAATAAGATATATAGTTTAAAAACTGTAATAAGTGCAAAGTGTACCTTCCAAAAATACAAAAGTCAGCTATAGATGAATAGTAGAAAGTAACATTGAACATTGATTGGCAAAAAGGGGCAGGTCATGAAGGGCCTTGTGTGGTATCCTGAATATGTCAGACTCTACCGTGGTAAGGAGACTTGAAGAACTAAAAAGTCTGCCTTAATTTTATAGGCAACTGATTATTATTGAGACTGGGTATCAATTTTAAAATGGGCCAGCACCGCGGCTCAATAGGCTAATCCTCTGCCTGCGGCGCCAGCAGGCACACCAGGTTCTAGTCCCTGTCGGGACAACGGATTCTGTCCCGGTTGCCCCTCTTCCAGGCCAGCTCTCTGCTATGGCCCTGGAGTGCAGTGGAGGATGGCCCAAGTCCTTGGGCCTTGCACCCCATGGGAGACCAGGAGAAGCATCTGGCTCCTGGCTTTGGATCAGCACGGTGCGCCTGCCACAGCGTGCCGGCCGCGGCAGCCATTGGAGGGTGAACCAATGGCAAAGGAAGACCTTTCTCTCTATCTCTCTCTCACTGTCCACTCTGCCTGTCAAAAAAAAAAAAAATCAAAATGGCAAAATAAGGTGAGCATGGGTGGTACAATGTTTTAATCTACTATTTAGGGCACACACATTGCTTAACAAGGTGCATGGTTCAAGTCCTGAATACACTGTGGGTTATTTTTGCTTTGTTCTTGTTGTTTGTTTTTCTCTTCAAGCTTCCTATTAATTCACGTGAGAGCAGGAGATAATGGATCAAAGATTTGAGTTTCTGCCACCCACATGGGAGACCTGCACGGAATCCCTGGCCTGGCTTCTGCCTGTCCTAGCCCAGGATATTGCAGGCATTTGGGCATTGAATCAGAAGATGGAAAACCTCTCTCTGTCTCTCCTTCCCTCCCTATATCATTCTGCCTGCAAATAAATACACAAATCTTAAAAAAAGACAAAATCACAATATGTTTCACAAATCAGTTTTGTCACTGGATAAAATCAATACTGCTTGAGGATTCTTTATGATTCAATTTAACAAGTTGTACTCTCCAATTACATAGCAATTTTATGCTTTTGATAAATTTATTAAATTTATTTATAAATAGTATTTTCATCTATATATCTATATTATTACATGTATTTATATATGAAGGTACCTTAAAGATGGAAGTAGGTGATAAGTATATTTAATTATAAAAAATAAGTGAAATGCATTCAAGGAAGTTTCAAGGAGTACATAAACACACGTATTACGAGAAAATTGGCATAGAAAACATTTTACACCAGAATAAAATTAACCTTTTAATTCTACTTTCTGGAAATTTCTCTTGTGCATAAATATAAACATGTATTTTCTTTTAAATTTTATTTTTATTATTCAAGTGAAACATGAACATATATTCTCAGGAAGCAAAATCAAAGCTTACCTTAACCCTAGTTCCCTCAGTAAATGTGACTGCTATTATTGTTTTGTTGTGATTCTTTCTAGAATTTCTGTAACCCACTTACAAATGTACAACCATCTATAGAAAATTATAGCTTGGTTTTGTGTGAAGAATGATTTTTCGTGTGCAATAGCTAATGTATTGCTCTATAATTTGCATATTTCATTTAATAGCACATACAGTGATTTTTCTATGCACAAATATATCTTCTCCACTCATTATCAATACTTCCTTGTATTCTACTAGGTCCCAACACCAAAAGTTCAACCATGTGCTTATAACTGGAATTTTAATTGCTTACTCTCATATAAGTAGTATATGTCAACACATACAAAGCAATGCATACATATTATGTTAATATGTGTGTGTGCTGGTACTTATGGCTTTCAAATTTTATTTTATTTTATTTTATTTTATTTATTTATTTATTTATTTTTTTACTTTTTAACAGGCAGAGTGGACAGTGAGAGAGAGAGACAGAGAGAAAGGTCTTCCTTTTGCTGTTGGTTCACCCTCCAATGGCCGCCGCGGCTGGCACACTGCGGCTGGCACACCACGCTGTTCCAAAGGCTAATTGCTTATCCTGGTCTCCCATGGGGTGCAGGACCCAAGCACTTGGGCCATCCTCCACTGCACTCCCTGGCCACAGCAGAGAGCTGGCCTGGAAGAGGGGCAACCGGGACAGAATCCGGTGCCCCGACAGGGACTAGAACCCGGTGTGCCGGCGCCACAAGGCAGAGGATTAGCCTAGCGAGCCGCGGCGCCAGCCTGCTGCTTTTTATTTTTTAACTGGACTGAATATTATAGTTGTTTTTACTTGTTTCCCTGAAGTGTTATCTCCTTGAACAGGACACTAGGCAGAGGATTAGCCTGTTGAGCCACGGCGCCGGCCGCAAATTTTATTTTAATAATTGTATATTTTATGTCCTTTTTTCAACATTCTTTGGGATGATTTTGAGTCTGATTTTTTTATTCTTAAGTTGGCTGATAAAATCGTATATCATTATGTGGTAGAATGTGATTTTTTTTTAACTTTTATTTAATAAATATAAATTTCCAAAATACAACTTTTGGATTATAGTGGCTCTTCCCCCCCATAACCTCCCTCCCACCCACACTATCCCATCTCCCACTCCTTCTCCCATCCCATTCAAATCAAGATTCATTTTCAATTATCTTTATATCCAGAAGATCAATTTAATATATAGTAAGTAATGATTTCAACAATGTGCACCCACACGAAACACAAAGCATAAAGTACTGTTTGAGTAGTAGTTATACCATTAATTCACATAGTACAACCCATGAAGGACAGAGATCCTACATGGGGAGTAAGTGCACAGTAAATCCTGTTGATTTAACAATTGACACTCTTGTTGATGACGTCAGTAATCACCCGAGGCACTTGTCATGAGCTGCTAAGGCTATGGAAGCCTCTTGAGTTTGCCAACTCCAATCTTATTTAGACAAGGCCATTGTCAAAATGGAAGTTCTCTCCTCCCTTCTGTGAAATTTTTGATATATGCCATTTTGAAGTATGACTTTTTGGAAATATTTGTATATAAATATATTATCTACATACTAGTATATATGAAAAGAAGTTAATATTCTATTTTCAGCTTTTTCAAAATTTGGAACGAAAGAACACATTTTCATTCTCAGCAAGTCACTGTTGAAAATGATATGTTCAGCTAAATGTTCTCATCCTCTTGTACCTCTTTTAATTTTCAGGCTGTCAAATTAGTGCCAATAAAAAATCACCAGTTGACAATCTGTAAGATCAAATTCTTTTAAAGAGTTCCTATCGTTGAAGTCTTATTTAACCTCCATGTGACCCTTTAACAGAATTCCTGACACTTAAATCTTCAATGAGAAAATATAATCTAGAGTGAAAAGAATGGATAAAAGAGTGACAGGTTACACTGCAAACAGATTTGAAATGACACAATGTGTGTTGTGAAATTATGATTTCTCCTGTCAGATTTATTTTGTTCCTAAGGCAATCTAGAGTTTTCATGAGTCCCAAACTCATTCAGAATTATTATTTTTTACATAGACACACAATGAATTCAGGTGAAATGATTCTAACTTAAGCTCTAGAACTGCATTTCACAAAATGACTTAAAGTAACTATTTATAATAATATGGCCTTTACTTCTCTTCAATTGAAAGCATATTATGTTACAGAATCAGCCCAAGTATAAGTGGTTATTCATCAAATACTTGCTATGTTCAGTAGATTAAATATTAATTTTACAGAAATGTTACACAAAAGATGGCCATCTCCCTAGTAACAAGGTTACTTCACAGATTTATGTTAGTTCACCACTGAATAGACAAGCAGGTCCAAATTATGTCGCCAGAATCAAGAGTAAGTGTTTCAGATGCTGCAACCATGTCACTGGTACAACAGAATGTGGTTAGAAATGTGTAATCAATAGCACATGCATACATATTGAACATTCTTACAAGGAAGAAAATATCAGAAGTATGGGTCAGGAAAGAAGGAAACTTCTTCTAGTGTCTTGGTTCGAATTCCCTGGAATTGGAGAAATTGTAGCAAATAAGTATTTACATTGATCTTTCTCCTGTGCCACAACCATATTTGAAAAAATAATATTGAAGGGTCCAACTGTCAGTTGCTCAACATATAATTAACAACTCTTAGCACGTCACTCAAGTATAAGTTATTTTTTAAATCGTTTTTAAGGTTTATTTTTGTTTATTTGGAATGCAGAGTAACAGAGAGGCAGAAGCAGAGGCAGAAAGAGAGAGAGGTCTTCCATCCAATGGTTCACTCCCCAGGTGGCTAATCCGGAGCCAGGAACCAGGAGCTTCTTTCAGGTCTCCCACAAGGGTCCAGTGGCCTTGGGACCTGGCCATCCTCCACTGCTTTCCCAGGCCATAGCAGAAAGCTAGATCAGAAGTGGAACAGCCAGGACTCAAACCGGTGCCCATATGGGATGCTGGCACTGCAGGCGGTGGCTTTACCTGCTACATCATGGCGCAGCCCCTCGACTATAAATTATTGATTCAATTTCTCACAGTCATCTTTCAATATGCCCCTGTAGAAACCTCGTACAAAAGCCACTCAGAAGAATTCATGTTTGCTCTTTATTCTGTGCCTTTCTTCTTTCAATGGTGATAAACACACAGCTCAGAGCAATATGAGAAATTTGCAATTCTGGAACAGTCTCTTTTATTCTATTGTAAGCATTTCTAGAATTCTCATGTCTATTTTTTTGAGATTTTTTAATATATTTTGACTGTTGTGTAGTCATAACTGCTGAATTTTTTTTTTCAGTTTGGCTTGAATATAGCTTCAATCTAGTGTATGCTGGTGCTTAACACTGTTTCATTCTCTGTGAGCATGTTATCCTGCTTCTTACTCTTGTGTCATTTTCCAAAATAATTCTGAATAGAATTCTGATTACATTGAATGCCTATTGTACATTGTTACATTAAATTAGATTAGGTTAGATTCCTGATATTTCGAGGAACATGAATTTGTCATGAAAATGTTTATTTTTTCACTTCCCTAGAAATCCCACTTTTGTTGCTTTTATGAAGTAATAAAAATATGGCCTTCTGGAGTCAGCATCATGTTATGGCGGGTTAAGCTGCCACCTGTGACATCCTATATGGATGCTGGATCAAGTCCAGGCGGCTGCACTTCCAATCCAGCTTTTGCTAATGTGCCTGAGAAAGCAGCAGAGGATATTTAAGAGGTTGGGCTCCTCCATCCATGTGGGAGACCTGAAAGAAGCTGTTGGCTGCTGACTTTTGCCTGGGCAATTCCTGGCCATTACAGCCCATCTGGGGAGTGAACCAGTAGATCAAAGATGGGTCTCTCTGTCTCACTCTTTCAGTCTGTGTTGCTCTGGATCTCACTCTTGCTCTCTAATTCTACTTTCAAATAAATAAATAAATAAATAAATAAATAAATAAATAAATAAATGTTTTAAAACATATATGGTCTTCTATTTTCTGCTACCTCCTGGATCTATCCCCATTTCCAATAGTCTTCATTCTTTATCCTCATTGTACCTGTTCTACTTAAATTTTAAAATATTCCCAGTAGGGGCTGGTGCTGTGGTGCAGCGGTTAATGCCCTGGCCTAAAGTGCCAGCATCCCATATGGGTGCTGGTTTGAAACCCGGGTGCTCTACTTCCAATCCAGCTCTCTTCTATGGCCTGGGAAGGCAGTGGAGGATGGCCCAAGTCCTTGGGCCCTGCATCCGCTTGGGAGACCTGGAGGAGGCTCCTGGCTCCTGGCTCCTGGATTCGAATTGGCGCAGTTCCGGCGGATGCAGCCAACTGGGGAGTGAACTATTGGATGGAAAACCTCTGTCTCTCTCTCTCTCTCTCTCTCTCTCTCTCTCCCTCTCTCTCTGCCTCTCCTCTCTCTGTGTAACTCTGACTTTCAAATAAATAAGTAAATCTTTAAAAAAATATTCCCAGTAATTTCTCTTTAATGTCAGGATCTTTCTGAATCAGTTCATTGATTATTATTGTTCATAAATCTCCACTGTTCCCAACTCTTCAGACATCATTGGGGCATTTCCTTTAGTGCTTCTTTGTGCATAGGTGGAGAGTCAAGAATAATGTTGATCACAATAGTGAACAGCACAGAAAAAAATCCCTGCACTCAAAAGATATATAATAAGAAATAAACACTTCAAAATATTGTGCTTTGGAGGATCATAAGCTGCTTGGAGAAAAATAAAACATGATGATAGGGAAAACCTGAAAGTAGGAAAAAATATTTCTTTTTTTGAAAGGGTGGCAGGAAAAGCCTCAGTACCTTGAAAGTTGAGTAGAGATGGGAAAGAAGTGAGAGTCACAAAAATGCTGTGCAAGTGCATCAGCTATGACTCTAAATGCTTAAGGAACTCAAGTGCTTTATTCCATCCCTTTTTCAAAGTATATTTATTAATGGCCTGTCCATGACTTTCATTTTCTTGCTATTCCCAGCTGTTTTTTCTTAATGACTTAACAATTTCTTTACAGCTTTTATATTTTCATATTTTCTGATTTTTCTATTACCTTGGATTAATGCCATTAATATAAACTTACACTTCTTTAATTTAAAAGCCATGAATACCAATTATCATATTATTGATTATCGAAATTTTTTGATAAATTAAAAGAGTTCTTAAGATAGCATGAAAGCAAGCTTATTACAAGTATTGCTCCCTTTTCTAATGAGTAGAATTATATCTCTTAAAAAGGTATGTTGAAGACTCAACCCCCAGTACCTCATGATGTAACTTTATTTGCAAATAGGATTGGTGCTAATGTGATTCCTTATGATGAGGCCATTAGAGTGGATCCTGCTTCAGCACAACTCTTGCTTTATTGAAAAGGTGAATTTTCACACAAAGACAGATGCACAGAAGGGAAGACACTGTGAAGATATAGAAAGACAGCCATGAGACTGGGGTGATGAATCTGCAAGCCTAGGATTGCCAGTAACCACCAGAAGCTAAAAATTAGAAGGAAAAAAAAATAAAACAGCCTCTTCTAGAGCTTTCAGAGAGAGAGACAGAGAGACAGCGACATAGTTTCCCTAATCTCTAGATTCTGGACTTCTAGTTTCCAGAAATGTGATAGAAGAAATTTCTATTTTAAACCATCCAGATTGTGAATCTTTTCAAGGCAGCCGTTCAAAATTGTATATCTCTTTTTATGCTTTCAATTTTCTCTCCTCCTCACTAAACTATGTCAACAGCTTGTAAAAGTCTTTCTCTCCTTATTAAAAGAAGCTATTTTCTCTGAGTCATCTACAGATACTGCAAGAAGTTTCTGAGCAGGGCTGCTGTTGTTGCATAGTTGGTTAAGCCCCTGCCCATGAAACAAGCATACCATAAGGGCACTTGTTTGAGTCTTGACCTCTCCATTTCCAATACAGCTCCATGCTTGTGGTCCTGAGAAAGCAGCAGAAGATTGTCCAGATGCTTTAGTCCCTGCATCTATGTGGGAGACCTGGATAAAAATTGGTTTCTGATCCAACTCCCTGCTTATGTGCCAGGGAAAGCTGTAGAAAATCTCCCCTATACCAATGTGGGAGTCCTAGATAAAGTTCCTGGCTCCTGGCTTTGGGTCTGGCCCAGCCCTGGCCATTGCAGCCATTTTGGGACTGAATCAGCGAATGGAAAATCTCTTACTCTCTGTCTCTTTCTCTCTGTGTAACTCTGCCTTTCAATTAATATTTTTTAATTTAAATTTGTTTTTAGACAGTCTTTGGTTATCACCTATAACTGGAAAGCTTCTAGCTTGGCACATGGAGAAATAAATAATCCCTACTATCCAAACTCGGAAGCATTCTTTATCTGTAACGCTAAGCAGTGTTCCACAAGTTCTAATTATACTTACACACACACACACACATATGTACATACACATATATGTATACATAAACATATATACATGTATGTGAATAATCTGACGATCTCGATAAAATGCAGATTCTGATTGAATATTTTGTGTTTTTGATGAACGACCTGACAATATTGATGCTTTGTTCCAAAGACCACATTTTGAGAAACAAAGCCCTAGCAATTGAGCTAGTGACTCATGTTATAAGCCCCTTAGCTTTTCACCCAGGACTACTTCCAACCTGAGCAGCATATGTCTGCATTTTTAGGGAAAAAAAAAGGATTCCACTTTAAATGTGCAACATGAAAAAGGCTTCCCATTGGTGCTGGTGGATGAATTAAAAATAGATGGCCCACATGGACAGATCTTTTAAGAGGCAACACGCTCCCTGTAGGAATATATAGTTCTAACATGACTCAAGGATTGGCAAGTTGAGCAAGAACTGCATTTCAGCCCCGTCTGCCTGTGGCTAGGTGCCTTTAAATGCACAGACTGCACAAAGAGCAGGCTCCACCTTCTCCACCTTCCTGCTCAGCGTCCTTGTGTCAATTCCAATTCAGACATTCTCTTTCATCGATTTCTTCTCTCCCACTACAATCACTCAGACATTAATTGCATGTAATTTAGTTTCTTCCCTTACCTAGCCACTTACCCAAAGAAGCATTTTCTTTATTGCAACCATATTTACTGTTTTAAAACGTAACTCTGCCTATCTTTCTCTTCATCTTAATAATGTGCCAAGAGTACACATTGCCAAGAGAAAGGCTGCAAGTCCCCTAGCACGACATTGAATAGATTTAAAGGTACTACCCCAAATATGACTGCAGGGTGTCTGTACTCCCTTGTTTTTCACTTTCCTCTATATCACTGGTGCATCTGTCTAGTTTTTTGGCCATACTGTATGCAGTGGAAACTGACACCCGTTAAGCTGAGATTGAGTTGGCAACAAAATGACAGGCATAGTACAGCCCATTGGACAGAATTGTGATATCAAATTTTGATACAAGAGAAAGCTTTAATGTAATAAAAGAATATGATGGTAAACCTCAAATGTAATTATTCATTAGATTTCAATGAAGTACTAATCTAGTACACAAGGAAAAAACAATCAAAAATGAGACCTACTGAACTCCCAAAGAGAATTATTGTGGTTCTGTAAAATTAAGAATTTCTTTTCTTCCTGGGCAGAAAGTTAGATCTCATTTCTCAATTTGGCCTCCATAAGTATTCAGGTCTAACTGACATGTGGTAGATTGTTACAATAACTCCTAGTGAATTATGTCTGCATATGAAGATATTTCATCAGGTTTAGGAAAATTGAATTAAAAATAAGCTAATTATTTTGTTTACTTTTTTGACAGAGATACACAATGAGACATAGAGAGAGAAATAGATCTTCCACTTGCTGATTCATTTGCCAAATGCCTACAACATCAAAGACCAGACCAGGCTAAAGCCAGGAGCCAAGAACTCAATCCAGGTCTTTCACAAAGATTATAGGAACCCAACTGCTTAAACCTTCACTTGCTATCTCCAAGGGTCCATATTAATGAGAAACTCTAGTCAGGAGCTATATTCAAGTACAAAACCCTATCACTCTGACATGGCACACATAACTCATGTCTTAACCACTAGACTAACCCTGACACAATGTATTCATTTGCTACAAAAAATATTGTGAAATCCATTCATATTTTTTCATAGTACTCATTGTGTTGATGAATTACCACTTTTCTTCCAACAAAGTAAATTTAGCCTTTAATTTCATTTTCAATGAATCTATTGAAGTATTGACATATCTCTATTTCTTTGCAATGTGACTTTAGTACTTTTCAGATCTACGGTGGAGTTCAATATTAACCCTGCTAATTCTTATACACTTATTCAAGGAGGAGGGAGAGAGAGAGAGAGAAAGAGAGAGAGGGGAGAGAGAGAGAGAGAGCAGATCACTCTGCTGGTTCACTCCTCAAATGTTCATAATGGCCCAGACTGATCCAGGGTTAAAGTGGGGAGCTGGGACCTCAAACTGTATTTCCCACATAGGTGGCAGGAAGCCAATTACTTGAGCATCACTACTTTCTCCCGGAGCATCTGTGACCTCTCTGAATTTGGGCTGACATTGTGACCTGTTTTGACTAATAGAATATAACCAAAATAATACCATGTGACCTCTTAGTAGGTCTTCAGGGAACTGAATTTCTGTTCACTTCCTCTTCAAATTTTCCCCTGCCATGGTTTTGCCTTTAAGAAACATGGAGGACAACGCCTCGGCTCAATAGGCTAATCCTCCGCCTGAGGCGCTGGCTCACCAGGTTCTAGTCCCAGTCGGGGTGCCGGATTCTGTCCCGGTTGCCCCTCTTCCAGGCCAGCTCTTTGCTGTGGCCCGGGAAAGCAGTGGAGGATGGCCCAAGTGCTTGGGCCCTGCACCCACATGGGAGACCAGGAGAAGCACCTGGTTCCTGGCTTCCGATCAGCACAGTGCACTAGCCGCAGCGCGCCGGCCACGGTGGCCATTGGAGGGTGAACCAATGGCAAAGGAAGACCTTTCTCTCTGTCTCTCTTTCTCTCTCACTGTCGACTCTGCCTGGCAAAAAATAAATCAATTAATAAATTAATAAATAAAAGAAAGTGGAATGAAAGTACGGCACCGTGGCTCACTAGACTAATCCTCCCCCTGTGGTGCCGGTACTCCGGATTCTAGTCCTGGTCAGGGCGCTGGTTCTGTCCCAGTTGCTCCTCTTCCAGTTCAGCTCTCTGCTGTGGCCCGGGAAGGCAGTGGAGGATGGCCCAAGTTCTTGGCCCCTGCACCTGCATGTGAGACCAGGAGGGAGCACCTGGTTCCTGTCTTCAGATGGGCGCAGCGTGCTGACCATAGTGGCCATTTGGGGGGTGAACCAACGGAAGGAAGACCTTTCTCTCCTTTCTCTCTGTCTCTCTCTCTCTCTCTCTGTCTCTAACTCTGCCTGAAAAAAAAAAAACAAAAAAACAAAAAAACAACAACAACAACTTGGAATAAAAGACTACCTGCAAATATGTCCAGTCAATTCAGATGAACCTGTGTCCAAACAGACATTCAACTGAATGAAGACACAGAAATAAGCCAAAGCATGAGTAGCAAAAGATCTGCTCAATCAACCCATGGGATTGTGAGGAAAAAATAAATTATTGTTTTAGGAAATGGAGTTTTGGGGTGACCTCTTTCACAGAAAGTGTTAACAGATACAGAACGCAACACTTGCAAAAATGGTTCTATCATTTCTAGCCCTGACCTATTAAGTGCTCTTGTGAGCATTCTTAAGTGCTCATTTCTTTTTCTCCAGATCTGGAATGGAATTGATGATCAACAAAACCTTAGTAGTCATTCATTGACTACATCAATGTGCCCAGATTCTAGTTCCTGAATGCTTGTCCATTTAGATATTTACTAGACAAGTGCAGATATTTTAGTAAGAAATAAAGTGCAAAGATACTTTAATTATACATTTTGAATTCTACTTATGGCAGAAGTTACCAAAAGTAATAGTATTATTATGACCTTTGTCATTTATTTAATGTCTATTTTTAAAACATTTTATCTAAAAAAACCTTTTGTGAAAAAATACTTTTTATTTATATATAATTACCTTTTCAATACAAATTGATATTTGTCACACTAAAACATATTAAAAAAAGAGAAAAATTCAGTTGACAAAAGCATTTATCCATAATACCAGCACTAAAATTATACCACATTTTGTTCCTTCCACATGAGTACTTTTAAATTATATTTATGTAAATTTTTTAGTTAACATTATATTATATACAGTTTCCATAGGTAGTCACAACTTTCTAAAGGGGCTACATCACACTACATCTAGTGAACACAGCTTAGCACTTCCTAGGTCTTTTTATCAGTTCTAACTTTAAAATATTCAGAATTCTAATTCTATAGTAAGCATTTTTTAAAATCCAGCTTCTTCCTTTTCCATATCATTTCTGTTACTTTTATTTACTTAAATTCAGTATTTTGTTTTTGTTACTTTATGGACATTATTTAGTATATCACTTAGCTAGAGTTATTTGCCTTAAGTTTCTGTTATGCTTATTTTAAAAGTGGTAACATTAGCATAACAATGGTTTATTCTTTACCAAGGCCAGTAGTCTTCCTACATTTTGGCTTTCCCAGGCCATAGCAGAGAGCTGACCAGAGAAGGAGCAACCAGGACTAGAACCGTCACCCATATGGGATGCCAGTGTTACAGGCAGAGGATTAACTTACTGTGCCACAGCATCAGACTGTGTTTTAAAGCCCTGGCCTGCAGCATCGGCATCCCATATGGGTGACGGTTCAAGTCCCAGCTGCTCCATTTATGATCCAGCTCCCTGCTAAACACCTAGGGAAGCAGCAGAAGATGGACCAAGACCTTGGGCCTCTGCACCCATGTAGGAGACCCACAATTAGATCCTGTCTCCTGGCTTCAGTTCTACTCAGCTTTTGCCTTTACAGCCTTTTGAGGGGTGAACCAGTGAATGGAAAACCTCTCTCTCTGTCTCTACCTCTCTGTGTAACTTTTACAAATAAATAAAAAACATATTTTTTAAAAAATCAAATGATTATCTCAATAGATACAGAGAAAACACATGATAAAATACATCCTTTATGATGAAAACCTTAAGCAAATTGAATATAGAAGGGATATTCCTCAATGCAATCCAGGAAATATATGACAAACCCATAGCCAGCATAATATTGAATGGGGAAAAGTTGGAAGCATCAGGCAAGGATATCCACTCTCACCACTACTATTCAGTATAGTTTTGGAAATTTTTGCCAGAGTCATTAGACAAGAACAAGAAATGGAAGGAATACAAATGGGAAAGGAGAAAGTCATATTATCTCTGTTTTCAAATTATACATCTGATAAAAGATAATATCCATGATATATAAGGAGCTCAAGAAATTCACCTACAGCAAAACAAGCAATCAACTTAAGAAATGGCAAAAAACATGAAGAGGCATTTTTCAAAAGAGGAAATTGAAATGAGCAACAGACACATGGAAAAGTGCTCATGATCACTAGCCATCAGGGAAATACAAATAAAATCCCCAATGAGGTTTCACCCCATCCTAGTTCAAATGGCTATCATCCAAAAATAAAAAAAAAAAATAAAAAAAAATACTGGTGAGGATGTGGGGAAAAGATACCCTAATACACTATTTATGGAATTGTAAACCAGTACACCTTTATGAAAGACAGTATGGCAATTCCTCAGAAATCTGAAAACAGATCTATCATGACTCAGCAATTCCACTCCTGGGTAATTACACAAAGGGAATTAAATCAATATATGAAATATGTGTACCCTCATATTTATACAAGCTACAATAACTAAGATATGGAATCAACCCAAGTGTCCATCAAAAGATGACTGGATAAAGAACTTTTGGTATATGAACATGATGGAATATGACTCAGGCACAAAAAAGAATAAAATCCTCTCTTTCACCACAAAATGGATGTAACAGAAGACCATTATGCAGAGTAAAAAAAGCCAGTCCCCAAAAGAGAAATATAACATGTTTTTCCTGAGTTGCTGTCACTATTACAGATTACAGAAAAATTGTAATGTATATATGCAAAATTGACATTTTGACACAACTTCTACCACTGTCATGTGTCAGCAAAATTATCTCTCATTCTTTTAGTTTCAATAGGACAACAAGTTATCTTAATCACTTTTCACACCAACCTGTAGCTTAATAACTCAAACTCTGGAGACCAAATACCCTATTAGGAGTAATTTTTTCCCAAGGGAGAATATGCATAAATACATGTTGTATCCCTGAATCAAAGAAACAAAGACTATCAAAAGTACAAAATATTTTAGAGGCAATTTAAATGTCCACACACTGTCCTGAGATCCTTCCTACCATATTCCCATCAAGCAGTTTTTCAGCTTCTGCACCAACATCTTTAGAATAAGCAATTCAATCTTAATTTGTTACAATAGACAAGAGCATTTATAGGCTTATAGTTTGCACTGGTGATAGTTTTCCAAATATTATCTTTAGAAAGACATCACCTTCATAAAAACATTCATAATATGAGGGTAGTTATGGCTATCCAAACACCCTCCCCATGTTGCCAAAGAAAGTTGATCACAGAAAAACTCCAATAGAGAAAAATCACTGAATTCTATCTTCTTTATTTGGTAATTTTCCTATTAGTTATCATTATCAGCTGAACTCTATTCTCTACTGCTGAAAAAATGCCTATGGCAGTCATTATGTATATGCAGAGCTTTCGAAAATGAAGAGCTGAGAAGTGAAATTGACTGCCAAGCTCCCAAAGGCTCTGACAAAGGTTGTCAACTGTTTAGTATACCTCTCCTCATTAGTGATAAATAAAATAAATAAAAAATTTGGTAGTACCTCCTATGGACTGAATGGACTGATCTCACAGTATTTTATGTGAATATAAGGAATGAGGACATTTCAGAATAATGGCTAAAATATAAATAAGTTCTAAATCAAAATAAAACTTTGTATAAAATTCACATTTATATGTCTGTCTAATTTTTTAATTGATTAGTTTGCAGCATAGTAGAATGGAAAGTAAGTCAAAATAAGTTATGAATTTTGCTTTTCATCACTTAATTCTCAATTAGAAAAACTTTAAATATTCTATGACTCCATTATTTCATTTATAAAAGAGAAGCATCAATGTTTATCTGGCAGTGGTGGGATAGGTAGCAAATGAGATATCAGATATGTAAATCTTCCCAAGATTTTCTTTTTAAATCCTGTAAGATTGCATAAACTCAAGAGATTTTTATCATACATTTCTTTCACATTAAAATATCATCATATAAAAATTACAATGAAGAGACACTGTGTTCTTAATATCCATTTAGATATAATCATAATTTTCAATACTTGTGAAAATATGCATTTTCCCAAGTTTTTTTATTTCTTTTTGTCCCATGCATTAGTCAATTAAAATTACACTGAGATGATATCATTTAAGAGACAGTAAATAAATTCTTAACATGCAATTTATTCATTGTTGGTAGAAATTATGCATAAAGATATATTGTTTCTTTGCTCTTAGTATTATCATTGGGTCAATACTGAGATAAGTGAATATTTGTGTGATTTTAAACATTTTTATTGTTCTATATTCTTGCTGTCCACTGTTGTTAGTTTTTGCAACATATTAGACTATTAAAAACTTAGTAGCTTAAAGCAATGATTTATTTTCCATGCTTCTGTGAGTTTCTGGGATTAAAGCTGGCTCAGTTATGCCACTACATTTAACAGAACACAGAGGTAGGTTGGAGCTTGTTCCGAGCAACTCAAGAGCCCTGACAATTGCAGGAGTTCTATGAAGAGGTAACATCACATTAATGGCTCAAAATTGGCTTAATTGCTTACTACACAAAAAGAGGCAAATACTAGACGTTAACCAGTACACCACCTATTGGAGGCCTAGCTGGGCTACAGAGTTCACGATAACCACTCAAAGGCTGATAGTCCCCTATGATCCCTTTCTGTAGAACCAGCTTTCTCTCCCAGCAGATTCAGAGCAACACCCCAAAAGGATGGAAGGGAGAGTTGTGACCTGTACCAAGAGTTGCATAACGTTACTCTGTCACATGCCATGGGTTACTTATGTAGTCTATCCAATGCTTGATTTCTTTCTCCTATAAAATTAATGCAGCTTACTAATAGCTTTTACAATCAGAATTATGTGATAAAATCCAGGTGAAACACTTATGACAGAAACAGGTACGTTAATAATATTCAATAAATGTCAGTTTCTGTATTACTGTATATTTTATATCCCTAAAATCTCTCCTGTCAGTCATTTCTTTGACCTCACTAGCATTATCTTTGTGAGATACTACTTAATTCCTCCCACTGAATCTTATCTACAATAATTCTGTCAATTGTACCTGTGCCTATAAATGTACATTTGGTCATTTGTCACATTCCCTTTTAGTCTGTGAATCTTTGAAATCTCAAATTCCTGGTTACATTTCTATTTTTGTCATAAGCATTCAGCAATATATGTAGGATAGCAATTTAATAGATATTGATTAAGTTAGTGCTTCTTTCTATTTTTGTCATAAGCATTCAGCAATATATGTAGGATAGCAATTTAATAGATATTAAGTTAGTGCTTCTTTTAATTGTGATGAGAATACTTTACATGTTCTGTATAATTTTTATAATATTGATGTAGATGGGGCAATATATTCTTGAAGAAAGGAACAAAGAACATTATTAAACTAAAATAAATAACCACATCATGAAATAATGGAAATACACACAGTATGATGATAATCACACAATATGGGTAGCTTAAGACAGACTGCTACCAGGAGACAAATGTCAAAATGTAACAATCAGTGTTGTACAGTAGTCAAGAGCACAGACTCTCGATACAGTTGCCTCATAATAAAATCCCAGCTCAACAGTTTTCACTGTGACATTGGCAAAGTTACTTAAGCTGCCTCCCAGGCTCTTTAGCAGGAAGGTGGACAGGGAGTGGAATGGCCAGTGCTCAAACTCAGGGACCCTGCTAATATGAGATGCATGTATCCCAAGTGGTACCTTAAGTCTGTACTTCACAACCTTGCCCCTTGTTTACTTTTTAATTTATTATTTTGTCTTCATGAAGGAACATGGCTTTCTTGAATTTTATGCACAAAAATTGAAATACACTAATGCTATTTTGATTTGTACAGATATTATTTGAAATTCACCTCTATTTTGTACAGTAAATGTTGTCTAGTTATGATATTTCATCTCCCCTAGATGTAAGTTTTCCTTTTTGCATACTGCAGAAAAATGTCTTGGTCACATTATTTTTTTTCTTATTTTATTTTTACTTTAATTTTAGCATCAATATTTTGCTACTTACCCTATGAGATTCTCTTTGTGTCTGGTATTTCACCCAGAAATAAGATGAATGTTGTTTTATTATTATTATTAGAATTCTGTCATTTCGAGCCTGATATGTGCTTACAGATCATGAGTACAGACAACTCTAAAACACATTAAACATGTATTCACTGAGCTGGTCATCTGTTTATTGGCACTTAGCTTTCCTCTCAACTCTCTGAGATACCCACTTCATTACAGGGAGCTTGAAGCTGAAAACTTTATTTCCATTGATCTTTTGGCATCTTGATTATTTCTGGGCTGCCAGAGGGAAGCATAAATAAGGAATTGGAAGATGGAAAGAAAAAAATAGTGTTTTTGCCTCCCTGGGTGCCTTTAGAAGGGTCAACAGGATATTTAAATGCCCTACAGGATTTCAGCCTTCCTGTAACTACACCGACAGCTCTCCAGTGCAACCAGAAGTGGCTCAGCTGTAGAATGACTATTCCCACTACAGTCGGCAGCCACTTGCTGCCTCATAGGCTTGTTTTTAATTTTAATTGCTTTTGCTACTGTGAAACACAAATAGCCCATTATTCAATTGCAATAACTTTGCACAACCTTTGAAATCGGAGAAGACCCCCTAGATTTTACACTGAAATGTGGCCCCTTAAAGTTCCCTAGAAATGCTATCCGGGGTGCCACATGTGCTACCGGAATTTGGGGTGCCACACGGTTTCACTTATTAATAAATCCCCAATATTAATAAGCCTGAGAGGGTTCTTGCCTAATATTCAGAGAAGAATTCTAAATACCGACACAGATAAACAAGGCAGCATGGTACGTTTTAAGCTTTTATTTAGTGAGAAAGATGCATAGTAGAGTGAGAGCTTTATTTACGAGAGAAAGGTGAATAGGGGTTCATACCGAGCACCAGGAACCAGCCCTGTGGATGAGCATCTAGGCCAGGAAGCCTAGAGCACATGACCCTAAGACCATGTGCCCTGGAGGCACAGGGGCTACAGCAAGCCACTTCCTAGCAAGAGGCCAGGGAAAAAGAGCAGGGCAGGCCACACCATGTCCCAGCTTTTAACCCACTTCCAAAGGGGAGTGGTTAATTAACCTGATTGGCTAGTGGGCACCCAGGTGTGGCCAGGTAGGGGCATGAGGCCACACAGGGGCGTGGCAAAGGCGTGGTCTTCCAGTTCACAAATCTGATCAATTTTAACCTGTATGCCTGCCTACTTCACCTTCAGATGGCAAGTAGACTAACAAACCCAGATTCTAATCCTTGAGATCCTTTTCCTGTGCCCACTTCCTAAAATTCAATTAGCAAGTAGACATCACTTTAGTGTTATGAAATATAAAGTGACAGGAGCCAGCATTGTGGCACAGCAGGTTAAGCAACCACCTGTAACACAGTCATCCCATACCTGAGCACCATTGGAATCCCAGCTGCTCTGCTTCTCATGCAGCTCCCTGCTGATGCACCTTTGAAAGCAGTTGATGATGGCCCACATAGCTAGGCTCCTGTAAGCCGTGAGAGAGATCCAGGTGGTATTTTAGGCTCCTGACTTTGGCCTGGTCCAGCCCCAACTATTGAGGCCATTTAGGGTGTGAACCAGCAGATAGAAAATCTCTCTGTGTGTTTCTATCACTCTCTTTCTGTCACTTTGCCTTTCAAATAAAAATTTTTTTGTAAAAAAGAAACGTAAAGTGAGAAATTGATAATAAAGACACTGGAAAGACCTCAGAGCCAAAGGAAGAAGATGGTGCAAGGAAACTGAAGATGAGGAAGGGGTGAAGAACCACAGTGGAAGGTGCCATAGTCACCACCAGTCTACCAGGTTACACTTGACTTCAACAGCTGGGGGTGTTGCCACTGCCTCTTCTTCTCTTGCTACTGATGCGCCACAGGAACTAAGCTCCCCTCTCTCTTACAGGTGCCATGAACACCACCACTGACATACTGAAACTACTATTGAAGTTGCTGTACAGGCAACACCAAAAGCAGTAAGTAGCTTTTTCACTGGCCGTTGCCAAACTCCCAAAGTGACAGCTATCTCTGGAACATTCCGCAGAAAGCCTGTCCCTGGAAGCTGCAAAAATAATGCTCAGGGTTTTAGTCCTTTTGACATCTGCAGAGCAGAAGCAATGAAAGGCACTCTCAATGAAGTAGATCCGAGAGGTCACAGAGCCTGCACCCCTCTCAAGCCTGTCCCTGTCATGGTGATGCACGAGGTATGGGATCTCTGTGGTTTATTTGGAGCGAAGGGCATGTTCTTTCTAAGGAGATATCTGAGTCCCAGGCCTAAGATTCTTCTTTAAGTTCAATCCACTTTTGCCTAGAGTGAAAATTTAGAATTCTGAATTAAATTGACTGCTGCCTACCTTTTCCTTCCGATGCACAACGTTCCTTGTTCTATATTGCTCCTGTCATTTGTGTGGAAAGAAGAAGATGCAATTGTTTCACCACATGTTTAGTTGTTTTAATAATACAAATATATATATTTTATATTCCTTTAGGTTAGAAGTATACCATCAATCTTACTGGTCTAAATTCAACGTATCTAAAGACCTGTGTTCCTTTCTGGACACTTTAGGGGAGAATCGGTTTCCTTGATAGAATCTGCCTTCAGTCCCTGGCTCATGGTCCTTTTGCTACATTTTCAAAGTTTGCAGCTAAAGGTCAGCTCCTTCTCATGTCACACCACTTTGACCCATCTGTTTTTTTCACCACACCTGATAAAGGTTCACTGCCTTTAAGGATGTACATCGTCATATTGTCCCACCAATAAAATTTCTTCTCAGTACCAGAATGTTGATCACATTTGTAAGGTCTCTTTCGCCATAAAATACAACACATTCACAGGCACCAGGGACTAGGGTGTGGACATTTTAGGAGTCACTATTCTTCCTACTATAAAAAAGAATCATTATTTCTTTTCTGTTGTTTTTGAAGATTAACTTATTTATTTGAAAGGCCGAAAGAGTGCACCTGTGAGTGCAGAGCAGCAGAAATTTGAATCAGCACTTTGATTTAGGATGCAAGTTTCACAAGCGGTGGCTTAACCTGCCATGCCACTTCAGCCCCAGAAGGAAACACTTTCTTATTCTATTTTTTCCTTCTTTGTTCCTTCTCCTTGCCTTCCTTCCTTCCCTCTTTTTTTTCTGTCCTCTCTTCTTCCCTCTCTTCTTCCATCTAGAATGATCTTTTCTTTCTTTGTAACTCTCTATACAGTGAAGCATTTGACTACAGAAGCTGGTCCCAATTTTATGTATTTCCAGAATAGTAAAGTGGGATATAATGGAAATAGCAAGCACTAATTCATCTTAAAATATTTCTTCCTCCACCTGCTCTTTTGTGCAGTGTGGTAAAGACAGAATAATGAGCAACATAGAGGAGATTCTTACATTTCTGAAGACAACGGTAGAGATGGTAAACACAGACTTCGAAGTGTCAGAGTAGGAGAGAACCAGTACCACCTGAATGCAACATAACTTTCCAGGTTTTCTCCATCAGAATATAAAAAACAACCTAAGAATATTCTGCTTCAGAGTTTTTTTGAAGAATAAACAGGCTGAGACATGAAAAATCATTTTATAAGTTAGAATGTCTTATTGTTTTGAACAGACACAAAAAGTTTAATCATTTGTGAAAATGCAAAATATTAAATGAAATATTACATTAAATTTTCACTAAGCCTGGAGGAACTACTATTCCATTCTTTAATAGGCAGATGTTTGAAATTTATGTGAAAGTAGAAGCATTGCTTTTGTACCAATCTTTTAACTTTGTCTTTAAAGAATAGTCATTAATCTCCTCCATGCTGTGATTCAGAGGGTAATGTTAACTTCCCCCACCTAGTGTGTCCTGACATAGTTTCCTAAGATTCTCACATGTACCAAACCCTGTGTCAAATTTTGGAATTATCTCTGTGCATACAATCATATCCTACCTCTTATATGCTCACATTTTTACTGTAAAAGATGCATACATAATATACCATACGTATGTTGTAGAAAAAGGGTGCAGATTGGTGCCTACTCACACAGGGCACCAAAAGTAAGGAAAAAGGCACAGAACAGGGAGGAGACAGGGTACAAACTCACAGCCAGACTGACTGCACGTAGAGAAAATAAACTCGCAGAGGTCGACCAAACACTAGCGTGTACATAGATGGAACACGTGACAGAGTCCAGAACCCAGCAAGCTGGGCCTTTTTATATCTTAGGTGGGCTGTAGTGGGTGTGAGGGACAGTAGATGGAGATGAGTTTCTCCATATTGTTTTGTCAAGTTTGGCCTATTGGCTTCCAAACCAGTGGAAGAATGCAAGTGGTGGGGTGGGGAAAAATACAGGATGTTAGAATGAACTGGACTCTTGAAAGAAGACAGAAGTAACTAAAATATCTGGGGCTTATTTCCTTGTTCCATCATTTGTACATACATAACTGATTCTAAGCTATGTAAGGAGTCATATAGAGGGTGGTGTAGTGGGTAGAGCTGCCGTTTGCAGTGCCGGCATCCCAAAAGAGAGCCAGTTCTAGTCCTGGCTGCTTCAGTTCCAATCCAGCTCTCTGTTATGGCCTGGGATAGCAGTGGAAGATGGCTCAAGTGCTTGAGCCCACCACGGGGGAGACTCCTGGCTCCTAGCTTAGGATCGGCACAGCTCCAGCTGTTGTGGCCAATTGGGGAGTGAACCAGCGGATGGATGACCTCACTCTCTGCCCTTCCTTCTCTATCTGTGTAACTCTTTGACTTAAATAAATAAATCTTTTTAAAAAAAGAGTTATATAGACAACAGTAAAGTTATTCTTTGTATACTAAGTGTTCAAGAATCTTTGTTTCTTCCTACACACTGGAAGATTAGTGCACTGTGCATTGCAGATATAAAAATGTGGTGAAATAGCACCATTTCCTCATCCCTAGGTGATGGGTCTAAAATAAGAAAAATGCATGGGAAGGCATGGATTCTTCTCTCGCACTTGCTGAAACACTCTTTTTAGAAGAACTCAAAGGAAAAGAGCAATAAGAAAAGAAAGGAAAGGGAAAAAGTAAAAAAAAAATAAATAAATCCAGTAATCTTTCTCAAATGAATGGCAATTTTAATTTCAATTACAGTTCCTAATGGAAAATAGTGAATTTTATTTATAAGAAGTACATGTCTCTTTGATCTCGGGAAACTGAAGTTATGAAGAATCTCTGCATTCATTTTCTAACTTAACTTATTATTTTTATAGTTATATCTGTAAACTGATAATTAATTAGTTTTAATATATAAACTTCTGCTTCCATACTGAAAACAATGCTTTTTTTTTTTTCCCCATTGGACAGTTTTATGCTTTGGTGAACTGCTTCCAAAATAATTTCCTGTGACTACTTTGAGACTGAATAATATTGAAATTCTACTAGGGGCCAGTGCTGTGGTACAGTGGGTTAGGCCTTGGCCTGCAGTGCCAGCATCCCACGTGGGTGCTGGTTTGGGTCTTGGCTGCCCCTCTTCTGATCCAGCTCTCTGCTTATGATCTGGGAGAGCAGTGGAGGATGACCCAAATGCTTTGACTTTGTGTCCTCATAGGAGACCTAGAGGAAGCTCCTGGCTCCAGCTCCAGATAATGTGGGCATTTGGGGAGTAAACCAGTGGATGGAAGACCTTTCTTTCGGTCTCTCCCTCTCTCTATAACTCTCTCTCAAATAAATAAATAAATACTTTTTTTTTTTTTAAAAAAAAAGGAGATTTAACTAGAATTCCTAATACTATACAAATGCCTTTCCTGGAGCACTTCAAATTCTAGATGTAGTGCAGACAACAATTATGTGGGAGTGGGGGACTGAGGGAATTGACATTTGTCCATAAGTGATCATTCTACAGGTGAATAATTATCAGGATCACTAGATTACCAAGTAGAAATAATCATAGAATTCATCTGTAAACAGTCAGGTTCAATACTAATGTAATTCTATTTCAGTTGGAAGTAACATGCAACGAATTAAACACTGACAGAAAATATGCACTCCAATGACATTTGTAGAAGCATAGCTTGTTTATTTAAGTATTTAGACAAAGATTAATAATTTCATCAAATATAGTACTTGATTTTACATAGATGATCTGTTTAATAGTACAAACATTTCTTTTGTAAAAATATCTTGATAATTTTATATTATATATCTCTATTTTACCTTATATTTGATGTACAAGCAAACTTAAACAAGTTCATGGAAAATGCACATTAGCTTTTCTGTTTTTCCATAAACTTATGAAGCATCCTAATTTGTAATTCACTCAATAATGAGAACAGAGTATCATTTTTTCTGGAACAATGTTTGAAATGCAGTTTTATTTTAAACAATTTTTTAATTTATTTGACAGTTATAGACAGTGAGGGAGAGAGACAGAGAGAAAGATCTTCCTTCCGTTGGATCACCCCCCAAATAGCCACCATGGCCGGCCCTAAACCGATCCGAAGCTAGGAGCCAGGTGCTTCCTCCTGATCTCCCATGTGGGTGCAGGGGCCCAGGCACTTGGGCCATTCTCCACTGCCTTCCCAGGCCACTGCAGAGAGCTGGACTAGAACCCGGCGCTACAGGCGGAGAATTAACCAAGTGAGCCTTTGCGCCAGTCCCCGCAGTTTTAATATTTTTTTTTTCTGAGTGACCCTTAGCTAATTCCCTAACTTTGCTATTTTTTAAGTCTCCCATAAACTAAGGAAAGAGAGAATCATGTATGTTTGCTTCGTGGGATAATGTAAAATACATATAATCTTAAGCATTGCCTGGTACATTATATTTGTCTGTTTTAAAAATCAGGGACCAGTGCTGTGGTGTAGATGATAAAGACGCTGCCTGAAGTGCCAGCATCCCATATGGGTGCCAGTTAGAGACCCAGCTGCCCCATTTCTGATCCAGCTCCCTGCTATGGCCTGGGAAAACAGTAGAAGCTGTCCCAAATGCTCTGGCCACCGCACCCATGTGAGAACCCCAGAAGAACTCCTGGCTCCTGGCTTTGGATCAGAGCAGCTCTGGCAGTTGTGGCCATCTGGGCAGTTCATTAGGCACCTCATAAACTTATATCTACCTCCTGACAAATTCATACAGATATTGCCTTGTAGAATTTATTTTTATAGTAAAGGTGCCTTATATTGATAAAATTAAATTCATGTTTAATAATTACCATACTAAACTAAAAATAAAGGTTGCAATATTAAAATGGACCACAGTTAGTATAAATATATAGCATCACACAATCACATATATTTAGAATTAATCATTTCACTTCTCAGCATATGTCAGGATTCCTGACAATGAGTCTTCCAAAATTCTGTCACTAGACAAAAATATACTGGAAGGGACAGAGAGCAGGAGTGCCCTGCTTTGAACTCCGATACTCAGTATAAGGACCACTTGTTTGCATTTATTAGATCTGTGACAGTGAGTAGTTATCCATCGCCTGTTTCTTCTGGGGATCCTTCAACAATCTGTTAAGGAAGCCACGGGGCCTTCCTGGCCATTTATCATGCAGTAGGGTTATTTCATCTGTGAACATATGGACTTGGTTAGTGTCATTAAGATAGCAAAATGTAAGGCTTCAATCATCCCATGAGCCCAAGATGATGTATTATAAAAGAATGAGCAAATATAAAATGCAGTCTTTTTATCTTGCATGATAGCATAAGAATGTGCTTTGTTCCTTTTTCTCTAATTCATGTGTTAGATAACAGAAGACCTTTGTTTTGAAGTACCCCAAATTAGAAAGTTAGAGTTATGTTTCAGTTTTTCATTTTATTATTATTAACAATCATTTTAGGGGCCGGCACCGTCATACAGCAGGTTAACACCCTGGCTTGAAGCGCCGGCATCCTATATGGGCACCGGTTCTGGTCCCAGATGCTCCTCTTCCAATCCAGCTCTCTTCTATGGCCTGGGAAAGCAGTAGAAGATGGCCCAAGTCCTTGGGCCCCTATACTGACATGGGAAGCGAGGGGGAGGCTGCTGCGGTGCAGTTCCGGCCGTTGCAGCCAATTGGGGAGTGAACCATCGGATGGAAGACCTCTCTCTCTCTCTCTCTCTCTGCCTCTCCTCTCTCTATGTAACTCTGGCTTTCAAATAAATCTTTAAAAAAAAACAGTCATTTTATGTATCAAAAGGGGAGATAGCTCAGCCTAAGGCTGAACAACGTTGACAAGTTTTAGTCCAAGAAAGTCAATTCGTGAAAATTTTGTTTTCCACTTTTAAAACAAAGAAAGATATCAAGCTTTGAACAGACCTTTGAAAGAGCTCAAATATTGAACATTGTCCACCAAGCAGGTAAGAACCCACTGTTGTCACTAGTTTTTGAAAATATAATCAGAGGGGCTGGCACTGTGGCTCATTAGGCTAATCCTCTGCCTGCGGAGCTGGCCCCTGGGGTTCAAGTCCAGGTGGGGGTGCCCGGTTCTGTCCTGGTTGCTCCTCTTCCAGTCCAGCTCTCTGCTGTGGCCCGGGAGTGCAGTGGAGGATGGCCTAGGTCCTTGGGTCCTGCACCCGCATGGGAGACCAGGAGGAAGCACCTGGCTCCTGGCTTCAGATTAGTGCGATGCACCTGCCACAGCATGCCAGCCGCAGCAGACATTGGGGCCGTGAACCAACGGAAAAGGAAGACCTTTCTCTCCGTCTCTCTCTCTCACTGTCCACTCTGCCTGTAAAAAAAAAAAAAAAAAAATACAATCAGAGGGAAAATTGGTTCTCATCCTTTAAAATTCCACATTATTTTGCTGACATAACATTAATCTATTAAATACTTTGTGGCCTGAAAAGAAGATAAACATTTCCTCTATCAATTTTGGTAAAATTTCCCCTAAAACATAAAATGAACATGATGATAAAAAATACTGACTAAAAATTCTTAAATAGAATCAAATCTCCTACAAGTTTGAATGTTATGCCTAAACAAAATCATCATTAAAAATCTGGAGCAGGTGTATAGTCCAGGAGATAAGATGCCCATATCCTGTAGGGCACTATGGGAGTACCTGGATCAGACTCCTGTCTCTGGCTCCTGATTCCAGTGCACACACCAGGAAGCAGCAGGAATGGCTGCAACCAGAGACAAAGAATGCCTGCCATTCACATGGGAGACTTAGACTGAGTTCTCATCTCCTGACTTCAGCCTTGGCCCAGCCCTGGCTATTGCAGTCATATGGTGAGTGGACCAACAGGTGAAATATATATCTCTCTCTCCCTCTCTCTCCCTCCCTCTCTCTCTCTCTCTGCTTCTCAAATAAATACTGAAAAATATGATTTAAGTCACCCCAAAATTATGATTTTGCACATATTTTATACATACAATTATGATTTTATATATGTATAATCCATGTTGTAATATATATAAATATCATATGCACACATTAATTTTATACTTGTACATATCACATTTATACTCATACAGCCTTATGATCCATGGTTGTTGTTTCCATTTATGCCAAAAAGCCTGTGATAATATAAGTAAGTGGAACAATATTCCCAAGTAAAAAATTGCAAAATGAAAATCTAAATAAATACTAAAAAAATCTATTCATGGCATTTACACTTAACAAAACAAGTGTTACTAATTTAACTTAAACACATGTAAGTCAGGATTCTAACAGTGAATGAATGTCCTTCCTCAAAAATATACTAAAAAACATTATTTTTTCTAAAAGGAAAATAAAAACTACCTTCCTTCCTCTTTCTTCCTTCCTTCCTTCCTTCCTTCCTTCCTTCCTTCCTTCCTTCCTTCCTTCCTTCCTTCCTCCCTCCCTCCCTCCCTCCCTCCCTCCCTCTCTCTCTCTCTCTCTCTTTCTTTCTTTCTTTTTCTTTCCCCTCTCTCTCTCTGAAAAAATAGAGATTAAACAAAGAACCCTTATTGAGTAAAAGAAAGAGTGGCATACACCTATCATATATGCAGAAGTAAGGTTGCTTTTCCTCCCTAAGGAAAATCACGTGGAAACCTTCACTCTGTTACTGACTGGACAGTTCTAAAAAGGCTTTGTGGTCTTCAAAGTGTGAGTCAAGGATCAGTACATCAACATCACCTGGGAACCTGTGACAAATGGCATTATTCAAACCCCTCCCCAAAGCTACTCAATCATAAACTCTGGGTTTAGACTATTTTAACAAGCATCCTATTTTCCAAGCCCCACAGGGCATTTTGCTATGTCATGAAGTTGAGAACCTTGGGCTTAATGAAATTGTCTATTAGTTTCTGTCCCTTCAGATGTGGTTGAATTCAGACTTTGCCTCTGATTCTGCGCCCTTGACCAATTTTCTCACAGTGCAACTCTGAGGTCAAGATCTCACTTGTAAATCTTGAAGCACAACACAAAATGATGATATTACATTAAGAGAAGCAGCAGTGTAGGGCTCAAATAAAATTACACGGAGTAACACTGATGAAAGGAAAATTTCAAGAAATTCTGAACTCAAAAAGGGATGCTATTATTTTCATTTTAAAGTAACTTACAATGGAAATTTTCTAATTCACTGATCATATCTCAATCTGGTTTTCATTTTTGCTCTTCGTATTATCACACTTTGCGCCTGGTGCAAACCAGTCACCTTCCTCATTTTCCAGGATCACCTTAGACACTAGAATTGCTTGCCTTCTAATAAGATATTCTTACTGAATTGGCCATTTGGTGGAGGAGGGGTTATAAGGGACATAAGGCTGCAACCAGAGACAAAGAAAGGCAAGCAGATCCCTGACACAAATCTTGCAATTATCTGGAGAAGCAGCTGACCATGGTTATCTTGTCCAGAGAGGGAATATGTCCTAAGCTCTGTTTTCTGTAACGTCAGTCATAAATCTGTCCTATACATCTGCCCCAGATATCTATTTTTTTTTTAAACAGGCAGAGTGGACAGTGAGAGAGAGAGACAGAGAGAAAGGTCTTCCTTTTTGCCGTTGGTTCACCCTCCAATGGCTGCCGTGGCTGGCGCGCTGCGGCCAGCGCACTGCGCTGATCCGATGGCAGGAGCCAGGTGCTTCTCCTGGTCTTCCATGGGGTGCAGGGCCCAAGCACTTGGACCATCCTCCACTGCATTCCCTGGCCACAGCAGAGAGCTGGCCTGGAAGAGGGGCAACCGGGACAGAATCGGTGCCCCGACCGAGACTAGAACCCGGTGTGCCGGCACCGCAAGGCAGAGGATTAGCCTGTTGAGCCGCGGCGCCGACCCAGGTATCTGTTTTATAGACGTAGTAGACCCACCAACAATTGAGAGTGTGGTCTTAAGTCTCGTAGACCAGTCCCCTTGAAGTGGTGCTAAGTCATGTAAGCTGCAATTTAAACCCACCAATACTGAAACAGGTAAGGCATGATGCTCATGAACCTATGAATATTGTAAGGAACCTGAGTTTAGATGCTCAATCTCAGGAAATGATTCCCACTGAGCCTGCTGGCATTAAAGACTTTTTTTGATCCTCCACTCTCTCTGGGGCCTGTTTGAATGAAGAGCGTTTTCCCACCCCAAGATTCTGTAACAGGGTTGGGGAGAGAAAATAAAAGGAATAGAGAGGGACCATTACAATATAAATAATGTATTTTAATAATTTTTGTATATCTACATGTCTTGCTTCTTCTGGATTTCTAAAAAAAAAAAAATCCACACTGTGACTTACCTCACTAATGTTAAGATTTCCTAGGATTTCTAACTCTTATATTTTTCTCCCTATTTAATATTTGAATTATAAGAATATTGTCATGTTTTCTACTGTGAAACAGAAAAGTCCATCAATTTACCTTAAATATGGCAGTTTTCTTATTATATTATTGAAACTACTCATCTTCTACTTTGGGATGATACACAAATGCATGAGCTTTAAAATATATATGTGCGATTTCATAGCACAGATGAAGACTATGATTTAAAATGCAAAACCTTGTTGTATTTCAAAACAAATAGCCAAATGAATGGCATCATAAAACAAAACCCTCTTAACACTTGCTGCCAACTAAGGGACTAAGTTATTAGGACATACAAATAACTTCATGTATTTTGTGAAATTGAAATAATTTAGCCATCTTCTATTCCAGGATCCAAAGAACTCTTTCAACTTGGATTTTGAGTAAACATCGTCAAGTGTCAAAGCCATCTCTATTTCTCATATCATCCATATTTTCTTTTCTTTTTTATTTATTTATTTTTTTAATTATTTTTTGACAGCCAGAGTGGACAGTGAAAGAGGGAGACAGAGAGAAAGGTCTTCCTTTGCCGTTGGTTCATCCTCCAATGGCCGCTGTGGCCGGCGCACTGCGCCGATCTGAAGCCAGGAGCCAGGTGCTTCTCCTGGTCTCCCATGTGGGTGCAGGATCCAAGGACTTGAGCCATCCTCCACTGCACTCCCGGGCCACAGCAGAGAGCTGGATTGGAAGAGGGGCAACCGGGACAGAATCCAGTGCCCCCACCGGGACTAGAACCCAGTGTCACAGGCAGAGAATTAGCCTATTGAGCTGAGGCGCCGGCCATAATCCATATATAATAAAGAATTGTAACAGGAACAGATTTCCCCTTACTAATATGCATTGAAATACAGCCAAAGAAGGCCCAAGTAGTTAGGCTTCTGCCACCCTTGTGGGAGACCTGAATGGCTTTTTTGTCTCCTGGCTTTGGCCTAACCCAGCCCATTCGACGAGTCAATCAGAAGACGGAAGATTCTCTCTCTCTCTCTCTCTCTCTCTCTCTCTCTCTCTCTCTCTCTCTTTGTCTCTCACCCTCTGTGTGTGAGTGTGTGTGTGTGTGTGTGACTCTACCTCTTAAATAAATAAACAAGTGGCCGACGCCGCAGCTCACTAAGCTAATCCTCCGCCTTGTGGCGCCGGCACACCGGGTTCTAGTCCCGGTCAGGGTGCCGGATTCTGTCCTGGTTGCCCCTCTTCCAGGCCAGCTCTCTGCTATGGCCCGGGAAGGCAGTGGAGGATGGCCCAAGTGCTTGGGCCCTGCACCCCATGGGGAGACCAGGAGAAGCACCTGGCTCCTGCATTGGGATCAGCGCGGTGCACCGGCCGCAGCGCGCCGGCTGCGCCGGCCATTGGAGGATGAACCAATGGCAAAGGAAGACCTTTCTCTCTGTCTCTCTCACTGTCCACTCTGCCTGTCAAAATAAATAAATAAATAAATAAAAATAAATAAATAAACAAGTAACTAAATCTTTAAATAGTAGAAGAGCATTTGAACCTTGCTTTCAAACTTAGAAGGGAAAATTCTTATTTCACAGCATGGTTTTTAAATAATTATGTCTGTGATTTAGGCTTCAGAACAAGTACTTATGTATCAGCTCTTTAAAATAGACAGAAAAGTCATCATTATATGAAGTATAACATGGAATACCTGGGCTTAGAGATACGGTGTATTTTCTGAGGTGTGTGTATAGACAATTAGTTTTAACTCAGGGTAATGTTCTCATAAATAGGGAACAAATATTAGCAAATGCATTAATTAGTCATGCTACACTTCTGTCATTTGGAATAATGTGTTTATTTGAACTAAGGTCTCCTATTTATTAGAGTCATTAATGACTGTCAGTGAAAGACAGTGCTGTAGCATTTCAGTAATATTAGAGGAATGCACAGGTATTATATTAGCAGAGCAATAGTCTCATTCTCCATTTTAATAGAATAAGCCAAGCATAGCATGAAGTTCCCAGGCCTGTTTCAATTGCATACCTCTACTGTGATTCTCACACTACATTCTCTGTTGTTTTCATTCTTACACTTGTTTTAGAATATTTGCATATAAGTAATGAGACATCTACAGGAGGGGACCCGCGTCTAAATGTAAAATTCATTTATGTTTCACATGCATGCCATATACATAACCTAAATGTAAGATTATATAATATTTTAGTGTGTCTGTGTTTTGCTTTCTACCTATCACCTGAGGTCAGGTGTCTGAATTTTTCACTTGTGGTATCAAATCAGCACTCAGAAAGTTTTGGATCTTTGAGTATTTCAGATTTTTGATTTCCAAATTAAAGATTGTTCAATCTGCTTATATATATATATATATATATATATACACACACACACACACACGTGTATATGTGCAAGCTAGTTTACACACCTACCTTCACACTCTTGCCAAGTGAAAGGATCTAGAAGGAAACACATCCTGCTTGCAAAAAGCACATTTAGTATTGAAGATGTTGGTTTCAATAGCATTCTCCAATGAAAATAATCAAGGCTTCTTGAAGAAAATGGCTGATTCTAAAACTGGGAAAGTATGTATATAATGTAGTAACAGAAAGTTAAGAGGGTGTAAGAACAGAGTACATACATTCACACAGACACAATGTGAGTATCAAAGGGACATGAATGAAAACCAAAGACGTCCCAATGGCAAGACCTGGAACAAAGAGTTGAGTAACTAATGTAGTAATCTTGGACAATAACTCATAAGATAATAAATAGGTATAATTCTACATTCATAAGATCAAATGATTTAAAAATTGGAGAAACAAATCTACTGTACAGAAGAATCTCAAGTTAATCATATAATATACCCTTATGGATATAGAGCATATCTTTTGATTCTTTTATTTGATCTGATAAGAATGTATTTTTTTCTTTTTCTTTTAAAGATTTATTTATTTATTTGAGGGGCAGAAATACAGAGGGAAGCAAAGAAAGAGAGAAAGGGAAAGAGAGAGAGAGAGACAGAGAGAAGCGGGGTGGGGGGGAGATATTCTGTCAGATGGTTCACTCCCCAAATGGTTGTAAAGGCTGGAGCTGGGCCACGCCAAAGCCAGGAGCCAGGAGCTCCTTCTGGCTCTCTCATGTGGATACAGTGGCCCAAGCACTTTTGCCATCTTCCGCTGCTTTCCCAGGCACATTAGCAGAAAGCTGGATGAGTAGTGGAGCAAATGGGACTTGAAAGGGCACCCATATGGGATGCCAGTACTGCAGGAGGAGACTTAAATTTTATGCCACAATGCTGGCCCCAAAATTTCAATTTTTTTAGTATCTTTCCAAAAAAAAAATACAACCTTATTCTAACTGTGAAATAATGTTAAGCCAATTCAAATTTAGGGACATTCTATAATGTATGTGACTAGTAAACTCACAATTATTAAGGTTGCAAAGAATCTGGAAAAATCCCAGAAACTAGCATAACCACACAACAAAGAAGAACCCAATTAAATCTAACAACCAAATGTAATGATAACCTGGTAGAGAAAAAGGACTTAGAAAAAACCTGAGAAAATTTGAATAAAGGATGGAATTTAGTTCTTATAATATTTTCTTATTGTGAAAATTTTATTATATTAACATAAAATGTTATTAACAGGACACTTAGCTATACAGGATAAGGAAATTATTTAATTATTATACAATAATTGTATAAAACTGGAACTTTTAATTTTTTTAATTTTAGTTTTATTTTAGGATTCAATGTTTTTTTAAAGATATATTTAATTTATTTGGAAGACAGAGTTACAGAAAGGTAGAGACACAGAGAGAGGTCTTCCATATGTTGGTTAGCTCCCCAGATGGCCCCCATGGCAGGAGCTGCGCCAATCCGAAGCCAGGAGCTTCTACCGGGTCTCCCACACGGGTGCAGGGACCCAAGTATCTGGGCCATCTTCCACTCTTTTCCCAGACCAAGGCAGAGAGCTGGATCGGAAGTGGAGCAGTCGGGACTAGAACCAGCGCCCATATGGGATGCCGGCACTGCAGGCCAGGGTGTTAACCTGCTGTGCCACAGCGCCAGCCCCAGGATTCAATGGTTTTTAACATATTGCCACATTAACTTCATATGTAGATACTACAAACATACACATATATGCTATTTTTCTTAAAATCAGATATATTAATATTACAAAGTGTGGAGAGTACATGATAATCACTAGAGATTAACAAAAGAAGGGTATTTTACCATTAGATGGTAAAATCTAAGGTAATATGTATACTTATAACTATCTATATACCAAATAATATGATATCCATGCCGTTTTTATACTCTATATTTACCTCCACATACAAGATAAAGCATGTGATATTTATCTTTCTGTGTCTGTCTTATTCTTTTTAGCATAATGATCTGTAGTTCCATCAATTGTATTGCATATGTCAGGCTTCAATTCTTTTTTTATGACAGTAATATTTCATTGCATATGTGCATACCACATTTCCTTTATCCAGTTATCATCAGTTGAAGGACAACTAGGTTTAATCTGTATCTGGGCTATAGTGAATTTTGCTGCAATAAATATGCGAGTGCAGGTATAAAACTTCTCAAGTTAAAAGCTCAGTAAAGAAATCAATGCAACACACTTAACAAAAGGAGTTCAAATGTTGAAGTCTGAGAAATAGTGTCTTAGAAAATAAAAAAAAATGCACATTGCACCTTAAAGTTGGTAGGAATTCCTAGAGAATAGATAATTCTTAAACTATTAAAGTCAACATCTATATAATCACTTTTAATTTTTGTGTGGACCTACTATCCCAAGGTATACAGTTCATAAAATGACCAATTATTCTACTTTGACTGCCCTGAATTTGGACTGGGATAAATTAACTGTTAGGTTATATATACTTCCTCCCTGTCCCTAAACAGTGAACGTAATACATATATTATAAGTATCTGAGTAAAGAACATGTATTCATTTATCAATGTGTAAGTATCAGAAATGCACAAGAATCCTTCATAAATTTCCACTGGGTGGTGATAATGAAGGACAAACAGAAACTAATTTGCAAATGAAGTGAGCATTTGTGCCCTCTATGCCAAATGAGATACTCATAAAATCATAATTGAGGTTTGATAAGTCTGAATCAGGAATAGAACTAAGAGCTGGAAGGCAGTTGACAAGTTTTCCAATTGCAGGATGGTGGTTATGTAAACTATGGAGAGGAAAGCAGTATACACAAGTTACAAGAGTGGTCCCTGATACAACTCAGAACCATAGAACAATAGAAGAGACCAAAAACAAGGATGTTTCCTCTCTACCCACTTTTGAGAGTTACAATAAGCAACAGAGTTCTGAAAAAGAGTGGAAGCAATAGAAAGTAAATATCCCATGATCCATCTTACAGTGGTAGACAAAGTATATACTTGGCATCATGATCACTTGGTCACACGAGGCATTGAGCTATGATCTACAGAAGAGCAGAGTGAGGACCATACTGGGACGAGCAATGGGAATGGCCCAGTGCAGAATGCTGTTCTATGACAAATGACAAAAAGCATCCAAAAGGAGTCTAGAGATGTGTAGAACAATTGTGCTAGCAGAAGTCTACGATGGGTATCAAACCAGAGTGACTCCTCACTTGGGTTGTAGTGGGATTTTTGTATAGAGACAAGACACCAGAGCCTCTTAACAGGAAGTTGTCTTTTAATATTTATTCCAGCATAAGGTCCAGGTGGAATTTTTTATCCCAAAGCCTGGGCTAGAAGAAAGAGGATTATTTCTTTATATATAGTTTTAGTTTCTTTGTCTGCCTTAAATGGTTACATGCATACTTTTGATTGGATATTCTAATGGTACAAGGCAGCCACAGGAATTGATACAACACTGTGCATGGGTACATAGTTACTGATGATATTGTTTTTCACACACTTACTGAGCCATATGCAATCTGGCAAGGATTAACACAATTGCTCTGAAGTAGCAAGCAGAATCTGAAATGATAATGTATATGCAGGTAATAAATACAGTTGAAGCATTCCTAGGCAAGCAGGTAATGACCACATTCCATTTCTAGGGTAAGTTTCTTTTTTCTGTCTGGCCCTGGGGAGGCCTCTACCACAACTTTAGTCATGTTAGTTTGAAAAAAGTTGAATTAAAAGACAAGCCTTGTGTGCACTTGTGGTGGTGGAAGTGGGTATCAAACTGGGAAAATCCAATCTAGATATTTATGAACTACTTATATCATCAGGACTGTGAGACCTGGGAACATTTGTTTTACAATGAAAAATTGATTTCTGATTAAAATTTAATTATTCTCTGAATCAAAATACATCAAATTGCTAAGCAATTAGTTTTCCTGATTTTTTAGATAGTTTTCCTGCCCAGCATGTCTATGTTTAGCATCACTATGTTATGCTCCCAATTTTTGAGTAACCTTATTAATTAGTATTTTTCTACACATAATTGTTACACATAATTGGTAATTAAAAAACACCACTTGAGTCTCTAAGACATTTTTAACCTTTACATAGAGTAAAATGTACCAGGTTTCATTACTATTAGGAAATTTTCAGACATATTTCTGACTTTGAAAATATGTCTCATGATTAAGGTTTTGAAATTTAGTAGCATATTTTTACTTTTGGTTAACTGCAAGTCATTGGTGATTGTTTTTGTGATCTAGATACTTACATTTACAAATATATAAAAGTGATTCTCCAGGAAATTCATATAAATAGCTCTCATACTGAGGAGTTTTTTTGTGATCACTCATTTAGAGAAAATGTTCTGAAACGGTATGTTTTAAACATCAGTAGGATGAATGGGCAATGTGATAGCTTATAAAAAGATTGACTTGTTAAACTCATTAAGGAAGCATCATCCTCTCTAACATCTCACCAATGATTCAGCAACGTCTGAAATTTACTCACTGTAGAAATGCTTTTTTTATTTTAGACTTAGCAAAAAAATAGAAAATAAAAGCGCAAAACAATTCCCCATGTATATATATAGTCCAACAAAGCATGATATTCTGCTAAATTTATATAATGTGTAAAATAATGGAGAGCAGATCTTTCCTTTGATCAAATTAGACTAGATGGCATCCATTTTTAATTCCCAGCAGTTTAGTTAATGAGGTAAGAACAATTTTCCAGACTACTGCCTACTTACAACCAAGGTGAACCAGATAAGCTACCACATTCACCCACAGTCACATTTTCTTGAATTGACTACTGTTATTTTTCCACATTTCTATTATCAAGAGCTCTACCTAAGATCTTCATCTGGAACACTTGATTTAGTGGCTCTGAGATAACACAAGATAATGCTATACCACATAGGACATTTCCAAAATTGGTGGCACAAATTATACACTTTACTTCACTTGTCAAAGTGGTAGTTTCAATTTCCCATTATATGTGATCTGAGCAAGATTAGAACATCAAAATTAAAATAACAAATTTAAAAAGTAGATTTGCCTCACTGTAATGAACAATACAAAATTAAGAGAACTTTGTATTTCTGGTTCAGTTTAACTCTCATCATAAACTGAAGGAACTGCTATTACCCCCAATATAGAAATCAGAAAACTGAAGTCCATATAAGCTTTCACTGAAGTAAATCTACTCTGGCTCCCAGAATAAAAAAATTGTATATGTAATAATAATGATGTCTATGCACATTATTATCTATATATATATATATATATATATATACTGTATATAATAATATATAAAACATGTGTGTATGTGTATGTGTATCCAGGCACATGAATTAGCACTCTTGTATTTAAACATAAATAAGATTCAGTAACCAGGTATCTATTTTAATTAGTGCAAATATATACACCTAGTAATTATCACTTTATAGTACATACTTTAAAGTTACTATCAATGAACTAGAAATTTATAATATATAAAGATATATTTTTATTTGATTTAGACTGTTTTGACATCTATAATGTTAACAACTTTAAATTATCCAATTAAATCATATTATTAATTACTTAGCAGTATCCAAAATAATAAAAGCAATCTCTTTTTCATTGTGTGGGCATTCTAGTGGAAATTTGTTTACATTTTGCAGTATTTGAATAGGCAATAATGTCTCTTTGTGAGTTATTAGTTATTAGTTTTAAATGAGGGCATTATTTTAATTATAGAATCTTTCAAATGTTATATAAAGGCTGACAATGTAATTTTAATGATCTCAATTTAAAGAACTATAGCTCTCATTTTCTTAATGCTAGCAAGATTTTGATCATTGTGCTTCCTAATACAAAAACATTCAAATTTGAGCTCAAAAGCATTCAAAAAAGAATGTCTACTTCTTTCCCCAGAGAAAAAGCAAAATCATTAAAGCAATAAGTAAGACAGAATCCAATACCTCTTACCGAGAAAGATCAATCTTCAGCCTTATTTGACAAATTCCTCAAATTTAGCCTTGTACATGGTCACAAAAAGCTGACATCTACACAGTTTCAACAAGAGCTTAAACCTCCTTCAGCACCAAGGTAAAGTCTATGCCAGGAGTCAGAGTACCTAAAACTATACCATCAATGACTGTTACTTAGACAAAAAAGTAAAATGATCTATAGTATGAATGACAGATGTTTCTGAAATGTGTACTGTGTTGTCACCAGCACTTTTAATAAATGAACTTAACACATTACTCTGTGCTCTTACAAAAGTGACTTATGAAATTGCCTTAAGCATAGACAGTGAAGTAGAAATAAAAAGAAAACGAAATTATGCATCGGACAAGATTCTTTTCACTGCATGTGACCAAAATAAAAATTGAGGTAGCCTAAGCAAATAGAATAATGAATTATAAAAACAATGGGGTGTTTCACAGACAGCCAGAACATCAGTATAACTAGGCCTTGAGAAAAATTCCACCCAGAGACTCAATGTTAAGACTATTTTACCATGTTCCATTTCTGATATTCTCAAGGCATCTTATTTATTATTCTCTGCTATTATCTTTATTATCCGATGAATATTCACTATGTGGTTACATAGGAAAAATTTGACAGGAGAGAGCACCTACCTTTATACCTCATACAAATAGGTTATATGGCCTCAGCAACAAGAGAGACAGCATCATCCCAACTCTTTATGAAGCCAAGCACCTTTAGGGCAGCATTACATCTGGCATTATTTTGAATGCGGGTTCCAATTTTAACCAGCTATTTACATGTGCATACATTTAGTTTCAGTGCAAGATTCATGAACTCTTCTGGAAATGAAGATTAGGGAATCACAGAAAATTAAATCTAGAAGGTTTATAAAAGGTCTGCTAATCCAAGTCCATCATTTTGCAAGAGAACCAACTAAAGTATAAAGCAAAATCAACTTTTCTAAGATAGCAGAAGAGATGCTGCTCATGCCTTAGTTTTTATGCCCCAGTTCCCTAGTCATTATCCCTGGCCTAGAGCAATGCTTATTCTAGGTACAATTGGATATTGTTAAAATACATGGGGTCAAGGTTGTGCTGCAGTGTGTTAAGCCACCATCAGCAATACTGGCATCCCCTGTGAGTGTTGGTTCGAGTCCCAGGTACTCCATTTCTGATCTAGGTCCCTGCTGATGTGCCTCAAAAAGCAGTGAGAGATGGTCCAACTGTTTGGGTTCCTGACACCCATGTGGGAGACTTGAATGTAGTTCCAAGCTCCTGGCTTTTTTCTGGCCTAGCCGCAGCCATTTTGGCCACTTGAGGAGTAAATCAGCGGAATGAAAATCTCTCTGTGTTGTCTCTTTGTCTTCCTCTGTAGCACTGTCATTCAAATAAATAAAGAATAAATATTTAAAAACTAAAAAATCAAGGTGCACTCCTTTCAGTGACCATTCCCCCAAAAAAGCCCTTATTTTAATTTAAATATTTAAATTTTAAAATTACATATGCGCTAATTTAACTAATCTATTGGTAGAAGGAAAGAAAAGGTAAGATTGAGAGCATAGATAATTGAACTAGAGACTAAAAGTTACAAAAACATAAAACAAATGAGGTACAAGCTCTCTGAAAAGATAAAATTAATAAACTCTTTGCTAGAAAGCCAAGGGAAACAGAGAATATTCAAATACATAGCATCAGAGATGAAACCAGACATTACAATACAGAAATGTAAAGGATTGTTAGAAAATGCTATGAGCAACTAATTGCAACTAAATTGGTAACCAAAAAAAAATGAAAAAAATTATTGGATACATACTAATTACCATGGTTGAATCATGAGAAAATAGAATAATTAAACAAAGTGATAAGGAGCAAGCAGGTTGAATCAGTAATAAAAAATATTTCATCAAAGATAAATCCAATATCTGATGGATTTACTGATGAAATCCAACAAATATTTTATTTATTTGACAGACAGAGTTGGAAGAGGAGCAGCTGGGACTAGAACCCGGTGCCCGTATGGGATGCAGGTGCTGCAGGTGGAGGATTAACGAACTGAGCCACGGCCCCAGCCCCAGAAATCAAACAAATCTTTTAAAAAGAATTAAAACTAATCATCCTTGAATTACTTCAAAAAATAGAGGAGATTCTTCCAAACTAACTCTGTCAGGCCAGTATTACCTTAATACAAACAAGGCAAGAACACAACAACAACAAAAAAGCTACAAGTCAATACTGTAGATTAAAATTGATTAAAAAATCATCAACAAGTATGATTAAATTGAATCCGACAGTGCATTAAAAAGGTCATTCACCATGATTAAGTTGAGTTCATTTCAGGGATGCAAAAATGGTTTAACTTAAGGAAATTAATAGTAGTGAAGAAGGACATCAACAGAATGAAGGATGAAAATATATGATCATCTCAATACATGTAGAAACGACTTTTGATAAAATTCAACATCCTCTCATGATAAAAATTTAAACCAACTAGGTAGAGAAGGAACATTCATAATTCAGGCCATATATATAGCAAGTCAAACAGCTAACACCATATTGACTGGGGGAAAAGCAAAAGGCTTGCCATAAAACATATAAATACATAAACATATAAAATACATAAACATATAAAACATAAACATAAATACAGAAAACACAAATATATATATACATATACATATATATATATACTTTAAACATAAAAAGTTGAAATGGACAACTTGTTATGAGGCTTGCTCTTTTTACCTAAGATCTGCATATTCTTTGTCTATGTATGAAACTTTATATTTAACATCAACTTGACATTTCAGTAGTTCAATCTACCATGGTTTACCATTTTTTTTATTAAGAGATACTTAAGCGCTGGAGCCGAGGCACAGTAGGTTAATCCTTCGCCTGCGGTGCCAGCATCCCATATGGGCACCTGTTCTAGTGCCGGCTGCTCCTCTTCCAATCCAGCTCTCTGCTATGGCCTGGGAAAGCAGTAGAAGATGGCCCAAGTCCTTGGGCCCCTGCACCCATATGGGAGACCAGGAAGAAGCAGCTGCCTCCTATCTTTGGATCCGCGCAGCTCCAGCAGTTACAGCCATTTGGGGTGTGTACCAAAGGACGGAAGACCTTCCTCTCTGTCTTTTCCTCTCACTGTCTGTAACTCTACCTCTCAAATAAATAAATAAAATCTTTAAAATAAAAGAGATATTTAGATTGCTTCCAAATTTTATATTACAAGTAATAGTGAAATAAATACTTAACTGTGGATAGAAGTCATCAAATCAGCAAGTTAGTTCCAAATATTCACAAAATAACTTGATGAAAGGAAACTAAGTAGAACTTTAGGACAAAATTTATCAGAATTTATATTGACTCATATCATTGTCAATACTAACTGTAATTGCTGTAATTGTTGCTTATTCTTTTGCCAAGAAAGCATGGTATTTTATTATTATTATTATTATTATTATTATTTTTGACAGGCAGAGTGGACAGTGAGAGAGAGAGAGAGAGAGAAAAGTCTTCCTTTGCCGTTGGTTCACCCTCCAATGGCCGCCGTGGCCAGCGCACTGCGCCGATCCGAAGCCAGGAGCTAGATGCTTCTCCTGGTGTCGCATGCAGGTGCAGGGCCCAAGGACTTGGGCCATCCTCCACTGCACTCCAGAGCCATAACAGAGAGCTGGTCTGGAAGAGGGGCAACCTGGACAGAATCCGGCGCCCTGACCGGGACTAGAACCTGGTGTGCCAGCGCCGCAGGCGGAGGATTAGCCTATTGAGCCGCGGCATCGGCCAGTGTGGTATTTTATTCATTTTCATTTTCATTTCCATTTCTTCCTTTTCAAGTTTCATGTATTTTCATACATACAGATTTAGGAACATATTGATACTTCCTACCGTTCCTTCTATCCCTCACACACTCCAACCTTTCTTCATCCTCCCTCTCCCATTGCCACTCTTAATTTTTACAAAGATCTACTTTCAGTTCACTTAACAATTGTTACTGCATAAAATAGTTCAACAAATAGTATGAAGAAATAAAAACAAAAACAAAAAACAAAACACTGTTCCTTATCAGAAGACACAAGCACTGTAAACAATTAGTGAATCTCAAAATGTCCATTTCACTCCAATACATTACATTACATTTCTTCATATACAGATTAGATGGAAAATATCTTCTTACCATTTCAGAAGTTTTGAAGATCACCCTTTGGGGCCCTGAATACTGTGTTAGGTGACCTACCATTCACAAGACTCATGAATTTCTATAAAACTAACTTTTTCATCAATTACATTGTCAGTGTAAACTATCTGACATGGTCCAAGGATACCAGATATACAAATACACTTCCAGACTGTCTCCCAGAAGCAACCCAGAGCCAGTCCTTTCTTTGGAATGAGCTGAGCCAACTCTTGGCTTCACAAGGTGCCTCCCTAGTCTTTTGGCCCATATAGATGGCAAAATTTAACATACTTCAATCTTACTACTGAAATATGTATGTATCATTCAATACTGTCCTCAATAATTTAGCATTTGTGTGTGAACTGTCCACCTTCACAGCAACTTAACATTGAAAATAGACAAATACAAAAATTAAATTACTTCAATGGGTGAAAGTTATAATCGGGAGGGAAATAAACCTAAAATGTGTATTTTTTTTTTTTTTGCCTAGTTAAAATCTGCCCATACTAATGAGCTTTGGGAATGCATATTTTAGTAAAATAGCCCTCCAGCTGTTATGGATCCACAGCTTTGATCTCCCCAACACACAAATGTTCCAGAGACCTCACAAGGGATGCTATGGGCCAAGGCAGCTGTAGGCATTGGCAGCTGTGCAGCAGGAAGCTTATGAAAAGTCAGGTCCAACAGGGCATTTGCTCTGCCCAGTATCCACATGGGACATTCTAAACCCTGAGACAACTCAGCAGCAGAGGAATCAGGTCAGTGACACTTTCCACTGTGCCTCACAGCCTGGTTTTGTTGTGTAGGCTGAGACCTGGGCAAGGACACTTCATCATGGGGAAAAGATGACAATAAATTTTAGCCTGTAGTGCATTTGGTAAATCTTGCATATTGAGCACTACCTGTTTGAAAAAGGGCATTTTATATAATCTTCACAAAGTTATCAAGTGGGTTACTGGTGACTTAACACCAGTGAATAAAGGCACTCACTTGGGCCCCTTCACGTCAACTAGTGAGATTAAGATAACCCTTTACTTTATAGTATCTTTGTTGAAAAGATAACAGAGTGGAACCAAACTATGTGTATTTACTAAACAGTTATCTTATGTTAAATTAATACTAAAAGCACCCATAATAACTATCACTTTACGTAAAATACTTTTGAATTTCTGCTAATGTTCTAATGCCCATGTGTACCTCAAAGAGCCAAAAGTTTGTCAGGAATCTGATAAAACATCACACTTACTACCAAATTAAAAACTCTTACTGTAACCATCACAGAGTCAACTTGTGTGGCAAAATGTTTGGAATCTATTGCAATATCCATGAATTCCTGTTGGAGTCTTTTTGACATCCAGATGATGTTCAAATGTGACAATATCTTTTTTGTGCATTAGTTTTGTCTGTCAAAATGGTGGCTGTACTGACATTGGAGACTCATTTGTATATGATATAGTTATGTGACCATACTTTTTTTTTCCTGTCCACAGCCAATTTTTTTGTATTAACAGTCTGTCTCACAAAGATGAGATCTTAAATTCCATTTGATTTACTTCAAGGAAAAGCAAACCCTTTCAAAGCCCTTGTGCTGCTAGCAATATTTTTAAGGTCAAGTCATATTACAGATATTTTAACATTCGTGATTTTATAATACATGATTTTGAGATTTTAATGATGTATTATGACATTAAGTATTTCTGCTTTAAGTTATACTTTAAATAATTTCTGTTGTATCAAAGATTTTGTTTTCATCTTTAAAATTGAATTTACATGTGTGTTCACTGAATAATTATCATAAAAACTGAAAACTCTTCTACATATGTCTACAAATTTACAACATTTTAAAATATGTAACGTGATTTGCACGTTAGAGAAATAACAACTATCAATAATTGGCTTAAAATACAGAGGAAAATGACACTAACAATGTTCCAAAGCATTTTCTTATTCCTCATTTCCTACAGTTCTCAGAATAATGTTGTGCTTGAGTGCTAGTATCTTCATTTTATTAAATACAAGTTGAAGTTCAATGAATTTAAATGATGCAATGAGGATCATATAGCCAAAATATGCTAGAATTAAGGCCCACATATAGGTGTCATCTCCTGCTTCCTGGACCAGTCTGAATGATATGCCTTCCACGCTATCTTATAAAGTGATATTTAACCTTGTCCACATAATATAACATATGTGTTTTTCTCTAATTATAGTTGGGAACTTTAAAATGTAATTATTTTCTCAACTACTATAAAATGAAAATTTTCATTTCTCAAACCACAGTCCATGAACCATACTCAGCAGAATTGTTTAAGGGTGAAATTTCAAATATAGGTACCAGGATTCTCCTCTAGAGGTATTAGATGTATTTTTCTACTTCTTGTGTGAAAATGGGATGGGGACAGATGTATGATGAGGAGGTATGTGGACTTTTAAAAAGTTTTTCCAAATGACCCTTGAGTGTGGAGTTTTGAAATACACTATTGGTAAATTATAGCCTAACAGAGAGTTCCCCCAAAATACCAGCGCTCTATGTCTTTTAAACATAATCCAGCATAGTCTGTGTGTTATAGCAAAACTTCGAATTTGTCTAGCTCTGCATTCCTAAATTTATGTATTTTATTGCCATATCATCAAAATTTGTTAGAAGGTATGAAGTTTCGCTTTGACTTTATGGTGTTTTGTCTAATACTTTCTTGCTAGTATGAGAACAATATATAATCACCCTTTTTCTTTCTTTCTCTCTCTCTCTCTCCCTTCCATTCCCTCCTTCTCTTCCTCCCTCCCTCCCTTCCCTACTTCTCTTTTCTTCCTTATACACTCATTCTTTTCCTTCTTCCCCATTCTCTCTCAATGTTGTAGATGAATATTTCAGCTGAAGCCGGCGCCATGGCTCAACAGGCTAATCCTCTGCCTGCGGCGCCAGCAGGCACACCAGGTTCTAGTCCCAGTCGGGGCGCCGGATTCTGTCCCAGTTGCTCCTCTTCCAGGCCAGCTCTCTGCTATGGCCCGGGAGTGCAGTGGAGGATGGCCCAAGTCCTTGGATCCTGCACCCGCATGGAAGACCAGGATAAGCACCTGGCTCCTGGCTTCGGATCGGCGCAGTGCGCCGGCCGCGGTGGCCATTGGAGGGTGAACCAATGGCAAAGGAAGACCTTTCTCTCTGTCTCTTGCTCTCTCACTGTCCACTCTACCTGTCCAAAAAAAAAAAAAAAAAATTCAGCTGAAATTCTTCTTCAAGAATAGTTATAGTTCTGTTAATCTCAGAAAATGTTCATATTTATTTCCTCTCTTTTCCTCCAAAGTACTAATCCCAAAGAATTCAGCATTTGTATATTTTCTCATATAACCATTGATTGTAGTCAAAATGGATTATATATTGCTAAGCCCAAAAGAATCATCAGTATTATTGTAATTATAGGCCACATCTAAAAATAACTTTGTAGAGATGGGCATTTGTCCTAATGGTTAAGACACCAGTGGGGCTATTCACATCCCACATCAGAGCGCCTGGGCTCAACTTCCAACTCTTCTTCGAATTCCAGCTTCCTGCTCTGGTACACTCTAAGAGGCAGAGGTGTTGATGCAGGTATTTTGGTCCTTGTCACCCACAAAAGGATCAAGGATTAGCTTCCCAGTACCCTGCTTCAGCGTGTCCCAGCTCCAGCTGTTATGAGCATTTGGTGAGTGATCCAGCAGACAGAAGCTCTTTCTGCTTATCACTCTGCCTCTGTCACTCAAATAAACAAGTAAAATAAATTGTAAAATTAAAAATAACTAAATAAATACCAACTAACCAAAATATCATTAACATTATGTTTCACTATTGGTATAGCATTTATATTAATAAACTAAATATCACAGGGGAAAGTGATAGATAAAATTTTAAGCAACATGTTTTCAAATGGGTTTTCACAGATACACAGAGAAAATGACATTCAAAACAATTGTTACAGAATCCAGATCAAATTTCTAATGCATCCCTGACTATGCAAAAAAGCCGTTGAGCATCTAGTTCAGCACACTCCCTTTAGGAGAACAAGATTCTTAACTCACCTGCTGTTTCAATACCTGTGGGGGAGTACAATCTAATCAGCCTCAGGCAGTTTTGACAGAGTTATCCAAACTGAGAGAATCACATTAAATCATAATTCATTGAAGGCATATCTGTGGGTGTCAGATATAACACAGGTCATTTACTTTGCTTTGTGATGATCCAACTTGATATAATGATAAAATTTGAATCCAGGAAAATGAAATGCAGTATGTCTTTTTCCAACACCTCTCTAATATCAGACTTTCTTAGAAAGCTTTTGACAAAAGTTAGGTCCCTTGAAACCCTGATTCAAATTTTTTCAAGTCTGTGTAGTGCAATACTCATATTATAACATGAGCTGTATAGATTTTAAGTAATAGTATAAGTTCTAAGTATTTAAAGATCACACAAAAGTCAGACCATTTGAAACTTGCCATGCTCAGAAATTGTATCCTGCTGCTAGTGTTGAGATTAAGCCACCGCCCAGGATGCCAGCATCCAATCTGCACACTGATTTGAGTCCTGACTTTTTCACTTCAAATCCAGCTCCCTGCTAGTGTTCCTGATAAAGCAGAGGAAAATGGTCCAAGTCGTTAGGTCCTTGCACACTCATGGGAGAAGCAGATGGAGTCCCAGGGTCCTGACTACTGCCTAGCCCAGTCCCACCCGTTGTAGCCATTTGGAAAGTGAACCAGTGGTTGGAAGATCTCTCCCCCTCTCCCCCTCTCTCTGTAACTCTGCCCTTCAGATAAATAAATAAATCATTTTCAAAAAAGGAAATTCCATCCTGAGGTCAATTAAGACCTGGTAAAGTTAATGATGATACAAAAATAGAACCACTGGGGTGGGCATTGTAGTGCAGCAAGTTAAGCTGCCTCCTGGGACATCAACATCCCATATCACAGTGCCTGGTTTCAGTTCCAATTAATCTATGTCTGTACCAACTTCCAGCTAATGCATTCTGGGAGCCAGCAGATGATAGCTCAGTGCTTGGGCTCCTGCCACCCACATAGGAGATACTGATGAATTTCCTGGCTCCTGGGCTTTGGCCTGGCTCAGCCATGGCTATTGTGGGCATTTGGATGGTGAATCAGTGGATGGAAGATCTCTCTCTCTCTCAGGCCGGCACCGCAGCTCACTAGGCTAATCATCCGCCTTGCGGCGCCGGCACACCGGGTTCTAGTCCTGGTCGGGGCACCGATCCTGTCCCGGTTGCCCCTCTTCCAGGCCAGCTCTCTGCTGTGGCCCAGGAGTGCAGTGGAGGATGGCCCAAGTCCTTGGGCCCTGCACCCCATGGGAGATCAGGATAAGCACCTGGCTCCTGCCATCGGATCAGCGTGGTGTGCCGGCCGCAGCGCGCTACCGCGGCGGCCATTGGAAGGTGAACCAACGGCAAAAGGAAGACCTTTCTCTCTGTCTCTCTCTCACTGTCCACTCTGCCTGTCAAAAAAAAAAAAAAAATCTCTCTCTCTTTCTTGCTCACTCTGCCTTTCAGGCAGATTAAAAATAAATAAACATTTAAAATTGAAAAATAATAATAGCAATAATAGGACTATAAGCTCACAATTTGCAATTGGAAAATGTGTATCTCTGAATGTTTACTCTTTATATATTTGCTTGATATATTCCTATAAACTTACTCTTAACTGTGACCAAGAACACCCTCAGTGTTCAAGGAAATATTGCATGCCACTTTGGGCTTTAGATTTCCTATATATTTATTTTTTAAAAAAGAAAAGAAAAAAATAACTTTTCTTGAACATTTCTCCCAGGAGGAGAGAAACATACTAATAACCACAGATTTTGAGACCAAGAATTCCATATACTGGAGCACTAGGACTTTGTAAGGTTTTTCATATTTCAGAGCAGTATCAGGGATTCAGGAAGAAACTCTTTGAATACACCCTTGCTCCTTGAAGTCTTCCTTCCGAAGCACAGCATAGCTGCATGCCTCTCTGCCATGGGATAGCTGCCCTATCTCTCAAATCCAACACTGGGATGCCTTTGCTCATCTGCACTGTGATGGTTTTACTTTTCAGTCTTTTTTCTCTGAAACAGGTCTCTAAACCATTACCTTGTTTAAGATAGGAGGTAGATTTTACAAAAAGTAAAGGCCTTGACGACCAACAAAGAACCACAGACTAGGCAGGGTAAATGAAGACTACTGCTATTATATGAAGACCTATGATCTCAGTAGTTCACTTTCAATCCATTAGCATTGAATAAAATAAATAAGCAAACAGAAACACTTTCAACTAAAGAGGGTTGGTGGGGAATTAGATACATGTCTCCATTTTTGCAGTATTGGCAATTAAGGAGAATTAACTGCTTGATGAACTATTAATGTATTTAAAATATTTAAATAATATAAATATTTTTGATGCAGGAAGGTAGAGAATAGATCTAAGTAGGTCATGTGCATTGGTTGTTTGTTGAAAACTATATCATGTTGAAGTTGTTACTTTGATTTTAAGAAGGGTGAAAAGGTGTCATGATACTTTTGCACTAAGGATTAGAATTAGTAATTAAGAAATTTCCTTCCTAGAAAGCAGATACAGCATCATAGTTTTGGAATTTTGTGTCTACTTTTGTTTTGATTAATGAATCAATAACCAATTAGTTTTGTAAATACCAAAATACCTTTCGAATTTGGAACTTAAAAACAGAATAAACCCCAGGCACCATAATTCAACTGAAAATTTCTTTCAAAAATAATCTAAACACCAACCCAACACCATCCTCATAATACAAGAGCAAATACACAAAACTGTTTGGTCTTGGGTTCTAAAGAATTAGGATCAAATCCTACCCCCACCCTCACCATATTAAATCGTGCAACCTCAAATCAAATAAATCATTTCCAGGAGATTCCATATTGTTGCCTGTGAAAGATGAATGAAGTAATTTGTTATAATTTTGTAAGAAGGAAGCGAGTATAATATCTAGATATAATTAGAGGCTCAGCAAATGGTTTTGAAACTGCGGGACATTTTTCTGGGCAGCCTTGGACAGACCCAGTTCTCCTCTTCCCTCGATTGTAATTCACAGCAAATATAGAATGTGCTCTGAAGGGATTGTCCCATGACAGGATAAGATGGATCATAACAGTGCAACCTCTGTTCCTGTTCCCTCAAGTCCCCCAGAAACAGGACACTGGAAAAGCCCAATGCGTTATGTTGTACTGGAGCTATAGAACTCAGAGTGGTCTGCCTTCCAGGACTCTACAATGGCTACCCATTCACAAGTGAGAAGCCAACCAGCCTGGGCAGCCACCTTGAACATGTGTGGTCCAGCTTACTATGAATCCCAGGCAGTGGCTGCCCCTTGCTGCTTATCTATAAATGGTAAACCTGCTTCATGTAAGTTGTGTCAGAGTGTGCTGTCTCACCTGACTTGGGCCTGTGGGTAACTGGTGCTCAGTGAAACTGCTTCAGATAATCAGTTGAGTCATCCCATCAAATCAATGGCTTGATTTTAAACGGAAGCTAATGAAAGTGACACTTTCATTTTAAATGATTATATCTGATTATTCTACAACTGAAGTAAGCATTTAGAGAGATTTGAGAATCACCACAGATGAGAAATTTGATGAAAAGTTACATTATGGGTCCTGCTATGGATATGGTGGGATGATATTTAATTTAGAGACATCATGTATATTAATAGTAATGCTTTTGCTTCTTTAAAAAATCCAAATGGGAATGCATAGATGTAAATATGAGTTTATTATCTCACTTGTGGCTATCCTCAAAAGTTTTGTTAGAAACTGCTTTGTACTTCACAAATTATAAAAATGTCAAGTATAGTGCATAAAAATACAGATGCTGAAGACAGACTGGCTATTTTTTTTTAAGTTTTATTTATTTATTTATTTGAGAGGTAGAGTTACAGACAGTGAGAGGGAGAGAGAGAGAGAGAGGTCTTCCTACTTCTGGTTCACTCCCCAAATGGCTGCAACAGCAGGAGCTGCACCAATCGGAAGCCAGGAGCCAGGAGCTTCTTCCGGATCTCCCACGCAGGTTCAGGGGCCTAAGCACATGGGCTATTTTCTACTGCTTTCCCAGGCCATAGGAGAGAGCTGCATTGGAAGAGGAGCAGCCTGGACTAGAATCTGCGCCCATACGGGATGCCAGCACTACAAGCGTAGGGTTAACCTACTGTACCACAGGGCTGTTCCCAAGACTGGCTATATTCATAACTTGAGCTGCTGCACTGTTGCTTGAGACATTGTAACATGTATCAGCTTTGTTATTTCTTCGTGCTTTATCAGCAACAATAATAATAATAGTGTATCCCTCAAAAAACTGATAGGTTCTTCAATTTTACAGATATTTACAAAGTGCTCAAATCTATGCCTAACATATTGCCACAGAAGTATTAGACATGTAAACTGAACTCCATTTTTGCATTTTACAGGCCACATCAGTTTCAGTTAATCACTTTTTTAATAATTTTATTTTATTTATTTGAAAGACAGAGTTATAGAGAGAAGGTAGAGAAAGAGAGGTCTTCTATCCGCTGGTTCACTCCCCAGACGGCTACAAAGGCCGGAACTGCGTTGATCCGCAGTCAGGAACCAGGAGCTTCTTCCAGGTATCTCATGCGGGTGCAGGGGCCCAAGGACCTGGACCATCTTCCACTGCTATCCCTGGCAATAGCAGAGAGCTGGATCGGAAAAAGAGCAGCTGGGACTAGAACCAGGGTCAATATGGGTTGCCGGCACTTCAGGCCAGGGCTTTAACCTGCTGTGCCACAGCCCAGACCCCCAGTTAATCACTTTTTAAAAATATTTTTTCGTATTGTTTTCTTACACCTCTTATCATCACTTTAAGAAAATTTACCTTGAGAACTTTAAATCTTTAAGTAGTATACATGAGGCGTAAAAACTCTTTGTCTGTTTAATTGTCTTATGTTACTCTCCTTCCGGATACGTTTTGCTTCTGAAAACAGAACTATACTGTATCTACTCTAAGAACATGAGTGGTAATTTTTCTAAGGTCTTAGGACTCCTATATTTTCTGTTTGTTGTCGTTCAGCCTAATTGCTTCTCTTTGGAATCTTCCCTGTCTCACACACATCTCTCTCTTTCTCTTTCTCTCTCTCTCTTTCAATGCTGAGGTTTTAGTGTTATGTATCTGGGTGTAGACTGTGTTTTGTTACTCTGCTTGGAATTCACCAAGTTCGCAAGGATCTGAAGATTGATGATTTACACCAATTCTGGGAAGTCAATAGCCATTATATGTGCTGCACATTCTGAATCTTTATCAGCCTATTTTCTCTGGTTAGAAAGTCTGGCAGAACCTCTCCAAGTCTCATAACTTCCTTTTCATGTTTTCTTTTTCCTAACCCTGCAGTTCTCATTCCAAATAATTTCTTTAGATATATCTTCCAAAGCACTGTTTTTCTGTCCCACTACAAAAAAAAAAAAAAAATCTGCTACTTAATATTTACTTTCTAGTTTCTAACTTCAATTATCATATTTAAATTCTTAAATTTGTTATTTGATTATTTCTTAGATCTTCTTCATTATAATGTATGCTCCTTTGTTTCTAGATCACATTTCTTCTAATATCCTTTGTATTTCTTATCTAAATGTTTATCATATCCTTAAACAATCCTATATCTTGTGCCTGATAACTCCAAAATCCAATTACATTTTCTATGATTTTCGCTAGCTTTCACTTTTGCCCTTTGGTATAACCTGAATTATTACCGTTGTTCTTTGACTCTGCACCTATGGAAGTCGTAGAATCCCTGGATTAAAGTTGCAGTCCTCCAGGAAAGATTCTGTTGGTTTTGCAGATTGCATGGTGGTACTTCCAGTCTTCTTTGTTCATATTCTAGGTGAGTGAAGAAAATTTACTTTAAAAGGAATTCTCTCAGTGAGGTTTCAAAACCTTGTAGGCACTACTTCAGATAAAGTCTTTGAGTTAGCAAGATTATGATTTTAAATGATCATGGTAAATATATAGCAACTATTTAGCAGTGTCTTATACCAGATATGTAAATCATGAAGGCAAAAGCTTTACACAAGGAGCCTATATTAGTTGCCCCTTAAGTAGATTCTAGACTTCATCTTCTGTTACTCATGAGGACATCAAAGTGGATCGCAAGAACAACAATCAGTTTTAGAGCAGATAAATATGAAGTGCATCTCAGAAAATGGAAGAAACTTTTGAGACAGAGGCAGGTTTCATGAGCCCACCTTCTTCATTTTTTATTTATTTCCTACTTCCCATCAAATGGGTCTCTGTAGATTCCTGCTACCAGCATAATGTCATCTTACCCAACATGTATTTCTTTTCATCAGTAAGGGTTTCCTGTCAGTCACATTGAGAGAGACACTAATGAATTTTTTTTTTTTTTGATAAGGGAAAGGCGACTTTTAACTGCCTTTCATCTCCAGGATTTCTGGAGGAAAACTCTTTTGTCGTGTTTTAGAATGTAGTATTAAAAAAAGAAAAGTATTGTTTCATGCTGAGGTAGCTACTTTAATCGTGATATCCAACCATATCTCTAAAGAACTGACAGATAAAAATTTAACTCTTATAATGGAAGCATATATAGGCTATTCTAACCACTTCTTGATAGTGTTTCTACCTGCCAGTCTCTGTAAAATAAACATCCCCAAATTAAATAAACATTTAAAATGTAATAGAAATAGTTGAATAAAGTACAGTTTACCACCATGGACTGAAAAGGCTACAGAATATCAGGATAAATACAAATAAATTTGATGCTTTGATTCTTTTTGAAAGGAAATTGGAGGCAGTGTTTCACACATACACAAAAGAAAATCAAAGTTAAAAATGTTTCTCCAGCTGTAGCTACGTGTTTAAAAATAATATATATATATAAACATATATATATATATATATATATATATATATATAAATCAGTGCCCAATAAAAGCTCAATAAGTACATGTTCATTCAACCTGATTTGAAGCGTGATTGAAAATCAGACCATCAGGACCCTATTCATAGTCCAGAACTCATCCTGTTTCCATTTACTTTCAACTGATGAGAGGAAATTCTTGGGCTGCTGCAAATGGCCTGCTAGGAATTATTTCAAACTTATTTGATAAAATAGATTCGGAGGTGGGGTGGGGATAAAAGGTACTTAGACCTTGCCTGCATGAGATCTATCTCATGCTAAGCTCCACAGTAAAAAATAGAATCCTGAGAGAAAGATTGACATTTTCTCTTCTTCACCAATTTCATGCCTACTATCCATCACAAACATTCAAAACTCACCTCATTCAAGTAATCCTTTATTGGAACTATTTTTAAACTAGGATGCTTTACAGAAAAATAGAGTGTGACCTATTTTTTAGTCATGCCTTTTCAGACCCTCTCTCTCTCCCCATAAATATAGTTTTACCCTTAATTTGACTTTATCTTCTCTGGTAGAAGAAAAATTTGTGTATTGTCTATTAACTTATACTGACTTTGTGTATTTAATATATATTCAATAACTTTTGCTGATGAATTACATAAATGTGAATCATAATTACGTAAGTGTAAATCAAATTCTTACGTTGTATGCTTTACCTAAATGTCACAAATATCTATTAGAAAAGTTAAAGTGGTAACATCAATACAGATAAATAGAATTGGAAAGAAAATTTCCAAAATGATGCTGTATTTTCAAATAAACCTTTAAACACTGATATTCAAAATAAAGTTGGAAAGAAGATGTGGTGTATTTCCATTATGGAATACCACTCAACTATAAAAATGAATCGAATCCTAAATTTTGTAAAAATTGATGTTTAATGAAATAAGCCAGATCTAAAACCAAAAATATCATGTTTTCTCTGATTTGTAGTACAACTACATATATGTACACTGCATATATGTAGTGTACCAAAAATAAAAACTGAATGTATAAGAGTGAAATTGACATCTTATGATTTGATTATTATTTATAGCCCTTGGCTATATTTCTGTGGACCAGTAGTCTTTCTGCCTTTTATTTGCTAAACTCTGTATTTAGAGGAGTATCGAGCCAATGATTATAAAGTGAATTGAAAGTGTGTTGTCACGACCAGCACTGTGGCATAGTGGATAAAGCCGCCACCTGCAGTGCCAGCATCCCGTATGGTTGCCAATTCAAGTACCAGATGCTCCTCTTCTGATCCAGCTCTCTGCCATGGCCTGGGAAAGCAGTGGAAGATGTCCCAGTCCTTGGACCTCTGTGCACATGTGGGAGACCCGGAAGAAGATCCTGGCTCCTGGCTTTAGACAAGTGCAGCTCTGGCCATTGTGGCCAATTGAGGAGGGAACCATCGGATGGAAGACCTCTCTCTCCCTGCCTCTCCTCTCTCTGTGTAACTCTGACTTTCAGATAAATAAATAAATTGAAAAAAGTATGTTGTCATAAAAATTAAAAGGAAAAGGAAGGAAGGATGGAGGATGTGAGGGAGGGAAATATCCCTATGTTCTTAGAACTGTGTCTTTGAAATACATGAAATCTCTTCTCTTTACGTTAATAAAAGTATATTTAAAAGAAAAACAATAAATACTAAACCCTTATCGATAATCACTTAATGCAATTATTTTAAGAGTATTTTCAAATTAGAAGCATTTAATGAATCAACTTAAGTTGTGTTTAAAATAGCTGGTGCTGTGGAGTAGCAGGTAAAGCCACCAACTGCATGCCAGCATCCCATATAGGTGCTAGTTATAGTCCCGGCTGCTCCACTTCTGATCCAACTCTCTGCTATGGCCTGGGATAGCAGTGGAAGATTTCCCAAGTCCTTGGGCCCCTGCACTTTGCATATGAAAATCTGTAGGAAGCTCCTGGATCCTGGCTTCGGATTGGTGTAGCTCTGACCATTGCAGCCAATTGTGGAGTGAAACAGGGGATGGAAGACCTCTCTCTCTGCATCTCCTTCGCTCTAGGAGTAACTCTGATTTTCAAGTAAATAAATAAATAAATCTTAAAAAAAAAAAACTGGTATAGGGACTGGTGCTATGCCATAGCAGGTAAAGCAGCAGCAGTCCAGTACCAGCTGCTTGACTTCTGATCCAGCTCTCTGCTATGCCCTGGGAAAGCAATGGAAGATGGTCCAAGTTCATGGGCCCCTGCATCTAAGTAGGAGATTCAGAAATTCCTGGCTCCTGGCATTGAATCAGCCCAGCTCCAGCTGTTGTGGCCATTTGGGGAGTGAACCAGCAGGTGGAAGATTCTCTCTCTCTCTCTCTCTCTCTCTCTCTCTCTCTCTCTGCCTCTCTGTAAGTCTATCTTTCAAATAAATAAATCTTTTAAAAAATAAAATAAAATAATTGGTCTAAAGTATTGTCTAGAAGAATGCTATTGTTCATAATGATATAATTAATCGGCCTAAATATTACTAAAATGTTACCTTATGTAAGGAAGAAATAGTCCTTGAGTAAAAGATGTGGGAGATGGACATGGTGAAAGGCTGGAGAGGTGAGCAGTGGAAGAAGGGAGATCTAAGTGAGTGCTAAAATGTTTCAGCTATTCATGCCCTGCTGTGTTTTAGGAATTTTACTAATGTAAACATGCAAGAGAAGTATGTCTAAGTGTCAACAAGGCAAGTGTTCACCCAAGCCTCTACAATGAATCTTCATAAACTGGGAACTTAATGTTACCAGAGATGGGCTGCTCAGGTATTCTTGTCTTTGCCCATGAAAGAATTCAGACGTGAGACAGAGAGTCCTGGTAAGTGAGATAGTAAAGTTTAATGAGGAGAAATACACCTGATAGACCAAGAAGGCATCTCAGGAAAGACTGGCAGCACATCCAGATTGGGGTTTCTATAGACATAAATGTGATTCCCTGTTTCTTTTTTTTTAACTTTTATTTAATAAATATAAATTTCAAAAGTATAACTTTTGGATTATAGTGGTTTTTTCTCCCCATAACCTCCCTCCCATCTGCAACCATCCCATCTCCCACTCCCTCTCCCATTCCACCCCTCATTAGGATTTATTTTTAACTATCTTTATATACTGAAGATCAACTTAGTATATACTAAGTAAAGATTTTAACAGTTTGCACCCTGTTTTTTTCCTCTTCCTCCATCTTCTGAAAAAGTATGGGTAGGCGATTTCTGGATGTGGAATTCCTCCAAATCCTCCCAGGATGTTATCAGGAAAATGTTAGCAGACCTTTATAGCTCTTTTGGTGCAAGGCAGAGAAAATCCCTGCTTGAAGGGCTGAGACCCATGCAACAGGGCCGTAGAACAAAAGCAAGTACTTTAAGGTGTATTTGCACAAAAATTCACCACCTTTAACAAATTCTCATTTTTTTTCAGCCTCCCTCTCTTACACAAATAGGCTAATATCTATCTGGCTACTTTAACATTATATGATAGAAACAGAAATCATTTCTTAGATTTCTGATGACTGGAAACCCAACACCTAGACAGATTCTGATGAGGGTCTATGTCATATTTATTTCATAAATGCTGCCTTCTTGCTGTTTTCTCACATGATAAAAAGAGGCTAGCTAACTTTCTATTTTATAAAGGCATTTATACAAATCATGAGGTCTCTGCCCTTGTGATATACATACTTCTCAGAGGGCCTCATCTCCTAGGAAGATAATTTGGTGATTATTATTTCACCATAGGAATTTAAAGAGATTGTAAACTTTAAGAGTATAATAAGAAATGATATAGTGATGCCAGCACTGTGGCATCCTGCAAGGGTGGTGGTTCAAGTCTCAGCTGCTCCATTTCTGACCCATCTCTCTCTTATGGCCTGGAATGCAGTGGAGGATGCCCCAAATCTTGGACCCCTGCACCTGCGTGGGAGACCCAGAGGAAGCTACTGGCTCCTGACTTCGGATCAGCAGAGCTCTGGCCATTGTGGCCATTTGGAGAGTGAACCAGCAGATGGAAGACCCCTCTTTTTCTCTCTTTCTCTCTCTGCCTCTGCCTCTCTGTAACTCTGCTTTTCAAATAAAAAAATAAATCTTTAAAAATAGAATGATATAATTGGCTTCCATTTAAAAAGTTATATGAAAATTGTATTAATTATATTTTAAAAGAAACTATATTGTGGAGAAAGTAAGGTTAATAGCTGATAAAAACAGACTATTACAATACAATCTTTGACAATATTACTTAGATTATGTGATGTAGTGTGTGATATTGTTACAAGTGAAATGCAGAGAAAGATGACCTCTTTTCTTTGTCTCACATGAAAGAAGAATTTCCATGGGGACAAGGCAGAGAGATAAGAGGTTTATTTAATTCAGAAACCTTCTGCTACAGTGACCAGGAGGGGAGCTCCAAGAGAGGCAGACCCACTAACGGTGAGGGTCTGAGTTTTGAAGCACAGTTTTTGGAGGGGGAAAAACAGAACAGTAGCTAAGATCAGTTATAAGGTACAGACAAAATCCATCACAAGTCCAGGTTTGTATTCTTGCCTGTCCTGTCTAGCTTGCTAATGATAAGACAAAAAAAGAAAAATTAGAAGAGTGTGATTGATGACTTCTATTTTTCACAGTAAACTAGAAACTCAGAAGGGTTGAATCACTACCCCCTTGCTATTCTCATGATAAGAGCAGAAGCACCCAAGGAGTGGATCAGGCACCAGAACAGGCACCGTGATCTTGATAAAAATAACTTTTAGAGGAAGGAAGCATTTTGCGCCCATTTAGATGGGCTCCCCTTTCCTCATTTTCCACTGGGGCCAACCTATCTGCCTATTGACCCATCTGACTCCTCACAAAATCTTGATCTGAATGAAAGCATAATATCATATTGCTTGTATTGGGTCACATTACTGGCTCCATTTTTCACAGGACTAATGAGACTGTGTTCGTACTCAGCAATATACGACCACCACTGCAAACTTAGGCCAGCCTATGGACACTCCAATTTTTGGAAACTCTAACTTGGTTGCCTAAGGAGCGCCACATGGGTTATTAGCCCAGCAGGCTTGTAGGAAAGACTACACTTGCAAGCTCTGCTTGTCAGTTCACACAACAAGTTTAAAAGCTAAGGAATGAAGTTAATTTCCTCACTCTTAATCAGGTGGAAGACATCTGTCTCCATGCAGCACTGTTTGGAGTTGGAAGGAGGTGACGTGAGAATTTCCTTCTTGCCTTCTTTAATGCATCTTTTCTTATTATTATGCTAAAAGAAGACATTGTTATCTCTTGCCTGCCTTTCTTAACTATTGTAAAAATGATTTGGTGTTTAAATAGCTGTTCAAATTTGTGTCCTGTAGGGAAGACAATTGCTGGAAAGTTTCCATCAGCTACCATCTTATTTTGGCTCCTGTAATATAATTTTCTTATTCGCATCCATATTTGTTGAAAAGAAAACAAATAAAGATTTAAAAATAAGAAATAATGCATAATAGTTGTGCTCTGTAACATCATCATGATGCCAATTTTTTTTTCTGAATTTTGCTTTAGATTTACAGTTTTGGACGAAAATTAGTTTACCTAGCTAAAGATTAAATTCACAGTATTAACTAAGTAGTGATTAGAGGATAAAATTCATCCTGAATTGTAAATAATAAGTTTATCCAGGAAGGATTAATATGTGTTTACATGAGTGATTTTTTGGGGGATTTTTATTTATTTATTTGAAAGGCAGATTTACAGAGAAGCAGAGGCGGAGTGGGGGGTGGGGGGTCATCTATCTCCTGGATCACTCCCCAGAGGGCTGCAATAGCCAGAGCTGCACCGATCTGAAGCCAGGAGCCTGGAGATTCTTCCTGGTCTCCCACATGGGTGCAGGAGCCCAAGGACTTGGGCTATCTTCTACTGTTTTCCCAAGCCATAGCACAGAGCTGGATTGGAAGTGAAGTGAGGACTCAAACAGGCACCCATATGGGATGTCGGCACTGCAGGCAGTGGTTTTACCCGCTATGCCATGAATTAATATGTTTTGTGTCTTTATGAGTAAATGTGTTTTATGTCTGTATGTGTATGCACTTATTATTATTTTTAAGTAACATTTTAAATTACTATTGTAAAATTTAGTCAAATAGATTTGGGATTCCTAAAGAATTATGCTGAAATCAATAACGGCATGGGACAAAACATGTAACAATAAAATTAAATGTTGAATCCTAAAGACATTAACACAGGTGATTCACTTTTTCTCTGTGCAAATCATATTTTTTTTTACCAATAACTTGCAGGGCATGGTAACTATTAGAGCCAGTGAAGAGTTACTGAAAGAAGGCAGACATTAGAGGGAATTTGACCATTAAGAAAAGAGGGCTGTGATAAGTGTAATCAACATTTGCAATTTTATTTTTCCTACATTATGGGCTAAGCTGGGCCTATATTTGTATCCCAGATTCTTGCTTTTTATTTATAGAAGCATTCCAAGTACAGTTCCAAACATGACATACAAAATGATAATGTTTATTTACAAAGTGAGGAAAATACATACGCACATGTGGGCTTTATTTAGGGAGTGTGGGCCAGGAAGGGTAAGGAGAGAGACATTCATATCCTACTTGCTCTGGGTCCACGTGAAGAGAGGAAAGTTTTTGCTTCATCCAGCTTTTTATGAGCTTGAAAGGGAAGTGTTTACATGTATCGCCTCCAGGTGCAAGATAAGTGAAAGTACTTCCTAGTGAAGAGTCCATCTCATTGACAGAATGGTGGATAAGATTACACAGAGTCCATGTAGCTGGGGAGGTTTGGTTCCCAGCTCATGAACTCTAGTTATCTGACTTACCCCACATCATTAGCACTGCGTGAATAAGACATCACTAATTTACTGAATTAAGGACTCAGGAGTCCAGAATTGATAACTGTAAGAAGGTATAGAAATAGAGGGTGAAAAATCTAAGAGGAAATTACAGAGTGTTAAGTGTACCTCTTGAATGTTTGAGTGTAAATTCTTCTCGGGCTCCAGTACGGAAATGTCCATTATAGAGCAAGTCTCCAAGGAGCTTTTGAGAAAACAAGAGGTGGAAGATATATTGGTAGCTCACAATTGTTAGAAAAGGTGTACAATCTGATTCTAGTCAGTTTCATGAAAAAATTTCCCAGAAAAATATTATGTCCCAATGTGGGGAGTTAGGCGATCAGGAAGATAGGTCACATCCCTGGTCGGAATGAAAACAGGGGCAGTGTCCCTTTAGCAATGGACAAACTTGCCTTCTCTCACAAAGCCTGCCTGTCACAACATTTAGTTTATTCTGATCATAATCAGGCTAGGCAAGTTTACCAATCCCCAATCCCTCTAATGGGTTTTGTTGTTGCTGTGGATTTGTTCTGAGAGGAGGAGCACAGTAGGGGCAAGAGGCATGGAGTCACCACACAGACCCCGGGAGTCGGGTGAAAACAGGCTAGAGGCAAGCAGCCCACAGACTCATTTATTTCAGTTGGTATAGCAGCTTATATAGCCAAGGCAGCCAATCCATTCAAGGGAAGATTATGACCTAACCAATCACAGCCTGTTGCCAGGCAGGCTCCTTTGCCAGGTGGTTTCCCAGGTGGTTTCCAAAGCCATTCCAGAGTAACTGATGCTCACTTGCCAGTGGCTATCTTGGCATGGCCTTCTCATTCCACCACATTTTTTTTTGACAGGCAGAGTTACACAGTGAGAGAGAGAGAGACAGAGAGAAAGGTCTTCCTTCCATTGGTTCACCCCCTAAATGACCACTACGGCTGGCACGCTGTGCCAATCCAAAGCCAGGAGCCAGTGCTTCATCCTGATCTCCCATGACTTGGGCCATCCTCCACTGCGCTCCCGGGCCACAGAAGAGAACTGGACTGGAAGAGGAGCATCCAGGACAGAATCTGGCACCCCAACCAGGACTAGAACCCGGGGTGCCAGGGCCACAGGCAGAGGATTAGTCTAGTGAGCCATGGCACCGGTCTCATTCCATCACATTTTGTCCTTGCCTCTGATTGGTTGTTATCCCAGGCATCTGATTGTTAACTGCTCTCTCTCTCTCTCTCTTTTTTTTTTTTTTTCTGCCCTTATTGGCTAAATCTAGAGAGCCACTTTATGTATAAAAGACCAAGCACTGACAAGTTTCCCAAGCAACTCCTCCCTTGGAGTTCCCCCAACCCCAACTGCTGTGGCAGGAGACTTCTCACTTAAATAAATCTTACTTTGCTCACTGTCCTTGTCCACATGGAAGTTCTTCTATCTGAAACAAGAACCCAGATTGTCTTCATGGTCCAGTAACACTACTACTAAGTACCCTGGACCAATACTAGAAGGCTTGAAAGATAGTCTCAAGGTAATGGGATCATGTACAACAAAACACAATTTTCAGAAGAAAGTAACAAAATATAGAAATCACAAAACTGAAACTAGTATATTCAACGGAGATTATTACACATGCAAAGAAATTAGAAAATATGATACATAGTCCTGAATAATAAATTGGTAATATTCATTGATTCAGAGAATACACAAATAGTGGACTTAGGAAATGAGAATTTTAAAATAAGTATGACAAATGTATTTTAAAAAATGCCACAGAAAAATGTTTTTATAATGAAATATTGGAAATTTCAAGAGACACACAGGAGTTCAAAAACATTAATAATTCTAGAATTGATAAAAATAACTAGAATGAAAATTCAATAGCCATAACTGAGAATATATTGATACAGTAAACAAGGTATTAGCAAATTGGAATGATGCTTGGTAGAGATCATCCACACTGACATAAAATGAGAAAAAATTCTTGAAAATAAGCATATCCAAAATTACTTGTAGAACAATGTCAAGCAAACTGGGATACACATCATTGAAATCCCAGGAGGAAATGAAACCAAGAAAGTATAAACAAAATAATGTTTATCTATTGAGGAATCTTCATGGTTCACAAACAAGATAAATAACGAAGAACCTAGCCCACAAGAACAGAAAAGCCAAACTACTAATACATAAACTTAAGGAGACAATTAAAAAAGTACCTAAAGAGAAAAAATAAGAATAATGCATGGGAAAGCAGACATAAAAAGTAGCAATGGAAGTGGATGGACATCTTTAAAATGATAAGTTGTTCCAAAGGAAACAGAGCAAACTTCTTCGAGATTTAACTGGGAAGGACTATGCATAATAAGAGGATCCCAAAATTTCTATATCAAAAAAGAGAAAAAATAGAGCAACTTTACAAAAGAGAAACCTGACAATCACCACCTATAGCAAGTAATCAAGGTTAGCATCACTAGTAAGTAACATTCATAACATGTGTTCTGGACACGTGAAGAGAATGGCACGTCACCTCTCTGTTCTTCCTCAAAATACATACATGCAGATACAAACACACTATAACCAAGTTCTTTTTTTTTAAGATTTTTTTAAAATTTATTTAAGAGGTAGAGTTACAGACAGTGAGAGGGGGAGACAGAGAGAAAGGTCTTCCGTTGGTTTACTCCCCAGATGGCTGTGACGGCCCCAGCTGCGCTGATCCGAAGCCAGGAGCCAGGTGCTTCTTCCTGGTCTCCCATGCAGGTGCAGGGGCCAAGCACTAGAGACATCCTCCAATGCCATCCGAGGCTAAAACACAGAGCTGGATTGGAAGAGGAGCAGCTGAGACTAGAACCGGTGCCCATATGGGATGCCAGCACTGCAGACAGAGGATTAACCTACTGCACCACGGTGCCAGCCCCTATAACCTAGTTCTGACCATAAAAAAAGTATCAGCCAAGCTCAGTTGAGGGGAATTCCACAAAATACCTGGCCAGTAGTCTATTTTTTATTTTTTACTTTTTAAAATTTATTTGACCGTAGAGTTACAGACAGTGAGAGAGAGAGACAGAGAGAAAGGTCTTCCTTCTGTTGGTTCACTCCCCAAATGGCTGCAATGGCCAGCACTGTGCCAATCCGAAGCCAGGAGCCAGGTGCTTCTTCCTGGTCTCCCATGCAGGTGCAGGAGTCCAAGGACCTGGGCCATCCTCCACTGCCCTCCTGGGCCACAACAGAGAGCTAGACTGGAAGAGGAGCAATTGGGACTAGAACCCGGTGCCCATATTGGATGCTGGCACCACAGGCAGAGGATGAAGCAAGTGAGCCATGGCACCGGCCATGACCAGTAGACTAAAGATCCAAAACATACAAGATTAGAAAATTATCACACAGCATGAAAGACTGAGGAGAAGTAACAACTAAAGTAGAATGACATCCTGGATTTTACCTTAAAACATTAAAAAATGAAAATTTCAATAAAGAATGAACTTTAGCTTTTAATTATGTTACCAACATTATTCCATTAGTTGTCACAAATAGTTGTGACAATCATCAAGTAGAATACTATGCTACAGGATATCAGGATTTATAAGAAAGTTACTCTAATTACATCAGTGATTAGGTACCAGCATAAGCACAGATAAATAGATCAAAGTTACTCTAATCACATCAGTGATCAGGTACTGGCACAAGGACAGATGAATAGATCAAAGGAACAAGTATAGTATATAGAAATAAGCCTGCACAAATATAGTCAATTGATTTTTTGACACTTGTGATAAATGACTGGATAAAGTATAGTCTTTTTAATAATAGTGCTGAAACAAATTGGTACCCAAACAAATTTTTAAAAATCTCAATTTCTAACTCATAGCACCTGGAACAATTAACTCAATATGGATTATAGACACAAATAAAAATACTAGAAGTCTAAAACATCTAGAAAAATTGTAAGAAAATTTCTTTCCAAACTTGAAATTCAAATATGTTTCTTAGAATTCATAAGATACTAAATATAAAATAAAAATTTGACAAATTGCACTTTTAAAAACCTGTGCAAACTTGACTACAAAATACTTTTAAATAAAGAAAAAATAATTTACATGCTGTAATCAAGTACTCACAATGCTGATCTGACAAAGAATTTATATCAAGATTATATAACATTGATTCTAAAAGTGTCAATATCACTTCTACAAATTTCCTTTTAGATACTCTATTAGTTATCACAGATAAAGAAGCACATAGGGTATTTGTCCTTTTGAGACTGGCTTATTTTTAAGTTTATGTTTTCCAGATTCATTCATTTTGCTGCAAATGACCGGATTTCTTTTTTTTTTTTAACTGCTGTGTAGTATTCATAGAGTATATATATATATATCCCATAATTTCTTTAACCAGTCTGCAATTGATGGGCATTTAGATTGATTCCCTGTCTTAGCTATTATGAATTGAGCTGCAATAAACATGGGGATTCAGGTAACTCTTTTATTTGGTGATTTCATTTTCCTTTTGTAAATTCCCAGGAGTGGGACAGCTGGGTCAAATAGTAGGACTATATTCAGATTTCTGAAGTATCTCCAACTGTCATCCATAGTGGTTCTAACAATTTACATTCCCACTAATGATGGATTTTTTCCCCACATCCTCACCAGCGTTTGTTTTTGATTTCTGTATGAAAGCCATTCTAACTAGGATGAGGTGAAACTTCATTGTGGTTTTGCTGAAGGTTAGTGATCCTGAGCATTTTTTTTTTCATGTGTCTGTTGACCATTTGGATTTCCTTTTTTGAAAAATGTCCAAGTTCTTGGTCCATTTCTTAACTGGGTGGTTTGTTTTTTAATTGTTGAGTTTCTAGATCTTTTTATATAATCCTTTATCAGCTGCATAGTTTGCAAATAATTTCTCCCATTCTGTCAGCTGCTTCTTCACTTTTCTGACTATTTAGTTTGCAGTACAGAAGCTTCTCAATTGATATAATTCCTTTTGTTAATTTTGTCTTTTATTGCCTGTGCCTCTGGAGTCTTTTCAAGGAACTCTTTTTCTGTGCCAGTATCTTGCACGGTTTCCCCAATGCTGTCTAATAAGTTGATGGTATCAAGTCATAGAGTTAGGTATTTAATCCATTTTGAATGGATTTTTCTGTAAGGTGTAAGATAGGAGTTCTTCTTCTTACTTATGCATGTGGAAATTCAGTTTTCCCAGCACCATTTGTTGAAGAGACTGTCAGGACTCCAGGAATTGATTTTAGCTCCTTGATCAAATATAATTTGGTTGTAGATGCTTGGATTGATTTCTGGTGTTTCTGTTCTGTTCTGTTGGTCTATCCATCTGTTTTTGTACCAGTATCACACTGTTTTGATTACAACTGCCTTGTAGTATGTCTTGAAATCTGGTATTGTGATGCATCCAGCTTTGTTTTTGTTGTATAAGATTGCTTTAGCTATTTGAGATATCCGATGTTTCCAAATGAATCTCTGCATCATTTTTTCTAGATCTGAGAAGAATGTCTTTGGTATTTTGATTGGGATTGCATTGAATCTGTAAATTGCTTTCAGAAGAAAGGACATGTTGATAATATTGATTCTTCCAATCCGTGAAATGGAAGTTTTAAATTTTCTTTGCATCTTCTTTTCTTTCTTTCTTTAATGTTTTGTTCCTCATCATAGATATCTTTGACATTCTTGGTTAAATTTATTCTAAGGTATTTGATTTTCTTGTAGCTATTCTGAATGGGATTGATCTTAGAAGTTCTTTCTCAGCAGTGGCATTGTCTGTGTATACAAAGGATGTCAATTTTGTGTACTGACTTTGTATCCTGCTACTTTCTCAACACTTCTGTGAGTTTAGATAGTCTCTTGGTGAAGTCTTTCAGATCCCCTTTGTATAGAATTATGTCATCTGCAAATAGGGATAGTTTGACTTCCTTTTTCCCAATCTGAATCTCTTTGATTTCTTTTTCTGGCCCAATGACCCTGGCTAAAACTTCCAGGACTATATTGAATAGCAATGCTGAGAGTTGGCATCCTTGTCTGGTTCCAGATCTCAGTGGGTATGCTTCCAACTTTTCACCATTCAATAGGACGATGGCCAGGGGTTTGTCATTGCCTTGATTGTGTTGAGGAATGTTCCTTCTATACCCAATTTGCTTAGTTTTCATCATGAAAGGGTGTTGTATTTTATCGAATGCTTTCTCTGCTTCTATTGAGATAATTGTATGGTTTTTCTTTTGCAGTTTGTTAATGTGGTGTATCACATTGATTTCTGAATGTTGAACCATCCCTGTGTACCAGGGAAAATTCCACTTGTCCAGGTGAATGTTCTTTCTGATGTGTTGTTGGATTCGATTGACCAGAATTTTGTTGATTATTGTGCCTATGTTCATCAGGGAAATTGATCTGTTGTTCTCTTTCTCTGTTGTTTTTCTGGGTTTGGGAATTAAGGTGATGCTAGCTTCATAGAAAAAATTTGGGAGGATTCCCTCCCTTTCTTTTGTTTTGAATTACTTGATAAGAATTGGAATTAGTTCTTTAAATGTATGGTAGAATTCAGTAGGGAAGCCATCTGGTCCTGGGATTTTCTTTATTGGTGTGGTCTTTATTACTGACTCAATTTCTGTTTGGTTAATGGGTCTGTTTAGATTTTCTATGTCTTCATTATGTAATTTAGCTAAGTTGTATATTTCCAGGAATCTACCCATTTCTTCTAGGTTTCCCATTTTGTTGCCATACAGTTCATTATAGTAGTTTCTGATGATTCTTTTTATTTCTGTGGTGTGTCCATTCTTACATTTCTTTGTGGCCTCCCAAAGCTTTCTCTATCCAATCCACTCTCAAAGGTAGTATAGGAGCCTTGAATGAAGCCTGAGAAATTCAGTTACATCAAATTAGTGTAATTTTCATGGAAATCTTTTTACTTACAGACAGAAGCTTCAGGTCCACTTCAAAGCCTTCTACTTTCGTTAACTGGGAGGAGACAGAAAATAGTGTCTGCCTGAAGTACAGGTACCATCTGATAGAATCAGCGTAGAGACAAACATTTCTTAAAAGGCCAACAAAGGCAGGTGAAAATCACAAAGCCACAAAGCCACACTTGTTAAACAAACACATTATAAGAAATTGAAGGATGTTAAAATCCTCAAAAAATAAGAACCAATATGAACCCGAAGGAAATGAAATACCCTGGAAAAAAAAAAAAAAGAACTTGAACAGATTCAAAATAAGATCTTCAGAGAAATTCCTTTAAAATATTATCCACCTACAAAATAATAATTGGCTACTTTTAAAAATAAAAATAGTGAGTATTTGGAAAACCATCTGGCTATGGACATCTACATTCCGTGTCAGAGTGCCTAGGTTTTGAATACTAGTTCCATTTTTAATTCCAGCTTCCTATGAATGTGCATCCTGAGGTTAGCAGATAATTATTCAAGTATTAGAAGTTCCAGCGTCTTAAATTCCTACTGGCCCAGCCTTGGTTGCTGTGGGCATTTGCAGGGTGAACCAGCAAATAGTGAGAGTCTCTGTCTCTCTCAGTGTCTCTCCACCTTTCAAATAAAATGTAAATGAATAATTTGAAAAATGAAGAGATATCCAAATGAGAATTCTTGACAACTAAAATATGATGCTTAATATGTTTGATGTGAAATTGAAAGAACTTGATAAAATTGACAAACTTAAAGAAAAAATGAGAAATAAGAAAGAAAATGAGGCAGAAAATCAATTCAGAATGGTGGACATCTATCAAAAATATCTTCTAGGGCAAGTGTTTAGCCTAACAGTTAAGATGTTGGTTAAGATGCCCATGACCCACAAAAGAGTACCAAAGTTTGATAACCAGCTCTCAATGCTGATTCCAGTTTTCTGCTGATGTGGACTCTGGTAAACAATGGTGATAGCTAAAGTAATGGGATTTTTTTTTTAACTTCTATTTAGTAAATATAAATTTCAAAGTACAGATTATGGATTACAATGGCTTTTTACCCCCATAACTTCCCTCCCACCCGCAACCCTCCCAACTCCAGCTCCCTCTCCCATCCCATTCACATCAAGATTCATTTTCAATTTTCTTTATATACAGAAGATTAATTTAGTATATATTAAGTAAAGATTTCATCAGTATGCACCCACACAGAACATAAAGTGTAAAATACTGTTTCAGTACTAGTTATAGCGTTAACTCAAATTGAACAAGACATTAAGGACAGAGATCCTACATGAGGAGTAAATACACAATGACTCCTGTTGTTGACTTAATAAATTGACACTCTTGTTTATGGTGTCAGTAATCTCCCTAGGCTCTAGTCATGAGTCGCCAAGGCTATAGAAGTCTTTTGAGTTTTCTGACTTCGATCTTATTTAGACAAGGTCATAGTCAAAGTGCAAGTTCTCTCCTCCCTTCAGAGAAAGGTACCTCCTTCTTTGATGGCCCGTTCTTTCCACTGGGACTGGGATCTCACTCGCAGAGATCTTTCATTTAGGTGTTGTTTTTTGTTTTTTGGTTTTTGTCTTGTTTTGTTTTGTTTTGCCAGAGTGTCTTGGCTTTCCTTGCCTGAAATACTCTCATGGGCTCTTCAGCCAGATCCGAATGCCTTAAGGGCTAATTCTGAGGGCAGAGTGCTGTTTAGGACATCTGCCATTCAATGAGTCTGCTGTATATCCCGCTTCCCATGTTGGGTTGTTCTCTCCCTTTTTTGTTCTATCAGTTAGTGTTAGCAGACACTAGTCTTGTTTATGTGATTCCTATGACTCTTAGACCTATCAGTATGATCAATTGTGAACTGAAATTGATCACTTTGACTAAGTAATGAGATTTTTGTCACTCATGTGGGAAAACTGGATTGAATCCCAAGATCACAGCTTTGCCTGTCCTCCTCTATGCCAATGCAAGAGTTTGAGGAGTGAAACAGTAGATGGTGATTCTCTATATCTCTCTCTCCTTTTCTCTCATCTCTTTGTGTGTGTCTCTGTGTATGTGTCTTTGCCTCTCAAATAAATAGTTTTAAAAGTGTAAATAACTTCTAGAATGAGAAGGTACAGAAATTAGATATAAGAAATAAACACTTTTTGGAAGAAAATGACAAATTTTCACATTGAAAAATTTTAACAAGTGATAGCAAAGATGCACAGATAAAATAATCCACTGTTTTCTACACCATTAAGAATAAAGAAAAATCTTTAAAATATTCGAAGAAAAAAGCTAGTACCTACAAAGCTTGTCATGTATTGTTGAAAACCATGAGTCCTCAAGGAAAGAAAATAATTTGTCTCTAGAATTTCATGTCCTACTGTGTACAAATGAGAGAAAGCCAAGAATTTTGAGTTACAGCATCATCTGGAAAGTTTTCCTCCATATCCTCTTTGAGGATATATGTTGGTAAGCAAAGAATAAACCCTGGAGGTAGCTATTGAATCTCAGAAACAGGGTGATTAATAAAACAAAACTTAAAAAGCAAAGATTCTAAGGAATATTACAAAGCTGTAATGAAAATGAACTCTCTATATAAATAAAATAATTTTTTCACATTTAATGGTAAAGAATGCTTTCATGTTTTCCTTAGCCATAAAGTTAAAAAACTTGAGAAAATATTTTTACAACAGTAAAATCCATAGCCCAAATATAAAATAACTTAATTTTGAGTGTCTGAAGGAAATGTTATTATTATTGAGACATTTAATAGAATCATATTAAACATATAGCCTTAGACATATATATGTGTGTATATATATAGTCTTATGAGCTTGATCATAAAATATTTCTAAGGTTAAAAATATTTTGCATATACAATATCATATCTAAGCTTTCTTCATTATTCTTTAGTATTCAAAAGTAAAGGAGGGAAGACATAATTCGATCTATCCACTAAACTATGGTTTGGGAACTTCAGAAGAAATTATATATTCTGAACAGCACATAGAAATACTATTGAGAAAAACCCCGATACATGCAGAACTGAACTCAGGGAAAAAAAGCAAAGAGATCAACTCAGACCAATACATTAAGACAAAACTACTAACCAGAGTAATAAGGTGACTTTGAAACTGAGAGTGCCAAAAGAAAAATTGCAGAAACTTCTGATCTAAATGCAAGAATTTTAACAAGAAAACTTGACAAGAGAAAAGGCCTTGGCCTCCCTGAGGAGATGGTAACTGAACAGAGAGCTAGATGATGAGAACTCCACACGGTAGAAATTTTGGCGAAAAGTTTTCTGCAAAAGGAGAAGTAAGTATAAAATCCTCAAAGTTGGAGCTTGGGGCAATGAGACTGCAGTTTAGGGAGCAAGAAAGAATGTGGGAGAAGTTGAGATCAAAGTGTTAGACACAGTCCAGGCATGTAAGACTTTATAGCTATGAAAAATTGCTTTGATTTAAAACTAAGCTCAGTGGGAAGCTATTAGAGGATTCCAAGCAAGGATGATGAAATCATATTTTTTTAAATGAGGAGTACTCTGACTGAATAAGAGAGATAACACATACTTGCTTAACCTGGATTCTAGCACAGAATAAACATTAAGTAATGGATAATTGATTTTGCAGAAGTTGATATATAAACAATCAACTTATTTCTTAATTGTCTTATCTTCTTCACTTATCATAGCATCTCTGATGTAGTTAACATATATATTCCATATTCTCTCTTCACACCCACAAATGTTTTGTCTCAAGGCTGACAGTCAAGGTAATTAGAAAGGTTTTGTTAGACAACAAGGAGATTTTGGCTATAACAAACCAGTACAGATTTCATGAAGGAACTGCTATAGTATCTTCAAGACAACACCCATTGAAGCTGCTGTGCCTATTAAACTCAGATTATAAGGGAAAATAAAAAGAGGACTACCTGGGGCCAGCATAGCACAACAATTAATCATCTGCTCGAAATGTGTTGGTTCTAGTCCTGGCTGCTCTATTTCCAAATGAGCTTCCTGTTAATACATTCTAGGAAAGCAACGGATGATGGCCAAAGTACTTGGGGTCTTGCAAAGCATATGGGAGACATCAGTAGAGATCCTAGCTCCCAGCTTCTGACTGGTGCAGCCCTGGCTGTTGCAGGCATGTGGGAGATGAATCAGCATGTGAAAGATCTCCCTCTCTCTCTCTAATAAATAAAAAAAAAAAATTATGGGGGCTAGTCTCATGGCATAGTGGATTAAGCTGCCATCTGTGATCCCAGCTGGTCCATTTGAGTCCCAGCTGATCACAATCCAGCTCCCTGATAATGTACCTGAGAAAGCAGTGGAAGATGGCCCAAGAACTTGGACCTCTGGACCCAAGTGGCAGACTCAGGTAAACCTCCAGGCATCTGCTTTTGGCCTGGCCCACCCCTTGCTTTTGCATCCATTTGGGGAGTGAACCAATGGATAAAAATATCTCTCTCTCTCTCTCTCTCTCTCTCTCTCTCTCTCTCTCTCTCCCTCTCTCTCTCTCTCTCTGTGAGTGTGTGTGTCTCCCTTTCTCTCAAATAATTATTTAAAAAATAAAATAATATTTTATCAAATTACCATTTCTAGACAGAACATTTGTAAGGGAAATAGAATTGCCATGGCTTGTTGAAATTCATGCTTATATAAAGACAGTGGAATTACTAGAATCAAATTTAGAACCCACTGAAAAGAGAAAAGTGAGATTGGAAGAAGGTGTAAATAATGGGTCAATGAACAAAGCAGTGTATTTTATGTATATAAAATATCAATTAAGTCATTATAACCATTCTTAAGGAAAGTACTATTAGTTCATTAAAATAGAATGCATTTCTCTGCATGTAAACTTAAAGATGATTTATTTACCAACATCCATTCTAAGCATTGTTTAAATGTCCCTGAAACAACAATTGCTAACATTAATTAATTCTATATACACATATGCATGCATGCTAGTTCTTGCTTCTAAATAAATATTTTAATATTTTCTAATCCACTCATGATAATAGTGATACTGTTTCTATATCAGCCATATAACATTTATATCACACAAACGTATTGGCAAATACATTTTTATATCATCAATGGACTAAAATAAGCATAAATCAGTATATATTTCACTTATTTGTCTTTGTTGCATTTGATAAGAAACGAATTTTCCATTAAAATCCTCAGAACACTTCTTATTTTCTGACACTTTCTGTCAGAAACTATGAAGTGTTTTGATTTTATCCCACCTGTATACTAATAAGTTCACCTAATTAAATTTCATTGCAAAAAACTGTCATAACAAGTGAGAGTCCAGTTCAAAAATAAGAAATTAAATTATCATGGCAGAACAAACAGCATGAACTTCAATATATTTCCATCTTTTTATATCTGGATATCCTCAGGAACAATACTGATAGATTCAACAATATCTTTGTACACTCAGTGGATTGAATCAGAAGAAAGGACTCCAGAGTTTAGGAAATCCCTAATTTTTATAATAGGCAGTAACGTACCTGCTCTGTGCTCCAGAGGGAGACATTGTTGGCAACACGCATCCCTAACATTTGCTTTGGAGAGAGACAATATCTCTTTATCCCAAAACTGTAGCCAAATCTGTAATTGGCTCTGGAAGAAGATATCTTTATCTTCCAAAACTGTTCACTATACAAATATCCTTAAAAAAATAAATGAGAACAAGCAGAAATTAATGTCTTATTCATAAGGCATGCAGAGATATAGAACTATGGGAAATTGTCATCCAATATTTATGTATTTCACATTTGCTGACAAATGTTCAACAGCATTTACTTGAAAAATTACACCAGTTCTACTTCAAGGACCAAGAATATTAGAAATAAAAATAATTGAAATAATTAAATTGAGATGTATGTAGAAAAATACAGTTTTATCTTAATTTACAATGTTATTGATTCAAATCTTTAACAGATTTAGACTGTTACTTATTTAGTTAGAGGTGTAAGATTCCTTGGTTTTTAAAAAAGTTCTTATCTTTATAAAGGGTCTTGTGTGTAAGCCAAGATATGCTGGTCTTGCATTCCTGTATGACAATAATGTACATTAGAAAATAGGACTCCCTTGCTCATTTATCATTTATGATGACAGATTGAGAGCAGCTGCAAGCACAAAGCTGACAATTCTGCCTAGGATGATGTACAGCACAAATCAGAATGATTCTATGATGCATTAACTTTATAATAATACACAGTGACCATCACTGATCTGGTATGCAAGATGCTTGTAATAACATATAGAAAAGTAAAAGTTTGAAAATAATAATATATTGCATGTTGACTTAGAACTATGGGTAGTAGTCTCACAGCACAGGTAACTAGTAATTACATATTTCCTGGAGAAACTCATAATTTTAATTTCTTATAAATGAATGCACACGTGTCTGCTAGTTGATAAACATTGTGCAATAATGATGGCCCAGGATTAAACGTTGTATATAACATAAAAGATAAAATGATTGGCATAAACATAACCAGTATTTTTCCTATTCATTAACTCACAAATGCTTAGTGTTTGTAGAAACAGGATGTAGATCACAGTGAATTGCAACCAACAATCCCAAATCAGCAAATATAGTGGGAACCTCTCCTGCTCCTACAGGTGAATTATTTTAATTTGCTTCTATTATCGCTGATATCTTCTTTTGTACTTAGGCATACATTTTAGAGATGATCAGGGCCGGCGCTGCAGCTCACTAGCCTAATCCTCTGCCTGGAGCGCCAGCACCCAGGTTCTAGACCCAGTCAGGGCACCGGATTCTGTCCCAGTTGCTCCTCTTCCAGTCCAGCTCTCTGCTGTGGCCTGGGAGTGCAGTGGAGGATGGCCCAGGTCCTTGGGTCCTGCACCCACATGGGAGACCAGGAGCAGGCACCTGGCTCCTGGCTTCAGATTGGCACAGCACGCCAGCTGCAATGCGCCGGCCATAGCGGCCACTTGGGGGTGAACCAACAGAAAAAGGAAGACCTTTCTTTTTTTTTTTTCTTTTTTTAATTTAACTTTATTTAATGAATATAAATTTCCAAAGTACTGCTTATGGGTTACAATGGCTTCCCCCTCCCAAAACTTCCCTCCCACCCGCAACCCTCCCCTTTCCCGCTCCCTCTCCCCTTCCAATCACATCATGATTCATTTTCAATTCTCTTTCTATACAGAAGATCAGTTTAGTATATATTAGGTAACGATTTCAATAGTTTGCCGCCATATAGCAACACATAGTGAAAAAAAAAATACTGTTGGAGTACTAGTTATAGCATTAAATAACAGTGTACAGCACATTAAAGACAGAGATCCTACATAATATTTTTTTAAAAAAATTAATTAATTTTCTATGCCATTTCCAATTTAACACCAGGGTTTTTTTTTTTTTTTTCATTTCCAATTATCTTTATATATAGAAGATCGATTCAGTATATAATTAGTAAAGATCACATCAGTTTGCACCCACGCAGAAACACAAAGTGTAAAAATACTGTTTCAGTACTAGTTATAGCATCACTGTTGTGGGGAAATTAGTTACATGATGGAGCCCCAGGGGAAGTAAGGTGGGCGGAATCCAAAGTTGTTTACCACTAAAACTGATTGGCTGCGCAACATCAGGGGAGGTAACAAAACTAGTAACAAGTGTATAGACATATGGCTAGTCCTATAGAAAGTCCCCCATAAGGTGAATTTTTAAGTGATTGGCTGGTCCTTAGCCCTGCCCCAATGACTCTGCAGTTTTGTACTATAAAAGGTTCTGTTTCTCAGGAAGTAAATGAGTCCTTGCTAGACTTGGCTCCCCGCTGCGTCTGATTGTCTCCGGGATCGGGAGGCTGGGGAACGGGCGAGCGGCGCACTTACCTTTCCTCGGACCCAGTCCATCCTTGTACGGGTGGACTAAGACCCAGCATCTGGAGCCCAGCGTGGGGCTCAAGCAGTAACTTTTCGGCCGAGGCCAAGCGGTCTCTCAGGGTAAGTGAAACCCTAGTATGGGTAATGCAGTTTCGTCCATTATGGACTGGGCCTTAAAGGCCTTACAGGACTTGGGAGAGCCCAGAGACTCAGAGGAAGATGGCGGGGAAAGAGAATGGGCTAAGTTTGATCAGGAATGCAGAGAGCCTGTTGAGGCACGAACTGGTGAGGTAAAAACGAAAGTAAAAGTCGTCACGCCTAGCCCATCCACCCTAGAAGGGCCAGGACCACCCCCATACCTCCCCGGGGAAGAAGCGGCCTCCCCCTATGTAGAGCCAGGGAGGGAGCTTTGTGATCTGGGCACTTATGATTGCCCAGGAGGGGAGAGGAGAAATGAGGTGACCTTTGCGGAAGCTTATCCGGTGGACATAAAGCAGCATAGGGAAGTGAACTCTGGGCCAGGGAACCTGCTGCCTCAGGCCTACCCTGTTAATTTAGCTCCAGGCAGCAACAGAGCTCTGGAGTGGTATCCCTGGGAAGCGAAGGACTTAAAGGAGCTTCGCAAGGCAGTGGCAGAAGACGGGCCAAATTCCCCCTGGGCCCAAACTCTGCTACAACACATAGCTTATCAACCATGTGTCCCCAAGGACTGGTTGGACGTGGCCAAAGCAGTCCTCATGAGTTCGCAGTTCATAAAGTGGTGAGCCTTCTTTGAGGAGGAGTGCCGGGTGAGAGCCGAAGCTAACCCAGCAGCCCAGCCAGCTATCCCTATTACATACACTATGCTGGCTGGGATGGGGGAAGGGTTCTCTATGGGGATCCAGCAAGCTGTGCTACCTGCTCCGAACCGTGAACAAGTGAGGCAGGCAGGACTTAATGCCTGGTACAAGCTGGATGAGGGGCCCACAGAATCTCCCATCGCAGGGGTGCGGACAAAAGCTGGGAAAGTTATTGCCAGATTTTGTAGCTAGGGTCGAACACAGTCTCCATCATAAGTTGCTGGCTGGGGACCTTCGGGATCAGTTTGTTAAAATGCTTGTTTGGGAAGGAATGAATGCTGATCATCGGAAGGCCTGCACTGGCCTGAGGGAGGCTCATAAATCCCCAGAGGCAGTTAAAACTAAGGTGGAACTTTCTGGTGTGGCGGCAACCCCTAAAAGCCCAACACTGCCTCAATGCACTGCGCCTCCAATTCCGCCCATGTGGCCACCCCTTTATGGTTATTCCCCTCCCTTGAATCGCCTGCCGCCATCTTGTAAACAGCGTGCCTACTCAACCCCACAGCCAGTCCTGCTAGGCCCCGACGTGCACAGTCTTCCCTGTAAATGGGGGACCATGGCTTTTCTCTGCACTCTCTTCCAGTCAGTGTAGCCTGTTGCACCCTTGCAGGCCGTGGCCAGATACTCTAGGGAGACTAGTTCTTGGGCTGCTTTTTTCCTCTCCATTTACAATTCAATGCTGTCCTCACTAGGAGGGAGAAGAAAAAATGCCTTTGGCTACCACTGGCCTTACCTAAAGGAACAAAAACCTTCATCCATTAACCCTTTCCAACCTAATGAGTCTTTATTTGCAGTTAATAAGACTTTTTCTCCAGCACTACGGAAGTCTCTCATTCCCTGCCGCTTTGTTTCAGATGTGTTTCCCTGTCCTAAGCAATGGGCTCCTATGCTGATGACCAGCTCTTTTCTGTGCAGCTGTAGTTAACTTATCTAAGAGTTTGCACGTGTCTTGAAGGTTTTGTGTTTTATTGGATTTGTCTGTCTTTAATGTTTAAGTGATTACCTAACTCTGATCAGATCTACCCCACAGCTTTGATTAAAATACTCAGGTTATACGTGCTAGTTTTTGGCTGAGTGGTTTGACTCTCTAACAGTTTAAATTCTCAAATGGAGTCTAACAACTTTGGGACTTCCAGTAGGATCCCTGGAACTCTCAAAGGATGGGGCTCTAAATTTGTTAAAGTAACAACTGTTTGAGTGAATTCAAATTATGCAAGTATATTAAAATGTTGTGAATAATGTCAGACCTGTACTGTATTCATGTTCTTGCTTTCCAGCTAGAGTGGCCTTACAAAAATGAGTAAATTCTGTGTATACAAGCCCTTATATTGTTAACTAAAGTAAGCCAATACAGATTGGTTCAGAGAATTAAGTTAATGCCAAAGCCCTTTGGTTTGCTTGGTAACTCACTTGCTCGGTTTTATGCTTTAAATTTGTTTCTCTTAACGAAATTTGTTTCTCTTAACGATGAAGATCTTTTCAAAGTTGTAAACATGTACTAGTGTCCATGTTTGCTGTCCAGGAGGAGTTAATGGTGTGGTATTCATTAATAACTCAGTGTCTTATAAGAGAGACTTTTTGAGTTTGTTAGTATGTATTCTCATAGATTGTCCATACATGACAATTCAAGACTATGTAAAAGTAACTACAGGTATAAAGTTTCAGAAGGTGTGAGCAAGTCATGAAAGGTTTTAAAAGGTTTACAACTTTAAAATTGTTTACAGAGTTTTCTTTAAGTTACGTGCTAATGCCAAAATTACATTGACCTAAAGTTGAAGTAAAAAATGTGCACTAATGTTAGTAAATATCTGGAAATGGTCTAAGTCGTAAATCTTGGAATCTGTTTTTGCAAAAACTGTAACGTCTATTTTAACAGTGTCTGCTTAATGGGTTACTCTGCCATTTCTAAAGTTAGGTCCTTTTTAGCTCTGTTAAATAGTTCTAAGTTATGTGAGGATTTTGTGTACTAACTCTTATGTTCAAGGTGTTTATTTCTGGTTTATTCAATAACAAAAAACATAAAATTCATGTTCTGTCAAGGTAATCTATTGTGTACTCTACTGTCTCTGTTAAGTTCAAATTGATGAAAAGCATTGCTAAATACCTTTATGATTAGATCTGGTCTAAAAGTGTTAAGATCATCCTGTCTAATAAAGGGCTATCATTTCAGGAATTCTATTCTAACCAGATACTCTAAGTTCTCTTGGCACCTTTAACAAACTTTCTAAAAATCAAAGTTCTAAATTCTCTAAACTTTTGGTATCTTCAAAAGGGCCCCTGGAGATATCAAAAGATATACAGAGATAATAACCAATTGGGATGTTTAAAAGTGCTGCCAAGATGTAAAACGATCCAGCACTCTACTAAAATTCCTCACAACCCACAGGAACAGGCTATGGTGAAAAAAAAAAAAAAAAAAAAAAAAAAAAAAAAAACCATCAATGCCTCAAAAAAACAGTTATTAAAACAAAAAGGGGGAGTGGCTACCCCCCATCTACAGTTACATAAGGCCTTGTTTACTATCAATATTTTAGATTTTTCGAAAGGGTCAAGGGAGTCAAGGTTCCAAAAACATTGGGGACATTTAACCGCTAAACCTCAGATGCTCGTTAGATGGAGAGACCCTCTCACCCGACTCTGGAGAGGGCCTGACCCACTGATTCAGTTGGGAAGAGGATTTGGCTGTGCGTTCCCCATAGGGGAGTTGACTCCAATTTGAATACCGGCCAGAAATATCAGGCCTATGCCCGATGCAAGTAACAACCCACCCAGGGAGTGGTTTGCCCCTGAGGGAGATCCCCTTGTCTTTCCTCTTCCAGAAACAGACAGAGATCCAGAGGAGGTGATGATGCTACTCTTCGCTGTGATCCTGAAGTGCCCAGCCCAGTGACCGGGGATTTGATGACCCAAACGTGATCATCAAAACACTTCAGGAAGACCTGAAAAAGACAAAGAGAACTCCAAGAAAGCCCCCTTTGGACGGGCCTTAATGGACTCTTGCCCTACCTCTTCCCTCTTCTTGGACTGCTTCTTGCCCTGCTTTTAATCCTTGCTATTGGCCCATACAGTTTATACAATAACGCATAGAGGCAACAAGGGTAAGACAGGTTGAGGTTCATTACCAGAGGCTGCTAGCCACAGAGGGCTATGATCCCCTGAACTGGAGAAGTGTCCCCGGTGCTCTCCACATTGCCAACGACGGGTAAGATTCCGGATGGACCGGAACAACCTAAGACAGGCGGTGGAGAAAGCTCACCACGCTCCCATAATAACAAGTCACGCGACACCCCAAGACGGGTAAAGCACCCAGCGTCCTGCACCAACCTAAGACAGGGCTCATGGCCAAGCTGCCTGGGTTACCAATGACGGGTAAGGGCAAGGACGGCCAGGGGCAACCTAAGACAGGGACCGCGTGCTAAAACAAAAAAGGGGGAATATGTGGGGAAATTAGTTACATGATGGACCCCAGGGGAAGTAAGGTGGGCGGAATCCAAAGTTGTTTACCACTAAAACTGATTGGCTGCGCAACATCAGGGGAGGTAACAAAACTAGTAACAAGTGTATAGACATATGGCTAGTCCTATAGAAAGCCCCCCATAAGGTGAATTTTTAAGTGATTGGCTGGTCCTTAGCCCTGCCCCAATGACTCTGCAGTTTTGTACTATAAAAGGTTCTGTTTCTCAGGAAGTAAATGAGTCCTTGCTAGACTTGGCTCCCTGCTGCGTCTGATTGTCTCCAGGATCGGGAGGCTGGGGAACGGGCGAGCGGCGCACTCACCTTTCCTCAGACCCAGTCCATCCTTGTACGGGTGGTCTAAGACCCAGCACACTGTACATTAGATAACACATTAAGGACAGATCCCACATGGGATGTAAGTACACAGTGACTCCTGTTGCTGACTTAACAATTTGACACTCCTGTTCATGGCGTCAGTAATCTCCCTAGGCTCTAGTCATGAGTTGCCAGGGCTATGGAAGCCTTTAGAGTTCACTGACTTTGTGAGATCCCAGTGGAAAGAACGGGGCCATCAAAGAAGGAAGTACCTTTCTCTGAAGGGAGGAGAGAACTTCCACTTTGACTATGACCCTATCAGAATAAGATCAAAGGAAGACCTTTCTCTCCGTCTCTCTCTCACTGTCTAACTCTGCCTGTCAAAAGAAAAAAGAAAGAAAGAAAAAAAAAGATGATCAGTTTACTCTATTTTATCAGTGAAATTCAAGGATGGAGATAGACAATAGAAAAATATTTATTGAGTGCTATAATACCCAAGTTTGTGTCAGGTAACTTATTGACATGGTCATAGGAGTTCCCAGATTTCTATGAAAAAAGAAATCTCCAATTATATTCTCACAGGAAGAATCCAAAGGCATGATATTTCAGTTCATGTTGATGTCAAAATGAAGTAAGGTTTAACAAAATTAATCTCAGAGTAAACCACTCATTTGGAGTCTAAGTACTCCTTTAATCAAAGTGTTAACCTTGAAGTGAACTAACTTCTGAAAATTTTCAAAATAAACATTTTGTTCAAAACTAACTGACATTGTCTTTTTCACTCCCATTGTTTGGGTTGATGATTCCCTTTTCAGCTGTGATTGTGCCTCTTTAGCTACCACTCTCTCCTTCCTTTCCAGTCATAATTCTTGAAAAAGAGGTTCCTAATCACTCTATCCATTTTTCACTTGCCTTTCTGTTAATTCTTTGAGCTGGTGCAGGCTGGATTCAGCTTCTTTCTCCAAATTAGTAAATACTTAGTATTTTAATCATGGGAACTTGGAAAAAATATATAAATTATCTACCTCTGGTAATGCATGTTGTACTTTATTCCTCAAAATACATCTCATTTGTCCTTCCATTAGGCATAAACTAATTGAGCAATGGACCCAGGCTCCAGGTTTAGGCCCTAAGAACTCTGAAGCAATAGAGAACTCACCTGGTGATTTTATCACACATAAGCTATATATGTTTGTTCTCTGTTCTCATTTCCTGTCACACAGCTCCTGAAAACCTTGGAATATCTGAAATAGAGTCTTTTATTTTAGCCTAATGAGAAGTTGATGGGTAAAGCTCAAAGACAGCCTCACAGTGAGAATTTTTTATCCAGGGAACCAGTAGTTGCTTAGAAAGTTGGACTTTCAGCCCTGCTCTTCTGCTTCTGGAGAATGGAAAGTAAACAAAAAGGAGGCTAAATGTTGAGTTGGGTTGAGTTGAGTTGAGTTGAGTTGAGCTGATCACCAAGGACCAGTTATTTAACCAATCTTACCTATTTAATGAAAGACCTGACAACATCAAATTATTAGAGAACATCAGAGATGTTTTATATAAATTCATTTATTTTATTTTTAATTATATAATTTCATATTTTAATTCTTTTTTAACTTTTATTTAATAAATATAAATTTCCAAAGTACAATGTTTGGATTATAGTGGCTTTTTCCCCCCATAACCACCCTCCCACCCACAATCATCCCATCTCCTACTCCCTCTCCCATCCCATTCACATCAAGATTCATTTTTAATTTTCTTTATATACCGAAGATCAATTTAGTATATAGTAAGTAAAGATTTCAACAGATTGCACTCACACAGACACACAAAGTATAAAGTACTGTCTGAGTACTAGTTATATCGTTAATTCACATAGTACAACACATTAAGCACAGAGATGCTACATGGAGAGTAAGTGCACAGTGACTCCCGTTGTTGATTTAACAGTTGACACTCTTATTTATGGCTTCAGTAATCACCTGAGGCTCTCTTCATGAGTTGCCAAGGCTATGGAAGCCTCTTGAGTTCACCAACTCTGATCTTATTTAGATAAGGTTATAGTCAAAGTGGAAGTTCTCTCCTCCCTTCAGAGAAAGGTACTTCCATCTTTGATGGCCCATTCTTTCCACTGGCATCTCACTCGCAGAGATCTTTCATTTAGTTCTTTTTTTGGTCACAGTTTCTTGGCTTTCCATGCCTGAAATACTCTCATGGGCTCTTCAGCCAGATCCGAATGCCTTAAGGGCTGATTCTGATGCCAGAGTGCTGTTTAGGACATCTGCCATTCTATGAGTCTGCTGTGTATCCCACTTCCCATGTTGGACTGTTCTCTCCTTTTTAATTCTATCAGCATTAGCAGACATTAGTCTTGATTATGAGATCCCTTTGACACTTAATCCTATCACTATGATCAATTATATATGATCATTATGATCAATATATATGAACACTTTGACTAGTAAGATGGCATTGGTACATGCCACCTTGATGGGATTCAGTTGGAATCCCTTGGCATGTTTCTAACTCTACCCTTAGGGGTAAGTCCAACTGAGCATGTGCTGAACTAAGACAGAGAGAGAGAGAGAGAGAGAGAGAGAGAGAGAGAGGGATGAAAGGTGGGTGAGAGAGAGGAGGAGAAAGAAAGGGAGAAAGGGAATATCATTATGTCCTTACAATCGTATCTACAATGCACATTGAATCTGTTTAAAAAAACCTAACTAGATATTAAAATAAAAAATTAAAAGTGAAACCATACGAGAAAAGCAAGGGGATTAGATTTTGGGCCAAGCAGTTTCCTTAAACTAGTGCTTAACCGAAGTCTGCTAATATGGCCAAGGTTATTTCAAAAACTATATGTTATAGATTTTAAATTTTTTCACCAAAATACACTTCTCTTTCATTCCACTTTTCCATGAATTTTTAAAAGTATTCTCATAGAACATGATTTGCAAATCCATGTCCTAAGTGCTATTTTGTCTTCTTACAGAAGATTGAATGTGTTCTAGTAAATTGTAAGCATTTTTTAAGCATTATGGGACATGCATCTCTATTATATATCACCAATTTAGTTGTTTTCTGTTAACATTTGTTTGATAAATGATTGCATAATAGGATGAAGGATACATTCTCCACTTCTTATTAAGAAAGAGACAATGTCATAAGGCAGATCTATTTACCCGGATTGGACTTCATATAATATATACATGCATGCAATCATCACATGATGCCCAGTAAATATGCACAATTTTTATGTCTGCTCAAATTTTTCCTCAAAAAGCAATAAATTCTCATATATATTTCTTTTTTTAAAAGATTTATTTATTTAAATTAAATACAGAGTTATATAGAGAAGGAGAGAGACAGAGAGACATTTTCCATCTTCTGATTCACTCTCCTAATGGCTTCAATAGCCAGGGCTGGGCCAAGCTAAAGTCAGGAGACTGGAACTCCATGTGAGTAACCCATGTGATTGGAAGGGGGCCCATGAACTCAAGCCATCCTCTGCTGCTTTCCCAGGTGCATTAGCAAGGAGCTGGATGGTAAATGGGACAGCTGGGACTTGAACTGGTACTTTTATGGGATGGTGGTATTATAAGCAATGGCTTAACAGGCTGCTCCACAAATCACTCCATTATATTTTGAAATTGGTGATAATAACTTATATTTCAACATGAGATTTACTAAAGAAATAAAATGATGAAATCGTGGTATTTGAGGACATTTGGTCCAGGGAGGAAATGCTAACTTTATAAATCAAAATTTGTAAAATTATATGTTCTCTGAGACATCAGAGCTTAATATGTTGTTGAACATGTTAAATTAGTTAATAGATGTTAAGGACAAATGATATCTTTGTATATATTTAGTGAACAATACTTCCAGTGTGCTAAAAAATACTCAGGAGACATGTAGAAAATAGGACAAAATGCAAATTTGGTTTACAGCTTCATCAAATGAATAAATAAAATGAAATCCTGCAAAATAATTTTTCAATTATGTTGTGTTCTGTCTCATTCACCTTTTTTTAGCATGATGTTTGCATCCCTTTGATAAATGGGATGATGTTTTTACTGAGGATTTTACCGATATACTTAACTGGGTTTACAATTGCTAAATAATGCCTATTGGGACATCATTTTGTTGATGAAATAAATTGCAGTTTTATTATGGCCTTAATCACCTTTTAAAAATGGCTCTCTATATCCTTTAGCCTTGTTGCTGTGACATTGGATACTTAGAAAGGAGATGAAAAGATGTACATTAATGTCACTTCAGCCTGGCTCTTTCAAAAATCTAGAAAAGCAAACCTCATGTAAACAAAATCTTTCCTTATTCCAGGATATTGCTTTATTGAATTATTGATTTATCGTACAAATAGTTACTTAGTATTTTGGTTTGCTTTTAGATTTTCAGTTAAAAGGAAGCTCTAAGGAAAGTAGAGTGTGAAATAAATATTATTACACATGTTTATAAATGCTAGGAAACAAATTGTGCAGTTCTACATGAGAATAAAATGAGCAAATTCCTATTTTGAAAAAAAATCAGAAAAGGTCTTCCAAAGTAGTCTTCCAACTACTTAAGTTGAGATATCAAGGAAGATGAGCCAGCTGAAGTGTAGAAGAATCTTCTAGATGAAGAGAATCACAGATGCTATATCTGCAACATGAGAAAATCTTGACTCTAGACTAGCGAGTTAGGAGTCTGACTGAAGAGAGAAGCACAATAAAGAATATGCAGGGATGTTAAATAAGATATTGTGTACAATAGGAAGCCCTTGGAGAATTTAAGTAGAAAGACTGACAGTATCTAATTATTTACAATTCTAAAATAACACTCTGGCTTCCTCTGGGAAAATGATTATAAAACGGCAAGAGTACCAGCAGGCAGAATATCAGGCTTGGAGGCTATTGCAACTATCTAAGCAAAAGATGGTGTGGTTTTCCTTCCTTCGTGTATGCATCTTGGTAGGAATGAATGCTCGCTCTTGGCTCACAGCACCACAGCACAAATTCAGAACTAATTAGCCCCTGGAAAGGCTTCCGAAAATCTCATGACCGCACCTCCATCTGTGTCTTGAGTAATGAGGAATTTGAGGCTGTTTCTCTATTTTTCCTATATTTAGTTCAAAGAACTTTACTTTTTGGAGTAGGACCAAGCCTAAACAATGTACATTGTGAACCACATTCATTGGTAGGGATATAGATCTCTGGGAATGTGTTCTCCTGGCAGGTCATTAGCTTTCTGTATTGTGTGCCTTCAGGTTGTCCTTCCAGGTTAGAGTAAAAATGGAAGCTGTTCCACTCTCTTCATTCTTTCATCTATTGATTGCTTGCTTTTATGGAGAACGAAGTTCTAGTTTTTGTTCTGTCCTTGAATTAGTGTCCTAAATCAAATCACAACATCTTTTGAAGTTTTCATTTCAGTTAGGAATATGAAAGGCAGACATGGATTTTGAGATATAGCATGGTTATTAGTGTATGTTAATTGCAAGTAATTGCTCTAAGCATTCATCTAGGCATTTATCTGTAATCGGAAGATAATAATATTTAGCTTTGAAAATTGTGTTATATGCATCCATGTGTGTGTATAAAATGTGTATATATTATATGATCCACTCATTACATGCTAGGTACTCAGGTACTCAAAAGCTAGTAACAACTGCTATTCTTTAAAATAAAAAAAAAAATCTCCCCTACCTTGCAAAAATATATATGAGAACCTTTTGAACTACTAATGTTTTAGATGAACACTTCATTTATTTCATCAGTCATCAATCAATCAGGGTGCAATGCATATGAAGCACCCACTGCGAGGGAGGCATTGTGTTTGGCTCTGGAGAAAATGAGAGTAAAGTTCTAACAGCTCCCGACCCCCAGGACTACATAGTCCAGCAATGTTCCTACACTGAGGATACTAGAAGTTCAGAAAGAGTGAGTATGACCTCTCTGGAGCAGTCGGGGCTGCCTCCCAGGCAAGCAACAGATATTCCACCAAAGGAAACAGTGGGGAGAAACTCTCATCAAAAGATTGTTTTGAGAGGAAGAAAATAGGCAAACACCAAGAGACACATTTATTTAGATTGCAATAGGATTCCTCTTCGTCCATCCTCACAACACTCCTACAAGGAATGTATTTTTACACAAAGCTTATAAATGAGAAAATAAAACTTGGAGACTTCTGGAATCAACCAGCTTCTGAAGTCCACCAGCAAGTAGATGGCAGAATTATAATTCAAATCCTAGTGTGTCTAAATCTAAAGAATACTCTGCAGGTTCTTTTCATTAACTATTTTATCTTCTAATTTTTCATGAGACAATCTACTTCATGTCTAACACTCAGAAGATTCTAAACAAATCATTTTTAAATCCTTTACTTATTAAATATTAATTGAAAGTCTTTCTCTATCCATGCTCATTGATGTTCCTGGACCAACTTTACTTGGTAAAGGTGTGACTATTTAGGTCACACCATACGTAACAGCTTAATACCATCTGTCTGTGCTACTTTGGTGTTACAGAGAAATGTTCATCAAATTCTCCATTCTGCTCCATTCAGACACTCTTTGCTCTTTAACATATCCTAGATTAACCCTGGAGAGATGGGATGGGTTTCCCTGAGACTTCTCTGTCTCATCTCTTTGCCTAAATGGAGCGTAATGGAATGTAAAGCAGCACGATGCAAGGATCCTCTCTTTGCTAGTATGTCAAACAAATACTCATGGCTCTGTGCCACAGTGTTAGGGAAAGAATTTTGCTAATCTAGGGCTCTCAAGTAGGCCGAATCTTTGTATTTTGTTGCTTTGCTTAACCTGAAAAAGATAGTTCACAATATAATTATGAAGTAAATTATCATCACCAGTGCTGCCTTGTCTATCCTTTCATAGACATAAAAACCCCATAAGTCATGCTCTCTATGAGAAGTCAAAAGAGCACTAGGGAAAAAGCAGCTCACTGGAGCAATTTGAACAATGACTGTAAAAATAACATCTGGTCCTTGTTTTCACGCTAAATGTGTTTTTTAATTCACTGCAGGGGACACCATTGGCAGCAGTCAATGTAATTTATCTAAATCTTTAAGATTCAGTGTTTTATTCAGGAGCAGAAATATATTTGCTTTCTAAAGAGCATCAAGAGTAAATGTTAAGGGATTCTTTTTAATATTGTAGGATTATGAGCAGGTATTGAAGCAATCGATGGAAAATATGTAACAATCCATCATTGCCATCATTAAATGAAATTGCCTTCTGCCACATAACAAGGCTTATGTGTTTGTGTGGCGGGGGAGAATGTGTGGGATATGTATGTGTAGATGGATATTAGCTGTTTGTAATATATGAGATATTAAAAACACTGCCAGATATAAAAAAGACCTGTTAAAAACCTGAAAGTTAACAATATAAACCCATGGGATTTAAAGTTGGAATGTGAGAAAATGACTCATTTTGCCTTGAATTATTTCCAAAGAAAGTTACTCACATTTTTCTTTTCTCAATGATGTTTACCAGTCAGAGAGGGCATTTCAGATATGCCCAAATTTTTCTGGAATTCCATGCTTTCTTTTTGGCCTCTATTCCCTATATCAAACTCTTCTTCACATTTTTTTTTTTCACACAGATTCTCCTAAAGAAAGCGCTTCTATTCCCTGTGACTTGAATATTAAGCATCAATCCTAAATGACTCAAGTTTTCTCTTGCTCTGAAATGTCCTTTTGACTCTTCTCTGTCAACTCAATTCCACCTATGTATCGATATCCAGTTGTTGAAAGAATGGCACCTTCATTTCTCCACTGACCCAAACAACACATATTAAGGAATTATTAGAGTTCAGATACTGAGAAGACTTCAAAGATAAAGATGTTTCTGGGTAGTGAAGCATGATTTAATAAAATAAGAAGAACAAATCTAGTAAATGCTAAACATGAAACCATGAGAGAGAGAGTGTTTTATGTCTGCAGAAGATAAATAGCATAGTTAGCAGTGGAATAAGATTTTCAAGTTACTGATATGAAGATCAGCAACCTGTGTTTGTTATTATTAATTTACAACCAGATTTCTTTGCTAATGGTTGCTAATCTTAACACATTTGAAAACTCTTATTGTTTTGGCTATTACTGCACAGAAATTGAAGACTACATGTAAGCAAAAACAAAAAAGGCAAAAGTCAACCAGAGAAAACCACTTTTAATACTTGTGGTACATTTTATTTTCTATGCATGTACTTGTACCTAATTTTCACAAGCAAATTATCCTATCTTACGAACTTAAAACTGCATTTTAATATTTTGTACATATATTTCAATATGATTATGTATTCTCCTATACTTTGTTATGTTACTTTTGAGAATCTGATTTAGGAACATTGCATACATTATTTTCTTCCTGAAAAATGGTGATTAGTGATGTTGAGCATCATTGCATGTACCTTTTGTCTATTCTTAGGTCTTTGAAGAAATGTCTGCACAACTCCTTTATGCATGTGTTAATTATGTTATTCATTCTTTCTGCTATTCAGTTATAGAAGTTGCTAATGGAATTTAGAAATTAATTCCTTATAATGTGTTATATATTTATATATTATTCATCAAATACTTTCACCAACTATTTGGGTTGCCTTTACATTCTGTTGATTGCTTCCTTTGCTGTGAAGAAAGGTTTTAGCTTGATGTTGGTCCACTTGTCTATTTTACTAGTGTTGACTGTTTTTGCTTTTATATAAGAAAAAAATCATTGTCAATACTGATGACAAGAAACTTTTCCCCCTTTTTTTTGATGGAGGCTATTTTTTCTAGATATATTAAAGTCAAGGTCTTAATTTCATTCTGAGTTTATTTTTCTGTGTGGTTAATATAAGGGTCCAATTTTATTTGCTTATATTTGTACATCCAGTTTTCTGAACACCGTTTGTTGAAGAGGTTATTCTTTCCCATTGAGCATTCATGTTATTCTTTTCAAAGTCATGGATTTATTTCTTGGTTCTTCATTTTATTCTGTTGATCTATGTATCTGTCTTTATTCTAAAACAAACTGTTTTGATCACTCTAATGTTATCAGCTATTTTGAAGTCAAAATGTATGATAAATACATCTCTGTTCTTTTCTGAAATCTGGTTTATCTTTTGTGTTACATATAAATTGTATGGTTATGTTCCACTCCAAGTATCTATCCACAGACAAATAGGAAAAGAAAATATGGTTTATAAATAAAATGAAATGCTATTCAGTTTTTTAAAATGAAATCATAATCATGAAATTTGTAGCAACATTGATGAACTTGGAGGATATAATGTAGAGATATGCCAGTCACAGAAGGAAAAGTATTACATGAATCTACTTATTTGAGATATCTTTAATAGTCAAACTCATAAGATCTGAGAATACAGTAGAAAATTCTGGGCTCTGGAAGTTAGGAGAAATGGGGCAGTTTTCAATGAGCATAAAATTTCAGTTATGTTAAGTGACTAAGCCTAGAGATCTATTATAGAACATATAACTAATGTCGCCCGAATAAAAGTTGGAAAACTTGAATAAAATTCAATAATGAGGAAATAAATTGAAAAAATATTAAGGGATTATTTTGCAAAATTGTTTTGTGTTCAGACAGTTATTCCTGTAAAATATTCAAATAATGAATTACATAAATTGTAGGAGCTTTTCTAGAACTCAGGAATAACTTAAAGAGCATCAATTTCTGTATATATAATAAACATTATAGATTGTAAAAATTAACATTTATGCGACAAAAATAAGTATAGAGAGGTATCTTTAGGCCCAAAATATGAAAACCAAAAAAATTAAAAAGCAATGTGCATGAAGTTTCAGTTATACAAAATGACTAAATTCAAGAGATTTGTTGTATGATACTGTACCTTTTAGTAAAAATATCATCGTATTGTACACTTAAAATTTTGTAGATAGTATATCTTATATCAGTTTCCTTGTAAAAATTAAAAATGAAATAAAAATCATCATTATCATGTAATTTTATATATTAAACAAGTTTAAAAATGTTAGAAAATTTAAAAATAATTTAATAACATACCAAGTAGCTTAATAAAGATAATAATAACAGTGATAATAAAAAATCAAGAACTGAAAAATGTTAAGGGATAATTTAGCATATTTTCATATCTTTTGCTGAGAATATATTTTAAATAGAATTTGAAAGGCACATATGTTATTATATAAAGAACATTATATATATTATATAAAGAACATGGCAAAATGCAATTATATTCATTCATGAAGAAATATTTAGAAATTGTTTTGACATATAACGTGATCTAAAAGTATACAATACAATGATAAAATAGTAAGTGATAAAATTTTCATTATATTTTCATAACCTGATTAAACATCCTTAAATTACTGCTACTTATGTTATCAATCTATAGATTATTTACAAAATTTAAAAAACAATTAAAAATTTTTTAAAATGTGATGATTATAAACAAGCATATGTCATATGGCTAGCTAAAGTGTGGAAATTTTAGACCATTCATTAGAAAATCTTCTTCTAGTAAAATGAAAGGCAAAACATATCATTAATAGTAAAGCATTTAAATAACTAGATAAAAGAAACATGTACATTCAATGGAAGAATCAAATACTAAACTCTTTTGAGATCTAGTAGTTTTAATAACTGGGATTAATACTATATTCTTGAAAGGGAATGTGCAAGGTTAATAAAATGTAGGATTTTTATGCATGTTTTTACTCAATGTGATTCTAACGAGATAAATGCCAAAAAATGTTTTGTTTTAGAAGCAAAGTAAGTAAAGATCGTGTGATATTTACTCTTTTGCAGGTTGGTGAACAAATATTTTGTGTAAAAAAAGCAAACAAGAAAACATACTTTATCAATTTCTTCAATTAGCCAAAAATACTGGTGAAATAAGCAAAATATTAAAAAATTTACATTTTATGTTAGTAATAGAGAGCATCATCTTCTGCATGATGAATCAGTTTGTACTTAATGAATATTCATTAAAGAGAAATAAAAAGAAAAAATTTCAAAAACATGAAAAATATTTCAGAAATTACTAAAGCAAGTATGGTTTAAAATGAAGTTCACTGAGATGTTCTCCATTTTCCTGTCTGCCTAACTTTCCCCTCAGAAAATTCATTAATTATGAGAAGAGACAGTGGGATGGCGAGCCAAACAGGAAGTTTCTATAAAGAGGGAACAACAGAGCATTATGCAACTCACAGAGCCAAAAAGAGAACAATTGAAGTTTGCAACAATGGCACATGGGTAGTCCGGATTTGAAATCACAAACCCCAGAGACAAGGTAGCTTCAGAGAAGTAAGCTTAACTTTGGGCACTGGTTTTCTCCACAAGGCATTTCTGAACTAAGTTGCACAAGAAGATGAAAATATAGGGGGAGAATAACTGAAGGACAGAACATGACTGCCTTAGTGCATTGCTTAGGATTCAAAGGTTGCTGTCCAGGTCTTAGCAATGAGAGGAAACCTTCTGCTCTCAGTTTGAAACCCCACAAGAGGAGTGGGAAAATAGATGGAGAAAGTTATTAGCATAGAGCAGAGTACTCTGTGCAGAGAGATCTTATCTTTGAGAATCTCCAATTTTTCATAGAAAATGTCTAAAATTTAGGTAAAAGTTTAAAGGCATACCTAGGAATAGTACTAAAAGAAATAGACTATAAAGATGTTGAAATTATCATTCATAAACATCAAAATAACTACAGACAATTTGGAAAACATATTGGATGGAAATTTTCGCCATATAACTATAATCAACAAAATAGAGCAAAATAAAAATTAGAACTCAAAAACATAATAATTAGGCTTAAGAACTGAATAGGTTTGAGAAAGCTATAAAGATTAGTGAGTCTAACTACATAAATTTATTTAATATAGTGATTTGAACATGAAGAGGAAAAAAAAAAGAATAGGTAGTATCAAAGACTGTAAACTCTGCTCTAAAAAGAAAGAATAGGTCAAAGTTAGTGTTGACAGAATAATGACCTCTAAATTCTAAAACTGAAGAGAAAATTCCAGTTCTGAGAACCCCAAGCATTGTAAATATAAAGAGAAGTGATATAGGAAAGTCATAATACAACTGACCCGGAAAAAATTTTAGTTTATTAAAATCTTATAAACACAGACAAGACATTGTGGCACTGAGACTGGGATGCCTTCATTCTATATTAGAGTTCCTGTAAGAAAAAGAGGCGCAGAACTGAGAGAAGACAGGGTACAAACTCACAGCCAGACTGAGTTTATTCGGAAAAAATAAACTCGCAGAAGTCGACCAACTGAGAGTGTGCACAGACAGAAGACACGGCAGAGGTCTCGGGAGCTGACCCATTGCCAGCATGCACTTACACTGAATGGTGGCAGAGGGCCCGGACCCCAGGGGCTGGGCCTTTTTATATCTTAAGTGGGGTGGGAGTGGAGGTGGGGGCAGTAGGTGGAGGTGAGCTCCTCCATGCCGGTCTTTCAAGTTTGGCCCACCTGCTTCTGAGTCTGGGAAGAATGCGGGGTGGGGAGGGGGTGAAGACAATAGGGCAAGAGACAGAAATGAGATTCCGAGGCAAGGGATAAATTCTGATTTTATCTCTCTTTTGGGCAATGTGGTAGAATGGCTGAGGTTTATGTCTTTGATCTGTCAGTTCCTGGTTCTAGTACCAGATACTCCACACTTCCAATCTGGCTTTCTGGGAGGCAGTGATGGGCGACCCAACTGCCACTCATGTGGGAAACATAAATGCAGTTCCTGGTCCTGGCTTCAGCCTGGCCTCTCCAAGACTGTGGCAGGTAACTGGGGAGTGAAGCAAGGGCTAGAAGATATCCCCCAAACCCCCCTCTCTCTCTCAGTCTCTGCTGTAAGGCAGAACAGAGAGGAGACATGGTAGGAACTCGCAACCAAAAATGAATTTATTCAAGGGAAATAAATTTGCAAGGGCGGCTGACTGCCAGCGTGCACACAGAGCAAACACGTGGCAGAGAGCAAGAGTTTAGTTACTGGCTGGGTTTATATAGCATTCACCCGGTAAGGGCCATGAGCTGGGGTGTAGCTGAGCTAGCATCTGGCTTGGGCTTTTCAAACTCGGTAGGCTTTCCTCTGTGCAGAGGGTGGGATGGAGTAGAAAATGTGGCAAAGGAACAAGCCTGCCTAAGAATGCAGGGGCTATGTGCTTGCTCTCTCATCTCCCACTTTCCCTATCACTTTTTCTTTTTTTATTTTATTTTATTTATTTATTTATTTTTATTTTTGACAGGAAGAGTGGACAGTGAGAGAGAGACAGAGAGAAAGGTCTTCCTTTTGCTGTTGGTTCACCCTCCAATGGCCGCCGCAGTAGCCGGCGCACCGCGCTGATCTGATGGCAGGAGCCAGGTGCTTCTCCTGGTCTCCCATGGGGTGCAGGGCCCAAGCACTTGGGCCATCCTCCACTGCACTCCCTGGCCACAGCAGAGAGCTGGCCTGGAAGAGGGGCAACCGGGACAGGATCGGTGCCCCGACCAGGACTAGAACCCAGTGTGCTGGCGCCGCAAGGCGGAGGATTAGCCTAGTGAGCCGCGGCGCTGGCCCACTTTTTCTTTTTCTTTTTTTTTTTTTTTCACCTTATTAATAGTGAGACAAACAAGACACACTACAGTCAAAGGGATAGCAACAAGACTGAAAGCTAGCTTTGCAACAGAAAAGGTGAAAACCAGATGAGAACAGACTGATGTTTTGGATGTGCTGAGGGTGGGGGTTAGGTAGATGGACTACCAGCCTCACATTATATGTAAAACTAAAACATTCTTTAAAAGTCAAAGAAAGTTGAAATTTTAATGCAAACATGACTTTAGAAAATGTGTTGCATATTTTCTAAAAGATACTAAAGACACAGCATAAAGTGTCACCAGAGAGAAGTCGTGGGGTTCTTGTCTTCGCGCAAGCAAGGTTCCAGGCATGAGACAGAGAGCAAAGTAGCGAGGTTTTATTTGGGACAGGGCATTTGTCAGAACACAAGGGACAGAGAGAGAGTGCCCAGTCACTCAGACTGTGGGAAAGTGAAGTTACCTGGTTAAATGGAGAGAACACACCTGGCAGGCCAGGCGGGTGTCTCAGAGGAGAGCAGGGAGCTGAGCTCAGCCTTTGTTTAGGCTCCAATTTTTAAGGGGGTCTCTTTTTACCCCATCCCCCTTCTCCTCCAGGACAGAGGGTTTATCAGGCAGGGGGAGCCATGCTGACACCAAAGGTGCCTGCCTTTGAGAAAGGATGTAAAGTTTTATTGCTCAATGTTACCAGGACAGGGAACCTATTTGGTGCTGAGAAGAGAGCTTTCCCATGCGGGAAGGGCTGGGACCAGCCTGGGCAGGACTTTGAAGTGTAGATGCTGGGCTGCTTCCAAAGTGGGCTTCTATAGATGGTTTCCTCAGGCCCCTCTCAGACACACATAGGCTACTTTCTAACTTCCTATCTAACAAAAGGAAATCTTCATAGAGAAGGAAAACCATACTAGCAATGCAAAAAGGAATGAAGAGCAATGAAAGGGGTAAATATATGGGAAGCAAATAAATTATGTCTGAGTATCTAATTGTTTCTTTATAAATATTTCATATATGTACAGTTAGAAAGATGGTGAATTCATCTTTGCAAGAAAAACAGAAAGTAAACCACTATCACTGGACATGGCAGGACAGAAATGGTAAGCCAGCACAGGTGACTTACATTGTGGAAAACAAGAGAGCTACCCAGCCTACATGGGAGTGCTGAAGAGAGGAAAGTATTCCCTGGGGAAAACACACTTGGATGTATCTCAACTGATTCAAACAGTAGAGTGTAAAGAAGCCGTATAGAGAAAATCATATAGTGTGTGTGGAGGGGTGGTATTGAAAAGTCTTTTGAGAAGCCATGTAAACTGATAAATGATCTATTATGCAACCTTCAACTCTATGGATACATTTTTCCAGTCCTATAAATTTATTTTCTGTTTACTGATTTCAGCTTTTAGTTCATTCCTATTAGTCTTATTTAAAAATATCAAGGGAGTTGGACATTTGGCCTAGGGGTAAAAACACTGGTTAAGATTCCTGGGTCAAATATCAGAGTGCCTGGGTTCAAGTCCTAGCTCCCCCTCCAATTCAAGCTTTGCGTTAATGTGTATCTTGGGAAGCAGCAGGTGATGGTTCACATAAATGGGTCACTGTCACTCATGTGGCCGACTGGATTAACTTCCTAGCACCTGGCTCTGGCTTAGCCTAGCCTCAAGCATTGCAGGAATTTTGTGAATAAATTGGCCAATGGAAAGTCTCTTACTGTCTATCTGTCTCTTTCTCTCTCTCTTTATTTTTTCTGTCTTCCTACCTCTCAAATAATAAAAATAACTTTAAGAATAAAATGTAAAATATCAATGGATTGAAAGATTAAGGATGATATAATGTTCAGGAATGGTGCAAAACAGAATTATAACTACCAAAGAATAAGTATGATGATGAAAATTTATTTCAAATCACTTATGCATTTTGTACCTCAATTCGTATACAATATATTTTAGGCCATGAAAAGAGCAAAAATCATTGAAGCAAACAAAAAGTTATAGAGTGAAGATATCCAAAAGTTGAATGATGCATCCATCTAAAAGTAATTTTACTTTCTCCATGATGCTTGCCAAACAGGCCAAGCAATAACTGGTAAATGGAATAATTTTCCTAAATGGATGCTTAAACTTCTTGCCAAATAAAGTAGAATTCTGTTAATTAAAGTTTTAATTGTTCTTGAAAGTGACTGAGAAAGACAATACTTAACCTTTCTAAAGGAATATGCCACCAACATATTTCTCCTCTAGAAGACCATGTAGGAATTACTTATTCGATACCTATTGATTAAATGTGTTAATTCTTATGCAGATTCAAATGATAATTGTGCATCTAATCAATTCTTGCTTGTAGCCTCCATAGGAACAGATGTTTGATCTCTGTTTATGTGAATTTAGGTACAAGCTAAAAAAGTCTTTTATTCTTTTTGTCACTTCAAGGAGGACTGAAGGTTGTTGAGATTATAATTGCTTGTGCTCAGTCTTTTACATCCAGCTCCCTGTGCCTAAAGCTGACAAGGCAAATCTCTCAGTACTTTGTCTCTTACATCAAGAATAAAGAAAAAGAACTGGAGTCAGTTGTCCTTTGTCCTGCTGGTTAAGATACTAGTTAAGATACTCTCATCTATGGTGGAATATTTAAGTTATACACCTAGATCCAGCTTCCTGCTGATGTACATCCTAAGGGTCACAGTGATGGCTGGGGTAATTGGGTTCCTGGCCCCCATGTAGAAGGACTAGAAGGCATACCCAATTGCTGGCTTTAGCACAATGCAGCCCTGGCCATTGTAGTCATTTAGGGACATAATTAGTGAATGGGACCTCACTCTTTCTTTCTTTCTTTCTTTCTTTCTTTCTTTTTTTTTTTTTTTTTACAGTCAGAGTGGATAGTGAGAGAGAGAGAGAGACAGAGAGAAAGGTCTTCCTTTTCCGTTGGTTCACCCTCCAATGGCCAGCTGCGCACCATGCTGACCCGAAGCCAGGAGCCAGGTGCTTCCTCCTGGTCTCCCATGCAGGTGCAAGGCCCAAGGACCTGGGCCATCCTCCACTGCACTCCCAGGCCACAGCAGAGAGCTGGACTGGAAGAGGAGCAACTGGGACAGAATCCGGCGCCCCCACCTGGACTAGAACCCCAGGTGCTGGAGCCGCAGGCAGAGGATTAGCCTATTGAGCCACAGTGCCGGCCTCTTTCTTTCTTTCTTTCTTTGTCTCTTTGTTTATCTGTCTCTCAAATAAAAACAGTACAGACTACTTAAAATTACTCTCTTCTTCAATGTAAGATATATGAATTCCAAACAAGTATAATTTTGTTATTAATCTTTTTACTCTAAGAGGTATCTATTATTTAGTAGATTAAAAATACCATAATTGAAATTATTTTTGAGCTAAATGTACGTTCTATTTGATCAACCATCTGCCCTAAATCTTTTTATTCTTTCCTGTCCCAGAGAATTGAAATGAGCATTCTAAAGTACAAGGAAAAAATTCCTCTTATCAGTCACTCTTAACCCAAAACCAAAAATTGTCAGTTGTATACTTCCTTATCATCTAGGACCTAATTCTTTAAAATCTTTTCATACTAAATAAATGCAATGCTATAATTTTAAGTCATGGAAGATTTACCATAACAATTCACCCAGTAAATAAATTAAAAATAATCTTCTCCTGCATTCTATGTTAATAATCTAATGTATATCTTTTGTACCTTTTTCCATGCTAATTCAAATGAATTCACACACATGTAATATTTGATAACTCTGTTTTTCAAAACAACATGGCATGGAGTAGGCTCTGAAAACTTTCTACATAGATATCAGCAGTTGAAATCTTTGGTATTGCATCTGATCTTAATTTTTTAAAATTCTTTTCTTCCAACTTTAGTAGATGTTCTGATGAGCTGAGCACAGATAAAATGCTCCTTTTTTGTTTATTTATATAAAGGCAACAAATCTAATATATTTTATATATACATTTTTAAAAACATAATGATATTTCCCATCCTACCTGCCATATTTCCCTCATTCTCACCCTCCCTTTCTTATTTTTCTTTGAATTATTGTAATGACATACTTTCAACTTATTTTATAATAACAAGGTTAATTCTCCACTAACTAAATAGTTCACCAAGAAGTAATTAGAAAAATAATCATTCCTCAAGAGTATAGACAAGGGTTATAAGCAATCATCAAATCTCAAAATGTCAATTTCACACATATGCATTAAATTTTTTCTGGACTTTATATATTTGTCACCACAAATCAAAGAAGACATGTGATGTTTGCCTTTTTTTGGAACTGACTTATTTCACTAAACATAATGGTCTCCAGTAGCATACATTTTGTTGTGCAAAACAAGATTTCACTATTGTTTATGACTGAGTGGTATTCCATCCTGTATACATACCACAATTTCTTATCCAGTCATCAGTTGATAGACATTTGGGTCAATTCCATATCTTAGCTATTGTGAATTGAGCAGCTATAAACATAGGGTTCAGATAATTCTTTGACTGTCACTTGACAAACACTTTATCATTGTTACTCAATGCCCAAACTTTCAAATCTTAAAATTGGCAGTAGAACTTGGAGGTAAAATATACAAATGCATATATTTTACCATTTGTCTAGTAGAAGAGAGGTGAAGTTTTATCTCACTTAAACTAAAAGGCAGTCAATACTTCTAAGCAGAACATGGACAGAATCTCATCATATTTTAGTGGAAGATTTTTGTTACAGAAAGGAAAACCCGGAGGTGAAAATATGAGACATTCAGGTTCATGCATCAGGTGTCAAGTCATGATGCCATGAAGCCAGGTTAGGTGCAGTAAAGAAGAGACTTAGATTTTGTCAGGCAGGAAAACTTCAAGGATAAAGCTGAGGCTTCTAGATTCTCAACTGAGATTTTACAGGGGTAAACTGCAACAAGATATGAAACACAGAAATGGAGAGTAATGTTATGCTGGAAATTTGGCCCTGTGTAATTTGTTTTTAAGGCTTCTGTGGGACGCGTAGAGAATGGTGACTTAGAAGAAAAAATGGAAAATTATGTAATTGTTTCTTCATACTCAAAACTTTCCATTTTAGCTTAAATATCTTCCAATTTTGTTTTTATTTGCCAAAATTTATGGCATACAAGATATTACAAAGATTAAACTCAACCAAAGTTACATTTTTGGGACATTTGGACAACTTCCAAGATTTTGCTATCAAAAGGAGGCAGAGAATATTTTAATGACTTTAATTTTTTCCTTTTAAATTACTTCTTTAGAATGTGCATTTCAAGAAGTAAAAACATCAATAAAATGATATGAATATTGAAATTATCTGAAATATTTTTTTAAAAAACTACTTTAGGGGCTGGCGCTGTGGCATAATGGGTAAAGCCATCACCTGCGATGCCGGATCCCATGTGGGTACCTGCTCTAGTCTCAGCTGCTCCACTTCCGACCCAGCTCTCTACTATGTCCTGGGAAAACAGTGGAAGATGGCCCAGGTCCTTGGGCCCCTGCACCCATGTGGGAGACCCGGAAGAGACTCCTGGCTTCAGATTGGCGCAGCTCCGGCCATTGCAGCCAACTGGGGAGTGAGCCAACGGATGGAAGACCACTATCTCTCTTCCTCTCCTTCTTTCTCTGTGTAACTCTGATTTCAAATAAACAAATAAATCTTTAAAAAAATTCTTTATACACACACACATATACACAAACATACATCTAGCGTTGGGCCAGACTGAAGGTAGAAGAGCTCAGTGCAAATCTCCTAAGAGTACGGCAAGGACCCAAGGATTTGAGTCGTCACCTGCTGCTTCCCAGAGTGACCTTTATCAGGAAACTAGAATTAGGAACAGAACCAGGACTCCAAACCAGGCAGTCCACTGTGGGATGCAGGCGTCACACATGGTGTCTTAACATCTGTGCCAAAATGTTCACTCCTATGGTATGTATATTCTTATAATTGTTATACTAGTTTATATGCCAGTCCTCATTGTAGTTATGTATACGAATTATAATATAGGGTTTGGTACTATCTGGGATCTCAGGTATCCAGTGGGGTGCATTGAAAGTAGCCCTTAAGGATACTCACTTGTGTGAGTGTTGTACACAGCCATGCGTCGCTTAAGATGAGAATATGTTCTGAGAAATGTTTCATTAGGTGATTTTTGTCATTACACGAATGGTGTAGGATATGCATGCTAACATAAATTAAGACAACCACAAGGGGCCAGCGCTGTGGCTCAGCGGGTTAACGCCATGGCCGGAAGCGCCAGCATCCCAAATGGGCACCAGTTCTAGTCCCAACTGCTCCACTTCCGATCCAGCTCTCTGCTGTGGCCTGGGAAAGCAGTAGAAGATGGCCCAAGTCCTTGGGCCCCTGAACTCATGTGGGAGACCTGGAAGAAGCTTCTGGCCTCTGGCTTTGGATCGAAACAATTCCAGCAGTTTGCAGCCAATTGGGGAGGAAAAATCGGATGGAAGACCTCTCTCTCTTTGCCTCTCCTCTCTCTGTGTAACTCTGACTTTCAAATAAATAAATAAATCTTTAAAAAAATAAAAAGACAACCACGATATCACCAAATGTTAAAGTCTTGTCATATCATATCCAGTATTTCCAGTCATATCCATCATACACTGAAATGCTATGCAGCATGTATGTGTTGTTACACATTCATGCATACATATTTACATATGTGTGCATATATTCATATGTATTTATATATACATTTTGTTACACTATCACTAGAACTGAGAATCTTCATCTCTACATTAATATCTCTCTGAACACTCTCACCAAGATTTACTTCAGCATAGCCCTGATAAAGGAATCAAGCTACACAGAACCCTATTGCAGAAACAGGGCCTTTTGGCCCTAAAGTCTTTTACTATTTAAATATTGGAGCCTCCTTCTGGAGCATAATTTAGTCTCCAAATAATCTTTGCACATACAGATATCTGTTTCAAGATCAAATAGATTCCAAGAGAAAAATAGAATAAAGCATTTCAGGCATCCTTTTTACTAACCAATTTAGAGCTCCTGTAGCAAAATGATGAATAAGGAAAAAACAAGTGCAAACCAGCAGTTGACCACCTTCAGCTACTGAGAGCCTTATGTTCTTCTTTGCCTCTTCAGGGGCTTCCTCAGAGGCAAATTAGCAAAATCACAGGTGCCTTGTAGAGAAGTGATTAGACTATTCAGAACTCCCTTGTACTCTCAAAGGCAGTTTGGAGTTCACAGAACACTCCACTATGTTGTCAGATTTACAATTGATTCCAGTTTCTAATGTGCAAGTTGTACGATAGACTGCTAGAAAATGAATACCACTTTGACTCAGTATTTGATGCTGAAGAAAAACCATAAGAAGAAAATACACCCACAGCACAAAGACAATCACACTTCTGTTGGTTGGTTTCCAAAATAGAATTCAGGGTGATACATACCAAAAATAAAGGACTGGAGAAAAATGATAATTGTCTCAAGTCTTACTACTACCATAAATACAAGGGTACTTCAGAAAGTTCGTGGGAAATGGGCTTAAAACATACATTTATTTTTACAAAAATTCTGAAGTGCATTATTTGTTCACAATATACATTTCCCCTAGGGCCGGCGCCACGGTTCACTAGCTAATCCTCTGCCTACAGCGCCGGCACCTGGGGTTCAAGTCCAGGTGGGGGCGCCGGATTCTGTCCCGGTTGCTCCTCTTCCAGTCCAGCTCTCTGCTGTGGACTGGAGGGCCGTGGAGGATGGCCCAAGTCCCTGAACCCTGCACCCGCATGGGAGACCAGGAGGAAGCACCTGGCTCCTGGCTTCGGATTGGCGCAGTGCGCCGGCCACAACATGCAGGCCATAGCGACCACTTGGGGGGTGAACCAATGGAAAAAAGAAGACCTTTCTCTCTGTCTCTCTCTCTCTCTCACTGTCTAATTCTGCCTGTCAAATATATATATATATATATATATATATATATATGTATATGTATATAGATTTCCCCTAAATATTCTGAAGGCCTGTAGTACTTCTACCAATTTATTTTCATTTTTCTAACTTTGAATTAAGGTTCACTTCATCTTAGACCTCTTTCTAACTTCCTTAAGTGGTTTTCAGCTTCATGTCTTATTAATCAACTCAGTTTGTTTGTTTGTTGTATGGTACTGGATATTTTGTAAATAGGTATTTATTTGTGCTTATATGTACTTATGTCTCTTCAACTGTCAGCAATCTCCTGAGAGCAAAGACTGTGTGTATTTCTTAGGTAAAACATTTCTAGTTTCTGGCTAAGTAGCTGACACATAGAAGGCATTTAACAAATGTCTGGATAATGAATGAACTACGTGAATAAACCCATAAGCCAAATTCACAGCAACACCAGATTACAGAACACAGTCCATTTCAAAGCTGTTTGTTTAAACACAGAAATGGAAAATAACTATTCATCAGCAACTATCTCAGTCTATCCTGGAGTCATTTTTTGTTTGTTTGTTTGTTTGTTTGTTTGTTTGTTTTTAAGGAATGGCCATGACTCTTAAATTGAAAGAATCACTAGAATCAGAGGTGATGGTCGGCTTTTTTAAGCAATAGTTATACATGCAAGAGAAGACCTGGAACTTGAATGCACACCTTACGGGAAAAGATATTAGAAGGCATTTAGAGAGAATGCAAATCTGATCCTTCCAAAGATGTCTACTGTGAAAGACAGTCAGGGTGATGGAGGTGAAGGTGAAGACACAGATTTAGACACTGAAAGTTGATATACAGTATACAGCCTGTAATTTTCTATGTGTAGCTAAATAACTGTTCAGTTAGTCTAATACTGATTAACTGTCTAATAAATATGATGTTCCCTCCTATTCATCTGTGATATAATTACAGGGATACCTCAAAAGTTCATGGAAAAATAAAAATTAAGATATATTTATTTTGGTGCCCAAAAATTTGTGATCCATGCAGATTCTTCATAGTATATATGTTCCATGAGTTTCCAAAAAGCCCTCAGATACATGAATTATAACTTTTGCAGCAAAATAAATATTTAATTCCATTTTCACAGACTTTTTGAAGTTATATATGACAACAGTTCATGTAAAAATATAGACAGGTTGACTATAAGTAGTGTCCAATCCTTTGAATATACAGGGTCATGAATATAAATAGTGTTGTTTAGATTTAGGTAAGTTAATTCACCTAATTTGAGAGGTACCATTTGAGCTAAAACCTAAAAGACAAGCAAGCAACCTTGTTAAGTCCTGAGGAAAGAGCATTCAGACAATGGCTAATTTTAGAAGTAGATTTGGTGTCTTCTACAAGGTGAAAAATCAGTATGATTTTACCTGTCTGTGACTCAAATACCTGCTGACAGCATCAAATGAAATTAATCACATTTTTTGGTGTGATTTTCCTAGTGTAGATCAAACTGAAGGCTTGAGCAAATTTCAAAGGCAGGCAAACATGGGATATTAGGATCAGAATATTACGATTTGTGGTTTCACTATAATTTTAATATTTTATTTCTAATTAAGTTCTTAAAGACTAAGGGGAGTCTTTATGAAAGCTTTCACCAAACCAGATAAGTAATTCAGAAAAATTTCATTAATGAGCTCCCTCTCTCTTCTGCCTCAATTGTATTTCGAATATACAAAAACAAGAGCAATATAGAATGTATGCCACTAATTTTTCTAACATAAAATTATTTGTTCTCAACTATATTATACTTAATAGAGAATTTTACTAAATTCTTAAAGATATTTTTCTTCAGTCAAATTGTGCAATGATCTTGACTCCAGATCTTATTGCCAATTGACCAGGGATAAAGTATACAGGGATTCTTTGAGATTAGGCTATTTTTGACAATTATTTTTTAGAGTGCTTTTGAAAAGGTGAAAAAGAGGAAAAAAGAAAGTCCCAAAGGCAGTTTAATTCAACTTTTTACTAATGCCTGTGCCAGGTTGACGACTGGGGAGAGATTTAGTCACTGTCAAACAACCCATCAACATGACTATTTGACTTTAAAATTAATTTACTAAGTTTTGAAGAGGTCAGCTCTTGTGACATCTATTGAATGACACGTGTCATAGCTTAAAAGGGTACATTTTGTTAACAATACAGCATAATAGAAGAACTTTGAGCTGAAAGTTGGTATATATGCTCTAGTTAACATAGCAATATGCATCCTGTACTGGATAACTTAAAGATTTATTTCCTCATAATTTTGGAAGTCTTGGCTAGAAGTACAAGATCCATGTGTCAGTGTGGTTGATTTCTTGTGAAGTATGTTTTGAGCTGTCTTATTAATGTGTCCACAGAAGTTCTTTCTTCCAAAGGTCTTATAAAAACACTTATCCTACCAGATTAGATCTCCACCATTTTTACTTCATGTAATCTTAATTATACTCTCCAAGAATGTGTCTTCAACTACAGTCAAATTAGGAATTAAAGATTCAACATAAAAATCAGTGAGGGAGGGGAACACAATTTAACTCATAACATTTGGAAACATGGGCTCTACCCTTGGCTCAGATAAACTGCACATCCTTCCCTCTCTGTGCCCCTTCCTTCCTTTCTTCCCTTCCTCCTTCCTTCCTTCCTTCTGTTCCTCCTCCTATTCTTCTTTCTTCTTATTCTTCGTCTTCTTCATCCTTTTCTTGTTTTTGATGTGTATAAAGAAGTCAAAGTGGATGATTTAAATGTATCTCAAGAAAACACAAAATATCTGGATTTGTCCCTCACAAAATAAATTTAATGTTTACTATTTAATTAGTAAATAAGATATAAAAACCTCTTTGTCTAGAGCTTGAATATTAGGATGGCATATAATGATATGCTACGATATTCAGTATTTGTTTTATTCTAATAAATTGTCATAATCCACAGAGTAATACAACAAAAAGGAAGGTTATATTAAAAGACATTTCACAAACCTATGATCATAAATTCCTCTCAACCTCAAAAATCAGTATGGTAAATATTACATTGCAATGGAATGCCAATAATGCATTCTAAGCTCCAACCTATTTAAACATTTCAGCCACAATATTTGTTGGCATGATCATTCATCATAAAACATTAATCTAGTAAATGCCTAGGGAATTTACAAATGCATACATGTCAAAATGTTAATTAAAATGGATTAAATTTAGTAAAACTATTATTATCCATGCCTGACAATTTAGGCAACGAAAGAATGAGGTCCTGTTCATTCTGCTGCCTAATGAGTAGAATACTGGATTAATTATCAAGAATCACAGACAGATTGTTGTTGTTGGGCCATGATACTTTGAATGTCATATTTCTGGGAACAATGGATTTGAGCTTTAGATGTAATTCTGGGATGCCTGGTTATCAGGCATGACAGGGGTAAGGTTTCATCTGCGATCCAAGGTTGACATGAAAGCACTACATACATTGTAAGGCACAAACTAAAGGCAGAAATGAGACTAATAGACAGAAGAGGAGATGCACGGAAAATTGATGAAAGAGCTGCCAAAACCATTTCCATCATCCCTTTGCCCACAAAATTCAGGTTTTCTCTTGAGATATTTGAAATGTGTTGCTTCAACCTCTGACAAAGAATATTAGGTACAATGATTTTACTGATATATGCTCATGACTTTGCTCCTTCCATTCTGCAAGCTCAGCTTAAGGAGCAAAATGAACAATAACTTTATATACTCAATCATCACCATTTATGAGATGGTTAATCGGTGAAAGTGGCTATAATGAAGAGCCCAAAAGAGGAAAATGTAATTAGCCAGAATCTCTGTATAGTGTCTAATTTGATTTTCTTGGCTTGTTAGCTCAGCTGGTTTTAGCGTGGTGTTAATAAAGTCAAGAATACAAGTTCAATTGCCATATGGACCAGTTAACTACACTCAATTCCATGGCTACTGACCAAAGAGGAACTAGACAATAGAGGATGGATTAGAGAAAAATCTATTATCACCATTGACAACACAAATCCAGAGCATAGCTTCCCAGGGCAAGGTTGCAGTGAAGACGTCATGTAATCATTTAAACCTGGGAAAAAAATCTACAAAGTCCAGAGATGTGGAAATTAATCTAGACTTTCTGATCACAATAATTAGTGTCTTCTGACAAATTAGAGGTTTGCCTGATAAATTTATTATAGTTGTTCTTTAGTTGAGATCTCAGACATCTAAATTCTGATATGACTACAATAGGGATTTGAAGTGAAGTGGATGTGAACTGAGAGAGAAAAGAAGAGTCACCTGCTTCATCACTTACTCCATCTGAAACAAGCCTACCCCATAGCCAGTCCAAAAAATCTTGTGAATAGATTTATGTCTATGAGTTGTGCCCATTTTAAGTCAAGAGAAGGTGAGATTCTATACAAAACCTGTCTTAAACTTATTATAAAATTCCCAAAGACATCTACAAAGCTGATTTATCCCAAGCGAAAATTTGCAGACAATTCTCTTTCCTCCTATGACATAGACACATTTCTTACAACTGAATTCTGTAAACATGCAGCAGTCACTATGTTTAAAAAATGCACATCTGGGCCGGCGACGCGGCTCACTAGGCTAATCCTCCGCCTGCGGCGCTGGCACACCAGGTTCTAGTCCTGGTCGGGGCACCGGATTCTGTTGTGGTTGCCCCTCTTCCAGGCCAGCTCTCTGCTGTGGCCCGGGGGTGCAGTAGAGGATGGCCCAAGTACTTGGGCCCTGCACCTGCATGGGAGACAAGGAGAAGCACCTGGCTCCTGGCTTTGGATCAGCGCGATGCGCCAGCCGCAGCACGCCAGCCGCGGTGGCCATTGGAGGGTGAACTAACGACAAAAGGAAGACCTTCCTCTCTGTCTGTCTCTCTCTCACTGTCCACTCTGCCTATCAAAAAAAAAAAAAATGCACATCTGGATCCGAATTTTATGGCAGCCCCAGAAAAATATAAGAGATGGAATTAATTTAATTTGCTGACCAATCTTCATCATAATGCCACACCAGATAAATAAATCTTCAGTATGACCATCAAGAAAGTTGCCTCTAGTAGAAGGGCTGTGGTGACTTTAAGAATCAAAATTAAGTGCACAGTACAGGTTGCAGGTTACCTGTCCCCTTTTAACCGACACGTGTGTCAACTCACTTTGTGTTGCACTTCTTCACCAACAAGGAAAAGAATACATACTTTTTGTGCTTCCGTTCTTAAGAAAACTAGTGCTCTTTTTCAAAAGTTTTGGGGAAATCCCATGATAAAATTATATTCCTAAAGCTTTCCTGAAGTTTTTGATGACTCTTGAGGTTCTTTATAGGAGGCATGGGACAAATCAAGTACAAACTCCCTTCTCACTCCTTCACGACTTGTGCATTGGTCAGTAACAAGACAGGTAATTCTGTATTTGACATTAGACAAATAAAACGAATGGTTTACTATTGAATTTCTTTGGATGGTCGTGCATTCTAAAGATACACCCCCAAACATTTTTGGAACCCTGCCTTTAATTTTTTTCTCTTAAAAATAGCAGACACAAAAGTGCTTCTAGTGGAAAGTGGAAGAGCAAAGAGACAATTAACAAGTAGTCCACTCAGTTACAGGAAAAATGCCTGAACAGCATTCTGTTATCGTATGATAATAGGGTCATTTATGTGTGTCACAATTTCATTTTCAGCTCTGTGTTCATTTTAATTACTTTCATTTGAATACTCAATCTTAACTTTTTCCCCTACACATACCATGCTAATCAAAAAGCTTGATTCATTAGCATTGCAAAGAGTTACAGCACTTTATCAATACACTAAGTTTTAGCAAGTAATTCCAGTAAAGCAATTGCAAATGCTACACCTAACTATAATGATATTTTAAGTGTCTTAGGAATGTCAGATGAAAACTGTTAAGGAACAGATAAGCATCAATGACAGTTAGTAATAGTGCTCTTATGCCCCCTGTTGGTTTGTTACTTCAGAGTCTGAAATTTAGTCAAAGAAGAATGCTCAGTGCTTTCACTTGAATGCAGTTTAGGTCATATACCGAAAGTACCCACACACACAGACACACACTCATACACACTCTTCATTTTTGCACTCATACAAAATGTATCCCTTTGTTTTCACTTTTTAATTGAAGTTAAAGAATAATATTAAAAGGGAAGGTAAATTTTTCATTTAATATAAAAAATCCACTTATATTTGACATTTGATGAGTGCCTATACCCAATAAATATTTTCTCATGTGATATTAACAGCCTGGTATGGTGCTGTTAGAATAGGGCATAGATTTTTAAACCAAGATGACAACCCTAAATTTGAATCACAGGAGACACTCTTGCTTATCAATAAGATTAACCATAGAAACATGGGTGAGTTATCTTATCTTGAAATATGATGTGGTTGTAATTCTTATTGAACAATATTGTTTTAGGACCAGAAAAATGGTAGTTTATGTGAAGCACCTACTGGAAAAATAATAATAAATGCTAAGTAAATGTTATTTTACCTTTTGTTTCTTATAACTCTGCAATATAAACATTATCTACATCTTATTTTATAGATAAAGCAATTGAGGTTCAGAGAGATGGAAAACTGGCCAAGTTTTTACAGCTAGTAAATAGAAATACTGGCATTAAAACCCAGAACATATTGCCTCCAATACAAATGTTCATCATTTTGTGTTATTGTTTATGGAACTTTATGATAACTCATTGCAATGCAATCAAGTCTATAAGGCTACTCTATCTTGAATTATACCCTATGAAATTTAATAAGCAAAATTCAAAGAAAATAGTAGTGGTTCTCAAATTGTAAGAGTATCTTTGACAGTGTTCTTACAAAGATTTGACTTTTATTATGACAAATAAAATCACTGTCTATTCTAGAAAAAGCATGTAAACAAAACTAGTGTATATGTCAATGGCATAAAAAAGCCTGCATTTGACAGCTATTTACTCTACTTCACATTTTGCTACCAGTTCTCTTATTAGAAGTGATGACTTCCAGGAAAATCTGACAGATTTCTAGGGCTCCTCAATACAAGAATGAAGAGTGATTGTTACAGATTTGGATTACCTCCTGTCCATCTGAAAGTAGAATTAAGAATTCCTGTAGGTCCAGAGGTTTAATTACCAAGTAGTACTGGAAATATTCTCAATACAATCAAGTTACTTAAAATACTGCTAATAAAAACAAAAGGATAAGTGTTTGGTATAGAGGTTTAGATACTTCTTGGGTTGCCTTCGCCTCTTATGGGAGTGCTAGGGTTCAATTCCAGATACTTGCTAATGTGCACCCTCAGAGGTAAACTGTTGATTAGTCAAGGACTTGGGTCCCTGCCACCCACTTAGAAACCCGGATTCACTTCTTGGCTCCTGGCTTCAGCATGGCCTAGCCTTGATTGCTTCAGGCTTTTGGTGAATAAATCCAGTGGATGGAAGATCAATCTCTGTCTCTGTCTCTCTCTCTCTTTGCCCTTCTAATAAATAAACTTTATAAATAAATAAATAACAATAAAATAGACAATTAATACCTAAAAACTTCTTTGTGTTCTTAAGTAAGTAGTTGATTAAACTTTTAGCATAATATAATCAGAAATATATAATTATGTTTTTATCAGTGCTTTAGATGGCAAATCCTTCAAATTTGATTGAATTACATCCATAACATTTTAATTTTTATAACAGAAGAGAAGTGACATGTGTGAACAATTAAACACAAACTTATTTCCATTTCAGGACAATGTGGAGAAGCATAATGATGCAAATATCTGCCCACTCATAGTCATTTCCTGAAGAGATCATAAATCAAAGTTAATTAGTCAGAGGTATCATTTTTTGGATAGGTCTGGAACTTGCACATACGTATTTAATAATGAATAATTGTAGGTCATTTCTTTATTAGCAAAGACATGTGCCATTATAATGGTATTAATCTTCATGGAAAGTGGTAAACTAAGGTTACACAAGTCAATTAAGCTTTGTGAATGGGATAAACTAAAACAAATAATTATATACCAAAAACACCAATAGCATATTGTTCAAAACTGATACATTGAAAAATCATTCTTGTAAATCCATTCATGTACTCATTCATTAAATGAACAATTACTATTTGGTTTTCTATTATGGATACCAAAAGAGTGATCAAGCTTGATTCTGATTAAGCACTTTATAACTAACCAACCTACAGGGAACCAACTCATTTGTTCAAATCTCCCTTATCTGTAAAACTTGCATAAAAATGCCAACTTGATAAGAGTGCTATAGGATTCAAGACAGTCCCTGGTTTAAGATGACTTACAATGATTAAGCCTTTCTTTTTTTCATTTTTAAGATTTATTCATTTATTTGAAAGGCAGCATTACAGAGAGGCAGAGGTAGGGAAAATGAGAGTACTTCCATCCATTGGTTCGCTCCCCAAATGGCCTTAATGAAGCCAGGATCCAGGATCCAGGAGATTCTTCTGGGTATGCCACAGGGGGCAAGGGCCCAAGCACATGGGCCATCTTCTGCTTTCCCAGGCCATAGCAGAGAGCTGGATGGGAAGTGGGGCAGCTGGGACTTGAACCCACGCCAATATGGGATGCTGACTCTGCAAGCGGTGGCTTTACCAACTATGCCATAGCGCCAGCCCCTAGCATTTCTTAATACATACATAATGCGAAAGAAGGAAATACAGCTTAAAAGCACAGAATACTGTTGAAAATTTCTTTTTCTTTTAGTTACCTCAAAACATTTTTGTTGTTGCTTAAATCATTTAATAAAAATAATATCATATCATTGAAAGTGCTTTACTCTCAAAATCACCCTATACGTAGTTGTTCCCAAAGACTGCTCTATATTGCTATACTGAAAGCTGCATTATTTTCATTTGTTTATTCTCATGTATACAAGAGGACTTCAAAAAGGTTGTGAAGAACTGAAATTAAAATACAAGGATTGGGCCGGCAATGTGGTATAGCAGGTAAAGCCTCAGCCGTCAGTGCCGGCATCCCATGTGGGTGTTGGTTCAAGTCCTAGATGCTCCAATTCTGATCCAGCTCTCTGCTATGGCCTGGGAAAGCAGTGGAAGATGGCCCAAGTCCTTGGGCCCCTGCTCCCATGTGGGACACCTGGAGGAAACTCCTGGCTCCTGACTTTGGATTGGCGCAGCTCCGGCCATTGTAGCCAGTTGGGGAGTGAACCAGCAGATGGAAGACTTTTCTCTCTCTCTGCCTCTCCTTCTCTCTCTGGGTAACTCTGACTTTCAAATAAATAAATAAATATTTAAAAGATACAAGGATGAAGAAAGCTGTTTAGAAAAGCAATTAAAATGTTGGTTAGAACCCCTGTGTCTGGTATCAGAGTGCCTGGGTTCCAGTCCTGGCTTAGCTTTCGATTCCAGTTTTGTGCTAATGCACATTCTGCAAGTCAGTGGTGAAAACTGAAGCAGCTGTGTCCCTGCCACCACCATGGAGGACCAAAATTGAGTTGCTGGGTCCCTGCCTTTGCCTCAGTCTAGTTCCTGTCATTTCCCATTTAGGGAGGACATGGAACCTCTCTCCCTCTCTCTCTCTGTCTCATACTCAAATAAATAAATAAGATACAAGAGAATATATTTTGTTGTAAAAACTTTTGAAATCCATGCATCTTATTTATATTCCTTTTCCATGAACTTTTTAAAGACTCATCTTACATAGGTAATTGGAATGCCAATAATTGTAGAGAATGAAAAGGTCTTAAATGATTTTTTTAAATCCTATGATATTCTTAATTTTGTACTTAGATTATCTTTTTAAAACTCAGGAAATGGTTTCAACAGAGTCTTAACCAAAATTTTGTTAAATGTGATCATACTAGTCTTGTTTATGATCCCCTTGACACTTAATCCTATCATTATGATGAATTATAAACTGAAACTGATCACTTGGACTAGTGAGATGACATTGGTACATGCCACCTTGATGGGATTGATTGGAACGCCCTGGCACGTTTCTAACTCTACCATTAGGGGCAAGTCAGATTGAGCATGTGCTGAACTGTACATCTCCTCTCTTTCTTATTCACACTCTTATATTTAACAGGGATCCTCTTTCAGTTAAATTTAAACACCTAAGAATAATTGTGTATTAATGGAAGAGTTCAACCAATAGTATTAAGTAGAACAAAAAACACTAAAAGGAATGAAGTAGTAAGTTGTTCCTCGACAGTCAGGACAAGGGCTGATCAAGTCATTGTTTCCCATAGTGTCCATTTCACTTCACCAGGTTTTCTTTTAGGTGCTCAGTTGGTTGTCACTGATCAGGGAGAACATATGATATTTGTCCCTTTCGGACTGGCTTTATTCATTCAGCATGATGTTTTCCAAATTCAAAGGGGTCACATAAACAAGGCTAGTGTCTGCTAATACTAACTGATATAATTAAAAAGGAGAGAACAATCCAACATGGGAAGCAGGACACACAGCAGACAAGAATGGCAGATGTCCTAAACAGTACTCTGGCATCAGAATCAGCCCTTAAGGCATTCGGATCTAGCTGAAGAGAACCATAAGAGTATTTCAGGCATGGAAAGCCAAGACACTCTGGCAAAAAAAAAAAAAAAAAAAAAAAAAAAAAACATAAATGAAAGATCTCTGTGAGTGAGATCACAGCGAAAAGAATGGGCCATCAAAGAAGGAGGTACCTTTCTCTGAAGGGAGGAATGAACCTCCACTTTGACTATGACCTTGTCTAAATAAGATCGTAGTTGGCAAACTCAAGAGGCTTCCATAGCCTTGGCAACTCAAGAAGAGAGCCATAAATAAGAGTGTCAATGGTTACTGACACCATAAATAAGAGTGTCAATTGTTAAATCAACAACAGAATTCACTGGGCACTTACTCCTCATGTAGGATGTCTGTCTTTAATGTGTTGTACTATATGAACTATATAGTACTATATGTACTATATGAATTAACGGTATAACTACTACTCAAACAGTACTTTATACTTTGTGTTTCTGTGTGGGTGCAAACTGTTGAAATCTTTACTTTGTGTATACTAAATTGATCTTCTCTATATATTATCTTTAGATAATTGAAAATGAATCTTGATGTGAATGTGATGGGGGAGGGAGTAGGAGAAGGGAGGGTTGTGGGTGGGAGGGAGGTTATGGGGGTAAAAAGCCGCTATAATCCAAAAGTTGTACTTTGGAAATTTATATTTATTAAATAAAAGTTAAAAAAATAAAAATAAAAATAAATGTGATCACAGATTGAACAGGATAAAAATATCCCAATAACTTCTTCCCTACAATTGAATCATGGAGAAGTACCTTGAATGTCAGCTGCTTTATTCGGGCCCTCACCCTTATGACAACATGAATCTAATTGACTGGCAATAGTGACAGAATAGGAAGAGGAAAGACGAAGTCAGCCAGAGTTCGTCCATGTGTTTTAGGGCCTTTGAGATTATAGTCCAAATAAGAGTTCCTTCAATGATATCAAAATCTTACCCTCAAGCTCTGATATAAATTTCCCTCTTCCACTCTCTCATGTTTGCCATGCCTTAAAATAATCCCTGAAAAAACAGCTGTCAGAGGCTGTGAGAAAAAGCGCATGAAAGTATCAAATAATTGGAAAATCACAAATAATTAGGAAACATGTACTGCAACTTCCTCAGGAAGGAAACAGACAAACAAATTCAAGCAGAGCTTGGGTGAAGATTATTAGTCAATATTCATGCCATTTTATATGTGTCCATCTGATAAAAGATATTGTTTTGTGATGACAATAAATCTTCAAGATGCTTTGTGTGAAATTTTCATTTCAAAGATTAACAAATTTGAAATGATGCCTTCCTCATCTATGAAAACTTTTGCCTTTAAATATAATCAACATTGAGCCAAAAGAAAACAAAGTTAAGATATCCTTATTTATATGATTGGAGGAGCCGAATAATTGCTTCTAATGAAGAATAGGGAGAAAAGAGTATGGATGTTGGTTCATTTGGGGATGTTGCACACACACATACACACATATACACTGATATGCTAGAAACTTCAAGAACCATGACCATGGCAAACCATTATTTGTTCCATAGCCATGGTCAGGTTAAAAAAAAAATAGAGACATAGGTCCAAATCATCCATCCAAAATAACTTTCATTAAAAAACAATGATTGAAACTTGTAGCAACAGTATGTAAATAAATAACTCTTAACAGGATGCTGCATAGATAAAAGTAGTAAAATAGCTAGAATTCTGTAAGCATCTTCTCTTAGCTTGGCACTGCCCTTAGCAATTTATTTATGTCTTGTCTGCAGATATATTATCTAATGCTCTCCAGAAGAAAGGAAGCAATCATAGGAAAACTCCTCAGGTAACAAAATGGAAGAATAGAAAATTAGAATATCTTGTGCTAGTTTTTATAGTTTATAAATATAAAACAGACATGCTTAACATCAACTTTTACACTTCTTCATTTACCTCAGGATGCTTCCCATTCAACGGCATGGTTTGTCAGTTTGGCTCAGAGATATGATCAGAATGAGCCTCAGTATCCTTTTATAAGTGTTCATTGAATACCGCCATTATTGATTTCTACTCCTTAAATTCCTCAAAATTAATTAGAATTCAAAATACTTCCACACATATGATTTTCCCAAAGTTGCAATAATTATCATTTGTTTTCTTAATTAATCTCAATATTATTTACATCTCTTAGTCACAGAATATTATAAGAAAGCATCTCCTAAGTTTGAATGTGCTTACAAAAGCAATAGTAAAATCCACTTTCAATAATTTTCACTTCATCTTCTCTATAATGAGTTTCCCCACATATTTAAATAGCAAGCTTCAAGATGTTGAGTCAATTAGCTTCTCAAGTTCAGTAATGTGATTGCAATGTATGCAGTGCAAAAAGTTTAATAGGTAATGTGTTATAAAATGAAAGAGGCACGGAGAGAGAGAGAGGACAGAAAAAGTTCACAGTGGTAATAGATTGGTGTTTCTAAACTCTAAAAGGAAAATGATTAGTCTCTGCAAACTTTTATTTTTGTTCCAGCAGGCATATTTTAGCCATGAAATCCCAAGTTTATATTTAACTACAAAGTTCTTTTGACATGCATCAAGTTCAAAGAGAACAATCTATGCCTGGCACAGCAGATTTGAAAACATCCCAATATGATATTAAATGATAATGATCAATTTCTGAGAGCATAGTCAACCTAAATAACCAGATGAATTACATCTGGTTACCTTTTAAAAACATCATACACAGCATATTTTTCTTACCTGGTCCTGTACACAACCATAAAATTGCATTTATAACTAAAATAAAACTGCACAGGGTTTTTACAAGGGTACTTTTTAAAGTTTGTGGAAAAAATGGAATTAAAAGAGTATTTTGGTGCAAAAACATTTAAATCTGTGTGTAATTTTTTATAGTATGGATTTTCCTGAGACTTTCTGAAGTAGTCTTATATGAGTACCTACCTCATAATGAGGGATATCTTCCTTAAGGTTTTGTATTTAAATTCTGTCTCCCACTAGAATTCTATTATAAAATACATTCAAATTGAGGAATAAAACATATTAAAATGTTTTAATAGAGACTGAAAATATAAATGATTATGTAATTACAGGAATATGCCACAATGATTTCCTGACATGATGGCTAAATTTTCTGGGAACAAAGTTTTTAATTGTATTTACTTTCCTCATGCATAAAGAAAGTATTCTGAGTTAGAAAGAGAACAGTGTTTTTCTTTTCAATCACAAAAGAAACAACTGCTTTCCTAGTCAAGCAAGTGATCAAGAAGATTTTATTCGAGAAGCCTAGCCATCAATAAAATACAAGGAATCTTTTGCAACTAAATCTAAGTGATTGTTCTATGCCCTTGTGAATGTACTAATTATGATTAAATAGCTTACCATGCAATGGTTAATTTTTTTTATAGACAGAAGATCAATTTAGTATATAGTAAGTAAAGATTCCAACAGTTTGCACCCACACAGAACATAAAGTGTAAAATATTGTTTGAGTAATAGTTATAGCATTAATTCACATTGGACAACACATTAAGGACAGAGATCCTGCATGAGGAGTAAGTGCACAGTGACTCCTGTTGTTGATTTAACAAATTGACACTCTTGTTTAAGGCGTCAGTAATCTCCCTAGGCTCTTGTCATGAGTTGCCAAGGCTATGAAAGCCTTTTGAGTTTGCCGACTTTGATCTTATTTAGACAAGGTCGTAGTCAAAGTGGAAGTTCTCTCCTCCATGTCTGCACCTTAATGCTTATTGCAGCTCAATTCACAATAGCTAAGACCTGGAATCAACCTAAATGCCCATCAACAGTAGACTGGATAAAGAAGTTATGGGGGCTGGTGCCGTGGCTCAATAGGCTAATCCTCCACCATGCGGCACCGGCACACCGGTTCTAGTCCCAGTTGGGGCACTGGATCCTGTCCCGGTTGCCCCTCTTCCAGGCCAGCTCTCTGCTATGGTCCAGGAATGCAGTGGAGGATGGCCCAGGTGCTTGGGCCCTGCACCCCATGGGAGACCAGGAGAAGCACCTGGCTCCTGGCTTTGGATCAGCGTGGTGCGCCGGCCGCAGCAGCCATTGGAGGGTGAACCAACGGCAAAGGAAGACCTTTCTCTCTGTCTCTCTCTCACTGTCCACTCTGCCTGTCAAAAAAAAAAAAAAGAAGAAGAAGAAGAAGAAGTTATGGGACCTGTACTCTATAGAATACTATACAGCAGTCAAAAATAATGAAATCTGGTCATTTGTAACAAAATGGAGGAATCTGGAAAACATCATGCTAAGTGAATTAAGCCAGTCCCCAAGGGACAAATATATGTTCTCCCTGATAGGTGACAACTAACAGAGCACCAAAAAGGAAACCTGTTGAAGAGAAATGGACACTATGAGAAACAGTGACTTGATCAGCTCTTGTCCTGACTTGATGAACAACTTAATACTTTATCCCTTTCAGTATTTTTGTTGTTGTTGTTCTACTTAATACTATTGGTTGAACTCTGTAATTAACACACAATTGTCTTAGGTGCTTAAATTTAACTGAAAAGGGATCCCTGTTAAATATAAGAGTGGGAATAAGAGAGGGAGGAGATGTATAATTTGGGACATGCTCAAGCTGACTTGCCCCAAATGGTAGAGTTAGAAACGTGCCAGGGGATTCCAATTCAAGCCCTCAAGGTGGCATGTACCAATGCCATCTCACTAGTCAAAGTGATCAATTTCAGCTCACAATTGATCATACTGATATGTCTAAGAATCAAAAGGATCACATAAATAAGACTAATGTCTGCTAATACTAACCGATAGAATTAAAAAGGGAGAGAATTTAATTGAATTTAATCACTACTAGCATCACGTCCCAAGGAAATGTGGTCAGCAGATGAAAGAGACACCTGCACTCCCATGTTTATTAAAGCCCATTCAGAGCACCATAGTAATGGAATCAACTTAGATGTCCATCATCTGATGAATGGGTAAAGAAAATGGAATATTATTCAGCCACAGAATAAAATCCTGAAATTTTCAATAAAATGGATGAACTAGAGATCATCAAACTAAATGAAATAGGCTAGACAGAGGAAGATGAAATTCCATGTTTTCTCATATGTGTGGAAATCATAGATATAAAAATATACAGATGCTTTATTTTTGGTACATACCTATTGATAAATGTTGTCTTCACTGAATTATGCACCTTACATAATAATATAGCTTTTTCCTCATTTCATGATTTTTACCATGTTATGTGATATTAATATACCCATGCCTGCTTCAAAAACAATGGTGTGTGTGCGCAATATTTACATATGAAATAAATATGAGAAAATGTTAGAAAACTGTTAAATCTGTATGCTCATTGAATTCTCCTATACACTTTTCTGTATTATTTGAAGCTTTTTTTTTTTTTTTTTTTGACAGGCAGAGTGGATAGTGAGAGAGAGAGACAGAGAGAAAGGTCTTCCTTTTGCCGTTGGTTCACCCTCCAGTGGCCGCCGCAGTAGGCGCGCTGCGGCTGGCACACTGCTCTGATCCGATGGCAGGAGCCAGGTGCTTATCCTGGTCTCCCATGGGGTGCAGGGCCCAAGGACTTGGGCCATCCTCCACTGCACTGCCTGGCCACAGCAGAGAGCTGGCCTGGAAGAGGGGCAACCAGGACAGGATCGGTGCCCCGACCGGGACTAGAACCCGGTGTGCCAGCGCCGCAAGGCGGAGGATTAGCCTAGTGAGCCGCAGCGCCGGCCTATTAGAAGCATTTTAAAATTAAAAAATCCAGTCTTAAAAAGCAAATAAATATTATAATTCCATGTTAAAAATTATGTAGCTTTATATTAACATATTCTACATTATTGTGTTAAAAATAGTTTTAGCAACGTGCACCTGGCATATATGTCTTACATGTTCAGACATCGTTTTGGCCCTCTCAGTGTGCAAACATCAAACTTCACACCTTCCGTCTTCCTTACTGCACAGAGCTGTGTCATGGCTGCACCTTCTGATGTGCTCAGTCTAAACAATGTCTTCTGGAGTACAGGGGAGGGAAAAGGGAAACATGTTTGATTCATTCCAAGTGTGGACATTTCTAGTCCCTTTAAAAATGCCTGGGGAGGCAATCTGCTTGTAGCCTTAAGGAAAATATTTTCCTCACTGTTAGAAAGAGGCACTTGGGAGGAACTGTCTGTCTTCTTTGCTGGGTTGTGCTACGTCCATTTGTGACATTTGGAATTGCTGAAATCACTATGTGACCATAAGAGTGGACATCATCACAAGCTAAAGAAACACCATCTCACCACTCATTTCCTACAAATGGATTCTGGGAATTAGCAAATGTTCCTTTATGTCAAAAGTCTATTATTGGATATTTTATTAAATGTAGCTGAGACTACGCTACTTGAGAAACAGCATGATTATAATATCATTTTATAGGAAAAAAACATAGCATGTAAAGCATATTTAAATACTCATTAAATAAATGTTTATTTGGGGGAAAATAAAACATAATTAAAATAATACATCTACTTTCAATGTATAGTGGGTTGTTGTATAATACTTGTATTTCTAGATATTTGAGGAACCTCCAGACTGTTACCAGAGTAGTTGTAATAATTTATATTCCAACCAAAAATAATTTATATTTTTCCACATCCTCAACAGCACTTGTCATATTTTTTGACAACATTCATTCTAATTAGAGTGAGGTATTATATCAGTGTGGTTTTAATTTGTGCTTAGTGATGTTGAGGTTTTTTTAATATGCCTGTTGTCCATCTATATGTCTTCTTTTAAGAAATGTATAGTTATATCTATTGTTGTTTTTCAACCAATTTGTTTACATAACTGAGTCGTTTGAGTAATATTATTAATTTCTATTTGGGAATTTATTAATCTTGGAGAGAGAGAGACAGAGAGAGAGAGAGAGGCAGGTCCCATCTACCAACTGGGTCACTCCCACAATACGCACAACAGCAGAGGTTGGGAAAGGGCCAAAGCCAAGAGTTTGAAATATAATCCTGGTCTCCCACATGGGTGATCGGAACTCATTTCCTTATGCCATCATTATTGCCTCCTAGAGTCTTCACTGATGGGAAGCTGAAGTCAGCATCAGAGTCAGGAACTGGACTCAGGTACTCTGATGTGGGATGTGTATATTTAACCCTTAGGCTAAATATCCACTCTCAGAGCCACTTGTATATTCTGGGTATTAACTCCTTCTCATCTGTAAACTTTGTAAACATTTTACCTAACTGTAGGTTGTCACTTTGGTGACAGAAGTGCAGTGCAGAAGCTTTTCAGTTTGAGGTTGTCTTATTTGCCATATCGTCTGCTTCCTGAGATTTTGGACTCTTATTTTTAAAAAAATCACTGATTATTCCAATTTCCTGAAGTTTCTTATAGTAGTTTCATAGTTTTAGATGTTAAATTTTGATCTTGAATTCATGTTAGTTGATTTTTTTATAGGATGAGAAGTATGCATCCAGTTCATTGTTCTGCATTTGGATATCCAATTTTCCTAACACCATTTATTGGAAAGATTGGTATTGCCAATGCGTGGTCTTAGCACCTTTGTCAATGATCAATGGCCTTTAGATGCTCCCATGTTTGATGCAGTATTTTTAATTTTTTAGCTTATTTAAAATTTTTAACTTAATTACATTACAAGGATTTTATTTATTTAAAAGGCAGATTGACAGAGAGAACCAAAGATCTCCCATCTGCTAGTGTACTCCCCAAATGAACACAGAAAGCAGGAAAGTAGTTTCAAAAACGGAGAAGCCAGGGCTTGAACTAGACCTTTAACTTATTTATTTGAGTAGTAAAGTGATAAGGCATGGACAGAGTGCTCTCATCCACTATTCACAATAGCCAAGATAAGGAGGCAACCTCAGTGCTAATCATCCAATGAATGTATCAATAAAATGGAATAGTTGGCCATAAAAGATGAAATATTGTCATTTGCTACAACATGGATAGAACTGGAAGACATGAAGTCAAGAGCAATACGGGACTAGTGCTGGTTCCTCATTTTGGGTGCTGGTTTGAGTCCCAGCTGCTCCACTTCCAAGCCAGCTCCCCTCTAATGCTTCTGGGTAGCAGGGTAGCCTAAATACTTTGGCCCCTGCACCCACATGGGCCCAGCTTCTACCATTGTGGCCATTTGGGAAGTGAACCAGCAGATGGAAGCTATCTCTCTCTCTCTCTCTCTCTCTCTCTCTCTGTCTCTGTAACTCTTCAAATAAATAAATGACTGCTTAAAATTAATTAAATAAAAATAAATTATAAATTAGCCAGGCACAAAAAGACAAGTATTACAAGATATAATTTAAGTGTAGAATCTAAAACTTTGATCTCATGGAAGTTGAGAATATAATGGTGGTTACCAGAGGTTATGGAGAGGATTGAGGAAGGAATGGGAAAACTGAGAGGAAAGGGAAAATCTTGGCCAACGAGTGCTAAATGAAACTTAGGTAAGATTTATATTTTTGCTGCTATGTTGCATAATAGGGTGTCTTTACATAATTATAATATACTTTTAAAATTGCCAGAAGACAGGATTTTGGATATTTTCACCTTATACAAATGATGAATGTTTGAGGAGATATTCTTGCCATGATTTGAAGATTACACAATGTATACATGAATCAAAATCTCACATGGTACCCCATAAATATGCATAATTTTGTGCAAAAATCTTAAAAAATAAGAAAATGATTCTAAAATTTTCATTGTTTATATGTATATAAAACAGATCTATACATATATAGACAAACAACTTCTTAAAGGTTACACACTAAAGGAAAATCATGCTTACCGTAGGGAATGAGGGGAGATATAAAGAATGAGCCATCACATTTTACTTTATTTGGTTAATGTTTGAATTTATTTTACAACAAATATATATTATCTTTATGAATTGAATAATATATGCAAAAATAAAAGTAAATTACTATGTAAAATGAGAAAATAGCATCTTATATTTTTGAATGTTAGTACCTCTTGTTTTTTTCCCAAAAACTGTGTATACCCTATATTAGTTGTGTTTTTCATGAATATGATGAAATATATCTTGCTTAAAATAACACATCCAAGAAGAGTAGGATTGAAGTTTAATTTGTGTAAATATAAATATCTTCAAGTCTCTTTGTCTTATCTGTCACTGTTGCTTCTCTTGTGAGACTGGTCTACCTCTGTGCAAAAAGATCCTGAGCTGTGCTAGTTCTCAACTCCAGAGTCAGATAAATAAAGGCTCTTTACACCCAGTGCATATTTGAAAATATCTTCATAGCTTAGATAATGTGCTCAACCTTTTGGTTAATCTCTGAGCCAGGAAGGAAGGGAAAATGATTGCCTTAATTACAAACTTAAATTCCTGGAGCATCACTGTGGGCAGACTACATGCACATCCTTTGCCCTAGGAGTGAGAGTTCTCTGGTACTTCACAACTGTTGTGTAAGCCTTGAAGGTCTTGTCCATCAAAGAGCATCTTTATGCCCATGGAATCCAGGATGCTGCATCACATGGGAAAAGGAGGGGGTGAGTACGGAGCTTGCTGCAATGTCTAGGCTAAGCCTTGCAAAACTTAGCACTCAAACAGCTTGTCTAACTGGATCTCTATTGTAGCTGCATTAACAAAGAACAACAGACCCAATGCTTTAAACAACAAAAATTAATTTCCTCATATATGTGAAGAGTACAACTCTGATGTCAAGGTTCCTTCACAGTTGGTTTATTCTGAGGGCTATGAGAGAAAGCTCTGTTCAAGGCCTCTCTCCTTGGTTTGTAGATGACTAATCCCTGTATCAACACATGGGTTTCCCTCTGAATGTGTCCGTGCTCATATATACTTTTTCTTTTAAATGAGGAAACCAATCATAGTTGATTATGGCTTACACAAATGACAATATTTTAACTCACTCGCCTGTTTAAGAACTCCATGTCAAAATATTGTCACCTTCTGAGATACTGAGGGTTAAGATTTCAACATCTATGCTTCAGGATAACCCAACTCAGCTTATAATAGTAAGTAAGGAGAATAATCATGTGGGATTATACACCAACATAAAAATTTATACTCACTCCAAGTGACATTTAATAAAGATGGAAATGAAAATCACAGAGTTTGAAATAAAGATATGATAAATGCTGGCTTTAATTCCTACTATGGATCAGGTAATGAGAGCTATTTCTCTAAATTCAATGGTAAATAATCCAGATAAACCTGCTACATTAGTGAGTATGGGTAATATCAGGATGGGCCTTATAGTTAAAATGCCAGTTGAAAAATCTACATTGGATATCAAAGTGCCTGGGTTTGATTTTTGGCTCCAGCTCCTGACTCTAGCTTCCTGATAATGCAGATCCAGGGAGACAGCATTGATGCCTCAAGTATTTGGGATCCCTGAGACTCTCTGTCTGTCTGTATCTCTAAGTCTCTTTGCCTATGAAACAAATAAAACATTTTTGAAATAAAGCAAAATAATTTATCAAAGATCACAAAGAAAAATGACAACGCTAGAAATGGAATAAGTGTTGTTTATCATAGTCTGGAGTAGCATCAGCCATGTCTTCAGAGTGTGATCAAGAGTTTTAAAATTACTTTTTCAAATAAATGTTTATCATTCAATATTAATAAACATCAACCAATCATACTTGTAAAGAAATAGTTAAGAAGTTACAGAATTACACCATTTTTCATATACCATCTCCATATACAGATCTGTTTTGCACCTGTCTGATGGGTGGTTTTGTGTTTGCCTTTTTATTAAGGCACTCTGGGTAATCTTGAGTCTCAGACATCATCATCATTACCATCTCATTATCTGCATATCAAATCACTAAATTACTTATTACAATTTATGAAACTATGTAATCCATATTTTGAGCCATGGGAAAGAGGCCTAGAAAAAAGAAATCACTCAGCTAATTTCATGCAAGAGTTTTGATTGGATGAAGCAGTTCCCAAACTGAGACTGAATCCATGTCTGATACATTTTAAATCAGAGAGAAGCATGTGATTAGTGGTGGTTTGCTTGCTTGCTAATTCCTGTTATAATTTATTCTGAAGTCATTTATTCTATATTCTTTTTATTCCCAATGACTTCAAAATTTTTCATATCATTTCTATAATTTATGTAGGTGGGTAAGTCAACTGCACTACCCACAAGAAGAAAAATTTGCTTTTAAAAATATACATTACATAAGTGTTGTCATGATTGTTTTTCCTTCTTAAATCAGAGAAGTCCTGTATTTACAAATAAAGAGTGTTCATGAGATATACCAAGAGTCAAATAACTGAAGAACCTTCCTGGACCTGACAGAATGCTTCAGTAAAAATCATTGGGATATAAGTGTGTGCATTCTTAGCTGAAAGCAGTAGCTAATCAGATATTTCCAGTTTTAAATCTTGTGACATTGTCACCTAAGGTTTCATCAAAAAGTTTCATAGTTATATGTAGAGGTGCTGTGATACAAAATTTTATATTGGAAATGGATGATGAAAATAATTATATTTCTCATTTTACTTTTTTGAATGGTCTATTCCATTTCTAGCAGATGATTCTAGCTCCTAGAGAAGCAATTAAAAATACTGATCTTTTGCCGCTAGAAATAGTTTCTCAAATAAAACAGATGGGGATGTATAGTGATGATTGGTGCTGGAATGTGTACTCTTAAAATATCCTTCTGAATCTACCTGATGACATGGAAGGTTTGTAAGCAGTCTTATAAACCATCACTGTAGCAAATATTTTTTTAAGAAATCATTGCAGGGATACTTTATAATCAAAGAAACACTCTGCTCCTGCACACAAAATCCCATTTGGTGAGATTGACATTTCTAGGTCTTTGCCAACCACAACATCGTAAGAGTAGATTATATTTAAAACCATCATCAGATTAGATTTGGGAATCGTTTTTCAACTATGCTATCTCTAACCACTTGTAACAATTATAACCTTAAGAAAGTCATTCAGACATTCTAGTACTTCACATTCCTTTTCTGTAAAATGGACAATAATAATAATTATAGTGTAATTATAGTGTAAAAGCAATCTTTCAGAACTGTGGAGGCTGAAAAGTCATGTAAATGTGAGACATTTCAAAAGCTTCATCCTTTCCCTTGTGAATGACCTGCTACCACTCACTGAAAGCACTAAATCTTTCTTGCCTCGGAGGTCTTCTGAAGTTCCCTGGTTAACATTTAACTTTCTCATCACTATGCAGCCCTAATACTTGCTAAATTCTGTACTGTGGAGCTTTGCCTTCTGTTTTGTTGTGACTGTGTACATTCAGTCAGCACCACTAGATTGTAGCCATCTTGAAAGTGGAGATTTTTTTCTTATCATCTGGGTGATTCTTGTTGTAGAGAACATAACAAAGTTCTATATATAAAATATATGAAATCTTTACTTAGTATATACCAAGTTGATCTTCTGTATATAAAGATGATTGAAAATGAATCTTGATGAGGAATGGGATGGGAGAGAGTGGGAGATGGGATGGTTGCGGGTGGGAGGGAGGTTATGGGGGAAAAAGTCACTATAATCCAAAAGTTGTATTTTGGAAATTTATATTTATTAAATAAAAGTTTAAAAAAATAAAAAATGAAGCATATGCAGTAAGACTTCAACAAATATTTATTTAATTGCATTGGTGAAAGCCTCAGGCTGTGAGACTGCATTCAGCGACCACCTTTCCATTTTTATTCCTATGCTAAGAATATTGGCAATATTTCTTTGCTACTTTGTATCATGGGAAGATTATTTTTGAAATAAAAATGAAAATACTTTAATCATTTTAAAATGTTTGTTTAAAATGTTTTCAAGTAGATTGTCATCTACTTGAAAGGTAGAGTGACAAAGAAGGAGAAAGACAGATCTTCCTTCTTCTCATTCACTCTTTGATGCCCACAACATTTGGGGCTGGATAGGCTGAAGCCAGGAATATGGAACTCCAGCAGGAGGTCCCATGTGGGAGGCAGGTGCCCAGGCACTTGAGTCATCATCTCCTTCCTCCCAGGATGCATTAGCAGGATGCTGAATTGAAAACAATGTTTCCAGGATTTGAATCAGCATTTTTAATTAATTAATTTTTTAAAGATTACAACTTTAATAAGCACAATTTTAGGAAAATAGTCTTCCCACAATACTTGCCTTCCCACCTACACTCCCACCCCTCCTCCTCCTCCTTTGCCCCTTCCAGTCCCATTCTCCATTAAGGTTTATTTTCAACTAACTTTGTACACAGAATGCCAACTCCATACTAAATAAAGATTTCAGTAATTTGCACATGCATGCACTCACAAAAAAAAAAAAAAAAACAACAACTGAGAACTAGTTTTACAGTTAACTCTCATAACACAACTCATTGAGGACAGAGATCCTGCACCAGGAGTTAGCACACAGTGACTCCAGTTGTTTTTTGTTTTTTGTTTTTTGTTTTTTTCTTTTTTTCTTTTTAATGATTAACACTCTTATGCATGATGTCATTGACCACTTGAGGCTCTTGCCATGAGCTGCCAAGGCTATGGAAGACTTTTGAATCCACAAACTCTGTCAGTATTTAGACAAGGCCATAAGCAAAGTGGAAGTTCTCTTCTCACTTTAGAGAAAGGTACCTCCTTCTTTGATGACCATTTCTTTCTACTGGGGTCTCACTCACAGAGATCCTTCATGTAGAACCTTTTTTTGCCACAATGTCTTGGCTTTCCGAGCTTGAAATGCTGTCATGGGCTTTTCAGCCAGCCAGGGTTGAATCAGACTTAAGGACTGATTCTGAGGTCAGAGTGTTACTTAAAGTAATTGTTATTCTATGAGTCTGCTGTGTGGACTGCTCCCTATTTGAATAAACATTTGAACATGTGATATGGGCTCCCCACGTGGTGCCTTAAGCTGCTACACCACAACAACTGCCCCAAAGGTAAAATGTTTTGAGTCCATTCCTTTCCATATGTCAGACTGTTCTAAGCTACACAAGAATTTAAAGAAAAAAAATAATACAAGGAAACTATTCAGACAGCTCTCATGGTGTGGCTTGTTCTATACACTGTGCATCTAGTAATATCCTTGAGAAAAATCTTCCAATGTTGGGGCTGATGCTGTGGTGTAGAATCTCACTTGCACACTGGCTTGAGTCCTGGCTGCTCCACTTCTGATCCAGTTCCATGCTAGTGTGCCTGGGAAATCAGCAGAAGATGACTCAAGTCCTTGGGTCCCTGCCCCAATGTGAGGGACAAGGAAGGATCTCTTGGCTCCTGACCTCAGCCTCACCCTGTCGGATATTGCGGCCATTTAGGAAGTAAATTAGTTTATGGAAGATCTATCTCTTTCTCTCTCTCTCTTTCTCTGTCTCTCCCTCTCTCTCTTTGTAACTCTGCCTTTCAAATAAATAAAATAAATATTTAAAAAATTGCAATAGCATTTAACATATTTAAGAGAAAACACTACATTTTTAGTGACTATGCACTCATATTTCTTAATCTGATATTTTCTAATTGCACCAAAGCTATGACATGGAAACAATAGAATAATATTCACTATTGCAACTTTTTGCAAAAATTTATTCTTTAGATTATAGATAGATTTATCATTGCTTATCAAAAATGCTTCTCTTTTTGATTAAGAGTTGTCATTTTAAATTTTTAGTTCTGTAAACATAACGGATATTCACAAAAATAAATCTTTATGCCTTCTTTTTGCTTGCTATTAGATGGTTTCTTTGTAGCTACACCTACAATGTATTACCACACAAAAATTCTAGAACTCCTTTTAACTAACCAAGAAGAGTTACAAATAACCTAGAATATAGCAACTATCATGTCAAAATGGAAAATCATAACAAATTTAAGTTACAGAGCTTTGACAAGAGGACCCCTCCACTGAGCAGTTTGGGTACAATATAAAGACTCAAATGAATACCATAGTTACTATCATTATCAAATCAATAACCTATTGAAAGAAAGATATTATTTCTGTAACAGACATGTCTAGTTCTTTCTCTCCATTTCCACACAAATGATCATAGTAGCACATACACTAGTTGTTACAAACAAGTGGTTTAGTGGTTTTAAGGATAGAATGCAGAAACAAAGAAAGAAAGCACTGAAATTTCAATAGAGAAAATCAATAATGAGAAAGACATGGGAATCAAAAAACCAAGGACCAATACAAGAAGGGAGATAAATAGCATCACCAAGAGCACATAACAAAAACTTGGGGGACAGCTTGGTTGCAGGCAAACAGTAGTTTCTGGGTTATCATCAGGAGAAAGAAAAACTGGAAGAATGGATTATCAAATAGGTTCAGCTTTGCAGAAAACTAGACTGTGATTTGCCAAGCAAATCAAGTAAAATAGAAAATCAGATTACAATAGAAGTCATTTTAACAGTAATATTTTCAATAAAAATTAACAGGTAGGTGAGTTGAAAATAGTTGCCAATGGAAATTGGCCTAGGACAGAATGCCATTTGTCATTATTGAACTGTTGTTTTGTATTTGGAACTTTGAATATGTAAAAATAAAATGAAAACATAAACAAGTGGGTCTATTACATCTTTTGTATTTATAGAAGAATTAGACTACTCAAGAAAGGACATTTTTCAAAAGCCAGCCTGGATGTGTAAAACAGAGAAGATGCTTATCAAAATAGCTAAGCATGATAGGTACTTTGTGACATAATTGTAATTATTAGCCCTTGTTTATACTCCTGTGGAGCTGTAGTCTTCCTACTTTTTATATGTTATGGTTAGTGGTGAACTAATTCTGTGATTATAGAGTGGATTAAAATTATGTTTTTGTAAAAATAAATGAAAGGAAATGAAGTGAATGAAGGAGGGGATTTGGGGAGTGAGAGGAGGAGGGAGAGAAGTATGGTTATCTTCTTAAAACTGTATCTACGAAATACATGAAATCTGTTCTCTTTAAATTAATAAAGAGAAAAAGAAAAAAGTTCATTGAAAGTGTGTGTTATGGAAAAACTATGTGTGGATTTCAAAAATTTTTGTACCAAAACCAATTTATCTTTTAATTCCATTTTATATTAACTTTTTGAAGTATCCTTGCAATATAATAGTACAACCAGAATATTGACATTGGTACAAGTCAGTGATCTTATTCAGATTCCCAACTTCTATTTGAATTCATGTGTATTAAGTTCTACACAATTTGACATGTGTGCAAATCCGGGGTCTACGACTCAGTCAATAGAGTGAACACTTCCAACACCAGAAGAATCTCCAGTTTTGCTTCTTTATAACCACATCCACTTCCCTCCAGTTCCTCCCTTCCCCCTGAAGAGTCTCTGAACATCAACAAAGGTAGGTGGATACTCTTTTTCTAAAATTTTATCATTTCAAAATGTTGTATAAATAGAATCAAGCAATCAAAACAATATGAAACCTTTGAGACTGGATTACTTCAATCTATAATTTCCTAGAGACTCATCCACCTTGTTGCCTACATCAGTAGTTTGGTTGCTATAAAATACCAAGTAATATTCCATGGAAAGGCTAGAGCATAGTTTGACCATCCACTTTTTAAAGAATATCGGGACTGACCACAGTTCAGGGATATTATAAGTAAAGTTGCTATGAACAGTTGTGCACAGTAAAATTAATAATCATAATAGCTGGGGAACACTGTGGATGTTAATCCCCATTCTGATCCTAAGAGCAATCCCATTAAGCCCACCAATACATCTAAGCAGTTTGGGCCATCAGCATTTGTGAATGTGGAAAATCGCTCTACAAAGAAAGCATCTGAAATGAGACATGACAGAGAACTCATTCCTTATCACTTTCAGATACCGGAATGAGATAATTCTCTATACCTTCCTCAGAAGGTAGATATTCTCACCTTCTGTTAACAGATGTCAAGATAAGAGTGAGATAGATTTAAAATAAATAAATAAAAGGATCGAAAAGTTCAACTAAGATCTGCTTGCAAGTTGCTGATTTTGCCCTGAGCCAAGCAGTTACGTTCTTGCGAAGAAAGCAGATGATTCTACCACAATTCTGACCTCTGGTGGTAAGAAGTTGACATAGGGATAAAATTCTAGATATTTGTAGGGCTTCACAAAATATTTTGTTCTTACAAAATAACCTTAGAAATGAAATAAGGAAGGCATTATTGTCTACAACTTCTTAATATGAAAGCCAAGACCTGTCCAAGATCGCACTGCTGGTTACAAGCAGAGTGAAAACTAACAACGATACTAAACATTAGGGTGGCTCATGTTGGAGCAATCACATCCAATGGAAGAAAATAATCCATCTGCCTGAACCCTCCAAGCGTGAGTTGCTCAGACAGAGCCTATGGCTTGGAGGAATTCGTGCTCCACTGTATTTGAAAAGTAACTCTGTACCAAATTTGGTAAGGTTTTTGTCTAAGCATTTCACCTTTTCTTCCCTTACAATGAAAATCAAGGTATAAAGATGAGTACAGCAGTACTCATTTCTTAGGAACCTTCACATACTGTATTCCAGTTTACCCACCTAACAATTCCATGGGACCAGAACTACCAAATGGATACATGGAAGAGTTGAATTTCTCTTTATGGGGTTGCCATGATTCATAATGTGAAGACATATTAATCTATTGCTGTCATAAATAAAAAATAATTAAAATTTATTTATTTTTACTTTGTTTTGAAATCCATGGAGGACAAGAACAAGAATAAGAGATGGAAAGAGAGAGAGGAGTGAGAGATCATCCATCCATTCCCAAATGCCTTCAAGAGCTGGGGTCAGGTCAGTCCAAAGTCAGAAGCCCAGAACTCAATTCAGGCCTTCCATGTGGGTGACAGGGACCCACATACTTTAGCCATCACCTCCTTGCCTTCCAGAGTGTGCATTTGCAGGAAACTGGGTTTAAATAGGCAGTGGGACTGAAACCCAGGCACTTCAATATGAGATAAAAGTATTTCAAACTGTTTTAACCACTGTGCCAAGCACCAATCACTATCATATGATTTAAATATAGATCTCAAATTGCAAATAGAAAGAAAGGATTGTTATAATGTTTTAAGAACTGTAAGCAATTTAGATTGATTCTGCACCAATTTAAAATGTAAACTACTCTTCTCCCTCCTAAGATAAGAAAGGCAGTGTCAATCATTTAAAATGTCTATGATATTCTTATGCAATTTATGTTAGGGTATTCAAGAAACATGTCATGATTTCAATAAATTTAAATCTATGAATTCAGTCATCACAGGAATCTTATGATATCCTTAACAATGATTTAAACATGAAGAAGCTGAGTCATGATTACAGAGATTTCACGTAACTTGCCCAAGTTTCCACAGACAGTAATAATAAAACTAGAATTCAAATAGACATTCAGAAAAAAAAATCTTTTAACCACCATCGCCATCTTCTGCCATTTTTCTCTATGAAGAATGTGGAAAGTACGTGCCAACAATTTATCCTTCAAACTGCTTTTTGTACTTTCTTTTCTCCCCTGTGTGTTTCTCCTTGCTTCAGTACATGCATGCATGCATGGTGCAGCTGAAGGCATCAGCTTTATAAAACACAGATCTAGACACACAACTCAATTGTGCAGAAGTAATTTAATGTCTCTTCCAAAACTAATTATTTAATACGTAAAAATTTATTTCACTATCTGACCAAACAGCCCTCTGCCTTGTTCCGTCCTTTTGAGAAATGGTGCCATTCTCTGTTCCAAGCCCAAATGAGGGCAGTGCGGTGCACAATTATACACGCAGCAGATTGAGGACCTATTCTGTTCTAATGGTGGACTGGGGACTAATAGATCTGAAGATTTTCCAGCTCAAAACTTCACTTTGATTGTATTACAGGAAATATACAGAGCCCTCTTTTGTCCTCTAGCGAGGCGAAGGTTGGCTGTCTCTACATAATACAATTCAGAGTCCTAATGAGTTTTAAATAAATTTAGATTAACTCTCCCAATTAACTGGATCCATGAAACCAGTTGTAAACAAGTTTTCCTATCATATATTTCCAAAAGGCACGCTCGTGTGTTTCTTATAACAGGAGCAAGTCCAGTAACTATGGAGTACCAAGTCCTCCGCATGTTGCTAAACTGTTACCTACCATTGGCCTTCACTGCAAATCCACGAAGAAGATATCATTATTCCCATTCTTTGTATAAGAAAAACTAAAGTTCTAAATTTCTAAGCAAACATAGAGAAACGACTTAAAGTGCCAGATAATGTTATTACCAATTAATAGTCTCTTGGAGACTTTCTTTCATCTGAAGCAAACATCCTTATCACAAAATTGGATGTTATAATATTAAGGCAACAAAATATCTTCCAAATGGAAGGCATCTAAAAGTGCTGAGGTAAACATCTGTATTTTAAGCAAGCTAGAGATTTGCTATTAATAATTGACAGATCAAGTAATTTTACTGTTTAATAATTTAATTTGGATTGCATTTATGTCTTCAGAATTTTCTATTTTTGTTGCACAGTTCTGCAGTCTTTTACAGACTATTTCTGTGCACAAAACAGGCATGGGGTTTTTCAAAATGTGCAAGGGAAAGCACCCCCCTACCTGTTATTTAAACCAGTATGTTCTAAAAGCATCTCTCTTTCTCTTTGATGCTACACTGCGGTGTATCTCATAGAACAACCTTTTTAAAAATCTTCAATTTCTCTGGTCAAAGATTAGAGTATTTGATGTCATATATAGACAATAAAATCCTTTTTATCTCAGTGGTATTTCATTATACTTTGTGGCTTAGAAACAAAACGGGCTTAAAGTCAAGCCAAGACACATCTTTAAGATGGCTATGATAATGCTAATATGCCCTTTAAAATTGAGGCCATCTGGGAAATTGAAGGGGTGACAAGTGGAACCAACTTGCATCAAACTGGCATGACACCAGACATTGGCATGGCCTAAGTGACAGCTGCAGCATCTGGAGAGAGCTTGATAAGAAAATCCTGTTATAATACCGAGCTGGTTTTCCTTAAATTACATCTTATATGATTTCATAGGTGCCACATTTTATTTTAGAACAAAACACATTCCTTTTTGAAACTGAAATACTCTTGTCCTTAAGCAAATGTGAAGGAAGTGGTATTTGGCTGTCCTTTGGCAAAAGGAAAACCCATGTATATTTAATTAGCCCCTTTACCTGAGGGATTTTTGTTATGAGAACAGTGTGAGACTATAACTTTGAGTAGCAATGTAAATGCTATCGGAGCCTTCAGAGAAAAGGGTTCTACAAAAGAGCTGCTGTCTGTGATAGTTGTTACAGCACACTGAGAACTCTTGGGTGACAAGTAGTTGAAGTAGCAACTGATTTCACTCCCAACTGAGTGTCGGTTTAGAACAGGAAGTCAAGAAGGTGACTACCCAGGGGTTCTGACCTATTTAGGATGATAGAGGGTCCCCCACACCAGCTTCATAGCAGGTGGGAAATAACCTTGGCTAAGCCCATTCTCTTGCCTCTGCACCTTGCAGCTTCAACCTGGGACTTTGTCCCAGGAGATGCTTCCCTTACCAAAATCTCTCCTCCAGAGCACAAAAATGACAAAGCATCTCTTCTGTATTCTTCATGCATTCAGTACATATTTATTAAATATCCACTCTTCGACAAGTACTGTATTTGTGTGATTTGGGCTTCTAGAAGATAAAATGAATGGGATATGGACTCTCCCTCTGGACACAGACAAATTAGAAAAAAGTTAGCCATGTAAACAAATAGTTCCAATATGACTACAGCATGGTAAAAGCTACAATAGAAACACATGCAAGGAATTACCAATAACGCAACCCCTCTTGACTTTCCCACCATGTGGAAGATGCATGCTCTCATGTTTTAAAATGGCTGAAATCTCTTATTCTAATTTTAGGGAGATTCTTTAACAGTAGGAAAGTAGCTATGACCTCTGACTCTAAATTTTGGCTGATCCTCTGGAAACATTAATATTTGATCTGTCACTTTTATAAAATAGCCCAAACTCAGAAATTAGGAGATATGCAATCTTAAAAGGAAATGAAAAATGAACCTGGAAAACTTCTAGTCAGTGATGTGACATCTTGTACACGTTTTCAAAAATCACGAACCTAGTCAGAAGAGCAAAATTATGCTGTTTGGAATACATAAGTGAAATATACAAAAAAAGCCCAATGAATACAGGTTTAGGATATGATCATTACATTCAGAGAGAGATGCTAAGCCAGGAAACCAGTGTAATACAGAGAAGGCTAAAAATAAATTCTCAGAGATAGCATTTTGGATATGGCAACAAATGATCTGCCACTGGCAAAAGCCAGGACAACAATGATCTCTGAAACAATAATAATAATTAATGTCAGTATCAAAGGCACATTGTTGTTCAGTGAACCACAAGTGTAGATAACTGATGGTTTGTGAGTCATTTATCATAAAGGCCATGTGAAGATCTCAGAAAAAGCCAGCTTCAGAGGTGGACATTACCTTCTGCCCTCTGTGTATTTTGCTTTCTGCCATCTTGACAAACCTTAGACCCAAGTTTAAACACATTTCCGTATGCTATATATTCTGGATTTCAAGAAAGCTTAATGCTGCTTGCTCAATTACATATCTGATCCAAAAAATATAGCACGGACGTTGGACTGGGTTCTGAAAATAAAACTGCTATCCTACTGCTGCCCTACACCACCAATATAAGAAGACCCCTCTGGATTCTAGGTACTATACAGGTATTCATAAAAGTATTCACAGGCCATTTCCTAGACCCTTGATTTACAGGTCTAATATTTAAATCAATTTCACTAATTGCTGAGTAGGAATACTCTCCTATAAACTGTGTATCATTTACTGCAGTAATTCATTTATCTTAGTTTGTCATGACTGGCAATTACACATTTTACTTTTAACTAATACTTTTTTTCTACCCTATGGTTTTGAAAAAGAGAAAATCAGATACAAAGAGAAACAAAGAGGCTTCTAGCCACCCAGCCAATTTTCATAAATTCCTGCTAATAAATCTTGCTTCTGACTTTAATTAGGGTGTCTAGTAGTTCTTGCATTTTGTCAGTTAGTATAAACATTCCATCTCTTTGCCACTAGGGGGCTATTATACTCTCCAGTGCTTGGATTACAATGCACACTGAGAAAATGAAATTCTTGGCACCCAACATTTTCCCTAGCTCTCATTGTTCCTAGATTTTTTCTTTGTTATTTTTATTTTGTATTGTGGTATCATACTGTTATGCCATCAGTGCAACAGCTATGTTGTAACAAAGGAACCTGAAAGGTACCACACAGTGGCCAAGAAGGAAAGTAGCATCAGCTGAGTTGGGGATATTATCCAGAATCCTTATCATCTCATCTATTCTTTTGTCCTGAGCCAATTACACCCTGCCTGAGCTTATGACTGGCTTCCTCTCTTCACCAAGCTAAATGCATATTACATGACTCCACCAATTTTAGCTGGTTGTATCCCCAGGCAGATTCACATATTATTTGTTCCTTTGGATGAATGGCCATTCAGCAATCATTACCCAGTGCTTTAGCAGTGCCTCAGGACAGGAATCACATCCAGAAATAAGTATGGACATCCCACACACTGCCAGCTGTTTATTCACTACTTGATTATGATACTGCTTGCTCCAATCTACCATTCTAATGCTAAAACTGTTTAGTCATTTTAATGGGAAGGAGAAAGCAAAACCTCTCTGGCTTGATCACATACACATGCATGCATATGAGTGCTGATTATCTACTGTAGATTTTACATATATTCAATTTTAAGGGTGGTAGATATTGTTTGTTGTCTAACTTATAATAATTCCCAATTTCTCTCTTTTCCAATAGACCCAAATTCTCTTCTGTTATTAGGTTACTATAACCTCTATAAAGCTGAAAGATTCCCAAGACCCCTAGAAGGAATTCTATTTGGCAGGCCAGTCATGATGGCTTCATTCATCCTAATTGTGAGTATTTGAGTCACAGGGATATGATATAATTCTAGTCCATGGAAGTGGAAGGATTTGTTGTGAGGCTTTTAAGAAAGAATTGCTGGTCAAGAAAATGAGCAGTGCAGGAGGAAAATCTTCTGTTCTTCATTATAGGTCATCAAGTCTGTCTGTGATACCTGGATATGCTGCAGCTCCCAAGTAACCATGAGGAGCTCACCAACAAGCAGAACAAGGCAGAGTGGAAAATATACATCATACCAGCAATAAGGCCCCTGAACAACTGCATTAGCAAAGTGTGGATACTCCTTGTCTCTGGTTTTCTTATGATATAAGATCATACCTGAACTATTTTGAGTCACTAGCTGAGTTTTCTTTCTTTCTTTCTTTCTTTCTTTCTTTCTTTCTTTCTTTCTTTCTTTCTTTCTTTCTTTCTTTCTTTCTTTCTCTCTCTCTCTCTCTCTCTCTCTCTCTCTCTCTCTCTTTCTTTCTTTCTTTCTTTTTTTGACAGGCAGAGTGGATAGTGAGAGAGAGACAGAGAGAAAGGTCTTCCTTTTTGCCGTTGGTTCATCCTCCAATGGCTGCTACGGCCAGCGCATCGTGCTGATCCGAAGCCAGGAGCCAGGTGCTTCTACTGGTCTCCCATGCAGGTGCAGGGCCCAAGCACTTGGGCCATCCTCCACTGCCTTCCCGGGCCATAGCAGAGAGCTGGCCTGGAAGAGGGGCAACTGGGACAGAATCCGGCGCCCCAATCGGGACTAGAACCCAGTGTGCCAGCGCCGCAAGGTGGAGGATTAGCCTGTTAAGCCACGGCGCCGACCCACTAGCTGAATTTTCTATTACTTGCCACTATAAAAATTCAAGAAGACATAGCTCACATTTCTAATTCATAATAAGTTATTTTCCTATTAGCAGAAATTCAAAGTACAGCAATTCTTGGAATAATAGAACTAGAAGTAGATTGTCTACTTCTATTTTATTAACTGAAGACTATGCCTATGTCTCTCTGCTATTATGACAGCAGAATCTTTTTAAAAAAAAAATCTTACTCATGATAATATTTTATCAAATCATGGAAAGATAGCTAGAGTAAGTCACTAGGGAAAATGCAAAGGCTGGGGCAGAAATTGCTATTTAAAAGAAGCCACATAATCAAGAATATCTGAGCCGGCGCCGCTGCTCACTTGGCTAATCCTCTGCCTGTGGCGCCAGCACAGGTTGGGGTGCCGGGTTCTAGTCCCGGTTGCTCCTCTTCCAGTCCAGCTCTCTGTTGTGGCCCGGGAGTGCAGTGGAGGATGGCCCAAGTGCTTAGGTCCTGTACCCACATGGGAGACCAGGAGGAAGCACCTGGCCCCTGGCTTCGGACTGGCGCAGCGCACCGGCCTTAGTGGTTGGGGGTGAACCAATGGAAGGAAGACCTTTCTCTCTGTCTCTCTCTCTCACTGTCTATCTCTGCCTGTCCAAAAAAAAAAGAATATCTGAAGCATTTGCTGAAGAATGAAACATTAGAAGTCTCAGAGAAGCCACTAACGACAAGGAACAGCAAAAGTGAATTTGGGGATTCCAGAGTAGGCAGAATCCACTGATTGTCTTAGCACTACAGAGAGGAACTGGGCAGAATAAACTATGCAATTTGCTGGTTCCAGTGCAAAGTGAAAATTCAGAGCCTCTTATTCAAAAGTTATTAAAAGTTGCATGACTAGAAAACAATAACACTAAACCAAGCATGGAGTTCTAGGAGGAACTGTAGAAAGGGTGGGCCCTGAACACATGCACAGGTGACACATCTGTGAAGCCAGCTTGGGACTGGACACACCTAAGAATGTGATTCTTTCCATTTCATACAAGTGGGCTGTGAAGAGGTTAGTGATATAATGTGGTGATAGGCCCTAGCAATGGCCAGAATTATCAGAATCTAGAAAAGCAGGAGGACACAAATTGATCTAGAGTTAACCCTTCTTATACCCTTTCATAACTTAGGTGAAACTCAATATGGGATGCTAATTAAATGAAAGATAAATGCTTCATTTATAATGTTAACACAGATAGTTGTATATAAAATTGAATGGATGTTTGTGTACCCATGGATGTGTGTATAAATAGGTTCAAAGAAAGTACACCAAAATACAGTGGCACTGAATACATTAGTTCCAGTCCTAATAAGAACTACCATAGTAAAACAGCGCTAGCTAAGAGGCCTAAACAGAAATGCATAGTATCACCTTTCTGGAAGGTAGATGTCTAATGTCAAATTGGTGCAAACATTGGTTTTTCAGAGAGCTGTGATGGAAGAATCAGTTCTTGGACTCTCCTTCTGTAAAGATGTGGTCTTCCTGCTCACATGACTTTTCCCTGTATACATTTCTTCTTCAAATTTCCTCTTTCTATGTGAGCAATACTCATGTGAGATTAGGATCTAGCCTTCTGACTTCATTTTCCCCTGATTACCACTGTAAAGACCCAATTTCCACATTAGATCACATCCCAAGTTACTAAACTGTAGAACTCCAACATGTGAATACTGAAATGGAAAGAGACACAATTTAACCCATATAATAGGTTAACCATATGATTAATTATATCATTACTTAATTTTAATTATTTAATTAATATATTCTCATCATTTTCAAAGCTTCACCAATTAATTTTATAAACAGAAGAAAATGCAAAAATAAGTATCTTAGCAATGTTCTAAGTTACAGGCCAAATAAATTAAGAATAATAAAATATTCATGTGAATGAATAGAGAAAATGTGTCATATATACACAATGGAAAATTATTCAGCTATAAAAAACAGAATTCTACCACTTGAAGCAAAATGGATGCAACTGGAGGACATCATGTTGAGTGAAATAAGCTGGCAACAGGAAGACAAATACCACATGCTCCCCTTATATATGGGAGCTAAAATTTTAAAAAGGAATAAAAAACAACAAAAATTCCTATGTGTATTAGTATTGCTGCAAGTACAGTTTTGTAAAACTTCGTGTCATACTTTGTCAAAGTAAAGGTTAAGAACGGTACACTGCAATAATCTGTGGTTGCTTTGTCATTCAGTGTAAATGGGTTAAACAGTTATTTTTCCATTTGATTATTATTTATAGCCCTGCCAATATTTCCACTTAACTAGCGTCTTTTGCTTTTTCTTCCTAAAGTCTTTATTTAGAGGAGCATGAAGCCATTGACTGAAATGTAAATTATAGATATGTTATCAGAGAAGTGAAAGAGAGAGTGGGGAAAGGCAGGGGGAAGGAGGATGAGAGAGCAGAGGGAGGGAGAAAGGAAATAGCATTATATTGTTAGAATTGTATCTATGAACTATATTGATCCAATTAAAATTTAAATTAAATTTAATTAGTAAAGGATATTAATATGATTATAACAAAATTATTTTGAGAAATTTGAACATGATGCTTAAGGAAAGTCTGTGTCACTATGGGCAAATCATATTTGCAGCAGCTACATAGGTAGTGCCTTAGGGTAAAGAGTTTGTACTAAAAGATGTTACTCCCTTAAGAAGAATGATCCTTGATCCTAAATCCCTAAATCTCATCCTCTCCCCTTTCCCATACAACTTCCACCTGCACAATATTGATCCAAGAGTCCAGCCATACCAACAATACTGCATCTCTCTCTCTCTCTCTCTCTCTCACACACACACACACACTCCAAGTGTATCTCAAACCAAGTGCATCTAGCATGTTCTAAGCACCATCCGCAAGCTCTGATTACATTGAATCTAAAAGGTAAACTATCTCTTCAGAACTATATTTCACTCTTTACTGTTTTAAATGCTCACCAAGCCTAGATTCTCCTAATACATTTTTGCTTTGGAGCCTAGGGTTCATAATTATTTCTCTGCAAGAAATATAGTTAACAGTAATGCACTTGATATCCAAATAGCTTAAAGAGAGATTTTAATGTCATCAACATAAATAAATAGTACATGTATGAGTGATAGATATGATCATTACCCTGATTTGATTACACTATATGTATAATATGTATTAAAATATCACATTATATTAATAAATATTTATAATTACTGCACGTCAATTTCAAAATTTTAGATGATTGCTGTAGCTGTTATTTCATTTTTCTATTCACTTTGTCAAATATATTTTATATTGAGAACTCAAACAATGCACAGTACAACATAGGACACAAGAAGTTTAACATATAAAAGCAAAAACACCGCCATTTAATGGGAATATAGACAATGACTATAAACAATAACTACTCAGTTTTCATTTCACCCATGTATACTAAATTTTAAAGTAGTCAAAGATCTTTAAAATTATTACATTATAACATTCCTAAGCATTGGTTTGACAAAGGCATAAAACAAAGTTTTACAAAAATGTATTTGCAGCAATACTGATACATGCAGGCATTGCTTTTTTTTTTCTTTTTTTTTTTGTGTGTGTGTCTTGAATTTTAGCTCCCACATATAAATGAGAACATGTGATATTTGTCTTTCTAGCTTGGGCTTATTTCATTCAACATATTATCCTCCATTGCTTTCATTTTGCTACAAATAGTAGAATTTCATTCTTTCTTTTAAAGCTGAACAATATTCCATTGTGTTTATATACCACATTTTCTTTATCCATTCATCTTTGGTTACTTCCAAATTTTGGCTATGGTGAACAGTGCTGCTATAAATATGGTGGTGCAGGTATCTCTTTGATACAACATACTCAAGAATTTTGGATATGTGCCCAGTGGTGGGATTGTTAAATCATATGGCAAGTCTATTTCTAATTTTTGAAGAAATCTCCACTGTGTTTTCCATAGTAGCTGCACTAATTTACATCCCCAGCAACAGTGTACAAGCATTCCCCTTTATCCACATTCTTGTTAGCTTTTGTTATTCTCTGAGTTTTGGATTTTAGCAATTCTTTCCAGACTGAGGTGATAGCTCATTATAATTTGATTTACATTTCCCTGATGGCTGCTAGTGATGTTGAGCATTTTTTTCATATATTTATTGGCCATTTGTATTTCTTCTTTTTTTAAAGATTTTTTTATTTTATTTTACATGAAAGAGTTATAGAGAGACAGAGTGAGAGAAAGAAGAGAGAGAGGTCTTCCATTAGTTGATTCACTCCCCAAATGGCCACAACAGCTAGAGTTAGGCCTGTCTGAAGCCAGGAGCTTGTTCTGGGTCTCTCACCTGGGTGCAGAGGCCCAAGTACTCAGGCCATCCTCTGTTGCTTTCCTAGGCACATTAGCAGGGGGTTGGATCAGAAGATGAGCAGCTGGGACTCGAATCAGCACTTATATGGGATGCTGATGTTGCAGGTGGCAGCTTTACCCACTGTGCCACAGTGCCAGCCTCTGTATTTTTTTCTTTTGCAAACTTTCTATTGCAGTCTTTTGCCCATTTCTCATTTTTGGGGGGTGCTGTTTTAAGTTTTTAAGTTGTTGATATGTTTGGGATATTAATCCTTTGTCAGATAATTGGTTTGCAAATATTTTTTCACAATCTGTTAGATGTCTCTATTGAATATTTCCTTTGCTGTACAAAATCTTCTGAGTTAATATAGTCCATTTTGTTTAGTTTTGCTTTTGTTGTCTGTACTTTGAGAGTCCAAGATGTCATCCCCTACACCAGTGTCTTGGAGTCTTTTGAGTTTTTCTTCCAGTAACTTCATAGTCTCAGGTCTTAAATTTAGGTTTTGATCCGTCTTAAGTTGATTTTTTTTTTATATGGTGAGAGTAATGGATCTATTTGTTCATGAGTTTTTTAGAAGAGCAACATATGCATATATTCAAAGCAGTGGTTCAGTTGTAAAGGAATTAATTAAGCTCTTCTGTATTCCATTTGCACAAACTCAGCTAAATCTCCATTCAACCATGTGGAAACTTAAGGAAACAAACAATATAGTTTAAGAACCTAAAGTTACTTGATTGGCTAACAAACACAATCCTTAGGAAAAATTAAACATGTACACATATAGATATCAAGTATACAAAGTTTCAGCAAATGCCAACATCATTAAAAAGCATTTTGGATACATTTCAAAGGAATTTTCAAGAATATGTCACACATCAAAACCAAAACACTTAAATGTCACTGAAATTTTACAAGACAAATTAGAGCTGCCAAAATCTAGAAGCTCTATCCATTTCAAAAATGAATATAGTTTTTGCATTGCTTTCTTAGCTTAACAACAACAAAAAATACAGATGGAAACTATAAACAGAACTTAGACTCTTCTAAGGGCTTAATTGTTCAACATTATGATGTTCTACATTTTATCATATATTTTAGCTGACACTAACAACATTTTACTTCAAATTGTAACTCATAATACAAAGCAGCAATTAAAGTTGGAGATATCATCTATTAAATCATATCCTGACAATGCCAGGTTTGTTTATTTGTTTGCCATTTTGGAAGATTAGGTTTATTTATTGCATTTTTAACAAAAATGTTAATAGAGAAATATTCATTCTTCATTGCAGTGTGAGGATATAGAAGAAATAAGACTTCTTGTATAGGATTTCATTATCTAGAAAATCCTAAAATGCTACTGCCTTCAGAGTCTAAAGTTTGCTGACATATTCATGTTGAATCAATGTCATTTACCTTTCAAGGGATGCTTGAGTAATGACTGTGTGTAAAGCACTGTTGAGCATCCTGCATGAGTTACAATATACAGCCATCTCCATTCCTCAACAGAATCACAATCTAATAGAGGCAATAAGGCACAGTGAATTTATATTACCAGATAATATAATTGTGATTGAATTGATGGAAATAAATAACTATGAAAATATGAATGATAGCGCTTTCAGTGTCATTTGTTTGAGGAAGCTTTCTCACAGAAAGTACCAGGTCTTAAAGGATGGGATGGATTTCCATAAGGGCCCAAGAATAGAAGAGCACTCCTGACAAATGGAATATCCATAGCTAATTTATAAGGACAGCAAAGTACAAAATGTGTACAAAGCAGCCTGGAAAGAACAGAAGCTGAAAATCAAGACCAAATCACAGTACAGGCAAGGGAGAGAGAAATAAAAAAGAACAAGGGATGCAAAAGAAAGCAAAAACATAAACATATGTTCCTTCAATATCCTGCATTCCAGTATCTTTTGTCATTTTGCTTCTTGATTTTCAAGTGAGATTAGACTTGGTTACAGGAAGTACTGTTGACATTTACTTATGCCATCCGTTTTTAAACACAGGGAATACACACGCATATACACAAAACTTCCCCATGAGGGCTAGTCCTCAGCAATACATAGATTTCCAAAATGTCAAAACTTTTCCTTCTTTTTACTGCTCATGAAAGTATTTCATAACAAAACAACATTTCACATATATAATATTTGTCATCTTGGTAAAGATGAGTTTATCAGTTACATTTTTATTAGTGGGATTCTGATGCAATTACAAATAAGGCATACCAACAGAACAGCATATATTTTAAAAATTGTACAATTTGGGCCACAAGGGAGGTGGCCCAAGCTGGGGATGGCCTGGGCAAGGGGGGGGGGTACTAAGGTGGCGCCTGGCGGCCTTTGCCACCTGCTAATCCTGTCTTTTCCTGGTGTCTCCTCTATGTATGTCTGCAGAAGTCCATGAGATAGTTTCAACAGAGAAGCAGAAGGAAAAGGAATATAAAGTAACTAGTCCAGAGGAAGCTGAAGAAGCAAAATAAAAAGCAAGGTATCCTCATCTGGGACAAAAGCCTGGAGGTTCAAATTTCTTAAGGAAATGTTTGTAGAAAGAGCAAAATTACTTTCATTCTTGGGGATTACAACCTGGCAAAATGAAGAACAAGCAACTGTCTACTGCAGCCCCGGATAAATCAAAGGTCACTAGTGACCACATTGGCACTCCTCAGGACCTTCCTCACCAGAAGCTGTCCCTTGTTGCTAGCAAGCTGGCTGGGCTGGCTGATTAAAAGAGCAGAATTCATGAATCTTCTAATTCCCATTATTTCTTCTTACAATGCTACCTATCCACTTCTTCCTTCCTTTCATTCTGTAAGTCCTTTGAGACTGACAGCTTTGCAGTTAGTGTGTGCGGCAATAATAGTAAGAAATATACATGTGTAGAGTTTTTGATTAAACGGTGCACTGATAAAAAAGACATGTTAGAGCAGCATCATCTACTTGAAAATAATTGTATATTCTACCTAAATCCTAGTGTAGGTTCCAACAAGTAACAATTTTCACAATTTTAATGGCTTGGCTTTACTTACTTCATCTTCATTATGGATTTGTATGTTACTCTTATTTAACATAACCTCTGTTGTATTGATTTTTTTTTCTGTATTTTCCTTTTGATTTTGTAAAACTTCAAGACCACAAGCTCTAAAAAAATCACTTAATTCAAACAAAACTAAATGGGAACTCCAAAAGATTGGTCTTTCTGTGGTTGAACTTGAATGGCCTTGAATCTGTTTCATCCTTAACAGTAGAATTTTACTTGGGCAATATTGGCCCATTCTGGTGTAACTCCAGTACTTAACAGATGCTATTGAAGCTAGTAGTTTTATTCAGTTCTATAATGGTAGAAAACCTTTTGTTGTTGAAGATATGAATGACGTACGCATGTGCATTGACTTAAATTCACTTTTGTGCCATTTTACTAAATACAATAGTTTTTTACAACCTTTCACAAATGTCTGTATTAATATCACACATTAAAAAGTAGTTAATGTGCCAACCAGAAGCACAAAAGTTACTACACAAACCCTATCAGTACAGCCTCTGTGGATAAGAGTTTACAATCTTGGGCTTACAGAATACCAAAGTGAAGTCTTTGCTTAGTCTGCCATAAAATTAAGCTTTTTTGTTTGTTTCTAATATCCATGACATCCAGTGGCCTTGTGCAAATATGATATGTTGCTTAGGTTTATCTTTGGTCCTATGCAGAATATTTCATTTTGACTTTTCTAGAAATAACAGTTCATATAATGTATATAAATTTTTAAAATGTAGATACTTTTTACTTCCACAATTAACTTTGAGGATGTTAGAGTAAAAGGCTTTCATACTTGGCCTTCTGTCTTCCCCCATAGTCTTCCACCACCCATAGTCTGGATGTCTTTTTTTGTTTTTTAATTCAAATGGTATAGGGCTGTTCAATCTGTGTGGAAGCGTAAGTGTCTATATCCTTACTCTAAGAAATTTGCTGTGCTGAATGCTGTATTTTATAACAAAATAATGACAAAATGATGTGTAATTTCTCAGTTGCTAATTAATCTTAGGATACAGCCTGCATTTTACTAATAATTTACAATTGCTTAAATATAATTAAACAAATTGTTGAAAACATTGGTCCAAGAACATATGTTAAGATGCTGGTGAATAAGTTATGTAAGTATGGTCAGTTGAGAGGAATGGCTTAATGACAACTGGAATATTTTATATGACAAAGTTATTCATAACAAAAATACTTAAACATTATGTCCAGGTCACTGTTCTAAGATGTCAATTATTTTACATACAGTTTATATACTTGCAACTTCAGTAGACTATTGGAACAGCATTTACCACTCTTGGCTCTTCCCAAGAATTGTTGTAATGCTGTAGAATGATAATGAGGATCGATAGCATGAGGTTATACTATTTTTCATTATTTATATTATTTTATTATATATTATTTATTATTTTATTTTCATATGTTATTATATTATTTTTCGCTTTATCTTTGACATGGATTCAGGCATCTTTTCTGGATCTTGGATCCAGTTGAAAAACTGCTTTTCTATAATCCCAGATTACAGTAGATGGTGCCTTGAACACAGCTCCTCAAGGCTGATGACTTTCCTGTTCAATCCATGCCCAAAGGCAGAAAAGCAGCAAAACCAGTACTGTGTTCATCGTAATTTTAAGGATCAGTTCTGTATAAACATATTTGTAATGACAAGAAGTAGGTAATCCTGCAAAATGTGTATTTCTAGGATTGACTCAAAAATTATTAAATATTCTTAACTAGAATTCCTATTATATCTAGTCATTCTATTTTGTCATGAGAAGTTACATTTATGATTAAATTCACACATGAGGAAAAAGATTCAACACAAATAAGTAGATAGTTCTGAGTTTCAATGAAGGACCAAATATTTTTACATGTATTTACTGTAATACATTTAATTTAATATGATGAAGATGCTCTGTCTTTATGCTAACGATTAATTCAATATTTTCAAGAACAAAATAAATGATTGGCAGTTGACTAAGCACTGTTCCTTTAAATATTTGAGCTCTACTTTATTTCATTCCTTATCTTTTATTCCTATTATATGTGACTTAAAAGTTACTAGAGTGAAATGAAATGAAGCTAAAAATCATATGGATCTTATATTTCTATTCTATGAAACCAAGATATTTGCTTTAAATAAATAATTGATTTAAAAAGGCTCTATAAAATTCGGTCATATCAACTTCCCTCATTGTATTTATTCTACTGGGAAAAAAATAATACTACTAAAATAACTGTTCCATGTATCATTCCATGATTTGGAATGTCATACGTTACCTTCTTCTATGAAAAATCACAATTGCAGTTGTTACTTTAAGTACTGGATTGTGCTGTTTATATATTATGATAATTAGAGGAATGATCAGAGACAGATTTTCAAGTACACATTTTGGTGCAAATAAACTTCTCAGTTCTCCCCTCTGACTTAGTAATACACACCAGCACACTAGTGTGAGTTGCAGGGGTTAGTACACATTCTGCCTCTGAAGATCCTAGATTTTCACATCACAATGGCTCTGTCAGCTTCCACAGCTGCAAGATAATGCAAGCCACTAAGAGCCTCTGAGAGACACCTAGACACCTGTCAAACTAGGTGCACTAGGGTCACAATTGTCCATGAAATACCCTGGCTGGCATGGAGCCAACTCCTCCTCTACCATAAAGAAAAGAAAGGCTGATGTGACCACATTTAAGTAACACAATTCTTTCCGACAAAGATTTTTTAAAGTCATTGAAAAACAGAAAGGTGTGCTTTTTAAATATCTGAAGTAAGGTTAGGTCAAAATCCAGAATCAAAGCTTACTCAGCTTATTCTGAAACATTACCTAGTTGTTAATCATTAATGAGACGCTGAATTTATGAAACCTGGAAATAAAACAGAAGACTGAAATTTTGGCTTCAGGTTTCATTTGAATCAACTTTCTAGAGGGAAAAAAACAGCTCAGTAACTTGAACTACAAGCTGCTGGGACTACCCCAGGGCATCACTGTTTTCTGTAAAATCATAGTATATCATCAGCATACATGTACACAGGGGAGACAAAAAACATTAGACTGTAAGATAATCGTCAGGCAGAGAAAATAAAACATACCCTCAGGTGTCCCATTTGTAACTCCCTTGAATCCATGTTCACATGGCTATCGTTCCTGTGCAATTCCTCATTATTGCAAACCATTTTGTGTAGTCACCAGTGGGCCCCAAATCCCTGAAGTTTCGTAGGGGTAATTTATGAACAGCAAAAGCAAATGCCTTAGAGAAGTCAATAAAAACTGCTCACATCACACAACAATAGCGTTGGAGATACTGTGGGTGCCATATCAAGGTGATTGGTTTGCTATGAAGCCTGACAAGAAGGAAGTCCGCTTGTTCTTTGGCTGCAGATAGTTTGAAATGTATGCAGACATATTTTCTAAACAGAGAAAGCCAAAATGATTCTCTGTGGAATCAAACCTCTTAATTTCCTTTGTGTCATGGTGACCTCTGCTGTTTGGTTTGTCTTCACTCTAAATGAAGAAAGACTTCAGAACAGGGAGAACTACTTTAGCTGTTAATGGAATCGCCAAGCAAAGAAATTTAGGCATTTCCTAGAGATTATATCTCAATTTAGTATTCAACAAGAAACAATTCTAAATTTTCCAATGCAAAGAATTATTTCCTCATTACAAAAGCCCACATTAACCACCTCTGGGTGCACCTGTGAGTGTGAAGTCACAGTCTCCTTTCAGCACTGTCAGAAGGCACCAGGGAAACAGAGAATAGCAATCATAATTGATTTCTACCAAGTGTTATTGTTTTAAGTGTTTACAGTTGACTGGAATAGTGTTAACTACTTTTTAAATGATTTTATTTATTTATTTGAGAGGTATAGTTACACACAGAGAGGAGAGACAGAAAGAGAGGTCTTCCATCTGCTTGTTCACTCTCCACATGACCGCAACTGCCTGAGCTGAGCTGATCTGAAACTAGGAGCCAAGAGCTTCCTTTAGGTCTCCCATGCGGATGCAAGGGCTCAAGTACTTAGACCATCTTCTACTGCCTTCCCAAGCCATACGCAGAGAGCTGGATTGGAAAAGGAGCAACCAGGACACGAACCAGAGCCCACATGGGATGCTGACACTGCAGGCAGAGACTGAGCCTATTATGCCACCATGCCAGCCCCTATAATTTACTATTTTAAAAGATTTTTTCTTACACGACACATAACATGTACTAGTATTAACCCAATTCTCTGGGAAAATTCCCTAGATATTTAATCAATTGACTAGCTATGTATATATGACCTAGAAGAGGTGACAGATCATACAATGCTTGTCAAAGACCAATATAAGAAGTATTTTATTTTATTTTTATTGATTTGTTATTTCAGCTTTGTGTCTGTCTCTGATTCTCTGGTAACTCTGGCCAATAAGCATAGGATGGTGGGAAGTATGGTGATCCTACACAGGTTCTTTGTGTTTCTTTAAAATGTATGCATACATCTAGATTCTATCATTTATATCTGCCCTAATTTAAAGGAAAATATATTTTCAAACAGTGTTTGGTCATGAAAATAGAAACTACTTTATTTGTTCAAGTGTGAAAGACTTTAATGCATCTAAAGATATGAATGCTTGCAAACCCATTGGAATTAGCCAAGAGGGTAAATATAGTGACATTCCTACCAACATTTTCAGCGTATGGTACTAAAGGAGGAAATTCTCCAAAATTGTTTCAGGAACCAGTGAAATGACCAGTTTCAGTGACCATATGGATCCATAACACTAGGACAACAATTTTCCAGCAGCAAAATCCTCTATCCTTCTCTGTCTGCCACATCTCACATTAGTTCATCTCATTGGCAGATTCTAACCTAAATCAGGTGGAAAAGATGAATTTGGAAAATCATTAGCATTCTTCCCAGAGAAGAAAGGAGTTATAGTGTCCTAATTTATAATACATACACAAAAAATTTTTACACTTGTGAAAGTGCAATAATTTGACTTTTAAAAAATCATTAACATTTATATATAATTAATATTTGCAAAAAACACTCAGCACATCATCCCTAGTAACACCCTTCCCTTGAAGGGTTTTCTCCCACTTCTACCCCCTCTAGAGTTTCTTTATTTCTAAAGAATCAAAGGCTAAGAAACACTTGCAAAAGAGCCCAGAAACATGGTTCTGACACACAAAGTTCAAATTGTGATAGAATATGTCCCTTCCTCTATAGTTTACCACCACTCCAATAGATAACCAGCATAATAACAAAGGATTACATCCAACAGAGTTACGAGATACTCTGACTAGGAGTGCTGAAGGAATCTCACACTCAGAAGGGGATATAAAATGAGGACACAAGATGATTTTAAAACTGCTGGTACCCACAGGAAGCACAACAAGAAGCTCAGCCCAGCTTCTGATCATATTAGCATAAAATCCAACATTGAAGAATAATTGACCTCCAATCCTATTACTTGGATTCAACAGATTTCAAGCAGAAAGCAGAATACATGCTAAAAGAGGAAATACAATTTAAAGAGACAGAGCCACAAAGAAGTAGAATCAAAAGAGACAGATTTTAGAATTACCAAACATGGGGCCAGTGCCACGGCTCACTTGGTTAATCCTCCACCTGCAGCGCCAGCTTCCCATATGGGCGCTGAGTTCTAGTCCCAGTTGCTCCTCTTCCAGTCCAGCTCCCTGCTGTGGCCTGGGAGGGCAGTGGAGGATGAACCAAGTGCTTGGGCCCCTGCACCAGCATGGGAGACCAGGAAGAAGAACTGGCTCCTGGCTTTGGATCTGCGCAGCTCCGGCCATAGAGGCTATCTGGGGAGTGAATCAACGGAAGGAAGACCTTTCTTTCTCTGTCTCTCTCTCTCTCACTGTCTAACTCTGTCAAATTAAAAAAAAAAAAAGAATTACCAAACAAATTAAATTATCATAATTAAGTATAGTGGAGAAAATAGACAATATTAAACAACATAATTGGAAGACATCATTGGAAGACTGGGCACAGCATAAGAAACAATATAGTGATTTCAAAGTAGGTCAGTAGAAACATCTCAAACTACACGAGTATATAGGAGAGGAGAGGAGAGGAGCGAGGAGGTGAGTTGGGCAGGAGATGGGAGGAGAAAAGAGGACATCCAAGAATAGTAGTTCATACTCAAAAGTGTAATACACATATTTGCGCAACACCAAAAGGAAAAAAAAAAGGCAAATGGAGAAGAAATTTTTGAAGAAATAATTGCAAAAAACTTTCTAAAATTAATAACAGAAACCAAACCAGAGATCTAAGAACTCCAAGCAAGCAAAATACAAAAAACAACCACTTCCAGGAGAATCATCTTCAAATTTCAGAAAACTAAGGATGAGGGGGAAATTTTGAAGGAAGTCATAGGGGAAAAAAAGAAAAACAAAACCTTACCTATAGAGGAACAAGGTTATTATGTGTAGTTTCTCTTGAAACTACACATGTAAGAAGACTGTGGAATTAAATATTAAATTTTGAAAGTGGGGCCGGGGCAGGAGGGAAGCCAACATGCAATCCTATATTCAGCAAAATTATCCTTCAAAACTGGAAGAGAAATAAAGATTACTTCAAATAATCAAACACTTAAGTAATTAATTGCCATCAGGCCTGCCCAGCAACAATTGTTAGAGAGGAAGAGGGAAAATGAAAATGAAAATAAAATTTGTAAATGAAAAAATGCTGTAACTTTAATTTTTAGGCAAGAACAAATCAAAATCAGAACAAATATTACTTCATATCAGTATGTTTAAAATTTTAAACAATGCAGTCCATCACAAGTCTTGATGCAGATATGGAAAACTGGAGCCCTCACACATTGTTATTATGATTGTAAAATAGTGCAGCTGCAATGCTTCAAACTGTTAAATGTATAGTTCCAGTTGTCATATGACTCAGTAATTCTACTCCTAAGGATACACTCAGTAGAATTTTTTAAAAACCGAGTGGTGCATCCACAGATTGGGCTATTATAGATTTTATCTTTGGATAATGTCTAACCAACAAAAATGTGTACACCCTTTAACCAGAGTATCTTGAAGCACTCACCATTAGGAATGCCTTCACTAAAATCTAACCATACTTCTTATAGTGAAGAAAAACATCATGGAAGACCGAAAATCAAGTTCTAAGTACATTAAAGACAATGCAAGTAGGTATTATACATTTGTAAAAACCAAAATTCAGGCAAGCTATGTTCATTGTTTTCCTTTATTTTACAAATAATTTTTGAAACTAATTTATGGATAATATTTGTAAAATACTTCTCTCATATCTTAATCTGGTTATTTTTATTTTGATAATTCAGAATACAGTTAACAAAGTAGCTATTATGTAATACATGAAAATCTCAATTATCATTAAACTAACATTAAATATATCAGTTTATATATGGAAAATGCAATTTCTTTTTTACAGAATCAAATTTTAATATCTCTATCTTAATAATTTAAAATGTGATTTATCCAATTATGCATACAGGTAACAGAATCATATAATTTATTTGTAAATGTCTTTGATCATTTACATAGTCCAAAGACCAGTTAGATCATTATGGAGGCAGGGTGAAGTCATAGGATCTAGCACATAATATGTAGGTAGAAATAGTTATTTTCTATAAAGTTATTTCAAGGAATGTAGTTTCATTTACTTCACCAGGGTGTTTGTACATGTAAAAAAAATCCCTCACATTTTTAACAGACTTATCCTTATTTCCTTTACTGTATCAAAAAGTTTATACAGTTTCCCACTTGTCCCAAAATCTAATTATAAAATTTTGATCTAAGTAAATACAGCCCCTGATGTGCCTTGTTTTGCCAACCAAGATTTGTTTTTAAAGATCAAAACTGGAGTGTTAATCATAACATTTCCCCTCATATAAATAAATAAAATGTTTTCTTCACATTGAAATTCCATCAGGATTTTCTAATTTTATTCAAAATCTAATAAAATTAGTATAACATCTTCACTTTTTGCTTCAATCATCCTCCACTTTTGCAGATAATTTTGTAACCTCTGGGAGTTTAGTTCAGCTAAATATCACTTTCAGGATATTTCTAGGATCCACAATTTCTTTTGGACAAATTATCCACAATTTCTATGTTTACCTTCCTGTTAACTTCCCAAAAAGCTAGACGGTTTCTTCTTATAAAAAATCAGGAAAGTGTAATTCCCTGCTATAAGAAATACTATGTCCTCCAGGAAAGCACACAAGTCATTAGTTCATCCAATTTAATCCATGATAGGAAGATGAATAGTATCATATCGATTTTACTTTTATACTATAAATGTAGCTTAGAGAAATATAAATGGGATAATGTTATTTTTAAATAGCATACACCTACAATACTTTAAAATTAATATCCAATATAGTTACCAGATAAACATGTGATTAAGCTCAGAAAAGTGTGCTGAAGAACATGATATATGAAACTGAGACATGTATCATGAGTATATTCCACAAAAAGGCAATGTTCCAGGTATCACTGGAGTATACATGTGAGTTGTCTTTAAAACAACAGGTTTACAATAAAACTTGAACAGCAGAAAGTTTAAATAATCATTCAGAACAACTATAGGAGATTGCCTTTTGACATGTACGTATAAATATTTCTATAAGAAGTTATAAAATGGGATAATCACCTCAAATTTAAATCATCAAAAATAATTGAAATAATTTGAATTTAATCTTGTGTAGCATTACATTTATACAGGGACAAAAGAATGCAAGGAAATAGAAATGAAGAAAAATGATTGCGGGGCTGGTGCTGTAGCACAACGGGTTAATGCCCTGGCCTGAAGTGCCGGCATCCCATATGGGTGTCGGTTCAAGTCCCGGCTGCTCCTCTTCCAATCCCACTCTCTGTTATGGCCTGGGAAAGCAGTGGAAGATGGCCCAAGTCCTTGGGCCCCTGCACTCCATGTGGGAGACCCAGAGGAGTCTCCTGGCTCTTGGCTTCAGATCTGCGCGGCTCTGGCTGTTGCAGCCATCTGGGGAGTGAACCATCGATGGCAGACCTCTCTTTGTCTCTACCTCTCTCTGTAACTCTGTCTTTCAAATAAATAAAATAAATCTTTTTAAAAAAGAAAAATGATTGCTAAATACAATATTTAGTCACAATCAATAATGTAATAGTACATATAATAATGGAGATGAAATAAAGAATATCTGACTGTTGATGTACAATGTAATACTTTATACATTTTAGTATTTTTTTGTTCTAGTACTGGTGGTTGAACTCTGTAATTAACACACAATTATTCTTAGGTCTTTAAATTTAACTGAAAAGTGATCCCTGTTAAATATAAGAGTGGGAATAAGAGAGGGAGGAGATGTACAATTCGGGACATGTTCAATCGAACTTGCCCCCAAATGGTGGAGTTAGAAACGTGCCAGGGGATTCCAATACAATCCCATCAAGGTGGCATGTACCAATGCCATCTCACTAGTCCAAGTGATCATCTTCAGTTCACAATTAATCACACTGATAGGTCTAAGAGTCAAAGGGATCACACAAACAAAACTAGTGTCTGCTAATACTAACTGATAGAAGTAATGATATAGCTAGTACTGAAACAGTATTTTTACACTTTGTGTTTCTGTGTGGGTGCAAACTGATGAAATCTTTACTAATTATATACTGAATTAATCGTCTGTATATAAAGATAATTGAAAATGTAAAAAAAAACTGGTGTTAAATTGGAAATTGCATAGAAAATTAATTATTTTTTAAAAAATATATCATGTAGGGTATCTGTCTTTAATGTGCTGTACATTGTGATTTAATGCTACAACTAGTACTCCAACAGTATTTTTTCACTTTGTGTTGCTATGTGGGGGCAAACTGTTGAAATCTTTACTTAATATATACTAAACTGATCTTCTGCATATAAAGAGAATTGAAAATGAATCTTGATGTGAATGGAAGGGGAGAGGGAGCGGGAAAGGGGAGGGTTGCGGGTGGGAGGGAAATTTTTTTTGGAGGGAAGCCATTGTAATCTATAAACTGTACTTTGGAAATTTATATTCATTAAATAAAAGTTCAAAAAAAAAGAATATATAGGCAGTATAAACACCTGGTTATATAATTTTAAACAAAGCCATCATTATATGGATGGGGTATTAGGTCATTTAAAGCAAAATACAGCAGAAAAAAATTAAAAATATGTAAAGCTTGATGATTTTTGAAAATTTTAATAATTCTCAGGAAGATCTTCAATGTGTTTTCTTCTTTCTTCATGAAATAAGCAAATATTTATCTTAACTGTGTTGCCCATGAGAAGTAGAGCCTACAGATGAGGAAATAAATGTAGGGCAACTATTCAAACCATTATTGGATTCACTATTCCTCAGCTGATATTGTTCCCCCCTATTGTTTCAGAAATCAATTTCTGTATAATTGCATTAGTAATTCTATCAACTCAGAAATGAATCAATAATCTTATTGCACTTAGAATACTATTTCATTATAAATAAAATAGTCAAGCAGTAAGTAGATTTTGCAGCTTCACACATCTATCATTTTAAAACTAGATTGTTTTTCCATTATTCCATTTGGATACTTTGCCTTTTTCAGAAAGAATTTTTTTTCTCAAATTTTTAGTAATTGGTACTTTGAATCTTAAGATGTAGAATTCTCTAGCTATCTATTAGAAATTCAAATCTTTACAATTGTATTGATTTTTGTTGTAATCCTACAGTGTAAAATATTTGTCAAAATTATATCCTTATAGAAATTCGGAACATAAGTATTTTCCTTTCATTTTTTTTATTCTTCCAAAGAAAGTATGTTTTCCATTGTAATAAGACATCTCAGTACCATGCCTTATATTTAATAATTTCTTAACATGGTTTCAGAGAGGAAAATGAAGTTACTGACTCCTGAATAAGCATTGCTTTATTGATGTAAAGACATAAATTATCAACTCAAATTAATATGTAGAATTCCTTAGAAAGTATCTGGTGGATACTGTAAGTCCACATGACTTATACTTAATACTTCATATTAAATTCTAAATTAAGTTCAACTTTAAATGTCTACATTTTAAAGCACTAAACATTATATTAAATTCAAAATATAAAATGAACTTAAGTGATTAGAACAAAAGTCTCTCAATTAGTAATCAGCATTAGGAGGGTGTTTTTTGCACAACTTTTTAGTATCTTCCATAATGAGAAAGTTTCCAGCCCATCCTCCTTTCATTTGGTGTTCATGTGTTATCTTCTAAAAGGCTCCAATGGAAGAAAGTGATCATCTCTTACAGCTCTGATTCTCCTCTAGCATCAAAATTGTAGATTTTAAAATCCTATAGACATTTTTTTAATTCAGAAATATTCAGGCCATTTATTTTGATTAATCCTTAGTCTATTTTATTTTTCACATGGGCAGCTAAGATGAATCTGCTTGACTCCATTTGAAAACAATCAAAGCATTGGACAACTCTGGCCTAGGAAACACGTGTTCTGGTTCTACTTCATAAATATGAGTTCATTTTCTGAAGCTATGCTTCACTGAACAAATTTCATTTGTACTCACAAGCAGTAAAACATAGGTCAATATGTCACAAAACAAAAAATAAAGAGAACTTGCCAAACTTTTATTTTAACTTATGCCTGTGAAATTTGAGTATTTAGAAATAATAATTTTTAAAGTTTCAACACAAAATCATAGGAACCAATTCTTATCTAACCAATTGCATCTGAGTATGGAATGGATTTCATAGATAAAAAATACTGATCAGGGAGAAGGTATTTAGCATAGCAATTAAAACGCCCACAATCTACATTGTAGTGCCTAGGTTTGCTCCTTGGCACCAGCTCTTGACTCTTGCTTCCTGTCAGTAACCTTGGAAAGCAGTAGTAGTGATAGCCAAAATAATTGACTTTCTGCCTTCTATGTGGGAAACCTGGACTGATTTCCCAGCTCTGGCTTTGACTACAGCCAGCCCCAGGTATTGGGGGTATTTGGAAATAAATGGAAGTAGCTGGAATTTCTGTCTCTTAAAAGATAAATGAAATGAATTTATAAATATGCACAAAACAGAAAAAAAAAACTATCAGGATGGAAGCATAACAGTTGTTGCTAGGGATTGGGAGTAGAGTCAGGTCTGAATACCAGAGGATAACTTATGGCAATTTTCGAAGTGCTGGTCATCATGATTACAAAGGTGAATATATGACTATATATGTTTGTCAAAATCCATAGAGTTGTACGTGACAAGGAATAACTTTACAGTAGATAAATAAAAAATTGAAATGATAACTAGAGATGTTTTGAAAAATAGAAAAACCTAATACTCAGACTGGTGTTTGGCACAGTGGTTAAAACACTTCTCATATCAGAGTGCCTTGGTTTGAGTCCAGCACCTGCTCCAATCCAACTTCCTCCTAATAAGAAACCTGAGCAGCAGTCTATAATGGCTTGAGTACTTGTGTCTCTGCTACTCTAAGGGAGATCCAAATGGAGTTCCAGGATCCTGGTTTCAGTCCCACCCCTACCCAGGCATTTGGCAAGTGTGCCAGTAGGTGGAAGATTTCTTGCAGTTTCAAATACTACCACAATTGTGTCAAACAATCCATCTATTTTTAATGTTTGCACAGTTTTTGGCCTTGGAATACAATCCATTAATTTTCAGTTATAAATAAAGGTCAGGAGATATGAATATAAGCCAGATTAAAAAATAAGCAAACTTCCTAATCATACTCTTCATGCACTTGTATTAAATCTCCCTGAAGTAGTACAGCAAATAGTAAACAATTTTAACAAATAAGCAATCTTCCATCATGCTACAGCTCTTTATAATGTGCTAAGAAAACAAGAATAATAATATTTTATATAAAACAAAAATCAAAACATATTTTTGGCTGGAGTGTAAAATGACACCATCATATTAGAAAATAGTTTGACAATACTTTATAATTAAGCAAACACCTGTTTCCATTGTATCTTTTTACAAAATATTTATTTATTTATTTGAAAGGCAGAGTTATAGAGAGAGGCAGAGGCAGAGACAAAGAGATGTCTGCCATCCGCTGGTTTGCTCCTCAAACGGCCTCAATGACCAGAGCTGAGCTGATCCAAAGCCGGGAGCCAGGAGCTTCTTCCAGGTCTCCTACGCGGGTGCAGGGGCCCAAGGACTTGGGCCATCTTCTACTATTTCCTAGGCCATAGCAGAGAGCTGGTTAGAAGTGGAGCAACCAGGACTCAAACCGGTGCCCATATGGGATGCTGGCACTATAGGCGGCGGCTTTACCTGCTACGCCACAGCGCTGGCTCCTCAATTGCATGGTTTAAACAAAATCTTTTGGTGGATCTAAGTTATATCCTAATGAAGTTAATTTTAGAACTTTGAATTTGATCTTGTCTTCATACATAAGTATCTATCATTTTGCAATAAAAGGAATCAAGGCTTGTGGAGAACTGATTGATTTCATGTCCTGAAACACGTTGTAGGACCAAAGAAAATAAGAATCAACTTAAAAGGGCAAAATTTGCACTTAAGCAACAAAACAAGCAACTGCAGTCTTGCATATAACCCAAATAAATTTCTATAAGAATGAATGCATACTGTACTAGACAAAGAAATAGATGGTAAGTGGTAATTTTTCCCCACCTAAGGATTCCAACTAACAGATATAGAATAAATTGAGGAAATAGAAAATATCCATTAGAATATAACACTAATGATTCTTCTTTTCCCACCATACCCACCCTCCCTCCCCACCAAGTCCTCCCTCTGCCATTCCCAGTCCCAATCCCAATCTCCATTAAGAAAAAACAAAAACAAAACAAAAAAAAAAAAACGCTCCTTGGCAGTCAAGACAAGGGCTGTTCAAGTCATTGCTGCTTAAAGTGTCAATATCACTTTTACAGATTTCCTTTTATGTTCTCTACTAGTTATCAAAGATAAGGGAGAACATGTGGTATTTGTCCCTTTGTGACTGGCTTATTTCACTAAGTATAATGTTTTCCAGATTCATCTATATTGTTTCAAATGACTGGATTTTTTAAAATTATTTTTTGCCGCTGTCTAATATTCCATAGAGTATGTATCTCATAATTTCTTCATCCAGTCTTCAGTTGACAGAAATTTAAGTTGATTCCAAGTCTTAGCTATTATGAATTGACCTGAAATAAACATGGGGGTGCAGATAATTCTTTTATTTGCTGATTTCGTTCCCCTTGAGTACACCCAGGAGTGGGATGGCTGGGTCACATGGTAGGCCTATATTAGGATTTCTCAGTTATCGCCAAACTGACTTCCATAGAGGTTTTACCAGTTTACATTCCCAACAAAGTAGATTACTGTACCTTTTTCCCCACATCTTCTCCAGCATTTGTTGTTTGTGGATCTCTGTATGAAAGCCATTCTAACTGGATTGGTTGAAACCTCATTGTGGTTTTGATTTGCATTTCTCCGATGACTATTTCTCTGAACATTCTCATATTTGACAAACAATGATAAATTCTAAAATTAGAGTTAAAAATTTAAGCAGTTTAAGTTGTAGTCCCAGATAGTGTATTTTCCAAAAAAAAAGTAATTTTAAAGGGAAAATTAATAAATTTATAGCTAAAATCCCAGCTGATATCACCTCAGCCAAAGGATCGAGTATAACATCACTATATAAAAATATCCCAAAGGCATAGGTCTTCTGATATGACGTACCTCTGCATCCTTCCAAATAATGCACAACTTGCACCTACATGTGGGGAAAGACAGGAGCAACCCCAAATGGAGGCACAGTGTACACAGTAACTGACCAATAGTTTTGAAAGTGGCAAGGTCAAGGAAGACTGAGAAAAGCTAAGGAACCATCAAAAATTGGAAAAGAACTAATGAGATACAGCAACTATATGTGAGATCCTGAACTGGATCCTGGAACAGAAAAGCAGGGCTGACATTGTGGCCTGGCAGATTAAGCTACCACCTGTGACGCCGACATCCCATATGGGCGCTGACTTGAGTTCCACTTGATCTACTTCCAATCCAGATCCCTGCTAATGGCCTGGGAAAGCACAAAAGATGGCCCAAGTGTTTGGGCTCCTTTTGCCCACATGGAAGACCTGGATGAAGCTCCTGACTCCTGGCTTTAGCCTGGTCCACTCCTGGCCATTGCATCCACCTAGGGAGTAAACCAGCAGATGGGATCTCTCTCTCTCTCTCTCTCTCTCTCTCTCTCTCTCTCTCTCTCTCTTTCTCTTTCTCTCTCCCTGTCTCTGTAATTCTGACTCTCAACTAAATAAATAAATGTTTTTTTTTTTAAAGGAGTATTACTAGGAAAGCTGGTAAAATCTAGTTCAGTTCTATATTTCAGTTAACGGTATTGTGCCAAGGTTAATTTCCTAGTTTTGATGAACTTACTATGGTTAAGATACAGACATAAGACCACATGAGATTAAGGTATAAGGAGATATATTGTCTGAATTTTGCAACTTTTATGAAGCACTAAAATTAACTCAAAGTATTTATGCTTGAATTTTTAAAAGTATTATTGATGATATTTTATGTTTAAAAAATAGAAAAATGAAAAAAATAGAAAAATGGATCCTGAGCAAACACTCACACTTTTCATTTTTGGATTGAATTAAAAAAATTATAATTATGTGTTGAACTATTACTCTGTGCTAAGCACAGAGCTAATTTTCCATGGATGGGAAGTAAACTGTCCCAATTTTATTTTATTTTTTTTAACTTTTATTTAATGAATATAAATCTTCAGTGTATAGTTTATGGATTACAATGGTTTCCCCTTCCCATAACTTCCCTCCCACCCACAACCCTCCCCTCTCCCGCTCCCTCTCCCCTTCCATTCACATCAAGATTCATTTTCAATTCTCTTTATATACAGAAGATCAATTTAGTATAAAGATTTCAACAGTTTGCACCCACATAGAAACACAAAGTGAAACATACTGTTTGAGTACTAGTTATAGCATTAAATCAAAATGTACAGCACATTAAGGACAGAGATCCCACATGAGGAGCAAGTGCACAGTGGCTCCTGTTGTTGACCCAACAAATTGACACTCTAGTTTATGGCTCCAGTAACCACCCTAGGCTGTCGTCATGAGTTGCCAAGGCTATGGAAGCCTTCCAAGTTTGCCGACTCTGATCATATTTAGACAAGGTCATAAAAGACAGAGTGAGGATAGTAACCAATGATCCTAAGAGTGGCATTTACCAGGTTTGAACAATTATACAGCATTAAGTGGGGAAGAGGACCATCAGTACACACAGGTTGGGTGTAGAGCCATTGGTGGTAGAGTAGAGGTTATGATTACAAAGGAATGAGGCCCAAGTGCGCTAGACAGGGTCTAGAACAAAGGAACTGTCCCAATTTTAATAATAAGCTATTAAATTTAATTAATTGAAAAGTTATCAAACATCTACTCCAGAAAGCTAATTTAAAGCAAGTAAAATAAAATACAATATACGAGGCTGACACTGTGGCTTAGTAGGTTAATCCTCTGCCTGCGACACCAGTATTCCGTGAACGTGCCGGTTCTATTCCTCGCTGCTCCTCTTCCAATCCAGTTCTCTGCTATAGCCTGCGAAGGCAGTGGAAGATGGCCCAAGTGCTTGGGCCTGCACCCACATGGGAGATCTAGAGGAGGATCCTGGCTTCTGGTTTCAGATTGGCTCAGCTCCGGCTGTTGCAACCATTTTGGGAGTGAACCAGCAGATAGAAGACCTTTTTCTTTGTCTCTCCCTCTCACCATTTGTGGCTCTAACTCTCAAATAAATAAATGAATTTTTTTAAATGCACTCTATCCTGATGAATATAATTTTAAAATGGCAATGAAAATTATTTTTCCTTGCAAAATTTTCCTGTTGCTTTAAGAAAATTGGTTTCATAATTTATATAATGCTATGTCATTAAAAATTATTTAACTCCGAACAAATGCCTTGCCACATATATGGCGAAAGATGTAATCATTCCCACTATTTTTACTGCTTTTAGGCTTTTTATTTTCTCGAAATTAATTTTTAGAAATACCCTATGAGAGGCAGGAGCTTGACGTACCTGTTAAGATGCCATTTGGGACACCCTATATCAGAGTGCCTGAATTCAAGCTCCAGCTTGGCCTCTAATGCAAGTTCCCTGATAATGCACACACTGGGAGGCAACAGGTGATAGCTCAAGTAGATGAGGCCCTGTCACCCATATGGAAGAACTGGTTTGAGTTCCAAGCTCTTGTCTTTGGCCTGGCTTGTTGAATACAGTTGGAAAGTAAGCCAGTAAATGAAAGCTATCTTTCACTCTTTCTCCTCTCTCTCTCTCTCTCTCTCTATCTCTATCTCTATCTCTATCTCTATCTCTATCATCTCTATCTCACTTTGCTTGCATGTGTTTGCCTTTCCAATAAAAATGAAAATTAAAAAAAAAGTTTTTAAAAAAATATAAAAGTAACAAATTGCTTTCTCTAAGAGGTTTTTTTCTAAGCATATTTACATGCAATTTACAGGTGCGTTTTATTTTTAAATTAACCTGATCAAAAGTCTCTGCATTTCTACAGAAGATTTTTGATCATTTGTATTTAGGGTAACAAGTAACCCATTTTTTACAAGAAAGAAAATATTTATGCTTTGTTATCATTCTTTATTTTTCCACTATATTTTTATAGCTGAGTCTTGAATGTCAAGGTATTGACAGTGAAGCAAGAATACAAAAACAAACAAACAAACAAACAAAAAACAGAAAGACAGTAAAGAAAATACAAGGCCACTTTATATCTATGAATGAATATTATGATATTTTGGACAATAACAAGGCTTAAATTGACCAGCCTGGAACTTGAGCCCTTGATTTTTCCATAAACAAAAGCATTCTCACTCCATGTTCCCATTAAACTGATCATTTTAGCAAATGCAAAAAATAATGCTGCATGCTAATTTATGCACCCAGGGAAAGGTAAAATTTGCTTACAGCTTTGAGCAGAAGAACAAAGGATGCACTTACATATGTCTATAATACTGTCAAATACTATCACCAAACTGAATATTTCTGAAGTTCATTCTCTGACATTAAGGCAAGTTTTCAAAGAATTTGGCCAATCTGCCATTTTCCTGCACTGGACAATAATTTGAAAATACCTATCTTTCTCAATTCAGCCACTTCCTGTATTTACTGCATATGTACTACTGATAATATTTCAAATGCCTGGCTATTTTAAGAGCTCCTTTTTAAAATTTCCAAGATTGTCAACCTTTTCAAGACCATAAAGGTTTGTTTGTTATTTGTTTTGCTGTAGCAGCCAAATTTTACTAGAAGAAAAATCCCAGCACTCTTGATAAAGTCTCAGTGACAACATCTGGCCATTATGTGTTGGTAAAGAGAGGAGATTCATACTTCATTATTTCTCTTTTTCCAGCATTGGTTCTTCAGATAATTTATCCCCTGCTCAGAAACTATTCAACATTTTCGAAAATAAAGCCTACAATAGGCCGGCGCCGCGGCTCAGTAGGCTAATCCTCCGCCTTGTGGCGCCTGCACACCGTGTTCTAGTCCCGGTCGGGGCACTGGATCCTGTCCCGGTTGCCCCTCTTCCAAGCCAGCTCTCTGCTGTGGCCAGGGAGTGCAGTGGAGGATGGCCCAAGTGCTTGGTCCCTGCACCCCATGGGAGACCAGAATAAGCACCTGGCTCCTGCCTTCGGATCAGTGCGGTGCGCCGGCCGCAGTGCACTGGCCACGGCGGCCATTGGAGGGTGAACCAACGGCAAAAGGAAGACCTTTCTCTCTGTCTCTCTCTCTCTCTCACTGTCCACTCTGGTTGTCAAAAATAAAAAAAAATAATAAAAATAAAAAAAATAAAGCCTACATAATCATATTTTCAAGTTTGGTCTCAAAATAAGCCATAATATGAAGATATCAGAAATGTCACTTTAGGGATGGAAAAGTCCACTCTCAAAACAATTTGAAAGAGAGAGATTACTTCATAGCCTCATTTTCTGAGGTACTTTAGAAGATCTTGGGTAACTCTAAGGGAAATTGTTGAAACAAATGTCTTCTGAAACCATTAAAAACATGGAAAAATCATGAGATTTTGTCCACATGGCTCTGATGTGTTAGATACAGACAGGTATGTGGGCAGAAATCATATGAACTTCCCAAAGTCCAAAGTAGAATTACCAACAAGTTGATGTATGCATAATGACAAAGATGTGTCTATTTCTCCCTAAGTAGAAATCTTAAAATGCATAAATGCTGAAAAAATTGCTTGTTTTCAGGCTAAATTAAAATGAAAATATGGACTTACAGACACTTTCTTAACTCTCTCCAGATGATACATGTCTCTCCAGTACAATGTCAGTGGGTTACACACAAGAAAGTTGTTCAACATAAGCTCATAGCTAAGAATTAGTTTTATCTTGCTTAAAATGTCTTTCCTCACCTGCCATAATGGACAATATGAAATTTCAAATTTATTTTTCATGATGTTTGTGAGAATTTACAACAATATTTGCTAGCATCAAAACACAAAGTTTAAAATTTATTACTGATAAAAAATATCAGTAATAAATTGAGTCTTTCCTTTGCTCTCCTAATCTCAACTGTCTCAGCCTTCCGTGGTGTCACTCAGGAATGTGACTTCCCTAAGTTCATCCAGGAACCAGTTTCTAAGTGATAACCAGCAAGTGCTGCCAATTTTGATTTATTTACACTGAAATGGCAAAGAGATCAGTGGGAGGAACAACAAGCCCAGAATAACACAAAAGTTCTTAAATACACAAAATCAACTTTACATACTTACACAATTTTTAAAAACTCCTTGTTTTCTCTTTTAATTTAGATAGGCTGTACCAATAAATCCATAGTTCAGTAAGTTCTTTTTATCTGCTTTTTCTCTAAAGTGATATGTCTCCCTACAATCCAACTGCCTCCGTGTTGTTTCATCATGCTCCACAAGACCATGCCCAATTATATTGTAGGTCTGTATCTTCGTTACCTAGTTACTACAGAAGAGTTCTTTGATGTCTTTGTTTTGTATTTGACACATTAGAATAAGGCATTAATAGTGATAATTGTGGAGCTTCTTGTTTTTTCTTCCCTAGAGTTCTTTGAGTTCCTTCATAGTGTGTAAATAATATTTGTATTTTTGCACTGTATATTAAAATTAAAGGGTTATTTGAAAGTAAAAATAAATAAATAAATAAAAATTATATTTTGGCCAGATAGTTCTTTTCATTTTATTGAACAGACAACAATTAGTGTAAAGCTGAGCTTCTCATTTTCTTCACAGACTTATGCTTTTTATTCTGTAATTTTGTGCAAACAGAAAATCTACTTTTTGAACTAATTTCTATTTTATGAACATTGTTATACAATGAAAACACAGTCATGCTGTTTTAGTGCATTCAAGCAATAAGCCGGGTAGCTTAAAGACGTTTCTGGAGTCTGGGAATCGTAAGGTCCAGGTCGACTTGGAGTCTGGTGAAGGCTGGTTTCTGGCTGCTTGCGGCTCCTCCATGCAGGCTTCACTTGGCAGGAGGGGACATCTAGCTCTCTGGAAGTTTCTTTGAAAGGGCACAAATCCCAAACATGTGGGCTCCATCTTCACGAGCTAAACAACCTGGTTACCTCCCAAAGTCCTCAATCCTAAAACCATCACACTAGGGCTTAAGCTTTCAGCAACTGAATGTGAGGGAGCCACAAATACTCAGAACACAGCACAAGTTAACACTGTATATAATGTAGAACATTCAGTTATAATTGCCTGAATTTTACTGATCCAAAATTTTCACAAAAATTTCACAATCTTTTCTGTACCCCCAACGTTTATTGCAGCTCAATTCAAAATAGCTAAGACATGGAATCAACATAAATAGCTAAGATATGAAATCAACCCAGATGTTGGTCAACTGAAGACTGGTTAAAGAAATTATACTATATGTACACCATGGAATACTCCACCGTGGCTAAAAACATAATGAAATCCTGTCATTTGCAAAAATATGGATGCAACTAGAAGCCATTATACTTAGTAAAATGAGCCAGTCCTAAAAAGACAAATACCATTTGTTATCCTCTATGTGTAGTAACTTACAGAGTACCTAAAAAGTAATCTATAGCAGTGAAATTGACACTTTGAGATGTGATGACTTTGAACAGCCCTTGTATCAACTGTTGAGGAGCAGTTTGTGCGTTTGTTTGCTGTCATTACTAGCTGTTGAACTCTTTACTTTGTGTAGAGTTAATCTTACTTGTATAAAGTTAGTTGAAAGTAGATCTTAATTAAAAAAAATGGGAATAGGAGAAGGAGGAGGAAGAAGGGTTGGGGTGCAGGTTGGAAGAATCACTATGTCCCTAAATTGGCATTTATTTAATACATAAAATTTGCATATCTTAAATAAAAATTAAGCCTTTTAATCAAATGCCATGATTTTACTATTAACCATGACAGATTTGCCAGTGTTTTTAAAATAACAATTTTAACTGAACTAGAGATCTTTTTCCTCTTGGACAAGGTTAACATCCTGTAGTGTTATATACTTTTACAAATAATTTCATTTGTATTAATTCATTTAATATTGATAATACGCCTGTAGTAGAATTCACACTCCTTTTATGAATGGATACTTCCCATGGCCTTGCGCAACTCAATTTACCCAACTCCTCAATTTACAACTGATGTCACAGAAGCAATGAGATTCAAGACCTTGTAATGGGTACACAGCTACTGAAAGAGGAGCTAAGACTGACGTTTGTCCCTTCAAAATGGAATGTTCTTTTCCATACCTTTTGTTTTATTAAGTGGAAAAAGAGAAAGAATTGGAATTCATTATTAATTGATTGGTTCAGCATATTAAATATCTCCCCAGAGTGAATAATTTATTTTTGATATGTATTAAAATCTACTGAGATTACAAATGAAAGAAACAGAAGAGATATCAGATACATTTTAAGATTTTATATAAATTCTGAAGTGTCTCATGCTTGGAGTAAAATAAACTCTTAATTTCTTCTTCCTATCTCTGAAGATAAAATCTATTTTGCATTTAAACTTTAAGACTAGGTGAAAATCTATATTTCCTCATCCGGCCAGTATGAATCATCATCCAGATACTTGAATTTATTGAAACCATTGTATTGAGTTTTACACTATAAAAATCCATTGAAGATCAACCCCAGAAGATCATCTAAGATTTCTGTATTTCCATTATCAGGATGCAGTCACAGTGTTTATTTTGATATTTATATAATAAAATAATACTTTGCAACATCATTTAGCTCATCCAAAGAAGCTATTTTGTTTTCTTTGTAAGAAAAGAATTGTTGGTTTGTTCTATTGTTTCACTTAGTTGTGGGGGTGAAATGGACAATTATAAGGGCTGTAACCCATTGTTTTACTTACATTCAAAACAGCTGACCAGAGGTCAGCAAATATTTTCCATAAAGGGTCAGAAGTAAATATTTAATGCCTTGAGAGCAGAAAGAGGAAAAAAGAAAAAAATATTAAGCAGGTAGTTACATAACCATTTAAATGTAACTATTATAGGGCCTGCATTTAGCCTAGCAACTAAGACACAGCTAAATGTCTACATCCCATATCAAAATATCTGGATATGACACCCAGTTCTGGTTCCTGACTCCATCTCCTGGCTCCAGCTTCTTGCTAACGCAGAGCCTAAGAAGCAGTGGTTGATGGAACAAGCAATTAGATTTGTGCCACCCACATGGGACACCTGGAATTGAGTTCTTGGCTCCTGCTTCAGGGCTACTCAGCCCTGCTAGTTGAAAGCATGTGTGGAGTAAACCAGGGATGACAGCACAATTTTTCTATCTTTCCCTCACAAAAAAAATTTAAAACAATTAAATGTTACCATTTACAAATGTAAATACCATTCCAATACAGAAATGGACAGTAAGCTAGATCTTTCACCCTCCATACCCCATCTAACAACACCAACACACACATACACCCACACACAAACATACACAATACACACACAGTCTTAGGGAATTTGGTAAATTGCTCTCATCTGTGGTATTCTCATCAGTGAAATAAAAGGACTGATAAGTACACTCAGGGAGAAAGCTGGGAAATTGAAAGGAGATTCAGGCTGCAGCCATCATCTTTATTTATCCTACAGATTCCCAAGGTCTGCTTTTCAGTCCGGGTGCCCCCATGACCTGGACCAACATCATCCACAGGAACACAGAGTTCTGTCCAGGACTGCAACTGTTTATTTCTCTGCCTCCCTAATTATGTCCCTCTCTCCTCTCAAGTTGGAAAGTTTACTCCTTTGTTCAATCTTCCCTCAGTCGTGATGTCCAGTTGATCACCAACCAAATCTGGGGGATTCTTCTTGCTAAATGTTCCCCATCCATCTCAAACATCCAGGAATCACGATTCACTCTCATGGGAGCTGCAGCTTGAATTTCAATTTATACATTTAGGTTTTCAGTCTCCTTTTACTCTCCTACAAAGTCAGCCTGTAGTTAAAGGACTTTGGTGATATTTTCTTCAGGCTTCCCACGTATTTTATAACAGAGAACTTTTAACTCTGTACTTTTTCTAGAATATTTCATATGCCAAGGTGATTGAAACAGAATCTCAATATTTCTTCTTAAATACTGAAATATATATTTCATTTACGACATTGAACTATTGACATCCTCTTAACCCTATGATATCCTTTTTTTTTTCCTACTTAAAAATGTATTAATTTATTTAGTAGAGTCTTTCAAGCAGGCTGCGTCTTTCCACAAGATTCGCTCAGCCTTCAGGAAAATTCAGTTCTCACAGCAGCAACCTGTGGAAGAGAAGTATCTGCTTCTCCAAAGCTATTCTTGCTTTTCAGGCTGCCCTTATAGAACTGTTCTAACCAGCACTCAAGACACAAGCACGGCACTTCCAAAGTACAAGAACATTTGCTAAATTCTTCCAAACTGAAAAACCCGTCTTGAAAAAGGAGCAGGTCTGAAGCGAAGGCTCATAAGAAAAGTATTTCCTGCACTCTGTCTCAGGTTCTGTCTGGAGAGTTGCCCATCTGTTCTTAAGGACGTCCTACCCTAATAAAGCTTGCTATTTTGCTTTCTATTGTTGTCTCACCCCTGAATTCTTTCTTTCATGAAGACAAGAACCCATGGCTTTTTCTCCAGTGATGTTTCCGGTAACCAGGAAGGGATCCTGAGAAGACTTCAAAGATGGGAAATCAGCTCTCATCACCAAGTGATGCAGCACCAGGATGCGTTCTCAAAAACTGGTTGCAGTTTGACTCCTGGGTCTTAAAGAAGGAACTGCTAATTTACCTCTGTAACACCGTTTGTCTACAACATAAACTAGGTGATCAGGAAGCCTGGCCAAAATATGGGACTTTAGATTCTAATATCATCTTCCAATTATATCCGTACTGCCATGAGCATGGTAAATGGACAGAAATCCTTTATGTACAGGTCTTTATGGCACTTAAGCGAAAAACGTGAACTCTGTAAAAATTGCAAACTGGATTCAACAATGTTAACTTCACTTGCTCTATTATCAAGAGTCCACTGTGAAGCCAAGCCAAAAGAGCTGCCATCACAAGATAGCGCCCCCATAGATGTCACAAGGTCACTACACCCTCAGACTCCTGTGGAGCCAACAGCCCCCAACCCCATTCTCAGAGAATCAACCTCCAGCCCCTAAGCACAGAGGGTGCTGGAATGTTATTCCTAGAGGAGGTGGTGGGACCCAGTGGCCTCCCCAAAATATGGATCTATTTTAAAATGCATGATTTAAATGAGATGAAAGCAGCAATGGGAAGCTTTACTGAGGACCCCAACAGGTGGTTAGCAGGATGGTATAAGATAACTGGGACAACTTAAGGATAGGTGGTGTGCCCAGTTGACACCTGCTTTGCACAGTAATCTGCCATCAAAGGGACCCAGCAAGGCCAACCCACCTCCAAATGGTAACTGCTTTCATTGTGGGAAGCCAGGGAATTGGGCAAGTGGCTGTTGTAATAGCAGCAGGCTTCCAAAGAAGCCCTGTCCACTCTGTCGAAAACCTGGGCACTGGAAGCAAGACTTCCCCGAGAGTCGAAGGATCCCTGCATCAGGGTCACAAAACCTGTTGGCCCTAAACTGAAGGGGTTCTTCACTCTGTCTGGCTCCCCAAGCAACCATCACCAACGAGGAAGCAGAGCCTAAGGTCACAGCTGATGTGGCAGGTAGGACCGTAAGTTTTCTCTTAGACATGGGAGCTGTCTATTCTGCACTTGTTTCTTATTCTAGCCAACTCTCTTCACAATCCAGCCAAGTAGTGGGAGCCAACAGGGTTCCCTCCCTGAAGAGATCCACACCCCATTTATGTGGTCTCTGGGGCCAGATCAGGTTCTCCCTTCAGGTCTTAGTAATGGCTGAGTGTCCCACACCCGTATTGGGGGGGGGGGGGAGGCGAGAATTCTACCACTGAACCACCAATGCCCTGGGACCACACCCATATTGGGAAGGGACCTCCAAAATAAGGAACTGGAGTAACCTTCGCTGCACATGAGAATGGCCACATTCCCATTAGTGCCATATGCTGCCCTTATCTTCCGGCATCCCATGTGACGAGATAGAGCTACATGTTAACCCACAGATTTGGGCTTCAGACATACCTGGCTGGCCTTGAAGGCCCGGCCAATCATTATTAAACTTAAAGACCTTAATAGATTCCCCAACTGGAAACAATATCCTATGAAGCCAGAAGCTAGAGAAGGCCTACAGCCACTAATTGACAAGTTTCTAAAACATGGGTTGTTAACACCCTGCAGTTCCCCTGGCGATATACCTTTTCTGCCAGTTAGAAAGAAAGATGGGATCATAGATTAGTTCAAGATTTGCAGGTCATTAATGAGGCAGTAATAACTATTCACCTGATTGTGCCCAAACCTTATACAATACTAGGAGAAATACCTCCAGGGACTAAATGGTTTTCAGTCTGAGACCTTAAAGATGCTTTTTCTGTATTCCTATAGACCCCTCCTGTCAGTTTCTATTTGCCTTTGACTGGTTCAACAGGCAGGGTCTAAAACAACAGTTAACCTGGACTGGAAACCACAGGGTTTCCGGGATGTACCACACCTATTTAGGCAGGCTCTTTCAGAGGATCTCAAGGACCTAGCTCTTGAAAGAGGTGGGAAAATACTCCAGTACGTAGATAACTTATCTGTTTCCCTACTCCAGACTCCCGCCTTCAGCATTTAATTAAGACCCTTAATTTCCTGGCAGAACATGGCTACAAGGTATCCAAGGGTAAGGCATAGGTAGTACACTAGAAAGTTAATTATTTAGGACTCATCCTCACTCCTGCAGAGAGAAGATTGCCCTATGGAGAAGACAGGCCATACAATAAATCCCTACCCCTGCCATTTTAAAGCAGCTCAAATCATTTCTCGGGTTGCCTGTGTATTGTAGGTCATGGATTCAAAAATATGGAGAAATAGCAAGGCCTCTATACTAGGCCCTCAAATATAGCCCAGAGCAAGCCCCGTCCTTTGGGAGAAGGAGCAAAGCACAGCAGCCTTTGCTCAGCTACAGCATGCTATGACTAAAGCCCTTGCACTAGGGCTGCCACACCCAGAGAAACCCCGCCAGCTATATGTCACTGAGAGCCACGGGGTTGTATTAGGAGGGTTAACTCTGGGACCTGTGAAGCAACCTATGGGCTACTTTTATAAAACCTTAGACATGGCTGCACAAGGATGGCCTCACTGCCTAAGGATAATAGCAGCAGCTGCCTTGCTGACCAAAGAGGGTTCTAAAATTACGTTAGGACAAGAAATTGCCCTTTAGACCTCACATCAAACAAATTCTCTACTAGAACAAAAGGGCCCTCATTGGCTGACAGACAGTAGAATATTAAAGTATCAGATCCTCCTTCTAGAAAACCCTCAAATTGTTGCTCCACTTTAAATCCAGCTACTTTACTGTCAGTTCCAGGGGAGAGTGGTCCCCTCCATTCCTGTACTGAGACTATTCCTTAGGTGGCTTCTGCAGAATCAGTGGCTTTTAGGCTGCCACTGCTCAGCCAGAGCTCCTAGGTCCCCTAATCCTAACAGTCTCCAGGGAGGTCCCAGAGGAAGAGGATAGCACCAGTGAGAAGAAATCACATACTTGGCACAGACATTACAATGGAAACCCATAAAAGGGCTACATGGCTCTTGCCATTTTGGGAGAGATGAACTTAAGAAGCTGTGTGATAAATTATTTTGTGGAAAGAGCCTGACAAAAACTATCCAGAGTCTGTCAGGATTGCACTCTACACACTATAAATAACTCCCAGGGGTCTCTACCTCCACCTTTAACTAAACTCATGTGGCAAAGGAGAACTTAACTCAGGGAAGGCTGGCAAATAGATTTTACACAGATGCCAGTCGGCCAAGGCTATGGATACCTTTACTTGTACTATAGATACCTTTACTTGTACTATGGGTGCCTTTACTTGTACTATAGATACCTTTACTTGTACTATAGATACCTTTACTTGTACTATGGATACCTTTACTTGTACTATGGATGCCTTTACTTGTACTATAGATACCTTTACTGGATGGGTAGATCCCTTCCCAACCAGAATTGAAAGAGCTCAGGAAGTGGCCAAAATTCTCCTGAAGGAAATTATTCCATGCTTTGGGCTCCCAAAATCTTTACAAAATGACAATGGTCCCTCCTTCATTTCCCAGATTACACAAGGGATTTGTATGGTCCTAGGAATAACCTAGCACCTTCACTCTGCATGGAGAACTTTGTCTTCTGGTAAGGTAGAAAGAGCCAACCAGACCCTAAAGAAAAACATAGGAAAACCCTGCCAGGAAACAAACCAAAACTGGATTTCAGTCCTTCCCATTGCTCTACCCAGAATGAGGACAGGATCCACCTCCCAGGTCTCCTTAAGCCCCTTTGAAGCTCTCTGTGGGAGGCCTTTTCTGCATTCAGACATCCTCGTAGATGCATCAACCCATAATGCCATCAAATATTTTATTTCCTTGGCTCAGTTTCAAGAATCAATGTGAAATCTTGCACTCCACACAGGCCAGGATACCAGCCCATCCCACTTATATGAACCAGGAACACAGGCCCTACCTAAAACCTGGAAAGATTGCTGTCCCAAGCCCCAGCTCACTCCCACGTAGAAAGGGTCATACCCTGTCTTGCTTTCCACACCTATGGTGATCAAAATGCCTACCGTCCCCAGCTGGATCCATCTCACTGTGATGGTAAAGCCGCACTGCCCTGAAGACCAGCAGGACTCCGAACTCAAAGGAACTTGTCGACGGAACCCCTGGAAGATTTGCGCCTGCTCTTTAAAAGAAGCCCAGATAAGTAAAGATGCCCTCCCACAGCCTTCTTTTTCTCTTTCTACTGGCATACTTCCCACCTGTACTGCTCACTGATGCTTCGCCCTTTATTAGGCCACTCCAGGATGCAGTCAATTTATTAGCCAACACTTCCTGTGGCCACTCCTGATGGATTTGTCTGGAGACACAGAGCTCATCTGGGGATGCATGGCCAACCTCTCTAAGGGAATGGGCTCAGACAGAAGGGTTCATGTACTATTCGACTTCTACTGGGCATCAGGGTGTCCACACAACAGTTAAAAAATACAACCTCTCACACACTATTGTATGACCTATCCATACTAAGGGCAAAAGTCCCCCTTTGCCTCAACTCTCCTGAGTTTCCACAGGGACACCCTGTGGGATCCCTCATGAGCTCTTTTTGTAACTTTACTGTAACTGTACCCACCAAGGATTGGGCACTGTCTCTCAAGCTCCCCTTTGCTCCTCCTCTCCTCTAAACATATCTGTGGCTCAACAGCTTCGCTGCACTGGGGGCTTCTGCCAGGGAGACCTGTGTTTTAAATGTCTCACTCTGATGGCCAATTCTAATTGGGGCAGCATAGGAATAGACAGTTGCTCCCTCATTGATGAGGATAGCAAATTGGCCCAAACTCTCATTGATACCACTAGATAGGTAATGTTCTGGGGAGATCAGACAAGCAATGCCTCCCATGACAACATCCCAAGTTTTAGTCCACTGACTGCAGCTTCCTTTGCTACTATGTACTTCTTCAAATGCACTACTACCAAAAATTCCCAACTTATTATACACCACCTCTCTGGATGCCTCCCTCCTACAGGAGGTATATACTTTGTCTTTGGAACTCTTGCTTACCAATGCTTACCCTCTAGCTACACAGGGCTCTGCACCCTGGTCTATGTCTTATCTACTGTATCTTATGTTAACGTTTCAGTCCCCAGACCAATTCCCTTACACACTACTTCTCCAATCTCCAAGAGAATTCCTCCTATGATCCCTGTCCTGGTACGGATTAGCACTGTGGCTGGAGTGGGAGGGGTTGCTACAGGTTCAATAAAGGCAGTATCAACAAGCAATATGTATACTAGTCTCTCCTCTGAACTGGTTGGTCTTAACACCCAAACAGCAGCTTCTCTCTTCACCCTCCAAATCAGATCATCTCTGGCTACAGTTGTTTTCCAAACCAGATGGGCATTAGACATGCTAACAGCTGCCCAGGAAGGTATCTATGCCATGCTACAGGAAGAATTTTGCTTCTGGGTCAATCAGATTGAACAAGTACAAACCCAAAATTGCACTTTCCTGGACAAAGCCAAACAACTCCAGGACCAAGCCAAGCAGGACTGGGATTTGTGGACTGACATCTGGTCATGGAAGTTCTGGCTATTGCCTTTTCTTGGCCCTATAACTTCTGTAATCTTACTGTTTTTGTTTAGACCATGTATCTTTAATGCTCTGGTTTGTTTTGTCTCTAACAGAATACAAGCTGCCAAGCTTCAGATGGTCGACAGACAAGGCTTCCAGTCCATCCCACTGGATGACCTGAGCAGTCCCCTGGACCGAGCCCAACAGTCTTTCTCAGGCCACTGTCAAACAGCATAGGACAGATAATAAGAGAAAAATGCCCATACTTATCCTGATGCCCATTTGTCAGATTCCAAAGTAGCTACAGAAGGCAGACTTCTGGCCATTTATCTCCATGAGATTATGGGTATTTTCTCTTGAGGGGCTGAAGTCTTAGGTAGGAAGTAAGGAATTAGGCCATCTGTACGAGAAGGGCCTAAAGAAACTGACCTCTGCAGCAGTCCAAGATCTGCATCCAGCAGTTGCACTTCAAAGTCCTGCCCAGACCCTGATAACCTTCCAGGTGGTTCTGCCCCTTCTACATGGCCTAAGAAACATCCTTCCTCCAAGGTGGGCTTCCTAGAGAGAAGGCCCTTGGCTGATGCCTGCCAGACTTCCCCTGTCTGACAACCTCAGTGGTAAACTTGGAAATTTTCTTATTAGCACCCAACAAATCCTTTGTTCTAGAGGAGAAGGAGGAAGAGGGAAGAGAAAAGGCAGGAAGGTAAAAATCCCAGCTTAAATGCGAACTATGCACTCTCTTTCACGTTCTGTCTGCAGAGATGCCCATCCGTTCTTACAGATGTCCTACCCTAATAAATCTTGTTATTTTGCTTTCCACTGCAAAAAAAAAAAATCATCCTGTTTGAACTAACCTACATTTGGGTGTGGGTGAAAGTGAAGCACTTTATCCCATTTCTCAAAACACCCTTTGTTCTAACATTTCCTTTCAAAAGTTGTTTCTGGTCTATGAAACTCTAGCCTTTTCTAATACAGACAAGGTAAATGATGAATTTGGGATTCACCTTAATATCTCTTAGTCAATGTCATGGGTATCCCTTGGCCTTTGGGACATTGTGTTTCCTATGTATAGGAAAAGGGTGAGAGCATCTTCATATGCTACAGGATAGATACATCTACTCAGGTAGGAGGAAAGTTCTATAGCTGCAGTTATATTGAACTTCAAGTTATCTGTAGAAGGGGTGAGTATGGCTGCACAGTGGTCAGATATTTGACTATAGTTGCCATTAATGTATTGTCTCTGTGTTGTAAATGCAGTCATCTGGAGTGTGCTAAGGTTAAGGGCTGGGTTTCAAAAGCCAGCTCTATTTCTATGTAGAATGATGGATTTATGTTAGCTTCTGACAGTGCAAGACACTAGTGGGATGTGAAAGTAGTATCAGCAGTTGATGGAAACCTTCAACTTCATTTGCTTAATTCCAGAACCAGTTCATGGTATCCTCTCTGATATACCAGCAGCCACACCTGGAAATAATCTTCTTTAGAGGAATGATTTTTAGGTATACTGGGCTCTTCAAGATTCTAAGTTCTACGAACTAGTCTGTTACAGTTGCTTCCTGCTATAATTTTTCCAATGTTCCTTTTTCACTCTTTCAACACTCCATACATATGTTCCTATAGTCTCTTCTATAAAGTTCTTGGTTGAAATGCCCAGTGAGGTTCCAGTTTCCTGTCAGAACCCAAGCTGGTAAAAGGGAAAGGATAAAATGAAGTTACAGTTGCAAGAGGATTACTACTGTAAAATGTTAAGACTGTGGTAGATTATTTTGAAAATAGAGCAGGAAGTTTAGAATAATAATCATCATTTCAGAAACAAGAGCTACTGTGTTGAGCGCCAATTGGTAGCCAATATCACAGGCAAAGAAAATGAGGATCAGAGACTTAAATGACTTAAACAGAATTACAAAGCAAGCAAGTGGCAGAGTGATAGTGACACCCAGTTCTATTTGATTCCAAATTACTAAAATTTGCCTGCCAAGTATCACAAGGACAAACATGTGCTGTGAGTGTGTCTACGGAATGATGCCATACAGTTGAATGGGGATATCCAAATAAAAAGAAATTATAAAAATGGCTTCTTCATAACAATAATAATAATAATAATAATGGGGAGATGCTTTTGGAGGTGATGGATGTGTTCATGGTCTTGATGATATTTTTGGTTTTATAATAAACAATAAGAAGTATACTTTAAAAATGAACAGCTTGGGATGGGCATTTGGTGAACTAGTTAAGATGCCTCTTGTGATGTCCACATTCCAAACAGAGTGCCTAGCTCAAGTTCTGGCTCTGCTTTTTATTCCAGCACTCTGCTAATGGGCATTCAGGGGGGCATCGTGATGAGCAGCAGACAATGGCTCAAGTATTTGGGTCCCTACCACTTACGTGAGATACCCACACTGAGTACTTGCCTTCTGGGTTCTGCCTGGTACAACCCTGTTTATTGTGGGCACTTGGAGATAGACACAGAAGGCAAAAGACCTTTCTCCCCACCCTTCAATAAAATGAAAATAAATAAGTAAATAAATAAGCAAAATGTACAGCATTTTGAATGTCAGTTATACCGTAATAAATGCTTTGGAAAAAAAAAAAAAACAGTTGGCTTTATGACAGTGAGCATGTGAAACAAGTTTAGAGACAGCAAAAAGTAACATTAAAATTTTTCATTTAAATACTGGCTACCTCAGGCAAATTAGTCATATATTCATTCGTGTTCTGCTATGAAGGATTGTGAAGTAGAAAGAAAAATCTAATTCAGGGAATTTCTCCTATTACTTAAAAGCTAGACTCTCTGTAACATGTCCAAACAGCCCAGTTAATTAAGGGAGAGATGTAATTCCTAATCTGCTAGCAGAGCGTTGTAATTCAGGGATAGAATTTTGGCTATAGCTATGGTGACGGCAGTAGGAGAAGCAGCCTATACAGCAGTGAAAATAATAGTTATGAAAGAATCTTTGCAGGGCCATTGTTAAAGAAAAGGCAGAGACATTTTCTGTAACAGTAACAGCATTGTATAGCAGCATTTGTGACATTTGAGCACTAGGTTTATCTGATGGCTAGTGGAGTTCACAAGATAGAATGTAAAGTGAGTTACTCCAGGTCTAGATAAAGTCTATCCTACTGTCACATTTTCTGCGTTCTAGCCACATTTGACCTCTTCTCTAAGTGTCCAGAGCATCATAGGTACATCTTAAGCATTTTTATGAATAGAATGCTATTACCAAACACCCCATGTGAAAAAAAAAAAAAAAAAAACATTTAGTCACTGTCAGTGCCAACTCACATTTTATCTGCTTGATGAAATTGTTTTAGGAACTAACAGAGATGTTTCATTACTCAATCTGTGCTCCCTAGCACTTTGTCAAGATCCCTTTATTCTATTCACCGGGTTGTACATAATTAATTATTCCTATGTCTTTTCCCGACATGCTGGTTGTGGATAGGGAATTTTTCTTTATCCTCTAAGTCCACATTAAATGTTGGTTTGAGTGAGTTGCAAAACAACAAGGAACTCTCCTTTTAACCAATACATATCTGTTGAGCAAATTAATAGGAAGAATGGATTAAGTAAATACACAAATATCATGGCTTATGAAAAACAAACTGTTCTACTGTCAATTAAGTATAAAGTCAAATACACATGGGAATTAATAATGCCAAAACTCAGAAATAATTACTCTAAATATCACAATTTTATCATTTTAAAATATACTCAATTAAAGCAGTGCTTTACATTAATGATTTCTAGTAAATTAAGCAACTTGGGTATTCAGCCATGCTATTTAATTACCTGTGTCCTTAAGTGTTACCAATTATGTATCTCTTTTATATGAAAAATATGGCTATAAGTCAGTAACACTTCATTCCTCTGGACAAGGAAAGTGAGCAGTTAATTAGTGAAGAAGATAAAAATGCTTCCTTTTGGATGAGCAAAGTGGCATTCAGCAGCACTTAGAGCATGAACTAAGATAAGTAATTTTAGATAAAAAAGTTCTTGAAGTTGAGACTTCACAAATTATCAACAACAAAATAGGTTAATATATTAGGAGTGGAAACAGTGTATGAAAACAAGCAAGACTCAGTGCAGTGTAGTTTATTTGTAGGACTCTTACAATACTGAGTACGCTTTCTTTCAAATTTTCTGTAATTAAAGCAGAGCCCTTATCAGGCCCCAGTATCTCTCCCTCAACTTGCACTTCCTCTGTAAAGGAACGGATGAAATTAAGGGAGTGACATCACAGTACAGTTCATGCCAAGACCTGAATCACTGACTCAAATTGCCCCTACAGACAACGTATCCCTACTAGCCTTATAGTCTAAGATCTTCCACAGGAACTCACAGGCCCTGTTCAAGCAAGGCACATACAGCCCATCCCTAGACCCTAGAACCTACATAATCTATAACTCACCTTGGCCATTTCAAAAGAAACCTACTGGCCCCTGTCACCGATCAGTAAAAAGGAAAGCTGCAAAAGCTGCATAATTTGGGCTCACACACAAACTGATTGTGCAGCACTTCACTTCCATTTTAATCTATAAGATTCACTGTCTGCAATCCCTCAGGGAGTCTGGGATTTCAGTGGATAAATGCCTGACTCCTTGCTCTATGCATTGCAGTAAAACTACTTTCTTCCACATAGTAATTGACTTTCTATGCATTATGGGAGCAAATACAGTTCTTATGTAGAAATTCTTACAGCAGTTCTGGCAGTGTTCTATAGCATAATTAGTACCCAAAAGTAGCACAAGTGTTCTGATTACTTCAGTTAACCATTGTACTTGAAAAACAAGGTTTGTTCAGCCATGCTTTCTCAGTTTACACTTCTTTGTTTTTGAATACATTGGTCCTATTCATGTGTCTTAGCTAGTAATGCAAGAGGATCTTCAAAGAGTCCATAGAAAATGCATACCATGAAAGAAAATCAAGCTTTTTTTCCCCAAAAACAATTATATAATTCCATTTCCATAACCTTTTGTGAAATACCTTTGTTTTTTCTTGCTTCATCAAAACGTTGATAGTTTGTTGACATTTCAATTAAAAATAAATTTTAAACTTTTGGTTCTCTTCATCCAACTGCATCCTAAATTTCTTGGCTTTCTGACTCAGCAATTGAGAAATTTTTAATACCATAAGTATTCATTCATAATAACAATATATGAGTGCAGCAAACAACCTGACAACTGGTTAAGATTGAAGCTTGACCAAAACTGTTTCTCTGATCTAATCAAACTATTCCACTTTTTTCTTGACCAATGGTCCATCCATTCATCAAGACTTTGTTGAGCATATGAAAAGCTTGGGAGTTAGTCCCTGCTGAGAAGCAGAGAGTGCAAGAGGAAGAATAGATTGGTAGAAGGTATTAAATATTGGTTGAAGACAATCCAGTTGTAGAATATTTTAATTTCTTTAAGGATTTTTGTTTCATCTTCTAAACTTTGGAATATTAATATTCACTTCATGGGGTGTGCTATGAGGGTTAAACATGATAATATCTGTAAAATATGTGATTTGGCAGGGTAGCAACTTATCCCAGGGACCATTCCCTCTTGGGCATTTTGGTAAGAATAAGATAAAAAAAAAATCATGGAAAAATTGAATTTAAAGAAAAGGCTATTTTGGTGCCAAAATATTTGAGATTCATGAGTTGTTTTTCCATGAGATGAATTTTCCATGAGTCTTTTGAGGTGTATTTGTATATTTCCCAGGCTTCAGTGGAGCTTGTTGTGGCTACATGCTTTTGTTCTGGCCAAGGAGGTAAACAGAAGGAGTGTGTGTGTGTATGTGTGTGTGTGTGTGTGTGTGAAAGAGAGAGAGAGAGAGAGAGAGAGAGAGAGATTTATGAAAAATAGCCTTCCTAGAGTACACTCATTTACTCTACCTCATATCTTGCTGTCTTGAATCTAACCATATTGAGTATAGCTCAAGCAGCCATCTTGGATTGTAAGGACACTCACAAGGAACATTAGAGCAGTAATATGTGAGAAATCTAGCTCTTTGTAGTGATGAAATTCCCATAGTATCCTAGTTCTGGATTCTTTATATGCTCAAGAAATGAAAACATCTATCATTACTTTATTTATTTATTTATTTATTTGCTCCTGTTCATTCAACACAACCTAATATAGATGGACACATCTGACAATTTCTATAATCTCAAAGTGATTAAAAAAAACCACAGAAACTGATTAATAAGAAAAGGAAATCAAGAGCCAGCATTGTGGCGTAGTGGGTTAAAATGCCATCTGTGACACCAGTATCCCATATAGGCACTCGTTCACATCCCAGATGCTCTATTTCCAATACAGCTCCCTGATTAATGTGCCTGGGAAAGCAGTGGAAGATAGCCTATGTACTTGGGCCCTTACTAACCAAGTGGAAGACCCACATGGAGTGCCAGGCTCCTGGCTTCAGTCTGGTCAGCCCTGGCCATTGAAGCTATTTGGGGGGGGGGGGATTAGCAGATGGAAAATATCTCTCTTTCTCTTTTTTCTCTTTCTCTCTTGCTTTCACTCTCTCTCTCTCTTTCTCTGGAACTCTGCCTTTCAAATAGATAAATAAATCTTTGAAAGAAAAAAAAAAACAGGAAATCAGAAAAGACACTCATATGTGTTAAGACAAAATACCCTAAATATGCAAATGATAATAGAGATAGTGGGATTGGAAAACAAGTGCCTGATGAAAACTATTGCAGTAGAACAGAGAGACCCTGATCTCTAAAGAGGCTACCATAGTGAAATGGAATAAAATATGATTGAGATTTTACCAGTAGTGTCAGGAAATATCAGGTGATATTCATCAGGATGGATAGAAATTATAATAAGTAATGAATCTGTTATGATAGAATATAATGTTAGAATTTCAGCATGCTGAGCTTGGTGTGCTAGCATAGTATAATAGTTGAAAATATAAAGAAAACACTACAGTCTCATTTTTCTGCACAAGGTGAACATGGATCATGGTGATCATAGTGGATTTATTGCAACTTTTCATTAATTCATTTGACAATTTTTCTTAAATATCTATTTTATCCTGGACACTGCTCAGGACCTTTGGAAATCAGTAGTGAATAATACAGTCTTGTTCACCAACAGTCCCATTCTAATAAAAAGTACACTTCACTCTCTTATAGGACTTAAATAAGATAACTTTATTTTAAAGAGTTCATTCATTGTTGTGGTAGCACAGTAATGGCATTGATACCTTGGCATTAGTTATTCTATTAGTCAAAACTTTACACTTTAATGTAATTTTATTTTTATTGAATTGTGCTATGAAAGAGGTAACTGCTTAACCTTGAAATTTTCAAAATGAAAGAGTAATAGAAATAAGATTCAGGACAGAAACTAAAGGCAAAGTCTTACATATTCCACTGATTTTAAGCAATAATTTCCTGAGTAAAATCTGGAGCAGTGCTTTGAAATTGTAGACATTAATAAAGCCCATTTCTTCCCCTTGCTAGCAATTTGGAGAGTGTACCTGTATTATTGCAAGCATAAATTCAGCTACAGAACCATGTAAACAGCTCTATTAATATTTATTACCTTCTTCTTTGTTTCATGAGGTTTCAGCAACAGTCCAAATTTTGGTCATGGGAAAATTACTTAAAAGCATGTAATTCTGAGAATTCTGAAATCTAAATAATTATTCTTCAGTAAAGTGCATATGGTTATATTGATTTCATTGATCACCTCCAACAATTTTCATATTAACTGTTTTAGCTATAGGAAATTCTTCAAATTGAGAATCGTTAGATTATTTTTGCTGCAACTGTGTAACAGAAATATTAAACTATAGTTTAGTACTACTTTCTGACTAGATAAATGGTTTTGAACCAACTCATAAACTTCAGATGACTGAGCAGCTCAGTTCACTAAAATATTTATGTATGACTTTAAACATTCTATAAAAATACCAATTTTGGTTCCCTGAACTCTTCTAACATTTTACCAGGCTTTGGGAGGCTTTTTTTTTTTTTGGTGACTACATACATTGCTTATTTCACACACAAACCACAGGTCACAAGGTCATTCATCTTATATAACACTATCAAAAATAAAACAATGATGCCTATTGTAGGTTTAAGAAATTAGATGACATACAGTTTAAGAATCATAGACCATACTGATTGAAACAGACTGGCAAGCATTCATATCAGTTTTTTCGAAGACATCAAATAAGTTTAAGAAATATTCAGTATAATTAGAATGCCTGTCATTTATTACACAATCAGCTAGAGTCACAGATTAAATTAAAAACCTCACCATGTAAAAAATGCCAAGCTTTTATTCATCATATAGTATTTTAGATGACTTATGCAAATAAGGATACAGAACCTATTATTTATACTTAAAATATGTTTTCCTAGATACATTATTCATGTAATAATGTTCAGTTATGTGTCCATTCAGCAGTTAGTGGCTTTAAAGAGAATGCATAAAATATGCATTGGCAATATCAGCTTTTTAAAAACTTCAAGAAATATGATCACAAGTCATAAATTATTGATTTGTGTATATATTTGTTTAAGATTAATTTCCTTTGTAATAATTTATTAAATTGAGAGGGCATGATCATGATAAAATTGGTTGTCCATTTTCTGTGGTCTGAAAAACAGATCAGCTCCCTGAATCAGGCTGAGTCATGATGAAAATTAATCTAAAGCACTAGATGATGGACTGGCAACGTAAGTTTTGATCTCATCATTGTCACTTAGTAACAGATTCCTTCCTAATATATTTTCTAAAATATAGCCTTTTCTATATGACAGGAAATATACGGGATTCTAATATGATACTGTATACCGAGCAAGTTTAAACTCCAGTGCAAGTTAAAATGAGTGCTGTGCTGTCACTGTACTTCTTTAGGTCACTAGAGAATGGTCACATGATTTTTGTTCCAGGAGGGATCATCAAGGTCATCTTCATTCACTGCTCCTTAATCTAAATTTCCTCAACCACAATCTCTGATTCCACCTATCTTCTGTCCACACAAACCTGGTCTGTCTTTAGAGTTTTGTCCAGGAAATTTTAAGTGAATTGACTTTGATGTCTCCAAATAGAAATTCTACTTAAAACTTCAGCTCTGAGAATTGGGGTAGTATATTCTGAGATATTTTCTAGAATCTGTTCCTTAGCATACCAACAAGGAAATAAAAGATATTTAAAACTGAAATGGGATTTATGCCCATCTTTGAGGAACCCTTTTCTTTTGCCCTTTGCTGCCCCCTTTCCATTGCTGCTAGAAGCCCCTCTCCTATTGCTATTATTCTTCCAAGCAAGTCTGTGCTTGTGTTAATACTGATGGAAAAATAAGACAGCCCTTAGTTCTAAAGACAGCCCCTTCATGATTTGTCTCAATAATAATCTTTAGAAGAAAAAACATCTCAAGAGAATTAACCAGCATTTTGAAGAATACTTGGTTAACATTCTATTTATTAGGAATGGGGCTTTGCCCAATTTTCTTTTTCCTCATATTTGTGATTGAGAAAATATCATAATTAGTGATAAAATTTTAGTTTTTAGACCATAGATTTTTCATGGTATTCCTGTTCAGGTTTTTTTCTGAAGAATGTGGCCATCTATTTTTAAGAAGATATTCATAAACATTACGTAAACAATTAAATATTCCTCAGTTCATTTTTATTGTTTCTTAACAGTATATATGTGTGTGTTTAAAGATTTATTTATTAGAAATGCAGAGTTATATAGAGGAGAGATGGAGACAAAGAGAGGGAGAGAGAGAGAGTGAAAGAGAGTGAGAGAGAGAATCTTACAGCCATTGGTCCATTCCCGTAATGGCTGCAACAGCTGGGACTGGGCCAGGCTGAAGCCAGGAGCTTCATCTGGGTCTCCCAAGTGGGTAGCAGTGGTCCAAATACTTGTGCCATCTTCCACTCTTTTATCAAGCACATTAGCAGGGAGTTAGATAACAAGCAGAGTAGCTGAGACTCCAACTTGCACATATATGGGACATGGGCATCAAGGCAGTGTCTTAACCTACTGTTCCACAATGCTGGAGTAGTGTTTTCCTTTTAGCTGTCATATTTTATGCCTTCATTTTTCTCTTAATCAACTTTCTTCCTAAATAAGGAATTCTCTTAATTCGTCCCAGTGCTTCTATTATTATCCTATCATTATCTTTCCCATATACCTTTTATTCAAAGATGATAATAAGCATGTTAAAATTAATAATACTCCACAGTTTCAAAAATAATTTCTTTATGAATACTAAGATAATCCTGTGAGGCTGAGGAATGCTGAAAGGCTTATTTGTGAATTATTAAAAATATTTCAATTTAAATATAAGATCAATACTCTATCTAAGCATTTTATATTTACATATTCATTTCAAGAAAAATCCAAAAGCACATTCATTCATTTTATAGCAGTCATGAAACAGTGTTTATTGTATAGGTTTTACGTGGGATAGAGCAAAATTTTAAAATATGATTCTTGTCATTTCTAATATATGATATTTGCAGAGATAATACAAAAAGGCACACTCACTCATGTCCGCTGCCAGAACTATGACTTTTCATTCGCTACCTCCTAAAACAGTGCCTGACATACGGTAAATAATACTTGATAAGGATTTTGGATGACTAAACATACAAATAGCTTACAGGAAGAGTAGCACTAATCGTGTGTGCTGTAAAACAAACAAACAAAAAATACATGGAAAAGGTGAGACACTTAGTTTTAAAGTAAGTGTATCGTCTATGTGCAATATGCTAAATTGAGTTCCAAGTGAAAATTATTTCAGATTATTTGAGAATAGTGAAGTGTTTCTATCCCTGTTGCATTGGCTAAGGAAGTTTTTTAGTATTCAGAGTCCAACCCCAACAAATCCTGTGCATCTTAGTTGTTTTTTTTTTTCAAACTTTTACCCTACTTTCTGTCTCCTAAATTTGTCAGAGCATTGTCTAAAATTCACAGAAAGTCAACTGTATCCCTGTATCCTTATCATCATCTCTGGATGTCCTCTTTCCTAACTAAAACATGGCTTTCCCTGGAGATATTATCTATCCAGATGTTTTCTCGTATGTTTGCTGATTTTCTCTCCTCATCACTCACGCCACTGAGCTTGGAGACCAGATAAAGCCCCTCTGTGCTTCTCCTTGTGACTTTTACGTCTTCTAAGATTAAATAAAAATCTCTAAACCTGATGTTTAGATGGAATTATTATAGCTCCTGCTTTCAATCACCTACGAACAACTTGAGTCGTACTATGAAGATTTTAAGTTCTGACATTACAGTCATTTTCTTTGAGAAGGTTTTCATAATTCTCAGTGATTCTAATGAATAAATTAATTTTCGGTATACTGGGTTCTCAGCTTACTGAATTCTTCTCTACTAATAAATCAGCCCTTCACTTTTTCATAGCTTCTCACTCCAACCATCACATCCCATACTTTGTCATTAAGAACACATGAATGGCCTCAGATGGTCAATTTATACCATCCCACTATTTCCCTACTCATGGCCTTATCTGTCTAGGTCTCTTTCTCTCTCGCTCTTACTCTTGCTCTTGCTCTTGCTCTCCTTACTCTCTCTAAAAAGATTTATTTGTTTGAAAGTTGTGGGGGGGATAGAGAGAGAGAGAGAGAGAGAGAGAGAATCTTTCATTGCTAATTCACTCCTCAAATGGCCGCAACAGCTGGGGCTAATCCATGCCAAGGCCAGAAGCCTAGATCTCCCTCTGGGTCTCCCACACACGAGACAAGCGCCAGATACTTGAGCCTCCCTCTGTTGCCAAGAATCACACCTAGTGTTTCAATATGGAATGCCAATGTTCCCAGCAGCAATTTAGCTCACTGTGTTGCTGAGACATCTAAGAGACCACAATGCCCAGAGTGTGGTCTTCATGTATATTATTTCATTTCTCTCTGTTTATTCTCCTTGTTCTTTCATCCAAACTAACCCAAAGTCTAGAATCATATACCCAAGAGTCTATTGTTTTACATGAGGGTCTAATAGATATCTCAGTGTAAGCTTGTCTAGAACAGGACTCCTGAATTTTATTTAAGCCAGACCTTCTCTTCTACTATTTCCATCTCAATAAATGCAAAGGCATCTTTCTAAATACTGAGGTCAAACACAGTTCAGTTATTCTTTCAAACTGTGCTCTTAAAGTATCATGAAATTCATATACATTGAGGCTGGCACTGCTGTGCAGCAGGTTAATGCCCTGGCCTGGAACGCCAGCATCCCATGTGAGCGCTGGTTCGAGATCCGGCTGCTCCACTTCAGATCCAGCTCCCTGCTATGGCCTGGGAAAGCAGTAGAGGATGGTCCAAGTCCTTGGGCCCCTGAACCCATGTGGGAGACCCAGAAGAAGCTCCTGTCTCCTGGCTTACAGCTCCGGCCATTGTGGCTAGTTGTGGAGTGAACCATTGGATGGAAGACCTCTCTCTTTCTCTCTCTCTCTCTCTCTCTCTGCTTCTCCTCTCTCTGTGTAACCACTCTGACTTTCAAATAAATAAATAATTTTTTAAAAAAAAGAAAATTGTATGCATGCATACATTCCAACACACACATATACACAAACACATAAATGTATATTTACAGAGTTACATATTGGCTTTTATGCATATACATATGCACACATACATAGAGGTACTTTATAAAGATCATGGAAAATTTTGAAATCCATGCATGGTTTTTTCATGATATTCATTCTCCTTGAAATTTTAAAGACTACTTATATGCATGGATTTCATTTCATCAAAAAATTATCTTTTGATGTCCTCTGCCACAAACATTCTGAAATCCTCTCGTAGACACAGACACAGAGAGGATACATAGATCTACATGGTTGGGTGAATGGGTGGTGAAGTTTTATAGCCTAATGACAAACTGTAGTTGAAACCAACATTCTCACTAAGGACAACTACAAGAGATATTCCAAAAAGAAGGGGAAAAAAGCACAAGAGAACTAACAAGGCTGTATCCGTAGAAGGCTAATAATAAAGGGATTAAACCAGAATGAGAGCTCTGGTTTTCCCTAAATGCATGTGCCAACACAGGGGAGAAGAGTTGACAGACCAAGGGCTGAGCAGCTTCTTCCTTAGCCATAAGACTAAGGCAACTGAGAAAAGGTGTTTAAGGCTTGCACAGTTGTGAAGAGATACCCTGGGCAGTAGGAGGGAAGAAAGGAAGGATGGAAGGGAAGGAGGGATGGAGGGAGGGAGGGAGGGAGGGAAGGAAGGAGGAAAGGAGAGAAGTAAAAGTTATTCTTAAAGTATATGAAAGTCTGTGTCTAGTGCTCATAGTTATAAATGCAGAATCAGAATGGGAGAATGTGTTAGAACTGTCAAAAAGGATATGAGCTACATTGTAAAACAGACATCATAATTTTTCATTTTTTGATGGTGATGAAGTCATTATTCTCTGCTAAAAGAACATTTCAAAGAAAATATTGATGAGGATGTGTCTAGGATGTGTCATCTTATAAAGAAACCCCAACAGTTTGTCCTAGTTTGTACCACCTATGCTGAACCATATCTACCTGGCAAGTTTATATAATATACATATTTACATGCCATATATGTTTATCATATGTCATATATGTTTATCATATGTCATATATATGAAATATATTACTGCTTTTAAAGCATTATACTTTTGATTTTGGATCAAGAAAAGAACCAATTAAAATTATTTATATATATATTATATTTAATGTCTCTATATCTTAACTATAGAACTGTTTCTCTGAGTCTTTCTTAAAATGAACCTCATGACATTTTGGTGCATTGAAGCTTTTCATTTCATTCAGAGTTAGTCATAGTCTTCCAGGAGAGTCTCATGTTGTGGCAGACACTGCTTTTTGGAGCAAGAAGTGTGATGGGCGCCATAGGCGATGATTTATGTGATATTTATTCCTCCAGAGAACACATGTTCAACAGTAACTGGAAAGAAACAATTTAAAGAAAATTATGCAAAATTTAATTGGTCCTTTTCTTGATCCAAACACCAAATGATACTGTTTTAAAAAGAAGTGAGTTTTATGTCATTTAAAGTTAGCATCATTAGACTCTACAACATCATACCCATAAAAACTTTGCAATTATTCTTATCTAAATTTCCTTCAGCACTTGTGGAAAATAATATTACTTTCAGATAATCCATGTCACAATCACAGCAGGGTATTTATCCTTAATTTGCACTTATTCTGCCATACAAGAATATTGTTAATATCAGATAAATAATAATTATCAAATGTTGACACTTTTCTAATGTAAGTCAGTTATAGATGAAACATCTCATTCACAGCAAAAGAACTTTAAATCTCTCACAGACAAACTCAAAGAGTTTATATAGGTACTCCATTCTTATTTGAATTTTTATTAATATAAAGAGAAGAGTTCATGTATTTCATAAGTACTATTCTAAGAAGATAATGATAATTCCCTCCCTAATTCTCTCCCTCTCTCAACCTGCTTCCTCCCTTTCTTTTTACTTTGGTTTTTGCAGGAAAAAAATATTTCCATCCACTCTATTATCACAGGCTGAGTGTATCATTAACCATAATAATCAAAAAGAAAAAAAATTAGAAAGACTGAAGTTCCATATGAGTATAAACAAAGGCTATAAACAACAACCAAACCACAAAATATCTATTCCATTCCTCTACATTTTTGCATGCTACATTAATTGTGACATATCAGAGGAAGTATATGACATTTGTATTTTTGGGACTGGCTTATTTCACTCAGCATAATGATTTCCAGTTGCATCCACTTTGCTAAAAAAGACAGGATTTGATTCTTGTTTATGACTGAGCAGTATTCCATCATGCATATATAAAACATGATCTTTATCGGGTCATCAATTGATGGACATTTGGGTTGAGTCTGTATCTTAGCTATTATGAATAGAGCTGCAATAAGCATAGGGTAGGAGTACAAAATAACTCGTTCATGTGTTCATTTCATTCCATTTGGGTAAATTCCAAGAGTGGAAATGCTGGATTATATGGTAGATCTATTTTCAGATTTCTGAGTACTCTCCCTACTATCTTCCATAAGGATTGTCTTGGTATACACTACCAACAACAGTAAATTAAGGTAATTTTTCCCTACCTCCTCACCAGCATTTATTGTTTTTTTTTTGTTGTTGTTGTTTTTTTGTTTGTTTTGTTTTGTTTTTTAATGCTTGGAGGATAGCCATTCTAACTGTGGTGAGGGGAAGCCCCATTGTGGTTTTTATTTGCATTTCCTTGGTATTTTCATGTGTCTGTTGAGCATTTGTAGTCCATCCTTTGAAAAGTGCTTGTTCATGCCTTTGCCTATTTCTCAAGTGGATTGTTTGTTTTATTGTTGAGTTTCTTGAGTTCTTTACATATCCTGGATATTAATCCTTTATCAGTGTTATAGCTTGCAAATATTTTCTCCAATTCTGTAGGCTGCCTCTTCATTTTGTTGGGTGTTTTCTTTGCAATGCAGAAGTTTCTTTGTAATCCCATTAGGCTAATTTTGCTATTACGTGTGCTTCCGAGGTCTTTTCCAAAAAATCTTTGCCTATACAAATGTCTTTGCAGAGTTTCCCCAATGTTCTCCTCTAGTAATTAGATGATATCAGGTTGTCAATTTAGATCATCTATACATTTAGAGTTGATTTTTGTGTAAGGTGTGAAGTAAGGATCCTGTTTCATATTTCTGCACTTGGAGATCTAGGTTTCCCAGCACCATTTATTGAAACAACTATCCTTTATCCAGGGACTAGTTTTAGTTCTTTTGTCAAAGATTAGTTTGTTTTACCTGCATGGATTGATTTCTAGGGTTTCTATTCTATTCCACTGGCCTACATGTCTATGTTTACACCAGTATCAGGCTGTTTTAATTATAATTGCCCTACCTTATGTCTTCAAATCTGGTATTGTGATGCCTCCAGTTTTTTATGTTAAGATTGCTTTAGCTACTCAGAGTCTCTTGTGTTTCTATGTAAATTTTAGCATTGTTGTGTCTAGAATGAGAAGAATGGTATAGTTATTTTCATTGGGAATGCCTTGAATTTGTAATTGCTTGGGCAGTATGGACATTTTGATGACATTAATTCTCCCAATTCATGAACATGAAAGATTTTTTCCTTTTTTTTTATCTTTTCTATTTCTTTCTTTAATGTTTTATAACTTTATTGTAGATATCTTTCACATCCTTGGTTAAATTTATTCCAAGATATTTAAATTTTTGCAGTTATTGTATATGATAATGATATTACACATTCTTTCTCAGTCATGGCATTGTCTGTGTATACAAAGAGTATTGATTTTTGTGTGTTGCTTTTACACCTTGCAACTTTACCAAACCCTCTTATGAGTTCTAATAGTCTCTTAGTAGAGACTTTTGGTTCCCCTATATATAAGATCAAAGATACTACATTCCTAAGGAGGGACATAACTCAGTCTTAAGAAGAGACATAACTCCCCACTTTGCATAGTGACTTTCTTTAGAAAATACATTTTGGAAACAAAGTGCTAAGCTAATGAAAATTCATTTATTTGCAAAAATATGGCAAATGCCACTCCAGCCAGATGATTATTTGATTATAATGGTGATAAGTCACATTGATACCATATGATGAGAACACCCTTTTACCTCTATGGTCTTCGTCCACAAAACATAGGTATACTCTAGTTTATTTATGAGAAAAACAACAGAAAATTCCCAGGAGAGGGACATTCTATAAAACGCCTGACTAATCACTGTCCAAACTGTCAAGGGTATTAAAAAAATGAACATCTTGGGAAGCGTCAAAAACAAGATGAGCCTGAGGACATATTTCAGATCAATGTAATGTGATATCCTGAATGGATGCTAAAATAATAAATGAACACTAAGGGAAAACAAGGGAAATGTGAATAAAATACAGAGCATAGTTAAAAATAATACAGCAGTGTTTGTCCATTACTTGCGACAAGCATACTATATTAAGATGCTAATAACAGGGAAAACTGGGTATATGGTATACAGAGCAACTTGTACTATCTTTGTGATAATTCCATAGGCTTATAATGGTTCTAAAATTAAGAGTTGGCATAAAAAATGGCTATTGTTTATCTCAATCCCATGCTATTTATGATAAAGAATCTAGAAGTAAACACATAAGGAATGTATTCATTGAATCTCTAAAGACTAGATTACATAGTAGTTTGCTCCATTTGAGCAAATTGTACTCTTCAGTATATCAAAATGGAGTTCCAGGAAAAAATTAATAAAGAATAATACTGTCTATTCAGAGGTGAGGATTAATGATATAGACTTTGCAATATTCAGAATAGAGAAGCAATAGGGATAAGTGTAATAAAGTATTCAATGAGCAAAGTAAAGAGAATGAATAATAGGAAATTGTTTTAATTGGGCCAGTGGAGGGAAGAAGAAAGACTGAAGGACTGCAAAATGGAAGAAAATAAATGTATAACTATAATGTTACAGAGGTATATACTTAAGTGAAGGGAGAAAAGAGTTTTAAGAACAGAATACTAATTGTGGTCATGAGCTAAGTAGCCAAGTGTAAATACTGTTACACTGGGTATTAGGCCTTAAATATTCCAATTTTACAGGAGGTCTACAGTCAATAATATGAGCTTTGTCTTACATGATTTGAATTTTCCTATTCAGTGTATACCATGGGTCAACTACATCACCATCAGCTAGGAACCTGTTAGAAATGAGAAAATTCTAGAGGGAGTGGGAGAGGGGAGGGCTGCAGGTGGGAGGGAAGTTATGGGGGGAAAAAGCAATTGTAATCCATAAGTTGTACTTTGGAAATTTATATTCATTAAATAAAAGTTAAAAAAAATGAAATGAGAAAATTCAGGCTTACTCCAAACATACTCATTCATCATCTACATTTTAGCAAGAACCCCTGCTGAGCGGAACGTGCTTTAAAGTTTGAGAGATGCTGGGCTATCCTGTTATTAAAAGAAGCTTGACAACAGCAAGATGGATGGAAGAAAATCATAGATTATGTAATGAATGGATTTTAGGATTTTTAAAATCAGACTTGAGGGCACTTGGGTCTACGTGTATGTTAAATAAAGAAGAAACAAGTGAGGAGAGAGAGACGTACAAGTAATTAACATAAGCATAATATTATGTCCATAACATTACACATTGTAACTGTTCTGCCCCACATTTATTCATCATATCATGACTCTTTTGCCCAGTGCTTTGGCATTCACAGTACGTGAAAGTGGGGATTTGGAAGGAAAGAAGGAATTGACCAAATCTCTTGACATGGTTCATCCAAGATCTGTAAATTCCCTGAAACTTTGATTTCTCTTACACTCTCCTGAAACAGTAATGTCTGTATAAGAAATTCAAGGTTCAACAAAAAGTATTTTCTAACTTCCATATCACCTCATCAGATTAACCACCTGAAGCATAAAGAGTTAGTTACTCTGTTTGAACTCTCCTTGTAGAATATACGTTATGGTCTGACTTCCCTAACTAATTGTAATCCTTCATAAATCCCCAGATAGAGTCCCAGTCCTGTCCTGACCCACGAATTTGTAGGCCAGCTATGGAATGATAGGCTTTTTAGAGGACCTTCCCTGAGAGGGTATTTAGCATTGAGAATTTCTCTTGGGATTATATATACAAACAATTTTTAATGAGAGATAGTATCCATAATGTTCTTCTGGAGACCTCACAAGCATTGAGATAGTTTAAGGAAAAGCACATATTCCACTGATATCCAATTACACACCATTGCGTTGACGAAGAGAAAGAAGCGAAAAAAAAACAAAAACAAAAAAAAAACTTCACATCGAGAATTGGGAAAATAAAGTTATCAGCTTAATTCTATGACTGTGGATTTTTATTTTTCATAAGATTGAGTGTTCTCATTTGCAAAATGAAATAGTTGAGCCAGCAAACTGAGAGCCCTGGGATCAGATGTGGTCCACATGCATGTGTATGTCCAGCTTAGGAAGCAGGATAGTTTAGTCATGTAAGATTAAAGTTCCATAGTACTGTTTAAATTTGAGGACTTATCACTAACACTATTGTTAATCTTCACAAAATAAATAAAGTCAGGTCCTGTTTTTATTATGAGAGAAAATTCATTATCTGGAATCAGAACTATTTTCTTTCTGTCTTCAGCAGGGTCTAACCAGAAAAATTTCAGCCAAAAAGAACTAGAATCAGAATTTCTGCAGGCCGGCGCCGTGGCTCACTAGGCTAATCCTCTGCCTTGCGGCGCCGGCACACCAGGTTCTAGTCCCGGTCGGAGTGCCGGATTCTGTCCCGGTTGCCCCTCTTCCAGGCCAGCTCTCTGCTGTGGCCAGGGAGTGCAGTAGAGGATGGCCCAAGTGCTTGGGCCCTGCACCCGCATGGGAGACCAGAAGCACCTGACTCCTGCCATCGGATCAGCGCAGTGCGCAGTCGCAGCGCGCCAACCATGGCGGCCATTGGAGGGTGAACCAAGGACAAAGGAAGACCTTTCTCTCTGTCTCTCACTGTCCACTCTGCCTGTCAAAAAAAAAAAAAAGAATTTCTGCATAGTAGCTCATTTAGATATTATGATTTTGAACTGAATACACACATTAAAAACATATACAGACACACACATATATGAGGGTACTTCAACAAGGCTATGAAAAAATTGAATGTGAAATTTAAGTTTATTTTGGTACCAAAAAAATTTGGAATCCACACATGATAATGAAGACCTCCTGTATGCAAGCACTCTAATGTTTTTGCACCAAAATAAATTGTATTTTAATTCTGTTTTCTGTTTAATTCTCTTTGAAGTGCTCTCATTCATATTGAGGAAGAAATGAGATTGGATAGTACCACACCTAAAACCATTTCACAATTTTAGTGAGTAGTGAAAAATATAAAATGACCCAAATATACAGCAGAAGATAATCAATTTTGTAAATATGTCTCACCCACAATATGGATTGTCATTTAGCCCTTAAAATTATATTTATGAAGAAAACTCCATAAAATGAGCAGAGAGAAAATGACGAGAGAATAAAAATGCATGCTGCAATTTGTGCAAACTCTGGGATTGGAACTTGTTAAAACAACAATTCAATAAAAAGCTATAAAGAAATATGCCAAGCTTTTATACCCTCAGAATCTTTACCTTTAAAATATTAGAACAACCAATTTCATAAGGCTGCTGAGAGAACCAAATGAGCCAGGAAGGCAATATGGCACAATGTATGCATCTTCAGGGTCCAGACAGGAGACAGATGGCACACTCAAATTAGGTAATAGGAAATAATTTGATAAAGGAACTATTTACCAAAGTGTGGCAAGGGTATAGCAAAACATTAAAGTAAGTAAGGTAATGTACTGGTAATGAAAGTCGGGGTAGAATTATCTTCCCTGCATATGAGATAGCAGTCAGAAAATACTCAGAGTAGGGAGATTTGTGTGAAGAGGATTAGTTCATAACAGTTTTGACCTTGTGTGGAGGATGGCAGATGCCGTAGCAGCCCTGCAGAAGGGATGTCAGACATGTTGGTGCCCTAATAGCACTGCTTTCCTCCCAGAGCATAGAGCATAAGGAGAAAGATGATCTCGGAATCAGTGAGTTATTCCTCAGAGTTTACCCCCTTCATCCCTTTGCATTCATGCTTGTCCTTCAAATGTGTGCCACCAACACAAGAGTCATGTAGAGTCCTACCAGTTACTTTAACTGAGTGAGGTCTCATTGGTTGAGACACAAGGTGAAACGTGTTATTTTATACATTCATAAATGATTATACCAAAAGACCAGAAAAGGCAACTTCATCTCTCAGATATCTATCCATCCCTGGAATAAAGCAAGGATTCCAGTATAATCAATGTGCAACCATGTTTTCTTGTAAAAAATAAACATTAAAAAATACTTGAAAACACACTAGAAGATTTAAGAGAAGAGGCCGAGTGAGACATCTTGGTTCTTCCACCAGGGATGGCATAGAATGGAACTGCCCTAAGGTCTCATGTCCTGTCAGGAAGCTCTGTGCACAGAGCATTCTGTTTCCTGACCAATGGTCATTCCTTTTCTTAGTTACTCAAGCCTAGTAGTGACATGGCTTAGCTCTTGTGAGTTTCCAAATGCCAAGCTCAGTTGCAAGCAAATAGACCTTTAGCAAACTCTATTTAAATTATTAAATTCAAGTTTAATATTCAAATCTTTTTTTTTTTTGCAATACTGACTGATGAAATAAGTAAAACCATCATTGTTCTAATGAAGATTATAAAAATGTACTTCTGGAATTGAGATGCTGTGTATTTGCAGAGTGCAGGGATAATCCTTTTGGCAGAAGGAAATGAGTAATAGGTAATCCATGGCAAGTGAGGAGCTGAGAATAACTCAAATTGCCATTAGTTCTGGCTTAGATTTAGTCTGCTCAGGTTGCTCTAACAAAATACCACAGGTTTCAGTGGTTTAAACCTGAAAAGCTAATTTCCTCGTAGTTCTAAGGGCTGGGGAGTCCAGTTAGGGTTTCCATACGAAGTGAGAGGGTGAGAATGCAGATGTTCAAGCCATACTATTTGAAATGAAATGCAAAGTGAAAACAAAAAGTTGAGGTCAAACAGCTCTGGCTCTCAGATGCACAATAATAATCAGAACTATAATTACAAAGATGATGGTATAATCTAACTTCAGAAGTCCTGGAAAGAATACAAAAAGTAACAAGAAGTTGAGATGTGTGACTATGAAACAGGGAATGCAAGTACAGAAGCAGAGAACTCCTTTAGGTGTTTTGAAGAAAATTTCACCTTCTATAGCATGGTCATGGTTAACACCCAAGACCTGATTGTAATAGAAACAGTTGTAGTGTCATTAAGTGCTCAATCAAGACAGCTAAGGACAAGCTAAACAATGAATAGAATGTTAAGACGTGGATACAAACCTGTAAGCTATTATAGGTAAGACTGGAAAACACTGAAATTTCAAATCATCTTCAAGATTCCTTGTCAATTGAAATGTAACTACCTGTCTTTTGAATGAAACATATTTTTTCAAATAAAATGTCTTTCAATGATTGCAATTAAGACAAGTGATTAAGGCCTACAGACCCATACAGGAATCAGATTCATGAATAGACTAGACACAGAATTATAAACTCTCAGCCAGGAAGAGATAATCTATTCTATATTAAAAAGTAAAAGCATTCAAGTCTTCAAAAATCTGTGTAGGCAGAAGCATATACATTGTGTGGGAAAGGATGTTAATGTTAAATATGTGATGGGCATTTGGCACAATGGTTAAGATGCTGCTTTCAATGCCTGCACACTATATTTGAGTGCCTGGGTTAGAATCTTGGCTGTACTTCTGATTCCAGCTGTCTGCTACTGCAGATCCTGGAAGGCAACAGGTTAGGGCTCAAGTTGTTTAATCCCTGCCACTCAGTGGGGAGAACCAGACTGATTTCTGGGCTCCTGACTTTAGTCTGGCCCAGCCACACCTATTGAGGGCATTTGGGGAATGAACAAGTTGATACACCATCTCTATTTATCTATCATCTATCTTTCTATTTATCTATTTATATATCTATCTATTATCTCTGTGTCCATATTTGTCTCTCTGCCTCTCAAATAAATGAAAAAAAAAGCATAGTAGATGAAGTAAGATGTATTTTTTAAAACGTTTATTTAGTAAATATAAATTTCCAAGGTACAGCTTATGGATTACAATGGCTTCCCCCCATAACTTCCCTCCCACTCACAACCCTCCCATCTCTCACTCCATCTACAATGCCATTCACATCAAGATTCATTTTCAATTATCTTTATATACAGAAGATCCATTTAGCATATATTAAGTAAAGATTTAATCAGTTTGCACCACACAGAACATAAAGTGTAAAATGCTGTTTGAGCACTAGTTATAGCATTAATTCACGTTGAACAACACATTAAGGACAGAGATCCTACATGAGGAGTAAGTACACAGTGACTCCTGTTGTTGACTTAACAATTTGACACTCTTGTTTATGGCATCAGTAATCTCCCTAGGCTCTTCTCATGAGTTCCCAAGGCTATGGAGGCCTTTTGAGTTTGCCGACTTCAATCTTATTCCAACAGGGTCACATCAAAGTGGAAGTTCTCTCCTCCCTTCAGAGAAAGGTACCTGCTTCTTTGATGGCCCCATTCTTTCTACTGGGATCTCACTCACAGAGATCTTTCATTTAGGATTTTTTTTTTCAGAATGCCTTGGCTTTCCATGCCTAAAATACTCTCATGGACTCTTCAGCCAGATCTGAATGCCTTAAGGGCTGATTTTGAGGCCAGAGTGCTATTTAGGACATCTGCCATTCCATGAGTCTGCTGTGTATCCCACTTCCCATGTTGGATCATTCTCTCCCTTTTGTATTCTATCAGTTAGTATTAGCAGACACTAGTCTTGTTTATGTGATCCCTTTGACTCTTAGACCTATCAGTATGATCAATTGTGAACTGAAGTTGATCACTTGTACTAGTGAGATGGCATTGGTACATGCAACCTTGATGGGATTGTATTGGAATACCCTGGCACATTTCCAACTCTACCATTTGGAGCAAGTCCGATTGAGCATGTCCCAAATTGTACATCTCCTCCCTCTCTTATTCCCACTCTTATATTGAACAGGGATCATTTTTCAGTTAAATTTAAAGACCTAAGAATAATTGTGTATTAATTACAGAGTTCAAACTATAGTACTAAGTAGAACAAAAAAATACTAAAGGGGATAAAATATTAAATTGTAAGATGTATTTAAAAATCTGCTTTTTGACTGACATAGACTTACCTAAGAATCATGATTTAATGTGTTGAGCTGCACATTTAGCAAAGGTTAGCATGCCCCTGTCCCACACTGGAATTCTTGGGTTAAATTCTGACTTACTGCTCCAGTTTCCTATTCTAGGTTCACAGATCCTGGGAGGCAGGGCTTACGGCTCAAGTACTTGGGTTCCTAGCACAGTAGGTTTGGCCTCAGTCCAGAACAATAGTTGGAGACATTTGGGGAGTAAATCAGCATATGAGAGTTTCTCTCTCTCTTTCTCTCTCTCTTTCTCTCTCTCTCTCCTCTCTACTCTCTCCTCTCTCCTCTCTCCCCATCTGTCACTCCATCAAATATGCTAAAAAAATTAAGATTAGCTAACTGAAGCCTGGACTCAATGATGGCCTATAATTAATGAGGTTGAAAGACCAGAACTTTATAGTCTTTCTGTTTAAAGTGTTGTTCACCTCTGAGTTTCTTAAAATATCAGGATATTTGGCCCTAAAGTCAATTAACTAAATCAAAATTTGCACCTTAACAAGACTGTTATATTTGTATACACCTTTAAATTTAATTTCAAGAAACATGATAAAGAAAATTATCCAAAAATTCAACCTAAGCAAATTGCTCAGCTAAACATAATCCCATCAGGAGACAATTTTTCATCTTTCTCTTGAAAGACACTGAGTGCTTTTATTCTTGACAGCTTTCCTACCTTTCAATGGATATTTGTATAGTGAACAGCCTTGGGAGATAGACATAGTGTTCCCTCTGGACCAGAAATCAGGGATGTTCGCTATTCAGTATAATAAAGTTAATGTCTCCTGCTGGAGCAAATGACACAGATTTACAGCCAAAAATGATTTGGGTTCCCTAAGCTCAAGGTTCCTGTTTATATCTCAAAATACTGCACAGACAGATATTGTCTATTTCTCTTCACACCACCAGGATTGGAAGAAGAAAATGCTGATACAATGACTATTGGAAAACAGTCAAAAATTTCTGGCACTTTGAGTGTTGTTGGGAATAACTAAGACTTCTGTGTCTGACATAGGAGTCTTATGCCTTCTGCCAACACCCATGGATTGGCTACCTTGTCAGTTCCGAGTAGGATAATACTTCAGACCTTTCACACTTCTTGGCAGTTGTGTAGTTATATCCATAAGGATGAGATGCTGACAGAGGCATGGCTTTCTGGAAGAGGAAAACTGAAGGTCTTTCCAGAAAATAAATGGAATTTGAGGCAAGCCCATGGAAATTGGTAATGCATATGTTGACCAAACCAGAGAATCAACCAGGCAATAATGACCTTCCAATTTATTTCTTGTTAATAAAGAAGAATGGGGGAAGAAATATAAAGACAGTTGTAGGTTAAATACAAGTAAATATGTCCAATGATAGCTGTCCAGCTGGAGCTCATTGAGCTAAGTCTCACATTGGTAGCAATTCTTAATATGACAGTTACCACAGTTAAACTGACCCCATCATAATAACTACTACTACTACTACTGAGCAACAAAAGATTTTAGAGAAATACACCCATGCTTAGTATGAAAGGAAGCAAACACATGACTAAAATTGGCTGAATCCCAATGAATCATTCAAACCTTCATTGGTTGGGAGATGAAGGAATGTATATAAAGCTTTTCAAAAAAGAAGACAATGGTTAGGCCATTGTAAGACCCAGCCCCTTACACAGTCTCCATTCTAACCTTCCATGCTTTTGAAGGTAGTGAAAATTGACAGAGAATTCCACAATGCATATTGATTATTCTAATGACATCTTGGCACTCAGCTCCCTGTGAGCTATGTGATTGTGGTATTAGGCATTGATGGGTTATGGAGCAAAACAGCTTAAGTGCAGATGAAAATGTCACAACAAAGAATGAGAAATTGCCTCAAAGAAATCTAGGTAAAGCTTTTCTGTTAGTTCCATTGCCCTAAAAAACCCTTTTACCAAAACCAGGAAATAATTTAAGATATTCTTGTGACAGTAGGAAAGAAAAAGTCCCAGATTAAACTGCATTGCATAAAAGAGTAACCCACTACACAACTAAGAGGAATGTAGCTCCAGGTAAGTAGGTGGCTTTGGCTACGAAGCAAAGGGTGCTCAAATTTGAATCAAATGGTTGCCAAAGTAATGAGGACTTTGCTGTCCAATTTACAGCTGTAACTATGATGAAATTATTGGCAGCTTGTTTGGTTAAGACTTGAGAAAAGCACTGATAAATACTGAATGCAAATGTGCCATGTTTCCTGGCAAAAGTGCCCTTCTCCCTCTCTCCTGCTTAAGTTAATTTAAGAAGAAAGATAATTACAGCAGGGGATTGAAGTCTTAACTTTCTCAAGAAAATCCAAAAGCTGTAATCACCCCTTCAAAGATGCTTGAGAACTTTGCTGAAGGGAGAGATTCAGACTTCAATTTCCATCAGAGTATGATTTGGGAAAAATCCTAATTGTCTTACTATTTAACATAGAATTGAACCTTTGGCTTTTGATTGAATCATCTCCTTAACAAATTGTTTGACCTGTGTGAGATATTAAACTTTTCTATTCCCAGTTTTCTTTGTGGTATATTTAAAATATTAATAGTACCAATTTTATAGGAATATTTTGAAGGTGTAATGTGATAACATATATAAGATTGTAGTGCATTGTCTGGCACACAGTATTGTCTCTTCTCAGTAGTTATTAGCCATTGTTATTATGTATATAAGATGTACTATGGATATGAAATCATATTAACATTGACATTTTATGGTGGACAATGTCTCCTACCACTGCTGTAATCAAACGGCAGTGTGTAATGCTTGTAATCATTATGTTACAAAATTCATATGAATATTAAACTCTAAAAATTAGTGTAAATATTTTGTGTTCTTGAGCTTACATAGGAATATGAATTGAGAATGATTTGTTAAAATTATAATTTTGGCTTAGAGGATAAAGCTGCTGCCAACAACACCAGCATCCCATATGGGTACCAGTTCATGTCCTAGATGCTCCATTTCCTATCAGCTTCCTGTTAATGGCCTGGGAAAAGCAGCAGAAGAGGGCTCAAGTGCTAGGGCCCCTGCTACCCATGAAGAAGACCTGAAAGAAGCTAGTGGCTCCTGATTTTGGCCTGGCCAAGCCCTGGCCATTGCAGCCATCTGGGGAGTAAACCAGCCTCTCTCATTGTAACTGATGTTAAGTAAATAAAATAAACAAACAAACAAATAAATAAATGACTCTTTTAAAAAATTATCATTTAGGTCAATTTATATGACCATGCAAAAAGATTATAGTTTAGATTAGGAGGGAAAAATCAAGTTGCAAATTTGCAATAATCTGATTACATATATATGCAAATAGGGAGATAAAGAGATTATACATATATGTGCATATGTATAGAAAGATACACTATAAGTATTAAGATTATATGATAGATACATAGATATAGATATTGCCCCAAATCTTTCTGAATATACAGGATAAGCATAATCCGAATTGATCATATAAAAATGACTCAGAAGTATTTAGATTTTACTACATTTAATCCTCAAAAAAAAAAAAAAACCTCACAGTTTTTTAAAATGGCACAAGCTCAGGGCAAAGACATATATTCCTTTTCATAATTCTTGTTTAATATCTTTCCCATTAATTCACAAAGCTCACCTATTGTATGTTTACATGAAAGTACAATAAGAAGAATAAGAGAAAACTGACACATTTCTGTGCCGGTTGCTATATTAAGGTTTCGTAATTTAGAAGTAAGGTAATGAGAAGAAGTAGTTAAAACAGATATGATCCACTCATTCCTGTGACTGGTGGGATACTCCAATGAGAAGGAAAAATAAGGGAATCTAGTCTAATGTGCTTGTCAACAATTTTCTGGACCACTACGTAAACACTAATACAAAGATAATTATCAGTGAAATGCTCTTTATAGGTTGCCCCTGATTTAAGATGGCTTACACTCAATAAATCATGAATGTATACCTTTATGAAACTTGGCTCTATGTATGTTGCTATATGAAGTATTATGTAAAGTGGAAATAACTAAAATTATCCAGCTATGTGAGAGATTAATGTCTCATTTGGTGTTCATGTCCACTCTCCACCAGAGAACCTATAATGAAGGACCTCAGAGAACTGCCTTCTTTGTTCAGATAGCTTCTACTTTCTCTAAGCCAGTAACAGGCAATATTTTTGATTGATTTGAATCACACCTGACAACACAACCCCTTGTGTTAGCTCAAAAAATGAAAATAAAATAATAGTTATCAATAAATTTTTCCAAATTGGTGTAGTTTTAAAATACAATTAGAAGTTAATATTTATGCAAAAGTTACCTTGTGCTAGATGTTTCCTGTAATCTCCCTATACAATCTACCACCTGAGGTAGGTAGAATTGTTTTCAATTCCATAAAATTTAATGAGACATAAAGCAACTTTCCAAACATGAACCACACTCAGCCACTAAGCTAGAGTTCTGGTGTTGCAGCCTAGATTCATTTCTCCACTATCTACTGCTGCATTGTAGGAGGTAGTTAAGTCTGATGGCCCATTCCATAGTTTGAATTTAAGAATAAGCTCACTATGTTACAAACTGACATGGAATTCCAATGGCGCCAGAAAGCAATGCTTTCTAGGTTTTGCAGCAGCACCATGCATATCCTTCCTAAGCTTCCTAGTCCAACCAATAACTCTATGCCTTTGACTAAATGTACAGCACTGAGGTTCTAGACTCAGTAAAATTCCCATTCTAATAAAGGATTTTTTGATGATACTCAGAATCCACTCTTGAAAAGTCACTTTTAATTATACTTTGACATTTATTTTACCTTATGCCACAGAAAGAAAGAAACTCTAAGACTTTTAATGAAATGGATATAGGCCTTGCCCTGATAGTAGGTCAAACTGAAAGAAACCATCTATAAAGATTTTGAAAGAGTTCGAATGAAATTACTTCCTCTTTTCATCTGAAAATAAAGTGATATTTCTGTGTTCCATAGGTAGAAATATTCCTTCTTTTTTGACATATGATCCAGGGGGATTTATAATGCTTCTGTAGAAAAAACGAATTCAAGAGAGGCTAAAATGATGAATAATTACAGGTAATGAAGTTCACTTCTTTTGATGTTATTCCCAGTTACTCCCAATTCTGAATAAATAAATATTTCTGGGAATAGAGAGGAGTTTTAGAGCAAGCTCAAGTAGGATAATACTGTGTTATAAAACTCTAGAATTCATTTGCAAGTGGACAGTATACCTTGAAACTAAAATCTACAAGTGAAAAGAAGGCATCAATCCATAGGAAAGTTTATTCAGATAACATTTTATAAATACATGTAAAATATATATCACATATAAAAAATATAACTCTCTTGGTGCTGCATGATTTTCACTGTTTTTTCCAGCATTCAAAGAATCCCTTTTTTGAAAGATGTTAAAAAAATCAACATGTCAGAACTGACAGACAACTAAAGCAGAGGTGATAAAAACATACAAACTCTGGATGACCTGATACAGAATCTTTTAGAAGAACTGCTTCTAAAATGGCAAAATTGAGGGCAGGCATTGCAGCCTGGTGGGATAGGCCACTACTTGGGACACTGCATCCTGGTTTGAGTCTGAGCCACTTCAATTCCCATCCAGCTTCCTGCTCATGCACATAGGAAGGCAGCAGAAGATGGTCCCAGTATTTGGGTCCTTCTCACCAACATGAGTGGATAGGTTCCAGCCTTCTCTCTCCCCAACCCTGATACCTTCTTCACCCTTTATGTCACTTTGCCTTTCAAATAAATAGATCTTTGTAAAAATTGAAATTGCAAAATTGATTGTTTTAACTGCTATAGCTCTTATGAATTAATAATGTTCCATTCAGGACATCAAGCTGAGTTGATTCTTGTATGGTTCTGGTGTGAAAAGTGGTAAGAAAAGGAGCTCCTGCTTCCAGAACCTGTTACCCTAATGATGGCATGTGCTCACGTGCAGACTCTCTCAGATGAAGATAACTGTCTTCCTAAGTAATGGTGGCATACATGCCTTGCTTTTATGAATTGAGAAAAAAGAAAGCTCCTCTCAGACTCAGCAGTTGAGAGCACGCTAAAGGCAAGTACAGAAATCTCTGCCCTGGGCCGGCGCCGTGGCTCAACAGGCTAATCCTCCGCCTTGCGGCGCCAGCACACCGGGTTCTAGTCCCGGTCGGGGCACCGATCCTGTCCCGGTTGCCCCTCTTCCAGGCCAGCTCTCTGCTGTGGCCAGGGAGTGCAGTGGAGGATGGCCCAAGTGTTTGGGCTCTGCACCCCATGGGAGACCAGGAGAAGCACCTGGCTCCTGCCATCGGATCAGCGCGGTGCGGCGGCCATTGGAGGGTGAACCAACGGCAAAGGAAGACCTTTCTCTCTGTCTCTCTCTCTCTCTCTCTCTCTCTCTCTCTCACTGTCCACTCTGCCTGTCAAAAATTAAAAAATAAAAATAAAAAGAAACCTCTGCCCTGAATTAATCTATCTTCTATAGACTTTTCTCTTGTATAGACAGGCCCTTCAAATGTGATATCTACTCCAAAAGGTTTTTCTCACAATCTGTTTTGAATGTTTCTATGCGACTGAAAAAAAATATGAGAATGAATCATTGCTCATTTTGTCAAATGAAGAAGTGAAGTTACATATACAGAGAGAGGAGAGGCAGAGAGAGAGAGAGAGAGAGAAGAGGAGAGCAGAGGAGAGAGAGAGAGAGAGAGAGAGAGGAGAGGAGAGGAGAGGAGAGGAGAGGAGAGGAGAGGAGAGGAGAGGAGAGGAGAGGAGAGGAGAGGAGAGGAGAGGAGAGGAGAGGAGAGAGAGGTCTTCCATCTGCTGATTCACTCCCCAATTGGCGGCAACAGCTGAAACTGCACCGATCCGAAGCCAGGAGCCAGGAGCTTCCTCCTGGTCTCCCAGGTGGGTGCAACAGCTCAAGTACTTGGGCCATCTTCTACTGATTTCTCAGGCCATAACAGAGAGCCGGATCAGAAGTGGTGCAGCAGAGACATGAACCAGCACCCATATAGGATGCTGGCATTGCAGGTGGCGGCTTTACCTGCTATGCCACAGCACCAGCGCCTCAACCTCTTTTAACACTCACAATAAAACACTCATTTCCACAACAACATCTAATGTATGTTTATCCTATGCTTCCATCTTCTTGGTCTATGCTGGCTTCTTCTCGACGGCTATAAATATTCCCAAATCCTTTTCAGGCAGTGAAGCCTTCCTGATCCTTTTGTCTGTAAGTGCCCTCTTTAACCATGAGCATCAGAAGAATGGTCTGCAGCTGACAGACTCACTTGATCTCTTTCCATTCACTCTTCACATTGTTAAAATCAGGATCCAACTCCAAGTACTCACTAAATTATTCAGATAGTGGTCACCAGTGACGACCTAACTTGCAAATCCAATAAGCTGCTTTCAATTTTCATCATTCTATTGAACTCATCACTGTGCATGTACATGTGTTTATACAAGCACACATGCGTGCATAGATTTTGGGAAGGACATATAATAAAAGAACTTTTACATTGAATTTAATTGTAAAGCATGAGCATATTTTATTCCTGCCCTTAAACAAATATATACTAAAAGGCAACTCAAACAGATTCTGAACCATGGAAAAATTTTATAAACTCAGGTTCTTCTCTGAAGAACAAGCTAGTTTATTACACTATTTAGTTTGAGTTTGACCTCTATATCTTTCATGGTTAGAGAGAATTTTCAAAGAAGTTTGCACCGCAGTTAGTGATGAAAAAAAAAAGGGAGAGATTTGAAGCTATATACCCAGAAGTTCTTATTCACCCTAGGAATCCCTGACCAAAGGCCACAAAATTTCCAAATTGAAACGATGAATGAGAAGAAAGCTTGCCACTGACTGGGGCACCTTCGTCCTGATTCTCTGCTAGCCCATGCCTCTCTGTTTGATGTGCCTCAGCAATGTTATTTTGGGTTAGTTACCAGGCAACTCCGTCTATGAGTCATGGGAGAGCACTCAGCAGCATCACCCGTGTCATCTTTCAATAGACTTCACACAATAGCTAAACACCAACCACCTTTTTCTCACAAAGGCCTGTGTCAGAAATCAGGACGAGAACCTGGGTGCGTAGGATGGTTTTCTACCGTAGGATTCATAATTGACTTTTCTGTAATTTCAGAAATAAATACCACTATGACTATTATGTAAATAAATGGCTTACTGAAAGGGAGTCAACAAAAAGGAATATGAAGTGAAAATAAGTATAATCTTTAAGATAGGATGATAACTCACTCTAATGGAATATTTGCGATTTATTATCTCTTTCAACTCTCTAGGAAACATCTTGGGCAATTGGTGACTGTCTTTAGTGTACTAAATAGAAAATCTATTCTTTCCCTTTCCAGTATTCAGCACAACACACTCTGTAATAAGGGTGGAAAAAAAAAACAAACCTCTCTATTACTTTTAAGCAACTTGAAGTCACTTTGCTTCAAACTTTTGTTTCAACCTTGAATCCAAAAGTTACTAGGGGTTATGGATGTTGGTCTGAGAAGAAGCAGGTGGGTAATGAAGGAAATTAGATTTTGTATAGGCAGATATTCAATTGTCCATTCAACACCTTGTGATCAATGTCTCACATGTAAATGAATTTGAACATTTCCAAGGTATGCGCAACTCTGTTCTTCTTTATATAACAATTTTTGCCACCAATGCTACCTGCGATCATCCGACTTCTCACATAGAAAATAATCCTCATCTCCTCCCTTTCCCTTCTTCAGGGCCAGTTTCATGGGGATGTGACCTGGGCAGTCACACAACGCTCCATTTATAGAAAGACCTCACATTCTGTTAAATGCTCAGCAATCTATAAATGATGTGCTCTATATTTTCATTTTGAAATGGACTCCACAAATTATATAACCTTCCCTGCCTTTCATTCTTCAAATCCCATTAGCCAATAATCTTGTCTATTCTACCATTTAAACTGTCAGTTATTTCCCATTTTCCTGAATCAATTTTTCAGCATCCTAACAGGGGAAATCGATTTTGGCAAGGATTTTGAGTAGAGCATCTCTTTGGCAATGAACAGAATCAGGAGAAGAGTGGGTGAAAGAATATTCTAGACAGCAGGACCAGCAGCAGATCATTAAGTGAGAAAGAGGGTGATAGTTGGATGGAGTGAGGTTCAAGAATCCTGTTCCTGTCCTTCTCTCTGTCTGCTCCTGCAAGCTATCTGGTTGTAATTCCTCACTTTTGGCCTCATGCACTTCTGGATCTAACACAAGATGTTACTGCTTGTGTTTTTAATTTGTAGCATTGTGTCTTACAAACAATTTTGTTATTTCCCTATGTCCAAATGCTACACTGGAGGCTTACTCTACTGTCTGTAGTAGAAGGAAGAGCCCAATGTCTTAACACTTTTTAAACTTTCACATGGTGCCACCGAGCCACAGAAATTTTGTGCCTCTCTATCTTCATTTTACTTGCCTGGAATTCCCTACCTACTCATTCCCAGAAGTTTAATCAGAAAGTTTCTATGCAACCCTTCATGTAAATTCAAACACTGTCTTCTCAGAAAGTTTGAACTTCTGCATAAAATCACCCCTTTCCTTCTCTACCTTGTAGCAGGATTGCATACTTCTACCACAAAAGTATCCATATTTGTTGGATGTTTACAGGGAGGGGGGGAAGAGAGAGAAGAACATCAGAGCTCTAGATTCCCAAGTAGAAGGTCTGAAAATTAGCAAGGGAAGGCATTTAAAATAGAAGCACTATAGCCACCAAAGAAAATGCACCTGCTCATCAATTTCCTATACATCATTCCCCCTCTAGAAATCATCAGGGTTTCCCTAAGTTGGCCACTTTCTACCAGGCCAGTTATCTTGGGAGAAAAGCCAAGGACTATATATTTCCCTACTAGAATCAATACACCCGAAGTCTGTGAGATCAGCCACCCCTGTCTCCTGTAAGCCTAGCTGCTCCCTGCATGCAGAACTGAAACCTCTGAGTTACCCCTTCCTTTCCGGCTGGAAGCAGCGTGTTGGCATTTATGCTGGTTCACTGCTTCTAAAGGGTCAGGACGACACAGCCACAAGTGCCTCCAATTACCCAGAAGAGCTGAACTCAGCAGACACTGGAAGACCTCCTCCACATTGTCTTTTACAAGCAGCTGCTGTAATCCAGTCATCTAGATATGTATAAAAGAATAAATCACTGTCAAAATAACAAAAAGCGTGGGTTACACAAGAAAGATTTTCTTTCCTCCCTATACCTCTCCAAGTAAAATAAGTCCAATAGATAAGCTATTCTAAAATCAGAAATGTAATAACACCTCAAAACAATATAATTTGTATTAAAGTCAATACATGCATGCTTTATGAATCATATTGCAATATGTAAGAATAAACATGCATTATTTTCACATTTCATTCAGTTTAGTGTGTAAGAGAAAGTTCACAAAAATCTCAAAAAATAGCATGGGAATTAAGAGAATTACCTCCCACCATAATTCATTTTATCTTTACACTGAACTGATAAATACTGAATGTTACTAAGTCTAACATTCAACTCCACTAATAATATCTGATTTCTCTTATCTTGCTGTTTTCCTTTTCTTCAATTTCATTTTCAAATATTCTCATTTATTATCTCTATTAGGTTTCAATTTTTATTCTCCTTTCATGTTTGTTCCATTTATCAAACTTTTTGTTTGCTTTAAAATTATATTTATTGAAAGGCAGAGTGACAAAGAGAGGAAGAGACAAAGATTCTCTGTCTGCTGCTTCACACCCAAAATGGCCACAATAGCCAGGGCTGCACAGGTCAAAGTCAAGAGCCAGGAACTTCATCCAAATTTCCCACTTAGGCGGCAGGGGACCTAGCACCTGGAGCAATCACTTCTGCCTTCCCAGGGGCAATAACAAGTGGTTGGATTGAAAGCAGAGGAGCTGGGACTTGAACTTAAACCAACACTGGGTTATGGGATGCCAGCATCTCAAGCTTAACCAACTATGCCACAGTGCTGACCATTGTTGGTTGTTGTTGTTGTTTTGCTTTATTTTTAGTTAACAAACAATGGCATTCTGTCGAGGTTAATCTTGGACAGCCAGCAGCTGGTTTTATGTTGTAGATATGAAGTAACATACATTGATTTAAAAAGATTTTGATCATATTTTTCTCTGGTTTTTTATGGTCACACCTCATTTGATAATGCTAAATAAGTTGAAATGAATTATGGTGTACTACACTATTAATGACTTGATAAATTTATTCCAGTGACACAGAAATACCTTCATGTGCAACTGCTTTTGAAATTCCTTTGACATTTAACATGTACTAGCAACATTTGTGGAGAAAACATGCATTTGACTTTAATAATATCATTTATCCAGGATGATTTCAAAAACTCCTCCATGTAGTTGCAAGCTCAACACCTGATAGTGCAGCCTTGTGTTACCTCCAGTCATCATTGAAGCAGTACAGCATGTTGTATGTATTTTCTAAATTACCTTAAAATTAATGTTGGGTAATGAATTGTAATTTTTCATAGAAAGCTAATTCTTATAGTGATAATGTAGAAACTTATATTTAAAGAACTGAAATGTAAAGTTGCAGCCTTTTTTTCCACTTTACACTTCCATGAAGAAAAATAACTCCAGCATCACTGCACTTATTTCTTCATTATTAGTATTCTTCACATCCTCCACAGTTCTCTAAACCCCAAAGCCTTTTCGTTTTATCTTTATTTTACTTAGAGTCAGAATGCTAAACTTAACATTAAAATATATGGAATTAACATAATGGTAGCACTGAAAGTTCAAAAGATCCATTGTACAACACAGTGACTATAGTTAATAATACATTGTGTTATTTTTAATTAATTAATTAATTTTAAAGGTGGAGTTACAGAGAGGCAGAGGCTGAGAGGGGGAGTGAGAGAGCGAGAGTGAGAGAAGCCTTCCATCCTCTGGTTCACTCCCCAAATGACTGAAACAGGTAGAGCTGGGCAGACCTGAAGCCAGAAGCCAGGAGCTTCTTTCAGATCTCCCACAGAGGTGCAGGAGCCCAAGGTCTTGGGCACAATTTCTGCTGTTTGCCCAGACCATAGTAGAGAGCTGGATCAGAAGTGGAGCAGCAGGGTCTCAAACCTGCACCCATATGAGATGCCAGCACTGCAGGTGGCAGCTTTTCCTGTTATGCCACAGCTCCTGCCCTATATGATATTCTTATAGCCATAACAAAGCTATCTATGTTAATTGACTAGCTTTGATTACTCTAGAATGTGTGTTTCAAAACATCATATTATACAAGGTAAATTATTATAATTTGATGTAGATTTTAAAAGTTTAATTTGAAAAAACAAAAGGGATTACACCCTCTTTGGCCACAATAGAGTTAATTTTCTTTACCAATGAGTAACTTCTCTAGGCCATACCCTCACTCCCATGATGCACCACTCCTCCGACAGGCACTGGTTTTCCTGAGCAGTTACTTCCTTCAGCATGGCTTCTTGTATCAGATACATCTACCCCTGTGTTAACACTACTGACTCCCTTAGAACACTCGCAGGGGTATATTATATGGAACTACAGAAACTGCCAGAATTTATATGTTGATTGTGTGATTAATTACATCTGCATACATATGATTTTGTAGGTGGATTTCATTGCTTTTACTAAAAGTTAACAAATATTGCAGAGGAAGCTGTCCAATTGGGTAGAATTAGCTTCTTTCTGCATTATATTTCCTTGGCAAGAATCCAAAGCACTGTAGCTTGAGCTCTGATAGTTTCAATAGTATTGATTCAAAAACCTATTATTCATTTCTTACTATACTCTTCTATGCTTTCTGTAAATCATAAATAGGAAGTCAGGCAGGGTTGAGATGCTAACACCTTGCTCCTCACCCCAGAAACTCCTCCTTATGAAATAGAAGATTTCTTTATTTGACCATGGTCAGACTTATTCCCTATCGTTTAGGGTACACTAAGTCTCAGGAGTTTCTCACGCCTTTGGGAAATGTCTTTCCAGTGGACCTGTCTCACCAATTTAGAGTATAGGACCAGGTATGCTCATCTAAAAGATAGAGTTAGGACTCAGATGATTTTACTGTAGCAAAATAATCAAGATTTGTTATTAGTAAAATGGTTTTTCAAAATCCATTAGACTGCTTGGAATTTTTTTAAGGTTTATTTATGTATTTGAAAGACAGAGTTACAAAGAGGCAGAGGCAGAGAGAGAGAGAGGGAGAGAGAGAGAAAGAGAGAAACAGAGGTCTTCCATCCCTGGTTCACTTCCTAGATGGCTACAACGGCCGGAGCTGTGCTGATCAGAAGCCAGGAGCCAAGAGCCTCTTCCGGATCTCCTGCATGGGTGCAGGGGCCCAAGGAATTGGGCCATCTTCTACTGCTTTCCTAAGCCACAGCAGAGAGCTGGATTAGAATTGGAGTAGCCAGGACTCAAACCCGTGCCCATATGGGATGTCAGCATTGCAGGTGGTGGCTTTACCTGCTATAGCGTTGGCCCATTGACCAGAATGTAAGGGTTGCTTAATTAGGCTTTTAACAAACATCATTGGCATCAACTATGGTACTCATCAAACATGTCTTCTGCTCCCTGTCAGTCCTTATTGTCTTGCATTTAAATTCAGGCATGTAACTAGCCCTGGACAATGACTCTGAGGGAGAGGCTAAGGCACAGAAGAGTAATGCTCATTTACCTGATGTAACTGGGTTACTCTGGTACAGCTACAAAATGACAGGACTTCTATCATCCTAAGATCCCAATTTGCAATGTCTACTGATTTACATGGTGTGCATACTCCCTACATGGCCCATGTCAAGATATTAACTTAAAATTACAGAATGGGGAACTGGGAAGAAATGAGCAGAAGTGGTTGTCCTCAGCACAGCCCTGTAAGCTCTAAAAGAAGACATACCTACAGTTTTGGGACAGAGGTAGAAAACAGTGTTCTGTATAATAGAAACATAATGATTTGATTGAGTTTAGTAATCTACATAAGTAACAATGCCTAAAGAACGCAGAGGGCATGGCAGTGTGCACCATTTGACTTAATGAATCTATCAAGGAGAGGAAGTTTCATATACCCATTAAGGGATGACAGGATGTCGCCCACATTCTGCAGAAGTCGTCAGCATGAACTCAAATTCAACCATCATTTTACTGAATACACATTAAGCAAAAAAAGGAGTATTAGTCATATATATAATATGTATATATATATATATACAGTGCTGATGACAGAAATTAAGACTATGAAATCAGAAAAATAAAAGGATTTGAATCCCAACACTGTAATTTCAAGTTCAATATGCTAATTCTGAATTATATGATACATTCATCAAAGTAAAGAAAGATGATTAGATTATAACTAAAGGTGATAAGATTTTATTCTATTCAAGAATGTCATAACATTCTGATGATAATTATTGTCTAAAACATTAAAGATGAGAAAAAACAAATATTTTTTAACAATTAAGTATTTAGAGGTTTTCTATTTTATTTAACTTTTATTTAATGAATATAAATTTCCAAAGTACAGCTTATGGATTATAATTGCTTTCCCCCCCATAACTTCCCTCCCACCTGCAACCCTCCCCTTTCCCACTCCCTCTCCCCTTCCATTCACATCAAGATTCATTTTCAATTATCTTTATATACAGAAGATCAATTTAGCATATATTAAGTAAAGCTTTCAACAGTTTGCACCCACTCAGAAACACAAAGTGTAAAATACTGTTTGAGTACTAGTTATAGCATTAAATCATGATGTACAGCACATTAAGGACATAGATACTACATGAGGAGTAAGTGCACAGTGACTCCTGTTGTTGACTTAACAAATTGACACTCTTGTTTATGGCGTTAGTAATCTCCCTAGGTTCTAGTCATGAGTTGCCGAGGCTATGGAGGCCTTTTGAGTTCACCGACTCTGATCATATTTGGACAAGGTCATAGTCAAAGTGGAAGTTCTCTCCTCCCTTCAGAGAAAGGTGAGGTTTTCTATTTAACTTCATAACAGTTAGCAGAAATAAGTTCTGGTGTTCTATTGAAAGAGTACAATAGATACTATATTATATATTTCAGCAAAAGCTAGACAAAAGGATTTTGAATGTTCTTTTTTTAAGAGTGGTTTATTTATTTGAAAGGCAGGGTTACAGAGAGGAGTCAGAAGCAGAGAGAGAGATGGAGAGAGAGTGAGAGAGAGAGAGAGAGAGAGAGAGAGAGAAAGTCTTCCATCTGCTGATTCACTCCCCAAAGCCAGGAGCCAGGAGCCTCTTCTGGGTCTCCTAAGCAGGTGCATGGGCCCAAGTTCTTGGGCCATCCTCACTGCCCTGCCAGGAGCATCAGCAGGGAGCTGAATTGGAACCGGAGCAGCCTAGACTGAAGAGCAGCATCCATACAGGATGCCAGTACCACAGGAAGCTTCTCAACCTGCTACACCATGTGCTGATTCTTTGAATGTTCTTATCACAAAGAAATAACAAATATTTGAGGGTTTAAGTATGCTTACCCTGTTTTGAACATTATACAACAAATACATGCATCAAATCACATGGTATCTCATAAACATGTATAATTTTTATGTATCAATTAATGGATTCTTATGAAAAAGTAAGTTGGCTCTTTAATTACAAATATTATTTGTCATATATTCTTATATATATACTTATGTGGTAATACTACATTAAATATTCACTATAATTCAATCATGAATATATATTGCATAATTTAATTACAGATATCTCTGGCATGAAGAATGATTTTTCATCTATTATGGTTTTATAGAAACATCTCTTTTTAAAAATCTCAATGTGCTCTTTGATAATTTCTTTTTTTAAAATTGTTTTCTGTTTAATACCACTCGTCAAATATACAGCACAAGAAAATTCAGTCTTCAATAGTATTTTTTCAGGTATAGTTATACCTTCACAGAACACTGACTTTTTTTAGACTAGTTTCATTTTAGGTTGGTTTCTGATATGCAAGGAAGTATTCCATGAGCAATTTTTAACAAAATAATGGACTCAGAAATCTGTAGTAATTTTAAAGATGTAATTACTTCCAAACCAGATTACAACTAATGTTACAAATTAGTCTAAACTGCATCCAGTTTTTTTTTTCCTATAGTAGAAAGAATGTATGATAAACTGATACTATTCTAGGAACTCTGTACCACTGGGGTTACTTTGCAGTCTGTTATTTTGATGGGATCAGAGGATTAAGCCACTGCTTGCTATGCCAGCATTCCATATCAGAGTGTCCAAAAGAGTCCAGATGGTTCTGCCTTTGATCCAGCTCCCTGCTAATGTGACTAAGAAATCAATGGATGGGCCAGCACTGAGGCTCAATAGGCTAATCCTCTGCCTGCGGCGCTGGCACACCGGGTTCCAGTGCTGGTCGGGGCGCCGGATTCTGTCCCAGTTGCCCCTCTTCCAGTCCAGCTCTCTGCTGTGGCCCTGGGGTGCAGTGGAGGATGGTCCAAGTGCTTGGGCCCTGCACCCTCATGGGAGACCAGGAGAAGCACCTGGCTCCTGGCTTTGGATCAGCATGATGCGCCGGCCACAGCGGCTATTGGAGGGTGAACCAATGGCAAAGGAAGACCTTTCTCTCTGTCTCTCTCTCTCACTGTCCACTCTGCCTGTCCAAAAAAAAAAAAAAAAGAAGAAGAAGAAGAAGAAGAAGAAGAAGAAGAAGAAGAAGAAGTCAATGGATGATTACTCCGATTCTTGGGTCCATGTCATCCATGTGGGAAATGCAGTGTTCCTGGCTCCTGGCCTCAGCTTGTCCCAGACTTTTCTGTTGTGGCCATTTGAGGAGTGAATCAGTGCATTCAGTATCTTTCCCTGTCTCCCCTGGACTCTTTGTTCTCTGTCTTTCAAATAAATAAATAAACCTAAAAAACAACAGCAACAATGAAAACTAAAACCTATGTCTCATAGGGTCCAGAGTACATGGGCCCAAAGCAGGGAGATTTCCCTAGTGAATGTCAAATATGAATAATTTTATAACATATACACCTCATTATAACCTAATTATCTGACACTCTAACTTATAATCAATCTCTTTAAGATGTTTTTGTTGTATAAGTCGACCAAAAATTGATACAATCTAGAATACTAAAACAACATAAAGTTTCTCATGTAAATTTGGGAGCTAGTTTGTGGACCCACAGCTGCCCACTTTAGGTACCTAATACTTTCTCTATAAACGTTATTAGCAGAAACTAAAGTTTAAACACACTTAAGTCTAAAGTTAAATTAACATACTAAAAGTTAATTTAAATGTAATTAAATTAATTTATTTTTAAGTTAAACATAGCCAAAGAATTGAATTGACAACTGAATTAAATTTTCTGGAAGAACAGCCAATTTTATTCACCCATGGTATTTTCACAATGTCTACCAAGAGCATCATTTTGCAATTTGCAGAAGTGCCTTGAATTACTTTCATTTTCTAATGCAAACAGAGGAAGTTTTCTTTTTCCCGAATCTCTTTTTAGCTTCAGCACACCAAATAGAAAATTAGTCTCACCTGTGGGTAAGAAGACAGGATGTGCAGTGGAAAGTTCATTAAACTATTCTTTTCAAAGTTCTTTGAGGAAAAGATTATGTGAGGCTGCCAGAATACAGGATGCCTTATCATAAGACTGAAAATGAACTTAAAGAAAAAAAAAAAAAAGAGTGTAAAATATCCTGCTACTTAGGCAGGCACTTAGGCATCTTTCAGTGTTAGCATTCCCAATTGGCACTGGATTAAGTCTCAGCTGCTCCTCTTCTGAGCCAGCTCTGTTCTGTGGCCTGGGAAAGCAGTAGAAGATGGCCCAAGTCCTTGGGGCCCTGTACCCATGTGAGAGACCTGCAAGCAGCAAGCTCATGGCTCGTGGCTTCAACCTGGCCCAGCCCTGGCCAGTTGCAGCCATTTGGTGAGTGAATCAGCACATGGAGACCTTTCTCTTGGTTTCTCCCTCTGTGTCTGCAACTCTACCTCTAAAATAAATATTTAAATGAATCTTAAAAAAAAAATCCCTTTACCATTCCTTCAGAATTTTTATCATATGTTCTTGCTTCTCTGAGTTCTCTCTCCCAGAGTATTTTTTTTGAAACCTTTTAGCACATCAATTTGCATGCCCTTTCAGAAGGCGACTGTTTTACCTAAATATTTCATTTCTAGATGGTTGCTTACCCTATGTCTCTATGTTTCCTTCAAGTATCCTCTCAGGCTAATGTACAATTGGTTGTGAATGAAACTGGTACACCATATATTCAGCTTCTTAGGTCTTATTCAAATACATGTTAATATCTTCTGATCTTGAGCAGAGGGTTTTACTCTCCAGTTTTTAATAATGTCTAATGGCATCAGAGCAGTAGCTGCTTTGTCAAGCTAAATTAGGAGGGTATCCATGAGTGAGGACATAATATACCTTAACAATACAGTTGAAATCTTAAGGTTGTTGAAAATATTAGCATTATATATCTATTAGGTCCATTTGGTCTGTAGTGTCAATTTATCCTGTGGTTTCCTTGCGGATTTTCTGTCTGATTGATCTGTCCATTGTTGAAAGTGTGGTATTGAAGTCCACCATTACTATTGTATTGGAGTCCATGTCTCCTTTTAGATCCATTAACATATCTTTTAAATAGCCAGGTGCTATTTAAAAAACTGCAAATGCATTTATTATAGTCACATCTTCCTGTTGAATTGACACCTTAATCATGACATAGTGCTCTTCTTTGCTCTTTTAACAATTTTTGTGTTAAAGTCTAATTTGTATGTTATTAGGATGGCTACACCAGCTCTTTTTTGGTTTCTGTTAGCATGGAAAATCTTTCTCCATCCTTTCAGTTTCAGTCTGTCTGTATCTTTATTGGTGAGATGTGTTTCTCATAGGAATACAATAGATAAGTCTTATCTTTTTTTAATCCATTCAGCCAGTCTATCTTTTAACCTTATAGTTGAGGCTATTTACATATTCAGCCAGTCTATCTTTTAACCTTATAGTTGAGGCTATTTACATTCAAAGTGACTATTGATAAGTATGATTTGGTCCTGACATCTTCAATAAATATTTCTATTGTTTACTTTGGATTTCCTTTGTACTTCATCTGAGAGATTTTCTGCCTTCACCTTTTTTCATAATGGTAACCATGTTTCTGTGTTTCTGTGTATAGCATATCCTTAAGCATCTTTTGTAAGGCTGGATGGGTGGTGACATATCCTTTCAATTTCTGTTTGTTATGGAAGGTCTTTATTTCACCTTCATTCATAAATGAGAGTTTTGCAGGGTATAGTATTCTTGGTTGACTTTTTTTCTCTTAAAACTTGGAATATATCTCCCCCAAAAAAAGAGCTATTTTCTCATTCTTTCTATAATGCTTGTCCAAAAAATAATTCTTCTTTTTAACCTACTTTTGAATATTTGGTAAATGTTTTTAATTTATGATTGGATAACAATATTCTATTGATATATTTTCTTAAACATCTTTTACCTAATCTCTTATCTTCAATCCTAGTACCTAGCTTATTTTAACCTATTATGCAAAATATATTCAATGAATAATAATTAAATAATTTAAGAAAACACTTTAAAACCAAACACTACTAAAATATTTATATTGAGCCTACTTGTAATTAAGCGGTATAAATGGAGGTGAATGAAGTAAAATAAACAAGAACAAAATTACATAAGGAAATATTCTTGTAAAGTTTGTAATTTATACTTCAAAATATAAACATATTTCAATAGCTAACTGAATTAATAAATATCTCATTAACAACAGTTAAAGGACTTTGTCACTAGAACTCATATGAGGAAAACTACAGACATGGGAGTATTTTTAACATTCAAAGTCATTCTAAAATGCCCTAAAACAATTAAAAAATCCTCAAGGACACATTCCAGAATGATGAACACGGAATCCAAGAGTAAGGATGATGTAATATACACTATAAGTGATATATAATACCACAGAAATGTGAAAAGATTTATTTGGAAGTTTTAAAATCAACTGGTTCTATTAAAGAAATACTTTGGATATTACTATAATAAAAATAATTAATAGCACAGATTTCTATGTGTCTAATTGTTCTACTTGAGTAAATAGTACAATAGCCATAACATTGCATGTGATGTACTGGAGTTTTCTGTGGTTAGAATTTGCTTACAAACAGGAGGCAGAGAAATTAATTAAAATTCAAAAACAGAATGTAATGTGTCCAACTTCGATCATGTAAAAATTATATAACAATAACCACAAGAGTAAGAAGAAGAGGTCAAACAAAGGCAAGCGTGCTAATTTCACATGTTTCACAACAGAAACCAATGAGCACTACTGAAATTTGGTAAGTCAAGAAAAAAGTTTCAGAAAGGTCAAGGAAACAACTATATTAGAACTAAAACTTTATGTGAAAAGTTATGTATGGGGGCCAGTGCTGTAGTGTAGCAGGTAAAGCTGCAACCTGCAGTGCTGGCATCCCATATGGATGCTAGTTCAAGTCCAGGCTGCACTATTTCTAATCCAACTCTCTGCTATGACCTGGGAAAGCAGTAGAAGGTGGTCCAGGTGTTTGGGACCCTGCACCCGCGTGGGAGATCGGGAAGAACTTCAGGTTTCTGGCATCAGATTGGCCAAGCTCTGGCCTTTGCAGCCATTTGGGGAGTAATCCAGCAGATGGAAGACTTTTCTTTCTGCCTTCCTATGCATCTCTCTAACACTTCCTTTCATATAAATAAATAGATCTTTAAAAAATGTCATGCATGAAAGAGGAATATGAGATATAATAGTAAGAAACAAACATTCTCATATTTCACAGTGAAGAGTCAACAGATATGATCAATATTAACCAAGTGTAGGCATATTATCAAAATAATGCCAGTCACTAGAAGGATCATGTTCAGAAATTCTCAGTAATGATTGACTATGGGAAATGGAGAAAGAAATTATGAATGGGAAACTGGGAAATGAGGTCATACCAATTTATCCATTTTTATGCCACTTGATATTTCTTTTATACACTTTATTTCACAGCAATGTTGGCACAAATAAATGTCTGTGAAAGGAGAGTAAGTCTAAAATTCTTTTGATAATACCAATGTCCTATACTAGTGAATTGTACTTTACTAAACTTTTAGTGAATTGTCTTGTTTATTGCTAACAATTTTTATGAAAGTTTCTATTATCCTTATTCATAATTGAAGAAAAGATACTTGAGGAAAAAATTAAATTACTCAAAGATACTCAAGCAGTACTATGAGCAATTTTCCCAACTTAAAATGTATTTAAGATCATGGATGTAATTTCAAAAGGCAAATAAAATTACTGATACTTTTTAAAATTATAAATATAAAATTATTTGCTCACAAAGAAACAAAAAATCCGCTTGGATATTTTAAGATTAAATTGTTAAAATTAATTATGAGTTTATTGTGTGATCAATTATTTTTACTTATCTGTCACATAAGTAAAATATTTTGCTTTAAACATGTTATATATACATTTATTGAGGGGATGATTGAAAATACATAGAATTCTTTAAGAAAAATGATATTTGTTACATATTGTTTTTTAAAACTCAAGAGTAGTTTTAAATGTGTGGAGGAAAACATGTGAGACAGTAATGCAAAGAGTTCCTGTAAACTCATCTCCTTTTTTTTTTTGTGGTGCCCAACATGGGGCTCGAGCCCTCATCTTATTTCTAACATTAATATCTCATATTAATATATTTATCATAATTAACGAACCACGCCCAACCTCCCCTATTTTTGTAATTCAAACTCTTTTTTTTCCTTCCACCACCACCACCCACAGCTTCTAATAATCAACATTTTTGTCTCCAGACTAAGCTTTTTTAAAAATGAAATTGAGCTCCCACATATAAGGGAGAATGCAGTATTTGTCTTTTTGTGTTGGAATTATTTCCTCTACTGATGTCAAAGATAATACCTGAATGAAAAGACAATAGTAAAAATTGACCCTATTAAGTGATGATATTGTATCAATGTGTGTAAACATAATAAAAATAAAATTGGCTCTTCCTTTGCAACATGAATTAAAAATAAATTCCATATGGATTGCTATTCTAAATGTAAGGGACAAAACATTAAATTTTCCATAAGATAGCAAATACAGGACCAGAACTGTGGCTTAGAGGGCTAAGCCTCCTCCTGTGGTGCTGACATCCCATATGGGTGCCGGATCAATTCCAATCCAGCTCTCTGCTATGAACTGGGAATGAAGTAGAAGAGAGCCCGTGTGCTTTGACCCCAGTACCCACCTGGGAGACCTGGAGGAAGCTCCCTGGCTCCTGGGTTTGGATCAGCCCAGCTTTGACCATTGAGACCATTTGGAGAGTGAACCATCAGATGGAAGACTTTTCTCTCTGTCTTTCCCTCTCACTGTCTGTGACTCTGCTTCTCAAAGAAATAAATAAAATCTTTTTAAAAAATGATAGTGAGGCCAGCGCCGCAGCTCAATAGGCACACCGGGTTCTAGTCCTGGTTGGGGCGCCAGATTCTGTCCCGGGTGCTCCTGTTCCAGTCCAGCTCTCTGCTGTGGCCTGGGAGTGCACTGGATGATGGCCCAAGTGCTTGGGCCCTGCACCCGCATGGGAGACCAGGAGGAAGCACCTGGCTCCTGGCTTTAGATCAATGCGGTGCGCTGGCCTCAGTGAGCAAGCTGCAGCGGCCACTGAGGGGTGAACCAATGGAAAAGGAAGACAAGGAAGACCTTTCTCTCTGTCTCTCTCTCACTGTCCACTCTGCCTGTCCAAAAAAAAAAAAAAAAAAAGATAGCAAATAAAAATATTTTCATGAACTTAAGATAGACAAGAGTCTCTTTGTCACTGTCACCACAATGGAATAGAGTGACAATAAGTTACATAAAATCAGAACTATTTCACATAAAAAATACCATTAAGAAAGTGAAAATGCAGGGTAAATGGTGGAATAAATATATGTAATTCATTTATTCACCAAAGAGCTTAGGAGTGAGCATTGTGGCACAATGGGTTAAGCCACGTCTTGGGATGCCCTCCTCCCGTTTTGGAGAGCCAATCTGAATCCCAGTTACTCCACTTGGAATCCAGATTCCTATTAATGTGCCTGAGCAGTGCTTGGCTTCCTGCCACCTGCATGACAGACCCACATAGACTTCCTGGACCTTGACTTTGGCCTGGAGTAGTCCTGGCTGTAGACCCACATAGACTTCCTGGATCTTGACTTTGGCCTGGAGTAATCCTGGCTGTTGCTGGCATTTGGAGGAATGGACCAGTGTATTAAAGATATCTCTTTGTGTATATCTGTCACTCTGCCTTTCAAATAAAAATAAAATATAAGTCTTTAAAAAAGCACAAAGCAAAGAATTTATATCTGTATATATGTTGAAAAAAAAAACAATAAGTAAATTTAAAAAGTCAGAAAATCCAATAAAATAGGAAACAGCTTGAACAGATATTCCATAAAGGAAGACATTGAAATAATCAATAAGCATATAAAATGTGACATCACTACTCACCAGAAATATTAAAATTAAAATCATAATATATACTTCAACAAGTACACTAGAATAGCTAAAAATTAAAACTGATAATAAAACTCAGGATCTGGAACAACCAGACCTGACATAGACCTTGCTTGAGAGGGGAGGAGGTAGGTGAACTCTTCAAACTACCAGATAAGGTTTTTCTAGTAATATATATTAAAATTTAACAACAATTCCATTGCAAATTAAGTTCCTACTAACCTAAAATTCTATGTACATGTGTTTGTATGTGTAAACAAAAAACACAAACAAAACCATGGCATCACTAGTGGAAATAGTAAAAAAAAAAAAAAAATGGACAAATTCTGACTGTCTTTCAATAGAAAAAAATTATGACTTATTTACAGAATAAAAACAACAATGAGAATATGTAAATTGCTCTGTACAACCAGGTCAATGTATAGCATAGCCATAATACTGAGCAAACAAGGTACAAAGAGATAATAAATACATATACAGGATCCATTTCTGTGATATGATATAAAGCAATCGCATTAAAACTCAAGGCATTTTTGTTTAGTTTTACCTTTATTTTGACCTTGATAATTGTTATGTATGAGTGATTATGTGATAACTTACTGAACTAGGTACTTAGCATTTAGCATTTTTGTGAATGCATTTTACATGTTAACAATGCAATTTATTTTTTTAAATCAAGACTTTATATTCTGTCTCCGGCTGAAGTATAACAACATGAATGATTTACCCCTCCTCTCAAAAATGAACAAAAATTGACAATGATGTGAAACAACAATGTTTAAGACAATATATATAAGGCAATGGGGGGCAATGATCCCTGAAAGATGGAAACCAAAAAAGGTGAGTCATGCAATTGTCCAAATTACTAATTAAAAAGAATTTCTAGAAAGGAGGAAGGCAGCAGATGCCCACAATTAAGAGAAAGCCAAAAGCATGGGGAAACCAAGATGGCTAGAGCTTGCATCCAGTTTCGTACAGGAGAGAGCAACATAGAAACCTGACTGCAGAGACCTCATAGTATTTCCATGGAGATTGGCAAAGTATTGCACTAGAGTATTCAACGAAGTATAGATAGGCACATGCTTTCAAGGAAACTATCCAAGACCAGAAAAACAATCACCTGTAAACACTGGAGATAACAGTGTCTGGCATTCATGAATGCCTGGCAATAGTGCCTGTCCCCACAAATCAGAATGGAAAACCTTACAATTCATAAGATACTGCAAAGGAATCAAAACAACCTTACTTCAGTAACGGGAATAATTATTCCTAAAGTGAATGCTAATTAGGTCCTGCCTCACAAATATTAAAAATAAGACCCAAAATAATTAAGCCATTTCATTGTAACTTGTGTATTTCCTGGAACAAATCTCAAGAAATTTATAGAGATTTAATAACACCCAACAACTATCAAGCTAAAATTCAAAAAATTGCCATTCAATTAAAGATTACCAGGTATGCTAAGAAGCAGTAATGCAACTGAAAATGGAGGGAAAAATTAATCTGTTGAAACCATTCATAGCTGACTCAAATGTTAGGATTAAAAGACAAGGACAAAATTAAAACTGTTTTTTTGATTCCATAAGATGTGAAAGATACAGAAAAGACCCAAATTAAACTTAACTAACTGACAACTGCAATGTTTAATATGAAAAATTCACTGAGTAGGATGGGGTCAAGATAGATTAGACATGGGAATAGAAAATATTAGTGAACATGAGAACCTAATAGAAGCTATCCAAAGTAAAACACAGGAAGAAAATGAATGAAAATAAGGAGACTGAATGATCTGCCAGTCAATTGTAAAACTCATTAAAATGTGTAAGTAGAATATCCAAATGAGGGAAGGATACAGAAACAAAATATGTTAAAATATATACACCAAGATTTTTCTGAATTTGACATAACTTATAAAACCACAGATCCATTGTTTCCTGATACTCTAGCATAAAGCACAAAAAATCTGAGGAAAACTATAATAAGGCATGCCCCTTCTCAAATTGTTGAAAATTAGTGATAAAAAACTATCTCAAAAGCTGTCATAACTGTTAGACATGTAGTCTGATAACCCCAATTCTGGATATTTCTTCTGGAAAATATGAAATCTGCATATCAAACAGATATGTGTATTTCACCTCTATTAATAATAGAGAATTTATAAAATCAATGAAGGTATTCATCACAAATGAATAAAGAAAATATAGAAAACAAGGAAAATGGAATATTATTCAGCCTTACAAAGGAAAGAAATTTTGTCATTTGAGAATAGCATGGCTGGAGTTGGAGAACATTAAACTGAATCTGTACCAGGTACAGACAAACCAGATACCATAGTTTATTGCTTATATGTGAAAACGAAAACCATCAGACTCAAAGAAGCAAGAGTAGAATGGTGATTTTCAGAGACCAGGAGTAGGCAACGGGGAGATGATGGACAAAGACTAAAAAGCATCAAAGAGACAGAGGAATAAGGTTTTATTTTATTCTTTGATACAGAGTACACAGATGGTAACTATAGCAAATGATGTATGAGATATTTCAAAAACCATTGAGTAAATTTCAAATGTTTTTACAACAAAAAATATAAGTATTTGAAGTCACAATTATGCCAATTAGCATGAATTAACAATTTCACATTACATCTATAAATCATATTAGCTCATGTTCCGTAAAATATAGAATAATGATTAAAATTTACAATGAAAAGTTAATATTTTAAATATATGTGTATTAAGCAGAAAAAATGACAGCTACTTCTTATCAGAAACAATGAAAAAGTGGCCAGTGCTGTGGTGCAGGGGGTTAATGCCCTGGCCTGAAGCGCCGGCATCCCATATGGGCGCCGGTTCAAGACCCAGCTGCTCCTCTTCTGATCCAACTCTCTACAATGGCCTAGGAAAGCAGTAGAAGATGGCTCAAGTCTTTGGGCCCCTACACCCGCATGGAAGACCCAGAAGAAGCTCCTAGTTCCTGGCTTCGGATCAGTGCAGCTCTAGCTGTTGCGGCCAATTGGGGAGTGAACCAGCGGATGGAAGACCTCTCTCTCTCTCTCTCTCTCTGCCTCTCCTCTCTCTGTGTAACTCTGACTTTCAAATAAATAAATAGATAAATAAATCTTTTTAAAAAAGAAACAATGAAAAATAGTAAAGTAACATTTTCAATGTATCAAAACAACTTTCAAGCAAAAATTATCCATAAAAAATATTCTTTAGTGAAGAGTACAAAACGGAGACAGAATCTTTTCTGATTTGAAGAAAATACTCTAAATTAGTGAATGCTAATCACAGTAAAACTTTGTGAGTATACCAAAATTCACTGGATTTTACACTTTAGAAGTGTGAGTGTATGGTATATAAATAGTAGTGGGTTAATCAAAACAATAAATCCAAATTCTGACCTACTACCTCTGAATGTATTTTTAATTTGGAAATAAGGTATTTGCAGATATAATAGTTGAGGATTTCATGAAGAGATCATACTGTATTTAGGGCAGACCTTGATTCCAACAACTGGTGTCTTTATATTAGAAAAGGCAGGGAAATTTGGGAAAACACACTCAGGATAGAGGTCATGTGAATGAAGGCAGAGACTAAAGTCATAAGGCAAGGAACACGGAGGAAGACCAGCAACCAGAGAAACTAGAAGAGACATGAAGCAGATTGCCCCACAGAACCTATAGAGGAACCAACTCTGTTCACAAATTCATTATGAGTTTCTGACCTTCAAAATTGTGAGAAAATTAATTTCTACTGTTTTTTTTTCTTTTTTCTTTTTTTTTCTTTTCTTTTTTTATTTAGTAAATAAATTTTTTTATTTAGTAAATAAATTTCCAAAGTACAGCTCATGGATTACAAAGGCTTCCCCCCCACAACTTCCCCCCCACCTGCAACCCTCCCCCCTCCCACTCGCTCTCCCCTCCCATTCCCATCAAGATTCATTTTCAATTCTCTTTATATACAGAAAATCAGTTTAGCATATATATATATAGATTTCAACAGTTTGTCCTCCCATAGCAACACAAAGTGAAAAAATACTGTTGGAGTACTAGTTATAGCATTAAATAACAGTGTACATCACATTAATGACCGAAATTGTGCAAGATTTTTTTTTTAAAAAAAGATTGATTATTTTTCTATGTAATTTCCAATTTAAAACCAAGGTTTTTTTTTTTTCATTTTCAATTATCTTTATATACAGAAGATCGCTTAAGTATATACTAAGCAAAGATTTCATCATTTTGCACCCACACATAACCACAAAGTGTAATTTCTACTGTTTTAAGACAGAATGGTAGTAGTTAATTACACCAGTCCTTGGAAATTAACAAACGAATTACATAATAATTAAAAATAGCATGCTTAAAACCTTTGTAAACAAAACTAACAATAAAAGGAGGTGGGTTATAACATATAAAATTAAAAGTATGAGTATAAAATTACAAAGTTTTATAGGGAGAAAATGAAAGGGTTCTATTGTGATATTCTTGCCCTGGTTTGGATTGTGTCCTCCAAAATATTAAGCCCTTCCTGGAATCTCAGATATTTAAAATAAGGTCGCTGCATATTTAAATAGCGAGGAAGAGATGAAGTGATACTGAAGGAGGTTAGGTCCTTAATCCAACGTGACTGGTGTCCTAATAAGAAAAACGGCCCTGAGACATACTTGCAAAGACAATGGCATGTGAGAGCAGATGCAGATGGGAGGGGCACAGCTACTGACCAGTGAACACCAACGACTGATGGCCACCATCACATGCTGGGAGGAGAGAAAGAAAAGTCCACCCCGAGTCTCAAAGGCAGAGGGGCCCATGACAGTTGATTTTAGAATTCTAGCATTCAGAGCTGTAAGCAAAATTTCTGTTTTAAGTCACACAGTGTGTGATATTTTCTTATAACAGTTCAGTAAATTAAATACAGCTTTATACTAGATGTGAAGGTGTGTAATATCACTGTTGGATAGACTGGTAAGTTACAGTCATACCATGAACTCTCAAGCCACCACTAGAAAAGGCAATTTTAAAAAATTGACATCCTGTTAATAATAGATTAGGTACAGCTGAAGAGAAGCTTAGGGAACTAGCAGTTTGATCCAAGGAAATCACATAGATCCATGGTACTAAAAGTGTGATCTGCAGTGGGCAGTATCAGCATTGTCCAGGAGCTGGCCAGAAATGTAAAATCTCAGGCCTGCCCCATACACACTGGATCAGCACCTGCACTCTAACACAAGCCCCTGGTGGCTCATGAGCACACAAAGTTCAAGAAGTGCTCATACAGAATCCAACAAGCAGACGGAAAACCTGAGCAGTCAAGGGACAAAGACAGAATAAAAAGGTCCAATATTTGTGTAACAGGAGCACCAGGAAGAGTAGAAAACTAGCATAAATATGGATGCAACATTTTAAAAGTATTGTGTGAAACCTGGTCACAACTAAAAACTACAAGATAGGTGACCAGGCCCTATTCTGGGGAGCTAATTTTCCCATTTCTTGTGCCTTATAAAAAATAGCTCTTTTTTGATTCTCATAAGATGTAAAGTTTGTTCTTTTAGCTTTACAAAAGGTATGAGGTCTATATTGATGGAGGTACCAATGACTCCCCAGTATATAATATAGTACCAGTCACACAGTAGGTGCACAATAAACATTTTCTGAGCAAATATATAATTAAATGACTAGGAAATGGGTTTTGTAAAAATAGTACCTAGCACAGTACAGGCCACAAAGAAGCTAACTGACGTTTGAATTAAATGAAGAAGCTTTAAAAGTCGAGATTGTTCTGTCTGAAAAATATGTTAATGAGTGTCTATATTAATATTTTCTGATTGAATATTATGAAACCATCAGCTCCCCCCACTGCCATATACCACTCCATTCACTGGGGATAAATAAGTCATATTTTAAGATCTATCGTTCGTTGTCAAAAGCCACTAAGGAAAAGAGGAGAAAAGGAACATTTTACTCTGTATTCCTAAGTAAATCAGGCTGTCTGCGGCGATGGAAGGCCACATCCTCTTTAGTGGCAGAGACTATGAAAGTCGATTCCTAAAGGTTTTCTTTTTTTTTTTTTCAGTTACAAGATAGATGACAGAACAAGGCTTTCAGAAATAAAGAGCTATTTCAGGAGCTATAGTTAATTTCTTGTCTATGAATTCTTTCTTTCTCTCTTTTTTAAAAATCCTGACATTCATGAAAAGCTTTGGGGGAAAAATTTATCATCTTCAAAAAAAAAAATTGACATCCATTGCCATTTTATAGCATTTTATTTAAATGATATTATACATACCAATAAATGCACATAAGTATACAGATAAATGAGGCTTTTGTCCTCTGAGCACACTGACAACACTGATGACCAACATCCAAATTAAGTTCAAAACTTTGCCAATACCCCAAGAGTTCTCAAAGTTCCCCCACTCATCAGTTCTTTTCTTTAATGCAGGGGAAAGAAGAGTATATTTTCATTTAGATAGTATTCAGTTAAGCAATATTCATAACTAAATATCAAATGATAGAACAGTCACATGATTTTTATACTTTCTCTTTCAAAAATAAGAGAAAACATGGATATTTGTATTTCTGGGTCTGGCTTATTTCACTCAATATAATGATCTCCAGTTAGTTCATTTCATTGCGGATATCAGGATTTCATTGTTTTTTGTGCTTGAGTAATAGTCCAACATGTGTATATACCACATTTTCTTTATCTAATCATCAGTTGATAAACATCTACGTTGACTCCATATCTTTGTTATTGTGAATTGATGTAATATAAACATAGAAGTACAGTTTATTTGTTCAATATTGATTTTTTTAAGATTCATTTATTTATTTGAGTGGCAGAGAGAAAGACAGAGAGGTATTCCATCTGCTGGTTTACTCCCCAGATGGCCATAATAGCTGGAGCTGTGCCTACCCAAAGCCAGGAGTCAGAAGTTTCTTCTTAGTCTCTCACATGGGTGCAGGGGCCCAAGGATTTGGGCCATCTTCTACTGCTATCCTAGGCCATAGCAGAGAGCTGGATCAGAAGTGGAGCAGCTGGAAATAGAACCACGGACCATGTGGGACGCCAGTACTGCAAGTGGCAGCTTTACCTACTGTGTCACAGTGACAGCCCCCTCAATACTGATTGGACTTACCTTGGATGTATTCCCAGGAATGGGATAGATAGATCATATGTTAGACCTATTTTGAGTTTTCTGAGGAATCCTCATAATGTTTTCTATAATAGTTGTGCTAATTAGAATTCCCAGATATTGTGTTAGGGTCCTTTTTTTCTCCACATACTCACCAGCATTTGTTATTTTAGATTTTTGGATAATAGCCATTAGGACTGAGGTGAGGCGATAACTAATTATGGTTTTTATTTGCATTTCCCGAATGGCCTGTGATCCTGAACGTTTTTTCATGTGTCAATAGGCCATTTTTAATTAATACTTTGAAAAAGCCTATTCATATTCTTTGCCTATTTCTTCTTTTATTTTTTAAATTTTATTTAAGTAATGCAAGTTTTATGTATTTCATATATACAGATTTAGAAACTACCTGCACTCCAAACCTTCTTCCTCCCCCCTCTCCCATTCCAACTCTTGGTTTTTATAAAGATCTATTTTCAGGTTACTCAATTACAATAAAGTTAATCCTGCACTAAAAAAGGATTTTGCCTTGCGGTGCCGGCACACCGGGTTCTAGTCCCGGTTGGGGCGCTGGATTCTATCCCGGTTGCCCCTCTTCCAGGCCAGCTCTCTGCTATGGCCCGGGAAGGCAGTGGAGGATGGCCCAAGTGCTTGGGCCCTGCACCCGCATGGGAGACCAGGAGAAGCACCTGGCTCCTGGCTTTGGATCAGCAAGATGCGCTGGCCGCAGCGGCCATTGGAGGGTGAACCAATGGAAAAGGAAGACCTTTCTCTCTGTCTCTCTCTCTCTCACTATCCACTCTGCCTGTCAAAAAAAAGGATTTCAATAAATAGCATGAAGAAAAAAAAAAAACTATTCTTCAATGGAAGAGACAAGGGCTGTAAACAAACATTGATTCTCAAAATGTCTATTTCACTCCAATACAATACATTTCAGGTATTCTATTAGTTACCTCGTCCAGGAAATATTATATCTGTGCTTTTGAGAATGGCTTATTTCACTAAGTATAATGGTTTCCAGTTGCAACCATCTTGTTGCAAAAGACAGGATTTTTTAATTTTTTTTTTATTTATATGAGAGGTAGATTAAAAGACAGTGAGAGAGATACAGAGAAAGGTCTTCCACCTGCTGGTTCACTCTCCAAATGGTCACAACTGCTGGAGTGGAGCCAATCTGAAGGCAGGAGCCAGGAGCTTCTTCTGGGTCTCTCATACAAATGCAGGAGCCCGAGTACTTGGGCCATCTTCTACTGTTTTTCCAGGCCATGGAAGAGAGCTGGATCAGAAGAAGAGCAACAGGGACTAACTAGAACCAACACCTATATGGGATGCCGGTGCCACAGGAGGAAGATTAACCTACTGCACCACAGCACCAGATCCTATTGTTTTTCCTGCTGAGTAGTCCTCTCTCTATATATATATACCATAATTTCTTTATCCAGTCAACAGTTGATGAACATCTGGGTTGATTCCATATCTTAGATATTGTGAATTATTCATAAACATGGGGGTATAGATAACTGTTTCATATGCTGATGTCTTTTTGTTTGAGTAAATTCCCTGGATTGGGATGGCTGGATCATTTGATAGGTATAATATTCAAATTTCTGAGTTATCTCCATACTATCTTCAACAGCGGCTACACCAGTTCACAGTCCTACCAACAGTGGTTTAGTTTGCCTTTTCCCCATGTCCTCACCAGCATTTTTATTTATTGATTTCTGTATGAGAGTCATTCCAACTGGAGTGAGGTATTGATTTGCATTTCCCTGATGGCTAGTGATCCTCAGCAATTTTTCTGAAGGGTCTGTTTGCCATTTGGATTTTTCTCTTTTGAAAAATGCCTATTCCTTTCCCCATTTCTTTTATTTATTTATTTTTATTTTTTAAAAGATTTATTTATTTATTCAAAAGTCAGAGTTACACAGAAGAGAGTAGGAGAGGCAGAGAGGCAGAGAGAGAGATGTCTTCCATCAGCTGGTTGTACTCTTCAAATGGCCGCAATGGCCAGAGCTTCGTTGATCTGAAGCCAGGAGCCAGAAGATTTTTCTGGGTCTCCCACACAGGTGCAGGGGCCCAAGGACATGGACTATCTTCTATTGTTTTGCCAGGTCATAACAGAGAGCTGGATTGGAAGAGGAGCAGCCAGGACTACCACCAGGGCCCATATGGGATGCTGGCACTGCAGGTGGTGGCTTTACCTGCTATGCCACGGCACTGGCCCCCCCTTTGCCCATTTCTTAACTGAATTGCTGCGTTGTTGAATTTCTTGCACTCTGTAGATTCTGAATGTCAAGCATTTATCAGTTGCTTAGTTTGCAAATAGTTTCTCCCATTCTGTCAGTTGCCTCTTCACTTTGCTGACCGTTACTTTTGCAGTGTAGAAGCTCCTCAGCTTGAAGTGATGCCATTGTCAATTTTGGCTTTGATTGCTTGTGCTTCTGGAGTCTTTTCCAAGAACTCTTTGCCTATGCCAATCTCTTACAGAGTTTCCCCAATGTTATCTAGCAATTTGATAGCATTGGATTGTAAATTTGGTCTTTGAGCCATTTTTAGTGGATTTTTTTATAAAGTGTAAGGTAGGAGTATACTCATACTTCTGCACATGGAGATCCAATTTTCCCAGAACCATTTTTTGGACAGTCTTTTCTTGTTTAAGGGATTGACTTTAGCTATTTGGTCAAAGATAAGTTGGTTTTAAATGTGTGGATGGATTTCTGGAGTTTCTATTCTGTTCTATTGGTCTACAGTCTGTTTTTAATGCCAATATCACACTCTTTTGATTTTAACTGCCCTGTAGTATGTCTTGAAACCAGGTATAGTGATGCCTCCAGCTTGGTTTTTGTTGTGTAAGATTGTTTTAACTATTTGGGGGTCTCTTGTGTTTCCTTATGAATTTTAGAATCATTTTTTTCTAGATCTGAGAAGATGTCATTGGTATTATAATTTGGATAACATTGAATCTGTAAGTTACTTTCACTAGTATGGACATTTTAATGTTATCAATGCTTACAATCTATGAACATGGAAGGTTTTTCTTTTTTAATGTCTTCCATTTTTTCTTTAATGTTTTGTCATTTTCATTGTAGAGATCTTTGACATCCTTAGTTAAAATTATTCCAGGGTATTAATTTTTTGTAGCTATTGTGAATGGGATTGAGCTTAAAAGTTCTTTCTCAGGCTGGCGCCGTGGCTTAACAGGCTGATCCTCCGCCTTGCGGCGCCGGCACACCGGGTTCTAGTCCCGGTCAGGGTGCCGGATTCTATCCTGGTTGCCCCTCTTCCAGGCCAGCTCTCTGCTATGGCCCGGGAAGGCAGTGGAGGATGGCCCAAGTGCTTGAGCCCTGCACCCGCATGGGAGACCAGAAGTACCTGGCTCCTGGCTTCGGATCAGTGAGATGTGCTGGCCGCAGCGGCCATTGGAGGGTGAACCAATGGCAAAAAGGAAGACCTTTCTCTCTGTCTCTCTGTCTCACTATCCACTCTGCCTGTCAAAAAAAAAAAAAAAAAAGTTCTTTCTCAGCCATGGCATTCTCTGTGTATACAAAGGATATCAAATTTTGTTGGGTGTTTTTATATCCTGTACCTTACCAAACTCTTTTATGAGTTCCAATAGTCTCAGTGGAGTCTTTTGGATCCCATATATATAGAATCATGTCATCTGAATCCAGGAATAGTTTGACTTTCATCTTTCCAATTTGCGTTCATTTGATTTATTTTTCTTGCCTAATGGCTCTGGCTAAAAATTCTGAGGCTATGTTAAATAACAATAGTTTAGAGTGGTCATCCTTGTGTGGTTCTGGCTCTTATGGGTAATGCTTCTAGGTTTTCTCCATTCATTAGTATGTAGGCAATAAATTTGTCATAATTTGCCTTGATTGTGTTGAAGAATATTTCTTGTATATGCAATTTGCTTATGCTTTTCATTGTGAAAGTGTATTGTATTTAATCAAATACTTTCTCCACATTTATTGAGATAATCATATGGTTTTTGTTCTTCAGTCTGTTAATGCGATTTATCACATTTATTGATTGGTTAATGTTGAACCATCCCTGCATGCCAGGGATAAATCACATTTAATGAGCATTCCAATGTGTCATTGGATTCTATTAGCTATTATTTAGTGGAGGATTTTTGCATTTATGTTCATCAGGGAAATTGGTCTACAGTTCTTTTTCTGATTGTATCCTTTTACGGTTTAGGAATTAAGGTGATGCTGATCTTATAGTATTTTGGGGGGATTCCCTTCCTTTCAACTGTTTTGAATAGTTTGAGAAAAATTGTAAGTAGTTCCTCTTTAGAAGTCTGGTAGAATTTAGGAGTGAAACCATCTAGTCCCGAGTTTTTCTGTGTTGGGAGGATCTTCATTATTGATTCAATCTCCAGTGTGGTTATTGGTCTATTTAGATTTTCTTTGTCTTCATAACTCAATTTTGGTGGATTGCATGTATACAGAAATCTATACATTTCTTTGACATTTCTTAATTTGTTGGCATATAGCTATGTGGCATATAGCTATCCTTATGATTCTTTATATTTCTGTGGTATCCATTTCAATAATTTCTTTTTCATCTCTGATTTAACTTACTTTTGTATCTATAAAGAACATAATGAAACTCAAACTTAAAGAAAGATACTTTATTTTTTACTTCTGCCATGATTCACAAAAATATTTTTGCTTGTATGGATGTTGTGAATTTTTCCCCTATGTTTTCTTCTGATAGCTTCATAGTTCTAGGTCTTACATATAGGTCTTTGATCCAGTTTGAGTTGGTTTTTGTATAAGATAAGAGATGGGTGACTGGGGGTGTTTTCTAAATTTTATGCATAAGAATGTCAAATTTTCCCAGCAACATTTATGAAAGAGACTGTCTTTTCTCCAATGCATGTTTTTTATGCCTTTGTTGAAAATCAGTGAGCTGGAGTTTGTGTGAGTATATTTCAAAGATTTTTATTCTGTTGCAGTATCCTGTGTGTTTGTTGTTATACAATTACCATGATGCTTTGATCACTATAGCTGTTCGGTGTGTTTCAAAATCAGGTGTCTTGATATTTCCAGCTTTGATCATTTTATCCGAGATTGCTTGGGTTATTTATGGAGTTATGCTTCTGCATAAAGTTTAGGATTGATTTTTCTACTTCTTTCACTTGTATTTTATTTTTTCTTTTTACATGGTATTTTTTCTTACAAATTTATTTGTTTATTTGAGAGGCAGAGTCACAGAGAGAGAAAGACAGAAAGAGAGGTCTTCCACCCACTGGCTTACTCACAAATGGACACAATGGCCAGAGCTGGGCCAACCTGAAGCCAGGGGCCAGAAGCTTCCTCCAGGTCTCCCACATGGGTGCAGGGGCCCAATACTTGGTCCATCTCCCACTGTCCTCCCAGGCAATTAGCAGGAAGCTGGGTCAGAAGTGAAGCAGGGGCCAGTGCTGTGGTACAGTGGATAAAGCTGCCATTTCCAGTGCCAGCATCCCATATAAGTGCCAGTTTGGGTCTCAGCTGCTCCACTTACCAACTGGGGAGTAAACCAGTGAATGGAAGACCTCTCTCTCTCTCTCTCTCTCTGCCCCTCTCTCTCTCTCTCTCTCTCTCTCTCCCTCTCTCTCTCTGTGTAACTCTTCCAAGTAAAATCAATCAATCTTAAAAAAAAAAGTAGTGGAGCAGCTAAGACTTAAACCAGTGCCCATAAGGGATGCAGTTGCCACAGGCAGAGGCTTAACATACTATGCCAAAGTGCCAATCACTTGCATCTCAATGGGAATTGCAATGAATGTGTAAATTGCATTGGGTGGCATGTATATTTTAACAATGTTAATTCTTCCATCCCATGAACATGGGTTGTCATTACATTATTTTGCTAAATTTCACTCATCAATATTTTATCATTTCCATTATAGACATCTTTCACTTCCTTGCCTGAACTGATTTACTGGGTATTTTATTCTTGTAATTGTTGTGGGGATGGGAATGTTTTTGTGATTTTATTCTCAGCAAGTTCATTATTGATATATAAAATTTTTACTGATTTTTGGGCATTGACTTTGTATTCTGTAACATTTCTGAATGTGTTTATTAGTTCTAATCATCTTTTAATGAGGTTTTTAGATTTTTCTGCATGTAGAATCATATCATCTGCAAATAAGGATAATTTAACTTTATCCCTTCTTCCTTGTATAGGTTTTATTATCTTTTCCTTGCCTAATTGCTCTGACTAAACTTTCACTACCATACCTAAGAAGAGTGTGAGAGTAGACAACCTTATCTTGTTGCAGATATTAGAAGAAGCATTTCCAACTTTTATCCATTCAGTATGAATTTGTCTGTGGATTTGGCATGTGTACACCTTATTATATTGAAGTATGTTCCACCTGTACTTAATTGGTTCATGGATTTTTTTTTATAAAGGGTTGTTGAATTTTTGGGTTGCTATTTCTACATTTATTAAAATAGTTTTATATTTTTTATTTAGTAAATATAAATTTCCAGAGTACAGTTTATGGATTACAATGGCTTCTCCCCCCATAATTTCCCTTCCACTCGCACCCCTCCCATCTCCCACTCCCTCTCCCATTCCATTACTTCAAGATTCATTTTCAATTATCTTTATATACAGGAGATTGATTTAGTATATATTAAGTAAAGCTTTCATCAGTTTGCACCCACACAGAAAAACAAAGTGTAAAATACTGTTTCAGTACTAGTTATAGCATTAATTCACATTGGACAACACATTAAGGACAGATCCCACATGAGAAGTAAGTACACAGTGACTCCTGTTGTTGACTTAAAAATTTGACACTCTTGTTTATGGCGTCAGTAATCTCCCTAGGCTCTTCTCATGAGTTCCCAAGGCTATAGAAGCCTTTTGAGTTCACCGACTTCGATCTTATTCCGACAGGGTTATAGTCAAAGTGGAAGTTCTCTCCTCCCTTCAGAGAAAGGTGCCTCCTTCTTTGATGTCCCTGTTCTTTCCACGGGATCTCACTCGCAGAGACCTTTCATTTAGGTCGTCTTTTTTTTTTTTTTTTAGCTGCCAGAGTGTCTTGGCTTTCCATGCCTAAAATACTCTCAAGGGCTCTTCAGCCAGATCTGAATGCCTTAAGGGCTGATTCTGAGGCCAAAGTGCTATTTAGGACATCTGCCATTCTATGAGTCTGCTGTGTATCCTGCTTCCCATGATGGATTGTTCTCTCCCTTTTTGATTCTATCAGTTAGTATTAGCAGACACTAGCCTTGTTTGTGTGATCCCTTTGACTCTTAGACCTATCAGTGTGATCTATAGTGAACTGAAATTGATCACTTGGACTAGTGAGATGGCATTGGTACATGCAATCTTGATGGGATTGTATTGGAATCCCCTGGCACATTTCTAACTCCACCATTTGGGTCAAGTCTGATTGAGCATGTCCCAAATTGTACATCTTCTCCCTCTCTTATTTCCACTGTTATATTTAACTGGGATCACTTTTCAGTTAAAATTTAAACACCTAAGAATAATTGTGTGTTAATTACAGAGTTCAACCAATAGTGCTAGAACAAAACAAAGAAAAAATACTAAAATGGATAAAGTATTACATTGTACATCAACAGTCAGCACAAGAGCTGATCAAGTCACTGTTTCTCATAGTGTCCATTTCACTTCAACAGGTTTCCCCTTTGGTGCTCAGTTAGTTGTCACCGATCAGGGAGAACATATGATAGTTTTAGATTTTTATCTTTAATTCTACTGATGTGATGTATTATATTAATTGGTTTATTTAAATGAAACCACTCCTCAATTGCCAGTTTAAATCCTACTTCATCATCATCATCATTTTGATGTACTGCTTAATACAATTTAGCAGTATTTTGTTGAGAGATTTTACATATAATTTAATAGAGAATATTGGTCTTAAATTGGTTTTCACCATTGTCTGACTTTGGTAAGAAACTAATGCTACCCTTCTGGATGAATTTGGAAGTTACTTGCCTTTCAATTAGAAAATTAATCCCAGCCGGATTCTGTCCCAGTTGCTCCTCTTCCAGTCCAGCTCTCTGCTGTGGCCCGGGAGGGCAGCAGAGGATGGCCTAAGTGCTTGGGCCCTGCACTCACATGGGAGACCAAGAGGAGGAACATGGCTCCTGGCTTTGGATTGGTGTAGCGCCCTGACCGCAGCAGCCATTAGGGGAGTAAACCAACGGAATGAAGACCTTTCTCTCTGCCTCTCTCCCTCTCACTGTCTAACTCTGCCTGTCAAAAAAAAAAAAAAAAAAAAAAAAAAAAAAAAAAGAAAATTAGTTTGAGAGTAATTGATGTTAAAATATCAATTTTAGTGTATCCTTTTAAAAAACATATTTATTTGGATCTTCTCTGTTTTTTCACTTGGTTAACCAAGCTAAAGATTTATTGATGTTGTTTACATTTCAAAAAACTAACTTTCATTTCATTGATTTTTATTGCTTTTGTTTCCATTTCATTTTTCCATTTTAATTTTGATTTTTTTCCTTTTATTTCAGAATGGTTTTAAATTTGCAGAACCAAAATTTTGAAGTAGTAAAAAAATTTTGATTTATCCTGCACCCAGCTTTCCCTATTATTAACTTTTCATAAATAAAGTCTCTTGCATGTGAGTTGGTACTATTCTTTTGTTAAAATTTTTTAAATTTATTTGTTTATTAATTTGAAAGTCAGAATTACAGAGAGAGAAGGAGGAACAGAGAGAGAGAAATTTTTCATCTACTGGTTAACTCCCCAAATGGCCTCAAAGACCAGAGCAGTGCTATTCTTTTTTGATGTTATCATTCTGTCTTTTTTTTTTTTTGTATTCTGACTATTTGAATTTATTATACCATAATGAGTATTTTTCTGGTATTTCATAGTGAGTAATTTTCTGTATTTCCCAAGATGGGGGAAATTTTTAGTTATCATTTCATCAATTAAGTTTTCTTTTTTTTTTTTTAACTTTTATTTAATGAATATAAATTTCCAGTGTACAGCTTATGGATTACAGTGGCTTTCCCCTCCCATAACTTCCCTCCCACCCGCAACCCTCCCCTCTCCCGCTCCCTCTCCCCTTCCATTTGCATCAAGATTCATTTTCAATTCTCTTTATATACAGAAGATCAATTTAGTATAAAGGTTTCAACAGTTTGCACCCACATAGACACACAAAGTGAAACATACTGTTTGAGTACTAGTTATAGCATCAAATCAAAATGTACAGCACATTAAGGACAGAGATCCCACATGAGGAGCAAGTGCACAGTGGCTCCTGTTGTTGACCCAACAAATTGACACTCTAGTTTATGGCACCAGTAACCACCCTAGGCTGTCGTCATGAGTTGCCAAGGCTATGGAAGCCTTCCAAGTTTGCCGACTCTGATCATATTTAGACAAGGTCATAAAAGACAGAGTGAGGATAGTAACCAATGATCCTAAGAGTGGCATTTACCAGGTTTGAACAATTATACAGCATTAAGTGGGGAAGAGGACCATCAGTACACACAGATTGGGAGTAGAGCCATTGGTGGTAGAGTAGAGGTTATGATTACAAAGGAATGAGGCCCAAGTACGCTAGACAGGGTCTAGAACAAAGGACAGAGTCATTCTTAGAGGAGCTAAGAAAGGTGCTGTCTAAGCTACAATTAAGTTTTTTGATTGAGAGGCAAATAGAACCTGATAGAAGGGGCTTGATAATAATCTGGTGGGCTTTAGGCCTTGTAAGTTAAGAGGCCCAGACCTATCTATCTCTTCACATGGGGTATATCCTAAGGGAGGTGTGAACCTCCTAGGGGAAGGCACTCTGTTGACTTTCATTACTTGGCTGGCCTGGGAGGAGAGCTGGCCAGGTAAAGGCAGGTGGCAACTCTAACAAGAAATTTACAGTTCTGCCTGCAATGTTGCTGACCCTACTTGACCTCACCCTCAGCTGCAGTGGTCACTTTGGAAGTTGGGCTGAGTGAAGGGCTTTTCAGCTTAGAGCCAATAAGATCTGTGGCTCTGACATGTTTGGATGTTGTTTCTTCTGCTTGAACTTATCTGTTGTTTAGGTTTTCAACTGTATTTTTAATTTAACTATTCACTTCTTCATTTCAAAGATTTCTGTTGGTCACTTTGCAATTTATCTTCATAGTATTTCTCATTCATATTGCCAATTTTTTTTCTATTTTGTGCCATGTCTTTCTGTATTTTCTCTTATCTCATTGAGTTTCCTTATAATCATTCTGTTGAATTCATCAGACAGTTCATCTAACTCCTTTTCTTTAAGGTTCATTGCTAAAGATATAATGTGTTCCTTTGGAGGCATATTACCTTGATTTTTCATACTTCTCATTTCCCTATATTTATATCTCTACATCTGTGAGTTGGTGGTCTCTGTCCTTTTTAAAGGGTGGCTTTTGTAATTACAGGGTTTTCCCTGCATATATGCCTGTTTGTAGGTTAGTTGGGCTTTGGTTTCAGCCACATTCTGTAGTGTAGCTTCACTATAACTTCTGCAACTTTATTCAGTAGTGGTGTGCACAGGGCATGTGGCAGCAGAGTTAGAGTGTTGATTCATCTCTGCAGATTATCTGAGGGCAGGAACACTCGAGTGCCCTGGGAAGGTATAGTGCACACAGAAGTGGGAGTAAGACTTCTAATGTGAGCCTAATTCAGTGGGCCTGGGGAGGCGCTGTGCAGTGTGCATGTATGACAGCAGGAATGCACTTGTCATGCTCAGTAAGTAACATACAGCTAGAGTCACTCTAGGATGTGTGGGCTGATGTGGTTCAGTGTCCACCTCCATTGGCCACATAAAGGCAGAATTACTCCGGCAGGCATAAAGCAGGTATGGTATAGTTCTCATGGCAGAGCACCTCTGTATCATGAAAAACATCTGTCAGTCTCTGACAGTGTAGGGATGGAGTCACTTCAGCATGCCCGAGAGGGTGATGTTCTGCTCCTGCAGCCTGTGCCTCTTACCTAGAATAAGGTGAGGTGCCCTTGTCTTTAGGAAGTTATGTGAGAGGAGGCTCTCTCTTGCATTCTGAATGAGTGATGAGCAGCCCATTAGATGCACCCATTAGTTTCTAGGAACCATGTAGAAGTACAATCACTCTAACATACCTGTGGGATCTGGCACAGCTCACGCAGCACTTCTCTGTGAATTTCTGCAGGTGCATGGAGATGGACTCACTCCATCAAATAGGGTGGGTGAGTTGTGTAGAGGAGCAGGAAAGGGCAAGGTTGAGCCTGATTGGATAAAACATACTGCCTGAACTGAGTTCTCCCTTGGAACAGTGTAAAACTGTGCACTCCTTGACAACCCCTCTACTGGTCTAAGTATTTGAGGGCTGAAATATTCCCTAGCAATAAAAACTGCAGTTGTCCATGGTGCCAATGTGAGCCTTTGGTGGCCTCCAATTAACTTTTTTCCTATCATGAGAGGAGGTTCCCAGGTTCAATCTAATCAGATGGGGTAAGGGGGCACTCATGTGATACAATGCGTTCCTTTCTTTATTACATAATCCAGAGTTACTGAGTTCCACAATTTATCTGTTTCACCTGCGTTGTATTCCAGTGATGCTCTTCCACAAACATTCTATGTTGGCCTTCAGATACTCTAGCCATTTATTACTCTCTTTTTTGTGTGTGGAAGGGAAGCAAATTGTGTGACTTCAGCCTGTCATCTCCTGAAACTCCTCCAAGATCACGCATTTCTTTTTTCAAAAACTTCGAGAGACATCTCAGTAAAGAAGGTACGTCTTTAACAAATAAGCCATGAAAGAATATTCAAAATCATTGGTGAGCAGTGAAAAGCAATTTTGAAATATCACTTCGTACCTATTAGGATGACTAACATTAATAGCACTGGAAAGTATCTGGAGCAATTGGAACTCTCATACATTGTTCATTTGGAAAAGAGTTAGTAGCTTTCTTTGAAAAGTCAGACATATACCTACTTCATGAGCCAGGCATTCCTCCCTTAGCTTTTAAGCAGCTTCCCTCCCCAAACTAAGTGACTAGTCAATCAAAATATTGTGTTCCTATTCAACATATATAATTTAAATATTTGAGTTGAGAATGCCATTATTGCAACCTTCAGTTTCTATTCTCTACAATTATACAAATCATCTACTTTTGCACTCAACAAAAGCAAATATGCCCACTGAGAGACAGAGTGTATAACAGAATTAGTAACTATGATTCCTCACTTATTCACCTCCATTTATTAAGTGAGTAGAAAGCCCCTTAATCCTTCTGAGCTCCAGTCACCTGCTAGTAATATCAGGGCATTAACTCTTGTCAGAGCTATCGCTGAAGCAGATGTTTTCTTCGGGATACTCTAGTTCAAACAACCACAACAGTTTGTATATCACCAGTATTTTAAAAAGAACTTTTCAAGAAGTCAAGATCATAAAAATCAAACAGCTATAACACTGTATATGTCACCAAAGTTTAACATATTTTTTAATCAGTCAATAGCATACAAAATTTTATTTTAGAATAAATCATATAAAATGTCAAAAATATTTAGGAATACCTAGAAAATTTTATTTAAGAGACCATTTCCTTTAAAACACCACATTTTTAAAAATATTTGTTTTGTGGTTCTTTCAGTGAAGTTATATAGGAGCATATTTTTAAGTATAGACTTAGAAATTCTTAATGGCAACACTTCTAAAAATCACTCTTCCAACCAGAAACCATATACTAAGTGCATGAACAAACATATTTAATAATTTTGATTGATATCTATAATTTATATAGTTTTATAGACAATAAAGAACCAAAAATATGCTATTTTTATCCTTCTCCCTCTAAAGCAGGGGAAAAAAATAGTCCTGAACCCTAGAGGGGTTAAATGACAAATTAGAGGCACTCTGCCATTCAGTAGAATTTTTTGTGATTTGCTAATCTAGAGAATTCATAGAACAATGAAAAACCTTACCTGTCCCGAAGAAATGTTCAGATAAAGATAGTCAGTTCTCATCACCTCTGAAATAAAGAATTGTGTCAGAAATGATCAAAATAGATTTGTTCCTGTGGACATATTTTTCATTTAATGGAAATTCACATTTGAAATATATGATGTTGTATCTGACCAAATGTAGCACTTATGTCCTAAAGGTATTTTTTCATATTTGTCATTGTAAATAGTTTGTTTGATGCACTATTGTCCATGAGAACAGAGAGATATCAGCCATATTGATCCTCTACAGGCAGATAATCTTTTAAGCTAATATCTACCTTTGCATCCAATATTATTTCATGTTTCCTGGAAGCTATCAGTAATTACAGTATTTTTTTCCTGTCACATTGGGAAAAGCATTTACTACAAACACTAAATGTGTTAACGGGCTAGTAGAAATTGATAGCATGTTCGATTTTTCCAAGAATATACTCATATTTCAGATTAATGACTGTATCCTGACTAGTATGTAATGACTTAGGATGAACTGAGATAAAGCAATCCTATATAGCCATTAATTACTCTGTTCCCTTAAAAAATAGAAAAATCAAAGTATTTTCTTATTGGGAATTCTGTTCAGTTAAAAACTATCTAGCACAAATTCAAATGTAACACAAAGTCATTTTTTCAAATATAAATATTACTTTATTCCCAAACTCTTTAGATATGAGTTTTATTGTCCAGCAAATGATGTCTAATCCAGCAGATACTGTGTCCTTATTGTACTGTGCAAATACAAGGATTCCAAAATCCTAATATGAGACTAAAAGCAAAGCCTTGTCTGTATCCTTCTATCCAAATTCAACTGTGGGATTAATTCTGATACTGTGAAAAGGGAGAACAGTCTCCTGAAATGCCCTGCAGATTATCTGCACTGTTACATTTGATGTAATCTGATTTGCCAATGATTACACAGTTCACCACAATGAAGCAATGTACACAAAAAATGTCATTAAATTAGTAGGAAAATATGTCACATGACAACTGCAATCTGAGCCTAAAAAGAACTTGGATTGCAAACCAAACCAAACATAACAATAAGTGACTTAATAATGTGCACTGACAATTTTAGGAAGAGTATATTTTATATTGACTAAGCTTTAGCAGTATGCAAATGGTATTGCCTACACCAATAGGACAGGATTTTCTTTCTTAATTTTTCTTTTTTTCTGATAGTATTCCATATCAGTCTGAATGTTAGGCAAAATTTATCATTTTTACCTTCTCTTATTCTACAATATTTATATAAATTATCAGTTTACAAAGATTTCTCTAATGTAAGATTCTATTTTTTTTTTTTTGACAGAGTTAGACAGTGGGAGAGAGAGACAGAGAGTTATAGACAGTGAGAGAGAGAAAGAGAGAAAGGTCTTCCTTCAATTGATTCTCTCCCCTAATGGCTACTAGGGCCGGCGTACTACACCCATCTGAAGCCAGGATCCAGGTGCTTCCTCCTGGTCTCCCTTGCGAGTGCAGGGCCCATGCACGTGGGCTATCCTCCACTGCCCTCCCAGGCCACAGCAGAGAGCTGTACTGGAAGAGGAGCAACCAGGACAGAATCCAGCGCCCCAACCAGGACTAGAACCCAGGGTGCTGGCGCCGCAGGTGGAGGATCAGCCAAGTGAGCCACGGCACCAGCCCGTAAGATTCTATTTAATCCAATGTCTCCTGTGAGGCTTAGTTTCCTTAGGCCTTAGCATAGTTTCCCTCTACTTTCCTCAGTTGTGGTCCTTGGTAAGTACTTTCATGTCTTTTCTGTGCCTCTATTTCTTTCTGAATAAATCAATCTAAGTTTCCTTGGAATCTATCAACCTCTTGGTCACAAATGAGGAATGAAATAAAGAGTAATGGTTTGTAGAATGGAAGGAGTGACCCCACCCCGAGACATTTGTTTGGAAGACAATCTTCTGGCATATAAGGGAAGTGACAGGTAATGGAGGTAAGACGACATGAGCTCCTTCATGTCTCAGCCACTGGGACATTGAATCAGTGATACTCCACACATTTCCTTGTAAAAGACATCCATCCACCTAGACAAGGGTACATACACTAGAGCAGCAATAACTTATCGAAAACCATAGATTTTATCGGAGATTTCTGGAATAAAAGATCAAGGGTATGATAAGTAAAAGATATTTATAATTTAGTGATATTGCTGACCTCTTATTCAAGAATAGAAATAAATTCTTCTTTAATAGAATAGACCCTCTCTAGGTGCCATTTTTAATGTGTTGTATTTGAACTTTTCAAAGTACATGCTTTTGCTTTTAACAAAACATTTCTCATCCAGTGGCACAAATAATTATTTGGTTTTGTATACTCTCCAAATCCTTGATATATTTTCCATCAATAGATGGATATCAGAACTGAATTCACACTGCTGAAAAATATAAAACTCTGGCATTCAGCGTCTTACATAAGATCACAAACTTTCTTAGTTTTTTTTTTTTTTTTTTTTTTTTCAATACAGAGTCCAAAGCTTCAGTCCATAGATTTAAAGATTTCCCAACAACTCATCAGGGGCCGGCGCTGTGGCGCAGTAGGTTAATGCCTTGGCGTGAAGTGCTGGCATCCCATATGGGCATTGGTTCATGACCAGTTCAGAAACTGAAATATGAATTTTTAGTAACTTAAGAGGGAAGATAACTGATAAATGAGAAATAAAGAACATATTTCACATGGTGATCAAATGCTATTCATTCTCCTAACATTGGCATAATTCCTTGTAATTCGTGGAACCTTTGCTCAGAGCTTCAGCATTGCATGAAATCTCATTGCATTTGATTTTGGTAACACCAATATGATACCAGTATCCATTCTGTCACATAACGTTAGTTAATATATGGCATCATCCACAAATAAACTGTAAGCAGCTTCAGGGGAGATGGAGTAAATTTTCCTAATCAGCATGTTATTTTCCCAATCCACTAGAATTTAAAACAACACTAGGTTTGTAGCTGGCATTTAAGAAACATTTGTTGAACAAATAAATTAATAAATGATGTAATGGGTTGAGCCCGACCAAAAGGAACAAAAACTACAAAATAAATCAGGCAGAAAACTGTTAATCGTGGCAGATATCTGTATTTCCTTGTTGTCAAAATGTAGATATAGTAAGCTAATTAATTATAATTATGCATAAAAGGCCGTATCTACTCAAAACTATATTTTTCTTTCAGTTTTAATTTTCTATCCAATAGTATATAAAGAGGAGTGCTACTTCTTGACTGCAGCAAATTTACAGGAACAACATGTACAATGTCTCACACCTATGGAACTCAATAATAGTAGTAATTAGTCCTAAAATTTCAGAAGAAAACATTTTTACACAGTTTCTTGATAATTGATCTGGCTTACCTTAAGTTAAACATGAAAGAGCCAAGGTTTTATGTCTAAACGTTTTCTCTCTAAGAGAGCATGATATTTTGATTTCTATATTTCTTCCCACAGTAAAATAATCATGAACAAAATACATATGTGGCCAACTAGAATTTCTTCATCAAACTTTGTGAATTACTGAATTTTACCTTAAGGCAATAGGCTTCAATTATTTCTAATCTGGAGCCCCTTAAGAATCTGTTAAAATATAGATATATAGATTTTGTGAAAGACAAAATGCACCTGTGTGCAAAAGTTTTAATATAATTTGGAGCACTTTTCTTATCTCTCCAACTTTCAAGTTAAGATCCTCTATTCCTCCTTTGGAAAACTATTGATTTTTAATTGCCAAGAAGCATGACTCAGCATGTTATTGCCTGAGGCTGAATGGGCTTTATTTTGCAGAGTTCCTTTGCTACTCTGTCCCACCAAGACAGCCCTACCTTAGAATTGCTTCAAGATCTAATTCAACTTTAAACTGTACAATATCCCTAATATTTAATCTCGGAACCTGAGTTCCCATTCACTAAAATCTATTCTTCCTTCCATCATTACTCACAACAGCACATGAATCAGGTGTGTATATGTTACTCATTTTGACAAATGAATTATTCACTTAGAAATATCATTCTCTTACTATCCTTCTCTTTTTAAAACTAATATCATATAATAGTTGCTGGTGAGTGGACAAATGCTAACTACCAAAGTTCATTGGGTGCAAAGTCCAAACCTATCACAGAGGTCACTTTTAATTCATCTGAGGAAATGATCCCCATTGACCAACCATAATTTTCTAAAGGATAGCTTTGAATATCAGGGTTTTGGGGGACTTTTTAACCTAGTAACAATAGCAACAATGGTGGGAGGGAAGTTATGGGAGGGGGGAAGCCAATGTAATTCATAAGCTGTACTTTGGAAATTTATATTCATTAAATAAAAGTTTTTAATAAAAAAAAATAGCAACAATGACAACAATAGAGATGGCAATGATGGGCAAACAACCATCAGCATATTCTCCTCAATTCAGAACTTTATTTTATTCTCAAAATGACAGGATTTCCTTTAAGTCACCAAGAAAAATATCTATGCCTTTATAACACTCATTGTTCCCTGCTGGCAAAATGAATCATCAAAGAAAACTTACTTTTGCATCATCAATATCTAACTCCATCTATTTTATTGTGCTTGTTTTGCTAATAAAAACATCAAATAGAATATCTCATACTGAAATGTATTGAGTGATGAACCCTTGGAGTTAAAATACTGCTACTTTTTTCTATCAGATAGTTTGTGATTACTCTAAAATTATTTTTTTTTAATTTTCTCCAAAATTCTGCCCCTAAGATTAAAGGAATTGACAGGTTTGAGCTTTAATACTATTTTATTTCACTTTTTTCTATGTCAATTTTTCTGATGAACAAACATGGAAATTTTCATGGTTATGAAAGAATCTTAATCCATTTTTGCAAAGAAGGAAAAGGATACTAACTAGAGGAAAATTGGCATTATCCATCTCTTCCTAAAACCTTTCTTGATTTGGAGCACTTAAGTTCTAGGTTGATCAAGTAATATGCAAGCAAAAAAAAAAAAAAACAAACAAAAGAAAGCCTTTTCATATACCCCTCAACACTCAAGTCTCCAATTCCTTCACCTGCAATATCAAAACATTCTAGGGCCTTTCTGTGCAACAAAGTCTGTTGATCAGCACCTCGAACATCACCAGGCAACTGATTATCAGAAACAGGGAATCAGGGGACCCAGAAATCCCCAGAATTACAGAATCACAATATTTCTTGTGAGAAGATCCACAGGTGACCTGTAACCATTCCACTTTGACAAAGCACTGGTCAGGATGTTTTACCAAGACTCAAGGGAAATAGGTTCCTTATTTCAAAGGAAAATATTGGCAGGAGAAGGGAATTTTTTTCTCTGAACTTTCAGAATATTTCACCTTTTTTCAGAAGTATTTGCAGACCACATTGTCTAGTTTTAAGGAATGCACATGTGGCCACTTGTGAGATCAATCAAGAAATGAAAGATGATTTTATAAACAAAAGTTTTATACAAAAAGTAAAGAGAACAAAAGTGACAAGACAGAGCAAGTTTGTTGAAAATGTGTACATTTGTTTTCTTTGACAGAAACAGATGAAAACAGATTGACTTCTCCAGAAAGATAATAAGGAAAATTTGCCTAAGAGCATACTATTGAAAATAAAATATAGAAGCAATGAAGTACAGCATTGACAGGTAACAAGAAAACAAGCACAGTAGAGAAAGGATGTTTATTGTAATGCCTGGGAATATGTAGCAATGCCATGAGTCTCAAAATTGATTTTCCTTTCTTCTAAGGCAATGGTTTCTTGAAAAAAAAATAAAATAAAAAAGGAAGAAAACACTAACCATCAGAAGTAGGACTAAGGCACAAAAGCAACTGTGTTGCAAGCATAATAATATTAGGACAGTGTCATTTGCAGGAAGAAATATTTTCCTTCTACTTGCTGACTCTAAGAAATGCCTGGAGGGATATAAAACGTGTTGGTAATAACAGAGAAAAATGTCTCGGCACATACAGCTCAGAAAATTATAGTTATGTTTTTGTCAGTTATCTCAAATTAAAAAAAAAAAGTCTTGAATAGTAAAGTCCAATTAAATTATGTAGTTTCCTTAGTAATTCATTAATGTGAGTGTTTACCCCTAATTCTTTGGCTATATATAGCACATTGATCTCTGAAAGAAATAGTTCAAGAAGCAAATGTGAGAAGAAAGTCACACTTGCCAAAGCTAAGGAAAAGGGATGTTTTCAAAGGCAGCAATAATTTTCTCCGTCAACAAATGTGTCCATATGTCTGTGTTAGAGAAATACAAAATACCTCACCCCAGGACAGCAGGAAAATGCCTTGCATGCCCTGGTTAAGCTAAGAAGTTTGTATACTTTTAAAATAATGTAATTATCAACAACCCGAGCAATTCAAATACCTTGATGAAAGTTTTAATCGACGGAAAGGGGGAAAAAATGAGTCTGATACATTCAGGTCAGGATTTTCACAAGCAGAGACACAAAAAGCAACTTAAAAATAGAAAAGAAAGTGTTTAAACTGTACAAGGATGTTTTGGAAATATGAGCTGTGAATGTATAACAAGTCTCCAACATTCCCAGGGCAATTGCATAAAAAAGCAATGCTTCATTTTCTAGTATGTTTAGTAAGTTTCTGGAAGTCTTTTTCAGAACTGGCACAGGCCATTTGCATAAGTAGAGGATTCTAAGCACTATGCCTAATAGAGTGAGCACCAGGGTTCTGTAAGCAGGTCATTCTGAAGAGTGTTTAAAGGACGCTGTACTGAGAGCTGGATATGTTAGCCTCTTTGAAGTGTAATACTGGTAGAGCTTTACACAGATCATTGGTATGAATCCTGGAAAGCAATTATTGAAAATATGTAAACATAAAACAACAATGCTTCCTTGTAAGCAGCAAATCTTCATTAAGTCTTTTGGCATTGATTACATTCACATGATTCATTTTGAATTCTTAGTAATGTGAATTTAATGCATAATTTTTATGTAATGACTTTTTTAATTACCACATAATCATGGGTAGAAAAAGTGTCTTCCATTTGGCCCATTTTATGAGGCTAAGCAAATAAATCTATAAAATAATTTATTCTGCTAGTTGCTTGGAAACCTTATTGTTGATATGACAACCCTGGCATAGTAAATCAAATCACTACTTTCTTTCATTTGCACGAAGAACTCATGTATTTTCAAAAGAAATGAAGTCTTTCTTTTCCTTATACTGCAGTGACATCTACAGAGAGGAATGAAGAAAAATAGGGAGGAAAAGACTAGGAAAAAACTTTGCTTTCTTTATTTTAAAAAATACTCTACCATATTGTATATTAAAACTTCCAGCATTAAGAAAGAGGTTGACTCTTTTAGAAATTCCCTAAAAATATCAGAGGGCCTAATCTATAGAAGCTTCTAATTTGTACTTCCTGAAAAATCTTGGCTAATAGCAATTTTTGAAACAATATTAGTCAATGATAATTCCAGAAAGGAGTAATTATTTCCTTCATAAAGATCCATAAATACCTGTATGATTAAAGGATCAGCACTTATAAAGTATAAATAATCATTTATCTTCATAGTTTATTTTTATTTTATTTATTTTTATTTTATTTATTTAAAAGAGAGAGATCATCCATCTACTAGTTCGCACCCACCAATTCCTGCCAGACTCAGGAACTCAGACTGGGTCTCCCAAGACTGTCAGGGACCTACCTACTTCAGCCATCACCCACTGCCTCCCAGGGTATGTATTATCAAGGAGCTGTAATCAGAAACATAGCTGGGACTTGAAACCAGGGACTAAATTGTAGAATACAACTACACAGCTTTGTCAGAAATGCTTCATCAAGTATTTTGCAACCCACTATATTTATTTCTATAGATTTGAACATTTTTTCCTATTCCTTTGATATAATTTGAACAAATACGCCTTTGTTCTTGGAAGGTGGATATGAGTTCTGAATTAAGCATGCCAATCTTTGCATCAAATAAATTATAAATGAAAACTTTCATTTCTCATTCACCAAATGTCTATGTCCTCTCTGACTACAAAGATTGATCTGAGAGGAAAAAGATCTTAATCCCCATGTTCTGGAGACCATAAGTGATTCCACCTGTACCTCATTAAAAAGAACAAGAATAAAAATAATTCTTTTTTTGTCAGGATTAGTATCACAACAGAGACTTTAAAAAAAAAGAGTCACTTTGAGTATACCCTATTGAAACATCTCTGTTTCCTACAGGGCTTCAACATGTTCCACAATGACAGATATCAACATGACTTCTAAGAAATTGTAAAGTTATTAAAAACAGTCTGAAAAAGTCATTGTATTACGGGCAAGGAACAATTCAAAGACTCCCTGTCTTAAATACTTTCTCATTGATTTGTTTCCTTTACAAGGAAATCGAGGGGACAGGAATGTCATCATCATTATCATCATTATGATCACTACTATGTTGTTACTTATGGTGGGGATTTAACTGTATGAACGATAGTGATTTATCTCTCAAAAAACAGGATTGAGAAATGAAGAGGCTGGTAATTGTGGGAAGACTCAGTTGGAACAGGCAAGAGTTCCAATTCCAGAAAATCAATTATATTACTTCAACTGGCACTTATGAAGCACCTGCTATGTACCAAACACTGAGTTTACCGGCAAAAATAAAAAATAAAATGAAAGTGTGGCATTCAGCAACATGAAAATTATTCTAAAACATAATGATGGTCTAGAAGACAGTACCGATTTGTCTTAAAGACAGAAAAATAGAGAGAGGTGGGTAAGCAGATAGAAAAATGATAGATGCCTACACACATACATATAAATCAGTAGTTACCTAGATAACTACACAGTTGACAGACAAATTATTTTGTATGTAACTTTGAGATGACAGATTTAATTCCTAGGAGTCTCATCATGTATTATTATTATGTTAAATGTGTAAAATGGGTATTTCTTAGGGAAGATATTGCTTCACCAAAACAGAGTGCTTACTTTTCTGCCTCTGGCACCACATATTTCAAAAGGACATGAGTCAATATGTCAGAGTCTCTTTCTTTTGAAGAAAATCCCTTAATCCTGCCTTCGTCTGAGAGGCAAGGAACTCATTGCAGTAAACCTCACGGGAGCATTATGCAAAACATAGAACCATGTCCCACATTCACAATGTTTGTCCACCGCACATTTAGTGTCATTCACAACAAAGATCCCAATACTTGAAAGAAAATGCTGATGAAATATTAAATAAAGCAAGAGTTATGGGATACTGATACACATAACATAAAAATATGGACAAATAAGAGACCTCCTACGGTGTGCATCAAGCTATCAAAAATAATTTAAAGACCTTAGTCCCTTCACAAAAGGGACTAAGGTTCTAATCGTATGGCAGTTGACCTGCTTCACTGTTCATTGCAAAGTCTCAAACATGTTTACAACTCATTTGTTCCATTTTTCTAAGATAATCAGATAATAAATCCAAAATGAGATTCTATATATGGTCCACACCTTTGAGAACAGTAATGCAAACTTTGGGAATCATTTGTGTGATAACTTCTTTCAATGGCTATCTGATTACCTGGAAAATGGGCTGTAACACCTGGCTGGAGTCTCTGAAGCCTGCGAAGTATGCTAGGTCTAGGATAATTCAGCAGGTATGACCCACAAAATAGAAACAAAATCAAAATTTTAAACTCAATATCTTTCTCCGAACTACCCATTCATGCCTTTTCTCTACTGGCTAATCATAGATTCCTTATTTCCTCACCTGTAACTCTTATTGCCTAGATTTGCCAATGTGACACACCAGCAGATCAATTTTTTCTGACCCTTATACCTCCTATGTTATTTCTAACTCTAAGTCTGATTCTGTATCTTTGCTTCATGATTAGAGTTGTCCTTTCTTAGAGGATCCTGAGGGTCTCCTGTGGACTATCTCCTCTTCCATTTCTCTGGGATAGTACCCTACCTCCAGTACTGGCTCAGTCCACAGTGGTTGGACTCTGACGAGTGGTCTTATATCAGCTAGGGGTTGCATAAATCAGAAAATTGAACCAACACTGGGAGATCTGCCCTTGCACCTTGTTGATCTATCTACCAGTGTCACCAAACCCTTCTAAAAATCAGGCCTTTTCTTTCAATCTCCCAAAAATCCATCTTACTGATACTTTATGAACATTCTATGCATAAGAGCTTTGAAAGACATGAAAAGCAAATGCAAGTGACCACCCTAGATATGGTGTAGAAAGCCACTGCTGAACTTCTAAAGAGTTCCTATTGAGTTTGTGGCCTCTGACTTCACTTGGTTTTTTTCTCACTTTGAGGTTTAAAAATTGTACAGCTTAACAGTGTGCCATTCCATTATAACAAAACACTGGTAATTCCACTGGGATGTGGAATTTATCCATGCAGTTATCCAGTAAATGCCTATCCAACATCGTGCTGGGTTTCTTAAGTAACCAGGTGAGCAAGACAAAGAGGGTCCTTGCCTACTGACTGATTCCAGTCTTGCACTGAGGAACAGAAAATTAACTATGATAACATGGTCATCAGAAGTGACATTAAAAGAAAGGTAATGAATAGGAAGGGAAATTAGAAATAACCACAAAGGGATAATGATCTTGTCTGAGACCACCTGAAATGGTTTTCTAAGGATAGCACTTTTCTGCTGAGGCTTGGAAGGTGAGTAGGATTTAATTAGGTCAGGAGAGTAATTGTGAGGAGGAAATGTTCCTGGCAGGAGAGATCACCCTGTGCAATGACACTGAAGGAAAACAAGCCTTTGAGGAACTTAAGGAAAACCACTGTGACTGGAACACGGAAGGCAAAGAGGATGTTTGGTGATAGCTGCAAATCCCTAGCCCAGATGGCTATAAACATGATTGAGTGATCAAAGTAGCAGTGAGTGTGTATAACGCTGACTGTCTTCATATAGTTGACAAATGTCCTTCATATCACTCCTCTTCTAAAAGGTAGCTATACACCAAGTCAAATTATATCACCTAAATTACTTCCTCTTTGAGCAAAATAATATGCTCATTTTTGCTATCGTTTTTAAAAATCACCTGAAGTGATTGAAGAATGGTTCACACCACTTATAAATGGCAAGCAAGTCACACATTCTCTACCTGTCAGAGTTCAAACAGTTGTACTTATTCCTCACAGATACCTTCATTTATTTGCAAGATGTACAACGTTTTAATCATTGAAGTAATTTTTGTCATTATACAGACAAATACAGTGATCCAATCATAATAGTTAATAACACTTCACTGTTTACTTTGGATCAGGAATAGTGATGAGTACGTTACCTTGACCCTCCTTTTGCCCTGATAGGGTATGATCTTAGGACTGTATTTATAGGTATTTAATATTAATCAGTGAAAAAAATGAGCATGTGACAAGTCCTGTGCTTTGTTCCCAAAGCCAGGACTGGAACCCATCCTTCTGGATGGTTCATTCAGTGTGCTTACCACCATTAGCCATAGTAGGATACAAGGTAAGTATTTAGTAGAGCAGGAATATGTGCCACTTGGGGATTTACTTAGTACCTACTTGTATGGATTTCTAGTATAAAGAAGAGAGTCACAAGTTGAGGTATTGACTGTGAGAGAAATTAAGGCAAACAGTTGGGTTTTGTGTTTACAGCTAGGATTACTCCTCAAAGATGTTTTAGGACAAAGAAAATGTATCCTTTGAGAAATAAAACTTTAAGTATGGCTGACAGAATTTCAAGAAACATTCTTTTTAAAAAGGTTAGAGTGGCCAGTATTGTGGCACAGCAGGTTAAGTCCCTGCCTGCAATGCTGGTATCCTATATGAGCACCAGTTTGAGTCTTGGCTGCTCTGCTTCTGATCCAGCTCCCACCTAATTCAACTCAAAACCAGCAGAAGATTGCCCAGGTGCTTGGGCCCCTGCTACCAATGTGGGAGACCAAGATTGAGATCCAGGCTCCTGGCTTCAAGGGGAGTGAATCAGTGATGGAAGATCTCTCTCTCTCTCTCCCCTCCCTTCCTCTCTCTGCCTCCTCTCTCTTCTCTCACTTCTCTCCTTTCTCCCTCCTCCTCTCTGTAAATAAGCCTTTCAAATAAATAAATCTTAAAACAAATACAAAAGAAAGAAGCCAAGAAAAGTCATTTTTCAGGACTGAGTACTTTTTTAAGATTTATTTTATTTATTTGAAAGACAGAGTTACAGAGAAAGGTAGAGAAAGAGAGATAGATCTTCCATCTGCTGGTTCACTCTCCAGATGCCTGCAACTGCCAGAGCTGCGCCAATCTGAAGCCAGGAGCCAGGAGTTTCTTCTGGGTCTCCCACGTGGGTACAGGGGCCCAAGCACTTGGGCCATTTTCTACTGCTTTCCCAGGCCATAGCAGAGATGGATCAGAAGTGGAGCAGCTAGGACTAGAACTGGCACCCATATGGGATTCCAGAGCTTCAGGACAGGGCTTTAACCCACTGATCCACAGTGCCAGTGCCTCAGGACTGCATATTTATTTAGGAAATTTAAGTAACTGTGCATGCTTTAGAATATATTGGCTGCAAGTTTTTTTGTTTTTTTTGTTGTTGTTGTTGTTGTTGTTTTTTGTTTTTTTGTTTTTGTTTTTGTTTTTTTTAATTTTTGACAGGCAGAGTGGACAGTAGAGGGAGATAGAGAGAAAGGTCTTCCTTTTTGCCATTGGTTCACCCTCCAATGGCCGCTGCGGTAGGCATGCTGCGGCCAGCGCACTGCGCTGTTTCGATGGCAGGAGCCAGGTGCTTCTCCTGGTCTCCCATGGGGTGCAGGGCCCAAGCACTTGGGCCATCCTCCACTGCACTCCCTGGCCACAGCAGAGAGCTGGCCTGGAAGAGGGGCAACCGGGACAGGATCGGTGCCCCGACCAGGACTAGAACCCCGTGTGCCGGTGCCGCAAGGCGGAGGATTAGCCTGTTAAGCCAGGGCGCTGGCGGCTGCAAGTTTTAAGCACAACAATAGGCAAGGTGAAAATGATTCTGCCCAATGACTTCTTTCTGCAAGAGGAAAGGAACTTTGGATACTATTAGAGATCTTATTTATAAAATTTTTACTAAATTTTTATTTTTATTTTTTGAAGATGCATACTTTATTTTCATTTGAAAGGCAGAGCAACAAGGGCAAAAGAGAGAGAGAGAGAGAAAGAAACCTCCCATACAGCAGTTTGCTCTCCAAATGGCTGCAACAGCTACATTAGAACCAGGCTGAAGCCTGGAGCTAAAATTAAAACCTGCACTCTGATAAGGGATGCCATCACAGCAAGGGGTGGTTTAACACACTGCACCACAATCCTGGACTCTACTTTTATTTTTAGTTGGCAATTAATAATTTCATTTAGTTATAGAGTACAATGTAATGATTTGATATATACATATATTGTAGAATGAAATTCAAGCTAATTGACATATCCATCAGCACCTACTTAGCTTTTTTGTTTGCTTGCTTTATAATTTAAGGCAAGGATAGAAAAGAAATCTGTGCCATCTGGTCTCTATAACAAAGAAACCACATGCCACTTCACCTAAAAAGGGAGGGAGGCTTTTATCCAAGCAACAAAATACATCTTCCATTGAGGAATGAAATGTTAAGTGTATTGCACAGTTGGGTATTTGCATTGCCATGTATGTTTTAGATATAATCAGCAATACATCTCCCACAAGACAGAATACTAAACATGAAGTGTTTTTTTCTTTCTACTGTATGACATACTCTGGAGACAATATGAAAACCGGCTGTGATCTTGTCATGACACCTACATGAAGCACTTGAAGGAAGAGATTTTTGTTTTAAATCAATGTGGCATAACATTATCCATAGATTTAGCTGATAAATAAACAAGTTAACTTCCTCTTCTTCACTAGGTCATTAGCTACATATTAAGGGTAAAATGCTTATTTTTGAAGAGGTTCATACAGGGTGTTTCTGGGGGATTTTCAAACTGGGTTTGATCGAGTCTTAGGGTTACACAGAGGGCCTTAAAATACCCACCTCACAGGTAGAGGCCTAGAATAGGGGAAAGCAGCTTGGAAAGGTTGTATCCATTCTTATTCATATGTATTTCCTTTAATTTATTCAATACAATTTTATTGAGTGCCTACAAAAATAAGTAAATGAGTTCTCAATAAATCTTATGCTTACTGAATTGCTGTGTAATTACTGTTCTATGATCCCATTAACATTTTTTCAAAAATACACATGGTTGTATTCATTCATTTGTTTTTCAATCAATATATTCAAGCAACATTGGATAGGAAGTAGAAATACTGCTATTTCTCATAGAGTTCCCATAGAGTTAGAACCTAGAGAAGGGCTGGAGATACTAATTAAATTGACCATGCAAATAAATATCTAATCACATTTATGGAAGAATTTCCTAGCGGTAAATTGAGATATTTTCAGAAATGAGATTGACTTTATTGGCAAGGTCAGAGGAAGGCTTCAAAAAGCAAGCCCAGAGGGAGTAATGCTTCTGGTGGAGTTCAGTCAAGCATCCTGAGGACTGCAGGCGAAGGGAAGTCATGAAAGGTTGAGAAGCCAGAGTGACCAGGAAGGAGGGAGGAAGAGGCAGCGCAGAGTAGACAGAGATGAGCATGAAGAAGGTAGGAGGAGACAGACAGGGCTTCCTAAGCCATGTTAGTGGATGTTCTCAGGGAAAACTTTCTCCTGCTGTTCCCCTCAGGCCATCAGGTAATTCAAATGGTACAATGATGATTTTTGTTCACTTCCAGATTTCACTGTTAAAATTCATCCAGACATTTGCCCAGTAAGTGGAATTAATTCTTCAAATAAACTGAAATTAATGCCTTCTCACACGTAACAATTATGAATATGCTTTAAAGAATCACTGAATCTGCTTCTTAGAAATTTCAAAACACTGCTATGCATACTAGTATAAACTAGCAAAAAGTTCTAAAAGTGTGGTTGACTTATTGTGGGATGCTTGAAAATATTCTTTAAAAACAAAATAAAATGTACTCAACACTTTGTTGGTCCTCTAGCATTTTTATTTTGTTTTTCTCAAAAATTAAAGATCTAAGATTCCTATTCTAACCCAGCTAGCTGCCCCATTAGATAAAACTACAAGTTTAGAAACACTTAAGCTTCAAAAATGTTTCTTAACCCAAATTTTCTACTTATGCTTTTACTGGAAAAAAGAAAAAGGAGAAGAGAGTCACACTATTTGTTAAAATCAGAAAGATGCTTTTAAAGTTGTGATTTTTATTTGAGAGGCAGAGATGAGAGAGAGAGAGGGAATGAAGAGGAGGAGGAGAAGGAGGAGGAGGAGGAAATGAGCAGGAGGAGGAGGAGAAGGAGCTCCTGTGAGCTGATTCACTTTCCAAATACCCACAACAGTCAGGAGTGGTCCAGGATCAAAACCAGGAGCAAGGAGCTCAACCCAGGTCTCCCACAAAGCTGACAGGAGCCCAAATACTTGTGCCACCACTAATGCTTCCCAGGGTCTGAATTGGCAAGAAATTGGAGCCAGGAATTGAACCCAGCTATATGTGTGTTAACTGCTAGGCTAAATGTCTGCTGCCAACCAGCAAAACTTTGCAGAGCTTCTTGCCTAAAGAAGCCCTGCAAGACCCCAACCCCAGTCCTCACTTTCTGCTTCTCTTTGATTTCAAGACCTTAGGGAGAAAGGGATCAATTGTGTCACCATGAGAACATTGAGTCTTGGGTAACAAAGGAATAGCATTCAGAAACAAACGGTCCCACAACATACTGCTTCAAAAAACCAGTGTTGGGGGGCCGGCGCTGTGGCTTAGAGGGTAAAGCCACCACCTGCAGTACCAGTATCACATATGGGCGCCAGTTCCAGACCCAGTTGTTCCACTTCCGATCCAGCTCTCTGAGTTGGCCTGGGAAAGCACATGAAGATGGCCCAAGTGCTTGGACTTCTGAACCTGCATGGGAGACCTGGCTCCTAGCTTCAGATCGGCTCAGTTCCAGCCATTGCTGGGGAATGAACCAGTGGGTAGAAGACATCTCTCTCTCTCTCTCTCTCTCTCTCTCTCTCTGCTCTCCTTCTCTGTGTGTAATTCTGACTTTCAAATAAAATTAATTAATCTCCAAAAAAAAAAAAAAAACAGCTTGTTGATTGACTCAAGTGAAAACCATCTTGGAAAACATTTGATTTGAATTTCCAATGTCACCAACTGCTTTCTTTTTATTTTTCAAATTTCATCTTCTGGTCATTCTAACATCTCAAGTATGATATCAAAAAAATAAGAGCAGTTAGTTTTAGGTGTCATATACTTTTGACAGAATGAAATTACATTTGCCCTTGTCATCTCTGCGATTCCTAAGTTCAAAATTTCTTAAAGTTGTATTGTTGAAAATAATGTTTCCTTCTTTCTCTATGCTTTATTTGCTTATTTCTTCTTGTTAAAAGATGTATTTCTTGATGATTTATAGCCCATAATTTACATTTTGTCTGTGTGTGTATATATATAATATTTGCCTATTAACACATGTGAAATACTCCCACAAAATCAGTTTCTAGTTGCATAACACCCCCAACATCAAAGTGAATATTAAACAATGCAGTCACCAGGAGTTCAAAAAAACAAAAAACAAGCAAAAATTCGTTTCATTTCTGCGAGTTACCATTGCCATTAATGTCAAACCATTACCATGCAGAATTGGTAACTTCTAGTTGTTTAATTTGGGACAAAATTTTCTTGCCAGAACGTTTCAAATGCATACACTCTTGAACAATGTTTTTTAATTCACTTAGTTAAGAAATCACAGCTTAGATGCAGCATCTGGTTTTCAGTGAGTTCAGGCTTTTCCCCCATTTTTCCATCTAGATTGACTGAGGTACAAGTCAATCAAGTGTGAAGCCAAAGGTCTCACAGCAAGATAGAGTCTGGTACAGTAGTGAAGTCCAAGAGTTCTCCTTGCAAGCCCTATCCCATGAGCCTTCTTCAAATATAGATATTCATTTATGAATTCTGATTTTGATCATGGATTCCGGCAGCCCTGTCTCTGTTAAAATTGGACCAAAGATCACAGTCGTAAAACCCATAATTTTAGAGCATCTGTCACAACACACGTCCAAGTTAGTGGTGTTAATATTCAGCAACACGGCTTTCTTTGGTTAGCATGCATCCTCTTTGAAAGATCCCACTATGTACTCTACCCCTAAGAAACATGGCCAGAAAAATGTACCCTTCACAAAGCACAAACACAAAACACAATTTTGAGGACTAAGGCCTAAGATTAAGATCCAGTTCTGCCGTTATCTGATTGTGTGGTCTGAGCAGGATCTTGAATCCCTGCAGACTTATTTAATATCAGTGAAATAAGAGAAAACAACACTGTACAACTCAATACAGTGTGGTGAATGAAAAACTTTGATAGCATTTGGAACAGTGGTTAGGACACCGTGTCATGCTCAGGTTTGCATTCTGGTTGCCCTGCAGATTCCAGCTCCCTGCTAATGCATATCCTGGGAGGCAATATGTGACAGTGCAAGTAGTTGGATCCCTGCTGCCTATGTGGGAGACCCAGATTGAGTTCCAGTCTCCTGGGCATTTGGAAAGTGAACCAGGAGATGGGAGGTCTCTCTCCTCTGCACTGTCTTTCTCTGTGCCTCTCCTCTTTTTCTTTCTCTCTCTCTGCCTCTCAAGTAAAATCAACAAAATTTTTTAAAAGTTCAATAACACATTTTAATTGAATGAAAATATTTTAAATGTTATAGACAGGTAACAACAGTCATTATACTGGATTAACTTCACGATGTTAGATACATATGATGTTAGATGGAGATACAAAAATCATTGGTTAGTTTTATCAAGTTCCTATCTATATGCTTACACATGAAGTTAATACATATGGAGCTTATAAATATTCACTAAAATTCAAAATTCAATGTGACATTTTCCTGTTCATCTGTGGTATAGACAGCATTGCACACAAGATATTTTATAGGCTCTCCTGCAAACCCTGTCCTTCTTGCAGTTAGATGGATCTTTGTGACTGGTTCTGGAAAAACTAGTTTTGCAAACATAACCTTTGGATATTCCTAGAGGGAAGCATTCATGATCTGGAACTCAACTTTCCACTAATGTGTCCCCTTACCATATTTGTTATCTATTGCTAAGTAACAAATTACCCCAAAATTCAACAGCTTGAGAAAACACACATTTATTACCCCTTAGTTTGTATAGGTCATGAATCCCCTGAAGCTGGGTCTTCCACATAGGTCTTTTACAAGGCTGCAATTAGAATGTCAGCTAGGCCTGAGATCTCATCCGACAATTCATCTGATGATGGATTCACTGTTAATCATAGCTACATGGTAGTTTGCTAGATCCAGTTCCTTAAGAGATCCCAGCTCTCTCCTGGTCATTAGCAGGAAGCTGCCTGAGCTAGGCTGTCTATAGTGGATCCCTCAACATGGCCACTGGCTTCAACAATGTCACTCAGAGAAGTAGTCTGCTAGTAAAACAGAAGCCACAAAAATTGGAAAGCCAATACCAAATATGAAATCCCTTCAACATTATAGTGCACTGGTTAAAAGGGATTTATTGGGGGTTGGTGCAGTGGCTCACTTGGTTAATCCTCCACCTGTGGCACTGGCATCCCATATGGGTGCTGGGTTCTAGTCCCGGTTGCTCCTCTTCCAGTCCAGCTCTCTGCTGTGGCCCGGGAAGGCAGTGGAAGATGGCCCAAATGCTTGGGCCCTGCACCTGCATGGGAGACCAGGAAGAAGCACCTGGCTCCTGGCTTCAGGTTGGCGCAGCGCACCGGCACTAGTGGCTATTTGGGGGGTGAACCAATGGAAAAGGAAGACCTTTCTCCCTCTCTCTCTCTCCCTCTCTCTCTCACTGTCTAACTCTGCCTGTCAAAAAACAAACAAACAAACAAACAAATAAAAAAACCCGATGCACATCCAGGACACTCTGCCTCAAAACTAATGTTCTTTTCTCCTTTTTTGTTCCCTTAATAATGTGTTTGTTAGAATGGCTCCTTCCTCAGCAACCTGCCAGTGCAGTTAATTTAAATGTTTTTGGACAATAAATAGCATATTTATTAACTTTATGAAAATTCTTCTCTTGGCTCCAGATGCCCAAAAATGAAGTGTAAATTCACAGAATGTTACAAGTAAATTGTTGTTAATTTTGTTAATACTCATGCAAAGTTATTTGGTATATTCCCTGCATGATCCTAAAATCCTTTGCCTAAACCTCTATTTTAGCACATAATGCACTGAACTGTAGTGTTTCACGTCATTAGAACATTCAGATTTCTTTTCTCAGATTAATTCCCCAATAAAACTTCATTTCTCCCTGTAGGATTTATGAATACTTACCTACTGATAGTAATGATAGTGACACCACAATGTAACATTTATTCAGTGTTTACCATGCACCAAGCATTGCTCTAAGTCAGTAAAATATAGTATCTCACTTAAGCCCTATTAAAACTCAAAGTTCTTCCACATAACATCAGCAGCTTAAAAATCCCTAAGGTCAGGCGGCTAGTAAGGGCCTAAGCTAGTAAGGGCCTGAGCTCATCATGTTTGACACCAGAATCAATATTCTTTATAAAAAAATTTATTTGTATACTAAATTGATCTTCTGTATATAAAGAGAATTGAAAATGAATCTTAATGTGAATGGAAGGGGAGAGGGAGCGGGAGAGGGGAGGGTTGCGGGTGGGAGGGAAATTATGGGAAGGGGAAGCCATTGTAATCCATAAGCTGTATACTGGAAATTTATATTCATTAAATAAAAGTAAAAAAAAAAATTATGTGTGTATTTATTTGAAAGGAAGAAAGAAGGAAAGAAAGAGATCTTCCATCTGCTGGTTCACTCCCCAAATGCCCACAATAGCCAGGTCTGAGCCAAGCAGAAGCCAGGAGCTGTGAAATCCATCCTCGTCTCCCTAGTGGGTGACAGTAACCCAAGCACTTGGGCCATCATCTGCTGCCTTCCCAGTTGCATTAGCAGGAAACTAGAAAGGAAATGGAGCAGCAGGGACTTGAACTGGCAACTCAGAGGTGGGATGCCAGTGTCCCATGTGGCAGCTTACTCTGTTGTGCCATGATGCCAGCCCCAAAACCAATGCTCTTAACTCTAACATGTATAGTCCCCATTGCCACATGGAGACCCAAACACAACCTCAACCAGGTATACTCTTGCCTTCTGACCCAGCACTTGAATGAATCAGCAATTCCACCTGACATGACTAACTATCCAACCTTAAACTGCATGTTCTAAGGCAATATGAGGGGAAATATGAATTTATGACTTTTCAGAATATCAAAGGCAGAAATTTTATGTCCTAATCTTTCTCCATAAATCCTTTAACCTAAGCCAGCCCCGTGTCTTAGCCGTTTATGCGACTCTAGCAGAATACTACAACCTAGGCAATTTACAAAAGGAAAATTTTATTTCTCACATTTCTAGAGGTTGATTAAATCAAAGGTCGAGATGCCAACATTTGGTGAAGGCTGTTGTCTGCTTCTAAGATGACTCTTTGAACACCTCATCCTTGGGAGTAGAGAAATCCTGTGTATTCTCATGGCAGAATTAGAAGGACTAGAGGGATCAAACTCCTTCTATCAAACCCGTTTGTAAGGACATTAATCAAAATGTGAGTTCAAATCCCTCATGTCCTGAACATCTCCAAAACTCCCGTCTCTCAGCACTGTTGCTCTGGAGATTAAGTTTCCAACACATGAATGTTGGAGTACAGAGTTAGATTGTAGCAGGCTGTGAAAAGACACACAGTTCCTAGCTTTTCTTCTAGGTCTTATTTTGATCCTCTTTAGTCTCTAATGCCAAATCCAACTTCAAAAGAAAATGTAATCCTATTCTCAGAAATGGGCATCCTACAAATTACTGCTATCAACCAAAAGTGTTCAAAGATCAAAAGACCCCAAGAAAATAATTCATGAAAAAGAAATGTCAAGTCCTTAGTTCCTCCTAGTAGCTTAGTTCTGAATGAAGGAATTTTTGCTGTTAGCATATACTAAATCTAAATAGCACAAATGTCTATTTACTACATTTTTTACTCATTTTACTACAAACAATATATTTCCTCCCTTTGCTACAAACAATATGTTTCCCCTGTTTTCCACAATTCACATATTGAATGATAACACAATATTGGCTCATTTTCTTTTCATAATTTATTTACTCCAGAAGCAGAGAGAGAGAGAGAGACAGAGACATAGACAGAGACAGATGGAGTTCTCCTATCTTCTGATTCACTCCCACACAGAAAAAAGCCTCCAACACTTAGAGTTGGGCCAGGCTAAAGCCAGGAGCTGGAAACTCAGTCTTGGTCTCCCATATGGTTTGCAAAGACCCAATTACTTGTGCCATCACTGACTGCCTCCCAGGGTACACAATAGCAAGAAGTTGGAATGGAAAGCAGAGCCAGGACTCAAGCCTAAGAACCATGATATAGGATGTAATAGTCCCAACTGGCATAATAACCCCTAAGCCAAATGCCCATACCTAACTAATTGTGTTAGTTCTTCCAGAATTGGAATATTTTGCTTTATTTATCCTTATTTTGCTTAGAAAACACAGAATTTCAATCTAGACACTTTTACCTTCTAATGTGATTTTGTTAGGAAGGATCCTAAACTCATATATTTAAATCTGAATGTGAATGTTCTCCAAAATTCATATATTGAAATCCTAACCCCCAAGGCTCTAGATCATGGCATAGAGCCTCCATGAATAGAATCAGTGCTCTTATGACAGAGGCTATTGGAAACTCCACACTCTTTCCACTACAAGAGCACATAGTGGGAACACATCTTCCATCATCCAGAAAGCTAGCCCTAGCAGAGACCAAATCTGCTGGTGCCTAGACGCTGGACTTCTTAGCCTCCAGGACTGTGAACATTTCAGTAAATTTATATTATTTAGAAGCCACTCAGCTGACATTTTTATAGCAACACAAATGGACTAAGAGAGCCCTGTTAATGAATACAAAATACTTCCTGCTTAGCCCTGTGTCTTCCTGTCACGCATCTCTGTTCTGGCCAGGTAGAGTGCTGAATGAGAACAAGGGACATTCACAAGCATTGGAATAAGGTTCTCATCAAGACTTTCAGTGGGAAGGTAAAATTGTTTGTGGGGTTAACCTGCTGTATACATCTGTCAACAAACGGGATGTATTAACAAAATTAAATGATTGTTGCCTGTCAGATAAATGTCTATACCACTCAAAAATTAAAGCCAGACCAGCTCTGTGGCATGGTAGGCTAAGCCTCTACCTGAGGCATGGACATCCCATATGGATGCTAGTTTGTATCCTGGCTGCTCCACTTCTGATCCAGCTCTCTACCTATGGCCTGCAAAAGTAGTGGAGGATGGCCCAAGTTCTTGAGCCCCTGCACCTGCATGGAAGACCCGGAAGAAGTTCCTGTCTTCTGGCTTCAACCTGGCCCAGCCCTGGCCATTGTGGCCATTCGGGGAGTGAACAGCGGATGGAGGACCTCTCTCTCTCTCTCTCTCTCTCTCTCACTCTCTCTCTCCCCCTACCCAGTATACCCCTCAAATAAATAAATAAAATCTTTTAAATAATCTTAAAGCCAAAAATTGTCCTTTAAGGTAAAAATGCACTGCTTACTTTGCTGGCTAAAATTAGGGAAGGCTCATCTTTTCATTTTCAATAATCAGCAATTTATCAAAATTATAATATTACCCTCACAATCTCTAAAAAATTATATTAAAAAGGTAACAATAAAAGTGACTAGTAATCATGAAATCCAGCATTCAATAAATGTTTGTTGTTTGTCAGGCAGCACACAAAGGATTTTTCATGTGTTATCTAATTTAATCTCCATCATATATTCGTAAAATAAGCAATGTCACTAGCCCAAGTTTTCAGAGAGAGAGGAATCAGGCTAACAGAAGTTAGCTGACTTGCCCAAAACCAAAAATGCAGCTCTTTAAGTGGAAGCATGTTGCGAACTCGATTTCAGATTCTATGTCCCAAGAATAGGTTGTTGCACTTTACCCTTTCTAAATAAAATATACAAACATCATGACATTTCCCAAAATATTAGAGCCAGACTAATTTTGTGAATTCAGGAAATTACATTTTAGAAAGAGACAACAGTTGCTCCCCCCGCAACCTGCCCTGCTTTCTCCATTGGAATTCAATCATTGCTGTCAACTCACTAGTCAGAATGATCCATTCAAATAGGACATCTTTCTGATAAATGTGCTCATGGCAGGCTTCTGGTTCAAATACATCCAACATCTTCACCTTCTGAATAAAAGTCAAAGTTCCTATAATGTCTTAAAATCCTCTATACAGATTGCTTCCTGACTCCTACCACTCTGTCTCCAATCTCATCTTCTACTTGCTCTTTCACTGCCTAGAGCTGCACTGGCCTCCTTGTTGTCCCATGAACGCTCTGCCTCTTCAGGACCTTTGCATTTGATGATCCTTCCTTATGATCTCATGACTTGATTTTCCATCAAATGTACCTATTCCAATGAGAACCTCTCAGATCCCATGTTTAAATTACAACCTACCTCTGACTATTCTTAGCACTCACTGTACCCCTTCCACAAACACCTTATGGATTACATTTTGATTATCTTCCATCTGTCTACACAAAAGTCAAGATTTGTTAGAGAAGGGATTGTTATTATTTATTTGTGCTTATTTTATTTGTTATTGAATCCTTAGGGCCTAAAACAGTGTATGGGACATCGTGGATGACAAATGAGCATTTGAATAAATTGAGAATAAATGAGTCAGTGATGCTAATAAGATCCAAATGCACATCATAGTATCATTATTTACTGTATTCTATCAGAATACTGGGAAAAGATACATCTGGGTTATAAATTGAGGCTATCATCTACAAACCTATGCAAAGATGAACAAAGACTAACCTAAAACTAATTCTAATTAAAAACAATGCGAAGATCTCACAAACCCATATTTGTAATTATTAACAGGACAAATTGAAAGTTTATAGAAGAATAATGATGTAAGATCAACCACTCTGATAGCCTGAATATGAAGCACTGCAAATAAAGTAACTAATAAAGTTACCAACCTGAAATGTCATGTTCGGAAAAATCAAGATTACAGTGTCATGGCTTCATTGTTCCTGTCAACTGAGAAGTGTCGGAAATGAAGTAAAACTTAACCAGTGACACCAATGAACAGAGTGACAAGAAGACAGGGTAATAATAGCTCCACAGGAATGACTCATGTACATTTTAATTCATGCTTGCTCTTTACCAGGTTCACATTAAAACCTGATAGAGAAAGATAAAGCAGTAAAATGAAGTCACACAGACCTTTGGGAGCTTTTAAGATGAACATTAGAGAAGTCAAAAGTCAGAAAGAAGAGTGATCTAGAGATAATTTTAAACAGTCATTAATTCCTCACACTGCCAGAAATGGAAAGAAGACAACAAAACAGTGAACCAGGATTGAGAAAAGACTTTTGAAGGAGCTTTATATTTCGGAATACTCAGATTTGCTTTTCAACTGCCTTTCCTTGGCACCCAAGGCAGTCAAACTGTATGAACTCTGCTCTCACCATATAGAGTGTTCTCAAGTTCTTCTCTGCTACTATCTTCTTTCCAAGTATAGCTGAAAAAGGCAAAAAGGCAAAAGACCCACACACACACAAAAAAAAAGCCACCAAAACTCAGCAGAGAGAACCATTCCTTTTATTTTGGCAGTGACGTGGAGCTCCTTGGCAGACAACACTGTTAGTTAACATTGTTAGCACTTTGGATTGTCTATGACTTTTGTCATGTGTTTAAGCTGATTAGCCCCTTGGGTGACTTTGGCTTCCAAAGCAACATTTCTTTTGACAGCTTGCTGAGGGTACAGATGTCTGGACAACCGATAAAGTTCTTAACCCTTCTTTTTCATTTGGTTTCTGCTCAACAGTTTTAATAGCATCTTGCATAATTATGAACAGAAAGCAATGGTTTTATCCTGTTTTAAGATGTACTTTTAAGACCTAACCACTACTGGCTATGACAAATTTGCATAACTAGCCGTACTTACTACACTAACCCCTTTCATATACTATACTCTGTGGATTCTTTCTCTGTAATCTTAAACTAGCTCCAGCCTTTTAGTTTCCATTTCTACCATCCTTTCTCCAGCTGTGATGTACGCCTGAAAATGCCTACTTCCTCCTTCATGAGCTGAACTCATCTTCAACTTCATATTCTGGGGTTAATGTTCCATTCCAAATACTTTTCTAATTATGGACAGTGAGGTCCAGACTACGTACATTTATTTGTTCATGTTTCATCCATCTTACACATTTTTACATAATCTATTGCTCAAAATCAATAATTTAGCCACTTTTAGTCAATATCATATATAAATATATATAAATATATCATGTACTCTCATAATTTTACCAGTTTTAAAATATCAGCATATCTCTGTTGTTCAATCAGAATCATATATCTTATATATATATATATATGCATATATATATATATATCTTTCATCCATCTTTCTCATACTCTATTAACAAATTTAGCTTCCTGAAGAACAAATTCTGTCTGACTAAGAAGTAAAATTTCAACATATATTCACATAGGTTTTAATCATTTTAATAACCCTCTCATTTTCATACTTGTGATAGCTTTGTTTTTTTCTGAATGAGCTATGACTGATACCATATCCAAAGTTCTAAAATGCATATTCTTTGAGCCAATTATTTCCCTTTTATTTATCTATTATAAAAAGCATTCATCATTGCATATTAAAAAGATATTACTCATTGTTTCATTATAATACAAAAATCAGAAAACATTGAGATAATATTAATCAAAAATGAAGTAGTACACATGAAACATCTTTATGTAATAGGCTACTATGCAACAATTAATGTCTACCCCTTTCAGTGACTGCCATTGATAGTGAACATTTATCAATACATGTTGTAATGGAATAACAGAAAGTTTCAAAAAAACACATATGATGTGATATAACACTTAATAGAAACAAATCCACTTAAAAAGCTCTGGAACATCTTGTTATAACCTCTTACTTCTCGAGAAAGACTCTGTGTGTAAACATTGAGAAAAAAAAAAGCCATTTCTTTTCACTGATTTACCTGTTTATTGTTTAAATTATTTCAGAGAGAATACATTCACATAGTATGAACTTATTTTCAACAATATATAAAATGACAAATATTGACTTCATACTGGGTTACATACTGCAGATGGTGTGTGTCATCACTTATATTTGCTTACTTGTGTTTCACAACTACATCACAGTAAATAGTTTATGGAATCTACTAGAGCGTTCACTTTAGGTTGAAGAGTTCTGGCAAAGAAAGAAATTATACTCTCAAGCAGCATTTGTCAAAGTCCTATATAAGGGATAATCTTCAATTTGGGGAATCATATTTCATAAGAAAAATATGAAGTAGACTAATCAGGATGCAGCATTTTTGTGATATTACACACTTCAGTCACTGATAACATTCACAAGGAACAAAAGAAGTCTCTGTCATTTAAGAAGGTGCTAGCTGGAATGCAATGGAGTCATTTTATCAATATAGTCCATGGTAGGCAGTTTGACAATGAATTAATTCTACCTGATCTCTATAATTATCTTATGTTCTTTCCTCATAGATACATTGTGATCCCAAGGATAATATGCTTTATGTAAATATTAAAGGCCAGAATGAAGAGAAGAAAGAATCATTTTTCCTTCATCACTTATAAATATCACCAAGCATATCTTCCTTCACCTGCCAGCCATTGTGGAAAGAAAATGGCAACATTGTGATGTCATGTGAACTAACAATTGGTAAACTCATTCCAACCCTAAGGTACTACACTTTCTAACTTCCACCACAAATGACCCTAATCCATACAGAAGAAATCGTCCAGCAAAACTTTTGTGTTGAAGTCTAAAGCTTGAAAAAGTCAGAATACCCAGATAGTAAAAGAGTGAAAAAAGAAAAAAAAAAACAGCAGATTATATACAATCATGGAATCGAAATATTATATTTATTTACAAAGCTGACTATACTAGCAGACTCAATATTGAGAAAAATGATCATTTTGTATGGTTATAAATGTCACTTGGAAGTAAGCAAACTGCTAACGACTTCCCATGTGAATAGTATTATACCTGTTTTAAATGACATCCATATAGAAAAAAAAAGATATCATGGTAAGAACACTTAGCAGGAGACATACCCTTTTAATAAATTTTAAGTGCAAAATAGAATATTGCTTATTATAGGCACAATGTTGTATGAAAGAATACATTTCCTTGCTATTATTTTAGATTCAGTACCATATTCTCAGATTCTGTAACTTCTTATCCTCAATCAATTCCTTTCTGTCACTACTGTCTACTAAGTCTCCTCACTCTGTGTAGCTCATCATTATTTTCAATTCATATCCATTGAAAAGATGGATTTAGGAGCTAGAAAGTGATTATAGCATAGTAATGTGTAAAGGTCTTCTTAGAATTGGTACATATTACATGTGTTAATGACTGGCCCACTTAGTTTTACCTGACTCAGAACTACTAAGCCTGCAGAGACACTTCTCAGGGCTCCAGCCTTAATAACAATGAAGAGGCAGATGGAACACCTATTTATAAAAACTGAAGGTCTAATTTATTTACTAAGCAGTAAGTACTGACCAGTATTGAATCACTATCCCTAACTTTACTAAGCTCCCAAAGCCATTTAGTGGAGCAATGAGCCTGCGACTAAAAGTAAATTAAAAATATGTCACTGCAAAAATGAAGAAAGAATTATCATCATATTCTTAGAATTTGTATCTATGAAATACTTCTCTTGATGGTAATAAAAAACAAAAAATTCTTCATTATTTATTTACAAATTTTATATCGAATCATTAGTTTGATTCATGCTAAACTATAACTATATTTTGAATCTAGAATGATATATACGCTTATTTATTTTCATCCTCTATTAACATAGGCATTATTTGCAGCTGTAAATTGATATGCAATTTCTGTCTCATCTTGTATTAAACTTGACCAGCTTCCTGCTATTAAAAAAAAAAAGGCACACATCTGTCCTTAGCCATTAACAGTAATCAACAGCTAGCCTGTGACAATGGGCTTGATTTAAATGAAAAGTCAGATTATTATATGGAGAAGAATATGTTAGAATGAAAAACCATCCCTTTGGTATCTAATTTAAGGTCTGCTAACACAGTATGATTCATATCATAATTTTTAATTATATTTTTAAAAATTAAATTATTTTATTCAATTTTGCAGTCTTTATCCATCACTTTGTACAGCTGAATGTATTTTGCTCCTGAGTTTTCAGTATTAAATTAAGACTGGGTTCAAGGAATGCAATGATTTCTGATGCCAACCACCCAGAATTAGACCAAACTTCACAGGTGAAGGGCGCAGTTCTCCACAAGACTGACATGACTGCAGACACCAGATGCAAGTTAGCAGGTCTCCAAGCCACCTTCACTTCTCACCTATAACTTCAATTGCCCACTTCCCCCATAATTTTAATGATTGACTACGATATTTCAGAAAACTTAATCAAATGCTGTACTTAATGGCTATAGACTTATGATCACAAAGAAGAGAAATCAGGACCAACTATAGGGAAGAGATGCACAGAGAGGTCTCACAGATGTCTAAAAATGAAGTTTTCATTGTACCCAGAGTTACGTACCTCTCCTGGAGAACACATACATAACAATATACAATGTGTTGCTAACCAGAGATGTTCACCCAAGCTGGATGTCCAGATTTTCACCATTTTAGTTTTCAACATGGAGATATAATTGATTGAATCACTGCCCACCTGTTTGAACTCAATCTTTAGACTCCCTCTCTTTCCAGAGGTTGGTCTGATAGCACATAGCTCAGAGTTTCAGTTCTCTAATCAAATGGTTGGTGTTTCTTTCATGGCCAGTTCTCACTCTGTGCCATCTCATTACCATACATGATCTAGGGCTCCAAATAAGTCACCTTTACAGCCTAAATGATCAGATATCGTACAAAAAGAAAAGTCATGTATGACAATGATACTCCTATCAGCCAAGATATTTCAAGAATTCAGAGACTACCTTTCAGGAACGGGAGGCAAACCCCAGAGAAAAATCTTTATTCCCAAGGGTTTTAAGGAACCAGAGCAAATGCCAACCAAATTGTTAGAAAGTGCTTTGTGGTGCACATGTTTCTCTAGTTCACACAAAATTCAAGATTTATTTGGTCCATAGAGGAAACTGTCACCATAGTAAATAGATTTGGTATTCAACACTGATTACTATTTATCTCAACAGTACCTATTTTCCAATGCAGTATCTTAGTTGGAAGAAGAATATAAAAATAAAGGAGACCTGTGTCCAACATATGCCACTAGTTAAAAAAACAGCAAGAAAACATAATAGCTTAGTCTGTGTAGAGCTACAAAACTTCCTTTCTACCAACTGAGTCAAATGTAGCTCTTTTCAGGAAGAAAAACCTGTCAAGGTTTTCTTACTATGACAAAAGATTGTTTGCCTCTTGTTTATGGAAGTACCCCCACTGCTGTTTTCAGTTTTGGTTTTCATTCAAAACAACTTTATTCCTGCTATATGTAAACATTTCAAGCATGCTTATCCTAGCTGCTTTCTCTTGACAGAATATTCCCAGAATCACCATTAAAATAATCAGAAAAAAATTATTCAAACTGAAATAGACAAATTCATGAAAATATATTTATCTACATTTTAAGAAACATCATAAAGCTGTAGTTTTTGCCTATCATGTGTTGCTCCCTAAAAATATAGTGTACATTTTACAGAGAGCTTTTAGTAGGCTGTGACCTAGATATAGAAAAACCCTGGAGATGAGCTTATTTAGACAAATGCCTTTGATAGCTGAGCTGGGTGAACTAACACAAGTGTTACTGTCTGTAATTTCAGAGATAGTGAAGACAAAGGGCCAACTAATAATTTATAAATACAAGTAGTTATAACTACATATATAATTATATAAATGACTACAACTAATATATAGACAGTAATAACTAATATAACTATTATAATTAGCTACAACTAATTATAACTATACATTTATAATTTATAATTTCAAAATATCCATATCAAAAGACATGGAAGCTTATATAACTGTAACATTAAACCACAAATAAAAAAGATTAAGACTGAAATAAAATATGTTTCCAGGAAGAAAATCAAATAATGCAGTAGCATTGGCTCAGGGCCCTTAAATTAGAGCCAGGAGACTATTATTGGATCAGATTTCAAAACATTCACACAGAACCAATCTTTTAATCAGGCTGCAAACACTTACCCTTTCTAGTCATGTGAACCAGTCTTTGGACTGAGCCAAACCCCAGCTTCCTGAAACATTGTTAATCTCATAATCCACATAGCAAGACTTTGAGGAACCTTCCACCTGGGTAACAGGTACTAGTGTAATAGTTTATCAAAAATTCTCTTTCAGGCCCAGACAGGAAATACATGGTGTCAGCCTAGGAAATAGGTGACTTCAACTGATGTAAGAATCTTACTAAAGCCAGTCATTACCCTATCCAGGACACCTGAACATGCATAAAAGTCTGGGAATTAGCCAAGAATGAACTTTTCCTTAATTTTATTGCTTAGATTTCTGTACCAGGAGGGGCTTAAGCCTTATGGGTATTACCTGTGATGTATGTCCAAACATGTTTCTGAACTGCACCTGCATGAGCTTGTGTCCACCCTTACATGTGATGACAATGCCTTCCCCTCTTGAGTGTACATTTCCTTTAAGATTAAAAAACATAACAAAACAAAACACACAAAAAAAAACTCCCTTTGCTTAAGGATTCATGACTTTAGAAATAATGCACCTTGCTCTCTTCATTTGTTGAAAATAAATTACTTTGTATGACACATACTTTTGGTGAAGGTTTTGATTTCTACTCATGAAGAAATCGATTTACAACTTGGTAGGTAACAAATTTGTGGCAACTCCACCAAGACTGCCTCAGGGATCCTAGTCTTCGACTTCACAGTCTCTGCTGAGAGCTGGGGAGCAGGTCTTACAAAGGCAAATTCATTATCGGTGCCAATGATGTTGGTCTGGCATTGGTGCCCCTCAGGAGACTCAGCGCCCACACCGAGCAATTTGCACAAAGGAATTCTTGGCAGAGGAACATGATGAGAACTATAAGAATTATTTTTTAACTGTCTCAAAAAGTCTATGTAAAGCCTGGCTTCTGGAATCTGGAGACTACAACTCAAAAGGAGGCACTAGTCTTGCGTCTGCAGAAACTGCAGTTCAAACTTTGACTCATCATCCTGTGGATTCAAGTCCCCTCATTGATCACCTTGTAAGTGATTCAGAGTGGTTTGAGCCCCTCCAAAGTCACTGTATGAGTAAAATACTTATTTGGATCATCCAACTCATGTCCCAGAATTCTGTCACATTGGTTTTCAAGGAATCTGAAACTCCTCACATTCTCCATTTCTCTACTATCAACTCTCTTACCAGGTCATTGACTCTACCAATTTCACTCTTTCAAGTATTCCCGATTCAGATACGTTTCTCAAAATTTATCTCCCTTTTCAAAGGATTTTCTTCAGTCTTCTTGGTATAATCCTTTCTACCAATCTTCTTGGTATAATCTTTTCTCTCACATATTCTATACCCAGCATGTGGGCTCTAAATGGGAAGCCATTCTTCCAGGTATTCTGCTCAACTTAAGAATCAACCTGGCCTCTAATCTGACCCTCTTTCCACTAGATCACATCAGACAAGATGTGGTCAGGATTAGCCAGGGTCACCCTGAGTCCATCCCTGGTAGGTCCTATGGAAATTTTTAGTTTCAGACAGCAAAAGAGAAGTGTATAGAGAGGACTGTTATACCTCTCATGAGCAGTTCCAAAGGGTACAAACCTAGGATCTTTTTTTAATCTCCTAACTCCCACCCACATGCAAAGATCTGGCAGAAGCCCACAAAATTTGACATCTGATTTGAGTTAAAACAGTGGTATTTCTGTAATTACTAACTACTATTAGTTGCCAAAGGAAATTTGTTAAGTAAGAGCTCTGTGGAAGGACCTTAGAATATGTTCTATGCCAGAGGAGAGCCCACTGGTTTGCATCCTCCAGAAATGGAATGCTTTCTGGTATCCCCATGGATCCAGAGACAGATGGGCTTTCTCTGTAACACAGCCTGGCTGCAATTCCCATTAAAGGATTAGGAAAGATGGCCACAAAAAGACACCCTAAATTTTAATACGATACTACAGTTGGATTGGCTTTGCAAAAGGGGTGAGATATAGGAAGAATCCCTTAGATCCACTATTTTATGGCACTTTGTCATACCGGAGTTTCATAGAAAATACAAAATATATTTATAAAGTTGAGTCCAAACCCCAAAAGTGTTTGCTATCTAACAGAATCCTTCTGATTAGGAAGAGCTGCTTTTTCAGATCAAAATCAAGCTGAGAAAATCCTTCCAAGGTTCAAACCCTCCCCCACGTGGGCTTTGGAACCCTCAGTCTGCTGATTAATGATCCCTGGGGAGTCCTCCACCTTACTTCCCAGATCCAACTCCACAATAAAGCCTTTGATTCCTGTAGAGTCGGAGCTAAACCCTCTGCTATCCCTAACACTTGGTCCTCCCATTGAATGTTTGACTCTTCAGTTGTCTAAGATCCTAACCTTCCTCCACGAGACAATAGAATTAGACTGAGAAGCATCCATAAAACTGGGGTTTATCCCATAAGACAAGAGACTGGTGGTGAAGCTGGACTCATACATATGCACACCCCCTTCTTTGCCTATGAATCATATAACTAGAAGCCACATACTAGAGGACTGAGGGTAGTTCCAGAGTAATTTAAAAACTTGCTCAAGAGAATTTTTTCACTCATAATCACAACTGGGAAGATACCCAGTTTGCTGATCACCCTGATTATCACCAAAGAAAAATCAGAAGTGATCTTTAAAGTCAGAGAATTGCCAAACAGTGAGTATGCCTTAGGACCAAGCATTTAATAATCAGATGAGTAGGTAGTGCCAAAGACAAACCCTAGGTGGGACTTCAATATCCTGAGTGATCATGAAAAGTTTGAACATTCTTGAGGTTTACTTTAGATAGCTATGTGGCTGGTGAGTCAGTCACCAATTAACTGGTCTAAACTGAGAAAGATCCATAGGACCCCAGTGAAAACTCTCCACCTTCCAACAAAGACTTTGAGACTGCTTCAGCTAATACACAAACCAGGACATGAGGGTCAGGGCAGTGCAGTGGTTCTCAATACCTATTGTATATTTCAAAATGTTCCTACCATCCATAGAGAACTTCAGAAACTTGCAATATGCCCTGATACCATTTCTGCCCAGCTAGTAGATGGTGCCTTTAGGATACTTAATAACTAATATGTGATGGAAGCAGAAAGAGGATAAAAAGATGAAAACGCACATCACCTTGTCGGCTGCAGCCTTCCAGTCTGCTCAAGGTTACCCAGTGGAGACGGAGGAGATGCCACAGTAGAATCAGAAAGTAACTAATCAAGCTGGGATCCAATAAATGTGGACTTCACAAAAAGAAAGGTATTTGAAGCCAGAATAACCAAACCACCTCCAGAAGGAGCGGGAGTTGAGCAGGACTAATTCATGCCAAGTTCCTTTGACCTAAGATGAGATGTTACAGAGCAATAGTGCCTCTAGGTAACCAGGTCCTAATCTCCTCTGTGGAACTCTGAGTGAGCTTAGCAGTGAAAGCAGGGAAGGCTACATTTCTGTTTGATGCTGGAGCTGCATTCTGGGTGTCAAACACCAGAAAGGCAGATATGTCTAACCATAATAACAACAACAACACATACAAAACAAACACAAAATAACATAGAAGCAATATCAAGAAGAGAAGGGACTAAGTGGTTTCTGGAGTCCTTGACCTGTAAAACAAGGTCAAAAATGCTGAAGCATTCCTTTCTGTACATACCAAAATACCCTGCTCCTCTTTTGAGGAGATACCTATTTGTTGACTAAAGTAGAGTTCTCAATAAACTGAGAACAAGACAAAATTGAGATCTAAAACTCTAAAAGCCAAGAGTTTTGAGCCCAAGATCCTATTGCAGGGCCTGCACTGTGAGGCAGTGCTTAAAGCCATGGCCTGCAGAGCCAGCATCCCATATGCAGGAGTATGGGCACTGTTTCAAGTCCACTTCCAATCCAGCTCCCTGCTAATGCTTCTGGGAAAGCAGATGAGGATGGCCCAAGTCCTTGGACTCCTGCCCCATGTGGGAGACTAGGAATATGCTCTTTGCTCCTGAATTCAGCTTGGCCCAGCCCCATTGTTGTGGCCATTTGGGGAGTGAACCAGTGGATGGAAGCACTCACTATGTCTCTCTCTCTCTCTCTCCCTCTCCCATTCTCTCTCTCTCTAAATCTATCTTTCAAATAAATAAATCTTTTTTGAAAAGACACTACTGCAAGGTAGACCAGAGAGAGAGTGAGCAAGAGAGAGAGTCCTCTAAGCATTGTGAGTTAACTTGTAAGTATGCATGCTATGGTAAGTAGGACCAGCATCCATAGGCAGTAAGAAACAGCATCTGGTGTCATATCAGTAAGAGAAAAATTAAAACAGATAGATTGCTGACTCCAAGTAGAACAATATCCCTTGAAAACAGGAGCTATAAGAGAGTTTTTCCTGCTAATCAATGTTTTCTTTAGAGCAGGGACTAATCAAGCCATGCAGATCCCCATGCAACACTCCCATTGTATCTGTTAAAAAAAAATAAAAAAAAACAAGACCAAGAGAATACAGATATATTCAAGATCTTAGAACTGTCACCAAAGCAGTCTGAGACACACATCCTGTGGTACCTAACCCTTATACCATTCTTACTTGTCTCCCTGGGGACAGCAGTTTCTATACAGCGCTGTATTTGAAGAATGCTTTTGATTTTTGCTTCCCAATGTATCCTGAATCCAAAGAGGTCTTTGCTTTTGAATGGGAGAACACTCACCATCACCAGAAGAAATAATACTGTTAGACGGTCTCATTCCAAGCATTTAGAAAACTGCTGCACTATGTTTGGAGACATCCTAAGTTAGGATTTAGGAGAATTAGGACTATAGTTACTACAGTTACTAACACAGTTACTACAGTAACACTGACTACTGTGTTACTGTATATAGACAACACCCTGATAGCCATCCTACTAAAATTTGTCTAATAGCACTGCATTCATGTTAAACTTCCTAGGCAGTAAGAAACATGAAGTGTCCAAAGAGAAGGTACAAATATTTAGGAAAATTGTGAAACACTTAGAGATCATTATTTTGTAAGAGCAATGCTTCCTTCTAGAAGAGAAAAATTATAATTTCCCAACAGCAACTATAAGGAAATATAAGGAAACAGCAACTAGAAGCAAATATAAGGATCATTGGGAGTACCAGGCTTTTACTGCCCTAGGATCTCTAACTTTGGATTGATTGCTAAGTCTCTTTTTAATAAAGTACTCGGCTAGAAATAGACTTCTTTAAATAGGATAAACTATGTGGCCAAGCTTCCTGTAGGTTTAGAAAGCTGTTTATGGAAGCACCTTTACCGGCTTCTCCTGATTCCAATAAACTTTGATTTACATGTCTGTGGGAGTCAGGGAGTATTTCTGGGGATATTAATAGTTTGGAACCTTCAAAAAGAGTGACACTTCTCAAAGCAGTTATATACTTGTGGGAAAAGGATGACCTCCATATTGAAGACTGTGTCTGCCAGTTGTCTCATTAACAAAGAAAAAGAGAAGGTGACTATGAGTCAACCTATAACATGGACCTTTCTAATCAAGTTTCTAGTCCACTAAAAACTAAAGAATGTCTTTGGGTATTCCAAAATAGAATACCACAATGCTACAATGTCCAGTCATTTTGGACTCTCCTTGGATCTTCCAAAACCCTGTTAGATCCTGAAACCAGCTGCCTTGATCCCTGATCCCAGAAGGTCTATTACTCATAACTGCCCAGAGGTGATTGATTCAGTTTTGTCTATCCAGAAAGATTTTATGGTAAAATCCTATCTAAGGTAGAGGAAGTATATCCAGGAAAACTGACCTGCACTGGAACAGAGCCAATAGTTATATTGCCAGGTGCAGGCTGGTAAAATAGGGATAATCCAAGAGTCCAAATCTCATGCTTGAAATAAAGCGAACAACTTAACAGGTTATCATTTCTCTCCCAGCCATTTGTCCGGTAAATTCTAGGAGGGTAATGATTCCTGGACAGTTCCAGCTTAGACAACTACTAAATAACTCCATACACGTTAGAATATGCCCATGCTGTGTACCATGGGTTCTGTGGGCGTATTTCAACTCTTCTTCCTCCTCCCAGTGACCTGTATGCTCTTCCTTCACAAGGGAAGCCTTACTGCACATAAATACATAGATAATGTTTGGTTCACCATACAGTGCACATTTAATACAAGTGTGTGTCACTGTCCATGATAACAACCACCATCTGGACCATTGGGCTCTAATTAGAAGTAGGAACAGATATAGGTTTAGCTATGCTGTAAAACCACCATAAGAAACCTAATGATAGCTATAGAAACATTTGAAACTCATACATACTTGAGGAAGTTTTACAAGGCCTACAGTTTTGAAACTCATGAGACAGTGTGGCCCAGTGAATGATTGCTCTTATACCATCCATTGGCAGAGCGAGGAAGGTTGTGTTTCACTGCCTGCTGAAACTGGATAAACAATACTGCAAAGGTAGAAGTCAACATGGCTCCACTCTATCAAGGAAGAGGGTAAGCTCAGGATACATGGAACACTGTGAAAATAGCAATACCCAACATTACTTGGATTCTCCCATTATTAGGCCCTTAGGCAGCAGACATCCTACTTTTGCTCTTCAGATCCCATGTACTTGTCTTCTGCTGTTTGTAGCTAAATGAATTGAAGCCATTGCATTATAGATGGCTATTACCCAGTGATGTTAATAATTAGTGATGACTAATTGGAAGGGGAGAGGGAGCGGGAAAGGGGAGGGTTGTGGGTGGGAGGGAAGTTTTGGGAGGGGGGAAGCCATTGTAACCCATAAGCTGTACTTTGGAAACTTATATTCATTAAATAAAAGTTTAATAATTAAAAATAAATAAATAAATAATTAGTGATGTCTCCTGGGGCTCATCAAACCTGCCTTAGGGCAGCAGGTTAGAAATACTGCTCTGCTATAGTGCCTCTGTGATGACAGCCAGTTCCAGCATAAAGCAGCTACAGAAGATAGACCTTTGCCCTGGCCCCTAAAGCATGAAAAGTAGGATAAAACCAGAGAGATTTTGTAAACTACATAACAGGGGTTTGATGAACTCCTCCCTTGGGTAACCAGGCAAACAATTGTTTCATCAGAAGCTATAATTCAGGCCTAACAAAGGAAACAAGCAGCTTCAACCCAGGAAACAGGTGGCTTTGACCAACTTGAAAATCTATCCAACCAGTCAGAATCACAGCCAGGGCAAGAGAGCATGTGAAAATGTCCAGAAATTGGGCCGACACTGTGGCTCACTTGGTTAATCCTCCACCTGTAGCACCGGCATCCCATATGGGTGCTGGGTTCTAGTCCTAGATGCTCCTCTTCCAGTCCAGCTCTCTGCTGTGGCCCAGGAGGGCAGTGGAAGATGGCCCAAGTGCTTGGGTGCCTGCACCTGCATGGGAGACCAGGAAGAAGCACCTGGCTCCTGGCTTCAGATCGGCACAGCGCAGTGCCGCCCGTGGCGGCCATTAGGGGAGTGAACCAACAGAAGGAAGACCTTTCTCTCTGCCCCTCTCTCACTGTATATAACTCTACCTGTCAAATAAACATAAATAAATAAAATAATATTTTAAATTTTAAATATAGGGGCCAGTGCCCCTATATTTAAAAAAAAGTCCACAAATTAACCAAGAATAAACCATCTCCTAATTTTAAGGCTATGATCTCCACTTCGGGAGGACCTTAAGTTTTGTTAGTGTAACACACAATGAATGCAAAAGCATGATTCTGAACTGTTTGTGTGAGCTTGTTCCCACCCCTACAAGAGGTGACAAACATTTTTGCATATTCATTTCTCTAAGATAAAAAAAAAGGCTACCACCTTCTGCTCAAGGAATCATGACTTTGGAAATGATTCCTCATCATCTCCTTATCACCACAAATAAATTACTTTGTTCAGTACCTACTTTTGGTGAAGACTTTGGTCTCTATTGGACAAGATGTGGATAAACAACTTAGGTGGGTTATAACCTCTGCACACCTTCTGTGCACTGATTCCCAACCCTCTAACTATCCAGGGACAGAATACAAGTCTCATTACAAGACAGCTTAACTTCTGCCAGCACCAGCCATAATTCCTAGCAAATGACATAACTACCAACCCCTTGTTTTAGGTGTTAAACACAGTCACCATTTTCTTCTGTCCTGGGAACAAGATTCACTGCTACTTGAATCTATGTCTCCTGGGTGACAATCCTAGTAATTCCCTCAAAAATGTGATTTTCTTGGATCTTAAACAGGCTAATTTCATTCTTATTTGACATGATATCATGACTCTTCCAGTCATGTTAAGGAATGTAAGAGATGTATCTGCATGTTTTTGTTCTTCCTGAAACCCATGCTTGAGAGAGTCAGAAAGACAAAGACTCTAAGACACGTTCCTGTCAGGTACATAAACACACACACACACACACACTCACATACACCTCTGTCAGGAAAATAGAAATGTGGTAATATGGTCCCTTAAGTTGCCGTCTTACATTCACTAGTCAATAAAACTTAAAACGATATTTAAGATACATAAGGTAATCTTATTTATTGAGTTATTTGGATAAAGTCAACTTGACAAAATGTGATATGTTTGGGTATCTAGCTGGAGCAGTCCTCAAGATCTCCTTTGAGAGAAATTCTCATCAATCACAAATAAGCCTATCAGTGGTAATACAAGGAGTTTAATAACATATTTGCAAACGCAAGAATGAACTCTCTATTTCACTTTTTTTGCTATTCATTATAAAGCCCAAGAGAATAAGTCATGTTATAAGGATTTGTACATATAAATTGTAGGGTATGATGGTTGCTTAATAAGTCACAGAACTTGTCTAAAGGAAGAAAAATCAGCTAAATATGCTCAACATTTTTAACATTATACAATCAAATATCTTCCACATGGAGAAAATTCATCATTACAAATGCACAATAGCTAAAGCAATTCTGATATTCCAAAAAGACACATTTCATTAAGCATATAAAATTTAAGTTAGTGATTCTTACCAAATACAATTAGGAGGAGTTTAATTTGTATTCAAAATGAATTGCACTTTAAAAGAGTGCATATTCAAGTCTTGAAAATCATAATTTCTTTTTAAAAAATTAATCCATTCTATATTCACAGGCTTAATTTGTCACTAATCAAAATATTCAACAAGTAAGAAGTAGGAAGACCACAGTTCAAGAGGAGTACAAATCAGGACTAAAAGTAACAATCATATCCCCAAATATCTATTCCAGGCCCACTTTTTTTGGTAATCTACATTAACTGCCACCTATCAGAGAAATATATGATATTTGTCTTTTGGAGACTGGCTTATTTCACTAAGCATAATAGTTTCCAGTGGCATGCATTTTTGGGGAATGCAGGATTTCATTCTTTTTATGGCTGAGCAGTATTCCATAACGTGTATATACATTTTCTTTATCCTGCCATAAGTTGATGGATATCCAGGTTGATTTTATAGATTAGTTATTGTGAATTGAGCTGTGATAAACATGGGGGTACAAATAATTCTTTTATATGCTGATTTCATGTGGTTTGGGTAATTCCCAGGAGTCAGATGGCTGGGTCATATGGTAGACCTATTTTCAGATCTCAGAGAAATCTCCATATATGTCTTCAATAATTGTTGTACTACTTTACATCCCACCACATCCTCACCAGCATTTGTTGTTCGTTGATTTCTGTATGATAGCCATTCTAACTGGGGTGAGTTGAAACTTCATCATGGTTTTGATTTGCATTTCCATGATGGCTAGTGATCCTGAGCACTTTTTCATATGTCTGTTGGTCATCTGTATTTTATCCTTTGAAAAAATGTCTGTTCATGTGCTTTGACTCTTTCTTAACTGGATTGTTTGTTTTATTGTTGTTGAGTTTCTTGAGCTCTTTAGAGATCCTAGAGATTAATCTTTTATCAATTGCATAGTTTGCAAATATTTTCTCCCATTGTGTCAGTTGCCTCTTCACTTTGTTGAATATTTCCCAAATATTAGTGATTTTTTTCCTCTTCATAATTTTGGGTTTGGTTTGTTGTTGTTTTTCTCAAACCTTGAGATGCATTGATAGATCATTTATTTGATACATTTCCAATTTATTGATGTAGAAACTAATTGCTATATACTTTCATCTTAACATTGCTTTTGCTGTATTCAATAAGCTTTGTTATATTATATCATATTGCACTGTATTGTATTGTCATATTCATTCATTTCCAGAATCATTTTTTATCTCTCAATTGATTTCTTCTGTGACTCAGTGTTCATTCAGGAGCATGTTTTTCAGTCTCCATGTGACTGCATATTTCCTAGTTTCTTAGATTTTTAATTTCCAGCTTCATTCCAGTGTGGTCAGAATAGATACATGGTATGACTTTGATTTTTTTTGAATTTGCTAAGGCTTGCTTTCTTGCCTAGCATCAGGTCTATCTTAAAGTTTCATGCATTGATGAGAAGAATGTGCACTCTTCAGCTGTGATTTAGGTCTTCAGCTGTGTCATTTAGGTCCATAGAGTAGGTAAGCTCTGTTGTTTCTTTGTTCATTTTTCTATTTAGTTGATCTGTCCACTGATGAAAGTGGCATGTTGAAGTCCCTATAATTTTTGTATTGGAGTCTATGTCTCCTTTTAGCTCTGTTAACATTTGTTTCACATAGCCCTGTCATTGGGTGAATATATTTTTATTATAGCCACATCTTCCTGTTGAAATGATCCTTTAATCATTATATAAAGCCCTTGTATCTTTTAACAGTATTTCTGCATCACATTTACTCAGAAAGATTTTTAAAATTTCATGTAAGTTTTTAATTCCTTTATTTGCTAACAATTTTATTGCCCTCATTTTCTTTTTTTTTTTTAAGAGTTACTTATTTATTTGAAAGTCAAAGTTATAGAGAGACAGAGGCAGAGAAAGAGAGAGAGAAAGGTCCTCCATCTTTTGGTTCATTCCCCAAATGGCTGCAATGGCTGGAGCTGGTCCAATCCAAAGCCAGGAGTCTGCAGCTTCTACCAGGTCTCCCATGCTGGTACAGGGACTCAAGCACTTGGGCCATCTTCCACTGCTTTCCCAGGCCATAGCAGAGAGCTGGATTGAATGTGGAGCAGCCAGGACTTGAACTGGCACCCATATGGGTTGCCAGCACTGCAGGCGACAGCTTTACAAGCTATGCCATCACATCAGCCCCTAATTCATTTTCTATATCACCTCTCAAGTGATTTACCTGACTGCTTTTTAATGCTTTACTTGATTTTACTCACAAGGTTCAGAAGATGAACAATAGTAACAATGTAAAAAACTTGTTTGCCAAAAGTGATTTTTGGAGGTTGCATTTTTGTTGCAATAATTGGTTGTTTCCTTTTGATTAAAGAACAGCCTGTGAGACTTAATGATAAACATAAATAAAATAAAACCGAGTCTCAGCATTTCTCAGGAAAGCTGATAGCAAATACATATATTTTACTGTTTTTTGTTTTTGTTTTTAGGATTTATTTATTTGAAATCCAGAGTTAAAGAGATGAAAAGAGACATTTTCTGTTCACTGATTACTCTCGAAAAGACTGCAATGTCCAGCGCTGAGCCAGGCCAAAGCCAGGAGCTTCATCTGGGTCTCCCACATGGGCGGCAGGAGCCCAAGCACTGGTCCATCTTCTGTTCCCTCCCAGGCCATAAGCTGGGAGCTATATTGGGAGGGAAGCAGCCAGGACAAGAAATTGTACCTGTATGGGAAGCCAGTATTGCAGGCAGCAGCTTAACTTGCTTTGTCACAATGCTTGCCCTAAATACCTACAACTCTTGAAGATTAAAAATTGTGCCCAATATGAACGAATGAGTTTTTGTGGAGACTAAATATATTTTGTGAAAACTGGAGTTTTAAAAAAACACAGTATCACAAATACAAAATTAGGCCATGGAAGGGTCAATGAGGGACCCTAAAACATACTATGCTTAAGCTTTATGGTAAATTCTGTAACTATCAGGTTAAAAATTATAGCTACATACTTATTTTGAAACAGGTAAAGGTCTCCAAATTACATTAAATCTTTCAACATATTTTCAACAGATTGAAAACTGAGGATCAAAGCCAATTAGTTCCAAGCTGAAAAATAGAGCAACTGCTGCCAGAGGTCATTGTGAAAGATAAAGCTTTATTATGACCAAAAAAATCATTGAACATTAAGATGAATTGGTTATTATAGGAAGTGAACTATCACCTCCACACTTCAGAATCTTCAGGTAAGGAGAGATGAAAAAGCAACTTTTCTTCACTTTTATTATTTCTGTTTTGTTTCAAATCTAGCCAAGGACAGTAAAATCCATAGGCCCTTCCAAACAAAATCAATCTATGATTATACAGTGAAATTTGAGGTTACACATATTTTGATGTAGAGAAAAAAAGACTTGTTTTGTGCCTAAGAAATCATAGTTAGGTTAGGATTATGCCTAATCTAGTGTTATGAATATTAGAAATAATCTGGTGTGTTAAAAATTAGAGATGATGTATATAGAATTTCTGACATGCTGGATATTAATTAAACAATTTTTTTAACTTTATAATTATCAGTAGTAGCATTTTCTAAAACTAACAACTGCCTGTAGATAGTTTGGTTCAACAATTTGTTTGTGTATAGCTGACCAATGCAACCGAAAACACTAGATATCACTCACTCCTACCATGAGTAGTTTAGGACTAAGGAAAATTTTTGTTTGGCTATGAATTTGCCTATAATTCAAGTCAGTTTGACTAAAAAGTAATGTATAAATCGTAGTCAAGTAAACGTTGGAATTACCCTCACATTTTGTTTGCCATGTTCAAGAAAAACCAAAAGTTGTGGTCACTACTTAAGATGCAGAAAACTTGCAAAATACTACCTTCACTCTTATAAGAACAAATACTCAGCTTTTCTGGAACTCATCAGAGAGCTGAGGTCTCAGGAAAACACCTTATACAAAATCCAAGAAAATCCATCTCTGTAAAGAAAAGGGATACAAACCTTACTTAGAGGAGAATCCACCTGTAGCCAAAGATGGTAAGAAGAATTCAAATAAATCTTAGCCCATTTCTAAAGGGCAATGTGTGCAGGAATGAGAATATAGAACACACAGCAGTCATAGCCACAGGTGAATTCGTACCTGCTCCAGGTACTCTTCTTCCAAGACTTCAGACAGTGCTTTTTAGAAAGACTGAACAGGGGACCATCAGGACTGAGAAAACCTCCCTCAAGTGCAAGGATCAGGGAGGAAAATGGCAATGCAGTGTTAAAGCCAGAAATTCCTACATGGACTTATCTTACCTATCTCTCCTTTAGAAGGCTTAAGGTTGGATAAATTTGCGATTTTGAGGATAGGGCAGTGAAATCCTGTTGCTTTTAGGATAATGACGAGGAATCACTGAAGCTGGGAAAGGGAAAAGAATTTTCTATTATGGAGATATTTCCCTAAACTATATCATTAAATATCCCAGTAAACTTTTTTTCCAGAAAGTGACAACCTAATTTTAAAAATATTATGTAAAGACGAATGAACTAGTTAGTAAAAAAAATGAAAAACAAAAATAAGGATTAAAGAATTACACTGATTCCTGGGTTTATTATTAATATACAGCCATATGAGAGTTCTGTATTGGAGAAAGAATACACTGAAAGACCAAACGAAATGAGTGGTGAATTCAAACCAATATCTATGTGGTCAATTGATTATCAATAAATGTGATAAATTTCAATGTACAATGACTGTTCTTTTCAAAAATATCATGTAAAAATTTAATATCCATATGGAAAACAATAGACGATGCTCATTTATGTGTCTTACCTTACATACAATTTAAATAAAAATGAACCTAGACATGATTCATTTACAACTCATTGATTTAGTGCTCACAAAGAGTAAAAGAAGCTAGACATAATAAAACTCCACTCATATGACATCCTTTCAAATCAAAACTATAAAGAAATAAAAAACAAGGATTGAATGGGAACAGTGGTTTTCTATTGCAAGTACAATAGATTTGGTGAGATGAAACTTTTCCTATATTTTGTTCTATAACTTCATATTTCTTTAAAAACTTTTATAACTGTACAATGAAAAAGGTGAATTTTGCTATGTGTAAATTTTATCTTAATTAAAGAATGTAGAAATAAAGGAAAGAAGCTCCATTAGTTTCTCCTGAATACCTGAAGCCTATTATGATCATAAAAGCAGATTATTTCCTTTCTTTTTAATAGCCCACTAGAATATTAAAACTACAATTATTGCATTATTTTATATCATGCGCAATGCTACCATGCCAAAATATTACATTCTTGCAGTTTTATGTGTACTCCCTATGCATACTATAATCTTTGAGGGAATTCAGCACATAGTCTGGCTTTACAATTACAAATATTTAATTGACATATGTAATGGTCATTTCCACCTATACATCATTCTACCTGTAAGGTATAATTTACTTAACCTTTCCTCATTAGTGGACATTTGGCTACATTACTAGTATTTTGTCACTAAAAGCAAAAGCCCACTGAACATCTTGATAAACATAAGCAATTTTAGCTGACCTTTTTCCCTTGGAATCCATTTCAACCTATAAAATTATAACAAGAAAGAGGTATAAACACCTACTTTTCCTTCATAAATATTGCTATCTTTTCCCACAAAATGACTTTTGTTTATGTCCCTGCCCACAGTGAAAATTTTAACAATTTCATGATTACATATATTTATTGGTATGCATGTTACATAGTATATAACATTTTAACATGTGAGATTTGGAATATTTTGCTTTAATTTCCATTTCTCTTGTGTATTTTTGTTTAAATTACTTTCCAATTTCATGACCCCTTGAGGCATGGCATATCCACGTCCTTTGTCTGTAGAAAATGTTAATGGACAAGCATAGCAAATTTGCTATGGATAAGCATCCTTTGCCTATTCTGTATTCATGACATATTATATTGGGAAACTGTTAAGTAAAATGAAGATAAAGACCATGTGTTGTTAATTGTCAAAAAGCATAGAACCTGCCTTATAGCAGAACTAAGTGTTCAAAAAGTATTTGTTGAGAGGAAGGGAACAACAAGCTTGGTGGGAAAGGAAAGAGAAAGGAAACTCACTCCTTGTGGGAAAACCAATAATTAAGATGGAATAATAATTTGAACCGGCAGTTCTGCAAGGAGTCTTTGTAAGTAAGTGTTGCGGTCCTGTTCTCTCTTGAATCCTCTTGGTTTGAATCACATGGTACTTCTATTATACATAGCTATGTTGCTCCTTTCCTTTGCTTCAGAATGACAAATACAAAGGTAAGCATGGCCTCAAAGTGTATTGCTGACCTTAGTAAATTTGCATTGTAATAGTCAAATGTATACATAAAGGCTTTTTCCCACCAGCAGCACTGATAAAATTACACAGATAATTCCTAGCTGAAGAATAGAAAACAAGTGTCCATATTCAAATATAATGCTGATACACATAAAGTCACATTGAATAGGTTGCCATAGTCACAAAGCTTCCCCTGGCTTGTCATGTTCTGCTTTTTGTTACAAATATTAGGATGCTTGTCACATTTTCCCCTTTTTATCTTTTCAACTTTAGAATGTACTTTTATTTCTAAGGGGAGGCTGAAGTATTTTCTGTAACTAGAATAGCATATTTCTACTCACCCAGTAGTGACAACTCTGAAGATACTTGGCTTTTTGGATTTTGAGTGCTTATTTGGCAGAGAGGAAAATGTGTTAAAGTAGAGGAGATTTGCTACAATGGGCCCCAACAGCTCAGCTTTCTTTTCTGTTTTGTTGTGCTTTCTTATCTCCCCCTCTTCTGTCATTATACTGTATTAGACGTCAGCCTTACTCAGATAAGATGTTTTTATTTTACCAAGTGAAATTGTAGAAGTAACAAGTATATTTCTGGCAAGATAATGGGGACATTAAGAGACCTGTCTTTGACACAGTATGCCAAACCCACAAACTGATGGATCTATGTCAGAATTTTACTATACATTTCTTCCCTACCCTACCCTGGAAAGAATAGCTCAAGGGATACTGGTGGTCCATCTGGAGGGCTCAGAGCCAATTTTGCTAATGTCAGATGATAGTGTGTGCATCAGAGCAAAGCTAGAATCATCCTGACAAGTTGGGAAGTGGTAATTGGTGACTGACATTGAGCATTTTTGGAGAGGTCAGAATCAAACAACATCTTCCTTTTTACTATGAATGACAGAGCCCTGCATTCCATTCTCACACTGAATTCCCTTGTGCAGTAGCTTAGTAAAATGAAAGCAAGCATTATTTGGAACATTAGCTATAAGTCATGCAAAATTCGGAAGCTCCAATTAACATTTGAATAATAAATTAAAATGATCCCAGCAAACATGACTGAAGCAGACTAACAATGGAAAATACACACTTAACGGTATTACTCTCCAAGGTAGCAAAGGATGTAAATGAATGTTGAAGCTTAGCAAAAAACTGTCTAATATTTAATTCATCAAAACTTATGAAAACTTACACACAATTTATGACTTCCGTTTCCTTAATTGAATCACACAACAGGAACTTACATGATAAATAGATTGATATTGACAATACATTCCATTGTAACAATAATCAAATAATCAAAATGGCAAACTCTGAAAATGATACATTTTCCATAGTTTACATCCAAGACAAAGAAAACAGTCTGAGATTATAGAAAAGAAATCACACTACAGAAAAAAATCTGAAATTAAAATCACGATCATTAAATTCTAAAAGATTGGTGAAATTATCATAAAAACAATTATTAAGAGGGAAAACATGAAAGAAGAAGCTAGGAAATTTTTTGACATAAGAAAGTGGGTATCCGTTAAGCGTTTGGAATGCCTGTATCCCTTATCAGAGTGCCAATTGGGAATGGTTGAGCCCCATCTTCACCACTACCAATCCAGCTTTCTGCTAATGTACACCCTGGTAGGTGGCAGGTCATGGCTCAAGGAGCTGGGTCCCTGCCTCTGAGGTAGGACAACTGGACTGTGTTCTTTAACTAACAACCTGAGCCAGCCATGGCTGTTGTAGTCATTTGAAAAGTGAATCAGCAGATAACAGATCTCTGTCTCTCCATCTGTCAGTCTTTCTCTGTCACTTTTCAAACAAAATAAAAATAAACAAAACAAGGCTGGTGTTCTGGCGTAGCAGATGAAGTTGCCGCCTGCAGTGTGGACATTCCATGTGGGCGCCGGTTCTAGTCTTGGCTACTCCAATTCTAATCCAGCTCTCTGCTATGGCCTGGGAAAGCAGTAGAAGATGGCCCAAGTGCTTGGGCCCAGGCATCTGTGTGGGAGACCCAGAAGAAGCTCCTGACTCCTGGCTTCAGATTAGCCTAGCTCCAGCCATTATGGCCATTTGGGGAGTGAACCAGCAGATGGAGGACTTTTCTGTCTCTTTATCTCTTATCTCTCTCTGCTTCTGCCTCTCTGTAACTCTGCCTTTCAAATCATAAACAAACCTTTAAAAATAAATAAATAAATAATTTTTAAGAAAGGGGTGTTCAGTGAAGAGTACACTTATTTGTTAATTCATAGATTTAAACATCAAAACATTTACTGATAGGCAGTCATTTTGCACAGCAATTGAGACACTGCTTGGGACTCCTGTAACCCATATCAGAGTACCTGGGTTCAGGTCCCAGCTGAACTCCTAATTCCAAATTCCCGCTAATGTTCAACCTAGGAAACAGCAATTGATGGCACAAGGACTGTGGCTTCTTCCAGCCATGTGGGAAATCCAGATTGAATTCCTGGCTCCTGGCTTTATCCTGGCCCATTTCTCTAGATGTTCCAGGGATCTGAGGAGAGAGCCAGAGGATGGGAGATCTCTGGCTGTCTTTCTATTTCTCTCTCCTTACTATGCTAATAAAATAAATAAACAAACAAGTTTTAAAAGAAACATTTGTTGAGTATTTAATGCTTCTGAGCCCTTTTGTAAGATCTTAAGATAAAAAATATAAATACGATGATGGATTTTTAAAGGGTATTACAGTGCAGTGGGGAGTATGACATGTAACAAGATGGAAAGTTGCAGTGTGGAAGTTCTTTAATGGAAATATGTGCAAAAGAAAACATTTATAAGGCTTAAAAGCCTCTGGTAGATTGTGATGACAAAATTGTAAGGATGAACAAATATAATAAATGGGATCACTTTGTGATGAGCATAAGAAAAACTCCACAGTAATTTAAAATGTTCATCATTTAACACTGAGAGACAGACACACACCTAGTATTTATAAGATGTGGTACACAGACATAATGGAATATTATCCATCTATAAAAATAGAATTAAATCCCATCATTTGCAGCAGAGGAAATGGAACTAACGGATATTATGTTAAGAAAAATGAGCAGAGGCAAAAAGATAAGTACCACATGTTCTCCACCACTTGTAGAAGATAACACATCGATCTGACCATAGAATAGCAGTTGCCTATGACTGGGAAGAGAGCACAGAGGTGAGAAAGAACTTAAAAGATCAATCCCATTCACAATAGCCACAAAAAAACCCAAATACGTTGGAATAAACTTAACCAAGGACGTTAAAGATCTCTACGATGAGAATTACAAAATCTTAAAGAAAGAAATGCATTATAAGAAACAGTGACATCATCAGCCCTTGTCCTGACTGTTGATGTACAATGTAATACTTTATCCATTTTAGTATTTTTTCTTTGTTTTGTTCTAGCACTATTGGTTGAACTCTGTAATTAACACACAATTATTCTTAGGTGTTTAAATTTAACTGAAAAGTGATCCCTGTTAAATGTAAGAGTGGGAAAAAGAGAGGGAGGAGATGTACAATTGGGAACATGCTCAATCGGACTTGCCCCAAATGATGGAGTTAGAAATGTGCCAGGGGATTCCAATACAATCCCATCAAAGTGGCATGTACCAATGCCATCTCACTAGTCCAAGTGATCAATTACAGTTCACAATTGATCATAATGATAGGTCTAAGAGTAAAAGGGATCACACAAACAAGACTAGTGTCTGCTAATACTAACTGATAGAACCAAAAAGGGAGAGAACGATCCATCATGGGAAGCGGGATACACAGCAGACTCATAGAATGGCAGATGTCCTAAACAGCACTCTGGCCTCAGAATCAGCCCTTAAGGCATTCGGATCTGGCTCAAGAGCCCATGAGAGTATTTTAGGCATGGAAAGCCAAGGCACTCTGAGGGAAAAAAAAAAAAAAGACGACCTAAATGAAAGGTCTCTGCGAGTGAGATCCCCATGGAAAGAACAGGGACATCAAAGAAGGAGGCACCTTTCTCTGAAGAGAGGAGAGAACTTCCACTTTGGCTATGACCCTGTTGGAATAAGATCAAAGTCGGCGAACTCAAAAGGCTTCTATAGCCTTGGCAACTCATGACTAGAGCCTAGGGAGATTACTGACGCCATAAACAAGAGTGTCAAATTGTTAAGTCAACAACAGGAGTCACTGTGTACTTACTTCTCATGTGGGATCTGTCCTTAATGTGTTGTCCAATGTGAAGTAATGCTATAACTAGTACTCAAACAGCATTTTGCACTTTATGTTCTGTGTGGGTGCAAACTGATGAAATCTTTACTTAGTATACACTAAATCGATCTGTATATAAAGATAATTGAAAATGAATCTTGATGTGAATGGGATGGGAGAGGGAGCAGGAGATGGGGGTGTATGAGTGGGAGGGAAGTTATGGGGGGGGGGAAGCCATTGTAATCCATCAACTATACTTTGGAAATTTATATTTACTAAACAAAAGTTAAAAATTAATTAATTAATTAATCAAAAAAAGCAAGAAATAGAAGAGGATACCAACAAATGGAAAAATCTTCCATGCTCATGGATTGGAAGAATCAATATCATCAAAATGACCATTCTCCCAAAAGTAATTTATAGATTCAATGGAATACCAATCAAAATACCAAAGACATTTTTCTCAGATCTGGAAAAAGTTCTGCTGAAATTCATACGGAGACACAGGAAACCTCAAAAAGCTAAAGCAATCTTATATAACAAAAACAAAGCTGGAGGCATCACAATACCAGATTTCAGAACATACTACAGGGCAGTTGTAATCAAAACAGCATGGTACTGGTACAGAAACAGATGGATAGACCAATGGAACAGAATAGAAACACCAGAAATCAATCCAAACATCTACAGCCAACTTATATTTGATCAAGGATCTAAAACCAATTCCTGGAGTAAGGACAATCTATTCAATAAATGGTGATGGGAAAACTGGATTTCCACATGCAGAAGCATGAAGCAAGACCCCTACCTTACACCTTACACAAAAATCCACTCAACATGAATTAAAGATAAATCTAGACCCGACACCATCAAATTATTAGAGAACATTGGAGAAACCCTGCAAGATATAGGTACAGGCAAAGACTTCTTGGAAAACATCCCAGAAGCACAGGCAGTAAAAGCCAAAATTAACATTTGGGATTTCATCAAATTGAGAAGTTTCTGTACTTCAAAAGAAACAGTCAGGAAAGTGAAGAGGCAACCGACAGACTGGGAAAAAAAATTTGCGAATTATGCAACAGATAATGGATTAATAACCAGAATCTACAAAGAGATCAAGAAACTCCACAACATCAAAACAAACAACCCACTTAAGAGATGGGCCAAGGACCTCAATAGACATTGTTCAAAAGAGGAAATCCAAATGGCCAACAGACACATGAAAAAATGTTCAAGATGACTAGCAATCAGGGAAATGCAAATCAAAACCACAATGAGGTTTCACCTCACCCCGCTGACAAGAGAGGGAGGAGAAGTACAATTTGGGACATGCTCAATCGGACTGGCCAAAAACAGTAGAGTTAGAAATGTGCCAGGGGATTCCAATATAAATATATGTGATTTAATTTATTTAGAAAGAGATTATTGATATACATATTTTTCTGTTTTATTTTTTATCATTGTTCATGTGTACTGTCATTTCACGTCTAAAGTTCTAAACATCCATGAAATTTGGGGGTACAGGAAACAGATCATGGGCTTTGAATTATATAAAAGTTTTTTTTGAACAACAGTAATATCACTTTTTTATTTATTTTTTTATTTTTTGACAGGCAGAGTACACAGTGAGAGAGAGAGAAACAGAGAGAAAGGTCTTCCCTTTGCCGTTGGTTCACCCTCCAATGGCAGCCGTGGCAGGCGTGCTGCAGCCAGCGCACCACGCTGATCCGATGGCAGGAGCCAGGTGCTTATCCTGGTCTCCCATGGGGTGCAGGGCCCAAGGACTTGGGCCATCCTCCACTGCACTCCCTGGCCACAGCAGAGAGCTGGCCTGGAAGAGGGGCAACGGGGACAGAATCCGTTGCCCAGACCGGGACTAGAACCTGGTGTGCCAGCGCCGCAAGGCAGAGGATTAGCCTAGTGAGCCACGGCGCTGGCAGTAATATCACTTATAACATAAACAGTTTTTCTTAATATTTATTTACTTGAAAGGCAGAGGTGTGGGGGGGGGGGTTACCCACATGGTGGTTCACTCCCCAAATGGCCACAATGACTGGAGCTGGGCCAGTCCTAAGCCAAAAGCCAGAAGCTTCCTTGAGGTCTGTGCACATGAGTGTAGGAGCCCAAGCACTTGGGCCATCTTATACCGCGTTCCTTGGCAATTAACAGGGAACTGGATTGAAAGTGGAGTAGCTGAGACTTAAACCACTGACCATATGGGATGCTGGCACTGTAGGTGATGGCTTTACCTGCTACACCACAGCACTGCCCCCCAGTTTAAACAGTTTTGACCAACTAGAACTATTGTTTCATCCAACAGTAAATTAATCCCTTCACATGATTATGAAGATATAATGTAATAAAACATATAAAATGTCTTTTAAAAACTTAAAATTAAGGTCCAACGCTGTGGTACAGTGAGTTAACGCCCTGGCCTGAAGCACCAGCATCCCATATGGGCGCCAGTTCGAGACCTAGCTGCTCCACTTCCAATCCAGCTCTCTGCTATGGCCTGGGAAAGCAGCAGAAGATGACCCAAGTTTTGGGGCCCCTGCACCCACATGGGAGACCCGAAAGAAGCTCCTGGCTCCTGGCTTTGGATTGGCGCAGCTCCTGCTGTTATGGCCATCTGGGAAGTGAACCATCAGGTGGAAGACCTCTGTCTCTCTCTCTCTCTCTCTCTCTCTCTCTCTCCCTGCCTCTCCTCTCTGTGTGTAACTCTGACTTGCAAATAAATACAGAAATCTTAAAAATGAATATCAATTTAGCCATCTATTATCACTTCTTTAAGCAGGATTATTAATTGAAATTCACATCAACAGGAATCATAGTTTGCAGAGCAGGGCTCTGAATGGAGAATATTGGCAAACTGTATGAACTTCAAGGTGAACATCAGAACATGTGGTGTGAAGGGGACACTAAGTCTTCTACAGTAGATGGAGTAATTAGGATCTGTGCTTTAGCTCATGAAGGTGTGGTGCATTCCTAGCCTGTGAGCACAATAGGCAATGAGAAACACTGGACAGGTCTTGGCATTGTCCAGGAAATAGTGACTGCCAAGGTGAATACAGACCCTGTGGACTCCTTCCTGGAGAGGCAGGAAATTTACAGACTTACTGGTTTGTTTTTTTTGTTTGTTTGTTTGTTTGTTTGTTTGCAATTCAAACAAGTTATTAATAGTAAACCCATGTTGGAAATCTAGGAGTGTTCCTCTTGAAAGTAAGGATTGGGTAAATCTCAGACAGGTTTTGTCACATCCAGCATCTGAAGAATCAATACAGACTACCCCTGCTGACAAAAGCCCACCTATAGTAATTCAGACAATGTGTGTGATCATTGCATTAGACACAGCAAATTCATAAGTTAGGGACCTCCATTGCCTTTGCCACTCTTAAAGGAGCCCTCTCCATCACCACAGTGCTGCTTCTTCCTCTATCTCAGAGGTATTAAGAAGAGAACTGGTGATATTTGGAAGGCCCCCATTTGATTCTCTTCAAGTAATGGGAATGGCCTTTTCAAATGGTGAAGCTGGCTCATGGAGCAGAAAGCCATCCAAGTCCAACCCACATATGCATCTCCTTAGAATCCTATTCTTGACACTAAAGCAGTCTATCCTGGTGTAGTAGGAAGAGAGGTGTGAATTGCCAACCTTCTGTGAGTGAACTGATTCATGTAAAATGAATCAGGATGCACTTGGATCCAAACTCCTGTGTGTTTTTCAGAATTTAGAAGTGAAAGGTGTGCAAAAGTGGGCTAATATAAAGCATATGGTAATGATCAGTAAGACACCTATCTTGTCCAAAATGTTGGGGGTTGAAGCAGAAGCATTGATTTTATCATCAGACTTGCAAGGTTTCCACTCTAGCCACCAGCTCTCATTTCCTTCAGATGGACTTTTTTTATTATCCCAACCACTGCCTTGGGCTTCTTATCCTTGCCTAAAGCAGGAAGATAAGGGAACCTGAGTCTAACCCACACAACTAGAGGCAGCCTTACCAAGAGCCAAAGAACCTCAAATTTCAGTCCCTTCCCTTTCGAAAAGTATTTCCCAAGGCTCAGAACATTCTCTTCTTGGAGAAAACAATGACTGGACAAGCACCAGAGGCATGCAGAAGTCCCATCTTCCTAGAGATTATTCTTTAAATTTCTGGGCACAGCAAATGCTGGTGAACTTTCAGAACTATCTCCACTCAGTTCCCATAAAAAATAAATAAATAAATAAACCACAAACTGCCCCAGAAGGTCTTTTTGAGCTTTCCTCATTGCCCCCAAAGAGAAGATATGTGAACCAGATGCTGTTGCTTCATGGCAAGCTCCTTGCCAAAGAATGATCACAGGTGAGAGGAGGTGGTAATGGAAGGGTTAACAGAACAGCAAGGACTTAGCTGAGCTGGACCAACTGCAGCATCAGAGGTCATTCTAAGGAAAAGTCAAGATCTGGTGTTTTCTGAAGATTTTTTTTCCTGGAAAAACAAGGTCAATATTAGCAACTTCCTACCAAAGTGACAGATGTGAGATTACTTGTAATAAGATGAGAATGATAAGAGCAAGCTCATTTTGATTAATAAAGATGGAATAAATTTTATTTCTATTCTATGTAAAATCATATTTAAAAGGTTATTGTCATATGAAAAGGCAGAGTAAATATCATAAAATGTATTATGGAAGTGTATCATGCGGTTAAATATGTCATTTCACTGGATTTGTGATATGGTGAAATTTGCAAGCTTTATTTTTTTAAAGATTGGTTTACTTATTTGAAAGACAAAGTTATGGGGAGGGAAATGGAGACAGAGACAGAGAAAAGAGACAGAGATGCTCCATCAATTGGTCTACTCCCCAAATGTCTTCAACGGCTGGAGCTGGGCCTATCTGAATCCGGGAGCCAAGAGCTTCTTCTGGGTCTTTCACGTGGGTGCAGGGGCCCAAGAACTTGATTGCTTTTCCAGGTGCATTATCAGGGAGCTGGATCAGAAGTGGAGCAGCCAGGACTTGATCCAGTGCCCATATGAAATGCCAGCACTGCAGGTGGAGGCTTTACCTGCTAGGACACAGCACCAGCCCCAGTTTGCCAACTTTTAAAAATACATGGTTTGCTTTGATTTCTTTTACAATTCTAACAAACATTTTTTCCAATAAAATTTTATATTAATGAATTTACATTTTTAGAAGAGTGCTCCTCCCACCCTGGTGCAAGGGGCATGGCATTGTGGCACAGCAGTTTAAGCCACTGCTTATGACACTGGCATCCCATATCAGAGTGCTGGTTTAAGTCCTAGCTTCTACACTCCCAATCCAATTTCCTTCTAATGTGCCTCAGGAGGAAGTAAAAGATGGTCCAAGTACATAGGCCACTGCCACCCTTATGGGAAACCAGGATGGATTTCCTGGCCCCTGACTTTGGCCTGGTCCAGGCCTGGCTTTTGCAGCCATTTCAGGAGTGAATCAGCAGATCGAAGGTCTTGAGCTCTCTCTCTCTCTCTTTCTCTCTCTCCCTCCCTCTGTTATTTCCTATTTTTTGGTGTTGCTCTGCCTTTCAAATAAATAAATAAATAAATCTTTAGGAAAAGGTGTCCCCACACATGTTATAAGTCTTTACTCTCTTAAAGCCTGCATCTAGCTCTGCTCAGAAGCGAGCATAAAGCCATCGTCTGCTGTTATATCCTTATTAAAAAGGGGAAACTTCTTGGATTCTGGCCTATGAGCCTTGTCATATGACTGCCTCTGGAAAACATGTCAGGTAAATATGAATGTAAACACTGTCTAATTGGGGCACCTGTTATTTCCTGCTCACCATTTTTACATAATTAAAACATGTGCTGTAGATACTAGGCTCTGGCCAGCCAACTGGAATTGCTTTCAACTCTCCCTGAGTTTATCATTCAGTACCCATCCTAGGAATAACTCTAATTTCAGGTCCTATACCCTGCACTTTGTTCAGACATAAATATCAGAAATGCATTAGAAGATATAAAACAGTATTTTAGTTACTTATTGCTGTACAATGGACTACTTCAGTGATTAGGAGTTTGAAACAACCTTTCTATTTCTCACATTTCTGTGGATTTCCATCACTCAACTCAGTGGTTTTTCTATGCAAGGCAACGTAGAATGGGTTGTAGCTGCCTGAGGGCTCAGATGATGACAGGTAGTCTGAGACAGCTCGTCATACAAGTTATGTCCAGAAATTGATGCTGGCTTTACTAGAAGTTCACCTGGCCTATCTGATGGCACCTTCATGTGGGTTCTCTATGTATCTGGGATTCTCACAATGTGGTGTCCAATGTCTAAGGAATGTCCTACGAGTGATCATTCCAACATGGAAAAGGCAAAAGCTGCCAGGACTCTAAACTCCAAATAGAATTACTTCTGCAAAATTCTAGTGAATAGAGGAGTATTCATGATCAACCCAGATTAAAGAAAGAGGAAATCAAGTCACCCCTAAGTTTAAAGAGTCACAAAAATTTGTAGCCATATTTAATTTATAATGCACAAATATATAGTGATCAAATCCCCAAAATTTACCATTAAAGTCCCAGATAGTACTTATTACGTAAACTCTGTGACCCTTGGGTCAACATTTTTCTTCTTTTTGTACCTTCATCTTTGATTCTGCCTGAAACTGCATTATCTTGGGAGACATTAAATCAGATTGAATTTCTCTGTATTAAAGGACAACCTGATGACTTCTTGTCCTCCTTGTATCTATTTCCTCTAACTCAACATCATTTCCCTAATGAGTGAAGAAACCTGTTAAAAACAAAGCTGATCAATATCATTGAATGTAAATTCATTATTAACTCTTAGGTTAAACATTAAAATGGACTTGTATTCTGGCAATAAGAGATTGATGTAACTTAAAAGAAATAAGGTATGGAGAGTGCTCCTCCCCATCTGGAATAAAAAGCAACATGAGATATTCTTATTAATCTGGAAAGAAAGCATATGCCACACTAACATTCATCCAAACAATATTTATATACTAATTTAAAATATGTGGCTCTGTTGAAAGCACATATTTAATTAGCATCAATCTTTATCACACTGAAGTTTAATAAAACAACTTTTCTTCCTGATAGACATAGTGATTTTTATATTGCAGTCACACCATCTGCTGTGGCATTAATATTTTGGGGATTTCTTAGAGAACATATTTACAAAATCATCATATATGCTGTTAAAACTGAAGCCAATGGTAGCCTTTCAATGCGTCAAATCTGATATTTATCACAGCCTGCAGAAAGCCCCAGGCCATCTCTACATGCCAGAGTCTAAAGCAGTGGTTCCTAATATAAACTAATCAAGAGCTGTCACAGGATTTTACACCATCTGGCATCACATAAACCCAAGTCTTCACTTAACATGGAAATTCAGAAGTCTCATTTTCCCTGTGTTAAGTCATTTGGTATTCCACCATGTATCCAACAATCAAACATGACACACACATTTCGCAAAACTGTGAGTACTTCACTGGAGCAAAATATTTTCTTACACAACTGACTTTTAAAATTACAATGGTTGCTACACATTATTCTGCATGATATTGATCACATAGTAATGCCACTGAAAACTCTAATAATAATAATCACCTCCCCCAGTCACTTTCATTAACAAAGACTCCTTTGAAACTGATGCATTAGTATCTGTTATAAGATGAAAAGAACAGCTCATTAGTACAAACTGAGAACTGAACCATTAAGATTCTAGGCACGAATCTGGAAACATATAGGAACTCAATTCAAATATCTCATTGATTTCTAAAATCATAAATGGAATTCCTGAAACAAGAGGAAAATTTAAAATAGACAAGCTCTTGTAAAAAGTACTGTTCCTGCTTAAACAGCGAAACAGATCAGTCACTTTACTTGTATTAGACAGACTGCTTAGATATGATTCCATCCTGGCTGCATGTAAAATCATGTATAAAGCTTTCACTGAACACTTAGGATTCACAGCTCCCATGGTTCTGACTTAAGCAAGAGATTCTGAAGTAAATACACAATGCAAGTGGGCCCTTATCTGTAGTCTAGGTATCAGCGGTTGATAATTACAAGGTGATGATATCATGGATGGAAAATCTGTTCTCATTCATTCAGGAATACTGCAATTTCAGAGTAATGTATTTGCTAATGCTATTGACAATGGGGTGTTAGGATTCCAAGTCTATACTAACATATTTTAATGCCTTAATAGAAGGCACACTTACTTAAAATCATAACGAAATTGTGCTTGGGTTCCTGAGCTTTAAAAATAGGTAATCGTGCCTTTCAGTATCACTTTCAGATGCTAACATATGCTATTCTATTCACCAAAGAAAAACAACTCTGATGAAATAACTATAAAATAAGAGCAGTCGCTCCAAGCCTTCCAAAGATTATGCAGTTTCTACCTTGATTTTCTTCTTTTGAATATAATCATAGCAAAGCTGTTTCACTTACTATTGACATTATGAGAAAATGCTAAAGCATCAACCTAGTATTGACATTTAATATATGACTAGAAACTGCCAGAATACTGAAATGAACACAATGCAAAATTTCTTACCAGTGATGATTTCCTTTAGGTGCAAAGGATGTAAAGTTTGTCCAGTGAGACTAGCCACATACCATTCAAGAAAAGTGATACCTATCAAAAAGAATTATACAAAAGTTATCAAAAACTCTCCTTTTTAAGGAGTTAAAAATTTCTACTCAAACTTTGAGGTCTGTATGAAGTCAGCCTCTGGTTTTTCCTTTAAAATCTCTTTACTTTCTCATCACCTATGCACTGCAAGATTTTACTGCCCCTTACTTAAAACTACATGATCTTTCCCATACACACCTGAAAGTACAGTCTCTATGTTGAGTCCTGATTCTTCTACCATGGCTGCTTCCAGATTACACTGTGACAACTTCTTTAGAAGCTTTAATTTGCCATTTCTGTCTGTTAAATTAAATAGTTATCTGCACGAAAACTTATGTTGACAGGTATCTATGAAAGTATATCCAATAAGGAAAATTCTAAAAAGAACTGTGCAATTGGTAAGCTGTCAAAATGAATCACATTTCAAAAACTTACCTTTGATTTTCAAAATTAAGTTGTGCTTAATAATTGTCATCAAATCGTTTTGTTTGTCATATTATCTTGAAAATTATATTAAATTCTAATATTATTTGTAGAAATATGTGAAATTATATTGAGACATAATATTATTTGCACAAAAACTATGCAAAATAATATTGACATATAAAACTATACTATGGATCCAGATACTTCAAACATCAAGTTATATATTCTCTGTTACCAAACAGGAAATAGGTAAGAAGTCTTGGTCAACTATCCATGTTGATTTCAGAGGACCATTATTAAAGAAAAACATTTTGCACACTAAATATTCTATAGTTTTCAAAATTAAATTATTTCTAATAGGAGTATTTTTACCACAATTAAAATAAGACTATTGGACAGAAAAGCATTTGGCACAATGGTTAAGTGCCAGCTTCAGATGCCTGCATCTTATTTTGAAGTGCCTGGGTTTGAGTCTAGCTCTGATTAAATTTCCCGATTCCTGCTAATGAGCACCCTAGGAGGCAGCAGATGATGACAGAGGTAATGAGTTCCTGTCACCCACCACAGTGTGTCACACTTTGATTCCAGACTAGCCTAACAATGGCTGTTGCAGGAAACCAGCAAATGGGAGATTCTCTCTCTCTCTCTCTCTCTCTCTCTCTCTCTCTCTCACACACACACACACACACACACACAAACACACAGAGTAAATGAATAAAGAAAAATCTTACAGGACAATTTAACAAAAGAAATCTTCCTTGTCTATCACTATCAAGTTCACTTGCCTAAAGTCATCTAAATAGGTAATGTATACTGTGGGATGTAATAAGGAATCAAGAATTATCATTTCTGCATCTCTGAATATGTCATTCTTTGCTTAATTACTCAGTCCTATTGAATTACTAATTGAGAATTCCTTCAATATTTGCCTCAATGATATTTACTCATCTGAGTGTGCTTAAGGGTTTCAAAATATGTATATACACATATATGTATTTTGTAATATATATATATATATATGTATTTGTAGAATATATATTTTATATATGATATTTCTTTGTCTTTACCTCCCAGTTATAACCATTTTTACCATAAGAGTTAATTTTTTCTCATTCTTTGAAATTGATGGAACTGGAGCAAGATTAATATCTGTGTCCATCATACAAGATTTTCTGTTTGATCTCTGAGTACCATCTAAGTATCAATGTACTTCTGTACTATTTTAGAGAAATCTTTTTAATGAAAAATGAAGGAATTATTCCCAGGATTCATTCTCCTCAAAATATTTTTGACAGATAAAATTAGACATATTTGCTGTGTACAATATGATGCTTTGAAGAATATATATATTGCATAATGATTAAATCTAGCTAATTAACATGAGTCACCTTACAGAGTTATCATCTTTATGGAAAGAAAACTTTACAGCCACATTCTTAAAATTGTTCAACAATGTAGTATATTGAAAACCATACTGACTTACCATGTTGTATGATAGACTTCTTGAACTTATCCTTCCTACATAACTAGTATTGTATCTTTTGCCCAAGATCATCCAAATCTCTCCACCAATCATCTCAACTGCTATTAAGCACTATTCTACTCTCTACTTTTATGAGGTCAACATTTATAGCTTCAACATATAAAATCACAGAATGTTTGACTTTGTGTGCTCAGGATTTAATTCACAATTTAAAAAATCAGGACAATTTGAAGGATCTAGTTCAAAATTTGACATTAATTTTTCTTTAATAACATTTATGAATTGGCCAAAAGGCAAGAAAACATAACTACTCTTCCCCAGTTATGTCAATTACTTGAAAAGTCCTTTCTAGTATGACAGAAATGACTTCTCAAATCACAAATATGCTTTCTATTTTGTGTTGCTGTATTTTTATATATGTAAAGCAATTGAGTAAGTTGATATAAGAGCTCTATTAGAGGTCGGCATTGTGGCATAGCAGGTAAAGCCAAGGCCTACACTTCCAGCATCTCATATAGGCACTGGTTTAATTCCAAATGCTCCACTTTTGATCTTTCTCCCTGATAATACTCCTAGGAAAGCAGCAGAAGATGGCTTAAGAGCATGGGCCCCTGGAAGAGCTCCGGGCTCCTGGCTTAGGACCTGCCTAGCTCCAGCCATTGCATCCAAGTGAGGAATGAACCAGCAGATGGAAGATCTCTCTGTCTCTCCATCTCTGTAGCTCTGCCTTTCAAGTAAATAAATAAATCTTAAAAAAAAAAAAACCTACATTAAACCAAAGTCTTCCTTTTTCTGTTTTGTTGTCACAGACACATGGATATTTTAAAATGATAATGCTTAAACGTTTTTGTTATATGCTTGAAACAAATGTATTGGGATGCAGACAAGAAAGTCAACAATTCTCATCTAGTATGTTTGAAAATAGCATATCTCTTTACATCTCTCTTAAAAAGTCAATTAAATACCTCTTAGTGTAGATCCTATGGCAGTTTCAAAAGAAAAACATTTTTAAAATGCAAGCAATATAATTGGTTTGGTGTTTAGGAATTAAAAGATAAAGGGGGGGGGGGCAGAGCCAAGATGGTGGATAGTGAGGGCACACACCAATAGTCTGGGAAAAGATAGTTTAATAAAACTGGAGTTACTGTAGCCTCAGGAAAAGACTCAAGAAAAAAACTGCAGAGGAAACGCTTCCAGATCTAGTGCATGTGACACAGAGGACCTACGGGGAGCCCACCTCGTGGAAGCCCAGCAGCAGGAGCCGAGCCACAGAATCTCGACAGTGCGGGAAGGAGAGGTAAGACAAAAACCTCAGAAACCCAAGACATTGGCGGGGAAAGGCAGAACAAGGCCTGAGGCCCCACTGGGGAAAATTCACCTGGCTGACTGGAGGAGAGAAAAAAAAAAACGAATAAATAAGGGGAACTGGCACGGACACTAGCCTCTCTCTCCACTCACCTTACAAAGCTGAGCAAGACAAAGAGCAGGCACCATTTTACATATGTAAAGCGGCAACCTCGAGTAGCCAAGCAGAAAAACTTGACTCTGGTCGGGAGAAATAACAGGAGGTTAGAATCTAGTGAAAGTAGGTGGAGCTAACGATCTGAGACTGTGAAAATCTGAGGGGGGGGGGGCGAGAGAACTCACCGAGTACACAAACTCGGTAACCTTGGCAATCCGGTGAGAGACTGTGGAGAAATTTGAGAACACACTGAGGGCTGCATAAACTCATTGTGTGGTCCCAGGGGTAGATCAAACGAATACCCACAGAGGCCAGATTTCAACTACCCTCAATTCTACTCAGCTGTGCGGAATTACTTCCCAGCTGAGAAAGAAAGAAAGAAAGAGAGAAAGAAAGAGAGAAAGAAAGAGAGAAAGAAAGAAAGAAAGAAAGAAGAAAGAGAGAGCGAGTGAGGGAGAGAACAATCTGGGTGAGTCACCCTTGGCACAACTTTAAACCTGAAGAATCAAACAGAGCTTTCTGGCCACACCCATCATATAATGATTATCAATGTATATGCACCTAATTACAGGGCACCAGCTTATTTAAAAGACTTGTTAAGGGACTTAAAGGGAGACTTAGACCCCAATACAATAGTACTGGGGGACTTCAATACTCCACTCTCAGAGATAGACAGATCAACAGGACAGAAAATCAACAAGGAGACAGTAGATTTAAATGACACTATAGCCCAAATGGATCTAACAGATATCTACAGAACTTTTCATCCTACACATAAAGAATTTACATTCTTCTCAGCAGTACATGGAACCTTCTCTAGGATTGACCACATATTAGGCCATAAAGCAAGTCTCAGCAAATTCAAAAAAAATTAGAATCATGCCATGCAGCTTCTCAGACCACAAAGGAATGAAATTGGAAATTAGCAACTCGGGAATCCTTAGAGCATATGCAAACACATGGAGATTGAACAACATGATCCTGAATGAGCAATGGGTCATAGAAGAAATTAAAAGAGAAATCAAAAATTTTCTGGAAGTAAATGAGGATAACAACACAACATACCAAAACCTAAGGGATGCAACAAAAGCAGTGTTAAGAGGAAAGCTTATATCAATAGGTGCCTACATCAAGAAATTGGAAAGGCACCAAATAGATGAGCTTTCAAGTCATCTCAAGGATCTAGAAAATCTGCAGCAAACCAAATGCAAATCTAGTAGGAGAAGAGAAATAATTAAAATCAGAGAAGAAATCAACAGGATTGAATCCAGAAAAAAAAAATTACAAAAAATCAGCCAAACGAGGAGCTGGTTTTTTGAAAAAAATAAAAAAAAAAAAATTGACACCCCATTGGCCCAACTAACTAAAGAACTCTACTAAGAGACTATTGGAACTCATCGAAGAGTTTGGCAAAGTAGCAGGATATAAAATCAATGCACAAAAATTAACAGCCTTTGTATACACAGGCAATGCCACAGCTGAGGAAGAACTTCTAAGATCAATCCCATTCACAATAGCTACAAAAACAATCAAATACATTGGAATAAACTTAACCAAGGATGTTAAATATCTCTACGATGAAAATTAAAAAACATTAAAGAAAGAAATAGAAGAGGATACCAAAAAAATGGAGAAATCTTCCATGCTCATGGATTAGAAGAATTAATATCATCAAAATGTCTATTCTCCCAAAGCAATTTATACATTCAATGAAATACCAATCAAGGTACCGAAGACATTCTTCTCAGATCTTGAAAAAATGATGCTGAAATTCATATGGAGACACAGGAGACCTCGAATAGCCAAAGCAATCTTGTACAACAAAAACAAAGCCAGAGGCATCACAATACCAGATTTCAGGACATACTACAGGGCAGTTGTAATCAAAACAGCATGGTACTGGTACAGAAACAGATGGATAGACCAATGGAACAGAATAGAAACACCAGAAATCAATCCAAACATCTACAGCCAACTTATATTTGATCAAAGATCCAAAACCAATCCCTGGAATAAGGACAGGCTATTCAATGAATGGTGCTGGGAAAATTGGATTTCCACGTGCAGAAGCATGAAGCAAGACCCCTACATTTCAACTCACACAAAAATTCACTCAACATGGATTAAAGACTTAAATCTATGACCTAACTCCATCAAATTATTAGAGAACATTGGAGAAACCCTGCAAGATATAGGTACAGGCAAAGACTTCTTGGAAAATATCCCAGAAGCACAGGCAGTTAAATCCAAAATTAACATTTGGGATTTCATCAAATTGCGAAGTTTCTGTACTTCAAAAGAAACAGTCAGGAAAGTGAAGAGGCAACCGACAGAATGGGAAAAAATATTTGCAAACTATGCTACAGATAAAGGGTTGATAACCAGAATCTACAAAGAAATCAAGAAACTCCATAACAACAAAACAAACAACCCACTTAAGAGATGGGCCAAGGACCTCAATAGACATTGTTCAAAAGAGGAAATCCAAATGGCCAACAGGCACACGAAAAAATGTTCAAGATGACTAGCAATCAGGGAAATGCAAATCAAAACCACAATGAGGTTTCACCTCACCCTACTGAGAATGGCTCACATACAGAAATCTACCAACAACAGATGCTGTCAAGGATGTCGGGAAAAAGGGACACTAACCCACTGTTGGTGGGAATGCGAACTGGTTAAGCCACTATGGAAGTCAGTCTGGAGATTCCTCAGAAACCTGAATATAACCCTACCATACAACCCAGCCATCCCACTCCTTGGAATTTACCCAAAGGAAATTAAATTGGCAAACAAAAAAGCTGTCTGCACCTTCATGTTTATTGCAGCTCAATTCACAATAGCTAAGACCTGGAACCAACCCAAATGCCCATCAACAGTAGACTGGATAAAGAAATTATGGGACATGTACTCCATAGAATACTATACAGCAGTAAGGAACAATGAAACCCAGTCATTTGCAACAAGATGGAAGGATCTGGAAAGCATCATGCTGAGTGAATTAAGCCAGTCCCAAAGAGACAAATATCATTTGTTTTCCCTGATTGGTGACAACTAACTGAGCACCAAAGGGGAAACCTGTTGAAGTGAAATGGACACTATAAGAAACAATGACCTGATCAGCTCTTGTCCTGACTGTTGATGTACAATGTAATACTTTATCCCTTTTAGTATTTTGTTGTTGTTGTTGTTGTTCTAGTACTAGTGGTTGAACTCTGTAATTAACACACAATTATTCTTAGGTGTTTAAATTTAACTGAAAAGTAATCCCTGTTAAATATAAGAATGGAAAAAAGAGAGGGAGAATATGTACAATTTGGGACATGCTTAATCAGACTTGCCCCAAATGATGGAGTTAGAAATGTGCCAGGGGATTCCAATACAATCCCATCAAAGTGGCATTTACCAATGACATCTCACTAGTCCAAGTGATCAATTTCAGTTCACAATTGATCACTCTGATAGGTCTAAGAATCAAAGGGATCACACAAACAAGATTAGTGTCTGCTAATACTAACTGATAGAATCAAAAAGGGAGAGAAAGATCCAGCATGGGAAGTGGGATACACAGCAGACTCATAGAATGGCAGATGTCCTAAATAGCACTCTGGCCTCAGAATCGGCCCTTAAGGCATTCGGATCTGGTTCAAGCACCCATGAGAGTATTTTAGGCATGGAAAGCCAAGACACTCTGGCAGCTAAAAAAAAAAAAAAACTACCTAAATGAAAGATCTCTGAGAGTGAGATCCCAGTGGATAGAATGGAGGCATCAAAGAAGGAGATACCTTTCTCTGAAGAGAGGAGAGAACTTCCACTTTGACTATGACCCTATCGGAATAAGATCAAAGTCAATGAACCCTAAAGGCTTCCATAGCCTTGGCAACTCGTGACTAGAGCCTAGGGAGATTACTGACGCCATAAACAAGAGTGTCAAATTGTTAAGTCAACAACAGGAGTCACTGTGTACTTACATCTCATGTGGGATCTGTCCTTAATGTGTTGTCCAATGTGAAGTGATGCTATAACTAGTACTAAAACAGTATTTTTTCACTTTGTGTTTCTGTGTGGGTGCAAACTGATGAAATCTTTGCTTAGTATATACTGAATCGATCTTCTGTATATAAAGATAATTAAAAATGAAAAAAAAACCTGGTGTTAAATTGGAAATTGCATAGAAAATTAATCAATTTTTAAAAAATATCATGTAGGATCTCTGTCTTTAATGTGCTGTACACTGTTATTTAATGCTATAACTAGTACTCCAACAGTATTTTTTCACTTTGTGTTGCTACGTGGGGGCAGACTGTTGAAATCTTTACTTAATATATACTAAACTGATCTTCTGTATATAAAGAGAATTGAAAATGAATCTTGATGTGAATGGAAGTGGAGAGGGAGTGGGAAAGGGGAGGGTTGCGGGTGGGAGGGAAGTTATGGAGGGGGGGAAGCCATTGTAATCCATAAGCTGTACTTTGGAAATTTATATTCATTAAATAAAAGTTAAAAAAAAAGATAAAGTGGAAGGAGTCGTGTCCATATTATCTCATTTAAAGTTGTATCAATTCTCCAGCCAAATAAAAGAGAGGAAAAGATTTATCATATTTGAATGAAAATGCAAGGCTCTGAATACCAGTAGTAAAAGGGCAGCTGATTTTTGAAATAGGCATTTTGAACATTACTTTAGAATTTCAGTCACTGGATTTGTTAATGATACAATGCACCATCAAAAGTGCTCCAGAGGCTGGCACCGCAGCTCAATAGGCTAATTCTCCGCCTTGCGGCGCCAGCACACCGGGTTCTAGTTCTGGTCGGGGCGCCGGATTCTGTCCCTGTTGCCCCTCTTCCAGACAAGCCCTCTGCTATGGCCCGGGAGTGCAATGTAAGATGGCCTAAGTGTTTGGGCCCTGCACCCCATAGGAGACCAGGAGAAGCACCTGGCTCCTGCCTTCAGATCAGCGCCATGCACCAGCCGCAGCGCGCTGGCCACAGCAGCCATTGGAGGGTGAACCAACGGCAAAGGAAAACCTTTCTCTCTGTCTCTCTCTCTCACTGTCCACTCTGCCTGTCAAAAATAATTTTAAAAAAGTACTCCAGATATAATAGACTTTCAAGCATTATCTGTGTCACACATGACTCAAAAATGTTTCAGTTCTTTAATTCAACTTAAGAGATGAAAATAAAAGGGCATGTAGTTTTAACTCTTCTGAAAAGCAATTTAGTGATACTTATTTTGGAATTTAAGGCTTTTTAGATGAGCATTCATTTTGTTTTTGTTTGGATTCTCCCAAAAGTAGTAAGAGAGAAAGGAACAGCAACAACAATAAAATTGAGATGCAGTGTTAGACACAAATTATTTGGTAACTGATTTGGATAAGCACATAAGACAGTGGCAAAATGAAAAAGGGAAGCAGAAGAAGCCAACAGAGAGTGAGCTAATGAGAGGGTCATCTCTGGGCAACTGGGGCTCAATTCTTTGAGACATCTAACAGAAAGTGAAATGTACCTCACAACTGTGTCAGTCAGAGGTAATGAAGTTGGCGGATTTACTCACCAACCCCCTACGCTTGTTTGTTGAAGCTTTTCCCAAAGCCAATAACTTTCTTCTGGCCCTATGATGCCAAGTACACCAACTACAGCATCCAGGGAACACTCTCAGGCAGAGAGACTCTCAGGCTGGATAGTAACTGTGTGCAGGTGAACTCCCTCCTGGGACCTATATGAACAAGCCCCAGGAAATTACATGTAAAATTTATTCTCCCATCAGGCTTTTCACACTGAGTGGAGGAATACTAACAGCATAATTTCTAAATGCTTTGGTTACATGCATATCATTATATAAGAAACCAGCACATTTTGCTTAATGTTGGATTCTACCAAAATGCCATCGCCTCCCAGAATCAATTCAAATATCTTGAAATTATGATTTGAATAATCTGTTTTAAATATATAAATATAACTATGAGCACAGTAAATATATCCTGATGTCATTCAATGCCTAATAATTTGGCTAAATGAATATTCTTAGGAGACTCCAGGAATCCTCCCTAAGATTACCACTCTGGACAAGTTAAAATAAAGAACTCCCAGCTTCCAAGGTTTACCATTGAAAAGTAGTGCACAGTGGATGGCTTTAAATAACAGAAAATTTCTCAGTTCTAAAGATTAAAGATTCCTAATGAACATATAAGTAAGGGCGTGCTCTTTCTCCCTGAAGGCTCCAGGCAAGGACAATTCTTTTATTCTTCCAGCTGCTGGTGGATGTTGGCAGCCCATTGGTGTTTCTCAGTTTGTAAATACATCATTTTGGTTTCTGCCTCAGTCTTCACAAGACAGTCATCCCTGTGTGTCTGTCTGTGTCTTCCTCAAAGGGCATCAGTGACCGGATTTAAAGTCTATCTTTACCCAGGATGACATAATTTTACTTGATTGCATCTGTTTGATTGCATTTAGAAAGACTATGTTCAAATAAGATCATATGTGTATGGGGCTGGCATTGTGATGTAGTGGGTATAGCTGCTGTCTGCTGCACTGGCATCCCATATGTGTGCCAGTTAATGTTCCAGCTGCTCCTTTTCTGATCCAGCTCTCTGCTTATGTCCTGGGATAGCCGTGGAAGATGGCCTAAGTGCCTGGGCCTCTGTACCCATGTGGGAGACCCAGAAGAAGCTCTTGGTTTCTGGCTGTGGATCAGCCCAGCTCTGACCCGTTGCAGCTATCTAGGGAGTGAATCAGCAGCTGGAAAACCTTTCTCTCTGTCTCTCCCTCTCTCTGTCTGTAACTCCACCTCACAAATAAATAAAATCTTTAAAACATTAGTATAAAAAGGACCATATTTTTAGGTTCTGGATGGCATAAATTTGAAAGAAGAGGATTCAACATGGTGCACCTAGTTAAATCTGAACATCAAATGAAAAGTTAATATGAGAATACTTCACAAAGTTCATAGAAAGAGTGTCTTATTGGGGCCAGCACTGTGGAGCAGTGGGTTAACACACTGGCCTGAAGTACCGGCATCCCATATGGGTGCTGGTTCGAGACCCGGCTGCTCCACTTCCAATCCAGCTCTCTGCTGTGGCCTGGGAAAGCAGTAGAAGATGGCCTAAGTCCTTGGGCCCCTGCACCTGCATGGAAGACCCAGAAGAAGCTCCTGGCTCCTGGCTTTGGATCAGCACAGCTCTGGCCGTTGCAGCCAATTGGTGAGTGAACCATTGGATGGAAGACCTCTCTCTCTCTCTCTGCCTCCCCTCTCTCTGCATAACTCTGACTTTCAAATAAATAAATAAATCTTTTTTTTAAAAAAAAGAGTCGTATTAAAAAAATACTATGCAAGGATTTCAATTGGTTTTGCACACAAATAAACTTATTTTTAATTCTATTTTTTCAGATACATTTTAATTACTTTCACATTGCCCCAGATATTGCAAGGGACATAAATTTCCTGATTTTTTTTGAAGAGTGGGCATTCAGCTTAGTGTTTTAGTTGCTGCTTTAAATGTCCTTGTCCCACATTGAAACACCTGGGTTCATAACTTTGCTCTGGTTTCCAACTCCATTCCCTATTAGCACACACTCTGGGAGGCAGTGGCAGTGGCTCACATAATGGAGTGTCGACCACTCATGTGAGAGACCTGTATTGAGTTTTCGGCTCCTGGTTTCAGCCCTGGCCCTGGACCATTTTGAGTATTTGGAAAATGAACCTACAGATGGGTTCTCTTTCTTTCTTCTCAAACAAAATTTTGAAATATAAGTATCTTCTTTGAAATTCAAATTTAAATAGGTGTCCTATATTTTTACCTGGAAAGTGTGTTGCTAGAGAGTGTGTCGTCTTTAGCATTATCTTATTTATACATATCTTTTAAAAACACTTATATTCTGAAACTGGAGTTTGAAATTAAAGAAAATGTCAAAGAATCTCAGATTGTCCCAGGGTTTGATTTATTATTCACCTTTCCTAAATCATTGAATTAGAATCTGGGTCAATTTACTTCCTTCGTTGCACCATTTCCTCTCGGAATCTGAAGTTGTGATTTGAATTTCACTTGATAAATATTTATTGATTTTTTCACAGTATATGAGAATATGTGAGAGTAATGAACACAGGTACTCAGTCAGATGGTAAAGAAAGGGAAGTAGGGAGAGCTCCCTTTCTCCAGGGCCAAGCTATAAGCTGGTTCTAATAATGAGGAAGACAAGTCCCTGGTAACTGCCATGAGGCACACAGAATATGTGCCACAAAAGTGGAAGGAAACTCAGCTAGTTGTTATCCGACCCATTCTGGAAGATCCTGGTCAAATTTCATGGGGAAGTAGCTTGGGGGACCTTCAAAGAAGGATAGGAAGGAGATGTAAAAGTGGGCCGGTGGAGAATAGGTGAAGAGAATAATCTGACTTAAGGCAGGAGTCAAGAGCTTGTTTAGGGGAGAATTTGCCACCTAATTCAGTGATTCCCAAACTACACTTCCCTTCAGAAACCCCTCTGTGTTGAATTCCTCCAGTTCATCCCAAGAGCATTAGTTCAGTAGGTCCAGAATGGTTAGTTTAAAAAAAATTACCCAGATACTGAAAAGTAAAATATGCACCCAAATGGACAATGGCTCAAACACAACCTAAGTTTATATTCTGTTCATACAGTAGTCCAAGGTTAATGGGTTAGGCTACTGCTAGGTTAGGCAGTAGTAGACGGAGTGGGGAAATCTATCTTGAATTTCAAAAACACAAATTAACCTTAGATATCATCAGGGATCTGAGGATTTTGTAGCCAAGAAGCTTTTATCGTTGACACTCGTATTTCCTGTCCTTCCTTCTACAAATACTAGCTTGTTTCTCCTGTTAATTGTTCCTCACTAAATAGTTAAAAAGTCAAATAAGAATTCTCCAGTCCAAAGTAATTTGTACATGCCGCATTACTGATGTTTCCAATTAGTAAACTAAAATGAAAAAGACTGAAGGTTCTTAATTCTATGAACAAATCTACAGCAATTGGTTAGTTATTTTAGTTTACTAATACAAATGAATCAGAAGCATATGATTCAAATCACACTAAAATAGAAGAAGTGGCTTACTTTTCATGTAAACAACCAAAAAAACTGCCTAAAAATAACAACTTAAATAACTAAAAATAACAGCATGAGTCAAACTCCAGGAAATGCAGACTACTGCCTGTTGTGTCTCTGCATTTCAAATAATGGTGGAAACAACAAAAACTATTATTCCTCAAAGCAGACAAAATAGGAACGTGCACTTTTAGAAAGATGTTCACTGACAGGATGGAAAATGCTTTAACTAGGAAATTTCTTGTTCTCGTTGTTTTAGGAGATCCTCTCCCCGCTATGCACCATTCCAATCTAAACAGTACCAATATGCGTATTATCTGTTTGAAAAGGTCAACATACTTTTCGCCTACATACTACACAGTAATGATGACTACCATTTGCATTTTATGAAGCACATATGCTCATTATTTCACATTTGGCCCTTAACAGTCGTGATGGGTGAGGAGGAATGGGAGCTACACTTATCATTGCCTTTACCAATCAAGCGAGAGAAGAAGCTGGCTCAAATCTAAGATTTCTGATTAGCAATCTAGTGGTATTCCTATCATGCCGTGAAATTGTATCATTGCAGGAAAAGTTTATTCTCATAAAATAATGTACCAGAGTAGAATCCTAGGCAACTGTTCTCTTTGCCTCATACTGGTGAGAAGCATTATCAGGCTGTGGGTTAAGTAGCTGAGAAGCAGCTACTGGGGGTTATGAAATCTTATTACGATTTAATATCTCTGTGGTTTTATTTCAAAATAACTTGGTAAGCTGAACTAATCAATGTGATCAAGTAATGGCCTATGAAATTATTCTTTAAAGGAAGCTTTCAGATATGAGGAATCCAAAGACAAAATCTAAAACTAGTACACTTCTGCTAGTAATCTCCCTCATAGTTTTAATGAAATTCAAACCCAGTCACAATGAAAGGTTAGAAATGAAAGGTTTCAAAAGGAAAATGCAAAAAATTGATTCTGCCAAGTTTCATTTAAAATCAAGTCTTAATAGCTATGTTTTAAACCCCCGAAAATGATGTTCCTAATGAACAGGCTGACAGGCCTTTAACTGTCACAGCAATAACCAGGCACCACTGCACAAAAGCAGCTTTGTTTGCAGTGGAAAATATGATGCCTATGTTACTACACTTGTTTGATATAAATCGTCAGCGTAATTATATCCCAGGTAATCAACCCAGTAGTTTCCTGTCAGACCTTCCGGGGGCCTGTGGTCTCATTAATTCTCAAGTTTGAAAGTTCTTTTAGTAAACAGGAACAAAAGTTGAATGTCTTACAATGTGGAACAGTTAATTAAATTATGATGTTGACCAATAGTGTCATGTTAACTCTTGAAGAACTTTTATTGATATGGATAAATGCTCATGATCTAAAATGAGATATGAAAAAAACATGACACCAATTCTGTTAGCTTACTAGGGCTGCCACATCAAAATGCCAAACATTGGGTGACTTACATAACAAGAATTTATTTTCTCACCACTTAAGAGGCTAGATGAAGGTGTCAGCAGGTCTGCTTTCTCCTGAGGCCCCTTCTCAGTGGCTTTCAGAAGACCACCTTCTTACTGCGTTTGCCCCTAGCCTTTCCTCTGCGTGGACTCATTTTGTAAGGAAACTAGTCACATGGGTGTGGGCTCTGACCTACCAGCCCCATATTAAATTAATCATTGCCTTAAAACCTTCTTTATCTCCAAATCTGGTTACATTCTGAGATCCCAGGAATTAGAATTTTAATATACAAATTTTGAGGGCACATAATTTTGCCCATAGCACCAATTATATGGAAGGAGATTTTTTTTCCCCTCTGGCTGTGTGTGTATTATGAAAAATCAAAAGGAAATGTGACAAAAAATAACAGAAATAAATGAATAGGCTGAGTGAGGTTAATTTTATTTTTAGCCTTTTATTAGTTTAAATGTTAAAAGCTTGTGTGTTTATTTAAGCAGTAATTGTTAGAATTACTAGCCACAAAACATCAGGGTTAGTTAAGAAAGTATGAATTGGTGAAAAAAAATGAATTGTACAATAAATTATCTATATCAATGATCATATCCCTTTTCTTTTCCTTTCTTTCCTTTTTTTTTTTTTTTTTGTAAACTAAAAACTACTGTTTCAAGAAATATCTTAAACTGTAACCCAAAAAGGTAATATTGGGAAGACTGGAATTTTTCTAGTTAATGCAAGGTCATTTTCCTTGTAACATGTAAATAACTCAATTGCCTAGAGTAAGTATTTAAGTACTTTGAGGGCACAAACAAAGGCTTATTGTTCTTTAAAACTTTTAATCTCTAGTGCGGTGCCTTCAACTGAACACATACTCGATAAATATATCACAAAACAAGACATTAAAATATCTTATAGCTATTCCTTAAATAAGAAAACAATAGACAGTGAACTAGATTTGAGTCTAAGTAATTTAGTTCAAGTCTTTGTTCTGTGGCTATTACACAGACAACTTTCAATAATCCACATAAATTCTCTGTGCTTTGGTTTACTTACATGTTTATAATGCAGAAGAAAAAAATCAATTTTCTTAACAGCTGTTCCAAGTCCAAGAGAGGACTGTCTTTGTTTAGGAAAGGTCTATGAGAAGATACTTGGGATGAGATAAGATATTGAGAACAGGAGCCCAGCCAAGAACAAAAACAAAACAGAGGAAAGGGTTAGTCTCTTTGGATAATAAAATGAGATTAATTTGGTCTGGTTCTTTCTATTATTAGAGAAGGTGAGAAGAGAGGGAAAATCAAAGAACAAACAGGAAAGGAGAATGAGGGAAGAGAGAAAGATGGAAAAGCATGAGGACACAACATGAGATGACCCAGGCGTTAGCAATTTCTGTGGCAGGGCAGAGAAAGTTCTATATACAATTTTAAATTGTTTTTTGTGCCAGGTGTAATTTGACCCCACATAAGTATTCCTTAGTATTCTATTACACTGACGAGCTTTATATTAATGGTTGATGGTAAATAGTGGAGGGTGCAGAGGAGATTGGATGCCTCAATAGGAAAGAGCAAGTCCTTCTCAAGAAGAGGGTAAAGGAGCCAAGGCCACACTGGGAATGGAATCCATGAGAAATTAAAAAATAAAAAGAAAAAAAAAAACATAGAAAGGACTTTGAACCCCCATAAGCCATGATCAATCTCGTAAACATCTTAAGTGGTTTTGCAATTCTATGAGATATCTGGATCATTTGTTAAATGGAGTAGTTATGTACCACTACTGACTTCATAGAATTACTGTATCAATCAAATGAGATAATAACAGCTAACATTTATATAGCACTTCCCATAGGCAAGCCCTTTTGGGTATACATTATATATTTTCACTCTTTAGCCCTCATAAAAATGTCATGAACTTCCCACTGATGTTTTATCTGCATTTTACAGGAGAGGAAACTACGGCACAGAGAAGCTACTTTCCCTTATTCATATATAATATGAATAAAAGTAAGAGGCGAATCCAGGATTCAAGACCTATAGCAACTACAATATTACATCCCAGAATAAAATAATGATTTATATAAATTAAGGGATATTGTAATTAAATTGAAGATGTCACTCTTTGACAGATATTTTAGAGTATCTAGCAGCTATAATTTGCATGTGTGTGTATGTGTTAAGAACATCTAAAATCTAGCCTCTCAGAAGAATTTTCAGTAGACAGTACAATGTTAGCAACTGCAAGCTTACTGTGTATTTACTCTACAAAACTGCAAGTTTATTCTCTTTGACTCAATTATCTCCATTTCCTCCTCCACTCTGCCCCTGTTACCTGCCGCCATCCTCTTATCTGGATCTATGTATTTGACTTTTTTATATTCTATATGTAACCAAATGATGCATCATTTTTTTTCTTGCTGAGTCCAGCTTATTTCACTTAATAAAATTTCTTCAAGCTTCATTCATGTTGTCACAAATGGCAGTTTATTCAACCATTTTGCAGTACATTGATATTCCATTTTAAACACACACAAACAATACACGCATAATACAACTCAGTTATCAATTCAGCTATTGAACTGAGATTATTTTACATTTCTTCACTATTGTGAATAATGTTACAATGAATATGAAATCTTAGATAGCTGTACAAGGTGCTGATTTTATTTCCTAAGGAAATTAAAGACAGTAATAAATGGAAAGAGATCCTATGCATGTGGATGTGAAAAAATTTTGTTAAAATACCCGCACTCCCCAAAACTGAAACAGATGAAATGTAACCCTTACATTTGAAATACTCCTCTGCTTATTTTATGATTATTGTGTGCAACACAGAAATCAGGTCTCAAGAGTGATCCATATTGAAATCCAGCCCTGTCTCCATTCTACAAGCCATATGCCCATATAGTTGTAACTAGCCAAAGGAGGAGCATATTTAAATTTCATGCTTTGGAAAATTTTAGGCCCTGATTCTCTTCTTCTCAACAAAACAATAATCTTGTCATAATTAGATTTGCTTGAATTCCCTGTCTACCCACCAATCACTTTATTTTCATTTTTTTAGCTGATATTGATTCCTGGCATCCAACCTGAGTTAATCACTATACTATGCTTCCCACACACTTTCTATGCAAGCCCCTTAAAATCTTGGGCTTGTTTGTTCTTAAGTATAAAAATATTAGCACAATGCTAGCAACACAATATGTTTGCAACAAAATGTTCTTGTTTTGTTTTCAACAAAAAAATAAAAATTCAAATAGATTTTCTTGGAAAATATATTCTAGAAAATCAAATCCAAACATCCTGGGAGACATTTTGCTTGAGAATCCCAAGAGCTGAAATTCAGTTTTAACTCAGATTCCAGCTGTATGACTTTGGGCAAATCATTTAAACTTCCAGGCCCTCAAGTTTCCTTTAAAAAAATTGCTGAGTTGTGTTAAATTCGTTGTTAAGGTCAACTCTTATTCTTAACTTTCTTTAAACATTCATACTCTCCTCTGTCAGAAGTATGACTAATGAACAAACACTCTTTATAATCCATTAGTCAACTTGGAAGGTGAGGCAAAATTCCTGCTTTAAATCCATTATTTTGTATTTTTTTTAAATCCAGGTTCAATTATTTGCAGTGCTGGGAATTTGTAACTCCAGCTGAATGTGTTCTGAGTCAGCCCCCAATGAATTCAGCTTCTGTATCTTTATTGCTCCACATATAAACTGTGGGGCATGGAAGAAAATGGTTTCTCTATGATAGCAACTTTCTCAGCTGTTCTTTTTAACTGCTAAAAAAAAAGTGAGCAGTGGATGAGAGGGGAATGATTGAGATTTTAATGCCTCAAGCACTTTAACTTTTTCCAACAGCTCAGGTCGATCTGCTTGGCAGACATGACAACAGGAGGTAACATAGCGGGTGGGAAACAAGATATTAACAGGCTCAAATGCATGGCAATTAGCAGTCCATTATACCCACCTCAGGGCTAGATTGGTTTCCCAATAAGTCTCTGAATTAACTGGTCCTCTCATCACAATGCATATCAATTAAAGGCATTTTTCTGTATTACTTTCAGACTTCTTATAAGTAAGTTGATTTATATTTGCCTAATTTCATATATTTTTGATAAATTGTCTTAGTTTTATTGTTCCACAAACATGATATATCATTCTGATATATTAAGCCATGGAAAAAAACTGTTTGATTCTCAAATTAATCTAACTTCATAGTAATATAATAACATAAGTTAAAATTATCATTAAAATGGTGGAAGTAGGTAAACTGAATCCTGAAAAATATATTTCAGAAATATTTTGGGGGCAGCACTCCCAAAATATTGGCTCACTTGGTCAATCCTCCGCCTGCAGCGCTGGCATCCCATATGGGCACCGTGGTCTAGTCCCAGTAGCTCTCTTCCAGTCCTGCTCTCTGCTGTGGCCGGGGAAGGCAGTGGAGGATGGCCCAAGTGCTTGGTCCTCTGCACACACATGGGAGACCAGGAGGAAGCACCTGGCTCCTGGCTTCGGATTGGTGCAGTGCCGGCCGTAGCGGCCATTAGGGGAGTGAACCAACGGAAGGAAGACCTTTCTCTCTGTCTCTCTCCCTCACTGTCTATGATTCTACCTGTCAAATAAATAAAAAAAAAGAAATATTTTGACATCAAATAAATACTCGAAGGTAATTATATGAAATGTTTCTTTTAAAAATGTTCCCTTATTAAAAGAGATGTACAATTTGGGACATGCTCAATCGGACTTGCCCCAAATGGTAGAGTTAGAAACGTGCCAGGGGATTCCAATTCAATCCCATCAAGGTGGCATGTACCAATGCCATCTCACTAGTCCAAGTGATCAATTTCTGTTCATTGATCATAATGATAGGACTAAGAGTCAAAGGGATCACATAAGCAAGATTAGTGTCTGCTAATACTAACTGATAGAATCAAAAAGGGAGAGAATAATCCAACATGGGAAGCGGGAGACACAGCAGACTCATAGAATGGCAGATGTCCTAAACAGCACTCTGGCCTCAGAATCAGCCCTTAAGGCATTCGGATCTGGCTGAAAAGCCCATGAGAGTATTTTAGGCATGGAAAGCTAAGACACTCTGGCAAAAAAAAAAAAAATAGAGGACTTAAATGAAAAATCTCTGTGAGTGAGATCCCAGTGGAAAGAACAGGTCATCAAAGAAGGAGGTACTTTTCTCTGAAGGGAGGAGAGAACTTCCACTTTGACTATGAGCTTGTCTAAATAAGATCAGAGTCGGCAAACTCAAAAGGCTTCCATAGCCTTGGTAACTCATGACGAGAGACTAGGGTGATTACTGAAGCCATAAACAAGAGTGTCAATTTGTTAAGTCAACAACAGGAGTCACTATGCACTTACTCCTCATGTAGGATCTCTGTCCTTAATGTGCTGTACATCATGATTTAATGCTATAACTAGTACTCAAACAGTATTTTTCACTTTGTGTTTCTGTGTGGGTGCAAACTGTTGAAAGCTTTACTTAATATATGCTAAGTTGATCTTCTGTATATAAAGATAATTGAAAATGAATCTTGATGTGAATGAGAGGAGAGAGGGAGCGGGAGAGGGGAGAGTTGCGGGTGAGAGGGAAGTCATGGGGAGGGCATTGTAACCCATAAGCTTTACTTTGGAAACTTATATTCATTAAATAAAATTTTTTTAAAAAAAATTCCCTTATTAAAACTTTGCTTTAAATGGCAGCAGCATCTAGCAGCCTGACATAAAACTTGAATGCTATCTTCTTTGCTTTCTCTTGTCTACCACATCCAAGTTGTTTCCAGCCCAGTCTATTATGTCTTCTTTTCCACCATTACAGATATGCTATCCTCCACAAAACTTACATTATACGACATCCCCATCAGTAACTCTAGTTAAAATATCAGCCTTCAAAAAAAAAAAAAATATCAGCCTTCAGGGCCGGTGCTGTGGCATAGTGGGTAAAGCCACCGCCTGCAGTACTGATATCCCATATGGATACAGGTTGAAGTCCTGGCTGCTACACTTCCCATCCTGATCTATGTTATGTCCTGGGAAAGCAGTGGAAGATGGACCAAGTTCTTGGGCCGCTGCACCTGCGTGGGAGACCTGGAAGAAGCTCCTGGTTCCTGGCTTCAGCACAGTTCAGGCCATTGCAGTCAACTGGGGAGTGATGCAGCAGATGGAAGACCTCTCTCTCTCTCTCTCTCTCTCTCTCTCTTTTTCTGCCTCTCCTTCTTTCCCTGTGTAACTCTGATTTTTCATAAATAAATAAATCTCAAAAACAAATGAGAATAAGATGACTCCTACACATTTCCTACCTACAGCTCATACACAGATTGTTAAGTCTCATTTTTTTTGGACTTTTGTTTTGGAATTTTTGAAAATCACAGTCACTTTTTAAAATTTATTTGACAGGTAGAGTTATAGACAGTGAGAGAGAGAGAGAGAGAGAGATCTTCCTTCCATTGGTTCACTCCCCTAATGCCCACTACGGCCGGCGCTGCACCAATCTGAAGCCAGGAGCCAGGTGCTTCTTCCTGGTCTCCTTTGCGGGTGCAGAGGTCCAAGCACTTGAGCCATCCTCAACTGCCCTCCCAGGCACAGCAGAGAGCTGGACTGGAGGAGGAGCAACTGCGAAAAGAACCGGCACCCATATGGGATGCTGGCGCCGCAGGCAGAGGATTAATCAAGTGTGCCACAGTGCTGGCCCCGAAAATCACAGTCATTAATCCCTCACTATGTGATTAAAAAAAAAAGAGAGATTAATCTCTTTTGGATCATCAACTTGCCACTGGCCACTAAGACTGACCTAATTGTGTAAACATCTTTTCTCTCCTTGTGTCTCTATCTCTGTCTCATGCATCATCATTCAAACTACGACCTAAGTCAAAATCAATGATATCAGAACATCAGGTGCTCTGAAAGATTGAAACTTGTGCAAATGTATGGCATTCTACACTATCATCTCACACCATCATCTGGGATCTTCCTCTGATAATGCAAGATCCAGAGAACACTTTTGGAATTTCATGGGTCTGGAGTTTTCATGTGCTTTGTTACTGAGACCAGGCATTCTTATTGTCTGAATTCAGGTGGACAGGATCCAGTTACCTGCAGGACACCGTCCAGTTATAAACATGCATCCCTATGGATACAGCTCCTTCATCAAGGCTTATGGCTTGTCAGAGTACAAGATGGATTTTACCCTACAATCATTCCCTTGGTCTATCACAAATTGGGCAAACATAAATAGAAACCCTGTTTGTGAACAAGATGAAAACCCAGCGGGACAGGCAGAACCATATTAGATAATAAGAAAATTTAAAATAATAATAACAGAAGAACTGGAGTAGGATTTTCAAAGACTTCCTAGATGTTCAATGTTAGATGCCTGTACAAGACCAATATAACCAGGCCCAGACATATAAGTTTACAGATCTTTTGTAATCTCTGCACAGATATCATTTTATTTTATGTGCCAGTACTATCACAGTATTTTTCTGAACTCTTAAATAATCAAATAATGATTTAATATCTCTCCTTTGATTATTAAATAAAGGGTAATTAATTGTAGAATTGTGAGAAAACTCCTCTCCTGAGGCCCATGTGATTCAGGGAATGGTGGAGTGGAATGTTGATACATTTACTGGTGAAGACACTTTAGGCCAACCTAACACCACAATAATCTCTTGTCAAATTATTGGAAAATCTGTTGAGAACAATGAAACTGACTTTATTTATTATTATCTGTTTCCTTGTTACATAAACATGTACACCCACTCACAACTATATGATCCTTGAGAAAAAAAATATTTCTTTATTTTTTTATTATCTCTGTATAGCATAGTACCTGGAACTCTTAGACATCCAGAACATAGTGATCAAATGACTTAATTAATGAAATAATAAACAATTGCAGGCCATGATGTCATTTAAAGCAGAAGAAAGAACAGGGGCTGTAGGACATCTACCCCAGAGTCTACGGAAAGAACCTCCTCATAGTTCATGCTTCTTTGCTTATTAAAAATTAACTCACAAAAGCATGAGCTAAATCCAGGTCCATTGGAGGCTACTCAGTGTCCTAAAAAGTGTAATTACAGTTTGCTGTTGTGAGCACTGGGGATGTAGGCCAGCCAGAGTTCAGAAATGGTTATTTAAAGAAATCATTGAACCATTATTATAGTCTACCAACAGTCATTACATTTTTAAATAAATGAATTAACTTCAATATACTTAAGTCTAGATCCAGTCAAGTCACTATCCTTGTTCCTTAGACTGGATTAGATGTGTAGACTCTAAACCACTTGTCCTATTTATAGTCTTTACCCTCAGTTATCTCCAGCAACAAAGTCCTGAAACCATCAAGTGTCTTCCATAGCATTTAAAATAAAGTGCATACACACAGCTTCCTTTCCAGCTGCATTTTCAACCTCTCTTCTCTTTATCTACTATTTTTGGGTGACACCAATCTCGTTACACTTCTGTCTGGAACCTTTTTCTCCTCCTCACCCCTTTCCCTTATTCACATGGTTAGTTTTGTCTCATTATTCAGCTCTCAGTGACCTTCTTTATAAAGTTCTTTCTTGACTGCCTAATCCAAAGCAGCCCCCGAACTGTACCTTTTCTTTAGCCAAAGAAATATAAGTATAAATATACTCACTTCCTAACAGAAGCTTAAAGAGAGAGTGTGTGATTTGCAACAGGTTCTCTCCCCCACCCGTGTGTGTGTGTGTGTGTGTATGACAGTAACCAAAAATGCTCCACATAGGAGAGACTTCACCAGCCTACATGTTTCAGTGATGATGATGTGTAACAATGGCTCAGTCAAACAGCAGTGGATATACAGCCTGAGAAATACTAATCCACTAATCTTGGGAGATGAGTGCTACTGCAGCACAACTCATTCTGCTCTATTTAATGCATATCAGAGCCTTAATGATTTCTTTTGCCAATATCTTTGCTTTATGAATATTTCTGTATTTATATCTCTAATTTCAGTCTTCAACAACTTATTTTACTTACAGGTAAACTGTCCCACTAGAATATAAGTTTCTGACCTATATATGCCTGCATGAATTGTATAACCTTGTCAAGCATAGATTGCTAAATACACATTTAATGAGAGTAGAAATGAATCCAAGTCCTATACTGTTATAGATGCTCTTCAGTAGAAAGGAAGCATGTAGATCCCCAGCACAGAGGAGAGGAATTGGAATTGATGTTAATTATTCTAACTCGGCTTAGAAACAAGAGGCCTCAAGGAAGGACAGAGGATACATTTTTCCTGATTTCTTCTATGCCTCCCCACAGGAAGAGTCAGTCAGTTCACCCTATCAGTAGGCTGACTCCTACAAGTGATCTGAGTTTCTACTTTCAATCCTGGGAAGCAGTTTGCTACTTGGATATCTTAGCATCAAGCTTTTCTTGGCTTTAAACCAATACAACCTGAAATTATGAACTTTTTTATAATGTAGACTCATTTAAAACTCTGAAGAAAGTCATGCTCTTTTTGCACAGTACAAAATCATACACGTTTACAATTTCATGTAATTCAAATTCCCTGAGGGGATCCCACTCCCCATATTCCAACGATCTCAAGCTAAGAAATGGACCTGAATATAATTCTCTGATTAGGCTTCCATGCACATCATTGTTCCTGAGCCTCATTTTGATCTGCTGAACACTCCTGATCTTGTCCTGCTGTGACTCTGTCTTGATTGTAATATTTTTACTGTGCTGAGTATCTGGCACATGGCAACAGCTTGGCTAACCACTCCTCCCCATCATCCTCATCTCCTCAATGTGTCCCCTGCAAGGCTACCTATTCTTCTTATTGCTGGGTGATGGCACCACCTGTGAGCCCCAGTGCCTGTCCCACAGAAGGAATATGTGTTAGGCCCAGGTCCTAGTTCCTCTTGATCTCTGCATTCTACTCCCAAAATACACTCAAATACCCACTTTAAAAGCAGAAAAAATCCTCTGATATTGAGTATTTTTAAATGAAAAGACTTTAAAAATCTCTCACTTTTTTCAACTTCTTACAACTATGAAAGTATGAAAATAGGTTGTAAAGTCACTTCATACATCCTAGTGTTCCCTCTTGAACTCCTTTTTCAGCAGAAGTTGAAGATATAAAGTGCTTCTCAAACTGATAAAAGTGCATCTTCAGAACAATGACTTAGTTCTGAGTCAAGCTAAGGTTTTCCAACACGGAGAGCTCTACAGCCTAATTTATGCATTCGTGCATGATGCTACACTATGCATGTGCATGAAGCTATTCCACTCAGTTAAAATAAAAAGCATAAGAAAGAGTCATTGCTCAGGAATATGGACTTAGCATCAGAGCAGAGCTAATTTAACATTTCAAATGGGAAGTCTGTAGTGAAGAAAAGTCTTACAGAAAAAGAGTGATTAGAAAGAAATGGGCATAGAGTTTCTGTGCCTGAAATATGGACAGGAGTTGAGAACCCCACCTACTGAGGCCCTGTTCCCTGTGGAGTCTCCTTGGAACTACCAGTGCTCTGGGGAGCACTGCTTGAAAAGCACTGACAGAAAATATTTTTCTCTGTGTTGAATTCTAAGCTGCCCATGACAAGGCAGTAGACAAACATCACAAAAACAATTCAGATAATGCTTTCTATCTTCCACAATATCAAAAAAGAAAACAGTTCATGACCCCATCATTCATTTTGCTAGAGGTTCCTGGTGATGATTGTTTTCCAGGAATTTCAGAAGGCAAATAAGCTCATTGCTATTGTGCTGAATGACATACCCCTGCCACGTGTGGCTGGTTTCAGCCTGTCTCCATGTGTCAGTGGCAGTCTCCTTTGCCCATTTTATATCCTGTCATCCTTACTTAATGTATAACTTGAAAAACAGACTTTGTTGCTTCCTGCCCCTTTAGGATAGAATGTCAAATTGCTAGGGCTTTGAAGGATGGAGTAATTCCTTACATGATAGGAATATTTGCAATAACCTTAGCATTTGGAAATTCAGAATTGTACATCTTAAGGATATAAATTGCCTGAATACAAAGCTGAATAATAATTTGTTAACTTATTAATTATAAATTCTACAATATTTTTGTTGTCCTTTCTATTTGGGATTCATTTTTCAAATAAGTTTTTTCAAGAATGTTTCTCATACTGCACCCACCTCTCCAGGTTGAGATAACAAATTCCAACTCAGTCTAAAGACCTGAACTGCACATCAATGCTTCTGAGAAGTCTTCCTTAACACAAATATCATGGAGATTAAGCCAATCCACATTCATTAGTGCAATTATGTAGGTGTCTATCCTCTCTCTCAGACCATAACTACCTTGAGGCAGGATTCATATTTTATTCATTTATGCCTCATAGCCTACTTCAGGGCCTAACATAATAGATTGTCAAAAATGTCTACTAGATAAATAAATAACAATGACTACTGATATAAATGAAATACTTGATAGAATTATTGTGTGGGTAGCCATACTCAGGAAATCAGATAACCCAAGTGTTACTGGAGCTACATCCAAGGACAGGAAGGTCACATGTTAGTTTTAGCCTTCTCACCAGCCATCTGTCATCCATCAACAAACTATACATTCTACCTTTGGAAAAAAAGGCTTACAGTAATGTTGAGGTTATAAAAATGATCACATATCTAGATTTTACTTTTGATATTTTATTCAACAAAGATTTATTGAATCTACTAGGTTCAGAGTAATATAGGAACATTTTTCAAGAAAACAGTATTATAACAGTTAGTTATAAGACTAACTCCAAATGTTTTATTAAGATAATCCTAAATGTAATCTAATACCTAAAGTTAACATATATTTTATAAATCAAAAGTAAACTATATTTAAAAGTTCTTTGGGGCCAGGCATTTGATGCAGCAACTGAGACACACTTAGGATGCCTGTGTCCCATATCTGAATGCCTGGATTGGAGTCTAGCAACACTCCTGATTCTAGCATCTTGCAAATGCACACCATGGGAGTCAGAAGGTGATGGCTCGAATAGTTGGATTCCCGCTGCCCACATGGAGACCTGGATGGAGTTCCCAGTTCCTGGCCTTGGCCTGGCACAGCCCTGATTGTTACAGGAATTTGTGGAGGGAACCAGAAGATGGAAGATCTATCTATCTATCTATCTATCTATCCATCCATCTATCTATCTATCTACATCTTTCTGTATGTCTCTACTTCTCTCTTTCTCTCTAACTCTGCCTTTCAAATAAATAAATTAGTAAATAAAGATGCATTGGCTTGCTGCCTATAAGAAATACACCTCACCAGCAAAGATACACGCAGACTGAAAGTGAAAGGATGGGAAAAATTATTTCAGGATAACAGAAAGCAAAATGTGAACAGGAGTAGCCATCCTGATATCAGACAAAATAGACTTCAACACAAAAACTGTTAAAAGGGAATGAATGACATTATGTAATGATTAACAGATTGATTCATTAGGAAGATGTGACTATAATAAATGTATATGCACCCAATGCTAGGACATCTGACTATTTAAAACAAATGTTAATGGATCTAAAGGGAGAAATAAGATCTGATACAGTAATAATGGGAGATTTCAACACATCACTTCCAGCAATGGATTCGTCAACTACACAAAAAAGTCAACAAAGAAACAATAGAGTTAATCTATAATATGGGCAAAATGGACCTATCATCTGCAAAACGCTTCAATCCACAAATATAGAATATGTATTCTTTTCATCAGTGCATGGAACTTCCTCTAGGATAAACCTTATGCTAGGCCATAAAACAAGTCTCAACAAATTCAAAAAAATTGAAATATACTATATTGCTGTGGATTCATTCTGAGAGGAGGAGTGTGGTGGGGGCAAGAGGTGCAGAGTCATCATACAAACATCGGGAGTCGTGTGAAAGCGGGCTATAGGAAAGCAACTTGCAGACTCATTTATTTCAGTTGGTGCAGCAGCTTATATAGCTGAGGCAGCCAATCCAGTCAGGGGGAAGTTTATGCCATAACCAATCACTGCCTGTTGCCAGGCAGGCTCCTTTGCCAGGTGTGTTCTGAAGCCATTCCTGAGTAACTGACACTAGCTTGCCAGCGGCCATCTTGGCATGGCCTTCTCATTCCACATTTCCCCCTTTTCATTTATTTTTGAGCAACGGGAGGCATGATCCTTGGCCATACCATTGTTGACCCCATTTCCATGTGGTTTCCTCATATGACTTGCCTGTCTTAGGTCGTCTCCCAGGAGATCTTACCTGTCTTTGACTAACCAGCCCTCAAAACATGATACCACAGGAGTGCTTGCTCAGATGGGGGTAGGAATGAGGAACAATGGTAATCAGGAATGGCATGACCTCACACAGTCTGTTGGCTGTTCGAATGCCTGACCATAGCTAAGTGGGATATAAAGCAGTAACAGATATGGCTGTGGGCAGTTCCTCCGGACAGCATAATAGGGCAGCAGCTTGACAATTGGTAACAGGTGCATCCACTAACAAGGCAGACTCTCAGTCTTGTTCAGCTGGTTCTAGTTGACTGTCAGTTGCCTGCTTGATGTTTCTGGCTGGTACCCAAATGGGCTGTCCCATATTTTCTGGAAAGACACAAGAATATCGTCGGCCCTTGGATAGCAGAAGCTTTTTTATGGGTGTTGGAATCCAGGATCTGAATTGTTGTCTGCTCCTACATTAACAGCAAACATGCAAGTGGGATGGGGTCTAGTGGCTGCCCTGGGGTGTGCAGGGACTGCCACAAATGTGGGGATCCTCACTATGTGAGAATGGGATGACCTCACATGGATTATTGCCTCAAGGTCGTCTAAGTTCATCCCACAGATATTTGGGGGGTGACTGACTAGGTATTGCTGTGTTGCCTATTGTCATGTCATTTTCACTGTCGGAGCTCTCTCTCCCAAAGTCATCAACTGTTACCTGTGAAGCAGCAGCCTAGAGTGACAGGCTCTTATCACTCACAGATTCATTATGTTTGGTAATTTGTGTGGGTTTCTGAGAGGGGGGTATTTTCCAATGTTTGAGTGCTTAAAAGCAGCATGCCATACCAACTCTAGCCAAAGGAAAGACACCCACAGCACCACTGCCATAACAAAACAAATTCCTAGCACCTCAGTGGCTGATGGCATTATGCAGGGTGTTCCCTACATTAGATAAACAGACCGTGGTGTATCAGATTGTAAGTATGTCCTATGCTTATTGGGGGACTTCCTTGATTCTTTAGGTCAAGGTCATATGTCCACACAGTGTCTCCAGAGCGTCACCTCTCTTGAGTGAGGGAACATGACTTGGTTCCAAATTCTGAGATGATCAGTCCCTTATGTGAATTTGCCAGGCACACTGAAAGTCAAAGGAGAATCCGAGAAGTAGCATTATACTTCTGGGTGGTGTGTGCCTAACCTGGGGTCACTTCGACTGAGGACAAGGACAAGGAAAGTGGTGTAGGAGGGGGTTCTGTGCTCATCATTACAGAACTGAACAGCACATAAAACACTGAGGGGCATACTTGCCAAAATCAAGGGGGAACCTCACCAAGTCCAACACACTGTCTCTATCTCAGTCACGTTGGGCACCAGATGTTGAGGTTGATTTGTTCTGAGAGGATGAGCACAGTGGGGGCAAGAGGTGCAGAGTCACCACACAGATACTGGGAGTCAGGTGAAAGCAGGCTAGAGGCGAGCAGCTCACAGACTGTATTATTTTAGTTGCTGCAGCAGCTTGTATAGCCAAGGCAGCCAATCTGGTCAAGGGGCGGTTTATGCCATAACCAATCACTGCCTGTTGCCAGGCAGGCTCCTTTGCCAGGTGGGTTCTGAAGCCATTCCTGAGTAACTGACACTAGCTTGCCAGGGGCCATCTTGGCAACACCTTCTCATTCCACAATACTATGTATATTTTCAGACCAGAGTGGAATGAATCTGGAAATTAACAACATAAGAAACTCTAAAAAGTATGCAAACACAGGTAGACTGAACAACATGCTCTTGAATGAACAGTGAGTCATAGAAGAAATTAGAAGAAAGGGAAATCAAAACACTCCTAGAAATGAATATATGTGACAAAAAAACTAATGGAATACAAAACTTATAGAAAATAGCAAAAGCAGTGTTGAGAGGGAAATTTACAGCAATTAGTGTCAACATCAAGAGATTGGAAAAGCATCAGATAAATGATCTAATAATGCATCTCAAGGACCAAGAAAAACAAGAAAAAGCCAAACTCCAAATTAGTAGAAGTAAATAAATAATAAAAATTAGGTAAGAGGCTGGTGCTGTGGCTCAATAGGCTAAATTCTCTGCCTGCAGCGCCGGCACACCAGGTTCTAGTCCCGGTTGGGGCGCCAGATTCTGTCCCGGTTGCCCCTCTTCCAGTCCAGCTCTCTGCTGTGGCCTGGGAGTGCAGTGGAGGATGGCCCAAGTCCTTGGGTCCTGCACCCACATGGGAGACCAGGAGAAGCACCTGGCTCCTGCCTTTGGATCAGTGCGGTGCACCGGCCGCAGTGCGCTGGCCACAGCGGCCATTGGAGGGTAAACCAACAGTAAAAGAAGACCTTTCTCTTTCTCTCTCTCTCTCTCTCTCTCTCTCTCTCACTGTCCACTCTGCCTGTCAAAAAAAAAGTTAAAAAAATTAGGTAAGAAATAAACAAAATTAAAGCAAAAATACAAAAGATCAATTAAATGAAGTGCTGTTTATTGAAAAAAATGAACAAAATTGAGACACCATTGATCAACTAACCAAAGTTGGGGGAGAATATCCAAATCAATAAAATCAGAGATGAAAAAGGAGATGTTACAATGCATACTGTACAGATGATACAGTGTATAAAAAGAATCATGAGTAATTGCTATAAACAGCTATATGTCAACAAACTGGGCATCTAGAAGAAACAGATAGATTTGTGGATACATATAATTAATCTACCAAAATTAAGTCCTGAAGACATGGAAAACCTGAATAGACCAATAACAGAGACAGAGATTATATGTGTAAAAAAGACCCTGCCAACAAATACAATCCCAGGACAAGATGACTACACTGCTGAATTCTACCAGACATTTAAAGGAGAACTAATTCTAATTCTTCTCAAGCTATTCAAAACAATAGAAAGTGAGGGAACCCTCCCAAACTCCTTCTATGAGACTAGTATCACCTTAACCCCAAAACAAGAAAAAGGTACAACAAAAACAGAGAACATAAACCATATCCCTGATGATTGTAGATGCAAAAATCCTTAACAAAATACTAGCTAATGGGGTGCAACAGCACATCAGAAATATCATTCACCTGAACCAAGTGGAATTTATCCCTGGTGTGCAGGAATGGTTCTACATACCCAAATCAATAAATCGGATACATACATTAACAAACTGAGGAATAAATATTATATGATTATCTCTATAGATGCAGAGAAAGCATGTATTAAATATAGCATCCTTTCATGATAAAAATATTAAGCAAATTGGGTATAAAATAGGCATTTCTCAACATGATCAAGACAATATATGCCAAACCCGCACTCAGAATCATGTTGAATGAGGAAAAGCTGAAAATATTTTCACTAAGATCTGGAATCAGAAAAAGTTGCTCACTTTCACCATTGCTATTCAGTATGCTTCTGGAAGTTTCAGTCAGAGCCATTGGGCAAGAAAATCAAGTCAAAGGGATACAAATTGGAAATGAGAAAGTAAAATCATTCCTGTTTGCAGATGACATCCTATATATAAGGAAACAAAAATACTCCACTAAGAGATTACTGGAGCTCATAAGAGAGCATGCTAAAATTGCAGGATCTAAAATCAACACACAAAAATCAGTATACTTTGTATACATAGACAATGCCATGGCTCAGAAAAAATTTCAAAAAGCTACACAAAATGATCTTGGAATAAATGTAAGCATGGTTGTGAAAGAGTTCTACAGTGAAAATTTCAAAACATTAAAGAAAGAAATAGAAGAAGACACAAAAAAGGATGCATTCTCTTTGTGGATTGGAAGATTTATAGCATCAAAATATCATCATGCAAAGCAATTTAGAGATTCAATGCAATCTCAAAATTCCAAGGTCATTCTTCTCAGATCTAGAAAAAATAATGCTAAAATTCATATGGAAACATAAGACACCCAAAAAGATAAACCAATCTTAAGCAACAAAAACAAACCTGGAGGCATCACAATACCAGATGTGAAGATATACTACAGAGAAGTATAATCAAAACAGTCAGGTACAGGGGGAAAAAGACACGTAGAACAATGGAACAGAACAGAAATCCCAGAAATCAATCCATGCAGCTTCTACCAACTAATCTTTGACATAGGAGCTAAAATCAACCCCTGGAGAAAGTATAGTCTCTTCAACAAATGCTGTTAGGAAAATTGGATATATTCATACATAATTGAGAAACAAGACATCTACCTTAACCTTATACTAAATAAACTCATAATGGATCAAGGATCTTAACTTAGAACCTTATACTATAAAATTCTGCAGGAAAATATCAGAGAAAGCCTGCAAGACATTGGCATAAGCAAAGACTTCTTGGAAAGACCCCAGAAACACAGACAATAAAAGCAAAAGTTGACAACTGGGATTATATCAAATTAAGAAGCTTCTGTACTGCAAAGGAAACACTCAATAAAATGAAGAGGCAACTGTCAGAATGAGAGAAAATGTTGCAAACTATGCAGCTGATAAAGAATTAATATCCAGGCTCTATAAAGAGCTCAAGAGACTCAACAACAGTACAACAAAAAATGCAGCTAACTGTAGGCAAAGGACATGAATAATTATTTTTAAAAGGATGAAATACAAATGGCAGACACATTTGAAAAAACTCTCAGGATCACTACCATCAAAGAAATGCAAATAAAAATCACAATGAGGTTTCACTTCACCTCAGTAAAATTGAAAAATAGCAATCCAAAAATAAAAAAGTAAATGTTTGTGAAGCTGTGGAAGGAAAAAGTACCATAAACACTGTTGGTGGGAGTGCAAATTAATACAACCATTATGGAAGACAATAGTGAGAGTTCTCAGTGATCTGTAAATAGATTTACCATATGACTCAACCATCCCAAACAGTAGGAATTTACCCAAACAAGATGAAATCAGCATGTGAAAAAGCTATTTGCACCCCGAGGTTTATTTCAGCTCCTTTTACAAGTACTAAGCAATGGCATCAATCAAAATGTCTATTAACTGATTACTACATAAAGAAAATGTGGTATATACACACTATGGAATACTACTCAGTCACAAAAAGAATGATATGTTTATTTGAAAGGCAGAATGATTGAAAGGGAAAGACAAAGAGAGAAAGGGATCTTTCACTCCCTAAATGTCCACAATAGCAAGGGCTGGGCCAGCCCAAAGCCAGGAGACTGGAACTCCATTTATGTATCCCAGTTGGGTGGAAAGGGTACAACTACTTCAGCCATTTATAATGCTTTTTCAAGAGCATTAGTCAGGTGTTGGGTCAGAATTAGAGCAGCCAGAACTCAAATCAGTTCTCCAATATGGGATGCCAGCATCATAGGCAGCGGCTTACCCCTCTGTACCACGATGATGGCCCCAAAAATAAAGATTTAAGGGCAGACTCAACGCACCAGCGCTGGAACGCGAGGTGAGCCGAACCTCCATAGCCCGAAATACCAGCAGGCAAGCGGAAAGAGGAGGCTAGAGGGAACGAGGCTTGAAACTCCGTGGGGAAAAGTTCACCAGGCTAACTAGAAGAGAGAGAAAAAAAATTTAAAAAGTGACTGATACGGACACAAGTTTCTCTCCGCTCACCTCTCAAAGGCGAGCAAGACAGAGCAGGCGCCATTTTGGACATACGTCATAAGCAGGGCGACCTCAGGTCTGCACCAGCCCTGAGCCTAGCAGAAAAACCTGACTCTGTGGGGAGGGGTGAAATAACAGGAGATTAGCATCTAACTTGGCAACCCAGTGGGAGACTGCAGGAGAATTGGAGCCCACACTGAGGGCAGCAGAGATTCCCTGTGTGGTCCTTGGGAAAGAGCTTCCGATCTCTGGCTCCTGTGGGTATATCATTTGCCTGCTAACTACCTCCAATTACGTTCAGCTGTGCGGAATTACTTCCCTTTTAAATCAAAAAAAGAAAGAGAGATTTACCACACCTAACCTGGGAGTGTCATCCTTGACACACCCTCAACCCTGAGGAACCAAACACAGCTCTCAGTCCACACTCATCTCAAGCCTCTAAGGCTCCACTGAAAGCAGACAGTCCACTTAATATAGAGCCATAGTGTAACAAGAAAAAACACCACAGTGAAGAAACCAAATATCTCCAACATGCCAAACAACAAACGCAAAAACCAAGCTAACAAGAACAAGGAAGAAACTATGACGCCCCCAAATGAAAAAGACACCCCAATTCAAGATTATGAAGATGATGAGATCGAAGAAATGCAAGAAGCGGATCTCAAAAAATTGATAAGAACATTAAGAAGTTCTCAAAAACAAATTCTTGAACTACAGAAATCCTTCATGGACAAGATAGAAAATCTCTCTCGTGAAAGTGAAATATTAAGGAGGAATCAAAATGAAATGAAACAACTAGTGGAACAAGAAACTCTGATAGTGACTAGAAATCATAATGAAATGAAGAGTTCAATAGATCAAATGACAAACACATTAGAGAGCCTTAAAAACAGAATGGGCAAAGCAGAAGAGAGAATATCAGACTTAGAAGACAGAGAACAGGAAAGGAAACAGGCAAACCAAAGAAAAGAAGAAGAAATTAGAAATCTAAAAAATATTGTCGGGAATCTACAGGATACTATTAAAAAACCCAACATTCGGGTTCTAGGAGTTCCTGAAGGCATGGAGAGGGAGAAAGGATTAGAAGGCATTTTCAGTGAGATACTAGCAGAAAATTTCCCAGGTTTGGAGAAGGACAGAGGCATCTTAGTACAGGAAGCTTATAGAACCCCTAATAAACATGACCAAAAGAGATCCTCACCACGACATGTTGTAATCAAACTCACCACAGTGAAACATAAAGAAAAGATCCTAAAAAGTGCAAGAGAGAAACGTCAGATCACTCTTAGAGGATCTCCAATTAGACTCACAGCAGACTTCTCATCAGAAACCCTACAAGCTAGAAGGGAATGGCGAGACATAGCCCAGGTACTAAGAGAGAAAAACTGCCAGCCCAGAATACTATATCCTGCAAAGCTCTCATTTGTGAATGAAGGTGAAATTAAGACTTTTCATAGCAAACAGAAACTGAAAGAATTTGTTGCCACTCATCCTGCCCTGCAAAAGATGCTTAAAGATGTGTTTGGGCCCAACTGAAAAAATCAAAGGACCTATGTCTCTCATCTTATAGAGACACCAACTAATCAGTCTATTTGGAGTATATTAGAAGGACTGTCAAGATGTGATGTGGTACCAGACTTTAAGTTTCTATAATGGAAAATGCTATTAATACAAATGTTTGAGAATTAAAAAGTTTAATGATCTTGTGTTACTAGACATGATAGTTATCTTAATGAGAAAGCCCCAGAGGCCTAAAGGGTTAAATACTTGTAAAATCCTACAGGTGCTTTCAAAAATACTGTGAAGTAAGCAAGTGCCTCTTCTTGGTTGATGAGTTTATAATTTTAAACATGGCGACTTAAAGTCTTTTGTCATCCACAGTTATATATGATGTGCTGCTCATAAAACTAAAGCGTTGTTGGTTCTGTGTTTAGCTGTCCTCCTATAGGTTCCTAAGGACTTTTTCCAGCCACTTTTATTGTATTCAGTACTTTGGGATGGCTCTGTAAACAGATGAAGCCAATAATGTATTAACAGTACCAACTGAGAGAAAGTATGGTTAACTGAGGTTACTAAAAACAAAAAGCAATTCAAATCAATTGGCAATCTACAAAAAGAGTTAAAGATTTTAAAAGCTATTATTAAAATTGCTATATTGGTCTATTATGCTATATTATATGTGTGTACATATTGTATGTCCACATGGGGAAATTTTATTAAGCGTTTTATTTTAAATGGCTTATAGATAAGATTGTCCATAAATTTAAGCTGCTAAAATCAATCAAAGATACATTTTAATTTGTGGGACCTGAATCTGTGTATCATATGTTTTAGACTTGTTGGTAGAAAGAAACGAAAAACATTTTAGATGGTTGTGCTTAAGTTTACTGGCTAAACAAACTACACCATGTTAGATATTTAAGAGGTGTTTTCAAATACATGATTCTTAAAATTTATAGAAGGCATTGGACCTTCTGGTAAATGTTTTCTTAAGTTGTTATCTAATGGTTGAAACGGTTTGCTAAGTATTCATGTGATATTGCTATTGTCAGCAAGCGATCTAGGACTTGCTCCCTCATTTCTCTATTCTAAGCCCAACTTGTTCTTCATTTCTCTATTCTCCTCAAGGTAGGAAACTAATTCTATTATGAAGGAATCTGTAGGACGCACAATTTAATCTTTAGACCTTATAAAAGAGATGGCTAACATTTTTCTGCAATAGCATAGCCAAAATAAGAACTCAAATAATAATCTCATAGCTAGATTCACTTCGCCATCAGCCAAGTATACAGTAAGTAGAAAAAACCTCCCTTTCAGACCAAAGGGAAAGAAAAGTTTTAAAGTGAGAATATAATTTTCCTCATGGGCATTGTCTACCTTAGAAAAACTACTACAGAACATGCCTGTGACTATAGACTTGTAGTTCAGGCCACCGAAGATTAGAGATGGGACACGGGCACTCCCTTGACTTGCATCCTCTGGTCTGCTTTAACACAAACCAGGAGGAAAAGAAAGCTCGGCATCAGAAGCAATGGGTGGCAGGCCTATTAATGGCTGATCTGTACAGTGATCTGCTCTCAAGGAGACCCCACAGGCCAGTCCACTGCAGTGGCTTTCAATGTGGTAAGCCTGGGCTTCAGCAGAAGTCAGCTTGTGAAGAGCCCTGGCAGCTCTGCCAAGAGTTGGATCACTGGAAATGGACCTGCCCTGGAGTCGAAGGATGCCCAGGTCAGAGCCACAGATCTTATTGGCTCTAAGCTGAAAAGCCCTTCACTCAGCCCAACTTCCAAAGTGACCACTGCAGCTGAGGGGATGGTCAAGTAGGGTCAGCAACATTGCAGGCAGAACTGTAAATTTCTTGTTAGAGATGCCCCCTGCCTTTACCTGGCCAGCTCTCCTCCCAGGCCAGCCAAGTAATGAAAGTCAACAGAGTGCCTTCCCCTAGGAGGTTCACACCTCCCTTAGGATATACCCCATGTGAAGAGATAGATAGGTCTGGGCCTCTGAATTTACAAGGCCTAAAGCCCACCAGATTATTATCAAGCCCCTTCTATCAGGTTCTATTTGCCTCTCAATCAGAAAACTTAATTGTAGCTTAGACAGCACCTTTCTTAGCTCCTCTAATAATGACTCTGTCTTTTGTTCTAGGCCCTGTCTAGTGCACTTGGGCCTCATTCCTTTGTAATCATAACCTCTACTCTACCACCAATGGCTCTACTCCCAACCTGTGTGTACTGATGGTCCTCTTCCCCACTTAATGCTGTAGAATTGTTCAGACCTGGTAAATGCCACTCTTAGGATCATTGGTTACTATCCTTACCCTGTCTTTTATGACCTTGTCTAAATATGATCAGAGTCGGCAAACTTGGAAGGCTTCCATAGCCTTGGCAACTCATGACGACAGCCTAGGATGGTTACTGGCGCCATAAACTAGAGTGTCAATTTGTTGGGTCAACAACAGGAGCCACTGTGCACTTGCTCCTCATGTGGGATCTCTGTCCTTAATGTGCTGTACATTTTGATTTGATGCTATAACTAGTACTCAAACAGTATGTTTCACTTTGTGTTTCTATGTGGGTACAAACTGTTGAAATCTTTATACTAAATTGATCTTCTGTGTATGGGGAGAATCGAGAATGAATCTTGATGCAAATGGAAGGGGAGAGGGAGCGGGAGAGGGGAGGGTTGTGGGTGGGAGGGAAGTTATGGGAGGGGGAAGCCATTGTAATCCATAAGCTGTACACTGGAAATTTATATTCATTAAATAAAAGTTAAAAAAAAAGAAAAAAAAAGATTTAAAAGGTTCATTGAAGTGGAAAGGAAGAATTACATATGTTGGCAAGTGTAGACTCAGGAATTAGAGTACATATATTTACAAACCCATCAGCTCACTTACTAGCTTGAGAAATCTGGGTATGTATTTTCTGTAGTAACATTATAAAATATTGTAAAAAATTAACATGCAATGGAACAAAGTAAAATGATGTGTGCCTCCTTTATACATAGTAGCCAGTGAAGACAATAAATATTGATGGTGAGACCAGAGCACTATTCAGACGAAGTTATGCAAGGATCCATGGGGAGAGTATTCAAAAGGAGAGAGCATATAGGTTCAAGGCAAGAGCAACCCATGAGTTCTAAGAATAGCAAGCTGTTCATCCTGTTCAGAGCAAGCAGAGGTTAAAGTAAGCGGGAGAAGATGAGACATCAGCTCAAGGCAGGGATTTACTGGCCAAAGGTTGGCTCTAAGGTGCCAATGTCGTGGCATGATGGGGCAAGCCACTTGCAATATCAGAATCCCATAAAGGAGCGTAATTTGAGTCCCAGCTGCTCTGCTTCCAATCCATCTTCCTTCCTTCTAATGTGCCTGGAAAGGCAGCTATAAATGGTATATGTACTTGGGCTCCTGGCAATCTGGCTCCTGGTTTCATCCTGGCTAAGACTGGGATGTTGAAGCCATCTGGGGAGTGAACCAGTGGATGGAAGATCTCTCTCTGCCTTTCAAATGAATAAATAAATACTTTAAAGGCTGTTTGTAGTTCTAAATATAATGTATGACTCTTGGAAGAGTCTGCATATGTTCTGGCTGTATTAACTCTGGCTGTTTTATGAAGTAGAGATATTGGGTCAAGTATCAGAGGAATGAGCTGGGGTTAGGTGACAAAAGAAGACCGAAAGGCCCATAGTCAGAGTGATAATAATATTAATATAATTCACTGAAGAATGTATGAAGGAACTTCATAAAGTTCATGGACAGCATGTACTATCTTTCTATTCCTTTTTCCATGAACATTTTAAAACTCCTTCATATTTGTGCCTGTGAAGAAAAAGACTATTCAAGTAACTTCTAGAATAGCAATTAGGTGAATAGCTTTGTTATTACTAAAATGGGGAAAACTAAAGGAGGAACCAATATTTTGGACATGTCAGTACAGTAATCTACAATTATGTTGTAATTGTAAGTGAAAATATCCATTGAGTGTTGCATAGGATCACTAACACAGTTTAGATATATATTGAGCCCTGAACGTACCAACATTCAGAGATTGGTGAGAGGAAAGTGAATTTCAGACAACAATGAAACTGTTGCAGGAGGTGAGGTAAAAAGGAAACCACAAGAGTGGGAGGTCCACAAGGACATGTAAAGCTCAATTTCCAGGATGGCATGGTGGTCAATCCAATCAAATGATGCTGAGAGATTAAGATGATCTCTCAGAAATATGGAGGTCATTGCTGATGAGCACATTACAATTAAATGGTGAGAACGAGAGGCTGACTTGAGAACACAGGAGATGAGAAACAAAGTATACACAGACATCACTGTTGAGGAACATTACTAATGAAGTAAAAATAGTTGTAAGGGAAACAGCTAAAAAGGAAATAGAGTCAATGAAATCAATTTTGAAGGGGAAGATATGATTGTACACTCTCTATTGTCTAAGGAGGACTTTTTAAATTAAACAAGGTTGAAATTCAACCTCCTCCATAAACAAATCCTCCCAGATCTATGATGGACTTTCCAAAGGGCAGCATTCCAAGAAATTAGATATTTCCCTTGGATTTAAAATGTGGACAGTGGGATTCCATTTAAAAAATAATGATAGATTTCTTCTTTGACTGTTTTTGGAGGGTCAAGTGGAATGATATTTATAAATCAAATTAAAGAACTTGAGAATTTTATTTTTATATTCCAGAATAAAAAATAATGAAAAATTAATTATTTGGCATAGTTGTAGTCTGTCATACTTGTTTCTATAAAATACAATAAATTTTCATTCAAAGAGTAGTAGTGAATCAGATACTTTGACTCATAAAAAGACTTATCTTTTGGAAATATGAAAAATTCAACTGGGAATTTTTCCTAGCTGTATGCCAAAATTGTCTTTTACATAACAACGCAATGAACTGAGTTTCACTAATACCAACTAAATGTGTTTTTAATGATGTTATAATAAACCTAAAATCTTGAGAGAAGAGTGATACTGTCAAAATATAATTGTTTCAGATGCAATGTTTACTTGCAGATACATGGCTTACTTTCACCTTGGCATTTATCTAATAAAAGGAAGAGACACATCCATGGTAAAAGTTCTGTTATCATTATCTCTGATTTTAATCAGAAGCATCTGCTTGGAAGTTCATTCCCCCTCCATAGAGAAGAAAATGGGGCCATTTCAAGAACCAGTAAAAGCAATTCAGAGTGAGACAGGCTGGAGCTCCCATCAGAATCATCTGGCTCTGGATGTCAGACATGCTGAAGGAAGCACCTGTTTCACACATTTGCAATGCTGCTTTCCAGAGAGTCTGCCGAGACCTCTATCGAGTGCATTGCCCAGAAGGGAATTCAGTGTGACATTTCACTCCACAAGCTTCTCAAATACATCAGTCAAAGAAATGAAGAAATGTTTATATGATGAGGATGCAAAGAACAAAACAGAATGAAACTCTGGATTTCTCATTTCCAGCAATGGACCCTTGAGAACAGAGGTAAATTCACACCTGAATCCTGTGTGAGAGGATGGCCTTGAGCAGTTCTAGCAAGCATGCCACTCAGGATGATGCTGAGACTAGAGGTACTATCTGCATCATTACTGTATAGTCAGTTTTCTTGACTTGGGACCAGCCTTTAAATCCTTTTTGGTTACTGTCCCCGTCCTCACACCCAGAACCTCATTCCTTTAATACTCAGTCTCTTCTCTGTATGGCACATCAGGACTTCTTCATTTTTTTTAAATTTTAAGATTTATTTATATATTTAAAAGTCAGAGTTACAGAGTGAAAAGGAAAGAGAGGCCGGCGGCACAGCTCACTAGGCTAATCCTCCGCCTGCAGCGCTGGCACCCTGGGTTCTAGTCCCGGTTGGGGCGCTGGATTCTGTTCCGGTTACTCCTCTTTCAGTCCAGCTCTCTGCTGTGGCCTGGAAGTGCAGTGGAGGATGGCCCAAATGCTTGGGCCCTGCACCTGCATGGGAGACCAGGAGGAAGCACCTGGCTCCTGGCTTCGGATTGGCACAGCACGCCGGCCGCAACACACCAGACATAGCGGCCACTTGGGGGGTGACCAATGGAAAAAGGAAGACCTTTCTCTCTGTCTCTCTCTCTCACTGTCTAAACTCTGCCTGTCAAAAAAAAAAAAAAGAGAGAGAGAGAGAGAAAATATTCCATCCATTGGTTCACTTCCCAGATTACCGTAATGGCCAATACTGGGCCAAACTGAAACCAGGAGCTTCAAACTCCATCTGGGTTTCCCACATGGATGGCAGCAGCCAAAATACTTGGGGCATATCCTGCTGTCTCCCCAGACCATTAGCAGAGAGCTGCTTAGGAAGTGGAACAGCCAGGACACGAATAGGGACCCATACAGGATGTTGGCATCAAGGCATCAACTTTACTCACTATGCCACAATGGCGACTCCTACTTCACTTTTTTTCAATCTTAAAGCCAGAGTTACAGAGGGAGGGAGAGAGACAGAGAGAGAGAGACAGAGACAGAATCTTCCATCTACTTGTTCACTCCCCAAATGGCTACAATGGCTAGAGCTGGGCCAGATCAAAGCCAAGAGCCAGGAGCTTCATCTAGGTCTTCCACGTAAGTGCAAGGGCCCAAGTTCTCCTGCTGCTTTTCCAGGTACATTACAAAGGAGTTGAATCAAAAGTGGAATAGCTGGGAAACCAATCAGTGCCCATTTGTGTTGCCAGCAGAGCTAGGAGCAGCTTAACCTGCTAAACCAAAGCATCAGCCATCCTTCACTTCATTTTTTAAAAATTACCTAAAATCCTATCTCTGGACCTACAGAGATGCAGAGGCCATGTTTTATAACATAAATTGCCATTTCCTTCCTCGACCTCTTCTCTCACCATGGCCTTGTAGGTATGATTTTGGTGTGACTCAGCTCTGGGTCCTCCTTAAGCTATGATGGTGCCTGGCTTGAAAACATAAATGCAACCAATCCAACATCTCTTTTTTTTATTTAGAATTGAAAAGTCAGTCCAGGAGACTGAAAGAGCCTTTTGAGGAAGGCTGTGAGGTAAAGTCAGAGACATGAATGAACCCAACTGTGTTAAATTCTCAGGCATGAACAAAGAGGAGTATGCAGAGGACACCAGTCAGTCAAGGAAAAACAGGGCTCATGGGCCAAGGAAAGCACGCGCAGGCATCCATGTCCATCCTGAGGGAGAGCTGCCTCAAGTCCCGGGAATTAGCTTCCCTGGACATCAGCTCTACTGTAGTTCTGGTTCTTAGGTTTCCATTTGATTTTGCTTCTCTCACCATTTACTTCCAGTGACTTCAGTGGATTTCATACCTGAGGGTGGGGTGGGAAGAATCTAAGTAGAAGATAGTTAGCATTGCAGGCATGTGTGTGAGGTTGGGTAATCCTTCATGGGTTTCCAAGAATCGAATTCTTTCTCCATGATTGGAGGCTGTTTTTACCACTAAAGGATGTCCATCCAGTCACATATCTTCACGATTCTGTATCAACATAAATTCCAGAATATCAGCCTAATAAAATGAACCAGAGGTCTTCTAGGGTCACCTGCATCAAATTTTGTGGTAGAGTTCTTTCTTCAATCTTACAAAGAACCCTTTCATATAAACTAATGTCCAGACATACATGCTTGAATTGAACACTTGGGTTCCCCTGCAAACTCCCCTCTCAAATTAAGAAACCCTAAGTGTCCCAATAACTCCATTCTGAAAGCAATTTATCTGTCATTTTACACATGGAGGGTGAAGGATTCAAGCATCCAAACAATGCTTTATGGAAACTTGATATTGAGGCTTAATCAGGTACCATTTGTAATTCCTGGCTATGTTTTATTTTTTCTTTTTTTACAGGCAGAGTGGACAGTGAGAGAGAGAAAGACAGAGAGAAATGTCTTCCTTTTTCCGTTGGTTCACCCTCCAATGGCTTCTGCGGCTGGTGCGCTGTGGCCGGCACATCACGCTGATCCAAAGCCAGGAGCCAGGTGCTTCTCCTGGTCTCCCATGCAGGTGCAGGGCCCAAGGACTTGGGCCATCCTCCACTGTACTCCTGGGCCACAGCAGAGAGCTGGACTGGAAGAGGAGCAACCGGGACAGAATCCGGTGCCCCGACCAGGACTAGAACCCAGGGTGCCGGCGCCACAGGCGGAGGATTAGCCTATTGAGTCAAGACACCAGCCTGCTGGCTATGTTATAACAATATTCAAAATTCTTTTATCACTTTTTATTTGTTCTTTGGGTATTCTTATGAAATTTTCCAGCATCATAAGTTTCAAAATACCCTAACATTGGAGCATTCATTTAAACAAATATTTCATATTTTGTAGCATTTTTTAATGCAATGCATTTAAATCTTAGCCAAAATGCACTACTTTGGGGCATTAGCCCAAAGACTAAACTTTACAGAGCTGTGGAATGTTAAAGAATTCCTGAGGTCAAAATTTCAAGCTGAATAATGAAAAGGTCTCTATATTTGCATAACTTAAATATAGCATATCTTTGTAAAGGTATCAAGAAAACTAAAAGTGAGGTGCAGATTATACAAGAAGTGCGATTTTCCTCAACAGTCAAGACAAGGGCTATTCAAAGTCATTGCATCTTGAAGTTAATTTTATTTTTTTTTAGAAACTTAATTAACTTTAAAGAAGTACCCAAGAATGATACATCTTTTTCAAGCACTTAGACATAATTATAATACAACTCTTTTTGTTGTTGTTGTTGTTGTTGTTACTGTTTTCAGAAAAATTGTTGAACTCTTTACTTCTCTAGGGGAGAACGGAACTAGGAACTAGGGATGGGATAGGGAGGAGGAAAGGCATGGAAGTGTGGGTGGGAGGGTGGGTATGGTGGGAAGAATCACTATATTCCTCAAGTTGTACTTATGAAATGCATGAAGCTTATATTCCTTAAATAAAAGGTTTCTTTGGGAAAAAAAAAGAAAAAAAGAAACCATTATTTTAGTAGTATCTCTTAAATGTGACTTATTTAATCTCAAAATATTGGTTTCAACCATGTCTTTCAAGCCATATTAACTGTAAAATCCATATATTCTGAAAACAAGGCCATGAGGAATGTATATAAATAAAATTTGTGAGAGAGAGCTCCCACTCACTGGTTCACTCCCCAAATGCTCAACAGAGTTGGGTTGGACCAGATTGAAGTTAGGAGTCAAAAACTTAATCCAAGTCTCCCACGTGATTAGCAGGAATGCAAGTATTTAAGCCACAACCACTGTGAGTCTACATTAGCAGAAAGTCAAATTGGAAGTGAACCCAGGACTTGATCCCAGGCACTCTGCTAGAGCATGTGGGTGTCCCAAGCAGTATCTTAACCGCTAGATGACACACCTGCTCTAATAATAACGATGGTATTAGAGGCTGACAAAGATACCAGTTGCCTTCATTGTCTCCTACCCTCTTTTCTCCTAGTAAAACAACCCCAATTTTATTCAGAGCAGCAATGTGCCTACATAAATGACTACGTTTCTAAAGTCCCTTTGATGTAGTGGTGACTAAGTTCAAGTCAAAACTGTTGCATCAGACGTCCTCCAAGAATGACTGCTTTAAAGAAAATTATCTGGGCTAGGAGGTGCCTATTTTGCTCTTCTTGTTTGCCCCTTCTTAATATGGCTGGAGATCTATAAGCATCTTGAATGACAAAGTGACCTAGTGAGTGGAAACAACGTAGATAAATTGCTATAGTGGTTCTTGACTGCGTACATCCAGACTTAATTTCCATACAAAATGAACTAACTTCTCTCTTACTCTGCTGGTATTTGATGTTTTTAATAATATAAAATTAAATCAAATCCTAACTGATTCAATAGCCTAACCTACATGATATCCTTCTAGAGTTATGGCATAGGAAGTCAGAAGAGAAAGTAAATGTGATAAATACTTTTGAAAAATAAAATGTGTATTTGTTTATCTCCTGTCTACACTGTTAGCTCTCACATTTTGATGGGCAGAGCTATTTAAGCATATTGTTGCCATTTGAATAAACAACAGCAAATGTTTCTCTATAAAATATGACAATTGTATGTCAAAAGAATGAAATCATATAAAAATTTACCCTGAAACAATTACTTCATATTTATGTTGTATGTGTAAGATTTAATTAACTGTAAAGTTGTCTGGAAGTAAATTTCTCCTTTACCCTTGGAAATCTTTAAAGAATCTGTATCTAGAACAATATGTATTTTTTTTTCTTCTGGATAGAAAGCAATACATGGATTGCTCCCTTCTGCTAAAGGAACAGCATGTAGGAAGTTCTTTCAGAACTATATTTTCATAAGTTTTATTGCATGGGTATTTCATGTATTTGAACTAAGAAACTCCAATCAATCAATTAATGCTTTTCATTTCAAACACAACTATCACCTTACAGAGAATGTTAAGAAATCCTTTCCTATTCTTTAACTATGAAAGACATTTGCATTAAGAGAGCAGGATTGTTATTTCCTTATAGCTCATCTATGCCTGCTGGTTATTCCCCAGCTAAAGTCATAATCTTGTTTGCAACATCATAATCATTTACCCAGCAAACAATCAGGGTGTCACTAACAAAGAATTATGACTTTAAGGTGGGGGATAAACTACTGGCTCAGAAGAACTCTGAGGAAATAAACATTGTTTTTATGCAAATGTAGCTAGTAATAAATAACAAGGGATGAAAATTATGATGAGACAGAATATCCTATAAAAACAGGTTTGGGGAGGCATAAATTGTATTTTTAAAATGTTTCCTCTGTGGAAACATGATGTACAGGGTGCTTGTAAGCACTGGTACAATTTTAGTATTTAAAACTGAATATACACATGGTAGAAGTTAAAACATATGGAAAATGTCTTGGAAAGATTTTTAATAAATTTAGAGACATAGCTGTTAACATAAACCAGCAGTATACATCATCCAATGAATTATACATCATTCAATTCATGTGTCCAATACATTGAGAGCATTCCTTACTTCTGGTATTAAGAGATTTTTGTGGATTATTTATGTAAATTTGCTCCTAAATTCATTCTTTGATCCAACATTAATTTGTATGTATATTCAATGATTGCCTCATAACTCAAAAAATGATAATAAGAAGCATGGCAAACCACTTTCCAGATCCCAAGTGTTTTCTGATTGTTTACTTCATTTGATTTCCACATTATTTGAGCCAAGTAAAGTCAGTATCTTTCTTCCCATTTTATAATGAAAAATTACATTCAAATAAATGGTGCTCCAACTATTAAATAATGTAACCTGACATCTTGAAAACAGACCCTGTGTTTCTCTCAATGTTTATATTATTGTATCCCCTTAGGGAAAATCGGGGTTAAAGGGGCTAATATGTTGGATCCTGCACATTCATTCATTCACTAACGTTCTCCCAGTCTGAGCTGCACATCTGCTAGCAGCTAAGCATTTCATCATGAAAAGAATGGAGCTAATCCATGTTTTGTCCAAACTTGTTGTCTAGTAGAGAGACATACCTTTGGCCAGTACCATGGCTCTCTTGGCTATTCCTCCACCTGTGGCACCAGCACCCTGGGTTCTAATCCCAGTTGGGGTGCTGGGTACTAGTCCCTGTTGCTCCTCTTCCAGTCCAGCTCTCTGCTGTGGCCCAGGAGGGCAGCGGAGGATGGCCCAAGTGCTTGGGTCCCTGCACCCACATGGGAGACTGGGAGGAAGTACCCGGCTCCTGGCTTCGGATTGGCGCAGCGCCGGCCATAGCGGCCATTAGGGGAGTGAACCAACGGAAGGAAGACCTTTCTCTCTGTCTCTCTGTCAATAACTTTCTCTCTGTTCTCTCTCTCACTGTCTAACTCTGTATGGCAAAAAAAAAAAAAAAAAAAGAAAGAAAGAAAGAAAGAAAAAAAGAAAAAGAGAGAGAGACCACACCTTCAAAACACACATACATTAGTAATATATGTGTAACAAAGGAAAAAGTAGAACACAATGTGAAATAAAAAGAGAAAAGAGAGAAGGGAAATTAATTTGTAGAGAAATTAAAGCCTTTTTGAGTACTAAAAAATGAGAAATAGCATGTTCCAAAAGCAGGAAAACATGAACATTGTTCAAGATTTTCAAAAAATAAAATTGGTGGGTAAGAAAGAACCAGGTTTTTTTCTGAATCAAGGTATTATTTAAAATATCTGAGTGCCCTACTGCAGCAATGATGCCATTTTGTAACATTCATTTGTTCAAGAAATGTTTTCTGTGCACTCCACATACGAGGCATAGCAAGTGGTCTTAAGGGAATCTGATGCCACTGGCCTGTTGCATGACACAGAGTGCACTAGACATGAAAGATTTCAGTGGTTTTTAATAAAAATTTTAAAGCTATCAAATACAATTTCATGTCAATTTTCACCCTCAATGTTTATGTACAGAACTGTGAAATTACAGAATCTCTTGTGGCTATCACAGTAATAGATAAGTCTGGGTATAATCCACCAACTCCCAACATGCTTAATGTAAAATTATGAGGTCATTTATCCCACAGTTGCTGGAGGCACACTGTACTAACTCGAGTGTCAGTAAAATGGCAGGGCTTCTTCTGGAAAAATCTGTAATGTTCTCAATTCCACAGGCAGAAGTAGGTGTGGGCTTTCAACAGCTATTTTAAGATTGAGAGAACACAATGAAGCTGCTTCGGGCAAAGGCTGTAATCTCATTGAGTTTTTATTTCCTCATTAGACTAATGGCAATAGAATTAAGGAACTTTTCTAAATGTGTGGTTATGGGAAGCAAATAGAGGCAGAAGGGGGTCTTCTCTGCTTTGCCACGAGCAACTCTCATGTTTGATTTCAACGTCCTATTGGAAGTCAAATGACAGAATTAGTGGCATGCTCCTTTCCTCAAGTTTTCCAGTATTGCACTGATGACTCTATTTAATTTTCATTTAAAAATTATTAAATTTTTAAAGGTACTTGCAGGGCCAGTGCTGTGACATAGCAGGTAAAGCTACAGCTTGCAGTGCTGCCATCCTAAATGGGCACATGTTTGAGTCCTGGCTGCTCCATTTCTGATCCAGCTCTCTGCTATGGCCTGGGAAAGCAGTAAAAGGTGGCCCAAGTCCTTGGGCCCCTACTCCTACATGGGAGATAAGGAAGAAGCTCCAGGCTCATGGCTTTGGATCGGCCCAGTTCTGGCTGTTGCAGCCTTTTGGGGAGTGAACCAGCAGATGGAAGACCTCTCTCTCTCTCTCTCTCTCTCTCTCTCTCTCTCTCTCTCTCTCTGCCTCTGCTTCTCTGTAACTCTACCTTTCAAATAATTAAATAAATTTTTTAAAAAAGGTATTGGCATTGTTAAAATCTTCTGAACCAGTGCACAAAAGACTCAAGATATAGCTGAATTTACAAAAGGAATAATAATGGTCCAATATAACCCTAAGAAGAATAGGATATGGCCTTGCACTTTGAGAGAAGTTCCCAAGTGTTGGGAATCATCCCCAAAGGAACATTTGCTTCTTGATAAGAAGGGAAAGCAAAGATGGTGTCTTAAAGCTAACAAGGGTAGACAGAGTCAAGAATACTGAAAACTGAACAGAAGTGCTAAAATAGAAAATCTATTATCACAACTTTTTTAAAAATTTTATTTATTTTAAAGTCACGATTACATAGAGAGAGGAGAGCGAGAGGGAGAGGGAGAGGGAGAGGGAGAGTGAGAGGGAAAAAGAGAGAGAGAGACAGAGAGAGAGGCCTTCCATCCTTCCATCTGCTGTTTCACTCCCCAATTGTCCTCAAAGGCAGAGCTGAAGTCAGGAGCCAGAAATTTCTTCCAGGTCTCCCACCAGGGTGCAGGGGCCCAAGGACTTGGGCCATCTTCTACTGTTTTTCCAGGCCATAGCAGAGAGCTGGATTGGAAGTGGAGCAGCCCAAACTTGAACTGGCACCCATATGGGATGCTAGCACTGCAGGCAATGGCTTTATCTACTATGCCACAGCATAGGTTCTCCCCAAAATCTTTTCTTATGTTAACCAATAAGCAGCTAATCCCCATTTTAACTACATTTGGTAAAACTCAGAAAATCATCAGTCTCATGAAAAGATGCCCAAATAGCTTTTGACACAAATGATGAAGATTCAAGGGGGACTGTTACTTTCTACGTAATTGTGACAGAAGAAGTATTAAGAGTAAGATAAAAATGAATGAATCACACTCTTTTAAAAGACATTTATTTCTTTTGCAACATTTTATTCTGATAATGACTGGGTTTTTTGATTTCTTATTGTCCACTTATGTTAATCACTTTCAATAAAGGCCCATTTGATATTAAATTACAGAGAAACAATATTGATCTCTTCATCATCATAGTCTATCCCATCAGCAAATGATGTGTGGGAATTCCAGTACAATTTATTGATGACCTTGAAAATGTACCAAAGACCAATCTACACTAAACAATCATCAATCTTTTATAACTGGTCACTATCCAGAATCAAAAAGGACAAGAGTGTTTGAACCCCAAGGTACAGTCATGCTGTGGTGAAACAGCCAGCCCTCCAGGATATTTTTCTGAGCAGTCAATAAATTCTGTAAGGGAAAATTGTGGTAAAATGACATAAAGTGACCACAAAACTAACTCCCTTCTGTCTTCTCCTGCTTTTTTTCTGCAGCCCTTGAATGCTATGATATAAACCCTTGAACATCCATCTGAGGATCCACTACTAGACAACACCAGCAAAATATTTTCCTGTGTATTATTATTATTATTGTTATTTTCCTGAGTAGACATAAGATTAACCATTGCATTGACCTTCCCAGAAAAAGGTGATTGGGATCTTTCCTGCATTTTACAAAACAGTATGACAAGTATTAAGTACACTTTATTTTGGGTCCTCATTTTTTCTTCTTGTATTAACTTTCAAAGCTACCAGAACGTCTATAAATGTCAAAACTTATAACAGAAAAAAAAATATTGCTACTACAGACCCCATTATCTTAACTCTTATTCCTTAAAATTCAGCAAATTTTACTAATATGACCTATACTATAGATTAGTATTTGTCATACATTATATAATTTGGAAGAAAAGCCCTTAAACTTGTAATTTCACTAACTTTTATTAGTTTGCAAGCCTTGAGACATTAATAATCAAAATCTCCAGCACCTAGACAGGTAATCAGTTGTTTGCTTTTTTCAGTTCTTTGCTTTCTTTGGGTAAAAAACAGAAAAGTAATGATCAAATGACCACTAAGTACTCTCCGACCATGGTAGTGTGATGACTTGTTGCTTATCAATCAAATCTTCCTCATCTGTACTGCTCTCAGAAAGTGACAGCGAAGACTGGACTGCAGTATCTTTTCCAGAAGACCTAGAAATACATTAAAGGATCAATATACAATATACAGAACCAGGTTTCAACTTTTCATTTATCTTCTAATCAATACAACATCCACTGACGTCGGGGGAGGCAGGCAGATGTGAGGGAGCTGTGTCAGACTGGGACCATAATTTCCAATGTGCCCAATATACCCAGCCTCCTTTTATTAAGAAATCCTTATCATTCTCCTTCTCCCAAGAAATGAAGCCACAGTGGAACCAAGGAGGGAAGATTTGATGGTCTCCTGTTGTGTCTTTCATAGGTGATTCAGAAGGCACTTCAGAATCTTACAGAGCCTTGGGGTCATCATTAACAACATTCATCATGACATTGGCTGTTTAATAGAATCCCCATGAATAGACTGTCAGATAAATCACCTCTTCTGTGTACAGTAAATTAGGACTATGTGGGTCCCCATTCAAGATACACCAATGCCAAAATTAATGGCAGCAATTGTTTGTTATTTTACTTTGTTGCATTTTATTATAGGGTGGGATTGGTAGAAGCTCTGGCTCTGAGGTATTGGGACATATTAGGAACACAGGTAGTGTGGGGGAACTGTAGAAGATCCTACAAAAGTCAAACTTGGGGGTCCTGCTTTATCTAGAGTTTCAGCCTATGTATGCCATTGAATAATGTAAAATACCTCTTCCTATGGTGGATATCACTGTTCTCTGTACTATTTTTAAGACCAACACAGGCTAAATCAGCCCATCAACTTTGAACTGCGGACCAGTGCAGATCTGTGATAAAATTCTCCCTGGTCCAAGAAAAGAAGAGAATGTAGGAGTAAGGTAGCAACTTTTTTGTGACTGAGTGAAATGATTTCCTCCTTCTGAAACATAGTGACGAACCTGATTTTAATTTTACTGCAATATTATATTTCAACCAAAAGAATTCACAATACAAGGGTCTATTATTTAATATTTATGTTAGATTTTCTAGAAAAAAAAAAAACCTCCTGTCTTCACAGAATTCTAGTATGTGAATAATAAACTGACATGCCTGCTTTTCTGAAGCATATATTAAGAAGACCTACATTCTTAATAAACTTATCAACATGCCCATTAGTACTAATAGGGGGAAAGAATGAAATGGTACAAGTTAATAATCCCTAGAATTTCAATAAAAAGTTTCTCACCATTATACCCTAAAAATGTACACACATTGGATAAACTTTTATTAATGCAAAATACTGAAATTTATTAGGTTTATTAATTCATGTAAGGCAACTGTTTTTCAGTATAAGAGAAAATACTGAAGGATTATGAAATTCCAAGTGCTTTTTCATTTTTATGATACATATCGTGCAGCAGACAACTCTTTCTTCATACTGAAATAACAACTTTGTAAGTCTTTTACTATAGCCTAATAATAGGTCAGCAAAGGACCCAAACTGGTCACAAAGAATGGCGACATAAAGTACACACGGGAGGACAATTTTCCTTTGTATAGTAAAGATAACTAGTTGGGCATTGTCAAAGTTTTACTATGCACTATATTTACATATAAACTACAGGCTTAACTTACCTCCAGTCCTCAACTCCACAGGGACCCCTCACTTGGGTGGTTGTAACACAGCCTGTGGAAGTCTGACTTAGATCCAGCAAAAGGCTGTTGAAGGCTGGTAACTCTTCTGAGGTTGGGCTGTAAAGTTTCTCTGAAGGATCTGAAATATTTTATTTCATGCACTGTCAACACATAAATTTGTGAAACAAATGCACAGTGTACAGTGCAGGAACAAACTACATTCCTCAATTTTCTGCTGTGTGCCGGTGGCAGAGCATGGGGGGACTTAGATCTGAGATTCCAGATGGGGGCATGGACAGCAAGTCACCACAGTCACACTGATTTTGAAATATGCATTACATTTCTGAAATGTGTCAAATGTCCTGAGAATTCACAAAATCTCAAAGGAAATCAATCAAGCGATCCTCTCTTATGTTGGAATATTGTGCAGCTCCTATGCTTGCCTGCATGTCAGAACCTCTCATGTCATCTCTCTCTCTTTTTTTCCTCTAAGAAGTAAAAGCTTTATCCCCACACAGTCTAATAGAAAGGTAAGCTTTGGCAAAGCTGCTCTTTCTTTTTTGGCTCTGTTACTCTGTTTGAAGTTAATAGTCATTTGCTTTTGCAAGAGCAGAATCCTTAAATGCGTCCCCTTTTCACAAAGCCAGTGAATGCTTTGGCCTAGGTATGGACAAACAGCCCAAATTAAAGAAAGTATTTAGGAAGACATATTTTATATATAAACTATTCATGTATGGAAATAAATGTTACTAAGGAGGACTTGTAGCCTAGCCATTAATATGCCCATATCCTACACACAGTAACCTAGGTTCAATCTATGGCTCTGAGTACTGACTCAAGCTTCCTGTTAATGCAGATCTTAGGAGTCAGTGGTGATGGCTCAAGTAAATGAGTTCCTGACACCCATGTAGGAGACCTAGATTGAGGTCCTGGCTTCTCACTTCTGTCAGCTGACCCTGTGGTCTGTAGCAGGTACTTGAGGAGGGACCCAGCAGATAGAAGATATACCTATTGGTTCTCTCTCTCTCTCTCTCTCTCATGCTCTCCACCCTAACTCCCCCATTCAAATTTTTAAAAATATTAAATTCATATTACTACAATAGAAAGGCTACAATGTCTTTCTCTTGCCATGGATGAAATTTAAGGGCCATCAAATTTATCTATAAGGTCACACTATTGCAACTTTTGAAACTGTTAAGATGACTAGATGGTATTCTTTCTCTCCTGCTCATGAAACTGTCAAGTACACATCCTCCTAGTCAGAAGGCTCAAACACCGAGATACATGCATTCTAATGCAACTGAACAGATTTTCCTCCCTTTTGTTCTTTTTTTTTCTTTCTTATTATTGATCAACTTGAGCAGTGATTCCCATGTAGAGAGGAATTTGTAGCCTCTATTAGACAGTTGAGTTCTAGCTAACTGAATGAACATAGAAAAAAATCAGAGAAGACAAATAGAATGAACCCGTTGTTGTAAAATTATTTATCCCTATATTATATTTCAGATTACCTTGAGAAATTATTAGGAGCAAAAGGAACATCACTTGATTTCAGGTGAGGGAAAACTCAAGGCAGTAAAAAAATAAGGCTGCTTGGCGCACAGCGGGCTAAAGCCCTGGCCTGAGGCTCCAGCATCCCATATGGGTGCCAGTTCTAGTCCCAGCTGCTCCACTTCCGATCCAGCTCTCTGCTATGCTACTTTATGTCCTGGAATAACAGCAGAAGATGGCCCTAGTCCTTGGGCCCCTACACCCACATGGGAGACCCAGAAGGATCTCCTGGCTCCTGGCTTCGGATCGGCGCAGCTCCAGCTGTTGCGGCCATCTGGGGAGTGAACCAGCAGATGGAAGACCTCTCTCTCTGTCTCTAACTCTCTCTGTAACTCTTTCAAATAAAATAAATCTTTAAAAAAAGGCTGCTTACAAAACCATATTGTAGGCTAGTGTTAAACCAAAAGGTGCACTGTACAGATGAGTCCTCTGATTTTTCTGATGCAAGGCCAGGTAAGAAAGGATTGAGATTTATATTAGAAAATTCTCCAGTTCTATTACTGGGAAGTTGGCTGATTGTTGAGGAATAGATTGAAGTTAAATTTTTTCTACTCCTGGAATAAATGTAGATTCTCTCAACACTGAGGAGTTTTTCAAACATAATAACAACCAAATAGATAAGGAGGGAGAGACAGATTGAATTCAGAGTTCTCAAACTCACTTGTAAAACTGAAGCCATTTAAAATGCATACATAAAAGTATATCTCAGAGAAAATAAACATCTACTTGAATTATTTTTTCAAAAAAAAGGAGAAAGGAAAGTCAAAGAATCAAGTAAAAACTTCCAAGAATGAAAATATATCAGATAAACTATTTCCCATTAAGGAACAACCTAAATACAATTTAAATACAAAACAAAACTATTAAAAAGATGCCTGGCAAAGCCACAAATCTATGCAGCCCAGTATTTAGAAGAATGTGTCATCCATGCACCCTGTAACCAGTGAGTCCCATTCCCAGACCCTCTATATGCTTAATCCCTGTTCCCCTCACAGAGAATTCTGCATTCCCCGTTCCCCTGGGTTACTCTGGCTGGGCCTTTTTATCCCTCCTTTCCTCTTCTCTCCGTGTTCTCATCCTTTTACCTACCGTCTGCCCATAGCTCTACTTCTTCAGTAGTCACAGTATTGATCTGAAGTGAGGATTTCAAATTATTGATATTATTATTTGGTGATAAAACTAAGAATGGTGGGTGAGTATTTTCTGGGTTTGTGCCTTGCCTCTGCTATAGACCAAAGAGAGACCACAGGTAGTCACCACATTGCCCCAAATCTTGTACTGAATCTGAAAAGGGAAAAATGAGAATAGTACCCCTACGATCACTTTCAAAGAGTAGTTCTTAAGATCAAATAAACTGGGGCCAGTGCTGTGGCATAGTGGGTAATGCCGCCACCTGCAGTGCCGGCATCCCATATGGGTGCTGGTTTAAGTCCCAGCTGCTCCACTTCCGATACAGCTCTCTGCTATGGCCCGGGAAAATAGTGGCAGATGGCCCAAGTCCTTGGGCCCCTGCACCCACATGGGAGACCCAGAAGAAGCTCCTGGCTCCTGGCTTCAGATAGGAACAGCTCTGGCCATTGTGGACATCTGGGGAGTGAACCAGTGGATGAAAGACTCTCTCTCTCTTTCTCTCTCTCTCTCTGTCTCTCTCTCTCTGACTCTCATATGGTGAACAGACAATAATGTAGTCAATGTAGGCATATTTGAATGGTGACTACAGATGCATTCTGCCTTTAATTGGCAACAAACAGCTATCTAATCAAGACATGAGAATCTTTCAAAATTGCCTTTTGGGGTAGGTATTTGACCAACTGGTCATGATGCCAGCATTGGGGGAAGCATTTGGGCTTGTAGTTAAGACACTGATTAGGATACCCAAACTCCATATCAAAAGTGCCTGGGTTCTGATGGAACAAAGACATAAGCCTCAGCCATTTTAGTTCCTTGCCTGAAGGTAAATCAAATTCCTCAATGGACTCCTTCACTCCTACATACCTTCAAGAGACCAGTTCAGTCCCACACCCTGTACTGTTCCCCGCCCTACCCCCTACATTCTTTTCCAGGTTTGAAAGCCCAAGAAAAACCAATGAGAAGAAACTCACCTCCACTCACTGCCCCCCTCCTCCAGCCCCTTAGCCCACCCTAAGGTATGTAATACCCAGCCCTCTGGAGGAACTGGGCCCTCTGCCACTCTAAAGTTGGCTACCTCTGCAAAATCTTTTTCCCTTGAATAAATTCGTTTTGGCAGTGAGTTTGTATCCTATATCCTTTCTGCTCTGTTCCCCTTTCCTTACAGATTCAAGTTTCATCTGTAGTCCTATTAGTTTCTTAGTATGTTGATTTTCATTTGGATATTCAACTTGTTTTCTGCATCCACACTAAAGCAACAAGATTACCATTCTAGCCCATTGTTTCTGGCTCTCTTTCCAAGGGTTAACTATTAGTTTGCTACCTATAAGTCCTGATTATGTTAACACTCTTACAGTTTAATGTATTAGTACAATCATTTACTTATGAAGCCACTGCCTTACTGCTTAATTTCATAGACAACATGACTACATCTGTGAATATGGGGTAGTTTTCTTTTTTATTTCTTGTTCAATAAAAAATACTTTTCTCTCCTAATTACTTGACTTAGTTAGCTTCCTGTGAGTGAGTATAAACATAATATTTCCATGGGAATTCATGGACCACAAAAACTTAAAGCCATAAGTCACAATGAGTTTGAAGCAACTATTAATTAAGTCACGACTGATTGTTTTTCATAGTGTGTATCTTCTAAATTTATTCAGGTTATAACACATCCTTCACATAGTTTCTCTGATACAGAAAGAAACTTAAAAGTAACTTGTTGAACATCAATAAGATAGGAAGTTGTGACATCAAGTTTCAAAACCAGACCCATTGCTCCTAGAGTCTGGTCCTCAACCAACCTACTTTGATTTTCCCTGTCTCCTCATTCATCAGGAAGCTGTATCCACAAGCTACATGCACACTCATGTGCGTGCCCGTGCACTTGTGCGCACACACACACACACACACTTCCGTTTGCCCAGCGCAGCTACTTCTCTTATCAGCCACAACAACAACCCGAATCAAAAGAGAAAGTTTCCTTAATGAACTCATTTTCCATCTTTTAATTTTCTGAGCTCCTTGGCTAGGTGTTTTACAAAGGACTTAGGAGGAAGAGTATGTATCTTAGAATTAACAGAAAGCAAAACAGAAGGGCTGCTCCTTACAAAAATGCAACTTTCACAGAGATTTGAACAAATTTACATTTGTATACGAGTCAAATTGCGTGACTGTGTGAGAAGAAACTTAAAGAGTTTTTAGAGACTGCACCAGAAGCAGTGAAAAGCAAGTGGAATTTTCCTGCCCACTTGACGCTCCACAGAGTATAAAGGCCTTGCTGCAGATTCAGTGAATTTTAGAGTGGGGCTTTATTTCATTGCAGCATCTGCCACTTCACTGACTGGGGTGGGGTCGGCGGGGAGTTAACCCTTCTACAACGATCTTCCTTCTTCAAAGCTCCAGGTGAGTCTCTTCAAAAACCACACGCTCATCCAATCTTCCCAAGAGAAAGCAAATGCTTTGGGATAAAAGGTCTGAAAATGAAATATTTCTGCTGCTAGACCATCACAAAATCGTGATGGTTCATACACAGGGTACCCAGCTGAAGCAGGCAGGCATACTGGCTAAAATTGATTAGGTTTGTGAGCTGGAAGACCATGCCTTTGCCACGCCCCTGTGTGACCTCATATGCCCCTACTGGCCACACCTGGGTGCCCACCAGCCAATCTGGTTAATTAACCACTCCCCTTTGGAAGTGGGTTAAAAGCCTCTTGCCAGGAGGGGGCTGGCTGTAGCCCTACACCTCCAGGGCATGTGGCCTTCAGGCCACCTGCCTGCCCTAGGCTTCCTGGCCTGGATGCTCCTCCATGTGGCTGGTTCCTGATGCTCGGTATGAACCCAGATTTACTTCTCTCTCTTAAATAAAGCTTTCACTCTCCTATGCGTCTTTCACACTAAAATCCTAAAATGTACCATGCTGCCTTGTTTATCGGTGCTGGTATTTAGAATTCTTCTCTAAATATTAGGCAAGAACCCTCTCAGGCTTATTAATATTGGGGATTTATTAATAAGCATATGGTGATATCCTATGGCACCCCAAATTCCTGTAGCATATGTAGCACCAGATGGCACTTCTGGGGAACTTTAAAGGCCACATTTTTGTATAGATTTTAGGGGGTCATCTCCGATATCATAAGGTAACCACAAAGTGCATGCTTTCATATGCAAAACTTCTATGTTCTAATGACAATACTGGGGTTGATGTAATGAAAAAATGAGAGTTGGGAAAACATGATATCTGTAGGAACAAAAATGAGAATGGAGATGCACAAAAGTGGGATGGTTTAATAACTCCTGTTTGTAGATTATTGTACTTCATTTGTAAATAATGGAATTTATCAATTTATCAAAATAACAAAGTCTGCGATTTTTGATTAAACATTGAATTCAAAAAGGGAAATAAAGAATAGAACCAAATCCTGAACTTTCAGATCCAGTTCAGAATTATATCTCTTCCTTCAGAAATGGCATAAAGTGTGAGAATTACCTCAGAGAAGGTTACATAAAGGAACAATGGGTAAAGATTTATTTTAGACTTCCTTCTTCAATCCTTTTCTAAAGTAGATAGAAAAAGCAGGGAAAAAAAAAAAAACACTAGAAAGGGAACCAAATGGAAGGTGTAGACGCTCATGTAATAAAGTTCAACAAAGGGCCGGCGCCGTGGCTCAAAAGGCTAATCCTCCACCTAGCGGTGCCGGCACACTGGGTTCTAGTCCTGGTCGGGGCACTGGATTCTGTTCCGGTTGCCCCTCTTCCAGGCCAGCTCTCTGCTGTGGCCCGGGAGTGCAGTGGAGGATGGCCCAAGTGCTTGGGCCCTGCACCCACATGGGAGACCAGGAGAAGCACCGGGCTCCTGACTTGGGATCAGCGCGGTGTGCCGGCCGCAGCATGCCAGCCACGGCAGCCATTGGAGGGTGAACCAATGGCAAAGGAAGACCTTTCTCTCAGTGTCTCTCTCTCTCACTGTCCACTCTGCCTGTCAAAAAAAATAAAAAAATTAAAAAAATAAAAATCAAAAATAAAGCTCAACAAAGGTCAACCAATGATATAAACAGGAGACACTGAAGAGTGGCTTGGAGCTTGATGCTATTCCTGTCTACCTCACCTACCTGCCCAGTGCATTGACACCAAACTAGGAACAGGAAAGTGAGTGTCACCAACGCTACACTGACTTGAAGAAAAGCGGGTGAAGGGAAGTCAGAAGCAAACATTTGAAATATTTCCAAAGCCCTAAAACACCCACCACAAGGTTTTAGCAGAGGCAATAAAATTGCAGAGCTCTTTGTGTCCCCACAGAGAAAGAATATATTTGAACCCAGTTCAAATGAAGTTTGCCATTTCATAAAATCCAGGCAAAGACAAGGGAGCCAGATCCTCCAACAAAGGAGACAGATGGAACTCCCTAATCTTATCCTCCTCCCTGTGCCTTTTAGCCAACAGGAAACAGGAAACAATACCCACATCCCAAGAAGTAGCTCCAAAAAAAGACTGGAAGATCTTCACACAGGTGCAGAAGATTACACTGAGGGTAGAGTGTCATCATATCAGAAAAGCATATGACAACCCAGGCATGTGACATACAAAGTGATAGAGCAACTATCTGTGTAAATCAGCTCGAATCTGAGAATCTATAACAAGATGATGATGATGAAAATCTGTTGGGAAACACAGATCAGACCATAAGAAAATTCTACACAAGTCATCTACATAAAAAAGAAGGAATGAAAACTAACAATGGTTAAAAAAACAAAATAATTTCAAACATGTCAAAAAATCGCAACATGTCAGGCATTGAAAGAAATCATTAAATGGTCATGGTTCCTGGATTAGATCATGTAACAAAAAAAGAAAAAAAAAAGCTTTAAAAATCATCCAATGGGATAATTTATTTTTAATTAAAGATGCCTATATCTGGATTAGATAATCATTTGTGTCAATGTTAAGTTTCATGATTCTGATCATTGTTGTTTGGTTATGTAAGAAAATGTTCTTTATTTTTGAAAATAAAGGCTAAAATACTTTAAAAGGTTTTTAATTAGTTTTTTTTTATTTATTTGAAAGGCAGAGAGAGAGAGAGAGAGAGAGCATGCTAGCTCCCATCTGTTGGTTCATTCCCCTAATGCCTTCAATGGCCAGGGAGGGCTGGAGCCAGAGCCACAAACTGGGAACTTATTCCAGGTTTACATGAGAGTGACATGAATCCACTATGTTAGCCAGTAGCACTGACTTCAAGGGTTCTCAGTGGGAGGGAATTGGAGTCAGGAGTCAGAGCTGGGAATAAAACCCAATCAACTCCCATGAAGGATGCTAGCCACTCACTCTAAACTATTTTTTGTAAAGAATAATAATTCTTACAGCTTCTTCTCAAATAGTTTAGTATATCTTTTGTTAAGTAGGGTAAATATATATATATATATATATATAATACATACAACATATAATTTTAAGTATCATGCAGAGTATAGTCTATTTTTATAAAATTATTACCACTTTTCCTTCAACCTATTTATTGTTCTACACATATATTCTTACATGTGTAGTTATGATATAATAGAGATGTTTACAATGATGCATGTGTAAATTCATAATGATTGTTTTAGTAAGACTGTAGGGGTTTTGGTTTTCTTTAGAATTCTTTAACTATTTGAATTTTTATAACTAAGTTGAATCATTTTTTAGAAAAACAGCAGTATATGGGTAATAAGGGAAAACAAGAAAGGGAAGAGCAAATGTTGAATATACAGGAGCAGAGAATTTTCTAGCTTGCCTCTTGGATCTGTAGCTGGCTTCTTTTTCACTGTGTAGCTGACTTTCTGATGAAAATAAGATTACTTCCATTCACGTTGTTGTTGCTGAACCAGACTTTCACATGATCAAGTATATGTTCATACATATCAGCTAGAATATTATTATGGAGGCTTGAAATAGAACATACACGTTTAGTTACTCCTCAAACTGTGGTTTGCTAGCTACCTGAAATGGCATCACCTGAGTACTTGTTAGATGTGTAGATCTCAGACACCACCACAGACCCACTGAATCACAATCTGCATTCTTAACAAGATCCCCTAGGGCATGTATCTAAGCCTTAAATGATCTAACAAGTGAGTTGGACAGTAGCTTTCATAAAGCTATAAAGATTAACATTGGAAATAAGTCAGTAGGAATGTTTGCAGAACTATAAAGCTTTACAGTTACAAACTTCCTCTTCCCTCTCTTATTCCCACTCTTATTTTGGAAACCCAAATCCCAATAAGCTGGGTGGTAAAAATATCATCTTAAGTGATCATATAGGTAGGATTAAGTGTTACATGGATCATATAAATAAGATCAAGTGTCTGCTAATAATAATAGATAGAATTAAAAAGGAGAGAATGTTCTTTTTTTTCTTATTTTTTTCCTTTCATTTTTTTATTTCACAGAGTTAGACAGTGAGAGAGAGAGAGAGAGAGAGAGAGAGAGAGAGAGAGAAAGGTCTTCCTTCTGTTGGTTCACCCCTGAAATGGCCATTACGGCTGGAGTTATGCTCATCCAAAGCCAGGAGCTGGGGTGCTTTCTCCTGGTCTTCCATGTAGCACAAGGGCCCAAGCACCTGGGCCATCCTCCACTGCCCTCCTGGGCCACAGCAGAGAGCTGCACTGGAAGAGGAGCCGCTGGGACTAGAACAGACACCCATATGGGATGCCAGTGCACAGGCAGAGAATTAACCAAGTGAGCCCCTGTGTTGGCCCCTGAAGAATGTTCTAACATGGGAAGCAGTCCACACTGCAGACTCATAGAATGACAATCACTTTAAATAGCACTCTGACCTCAGAATCAGCCCTTAAGGCATTCTGGTCTGGCTGAAAAGCCATGAGAGTATTTCAGGCATGGAAAGCTAAGACACTGTGGCAAAAAAATGTCTTTCATGAAGGATCTCTGTGAGAGAGATCCCAGTGGAAAGAAGTGGCCATGAGAGAAGGATGTACTTTTCTATGAAGGGAAGAGAGAACTTCCACTTTGCTTATGGCCTTGTCTAAATACTGACAGAGATTGTGGATTCAAAAGGCTTCCATAGCCTTGGTAGCTCATGTCAAGAGTCTCCAGTGATCACTTACATCATACATAAGAGTGTTAATTGTTAAATTAACAACAGAAATCACTGTGCACTTACTTCCCATGTGGGACTTCTGTCCTCAATGAGTTGTATTATGAGAATTAAATATAAAACTTGGTCTCAAACAGTTTTGTGTGTGTGTGAGTGTGCATGTGCAAACTGTAGAAATCTTTACTTAGTATAGAGTTGGTCTTCTGTGTATAAAGTTAATTGAAAGTGAATCTTAATGGAGAATGGGACTGGGAATAGGAGAGGGTGAAGGAGGTGGAGTGGGAGTGGGGGTTGGGAGGGCAGGTATGGTGGGAAGAATCACTGTATTCCTAAAGTTTTACTTATGAAATTTCTACTCATTAAATAAAAGGTTTCTATGGGAAAAAAAAAACTAAAAGCCAAAAAAAAGAAAGCATAAATATATTACAGACACATGCAAGATAATAAAAAATAACACTACTTAAAAAAAAAAGATTAACCCTTCAGTGGTTATGGAGAAAGGAGAAAAAAGATTTGTTTTTCTGCACACATGAAGTCTTTATGCCACAATTTGGTTGTGTATTATGTAGACTCAGGAGAATCAACCCTGTGCAACTGCACAGCAACACTTGCTTATCATATTTTCTTGCCATTAGCAGTGGATAACAAGAAAAAAGACATACTAGTTCATGGTTAAAGAAGGAAAAGGAAAGTCTACTTTGTTTACCTGCTTGTTTTCCTAGCAAGGGCAATGAACAATGAGGCAGAGGGCAGAGATAACATTATCTATGGTGAAAAAAAAATAGCATTACCTGCAAGATTTCTCAGCACATTTAATTCTTTTTCCAAACTTGCTATGGTTTGTTGATCAGCAGCGTCATCTAAGAAAGGTTCATTCTGGTCAGCAGTATCAACATATTCAATTTCTGAAACTTCAGATGCAGCTCTGGATGGTGATTGAGCAGCTGCACTACTTGATTGAGAATGAGAGGATGAAAGGCATCTGGAGCATTTTGTAACAGAATTGGAAACTGGCAAATCTGCTGTTGAGGGTCTCTGTGATTTCTGGTCTAAAAGAAGAAGTGAAAATTCTTAAATCAACTGTTTTTAAAATTCTGAATGAGTAATAATACAAAATACCAGCCCCCTACATATAGTACAGTTAAGGTTCATGCAACAGATTTTATGAGAAAATCCACTTTTGATTATCATCTATTTTAGCTAACCAAGATCTGTTAATCTCAAATCACTTCCACCATGTCATAAAGAATGCTTCTTGTAATTTTTCTGTAATTTTCTATATTCAGAAGAAGACAAATTAAATGCAATATTCACCAAAGCATAATATTGATGGTTTATAATTTATTCCTATATGTAAAAATATGGGAACAGAACAAATATATTAATATGAAATTTTTCCAAAAACAAAGCCTTTCCAAAGACTGAGATCAAATCCCTAATCTCCTAAATATGAATTCACTCTGCCACTTTCCAGGTCACTTGAATGTAGAAGTCCCAGAAGCACAGATCTAAGACAGGTGATTGCATTGTTGCATTAGAGTCATCACTACTCCATGTTGATCTAATTCAAACGTTCACTTAGTTGACTTCTTCAACAGATGTGTTTATTTTTAAGGAGAGGAAAAAAAATCCCTATAAATATTCTACTAACACAGCTTATTTATGTTTTGGTATTTCTCACAAAATATTCTTTAGTAAATGCCAAGGGAATTTTCAGAGTACACATTTTCAAATTCTAGCACCAGTTAATTTTTAAATGTACTGAATTGGCTGGCGCTGAGGCTCACTAGGCTAATCCTCCGCCTACGGCGCTGGCACACCGGGTTCTAGTCCCAGTCAGGGCACCGGATACTGTCCCGGTTGCCCCTCTTCCAGGCCAGCTCTCTGCTGTGGCCCGGGAGTGCAGTGGAGGATGGCCCAAGTACTTGGGCCCTGCACCCCATGGGAGACCAGGAGAAGCACCTGGCTCCTGCCTTCGGATCAGTGCGATGTGCCGGCTGCAGCACACCAGCCACGGTGGCCATTGGAGGGTGAACCAATGGCAAAGGAAGACCTTTCTCTCGGTGTCTCTCTCTCTCATTGTCCACTCTGCCTGTCAATAAATAAATAAATAAATGTACTGAATCATTTTTCTGATTCAGATAAATATATTAACTATAAATAATTTATCTTGTAATTTTACACTCCCTTAATACAACTTACCTTATTACCTTAATACAACTTATTACCTTAATTACCTTAACTTACCTTATTACCTTAATACTACTTGTCATGGGTTCAAACATTAGACTCTTTATAAAGAAGTGCAGTTGTCACTGCGGCAATCATGACCTAACTGAATGTGTGCCATATAACACTACACCCCCTCTATCGACTCCAGTGAAAATATAACATTCAAAAAAGTGAAAGTGGTCATAGCACATTAAACATCTAATGGCTAATGAGTTTGTGTTTTTTAGTTAAAAAATTATATTTTGAATGCAGTTAATACATTAAGAAGAACCTGAATGCAGTATGTAATTATTTAAGCAATTAATACTGACTAAGGCTGAGTTCCAAAGGGCACCAAATTTAATAAACATTTCAGAAATCAATTTTTATAATAATTTTGTTAGAATGAAATTGTGAATATATTAAAGAAAGGTCCTGATCTTTTTGGGCCTGTTTGTGTTCAGTGATAATTCTGGAAAAAAAAAATAACTGACAAAAACTCACCTAGGTGTTAAAAATACATAAATATCCCTAAGAATTACATTGGCGACTAGAATTTGTAAGTAATTTCTCCTTTCATCTATAATAAGAAGAGAATCAATATTCTATTCATAATCACCCAGAAAGGCAACCTTGCCATGCCTGCATAATGAAGCTCTAGTAGGAAAAACAGCAGTGGCATCACATCTTTGAGTATAACAACAATTCACACTGTACACCAAACTTTTAGAGCTGTGTAAAAAGCTTTGTTCTTGTATCAGCATTGTGATGGGTCACAGCCAAGGTAAAATGCAAAGGAACTTAGAACTCTCATTAAGATAATATAAACAAAGGAAGATGTTATTAGTAAGGCCTGGACTACTGCCAACACAGAAAAATATTAAGTGAGAAAAATTTTAAATAACATAAATGCCCTTCAGAAAAATCAGGAGAGTACAAACACTTGCTCAACTTTTATAACAACATCTGGTTGCCACAGTATTTAAACTTAATTGATCCCAATTGAGGGGAAAACTACCCAGGGGATGGGTCAGACTTATGATCAGCACACAGCAAAGAGACAAACCATCTTTCTTACTGGAAAATATGCTCAAAGTGAAATTTAAACAAAACAGAGAATTAGATAGAAGAAGCACTAACTTGGTCCTTGATATTCTTGTTCACTTAGGTCAGTATATCATTCTCTGTAATGTTTAATTTGTAAGCTTATCAATGTTATTGCTAAGGTTGGGATTTGACACAATATTAAGAATGGCACTAATGAAACATGCCACAATTGAGGGGATCATTCCATAAAGAAAAAAAAATAGCACATTGTGTAGATTACCAACAGAAGAAATTATTTTTGGAGCGAATTGTGCTATCACTAGCAATATAATCTCAGGAAATTATTAACTGTTCACAGTTATCCTCTAAATATAACAAAATAAATTTTCCACTGTGGTAGCCATAGAATATTGCTCTATAATTACTAATTAGAGTATGCCAAATATTGAGAAGTTAAAATGCAATGTACCTGCAGGTTATATTAACAAATACAAGAATGCTCATAAGAATATGAAAAATATGAATCACTTCAGCGAATAATATTTAATATTCCAATAATGATTGCTATTTTAGATTTAACATTGCTATTTGATGAAACATAATTTTAACAATGTGTTTTGAACAGAATTTTGATAGCAAATAACATCCTTATTCAAGGACGCAATATTTTAATTCTAATAAAGAATACAAAACAATAACCATCTATTGACAATCTTGTTCCCCAGTATAAACTGCTGAGAATTATACATTAAAAAATAAAATTTATTTTCTAAGAGTTCCTGAAACATATATGGAAATTTTATTTAGCAGTATAGTTTAGAGGAAAGAATGCTAAACTGGGTAGCTAAGAACCTAACTGTCTCATCACACTAAATTACAAATCAGCTTGTGATCTGAGATACAGCATTTCATATTTGACATATTAACTGGATGATATAAATCTCTTCCAACTCTGAGAACTTGTGAATTAATACTCAACCCAATTCAACTATAAAGTCATTTATCAACTCCAAATACTGCTAGGCCGTGTATCAGGATCAGGGTACTCAAAAGCAAATGAGAGGCTGGTATTTGGCCTAGTAGTTAAGATGCCAGGTAAGACACACACACATCCCCCACTGGAGTGTATGCATTTGATTCCTAACTCCAGCTTTTGACTACAGCTTTCTGTTAGTAAGAGGGGCAGCAGTAATGGCTCCGGTAGTTGGGGGTCCCTGCCACCCACATGGGAGACCTACATTGAACTTACTGACTCCTGGCTTCAGCCTTATCCCTGTCCTGGCCATTGCAGGCATTTGAAAAATGAATCAGCAGATGAAAGTGCTCTCTCCCTCTCTTTCTGTCCCTCCCATTTCAAATTGATAAATCAATAATTTTTAAATGAATGAAACTTTGCCCCTACCTTCAATTTGAACTCCAAAGTTAAACTTCAAACTAATGCACACATTCAGAAATATGTACCAAGCACTTACAATATGCCAGGCCATGCTATATCACAGAGGATAAACCAATGAACAGGGCAAGATAAGCTTTGTTGTTTCCAATCATAGGTGGGAGCGAGCAGAAAATAAACAAATACATAAGATCATGTCACATGGAGATAGGTTCTAAGAGAAAGACAAAAGAAAGTAGATGTAATAGAGGCACCCTGGAGACTAGCATTAGATACAGTGGTCTCAAAAGGCCTCTCTAAGGAGACAACATCTGAGCTGACACTGAATAAAGGGAAGAAAACATAATCATACAAAGCAGGCTGTGACAATGGAGAGGGAGGTTACACAGCACTCTGGACGAGAGAGAACAGCAACTTCTAAAGCAACAAGCTGAATAGGAACATGGCCTCTCCAAGAACTGAGAGGAAGCCAGTGGAGCTATAATACAGATGCTGCAGTTTGGAAGACAACATGGGAAGCCAACCCCGGTAATGCTGTGTTAGAGAATGCAGCTTTTGCTACCATGTATAGGAAGCTTTGGATGATTTAGGTTATTAAATGATGTAATAAAATTTATGGTTTAAATTTATGGAAAGCATAGTTCACTCCCTATGAATTAAAAGTATGAATAATTTTATGACTATAAATATAAGCAATTAATTCTCCAACTATAAACTATAGAATTGGGTGGGAATTAATCACAACAGCATGATTGTGGTGGGGAGAAAGTAAACTTGGGAGGGAGAGGTTCCTGGACTCATCTTGAACAGTGAAGATAAAAGTGCTCAGATTCAGGCCCAATTTTGGAGCGGAGAGCAGCAGGACTTGCGATGAATAAGATGTGGTGAATGGAGTCAAGATGTATCCCGATTTTCAGATTTAATCCATGTTCAGATGGCATCGTCACATACACAGACAGAAAAATCGGGTGAAAGGGGCAGATTCTTGGAGAGCCAGAGTGAGAATCAATGGAGTTGCTGGTAAACACACAAATACTTTCTAGCTGCCATATTTCTGTCCTTACAAATTTTAAAATGTTATGGAAAAGGAAATTTATTTACATACTGGTATCAGTTCAAAATATAAGATGCATATACTAGTAGTGAGTTACTATACTTGTCTAGAAAGCCATTGCACAGTTTCCCTAACTATAAGTTATTATTTTTTTTAAGTTTCAACTGAAATGTCATCTAGTCTCTAAAATCTTTCATATCTACATTTTCTTTGGCAAAACCATTATTTTATAACCTCAAAAAAACTATATATGTACCTACTTTTATTATAATTGATAGAACATATAATTGTTAATTACCTATCAACCTCCAAAAGTACATTATAAAATTTATAAATGGTAGAAACTATGTGTCTGAGCATCTGTATTAAATTTTTTTCAGAATATGATTTTTTTAAAAATATTACTTCCAGACTATATCAGCACAACAGGGAGTTGTTGATAAAATAAATGCAAATTCCCAGGTCTTTCCTTAGCCTTAATTAATCAGAACCTCCCAAAGATTCAGAAACAACATAACAATGGGTTTCCCACGTGATGCATACTCATCTCTGAGAACCTGCAGACCAGACTGCAAGGCAAAGATTTATTTAATCTCACAGTCCCTGGACTCAGGTGATCCAACAAATGTGTTTGTCATGTTGTTAATTTTTGTTAGAAAAGGTGTGTGTGTGTGTGTGTGTATGGAGAGAGAGAGACATAGAGAAAGAGAGAGAGAGATGGAGAAACAGAATGTGACACAGAGGGAGCTTTTATCTGCTGGATCACTAGCTAACTGCCATCAAGGGCCTCTGGCGTGAGCAGAAAGTGGGGACCTGGAATGCAATCTAGATATCCCCAGGAGGGTGGCCGTGACCCAATTACTTGGACCATCACCTAAACTGCTTCCCAGCATCTGCACTGGCAGGAATCTGGAGTCAGGAGCCAGATTCTAGAGTCAACCCAGGCACCTCAGATATGGGGAGAGATCATCTTCATCCCTAAGCCAAAAGCTTGAAAGTGTTTTGTAATAAATCATTGATTATGACTAATCTGCCCAAATTGATACTTAAAAACATTTGGCTACTTAGTTATAAAGATTTTTCTTAGTAATGAATTTCTCATAGCATGCATATGAATTTGATTTCATCAGTATATACCATAACATAAAATTTTCTTCTTACTTCCTCAGAAGGAAGCAATCAGAAATTTAAAAACTGCTCTAGACTTTGATATGAGACTAGGTACCTAAGCATAGAACTAAAAAAAAAAGTCATGAATGGTTTCTATACTAATTTTTTTTTATATCTGACAGATATTCAACATAAATGCATATACAAAGGAGTCTATGTTCACCAAGGAATGTTAATCATCATCTAGGGCAACAGAGACATAAATCTTATATATATGGATAATCTTGTGTAATTGAATTTCTGGCTTGAAGAGAACATTTAACCAAGGTAAATAAGGTACTTTACAGGATTCCTACTAAACCATGAGCTCATTAACATCAGGGAACATGATTTAGGCATCCCTTTATCCCCAGGGCCTAGCATAGTGTGTACACACTCAACACATGCCTTAATTCAATAGTTAACAACTGTAACCTAGTAAGAAATTCAGCACAAAGCAAACCCCCTTTAACAATTATAGCTTGGCCGGCGCTGCGGCTCAATAGGCTAACCCTCCGCCTTGTGGCGCCGGCACACCGGGTTCTAGTCCCAGTTGGGGTGCCGGATTCTATCCCAGTTGCCCCTCTTCCAGGCCAGCTCTCTGCTATGACTCGGGAGTGCAGTGGAGGATGGCCCAAGTGCTTGGGCCCTGCACCCGCATGGGAGACCAGGAGAAGCATGTGGTTCCTGCCTTCGGATCAGCGCAGTGTGCTGGCTGCAGTGGCCATTGGGGGGTGAACCAACAGCAAAGGAAGACCTTTCTCTCTGTCTCTGTCTCTCTCTCTCACACTATCCATTCCACCTGTCAGAAAAAAACAATTATAGCTTAATAATATTAGTAATTTTAATGCTGTCATATACTCTGTATACACTCATTAGGAAAGGATTATAATGGACATTGACCATATCAAGAGTTATCCTTTTTCAACTACAGAGTTAATGAATGGAAATCAAAATATCGACTATAAAGCATTACATTCAGAAGTCAGCTATCACAACCTCAGCTATAAGTGGCAAACTTCACCTAGACTACTCATTTTACATATAGATATGAGTGATAATAATATAAGCCAAGTGGAAAAGTATACTAAATGTGGTATAGAGGCCGGCTCGGTGGCACAGTGCATAAAGCCCCACATGCAGTGCCAGCATCCCATATGGGTACAGTTCTAGTCTCAGCTGCTCCAATTCCCATCCAGCTTTCTGCTATGGCCTGGAAAAACAGTATAAGATGGCCCAAGTGCTTGGGCCCCTGCACCCACGTGGGAGACCCAGAAGAAGCTTCTGGCTTCGGGTCAGCTCAGCTCTGGCCATTGCGGCCATTTGGGGAGTGAACCAGCGGATTGAAGCGATCTTCTGTATATAAAGATAAGTGAAAATGAAAAAAAAAAAAAAAAAACCTTGGTGTTAAATTGGAAATTACATAGAAAAGTAATCAATCTTTTTAAAAAAATATCATGCAGGATCTCTGTCATTAATGTGATGTACACTATTATTTAATGCTATAACTAGTAATCCAACAGTATTTTTTCACTTTGTGTTGCTATGTGAGGGCAAACAGTTGAAATCTTTACATATACTAAACTGATTTTCTGTATATAAAGAGAATTGAAAATGAATCTTGATGGGAATGGAAGGGGAGAGCGAGTGGGAGGGGGGAGGGTTGCGGGTGGGGGGGAAGTTATGGGGGGGGAAGCCTTTGTAATTCATAAGCTGTACTTGAATTTTATATTCATTAAATAAAAAAAAGAAAAAGAAAATGAATCTTGATGTGAAAAAAATATGGTATAAAAATACTACTTCCTTCATGTATAAGGCAAGTTTATATTTTAAAAGGATTGTTAAAAATACACTATATCCTGAGCTATGTTTTACAAATATTTTTCCCTAATACACTGTTACAGAAAAAATAATTGAATTTTTCTAGAAGAATGATGAATTCACTTGGTGTCTTAGAATTCTGTTTTTTGGGGGACCAGCACTGTGGCTCACTTGGTTAATCCTCCATCTGCAGCGCTGGCATGCCATATGGGCACCGGGTCTAGTCCCGGTTGCTTCTCTTCCAGTCCAGCTCTCTGCTGTGGCCCTAGAGGGTAGTGGAGGATGGCACAGGTGCTTGGGCCCCTGCACCCACGTGGGAGACCAGGAGGAAGCGCCTAGCTCCTGGCTTCAGATTGGTGCAGCGCCGGCCATGGCAGCCATTTGGGGAGTGAACCAACAGAAGGAAGACCTTTCTGTTGCTCTCTCTTTCACTGTCTATAACTACCTGTCAAATAAAAAAAGGGGGAAAAGTCCAAAATTTTTAGTTTAAATGGTTAAGTCTAAATGTGTAACTTTAAAAACCAATTTTTCATGTGCCTAGTAAACTGCTAAGAAAGCAACTACCAAACCACCAATATGGCACTGCTAACTTTTAGCCAATTTTACCTATCTTTTGTTGTTTTCTTATTGAAGATAGATTCTGGACACTCTTCAGAACACACAAGGCAACTGCATTATCAGCATGTGTACTTAGGCTGTGGTCTGGGATCCATTCTCTGTCCCCTGGAAATGGAAAAATAGTAAAATGATATAACATATAAAGTGAGGGACATTCATGTTGGCCTAATATATTTATTATCTTACTGAACAAATTTAGCTGAATAAAATATCTGTAACAACTATATATACATATATATATATACATATATTATGAAATATAAAATCTCATAAACTAAAACCCACTAAATTCATATATATTGATTAAAAAGAAAAAACAATCTATCAATTGCAAAATATTACACTCATGTTTAAATAGGAACAAATATTCTAAAATTTATATGACAACATAACATAAGGTATAACTGCTTTTTATTTTATTTTTATTTTCTCATTTTGTATTTGAAAGACGTGGCGACAGAGACAGAGAGAGAGAGAGAGAGAACTCTTTCATCCACTTATTTACCCTCCAAATTCTTGCAACACCTAGGGTTGAATCAAACCCAAGCCAGGAGCCAGGAAATCAGTTCAGGTCTTCCACGTTGGTAGTAGGGACCTAACTACTTGAGTTGTCACCTGCTGCATCCCAGGGTGTGCGTTAACAGGAAGCTGGAGTAGGAAGTAGAGCTCAGACTCAGACTCAGGCCCTCTAAATGGAATGTGGATGTCTTAACAACTATGCCAAATGCCCATCCTACTAGTTTAGCATGAACAATCACATTCAAAAGGACAGGTTACCCAAGAATATTGATGACACCATGGCCCAGCTTCCAAAAAGAAACAACAAAATCATGAACAAATAGGAAATTGAGTATACAAGAGCAGTTTTAAAAGCTTGTGGATAAATGCAATTAAAAGAAAAGTTTATTTTGGTCCAAAATTTTGGATACTCATGTATAGTTTTTTGATAATACACATTTTCCAGGAACTTTTTGAAACCTGTCACATGTATAACTAATAAGGAGGCTGAATCAATAATCAAGAATAACCTAACAAAGAAAGGCCTGGAACTAATATTGTGTGTTACTGGTGAATTCTATCAGATATTTACAGAGGAATTCACCTCAATCCTTCTCCAACTTTTCCAAATAATTGAAGAGAAGAGAATACTTCTTACCTCATATTAGGAAGCCAACATTATCCTGACACAAATGTCAAATAAAACACTATAAGGAAAGTATCAACAAATAAAATTATCAATGAATATGCCTAATGAGCAGTTATGCAAAAATCCTCAAGGAGATACTAGCAAACAAAATTCAGCAACATGTTAAAAGGATTATACAGCATGACCAAGTAGAATACACTACAGAAATAAAAGGATAACTCAACATATAAAAATCCATCAGTATAATTAAAACATTGACATAATGAAGGAAAACAACAGAGGATCACCTCAGTTGATGCAGAGAAGTTATTTGACAAAATTCAACACCCATGCAAGAAAAAGAACACTCAACAAACTAGGAATAGAAGGAAACTACTTCCACATAATAGTCATACCTAAAAACTCAGAATAAACACCACACTTAATGGTGAAAAACTGAAAGATTTTCCTCCAAGATCTAAAGAAATTCAAGGATTGACATTTTTACCACTTCTATCCAACATAGTACTGGAAGATCTAGCAAATAGACAAGAGAAATAAGTAATAATCATTCAAATGAGAAAGAAGAACAAGCTATTTCCATTAACAAATTATATAATCTATGTAAAAAGAAACCTAAACATTGAATGAAAGAAATCTGTTAGAACTAATAAGTGGAACAGAATGGAAAGTCAGCAGGCAAAAATAAATTGCATGTCTACATACCAAAAATAAAAAATATAAAAAGAAATCAAGAAAACAATTCCATATATAATAATATAAAAAGGATAAAATATCAGAGAATTAACTAAGGAGATAAAGAATGTTCATAGAAAGCTATAAAACATTACTGAAAGAAATTAAGGAAGACTTAAATAAATGGAAATATATCCCATTTCATGGACTGGAAGATGTAATAGGTTTAGGATGGAAATGTTACTCAAAGCAATTTACATACTCAAGGCAAATTCCCAATGCCATGTTTTGAAGTGATAGAAAAATCTATACTGGGCCAGTATTTTGGCATAGTAGGTGAAACCACCACATGTAATACCAGCAAGATATATGTGTGCCAACTTGTGTCCCAGTGGCTCAACTTCTAACGCAGCTCCCTGTTAATGGCCCGGGAAAAGCAGCAGAGGACGGTCCAAGTGTTTGGCCCCTGCCACCCACATGAGACCTGGAAGAAATTCCTGGCTCCTGGCTTCAGCCTGGCCCAGCCCTGGACACTGCAGCCATCTAGGGAGTGACCAAGTGGATAGAAGATCTCTGTCTCTCCTTCTCTGTAACTCTGGCTTTAAATAAAAACAAATAAAGCTTTAAAAAGGAAAAAGAAAAACTCACCCAAAAATTCAGATGGAATCATAAGGGACCCTAAGTAGATGAAACAATCTTGAGAAATAATAATGAAGCTAGAGGACTCACCCTTCCTAATCACAGAATTTATTGCAAATATACAGTCATGAAAAAAAGTATGGCATTGGAAAAAAGTCATACATGTTGACAAATGGAATAGAATAAAGAACATAAAATAAACCCTAGCATATATGATCAAATTATTATTGCTGTTAATTGACAATGTTTATATATATATATAAAAATGTGTATATGTATATATATATATATATATAGTACACAATAAGATGTTCTAAAATGTGTCTCCACAGTGGAATGGCTAAATCAATCTAATAAGAATGTATCTTACCTCATAAATTAAATATTTTTGTGTATAATGATTTAAAATCTACCCTCTTAGTGAAATTAATTTTGACAAGGAACCTAGACCACAAAGTTTTTTTAAAAAAAATATTGCTGGAGGGGCCAGCATTGGGGTACAGTGGGTTAACCCACTGCCTGCAGCACCAGCATCCCATTTAGGCACCCGTTCAAGTCCCAGCTGCTCCAGTTCCCATCCAGCTCACCGCTAATGTGCCTGGGAAAGTTATGGAGGATGGCTTAAGTCCTTGGGCCCTTGAACTCATGTGGGAGACCCAGAAGAAGCTCCTGGCCTTGGTCTGTTCCAGCCCTAACTGTGGCAGCCATCTGGGGAGTGAACCAGTGGATGTATCTCTCCTTCTCTCTCTGTAACTCTGTTTTTCAAATAAATTAAATGTCTCTTAAAAATGCTGCTTGAAAACTCTATGCATATGCAAAAGAGTGAATCTATACTTTAACCTAATACCACATACAAAAATTAACTCAAACTGGATAAAAGATCTAAAGATAAAATTTAAAACTATAAAATTCTTAGAAGAAAATGCAATGTAAAAGCTTCACACATTAGATTTGGATACAATTTCTTGGATATGTTACAAAAGGCACAGACAACAAAAGAAATAGTAGACAACCTGGTCTTCATGAATTTTATAATCTGCATTAATAGACATTTATGAGCAGAAAAACAGCAATCTCCATGGGGCGGGCCTTTTGTAGCACATCACCTAAAGACTTCACTTAGGATGTATGCATATTAAATTGCCTGGGTCCACATCTCATCTCTGCTTATGAACTAGCTTTCTGGTACTGCATCTGGGAGTCAGTAAGTGATGGCTCAAGTACTTGAGTCACTGCCACCCCTGTGGGAGACCTGGATACAGTCCTTGGCTCTTGAATTTGGCCTGATTTAGAAATTGTGTGCCATTTGGGGAGTTAACCAACAGATGGAGAATAGGGTCTATCTCTTTCACGTGCTCTCTCTCTCTCTCTCTCTCTCTCTCTCTGTCACTACTGCTGCTGCCTGTAAAATAAATAAGAATGCCCAATCAAAATACCAATGGTATTCTTCTCATATCTAAAAAAAATGATACTAAAATCCATATGGACACACAGAGGACCCTCATGAGCTAAAGCAATATTAAACAACAAAAACAAAGTCAGAGACATCACAATACCAGATTTGAACACATGCAACAGGGAATATAATCAAAACAGCCTATAATGGCACAAAAATAGACATGTAGACCAATACAACAGGATAAAAAATGCAGAAATCAATCCAAGCATCTACAACCAATCAATATTTGACAAAAGAGCTAAAATCAATTCCTGGAGAAAGGACAGTCTCTTCAACAAATAGTGCTGGGAAAACTGGATCTATGCATGCAGATGTATGAAAAAAAGACCCTCTACCTTACACTTTATACAAAAATCAAATCAAAATTCGTCAATGATCTAAATCTACAACCTGATACAAACAAATTACTATGGGAGAACAATGGGGAAACTCTGGAAGACATTGGCATAGGCAAAGATTTCTTGGAAAAGATGCCAGAAGCACAGGCAATAAAAACAAAAAATAGAAAAATAGGATTACATCAAGCTAAGAAGCTTCTGCACAGCAAAGGAAACTCAACAAAGGGAAAAAGCAACCAACAGAATGGGAGAAAATGTTTGCAAACTATGTAACTGATAACAGATGAATATCTAGAATCTATAAAGAGCTCAAGAAATTCAGCTATAACAAAACAAAAAATCCAGTTAAGAAATGGGCAAAGGACTTGAACAGGTGTTTTTTAAAAGAAGAAATTCAAATAGCCAGCAAACAAATGAAAAAAAGTTCAGGATCATTAGCAATTAGAGAAATGCAAATCAAAATCACAATGAGGTTTCACTTCACCCCTGTTAGGACGCATCTCATGCATAAATCAAAAAACAACAAATGCTGGTGAGAATGTGAGGAAAAAGTTAATCTACTGTTGGTGGGAATTTATATTAGTACAATCATTATAGAAGACAGTATGGAGATGACTCAAAAAGCTGAAAATAGATATAAGACCCAACAATCCCACTCCTGGGAATTTATTCACACAAAATGAAACCAGCATATGAAAGAGTTATCTGTATCCTCATGTTAATTGCAGCTCAATTCATAATAGCTAAGACATGGACTAACCCAGATGTCCATCAACTGATGACTGGGTCAATAAATTATGGAATGCTACTCAGTCATAAAAAGAATGAAATCCTGTTTTTTGCAACAAAATGGATGCAGCTGGAAACCATTATACTTAGTGAAATCAGCCAGTCGTAAAAAGAAAAATACCATATGTTTTCCCTGGTCTGTGATAACTAATAGAATACCAAAAAATTTAATGTATATGAGTGAAATTGACATTTTGAGATTCAATGAATGATACAGTCCTTGCCTCTACTGTTGAAGAACAGATGTCTTTTTTTCTTCTATTTGGTGAATTCTTTACTTAGTGTAGGGTTAATCTTATGAGTATAAATATGTTGAGAGTAATCATTGAAACAATTAAAAGAAGTAATTGGAAAAGAAGGAGACAGGGTAGAAACATGGGTAGGAGGGAGGGTAGGGTGGTAATTATTACTATGCTTCTAAATTAATATATATGAAATACATGAAATTTGTTTACCTTAAAAAAATTTTTAAATAAAGTAAAAAATAAGCAGTTCCCCAAATTTCAACACCTTAAGATAATCACTGTTAACATCTTAGCATATTTTTTCAAGCCTTTGTTAGTTATTTCTAAAAGTTAAATAAAAATAGTCATTTCACTTCAAAAGATAAATAAGAAATATGAATATGTAAACATTTAAAAAGGCAATCCAAAAACTGAGAATATTTAAAAATCATGTCTTTTATAAGGAGCTAATATATAAAATATAATTTTTAAAACTCAACAATAAAACAAAGCTAGATACAAAAATGAGCAAAAGACAGGGCCAGTGCTGTGGCATAGCCATAAAGCTGCCACCTGCACTGCTAGCATCCCATATGGGTGCCAGTTCAAGCACTGGCTGCTCTACTTCTAATCCAGCTCTCTGCTATGGCCTAGGAAGGCAGTGGAGGATGGCCCAACTCCTTGGGCCCCTGCACCCATGTGGGAGATCCGGAAGAAGCTCCTGGCTCTGGCTATTGTAGCCAACTGGGGAGTGAACCAACAGATGGAAGACCTCTCTCTCTCTCTCTCTCTCTCTGCCTCTGCCTCTTAAAAAAAAAATGAGTGAAGAACATGAAAAGACATTTCTCCAAAGAATACATATCAAAGGCTAATAAATATGCTCAAAATCATTAATTCTTAGGGAAATGCAAATCTGAACTACAATGACACTACCAATTTAGACCAGGAGAAGTCTACTATTAAAAAGAATAGACTAACAAGTGTCATCAAGGATATGAAGTAACTGCAATACCTGTGGTCCAGCCACTGTGGAAAAGAATGTCATTGTTTTTCAAAAACTTTTAAAAATCCCCATGTGATCCATGAATTCCACCTTTGAGTATACACCTAAAATAACTGAAAGCAGGATCCACAAGGGATGTTGTACAACCCATGTTCACAGCATCATTATTTGCCAGAGTTAAAAGGTGGAGGAAACTGAAGCATCCATTGATGAATAAATGGATAACCAAAAATGTGGTAGATATACACTGTAGGATGCTATTTGCCCTTAAAATGAAATAAATTTCATTTTTTGATTCAACCAGGGTATTTTATTGCAGAACAGACATAAATCCTCTATATTAAATCCCCATTCTTAATACAACAATAATCAAAAAGGAAATTCTAAAGAAAACGAAAAAAAAAAAAACAAAAAAATCCCACCCTCTTTCCACTTGAACAGTGACTTTCAAATTCTATCCCATAGAGTAGTTGGGAGTTGAGAAGTACATAAAAGACAAGCTTCAGACCTTGTATCTTCAGTTTTGCAAATTTTGTTTTTTTCTTAAAAAAATAAAAAAAAGTAAAGAAAGGAATTTTGACACCTGTACAACACGGATGAAACTTGAGTCATTATAGGAAGTGAAATAAACCAATTATATGTATACACACACACACACACACGAAGCCAAATACTATATAGTTCTACTTTTACAAGGAAGTGTAATCAAAATCATAAAATAGAAAGTAGGGGTTGAAAGGAAGGGAGACGAAAAATTACTGCTTTAATGAAATAGAATTTCAGCTTTGAAGATGAAAAAGGTTCTGGAGATGAATGGCAATGATGGTCGCATGCCATTGTGAATGCTTTTAATACTATTGAACTGTACTTTTAAAAATGGTTAAGAGTGTGGAAGCCTGGCATAGCAGTTAAGACATAATTTGGGAAGCTTACATCTCATATCACAGCACCTGAGTTTGAGTCTTGGCTCAGCTTTGGATTCCATTTTTCTGCTATTGTGCACCCGAGGAGACAAAAGGTGATGGCACAAGTAGATGGGTACCTGCCACCCATGTGGGAGACCTAGCTCCTAGCCTCAACCTAGCCCAGCCCTGGCTGTTGTAGACTTTTGGGAGAATGAACCAGCAGATTGAGCTGTCTCTGTCTCTGTCTCCCTGTATGTTTTTGCATCTTCCAAATATACAAAATAAATAAACATTTTTTTAAAGAAATTGAGAGCAAAAATGAATGACAGAATTCTCTCAGAAATTTCAGAGGCTAAGATTGTGATTAGTTTTAAAGTCAGAATTATAGGAATTCAGAAATCATCATATGATACTTACCATGACAACATGATAGAGCAATTTCTGCTATATTTATAATTTAGTAAGGGTCACGCTTCTAAATCATACAAATAATATTTCCCCAGATTCATTATAGTAATTTTTCTCACATTTGATAATAGCCTTAATAAATTTCAATGAAGCAGCATGATTTAAAAAGTTCATGAAATGTGGAATTGGAAAATAAGTTTATTTAGGGGTACAAAAAATTTTGAAATTTATTCATAGGATGTTATTCATGAGCATTTTCCATGAACATTTTGAAGGCTGCAATATGCAATGCACAAAGTGTCAATAATTTTAGCATGGCAATAAGGAAATTATTTTATTCATTGAGCAGAATTTCCCAGTATTTCCTAAGATGAGAACAGACTTTTTAAAAAAGAAATGAGATAGAAATTTGTTAGGTTGGTCTACAGATCACTGATTTCATTTCTGATTACCTGCAAATGTATTCCAAGGTCTGGAATAGCTGCATTCTAAGCTATGAGAAGAAAGTAAGTTGAGTCTTTCATTTTTATCAAAAATAAAGAATCTTTCAAGTCCTTGATATTGCTCAATTATAGGCTTACTTCTGAGGGCTATTTCTTGTAACAACTAGGAAACAAAATATTCAACACAATTAACTTTGTTTTCAACCTCATCAATATTAGGAAGCATACTAGGTACTTGGTATGAATTTTGCTTTCATCAACCTTGGGTTCTAACAGTGGGGACAAAACAACATACCATTTTATAAACTAAATCCACAAAAATGTATAAACCACAATTAAGGGTAATTATCTGAAAACTGACTTCAATCAAAGGATGGTAGAAATTCAAGAAATACAATAAAGTTTGCTTTTGTATCTTCTTTCCCTGTTTTCTTACTTTTGTGTCTTTTCAAATAAATTATTTTGGAATATAAAATCTCTTTCATGTATAATGCTCTTGAACTAGTGTCTTTTTCTATACTTAAATAATTTCAGAGGTAAAATACTAATAGAAGTAAGTTTGAACTGACAAAAGTAAAGGACAAAATCCAAGTTAAGTAAATAATAATCATGAAGCAAATTTACAAGTAGGAAACTGAAGCAAGAAGCAGTTACAAAATTTATGAAGTTTATATATCTAGAAACTAGTAGAAATAGGCTTTGAACATAAATTTGGTTAATTTGAAGCTTGGATTTACTCCACTACCCTACTGATTTATTTTATCTCTAAAATTGTGTTTATTTATTTGAGAGGAAAAGAGGGACAGGGAGTAAGAGAGGGAGACAGAGAGAGAGAGAGAGAGAGACAGAGAGAGAGAGAGCAAGTTGTCCCACCCACTGGTTCACTCCTCAAATGCCTACAACAGCCAGTCTGGGCCAAGGCCAAAGTCAGAAGCCAGGAACACAATTCAGGCCTCCTATGTGGGTAGCAAGAACCTATTACTGAGCCATCATAGCTGCCTCCTAGGTTTTTTATTGGCAGGAAACTGGAGTCAGGAGCCAGAGATGGGAATTGAATAGGTGACGTGGGCTAGGTTACGCAATCAGTTAATGAGCCGAGAAGCTAAAAGACTGTCACAGTGTTTGAGCCACAGCCACACAGTGCACAAATCCCACACCCTTCCCTGCTGAATTAACATGGAAGCAGGCTGAACACACCCATTCCCCAGCTCGCATCGCATGTTGGAATCTCTGAGATTGAGTCCCACTTTTATTTCCCATCCAGCACTGCTGTTAATGAATACCCTGGGAGCAGATGTTTGGCTCTACCCATGCTGGAGACCCAGTTGGAGTTCTTGGCTCCTGCTTGTGGTCAGGCCCAACACAGGTTGTTGAGCGCAGTTGAGGAGTGAACTCATGGATGGATGATCTCTTTCTGTTTTCCACTCTGCCTTACAAATAAATAAAATATAAATCAATTGAAAAAAATGGAATCCTATAACTGATTGTTCCTGCAAGGCCTCCAACTGAATAACCCCCAAGAAGAAAAGGCACTACTGTGCAGGACTACATTTACTGTAACCTAATTGAAAAAACAATATCCATGTAAGCCATATTACAACAGTCCCTGCCTTTTGATTATTTCAGCAGGTTTCACCTGGTGAGGACATTAAGGACCCCAGTCACTAACTGGTTTCCTGAACTCTGTCACTTCATGTTTTATATGAAGGATTTATAGTGTTAAATGGAGTAAAAGAAGAATGTGTCCTAAAAAGGTACACCCTCCTGTTAATAAACATCTTAAGTTAGTGATACCTCTTTCACACTAATTGAATAAGCTGGTGTTACCGTATAAAAGAAAAAAGGCAAGCTGCTGGAATTTAATAGTGCAGTTAAAGTCACAGCCATCCTGACAGGTTTTAATAAACTGAGAGTAGACCAGGATGTTAATAGGTATTCAAATCCCTGGTTCAGACACTCAATTGGAAAGTTCTCTTAGAAATGGGACTAGAAAACAAGGCCTGAAGGCAATGTGTGTTTCCCTATGCCTCCACACTGAAACAAAGAGAGTGTTGGGCAAAACTTCTCAGTGAGTTTATTACATGCACACTTGGAAAAGAGAAGCAGAGAAGGGTAACACTCTACTCAGAGCTTACTGGTAAAAAAGAGGTGAAAAAGGAAAAGAGGAGGTCAGGAATAGATCCAAACAGACACAGGTACTCAAGAGGAGAATAGTAGACACATTTTAAAAACCAGGGCCTTTTTCGATAGCTCTTTGCCTATGCCAATGTCTAGCAGAATTTTGCCAATGCTTTCCTCTAGTAATTTGATTATATCAGGTTGGAGGTTTAAATCCTTGATCCATTCTGAGTTGATTTTCATATAAGATGTAAAGTAGGGGACTTGTTTCAGACTTCTCCATACGGAGATCCAGTTTTCCTAGCACCATTTGTTGAAGAGACTGTCCTTGCTCCAGGGATTGATTTTAGCTCCTTTGTCAAAAATAAGTTGGTTGTAGATGTGTGGGTTGATTTCTGGAGTTTCCATTCATCTACAAATCTATTTTATACGCCAGGAAGTAGACTATTTTGATTATAACCACCCTATAGAATGTCTTGAAATCTGGTATTGTGATGCCTCTGGCTTTATTGTTCAAGATTGCTTTATTTTTTAAAAGATTTATTTATTTATTTGAAAGTCAGAGTTACAGAGAGGCAGAGGTAGAGGGAGAGAGAGAGAGAAGTCTTCCATCCGCTGGTTCCCTCCACAAATGGCCACAACGGCCAGAGCTAAGCTGATCCAAAGCCAGGATCCAGGAGCTTCTTCTGGGTCTCCCACATGGGTGCAGGGCCCCAAGCACTTGGGCCATTTTCTACTGCTTTCCAGGCCATAGCAGAGAGCTGGATCAGAAGGGAGCAGCCAGGACTCAAACCGGCACTGCCAGCACTGCAGATAGCAGCTTTACCTTCTACTTCAGAGTGCCAGCCCCTTAAGATTACTTTAGCTATTCAAGGTCTCTTGTGTTTCCATATCAAATTTAGCATCATTTTTTTCTAGATCTGAAAAAGATATTTTTGCTTTTTTGATTGGGATCACATTGAATCCAAAAAGTGCTTTGGGTAGTATGGATAATTTTATATCAATTCTTTCAATCCACAAACATGGAAGAATTTTCCTTATTTTCTATCTTTTTCTTTCTTTAAGGTTTTGTAATTTTAATAATAGATATCTTTCACATCCTTGGTTAAATTTATTCCAAGACCACAGAAGCATAGGCAATAAAAACAAATGTAGACAAACAGAATTACATCAGTTAGCTTCCGCAACGCAAAGAAACTCTCAAAGTGAGGAGGCAACCAACAGAATGGGAGAAAATATTTGCAAACTATACAACTTATAAAGGATTAATATCCAGGAACTGTAAAGAGCTCAAGAAACTCAACAACAATAAAACAAACACTCCAGTTAAAAAACAGGCAAAGCACACAAACACACATTTTTCAAAGAATGAAATACAAATGGCCAACAGACACATGAAAAAATGTTCAGGATCACTAGCCATCAGGGAAATGTAAACAAAAAGCACAATGAGGTTTCACTTCATCCCAATTAGAATGCCATCAGAAAACAATCCTAAGATGGCATATTAGGGAACTACATACTGCACTAGGCTAGGGATAAATAGTAAAAAAAGGAAAAAAGAAAAAAAGTGTAGGAAATGTACTTGAGACTTGGAGAGAAAGTCACACTGGAAATTCTACAAGAGTAAGAGGAACATTGTGGCCCTGTGTGGGGGGTGAGTGAGGTCATGCACCACAAACACAGACACAACAAACGACTGCAACAGCCAAGAGCTGGAGCAGGTGGCAACTTGGAAATAGAGGTCAGACCGGAGTGCAGCAATCCTCACTGATACAGCCAGAGGGACAGCTTGATGTGAGTCTGGACTGGAGACGCAGGGACTACCAGTTGTTAGCAGTTGCCTGAGGATCCAATGGCAGTGTCCACTGCCTGGCTGAGAAAGGGCACGTGCCATTTTGGGTTTGGGCAAGAGCTTCGGAAGCCTTTTTGCATACACACAGCAACTGGCTGACACAGGACACCATTTTCTTGGCAGTACTGGTAGCAATGACAGGGAGACAGTGGCTCTTGTCTATGGTGAGTGATCCAGAGATTCTAACAGAGGGAAAAATCTGCAGTCCCCACACACTATAAGGCTGGAAGGACGGTGGCTGGGCAATCACATAAGACAGTGAAGCACCCACAGTTCCCCAGGATTAAGACACTTAGCCAGAGCTGGCTCAGGGAACATCTGTGTCACTATTGACAGGACAGGCAGGCAGGGCAGAATGAAACCTCCACACCCAGCAATTGTAAGAGCCTGGTGTGCTGAGACAGTGGGGACTCTCGGTGGTTCAGGGTATAGCTGGGTATTTGGGCAATCACTGGTGTGGCTCACATGCACTGAGCTTCTTGGTTGCCTAGGGCTGGTCAGCGCAGTGGAAATCATGCTCACACTGAAGTCTGCACAGATCATTTGTATGGTTCTTACAGTAGCATGGATGAGTGTTGGATGCATAGGGGGCTAACACCCAGGCATTGCTCAGCTTGGAGTAGAGGAGGTGAGGGGGTGATCACACCAACAGAGGTAACCATTTCCATGCTTCTATTACCCTGGATACTCACCCCATCCTGAAACATTGACCAGAGCTCCTTCATAACTCCCTCCACACAACTCTGGTATTCACTGAAAGTACAGACATTCCACTAAGCCACAGAGACATAACTCAGATAAAAGCCATCAGAGGAAAAAAACAATTAATTCCACAATTGACTAAAAATAAACACAGAAATTCAAGAAACAAGAATAAGAAAGACACCATGACCCTCCCTCCCCCATGGAACATAACAGCATTTCAATATTAGTATGTAAAGATGAAGACATTGCGGAAATTATGGAAATAGAATTCAAAAAAATAATCACAGGATTACTCAAAAGCCACCAGAAGCAAATCCATGAACTAAAGACCATACATGACATGAATAAAAATTTTTCCGATGAAATTGAGATTTTAAAGAGAAATCAAAATGAACTATTAGAAATGAAAATTTCAATAGATCAAATAAAACATGTGGCAAAAAGCCTTAAAAGCAGACTTGATGAGGCAGATAGAAAAAATATATGACCTAGAAGATAAATCTTTGGAAATCTTTCAATCAGACAAAAAAAAGTAGAAATTAGAAAACTTAAGATAGTGTTAGAAATTTATGGGATACTATCAAATGACCCAAAATACAGGTCTTAAGAGTTCCTGAAGGTTTGGGAAGAGAGAACAGACTAGAGGCCCTATTTAGTGTAAAAAAAAAAAAAAAAAAAAAAAAAAAAAAAAAAAAAAAAAAAAACCACAGAAAATCTCCCCAATTTGGAGAAAGAAAGAGACATCCAAGTACGGGAAGCACACAGAACTCCTAACAGACTTGATCAGAAAAGATCTTCCCTATAACACATTATAGTCAAATTTTCCACAAAACACACAAAAAAAAGATTCTAAAATGTGCATGAAAGAAACATCAGATTACTTTCAGAATTTCTTCAATTGGACTCACAGCTAACTTCTCGTCAGAATCCTACAGGCTAGAAGAGAATGGCAAGACACAGTCCAAGTCTCAAGAGAAAAAGAACTGATAACCCAGAATACTGTACCTTGCAAAGCTCCTATTTATGAATGAAGGTGAAAAAAGACTTTCCATAACAAACAAATTGAAAGAATTAGTCACCTCTCATCTAGCCTTACAAAAAATGTTTAAGGATGTGCTACACACAGAACCACAAAAAACAGCCAACACTACAAAAGAATGAGAAGGCAAAAAATTCCACCAGAAAAAGCATAAAGAAATTCAAAGTAAACAAAAGGAATATTTATAGGAAAATGGCAGGGCCAAACTATTACTTATCAATAGTCACCTTGAATGTAAATAACCTCAGCCCTCCAGTTAAAAGATACAGACTGGCTGAATGGATTAAAAACAAGACCCATCTATTTGCTGCCTACGGGAAACACATCTCACCAACAAATGTACCCACAGACTGATAATGAAAGGATGAAAAAGATATTCCATGATAATGGAAAGCAAAAAAGGGCAGGTGTCGCCATCCTAACATGAGACAAAATAGACTTTAATATGAAAATTGTTAAAAGAGACAAAGAATGGCATTATGTAATGATTAAGGAATCAATTCAATAGGAAGATATGACAATAATAAATGAATATATGACTTATTACAGGATGCCTGTCTCTTTAAAAGCAGTTTTAATGGATCTAAAGGCAGACATAGACTCCAATACAATAGTAATGGGAGACTTCAACACCCATTTTCATCAAAGGCCAGATCAACTAGGCAAAAAAATCAACAAAGGAACAATAGAATTACTTCATACTATGGACCAAATGAACCTAACTGACATCCTCAGAACTTTTCACCTCACAGTTGCAGAATACACATTCTTCTCATCAGTGCATGGAACTTTCTCCAGGATAGACCACATGTTAGGCCATAATGCAAGTCTCAGAAAATTGAAAAAAATTAAAATCATACAAAACATCTTCTCTCCCCATAATGGAATAAAGCTGGAAATCAACAACTCAAGAATCTCTAGATCATATGCAAACACATGGAGACTGAAATACTTGTTCCTGAATGCATAGTTGGACATAGAAGAAATCAAAGAGAAATAAAAAAAAAAAATTCTAGAAACGAATGAAGATGACAATGCATCATATCAAAACTTACGGGATACAGCAAAAGCAGTGTTAAGCAGAAACTTTATAGCAATCAGTGCCTAACATCAAGATACTGCAAGGCCAGCATTGTGGCATAGTGGGTAAAGCCACTGGCTGCAGTACTAGCATCCCACAGGGGCTCCAGTTTGAGTCCTGGTTGCTCCACTTCCAATCCAGCTCTCTGCTATGGCCTAGGAAAGCATCAGAGGATGGCTCAAGTGCTTGCTCCCCTGCACCAGCAATGAAACCCTGGACAGGTTCATGGCTCCAGATTTTGGATCTATGCAGCTCCAGCCACTGCAACCATTTTGGTGTGAACCAGCAGATAGAAGAGCTCTCTCTCTCTCTCTTGCTCTCTCTCAATCTCTCTCTCTCTCTCTCTCCCTTTCTCTGCCTCTAGCTCTCTGTAACTCTGCATATCAACTAAATAAGTAAATCTTAAAAATAATAAATAAATTGAATAGGCACAAAATAAATGAGCTATCAATACCTCTCAAGGACCTAGATAAACAACAAAACAAATTAGTAGGAGGAAAGAAAAAATTAAACTTAGAGAAGAAATAAACAAAATTGAGACAAAAAATACAAAATATCAGTGAAATGAAGATCTTTTTTTGAAAAAATAAGCAAAATTAATACACAATTGGCACAACTAAACAAATAGAGAGAAGACCTAAATCAATAAAATCAGAGATGAAAAAAAATGAATGCAACCACAGATACCAGACAAATAAAAAACAATAATCAGGGATTAGTACAAAGAGATATATGCCAATAAATTGGGAAACCTAAAAGAAATGGATAGAATTCTAGAAAAATAAAACCTACCAAAATTGAGTCATGAAGACATAGAATATCTAAATAGACTAAAGCAAAGACGGAAATTGAATCAGTAAAAAAAAAAAAAAAAAAAAAAACTCTCCAAAAAAATAAAACCCTGGGACAGGAGGGCTTCAGTGCTGAATTCTACCAGACATTTAAAGAAGAACTAATTCTAATTCTTCTCAAGTTACTCAAAACAATCTAAATGTTGTTATTCCAAATAGTTCTGGAAATTTTAGCAAGAGCCATTAGGCAAGAAAAAAAAAAAATCAAAGGGATACAAATTGGAAAGGATGAAGTAAAATAATCCCTATTTGCAGTTGACATGATTCTATATATAGGGGATCCAAAAGACTCCACTAAGAGACTACTAGGATTCATAAAATAATTTGGCAAAGTGGCAAGATGAAAAATCAACACAGAAAAATTATTAGACTTGCCGGCGCCGTGGCTCAACAGGCTAATCCTCCGCCTTGCGGCGCCGGCACACCGGGTTCTAGTCCCGGTTGGGGCACCGATCCTGTCCCGGTTGCCCCTCTTCCAGGCCAGCTCTCTGCTGTGGCTAGGGAGTGCAGTGGAGGATGGCCCAAGTCCTTGGGTCCTGCACCCCATGGGAGACCAGGAGAAGCACCTGGCTCCTGCCATCGGAACAGCGCGGTGCGCCGGCCGCAGCGCGCTACCGCGGCGGCCATTGGAGGGTGAACCAACGGCAAAAGGAAGACCTTTCTCTCTGTCTCTCTCTCTCACTGTCCACTCTGTCTGTCAAAAAAAAAAAGAAAAAAAAAGAAAAAAAAAAAGAAAAATTATTAGACTTTTCATACACAGATAATGTCATGGCAGAAAAATCACTTTTAAGATCAGTCCCATTCAAAATAGCTTCAAAAGGAATTAATTACCTTGAAATAAATTTAGCCAAGGATGTCAAATATCTCTACAATGAAAATTATAAAATACTAAAGAAATAGAAGAAGCCACACAAAAAATATGAAAAAAATCATCCATGTTCATGGATTGGAAAAACGTTTATACTACCAAAAGCAATTTATAGATGCAGTGCGATCTCAAGCAAAATACCAACAACATTTTGGCAGATCTAGAACAAAATGATGTTAAAATTCATATGGAAATACTAGAGATACTGAATAACTAAAGCAATCTTGCACTACAAAAACAGAGCTGGAGGCTTCACAATACCTGATTCAAGACATACTACAGGGCAGTTATAATCAAAACAGCCTGGAACTGGCACAAAAACAGATAGACCCATGGAACAGAATAGAAACTCCAGAAATCAATCCACATACCTACAACCAACTTATATTTGACAAAGGTGCTAAAATCAATCACTGGTGCAAGGACAAACTCTTCAACAAATGGTGCTGGGAAAACTGGATCTCTGCATAAACAACTGTGAAACTAGACCCTTACCTTAAACCTTACACAAAAATCCACTAATAATGGATCAAAGACCTTAATCTATTACCCAACAGCATCAAATTGCTGGAGAACATTGGGGAACCTTTGCAAGACATGGCATAGACAAAGAGTTCTTGGGAAAAGTCCCAGAAGCACAGTCAATGAAAGCCAAAATTGACAAATGGGATTACATAAAGCTGAGGCTTTTCCGCACTGCAAAAGAAACACTAAGGAAAGTGAAGAGAAAACCGACAGAATGGGAGAAAATATTTCCAAACTACACAACTAATAAAGGGTTAATATCCAGAATTTATATAGAGCTCAAGAAATTCAACAACAGTAATACAAAAGAAAAAAAAAGTTAAGAAATGGGCAAAAGATTGAAAAGGCATTTCTCAACAGAGGAAATTCAAATGGCGAACAAAAACTTGAAAAAAATGTTCAGGATCACTAGCTGTCAGAGAAATGCAAATCAAAACCACAATGAGCTTTCATTTACTCCAGTTGGAATGGCTCTCATACAGAAATCAACAAACAATAAATGCCAGTGAGGATGTGGGGGAAAAGGTACCCTAATACACTATTGGTGGGAATGTAAATTGGTACAGCCACTATGGAAGACAGTATGGAGATACCACAGAAATCTGAATATAGACCTACCATAGGATCTAGCCATCCCACTCCTGTGAATTTACCCGAATCAAAAAGAAATCAGTATCTGAAAGAGTTATCTGTACCCTTATGTACATTGCAGGCCAATTCCCAATAGCTAAGCTATGGAATCAATCTTGATGCCCATCAACTATTGACTGGATAAAGAAATTATGGTATGTATACACTACAGAGTACTACTCAGCTTTTAAAAAAATGAAATCCTGTCTTTTGCAACAAGATGGACACAAATGGAAATTATATTTAGTGAAATCAGCCAGTCTCAAAAAGATAGATATCATATGTTTTCCCTGATCCAAGATAACTAATAGAAGTACTTAAAATGTAATGTATTGGAGTGAAAAATGCATTTTGAGATTTGATGGTTGTGTACAGCCCTTGTCTACTCCATTGAGGAACAGTGTTTTCTTAATCATACTATTTGTGGAACTCTTTTACATAGTACAGGGTTAACTTAATGATCATTAAGTAACTAAAAATAGATCTTTGTTTAAATTCAGAGAGGCAATGGGAGAGGAAGGAAGAATAAGGGTTGGAGCACAGGTGGGAGGTAGGGTGGGGTGAGAAGTATCACTATGTTCCTAAATTTAAATATGAAATGCATAAAACTTGTATAATAAAATTTTAAAAAGTTTTTTTTGTCACAGTGTTTTGGATTTCCATGCCTGAAGTACTCTCATGGACTTTTTAGCCAGATATGAATGACTTAAGGGCTGATTCTGAGGCCAGAGTGCTGTTTAGGACGTCTGTCATTTTGTGAGTCTGCTGTGTATCCTGATTCCCATGTTGGATCGTTCTCTCCTTTTTAATTATATCAGTTAGTATTAGCAGACACTAGTCTTATTTATGTGATCCCTTTGACTCTTAATCCTATCATTATGATCAATTATGAACTGAAACTGATCACTTTGACTAGTGAGATGGCATTGGTACATGCCATCTTGATGAGTTTGAATTGGAATCCCCAGGTATGTTTCTAACTCCACTATTTGGGGCAAGTCCGATTGAGCATGTGCCAAATTGTAAATCTCCTCGCCCTCTTATTCCCACTCTAATATTTAACAGGGATCACTTTTCAGTTAAATTTAAACACCTAAGAATAATTGTGTGTTAATTAAAGAGTTCAACCAATAGTATTAAGTAGACCAAAACAAAAAAGATACTAACAAAACCTACATGAAAGATCCCTGTGAGATTCCAGTGGAAAAAAACGGGTCATCAAAGAAGGAGGTACCTTTCTCTGAAGGGAGGAGAGAACTTCCATTTTGACTATGACCTTGTCTAAATAAGATCAGAGTTGGCGAACTCAAAAGGCTTCCATAGCCTTGGCAACTCATGACAAGAGCTTAGGGAGATTACTGATGCCATAAACAAGAATGTCAATTTGTTAAGTCAACAACAGGAGTCACTGTGCACTTACTTCCCATGTAGGATCTCTGTCCTTAATGTGTTGTACTACGTGAATCAATGGTATAACTAGTACTCAAACAGTATTTTACACTTTGTGTTTCTATGTGGGTGCAAACTGTTGAAATCTTTCCTTAATATATACTAAACTGATCTTCTGTATATAAAGATAATTGAAAATGAATCTTGATGTGAATGGGATGGGAGAGGGAGCAGGAGATGGGAGGGTTGCATGTGGGAGGGAAGTTATGGGGGGGGGGGAGCCATTGTAATCCAAAGCTGTACTTTGAAAATTTATATTTATTAAATAAAAGCTAAAAAAATTTTAAAAAAGAAAAAAATTAAATGAAACATACTAATGGTGTGTATTCAAAATCATAAAAATAAATAAATAACTCAAAAAAAAAAGAATGGCTATCATCTAAAAATCAAAGAAATAAATAAATACTGGTGCAGATACAGAGGAAAAAAATACCCTAATACATAGTTGGTGGAAATTTATACTAGTATGATGATTATGGAAGACAATATGGAGATTCCTCAGAAATCTGAAAATAGATCTACCATATGACCCAGCCATCTCACACCTAGGAACTTACCCAAATGAAATGAAAGCAGCATACGAAAGTTGTTTGTACCCCCATAGTTATTGCTGCTCAATTCACAATAGCTAAGATATGGAACCAATCCACATATCCTTGAACTAATGACTGGATAGAGAAAATGTGGCATCTATGCATAAAAAGCTAATGTATAGGAGCAAAATTGACATTTTGAGATTTGATTATTGTTTATAGCCCTTGTCTCTAGTGTTGAGGAATGGTAGAGGTTTTTGTTTTTTTTTTTTTTTTCTTCTTCTATTTGTTGAATTCTTTATTTACTGGAGGTTTAAGCTTGTGATTATAAAATAAACTGGAACTACATCATTTTAAAAATTAAAAGAAAAATAAGAAAGTATGGAAGAGGAAGAGTGGGGGCACAGGCAGGAGGGAGGGTATGGTTGGAAATATCATTATGCACTTAAATCTGTATGTATGAATTACATGAAGTTCACCTTATATATACATTAAAAAAAAAAAAAAACCAGGACATAAGATGTGGGAAGAATGAAAGAAATAACTGTGGCAAGATAATAATTCTAATTTATTTCAGTTGAAAAGTAGTTTCCATGCCATGATAAATACAGCCTGTGAGATTCCAACCTGTCTCTGATGGTCATAACCAGTTAAGTTACCTGTTTTTCCTCTTACCATGCAGAGAGTTCAATAAAGAATTAGAGAAGTTGACTATTGGGATTCACCTCAATTTTGCACTTTCCTGGGGATGAAAATTAGACTCCTCCAACCCAACATTCCTTCTCTGGAAGTACAAAAGCAAGGGAATAAGTGTTCTCCAGAAAACAGCACTTAACTACAGATGCTACCATGGACTTCGGTGTGTCCTCATCTAAAACTGTGGGCAATCACTGCCCTCTTCAGTAATAATTAAGTAACAACCATGCTGTACTATGCCCAAGTCAAAAATTTTCAATATCTATATGGATAATACTAAGAAATTCTGATAGACCCATAGTAAATCTGGCAACAACGCTTCTTAAAATATTGGTAATTACTTCTTGAGTACTTATTATGTATAAGGATACTTCCAAGAGTTCATTGGGAAAATGAATTAAAATATAAATTTATTTTGATGAAAAAATTGTTGAAATAATAAATAATTTATTTATAATATGCATTTTACATTTTGAAGGGAAATTATAAAACACTGATAATGTAATCATTCACCACTTTTAACAAAGGCGTACATTTTTTATAATAGTTAAAGGATGAAAATGCAATTGATAGCTTTAAAAATTTCATTTTTCATTATGAAATACATTAAAATGTAGATATATACAATGCATAACTTTGTCACACAATTTAGTAACAGTAATTTAAAAAATTTATTTCAGATGTCTATACCAAATTGTTCTTAGGCTTTATAGATCTAGTTGTATCATTGTACTGATGTAGATTTCAAAATACATGTTTTTAACAATTACTACTTTTGGTGGATCCATAAGAAGTTATAACTGTTTTAAATATTTGCAAAAATGTCACATTTATACTCAGATTAATTTTACACTTAAATTTTAAAATAATGCTTTTGAGATGCAATCATGTTAATGAGAATAGTAATGCTTCAATCATTTCCACGGCTACACTGTTTTGCATTATATGAATTACCAGATTACATCACTCTGCACCTTGCCAAATGCCCTTTATTATGGTTACAGGAGATATTCTTTATTTATTGTTTTAATGTTTTGTTTTTTATATTAAATGTTTTTAATTGTATTTAATTTGTCAAATTCTTTACCACATTCATTGAGCTATTCTAAGTTCCTTTTTTGGCTAAGAATGTAACCAGATTTGGTTTACTATTATTATTATTTTTTTAATTTTTTTCTGAAAGGCAGAGAGACAGAGAAGATAGAAAGATCAACAGAGACATTGTTCATTCTCTGGTGCCCACTCTGCAAATGCCCACAACAGCCAGGGCTGGGGCAGGCCAAATCCAGGAGCCACCCGAACTCCATCTTGGTATTCCTGTGGGTGGACTGGACCCAAGTACTTGAGCCATCACCTGCTTCCTCCCAAGGTGTATATTTGCAGGAAATTAGGTCAGAAGAAAAGTACTGGGACTGGACGCCAGACACTTCAAAATGGAATGCGGGCATCTTAGCTGCTGTATCAAATGCCTGCTCTTCCCCCTTAGTTTATTATTATTTTATGATGTATAAATTTACATTCTTCAGTGAGACTGACATAAGATTTAAAATTTATTTATTTATTTTAAAGGCAGAGTTACAGAGAGAGGGAGGGGAGACAGGAGATCTTCCGTCCACTGGGTCACTCCCCAGAAAACCGCAATGGCCAGAGCTGGGCTGATTCGAAGATCCAGGAGTCTCATCCAGGTCTCCCATTTGGGTGGCAGGGGCTGAACACTTGGGCCATCTTCTGCTGCTTTTCCCAAGCTGTTTCCATGGAGCTGGATCAGAAGTTGAGCAGACAGGACACAAATCGGCACCCATATGGATGAACTACTAGGGTTGCAGGTAACTGCTTTACCCACAACACCACAACGCCGCTCCAAAACTTTGTTTCTTATATGGTCTTTCTACAGTTTCACTATTAATGTTATCCTGGACTCAGGGAAACTTTAATTCAGGCATTTGCCCTTCTTTTCTGTTCTCTGAAAGATGGAATAATTAGATATTACTGATTCTTCAATGGTTTGTTAAAATTCATCTGCAAACTGTGCATTTTTTTTTTTAATTTAATGAATGAAAAGGAGTTTGGAGAAAAACCAACATATAGGAGTGGTTTAAGTGCTTGAATGATGCCCTGGTCCGTTTTCTGTTGCTATGACAGAATACTAGACACTGAGTAATTTATAAAGAAAATAAATTTATTTCTCCCAGTTCTGGAATCTGGGAAATAACCTGATCCTGGGCTCAGACCTGCTGCAGGCTTTCCTGCTGCAACAGTCCATGGGGGAAGGCAAAATGGCAAGAAAGCAAGGAAAGACTAAACCCAATTTTATAGCAAACCACTCCCACACTAATATTAATCCATTTGTGATGGCTGCCTACATGAGCTAATCACCTCCTCTTAATACTTTTGCTTTAGGGATTAAGCTTCCAATACGTGGACTCTGAGGAGCACATTGAAATGATAGCAAATTGTCATTGGTCTAATTTGAATATTTTACACTTGATCTTAGCCAAAAGGCCAAGAAGCTAATTTGGATATTTTATGTACAGAAATAGAGTCAAGATCCCAAATGTTTAGAAGGCTTATTACAGTGAGATGGGAAATTGCATAGGAATCTAAGAACAGGAACTCTAGTAGAGGTAACCTCCAGGGGAATTAAGGGAACTAAAGCTTTCCGGATCCTGAGATAGCTCTCCCTTAGGATGTTGGTGTGTTCCTGTGTACGCTCCGTGGCTGGCCAGCTGTATTGATGTTGGTGTGTATTCCTGTGTACTCTCCGTGGCTGGCCAGCTGTATTTATCTTCAACTGACTAGCATTTTCTGTTCTCTTCAACTTTCTGCTCATACACAAAGATTTAATTTATTTTGTTTCTTAAGGTTTTTTAAAACTTTTTCTGCTTCTTCCAGAGTCAAATTTCAATAATCATTTTCAAGTAGATTGATGGAAAGTTGTCTGTAAGAAACTAGCAAATAACCCCTCCTTTTTCTTTTCATTCCATAGATGTTGTTTAATTATATGTTGTCTCTTCATTTTCGTGGACATTGTGTCCAGAACTGTGTCTAATTTATTAGGCTTTTCAAATACATAAAGTTTCTAGTTTCATTGATGCTCTTTATTATTTTTCCTATTTTATTAATTCCTGTTCTTTATCACTATTTCTTTTTACTTTTTTGAGTTTAGGTTGCTGTTATTGTTTTATCATTTTTCAGTCAGATTTGTAGTTCATTAACTTCTACTTTTTCCCATTTGCTTCATTTCAGATTACAAATATTCCTCAATTTACTGTAGAGTTATTCCCAATAAACCCACCATAAAATGAAAATACAGTACATCTGAAAGTATATTATTACTTATCCTGCTGAATGTCATAGATTAGTAACAAAACAGACCATGCATCATGAGAAAGTAGTGTACTGAAAAGCACTAGCTCAGGAAAAGACCAAAACTCAAAATTCAAAGTACAGTTTCTACTAAATGCGTATTGCTTTTGCAGTACCATAAAAATGAAACACCATAAGTCTAGCCATAATATGTCAGGAACTGTATGTTTCATCCTAACACATTTCCACATGTGATCTTTTAGCTCACATTCAGTTTTAAATATTTTTAATTTATTTATGATTTCTTATTCAACCCAGACTTATTTTGCTAATATTTGGCTGTTATTTATAAATTATTGTACAGAGGCTTAAAACAATGCATATATTATTTTATTAGCATCTGTTGGGACTTCCTGGGTGGCTGTATTTTTGTAATGTTTTATAATTTGCATTTTGGAAACATCCCATGTATTCTTAAAAAGAATACTCATTCTCTAATTGCTTCAGCATATTGTTCAAAACATGCCCTTTAAGCTCACTTGTGTTGTTCAAATCTTTTACAAATGAAAAATTCAATTGGGTTGATGGAGATGCCTACTGAATTAACACCATGCGATTCTGGCAATTTAGATTACAATATATCTGAGATTTCATTTGTAGGTAAATACTCAGCTTTTCTTTAATCTTCCTGATAATTCATTTTATCAAATATAATGACACTTATACCCTGGTAATTTTACTACCAGATATTTTCACTATTTTTTTTTCTAATTTGTGCTCACCTTTACTCTCAAACTTCCCCACCATGTTTTGCATAGCTTTTTTTCCTCCTTTTTTTTAAAAAAGATTCATTTTTATTTATTTGAAAGGCAGCATTACAGAGAGAGGTAGAGAGAGAGAGAGAGAGGAAGTGAGAGAGAGAGGTCTTCCATCCACTGGTTCACTTCCCAATAGCCACAACGACCAGGGCTAGGCCAGGCCAAGGCCAGAAGCAAGGAGCTTCCTCTGGGTCTCCCATGTGGTTGCAAAGGCCCAAGCACCTAGGTCATCCTGTGCTGCTTTCCCAGGGAGCTGGACTGCAAGTGGAGCAGCCAGGACTTGAACCGGCGCCTGTAAGCAATGCTGGCACTGCAGGCCAAGACTTTAACCCACTGCACCACAGCACTGGCACCTCCTTCCATTTTTGAATTCAGCAAAAGCACCTATATGGGATTTGCTTTACTTACAAGAGATGGAATGTGTTTGTAACTGCAAATTACACAATTTAATCTGTTCACATTAATTCTATACTTTTATGCTTGGATTTATTTCTGTCTGCCTTTTTTATCCATCAAGAACTGTGAAGCCTCTGAGATCTTCCCCTAGCTGTAACCTGTTATACATCAGGGATGCTGGTAGAAAACCCATAAATTTATGTTCAGAGATAAAGGGTTTCATTATTAACACCAACAACAGTAGTCAGAGTATCATCATTCGCACCAATTCCCAGAACCCACTTCCCACAGAATATCAGGAAGGCAGTTGGGTGACACCTGCACATACTGGGGGCTGTGTTACATGAGATTTCTGAGCTTAAGGAACCCTGTTCTTTTATACTGGTCAGTAAGCTCTCTGCCATTTTCACTGTCCTTTCTGTAGAAAACATTCTATTTATAACATTAAACAATAAACAAGCCTGCTCATTGCTCTGAAGAAAGTACGGTCTCTGTCTTCCAAGACAGACTGTTTTCATACAAACAATCCTTAAAAATATACTTTGAAAGAGAGGGGCCAAAGCCTTTGCTCAAAAAATAAAATCTGAAAGATCCTGGAGGACATAAGATCCAACATTTACTCTTCCATTGTTTCTCTTATGTTTTTCTTTCTTATCTCAATTAACTGTTCTATGGTCCTTTTTCCCTCTACTGTCTGTAATGTTTTAGTTGTTGCTCTTAAAGTATTTAATATGTATAATTCATTAAAATTTAAGTATTTAATATGTATAATTCATTAAAATTTAGTTAATATAATTAAAATTTAGTTAATATAATATAGATATATAATATAATGGCTTAATAGTTTTAAAACCATTTATATCTTTTAAAAAAAGACTTTTCCATTTATTTTGAAAATCAGGATTACAGAGAGAGAGGGAGAGGGAGAGAGAGAGAGGTTGTCCATCTGCTGCTTCACTCTCCACATGGCCTCAACAGCCAGCACTTGGCAAGGCGAAAGCTGGGAGCCAGGAACTTCATTCGGGCTTCCTACATGGGTAACAGGTGCCCAAACACTTGGACCGTCTCCACTGCTTTCCCCAGACCACTAGCAGGGGGATAAATGGGAAGTGGAATGGCTGGGACATGAACCAGGGCCCATATGGGATAGCAACATTGCAAGCAGGCATATTTTTCAAATTATGGATTTATATTTTTCCCATCAAATATACTTTTATTACCCTCAAATTGGTTATTATAATAGTTATTTATAATATATACAATTTGTTTATCGTACCTTCCAATCCCTTTCCCTTTTCCCCTTTCCCAGCAATTTTTTGGATCCCATGTTTTCCTCTGAGTTCAATTTCTTTCTTCAGTTGGTCATGCAAGCAGGGTAGTAAAAAGTAAATTTCTTGCATATTTTTATATACATCTACACATTTCATTATTTTACTCTGTTTTACATGACATGTTTGCAAGTCTTGGAGTTTTAGAATTTAAGTCATTTGTCTCAGAACTTTAAAGAATTTTCTACAATGTTAGGCCATTGAAGCTATCTGTAGACTTGCCTTAGAATTTACTGACAATCTAGCAATTATTCTTCTCTGGAGACAATTTCCTATTATCACTGGTAGATTTTTAAGGCTGTCTATCATGTAATGAAGTATCTTAAAATTTGTCATGTTGTGGATTTGTTTTTACTTAGACTGCCCAGGAGTTATATTGTGTCAATCCTCATTCATTGTATATCATCAATGCAATGAAAACGATTTATTTAAATTTATCTGCCAGGTTACTCATTATTTGTTTATTTGTATTTAAGATTCCATTTATCGGCCGGTGCCATGGCTCACTAGGCTAATCCTCCGCCTGCGGTGCCAGCACCCGGGGTTCTAGTCCCGGTCGGAGCGCCAGATTCTGTCCCGGTTGTTCCTCTTCTGGTCCAGCTCTCTGTTGTGGCCCAGGAAGGCAGTGGAGGATGGCCAAGTCCTTGGGCCCTACAACTGCATGGGAGACCCGGAGGAAGCATTTGGCTCCTGGCTTTTGATTGGCACAGTGCGCCGGCTGTAGCGGCCATTTGGGGAGTGAACCAATGGAAGGAAGACCTTTCTAAAAAAAACAAAAGATTCCATTTATTGCTTCCTTTTAATTACAGTTTCAATGTAAGTATTCTGAATGCTTGATTTGCCTTCATATATAAAACAGTATCTTATTCTTAGAATTTTAACTCCTTATTTTCTTTATTTTAAGCATTTTAAATACAATCTCAACGACAGAAATTATGCTTTTCTCCAGAACAAAGAGCAGGCTTGTTTACTGTCCATTGTAATAAAGATAATGTCTTCCTCTAGAATAAAGTTCAGGCAGGCTTACTACCCTGTACAAGAGAACAGGGGTCCCAGAAGTCAGCATTCTGCTCCTAGAACACACAGCACACCATATGGCAGGTGTAACTTCGTCCTCATCCTGATACCTGGTAGAAGCTGGAATACTAGGATTCCTACATATTTCTGTGCTGAAAGTCGTGCTCTGATCAGCTATTTTGTTCACTAGGAGAAGAGTACATCTGAAACAGGACTTTCTTTTGGGGGTGGAGGAGAATTTATTTCGCACCAAGTTGTGGTAATGTCCTTCTTTGAGTTAGTAGGATTTACTTCTGCCACATACATTAGGATATCAACAGATAAAGATTACCAGTAATCTTAAATTTTTAGCTTGGAAATTCCAGGCTAGAAATGCATATTCAAATGTTTGTTTGGATGATTACATCCAAACCTACAGTAAATTAAAGCCCAAATTTCTATTGTTCATGTCAGATATTTAATTGACCCTGCCCAAATCCCCAGCAGAAATCAATTGCCTTTCATCTTTTTGCACCTATGAATAGTTCTCCTGTTCCATTTCTCTAGTGACTGAACAGATCTTTAGCATTCAGTTGTTTTTAGTGGCCTCTGTTCCAAATTCTCACCTTATAAAGGCACAACGCCTGTCAAAGTAGGGACAGAAAGCATTTCCCCAAACAGAAGCAGCATCAGCTTAAGTACTAATCCTGCTTTTCTGTTTCCCTCTTCAGTTCAGACATTGAGTGAATTAATTTCAAATGACTTTTAAACCTCTGAAAAGAAACAAAACTAACACCTCTATTTTTAATAGTCATATTAAAGAAGGAATTACCTTCTTCACCTTATAATTCCATTAAAGCACACAAACTGGTATATATACAAATCTGCTTCACCCTAACCAATGACTATATTATAGTAAAACAGCTAACAAAACTTATTCTACTATTTCATTCATAATAATAAATTCACTTGACAAAGTAACTACACTCTTATTATGCTGCATGGAGTGAGCCTTAATGTATTATCTGTCACAGAAAACCATTTGTTAAAATTGCATTCACCCTGTTAGGATCTGTTCTTAAGTCATTAAATTTTTCCCATGAGTCACTCTTAAGTTACCTCATTGATTATATAAAGTAGCACCTTTTACATAAAATCATCATATAATAATGTATTATGCCAATATAATACTTGCTTATGGAATTTTTGCTTATGCAAATTTTAACATAATAAACATAACAGATATTTACCAGTGGTGACTCTGTTGTTTTAGAATCTTCAAAGTTTGGTCTCTTATGCAGATTGCTAAATTCCAAGGAATCATTGATATCTTGAATTAATTTCTCTTCAATGGGAGGTTTTCCTAAATCTGTATTATTTGCCAAAGAACCCTTGTTCTCAAGTGATATGCAGGAATAATCAGATTTTTGATTACTTTCTCCATCCATACTTTTCTCTTTTACATTTCTTTTAAAAGAGTTGCTTTCTGCTATTTTATCAATGTCAGAATAAACATCAAAATCCACCACATTGTCAAAATCTGCATTTGAAGTTCCTGCTGCTGAGAATACACATTTAAAAAAGATAAATATAAATAAATACATGCAAACGAATAAATGAAACTGTTCATTAACCAAAAGTTCTAGATGAATATTTTTATCAATTAAACACCATTTTTTTCAGCATGTCTTTATTGCAATTTCAGGGTTAAAATACCCTTTTTGCTTACATTCATAAGTTGTAATCATAATTTACTTAAACAAACATTAATGAAACAGAATAATGGATGGAGGCAAAATTTTATTTTGTAATGAAATCTTGAAATTGAGGCAAATTTTAATTTCATTCAGTGGTTTAATTCCCACAACTAAAATTCATGAGAACTAAACCACGGAGAAACTGTTTTCCACATTTTCCTCTTTTCTCTCGCGCACCCAGTAACAAAGAGCACGCAAAGGGAAATCTGCCAGATGGCAGTTAGTGGACAGAAAATGTGCAGCTGGGGTACCTGCCTCTAGAAAGCCATAAAATGAGCAAGATTATCTTAGTCACCAGCTCATTATGTCTGCTTTAAATAAATCACTTGGTTTAGATAATTGGTTTTCACCCTGGCCACACAATGAAATCATCTAAAGGTAACTCTTTAAAACTGTCAGTGCATGGGCATGACCCCAAAGCAATTATATCAGACATGGGAAGTGGGGCTCTGGCAATGGTCTTTTTCTATTTTCCCACACCACATTCTCCTGATGATCATAATGAGCAGATAGGGCAGTCAATAAATGGTCTAGATTTTCTGAAAAAAATGAAAATTCTTTAAGGATTTTTGTACCATATTTCTTTCATTTTAAATAAAATTATGTAATATTATTATCCAGATTGAATTCAGCTTCATCTTATTATTTCCTATTCTCTTTCCAAAATAAATATCTATATAAATTTGCTGCATAAAATAGTGTGAGCTTTGACTAAAATAGTTTCCAATGATGCAAATTCTGCTTTACAGACTTACTTGTTGCAATCAAATGCAATCAAATGTTATATAAACTTGGTAATTCCACATTAGATCTAGAACTTGGACTTTCAACTACCGTCACACTTCTTAAATATCAGAAATACTCTGAGAAATGAAATAACTTATATGTCAGAGCAGTATCTTTATTAGAACATTCTATAAAGGCTATTCAACACAACAAAAATTCCAGAAAAAAATGCTATAGTTACCCTCTGAAATCAGAAGGGAAATTAAAGATTTGTGGTAGAAAAAGATATAAAAATTTCCTACACTGAAATGTCTCTAACTACCTTCAATAATTTGTTTACAAAAATTGCAAAATTCCACTATTAAGAGTCATTGTTGCTGAGAACGTTAAAAAAAACTTTTAATAATATTTAAAATGGAATAAAGTGGAGGTACAATATAATTTAGTTAGGATCGGTGCCATGGCACAGCAGATAAAGCTGCCACATGCCATGCCGGCATCCCATATCGGCACCAGTTTGGGTCCCCGCTCCTCCGCTTCTGATCCAGCTCTCTGCTATGGCCTGGAAAAGCAGTAGAGGATGGCCCAAGTCCTTGGGCCCTTGAACCCATGCTGGAGACCTAGAAGAAGCTCCAGGCTCCTGGCTTCAGATCGGCACAGCTCCGGGTGTTGTGGCCAATTGGGGAGTGAACCATTGGATGGAAGACAACCCCCTTCCCTCTCTGCCTCTCCTCTCTCTATGTAACTCTGACTTTCAAATAAATAAATAAATCTTAAATAAAAAAAACTTCAAAGTTCTGATGAAAGATACTAAATAACTAAACAAATGGAGAGATATTCCATGCTCATGGATGAGTAGATTCAATATTATCAAGATGGAAGCTCTTCCCAAGGAAATCTCAATCAAAATCTCACCTGATTTTGTGGATATGGACACACTAATTCTGAAGTGTATATGGAGAGGCAAATGACTCAGAATAGCCAATGCAATATGAAAGGAAAAGAACAAGTACTAAGACTGACACAACTTTCCTCAAGAATTATCAGTCTACAACAATCAAGACAATGTTTTGTTGGCAAAAACAAAAAGATCAAAGAACAAAACCAAGAACCCATATTAGACCCATAGAAATATAGTCAACTAATCACTGACAAAGAAAAAAGACAATAAAATGAAGATATGCTAAGCTTTAAGATATTTGGTGGTATAACAATTGGATATCCACATGCAAAATAAAAAATGAATTTAGATACAGATTATATAAGCTTCAAAAAATTAACTTAAAATAGACTAAATGTGAAATGCAAAACATAGAAACCTAGATAACCTTGAAAAGAGTTTGTAAGTACAATATCAATGAAATAATTGATAAGTTCCATTTCAATAAGATTAAAACTTTTGCATTGCAAAAAGCACTGTTTATGAGGAGATAACCTAAAGACTGGGAGAAACACTTGGAAAATATTTACCTGATAAAGGAATGATATCTGAAATACAAACATGCCCATAAACAAAATTCTTACAATTCATCAATAAAAAATCAAGCCAATTTAAAAATGGACAGAAAACCTGAACAGATACCTCATCAAAGAATATATACAAATGGTAAAAAAGCATATTAAAAATGTTCAGCATCATATGTTGCTAGAGAATTGAAACTAAAACAAAAATGATATACCACTGCACAATTATTAAAATGGAAAAACTATAAAACAATGACAACACAAATCCTGGTGAGAATGTGGAGGAATAGGAACTCTCATTCTTGGAGGAAATGCAAACGGTAGACATCGACGTTGGTAAACATTGGCAATTTCTTAAAAAACTAAACACACTCTTACTCTGATCCAAAAATCATACAAGTTGATATTTACCAAAATGAATTAAAAAGTTGTGTCAAATAGAAGCCCATATGTGGATGCTTTTCACAACTGTCAAAGCTTGCAAGCAACCATAATGTCCTTCAATTGGTGAATGCGATAAATAATGAACTATAGTCCATCTTCAATAGGTGCCTACATCAAGAAATTGGAGAGGCACCAAATAGATGAGCTTTCAAGTCATCTCAAGGATCTAGAAAATCTGCAGCAAACCAAACCCAAACCCAGTAGGAGAAGAGAAATAATTAAAATCAGAGAAGAAATCAACAGGATTGAATCCAAAAAAAACATTACAAAAAATCAGCCAAACGAGGAGCTGGTTTTTTGAAAAAATAAACAAAATTGACACCCCATTGGCCCAACTCACTAAAAAAAGAAGAGAAAAGACCCAAATCAATAGGATCAGAGATGAAATGGGAAACGTAACAACAGACGCCACAGAAATAAAAAGAATCATCAGAAATTACTACAAGGGCTTGTATGCCAGCAAACAGGGAAATCTATCAGAAATGGACAGATTCTTAGACACATACAACCTCCCTAAATTGAGCCAGGAAGACATAGAAAACCTAAACAGACCAATAACTGACACAGAAATTGAAACAGTAATAAAGGCCCTCCCAACAAAGAAAAGCCCAGGGCCAGATGGATTCACTGCTGAGTTCTACCAGACATTTAGAGAAGAACTAACTCCAATTCTTCTCAAACTATTCAGAGCAATCGAAAAAGAGGGAATCCTCCCAAATTCTTTCTATGAAGCCACCATCACCTTAATTCCTAAGCCAGAAAGAGACGCAACATTGAAAGAGAATTACAGACCAATATCCCTGATGAACATAGATGCAAAAATACTCAATAAAATTCTGGCCAATAGAATGCAACAACACATCAGAAAGATCATCCACCCAGACCAAGTGGGATTCATCCCCGGTATGCAGGGATGGTTCAACATTCGCAAAACAATCAACGTAATACACTACATTAACAGACTGCAGAAGAAAAACCATATGATTCTCTCAATAGACGCAGAGAAAGCATTTGATAAAATACAACACCCTTTCATGATGAAAACTCTAAGCAAACTGGGTATGGAAGGAACATTCCTTAATACAATCAAAGCAATATATGAAAAACCCACGGCCAACATCCTATTGAATGGGGAAAAGTTGGAAGCATTTCCACTGAAATCAGGTACCAGACAGGGATGCCCTCTCTCACCACTGCTATTCAATATAGTTCTGGAAGTTTTGGCCAGAGCTATTAGGCAAGAAAAAGAAATTAAAGGGATACAAATTGGGAAGGACGAACTCAAACTATCCCTCTTTGCAGATGATATGATTCTTTATTTAGGGGACCCAAAGAACTCTACTAAGAGACTGCTGGAACTCATCGAAGAGTTTGGCAAAGTAGCAGGATATAAAATCAATCCACAAAAATCAACAGCCTTTGTATACACAGGCAATGCCACGGCTGAGGAAGAACTTCTAAAATCAATCCCATTCACAATAGCTACAAAAACAATCAAATACCTTGGAATAAACTTAACCAAAGACGTTAAAGATCTCTATGATGAGAATTACAAAATCTTAAAGAACGAAATAGAAGAGGATACCAAAAAATGGAGTAATCTTCCATGCTCATGGATTGGAAGAATCAATATAATCAAAATGTCTATTCTCCCAAAAGCAATTTATACATTCAATGCAATACCCATCAAGATCCCGAAGACCTTCTTCTCAGATCTGGAAAAAATGATGCTGAAATTCATATGGAGACACAGAAGACCTCGAATAGCCAAAGCAATCCTGTACAACAAAAACAAAGCCGGAGGCATCACAATACCTGATTTCAGGACATACTACAAGGCAGTTGTTATCAAAACAGCATGGTACTGGTACAGAAACAGATGGATAGACCAATGGAACAGAATAGAAACACCAGAAATCAATCCAAACATCTACAGCCAACTTATATTTGACCAAAGATCCAAATCTAATCCCTGGAATAAGGACAGTCTATTCAATAAATGGTGCTGGGAAAATTGGATTTCCACGTGCAGAAGCTTGAAGCAAGACCCATACCTATCACCTTACACAAAAATTCACTCAACATGGATTAAAGACTTAAATCTACGACCCGAAACCATCAAATTATTAGAGAGCATTGGAGAAACCCTGCAAGATATAGGCACAGGCAAAGACTTCCTGGAAAATACTCCAACAGCACAGGCAGTCAAAACCAAAATTAACATTTGGGATTGTATCAAATTGAGAAGTTTCTGTACTTCAAAAGAAACAGTCAGGAAAGTGAAGAGGCAACCAACAGAATGGGAAAAAATATTCGCAAACTATACTACAGATAAAGGATTGATAACCAGAATCTACAAAGAAATCAAGAAAATCCACAACAACAAAACAAACAACCCACTTAAGAGATGGGCCAAGGACCTCAATAGACATTTTTCGAAAGAGGAAATCCAAATGGCCAACAGACACATGAAAAAATGTTCAAGATCACTAGCAATCAGAGAAATGCAAATCAAAACCACAATGAGGTTCCATCTCACCCCGGTTAGAATGGCTCACATTCAGAAATCTACCAACAATAGATGCTGGAGAGGATGTGGGGAAAAAGGGACACTAACTCACTGTTGGTGGGAATGCAAACTGGTTAAGCCACTATGGAAGTCTGTCTGGAGATTCCTCAGAAACCTGAACATAACCCTACCATACAACCCAGCCATCCCACTCCTTGGAATTTACCCAAAGGAAATTAATTTGGCAAATAAAAAAGCCATCTGCACATTAATGTTTATTGCAGCTCAATTCACAATAGCTAAGACCTGGAACCAACCTAAATGCCCATCAACAGTAGACTGGATAAAGAAATTATGGGACATGTACTCCATAGAATACTATACAGCAGTAAGAAACAACGAAACCCAGTCATTTGCAACAAGATGGAGCAATCTGGAAAACATCATGCTGAGTGAATTAAGCCAGTCCCAAAGAGAAAAATATCATTTGTTTTCCCTGATCGGTGACAACTGAGTGCCAAAGGGGAAACCTGTTAAGTGAAATGGACTATAAGCAACAATGAACTGATCAGCTCCTGTCCTGACTTTAGATGTACAATGTAATACTTTATCCTTTTTAGTATTTGTTGTTGTTGTTGTGGTTCTAGTACTATTGGTTGAACTCAGTAATTAACACACAATTATTCTTAGGTGTTTAAATTTTAACTGAAAAGTGATCCCTGTTAAATCTAAGAGTGGAAAAAGAGAGGGAGGAGATGAAGAGCTATGGGTTATTTAACTATGTGCTTATTTTCAAAGACTTGAATAATCACCTTGTAACAATGATCAGATTTGGTCTATGTTATGTCATGATTTTAAGGAATCTTATTTCAACCAGATATTTTGGATTTTGATATTGGTCTATTATGCTATGTTATATGTGCGTACATATTGTATGTCCACAGGGGGAAATTTTATTAAGAGTTTTATTTTAAATGGCTTTTAGATAAGATTGTCCATAAATTTAAGCTGCTAAAATCAATCAAAGATACATTTTAATTTGTATGACCTGAATCTGTGTATCATATGTTTTAAACTTGTTAGTAGAAAGAAACTAAAAACATTTTATATGGTTGTGCTTAAGTTTACTGGTTAAACAAACTACACCATGTTAGATATTTAAGAGGTGTTTTCAAATACATGATTCTTAAAATTTATAGAAGGCATTGGACCTTCCGGTAAATGTTTTATTAAGTTCTTATCTAAGGGTTGAAACGGTTTGCTAAGTATTCATGTAATATTGCTATTGTCAGCAAGTGATCTGACTTGCTCCCTCATTTCTCTATTCTAAGCCCAACTTGTTCTTTCACTTCTCTATTCTCTTCAAGGTAGGGAACTAATTCTATTATGAAGGAATCTGTGGGACGCACAATTTAATCTTTAGACCTTATAAGAGATGGCTGACATTTTTCTGTAATAGCATAGCCAAAATAAGAACTTAACTAATAACCTCATAGCGAGATTCACATCGCCATCAGCGAAGTATACAGTAAGTAGAAAAAAAAAAAAGCCTCCCTTTCAGACCAAAGGGAAAGAAAGTTTTAAAGTGAGAATATAATTTTACTCATGGGCATTGTCTACCTTAGAAAAACTACTACAGAACATGCCTGTGACTATAGACTTGTAGTTCAGGCCACCGAAGATTAAAGATGGGACACGGGCACTCCCTTGACTTGCATCCTCTGGTCTGCTTTAACACAAACCAGGAGGAAAAGAAAGCTAGGCATCAGAAGCAATGGGTGGCAGGCCTATCAATGGCTGATCTGGGCAGTGATCTGCCCTCAAGGAGACCCAACAGGCCAGTCCACTGCAGTGGCTTTCAATGTGGTAAGCCTGGGCTTCAGCAGAAGTCAGCTTGTGAAGAGCCCAGGCAGCTCTGCCAAGAGTTGGATCACTGGAAATGGACCTGCCCTGGAATCGAAGGATGCCCAGGTCAGAGCCACAGATCTTATTGGCTCCAAGCTGAAAAGCCCTTCACTCAGCCCAACTTCCAAAGTGACCACTGCAGCTGAGGGTATGGTCAAGTAGGGTCAGCAACATTGCAGGCAGAACTGTAAATTTCTTGTTAGAGATGCCACCTGCCTTTACCTGGCCAGCTCTCCTCCCAGGCCAGCCAAGTAATGAAAGTCAACAGAGTGCCTTCCCCTAGGAGGTTCACACCTCCCTTAGGATATACCCCATGTGAAGAGATAGATAGGTCTGAGCCTCTTAACTTACAAGGCCTAAAACCCAACAGATTATTATCAAGCCCCTTCTATCAGGTTCTATTTGCCTCTCAATCAGAAAAATTACTTGTAGCTTAGACAGCACCTTTCTTAGCTCCTCTAATAATGACTCTGTCCTTTGTTCTAGACCCTGTCTAGTGCACTTGAGCCTCATTCCTTTGTAATCATAACCTCTACTCTACCACCAATGGCTCTACTCCCAACCTGTGTGTACTGATGGTCCTCTTCCCCACTTAATGCTGTATAATTGTTCAGACCTGGTAAATGCCACTCTTAGGATCATTGGTTACTATCCTCACCCTGTCTTTTATGACCTTGTCTAAATATGATCAGAGTCGGGGAACTTGGAAGGCTTCCATAGCCTTGGCAACTCATGACGACAGCCTAGGGTGATTACTGGCGCCATAAACTAGAGTGTCAATTTGTTGGGTCAACAACAGGAGCCACTGTGCGCTTGCTCCTGATGTGGGATCTCTGTCCTTGATGTACTGTACATTTTGATTTAATGCTATAACTAGTACTCAAACAGTATGTTTCACTTTGTGTTGCTATGTGGGTGCAAACTGTTGAAGTATTTTATACTAAATTGATCTTCTGTATATAAATAGAATTGAAAATGAATCTTGATGTGAATGGAAGGGGAGAGGGAGCGGGAGAGGGGAGGGTTGCGGGTAGGAGGGAAGTTATGGGAAGGGGAAGCCATTGTAATCCATAAGCTGTATACTGGAAATTTATATTCATTAAATAAAAGTTAAAAAAAAAAAACAAAATAAACACATGAAAAAAAAAATAAACTACAAATGGGGCAAAAAAAAAAAGATATGGTGGAAACTAAGCTGCATAATAAGTGAAAGAAAATAACTTGAAAAGGCCACATACTGTATAACTCCAACTATATGATACTCTGGAAAAGACAAAACTATGGAGATGACAAAAAAATAAAAGTTGCAGCCAGGGCTGGAGGAATAAACAGCTGGAGCCCAGAGGATTTTTAGGACAGAAAAACTATTCTTTGTTATTACAAATGGTGGATATATGTCATACATTTATCAAAACAAAACATATAGAATGGGCAACATCAAGAATAAATTTTAAAAAGCCTGTGGACTTTGGATGATGTGTCAATATAGGCTTATCAATTGCAAAAACCAAATTAGCATTGTGTGAGATGCTGACTGGGGGAAGCTGAGCATGTGTGAGGGCAAATGGTATATGGTGGTAACTCTTTGCACTTTCTACTCAATTTTTCTGTGAAGTTCAAAGTGCTAGAAAAAATTAATATTTTTAAAATGTTTCATTAAAGTAACATTTACACGGACATATGTATCCACCATTTACCCAAAGGAAACTAGAACAGCACACTCCTGCTCAGTCACACAACACCGGCCTTCTAGACCAGATCTGGAGTCCTGGGAAGTCCTAAATCCGTGTATGTGTATAGTTGGTATTTGGCCATAATGATTTAGTGGCTTTATAGTTGAAAATGGCAAGAATGGCAGGATTACCAAAATTCTCCCACTGTTATCTACCTCCTGCTGCCCAGTTAGAAGGTATTCACCAGTTTTATGATTAATTTTAAATAATGCCTTTAGACCCTCTCAGATTGTTCACACATGGTATACTTATTGAGTCTTTCTTGCAATCTTAGATCAATAAAATATTTCAATGGAAAACTAAAAATGATCTACTTCTCATATTTTAGCCTAGGAAAATGAGTTTTAATTTAAGTGACATGTTCAAGGTCACAGAGTGATTTTAAGACAGATAGGTAAACAAAATCCGACTCCTAGGCCAGAATATTTTGTTGTGATTTTCTTTAAATGATGACCTTACAACATGGAAATAGAAATAGACATTTTTAGGCAGTGTTCTCATCTATAGATTGCATGGAAATTATTGGTAATAACAAACTGACAAATAAGATGATCTGTTTTCTCTAGGTTTTATCTTATATCAAACCACATTAAATTTGAACATTGAGGGAAAGATTTAATACAAGTGAAGGCAACAGGGTGCCAATCAGAACTTTGTCACTAACAGACTTTCCACACACTCTTTTAAATGTTAGCTCCACCTGGAGTAACTGCTAAAGAGCTGATGGTTTTTTCCTTACAAACACTGACTAAAAAGACTGTATGCTCGAAAAGTATATATTTTCTACCAATTTTTTTGAGTACTAAATTTCTTGGCTTTAAAATGACTTATTAGTAAAGGTAAATATTTTATAGATTAGCTTTATTAAGCTGCTAACATCATTGTTAATATTAAACATCAAGAAAAAAGGTACCTTTTAAGTTATCTTTGCAATATGTAAAGCTGTTTCTCAGACAAAGATGCAAGTTAACTGGTCTTCCCTTGTTTAAAACATGATGTTGATGGATGTCATTTTCATACAGGAAGCTATTCTGATAATCACAAATTGTACAACTTTCACATTTAGGGAAAAGCAAAAGAATATGATATTAAAATGTCTCACTTTATTAAAACAAATATAGTAAAATCTTAATGTAATAGTCATTTATGTTAATTTAAGATTTGTTTTAACCTCACTGCACATATATCCTACACCACAAGTAATTAATAGTATTATATATATAAAAGAAATAGGTAATAGGAACAAATCTAGTTAAACTGCAAATTTCAATTGACAGTTCTTTTTTCAAAACATCCAGAAATAAGTTTGATTCCTCAAATTTTCTCTTCTAAAATGTGGAGTTATTTCTCAAGCTCACTGAAAATCAATGAAATCAAGGCTTTACCACTATATAAACATATTTTTTTCATCAATGATCTATATGATTTTAAAACCAACATGTGGTATTTAGGTTTTAATTTTAATGATGATTACTGTTTATAAGTATAGCTACAATTTAAATAACATTCCTTATAAATTAAATAATCTATTTTAACAAAGCCCAATATCTATAATAATAAGCTCTCCATAATACCACTATAATCTCACAGATTATATGTAACCCAAAAGGTTCTCCTATGCCACTCATGATCTCCGGGAGGGAGACCAAAATAATATTCTATGGGCACTTCCAAACCAAAGCTGTAAAACTACTGCCAAACCTTGAGCAGTAACTTTCTCCACTGCCTCTAAAATCTTACATAGGTCACAAAGCCAGAACATGGTAATACAAAAGAACAAAGACAGCACAAATGCCATCCTTCCCTGGGGATACAGTGGTGGACATAAACCTCTTATCTACAAATAGGAAATATCTCTCTCATCAAAACCTTGTTGTTAAAAGCACACTTGCACTAGATATCTGGATCCTTGCTACTAGATATCTGAGGCTTTTGGGGCCCAAGATGGTCACTTAAGCTCACACCTGTTGAAAAATGTTTCAGGAGCCTAAACCAATCTGAATAAAGAATTGGTATAAGAATTACTTAATCAGATATAATATTTGATACTCAAAAGCTTGAAATCCTAAAGCTTCCACAGCAAAGCAATTTAGAGTAAATTTTAACAATAACAGATACAGTTAGCTATTATTTTTCATTTGGAAACGAACTCTATGAATTTTACAGAATTACTAAGTGAACCATTATACTTAACTTTTAAAAATGTTTATCACAATTGAAAATGAAACTCGATGAAGGGCGGGATGGGAGAGGGAGTGGGAGAGAGGAGGACCGCAGGAGGGAGGGAGGTTGGGGGGGGGGAGCCACAACAATGCAAAAGTTGCACTTTGTAAATTCACATTTATTAAATAAAAAAAATTCTACAAAAGATTACTCTCCATTTTACTGCTGAGAAAATAAAGGTCCTTTTGATAAAAAAAAAGTTTATCACATATTAAAGTCACACATTTTGATTCCATAAATTTATTATTCTGAGATAGTTGATTTTTGATGTGTGCTTTTTAATAAGTGTCCAAAGTGAAGTAGTGACAACTTACCTTTGTTGACTGTCTGCATCAGCTAACTCAACTTTGTATGGTACAACGTTTCCTGGTTCTTCAAAATCCTCTTCATATGTCTTATTAAATACACGTGACATAATATCAGTATTTAATAAATTTACTATGTGTTAACCAAACTAACTTGTGACATTTAGAGTACTTTCTTCCTACAAATAATGCCATGAGTGCTCCATTTGTATTCCATAACACACGTTCTGGGTGAACCATACAGATTCCACTGTTGTTTCTCGAGGGCACTGGACGCATCAGTCACTTCTATCATTACTGTCACACCCAGAACCAACTATAACAAGTTATATGTTATTAGGTAACTACCGAGTGTCCAGTAGATGAGTGACTATGAGCTTCTTCGTTTCCTGGCTGGCATGTCTTACCCCTACTCTGCAGCATTTGATGAATTTGTTTTACAATTTGATGAATAGTTCAGGCACATAAATATACTTGAAGATATTTGTCTAGTATCAACAACCTAACCAGAGAAGAACTAAAAATGTTGCTAGGCAAACAAAACAAAGCAGAAGCTATCTATCCATCAAACTAAAGAATAAAACACTATTTAAAAGGGCACTTTGTCCATTCAAGTAGTTTTCTGCAACAATCACAGCAGAAAGAAATGTTTAGAACAAAAGATACATTCAGCTACCATGAGATGAGTAGAAAGAAATGTGCTGGGTTTGGTCACACCATAAGCCTTCAGCTAGGAGCTCTAGCTCTGCCTGGCTCTGGCTCTTGCTGATTCTACTGGTTCTTCTAGGGAAGAGTGTTTAAAATATTATTATACTAAACCTCTAAAGTCTTAAATGCTATTTATTCCTTTAAAAGGAAATTCTGCTTAATGGAATTCAAGAAACTAAATTTGCACATAAATTCTATTTAATACCATACAATGAGATTCACCTTGCTTAAAAATTAAGAGAACATGAAGAACTAAATGAACCAAATAACAAAATACATTTCTGTAAGTTAAATTTTGTTTTATTCTTGCCAGCATGTTTAAATTTAAGCAGTTATTAAGGTGAGCAGATGTTTGACCAGTGGTTAACACACTAATAAGATGTCTGTGTGTCCCATACTGGAGTGCCTGGATTCAATGCCCAACTCTGGCTACTGTTTCCAGCTACCAGATAATGTAGAACCTGGGAAGCAGGGGGATGGCTGAAGAACTGGCCATGTAAGATGTGAATTAACAACCTAGACACAGCTTTCACGGGCATTTGGAGAGTAGCAAATTAGTAGACAGGAATTCTTGTTCTCCGTTTCTGTCTCTCTTTTTCTCTGCCTCTCAAATGAAAGAAATTTTTTAAAAAATTAAAAAATAAAAATTTAAACACTTGTAAATTTCCTATTAAACTATGTTGAGTTATAAGACGTTTTATAGAACATAACATGAAATGTACTATATGTTATAATTTCCTGCTTTTTAAAGAAATATGAATAGTAATTTTGCACTTACATCATCCAATTCAACTATCTTTAGAGATGGTTCAGGTCTCTCAATAATTAATTCTTCTACTGGCAGAAAAAGAGCTGGGTTTTGTACTTGTGTCCCTTCAACTAGGAAGGAAGATTATAAAACAACATAATCAAGAATGCAACTTACCTGATAATTCTTTTTCTTTAAGTAATGAAACCAGCAATAAACCTCATATGTATCCATGAAAAGATATAACTACTATCAATTTCCTCAGCTCAAGCAAAATATACATTGCTTGCAAATTAATTTTTAAATGAAACTATTTTAATTAAGGCAAAGTAAATCTAGAGAAAGAGAGTGTGCGTGATTTTATCTGGAAGTAAAGGGTTACACAATCCAGCTGAGAATAATACATTAAAGAAAACCAAAAGTAGATGCTGATTAATGCTTGGTATATACAATTTGAAATAATAAATTTGAAAATATCAAACCCAGGCTTGATTGATCATCACTGTCTTCATCATTTTCCCTCTGAGAACACTGTGCCTCACTAGAAGTTTTACATGGATTTATGAATGTACTCGGCACCATGTTAAAAAGTTGCTCCCGAGGAGTTCTACAAAACAAGAAAGAGGCAATGGAAAGACTGAAATACATCATCTGAAACTTCCTCAGAAAGGACCTTGACTTATTTGTCAAATGAGTGAGTATACAAAATTAATGATGAAACCATACTGGATTTAGCTCATGAAAAAAAAAAAATGATTGTATAACAAAATCTTAACATATTTTAAAAATGTGTAAAATCACTGGATATCACAAAAGATTTTTAACTGGCAGATCCTACTGTTCTTTGCTTAAGATGAAAGTAAATGTTATGATAGAAGGCAGTACTCACTCAAAAGTTATGTAAAATCCATGAAACATACCTCGTTATTTACAAAGCTTACTTATGAGTATGAATGCATGTGTGTGTGATCTCACAATTTTAGCATCATGTAGGTGAATTCTAAGGGAACTGAGAACACTTATCTAAACTTCCACCACACCAGTAGGCTGAGAATATTTATCACAATATGAATATGAGGTGTTCTGGCTTAGCACCTATTAATTAGTAATGAAGATTGTTGAAGTCCACCTCAGATGAAAAGCAAGAAAGCCCAGGAATTCTAAGGTCAGAATGTGTATTTGGCTCTAGTGGATACTCATGGATTATTGGGAGAAAGGGTTACTTTTTAGCCAAGAATATAAGTAGCTGTATAGTTCTTCTATTTTTTTGTTTGTTTGTTTGTTTGTTTGTTTGACGGGCAGACTGGACAGTGAGAGAGAGAGACAGAAAGGTCTTCCTTTTCCCTTGGTTCACCCCCACAATGGCCGCTGCAGCCGGCGCACCACGCTGATCCGAAGCCATAAGCCAGGAGCCAGGTGCTTCTCCTGGTCTCCCATGCGGGACTTGGGCCATCCTCCACTGTACTCCCGGGCCACAGCAGAGAGCTGGACTGGAAGAGGAGCAACCGGGACAGAATCTGGCGCCCCGACAGGGACTAGAACCCGGGGTGCCGGCGCCACAGTCGGAGGATTAGCCTAGTGAGCAGCAGCGCTGGCTGCATAGTTCTAATGACCATGCATACTCATGAGATCTCCATATAAAAGTCAGGGACTTCTAAATGATACAGAATTTAAAATATACCAGGCCCTGTTCTAATTTTGATATACTAATTATGCACTTCTATAAGGAGTCCTCAAAACTTGGTGAAAAAATAAAATTGAAACTTGTATGGTTTGGAGCAAAAACAAAATTGTAATCCATGCCTACCAAGAGTCTTCAAAAAAGACTGAAAATTCAGACTATGAAGAAAACCACATGGATTTCAAAATGCTTTTGTGTAAAAATAGCCTTACCTTTTGTGTAAGAATAACTTTATCATTTAATTTCATTTTCCCATGAACTTTTAAAGTACTTATCATCTTAACTTTATATATGATGAACTTGAGACACAGCAGGTTGAAAGCCATTTGGGTAGTAAATTAGAAGAGGAATTTGAAAGCAAGCAGTCTGCTTCTCGAAGCCCATGTTTATAACCATGTTCTTACTTTACACTAGTATTACCTCTTCTTCAATTTACAAAATGATTAAAATTTGATAATCTCCTAGGAGCATAGATTAGCCTGTAGCATTTTCCAAATACATATAACGTACATATCAGAGGACTACAAAATATTTCTATATTATTCAGCTTTGTATCCTAACAAATTTGAAGAACATGATACCTTATACCATAATTTAATTATGATGGATAAAAATGTTAAAAAAGCATATGCTCAAAGACAAACTGGCATTGGTCTACCAGAAACCACTTTCCATTTCGACATAGATCTACCACTCCAATAATTCATCTATACACACATAAAAATATTACTATCCAGAAACTACTTCATGAAGTGAAGACCCCTACTTTTTTTTTTTTTAATTTTTTTTTTATTTTTTTTTTTTATTGTTTGACAGGCAGAGTGGACAGTGAGAGAGAGAGACAGAGAGAAAGGTCTTCCTTTGCCGTTGGTTCACCCTCCAATGGCCGCCGCGGCTGGCGCGCTGCGGCCGGCGCACCGCGCTGATCCGATGGCAGGAGCCAGGTGCCTATCCTGGTCTCCCATGGGGTGCAGGACCCAAGCACTTGAGCCATCCTCTACTGCACTCCCTGGCCACAGCAGAGAGCTGGCCTGGAAGAGGGGCAGCCGGGACAGAACTGGCGCCCCGACCGGGACTAGAACCCGGTGTGCCGGCGCCGCAAGGCAGAGGATTAGCCTAGTGAGCCACGGCGCCGGCTGAAGACCCCTACTTTTATGGGTAAAGATCCTGATCCAAAAGATTTACAGAATCTCAGTAGGGGAGTATTGGACTTAATTATTCAAAACTCAATATTTTCAAATGAGAAACAGATACTAAAAGAATTTTAAGTGATTTGCCCATAAACAAAATAAATAGGGATCTAAGAATTTTCATACAAGGGCTTTTAAAGGGATCATTTTACATAGAGGATAAAATAACTTTTAGAATAGCATTCATCTCACCACATTATTTTTATTTTAAAATTTAATAAGTAGTTATTGAGCATAGATCAATTGGGTAAATACGTGATGGGCTGTTATAAATTAGTCCTGTGATTCAGTTTTATGCTGTTTATTATAAGATGTGGCAAGGGAAGAATTTTTTTTTTAACACTGAGTCTCATATCTACTCTAGAGACACTGATTTTTATTTAAAATTAATTCATTTATTTTCATTTTGTTTGAAATACTGAGACACACTTTCCATTGCATCTGCTGGTTTAGTCTTCAATGGCTCTAACAGCCAAGGCTAAGCCAGCCTGAAGCCAGGAGGTCAGAACTCAATTTGGATCTCTCATAATGGTGGCAGGGATCCAAGTTCTTGGGCCATAACTGCTGCCTTGCAAGGCGTGCATTAGCAAGAACCTGGATTGAAAGTGGCGGAGTTTGATAGGAGATACAGATATCCCCAGCAGTGTCTCAAAAGCTGTGCCAAATGCCCACTCTGAGACTGAGTTTTAGATCTGCCTGTGCTCGGCTCCATGAGTCAGTAGTGTAAAAACCTTCCACAGTCACTTCTAAATACCAGCTATAATTAAGAATTATATGCAATGAAAAGAATGGTGGAACTTGAGTCAGAATACTAGCTAATTTCTAACATCTGTCCTTACAATACTCTAATTTCAAATCTTTTACACTCTTTCATGAAGTTTTCCTATATTGGAGGCATCACTATTAAGATCTATTAACACTTTTATCTTGTTGCAAATGGTGAGATTTCATTCTTTCTTAAAACTGAATAATCTTTTGAGTGTGTGTGTATGCACACCATATTTGCTTCATTCATACACTGATGATACCAAGATTGTTTCCATATCCTACAGGACATTATGCTAAATGAAATAACACAGACACAGAAAGATAAATACCATATGATCTCATTTATCTCTAAAAAAGTTGAGCTTATAGAAGCAAAGAGTAGAATGGTGATTGCCATGGCCTGGGTGCTGGAATAATTAGGGAGCTATTAGTCAAAGAGTACAAAGTTTCAGATAAACAGGATGAATAAGTTTTAAAGATCTAATATACAGCAAAATCAGTATGGTTAACAGTCAATCTTGGTGTTCTCACTACACACCCAAAATTGCTAACTATGTGAGTAATGGAAAATGCATAGTAGCTTGAAAGTGATTATCATTGTGCAAAGTCTCTGTGTATCAAAAAAATCACATTGTACACTTCAAATATAAAATTTTTTGTCAAAACACCAATAAATCTGAGGAAAAGAGATCTATAACACTTAACAATGGTTTCAGTTTAAATACAAATCCAAATCACAAAAAGCATGGAAATGAAATGCAATAGAACAAATATTTATAAACCAATTATAAAAACATGACAATAGGCCAAAGCAAATCCAAATTGATCATGGTTATCAACAAGGGAAATTTTTTATGTACAGCACAAGAAAGGCATCATAAACTTGAGAACTGCAAATGGATTGCCCTGTACTTGCATCTATAATTATAATAAGGTGTCCACTGAAAAACTGATTACCATGGGGCTGGCGCCGTGGCACAGGTTAATCCTCCACCTGTGGCGCCAGTATCCCATATGGGCACCGGTTCTAGTACTGGCTGCTCCTCTTCAAATCCAGCTCTCTGCTGTGCCCTGGGAAAGCAGTAGAAGATGGCCCAGTGCTTGGGCCCCTGCACCTGCATGGGAGACCAAGAAGAGGCACCTGGCTCCTGGCTTCGGATGGGCACAGCTCTGGCCGTGGCGGCCATTTGGGGAGTGAACCAATGGAATGAAGACCTTTCTCCGTCTCACTGTCCGTAAGTCTACCTCTCAAATAAATAAATAAAATCTTTAAAAAAAATAAACTGATTACCAGTAAAAGAAAAAAGTGTAAATGAGACCACAATGAATATGCTTAGAACTTATGTCCTTGTTAATGAAATCTGCCAACTTTCAATATTCACCATAGTTCAGGAGTTGCTGTGCACATGATTATTGTTTCTTGTATCTGTCCAAGCACAAACAGTGATGGCAGGACAATACCAGAATTGTGCATCTGATTATTGTAGGAGAAATTCAATATGACCCAACACTGAAAGGTAGCCACCAAATAAAATAAATGACTTTGGATATGTTCATATATAATTGCTAAACTAGAAAGAGTTGACCAATAGGTACACATTACTAAGTTATACACCTTAAGAGATGTTATGGGTAACCCTTTAAAATATATGAACAGCCTAAACATTTTTCATACAAGAATTACAAGAATATTATAATGAATGAATTTAAAACCATACCACATAAAACCAAAAAGAGATATGACTACATGCCTATTATAGAGCAACCAAAGAAGAAAAAAATAACTAAAAAATACAAGCTGCTGGCAAGAGTCAGTAGCAAGTAGAACTTTCATACATTGTTGGAGAGAATGCAAAATGATACAGTAACTTGGAAAAACAGTTTGGCTATTTTCTTATAAGGATAAAATAGCCGGCCGGCGCTGAGGCTCAATAGGCTAATCCTCCACTTAGTAGCGCCGGCACACCGGGTTCTAGTCCCAGTCGGGGCGTTGGATTCTGTCACGGTTGCCCCTCTTCCAGGCCAGCTCTCTGCTGTGGCCAGGGAGTGCAGTGGAGGATGGCCCAGGTGGGTGGACCCTGCACCCGCATGGGAGACCAGGATAAGCACCTGGCTCCTGCTATCGGATCAGCGTGGTGCGCCGGCCACAGCGCGCCGGCTGCGGCGGCCATTGGAGGGTGAACCAACGGCAAAGGAAGACCTTTCTCTCTGTCTCTCCCTCTCTCTCACTGTCCACTCTGCCTGTCAAAAATAAAATAAATAAATAAATAAAAAGATAAACTAGCCAAGTAGCTCAACCCTTCCAGTAGCAAGTAGTTATCCAAAGAATTAAATATCTATGTGTATATATATTTTTAAAAACCCTGTGTACAAATATTTATATGATAATTGGTGACAACTGCCCAAAACTAGAAGCTAACAGGAGGTGATTCAATAAAAGAATGGAGGGATAAAGTATGCCACATTAGATGGGAAATACTACCCCACAATATAAAGGAATGAATACTGCTTCATACAAGAATGCGGATGAATCGTGAATGCATTTTGCTAAATGAAGGATGCAAAGGGCTATCTATTGTATGATTTCATTTCTACAGTCTTCAGAGAAGGACAAATTTATAAAGATGGAAAACAGATCAGCGGTTACCACAGGTTGAGGAGGACAGAGCATGAAGGAGAAACACAAGGGAATTTGAAGGGTGATGAAAGTTCTGTTTGGTAATATGGTAGATATTCGACTTATTCATTGGGAAAAACCCATACAACTGGAAATGACTAGTTTAATTCTATTGAAATTTTAAAACCAATCAGTATATGGACAGAAACCAAAGAAAAACATAAACACCCTAAAGAAAGTGAGGAGGAAATGAGTGCCGTGACCTAAGTATAATATTTTGACTGGATGAAAAGTACAGTTTACAGCCGCTATTCTATTGTTGGCAAGTTTGTTTCTTGCAGTGATATTACTTATAATTATATGTTATATAAATTTAGTTAATAAGTTAAGAAATATAAGTAATGAAAGCCAGGTTCCCCACAGTATGCAAAAGACGCTTCAAGTAAACAAAATGAAAATGCTGTATGAACCATGTGTTTAAAGTCAGAGATATCAAAATAACCCATGTTACTTTAGTAGATATTCAGATAATTAGATACAGAAATGCATTTTGATGTGTGTATGTACTGGGTTAGTGAGTGAATATAGAATAAATCTGTGATTTTTCTAGTCTCATCCTTTTAGAAGGCCTAGAATCTGTGTTACCTGAGTAGCAGTGCACACTCCTACAGCCTAGATCTTGGTTTCCTAACACTGTTCTCCAATAAAAGGAATAATGATTTTTTAATGCAGTGATTCCTGGGTTAGGGCAGGAAATACATTTATATATCTTGAGTGTCAGGAAATAAATAAACAATGTGGTCAAAGCAGACTAAGAAAAACAATCAAAAGGGGATGAGGGCACGTTAAAAGAGTAGAGTCAACTAGGAGAGTCTCAACAGCCAAAGCAGGAACAAATTGACTCACAAAATAAATAATAATATTATTACATGCTAATGCAAAAAAACAAATATTCATGAGTCCACATAATTAACAATTGAATAAATAAAGAAAGCTGAGAGTAGGAACATCTTCTTTCAGGAAGAATTTCAATTAATATACATAGAAGAAGGAAATGAAATCACCAATAGAGCAGCAGACTAATAACTGCTATAAGCAAAAAAAGGTTCGTAAGTAAAAGTTTATGGGAAAAATTTGCATCATCTCAATTAAAAAGCAGACAGTAATATTAAAGTGGAGGAACTTGGTGAGCAGCACTTTAATCATATTGATCAAGGCCAGCATCACCAAATATATGGACATCATGATTCCATAATAATATCAAACACTGAGAAGGACACATCCTTCTTGTATTCTTACCCAATGCCTATAATGTCAATTTAATGGTGAAAAAACTTCAGACAAGCTCCAAATATGCAGATTCTATGAAACATCTAGCAAATATATTGAAAAATGTTGAGGTCATAAAAGAGAAAGGCTGAAGAACTAAAACAGAAGTGGAGACATGACAAATAATGCAATGAGAGATTCTAGATTGGATTCTTAAGCAAGATAAGGTGTATTAGTGGAAAGACTGATAAAATGCAAATAAAATATACAATTTAGCCAGTAGTAGTTTAGTAATGTTAGTTTCTTGATTTTGATATATAAGCAACAATTATTTAAGATGTTACCAGTTGGGGAAACCCAAGTGCATATCTAAGAATTAGTGTATTACTTTGAAACTTTTCTGCATATCTTATCTCAAAATTAAAAACGTTTAAAAATTGGTGCCAGCATTGTGGCATAACAGGTTAAGCCACCACCTACAACACCAGCATCCCATATGGGAGCTGATTCCAGTCCCACCTGCTCCACATCCTATCCAACTCCCTGCTAATGAGCCTAGGAAAGCAGTGAAGGATGCCTAAGTTACTTGGGCCCATTCACCTCTGTCGAGCCAGGAAGAAGTTCCTGGCTCCTGGCTTCAACCTGGCCAGGCCCCGGCTCTTGCGGCCATTTGAGGAGTGAACCAACAAATGGAAGATTCTCTCTCTCTCTCTCTCTCTCTCTCTCTCTCTCTCTCTCACACACACACACACACACACACTAACTCTGCTTTTCAAATAAATAAATCTTTAAAAACTGTTTAAAATTCGCCACATTAAAAACAGTTAAGTCATGGTACAGATACTCTGTCAAACAGAAGCATCAAGGGAGACATGAGAACTAGCTTTTAAAATCTGAGGAGATTTCATGAAGAGGAGAAATTAGATTTGCTCTATACAGGCTTGCTTAGTTGGGGAGAATTAGGATAAAGTTTGGAAACTAGCTGGAGACAGATTACAAACAGTTTACAGGAGGAGATGCTGTATTAGGCAGAATGTTCCAAAGACAGAATGGTCTCCCTCAGGAAATCTCTTTTTATGACTGAAGATAAAGAATGGGCTTAATGATCACTCCTCAGGCTCGCTCTTGAGTGCCTCCATATCCTTGCTCCTCAAAACTAGATCCAGGTAGTAGCATCATCCACACCATTGTCACTTGGGAGCTATTAGAAATCCAGAAGGCTTGCGCCGTGGCTTAACAGGCTAATCCTCCGCCTTGCGGCGCCGGCACACCGGGGTTCTAGGCCCGGTTGGGGCGCCGGATTCTATCCTAGTTGCCCCTCTTCCAGGCCTGCTCTCTGCTATGGCCCGGGAAGGCAGTGGAGGATGGCCCAAGTCCTTGGGCCCTGCACCCGCATGGGAGACCAGGAGAAGCACCTGGCTCCTGGCTTCGGATCAGCGAGATGCACTGGCCGCAGCGGCCATTGGAGGGTGAACCAACGGCAAAAAGGAAGACCTTTCTCTCTCTCTCTCTCTCTCTCACTATCCACTCTGCCTGTCAAAAATTAAAAAATAAATAAATAAATAAATAAAAAAGAAATCCAGAAGTGCACATACTCAGGCAATACTTCAGATCAACTAAACAAGAACCTAATTTGACACCGCCTCTAGGTGATTGGTAGGGAACAGTGAAGTGTGGGTAGTTCTGTTGTATGGGAAGCTGAGATTGTGGCTTTTAAAAGTATATCTCCAGGGGTGGACTTCTGACGCAGTGGTTAGTACTTCACTTGGGTTGCCCATGTCTCATTTCTGAGTGTCTGGGTTCAAGTTCAGGCTCCTTTCTTGATTCTAGGTTTCTGCTAGCAGACATCCTGGGAGGAAGCAGCTGACTATTCAAGATCATGGATCCTTGCCACCCACATCAAAGACCTGGACTGAGTTCCAGGCTCCGGGCTACACCCTGACCTAGCCCTGGCTGTTGCAGGCATTTGGGGGAATGAACCAGTGAATAAGAGATCTCTGTCTTCCTGTCTGTCTCTATCTCTCTCTGTGTGTATGTTTCTCTTCATTTCAAATAAATAGATTTAATATGAAAAATATAAAAGTACCTATCAAATCAGAAATACTATGGGCCTTATATAATGAAATTATGAGTGACTATAATTTGTACTCATTTATAATTTTGGTTTAACAAAATTTGAATTTCCAAATAATTTATGAAGCAGTATATCTAATGATATAATCTTTGAATAAGATATATTTGACACTATTAATAAAATCAAAGGTCTAATTAACTTAAAAGTAGACTCAAAAGTGTTGTCTCAAATGCTTATGCTAACGTACAAAAGCTGACAGCAATGTCTTATCAAAGCAATCTTTCATTTATCACTGTATTTTTGCTGTGAATCTTAAGTTTTATACTGCATGTGTGCTTTTTCCCATGTACACATTCCCATTTCTCAAAGCAAATTCTAAATTAATGATGCACACAAACAAAAAATAGAATTAAAATTTTTAGAACAGTAGAAGCTTTACACGGATCTAATATGGCCTTAAATTATTTATGCAAATATAAAACACAATAAGAGATATATATAAAGTTGCTATAAAAAGTCATGTCACAAAATGAAGGATCATAAAGAGCTTTTATATTTCCCAATAAGAATAACAATTCAGAAAATACCTCCTGTGTTTTTTAAGCCATAATTTTTCCATGTAGGATAGACTGTCTTCTTTAAATTCAATATTAAGTGGTTCTCTCCAAATTTTCAGATTAGTCTGTACTTCACATGCTCCCAAAGAGTCTATAAAAATAAATACAATGTAACTATTTACATAATTAATGTAAGCAAGATATAAATTACTGTTTTCTCTGTATCTTCTCCCAAGACATAGAACTCACCATTTTGAAGCACATGTACTTTTTATCTACCTTAAAAATGAATTGGGGTTTAAATCATACTGAAGTGTTAAAAACTGATATCATTTATTGAATGATTATAGTACAGACAATTCTCTTCAACAATCCTCTAAAACAGAATATTTTTATCATTCACAGGTTTTTTTTTCTTTAAAGTAACTAATTCTTTTCAATGAGAAAGAAAAACATAAAATTCATTGACCATTCTATAAATGCACATACCCATAAAGACACAAATTATAGCCACTATCAATATTTACACATTATGACAAACAGAAAATAAATAATTCAGAATGACACTTAAGGATACAGTGATTCTCCTGAATTTACATCTACACAGAAATTAATTTCCAGATGCTTAAGAGATTTCTGAAGTACTGCTAAATTAAAGTCACTATTCAGATATATTCAAAACTGAAAAGAAATCAGTATAAACTCAGGATTACTGGCCTCTTCACCTTCCTACAAATTGGCCCTGTCTCCAAAATGAATAATATAGGAGGAAGAGAGGGGAAATATAAACATGGGAAACAAATTTTAAACTAATCAGACTTCACTGATTCACTTCCAGAAGCAGCCAAATGCTAAACAATAAATATAAAGCAAAGAACAAAAGTCACTCCACCAATAGTCTTTCCAAGGAGAGATGCTGAGTAAGCAATTTGATTAAACGCAGAGAAAAAACAAAGACCAACCAGAATCCATTAAACTGAAAGAGTAGGAGTTAAGGACATGAGCAAGTCATAGAGATAAGGAGGTGTCTTCACTATGAGTCTTCCTTTCCACTATAAACAAACTGTTTCCTAACAGGAAAGCTGAAGAAAAAAAAAAAAAAAAGCCAAAAAAAGAAGAGTCCATTCCCTCCCGATTTATCCCCCCCAAGTCATAGAGGAGAGTCACTGTGCCTGAGAGATAATTCCAAATCTAGAAGGACAATGTGGAGGACAGAGTAAAAACAGTGGGTCTGGCCGGCACCGTGGCTTAACAGGCTAATCCTCCGCCTTGCGGCGCCGGCACACCAGGTTCTAGTCCCGGTTGGGGCGCCGGATTCTATCCCGGTTGCCCCTCTTCCAGGCCAGCTCTCTGCTATGGCCCAGGAGTGCAGTGGAGGATGGCCCAAGTCCTTGGGCCCTGCACCCGCATGGGAGACCAGGAGAAGCACCTGGCTCCTGGCTTCGGATCAGCGAGATGCGCTGGCCGCAGCGGCCATTGGAGGGTGAACCAACGGCAAAAGGAAGACCTTTCTCTCTGTCTCTCTCTCTCTCACTATCCACTCCGCCTGTCAAAAAAAAAAAAAAAAAAAAAAAAACAGTGGGTCTGTGATTCACTTTTCTCTCATTACCAATGGCACATTCCCAGGAAATAAAGATGGGAGGTGACCTAGGGTTAATTTGCTTGTGAATAGGTTGATAACTAGATCTTCTGGCAAACCGATTAATGATATTTCCAGGAGGAGAAGATTTAGTAATGTATAACATTTAGCAAGATAGCCCTTGTTTAGAATGCTTATAAGCAAACAAATCCAGATTATATGAATTTATGAGACAGAGCTCCCTGGAAATTGCCACAAAAGCTATGGAACTTGAGTTCTGGTTTTCCTCTCTTCTTTCATTGTTCCCTGGCTACCTTTTGTGAGAATCTGTGAGACTCTTGTAGATTGTTGGTATTTTCCTTAATTACAGTGCAGGTATGCCTGTAGTGTTTGGAGGACAACAGGAAGCCAGAGTCACTGAAAACCAACAACCCAGGAAATAAGGCCTCACAGATGATGGAATTCAAATCATATAGAAGCTTCTAGGACAATGGAACTACCTAATGAAAGTGAAGGTACCTTTCACAATAAAAGAAATGCACCTTGGGAGTACTAAAATGACATTAAAACTAGCATACTGAAAGCATGTCACTAAGCTTAATGGCTAAGAAACATGAAAAGATGTTCAATTTGGCAGCCAGCATTGTGACATAGTAGGTGACAGCTGCCTCCTGCAGTGACAGCACCCATATGGATGCCGGTTCATGTCCCAGAGTCTCCTCTTCTGATCCAGTTCCCTGCTAATGCCCTGGGAAAAGCAGCAGAAGATGGCCCAAGGACTCAGGCCCCTGGTACCCACACGGCAGACCTGGATAAAGCCCCTGGCTCCTGCCTTGGGGAATGAACCAGTGGATGGGAGACCTCTCTGTAACTGATTTTCAAATAGATCTTTTTTTAAAAAAAAAAAAGATGCTCAATTTCATTGTAATAAAAAGTACACAAATTAAATAAACCATTTTAGATCTATCAAGCCAGGAATAAATTTAAAATCTAACAATAGTGAGTGTTGGTAATAATGGGAAGCAGACAAAACTTTTAAACATTGCAGGTAGAGTTTAAACTAGGTCAAGCACTTGAACAATAAAAATGAGAAAACTACAACTCTGCACGTCTACATGGTGAATCTCAATAACAAAATATTGAATGAAATGAAGCGGTCAGAGAAGAATGCATATTCCATATCCCACTTACATAATGTTCACATCTATGCAAAATTAACAATGTGTTGTTCAGTAAAATCCAAAGAAATGAAGTAATGAAAAAACACTTTTCCCTGGGTACCCTAAGTGCCATGTAAGCCACCAATCAGTGGTAGAAGCTGAATGAACTAGTAATGTTTATGTAGGCCTGGTTATTGCCTTTCATCGTTGCACGTTTACCCTTGGTTTGGCTTACATCTGCAAATATCATAAAACTCCAAATCCTCCGTATAGTGGCTCAAATCATGTCTTTGCTCATCAAACAAAATTGTTCTATATGTATAGGTAACCCAGTAGGTTGTATATCCTTTACATTCCTAGGTATATCAGTTGTCATCAGAGATATCTGTGATCCAAAGCAATCTAATTACTTCTCTTTTCTCTCCTTTATTTTGGAGTTTTTCCACCACAATTTTCATGATTATGTGCCAACACCTGCCCTATACCATTTCAAGTCTCCATTATTCCACCAACACCAAGAAGGTACAGCTCACTCCATAATCATCTTCATCCAACATAGGAAAGCTACAACAAACACATTTAGGGATTCCTGTGCTTAATTCTTTGGTAATGTGAGAGTTCTCTGGGCCTATAAAATTAAAGAACTAGAAAATACAGGGTAGCAGACATCTCATACACTAGCTGTGAGTGTACAACCGATGCAGTTTCATATTTAGAAGACAATTTGATAACATTCCTCAAAATTTTATAAAATAAATCATCACTGAGACACCATTCCCACACTTAGACATTCCATAATGATGGAACAAATAATTTACATTTTTTTTGACAGGCAGAGTGGACAGTGAGAGAGAGAGAGACAGAGAGAAAGGTCTTCCTTTGCCGTTGGTTCACCCTCCAATGACCGCTGCGGCCGGCGGATCTCGCTGATCCGAAGCCAGGAGCCAGGTGCTTCTCCTGGTCTCCCATGCGGGTGCAGGGCCCAAGGACCTGGGCCATCCTCCACTGCCTTCCCGGGCCATAGCAGAGAGCTGGCCTGGAAGAGGGGCAACCGGGATAGAATCTGGCGCCCCAATCGGGACTAGAACCCCGTGTGCCGGTGCCGCAAGGCAGAGGATTAGCCCAGTGAGCCGCGGCGCCGGCCTAATTTACATTTATATGATAGCTGCTCATATGCATGCATGAATACATATGCAGAAAAGTAAAATTGCAAATATGAAGCACAAAATAATTCAATGAGAGTTGAGGTGTATACTGAGGTACACACTACTAAAGCAAGAACACAAAGAGTCTTACAAATGCTAACAAAATTGATGTAACATGAACAAAAGTAGGAAAAATATCTGAAGGACAGAGTATTAGTAAAAAGTTTAATTATAATTGGGAAAGTGACATGTGATACTTTGACATTAGAAATTACACTACGTAATAAAGGAGAAATAATAGGATTCTTTCACTGAAAAAGAATGAAATAAAAACAGTTAAATTGGATGCCTCTGTCAAGTAAGGTACATGATTTAAATTTATTATCTAACATTTCATTTGCAATGAACAGCAATTGGAAAACACTAAAATATTCAGAGTCATAAAAGTAATAATTGGATATTTTAATACTATATGTTTCTCTCAAGAGATACTGGAAAACTTAAAACAAAGTTTCTGTACATTTCAGTCACCTAAAGCTTAAATACCCAGAATACAGAAGTGAAAATCATCAAGAAAAAATAAAATCAAGAAATAGTTCTTCAAAAAGAAATAAAAAATTAAAACACACACCAACTCGCCCCCTAAAACCCCCAGTGATCCTCAAAATCATAATTTTCAAACACATATAAAAAATCTTTACTTCTCTATCTCAAGGATCCTCCCATTTTACATGTTGCAATTACAGCTCAGAAAGGAATGGATGTCCTGAAAAAAAGAAAACACCTGCTAAAAGAAGAGGAGCTGAAAACATCCAATTCTCCATTGACTAAATTTACATAGAAAATAATGCAAATAACCCAGTGCTCAATTTTGGATCTATAGATATTAAACCACTCACCAATGATCATACAATACATACTCCTTTGAGGAGTCATACAAACTGGTTTTCCAATGTTTACAATGTTTGGACATTGCATTTACATTCACAGAGGATGGAGATAAATAAAGTAATTCTTATTTTATAATATCTGTGTTATACAAATAGCCATACCTAGTTTCGTTGCATGTAAGTTCTGTTTCTTGTCTTCATGATTTCCGGCTCTCCACTGACCTAACACTTCCTGAAAGGACTGGGCAGAAGCTTCTTCACTGAATGACCCTTCACGCAAGAGCCTCTCTCTTGGATTTGTACATTCTACTTTCTTTGTTATGGCAATATCCACCTAAATAAAATAAAACAAAATTTAAATGTGCTTTTTAAAATTTTCTGTATGTAAAAATACAAGTAGTAGTAATTATTAGTCATTATGAATCTCTTTGAATAGAATGTTGTAAGATGTATTTATTTATGTTTTACTTCTTTCTTAAATTCCTATTAGCAATTAAAAATGGTTTTTTCTGAAATTACCAAATCAAGAACCCATAGAACTGATGATTTATTGTCCTATTCACCAGTATTCAGGGTTGAAAGAGCCTATTCAATCTTTCTATTTCCCCAATCTCTTGCTCCCTACACCTTGCCCACAACAACAAAAGCACTGCACTTTTAATAGTAAATGTGAGTATGCCACTCTTCTCCTCAACCCCTCCATTGATCTGTATAAAATCCCAAGTTCCTAGTAGGACATGTAGGAATCTACACAATGTTGTACTTTTCCACCTTTTACTTCATCTCCTTTCGTTCTCTCCTCCATTCACCCTGCTCCAGCTAAACTCACATTCTTGTAGCTCCCCCTCAAGCATGTTCCTTCTTAAGGGCCTTGCCCTAGCTATAAACGATGCCTAGAATAAGCCTTCTCCATAGCTTCAGCCAGCCATTCTTCACATTTTACTCTCTGTGTCTCAATGTGATCTACTCAGAGAGATCTTGCTAAAAATCCCAAATATAATAGTACCTTTCCACCTACTTTATAATCCTTTAACTGCTTTGTGTTTCTCCTATTGCATAGTTCTATGTGAATTTACTCTTCATGTTTGTTTATTGTCTGTTTTTCCCCATGAGAATGGGGATTTTGTCTTTTTTTTCAGAGCCTAAAGCAGTGCCTCACATTGAGTTAGGCGCTCATTGAAAGTTAGTAGAATTTATGAAGAAGTTTTTTCATGCATATGAAACATTGTATGCTTCTCGGTCAGGGAAAGAATTGATTCCAGTACAGTACATAGGTCCAAACTGAAAACGGAGAATAAAGGTAGGATTCAGCAATTATCAGTGTATCAGAAAAAAAAAAAATCGACCAAATTAAGAAACGTAAGTAAAATAAAATCCACACCAATGGCTAGACTATCAAATGTGAATTATTTGTACTAATCAAACTGCTAAATCTCCAATTTGAACCTGTTAGACACAAAAATAGATAACTAAGTTCAGCCCTTAACTGAAAAACAAAAATTGACAGACTATTAGTATTGAGAATACGTCGTTAAAGGTATATACAAAAATGTTAAATGTAAGTAAAATATATATGAGGGCCTATTAGTCACCAGACACTGTACTAGTTGCTGGTCACAGAAACTTGGGTTAATATATAGACAACAGAAATAGGTTCAAGGAGCACATATAACTCAACAGTGGCATCTAAACTGGGTTTTGAAAGATAAAATAAGAATTGTTCTTAAAACTGTATGTAAAATAAATGAAATTTGTTCTCTTTTATAAATATTTTTTAAAAAAATAAAAGATAAATAAATGATGATACATTTAAAATAATCAGAATTCCATAAGCAAATGTGACGAAGGCACTACTCCAAAGATAGAGAATGGAACATAAGCTTAGTTAGGGAGTCAGTCAGCATGGTGGGAAGGACAGAACTATAAGTAAATTTGTACTGATTAGCAAAAGTGGAAAATTGGAAAATATAATCAGTGACAAGACAAACAGGGGTTCTGGCCATACAGGAGAAAACAGACTTGTCTATCGAAAATAAAAAAACAGAAAAAAAATAACAAATTACACACAGCAGTGTGGGAGAGAGAATTTGAAGAGTGAGTTTATATTTAAGGAACCCAATTAAAATGTTACAGCTATTTGGCCATATCAACCAATATAATAAATGCATAATCTCCTAACCTAGCAATTTCAGAATTCTATTACATTAATGTACATTCATATAAGGAAATCAATTTTTTTTCAAAATTATACTCCATATTTCAATATGTACTCACAAAATATTTAAACAGTATAAATGTTCATCAATAGTAGTTAGATGTTTGAAAAGTCATTTTCCATTCAATAAATGGAGTATTTTATTCTACACAGAATGTGAAGGCTCCAGAATGTACTTATATGAATATGAAAACTATAGTGTTAAGCGTAAAAAAAATGTTAGGAAATCAATATGCAGAGTACATTAAGATTTGTGTAGAAATACATACATACAAAACTACAAATGTCAATAGACTCCTGGAAGGGGAGCAAACAAAAGGTAACTACTTTATAAACTAGTTGTTCTTCAATTGCGGTATCTGGAAAAGTATCAAGGACAGAATAAGTAAGCAAACATTCAAGAGATACCATTTTTGGATGGCAGATTGCTTGGAGTACAGTGACTTTGACAAACCAAATTATGCATCGTCCTCCCCCCAACTCCCCATTCATGTGTTAAAACCCTAACCTCCAATATGACTGTATTTAGAGACAGGTTCTCTGAGGAAGTAAATAAGGGTAAAAGGTCATAAAGGTGAGGCCTTAATCTGATAGGCCTGGTCTACTCCTATCGCTTTCCGGTATGCTAGTATACTCTCTTTCCCCATTCCTTTTTCTCCACGTTGTACACACAGGAAAAGTCACTGAAGGACACAGCAAGCTGGCAGCCATTTGGAAGCAAAGACAAAAAGCCTCAACAAAAACTGAAGCCACCAAGACTTTGATCTGAGATTTCTAGCCTACAGATTTGATATGAGATTCTAGCCTACAGAACTGGGAGAAAAGAAGTGCTTGTTGTTGAAAGTGCTCAGCCTTTGATATTCTGTTAGGAGAGCCCAAGCAGACTAATACAAAGAAGGAGACGGACTGTGAAAAACAACTATCTTTGTTGCCTTGGAAAGCTAGATGAGATACCTCAAACAGTGACATCTTTGGGTTGGTGAAAAGAGAAGATGCATTTAGCTTTAAGGTACTGAGAGTTAGGACTATGTGGGAAAATACGTATAGGAATCCAGGAAGCAAAATGTCAGTGTGTCTCTGTATGCATCCTGCCTTCAAAAAGAAGCATTGAAAACTAAATAGCTTGATACAAAATGGTTTAAGTATGAATGATTCCAGTGGCTCTCCAGGGCAGCTCTTTCCTAAGCAATGAAGCTTAGATATAAGACATTTGCATCTTAGAGCCATGCCAAATTGGAATTCCTGGCTTCCACATAGCTGTGGCAGGGTAAGAAAAACCAAAGATAGAGGGTTTTACATTGTCTTCTAAATGTTTAACTCAAAAATGTTAAATATTACCTCCACGTAGAGATGGACATAATCTTGCTGATTTCTAAAAAGAATAGGAAATTCAAAGGAGATACCGGATAGCCAATCAGTGCATTCATTACCCTCTAAGTACATGATATCCCTTTAAGATCTCTTTCAATATCCCCACATTCCAGAAAAAAAAAAAAAAAAAAAAAGGAGTTCAAAAGGGCTGAGTAGTTTTTCTAGTTTTACAAAACTATAAGAAAGTCAGCAGCAGTATTATAAATCAGTGTTCCAGCTTCAAAAATCAAGTCCTTTCCTAAACTGCACCTCTTTCCAAGGATACCCCCGTTGGTTTAAATCCATTTAAAAGCCCTAAGGCAGATATCCAACTTGGCACCATTGTGACTCTTCCAGCCATTAGAATTACTTGAGAGTGTGCCTTGAAAATCAGATTCCTGGCTCAGACATTTGGGCTATGAGTTTAGATGCTGTTTGAGGTACCTCCATCCCATTCTTGAGTGCCTGAGTCTCTCATACTCTAGTGCTGGTCCATACCTGATGCCAGCATCCTGCTAATGCACTCCCTGGGAAGCAGTACCTGGGTCCCTGTCAACCATGTAGGAGATCCACATGGAGTCCCTGACTTGTGGTGTAGACATGGCCTAGCCCTGGCTGTTGTCGGCATTTGAGGAGTGACCCAAAGAATGGGAATTCTCTGTCTCTCTCCCTCCCTCGCTCTTAGTTTTTTTTTTTTTTTTTTTTTTTTTTTTTTTTTAGACTGTCTCTTGAGGGCTAACCTAGATATAAGAGGGGAACAGAATTTTGACGGAAGACTCAAGGATTCACATGTTCAACACCATGCCTATGTTTCTGATTCTTATTATAGTTTGAAAACTACTGCTCTTCAGCACAGAGTGCTGAGTCCATGAGGGTTCTCTCTTTAGTGTGTGCTTTGAATATAGGTGCACACCTGGATGCCTACAAAAGTGAATCCCCACTGAGAATAGTCACCGAAATCAATGCTATGCCGTTAAAACCACACATGTCTCACCCTACAGAGAAATTGAACTCAATAATGTGTGTTCTCTTATCAATTCTCCAATTGATCTTAACATATACCACTAAATTAATGTTTTTAAGTTAATACAAGAGGCAGAGGGTCTACATAGCATACATACAAGGGTACTTCAAAACATCTGTGTAGAAATCAGCATGGAAAAGATAAGTTTAATTTATTGCAAAAACACTCTTGAAATCCATGCATACTTTCCTAGTGGTACACATCCCGATGAACTTTTTAAAGAGTTCTTGTATGTATGAATTTGAAAAGGTTTTACACCAAAATCAACTTATCTTTTAATTCCATATTTCCATGAACATTGTGAAGCATTTATTGTAAGGACTAAAAGCACAAAGTGTCAGGGCCAGTGCTGTGGAACAGTAGTCTAAGCCTCTGCCTGTGACACTGGCATCCCATATTGGCACCAGTTTGTGTCCCAGCTGCTCCTCTTCCAATCCAGCTCTCTGCTTATGGCTTGGGAAAGGAGTGGAGGATGGCCAAAGTGCTTAGGTCCCTGCACCCACATGGGAGACCTGGAATAAGCGCCTAACTCCTAACTTCGGATCAGCCCAAGTCTGGTCGTTGCAGCCATTTGTGGAGTGAACCATCGGATGAAAGACCTTTCTCTCTCTCTCTCCCTCTCTCTATAACACTACATCTCAAATAAATAAAATCTTAAAAAAAAAAAAACTTACATAGCTATTGTGATTATTAGATCAGAAAAAGCAAATAAAGCATTCAGCACAATGACTAGAATAAGATGTTAAATAAACACTAGCTGTTGATTTACCCCTCTTATTTTAGACAAGCTAAATTAAACAAAACAGCAAGCACAAAGAAGAAGCCTCTAAAACCCCAGCTTCCATGTGATGATCAAAAGCAGATTTTGGTAAAGTCTGAGTTCAACTTAAGTACCCCAACCAATTACACCTTGAGAAAGTCATAAAAACAGTTCTTTGCCACTATTCTTCCATCTTCAAAAAAATATGGAAGAAAAGACAAAGGGAAATAGCTAGTGTAAAATATTTAGGGTAAGGGCCAGCATTGTAGTACAGCGGATAAAGCGATTCCTGTCTGCTACACTTCTGATCCAGCTACCTGCTAATGGCCTGGGAATGCAGTGGAGGACAGCCCAAGTGATTGGGCCCTGACACCCATGTGGGAGGCACAGAAGAAGCTCCTGGCCCAGTCCTGGCCATTGCAGCCATCTGGGGAGTAAACCAACAGATGGAAAACCTTTCTCTCTCTCTTTTTCTCTCTCTCTCTCTCCTTCTCTCTCTCTCTCTCTCTCAACTCTGACTTTCAAATAAATAAATTAAAAAAAAAATTTAGGGCCATGTCAGGCCCTCAATAAATTATTATAATTAGCAGGCTGTAACTCTTTAAGTGACTCTTCACAAAATACCCTTAGTAGATCCATTAGCAATGAAATCCATGAAAATTATGTTGACTTTTCTGTAAAATCCAAGCATAGTTCCTTTGCTGGAAACAGGTCCTCCAAGCATAGAGCACATTTTCATTTATGTTCTGTAAGCACACGTTGGCAGTTCAAAACACTTAAGTTCAATCCAAACCTGGTCATCAGTTTGTAAACTGTGTGTGTGACTCTGGCAAATTAGACATCATTTCTGAACTACAGGAGAAAAGTGAGTGACTTCTGAAACAATGAATATTATACCATAGACCAAAACTTTAAGCTTATTTCTCAGTAAAGAATCAACACATCTATTATGAAAAATATAGATGTGAGCTGATAAAAGCTTATCCAGTACATTGTCAGATCAGTAGTCAATCTGATTAAGAACCAGAATTTGCTATAAGTCTGGTTTTAAGTAACTGTAAACTGCCCGTCCCCTAAAGTGCTTTGCAAAGTTCTGTATTTTTTGCCTATCTGAAGTTCAATATAAAACATATATTTCATCATTGTTTTTCAGTGTTTCCTCCAAATACCTGTTCAGTCCCTGAGATGGTAGAAACACCCAGAAAGTCATATGGTCAAAAGACCATTCATCAAAAAGATCAATGTTTGGTGGAACCCAAATTTTCCCTGCAAAAGGCTTTCTTACAGTCCAGATATTTTTGAATAATAAGACACAAACCCATATTAAATAATAACTTTATAAAATAATCTGTAAAATTTTACAGTCTAGTTAAGAATATGAATGATGGTTGCCATAGTCATATAAGATAGACAATGTCTATAGTCTATTTCCCGCAGCTTACCCCTGAACTGTTCCCCTGCAGTACAGGTTGAAGTTTATTCTGAGTTTTATTGCTCTCTTTTGTAGAAGTATTCTCCACTTTGGGTTCATCTGGATTAGCTTCTTTTATAAATTGATGGGCTACATCCAATACACTGGATAATACTTCAGATTTTGCCTTTTAAAAAAGAAACAAAATACGATTTGATTAAAGAATCAAATGTTAGACTAAGTAATTTACATACCTCCAACAATCTATGAGTCCTAATATTCAATTCAATGTAATTAATATTTAAAAAGAAAAATTGAGGGTTGTATCAATCAATATAATAATAACATCTGGCATCTTCTTGGGGGACTAGTTAGGGCTCATACAATGCTAAGCATTTTAAAAACATTGCATCACTTAATCTCAAGGCAAACGTTTTATCTCTAAAACATAACTATGAGAATCTCCATTTTAAAGCTAAAGAAACTAAAGTTCAAAGAATTTAAACAACTTGTCCTAAGTCACATGGTGAGTGGATAGCAGAGCTAAAAAATGACCCCAGGTATGCATATCATTTTAATGACTCATAGTCTTTGCACTATGCCAACCTCAAATAGACAGATTTTGTGAACATGATAGCTAAATAACTAAATACAGCTAATCTAGAAGGAGCATGATTAAGCAGTAATGAGTAGTCCTTGGTGATAAAGCATCTTCAAAAAGAATACACTATTCAAAAGTTCACAACAGGATCTGCCTCTCTTCATGTTGTCCTAGTAAATGCCAACTTGTTCCTTATTTCATGTCTTCGGTCCTGAGACGACTTACCAGGAAGGCCTTTGCTCACCTTTCATCATCTTTGCCTGGAAGCCTTCCATTTCTCCTCCTGTATTTATCCTACCTTATTCCCATAGGTTCAGAAACAACTTGTGGAAGTATCCACCCCATGTATCTCCTTAATACCCTGAGTGCATCTCTACTAGTCCTTACTTTATTGGTGTTACATGACCTTTTGTTGTCAGTCTATCCCATCATACCACAGAAGGTCATAAAGTGAAAAGAATTTTTTTTAAATAGCCTATGGAAAATGGCATATGGTAAATATAAGGTATGGGGAATGGAGTAGAGTAGAAGAATTAAAATAAATAGTTGAGAAAAAGAATTAGAGAAGAAAATAACTGAACTTTCCACATGCCTTCAGAGTGGCAGGCAATGAACAAATTTTGGGAAGGTCCTATTCTCCATAGGGTTTGTTATCAGAAACTACTTCAGTATAACCCAAGACTGGGATACTATATGAGCTTGAACTACACTCCAGGGGAAGAGTCTGGATCTTTAGAGGCTTTATGAAAACCTGGTATTAGGAAGACAAGAAATAGGTTTCACTTTTTAGCAAACATCCTCAACAAAGAAGAAAAATTCAGGAAGGATAATAAATAATTATCTTGTATTCTCCTTTGGAAATATGACTATTTTAAAATTTTCAGCTAGTTACCATTTAAACAGCAAAGATTACATTGAAACTTTCCGGTTATGACCTTTTGTAAATCTATTAAGATTCATTGCAGTCTGATTCTGGAATAAATCAGTGAACATCAAATTAACTAGTGTAATTTTACACAGATAAATAACCTAGGAAAAAAGTGGCAAATGTGACCTATGCACATACATCAGCCTGTGATGTATACAAGACTGTGACGTCTGCTCCAAATTTTCTCAATGACTTTCAAAAAGCCCCATATGGACCTATGTAGCACTTAATTTTAAAAGAAATTCAAGCAGTGTTGTTAAATTCCTCAGCCTGGTAGAAGTATCTGTATCTTAGCTAATATTTTTAAAACAGAGTAGCCCAAAGTAAGCCTGATTTTTAAATTTCTTTTTAAGAAGGCCCATGAATTTCAAAGGCAATAACAATGTCTGTTTTCACCTTGTGTTTATAACATATCAAAAGCAATGGTATTAACTGTAAATATCAAGGTAGAATTACACAAACATATATTTATTTAAATAACACAAACCAAATATTACTTCTATCCTAAAAATAAATCCTGCTATCCGTATTCATTTATTTTTTATATTTATGTAGTATATTAGATAATCTAAAATGGCAAAAATTTGATTCTAAATTTAAATTTATTGCCAAAAATTAGGATAAACATCATGAATAAATAAAATGTAGTTCTTTCTGAATATCTTAAAGTCTTGTTAACTCAATAAAAAAATGAAATAAATAAAATGCCAATATGCGAGAATGCCCTTCCCAAAAACATCATACATTTAAATACCACCTTTCTCCATAATATGACTGTGTATATGTATGTTTTTTTCTTAATATTTAAACAATCATATTCGGAAAGAAAGTGGATAATATGATCTACATTATATAAAGCAAAAAAAAAAAAATCCAAGTTTAGAGACCATAGGTCAAAACCAAATGACTACAAAGTGTTGGGACTTAAACGAGAAGCAAAAAACTTTTTACTTTTAGACTAACTGCTTTTTCCTACTGAATTTATGTAAGCCTTCATAACATAGAAAGTGTGTCCTATCTTTGTTCTATTGAGATTGAAAGTGTTAAATTTTATTTCTAACATATTTAAATATGGTTCTTTTAGTTTATAAAAAAACCACAAAATTATATTCTATAAATAATTGACTATTTAAGGATTAGATGGACCAGTTTTTTTTTTTATTTTAACTGCTTATTTTTATAATTGTCAAATATATAAAAATAAATCATATTTCCACAATATTAACATGTAAGAAATGGAGGTTAAAACCAGTTCATGAATTGTACTCCCTAAGTTAACTATTTTTAACAGCTTGGAAAATATTGTTGAAATGTTTTGTCTCTACTTAGTAGACACAAGTATTTAACTTAGTAATATAACAATTATTTTAAGTATTAATAAGAAAGTGAAAGATATGGCTATAAAACACTTAAAATATATAAACATAAACATGAGTTAAATATCATAATAATGGTCCCCATCCATGACTGAGCACCACCATCTGGAACAATGCTATCCTGGGAGACCTGAGGGTGCCCCAGGGACCTTGGCCCAGCCCCATTGCTAGGGGCCCACATGTCACTGTGCACTAAGGATGGGCACTGTGGTGACACTAGCCCCTCCACCACCATCAACAGGCTGCTTCAGCATCCATCCAACCTGACCAGAACTGGGCCAGTGCTTGTGCACGCCTGGGCCTGCTCCCTCTTGCCAAAGGCCATCAGCTGACCCACACAAGCCCACTAGCACTAAGAATGAACACTCCGGAGCCCCACTGCTGCTATGGATTACAGGGAGACTACACTGTGGTGTAACTAGAATTAAAGCTAAAATAGTCCGCCAAGCTGACATCAAAAGATGCATCTTGAGGAAACAGTCTTTTACCAAAAACTACCCTGTAAAAGCAGTAGAGACAGTGATCTTTCAGATGCAAAATGATCAGTGTAGGGACACAGAAAGTTCAAGTAGGAATGTGACACCTCCAAGGGAACACAGTCGTTGCTTAGCAGCCAAATGATACTGACAAAATGCCTCAGAAAGAATTCAAAGGAATTATAAGGCAACTCGGTGACATATGAGAGGAGAGACTACAGAGCGTTTAACCAGTATTTGCAAAGCAATGCATGGCATCACTGAGAAATTCAGCAAAGAGAGACCCTGAAAAGGAATCGAACAGAAATATTGAAAATGAAGAACTCAGTAAATGAATAAAAAATTGTTAAATGACTCAAGTCACGACTGCAGCTCTTGAGACAGCCGGCCCAGGCCAGCCCAGCCCAGCGAGTGCCTACTGCGGCCACCCGCCCACTGCGTGTGCTCCACGCCCTGGTGCCCTGGGCCGTGACAGGCTTCACACGGCTGGAGAGGAGAAACGCCAGGGTCCAGGCCCTGCAGCAGCAGGTGGACAAGGACAAGCAGGAGGACCAGAGGGCAGGGCCCGCGGCGGGATCTGCATGATGAGCGCGAGCGGCAGAAAGCCGAAGGCGATGTGGAACTCTCAGCGCGTCAGCTCCTGGAGGAGGAACTGGACAGAGCTCAGGAACAACTGGCCACGGCCCTGCAGAAGCTGGAAGAGGCCGAAAAGGCTGCGGATGAGAGCGAGAGGGGAATGAAGGTGACAGAAAACCGGGCCATGACAGAGGAGGAGAAGACGGAAATCCAAGAGGCGCAGCCCACGGCAGCCAAGCAGGTTGCTGAGGAGGCGGACCATACATAGGGGGTGGCTCACAAGTTGTTCACTCTACAGGGCGACCCGGAAAGGACAGAGGAGCGTGCAGAGGTGTCTGAACGAAGATGTGGTGACCGGGAAGAAGAGGTCAAGAATGTCAATAACAGTCTGAAATCGCTGCAGGCTGCATCTGAAAAGCATTCTGAAAAGCAGGATAAATACGAAGAAATTAAACTTCTGTCTGACCAGCTGAAAGACACGCGCGGAATTTGCAAACGAACTGAACAGTATGTAACCAAAGAGTCTTGTGCCAACAGAAACCGCAGGGCTCCACATCTTCTCTTCCTGTTGTTACTGCATCTTCGCCTTGCAAGAAATGTCAAGCCAACTAAGAATATGTGACCAAATATTTTATATCAGAGAAACTTTGAGCATCAGTTCAATCTAATCCCTTTCTTTTTTTCCTTCATATGGCACCAGCTTTTCCACTCTATTTTAGCCCAAAGTTGCATGTATTCCTAAGACCGACAGGACTATCTCCCACTGAGTTGTCCCCCCTTAAGACTGAGGTCATTTGGTTCTGGGGCAAATAGATAACCTCACGTTTTCGAGAACACAGACTCTTAATAATCTATCCAGTCATGGATTGATTTAAAATGCTGAAGAATGTAAACTTCTGGGCCCCTGTTGAGGGACTACAGGAAGCTGGTAGCTATCACATTAATATGGGTGGGTATTTTTCATCCAGAGAAGGAAAAAAAAGGGAAGGAAGAAGGCTACTGTGGGAAGTCGTAAACCGCAGATCAACCTGGCCCTCCTCCCCACTCTACTGTGCAGAACAAGCATTCTGTGAGCAGTGAGCATGAGAATGCACGGGGGGTAGTCACAATAGTTTCCCGGGTAATTTCCGGGTAATTTCTGGATAGCCCCTTGATGTTATGCCCTTCTCCGGGTTTCTCTCATTCCCAAGTTGTTCTCCAAGGAGCAGGTGTCTTATGCCAACAATGACCCATGTTTGTCTGTATGAATATGAAGTTCAGTCTTGTTCAGGTCAGCCCTACCAAAAGGCTGCTTGCCCCCAATGAATTCAGCAAGGGTTTTGTTTTTGTTTTTGTTTATTTCTATTATCACATATTGGGTGGAAGAGGCCTGTCTGGTAGCCAGAAAAGTAATTGGCTTCATGATATCTCCATACTTGAGGGAATTGCAAAGTGAGGATTTCTGTATCTAGGACTTTCCAATTCCTTCATCAGAGCAAGTTAATAAAAGCGCAAGAAACTCCTGATGAAACTGGATATGGAGTATTTTGTAGACAGCAGCTGCACATTTTTGCTTTCTTACATTTCTGCTTTCTCAGTTAACATCTCAGAGCTGAAACATTCCACATTCCCCACACTGTGGGGGCCAATTCACTGTGGGGAAGGGAGGGGAGGGGAGGGGAGGGGAGGGGAGGAGGGGAGGGGAGGGGAGGGGAGGGAAGAGAAGAAAAAAAAGAAAGAAAAGAAAAAGAAAAAAAGCCAGAATTTCAAAAAGAGCAAAAACGGAGAATTCATCAACAGCAGACTGCCCTTACAAAATATGCAAAGAAATCCTACAACCAGAAGCAAAAGAAAGAGAATTTCCATCATGTAAACATGTGAAAGTATAAAACCCATAGAAGAGGAGATAAATAAAAAAGACATAAGAGTATCAAGCCTTACAATACAGTAAATAAAAGCACAAGGATGAATGAGAAGAAGAAAATAACAAGGGACAATCAAAATAATTTAAAAGATTGGAAAAACTGTCTTTAATTAACAATAATAACTTTGTGAAGGGAATGTAGATTCACTGGATGGTTTAAAAAAATAAGATCCAATAATATGTGAAATGAGGCAATGTGATACTCCATGTAAATGAAAACCAACAGCAAGTAGCAGTAGTTAAAATAAGTCAGACAAAATAGACTAACACAAAAAGCAGTAAATAGAGTCAAAAAAGGTCACTATGTAAATATCAAGGTATAGATTCAACAAAAAGATATAAAGAATATAAATATGGGAATATATGCACCTTATGTGAAAGCATCCAATTTTATAAGATAAATATGATCAGTTCTAACAAGAAAAATACATTTCAAAAATGAGAGAAATACAATTCAATGAGATGTTAAATACATTTCAACATCATTCTGTCAGCAATGCACATTATATAGTAATTATATTATATATTATATAATTATATATTGTATAATTATTTATACTTACATATATAATTTTATATATATGTAAGTATATATAATTATATATTTTATAGAATAGATAATAAATATAATGATGCAAATTATTTTAAATAATTTATTCACTGAGAAAAAAAATCATAAAACCATTCCTTCCATTCACAACAGATACAAAAATAATAAAATACCTAGGAATAAATTTAACCAAGAATGTGAAAGACTCTATGAGGAAAATTACAAAGCACTAGCAAAACAACTGAAGGAAATGAAAAAAAAAATGGGTAGGATTTCTCATGTTCATGTATTGAATTGAGTTAACATTACTTAAAATGTACATACTATCCAAAGTAATTTATTGATTCAATGGAATTTCCAGGAAAATCCCAATGACAATCTTTATATAACCCTAAAAAATCTTGAAATTTATATAGAGCAGGGGCTGGCCCTGTGGCGCAGAGGGTTAATGCCCTGGCCTGAAGCTCCAGCATCCCATGTGGGCGCCAGTTCATGGCCTGGCTGCTGCACTTCCCATCCAGCTCTCTGCTCTGGCCTGGGAAAGTAGTAGAGGATGGCCCAGGGTCCTTGGGCTCTGCACCTATGGAAGAAGCTTCAGATCGGCTCAGCTCCAGCTGTTACAGCCAACTGGGGAGTGAGCCAGCAAATGGAAGACCTCTCTCTCTCTCTGCTTCTCCTCTCTCTAACTCTGACTTTCACGTAATAAATCTTAAAAAAAAAAAAAAACCCAAAAGCCAAAGCAATATTCAACAAAAAGCACAAAGCTAGAGATATCATAATACGTGACTAGAAGACATACTGGAGAGATATAGTAATAAGCAGCACATCTGTAGCATAAAAATAGACACACACATGGATAGAACAGTATACAGATCTCAGAAATAAATGCGTTCATCTGTAGATAACTGAGTCTCAACAAAGGAACCAAAATATACATTGGAGAAAGGACAACCCATCAATAAATGGTATTGGGAAAACTGTATATCCATATGTAGAAGATTGAAACTTGACCCCTTCCTCTCATCTAATACAAAAAACAACCCCAAATGGATCAAAGACCCATAACTATGGAATTTCCTTAAGAAAACATAAGTGAAACACTTCAAGACATTGGTGTAGATAATAACATTTTGAATAAGATCCCCAAAGTACAGGAAGCAAAAGCAAAATTGGAAACATGAGATTATATAATACTAGGAAATTTCTGCACAGCAAGAGAAACACTTCACAGGGCTAGGAGACAAAAATTCTACAAATTGGATAGAATTCCCTACAAAATGGGAGAGAATCTGGCAAACCAATCGCTTGCCAAGGCATTCATATCTCGAACATGTCAGGAACTCAAAAAACTCATTTCAATTTAAAAATGGGCAAAAGAACTGAAGAGATACAAATATTCTGCAAATAAAATGAAATATAGTCATTATCAATATCTATCAAGAAACACAAATTAATTATAAATGAAATCTTACCTCAAAGCAGTTATTACCTAAAAGACAAAAGATAACAAATTCTGGTGGTAGCATGGAGAAAAAAGACCCATTATATACTTTTGGTGGAAAATAGCACATACATTTTGGAGAGCAATACAGAATTTCCTCAAGAAATTAAAAATGATCTACCCTGTGACACAGCCTGCTCACAGATAGTAAAATAAAAATATCAAAAAGAGAGCTGCATTGCTAAGATTTTTAGAGCAGTTCTCACAAGAGGCAAGATACAGAATTGTTCAAGATGTCCATCTAAGCATAAATGGATAAATAAAACATTATATATAAACATATATATACAATAGAATATTATTTGACCATAAAAAGTATAAAGTTCTGTCACTTGTAGCAAACTGGAAGAAAATGGAATGTAGTATGTCAAGTGAAATGAGACAGACAAAAGAAGAATAGTGTATGTTCTTATGCTTATGTGGAAACTTATAATACAATTGATCTGAATGTAGAGTATTAGACTGGGAAGGGTACAGGCAGGGAGATGTAAGGGGGTTAGAAAAAGCTACCAGAATTTAAAGTTGGGTTCGACAGCACAGTGGGGTGACTATAATTCACAATAACACAATAGTTATTAGGCTGTTATGATAAAGAATTGCAAATACTTAATTACTTGATTTCACTCTGCAATACTGAAATGCTAAAATGTACCACATGAAATGTATAAATGTTATGTAAATAAATAGATAAGAATTTTTTAAAATTTTTATTTAGTAAATATAACTTCCAAAGTGCAGTTTATGGATTACAATGGCTTTTCCCCCCCAATAACTTCCCTCCCACCTGCAACCCTCCCATCTCCCATTCCCTCTCCCATTCCATTCACATCAAGATTCATTTTCAATTATCTTTATATACAGAAGATCTATTTAGTGTATATTAAGTAAAGATTTCATCAGTTTGCACCCACACAGAACATAAAGTGTAAAATATTGTTTCAGTACTAGTTATAGCATTACTTCACATTGGACAACACATTAAGGACAGAGATCCTACATGGGGAGAAACTGTACAGTGACTCCTGTTGTTAACTTAACAATTTGACACTCGTTTATGGTGTCAGAAATCTCCCTAAGCCGTGAGTTTCCAAGGCTATGGAAGCCTCTTGAGTTCACGGACTTCGATGATATTTAGACAAGGTCATAGTCAAAGTGGAATTTCTCTCCTCCCTTCAGAGAAGGGTACCTACTTCTGTAATGGCCCATTCTACTGGGATCTCACTCACAGAGACCTTTCATTTAGGTTTTTTTGTTTGTTTGTTTTTTGGTTTTTTGTTTTGTTTTGTTTTTCTGTTTTGTTTTTTTTTTTTTTTTTTTGCCACAGTGTCTTGGCTTTCCATGCCTACGATAGTCTCATGGGCTCTTCAGCCAGATCCAAATGCCTTAAGGGCTGATTCTGAGGCCAGAGTGCTGTTTAGGACATCTGCCATGTATCCCGCTTCCCATGTTGGAGCATTCTCTCTCTTTTTTATTCTATCAGTTAGTATTAGCAGACACTTGTCTTGTTTGTGTGATCCCTTTGACTCTTATGCCTATCAGTATGATCAATAGTGAACTGAAATTGATCACTTGGACTAGTGAGATGGCATTGGTACATGCAATCTTGATGGGATTGTATTGGAATCCCCTGGCACATTTCTAACTCCATCATTCAGGGCAAGTCCGATTGAGCATGTCCCAAATTGTACAAAATAACACTGAACCACATTTTAATAAAATATTTTAAAACTTTAAAACAACTTAAAGATGATTTTCTTTTCACTTTCTGAATATAAAATTTAAATATAATAGTAGTAAATATATAGCAATAGCAAGAGAATAGAACTAGAAATGTGTAAAATTACCTGGCAACTGTAATGCATGCTAAAAATGTTTTAAAATCAAACCAAAACAGCCTTCAGGGCACACAGTAAATATCTCTCTTTGTAGTATAGAAGCTAAAACTAGAGCCAAAGAATGTGATTTACTGCCAGCATTTCCAGATTGTCCCACATCCTTCACTACACAGTGTGATGGTAGGATTTCATCTAGTAACTGTTCTAAATTCTCACCTGAACCTTTTTTTTTCTCCCTAGGATGATATTATCTTTCAAGTTACACTCTGAAAGAATTCATCACTCTGACAATGTATCATTAATCAAAGTAAAGAGGGTTGATATTTTATAGCATTTTGGAGTGGATGGCACCTTGTAGAAGTTAAGGTCCAAGAGTAAAAGTTTTAGTTTAGTTAGAAAAATCATATACTCTATGGTTGCATCAGCCTGTCAAAACTCATTTCAACCAGCATCACCCAAAGCCCTAGCTATCCACCAATAAATATTGATTAAATTGCTCATTATGTTGACATAGGCATGCTTCCTTATAAGACTAGAAGTTTCAGGCTGGCACCGTGGCTCAACAGGCTAATCCTCCACCTTGCGGCGCCGGCACACCGGGTTCTAGTCCCGGTCGGGGCATCGGATTCTGTCCCGGTTGCCCCTCTTCCAGGCCAGCTCTCTGCTGTGGCCAGGGAGTGCAGTGGAGGATGGCCCAAGTGCTTGGGCCCTGCACCCCATGGGAGACCAGGAGAAGCACCTGGCTCCTGCTATCGGATCAGCGTGGTGCGCTCGCTGCAGCGCGCCGGCCGCGGCAGCCATTGGAGGGTGAACCAACGGCAAAAGGAAGACCTTTCTCTCTGTCTCTCTCTGTCTCACTGTCCACTCTGCCTGTCAAAAAAAAAAAAAAAAAAAAGACTAGAAGTTTCAGGTGAAAGAAATCCACACATAGTTTAGATCTATGTTATCTCAATAGATTCAAAGAGAAAAAAAAAAGTAGTAACATCTCTCATACAGTTGACATTCATGGATTTTCCAGTTGCAAAATTTTACATATAATGCAACTACTGTTTTGCATTAAAAAATAAAAAAACCCTCTAAACTCTTCAGTTCTCTTATTTAATTTGAATTTTTTAGACAAATAGAAACAGAAGTAGAGACAGAGATGTACTAATGAATACCTAAAAAGAAAAAAAAAAATGTATTACAACATAACACAAAAACATCAAGCCCATTGGTTGCAATGATTTTTGGATCTGGTTCAGTCTTTTTTTTTAATTTTTTTATTGTTTTTTTTTAATTTTTTGACAGGCAGAGTGGACAGTAAGAGAGAGAGACAGAGAGAAAGGTCTTCCTTTACCATTGGCAGCCGGCGCACCACGGTGATCTGAAGGCAGGAGCCAGGTGCTTCTCCTGGTCTCCCATGGGGTGCAGGGCCCAAGCACTTGGGCCATCCTCCACTGCACTCCCGGGCCACAGCAGAGAGCTGGCCTGGAAGAGGGGCAACCAGGACAGAATCCAGCGCCCCGACCAGGACTATAACCCAGTGTGCCGGCACTGCAGGTGGAGGATTAGCCTATTGAGCCGCGGCACCGGTCACGGTTCAGTCTTAGAATACTTTACTACAAAATGTTTTTAGCAGGATCAAGTTATATACTAATGTGATTTTTTAAATGTACAAAAGGTCTTCAAAAAGCTAGTGGAAAATGGAATTGACAGTTTATTTATTGCAAAAATATTTTTAAATTCATGCACATTTTTTCCTAATATATACACATTGTCATGAACTTTTTGAAGACCTCTCATCAGGCATGTGTGTGTATGTGTAGTGTGTGTTGCTGTATGTGTGTGTACATGCAATTCTTTTTTTATTCTTTATTTTTCAGAAATCCTGGCATTTAAGAAAACATTCCCTGCTCATATTGGAAATATATTTCCACTTCCCAGTATAGTTTGTTCTGGTTATTTTTATGGAAATTATTTCAGATGCAATCGGTAAACTGGGAAATGATGTCAGTATGACTCTAGAGTTTTATTGATTATCTAGTTTTTCTTTTCCAAAATATTACTGTTTTGAAGCAATGAAAGGCTCCGGTTACAATAGTGTCATATGATTTGAGTGAGACTTCACATAGCCGTAATTTTTCCTTAAGCACTGTTCATTAGGTGGGTGATTTTCCAGAATGGAAAGTTTTTCAATAATCATATATTGCATTAGGACAACAATGCATGTATTTGAAAGAATTATACTTAATTTCTACTAAAAGAAACTTTTTTTACTAAAAGTCATCAAAATATTTGCTCAAGATTTGTTTATCCAAAAAAAACTTTACAGATTGTTTTATATTTGTTCATATATTTATGTTTGTTAATGTATTCATAGCATGAAATACATTATATTATAGTAATATAAGAATCCAGTTACTAACAGTAAGAAATCAGGCTGAACCTCTCTGAGTTGGGAACTACAAAGTAAAGAAGAAATACTAGTTACAACGAGTAGATAGATTTCTTATATTAGTATGGGTTTACAACAGGACACAAAAGTCCTATTCAGTTATCATGCAGTGAAAATATCTTTGCGAATAAAAAGCAATTTACCCATAAAAATAGAAAAATTTGAACTTCCTCGTTCATTAAACAAGGAAGAAAAAGATAAAAATTATCTTCAATTCTTCTACAATATTAAAATATATCCTCAAAGAGAAAACTATTATTTTGCTTTTCTGATGAATTCATCTTTACAGGTACTCAAAGCTAATTTATTCTCTAAAAATGGGCTTTATTATAGCCAGTTACGAATTCTCTATGAAAATTCCATAAAAAGATATCCACAAATGATTTGATCACAAGTTTCATCTACTGTGAGACCAAAAGAAAAAGTTAACCATGTTAGTTGGCACGGCAAAGGACAGGTATTTCCACATAGAAAACTGGAAATTGAGGAGACATTCCCCTTATAAATATGAGAAGAAATAAGAGAAAATAGAATATTTATAGGGTGGAAAGAAATTGCAGTGGGAAACTCATAGCCAAATCATGTCTTTAAATCCTGCTGTATTCATCATATTTCTAAAAACAGATATGATATCTGTATGAGCTGTACAAAAATATCAATGTCATAAAAATACTACTTATCACACTTATTGCAAGCTAAATACAAATCAATGCCTGAAAATGTGAAATTCTCTTAGCTGAAGTTTATTGCTTATTTCAGCACATATAACTCTAAGCAGAACTTAAAAGACACTTAGATTTACTTCTACATAGGTCTGATTTCTGTCAGGTTTTAGTAATCAAAGATGTATGTATTATTATTTATCTTGAAACTTAAAAAGATAGTAAGAATTAGCAAGGACCTGGACACATGCCCTTGATTATAAATGCCATTTATTATTCACTAGATAAAGGTGTCAAACGAAACTAATCTGTATTCAATATTTAGTATTGTCACAAAGTAATGTGAAAATAATAAAATAAAATAAATCTGCCCTGGTTAAAATATTTTAAGATTAAATGTGACAGCATATAAATATAATAACTCAAAAATTAACATTGTCAAAAATGTATACTATCAGTATCCAGAAAAATAACAAGTGACTTAAGTCTAAATAAATTGTGCCTTTCAAATATAATTATAACGCTAAAATACAAGTAATCTTAAAAGTGAACCAAAACAGAAACAAAAAAATAACAGGTAATTCACACCTGCAATCTTGCTATTTGTAGGTTTGATGCCATATAATTATGCACTATATTAATTATCTTAGCAAGTACTCACTATTATTTTCAATGAATATTACATGTATAATGCATCCAGATGAGTTAGCTGCTTTCAGCAATTACTCATATTTGAGCTACATGAGAAACAAGTGATTTTATATGCAATGATTTGAATAACAGGCATAGCACAATAAACTCACTAACAAACAGTAATTAATAATTCATCATATTTGGTTTTGAAGTGTTGTGTTGCTGTTATGTCACACTTGGACTATTTTTAACCCATAATGACCAATGGAAAAAAATGCAACAAATAAAGCTCTATAAAAACTTCCAGAATCCATAACAAAATCAATAAATAACATAGATAACATCTACAAACTATAGGTTCCTCAAACTTCCAGCATTACTGTGATTAAATGTTCAGACATTTGGCTAGACTAATGATATTTAAATTCCCCCCCCCCCCAAAAAAAAAAGATTACATTATCCTCTACTTTGGAGAAGGAGAAAGTCTTTACTTTTAAATATACCTTTGGGGTAGACATTCGGCAAATTGACTAAGTCACAACTTGGGCCATCTGCATCTGAAACTGGGGGAACTGTTTGGAGTACTGACTACTTTGCTTTCCAACCAGCTTCTTGCTAATGTGTACTCTGGGAGGTAGCAGATGATGGCTACCTTGAATCCCTACCACCAAAGTGTGGTGACAAGGATTGAATTCTGAGCTTCTGGCTTCAGCATGGCCCAGCCTTGGCTATTGCAGACATTTCTCTCTCTCTCTCTCTCTCTCTCTCTCTCTCTCTCTCTGCCTCACAAATAAAATGAAAACAAATAAATAAAAATTTTGAAAATATATTTGAGGGGCCGTCGCTGTGGTGCAGTGGGTTAAAGCTCTGGCCTGAAGTGCAGGCATCCCATATGGGCGCTGGTTATAGTTCTGGGTGCTCCTCTTCTGATCCAGCTCTCTGCTATGGCCTGGGAAAACAGTGGAAGATGGCCCAAGTCCTTGGGCCCTGCACCCACGTGGAAGACCTGGAAGAAACTCCTGGCTCCTGGCTTCGGATCTGCGTAGTTCCGGCCGTCTGGGGAGTGAACCAGCGGGTGGAAGACCTCTCTTTCTCTCTCTACCTCTCTCTGTAACTCTGTCTTTCAAATAAATAAAATAAATCTTTAAAAAAAAGAAAATATATTTGCTAAATCTAGCTCTAAAATTTATTTCAGTTTAAAAAAAAATGGTAACAATTTACTTGAGAAGCAGAGAAAAAGTAAGAGTTCCCATCTACTAGTTTATTCCCCAGTGCTTGCAATAGGAGGGGCTTGGCCAGCTGAGCCAAAATTCAACCCAGGACTCCCACTTGGGTGGCAGGAATCCAATCACTTGAGCCACTGTTGCTGTCTTCTAGGGTCCACCTTAACAGGAAGCTGGAGTCAGAAGCAGAGCCAGGAACTGAAATTACGCACTCCAATATTCATCGTGGGAGTCTTAGCCAGCTTCTTGACCAGTAAGCCAAGTACTCATCACTATTCTTGTTGTTCTTTTTAAAAATAACCTTCAAAAATATAATCTACTATAACGCTTTTGGAAGCAATGCTAAGTGTACTACACTGCATTGTTAACTCTTGGCACTATGTTGTACAGAAGATCTCAAGAACTTGTTCATCTTGTTAACTTAAATTTTATACCTGTTGAATAACATTTCCTCATTTTCCCTTACCCCTTCCATTAGTAACCAGTATTCTATTTTCTACTTCAATGAGTTTTGAAATTTAGATAACTACTAAATGAAATCATGCAGTTCTTCTGTGATTTACTTATTTCACTTAGCATGAAATCTTCCAGGTCCATGTTAAGAGTTCTTATCTCACACACACACACACACACACAAACACAAGGGGCACAGGAAACTAAATTCTGAAGGAAGCAGATATATTCATTATCATGATGATATCACAGGTATATACATATATCCATATACTATATTTTTGTAGTTCTGTATATAAATTATACTTCAAAATCATTTAAAAAATAGGACAGCCTAAATAACAAAAGCAACATTTGATTTAATTCTTTAGACTCATTAATAGCACTCTGTTTGCAGGAACAGGACTGAATTTCTACTAATGTTACATCCTAACTAATAAAAGCTAATGTATGGAGCACCTGCTATGAGCAGAATATGTTTTCACTGTTGTAATTTAATCTGGTCCTCACAACAGCCATGCAAGGCTCTGAGCTTGCATATATGAGTGTCATTTTAAAGATTCCCTTAGCCTAAACAGCACAGAAATACCCACTTCTCATTTGGACATTGATTCAGGCCATGTCTGCATTAAATCGTTATACTGCAGTTACCCTCTCTACTGTATCAGTGACTCTATCTGTCACTTATTTCTGCATTGTATTCCCTAAACCATTTTGGTTTTTCCAACACTTCGCTGATTCCTCAAATGGTCTCAACAGCCAGGTCTGGGTCATGCCAAAGCCAGACACCAGGAACTCTACCCAGGTCTCCCCCATGGATGACTGGGATCCAAGCACTTGGGCCATCTTCCACTGACTTCCCAGGAGCCCTAACCAGGAAGCTGGATCAGAAGCCCAGCAGTCAGGTCTTGAACTGGCAATTGTGCTATGGGATACTGGCATCACATGTGGCTGGCAACTCAGTCCACCGTGCCACAATGCCAGCCCTGTGGAAATTTTTTTTTTTTTAGTTGAAACAATTCTACAATTTTTTTTTTTTTTGACAGAGTTAGACAGTGAGAGAAAGAGACAGAGAGAAAGGTCTTCCTTCCGTTGGTTCACACCCAAATGGCCGCCACGGCCGGCGCTGCGCCGATCTGAAGCCAGGAGCTAGATGCTTCCTCCTGGTCTCCCACACGGGTGTAGGCGCCCAAGCACTTGGGCCATCCTCCACTGCACTCCCGGGCCACAGCAGAGAGCTGGACTGGAAGAGGAGCAACCAGGACTAGAACCCAGTGCCCATATGGGATGCCGGCGCCACAGGCAGAGGATTAGCCAATTGAGTCATGGCGCCAGCCCCACAAGTCTTCTACAATTAATTGCGTTGTGGTAAGCATTGTAGAACAGCTGACTGGGCCACCAAGAACCTACATTGTAAGGCCTGGTTTGTACTTCTTTTTTTTTTTTTTAAGGTTTATTTATTTACTTGAAAGTCAGAGCCACACAGAGAGAGGACAGGCAGAGAGAGAGCTCCTCCATCCTGCTGGAGCTGAGCTGATCCGAAGCCAGGAGACATGTGCTTCCTCTGGGTCTCTCACATGAGTGCAGGGGCCCAAGGACTTGGGCCATCCTCCACTGCTTCCCAGGCCATAGCAGAGAGCTGGATCAGAAGAGGAGCATCCAGGACACAAACCGGCGACCATATGGGATGCCAGCACTGCAGGCTGAGGTTTTACCTGCTATGCCACAGAGCCCCCACCCCCCTTTGTGCTTCTGATCCACCTTCCTGCTAAAAAACCTGGGAGGCAGCAAATGATGTCTCTGCCACCCACATGGGAGACCCAGATCAAATTTCTGGCTCTTGGATGCTGCCTGGCCCAGCTCTGGCTGTTGTGGGAATTTGGGAAGTAAACCAGTGGATGCAGGATGTCTCTGAATATCCCTTTCTCCCTGTCACTGTGCCTTTCAAATAAATAAACTTTAAAAAAGAAAAGTAATCATGGTAGTAATGTATATATCTGTGAATATCCCAAAATTCATTTAAATTGTACATTTTAAATGAATTGTACTTATACAAATTGTATCTAAATTGTTATTTTTATTTTTAAAAATCTTGTCGATGACTCCATGACAAGAATTTTTCATATATCTTGTGTGTATCCCATCATTCTATTTTATGAAATTCTGAATAATTGAAAACTTAAATGCAAAGCTCTCCAAGGAGTCTGCCTGAATTAAATAAACTTTCAGTCTCTCAAGACTTTAATCAAAACATTCTTGGTATCGGCCTATTCAGAAAGATAAGGACAGGGATAACTGTTTGGCAGCAGGCAAGCACTGTTAGGAGTCTTGCAGAAGTTCAGACAGAAGTACAGTCCAGATAGGTGAGAGGTATACCTAGCTTAGCAGCTTTATTATCTGGCAGAGGCAATTCTCAGTTCACAGACTCCAGAGCCCACAGTAGATGGGCCAATTACAAAACTCACTGCACTCAATGAGATACAGCTTACTGTATATACCGCACTCCCTGTTTAGATGTAATTTGCAAAGCACAGATCAAGTATGTTGTCTAGGAACATAGTTGACTTTACCACTTTTATCTGTTTCCCAGAGCTAGAAAGTTAACTAAAGGTCATATTCTCACACTTAAGAAGAAAAGCTTTTGTTAACCTTTCACAGAAATGTAAAACATTGTCAGTTCATGTATTTTTTTAATTAACACTTTGGCCTTCAAAAATCTGAGAAAAATTAATTTTGAAATCTAAACTATAGTTTTAAGTTTTGTTAGGGAATTGATTTTATCTCTAGGGACTCATTCATATTTTCATGCATTTAAAACTTAAGTTATATAGGACAGGTACAAGCATTTGGAATTGAACGATGAACAATATAGAAACAGTGCTTCTTACAAGATTTGAAATTTATCAGGAAACAGGAATGAGTAAGTAATCAATAGCAATACAGTTTTGGAAATTCTTCAACAGAGGAAATGTAAAGTGATAATCATACTAGAGGTCAGTGAACACAAACCTGTAGGGTGAGGAATAAGCATTGTTTTCACATTGAAGAAATAGGTTTTAAATGGAAACATTCAATTGCTTATACAGATTTAAATATTTTTCCTAAGTGTATATTAACTAATATTTACAAATATTCAATTTCTATTTTTCTATAATATTCATAAATATTATTTATTTAATAAATAAATATATTATATATTATATATTATATAAATAAATAAATACAAATATTATTTATTTATAAAACCTGAACTTTAAAATCATGTAAAGTAATGACAATTCTCTTGGGGGAATAATTACTCGCCATCCGCATAATTCTCTTTTTAAATCTTTACTTATTTTCATTTTATTCAAGAGACAGAGAGACACAGAGTGAGATCCCTCAACCTCTTGTTCACTCCCCAAATGCCCACATCAGCCAGGACTGGGTCAGGCTGAAGCAAGGATCCTAGATCTCAATTCGGTTCTCCTAAGTTGGGGGGGGGGGGGGCTGGGAGCCAAGTACTGGAGCCATCAGTTGATGCCCCTCAGGGTGTACATCATCAGGAAGCTGGGTCTATCTTATTGGTGACACTAGGAGAAGGAACTGAGCATGCTCGATTCTGTCCCTTCTGGATTCTGTCTTCAAAGCTGCCTGCCCAGAGAGGGAAGCTTTGCAACATAGACATAGAGTAATCTTTTGAGTAGGATCTTCCCTAACAAATGAAATGTCTGCAATGCGGGGCAGGGCAGGGCCAGGGGGTGGGATTTAATTCAAAGAAGTATCAGGAAGTTGAATTTTTCTCAATATCCATGCCATAATCACCAATTTCAATTGTTTAAATAATAAAGTTGATTCATTGATTTCCACCTTCTGATCTAATACCTGTTGCTCAGTTGGTTCTGAATTTGAATAGCTAATAAAGAGAAGTCATGTACTAAACATACATAAATTCTGGTGTACTCTAAAATTAGTCCAGCAATTAAATACAATTTCACTCTCAATCCATACTGTTGTGAATCAGATTTCCTTGGAAGTCAATGTCGTTATTGGTCTGCTTGAGACTTAGCAAAAAGTGTTCTGAGAACACCCAGGGGTAAGTAAATAAGGAGGACCAAGCCAAGAGAAGAAAAGGTAAATTTCAATGTAATTGTCAATCACAGAGGAGCTATCATGGCCCATCCAGGTTGTTCCACATTGAGGTAAGAGGGCTGCTGGAATTTGGATCCTCCGCTAGATTACAAATTGGACACAGGCTAACTCCAGGAAGGGAGTGTAACTTAAGAAACAGCAGCAATCCCCTTTGTGAAAGTGAAATTACTGAGGCAGAGTTTCAATTCTGACGCATCAGCAGGCAACTCTCCATGCAGTAAGGAATGAGAATCTCAGATCTAAAGATGAGGATCTAGGTGGGACAACGTCACACCTACAATATGTATATGTGCAGTGTTTAAGCCTGGTCCTACTAGCATCATCCACATACATGTGATGTTACCCAAAATGGCTAGCTAGGATTTCAAAACACTGGATTATTCTGAAGATTAACAAAACAATCATAGGCTCAACAACAATAAGAATCTTAATTTACTGAGAAAGTTGGGAGGAAATGATTCAAAAAAATGAAGAAAACAGCAAGATGACTGAGGGAAAAAAAGAACATTGGAGGTTAGAAATAAAAAAATGGCAGCTAGTTAAAGGAATGAGTGATTAAAACCAAGACTAGATGGCAGAGAAAGATACAGGAGAAAAATGAAGCACTAACCAGAAGAGCAAATCCCTTAGAGCAAGATGTACAGTTATGGACGACATCAGCCTTTCAAGGCCTCTTTCTAAGTGTTCTAACAGCAGGTGGTCATAAGAATGGACATTAGTCACTAACAGTGAGACCACTCTCACTGTGCTCTGCTTACTAAGATGGGAGGGAGTATGTAACAGGTTTTGAAAATTTTTCCTTCAAAAAAATTTATCCATCTGGGCATTTGTTGATTATTATATATTTAAGGTATATAGCATAAAATTTTGATATACAAATACTACAGTTCTTCAAAAAATTCGTGAGAATGCATACTATGAAAAAAGCAAGCAAAAATAATTCAAGCAGAAACAGAAAGATTCTGCTTGACCTCACTTACATGTGGAATCTGGTGGTGGGGTGGGGGGGAGACATCTTTTTCATTTAAAGTTTTTGTGTAGGGGCTGGTGTTGTGCCATAGTGTGTAAAGCCGATGCCAGTTCAAGTCCCAGCTGCTCTATTTCCCATCCAGCTCCCTTATAATGGACTGGGGAAGCAGCAGATGCTGGGCCAGGTGCTTGGGCCCCTGCACCCACATGAGAGACCTGGAAGCCATTTCAGGAGTGGATCAGTGGACAGAAGATCTCTCTCTGTGTCTCTCCCTCTTTCTCTGGAACCCTTTCAAATAAATAAGTAAATCTTTTTTAAAAAAAAATAAATAAAATAAAATTTTGTTTAACAAATAAATTGAAAGATTTAATTCAGTTATCTGGATGGAAAATGTCTCTCTAAAAGTCTCTCACTCCTTAGCACCTTCAGTAGGTGAAATGATGTTTCATAAGAAAACCTTAACAGGAGTGTGCGTTTAGCTTCCAGGACAGGTAGGCTGCACATGCTTTTTGCTAAGTTTCAACCTCAGGATTCCCCTTCAATAGGAGGCAATGCATGAGCCAGGACTCTGCCACTCAGATCACCAAGTGACAACTTTGGTCTCTGCAGATCTGAGGGCAATACAAAGGAGTAAGATGTTCATGGAAGAGTGTGGTTCTTTCTCATTCTTCAGTCTTAACTTTACATACAGAAAAGAACCCTTGAATTAGAAGGGATCTATCAAGATCCATGGCTCCTCGACATGCTATGAAATTCATTTACACTAACTTGTAGAAGCATTGTCTTCTATAGTTTGAGACTCAGTAGTGACTTAAATAGTTTTACTCTTTATGTCTTACCAACCTTCCCACCCCTAAAATCAAAATTAGAAAATATGATGCTAGCAGAATCTTAAATGTTATCACACACACAAACACACACAGAAATAAAAGGGGGAAAAAAAGAAAATGAAAGTGGCAATGTGATAGAGGTGATATGTAAATGAAGCATCATAAATATGCACAATTAGTTAATTATATATAAAAAATGAAAGAATACTTTAGAGATTGCCAAAAAGGTTTTGCCCAAATTTCATGTAACCTAAAGGAAATTATACACAAGAAATAATAGCATACAAATTTATTATAAAATATATTTACACAATAAATATATTCCTACTTCCTCAATTAATTCTATATTTAGAATTTTATAAGATTCTAGTTTACAGAGATCCTACTCTTCTATGTTAAGATATGGGATATATCTACTTTAATGACAGTAATATGCAACATGAATGGTCAATGTTTAGAAAACACACTCCGAGGGCTGGCATTGTAGCACAGTGTTTTGAGTCCTGGCTACTCCATTTCAGATCCAGCTCCTTGCCAAGGCACAGAGGATGGCCTCTGCCACCCATGTGAGAGACCCCAAGTTGTTTCAGCTTACTTGCTTCACTCCAGCCCAGACCTGGCTGTTGCAGGCAGAGTGGATGAAGGATCTCCCTCTCTGTCTCTCTCTCTGAAACTCTGCCTGTGGTGCCAGCATCCCATGTGGGTGCCTATTCTAGTCCTGGCTGTTCCTCTTCCAGTCTGGCTCTCTGCTGTTGCCTGGGAAGGCCGTGGAAGATGGCCCAAGTCTTTGGGCCCCTGCACCCAAGTGGGAGACCCAGAAGCTCCTGGCTCCTGGCTTCGGATCAGCACAGCTCCAGCTGTTGCGGCCATCTGGGGAATGAACCAACAGATGGAAGACCTTTCTCTCTGTCTCTCCCTCTCACTGTCTGCAACTCTACCTCTCAAATAAATAAATAAATAAATAAATAAAAAGTTTAAGTGAATGTGTTGAACAAACCACTGAATGAAGAAATTCCTAATATGACTTCATAGTGGGATAATTTTACTGTTTACTCTCAAAGTGCAGTCCCTTTTGTTAAATTCTGTATTATTTATATACTAGCAATTCTGTATTTTATTTTCTTTTTAATTTTATTTTTATTGTACTTTAATTTTAATTGTATTTTTATTTTTATTTATTAGAACTGTCTGATTATCACAGCCCAAGGGAAGAAAGTGGCAGGTAGTCTTTTTGTTTTCCCTCCATTATTTCTGCTCTAATCATTGAATGGCCACTCAAAACTGACTTAGGTTAATATGAGTCAGGTCTATTTTCTGTTTTGCAGTTACTGTAACTCAGGTCATCAGGACCTTTGAGAGCTACCAGTGTTTATATTGCTGTCACATATAACAGTGACCAGGAGTCTTTCAAAATACAGATCTGATCACCTCCTGCCCTATGGCTACCAGTCAATATTAAAACCCATAACCCACTCCACAAGGTCTCTGGTTCTCACTTTTATCTCCAGGTCGTAAAGGGCAGGGTCCTGGCATTATGAATCTGCCACTGCCCACCCAGAACAGGCCACCTGCTTTCCTAGAAGGCGCTTGATAAATCTTTGTTGAGCAAATTCCTCCAACATGAATGGAATCTATGATGAATCAATGGATCATTAGATGAAACATGTGTAATGCCTCGTCCCTATCCTATTTCTTGTTTAACTATTAGAATTTTAAAGCAATCTGACATGGTTTGAGCTTAGTCATTAAAGAAAAAAAAAAGTGACTATATAAGAATGAGTACAGGGTCCTGAAATGTAGAAGGAAATGTAGAAACCTGAGGTGCAAGCTTATTTAAATGACAACGAGCCAGGATAACTAACAGACAAATTTTTAAAATAAACATTAGAAGAAAACATGAGAAATTTCTATTTATAAACTAGATAAGAATACTTAAACCACATGTTCATTTAAAACAACAATAGATGAAAATACCATATAATTCTTAAATGTCAAGCTCATAGATGGAATGCATAATCTAAAGACAGTAATCAGGCAAAATGTTTCAGTAACTGGCCCCTGGCTTCGGATTGGCGCAGCGCGCTGGCCATGGCAGCCATTTGTGGGATGAAACAGCAGAAAAAGAAGACCTTTCTCTCTGTCTCTCTCACTGTCTAACTCTGCCTGTCAAAAAAAAAAAAAAAAAAAAAAAAGTCTAAATAGCCAAATAGAATCCAGATATCCAGATTAGTGATCAGTAAAGTGATTTTAAGATATATGTCAAGATTGTACATATAGTAGAATTTTAGAAATTATTATAAACCATCCTGGATTCTAGATCATTAAACATGTTTTAAATGTCTTTATGTTTAAACATTTTATAAACACATGGCAAGTATAGCATTTTAGAAAAGTCATACCTGCAGAAGAGTTGTTCTGTGGAGCTTCAGTGCCCCCTTCTGGTGAATTTTAGCAAAGCATCCTGAACAATAATCTTCCCCACATTCAAGGCAAACCTTAAAAGATAGGTGTAAAACAAAGTTTAATAATAGTATGATTTTGGGAAACTGAAAGCATAAATGTTTCGCTTTCTCACATTTGTTTCTCCAATTACCTACTTTTATATCATCAGAATTTAGAAGTTCTCAAAAGCTTTTATATCATCAGAATTTAGAAGTTCTCAAAAATCTCATATTCAATTGTTAGGATTTAACCATGAGGCAAGCAATACTTAATCTCATATCAATATTAATGAAACAGCTGCAAGGTAGGATTCAGATATATGTGTTACATTAGTGTATGGATAAACAATTTTTTAATAAATCATGAGACAACACATAAAAACTAAATAGCATTATCTGTGGGTCATTTTTATGAGTTCTTTTAGATTCCTGTATAAATTTACATGGCACAATCTGTTTCAAATAATACTTAAACTATTTGCCTCAAAAAAATGCAAATACACTTCCTTAAAAGGCACTCTTTTTGAGTGATGATTCTCAAAGTATGATTTTTTAAAAGTATTCTCAGAAAGGTACTCAAAAGAAAGAAAATACAAGAACAACACTGGATGGAACTGCATCACAGCATCAGCGATGTTTATCACTGGGAAAATGATTATGGGCAAGTTTACATTTGCCTTCCAAATCTCTGCAATGCTAAAATGTAACTTTAAAAATGTATGCATAAATTGAAGAATGCGATGAACCTGTGCCTAGGATGGTGCCAAGCAGAACCCAAAATCAAGAGAAAAGAAAATGGAATTTTTGTTACAAGTGAAATGACTACCTTGCTGTCATACTCCAGCTTCAGTCTACAGCGTAAATGGCTAAGATCCACAATTTTCTTTATTTTGGCACAGATAGGGAATGACCCATAGCACAAGAAAGCCACGCTGCTTGGAGAGATGGAGTCCAAGTGTGTATGTCAAGAGGCTCAGAGTTCCACTGATCCTTTCACTTCCTCTCAGAGTTCCCACCATCATTCCCACCCCTCTCCCTATCCCCTTACCATGGAATAATAAAGATAAACCGGCTGGGTGACACTAGCAAAAAGTCAGAGAAGCTCTTCTGCATTTGTGCTAGCCAATATACAACAGAACCGTGCAATCGAATGACACATCAACTGTAACGGACATAGGAGTCACCTGGGATTTCGGTTGCAGCAGGACTGGAATGGGACCTGAGACCCAGCCCTCTAACAAGCTCCCAAGAAGTGTTCATGGTGCTGCCCTGCAGACACCTTTTGAATGACAAGGCGCTATATTCCATGAGGGCACTTCAAAGAGTTCATGGAAAAATGAAATGAAATGAAATGAAAAAGTATGTTTATCTCGGTGCAAAAAATTTCGTGATCCGTGTAGTTTTCTCATGATATGGTGTTTCCATGAATGTTCTGAAGACTTCTCATATTTGACATGGACAAGTAGACTAAACTCTTAAGAGTTTTTAAGTGCATTAATGGTTTAAAATGACATTTAAAGTCCCCATATGATGACATGGTTACCTACATTAATGTAGTCAAGTCTATTAACAATAAAATAATTAAGATAATACTAGAAAAGAGATTAAATGAGTAGAAAATTGTATATGAGCATAACTAATAAGAAACGTTAAAAGGTGACTGGAATAAAATAATAGAAATATCCACAACATTTAGTGAGCACTTATGGACTGTTGGGGCAGGGGGGCTTCACATATTTCCTCTCATCTAATTATCACAGCACCTATCAGGTAAGAATGATTATTGTACCTCTTTCAGATAAAAAGGGACACAATGATCGAGAATTTCCCCACAGTCATACAAGCTAGTAGTGGAGGAACTAAGATTTCTAATGCACACTTTGGCTCAAATCTCAGACTAAATCATGACATACACTGCCACTCATTAGATCAATCCCTAATCATTAATTGCAGTACTAATGATTTGGTGGAAACTCCTGATGATATCTGCAGTAAAATAATGGAATATGTCAAATGAGTGATCAGGTTTAAATAATATTTTTCAAATGTGATTAGCTATTCACAACTGAGTTTTTATTTAAGAAGAAAAATAAACATAATTCCTAACAGAGGAATTAGTTCTACACTTTTAGTTCTAGTTTCAAGAGCTTCAGTCTCTTGGAGAAATGATGAAAACTTTACCCTAAATTTATAATTTTAAGTGAAAATTCAATGAAAAGTATAATTTCACATAAAAAATATGACAGGACTATTAATATTGATTTCAATGTATTATGCCTAATGTATTGGCTAAAATTTTAACAAATTTATTGTTAAGTTTGGGGCACTGTTTTTATAATACAAGGTAGTACTACTGAAAATCAGTTTCAGAATATGATTCTAAGCCAAGTATTTACCCACAGCAGACTTTTAATGACAGTAGCCAAAGAGGTGTTTGCAGACTGGAAGGTCAAAGCAAGAGTTCCAGAGTAAGCATATATATTTTGTTATACAAGCACATTTGGATTTAAAGTGGGTGAAAATGACCCCCAACTGGAAAATATGCTTAGGAAGTTTGTATAACTGGCAGAAACAGTCTAAAAGTGGACTCCATTCCACCACAGATGCTTCTTCAATGATGGAATGCCCAAGCGCAGCTTTCCCAAGGATAGTGTTAATTTGATGAATGCCAGGAGAGCTCTATGAGGTCTTCAGAATCCATTTGAGTTGTATTAAAGTATCTACAATTGCCAAATTAATATGTTATATTTAAACTCAACACCTTACTTTTGTCATCAAGAAACAGCATAAACTGATGGAGATTTCTTTTAAAAATAATATATTTGGAAGTTGTGGGCTTCATCTTTCTATCAATATACTCTTAGGTGTATGTGAATTCTTCAGGTTGTAAGAAAATGTATTCACAGAAATACACAATTGATTATCTCTTTTCTACATCCTCAACACAATGCTGAATACTTTGTGAGCATTAAGTCGTCATCCTCAATAACTTTTGAGATATAGACTACTGCCATGCCTATTAACCCATTTTACAAATGAGAAAAGGCATATGGAAGGGTGAAGTCACTTGCTAAAGATCAAATAGTTACTGACAGGTAAGACTGATATTCAAATCTCAAATTTTTAAACAGTTTCTTATTGGGTTTTGACAACTATCATGGAATATTATTTCATTTCAATTCAAAGAACATCCTGTCTTAAAACCTTAGAGAAATTCTTCAAGAACATTCAGGGTCTAAATCCTGCCTTCTGTATAGTTTTCTGACAAACCAGCTCTTCAGTCCCTATACACATTGTCATTCCTGTCTGCTTTCCAGCCAAGTCACATGTCATTTATCCTGGGTGTAATTTCCTTCTTCTTATTTTCCATCTATCTAGAAAAAAACCGAACCTTTATGTCTAGGTCAATACCTAGCTACTTATGCCATGCTATTCAGTTCCATTGCCTTTAAAATGAATTCAACACAGCATAGGATGCCCAAGAAATGCTGTCTCACAGCTCCTACACAAATCCTTTTTTTAAGATCATTAATAGTGGACACCAATAATTCAAACGCCCTTTATAGCTCTCACTTCAAACTCAAGGACTATTAGCATTTATTTATATTTTAAATATTTCTGGATAGTTTCAATTTCCTTAATTTATTATCAACTATCGTGTCAAATAAGAAAGCAGTATGATATAACAATACCAGCACTGTGCCAAGTCAGGATTTTAGATTTAATATTCTTTTAGTTATGTATTAGGTGTATAGCATTCTATTTTAGCCCAGTTAAAACTTCCATTAAATGTGCCTGCTGTACCACAGCAGGTTAACGCCTTGGCCTGAAACATCAGCATCCCATATGGGCACCGGTTCAAGACCCGGTTGCTCCACTTCCAATCCAGCTCTCTGCTATGGCCTGGGAAAGCACTAGAAGATGGCCCAAGAACATGGGCCCCTGCATCTGCGTGGGAAACCCAAAAGAAGCTCCTGGCTCCTGGCTTCGGATTGGCACAGCTCCAAGCCATTGTGGCCAACTGGGGAGTGAACCATGGGATGGAAACCCCCCCCCCCTCTGCCTCCACTCTCTCTGCTTAACTCTAACTTTCAAATAAATAAATAAATCTTTTTAAAAAATGTGCTAGCAATACAGTCTTAAATCAGAAAGGATGATGGCTAAATTCGCTAAAACTATAGCAAATCTAAATATTAGAGTCATTAAATTTTTGAGAGGTAAACTGTTTCTTATAGAAATATATATGTATAGCATTTTTAATTGCAAAATTTAATGAGGTAACTTCAATGCTGAAATTAAAATATACATAAATTAAGTAAAAGTCTATATTATGGAAGAGTTTTAAAGAAATGATTAATCTAACAACTATTTGTTGAGTGCCTACTGAATTGCAACATAACCTTAGGTGGTGAGTACACAGCAGTGAACTACACTAAACCTTTAACCTTAAGAAGTTTACATTATAGCTAGGTAGAAAATAAACAAACATACATTGCATGATAACATTATTGTTGATGAATGTAGTAGCTTCACAAAATTAGAGAGCAACTTAGCTTTTGCTATAAGGACTTTCCAGGAAGGTAACATTTGAGTTAACTTTCATGGACATGGGTCAAGTCTAGAGGAAGAATATTTGTTAGAGGCCTTATTTTGAACATGGTAAGTTAAGATGCCTATTAGATATTCAACAGAAGTGTTGAGTAGGTATTTGAGTCAAAAGTACATACACAAGAAAGGTATGGATTAGATATATGAACTTGGAATCATCAATGGAGAAACAGTCTTCAAAACCAAGAGAATGTATAAATTTACCTCGAGAATAAGTGTGGATTAAGAATAGGCCTCAATTAAAAATTTGGAAAACCTGCAAGGGAGACTAAGAAACAGGTAGGGAAGTAAAATGAGTCCGAGAGAGCTTAGTGTCCCACAGGAAGCCAAATGAAGGAAATCATAGATAAGGAGAGAAACATTGCAATAAGTATTCCTAATAATTTCATATTACAACTAAACATTGAACATTGTATTTAAGAATGTGAAGAACTCTGATGACTTCGACAGGAACAGTTGCTGGATGACAGAGGACACCCACAACTCAACGGACAGAGTTCAAAAGAAAATGGAAATCTAGCAATTTCAATTGCAGGTACATAGTCCAAAGAAATGGCAGCAGGATCTAAAGAGATGTTTGTACACTCATGTTCACAGAGCATTAACTCACAACAGCCAGCAACCCAAGTGTCCACCAAGAGGTAAACAATATATGAGCTGTATCAATGACTTATTTGGTCTTTAAAAGGGAAGAAATCAGGGCTGGCACCGTGGCTCACTTGGTTAGTCCTCTGCCTGTGGTGCCGGCATCCCATATGGGCGCCTGGTTCTAGTCCCGGTTGCTCCTCTTCCGGTACAGCTCTCTGCTGTGGCCTGGGAGGGCAGTGGAGGATGGCCCAAATGTTTGGGCTCCTGCACCCACATGGGAGACCAGGAAGAAGCACCTGGCTCCTGGCTTCGGATGGGCGCAGCTCTGGCCATAGAGGCCATTTGGGGATTGAACCAACGGAAGGAAGACCTTTCTCTCTCTCTCTCTCTCTCTCTCTCTCTCTCTCTCTCTCTCTGTCTATAACTCTACCTGTCAAATAAAAAAAGAAGAAGAAGAAGAAGAAGAAGAAGAAGCAGCTTGAGAACATTATGCTAAGTAACATAAATCAGTGACAAAAGGGTCATTACTGTATGATTGCATTTATATGAGGTACTTAGTCAAATCCATAGAGATAAAGTAAATGGTAGTCTCTAGGGGCTAGGGGCCAGGAGAAATGGGGAGTCATTGTTTAATGGGTACAGAATCATAGTTTTGCCAGACAGAAACAGTTCCATGGATGATACTTAATGGCACTGAAGTATATACACTTAAAAATTACTAAGTTGCTAAACTTTACATTATGTGTATTTTGTAATAATTTCTAAAGATACTCAAGAGATTGATCCCAAGGCAAAGTCAGAGTTGTCAGAAATCATTCTTTTCTATTCTAAATTTCATTTCAAAATTTGTAACAGAAGAAAAATATACATCCTTTGATAGAGAAAAAAACCTCCTGCATAAATGCCCAGAGTAGCCTAACACATAATAAAAAAAAATATTTAGAATACTGAAAGAATCCAAATGGCATTCCATATGTGAATCAACATGCAAAAGTAGTATATACATAGGCTAGAATATTACTCAATAATACAAATGAACACACTATAGATAAATTCAATAACATGGTTCAATCTCCATATGGAGCAAAAAACCCAAAACACACAAATTATGTCATTTCATCAATATAAAGTTCAAGAGAAGGCTCTGCTAAACCTAGGGTGATAAAAATCACAATAATTGTCTTTGTGTCTAGAAGAGGTACAATGGGAACTATCTGGGCTGCAGATAATAATCTACATACTGTATACATTTATCAAAAGGTATTTAATCGTACATTTAAGATCAATCCACTTCACACTAAGTAAATTATATTTCAGCAAATAATGGAGCAAACAAACGATTCCTCAGTAGAGTATTACTGTAATAGGGTGCAGAGGAGATCTGGAGGTTGAGAAACTTTTTGTTTTAAATTTGGTTTTAGATGGGAGACACTGCAACATGTTTGTGTACCAACATGCATGATCCAAAAGAGAAAGGACAAGATGTAAGGTGATCTCCTTGAACAAAAATGACAGAATGAGACTCACTGAATTCACTGAGGAAGTACAGATGTTGGCCTTACTTGGCAGCATGCACATTTCACTCATGTAACAATAATGGAGGAAAAGCATCAGATTGCTAAAGCAGATTAAGATGGGAGAGATGTGCTAGCTCATTGAAAATTCTATGCCAATTACTTATTCTTAGTACATACTAGTAGAGCAGCTTTGTCCTCACACTGGCCGCAAACTTTCCCTTTTATCTTGGGCTTTTCACTTCTGGAAGAATTTGCCATTTTATAAATAGATGGATTTTTCTCTGACTCTGGAAGAAATATAAATGTCAGAACAACACTTTAGAATATATTTAGTTTTCTGACTGAAAAAACAATGAAAAGCATTTACATACCCAAATTCTCAAATATTGTTTAAATATTTCTTGCCCTATAAAAATGAGATATAGCCAAGTCTAATCTATAAGTAGGATGCAGGGCCCATTGGTGTCCCCACCAGGTCCCATGAGCATGGGCCACACCTTACCCATATCCATTCTACTTAAAACTCACTTGAACTGAACATACAGAACCATGAATATTAAAGGCCATGCTCTTGATGGAATTCTTATGGCATTCTTTCCCATCTCTGAATCAAATTGAAATCAACCAAGAATAAATTCTAAACATTTATAACATTTTATCTATTTATATTGTATTATATTTAATTTTGGAAATCTACTAAATTATTAAATGCATTTGTCTTCCAGAAAAACAATTAATTTAAAATTATTATAAATTTGAATTTTTTTGCTATTCCTTAAAAATTTAAAATATTAGGTAATTTTTCAATATTTTTTAATTTCATACAGGTGAATTCCAAATAACTTTATACTGATAAATTATCTTCCTAGTTAAAAGATTGTATCAGTGAAGTTTAAGTAACAGTGCTATAGAAGTCCTAACTTTTGAAGACAATGTAATTACTATAATCATGTTCTAGGATGAGATTTTTTGACAGAAAATAAGCCCACCCTCAGAAATATCAACCTGAATAAAATTTACTTTGAAAGTCAAATTATCATCATTTTGGAGTTTAGAATGGTTTATACTGTATGAACAACTACAGCACTTTAATAATAAATGTAATTCAAATGAAAAAAAATTAATTGTATCTTTAGCATCTACTAATACAGTGGCAAATTATTTACCTTGAATCTGCTCCTTCAGTAACTTTAATCTCACATTTCCGGCTGAAAGCTGTGTTAATGAGAGAGATAATATTTGTCATGTAAACATTCTCTTATTCAAAGAAAGATTAAGTTTTAACAAAAACATTGGAAAGCTATACCATTATGATTTAACTTGAACAAAAATTTATTTTTAAATAACAATATAAAATTAGTAGATCATCAGTAAAGCAAATATAGATCTTTCAATTTATTAAAGAGAAAATTCATTAAAAAGAAAATCAATTTTGGAAATACATATAAACCAGTTTTTAAAAAAATATATTTTAAACAAAAAAGCTATATATTACGTAAAATGATTCTAAGGAAACCTAGTGTCTAAATATTGCAAATATTCAATAAATATTTTCTATTCCAGCTCTTTCTGAAACCCACAAAGCTTAATATTTGTGCATTCTGAATCTAAACTTAATTCTGAATCTGCTTATATACTGCACAAGCCAATTTGCCCAATTTAGAGAACCATAAGTTTAAGCAACATAAACTTGGTCTTCAAATATAGTATTTATGATCTCTGACTTTCCTACATTGTAGCCAGAAAAACTGAGTAAGTTAACTTTACTAGCAGGTATTTCAAACAAATAATAACTTAGAAATTCTGGGATCCTAATAGTCTAGGAAATAAAAAGGAGTTGCCAATTGCCTTGATCTTATTAAACCAACATTTAAAGTACACAAATGAACATGGTGAATGGTGTGCATTTATACAGACATTGTCAATTCATGCTTAGTTTTCAATTTGCAATTTGCATGCTCAATTGCTCAATTTGTACATGAGAATATGAGAACAATGACTGTTTCTATATCCATGGCTGTACCAACTGCAGTCATCTTTGAAAATTTAGGCTTAATTATTCTCTGTGAGTCTAGTGGTTCTGCTTCAAAGGGACACTTATTGTTCATATTCTTTGCAGTAGCCATTCAGATGTTTTCTGCACCAAACACAGCAGAAAAGAAAATAGAATTGAAATAATCAACTTGGGTATGAATCATACTTTCAATTTTAAATTGGAAATGTTATACAAGTTACAGATAATTTAATCTCCTTTTTCATAACCAAATTACCCAATATGATTACCTTAATGATACATCTGAATTGCAACATGATCGGTGTAGATTCAGGCTACCTGGACACAATGGATAGATATGCCCAGACAAAATAAACCCATTATTAGGGAAATTTCATATTTTTTTTACTCTTATGAATAAAGTTTCTCTGTTCTATGAATATGGCCACATTCACTTCAAATGATCCAAAGTGCACAAAAATGTTTCAGTGAACAAACTGCTCCCAGCTAAAGTACAAGTGCCTGTGAAGTCTGATTTCAATTTGTTTGAGAAAGGGCTGGGTGCAGAGCAGGAATAGACCAAGGATGAACACATGCACACACATGTATACATATATACATACACATATCCAGATACATAGACACATCCATGGATGCATGTATATGTGTGTATATCAAATAATCACAAATTTAATCTGAGGCTTATGCTTTATTAACTCACACCTGTACAAGCTGGCATTGAAGGGTGCTTCTGATGTCCAGGGCAGTTCATTGGATCCACCACACAGACTATCACATGAGCCATGCGGTCAGGCTATGCTGACACATCAGCCTCCTCGGCATTCACAAATGCTTCCAAACCCCTACCAATGCCTAAACCTGCCACACCAGGCCACCACTGAGATATTCTAACCCCCAATCCAAATTATCTGATGAACCTTTGCTATTTTCTACTGATTGCCCACCCACCTAGGCTCCCCTGCCTCCTCCACAGAGCCCCTATGAAACATTATTTTAACTATCTTATGCTTTAAATCAGGGGTGGGGAACATCTGGCCTGCAGACCATATAAGGTCCATGAAACCATTTGGGCTGGCCCTGCCGAGGCAACCACCTGGGAAATTCAATAAATCTACAGCAGGCTAATCTTTAAGTTGGTAATTTTGTATGGCCCACTAATGATGTTATAAATATTCAAATAGCCATTGGCAGAAAAAAAAGAAGGTCCCTTGATGCTATTTTAAATCTTTTCCAAAAATGTTTCATCCAAAACTTCACATTAATGGACACCCACCTTTCCTTAAACACAACCTCCTCTAGTGCACTTTCCAAAGGATTGAGCTCCTTTTCCACTGCCTTTCTTTCACTTACCAGGACAGAAGAAAAAATATTTCTTTTTCCTGTATGCTTTTCAGTGCTGCTTCCAGAATATTGTTCCACTATCATCATTCAGCAAAGTCATCTCTTCTGGAGGTCTCCACCATCCATTTATTGCCTTGACCAATTCTTGTGGTCCTCTTCCACCTGAACTTCAGCAATCTACTCAGCATTTCTCTGATAGCCTCGAAGATTTCAATGTCCATGTTCACCTGACATCCTGGTACTGAAGACTCTCCAACATGCTGGCTACTTGTGAACATTTCAATGCCTCTCAGCCCACCATTATGATCAAACCTTGTACCTAAGTAGCATTGTGACTGGACACACCTTCAAAATCCCAAATGCAGAATTTCTCTAACCTCAATCATCGTATCTCCTTTTTCCTAGACCTCCCATATCTACCCACTATTATGATGAAATAATACCAAAGAGTTCCCATAAAATCCGTCCTGAATATCCTCAGTGGGTCCTATGGCTTTTCAGCGGTCCATTTATTCATTTTCTCCTAAACCCCAAACATGATTCCCACAGTGGCTATTCCAAACTTTCACCATTCCCAAGAACTGAAATTCATCTTTCCATACCCTGAGCAGATAACAGTGACTTCAACTTTACCAGCAATGTCGAGGTCTTCCCATTACAATTTTCCACAGGTTCTAACACTTTCCATCTATCAAGCACAACCTCTAAAATTTACTTTTTTTACTCTCATCCGTATCTCTTCTGTCCATCTCACCTCAGGACAAAAAGAAAGTATGCTTCTTCCTGTGATGAGCCATCTCTTAAAAAACCATATCCCTAGCAACCGGCACTTTTCCCACCTGAATCTTCAATCTGTCCTTTACCAGCATGTCCCTCCCTCAGCCCACAAATGCTCACATCTTCTCCCCAGTCCTAAAAAAATGTGTAATAAAGTTTTTCTTAGATCCTATTAAACCCTTGAAAGTCCACCCTTTTTTCTCCCCTCATGGTCTCCTAGCCTTCCTTTTCAACCACTTGAAATATATTTTCACATCTGATAAAGACTCAATCAGCAAACTCAGTTTTTAAAAAAATCCCATTCTCCATAAGAGGGATTTTAATGTGCAAACTGGTTTCGCATATATTGTCTCACATATTGCTCAAAACTGTGTGAAGTTGTTAGTTGGTATTTATTGTGTATGTTTATAAATGTGTTAATAGAGACTCAGAAAGGTTAAGCGACTTACCCAAGATCACCAAGCTGATGATGAGAAGAGTCAAAGTGTTAATCTATTAGTCTCATACAGGGTTTGAGGACTTCAGCACTACTGATATTTTTGACCACAAAATTCTTTATGATGGTGGCTTTCCTGTGTGTTTCAGGATGTTTCTATTTTCTGTTTTTAATTTGAGAGATACAGAAAATGACATACACACAGAGGGCTTCCACCCACCAATTCCCTCCGCGGAATGTCTGCAAGGGCCAGGGCTGGGCTGGAACCAAATCTAAGAGCTGGGAACATAATTCAGTTCTCCCACACGGGTGGCAGACAATCACTTGAATCATCACTGCGCCTCCCAGGGTCTGCACTGTGGGGTCTGGAGTTGGAGTCAGATATTAAACGCAAGTGTTCCAGTGTGGGGTGCAAGCATCTTGAGTTAGGCTAACTGCCTGAACAAAGCAGAAACTTCTCAGTGGTTACAACTGAAAATGTCACCAAGACATTGCCAAACGTCTCCTTGGAAGCAAAATTGTCCCCTTGAGAAACACTGATCTAACTGATACTCAAAACTCTCTTCACTATGCAATGTACTTGACAATATTGACTTCTCCATATGTTCTTTTTTTTTTAAGATTTATTTATTTTACTTGAAAGTCACAGTTAAACCCAGGGAGAAGGAGAGGCGGAGAGAGGGAGAGGGAGAGAGAGAGAGAGAGAGAGAGAGAGAGAGAGAGAGGTCTTCCATCTGCTGCTTCATTCCCCAGATGGCTGCAATGGCCAGAGCTGTGCTTATCCGAAGCCAGGAGCTTCTTCCAATCTCCCACTTGGGTGCAGGGGCCCAAGGACTGGGTCCATCTTCTACTGCTTTCCCAGGCCATAGCAGAGAGCTGGATCGGAAGTGGAGCAGCCAGGTCTCGAACCGATGCCCATATGGGATGCCGGCACTGCAGGAGGTGGCTTTACCTGCTACGCCACAGCGCCGGCCCCTCCATATGTTCTAAAAATGCCCTCCTTTACTTGACCTTCTATAAAATTGTACTGCAGCAAATCTACTCCTGATATACTTTTTCTTTATATATATATATATGTATATATATATGTACATATATATATACATATATACATATATATATATACACAGAAGATCAATTTAGTATATATTAAGTAAAGATTTCAACAGTTTGCACCCACACAGAAACACAAAGTATAAAGTAATGTTTGAGTACTAGTTATACCATTAATTCACATAGTACAATACATTAAAGACAGAGATCCGGCCGGCGCTGTGGCTCAACAGGCTAATCCTCCACCTAGCGGCACTGGCACACTGGGTTCTAGTCCCGGCCGGGGCGCCGGATTCTGTCCTGGTTGCCCCTCTTCCAGGCCAGCTCTCTGCTATGGCCCAGGAGTGCAATGGAGGATGGCCCAAGTGCTTGGTCCCTGCACCCCATGGGAGACCAGGATAAGCACCTGACTCCTGCCTTCGGATCAGTGCAGTGCGCCGGCCATAGCGCACTGGCCGCGGCGGCCATTGGAGGGTGAACCAACGGCAAAGGAAGACCTTTCTCTCTGTCTGTCTCTCTCTCTGTCCACTCTGCCTGTCAAAAAAAAAAAAAAAAAAAAGACAGAGATCCTACATGGGGAGTAAGTGCACAGTGACTCCTGTTGTTGATTTAACAATTGACACTCTTATCTATGACATCAGTAATCACCAGAGGCTCTTGTCATGAGCTGTCAAGGCTGTGGAAGCCTTTTGAGTTCACCCTTCACCAAAGAGTGGGCCAGTTATCTAATAACAAGCCTAAGGGCCTGCATTCAAGTCTCAGTTCTGATGCCAGACCTTCAGCATTTACTTGACGTTGAGTTACTTGATCTGAGGACCCTGAATAACAACAAGTACTCTTAGGACTGACAGAAGCACTTCATGAGGAAAACATAAAAAGGGGAAAAAGGCTAAAACGTTGAGTGGTGTTAAATATTAATGCTCATTTTGCACCTATATTCCATCCACCGGATTTCTTGAGCTTCCATTCTTCAGAACTTTCTTCTCTTTACAAATTCTTAGGGAGCTCATTTATCCTCTCAGTTTCCTATCACATGAGGATTCAAGCAAAACTCTAAATGTACATCCCAAATAATTCTAACTCCTTTCCTTATGCTATCTCCTAGCCAGCCCAGCGTGAAACAGGAAGTATGCTTGACTTCCTGTTCTCCTTTCTCACTACTGTTTGGTTCCTTACTTCCCTTTATATTTCTTCTGCCATCATTCTAATTCAGAATTCTTTCATTTGACCTCCAGATTATTTTAACTCTTTCTAATAATCTTTCTGCCTCTATACCAGTGGTCTGCAAAAAATAGCATGCCTGCCCAAAGGAGCTCATAAAAAGGAGAGTAAAAATAAAACATTTACTTATATTTCTGTTTATCACATTTTAATTTCCATATTTTGTTTTATAATGCAGATAATATATATTTTAGTAACTTAGTATATATAAATTCTACATATGAATGCACTTTGGTGGAGACAGAAGTGTTTATCCCAATTAGATATTATGCAGTGTATACATGTATAAAAACATTGCATGGTACCCCATACATATGTGAAATTTTTACGTGTAAGTTAAGAATAAAAGAAAAAAAAATAAGTATACAAAAACAAACAGTAGTACATATATAGGAAGTCTATACTCAAAATATATTCTTTTCTAGTGTGTCTCACGTTCAAAACAGTTTAGAGACCATTTGCTCCATACTTTAACAGCTCCAAATTCACTGGATGTTTGAACGAGATCACTCATCATGAATTACTACCTTTGCTTAACACTCTTTTGCTCAAAGACTGTCAGGGAATTTCATTAAACAAATGAAACACATCAACACTACGCAGGTTAATATTCACATCCTTCTATCCTCCCGCCCAATCTTTCTTTTGAGACCCATTTCTACAGCTCCACAACCCTCTATATTCTCAACCTTCACTTATTTATAAGATTTGTAGGGATTTGGATTCCGATTTATTCACTATTTTTCTCTTCAATATACCCAGTAGAATCTCAAATATTCATAGGACTAAACTATTATTTCTCAAGCAGATTGTGCATATGCTAAATGATTGTAGCAAAAAATTACATACTGAACTTTACCATAAATATTATTTTTATGCACCTCATCTTTAATTTAAATTAGGAACTCCTTGAGAACAGAAATAACTTATTTGGTGCCAGTCCTATGGCATAGTGGGTAAAGCTGCCACCTGCAGTGCTGGCACCCCACATGGGTTCAAGTCTGGCTCCCCACTTCTAATCGGGCTCTCTGATATGGCCTGAGAAAGCAGTAGAAGACAGCCCAAGTCTTTGGGACCCTGCACCCGTATGGGAAATCTAGAAGAAGCTCCTGGCTCCTGGCTTTGGATAGGCCTAGCTCCAGCCATTGCAGCCATTTGGGAGTGTACCAGTGAATGGAAGACTCCTCTCTCTCTCTCTCTGCCTCTGCCTCTTTGTAACTCTTTTTTTTTTTTTTTAATTTTTTTTATTTGGCAGGTAGAGATGTAGATATAGAGATAGAGATATAGAGAGAGAAACAGAGAGAAAGGTCTTCCTTCCGTTGGTTCACCCCTCAAATGGCTGCCACGGCCAGCGCTGTGCCGATCCGAAGCCAGGAGCCAGGTGCCTCCTCCTGGTTTCCCATGCGGGTGCAGGAGCCCAAGCACTTGGGCCATCCTCCACTGCCTTCCTGGGCCACAGCAGAGAGCTAGACAGGAAGAAGAGCAGCCAGGACTAGAACCCGGTGCCCACATGGGATGCCGGCGCCATAGGCGGAGGATTAACCAAGTGAGCCATGGCGCAGGCCCCAATTCTGTCTTTCAAATAAATAAATAAATCTTAAGAAAAACTCATTACAAGAGAAAGAAAGCATTTAATAAACTTATTAAGTTAATAATTACAAAGTTAATAACCATGAATAGTCAGCATTTTTAATATATTTACAATAATATCTAAAACACAGAACACTACATTGGCAAGATAATGAAAAATGAAAAGTGGATTATAAAACTTTTACCCTAAAAATTAACCTATCTGACTAAGGGAATGACACCACACAGCAAAATGCTTTTGCAATGCCAAAAAGTTTAGAAGTAATGAGTAAGACATCTGTGGACACCAACTGATTCAATGAAAATTTAATGATAGGTATATAAAAAATAAAAAGCCATGTAAGTTAAAATTTACAAAATCATGGATCTTATACTATAGAATCCAGAAGCAAAATAGTTTCTTTTTTGCAAAAACTTTTACTTGGTTTTAATTTTAAATAAATATAAGGTTAATTTATATGTTTAATAAAAGGTAAGATAAAGTAAATATATAGCTGGGAAACTGTAACAAACATTTTTTCCAGAAATACACTGAAAGCAGATTCTCACACATGGAACAAACTGTATATTCATGAGCATTATTCCAAAGAATATAAAACCAATAAACATGATATAATATATAAAGGTAGAAATAAAGTATATCACTTGTCATATCAAATAACATTAGCTTTCACTTTAATATAGAATTATATAAATCTATTTCAATACTTTAAACCAGAACTGAGCTGCATGGATAAAGGTCATTTGAAATTTGGAAAAAATGAGAATACAGAAATTCACCTCAAGGCAAATTTTTTAAAATGAACTTTAGATGAAAAACAAAAATATGAATAATGAAGGCTGTGTATTTACCTATAAAAATGAATCAAATATTGACTATTATGCAAAGTTATTAAGATAAGAATAGTGAATTCCTGAGTATGGAGGGAATCCAAGATCTGAAAACATAATTTATATCTTCTTGCTTAGCAAATTGCCCGAGAATCAAATCATATCTTGTTACCTTAATAGAATTTCCTTTATTTTGCAGCATCATGTGTGATTGATTACTCAATTTGCCCACTTTTCCAGACTTCCAGTGATATCCACTTGACCTTCAATATATATAAATAACACAAAATGTAATCACTAAAAACATTTCTCCTTTTAATGAAAACAAATATATTTTCCCTGTTTCAAGAAATGGAAATTCAGTTGCTAACATGCAACAAAACACCACAAAATGAAAATGAAATATCAATAATGCTCCAATATCCTCAGTAATTTGAAAATATAGCTCTACTATATTTGTGACTATTGTTGAGAAATGAATAAAAGTAAAATGTCCAAACACAGATGAAGAATCCCATCTATTTTTTGACATTTACAATGACTAAAGATAGCTTTATTGATTTATAGGAACCTTTACTGGTTGTCATGCAACTTTGAAAGCTACGAATTCATAAAACATCAAGAGGAAAATGAAGCAAAGCAACACCCAAATATACTCAGCAGATCTCCTAAGTGATGAATTTCTTCCTAAGACTTCAAATGAGCGGCCAAGTTGAAAGATGACCAAAATTGAAAATAAATAAATAAATAAACCTTGAGTTTTTGAATTTTACCGCTTTCAAAGCACTTCTGTTTGAAGTCACCAGGACCCAGAATCCAATTCCCATTTCAAAATCAATGAGACAACAACTTGCCCAATGTCACACCGACAATAAATAATACAGCCAGGATGAAAACACTGGACTTCTGCCCTCCTGACCAGTGAGTGGCAGGTTCTAATTCTGGCTATGACATTTACTGTCTGTCTGACCTTAGAGAACAGTGTAACTATGCTGAAAACTCGGTCAAACTTCAGGATGTTTAAAAAACTCCTAGAAAAGTTTCTGCCACTAAGGAAAACTCAGGAAGCTGATTCCAGAAATTTGATTACCAGATGAATACCACCATTCATTGAGGAGTACAAATTAAGTAAAAATTAGTAGAGGGAAAAGAAATGGCCACTGGATCATTAAGTGAGAAGCAGCGAAACACACAAAAATAACTTCCAGGGACAGCATTGTGGCATGTGGGGTTACACCGCCACCTGCAAAGCTATAATCCAATATTGGCATCAGTTTGGGTCCCAGCTGCTCTACTTCTGAACCCACTCCCTGCCTGGGAAAGCAGTGGAAGGTGGCCCAAGTGCTTGGGCTCTTGCACCCATGTGGGAGACAATCTCATTTGTAAAAACAGGGCACACACACTCTTAAAGCATACACACATTCATACACAGGTGTTTACATACATCTATTGTATACACATATAAAGATAATATGTTTACAGCAACAAATTTAATCAGTCAGTCTAGAGCTAAGAGATGATTTTTATAACTGTCAGTTCAATTTGACTTTTATCATATGTATTATCTTAATAATAAAGCAAGTCTCAGTAAATTTCATACAAGATATGTGAACATAATATTTGATTTATCATTAATAAAACTTTAAAAACTGGCATTTGCTAAAAACACTCCAAATATGCTTGAGGTTTTTAGTGCTTCTAATATGCATACATGTAAACTGTTGCCCCCCAAAAATCTTTAATAAATATAAATGGTTCTAAAGATAAACTCGTTTCCTTTTTTAAAAATATTTGTTTAGTTGGGAGGCAGAAAGAGAGAGCAAAACAGAGAAATTTCTATACTGCTGGTTCACCACCCAAATGTCCACAACAGCTAACCCAGCTGAAGCTGGGAGCAAGGAACTCAATTCAGGTCTCCCACTGGTGGTAGGGACCCACCACCTGCTGCTTCCCAGAGTGTACATTAGCAGGAAACTGGGGTCCAGGGCAGATCTGGGACTGGAACACAGGCTTTCCAATATGTGATGTGAGTGCAATAAGACCACTATGCTCACCACCACAAACCAGTTTTTATTTGCTGTGGATGGCAATCCTCTAAGAGCAAAGGGCACAGTATGTCTTGTTGTCCTAAACTTCCAAAGCATAAATTGCTCAGAATCTTAATGTAAAAAGGCAAGTAAGAAAGAATAGGAGTAGGTGCTGTGGCGTAGCAGGTAAAGCCGCCACCTTCATGTGGGCACTGGTTCTAATCCTGGCTACTCCACTTCCAATCTAGTTCCCTGCTATGGCTTGGGGAAGCAATGGAAGATGGCCCAAGTGCTTCAGCCCCTACACTCATGTGGGAGACCCAGAAGAAGCTCCTAGTTCCTGGCTTCGGATAGGCAGAGCTCTGGCCATTGTAGCTAATTGGGGAGTGAACCAGAGGATGGAAGACCTCTCTCTCTCTACCTCTGCCTCTCTGTAACTCTGACTTTCAAATAAATAAATAAATCTTTTTAAAAAAGGATAAGACCAAATAAATTCAGAAGACAAAAAAACAATTATAACTTGAAAAAACAATAGGCCTCATGAGAGTGGCATAGTCAGAAATTATCCATCCACTAAACACATTTATTGGAATGACAAAACAGGCTGTTTTTTTTTTCTTTCAATCAGTTTATTCTTCTAAAATTCATTAAAAATTTCACCCACCCTATTTCTTCCTTTTCTTTGCTCCTTGCAGATCGGAATTTTTGTAGTTTCTTTTCCATCTCTTCATTTTCCTTTTCTAACCGCACCTTCTCCATTCGCAATTCTTGAGCATTTCTGAAGATTTAAATATGGAACGTTCACTTGGATTAAACAAAAACAAAAAAAGAACCAGAGGCAGAGTAATTTCATATAGTCTTTCACTTTCAAATTAAAATATTAATAATAAATAAATGATGAAATATTTCAATGACTTCCTTTGTACTTCTTGAAGTATGGTTCCTAAAGTTCATATGTGCCTTCTGTTAATATTCACCTAAAGCAAGGTATCTCTTCAGTCTTAGACTTTTGCTTACCTTATTATACTGATGAAGGTTTAAAATAATAATTCACTATATACATGAGCCACGTCTTTACATATACACAAACATACACGGCACAAAATAGAAAAACTAAAGGAAAAACTATTATCTAGTTTTCTCAACAGCTTCCCTCTAATTTGTTCAAGCAGTATGAAGAACAGCATTCAAAACATTTTTTTAGGGGCCGGCACTCTGGAGTAGTGGGTTAAGCCACTGCCTGCAGTGACAGTATCCCATACGGGCGCCGGTTCAAATCCCGGCTGCTCCACTTCCGATCCAGCTCTCTGGTATGGCTTGGGAAAGCAGTGGAAGATGGCCCAAGTCCTTGGCTTCTGCGCCCACATGGGAGACCTGGAAGAAGCTCCTGGCTCCTGGCTTCAGATAGGCACAGCTTCGGACATTGTGGCCAATTAGGGAGTGAATCAGCAGATAGAAGACTATGTCTCTCTCTCTCTCTCTCTCTCTCTCTCTCTCTCTCCGTGTGTGTGTGTGTAACTGTTTCAAATAAATCTTTTTAAAAACACTTTTTCTATATTGGCAAAATATACATTTTTATGGAACTGATCATCGTAGGGCCCTCAAATCAATCTCTACCTTTATGGCACGTATGTATAATGAGAAAGGAAAACAGAGCCTATTTGAATCTGATTAGAAGAAAGACCCTGTTAAGGTTCTGGTGTAGGTCATTCTTGTGCAAGATTTTGATATTAAATTTGAAGTCCATCAACCTTTTGACACAAGCTACTCTCCATTTTCTAATTCTCTCTTATTAGCAGCATTAGTTACTTGACATTTTCAAAGAGCAAAGACAATCTAATCCTTTAGATTTTATTATCTATCATGAGCTTAAATATTTATTGATCATTTTTACATTAATATTTTACTATAATCAAATAGCATAGGCACCCAGGCATGCTATGGATGAGAAACCAAGCTAAAGAATAATGGAGATAGAAAAAGAAACTAATTTATAGATGTGGCGATCTGTCACCAAAGAGTAAGGTGGGCCAAGGGTGTATCCCCATGTAGATACAACCCAAGGAAATATCCAGAAAGGGACAGGAAGCAAAGGCTGCTAGTGGGTTCAGCAAAGCTGGACTAAGTACAGAGGGAGTCATTGCTTTCATTGTATCTACTGTACATGGAGTAATTCAGCTCTTACTGCCAATGACCACTATGATGGTGACAAGATACGAGACACAACAGGGGAATAAACACGAGTAGAAAGGTGACTGAGATTTAGTGTGCTGGTCCTCTCAACGAAGAAACACAAAGGCTACCTGAACATGCAGAAAGGGCCCATGCTCCGGCACTGGGACAGGAAGACAGTTGCTACAGAAACGGATGTCTGAGATCTAAAGATAAAAGAACTTAGCCAAAGGGATCTCCTCTCTGCACTAAAAATAGATTTCCTAATGATGATAATGCCATGTACTGGCATAAGATTTTCCAGTTCACACAATGCTTTTACACTCCATGTCTCAAAGATGAATAGAACATTAGGAAGGCTCTGAAGACATGGAGAAACCATGGGTGTGTTGATTTGAAGCAGGAGACTCGGAAAGTAATATTAAAAACTGACAGTCTGTCCCCCAACTTGTGCTGGCTGGCCTTTGGTGAGATTTTAGAGGAATAACAGTAGGATTGTCAGTGACTCTAGATGCTCTCAAAGGGAAAGTTGTTTGACTCCTGCAATAACATGGAATTCCAGGATACCTTGAATTGCTTGGCTCCAGCTAAATGCATGTACCAGTCCATCAGGCACAGAAAGCAACCTTCTCAGGAAAGGTGTATTCTGCATAATGTCCTTTAACTCTGCAGCAGGCTAGGATATGTAGTGCTTTGTATTCCATGTTTAAGTTTCCCTCACCCTAGCCGTCTCTCTAATTTCAATTTCTGTCTAAATTTTGGGGTGATTCTTTTTTACCTTTGAATAAGGGTCACAAGATATTTTTAACTTTCTCTTATATTGCTCTCATAGAATCTGAACCCACCATTTAATTCTTGTGGAATAAATAAATTTATTTTCAATAAATACAATAAATACATTTATTTTCAATTTTGTAACTGTCATAGATTCATAAAAATTAAGTTTCTTACAGAAACACACAGCAATGTGATTAAATGGAGATAAAATTCACAGCATTTGAGTTTAACTCTGAACAATGTCAGAAGAGTTTAAATTATAATATATATAAACTTTTGTAACTAGTTCTATTTAAGAAATATATATGTAATATATATATACACACACACATATATATATATACTCACTTATATTTCAGTTTTATAGAATTCCCAGGTTTTCCCCATGGAAGAACTACAAAATCTTTGGTATTCATAATTTTTGTCTTAATATTGTCCAAAAATTATTCTGATTTGTGAAAACCCTGAAAAAATGACAAAGACAAAAGCATTATGCCAGAGATAAAGCAGTATGTTACAAATGCAAAGTCACACATAATTCAGAAAGTTTCAGAAACAGACATCTTTATGAGGGAAAAGTTGAGTCAAGTCTTAAACAAATCTATCATGTATTATGCTATATATGTTATGTAAATAATTTATACTAAAAGAACTTAAACGTAACATATTTGATGGAACTGAAATTTCACCAAAATTTACATATGCATTTCAAAAACAGCTATGCACAGATTACAAAAATTTTTGCACCAAAATAGAATTATCCTTTAATTCAATTTTTCCATGAATTTTTAAAGTCCTCTGCATAACAAAAGAATGAAAAAAATTCAAATCAAAGTAAAATGTATTTATTAAGACAAACTAAAGTATGTATTTTGGCTCTTTATGATTAAGATTAGAAAAGTATATGTAGTCATGTACCAAAAACATTTTGCTCAACAATAGACCATATATCATTCTGTGGTCCATAATATCGTCTAGTGATATTGTAGCTGTTTTCATTTGTATAAGACTATAAGTACACTATATGATGTTCACAAAAATGACCAAATTGCCTAAAAACACATTTCTCAGAATGGATTCATCGTTAAGCAATGTACCAGCTTTTGACAGGAATATATAAATGGATAGAGGGGCCGGCACTGCGGTGCAGCTGGCTAAAGCCCTGGCTTGAAGTGCCAGCATCCCATATGGGCACCGGTTCTAGTCCAGGCTGCTCCTCTTCTGATCCAGCTCTCTGCTATGGCCTGGGATAGCAGTGGAAGATGGTCCAAGTCCTTGGGCCCCTGAACCTGCATGGGAGACCTGGAAGAAGCTCGTGGCTCCTGGCTTCATATCGGCACAGCTCCGGCCATTGCGGTCATCTGAGGAGTGAACCAGCAGATGGAAGACCTCTCTCTCTATCTCTACCTCTCTATATAACTCTATCTTTCAAATAAATAAAATAAATCTTAAAAAAATAGATTGACCCACAAAAAAACAATGTCCAAGAATATATACTGTGATATGAAAAGAATCTTTGAGATTTAATTTCAAATTCAAAAAACTATAGAGAAATGTAAAATGAGAATTAAGGTATGTAATAATTTACCTTAAGGCATTCTAATAGTCTCATTTATCACAGAAAACTTTTAATGATGCTCTTTGCCACAGACTAGAATTAGCATATTTTAGAAAGAATTCTTCAGTAAGAAATGAAACAAAAAGGATTCTTTGCTTAACTCTGAGTTAACCAGAAAATTAAATTATTCAGAACAGCCTATTTCCTGGGTATCCCAATTATTTATGGTTCTCTAATCATCTACTTTGTAATACTGAGTTACTGAATCCATATGCATAACTATTAGATTTTTCTATGAATAAAATTTCCAATTCCTAAACCTGTTAAAGAAATATGAACCAGTATCATAGTAGCCATAGTCTTAAATGCCCAAACCATTTGGTCCTGGCAGTTCATATGTGTTTACCATGTGCTCATAACCCCAATAAATATTTATTAAGCTCTGTTACATGCAAGGCACTATTCAGAGGCATGAAGGAGTCAAGACCCAAAGAGATTTGTTTTCTGAGCTCAAACAGCTTAGAGTCAAACAGGGTGTATAAGAACTATATATATATATATATAAACTGATAAACAACATAGAAATTATAAGGCCATAAAATTTATAGATAGAATATAGGAAGTGAGAAAAGGAGAGAATTCAAGCTGGCTAGCATTTAAGTGAAGCTTTGAAGGAAAGCGGGGCCTTATAGGTGACGATATAGATTGAAAGAAAACTCTATACCGTAGGAAAGAACAGTTCTTGAACAGGGGCCTAGTGACTGGTTCAATTTGATTGATGTGCAGAGTGTATAGAGCATAAAAGTAAGCATACGTTTAAATACAGACACTAAGATCCAGAAAGTGGCTTTAAATGCCAAGTTCAAGTATTTTGGATTTATTCTTTAGCTAATGGAAATTTTATTAGAAAAACAGAAGATAAGTCTTAGAAGATAGTCTTAGCTTTGCTGCAAGATTTAAAGAAGGGTGGTACTAAAACTGAAGTAACCAAATGGAAGGTGATTACAACATGTATACACAATGAAAATGAGTAGTTTTTCAATGTTGTTCCTTTGGCTACTAGCTCATAATTTCAATGATACAACAACTGATCAATACATTTTTTAAATGTTTTGTTAAAAATAACCTGTCCAGTCCATCCCACACCCCAAAAACACAGATTCATTTTTTGCATCATCTTTTAAAAATGTTTCAGACTTCAGGTATTCCAGAAATCTACGCTAATTACTCATTCCTGCTGATTTTTTTTAAAAAATATTTTAATTATTTATTTATTTAAAGTCAGAGTTACTGAGAAAGAGAGAGAGAGAGAGCATCTCATCTGATGGTTCACTACCCAAATCACTATAACGACCAAGGCTGGGACAGGCCAAAGCCAAAAGACAGGAGCCGCCTCCAGGTCTCCCACATAGCTGCAGGGACTCAAAGACTTGAGCTATCATCTATTGCTTTTCCGGGCCCCCAGCAGGGAGCTGGATCCAAAGTGGAGCAGCCATGGGGCCAGCGCCATGGCACACTAGGTTAATCTTCCGCCTGTGGCAGCAGCATCCCATATGGGCGCCGGTTCTAGTCCCAGTTGCTCCTCTTCCAGTTCAGCTCTCTTCTGTGGCCTGGGATAGCAGTAGAAGATGGTCCAAGTGCTTGGGCCCCTGCACCTGCATGGGAGACCAGGAAGAAGCACATGGCTCCTGGCTTCGGATCAGCACAGCTCTGGCAATTTGGAGAGTGAACCAACAGAAGGAAGACCTTTCTCTCTGTCTCTGTCTCTCTCTCTCTCACACTGTCTGTAACTCTGCCTGTCAAATAAATGAATAAAAATCTTTAAAAAAAAAAAAAGTGGAGCAGCCAGGACATGAACCAGCACTTATATGGGATGCCAGCATCATAGGTACCAGCCACAACAGTGGCCCCATCGTCATTTAAGCATAAAAATGGTTATGCAGTAGGAACAACTACTTTGTTCACTCAAACACAGCTCCAAAGTATTTGGACTACCTCCAAAATTCAAATATAACTGGGAGAGTTAGGCTCTCACCACGTTGAATGAAATTCTAAAGGAATTTATTCTCAAAATATAATTGCAAAATGGAATTACACAAAATAATTTTGTATTTTAAGGAATATATTGGTTATATCATGGAGCTGGACACATTTATATCTTCAATCCACTTTATTTAGCTGTTACTTTGCAACTTTGCACAGTTACTTTGCAACAAAGTCACAGTGGCAAAAAGACATGGGATCTTCTCTCAGGGAACTCCAAGTCAAGAGGAAACTCACATGAGCAATTACAATATTGTGAGACATTCTGACACACAGATCCTGTCTTTTACGGCTAGAACTAATGTAAATGAGCGCTAACGATACTACAGGAATGAGAAACTAAGACTTGGTTGGCTTTTGCGCTGGGGGAACTGGTGGCATTTTCAAATGAAATTCTCTTCTATCTCTTTAAAATTTCCAGGAGTAATTCTGCTCAATATCATGGATCCTATATTGCTTTCTGATCATAATTAGGAAATCCAACAGCTGGATTCTTAACTTCTTTTGCTAACATCTTCATAAGAAATTCCAAGAGATTATCACCATTAAACTGATAAAAGAATTCCTAAAATTAATCTGTCTAATTAAAATAAGCTAAACTGTCTTAATTTCATTTACACATTAAGATACACTTCAATTTTATGTGTATGTGTATAGGCAAAAAGCTAAATTGATACACAATTATTGATTTTACCTATATAAAGCATAAAAGAAAAGTCTCTAAGTCTCATTAGAATGAAATGCTTCAGATTTATAGCTTTGCTGATAATGTGATTTAACCAATAAATGGTCTTATTCAGAGGGCATTTCACTTCACTGAATGCAATTAGTAAGGCTTCTTCTCAATTAAATGTTTTATCAAGTCACACACATAAGCCAATTTTCTTGTATGAAGCAGAAAAGGAAGATTATAATTGTGATTCATGCTGTTCTGCCTGCTTCCTTAGGTAAAGCCAACAGAGAATTAGTCATCTTTCTTGGGACAGCAAGGATAGAACAATGTCAGCAGCAAAAACCATAAACCACAAAACTTCAGTTACCTATTGAAATCAAGGGAACACAGACACACTCCCTAGTATGGAAACTTCACAGTTCCTTCAGTCACATGTTTGTCTGTTGCTGTGGATGCGTTCTGAGAGGAGGAGCACGGTGGGGGCAAGAGGCACCGAGTCACCACACAGACCCCGGGAGTCGAGTGAAAGCAGGCCAGAGGCAAGCAGCCTGCAGGCTCGTACATTTCAGTTGGTACAGCAGCTTAAATAGTCAAGGCAGTCAATCTGGTCAAGGGGCAGTCTATGCCCCAACCAATCACAGCCTGTTGCCAGGCAGGCTCTGTTGCCATGTGGTTTCTGAAGCCATCCAATCACAGCCTGTTGCCAGGCAGGCTCCATTGTCATCTGGTTTCCAAAGCTATCCAATCATAGCCTGTTGCCAGGCAGTTTCCATTACCAGATGTCCCCTTGGCATGGCCTTCCCATTCCACCACATTTGTCTGTCTGCTTCTTTTGTTTTTTTTTTTTTAAATAATTTAACTGCCAAAAGTTCAGTAATAATTTGGGAAAGTTTCTAGTAGGCGGTATCATTTTTCTAGCCTAACCCTACTTCCCCCCACCTGCAGTCAATATGATCAAATTACCCACCATGGTTTGATCATTCTTCTACACATGGTCCAATTTTGGGAAAGCAACCCAAGCATCAAGTCCTGTTGCCACAGAGTGTAAACAAGGACTTTAGGATGACCTAGAAAGGTAGAAACTCAGAGCACTCAGTAAGAGTTGCCCCAGGCTCCCAGAGAATTTATTATTAACCACTGGCCAAATGAGAGATTTGGGAAACCACTATTTTCACAGTAACTCACTTTTGTAATGGAAAACTTACCTAAGGTTAGTGATTCTTCTAAAGACTCTGATGATCTAGGTCCAAAAGCTTAACCATTTATAAATGAGGGTTTTCCCTTGTTTTAGCACATATTCTAAAAGAGTCGAATCAGCAACTTCATTTGGATGGCTTAACATAGTTTAATCCATTTAGTACCACAGTAACCAGAAATCAGAGATTCAAGCAAGAAATGTTAAATTGATCTAATTTAAAACTAGTTATTTCATTGAAAGAATTTTACTTTTAACATTTCCTCTATTTGATACTATCCCTGTTAAAGATATAAAGTATTTCCAATCTTAAAACATACCTATATAAGGAAAGAACAGATAATAGATAATCTTTAGCAAATGTTGTGCTTGAGGAGCCTACTATTAAGCCAAGGTTATCCAAGCACAGGCCCTAAGACTAAATCAAGTGATGCTGACTTCAAGCTGGATTTACCCTTTAGTCAACCACCAGGGTATCTGCTGTAACACTGCTTCAGGTCACTAAATGCATCCAAGTCACATGTTTTGCTAACCCTCTATATGCAGGCTCTCTTAAGAAAAAACAAGAAATTTTGTCTTTAGACTGAAAGGAGAAATATTCCCTTTTCAAATACTTTGAAATTAAAAATAATAGCTAATATTTTAAATACTGAATTTAAGTGTCCTACATTCATTGGATTTGAGGTCAGAAAATTGTGAAAGTGATGTATGAGCTTCATTTTATTCACATATAAAATGGTAAGGATTCTCCTAATTTTCAAGAGATCGAACAAAAGCTCTCTAATACACGGCCAGTAAATTATAAGAGGCCTCCAGAGAGCCCAGAGTTTAGGGAGGGAGGCCCTTGACAAACACTCACTGGAGAAGGGCAAGAGGAGCACTTCAAGACTGTGCCTTACCCACAGTGTTTGTGCCTCTGTCTCTTTTACATAATGAGCCTGAGGGTCAGAGTTAGTATAAATAAACTGGACTGGTAGTTCGTCACAGCAGCTAAGATAGCACTTGGGACACCTGCATCCCACATAAGGTTCAAGGATGCCTGGATTCAAGTTCCAGCTCCACTTCGGATCCCAGCTTCCTGTTAATGCAAGTTTAGAGAGGTAGCAGGTGATGTCTCCAGTACTTGAGTCCCTGCCATTCGCCTGGGAGCCCCAGGTCCAGTTCTTAGTTACTGGTTTTGGCCAGCCCTGGGTGTTGTAGACATGTGGGGAGTAAAGAGTAAATCAACAGATGAAAGATCTCCCCCCCCCAGCTCCCTTTCAAATAAAAAATAAATAAATTTTAAATTCAGATTATATAGGGGGGAAGAAAGAGAAACTTTTCTATAGCTAACTAAAATAGGTGTGAACGATACAATTGTAGAGCCACATAAAACTACTGATGCTATATCAACTAACACTTACATTATTGTTACAAACAATGAAGCATGTGTTACATTTATAAATCACAGCCTTCAGAAACCTAAACCTTCTAAGACTTTTTCTGTCCCTTCCATTCTCATCTACTATAAATGCAGGGAATTTTTGGCATCAAAAAATTAAGGCATCGCTCCAACACATGTAAAAAAAACTTAAATATTTTCTTTATATTTACTGCTAACTTCTCTAAGACATGAAATTTAAATGTTGTCCTATATATTTAAAATTTGTTGATAGTCTTCTTTCACACTCTGCCTTTCATAAAAAAAATAAATTTCGAGAAAGAACTGTTTGACATGAAATATTTTTAAAATTTTTCTGCAATATCTATTTTTAAACACTGTTTTGAAACGTACAGATATTCAAGTTGCCTCAAAGTAGCATAAAGTTCCTACTTTTTGTCTCTAAATAGTTCTTTGTACTCACAGGAAAAATCATATTCTGTTTGACACTTGAGTTTTCCAGTGTGCCTTCCTGTCTTCCTACGCCTTCTGCCCTGTTGTTCACCTCTCTGCTCACCAAGTTTCACTCTATTCAATGGCCATTCAAGGGCCACCTGCCTCTTGAAGATCTCCTTCATCAAAAGTAAGCTTCTCCTCCTGCAAGGACCTCATCTTTATTATTCATTTGTTGGCATATGCTGCCTAAGGGTATTTTTCATTTCATTGCTCATATAGGTGGTGTTTCCTTAAACAGCCCAAATATTCAGGGCAGTCCTGTCATGGATCTTTGAATCATCAGCAATGACTCCAGCGCTGACACATGACGCAAAGCTGACAATAACACACCAAGTTTTAAGCATTCTATTTTCTCTATCACTTTCAATTTATCATTCAATCTACCCTATGCAATAAAATCTGTACAAAAAAATCACTCTCTCCCACTTCCAAAAATCTCACATTTCTTTTTCACCTATGTCCTAACCAGAAGCTTAGTGAGGAGTCAACAATTACACATCAGACAAATCCTCTGTGCCAGTGGTCAGGAATCAGCCCTGAAGAGCAAGGTAAACCAGCAGGTATAACATCAACTCACAGCATTTACAGTCTGGTGAGGGAAGTATGAAGAACAATCTGACTGCAGAGAGTATTCACTGTCTCAAAGGAAGTAAACAAAGGATCTACTTCCAGATGTCTGGGACAACTGGTAATGCTGTGGAAGTGGGGCCCGTGTCTGCAGAGCTCATGAGGTAAGGCACTAAAAGGAGGTGGCCCGTTGCAGTTTCAACCCAGTGTAGTAATTTCATAGTACCTGTTGCATCCATTGTTGTTTCAATCCAGTGTAGAGTCAACTTTACAAACTTTAAAACGATCCTTGTTAACTTCACATTCAAAACAGATCAAATGAATACATAACTAAACTTGTATATCTGAACATCTATAATGCTTATTAGGGGAAGAAAAAAGAGTCCACAATTTCAGATTTCTCAACAATCAAGACCGCCACCACCACCACCACCACCACCCCCACAGTAGCCTTTATTTGAGAGATGGACTTCCAACTTCCAACAATTAAGGCCGACGCACAGGCAGAACAAAAGGTACAAAAGAAAAGGCGTTATGGGTTCTCCTAACATAAGACTCACTGGCTCTCTGTAACTTTGCCTTTGACATAAATAAATAAATAAATCTTAAAAACAAAAACAAAGCAGATAACAGCGGCTAGCACGTGAGGTCAGGCTGCAGCAGGGGTACAACTTATGAAGGCCGAGGATTCTGTATCTCGGGCTCACCGTTGGTTCATGTGTCCATTGCGGTCAGAGCTGGAAGCATTTTGTTGATAGTAAACAGGACTCAATTGCTGAGGTCAGAGACGCGCCTTGCTGCTCCCTGGCCTAGTACTCTGTCTGCAGGACAGGGTCTCAGCAAACACCCGCTGGGCCAGAGCCATTGGCTCCACTGGAGCTGACTCCTGTCCCTCAGCGTCCCCCAGCTCACCGACCAGCTAGTCCCCGTTCGCGGCCCGGCTACACATACTTCAGCGCCCCCAGCCAGCCGCTGCCACCCAGACACCCAACTCACCGGGAGACCCTCTGGCTCCTCAAGCCGCCGCTAGCCCGGCGCAACTTCCGCCTTGGTCTCCTTGGTTACCGCGTTACCTCGGTACCCATAGCAACCAAACGCTTGCTCCTGCTGCCTTCCGCCAGCAGAGGGAGCAAGGGGGCTCTGAGGAGTGAAGGAAAAAGAGAGGATCCAGGAAGGCAGGAGCGGGACACAGCTCAGGCTCAAGGTTGTCCTGGACGCTTGGACGTTAGAGCTCTGCTGACACCTACTGAGCCCTCGCTGTACTCGAGCGCTGGTCAAAGAGGTTTCTATGTAACCCTTGGCCCAGCGCCGTAACGAAAGTAAGGTGCAGAAAGTTTGATGATCCCTACCCAAAATTACTATTATACACTGGGTGGCAAACGACCACCCAAGAAAGAACCCAAGCAGTTTAACCTCAGAATTCTCATATATCGTCTATGTTTAACTGCTTAGGAAAGGCTATCATAGGCAAAACTCCAGAAGGATTCCAAGTCTGCTGTCAAAGCTCAGAGCTCTCTTTTCTTTACATTAAATACATGACTCATGGGGATGCTTGCATATAATATATGTAAATTCACACACACACACACGATCAACCCATATTTCTCAATCTTTTCTGCTCCAAACAGACCTGTGGTGACCTATTTTTGATTTCTAAATTTGCTGTTATTTTTTAATCTTTTTATACAGCGTAAGTAGGATGTGTAATTGATTCTGCAGTCTGCCACTCCATAAACTTCTGTGCTTGACCATGTTGAGTCTTAGTACTGAGTTAATAATTTTAAGTATTGTAGTTAATAGACTAACCATTGCTTTCCACACAAATATTCCTGCTAATGCCCATTTAAGAAATATTTAATATTTTTTCTTTGGCAGAGTCAGTCGTTTAAGAGCATAACCACTATGGGTAAGAGAAGACATAAGAACCTGGGTCTTGAAGTCAGGCAGATCTGAGTTTGAGCTTTGATCCTGCCACACAGCAGTGCTGTCCTGCTTTGGGGCAGTTATAAAGCCCACTCTAATTGGTTACAAGAGGTTACAGCACACATTATATAGCACAGAAGAGTCAATGAAACAATGTTCCCTAAGTCTTCAGCTTTAAGCCAAGCCAACAGTATATGCTTAACAAAAAGTAAGAATTGTCTTCTTTTTTTTCTTTTCCACGGTATCTTGGCTTTCCATGCCTACAATAGTCTCATGGGCTCTTCAGCCAGATCCGGATGCCTTAAGGGCTGATTCTGAGGCCAGAGTGTTGTTTAGGACATCTGCCATTTTATGAGTCTGCTGTGTATCCCGCTTCCCATGTTGGATCCTTCTCTCCCTTTTTGATTCTATCAGTTAGTATTAGCAGACACTTGTCTTGTTTGTGTGATCCCTTTGACTCTTAGACCTATCAGAGCCATCAATTGTGAGCTGAAATTGATCACTTGGACTAGTGAGATGGCATTGGTACATGCCACCTTGATGGGATTGTATTGGAATCCCCTGGCACATTTCTAACTCCACCATTTGGGGCAAGTCCGATTGAGCATGTCCCAAATTGTACATCTCCTCCCTCTCTTTTTCCACTCTTATATTTAACAGGGATCACTTTTCAGTTAAAATTTAAACACCTAAGAATAATTGTGTGTTAATTACAGAGTTCAACCACTAGTACTAGAACAACAACAACAACAAATACTAAAAAGGATAAAGTATTACATTGTACATCTAGAGTCAGGACAAGAGCTGATCAGGTCATTGTTTCTTATAGTGTCCATTTCACTTCAACAGGTTTCCCCTTTGGTGCTCAGTTGTCACCGATCAGGGAAAACAAATGATATTTGTCTCTTTGAGACTGGCTTAATTTACTCAGCATGATGTTTTCCAGATTCCTCCATCTTGTTGCAAATGACCGGGTTTCATTGTTTCTTACTGCTGTATAGTATTCTATGGAGTACATGTCCCATAATTTCCATGGAAAAGAAAAAAAAGAAGAAGACCTAAATGAAAGATCTCTGCGAGTGAGATCCCAGTGGAAAGAATGGGGCCATCAAAGAAGGAGGTACCTTTCTCTGAAGGGAGGAGAGAACTTCCACTTTGACTATGACCCTATCGGAATAAGATCAAAGTCAGCAAACTCTAAAGGCTTCCATAGCCCTGGCAACTCATGACTAGAGCCTAGAGAGATTACTGATGCCATGAACAGGAGTGTCAAATTGTTAAGTCAGCAACAGAAGTCACTGTGTACTTACATCCCATGTGGGAACTGTCCTTAATGTGTTGTCTAATGTGCAGTGATGCTATAACTAGTACTGAAACAGTATTTTTACACTTTGTGTTTCTATGTGGGTGCAAACTGATGAAATCTTTACTAATTATATACTGAATCGATTTTCTGTATATAAAGATAATTGGAAATGAAAAAAAACTGGTGTTAAATTAGAAATGGCATAGAAAATTAATTAATTTTTAAAAAAATATTATGTGGGATCTCTGTCTTTAATGTGCTGTACACTGTTATTTAATGCTATAACTAGTACTCCAACAGTATTTTTTCACTTTGTGTTGCTATATGGGGGCAAACTGTTGAAATCTTTACTTAATATATACTAAACTGATCTTCTGTATATAAAGAGAATTGAAAATGAATCTTGATGTGATTGGAAGGGGAGAGGGAGCGGGAAAGGGGAGGGTTGAGGGTGGGAGGGAAGTTATGGGGAGGGGGAAGCCATTGTAATCCATAAGCTGTACTTTGGAAATTTATATTCATTAAATAAAAGTTTAATAAATGAAAAAAAAAACTGAAAGCAAAAAAAAAAAAAGTAAGAATTGGTGGTGTTTGCCCACAATGGCTGTTATGGTAATCATGACATAACTTACCAAGCCCTTTCTTAAATCTTATGCAATGACATACTTCAAGTGGAACTTTAAACTTCTCATTTTCCTGTGCTGGGTGTATTTCCAAATATGCATTTCAAATTATCTAGAAAGGCATTCATTCATTCATTCAACAAATATTTACCAAAAATCCTCTGTTCTAAGGCTCAAAAATGCAGTGAAGAAAACAAGAGCCCCAGCTATTGTCAAATTTATATTTCACGGGGAGCAGGAAGGATACAAGGAAATATAGACATGCAGCAATGAAGAAAATAAGGCAGATTAAAGAAACAAAACCAGAGTCCTAGTTTCCATTAGATGCTCCATGAAGTCTCTGGATGCAGGGAAAGGGGAACACATGGGGCAATCAAGGCCAGGATCATTCCAGAGAGAAAAACTAAAGCAATTTTCAAGTCTGCCTCAATGAAGAGTAGCATTTTGCATAAAACCTCACATCACATCTATAAAGGACTTTTCACTTCAAAAAAAGAATTCTTACAATGCATTTTATTGGCACAATAATAACATTAATTTCATAGAAACAATATATAAACTATTCTGGCACTTTTCTGAAAGCATTAAAAGAACATTATCCTACTTAAATTTAGAAAAACAGCTTAATGCACATTTATGAAAAGCAAAAGCAGAGCCAAAAAATAAGCCAACGCCAAGTGAAATGAAAATGTATAGTGAAATAGAAACTATAAAGAGCTTGTCTTTCAGAATCATGATTAGTGACAGAATGAACTGAAATATGTAAAAACAATGACACCTCCAGAGAGAAGACACTGTCCTCAGTGAAGCAAAGTGCTTTTAACTGACACACCAACAGTTCTGCAAATAGCCTACCATGTCTGTATCAGGAGCACAGGAGTCCTGAGGGTTTTTTGCAAAATCATGCTTCATTGTGCTAGTGTGAAGACAAGGTTTGAACACAAATTTTCTTTCAAGAGATGGTTGAGATACTGAACAGAAGAGATAAAAATTACCCAGGAGACAGTAAGTACACAGACACTGAATTCAAAGGATAGCTACAAGATCATACTTAGAAAAATATATTCTCCCTCTCTCTGTCACTCTCCTGTCTCTTCTCTCTCTCTCTATGTCTAGCTCCCTCCCTCTCTCTCTCTCTTTCTCTCTCTCTCTCTCTCTCTCTCTCTCTCTCTCTCTCACACACACACACACACACACACAAATACACACGCACACTTCCTTTGAGCAAGCCCAACTCATTAGGCAATTTTATTTGTACTTGGTAGGATAAAGCCTGGAGGAAAATGACAGCAGGCTCCAGGCCTTTTCTGGTCAGTCACAGGTAATAAAAGTTCTTACATGAGCAGCAAAAACATTTCCCTACTTAACTGTCAAAACTTTGCATGTGATTTAGCATTGAGGCTTTTTCTCCTTTTAGGGAAGACCTGAAATCAAGGATCTATTGAAAATGGTTGGCTTAAACCGAGGAGATTCCAAGATGGCAGATCATGGAAGAGCATGTTGTGCTGGGCTAGGAATAAATAGAAAAGAAAGAAAGAAAGAAAGAAAGAAAGAAAGAAAGAAAGAAAGAAAGAAAGAAAGAAAGAAAGAAAGAAAGAAAGAAAGAAAGAAAGAAAGAAAGAAAGAAAGAGTAGACATGCACTCTCAGGGGAATATTGGAGAGAAAACTGTGCTGGAAAGGAAGAGGAATGCCATGAACATGTGTAGAGAGTGGAGACATGCAGCACAAACACGAACAAAACACACAACCACAACAACAGTGAGCTGGAGCAGGAGGCAGCTTGGAGACAGAGGTGAGACCAGACTGCATTAAACCATGGTGATACAGCAGGAGGGAGAGCACAGCATTAGTAAAGATGGGTGCACCAGAGGCCAGTGCAACTGCCTGCAGGCCCAGTGGAAGCAGAGGGGGCATGTATATCTCTCCCCAACTTCCCCACAGCGGCACCCACTGCCCACCTCAGAAAGGGCAGGCAAATTTTGGGATTGGGAAGCAATGTGGAAGACTTTGTGTGCACACACAGCAATTGGCTGGGATGGGTTACCTTTCTCGGCAGTACTGGGAGCAATGGCAATGAGAAAGCAATATTCAGCCAGTGTCTCTTGTGTACTTGTTTGATCCAGAGATTCAAGCAGAGGTAACAATCCACAGTCCCCCCTAACTTTTAGCCTGGCTGGGAGATGGTTGGACATCTACATATGTGGTGAGAGCCCCCAGCCTCCCAATATCAAGAAGCCTACATAGAGCTGGCTAAGGAAACATCTGCCTCTCTGTTGACTGGACAGGTTGGAAGGGCAGAGTGAAACTCTATACCCAGCAACTGTATGAGCCATGACTGCTGAGACTGAGGGGACTTGGTGGTTACATGAGAAGGTATAGGATGTAGCTTGGTCTCTGGGCAATCACCAGATGTGAGCTTGCCTAGGGCAGATCATTGCAATGGGAACTGCACTCAGAGTGAGGACTATGAATATCATTTGCATGTTCATACAGTGGCACAGATGAGTGTTGAACACATTGAGGGCTAACACCAGTCATTGCTCAGTTTGGGGGAGAGAAGGTAAGGGGGTGAGCACACCAACAGGGATGACCATTCCCACCCTTCTGTTAACAAGAGAAGATATAGCACAACCACCTTAAGTGTTACCCTGGATACTTGCCTCACCCTGGAGCACTGACCAGAGCTCCCCGGCCGCATCCACCACACGTATCTTGGTAGTCACTGAAAGTGCCGGCATTCCACTAAGCCACAGAGGAATAGCTCAAAGATAAAAGCCATCAAAGGAAAAAAAACAACAACAACAATTTACTCCAAGAATACCTAAAAATGAATGCAGAAATTCAAGAAACAAGAATAATGAAGATATTGTGACCTTCCCAAAGGAACACAACATTTCAATATTAGAATGTGAAGATGAAGAGATTGAAGAAATGCCAGAAATAGAATTTCAAAAATTAATCATAGAAATCAGAAACAAATCCATGATCTAAAGAGAATCATATATGATATGAATGGAAATTTTTGCAATGAAATTGAGATTTTAAAGAGAAACCAAGGGACTGGCACTGTGGCATAGCAGGTTAAGTATCTGCCTGTGGGGTCAGCATGCCATAAGGGTGCCAGTTCGATTCTCAGTTGCTCCAATCCAGCTCATTGTTGATGGCTTGGGAAAGTAGTACAAGATGGCCCAAGTGCCAACATGAGCCCTTATACCAACATGGCAGGCCCAGAAGAAGCTTCTGGATCCTGGCTTCAAATTGGCCAAACTCTAGCCTTTTTGATAATTTGGGGAGTGAACTTGCAGATAGAAGACCTCTCTCTCTGTTACTCCCTCTCTCTGTCTGTAAATCTGCCTGTCAATAAATAAATAAATTTTTTAATAAAGAGAGAAATCAGAATGAAATATTAAAAATGAAGAATTCAATAGATCAAATAAAAAATGCAGTGGAAACCCTTAATAGCAGTCTTGGCAAGGCAGAAGAAAGAATATCTGAACTAAAAGATAAATCTTGGAAATCTTATAGTCAGACCAAAAAGAAGAAGAAGGAGAAGGAGAAATCAAAACCTTAGAAAAGCAATGTTGGAAATGTATGGGATACCGTCAAAAGACCCAACATGTGTGTCATAACAGCTCCTGAAAGTGTGGAAAGACAGAATGCTCTGGAGGCCCATTTAGTGAAATAATTACAGAAAACTTCCCCACTTTGGAGAAAGAAAGGGACATCCAAGTTGAGGAAGCACATAGAATCCATAGTAGACATAACTAGGAATTATCTTCACCACAACACATTGGAGTCAAACTCTACACAGTAAAACATAAAGATTCTAAAATGTGCATCAGAGAAACACCAGATTATTTGCAGAGGATCTCCAGTCAGACTCACATCTGACTTCTCATCAGAAACTCTAAAGGCTAGAAGAAATTAGCAAGATGTAGTGTAAGTCTTAAGAGAAAAACAGTCAACCCAGAATACTGTACACTGTAAAGCTCTTATTTATGAATGAAGATGAAATAAAGACCTTCCATAACTAACAGAAATTAAAAGAATTATTCACCACTCATCCAGCCTTACAAAAGATGCTTAAGGATGTGCTACATACAGAAACACAGAAAGATAGCCACCATTATGAAAGAAAGCTCCCCAGTAAAAGTACAAAAGAAATACAAAGTAAACAATAATACTATTTATGGAAAAATTGCAGGGCCATGTGGTTATATCAATAGTCACCTTGAATGTAAATGGCCTCAACTTTCCAGTTAAAACATACAGACTGGCTGAATGGATTAATAAACAAGACTCATCTATTTGCTGCCTACAAGAAACACATCTCACCAACAAAGATACACGCAGTCTGAAAGTGAAAAGATGGGGGCCAGCACCGTGGCGCACTAGGTTAGCCCTCCACTTGCAGCGCAGGCATCCCATATGGACACCGGTTCTAGTCCCGGTTGTTCCTCTTCCAGTCCAGCTCTCTGCTGTGGCCTGGGAAGGCAGTGGAGGATGGCCCAAGTGCTTGGGCCCCTACACCCACTCAGGAAACCAGGAAGAAGCACCTGGCTCCTGGCTTCAAATCAGCGTAGCTCCGGCCATTGTGGCCATTTGGGGAGTGAACCAACCGAAGGAAGACCTTTCTCTCTGTCTCTCTCTCTCACTGTCTGTAACTCTACCTATCAAATAAATAAAATCTTAAAAAAAAGAAAGTGAAAAGATGGGAAAATATATGGAAAGCAAAAAAGGGTAAGTGCTGCCATCCTAGTATCAGACAAACTAGATTTTAACATAAAAAATGTTAAAAGAGATGAAGGCAGTAAGTGATGATTAAAGGATCAATTCAATAGGAAGATGAGACTATAATAGTTGTATATGCATCAAATTACAGGGCACCTGGCTATTTAAGAAAATATTAATGGATCTAAAATGAGATAGACTCCAATAAAATAGTAATGAGGTGCATCAACACCCCACTTTCATGAATGGGCAGATCAACTAGACAGGGAATCAACAAAGAAACAACAGAGCTAAGCGGCCTATAGACCAAATGGACCTAACTGATACCTATGGAACTTTTCACTTCACAGTTGCATAATATACATTCTTCTCATCATGCAAGAGATGCATGGAACCTTCTCTAGGATAGACCATATGCTAGGCCATAAAGCAAGTCTCAGCAGACTCAAAAAAATCAAAATTATATCATGCATCCTCTCTGACTGAAATGGAATGAAACTGGAAATCAATGACTCAAGACTCTCTAGCTCATATGCAAACACATGAAGACTGAACAACATGCTCCTGAATGAACAGAGGATCATAAAACAAAAATAGAAATCAAAAAATTTCTGGAAACAAATGAATACAACAATACATCATATCAAATCTTATGGTATACAACAAAAGCAGTGTTAAGACAGAAGTTTATAGCAATCTGCGCCTAAATGAACAAATTAGAAAGATACCAAATAAATAAGCTATCAATGTATCTCAAGGACATAGAAAAACAACAAACCAAACCCCAAATCTCTAGGAGAAAAGAAATAATTAAAATTAAAGAAGATATAAACAAAACTGAAACAAAAAATACAAAAGATCAGTGAAATTAAGTGCTTGTTTTATGAAAAAATCAACAAAATTAATGCACCTTTGGCCCAACTAGCCGAATAAATGAGGGAAAAGACTCAAGTCAATAAAATCAGAGTTTGAAAAGGAGATACCACAGAAATAAAAAGAATCATCAGGAATTATTAAAAAGAGCTATATGCCAACAAATTGGGAAATGTAGAAGAAATAGATAGATTCCTAGACACACACAATCTAACAAAGTTGAGTCATAAAGACAGAGAAAAACCTAAACATACTAATAACCAAGATGGAGATTGAATCAGTAATAAAGACCCTCACAACAAAGTAAAGCCCATGACTGGTTTGCTTCACTGCTGAATTCTATCAGACACTTAAAAAAGGACTAATTTCAATTCTTCTCAAGTTATTCAAAATAACTGAGAGAGAAGGAATCCTCCCAAACTCCTTCTTTGAAACCTGCATCACCTTAATTCCTAAACTAGAAAAGGATACAACAGAGAAAGAGAACTATAAACCAATATCCCTAATGAACATAGATGCAAAAATCCTCAACAAAATATTAGCTAATCAAATCCAGTAGCACATCAGCAAGATCATTCATCTGTACCAAGTGAGATTTATCCCTGGTATACAGGGAGGGTTCAACATTCACCAATCAATAAATGTGATACATCACATTAACAAAATGAAGAACAAAAACTATGTAGTTATCTCAATAGATGCAGAAAAATCATTTGATATAATACAACATCCTTTCATGATGAAAACCTTAAGCAAATTGGTTATCAAAGGAATATTCCTCAACATAATCAAGGCAATTTATGACAAACATATTGCCTGAATCCTACTGAGTGGGGGAAAGCTGAAAGCATTACCCTAAAATCCAAAATCATACAATCACCATTGCTATTTTACTTTATTTTATTTTATTTTATTTTTATTTATTTATTTTTGACAGGCAGAGTGGACAGTGAGAGAGAGAGACAGAGAGAAAGGTCTTCCTTTGCCGTTGGTTTACCCTCCAATGGCAGCCGCGGCCAGCGCGCTGCAGCAGGCACACCACGCTGATCCAAAGCCAGGAGCCAGGTGCTTCTCCTGGTCTCCCATGGGGTGCAGGGCCCAAGCACTTGGGCCATCCTCCACTGCACTCCTGGGCCATAGCAGAGAGCTAGCCTGGAAGAGGGGCAACCGGGACAGAATTCGGCGCCCCGACTGGGTCTAGAACCTGGTGTGTCGGCGCCACTAGGCGGAGGATTAGCCTATTGAGCCACGGCGCCGGCCACCATTGCTATTTAATATAGTCCTGGAAGTTTTAGCCAGAACCATTAGGCAAGAAAAAAAGGTATCAAAGGGATACAAAGTTGAAAGGAGGAAATCAAACTATCCCTACTTGCAGATGCCATGATTCTATATATAGAGGTTTCAAAAGACCCAACCAAGAAACTATTGGAACTCATAAATGAGTTTGGTAAAGTGCAGGATATAAAATCAACACAGAAAAATCAATAGCCTTTTTATACACAGAAAATACCATGGCTGAGAAAGAAGTATTATTGATACCATTGACACTAATTCCAAAAGGAATTAATACCTTAGAATAAACTTAACTAAGGATGTCAAAGATCTCTACAATGAAAATTACAGAACACTAATGAAAGAAATAGAAAACACTAAAAAAATTTGAAAAACCTTCCATGTTAATTGGTTGGAAGAATCAACATAATTAAAATGTCCATACTACCAAAAAGTAATTTACAGATTCGATGCAGCCCCAATCAAAATACCAATGACGGCCGGCGCTGCGGCTCACTAGGCTAATCCTCTGCCTACAGCGCTGGCACACCGGGTTATAGTCCCGGTCAGGGCGCCGGATTCTGTCCCAGTTGCTCCTCTTCCAGGCCAGCTCTCTGCTGTGGCCCAGGAGTACAGTGGAGGATGGCCCAAGTCCTTGAACCCTGCACCCCATGGGAGACCAGGAGAAGCACCTGGCTCCTGGCTTCGGATCAGCGTGGTGCACCGGCTGCAGCGTGCTGGCCGCGGCAGCCATTGGAGGGTGAACAAACGGCAAAGGAAGACCCTTCTCTCTGTCTCTCTCTCTCACTGCCCAGTCTGCCTGTCAAAAATAAAAAAAAATAAAAATAAAAAAATTTTAAAAATACCAATGACATTCTTGGCAGATATAGAAAAATGATGCTAAATCCATATGGAAATACAAGAGACCCTGAATAGCTAAAGCAATGTTATACAATGAAAACAAAGCTGGAGGCAGCACAATACCTGATTTCAAGAAATACTAAAGGGCAGTTAGAATCAAAACAGCATGATACTGGCACAAAAACAGATGTGTAGATCAATGGAACAGAACAGAATCTTCAGAAATCAATCTCTAAATCTATATCCAACTTATCTTTGAAAAAAGAGCTAAAATCAATCCTGGAGCAAGAACAATCTCATTAACAAACAGTGCTGGGGAAATTGAATCTCCATGTTCAAACGTATGAAACAAGAACCATATTCTACATCTTACACAAAAATCTACTCAAAAGGGATCAAAGACCTAAATCTATAAACTGACACCATCAAATTGTTAGGCAACACTGAGGAAACTGCAAGACATTGGCATAGGCTTCTAGGAAAAGAACCCAGAGGCACAGACAATCAAAGCCAAAATTGACAAACAGCACTGAATGTGGCAACTCTCTCCCATGTACTACAGGCCTCTTACATGCATGTCCCTAAATGTAGGTGATGTGTTCTCACATATTTGCTAATCAAACCTCTAGACTTCAAGTGGTTTCTCCTGCTCTTCTCCATGATGTCTCAGTGGTCCTTCTGGAGAAATTTTTTTTTTAATTTTTTTATTTATTTGACAAATAGAGTTAGACAGTGAGAGAGACAGAGAGAAAGGTCTTCCCTCCATTGGTTCACTCCCCAAATGGCCACCGCAGTCAGAGCTATGCCGATCCGAAGCCAGGAGCCAGGTGCCCCTTCCTGGTCTCCCATGCAGGTGCAGGGGCCCAAGCACCTGGGCCATCCTCCACTGCCCTCCCGGGCCACAGCAGAGAGCTGGACTGGAAGAGGAACAACCGGGACTAGAACCCAGCGCCCATATAGGATGCCGACACTGCAGGCAGAGGATTAACCAAGTGACCCACAGCGTCATCCCTGAGAAAATTTATGATGATCTACTTTCTCTCCCATTGTTGAAAGTTCCATGTCTGACCTACTGAATATTCTCTTGCAACTTTTACAATTTTATGTTATGTAAATGAAAGAAAGTCAATATCATCACTTCTCTTTGGCTCATACACTAGCATCCAGCCAGCCTAGCAGTTGCCCTCTGACTGCTCAAATGGAAGGAGAAAACAATCCCACTGTGTACCCAGTGCAGGAAGCCATTGATAGCCATTTTAGTGGATTTGAGATGAGGTCAAAAACTGTCAACACATATCATCCAAAACTTGGAAATAATACAGATCTTTCAATGCCATACCAGAATATTGCCTATATTCTCTAAGGATGTGTTTTTGTTTGGTTGTCATTTATTATTGATAAGGGCTCTGACTTTGTAATGCTCAGTAGTCATTTGTAGATGTTTTTCACCTGTGTTTTTCTGATCATTTATATCTTCTTATGTAAATAGTATCTATCCTTTAAATAGTGCCAAAGGTGATTATTGATTGCTTTCTACTACACTAATAAGTTAAGTTTTGTATCTAACAAAATTTTCTGGCTGGCTTCGCGGCTCACAAGGCTAGTCCTCCCCCTGCGGCACTGGTACCCAGGGTTCTGGCCCTGGTTGGGGCGCCGGATTCTTTCCCGGTTGCTCCTCTTCCAGTCCAGCTCTCTGTTGTGGCCCAGGAAGGCAGTGGAGGATGGCCCAAGTCCTTGGGCCCTGCACCCACATGGGAGACCAGAAGAAGCACCTGGCTCCTGGCTTCGGATCGGTGCAGCGCACCGGCCGTAGCAACCATATGGGGAGTGAACCAATGGAGGGAAGACCTTTCTCTCTGTCTCTCTCTCTCTCACTGTCTAACTCTGCCTGTCAAAAATAATTTTTTCTACCAATATCATATATATATGTATATCATAAGCCTATCAAATTTTCTTTCAAATGGCTTCAATTTCATGATGGTTCTTTTCTTAATGGAATAATAAACTATGGCATATGTACATTCTATATTTATAAAGTATCATATTTTAACTATTAAGCTTGCATTTTAGGTACTGGCTGTGACATAGTGGGTAAAGCTGTGCTGGCATTATATATGGCTGCTTGTTTGACTCCTGGCTGCTCTTCTTCCTATCCAGCTCCCTGCTAGTGCACCTAGGAAAACAGCAGAATATGGTCCAAGTCCTTGGGACCCTTAACCCACATGGGAGACCAGAAAGAAGCTCTGGCTGCTGGCTTTGGATCTGCACAGCTCCAGCTGTTGCAGCCATTTGAGGAGGGAAAGAGCGAATGGAAGATTTCTCTCTCTCTCTCTCCTCTCTCTGTCTCTGCACCTGTCTCTCTGTAACTCTACGTTTCAAATAAATAAATAAATCTTTAAAAAATTACATTTAATACTGTCATTCGTTCCCTCCTTGATGAAGATGGTACATATAGCATTCCAGAAGTACCCTTCCAAAAAAAAAAAAAAAAAAAAAAGAAGTACCCTTTCAATTTTCATCAACTCCTTGGCCATGGAAATTCTTTTATAGGCTGAAGTTGGTGGTCAGTCCAAGTTTCACAGTTTTCCACCATCTCTTTTATTCCAAATCCAGCAATATGTTCTAACGTTTACATGGAGCATCCCTTTCCTTCATCCTTGGTAGATACTAAATATAGCAACCTACTACATATGCATGGGTTTTTAATTTAACTTGTCGAGGATAACTTTAAAGGTAACAAAAAATTACAAATGAGCTTCCCAAAAATCTAAGTTATTATGATATAAATATATTGAAATGCATTTAATGACTAAAGAGAGAAAAAAAGAAACTTATAGTAAATAGGTGACATTGTCCTTTTATAATTCTCAGCACTGGAATTTCTGGCTGCCACCCATGACATGGAATTCTTCAGCAAATAAATTTCCATAATACTAGGCAAGTATTACTGATGTTTCACAAGTAGAGGAGAATCATCAGGGCTTATGATAAATTTTCAATTACTGCAAAGCACAGTGCCTTCCAAGTAAAAAATAAATGTATAGGCTTGCTCTATGGACATAGCTTCATTTAATCACCATTTAATCAACAGCTGCTCTATTCTGGACACTGTCCCAAGATGGCTACAAAGGTGAACAAAGATGTCATCTCTGCCCTTGAGAAACTCAAGTGAGGATTTATAAATAATTGATACATAATATGTTGAACACTGCTCAAAGTTATGATATAATCATACGTGTGTAGCATGGCCAGAATTTTTGGGTGGTTCAAGATAATAAATGTGACAAAGACATGAAAATCAAAAATGGAACAGGAGTCAAATTTAAAAAAACATCTTGAACATTACTATATTCAGAATGAAAACCTATATTGATCTTACAAGAAAAAAATAATGATCTCAGTATTCTTATAGCAGCATCTTTCAACAGTAATTTTGGTACCATTGTGAAGATAGAGCAAAGGGGGATGATTAAGACAAGGAGACAAGTTTAAACTATGCTGAAATTAGCCCAAGATAGAAATGATACGTCTGGAATAAATCAAAGCAGAATGCACATGTCTAGTGAAATAGACTCAAGGGTATTTTGTAAACATCCAACAGGACTTGGAGATTGAAGCAATATTGTTGGCCAGTGATGGAATGTAGAACCACTGATCCTTCGATTTGCGAACTTGGTTAACTTAGTAGATGATCCTGAGAACCAACACAAGACAGCAGGAGAACAAACCAGCTCTCAGAGATTGGGGCAAGTAAGTGAGGCAGAAATGAGCTCAGTTTTGAAGATGTTACTCTTGTGATAGCAATAAGGGGTAGTAAAAAAACAATATATAGCTCTAGTTATTAGGAGAATTATGGGAGTTAGCCACATATATTAACAACACCAGAATATAGTTAGTAACCAAAGTTGAGGAAACATTTGAAATTGTCTTGAGAGTCCTCAGGAAATTACAGTAGTGATGGTTTTGAGGAAGCCATCCAACATTCCTAAAATAGACTAGTATGAAATTTATATGTGGTCTTCTCTGTCCAGCAGTTTTTACTGTAGGGCGCTCCAAAATGAGATTCACAGCCTGAATTAATTTACTGCTGTAATCCACAGTTCTTCATAACATCCATGCAGTTGCTGAAGACAAGCATACACTACACTGAACAATTAACACAGAGCTAAAAACTGGCACTGGTCCCTGTAGTTTGTGTTGCCAATGCAATAGTCTTATACACAAGACTATTTGACTTGTTCCTATAAATCTGTCCAGAGAAGGCAAGGATACAACTCACGTGATGAAATTTGTCAGTTCCAATGCAGAAAGGGAACAATTCATTTCAACATAAAGAACACTATTTTCTTTCATTTTCCACTTTAGCCTCTAATTTAACATAAAGTTAGTATTTCTTGGTTCCATCCAAGGACTGATTAACAACTATAGAGGACAGCAATAATCTTATCACCCTTCATTTGCCAGGCAACAATCCATAAGTCTTGACTGCTATAATCTATGTTTCATCCACTGCCCTCACAGTGGATTATTGGTCAGGAATCCCAGTGGACCAATCAGATCCTCACTTCTGTGAATGTGGAATTGAGACAGAGAGAGTCTTGGAGAAACAATATTCTGCCATGCATACAAGGGAAAGAAAATAAATGAAAAATGAAAAAAAAATGATCAAATAAAGAGAGAAAAGAGGGAGGGAAAGAAGTAAAAATACAAGATGGCTTTCTGGGAACTTTCCCTATCTTGAGAACTAATCACATCCTATATGATATACTTCTCTATCCTTAAAATAAACTACCATTTGTTAAATTAGGCTGGATTTGTTTGGGTTGTACAGAAGATAAAACCTTGACTAAAATGACTACCAAAAGAATTGTGAAGTAAAATAAAGGAACTTTCCTTACAAAGCAACTCCAAAGCACAAATTCCCAGAGACTTCTTTTAAAAGATCTTAGAGCATTAATCTGTGACTTACATAATTTAAAATTCATATTCCTGCACAGACACAAATAAGAGTCATTCGAGCTTGCTTTTGAAGTCATCTACTCAAAAAAATCCAAAAACTTCTTGTTTATTTTTTAATCAGCTCAGTTTCTTAGTCTATTTGCTATAAATTTAGCTGTGCCAGTTTTGCTAGCAAACAATTATTTATAATTGATGTAGCTTTAGGGAAAAGCTAATCTTAAAAAGAAAAAAAGACTGACATCTCAGAGAAAAAGTCATTCATTTCTGGTCCTTGGCAAGTTTTAATCAGTATATCCTACTGTCTTCTTGAAATTTATGCACTGTTAGCTATACTTCATTTGGAAAATTTGCATTTTTCTCTTATGCCCTCAAGCTGGGAGGAACAAAACAAAAGTTCCAAGGTTTGTTTGACAAAAGATGTCTAACACTAATTTTCTTTCATCAAGTTTTTTCTCCTACAGTTCTGATCCCCAAGGACATATTTTTTCATTAGATTTTGTGAAACATTTTACAGTAGCAGCCTTACCTTTGCAAAAGCTACCCTCCAAAACATCCCCACGGAGCTGTCACAACTCTCTCCACTATGGAACAAACCAGGCTTACCATTCTTATGCCCACTGTGAGTTAATATTTCCCATTGCTATAACCATGAACAGGACAGATTTGAATTCTGTATTCATAAAAAGCACATATGATGAAAAAACTACACATGAACTTAAAAAAATGTTCACACCAAGGGATTCTTATACTTATCTTTTAGCTCCATTTTCTCCGTAAATTTATTTATTGAAGTACCCTCATATAGCCTATGTAGAGGACACAAACAAGAATTCAGAATATTAACTGCCAAAACTGAGATTATGTTAGAAGAAAAAGGCACAACTTAACAGTTGGGGCTCAAGAAAGGCTTTTTAGCATATGTGCTATCCTACTAGTTTCGGCCCAGATGGTTGAGTAGGAGCACCAGACAGATTTGGGAGGTGTGTGAAATTAGGGAGTATTCTGAGGTAAAAAAAAGTATATGCAAACTTCTCCACAGTGAATTCTAATATGGTATATTTAGAGAATCTAAATATCGTTGCATGGCTGAAATATGCCAGAGGCTTAGGGACAAAATAGAAGGATGGAACAGAGGTAGAAGGGACAAAGTAGAAGGATGGAACAGAGGTAGAAGGAGGTCATACAACTCCCCCAATGGAAAGACTAATTAAGACACCTTGGCTATAGTGCAAGAAATACTAGTCGCCTGTATAAAATATAGGAAACAAGGCCAAAGAAAAGCAAAAGGAGACACCATTTATAAGTAAAAATTAATCAGTGGACTTGGAATTGGTCAGATAAAAGGCTTACAAATGAAGGAAAACTCCTAGGACTTAAGATTCTGAAAAAAGGATAAAAAACATACAACCTATACTGAATTATGAGACATTTGTTTATGCATTTTAAGAGATGTTATTGTAATAGCTAAAATACATCAGTTACTATTTGGTGGGGGGTAAAACACTAAACCTAGGCAAACTTTATTGAGTTTATATTTTATTGCAAATAAAAATGATATGCTGATAAATTTTGATTTATTACCAAAAGAGAATAAAATAAGTCAATAGAATACATATTTTTAGGGTGAAATCCTATTTCAGTAACATTTAAAAAATTTCTCTGAGTCAGTGACATGAGCAATGAGCCCAGGATAGATGAAGATATCTGTGGGAAGGTCTGGAACGTTTCCTAGCAGTTGTTCTAGGATAGAAAGAATGATTATATGTTGGAAATGTGGTGATCAAAGGGAAAGAATTAGGAGGTAAAGATTACACATAAAGCTGGGAAGAAAAATGGTCGATGAAGACCAAAATAACAAAATAATTAACATAGGAAGTCAGGAATAAAGTTTAAATAAAGCAGTGGAAAATGATTCACATTTTTATGAGATTACACTCATGACCAGAGAAAATATAATACAGAGAACCAAAAGGTAAACAGAAAGTGACCAGTGAGAAGGCTAACACAATAGTCCTGGAAAGATATCATATATTAAGGAATTAATCAATGTTTTATGATATAGACTGGCTGCTGGATCAAAACGTAACATAACAGTGGGTTAAACAGAACTTCTGATGACTTCTCTTTCACTTAGCATTTAACTGTAAGCAATCTAGAAGGTAATTGTGCCTTTTATTTAAGATTTATTTATTTATTTGAAAGGGTTACACACAGAGAGAAGGAGAGTCAGAGAGAGAGAGAAGTCTTCCATCTGCTGGTTTACTTCCCAATTGGTCTCAATTGCCGGAGCTGTGGTGATCCAAAGCCGGGAGTCAGGAGCTTCCTCCAGGTCTCCCACACAGGTGCAGGGGCCCAAAGTCTTGAGCTGTCTTCTACTGCTTCTCCAAGCCATAGCAGGGAGCTAGATTGGAAGTGGAGCAGCCGGGGCCCAAATCAGTGCTCATATGGGATGTTGGTATTGCAGGCGGCAGCTTTACCTTCTATGTCATAGCACTGGCCCAATGGCCACTGCGGCAGGCGCGCTGCGGCAGGCGCACCGTGCTGATCCGAAGCCAGGAGCCAGGTGCTTCTCCTGGTCTCTCATGCAGGTGCAGGGCGCAAGGACCTGGGCCATCCTCCACTGCCTTCCCGGGCCACAGCAGAGAGCTGGGACAGAATCCGGCGCCCTGACCGGGACTAGAACCCAGGGTGCGGGCGCCACAGGCGGAGGATTAGCCTATTGAGCCGCTGCGCCGGCCAGTAATTGTATCTTAACAGTAGATGGGAGTCAGGCTCCTGTGCTGCTCAGTCTTCCTCATATTTTATTTTCATTGAATTGTCTAAGATGACTGACCTAGCTCCTGCCATGAAGCTAGCATTGAAGCCAATGATATTGAAAGAAGAAAGGATGGAAAAAAAACTAATGGCACTGTTTTTCTTTTTAATAATTGATATGTGAAAATTTGCACTTCCTTCATAAAGAGCTTAAACATGTTTTAATGGCCATATGTATGTCTATTTGACAATTGACTTTTTTCAATGTAATTGATTTTGTAAATTAATTAATTAATTTACTTATTTACCAATGTTTGCATTTTATTAAAAAGGCAAAAAAAAAAAAAAAAAAAAAAAACCACACCAGAGACTAACAGAAAGAGATCTTCTAGTTGGTGGGTCACTCTGCAATTGGCTGCAACAACCAGAACTGGACCAGGAACCTGGAACTCAATCCAGGCCTCTTACAAGGGTCACAGGGACCACAGTACTTTAGCCATCATCTGCTATGTCCCAGGGTCAACATTAGTAGGAAACTAGTTCAGAAGCAGAGGAGCTGGGACTGAAATCAGGCTCCAATATGGGATGTGGGCATTCCACGCAATGTCACAATCACTGTACCAAATTGGATTTCAAAATGTTTTTACACCAAAATAAATTTATTTTTTAATTCCATTTTCCACAAACACTTTGAAGGACACTCATAAAGTTGACCATTTAGGGATTATATTTCCTAGCCTTCTTTACAGCAAAGAACAACCATATGACTAAATTATTTCCAATGGAATGTGAGTAACAATCTCTCTGCTAGTCTGATATCCATACACAGACATACCCTGGTATAGTAGAAAAAATGGGGGCTGGCATTGTGGCACAGCAAGTTAAGCCACCACCTAAGACATCACCAACCCATATCAGAGTACCCATTGAAGACACAGCTGCTCCAGTTTTGATCCAGCTTGCTGCTAATACTTCTTGGAAAGATGTGGGAGATCACCCATGTACTTGGGCCCCTGAAACCCCTTGTGAAGACCCAGATGGATCTGACCTGACCCACGCCAGTCAGCTGCTGTGGACTTACTTCAAGCAAACCAACAGATGGGAGATCTCGTTTTCTCTTTGTCTCTTTCTCTCTCTCTGTCACTTCATCAAATAAATAAAATAAATCTATAAAATAAAGTAAAAATTATTTCTGATTTATGCCACTATATTTAAATGTTGACCCATAGTGTATATAGTATCTTAACTCAATTATAAAGTATGTCTGATTATTTTTCATAGTCAACTAAATAACTGTACATTGTCACTTTATTATTCTTATTGATTTTTTTCACAATCTTGTCTATTTTTTAGCATTAACCAGATTTATCTTTCAAAAATATTAGATTTCTAAATTGCTCAAATAAATAGTGTTATTACCTTGAAGAATATTAATGAATATTTTCTGCATGTACTTGAGATACTTGAGATTCTTTCCAGTCAATGCCTCAATTAATTCTTGATGCTAGAGCTAAAAAAAAAAAAAGCAAATGTAATTGTCTGCATTTCACAGAAGAAACTGAAGTAAAGATATTAAATTATTTGCTCATAATAGCAAACCAAGTAATGGAAAAGGTGGAAGTAAAATGCAATTATTTCACTTCTGCTTTTATTGAACTATTGGATTACAAGTCACAACCAAAAAAACATGATATGAGCTAAAGCAATATAACCTTTTTATCACAAAGAGTGTCCAAAAAACTTCCCTTCAGTACTTTATAAAATATTTTTGTAAAATGATCTTTATTAACCTTTTTACTAAATTTTATAGATATAAAATAGATATAAACAAATAGTTGAAAATGTGGAATATATTTTAAAAATACAAAATTTATTTGCTACAAGTTTTCCACAAAAATCTGTTTATATTTGGATTTATTTTCTTTCAGCTCCTTCTCTATTCATATCATTAAGTCCTTATTTTTTTACATAATTGTGATCAGTTAAGTATAAATTCATATGTCATTTATTTTATATAATGTTTCTCAAGTGAAATTCAACAGAAATCCATTGGGTGGAGTTGTACTATAACTTAACACTTCAAAATTTGTCTCAACTCTTTGTTTTTCCCCAATTTTCACACAGCTACTAGCTAAGTAACATTTACTATTTGAAGACTTTAAAAATGTTTTATTCCTACTGGACCATGTTTGGAAATTGCCAGCTCACATGCCATTTTCTTTTTTATTTCATCAAGTACAAGGGACATGCACACAGTTACAGTGTAAGATTTAATTCTACCACCAAGAAGATAGTTGTTTATTTTCCAAAAACTATGCAAATTAAAGAGATCAAATAGGAAATAACAAGTGACTTGATAAAAAAAAAAATTGTTCTGCCTTTCATCTCTCAAATTCATTTTTTTTCTGCCATCAAGAAGGGAGGTAAGCATCTGGTATTCCAACTCCCTGAGACAAAATGTTACATGCTCCAAAGAATCAAGACTTCATTAATGTTGATCCATTCTAATAGGAGCTCCAGATAGCTGACAAGAATTTGACATATACTTGGGAGCTAGCTCCTCAATTAAAAAAATAAGTTATTCTTGCATCCACAATCAGATTTCTCTCTCACTAGCAATATGACTTAAGTGTTCATAAATATCAAAGACCCAATCCGGGAAATTTTGGGTTAGTCAATCAGAGGTGGACCTCAACAATATGTGCATTTGACAAGTACCTATGGTGGTCCAAGGACCATATGTGGAAGCATTCCTTGATGGAAGAACAAAGATTGAGCTCTCTCCATCTGTTTCCAGCCATGGAAACAAGCTGAGGCATTTTGAAACTAGCCTGTGGTTCAATTATTCCTGCAGTTCTAATTCATTCATCCCCTGAGGGGTGGCCTAAAATTTTCTTCCTAACTCTCTAAGCCTAATTCACAAACTCCTTTAAAAATGCACCAGTTACTTATGCCATTAGAAGGATAAATTGAAGACCAAAATAATTAAATACAGGAATTTATACATTAGGCTAGATGGGTATTTTCTTTGACTCTTTAAGAATTATGAAAGGCTGGTGCCGTGGCTCAATAGGCTAATCCTCTGCCTAGCGGCGCCGGCACACCGGGTTCTAGTCCCGGTCGGGGCACCGATCCTGTCCCGGTTGCCCCTCTTCCAGGCCAGCTCTCTGCTGTGGCCCGGGAGTGCAGTGGAGGATGGCCCAAGTGCTTGGGCCCTGCACCCCATGGGAGACCAGGAGAAGCACCTGGCTCCTGGCTTCGGATCAGCGCGGTGCGCCGGCCGCAGCAGCCATTGGAGAGTGAACCAACGGCAAAAGAAGACCTTTCTCTCTGTCTCTCTCTCTCACTGTCCACTCTGCCTGTCAAAAAAAAAAAATTTGGCCGGCGCCGCGGCTCACTAGGCTAATCCTCCGCCTTGCGGCGCCGGCACACCGGGTTCTAGTCCTGGTCGGGGCACCGGATTCTGTCCCGGTTGCCCATCTTCCAGGCCAGCTCTCTGCTGTGGCCAGGGAGTGCAGTGGAGGATGGCCCAAGTGCTTGGGCCTTGCACCCCATGGGAGACCAGGAGAAGCACCTGGCTCCTGCCATCGGATCAGCGCAGTGTGCCGGCCGCAGCGCGCCAGCCGCGGCGGCCATTGGAGGGTGAACCAACGGCAAAAGGAAGACCTTTCTCTCTGTCTCTCTCTCTCACTGTCCACTCTGCCTGTCAAAAAAAAAAAAAAATTAAGAATTATGAAAGCTCTTTCTTAGAAAAAGCTAGCGTTCTTGAACTGCCCATGCTTTAGTCTCAAATTTTGGAGAAAATAATCATCAGTTTCAGTGCTAGCTGCTTTAATCCACCATGCTGATTTATGATGGAATGAGGTACTGATTTCTTTTTGGCAAGGTGCACAACAATGAGCAAGAATACCAGTATTAGAAAAGCAGTCTGGCACCATGGCATAACCACAGAGTAAAGAATACTGAGACCTGAAATTGACCTTAGCACTAAATGTGGTAGCTGAGGAAACAAGGAGCAGGCTCTGAATATCTGTTTCACGTTTATAAAGTATTGATAAAATTGGATTAGAATATTGTAAAGCAGCTCACCAGTGATCACATGATAAAAATAAATTCTGATTTCCAAGTTGCTGTCTAACACTGAAAGCTATGCAAAAATTTGGAGGTTGATAGTTAGGTTTTAATGCTTCCTACTGATTATTTAAATCTGTGTTGAACACCCTCTGCATGCAATACAACTTCACTGTACAGCCATTAAGCAAGTCTGGATAACCACAATAGAAATATAGAATATTAGATTTGCAGGTTATACAGGTGTGTTTCTTAATCATCAAACCTACTTGGGGTACTTTTTTAAAGTTCTGTTTTTCTGCTCTCTTTTTCAGATCTACTGAGTCAGAATCTCTCGGAGACGTGGGAATCTGTGGCCTATAACAGATGCCCAAGAAAGTACTATGATCAGGGAAAGAAAATGAGAGAGAGAAATCATTTCTTAGCTACTTTATTCCAAATTCCTATACAGTGTATGCATTCCACGAGCAATATACTTAACATTGGCAAAGTTGATGTTTTCAAAGGACAGCATATTATATTATTGGTATTTCTTATAATTTTTATTTACTTGAAATGCAGATAGAGTAAGAAAGAAAGAGAAATCTCATCTGCTTGTAACAGCCAGGGTGAAGTGAAGAGCTGGAAATTTCAATTTGGGGTTCTCATGTGGGAGGTAGGCACCCAACTACAGCCATCACTTGCTGCCTCCCGGGGTATGCGTTAGCAGGAAACTAGAGCCAGGAATCAAACCTAAGCATTGTAATATGGACTGCAGATGTTCCAAGTGGTGGCTTAACTGCTGCAAAAATAAAAGCCTGCTCTTTGTTACTGGTGGCTGAGTCAATGAAGGCAAAATAGTATACATGAAATAACAGGAAGACTATGCTATTATTGATAGTTTTTGTAATGATATACATTGATGCTACATGTTGGACACATTTGTTCAAAATAATGCTAACAAAATACACTTTTTTTAAAAAAAAGTATTCAAATCCAGGTCAATATTTGGACTGGATCACATCACATGGCAGTATTCTTCCATGGTAACAAACACTGAGGAAAAGTAAACTTTTTACTTTCTTATAACAATATCAACTAACTTCTGCCTGGCATTTTATAAAGCACCTGCCACACGCATGACAGACACTTCATCAATGTGAATGAATGAGAACAATTATATGTTGGTTAGTGTCTTTCATTCATAAGTGTCCTTGAGCTTTCTCAAGACAGATACTTTGACTCAGGTCGTGTTTGTATGTGTGTGTGTGTGTGTGCGTCTTGTTTGTCTTGCCACAGAGAAAGACTCCCTACTCTAGGGTGTAGAAGATGGACTTGGGTTATGGGTCATATTTTAAAAGGTTTTAAAAGAGTAAAAGGTCAGCATAGCTCTATGTGGTGCCACCTTCTTTCTCTTCTTCTACTCAGTGCAGCGTGTGCAGAAGACGATGACAAGTATGCTCATATATAATGCCCTATCATCCTTCTCATCTTTCTATTGCCACATGATTACAAAGTCTAGATACGGCTTGGCCTAAGGTTCACCAAGGAGGCAACTTAAACCAGCCTTACAATATTTGGATGATCTCTCTCTCTTTCTCTCTCTCTCTCTCTCTCTCTCTCTCTCTCTCTCTCTCTCATGCTCCCGTTCTGTTTTCACTCTTATTCTAGCCTTAACCTTTGATTCTGGTCCATTTTCACCTTTGTTCATACATATTTTAAGTTAAAAATTGGGTGGAGTTAATGCAAGCTCATGGAATTAAAAGAGAAAACCATGTGGCTCGCTTTGGTTTGAAGATTTTCTTTGGTTAGTGGATGAAAGCCCTCCTACATGGTTTATCCTATCTTATTGTATTTCTACTTTTAAGACTTTTGTTGAAGAATAAATTAAAATAAAGTATTTCTTGGTTTTATTTTGCCTCCATTGCATCCTACTCAGGGATCACTTTAGAAGGAACATAGTGATCACGGCAGGCTAACAGCAAATCTCCCAACTAATGCTCCTGGGAAGACAGCAGACCCAAGTACTTGGGTCTCTGACACCCATGTGGGAGATGAGACTGGCTGGAGTTCCTGGTTCCTGGCTTTGGACTGGCTCTGTCCTGGCCATTATGGCCATTTGGAGAGTGAATCACTGGATGGAAGATTCATTCTCTCTCTCGCTCTCGTTCTCTCTCTCTCTCTCTCTCCCTCCTTCTCCCATTCAAATAAATACATAAAGATGTTTAAAAACCCAAACATCATGGCTATGGCACGATGTTTGTAATTTGTTGTTTTCTTGGGAAATTTCTCCTTAATGGAGCCTAATGTAAAAAAAGCAATGTCTAAATCTGTTTAAGTTATGAGGAGCCTGGACTCAGTTGCCTTCAGATCCATATTTATTGCTTATCAACTGCACACTGCCTTGGCAGTGAAGCTTGCTACTACAGGATGTTTTTCTCTGGCTCTGTTAAGTGTTCTAACCTGGAATTCTATTGCAAAAGGTTTGATGAATGAGGATGGAATCTATTCATGTGATTGTAAACCTGGGGACTGAGAATCAGAACTGCTATGATTTACAACTCCAGTGGTCAATATTCACTTAGAAGTAGTCTAGACCGATGTATTACATACTTATACAAAATGTACATTGTGTGACTATTTTCAAGCAGAAGGATGTTAGCATCATCACAGATGGAAATATGACAAAGAAGTATTTTTTACATCTAATCATCTAATAGGGAGAGTGCAGTATGAAGATAATGCTGGATTGGAATTCAAAATACCAGAATTTTTTTAAAAGATTTTATTTATTTATTTGAGAGAGATGAGTTACAGACAGTGAGAGGGAGAGACAGAGAAAAAGGTCTTCCATCCATTGGTTCACTCCCCAAATGACCACAACGGCTGGAGCTGTGCCGATCTGAAGCCAGGAGCCGGGAGCTTCTTCCGGTCTCCCACACAGGTGCAGGGGCCCAAGAACTTGAGCCTTCTACTTCTATCTTCTACTGCTTTGCCAGGCCACAGCAGAGAGCTGGATTGGAAGAGGAACATCCAGGATTAGAACCGCTGCCCATATGACGGAGGATTAACCTTCTGCGCCACAGCGCCGGCCCCTAAAAATACCAGAATTTTTAATGTAAGGGTGATAGAAGCCATCATAATGGATAAAAATCATTGAGGTACAAAGCAGACAAAAAATAAGCAAAAGAAATGCAAGAGACAGGAATCACCTGGCACAATGCTTTGAAGTTCCAAAGGAACAAAAAAAAAAAAAAAAAAGAGAGAGAGCGAGAGAGAGAGAGAGAGATCACATGGTCCAACTGGTGGAGAGAATAGAGGATTTTTAGCTGATGCAAGCTGAACACAATGTTGAGCAGTGACGACTGGAGTTAATTAAAGTGACTGTGGGACAAAGATCATTTGCTATGGAGCAAATTCTCTTTTACAGATTCTATTGCTCTACGAAGTAATACTTTTGATTAAATTCATGAGATTGTGATTGAGAGTAATGGTGATGTTTACATTTATCTGAAGACAATAGTTCTTAAACTTTAGGGCCCATAAATGTCACTTTAGGGGAAGTATTTAAAATATCTGTTCCTAAGACCTATCTTAAGAGATTCTGATTATTCAGGATTTTCACAAAAGTGTCAATTCAGTACTTTGAACACCAAGATAAATTTGTGAATTCTGTGTCACCAGCCCAGGAAGAAAGAAGAACAGATATCAGAGAAAGGAACTGGAAACACAGTAATCTGGTGTCCCTGTAACACCCAAGCACCATTATTATTGGACTTGTCTAAATCAACAAAGCATAGAGCAGAAATTTCTGCCCTCTAGAAATTAAGAAAGAAAAAAATAAAGGACCTTCATCGCACAAAGTTTAAGAAGTCCCAACCTAGATCATTCTGGATCAGATGGTCCTTTAACTAGATATTCTGGAGAGTGGGAGGGAGAGAGGCGAGAGGAGGAGGGAGGAGGATGGGTATATCATTATGTTTTTAGAATTGTATCTACAAATCTCATTAAATTTGTTAAAAAAACTAACTAAATTAAAAAGATTTTAGGGGCTGGTGCTGTGACTTAGAGGGTAAAGCTGCTGCCTGAAGTGACATGTGTTTGCCGGTTTGGCACCTGGCTGCTCCACTTCCGATCCAGCTTTCTGCTATGACCTGGGAAAGCAGTGGAAGATGGCCCAAGTCCTTGGGCCCCTTTACCCGCATGGGAGACCTGGAAGAAGCTCCTGGCTTCAGATTGGCACAGCTCCAGCCGTTGCAGTCATTTGGGGAGTGAACCAGCGTTTAGAGAAGACTTCCCTGTCTTTTCTCTCTCTGCCTCTCCTCTGTGTAATTCTGATTTTCAAATAAATAAATAAATCTTTTTAAAAATTTTAAAAATAATAAAATAAAAATAAACAATTTCTGTAAAAATCTTAATTTGTTTCATATTTGAAACACATTTATTTGTTTCAAGGAAAGGCATCTAAACATGAGAGTACTTCAAAATGTTCAAGAGAAATGCTTATTATGAAGAACCACAAATATTTCAAAATTTGCAAAAAAAGCATCTTTTGAAGTATTTGGGAATATATTTGTACATTAAAAATTCTATTTAAATGGACTCACATACAGTTTAAAATAAGTGAGTAAAATTGGGATTCACAACCCAGAGTTTCTTTGTCATATTTTAATACTAAGATATGACATATTTTTAAGAGATAGTACATCATTTTGTTTTTGCTTTAATTGCCTTGGCACATTATAAATATGGATAGCCTGTGAATGAGACTGTGCAAATGAAAATAATTTTCAAAATAAACACAGTGATAATACATTAAAGTCGTTAAAATTTTTCCAATTAACATTTTAATTGGAAAAAATACATTAGCAATTTTTCTTGCCCTTTCCTTTCAAAGAGCGAAGGGTAATGAAGACTGAGATTCAGCAAAATTACTTCAGGGGTATTCCATTTAATTTAAGTCCTTTGAGAAGCAGAGGCCACTTGTATTTTGTTTTTCCCGAAAAGAGAAAAATAAGGTTATCATTTGTCCCTGCTTTTCACGACTTACATTAAATAAAATATCACCACAAAGTCAGATTTTGTTGTTGTAATTGCAGAGGAAAAACCCTAAAGACCCAGTGCTTTTGCCTGATGAGGAAAGCATATTTTTCTCTTCTTAATCATTCAATTATTTATAAATATGAAGAATTCAACTACTGTCCTACAGAATGGATGAGATATTACTTATAAATAACAAACTCCTGGCAGTAGAAATTTGGCTTCTCTTCACAATTGCAATATCTCACTTGTCTCCCTATCTCTATTTTTTTTGCATTATAGGTGTGTGTTTGTTTTTCTATAGCCAACAATTGAATTGCTAAGCTTCAATCCCACAAAATGGAACATTACCCTTGGCTTACCAAGGGGCACAAGTCACCTCATTCATACTGTATGGATGGCTTATGATGCTCTTTTAAAAATACATGATTACTCCCTGTTCCATTTCATCATGTGCACACACTGTTTCCTTCCTGTGGCATGAGAAAATTATCCAATATGTGTTAAGTCCTCCCTTTGTCTTCCTTGAAACATTGCCTCGCCTCATATATGAATATTTCATTCCCAAATGTAATGTGTCAAAACAGAGAGTTGTGTTGACCAGCAAGAAGTCAGAGGGTAAGGAATTTCTCTGCTCCTAGAAAAAGTATTGTTGGTATAGTACCCAATAAATAAAAGGGAAAGCCAGGAGGGAGCCTTTTATGCTGAGAGAAATGCAGACGATGACAAAACTTATAAGGCTGAGAAAAAACAAATCATCTTTAGGAGAACTTTCACTTGAAATGGTTTTGCCTTTCAAAAGGAAAAATGTCCTGCTGAATCAGCAGCGTTTGGAGGGAAAACATTTTTTATGTTATTTTCAAAACACTAAGCAAACTCACTGGCCAAAAAAAAAAAAAAAAAAAAAAAAAAAAAAAAAAAAAAAAAAAAAAAAGATTACATGTTTGCTTGTAAAATGAATATAAGCCCAGCAAATTGCAAATTGTAGATATTGAGGGTGTGAAGTGGAGGTGGGAGGAAGGTAGAAGGCTGGCAGGGTCCTGATGTCCAAGAGAAAAATGCAGGTAGTTGATAATGTGGCCATTTCATCCTGGCACTTTGCTTCACTAATGTGCTACAAGAAGTGGGTCGGGGAGGGGAGAATGAGCTTTAATTCTTGTTCCGTCATAGAACTGTTCTGTCAAGCAACATAACAGAGAATGAATCTCTGCAAAGAAAATTGATCTGTGGCCTCTCCAATTCTTCATTTTGTTTATGTTTCAGAAATGTGTAGATGTGTCAGAATGCCTTTCTGGTTTCCTTGTTTTCTTCTTTCCTCTTCAATATTTTATCCCAGCAAAAAAAAAATAATAATAATAACTTGACTATAACAGTGAAATGCAAATTTATTTTATCTTGAAGTATCAGGTACATCATTGTCAGTCTACAAAAAATATAAAAAGGAATAAGATTCTTTAAAATGCCAGATAATATGGTTATTAACTTGCTTTTACTATGAAAAATAAAAAATCTCCAACCCTTCAGAGAAAATATTCAGTCCGTATTTTATGAATTTTAGAATTACACACCATAAATCGTGTTGTGTATATTCTACTGACTAGAAAATATTTTCTATATCTAGTGAATTTTATCATATAAAATGCATAAATCTATTTTATAAAGGTATAATGAATAATTATTATCACTATCATGTTTTTTGTATAAAGAAATATGAAAGTGCATGGAAGTATATTAGGTATCTGAAATTTGCAAATTTTTAGCAAAATTTGAGGACATGTGTGACATCAGAAGTAAATGTTTCTTAAATATGCTAGGTATTACCACAGGTCAATATGGCGTCAATCGAAACCTTGCACAGGAGCCATTAATGAAGAGACATTGTTAAATGATGAGACCAGCCAAATCTCAGATACAAGAAAAATTAGTTTACAGTGGTGATTCAGGGGAAAGCTAATGCTGCTGAAAGTTTAATTGAATCATGACAGCTATTGTTCACTGACTCACTCATTAACTAAATATTTTGTGAATACTTTGTACCAATAAATACTTCTTAATACTACACAGTGGTGGTTATAAGTGCTACTTACAGAGTGCCGATTTTGTAGCAGATATTATACCTACACAATTTCAGAAAATTTAAGAAACCCAGCAGTGATTTCAAAACGATTAAGCATAAGTCTCTTCTATTGAAACCCGATTTCATCAAGAACCAAAGTCTGTGATCTTCCAACCACTCTAAACTGCTTCTTTTGTACCATCTTCAGTAGCTTGTATCCTGGAGCTCACATGAGGACATCATTACAATTACATATAATGTAGTACATGCTCTGAAAGAGGTCAGGATGGTCTGACTAGGAAGAGATTAACTGAGCTGGATATTGTATGAGCTGGATTCCCAGAGAAAAGAAGGGAAAAGAAGGAAAGGGGAGGGAAAAGAATAGAAGGGGAGGGAAAGAAAAGGAAAGAAATGTTATGAATGAAGGAATAACTCTAGCACCTGCAAGATCATGAAGGCATGAGAAAAATATTGTGTGCTCAACATTTATTATGTATCTACTGTGAGATAGGATCTACACTATACACTGGCTCCAAGTAGGTGAATAGCACATGGCTCCTGGACTTGAATATCTCACTGTTTTATAGAAGAATAAATCATATAAACATCTATGTAGCCTAACATCACAGCTGATACAAGATTGCAAATAGAAGCCACAACAGAAGGATTAGCTTCAAATGAGAAATTCCATAAAAGTTATAAGAAGTAAAATTTGAAATGAGTCTCCATAAATGCTTAAAAGTTCCCTAGGCACGTTCTGCTTTCAATTAGGATATACTAGTATGTTTGGTGCTCCTGTGGGGAAATTAAAAAATACATTGTGAATAATGCAAGAATCCTACATTACTCAGGACCCTCAAGGAACATGGAGACAAGAAAGCCTTGACGAACTGATGTCTACAGAAAGGAACTAAGTGAACTTAAATGAGCAGAGAGACCTTGCAGGTATGGGCACAGAGAAAGCAGAAGGCTGCTCAAGGCCCAGAACTTTACTGGACAGAGATGAAACCGACCAAGCTATCAGCAATGGTGGAGATAGGTGGTATGTATTGGAGCCTGAAAGACTGTGAAGTACCGTAGTTGTTCAGTTTGGTAATTTTCTCTACTTCATCCCAAATTTGCTGAGAAAAATGGACAAGAACAATAAGCTTGAAGAAATTCAATCTGCCCCATCTCCTACATTTTAGGTGCCACTGGGATTGAGGAATCTAAAAGCACAAATGGAATCTTCAATTCTAGCAAGAGGGACTAGTGCTGTGTCCCAGGCTTAAGCCACTGAGCGTAGGGCTGTCATCCAGTGGTCTGAGTCTGATCCAGCTCCATGCTAATGTACTTGGGAGAACAGCAGAAGATGGCCCAAGTGTTCGGGCCCCTGCACCCATGTGTGAGAGCTGGATGAAGCTCCTGGCTCCTGGCTTCAGCTTGGTCCAGCCTAGGCAGTTGCGGCCATTTTGGGAGTAAGCGTGCAGATGGAAGATTCTCTATCTCTACCTCTCTCTATATATATAATTCTGATTTTCAAATGAATAAAATAAATTTTTTAAAAATAAATAAAGCCATAAAAATAATTATAACAAGAACAAGACTAGGCTTTCCTTAGGAAACTGGATATTGGGGGTTAGGCTAACAAGAGATGAGTTTCAGTACAGTCTAAAATCAAGTGAACCATTGATGAAATCTGAAAAAGCATCTCTTCATTTTAGTCAACAGATGAGAAAAGAAATTTAAAATTTCTGGCAAGTGCCGTGGCTCAACAGGCTAATCCTCCACCTTGCGGCGCTGGCACACGGGGTTCTAGTCCCGGTTGGGGCGCTGGATTCTATCCCGGTTGCCCCTCTTCCAGGCCAGCTCTCTGCTATGGCCCGGGAAGGCAGTGGAGGATGGCCCAAGTCCTTGGGCCCTGCACCCGCATGGGAGACCAGGAGAAGCACCTGGCTCCTGGCTTCGGATCAGCGTGATGCGCCGGCCGCAATGGCCATTGGAGGGTGAACCAACGGCAAAAAGGAAGACCTTCCTCTCTGTCTCTCTCTCTCTCACTATCCACTCTGCCTGTCAAAAAAAGAAAAAATAAAAAGAAATTTAAAATTTCTAGAGAAAAGAAAATCTAACATTGTTTTCCAGTCTCTTCTCCTATACATAATTTCAGGATGCAATAATAAATTATAAGACCTTGAAAAGGCAGGAATAAAAATCAAAAGGAAGGAAAACCTGTTGCAGAAGTAAACCACCAGTGACACTGGAATTATCAGAAAATAATTGAAAACATTTGTCTAAAATGTGAAAACATGGGAAAAATTGATAAATGAGATGTTTTCAAAAAGTTCGTGGAAATGCATATTATGAGAAAATGATGCATACATTTCAAATTTCTTTGCCTCCAAGTGAACTTATCCTTTAATTTTATTTTTCCATGAGCTTTTTTAGTACTGTCATAGAGATGTGATGTTAGGAGAGAAACAAAGAATATAAGAAAAACAAATAATGAGGCCAATGTTGTGGTGTAGTGAGTAAAGCTGCCGCCTGCCTCACCAGCATCCTGTATGGGTATTGATTTGTGTCCCAGCAGCTCCATTTCTGGTCTAGTTCCCTGATTTATGGCCTTGGAAAAAGCAGCAGAAAATTGATTAATTGCTTGTTGCCCCTCTACCCACGTGGGAGACCCAGATGACGCTCTTGGCTCTTGGCTTCAGCCTGCATGTTTGGGCCTTCTGGGGAGTGAACCAGCAGATGGAAGATCCTTTCTTTCTGTACCTCCTTCTTTCTTTTTAACTCTGACTTTCAAAATAAATCAGTAAATCTTTTAAAAAAAAGAAAAACAGATAAAATTATATATCTGAAAAAGTAGAATATTTAAAATAATTAAACAGAATTGACAAGAAAATCTACAAGGTAATTAAGTGATTGGTGACCATGAACACAGGCAAAGGTAATTTATCTAAAACAAAAGAGAAAGAGAAAAAAAAAGACTGAAAATACACAAGACAGTATTATTTGACTTGCAGAACACCACCAAGGAATCAAATATACCCGAAATTAAATCCCGAGAGAGAGAAAATGGGACAAAGGGAGGAAAGGAAAAACTGGAAGAAATAGTGATTTAAAATGTTCCTTGTATGTTTAAAAACATATAAAGCTACAATTTTGAAAAGCTCAGTGGATCTCCAGTGGATTAAATTCGTACAAAATGAACTTCGGCGTATCTTTGTTAAACCGCTGTACCAAAGGCAAAGAGAAAAATCTTAAAAGGAGCTCTAATAGAAAGCATACCACAATGAAACAGTAACAATCTCATTAAATGGAAAGTAAGCCAGAACACAATGGACTAACATTTCAAGTGTTAAAAAGACCAAAAAATAATGTCAACCTGGAATCCTACATCTGGCAAAAAGAGCCTTCAGAAAGTGAATGTGGAATTCCTGCGTTTTCAGACAAGTAAACAAATAATGGAGAATTCATCACCATTAGCCTTCAGTATCAGTGTAACAGGGGCTAAAAGAAATTCTTCAATAGGAAGAGGAATAATTAGAAAATTGGAACTGAAGGGAAAAATAGATTAATGCCAAAAATGGCAAATAGGAAAGTAAATATGCAACCTTTATTTCCTCCTGATTTTTGAAAGATTTTGGCTATTTAAAAAAATATACTGTGGAGTGAATCACATATATGAAAGTAGAATAACTAAAAATGATACAAAGTATGAAATGGAGATAAATGGAATTATAATTTGGTGGGCTGCTTACATTTTATGTGAAGTGGAATAGAATTAATTCAAGAGAGAATGTGATGAGTTGAA